>NC_060121.1:348055885-353055885 GCF_021461395.2 Schistocerca americana | reverse complement strand
TTCTGCAGCGAACTTGTTTTGACGATACTGGTCTGTACTTTCGTGGGCCCGTCTTTTACCCTCCGTATATTCAGGAGTCACCTGCGCTTTTTGCTTCTCGCTTGGAACTTCGCGCTGGGTGAGAGATCCGCGATATATGCAAGCTCAATAAGGGGCTAAAGCCTTAGAGTGCTCCCTGTAAAACTGAACTAGGATTTCATCTGAATATAGTGACTTATTTGTTTTCAACTCTTTTAGTTGCTTTCCTACGGCAGCGATGCCTGTTTGTATTATCCTCCTGCTTGAATGATCTATAAACCCAAAATTAAAAATTTCAGCTCCCCTTTTGCCGTATTTAATTGCCACACTAGACTGGTGAACGAGTGACTGGGTAGAAGCTATCAGTTCGCGTAGCGATCTTGCGGAAGACCAAAATTTTCTCTGGTTCTTCTACTAAGATACGACGGTGGAAGTTTTTACAGAGGCACGAATATATATAAACTTTTGACTTTCGTCATTTGCACATTCTTTTTGGAATCGAAAGTTCAACAGTCTCTGCTCCCTCAACATATACCAAACTGTGCTATTAAACCACTGCGGGACTTTTCCTTCTTTAATCCAACACATATTAAATTGGGGATAGATCTTAGCATATTGTTAGTCATGGGAATAGCGCAACATCTCGCAGAGATTCGTGCCAGGTGTGAACGAACAGTGTCCTGTTGGGAATCGGCTTTGCGATACTATCGCATGAGAGGTAACATTATAGGAGGCAGGACGACTGTGATGTACCACTGTGCCATCAGATTTCTCTCAATGACTACCAGCCGTGACATAAAGTCATAGCCGGCCGGAGTGGCCGAGCGGTTCTAGGCGCTTCAGTCTGGAACCTCGCTACCGCCGCGGTCGCAGGTTCGAATCCTGCCTCGGGCATGGTTGTGTGTGATGACCTTAGGTTAGTTAGGTTGAAGTAGTTCTAAGTTCTAGGGGACTGATGACCTCAGATGTTAAGTCCCATAGTTCTCAGAGCCGTTTGAACCATAAAGTCATATCCTATGGCTCCTCACACGATTAACACTAATGTGCCCCTCCAAAATATTGGAAGAATGTTACCTCTGCCCAGGGCGCCCACATACTCGCCAATGATGATCATCCGGAGTAGCGCAGAACGCTCAACACATTGCGACACCATTCATCAGTAGTCCATGCTTGCTGGTCACGGCACCTCTCCAAACGCGGTCATTTGTGGTGCAGTGTTAACAGCAGCATGTGCATGGGACTGTAATGTCGACGTGCAGTTGCTGATAATTTACTCCGGATGAGACGGTACTGCAGGTAGACCTTTGTCTGTTCTCGGTCTGCATGCGCAGAAGTGAATGGGTTACGTTGCGCTTGGCGCACAATATGGCGACTCTCCCTTGTGGTGGCCAGGCGTGGTCGACCGGAACCTTGACAGCGAGTATGCCTGCCCTCACGTTCCCACACACTCCAACATCGGACAACTTTCACATCTAAATGCCCCACACAATGGATACGGCACGATTCCGTCAGCCACTCTTTTGAAACTCTATCAGGTGCAGATAACGCTCTCTCACACGTTCTCCGGTGACCACTTGTTATCAAATCTGGTAACAATACTGACCACAAACAACACTATCTATCACATTGAACTGTAAGTCTAATCATTTACATACCTGCCGATGGCTTGTGTGTGTGCTAAATTATAGCGACATCCGACAATGTCTTCTATGTGGTTCCCTCTTTTTGTCATTCAGTGTGTTTAATATTATCTGTTCTACTACAATTTGGAAACAATTATAAAAGTATGTCCACGTTCCTATTACAGAATTACGACGGTGCACCCATCATTGTAGTGCAACCCGGAGTGTCTTAGATTATTCGTCGTTCTCCAATCAGGGGAATGTACAGTGGCCTACAGCTGTTGGTAAAGGCTGAAATTAGTTTAGCGGTATGAGTAACCTGCGTTGCGTATTTACTATCGTGCGAGTAGCAAGAGAATGTCGTAATGTTTTTGACACGGTGTTTTTACACCCTTAGTTAACAGGCGCAAAGTTCTCACCGCTTTCTTGAAAAGCAGAAACAAACTGTTCCATTCTCATCGCAAAAACAACAACAAGTAAATCGTGCAGAGGTGATAACTCAAAACCCCTGTTTCTAGATACTTTTTGGAATTGCAGGAATCAGAAAAAGTCACACGCTATGACCATAATTATCAAAGAGAGAAACAGGGGCTCCTTGAAGTATTTTGGCGTCTTGGAACGAGTAAACAAACCTAGTGAATGCAAAGCAGTGATTACATATGAAGACAGCTGCATCAGCCTTGATATCCATAAAACCTTCGTGGAGACTAAAACGGATGACTTTGAGCAATATGAGGCGAAGTCTGATGTGTCAGCTCCTTGCACTAAGAACGAAAGAGAAACACAGCGCAGGCGCTAAATAAACGTACAAGGGTGGACAAAAATATGGAACACCAAAAACGTAACACATTACCGTGCGTAATACGGTGTAGGAAAACCGCTGCAATCAAAACCAAGTACCATTCGCCTCGGAATGAATAAATACAGGCCCTGCATGGTATCGAACGGAATCATATACCATTCTTCCAGTAACATAGTGGCAAGTTCAGGTTTTGAACGGAATCTTAATACCATTCTTCCTGTAACATAGTGGCAAGTTCAGGTTTTGAACGGAATCTTATACCATTCCTCCTGTAACATAGTGGCAAGGTCAGGTAATAACGATGGAGGTGGATACTGAACACGTACGCTTCTGTTCAAATTAGACCAAAAAGGCTCAATAAGAACTGATAAATGTGGTGGCAAGGGGAGATGCGACATTTCATCCTCGAGCTTACAAAACCGACACTGGACGATGTGTGCTGTGGGCACAGGGACCCTGTCATCTTGGAACACAGCTTCGGCAATGGGGAGTTGACGCTGTACCATCGGATGAACCTGATCAGCCGAAATGGTCACATAATCCTTGGGAGTAATGCGATCCTGCAGGGTCATGGAATACCTCGATATGCGATATGTCTCCCCAGGTCAACATCAAATCGCTGCAATGTTTCCCTCCTGGTACCTAAACTCGCCGCCGGCCGGGATGGCCGAGCGGTTCTAGGCGATACAGTCTGGAACCGCACGACCGCTACGGTCGCACCTAAACTCGCCAAGAATATGGAAATAGTATGAAACAAGACTCATTCGACCGAATCACTTTCTTCCTTGTTCCATAGCTCAGGTTTCATGCTTTCGGTACCACGTTTTCCTGTCACGGGAATTTGCATCATTAACGGTTTTGGAATTCATCTACCCGAGAAAATCCGAGCTTATGGGTTCCCTTCGTGATGCCTTAGTGCTGACGGGGTTCGCGAGCGCGACATTCAGTTCTGCAGTGATTTTTGTAGCTGTCGTCCTCTTATTTTTCGTCAGAATACTCTTCAGTGAACGTCAGCCTCGGTCACGCAACACATACTTTCGCTCACAGTCTGTGGATAGTTTTTTTCCCGTTTTCCTTGTGTGCAGTATAAATCTTCGGTACAGTGCACCTTAAAACGTGAAATACTTCGGCTACATTGGAGACGGTAACACCCACCGTATGAGCATAGACAATTTGCCCACGTTCGAATTAACTTCGCTCCGGCATAACACACTCACAGATACTCAGAACAGTATTCTGACCACGATTGAGACTTGTGATGTGTTGGCGACACTGCGCAGGTGCCGTCCGTGGTCAAATACCACAGCGCAGTCTGTAGGCTGGGCTAGCATCTGCATTTATATTCAGGCACCCATTTCTCGTCGTGCTTCCATATCTTTGTTCAGCACTGTATGTTTGTCACCTCTTGACTGGCTCAAATCACCAAAAAGACTTTCCCTCCTATCACAGATACATTTAAACCTACATTGCGACCGAGGCATGATCCTTAAAAAGTAGTTAATTCTTTTTTGGGTTACTCAACAAATTGACTAATGAAATAGTTGCAGAAGCTCAGAACCTAGTTTAGGCATATGAGTTACACGATCAGTTAGGATATTCACGGCTTCAGTTTCAGCCTTTTTCCCATGAATTGCAGAAACATGATACTGAAAATGAAAGGAGTAATTTCTAATCTTACGGTAGTTCGAAAATTGAAACTGTTCCTCAGGGCCACGAACAGCAACCATTTTCTGAATAGAAGTAGCTGGCCGGAGTGGCCGTGCGGTTCTAGGCGCTACAGTCTGGAGCCGCGTGACCGCTACGGTCGCAGGTCCGAATCCTGCCTCGGGCATGGATGTGTGTGATGTCCTTAGGTTGGTTAGGTTCAAGTAGTTCTAAGTTCTAGGGGACTGATGACCACAGCAGTTAAGTCCCATAGTGATCAGAGCCATTTGAACCATTTTTGAACAGAAGTAGATGGAAAACAGACTTCAGTTTTCTGTATTAGAAGAAAGGCTCAACGCACTGGCTGTATTTGAATTACACTGAGTAAAATTTACTTCGTTGTATCGTTTCCGTTTGGCATTTGGCTTTTGCATAGCAAAAATTTACGATGTGCTTGTAGTTGATACGGGTTATTTGCAAAATGAACATACAGTTGTTTGCATGTACATGAATTTCAAATCAACTTCTTTCTTTAAGAAACTATAGCTGTTTATAGCGATATTAATAAACTATAGGATACATTAATGATCTATTGGTCTTATCATCTCATTAAATCACAAATTGTGTAGCAGAATTTTATATTAAATTTTGAATGCTCCAGTATAAGACTTTCATTCCAAAGTTGCTCTAAATTGAAATTTTTTTGGCTAAGTGAGAACAAAACCATCACAAAATTGTGGTCGGTGGGGTTCAGAGCACAGATTCAACCTAGGGATCAATAAAGTCTAAATATGGCGTTGATGACGATTAATTATTTTCTACAATTTCTATGAAGGGCCATAATGTTACTGTTGTTGATAAACCCGCAGCAGCAAAGCGTATCAAGTAAGATCTGGATTTTGGGTTTCTAGGTTGGCCCGCCTTGTATAAACATTTGCTCATATTTACTGAACTGCTGTGTACGGACGCAGGAGGAGCTGGCCACTCTTCGCGAACAGCTGAGCATGTTGATGGCCGCAGTCAACCGTCTTCAGGCTGGTGCCTCGGAGTGTAGCGGCAGTGAGGAGTCTGTTGCGTCACAAGGTACACCCCAGGTTAATGCTTCACCCACTGTCCCTGCTGTCGAGACATATTCGCGGGTACCGGGCGCGGTTGGGCCACCCCCTCCCCAAAGGGAGTGGCGGGTTCAGCGGCGTTCGTGGCGCACGAGGCGGAGGGTAAATGTGGAGGCTGTCCGTGTGGCATCGCCCGCTCTGCCTGTGAGTGGACAAGTGGCTGCTCCTTCAGCAAGGTCCGAGCAGGCACACGGGGGAAGGGCTATATTAGTTATTGGGAGCTCCAACGTTAGGCGGGTGACGGAGCCCCATAGGGAAATAGCGGAAAGGTGGGGGAAGAAGGCCAGTGTTCACTCTGTCTGCTTGCCGGGGGGTCTCATCCGAGATGTGGAGGAGGCCCTACCGGTGCCGATAGAGAGCACTGGGTGCACCCGACTGCAAATTGTTGCTCGTGTCGGCACCAATGACTCCTGCCGTCTGGGTTCAGAGGTCATCCTCGGTTCGTACAGGCGGTTGGCGGAATTGGTGAAGGCGGAAAGCCTCGCTCGCGAGGTGGAATCAGAGCTAACTATTTGTAGTATCGTTCCCAGAACCGATAGCGGTCCTCTGGTTTGGAGCCGAGTGGAAGGCTTAAACCAGAGGCTCAGACGATTCTGCGGAGATCTGGGATGCAAATTTCTCGACCTCCGCTATCGGGTGGAGAAGTGTAGGGTCCCCCTGAATAGGTCAGGCGTGCACTACACGCCGGAAGCGGCTACAAGGGTAGCGGAGTACGTGTGGAGTGCACATGGGGGTTTTTTAGGTTAGAGAATTCCCTCGCGAGACCCGACAAGACGCCTCCTGAGACGCGGCAAGGTAGGAGTAGGCAAAATGCAACAGGGAATAACAATATTAATGTGCTAAAAGTAAACTGCAGGAGCGTCTATAGAAAGTTCCCAGAACTGCTCTCATTAATAAACGGTCAGAACGCCCATATAGTACTAGGGACAGAAAGTTGGCTGAAACCAGACGTAAACAGTAATGAAATCCTAAACTCAGATTGGAATGTATACCGCAGAGACAGGCTGGACAGTGAAGGGGGTGGCGTGTTCATAGCGATAAGAACTGCAATAGTATCGAAGGAAATTGACGGAGATCCGAAATGTGAAATGATTTGTGTTAAGGTCACGGTTAAAGCAGGCTCAGACATGGTAATTGGATGTCTCTATAGGCCCCCGGGCTCAGCAGCTGTTGTGGCTGAGCACCTGAAGGATAATTTGGAAAATATTTAGAGTAGATTTCCCCACCATGTTATAGTTCTGGGTGGAGATTTTAATTTGCCGGATATAGACAGGGAGACTCAAACGTTCATAACGGGTGGCAGGGACAAAGAATCCAGTGAAATTTTTTAAAGTGCTTTATCTGAAAACTACCTTGAGCAGTTAAACAGAGAACCGACTCGTGGGGATAACATATTAGACCTTCTGGTGACAAACAGACCAGAACTATTTGAAACAGTTAATGCAGAACAGGGAATCAGCGATCATAAAGCGGTTACTGCATCGATGATTTCAGCCGTAAATAGAAATATTAAGAAAGGTAGGAAGATTTTTCTGTTTAACAAAAGTGACAAAAAGCAGATTACAGAGTACCTGACGGCTCAAATGGTTCAAATGGCTCTGAGCACTATGGGACATAACTTCTGTGGTCATCAGTCCCCTAGAACTTAGAACTACTTAAACCTAACTAACCTAAGGACATCACACACATCCATGCCCGAGGCAGGATTCGAACCTGCGACCGTAGCAGTCCCGCGGTTCCGGACTGCGCGCCTAGAACCACTAGACCACCGCGGCCGGCACCTGACGGCTCAACACAAAAGTTTTGTCTCAAGTACAGATAGTGTTGAGGATCAGTGGACAAAGTTCAAAACCATCGTACAATATGCGTTAGATGAGTATGTGCCAAGCAAGATCGTAAGAGATAGGAAAGAGCCACCGTGGTACAACAACCGAGTTAGGAAACTGCTGCGGAAGCAAAGGGAACTTCACAGCAAATATAAACATAGCCAAAGCCTTGCAGACAAACAAAAATTACACGAAGCGAAATATAGTGTGAAGAGGGCTATGCGAGAGGCGTTCAATGAATTCGAAAGTAAAGTTCTATGTACTGACTTGGCAGAAAAGCCTAAGAAATTTTGGTCTTATGTCAAAGCGGTAGGTGGATCAAAACAAAATGTCCAGACACTCTGTGACCAAAATGGTACTGAAACAGAAGATGACAGACTAAAGGCCGAAATACCAAATGCCTTTTTCCAAAGCTGTTTCACAGAGGAAGACTGCACTGTTGTTCCTTCTCTAGAGTGTCGCACAGATGGCAAAATGGTAGATATCGAAATAGACGACAGATGGATAGAGAAACAATTCAAATCGCTCAAAAGAGGAAAAGTCGCTGGACCTGATGGGATACCAGTTCGATTTTACACAGAGTACGCGAAGAAACTTGCCCCCCTTCTTGCAGCGGTGTACCGTAGGTCTCTAGAAGAACGTAGCGTTCCAAAGGATTGGAAAAGGGCACAGGTCATCCCCGTTTTCAAGAAGGGACGTCGAACAGATGTGCAGAACTATTGACCTATATCTCTAACGTCGATCAGTTGTAGAATTTTGGAACACGTATTACGTTCGAGTATAATGACTTTTCTGGAGACTAGAAATCTACTCTGTAGGAATCAGCCTTGGTTTCGAAAAAGTCGGTCATGTGAAACCCAGCTCGCGGTATTCGTCCACGAGACTCAGAGAGCCATAGACACGGGTTCACAGGGAGATGCCGTGTTTCTTGACTTCCGCAAGGCGTTCGATACAGTTACCCACAGTCGTTTAATGAACAAAGTAAGAGCACATGGACTATCAGATCAATTGTGTGATTGGACTGAGGAGTTCCTAGATAACAGAACGCAGCATGTCAATCTCAATGGAGAGAAGTCTTCCGAAGTAAGAGTGAGTTCAGGTGTGCCGCAGGGGAGTGTCATAGGACCGTTGCTATTCACAATATACATAAATGACCTGGTGGATGACATCGGAAGTTCACTGAGGCTTTTTGCAGATGATGCTGTGGTGTATCGAGAGGTTGTAACAATGGGAAATTGTACTGAAATGCAGGAGGATCTGCAGCGAATTGACGCATGGTGCAGGGAGTAGCAATTGAATCTCAATGTAGACAAGTGTAATGTACTGCGAATACATAGAAAGATAGATCCCTTATCATTTAGCTACAAAATAGCAGGTCAGCAACTGGAAGCAGTTAATTCCATAAATTATCTGGGAGTAGGCATTAGGAGTGATTTAAAATGGAATGATCATATAAAGTTGATCGTCGATAAAGCAGATGCCAGGCTGAGATTTATTGGAAGAATCGTAAGGAAATGCAATCCGAAAACAAAGGAAGTAGGTTACAGTACGCTTGTTCGCCCACTGCTTGAATAATGCTCAGTAGTGTGGGATCCGGACCGGACAGGGTTGATAGAAGAGATAGAGAAGATCCAACGGAGAGCAGCGCGCTTCGTTACAGGATCATTTAGTAATCGCGAAAGCGTTACGGAGATGGTAGATAAACTCCAGTGGAAGACTCTGCAGGAGAGACGCTCAGTAGATCGGTACAGGCTTTTGTTAAAGTTTCGAGAACATATCTTCACCGAAGAGTCAAGCAGTATATTGCTCCCTCCTACGTATATCTCGCGAAGAGACCATGAGGATAAAATCAGAGAGATTAGAGCCCACACAGAAGCATACCGACAATCCTTCTTTCCACGAACAATACGAGACAGGAATAGTTTTCATTCAAAGTCACATATTGTGATATGTCTATATTTCCTGCTGATTTAAATTTTCTTATGTTCCGTTTTGCGGTTGTTTCGTACAAATTTCACTAATAATCAAATTCCACCTAATTACATTACATTGTATCGCTGCTGTGCGAAGACGACATGTTCCCACCTCAGCTTTGGGTACGTTTTAGCAGTTAAGACGTACAGTTCTGTACACTCTAACGTTTCTCAAATTAATGAGCTTGTTTATAAAACAATTATTTTCTGCCACCAGTAACAGTTTTCTTCTTATTAAGATTTAGTATGCTGCATTTGAGGAAGTGATTCTCATTTTCAAATGTGTTTTTCGTATGGTATGACTTTTATTCGCGATGATTTAGAACTGTGAGGTACTGCATTGTTCTGTTGCTTTTCGATGATCCACTTATGTAGAAATGAGTAGAAATACTAAAGACAACAGAACATGCAGAACATCACACATCGGAGACATCTTGATTAAATCAATTAGCACACGAAAAAGACATTTAAAATGGGGATCATTTTCAAAACGCGTTGTACAAAAAGGAAACAAAAAGAAAATCGTGGTGTACACAGAGACCGTCAACAGTCTCCTTCTCAAGTGCAGCCAATTTTTCTTTTAATTTTATTTTACTTTCTAATATATCTTCCATTCCTCGCTCATAAATACCTGTACGGTCTGTTGTAGAGCTTTGCGCTTTACAGCCAGTTACGCCAATAGACTCATAAAGTCACAAAAAACACCGTTGATTTGGAACTGTGATCTATCAGTTAGCTGCTGGAACCTGTAAGTTTTAAGTGACGTCAACAGAATCACACAGCCTGTTTCAGGCCACTGTGTTTGCATCATATGCCAACTTTTCTTAGAAATAAAATGTTCAATAATGATTCCCAGTGCTAGATGTAGTTTTATTGTGAGTAATTCCTTGGGAAAAGGTAAAGCCTAGGAATTTCCAATGTGTGTTGCCTATAATCTAGTCATCTGCTCTGCATGAATGGAGCCAGAGCAAAGGATTTGCTCTGAAGTATCTTTCTCCACTTACATTACTTCTTAAGGTTTATGTGTTTAAAAATCACGGTATCATTTTGCTGGGGTAAGTAGTATGCAGATGCAGCACATCTGTTCATTTGATTCTGCTACTTTGGTCAATTCTTGTGGTCTCAGGGCCAGTACGCAAAAGATACAACCTGTCCATACTTGATGCTAAGACTCTGACATAAGTTGTGTAATCATTTAATAACATTGGAACAAAGGTATTATAGAGAATATTCTGTGTTGTATTGTAAGGCAATGAAAGTACGTAATATCACTCCTAATTGTAATAATACACAGTGGAATATCCTGGTAGTTAAACTGATTTTGTCTCCAACCTGTTATGTGTAGAAAGCAGAATATATGTCTGAGATCTCTCAAAACCATGAATCGATTTCAACCAAATCTGGTACTGGAAAGTAGTGCATTATAGCTTCCTAGCTCCAGTAGGAGTGAGGATACGGATAAATACACGTTTTTCCAGCCCTTAGCATATAGGCTGCCCCATACAAAAGGTGTGTTGTGTGGGAAGTGTAGTACCCTGTAAAATCAACCTGCTTGGCAGGGCAGCCTATGTGTCATGGGCAGGAAATGGTTTTCTAGTCTCTGACTTGTAGGCTGCCCTGCATGACAGGTATGTTGTGTTGAAGTGCTATTGGCCTGCTTGGCGTGGCAATTAAATGATTTTCAAGCCCTTGATGCGTAGCTTGCCCAGCATGACATTAGTGTTGTGGGAGTAGTATCAGCCTGTGTTATTGAACTGTGTTATTGAGCATGTACAGATGAGCTTGACTTGGGACAGGTTGAATGAATAGAGGAGGGGATGGGAAGAAGGGGAGACAAGGGAATGGGCAGACAGAGGGGAGGAGTGGGAGATGCAGTTGGGAAGCGCAGACAGGTTGTGTACAGGTGGGAAAGGTAGGGGGGGAATGGGGAGATGGAAAGAGGATTTGGTCAGAGTGTGGGAACAGGAAAATGTGGTGAGGCAGATGAGGTGGAGGAAATGGACCAAGAAAGGAGAAGTAGGAAGTGAAGAAGCAGAGAGAGTTAGGAGGAGTAGATGGTGAGGCAGATGAGGTCGAGAGACAGAGAGAGCAAGAGATGGACACAGAGAGGGATAGGAGAAGGTGTGTTCAGGATACATGCCAAAGCTGTGGGGAAAAGGCTAGTATAATATAAATGTCTCTCCATCAGGACTGCTTGTCCTACAATCGCATACTCTCATCAACAAGAAGTCACTTACTGCTACCAGAGGGACTTTCTTCGTAACACTGGCAAATCTTTTGTAGCTTTTAGTTCATGCACTTACCACTATGTTGTTGAGTTGGTGTGTATAGACTTCACATGAACATTGAACTACAATCATTTCACACTCCCATTGAACTACAATCATTGGTAGCAAAGATGTCAGGAGGTTGGAATTGTGCTCTTTTAATGATTTATCCCCTGTGACTCACAACCTCGACTTCGAAGAGTATCCGTTTCGTGTAGGTGTTTTCCGAAATTAGGAAAGCTGCCGGTTTCCAAGGTGGCATTTGAAGATTGTCCTTCCTTTGTGCTGCCATGGAACAGATCCATGCCCACAGGCGTCCCGCTTTTTCAAATATACACCACGTGATGTTCACATCAAAACTCATTCGAGCCTGCTGCGTTAGAAACATTTGAGGAATCCTTTGTGGTGCTACCAGTTGGGAGGGGGGGGGGGGGGGACACCTACGGCTGCTGCGATGTGTCGGCTTTAAGCGAAGAACTTCGCTTACACGATCACTTACGCCCTTTACGTACTGTAAGCATGCAAGCGGAAACTCATCACCCTCTTTAGATGCCTTCATTTTCCCTTAGTTTCGTGGCTCGGTGCATAGTTTTGTTGTAATAGCCTTTGTGGCGGAAGGCAGTTCGTTGCTAACTTCGCGTTCTATGTACGGTATCACATATCTGTAAACGTTGGAGCTGAGCGTATATAGAACAAAGTTTCGCAGAGGTCAAGTTTGGTGCATCGTAAGTCTTATATCTACATCTATACTCAGTAACCTACCGTGAAATTCTTGTACCACACTTTAAGGCTTCTTCCGTGCTATCACGAATGGAATGTGGGAAGAATGCTGAAATACTGCTTCTCGTTCCGTGCTGTAATTAGTATAATATTTGCTATATGTAGTGTTTTTCGCGTATTCCTTGTTTAATTGTGAAATGTAAACATTCACAGCCGGAAATGTCATAATTGATAGAATATTACGGGCTATTATATCGTGGTAGAATGGATATCACTTTAACACCCGACGTTTCGTCCCCATATGTGGAAGACATTTTCAAGGGGGATCGTAGTTTTGTTGAATGTCCGATTCACACCCTGGCTCGCTACTGACTACAGCAACATTCCGCCCCCGCGAATTTTCGCGTATTCAGAACTTGTAACGTCACGCCACTGCGTGGAAGCTCGCGGAGGTGGAAGTTTGCTGTAGTCAGTAGCGAGCCAAGGTGTGAATCGGACATTCGACAAAGCTACGATCCCCCTTGAAAATATCCTCTTCAGAGGGGGACGAAGCGTCTGGTTTCAAAGTGAAATCCATTCTATTACTGCATAATAATCCGGAACATTTGTTAATTGTGATATTCCTTGCCTGTTCATTTCATATTTGTTTTTGAAAGTCTGTAAGTAGGCTCACTGTTAAGGTTTTTGTCCAAGGGTCAGCAATCTCAGGTTTTTTCAACATTTCCATGGAGCTCTCCCACATTTTACAAAGCCTATCCCCATTCGTGCCACTCTTCATTGTACTCGTTCAGTCCTTTTCTATAGGTCCTAAACACTTCGAGAGTATTCTAGAATAGATTGCATGATTCTTTTGTAAACAACATCCTTTGTATGGTGAGTGCATTTTAGCAGTGTCTTACAAAAGAACCGTAGTCTGCCGCTTCTTTACCACTAGAAGAGCATTTGTGATTTCATATCCCAAGAAACTGTTACACTCAGGTGTTTTCATGGTTTGGTCAATTTCACTCGTGACTCACTGATAATGTAGTCACAGGATACCACAGTTTTTCGCTTTCTAAAATCCACAATTTCACATTTACGAATGTTTAAAGCAAGTTGTCCATTTTAGCACCATTTTTAAATGTTATCGAGATTCGGCTGAATATTTGTTCAGCTCTTTCCAGATGGTACTTTAAATAGATAACTGTCTTGTCTGTAAAATGTCTAAAGTTGCTGTTAACATCGTCTGCTAGGTTGCTTCTGACATGACAGATCAACATTGCATCCCATATGGAAGCAGAATCCAGACGCAACTGACGTGAGAACCCAATTCTTAACTGCACCTCGACAATAATTCTCTCCTTTTCTCCAAGCTCCTCACTACCTCCAGTGAATATCTTGGTGGTCATCACCTCTGGGATTAAAATACGATTATTTCCAGAATCAATGTTAATCAATGCAGTGGTTTTCAGTCATCTGATTGTGAATTTTTATTTGGATTTTTCAGGAAATATTCTTACATAGTAAATCGTCAGTGGGTTCCCGACAGATAGTTTACCGTACAGTAAAATAATTTATCCAGATCTTTTGGTTTGTCACGTACGCTATGTCAAACTTGTACACAGTTTTTCTGCGTTAGCAATACCAGGGAGAAACATTTTAGTTCTATATATGGGTTATTGAAAAACTAAGAAATATGATTACTTCAAATTCATCAAGTGACCCCTCGATGAACTTTTAGTCCAAATAACTGAGACAATTCCAAATGCAACAGCGCAGAGATTAACGCTGTTCACATCAAAATCTCATACAGGGGAGACGTGTGCCATCAGTACTAGGTCTAAGTAATTATAATATTTACCCAAAGAAATGAGATGAAATGACAAGCGGTAGAACTGTTGGTGAAGAATATACGCCTCTAAAGTGAAGCACATAGCAATAAGAGTTCATGTACATCCTTTACGTTGTCCTCACGTTTATTTTCAGTCTGTTGAGTTCGACCTAGCTTTGGTAACTGCAATATTGGGAAATAACAAGCATTTCCTGTTTCTTGCGAAAATAGGCAAGAACGAATCTAACAACATATTAGGCAGTATAGATTACTGAAAAGGTACCATCAGGTATTTACCTTCCCAGTCGCACAATGGTAAGTTCGGAGTAACTTCGTACTACATACGCTGACCGCCATAGAATCCGGCAAACACGAACCATGTGAGCTGTGGGAAACATTCCGTGGCAACAGACACAACACATCCACATGACGAACAGGAAGAGGTTAAACGTAAAGCAACAGGATCACGAGAAACTGCTAGTCATACACTTACAATTTGCGAGAGTGTTGACGTTGGTAACAAAAGACAATTTTTTCGCACGGCTCAAATGATCTTCTTCAGTGCGGATGCATTCACATTGCTCAAACTCTTATGGGAATCGGCAGATTGACGGCTGCGAGTAATGAGCATAGAGGGTAGGAGCACTACAAATGTAGTGTGTGGACACTAAGCCAGAAATGTGTGTCTCACGGGGAACGTGTCAACGGCAAGTCCCTGCAGTCTCTTTATCCTCTGTGTCCTCGATGGCTGAGTCGGAGCAGTCTGCCTTCTGCAGGGCAGCAGTGCGCACCGCGCTCGGGCGTCCACGCCGCTGTGCGCGCGGAGTGTTTGTTTTCATCCCCGTCACCGCACTTCTCAGTCGAACAAGCTATAATGGCCAACTCTTACAGGAAGATCACTTAAATTCAGCTTCTCAAATGAATAAGCGCGACTCAAAGCACTGGCCGTCGAACGATTCCTACTCGAAGATGTGAAGATCCCCCGTGACCATCTCATCGGCATACACCTATCGATCATTAGCAGCGTCTTTTATGTTGACTTCCGACGCTGCCTGCAACGAGATTATTCAACGGATGCGACATGGGATCAAATTTCGGCACTTCGACGGCACCGTCGGGCCTGTGGATGTCGACCATGCAGGAGTTGGCCTTCGGCCGATCAGTGTATACGAACTGCCTTTAGAGGTGAATGAAGATGAAGTCATCGTGGCGCTAAGCCCCTTACGGAAAAGTCCAGAGTCACGTAGCCGAGATTTGGGCACTGTTTACGACGTATCCGGTGCTTAATGGTGTGAGACAAGTCCGAATATATCTCAAATGGCACGTCCCATCGTAGATTTCTATCGGCGGCTGCCGTGCAGTGGTCATTTACGACGGACAACTTCGAACATTTTCCGGTTGTGGTAAAGAAAACCACGTCCGTAATGAAAGCCTGCAACGCCGCATCACACAACTACGGCACGACGATACGGACGCCGACCGAACCACAACCACCCTTCAAATCATCTATGCGGTGACACGGCACGTCCAGCCCTCACAAGACGCAGTTCGTGAGCGTCTCTCTGGACCGATACACCCGGAGGCTAGAAGATCACAAGGATACCAGTGAGGGTGTTATGGCGACTTAAGACCGCATCATAGCACCCGCGGCTTTTGTACCGGAACGACGTGAATCTCTCCCATCCTCAGACACCGAAACACATTGATGGAAACAAAAGTCACCCAAAAGACGAGAAAAACGCAGCAAGCCACCAGGATCTACCACTGAGCCCCGTTCGCAGGACGAAGAGAAGGCACATAACTCTGACGGAGTACACGGTAACTCTTTCTCCTCTGCTACGGAGACGCGTCATCCACAAGACGATGAGCCGTCCAATAGAGATCGTGAGCAAGCCCCGCGTCCAGAAGCCATGGAATTGCGTCGCCGACGCAATTGAGCCGAGTCGGCCAGCGCTGCCACCTCTCAACGATGTTAAAATTGACGGACACTTTTCATTGGCGGATGACACGGATTTCCCACCTACACCTGATGTGAAAATGAGATCCGTTCCTCCGTTAGACCAACACTATAATGGGTGATGTTTCTACGACGACTCCTGCGACTTCTTCGGACTTCCAGAATCCACCACGACAATCGTCACCCGCTACGAATCTATCGACAGCACGGATCCCCCATCAGGCATACCGAATAGCTACTATCAGTACTAATAATATCAGCTCCCTCGTTAAACTTCAGCTGCTCCGTGACACGCTAAGAGCAGCGGACATTGACATCGCCAAGTTACAAGAACTGAGGACACCAACCCAAAGAGATTCTGGTCGTATGTAAAGTACACCAGCGGCAAAAAGTGGTTAATCCCGCCACTGCGCGATAGCGATGGAAATGTTACCGATGATGGTGCCACTAAAGCGGAGTTACTAAATACAGTTTTCCGTAATTCCTTCACGAAAGAAGACGAATTTAATATTCCAGAATTCTAAACTAGAACAGCTGTTAGCATGAGTGACATAAAAGTGGATATCTTAGGTCTTGCGAAACAACTCAAATCACTTGAGAAGGGCAAGTCATACGGTCCAGATGGTATAGCAATCAGGTTCCATTCAGAGTATGCAGACACAATAGCACCTTTCTTAGCAATCATATACAACCGCTCACTTGACGAAAGGTTTATTCCTAAAGACTGGAAAGTAGCACAGGTCACACCAATATTCAAGAAAGAAATAGGAGGAATCCATTGAATTACAGACCCGTATCACTGACCTCAATTTGCAGTAGGGTTTTGGAGCA
This sequence comes from Schistocerca americana, assembly GCF_021461395.2. Lineage (NCBI taxonomy): Eukaryota > Metazoa > Arthropoda > Insecta > Orthoptera > Acrididae > Schistocerca > Schistocerca americana. The sequence goes on along the minus strand of NC_060121.1, from coordinate 353,039,300 downwards.
TATGCTGTACTCTAACATTATGAATCAGCTTGAAGAAAATGACTTATCGATACGTAACCAACACAGATTAACAAAATATCGTTCTTGCGCAACGCAGCTAATTCTTTACTCCCATGAAGTAATGAGTGCTGTCTACGAGGGATCTCAAATCAATTCCATATTCTTAGATTTCCAGAAGGCTTTTGATACCGTTCCTCATAAGCGACTTAATCAAATTGCGTGCATATGGAGTATCGTCTCAGTTGTGTGACTGGATTCGTGATTTCCTTACAGAGAGGTCACAGTTCGTAGTGATAGACAGCAATTCATAGAGTAGAACAGAAGTGATACCTGGCGTTCCGCAAGGTAGTGTCATAGGGCCTCTGTTGTTTCTGATTTACGTAAATGATCTAGGTGATAATCTGAGCAGCCCCCTTAGATTCTTTGCAGATGACGCTGTAATTTACCATCTAGTAAAATCATCAGACGATCAATTCTAATTGTAAAATAATCTAGAGAGAATTTCTGTATGGTGCGAAAAGTGGCAATTGGCACTAAACAAAAAAAAGTGTGAGGTCATCCACATGGGCACTAAAAGAAATCCGATAAATTTTGCGTATATGATAGATCGAACAAATCTAAGGTCTGTCAATTCGACTAAATACCTAAGAATTACAATTACGAGAAACTTAAATTGGAAAGACCACATAGATAATATTGGTGGGGAAGGCGAAACAAAGACTGCGCTTTGTTGGCAGAACACTCAGAAGATGCGACAAACCCACTAAAGAGACACCCTATATTACACTTGTCCGTCCTGTGCTGGAATATTGCTGCGCAGTGTGGGATCCTTACCAGGTAGGATTGACGCAGGACATCGAAAAAGTGCAAAGAAGGGCAGCTCGTTTCGTGTTATCGCGCAATAGGGTGAGAGTGTCACTGATATGATACGCGAGTTGGGGTGGGGGTCACTGAAACAAAGGCGGTTTTCTCTGCGGCGAGATCTATATACGAAATTTAAATCACCAACTTTCTCCTCCGAATGCGAAAATATTTTGTTGACACCCACCTACGTAGGGAGAAATGATCATCATAATAAGAGAAATCAGAGCTCGAACGAAAAGATTTAGGTGTTCCTTTTTCACGCGCACCATTTGAGAGTGGAATGGTAGAGAAGTAGTATGAAAATGGTACGATTAACCCTCTGCCCGGTACTTAAGTGTGAATTGCAGAGTAACCATGTAGATGTAGATGTAGATGTCCCGGTGTTATGGCTATGAGACCGACGCCGTCCCGGCAGCTATGGAACACACAGGCGCAACCATCCTCCTCCTAGAAGGGATTGCAGTTTCCGATGTCGCATATCTCCCAACGGCGCAAGGGGTGGCCATAACAGTTGAAGGAATCAAAATCATAAATCTCTACGCCCCTATCAGGCACTGAGAAATGGAGGGATCGCTCCCTGTTCTACGCAGAAGATATTACGTCCTTATTCCTCGGCAGATATGATCATCTCATCGTAGGTGGAGATTTCAACTGAGTGTACAGACCAATACCATCATTTCAGCACATGTCCGGAACTTCGCTTCCTCGTCCACCGCATTCGTCTCCTAGACACTTGGAGAGTGATACACAGCGACCGCCCGGTGCATACACCCATCACGAGCCATTCCGCCAGGCTCACGCTCTGAAATGCGTTCTCCTCGACACGGAAGGTTGGCCGTCTGCCTTTTCGGATCATGACATCTACATCAGTGCCATGAACCTCCTTAGGCAATCTATATGGCGCAGTGCAGGACCTTTGATACTCAACGTCACGCTACTGCGGTACCCTGAATGTCGACAGCGGGTCACCGACAAGTGGCTCACTTGGTTCAACGCATCATGCTTTACGAGACCACACTGCAATGGCGGTTACTGTTCACCAAACCGGCCACCCGACGAACCTGGACACACTATGGCAGAACGAAAGCCAGGTGGAATCACCACACAACAGATATCTACTATAGCGCTCTACGCGAGCTCATGGATCGTCCTCTGTCCCAGGATCATGTAAAAGGAGCTCAACGCATCAAGGCGAAGATTTTAACATTGATCAGGTGCCGCCTAGAGGGAGCAATTGTACGAGCACGCAGCCAAGATAAGATTAACGGTGAAGAACCTTCCATGCATCATATTGTTCAAAATGTTCGCCGACGCCGACAGGCTTTAATGACAACTTTAGACCTGCCTGATTGACGACGGCTGACTTCGCAAGTTACCATTGCGGATGCCCTCACAACGCACTACAGAATTTTCTATCAAGAAGTACATACCGGTGCAAAGGCCATTGCTGGGGTTGCCCTGGAGATACACTGTACACTAAACGCCGCGGCTGCCACCCTCCTGACTGCGGAAGTGACCACCGACGATGTCCATGGCGCTGTGACCAAAGGACCACTGAATCGGTCTCCCGGCCCGGATGGTTTACCTCTCGAATTTTACAGAACCTTGCAAGATGTGATGTTGGCACGATGGAGAGACATGTACTGGGAACTTTTGCCCTGCGCGGCAATCCCGCCAGCAATGTTCACGGAAGGCTTACTCTTACCAGTCCCCAAACAGCAGGAGGACCACGACTCGACACTTGTTGACCGACCACTTTACTCGATTCCGACTAAAACATTTTCACACGCCTTCTAGCAGTACAACTCAAACATGTCTTACGAGTCCCCAAACAGCAGGAGGACCACGACTCGACACTTGTTGACCGACCACTTTACTCGATTCCGACTAAAACATTTTCACACGCCTTCTAGCAGTACAACTCAAACATGTCTTACGAGACATTGTTTCCCACCAAGAAACATCCTTAGGCGGCTGTCGTAATATACAGACAGCACTCAGTGAATATCGAGATGTGATCGCCGTGGCAACACACTAACGATTGCCAGGCGCTTTAATCTCCATCGACTGCAAACAAGCGTTTTACCACGTCAATCGTGCATTCCTCAACGCAGTGATGGACCGGATGGCGATTCCCCCGATGTTCACGCAAGTGATAATGCGGCTCCTTCGTGGGGCAACGTCCAGGCTTCTCGTCAACGGCAGACATACAGAACTTATACGGATTGAACTCTCAGCACGGCAGGGTTGCCCACTGTCGACGGTGCTTAATGCCGTTGTGATGGAACCACTCATTTGCGGAGTACGACGACGTTTGACAGGTATTCCACTTCGGGATCACATGTTTCACTGCCGAGCCTATGCGGAAGACTTGGCCCTCATCCTACGTTCAGCGGCCGAAGTGCAAGCTGCGATGCAGTGGATTACCCGTTACAGTGCAGGGGCAGGGAGCGTTATGAACGTCGCAGAATCATGCGGCATGAAGATCGGCCGCGGCCTTCCCGCAGACAGCGTAGTCCCCTTCAACTGGTGGACATCCTTCGCTGTCTCGGGTTGGTGTACACGCAATACATTCGCCTCACCTCGGCGATCAATTTTCGGGCGCTACTGCAACGCATCCTGGCCAGCATACAAAATCACCTACTATGCCTGCTGAATATGAGACAGAGTGTCACTTTCGTCATTACCCATCTAGCAGTCCGGATACCCCATATCGCGCAGATTCTGTCCATCACTGCGACAATGGTGGTCAGACTACAGGCGGCTTCGAGTATTTTATATGTTCTGGACACATCTTCAAAGTCCAGTGTGAAGCTCTCACCTTACCGAAGAAGGATGGCGGCCTCGATGTGGTTAATGCGAGAGCCAGGACTACGGCACTTTACACCAATACTATGCTCCGGTTATGGAAAAGATAAAAACCTAGTTTTACTGGAATGTTGACCACCGAGTTCGCACCTGTTTTGAGACGCCTACTGCCGCCTTTGGCACACATCCCACCTCCAATGTCACACATCGGGAGTTTCTTTTTGGAATACAGCTACGTATGCATCGTGCTCCCCAAGACCAGGAAGACGACCACCCGCGACATCTACCGGTTTCTCCGGAAGTCCCCACCCCGAAACCCCGTCGGAGCACGTCACCCCCCCCCCCTCCTCCCCCAGGTATCATGGCCTACAGTATGGAAAACGGTCCACCAACCATGCCACACCACTGACACCACCGCGACGTGGTATCTTCTCGTCAACGGCAAATGAATATACTGTCCATAAAAATTGCTACACCAAGAAGAAATTCAGATGATAAACAAGTATTCAATGGACAAATATAATATACTAGAACTGACATGGGATTACATTTTTACGCAATTTCGGTGCATAGATCCTGAGAAATCAGTAGCCAGAACAACCACCACTGGCCGTAATAACGGCCTTGATACGCCTGGGCATTGAGTCAAACAGAGCTTGGATGGCGTGTACAGGTACAGCTGCCCAAGCAGCTTCAACACGATACCACAATTCATCAAGAGTAGTGACTGGCGTATTGTGACGAGCCAGTTGCTCGGCCACCATTGGCTAGGCATTTTCAATTTGTGAGAGATCTGGAGATTGTGCTGGCCAGGGCAGCAGTCGAACATTTTCTTTATCCAGAAAGGCCCGTGCAGAACATGCAATATGTGGTCGTGCATTATTCTGCACAAAATTTAGGGTTTAGCAGGGATCGAATGAAGGGTAGAGCCACAGTTCGTAACACATCTGAAATGTAACGTCCACTGTTCAAAGTGCCGTCAACGAATAAGAGGTGATCGAGACGTGTAACCAATGGCACCCCATACCATCACGCAGGGTATACGCCAGTATGGCGATTACGAATACACGCTTCCAATGTGCGTTCACCGCGATGTCGCCAAACACGGATGCGACCATCATGATCCTGTAAACAGAACCTAGATTTATCCAAAAAAAATGACGTTTTGCCATTCGTGCACCCAGGTTCGTCGTTGAGTACACCATCACAGGCGCTGCTGTCTGTGTTGCAGCGTCAAGGATAACCGCAGCCATGGTCTCCGAGCTGATAGTCCACGCTGCTGCAAACGTCGTCGAACTGTTCATGCAGATGGTTGTTGTCTTGCAAACGTGTCTTCTGTTGATTCAAGGATCGAGACGTGGTTGCACGATCCGTTACAGCCATGCGGATAAGATGCCTGTCATTTCGACTGCTAGTGACACGAGGCCGTTGGGATCCAGCACGGCGTTCCGTATTACCCTCCTGAACCCACCGATTCCATATTCTGCTAACAGTCATTGGATATCGACCAAAGCGAGCAGCAATGTCTCGATACGATAAACTGCAATCCGACCTTTATCAAAGTCGGAAACATGATGGTACACATTTCTCCTCCTTACACGAGGCATCACAACAACGTTTCACCAGCCAAAGCCGGTCAACTGCTGTTTGTGTATGAGAAATCGGTTGGGAACTTTCTTCATGTCAGCACGTTGTAGGTGTCAAGCTTGTCTGAATGCTCTGAAAAGATAATCTACATCTACATTTATACTCCGCAAGGCACCCAACGGTGTGTGGCGAGGGGCACTTTACGTGCCACTGTCATTACCTCCCTTTCCTGTTCCACTCGCGTATGGTGCGCGGGAAGAACGACTGCCGGAAAGCCTCCGTGCGCGCTCTAATCTCTCTAATTTTAGATTCGTGAGCTCCTCGGGAGGTATAAGTAGGGGGAAGCAATATATTCGATACCTCATCCAGAAACGCACCCTCTAGAAACCTGGACAGCAAGCTACACCGTCATGCAGAGCGCCTCTCTTGAAGAGTCTGCCACTTGAATTTGCTAAACATCTCCGTAACGCTATCAAGCTTATCAAATAACCCTGTGACGAAACGCGCCGCCCTTCTTTGGATCTTCTCTATCTCCTCTCTCAAACCGAGCTGGTACGGATCCCACACTGATGAGCAATACTCAAGTATAGGCCGAACGAGTGTTTTGTAAGCCACCTCCTTTGTTGATGAACTACATTTTCTAAGTACTCTCCCAATGAATCTCAACCTGGCACCCGCCTTACCAACATTTAATTTTATATGATCATTCCACTTCAAATCGTGGAATCATTTGCATATCACAGCATCTTCTTCCCGTTGGTTAAATTTCGCGTCTGTAGCACGTCATGTTCGTGGTGTAGCAATTTTAGTGGCCACTAGTGTACTACAAGACAGAAACTGCATTAGATCGCGCTGGTGGAATCACCCCTGTGCCTCAAGTGCGATGTCGAAGATACAGATTTGCATCGTTGGGAGTGTGGATCAGCAGGATCTGTCTGGACCCTCGTACAGAAGATTGTGGCTTTCTGCCTCCGAGTACTATCACATCACATTTCTCCTAATATGATAATATATCCCGACAACACTTGCTTTCCAACGTCTAAGTGGCACGCCATCACATGGATCAGTGGCCTGGCTATCAACTATTTCTTCCCGAACGACTTCGTCGATCCGGCTGACTTTTGAACACGCCTCCAAGTACATCACCACACCCTTCGTCGGCATCGACACTATCGGGATACTTTTGCCAACCCGCCTCGGAGCTGGACTCTCAACGAAAAGTGCCGGCCAAGACTGGACGATCCCACGTTCCCCTCCTAATGGTCAATGATAGAATGGACGTTGTTCTGATGGCGCGCCAAAGTGGAGCATATCGCGGAAAGTTTTCCTAATTTTCAAATAACTTCCGGGAATTCAGCCAGGTAACACTTTCAGCGACCGCCGATATTTCGGCGGGAGAACACCCCGCCATTTTCAAGGCAAACTGCAACGGACAGGCGTCGTACATGCAAATTTAATACCTCGGTTCTCGGACCCAAGCAGGAAAGATAACACACACACACTGAACACTAGTGCCACCAAAGATGGCCAAAGTCAGAGCTATCGATAGTGAGACTATGAATTCGCAGGTGAGGTAGCATTGAGTCTGTCCCTCTGTTTCTTGACAAGGGAGAGAGCCGGATTCCAAACAGAGTTTAAACAGAAACCTCCATCCCTGTTAACAAGGTTGCTCGCTAATTTAATCTCAACTGCCTCCCGAATCACACTGTCCCAATAGCTGGACGTGCATGCCAATATCTCGGTGTTATTATATAACATGGAGTGACCAGTATCCAAGCAATGTTCGGCAATAGCAGATCTATTTGGCTGCTGTAATCGTGTGTGCCGTTTATGCTCAGTACATCTGTCCTCCACGGTCCTGATAGTTTGACCAATATACGCCATGCCGCAGCTACAAGGGACACGATATACACCCGCCTTACGCAGTCCAAGATCATCCTTAACGGAACTCAAAAGTGCTCTAATTTTAGATGGAGGTCGGAAAATTTCTTTCACTTCTCCTCCTCTTCTAAGTCTTTTTTCCCTAGTTTATCCTTTTTACGCATAGCTCTACCTGCAGCCGATTTGTTTTCTTTCTCCTGTGCTCCCTCATAAAAGTAAAATTAAAAAAAAGAAGTTGGGTTGCTGCTGACGGTCAGACAGTATACTTATTTACGTTTACAAAAAATAAAAATAAATAAATAAATAAAATAAAATAAAAAATAAAAAAGACGGATAGTGCGAAAATATACTTATTTATGTTTTACGTTTTCAAGGAATATCCTGTTATTTTATGAAGAACGTAGTCTTTTATTTTCATACAGTAGAGGTTTTTTTTTGTTTTCTCACTACCTGCAACTTTTTTTCATGTACTAGGTGTTTGTCACTAAAAAAAAAAAAAAATCGGCTAGTGCGTCTGCCATGTAAGCGGGAGATCCCGGGTTCGATTCCCGGGCGGGGCACATATTTTCAGCTGTCCCCGTTGATATCTATCAACGCCTGTAAGCAGATAATGGTCTGGATTTCATTGTAATTTAATTAAGTTATTAGATCTTTCCATGTCATTCTCAGCATTCTCCTAGTGCACCGTATACCAAAAGCTTCTATTCCCTCCTTCTCTGAATTGTTCATCGTCCACGTTTCACAGCAAATGTCCTTAGTTTTCGATGTTACAAAATTACTCTTTTTGAGAGATGCTTTTCTTGCTATTGACAGTCTACTTTTTACATGCTCTCCACTCTGGTCACCTTCACTTACTTTGCTGCTCGAGCCTCAGAACTCATCTATTACTTTCAGCGTCTCATTTCCTATTCTAATTCCCTCAGAAATGCCTCGTTTAATTCTAATACATTTACGCTTTTTTACTTTTGTTGATGTCCGTGTAACCCCTTTTGAACATCTTGTCCATTTCGTTCAACTGTTCTTTCAAGCTCTATGTTGTCTCTGACCGAATTAAACTTTTTCTTCTCCCTGAACTTTAATTCCTCTTCCAATTTCTCCACGCTTTTTTCCACAGCTTGCTCAGTGTGCAGATTAAATGTTATCTGGGAGATTGCAACAATATCCAAACTACCGGTCTCAGCTACTACTTAACTTTTGGTCCTTCGATACATACTTGCAGTCTGGTTTCTGTACAACTTGTAGATAATTTTTCGATCCCTTTATTTTATGGGTATCGAGAGCTGTATATACCTCCTCTTGTCGAGCTATAGCAATAAATGAATTAAGTACCTATAAAAAGGAAAGTAAGATCTCCAAATTTTAAAATTCTTCATATTCACATTTTTTTTCTAAATGAGTCTGTAATCTCTTTTGCGTCTAGCTCGACGAAAGATACATACCGCACCTGAAGACTGGAAAGTTGCACAGATCACACCAATACTAAACAAAGTAAATAGGTGTACCACTAAATTACTGATCGACATCACTGGTGTCATTTTGCGATAGGATTTTGGAACGTATACTGTGTTCGAACATTATGAATTACCTCGAAGTAAACGCTCTATTAACACATAGTCATCACGGAACAAAATTAGATCTCAATTCACAGGACGTAGTAAAGAGTGCAGTCCACAGGGGATTTCACTCTCCTTGTTTCCAGAAGGGTTTTGCCCCCCTCCCTTTCTCATAAGCGGGTTATAATCAAATCGTGCAACTAGAAGGGGAAGTTCCCGTCAGAAAGGACACAGTTCGTATTAATTGTATGGAAGTCGTTGAATAAAACAATAGTTATACCTGGGGCTCCCCATGGAGGTGTTACGAGCCCTCTGTTGTTGCCAATCTGCATAAACGACTGACGAGACGATTTGAACACCCTCCTTCTTTGCGGATAATGCTTTTGTTTAAAGTCTGATCAAGTTACCGGTAAATCAAAACCAATTGCAAAATGAGTTACACATGATACTTGTATGGTCCGAAAAATGGCAAGTTAGTATATAATAGACGTGTAAGTTCATTCACATGAGCAGAAAAACCAATCCGTTAAATTTCAGTTAGACAATAACTCACCTAAATCAGCGGTAAGTTACACAAATCTAAAGGCTATCAATTCATCGAAAAACCTAGAGATCACAATTACGAAAAACATAAATTGGAACTATCACATAGATGATGTTATGGGAAATGCGAACCAAAAACTTTGGTTTAATGGCCGAGTACGCAAGACACGCAACAACCTACTCTGCGTTTGTTCGTCCTCTACTAGAGTGTGGCTGTGCGATATGGGATCCTTATCAGATAGCACTGAAAAAAACCGAGCGGGGTGGTGCAGTGGTTAGACACTGGACTCGCATTCGGGAGGACGACGGTTCAGTCCCGCGTCCGGCCATCCTGATTTAGGTTTTCCGTGATTTCCCTAAATCACTCCAGGCCGGGATGTTTCCTCTTAAAGGGCACGGCCGACTTCCTTCCCCATCCTTCCCTAATCCGATGAGACCGATGACCACGCTGTCTGGTCTCCTTCCCCAAACCAACCAACCAGCACTGAAAAAGAACATCGTAAAAGTTCAAAGAAGGGCAGCTTGCTGCTATGGTAACTCAGTTGGGGTGGCTTTCTTCGTTTGGGTGAGATTTCTTCACGAAATTTCAATCAACGAATTTCGCTTCTCAATGCAAAAATAATTGCTTTACGACGACCTACGTAGGAAGAAATTAAATTTGCAATGAAATAAGAGCCACCAGTGCTTACACGGAAAGATTTAAGTGTTCGTTTTTCCCGCTCTCCGTTCGAGATTGAAATGACAGAGAAATAGTTTGAAGGTGGTTAGATAAACCCTCTGCCAGCACTAAAATGTAAATTTTTGAGTAGTCATGTAGAAACACACGTAGGAACCCTCAAAACACACCGGTCCAACAGGCCACCTGAGATGTGAAGCGTTACAAACACTTTCACCATAATTCCCACCCCCACCGAACGGACCGACACGAAAGCGAGTTAATATAGCTTTGTCATACACTTCTGAGCCATTCTAGTATAAAAGGTCTCTAGCTTACGGTGAAGTTTGTATAATTAATTTGCAAATTTTGCACCAAACAGACAGACAAGAAAGCGATCTAATAAAAACGTGTTAAAATACAGGAGTATGGAAGCGACATCTGTTCACTACAGATCATTAAATAAAGAAGATTTCAGTCCCTGTATGTTGATGTAACGTTTCTGGTTTCACTCTGTGCCTTTTGTTAGTCTTATTCGCTATCGCGTGACTCTGCGACTCTAATGTGGTCTGGACGCACAACGAGGCTTAACTTCCATTTCCAGGTCTAAGTTTTCAGGCTAGCAATTGGTAGTGTCCAGAGATAAAATCAAGTTTTCTGCAGAAAATTTAATGCATCATGCTCACGAATAAGCTTTATGTGCAGTTTATGGATCTTGTAATAAAACACACCATCTATTACATACTCCAGCACCACGCTATTGATTGTTTAAATGCATTAAATATAGGTTACTTACTTTCTTGTTAGCTACACTTCGTTTGCATCGTCTTTGTACTACAGGTGCAAGTCGTCCCTTATACTCTTTCTTCGTACACCGATTACCATGAAACTATGGTATGGTGATGCGGTAATTTAACTGAAAATATAAAGAATGCACATAGCGTTATCTGAAAGGAGAACAAAGTAATCGACCTGATGACTTGATAACAGTCTAAAAACACCTAGAGAGGTGGCGCAGTTGTTAGCACACTGGACACTGGAGACACACTGAGGAGGACGACGGTTGAAACCGCCATCCGTCCGTCCAGCTTTCCTTAAATCTTTCCAGGAAAATGCCACGATGGTTCCTCTGAAAACGGTACGGTCGTTATCCTTCTCCATTCTTCTGAAATCCGAAATTGTGCTCCATCACTAACGTGAGCAATGTCAACGGAACGTTAAACTGTGATGTTCCATCCATCCTTCTAAAAGCGTAGTTGACCAAATAAAAGTGTAAGTTTAGCAGAATATTGGTTTCGTAAAATCACTCTGGGGAAAGAAATATATCAACCGTTGCATAGATCGACGACGTCCTTCGCTGTACCCAGACTATTTCACGTTTATAAAGACCTAGCCTAGAGACATGGTGCAAAATTACAGGTGACGCTTTGCCCCCTATAAACACTTAGGTCGATGTCGAGATGGTCGTCGCAGGGACATGTTGTACGCTACACAGCTCTATCTGTGATTGATCCACCAGTCTAGATACTGTATATTAATATTTCTACTGAGTATTACACTTATACACGGATCAAAAAAAGTTTTGCATCACCCCGGTTTCCAGAACACATGCAGATAGAAATTCACTGTGTGTATTGCATCATAGACACAGTCCCTTTGACTGTTCAGAGATGTCACTAAACCAGCCCAAAGACATAAATAACCATGCATGAGCAGCACCTATTAGACGGAGGACCTCCGACAGCCGATCAGCTCCACTCATTCCACCAGGAACGAGATACACGGCTCGTGTTGTCTGTAGTTCAACCATGACTAGACGGTCAATATCACGATTTCATCGCGTCTGCATTTTTACTTTGTGCCCGGAAGGGCTCTCAACAAGGGAAGTGTGCAGGCGTCTCGGAGTGAACCAAAGCGATGTTATTCGGACACGGAGGTTATACAGAGAGACAGGAACTGTCGATGAAATGCCTCGCTCAGGCCGCCAAAGGGCTACTATTGCAGTGGATGACCGCTACCTAACGATTATGGATCGCAGGAACCCTGAAAGCGACGCCACCATGTTGAATAATGCTTTTCGTGGAGCCACAGGACGTTATGCTACGACTCAAATTGTGCGCAATAGGCTGCATGATGCTCAACATCACTCCTGACGTCCATCTTTCCAACCACGACTCCATGCAGCGCGGTACAGATAAGCCCAACAACAGGCCGAATGGACCCCTTAGGATTGGCATCACGTTCCCTTCACCGATGAGTGTCGCATATGCCTTCAACCAGACAATCGTCGGAGTGTTTGGAGGCAACGCGATCAGGCTGAACGCCTTAGACACATTTTTCAGCGAGTGCAGCAAGGTGGAGGTTTCCTGCTGTTTTGTGGTGGTATTATGTTGGGCCTACGCCGCTTGTGGTCATGGAAGGCGCCATAATGTTTGTCCGATACGTGAATGCCATCCTCCGACCGACGGTGTAACCATATCTGCAGCATAGTGCGGAGGCATTCGTCTTAATGGACGGCAATTCACGTCCCCATAGCGTACATCTCGTGAATGACTTCCTTCAGGATAACAACATCCCTCGACTTGAGTGGCCAGCATGTTCTCCAGACATGAACCCTATCGAACATGCCTGGGATGGATTTAGAAGGACTGTTTATGGACGACGTGAGCCACCAACCACTCTGAGGGATCTATGCCGAATCATCGTTTTGGAGTGGGACAATCTGGACCAACAGCGCCTTGATGAACTTGTGGATAGCATGCAACGACGAATACAGGCTTGTATCAGTGCAAGAGGACGTCCTACTGGGTATTAGAGGTATCGGTGTGTACAGCAATCTGGACCACCACATCTGAAGGTGTAGCTGTATGGTGGTACTACATGCAATGTGTGGTTTTTATGAGCAGTGAAAAGGGCGGAAATGATGTTAACGTTTATCTCTGTTCCAATTTTCTGTACAGGTTCCTGAACTCTAGAAACCGAGGTGATGCAACTTATTTTTTGATGAGTGTATTTGTTCAAATTTCTTCTTGTGTATTTAACGAACCCTGTCCATGTCCAACATTTCAATCAATTCGTATACTCAGTCCTCAGTATTTCCAATTTTCCTCTGATATTTTTCAATGATTTCCTCAATTTTTATGAAAAATATATGGACGTTCTGAGGTATTAATTTCATTAGTTAACAGGTTTTCGTCTTACATGTCTGTTAGGAGGCCGTTGGTATCGTCTTCGAAGCGGATACCATATGAATAGTGACATGCACAAAACGTTTAAATTGCATCTTCGACAATGCAAGCGTAATGTAATTTAAAATACTTGAGTTAAATAATGCAAAGACTAAACACTGAACAACCAGTATGCGTGTGTGTGTGTGTGTGTGTGTGTGTGTGTGTGTGTGTGTGTGTGTGTAGGTGAGGTGGAAGGTGAGGCTATACGTATGTATTGAGAATTATGCGAAACAGAAGACATACAATTGATGAAAGAACCGAATATACAATATATGCGTGTCATTCAGTACGTATCTCTTTCAAATTTATTCTTCGGTACTGTACCGTCTTTATAACGACAGTCAGAAGTTTTTTAATGTATTTTAAGCTGAAAACAGGTTAAATAATTAATTTAATACTGTAGACCATGCAAATTAGTGCGCTTTTTAATTATACATGTAAGCGACGGAGAAATTAATTAACATAATGTTTCTTCCATTCTTGATATATGCTTATGTGGTTGGTTGAGCCGGCCATCACTCCCACTAAGTGCCTGCTTTCATAAAATTTCTTCTGCCACACAAAAAAACATGCACTTGGTGACAAATAAAAGAATTAATATCGTACTACCACAAGCTAAAACTAAAAAGCGGAAACAATACTACGACCATTTTCGTTAACGAGAATGGTCCCTCTCTGTCTAAGTTATTATACTGAGACTGTTAGGGCAGGGAAATATGGCATACTTTCGGCATCTGCCATGAGTGTTAATTTATAGCTGGCAAACTGGCCAGGGGAGCTGTTCACCCGTAACACGGCGGTCTTGCAGCAATGCGACAGGCAAAATGGTATCTGGTTGGCTATGTGAGGCTACCTTTTCTTTCTTTATTTATTTATTAATTTAAATCAGTCTTCCGCGGCGCGACACGAATTCACCTCCTGGGCCGACCTCTTCAACTCAGCGGCATTTATACATTACGTCCTCAGTTATTTGTTGTATATATTCCAATCTCTGCTTTCCCCTACAGATTTAACGCTCTGTGGCTTTCTCTAGTGCCATCGAGATTCTCCCCTAATGTCTTAACGTATGCCCTGTCGTCCTGTCCCTCCTTCTTGTGTTTTCCATATGTTCCCTTCTTCGCCGATTCTGCGGAGAACCTCCTCATCCCTTACCTTTTCAGTCCACCAAATTTTCTGTATTCATATCTAGCACCACATCTCAAACGTCTCGATTCTCTTCTGTTCCAGTTTTCCCACGGTCCATGATTCATTGCCATACAATGCTGTTCCAGATTTACATACTCAGAAATTTATTCGTGTTAAGGCCTAAGCCTGATACTAATAGACTTATTTTGGCCAGGAACGTCCACTTTCCCTGTGTTAGTCTGCTTCTTATAGTCTCCTCGCTTCGTCCGTCACGGATGATTTTATTCCAACGTAGCAGAACCCCTTAACTTCATCAGCTTTATGATCACCAATTATGATATTAGGCTTCTTGATATTCCCGTTTCTACTGCTTCGCAGTACTTTGGTGTGTCTTCGGTGTTCTCTCAATCTACAGGGTAAATCACTAACTATTGCTACCAAGAATAAGTCCGAAAGTATGATAGGAGCCCGAGAAGTTTGTGGGACAAAAGTTGCATGGGACAACCGGGGCCATAATATGACGTTGGTTTTTTGTTGCTAGGTGGGGCCACCTCAGACATATGAAGGTCAACTCTGTTCTTTTAAATGGGATGCTATAGTTTGGTACTTATTTTCTGATAGCGGCTATCAGACCCAATGATGTGTAACAGTAAGGTCTTTGAAGGTCAACGATGGTCAAAAAGGTAACAAGAACGTCCATTCACATAAGATTTTGGAAGTGATAACCATTGGTATCAATTCAGTGGTGCAATCTCCTTATCATGGATTGAGTCGTATTCTTTATCACATCGGCACTTATCGAAGCACATGCTCTGACATTTATCTCTCGTATATTGTGCAAATAGTAAATATTCGCCTAATACGGCGTATCCACCTAACGTGCCATTGACATGTTTTCGCAGTAATGCAGTCAAATGACAAAAAATTTGTGACCATAGAAGAGAAGTGAAGGAAATTTACAGTGTAATATGATCCCTCAGCCTCATATCACCCCGAGTCAGATTTCTTGCCATGTTGTTGTTGTTGTGGTCTTCAGTCCTGAGACTGGTTTGATGCAGCTCTCCATGCTACTCTATCCTGTGCAAGCTTCTTCATCTCCCAGTACCTACTGCAACCTACATCCTTCTGAATCTGCTTAGTGTATTCATCTCTTGGTCTCCCTCTACGATATTTACCCTCCACGCTGCCCTCCAATGCTAAATTTGTGATCCCTTGATGCCTCAAAACATGTCCTACCAACCGATCCCTTCTTCTAGTCAAGTTGTGCCACAAACTTATCTTCTCCCCAATCCTATTCAATACCTCCTCATTAGTTACGTGATCTACCCACCTTATCTTCAGCATTCTTCTGTAGCACCACATTTCTAAAGCTTCTATTCTCTTCTTGTCCAAACTGGTTATCGTCCATGTTTCACTTCCATACATGGCTACACTCCATACAAATACTTTCAGAAACGACTTCCTGACACTTAAATCTATACTCGATGTTAACAAATTCCTCCTCTTCAGAAACGATTTCCTTGGCATTGCCAGTCTACATTTTATATCCTCTCTACTTCGACCATCATCAGTTATTTTGCTCCCTAAATAGCAAAACTCCTTTACTACTTTAAGTGTCTCATTTCCTAATCTAATCCCCTCAGCAGCACCCGATTTAATTTGACTACATTCCATTATCCTCGTTTTGCTTTTGTTGATGTTCATCTTATATCCTCCTTTCAAGACACTGTCCGTTCAACTGCTCTTCCAAGTCCTTTGCTGTCTCTGACAGAATTACAATGTCATCGGCGAACCTCAAAGTTTTTACTTCTTCTCCATGGATTTTAATACCTACTCCGAATTTTTCTTTTGTTTCCTTTACTGCTTGCTCAATATACAGATTGAATAACAACGGGGAGAGGCTACAACCCTGTCTCACTCCTTTCCCAACCACTGCTTCCCTTTCATGCCCCTCGACTCTTATAGCTGCCATCTGGTTTCTGTACAAATTGTAAATAGCCTTTCGCTCCCTGTATTTCACCCCTGCCACCATCAGAATTTGAAAGAGAGTATTCCAGTTAACGTTGTCAAAAGCTTTCTCTAAGTCTACAAATGCTAGAAACGTAGGTTTACCTTTTCTTAATCTTTCTTCTAAGATAAGTCGTAAGGTTAGTACTGCCTCACGTGTTCCAACATTTCTATGGAATCCAAACTGATCTTCCCCGAGGTCCGCTTCTACCAGTTTTTCCATTCGTCTGTAAAGAATTCGCGTTAGTATTTACAGCTGTGACTTATTAAACTGATCGTTCGGTAATTTTCACATCTGTCAACACCTGCTTTCTTTGGGATTGGAATTATTATATTCTTCTTGAAGTCTGTGATGACATGTAGATGACATGAAAAAATAATTAACTGTGAGCCACAGGTAGTCACATTCCCATTGCCAAAATAACGGAGTAGACTCCACGTAATTATCAGAAGAGACCTAAGGACATTTTCATTAATGTGCAAAGAACTGTATACATGCAAAGGATCTTATAATGTTCAGGTTTGAAGTCTTTCTACATGGAAGCTGGCGTGTTTTGGATGACCATAACAAGCCTCTTGAGGTTCGGAAAAAGTATTTTAGCCATTTCAGAAACAGGCCGATACATTATGATCCATCGAGGTTTCTGTACGTTTAAGCCTTCTGCTAGAGTTGCAATATTGAGTCAGTACTACGTTATAAATGTATGTCCGTAGTAACTGGCCGCATTTTTAAAGGTTGTCATATTATGGCAGTCATATTCACGCTGATAGATCAATTATCTCCTTCCAATAATAAAAGGAGTGAAGTCACTCCCAAAACATTAGAACACGGTGACGAGTGTGATGTTTCGTGCATTTGGGCATGATGGGTGACCCGATTGGCATTCTTCGCAAATTGCTTCCCATTCTGTCGATCAATGTCGGCGTTGCCGTCAGGATTACGTCATTGCGTTACTTCAGGCCACTAGGCCATTGCTTCGTTCGCTGTATAGTTAGCTCACACTCATAAACACCAACATCTGATATCTCTTTCCTGAAATAAGACTCCAATGCCATTATGTAATCTACGGTTTTTTGTTCTTACAGGAAATGAAAATGGCAATACAATAATTAAGGTTCATAGCAAAATGCGTGTATGTATCCAAAAGTGTCCGCACGGTTTTCAACATCTGTCTGTGACGTGGTAGTAGTTAACCGAGGGAACACAGCTGCTATTATGGTAATCATTCAAGGATAGAACGAAATCCGTTATGAAGGGACAAGATTGTGGAAACACTACTTCACAGTGATTTCACTAGAATAACGTGTTTCTCGGTTCACTATTAGCAATTTTATTATGAAATGGAAATTGTAATACCAATTTGCACGCTAGTAGGCATAAGTATTAATTATTGACAGGGTCACCGATTCTGCATCTACATCTATACTCTGCAAACCACCGTGAGTTCCATGGCAGAGGGTACCTCCGGTTGTACTAGTCATTAGGTTTCCTTCCTAGTCCATTTACGTATGGAGCGCGGGAAGAATGATTATTTGAATGCCACTGTTCCTGCAGTAATTATTTTAATCTCATCCTCACGATCCATATTTGAGCGATACGCAGGGGATCCTAACCTTCTAGTTGTAGTCTACGTCTATTTTCAAGAGTCTGCCAGTTCATTTCCTTCAGTATCTCGTGGTGACACTCTCACACGGGTTAAAAAAACCTGTGACCATTCGCGCTGCCCTTTTCTGTTTACGTTCCGTATCTCCTGTTAGTACTCTAAGCCCCATCTGGTACGGGCCCCACACACTTGAGCAATGTTCTAGAACCGGTCATACGAGTGACTTGTGAGGAATCTCTTTTGTAGGTTGATTGCACTTCCCCAGCATTCTACCAATAAGCCGAACTCTACCATCTGCTTTACCCACGACTAATCCTATGTGATCATTTCTTTTCATGTCGCTACAAAGTGTTTTACCCAGGTATTTGTGCGAGTTGGCCGATTCAACAGTGACTCATTGATATTATAGAACATACTATGTTTCTCTGATTTGCAAAGTGCAAAATCTTACGTTTCTGAACATTTAGAGCAAGTTGCCAATCTCTACACCACGTTGAAACCTTATCAAGACCTGACTGAATATTTATGTAGCTTCTATGAGATACTACTTCATTATAAATAACTGCATCATCTGCCAGCCTGATTATACTATTAATATTGTCTGCAAGGTCATTAATATACAGTATGAACACCAAGGGCCTCAACATTGTTCCCTGGGGTCCACCCGAACTTTCTTCTTCATCTGACGATGACTCTTCATCGAAGATAACATGCTGTGTCCTTCAAACCAAAGATCTCATCCAGACACAAATTTCGCTTGTTGCCCCATATGATCGTACTTTTGACAGTAAGCGTAGATGAGGTAATGAGTCGAATGCTTTTCGGAAATCAAGAAATACTGCATCTACCTGGTTGGCTTGATCCAAAACATTCGGTATGTCATGTGAGAGAAGTGCCAGTTGGGTTCCACATAATCAATGTTTTCGACATCCATGCTGTTTGTCACTGAGGAGGTCATTCTGTTCCAGATACCTTATTGTGTTTGAGCTTCGAATATGCTCTAAAATTCTACAACGAATTGGCGTCAAGGATATTGGATGGAAGTTTTATGGATCACTTCTATTATTATTTTTGTAGACGGGAGTGGGCTGTACCTTTTTCTACGAACTAGGCACGGTATTTTGTTCGAGGAACGCACGACTGACTATAGTTAGAAGAGGGGCTAACTCAGCCACACATCCAGTATAGAATCTGAAAGGCATTACTTCGGACTCTTTAGTTTTGTTCAATTTTAAAGATTTCAGCTGTTTCTCAACACCAGTGACGGTAATATTTATTCCATTCATCTCTTAGGTGGCAAGAGGATGAAATTGTGGCAGTTCTGAATTTTCCTTTGTGAAGGAAGTTAATCATTTCAGCTTTTCTTTTGCAACCCTCATTCTCAATGGACTGGACACTAACTTTTGTGCTACTAACAGCCTTTACACACGAACAGAATTGCTTTGGATTTTGTGAAATGTCATTTGACAATATTCTGCTACGGTAGTCATTGAAGGCATCATGCATTGCTCTCTTGACTGCCAAGCCGTATTATGCTTATGAGCCGTAAGGCATCATGATAAACTATTGCGGAGAAGTTACACTGCAGCCCACACACAGTGTACAACAGCAAATGAGCTACATCGCTTGGTTTAATGCTGAATCGTCATAATTGGTGCATGAAACGGTAAAAGACCTTTTTCCCATTAAAGCCATTCCGCACCTTTGTTGTGGGAGGAAGCATTGTTATGTCTAATCTGTTTTAGAAATCACGCACTCGAAATTTTAACAGGAAATGTGTTGCGATGGAGTAATGTGCTGCCTAACTCCTCTTGGAAAGTATAATCACGGAATTATATCATTAAACCTCTGCATCTATCTCGCTTCTGTCATAGTCTCTACTGCTGGAGTTGGATGAGCATCCTACGGTAAATATTTTAGAAAACATTATTGGAGCTATCAGCGGTCAAATCATAATACTTGGAAAAAATTATAATAGTCTAGATCGCTAAGCATATTTATTGAAAGGTGGTCGGTTTCGATCATCACATGATCCTCTTCAGACCTACAGCCATTGTCCATTAATATGGCTGTAGGGGTCAAGGTAATCATGTGATGCTCGAAACCGATCACCTTTCAGGAAAAGTGCCTTGCAATCAAGACTGTTGTAATTATTTTCAAAGGCTATGATAAATAGTTTGATGTGTGCAACTAAATTTTAATTACTTATTTGTCGACAGTGAATGTAAACCTCGGAAAATCTTGTAAGTATCAAAATTTATTGTGTAAATATTATCTGAAGAATTAATTTCAGGAGAGGGGATCTGTGAAACACATGATTGGAAAGAGGTTGTTTAGAAGTAGCAGTTGTGAAATTACACAAATTTTTAGAGGCGGAAAGATTGCCAGTTTGTTTATCGGTTATTGATATTTATGAGTGTAATGCAGAAAAAGTTGTTGCTTATGCCGTGGAGGTAACAAAGGAATATTACAAGCACGGTTTAGCGCAAAGGCACAAAACCAGATATCAATTACTGTGTAAAGTGACTTTCATTGTAAAAGACAGAAAAGTCTATTTTTGTTTTAGTGTCGAAATAAATTGAAAATCCTCCATCAATGTACATAGAAGCAGTGCTGTATTTCTGGAACGGTAGGCGGTATGTTTTGTTATAAATATTGATCCTAGCCCTACAACACTAAGGGGGGGGGGGATGCTACATAGTTATTAAACCATCGTAAATTCTACTCTCAACAGTGTATTCAAAAGAAGTCGTAATTTATAGATTATGCTCTAGTTAATTACAATTGTTAGATCTCCAGTTGTATTTCACATGCAAATTTAGTACAAAATGTCCGTTTTACATCCTATACTGACAACAGTAGATTTGTGGGAGCGGTGAATTGGTACCAACTGCAATGGTAATCTAGGTTTAACCCTACTACATTTCTCGTCTGACAATACTTGCTTTTGACGTGTAGGTAATTTATTCTCGGAGGCAAAGAGTCACCGAAGGAGGCACAACTTCATTGGGGTAAGAAAGAGCTTGGAAATCCTCAATTTAATTTCACTATCATAACGTAACGAGAGAAACTGCCTACATCATTACATAATAAGAGAGAAAATATTTTTGATTATTACAGCTGCCGTATCATTTACGCTGTACAAACATAAGGAAAGAGAGAGAGAGAGAGAGAGAGAGAGAGAGAGAGAGAGTGGGGGGGGGGGGGGGGGAGAGAGAGAGAGAGAGAGAGGGAGAGAGAGAGAGAGAGAGAGAGAGTGGGGGGGGGGGAAGAGAGAGAGAGAGAGAGAGATAAACAGGGTGCACACTCACGCTACTAGCGTGCCGTGCCTGAGTATGTGTGTGACGTTAAAGAGTACGTTAAAAAGTCAGAGGTGCATGTATAGTTTCTAAAAACACTTTTATGTTAAATTCAACATTCAAAATTTTCTCTCAGAAAAGTTTTTAGCGGTTGCTGATTTAATATCAGACTGCAAAGGACGATGGTGGCTATATTATAAATCCGATATCGTTTATTCTAACAGCTGTCATTCGGCGACAGCAAATGTTCACCACGATATTGAATCAATGAATTCAGTTACATACATTTTAAGTATACTAGGACGATATTCATTGTCCGTAGTACTTGTACTTACACGTTGTGTTTTATATGCGAAGTTTTATATGTTTCTCATGTAAGTGTTGTATCCCGAAACAAGGCAGTGCATTGAATGATGGGGCTTTCTGCTCTTAGGTACAACAAACACTGCAGTTCATTATTTCAAGCTCACCTTGTATCTGGTAAACTTGTTAAGGCTGTTATCATAACTTTCCTATAAACCTGTCAGTCATTGTAACGCTCTGGCGCTTACTAACTAAAAACATGATGAAACGAGCTACCGTTCTTTAGATCTTTGTTCAACCTACTGATGCAACGTGGTAACGGTTACAGATTGACGACTGTCGTATTATATTGTTGTGAGGAATAGTTTCCCCCGAGAAAAGTTGACAGGAAGTATAGGGATGAAAATACATCGGACGAACTTGCCATAAGGAACGGTCACAAGCTTCTATCCCACATGGAGGATTGAAATCAACAATAGCCAATTTAAGGTAATCAATCTGAGATTCCCGAGAAGGGATTTAGGGAAGTGGCAGAAGACTCACTGATATTTTGTGATTTTTGTTTGTTTCCAACACAGATGGCCTATAGAAATTACATGCCTAGAGCTATACGCATTATTTTTGACTGCTTCCGTAGAAAAGTGGCAGCGTTAATTCTGATAGCTTCATGTGTCTTCACGCAGCTGTTCCATCGAGAGTACTGAAAAAGCTGAGTTGCGTTGCACATTCCCGTGACGCGTTGCTACAATGGACGCTGAAGCTTCTATGCTGATTACAGTGTCAAGCAGTGAAAATGTTTGGGGCTCAAAAATAGCTTATTCTTCCTCATTTCCACCTCCCGAAATGTTTTCCACTACCTAGCACTAAATCAAGACAAAGTGACTGAACCTCTGCTGTGAATTTTGATGTTGTTGTTGTGGTCTTCAGTCCAGAGACTGGTTTGCTGCAGCTCTCCACCCTACTCTAACCTGTGCAAGCTGCTTCATCTACCAGTACCTACTGCAACCTACATCCTTCTGAATCAGCTTAGTGTATTCCTCTCTTAGTCTCCTACGATTTTTACCCTCCACGCTGCCCTCCAATACTAAATTGGTGATCCCTTGATGCCTCAGAACACGCCCTACCAACCGATCCCTTCTTCTACCCAAGGTGTGCCACAAATTCTTCTTCTCCCCAATTATGTTCAATACCTCCTCATTAGTTATGTGATCTACCCATCTAATCTTTAGCATTCTTCTGTAGCACCATATTTTGAAAGCTTCTATTCTCTTCTTGTCCAAACTATTTATCGTCCATGTTTCACTTCCATACATGGCTACACTCCATACAAATACTTTCAGAAACGACTTCCTGAGACTTAAATCAATACTTTATGTTAACAAATTTCTTTTCTTCAGAAACTTTTTCCTTGCCACTCCCAGTCTACATTTTATACCCTCTCTACTTCGACCATCATCAAGTATTTTGCTAGCCAAATAGCAAGACTCATTCACTACCTTAAGTGTCTCATTTCCTAATCTAATTCCCTCAGTATCACCCGATTTAATTCGACTACATTCCATTATCCTCGTTTTGCTTTTGTTGATGTTAATCTTATATCCTCCTCTGAAATCACTGTCCATTCCGTTCAGCTGCTCTTCCAGGTCCTTTGCTGTCTCTGACAGAATTACAATGTCATCGGCGAACCTCAATGTTTTTATTTCTTCTCCATGGATTTTAATTCTTAATACGAATTTTTCTTTTGTTTCTTTTACTGCTGGCTGAATACGCAGATTGAGTAACCGGGGATAGGCTACATCATTGTCTCACTCCCTTCCCAACCACTGTTTCCCTTTCATGCCCCTCGACTCTTATAACTGCCATTTGGTTTCTGTACAAATTGTAAATTTTGATGTAACTACCCTTTTTCCTATCTAATCTATCTTCTGCCTCGCCAATAAGTAACTAAACGTGTTAAGAGCTAATAACGTGCTCCTCGAGGACTCCGCTAAACCAACCTACAATGTAATTTACTGCTCACGTTAATGTGTAACTGTTGCCTTCTTGAATGTACAAGTCCTTATGGGCAATGATTATAATAAACTGGAGTTAAATTAGGCCAAGACATTTAATTTAGTAGTTGACATAACGTTCTACAAAAATTATTAAACATTTGATGTATTTTATAAGAATCCGACGGGGACTCGAACCTCCGGCGGGAAGGGCCGCGCAATCCGTGACACGGCGCCTCAAACAGCGTTGCCACTCGATCTTATTTATTGTGCGTTATAGCATGTTTTCAAGAACTGTTGTTACTGTTTGCTGCATATTTTTTGTGATTTGTCTGTTTTCGTTTCTCTCGGCGTACATCATGTCATCTGCAAATGTGTGAGCGGCTGTTAATAAACTATTACTAAAACGTGAACTTGCGTATGTCAGCGTTATACAATTAGGATAGCGGTAGTGTTATGGATATTGTTTTTGTGCGTACTAGGCTCTTACTTAGTTCGTCTTGTAATCGCGTTCGTCGGACTGCTTGCAGCTAATTTTATACACAGAAAAGCAAAACTGTCGCACTTCGTTTATGATCCGAAACATTACGCCATCTTGCTGTTCACGTGAGTCGTGAGAAATGTATCCATGATGCGAGAAGGCTATGAAAACTGTAACGGGCTACTTCTGTCCCTTGTTTATGTATCCTTGTGTAATGGAAGAGTGGTTCTTTTGCGTGTGTGTGCTTTCTGTTCTGTGTCCTGGGTTAGTAAAGAGAGTGTTGTTGCAAAGCGTTGTGTTTTTGTTTATTACGTTTTTCACTTCCACTACAGCCTTTTGTAAATAGTAATTTTCTTCTATTGTTAGTTGTCGCTATAGATTGTTGCTGTGTTTCAGGATGTTTCAGGATTAGGTTTAAAGAACCCACTGATGATATAATATTTGTCGCTGAAAATAGTTTGGGGAATAAATAATTTGTTGTTGTAGCCTTCAGTCCAGAGACTGGTTTGATGCAGCTCCGCATGCTACTCCATCCTGTGCAAGCTCCTTCATCTCCCAGTACCTACTGCAACTCACATCCTTCTGAATCTGTTTAGTGTATTGATCTCTTCGTCTCCCTCTACGATTTTTACCCTCCACGCTGCCTTCCTATACTAAATTGGTGATCCCTCGATGCCTCAGAATACGTCCTACCAACCGATTCCTTCATCTAGTCAAGTTGTGCCACAAATTTCTCTTCTCCCCCATTCTAACCAATACCTCCTCTTTAGTTATGTGATCTACCCATCTAATCTTCAGCATTCTTCTGTAGCACCACATTTCGAAAGCTTCTATTCTCTTCTTGTCTAAACTATTTATCGTCCACGTTTCTCTTCCATACATGGCTATACTCCTTCCAAATACTTTCAGAAACGACTTTCTGACACTTAAATATACACTCGATGTTAACAAAATTCCCTTCTTCAGAAACGCTTCCCTTGCCATTCCCAGCCTACATTTTATATGCTTTCTATGTTGTGACTTGGCAAGACGGCCAAGCCACTAGGAGAGGAAGCCGAAAGGCACGCGTTTAAACTCACGCAGGCTGGCGTGAGGTCTGGAACAGGTAAAGTAATTGAGACTAGCAAGTAAAGTACGTAGTTTCTTGAATACTTAACTTTAATCCATAATTTGTGAACATCGGTCTGACGGTACATGCATCACAAGATAAATAGCAAATGATAAAGGCGCCTTGCTAGGTCGTAGCAAATGACGTAGCTGAAGGCTATGCTAACTATCGTCTCGGCAAATGAGAGCGTAATTTGTCAGTGAACCATTGCTAGCAAAGTCGGTTGTACAACTGGGCGAGTGCTAGGAAGTCTCTCTAGACCTGCCCTGTGGCGGCGCTCGGTCTGCAATCACTGACAGTGGCGACACGCGGGTCCGACGTTTACTAACGGACCGCGGCCTATTTAAAGGCTACCACCTAGCAAGTGTGGTGTCTGGCGGTGAAACCACACTCTACTTCGACCGTCATCAGTTATTTTGCTCCCCAAATAGCAAAACTCCTTTACTACTTTAAGTGTCTCATTTCCTAATCTAATTCCCTCAGAATCACCCGATTTAATTCTCCTACATTCCATTATGCTCGTTTTGCTTTTTTTGATGTTCATCTTATACCCTCCTTTCAAGACACTGTACATCCTGTTCAACTGCTCTTCCAAGTCATTTGCTGTCTCTGACAGAATTACAGTGTCATCGGCGAACCTCAAAGTATTTATTTTTTCTCCATGGATTTTAATACCTACTCTGAATTTTTCTTTCGTTTCCTTTACTGCTTGCTCAATATACAGATTGAATAACATCGGGGATAGGCTGCAACACTGTCTCAATCCCTTCGTCCGCAGCTCGTGGTCGTGCGATAGCGTTCTCGCTTCCCGCGCCCAGGTTCCCGGGTTCGATTCCCGGCGGGGTCAGGGATTTTCTCTGCGTCGTGATGACAGGGTGTTGTGTGCTGTCCTTAGGTTAGTTAGGTTTAAGTAGTTTTAAGTTCTAGTGGACTGATGACCATAGATGTTAAGTCTGATAGTGCTCAGAGCCATTTGAACCATTTTTTTCACTCTCTTCCCGACCACTGCTTCCCTTTCATGCCCCTCGACTCTTATAACTGCCATCTGCTTTCTGTACAAATTTTAAATAGCCTTTCGTTCCCTGTACTGTACCCTGCCACCTTCAGAATCTGAAAGAGAGTATTCCAGTCAGCATTGTCAAAAGATTTCTCTAAGTCTATAAGTGCTAGGAACGTAGGTTTGCCTTTCCTTAATCTATTTTCTAAGATAAGTCGTAGGGTCTGTATTGTTTCACGTGTTCCAACATTTCTACGGAATCCAAACTGATCTTCCCCGAGGTCGGCCTCTACCAGTTTTTGCATTAGTCTGTACAGAATTCGTGTTAGTACTTTGCAGCCCCATGGCTCATTAAGTAAATAAATAAATAATAAGTGTTTTACGTTAATGCGGACTCAGAATTACCATATTGTTGCCTTTCTTTGCAAATATGGACCATATGGAAGGGTTCGAAGATAAAGAGTTATTGGGCTTCATGAAAATGCTTTACCGCTGACATAGTACGTCAGATGGCAGTCGCATGGGACTGATCCTCCCTCGCGCATTCCATCCCTGCGAGACGCCTCAAACACTCTCCCGTAGAGAGCAGACGCTGCTGAGCTCCCGCGCTGGCCCACAGAGCGAGCTCCTGCTCTTGGCCTCCAGTGGACGGCGCCTGGCGTCGCGGCGCAGTCAAGGGCGGCCGGCGCTACCCGCAGTGGGGCCGCGGGCGCCGGGTCGCTGTTGGCTCGCGTCCAGCTGCGAGCAGATACAGCCGCAGCCGCAGCGGCGGCCAGCAGACGCCAGCTATCGACCTGCGCCGACACTGACACCGCGGCGCCACGCCGGGCCTGGATGGCGATCTGTTGGCCTTGCCGGACACCTCTTGCCCCGGGAGCGATCCCCAGGTGCACTTACGGCATTTCAAACAGACCAGAAAGGGAATATTCTGTAATCTACTCAACACTAACATTCCATCCGAAAAGGTCTCGGAAGTCCACCGGCACCGACCGACCGCCATGTCATCCTCAACAACTTGATTTTATGTTTTTTATCCCTCAACAACTAATATCACAAACAAATGTGGGCAGTGTGCGGTCGAGTACATTTAAACCACGAGTTCCGCAGTGCATGTTCTAATCTTCCATTCCATCCGAACAGGTCTCGGGAGGTCCATCGGCACCGACCGGCCGCCGTGTCATCCTCAACGACTTGATTTTATGTTTCTTTTTTCTCAACAACATCCATCAGAAACAAATGTGGGCAGTGTGCAGTCTAGTGCACTTAAAACGCAAGTTTTGCAAACCATGTACTAATCTTTGTTCCTTCAATCCACGTCACTCATGCGACTGCATAATAAATGTTGAGAATCGTCATTCCT
Source organism: Schistocerca americana (assembly GCF_021461395.2). Taxonomy (NCBI): domain Eukaryota; kingdom Metazoa; phylum Arthropoda; class Insecta; order Orthoptera; family Acrididae; genus Schistocerca; species Schistocerca americana. The sequence goes on along the minus strand of NC_060121.1, from coordinate 353,011,904 downwards.
CTCATCTATCATTCCCATTCATTTTATTTCTTGTGGCGATAGACCGCTAGACTGTCACTTTTTGTGCCGACATCGACAGCAACTGTCAACGTCCTCCATACGAAGAACAAATAGCAAAACGTAAACAACACTGACACAACGGTTCGGCCGAACTAAAAGGAGCGGCGCCTACAGAAAACTACCACATATCTATACTGAGTGAAATCTAGCGCCGGCCGGAGTGGCAGCGCGGTTCTAGGCGCTTCAGTCTGAAACCGCGCGACCGCTACGGTCGCAGGTTCAAATCCTCGGGCATGGATGTATGTAATGTACGTAGGTTAGTTAGGTTTAAGTAGTTCTAAGTTCTAGGGTACTGGTGACCTCAGAAGTTAAGTCCCATTTGAACCATTTTTTTTTAAATGTAGCACTGTACTGGATAATTACTCGAAGCAAAACGAGCAAAACCGAGTCGGGCTGAGCCGTGATCCACACATGGCCTGTGCACTCGGCCCGCGTAAATGTTGACATCCTCTGGCCGTCCCTCGCAGACATGTTCCTTGGGCGCCACGTCAGGCCAATGTGCTGGTTGGGGAAGCACAGGTTCAAAATGGTTGAAATGGCTCTGAGCACTATGGGACTTAACATCTGAGGTCATCAGTGCCCAAGACTTAGAACTACTTAAACCTAACTAACCTAAGGACATCACACACATCCATGCCCGAGGCAGGATTCGAACCTGCGACCGTAGCAGCAGCGCGGTTTCGGACTGGAGCGCGTTAGAACCGCTCAGCCACAGCGGCCGGCGGAGGCACTGGTGCCCGTGGATATTCGAAGAAGTCTTGCACTTGTCTCGCTGGGTATTATCCTGCTGAAATATGGCATACCGAGCTGCCTGCATCAAAGGCAGTGCCTCAAGCACTAAAAGTATCCTGATGTAGTGGTTACTTTTCATATAGCGAGATCATATTGACGAGATCGAATATTAAATCCAATGGCGCCCCAAGTCATCACTCCTGCTCGCTATACCACTCAACAGCAATGTCTGCCCGACTGCGTCCACCACAGCTGCGTATAACATGCTCGTGACCATCACTGTAAGACAAACTGAACCGGGACTCGTTCCAAAACATTGCCACTCAGCATTCCAGTGACGACAGCCGCAAGCCTATGGCTGTCCGAGGCACTGATGGTTTCTGTTCATTCCGAAGCTATAGCGTGGATGGCAACAGTCGAACAAGCGACATAGGTATTTCCACACTCTTTACAGTTCTCCAAAGTCGAGTGAACACTTTAGACGAAAATGTTTTGTATGTTATGGCCGAGCATACAAGAAGGTGGTTATCCCGCGCTGTGGTGACGTTTTGTGGTCCAACGCCCGCTCGTCGCTGTATACCCTCCTCTTATATCCCCTAGTTCCACACACAAACACACACACACACACACACACACACACACACACACACACACACACACACGACTGTGGTAACACCATGTCCTAAGCGAGCCACACGCCACGGTACGACAGACCAGTATTTCGTAAACTAATCATTCCATTTCGTTCGAAATTCCCATGCTCATTTGAGCCTTATGACACTGACGGGACATACCTGCCCTTGCTTACACACTTCGCTTGTGAGCTCTACAGCGACTGATCTTGGCGTAAAACTGACCCGGACAGTCACACAAAGGAGGTAGCTGGGTCTACGTGCACGCTGTCTCTCCCCTACCTTAATCTCCTATTTTAGTTCCGCCAATTCTCCTATTTTGGAATGATTCAGACCTTTCCCTCTCGGTGTTATAAAACGGTTGTGTAATAGCTGTACTGTACGATAGCTGTACTGTACGTGAAGTGTGTGACAGTTACTTCCACAAAGGTCGAAGACATTACTTGTTCCACACCAGCATACGCAGGTTACGATGGCTGGCGACAAAGAACTATCTATTCGAAAAAATCAAACTGGACTATTAATATGGTGACATTCACCCTTCGATGTGCCATATTTTTCACAAAGATGAAATGTCACGGTGGAGACCTTCGTTGCATTCTTGCTGTTTAGGAAACGTTCCACCTTGAAAACCACAACGCCTTCATTCTGAAAATGCCTGCCACCCTGCGGTTTCCCCATCCGAGTGAAGGAGAACAAGTCACTGGGTGTAATGTGAACAGAATGCAAGAAAGATGCGAGGTAGCACGAAGCAGCGTTGATGACTGTGTTAACTGGGGCGTTGCCGTGGAGCAGTGATCCCCGGCTTGGGCAAATATCTTTCTCCATATACGTACGTGATCTCGGAGTAGAGAGGGCAAAAATTTGCAGCTGTTTGCCGATTATGCTTGATGTATGGGAAGGTGTAGAAGCCGTGTGACTCAGGAGGATACAAGATGTCTTAGAAAAAATTCATAGCTGGTGTGATGAATGCCAACTGGCTGTGAATGTAGAAAAACGTGGATAGGAAAAACAACCCCTTAATGTTCGTATACTGCCTCAGTGGTGTCCTGCTTGATACATACATGTCGTTTAAATATCTGTGCGTGACGTAAAGCAATATGAAGTGGACGAGCATGTGAGAATTGTGGTAGGTAAGGCGAGTGACTGACTATTTGGGAGAATTTTGGGAAAGCGTGGGTCAACTGTAAGGGAGACTGCATATAGGATGCTGGTGTACGCATTCTAGAGTGCTACTAGAGTGTTTTGGATTCATACCATGGCAGCCTGAAGGAAGAAATCGAAGCAATTCAGTGGCAGGCTGCTGCATTTATTACTAGTAGGTTCGAACAACACGCAGGTCTTATGAATATGCTTCAGTAACTTAAACAGGAGTCCCTGGAGCGAAGGGGGAGTTCTTTTAGAGGAACACTATTGAGAAAATTTAGAGAACCTTCATTTGAAGCTGACAGCAGAACGATTCTGCTGCAGCTACCATAGATTTCGAGTACCGACCACGAAGACCGGATAGGAGAAATCAGGGGTCATACAGGGGCATATAGACAGCCGTTTTTCGCTCGGTCTATCTTCGAGTGGAAGAGGAAAGGAAATCACTAGTAGTAGTAAAGGTTGCACTCCGCCACGTACAGTACGGTGGCTTGCGGAGTATGTATACAAATGTACAGGGCACTTCCCTTTTTACCGGTTCTTATGTAGCTTTGCGCTGCATTCATGTGTGGAGTGCGGGAAGAATAATTAAATACTGTAGTGTAATCTGGTTCTCACGAACTCTAAGACAGCAATACTTGAGATATTTGTAGTATATTCCTTTCTTAAAGTTCGTTCTTGAAACTTTGTAAGTAGATTCTCGCTATGCATTTGGCTTCTCTCTTCAAGTGTCTGGTATTTCTGCTTTTTCTTCGGGGTCTCCATGGCGCTCTTCCATGGATTAGACCTTGGTGACCTTTAGTGTTATTCTTCTTTGCTTATGTTCAGCTGTTAATCCTATTTGCCATGGGTCGCACACACTTGGGCACTACTGTAAGATTGGTCGATGCCAGAACTTAAAACTTTATTACAGTTCTAGATTGAAAAAAATTATTCAGAATTTTTTTTGATGCGGCCCCCCACGAATTCCTCTCGTATGCCAACCTCTTAATCTTAGTTTAGCACCTGCAACCTACGTCCATAATTGTTTTAGGGATGTATTCCGATCTCCGTCTTCCTTTACAGTTTTTGCCCTCTACAGCTCTCTCTTGTACCATGGAAGTCATTCCTTGATACCTTAATAGATGTCCTGCCATCCTGTCTCCTTCCTCTCTGATTCTGCGCAGAACTTCTTCATTTTTTACTTAATCAGTCCACCTAATTTTCAACATTCGTCTGTTGCACTACATTTGAAATGCTTCGATTCTCTTCTGTTCTGGTTTTCCCGTAGTCCATTTTTCACTACCATACAACGCTGTACTCCAGACGTTCATTCTCAGAAATTCCTTCCTCAAATTTTTTTGTGCAATAAAGGGCAAGTAGGAATTTTTTGTGGCCACACACGCACTAGTATCAATTGTTACATGGAATGTGCATTGGATCATTTTCTTTGAAGGATGTTTTCGAATGTGTTTTTGTTTTTCGGAATTCGCCTTGCTACTTACGCAGTTAACGGTTCTAGTGCCATATGTTGCAGTGTAACAGTAAACGATTGCAGTCGACGTACTGTTGGAAGGTGAGTGACTGATATAAACTGTGTGAAGTTGTGGTTGGATGTTCGTGACTATACAAATGCTGTACGCACCTTCTATTTCGTAGCTCACCATGTACAGGTATAGACAAAGCGGCGAAATGTCAAAATAGAAAAAGCACTAGTATATCGATGCAGTACAAAAGGTGTATACAAACGTGTACATCCGCTACTCCAGCCTCATCGAGCAGCCACTGATCTAGAATCTTTGGGACGTGCAGTATATCGGAAACCGACACATACGGATTTATATTTACGTGCAAATAGCTGCCACCATCCTTCGCAGGCGATGAATGTTCTCAGAACTCTGGTACACAGAGCACTAGTCATTGTTGATGACAGCAGTCTGGAGGACGAGCCTCTACACGTGAGAAGAGTTTTTGAAGCCAACGGGTACTGTCCACAGCAGATATGTATGGTACTACGAATGAAACTAACAGTGAAATGGTTTAATGGGTTTTCTGCCATACGTGGGAAGCCTTTCATTAAAAATAGGACGGTTGAAACCAGCGTCCCGCCATCCTGATTTAGGTTTTCCGCCATTTCCCTGAGTCGCTTCAGGGAAATGCCGAGATGGTACATTTGAAAGGGCACAGCAGACTTCCTTCGCCATCCTTGCGTAATCCGATGGGACAGATGACCTCGCTGATTAGTCCCTTCCCCCAAATCAACCGACCAACAACCCAAAAATAGAACGAATCCTGTGTGGTGATTCGCCCTCCACCAAAGACGGCAGCACTTTTGGATTCCGTTACGGATGATTTGGTGCTGCGGAAGCCTGGGGCTTACAAGATCCTCTGTGAATGTGGCCGATCATACATCAAACAGACTACACGTACAACCCACGAGAGATGCACAGAGCACTGCTGATACACCCCACTCTTACAGCCTAATAAATCGGCGGTGGAAGAGCACTGAATTGACGCTGGGCACTTTATAGTGTACAAAAACATGGAAATTCTAGCTTCGAATTCATCTTTCTGGGACTCAATAGTGAAAGAAGAAAGTGAAATTCGGTTGTCGGCGAATTTAATTAATAGAGATAAGGACTTCATCTTGACCAAATTATGTAATAAACTCACAAAGATGTCGCAACGGTGCAGCTCACATCGATATAGTGTGGATCAACCGCGCAGCCAAAGATCTAATTTCATGGATATGTTGCACTTCTTTGCTGCCGTTCTACGTCTCTGGCGCCTTGTGAATCTGTGGCCGTATGCACAGTGACGCGGCCGCGAGTTTAAAAGTACGGAGTAAGTTCTGGACCGTCAGTCGGCCGGCTTACTCTGAGGCTGGCTGGACCATATACAGCTGAAATATCAAAAGAAGTAAAATTTATGCTGCTGCGGGTCCGACATTTTATGTAAAAATCATTGGGCTGCGAAAATACAAAGACGCACGTCATAGAATCTATCAGTTAGCCCTTATGGTTCAAGGCCTTCCTCTGGGTCCACCTAGGAACCCCTGCAAGTTTCTGCGAGTCGGCAGGGGTTGCAACCTGCTTGCGCCAGTCGGTGATCTCGCACCGCTGGAGCTGAAATGATCGATCAGAGTGGCGCTGTCTAAGAAACTGGGTACGTCACGGCTGCCATCTGCACCTCATCCTACAGGCTCTGAAAGCGCCAGTTGCCCAACCGCCTCTGCTAGCCAGAGTGGAAACCTAACGCTCCCTCCTTACTCTGTACGTACCGTAGCGCTGATAATTGGTGGTGGTGGTTAGCGTTTAACGTCCCGTCGACAACGAGGTCATTAGAGACGGAGCGCAAGCTCGGGTTAGGGAAGGATTGGGAAGGAAATCGGCCGTGCCCTTTGAAAGGAACCATCTCGGCATTCGCCTGAAACGATTTAGGGAAATTACGGAAAACCTAAATCAGGATGGCGGGAGACGGGATTGAACCGTCGTCCTCCCGAATGCGAGTCCAGTGTGCTAACCACTGCGCCACCTCGCTCGGTGCTGATAATTCACTTCACATATGTGGAATAACAAAACTGGAAGTTAAGGTAGCAAAACTGGAAATAATGTAAAATGCGCTCTTTCTGTAAATAAGGGGTACCTTATGCTCTATTTAATTACGGACATTGGACGTTCTTTAGCTGCGTCATTGACTGCAAATCGGCCGGTCGGCACATTGCTTCTGATACGAGATGTTTGTTGGAAAATTCCTACATTAAGAGGATTTACTTACGTAGCAATTGTGACTGTTTTGGTGGGCGGTTGCGGCTACGCATAAATGGAAGGTTTGTTCTCTCTTTCAAGTCCCATTGCGCTATGTTATTCTAAAGAGGAGTGTCTATAGATCACCTATTTTCTGAAGAACATTAACAGGGGATTAAATTGTTCTAGTGTTCCAGCACCAATTATTATATACCATGTGATTCATTTATTTGAATATCATTGTTTTGGAGTTCTTAACTTGTGCTTCGACTGCTTAAATTTCAATATTCTTAATTAAAAATTCCTTGCGCATAAATAGTTTGAATCTTATCTAAAGGAATTTAGCTTGCGCTTGATGTAACTATTAAATAGCTGGGCCGACCCATGTTCGTTGGTTTTCTTTTAAAATCTAATTTGTCGGGATTTTCCCTTGAAGGTATCCGTAGATGTGTTTTACAAGTATCCAATGTAGGGGTTACCTTGTCAGCGTGTAGTGTGTCGCGTCCAGACTACTGGGCGAAGTACACGTTTGAGTCCTGTCCCTGGATGCGCTACCGGACATCAGCCTCACGGATGACAGCTTGATCGTTTAATATCTATTGCTGTATTTTTCAACTTCTGGTTTTGTTGTCAGCGCCACACCGGAGAACAAGAAATTGTTTTGTAATGGTGAATGGTGCTCAGTTACCCTGATCCCAAGTTACCAGGAGAGACAGGCTGTGTTTCAGTCCTTTTGGGTAACAATTGTTGACTCCGCCACCGTGGTACTGCCGAAGCCATCCCACGTCTCTCCTACCCCCTCTCCCCCTTCCGCCCCCGCCCCCAACCCCCACGCCACACACACACACGCACGCACACGCGCACGCGCACAACTCTGCAGCCAGAACTTGCCAGTCTGCAACACCGGAGTCAGCAGTGGCTGCGCTGCAGCACCACGATCTATCCACAATCTTAGTGGGAAGAAACCACAGTACGTAGTACATTAATTCTCTATCGCACACTTTAAGATGTGTCCGCAATTTTCGTTATGCTCACATCTTCGTCAGTGTGGCATTAGCTATCGCCTGCTGACTCTACTAAAGAGCATTGTACCTGCACACATTCGTGCGGTTGGTCTACATTACGTTATTCGATAGCTGACGTCAGTAGGTTTCTGGATAAGTTAATGTTCGGGTAGAACTTCGGCGGATGCACACTTAACTTGCTCTCTGGACGCCGTATAGTGTAGACAGCCGCCTCTGCGCTGTCTGCTTCTGCTTGCTGTCGTGGACTGTGCGGCTGGTCCCGACGGAGGTTAGAGTCCTCCCTCGGGCATGCCTGTGTGTGTGTTTGTCCTTAGGATAATTTAGGTTAAGTAGTGTGTAAGCTTAGCGACTGATGACCTTAGCAATTGAGTCCCATAAGATTTCACACACATTTTTCTGCTTGCTGAATTTAATAACGTGCATGAACGCTTTTGTGCACACTATGATCTCTCACATTTCGTAATAGGCTTAGAGCGGAACAGTGATGTTACAACGAGGTGTTGAATCTTGTAAAAAGTAAAATAAGCGTGTGACCGTTAGAAGTTTTGATATGAAATTGCACTACCGGCTATTAAACTTGCTACACCAAGAAGAAATGCAGATGATAACCGGATATTCACTGGACAAATATATTATACTAGAACTGACATGTGATTACACTTTCACGCAGTTTGGGTGCATAGATCCTGAGAAATCATTACCCAGAACAACCGCCTACGGCCGTAATAACGGCCTTGATACGCCTGGGCATTGAGTCAGACAGAGCTTGTATGGCGTGTACAGGTACACCTGCCCATGCAGCTTCAACACGATACCACAGTTCATCAAGAGTAGTGACTGACAGGGCAGCAGTCGAACATTTTCTGTATCCATAAAGGCCCGTACAAGACCTGCAACATGCGGTCGTGCATTATCCTGCTGAAATGTAGGGTTTCGCAGGGATGGAATGAAGGGTAGAGCCACGGGTCGTAACACATCTGAAATGTAACGTCCACTGTTCAAAGCGCCGTCAATGCGAACAAGAGGTGACCGAGACGTGTAACCAGTGGCACCCCATACCATCACGCCGGGTGATGCGCCAGTATGGCGATGGCAAATACACGCTTCCAATGTGCGTTCACCGCAATGTCGCCAAACACGGATGCGACCATCAAGATGCTGTAAACAGAACCTGGATTCATCCGACAAAATGACGTTTTGCCATTCGTGCACCCGGGTTCGTCGTTGAGTACACCATCGCCGGCGCTCCTGTCTGTGATGCAGCGTCAAGGGTAACCGCAGCCATGGTCTCCCAGCTGATAGTCCATGCTGCAGCAAACGTCGTCGAACTGTTCGTGCAGATGGCTGTTGTGTTGCAAACGTCCCCATCTGTTGATTCAGGGATCGAGACGTGGCTGCACGATCCGTTACAGCCATGCGGATAAGATGCCTGTCATTTAAACTGCTAGTGATACAAGGCCGTTGTCATGCAGCACGGCGTTCCGTATTACCCTCCTGAACCCACCGTTCCATATTTTGCAGTCATTGGATCTCGACCAACGCGAGCAGCAATGTCGAGATACGATAAACCGCATTCTCGATAGGCTACTACGATAGGCTACTTTATCATAGTCGGAAACGTGAATTTACGCATTTCTGCTTCTTACACGAGGCATCACAACAACGTTTCATCAGGCAACGCCGGTCAACTTCTGTTTGTGTATCAGAAATCGGTTGGAAACTTTCCTCATGTCTGCACGTTGTAGGTATCGCCACCGGCGCCAACCTTGTGTGAATGCTCTGAAAAGGTAATCATTTGCATATCACAGCATCTTCTTCTTGTCGGCTAAGTTTCGCGTCTGTGGCACTTCGTGGTGTAGCAATTTTAATGGCCAGTAGTGTAAGAGGGCTAATGAATTTATTATTAGTTTGGTGCACAAGTTCGTAGCGTTTTCCATACGTTTAATAAATTCAGAAAGCACACACTATTTACAATAGTCTCACAACACTGGTATAACTTTTCGATTCCGCGACTGTATAAATCTCTTCGTTTTGAGGTGAATACTGTTAGAGCCGTGTTTGTAGCGCATTTTTATCCAGAAAGGAAGTTCCTTGAAGTCTTTTTCATAGAGCTGAGGGCGAAAGCTCGGGTGAGCAAAATGATTGCGGAATGACTTTTTAAGCCAACTCGTGAATAATGTTTCTTATCAGTCAAGCAGAATGCTGGCGGGCGTTATCGTGGAGCAGCGTCACTTTACGCAGTCTTCGTGGTCGTTTTCCTTGGATTGCCTTTGCAAGACAGTTCATTTGTAGACAATAAATGTCAGCAGTGGTGGTTACATCTCGGAGAGGCAATTCGTATTACACCACGCCGTCGCTGTTCCAACAGATGCGTAACATGATCTTTTGTGAATATGCAAAGGTCTTTGTACGGGGAGTTGCAGTTTTGTTTGGACTCTACCATTCCTTTTTTCCCTTATGTTAGTATAAAGACATTATTTATCATACCCGATCTCTGAACATTCCCCATTTCATCGAAACGTCGCACGGTGGTGGAATGATCACAGTTCATCACCTTTCCCAGTTATCGAGTACTCTGATATATAGCAATATCGATTAATTCGTTTATACGATTTTCATAAAACCTAGAAAGTCTTCCTGAGCGTGGAGAGTCACTAATATCAAAACGATCCTTGCCGTGCTGTGTCCAATAACGTTATCCCTATATATGGTGCAAATGATTCTGGCTGCTTATGCTGCTGTCACCCCACTATTGAATTCAAACAGATGAATGTGTAGGAAATGTTCCTATTTCTCCACTTGTCACTGCATTTTATAACATCCACAGCGCCACTCATCATGTGCACATGACAAAATTGCAATAAGAGAAAACAGTGACAGTGAACTACAAATAAAAAATGTGTACTGGCTAACCGGTTTCAACACACTAAAGTTGCGATCATCGGATCTGTAGAGATATAACATGATAGGTTGAGCCAGCCGGGGTGGCCGAGCGGTTCTAGACGCTACAGTCTGGAACCACGCGACCGCTACGGTCGCAGGGTCGAATCCTGCCTCGGGCATGGATGTGTGTGATATACTTAGGTTAGTTAAGTAGTTCTAAGTTCTAGAGGACTGATGACCTCGGAAGTTAAGTCCCATAGTGCTCAGAGCCATTTGAACCATTTTGAACAGGTTTGAGGGAGGGCTTACATGAGTCACACTATATACAATACTATTTGTACATACCACATATCTGAATGTAGCTTAACATTTATAAATCATTTCGATATAACGATACATAACGCAGACCAGCTGATATAAAATCATTGTCAAAACTAAGAAAACTACTTTCACTTTCATTCTTTTCCATCAGATATGTTTTATCTTGTGACTTCAATTTTACATATCTAATGAAAAAGAGTGACCATGAAAGTAGTTGTTTCTTAGTTTTTTTATGACGATGATTTTGTATCAGCTGGTCAGCCTCATGTATCGTTATATCCAAATGGTTTATAGATGTTAAGCTACATTCAGGTATGTGGTACTCTACCAAAAGTAATGTATATAGTATAACTAATGTAATCCCTAACTCAAACCCGTCATATCTTCACAGATCCGATGATGACACCTTCAGTGTGTTGAAACCGGTTATCCAGTAAACAGTATTTAAGGGATCTTGGCACTTGAATTATTTATACAACAGAATGATCGCCCCTCTGCCAAATAAAAAAATGACAATCGATAAATAAACATTTAGCAACTGGCATGCCAACATAAAATCAAAAATGCTACGAGCTTATGCACCAACCTAATGTAAGAACTACCCTGTAGCCGCACGGTCTGAGGCGTCTTATCACGGTCCACGCGGCTACGCCCCCCCTCCCCCCCGTCGCCAGAGGTTCCAGTCCTCCCTCGGTGTATGTGTGTGTGTGTGTGTGTGTGTGTGTGTGTGTGTGTGTGTGTGTCGTAATTTGCGTAAGTTAGTTTAAGTTAGGTTAAGTAGTGTGTAAGCTTAGATATCGATGACCTCAGCAGTTCGGTCCCATAAGCCCTTACCCCAAATTTCCAAATTCGTAACACAATACGTGCTCATAGTGTGTGAACTGCTTTCTACAATATATTAAATAGTTTGTTCAGCACAGACTTGCTGTTATTTTGAAACGTTCATGTAAATTTTACAACGAACGTCTCCTTCACTGCCGCGCGGAGTGGCCGTGCGCTCTAGGGCGCCATGTCACGGATTGCGTGGCCTCTCCCACCGGAGGTTCGAGTCCTCCCTCGGGCATGGGTGTTCGTGTCGTTCTTAAATTAGTTTAAGTAGTTTCTAAGTCTAGGGACCGATGACCTCAGCAGTTCGGTCCGTTAGGAATTCACACACACACACACACACACACACACACACACACACACGCAGACACCCCTCCTTATGTGACAACATTTGGCTAGCTTACCGGAAGGTTAAGTTGGACCACTCCATTTACACCTACAACTTGATTTCATACGGAAGCGTATCATACACTGTTAAGACAAAAAAAAGGCGTACTGGGGAGAAATTACCCGAGTGGGACGGAAATCGGTAGTGCAAGTGCAAACCAACAAATGATTACAATCTCTGAAAAAAAGGATGATTTATTCAGCAAGTCAATAACGCATTGGTCCATTTCTTGGTCCATACGCAAGCAGTTATTCGGCTTGGCATTGATTGACAAAATTGTTGGATGTTATTCTTGAGGATATTGTGTCAAATTCTGTCCAATCGGTGTGCGATCGATCGTGAAAATTTCGAGCAGTTTGGAGGGCCCAGCCCACAATGCGCCATCGTTCTCGACTGGGGGGAGGTTCGGTAACCTCGCTGGCCAGGTTAGGGTTTAACAACCACGAAGACAAGCAGTCAAAACTCTCGCCGTGTGTGGTAGGCATTATCTTTTTGAAATTTAAGTCCAGGATGGCTTGCCATGATGAGCTATAAAATGGGGCTTAGAACATCATAGATGTACCGCTTTGCTGCAGGGGTGCCACGGTAACAACCAAAGGGGTCCTTCTATGAAATTAAATGGCGCCCCAGACCATCACTCCTGATTGTCGGCCCTGGGGCAGGCGAAACTCAGGTTGGTATCCCACCACTGTCCGAGGCGGCTCCAGACAAGTCTGCGGCGCTTCGAACTGAGTCCAGAAGACCAGCGAGGACGTGTCTGGAGTCACCCCAGACTACAGTCGGATACCACGTTCCAACAACCAGCAGCCATGGTCTGGGCTACCATTGCATTTCATAGCATTTTGCGCCCTTACAGCACAGCGGAACGTCGGCGATACTTAACGTACAGTACCGATTTCCGTCGCATTTGAGTAATTACTTGTGCTATGTCCTTTTCGTTTGAGGGTGTAATTATTACATAGAGTCACACTTCTATTCTAAGCACGCACAACAGGGAATCAGCGATCATAAAGCGGCTACTGCATCGATGATTTCATCCGTAAATATAAATATTAAAAAAATAGGTAGGAAGATTTTTCTGTTTAGCAAAAGTGACAAAAAGCAGATTACAGAGTACCTGACAGCTCAACACAAAAGTTTTGTCTCAAGTACAGATAGTGTTGAGGATCAGTGGACAAAGTTCAAAACCATCGTCCAGTATGCGTTATATGATTATGTGCCAAGCAAGATCGTAAGAGATGGAAAAGAGCCACCGTGGTACAACAACCGAGTCAGAAAACTGCTGCGCAAGCAAAGGGAACTTCACAGCAAACATAAACATAGGCAAAGCCTTGCAGGCAAACAAAAATTACATGAAGTGAAATGTAGTATGAGGGGGGCTATGCGAGAATTGCGAGAATTGAGAAATGAATTCGAAAGTAAAGTTCTATGTACTGACGTGGCAGAAAATCCTAAGAAATTTTGGTCTTATGTCAAAGCGCTAGGTGGATCAAAACAAAATGTCCAGACACTCTGTGACAAAAATGATACTGAAATAGAGGATGACAGACTAAAGGCCGAAATGCTAAATGTCTTTTTCCAAAGTTGTTTCACAGAGGAAGACTGCACTGTAGTTCCTTCTGTAGATTGTCGCACAGATGACAAAATGGTAGATATCGAAATAGACGACAGAGGGATAGAGAAACAATTAAAATCGCTCAAAAGAGGAAAGGCCGCTGGACCTGATGGGATACCAGTTCGATTTTACACAGAGTACGCGAAGGAACTTGCCCCCCTTCTTGCAGCGGTGTATCGTAGGTCTCTAGAAGAACGTAGCGTTCCAAAGGATTGGAAAAGGGCACAGGTCATCCCCGTTTTCAAGAAGGGACGTCGAACAGATGTGCAGAACTATAGACCTATATCTCTAACGTCGATCAGTTGTAGAATTTTGGAACACGTATTATGTTCGAGTATAATGACTTTTCTGGAGACTAGAAATCTACTCTGTAGGAATCAGATTGGGTTTCGAAAAAGACGGTCATGTGAAACCCAGCTTGCGCTATTCGTCACGAGACTCAGAGGGCCATAGACACGGGTTCACAGGTAGATGCCGCATTTCTTGACTTCCGCAAGGCGTTCGATACAGTTCCCACCAGTCGTTTAATGATCAAAGTAAGAGCATATGGACTATCAGACCAATTGTGTGATTGGATTGAGGAGTTCCTAGATAACAGAACGCAGCATGTCATTCTCAATGGAGAGAAGTCTTCCGAAGTAAGAGCGATTTCAGGTGTGCCGCAGGGGAGTGTCATAGGACCGTTGCTATTCACAATATACATAAATGACCTGGTGGATGACATCGGAAGTTCACTGAGGCTTTTTGAAGATGATGCTGTGGTGTATCGAGAGGTTGTAACAATGGAATATTGTACTGAAATGCAGGAGGATCTGCAGCGAATTGACGCATGGTGCAGGGAATGGCAATTGAATCTCAATGTAGACAAGTGTAATGTGCTGCGAATACATAGAAAGATAGATCCGTTATCATTTAGCTACAAAATAGCAGGTCAGCAACTGGAAGCAGTGAATTCCATAAATTACCTGGGAGTTCGCATTAGGAGTGATTTAAAATGGAATGATCATATAAAGTTGATCGTCGGTAAAGCAGATGCCAGACTGAGATTCATTGGAAGAACCCTAAGGAAATGCAATCCGAAAACAAAGAAAGTAGGTTACAGTACGCTTGTTCGCCCACTGCTTGAATACTGCTCAGCAGTGTGGGATCCGTACTAGATAGGGTTGATAGAAGAGATAGAGAAGGTCCAACGGACAGCAGCGCGCTTCGTTACAGGATCATTTAGTAATCGCGAAAGCGTTACGGAGATGATAGATAACCTCCAGTGGAAGACTCTGCAGGAGAGACGCTCAGTAGCTCCGTACGGGCTTTTGTTAAAGTTTCGAGAACATACCTTCACCGAAGAGTCAAGCAGTATATTGCTCCCTCCTACGTATATCTCGCGAAGAGACCATGAGGATAAAATCAGAGAGATTAGAGCCCACACAGAAGCGTACCGACAATCCTTCTTTCCACGAACAATACGAGACTGGAATAGAAGGGAGAACCGATAGAGGTACTCATGGTACCCTCCGCCACACACCGTCAGGTGGCTTGCGGAGTATGGATGTAGATGTAGATGTAGAAGTAGAAGCACCCAGAGATGTGGTTTGTTGTGTTCAAATGGCGGTCACGTGCTCTGGACGCAACGCAGTCCGAGTTAACGGACGGCCAGTGATTTCTCGCATGCATGTCGTTGTATCATCCACTCACTTCTTGCAACTTAAATACTATTAAAATGGAAATCTTGCCACGAATATCTGTCACGTATGAGCGATGTTTCTGTATTCTGTGTCTTCCTCAGTGTGGTAGTAAACAACAAATTTGTCTGAAAGAGGGATACACTTGAAAGTTAAATGTAACTGGAATCCTTTAACCAAATGTTAGCTTTCTTGGTATCGATATAAAAGTTACCGTGAGTAGATTTTGGTTCATATCACCTCACAACTTCACACATCCGTTTACTATTGTAAAAGACACCTTGCACAAATAAGTACTCTTGCATTGCACAACAACGTGATTTATTTCAGGTGCAGAAGCAGACGATTGTATTTCATCTGCTGGGGCCGAGCAGGTTTCATTTTTATTTCAAGCAATGAAGAGCATCTCTTCTTTGTGTTTTAGAGCTACAAAGTATGTATTCAGTTTTTCGTATCTTCCAAATTAGAATAAGTAAAACTTGGAAGCTATACAGATGGAGCTACACAGATGCTAGTATCACATGTTAAAGCACAGGAATAGCCAGGTTGAGATTCATAGGAAGAATTCTAAGAAAATGTGACTCATCGACGAAAGAAGTAGCTTACAAAACGCTTGTTCGTCCGATTCTTGAGTATTGCTCATCAGTATGGGACCCTTACCAGGTTGGATTAATAGAAGAGATAGACATGATCCAGCGAAAAGCAGAGCGATTCGTCATGGGGACATTTAGTCAGCGCGAGAGCGTTACGGAGATGCTGAACAAGCTCCAGTGGCGGACACTTCAAGAAAGGCGTTACGCAATACGGAGAGGTTTATTATCGAAATTACGAGAGAGCACATTCCGGGAAGAGATGGGCAACATATTACTACCGCCCACATATATCTCGCGTAATGATCACAACGAAAAGATCCGAGAAATTAGAGCAAATACGGAGACTTACAAGCAGTCGTTCTTCCCACGCACAATTCGTGAATGGAACAGGGAAGGGAGGAACAGATAGTGGTACAATAAGTACCCTCCGCCACACACCGTAAGGTGGCTCGCGGAGTATAGATGTAGATGTAGATGTAGATGTTATATAGGCTTTCACATAAACAAGTCTAGAAACAAATGCAGGTGTATCTCGCGGCAAGTAAAGAACGGAAAGATAATTGAGCTTACCTGATCCATAGATGACGGAAACTAAGAAGGAAGAAGGGTTTGACGTAATAAGTTTTAGCATACTGAGTTTCAGATTTACAAAACAATATTCCATCTACGGCAAGATCATCAGAGCCGCAGGACAAGCTCGGATTAGGAAAGGATGCGCAAGAAAATCACTTGTGGTCTTGTCAATGGAAGTCTTCTGGAATTCTGTTTCGCATGTTGGAAAAACCACGGAATTCTGAAACTTGTGTGACGTTATGGGGTCTGGAACCGTAAAGATCTTGTACAGGTTACAATGCTTTTATCATAAAATCAAAATGCGGATCTTTGATTGCATGTAACACACTGAGCGACTGTCACGGTTACAGAGCCAGCATGATACGTGGTCACAGTTATCAACGAAGACAAGTTAGTTTTTAAAATCAGAATATAGTTATTATAGTGAAATATTTACTTCATTGTTTGGGTGTTAACAACCTGCTAGACACAGAATCGGTATAATTACGGAAGAAACGTGTTTCTAAAGGAAAGTTCAGAAACTACTGAACGTAATACATAAAATGTAATATGTAAGATGATTTACGATAACATAACTCCACTGCAAACATGATAAAGACAGAGTTTTGTTCATTTTACGTATGTTAAGTGTTTATTTTTCTTTTCAAAATCAGGCATCATCGAGAACTATGCGAAATTATGTCGGAAATACTCTTTTTTCAGAATGTGGGCCTCAAGGTATGTTCCTGGTACAGAGCGAAAGATAATGAGGTGAAATTTATGGAATGCAGTACTTACGGTAGTAGGCTGAACCGACAACGGTAAAAAAAAAAAAAAAACATATGTGCATTCCAGCAGTCAATTATTAGTATGCTGTGTGAAGTAGTAGACTTGCAGGCATGGTGTGACAACGCTGTTCTGTCACAAATTACAGTGGATCAATTATCTCTACGTCAAATTTCGGAGACACTCTCCAGAATATATACTAAGATGATATCTGTTCTTTCGGACATGTTAAGGCTTACCGGCCACTTGACCATCTTCTTCTTCTGTGCGAATGCACAAACAGAGCCCGAAATCTTACGGGAATCGGCAACGCGCCGCGAGTAATGAGTATAATGGGCGGGGGCACTACGAATGTAGTGCGGGACAATACGTTGAGAATGTGGGTTTCGCGGGAGGCGTGCCAGAGATAAAATCCCTGCAGTCGCGCTATCATCTGTGTCCTCGGTGGCTCAGATGGATGCCTGCACGGTAGCTCAGCGTGTTCGGTCAGAGGGTTAGCAACCCTCTGTAATGAAAAAAAAAAAAAAAAAAAAACTGAGCTAATCGATCAACAACGAACTTAAACGGATGTCCTACGACGTCCGCCCCTAGCAGATTCAACGAACAAAAGCGAACAAATGAGATTTAAAGGGAAAAAAAGATGGGTAGAGCGTCTGCCATGTAAGTAGGAGATCCCGGGTTCGCGTCCCGGTCGGGGCACACATTTTCATTTGTCCCCGATGACGTATGTCAACGCCTGCAAGCACCTAAGGGTGTTCATTTCATTGTAATTTCACTCTAGAGAATGTTTTGAAGTAGAGAAAAGTGAGTGCAGAGCTTTTTTCCTTGCACTTTGACTTCCGAACAAGAGCAAAAGCGACAACGATATGTGGACACCTGCTCCGCTTTTATTGAAACGCAAAATGCAGAAATTTCCTTTCCGGAAAAAATCATTCCCGATTGTGAGACACTGTGTTACCGATACGAACCTATCATAAAACGACGAAATGCAAAAATACGCATGAATGGTCAACGCTTCCACGACGTAGCCGCTGTTCAAGCTAATGTGACGTGCGATGTGACATTTATGGCCTTAGGAGTAGTAACATTCACGTCATAGTTTAGTTAAGAACTGCGTTCACTGATGTGTGACGGAAGATGTGGAGTCAGGTGCAGACAACAGATGCTACAGTAGGTACCGATTCCGTGAAAAATTGTAGTCGGATAATATGACTGGCTGCCACAACAAGGGATGTATGGGTCACTCTTGGGTGAGCCCGCCACAGCTCATTTATTAATATTTTCTAAAATGTAACTCAGATTTAATTGACAAATGTACTAGCTGACATGTTAACAGTGAGTTATCACCCACTCATTTCAGACTTGAAATGAATGACAACTTTTAGTCCCGTTTAGAAATAAAGAAAAAGTTCTATTTGGAGACCGCACAGTTAAGGTGTGTGTTGCTATACATAATATGTCCAGAATGTGCATATTGATCTGTGAATGTAATTTCTGCAATGGATTTAATGTACCGGAGTTATGTGTGTTACCATACATGAACTGCGTAGGCTTCCGCGGCCAGAGTCAGTCGACATAGAAGTTTTCTGGATATGGTACCGCGTCATAATGTATAAATCTACTGCCGCTGAAGAAAAACCAACGTTTCGGCCACGGTTGCAGCGGCCTTCTTCTGGGTCTCCAGCAGCAGTAGTTTTATACATTGTGACGCGTTATCATATCCAGAAAACTTTTATGTCGACATACATGAACTGTTACATGCTTCTTTGTAGATGTATTTTTGTGAAAAAAATTGTGAGCAGTTTATATCTTTAGCTGCTAGGTATGTGATAAAGAAATTAAAAAGACAATCGCATGCATTTTAAATTTGGATACTCACTTAGGAGCCAATTTACTGATAAAGTTCACAGCCTCACATAAAGGACAACCGATTCGCAACCTGAGTGCTACTCCTGCGCAAGGACAAGGACATCTTTACAATCATTATAAAATCTCAGTATTCTGCTTTGACACAGCAGAATACAAGTAGTCCCCTTACATGTCCTCGATTTTTGGTACAAAAGTTAACAGTTAAGTGCTGCTCCCTGTGGGGAATGAGTACAGTGAGTGCACCTTGCACTGGACACTGACTGACGTCACATTCTGTTGCTATGGTGATTAATTCTCCCGTGTACTTCATTTTATTGCCGCCGTTGAAGAACATCCCAAAGAAGTATTTCCTAACACTCTGAGGTGAAGATGAGAATCTTCATGGAGAGTAAATATGTATGAAGCTAAGGATAGTATCAGATTACTTCTTCAAAATATCAGGGAAATAAAAAATAAAGTCGATGAGGTGTTAATGTGTTTAGATGATCTCAAAAATAAGAATGAGATTGATCTACTTTGTCTCTCTGAAGACCATGTAACTGTGAAAATTGAAGTTGTATAATTTAGCATATTACACTTGCACATCTTGCATGGATAGAGGAGAAGTTGCCATTTACACAAAACAATGGTATAAGTACAAAACTGCAGAAGTAAGCAAATTTTGTGTCAATCAGCACTTTGAAGTTTGTGCATGTGAACTACAGTAGATAATGCAGTGTTCATACTAGCAATAGTCTACAGGTCCCCATTAGGAGACTGGGAGATAATCATAAAAAAGTTTGATTTACTGTTATGCTGTCTATCAGACAAAAAGGAGTTATTAATCTGTGGCGATGTCAATTTAAACATGATAAGCAATTCTGATAGGAAAAGTGAACTAGAAGTGTTATTAATAACGTATAACAGAATCAGTGATCAACTTCCCTACATGTATAGCTCAAGACAGTAGCATTCTAATAGATAATGTATTTGTACAGCAAGACGATGTAAAGTTAACACATTGTTTCCCTGTGATAAATGGATTATGAGACCATGATGCACAATTGATTAACTTACAAAACCTAGCAGGGTCTACAGTTCAGAAACCGTTAAGTAGAAGTGTTAGACTGGTCAACGCAGTACCTGTAGTGCGGTTCAGAGAACATTCAAGAAATCTTAATTGGGGAGATGTATATAATGAGCCAAATGCCAATGATAAATGCAACATATTTATTTATAAAATTATATCCCTTTTTTGAACACTGTTGCCCAAAAAAAATTTACTAAATGTAACACCAAACAGTTTTGTGTCTTCAGAAAGTAAAAGAAAATTATATGAGGCAGCAAAAATTAGTAAAGACTCATAAGTAATTTTACACTCTAATATTATTGTAAGATACTGAGAAAAGTTGTCAGAAAATCAAAAAATATGTATATCAGAGATGAAATTAATAAATAGGGCAATAAAATAAAATCAATGTATAATGTTGTTGGAAGAAAGACACGAAAAGTAACCACTGGCGTAGGTAGTATTACTATTAAAGAAAGCCAACAGTACAATAGCAGCTAATATATTTAACAACCATTTCTAAAATGTAGGTGAAAAAATTGGTGAGAATAGTTCAAAAGATAAAAGGCAAGCATTACATGGAAGAGTCAGTTTTGAGGAATCCCAACCAGATTAATTTTCATCTAATAACCTCTTGTGAAATAAGGAAAATCATTAAATCTTTGAAACATGGATGTTCCGTTGGAATAAATGACATATCTAACAAATATTAAAACAGTGTGGGACAGTTACACCTGATGTTCTTGGCCATCTGTAATGCATCACTAACTCGAGGTGTTCTCCCAGATAGGTTAGAATATGCCACTGTCAATCCTCTCTACAAAAAAGGGGACTCCACAGACGTCAATAATTAGTGGCCAGTATCCTTGTTTACAGGTTTTTCAAAAACTGTCAAGAAATTAATGTACTCAGTAGTGGTCTGTCATCTCAGCAGTAATTGAATACTTAGCAAGTAACAGTTTGGATTTCAAAATTTCTGTTCCACTGAGACAGAAAAATACATTTTCACTCCCAACAAAACAGTTGTCTTTAAATAGTAAAATTTCACCAAGCGGAGTTTTCTGTGACTTATCTAAAGCGCTTGAGTGTGTGAACCATGACATTATGTTACAGAAATTACAATTTCATGGTATAAATGCAACAGCATATGAGTGGATTACGACATACCTATAGAACAGGAAGCAAAATGTTTCTTTATACGGTGTAAGTGATTTAAGGAAGTTTCCCACTTCATCTAATTGGGGTGAAATTAGATTAGTTGTTCCACAGGGTTCGATCATGGTTTCTCTTCTGTTCATAATATATGTGAATGATCTCCCTTCTTATCTGAAAGAATAAGCTAAACTCACACTGTTTGTTGATGATACAAAAATTATTATTAATCGAGAAAAGGGAACTCCAATAGAAAATTATACAAACAGTATGTTTGGAAAAGTTATTGTTTGGTTTTCGGCGAATGGGCTTGCTCTGAACTATAAAAACACACAGTACACCCAATTTTGTACTGCAAGGAGTACAGTTCCTCCAATAAATATAACACATCAACAGAAGTCACTACCCAGGGTAGATCATACTAAGTTTCTGGGTGTACATATAGATGAGAATCTTAATTGGAAAATTAATATTTTGGATCTCCTAAAGTGGCTAGGTTCAGTAACTTTTGCAATCAGAATAGTTGCTGATTTTGAGGATATAGAAATTAGCAAGCTAACATACTTTGGGTACTTTCACTCTCTGATGTCATACGGAATAATAATTTGGGGTAACTCAACAGTTAGGAAAAAAGTATCCATTGCTCAAAAGAAAGCGGTTAGAACAATGTGTGGAGGTCATAGCGGCACATCTTGTGGGCATATGTTTAAGAGGTTAGTAAATTTACGCAGTAATAAAATTTTTTCTCAACAATAGGGACCAGTTTAAAAACAACTATGATTTTCATGATTATAATACCAGAAGAGAGGTAGACTCACGCTATCCTCTACTTAACCTATCTCTGGCCCAGAAAGGGGTAAAATATGCTGCTGTAAAACTTTTAGATAAATTGCCAGATGAAATAAAATATTGACAATCAGCAGTAACAGCTTTAAAAATAAAATCATCTCTCCTTGACAACTCCTTCTGTAACATATATGAATTCTTGAATAGGAATAAATAAATCTATAGGTGTAATATACGGATTTTGTGCCATTTAATTGGAGGTTTATTACCTTTTGGGTCAAAACATCGATTTTTTTAAATTGCATTTTTGGATCAATAAAAGTGTTTATATTCCACCCCTGAAACGGTTTTTCCGGATACGGAAAAAAAAATTTTGCTATTCACGGTTGAACAAAAAATGCGTCTGCCTGAAATCGGCCTTTTTCACGCATCAGTTTTTTTCTTTCATAGGACGAATTATTGTACGGTTGCTTGGGGGGAAACACACAAAATTCAAATGAAAGTTTGAACGCGTGTGTTTTTAATTTAGCCCCCAAGCATTTGCATTCTAGTGCGAAGACTGTGGAGACTGCAACTTTCCTGGCAGTGAGCTGCTTCAACGAAGGGTATTCAGCAACTCTGAAGACCATGATAACTATGGACGTCACCCTGGGACTCTATTCGACGCAGTTCGCCAAGCATTATGACGACAACCGGATTCAAGCAGCCGAAAACTATTTGTCACCGGCCGTATGAGCGGCTCTGGAGCAGCGCAGGATGGCCCAGATCGAGCAGAACGCCCTCCTATAAGGAAGAGGAAGGATTAGTTTATGGACCCGGAATAGCAGATTAAACGTAAGTTGCATAATATTGCATTTATATGTAATCAAAAATTCAAACGCATTTTTCTCGAAACATTTTTTTATCGCGCGGTATGGTAACGTCAAATCTACTGAACCGTTTGGCATGATTCTTTGTTTCCGACGAAGGTAACTATATTGTCTAGGAGTTGTACTACTTTTATTCCGATCCATCAACTATAAATATATTTACTTGGCCGACGAAATCGAAAACTCGATGAGAAACCCCTATTTTTTTTCAAATGGCGTCATTTTATTTCCTATGGTCCAAATAACCAAAGCGAGGTACAACTCCTAAACAATGTTATATACTTCGCTAACGTCAACTCAATTTTGATTTCAGACGAGCCGGCTGACCTGTGACATACCACGCGTGGAAGTCCACATCAAAATTTTGTTTCGTTCCGACGCACTTCTGACTATGCTCCTCGACTTTTCTGGTCGATCGAAAGTCCAGTTTGTAAAGTAAATATCAATAAATATTTTGACCGTATTTGGCATTGATATCTATAACACATCCCGAGAAAAAAATTCTCAAAGAACATGTTTTTTCAGGCCAAAGATATGAAACCTCCCATTTAGGGAATGAGGTAGGTAACAAAAATTTTAAGCTTTAAAAAAATAATAAAAAAGCGGCCCTTGATTCATGTGTGCATTTCTCATGCACTAGACACGTTCCACATGATGACGTGAGATTGATCAATGGAACACGTAACTTACCAACTAACGGACTGTGATCATCGTTTATGTTGTATCCAAGCGTCGAGGGGGGTGGGGGGGAGGGGGTGGGAGAGATCACTGAATACATTTTTTTTAAGTTCCATACACCAGTAGGTAAAAACGAAACACTTATAGAATCAATTTTTTGTCCATCTGTCTGTCTGTCTGCTAAGACTCCTTTTCCACAGAAACTGATAGACGTGGAAATCTGAAATTTATATCATTTGCTAAGTTGATATAAACATTCTTATAGTCGCAAATCACTCATCAAAGCCTATAGGATACATGTAATTGACATTCACTATGTAATCAAAAGTATCTGGACAACTGTCTGAAAATGACTTAGAAGTTCGTGGCGCCCACCATCGGTAATACTGGAATTCAGTATGGTGTTGACCTACCCTTAACTTTGATGACAGCTTCAACTTCCGCAGGCATACGTTAAATCAGGTGCTGGAAGGCTTCTTGGGGAATGGAAGCCCATTCTTCACGGAGTACTGCACTGAGGAGAGGTATCGATGCCGGTCGGTAAGGCCTGGCATGAAGTTGGCGTTCCAAAACATCCGAAAAGTGTTCTGTAGGATTCAACTTAGGACTCTGTGAACGCCGGTCCATTACAGGGATGTTATTGTCGTGTAACCACTCCGCCACAGGCCGTACATTAAGAACAGGTGCTCGATCGTGTTGATACGTGCAATCGCCATCCCCGAATTGTTCTTAAAGAGTGGGAAGCAAGATAGTGCTTAAAACATCAATGTAGGCCTGTGCTGTGATAGTGCTACGCCAAACAAGGGGTGCAAGCCCCCTCCATGAAAAACGCGACCACACCATAACACCACCGCCTCCGAATCTTATTGTTGGCAGTACACTCGCTGGCAGGTTACGTTCACCGGGCATTCGCCATACCCACACCCTGTCATCGGATCGCCACATTGTGTACCGTTTCATCACTCCACAAGAACGTTTTTCCACTGTTCAATTGTCCAATGTTTACGCTCGTTACACCAAGCAAGGCATCGTTTGGCATTACCGGCGTTGATATATGGCTTAGGAGCGGCCGCTCGACCATGAAATCTAATTTTTCTCACCTCCCGCTTGTCATAGTAGTTGTAATTGATCCGGATGCAGTTTGGAATTCCTATGTGGTGGTCTGGATAGAGGTCTGCCTATTACATACAACGGCCCATTTTAACTGTCGGCGGTCTCTGTCAGTCAGCCGGCCGAAGTGGCCGTGCTGTTCTAGGCGCTGCAGTCTGGAACCGCGAGACCGCTACGGTCGCAGGTTCGAATCCTGCCTCGGGCATGGAAGTGTGTGATGTCCTTAGGTGAGTTAGGTTTAACTAGTTCTACGTTCTAGTGGACTACTGACCTCAGCAGTTGAGTCCCATAGTGCTGAGAGCCATTTGAACCATTTTTTTCTGTCAGTTAACAGACGAGGTCGGCCTGTACGCTTTTGTGATGTACGTGTCCCTTCACGTTCCCACTTCACTATCACATCGGAAACAGTGGACCTAGGGATGTTTGGGAGTGTGGAAATCTCGCGTAGAGACGTATGAAACAAGTGAAACCCAATCACATGACCACGTTCGTTGTCCGTTAGTTCCGCGGAGAGCCCTATTCTGCTCTCTCACGATGTCTAATGGCTACTGAGATCGCTGGAATGGAGTACATGGCAGTAGGTAACAGCACAATGCACCTAATATGAAAAACGAATGTTTTTTAGGGTGCCCGGATACCTTTGATCACATAGTGTAGGATCATGAAATTTCATAAGAGACACCGTTTAACAGTACAGGTCGAAAATTGCTAATCTGTATTTACACAATGTGAAGAAATAGCGGTTTTGTCCTTTTTATACTTCTTCAATATTAAAATTATGGAAAGTATTGCAATTCCTGGGAACGACTTCTTGCCAGTGTCAATGTCGATAACAGACAAAAGTCGTCGAGATTATAGATTTTCGGAGTGGATGAATTGTCTACATACATAATTAAGTTTGTACGGAACCCTCAAAGCGCGTGTCCTAGTCGGATCTATCCAATTTTCTATTAATCCAGTCTCGTAACTCTTTGCACGTTATGTGTGTGTGAGCTCTTTAAGCTGTACGACAGGCGCAAAAACGTGCCACCAGTTTACAGAAATATTTTACTTTGAAATTCAAATTTTTGATGACGGCTCTTCATAGAGCTATCATAGTACAGTTTTCACGTAACAGTGCTAGAAATGTTTGCCCTATTACGCGAACTCTTCATAAGCCACAGGTAGAGAACCGTTTTTAGAGTTGCTGACTTAATTACACATATAAAAAACTAACCGTTCGGCCGCCTGCTGCACACGTGAGACAGGTATGTCTTCCCCTTGGAGCACACACTAAGCGTTAGGGGGAAACCGCTTGTAGTGCGCTGACGAGTTTCCCCTCTGCGGTCGCTAGTCGGCGCACTGGGGGAAACCACGCATACCGCATTCAGCAGCAAAGGGTAATTGAATTATTCGATGTTCATAATGGACAAAATGTATGCAATGTAATCAAGTAATCCATTAACAGAATTAGCAACTGTAGCCAGGTGCATATGCCTACGCAAATGTCGTTCATCACTAACAGCAGAATACTGAAAGTATAAGCAATTTTATGTGAATAGGAAGAAGTACAACAAACGATTTTACAAATTTTTAAACGTGTTCCAAAATGTAACTGTTTCTTTCAAACAAGAAGCTGTACATATCGATAAATTGTACCATAGACAGAAGGATAGAAAGTGAATTTTAGGAACGAGGAGGTAACAGGAATTTATGTCGTTACCGGCGAAGCCAGCATATTATCGCACACTCTCTCTATTCAACTCCTGCTTCAAAAAAAAAAAAAAAAAAAATGGTTCAAATGGCTCTGAGCACTATGGGACTCAACTGCTGAGGCCATCAGTCCCCTAGAACTTAGAACTACTTAAACCTAACTAACCTAAGGACATCACACACATCCATGCCCGAGGCAGGATTCGAACCTGCGACCGTAGCGGTCGCGCGGTTCCAGACTGTAGCGCCAGAACCGCTCGGCCACCAGCGGCCGGCAACTCCTGCTTCCTCATCGCCCTGTTCATGTCCTCTGCACCTTACGTACATCTATTTCTTCACCCCTTCTCTGTTGATCTCGTACCCCTTTCTCTAACGTTATTTATTTTTACTGCAAACGGAACCTTGGGATGGAACAGCAGTCAAAATGAATGGGTAAATCAGTTGGAATCGTTAGTACACGGGTATGAGAGAAACATTTCCAGCGGAATACAAGCTTTAATGACAGTATTTTGCGTAGCTTTAATCTACGAACGGATAGTATTATAAAGCTAACCATAAACAAAACCGCACATTTCACAGAGCAGCTTAGCACGTTGTCCCTTTCAGCCGGTTTAACAGAAAGAGTTCATTTTACAACAGATATCTAGTAGTTTAGGCTGTGCGTTCTTCGTCAATCAATTAGTTGCCGTATCCAAGCACCAAAAGTTCAGTTCGAATTATCACGTTTAGCTCTCTGTTTTGTTGACGTTGGAAATTATTTAGTGAGCAGGCTCGAACTGATTGACTCGAACTTGACTGTATCCGTTGTTCTCGAGTTATAATGGATCACGATTGAGAAATTCTCTTCCAATTTGCCTCCAAATGCTGTCTGTGCACTTAATCAGTCCCATTGACTCGACAATCCTGTACTTGGCTTGCGATATTTCGGTTCCTCGCTGATGACATTTCATCCAAAGAAATAAACCACGAATTGAAATCAACTGAATGTTTCTAACTCGACAAATTACCACGAACTGACATGAGTTCAATCTGTGCAACACACTAAATATATGATCACCAACGTTAACACCCTGATATATCGCTTTCAATTTTGTTTCTATTTTTTTGACTAAATGTTGTTGTTGTGGTCTCCAGTCCTGAGTCTGGTTTGATGCAGCTCTCCATGCTACTCTATCCTGTGCAAGTTTCTTCATCTCCAAGTACCTACTGTAACCTACATCCCTCTTAATCTGTTTAGTGTATTCATCTCTTGGTCTCCCTCTAGGATTTTTACCCTCCACGCTGCCCCCCAATACTAAATTGGTGATCCCTTGATGCCTCAGAACATGTCCTCCCAACCGATCCCTTCTTCTGGTCAAGTTGTGCCACAAACTCCTCTTCTCCCAAATTCTATTCAATACCTCCTCATTAGTTAATGTGATCTACCCATCTAATCTTCAGCATTCTTCTGTAGCACCACATTTCGAAAGCTTCTATTCTCTTCTTGTCCAAACTATTTATCGTCCATGTTTCACTTCCATACATGGCTACGCTCCATACAAATTCAGAAACTACTTCCTGACACTTAAATCTATACTTGATGTTAACAAATTTCTCTTCTTCAGAAACGCTTTCTTGCCATTGCCAGTCTACATTTTATATCCTCTCTACTTCGACCTTCATCAGCAATTTTGCTCCCCAAATAGCAAAACTCCTCTTTAAGTGTCTCATTTCCTAATCTAATTCCCTCAGCATCACCCGACTTAATTCGACTACATTCCATTATCCTCGTTTTGCTTTTGTTGATGTTCATCTTATATCCTCCTTTCAAGACACTAAACATTCCGTTCAACTGCTCTTCCAAGTCCTTTGCTGTCTCTGACAGAATCACTATGTCATCGGCAAACCTCAATGTTTTTATTTCTTCTCCATGGATTTTAATACCTACTCCGAACTTTTCTTTTGTTTCCTTCACTGCTTGCTCAATATACAGATTGAATAACATCGGGGAGAGGCTACAACCCTCTCTCACTCACTTCCCAACCACTGCTTCCCTTTCATGTCCCTCGACTCTTATAACTGCCACCTGGTTTGTGTTCAAATTGTAAATAGCGTTTTGTTCCCTGAATTTTACCCATGTTATCTTCAGAATTTGCAAGAGAGTATTCCAGTCAACATTGTCAAAAGCTTTCTCTAAGTCTACAAATGCTGGAAACGTAGCTTGACCTTTCCTTAATCTAGCTTCTAAGATAAGTCGTCGGGTAGGTATTGCCCCACGTGTTCCAATATTTCTACGGAACCCAAACTGATCTTCCCCGAGGTCGGCTTCTACCAGTTATTCCATTCGTCTGTAAAGTATTCGCGTTAGTATTTTGCAGCCGTGACTTATTAAACTGATAGTTCGGTAATTTTCACATCTGCCAACACCTGCTTTCCTTGGGATTGGAGTTATTATATTCTTCTGCCCGCATCTCGTGGTCGTGCGGTAGCGTTCTCGCTTCCCACGCCCGGGTTCCCGGGTTCGATTCCCGGCGGGATCAGGGATTTTCTCTGCCTCGTGATGGCTGGGTGTTGTGTGATGTCCTTAGGTTAGTTGGGTTTAATTAGTTCTAAGTTCTAGGGGACTGATGACCATAGATGTTAAGTCCCATAGTGCTCAGAGCCATTTGAACCATTTTATTATATTCTTCTTGAAGTCTGAGGGTATTTCGCCTGCCTCATACATCTTACTCACCAGATGGTAGAGTTTTGTCAGGACTGGCTCTCCCAAGGCTGTCAGTAGTTATAATGGAATGTTGTCTACCCCTGGGGCCTTGTTTCGACTTAGATCTTTCAGTGCTGTGTCGAACTCTTCACGCAGTATCGTGTCTCCCATTTCATCTTCATCTACATCCTCTTGCATTTCCATAATATTCTCCTCAAGTACATCGCCCTTGTATAGACCCTCTATATACTCCTTCCACCTTTCTGCTTTCCCTTCTTTGCTTAGAACTGGGTTTCCATCGGAGCTCTTGATATTCATACAAGGGGTTCTCTTTTCTCCGAAGGTCTCTTTAATTTTCCTGTAGGCAGTATCTATCTTACCCCTAGTGAGATAAGCCTCTACATCCTTACATTGGTCCTCTAGCCATCCCTGCTTAGCCATTTTGCACTTCCTGTCGATCTCATTTTTGAGACGTTTATATTCCTTTTTGCCTGCTTCATTTACAGCATTTTTATATTTTCTCCTTTCATCAATTAAATTCAATATTTGTTTTGTTACCCAAGGAATTCTAGTAGCCCTCGTCTTTTTATCTACGATCCTCTGCTGCCTACACTACTTCGTCCCTAAAAGCTACCCATTCTTCTTCAGCTGTATTTCTTTCCCCCATTCCTGTCACTTGTTCCCTTATGCTCTCCCTGAAATTCTGTACAACCTCTGGATCTTTCATTTTAGCCAGGACCCATCTTCTTAAATTTCCACCTTTTTGCTGTCTCTTCAGTTTTAATCTACAGTTCATAACCAATAGATTGTGGTCACAGTCCACATCTGCCCCTGGAAATGTCTTAGAATTTAAAACCTGGTTCCTAAATCTCTGTCTTACCATTGTATAATCTATCTGAAACCTGTCAGTATCTCCAGGCTTCTTCCATGTATACAACCTTCTTTCACGATTCTTGTACCAAGTGTTAGCTATGATTAAGTTGTGCTCTGTGCAAAATTCTACAAGACGGCTTCCTCTTTCATTTCTTACCCCCAATCCATATTCATTTACTACGTTTCCTTCTCTCCCTTTCCCTACTACCGAATTCCAGTCACCCATGACTATTAAATTTTCGTCTCCCTTCACTATCTGAATAATTTCTTTTATTTCATCATAGATTTCTTCAATTTCTTCGTTATCAGCAGAGCTAGTTGGCATATAAACTTGTACTACTGTAGTAGGCGTGGGCTTCGTGTCTTTCTTGGCCACAAGAAGACGTTCACTATTCTGTTTGTAGTAGCTTACCCGCACTCCTATTTTTTTATTCATTATTAAACCGACTCCTGCATTACCCCTACTTGATTTTGTATTTATAACCCTGTATTTGCCTGACCAAAAGTCTTGTTCCTCCTGCCACCGAACCTCACTAATTCCCACTATATCTAACTTTAACCTATCCATTTCCCTTTTTAATTTTCTAACCTACTTGCCATATTAAGGGATCTAACATTCCACGCTCCGATCCGTAGAACGCCAGTTTTCTTTCTCCTGACAACAACGTTCTCTTGAGTAGTCCCCGCCCGGAGATCCGAATGGGGGACTATTTTACCTCCGGAATATTTTACCCAAGAGGACGCCATCATCATTTAACCATACAGTAAAGCTGCATGCCCTCGGGAAAAATTACGGCTGTAGTTTCCCCTTGCTGTCAGCCGTTCGCTGTACCAGCACATGAAGGCCGTTCTGGTTAGTGTTACAAGGCCAGATCAGTCAATCATCCAGACTGTTGCCCCTGCAACTACTGAAAAGGCTGCTGCCCCTCTTCAGGAATCACACATTTGTCTGGCGTTTCAACAGATACCCCTCCGTTGCGGTTGGACATAAGGCATGACTATCTGTATCGTTGAGGCACGCAAGACTCCCCACCAACGACAAGGTCCATGGTTCATGGGGGGTTTGACTAAATATCAATATTGAATGCAGAGTCTGTAGTTGTTAAGAAAACATGCGACAGCAGAACTGTCAAAGTGAACGTCACTTTTTGTTGTTATGAAAACATGTGACAGTAGGTCTATCGAACGGGGCGTCACGTTTCCTTCATTGAGATTTTCAAACAAAATTTCCATCCAGATTTCCGACCTTTCCGGTGGATTTTCCAAAAACTTGCTTTCGTACAAACCTTGCCTTGACAATTAAGACCACAACAATAAAAAAATATGCCAAATCAGTGGAGCCGTTCTCAGGTAATGATCTTTCACACATGCGACAAGATCAAGAATAAACTACAATGAAGTAGGTTGAAACTAAGGATTCTGGCAACAAATGATACCAGAGAAGTAATGGCAGAGGGACAGAATGACGAAGAGGAGAGAATAAAGGACGCGGCCCTTAAATCCGGACAAATTTTAGTTTGAATTTCCCGCCATATCGTAGTTCTGTCGGAGGTCGCGATCGACGTTCTTGAAAGCCACAGGCATCTAGCAAACAGTCACAACCCCAAAATGGCCGAGATATTACTGACAACTACAGAGTACAACGGAAGAGCCACGATCACCGAAAGACTTCGGGCTGGGCGCTCGGCCACTGAAATAGTTCTATTCTTCGGGTGCCCGAGATCAACTGTTTGCGATGTTGTAGCCAAGTTTGGAGAAGGTTCCGTCAAACCGGCGAGGAAACCTCATACGAGAAAACGCGTGTCACGAACTGCGGCAGTCATCGAAAAGGCTCAGGCGCTGATTTCGGAGTATCCGGGATAATGTTTGAGGAAATTGGCGTCAGTATTGAATGTCAACGAGCGAACAAAGCGTGGGATGGCAGAGGAGGACCACGATACATTTAGTCCGAAACTGGCTCTCAGATAACGCTGATATGTTCTGGTCAAAGGACTTCTGGCCCCAGAATAGTCCGTGTTTGAATCCCCTCGACTACTATGTATGAGGCGTAGCCGAAAGAGTTACCAATAAGACGAGGCAGCCTGATGTCGCATCTCTACGCACCGCTATCGAAGCAGCATTAGCGAATATGGACTGCACTGTTTTAAAGAGTGCGTACGATCTCTTCAGGACGAGTCTGGGGGGGGAGGGGGGTCATTGCTCCTGAAGGGGGTTACATCGAGTAATGTTGTTCCTGAAAGGTACCACTATTTGTATGTAAAAGGTTTTTCATTTTCATTTTGTTTTCATAAATCTGGTTTTAACAGAACTTTCATTTGTCCGGAGCTAAGCGCCGCAACCTGTAGAAGTAGCGAAGAGAGGGGAAAAAGCTGGTGGCGTAGCAGATTAAGGAATGAAAATAGAAATAAGCACAACCGAAAGAGGACGGAGATCTTTTATTCTCCGTTTGACAGAGGAAATTGTGCTAACTGTTTAGAGTAATGTTATGAGGTTGACAAGTTGAGATGATATAGATGTTTCTAAATTAAAAGGAACATTAAATAGTGCGGAGATGGCAGGATATCGGAGGAGTTCAGACACGAAAGAGATAGAACTTACGGAAGTTTTTGCTTTATGGGTAGACACAGTCAAGATACTAGAAGATTGAGACCTTCTGTTGCTATTTTAATGAAATGACAGACATTTGATATATGATTTGACGTACAGGGTGTATATAAATTCCAGAAACACTTTCAATTATTTATTGCACAATAACTAAACATTGCACAGCTGTCATACTGTCATACATATTGCATTTTAAAGAGAAAGTCTGATGAAGGTGTTTTTTTTTCTTTTTATTTTTTTTATTTTTTTTACAAACATTCTATATGCGAACCGTGAGTGACCCGGCAGACGTCATTATGGTAAATAGAAATGCCGTGTGGCTAGCGCCTACCGTCGTGTAGACCGTTCGCCTGGTGCAAGTCTTTCGAGGTGACTCCACTTCGGTGACTTCCGTGTCACTGGGGATGAAAGTATGATGATAACGACAACACAACACCCAGTCCCTGAGCGGAGAGAATCTCGGGCCCAGCCGGGAAACGAACCCGGGCCGTTAGGTATGACATTCCGTTGCGGTGACCACGCAGCTGCTAGGGGCGGACGTGAATACGGTAATCGAATTCTTGCCATACCCGTCCCAGCATGGAATCGTCGAATGCTGCAGTCGCTTCCCGTATTCTCTCCTTGAGCTCTGTTACATAACGCGGTAGAGGCGGTACATACACCAGATTTTTAATGTGTTCCCACAGAAAAAAAGACACACGGAGTGAGATCTGGTGATCGGGGAGGCCATTTCATGAAACAGCTGTCCCCATCTGTCGCATGGCCATGTTTGCCACTAGTACTGGCTATTCGATAATTACCAAACTACACTGTGGCGGTATACACGAAAAAAAAACAACCTCTCAGTGTTTCTCTTCAAAATGAGATACACACGATATCTTTACAATGTTTGGCTCTTGTGCAATAAATAATTGAAAGTGTTCACGGACCTTATGTTCACCCTGTATTTGGGTGCATGCGCACTGAGAAGTCACATAATATGTCTCGCTGCAACCATCTTAAAAGAACGTTTGAGATAATAACATGATTAAATAGACGGATTTTGCAAACGTAAAGCATTCAAGTTAGCTCAAACACACCAGGGTTTTTACACCTCAAATCGTGTCTGATTACGTCGCAATGGTGGGAGTCGGGGAACGAGTGATAGCACAGATCTGCCTTTTACATCCTATGGAGACGTAAAGGATGAACAAAAACATGGGAACACCAGAGAAACAACATATTACCTGGTTAAATCCATAGGACAGAACAGGTAATTGGAATTGTGGAAAGGGGCCAAAAATGAGCGGCTGTCAGTCACACTCGAACATATAACTTTATTTAGTTTCCCAAACATTACAGCGCAAATTTCGGAGCTTAACTATCGACTTAATATGTCACATAACCCTACAGCTTAAGGGCACTACCTCTTTAATTTTTAAAAAGGCTGAAAACCCATGATTTAAAACACAACTACAATAAATTTTCAAAAGGCAGAAAGCCCAAAGCTTTATGTAGAAAACAGTTTTTAATGAGGCTGAAGGCCCAAACAACGAAAGACTTGACAAGTAAGAAACTTTAAATTTTAAAAAGGCTGAAGGGCCATTATTTTAAACCCAACTAAAAGCATACAAATTCAAAATATCGTCTTTGAGGCATTAAAATACACAATAAAACACCAACAATAAAAGGCAGTACAGCCAGTGGCGCTCAGAAGTTTCCAGGGGTCGGTCTGCACTTGAAATATTAACGTTCGCTTAGGGGAAACAGGTAGTCGGCCCAACTATATCCGATCCGCCAGCGACCCAACCAAGAGACAGTCAACGGAACCACCGACAAGACGACTTGCTTTCCACCCGACCAGTATACAAGGAACTCCAAAGCAAAAACGTAAAAGGCATAGCCGCCCACACCAAGTATGCATAGGCTGTCAAAAATGCACATATGTGTTGGACCGCGACAAGACGGTGAGGAAAGGACACTGTCTGAATTTTACGTCAGCGGCCAGGGCAGGTAACCGGAACGCTAACGGCCACAAAGCAGAAACTTCCGCTGGTGCACTTGGACTTCAATAACCAAAATACATTTAAACTCCACCTGATGGTGGCCAAACTTTCGCCAACTCGAACACTCGCTGTTGCTCACGGGAATACCCCCAACAGCCACCAACCATGAAAACCAACGGCACAATGTGAACAGACTGGCTTTGGTAATTAAATCACCACTCAACTTTGATGTCCTGTATCGGTTAGCCACGAACCTCGTAGCAATCGGAACAGCTCCCACACACTCCGACACTGCTCGGAGACCGCCAGCGGGCCCGGCCCACTACGCCGCGCGGAGATTTCCTGGCTGATCCACACCAAGCGACCTACTGCCGCACACCGGCTAGCCGGAAACTATAAGCAACAGACCAAAGATAGTACCAGTTGCGAATATCGGTACACACCGCTGCTGCCACACGTAGAAAGAGGAAGAATCACGGCATAACAGCATAAACCGCGAGAAACCAAACACAGAGTAACAGTCAAGGCTTAAACCAACGGATAAGCAGAGGCCAGCACGGCTCACCTAATGCTGTGCAGGAAAACCGTTGGCATTAAAAACTGTTTTCAGCCATTTTGAAATAGATAAATACAAGTCCTATACGGATTCAAGGGAATCTTATACTAGTCTTCTTGCGAAATGGTGGCAAGTTCAGGTAATGAAGGTGGATAGTGATCACCGTTACTCTCCAAAGTAGGCCACAAAGAATGACCAACATCGAGATCAGGTGACTGCAGTCGCCAGGGGAGACCCCTGAGTTCATCTTCGTATTCACAAAATCAATCGAATGGGAGGTGTGTTTATGGGGACTACGCATTCTTGGAACACACTTAATCACTTGGGATCAATCGTTGCACAATTGGAAGGGTCTGTTAACCCAAAATGTTTACGTAACCCTTGAAAGTAATACGACCTAGCAGGCAAACTGGGGCCCATAGGATGCCACGATATGGCTGGCCAAGTCATCATCAAACTCCTTATAGGTCTCACACCATGGACGTAAACTCGGCTAGAAGTTGGAAACAGTGTGAAAGAAGATTCATCCAAATGACTTTCTTCCACTGCTCCATTGTTCGCTTTTTATGGTTTCGATACATGTTTTCCTGTTAAGGGGATTTGCATCGCTGATGTCTTTTTGGTATTCCACCTCGGCCCTGCTATTCCCTGCTTATGATGCTCCTGAAGTGACTTTTCCAGCGGCCATCCTCTTATTTTTCGTCACAGTTCTCTTAAATGGCCGTCTGTCACTATCACTCAACAGTTTCCTCCCCGTTGTGACTTAGCGGACGACGTTTTTCCAACTTTTCCCATATACGGTAAAAATCGGTATAAATCTTCGACACGGAGCCTCTTGAAACACCGAACACTCAAGGTACCTTGGATATCCACCGTACTAGCACAAACAACTCGCCCACACAAAAATTCACTTCGCTCGGACACAATGCACTCACAACTGCACAAAGCGCTGTTCTGACCTCGACTGACACCTTCGAAGTCCTGAGGACATTACACAGGCGCCGTTCATGGTCAAATAAAACATCACATCCTGCAGACTTGCCTAGCACCTGCAATCATGTTCAAGCACAGTTTTTTCGTATTTTTGTCGAGCTCCTGAATTTAAAAAGAATTTGGAGGGCATAGCAGTAAGCGGAAAGATTATACGTGGCGATAGAATTCTCTGTACCGATATTTTCATCCAAAGTTTCGCCCAGATGCTTCAACGTTTTCTGTTATTTTACTGGGATACCGTCTAAAATAATAGGAAACAATTTCCTCGGAATTGAGAACTAATTAATTTTTGATGGGATAATAAAGCTACTTGTGTGGTGAAGAAAGATCGTCATTCATTTGGACGATGGCTGTGTTGATATCTTTGGATCTGGTAACTAAGTAAAGCAACAGATTTCTAGCATTAACATTGGAAATGGCCCGTAAACAAGCATCTAGGTGTGTCCGACAAACATTCGTTCTAGAGAAACGAAATTTTGTACGTGCACATTAGTTTTACTTGCAGTCTACAGCTGAGAAACTAGGCTTTAGAGAAAGAGAAATCACACACGCGCGCCAACAGCTCGCACTCCGCACAGCCGAACACCCATCCATACATTCTCGCCCCTCCCTCTCTCCCGTAACGCGAGCCTTTCCGTCCCTTTCACCCACCTCCCTTCCCATCAGCATCTCCACTGACCACCCCATCCCCACCATCACACCGACACTCTTTGACTATTTGACTGAAAGGGAACCTGAAAAAGTGAGTAATTTTATTTTGATATAAACAGAATCTTTCATATGTCTTGAAATAATATTGTGTTTCGTACTACGCGTTGTAGCTATGTCTCACGTTATTCCCGTAGAACAAGACGAAGGTCTTACATTGAAGAATTTATTCGTTTCCCCGTCAGTATGTGATAGTAGTAGACCTCTCTTGTTAACGGAAGCACCTGATTTTGAATCTTTCTTCCTTTGTACATCTGGTGCTACCTTATTTCACAGATAATTTATTCCTTTTCACTTTTTCTGCTGCTTTTATCTCAAGTTTCATATTAAGCATGTGATAGGTTAATTTGTATTTAAACCGTACTGTCTGCTGCCTATTCCATCCAGTCAGCCTAAGTCTTATTTAATGTCGAGAGGAAACATGTGCTGCTCACATTGCTATCGGACGGAAAGAATACACTGTCTG
The DNA here is from genome assembly GCF_021461395.2 of Schistocerca americana. Lineage (NCBI taxonomy): Eukaryota > Metazoa > Arthropoda > Insecta > Orthoptera > Acrididae > Schistocerca > Schistocerca americana. The sequence goes on along the minus strand of NC_060121.1, from coordinate 352,974,870 downwards.
TAAGGGTAGATATCGCTAAATCTTGGAGCTCCTGTCCATTTACTTCCAATGTACAGCATAAGCAAAAGTGACACTCGTCTGTAGCCTTACGTTACGCTAGCAGTAAATTAAGCACATACGCTTACTATCTTCCTGTTACTCAGGTAGCGAGTACCGAGCGAGACTGAGCAGTGGTTAGCACACTGAATTTCCATTGCGGAGGACGACCATTCAAATTCCTGTCCAGCCATCCAGATTTAGGTTTTCCGCGATTTCCCTTAATCGCTCCAGGCAATCTCAGAACGGCCTCTTTGAAAAGGGCACGGCCGATTTTCTTCCCCATCCTTTTACGATCCGACCTGTGCCATGTCTCTAATGACCGCGCTGTCGGGGGGCTATTAAACACTTATCTTCCTATTTTTCCTTTCTTTAAGTCACACGATCTAGTTGCAGATTTTAACTTTATTTAATATTATATCAGAACAATAAACGACAATTTTGCCGCGCGGGATTAGCCGAGCCGTCTAGGGCGCTGCAGTCATGGACTGTGCGGCTGCTCCCGGCAGAGGTTCGAGTCCTCCCTCGGGCATGGGTGTGAGTGTTTGTCCTTAGGATAATTTAGGTTAAGTAGTGTGTAAGTTTAGGGACTGATGACCTTAGCAGTTAAGTCCCATAATATTTCACACACTTTTTTTTCTTTTGAACGACAATTTTTATCGCGCTCTGGTGTTTACGGAAGTGTTTTAGTCCGCTACTGCTTATAATACTCATATCTCCCTATCGTCTTCAGCCGGTGTCAGTACACCTATTTCATACAGTATACTTATCACGCCTGAATATGATTCAAACACAGTTAAGAAGTGTCATAATAAAGAGAATTCAACAGATGCTAGGAACGGGGGTTGCTTAAGCCCACATTAAATTTTTTGTATAATACTGCCTCGTAAACTCGTTTATGTGCTGCAGAGAGTGTATTTCTGTGTGTTGTAGTCTTTTGGAAAGAGAATAAGCACGATCCGACAATTTTTATTTCGTATAATCATGAGCATCATCTTATCGTCCATTCAAAATACAAGAATAATCCTTGTTAGTATGAATATGTGAATGAATGTAATCAGATTTACAGTTGAGGAAAAGAGAGACTCTCTGGTGCTCTCTGGCAGCGTAGTGCCAACGTTGCAAATCTTCTCCGGAGAGAAATTTTAGTATGTACTTTATCTTTCTTGGATTCAGTGGTGAGAGGGGCAACAGAAAGTGCTTGGCGACGAATTTCATAAATATAGAGGCTTCGGCTTTTACGAATCATTGAATCCGGCGCTTTCTGTGATAATCCTACAACAACGTCACGACAGTGCAGCTCACATTGAAATCCCAGAGTGGGTCGACTGCTCATATACAGGTATAATTCAAGAACGTCGTATTTCTTTGGCGCCGGTAAACACGTCTGACACCCGTATATCTGTGACGCAGTCCGCGACTTTAACAAGGACGCAGCGTGTTCGGCTCACTCTGAAGATGGCTGAACGATATACCGAACAGTAGAGATATTAGAAGAAGCTGAATTTATGCGGCTGCATACCCGAAATTTAAAGGAGCAGTTCACCGGAGAGGCCTGTCAAAGCGTTTATTTTCGGATCAAAGTGTGCCTGCTTGTTTTTCTCCGACTTTTGGCAACGAGATCCGTCCCATTCACTTAAAAAAAAGTCTGATCTTCGAGGCTACCGTCACTGGCTTGTCTTTTTGAAAATTAATGACTGTTCTCTCTCAGGAGTGGCCACTGGCAAGCTTTTTCTGGAACTTGACTCTTGGTGTGGTCGCTAATGTGATCGGCATCAGTGTCCTTGGGAACGTACTTCCGTATTTGTTCTTTATCTGATAGTTGGAACGGATACCTGTCTTTGCTTAGGAAATCGCTTCATCACTACCAGTAAAATGCTCAGGAGTGTTTCTCATTTGATTCTTCCATTAATTCTCGCAAACGATGTCAGAAATGGACTCCTCCCGTTTGTTCTCATGAATACTAATCATGTGCCATCAGATCTGGTGCTTCATTACTTGAGAACCATTTAGTGTTTATTTAGAAATAGTGATTTTTTTCAGTTAGCTTGCATAATAATACTAATTTAAATTGATTTCTTGGAATAAATCAAACACTAACTTCGACATAAATCGATTGGTAACTTCCAGTGATGAATCTCGTGTAGAGGCCAGGTACAGTTTTGCAACTGCTGAGTTAGCCTTATTGCTTTCAACTTAGCTCGTAGTCTTGAAGTGTTTTATGTAAATCTGATCGAGAGATTTGAGGTTGTTCCTCTGTTTCAGACTTGGGAATCTGTGCATCGTCCGACTACCACGCATGTGCAAAAGAAAAGATATCGGAAGCAGGGCCTTCCTTAATGGTTGAGATAAATGATTCTGTACAGAATGAAGCCTAATTTGCATAATCGTTTTCAGATATAATGATGATTGAGAAATTTAGTTATTTTGGTAGGAAAGTTTGGACAGCAACTTAAACCACTCTGCAGCACAGTCTCTTGCTCCTGCGTGGTTCGATAGTTGTGAAGGGACTATTCCTCCTGTTACTAAGCTGCGTGTGACTTTTCTAATATTAACTCAGGATTATCCTTCTGCCTCCATGGACTTCTGGCTTTTGTGTCATTGTCTCTGAAGTCATTCACTCGGATATTCGTCCCTTTTATTTTATTTTATTTTAGCTTGTCTGTCATACAAGTATGGGACTATAACATTTTACCATTGGCTGAGATTGGGTCATGTGTCTCATGTGAGCTATTGAGTATTTTCATAAATCATGTGGCTTAATCGGCAATACTTCTAATATGTTGGCCATTGCCGTGCACTCTCGTATCCTATAGCGCTAGGCCAAAAGGTAAAGAGACCAAGTGTGTTCCGGTGCAGAATGACATTGTTAGATCGTCCCAAAATGGTCGAAACTGCATGCACGGTGGCCGTGAGTGAGGCGAAATTTACACAATTTACTACCTTCCTCCCTTCGCTACTCAGGAGCAAGAACAAAACGTCCGTTGTTATATGGTAGCTAACGTCATCCCTCAAGCTTAGTTACACGCAACTGTCTTGGAGTGATTAACCTCTTTAGAACGAGGTGAGCGTGAAACAGAACTAATAGTTAACTTTTATTTCGTCCTTCCTGTCATAATAATAATCACAGCAAAGTAGTACACTTGCGCTTGGTGACAATAGCCCACTCTAAGTAGTAACCTTGCTCTAGGCAACCCCTATCAATATTTAGGTAAAAGTATTTAGTGGTGGTGGTGGTGGTGGTGGTGGTGGTGGTGGTAGTAGTATTAGTAGTAGTGGTAGTAGTACTGTTGTAGCTGTAGTGAACCCAAAAAAAAAAAAAATGTCGTTTATACATTATGAGACGCTCTGACGCTCAATTGCGCAAAATATTCTATCTTTTTATTTATTTAATTGTACACTACAATACGTGAGAATAGAAAGCGAAAGGGGTGATGAGAGGAATAAATTGATAAGAAAACTGACTGAAATTTTGAGAGTAAAACAGGAATCACTCTACATAAACAAGTAACAATGAAAAACAGGATTTTCATATTTTCCTTGCAGTATACTCCCTAAACTTTTAATATACAGCGACGAAGAAAATATATAATTTACTGAAATGCTTCTGAAGGCCAGCTTCATTCCAGAACCTTCTGTTCACAGATATCAACAGAAGTTTGCTTCAGATCACTTAAATTTGGTATTGATGTTCTGTGTCTTTGGAATAAGCAAATCTGTAAAGCTCTACAGCTTCCTGCTCGATATAATACTTTTCAAGAATAATCCATTTGAAAACCACATAGATACTTGTGTTTTAGTCTCTACGGTAAGAAGAGAAACTTCTGTAAAAGGAAAGTCATTTTAGTTTGTAGGTACTGTTTGCGGAAGTGTACTACATCCTCTAAGATTAGCGTAAGTACATTTACACAAACATCTGTACAAAATGGGTCACAGTTGTGTAAGCAAGATGAGACAGTAGTTCCGCTTCCACAATTAGCGTCACTTTATTCCCCATTTAGAAGATATTAGTAAACCCTCGATCTCCCATGTATAAATCAGCTTCAAATGTCTGAACACTTTGGTTGGTTGGTTGTTTCGGGGAAGGAGACCAGACAGCGAGGTCATCGGTCTCGTCGGAGTAGGGAAGGACGGGGAAGGAAGTCGGCCGTGCCCTTTGAAAGGAACCATCCCGGCATTTGCCTGGAGCGATTTAGGGAAATCACGGAAAACCTAAATCAGGATGGCCGGACGCGTGTCTGAACACTTTACAAGTGATTAATCTGTTAAATATTTGAAGTTAAGTACGTAAACGAGAAAAAGTTTAGAAAAGATTTGAAATGAAACTCAGTGTTTGTTGGAAGTCGCCAAAAACTCTCATTATGAAATAGTGGAGAAATATAATGTGGCTAATTTTCCCTCCTTTATAATCAAAAGCAATTTTTCCAAGCACCTCAATGTCTTTGACGTCGTATCTCCTGAAATGCGTGTCATATGATTTTTCAGGTACATTCAGTGATATAAAATGTAGATATAATATGTCATATGATTTTGCAGGAACAGTCAGTGATATAATATGTAGGTACCGTATGCAAACTGTGTTGCGATTAGACTCGCTAATAAAGAATTAACAAATTAAAACATCATATCTGATGCTGAAGTTCTGCTACACCAACAACGAAAAGGAAGTAAGCGATAAACATTCTACCTTTCATAACTCCTGTGTGCGGTGCCAGCGAGAAAAAGTTACCTAATGATTTGAAATTATGTTTAAAATTTGTTGGTATTCGCCATGTGCTTTCATTTGCAAATACTGAGTGAATAAATTCCGAGTATTTACTCACCGTGAGTTATGTTTCCTGAAGAAAAATACACATATTATAACTGTAATACTTGTCTTATTGTGGTAAATCTTGAACGTGTGGTTGGAGCTTGAAAATCAAATTTTTGTTTTCCGTGGAAAATGCCGATAATGAGTAAATATGAAACATACTTTCTGCTGCATCTGTATTAACCCAATAAGCAGTATAAATGAAGAAAAGCATTCCCTGCGTGCTTTACCAACATCATGATCATCCGCTAAGCAATAGCCTTGTCACACACAGCTGGGGAAGAAACAGTCTGGGAAGCTTGTAACGGTGTTGCGCTCTAGGTTGTGCTGAGAAAGAATTGTTAAGAAAAAAATTCTATGCGTTGCGCCGTTTACGAGTCGCTCCTCGTTCGGTTTGAGGAAACCAAATGAAGAACGTGTGTGTGACACAGTCTCTCGTGGGCCGCTTTAATTTGCGAGCACAACAACCTCACTGGCTAAATTCAGTACTAATCAACTCAGAAAAGTTAAACGATCGATTTTTTTTTCTTACCAATTACCTCTCAGTACACTCTGCCCCGCAACACAGACTGTTTCTAGCCATCCTGTATAGTGTCTGCATTGCACCAATATTTCTGCTGTCTTGGATGTGCGAGCTTCGTGTTGAATCCACACAACTGTCGAGGTATGTGCCTTAGGTGACGGCACGGGCAACACGCATTCATGTGTCTTAAGTAATGAGACAGGAACAATAGGCACTCACTTAAAGGCAACGCAGGACCTCCACCATTTAAATTCGATGTTAACAGCTGGTAACTGTGGCAGGGAATATAATAGCTGCCAGTCACCAAACCCATCATTTACGGGATGGTAGCTCATGAGGTTTTTAAAATACGATCTACTCACAATGATTGGAATAAGACCGCTTTGAGCTCTGGAGGAGATCTGTGACCTTGGTTTGTAAATAAACTGAATAAATTGTTGAGTCAGCAGTCTTTGAAATAGTTTACTTTACCTGAACGTAAGTATGGTTCGGCTTTACAGCTGTCAGCAGCTGAGAGAAGCAGCGATCCAGAGTCGTGTAGTCTTAAACAGACGACATCGTTTGTCCTACGTCGTAGGCTTTTTATGATGTGATGAAGGTCGTAAGGCCATAACCGCTTACCTGCTCAAATAAATTAAAATATCACCAAGACTACGAAGTCTAAAACCTAGTGCTATTTCCTTATAGTGTACATATGGGTATCTGTACTCTGCTTTTTGTGCAAACTTAGCGTTATTCAGGTTGTCACAATGGTACAGTACACTTACACGTTTGCACATTAATGTACGATCTGATGATCCTCATAAATGATTGATTTCTTTTTTGCAATTGTTCACGCGGAAATAAAGACAACTGACTTGTCTCCTACAGTCTATCAGAGTCTTCTTTAATCATCCGAACAGTCCCCTCCAGTCTGCTTTCGGAATGCACTTCTTGGGCAATGAATAATTAATATGTTGAATCGATGGACAACCGTTCCAGTTGTTAAGAGGTTCTTTGTTTTACTCAGCGAGCTGTTTCAGCTTTTGTATTGAAGTGCAATCGATGTAAATCACCTTAATCATTAAAGCCACTATCTTAACTTTTCTCAATTTTTTATTAATTAAGTTTCGAAAGATTGTGGACTGATGAGGTTCACCTTTCTGAGTGTCAAAGAAAGTGCCAACTTTTACTTATTTTCTTAAATTATTCGCTACGAGTTCTACATTTTGATTACCACTGCTTAATTTTTGAGTACACTTGATCGGTGTTTTCCTTTTGCCAAGTGTCTTTCACTGGTGTGCAAGATCTAAAGACGGTAGTAATTTTCGCATGATCTGTCAGCGCCAAATACCATAGCTTGTTCAAACATGGACCATGCATGTAAAGAACTAATACAGTACAGTACAGAAGGTATAACCAATGAGACGTAAGTATGACTCACTTATTTAAAGACACTGAAGTCTCCGCGATGTATGTTGGTCCCCGGACAGTAAAAAAGGCTGGAGATCGTTGTTAATAGAGTGTATGGCGACCACGGATGTCAGTACATGCTCTGCAGTGTGCTCCCATGAAGATCACAAGGTTGCTAAGGAGTGGTAGGTTCTTATGATAGGGAGTTCCATTTCCCCACCAGCGCATCTGGCAACTTCTGGGTGGACATGCTTCAAAACGTCTCTCCAATGCATCCCAAACATGCTCGATGGGATTTAAGTAGGGGTAAAGGTCAGGCCAGGCTCCTGAAAGTGCTATTTACGATTCTGCTACGCATTGTCATAAAAAAAGTCAGAGCCGAATGCATACCTTAAACGACGCACTTGTGGAGGGAGTACACTGCCACAATAACGTTACCCGGTGAGTGTACCTTGTTCAAAGATTTGGAGGTCAACAGTCCAGTGCAGTACTATACCTCCCCATATCGTAACACGTGGACCATAAAAACGATCACATTCGACAATGTTCCTGGGAGTATTACGTGTTCCCACCTCTCGCCATATGGGGGCACGTCCAGAATCACGACTCAAACTGAAGATACTCTCACTCGAGAAGAGCACACGACCCCACTTCTCACTGATCCAGTCCCTATGAACTAGGCACCTTCGCAAATGGTGACGCCGATGTGCGGATGTGAACTGAACACAAAGTACTGGTCGTCGGGCAAAGAGACCGCTACTATGCAATCACCGTGCCACTGTGCAGCGTGAGACTGTGGGCCTTGCAGCACTGTTAAATGTGTATGCAAGTGCACCCGCTGTTTAACAAGGGTCGTTTCTTGTCTATTGTACAATGTAGGGGTCATTTGCTCCTGTAAATGACAGTGGTCGGAAACGTCCCGACCTTGGGGTAGCAGTGTGTGTGGTACGGAACGCTCCATATGTACGTGAAACATGCTGTGAGCAATATCAAACTAATGGACTACACTAGTCACTGCCCATATTCCAGTTTCCCTATGATTGTTCCCCATTTGAAGTCATGCAAACGTTACGTCCGGGCCATGGTGTAATGAACAACAGAATAACAGTGGACAGTAAGCGCTGCTGTTCCTTCAACTGCACCCTGTTGTAGGCGCAGCCCCATTTGGAGCTGTAGTCAAGTCAAGCTGACCTCACGCCATGGCACGTCCATCTGTCTGTGCATGACAGAGACTTCTAGCCACATGCTCCAGCACATTCATACATTTTCATCAAGTATTTCATATGTTAACTTTTTTGTGCATGCACTTTGTAATGATGATTTGGTGTCCAGTGATTGTGCCTCGCAAACGTCGTTACACATTGTGAGAATATTTCTCTAAGTCAGTGGCTTTTCTACACTGAATAATAAGCTGGCAACCTAAACGTGTTGATCTCTTTGTTCGAAATACTGGACACGCATACTTTAAGAGCGATTTTCTTATTTCCTTCTGATCATTAAGAATACGTTTCCCACTGTTTCTGTAAGTTGCAAGAATAGAACGGCTAGTTAAATTTTTTCAAAATGGCTGACGCCCATTCCCTTTTCACCCTAGTCTAGTAGAGCTCGTGTTACGTCTCCAATGAGAATGTCATCAACAAGATACTAAGCCATGAGCTTCTTTCGTTCCATTCAAGCTGTTAGCTTCAAATACGAGTATTATAATTGACACGAAAACTTTTTTCAGCAGGGTACAGGTAGAAGTGAACACAGGCTAGTCATTATACGTTACACATAGAAAAAGAATATATCGCGGTCTGGCAAGTAATTAATGAGATTGAGCAATAAACATGTTTCAGTCACAAAGTAAACTTTATTCAGTTCTGATCATGATAAACGTAATTTAACTTTAAATGCTTTATCAACTACATTTTAGCCCTGCAGTTCACACCGTGTAATGAAATCTGATGATTCGCAAGAATATTGAGACAGATTCATTCCATTTATACACACCTTCGTATATCCTGTTGAAAGATTATTAAGATATTACATGTTACTTCCGCGTACGATAAAAGTGTGTGGTAACATTATGGCCACCTTTCCTACGCAAAGTATGCACTGAATGAGGTAAAGATCTTGTAACCTTATTTTTTAAAAAGCTAGAGAATAGTAGAACCTTGTCTTCTGCGGAACACGAAAACTCGGGTAGTACTAATTTATTTTTATTGCTTTCAACACAGTTTGCAGCCGTAGTCTACACCATAAATACGAAACAAGACTCAGCGTAGCGGACATCGATTTTTTGCACACTCTTGGAGATGTGTAATGATGATTACTCAGGGCCCACATGATCACTTGGGATCGTAGATAGATTCCTCAAGATGGTGGAATGTAACATAGAAATCGACTGCAAATAATACAAGACTCAAACATAGGAATTATACAGTCAGTCGGTTGCGAATAACTGTTTGGTACAATTGACATCTGACTCGCTCAGATATTGTACCTAGTTAGGCATACGTAACAAGGATGGAACGTGTTTTTTATTTTTTTATTTTTGACTTCAGCATAGCTGCTCTAAATTCTGACGATTGCTTTCTCGCAATAAAAGTTTACGGTTTTTCAAACTTTAATTCTGATTAAGACACCTTTAGTAGGTGTCGAAACCTAGGTCAATTGTACCAAAAAGTTATTCGCAACCAATTGGCTGCATACTTCCTATGTTTGATAATTGTCTACGGTTATTGATAAACTGCCATCTCTAAAGCTGTAAAACAAGGCCTTTAACCTGGCTGAATGTGTTATCTCTATTACATCAATGTTTAATAAGAGCTAACGTTCCCCCACGACCTACCGGAAGACAGACGTACTGTGATCTCTCTAGTGACTCCTTTGATGGAACAAATCTAATACAGCAATAGAAGTTGAATAATTGCCTGTCCCAGGAATCTCTCGCTGAACATATAGAAGAAAACCTACTACTCTCGCTGACATCGTCAGTTGTTACTCCTGTACCACAGAGAGAGAGCCAGAGTGGAGTTGGAAGTTTCAGCAAAGGAACTAGTGACACTCTGTGCTATGAATAGACCCAGGAGAAGTGGCGGTGAAATCTTGTTGCCCTGTCTTAGGGTCCCATTTCGAGACTCAGTCTTAATCATCCGGTCAGGGAACTGTCTTTACGGTCCAGACACAATATTTTATTTTTTATTTACACGTCAAGTTCCGTAGAACCAAACTGAGGAGCAAATCTCGAAGGTCATGGAACTTGTCAGTACATCAAATTACAACATAAAAGCAATAACAGATAAAAATAAATGTTTATGAACCCGATAAAAGTCCATAAGTTTAAGTAAACGCAATCAACAAAAACAATAAAAATCAGCTTAATTTTTCAAGGAACTCCTGGGCAATATAGAAGGAGTGACCCATGAGTGAACTCTTCAGTTTCGATTTGAAAGCGCTTGGATTACTGCTAAGATTTTTGAATTCAAGTGATAGCTTATTGAAAATGGATGCAGCAGTATACTGCACACCTTTCTACACGAGAGTTAAGGAAGTCCGATCCAAATGCAGGGTTTATTTCTGCCGAGTATTAACCGATTGAAATCGGCTTATTCTTGGGAATAAGCTAATATTGTTAACAAGAAATGACAGTAATTTATATATTGAGAGGCCAATGTTAAAATACCTAGACTCGTGAACAGGGGTCGACAAGAGATTCGTGAACTTACCCCACTTATTGCATGAACCGCCCGTTTCTGAGACCAAAATATCCTTTTAGAGTGGTATGAGTTACCCCAAAATATAATACCATACGACATAAGCGAATGAAAATAAGCAAAGTAGACTAATTTTCGTGTCGAACACTCACTCACTTCTGATACCGTTCGAATAATAAAAATTGCAGTATTAAGTCTTTGAACAAGATCCTGAACGTGGGCTTTTCACGACAGCTTACTATCTATCTGAACACATAGAAATTTGGACTGTTCAGTTTCACTAATCATATGCCTGGTCTGTGAAATTAAAACGTCAGGTTTTGTTGAATTGTGTGTTAGAAACTGTAAAAACTGAGCCTCACTGTGGTTTACCGTTAGTTTATTTTCTAGGAGCCATGAAGCTATGCCATGAACTGCAGTATTTGAAACTGAGCCTTGTTGCACACAACATCCTTTACTACCAAGCTCATGTCATCAGCAAACAAATATTTCAGAGATTCTCGTCATACTATAGGACATATCATTTATATAAATAAGGAATGGGAGTGGACCCAAAATTGATCCCTGGGGCTACCCCCACTTGACAGTACCCCACTCAGACCCCACATCACAGACGTTATCAACATTGTGGATAATGACCTTTTGCTGAATGTTGCTAAAGTGAGAGGTGAGCTAATTTTGAGCTACTCCCTGTATTCTGTAATGATACAACGTTTGGAGAAATATTTTGTGACTAACACAATCAAATGTCTTAGTTGAATCAAAAAATATGTCAAGCGTTCGAAGTCTTTTGTTTAGCTCATCCAGTACCTCACAGAAAAAACAGTATAGCATTTACAGTTGTTAAACGACTTCTAAAGCCGAACTGTACTTTTGACAGCAAATAGTGTGATAAAATAATCAATTATCCTTACATGCACAGCCTTTTCAATAACATTTGCAAACACTGATGGCATAGGTCTAAAATTATCTGCTCTATCGCTTTCTCCATTTTTATAAAGCGGCTTTACTACTGAGTATTTTAATCGCTCAGGAAACTGACCATTCCTAAAGGAAAAATTACAAATACGGATAAATACAGGGCTAACATATGCAGCACAGTACATTAATATTCTGCTAGACACTCCATCATAATCATGAGAGTCCTTAGTCTTCAGTGATTTAATTATTGACTCAATCTCCCTCTTGTCTGTATCACAGAGGAGTATTTCAGACATCAATCTCGGAAAGGCATTTGCCAAGGAAGTTATACGATTTCCTGTAGAAACTAAATTTTTATTTAATTCAGCGGGAATGCTCAGAAAATGATTGTTAAATACTGTACATATATCTGATTTATCAGTAACAGAAATATTTGTACTACGTACTGACTTCATATTGTCAACCTTGTGGTGCTGACCAGACACTTCCTTCACAACTGACAATATGGCTTTAATTTTATCCTGTGAATTAGCTATTCTATTTGCATACCACATACTCTTTGCGTTCCTAATAACAATTTAAGCACCTTACAATACTGTTTGTAATGGGCTACTGTATCTTGATTGTGACTGATTCTAACATTTTGATATAATTCCCACTTTGTTCTACAATATATTCTTATCCCATTGGTCAGCCATCTGGGCTGCCTATTACTGCTAGTACCCCGTTTAGAAGGTTCTAATGGAAAGCAGCTCTCAAAGAGCATGAGAAATATGTTATGAAAATCATTGTATTTATCATCTATGTTATCGGCACTAGGAACATCTTGCCACTCTTGTTCCTTGACAAGGTTTAAAAAGCTCTCTATTGCTGTTGGATTATTTTTCCTACATAGTTTGTAATTAAATATGACATTAGTTTGAGTACAAAAGCCTTTTAGTTGTGCATCATGGTCTGAAAGGCCATTCACGCTTTTACTAACAGAATGCCCATCTAGTAATGAAGAATGAATAAAAATATTGTCTATGGCTATGCTACTCAGGGGCTACTCAGAGGGCCATAGACACGGGTTCACAAGTAGATGCCGTGTTTCTTGACTTCCGCAAGGCGTTCGATACAGTTCCCCACAGTCGTTTAATGAACAAAGTAAGAGCATATGGACTATCAGACCAATTGTGTGACTGGATTGAAGAGTTCCCAGATAAAAGAACGCAGCATGTCATTCTCAACCGAGCGAAGTCTTCCGAAGTAAGAGTGTGTGGTGTCACCGCCAGACACCACACTTGCTAGGAGGTAGCCTTTAAATCGGCCGCGGTCCGTTAGTATACGTCGGACCCGCGTGTCGCCACTATAAGTAATTGCAGACCGAGCGCAGCCACACGGCAGGTCTAGAGAGACTTCCTAGCACTCGCCCCAGTTGTACAACCGACTTTGCTAGCGATGGTGCACTGACAAATTACGCTCTCATTTGCCGAGACGATAGTTAAACGTAGCCTTCAGCTACGTCATTTGCTACGACCTAGCAAGGCGCCATTATCAGTTACTATTGATCTTGTGAAAAATGTACCGTCAAGAGCGACGTTCACCATTTATGGATTAAAGTTAAGGATTCCAGCAGCTACGTCCGTTTTTTCTAAATTCTAATTTCCTTGTCCTGTTCCAGACCTCACGCCAGCCTGCGTGAGCTAAAACGCGTGCCTTCCGGCTCCCTAGTAACACGGTGTTGGCTTTCCTGCCAACCACAACAGAGTGATTTAAGGTGTGCCGCAGGGGAGTGCCATAGGACCGTTGCTATTCACAATATACATAAATAACCTTGTGGATGACATCGGAAGTTCACTGAGGCTTTTTTGCAGATGATGCTGTGTTGTAACAATGGAAAATTGTACTGAAATGCAGGAGGATCTACAGCGAATTGACGCATGGTGCAGGGAATGGCAATTGAATCTCAATGTAGAAAAGTGTAATGTGCGGCGAATACATAGAAAGATAGATCCCTTATCATTTAGCTACAAAATAGCAGGTCAGCATCTGGAAGCAGTTAATTTCTTAAATTATCTGGGAGTACGCATTAGGAGTGATTTAAAATGGAAAGATCATATAAAGTTGATCGTTGGTAAAGCGGATGCCAGACTGAGATTCATTGGAAGAATCCTAAGGAAATGCAATCCGAAAACAAAGGAAGTAGGTTACAGAATGTGGTGTCACCGCCAGACACCACACTTGCTAGGTGGTAGCCTTTAAATCGGCCGCGGTCCATTAGTATACGCCGGACCCGCGTGTCGCCACTGTCAGTGATTGCAGACCGACCGCCACCACACGGCAGGTCTAGAGAGACTTACTAGCACTCGCCCCAGTTGTACAGCCGACTTATCCAGAGATGGATCACTGACAACTACGCTCTCATTTGCCGAGACGATAGTTAGCATAGCCTTCAGCTACGTCCTTTGCTACGACCTAGCAAGGCGCCATAGCATTTGATATTATTTTATATTGTGGTTGTAACATGTACCGTCAAGAGAGATGTTCTACAATTGTGGAATAAAGTTAAGTATTACATCAACTACGTACTTTATTTGCTACTATTAATTCCTTTAACTATTCCAGACCTCACACCAATCTGCGTGAGCTTAACGCGTGCCTTTCGGCTTCCTCTCATTGTGACTTGGCTGTCTTGCCAAGTCACAACACAGTACGCTTGTTCGCCCACTGCTTGAATACTGCTCAGCAGTGTGGGATCCGTACCAGATAGGGTTGATAGAAGAGATAGAGAAGATCCAACGGAGAGCAGCGCGCTTCGTTACAGGATCATTTAGTAATCGCGAAGGCGTTACGGAGATGATAGATAAACTCCAGTGGAAGACTCTGCAGGAGAGACGCTCAGTAGCTCGGTACGGGCTTTTGTTAAAGTTTCGAGAACATTCCTTCACCGTAGAGTCAAGCAGTATGTTGCTCCCTCCTACGTATATCTCGCGAAGAGACCATGAGGATAAAATCAGAGAGATTAGAGCCCACAGAGAAGCGTACCGACAATCCTTCTTTCCACGAACAATACGAGACTGGAATAGAAGGGAGAACCGATAGAGGTACTCAAGGTACCCTCCGCCACACACCGTCAGGTGGCTTGCGGAGTATGGATGTAGATATAGATGTGGATGTACTGTTCCCCTGCAACCTAGTTGGAAAAAACACAGTCTGCATCATATCATATGAATTTAAGAGATCTGCCAACATCCTTCCTTTTGCACCATTATATACAAAATTAATACTGAAGTCACCAAATATAACTAATTTCTGGTACTTCCTACAAAGTGAATCAAGAATCCTCTCTAGCTTGAGCAGAAATGCTATGAAGATGGAGTTAGGGGACCTATAAACAAGAATTAGAAGTTTAGTGAAACTAAATTCAACTGCCCCTGCAAAACATTCAAATATCTGTTCAGTGCAGTGTCGATATACGTCTATGGATTCAAATAGATTATTGTTTTTTACATACGTAGCCACTCCCCCGCCCCGCAAGGACCTCCTTAAGAAACAGCCAGCTAATCTGTATCCTGGTAAAGGAAGCCTCTGAATCCTCAAATTATTTGTGGTGCTCTGATATACCAGTAATTTCAGAGTCAACATCTATAAGCAATTCACTAACTATCTCTACTACAGGAATATTTCCATGTGTGACCACCACCATCACCCCTACACTGTCACCTATAAGCTTAGCGAGCCTCCCCTTCCCGTACCTATTGAGGTGCAAGCCATGCCTAGTGAAACCCTATCTACTGATAGACCCAACTGGCACCACTGAGATGTGACCCATGCCCTCTGCCATCAGCGCCCTCCCCAGCCCCATGTAAACGCGCCCAACAGCAGCATTAAGGTGAGGCCAATTATTACGCCGAAACAGCTGCACGAAATGCACATTAGTGCCACCAGTTTCAGTAGCTATCTTTACCAGGTCATCACCTACATCATATTCCCCATCCCTGTCAAGACAGTACCCTGCTCCACTATCACTACCCGATCCTCCTTCATAAAATTCCTACGTAACTCCCCTATGGTGACAGTCACTTAAGCCAACCCTGCACTAGGCTTCACAATGTGGTGACCTGGTACTCACTCCCAAACACTTTCTGCAACTGCTGGCCCACACCTCTACTGTGAGAATTATCTACCAGCAGAATCTACTATCTGTTAGACTCTGCAACTAACCTAGGCCTCCTAATTGCTGAGGACTGCTGCATGTTCCCTACATGTACAGCTACACGAGTCTCATCTCCACTCATCTCTGACAGTTAGGCAAACCTGTACTGTACACGCAAAGGAAAACTGTCTGAATATCTCCTCTTCCTAGCTACCTTCTTTCCAACTGCCAGTTCCCATTCCCCACCACCCTTCACCCTCCTCAACCTATCTAGTTCCTCCTTTGCGCGTTGTAGCTGCACCTGAAGGGCACAGATCTTACGCTCCTCCTCCGCTATCAACTTGTTTCTACTACAGATTTTGCATTCCCAGGAAAGGATCTCACTAATAACCAGTGGCTTCCCCACTGCATTACTCCAAAGGAAACACTTTGAACAAATCCCACACCGTGATCCACTACTCACAAACAGACGACAGAGCGCACACTTGTCACTCACTGTAAACTATTACAATTACTGAAAAACACCACACGTCTACGTTACCAAAGTTCAGTTACACCAGTAGAACTATTTGTAGAACTAACAACAATGGCATCGAAATTCTCTGTCTACTAAGAAAGCAACTACTTGTATTAATACTACTACACCACAGCTAATACCAATACCAACAAAACTTCACAAAACTATTAGCTGAAACCAAAAAATTCAAACGGTCACTGGAAAGCTAAACGAAGTTAAAACAATGAAAATTCTACTGAAATATCTCACTAGAAACAATAAGAAACGTCAATTGAAAACTAAAGTACGAAATTTACTAAACGACTTCAACGCCAGAAAACACTAGAAAACGTTTCCAAAAGTTTATTAAATCGTTATTTAGCCACAAACGGCACGAAACACCACTGAAAACTATTAAATTTATTAACTGTATAACATTTCACAAATAATATTGTCGGTACTTACCTTTATAGCCGCTACAGCTGCAGTGAACGCCGCAAAATGTAAATACACTATTGAGGCGTGAGGCTTAGACAAACAACGTAAGCACACTCACGAATAATAGACCACTCAAGTCAGTAACACAGGAAGAAAGACCGAGATTAATGAAAATCCACTAACAAGTTACTTTTACAGCAAATTTTAACACAAATAAACTTTAAAATAATAATTGAAGACAAAAATTTTATAAAATGTTAACGAGCAGTTTCAATAGCAGTGCAGCACACGTGACGTCACACCAAAGACTCCATAGATTTTATCATCGTGTTAATGAAGAGCCTGCTGTCAAACGTGTTGGCCGTTATCGGTTTCCAACCAAAATAATCGAAATTAAAAATAGGTTGTACAATCGATAGTTGGAAATGTAATTTTATCCAAGCAAGTTAATGTTACAAACAGAGAAACGTTGAATAGTCGAGGTAATTCAGTAAACTGATATACAGACTGGACATCGGTTGCAAGTGTCATCGCAATAGCTCTGTAACGAGCTTATGCTGAACAAGTGATATTCCGTAAGGAATTATATTACTTGGGTAGAGTAAGTTTGGGCCGGCCCCTGTGGTCGAGTTGTTCTAGGCGCTTCAGTCCGGAACTGTGCCGCTGCTACGGTCGCAGGTTCGAATCCTGACTCGGGCATGTATGTGTGTGATGTCCTTAGGTTAGATAAATTTAAGTAGTTCTAAGTCTAGGGGACTGATGACCTCTAATGTTAGGTCCCATAGTGCTTAGAGCCATTTGAACCATTTGTAGAGTACGTTTCCTATAAGTGTATCCTCAAAATCAATTTTTACTGAATTCTGCAGTTAAAAGAGAGTGCTCACTGAGAACACCCTATGTAATGGAATGTTGGAATGAACCTCTATTCAGAGTAAATTTTCAGAATGTTACTAGCATAATAAGATATTCGACATGCTTTTACTTTTGTAAATATTTATAGACACCAGTGTTAGTGTTTCGAGATGTCGAATTTAACTGTACAATTCTTATTGCACCTTATCATGAAGGAAATTAACACCCAAAAGGTGTACACCGAGATGTGACATATTCGCTATACTGATGCCTTAAGAGAACTAACTTCAAGCTCTCCACTCGAGGGTGGCACAGAGGTACTTCAAGATTATAAGAATGGTAAAAGAACGGTCCCGCAAAATTACCAATATCCTTAACGTAGGATTTCTGCGGACTTCATGATCATATTCAAAGCAATTTTTTATGCAGGCCATAAAGATATCCTCCCCTATGTCAGCCTCTTCTTATCACAGTATCACTTGCAACCTACGTCCTCAATTATTTGGTGTATGTATGTTTCAACATGTGTCTTCTTGTACAGTTTTTACCCTCTGCAGCTCCCTCTAGTACCATGGAAGTTGCTTCCCGATGTCTTGACAGATTTTGCAAGATAGACAGCGAACCATAAATGAAGGGCTACAGGCAGTTTCCATATTCCTAGATTTGAGAAAAACATACGGCACAGAACCACGCTGTAGATTGGTAACGTAGAACCAAGCATACTGTTCCCAGATAGAGTGGCTTGTATGTAATAGAGAACAGTATGGCATCCTGGACGAAGTGTGCCGGCCGCGGTGGTCTCGCGGTTCTAGGCGCGCAGTCCGGAACCGTACGACTGCTACGGTCGCAAGTTCGAATTCTGCCTCGGGCATGGATGTGTGTGATGTCCTTAGGTTAGTTAGGTTTAGTTCTAGGGGACTGATGACCACAGCAGTTGAGTCCCATAGTGCTCAGAGCCAACCTGGACGAAGTGCACTCAGCAAAGGGTGTCCCAGAGAAATTTGATAGAACCGCTCCTTTTATCTATATACACAAATGAACTTAGGAATAAGGAGAGCGGTAAATCTAGCACCCACTTCCGACGAACATGTGGTCTTCTTGTTGAGTGACTGTGAGAGGGAGCAAAATAACTTGCATAGAAATTCAGCCTGGTGTGATGAATGGTGGTTTGTCCCAATTGCGAATGATGAAAGAAAACAGTGCCGTAATTCCAATACAGTAATAGTGATGTGCTGTTTGGCATAGTCACGTCGATTAAATATCTAGGCGTAACGTAACTGGTTCAAATAGCTATGAGTACTATGGGACTTAACATCTGAGGTCATAAGTCCCCTAGAAGTTGTAACTACTTAAACCTAACTAACCTAAGGACATCACACACAACCATGCCCGAGGCAGGATTCGAACCTGCTACCGTAGCGGTCGCGCGGTTCCCGACTGTAGCGCCTAGAACCGTTCGGCCACACCGGTCGGTGTAACGTAGCAGAGCATCAAGAAAAGGAAAGAGCATGTAGGATCGCTGTATGTATAGTGACTGGTGTACTTAGGTTTATTGGGAGTGTTCTAGAAATGTATCTACAAAGTAGATTATAATGTGACTAATTCTTGAGTACCGGTCGAATGTTAGAGATCCTCACCACGGCAGAGTAAAGGAATACATTCAAGTAACGTAGAGACCAGCTACTAGGCTCGATCAACAAACTGGTGTTACGTGACCACAGGTGGAAATCACTGGAGAGAAGAAGACGTACGTTTAGAGAACCGGCATCTACGAGAGGCTGCAGAGCTATCCTAATGCTGTCAACATGGTTCTTGGTCAAGAACCACGAAGGCTATAGAAGAAAATCCCTGGTTCATAATGAAGCATAAGGAGAATAGTTTTTCTCCTGTTCTGTTTGCCAGTTGAAGAGGAAAGGCAATGACTGGCGGTTGTGAAATGGAACTGGTAAGCAAAGGCATGAACAGGGATGCCGCAAGCTCTGGTTAGCCGGTTAGCAAAACACCCTGAGGAATACGCCACACAACAGTCGCCGAAACGTCGGAATTTTACAGATGACAATGCGACCTCGAACCCAGAAGAATTTTATTGACTGTGACAACGGCCACGGAAGCCTACGTTCACATTTAAGGGATATTTTTGTTCAACTGTAACACATTTATTTCCCAGAGTCGTTATGTTTCGTCTCACCCCCTTTTTTTTTTAAAAAAAAGGAATTTTCGTACATTAGTAATCATTATATGAAATCAAATTTTCATTGAAACAATTAAATCACCAAAGCTATATACTCATTTCAGTTAATACTGCCTAAATCTTAATTTGAAATGAAATATTTCAGCTAAAACAAATGATAGAATTACGCAAGTCTAGTATCTTTTAACCCAAATGGACCTTGGTGAATCTTTCAACATTCATTACAAATTTACACAAAAATCAAATAACCAGGTAAAATTAAGACTCTGAAGCATTACTTCCAAGTGATAAAAAATTACAAAGGTTTCTAATACACTTTTTTTTTTTTTGGTCATCAGTCTACTGACTGGTTTCATGCGGCCCGCCACGAATTCCTTTCCTGTGCTAACCTCTTCATCTCAGAGTAGCAGTTGCAACCTACGTCCTCAATTATTTGCTTGACGTATTCCAATCTCTGTCTTCCTCTACAGTTTTTGCCCTCTACAGTTCCCTCTATTACCATAGAAGTCATTCCCTCATGTCTTAGCAGATGTCCTGTCATCCTGTCCCTGCTCCTTATAAGTGTTTTCCACATATTCCTTTCCTCTCCGATTCTGCGTAGAACCTCCTCATTCCTTACCTTATCAGTCCACCTAATTTTCAACATTCGTCTATATCACCACATCTCAAATGCTTCGATTCTCTTCTGTTCCCGTTTTTCCACAGTCCATGTTTCACTACCACACAATGCTGTACTCCAGACGTACATCCTCAGAAATTTCTTCCTCAAATTAAGGCCGGTATTTGGTAGTAGTAGACTTCTCTTGACCAGAAATGCCTTTTTTGCCATAGCGAGTCTGCTTTTGATGTCCTCCTTGCTCCGTTCGTCATTGGTTATTTTACTGCCTAGGTAGCAGAATTCCTTAACTTCATTGACTTCGTGACCATCAATCCTGATGTTAAGTTTCTCGCTGTTCTCATTTCTACTACTTCTCATTACCTTCCTCTTTCTCCAATTTACTCTCAAACCATACTGTGTACTCATTAGACTGTTCATTCCGCTCAGCATATCATTTAGTTCTTCTTCACTTTCACTCAGGATAGCAATGTCGTCAGCGAATCGTATCATTGATATCCTTTCACCTTGTATTTTAATTCCACTCCTGATCCTTTCTTTTATTTCCATCATTGCTTCATCGATGTACAGATTGAAGAGTAGGGGCGAAAGGCTACAGCCTTGTCTTACACCCTTCTTAGTACGAGCACTTCGTTCTTGATCGTCCACTCTTATTGTTCCCTCTTGGTTGTTGTACATATTGTATATGACCCGTCTCTCCCTATAGCTTACCCCTACTTTTTTCAGAATCTCGAACAGCTTGCACCATTTTATATTGTCGAACACTTTTTTCAGGTCGACAAATTGTATGAAAGAGTCTTGATTTTTCTTTAGCCTTGCTTCCATTATTATACCGTAACGTCAGAATTGCCTCTCTCGTCCCTTTACTTTTCCTAAAGCCAAACTGATCGTCACCTAGCGCATTCTCAATTTTCTTTTCCATTCTTCTGTATATTATTCTTGTAAGCAGCTTCGATGCATGAGCTGTTAAGCTGATTGTGCGATAATTCTCGCACTTGTCAGCTCTTGCCGTCTTCGGAATTGTGTGGATGATGCTTTTCCGAAAGTCAGATGGTATATCGCCAGACTCATATATTCTACACACCAACGAGTATAGTCGTTTTGTTGCCACTTCCCCCAATGATTTTAGAAATTCTGATGGAATGTTATCTATCCCTTCTGCCTTATTTGACCGTAAGTCCTCCAAAGCTCTTTTAAATTCCGATTCTAATACTGGATCCCCTATCTCTTCTAAATCGACTCCTGTTTCTTCCTCTATCACATCAGACAAATCTTCACCCTCATAGAGGCTTTCAATGTATTCTTTCCACCTATTTGCTCTCTCCTCTGCATTTAACAGTGGAATTCCCGTTGCACTCTTAATGTTACCACCGTTGCTCTTAATGTCACCGAAGGTTGTTTTGACTTTCCTGTATGGTGAGTCTGTCCTTCCGACAATCATATCTTTTTCGATGTCTTCACATTTTTGCTGCAGCCATTTCGTCTTAGCTTCCCTGCACTTCCTATTTATTTCATTACTCAGCGACTTGTATTTCTGTATTCCTGAATTTCCCGGAACATGTTTGTACTTCCTCCTTTCATCAATCAACTGAAGTATTTCTTCTGTTACCCATAGTTTCTTCGCAGCTACCTTCTTTGTACCTATGTTTTCCTTCCCAACTTCTGTGATGGCCCTTTTTAGAGATGTCCATTCCTCTTCAACTGTACTGCCTACTGCGCTATTCCTTATTGCTGTATCTATAGCGTTAGAGAACTTCAAACGTATCTCGTCATTTCTTAGTACTTCCGTATCCCACTTCTTTGCGTATTGATTCTTTCTGGCTAATGTCTTGAACTTCAGCCTACTCTTCATCACTACTATATTGTGATCTGAGTCTATATCTGCTCCTGGGTACGCCTTACAATCCAGTATCTGATTTCGGAATCTCTGTCTGACCATGATGTAATCTAATTGAAATCTTCCAGTATCTCCCGGCCTTTTCCAAGTATACCTCCTCCTCTTGTGATTCTTGAACAGGGTATTCGCTATTACTAGCTGAAACTTGTTACAGAACTCAATTATTCTCCTCTTTCATTCCATGTCCCAAGCCCATATTCTCCTGTAACCTTTTCTTCTACTCCTTCCCCTACAACTGCATTCCAGTCGCCCATGACTATTAGATTTTCGTCCCCCTTTACATACTGCATTACCCTTTCAATACCCTCATACACTTTCTCTATCTGTTCATCTTCAGCTTGCGACTTCGGCATGTATACCTGAACTATCGTTGTCGGTGTTGGTCTGCTGTTGATTCTGATTAGAACAACCCGGTCATTGAACTGTTCACAGTAACACACCCTCTGCCCTACCTTCCTATTCATAACGAATCCTACACCTGTTATACCATTTTCTGCTGCTGTTGATATTACCCGATACTCATCTGACCAGAAATCCTAGGTCAGATACAGCATATAACACGTGGCCTACGCAAGCCGCCTTCTGTAGTTTTAGATTTCTCGTATACATTAGTTGAAGAAGGGCTGCCTCGTCACTGATGCCTAAAGGGAAAGTGCAGGTACAAGCGAACCTCCACCAAGCTGTGCCACCAACTGCATGCGTTTCCTCCTGGTTCCGCTCTAATGAAGTCGTGTGTCAGTCTATTTATAGTTGGAGTCAGGTCTTACAAGCCGACGGGTAACAACTGCAACGTACTCCAGCGAAGACTACTCCGATATGATAATGATGTATGGGGAGACGTACCGCAGTGCAGCTGAGACCCGAAGGCTGTATTCACGTTTTCCAACGTGACGTCTATCGTCTGCGCATGTTTTGAGACGTTCAGAGGTGCGTTTCAGAATTTTTTATAGGTACACCGTGTCGTGGTAGGACAGATCAGCGGTGTACCAGATATTGCCAGAACGTTAATGAATATTTTGGAGCACAGCCATGCATGGTAAGCACAGCTTAAATTAAAATAAAGCTTACTTACAATGGAGAATAAGAGAAAGTGTTATCGTGATATTGCAATTAAGCTGCAGTATTGTATGTTACTGTAATAATGATAATAATAATAATAATAATAATAATACAATGAAGTGGACAAGAAAATGGCATAGGCATTCTTGTACAAATACAGGTATATGTCAACTGGCAGAATACGGTGATGCAGTCGGCAACGCCTATATAAAACAAGTGTCTGGCGCAGTTATTAGATCGTTAGATCGGTTACTGCTGCTACAATGGCAGATTGTCAAGATTTACGTGAGTTTGAACGCGGTCTTACAGACGGCGCACGAGCATCTCCGAGGTGCGGCCAGAGATAAATCCTGCAATAACGGGACCAACGACGACTGAATACAATCGTTCAACATGACAGAAGTGCAACACTTGCGCAAATTGCTGCAGATTTCAATGCTGGGCTATCAAAAAGTGTCAGCGTGCCAAACATTCAACGAAACATCGTCGATATAGGCTTTCGGAGCCGAAGGCTTACTCGTGTACCCTTGATGACTGCACGACAGAAAGCTTTACGGCTCGTCAGGGCCCGTCAACACCGACGTTGGACTGTTGATGACTGGAAACATGTTGCCTGGCTGGACGAGTCTCGTTTTAAATCGTATCGAGCAGATGGACATGTACGAGTGTGAATCCAAGGACCCTGTGTGTCAGCAGGGGACTCTCCAAGCTGGTGTACGCTCAGTAATGGTGTGGAGCGTGTGCAGTTGGAGTGATATGGGACTCCTGATACGGTTAGATACGATTGTGATAGGTGAAACGTACGTAAGCATCAAGGTGACACGTACGTAAGCATCCTGTCTAATTACCTGCATCCATTCATGTCTATTATGCATTCCGACGGACTTGGGATATTCCAGCAGGACAATACGAAACACCACATGTCCAGAATTGCTACAGAGTGGCTCCAGCAACGCTCTTCCGAGTTAAAACACTTCCGCTGGCTACCAGACTCCCCAGATATGAGCGGTAGCGTTCTCGCTTCCCGCGCCCGGGTTCCCGGGTTCGATTCCCGGCGGGGTCAGGGATTTTCACTGCCTCGTGATGACTGGGTGTTGTGCGCTGTCCTTAGGTTAGTTAGGTTTAAGTAGTTCTAAGTTCTAGGGGACTGATGACGATAGATATTAAGTCCCATAGTGCTCAGAGCCATTTCCCCAGACATGAACATTATTGGCATATCTGCGATGCCTTGCAACTTGCTGTTCAGAAGAGATCTCCACCCCGTCGTACTCTTACGGATTTATGGACAGCCCTGCAGGATTCATGGTGTCAATTCCCTCCAGCATTACTTCAGACGTAAGTCGATGCCCCGTCGTGCTGCGGCACTTCTGTCTGCCGACGGTGGTCCTGCACGATGTTGTGCAGGTGTTACAGTTTCTTTAGCTCTTCACTGTAATAATAAGGTCATAATTATTAATATTATGAAAGTAATTTAATCTCGCATAGTAACACCTATTTCTCATAGTAATTAGGAAAAGGAACGGCTGCAGTGAACCTAAGAAAAGCGAGATCTTTCGCACAAAAGATTCTCTAGGAACGAAAAGGCGTCCTTTTAAGCTGCACCTAAACCGACAGCTATATGGAAGCAATCTCAAAGTCGGGTATCACTCAGCAGACGTCTCGTAAATAAAGTAGCCGTAAATCCAGATTTAGTCAGGCACATTTTGTGAGGAGATGACTACTATTTCACCAGTGGCGCACTCTCAATAAATACGATCTACATTACTGGAATACTGCAAATCCTCACTGGTTACGACCAAATTACATGCAAGCCAGTGTTTGGGATACGCACAAGGTCGAATTGAAAGAAGAGATCGAAGCAATTCAGAGGTGGGCTACTAGATTTGTTACTAGTAGATTCGAACAACACGTGTTACGGATGTGCTTCGGGAACTCAAACGGGAATCCCTGGAGGGGAGACGAGGTTCTTTCCGGGAAACACTATTGAGAAAATTTAGAGAACCGGCATAGGAAGCTGATCGTCGAACGATTCTACTGCCGCCAACATACATTGCGCGTAACAACCAAGAAGATAAGCTACGAGAAATTGGGGCCCATACGGAGGCACATAGTCGTTTTTCCCTCGCTCTGTTTGCGAGTGGAAAGGAAATGACTAGTCGTGGTAGAGGGTACCGTCCGCCACGCAACGTAAGGTGGCTTTCGGAGTATCTGTGTAGATGCAGAAGCGCACTAGAATGTTAACGTATAGTGCGGCGTTCTGGAAGACCTGTTCATTTGGTTGGTTGTATTTCCAATTCCTACAGAATGAGCTGAATTTTGGGCATCTCGAAAACATCCCACTGCAGTTAGCTGTGAGGCTCTCGTTTCAGCACTGTGGTGTACCACACCAATATTGTAGAGGGGTTAGAGAATATCTCAATAATGTCGTGGCTGCATTCGATTGCCAGCGAGATCACCTGATTTAACGCCCTTGGCTTTTTCCTTATGGGAGCATATGAAATCCACCGTTTACGAAACAGAACCGGAAAATTCAGAGGTGTTAAAAGAACGAATACGTCATGCTTACGCTTCAGTATCTGCAGAAATATTAAAAGGTGTCCATGCTAATACCGAGACTCGCTTAAATCAATGCATCCAACATGACGGACATGTTTTTCAATATTTGAGTTCTGAGCAATGAAATTATAAAGATATTTCAGTTTATAACATAGGTTTAAATGAAAATCATTTATGATACTCATTACATTCATTGTTCTTTATTGATAATCAAAGATAGTAAGGCATTTATGCTACACTCCCACCTCTGAGGCACGCATTGTGCATTTGCTGTCATCTGTAGATCTGCTTCGAAACAGATAATTAACATGCTTTAGCGCCTGTGCGTGTTGTTTTGATCAGGGATAGTAATTCTTCTACACTGACACCTTTATAGAGCCCGAAAATCAAACCCGACACCTTTCCTCCAGGATGCAAGTTTTCTAGCGACGAGTTATAGGACCGGTAATAGCTGTAAAATGTTTGTTTTCAAGTCCAGGTTTCACGTTCAGCACGGTCTTCTACCTGTTGGTGTTGAGTCCCCTTTACTGTTCTGCTTAGGCAAACCTTTCGGCCTCTGTGGTATCCTGAATTAACTGACGTCTACGGAGGTTGGTTTGCATAGGCCACCTGGTTCATCTGTTACACGGTGCAAAAATTTAATAATGAGCAACACATGAATCAGTTTGATGAAAGAACTAGCGACCGCAGAAAGGAGCGAAATAGGACCGTGCTACTTGCACGCTTGTCAACCTGGAAATTAGGTGCCACATTAGTACAGACAAGGAATCATGCAACACTCCGCTTACTACAACGTAGAAAAAAAATTACCAAACAGGCAATCACAGTTCAAAATAGATACTGCAGAACTGTGAAAGTAAAACAGGCAAGAAAATTGTATCCTGATGTTCTGTACAACTGGCATTAAAAAGAAGCTGAAGCTGAAAACGAATCTGGAAACTAACAGCTGGAGGTATTGCCATAAAAGAGTCAAATAAAGGTGACAACTAATTGCTTGCCAGCCTTTAAATACATATACTATTTCACTGCGAAAGCAGACTAGTATGGATTAAGTAAATATTAGAGAACAGCCAGGGTCGTTGCAGGAGCACTGGTCTCCGAATACAGTGACATGATTTTCTCAGACACAGATGCTCACCAGTTTCAGCTACGGTAGCACAAATCCAACAAGTATTAGTGCAAAGACCCACTTGGTAGCGAGCGTGGATGAGCAGTCACGTAACGTACAGTGCAGTCACATGCAACTTGGGCTGAGAACTTCCATTTAATCGTCCAAGCAACGGTTCGCCCGCCGCACATCGAGGAAGCGGCGCTGCTAGCTGTGTGTTGCTGTCCAGCCGTTGATTCCATCCACCCAAATGCCGCCCCAGTGCCGCAAAGCGGAAGAGGTTGACTTTCCCGCCTCGCAAGCGGAGCTGGCGCTATGTACACACCTAATGACACCCTCCCGGGGTCCTTACGGCGACAAGGAAAACCATACGTGCAGCAATGATATCAAGTATCTCTATCTTTCACTGACATCAGAATCAAATCGAGCTGCAACACGACTCAGGTAGCACCAAGTAGTCTGCCACGCATCGTATGGTGACTTGTGGACTATGTAGATTACAGATTATGTAGATGGTGGATAAATTTAACACTGACTAAAACTCAACTGCCAAGATCGCTAAAATCGTTTATTTATATAGATAACCGGTTTCGACATTTCTCTGTTGGCATCTTTGAATCTGCAAAAGATAGAACCGAAAATTTTATGCTACAGCTACTAACATAACAGTAAACATAGTTATGTCGTAAATTATACGTGCATAGAATATCAACATACCTAAGTTCACATCTTTGCATATCTTTGTACAATCTCCTCCATCATTACGTAAGTGGTGCTGTACAACGTATGTCTGTGCTGGTATCGTGAGCTACTCGACTTCGGCATGCCAGTTTTAAAATAACAGTTATGTGTACACATATTATTGAGCTGATTGCTAGTGCTCACAGTCATCACCACTGACGGATCCTAGCGTAAACATTCTAGTGACAAATCAGTACATCACATGACGCCGTGGTAGTACAAATCGATACTATGATCTCAGATTAAGGCTTGGATCTACTATTTCATAGAGCACTTGTAATCGGAACAATAATTTGTGTGTACATAGCTGTTATTTTAAAATTTACGTGCAGACTTCTAGAGCAGCTAATGCGATCAACATGGACCTACATTGTATAGCACGCATTGTATAGCACCATTTAATGTACTAATGGAGGAGATAATGTAATGATGTAAACGTAGGTACACTGAAGAGCCAAAGAAACTGGTACACCTGCCCAGTAACGTATAAGGCACCCTCGAGCACGCAGAAGTGCCGCAACACGACGTGGCTCGGAATCGAATAATGTCTGAAATAGTGCTTGAGGGAAGTGATACCATGAATCCTGCAGGGATGTCCATAAATCCCTAAGAGAACGACGAGGTGAACATCTCTTCTGGACAACACGTTGCAAGGCACCCCAGATATGGCTCAATATTGTTCATCTCTGGAGAGATTCTTGGGCAGCGAAAGTGCTTTAGCTCAGAAGAGAGTTCCGGGAGACATTCGGTAGCAATTCTGGACGTGTGGGGTGTCGCATTGTCCTGTTGGAATTGCTCAAGTCCGTCGTAATGTACAGTGGACATAAATGGATGTAGGTGATTAGACAGGATGCTAACGTACGTATCACCTGTTAGAGTCGTAGCTCGACGTATCAGGGGCCCCATTCACTTCACGCGCCCCACACCATTACAGAGCCTCCAACAGCTTGAACAGTCTCCTGATGACGTGCTGGTGTTGACGGGCACAAGCGAGGCGAAATCTTTGTATCGTGCAGTCATCAAGGGTAAACGAGTGGACTTTCGGCTGTGAGAACCCATATCGATGATGTTTCGTTGAATAGTTCTCATGCTGGCACTTGCTGATGTCCCAGAATCCAAATCTGCAGCAATTTGTGGAAGGCTTGTACTTCTGTAACGTTGAACCATTTTCTTCAATTGTCGTTGTTCCCGTTTTTGCATGATCTTTTTCCAACTGCAGGGATGTCGGAGATTTGATGTCTTACCGGATTCCTGATATCACGGTACACTAGTGAAATGTTCGTCCAGGAAAAACCCCACTTCATCGCTACCTCGGAGATGCTGTCACACATCGCACATGCGTCGACTATAACACCACGTTCAAACTCACTTAAATCTTGATAATCTTCCATCGTAGCAGCATTAACCGATCTAACAACTGCGCCAAACACTTGTTGTCTTATATAGGAGTTGCCGATCGCAGTACCGCATTCTGCCTGTTTACATTTGGATATGCGTGGCTCTACCAATTCCTTTGGCGCCTCATGGTATGTTGGTATTCCATGTACTGTACAATTTTGGGCATAATTGTTTGTGTTGTTATGTTAGTAGCTGTATCGTAGCATTTTCGGTCGCATCTTTTGCAGATCCGAAGTTGCCAACTGAGAATATCCGAAATTGGACACCAATATGAATAATCAATTTTAGCGACCTTGGTAGTTGTGAATTCATTCAGCTTTCATAACACTACAGATCGCCCCCACGCTGACGATGTTAGAGGTGTATATGCTGAGTAAAGTTTTGACTAATTACGGATTCACGAAGACTAACACGAGAGACCCATGAATGGTGACACAACTATGACTAATGGACTCAAGGGGTGCCCCGTTGCCATATTAGAAGGGCAGGGGTGAGCGGCAGACGCACCTGAGAGTGTCCTAGGGGCGTAAACAAGTTGTCCAGCACGCCCGTGGGATCGCCGCCTAGTGGTCACGCCTTAGTTCTGGCGCGGGGCTTGCGAAGGCTCACGGGTCGTGTAGTAGTTTATCACCGAGGGGGCCAAGGTGCCTCACGTGCTGTGGTCGATACCTGGCTATGGCCACGCAGACGTACTGCCCTGGTGTTAGGAACAGACTACGCTGTAGGCGGTGCTTTTATGAGGAGGAGTGTGAAGTGGCATTAGCTGTAAGCTTTGCCACAGCGAGCTTTGTTTCTGATTCATAGATGAAGGAGATCTCTTTGGGCTACCAAAGTTAATGTTATAAGGAATAGATTATGTCACTTATTGACTTGCTTCTTGCTGGGTGCCTGTTTCACAACATCAGTAATCGTCTGCAGTCTTACTTTCGAGATGTTTTCTTCATCTCAGATAACGCTGCACTGGGGCTTTCGAAAAAAAAAAAATGTATGTGAAATCTTATGGGACTTAACTGCTAAGGTCGTCAGTCCCTAAGCTTACACACTACTTAACCTAAATTATCCTAAGGAAAAACACACACACCCATGCCCGGGGGAGGACTCGAACCTCCACCGGAACCAGCCGCACAGTCCATGAGTTCAGCACTTTACACCGCTCGGCTAATCCCGCGCGGCGGGGCTTTTGAGTTTTTTGCTATTGCTGGTATTTGAGCTATATGGCTGGGTAAGATTTTTATTTTGCGAGTCATCTGTAGGAATTCTATTCTTAACATAACATGGTCTGGATAGATTCATTACGATTCCCACCCATGGGATAAGGAAGTTTTTGCATCACTCTTCACATCTTTTCAGTGTGCCGATTGCAGGAATAAGATTTTGATAAAAGTTCGAAGTGCTTGAGCTTTTTATCTCATATTCATGTCCATGTGAATGTTACCGGCAATGTCGAAAAGATGTTTGAGGGCTTCACTCCGATGTAACTGTAATACTTTACTGTGTGTTTTCTGAGGTGTAATATAACTTTAGAGTGAAACAGGCTTCTACTCTTTACCGTGAAATTCCACATTACCGACAAAAAGCGTTTTTACCACAAACTTGCTTACACGCACAGTACTGTGGTTGGGCAGAATGATTTGTTTCAGGTCAACAAGCAGCGAAATTTTACATTCCTCTTATGGTGGCAGAGCTGAGCTTAGTTGTCTTTGATGCGGAGGTAAGAATTATTATCAGCGACACGAGAAATCATTGTTCAGTATGGATAGGGAACTGAGAGAATTCACAAATTTGTATATTTATTGAGATTAGTCTAGGTAGTTGCGTATGGTCGTTCTATGCGTCAGTTAATATTACAATGTTGATTGTTCCAAGACTGAAAATTCTGTATCATTCTACACTTATAGTGTTAAACAGGTACGTTTGTTATTCAGAAAGTTACACAGTCATATGATGTTCATATTACAGTACATAAGTTACAGACCTTAAAGGATTCACTACAGTCACAATCAGAAACTTTCAGTCACATTCGTATTATCACGCTGAAACGTAACACAATTACAATATTACACTGAAATGTGAGACTATACCTTCAGAAGCGTAGAAACCTAAAGGTTACACAATTTTGGTAGTCCTACAGGACTATAAAGAAACGAATCTGAAAGGACGCATATTTCGTAACGAAACTAAAGAATTCGAGAAATCCTTTAAAACAGAAGATGACCTCACACACTGCGAAGACTTTGGATGTCTGATAAATGCATTGCTTACATGCACGCTCCTGATCAATGTCGACTGTTCATTGACACTTGAAACTAGTAAACAATTCTTTCACAATGGTAACAGTTTCTAATATTCCTTTGTCGTATGCTACATATTCAAATAAGGAAAATCAATCCGACAGAACGTTATAAGATGTTTGTGGGTGATAGTTTATAGGACCTCAAGACCGGTACAAAAATTATTGTTTCCAGTTCAGTTACAAGGAAAGTTAATCTAAAAGACAACTACTCGTATTTGCTTCTGGGAATGGAAAATGTTGTGTATGAATCATTGATATAACGATGTACAACTTCGCTGCAGACTCTACATCTATACTAATGACAGTTTGGATGAATTTTGTAAAAGCTTTAATGGGTATAGTTCCAATTTCAGTTACATGCATCCGAAGATCCCGAGGTACAGTTTCTAACAAACGCAGACTTGTTTTTCACTTTACAGATCACATTGTGATAATTCATATCACATTCGCTTAGAAACCAGGAAATTTACGAAGGTGGAGTAAATTTCCGAAAGAAATGGAGACTCAACATAAGTTGATAACAGTGTTGCGGTGTAAAGTAACGCTGCAAGAGATGTTTGGAGTCCCATAAAGCCGGGGAGCGGTCGTTAGTGTAAGCACCATGAGACATAGTCCTGATTTGCAAACGAGTATGTGGTTCAAATCTGCCTCTCGATAGTAAGAATTTTTTTCCAATGTTAAGTACATCTCTTGATAAATAAATATTTTAACTTTTCAAATAGTTTGACCATCTTAAATTTTGTACAATCAGGAAGAAGCAAAAATTGGGTCCTTGTTATAAAATAGTGCAGATTATATTTGCTTCAATATTAAAATTATTGCAATGGACGTTCATTAAATAAAATCAATACTATCGTCGATAAAATGAACATGTGAAGATCGTTGATGTTCACGACTTCTTCCATGGAAAAGTGTAAATCTATTTACAACATTCATATGGTAATTTTCTTAAGTATATACACTTTTTCTTGATAAAAGAATTCGTCAGTAACGGTATTCGGACTTGAACATTACTTCTTAAATTCGTCGGATCACTCTTCACGAATACTGTTTGTTTATGACAGCGATTACTTGCATGGCGTCTCATGTGAATTTAAATTTGTTCTATTATTGACTGCTATATAACCGAAATGGGTAAAGTTAATGCGATTCATTTGTAATAAGTGCAATCGCCGACGTTCCAGCATGATGCAAGAAATTCTTCCACTACTCTGTCATATTACTACAATTGTTTTCTCATTTTTCTACATAAGAAATCGATTCCATGTGCAAAGTACGTAACTGACTTCACCTGAAGAAATAAATGTCTTTGCCTGCCCTAAATTTATGGTATATTACAAATGAATTTCAATAAAGTACAACGTATTTGCTAGAATTCGTAAGGTTGTCTTCTAAATTTCTAATTCATTTGATACTAGATAGAGTAAAACCCTTTACTGATTGGCTATGTTTGAGTGAACATAGCATATATTGCCAGATCAGACACTTGTGTTAGTAGTAACATTTATTGGAGCAGAGGAGGAGACAGTTCATAGAGCAGCTGAATGATGCAGCCCCCTAGAAAATGCATTATTTCGCTACAAAGCATATGCGTAGATCACCGAGCGAGGTGGCGCAGTGGTTAGACACTGGACTCGCATTCGGGAGGACGACGGTTCAATCCCGCGTCCAGCCATTCTGATTTAGGTTTTCCGTGATTTCCCTAAATCGCTCCAGGCAAATGTCGGGATGGTTCCTTTCAAAGGGCACGGCCGACTTCCTTCCCCGTCCTTCCCTAATCCGATGAGACCGATGACCTCGCTGTCTGGTCCCCTTCCCCGCAACAACCAACCAACCATATGCGTAGATCGTATTGATTCATTTACATTCGATCAAAAATCGCAGTATTTTTCTGTTCATCAGTCTTGGTACAGCCACTGGAACGTAATAGAAAAGCTGTACTTTAATTAATATGGAAATGATTAGCGTAGTCAATTTCAAACATTAATTCCTTCATGAATATTCATGACAGAAATATTTAATTTCAGTACCAACGTTTACATTCAGGATGTAAGTGAATGATGTACACCATGAAATCGTTTTTATAACTTTACGTTTCAGGGAATTATTTTTAAACATCATCGATATCATCTTTTGCTAGCAAATCCTTTTCGATCAAATAATTATGAACAGAAATACAAAAGCAGAAATCAAGAACTATGCATTGGTCACTGCTTAAGATAGCAATATATTGTATTCGTTTACGTTTAAATGTGCCGGAATATGCTAGTCTCTATTACAAACTACGAATGTCTCTGCTAATGATATCTGCTATATGATTTTCCTTTCATGTTAAACAGGTCAGCTAATGTTGTAATTCTGTCGTTCGTTTGTTAGTTTATTTACTTCTGGAGTTTTAATCCTTGACTACATAATCAAGAATAAATTTTAGCATTTTTAAATTCAGTAGAAATGTATGTTTCTTCACTTGTGGCGTTTACCATACATACACCTAAAAGCCTGTCGGAGCTGGTCCCGAGTATCGCAACCTTCAACTCAACTTCGGTACATTATTTGACTGTCCTCGTAATTAATTACTCGCAATGGAATATCGATTCCTCATTAATATCTATTGAAGTTCATGTAAAGCCAAAAATATTTGCAGGTACATTTGGCATTTGGTTGCGTTTTCTCCTTTAGGAAAACCCAAATGACATATAAGATTATGTGAATACGTTGTGTCCGTTCTTTCTGACATGTCCGAGGGAACAGACACCACGCAGAATCCCCAGCTGTGAAAGATTATATGTAATTGAGGGTGATCATTCCTGTCAGCTGCAGCGGGACGTTAAACAGAATCAGCCGCGACGAGTGAAAATGCACACCGGACCTGGGTTCGAACCCGGGTGCTCCTGTTTATTAGGTGGCTGCGATAACCACTACTTCATCCATTACACAGTGTTATCTCAAATGTACGGACTATCTTGGCACGCTTCGCAGCCGATACACAATTCCACCGAGCACCACTTATTCGCAGTCCCTGCCCACTGAGTTCATGTTCACTACTCTCAGATTCCCACAGGGGATCGGATATATGTGTGCAGCAAGACGTGTCCGAGAGAGCAGGCATTACGCATTCATATAACTGATACGCTAGCTAGAAAATTGGTCCACCTTCTTCAGTGTGGATGCACAGATACGTACGATCTCCTTTGGGAATCTCAGATTAGCGAACATGGATTCAATGGAAATAGACTGCCGACGGATGGTGCTCGGAGGGAATGTGAATCGGCCGTGAGGCGGAACCGAGATAGTCCATATAGTTGCGATAACATTGCGTCCCGAATACCGTGGTGGTTACCGCACATTCCTCCCTTAACAGGAAATCCTGGGTTCAAATCCCGGTCCAGTACACACTTCCACTCATTGCCGCTAATTACTCTTAATATCTCGCTGCTGCCGGCGGAAGCGATCCCCTCCAGTTTACATTTAGAGATATAAGATGTTGCGACCTGACGGTCTAACGTATTGTGCCACCAAATACCTTCAAGCGATCTCATACCCCCACGTTTTTTCCGCGTAATATGCTGAGAAACCATCATTTAGCAACCCTAAAACACATGACATTTGTATGCAGATGACCGTGAAGCAATAAAGTACAAATTGAAATGATATCACAAAAAGAAACATTTTAGCTCAAACATTTGATTAATTTTTACAGTTAGTGTAATGGACGCATATGTGTTCTGAGATGGTGTAGCTGTTGGTCAGTAACTGTTCAGGCAACTTCACTTCAGCATCTGCAGCAGGCGCTCATCTGTGTTAGCCTATTTTTTCGTGTTACACAGTCATTTTCACGTACTCAAAAATGGTCCAAATGGCTCTGAGCACTATGGGACTTAACATCTGAGGTCATCAGCCCCTAGAACTTAGAACTACTTAAACCTAGCTAACCTAAGCACATCACACACATCCATGCCCGTGGGAGGATTCGAACCTGCGACCGTAGCAGCAGCACGTTTCCAGACTGAAGCGCCTAGAACCGCTCGCCCACAGCGGCCGGCTGTTCACGTACTGCACATTAAGTAATAATTTAATGTTTGTATTAAATGGGATATTGTGCTTGGTTCTAAATTTTAGTTTCTAGAATGAGAAATATTTTAGCGATATCGGAGATGCAAAGGTGCTGACTGAGCGCTATCCACAGTGCATGGACTAGAACAGCTGGCTGGCCTCTATCCGCCAGTAAAATAGAGTCGAAGCAGCATGGCATGGAATGGCGTACCCCTATTTGTCAACCAAGTTTAGTCCTATTCAAGAACCAGTCAGGTCAGAGCTGGTCTTGCTGGCAGAGGTGGTGCCTCTCTGTATAACATTTCTCATCTTGTACACTCCCAAATCACGTACAGACATGTGGCTTAAATTACTGTACTTCCTGGTGTTTTGTTATTCATGGGAAGCAGTGAAGATATAGAAACATTTATCAGATGAAACTCATGGCAGCAATGGGACACTTTGCATAGTGTTGGCACTAGTTAAGTTGTGGTGATGCCTTTATCGTTTTAATTAGTGACTGAGACGCTGCTCTCTAGTAAATGAATCTTCAAAATGGCTCTGAGCACTATAGGACTTAACATCTGTGGTCATCAGTCCCCTAGAACTTAGAACTACTTAAATTTAATTAACCTAAGGACATCACACACATCCATGCCCGAGGCAGTATTCGAACCTGCGACCGTAGCGGTCACGCGGTTCCACACTGAAGCGCCTAGAACCGCACGGCCACACCGGCCGGCAAATGAATCTTCAGTACGTACGGTTTTAATCAGTCAGTAACATCAGAAACTGGGTGCTAGACTCTTAGATTGGGTTTTGGCATCGTTTGCATCTTTCACTGTACACTTCTTGTAATTCCAAGTTGGGCCATATACCTGGCCACACCTTGGCCACTGTACTAGTGCTAGGGGTTAGTGTGCTCCAGCACCACAGGCAATCTCCATGGGAGACGGTCGCAAGCCGAGCGTCACTAGTACACCACATGTTACGGAAACATTAGTGCATACAAACAACGACACGTCTGTTGACATGCCGACCTCTAGTAAGTGCCACCAGGATCGCCGATCAAGCTCTCACGCAGCGTGTGCAAGCCGGTAGCGGCTCTGCCATCGCAGGGATTTCGTTGCATTGGTCGTCACGAGATCGCCGAGTGCCGCTGTATATAAAGACACCGCTGAACGGCAACCAGGCAACAGCACACCATCTCACGCTTTCGTTCACGCTCTAATCAGATGGCCGAATCCCCAGTCACTGCGAAACAGTCGACCGTCCGACGCTGGCCTTTCTTAGACATAGCACCTCAAGGGCGATCGCAGTTACCATCTCGATTCATCTCACGATGTAAGATCACGACGTACGTTACGACATTGTCATAACCCAGATCCTGGAAATGTTTCGGTCACGCCACAGTACTACATTCGGAGGATCCCTTTCAGACGTATCATTCAGAAGCTACGTTATGTAGACGGTGAGCAGACGAAGTTCATAAGGTGAAGGCCATCATCTTGAGTACGGTACAACTTCAGCTAGTTCACAGACTGTGCTGTGGCATCTAGGATACGTATTAATACAGTATCATATCCACAAAATTGCTGCGATTGCCATCGGTCTCAATGATCAATTCATCACGAGTACCGGAGAGCTGGAGTACTTAAAGGGAGCTAGCGTGAGACTCAGTAGCATGTCTTACGAGCGAAAGAGTGTACTTGTGTCGCTTGCCTTAGTTTTCTATGTTAACTTCCATTCTGCTGAATGCATATCCTCACTCGGCAGACGGTGTTGTAATATGTCGACAACTTGAAACACTTGCGCATTCTGCCTCTCTTCCTGCTTCCAACTCTGTCTCTTCTGTGTCTTAAGCTTATCTGTGGCAATGTGAACGAGTTTCGACAAAATTTTCTAATTTCTATTCATTATTATTCTGTATGAAAACAGAACACTGTCACTTCGTCACTATTTCTTGATACGGTACAAATCAGTACGTTGGACCAATTCTTGGTAATTGCACGTCATTTGTGAACTAGGAGTGTTATCAGGATAGGAAAAGACAGAGAGAACGAAGAGCATCGTGTATCGTCATGGGATCGTTTAATAAAGCGAGAGCGTCACGGATATGTTCGTCAAACTACAGCGGCAGGCACTACTGACTGGAGGCATTATACACTCATGCACATAAATTAAGATAATGCTGATACATGGTGAAACAACATTCTGGTGGTCGGTTTGCGGGTTTAAATCATCTCGGGGTATGACCATGCGATGCATGTGACCTGCGGTCATCGCACGGTGGCGCTGGCAGCAGTCCACATACTCTCCGTGCAGCGAGTAACTGTGAAGACGTTTTCAGACGTGCTAATGGTGACTGTGTGTTGAAAATGGCTCAAAGAACGCATACTGATGACGTTATGAGGGGTAGAATGCTAGGGCGACTGGAGGCTGGTCAAACACAGCAGGTCGTAGCACAGGCCCTCCGTGTGCCACAAAAGTGTGATCTCAAGATTATGGCAACGATTCCAGTAGACTGGAAACGTGTTCAGGTGCTACAGTACGGGACGTCCACAGTGTACAAAACCAAAAGAAGACCGATATCTCACTATCAGTGCCCGCAGACCGCCACGGAGTACTGCAAGTAGCCTTGCTCGGGACCTTACCGCAGCCACTGGAACAGTTGTCTCCAGACACACAGTCTACAGACGACTGAACAGACATGATTTACTCGCCCTGATACCTGCAAGGTGCATACCACTGACCGATGGTCACAGGAGAGCCCGTAGTGACTGGTGTCAAGAACACACAACATGGTCATTGGAACAGTGGTCCCAGATTATGTTCACGGACGAGTCCAGGTATGGTCTGAACAGTGATTCTCGCCGGGTTTTCATCTGGCGTGAACCAGAACCAGATACCAACCCCTTAATGTCCTTGAAAGGGACCTGTATCGAGGTCGTGGTTTGATGGTGTGGGGTGGGATTATGATTGGTGCACGTACGCCCCTACATGTCTTTGACAGAGGAACGGTAACAGGTCACGTGTATCGGGACGTAATTTTGCAACAGTATGTCCGCCTTTTCTGGGGTGCAGTGGGTCCCACCTTCCTCCAGATGGATTATAATGCACGGCCCAGCCGAGCTGCCATCGTGGAGGGGTACCTCGAAACGGGAGATGTCAGGCGAATGGAGTGGCCTGCCTGTTCTCCAGACCTAAACCCATTGAGTACGTCTGGGGTGCTCTCGGTCGACGTATCGCTGCATGTCTTCAAACCCCTAGGACACTTCAGGAGCTCCGACAGGTACTGGTGCAAGAATGGGAGGCTATGCCCCAGCAGCTACTCGACCATCTGATCCAGAGTATGCCAACCCGTTGTGCGGCCTGTGTACCTTTGCATGGTGATCTTATCCCACATTGGTGTCGGAGTACATGCGGAGGAAACAGTGGTGTTTTGTAACACATGGCCGGCCGGAGTGGCCGTGCGGTTCTAGGCGTTACAGTATGGAACCGAGCGACCGCTACGGTATCAGGTTCCAATCCAGCCTTGGACATGGATGTGTGTGTGATGTCCTTAGATTAGTTAGGTTTAATTAGTCGTACGTTCTAGGCGACTGATGACCACATAAATTAAGTCGCATAGTGCTCAGAGCCATTTGAACCATTTTGTAACACATGTGTTGTGGGACGATTGTCTCAACTTATCACTAATATCGTGGACTTACAAATCTGTGTCGTGTGTGTTCCCTATGTGCCCTTGCTATTGGCGCCAGTTTTGTGTAGTGTCGCGGTGTGTGGCACCACATTCTGCAATTATCCTTTATTTATGAGCATGAGTGTATGTCACTCACAAATTAAACTCCCAAAAGAGTCAAGCAACAGTCATTCTTCCCACACACATTTCGCAAATGGAACGGGGAAACGGGGAAGTACTAGTGATACAAGAAGCGCCACACACGGTAAGGTGCCCCGCAGAACAAAGTTGTGAATGTACCGTATTTTACTGACTGCCTCCACACATTAGGTGAGTCTTATACTAGAAATTAACATAAATATGTCCGGTGTTCGATTTAAACCTACCACCAGTCTTAAAAATGGCCATATATTCGATTCCGCTGGAAACCTATCTCTATCTGGCAGTAATAAATTTAAGTGGCACCAGCAGTGCACCCATGCAACGA
The DNA here is from genome assembly GCF_021461395.2 of Schistocerca americana. NCBI lineage: Eukaryota > Metazoa > Arthropoda > Insecta > Orthoptera > Acrididae > Schistocerca > Schistocerca americana. Next base: position 352,935,506 of record NC_060121.1, on the reverse strand, counting down.
ACACGTTTTGCGGGGATTCATGAGCCTGCTAAGACTGTCTCACTCCCCCCCCGTTCTATCACAAACCCAGAACACTGTCTAGCCTGTGATGCGGCATTGCAATGTACTTGCCGGTGAACTTGAACTGAAAGTGCAACATTTTTGTTAGTTCCTAGTTTCGTAATGAAAAAGTAAACTAATAAAAGGCATTCATATGCTGCAGGCTGTAAATAATAGCATATGCAGAAAGACATGGAAACAGTGCAGCTGAGAGGCGTTTCGGCCATACACCAGCAGAAGAAACCACTGGCAACTGACGGGCTAGTAAAGAAGAACTGAAATAGATGAGGAAGACTAAATGCGCAAATAGAGGACTGAATGCAAAATGACCAAAACTAGCTGATGTGTTAAAATGGATTCGAGTACACCGTCAAACTGGCAATGTAATTAATACAAAATGATCAAAATAAATGCTCGTAAGCTAGCGCTACAATGGAACGTGACAGATTTTTGAGGGTGGAGTTGATTGGTGCTACACGTCTATGCAGCGTCATGGACTTAAGCATCCGAACCAAAACCGAAATATCTCGGAAAATGATACACGAGTATGAAGAGAAAATATAATTCCATCGATTTAATATTCAACATCGACAGAAAACCATTGTGGTTGGTTGGGTTGTTTGGGGGAAGAGACCAAACTGCGAGGTCATCGGTCTCATCGCATTAGGGAAGGGTGGGGAAGGCAGTCGACCGTGCCCTTTCAAAGGAACCATCCCGACATTTGCCTGTAGCGATTTAGGGAAATCAGGGAACACCTAAATTAGGATGGTCGGACGCGGGATTGAACCGGCGTCCTCCCAAGTGTGCTAACCACTGCGCGAAAACCATTCTGGAACTAAGCAAAATACCGAATATGGACGCAACATCTCTGACATTTGACTTGCCGAGTAACAAATATTTGCCATGAAAGGTGTAACTATAAAAGCAAGTGGTCATGATAATATGTACTACACTGTTGTCCTTTTACGTTGTGCTGACGGTACTAAACTTAATGCAGTGATGGTTTACAAGCGAAAAACAATACCGAAACCTCATGAGATACCGCCAGGTTCTGTTCACGTACATGACAAGTGAGACGTGGGACACACGCTCAAGGATACTTCAACTCAATAAAGACAAGACAATAATTACCCATCAAACACAAACTCTGGCTTGTAATTTCCAACAGGTGTTATTTAACAATTGCATGACAATAGCAATCTTCTGTTACCCCAGACAAACATACATAAATGCCCTTGAATCTGAAACGTTACTAGACAGACAAAATGGCTCTGGACGTCAAACCCCATCCCAAAAATTAAATAATTTTAAAATTCTCTTTACATAAATCTTAAGAATCATACAACAATAAATAGTTTACTGAGAAAATCTCGCACAGAAGCAGGACGCCTTTTAAGACATAACAGCAGTAATAACTCACAATTTGTCTTTTGAATGAGACATTAAAAATCCAGTACAATGAAAGGCACCTTGCAGGTATTACCACGTTTCAGTGACAAGTAATGACACATCAAAGGTGGGCGGAAACAACTCGGATCGAGTCTGAATGAAAACTGAAAGGAACGGTGAAGAAGAAAAAAGGACGCCTCGGCGTCACTAGGACAAATAATAAAATACTCAGCTTCAATTCGCCGAAGATCTGGAGTCCACTGATAAACACAGCTACCGCGCTATCGGTCACAGTTCACTGGCATTTCCCGTGACAGGAGTATTTGTTCTGTTGACTTATAGTTCTGTAACAGCTCTGACACTCAAATCAGTTAGCAGAATGGAAAATAGTACTTCCAGCACGTCAACTGATGTACCAAATGTACAAAAGCAACGAGTAACAATGAGTTTCCAAGTGACCACCCACAGTCTACGCGCACAGACTGTCGCCCTATAACCTATTATAACCATGCGCTCCCTTAGCGGCGTTTTAGAGATGGCGCTTACGCTCCTGCCAAGAAAACGGACGGCGCGCCGCTACCCCAGACCCTGGCGCACCGGCAACCCAGCTGGCGCCGGATATAGCTGTGAGGCCGCGCTCCGCCTGACCCACTTGCTGAGGCAGTCACTCACGTGCCTGCTCGGCCGACCTGTCTCCGCCGCCGCGCATGCGCAAACGCCAGATGCCGCGGAGGTCGCGTACGCCCCTATTCATTATTACTACAGGGCACTGGCAGCGAGACGCCGCTGAATCAAGGACAGTGTAGTGGCAGGCATGGAACGTTCCCGAGCGGCTTTTCGTGGATGATGCTGTAGTATACAGGAAGTTGCAGCATTAGAAAATTGTAGCGAAATGCAGGAAGATCTGCACCGGATAGGCACTTGGTGCCGGGAGTGGCAACTGACCCTTAACATAGACAAATGTAATGTATTGCGAATACATAGAAAGAAGGATCCTTTATTGTATGATTATATGATAGCGGAACAAACACTGGTAGCAGTTACTTCTGTAAAATATCTGGGAGTATGCGTGCGGAACGATTTGAAGTGGAATGATCATATAAAATTAATTGTTGGTAAGGCGGGTACCAGGTTGAGATTCATTGAGAGAGTGCTTAGAAAATGTAGTCCATCAACAAAGGAAGTGGCTTACAAAACACTCGTTCGACCTATACTTGAGTATTGCTCATCAGTGTGGGATCCGTACCAGATCGGTCTGACGGAGGAGATAGAGAAGATCCAAAGAAGAGCGGCGCGTTTCGTCACAGGGTTATTTGGTAACCGTGATAGCGTTACGGAGATGTTTAATAAACTCAAGTGGCAGACTCTGCAAGAGAGGCGCTCTGCATCGCGGTGTAGCTTGCTCGCCAGGTTTCGAGAGGGTGCGTTTCTGGATGAGGTATCGAATATATTGCTTCCCCCTACTTATACCTCCCGAGGAGATCACGAATGTAAAATTAGAGAGATTAGAGCGTGCACGGAGGCTTTCAAACAGTCGTTCTTCCCGCGAACCATACGCGACTGTAACAGGAAAGGGAGGTAATGACAGTGGCACGTAAAGTGCCCTCCGCCACACACCGTTGGGTGGCTTGCGGAGTATCAGTGTAGATGTAGATGTAGATGTAATTTCTCACAGAGCTATTACAACCGAAAGCCAATCTGTGTATATAAAAGGCAACGTCCAGATTGACTCATTGTCACTCATCCCAAACCGCTAAGGATAGAAAGCTGAAATTTAGAGAGGTTGTTGGTCTTATCTGTACACGTCGCTTAAAAAGAGATATTTTGAAAATCCACGATTGTGGCTGTGAAATAGGGGATGACATTCTTTCCCAAAATATATCGTCATTAAGTCAATTTTGTAGCTAGAGCTACGAAAATTATTTGGTTTCTAGCTCATAAATAAATAATGTCGTGTTTCAGCGTTTTTTTTTTTTTTAAATTTAAACCCTTTGGGGGTGAAATAGCGTGTGAATTTCTTTTAGATAAATTATTAAGGAACTACTGAAATATTTTTAATGTTTCTTCTAAGAAAACTGGAATTTGACATCTCGGTTACAACTAAAAAAATGCGTGTCTCAGTATTGTTGGAAAATCAATCCCTAACAGGGTGAAATAGGAGATGAAATATGAAATATTTTATTAAGGAAGTATTTGTAAAGGTAAATCAATGAGGAATGTGGACCCTCAGTTTGAAATAAAAAGATACACATTTCACTGTTTTTGGAAATTCAACCCCCTAAAGGAGTGAAATGGGTGAGACTGATGCACTGATTATTACCACCCAGCCCAAACCGGTAAGGAGAGAGATTTTAAATTTCGGACGGATATGGATTGTATACTGTAGATATTGTTAGGAAGGGATAGTTCAAAATTCCATTTCTAAGGGTGTGAAACATAGGATGAAAAGCTTTTCGAAAAATAACGCTACTAAGGTAACCGGTAAGGAGAGAGATTTTAAATTTCGGACGGATATGGATTGTATACTGTAGATATTGTTAGGAAGGCATAGTTCAAAATTCCATTTCTAAGGGTGTGAAACATAGGATGAAAAGCTCTTCGAAAAATAACACTACTAAGGTAATTTTGAAGCTAGAACTACGAAATCTGGTATTTGTTTTCATAGCCAGAAATTAAAAAAAAATACGTGTTTCAGCATTTCTGGAAATACAACCATTAATAATATAAAATTGTTGGTGATAGTTTATTTGGAAATATATCACAACTAAGGCACTACTAAAGCATTTTCAAAGCTTCATCTATGAAAATTGGTAGTTTGATGTCTCGGTTAGAAACTAAAAATACTTTTTTCAGTGCTGTTGGAAACTCAGCCCCCTTAAGTAATGCAGTAGGGGATGAAAATATTTATGAATTATCTCATTATGAAAGCATTTTCAAAGCTTAATCTATGAAAATTAGTATTCGGTTTCTCTGTTAGAAATAAAAAATACACAGTTTTGGGAAGTTCAACCACCATGGGTGTGAATTAGGGGATGAAAACGTTTAAGAAACTATTTTGTTACATTAAAATTTTTTAACGCTTAATGTATCAAAATTGGTACTAAATTTCTTACTTAGACATAAAGAAATTTGTATTAGGGGATGAAAGTTTCTAAGGAAATTCCACCACAAGAACGCAAAAGACTGATCAACTGAAACTCTTGACGCTAGATACCATAATCGCTTTTTGGTCAGAAGTACATTCGGACAAGACCAAGTTTCCATGGCTTTAATTAGTATGAAAAGCTTAGAGGGTGAACAATAAAAAAATTGATTAAAGGAAAAAAAAATCTGTGCAGAGCATACAGTCAACGCGAGCTAAGCAGCGGACGCTAACCTAGTTATTAATTATGTGAATTACTTCTGCATTCACATAACCACAGCAATTATGAAAATCGATAGCATTTCAAGGGACTGCATAACTTGCACCTGAGTTTGTAAAGCACCATTTCCGCGTCTGGTGGAAGAAGCTATTGATTCAGGCTCCATTCCACGTGTTCAGTTCCCCACGTTCTCTACGTGTCATAGTGATGGAAAGGCAGGGCGAAAGAGGGGTTTGGGACCTGGGACTTGTACTGTTCATCTCGGAAAGTCTAGAGGCCTAGTTGACCCAAAATGTTGCTAGTCTGTGGATTGGTGCAATCTTTCCAGCTGAATCGAAACAGAACGTGTAGTTTCATCCGATACACACGATACAGTTTTCATAGATGTCATTTACTGATGTTATTGTCCACGATCGGCCATTGTGACGCAGTTCTCACTACAGTGGTTGAATGTTAAAATTCGTCAATTACTAATTTTCGTGAGTAATTGATGATTAGTATATTTAAACATATTATGTGAGCATTGACTGAAATTAACTTTACATGCTCACAGAAGCTGCGTGCCAGTGAAATGAAAAATATGTGCTATACTTCCTCTCGCCTTCCCGAGATCTTCCTCCCGTCTTTATGGCAGGTTGTGAGATTTCTGTAAAAAAAATAACTATAAATGAATATACTCAACATTACTGTGTCAAAAGTTGATGCAGCTCTCCATGCTACCCTATCCTGTGCAAGCTTCTTCATCTCCCAGTACCTACTGCAACCTACATCCCTCTGAATCTGCTTAGTGTATTCATCTCTTGGTCTCCCTCGACGATTGTTACTCTCCACGCTGCCCTCCAATGCTAAATTTGTGATCCCTTGATGCCTCAGAACATGTCCTACTAGCCGGTCCCTTCTTTTTGTCATGTTGTGCCACAAACTCCTTTTCTCCCCAATTCTATTCAATACTTCATCATTAGTTATGTGATCTACCCATCTAATCTTCAGCATTCTTCTGTAGCACCACATTTCGGAAGCTTCTATTCTCTTCTTGTCCAAACTATTTATCGTCCATGTTTCACTTCCATACATGGCTACACTCCATACAAATACTTTCAAAAACGACTTCCTGACACTTAAATCTATACTCGATGTTAACAAATTTCTCTTCTTCAGAAACGCTTTCCTTGCCATTGCCAGTCTACATTTTATACCTTCTCTACTTCGACCATCATCAGTTATTTTGCTCCCCAAACACCAAACCTCCTTTACTACTTAAAGTGTCTCATTTCCTAATCTAATTCCCTCAGTATTACCAGATTTAATTGGACTACATTCCATTATCCTCGTTTTGCTTTTGTTGATGTTAATCTTATATCCTCCTCTGAAATCACTGTCCATTCCGTTCAGCTGCTCTTCCAGGTCCTTTGATGTCTCTGACAGAATTACAATGTCATCGGCGAACCTCAATTTTTTTATTTCTTCTCCATGGATTTTAATTCTTAATACGAATTTTTCTTTTGTTTCTTTTACTGCTGGCTTAATACGCAGATTGAATAACCGGGGATAGGCTACATCATTGTCTCACTCCCTTCCCAACCACTGTTTCCCTTTAATGGCCCTCGACTCTTATAGCTGCCATCTAGTTTCTGTACAAATTGTAAATAGCCTTTCGCTCCCTGTATTTTACCATCTGCCACCTTTAGAATTTGAAAGAGAGTATTCCAGTCAACATTAGCAAAAGCTTTCTCTAAATCTACAAAAGCTAGAAACGTAGGTTTGCCTTTCCTTAATCTTTCTTCTAAGATAAGTCGTAAGGTCAGTATTGCCTCACGTGTTCCAATATTCTACGGAATCCAAACTGATCTTCCCCAAGGTCGGTTTCTACCAACTTATCCATTCGTCTGTAAAGAATTAGTGTTAGTATTTTGCAGCTGTGATTTATTAAACTTATAGTTCGGTAATTTTCTCATCTGTCAACACCTGCTTTCTTTGGGATCGGAATTATTCTAACTGTAGCATTGGAAAAAATGTGGACCGCCTGTCGGGTGCGCTAACTGAGGACAAAGCGCGGGTCACTAGTAAACCATACTCGGCCCTTGTCGGATCTCATACGAGGCTAAAAATTATACAGTGACATGGAAATATTGTCTCGGATGGTTTTAGGCCAAGATGATAAGAATACGGAATGTTTACACAGTTTTTACATGGTAACTGTTAATTAAGAGTATAGCATAGTGTCATCCTCGCAAACGCTGTGATTGACACTACTCAACATACTACGACCCGACGTGGTGCTTCACATAGTCACTTCCACGCCACGTATTGTTTTCTTTAGCATGTAAATAACATGGGCCAATTATTCTAGTTTTCTAGTTCGAAAGCTGTTTATTGCGCAATGTTCTAATACGATCATATTTGCATGAGGAGTGAACCGATAATACAAATAATTTTATTCAGAAACTTCCTGGCAGATTAAAACTGTATGCCAGACCGAGACTCAAACTCGGGAGCTTTGCCTTTCGCGGGCAAGTGCTCTACCATCTGAGCTACCCATGCACCCAAGCCTTACTTCCACCAGTAACTCGTCTCCTACCTTCCTAATTTTATTCTGATAATACGAATGACGTTCAATAAGTAACTGAACACATTCTTTCTCGACCAGTTTCAGTTGAAAAATACGGAATTTGTTGTGGGATACCGTGAAATATTCCAGCATCAGTTCCTACAGTTTCATGATACTCCAATAGATGTGGCGATATATGTAGCCTTAAAAATGCCGTCTGTGACGGAGGTGCTTTCCAAGCAGAGAGTTGTCATTGAGTTTCTTTTGGTGGAAAACCAAAGCACTGCAGATATTCATAGGAGTTGGAGATTTTCTACAGAGACCTGGCAGTGAACAAAAGCGCGGTGAATCGTTGGGCGAGGCGTCTGTCATCATCGCAATAAGGTCGTTCAAAACTGTGCCATCTCCCACGTCCAAACTAGCCGCACACAGCTGTGACTCCTGCAGTATTGGAAAGTGGTCATAAGCGGATCACAATCAAAACCCTCGCTGCACAACTGAATGTCTCTGTTGGAAGTGCTCACACACTCGTCCACCAGCTGTGGTACTCAAAGGTGTATACCCTCTGGATTCCTCGACTCCTTACAGAAAACAATTAAGAGAATCTGTTTGACCCAACGAAAAATGCGATCAACTGGAAACAGTAATTGAATGACGCAACAAGACGTTGGCTCCGACGTCGACCAGAAACATGCGGAAACACCGGCCCTGCCAGTAAAGTGGCGTAAGGCCGTCTTAATGAACTGAAGTTATGTTGTAATAAAGGTTTTAAATTCAAAAGAATGGGGAATAATAGGACGTACTGGATTCCTGAATGTAACCAACATTCTTTCGGAAGAGAATGTGTTGCGTTACTTACTGAATGCCCATCGTAATACTCAAAAAATAATCGAGATAAACGATTAATTCTTTCTTTTGTTCAGTATTTTATCGTTTCTAAACTGTTCTGGAGTAATCCAAAACGAGAAATTCAAAGCTGCGACATCAGAGACATCGATCCACTCCACATCTAATTTCGTACTCAAGCATCTCGTGAAGACAACAAAACAACAACCAAATTTTAAGTAAGTGTATAGGCTGTTTCAATAACTTACTGGTAATTATCATTTGGGAAACTTTGTATTTCATCCGCTAGAAGATTATGAAACTCGGGACCACTCGTCTGTACATAATTCAGTACCAGACACGTATTGTAAACGTCGTATGAAAAGATGCATTTAAAAAATGATTGGGTCCATGAAAGCGCAGTTATATCAAACGATATCAGCGCAAACAGTTGAGATCCATGACCGTAATGAATCTGTAGTGACAACTGGAAAAGTGCAACAGACTGTGACTCATCCCCATCTATCGCTTCATTCAGTGCATTTAATTCGTTTCATACACATATTATTTCACATTCATACCGTTTAGTCTACAAAGTTTTTGAGAAGATAGCACCCATGAAACCGTCTTCAGAAATGCTGTCGGTTCATTAGAGGCTGTGATCTGCAATCTAATTTTATTCCAGAGGTAGATAGAAGAACTGTGAGATATATGCCTGTCTTATTGATTATCAAAATGCTTTTGATATAGTACAACATTACAAGAAGGGTGAGGTGCTACAAAAATAGTGAACGTGACAAAAGACCTCTGGGACATAGCTATACAGGAATCAATATGCTCCTTTAGAAAATGAGAAATCTGAGACATTATAGATATTCCGAGGAGTGCGACAGAGCTGAGTTTTGTCGTTACTGATATTTAATCTTTATTCAGAATTAATCGTCGAAAGAAGCGATTGAAAATATAGAAGAAGGAACCGTCTTACATGGAGAGAAGCTGAACTAATATCTGCTACGCTGATGATACTGTAGTATTTGCTGATTGCTTAAATAGTCTTCAGCAACCTGTATTCCAAACAAACTGTTATGAGCTAAGGTCAACTAAGGAAAACAAAACTCATTGCCACCAGCAAAAAAGACGTACTAGACTGTCATTCCAACATTAAAGGTCGACTTACTGAACAAGTAAACAAGTACACATATTTCGGAAGCGCAATTAATGACCAACAGGACAACTCGAAAGAAATTGATGTCCAGATTGGGAAAGCAAGAACCGCATTTTATACAATTCCTAACGTATTTAATAGCCATCACCTTGGGACCCAAACAGTTACTCTGTCTCATTACACTATTATGAGGACATAATAGTCTTGTCGTCTCATTGACGAAAATAGTCCTTCTCTTATATTTCCTATAATTCTGTGAACGTTTGGTGAAGAAAAGAACATCACTGTGTATGTTCATTATAAATCACAATACGCATATCCTATCAAAAATTGTTCAAATGGCTCTGAGCACTATGGGACTCAACTGCTTAGGTCATTAGTCCCCTAGAACTTAGAACTAGTTAAACCTAACTAACCTAAGGACATCACACACATCCATGCCCGAGGCAGGATTCGAACCTGCGACCGTAGCGGTCTCGCGGTTCCGGACTGCAGCGCCCAGAACCGCACGGCCACTTCGGCCGGCATATCCTATCCTTCTCCCTCTTTGCTGCTATTTATTATTAAATGTTGAGTTATCATGTGGGAAAGATCGTCTGCGGGAGGGTGGAGTATCAAAGATTAGCCGTTGAGTTTCTGGTGCCAATTTAAATGCTGATGTGACTTCAGTCAAACATACACCTGTTTCTGCCTAGGTTTCAGGGTTTGGTAGGGCTTTCCCTTCACGGAAAGCAGAGTGACAGCTACGGGTCGTCGCCATCATCTGGTTACTCGTTTCCAGGACGGTAGAGGGTGAGCACGGAACCATTGATGGTCCCTGCCGTTTATGTGTCTAATCCATACTGCTACAGATGACTGATAATTAAACTGTCATTACGACTATCGTTTGTAGTACTTTTCGGTATTAAACTCTGCAATTACGATTTTCGTTATGAGCTGCAAGCATGGTGTCTCTCACCATGCGTTAGAATGATGTCAGTCGTTTGGTGCCTTAAGTGCATCTGATCTTAGTTCAGCTCTAAGACCAATTTACCTTATTACTGCTATGAAAGTTTGTAGTTTTGATAAATATATAAGATTTTTATTAGTAAATTGGACTTCACCGTAGTTTGAAGTAGCGATATGGCCATAATAGCTACATTCGTAGAAACCGAGTGCAGCTATTTAGGAAAATCGTATGATCTGTGAGAAATATTTATGAAATAGCAGAGTGTGAAATAATTTGCTATTTGATGGACTTTTGTAGAGCTGGTCATTGTCTCCTGTCTGCCCATATGGGCACCCCCAGAGGAAGAATTGAAGGGCAGCATCATAATTTTAGCAAGCATAGGCAAATCGTGTGAAATTTTGCATACATTTTAGCCCAGAAACGATCACTGAGGGTGAGTAAAGCATGGAGCATGAGGATCGTTCTTGATGAATTTCAGCTGAGACACATGCGTGTCACTAGTTTTAATAGTCCAAGAGCGTGTCATTAAATCGGTGAGTAATGTTGATTGAAATAACTGCGATCTGGCTACCGCCGCACAAAACTGCGTGATGTTACGCGCTCCTGTTGAAATTCAGACTATGAATTAACGTGCACGGGTATGAAGCGATCAGTAGGATTTATTACTGTTCAGCGTGTCTGTGTTACTTTTAATTTTCATGTTTCCCGTGTTCGATCACGTCCGGATTGTTACTTTGTGCCAGAAAGGGCTCTCAACAAGGGAAGTGTCCAGGCGTCTCGGAGTGAACCAAAGCGATATTGTTCGGACATGGAGGAGATAGAGAAACAGGAACTATCGCTGACATGTCACCCTCAGGCCGCCCAAAGTCTATTACTGCAGTGGATGACCGCTACCTATGGGTTATGGCTCGGAGGAACCCTGACAGCAACGCCACCATGTTGAATAATGCTTTTGGTGCACCCACAGGACATCGTGTTACGACTCAAACTGTGCGCAATACGCTGCATGATGTTCAACTTCACTCCAGACGTCCATGGCGAGGTCCATCTTTGCAACCACGACACCATGCAGCGCGGTACACATGGCCCAACCACATGCAGAATGGACAGCTCAGGATTGCCATCATATTCTCTTCACCGATGTGTGTCGCATATGCCATCAAACAGACAATCGTCGGAGACCTGTTTTGAGGCAACCCGGTCAGGCTGAATGCATTAGACACTTTCCAGCGAATGTAGCAAGGTGGAGGTTCCTGCTGTTTTGGTGTGGCAATATGTGCCGCTGGTGGTCATGTAAGTCACAGTAACGGCTGTACGATACGTGAATGCCATCCGCTGACCTATTGTGCAACCATATCGGCAGCATATTGGTGAGGCATTCGTCTTCATGAACGACAATTCGCTCCCCCATTGTGCACATCTTGTGAATGACTTCCTTCAGAATAACGACATGGCTCCACTAGGGTGGCCAGCATGTTGTCCTTACATGAATCCTATCGAACATGCATGGGACAGATTGAAAAGGGCTGTTTATGTCGACGTGACCCACCAACCACTGTGAGGTATCTGCGCCGAATAGCTGTTGAGGAGTGGGACAATCTGGACCAACAGTGCCTTGATGAACTTGCGGATAGTATGACACGATGGATACAGGCATGCATCAATGCAAGAGGACGTGCTACTGGGTGTTAGAGGTACCGATGTGTACAGAAATCTGGACCACCACATCTGAAGGTCTCGCTGTATGGTGGTACAACATGTGCGATTTTCATGAGCAATAGAAAGGTTGGAGATGATGTTTACGTTAATATCTATTCCCATTTTCTGTACAGGTTCCGGTACTCTCGGAACCGAAGTGATGCAAAACTTTTTTTGATGTGGGGGAAGCGAGAAAAGAGAAGGGATCCTACTACAGCCTGGCAGTGATCTGTAAGAAAGTTAAGATACTCAAATTAGTCTTTCAGACTCTCAATCGGAACAGCATTAAAATATTTACATAGACAAATATTTTCCATCCATTTGTGGAGCTGAGACGTGGACTTCGACCAAGACGACGGAAAATTAACTTGTAGTATCTGAGATATGGCTGTACAGAAAAATGCCACGAGCGAAATGGAAAGTTAAAATTTCTACCGACGGGATTCCCCGGAAAATGAAGAAACAAGGAGGAGTCATAAACACAATAAAATACCGAAACCGTCAATATTTCGAGCATGTAACAAAAGTAGATCAGGTTGAAACTGAAGGAGAAATTTTAAGGAAAGGTACATGTTAAGAACAGGACAATGTGGAAAAATAGCGTTTTGACCCGGAAACTTAAGGACATGGGCTTCACACACAAGCAAAAAACTGTTTCGTACAAGACAAATAGCTGTAGCTTCGATGGTCTCCATGTTACGAAAGGGACAGTTACTAGAAGAAGAAAATACCCATCAATCCCTTGTAGTAACGTAACTACATTCTTTATCATAATGCAGCGCGTCACCAACCTTATATGTATAGAAAATAAACAATATTTCAGCCTTCATTAGCAAGGTAATTTTTACTCGTTTACCTAGGTTTCGATTCCAGTAATGGAATCTTCTTCAGAACCTATAAATTGAACCACATACGGACATATATTACTCACTGAAATGCATAATCAGTCTAATAATTGAATAATAAAGAAATCGTGATACTTACAAAAAATTAAATTATTTTGAGAGCCAAACACTGGCCTTGTCACAGATTAAAAATTAAATCAATAAAGACGCATATTCATAAGATTATGTCTGTCAAAATTAAAACCATTAAGGCGAACGTAGAGGAAACTACGTCGGCCAGAAATAAGGATCACATGTGAGCGGCACGGAAACTAGGCGTCGCGAGCAGTTCCGCGGGGAGGCTCGGCCTCGGCCAGGCGCATGCGGGAGCGCAAGCGCAAGCGCAGGCGCGAGAGACAAACTTTCTCAAAATTATTTAGAGCAAATATACATATAAACAAAATGTGACTGAAAGCCGTCTTACAAATGGAAAAACCTATCTATTGGTATGGCAACATTAAACAATTTACCTGAGAACAAACTACAAAGCCAAGGTATAAAAAAATAAAAATTTTTTACATTTAAGTATTATAGTAAGAGGGCGAAGCCCCGCTACAGTAACTAAAAAATTAGTGTCGAAACCATGCGTGCTAAGCATAAAATGTCATTAACATAAAAACGCCTTAGCAACAATGTGACATTACCAAGCATATTACGAAATACAAAGACACACATGTACAATCGCACTATAATAAAGGGACAAAGCAGATAGGGAAACAGCATCGGCCATTCGAAGCGGACTGTGGGTCAACTCCACTGGAGTAAAGGTTGAAATCCTTCGAAATAACTTCTATTTTTTAATTGCAACTGATCATTAAGTAAGTTGTCTCTATCAATAATAAGATGTTTAAAAATTTGCAATTCTTCGAGGGTGTCTAGCCTGCATCCCTTGACTTCATTATGCAAAAGCTCTGCGTCTTTTAGAGGCTTGGGAGCATGCGCCTTTTGGACCAGGTGTTCAGCAAATGTAGATCCTCGGTTTCCATCACCGCTTTTTGTCGGCAGATGCTCTTTAAACCTAACAGACAAGGCCCTTCCTGTCTGGCCGATGTAATAACAAAGACATTCAGCACACGTGATCTTATACACACCTGAAAGACAGCTTGAATGAAGTAGCTTATGAACTGTACCTTCAACTTTCAAAAATTTTTAAGACTACCTTTAATTTTCAAATTGATTCTTTTTGGATGCATATTAGTTTATGGTTAGCAAACTTAAAACTTTATCCTGTTCTGACATCACAAAACTCATATCATTCGATATTAAAAATTTAAATACTAATGTACCTGTTGAGCAGACGATGGGCATTATAGAAACCAATTTGCGATACCATAAAAAATTATCTGCCCCTGAGATCGATGAACTAATGGTTCTGTTACGCACCACCCTCAAGTATAATTATTTCTCTTTCAATAATATAATATATTCGCGACCCTGTGGTCTAGCTATGGGCAGGCCGTTACCTGGTATCATGTCAGATATTTTTATAAACTCATTGGAGGAGATGTATTTTCGGAATTATCCCGATTTGCAAATAATATGATATTCTATGCGAGATATGTAGATGACTTGCTGTTTGTGTTTGAAGGTTCCCATGAAGAGTTAGAAGTGTTATTTACCACTTTCAATAACCTCCATGAAAAAATCAGTTTCACGCAAGAAACTCAGACAGCAGATAGGACCTTAAACTATCTCGATCTGACTCTATCCATTATTGGCAACAAAATAGATTTCAAAATTTTTCGGAAAGCAACCTATTCCGACATCATCATCCCAGCTGATTCCACCCATCCTCAGGCCCATAAAATGGCCTTTTTTCACTCGAGTATCCATCGAGCCCTTTCCATTCCGCTTTCGCCAGTCAACTTACAGAACGAATTAAAAGTCCTCGAAAACATCGCTCAGAATAATGGATATAATCCCAGTATAGTGAGACAGATATTCAACAAAAAAAAAACACGAAAGAAGACTACCACCCTTTCCAGTTCAGGTACCCACAATCAACACCAGGCAACGAAATACATATCGGTTCCCTTTAGAGGTAACATATCCTATAAGGTAGGTCGTTTATTAAAAAATCTAGGGTGTTAAGTTTCATATTCTACCACCAACAACCTCAAATAGAATTTAGTACATTCTCTGGATAAAGGTCCTGATAAATCATCGCTGTCAGGTGTGTATAAGATCACGTGTGCTGAATGTCTTTGTTATTACATCGGCCAGACAGGAAGGACCTTGTCTGTTAGGTTTAAAGAGCATCTGCCGACAAAAAGCGGTGATGGAACACGAGGATCTACATTTGCCGAACATCTGGTCCAAAAGGCGCATGCTCCCAAGCCTCTAAAAGACGCAGAGCATTTGCATAATGAAGTCAAGGGATGCAGGCTAGACACCCTCGAAGAATTGCAAATTTTTAAACATCTTATTATTGATAGAGACAACTTACTTAATGATCAGTTGCAATTAAAAAATAGAAGTTAATTCGAAGGATTGCAACCTTTACTCCAGTGGAGTTGACCCACAGTCCGCTTCGAATGGCCGATGCTGTTTCCCTACCTGCTGTGTCACTTTATTATAGTGCGATTGTACATGTGTGTCTTTGTATTTCGTAATATGCTTGGTAATGTCACGTAGTTGCTAAGGCGTGTTTATGTTAATGACATTTTACGCTTAGCACGCATGGTTTCGACACTAATTTTTTAGTTACTGTAGCGGGGCTTCGTCCTCTTACTATAATATTTAAATGTAACAAATTTTTATTTTTTTATACCTTGGCTTAGTACTCTGTTCTCAGGTAAATTGTTTAATGTTGCCATACCAATAGATAGGTTTTTCCATTTGTAAGACGGCTTTCAGTCACATTTTGTTTATATGTATATTTGCTCTAAATAATTTTGAGACAGTTTCTCTCTCGCGTCTGCGCTTGCGCTTGCGATGGCGCATGCGCTTGGCCGCGGCCGAGCCTCCCCGCGGAACTGCTCGCGACGCCTAGTTTCCGTGCCGCTCACATGTGATCCTTATTTCTGGCCGACGTAGCTTCCTCTACGTTCGCCTTAATGGTTTTAATTTTGACAGACATAATCTTATGATTATGCGTCTTTATTGTTTTTATTTTTAATCTGTGACAAGGCCAGTGTTTGGCTCTCAAAATAATTTAATTTTTTGTAAGTATCACGATTCCTTTATTATTCAATTATTAGACTGATTATGCATTTCAGTGAGTAATATATGTCCGTATGTGGTTTAATTTATAGGTTCTGAAGAAGATTCCATTACTGGAATCGAAACCTAGGTAAACGAGTAAAAATTACCTTGCAACTGAAGGCTGAAAAAATTGTTTATTTTCAGTAACTACATTCCACCACTGAATTGGTAAACTGCATGGAACCGCTGGAGACCGTTCAAGACCATTGGACATAATCTAAATGTGATCTGAAGCAGCAAAGTGTCTTTATGCTTTTTCAGCCCTCCTGCTTCCCATACTCCTGTGGTGTGATCATGGGTGACGGGGTGTTGGGGAAGGGGGGGGGGGGGTTGGGTGAGACTAACACATGCGTGAATAAAACGACGAAGTACAGCTAAATGGCGGTACACGCTACTCTGCACCTGCTTGTGGGCATGTGGAAACTGTGGACCGTCGAAGGAGTTGCGTGCCTACGGACGCCTAGGAATCGGCCAACCGATGTCACTGAACAAGTAAATTTTTAAAGTGCTCAACTAAGGTGCGCGGTTGACATCGACGGTGTTGAGGAGTTCTGGAGTATTACAATGACTCTTTGCTGTTTTGTTCATGCATATGTCAATGTCGTACCCTCCCTTTATCACGATACAGGAGGGCATGAATGAGGAACGCCGACAAAGCGCCGGCCGGTGTGGCCGTGCGGTTCTAAGCGCGTCAGTTTGGAACCGCGTGACCGCTACGGTCTTAGGTTCGAATCCTGCCTCGGGCATGGATGTGTGTGATGTCCTTAGGTTAGTTAGGTTTAAGTAGTTCTAAGTTCTAAGGGACTGATGACCTCAGTAGTTAAGTCCCATAGTGCTCAGAACCATTAACGCCGACAAAGCGTAAACATTCTTTGTTTCTTCGGGTAACGTTCCAATATTGTTGAATAGTTTTGAACGAGTATTGCAGGATAATCGTCATGATGCAGCATGGGCTGTGTCAAGGCTTGTCAAGAACATCCTCTGTTGCACATCACACCGCAAATTGTCGTTTTCGACTGCAAAATGTGTGCAAATGAGTTCCTAAAGGGAAGGGGTAGTTTCATTGACTCCTTTCAAGTCTTTAGCTGAACCCCGTTCGTGTCGATTCTGAGCGGTGTGTCTGAAATGTTCGAGTCGACTACCTATTTCAGCGCTCGGCGTCGCGGTTCTGACCATCTCTACAGAGCCGTCAGGGGTTTGAGTGAGACGCGTTAAGTTGGGGGCGTGGGGGGGGGGGGGGGCGTTCTTGAAGATTCTACGACCGCGCGACACATCCACGGTGGAGGGGGACAGAAAATTGTTGAAAATTTGCACCAATGTGGCCTCATTAACCCTCCTTATCCGTCACATGAACTTATGTGCTCTGGTCTTCCTTCCGCTCGTGTCGACATCTTGCTGTTTGAAGCGTCACGGACCCCCGAGTGTGTCACGGCAGAGCGCCACAATTTTGCTCCATTATAGAGGAAGTTCGGAGGCGCCTATATCTAACATTTCTACGTCGTAATAAGGTACAGTGACGAGGTTTCAAACATAGCGACCGTTTTGTTTCTTGCTCTGTGTATATTTGACTGATGAACTGATGCGCATAATTCTCGACATAATTGAATACCTTAACGATATTGTTATAATACTTAGTTGTCGTAAGGCTATTTATTGCTCAATTGAGACATTATGAACTTCATTTTCTTACTGTCTGATAATGTTCACTACAAATAGCGGTATCTCACTTTGCTTTTGTATCACAACATCCTGTTTCCTTACCGTACCTCGGATGCTTTCTTTTTATATTGTACATTTAGTTTTGGGAAATTACTGAAATCCATCCAGACCAGATGGTTACTATGTCGCGGTGCTTTTACAGCTTATACTATGCTTAAAGTTTATAGTCAATGTCATCAATATACACTGATACGCCAAACTGGTATACGCACGCGTATTCAAATAAAGAGATGTATCAACACGTAGAATACGGCGCAACGCCTATATACGACAACAAGTATCTGAGGCAGTTGTTAGATCGGTTATTGCTGCTACTATGGCAGGTTACCAAGATGTAAGTGAGTTTTAACGTTGTGTTGCAGTCGACGCTGAGCGATGGGACGCCGCATATCGGAGGTAAAATGAAGTGGAGAAAATCTCCACCATCTCACGAGTGTACCGCGAATATCAGGAATCTGGTGAAACAGCAAATCTACGACATCCCCGCGGCCGGCAAAAGATCCTGCAAAAACGAGACCAACGACGACTGAAGAGAATCACTGAACGTGATAGAAATGCAACCTTTCGGCAAACTGCTGCAAATTTCAATACTGGGTCATCAACAAGTGTCAGCGTGTGAATCATTCAACGAAACAGTATCGGTATGGGCTTTCAAAGCCGAAGGCCCACTTGTGTACCCATGATGACTGCACGACACAAAGCTTTACGTCTCGTCTGTGCCCGTCAACACCGACAGTGGATTGATGATGACTGGAAACAGTTTGTCTGGTCGGATGAGTCTCGTTTCAAATTGTATCAAGCGGATGGACGGGTACGGGTATGAAGACAACCTCATGAATCCAAGGACACTCCACGTCAGCAGGGGACTCTTTAAGCTGGTGGAGGCTCTGTAATGAGGTGGGGTGCGTGATATGGGACCCCTAATAATCTGACAGGTGACAGATACGTACTCATCCTGTCTGATCACCTACACCATTGTATATTCCGACGGACTTGGGCAGTTCCAGCAGGACATTGCGACACCTAACACGTCCAGACTTGCTACAGAGATGGCTCCAGGAACACTCTTCTGAGTTTAAGCACTTCCGCTGGCCACCAAAGTCCCCAGACACGAACGTTATTGAGCATATCTGGGATGCCAAAAACGTGCTCATTCAGAAGAGGTCTCCACCCCCTCGTACTCTTATGGATTTATGGACAGCTCTGCAAGATTCATGGTGTCATTTCCCTCCAGCACTACTGCAGACGTTAGTCGAGTCGATGCCACGTCATGTTCTGTCACGGGGGCCCTACACGATATTAGGTAGGTGTACAAGTTTGTTTGGCTCTTCAGCGTAAGCCAGTCCAAAGGCAATGTTTCTCACAAGGCTACGTGAAGGCAATGTCTCGTGATTTTTGAGTGACATATGGCTATTTCGATTTCTAAGTGGTCGATTCACCCCTTAGTAATTTAAACCTGTCCATTAAATGATTCATAATATAATCTCCTGTGCTACTGTATGATCTTTCATGTGACAGCTATTGAAATAATAGTCATCTACAGTGATATCTGCAGTTTCCTTGTTGCCGCAGTAGCCCAAGAATATTACTTGTGTGCCATAATCTGAAAGCCGAATCGCTAGTTTTAATCGGCATGTTTTGGTAAATAATGGTACTGGTGTTGTAAGCAAGAGGCTCTGTTTCTGGTAGAAAGCATGTAAAGAGAGTTAGAATTTAATTAATGTTTTCCACGGTTAGTATTCGCTTTATCGACGTACCACGCGCCAACATGATAACGGCTGTGGCCTCACGGCTTGTACACCGCTCACACAGAGCCCACCAAACCCGGCAGTCGCCGACTGCGCAGCCCCTACTTGCTTCCGCTGCTTGCACATTCATTTCATTAATTTTCCTCTAAAATGCGGAGGAACGCAAAGAGAATATTTGGGAGAAGCTTCAAAGAAAAAAAGAAATGGGGGAAACATGGCAGCGACAACGGGTTTTGAGCAGGGCATTCGGTAGGGGAAGCACAGCGCTATTATCCAAAACTGCTGCAGAAATTTACTTTGTGTGTTATTTAAGAACAAAATGGAAACAAAGCGTGAAACGTTATTTTCGTCAAAATTATAGAAGTATGTGGTGTGCATATTCATAAATAAATTACTAGAACAATATGAGCACGAAGCGTGTCTGCTACTCACAGGTTAGTGCACTGAGTAACTTACACTTTTATTTTACCTAATTGCATCTCTTTATGTTGCTAAAGCAGTTATGTTGGCTAGTTCTGTCGTCCAAAATGTAGTACGAGCTGTTCACAGAAACGTTCGCCGGAAATGAAGGAACCTGGGAAGTTCCGTACTATGAGACATACCAGTAACAAAAGCTTCATGGTTGGCCATGTATGCAGTATTCCCCAGGAGGTATTTTCTGAGGGGGGGGGAGGGGGAGGAGGGGGTGCATGATTTAATTTGAGTTGGTGTCGAAATTCAGTGAAACATGTAACTTACCACGACAGTAGCAAAGATGGCACATGCCGATATATGTAAAAATTATCGCACAATAAGCGTGGCAGTTTTGCTGAACTGAATGAGATAGAGAAAAAGAAATACTGAAGACTGAACGGAACAAGATGAGTTCGGTTTCAGATAAGCTAAAGGCAATACATTAACCAACCGGACATTAAGGTTGATAACGGAAGACAGGATGAAGCAAATCAGAGTACTTTCTTAGCGTTTGTGGACATTGTATGTTGGAACGATGATCAGGAGAAAGGCGATAAATTGCAGAGACTAAAAATCTACAAAATGCAAGTTAATGAAAACATCATAGACAAGTTTGTGTTACGGAAAGCATATGGCATGACCCATTTTACGAGCACAGTTGTTCAAGTTGCTATAGAAAGGAGAACAACGGCTTATGTAACTACCGAATTAGCAGTCAGTAGAACTGAAAGAGCACACCTATTTATGAAATAAGATAATATAGAATGGCTGAGGCAAAGATGATATCGGAAGTAGCCTGCCGCAGGCGAAGCACGATTTTTTTCTGCTCGTGTAAGATTTCAATATGCAACTGAGGAAGAAGTTGGTGGAAGCATAAGTATATAGCATAGTGGTGCATAGAGGATTTCTACTGAATTATGTCGCATTTGTATTGAACTGCATTTAATATTCCTTCTGTCATTGTGAGATGACAAAATTGTGAGTGACCTTGGGTTTCCTGTGTCGAGACATTTCTTCATTTTTTGACTGCCAAACATGTTGTCTGGTGAGGTTCTAATTGCTTACGTTCACTAGGAAATACAGTTTGACATTTGGTATTAGTTTATTCGTGATCTAGAGGTCGGTTACAGGTATGGCTGCCCCCTGTGATAATAATAATAAAAAAGTGACTCAAGTATTCAACGGTGAACCTGAAGGGGTGCCATGTGACGTCCGCCAAGACCCAATGACGATAACAATGAAGATCAAAATTACTAGTAATTAAAACGAGCTGGGTCCAGGGATCTAACCTCGCCACTGCTTAAATTCTGAATAAAAGTCATCAATGGTGGCTGAAAATTACCGACATGTGATGTCACCCTCATTTTGCAAACGGTTTTGTTAAAGATAACGGAGGATTCAGTGAGGTTTTAGGCACTCTCTTGCCGTTGGGGTGGGAACCTACACTCAAAAGCGGAAGAATCAGCCATGGTCAACATCATGAAGATGCAGAAGACAATGAAAACCACTGCATTAAATTTACTTAACGTGTATGCTCAGGACATGTAGGCCGTAATGAAAGGGCGTCACAATGATTTATACATTGGCAAAAGAATCCGGATTAGCCTCCTACTCGGATCTCCGTGAGGGGATTTCCAAGGAGGAGGTGACCATCAGAAAAAGACTGAATATACAAGGAAAGGCTAACTTTCTACGAATCGGGACATAGAACGTCATATAATTGTACGTGGTGTGGAAGCTAGAATATCCGAAAAGGGAAACGATAAGGCTCAATACGTATATAATGGGGGACACTGAAGTGAAATGGAAAGATGACGAGGACTTCTGGTCAGACGAGTACGGAATAATACCAACAGCAGCAGAAAATGCTATAAGGGGAGGAAGATTCTTCATGAATAGAATTCTACGGCAGATAGTGAGTTACTGTGGACAGTTCCGTAACAGCTTTGTTCTCATCAGAATAAAAAAAAATGGCTCTGAGCACTATGGGACTTTACTTCTAAGGTCATCAGTCCCCTAGAACTTAGAACTTCTTAAACCTAACTAACCTAAGGACATCACACACATCCATGCCCGAGGCAGGATTCGAACCTGCGACTTCAACGGTCCCGCGGTTCCAGACTGTAGCACCTCGGCCGGCTCATCAGAATCGACAGCAAAAAAAAACACCGACAACAGAAGGACATATCTGATGACGTGATAGAAGAAGAACAAGAGTCGATATAGAAGAGACAGGGGATTCAGGACTAAAATCATGAGTCAAAAGAGCTTTCGATCGCTAACAATCAAATAAGGCAGAAGGGATAGATAACAGTCCATCAGAATTACTAAAATCATTAGGGGAAGTGACAACAAAACAGCTATTCAAGTTGGTATGCAAAATGTACGAGACTGGTGGTACACCATCAGACATTCGGCAAAATATCATCCACGCAATTACTAAGATTGCAATAACGACAAGGATAGAATTATCGCACAATCAGCGTAACAGCTCATGCATCCAAGTTTCTCGCAAGAATAATATAACAAAAATGGGAAAGACAATTGTCGATCTGTTAGATGACGATCAGTCAGCTCTAGGAAACGTAAAGGCACCATAGAGGCAG
This sequence comes from Schistocerca americana, assembly GCF_021461395.2. Lineage (NCBI taxonomy): Eukaryota > Metazoa > Arthropoda > Insecta > Orthoptera > Acrididae > Schistocerca > Schistocerca americana. The sequence continues at coordinate 352,912,917 of NC_060121.1, read as the reverse complement.
TTCTGACGTTGCTGTTGATAATGAATAGTAGATGACGTTTAATGAAGACATGTTCTTCAGATCTGTCGACATGGAAAAAGCAATGGACAGCGTAAAATGGTGCAATATGTTAAAAATTCTGAGAAAAGTAGGGGTAAGTTATAGGAAAAGAGGGATAATGTGCAATATGTGCAAGAACAGACAAGGATCAATAAGACTGGAAGACCAAGAACGAGCTGCTCGGCTTAAAAATAACATAAGACGGGGATGTAGTCTTTTGCCTCTGTTGTTCAATCTATACATCGAAGAAGTAATAATGCTAATAAAAAGAGAGGTTCAAGAGCGAGATTAAAAGTCAAGGTGAAAGGTATCAATCATAAGAATCCTGGATGACATTAGTACCCTCAGTGAAAATGAAAAAGAATTACAGGATCTCTTAAATGGAATGAACAGTCTAATAAGAAAAGAATATGGACTGAGTATCAACCGAAGAAAGACGAGTGTAATGAAAAATAGCAAAACTGAGAACACTGAGATGCTTAACACCAGAATAGCTAGATGAAGCTGAGGAATTCTCTTATATGGCAGCAGAATAACTGATTTATAATTTCATCTGCCAACAGATGTCCATAAATAAAGAAATTTTCTTCAATAATGAAAAGAATAACATACTGAAGAATTAAATGACGACCAGTTTGGATATCGGAAAGATATCGGCAACAGAGAGACTGTTCTGACGTTGTGACTAATAATGGAAACCAGACATAAGAAGTACCAAAAAACGTGCGTGGGACATATCGCCTGGCAGAGGATTTATCACTCTGGCACAGAATTTATCGCCCTCGACAAGACGTTTCACAATGGAAAACGGAACAAGATGTCCGAAATTCTGAGAAAATTGGGAGTGAGTAATAGGCAGAGGCAGACAGTTTGTATAAGTACGAAGAAGGAAGTATATGATAAGTAACGAGGAACTCTGACTGAAGTGGCTCTAAGGCACGAATCTGGCCTTCCGCCCACGTGTTCAGTCTATACATCGAAGAAGGAGTGCTGGAAACAAAAGAAAGATTATAGAGTAGGATTACAATTCGTGATGGATGGATTATCAATGATGAGACTCGCTAGCATATTGCTATACTCAGTCAAATAAGGATGACTCTCAGAATGTAATAAATGGAATGAACAGTGTAATGAGTACAGAATATGAATAGACAAGAAACCGAAGAAAGGTGAAAATAATGAGGCGCAGTAAAAATTAGATTCGCCATGAAAATAAGATAAAATTTGATGTCCACGAAGCAGATGAAGTTACAGGCTACTGCTATATTGGAAACAAATTAACACATGACATACAAAGCAAGGAAGGCATAAAAAGAAAGTTAGCTAAAGTCTGCTAATATCAAATTTCTGTCATAAGCTAAGAATATACGCGTACATACAAGTAGTAATTGAGGATGCAGGGTGCATGTGCACCTCTGAGATGGAGGTGATGGCATACGATAGAAGATCATCTTCAGATGCATCCAACCGGTCAGAGACTGACGAATAAAAGATAGTAATTAAAAAATGCAATATTTTCTGTATTCCAAAACGGGTGGTACTTTCTGAATGGAGGGGGGTGGGGTCTCTTGTCAGCACATAGTTGTCATAACGGATGTAATGTGAACCTAATGAATCATTTAGTAATGCTTCTCATGATGGTGGTAACAGTTACATCTGTACCACAATTTACACATAGTTCTTTTTTATGGATATTTTTGTCTTATGCGTATTACCAATTCAATGTTTTATGATGAAACAATGCTACTATGATGGCTATCCGTGACATAATTTGTCGATTTGATTGTGAGATCACATAACCTGTTTCTGAATGTGATTTTTTAAGTGCAATGCGTTGAAACAGTACTCACATTTCGAATTCTAGGAACCAAAGACAAATTGAAATTTTCTTTGTCGAACATAATAAGTTTCCACCTGTCCATTCAAATGTAGTTTTGTTACATCTTGAAAGTACTTAATTAAATTATATATTCAAATTTTCTGATAGTTACATTAACTGCTGCTTTAGTACATATTAAAACTTGGTTAACGGTATTTCATACACCTAACAAAGCAATTTCGTTATCAACAGCACTAAATTTTACTTCATCATTTGTACGGTTTTCCAACTTTTTGTTGAATTGTTATTGGTTTGAAATTTGTTCTTCTTGTCTTTGTTTCATTATCTCCATTACCATGCTTGGAAGTGCAGCTGCTAGCCATAAACGAGAGTTTAATTATCTATGAACTTGCCAAAAGTTCCTTGAGGTCTTATCATCATTAGGGAATTTATATTTTCAGGACAAAGAACCTTATATTTCAGGAAATGAATACTGGCATAACTGTAATGGTATTTACAAAATAAAATAGTAATTAAAAACTTTATAAGCTAGCTAAATATCCGGTGATGATTAGGGCTTAATATTAGAGATACTCCTGATGTATACCTTTTCTTTCAAGGCCAACAATGTTTCATCCAGACATAGGTCTAAATATGTCGAACTGAAGAAGACATTTATTAACTCAGAAACGCTAGATCAGCTAGAAATTGTTGCAGCTCGTTTCTACAAGCGTTAATGATGGTGGCACAGAAGAACCATGCATCATGTAATTTTAGGAGTGTATTGTTTCTAGAACAGATTTTGATTTATAAGCAGTGCTGCTGCTTAAAGTCCCCCGAGAATATAAATTCTCTACTGATGATGAGAGCTGGAGGAGCTGTTGGTAAACATGTGGCTAATTAAGCCCCTCGTGCATGGATAGCAGTTTTGTAGCACTTTGAGGCCAGTACAGGCCACTCAGTTGCCACCCTGGGATGTCCGCCACCCGCGAAACAGGGTAGGCATCCACGCGTTGCAGAGCTGAGCCGAGAGCCGGTACGGTATAGCAGAGCGACAGAGAGAGGTCCCACCATTAATTAGGGCCGTTCTCACGCGAACCATCCATCACGTGGGAATGCTGCTGCTGCTGCTGCAGTAGCTGCACAGCTGACGCTGCGCATACCTCTTCACGGTAATTCGGCCTGGTACCAGTGGAAAGGGCGAGTGCTTTAAAAATGCTACGAAAAACTTACAGCTGAGCTACTCTCCCAGTGTTATAATGGGCTTCAGGATGGAAGTCTAAAAGGGTTTCGTGGACGATGTATAAAAATAAAGAAGAAAATAAAAACAACATTTCACAAATTGTCTCTGGTGTAGGCATTTAGATCTAAATCAGGTATAACTTGTTATTTGATCAACTAGCAGTAATATAGCATAGCACATACAGGAATAAAAAAAACTGGCCGTTTGTAAGTAGGACTCTTGCAGTGAGGGTTGCCCGGCAACTTAACTTCTGGTAACCGTGAAACAGAAAATTTTTTGCCTGTTTTCGATACAGATACTGGCAAAATATCAATCCCTCTAATTCCAAGACCGTACCAAAGTAACTACAGTAGTTCCTCAGAGAACGTCAGTCTGTATATGTAGATACTGAAGACATCATTAAATATTGTTTAATTAATTACTAAAACATGAATACAACTTACATTTTATGTTTGCATGGAGTCATGTTTTCCTTTCATGCTTTTGAAATATGATGAATGCAATGTATGTTGTGATGGGAAAAAGATACTTTTATGTGATATATTTACAATTTGTTTTCAGATATTTTTACTTTACTTCTATCATGAAACCTGATTCTCACCAAATTTAATGATTCTACGTCAAACGGGCAGAAAACCCTACATGTTTTGTGGATGAGTTTGAGAGTATCAAAACTTTTGATTGCATTGACTTCGAAGTTTAAATTATTTACACCGTCAAGGGCCGATAAATTTTAGTAAGTGACAAACAATTTCATTTTATATGCCTATACGCTCTTGAAGAATGCCTTCTCAACAGATGGACAGACAAACAGATACACGTATATGAAATTGCAAATGCATACTTGTTCGGTTTTTTTAAGCCACCAGTTTTCTGACTGGTTTGATGCGGCCCACCACGAATTCCTCTACGGTGTCAAGTTCTTCATCTTGAGCAGCAAGCAAAAATTTCATCCTCAGTTATTTGTTGGATATATTCCAATCTCTATTTTCTTCTACAATTTTTAGCCTCCAATGCCCCCTCTATTACCATGGAAGTTAGTCCCCTATGTCTTAACAGATATTCTACAGTCCTATCTCTCTTTCTTGCTGGTGTTTTCCATTTATCCTTTTCCTCTTCGACTCTACAGGGAACCTCCTCATCCCTTACCTTCTCAGTCCACCAATTTTCAATATTCTTCTGTAGAACCATATCTCAAATGCTTCGATTATCTCCTTTTCCGGTATCTCAGCAGTCGATATTTCATAAGCATAAAATTCTGTGCTTCAAAGGTTCAAACGGCTCTGAGCACTATGCGCCTTAACTTCTGAGGTCATCAGTCGCCTAGAACTTAGAACTAATTAAACACCTAACTAACCTAAGGACATCACACACATCCATGCCCGAGGCAGGATTCGAACCTGCGACCGTAGCGGTCACGCGGTTCCAGACTGAAGCGCCTAGAACCGCACGGCCACACCGGCCGGCTGCTTCAAAGGTATATTCTCAGAAATTTCTAACTCAAATTAAGGCCTATGTTTGATACTAGCCGACTTCGTTTGTCCAGGAATGCCCTTTTGTCCAGTGCTAGCCTGCTATTTATATCCTGCTGCCGTTATGGGTTACTTTGCTGTCTAGAGAGCAGAATTCCTCAACTTAATCTATGTCGTGATCACCAATACTGATGTTAAGTGTCTCACGGTTCTCGTTTCTGATCCGTCTGATTACTTTCATCTTTCTTCGATTTACTCTCAATCCGTATTCTGTCCTCATTAGACTGTTCATTCCGTTCAGAAGATCCTGTAATGCTTATCCACTTACACTGAGGATAGCAATGTTATCAGTGAATCTTATAATTGACCTGTCGTATCGCACAGATGGAGATTTTACTCGTCGTCAACCTCAACGATTTATAGTGCGCTGAGGGAAACGTTATGAGAGTGATATTGTCAAATACTCAACTTTGTACTAATCAACTCAGGTAACAGATAAAACTTTCACTACTATTCTAGAAGCTACGACTGTATAGTAAACAGTTGCTGTCCCCCTAGAATGTTCACTAAAGACGGGCTGGTGTGGATTCGCTAGAAGCGTACGATGAAGTTGCGAAATGCACAAGTAGATTGGTTGGTTGACTTGGGGGACGGGACCAAACAGCAAGATCATCGGTTCTAACGAATTAGGGAAGGGTGGGGAAGGAATCCAGCAGTACCATTTCAAAAGAATTATTATCCCGGTGTTCGCCTAAAGCTATTCGGGGAATTCAAGGAAACCCTTAATCAGGACGGCCAGACGCGGATTTGAACTGTTGTCCTCCCTAAAGTGAGACCAGTGTGCTAACTACTGCGCCACCATGCTCGGTACGCAAGTAGAAGGCGGTCTTCTCGCTAGCCGAAATGACATGGGACTGCTCGCTCTGCTGTGACTCTGGCGCATACCACTTCCTTGGCAGCGCCACCGCTGCGACTTCTTGGCGCAGCAATCGGCGCCTCTGGAGTGGGTTGTCGACCATTCTACACCTGTGGAGCGTGCTGTGCTTGCAACGCCACAGTCAGTCTCCCCCCTCCCTGTCCGTGGTCGCGTATGGTTACAGAGCGAAACGACGGTGACAGGGAGGTTTGGATCTAGGCGTAGCTGACGGTCGGGGAACCGGAACTTATGCTGGCGACAGACTCCCATCCACGCCTCGGCATTCACCCTCAACCTCCACGGGAACGCCCGGAAAACCGCAGGGATGGCGCGTGATTATCAAGCCCAATGCCTCGAACACTGGATGCGCCCCCTCGGAGAGAAGAGCGGCAGGGCACAGAGGCGTCATCCCAAAGCGACATGGGCCTCTGCAGCGATGGCATCTAGGATGAGGGCTGTTCCACCACTATGAGATGCTCCTCGTCCTGATATGCCACCTGGTGCGTGGTGGGAGCCGCGACCCTGGCTCCTCATACATTCTACACACCAACGTGAATAGCTGTTCTGTTGCCACTTCCCCCAATAAATTTAGAAATTGTGATGTACTGTTATGTATCCCTTCTGCCTTATTCGATTTCAAGTCTTCCAAACCTCTTTTAAATTCTGACACTGATACTGAATCTTCTATATCTACTCCAGTTTCTTCTATCACGTCATCAGACAAGTTTACGTCCTCATAGAGGCTATCAATGTATTCTTTCCTATTGCATTCCTAATGTTACCACTCTTGCTTTTAATTTCAGCGATGGTTGTTTTGATTCTTCTGTCTGCTGATTCAGTCCCACCTACAATCATTTCTTCCTTTTTTATTTCATTCCCAAGTGACTTGTATTTCCTTGTTCCAAGACGGCAGGGACCCCCTCACAGCTAACGTTGTTTTGTGTGCACAAGGATGAATTTTCGCATTTCTCCTGGCCACCACGTGGTATGATCTCAGTATTATTGAGCCTTTGTAGTCAAATTTTGCCAGAAAGATACGTGATCAATATCCACGCCCATCATCATTGCCTGAATTTTCCACTATTTTGCAGGAAGAATGGTATAAGTGACACGTGAAAACCTTACAGGGTCCGTGTTTAGGCATTCCGGGACGACCGGAAGCTGTTTTAAATGCCACTGATTTTCCTACGCCGTATTAGGCTTAGTAATGTGTTTTAAGTATTACCGTATTTTTGTCCACCCCCTCCATTCCGGTAACAGTAAGAACGAATAAACAGCAGAAAGGATTTGCCGAATCTGTAGGTTTCAACTACAGTTGCGTTGTAATTGGAGTTCCGTGAAGGGTGAACAATGACAGTTCCGATTATCTCTCAATTTCACATCACGGAGAATAAATAGATATACTAATTCTTGTAATCGCCATAGCCAGATAATTTATGCAAGACGTGAGTAATAACGTACAGTACTAAATTTCCTTAACATTCTTACGGGTCTGTCACTTGGCTATTTTTCGCAGACAAACTGGTAAACAGTTTTACCCTGGTATGAAATAGCTTAAGCCACGGACACAGTGTATGCCTATAAGTTACTTTCCTTATTTTTTACCATTTATCTGTGGACTTTGGTTCATCACAATTTTTAATTTATTATTACCACTGGAAGTGTGTATTTAAAAAATGCAAGCTCTTTTGAATAGACTTGGTTATTGACTTGAAACGTAATAGCTGACGGCAACGGTTCAGGTGTTCTGGGTTTATAGATGTTAGGCACTCACGATCTACAATTTCTTGATATAAATGAACTTGTTTGACTTTTCTTTCTATTACCTTTCGCAACCCTATAAGGTTGAGGAAACATGTTTATCGTGTTATGATCACGACAGTCGAACGTTTCAAGAGCTACCAGAAATCAACAATATGTTTTGTAAACTTCCGTATCATGTCGGAACAGGAGCTACTTTTTTTTCTATATTTATGATATTAGCCCGTTATGGATATTATTGTCCTACCATTGTTAGAGTTTCTTGTCAGCACTCGGACCCGGAATCGAAGAAGTGGGAGGATATTTGACTGTGTTGTCAAAAACGAGAGCCAATAGTGAACGGAAACATTTCCTTTAGAAACACGAAACATACGTACATTTCTCGCAGCACTCAGACGTTGCCAATGCAAACGGTTACTAAAGCGCTGTAGTTAGAAACCAAGCGAATTATACTGTGTCGGGCTGGTACAGACCGAGGACTCTTTTTACCATAACACCCAGGAAACAAAAACTGATGAGTCTTTGACACTGCTGTCAGTTATTTCATTCTGTATATCTATATATATATTTATAAAATTTTGTGATTCTCAGGTAGCTCAGCCATGTACGGCATGCAAATAACGGAGCAGAGTAATAAACCTTGAGGAATGCCGCATTTGTTGTCAACGAAAGTCCGAGCGTACGGAATAGGTTCCCAGATATGAGAGTGGCTAAGACTTCGTAAGTAATAGACTACAGTGAGTTGTCATCGATGGCAAGTGTTCATCAGAGAAAAGGGTGTCGTTGGGATTGCACCAGCGAACTGTGGTAAGGCGGCTCCTGTTCTCTGTGTGTATAAATGATCTAATGGTTAAGGTGAGTAGTAGTCAGCGATTGTTTGCTGTTGACGCAAAGCGATACGAAACGAAAGAGCACGTAATGACGGTAGTAGGAAAGCTGAATGGTCGATTTACTGGGAGCGTTGTAGGAAACTGTTGCTCATTTACAAAGGAGACCGCATGTAAAACACTCACGCGACCCATTCTTGAGTACTGATTGAATGTTTGAGATCGCCACAAGGTCGGGATTAAATCAATTCGAAAGCGTGTTGCTACATTTCTTACCCGTAGGTTCGATCAACACGCGGGTTTTAAGGAGATTCCGTTACGGAGATTCTTCGTGAACTCAGTGAGACGACGTGCTTAACCCGCAGGAGAGGACAGGTAGTTTAAATTGTGGAAAGGGGCCAAAATAAGAGGCTGTCAGTTACACTCGAACATTCAACTTTATTATTTTATCAAACATTACAAGAGCCACAAAAAATTTTTTTAAGACACAGCTTTAATCTTTGGGACTCAATTATCGGCTGAAAGCCACATTAATTTAAAAACGGCTGAAGGCCAATAACTTAAAATGAGAAATTTAAAAGGCAATCCTTATCTTACAATAGTTCTTTATTTAGGCTGAAGGCCCAAATAATCGGACACTTCATGAGGAAGCAAGTTAAATTCAAACGGCTGAAGGCCTAACACTTAAAATTCAACAACATTAAAATTTTTTAAATGCCAAAGACCTTACGTGAAACAGTCCTTTGAACTCGGCTGAAGGCTTTAAGAGCAATTCAACTCTAATCTAAAAATCGGCTAGAAACCACACAAGTACAAACAACAAGAACGAACAATAAAAGGCAGTACACTCAAGGGTGCTCAGAAGTTCCGAGCGTCGGCCTGGAATTCAAACAGTACCACTAGCTTAGGTGAGAAAGGCAGTCGGCTCAACCATTGTTGATCCGACGACAACCCAAGTGACAGATAGTCAACGGACCAAGCGATAGGATGTTCCAACAGCCCGCAACGAAAGTTGCAACATTAGAAAATTGCAGCGAAATGCAGGAAGATCTGCAGCGGATAGGCACTTGGTGCAGGGAGTGGCAACTGACCCTTAACATAGACAAATGTAATGTATTGCGAAAACATAGAAAGAAGGATCCTTTACTGTATGATTATATGACAGCGGAACAAACACTGGTAGCAGTTACTTCTGTAAAATATCTGGGAGTGTGCGTACGGAACGATTTTAAGTGGAATGATCATATAAAATTAATTGTTGGTAAGGCCGATGCCAGGTTGAGATTCATTGGGAGAGTTCTTAGAAAATGTAGTCCATCAGCAAAGGAGGTGGCTTACAAAACAGTCTTTCGACCTATCTTGAGTACTGCTCATCAGTGTGGGATCCGTACCAGGTCGGGTTGACAGAGGGCATAGAGAAGATGCAAAGAAGAGCGGCGCGCTTCGTCTCAGGGTTATTTGATAAGAGTGATAGCGTTGCGGAGATGTTTAGCAAACTCAAGTGGCAGACTTTACAAGAGAGGCGCTCTGCATTGTGGTGTAGCTTGCTGTCCAGGTTTCGAGAGGGTGCGTTTCTGGATGAGGTATCGAATATATTGCTTCCCCCTACTTATACCCCCGAGGAGATAACGAATGTAAAATTAGAGAGATTCGTGCGCGCACGGAGGCTTTCCGGCAGTCGTTCTTCCCGCGAACCATACGCGACTCGAACAGGAAAGGGAGGTAATGCAGTGGCACGCAAAGTGCCCTCCGCCACACACCGTTGGTTGGCTTGCGGAGGATAAATGAAGATGTAGATGTTGAATTGAAACGACACAATGTGAACAGTTCGGGATCGATGAGCCACGGGCCTCGTAGCAATGGGAGCAGCCCCTCACACTGCGACCGCGATTGGATCCCGGCAGCAGCGCCGGCCAGACACGCGCCACGGAGATTTCCTCGCTGCCCCAAGCCAACCGATCAACTGCTCAGGCCCGGAAATGGTGAAAGGACCAAATATACGTCGGCCGATGAGGCGACCAACCGAACGACCAACCAACGGTCGTCCCGCTCCAATCTCCCTCCGTCTGACAGTTGATGTGTGTGTCCAGTGGTCGGCGAGCACTGGCTGTCGGGCCCTCACAGGCGATCCGTTCCCGACTTCACTACCGCTGCGTCCAGACTGCACTGCTGGTCCGTCTCCAACTCACTGCCAGTCACACGATGACCCGGAAATACTATCGGTCCCTCCAGAAATGATACGACAGTGCACTTATCAATACACGCTGCTGCTGCTGCTGCCGCCGCTCACGGGAAAGTAGGGCAGGAAGTTAGTGACGCTAGTAAATGGAATAAGAAAACGAGGCGGCAGTACCATAATTGAAGATGCCAAACAATAAATCGCCTGAACACGAGGGAAGACGACGTTGTTTTCGCGAAACCCATTCGGAAAATTTAGAGAACATGCATCTGCCACTGACTGCAGTAAGGGCCTACTGGGGCCAGAGTACGTTTCGCTTTAGGACTGTGAGAAGATAAGAGAGGTTAGGACTCGTACCGAGGCATATAGAGAATCTTTTCTCCGTAGCTTCATATGCTAGTGTAATAGGAATGGAAATTACTATTAATGGTATATTGTACTCTCCGACGTATATCGTACGGTGACTTGCGAAGTATGGTTCAAATGGCTCTGAGCACTATGGGACTCAACTGCTGTGGTCATAAGTCCCCTAGAACTTAGAACTACTTAAACATAACTAACCTAAGGACATCACACACATCCATGCCCGAGGCAGGATTCGAACCTGCGACCGTAGCGGTCGTGCGGTTCCAGACTGAAGCGCCTTTAACCGCTCGGCCACTTCGGCCGGCTGCGAAGTATGTTAACTCATATTCAGAAAAGGAGACCACCTTGAACGACTAGAGACAGAACGTTCATATTCACAGGACATGTACATTAGTATGTTGCGCAGAAAAGATTAGCATTTCAGTCATCTCGGTTCAGTACGTTTCCTGTTGCCTAGCAGGCACAGAGTCTGGCCTGTGCGGTGATAGCTTGTCCCATGGGTGATGGCATCGGCGCGTATAAGGCGCGAATGGCGTCATATGATATAGCCATCCATGCTGCATCCACCTGGTTCCATAGTTCAACTGTGGTGGTTCACCATATCCCACACATTTTCGATTGGCTACAAGTCTGGTGATCTGGGGGCCAGGGCAAAAGGCTGACGTCCTGTGACACCAAGAAGGCACGTGTTCGTGCAGACACATGTGGTCGCACATTGTGTTACTGACTGAAAGGGTGTGGCTACAGGTCCCAGGATGTCATTCACGTAAGTCACACTGGTCACAGAGCCCTGGACATGCACCAACTGTGATCTGTGGCTGTACCCAACATCACACCACGCCATAAGGCCTCGAGTTGCGAATGCAGTCACTGTGATGCCGCTCTGGCTCCGGCTAAGCGAAACGACATCATTTTCGAACAAACAGAACCTGTATTCGTTCGAATACATTATCTGATGTCACTCTTGTCCCCAGTGATTTTTTTCCATACACCATTGGCGTCTAGCATGTTTCTGCACATTCGTCAAAGATAGGCGAAGAAGTGGAAGAAGCGCACGCAACCCACTCCGTAATAAACGGCGACGGACTGTCACCCCTGATAGTGTACGATGTGTTCCACTGTTCCGCTGATGCACCAGAGCCGAGGACGACGCAAATGTGTCCTGCAGTGCCATTGGGATGAGGCTTTGAACTTCTCGGTGGGTGGTCTGTGTGGTGCTGCCTGACCCATCTCGTTACACTCTACGGCCTACCGTGAGCCATTCTGCACATACACGTTGCACTGCCGAAAAACTTCGTCACATACGATCAGCAATTTCCTGGATGGATGCATCACATTCTCTCATCCCAATAATGCGCCCTCTTTCAAACTCACTTATTTAACGGTACTGTTCGCGCTTACGTCTGCGAGGCACCCTGCACATCTGCTCAAGTCACACTGATCCATTACCTTCGGTTTATAGCAACAACGAGAGTCGCCGGCAGATTTTGTCGGTAGATGGTGTTGCGCCGCGATATCGATGTTGACCTGGAACCCGCAGGCCGACGTGGTTCAAATGCTAATATTCTCTGCAGAACATACTAATGTACATAACCTGTTAATATGAGCGTCCTGTCTCTAGTCGTTCAAGGTGTGCTGTATTTTTCCGAACATGTATGTACACTAATGGCCATTAAAATTGCTACACTACGAAGATGACGTGCTACAGAATCGAAATTTAGCCGACAGGAAGAAGACAGTGTGATATGCAAATGATTAGCTTTTCAGAGCATTAACACAAGGTTGGCGCCGGTAGCGACCCCTACAACGTGCTGACATGAGCAAAGTTTCCAACCGATTTCTCATACATAAACACCAGTTGAGCCCGCATCTCGTGGTCGTGCGGTAGCGTTCTCGCTTCCCACGCCCGGGTTCCCGGGTTCGATTCCCGGCGGGGTCAGGGATTTTCTCTACCTCGTGATGGCTGGGTGTTGTGTGCTGTCCTTAGGTTAGTTAGGTTTAAGTAGTTCTAAGTTCTAGGGGACTGATGACCATAGATGTTAAGTCCCATAGTGGTCAGAGCCATTTGAACCATTTTTTTTAGAAGGTACCCACAGGGACTGGAACCGTTTAGTATCGTTGCCAGCTGTGCTACTTTTCTCAGTTGACAATCCATGGCACGAACAGCCTGATCAGGGCGGTCCCATGGATTCGTTATTGGGTTTAAATCTGGGGACTTTGTTGGCCAGGTTGTCCAGTTGGTAGCTGTCATAGGGCAGAGGAAAAACAACCTGCATGGAGGGGTGGACATGGTCCCCAAGAACAGATGCATACTTGCGGTGACCCATTATGCTTTCCAGAATGATGAGATCGCCCAGGGAATGTCACTAACAGATTATCAGTAGTTTCCTTTTTAGAAATAAATAATTTTTACAACTGTAGCGGATTTCATCATTGACGAGTACAATAAATTAGATTGTGTGTGTTCAAACCATTCAGAGAAAATAAACACTGAAAATTATGATATGTTAATCGGCAACTATAGTCTAATAATACCGTAAAACTGTAGAGAACACGTGTCCACGAAGCTAACAGAAATTTTAACGCAGTTGCCTCATTATCTTTTCTCTGAGTTTATCACAGCTAACGGGAAGAGAATGTACTCCATTCTGAAACTGCCAGGAAGTTTCATATCAGCGCACACTCTGCTGCAGAGTGAAAATCTAATTCTGGGTACTCCATTCTGTTTCGCTCATTTGCTACAGTGGTTCAGAACGAACCCTAACATTACGAATTCGTTAAGGGTGAGCTCAAAACATCTTTACACTTGTCTCTGTTGGAATACGACACATTTCAGTTTGATTAATTGTACAGGATTTCGTGATTATTATACATGGAATGTTAATATTTAAATGGAGTACGGATCGCTGAATAGAAGCCGATAATGGGGAACAAAATTTTTTCGGTTATATAGAACAGCGGGCATCATTCAACGAGTGGCATCATACGCTCTGAATGTTGACGTTAGTGAGTAGGATAAACGAGATTATGATTTCACCCACTGATTAATAGCGCAAATTGGCGGGAAGAACCCAACTAGCCGGAAACAACCTCACATGGAAATTGCAACAGAGATCTGCTACCGCGCTTTGAATGTGATGTGACTGTACTTTAACCATCAGAGTAAAGGAAGAAGGCGATTTCGTTCCATCAGTGGTGAGACTCATGACCTACCCGAGCGTGTGCAGTGTTTCACAAACATATACGAATGAGTGGCCCTTCCGATAAATCTGTCCGCAACAAATGCAACTGACACGAGATTTAAGAAGTTTAGTGATATATTTACACTCAATGCTGAGTTGCTATTACAGAACATGGAGGGCCTCGGCAACTCTGTACGTGTTGTTAAGGGGAAATTTAAAGTAGACTGGAGCGACAGTGAGAATTTGGATCCAGGAGGAAGGCGTGTCAGTGTAATCCGTGCAGCTCTGTGAACCGGTGTTCCAAGGTGTCACAGTGGCTGACGCTCATGCCTGGTAAGCAGGAGATTCCCGGCCATGTTACAGATTTTCACTCGCCGTTTCAGTCTATTTGCATAAAATGTATCAGATAGTTATCTGAACTAACATGTATGGGATTTCATTTTCTGTTCATGATTCATCAGCACCAAGCGAAATCTGACGAAACTTCGACAAAAAGTTATAGCTGATGTACTATGTACACGTTTCAGTAAGCGACAGCTATTGCCAAAACTTCTCTCTTGTCGATTGTGACTAAGGATAAGATCAAAGAATTTATGTGCGCAAGTACCTATATGAAAATTCTCCATTTTTTTCTATTCAACACCACATTTTGAGAATAATAACTCCTACCTTCCACACTGAATAAATATTTAACGACATGAGTAATTTATTCGAATTAATGACGTACATATTTAGATAAACTCCACAGACTGTCACTTTTGTAATGGGTAGTGAGTCCACTGAATAGCTGGATATCATTTCTTAATCCTAGCCTATGCCACTGCAAACAAGAATGTATTATATCGGATTAGGTTTACAGTTTCTGATGGCTTTATTTCTGTAGTAACTGATTCTCCCATTAATTCATCTGCTACAGGTCAGACAAATTAAAACAGCAGTCTTAATTGCAGATAGTATTATGAGAACTGTGATCGTTAGATAATGTAAAGGGAAAAAATTTCTTTTTGACAAAACTTGTTTCCGGACAGTTGTGCCATAATCAGAGGCTTAGGTTCTATTTAGTTATTAGTCTCTTGAATTTTAAGCTGTGTAGGACCTTCGTGAAACGGTCAAATCAATTGTCATAATTTGCTATGATTGTCATTGTCGACATATTCAGGTTTGTATCTTGCAGAAGAGACAGAAAACCACAGAGCACGTTAACTGACTTAACGACAGTCGGGGGTCAGAGATGCCAAGAATAAGACAGTTCTTCATGCTTGCTTGCTGAAAGTTCCACATAGAAAACAGCAATACATCATGTATCGGCTCACATCTGCAATTACCTATAATTGTTGTTATGGAAGACATTGCTTGCATTCCAGTTTCTCTAACATTCGAAAGCTAACAGACAAAAACGCCTTATGGTATCAAAATATGCCCTTATCATAATGAACTCATCTTGACTAAACTGGTTTTGTTAAATACTTCGAGGAAACAAAACGTAAGACAGTTCGATTTACTTCCGACAGATCCCAAATATCTGCGAAGCAAGCATTCATAAGAGAAGGGTTACTTGTATGGCAAGAATGAGAGAAGTTGTAGCTGATAAAAGTTTCCTGGATGTATTTTATCTGAGCTGTAGAAATCACATGTCCGTAAGCGATGTAAGATGTAACGTAGATTACATTTCTTGGCCAGTTATTTGGACTTTTTTCGGCATGACATTGGATCTGTTGGTAAAAAAACATGAATAGCGGTTCCCAATAACGGACGTTTCTCGAATGTTAAAGAGTTATTAGGAGAAACGAAGTACCTTAATGTCGTGTGACTACTACTGGACTTACCGAATAGACTTTCCTGAAACACAGCAACATCAGAAATCAGAAAGCAATTATTTTTTTCCCTTGTTCTCCACACTTCTCCCTTGGTTTTTTTTTTCATACGTTTTGCATCTTTGCATACTAATGCATTCATCTTCCGTTCTGATTAGGAACTCTTGTCGCAAGACCGTATCATTTTGGCAGTGTAGGTTCATCACTTGATATACCAGTTAATCTTTACACGAAGGCAAGCATTAGTAGAGGCTTGTAGGAGTTTTAGTTTTGCCTGTTGAGTTAACTTCTGTCGACATTTAAGCGTTCTTCCATGTAGGCACCAACCGATTTTGCTAACATTCGATTTCACATAACTACACTACAGGCCATTAAAATTGCTACACCACGAAGATGACGTGCTACATACGCGAAATTTAACCGACAGGAAGAGCTCAAAAATGGTTCAAATGGCTCTGAGCACTATGGGACTCAAATGCTGAGGTCATCAGTCCCCTAGAACTTAGAACTACTTAAACCTAACTAACCTAAGGACATCACACACATCCATGCCCGAGGCAGGATTCTAACCTGCGACCGTAGCGGTCACGTGGTTCCAGACTGAAGCGCCTAGAACCGCACGGCCACTCCGGCCGGCCTTTGGTCGAGATCCAATGACTGTTAGCAGAATATGGAATCGGTGGGTTCAGGAGGGTAATACGGAACGCCGTGCTGGACAGACAGGAGCGCCGGCGATGGTGTACTCAACGACGAAGCTGGTTGCACGAATGGCGAAGCGTCATTTTTTCGGATGAATCCAGGATCTGTTTACAGCATCATGATGGTCGCATCCGTGTTTGGCGACATCGCGGTGAACGCACATTGGAAGCGTGTATTCGTCATCGCCATACTGGCGTATCACCCGGCGTGTTGATATGGGGTGCCATTGGTTACACGTCTCGGTCACCTCTTGTTCGCATTGCCGGCACTTTGAACAGTGGACGTTACAGTTCAGATGTGTTACGACCCATGGCTCTACCCTTCATTCGATCCCTGCGAAACCCTACATTTCAGCAAGATAATGCACGACTGCATTCTGGATACAGAAAACGTTCGACTGCTGCCCTGGCCAGCACATTCTCCAGATCTCTCACCAATAGAAAACGTCTGGTCAATGGTGGCCGAGCAACTGGCTCGTCACAATACGCCAATCACTGTGGCATCGTGTTGAAGCTGCATGGGTATCAGTACCTGTACACGCTATCCAAGCTCTCAATCATTGCCCAGGCGTATCAAGGCCGCTATTACGGCCAGAGGTGGTTGTTCTGGGTATTGATTTCTCAGGATCTATGCACCCAAATTGTGCCAAAATGTAATCACATATCAGTTCTAGTGTAATATATTAGTCCAATGAATACCCGTTTATCATCTGCATTTCTTCTTGGTGTAGCAATTTTAATGGCCAGTAGTGTATATAGATGTAGATGTTCTAAATAACAGTTTCTCGCGGCGTGACTGTAACAGAGCAAACAAGTATCGTGTTCTCTATTTATCTTCTAGAAGAGACTTGTCAGGAATCGTGGAAAACTAGCGTGTCGTGCGGTGATTGCCCTCACTGTTTGTACAGCCCCGTGGTTTCTGGGCTGCCTCGGCCAGGCCACGCGCTGTGGGTGTCCTTGACACACAGGGACGCAGAGACACCGCCGCCTCCGTATCGATTCTGGCTCCCGTGCCCGCTCCGCAGTGGCTGGCATTGAAAGTAGATTCTGTGTGCGTGTGTGTGTGTGTGTGTGTGTGTGTGTGTGTGCGTGTGTGTGTGTGTGTTAGTGCGTAGCGACCTATTTCCTTCTACATGCAATATATGTAGCGTTGTCTGTTCACCTCTTCCTGACAGGACAATGTGACACACTGCGAATGTAACTGGTCTAATCAGTATTACCAGTAAGATGCAAATGATCCGTAGTCGGCCACATTAATTGCATCACTCTTTTGCATAGACCACAAAGCAAGAAAAATCACATCCTTTTGGGTATCACTAAGCCCCAGTAATACCAACATATTTTCCATAATGCGCATTATCAAAGGCACCGGGAGAGTGGAGTAGTAGTTCTTTATGGACTCCCAAAGAAAATTGAAAGGGAAACAAATACGTCAAATGTTGTTGATTTATATTAACAACATACTTTTTAAAGAGGTCCTGATGTGTAAGTAGGGTGCAGAACCTGAGAATATCTCTTAGCACATTATCAGTAATTTCAAAGCACTTTCGACAATGTGTAATACCACCCTCAAAAATTTAAAAACGCAGATTTAATTAATTCCTGTTGACATTTACCCACAATATACTTGTTAGAGAGATACTGTTTTTTAAGTAATGTACTGAATCTGCAAACACTGAATATGATATCCAGTGGGGAAAGTGGCACCTATTACAGAGACTTAATTTCTTTGGTTTAAGTTTATCTTAAAAATTTAAAACATTCATGGGATTCAAAAAAAATTATATTTTCTTGCAAAATTTTAAAATATAAAATAAGCGACTAGATTACAACATTTCCAAAATGCGATCAGTAAGGACCACTCCCCCCCCCCAAATTGGTATGAATAAATTACAGTAATTTCTATTTCTCTTTTTATTTGATGAAGCTCTCCACGCTGGTCTTCCTTGCACCACCCTCTTCATCTCCGTTCTTCCATTATCCAACTCATGACTGATAATGTCTGAGAATGTGCATCACCAATCGATCCCTTCTTTTCGTCAAGGTGCACTATAATTATTTTTTTCTCCATTCTTCGATGCAGTACCTCTTCACTACGTATTCGACTCACCAACCTATTCTTCAGATCTATTCTGTAATACCACATTTCAAAAATCAATTATCTTTTGTTGTCTTAACGGATTATCGTCCCTGTTTGATTTGCCTAAAACACCGCACACCTTACAAATATCTTCAGAAAGAACTTCTTAGCAATTAATATCCGATGTTAACAAGTTTCTTTTGTTCGGAATGCTTTTCGTACGATTTCGTCTGTATTTTACATCTTCCGTTTTTCGGCCATTTTCAGTTTCTTTGTTCCACAAATGTCAAAGTTTGTCTACTTTTAGTCCCTCATTTCCTAACCTAGTTCCATTAACATTGCCTGATTTCATCGACTACATTGAATTACTCCTGTTTTACTTTCATTGATATTTATCGTATTACCTGTACTGAAGACACTATGCATCTCTGTGAGACGGTTAAAGAACTTCTTAGGCAGCGGCTCCCATTCCTAGTAAAGATCGGTGTCGCGATTGAGACGCAACTAGTGGTTCCGCATGATTACTATGTCACATAGCACTCTGTGACAGTGATTATATATGACGCATAAGTCTTCCTCGTAACTGTGGTAATGTACAGTGAGCCTCTGGAAAAGGAATGGACGCCACTGTTATCATTTATTTAATTATTTAATTACGTATATTCTTTCCATTATTCTTATGTGTGTTTGTGCGATCGTCTTCGAACAGCTGTAGGACAGAGATGGACGTTTTACTAAAATTTGTTGTCAGCCATACTCTTGTTTGGAACTGCCAAAGGTTTACCTGTAGCAGTAGAGTCTTAAAGAATGGTAGGATCCCCCTCACACTTCCCCTCAGTGAAGGGCAGATATATCGTTATGGGTGCTCCGTCATTTTTCGTCATTCGGTTCCTGGTGTGGCTAAAGGATGGATGGAAGCTCCGATGGGCTCCGTCATGCAGTTTGCAAAATTTGAAGAAGATGAGCTACTTTGGTGTTAAGATTACTAATCCATTCTTTTTCAGCTAAATAGTCAGAGTTATGTGGCGGCCACCATTTGTATTAATTTAACAAATAAATTCAATGGTTAGAAGGTTGGTACTTTGTCGAGAGGATGGACCACAATAGAATCCAGTAATATAGAGTCAAATTGAGGTATCCTCAGCACGTTTGATTTTATTTGAATTACGTCATAAATTATCTTGCCTTTAATGATAAACGTAAATTAGTTTGCCAAATTTTAAACGAATTATTTTGCGGCGTGGGTCTCGCCCAATGTGTTCGATACAACTATGTGCTCGACACTGTACAACAAAAGATATTAGACACTTTAGTACGATTTCTGGGTATGTATTTTGCGTGTAACTGTGTGAGATTGCCTTACGGAGTGGCCGCGCGGTTTGAGGTGCCATGCCACGGAATGCGCAGCCCCTTCCCTCCGGAGGTTTGAGTCCTCCTCGGGCATGTGTGTGTGTTATTGTTAGCATAAGTTAGTTTAAGTAATGTGTAAGTCTATGGACCGATGACCTCAGCAGTTTGGTTTCTTAGAAGTACACACACAGTTGTAATGTTGTGTGAGATTCTTAAGTACACTGGCGTGCGAAATTGTTTGCTAATTTTCTTTTTTTATTTCTGTTCTGCTGGTTATTGTCTCCCCACTACCACGTGAGCAATTCTCATCTACGGGGTGCAGAAATGTTGCTCTTCTACTGGAGGTCCCTCCTTGGAGCCTGGCGCACTTGTCTCCCAGCTACCATGATCTACCCCTGAAATAAATTCTGTAAATATGATCAAAAAACATTCTTAATATTTTTTTTAAGGGCAACGTGTGACAGAACACTTTAGCAATAACTAACATAAATATCCAAAATAATTATTTCACTGTTAAGTGGAATAGAAATAGTTAATCTTTGCATAACGGGTAACTCAGACTATTTATGTAATGATTTTGGTACAACTCGGCAACCTGAACGTTTTCAGGTTGATGTGTAGTGCAAAATCATTATGTAAATGGTCTGTGTACATGCGACAGTTATAAATTTTATATAATGATTTTGGCACAACTTGGATACCTGAAGAAGTCCTAAGAACGAAACCTATCGTACAACAATCAATTTGTAATAATATGGCTGCCGTTGTTTTCATTAACCATTAAGATTAAATATACACTATCTGATCAAAAGTATTCGAACACCAGCTAGCTGGCATTAATATGACGTGTGTCTGCCCGTCGCCTCTATGACGGATCGAACTCTGGCTCAAATAACCAAAGAACTTAGCGCATATCTGCCTTATAGTCAGACACTATCTACTTTCACTGACCTCAGCAAAATTATTTACTGACTGATTATAACTCATCATTTGGGATAACTACTCGGGATCCCTATCAGGAGTGATTTTGGGACTGAAATTATTGAACGATCCACAGGGATGGATAAATATAAGGGCCATTGATTTCTGACTACCCACGTCGACTCGTGTGCACAAATCAATGAGTAAAGGACGTTCCAGATGTAATTCAGTCTAGGATTTGCGTGTACTTAGCGTGAAGTTTTGATTGTGTTCCAAGAACGATTGACTAAGTTGAGTTCCGGTGTACCGCTTTGATTTCCAGCATGGTGGTGGCAGCACAGTCAGTGCAAAATGATAGCCCTTGTTGAAGTTCGTATTAGGACAAATACTTGCATGTGAAGAATTTAGTAGGCTGTAATGTCCCACGTTATGGTATTTCATCGCGTGTTCTCGTCAAAATCAAATAGTGTCAGTAACTAAGTTCAGTTGCTGTATAATTCAGTGCATTTCTAGTAGAATGAGATTCAATGACGTGCGTGATGAACATGTGAGATGAGCAGAAAGAACTGTAGTGACATAATATTTCTTATCTGTACCCGTACGTTTTTTGTTTTTTTTTTTTAATTACGAGGCCGCTACGTTAGTCATCATCGCGAAAAAATACAATAAATAATGTTCTATTTTTAAATGAGTCATGGCCTGCATACCACAAGAAATTGCATATAAAACTGAGACTCTTTGGTTTCGTAGTTCAATAATTTCAGTCCCAAAATCACTCCTGATAGGGATCCCGAGTAGTTATCCCAAATGATGAGTTATAATCAGTAAGTAAATAATTTTGCTGAGGTCAGTGAAAGTAGATAGTCTCTGACTGTAAGGCAGATATGCGCTAAGTTCTTTGGTTGTTTGAGCCCTCCAATGAGTTATCCGTTATGCAAAGATTAACTATTTCTATTCCACTTAACAGTGAAATAATTATTTTGGATTTTTATGAAATCCCAAGCATTAAATCAAGGGCTGTAGCAAAAGTAAATGTCCTCATAGGAAAGCAAGGGCATAAAGTCCGGCAATGATCTCCCGGCGAGTTCTACGTAACGAAGTAAAGTACAGATGGACGTAACTAAATGTAAACAAGCAAATCAGAAACTAACGGAAATCGTTCAAGGTCTACGAGAGACCATGTCAAAGCCTCATGAGCTTCAAACACATACGACGTCCAACTGCATCAGCTACCATATTCCTACAGACGATGTGTGGTGGGAAATAATTCACAGTCTTAAAAGTTTGTCGAAATTCGGATTCATGACATTCGGCTGCGAAAGGTCATATAAATGTAAACACATCAATTTTCAATACTATTATCTTTCTGTACTGTGGACAGTATTGGCGTTATCAACGTCAAATAAAATGTGTCAGTCCACATGATTAGGAAGGCAGCATTTATATAGGCTCCACTCAGTACGATTTTGATGAAAATCCATGTGATGCTACCTGAAGGGGCGGTTAGAAGTAAATATATTTATACATGTGAAGAAAATTGTTTCAATAAAATTGTTTACTGCATGTTAGTTATTGCTAAAGTGTTCTGTCACACGTTGCCCTTTTAAAAAAATATTAAGAATGTTTTTTGATCATATTTACAGAATTTATTTCAGGGGTAGATCATGGTAGCTAGGAGACAAGTGCGCCAGGCTACAAGGAGGGACCTCCAGTAGAAGAGCAACATTTCTGCACCCCGTAGATGAGAAATGATAGCTGCTGAGAGCAAGCACCACCCGTGGCGCAGCGGTAACACACCTGTAATTGCCCTGATTAGCGCCTCCTACGTCGATAACGTCGTGTTGACATCGCAGGTGAATTGCCTCCATCAAATAACCAGTTCCTGACTACATCTCTCATTTAAAAGTCACCTGCTTTAATGCACCGGTATACCTTCTTATCCTCTGGTCCTGATACCAAGTAATCGAAATTTCAGACACTTGTCTTCCCAGTGCAAAACAACTCTTCTCCTTCACGCAATTCTACTTACATAAACGACCATGTTTAAGGCAAACGAGAAGCACTTTTTACAACAAATAGTTTAGACCATACTAATTTGGAGTGTCCTTCATATACCTTTATGTGAAGGCAGAAGTGATGGGTTATACAAAGCTATGCCCAATTCATTTCTCTCTGCGCATCCCAACGTGTTATCGAGGGCTCTACAGTGCTGCATAAGAACAAATTAGGTATCCACCGACACTACAGTAAATGTGTAATAGTACAGCTGGGGTGGTTTTCCGTAAAAATCGCTGCGTGGAGTTGCCGCGTGGTTAGGGGCACCATGTCACGGATTGCTAGGCGCCGGTCGGAGTGGCCATGCGGTTCTAGGCCTTACAGTCTGGAGCCAAGCGACGGCTACGGTCGCAGGTTCGAATCCTGCCTCGGGCATGGATGTGTGTGATGTCCTTAGGTTAGTTAGCTTTAATTAGTTCTACGTTCTAGGTGACTGATGACCTCAGAAGTAATGTCGCATAGTGCTCAGAGCCATTTGAACCATTTTTGATTGCGCGGCCCCACCCGCCGGAGGTTCAAGTCCTCCCTCGGGCATGGGTGTGTGTTGCTCTTAGAGTAAGTTAGTTTAAGTAGTGTGTAAGTCTGGGGACCGATGACTTCAGCAGTTTGGTCCCTTAGTAATTCACGCGCACATTAAACATAAATGTCAGTGCCAATTCAGATGTGGTGGTAAAGAAAAAAAAAAATGATGCCAATGGCTCTGAGCACTGTGGGACCTAACTTCTGACGTCATCAGTCCCCTAGAACTTAGTACTACTTAAACCTAACTAACCTAAGGACATCACACACATTCATGCCCGAGGCAGGATTCGAACCTGCATGCGACCGTAGAGATCGCACGGTTCCAAACTGTTGCGCCTAGAACCGCTCGGCCACTCCGGCCGGCAGTGGTGGTCAGCACGACCAAAATTATTCTAGTTCATGTTTATTCTCTTGGTATATTGCTCTTTCTGATATTTTTCAATTATTTTGCTGATTCTTTCACTTTGTCTGCTACGCTTCAACGTTTCTGGTTGCCACTTTCAGCGTTATTGAGATACGTTTCACTTTTCGTTTTCCGTAGCTGTGTTCGTTCTATATGCCTCCAGTCCAATTCCGGGGCATATTTGGTCAATTGATGCTTTGACGGCTCCAGACTTGCCTATTGTATCTGCATAAATACTAAACACAATATCTTCTATAACAGCCCAGGAAAATTACTCCAAAGAAAGGCCGCGATGGCCTATAAATATGCATAAGATGGAAATAGTTTTATTCGACGTTAGGCACCACAAATAAGAGTTAAATGAGTCTGCGACGGTTTCTGGCTTGAGCTAAATTTCTGAGGGGCGCAAAATCACGAAATTTTATGACTTTATCCAGCTTTTCGCTTATTACTCACAAACGATACATCCTACTGAAAATTCCTAAATTACCAAACAGAAAGAGCAAAAATTACTCATAGAAAGACCTACAAAAATATGAAGTCGGTTCAGCCTTTTAGCCATAATCGATCGTCAAAGATGCTCAGTTCTTACCAGCTTGGCGGAAAAGTGAGTTATGCTCATATCATACCGCCTGTAGCTCAAAAGCGGCTACTCCAAATGAAAATATTGGGAACTCAATTTCTTAAGGTTGGTTGCGACAGTTTTTAGGATTTCTCTAAAGCTATCAGTTGCCGTAACGGCCTTCTGTCGGTCGGGGACCCCACTGTACTTCACCCCCATAGTTAATTCCATATCTGTCTCCCGCGTGTTGACGTCTTGGACGAGTGATCTCTCAAGGGAGCACCGTGACAGAAGAACAAAAGAAAAGAAAATGCCAAATATAGTAATACGGTAATGATTATTAGGCAGAAGACGAAAGGGATGAAGAGGTAGAACAAATACTATGGTTATGCAATTGAAGAGTGCAACAAGATTATGCAAAAGGCAAAGCTCTTAAACTTCACGAAAGAAGACAAGGGAACACTTATGTGATAAGGTTACGCCCGAATGCCCGAAGAATGTTGGGAGATAAAGGAGAAAGACCGCGAAAGAAACAGAAACATGTGTTATCGAATTTCTAAATGCAACGACCTGTCTGTCGTTGTGAAATAAGGTTCATCGGAGAAATTATCATTCACAGCACGCAGGTAAAGTAAAGCAAGTGAAAATTCTAAAGTTGTTGGACTGGGACTGAAGCTTTTAATTTCAGGATAACGCTTTCAATGTTAACCACCACACCACCTATCTCAGTGAAGTTCGCGTAATTTGAAATGATTTTAGCTTCATTTAATTATTATTTCTTCGTACAAAATTAACAGCAAGTTTTCCTGGGTTTGGCTAGTGTTGCATCGCACAACGTATTTTGCTGTGCGTCGAATAAAATTACTAAATTCAATTAACAGTGTTCGTGAATGGAACCTTGTCTTGCTTTCGCCAGATTCAATTTGTTTTATCTAAAATTAAATTTAGTTGCCAGGCAGAACAGAAGCGCCCAAATTAGCGAAATGAATAATAAAAGAAACTGGTCGAACGGGCTCGGCAGAATACTTCGCATGTGTGAGAGCCAGTTATTAGCTGGCTCCACGCTCGCCGTGTTGCCGTTTTCCGACCGCTGCGCGGGCCGCTTCTCTCTCTGACTATATTAACGAACGTCGAGATTCGTTAAAACTGCCGATGAGCGTACGCTACGCAGCGGCTCGCAGGGCTGGTTCTGCCTGCGGCCGGAGCACGGCAGCAGGGGCGGAAACACGACCCACCCTATGTCTCGTTTCTCGCCCGCTGCGTTTCAGCTTTTATACCAGACACTCTTAGAGAGCTGTTGTGTGTACTTTGCTCTCTTCCACAATCGCTGCATGAAACGCAGCTTTTGCTGCACGCGCGAAACTACATAAACGTAAATGGGCCTGTCGTGCTATGCTCTCCTAGAGTTCAGACTCGAGCCTTAGTTTAAGACTCCAGTATTTTAATTCCCCTGCAGTTTTTGTTCTTGAACAACCGTCTCTAGTACCATGGAAGTTATTCCTGCATGTCTTAACTCATGTCGTGCTATTCTGCTCATTCTTCTAATCTGATCAGTAATGTTTAGGTGACGAAGACGATTCCAGTGTGACCAAACAAGATTGAACAACAAAGAACGAAGTGGCAGACATTTCTGAAGAACGGGGAATCGTAAAAAAAAGAAAAAGAAAAGTGGAGGCCCGACGTATCACAACAAATTGAGACCATACTGGGAATAAATGGTAATCAATTTTCAACGTATTGTATAACGTATTTAACTTGACCAATATCGCCGCCCGCTGGGTTTCGTGCTCATCCATTCCAAAAATCCGCAGAACTGAGGCAACAATGGAGCTTTTGTAACTTTCACATGTCATTCCACAGGACTGCTACATCCGGCTAATAACCAGGGAACAGTACTTATTGTTAGTGTATTATGGTGGCCTCGAAACATAGTGAAACACAACGGAAATGTTAATCCTAAATTTAAAAAGTGTAAATGACCTTGTAATCAAGTGATGACCTTATTTCGTTACGTTACACTGAATGAAATTCATTGTGTCAATTAACAGTGACTACTTCCACACGTGGGATGTGGAGGCAAAAGAAGGAAATTAGATTTAATGTCCAGCCTAAAAACAATACAATTCTAGTCGTTAACTTGCCCTGTACCTTTACTCAGAGAAGCAAAACACAGTAAGAATAAAATTAAATAAACATTTCTGGTTCAAACTGTTTCAAATGGCTCTGAGCATTATGGGACTTAACTTCAGAGGTCATCAGTCCCCCAGAACTTGGAACTACTTAAACCTAACTAACCTAACGACATCACACACATCCATGCTCGAGGCAGGATTCGAACCTGCGACCGTAGCGGTCGCGCGGTTACAGAATGTAGCGCCTAGAACCGCTCGGCCACAAACATTTCTGGCATTAAATATTGTTGCCGCAAGTATGTAGTGCAGATTTTGGGAAACAATAAGCAGTCATTCATCCATAAATGTACTCAGTTACTCGAAATATACGGGTAATTACAACCCGTAGCACTGGCGTAATACTGTAAAGAAACCAGACTCAAACACGAGTGCACCATGTGTTATATTCGAATAACGGACGGACTGCGCTTTCAACCAACGAGAACAATGCACGCCCATGATACGTTCGCACGTTCGACATAAACTGGTGGGTTGAAAATCTGTTCATATAACGCATACTTATTTGTTGCCTGACAAAGGAGAAATTGCGAGTATTGGCAGATGCACTGAAGGGGAGCAGGTCTGGTTATTATTTTACCCAATAACAGAAAAAGTGTAAGGTAGGGGGGTATGCCAAACAAACAGTACATTAATATTTCGGTATTGTCACTACCACAATCGAGAAATTACATGATGTACACTGGCGAAACATTTTATTTTAAAAAGAAAACCAATACCACATTACTTTTTGAACTGCCAGCTTGATTCTGTTTCAGAGTTTGTATCGAAAATTTGTGAACTGGCTGTACCTCACTTTGTTGTAGTCTTCCGAGGGAGTGTGGTGACGAAGGCGCACGATGCTGGTATTTGGCGATTCTGTGTAGAAAACAATCTCCGTATCCGTTATAGGTGTATTGCTTGTAGTGGACCTACCCAGGCAGCGTGGCAGCTGTTGCCGTGAGCTTTGTTACGTACGATTGCAGTTCCAATCTGTGCATAAATTGAAGCACGTGACACTAGTATACACTGATCAGTCAGATTATTATTTTTTTATCAAAGTAATGTGCTTGTATTTTCAATGTGCTAAAAACAACAAAATCTCTTAGCAACATCACGTTTTGATTTGCAGTTCTCTTCCCCATTGTTATATTATTTATTGTTTATTGCTACATTGATCTAGTAGCTCTTCGAAAGTATTGCAAAAATTATGAACTAGTCTTATTTTTTACCTTTTATGGTTCCTAAACTCTGATCGCTGCCACATTTCCTCCTTGCTCTTGGGTGGTTAAAACTATGATTATGTCACCATCATAGATATGCTGTTTAATTTTTTCTCCCAAGTATTTAGGGATGTAAACTACTACAAGTTTACTGCCTCTCTCTAGTGGAGCTGGTGTGCTGTAGAATACAATGTAGTCCGCAGTAAACTATATGATCTGAAGTATCCGGACACCCAAATCTGATGCGGAATTGATAACGAGATGCCACGAGATGCGGATCCGCCAGTAAAATAAGAGGTCGGGAGTATCAGTAAAGTAGTAACCGCAGACGGAGTCCGTGAGGAAAGCTCATTGACTTCTAAAGTGGGCAAATCGCTGGATGTCACTTGAGTATCATATCAATAGGGGACAGTTTCCAGTCTTCTGAAGCTGCCCAAGTCCATTGTTGGTGACGCGATTGTGAAATGCAAACGCTAAGGAACAACCACAGGCAAACTAAGAGGGGGGCAGACGTCATGTCACTAGCAGCGACCGCTGAACATGGCAGAGGGTCGCTGTAGAAAATCGCATGAACTCAGTGGAAGGATTCACTTGTGAGTTCGAAAGTTTTATTAGCATTCCAGCTAGCACTAACACATCTAACTTAATAAACTAACAAGAATGGGGCACAAAGGTCGAGCAGGTCATCATCAGCCACACTTTTCAGTAGTACTTGCTAAGCGATGAGTGAGGTGGTGGGAACGGTGACACTGCTTGATGACTGGAACGAGTGATTTGGAGCGATGAATTACTCTATACTTTGTAACAATCCTACGTAATGTCCTGGGTTTGGGTAATGCCTGGAAAACTTGCAGTGCGAACTATGAAATACAGATAAGGTGGTGTTACGGTATGGATCACCTTATAGCGTCTAAGGAAACGCTATGCTCAGAAGGATATGAATGCAATTTACTACGTTTCTGTATTATGTACAGTAGAGAAAACGTTCAAAGACACTGACTGCATTAGCATGAGAATGCATCCCGTTATAAAGCGGCATCGATGTGGCAATGCTCTGTGGACAAAAAGTCCCTGAAATAGACTGGCCTGCCCAGAGTCCCCAGCTGAACCCAATGGAACACCTCCCCCCCCCCCCCCCCCCCACACACACACAAACACACATTCAGGCACCTCATTGGCAGTGTCACCAGCAGAGTTCGATCCGTCATAGAGGCGACGGGCAGACACACGTCATATTAATGCCAGCTAGCTGGTGTTCGAATACTTTTGATCAGATAGTGTATATTTAATCTTAATGGTTAATGAAAACAACGGCAGCCATATTATTACAAATTGATTGTTGTACGATAGGTTTCGTTCTTAGGACTTCTTCAGGTATCCAAGTTGTGCCAAAATCATTATATAAAAATTTATAACTGTCGCATGTACACAGACCATTTACATAATGATTTTGCACTACACATCAACCTGAAAACGTTCAGGTTGCCGAGTTGTACCAAAATTATTACATAAATAGTCTGGTTGTCACAGTATCCAGGACATTTGTATCACGATTTTAGCATAACTCGTCAACCGGAAGATTTTCTAAGATTGACATCGGTTGCGTCACATTAAATCTGTAATCACGTAGCTGAGGTGGTTTCATTAAACGTTAATGTTAGTGTCAGTTCAGCTGTGGTGGTCAACATGATCAAAATTATTCTTGTGCTAATATTTTTCAATACGTTTGCTGATTCTTACTCTTTGCCTGCAAATCTTCAGAAGTTTTGATTGCCACTTTCAGTATTCTTGAGAGACATTTCACTTGTCCTTTTCCGTAACCGTGTTCGTTCTATATGCCTCCAGTCTAATTCCGGGGCGTTTGATCACTTGCAGTGAGGACGGAGCCCTGACGCCTCCAAACTTGCCTGTTGTATCTGCATAAGTACTAAACACAATATCTTCTACAATAGCCCAGGGTATTAGCCGAAAGAAAGGCCGCGATGGACAATAAGTGTACACAAGACGCAAATAATTTCATTGGATAATAGGCATTTCAAATAAGAGTTAAATGAGTTTGCGACGTTTCGGGCTTGTGCTGAATTTCTGAGGTCCGAAAAACCATAATATTTTAGCGCTTTCTTCACATTTCGGTTATAAATCAAAAGCGCCACATCGTTCTGAAAATTCCCGAAACACGAATATGAAACAGTATAACATTCCTCGTACTAGGACCTACATAACATTTAAAATCTGTTCAGCAATTTAGCGACAATTGATCGTCAAAGACGGTCGGTTTTTTACGGCTTGGCGGAAAAGTGAGTTGAGCTCATGTTCCAACGCCTGTATATCAAAGACAGTTTGTAGAGTATCACATTCTGCGTGAAGAGGGCTCCTAAATTTTAAAATTCACAAACTCCTTTCCTAAGATACTAATAAGTATGTGAAAGTATTCGTAGTGCTAAATTCTTGCTAGGACTTTTTTGTGAAATCAATTTACTTTGGACCACTGATCATCCACATTCGTCCAGGTATTCAAATTTAAGTTTAATTTAGTTGGATAACTGCATACCTATGTATTTAGCTCTATTTATTACTTTAATTACTCAAGTACATACAGTCACCTTAACAGCTCATGCTTCCAAGTTGCTGACAAAAATAATATGCAGTAGAACAGAACAGAAAATTGAGGCTGTACTACATGACTATCAGTATGACTTTAGGAAAGGTAAGGACAGCAGAGAAGCAATTCTGACATTGCGGTTGATAATGAAAGCAAGGCTAAAGAAAAATCAAGACAAGTTCATAGGATTTGTAGACCTAGAAACAGCGTTCGACAATGTAAAATGGTGCAAGAACTATAGGGAGAGACGGGTAATATACAATATGTACAAGAGCCAAAAGGGATTAATAGGACGACCAAAAACGAAGTGTTTGGATTAAGAATGGTGTAAAACAGCGATGTAGTGTTTCGCCCCTAATGTTCAACCCGTACATCGAAGAAGCTGTGATGGAAGTAAAATAAAGGTTCAGGAGTGGAACTGAATTTCAAGGTGAGAAGACATCAATGATACGATTCGCTAATTACATTGCTATCCTGAGTGAAAGTGAAGAAGAATTTCATGATCTGCTGAATGAAATGAACGATGTAATGAGTGCAGAATACGGACTGCGAGTAAATCAAAGAAAAACTAAAATAACAAGAAGTAGCAGAAATGAGAACAGCGAGCAACTTAATATCAGGATTGATGGTCATTATATAGTTAAAATTAAGGAGTTCTGCTAGCTAGGCAGCAAAATAACCGAAGACGGATGGAGCAAGGATGACATTAAAAGGAGACTAGCATTGGCCAAGCACTGGCCAAGAGAAGTCTACTAGTATCAGACATGGGCCTTCTCTGAATATACGTTTGGAGCACAGAATTGTATGGTGGTGAAACACGGACTGTGGGAAAAGCGGAACAGAAGAGAATTGAAGCATCTGAGACCTAGTGATAAAGACGAATGTTGAAAATTAGGTGGCGTGATAAGGTAAGGAATGAGGAGATTCTGAGCAGAATCGGAGAGGATAGGAATATGTGGGAAACACTGACAACGAGAAAGGACAGGATGATGGGACACCTGTTAAGACATCAGGGACAGACTTCAATGGTGCTAGAGGCAGCTGTAGAGGGCACAAACTGTAGAGAAAGACAGAGATTGGAATACATCCAACAGATAACTGAGGACGTAGTTTGCAAGTGCTACTCTGAGATGAAGAGGTTGGCAAGGAGAGAAATTCGTGGCAGGCCGCATCAAACCACTCAAAAGACTGATGACTCAAATAAAATTATTTTAATTACCGAAGTACGTACTGGATAATGTTTTGTGTTACTTAGTTGCGCTTATGGTAATCATACAAGGAGTGTGTAACTATTAATTCGTCCCCCTTTGTTGGCTTCTGAGTTTTGGTTATGGAAAAGGCGATCTGAACGGTTGGCCATCTGGCTTGTTCTACAACGACTGTACATGTTGCGGAACAAGTTGTTCGTAGGCAAATGTTTTGACGTGATGGGCATTGCTTGTTTCACATGTTGTGATGCAGTCGAAACTGATTAAGATAAGGGTACAATAAAGGAAAAGGCATAGAAAACATATACTGATGCCAGGAAGATGAGGAAGGACGGCCATTATACTTGGTTAGAGAGTCAGACAATTGTGCCCATTCATGAAAAGCGTCGGGAATGTGTCTACGCTAGAGAGGTAAGTTTTGTCAAACAAAAAATCCAGAGGATATGGTCAGAGGAGAAGTGAACAGCTTAAACTTCAAGAAACTATATATTTATTGTGAGGAGTATGCAACTGAATCCTTTAAGGCCCAACAATGAATGTTAAATAACCACAGGCGAGATAATGTGCAGGAGGTAGTGAACTTAAGAAACCACAGAAAATGTAAAAACAGCTTTTACCGATAGAGAAGATGAACGGGGTGAGTATGTTTTACAGAGGCACACGGCTTGGACAGGTTTAGTAGCATCAGAAGGAAGAAACCATAGTTCGTGTCGCATGATTTTACTCCTCCATGCACCTTCTTCAAAGGATACAAATCCTCATTGTCGGGCTGAAATCGCTGACATTACGAGATTGGATTGACTTCACAGTCAAGTGGATATGGAGGAGCTCTTTCCAGAAAGAAACTCAGAAGTTGTCTGAAATATTTAAAGATGATATAATTGTGGTACAGTACTCGGAACCAATCAGTTCAATTGCACCACATTGTTTGATGGATACCTTGAGGAAGGGGCTGAAGGACTGTAAGATTCGATGAATGTGCCCAAAGAGCGCAAGCTATGTCACCCTTTTCGGTTTTATTTGACGAGACAGTGTCACCAACTGTGCTAAAATACCGATTCCACATGTCGTGCACACACTTTATTCAACATGTAAACGTCATTACAGATATTCGAATTTAGTTTAGGACACGTTCGATATGCCTGCCACAATTGGCGATGACGTGGCGCAGACGAATAGCGAAATTCTGCCTGACCCGCTGAAGTGTCGGAACACCGATGTTGTCGATGACCTCCTGAATGGCTGTTTTCAGCTCTTCAATAGTTTTGGGGTTTTTGCTGTACAACTTGTCTTTCATACAGCCTCATAAAAATGAGTCACATGTGTTCATATCCGGAGGATATGGCGGTCAATCGAGGCTTAGGCTAGAGGGCTCTGGATACCCCAGAGCCAGCAGAATGCGGTCCCCAAAGTGCTCCTCCAGGACATCACTCTGCTACTTCGATGCTCCGTCTCGCATGAACCCCTCTTGTCGAAATCACCCTCACTTTGGATAATGGGATGAAATTATACTCCAAAATCTTCATGTACCATTCGGTAGTCCCCGTGCCATCAAGGAATATCACACCGATTACTCCGTGACTGGGCGTTCCACACCGTTCAGTCATCCGTTGAGGGCGAAGAGACTTCTCGGCCGCGAAATGCGGATTCTCAGTCCCACAAATGGGAAAATTTTGCTTATTGACGAACCCATCCAGATAAATGTGGGCTTCGTCACTAAACCAAACGATATTCACGATACCATTGCCTACCGTGCCCCGCGGTCAACCGTGCAGTATGAACGTCCTGACGCTGACCGTTCACAAGATATGACGATTTTATTTCGTATAGTTCAATAAGTGTCACCCCGTGTAGCGGTTGCATGGATCTTTCATCCAATATCTCTTTAACAGAGGAGGGCATATTCTTTTGTACTACGCAAATCGACGATTAGGTAGACATCGACGTGGAGGAAATCTATATAGATCCCATGCCAGAAGAGGGCGAAGAAATGGATGATGACGTTCCCGTCTAAGTGTCATCTGACCTGAAATGCAGAAAAACATGAAATTGTAACTTTATCTAAACACAGAACAATAATCGCTTACGGAATATTGTATCGATTTTATATTGTAATTGAAGTATTTTTTCTTTAATAGCACCTGTCATTTGAAATGTTTTTTTATTAATGAACCTGTTTGTTATCATCTAGAAATGGTAGGGTGATTAATTAATATTAATACGCAGAGATAACTACCCTTGTAGGTAGGTACCTAAGTAATTTGCCCCGAAAGCCAATGTGGATGATACGGGTTCAGAAGTAATTTGACTTCATGAAAAGTCTTATCAGAAGCTTAGTACCACGAATACTTCCACATTTTTATTTATATCTCTCCAAAGGAGTGGGTGAATATTAAAATTAGTGCCTCTCTTCACGCATAATGTGATGCTCCACAACTTTCATCCACAACGTTGTTCATTCGGAGTAAGTATTTTTGAGTTACAGGCATTGGAAGGTGAGCACAACCCACTTTCTCCCCAGGTTAGTAAAAAGTGACCACCTTTGGCCTGCGCCGATTTCAACTTTTAAGTGTCGTTTTAAGCAGAAGTTTTTGCTGTTTCATTCTGGAATTTTCAGTAGGATCTACCATTTCGAACTAAAAGTGAAAAACTGAAAAAACTCCAAACATTTCGTAGTATTTCGCCTTCAGAAGTTTAGCAAAAGCCAACTCATCTAACTTTTATTTGGAATGCCTAATGTCGATTAAAATTATTTCCAGATCGTACATATTTATTGCCCAGCAAATTCCTAATTTTCCTGCACTGTAATATGCATAACCTATCCTTGTGTCTATCTGCCCCTATTATGTTTCCCCTCTACAGACCAATCCAGCGTGAAGTTAACTATTCCAGTATACCGTAGCGGATGTTCCTCTGTCCCATCTTCTGGTAAGGATTTCCCATGGATTTTCTTTCTCACCTATTAAGTCTCCTTTTCGCACTTTATCTGTCGTCGTTGTTTGTATCGCTCTTCGACAGCATCATTCTTCAGATTGCTGCAGTTTCTTTTTCTCTCGATATCTGATGATCTGTGTCCCACATCCATGCAATCTTGGGAGTCAAATGCATGTTTTCGGGAATACCTTCGTCATTTTCGTATCAATATTTAATACCAGTAGAGATCTTTTATGAAAGAAAACTTTCTTCGCCTATGCCAATCTGCTTCTCATATCTTTCTTGTATCAGGCGCAGTGTGTAATGTATCACAACAAAATCATTATTCTTGTTTCTACTGCCCTTCGTCAACTTAATTATCGCTGTATTTGCTACTGATCTTTTTTTTAAATTTTTTTGAGAAGTACGTTGGTAACTCCTGTATTATCACGTCTCCATACCATCTCCTAACAGAACTGCCCGTTTCCGTCCAACGCCGATAGTAGTCGCACTGGATCTGGAGAACCCAGCACTTCCAGCGGCTCCATACCGCCAACACCCTCTGCCAGCACGATGTAGGACGGCTGGTGGCAGCCACTGAACCAATTTGCGCTTGATGCCTCTACGCTACGACGCCATCATTTGTGCTTAGTTCAGAGAGCCACTTGCGTGTTGATTTGTGTTTGGTGGACTCGGTTTCTTGCTGCATTATTTGTGTTGAGTCTTTGTACGCTTTTAAGAATAAGTAAATCCTCTCTTTATTGTGCTAACTTAGTCCCTAACCATTTCTGCTCGTGACCAGCTTTCCTACGACGACAGTTACTGCACAATTCTGTAAAATGGTTCAAACGGCTGTGAGCACTATGGGACATCTGAGATCATCAGTCCCCTAGGCTTAGAACTACTTAAACCTAACTAACCTAAGGACATCAAACACATCCATGCCCGAGGAAGGATTCGAACCTGCGACCGTAGCAGCAGCGCGGTTCCAGACTGAAGCGCCTAGAACCGCTCGACCACAACGGCTGGTCACAATTCTGTAGTCCACCTCTTCTTACTGTTGTGTACGGAGTCATGCACAACGCCTTTTGTTTTCTCGGTCGCTTATATTTTGCCAGAAGAGCATATCTGTCTTTTCACCTTGCACCTTGCACTTCCGAAACACTCTTCTTTCCCTTCATTGCGTCTTTGACAATAGTGACCATAAGCTATAACACTTTCTCAAACCTGTACTCAAACTTAACTGCCTACATCTTCAGTTATATCCATTAGTGCTTTGTAAGTGAAACAATTTATA
This sequence comes from Schistocerca americana, assembly GCF_021461395.2. Classification (NCBI taxonomy): domain Eukaryota; kingdom Metazoa; phylum Arthropoda; class Insecta; order Orthoptera; family Acrididae; genus Schistocerca; species Schistocerca americana. The sequence continues at coordinate 352,877,297 of NC_060121.1, read as the reverse complement.
ATTTGCCATTCCTTGTACCTTAGTGTCGGTGTTCTAAAGATTGTGATTGTACCAAATGTAATCTAAATGTTTATGTGACAAATAGCAGGGTACGACGTATGAATAAGTGTATTTTGAACTTCCACCTTTAGGTTGCCTTATGTACTCTGTGGTTCTAAACTGAGCGTTGCTGCAGGTGCAGCTGCATTATCCTGCAACGTCCACGATACCTCGGGAGTTGAACAAGACCGGCGGCCCCACGGGCAAACAGCGGAGACCTGCCGCGTCAATATTTGCGGAGCAGCGGGCTTGGCTCAGTTTGGCCCGTCCTCGCCCGGTCTGGTCTCCCGTTAAGGCCGCGGCGCGCCGCGCGCCGATTACGCCCCATCGCACGGTTTGCAAGTCCCACCGTACCGAGGGCTAACAGCGCGGTAGTCACCGGCAACAGATGTTTGCATGTTAGTAGCTTAGCAGCAGTGGATCAAAGTGCTTACTAGGCTAGAGTGATATACAGCACGAGAGAAAGAGACGTGTAGATGTACTGGAGGGGATCCGAAAAACAAGTACACGAGGGAAGCAAATCTGATCTTTAAGTGTAAACTTTTTGACCGAAAAAGAATTACAGCTTTGTATATCTGAAAAAAGCTTTCAACATGCAATATTAAGGGTGCATCAGATCCTAGCATGAACCAGAATGTGGGAAGACGAGATATCAAAATATTTACAGATGGGTTCGATCTGGCGCTGAACCTAGTCTGAGCCACCCCTGCACACTAGTCTCCCCTTTACGTCTCCGTATAGCTACTCCACCTTTTTTCCTTCCGCCACGAATTACTCTCCGTGCCAACCTCTTCATCTCAGAGTTTACGCCAATTATTTGCTTGATGTATTGGTTCAAATGACTCTGAGCACTATGCGACTTAACTTCTGAGGTCATCAGTCGCCTATAACTTAGAACTAATTAAAGCTAACTAACCTAATTAAAGCTAACTAACCTAAGGACGTCAGCCGGCTGTGGTGGTCTAGCGGTTCTAGGCGCTAAGTCCGGAACCGCGCGACTGCTACGGTCGCAGGATCGAATCCTGCCTCGGACATGGATGTGTGTGATGTCCTTAGTTAGGTTTAAGCAGTTCTAAGTTCTATGGGACTGATGACCACAGATATTAAGTCCCATAGTGCTCAGAGCATAAGGACGTCACACACATCAATGCCCGAGGCAGGATTCGAACCTGCGACCGTAGCGGTCGCTCGGCTCCAGACTGTAGCGCCTAGAACCGCATAGCCACTCCGGCCGGCGCTCGATGTATTCCGATATTTGTTTTCCTCTACAGTTTTTACCTTCTACAGCTCCGTCTAAAAATACAGAGTTTATTCTCTGATGTTTCAACAGACGTAGTTCCATCTTGCACCATCTTTAGTCATTCCTTCTTCGAAGTATTGATTGTACAGTAGGGGCGAAAGACTACATCGCTGTCATACAGCGTCTTTGATCCGCGCACTTCGTTCTTTATCTTCCACACTTACTATTCCCTTCTTCTTCTTGTAGATGTTGTATATAACCCATCTCTCCCTATACCTTCCCCTTACTTTTCTTACAATTTCGAACATCTTGCTTTTGTCATTCTCGAACGCTTTTTCCAGATTGACAAATCCTACGAAAGTGTCTCAATTTTTCTTCAGTCTTGCTACTATTATCAAACGCATCGTCAGAATTGCCTCTCTGGTCTCTTTACCCTTCCTAAATGCTAACTGCTCGTTGTCTAACAGATCCTCGATTTTCTTTCCCATTCTTCTATATTTTATTCTTTTCAGACACTTGAATGCATGAGTTGTTCAGCAAAAAATGGTTCAAATGGCTCTGAGCACTATGCGACTTAACTTCTGAGGTCATCAGTCGCCTAGAACTTAGAACTAATTATACCTAACTAACCTAAGGACATCACACACATCCATGCCCGAGGCAGGATTCGAACCTGCGACCGTAGCGGTCGCCCGGTTCCAGACTGAAGCGCCTTGAACCGCACGGCCACTCCGTATTATCTATTCTTCCCGACTTTTTGATCTTTCTTCCAATGATCTTTTACTTTCTGATTCAATTACATGATCCCGTGTCTCTTCTATATTGACTCCTGTTTCTTTTCTAATACGTCAGACAAGTCTTCCTCCTCATAGAGGCCTTCAATGCCCTCTTTCTACCCATCCACTCTCTCCTCTGAATGTAACAGTGGAATTCCCATTGAGCTCTTAATGTTACGACCCCAGCTCTTAATTTCTCCGATGGAGTCCTTCCGACAGTTATTCTGTTCCGATTTTACAATTTTCATGCAGCTATTTCGACTTAGCTTTCCTGCACTTTCTATTTATTTTCTTCCTAAGCGACTTGTATTTCTGTATACCTAAACCTCCCTGAACATTTTTCATACGGCCTTCTTTCATCGATCAACTGAAGCACTTCTGCTGTTACCGTTGGTTTCTTCACAGTTACCTTCTTTTTACCTATGTTTCTCTTTCCAACGTCTGTGATCGTTCTGTTTAGAGAAGTTCATTTCTCTTCAACTGAAATCCTTACTAAGCTAACACTTATCGGAGTATCCAGAAACTGAGAGACCTTCAAAATTGCTCTTTCATTCCTTAGTACTTCCGTATTTCTCTTCTTTTCGTATTGATTCTTCCTGACTAGTCTCTTAAGCTTCAGCCTACTCTTCATTACTACTAAATTGTGATCTGAGTCTGTACCTTCTCCAGGGTACGCCTTACAATCCAGTATCTTCTTTCGGTATCTCTGATTGACCACGATGTAATCTTACTGAAATCTTCCCCGCATCTCCCGGCCTTTCCGAATTATACCTTCTCCTCTTGTGATTCTTGAAAGGGGCCTTCCGGAAGGCGTTCGATAAAGTTGCGCACTGTCACCTGATAAACAAAGTAAGAGCCTACGGAATATCAGACTAGCTGTGTGGCTGGATTGAAGAGTTTTTAGCAAACAGAACACAGCATGTTGTTATCAATGGAGAGACGTCTACAGACGTTCAAGTAAGCTCTGGCGTGCCACAGGGGGGTGTTATGGGCTCATTGCTTTTCACAATATATATAAATGACCTAGTAGATAGTGTCGGAAGTTCCATGCAGCTTTTCGCGGATGATGCTGTAGTACGCAGAGACGTTGCAGCATTAGAAAATTGTAGCGAAATGCAGGAAGTTCTGCAGCGGATAGGCACTTGGTGCAGGGAGTGGCAACTGACCCTTAACAAAGACAAATGTAATGTATTGCGAATACATAGAAAGAAGGATCCTTTATTGTATGATTATATGATAGCGGAACAAACACTGGTAGTAGTTACTTCTGTAAAATATCTGGGAGTATGCGTGCGGAACGATTTGAAGTGGAATGATCATAAAAAATTAATTGTTGGTAAGGCGGGTACCAGGTTGAGATTCATTGGGAGAGTCCTTAGAAAATGTAGTCCATCAACAAAGGAGGTGGCTTACAAAACACTCGTTCGACCTATACTTGAGTATTGCTCATCTGTGTGGGATCCGTACCAGATCGGGTTGACGGAGGAGATAGAGAAGATCCAAAGAAGAGCGGCGCGTTTCGTCACAGGGTTATTTGGTAAGCGTGATAGCGTTACGGAGATGTTTAGCAAACTCAAGTGGCAGGCTCTGCAAGAGAGGCGCTCTGCACCGCGGTGTAGCTTGCTCGCCAGGTTTCGAGAGGGTGCGTTTCTGGATGAGGTATCGAATATATTGCTTCCCCCTACTTATACCTCCCGAGGAGATCACGAATGTAAAATTAGAGAGATTAGAGCGCGCACGGAGGTTTTCAGACAGTCGTTCTTCCCGCGAACCATACGCGACTGGAACAGAAGAGGGAGGTAATGACAGTGGCACGTAAACTGCCCTCCACCACACACCGTTGGGTGGCTTGCGGAGTATAAATGTAGATGTAGATGTATTCGCTCTTACTAACTGATATTTGTTGCAGAACTCAGTCAGTCCTTCTCCTGTTTCATTCCTAACACTATGCCCATATTCTCCAGAATCCCTTTCTTCTTCCCGTGTAACCACATGCAGATTCTGTATGACTATTAGATATCCATCTTTATATGAAGATAGTAACTGTTCTCGAAAGAACAGATACCATTGATGACCGTGCAGCTTCTCTAGAACAAATGATAATTAACTGAAACCCTCAGCTGCCGACAGGTTTTGTTGATATTCCTCGATGGGGATAGCTGAAAATGTGTGCCCCGCCCGGGACTCGAACCCGGGATCTCCTGCTTACATGGCAGACGCTCTATGCATCTGAGCCACCGAGGAGATAGATGAAGAGCGTGACTGCAGGGACTTATCCCTTGCATTACGTATGTAGATTGTGGACAGTTGGGAATGTGGGTCTCACTTGAAGCGTGCATGGGATAAGTCCCTGCAGTCGTGGCGTGGAATATCAGAAGTTTTAACATCGTTATCGTTTCGTTGGCTATTCATGCTTTTTCTCATGATGACCTTCCGCTTGGCAGCCCCGTCCCAGAGATCCGAATGGGGGACTAATACAGAATCTTTTGCCAATGAAGAGATCATCATTACACTTTCTTAGTCACAGGACACATTATGTGTCTTTCATGCAGCGGTTTCAATTGCTTCTGCATCCCCATGACGTTGATCATTGTTACTTCTTCTGCCTTTCTGGGCAGTTTCCAAGCTCTGAAACTCCGTCCTCTCTGACAGGGCTGTTGGCAAAGTGAGGGTTACTTCTTTTGCTGGAAGTCGTCGGCCGCCAAAGCTCATGATTTATTCAAAATTAAAGTGGCAGTGTGGTTTGAATCGGGACCAAAAATATACTGCTACTAATCACAGATGCTATCCCTAGGTCATAGGTGCCTTAGAAGAGAGCGAAATACTTACTACTACTAGCCCCCACTCTGTCTTCCCACCTCTTTCTTCCTGCGTCCCAAGCCAAGCCCCTTTCTTGGAAATAGGCCAGGCCGAGATCATGAAAGGCAGCACAAATATTTACTCCACCAGTAACAGCCGAGCATTTTATTGACCAATCAGATTGCTGAACTACCTCTGAAACCATGCCCATTTTGGAAATAGCCCAATTAGAGACCTAAGGTAACACACATATTTCACTCACATAACAACGGTAACGTTTCTCTACTCCTTCTTCAACTTTTCTTCTTTTATCTTTTTGAAAATACGCCAATAAGACAGCTTCTATGTCAGTTTATTTCTGTTAATTACTGCTCAGTGTTTCACTCCTCATAAACAGCCAGTCAGAGAGCTTCCTAGGTAAAGATAGATGTAGCATAAGGTAATTCTCGTGCAATAGTGATAGTAGTTTCGTAATTTTTCCAGTTGCTCGTTCTGATAGCCATGGTAGGCATAACCTCTTTAGTATGTGGCTTATAACACGTTATGAAAATTTTTCGTAGCACTTACTTCATACATTAACTGCATTTTTTCTTCACCTATAGCTAGTACTTTACAGTTACATTTTCATGAAGTATTACCTTTCCATTATAAAACAGCTATAACATATAGGTTAAATTCAGTGGCGACTCGTAAGTATACATTCTGGCTGTTCACAAATTTTTAAATTCGGGTAAATATGACGCTGTGAAATTAATAGCACCTCCTGTATAACACTTATGCTTATCAATATATTTCTACAAATTCAGCCCCTGTCAATAGTAATAACAATAATAATAATAATAATAATAATAGTAATAATAATATGCATACCGGTCTGAAACAAGAGGGAATTTTTTTTTAAAATTTTGTTGTTTTGTACGTAATAAAATACTGAAACTTCCTGACAGATTAAAACTGTGAGCCCGACCGAGACTCGAACTCGGGACCTTTGCCTTTCACGGGCAAGTGTTCTACCATCTGAGCTACCGAAGCACGACTCATGCCCCGTACTCACAGCTTTACTTCTGCCAGTACCTCGTCTCCTACCTTCAAAACTTTACAGAAGGTCTCCTGCGAAGCTTGCAGAACTAGCAATCCTGAAAGAAAGGATATTGCGGAGATATGGCTTAGCCACAGCCTGGGGGACGTTTGCAGAATGAGTCTCGGTCGGGCACACAGTTTTAATCTGCCAGGAAGTTTCATATCAGCGCACACTCCGTTGCAGAGTGAAAATCTCATTCTGGAAACATCCCCCAGGCTGTGGCTAAGCCATATCTCCGCAATATCCTTTCTTTCAGGAGTGCTAGTTCTGCACGGTTCGCAGGAGAGCTTCTGTAAAGTTTGGAAGGTAGGAGACGAGTTACTGGCAGAAGTAAAGCTGTGAGTACCGGGCGTGAGTCGTGCTTCGGTGGCTCAGATGGTAGAGCACTTGCCCGCGAAAGGCAAAGGTCCCGAGTTCGAGTCTCGGTCGGGCACACACTTTTAATCTGCCAGGAAGTTTCATATCAGCGCACACTCCGCTGCAGAGTGAAAATCTCGTTCTGGAAACATCCCCCAGGCTGTGGCTAAGCCATATCTCCGCAATATCCTTTCTTTCAGGAGTGCTAGTTCCGCAAGGTTCGCAGGAGAGCTTCTGTAAAGTTTGGAAGGTAGGAGACGAGGTACTGGCAGAAGTAAAGCTGTGAGTACCGGGCGTGAGTCGTGCTTCGGTGCCTCAGATGGTAGAGCACTTGCCCGCGAAAGGCAAAGGTCCCGAGTTCGAGTCTCGGTCGGGCACACAGTTTCAATCTGCCAGGAAGTTTCATATCAGCGCACACTCCGCTGCAGAGTGAAAATCTCGTTCTGGAAACATCCCCCAGGCTGTGGCTAAGCCATATCTCCGCAATATCCTTTCTTTCAGGAGTGCTAGTTCTGCAAGGTTCGCAGGAGAGTTTCTGTAAAGTTTGGAAGGTAGGAGACGAGGTATTGGCAGAAGTACAGCTGTGAGTACCGGGCGTGAGTCGTGCTTCGGTGGCTCAGATGGTAGAGCACTTGCCCGCGAAAGGCAAAGGTCCCGAGTTCGAGTCTCGGTCGGGCACACAGTTTTAATCTGCCAGGAAGTTTCATATCAGCGCCCACTCCGCTGCAGAGTGAAAATCTCATTCTGGAAACATCCCACAGGCTGTGGCTAAGCCATATCTCCGCAATATCCTTTCTTTCAGGAGTGCTAGTTCTGCAAGGTTCGCAGGAGAGCTTCTGTAAAGTTTGGAAGGTAGGAGACGAGGTACTGGCAGAAGTAAAGCTGTGAGTACCGGGCGTGAGTCGTGCTTCGGTGGCTCAGATGGTAGAGCACTTGCCCGCGAAAGGCAAAGGTCCCGAGTTCGAGTCTCGGTCGGGCACACAGTTTTAATCTGCCAGGAAGTTTCATATCAGCGCACACTCCGCTGCAGAGTGAAAATCTCGTTCTGGAAACATCCCCCAGGCTGTGGCTAAGCCATATCTCCGCAATATCCTTTCTTTCAGGAGTGCTAGTTCCGCTAGGTTCGCAGGATAGCTTCTGTAAAGTTTGGAAGGTAGGAGACGAGGTACTGGCAGAAGTAAAGCTGTGAGTACCGGACGTGAGTCGTGCTTCGGTGGCTCAGATGGTAGAGCACTTGCCCGCGAAAGGCAAAGGTCCCGAGTTCGAGTCTCGGTCGGGCACACAGTGTTAATCTGCCAGGAAGTTTCATATCAGCGCACACTCCGCTGCAGAGTGAAAATCTCGTTCTGGAAACATCCCCCAGGCTGTGGCTAAGCCATATCTCCGCAATATCCTTTCTTTCAGGAGTGCTAGTTCCGCAAGGTTCGCAGGAGAGCTTCTGTAAAGTTTGGAAGGTAGGAGACGAGGTACTGGCAGAAGTAAAGCTGTGAGTACCCGGCGTGAGTCGTGCTTCGGTGGCTCAGATGGTAGAGCACTTGCCCGCGAAAGGCAAAGGTCCCGAGTTCGAGTCTCGGTCGGGCACACAGTTTTAATCTGCCAGAAAGTTTCATATCAGCGCACACTCCGCTGCAGAGTGAAAATCTCGTTCTGGAAACATCCCCCAGGCTGTGGCTAAGCCATATCTCCGCAATATCCTTTCTTTCAGGAGTGCTAGTTCTGCAAGGTTCGCAGGAGAGCTTCTGTAAAGTTTGGAAGGTAGGAGACGAGGTACTGGCAGAAGTAAAGCTGTGAGTACCGGGCGTGAGTCGTGCTTCGGTGGCTCAGATGGTAGAGCACTTGCCCGCGAAAGGCAAAGGTCCCGAGTTCGAGTCTCGGTCGGGCACACAGTTTTAATCTGTCAAGAAGTTTCATATCAGCGCACACTCCGCTGCAGAGTGAAAATCTCATTCTGGAAACATCCCCCAGGCTGTGGCTAAGCCATATCTCCGCAATATCCTTTCCCTCAGGAGTGCTAGTTCTGCAAGGTTCGCAGGAGAGCTTCTGTAAAGTTTGGAAGGTAGGAGACGATGTACTGGCAGAAGTAAAGCTGTGAGTACCGGGCGTGAGTCGTGCTTCGGTGGCTCAGATGGTAGAGCACTTGCCCACGAAAGGCAAACGTCCCGAGTTCGAGTCTCGGTCGGGCACACAGTTTTAATCTGCCAGGAAGTTTCATATCAGCGCACACTCCGCTGCAGAGTGAAAATCTCATTCTGGAAACATCCCCCAGGCTGTGGCTAAGCCATATCTCCCCAATATCCTTTCTTTCAGGAGTGCTAGTTCTGCAAGGTTCGCAGGAGAGCTTCTGTAAAGTTTGGAAGGTAGGAGACGAGGTACTGGCAGAAGTAAAGCTGTGAGTACCGGGCGTGAGTCGTGCTTCGGAACATCCTTCGATCCTCGACCTCGAACACGTTGCTTGGGCGTTGCGGCGGGTTGGCCAGGCTTCGGGTGTCGACCCCTGCCCTACCCGTCGTCCTGCTCTGGCAGCGGTTCATTATAAAAAAAAAAAAAAAAGAAAAGAAAAAAGATGGTAGAGCACTTGCCCGCGAAAGGCAAAGGTCCCGAGTTCGAGTCTCGGTCGGGCACACAGTTTTAATCTGCCAGGAAGTTTCATATCAGCGCACACTCCGCTGCAGAGTGAAAATCTCATTCTGGAAACATCCCCCAGGCTGTGGCTAAGCCATATCTCCGCAATATCCTTTCTTTCAGGAGTGCTAGTTCTGCAAGGTTCGCAGGAGAGCTTCTGTAAAGTTTGGAAGGTAGGAGACGAGGTACTGGCAGAAGTAAAGCTGTGAGTACCGGGCGTGAGTCGTGCTTCGGTGGCTCAGATGGTAGAGCACTTGCCCGCGAAAGGCAAAGGTCCCGAGTTCGAGTCTCGGTCGGGCACACAGTTTTAATCGGCCAGGAAGTTTCATATCAGCGCACACTCCGCTGCAGAGTGAAAATCTCATTCTGGAAACATCCCCCAGGCTGTGGCTAAGCCATATCTCCGCAATATCCTTTCTTTCAGGAGTGCTAGTTCCGCAAGGTTCGCAGGAGAGCTTCTGTAAAGTTTGGAAGGTCGGAGACGAGGTACTGGCAGAAGTAAAGCTGTGAGTACCGGACGTGAGTCGTGCTTCGGTGGCTCAGATGGTAGAGCACTTGCCCGCGAAAGGCAAAGTCCCGAGTTCGAGTCTTGGTCGGGCACACAGTTTTAATCTGCCAGGAAGTTTCATATCAGCGCACACTCCGCTGCAGAGTGAAAATCTCATTCTGGAAACATCCCCCAGGCTGTGGCTAAGCCATATCTCCGCAATATCCTTTCCCTCAGGAGTGCTAGTTCTGCAAGGTGCGCAGGAGAGCTTCTGTAAAGTTTGGAAGGTAGGAGACGATGTACTGGCAGAAGTAAAGCTGTGAGTACCGGGCGTGAGTCGTGCTTCGGTGGCTCAGATGGTAGAGCACTTTCCCACTAAAGGCAAACGTCCCGAGTTCGAGTCTCGGTCGGGCACACAGTTTTAATCTGCCAGGAAGTTTCATATCAGCGCACACTCCGCTGCAGAGTGAAAATATCATTCTGGAAACATCCCCCAGGCTGTGGCTAAGCCATATCTCCGCAATATTCTTTCTTTCAGGAGTGCTAGTTCTGCAAGGTTCGCAGGAGAGCTTCTGTAAAGTTTGGAAGGTAGGAGACGAGGTACTGGCAGAAGTAAAGCTGTGAGTACCGGGCGTGAGTCGTGCTTCGGTGGCTCAGATGGTAGAGCACTTGCCCGCGAAAGGCAAAGGTCCCGAGTTCGAGTCTCGGTCGGGCACACAGTTTTAATCTGCCAGGAAGTTTCATATCAGCGCACACTCCGCTGCAGAGTGAAAATCTCATTCTGGAAACACCCCCCAGGCTGTGGCTAAGCCATATCTCCGCAATATCCTTTCCCTCAGGAGTGCTAGTTCTGCAAGGTTCGCAGGAGAGCTTCTGTAAAGTTTGGAAGGTAGGAGACGATGTACTGGCAGAAGTAAAGCTGTGAGTACCGGGCGTGAGTCGTGCTTCGGTGGCTCAGATGGTAGAGCAATTGCCCACGAAAGGCAAAGGTCCCGAGTTCGAGTCTCGGTCGGGCACACAGTTTTAATCTGCCAGGAAGTTTCATATCAGCGCACACTCCGCTGCAGAGTGAAAATCTCATTCTGGAAACATCCCCCAGGCTGTGGCTAAGCCATATCTCCGCAATATCCTTTCCCTCAGGAGTGCTAGTTCTGCAAGGTTCGCAGGAGAGCTTCTGTAAAGTTTGGAAGGTAGGAGACGATGTACTGGCAGAAGTAAAGCTGTGAGTACCGGGCGTGAGTCGTGCTTCGGTGGCTCAGATGGTAGAGCACTTGCCCACGAAAGGCAAAGGTCCCGAGTTCGAGTCTCGGTCGGGCACACAGTTTTAATCTGCCAGGAAGTTTCATATCAGCGCACACTCCGCTGCAGAGTGAAAATCTCATTCTGGAAACATCCCCCAGGCTGTGGCTAAGCCATATCTCCGCAATATCCTTTCTTTCAGGAGTGCTAGTTCTGCAAGGTTCGCAGGAGAGCTTCTGTAAAGTTTGGAAGGAAGGAGACGAGGTACTGGCAGAAGTAAAGCTGTGAGTACCGGGCGTGAGTCGTGCTTCGGAACATCCTTCGATCCTCGACCTCGAACACGTTGCTTGGGCGTGGCGGCGGGTTGGCCAGGCTTCGGGTGTCGACCCCTGCCCTACCCGTCGTCCTGCTCCGGCAGCGGTTCATTATAAAAAAAAAAAAAAGAAAAGAAAAAAGATGGTAGAGCACTTGCCCGCCAAAGGCAAAGGTCCCGAGTTCGAGTCTCGGTCGGGCACACAGTTTTAATCTGCCAGGAAGTTTCATATCAGCGCACACTCCGCTGCAGAGTGAAAATCTCATTCTGGAAACATCCCCCAGGCTGTGGCTAAGCCATATCTCCGCAATATCCTTTCCCTCAGGAGTGCTAGTTCTGCAAGGTTCGCAGGAGAGCTTCTGTAAAGTTTGGAAGGTAGGAGACGATGTACTGGCAGAAGTAAAGCTGTGAGTACCGGGCGTGAGTCGTGCTTCGGTGGCTCAGATGGTAGAGCACTTGCCCACGAAAGGCAAAGGTCCCGAGTTCGAGTCTCGGTCGGGCACACAGTTTTAATCTGCCAGGAAGTTTCATATCAGCGCACACTCCGCTGCAGAGTGAAAATCTCATTCTGGAAACATCCCCCAGGCTGTGGCTAAGCCATATCTCCGCAATATCCTTTCTTTCAGGAGTGCTAGTTCTGCAAGGTTCGCAGGAGAGCTTCTGTAAAGTTTGGAAGGAAGGAGACGAGGTACTGGCAGAAGTAAAGCTGTGAGTACCGGGCGTGAGTCGTGCTTCGGAACATCCTTCGATCCTCGACCTCGAACACGTTGCTTGGGCGTGGCGGCGGGTTGGCCAGGCTTCGGGTGTCGACCCCTGCCCTACCCGTCGTCCTGCTCCGGCAGCGGTTCATTATAAAAAAAAAAAAAAAAAAAGAAAAGAAAAAAGATGGTAGAGCACTTGCCCGCGAAAGGCAAAGGTCCCGAGTTCGAGTCTCGGTCGGGCACACAGTTTTAATCTGCCAGGAAGTTTCATATCAGCGCACACTCCGCTGCATAGTGAAAATCTCATTCTGGAAACATCCCCCAGGCTGTGGCTAAGCCATATCTCCGCAATATCCTTTCTTTCAGGAGTGCTAGTTCTGCAAGGTTCGCAGGAGAGCTTCTGTAAAGTTTGGAAGGTAGGAGACGAGGTACTGGCAGAAGTAAAGCTGTGAGTACCGGGCGTGAGTCGTGCTTCGGTGGCTCAGATGGTAGAGCACTTGCCCGCGAAAGGCAAAGGTCCCGAGTTCGAGTCTCGGTCGGGCACACAGTTTTAACCGGCCAGGAAGTTTCATATCAGCGCACACTCCGCTGCAGAGTGAAAATCTCATTCTGGAAACATCCCCCAGGCTGTGGCTAAGCCATATCTCCGCAATATCCTTTCTTTCAGGAGTGCTAGTTCCGCAAGGTTCGCAGGAGAGCTTCTGTAAAGTTTGGAAGGTAGGAGACGAGGTACTGGCAGAAGTAAAGCTGTGAGTACCGGACGTGAGTCGTGCTTCGGTGGCTCAGATGGTAGAGCACTTGCCCGCGAAAGGCAAAGTCCCGAGTTCGAGTCTCGGTCGGGCACACAGTTTTAATCTGCCAGGAAGTTTCATATCAGCGCACACTCCGCTGCAGAGTGAAAATCTCATTCTGGAAACATCCCCCAGGCTGTGGCTAAGCCATATCTCCGCAATATCCTTTCCCTCAGGAGTGCTAGTTCTGCAAGGTTCGCAGGAGAGCTTCTGTAAAGTTTGGAAGGTAGGAGACGATGTACTGGCAGAAGTAAAGCTGTGAGTACCGGGCGTGAGTCGTGCTTCGGTGGCTCAGATGGTAGAGCAGTTGCCCACGAAAGGCAAACGTCCCGAGTTCGAGTCTCGGTCGGGCACACAGTTTTAATCTGCCAGGAAGTTTCATATCAGCGCACACTCCGCTGCAGAGTGAAAATATCATTCTGGAAACATCCCCCAGGCTGTGGCTAAGCCATATCTCCGCAATATCCTTTCTTTCAGGAGTGCTAGTTCTGCAAGGTTCGCAGGAGAGCTTCTGTAAAGTTTGGAAGGTAGGAGACGAGGTACTGTCAGAAGTAAAGCTGTGAGTACCGGGCGTGAGTCGTGCTTCGGAACATCCTTCGATCCTCGACCTCGAACACGTTGCTTGGGCGTGGCGGCGGGTTTGCCAGGCTTCGGGTGTCGACCCCTGCCCTACCCGTCGTCCTGCTCCGGCAGCGGTTCATTATAAAAAAAAAAAAAAAAAAAAAAAAAAAGATGGTAGAGCACTTGCCCGCGAAAGGCAAAGGTCCCGAGTTCGAATCTCGGTCGGGCACACAGTTTTAATCTGCCAGGAAGTTTCATATCAGCGCACACTCCGCTGCAGAGTGAAAATCTCATTCTGGATAATTAATTACTGTTTTTGACAGTAACGAAATGATATTTAAGCTTTCACTAATCTCCGTTTCGCATTTTTGTTAAGTGGATGTCTTCGTTCTTTTTTATTCTTCTGGGTAAATGTAGAAGATCTCTAATACATGTATTAGTTAACGAATTAACTTCCGGACTAAAAATCAGACATTCTTACGTTGCACCTACACAACAACTTACGCTTATTATATGCTTCTCTGTTAAATGTTCGCTTGTAGTCGCACTTGTTCCATTACGTCACTCTCCCAGACAACGGATACGATATGGGAGGCTCTAGTTCCTTTGCGGCTAACTTTCCCTGGTAATTTTCTTTTCTGTTAGCACTTAGAACAGATTCAACAGAGTTCATGTTGACGCTGCACAGGAACTCAGATTCCTGCACTGGAAACAGTCAACTCCAAACAATAATTGCCGTTTGCGGATACGATTAAATTCATGTAGTACTGTCTACCAACAAGGTCACTTGAATAGAATACGAACGACCTGCTGAGAGCCATAAGGGCCAAAAGCACACTGTCTTCGACCCTACATTTAAGTGAATATCAGAGAAACCCTTGAGATAGCCTTCCGTGAATGTTCGTATATAAGTACAATGTGGGCTTACAGCACAGGTAAACCTGATCCACCATATGATCAACAGATGTCAGAAGCATGAATAAATGCTACTGTCTCACAATCGACGATGATCTGCTTTGTGGTTCTCAGTGGTCGAATGGATTACTCTATGGTAAAATCTCACAAAATAGATTTTTCTATCAATATAACTGACATATACTGATGTCCGATGTAATCTCAATGTACAGAAGGCAAAGTTCTCACTGACTGAATGACTCATCATTGTCCAGCGCAAACAGCTGAGGATACAAACTTGAAGTTTGTAGAAGGTGTGGATCACATACTGTAGACATCTTTTCGGAAATGATCGTCCGAAATACCACTGCTAAACGGGATGAAATAGGGAATGAAACGTGACCCGTGACGAACTGGCGCCAATGTTATTCTGTTCATGTATCGTTGAAATCGATTGCGGTTGAGTTAAGCTGTGAGATCTCGTGTCATTCGCTGGGAGACGAGTGTCAACGGCTTCCGAACGAGCGTAATATCCGTTATATGTTGTGGTGTGAAGTTGGTCAGGCGTTTTGCCGACATGGGCAGCTTGGAGATACAGGTTCTGTGACTTCGCTGGGAACAAAATTTGAAGTGAAGCGGTGAAGCTGTGGAAACCGCTCCTTCGTGTTGGTTACGTGATATGAGTAAGTGGTCGTAATTGTGTTTTGTTGACCGACGCACTCAGAGGCATTTAAGTATTATCATTATGGTGAGACTTTTGCAGTCAAAGTTTAAGACGGTGTGGAAGAGTTCAGTTGGCCTAGTTAAATGTTGGCCGTTATTTGAAAGGTTTCACAGTTTTACTTGTGATTTGTGTTTCTTGTGATCTAATGATTTTATGTTGGCGTTTTCAAAGGCTGCAGTCTATTAATACAGTTGTCCACAAGTAAAAAGTTGAAGGTCAAAGTTGAGAATTTGTCAGTAGTGTAACGTGTTCCTTTACATGCTTACCAATATATCGAGCCAAAGGTTCTGCCGAGTGTTTCTATGTTTCAGAGATATTGTAATGTCTTTGTGATTCGAACAAAAAAACCTTTGATTGTGTCAGCGCCTTCGCGGAGAGTGAAATGTCTTCCGAGGTCTAGGCCTGGTATTGTTTAAGAACTTGGCCACTACCGGGAGTTGCTCACATACCGCCTTCCCAAGTTTAGTACTTATCTTCCTTCCTCCAAGGCGGTTTAAGCTGGTAGATATATAAATATATATTGTATGTAACCTGTTCTTATACGAACCTGTTTCCTTAAATATTATGGACTGGCAACTGGCTAAATTTTAAATTGCGTAGGATTTGCTTAGTTCCTTGCGCAGTTCTTTCTAGTAGTCTTTTATTAACATATCTGAGCAAGTGAACATTAATTTTTAAAGATCAGTGTTTCTGCTGTAGTATTTTTATGTAACTGGTTCTATCATGTTATGTAATTGGATCTTAGCTGGGCACTAGTGCTGAAGTGTAATTACGTCATCCTTTATTGGGAACTGTTTCCATTACATGTATTTGGAGGTAAATCGCATATGGGGGTTTGAATTTCAGAAGTTTGTCGGTAATTTTGTTTTCTTAATAAGGGAAAATAATGCGAGGGGTATTAGTGCCCAGCAACGTTAATTTTCTAACTGACCTTTTAACAAGTGCTTCATAGTAAGTTATAAGGGTATTTTAGTGAACAATGTTTTAAGTGTGGCCATCTTAATGTAATAACTGGTTTTAAAGAGTTTTATGAAGTGGCTATGTGAAGTAATTGATAACTGCTATGCTTAAGGTTTCTATAAATGTCCGGCACGTTAAATTTTTTATAACTTTCTCTTAAGGGACTGTTTATTTCACTACTGAGTACGCTGCATTTCTATCTGTATTTGCAAAACTTTATCTAGTGGCTCGTCCACAATTCGTAATTGTCAAATTTCTTAAAAGAAGTAATTATAAATTGTGACTACCAACCATGATTCCATCCCGCTTCCTCTTTTCTGGTATCTAACATATGGTGGGTAAGTGTGGTACGAATAGGGAACCCACGTACCAAAACGCTTTTTGGGAGTATGTCTTAAGGGAATTTTTAAGCTAGAACTACGAAAAGCAGTATTTGGTTTGTCAGTCAGAAAATAAAAAATACCACTAAGGGAGTAAAAAAATGGGTAGACGTTTTTTTGAAGATAAATAGTTGCAAAAGAACTGCTAAACGATTTTTAAGGCTACATCAATGATAAATGATGTTTCACTTCTCAGTTAGACATAAAGAGATATTTGTAGCTGAGTAGTATGAATCGTGCACATTGTTTATCAAATCCGTCCGTATTTGGCCCATAAGGAAATTACGTCACGCCAGTCGCGCATGCGCAGAAGTTCCTTAAAACCTGCACCACAAAAGGTGTGCTCGCGACCCTGATGCCAGGTTCCACCGAGTGTAGAGGATCAATGTAGCATAGCGCTTTAGATTTAGTGCCATGTATTACTGATTACATTCAACAGCGTTTACGGAAAAACTACCAATAAATCGACAAGGTGTGTAAAGTTGGGATGTTCATGTGCTCTTGTGCTCTTACACAGCAGCCGTCACTAATTACATTTATATTTTCAGAACGCATCTACAAGCTGTACATTACATTTTCAGGGTGGGGCACAATATAATTCTGATCTAGTGTTACACACACGACGGTCCACTCTCATTTACATAACCTATTAGAGACATTTCCCTTCTGCGATTTATTTGTAGTATTCGCTCCAGAACTCTGCCTATTTGTTAAGAACTCGAATATTGTGTTACATTGATTGTTGCCAAGAGCCAAAGTTGGCTGTTCGATATGCGAAACTCCATACAATAACATCAACTTATAAATTTGCGAATCACACGTCCTGTGACTATCTTTCCAATTGACAAATTGTCAATGGCCTTGCCTCGATGAATGCACCAAGTTTCGTCAGATAATTAACATTAAAAGAAGTCTGTCTTGGCCAGTACTGGGATAGGAAAACACTGGATATGTTACGTACTGTTGGTCGCCCAGAACTCGCAGCAGAATCTCATGATGTGAGGGTATGTGACGCTGTAGATGGTGATATTCTGTCGGATGGAGACGTTAAGCTCAACGGACTCCTTGGTACCAAAGGAGTACGCTATGCGCCACCATCGCTTTTCATCCTGTCCTTTCTCCCATTATCATCCTACGCCATCCTGACACCAGACTTCACACACAGCGAAGTTACATACACTTACCAGGTAGACTGAAACAGATGCCTCTACGTCTCGCCAGATATTACACTCCTGGAAATTGAAATAAGAACACCGTGAATTCATTGTCCCAGGAAGGGGAAACTTTATTGACACATTCCTGGGGTCAGATACATCAAATGATCACACTGACAGAACCACAGGCACATAGACACAGGCAACAGAGCATGCACAATGTCGGCACTAGTACAGTGTATATCCACCTTTCGCAGCAATGCAGGCTGCTATTCTCCCATGGAGACGATCGTAGAGATGCTGGATGTAGTCCTGTGGAACGGCTTGCCATGCCATTTCCACCTGGCGCCTCAGTTGGACCAGCGTTCGTGCTGGACGTGCAGACCGCGTGAGACGACGCTTCATCCAGTCCCAAACATGCTCAATGGGGGACAGATCCGGAGATCTTGCTGGCCAGGGTAGTTGACTTACACCTTCTAGAGCACGTTGGGTGGCACGGGATACATGCGGACGTGCATTGTCCTGTTGGAACAGCAAGTTCCCTTGCGGGTCTAGGAATGGTAGAACGATGGGTTCGATGACGGTTTGGAGGTACCGTGCACTATTCAGTGTCCCCTCGACGATCACCAGTGGTGTACGGCCAGTGTAGGAGATCGCTCCCCACACCATGATGCCGGGTGTTGGCCCTGTGTGCCTCGGTCGTATGCAGTCCTGATTGTGGCGCTCACCTGTACGGCGCCAAACACGCATACGACCATCATTGGCACCAAGGCAGAAGCGACTCTCATCGCTGACGACGACACGTCTCCATTCGTCCCTCCATTCACGCCTGTCGCTACACCACTGGAGGCGGGCTGCACGATGTTGGGGCGTGAGCGGAAGACGGCCTAACGGTGTGCGGGACCGTAGCCCAGCTTCATGGAGACGGTTGCGAATGGTCCTCGCCGATACCCCAGGAGCAACAGTGTCCCTAATTTGCTGGGAAGTGGCGGTGCGGTCCCCTACGGCACTGCGTAGGATCCTACGGTCTTGGCGTGCATCCGTGCGTCGCTGCGGTCCGGTCCCAGGTCGACGGGCACGTGCACCTTCCGCCGACCACTGGCGACAACATCGATGTGCTGTGGAGACCTCACGCCCCACGTGTTGAGCAATTCGGCGGTACGTCCACCCGGCCTCCTGCATGCCCACTATACGCCCTCGCTCAAAGTCCGTCAACTGCACATACGGTTCACGTCCACGCTGTCGCGGCATGCTACCAGTGTTAAAGACTGCGATGGAGCTCCGTATGCCACGGCAAACTGGCTGACACTGACGGCGGCGGTGCACAAATGCTGCGCAGCTAGCGCCATTCGACTGCCAACACCGCGGTTCCTGGTGTGTCCGCTGTGCCGTGCGTGTGATCATTGCTTGTACAGCCCTCTCGCAGTGTCCGGAGCAAGTATGGTGGGTCTGACACACCGGTGTCAATGTGTTCTTTTTTCCATTTCCAGGAGTGTATTTCTTTAACACATGAATTATTGCCTGCCACTTCCGATGTCAGCGAGGAAAGGAATCACTCTAACGGTTCATCCAGGTTATTCGAGTGTACATGGTCGATATGTGATGACTGTTAGGTGGAGATCGTCTTCCATCTGTAAGGTGAAGTTTATTTCCATTCTGTCTATGCCAGCATGTTCCCATGCCGATAAGTATTATGTCACGACGGTCCAAAACTTCTTTTTCATTGCAGGCTTAACAATATCGACAGACTTGTATTCTCAGTTTGAGTTTACTGGTCTGCAGGAGAGATAGTTTTGTCTTTCTATAGGTATCTCTCGAAGTTTTATAGCGACTTTGAAGGCGCTACTCTTTTTATTAGGTTTAATTTTAAACAACAATGAATGGTGAATCTGCTGTGCCCATTACTACATACCATTATGGGATAGTTGTTCGAGAAGAATCGTTACTTAAGACGGCGTGTCTGTTTTCTGTGAGTCGACAATTTTGCAGTTGAGGCCACTGACAGGACTAAAAAGAAATTACATTCCTATTAGGAAAATCTGCTTCGGAAACTGTATGGTGTGTGACTCAGAGACCAAGCAACAATCATAGGGCCGTAGGCTTCTCCATCACCATGATCGAAGCAAGCTAAACAAGTGACAATCATTATGAAAGCAATGTTGAGTTGTTTCTTTGGCATTAAGCAGACTGTCCTCAAAGCTTTTTTTGTCAAGTACCTCAGTTGACCGATATCACTACCGGCAAGTGGTGAGCCGCTGCGTATAGCACTGGGGATGGACCACACTCTCTCACGACATTTAATCCGTTCTATAACCGTCATTCTAACATCTGTTGCAAAGTCTGTCCTCTTGTTTACAGTTGTGAAATAACGTGTAAATTTTTCTTTTAGTTATTTCTTTGCTTTATTTTCCGTTAAGGGTGTAACTCTCACAAACAACTAATCTCACGTCTTCTCTGGTAGCCTGCTGAGTTTCACTCGTGCAAAGTAAAGAATATATTGAGAACTGTGATGGATTGACCCGATATCAATGGCGAATACTTTACCATCAATCAAAGCTAACAGTTTCATTAGTACCCTGTTGCGAAGGTAATAACGCTTTTAAGAGGGATGCGCCAGCTATTTCTTGTTACGCTCAACGGAATTCACGAGTGAAAAATGGCAGAGGATTTACACTGAGGTTTTAGGAGTACGGGCTTATTTTTATGCGGCTCAGGAACGTATTTTCTCATAGCTGTCTACACCGAGTGCTACTATAACTCCCAAGACGAAATTGTTTCTTTACTCTAATCTTTTAATAAATGCGCTACCTAAATGCTGCAGCATCTGGAACTCTCATTAATCTCCAAGCTCTTATACATTCCTTAGTAATAAGCATTTCAGTTCTTTTATGGCTTAGAATCTTCCAGTTCTAATTTCACACTGATCTTCTACATTAATGTCGAGTAGCGGTAAGGAACGGTAACAAATGAGGTTCTCCGCAAAATCGGAGAAAATAGCAATATATAGTACTCGCTGACAAGAGGAAGGCACAAGAAGATAGAACATCTGTTAAGACATCAGGGAATAACTTCCATGGTACTAGATGGCGCTGTAGAGCGTAAAAACTGTAGAGGATGACAGACATTCGAATACATCCAGCGAATAATTGACGACGTAGGTTGCAAATGCTGCTCTGAGATGAAAAGATTGGCTCAGAAGAGAAATTAGTGACGGGTCACATCAAACCACTCAGAAAACTGATGACACACAAAAAAGCAATCTTATGCTGTTACGTTACACCATCAAATACTGTGGTAGTTCACGAATGAGACATGTAGATAAAACAAAACTACACTTACTCATAAGCTTACCGTTCTTCGTTAAACCTTTGCCTTACTGCTTCCTGCGTTACTGAAAAGCTGTAAGAGCGGCATAATCTTCTTCACCTGCCTGCCGATGCCGTTCTCCGTTTACCCCTCTCTAACAGCTAGGCACTGTTGACAGAGCGTAATGGCGGCCTTGTTTTTGGTACTTAAATTTAACAAAAGTTAGGTAGTACAAGTGTGATACAAGTTATTATGTGTTAATACATTCTTTATTTGTAACGAATAGACCTTTTCTAAATTTAAAGTTAAGGAAATTTCTTCATCTGGATTTTTAAATTTGGTAACTGATCGAAGACCATGACAGTAGGCGGACAGTAGCAATTATCGGTACACAGGTTACCAAATAGATAAGACAAAACTAAAGTAGAAATATTCGAAATTTAGTGCTACAGAAAAATATAAAAAATTTGTGAGTATTTCGAATACCTATCGAGAAGTTACTTAACAGAATCGTGGGAAAAAAATCTCCAGAAAACTTGATTGAAGGAAGTAATCGGTTGACTGGACTCATACTGATGCCTCGAGGAATTCTCAGTTTGAGGATAGGAGGAAGTGTGGAACGCATATATACAATATGCAGGTTCAAATGGATGTTGGTTTCAGTAGTTATTTGGATATTTACGGGCACACAACACTAGTATAGAAAGCTGCGAAAAGAAGGCATCAACAAAAACAACTAAGTAAAACTAATCTGTCACAAAAGTGTGATCACATTTCATCATTATTTCGACAGTTTGTAATTACGACAGTATGAATTACCTGTAAGGTAAGAGCAATGAGGGTACGACGTCCCTTTGAAATGCTAACCCTTATTTCTATCATTCCAATTTCGTAGGTTACTACTTGTACCACACAGAGAGAATATCTTGCTGCTCTAATTACGAAATTAGTTGGTCGCGAGGTGTTACTGTATACCAGTACGTCCTTATATTTGTATGGAGGGCAGTCACTTAAAAACGAGACAGAAAAAGAAAGTAAACTGTTCTTTATTTCAAAGTTATCGCCTTAAGTGTTAAAACAGTGATCTCTCTCTGTGCGACAACATAGTTTGCCTTCGTGCAAAAATTTTTGCCGTTGCATATGGAACCATGAGACCGACACACAGAATGGCGCAATTATACAATGAGGTGATAAAAGTCATGAGATCCCTCATAATATCGTGTGGGACCTCCTTTTGCCCGGCAAAGTGCATGGACTCAACAAACCGTAGGAAGTCCCGTGCAGAAATATAGAGCCATGCTGCCTCCATAGCCGTCCATAATTGCGAAAGTGTTGCCGGTGCAGGGTATTGTGCACGAACTGATATACAGATTACGCTCCATAAATGTTCGATAGAATTCATGTCGGGTGTTCGAATCGTCCAGAACGTTCATCAAACAAATTGCGAACTATTCTGGCCCGGTGGCACGGCACACTGACATTGATAAAAATTTCAACGTTATTTGAGAAAATGAAGTCCGTGATTGGCTGCAAATGGTATCCAAGTAGCCGAAAATATCCATTTCCAGCTAATGACTGGTTCAGTTGGACCATGTAAACATAGCCCACACCATTATTGCTCCCCCACCAACTTGCACAACGCCTTGTTGACAACTTGGGTCCAAAGCTTCGTGCGGTCTGCGCTACGCTCAAACCGTGCCATCAGCTTTTACCAACTGAAATCTGGACTCATCTGGCCAGGCCACAGTTTTCCAGTCGCCTAGGGTTTGACAAATACCGTCACGATCCCAGGAGAAGCACTGCAAAAGATTTAGTGTTGTTAGCAAAGGCACAGAAATGAGTCTGGCGATATACGATCTGACTTTCGGAAAAGTATCATCCACACAATTCCGAAGACGGCAAGGGCTGACAAGTGCGAGAATTATCGCACAATCAGCTTAACAGCTCATGCATCGAAGCTGCTTACAAGAATAATATACAGAAGAATGGAAAAGAAAATTGAGAACGCGCTAGGTGATGATCAGTTTGGCTTTAGGAAAAGTAAAGGGACGAGAGGGGCAATTCTGACGTTACGGCTAATAATGGAAGTAAGGCTAAAGAAAAATCAAGACACTTTCATAGGATTTGTTGACCTGGAAAAAGCGTTCGCTAATATCAAATGGCGCAAGCTGTTCGAGATTCTGAAAAAAGTAGGGGTAAGCTATAGGGAGAGACGGGTCATATACAATATGTACAACAACCAAGAGGGAACAATAAGAGTGGACGATCAAGAACGAAGTGCTCGCATTAAGAAGGGTGTAAGACAAGGCTGTAGCCTTTCACCCCTACTCTTCAATATGTACATCGATGAAGCAATGATGGAAATAAAAGAAAGGTTGAGGAGTGGAATTAAAATACAAGATGAAAGGATATCAATGATACGATTCACTGATGACATTGCTATCCCGAGTGAAAGTGAAGAAGAATTAAATGATCTGCTGAACGGAATGAACAGTCTAATGAGCACACAGTATGGTTTGAGAGTAAATCGGATAAAGACGAAGGTAATGAGAAGTAGCAGAAATGAGAACAGCGAGAAACTTAACATCAGGATTGATGGTCACGACGTCAATGAAGTTAAGGAATTCTGCTACCTAGGCAGTAAAATAACCAGCGACGGACGGAGCAAGGTGGACATCAAAAGCAGACTCGCCGTGACAAAAAAGGCATTTCTGGCGAAGAGAAGTCTACTAATATCAAATACCGGCCTTAATTTGAGGAAGAAATTTCTGAGGATGTACAGCATTGTACAGTAGTGAAACATGGACTGTGGGAAAACCGGAACAGAAGAGAATCGAAGCATTTGAGATGTGGTGCTACAGACGAATGTTGAAAATTAGGTGGACTGATGAGGTAAGGAATGAGGAGGTTCTACGCAGAATCGGAGAGGAAAGGAATATGTGGAAAACACTGATAAGGAGAAGGGACAGGATGATAGGGCATCTGCTAAGACATGAGGGAATGACTTCCATGGTACAGGGGGAGCTGTAGAGGGCAAAAACTGTAGAGGAAGACAGAGATTGGAATACGTCAAGCAAATAATTGAGGACGTAGGTTGCAAGTGGTACTCTGAGATGAAGAGGTTAGCACAGGAAAGGAATTCGTGGCGGGCCGCATCAAACCAGTCAGTAGACTGATGACAAAATAAAAAAAAAAAGAAAAAAGGGCCCTCGTGTTGGTTATCTGCAGCCATAGTCCATTATTGCCAAATTTCGCCGCTCTATGATACCGAATACGTTCGTCGTACATCCCATATTGATTTCTGTGTTTATTTTACGCAGTGTTGGTTTTCTTAGCACTGACAACCGAACGCAAATACGGCTGCTCTCGGTCGTTAAGTGAAGGCCACCGCACTGTCGGTGGTGAGAGGTAATGCCTGAAATTTGGTCATTTCGTCACACCCTTGATGCTGTGGATGGTGGAATGTAGAATTCCCTAGCGATTTCCAAAGTGGAATGTGCGGTGCGTCTTAGCTCCAGCTGACGAATGTTTTCTCAATGGCGATATACGCTCAGTTGTTTAAAATTTAAATATTTGCAGTTACAAACCAAACTTGTTGCCATGCATGAACTGTTGAAAGGCTTTTGTTAAAATCCGTTTTTGCTGTTGTGTTATGGTGTTCAAAACCACGAGTTATTTCAGAAATGGATGTTTGCTGTTAGAAGTTAGAGTGGAAATCGATTAACTTAAACTGTGCTTTGAGACACCTGGAAGGAGACGGACAAATCAGGAAATTAGGACGAAATGGATAATAATAATTTGAGAGAATTTCCTGAAAGAAAAAGAGAAGCTGTAATTAAGTACTTGCCGTCAGAACCAACAATTGAAATAAATTAGTGGCTTACACACCAACATTAACTCCTTATTAATAGTTAGTTCGAGACAGTTTTCGGGGAGAAGCACTACCAGAAATAAGCAAACAGGGAGGATATTTTTTCGATAAATTACAGGGTAAGGATAAAAAGATAGCCAAATTGTAACTGTATGTGTCGTAATGTGTCAAGCGAAGTCGGGGATGCTCAAAGACAGACTCACAAAATGAAGAAGATCTGGAGGCAAAAATCAATTAATGACAACCCACAGGTTGCTCAAACATTGTGCGAAAAAGTACTTTGTAACAATGAAGGTGGAAAATGCGAATGTGGTTTAAGTATGTTTACATATACAACAGAATAAGTTAATACCAAAGGGCTATGGTGATGCATTCTATTCAAGTAATGTGTGGCTTTATAATTTGTACATTCTGATTAATTTCCGAGCACAGACAAAGGAACGGATTGCGTTTTATACTTAGTTCGAAACATAAGGGGCGAAACAAAGCAACCAATTCCCTTCTGCTGTAGTACACTTTCTCAGAAATCTTATTTTCACCTCAAATAGAAAATGGTCCAAATGAAATTAATTT
Source organism: Schistocerca americana (assembly GCF_021461395.2). NCBI lineage: Eukaryota > Metazoa > Arthropoda > Insecta > Orthoptera > Acrididae > Schistocerca > Schistocerca americana. The sequence continues at coordinate 352,852,429 of NC_060121.1, read as the reverse complement.
ATTTTCTGACACCTGTACCACTCAAAATAAAAACACAGTAATGATGTGCACACTTATGGCCTTCTTGGAAGAAAGCAGAAAATTTAATAAGCTGGTACATTACTTTCCTATTTGTAGTCACAGAGTATTTGGTATTGTGGATAAATAACTCCTCCCGCACAGGCCATGAAGACCCAAAAGTACGTACTCGCCGCCGTGTCATCCTCAGCCCAAAGGCTTCACTGGATGCGGATATGGAGCGGCATGCGGTCATCACACCGCTCTCCCGTCCGTTATCTGTTTCCGAGACCGGAGCCGCTACTTCTGAATCAAGTAGCTCCTCAGTTTGCCTCACAAGGATTGACTGCAGCCCGCTTGCCAACAGCGCTCGGCAGAGCGGATGGTCACCCACGCAAGTGCTAGCCCAGCCCGACAGCGCTGAACTTCGGTGATCTCACGGGAACCGGTGTTACCACTGCGGCAAGGCCGTTGGCTATTGTGGATAAATACTACTGAAAATAGGAAGATATTCCTTCAGCTACTGAATATGAAGTGCTTTAACAACATGACATCGTCAAGACATTAAATAAAGATTGAAAAACAAAGGATCTCATGTCAAGTACACTAAAAACCTTGCGATTTATGATCCCTTTCAAAATAAATGCTTAGCGAAAACTGGCTTCTAAAAATTTTTTATAAGATATTATTGTTAGTAAAGGACACTTACAATAGAAGTCGTGCAGAGCCTTAGATATAGAAATGAAAAAACTGCAGCCACGAAAGGAAAGCAGCCACATTGAGAAAGAAAAACATGGTCAGCAAAGAAGGGAATTACGTCTTCCAACTTATGAGGCATTTTAATGTGTCACGAGAATACTATAACGACTTTTGATAGTGATCAACAGATTTCCACATTAGTATTTTTATAGCTGATATTTTGTTATATGTCAACTGCGTCTGTTGATATTTTGTACTTCTGTTTATCAAACTTTTATGGAAAAGTGTGGCACGAAAGTGTCATATTGTAGTACATTATTGAAAAATGAACAGTAAAGTAGGCATAACGCTTTAACGTTTTAGTAATCAATGTTAAATATGAAAGATAAATGGAAAAATAAATGTTAATGTGTACATTAAAAAGACATTCAACTTTCATCTTTGTATTTGTCGGCTTTTGAAAAAAGTCGGAAACTTTATCCCTCTATTCCGAAATAAGAAATGAAAATTTTAGAAAAGTCACACAGCCGGAATTGTGCCTATGTGAAGGTTAAATTATCTCATTTATTCAATTAGTATTTCGTTACGATATTAAAAAATGTAGTCCATCGAAAATTTACTTTTTTGCGCTTCTCGAATTTTTAATATACTCTCCTCATTACTACCATTCAGTATTCAAAGTCTGTAAAACACAGTCGTGCGGCCATAATCACATCGGAAACCTTTTCACATGAATCTTCTGAGTACAAACGACAACGCACTGTCCTTTAATGCCTCGTGTACGCGATACTACCACCATTCGTGTAAGTGCGTATCGCTGTTCTAGGTCTTCTGGCACCTGAGTCTACATCCCTGACATTGTGTCAGAATGGGGGCGACCTGCAGTGTAATAAACTCATATGGAGGAGATTATCTGATTTTGTAGAACGCAGGATACGAAGATGGTGACGAAGTCTTACCAAAATTAGTTACCGATATGGATGCATTACTAAGGATCTTGCCTTTTACAAATTTTCTTCCGAACTTATAGGGCGATTTGGCCACGAGTGTACAATTTGACTGTTAGTACAACGAAGTTTGGAAGACATGACCACAAGATCATCTGAAGGAAGTTGTACCGTCTTGGATATTTAGAATATGTAAAAGGCTGCCTGACAGTCTTCTGTGATCAATTGGATTCCTCCAAAGGGCTAAACAACCTTCAGCTATTAGGGAGGAACGCGATACTGAGCCATTAACGCTTTGGTTTGTTTTTATCACTGTTGAACCTGGACAAACTTGCTACTGACATTGGCAAATTAGCTTACGTCTAAAACATTATGCTCCTCAGCAATGCCTATTATAGAACCATTTAGTGATAACACTGTGGTAGTTTCAATCTGCCATAGAGGGAACTGCCAAGAACAGTTGGAGATGGACCGGGAATACTGTTAAAGAAGGAGATACGTGGGTCATTTACTATCTACATAACAAATTCTAAAAGTTCGTCACTGCAAGACATGTTGTATAGGCAAAGCTACCTTTCTTCTACATGGGAATGACAGTGTGACAGCATGAGAAATACTGGAAAAAATTGGCAAGGAAGCACTGAAAACCAGTTCGAAGACATATAAAATTATGTGGCTATACCATGTAAAGTGGAACTAACCGACTTTAAAGTGGATGTCTGATTGAAGAGCCACCTGGAATATAGCAGCAGCTACATATAGATGAATATTACATATTGGATTTGGACATAACGCAAGATTTTCTGTGAATTTTTTTTATAAAATTGACGTGTGTGACTATCTAATACCAAATCATGACTTCTGAATGGAAGGAGACTGCCAAAGAAACAGTAATGTGATTGTGGACAATGCTAAGACAGTTGGAACAGATTGATGAATGTGGGTGGTCTCAAAGTGCAAAGTAAAAATGAATAATAAATTTATATCTCAAATTGCAAGTGCGAGGTATTAAAAAGATTATCGGTAAGCACCATATAGATTTTATGAAGTGTCCACACATGGAATTACGAGAAAGTTTTATATCCTCCTTGGGTAAAGAACATAGTATTACCAGACTGGAGGCTGCAATATACAACTAAAAAATGGATTGTGTGTTTGATCCTGTGCAAGAATGTTTAAGAGTTTTAAACTCTCAAAAGGCAGTGTTTACAATGTCGTCCACTGTATTCTGTGTCAATCACATCCATTCGCCGGCCGCGGTGGCCGTGTGGTTCTAGGCGCTCCAGTCCGGAGCCGCGCTGTTGCTATGGTCGCAGGTTCAAATCCTGCCTCGGGCATGGGTGTATGTGATGTCCTTAGGTTGGTTAGGTTTACGTAGTTCTAAGTTCTAGGGGACTGATAACCACAGCAGTTGAGTCCCATAGTGCTCAGAGCCATTTGAACCGTTTGAACCACATCCATTCGTTTCAGCTAACAAATAACTTACAGAACAGCTGCTGCCTGGTGCTTAACAGCGTTCAGCAGACTGTCTACTGTGGTAGTATGGGAAGCCGAAAATGGACTGCTGAACAGATCACACTTTCAGACACTCAAGGCTGAGAAAAGCCTATAAATTACGTTCTGTTTGCATACAGTTCCAATCATGTGCCTGTAAACTATGTGAAGACTCTTAACACTGACTCCAACAACGACAATATAAGTACTGCACAGAATTGATATATTGAAGTAGGGAATATACACTCCTGGAAATTGAAATAAGAACACCGTGAATTCGACACAGGCAACAGAGCATGCACAATGTCGGCACTAGTACAGTGTATATCCACCTTTCGCAGCAATGCAGGCTGCTATTCTCCCATGGAGACGATCGTAGAGATGCTGGATGTAGTCCTGTGGAACGGCTTGCCATGCCATTTCCACCTGGCGCCTCCGTTGGACCAGCGTTCGTGCTGGACGTGCAGACCGCGTGAGACGACGCTTCATCCAGTCCCAAACATGCTCAATGGGGGACAGATCCGGAGATCTTGCTGGATAGCGTAGTTGACATACACCTTCTAGAGCACGTTGGGTGGCACGGGATACATGCGGACGTGCATTGTCCTGTTGGAACAGCAAGTTCCCTTGCCGGTCTAGGAATGGTAGAACGATGGGTTCGATGACGGTTTGGATGTACCGTGCACTATTCAGTGTCCCCTCGACGATCACTAGTGGTGTACGGCCAGTGTAGGAGATCGCTCCCCACACCATATGCCGAGTGTTGGCCCTGTGTGCCTTGGTCGTATGCAGTCCTGATTGTGGCGCTCACCTGCACGGCGCCAAACACGCATACGACCATCATTGGCACCAAGGCAGAAGCGACTCTCATCGCTGAAGACGACACGTCTCCATTTGTCCCTCCATTCACGCCTGTCGCGACACCACTGGAGGCGGGCTGCACGATGTTGGGGCGTGAGCCGAAGACGGCCTAACGGTGTGCGGGACCGTAGCCCACCTTCATGGAGACGGTTGCGAATGGTCCTCGCCAATACCCCAGGAGCAACAGTGTCCCTAATTTGCTGGGAAGTGGCGGTGCGGTCCCCTACGGCACTGCGTAGGATCCTATGGTCTTGGCGTGCATCCGTGCATCGCTGCCGTCCGGTCCAGGTCGACGGGCACATGCACCTTCTGCCGACCACTGGCGACAACATCGATGTACTGTGGAGACCTCACGCCCCACGTGTTGAGCAATTCGACGGTACGTCCACCTGGCCTCCCGCATGTCCACTATACGCCCTCGCTCAAAGTCCGTCAACTGCACATACGGTTCACGTCCACGCTGTCGCGGCAGTCTACCAGTGTTAAAGACTGCGATGGAGCTCCGTATGCCACGGCAAACTGGCTGACACTGACGGCGGCGGTGCACAAATGCTGCGCAGCTAGCGCCATTCGACGGCCAACACCGCGGTTCCTGGTGTGTCCGCTGTGCCGTGCGTGTGATCATTGCTTCTACAGCCCTCTCGCAGTGTCCGGAGCAAGTACGGTGGGTCTGACACCCCGGTGTCAATGTGTTCTTTTTTCCATTTCCAGGAGTGTATTTCTCTGAGACCAGGACATTGTTTTCCACAATACCATCAAATACAAATATTGTGTAATTAGGTTTGCTTCCATACACATTCTTATTTCACAAGTCCTAAGAAAAAGAACCAACCTGTTGAACCGGTTGAAGGCATTCCCTATTAAGGAATTACTTCCCTACACACAGTTAATGTGTTGTGTCTGCAAAATGTAAAACTGCAATTGCAAGAAGAATAATTTATTGCAGATGTGCAAGCAAGGTTTACATACTGCTTTAAACACAGTGTATGGCGACATTTGGCTGCGACTGGGGAATATAAAGAAGCCATAGTTATTGTAAGCAGTAATGGAAACTGATCACATAGAGTACTGGCCAAAACAAGTGGAACCAGAAAGTTTACTATATTAAACGACACTTGAAAAATCTGTTTATAAAACTCCTTTGCAAATAGATCGACTTGAAAAGAGTGATTATATGGTACCCTAGCAACAAAACTGTTTGCAGAGATTAGATCATATGGAGTAACTCTATTTAATGGACACTCATTTGTGGAAGTTGTAAACTTAAAATTCTATGCGGAAATTCCACAAGAATATGCATTAGTTGGCAGCGCAAACCAAGGAAGGTGTGGAGTGTTATAGCAGTTGTGTTATGCAGGAAATAAGAGGCCTAATTAAACTCCCCAAGTGCTCTCTGCTAGACGACCTGCAGTGAAAAATGTGATATGTGTTAGAATTCGAAAAAATACCTTCTTTGAAAATGTCAAGTTCCTACGTGGAGAGAGAATTAGAGGATTCCAATGTAGATGTGAATTATAAGTTAAAAATTAAACTGGATTTTAGAAAAATACTCCAAACAAACAGAAAAAAGGTTGTCTCCTTTGACTAAATTTATATGCAGAAAATAATGAAGTTTTTGAATGAGAATATTTGTTTTTCTTACTCGTAAATCTGACAAAAGTTGTAAAAATTTTCCTATTTATAATGATTATATGCGTCTATTTCGATTGGGGGAAGTGGGTAGTTGGGTGGTCGTGAAAAGTATTCGAAACTAGGCAGCTGGAAGTGAGACAACTACCATCTTTTTCCTATATGATGCTCAGACCTCGATTGAAGAAGACTACACAGTGTTGCTAGTTACAACGTTGATAAGGGGGAGGAGAGGCGCACGAATCTTACTGCTCTTCTGGGTTTCCTACCTTTCTATTGTGCTCAAATTAGCTGAGACAGACAGGGAGATGGGAGGGATATCCCACTATTTTAACGTGCTGAGGCAGATTGGAGGGTTCTCTTACCAATTTTATGTCATGTGACACATATCGAGTAATCCATTTGCCTCAGATGTATGGGTATCAAGTTTCGCCATGACCATGAATATACCTCACATGATTCCTTAAGGTGTTTGGGGGTTTCTCCTGGGTGACCTTGATCAATTTCCAGCAGTTCCTCGAGGAGAGTGGAGTGGGGGTGAATTGCGGTGACCAGGTGTGTAACCTGACACTGGATGTTTAATGTGACACCAGGTGTGGTAAGGTTGTTAGCTGGGCTCCAACTGGCACTGCTGCAGTACTGTAGCCTTAAATCACGACCCTTTAAATGTAGAATCCACACAGCTACTTTGTTTGCCAGCCCTGAGTGTGGCATATGATTACTGTAGCTTCTGTTATTGCTTTCTGGCATGCTGCTCTGGTCAGTGTCTGACGAAGTCTACCATTGACACCAGTGATTACGTTCCATTACTCATGCATGTGAATCCGAAATTTTTATGTGTGCGTTTTAGGGCACTATTAGAGCTAGCGCCTGCTCGTCCAGTATGTAAATTAAGACATGTCTAACGGCTGAATACTGATTCCACGCATATTCATGACCATATGGATATCCTAGCAGCTCATGATCTTTATAGTATTGTACACTACCCCTCAAAGTTTTCTCTCACTACTTTTGTAGCCACAATTAATGTATAACATTAAGTATATTGTTCATCAGTCACACATGGTTGTGCATTACGTGAATTCAGTTTTTGCCTGACTTCATAAGGATATTGTTTAACAGTTTCTTCAACTCAAGCAAACAATTTTGAGCGTCTTTCCTACCATGGCTTTCCAAAATTCTAATTACACATACTTAAGATAGCCTCCACACGCCACAAGCGGAAACATGAGTTAATAATCTTTCAGCATCCCAAGTAAGTTTGTCACCATATTAGATTATGCAGGGCAGACAGAGCACAGAATGGCTTTTGTGTTTAAACGCAGGTCCAACTAAAAAGTTTTTCATTTCAGGGCATAGTTCTGAGTGAGTAAATTCATATTAAAGCTGGAGTTCAACTCACAGGGTAAAGGTTTCATTTGTTTCAATTTAAAACCAAACCAAAGGCATATACTTTCACCGGTAACGAAGAAATTTTATAAGTGGGGTGTTGGAATATCCAAGTACCGTTATTCAAAATTTCCTTTTACACACAAGTAGATTATTATCTTAGGAAATGAGCTGCATTCATGTATGTGGGCGATAGCTCACTGTGTACTGTTTCCAACTTCAGGAAAACGATGAATGTGCATATTTGCATATTCTGTTCCATTTTTATTTGACCAGGTAAACAAAGATATGAAGTCTATGAAAGTTTCATATAATGAAACGTAACGAAAGCATTTTTATCGGAAATTCCTCAGATACCTTTTGTAATCTCTCTTACAACATTTTTCCACAAACGTGTGTGTATTGGGATTTTTATATAACAAAAATCTACCAAAACAATTTTATTGCAAATTCCTTGCAGGCCTTCGGGAAATGGTGTCATTTTAACATGTTATCAGCAGCAGAATTCTTGTTGCCATTTTAAAGGGGTCCTTAGGCATAACAGTTGCCATTTTCTTTCAATGTAGCTATTTGTACAAAATCTTAAGTCCTTCCCTTATTTAAACTTTTCCCCTGAGCACAGATACATTTCATCTAATACACAGGACACATGTTAAGGAGGCGGCAGTTTATGGCTTCGGAATATTTTTGAACAGTCATGATATCTGATTTTATTAAAAACAGCAATTTACGGTAGACATCCTCAGGTGTGAAACAACCTGCGGATTATCTGTTGTTAGAATTTAATTGGTCGTTTTAATTAAGTGACTTAGGGCTGTTGTGCAAATCATTATTATTCAGTATACAATGAACTCTTTTCTGATCTATCTACTTATCGTTGACACCTAAGCCAACACAGAAAGATAATAGATCGCCAGAAGCAAACAGAGTTCCAGTGTCATCTGATGAGATACCTCGCTGCAATCAGTTTCTTCTCTTTCATACTTCAAGATCGTATAAATAGAGAAGAATGTTAAACCAAAAACTTATACGTATTATAAAAATGATTGTGAATCACCGTGTGTATGTGGGTGTGTGAGTTGGTGTGGGTATGTATGTTTCCCATCTTGTCCTCCTATCCTTGACACCTGACAGCGCTTTTGATAGCATTCAAGTCCGAAGCGCAAACGGCTGTGGGCGAAAACAGTAGCCGTCTTTAGACCTATGATGAGGCGTTGCCATACAGACGTCTACGCAGACGCATCATGGACACGCAAAGCAGCTGCGCTCAGGAACTGTCCGTGATCAAATTCCTTAAATTTGTTACAATTCTTATACGTCTGTACGTTATGCATATTCCTTTGAACGACTGTTTCGTAATTTCAAAAGTGTTTTAATGAATACATGAAAATGAAATTTTTTCGATACTTTACTATGAACACAGTTAGTTTAATTTTTTATCAAAATCCTTCTTCTTCTTCTTGGTTGGCTCCACAGTCCTTGACGAACCTTTTCCTCCTGTATCATCTGCCTCCATTCTTCTCTGTCCATCGCCTTCCAATTTCTTATTCCCATCGCCTTTAGATCTTCTTCCATATCGTCCAGCCACCTTTTCCTGGGTCTACCTCTTCCTTCCTCCGTCAGGTTTTCCCATGAAAACTTTCTTGACACTCCGAGTTACTGGCATTCTCTGTATCCTATTCTTCCCTGCTTAATTTTAACAACAGTATCAATCTGTCAAATAAGTGTTTGTAGTTCTACATTTGTCCTTACTCTCCAGCCATCTTCCTCTCTCACTGCTCCAAACATTCTTCTTAGTATCTTTCTTTCCCATCTCAATAACCAGTTCTCCTCCTTTAATATCAATCCCCATCCTTCTGATCTATATATTACTATAGGTCTTAATATGGTCGTGTATATTTTGATTTTTTTATTTCTACTAACATTCCTGGAATTAAATACATTCTGCAAGGCAAAACAACAACGATTTCCACTCGCTATCCTTTCTTGATTTTCTCCTGCTACTTTATTGTACTTCGTTATTACAGAACATAAATATTAAAATGTTTTCACTCTTTCATATTCTTTCCCATTCATTACTATTCAATTCTTTTGTCCTTTTATATTGGACTCCCCCATCACCATATACTTTGTTTAGCTTATGTTTACTTCTAAACCTACTTCTCTTGCTGCTTCCTCTAACGTATCGTAGTTCCCCTTTAGTGCTTTTACATTCCTTGCCATTAATGCTACGTCTTCCGCATATGCTACCACTTGAACTTGTCGATTAAATATTGTTCCTCCTGGGTTTATTGGCATTTGCCGCATCACCTTCTCTAACACTAAATTAAATACCATTGTAGAGATCACATCTCCCTGTCATAGCCCCCTCTTTACTTGGAATTCACCAGACAGTTCTTCCTATATTCTTACTTTACACACTGTTGCTTTCATTGTCATTTCCGTTAAATTGATCAATTTTAGTGGGATTGTAAATTCTTTCATGATCTGTATATTTTTCTTCTTGTGTAGGCTGTCGTGCGATTTTTTAAAATCAATGTACAACTAATGTAGTTGCTTGCTATAATCATAAGACTTCTCTAGCACTTGTCTTAATAAAAATATCTGATTCATCGTGGACCTGTTCCTCCTAACTCCAGCCTGATAGTCCCCTAATATCTCTTATATCACCCGTTCAAGTCCAGAGGCTACAATGTTACTAAATGTCTTATATGTTACGTCCAGGAGAGTGATTCCACGATAATTACTACATTCTGACTTGTCGCCGTTTTTGTGTAACGGATAGATAATTCCCATGTTCCAATCCTTAGGCATTACCACCTTTATCCATATTTCCCTTATCAATTCATGGACTGCCTCCTCCACTTTCTTTCCCCCATATTTTAATAATTAGGCCTCTATGCCGTCTTCTCCTGCTTCTTTGTTATTTTTAGGCTGTTGATACCATTCTTCACTTCCTATAGCTCTGGTACTACTTCGTCTTCCTGATCCTCTACATCTAACTCTGCTTCCAATTCTGAGTCCTGTTCCCTTTCATTCTCAATCATGGTTCCTTCTTCTTTATCTCCTTCTTTCCCGTCAAGCAGTTCGGTAAAATACTTTTGCCACCTGTCTAGGACTTTGCTTTTATCTCCAATTACATTTCCGTCCTTATAAAAAACTGCTCGAGGTTGAAAACCCTTCTTCAAATCTCTTGTTCTTCCATAGAACCTTCTGATCTCTTTATTGTCTCCCATTTTGTCCAGCTGCTCTGTTCTTCTCTTTTCATGCTGCCTTTTCTTTACCTTACAAAGCTTATCCGCTCTTTTCGTCATTTCTCTGTATTCTTCTGCCGCTACCCTCGTGTTCCTTTGCAACATTCTCTGTCTCACTTCATTTCTCTCGTGTATTACCGTTAAGCATTCCTTTTCGAACCACTTAACCACCCTTTTGCGTTGTTGTCTCCCCAGTATCTCTTCTGCAGCTACGCTAATGGCAGTTTTCAACGATCCCCACTTAGTTTCCACATTATCTGCATCCCCTGTGTTTCTCCCTGCTTCCTATATCTCTTCTAGTTTCTTCCTGTACTCTTCCCGTGTTTCCTTTGGTTTAAGTCTTTGCATATTGTGTTTCATTCGTATCTTATATCTTTGGTTTCTTACAGATCTGTCTTCTGCCCACGTCTAATTCGTACTAAGTAGTGGTCTGTGTCTCCGTCTGCCTCTCTGTAGTTGCTAACTTCCATAATATCCTATGCATGCCTTTTGTCTATGAGTACGTGATCTATTTGGTTTCTTGTGTTTACATCTGGTGATACCCATGCACATTTCTTAATATCTTTCCTTGGGTGATAGATGCTTTTTATTATCATGTTCTTCCCGCTGGTGAAGTCTATCAGTCTGAGGCCATTATCATTACTGTCACTGTGTAGGCTTTCCTTTCCTATTATACTTCTATATACCTATCCTTTCCCAGTTCTTGCATTTAGTTCTCCAAGTATTATTTTCACATCCTGCCTTCGAATTTTACCAATTTCTGCTTCCAATTTGGCATAAAATATATCTTTGCGTCTTCATCTGCCTCCTCCGTAGGAGCGTAGAAAATCACTACTGCAACGTTATAATTTTTTGCCCTTATCCTTAGAGAACACATTCTGTCACTTATTGCCGTGAAACCAATTACATTAGCCTTCATAGACCTATTTAGAAGGAAACCAGTGCCATAAAGGCTTGCATCTCCACCTCTATATATCATTAAATGTTCCCCCGATGCTATCATTCCTTGCCCTTTCGATTTAGTTTCTGGTACTGCTGCTATTTTCACTTGATACTTATCTAGTTCATTCCCAATTTCTTGTGGCTTGCCAGGGCTCTTGAGTGTCCTCACATTCCAGGTGGCAATCCGAATATTCGTGTCCCTTCTCTTTAACCGTTTTTCTCGCGTGGTCGCCAACAGGCAATCCTTTCCGTTCCGAGGCATGAGTATAGTATCCGCAACAGCATTTTTTCCGGGGTACGGTTCTTAGCCTCACACCCAACCCCCGACTTGGAGGACCTGGATTTTTTTAGGGTTTACTCCCCTAGGAGGGTTGGCTTCCCTATAGAGCCTCCCCCCCCCCTCCCCTACGTTGTGGGACACACTTTGTCTCACTCCTCCATCGAGAACAATTCTTGCTGCCTGGAAATATCTTGCCAACTACTTCATAGACTCATGCTGCGAGTAGAGTCTCTAGCTGCATGAACACACTCTGTAAATAGATGTCAATAATTAAGGCAGTATCTCCGTACGCGGGTGTTCCTCTTGTAAAGTACTGGGCACGAGGCTCAAGTGGGAAGCGGGTGCCAAATTTGCCAGTGAAATTAGTATAGGGTAAAGGGAGATATATTCATGATAAATTTGTTACTTTGCTACTTGCTTCTGATGTTCGTGAAATTAATCTTTTATTAATACTTGTGTGCTAGGAATCGGACGTAATATAGCGGTTTTAGACTGTATTTCTTATTTATACAGTGCTACTGAAGAAATATCGCGGCATATTCTAAACGATAAAAAGTATGTAATTTCGAGATATAGGTAGGTAACTTTGTGATAATAGTAATCTAATTTCGTAATAATTCGTAATTACGGTATTTTGCATCAAATTTATTACATTACTTCTTTTTTTTACAAACTAACAACACAAATGGCCATGCAGGTGATAATAGGCTTTATTATTGTTATAACATACTTCTAGACATTGCTGCTTACGATGCCTGAATCCTCGAACGGTTGTCGCACATACAAAAATCCTCCTCTGGGACAGAATGCTGGCAGGGCACATGGTGTGATGTTAAGCTAAGCGAACATTTGATCCATTTAGCTTCATTCATTTTGAGTAAGATTTATGGCATGTACCACAAAGCCAATGATCTTCTGTCTTTTGGAAAAGAAATCACGAACCATGTCTTCATTTGCCATAGAGGCCCTGTAAGCGGCAAGGTTCTCAGGAGTCCGTAAAGTAAGATTGTACCTCGTATTGTAGCTCAACCACCACCATTTGCTGGCACTTCCTTTTTCGGAGTTTAAGAAATTTGCATGACCAGCTCGTTTCGCTAATTCGTATTTTACTTTTCTCACCATCATAAAAGTCAACCTGAAACCCAGTTCGTGCATCTTTATAATGTAGTTTTGGTCTTCTTTCTCAAAATCTGGCGTTACAGCAAATGGTCTTCCTAATTTAGGGGATCTGCAGTGGCAGTCTTTTAATGTGCTCCACGGAACACCCATCTGCCTGAAGCTCGGTATATAGAAACGTTATTAACTTTCGCTAATTCAGCAGCTGCTAGAAGTTGCTGAATAGTATACCTGCGGTATTTTGAACGCTCCTCAGACATCTTGTATGTGACATGCAATAAATGTAAATATGTAATTTAGTGATAATGTAAATATATGTAGGTAACTTCGTGATATGTTGAAACATAAATTTAAAAGTAAGACCTGTAGAACACAGTATTAGCAATAACTTTGCTTTAGTACACTAAACTGGTATCTTGCTTACAATCCATACAACTGAGCAATATAGGAGAGCATGCAAGGACACCATTCTATTGAGTGGAATTTGCTAAGAAGTTCACTGTTCCTCTTAAGCATTATCAAGCGTAACTGACGCTACACGAGTAATTGCAATGAATTTTTACGTTCACTGTATCAATGACTATAGCATACCGTAAAATAAATCGCTTACCTTCAATAGTTTCCAAGGAGTAGCAACAATACACAGACGATGCAATAACCACCATAGTATTTAACGAAACGTCAAGAAGAATGAGAAGAAGTTTTCTATTCTTGACTTTAAGCGCAGTGGAACAGAAACAGGCATATTGTGCCATTTGGCAGGAAACACGGAACTACCACAACACAGGCCCACCTTCTCCTTGCATAGGGATGTCCGCTGCGCAGAAGCACAAATTATCACGAAATAACTTACACCACGAAAATAACTCCCTTTATCTTACTGGAAGAGACAGTAGTTGACAATCAGTAGGAAAAGAAAGTTCTTACAGACATAAAAACATAAGACTAGTTTTTATGTGTAAATACTGTAAAAAAAGCATTGTATCCCTATTGCCGAAAGGGACGATAACTTGACAAACACGAGAGCAATTAAACAAAAAAATTGCCACGTGAGCGTATGCAGTGGCAGCTGGGAGTGAGAAACGGTATTGAAGGTTTGTGAAAATAGTGCAGGAGAACACGATAACGCTTCCCTTGCTTGACAGTACTACAAATCTGTTTGGATTGCGTAAATACTGTGTTTGTTCTACAGACTGCACATTTTCTCCTCCACGAGGAAAAAGTTACAATATAAGCCAGTCGTATCTAAAGTATGGAAATGTGGGTTTGTGAGTGAGGTGAAGATGTGATAAAATGGACCCGTAAATTACACACTTTGCCTTACCGACATCGAAATAACGCTGAAATAGTTTTCGTATGCTGAATACAATCATTTTAAGTAAGTGTCGTTACTCTGTTGAGTTTTATGTGGCCCTAACCTCGTTTTTTTTCATTTTAGTGTCTTTTGTAACGTATTAACTTATTTTATTCCTCTGTTCAAATACTAAAGTTTCTGTAACAGCTGTACTGCACTTGTATTAAACAGCTTTTGAAATTATTTAATAGTGATTTTCATTTGTTGTAATTTGAAATTAATTTCTATGTGGTGACCCTCTTAGGAAATGGAAAATGGGAAACGAAAAGAATTTTCAGCTTAGTTGGGAGTCCTACGCTAGTAGCACCTCTGTGAGGATGTAAACCAGGTTTGCTTTAAATACACATTATAAGGGGGGTGAGAGTTGGTTATTTTTGGGACTAGACGTGGTGAGTCGATGTTAGACAAGAAAGCCTTATCTACCGCTCACTGTGATTGGACGAGTTACTGTAACAGGGCCACGTAAGCTAGTTCTGCGACACTGCAGAAAGACTTGGCAGCCGAGGTGCTGGCAGTGCTTGTCACGGGAACGTACGGTCGCAAGAAGACCGGGCTCCGGACACCCATGTGATACTACCGAGAGAGAAGACCATCGTGTTCGGTGTTAGGTCGGGGCGCATCGTAATGCATACGCAGCAGCAGGCTGAGCAGCAGATAGCACCACAGGGACAAAATGAACTGTTACAAATCGGTTACTTCAAGGATAGCTCCCAGCCAGACGACATGTAGCGTGCATCACCGCTATTTGTTACTTCAGTGGTGTCAAGCGAGAGCTCCGTGGGGGGCAAGGTGGAGGTCTCTTGTGTTTTATGACGAAAGCTAATTCTGCCTCGGTGCCAGTGATGGCCGTGAGTTTGTTAGAAGGAGGCAAGTTGAGGATCCGCAACTAACCTATCTGCGTGCCACAAGCTGGACTTATACCTGGACCTATGGTCTGGGGTGCGTTTTCGTAAGACAACAGGAGCAATCTCGTGGCTATCCTACGCATCCTGACACCAAATCTGCACGTCAATCTGGTGATTCGGCCTGGTGTAATGCCTTTCATGAACAGCATTCCCGGAGGTGTTTTCCAACAGGATATTGCTCGCCCACATACCGCTCTACAGAGTGTCGACATTTTACCTTGGCTTGCTAGATCACGATAACTATCTCTAATCAAGCTCGTACGGGACATCATCGGACGACAAGTCGTCATCCACGAGCAGCATTAACGGTCTCTATATTGACCGACCCAGTACAACAGGAATGGAACTCCATCCCACAAACTGACAACTCCCGCACCAGTACAACAAAAAATCATATACATTCGCAGGCTTCCATTCCACGTTCTGGCGGTCATACCGGTTACTAATGTACCAGCATTTCACATTTGCAATGGCTTATCTCGCGCTTACATCAACCATCAAAGACAGCTCCGAGCCGGACGACATGCAGCGTGCATCACCGCTATTTGTGGCTTTAGTGGTGTGAAGCGGGAGATCAGTGCAGAGAAGGTTGGAGGTCTATTGTGTTTTATGACGAAAGCTGGTTATCCACACAACCCAGACAAATGTAATCCTGAAATTTCTTTATGCTATATTACTTATATTTTGCTGTAGCTATCCTTCTTGCACCAGTGTTACGTTCCTGTGGACTTTTATAAATAAACGAAGCATGCAACACAACGTAAGTTTATTTAAAACATTGTAAGCAGCGCTCGCACTAGAATTTTATGTAGTAATTTGTCGCTGTAATGCCCTGTTACTTGATCATAGTGATACTAGCACTACGAACTAGTTGGAATATGCTATGAGAGATTTGCCCCCAACGTGATAGTGACTACTGAATCCAGTGTCTGTAAAATAAGGGAACCGTTTCACACTTCGCGAAACTGCGGCTGTGAATATTATGTACTCTTGACGCACTGAGAACGCAAATGTTTCTCGGAAATCAATGACTACAGGCGATGTGAGTGCAGCAGATCGTGTGTCTACTATACGTTTGCTCGACATAAGAAACTGCAGATAAATCATTCCTAATCTACTAATATTTGAAAGAAACTTGTAATTACTCTTGAGATTTCAAAAGAAGGAGTTGCATGCCTTGCGTCCTGTTCTGATTATACCCCTATGAGAGACAATACACTAGTTGTTTTAATGATCGCTTCTTCCACTAAACACTGGAACGTAAGGATCACTTGTATACTGTTCAGAGTATAATTATTTCCTTCACCTATAAACACATAGCGTTTTATTATCGCAAACAACAACCATAGTTATCAGAAAAGAGACACTTCGTATCAAACGTAAATTCATTGCCTGCAACACAATTCACTGAGCTACCAACGCGCGTAATGTCACGCATAGGGAAGGGTCGCACGCTGACAACGGTGACAATGATGCAGGATTCTCTACAAAAATATGAAGCTTTATGGCAGCTATTAATAAATTAATAACTTACTTCATAACAAGATAAATTTTATTCTTTTCGGAAAATAAACCTGCACAACTCAGAAAAAATAGCGGATTTACGTGTGTCTATTGGCTGAATACGAAAATTTGGTCGGCTATTACTTCCCGGGACGGAGACGGAATGGAAACAAAATTAGCAAACGCCGAACAAATAACCCGTTGCTGTGACTGGAAGGTACGAAAGCGCTTAGAATATTTCCTAAAGATGGACGAAAACATCAAAACGAATGTTCATACTCAAAACGAAATTAGTAAAATGTATTGAACTCTCCATCGTGTCAATGAGAATGTGAAAGTGAATGAGTCACTGGATTATCCCTATTCACTAACACTAGATGCTTATACCCTTTGAATTAAGTTGCATTCTCACAGAAGGCGTTATAAACAGGTCGATTAGTGCTCAAGTGAGTGGAGTAGTGTTTGAATACTTTATTTATAAATGCATTTGCTGCCGGTATACCCTCGTAAACAATTACATCTTCGGGATGACACCCTGCGGGCCTTTAACCTAAATTGCCAAGTAAGCTTAATAATACCAGAAAACGTAATGTTTTGGGAAAGGTTCCTGATGATGAACATGGCCCCTTATTGTGCCAGCTGCAGGTCATAATGTAGTGGCAAAATACTGACTTCTCGAGTAAAACATTTTTTCCAATTACTAGGTGCCAACTGCGAATCTCCTTTCCTTAATCTGACGCGAAATAATTATAGATGGAGGCGAGAGACAAGACCAATACCACTATTGGATCCTAGAGACAATTTATCTTGTCTCCTGCCTGACTAACGCTCTATCGATTGGCCGTGTGGCAACGCATCGTGCAGCTTTCACTCTATGTCAATGAATATTTATCACATCCGCTAGTAGTGTACCCTCCTGTCAACCTTACTTACAAGGCTTCATTCCTCCCGCATCAAAACTGCCCCCCCCCCCCCCCCCCTCCGCTACATGACTTCCGCGTCAAAGATTTATACTACTAGTAATTTCTTTCTGTATCTGTGTGAGTACACATTGGATCGTTGACGATATGAAAAAACCACAAGACAGATACATGCAAAAATCTCCCGATCCACATATAGATTGTTCCCTATCTTGAACATCACATGGTTTATTGTCCATATGCTTACTACTTTTCTCCCAGATTTATACGTATCAGAAATCCTATATGTTTAAATAATATAAAGATAGTACACTTCAAGAGCAATAGACTGAGTGGCATACTCTGAATGAGTGATATACTCTTCAGATGACGCCGGGAGGGGTGGGGGTGGGGGGGGGATGAGGCGGTGGAGAAGTTGGGTGCTATTTTGCTTCCAAATTAGCAGAATTCCTTCAGTTTGTCTACTAGTTAAGTTTATCGTTATCGCTAATCTAATTTCTATTACTTCCCATTATTTTCGTAATTTGTTATTACACTTTGAGTTTATATTACATGTTGACTTGATTTTTCATTCCATTCAGCAGATCTCTTACTTCCCCCTCATTTGCACCAAGAATAACAGTGTCATCAGTTAAATTTATCATAGATATCCTTTCTGCCTAAATTTTAATGTAATTCCATAACATTTTATTTCACCGCAGTTTCTTGGATGTACAGGTGGCCTTCCACACTTCTCCCTTGTTTTTCTATTCTTGCTGATATCACGTGGTACTTGTGTAGTGGGTAGCTCCATGATTATGTTACAAACTGTCAGGGACTATGGAGAAGGATAAACATGTATATTTGAGGTAACAGACCCTGGTCCGGAAGCGACCGAGTCGAATGTTATAAACGTAGATCGTTGTCATTCCTCTGGCTGCGGACCTATTCTACTGCTAGCTCTTTGTTTTCTATACCTTATGAGGAGGCAGCGTGAACCAAAACAAGATATATGCAACAAACATCGCCTCTGAAGTTCATACCTATGAGCCCTTGTTGAGTAGAAGAGATATGCTTCACAGCAGCAAAGATGAAGAAGGGCCCACAGCTCCTAAGGTGTACCAATTTTTCTAGAAATATTTCTTGTTTTGGTCCATACTACCTCCTCCCAATATATAGAAAGCAACGAATAGAAAGCAACGAACTTGCATAAAAATGGTCCTCCGTTAGATGTATCTGAATGATTTTCTCTTATAAGTTTCGTCTCGGTCGTTTCCGAATCAGGGCCCTTACTCCAAATATATACATTTTTCCTTTCTCCATCATCCCTAAAACTTTTTAACAATATCGCGGAATTACCCTGTACATTGTATATTACCTTGTATGTTATGCCCAATTTTTCTGAGAATATCCAACGCCTTACACAATTTTATGTTCGCTTTTTCTAGATGGGCAACGAATATTTTCCTTAACGTTTCCTGCATAATTAAGCGCAACATCATAACTGCCTATCACTTACCTCTGTGTCACCGTTTTGGAAGACATTTGTTATTGAAACGAAAGAGGTATAGGTATTTTCATTTACATCAGTATAAGAATGCGAGATTGATAAGAATCTACGCGGAAATGTTACATTTATTTCTATTTCTGTAGTGCACTTCGTCTTTTTCTGTGGTTTACCAGTGTCGCACATAGTGATGCTCCAGCAGCGATACATTTATGATACTGAATCCTCCATTAATATTCGATTTACTCACGAGATACGAAGATTCCAATCCCATTCCGAAAGTTCGGTGCTATCAAGTCAATATAAAACAAAGTGCCGAGACTGCCTTTGACAGAGAACCGAGTTTGCGGTTTCGATTCTAAGAATGAAAGAAGTGATTGACGGAAGGACAGTCTCAGCGTATAGAAGGGTCGAAATAGCCTTCGGTGAAATTAAAAGCAATGGTGGTAACAAGAGATTGAAATGGTAATTCCCCTGTTAAAATGCAGAGGAGAGAGCTGATAAGTGGAAAGAGTACATCGAAGGCCTCTACAAGGCGGTAGGCTTATCTGATAACAGAAGAAGACGTAGGAGTCGATAAAGATGAGATAAGGTATTCAGTACCAGAATCAGAATTCGTAAGAGCTGCGTAAGATTTAAGATCAAACAACGCAGGAGGGATAGGTAACATTCGATCATAGTACTGTATATTAAATCACTGAGAGAAGTGGCAACAGAACGAATGTTGTGTACAATGTATGAGTCTGGCGATATACCATCTGACTTTCGGAAACTTCCACGTCATTCCAAAGGCTGCAAAGCAGTCAACTGCGAGAATTATCCGCAATCAGCTTAACGACTCATGCATCCAAGTTGCTCACAAGAATAGGAATAGAAAGAATATAAAGGAGAATGGAAAAGAAATTTGAGGAGGTGTTGGATGATGATCAGTGTGGTTTAGGAGAGGTAAAGCATCATAGAGCCTGTTATGAAGTAGTCGCTGATAACGGAAGCAAGACTGAAGAAAAATCAAGACACGTTCAGAGGAATTGTTGACCTGGAAAAAGTGTCCGACAATATCAAGTGCTGCAAGATGTTCGAAATTCCGAGGAAAATAGGGATAAGTTGTAGGGTGAGACACGCAACATACTGTATAACACGCAAAAGAGCCAAGTTTCAGCAGCGAAATTAAAATTCAAGGCGAAAGAATGTCTGTCAATGGTTAGATTCGCTGATAACATTGATATCCTCAGCCAAAGTGAAGAAGCATTACAGGCTCAACTAAATGGAATGAATAGTATAGTGAGTAGAGAATATGGGTATAGAGTAAGTCGAAGAAAGACGAAACTAATGAGAGTTAGCGGAAATGAGAACAGTGAGAAACTTGACAGCACAACTGGGGATCACAAAGTAGATGAAGTTAACGAATTCTGATACCTAGGCAGAGAAGTAACCCATGACGGACAGAGCAAAGACAGACTAGTGCTTGCGAAAACGGCCTTTCTGGCCAAGATAAGTCTGCTAGTATCAAACACGGGCCTTAATTTGAGGAAGAAATTTCTGAGACTGTATATTTGGAGCACAACACTGTATAATAGTGAAATATGGAATGTGGATAAACCAGAACAGAAGAGAATCGAAGCATTTCAGGTGTGACGCTACAGAATAACTTTGGAAAGTAGGTGTACTGGTAAGGTAAGGGACGAGGAGGTTCTCCGCAGAATCGGCAACGAAAGGAATATATGGGAAATACTGACAAAAAAAGAATAATGAATTGAGATTGTATACATATTACGCCTTCAAACACACACGTCCTTGTTAAAAAGTAACTCATTCACTCAGGAGTAAAGAAGCCCGCACTTGTCAACAGAACTAACAGGAGCACATGGGAGATGCATTTATAATGAGAGTAAGTGTATTTTCGTAATGTAACATCATCCGACGGTGAAACAAAAGGGGGAGAGCAGAGCGAAGTCGACTAAGGCAGAACACTACACCCTATATTTACGTAAAGTTACATGAGACATGACTGTTTTTAAAATTTATCGTTGTAGTCAATCATAAAAGTAAATAAAAATAATTATTAGGATACGAAAACTGTAGTGTCGACTTAGTAGTTTTCGTTCATTCTAATTTGAAAAAGCTCTTAAGTTGGAGTGTTTGTAATCCGCGACATGCAAAATTAAAACGACTCTTCACTCCCTCTGATAATAAATATCCAACAAATACACACATGACTACTACATTCTATAAAATCGGTTCCTCATGTTATCTTAGTACTACTGCTACCTCGAAATCACAGCCAACACGTATGTCTGTGTACTTCTGAGAACTGTCTCTTCAACCACCGATTTTGACGTTTTATTTGATCGGCATTGGTACCCAAACAAACCCTATACTGTGTGGAATTCTTTAGAAGTACAATAATTACCAACTGACTAGAAGATTCCAACCTGTCAACATATAGTGTGCTAGTTCGTCATAATAAAGGCACCGGCGTGTCAGAATATGACCTCCAGAATGATGAAAGTATTGAGAGGTGTTTCTAGTTACTCTACAACCAATCACAGTTCAAGGGAACTGGTCATAGTTCGGTTCGAGGTGCGGACATCCTCCATATCTGTTGTATAGTTGTGGCTTGAGATGATCTGTGTGGACACACAAGCCCCTTCATGTCATCTGAGTCAAACTGTTTTGGAATACTGGACACCACCTATTATTTCAAAATAGCTTGAACACCCTGTCGAGGATCCAAGTTGCACACCGAACTCAGCAGATGAACAGCAGGGTGGGAATGTGTTGACAGTAGCCTTCTGCATCGTTAGCATTTGTAGAGGGTGAAAATAGTGTGAGGCCTCACCACGAACTTCACCAAACATTCAGAAACGTGTAAGGGTCGTGTTTGTTACGAAAAGGCAATTTTTTAGCAACGTATAGAATTGGATTTAATAATCAATTGTAACAACCTTCCTGCCAAGATTCTTTTCTTATTTTGTAATATTGCTGTACGGCAATAGATAAACAGAGCTATTCAATGTGACCTGTTTTTCGAACTAAAAATTGAAGTGACATATTATTTACCGTAACAAAGTGGGGCGTTAAAATTAAGAGTGCAAAGGGAATTCAGCTGTTGCGCAGGGGAGAGTAAGAGAGGCGAATGAGTACATCGAGGGTCTCAATGACACTGAAGGATGTCCACAGATGCAATTAAAAAGAAATATATGTTGAAGAGATCAGGGGCAACAGTCCTTTCTTTCGGAAGTCGTAAAATCATTAACAGAAGTGATAATCAAATGATTATTCAACCTAATATGTAAAATCATACCAATAAATACCTTCGGATTGTATGGTACCAGAGGTGGCCGTAGATATCCAGGTATTGGAGAATGATGGACTGAAATTTACGTAACAAAGAATCGAGAACGTTGTACTTAGGTATACTCTGAGAGGCAGGCAGAGGAGAGGAAACAGTGATGAGCCGATGAAGCCATTAACGGGAAAAGAAATCAGAAAAATAAAACGAAAAATCATTGTTAATTTCGATAAGATAAGCAAACTTAGCGACAGATAACTGGCCGGAAAAGATAATGGAACCAAACTGATCCACTATCTAGTTTATTATTGTGTACGGCAGTACATAATCTGTAATTCAGGTGTTGCGAAATGTCAGTATACACAAAGAGATGCCAGTAGGATAGTATTTGGTTTCCTTTGCAGGATCATGAATTACTCGAGCCTGCAGACAAAGTCAGCCGTCTTCCCTACAGAAGTGATTTACTCGTGCCATTTACGGTGTAGAATAATGTCTTCTTGCCATTTGAATAGCACTTAGCGGGTGTCCTGCCACACGGAGGGCCAGTAGAATTGTATCGAATACCTGGAGTAAGTTGTGCGGCTCCTAGCATGGTTGAATACGTAAATTTGAATGCCAAAATACGATCCTTCTTCTGCATTCAGTAAACCTTGTCCGCCGACGAAACACGAGGTCCCGCAGTTTGTAAGGAACACTACAAACCAGAACGTCACCACTGTATGTACTGACATTTTGTTTCGTAGAGGCACGTGCTGTCTCGGTCCTAAGCCTATTTCTTTACTTTTATGTAAGTGCAGCGGCGTTCGTTACACGGGTTGAGAATCGGATCTAAGAGCAAGCTTGACGTTAAATATTGCTTTTGCTTAAGTACCTTATAGCCAACAGCCATCTCTCGGGACAAGTGCAAACCTCTAAGTCTTCCCTGGTATACACCATTGTTCAGAGACATAGGACTCACTTCCTAGAATCGGAAAGAAGCAATGAGAACATACTTCTGAAAAGATAAGAATAATTCCAGTCGATAATAATTAGAGGCAGAACGTATTGAAATACTGCAGATTCATGGTAAACATTTGGAGTGTCAGTGTTGTGCTTTCGGTCGATTATGTGCTTGTCTAGTTCATCTCGCATAACCCCAAAGCTTAAGTACTAACTTCTGAAAGAACACAGCTGTCTACCGAACCGGATGACTCTCTAATCGCAGCAGATATGGTTCATATATAAAAGAAATTATTCAGATAGTGAAGGGAGACGAAAATTTAATAGTCATGGGTGACTGGAATTCGTTAGTAGGAAAAGGTATAGAAGGAAAAGTAGTAGGTGAATATGGAATGGGGGTAAGGAATGAAAGAGGAAGCCGCCCAGTAGAATTTTGCGCAGAGCGTAACTTAATCAAAAGAAAGAAGGATGTATACATGGAAGAGGCCTGGAGAGACTGTAAGGTTTCAGATAGATTATGTAATGCAAAGATAGAGATTTAGGAACCAGGTTTTAAATTGTAAGACATTTCCAGGGGCAAATGTGGACTCTGACCACAATCTACAGCCTATGAAATGTAGATTAAAACTGAAGAAGCTGCAAAAAGGTGGCGCGCAGTCCGGAACCGCGCTACTGCTACGGTCGCAGGTTCGAATCCTGCGTCGGGCATGGATGTGTGTGACGTCCTTAGGTTAGTTAGGTTTAAGTAGTTGTAAGTTCTAGGGGACTGATGACCACAGTAGTTAAGTCCCGTAGTGCTCAGAGCCATTTGAACCATTTTTTGCAAAAAGGTGGGAATTGAAGGAGATGGGACCTGGATAAACTGAAAGAAGTAGAGGTTGTAGAAAGTTTCAGAGAGCATTAGGGAACGATTGACAAGAACGGGGGAAAGAAATACAGTAGAAAAGAATCGGTAGCTTTGAGAGATGAAATAGGGAAGGCAGCAAAGGATCAACTAGGTAAAAAGACGAGGGCTAGTAGAAATCCTTGGGTAACGGAAGATACATTGAATTTAATTGATGAAACGAGAAAATATAAAAACACAGTAAATGCACAGGTAAAAAGAAATACAAACGTCTCAAGAATGAGATAGACAGGAAGTGCAAAATTGCTAAGCATGGGTGGCTAGAGGACAAATGTAAGGATGTAGAGGCATATATCACTAGGGGTAAGATACTGCCTACAAGAAAATTTGGAGAAAAGAGAACCACTTGTATGAATATCAAGAGATCAGATAGAAACCCAGTTCTAAGCAAAGATGGGAAAGCAGAAAGGTGGAAAGAGTATATAGAGGGTCTATACAAGGGCGATGTATTTGAGGACAATGTTATGGAAATGGAAGAGGATGTAGATGAAGATGAAATGGGAGATATGATACTGCGTGAAGAGTTTGACAGAAAACTGAAAGACCTGAGTCGAAACAAGGCCCCCAGAGTAGACTACATTCCATTAGAACTACTGACAGACTTGGGAGAGCCAGTCCTAACAAAACTCTACTATCTAGTGAGCAAGATGCATGAGACAGGCGAAATACCCTCAGACTTTAAGAAGAATATAATAATTCCAATCCCAAAGAAAGCAGGTGTTGACGGATGTCAAAATTACCGAACTGTCAGTTTAATAAGCCACGGCTGCGAAGTACTAACACGAATTCTTTACAGACTAATGTAAAAACTGGTAGAAGCCGACCTCGGGGAAGATAAGTTTGGATTCCTTAGAAATGTTGGAACACGTGAGGCAATACTGACCCTACGACTAATCTTAGAAAATAGATTAAGGAAAGGCAAACCTACGTTTCTAACATTTGTAGACTTAGCGAAAACTTTTAAAATGTTGACTGGAATACTCTCTTTCAAATTGTGAAGGTGGCAGGGGTCAAATCCAGGGAGCTAAAGGCTATTTACAATTTTTGCAGGAACAAGATGGCAGTTATAAGAGTCGAGGGCATCAAAGGCAAGCAGTGGTTGGGAAGGGAATGAGACAGCGGTGTAGTCTATCCCCGATGTTATTCAATCTGCATACTGAGTAAGTAGTAAAGGAAAAAAAAGAAAATTCAGAGTATGAATTATAATCCATGAAGAAGAAATAAAAACTTTGAGATTCACCGATGACAAAGTAATTCTGTCAGAGACAGCAAAGGACCTGGAAGAGCAATTTAACGTAATGGACAGTGTCTTGAAAGGATGACATAAGATGAACATCAACGAAATCAAGACGAGGATAACGGAATGTAGTCGGATTAAATCGGGTGATGCCGAGGGAATTAGATTAGGAAATGAGACACTTAAAGTAGTGGATAAGTTTTGCTATTTGGGGAGCAAAATAACTTATGACAGTTGAAGTAGAGAGGATATATGATGTAGACTGGCAATGACGAGGAAAGGGTTTCTGAGGAAGAGGAAATGGCTCTGAGCACTATGGGACTTAATATCTATGGTCATCAGTCCCCTAGAACTTAGAACTACTTAAACCTAACTAACCTAAGGACAGCACACAACACCCAGCCATCACGAGGCAGAGAAAATCCCTGACCCCGCCGGGTCTGAGGAAGAGGAATTGAACACCGTGTATAGATTTATGTGTCCGGAAGCGGTTTCTGAAAGTATTTGTATGGAATGTAGCCATGTATGAAAGTGAAACATGGAGGATAAATAGTTTAGACGAGAAGAGAATAGAAGATTTCGAAATGTGGTGCTACAGAAGAATGCTGAAGATTAGATGGGCAGATCACATAACTAATGAGGAGGCACTGAACAGAATTGGGGAGAAGAGAAATTTGTGACACAACTTGACTAGAAGAAGGGATCGGTTGGTAGGACATGTTCTGAGGCATCAAGGGATCACCAATTTAGTATTGGAAGTAAGCGTAGAGGGTAAAAATCGTAGAGGAAAACCAAGAGATGAATACACTAAGCAGATTCAGAAGGATGTACGTTGCACTAGGTACTGGGGAATGAAGACGCCTATACAGGATAGAGTAGCGTGGAGAGCTGCATCAAATCAGTCTCTGGACTGAAGACCACAACAACAACGTATTGGATTTTGTAGCTGGCAGTGATCTAGATTGCTATGGCAATTACTGTGCGACACGTGATGATTTTATTACTCATCTTACAGAACATTGCCAGACACCACTGTCTCAAATTGGTGCTGATAACACAGAGCTGACGGCAACATGGAAAAAATGAAGTGTTGCTAAAAAATATCGTCTTTTTAAATCAGATGATGACAGAACGAGAAAACCCACCCTTCTAGAAGATCACATAAACTGAAAAGAGCGCAGAGGTAAAATAGCTTAAAATTATCACATAGAATGGAACATCAATTCATCATGATGTAATTCTCAAGATAAGACGAAAACATAAATAATTGAAAAATGACGCAATATTAGGAATTTTCTTAGATTAGGAACGAACGAATTGAGGTTCGCGATTAGTTCTTTTCGGACTTGTGAGAACCAATGAAAAACATAGTATCTGTTCTCAGACAACCTTTTAAAACGTATGAAAGGTGGTTCTAAACTGCTGCGATTAACTTCCGAAACATTTTATTGAAGTGATGGTAGAAATAAATGCCAGAAGAGGCGACAGTTTTAAAAAACTGTGCTGAAGTCGCTTAGTAGCAACGTATTGTGCAGAAGAGAGAATGCATAGACTAAGAGAGAGAAAGAAGAAGAAAGGCAGAATATTATGGCTGCAGAAAACTAATCGGACGCAACAGAGGATGTTTGTAGGAAGTCTGCAGAAGGGTTGCCTAAATAAGAATTTCATAACGGGAGCCATTATTCATAACAGAAATGATGGCTAAAAATCACCCATCAAAAAATTGCACTACGGGAAGAACCACGTGATTATGCGAGTAATAGAGAAAAACTAAGGCGGCATATGCGATGTTTTGTGATGCTGGAGGAAAGGCTATTCAGTTTGGAAGAAAAAGCTGATCCAGAATAGCATTTGTGTGTAAAAAATAATGATAAATTTCACATGTGCCTTCTGACATTGAAAGATAATTCTGGATTCGAAAATATGGCAGCTGAAGACCATTGGTCTGAAAATGTTATGCCGGTGACGCACAATTGTTAGTGTTATCTATACAATTCCGAAGATGAGCTATACGTCTGATATTAAAATAAGGTAGGCGATGAGGTAAGGTTTTAGTGAAAGTAATACGGGTAGTCTACATAAAGGTAGAAGTTGCCTTGGAACAGTACCGACTCTGCGATAAAGAGAAGAACTGAGACTGAACATAATAGAAACGAAGTATATGTGGCTCTCGAGATAGCATTTTGCAATATTAACTGTGATACATGATGACGGGAAAACTGAGAAAAAAGGAGATGGTGAAGAAATGGCCGAGGAATTCATGTTGCATGGATGAGCTTTGATAATATAAATGACTCGACAAACACTTTCATATATGGACAATGCTTACAGCCATCTACAGTGATGCAGAATTTCTGCATACCGCTTTCTTTCCAAAGGTCTAGTAGTGATGGTTTTGCAGTTGTCTTTTTCGTAACTGGGTGTCGAAAGTCGGTATATGATGTGATAAGTGCTGATAACTATAGTGCAGTGTGTCAGTTTTCAGCCAGTTTGGTACTGTATCGAGTGTGATAGCTCAATATTGTTCATCTCTGTACATTATCGCGGGCCAATATGCGTGGCAGCGTTATCTTCGTGGCGTTACGGTGGCACTAAAAGTACATTACTGTTCTGCGTCGCCGACTGTTAGAGGCGCAGTCTTGGCCACCACTCAGATACCTAAGCCCCAAAGGGTGTTAGGGTATGCTTAGCGGTTGCGCAGCTAAATCGCACGTCTGCAAGTTGCGCAGTGACGATTTTGATATGAGTCGTCCCAAGCCTATCAGAGGTATTGGCCAAGTTGTGCAGACTATTACCTTTGGAGGATTCTAACTACAGTACAGATCCGCGTATACGGCGTCATTTGATGATTTATGTGATATGACAGCAGTCTAGGGGAGCGAAGCGAGTTCCGGTGAGTGCGGGGTGTACCTGGCTCCACGTGCAGCGATTTGTCACAATTTACAATCCGCAGCACGTTGACCGTTGAGGACTGGGACACGCTTTGAGACTGATTTAAGCATGTTGGGTAAGGCACTCACCTGCACTCATAAAGGCGAGCATCGAACGTGTTCGATACGTTGATGTGTTAATACTATAGCTAAAAGTTAATTCTATAGCGTAGCCAGATTCTGTAAGATACAGTTCTATTAAGTCTACAAAGAAATGGTTACTTTTTTAAGTGATCAGCCATATTGTATCTCTTGCAACTGATTGTAAAAAATAACAGCTTTACGTAAATAGTGTGTTACGCAGTCACAAGATTACGTGGTGCCTTTTGTGCTCCCTGTTTGTGGTCATGAAACATTTATAAAGCAGTTCCATGCGTTTAAATATGTGCAAGTAACTGATGAGTTACAGCTTTACAAGTGATATTATAAACGCATTTAATATCTCTATTACAAAAGTAAATTGGTTTAATACTTTCTGTTTTCAGCTCTTGGTTTAAAGACTTATCGATCGTCACATGCTGATTAGAGGAACTACAGTGATATAAAACCATGTTTCCGCATAGAGAATTACTCTTTTTCCTGCTGATTAAATTAGTGTTATGAATGCTTTTGCCCCATATTTGCTTGCATTAACGAGTTGTATCTTGTGAGTATTTCACAATGTAAATATTTCTCTGTTGAAGTTGTATTATCGAGCAGTGTCTAACGATTTGAACAGTTGCGCCCATCGGCAGCGAAGGCTGAAGTGGGTTCCGAACTGGTATGATGAAAATCTTTTATAATTGCTAAACTCAACATGCGTAAGAACTCAGATTAACGTTTTCTCTGTTATGCGTATTGATTTCAAGTTTTCAAGACCCCTTTCTCAAGGTAGTTCAACTTGTGTAAATAATAAACGATCTTTGCTATTTCTTGTGAAGTTAATTACATTAAAAATTAAAATACAGGTTTGTGAACCTTTTGTAAACGTTTTATTTGGCCTGGTACATTCCGCTCACAATAGTCCTCACAATCAGTTTTAGATGGCAGCTGCAGAGGGTCGTTGCGTGAATTTAGCAGTATTAGTATCATGAAAGTTAAGAATAGACTCTTAGCTAATACACTTAAAACTGTTAAACTTTCATTGCACCTGTGTACTGCTTAAGTATTGGGTTCCAGACTTAGCTGTCTAAGATGGCCAAAAGAGCGATTTCGAGTCTAGGACATCCTAACAATCAATATTTCTTGTATGAAACTAATATTTGTGAGCAGTCGGTGGACCAAGTATCACAGAACTGATAATAGGCTTATTAGTAGCATTGGATATCAGCTTTTGAATCATTGTGGAGAAGTTTGGCGAGGTAAATGAAACATTCAGCATCTATTTGGATGCTGGAATGCAGGGTAACGCTGAGTTGCTTCAGTGTAGAGTCCTTCCACGCTCTCAGTTGTACCGGATTCAGTCTGATGTTACTGATGTTAATAATGGGGTTGTTAATACCAGTTCTCATAAAAGGTTAGTAATCGACAAATTATCGGTATATATTATTTTCCTTGCACCGAGATGAGCTTCAGTGAGAAGAATGTATGGGTGAGGAAACAAAGTTATCAGATGGCGGTGGTCAGGGTGACATGTTATTGGATAGCAGGCCGACTGAGGTCTAGAAATCATTTAGTAAATCGCTAAATCCCATATTACCTTTTTTACAGGGTATCGATCAACTTAGAATTGAGACAACAATGAATTTTGTTAATGTTTGGTTGTTGCTTGCTAGATTAATGAATGATTCACGTTAATATTTTTCAGGTTTCTTATGTTGATATTTTATCCACTCGCTGACGGGCGACTAGCTCGAACTAGTAGTTGCGTAGTTCAAGTTCAATTATCGCAATATTTACATGATGAACTTATTAAAGAGATACTTTGAGACCGAATGAGAAATGAGCTGACTAATCGCTGTTATTTTCGTATTCAGATGCCGATGGAGACCTCCCCAATTTACCTTTAGAGCATTACAAGAGCTAAAGTTGCTTTAGATCTCCAATTCAGCGCAGAGCAGGATGTTAATAATATCTTGTAGCGCATGTCGGAGGGGTATCGTTCGAGAGTGCCTCTTTGTGAGAACTTGTTATTTTCTGTGATCTCGACCGCATTGGTATTACTATCGAGGGTATTCGTTGTAGCGACGAGAAGACGGATGGTACAAACAGCGTCGACCACGTTAAAAATTCACCTTTTTACTCAGTGTTCTCAGAGAAACGATTTTTTCTCTCAATCACGGTAATTGTTTTCCCTGTGGTGGGTAAGGCCATTTTGCTCGACACTGTCCGGTACTTTAAAGGCAACTAATAGCAGCTGACGTCATAGGCGGCCGCCTCGCCTCGGTGCCGCGCTCGGTGTGCCACCTAGCTGTAATAACAGTAGCGCCGTGTTCCGATGTTCATCACCGTGTATGTGCGCATTACCTATCCCAGAGCCGGTCTGGATACTGTTGGATTAGAGCAGTAATTTATGTTTGATGATTTTGAGCCAGTTTTTGAGATGTGAAGGCATATATAAATTTCTGACATTGAACCCAGTTCAGCAGAAGTGCTCTTTAGTGAACAGCGAGTCTGTTCTTATTTTTGGTCAATTTAGCTATCACATTAAAATTCATTACTTTTCGCGGAACATTAACACTGAGCTGTTAAAGGTTGGTCTGCGGATGTCATTTTGGTCTGCAATTTTCTTGATAAGCCAAATTGTGTATCAGGTTTTCGCACAGGACATTTTGGTTTAAGTTCAGGAGAAACCAGAGTTATCAGTTTGGCAATCATTTTACTTTTGGGGCTAATTAAGTTTAATCTAGTGAGATGTATTTTGATGTTGTTTAAAAAGGAAAAAAGAAAAGGCTTCTTCCAGTTGCTGGATGAATTTCCCGTTGTTCTTATTGAGTATTTAGGTGTTACTAGTCGTATTCTAGTCAGTATCAGTTAACTGATAAAATTAGTTTTCCTCATCCACCATGTATATATTGTTCCCAACTAAGATAGAGGAGATAAGAAAGAACATCAATATAGCTTTGCAAGATGATGTCATTAGACTTTCAACGTCTCCGTATGTGTCACCCACTTTTCTTGTTCGCGAACCTAGGGGGCGAAGGGTACAGACCTGTTGTCGATTACTGCGAGCTAACTTGCAAAGTAGTCGTTAAGTCGTTGCCTCTTCGTGACGTGCAAGACTGCTTTATGTGGTTTTCTGGGGAACTCACTGTTATAGCTAAACCAAGTGTAAACCAGATCCCGCACATTAATATTTTAAACAAGTGACAGCATTTTCTACCGGCTATAGCTTATTTGAATTTCAATTTTCTTTGCACACTAGCGCGGTTGTTCTCTTCAGATTTTTGGATTCTGTGTCGGGTGAGTTCAAATTCAGCTTTGTTAATAGCTATATGAACGATGTAGTTGTGTACAGTTGGACGTTTGAGGAGGATTTTCAGCATTTGTTTCAGGTTTTTGGCAGGCTTAGGGAACCTGACCTTATGATCAAAGCTAATGTGATGAATTTTTCGAGTCCAGAGATATCATTTTTGGGACGCTTAGTTTTTGCAACTGTGATCAAAGTAGGTACAGAGTAAACAAGAGCTACGAAGATTTTCCTCAGCCTAAGAACTGCAGCGCGATCATGCGATTCATCAGAATGATAGATTTCATTCAGAAGTTTATTCCTGGATTCGCGCAATTAGCAGCTCTACTGAATACGCTTGGTCATAAAGGCGAACTTTTCTAATAGATGGACAGACAACAAGCGGGATTTGATACCTCACAAAAATTTTTCCTCAGTACGGCACCAGTGTTGGTAATCCTCAAGTTTGACTAAGATTTTATGCCCGCGATCGACGCCTTTAATTCGGGGGTTGGAGCCGTGTTATTAGAGGAGTATGATGCCAAACGTCTTCTTGTTGCATACACATCCAGGGACTTATCAAGTAGAGAACTTAATTATTCTGTCTACGAGTTAGATGCTACGGTAGTGCTTTAAACTCTGAAAAAATTTCGATTCTATTTAGAGTACTTTCCTTTTTACATGAGACTAACAATCAAGCCCTTAGTTGGGTGTTAGCTAGGCTACGTAAGACTGGTCGAATAGCGAGGGCCGGCCGCGGTGGTCTAGCGGTTCTAGGCGCGCAGCCCGGAACCGCGCGACTGCTACGGTCGCAGGTTCGAATCCTGCCTCGGGCATCGATGTGTGTGATGTCCTTAGGTTAGTTAGGTTTAAGTAGTTCTAAGTTCTAGGGGACTGATGACCACAGATGTTAAGTTCCATAGTGCTCAGAGCCATTTGAACCATTTTGAATAGCGAGGTGGACTGTCCAGATTTCGGCAGTCCGTTTCACGGTTAGAGATATTTGGGGTAGCGACAACCAGCTGGCTGGAGCCCTCATCAGAATGTTTAACGATACTGAGGAAGACGTCTAGCTACTGCAAAATCGTCATTTATAATTTGGTCATTTTTAGTGAAATTCATGAATTATTTCATGATTTGGCCGAACAATAGGCTAAGGATCGCAAACTTAGTAGCACTTGTCAATAACTAACTCAGAGAAGAGAATTACCAGGTAATAGTTTCAGTAACGGAATGCTTTTTGTCGCACTAGAGGCCATGATGACTGAAGGATATATCTTCTAGCAAATTTGATATCTGCCGTTTTTCGTTACTTTCAACAGTCAATGTACGGAAGGCTTTTGAGTTGTTTTTAAGACACGATATCTAATGTTAAGGAGCATTCAGTCAAACATTTAGGAGTTAGTGCAAAAGTGTCAGCACTATAGGTGTACCAATCCCAATTCTAATACCCGACAAAGGTTGTTGCATTCTTACCGGGACAACAATCAAGTCACTAAATCTAAAAGAAGTAGAACGCCTCTCCTTGTACAATTCTGCTTACCAGAGGTGTTCCAACCATTTTAATGTTAATAAGTGACAGCGAAAAGCTTAACATGAGAATTGAGGATTACAAAGCAGAAAAATGTAAGGAATTCTGCTACTTAGGCAGCAAAATAATCCATAATGGACGAAACAAGAAAGACATAAGAAGCATAGCAGCACTGGCAAAAGAGCATTACTGACCAAGAGTACTAGCATCAAACCAAGGCCTTCACTTGTGGAAGAAATTTCTGTGAATGTACGTTTGGAGAACAGAATTGTATAGTAATGAATCATGAACACTGGGAAAAGCGGGACAGAAGAAAATAGAATCATTTGAGATGTGGTGCTACAGAGTAATGTTGAAAATTAAGTGCACTGGTAAGATAAAGCATGAGTAAGTTCTCCGCAGAATAGAGGAAAGGAATAACACTGACAAGAAGAATGTACATTGACATACAACGTCTATTACGACGTCAGGGAATAACTTCCACGGTACTAGAGGGATCCTTTAGGAGTAGAAGCTGTAGAGAAAGACAGAGATTGAAATACATCCAGTAAATAATGGAGGACGTATGATTGCTACTCTGAGATGAAAAAGTTGACACGGAAGAGGAACTCGTGGCGGTCCGTATCAAACCGGTCACCAGGCAGGAAAAAAATTATGATTTAATGATTTTTAATGGTGGCCGGATCCAGTTTCTGAGGGAACAGATCATTTATTCCCTACAAGTCTGAAATAGAAAATCAAGCTTCCTGGAATAGGTTTATGCGCTTCATTTACAGCCGTATTGGAGGTATTTCCATTGCGTACAAACGAATCACAACGAGATTCGTCGCTGTCTCAAAAGTATGTTCATTTCGTGTATATTCATCCGAAAACGAAACATAGTATGGCCGCTTACCATATGACAGTAAAAATGATAGATGAAAACTGCAAGAAAACCAAAGCTGACGTCGCATGTCCTGTGTCTCAGCCCACAGAAATCATAGCTGACAATACAGCTTCAAGAAATAGTTCACTCTGACCTCGGTAAATGTTAAACAGTAGAGGAGGTTCTAATTTTAGGGTAGAAGCCTGTACAATACAGGAAACTCTCCCTTACGTTCCCGCAGCTTCCCTAAACAAAGCCAATATCAGGATGGTTCCTGCAACAAACAAAATGGTCGAGACAGATGTTAACTGGACAATGTCGAGGCGTTCTACCGTTTTCCACAACAATGTTATATCTAAAGGAACGATATTGAGTAGTTTTGAATACACAGGTAATACCAGTATTACGAAGCTGTTCTTGTGAACTTACCAACCAGTCCACGTACAGATGTCGGCAGTCAGTGTAAGACCACAATCTCCGCTAGAAGTGGCCGCGCTGTGAAGTCCCCGGTGAGCCGTAAGATGGGAGCTTTCGTGGAAGAGGCAATAACGACCGTCGGGCAGTGCAGGCGAGATGATGAAGGGGGCACTCTCGCTCGCCACGAGGCCGCACCGCATCGCTGCCCTCCAGGGTGCCCGTCGCGTCGCGCTTTGATCACCTTTATTGGCCTTTCAGGGCGTCGGCTTTCCGTTTAGTGGCAGCGAGGTGGCTGTCGCTCAGTGACACTTGCTGGGTAGTAGCGTTCAAAAAAGTATCCAAAACTCAGAGAAAGTATGGGTCAAAACCAGAACAAAAGAGCCATAAACACAGTCCGGGAACGACAATTTGGTTGTCATATGGCCCACGTAGACTATGTTTCGTATATAACTGGTAACGATCTTGTCCTTGTGCTACCTTCGTACCTGAATTTCTGAAGATGGAAACAAATCCGAAACGTATCATGTATACATTACGATCAGTAAGGTCATTCTTCACCTGCTGTGTGACATTTGACCTGACATAGCCAGCTTAGCTACAGATCCACGCAGATTTACTAGAATGGTCGCCAGGCTCCTGATTGACTTTATGTCACACGTTTATTAAGACCTATTCACTGCTGTGCCCTTCATATGTTTGTTTATACTATAGAGGATATGTACACCACATGGTGAAAAGTATCCCGACAACCGTATGTAGTGCGGAAATGACGACTGAATGTTATGAGAAGCAGGGCCGCCGTTATAAAGGAAGGTGGAGAGTATTGTGTTGTCAGTAGAGAATCAGTAATATCTTAATGGGTCGATTAGTAGAGCTCAGCAACTTAGAACGTATGATACCCACTGGACTATAAACTGGTAGCCAAGACCGCAGGAATTCTTTTTATTCCATGACTACCGGTATCGTCGAAACTAAAGCCGCCATCATCGGATCTTAGGACACATACAGGTTACAATATCAAGGCAAACAATAGTGATATCTAGATCGCTCCCACCTGAGCACAATGTGCTCCCTACAAAATACTCACTGGACGTCATCTACATCTACATGTGCATCTACATGATTACTCTGCAATTCACATTTAAGTGCTTGGCAGAGGGTTCATCGAACCACAATCATACTATCTCCCTACCATTCCACTCCCGAACAGCGCGCGGGAAAAACGAACACCTAAACCCTTCTGTTCGAGCTCTGATTTCTCTTATTTTATTTTGATGATCATTCCTACCTATGTAGCTTGGGCTCAACAAAATATTTTCGCATTCGGAAGAGAAAGTTGGTGACTGAAATTTCGTAAATAGATCTCACCGCGACGAAAAACGTCTTTGCTTTAATGACTTCCATCCCAACTCGCGTATCATATCTGCCATACTCTCTCCCCTATTACGTGATAATACAAAACGAGCTGCCCCTTTTTGCACCCTTTCGATGTCCTCCGTCAATCCCACCTGTTAAGGATCACACACCGCGCAGCAATATTCTAACAGAGGACGAACGAGTGTAGTGTAAGCTGTCTCTTTAGTGGACTTGTTTCATCTTCTAAGTATCTTGCCAATGCAACGCAACCTTTGGCTCGCCATCCCCACAATATCATCTATGTGGTCTTTCCAACTGAAGTTGTTCGTAATTTTAACACCCAGGTACTCAGTTGAACTGACAGGCTTGAGAATTGTACTATTTATCGAGTAATCGAATTCCAACGGATTTCTTTTGGAACTCATGTGGATCACCTCACACTTTTCGTTATTTAGCGTCAACTGCCACCTACCACACCATACAGCAATCTTTTCTAAATCGCTTTGCAACTGATACTGGTCTTCGGATGACCTTACTAGACGGTAAATTACAGCATCATCTGCGAACAACCCAAGAGAACTGCTCAGATTGTCACCCATGTCATTTACATAGATCAGAAACAGCAGATATCCCAGGACGCTTCCCTGGGGAACACCTGATATCACCTCAGTTTTACTCGATGATTTGCCGTCTATTACTACGAACTGCGACCTTCCTGACAGGAAATCACGAATCCAGTCGCACAACCGAGACGATACCCCATAGACCCGCAGTTTGATCAGAAGTCGCTTGTGAGGAACGTCAAAAGCTTTTCGGAAATCTAGAAATACGGAATCAACTTGAGATCCCCTGTCGATAGCGGGCATTACTTCGTGCGAATAAAGAGCTAGCTGCGTTGCACAAGAACGATGTTTTCTGAAACCATGCTGATCACGTATCAATAGATCGTCCCCTTCGAGGTGATTCATAATGTTTGAATACAGTATATGCTCCAAAACACTACTGCAAACCGACGTCAATGATATAGGTCTGTAGTTCGATAGATTACTCCTAGTGCCCTTCTTAAACACTGGTGCGATCTGCGCAATTTTCCAATCTGCAGGTACAGATCTATCGGTGAGCGAGAGGTTGTATGTGATTGCTAAGTAGGGAGCTATTTTATCAGCGTAATCTGAAAGGAACCTAATCGGTATACAATCTGTACCTGAAGACTTGCCCGTATCAAGCGACTTGAGTTGCTTCGTAACCCCTAAGGTATCTATTTTTAAGAAACTTATGCTAGCAGCTGTTCGTGTTTCAAATTCTGGAATATTCCATTCGTCTTCCCTGGTGAAGCAATAAATCCATGAGGGACATTTAAATCTTTCAGAACTCCCCAAGTGGACTGTTGGTGTTGTAATTACATTGAAGAGCAAACGAAACTGTTACACGTGCCTAATATCGTTTAGAGCTATCGTGTAGAGCCCCCGAAAGGACGCAGACGTGCCGAAACACGACGTGACGTGGACTCGGCTAATGTCTGAAGTAGTGCTGGAAGGAATTGACACCGTGAATACTGCAAGGCTGTCCATGAATCACTAACAGTACGAGGGGCCGGAGATATCTTTTGAACAGCACGTTGCAAGGCATGCCAGATACGCTCCATAATGTTCATGTCTGGGGACGTGGTGGCCAGCGGAAGTATTTACATTGAGGAGAGTGTTCCTGCAGCCACTCTGTAGCGTTTCTGGACGTGTGGGATGTCGCATTGTCCTGATGGAATTGACTATGTCCGTCGGAGTGCACAATAGTAGTCCGAAGCCCTGTTTATTTGTTCTTCCGTACAGAGCACAGATAACGGGAGATAACGGCCAGTTTAGCTTTTCACATCCGTATGTTCAGTCACGGCTTTTATATTGCAAACTGTACGTTCTTTACCACACCGCCTGAACTACACACATCTAAAAAAGTTGTGCATCACCTCAATTCCGAGAGTTCCAGAATCTGTGCAGAAAATTTGAATGGAGATCAACATAAGCATCATTTCCGTCCGTTTTATTGCTCATAAAAACCACACATTCCTTGTTGTACCATCAGAGGTGGTGGCCCAGATTGCTGTACACACTGGTACCTCTAATACCCAATAGCACGTCCTCTTTCATTGATGCCTGCCTGTATTCGTCGTGGCATATTATCCCCAAGTTCATAAAGGCATTGTTGCTCCATATTGTCTCACACCTCAACGGCGTTTCGGCGTAGATCCCTCAGAGTGGTTTGTGGGCCACGTCGTCCATAAACAGCACTTTTCAGTCTATCCCAGGCATGTTCGATAGGGTTCATTGAACCGTGAAAATTTACTTCCATAATCTTTTCTTAAGGAATTTACTTTATTTACTAGCGATTCTTCAAGAACATTAACACATTAAGTGAGCGCGGAAGTAGTTGCCAAGGAGTAACTGATGGAAACAAATTAAATTTCAACCAATGGAAATTTTATTCTTAAAAGCCTTTTCAAAAAACAGATTTAAAATTTATAAGCAGAAAAGCACCCTCGAAAAATCAAGTTACAATTATTCAGAGGCAGAATAAAATGTTTTTTTTTTTTTTTTTTTTCGTTACAGTAGGAGCCTTCGGGCTGAGAAGCTTCCGCTCCCTTTCAACACGGCCGTAGTCACGACCGCTCACAATGACCTCCGAAAAACTACACTGGTGCAAATTTGCAACACACCAGATTACTGTAAACTAAAATTATTTAACAACTCACACAAACACATTAACTATGCATCCCGTAAGAGGGACGGAAATGGTACAAACACTCACACTAAGAACTTATTTTCCACCAAAAGTGCAATTTGTTTTTAAAAGGGCTCTTACGGTGGAAGTGTGGCAACTTTATAAAAATGACTATTTAAATAAAACCCATGGAATTCAGACTTACATAAGGGGTACAACATGCTCTACATTACACATATACCGCCTCGCTAGATGATAGGCAAGATAAAAACATATTTCGGGAATTCGGCCCTTACCTTAATTCTATAAATTCGGACAAACATGACAGAGGCAGCTATTAACGTATGGCACATTGACAGGGAGGGGGGGGGGGGGAGTTACTAAAAACCCGAACCGCAGATTGCTCTAAACCTCCCCAATTCCACAAGGGAAAAACGGACCACCCAATTCACAATAACCACCTTCACGCGGGTGGGCAAACGGAGAAAAATGGTGGGACGAACCCAAAACAAAGTGGCTGGTGACCTCACCATGAAAACAAGTAGAATTTAACAAGCAAATGAAACAACAAATCTGCAATCACTTAACTTCTAATAAACTGCGATTGCTGGCGAAGACCTGGCGCAGCACCCTCAACGCTCTCCCGAACCGTCCGCTGCAGCCGCTTCAACGAACGCAGGAAGGCGCGCCGATCTCCTGTCGCACGGCGTCGCAGCTCGCACCGGCCAGACCGATGTCGTGGTTCCGCTCCTGTTGCTCTCTTCTGAACCGCGAAGCCACTACCCCTTTCCATACGGCGCTGCCCACTGGACTCACATGGGGACCTCACATGCGCAGACGCTCAAGGCAAACAAGTCATCTCGTGTCTCAGTGCGCGACCAACCAACCGACCAATTCAACCGCCAATAACCGTTGCCCGGTCAACTCGAACAGACTGGCGGCCTAACGCGCACTCAGATGCAGGAACTCAGCCCCGACCGGGCAACCAATAGCTGAGTTCTGTTACTGGCGAAGTGGCAAGACTCTCATTTTCTGGCTTAAAGTTTGATCCATACGACACACTCGCACTCCGACGACAGACAGACACTGACTGCCCCACACTGAGCCGGCTGACCAACTGACTAGAGTCGCCTCGACTGACCGACTCTCCGACTGCGGAGTTCATAGCGCCCCTTAAAAGCACGTGAACAGTTTACCTTTCCCCTTTCCCACCAGAGGGAGACACTAAAGCTGCGACTACCACAGCGGCGCCACCGCCAGAAACGGAGGGAGACTGCTTTACACTACGCGCTGCGGCGCGCTCTTCAAAACAGCAAATTTTACTTCGGCTCAACCTCGCCCCGGGCAGACCGTGGGCGTGGGGACCCCTGTTTATCTCGTGTCGGCCGCGAAGCCACTACGCCTCGCTATACGGCGCGGCCACTGGACTCACGTGGCCACCTCACATGCACCGACGCTCCAGGCGGACAAGTCATCTTGTGTCCCAGTACGCGACCGATCCAACCACCAATTCCCATTGCCTGAGCAAACTCGAGCAGACTGGTGGCCTAACACATAATAGAACTCCGGACGACCGACAGACACTAACCACCTCACCAGTGCGGACGAGAGACAGACCCAGACTAATTTGGCTTACCAACTGACCAGACTCGCCCAGGCTAACAGACTGCCGCGGCTGACCAACTGCCTTCGACTCACTGACCCTCCTCTACAGAGCTCATCGCGCCCCTTAAATTCATTTGAAAAGGCAACCTTTCCCCTTTTCTACCAGAGTGAGACACCAAAGCTGCGACTGCCAGAGAAGTGCCACCGCCAGAAACGGTAAGCGACTGCTTTAAACTATGCGCTGCGGTGCGCGCTTCAAAAGAGCAAATTTTACTAAGGCTCATTCATGTCTGGAGAACATGCTGGTCACTCTAGTCGAGCGATGTCGTTATCCTGAAGGAAGTCATTCACAAGATGTGCACGATGGGGGCACGAACTGACGTCCATGAAGACGAATGCCTCACCGATATGCTGCCGATGTGGTTGCACTACCGATCGGAGGATGATATTCACGTATCTTACAGCCGTTATGGCGCCATCCATGACCACCAGTGGCGTACGTTGGCCCCACAAAGTGCCACCCCAAAACAGCAGCAATCCTCCACCTTACTACACTCATTG
The DNA here is from genome assembly GCF_021461395.2 of Schistocerca americana. Taxonomy (NCBI): domain Eukaryota; kingdom Metazoa; phylum Arthropoda; class Insecta; order Orthoptera; family Acrididae; genus Schistocerca; species Schistocerca americana. The sequence goes on along the minus strand of NC_060121.1, from coordinate 352,811,937 downwards.
GACAGTGTGTCTAAGGCGTTCAACCTCACCGGGTTGCCTCCAAACGCATCTCCGATGGTTGTCTGGTTGAAGGCGTATACGACACTCATCGATGAAGAGAACGTGATGCCATTCCTGAGCGGTCCATTCGGAATGATGTTGGGCCCATCTGTACCGCGCTGCATGGTGTCGTGGTTGCAAAGATGGGCCTCGCCGTGGACAACGAGAGTGAAATTGCGCATCATGCAGCCTATTGCGCACCGTTTGAGTAGTAACGCGACGTCCCGTGGCTGACAGTGGCGTTGCTATCAGGATTCCTCCGAACCATAATCTGTAGGTAGCGTTCATCTACTGCAGTAATAGCCCTTGCGCGGCCTGAGCGAGGCATTTCATCGATAGTTCCTATCTCTGTGTATCTCCTCCATGTCTGAACAACATCGCTTTGCTTCACTACAAGACGCCTGGACACTTCCCTTGTTGAAAGCCCTTCCTGGCACAAAGTAACAATGCGAACGCGATCGAACCGCGGCATTGACCGTCTAGGCATGGCTGAACTACAGAGCTGGGTATCTCCTTCCTGGTGGAATGACTGGAAGTGATCGACTGTCTAACAGGCTCTGCTCGTGCATGGTTGTTTACATCTTTGGGCGGGTTTAGTGACATCTCTGAACAGAGAAAGGGACTGTGTCTGTGACATAATATCCACAGTGAACGTCTATGTTCAGAAGTTCTGGGAACCAGGGTGACGCAAAACTTTTTTGATGCGTTCATTTAGCATTTCCCTGAAATACAGCGTACAGAGAATAGGCCGTCGATAGTAAAGTCATAGCCATAAAAATATTTAGCATATAAAAAAATTACAAGCAATATCGCTAAAACGTAGTGTCATAAACATGCACCAGCATTTTTTAAAGACATTGCCCAAAATTTATTTTATCCACCGAATATGTTTAGTCCTATTTTTATACTAGAACTTTTTAATGTTACTTCCTTAAATTTATTTTACGTTTTAATATTTTTATGACTGTTAGTCCACAACTTAATTATTACTGTAAACTTGAAAGCATTCGTTTACATATCCTTGACAATGGTTTAAAAATTTCAGCAGACCTATAGTGCATGTTATTACATTTTAATTTTATCAAAAGCTTACAGAACTGTTGACACCATGGTTCTAATGATTCTTAGCGACCTTGGACCCAACGTTGTGACAATGATTAATGGACTGCTTTTGAAATGTAGCATTGTTTTACATTAATAAATTGGGTGATCAAAAACGCAGAAAAGATTTCTTCCGAGATTCATGAATATGCTGTTTGGCATATACATAAATAGGGTAAGACCCTGATGGTAGAATCATTAAATTTTCAACATCTTTTGCTTTTCACTGCATTCGCAATAATTAGTATAGCAACCTGACGAAATAAAAGACAGTAAAATGTACAGATAACAGGAAACAATTCCAAATCCCAAAGTGAACATGATGCAACTTGAAAACCCAGCACTGATGGAATACAAGTGCATCAAAGGCGTAAAATGACTACAAATAATTCTGTGATCAAGATTTTATATATATATGTACTGCGTAACCTATGCGCTTTAATTATTTCGCAATTCAAAATACTGTAACGAAATACGTATTAGAACTTAACAATGTGAAAACAGTAACGCAGTGTGCAATATTCGGGAGTCATTTAAACGATAGCTCGAAAAATTTTTCCGGGAGTAATTAATTTGATTTTTGCATGGGACAAAATTTTCCATGAAATTGGAGGGATCTGTTTTAAATTTGTAGCCACGTGCCGCTTCGGGGAAACAGAATATTTGCGCTTGTCTCTTCACAAGATTTTCGTTGTAATTAACATGATAAAATGTAGCTGTATATACCGGCTCTTTGTTTTTCAGATGTTTCCAGGTAGCCGTGCACAGTATTCGTGGAGTTCATACTAACTACGTTTCACATCACCACTCTGTCTTTTCCGAGCAGACTTGAGATTTGACGGTTTTAATGAAAGACTTGTCACAAACCTTTCGTGCTTTGGGTGCTATAAAACGAGGCATTAACAGCTCGAATAGTGCGAGCTAGTGACGAAAGGGTTTCATTTAATATGCTAGAATAAAGTACCGAAATTTCTTAAATGGATTTTGTTACCAAATTTTTTCTCAGTGCTGGTCGCAACAGTAAGCTTTGTAACACCGTTTTCGGCTTCTAAATAGTCATTTTAGCCCTCATGTAACGTGTTAGAAACGCCTTTACTATAACGCAACTCCTATATAGCACCCTTGAGCAGACCGTGAGTGAGGCAAGATTCGATGTAAAATCATAGCACAACTTAAGAGGGATCTCTTTACTTGGTGAACTGGGTTAACACAAGCTCTGGCCATTAATATTTGTCTGCTAACATCAACAATCTCTAGAGTGTTTTTCATGAAGAGGTTTAATACAATTGAAAGATTAGACGTGCTTATCGGTAATGACTCGTTGAATTTTCCATAGATGATTCTTCGGCCGTATTCGATGGTTGGATCCGGATGCACACCTGCGGCCTTTCAGTCAATAGTTCGAGAAATAATAATATTTTTACAAGGTCATCATTTGAAAGCTCGAAAAACGCTCACGAATTAGACTGTCAGTGGGATCGACTCGCCAACGCGCTATCTATCCAGCAATCAGACCATTAAGCTATCTAGCCTGGATGTGCGCACGGAATTATACTTTACAGACTCAACAAATTCTGTCCAGCATATACAAGAACATTAAGCAAAAGCTGCGGATCTGTTGGTCAGTTATTACGTAATCTCGCTATTTACGAACATGCCTAAAGCTGAGAAAAGAATGAATGTTTATCGTTCGTCGACGACAAGGTCACTAAGATCGGTACAGGAAATCGAGTGAACATTTTCCCTTAGCGATTCTGCGAAAAGGACAGAAAAACCTAAATTTTGATGACTCGGCGTGGATCTGAACCGTAGTTCTCCTTCCTACAGCTGCGTCACTGAGATCATTAACAGCTTAGAGCTGCGAATACTGCCAGACATTTAAGACTGTGTCAGGCTGTCATCATTATATTTTGATTGTAATACGAATACAGCTAGCCGACAGACGGAGTAGTAGTCAGCTCCACAATTTCTTCTGTATCACTGAGGTGTTTATGGAAGCCGTCGAATAAACAGCTCTAAATCCCGCTTCGCTGAGTCCACATTGTTGGCTGAGGTACGTGGCTGCCATGCCATATTAGTGTTATAGTCGCATGGGTAAGCAGATCTACGTAGATTAACACCAGCAACTACATAAAACCTCATAATTCACACCGTAAATAGAGAGTAAAGAACGATTCCCTTCCTGGACGTGTAAGTACACAGACAAATAGCTATGTAAGGTACATAGAATATCAAGGCACTGTATGCTGAGTGGCACCATAATCCATTAGAGAAGATCGCTGTGTTACGTTACGCTGAAATAAATTATTAAATAAACAAGATGTGAACTACATTTCGTGCTGTTGAATACACCTATAAAAACGCACAACGAACTAAGAGGTACAACGAAGCCAAGTTAGATAAAAGAACAGAGGAAGAATTCCATGTTAATCGTTTACCTCGCTGTTTCTAAGATCTTCAGACCGAAGACTGCTATGCTGCAGCTCAAGGCGCTAATTTATCCTAGACAAGTCTCTTCATCTAAGCATTACTGCGACCTCCATCAATTAGGTTGTTTCATAAGTTGGTAGCGTTTTTCTTTTGCATATTGGTGTTCCGATTGATAAGGGTTTATTTATCTTTTATCATTTTTTATTTGTAATTTACTGTAGCTGTGTGAGTTTACATACTCTCATTCTGTCATTTGGAGACAATGACTGGAGCTATGGGCGCTAGAAAATGGAGTCCCAAGTGGAGAAATCGGAACATTTCCAACATATTCTTCTATTTCAGTTCAACGGAGGGGTGGCAGCAGCAGAGGCAGGCATGAACACCTGCGTCGTGTAGGGGGATAATGCCGCTGCACAGAGCACGGTGTTAGTGACTCTCTATGTTGAGGAAGATCTTCGGGGTCTGTTGAAGATCGTTTAAACGCATTAAACCACAATGATCCACGATCATACTCGAGAACTGGCAAACGTGATAGACTGTGATCATTCCACTCCAGTACAACATTAGCCAGCGTTGGAGAAGATTGAGAAGTTGTGTGTATTGGTAACGCATGCTCTACGCCAAAATCGCAAAAATCAGCAGGTAGCCACACGTGCATATCTGCTTGCGCATCAACAATTGCTTTGTGAACAACGCCAACGATTCCTATCCTGTGTCGTTATTGGTGACTGGAAATGGTGACTTTATTCTAACGTAAGGAAAAGAAAGGGATGGTTGAGCCCAAACAATGCAGAAACGACCCGCACAAAAAACTGTGCGCACCCACAAAACACAGTGTCATGCATCTGGTGGAACAGCGACAGTGTAGTGTACTACGAATTGCTTCCTAGAGATGTTATCCGACCCTGCTGACACTTATTGTCCAACAAATGAGACGTCTTGCAAAGGAGTTGGGTTGGGAAGTCATTCCGTACCCTCCTTATTCACCTGATGTTGCGCCCTCAGATTTTCACCGTTTCCGCCTTCTATCGAACAACCTTCAAGGAAGTCACTTTCTGGATGGAAATATTCTCCGCACATGGCTCAAGGAGTCCTTCGCCTCAAAACCACATGATTTCTACAGTTGCGGAATTGAAAAGTTACCCCTGCGTTGGTATACTGTTGTAATAAGTGAAGGAGCATACACTATTAATGACTACAGTCTCTGTTACGTACATATGTTGAGTTTATCACACTTAAGGGAGAACACTATGGTCTTGTGCACCAGCCTAATATTTGAACTTTTTTGCTGCAGTTTTGTTTTTTCACCCTACATCTTCAAATATTTGCTGGATGTATTCCGAGGTCTGTTGATACCCACAAAGGATTCCACAGTGCACTGCACACTGCAGGCGTTTCTGAACTTGATGTATCTGTGGTGACGCCTATATTCGCTAAACCAGAAGACATTGACATATAGCACGACACTCTCTCACTTTGACAACATTGTCAGTCAGAAACGTTCATATTTTAGGTCATTATCTCGGTGTTTCCAGTGCTACATACGGAATGTGTGGCTTATGACTTTTTTACATGAGGAAATTGTGGGCAGAATGTTCTTATAACTGCATTTGTACCTTGAAGAGAACTTGTACTTCGGGGGCCATAATGGAGGTGACGGAGAAAAGGGAGAGGATATGAATTGGGGGCATAAATTCTGAGTGTAGTGACCAAGCTGTCTGAGTGATTCTGTGAAGCAGCACTCAGTTGATTGCACCTGCAGGAGGACTTCTGGCTGTAGTACTTTCCTTCTGCTGTTTAGAACCGGACGGGTGTGGGGGAGGGGTTCTACTTCGAGAAAACACTTTATATGGACCAGGTGAAAGTCCACCGAAGGAGGCCAGTTGATGGAAAGTGGGTGGAGGAAGCTATTTAAAAGAGACCACTGTAATGTGAGCCTTTGTTGATAGGATAGGAAGGTCATAAAACTCTATGCATTCTCATGTTAGAAACTGGGACAATACGGACAGAGCAGATGGTGCAAATTTTTTGTGGAGACAAGACTGTATGTAACTCTCCTGACGCCAGGAAGTCACGAGCTTCTTTTAGAGAGTGGCGAAAACGTGTATATTTCACAGGGACAGCTGTCTGGGAAGCTTAACAACCTTGTTTCAGAAATTGGGAACGGTCGGCCTGAAAAGATTAGATCTCTCTATAAATGAGTGATGTTCCTGTCTACGCAGCTTTTTTTTCTTTTTGCCGAAACATGGGCATGCTTACCATAGAACGAGCCCCCTAGTCTAAAATCTCCTTTTTTCAGATAAGAGAGATCTGGAGTCGCTGATTGGCTCCTCTCAGGATATGCAAAGTGGAGGCTTGCTCCCCCAATGTGGGAGCCCCAGTGCTGTGTCTGGACTGCCTAACAGGCCAACCAAACAGTCAAGACATATTCTCCGAGTAGAGGATAGTTTACATTGGCTTTTACAATGTGGGGGGGGGGGGTTCCGTTTTCCTAATTCGGCTCGCGTACCGAGGCTTGGTGGAAAGTGGTTGTGATTCTTTGTCTTCTTCGTCTTCTGGTCTTCCCCTGGTGGAAAACTTCAGGATTTTCCCTCGTGGATGAGACTTGTGGTCTGTATCTTGTGGACTAAAGAGCCAGTGGCAACATCCAACTGTATTGACAATGAAACTGCGTATCATCCTGGACATATCGTATGTCAGGAAAGTGAACTTACTTGTTCTGAGTTGGCTCTCTGATGTTTGAAAATTCCAGCACTCACCGTTGTGCCTGTGAGTCAAATGGGTTTGTCCAAATCAGCAAATGGGTGCACCTGATTCTAAAATCTGAAGGAATTTCAGTGCTCTGATAGGGAAGTTTCCCGCATTTTTATAATCAGACACCAGACCGTGTAGTTTGCAGATTTTCGTGGGTGTGTCAGAGCATTACAGCTGCTGTAGTGCGCCGCTCCTCGCCACAGCGCTCTATTTTCTGCCACCACCTGAATCAAGGTGAGAGGGTAAAATACTACTGCACCAGCGTAGCTTTGTTAAATCATATTCACTGCTACCTGTTCTTAGGTGAACCGTAGTAAGTGGTATACTCGATCGTAGTTGATTACATTTGGATAGAATTAGGCCTCACAGTGGATTCATGTATGCAAAGTCAGATTGTGTTCTAAAAGGGAATAACTCATGGTAGAATTTGTATAGCTTCCACCCCAACGCATGCTCTGCGAATAAGATACCATTCCTTTTACGATTTGTGCTTTTGTGTAAGATTCATCAGCTCCTTGTACTTATAAAAGGATTAATAAAACATTGCCGCGCCGGGTAGCCCAGCGAACTAGGACGTCCTGTGACGGTTCGCCTCTGTCTTATTCATATTCCCTCAACTATTCACTGTTTTTATTTTATTGTGGTGGTACGTGGGTACACCAGCAATTTAAAGTTAAATGTTATTAAATTAAGTAATCTGATTATTAATTTTAGTTCCGAAAGCAACAGCAGACATAGACAACAAAAATGGCATGAGTAAATTCAGTACTTTCATACATAAAAATTAAGTATGTAACTCACGACTTGAAGGCTATTAGGAAGATAATAATTTTCTCTATGTAAAGATTATAACATTCAAATCACTCAGACTCATATTTATGATTGAAGGAAGCGACAGTTTGCAACCCATTAGTTGCCGTGTATTAAGTGTGTTGGAACATAAACGCTACACAGGAATGGGGCAACACAGCAAGTCAGCAATACCCAAACACATGTAGAAATTATATCCCACATTGATTTCTGTGGTTATTTCACGCAGTGTTGCTTACCTGTTAGCAGATGAAACTCTACACAAACGCCGCTGCTCTCGGTCGTTATGTGAAGGCCGTCGGCCACTGCGTTGTTTGTGGTGACAAGTAGTGCCTGAAATCTGGTACTCTCGGCACGCTATTGACACTGTGCATTTCGGAATATTGAATTCACTAACGATTTCTGAAAGGGAATATCTCATACAACCGGCTTCAACTACCATTCCGCGTTGAAAGTGTGTTAGTACCTGCCTTGCGGCCGTAATCACGGAAACTTTTTCACATGAATCACTTGAGTACAAATAACAGCTCTGACGGTGCACAGCCCTTTCATATTTGTGTACGCGTTACTGCCATCATCTGTATATGTGTATATCTCTATTCCAAGACTTGTCACATCGGTATATAACAACATCTCTCACTGATCATGTCATCATGGGTTTTCCTCACTGGAGCAACCAACAGCACCAGTACCAAAAATTTACTTCGGACTCCATGCCTCTGAGTTTCACAAATTCTTAATACTAGGAAAACACATTACTTATGGCTACGTTTCAACTTATCCTTAACTTTCTGTACTCTAGTCCTCTTTTTTACGAATAGTCAACCAGTCTGGTGGTATTGATGCACTGGGGGGGGGGGGGGGGGGGGGGGGGTCACTCTGATGAGCAGCTCTCCACCTAGGGTAGATGAAGGCTGCGCAAAACATAATCAACACCATCACTGTGCCCATTGTTCTTACACTCATCGTCAAGTCCGTACTTTGTTGCTTCTCCTGGTATTGCTGCACATTTTGAACCATCATCTCCAGGGAAATTCGTCCCTCTTGCGTGGCTGTTAGTCGATTCATGGTATGAATTAGCTCGGATCTAATTTTTGATTCAGATAGGTCAAAGTTTGCATTGGAAGCACATTTAAGGGGTTATCTGGCCAGTACAACTGTGGCTGCTTAATATTTAACTTGGTATCTCCTATAACAGCCACTGACAGGTGAAAAGTCGGTCCTGTAATGTCGCAGTCCGTTCCGTTAATCATGAATATACTGCCAAGCAGTTCCAGTCACTTAGTTCCTTTCTGCCTCCCTGTTCATAGCAGCTAGCTGCCAACACTGCGTTATTCTTCACTTAATGAAACCAGTGAAGCCCCGCCTGTTGGAAGTAGGGTCGCAGCTGTAGGATGCCATGAGGACAACCCCGGCCGTCTTACCTAAGTACAAACGAATTTCGCATGCATTTGTGCCAGTCTGAAGTACCCTGGCTGGGCAGATTGTAGCTCTATTTCTCCTGATTACATTACAGAGTGCCTTCTCTACCATCTTGAGATCAGCAATATTTCCGCTGTATTAACCTGTATGAACTTTCCTGTTGGTATGTGGTAGTACAACGGTAGTTTTTGCGTGTTTGGCTCTGAAATGTGTTCCCATTCCGATGGCATATCGCCCTGCTTTTCGTATGCCTAACAGGAACTGCTTGCAGCGCCGCACTCAGTTGTCCTTGCACAGCATAGAGAATGGCCTCTTCCAAACCCGACACCACTACTCACGCATCATCTGACGACTGCACAACCCTCTCAACTATTAACATCATATCCAACGCATTCACTCGGGCCAGTACAACACTTAGGTCCTCGTACCGTTGTCTTTACACACTGCATTACCTCTAGTCAGTATTCGTTATGCGCATGTATCTCTTTAAACATCCCCTTGGCTTCCGACTATCTTCATAGAGCCACAAGTATGTTTTCAAACCTCCTCACCCCGTTGCGCGCCTCTCACGCGTTGAAGTTCACTCCAGCATTCATCGGTGATGAGTGACAACCACATCTTATTCCATCTTATTGTCTTACAGAAAGCACACCATTCTCCAATAGTTTTACTAGCAGCGCCTCCACTCTACTCCTGTTAAAGAGGTGCAGCACTGGCACGATTAGGATTCCCCTCATCTCTACCTCTGGCATGCATCAACGTAGAAACAAGAAGATACAATCATCATCCTCTCCCACACCCACCCACTTTGGAAGGTCTGTAATCTAATAAACAGAGAAAGAAGCACTTAATTACCTACGAGGGCTGTCCAGATAATAAGCCCCGATCGGTCATGAAGCTGTGGTGATGCTTATGTGGGTACCACTAAAAGAACGGTTTCTAAACGTTTGGAAGAGCACAAGAGAAACTGTAGAAGAGGAGAAACGGAACAATCAGCTGTTGCGGAACATGCTTTCCAGCCAGGGAATCACAATATTCGTTTCGAGGAGACACAAGTACTAGCGGCCACAAGCGGATATTACGAAAGGCTCTACAGGGAGGCAATCGAAATCGCTAAACACCCAAATAATTTCAACCGAAAGGAGGAGGGCGTGAAATTAAACGGTATATGGATGCCGGTGTTAAAGAAGATGTGTACCGCTCGTCCACTACTGGGTGATGGCAACGGCGATCGACGGCGACGGACAGCGGCCAATTGCACTGACGTTTTCAAAACACGTGACGTCACGCCGTGGCGTGAGAGCGTGCGGACACGGAATTTAGCGGCAGTCAGTAGCGAGCCAGTGGGTGTGTGTTGGACCTTCCATCGAGCTACGGACACCCTTGAAGATGTCTCCCGCAGTCAGAGACGAAACGTTGGGAATCGACACAGAATTAATCAACCGACCACGGCATAACAGCCCGGATAATTATAATGGACATGATATTTCCGGCCGTGAAAGTCTACATTTTAGTATCAAATCCTTCACTGCCTGCGCCAACTTTTGGTCTGTCTTAACCCCTTCACTGCTATCTACATGCTCCAAGTACGTCACTTTCTCGGAAGCAAAATGACACTTCTTCCGCACTTAACATCAAATGTGCTGCTCATAAGCTTTTCAAAACTTCATGTAACTATCGTATTTGCTCCATCATGTCCTTTGAGAAAACAATTGTGTTATGAAGGTATACTATAAATTGTTGAGGTTTGAGACTCCTTAACACCTCATCAAACAAACGCTGGTAAGTTATTGGTTACTTTCTAATCCAAATGGCATCCTTCGATATTGACATAATTCCATTTACAAACTGCTGGTTATCAAAATCGTCCATAACTGGTTGCAAATGCCAAGGTACACAGTACGGCATGATATACTGATGCTTCATTCCTTATAGAAACTCTGTGTTGTGTAGTAGGTATTGCTGGCAATGGGCCATGAGGAAAAAATACATCCTCAAACCCCAATCACAACTTCTCCATTTCCACTCCTTTCATTCCTGCTACTCTACCTTCTTACGTAATGCAATTTTGAAGATGGCCAGCGTCTGATTTTGGCGCACTCTTGTCGCGTCCCATTCATTTTGACCTAGGATATCCTGGTTAGCTACAGCAATTTGATCACCTTCACTTCATCGGTATCATGATTACCTACATTTATGGGAAACATTTTCCTGTCATCTTCACCCTGTATGTATATAATGCCTTTTCTCACAAAGCAACGTGATGTATCCTACACATCATTTTTTGCAAGTGGTTCTACCACACATAACATATTAACAGGCCATTTGATTCCACACTCACCCAAAGCAACTTCCCAGTGACGTGAAGCACAATATCATGTGAACTGTGCCGTAGTGTTGTTATTCACAGTCCAAGGGGTTCCCTTCTTAAGAGAGACGAATCTTGCGATGCTACTAAGCCGGCGACTGTTTCCCTCTACTGAAATGGTACACTCTGAGTTGAAACATGTTTTATACTGTCTGTTTTGGTATTTTGTGCTGTAAGAAAGTGCAACCCAAAGTTCATACGGTAACCCTCACTTATACAAGGCACAACTACTACACATTACTTAGAACGTTCTGCCCCAGTCTGAAAACTCACCATAGTTGAACCCACCGACTTTACATCACTCTGTACCGAACACCAAGCAAACCTGCGTGGAGGGTTAAGTTCACTCTGACATACCAGGGCACACTTACGACTGACACATTAACCCCTGTGTTCAATAAAGACGTGTGCTTCTTGCGTCTCGCAGCTCCCACTATTTCTTATTTCACCTCTACATACGCATATGTAGAATCGAAATTTACCGGGAATGACACACGAAGGATCTAGGGTTCCTTCTTGCTTTTAATGTTCGTTACAGCCCCTACAATAGCGATTTCAGCGACACCACACCTACTACAATCTATAGCACTTTACGCTAGTTGAAAAAGCCCTTCGCGTATCGGTATTAAACCATTTCCTCAAACTCTGTAGCCAAACTGATTACGAAGTCCTCTGGAGCACTTATCCTAAACCTTCTGGACATATCGGGTGGCATCCCGTTTAAAAAGGCATCCAGTGTCTTATTTCGGCTTCCTGATCTCTACTCATCACCAACCCCCCCCCCCCCCCCCTCCCCCCGAAACACACACAAACGTTCACACTAAATTCGAGCGATTGCACATTTATCTTACGTATTCTGTCCGCAAAATTTTCCACTGACTCACTGTGCATCTTTCTTAAACTACTCAACTGCTTGCAGAAGAATCTCGCACCCTTCTGTTACGCGGCTGTGTTTTTGAACCTCTCTGCACGCCTGATGTAGGTTTTTGCTTCTCCTGACAAACGGTTTTGCTGTTTAGGAAACTGGTTCTGTGACCAGCGTCCAGCGTCTAACCTTAGCTATTAATTACATTTCACAGGACGACGTGATCAGTTTGGATCTCTATACGACTAGATTGCAATGATAGCGCTAAGTCCTCGTCCCTAGCTCCAAACCGCACGGGTAACTTTCTTTTGTGCATCCTTAATTGCGCTACCTCATTAAGGAATAGCTGTTTGGCGTCTTGCTCGACGCCTCTGCTACTGAGAACCTTAATCTCCAACATAAACTAAAACAGAACAACAGTTGACAATAGCTTATATACAACATACACCAGTTACAACCTTCATCTCATTACGAGCCGTCTCGTCACCGTGGAATGCTTAGCCACATCATCATACCTATGATAAATAAAACAAACTGCTGTCTGTGACTCTATACACGTTACAGCATGGAGTAGCAAATTACACTGACTTAACATTTGGGGTTGCGAATACCATTACTTAGTACTAGCACTGAACTGAGAAAGCCCAACCGGCTCTGATGGCTGCTTTAAAGTTAACGTCAAATTTCCGTGAATCTCCTACATAGATCCATTCCTCTATACATAGAAAAAAAAGGAAGAAAACTACAAAATCAACAGTTTGGTCACTCATCCGACTGTGTGACAATATCGTGTGCTGGGAGGAGGTCGACTGTCCTAGTACCAGGTATCAGTGAAGGAATCCTGACACCAAACTCTAATGGCTTGTGAATGGCCGGTCACTATCGGGTAGAGGTTGAGGTGGAGGGCGTGGTGCTGGCTGATGGTGGCTACAAAAACTCAGCTGGAAGGTGAAACACTTCTCTGCAGCCTGTGATTCAATATTCGTGGTGTGGCGACACCGTGTTCACGCCCCCTTGAGCGTGAGGCGTGGAGGGTCTGCTGACCGTGGAAGCCGGCTGCCGGCCGTATGCCTGGGTGTGATGACACTTGTTTTGCCAGCTCATGACGTATGCCAAGGTTTGCACGGCGTTGTGGTATCCAACACTGGAGACGCTAATCATAAACTCAGAAACATTTAAAGGTTACCTTCTTCTACTTTGGCTCTCATGACATTATGATACAGCTCACGGGGGTAGTCCTACTTAAAACCTCCAAAAGTTGATCTCTGAGATGTCTGTTTTATTATAGTGACCACGCAAAGTTCGTCATAAACGCCGTTATTGAGTTACAAGGCGATTTGTGAAAGTATCTCTGCGCATTAAGCGCACGTCCGACCTTAGTCGACGGATACGTCAGTTACCGACGAAACTGTCAACAATTTTAGTTCGGCGTGTTATCGCATAACTTGCTGGAGCTATTCCTGGGAGTTTACCCTTAAAAAGCCAAGGAGAATTTTAATGCTAGCACCTGTTCGATGCCTCTATAACCATTCACAGCGGAGAATTAAAAAATGTCCGCCATCGCGGCCTTACGGCAGCATGTAATTCCCACGACGGTCTAACAGATATTACGAAAATTATGAAAGTGCTCGAACTTTAGACGGGACAAGTGTGTCAGAACCTCTGCACAAAAATAGACGAAAGGCGTATCGAGCGAGCAGAGCAGAGGATGACGGAAGCTGCCAAAGATGCCCGCTGGACCGGCATGGTCACGAAGAAGATGGAGGAGTGCCTCTTTCTGGATCTGGAAGGATTACTGTACGATCCAGGGATCGCTGACTAGAGGTGAGTGTAACTTTACTAATATGTAACTGCGTTTTTCTCAAAACCGTGTTTTTCAAATTACGAAACATAACTTTAGAACAGTACGCACAATTTTGGTCGGATTTTGATGCCGGTATTCTAAATTCAATTGTCTGTCAGGTTACGTTATCGCTTTGCGATAACTTCAAAAGTTATTTTTAGTGCTCGCTTCTGACTCAGTCTTTCGGATTAAATTAGTTACCTTTACTTCAAAAGTCAATCATCCTTCATATGCTAATTGAAAATACATTGAAAACGATTTATACAAAATTATTTTGTGGCAGGTCCAAGTGGAGGCCTTCGGAAATTCCCGCCGATGATCAGTGTTCCGGATGCAAGGGGTTCTTCCACGTGGTGCAGCGATTACGGGGAACGTCCGATACGTACACAAAAATAATTTCTTAAAGACAAAATTGTAAGGAATAACACTATATCGTCGGATTAGCATTAATTTTTATTGTGCGCGAAAAAATACAAAAACAAATTTTTTTCATGTGTTCAAAGAAGGCTATTTTCTTCAGAAAAACAAACCATGGTTATAAAAAGTCCGCAGCTGAGGTCATAATTACTACATTTAGAAAATTATAATTCGACCAAGAGGTAGAGAAGGCAAATCTTGTCATTTGTATTAAATAATATTGATAACACACATGAAACGATGAATAAGGCAAGCAGAAACAGGTCAATGTTCAGCTCCAATTTTCTGGCGACATCTGTGAGACAGTTGTAGCATAAAGTTCTCTCCAAATAATTTTCGCATGTGGTTGTCCCGGAATAAAATGTTCATAGCCCCCAATGCCGTGTATCATGTGTAGGAGCTCACACGCTTCCACTTAATTTACTTAGGTTAACTTGGAAAGCGTTTCTGGAAAAGAGCAGGCCAGGACTCCAGGAACCGCACCTTTAGTGGAGATTGCCAAATACAACTTTCCCACTCAGCCACAACATGGCGCCATATGGCAATCTAGCCCCTCTAGCCCATTACCGGTAAAAATGTGCCAATTAACTCCAGCACACAAGTGACCCCGCGAGTGTCACTGATCTTAGTTCAATAGGCGTAACCCTGGGTTCCCCTTTGAGTGCGGGAGGTAAATACGTCCTCACGAGCTAAGCAAAAATGCAGTACGCCATAATGCGGATCCAAGCATTCGCAATGGTCAGTTATGCGTCCTTAAAAGTGAAAGATGTCGAAGAAGTTTAGAAAACTTGTAACCTCCTCCTCACTTATCGACCTTAATGACAGTGAAAAATTAAACCGTGTGTACCTAATGAAAATTTGGGAAAAGCAATCGTCACCGAAGTTAATCTGTCGGTAAAGAGGGAGGAAAGGGTTACATCTAAATGAAAGGAAAAATGCAAATGAAATTGGTGGAAATTAAATTTGAGAAAAGGGTAAAATTAGTAAAGAAAGTAAATGTGCGGTGGTCACGTTAACAATTAATTGGCGTTAATTAGATATTTGAGATTTGGAGAAAATTACAGTCGCCAGTCCTATGGACAACTACTATAATAACTGAAAATGAAAGGTTGTTGCACATATAATTAGCACTAGAAGCGTGGCAACTGAAGGTTGACACGTGTAGTGTGAAAACTGAAAGTTTGTCAGAAGTAATAAATTTCGCTACACTCTGACTTAATTTAGCAAAAGAATTAATAAAACCCGAAAATTGAAAGTTAATTTAGTGACTGAAATTAATAGTGGGATTTGTTTCTGAAGCACTACGAAATTCAGTGAAATAAGGTTAGTCTTGGGCTACCTCAATAATCATTTCAAAAGCTACTTGAATCAACGCAATTTAGAAATAAGAGATTTAACTTTGAACTTGAATTAAATGATTCTGAACAATTAACAATAGTAACATCTAGTACGTACCAAGCCAGGCCGCAATCACAGGTAAGCTAAAATATAGTAACAAAACTCGCACTCTTAATTTGTGCTTGTGTAATCTAAATATTGTAGCCAGCTATGAATACTTTAACTGAACTTTGAAATTAAAGCAGTGAAATGGAATGATATTACTTTAACGCTGGCGTATGAATTTCAACGACACTCGGGTTCATTCCGGAAAAGGAAGGGACCCTGCTTGGTAATGCAATTGGGACAATGAGCAACAAAGGTTCATGCTACGTTGCTGTAATTTTGTGAGAAAAATTTAACAGTTTGAAAAGCTGAGGTCTGCCATACAGTTCTAAAACTTTACGTGCTACCAGTCTTCCTTGTTGGTTGATTGAAGGTTTGAAGTCGTCGATCGTGGAGGTGGCGACAGTCATTCATTGTCGGCCGTTGCTGTTACAGAAACTGGATGTTAGCGCGCCTTCTTCTCGACACAGTCTCCAGCAGAAACGGGCTCTTGACGTGTGCCAGCTAACGCTTCCCGTCCGCAATACCGTTTCAGAAACTATCATTGCAATTCGAGCGCAATTACATGCTGCCAAACCCTGAAAGCGCGGCAACTCGCGGGAGCGTCACACAACACACCTGCTCCACTGCATTACCCCAGCAAGACTCTCTCTGCCCACGCTCCACGCGTCAGAGTTAACACTACCAAAGATCCTAAACACTTTGGTTCTCCACACGACCTATCGATGTAATCGTTCGATAGCATAGTTTTCCCTAGGCAAGACCCAGCGTAAAAATACAAATAATATTCACAAAACAAACCAATTATACATCGACATAAATGCATATATATACAAATAGTAAAACAATTACAATATACAAAGACACATAAACGTCATATCTTCAGGTAACAAAATAAGGAAAAAAATTATAGTACTATAGATGTGAATAGGAGGATATCCATTTCTGGCGTTACACGTGCCCCACATTGTCTGAGGATGTTCGTGTAACGTAAGCAGACTCAGAAAATGTCCCAAAAAGGAAAAAAAAGAGCGGAAATGCATATGCTCTAATCATCAAGAAAATTTAGCAGTAGGCGAATTAACCATAAACTAATTTTTAGATCATAATAATTGAGTGGAGACACTCCTAATCTTATTCCACTCTGTCATCTTACACAAATGAAAACAGGTTGACAACATATTAAAATTCATAGAAAACGTAGAAAATGGTTTAGCTATTCTATAATCGTCAAAATTCCTAACTGTATCAAGAAATGGAATTCTATCTACAAAATTAACCAGAGTACAGGGTCATAAAAAACAGGTATATCAAAATACATAAATTAATAATTAATTACATAGAATACCTATTTTTATATAACCTTTTCATAATTGATATTTTCGTCATGAGAGTCCACTTAACGCTAAACAAGAAAATAATATACAGAAGATCGACAAAAACATAAATATTGATAGCAGAATTCTTTCACATCAGCTGTCCTGGAAGAAAAAACAACTCCGCCTTCCGTACCGGCAAGTACAAAGAATGCCGACAGCGGCACAAGAGCCGACAGCGACTTCGCCTCGCCAGTATTGTTGCGCCCGCCTGTGCGGCGCGCTTGATCTCACTCGCTCTTGTAACAGCACTTCCAGAACGTCCGTTCCACTGAATTATTTCGGAAAAACTCACTCCCGAGTAATCTCAAGGAGTTTATTAACACTATCACAGTGGATAACTCAACACTGTCAATCATCACACGCATGTACTATCCTGAAACTTAAAACAGCGTCTAAGTACATCGGCAGTGAGTAGTAAAACACTTATTCATGAAATCTTACAGTAGTTACAAAATCATATATACATTCCTTAATCTACTGTGACTCAGCTGAAAACTTAAACTAGCTGCTTGGATTTTTCAGTTGATTAACAATCAGTTACTCTTAAATCATTTAATCAAAATTAATTACTTATTAATTACAACTTCTTTAATGACCTCTTGGTCAGGCAAAAGCATGGCAATCTAGCAAATCGTTAAATATTACACTCTATATTTACACACTAAACAAATTACCCTTTCTGCGGTATTAATCAATACTTGGTTGGTACAATTTCAAGTCTACAGTGTTCCGTATACCTAATAGTTTTCCAGAGCTTCAATACTCTAAGCAATAAGCATTTGTGTGAGATATACCAATGACTTTATACGGTCCATTATAAACAAACTTAAATTTAGAGATTTCATTGTCTATCTCGCTCGATTTATCATGGGCTTTTACAAGTACTAAGTCTCCGATTGCAAACTTAGCAAAACGCGCTTTAGCGTCATGACGACGTATGCGAGCATTGGCTTTTAGCTTCATTACTTCACGCAAACGATCTTTTTTCACACCAATACTAATTTCAATGCTGAGGTTCCCCACGTTACAGTAGATCAAATTCTTACCTATGACAATAGCATCCGGCCAGTTAACAATGTGTATAGGCTGGTATTGCCTATGCACACCGTCTCCTGCCCCGTCAAAACTAACAACTATTGTTTTATCATGTGAAGTACATGTCAAAGTTTTGCTTTCGCAATTAATCACTGCACGGCACATTAATGGCCAATCTAACCCGATAATTACTTCCGTAGTTAAGTCTGGCACGACGACAAACTCTTGTTCAAATTGTGCCCCACATTTCTCGAAGTTGACAAAAATCTGTTTTGTGACCGGTTTTACGGCCTTCCCAGTAGCACCGATAATTTTCACTCCTGCTACTGGCATAACTACGATGACAGGTCTGTCTTTCAGTAACTCAAATATTTTCCCAGATACAGCATTCAATTCTGCACCGGTGTCAATCAACACGTTTAGTTGTAGGTCATGTATACTAACAGACACTACTATCTGTCTACACTTGTCCGCGACTGTTTCCTTATTTTCCCACAGTAAATCCTCGTCTATATCCAGGTCATTCCAGAAAAACCATTCGGCTTCGATCCTAAATCCGGCTTATCTGGCGGGACATGCAGCTTTACTGTATGATTAAATGATGATGGCGTCCTCTTGGGTGAAATATTCCGGAGGTAAAATAGTCCCCCATTCGGATCTCTGGGCGGGGACTACTCAGGAGTACGTCGTTATCAGGAGAAAGACAACTGGTGTTCTACGGATCGGAGCGTGGAATGTCAGATCCTTTAATCGGGCAGGTAGGTTAGAAAATTTAAAAAGGGAAATGGATAGGTTAAAGTTAGATATAGTGGGAATTAGTGAAGTTCGATGGCAGGAGGAACAAGACTTTTGGTCAGGTGATTACAGGGTTATAAATACATAATCAAATATGGGTAATGCCAGAGTAGGTTTAATAATGAATAAAAGAATAGGAGTGCGGGTTAGCTACTACAAACGGCATAGTGAATGCATTATTGTGGCCAAGATAGACACAAAGCCCATGCCTACTACAGTAGTACAAGTTTATATGCCAACTAGCTCTGCAGATGATGAAGAAATAGATGAAATGTATGACAAGATAAAAGAAATTATTCAGGTAGTGAAGGGAGACGAAAATTTAATAGTCATGGGTGACTGGAATTCGTCAGTAGGAAAAGGGAGAGAAGGAAACATAGTAGGTGAATATGGATTGGAGGGAAGGAATGAAAGAGGAAGCCGCCTTGTAGAATTCTGCACAGAGCATAACTTAATCATAGATAACACTTGGTTCAAGAATCATAAAAGAAGGTTGTATACCTGGAAGAATCCTGGAGATACTAAAAGGTATCAGATAGATTATATAATGGTAAGACAGAGATTTAGGAACCAGGTTTTAAATTGTAAGACATTTCCTGGGGCAGATGTGGATTCTGACCACAATCTATTGGTTATGAACTGCAGATTGAAACTGAAGAAACTGCAAAAAGGTGGGAATTTAATGAGATGGGACCTGGATAAACTGAAAGAACCAGAGGTTGTAGAGAGTTTCAGGGAGAGCATAAGGGAACAATTGACAGGAATGGGGGAAAGAAGTACAGTAGAAGAAGAATGGGTAGCTCTGAGGGATGAAGTAGTGAAGGCAGCAGACGATCAAGTAGGTAAAAAGACGAGGGCTAATAGAAATCCTTGGGTAACAGAAGAAATATTGCATTTAATTGATGAAAGGAGAAAATATAAAAATGCAGTTAATGAAGTAGGCAAAAAGGAATACAAACGTCTCAAAAATGATATTGACAGGAAGTGCAAAATGACTAAGCAGGGATGGCTAGAGGACAAATGTAAGGATGTAGAGGCTTGTCTCACTAGGGGTAAGATAGATACTGCCTACAGGAAAATTAAAGAGACCTTTGGAGAGAAGAGAACCACTTTTATGAATATCAAGAGCTCAGATGGCAACCCAGTTCTATGCAAAGAAGGGAAGGCTGAAAGGTGGAAGGAGTATATAGAGAGTTTATACAAGGGCTATGTACTTGAGGACAATATTATGGAAATGGAAGAGGATGTAGATGAAGACGAAATGGGAGATAACATACTGCGTGAAGAGTTTGACAGAGCACTGAAAGACCTGAGTCGAAACAAGGCCCCGGGAGTAGACAACATTCCATTAAAACTACTGATGGCCTCGGGAGAGCCAGTCATGACAAAACTCTACCATCTGGTGAGCACGATGTATGAGACAGGCGAAATACCCTCAGACTTCAAGAAGAATATAATAATTCCAATCCCAAAGAAAGCAGGTGTTGACAGATGTGAAAATTACCGAACTATCAGTTTAATAAGTCACAGCTGCAAAATACTAACGCGTATTCTTTACAGACGAATGGAAAAACTGGTAGAAGCGGACCTCGGGGAAGATCAGTTTGGATTCCGTAGAAATGTTGGAACACGTGAGGCAATACTAACCTTACGACTTATCTTAGAAGAAAAATTAAGGAAAGGCAAACCTACGTTTCTAGCATTTGTAGACTTAGAGAAAGCTTTTGACAATGTTAACTGGAATACTCTCCTTCAAATTTTGAAGGTGGCAGGGGTAAAATACAGGGAGCGAAAGGCTATTTACAATTTGTACAGAAACCAGATGGCAGTTATAAGAGTCGAGGGGCATGAAAGGGAAGCAGTGGTTGGGAAGGAGTGAGACAGGGTTGTAGCCTCTCCCCGATGTTATTCAATCTGTGTATTGAGCAAGCACTAATGGAAACAAAAGAAAAATTCGGAGTAGGTATTAAAATTCATGGAGAAGAAGTAAAAACTTTGAGGTTCGCCGATGACATTGTGATTCTGTCAGAGACAGCAAAGGACTTGGAAGAGCAGTTGAACGGAATGGACAGTGTCTTGAAAGGAGGGTTTAAGATGAACATCAACAAAAGCAAAACGAGGATAATGGAATGTAGTCAAATTAAATCGGGTGATGCTGAGGGAATTAGATTAGGAAATGAGACACTTAAAGTAGTAAAGGAGTTTTGCTATTTAGGGAGTAAAATAACTGATGATGGTCGAAGTAGAGAGGATATAAAATGTAGACTGACAATGGCAAGGAAAGCGTTTCTGAAGAAGAGAAATTTGTTAACATCGAATATAGATTTAAATGTCAGGAAGTCGTTTCTGAAAGTATTTGTATGGAGTGTAGCCATGTATGGAAGTGAAACATGGACGATAACTAGAAGAGAATAGAAGCTTTCGAAATGTGGTGCTACAGAAGAATGCTGAAGATAAGGTGGGTAGATCACGTAACTAATGAGGAGGTATTGAATAGGATTGGGGAGAAGAGAAGTTTGTGGCACAACTTGACTAAAAGAAGGGATCGGATGGTAGGACATGTTTTGAGGCATCAAGGAATCACAAATTTAGCATTGGAGGGCAGTGTGGAGGGTAGAAATCGCAGACGGAGACCAAGAGATGAATACACTAAGCAGATTCAGAAGGATGTAGGTTGCAGTAAGTACTGGGAGATGAAGAAGCTTGCACAGGATAGAGTACCATGGAGAGCTACAGCAAACCAGTCTCAGGACTGAAGACCACAACAACAACAACAACAACAACAACAACAACCTCATACACGCTGTAATCTACGTGCTTTTCTACCATTCGTGTCCGGATATCTCGAAAATTCTCGTAATCTTTCTCCTTAATACTCTCGCAATTTTTAAACTGGAGTTTTGCGTCGGATGGGTCGGCCACTTCTACCACTATAACTTTCGGTAAGGTCTGCCGGTTAGCGCCAGAACTTTCCGTTACTACTTCAACATCCAACTCCTGCGGGACGAAACACGACGGATCTTGCTCGTGCTCCCCATTAACATCAACTATTTCTGGTAAAGTCTGCCGGTTAGGGCCAGAACTTTCTATCACTTCACAAACACTATCTTCCTGCGGGACGAGACGCTGCAAATCCTGCCCGCGCTCCCCATAAACACTTCTCCCGTACAGGCTCCTATAATCTCTTAGTTCGTCGTATAAGCGACCGAACTGCCTTAGCCAGACTTCATCCCTCTCTGCATCCCCTCGCTCGATGACGGACGTGTTATCCGACATCCGATCTTCTCTCAACAACTGCGAATCATTCTTAAACACAATCTCCAGTTCCGCTGTGGGTGTTACAGCTGCCACATTAGAATCGATTTCCGGAACACTACTTAAATTGTTCTCACTGACAGTGAATGTTTTTTCTACTGCCGTGACTACAGCTGATCTACTACTTTTGGGCGCATTCCTTTCTCCTAACACTGGCACACTCTCCCGCCGTTGATTATTCCACACGGAATTTTCATAACGACGACACCTGGGTTTTCTCCTGTTGTTGGGCCGCCAAAATTTCTCCACGCGCGGTCGGCCCCTCACCGGCGCGGCTAATGGTTTCCCTGTCTCGTCCCAGCAGATCCTCTCCCCGGATGCTGCTGAGGCGGCTGATCACACCCTTTGGCGTTATTACTATTCTGCGAAGCCCGTATCACGCTAGAATCATACTGGTTTCCGTCATTCCTGTTATTATTTGCATTGTACCGATTGTCATTACGGCCCGAACCACTATTGTTATTGCTGCCAAGATTGCGGTATGTATTATTCCCATAGTTATCATTGTTGTGGTTGCTGTGGTACCCGTTTTTGTTACCACGGCCTCTACCACTGTCGCGATTATTGCGCCAATTGTCCTCGTCCTCAACTCTTTCCAGGAAATCATTGATTGTCCTGTAATTGCTTCCTACGTAGCGTTTTGTATCATCTGGAAGCTTCTTGTAGAGTTCCCAGACTATTTCGGATTCCGCGAGGCGATCACGCAAATATTCCAACTTGCGGATCCAGCCCTCACAAAACTCCTTCATCGAGCCACGCGAGTTCGCATCGAAAGGCCTCGATACGACAAATTCGCGCCAGACACTTTGTTGTTTTTGCTCTGACCAGTATTCAGCCAGAAACAAATTTTTAAACTCGTCGAAAGTCAGGTTCGCAATGTTGAGGTTTGAGCCCCAACGCTTGGCATCACCAGCCAACACGTCAATAACCGCATTAATTTTTCTCTCATTAGTCCATGATCTGGGTAAAACTCTTTCACAATTCTTAATGAAATCCGTCGCGTGTATACCGCCTTTTTTCAGGGGGTCGAACCGCTCCACTTTCGTCAACAATTCCGAACTGTGTGCACAGATTGGCACGTAGCTCTGTTTTTTGTCAAGATTCTTTTCTAATTCCGAAACTCTCGTAATCACTTGGCAAGTGGCTGTCGCAAGCGTTTCCACTTCCCTCTTTTTCTCTTCGCAGGTCTTAGCCTGCTTCCTCACTTTGGTATCTACTTCGGATACTATAGCCTTTAAAGTTTCCACCTTCTTTTGATCCTCTTTTTTCACTAATTGAATTTGTTCCGTCACCTTATTCTCGATGATCGGAGCAACTGCTTCTCCTACACTTTTCTCGATTCTGCTAATTTCGGAATAAAAGCACTCGTTATGCTCGCAATTTCCGCCTGAACGCCTGTCATTTCCTGTTTAAGATTACCGATTTCTGAAGTAATCACAACAATATCTTCTTTGATTTTATCAACTTTTGTGTCAACAACTCCAACATTGTTGTTAACAACATTAATAGCTTTGTTCTGATTGCCTAGCTTCCGTTCAATTTTTTCAGACTGAGCTTCTTGCTTGGCAGAATGAGCTTCTTGCTTGGCAGCCTGAGCTTTAATTTCTGCCGATTGGCTCTTGATTTCGTTAATCAAAACATTCAATAAATCAGTTAAATTCCCGGAAAATACCGGTTTTACTTCCGTAGCGGCTTCCTCTTTAATTGTCCCCCCGTATTCGTCACCAAGGAGTTCAGAATTGATTTTCACTTCCGATTCCGAAACATTTTCTAAAGTTTGCAATTCCATTTCTGCTCTTTGTTGCGTTTCGGCGGTCGCGTCTTTCATGCTAGCTGCCTGCCCCTGAACAATGGGTACCGCGGCGCGCGTTTCCCACTGTTCGACCGATTGTTCCGTATCCAAGCCTACCAAATGTTGGTAATTGTTGCCTTCACTCATTTTAATAATTTTCAATATAAATTACAAATCTCAAATCTAATTAGGATTCCTCCCACTACTTAATCTCGCTGACGTAACGACCTGTTCGTAACCAGTACTTTGTTACGAGATTTCCACTATACAAAATTCGTGTCCAGAACAACTTCAAACCTGAAGATTGTCCTGTCACCAGGTCGCCACGTGTAACCTCCCCCTCACTTATCGACCTTAATGACAGTGAAAAATTAAACCGTGTGTACCTAATGGAAATTTGGGAAAAGCAATCGTCACCGAAGTTAATCTGTCGGTAAAGAGGGAGGAAAGGGTTACATCTAAATGAAAGGAAAAATGCAAATGAAATTGGTGGAAATTAAATTTGAGAAAAGGGTAAAATTAGTAAAGAAAGTAAATGTGCGGTGGTCACGTTAACAATTAATTGGCGTTAATTAGATATTTGAGATTTGGAGAAAATTACAGTCGCCAGTCCTATGGACAACTACTATAATAACTGAAAATGAAAGGTTGTTGCACATATAATTAGCACTAGAAGCGTGGCAACTGAAGGTTGACACGTGTAGTGTGAAAACTGAAAGTTTGTCAGAAGTAATAAATTTCGCTACACTCTGACTTAATTTAGCAAAAGAATTAATAAAACCCGAAAATTGAAAGTTAATTTAGTGACTGAAATTAATAGTGGGATTTGTTTCTGAAGCACTACGAAATTCAGTGAAATAAGGTTAGTCTTGGGCTACCTCAATAATCATTTCAAAAGCTACTTGAATCAACGCAATTTAGAAATAAGAGATTTAACTTTGAACTTGAATTAAATGATTCTGAACAATTAACAATAGTAACATCTAGTACGTACCAAGCCAGGCCGCAATCACAGGTAAGCTAAAATATAGTAACAAAACTCGCACTCTTAATTTGTGCTTGTGTAATCTAAATATTGTAGCCAGCTATGAATACTTTAACTGAACTTTGAAATTAAAGCAGTGAAATGGAATGATATTACTTTAACGCTGGCGTATGAATTTCAACGACACTCGGGTTCATTCCGGAAAAGGAAGGGACCCTGCTTGGTAATGCAATTGGGACAATGAGCAACAAAGGTTCATGCTACGTTGCTGTAATTTTGTGAGAAAAATTTAACAGTTTGAAAAGCTGAGGTCTGCCATACAGTTCTAAAACTTTACGTGCTACCAGTCTTCCTTGTTGGTTGATTGAAGGTTTGAAGTCGTCGATCGTGGAGGTGGCGACAGTCATTCATTGTCGGCCGTTGCTGTTACAGAAACTGGATGTTAGCGCGCCTTCTTCTCGACACAGTCTCCAGCAGAAACGGGCTCTTGACGTGTGCCAGCTAACGCTTCCCGTCCGCAATACCGTTTCAGAAACTATCATTGCAATTCGAGCGCAATTACATGCTGCCAAACCCTGAAAGCGCGGCAACTCGCGGGAGCGTCACACAACACACCTGCTCCACTGCATTACCCCAGCAAGACTCTCTCTGCCCACGCTCCACGCGTCAGAGTTAACACTACCAAAGATCCTAAACACTTTGATTCTCCACACGACCTATCGATGTAATCGTTCGATAGCATAGTTTTCCCTAGGCAAGACCCAGCGTAAAAATACAAATAATATTCACAAAACAAACCAATTATACATCGACATAAATGCATATATATACAAATAGTAAAACAACTACAATATACAAAGACACATAAACGTCATATCTTCAGGTAACAAAATAAGGAAAAAAATTATAGTACTATAGATGTGAATAGGAGGATATGCATTTCTGGCGTTACACGTGCCCCACATTGTCTGAGGATGTTCGTGTAACGTAAGCAGACTCAGTAAATGTCCCAAAAAGGAAAAAAAAAGAGCGGAAATGCATATGCTCTAATCATCAAGAAAATTTAGCAGTAGGCGAATTAACCATAAACTAATTTTTAGATCATAATAATTGAGTGGAGACACTCCTAATCTTATTCCACTCTGTCATCTTACACAAATGAAAACAGGTTGACAACATATTAAAATTCATAGAAAACGTAGAAAATGGTTTAGCTATTCTATAATCGTCAAAATTCCTAACTGTATCAAGAAATGGAATTCTATCTACAAAATTAACCAGAGTACAGGGTCATAAAAAACAGGTATATCAAAATACATAAATTAATAATTAATTACATAGAATACCTATTTTTATATAACCTTTTCATAATTGATATTTTCGTCATGAGAGTCCACTTAACGCTAAACAAGAAAATAATATACAGAAGATCGACAAAAACATAAATATTGATAGCAGAATTCTTTCACATCAGCTGTCCTGGAAGAAAAAACAACTCCGCCTTCCGTACCGGCAAGTACAAAGAATGCCGACAGCGGCACAAGAGCCGACAGCGACTTCGCCTCGCCAGTATTGTTGCGCCCGCCTGTGCGGCGCGCTTGATCTCACTCGCTCTTGTAACAGCACTTCCAGAACGTCCGTTCCACTGAATTATTTCGGAAAAACTCACTCCCGAGTAATCTCAAGGAGTTTATTAACACTATCACAGTGGATAACTCAACACTGTCAATCATCACACGCATGTACTATCCTGAAACTTAAAACAGCGTCTAAGTACATCGGCAGTGAGTAGTAAAACACTTATTCATGAAATCTTACAGTAGTTACAAAATAATATATACATTCCTTAATCTACTGTGACTCAGCTGAAAACTTAAACTAGCTGCTTGGATTTTTCAGTTGATTAACAATCAGTTACACTTAAATCATTTAATCAAAATTAATTACTTATTAATTACAACTTCTTTAATGACCTCTTGGTCAGGCAAAAGCATGGCAATCTAGCAAATCGTTAAATATTACACTCTATATTTACATACTAAACAAGTTACCCTTTCTGCAGTATTAATCAATACTTGGTTGGTACAATTTCAAGTCTACAATGTTCCGTATACCTAATAGTTCTCCGGAGCTTCAATACTCTAAGCAATAAGCATTTGTGTGAGGTATACCAATGACTTTATACGGTCCATTATAAACAAACTTAAACTTAGAGATTTCATTGTCTATCTCGCTCGATTTATCATGGGCTTTTACAAGTACTAAGTCTCCGATTGCAAACTTAGCAAAACGCGCTTTAGCGTCATGACGACGTATGCGAGCATTGGCTTTTAGCTTCATTACTTCACGCAAACGATCTTTTTTCACACCAATACTAATTTCAATGCTGAGGTTCCCCACATTACAGTAGATCAAATTCTTACCTATGACAATAGCATCCGGCCAGTTAACAATGTGTATAGGCTGGTATTGCCTATGCACACCGTCTCCTGCCTCGTCAAAACTAACAACTATTGTTTTATCATGTGAAGTACATGTCAAAGTTTTGCTTTCGCAATTAATCACTGCACGGCACTTTAATGGCCAATCTAACCCGATAATTACTTCCGTAGTTATGTCTGGCACGACGACAAACTCTTGTTCAAATTGTGCCCCACATTTCTCGAAGTTGACAAAAATCTGTTTTGTGACCGGTTTTACTGGCCTTCCCAGTAGCACCGATAATTTTCACTCCTGTTACTGGCATAACTACGATGACAGGTCTGTGTTTCAGTAACTCAAATATTTTCCCAGATACAGCATTCAATTCTGCACCGGTGTCAATCAAAACGTTTAGTTGTAGGTCATGTATACTAACAGACACTACTATCTGTCTACACTTGTCCGCGACTGTTTCCTTATTTTCCCACAGTAAATCCTCGTCTATATCCAGGTCATTCCAGAAAAACCATTCGGCTTCGATCCTAAATCCGGCTTATCTGGCGAGACATGCAGCTTTACTGTATGATTAAATGATGATGGCGTCCTCTTGGGTAAAATATTCCGGAGGTAAAATAGTCCCCCATTCGGATCTCTGGGCGGGGACTACTCAGGAGTACGTCGTTATCAGGAGAAAGAAAACTGGTGTTCTACGGATCGGAGCGTGGAATGTCAGATCCTTTAATCGGGCAAGTAGGTTAGAAAATTTAAAAAGGGAAATGGATAGGTTAAAGTTAGATATAGTGGGAATTAGTGAAGTTCGGTGGCAGGAGGAACAAGACTTTTGGTCAGGTGATTACAGGGTTATAAATACATAATCAAATATGGGTAATGCAAGAGTAGGTTTAATAATGAATAAAAGAATAGGAGTGCGGGTTAGCTACTACAAACGGCATAGTGAATGCATTATTGTGGCCAAGATAGACACAAAGCCCATGCCTACTACAGTAGTACAAGTTTATATGCCAACTAGCTCTGCAGATGATGAAGAAATAGATGAAATGTATGACGAGATAAAAGAAATTATTCAGGTAGTGAAGGGAGACGAAAATTTAATAGTCATGGGTGACTGGAATTCGTCAGTAGGAAAAGGGAGAGAAGGAAACATAGTAGGTGAATATGGATTGGAGGGAAGGAATGAAAGAGGAAGCCGCCTTGTAGAATTCTGCACAGAGCATAACTTAATCATAGATAACACTTGGTTCAAGAATCATAAAAGAAGGTTGTATACCTGGAAGAATCCTGGAGATACTAAAAGGTATCAGATAGATTATATAATGGTAAGACAGAGATTTAGGAACCAGGTTTTAAATTGTAAGACATTTCCTGGGGCAGATGTGGATTCTGACCACAATCTATTGGTTATGAACTGCAGATTGAAACTGAAGAAACTGCAAAAAGGTGGGAATTTAATGAGATGGGACCTGGATAAACTGAAAGAACCAGAGGTTGTAGAGAGTTTCAGGGAGAGCATAAGGGAACAATTGACAGGAATGGGGGAAAGAAATACAGTAGAAGAAGAATGGGTAGCTCTGAGGGATGAAGTAGTGAAGGCAGCAGACGATCAAGTAGGTAAAAAGACGAGGGCTAATAGAAATCCTTGGGTAACAGAAGAAATATTGCATTTAATTGATGAAAGGAGAAAATATAAAAATGCAGTTAATGAAGTAGGCAAAAAGGAATACAAACGTCTCAAAAATGATATTGACAGGAAGTGCAAAATGACTAAGCAGGGATGGCTAGAGGACAAATGTAAGGATGTAGAGGCTTGTCTCACTAGGGGTAAGATAGATACTGCCTACAGGAAAATTAAAGAGACCTTTGGAGAGAAGAGAACCACTTTTATGAATATCAAGAGCTCAGATGGCAACCCAGTTCTATGCAAAGAAGGGAAGGCTGAAAGGTGGAAGGAGTATATAGAGAGTTTATACAAGGGCGATGTACTTGAGGACAATATTATGGAAATGGAAGAGGATGTAGATGAAGACGAAATGGGAGATAACATACTGCATGAAGAGTTTGACAGAGCACTGAAAGACCTGAGTCGAAACAAGGCCCCGGGAGTAGACAACATTCCATTAAAACTACTGATGGCCTCGGGAGAGCCAGTCATGACAAAACTCTACCATCTGGTGAGCACGATGTATGAGACAGGCGAAATACCCTCAGACTTCAAGAAGAATATAATAATTCCAATCCCAAAGAAAGCAGGTGTTGACAGATGTGAAAATTACCGAACTATCAGTTTAATAAGTCACAGCTGCAAAATACTAACGCGTATTCTTTACAGACGAATGGAAAAACTGGTAGAAGCGGACCTCGGGGAAGATCAGTTTGGATTCCGTAGAAATGTTGGAACACGTGAGGCAATACTAACCTTACGACTTATCTTAGAAGAAAAATTAAGGAAAGGCAAACCTACGTTTCTAGCATTTGTAGACTTAGAGAAAGCTTTTGACAATGTTAACTGGAATACTCTCCTTCAAATTTTGAAGGTGGCAGGGGTAAAATACAGGGAGCGAAAGGCTATTTACAATTTGTACAGAAACCAGATGGCAGTTATAAGAGTCGAGGGGCATGAAAGGGAAGCAGTGGTTGGGAAGGAGTGAGACAGGGTTGTAGCCTCTCCCCGATGTTATTCAATCTGTGTATTGAGCAAGCACTAATGGAAACAAAAGAAAAATTCGGAGTAGGTATTAAAATTCATGGAGAAGAAGTAAAAACTTTGAGGTTCGCCGATGACATTGTGATTCTGTCAGAGACAGCAAAGGACTTGGAAGAGCAGTTGAACGGAATGGACAGTGTCTTGAAAGGAGGGTTTAAGATGAACATCAACAAAAGCAAAACGAGGATAATGGAATGTAGTCAAATTAAATCGGGTGATGCTGAGGGAATTAGATTAGGAAATGAGACACTTAAAGTAGTAAAGGAGTTTTGCTATTTAGGGAGTAAAATAACTGATGATGGTCGAAGTAGAGAGGATATAAAATGTAGACTGACAATGGCAAGGAAAGCGTTTCTGAAGAAGAGAAATTTGTTAACATCGAATATAGATTTAAATGTCAGGAAGTCGTTTCTGAAAGTATTTGTATGGAGTGTAGCCATGTATGGAAGTGAAACATGGACGATAACTAGAAGAGAATAGAAGCTTTCGAAATGTGGTGCTACAGAAGAATGCTGAAGATAAGGTGGGTAGATCACGTAACTAATGAGGAGGTATTGAATAGGATTGGGGAGAAGAGAAGTTTGTGGCACAACTTGACTAGAAGAAGGGATCGGATGGTAGGACATGTTTTGAAGCATCAAGGAATCACAAATTTAGCATTGGAGGGCAGTGTGGAGGGTAGAAATCGCAGACGGAGACCAAGAGATGAATACACTAAGCAGACTCAGAAGGATGTAGGTTGCAGTAAGTACTGGGAGATGAAGAAGCTTGCACAGGATAGAGTACCATGGAGAGCTACATCAAACCAGTCTCAGGACTGAAGACCACAACAACAACAACAACAACAACAACAACAACCTCATACACGCTGTAATCTACGTGCTTTTCTACCATTCGTGTCCGGATATCTCGAAAATTCTCGTAATCTTTCTCCTTAATACTCTCGCAATTTTTAAACTGGAGTTTTGCGTCGGATGGGTCGGCCACTTCTACCACTATAACTTTCGGTAAGGTCTGCCGGTTAGCGCCAGAACTTTCCGTTACTACTTCAACATCCAACTCCTGCGGGACGAAACACGACGGATCTTGCTCGTGCTCCCCATTAACATCAACTATTTCTGGTAAAGTCTGCCGGTTAGGGCCAGGACTTTCTATCACTTCACAAACACTATCTTCCTGCGGGACGAGACGCTGCAAATCCTGCCCGCGCTCCCCATAAACACTTCTCCCGTACAGGCTCCTATAATCTCTTAGTTCGTCGTATAAGCGACCGACCTGCCTTAGCCAGACTTCATCCCTCTCTGCATCCCCTCGCTCGATGACGGACGTGTTATCCGACATCCGATCTTCTCTCAACAACTGCGAATCATTCTTAAACACAATCTCCAGTTCCGCTGTGGGTGTTACAGCTGCCACATTAGAATCGATTTCCGGAACACTACTTAAATTGTTCTCACTGACAGTGAATGTTTTTTCTACTGCCGTGACTACAGCTGATCTACTACTTTTGGGCGCATTCCTTTCTCCTAACACTGGCACACTCTCCCGCCGTTGATTATTCCACACGGAATTTTCATAACGACGACACCTGGGTTTTCTCCTGTTGTTGGGCCGCCAAAATTTCACCACGCGCGGTCGGCCCCTCACCGGCGCGGCTAATGGTTTCCCTGTCTCGTCCCAGCAGATCCTCTCCCCGGATGCTGCTGAGGCGGCTGATCACACCCTTTGGCGTTATTACTATTCTGCGAAGCCCGTATCACGCTAGAATCATACTGGTTTCCGTCATTCCTGTTATTATTTGCATTGTACCGATTGTCATTACGGCCCGAACCACTATTGTTATTGCTGCCAAGATTGCGGTATGTATTATTCCCATAGTTATCATTGTTGTGGTTGCTGTGGTACCCGTTGTTGTTACCACGGCCTCTACCACTGTCGCGATTATTGCGCCAATTGTCCTCGTCCTCAACTCTTTCCAGGAAATCATTGATTGTCCTGTAATTGCTTCCTACGTAGCGTTTTGTATCATCTGGAAGCTTCTTGTAGAGTTCCCAGACTATTTCGGATTCCGCGAGGCGATCACGCAAATATTCCAACTTGCGGATCCAGCCCTCACAAAACTCCTTCATCGAGCCACGCGAGTTCGCATCGAAAGGCCTCGATACGACAAATTCGCGCCAGACACTTTGTTGTTTTTGCTCTGACCAGTATTCAGCCAGAAACAAATTTTTAAACTCGTCAAAAGTCAGGTTCGCAATGTTGAGGTTTGAGCCCCAACGCTTGGCATCACCAGCCAACACGTCAATAACCGCATTAATTTTTCTCTCATTAGTCCATGATCTGGGTAAAACTCTTTCACAATTCTTAATGAAATCCGTCGCGTGTATACCGCCTTTTTTCAGGGGGTCGAACCGCTCCACTTTCGTCAACAATTCCGAACTGTGTGCACAGATTGGCACGTAGCTCTGTTTTTTGTCAAGATTCTTTTCTAATTCCGAAACTCTCGTAATCACTTGGCAAGTGGCTGTCGCAAGCGTTTCCACTTCCCTCTTTTTCTCTTCGCAGGTCTTAGCCTGCTTCCTCACTTTGGTATCTACTTCGGATACTATAGCCTTTAAAGTTTCCACCTTCTTTTGATCCTCTTTTTTCACTAATTGAATTTGTTCCGTCACCTTATTCTCGATGATCGGAGCAACTGCTTCTCCTACACTTTTCTCGATTCTGCTAATTTCGGAATAAAAGCACTCGTTATGCTCGCAATTTCCGCCTGAACGCCTGTCATTTCCTGTTTAAGATTACCGATTTCTGAAGTAATCACAACAATATCTCCTTTGATTTTATCAACTTTTGTGTCAACAACTCCAACATTGTTGTTAACAACATTAATAGCTTTGTTCTGATTGCCTAGCTTCCGTTCAATTTTTTCAGACTGAGCTTCTTGCTTGGCAGAATGAGCTTCTTGCTTGGCAGCCTGAGCTTTAATTTCTGCCGATTGGCTCTTGATTTCGTTAATCAAAACATTCAATAAATCAGTTAAATTCCCGGAAAATACCGGTTTTACTTCCGTAGCGGCTTCCTCTTTAATTGTCCCCCCGTATTCGTCACCAAGGAGTTCAGAATTGATTTTCACTTCCGATTCCGAAACATTTTCTAAAGTTTGCAATTCCATTTCTGCTCTTTGTTGCGTTTCGGCGGTCGCGTCTTTCATGCTAGCTGCCTGCCCCTGAACAATGGGTACCGCGGCGCGCGTTTCCCACTGTTCGACCGATTGTTCCGTATCCAAGCCTACCAAATGTTGGTAATTGTTGCCTTCACTCATTTTAATAATTTTCAATATAAATTACAAATCTCAAATCTAATTAGGATTCCTCCCACTACTTAATCTCGCTGACGTAACGACCTGTTCGTAACCAGTACTTTGTTACGAGATTTCCACTATACAAAATTCGTGTCCAGAACAACTTCAAACCTGAAGATTGTCCTGTCACCAGGTCGCCACGTGTAACCTCCCCCTCACTTATCGACCTTAATGACAGTGAAAAATTAAACCGTGTGTACCTAATGGAAATTTGGGAAAAGCAATCGTCACCGAAGTTAATCTGTCGGTAAAGAGGGAGGAAAGGGTTACATCTAAATGAAAGGAAAAATGCAAATGAAATTGGTGGAAATTAATTTTGAGAAAAGGGTAAAATTAATAAAGAAAGTAAATGCGCGGTGGTCACGTTAACAATTAATTGTCGTTAATTAGATATTTGAGATTTGGAGAAAATTACAGTCGCCAGTCCTATGGACAACTACTATAATAACTGAAAATGAAAGGTTGTTGCACATATAATTAGCACTAGAAGCGTGGCAATTGAAGGTTGACACGTGTAGTGTGAAAACTGAAAGTTTGTCAGAAGTAATAAATTTCGCTACACTCTGACTTAATTTAGCAAAAGAATTAATGAAACCGGAAAATTGAAAGTTAATTTAGTGACTGAAATTAATAGTGAGATTTGTTTCTGAAGCACTACGAAATTCAGTAAAATAAGGTTAGTCTTGGGCTACCTCAATAATCATTTCAAAAGCTACTTGAATCTACGCAATTTAGAAATAAGAGATTTAACTTTGAACTTGAATTAAATGATTCTGAACAATTAACAATAGTAACATCTAGTACGTACCAAGCCAGGCCGCAATCACAGGTAAGCTAAAATATAGTAACAAAACTCGCACTCTTAATTTGTGCTTGTGTAATCTAAATATTGTAGCCAGCTATGAATACTTTAACTGAACTTTGAAATTAAAGCAGTGAAATGGAATGATATTACTTTAACGCTGGCGTATGAATTTCAACGACACTCGGGTTCATTCCGGAAAAGGAAGGGACCCTGCTTGGTAATGCAATTGGGACAATGAGCAACAAAGGTTCATGCTACGTTGCTGTAATTTTGTGAGAAAAATTTAATAGTTTGAAAAGCTGAGGTCTGCCATACAGTTCTAAAACTTTACGTGCTACCAGTCTTCCTTGTTGGTTGATTGAAGGTTTGAAGTCGTCGATCGTGGAGGTGGCGACAGTCATTCATTGTCGGCCGTCGTTGTTGCAGAAACTGGATGTTAGCGCGCCTTCTTCTCGACACAACCTCCAGCAGAAACGGGCTCTTGACGTGTGCCAGCTAAAGCTTCCCGTCCGTGACACCGTGTCAGAAACTATCATAGCAATTCGAGCGCAATTACATGCTGCCATACCTCGAAAGCGCGGCAACTCGCGGGAGCATCACACAACACACCTGCTCCACTGCATTACCCCAGCAAGACTCTCTGCCCACGCTCCACGCGTCAGAGTTAACACTACCAAAGATCCTAAACACTTTGGTTCTCCACACGACCTATCGATGTAATCGTTCGATAGCATAGTTTTCCCTAGGCAAGACCCAGCGTAAAAATACAAATAATATTCACAAAACAAACCAATTATACATCGACATAAACGCATAAATATATATATACAAATAGTAAAACAATTACAATATACAAAGACACAGAAACGTCATATCTTCAGGTAACAAATTGAGGAAAAAAAAATTATAGTACTACAGATGTAAATTGGGTTATATGTATTTCCGGCGTTACAAACTGGATAGATAAAATATCCCCTACAGGACTCCAGTGTTTACCAGCCTTAATCTGACTGTGTTTTATGCGTCTTCTTTTTGTTTTCAAACTTACATGATTGAGCATACAGATGACTTCATAGGAACCTACAAAATATGGGAATACCTTTGCAGAGGCTTTCTGATCCGTCCCACTGTGGGCCCACAGGTTCTTAAATAAAAATGCGGTCACCTATCCCAAACGATGGCGGACGCCTACCTCTGTTATACCTGTGAACATCTCGCCCATCTGCTGACCGAATACTCTTAACTGGTTTCTTCGCATTTGGTTGTGTTCTATAGCGTTGGAAAGAAGATCATGAATAGACCGAAGATTAGGTATTGAGAATTTATGGGGTAAGCAAACATGAGCTTAGGTGGTGAAGTTCTGTGAGACTCATGTACAGCAGAACTGAACACAAAATTTAACCAATCAATGGACTTATCCCAGTTACTTCAAGCTCGACTGCGATATATAATAAGTGCGGTTTATATTAACTCAGACAACAAAACAGAGTACAGGATCCTTGGGTTATGGCATTCCCAAAACAGAATTTCTGGAATTGTCTTGGTATAACGACAGCTGAAGTATCGGTAATCAAGGTTTTAGGTGACACAAAATAAGAAAAACTTCCCTCATTTGGGAAGTGGTCCAACCAGTAATGACCCCCAGTTGGCACCAGCAAGATAAAGCGTGTGAAGCCATAATCTGTTATCATAATATCCCTGTCCTCACGTTTAATTCATGGAAGCGGCAGCAAGAAATCTATAAACAGCTTGTCCATTGGCCTCTCTTCTGAAATGGACTGTAAAAGATCCTTATATGTAACTCCAGAACGGAATGCCGAAATTTGCATGACACAACATGTTCTCTCTTTCTTTTTATAGGTCCCGCCCAATTGAGGGGTGGTTGTCTGTTTCTATGTGAAATTCACTGTGCTCTAGAGGGTAAATTTTTCAAAGCCAGAGAGAACAGCCAATACCTTCAGCTAATAGAGCGAATACTTAAGCTCACCGGTAGAAAGAGCTGTCGATGCGTACGCTATCGTAGATAACAACAACAGTTAGGTAACAGATATAAGTTCTCCAACCCCACTGTCCAACAAACGGTATAATACCGCAGCACCAGCAGACAAACCGAAAAGCACCCTGTTACTTTCGAAAAAATAGTAATCAATACAAACGGCAGTCAAAGGTTTACATTGTTCAGCAATCAGAATTTGATGATAAGGCTGATTCAGATACGGAACTGTGAAATAAAGTACGCAAGAAAACCAGATAAAACAGGTATTTAGATCGAGCGAAGGAACTGATTGCAAAACATTTTTTGTTTGTTTGATGGTGCTATAGGCAGCTACCGACTTACAACCTTCGCCTTTCCCACTCGGTACTAAAAACGTGAGACATTCATACGTAGGTACAGCCTTCCTAATAATTCGTTCCTCAAATATCTTCTTTTTCCAAATTCCTGCACCTTAGGTGGCGACAAACCGTAGGGGGAATGTCTGATGGGTGAAAAACAAAGCCGAAGACGAAAGTAATACATTGTACTGAAAAACGTGATTAGCGATTTAATGAACGTGAAAGTCAGTGCAAGGAAAACGCAGAGTTCCAAGGAGTGAAAGTTCTATCTACGAATGCTCAAGGTACCCGAACCACTGGACAATTATAATCATATTAGTGTAGATTTGGGTTATGATGAACTTTTCGTCTCCACTTAATCTTGTTTCTACAGAATACCACCATTCCGTAGGACTCCATCAACTACTTTGACACTTTGTACATGTCATATATGGTATGTTAGGTTCGCCAGTCTCTCTGTGAGAGACCTGCTGTCGCGTAGTAAATGTCGAGTACCTATGACTCATGCGTTGTGTCGGGAAATTGAAATAAAAAAGCTCGAACACAACAAAACAAACAAAAACGCTTACGTATTTGAAAAGTTAGATTAACTGCACTAAAGGAAACGAGATGGTGGTAGGAAATAAACTGTATTTATTTTAACACCGTTCATTCGAGTGCACTTAGCAAAATCAAGTTTTTGCCACCCATACGAACGCCACTCTGGCCCCAGAAAGCTATTCAGGCTGCAACGCGTCTCTCTCCAATCTGTGATCGAAAGCTATTCAGTTCTCTGTTACTACATCTCCCCCTACGCTGGAAGCTTCAGTAGATTTTTCCATCCAATCACACTCGTGTGATACGGATATGTGTTTTATCTTTGAGCCGGTCAGATGAGTGTTTGCAGCCCAAGCATGCAGTCATATCCCGACTGGTCTTGTGATTGCCTCACAGACACACACACCACACACACACACACACACAAACACACACACAGTACACACAGGCAATAGACATCATGGAAAGCTCTAAGTTATTATTTCGATATTTTTGACAGGATCACAATGCCTGTTGCCAATAAATAAACACTACAGGGCGTTTCAATAAGTATTGCAATACATTTTATTTTCTCGGCTGAAAGACGAAGGAATTGTTGTGGAACATCGTGGAGTAATCCAGCCTTAGCCCCTATAGTTGAGATAGGTGGTGGCACTACTTGATGCCTTCAAAATGGCGTCTGTAACTGAGGTGCGTCCCAAGCAGGGATTTGTCGGAGTTTCTTTTGGCGGAAAATCACAGCGTCGGCAGGTATACACTCCTGGAAATGGAAAAAAGAACACATTGACACCGGTGTGTCAGACCCACCATACTTGCTCCGGACACTGCGAGAGGGCTGTACAAGCAATGATCACATGCACGGCACAGCGGACACACCAGGAACCGCGGTGTTGGCCGTCGAATGGCGCTAGCTGCGCAGCATTTGTGCACCGCCGCCGTCAGTGTCAGCCAGTTTGCCGTGGCATACGGAGCTCCATCGCAGTCTTTAACACTGGTAGCATGCTGCGACAGCGTGGACATGAACCGTATGTGCAGTTGACGGACTTTGAGCGAGGGCGTATAGTGGGCATGCGGGAGGCCGGGTGGACGTACCGCCGAATTGCTCAACACGTGGGGCGTGAGGTCTCCACAGTACATCGATGTTGTCGCCAGTGGTCGGCGGAAGGTGCACGTGCCCATCGACCTGGGACCGGACTGCAGCGACGCACGGATGCACGCAAAGACCGTAGGATCCTACGCAGTGCTGTAGGGGACCGCGCCGCCACTTCCCAGCAAATTAGGGACGCTGTTGCTCCTGGGGTATCGGCGAGGACCATTCGCAACCGTCTCCATGAAGCTGGGCTACGGTCCCGCACACCGTTAGGCCGTCTTCCGCTCACGCCCCAACATCGTGCAGCCCGCCTCCAGTGGTGTCGCGACAGGCGTGAATGGAGGGACAAATGGAGACGTGTCGTCTTCAGCGATGAGAGTCGCTTCTGCCTTGGTGCCAATGATGGTCGTACGCGTGTTTGGCGCCGTGCAGGTGAGCGCCACAATCAGGACTGCATACGACCGAGGCTAACAGGGCCAACACCCGGCATCATGGTGTGGGGAGCGATCTACACTGGCCGTACACCACTGGTGATCGTCGAGGGGACACTGAATAGTGCACGGTACATCCAAACCGTCATCGAACCCATCGTTCTACCATTCCTAGACCGGCAAGGGAACTTGCTGTTCCAACAGGACAATGCACGTCCGCATGTATCCCGTGCCACCCAACGTGCTCTAGAAGGTGTAAGTCAACTACACTGGCCAGCAAGATCTCCGGATCTGTCCCCCATTGAGCATGTTTGGGACTGGATGAAGCGTCGTCTCACGCGGTCTGCACGTCCAGCACGAACGCTGTTCCAACTGAGGCGCCAGGTGGAAATGGCATGGGAAGCCGTTCCACAGGACTACATCCAGCATCTCTACGATCGTCTCCATGGGAGAATAGCAGCCTGCATTGCTGCGAAAGGTGGATATACACTGTACTAGTGCCGACATTGTGCATGCTCTGTTGCCTGTGTCTATGTGCCTGTGGTTCTGTCAGTGTGATCATGTGATGTATCTGACCCCAGGAATGTGTCAATAAAGTTTCCCCTTCCTGGGACAATGAATTCATGGTGTTCTTATTTCAATTTCCAGGGGTGTACATAGGCACTTGCAAAATGTCGACGGAGATCTGTCAGTGAAGAAAAGCGCGGTGAGTCGTTGGCTGAGGCGTCTGCCATCATCGCAACAAGATCGCGCAAATCTGTTCGATCTCCCGCGTGGTGGTCGGCCGCATAAAGCTGTGACTCTTGCAACTTCGCCACATCTCCGCGGAACTCGAGAGAGTTTCGTCCTTCAAGGATTCTTTAACCACAATCGTTGAAGTGCTAGGCCTTGTCGCAGGTGCAGCAGCCGTCGTCGCATGCAGCAACCAAGCAGTGATGCCAGCGCCCGGTCCAGCTACGAGCTCTGGTGACGACAGCCGGTTTCCAACTGTGCCAGCTGAGTCCAACTACGCCAGCTGCCCTCAACGGTTGAGGCAGCAGCAGCGTCCCAGCCGTTCGAGTCATTCCAGCAGTTCCAGCCGTGCCCCACTACACCAGCACTCCCTAGTCCGCTTCGTGTGTGTTTCATCTCTGTCGTCATCCCTTATTGTTCCACTTCTCCTGTGCTGTTTTTTCCACTGGTAAGCCCTCGCCATGACTACCCCGACAACCAGCGCCACCACGACTGCAATAGTTTACACATCCCCATCGGTCGCCACCACCACCATTACCTGGTGCGTGCAGTCGCCCCCTCCCAATAATACCCCCCCGCCTCCTCACCATTACAACCACTACACACTTTCTTGCCCCATCTCCTGCTCCTGCTCCCGCTCCCTCTACATCTCAGCAAACCCTTTCACTCTCTTCTGATCCCTTTCCTCCACTTCCCCCCTCCCCCGTCACTACAATCAGCCACCCCAGCCCCTGCCGAGGTGGTAGCTTAATGGGCCTGCCTCCTCCCGCCATCTCCCAGTCGCTCCAGTCCCCCAACCCTCCTCTCACCCCTCCATTGCGGTTAAGCGCCCTAGGCCCCACAGGCTGTCCTCCTCCTCTGTGAATCTCACAGTATCTACCACGCCTTCCTTTACATGCATGACTGGGACACACTACGACACCACCGGCAGCTCCAATGACACGTCTGAAACTTGCTCATGGACAAGAAACGCCGGGATTATCGACAGACAGGCTCCTTTCTTAATGCTACCCTTCCTATCAACTCGTCCAAGTTCTATTCGGCCTTCCGCTGCCTTACCAGATCTCTCCCTTCCCCCCCCCCCCCTACTATCCTCCCCTTCATGATGACCACCCGTTTCCTGATAGCCTTAGTAAGGCCAACCACATTGCTTCTTACCTCTTTGATGTCTTTACCATCCCTGACGATCCCCAGTTCGATTACTCTCTCTTCCCTGATGTCCGTGATCGAACTGACACCTCTGCCCCTCCATTCACTCATGGCTTCCAGTACTTGGACAACATTACACACAAAATGAAACACCACCTTTCCACCGGCTTCTACCCCAACCTGTAGGAAACCTCCCAGATCCTGATGTTCCTCAAACCCGACAAATCACCATGTGTTGTCTCCTCCTACCATCCCATTAGCCTTAGCAAGGTCCTGGAATCCATCCTCACCAGATGCATCCTCAAGCATCTCCACCAGCACTGCCTACTTCCCGCTGCCCAATGTGGCTTTCAGCTGTCCTTCTCTACCGATGACCTTCTCCTCCACCTCACCCACTTCCTCTCCAAACAACTCAACTCCTATCACTCTGCCATCATCCTCTCCCTCGACCTTGAACGTGCCTACGACCATGTATGGTATTCCAATCTCCTCTTCAAACTCCAAACATTCAGCATTCCTATTAACTACGTCCTTCTTATCACCTCCTTTCTTTCCCACCATCCTTATGTCACCATCCATAACACATGTTCCTACACCTTCCACCCCTGCACTGTTGTGCCCCAAGGTTTCATCCTCTCCCCTCTTCTCTACCTTCTGTATACTGCAGACATGCCGCCGCCTTCACCTCCCATTCACCTTCTCCAATACACCAATGACACTCCCTTCCTTGCCCTTGCCCCCACCGTGCAACATTCCCAGCACCTTCGCCAATCCCATGTTGACTGGTTCACCACTTGGTGTAGCCAGTGGCTGCTCAAATTCATTCCTTCCAAAACCCAGGCAATCTTTGAAGGCAAAACCACCCCTTCCTTCCGCCTCCTTGATTTTTATATCACCATCTATAGCCATCCCATTCACCTCACCCCAACACTCAAGTACTTTGGTGTCACCCTTGACCGTCACCTTTCCTGGAACCCCATCTCTGGACGATCCAAGCCAAGACATGTTCCCGACTCCACCTCCTCAAACTCCTTTTTCGCCATATATGGGGTCTGGACTCCTCCACCATCCTCCACACTTATAAATCCCTCATCTGTCCCGTCCTCTGCTATGCTCATCCCACCTGGATCTCCAACCATCCCACCTACTCAAAGTCCCTCCAAATCCTTGAACACTCTGCCTCGCCTATCGCATTCGCATCCCATCACCGACGCGGATCCTATACGACTTAATTCCCTTCCCACAACTTCTCCTTTTCCTCGAATGTATACGGATCCCTTAGTCCTCCCGCACACTCGATCCCCCACACCCACTTGTCTCTCCCATCCTCGCCCATCCCTGCCTATTGCTGTGCCTATATTCTTGCATCCCACCTGCTCTCCATATTCACACCCTCCATACCCTTTCCTAAGGTGGCTTCCGTCAACTCCCTCTCGTTGATGATGTCCTTCTCCCATCCGTCTGCCCCTCCTACCAGCTCTGACTCTACCCTCCCATTCCCCCGTCTTATTGTCCCAAGCCCTATGAAAATGAAACATCTTTGCACCCTAGCGTGCCCCAATAATGTGACGGTTGACAACAACAATCAACTACTCTTATCTGGTCTGATACTGTACAACAGTTTGCTACCGGAGATAGACATCACAAATTAAAGGAACAATATTGCAAGCTCCGTTGGTGACGGCTGAGCCGCGCGTGGCTCGTGTTCCCACCATCATGTAGTTTACACCATGTTTTTAACGTACTTCCACCTCACTAAGTTAACTTAAATTCCTACTGTCACTGAGTTGTTGTTTTACCTACCCGTGAGCGGCGTTAGCAGCGCGCATCGATATATCCGCTCTTGTAGTATCTTTGCTTGACTGCTATTACTTCCCAGTTGGGGAGCGTCTGGAGGGCAGTCCTGACCTGCCAGTCGGGGAGTTACAATGCGTCACTAGTGCAGTCAAGTTGGAGCAGTGACGTCTCCCGACCATTGCCGCCACGCATCACATGAGCCGGGCCACGGTCTTGGTGCATCGTCGGTCGGTCGTCCAACAGGACGACGCGTTTTGGCCCGCCGATCGTTCGTGAGTCGGCTGTGCGTGTGTGTGTGTGTGTGTGTGTGTGTGTGTGTGTGTGCGCGCATCGACTCCCGATTTGTCTTCGTGTGTGCTTAGTCACTGATAGGTATCGTTCAGGTCTTCCTGGAGTGTTATCAGGTTATTTCCACTGACGACTATTTTAGATGCTGTCGGCATTCTGAGGCGAGTCGGTCGGAACGTGCGAGGAGGAGGGTTCACGGTGGCATTTAGAGTTGTGAGTTGGACCCTGGAAGGCAGTTGGAGCGCGTCTGGAGCGCAGCCCAGGCCAGCCTGTCGCCGAGTTGCAGCAGCGGTGAGCCCTGAATGGACATCGCCCGCCCGACCGTTGCCGCCACGCATCACTTAATGCGGGCCTGACTATTGGTGGATTATTGGTCGGACGGTTCGTTCGAGGACATGTCTGTGCGGCGTAGTCGTCTGGGCCGCTGGCGGTCTCTGCGCAGTGTCGAAGTCTGTCTGGAGCTGTCCGATCGGTTCGAGCACCGTCGCTCACCGACCCAGGACGTGAGGTTGAGCATTACGTTGTTGGTTCCGGTGTTGCTGTTGCGGAGGTTTTCCTGTGAGTAACAACGAATGAAGTGTTCGAGATAGCCGCTGTCACGTGGACTTGATCAAATTAATTTACCCATAGGGAAGTGCACCAGCGGAATTTTCTTCCTTGTGGCCGTTAGTGTTCTGGTTACCTGCCCTGGTCGCTAAGGTAGCTTTTAGACGGTGTCTTTTCCTCACCTGTTGTTGTTGTCCAACATGGTGTGTAGTTTTGGAAGCTCAATTCACATACACGTTTGTTTGGGGAAAGTGATACATGTGAATTTTTTGAGACCTTGAATTCTCGTGTACTCTGTCGTGGTAAGCAAGCGGTTGGTCGGTCGGTTCGAGACTATCCCTTGCTTGGATTCGCACGAATTAAGGGTAGATGGACTCACCACCTGTCTCGCCTGATTGAACGAGGGCAGACCGATCCACTGGACACTCCTGAGTGCCGTTCTCTTAATTATCCTCCTGGCAGTATTAATGTCGTTGTAATTTAAATGTATTTTATATTTTTAATTTTATCGTGCTTTCTGTATTCATTAGACTGCTATGCGCTGTTTGAACCTTAGGAAAAGTTGATTCTGGTGCTCTGTACGATCCTCGCTTTAAATGTATAGCGATGTTTGAGCAGTTTCCAATAGTACGCTGTTCCCATTGCTCAGAGGTATATCAGCACGCGTCGTAACTGTAGCTCGCCATGTGAATGAAATGGCACATAATCGCGCTTAACAAATATTCACGCCTTTTCAGTGCAACGGTTTTAAAAACAATGATGTCAACTTTAGTCTTCCTCTGCGTGATCGAATCCAGCGAACAGAAGCATATCCGATGGGAAACATTTTAGTTGTATGCGCTAGGTTTTTGATATTGCTGACATACTGGGGTTGGACAAAAACATGGAAACACAAAACACACCACACATTACCACGCCCAATACGGTGTAGGTAAACAGCTGACATTTCAAACAGCTGGCTGTCGTCTCGGAGTGGGTAAGGACAGATTATGTATGGTTTTCAAGGCAATCTTTTTCAATTCTTCCTGCAAAGTTCAGCTGTCGATGATAGAGACGGATAGCGATCAAGCACCCTTCTCTTCGAAGTCGATGACAAAAGCTTAAAAACATTGAGATCTAGTGACTGTGGTCGGCAATGGAGACCCAACAATTCGTCCTCGTGCTAACGAAACCAGACCTCGACAAAGCGAGCTGTTTAAGGTTGTGCCCTGTCGTCTTGTTACAAACCATCACAGTTGGGGAACTAACATTGCGCCAGCCGCTGTGGCCGTGCGGTTCTAGGCGCTTCAGTCCGGAACAGCGCAACTGTACGGTCACAAGTGAATCCTGCCTGGGGTATGGATGTGTGAGATGTTCTTAGGTTAGTTGGGGTTAAGTAGTTCTACGTTCTAGGGGATTGATGACCTCAGATGTTAAGTCCCATAGTGCTCAGAGCCATTTGAACTAACATTGTACTACGAGATGAACCTGATCAGCGAGAGTGGCCACGTAATCCGTTTTGTAATACGATCCTGCAGAGAAACGATGGAACCCCCACCATGTTTCACTCTTGTAACGTAAACTCTTGGAAACAGTGTTTCTACAGGACTATACCGACCAAATGTCTTTTTTGCACTCCACCAAAGT
Organism: Schistocerca americana; assembly: GCF_021461395.2. Taxonomy (NCBI): domain Eukaryota; kingdom Metazoa; phylum Arthropoda; class Insecta; order Orthoptera; family Acrididae; genus Schistocerca; species Schistocerca americana. The sequence goes on along the minus strand of NC_060121.1, from coordinate 352,767,308 downwards.
CCACATTTTACGGTTTCGGCACTACGTTTTCCGATTACTGGTATCTATATCGTTGATTTGTGTTTCGGAATTCCAGATCAACATGTATTCCCGGCTTTTATAGCTCCCTTAATGTTGTTTTGGTGCTGGCTGTGCTTGCCAGTGCCACATTCAATTCTGCAGTGACAACTGCATCCGTCGTCTTCTTATTTTTCAATACAATCCTCTTCAATGACCGACTGTCACGACAACTCAACATACACTTTCGTCTGCGTTGTGACATAGCAGAAAATATTTTTTCACTTTCCCAGTATACGATGTAAATCTCCGAAACGGGGCCTCTTGAAACACCTGCAGTCCGGCTCCCTTGGTTACGAAAGCATTCACCATACAGGCACCGACAGCCAGTCCTCAATCGAATGCCCAAACGCCGACATAACGCGATGCTAGAAGTGTCTCTCCACAACGGTGACGGTGTACGCTATTTAAAACTTGTAGGACATAGAACGGTCTTATACTGCACTTTTCTTTGCGTCATCAGTCTTTTGACTGGTTTGATGCGGCCCTCCACAAATTCTCCTAGCTGTGCCAACAATTTAGTTTCAGAGTAACATTTGCAACCAGCACCCTCAATTATTTTCTGAACGTATTCGCTTATTCCAATTACTGTCTTCCTGTACAGTATTCACCCTCTACAGTTTCCTCTTGTACTACGGAAGTTCTTCCCTGATATCAGATGCCCTATCATCTTGGGCCTTCTTCTTGTCAGAATTTTTCCCGTATATTCCTTTCCTCTCCTGCAGAGAACCTCCTTATTCCTTACCTTACCTGTCCACTTAACTTTCACCATTCTTCTGTAGGCCAATATCTCAAACAGTCCATGTTCCATTATCATACTATGCTGTGCTCCAAACACACATTCCCAGAAAATTCTATATCAAATTAAGGCCTTTGTTTAATCCTATGGATGCGTTTTTTTACCAGTGCTAATTTGTTTATATATCCTCTTAGCTCCAGCCGTCACAGGTTATTTTGCTGCCTAGGCATCAAAATTCCTTAACTTTATATACTTCGTGATCAACAATCCTGATGTTAAGTTTCTCGCTGCTGTCATTTCTGCTGCTTCTCTTTACTTTCGTCTTCCTTCGATTTACTTTCAATCCATATTCTATACTCATTAGACTTTTGATTACATTCAGCATGTCCTGTAACACTTCTTCACTTTCACTCAGGATAGCGGTGCCATCTGCGGATCTTATCATTGATATACTTTCAGCTTGAAATTTAATTGCACTCGTGAACCTTTCTTTTATTTCTGTCATTTTATCTTAGATGTGCAGATCGAATAGTATGGGCCAAAGACTACATCCCTGTCTTATATTCTCTTTATTTGAGCACTTCGTTCTTGGTCTTCCAGTCTTATTCCTCCTTCCTGTTTCTTGTGGATAGTGTAATTGCCCGTTTTTCTCTGTAGTTTGCCACATTTTACCCAGATTTTCGAAAATCTTGCACCATTTGATATTTTAGAACGCTTTTCCCTGGCCGGCAGATCCTTTGAACGTGTCTTCATTTTTCTTTAGTTTACCTTTGTTCTACCTAACTTGATATCAAGTATTGAAAAGCTCTTTTAAATTAAGATTCTAACAGTGGGACCCCCACCTCTTCCCTATCGATTCCTGTATCTCCTTCTGTCACATCATCAGACAAGTATATCCCATCACGTGTGCCCTCAGTGTACTCTTTCCACCTATCCGCTCTCTCTTCGGCATTCAACAGTTAAATTCCCATTTCACTCTTAATATTACATTACTGGATATTAATTTCAGCGAAGGTAGTTTTGATTCTTCTATATGCTGAGTCAGTCCTTCCGACAACTATTTCGTTTTCTATTTGTTCACATTGTTCATGTAGCCATTTCGCCTTAGCTTCCCCGCATTTCGTATCTATTTCACTGCACAGTGACATGTATTTCTGTATTTATGAATTTCTCTGAAAATTTTGGCACTTCTTTCTTTTGTCGCTCAACTAAAGTATTTCTTCCGTTGACCATGGTTTTTTCGCCGTTACCTACTTGTGTGTATCTCTGATTCTCCTTTTTAGAGATGGTCATTGCTCTTCAACTGAACTGCTTACTACGCTATTCATTATCGCAATATCTATAGCCTTCAAGAAATTCAAACGTATCTCCTCATTTCTTAGTACTCCCGCATCGCACTTCTTTGCGCGTTGACAATTCCTAACTAGTCTTTTCAGACTACTGTTCATCAGTACCAAATTTTGATTTGAGTGTATATTTCCCCCTGGTTACGCCTTGCAATCGAATATTTGATTCTGAATCTCTGCCTGATCATGATATAATCCAGCTGAAATGTTCCAGCATATCCCAGCGTTTTCCAAGTACACTTTCTCTCTTGTGATTTTTGAACAGAATATTCTATTTTTTAAGTAGCTGAAGTTTACTGCAGAATTCAATTAGTCTTCCTCCTCTTTCATTCCTACTAGCAAGCCATTATTCTACCATAAGCCTTTTTTCTACTCCTTCCCCTACAACCGGATTCCTGTCGCTCATGACAATTATACTTTGATCTTGCTTGATATACTGAATTTCCCGTTTAGTATCTTAATATACTTCCTCTATCTTTACATCTTCTACTTTCGCTGACAGCATGTATAGCCGAACCACTGTTGTTGGTGTTGGTCTGCTGTCGACTCTGATGAGAACAACCTATGGCTAAACTGTTCTCAGTAACTAACTCTCTGTCCTACCTTCAACACTCCCGTTATACCATTTTCTACTGTTGTTGATATTTCCCTATACTTGTCTGAAGAGAAATTCTTGTCTTGTTTCCAATTCACTTGACTGATGCCCACTGTATCTTGATTGAGCCTTAGCGTTTCCCTATTCACATTTTCTACATTTTCTATCACTTTCAAACTTTTAACATTCCACGCTCCGTCTCGTAGAAGGTTATCGTTTAGTTGGTTATTGAATCTTTTCTCATGGTAATTCCCCCCTTGCTAGTCCCCTTCCAGAGATCCAATTACTCGTTTTGTTGCCATTTCTACCACAAAAAGTTATCCATCCTATCTGCCTTATTTGATCTTAAGTCTTTATTTTGTAAAATGAAATTAAATACAAAGAAGACGGGTCAAAGGCTGGTTTAAAATCTACAGATTTATCAAGGTGTATCACTGTGTCCTTCACTTCGGCTTTGTCAAGTTTCACGAAAGAGGACACGGTGGCTGCGGCAAATTGATTGAATGGACGGCTGCTGGCAGCTCCGTGCGCCATTAAGGCCGTTGGCTATTGGCGGGCCCGGTGCTTTGGGCAGCGAGGCGGCCAACACTCAGTCACGCCGGCGGGCGCAGCGGCTGCGGCCGCCACAGGTACAAAGGCTTCGCTTCGTCCGGCGGGCTTCCGCCTCACTGCGCCAGGAACGTTGCGCTGGTACAGTAGCTCTGATAGACGCAGGTCCGCGCGTCCCTCAAACCGCCCACGCATGATTTCGCTTTGCGCCATGAGATCTGACGCCGACTACTCTAGCTACTGTGCAATGTTATAGACCCTCATACTGTCAGCGGAAGAACGAACATCACTCAGCCTGTTGTACCCGCTGTTTGTTCGTAAAAAGCGACGATTCTACATTGCTTCCCAAACTTCATGACTTCATATTCGGTGCTGATAGTTGAAATGCAGCTACTTACTCAGATCCAGTGTGGACTATAATCATCGTATGACAGCGAAACTTGGTAGAAACGATAATGTGCTAAAGCGGAGCCGATTCACTCTGGAAAAAAATACTTCTAGTCGTGGTCAACACATGAAAATCTGGCGCTGTATACTGATTGCTTGTAGCTATGACATCCATGCTGTCATTAGACAAGACTGCTTAAATTTTGATTAATAATCACAATCGGTGCCAGAAGACTTCCGGCATAAGAAGTCGCCCTCACTCTGCCAACGGCCTTGTCAAAGAGGGAGGAGGAGCGGACAGAGATTTTGGACACTCTTAACCTAGGGGTGGAAAACTGCCCCTGGAGGCGGAAAATCGACAAATATCAACAGCATGAGGATGCAGAAGGTCTGGTACCGCGCGCCGCGGAATTTCAATCCGCACCATACGTCATGGACGTCGAAGACCCATAGATGTCTCTGCACCATCGCGCCGTAAGCTGTGGCTGCGGGCGCCTCTTGGCCCGCTTTTAGTATGAGTGCGCCACCATGGAACACGTGGTCCCAGCGGCCAATAGCTGCGTCCCTGATAGAGTACTTAAGCGCCTGCCTCATGTTCAACCAGTCTCCTCTCCTCTCCCACCCCCGCCCCCTGCCACGTCTTCACTGTTGTGTCATCCCTACCCTCCATCTCTACACCCTTCATCTCCTTTCCCAAGGTGGCTTCCATCAACTCCCCCTCCCGGATGACGCCCTCTCTCCCTCCATTTATCCCTCCTATCAACTCTGATCCTCACTTCCCCTCTTTTCCTCTGTCTTTCTCCCAGGCTCCCTCTTCCCCCCTTCCATCCTCTTTTTACCCCACCTCCCCTCTCTCTCTGCCCCCTTCTCTCCCCTGAGTCCTTTTGCATTTCCCTCCTCTGTCTCCTCTCATTCCCTCTCGCGTCTGCCCTGCTCCTGCCCCCCCCCCTTTATTAGTCCTCTCCCTCCTTGGTCCCCCCCTTTTTGTTTTTTTTTCCTTTCTCCCTCCTTGTTCGTCCCCCTCCTCCAGGTCCTCCCCCCTCTCCCCCCCATCTGCTCGGGAGTATCATCTTTGTGCCGCCCTTTTCGTGCAGTGTTTAACAGTGACTGTTTTACAGTGAGTGTTTCGTGTGGTGTTTTTTTGGGAAGTGTTGCGAACGGCCATCATACTGTCGCTGGGTGTGCTTTTTATCTCTTGTGAACAGAAACCAGACTGTCGCTGTGTTTTTTAATTGTGTGTGTACTATGTTACTTGTCTGATTCCCGTGTCTTTTATTAACATTGCCAACCCCTCTTACTTTCTGTTTTAACTTTCTGCATTTTTCCGCCATTTTACACTTTGTCACCGTTTTATCACCTGTTTTTCTTGTTTCTTTTCTTCTTCCATTTATTAAAATAAAAGTCTGTAGGCTGTAGAGCAGCGCACTAAGCTGCTGCCAGCCAACCCCCGTCAGGGGGAATTGGAAATCAATAACGGAAAAAAAAAGGGCTCAACCAGTCAGTCTAATGTCGCGTACGTCGGTTGACACCTCGCTTCGCGCTATACGGTTTACTTCCTTGTTCTGTGTACGAGTGGACGTGTTTGTTTCCTTGTGACTCCGTTGTTCGGTCTTGTTGCATTCGTTCAGTCCTCCGCTGGCCGCGTCCCTCCTCTCCCATCGTGTTGTTGTTCGCGAGCCTCTCCACGGCTCCTGCCGCGCTTTCCGTCATTGCTACCCCACGACCGTCCCGGCGGCAGTTACAACAGAGGGCAATGGAAACCACAGTATTAAAGACATGTACGGCATATCCACAGGACATGTGGACTGCAATTGGAGAAGTGTCACGATGATCTCTCCATTGGTAAAAGATTCCTGAATAGTCCCCCATTCGGGTCTCTGGGAAGAGACTGCCAAGGAGGAGGTTACCATGAGAAAAAGATTGAATAATCAACTGAAGGATACCGTTCTACCAGTCGGGGCGCAGAATGTCAGAAACTCGAACGTGGTAGGGAAACTAGAAAATCTGAAAAGTGAAATGCAATGGCTCTATCTGGATATCGGAGGGGTCAGTGAAGTGAAATGGAAAGAAGACAAGGATTTCTAGTCAGATCAGTGCAGGGTAATATCAAAAGCAGCAGAAAATGGAGTAACACATGTAGGATTCGTTATGAACAGGAAGGTAGGGTAGAGAGTGGGTTTCTGTGTACAGTTCAGTGACAGGGTCGTTCTTATCAGCATCGACAGCAAACCTTCACCGACAGCAATAGTTCAGGTATACATGCCAATGTCGCAAGCTGAAGATGAAGTGTATGAGGATATTGAAAGGGTAATACAATGCGTAAAGGGGTATGAAAGTCTAACAGTCATGGGGGATTGGAACGCAGTTGCAGGGGAAGGAGTAGGAGAAAAGATTACAGGAGAATATAGGCTTGGGACAAGAAATGAGAGAGGGGAAAGACTAAGGGAGTTCTGTAACAAGATTCAGCTAGCAATAGCGAATACACTGTTCAATAATCACAAGAGGAGGTGGTATACTTGGAAAAGACTGGATGATACATGATTTCAGTTAGATTACATCATTACATTCTGAAATCAGATACTGGGTCGTAAGGCATACCCAATAACAGTTATATACTCAGATCATATAATAGTGATGAAGAGTAGCGTGAAGTCTAAGACGTTAGTCAGGAAGAATCAATACTTAAAGATGTGGGAAACGGAAGTACTAAGAAATGACGAGATACGGTTGAAGTTCTCTAAGGGTAATGATACATTGATATATAGCTAGGTAGGCAATACAGTTGACGAGGAATGGACATCTCTAAAAAGAGTCGTCACAATAGTTGGAAAGGAAAACATAGGTACAAAAAAGGTAGCTTCTGAGTAACAGAAGAAATACTTCAGATGACTGATGAAAGAAGGAAGTACATAAATGTTGCAGGAAGCTCAGGAATACACAAATACAAGTAACTGAGGAATAAAATAATTAGGAAGTGCAGGAAAGCTAAGACAAAACGACTGCAGAGAAAATGTGAAGACATCGAAAAACAAATGATTGCAGAAGGACAGACTCAGCATACAGGAAAGTCAAAACAACCTGCCATGACATTAAAAGCAAGGGTGGTAACATTAAGAGTGCAACGGGAATTCCACTGTTAAATGGAGAGGAGAGAGTGGATAGGTGGAAAAATACATTGAAAGCGTCTATGAGGGGGAAGATTTGTCTGGTGTGATAGAAGAATAAACGGGAGTCGATTTAGAGGAGATAGGGGATCCAGTATTAGAATCAGAATTTAAAAGAGTTTTGGAGGACATAAGGTCATATAAGGCAGAAGGGATAGATAACATGCCATCAGAATTTCTAAAATCATTGGGAGAAGTGGCAACGAAACGACTATTCACGTTGGTGTGTAGAATATATGAGTCTGGCGATATACCATCTGACTTTCGGAAAAGCATCTTCCACATAATTCCGAAGACGGCAAGAGCTGACAAGTGCGAGAATTGTCGCACAATCAGCTTAACAGCTCATGCATCGAAGCTGCTTACAAGAATAATATACAGAAGAATAGAAAATCAAATTGAGGATGCGCTGAATGACGATCAGTTTGGGTTTATGAAAAATAAAGGCACGAGAGAGGCAATTCTGACGTTGACGTTTATAATGGAAGCAAGACTAAAGAAAAATCCATACACGTTCATAGGATTTGTCGGCCCAGAAAAAACGTTCGACGGTGTAAAATGGGGTAAGATGTTCGAAATTCTGAAAAAAGTAGTGGTAAGCTATAGGGAGAGAAGGGTCATATACAATATGTTCAACAGCCAATAGGGAATAATGAGAGTGGACGACCAAGAACGGAGTGCTTGTATTAAAAAGGGTGTAAGACAAGGATGTGGTCTTTCACCCTTACTGTTCAATCTGACCATCGAGAAAGAAATGATGGAAACAAAAGAAAGGTTCAGGAGTGGAATTAAAATTGGATGTGAAAGGATATCAATGATACGATTCGCTGATGACATTGCTACCCTGAGTGAAAGTGAAAAAGAGTTACATGATTGGCTGAGTGGAATTAACAGTCCAATTAGTATACAGTATGGACTTTGAGTAACTCGAAGAAAGACGAAGGTAGTGAGAAGTAGTAGAAATGAGAACAGCGAGAATCTTAACATCAGGATTCATGGTCGTGAAGTAGATGAAGTTAAGGAATTCTGCTACCTAGGTAGTAGAATAACCAATGACAGACAGAGCAAGGAGGACATGAAAAGCAGACTAGCAATGGAATAAAACGGCATTGCTGTCCAAGAGAAGTCTCCTAATTTCAAATGTCGGCCTTAATTTGAGGAAGAAATTTCTGAGAATGTATGTCTGGAGTTCAGCATTGTATGGTACTAGAACATGGACTGTGGGAAAACCGGAACAGAAGAGAATCGAGGCATTTGAGATGTGGTGCTACAGACAAAAGTTAAAAATGAGGTGGACTGATAAGGTAAGGAATGAGGAGGTTCCACGTAGAATCGCAGAGGAAATGAATATGTGGTAAACACTGATAAGGAGAAGGGACAGAATGCTCCGACGTTTGTTAAGACATGAAGGAATCACTTCCATGGTACCAGAGGGAGTTGTAGAGGGCAAAAACTGTAGAGGAAGACAGAGATTGGAATACATACAACAGATAATTGAGGACGTAGGCTGTAAGTGCTACTGTGAGATGAAGAGCTTAACGCAGGAGAGGAATTCGTGGCGGACCGCATCAAATAAGTCAGAAGACTGACGACAAAAAAAAGTTTGCGAACAGTATGTCTACTGACTAGAGGGACCGTGCACTGTTAGTGAATCTGTTTTATGTGAATAGCAGCAACCATAGTATCGCGGTGAGAGAGTGCCGCAGATTGAAAGGTCTGAGGAGGGTCCCGATGCCATTAAATGGTTTAAAGGTGATAATGAAATTAGAAAACACAGATGGGCTTGGTGTGACACATGGAAGAGGAAGGCGTTCTATGTCGGTGGACATTGTTCTGAGGTTGCTGTTGCTGCAACTTACCAGATAGCACGTGCCCGTAGTAGGGCTGGTAGTCGTGTAGTGTCACGAGAATCGTCTTTTCCATAGCCGACAAAATGGAAAGTCCTGCAGTCTGTCCTAGACTGATACCTGTGTAAAATCCAGACAGTACAGCAACTGAAACCTTATCATCCACATTAATGATATGAATCTGTTCTTCAGTTCCTGGCACAGATCGAAGTTGATGGATGACAAGTAGCCAGACTATGTTCTATGGTGCGACGAGACACATTTTAAACCACAGGGAGCAGTGACAGAACTGTCGAATTTGGGGTACTGCTAAACTGCGTTTTGTGCACCAATCTCGACTGCACTCACCACATGTAACTATGTGGTGTGGGCTCACAAGTACCTTTATTCTCGGTCTGTTCATCTTTGAAGAGAGTACACCCAGATGGTGTTCCATGACGTCTGCATATTATCGAGACGCCCGGCACAGCATAGGATTCCTGCTTTCGAAGAGCGCAACTGTATGGAAACCACAGTTTTATGAAAGATGGGGTAACACATGATGTCGCTCGTCCAGTGAAACGTCTCCTTGTTACAGCCTTCCAAGAACGTGTTACCTCCAGTTGTTTCGCAGATCACTTGATTTGAATCCATGTGACTCCAGGTTCTAGGGATCTCTAAAAGAACGCATTTACTAGGGACATGTTCATTCTTTACCTGATCTGAAGTCCAGTGTACAGGACCACGTTGCTAGAATCCTGGAACTGCTGCGAGCAACTGTTGATCACGTCGTATTACGAATGCAGCATTTGTCAACGAGTCTAATACTGATATTGAAAAAAATCTGTTTAAGCGACTGTTAATAATAAAATCAACTTAATGCGTTTCTCAATTGTTTCACCTCTACCGCCCATATTCTATCCCTACCTCATTACATACGGAAACATTAATATCTGTCTTTCTTGCATCCACAGCGCCAGATCAACACCAAGTGGCCCAAATTGAAGCTATTTTTCGCAGCGTAAATCAGTTCCGCCTAAATCATTGGAATATCTACCAAGTTTCGCTGCCATACAGTAAAAACAGGTCAAGCTGGAGCTCTGTGAGTAGTTGCACTTTAATTATAACCACCTGGTACTATGACACACACGTCGCCAATATTTTATTCGAAGGCAGTAAGCAACGACGCTTTATCTCCTCGGTGTTTTATATATGTCCAGCTGTATCGACTGTCCCTGAAAGTGGACCCTAGCATCCTATGACTACTACATCATTGAGCCACAACTATAACCTGCAGCGATCAGTTGGTTTTGGCGCCACATTAACTGAGGTATTGTGCCTGGTGATTGTGACATAATTGATAGAAATAAATATTAAGTATCACTGGGTAACACACTAGCTGAAAACGAACTGACTAGTCGCAGTGGAGATATCGCAGGGTAGGACATACAGACTTTGAGAGTGTGGTGTCGTCCAAAAGGTGGGGAGCAAAAGCAAGGTTGGCACCACGCAGCGAGTCCACAGTAGAGGGCAGGCGCTGCATGTCGCACCGGCAGATGATAAACCCTGACTTGGTCTCGCCTCCTACAGTTTTGCTGCTCGTCTACTTACAACTGGGCAGACGAATGCTCGCACCAGTTCTCAATCAGCGGTCTGGACGACGGCATCGTCTTAGATAGACCACTAGTGGAAGAATTATTGTGTACAAGAGAGAAGTAATGGGCAAGGGCATAGAGCCACTGCAAAAAGACCCGTTCCCCAATGTTAGGGAGGTATTTCTATCCCAGCCGCAGTATCATTAATATTTCAGCCGGCCGGCGACAGACAATATCCCACAGATTTACTGCGTATGAATCACGGACATTAGGTTAATTGTACGTGAGAGGGACACTTATACTTTCATACTGTGACCGTTGCTCCCTCGATGATATAGCACACTCATTAGAGACCAGACCACCTAGAGCGAGCTGAATGACTACGCAGACAGGATGTTCAGAACGCCACACATATAGTACTGAGAGTGACACGAGGACAGGTCACAACGAGTAGAGGCACATGGTGACTCAACAGACGATACCAGCGAGACAGGCAATATTAGAAGTGATAGTAGATAAGGTGGTATACCAGAGCTTCTCGCTGGTAATGGATTCTTGGACATGGAACAATATTGACCACTTCGTTATGTAAAACACAATACACTGATACATATACATAATGGTAGAGATCTAAAGAACCTGGACTTATAAAATTGAAAACAGAATCATAATTTAACGTGGCTGGGGATTATCGCAGTAATAGTATATTATAAGGTAAACGTAGAAATAGAGGACAACAAATGCTGCATTAAATAAAAGAGAATTAATACCTAGGGTGGACGTAGAACCACGCCATTTGAAAGCGACAGGCTCCAAGTATTGCAGGGGCTCGCGTTTTCGAAAAGCAGGTAGTAGTAGTAGGTCAGACGGTGACTCCCAGGAGCGAAAGACCCAATGCTTTCCTCACGTCCTCCTTCCTGGAAAGCATCAGTGGTGGCATCCTACAAATATAAACTCTTTCCTACGTACCTGTCTTCTTAATATATAACTTGTTAATGTTAAGCATTTCCATTTCCTAATTAGTTTTAAGTATCCAGTTATGAAAAGCTGCTACTTTGCTCAAACTTCGTTAAAACACTACGGAACAAAATAAGCTTCATTTTATATGCATGCATTATTTAACATTGTGGAAGCACGACATTTGTAACTCATCATGTGACAGATCAACTGTAAGTGGCAACAAATAAAGTAATAATAATAATTCCAGTCAGTCTTCTCGTACAAGTACCTCGGTGCGACAATTTTTAATCTTATGAAATGGCATGATGACTGACATAGGCTCAGTCGTATATAAGGCAGGTTGCAGACTTAGATTCACTGGAAAAATACCAGGAAAACTGCCAACTGACACTACTTACATATCACTCGTGCATTCCATCTTAGAATATTGCTCAAGTGTGTCGAGCTGACACTACACTACTGGCCATTAAAACTGCTACACAAAGAATAAATGCAGATGATAAACGGGTATTCATTGGACAAATATACCAAAACTGACATGTGATTACATTTTTACGCAATTTCGGTTGTTAGATCCTGAGAAATCAGTACCCAGAACAACCACCTCTGGCCGTAATAACAGCCTTGATACGCCTGGGCATTGATTCAAACAGAGCGTGGAGGGCGTGTACTGGTATAGCTGCCCATGCAGCTTCAACACGATACCACAGTTCATCAAGAGTAGTGACTGGCGTATCGTGACGACCCAGTTACTCGGTCACCATTGATCAGACGTTTTCAATTGGTGAGGGATCTGGAGAATGTGCTGTCCAGGGCAGCAGTTGAACATTTTCTCTATCCAGAATGGCCCGTACAGGACCTGCAAGATACGGTCGTGCATTATCCTGCTGAAATGTAGGTTTTCCTAGGGAACGAATGAAGGGTAGAGCCACGGGTCGTAACACATCTGAAATGTATACGTCCACTGTTGAAAGTGCCGTTAATGCGAACAAGAGGTGACCGAGACGTGTAACCAATGGCACCCCATACCATCACGATGGGTGATACGCCAGTATGGCGATGACGAATACAAGCTTCCAATGTGCGTTCACCGCGATGTCGCCATAACATGGATGCGACCATCACGATGCTGTAAACAGTACGTGGATTCATCCAAAAAAAATAACGTTTTGCCATTCGTACACCCAGGTTCGTCGTTGAGTACACCATCGCAGGCGCTCCTATCTGTGATGCAGCGTCAAGGGTAATCGCAGCCATGGTCTCCGAGCTGATAGTCCATGCTGTTGCAAACGTCGTCGAACTGTTCGTGCAGATGGATGTTGTCTTGCAGACGTCCCCATCTGTTGACTCAGGGATCGAGAGGTGGCTGCACGATCCGTTACAGCCATGCGGATAAGATGCCTGTCATCTCGACTGCTAGTGATACGAGGCCGTTGGGATCCAGCACGGCGTTCCATATTGCCCTCCTGAACCCACCGATTCCATATTCTGCTAACAGTCATTGTATCTCGACCAAAGTGAGTAGCAATGTCGTGATACGATAAACCGCAATCGCGATAGGCTACAATCCGACCTTTATCAAAGTCGGAAACGTGATGGTACGCATTTCTCCTCATTACACAAGGCATCACAACGACGCTTCACCAGGCAACGCCGGTCAACTGCTGTTTGTGGATGAGAAATCGATTGGAAACTTTCCTCATGTCAGCCTGTTGTAGGTGTCGCCACCGGCGCCAACCGTGTGTGAATGCTCTGAAAAGCTAATCTTTTGAATATCAGAGCATCTTCCTCCTGTCGGTTAAATTTCTCGTTTGTAGCACGTCATCTTCGCGGTGTAGCAATTTCAATGGCCAGTAGTGTAGATACGGCCAACTTACGTGAAGAAGGGTGAAAGGGATCCTCAGAGGCTTGACTCACGGTCAGGGTCACGAAAATTTTGAGAAACATGTGTTGGAATTCGCTGGAAGACAGATACAAATTATTCTGTTAGTGCTTAGTTAAAAAGTTTCATGGATCCGTATGTAGTGAAAAAGCTAGATAAATTCCGTACCCCCTTACAAATTCTCTGATAGGCATCCTCAAGACAACACTATTTACAGTGAGTACAGAGGTATTAAGGTAATCATTGTTCCTACGCTGCATATACGATTGGAACTAACATGTGGTATCATGCTAAGGATTCTTTGCCTTGCACTTCGCAGTGGTTTCAAGATCGTGTAAGTAGATGGAGGTGGACATGCAGAAGTAGGACATATAAAGTAGAAGCCGTTGCCTATAAATAAGAGAAGGGGAACAGGCAGGGGAATACCTTTTGTTAATCAGAGAATCAAAAATAAATTACATATTATTGAATGGCAAAGAACATTTGAGTCGTCACCCAGCATCGCATACCGACGGACTGTGTCGGAAAACTAATGCGTTTGGACGGAGTCCATGAAGAAATGACGAGGAATACGATGACGGAACCTTAACAGCCAGCACTTGCTTTGAGGAACTGATAATTAACTTCGTACTGTAATATAGTCAGTTGTCGCTCTGTAGTTGAACTGAACGATGATTTTGGTTTCGCCAGCCTAGGACTATTTAACTTCACTGCCTTACAACATAGTGAAAAATGTTTAATACAACGAGGCGCAGTGCTTCTATTTGTTAAGAGCAGTATATCTACTGTTTACCTACATATTTTATTGGGAGAAGGTAAACTGATTGGAAATGTAGGCTTAAGTGCTACAAAATTTTAAAACGAGCTCCGTTATTGGTTCCTAAAGACAGAACAGCTATTTATTCTTTCGAATTAAAATTTCAATTCATCATTTTTAGAAGAAGCTCCACACTCATCCGGAATATTAATAATACACAGTCAAGTGCTTATTAGATCCCTGGTAATGTATTTTCTGCTGGAAACAATTCATTTTCCAGGAACATTTTAGTCACGACCATTAAAAGCGGTGATTCACACAAGCAGAAACATATAGACAGACTTATATTTCTCACAGAATGTTAGCGCTTTCGACCAAGGCTATCTATTCCATTAATAAGAATAAAAGCAACCTTGACAAATGGAACAGCTCGATTTGTTTCTTGTAATGTATATTTTGTTCACAGGTCAGAATTTCTCTTGTGCACAAAGCATTTCATTGGTGCTACACTCGTACTCACAAGCACAAAAATAAACCCGAATCTAATAATTTAACGCTTGGTAAAACTACGTGACCTGTAACCAGCACCGAGAGAGATACAGAAAACAGTGGACACAAGAAGGGGACTGAATGCCGACTCCCTCTCTATGTTATAAGATTAACTTCTTGATAGAAAATTTTATCTTTCAGAAGGGTGTGGTACAATAATTGTGTGGGATGAGAGTGATAAGGATGAGGGACGTCTTGGTTTAAGAAAAAATCACACTGCTTCACTGTGAACTTCTCTCTTGATTTCATATTCAGTGAAGATTCTTCACCTTGTCTGGAAGGTTATTGAAATTGTGATGAAATTTGTCAACAGACTATTGCAAAATGTATTGGGTAACAAGTGTCCAAATGCTGAGTAAATACTCATCTGATCGTTTCCAAATATTAATGCTGCATGTTAAAATTTATAAACAATCAACTTATGTCGTCTTGAAGACTGTAAATCAAGAAGCAGCCGAATTTTATACACCAGACAGCAAATGTTTATAAAAGTCTAGCATAGAGAATTTAGGTATTAGAAAAACTTTTATGGAAAAAAAGATAAGAAAAATTCCGTCTTTTGCTGCTGAAATTTTATTTTTTACTACCAGACATGTTTCACCTACTCATGTTAGGCATTTTCAGCGGTGTATAATATAAACAAAACCATGTAATTATACTTATTTTGATAAAAGATTTGTAGTGATTTCTTGGCAGTTTCTTCAAATGAAGATATTTCTGCATAAGTGTATATTGATGTGTTTGTTACATACATTCATATTTGTGTCCTGTTCGTGCAACAATTTATTGATCTGTATGTGCTCAATGCACGCAGTATAGGTTTGCTCTCGTAAATAATTCTTTGCTCATAGCCTATTCTGTAACGCCCTGTGCATCCTTGCACTGCTGTTGATCACATGCTTTAAAGAGCTGACTGAGGGACTATGGGAGCTGAATGAGGGATCATAGAAGAATGGAACAGAAAGCGGTTGCATGTGTGGTGGGGGGGCACTGTGTCTGGTGTGGTGTGTGGTGTGTGGTGTGTTGTGTGTGGAGTGGGGTGTGGTGTGGTGTGGTGTGGTGTAGTGTAGTGTAGTGTGGTGTGGTGTGGTGTGGTGTGGTGTGGTGTAGTGTGTAGTGTGGTGTGTGGTGTGGTGTGGTGTAATTTTTATTCTCATTATGCTTTTCATTTTCATTCATTTAGTTTATATAAAATACTCGTGTTAATTTGAATATTGGTCTTCTGTTGTTGCTCTTTTGGTACTTGAGAATTTTTGCATTTTTGTTCATGTTGTTTTAAGAAATATTCTACCTCTAGAAAAAGCTTTCCCTTTCTATCGTTTATATGGCTTAAGACTGCAATGTCTATGTTTGTCCTAGTAGGTTGAAGAGATTCTTTTATTAGATGTTGATCACATTGGCAGTGGGTATATTCAGCGTCATTATATAATCTTTGTTAAGTTAACAGCATGGAGATCTTGATTAAATAATGAAATTAGGCAACAGTATTCTAAATAACTTTAACAAAACAAAGAACTATGCACTTCACAGTTAAAGACAACAATCTACCTGAACAACCTCTGACATGCATCGAGGACAGATGTACAACACAGATATAAAATTAAGCAAAGGAGAAACAAATTTATTAGAAAAGGCTTTAATTACAATAATAAGAACAGTAGATAGGCAAATGCAGACATCAAGCACATCATGATAGAAACAGAACATACTGTAGCACAGCAAGAAAGAAAACGAAATCAGTGATATAAATGCAGGGCTAATTAGAGAACTGTAGGAAAACAAGAAAAGTTACACAGACAGATAAATAACATATAACACAATATTCAGTTCACCATGGGGACAGAAACAGAAGAGTCAATATATACCTTGACCTCAAAATCATAAAATCTAACAAAAGACAAAGTTCCAACAATTTCAGAATAGAAACAGCAACAGATATGATAACTTACCAGTAATCGAACCACGTACATTCTCATAAACTTGCAACCATCAAACATTTGGTATACAGCTTTGGAGAATACCTCAAGTAAAAAAAAAACTATCAAGAAGAAATAAACACGATCATTGACATAACACAAAACAATGAGAAAACCAGAAAGGCGACAGAAGAAATAAGAACAAACCAAATGTGGCAACAAATAAAAATATGATAAAACAGAATTGACTTAGCAGCCGAGGAAAATGGCCGATAACATTAACATTATTGATATTAGAGGTTATGTAGAAAAAGTGTACAGTTACATAAGGAGACGATCTGAATTACTTAAAGGTAGACATTAGACATTCCACGTTAACAGCACAATAGGCTGTCTACGTTCAGGAGACGTTAGGTGTAAGTACTACATTAGGATATGGCTATTAGTGCAGCAGACAAATCACGGTGGGTATTATCGAAGGTGATAAAACATTCCAAAAATAATTTGTGAACTTTTGAAAACTCTTGATTCTTAGTTAATTGCCAACAAACTTATCGACTACAGGTAATATTCTTGTCACAAGTTTTACTAAATTATTAAACGGTTACAAGTGAGTTTGTGACAGGTTTCACTCTTAACATTGCAGTTCGTTAAGATTGAGGCCCAAGCCTTGAAAGTAGTTTCCAGTGTTTTTCATACTATGTGTTTCTGTCTTTATTGAAATATGGATTATTTCTGTTTAGTTACTGAAAATATTACGTTAATTGTAGTGCGGATCTCATTGAATCACGAATTCACTTTACGTTAACGATCATCACTGATGAACTGAATAGCGGTTAGAAATTGTGGCTGAGCATTAATTCCTTTTGGTACATAAAATCAATGAAGACAGCTATGGAACGGAGAAGGAATTTAGGTCATTAAACATAACAGGCATTTACTTTTAATATTAGACAATATATTTATTTTCAATAGATTCTGAATGAACAAACCATTATGCTGCTCTGTAATGAGACTTCTAGAGTTGGTGAGATGGATCTATTTCTTTGTTCTAAGAAATTATTGCCGATGCATGCACCTGAGAAGAATGGAAGCACTATATTTATAAAGTACGAAACAAGGACGTGTGTATCTATGAAAGCATATTTCACATGCATACTATGAACACTCTGAAGCAGTCATATCGTGAACAGCAGACGGTATCTGATACCAGGGTATTCGTTCGGTCGCAATCTCATCTATGGCTGACAGTGGAAAAAATGTCCACGATGTTTTAGTTTTTCTATAATGTTGGTCCTTCACTGCTCCTTCCATGGCCATCTAGATTATCTATTGATGTTTTAACACTTATCGCATCAGCCCACTCTTTCTACTGTTAACGACTGTTCATAGAAGTCTTCCGACACCGCACATTATCTATGGGCCTCGGAGCTTGTCGTAGTGGGTTCGCTTCCCTGCCTCTGCTACACAGATAGCTGTATCGTTGGTATCTGTAGAGAGGCCAGACAAACAACCCTCCAATCTTTATAACTGACTGATCTGGCCTTATAAAATTTGCAATCATGCGCTTGCAGTATTGCAGCAGCAAAGAGCGGAAAGCAAGGGGATAGTATTGACGTTATATTTCCCGAGGATCAGCACCTCTATTGCCTGGCTTAATGATCATGCGATCCGGAGTGAAAATAGTCTCCAATAAGGATACCAGTGCAGGGACTACTCAGTGTGTTTTCATTATGAAAAACAAAACTGGCGTTCAACTGGTTCGAGAGTGCAATGGTAGCTTAGATGCTTTAAAAAGGGAATGGATGGGCTGAAACAATATATAGTGGGATTTATTAAAATGAGGTGGCAGGAGGAACAGGACCTCTGGTCAAGTCAGTTCAGGGTTATCAACACAAAGTCAAAGACGTGTCATG
Organism: Schistocerca americana; assembly: GCF_021461395.2. Taxonomy (NCBI): domain Eukaryota; kingdom Metazoa; phylum Arthropoda; class Insecta; order Orthoptera; family Acrididae; genus Schistocerca; species Schistocerca americana. The sequence goes on along the minus strand of NC_060121.1, from coordinate 352,749,070 downwards.
CAAGAGTAATCGGTATGCAAGCAACGTTCCAAAACGAAGCGCATAAAAATGAGATTTTCCGGTGCTCGTACCACAGGTCCTACTATTGACAAAAAAGGAGGATCAAATGTTTTGGACAGCCCTTGGGCTAAGAACCATTTGTGTACCCAACAGAAGGATTGTCTTAGTGTCACTATCTAGAGTACAGGGTCGGAACATGAATATTACACATTTCCTCCTGAATAGGCATATGAGACAGATCGGTTGATTTGTTTTACATTTGATGCGGTACAAGGCGGGCTTGATTGGACTTACCGAGGCACTGTACTTCACACGCCCACAAAAAAGGTTCTTTGGTTTTTGCTATATTTTCGACGGCACCGGCGGTTACAACCCCAGCTGAGGATTTCAAGCCAGCTATGCACAGGATATGGCTGAAATGTTTACGATGTATTCCTAAGATCCAGATCTGGAATAGTCTTTGCAATTTTCTACATATCTTTATCTGTTTCTGGGATACAGAGGACCAAAGTTACCCTGCTTGTGGAAGTAAAATAGGCACGTAAAACCCAAGTTAAGGTGAAAACGTAGTTTATAAAGTGCTGTAGTACGCAGAAATATCCTGAAAAACGTCTCTGTTACCCTCTACGAACCACATATTGAAGAACCGATTCACAAGCAATTTTCTGATCAATTCTCATATGAGTTACATGCACTGCTGCTGCAGAGAAAATAAAGGAACCACCAGGAAAATACTCCTATTGGAACCCAAAAATGGGAATAAGTTACTGCTTTTATAGAAGACTTAGACTGAAAAGTGGAGTATCAGCTGTCTCTTTCGACCTTCCTCAGCAGATCTAAAAAATTTTCATCCGAATATTTTCGCGCTCTCTTATGCTGAGAGAGATGAACATTGTAGCAGTAGCAAACAAACGAAAAAGTAAAAATACTGTAAGCTAGCATTCAGTGATTGTGTTGTAGAAACTGCGAATAAGATGGTGGAAGTGTGAGAGAAAGAGAGGGGATATACTGACACTGTAACATAATTCACAGTGACAGAACACTGCCAGGAAAAGAGTGAAGGAGACATTTCCGATGGGGCAGGGGTAGGGAGTAGGGGGGAGGGAGGGGGGGGGGGGAACAATGACAAAGAGAAAGAGAAAGTGGAAGTGGGTGAGAGACAGTGATAGTAAGAGACAGAGAATATAATTACAAGGAGGAAGAGAGAGATACTGACAGTGAGAAGGGACAGCAGCAATAAGAAGGATAGAATGAAGTATTAGCTGTAAAGAGAGACGTAAAGAGAAAATGACAATGAGTTGGGGAAATGAGTGAGTGAGAAATGGCAACTGGAGGTAGACGGGTATGAACGACTTACGGCGATAGAGTAGTGGGTGTGAGTGAGTTACGGTTAGGGGAACCTGTAGGAGTTTGAGAAGAGTTGCATTTGCAAAACAGCAGGAATATGTTCGCGTCTAAAAGTTTTGGTAAAATTTCTCAAGGCGCTGGGGAAGGTAGGATAAGACAGCTGGTACTCCTCTTTTCAATCAGAATCTATTAAATAAACAACAAAATATTCGCATTTTTTGTGCTCCTGTAGGCGCATTTTTCCGCTGGTTCTAATTATAGATAAGAAAATACGAAAGCGGGTATGCTCCTATCAACAGCATACTGAACACAGTATCGTAGGCAAGAGAAAGTAAAAATCGACCACAGTAGTACACGCTCATATGCCTACTACCTCCGCAGATGGTGCGATGAAACATGTTACAAAAATGTCTATATGCACGCGAGTCCATATGCACGATGTCCCATATCACCTCCCAGACAGCTGGACCATTAGGCAACAATCGGTGTGGGAGTTAAAATTTATTACTTCTGTGCTTCTAACACTACTTGCAATAAATCTTGCAGACAGTATAATCATATACTGCTAAATACACCTACCGAATTATATCATGGTACTGCGCACAGTACAGGAAATACGACGTCATAAACATTATTCATGAAAAACTGCCGCATTGTCCAGGACGTTTAAATGTATTACTATTTTGATTCTCACTCTATTCGGAACACATTTTGCAGACAGTATCCACAAACGCCGCTGAATGTTCCAACAATATTATATCATTGTATGACATGTAGATCAGGAGATATGACGTCATAAACAATGAGAGACATGGAAAAGAGTTGCATAACGCATGCAACACATTTCTCAGTCAGTATCCAAGTATGCCACTGAACGTACCTACACGAATATACCATTGCACGACACGTAGTTCAAGAGATATGACTTCATAAAAATTAAAATCCATGAAAAAATGCCTCACTGTGCATGAAGTTTTAATACATTTATTCCCTACTACTAAGACACTCGTACAGTCGAGTCCACTTACGGAAATCCCTGAGACCTGACAACGCTTTTGGGAGCTTACAACAGCAAAAGCGCAAACGGCTGTAGGCGAGAACAATAGCCGTCTAGAGAGCTATGTGGAGGCGTTCCTGTATGGTCGCTTACAAAATCGCGTTGTAGACACACAAAGCAGCAGTGCTCCAGCATAATTTCAATGGCGTTTTCTCCAATACAAGGAAATGAAATTTTTTCAGTATTACAATTCAGACACAGTTAATTTTTTGTTTTCGTTCGTAACAGAAAATTCGCAAAACGAATGCCATATACTGCCGGGTTTGTCAGCTATTTACAGAATAAACGAAAATATTCAAATACTCGTACTTAATTGAGATGAAAATTTAGTTGCGGTGGGCAGATTGGAGTTCGGTGGTAAGGGAGGACAAGAAGGAATAAAGACAGGAGGGAATGAGAAGGAAAAGAATTGACCACGGAGCATAATTTTATCGTTGCTAATTCCTATTTTACAAATGATAAGGAATGTTTTACACATGGAAGATATACCAGAAGGTTGGAAATAGATCATATAATGGTATGACACAGGTTTCGAACACAAATTTGAAAATGCAAAGCATTTCCAAGAGCACATATGGGCTTTTACCATGATTCACAGATTACGAACTGTAGGTAAGAAGACGAGAAACGTCTGAAATATAGGAAATTAAGGAGATGTGACCTGGATAAACGGAAATAACCACAGGTTTTCAAGGGGTGCTTTAGGCGACATCTGACTGAAGCAGGTGTAAGGAATACAACAGAGGACGAATGGGTAGCCGTGAGAGATGAAATAGTGAAGGCAGAAAATTATCAAACGGGCAGAAGACGAAAGAATCAAGCATAAAAATGCAGCAAATTAAGTACGCAAAAATGGAATAAAGGCGTCAGTAGAGTGAGATTGGCAGAGACCACAAAGTGGCAAAGCACAAATAGCTAGACGAGCAATGCAACGATGTAGAAGCATGCATGAGGTAACCCCTCGTTATGTAACTGGTCATTTTTCAAACCAAAATTTATTCGAGCTGATCATGATTAATTCCTATATTTCATTTCAAATCACGAATTTCCGTTTTAAACAAGAGAAAATTAAGTAAAAGAATTGTAAGATCCAATGGAATAGAGTATTATAGGCAAAGTAGCAAAGAACCTTATTCAGTGAATTTCTAACGAACGTCCCTGTTGTTTTACAACTACTATATAAACCCAACGCACGTACTGTTCACGTCTTTACCGTCTGGGTGTCTTTAGCGTCTGGTAGTCGTTAGCATGTTGGAGTATTTGCCTTCGAGAAGAATTGTAAGATCCAATGGAATAGAGTATTATAGGCAAAGTAGCAAAGAACCTTATTCAGTGAATTTCTAACGAACGTCCCTGTTGTTTTACAACTACTATATAAACCCAACGCACGTACTGTTCACGTCTTTACCGTCTGGGTGTCTTTAGCGTCTGGTAGTCGTTAGCATGTTGGAGTATTTGCCTTCGAGATTGTAGTGTCCGGACATTTAGCGTTTGAGTCCTGAGTATTAGTGTCTCTTAAGTTTATGAGTCACTGCTGCAAGAGTTAAATTCATCGTAGACTGGGATAATTACAATTTTTGTTCGTTTAATTGATTGTCAAAAGTACGAAAATTGACAGAACTGAGAAAACGCCAACAGGCAGCGAACATCTCAATCGATAAAACACCGATATCATTTGCTCCAATTTGAGAACTACAGTTGTTTCCGAAGCTACTATTCAAACTTCAGGTCGCAACTTGACTTTCGTTTATAGACCCTGTTTGAACATTTATTATTGAGCTAAAGCGTGACCATTCATACTAGTGAATGATGTCGTAGAAATTGTGTCAAAAAAAAAAAACTATAGTGTCCTATGACTTCGAACAGAGTATCAGGAGTAGTGAACCGTGTATATTGGACGATAATCACTGTAATAGATTATCCCGCATTAATATTAAAGCGAATAATTTTCAACGGTCGTAACATCATGCTATGTTAAATGAACCCTGTGCTTTTTGAAGGAATTAATTTGGAGTTCATGCGTTACGCAAATAAAAGTATCAGTTCATTCTGAAACGCGAATCGGACGCCTAGTAACTATGAACGAGCATTTTTGACTGTAACCGCTAAACAATGCAGCTATCCGATAGTAATAATTTGAATCTAAGCTTATTAACGAAAGAGTCTAACTCAAATTAGTGCAATGAGTAGCCATTATCAACAAATATTGAGTGCAATAACAGATAGTGCTGTGTCGCCTCGCTTTCACGTAATTCGACGAGGTGAACAATACTGGCTGGGCATAGAAAAAGGACACTACGCTTTCACTGTACGTGAAAGTGCCAGTAGGCAGCAATGAGAGGTATCATAAATGGCGAGGCAACATTGGTTTCGAAGGTAACAACTCAACAATATACAGTGTATATACGTGAGTTTGTGAATTATTTAGTGACTGTATACGAACGAAATAGCCATTCGTGCTAACTTGTTCGTGATACACGTTCACTCTCTTGGAGAAACTACGCCCGGAGTGACAGGAAAGAAGAACTACACCGAACTGAAAGTGACTGAATTCGTTCCTGAAAGAAGCACATATTCAGGAGTTATAAAAAGACACAATACCAAAGTAAGTATCGAAATAACTGACACTACGATTTTCACGTAATAATCGATATTTAAAGTTTGAGTCATAGCTCACTGTGCTTCAATTAAATATTGTATATTGTAACAGTTGGTGGATAACTACAGCAAGTTTGTCGCTTTGTTGAACTGATGTTGTAGCTTAGACAGTATTTGTGTGTTGTGTATCTGCAAGTTGTGTTAGTGTTGATTCGTTGTAATTTGTAATATTTGACCATATCAATGAAGTCTTGTGGGTTTAGATGTAATGTAGAGGATGTGAATGAAGATATGACTAAGGAGAAGGTAATAGAGATGGATGATAACAGGAGAGAAAACGTATTAATTGAACAGATGAATATAGCAGGACAATTAGTATTATCGAATACGACCGGAGTAGACTCGTTGTTTGGGGCAGAAACGACTGAAAGTAACAATATCGGAATGTTGGTATCCAATATTGATTCCCCTGTACGAACTAGCAGAATGGGTAAACATACAAATGAAGGGGGGGGGGGGGGGGGGGATGGATGTTTCGTTTGACTTTTAATTGAATTCAAGGAGGAGATAGCACAGACTAATGGAGATCACAATCATTAAGATCGAGGATTTGAAGAGGTCATATTACAGATTAATCAAGAACAGGATCGAATGGATCGAGGCCGGCCGGGGTAGCTGAGCGGTTCTAGGCGCTACAGTCTGGAACCGCGCGACCGCTACGGTCGCAGCTTCGAATCCTGACTCGGGCATGGATGTATATGATGTCCTTAGGTTAATTAGGCTTAAGTAGTTCTAAGTTCTAGGGGACTGATGACCTCGGAAGTTAAGTCCCATAGTGCTCAGAGCCATTTGAACCGTTTGAATGAATCGAGAATTTAAAGAGTAAATATTACGGACTAATCGGAACGGTAGGTAGAATAACAGAATTACAGGGAAGAACGGGATCAGAAAGACCGGTCATTTTATGGAAGAAATCCAACAGGCGATTAAATCGTTAGAAGTTCAAATAAGGAAAGGGACGATAGGTTGACTAAGGAACTCGAGAAACTGGACTTAAAGTCATCAAGCATCAAGCATGACACCTTACAGTACATACTTTAGAGAGGGATGTGATCGAGATACGTAAAGAGGAGTCTACCGTGTCGGACAGATGATCTATCTATCAAAGTAAAATGCCTACAATTACCAATCCAAGAGTATAGTGACTGAGGAAGAAATGTCCGAGTTGATAGAGACCAAATCAGAGGAGGCACGATCCCAAGTACAGAGTGCTCTAGAGTCAGTTAATGAACCGATAAAGCCGGAATAATCGATACGCAGAAATACCGAATCGTGAAACAATTTAAAGCCGAGTTTAAGAATGTTAAAGAAAAGCCAATTACAGAAATTTGTCAAGTCAACAATCAATCACTGCGTATGGAAGGCAAGTCAACCGAGCTAAAATCGCTGGATAAATAGTCCGATCAACGTTAACTGATCGATCCAAAGCTAAAGAAAGGGAGGTGGAACGGATACGGGGAGAGATCAGTTAGCAGTAGAGAAGATTCAGATAACTGGAATCGACATTTTGACCATCGAAGTGCAACTTGGTCGGCAAAGGTCGAAAATAGTATATTTAATGGCAGGCAATTCCATACGTTTTCAACAGAAAAAAATTCTGTCTACGCTATGGCTTCCATAAAAAGTTTTTGAGATGCATTTCCTAAATCCAGGAAAGAGCAGGATAAAATTCAATTTATAGTGTCAAAAACCAGAGGTGAAGTCTCGCTATAGCAAACAAAATAGACTTAGAAACGAGATTTACAATCCAGAATTTTACAAACCGAGAAAGGGCACACTTTGACAGTATGTCGAAAGGTACATGAATAAGATCTGATATTGGGATGAACCTATTAATCATATTGGGGTTTTAAGAATTCTGAAAAAGAAATTACCAATTCACCTGCGAGAGATACTGATTACTGTACCAGGTACAACTTAGATCAATTCCTGTCAGTAACAGACTCTTTAGATGTAATCCAAGAGGACGCTAGGCAGTTCGGAAATGAGATATTTAATGCGAATCTATACAATGTATACCACAGTAAGTGTTGCAATAAAAAGCATCGCAACGGAAAATCGCAATATAATAAAGGTAATACAAATAATCAAAGTTACCACAATAATAATTAGTGTAATGGCCACCATCCTGGAAATAGAAAGCCCAGTTCACTTAATCATCAGCCGGGTAACAGTAATAACAAGAACGGTGGTATGCACAATAATTATAACAGGCATTATAAACAGAGACCAAACGACGGTAATAGCCTTTCATTCAATTACACGTGGAAGCTAAAATAACATGAAAGAAGTCCAACGGGGTGCCAATCGGCCGTTCTAGAGACAGAGTCTGCAGACGTAATAGAAACGTCAGGGTTATACATTCCATCACTCAAATGTTAAGGAAAACCGAAATCAGTCTATGCAATCAAGACCATAAATGGACAGCTCAGAACCATGAAGTATGCGTGGTAGTTGTAGAGAAAGGGATTTTAACCTCTATCAGTTTATGCTCTTCATATTGTCAGATCAAGTTGTCATAAGACTCTAGGACCAAATTTTTTACAAAAGGTGACTGCTTACATTGGTGATTTATGAATTGCAGCTTCCACCTGGGAAGACCATGTTGATTTATTGAGAAGAGTACTCTCTGAATTTGGAGAATATGGCATCAGAGTGAACTTGACGAAATCTAAGTTTGGAACGGATAAATTAAAAATTTTTGGAGCATATGGTTTCACCTGAGGGAATAGTACCAAACCCGAGAAATTACACAATTAGAAGCTTCCAAAATCCAAGTAATAAGAGACAATTAAAATCATTTAGGGGTCTCATGTCGTTCTTTCGAAAATTTCTACCAAATCATTTACTAAACAATGATGCATAATTAAATTTGCCAAGAAAGAACATAACCTGGCAATCGACTGCTGAGTACAGCACAGTTTTCGATGAAAAAGAAATATTAGTTAATTCTGACATGTTGAGTCATCTCGATATGGCAAAAGCTTTTGCATCGGTCCGACGCATCGTCTACAGGGATCGTTGTGATGCTGTTTTAACCAAAAGTACTAAACAGTTAGGAAGATATCAGTATCGATTCAATCGCTACCCGCACCTTATCTGACTGTGAAATAGCTTAAACAACCACTTAGTGGGAAATTTTAGCAGTTTTACCGGTCCTGCGTAAATTCAGGTATTTTGCATATTGCAAGCGGATCATTGTATTAGGCGACCATAGGGATATCACAATTTTAATGACCTGTAAACTGTTACATGCAAGACTAATGAGCTGGAACAGCTATTGCAAGAATATCAGATAGATATTAGATACATTAAAGAGAAGGGTAATGTTGTAGCCGATGCACTAACTCGATTACCACAAGGAGTAACTGACTAAGACAATATAATAGAAAATAGCCAGAATTTTAGGGTAATGTTGTTGTAAAATGTGCCTTACCGAAAGGACTACCAATATATGTGCAAATCTTTGCAGTCTTACAAGAACAAGATATGAATAGGAATCGTATAATAAATGATTTAAAGACCGGTGAAAAGGATAATCGATTAGTAAATTATAAATTGCATTCAAGGGTTGTTTCAGCAAGCAAATATCAATAAAGGAAGTTGGAAAGTGTATATACCTGAAGCATACATCTCCAAATACATATGGTATACACATTACTCGTGTGGACCTTTAGTGCTACTAAGTGTAACGATAAGTTCAGACAATATCATTGTTTTCCTGAAATCAAACGGAAAATACAAAATATTCTTTAGGAGTGCACGCTATGTCAAAAGGTAAAAACCTATTAATTACAGCATAGGTTTGTACTACTCACATTAGAACCTTTAGCGATAGTATCTTGTGATGTGATCGGATCTCTTCCGACTGCAAGAGCTATATTTAAATATGTAACTGCCTTTTTTGCCTTGTTTTCAAAATACATTAAATTGTACGCAATAAGGTCCACTAACGTTAAGCCTATGTTGAACCACGTAATTAAAGACAACATACATAAGGTTGGTAAGCCGAGTGCTATTCTGTTAGATAATGCATCATACTATACCGGCAAGGACTGGAAGCAGTGTATGTTAAAATTAGACATAAAGGGTATCTTGACATCATATCACGATATGACGCAGAAGCGTTGCCAGTTGAACGTGTATTTTGAGGCTTTAACAGATTTATTCGCAATTACGCTGGAACACAAAAATATAAGTGGATAGAGTACGTGTCGGTCTTTGAAGAGATTTCCAATAACATGCCGTACTCATCCACCAGGTGTACTCCAGCGAAGATAATATATAACATTCCCGAGTCTAAAGATTGGATTTACCGATCATAGCTGAGCAAAACAAAGATAGGAAGTCGTAGTTGGACGACGTGCGTGAATCACTAAAGCCCCCTGCGCGACTGAGGAAGGCTAAATTCGATCGTAAATTGTGTAGAACTGTGACATATACCATAGGCGATAATGTCTAATTAAGAAATCAACCTAAGTCATCGGCTCTTAAGAGGTTAAAGAAGAAATGGCAACATGTTTATGCCAGACCTTACCGGATTATTCGCATTCCGCATGAAGGAAGCTATTTGTTAGCAAATGAAGACAATGGGGGAAAACCGAGGGTTTGTTACCTCACGAAGATTTGAAGAAATGTTATGGATAAATCTTTTAGTAACAATTAATGAAACACGGAATAAGAAGCTTCGCCAAATAGTTTTTATAGTTGAGTAGTATTACGATTTATTGTTTTAATAACGTTATGATCTGAGCGGGTATAAATGCATTGTTTGTTTAATAGTATAGTAATTAATGACAAAGCAATTTTATTCTGTAATTGTTTGAGAGCCTGACATGTAACTGTTAGTGAACAGCGGTCTAACATTAAGAACAAACACACTGAGATATGGAATTTACTTGCATATAAAATTGTCGCGGTGCTGGTTGCCCAGTGTCAATTATTTCAGTAGAGTTGCGCCCGGAACTGAATAGGACAGAATCTCGGCATAACCTGCGGAAATGAAGGTGATTTTAACATTAAGAATAACCATGAAGCAATAAAATACCAAATGTGCAAACACTTTGTATCTGTCATTAGGTGGAAAATGAATGCTATGAACTATTAGAAGGGCTGCAAGACTACATACATTAGTGAACAAGAAGACTGACAGCTGGGGATAAAATTTAATGAGTGACACTAATCGATGCTGCTTTTATATGTCATTACTATATGTCATGTCTGTATGTGTTCTTTATGTTCTATTTTCGTCATTCTGGAGCATGTGTGGGGACATCTTACCCGTCGCTGAGGTCGAAACCCAAACAACCGGAGGGATTGCTGCTGTAATCTGATGGGGCGAGTCATCTTTTGGCTGCACGGCTCCAGAAACGGTAACTACGAGCTACGAAATGTTCCATGGTGTAGGCGGAGGGCGTCGACGTCGGGAGTTAGCTCGCCTTTCAACCTATAGGCGGAAAGAGAACGAGAAAACAAAACCCAATCGCCTGAAGTTCATCACTCGAAGACTTTACACAAGAAGCGAGCTGCCTATTGCTGTCAATCGGAATTTCGAACGTCAGTTTAGTCAAGAACATCACGGAGATCTAGAAGCAGCATCGGTGTAAATCAGATGAAGAATTTGAAGAAGAAGACGGCCCTACCGAGGAAGATCGGCAGATATAGGCAATCCGAAGAGCGCATTACGAAGCTTAACAATACTGACGAAGAACTGGCAGATGGAAATTGAAGAGAACCAAAAATCTAAAATCACACGTGGTAGGGCATAGCAAACCAAGGAGCTCTACAATGTGGAGGCAAGAGGATCGACCGTTACGATGGGCATGTTGCAAACTATAAGAAGAGGCAACATGAGTCAAATAATGAAAACGTTGTGCTGCTTAACCACTCAATAGGCGACAAAACATACACAATCACGTTGCGAGCTATGAGAGGAGGCAACATGAGTCAAACAAAGAAATAGTCGTGTTGCTTAACCTCTGAAGAGGCGACACGACAAAAGATGATGTAGATTATCCACATGCCTATGTCCCTCTGTTGCAACCACACACATGGCCTGCAGAACGCGAACGATCAATCTGTGCAGTGGCATCAGGGACGACGAAATTAATGAACATCGTAGACCTCGAGAGGCAAAACAGCGGATAAGACTATATTCAAATCCTAAAATTGTTAATGAAATATTTAGGACTGTACATAGATCGGAATGTGTAACTAGTATAAACTGCTCTGTTTAGTAACAGACATAGAGTGAACATTTATGTTGTGTCTAGTATCTAAAATGAAATTTGTAGTTAAGTTTAAACTTATTCAGTATAGATATTAGATGAATGAAATATTTAATTACTGTTAAGGAAAATGGAAATATCTAAGATTTAGATACTACTTCGAAACACTTAAGTTAGTCCGTAATGAAGAATCTAGCACTTAAGTTAGTCCGTAATGAAGAATCTAGCATATAAGGAACATCTCAAAAACACATATTGTACAATTTTTGTATTCATGTGACATCGCCCCCGCCCCCTCCCCCCATCACACACACACACACACATACACACACACACACACACACACACACACACACAATATTAGTACAGAAAAAATATTAATATATTAATAATGTCACTGAATCATAAAAAGGAAAGAAGGAAAAAAAAGTAAGGTCCCAAGCAAAGATCCAAAATTCTACTCCTAAGTCAAACATAGCTAACGAAGAGCCCTAACCCTCTAAAAGACAATTTAAATAGGCTAATGTTAGCACATCTCGTGGTTAACTGAAAAGATGAGAACTTGATTAAAATAATCATCATTGGGGGCTGTGAAACCCTTAGTTTCATATGTGGCTTTTTTTCAAAATACAATTTGTTCGAACTGCCCATGAACATTTCCCATATTTCGTGTAAAATGACGATTTCACATTTTAAATTAGATAAAATTAAATCGAAGAATTATAAGAGGCAATGGAATAGAGTATTACATGCAAAGTAGCTAGGTGCTTTATGCAAATAGTTTCTGGTGAACGTCTCTTGTGTTGCATAACTACTATATATAGCCAAAGCACGTATTTATAACGTCTGTAGCGTCCGAGAGTCCTTAACGACTGGGAGTCTTTGCGTTAGAGATTTCAGAATCCGAGCTTTTAGGAGTATTAGCGTCTTAAGTTTATGAGGCAATGCTGAAATAGTTAAATTCATTGGAAGCCGGGATAATTACAAATTCTGTTCGTTTAATTTATTGTCAGAAGTACGAAAACTAACAGAACTGAGGAAACGCCAACAGCCAGTGAACATATCAATCGATAAAAGACTGATATCATTTGCTCCAATTTAAGAACTTCAGTTGTTGCCGAAGCTGATACTCAAACTTCGCGTCGCAACTTCACTTTCTATTACAGACCCTGTTTGGACATTTATGTCGGTATAAAGTGTGACCATTGATAGTAGTGAATCGTATCAAAGAAACTGTATTAAAGAAACTATAGTGTTCTATGATTTGGAACAGAGTATCATGAAAAGTGAAAATTGTATTGGATAATGATAACAATAATTGTTTATCCCACATTAATATTAAAGCGAATAATTTTCAACTCACACAGCATCGTGCTATTTTAAACGGACCCTGTGATTCGGTGTACGCGTGCTATGTAAATCAAAGATATAAGTTCATTTTGAAACGCGATTCGGCTGCGTAGTAATTGTTAATAAACATTCTTTGCTGGCAACCGCTAAACAACACAGCATGCGAAGAGTAATAATTTGAATCTGAGCTTATTAACGAAAGAATCTGACGAAAATTAGTCCAATGAGGGGACGTAATCAATAAATATTGAGTGCAATAACAGATAGTGTCATGTTGCTGCGATTTCACGTATCCCGATGAGGTGAAGAATACAGATTGGGCATAGAAACTGGACATCACACTTTTGCTGATTCTGTAAGTGCCAGTACAGAGCAATAGGAGGCGGCACAACGACTGTGGGAGAAACAGGAGCATCGTATACGAAAATTAAAGCCACCCTTTGAGGAAAAACAAGCAGCTGTGAGAATATAAAGAGCACAGGTGGCAAGCTCGTAGTGAGCAGAGAACGTGAGGCTGAAAAGTGGATGGTCAACGTTAGGGAAGCGAACATGAAGCCTGTATTATAGAAGGAGAAGAAGAAGTAAATGAAGTTAATATTGAATATATGATACTGGGGAAGAACTTGTCTGAAATCACAAAGACATAAGTGGAAACGATGCGCCCTGAACAGACCATTTTCCCTCAGAATTATTGAGAGCGTTGGGAAATACAGCCATTGCAGAAGTATTCTATCTTTTTATGTATGACGTACCAAACGGACGAAATATCCTCAGACTTGAAGATGAATATATCAATTCATACTCTGGAGAATACAGTAGTGATAAGTGCGAATATTAGCAATCTGCCAGCTTAATGAGTCATTGTTGTAAAATACTGACGAGTTATTTACAAATGAATGGAAAGACTGGTAGGATCCAACACCAGAGAAGATAAATTTGAGTGTCGTAGAAATAGAGGAAGATGCGAGGCCATACTGGCTCTACAGTTATCTTAGAAAGTTTAATGAACAAATTCACACCTAAATTTATAGCAGTTGTATAATATCTCTAACTCCCATATGTTTCCCACTTGTGTTTTTCGTCCTCTTCTAGAAGCTTATTTCATTTCTGACTTCGCCATAATCACTTCTTATGTTCGTTTTGACTTTGTAGATAGTTCACCATAAATCATCAACAAATGATCAACAAGTCCTACGGAAGTATTATAAAATGTCTTCCATTCCATCGTTGAAGCTGATACAGAAACAAGTGTAAGGTTTGAAATGAAAGTACAGTGGAGGTTTCTATTCTGAAACTACAGTGATGGATTTCGCCTATTGTAGGCATCTTCAGATTAAACTGGTCACGGTGAATGCCGTCCATAAAAATATTACACGATGCGAATACATCGATTGTGATTAGTATATCAAAAAGTATTTGGAGAACCCACTTTACAGGCACTGGGGATTTTCAACTTTTTAATGCTGTAATCCCATTCTGCAGACATGTTCGCATCGTGTAATCGTTTTTCTGGAAGGCGTGCACCGTGACCAGTTTCCTACAATCTGAAGATGCCTACCACAGGTGAAACACGTCACTGAAATTTGAGAATAAAAGCCTCCGCATCAAAAACTGCAGTTTTATCTAAAAGTATTACGAATTTTTTTATTCTTCCTCCATTACTAAATAAAGAATCGGTACCGGACCTCTGATACTTTTTCCATCATCGAAACCAGAATCATGTTCGTCTGTTAACTCATTAATTATAATTTATATTCTTCTCTCTTATTCTAACCACCTACGAAATAATTCGTTTTTCATTTCCTGAACATCTAACGGTAAGGCTTTGCTACGTACTTAGCCCCTAATATAAAATTATCTTTTAGTTTCTATAAGCTTCCTACACTCTCAATATTCCTAATTTTTTCACCATGGTTCTTCCTAGACAAAAAATGTATTGTATAAAATGATCATTTATAGTTCTTGAAGCACATTCGTTAGTTTTCAACTGTTGTGTTTCCAAATTCTGCGTCAAGTGAGCGATATTTAGCGCCTGAATCAGCTACAGCAAAAGATTTGGTTATAAATTTTACTTTAGAACTGTATTTATGATACTGATAATGACAGGAAGCAGCTGTGTACTAGTTTTGAATTTATTTGCGTTTACCTTCCCCGCTATTATGAAAAAAAAAGACACAGCCAATCAAAGTAAGAACGGAAACGGATACTACCGTTTTACGCTCAGTTTACATGAAACGTATAATCAAGCACTTCCGACGGTGCTTCCAGTATTTTGATATCAATCATTCGACATGATCTGCTTTAGTCAGACCTGTTTGACTATCTCATTGCCGAAGTCATAACATCTTTAATGGTACATATAGCGTACAGAGTAACACTTCACCGATTACGCAAATAACGGGTGGTCACACGAAAAGCAAATACTCTGGCGCTGTGTTCAGAGAGCGCATAGGAAACTACGTTAATCTAGATTATTGACACTAACTTTGTATGCAACGAGCACCAGGTTACAAAATTTCGTGTTTGCCGTAGCTAACGGAAAACACATCGAACCGCATACAATTACGTAATGGAGCAGCGTGCTGCCTCTCTCACTGCTACTCGAACTGACAAGCGGGACTTGTCCAGACTCTGTTTGAACTTGCTCACGCAGTGGGAGGAACACGTATCGGTTACTGCTTTAGCAGTGGACCACACCATACCCTCACAGGTATTAAAACTGCATATCACAACAATAACAACAAATGTTAGAGGGCTCTAGATGAGCCATAGACGTAACAACCTGATTGTGGGAAGCTGCGTCATTGTACCTGTTTAACTTACGTCGGGCTCATCATATTAATACTGCTGCATACTTCTTATGAAGCAGTTTCCTGAATTTCACAGGAGGCTGCACACTACGTATCATAGAACTACAGAAAGATCGGTGATGTCTGTCTGAACTTGATATGGACTGAAGTTTTTTTTAGGAATGACTGTGACACTGTATGAGCACTCGATTGTCTGACATTTTACGCACATTCGAACCAGATGATTGTGACAACTATCTGGTTGTTACACTGCTGAAAACTGGGTTGCATCGGTATTTACTGCTTATATATGCAGGGTGTTTAACCCTTTCTGTTACAGGTTTCTAGGTACTGTACAGCAGATTTAGTGAATAAGGCTTTCATAAGGAACCGAGAAGCGGTAAATTTGAAAGTGAAGCGATCATTATACTCATTTCACATCTAAAATGTACCTCTTCGGACATGGCTTCCTTATTTGTCTGCTACGTCACCTGTACAAGCTCTAGAAGCTCAGAATAGGAATTGTGAAATACACATCACGTTATTTTAATTTCAGTGAACGTCTATGATTATTAAAGTATTGATGGAAAAAACTAATCGAATCCTAGTATATCCATTACACTCTTTGTTTTACTATGATGTATGTATGAGAGACATAGTGCCCTTGCCTTCCTTTCACCTAATAACGTGCTTAATTACCTCATTTAACAGAACTTCTAGCGCAGTTTTGGTTTTCTAGCCATTAGACTCAAACCTTGTTGCTTGTTCGGACGATAGGGCGACCTCGGAAAATGATCTTGGCTGCACAGCGTAATGCAAACATCTGCCTTCCCCAAAAGCTGTATAAAAATTGTGTAGTTTGCGCAAGATACGGCGTCCGATTCACAGTGACCAATTTTCGTCCAAACCGCTGGCCGAGTTCATTCATTAGTTTGGAAGGGGCAGCCGATAAGTGTTTTCCATCTATCTGAGCCTACAATCTTTCTCAGACGATTTTAGAGAATCTATTAGGTAAAAAATTTCACCTTTGCTTTACTTTTAACTTTATATATCAGGTTCATGATGATGTGCCCATTATTTTGATAATGGTCATAGCTACTGTGATATTTCAATGAAAGTAAGACACTGCGTGCAATTCAGAAAAGCGTGCAATGAAACACAGAGGTCGCTATGATTTTGCGTTTGGTGAATATTACATAATATTTTGTTGAGTATGAAATTTAACGAACATATTGAATTATTTTTAGATTTTGGTAGAGGTATCTATCTGTCACCAACCCCGAGAAAATTGATCTGATGTAGCGCATTCATTTTCGATCGCACCACGTCAGCGACAAGGCCAGAGTGAAATATCCTAAATATTCCGAATATTTCACAAACTGTTTCAGATATCGAAATGAGATTTTGGCAAATGACAGCCCGCAAAGAGGACAGTATTTTGCCACGTCGTTGTTAGGTAAAACTGCATTATCTACCGTATTGTGCCAATAAATACAGAATTTTTCGGGGGAAGAATGTAATTTTTAAGTGCAATCGATGGGTGGTAAAACAAGAAATGCTATGGGTCTTGGAACAACGTAAGTGAAGACATTACGTGTTTATTTTGTACCAAGTATGTGCTTTTTCATAATCTACATACCATACTTCTCCTCAATTTCTCATTTAACAAACTTAATAATCCACTGTTTCAGAATTCTCTAGCAATTGCGTCTGCATGACGTGTTAGTGATGTGAAAAAGATCAAACTTTGCTGTATTTTGGTACAAGAATCAAATTCTGAGATGGTAACCAGAGAAATGTTTAGATTTCACTCAAAATTCGATACTCATGACGCTGATCTGAAAGTTACAAACGGTTAACAAGCCAAGCGAAAATAAATCGTTGAATTTTCGGGGGAATTCTTATTATATACTAACGAAAGCAGATCTTTTTGAATGGTGACTATACAAGTGTGAGCGTCAAGGGGCCCAACTAAATGGTTACAGAAAATGTGAGCGTAGGCTACAGTTTAGAGCGGCATTTTCCCCTTCTGCTCTCCTACAGTGCTCTGACGACCCCCCCGCCCCCCCCCCCCCACTACTTGCACCATTCTTGCTCTCCCAACACTTCCCCAGCCGACTGCGCATCTAGCGGCCACGGCATTTTGCGCGCTCTGTACAGCCCTGTTTCACTCAGCTGAGTGAAGGCAGTTATCTTACACTGCACAAGCACATTATCAGTTATAACTTTGTTTACCTTTGACCATATGCATCTCAAACTGAAATACATTAATTTTAAGGCGTTCGACTATTTCTTTACAAAGTGTAAGCTGGATATGTTGTTCGATCAGTAATCAACAACAGACACAAATATAACACTTCACTCTCTAGATTACTTAACCTTTAGGTTTCTTGTGTGTATATTCGTAACCGTGGTTTTGTTATAAGGCTGGTTGAAACTCCTATAACTCACCATATGATAATCGCCTTGAAATAAATATTAAACTAACTAAAAACGGACACCATTTTGCAAGGAGCAAAATTTAAATCAATTCTTCTGAATTTTACTTTAAGACTATGAAGCAAAATACATTTTATTGAACTTAAGCTACTTGAAAACAAAATGTATCCAAGCTGTATAGTTCTTACATAAGCTCGCATCATTTTAAACATCATGTTTTTAAAAGGCGACCACAGCCATTGGTAATCTTGAAATTATAGCTTCTTGAGCTAGTGAACGGCTTACGAAATTTTATTTCCTTCACATAATGAGACAATATTCCGATACGACATTTGAAATCGTATATTTGGCGCAAAACATCAAATATATGTATACGAGTATAATGACCAATGATTGAGAATAAGAAACGCCTTTAGGTAAATGAACAGTAGAAGCTACTGAAAATATAGAGCACCGTAGTCTTAAAATCGTGAGCATAGCTAACCCATGAAATACCAACACATTTTTCATAACGCAGGTTACTAGGGAACACTTGGGATATTTTACGCATGTCCTAAAAGACGTTAATTTCGTTTTACCGACTACTACTGACGCCCAACTTTTTAAAGAGGCATTGTTGTAAAGTATATTCCAGAGCGAGAAAATATCTTTTAGTGCACTCTTAAGAATACCATGAATTTTTGACAAAGTGTACTATCAAGATGGAAGGGTACTTTACGACAACCGCAAGAAAAATGTGAAAAATGCAGTTTTCATTATGGTTGTGGATTTTAACCTTCTGAGGATATACTGATGTCTAAATAACGCCCTGAGCCCGAAAATGCTGAATACGACATTAGATATGGAGAGTAATATCAAAAACTAAGACAAATTTTTATGTTAAGTTTAAATGAAAAATTCACCACATTTATGGAGGCTAGTACAAGAATTCACTACAAACAACAATTTTTTCCAAAGTTTTAAAATATAGAGTAACGGATTAGAATACATTTTCAAAAGGTGGATGTAAAGTAAGTCCACCCCGCATGATGTTGTGATAAACATGTGGTTGTATATGACTGTAAATTCCATCTGCACTATCAAGTAAATTGCTTGTAACAAAGTTCTTGCTTTGAAAGTTTCTGTACCATCAAAAGCTGTGGTGGCAAATGAATTTACACCAGTTCTTCACTTCTACGATTATTTGGATTAACAAAGCTCACCATGATGCCTGTAGAACCCGTTGTTCATACTGCAGCTATGGCTGACGCATTCCAAATAGTTATTATGACCAGAAAAACCTTGTTTCGCCATGTGTAATTTTCTGTGAATACTTCTTTAAGTACACTCCTGGAAATTGAAATAAGAACACCGTGAATTCATTGTCCCAGGAAGGGGAAACTTTATTGACACATTCCTGGGGTCAGATACATCACATGATCACACTGACAGAACCACAGGCACATAGACACAGGCAACAGAGCATGCACAATGTCGGCACTAGTACAGTGTATATCCACCTTTCGCAGCAATGCAGGCTGCTATTCTCCCATGGAGACGATCGTAGAGATGCTGGATGTAGTCCTGTGGAACGGCTTGCCATGCCATTTCCACCTGGCGCCTCAGTTGGACCAGCGTTCGTGCTGGACATGCAGACCGTGTGAGACGACGCTTCATCCAGTCCCAAACATGCTCAATGGGGGACAGATCCGGAGATCTTGCTGGCCAGGGTAGTTGACTTACACCTTCTAGAGCACGTTGGGTGGCACGGGATACATGCGGAAGTGCATTGTCCTGTTGGAACAGCAAGTTCCCTTGCCGGTCTAGGAATGGTAGAACGATGGGTTCGATGACGGTTTGGATGTACCGTGCACTATTCAGTGTCCCCTCGACGATCACCAGTGGTGTACGGCCAGTGTAGGAGATCGCTCCCCACACCATGATGCCGGGTGTTGGCCCTGTGTGCCTCGGTCGTATGCAGTCCTGATTGTGGCGCTCACCTGCACGGCGCCAAACACGCATACGACCATCATTGGCACCAAGGCAGAAGCGACTCTCATCGCTGAAGACGACACGTCTCCATTCGTCCCTCCATTCACGCCTGTCGCGACACCAGTGGAGGCGGGCTGCACGATGTTGGGGCGTGAGCGGAAGACGGCCTAACGGTGTGCGGGACCGTAGCCCAGCTTCATGGAGACGGTTGCGAATGGTCCTCGCCGATACCCCAGGAGCAACAGTGTCCCTAATTTGCTGGGAAGTGGCGGTGCGGTCCCCTACGGCACTGCGTAGGATCCTACGGTCTTGGCGTGCATCCGTGCGTCGCTGCGGTCCGGTCCCATGTCGACGGGCACGTGCACCTTCCGCCGACCACTGGCGACAACATCGATGTACTGTGGAGACCTCACGCCCCAAGTGTTGAGCAATTCGGCGGTGCGTCCACCCGGCCTCCCGCATGCCCACTATACGCCCTCGCTCAAAGTCCGTCAACTGCACATGCGGTTCACGTCCACGCTGTCGCAGCATGCTACCAGTGTTAAAGACTGCGATGGAGCTCCGTATGCCACGGCAAACTGGCTGACACTGACGGCGGCGGTGCACAAATGCTGCGCAGCTAGCGCCATTCGACGGCCAACACCGCGGTTCCTGGTGTGTCCGCTGTGCCGTGCGTGTGATCATTGCTTGTACAGCCCTCTCGCAGTGTCCGGAGCAAGTATGGTGGGTCTGACACACCGGTGTCAATGTGTTCTTTTTTCCATTTCCAGGAGTGTATAATCTGTAGCGACACCATTGTATCTGATTTGATACTATTTTCGCCCTTTTCAAATTCACATCTTCAGACGGAAACACTATGGCTAAGTAAACAATTTGTGCTACCCTGTCTGTGACTCTTTCCATTCTGTCAGCCATATGGTGCTACAGTGTTATACAAACAAGTAGGGAAGGAAAATCCAATTGTGGGTCCTCACCAAGCATGATGAAATATCTGCAAACTTAATTTAGAAAATATGTTCTCTAAGAATATTAGAAAAATTTAAAATAATATACACAGTCTGTTATCTTGATAGAACAACTATTTAATGCACATTGACATGCCTTCATTTAGGCGGCTCTAAGTATTTACAACATTGACAGTATATTAACGCTACTAATCCGTTACATAAAGTTTTGGCAAAAGATTTTACGTTTTTCGAGACGTTAATATCTTTATTGAAGCTCTTATGTTACATGTAAGCACATTTCTTTGAGTCATCGTATAAGTATAGCATCAACGAAGTGTACCCTAGCATAATGGAACTTTTGCGACATTA
Organism: Schistocerca americana; assembly: GCF_021461395.2. Lineage (NCBI taxonomy): Eukaryota > Metazoa > Arthropoda > Insecta > Orthoptera > Acrididae > Schistocerca > Schistocerca americana. The sequence goes on along the minus strand of NC_060121.1, from coordinate 352,727,916 downwards.
GCAGTGCAACACTGGTTATAGATTCATCCAGATTATCAAATGATGATATACACACAGACCCTTTACATAATACATACAAATTCTGAGGAGTTCTTGTCAATTGTTTTCAGTAAGGCTTGTTTAAACACATCATGTTACATACTGTAATTTAGTGTTGTACCTTAATCAATGAGTTAAAGTCCTTTGGTTGATTTCAGTATCACAATTCCTTAACTATTGGAAATTTGTGATAAGTCCTATGGGACCGAACTGCTGAGGTCACCGATCCCTCAGCTTACACACTACTTAATGTAACTGAAACTAACTCACGCTAAACACAACACACACATACACCCATGCCAGAGGGAGGACTCGAATCTCCGACGATGGCGGCAGCGCGAACCGTGACAAGGCGCCTGAGACTGCACTGCTACCCTGGGTAACCCCTTAACTGTTCTGAACAAATTTATATACAGGGTGAGTCACTAAATATTGCCACTACGTATAATTCCGGAAGTATGATAGGAGCTGAAAAGTTTGTGGAACAAAAGTTGCATGAGACAACGGGGGCCATAATACGACGTCGCTAGGTGGGGTGGCTTCAGAGATATGAAGGTCGACTCTTTCTTTTTTTTCTTTTTTTTAATGGGATCCTTAGTTTGGCAACTATTTTCTGATAGCGGTTATTGAGACGAATCCAATGATATGTAACAGTAAGGTCTTTGAAGGTCAATGAAGGTCACAAAGGTGGTTTAAACGTCCGTTCACAGAAGGACTTCGAAGTGATGAGCATTGATATCAATGCAGTGCTGCAATCTTATTATCGTGCATTGACTGGTATTCCTTACCACATCGGCACTTATCGAAGCACATGCTCTGACAATTCTCTCTCATACCTTCAGGTGTAGTGGAACGTCTCTATAACCAATGTCTTTTACAAATACTCCTGAAGGAAGGAATGTTGTGGAGACATGGGTTAGCCACAGCCTGAGGGATGTCCAAACAGTAAAGCTGTTTGGACGGGGTGTGAGTCATGCTTGGGTAGCTCAGACGGTAGAGCACTTGCCCGCGAAAGGCAAAGGTCCCGAGTTAGAGTCTCGGTCCAGCACACAGTTTTAATCTGCCAGGAAGTTTCATATCAGCTCACACTCCGCTGCAGAGTGAAAATCTCATTCTGAAATGTCTGTTACAAATCCCCTCAAGAAAAAATGCAGAGACATCAAGTCCGGCGAACGAGCCGGCCCCGACGCATCTCCTCCACGTCCAATACAACGATCTGGGAACTCATTTCTAGCCATGAGTTAAAAATGTGCCATCGTGCCATCATGTTGATACCAGATTCCGTTCCTTGTACCTAAAGGTATTTCTTCCAATAAAAAAACCTAATGTTTCTTGCAGGAATGTGATGTACTTCCTACCGTTAAGATTTCCTTTGATGAACTAAGGTCCTATAATTCTGTCGTTCAGAATCCCTCACTATACATCCACCGTCCACGGTTTCTGGTGTGCAACTTGCCACAGCCAACATTGATTTTCACTTGCCCAGTAATGCATGTTGTGCAAATTAACATTTCCATGATTCATGAATGTAGCCTCGTCAGTAAATAAAATCAAATTAATAAATGTGTCATCCCTCTGAATCTGTAGTTGAGCCCATCGGCAGAATACAGTGCGACACATACAATACGTACCAGTTAATTCTTGGTGGAGACTGATACGGTAAGGGTGATATTTATGGCGATTCATAACACGAATAACACTACTCTGGCTCATGCCAGATTCCCCTTGCAATTAGACGAGAACTAAAGAGAATCTCGAACCACAGCGGCAAGAGTACCAATTTCCGTTCCCTCGTTAGTAATTTTCCTTTGCCGGCTATATTTCCGATGCGTTAAAGATCCAGTTGTTCTCAGTGTATCATACACATATTTAAATGTACGACGTATAGGATGAGTACGTTGGGGATATCTTTCAGCTTATAAGTATCTATCTCTCACTGAATTTCTTGGAATTCTCCGTAACTGAAAAGCATATCGACTTGTTCTTCGAAGGATTACATCATTCACATTCGCTTGGTTCGACGATATTGGTCTTAACGTTCCTGTTAGTGGTGTATTGCGAAACCGACGAATGGTGTTTACATATCAATGGCACATTAGATGGATACGCCGTATTCGGCGAGTATTTAATGTTTGCACGATGTACGAGAGAGAATTGTCAGAGTACGCCTATGTGCTTGAATAGGTACCGCAGTGTTAAGTAATAGCACTCAATCCATGATAAGAAGATTGCAGTACTGCATTGATACGAATGGTCATCACTTGGTATACCTTCTGTAAATGGATGTCCAAGCCACCTTTTTGAGCTTCGCTGACCTTCAAAGACCTTACTGTTGCACACAATTGGATTCGTCTCGACAGCTGCTATCAGAAAATAGGTACCAAACTAAAGCATCCCATTTAAAATAACAAAGCTGATCTTCATATCTCTGAAACTACCCCACCTAGCAACGTCATATTGTGACCCGTTGTCCTGTGCAACTTTTGCTCCACAAACTTTTCAGCTCTTATCATACCTTTGGAATTATTCTTGGTGGCAATAGTTAGTGACTGACCCTGTATATCAATTTATAAGTACACACACAGATATGTAAAATTAGTTTTAGGATGTTTTATTAACTCACATTTCTAAACAGGACCTGTGTCCTAAAGTGTCTTTCCTTTTAACTAAATGTTCATACCTTTTCACTCTTTTTGTTTGTTTAATAAGTTCTTTCTCACTACAGTTATCTTTTGGCACTCCAATGCTCTGTGATGGATCTTTCACAAATTCCATTTTTATTTACTTTTACAACTCACGATGTTTGAAAACACTCTCTTCTACTTGGTTTGAATTTCTTACATATTATATTATGTATGTTTTTCTCTGATGTTTGAAGCTCATATTATTATAAAAGGATAGTTTCATACACACACTGAAACAATACAAGAATTACAAATGAAAAACAATTTTTTTATTTATTTATATACTTTCTTTCAAGGCTTCTTTTATGTCTGTGGACTGACATATTGAACCTTGGGTTTGTACCTTTTCAGACCTACAATCATTCTTACTCTAAGTAATTTTCCCAAAACAAGAAATGCCAAGAAGTATTCATTGGTATGTGATGTGTCTACTATATTAGACCACTGTATACAAATTTAAAGTCATATATTTCTTGGTTAGTTTTGCTTGATTTTTCCTAAGTCCAAGTTACCAACATTAAATTTTGGAATTTTAAATATGATTATTTCCATGGATTCTAGGTTAAGTTTGTTTGCTCATCTGGTATTTATGTAAATGCATCTACTCACCAATAGTACCCTCATTCCATGGAGGATATTCTGTTAAATCTCCTACCAGATTTCTAGATGTTATGTTGAGCAACATTTCTTCAGGAGTAACCATATGTTCATGGTTTAGTGTCCTCAGATTCTGTCATGTAGTTGCCCCAAAACCAACGGTTATCATGGCAATATGTATAGCATAACGTCCCTGTACCCTCATGCATCTTTCAGCAGGTCTCCTGGATGTATCATTTGCTGAAATGTGGATACCATGTACTTGATTACCACCCACTTCACCTTTCCATCGCTTTGAACATAAGTTGGGACCACTATCATGTTTTACCCCATTTCTAAAGTAATCCATAAACATATTATTGTACATCGATTTTTCATTTGATTTTTTCATGGATTACAGCTTTATGAGCTTGGAGAACAGTTTGACAACTACAACAATGCAATTAGAAGTACCAGATGTCTCTGGTAAAGGACCACAGTCATCCAAGTTCACTACTCTCATTATGTCATCTGGCTTGATAATTTGCTTTCGCTCCTCATTAGTGTCATTAGTTACTTTTTTGTTTTGGACAATTACAAAAAGTTTATTTCTTTGTGCTACTGTGCTTACTAAGTTATTGAATGTGATGCATTTTAAACTTTTGTCAGGACGTTTTCCTGCACTACACTGAGTATAAGCCAAATTTGAACAATCATTTATTTAATTACTGAACTACAAAGATCAACAGGTTCTCCATATTCCTGTATCTTTTTTTCTTTGCATATATTATAACTTGATAAATCTTCTGTGATGTTCCTTTATTTCCTGAGTCAGCATTATCAAACATTTAACTCTACTGACATTGTGTCATTGTCTGCATTTCGGTGTCACCTCTTAGTTTGACAAATATTCATGATTATTTCTTTCATTTCTAATGCTTTAAAGTAATTTAGTTGGAAGTTACTGACGGTTTCCTCTAACCTAATTTCAAACTCCCCATCATCTGATACTCTAGATGGGATTCCAGCACACAATTCTAGGTATCTTTGATTTGATCTGCATGCCACTCTATTAAAGAAACCACCCACTTTGTGGGTTTGTCATGAAAATGTAAGCAATATTGTCAGAAACTTAAAGCCATATGATCAGTAGATATAATTGTCTTTTGCCCCCATAAATAATTCCTATGTTTTCTAAATCTCCAAATTGTGGCTTAACTTTCTTTCTCAGATACTACAAAATTCTTTTTAAATTTTCTGAAAGTGTGATTAAAAAATGACAACGGTTTTTAAATGACATTTCCATCCATTTACTGTCTTTAAATACTGTAATCCTTAATCCACAATCTGAAATGTCTACAGCAATATGGAATGGTTCATTTAAATTTAAGTGGTGTAACTGCATATAATTGGCTAGACTTTCACTTAATTAGTTAAATAGCACTTTGGATTAATGAATCCATATCAATCAAATATTCTTTTTTAAGCAAGTCATTCACATATGAATCGCCCAATGGCTGGTCATCTACAAGTTCACAGTTGCGTGACAGTTTATTTCCGAATCACAGTCTATAATAAACTGGTGATATGTCAGTCAATCTATACTCGGCATTGTCCTGGGATTTAATTCTTCTATTACTAATAACACATAGCTACAATCTTGTTGTTGAATCTTAAATACAATCAATACTTATCTTTATTACCCAATGTAGGCATGATTTCTACATTTAGTAGCTCTACAATCATTTCAAACAAAGCATTCTGCATGGACTAGTCTGTGCACCAGTGTTCTAATAGGACATATAAATCATTTCCTAAACTTCAATAGGTATTATGGTTTGAATATGTGTAGCTTTTTGCCTATCATCCCCACTTTCCTAAAGCATTTGTTTTCTATTGAGAAATATTTCCAGCATATCTATCCAACTTAAAGGATTTTTCAGTTGCGAAGATGATCTTCGTTGTGGAAGTTGCTATACTGTCGAAAACTGGGGTAGAGTACCTGTAGAAGCGATTGTTCATTCTGCAGCAATGGCTCAAACGTTCTAACTTTTATAATGACTAGTAAAGTCTCGAAATCCATGAGCCTTAAACTTCAGTGACAATTTGTCTTTGTATACTAGATAGCCACACCACAATTACGTGATATGATATAATTTTTCCACTTTTCCAAATTCACATCTTCATACGTAGATACCATCTGAGCTGTGCATGGAAACAAGTGCTTGATGCAGAGAAGCAACAGAGACGTTCCTTCCAAGGTTTACGTTCCAACGGAAGCGGTAGCGCCACCGGCGCACACAGTGACACCGTCTGCGACAACAGAACGTAAACGCCGACCAACCATATGCCGACCAAACAGAAGCCGTCCACGGGCTGTAAAGAGGTTACCGCAGCAGCAGTGAAGACAGTCAGCTAGTGACGATGACGATGGACGTAATCGTCGAAAGCTCGAAATTTTATCTAGAACTGACACCGCAAGGATACTGAGAATGTTTTCTATATAAGTGCCGTCGCGAAAAACTTCGTTCCCGTATAGATACAGTGTCTATGTCTGCAGCCGATTCTACCCTGTGTGCAGCTATTTTATCCTGTCCTTCAAACAGCACTGGAATGTCATCCTAACAAGTGAGAAAGAGAAACCTGGCATGAGTAAATCTATGAAAACGGAATTTGAAAAATATATTGTCTAGAAATATAACTGTAATATCCGATGATATTTAGATTATATATAATGCATATTAACACAACTTCATTTAGTTGGTTCCAAAGATTCGCCACTTTAAAGGTAGGTCAATATCGATAATTCTTTACATAAATGTCTGGAAAAAGTTTTGTGACTTTGACAGTATTCGTATGGTAAATAAAGGTGCCACATTACGCAGGCACCACATTTCTATGAATTTTTCTACAAGTATTGCTACAAAAAAGTGCACCATTACACAATGTAACTTGTATAACTAGCAGTCTAACATGAGATGTACACGGCGATTTTTTCCACTGTGTACAAACTCTATGGATTGATCGACGAGAAGATACGCAACAAAAAGGTCTAATGAATTTACGTCCGGAAATGCATGGTTTCCATGACAGAGACCATTTATTCAGTCTTACTTTGTTACACAGACTGTAGTCTAATACGCGCTGTTCCGTGCAGCCACATTTGCAGTACGCATGGTCTCCTCCTAGAGGTTGGTATTTTTCTTCATAACTCATGCCGTAGAGCCATCCTATTGAGAGGTGAGGCCACCTTTACGTAAAGGGGTATCTTCAACTTTCATAAAAGTCATATATTGGATAGTATTCAGAACCTCCATGGTATGGAGACAGCGAATCATCAGCATCGGTGCAGCATCGGCTTTTTTCCACTGTGTACAAACTCTATGGATTGATCGACGAGAAGATGCGCAACAAAAAGGTCTAATGAATTTACGTCCGGAAATGCATAGTTTCCATGACAGAGACCATTTATTCAGTCTTACTTTGTTACACAGACTGTGGTCTAATACGCGCTGTTCCGTGCAGCCACATTTGCAGTATGCATGGTTTCCTCCTAGAGGTTGGTATTTTTCTTCATAACTCATGCCGTAGAGCCCTCCCCTGCCGTAGTAGTTCGTAATGTTTTGTCCGGTTAACTTCTCTTGCTGACACACTTTGTAGTGGATGTGATACAGCGTTGTGCACAATGGTACTCGAATCGAGGGCCTGCGCCATGGTATTTACTTACGGAAGTCAAACGGCAACTGGCGGCGGGCAAAAGGTTGTGTCAGGATACTTATTCCCGCCAACAACAACTATGGCATTCAATACGGTGTTTCGCCGTTTGTCCGAGATAGGGTCGTTTCAGGAAGCAGGAAATAATGAAGGACGTACCTGAAATGTTCAGACACCAGACTTGAAGGCAAACGTGATTAACCACCGTGTCAGCACCAGGCAGTTGGCCCGCCAGTACAGAGTAAAGCATACAACCGTGTAGAACATTCTCCATGACAGTCGTTACAACCGTTATCAGTTACAGCGCCTGCAGGGCTTACTAGCGACTATCTTTCCACATCAGGAACAGTTATGTCACTGGTTTCTTCATCAGGCAATCATGATTCCAGGATTTGTGTCAGCCATCCTATTGAGAGGTGAGGCCACCTTTACGTAAAGTGGTATCTTCAACTTTCATAAAAGTCATATATTGGATAGTATTCAGAACCTCCATGGTGTGGAGACAGCGAATCATCAGCATCGGTGCAGCCGCACTGTATATACTGGGATAAATAGCAGCCGTATTCTGGGACCAGTCTTCCTTCCAAGTCTCCTAACAGGCTGGAACATCGGCGTTTCTTGCGGGCGACATTACCTCCCCTGCTGGAAGAAAAGCAATTGAAGATTCGAAGGGTTATGTGGCTGCTATATGATGGTGCTCCAGCACACTTCGCCATTAACGTACGGACGCGTCTCAATCGTGGCTTTGCTGATCGATGGATCGAACGAGGTGGTCCTGATACATGGCCTGCTTGCTCTCGGGATCTCAAACAGTGCGATTTTTGGTTATGGAGCCATCTCAAAAGTATCGTGTATGCAAAGCCGATTCCAGGTGTGAGGACATTGGCGCAACTTATTCATGCTGCCTTTGACACTTTCCACATGCAGCCTGGCCGATGTGAACGTGTGAAATTTTGTTTGACTTTTCGTAAGTCTTCATGAGAATGAATTCAGTAATTTTAAATTTTTGCGATGTTCGAATTTTCGTCGTAATTACGAACGGTAAGTTTAACTTACTTACTCATCTTATTCTCGTGTAATTGCTTCTCCTCATCAATAGTACTCTCATTATGCTGAGAAAACTGTTAAATCTTCTACCAAACGTTTAGGTTTCTTGGTTACCAATATTTATTCAGGACTGGAACCTCTGCTCTTATGATTTTCAGTATTCAGGAGTTTCTCACTCATGTACTTGCCCCAAGACCATTGATACTCATGGCAATATACTGCATACTGCAAACCTGCCTATATTCCATAAGTATCTACAGCAGGACTACTGGATGTATGATGCGCTGATAAGTGGGTAACTTGTACTTGCTTAGCACTCATTCCATGTTTCCGTCTCTATGAACATGACTATTTGTCAGACAGTACACTACTACTTCTTTCTCCATTTTTAAAGTAATCCGTAGCCCTCATATTCGATTTTTCAGCTGTTTTTTGCAGTGAATTTTGAGAACAGTTCTGCTATTACTGAACAGCAAGTAAAATTACCAATTGGTTCTGGAACAGGATCACATAAATCCAAGGTCACAACATTCAATATGTTACCTGCTTTGATGGTTTGCATTCACCCTTCATTAATAGGCGTAGTTACATTTACTTTTTCACAAATGTCACAAGATTTAATTCTTTGTCCTACTATCCTCATTAACATATTGAATGTGATGCCTTCTAAAATTTTGTTAGTACCGTTTTTGGCACCACAGTGATTGTAGGCAAAAAGAAAATATACTATTTCATTAGTAAACTGATAAGGCTAACAGACTCTCTACAATCCTTGTTCTTTCTCTTTCTTTATGTGTAATACAACTTCATAAAAATTGTATGCTTATCTAAGTCTTATAATAACTGTGTTCGCATCATTAAATTTGAGTTTACCAACTTCAGAGCATCGTATGAATTTTGGTATCACCTCATGTTTTGCAGGTATCCATAATTACTTTTTTCAGTTACACTACTTTAAGGTAATTTAGCTGGAAGGTACTGTCATTTTCCCTAACGGATTGCTCGCTGTGAGATTGAATGCTCCCTCGTGGTGTGGTAAGCACGTGACATATATAATCGGTGCACAGGCAAAAGGAGAATAGTTCTATGGTATGATACGATTTGCAAATGGAGAAAACCACTGCTGTAACTGACTTTGCCATACGGTCCACTCCCTAGAAGTGAGCACCTCCGAAACAGAAGAGCTGCTTGGCTGTTTGTATGCTACATGCTGAGCATGTATGGGAAATGATTGGAGGTTCTCAATCACTTGAGTAGGTGACAAGGCGTTGGGCGTCCATGCCTGACCACTGGACGTGGAGGGATGGAAGTTTGCTCATCCTGTGGATCTGGATAGACATCTCTCTGTGGCAGATCAGTTGACGGAGTACAACGCTGGTGCAGTGTTGAACAATGGGCTTCACAGTAGACCGTGTTCCCATGTTGACCCACCAATATCATCAGCTGTGTCGTGGGCACATAATCATCGAGATTGTAACGTATATCAATGGAAATGTGTCGCCAGGTTATATGAATCACCTTTTTAACATTATATCGATGATCATGTCTAGATATTCTGTCAGCCAGGTGAACAGCAGGTTGAAAAAAACTTCATGCCATGATAGTTATCAAGAACACTAATGAACTTTTCCATGATAGCAGTGGTTGTAATCGAAGACTCCGTGACTGCTGTGGACGTCTCCTGCAACCCTTCATGCTTGATATGCTCCTGGAAGATGACGGAATCTTCCAGCAGAATAACTGTACATCTGACTAGGACAGAATCATGGTAGTGGATTGAGAAGCATGATGGCGGACTTATGCTGACGTCTTGGACACCAAATGCGTTTGATATTAACCTGATTTAACTCAGCTAGGGTGCCATCAAGTACCACTTCCTTGACAACAACTCATGGCCCAACTGTTTACGGTAACTGCAAAACCTGTGCGTAGATTTCAGGGGCCACGTAACCCTGAAAACGTACCAAGGAATTTTCGAATCTGCTTTGTAAATTTCGACCATCACACTATTTAACATGTGGTCATAATTTTTTAGCTCATCACTGTAGATATCTTTCCTTGTTTTTCACAAAAAATTACTTACAAGTAATGACTCAGCGTCGAACGTATACTGGAAGTGCCTGAGCGAGATCTCATAGCAAGAAAAGGAGAGAGCTTAGATCTGGATGATTAATGAAGAGCAACGACAGATGCTGTACCTCGGGGCTGTGGAGAAGATAGCAAGCTGCTTTTCATATACCCATGGGTGGAGCTTTCTTCCCCATGGCCCAGTTGCTGACATTCTATCCATCCACTGTGTGAGAGCACAGCCCGACAATATGTACCATACAAATTTCTCTTAAATGCTCTGTGTACCTCACATAGTTACTAGAAGAGTACTCAAGAAAAATCTGCCCAAGTGTAGAGAGCTGACGCAGCAACTGCTCGAACAGAACTGGATAAAGCAAAGAGAACGCGAGTTTCGCGTCCTCAGAAAAACAAATGCGTATCAAAGGGAGCAGTGGGTGGAGGGTGTGGAGGGGGAGGGGGGAGGGGGGTCGTATCCACCTACAAACTTCAACGCGACATCACAGAGCCAGATTAATGGGTTGGCTGTCAAAATATTCGCATGGAAATGGGAACAACAATTCTGCTGAACATGAGAAAGCACATCTCTAAAATAATAAACAGGAAGCACATTTTAATATATTGAAAATTAATATATGTTTGGTAACGAACTGGCTTATGGCTTCTTAGGTCAGCTTCAGATGACAACTCAATGTCGTAAACACATATAAAAAATGATTTTCGACTTACACACATATAATTTACACAGACGGTACGGAAGATACAAAGAAAATGACATGTCGAGTGTTTACACGGAAACAGTTGCACTAAAGGAAAGTAAACCAAAGTCTATATGGAACTACACTTAACAACTGATGAAAAATATTTAGAATTTACAATTTCAATCTACTATCTGTAATCAAAATGTATTTTAACAGTAGTAAAATGGGAAGTTGAGCTTGATGGTATAATACTAAACTGGCAATCGGTGTCATAGTGTTTGTTGATTTGTAGTGTTTCCAGCAGGGGCATCCTTATGTAATACACCACATTATACAGCGTATTAGTGGTTTTCAGTCAAAAGATGAAAGGCAAAACTTAAATCTTTCTTTCTGAACCTCTAGCTTCTCTCATATTCAGATACACTATTTGCCACGACTCTAGATTATGGATCGAGCACCACAATATTTGCAAGTGATTTTATGTGGTTGCAGATTGTCTCCACTGTTGGATAAAATCATGATCGGCTGTTAATATTATGAAATGTAGGTCTCCGGTTGCGAGACTTCAAGCTTGAAGCAAGGTAATTTGAAATTTTCGCAGTATATGGGATGATGTACCAATTTTTGTAACTTCTGATTTTTTCTTGTTGGCTATCGTACAGAAGCGGTGTAATTTTAAGTATTTTCTTTATTTTTAGTATATTACCAGTCACGAAGAGCTGTTGCAATTACTGGAAGAGATGTGTTTGATGGTCTGTAGTCCTGTTCGAAAGGTAGATTCAGCTAACGTAACACGTATGAGGCCACGCACCACTGAGTGGAAAGTTATTCATTGTAGTAGTGTAGTTTATTTCTCTATACTGTCACTCTTCAAAAATGCAATTTTATTTAATTTGTCGTACATGTAAAGACCTGCTAGCATATATTTTAAGACGCGGCATACGTTTTACAGTTTCCATCGTGTTATAACATACATTTTTCCGTATTAGAAGCAAAATTTAGTTTACTGCAAAGGAAAGTCGAACTAATAATAGCATCACATAGAAAATTCAACGAAAAACCAAACTGCAAAACGGTTAAACAAAACAAGAGGTTGTTGAGGAAATAAAAACGTTATTAATATAGATGATAATAAAGGAAGTGAGGAAGGGACAGTCAAGGTAATCTATCTTTCTTTTACTATGTTCTACATCGCTAACCAGCCATCGTGACTGGTCGGAAGGGATAGTCTCGGAATTGCAACGAGCCTTTGGTTTCGGTCGAAATTATATGTATAATTTTTGTGTGTATTAGTAGTTAGTTTCCTAAATTAAGAACACTATTTAAATGACTCTTCGGGAAGAATGACTGGTCATTGTTTACAAAATTACTATACAACGCATTTCAAATGAAATTATCATTGTAGTTATTGCTGTCAGTACTTTATGTGGCTTGTCAGGAACGCAGATATTGAAACGTAGACGGTGACCCAAGAAGCCGTTAACATTTTAAAATTCGAATCTTCGCTGAGTAATACAGGTGGAGAGCTAAACATTGACATACATTTTTAAATGACTTGGGGTTCTATTTAAACCAAAGAAAAGTGTACAAAATGAGCAACAGACGCCGCTTACTATAATACAAAAGCAATAACTAGCGCAACAATTAATTTTTAGCAAACACGATATTCTTTATAACAAATGCCGGCCACCAGCCATCAATAATTGCTGTAGTCGATGGACAATGTTGTGAATAGCACTGTACTGCATATAAGTAGGTACGCTGAGAAATTTCCGTCGGATGTTGTCAGACGATCGTGGTAGACTTGCGACTTCAGGAAACCCCACAGCCAATAATCACGCGGACTGAAGTCTGGGAAGCTGGGAATCCAGGCATGACGGACGTCGCGACTAAGCAAGTGATCCTCACCAAACGATGTGCGCAGATCTTTCACACGTGTAGTGGCATGAGGTGGGGTGAGGTGGGGCGCCATCCTGCACAAAAGTCGTACCTACCAGAAGGTTTTTATCAGCCAGGCTTGGGGAGATATGACTCTTCCACTCACTGCAGCTCATTTTATACACGATTCACATGCAGCGTCACTGACTTGTTGCTGTCCAGGGCCATCTGCTGACCAGTTTTCACTCTCGTTTTTGGTTTCAGTAACACCTCATGTCATTTCAAACGTGTTGTAATATCCACGACACTATGTTTCAGCCACAAAATGTTAAAATGAACTAAGTGTTCAAACTTCAACAAATATTGTCGATACTACGTATAAAAAAGATTGCATCGTGTAAAAATGACGATAATAATTTCACTATCTCTGTAATAATTTAATTTCTGTGTGAATTAAAACTATTATCAGAGAACTCTACTAATGGACAACGACAATTATAAACTTTTTTTTTTGTTTATCTGTGACAATTGTGGCTCAGTAGTTCTTCCTGTGCTAACCGATGAAACTGTTCGGACGTGAGACGTGTGAGGTCTGTAAAGAGAAACCCTGTAACTATACTGTTAATTATTGTTTGAAACATGGAGTCGCTATTGTCTAGACGTGGATTTGTATTTATTTCAATTGTAATCCAATCTAATTAATGTTTTAAGTGTTAATTTTCAGCTCCGCAATTAGGAGCGCAGCCATTAGCGTTAGTAACTTACAGCGGAGTTTAATAGGAGACATAGTCAGTGCTGTGCACGGGTAGTATTTTGTGACTAAATGTTCCCTTTGCTGGAGAAAAGTTCTTCCGTCTTAAGTAATAGTTGTGTAAAATCTGATAAATGATATGCAATTAAGTGCCACTCACACGACTTTACAGACAACATTTCCACACAGCGTCAAGAGGAGATTTCTTTAGCAGAGTGACAAATATTAGCCGGGATAATCATTTTTGGGGTCAAACGAATTGTTACGCTGACAATAGGTAACTGGTTTTATATATTTTTTGATCTACCTGAAATATAATTTATAATTAATTAAAGTCACGAAATACTATAAACCGGTTCCGCCATAATGTTTGTTAATTTTCACCTCTCTATATACGTTATCATGTGAAGTAGGGAATTTTCAAACTTTATCTAACTTTTGGGTTCTCCTGTATAGCACTGGAGTATTTCACGAAAGCTAGAAATGCGAAAAGCTAGTAAGTAGTATTTAATGATCGTTCCAGGACCTTACCACTTCAGAAAATAGGTGTCCGCAACGGGGACGATAGGGGGTATTTGCTATTCCCCCCCCCCCCCCCCCCTCCCTCCTCACGAATCTGTTATTCGCTATAGAATTCTCAGGCCAGTAGTTTTCATTACTTGGATGGTCGCAGTGAGACCGTAGCATGGCTGTGTATCTTATGTTTGTTTGGTTGTCACAGTTTTCATTCGTTGCAAACCTGGCAGTTTACGGAAGTTGCCCCCTGCCCTTGGAAAACTTCGGCTGACACCCACGCTGCAGAACAGTGGTTTACCTTTCTCTAGAGCTAGTTGTGTACCTTTAAAGATGAAAAACTTGATTGTTTGCTATCGGTTTCCAATGGCTGGTGGTAGATAGATTTGACAGACGAATCCTCGCTCAGACCGTCACGGAGATTGCATACGAAACGCTGTACTAGTTGCCCGTCAATTTTTTCCGGATTAAATCAGCCGCACGTATCACATCCGCTTGCTTTGAGCTTACCGGCCGATAACAGTCACACAAAGCGACAATACCAGCTGTGGTTTTTTCCATGTTTTCTGTGTTTGTTTCCGCTAAGGCTGCCTCTTTTCAGTGACGCACGAATTTATTGCACGAATCGAACCGATCGCACGCAGAACATCTCATGCATTTTTCGTTATAGCCTGAGAGTACGTTTAATTACACGCAGAATCTGAGATTGATGCATCCTTCTGCTGTCTGAGCCGGCCGAGTTATGTGATCATGGTGTGTCAGGCAGAGAAATGTGAGCAGCTAGACTGTTCATTTAATTTATTTACCAATGAGTTATAGGTAAGGATCAGGCATTGAGGAAAGGGTGCTATAAACCCGGTTATAGGTACGACCAATATTTCTGCTGCATTGAAACATTCTCCTAGGAGAATAAATATACAGTAAAATGAAATCACAAAACGTATCCAAAAAGTTGTTGACATATTATAAAAAAAACGTGGGTCTCATATGTCACATGCCCGGATTTTCGGTAAACTCCACTCAGGTCAGTTCATATTTTTGTTGTGTTGTTCAAACATTATCAAACTGTCTAGACATCTGCATCCTAATCGTAAGAATATCCTACACTCCTATTAACCTATGCGGAAACGCTCGTAATTTGTCCAAACATATAGCCTTCCGCATTCTGCTATAATCGTAGCAAGGTCACTGGAACTGGAGAAAAGTGAGATCAAGCCACTGGCCCCAACCGTTTCCAAGAAACCATCCCGAAATGTTATTGAAGTGGCGTAGGTAAATTCGGAATATGTAAATAAGATTTATCAACCCTTAAATGAACTCCGTTCTTGCCAAACACGTGTCTCTTCTCACCAACACTACGACACCTCAGGCGGTGATCGCAATCGAAGCCTCTGACTCATGATCTCTCTTCCCCCCCCCCGCTCCCCCCAGTTCCAAACAACTAAGGATAGAAACTTGAAATTAGGAGAGAGCGTTTGCCTTATACTGTAGCGTTCTTAAAAAAGAGATATTTCTAAATTTCACCAAAGAGGACGAAAGGTATTCTGAGAATATGTCGCCATTAAAGAAATTTTGAAGCTAAAACTACGAAAATGGTATTTCGTTCCTAAGCCAGAAATAAAGAAATACGTATTTCAGCATTTTTTGGAATTTTAACCCCTAACGGGGTGAAAGAGTGGGTGTAAGTTTGGGTTGGAAATAAACCGTTATTAAGGAACTACTAAAGCATTTTTAAATCTACATCTACGAAAATTGATGTTCGAGATTCATTGTTCATGGAAATTTTTCAACTAAGGGGGAAAAATATGGTACGGTATTTTTCTTTAAAATAATTCGCGTTATTAAGACATAGTTGAAGCCAAATCTATGAAAATTCGTATTTGGTTACTAAAGAAACGTATGTTAGCAAATGAAAGTTTTTATGGAAATATCACAACAAGAATTAAAAAGGCAGAGTTACGAAGTCTCCCAGCTCCAGCTACCAGAATCTCTGTTAGTTATAAATACGTTCTGAAAACACCATGCTTCTATGGCCTTAGTTAGCGTGGAAAGCTTAGAAGATGTTGCAACTTGTGAACAACAAAAAAAGTCTATTAAAGTGAAACAAAAAATGCTATGCAGAGCATAAAGTCTACGCGAGCGAGGCAACGGCTCTAAACTAGTAGCAAATAAATGGCTTCATAAAGTGAATAACACTCTCGTTTTCCTTCGTTAAGCGTCGGACTTTTTCACGGCGACTTCTACCATTAGGTTCCGTAGTTGTCTGGTAAATATTCACGTGGTCGTGAGGTCTTCCCTGACGCTATGGGAGAGAATTTAGTTCCTGTGATTAGAACATTTCCAGTCATTCAGCAAATCTGAATTAGTTCGTGCTACATTTACTCTCTGTTCTGTACGCAGTTGCCCTTTGGATTTTGTTCATTTTGTTCTCCTATAGTTGGCATGGTAGTGCTGAGATTCAGAGAGTGATGCAACGAGTAGGGGTAGACAGAGGATCATAAGCGCCTCAAGAAAATGGTTTAAATGGCTCTGAGCACTATGGGACTTAACTTCGGAGGTCATCAGTCCCCTAGAACGTAGAACTACTTACTCGTAAACCAAACTAACCTAAGGACATCACACACAGCCATGCCCGAGGCAGGATTCGAACCTGCGACCATAGCGGCCGCGCGGTTCCAGACTGCAGCACCTAGAACCGCTCGGCCACACTGGCCGGCCAAGCGCCTCACTCGCCGGCTGAAGACTCCAGGTCAATCTTAATGGAAGCAGTACGTTTTATTTAACTTCACCGCTGTCTGTTTAGTAATATTTTTGAGCCTCAGATATTTTAAATAATAGACTGAAATCAATGCACACCTAACGATAATGTGAATCTTCACTGAGGACATAGCAATTTCATTCAGACGACAAAAGAATGTATAATGGTTTTCCGTGATTCTGCAATTTAGTATCATATTCTTTCACCTAGGAACAAATTTGCAATTAAAGGGAGAAGAGACTTTTATATGAATATGTGGAAGCTGTTCTTTCCGACAGGTCCAACAGAACAGACACGACGCAGAATCTGCAGCTTATATACTGCAAATTAAAGACTAAGTTGTGTGGGTGTGGGCAGGGTTGGTGGAAGGGGGAGGAAAGGAACATGAAAGAGTTACCAATGTACCGGTGTTAGCTGCATCGGAACTTTATGCGGTTTCAACGGCGAGGACTGAAAGTGTATGCCGGACCAGGACTCCAACCCGAAATCTCCTGCTTCCTAGGCAGTTGTGTTAATCACTACACTCCCGTACACAGATGCCTCTCGCTGGGAGTGTGGCTTGGTAGAGTGGCGTGCCGAGATAGTCTGCACAATTGCGACAAACTCTGTGTCCGGATAGCTCAGTGGTTAACGTAACTGCCTTGCAAGCAGGAGATCCTGAGTTCGAGCTGCAGTCCGGCACTTATTTTCACTCGTCGCCCTCATTCTGCATAAAGTCTCGATGCAGATGACGCCAGTAACTCTTTGCCTTGCCTTTCCTTTCCTTTCTCGTTCTCCCTCCTCCTGTGCATGCGCCGATGTCGCACAAGCTTAGAACTTACCATCAACCTTTCCTTCTGGCGCCTTTGAGTCTCTCTATAACAGAAGGACATTTCCCCACCAAGCGTTAATTTTTTTTCTCTCGTTTGTCCTCGTAATGGAACCATCCGTTTCTATTCGTAATAGTAAAGCATGCGATATATGCACATAACCTTCAGGATTTATTACGAAATTTCTTGGCTCAGTCATCTACAACTTTCTATTACACGAAAAAGGCATCGAGAAACTTTCATAATACCTGTACAGTATATATGTTGCGCATTGTACCTGTACTTAACACGTCACACGTTTCAGTCATGTATCCTGTTATGAATCAAATCATCCTACCACACGCAACACTGTGCCATACGACTGGTTGCGAGTTGTTGTAAGACAAAATGTTTGTCTTCAGAAATGTAAATTTTTACAATTTTCTTTAAAAAAATTGTGAATTTACATTTTACTTAGAGCTTATATGCGTCTCCTTTATTCTCATGGAATATACAAGAAACAGAAAATCTTAAACAGCAATATAACAGTAACACAAAAATATTGGCATGTCAGGACATTCATTCATTTCTCTTGAAAGAAATTGCTATTTTCGCTATCAGTTACGTTAAAATTTCTCGAAATTTTACTATCGTTTTCTATATCAAAAGGTAATAAGTTACTTATAATTTTACTAATAATTAGCTACATCCTTTCTCACTGGAATGTTTCAGATCTCAGTAGCATCCTCTATATCTAATATCCTGCAACTTGTTAGAGATATTAAAATATCTTTTGTCAGTTGTAAATATTTTTAAACATATGTGAGTTAATTTTAACTAAATAGTGAAAACTCGAACTGTCCCAATAACAAAGCAAAACTCAGTCACTTCTGTTATTATTCTAAAAGGATTATTACACAGTTTTACTGTATCAATTTAATTTAGCACGTTTCAGTCATTTATAGGTAAGTATGTTTTAAGTGTACAAAATCTCTTAGTCAGAACTGCGTTCGAGATTTTCGATATCAGGTTTTAATAAAACAAAATCTAATATTTAAATTTTACCACTTTAAAAGTTCCAATATGGCATCTGATTCTAGCAACTGTTTTGTTTTATTAACATGTTGTTTTAACTTTTATTTCTGTCTAAGCCGCACTCCGTAATAGGCAGAAAATCAAGAATTTAATCCAGTTTGTTTTAGACTTCCCTCCAAAAAGAATTTCTTCAGCTGTGAATTCAGTGGATTCATGCACTGATGAGTTAATTACATTTTCAAAATCAGTTACATTTTAGCCCATACACACTGATTATGATGACAATATGTTCAACATAAGCAACTTAAATCATGTACATAGTTCTCAATGGGAGTACAAAACAATACCTCATATCTTATATGGCACGATAGTCTGTTTTGTCAATCTTTATATTCTCAGGACCTTTCCGAACCAAATCCTGGCCGACCATTAGAAAAGTGGTTGACTGCTAGGGCATTGTCTGCGGGCTATTTAAGGCTTCTGACGGACACATTTGAGTGACCATCATTTGGTGCTGAGCGTGCACTAAATGAGGCAGTAGTTAATTTTTCTTTGGTTCAGTTTCCATTTCCTGTTTTTGTGCTGATCAAACTCTGATTTCTTTTCCTTTCGTTCAGTCACGATTTCCTGTTTTTGTCTGTAGCTTTGTACACATAGACACTATTGGCAGGTATGCAAATGTATAGAGGTAGTACTATTGTGACATGTGGAATGGCCATCATAGTAGATTAGTATTGTTCGTGTTTAGCCTTGTTACTAGGCCATATAAGGTATGTAAGGGGAGCAGACAGGTCGGCGTTGAGAATATCTATGAAGCACACGGACGAACCACATGTTCATGTGAGACTACGTTATCAGTAACTGTGAGAGTTTGAAAGAGGCCTCATTGTGGGTCTCCATTGAGCTGGCTGGTCGAGTCACACAGCACAATATCCAGAGCTGTGGGGCATTCGGATTTGACATCGGCCTGATATCGGGCTGCGTGAGAACGTGAGGTAAGGTGCGGGAATATTGACAGTCAAGCTTCACCACCACGGGAGAAGACTGCTGTAAAGCGCATCAACCACATACTAATCATTTCCCGCCGGCGACTGCCATCTGGGATCTAGTAATGGACAGCATGCAACATTCTGTGTCATCCCACCATAATGATCGGAGACTAGAATGAGCTGGATCGGGTATTCTATGCGTAGGTGGTCGTTAACAGCAAAATACAAACAGCAGCGTTTCTAATGGTACTGTGATCGGGAAGCATGTGTTGCTAACGCATGAGGTGACACTGTGTTTAGCGATGTATCGCGGTTCTGCCCTATCCGGGATGACCGTTGTCGGCCAATATGGGAGTGACGTGGGGAGAAGTCCAATTCTTCCAATGGTTTCGAAAGACGTAGCAGTGTTACTCACGTAGCCATGATGTGGAGAGCCGTGGGGTGTGACTTCAGGTTATTGGTGACAGTGACTGACGGAAATATGAATGGACAAATGGTTCAAATGGCTCTGAGCACTAAGGGACTTAACATCTGAAGTCATCGGTCCGCTAGAACTTAGAACTACTTAAACCTAACTAACCTAAGGACACCACACACATCCATGCCCGAGGCAGGAGTCGAACCTGGAACCGTAGCGGTCTCGCGGTTCCAGACTGTAGCGTCTAGAACCGCTCGGCCACCGCGGCCGGCTCTGAAGGGGCAATTATAAGTCACGGACATCCTGAATCCTCATGTGTTACATATAAGGCAAACGTATTGTGATTCCATTTTTCAGAAGGACAATGCTCGTCCACACGTGGCATTTATCGGTATGATACTGCGGTAATCCCATGCCCAACAAGTTCTACAGACCTGTCACGGGTCGAACACGTGTGGGACCAGCTCGGACTTCAATTCCGTCCCATTGCCAGTATTCAGAATATCACGGACCAGTTACATCAGTCGTTGATCAGATTGCCTGAGAAAACGAAAGCAACGCTTTTAATGAAGTCGTTCATAACTGAATCAGAGCATGCATCCAGGCCTGAGGCGATGAAAAGTCCTACTGATAAACGAGCTCTTTTTGCAAATTTCTTTGCAAATTTGACCAAATTTTGCAGTCACTGAAATAACATTCTCCCTATT
The DNA here is from genome assembly GCF_021461395.2 of Schistocerca americana. Lineage (NCBI taxonomy): Eukaryota > Metazoa > Arthropoda > Insecta > Orthoptera > Acrididae > Schistocerca > Schistocerca americana. Next base: position 352,707,251 of record NC_060121.1, on the reverse strand, counting down.
CGAAAATTTTCGTTTCGACTCCTCTTCCCCTTCTGGGTTCTGCACTTTTTTTCATCAGACTGTGTTTATGTGCAACATCATCTGTAACTAAATCCCTGAGAAATTCCTCTTTTATTTATTCCACACGTGAGTTATTCACCATAAATACATTATTGACGTCTCTGCTAACATCAACAGCCGTTCGGAAATTTCCCGTGACATTCCTAAAATAGGAAATATGTGGTATGGTCTTATGAGACCAAACTGCTAAGGTCAGCGGTCCCTAAGCTTAGGCACTACTTAATGTAACTCAAACTAACTTACGCTAAGGACAACACACACACCCATACCCGAGGGAGGACTCGAACTTCCGACGGGGGGAGCTGCGCGGGCCGTGACAAGGTGACATTCCCTACTGCACACTAAATCACTGAAGTGACAAAAGTCATGGTCTAGCAATATGCATATATGCAGACGGCTTTATTTTTGGGCACACAAGGTATAGAAGGACAGTGCATTGTACTCAGGTGATTCACGTGAAGATGATTCCGACGTGTTTATGCTCGCACGACGAGAATTGAAGGCGGAGTGATAGTTGGAACCAAACGCATGGGACGCTTCATTTCGGAAATCGTTCGGCAATTCATTATTCCGATATACAAAGTGTCAAGAGTGTGCCGAAAATACCGAATTTTAGGAGTTACCTGTCACCACGGATAATGCAGTGGCTGATGTCCTCCACTTAACGACCGAGAGTGGCAGCGTCAGTCCTAATAAACAAGCAATAATGTGGGAAATGCCCGGAGAAATAATGTGGTATGTACGACGAACGTATCCTTTAATACAGTGCGGCGAAATCTCGTGTTAAAGGCTATGGCAGCAGACGACCGAAGCGAGTGCCTTTGTTAACAGCACGACTTCGCCTGCAGTGCCTCTGCTGGGCTCGCGACCATATACACTGAAGCGCCAAAGAAACTATTATAGGCATGCGTATTCAAATAGAGAGGTATGTGAACAGGCAGACAACGCCTGTACAATAAGTGTTTGGCGCGGTTGTTAGATCGGTTTCTGCTGCTACAATGGCAGGTTATCAAGATTTAAGTGAGTTTGAACGTGGTGGTGTAGTCAGCGCACGAGGGACGGGACACAGAATCCCCGAGGTAGTGATTGCCATTTAACGAGTGTGTAGTGAATATCAGGAATCCGGTAAAACATCAAATCTCCGACATCATTGCGCCCGGAAAAAGTGCTGCAAGAACGGGGCCGACGACGGCTGAAGAGAACCGCTCAACGTGACAGAAGGGCAACCCTTCCCCAAATTCCTGCAGATTTCAGATCTGGATCATCAACAAGAGTCAGTGTGCGAACCATTCAACGAAACATCATCGATATGGGCTTTCGGCCCGAAGGCCAACTCGTATACCCTTGATGACAGCATGACACAAAGCTTTACGCCTCTCCTGTGCCCCTCAACAGCGACATTCGTCTGTTGATGACTGGAAACATGTTGCCTGATAGGACGAGTCTCGCTTCAAATTGTATCGAGCGAATGGACGTGTACAGGTATGGGGACAACCTCATAAATCCATGGGCCGTGCATGTCAGCAGAGGACTGTTCAAGCAGGTGGAGGCTCTGTAATGGTGTGCGGTGTGTGCAGTTGGAATGATATGGGACCCCTGGTACGTCTAGAAACGACTCTGACGGTTGACACGTACATTAGCATCCCGCCTGATCACATGCATTAAATTGCCATGTTAACGGACAACATTTGTTTCCGATTAGTTTGAAGAACATTCTGGTCAATTCGAGCGAATGTTTTGGCCACCCATATTACCCGACATAAATATTTATGGGACAATTCGAGAGGTTTGTTGAGTCGCGCGGTTCCAGAATGTAGCTCCTAGAACCACTCGGCCACAAGGCCAGCCGTTATACATGAGTTTAAATGCAAAATTATCTACCTCAAGACAATACTATTTCAACATCCAACAGCATCTCAAGGGCCATTTAAGGGTTCATCCACTCACCACCTATCCTCTCACCTCCACAAAGGATGTACAGAGAGCTGTATGTGGAGACAAGGATATAGCAAAGAGCTTGGAATATCTGCGGTTGCTGCTGAGAACGATTTACTATGCACAGACTAAATTCAGAGTTGACCGTGTATTACAGATTAAAACCGTGCAAGAATTCGTGTTCTAATAGCGGCCAGCACACAGTTTCAGATTCTCACGTAAAATCAAGACGTTAATATTTCTTAACTACATCCGAAAGATATACAAAATTATCTGAGCGTCATTCAGTGTTGTCATAAATACCTTTCGAAAATTCTGAAAAAATAACAATCGATGAATCAGTTACCATGAATCCACTAACTTACCTCTGTCCTAATTTAATTACGCTGTTATAAATGGAAGCGATATCATGCAAGACTACATGCATTGCTTGATCATGTGGGTGAATATTACTTTCAGTTACACTAACTGTGTACTTTGCTAAATTATTAATGTTCGTCGGTAGTTTCCTGTCTTTACTAGTGTCGTTCTTTTATAATAATAGGTATTATGGTCAGTCTGCAATGGCGTCAAAGAAACATTATTTCAAAACTGTTTATGTACTTCAATAATAATTGCGACCTGTAACTTGCTGTTGTCTCGTAAAAAATCCAAAGAGACGATATGTTCAGTAAATCTGTAATACTGACACTACTAATTCAACAATCGTTTAATTAACATAAAGTGAAATAAATTGGAATTTGCATGCATTTTGTATTCGGTACAATCTGATTACTTCAGTAGTTAAAAAGGTGTTTTCTTGTTAGACAGATGAAGTTAATTTACTAATTTGCACCGTTAAACTGGCAACAGCTACATGTAATGTAAAACGCTGCACACGTCTGAGTGCGATTCTGCACTCGTTGCCACGAAAGTTGGTTATATTAGAATGAATACATCATTCATAAGTGACGTGTTGCGTGATTGCACCGAAATATCCATACCGTGTTCGAGAATTCTGAACCATAGGCATGGATTAATGTGTTCAATTTTAGTTATTGTATTATTTCTCAATAGAAGTTTATAAACTTGTAACCTTGTGTAAACATTTTAAAGAGGTTTTATTTTTAAATCTGCCAGAAAGTTTCATATCAGCGCACACTCCGCTGCAGAGTGAAAATCTCATTCTGGAAACATCCCCCAGGCTGTGGCTAAGCCATGTCTCCGCAGTATCCTTTCTTTCAGGAGTGCTAGTTCTGCAAGGTTTGCAGGAGAGCTTCTGTAAAGTTTGGAAGGTAGGAGACGAGATACTGGCAGAAGTACAGCTGTGAGGACCCGGCGTGAGTCGTGCTGCGGTAGCTCAGATGGTAGAGCCCTTGCCCGCGAAAGGCAAAGGTCCCGAGTTCGAGTCTCGGTCGGGCACACAGTTTTAATCTGCCAAGAAGTTTCATATCAGCGCACACTCCGCTGCAGAGTGAAAATCTCATTCAGGTTTTATTTTTAATATTCTAGTTAAGCCTACCGACATCGTCAACCTTTCCAGGAATTAGAGAAGCACCAACACAGGTTACCCTTATGGTTATCAGTCGGCCGGTGTGCCCGAGCGGTTGTAGGCGCTTCATACTAGAGCCGCGCGACCGCTACGGTCGCAGGTTAGAACCGTGCCTCTAGCTTGGATGTATGTGATGTCCTTAGGTCAGTTAGGTTTAAGTGGTTCTAATTCTACGGGACTGATGAGCTCAGATGTTAAGTTCCATAGTACTCAGAGCGATTTGAACCTAAATGTTTAGAGGAGATCTCACATATGTTTTCCAGCTTACGAGACCTTTTTCCTTTTCAGTTGAAAGTGCCCCTGTGCAAATGCAGATGTAAGTGATTAATCTACAATGTACCTCCCATTCTAAAGACAACTCCTTTTTGTTAAAACTGTCCAGGAGACCTGCAATGTATTCCTCAGGTAGAATTTCCACTTTGCATAATGAGTTTGTGAAGATGCTACAACGTATCGATCGGTAGATGGGTGTCAAAGACCTTTGTTTTAGATTATGAAACTAAGTAAGTGCATTCAGTGTGTGAAACATCTATCAAAATATCTGCATCTGTGCAAATGCCGACAATCAATACCACACAAAAATTTTATTATGTCACTGAGCGCCTATAATAATGAGTTTGTTTTTTTCTGATCTATGTTGTTGAGAAATGTGAAATATAGAGCCAAATTACACGCAGCGTGACTGCAATGCCGTTCATGTACGATGCGTTCGCTGTTTCCCCATCCCCTCCCCCCCCCCCCCCCCCCTCCTCTAGCTCAGACAGCGTGCCGTGGCAGTGGGGAAAATTTGCATGTAGGCTGAGGGCTATGGTACTCTCACGAGCCGAATTCTTGGCCACTTCTGGTTTAGAGCAGTGCCTTAGGAAGCTTGTTTAGCAAACAGCTTATGAGAATGGGTCTGGATGTGGTCTTCATCAAGCTCTGAAGACACTACAGGCTCAGACCCCACCTGTCGAAATATTGGCAATTATCTAAGATGTCACATGGACGCATTCTTGTAAGCTGTTCAGACGTTTACGCCCTTGGAGAAATTCAAATTGCCACATTGCTAGCATTCTCCACGCTCTTTACAGTATTACCACATACCAGCTGTAAGTCGTAGGCAAAAAAAAAAAAAAATAACAGCTAGTAACACTGTGAGTGGTGGACTACCCAACATTGATGAGCTATTTAACAGACTATAAGGAAATAATTTTCTCTACGGAGCTCAGCATTGGTTATGAAAATATCTGTTCTCAACTTGCGCTCTACAGTTGAGCAGAGATGAAGCATCTTCCAGGTGATATACTACCGTGGTGAGCTGCTGAGCACAACAACAGCATGTAAACAGCTTTTAGACAAATTAGAAAATTTCCTGACAGGCAGGACCAGAGCCTCAACCCAGGTCAGGTCTCCTTGGATACTGGTGTGCGCCGGGAAACTCTAGAAGACAGTTGCTGTTCTATGTACACAGTAACGAGTAAGTGCCAGTGAAAATCTATTGGGTAAAAATTACTTTAGCGTCCAGTTACATCTGGCTAAAAATATTGGTCTCGAGTATACGCTGACAGCGAGCTCTTAATGTAGAGAAATTAAAATTTATGCATTTCATGAAACTTAAACATCTGGTATGCTTTGAGTACAGAATGAATGCGTCGTAACTAGTTAACCATATTTTGGAGTACCAACATGTACAGATACGAAGTGGAACGACCACAAAGGATAAGTTAAACAGCAGCCCACAGTCCACTGCTTGAATGCCGGAAAATTGAAGTCTGTCCAGAAAAGAGAATCCTTACCAAAAGCTTGTATGGCGGAAACATGAAGTTATATGGTCTTTGCGCTCCCATTTCTCTTTAAACTATGAAAGATATTTCGCCTACTCAGTGTTAATTTAATACGTCTAGCAGTAAAATAAAGTAAATGTAAAATATTAATGAAATTATTTCATGAATTTTGAAATTGGGCTTTATAATCCATGATCTGATAAGGAATAACATTTTCATAAAGGAGCTAAAGAATTGTTTCCACAGGTACGTACAGACTGAAGCGATCGTTGCTAAAATTAACACTGGAAAAGCATAAGTGAAAAACTGGGACATTAATATAAGGATTCAGAAGAAGAGAAAGTTTACGATTTTAGAGCCTTCAGGAGGTTTTATTCGTTTAAATGGCATTACCAAGTCTCACACTACTCCAGGAACTAGAATGAGAGCATTAGTATTAGTATATGTGTTCCGTCCGTTCACACACACACACACACACACACACACACACACACACACACACACACACACACTGTAGTTCATTACTATGTATGCGCCTGTACTCGGTCTGTATTGCATTCTATCTCCAACGTCGTAAATATGCGTTTTTGTCCTGTAAGTAAACGTTCCCAGCTGTCTTCTGTCTCAGTTACTTCAAATAATATGATACGTCTGGGCAACGTCTACAATATAAAGCATCTGGGAACGCATGTCATTGCCATTTCTCCTTGTTTACATTGTAACAGAAATTCCTCGTGCCAAATATCGATAATCTGTAGTTTCTGACGTATATTGTGTCGTTACCTTGGCCGAGATTAAAGGCATCTGCGATCCATTGAGTAACTCAAGTCCGCTTTGTAATTAGACTGTAGAAGTATCTATCTGAGTAATTTTTTAATTAAGTCCCACTTTCCGACTCAATGTACACAAATTTTAACATTTACCTTTTCCGTTGTATTTGCGACACGAAATTTTGTGACTGTACAATGACTTCGTACGTTACACTGGACATAACATCTCACGATGCATTTAAATCTCCACGTCGAGTCTCCACATTCGAATACGAGATCGATGCATATTTAGACAAGTTATGAAGCCATCGCTAAACACTACTGAGTTTTGATGGTTTACCACGTAAATGTGACAGAAGTGCCAAAAGGATGGGCACTGTTCAAGTAGGAACATACTACAGGTGACATTCTAAGGCCATACACTAATGAGCCCAAACAATTTTGACCATGCTCTCCCCCAAGGTTGTATGCTGCGGGGTGGCGCTAAAGGCACGTGACGCGGTAAGGGAAGTGAATGACACGAGCAAAGACGAATGGGGAATCATTCCAGCGAAGGTAAGTGGTGCGAATGCGGAAATCCACCAACTTAAGAGACTTTGAGAAAAGCCAGATTGTTGTGGCCCAATGCCTGGGGGCGAGCATCTCGGCGGAGATGGTTGGCTGTTCGCGTGCTACTGTTGTGAGCAGCTAAGGAAAGTGGTTGAAGAATCCTGAAACCACGAGTAGGCGACATGAGTTTGGACGTCTGTATCTCATCACAAATCATAGGGATCAGAGGCTTGCCCACTCTCTAAAGCATGCTACGTGGCGATCTGTGGCGGATCTGACGACAGATTACGACACTGACGCAGGCAGAAGTGTTTCGGGGCACATCGTTCGGCGCACAGTGTTGAACATGACACAGCAGACGACCCCTACGCGTTTCCATGTTCACCCAACGACATCGTCAATTATGATTACAGTGTGCAAGGAGTCATCTAAACTGGACCGCTGATCAATGGAATTGCGTCAACATGTCGGATGCATCCCGTTTATTGTTAAACCAAGTCGATGGTCGTGTCCAGATAAGCCATCATCCAGGCGAACGGTTGCTCGAATCATGCTCCGCACTACGGACGCAGGCCAGTGGGAGCTGTATTATCTTACGAGGAAGATTCATCTGGGCTTCCATGGGACCTGCGGTAGTAATCGAAAGCACCATGACACCTGTGGACTACGTGAACACTATTAGGGACCACCTGAAACCCCTTATGCCTTATGTATATCTCAATAGCGTTGGCATCTTCCAGCAGGACAACTGTCCGTGTCACAAGGCGAGAATCATGCTACAACGGTTTGATGAGCATGATAGTGAATTCACGTTGATGTCTGGCCCATCAAATCCGGATTATCTGAATCTGTTGAAACCCAGCCGGGAAGTTATCGGCCGCCAGCTCTGTGCCCGCAATCCATCCGCCTATAAATTACGAGAAGTGCACAGATATCGGGTGCCACAAACATCTGGAAACCTATCAAGTACTTGCAGAATCCGTGGCACGCAGAATCACTGCTGAATTATGTTAAAGAAGTGGACCAACACGCATTTAAATAGGTGGTCATAATATTTTGGCTCACCATTGTATCATCTCTACGATGGGCCGTTGTATCAGCGCACTCTGTTTCGCTTTGGTTTGGCGAGCAAATTGGTAACCGTTGGCGTTAAGAGTAACGAGGCTAAATCAGTAGTCGTTAAGATTGCATGGTTGCCTGGTTCACGTGACGGAGCTGCGGAAATAATCTTCTGGCGAAAGGACCTTAATTTTGTGATAAATTTGCGTTCGTACGTACACCTCATGCAATAGTAGTATAAAGCTGAATCGAATCGTGAGAGATAAGAGCTGATGTCCGCATATAACCCCCGTGTCGCCTGAAGGGACTAGTTGGATTAACTATCGTGCCCACAAACAGAAATCTGTTGTTGTGCAAATGTGTGTGAAATCTTATGGGACTTAACTGCTAAGGTCATCAGTCCCTAAGCTTACACACTACTTAAATTATCCTAAGGACAAGCACACACGCCCATGCCCGAGGGAGGAGTGGAACCTCCGCCGGGACCAGCCGCACAGTCCATGACTGCAGCGCCTCAGACCGCTCGGCTAATCCTGCGCGGCTCTGTTGGTGTGACTCAGTGTGAGTGTGACCTCAAGGAGTGTAAATAATTTAGTGTGTAAACAGTGCAGACGTGTGAAATAATTTTGAACTATATGCTAAAGATCTGTCAGAATCATGTTGCATCAATCTATATTCTAGCACCTTATAAATGTTTCTTATAGCAACCTTCCAGAGATATTCGAATTCAGTAGTGCAGAGGAAGAAGTGAAGGTGAAGTGAACGTGTGCGGGTGAGTGTGGCCAAGCATCATAGTAAAATATATATCCCGTCTATACCAAACAGCCCTCCCCCAAACGTCAGGCAGGTTCACTTACAAGCCGCTGTTCTGCAAATTGATCCGCTGTCGCACTTCTAGCACTCGATCGTCCTCTGACCACGTGACGATTTTCTACATGGGTGACGACAAAAACGTGGTGCCGGTACACGCAATACCAAAGAAGAGGCAGCCCCATCACCCAGCAGCTACTGGACTCTGACACTCGCACGAGCTATCATTAACAGCTTATCGCAGTGAGACCACTGGCCCCTTGAGCTCGATAACATATCTTTCTGGGTATTTTCCTAGTTAATCAAATAAGTGTGTGTTACTCGTACTCGCTCCATGGTGGCTGTAGACTGAATATCACTATATACGAGGGTTGGAACTTTAATAGTGTCAACTATTTCTTTACAGCTCGTACAAAATAGATACGAGTTTCAAAGTTTTACTGACCTTCAAAGTAGTCACCATCATTGTGACCCGTTGCCAGCGATGTGGAAGTCGTAGGATACTCTTAGCAGTGCCAGTTGTGTTGACAGTTTGAGCGGAACGGTCTATTGCCCGACGAATTTGTAGCAGTTGTGAAACGAATGCCGTGAAGTGTTTTTTCAGTTTAGAAATCGAGTTGAACTTACGAGGACTTAGATCAGGGGAGTGCTGTAGGTTGTATAGCACTTGCCAGCCCCATCAGTCAAACAAATCAGTAGCAGCTTGCACTGTATGTGCTTGAGCATTGTTCTGCAAAATGATGGTCAGGTCCTGCAGAAAGTGTCATCACTTCTGTCCCTATAGTGTTCATTTTAGGAACACAACCTACGATCAGCTTAGAGACAGAAGTGATGACACTTTCTGCAGGACCTCACCATCATTTTGCAGGACAATGCTCATGCACGTACAATGCAAGCTGTTACGGATTTGTTCGACTGATGGGGCTGCTAAGTGCTGTACCACCTACTGCACTCCCCTGACTTAATCCCTAGTAAGTTCAACTAGATTTCTTAACTGAAGGAGACACTTCACTGCATTCGCTTCAGAAATGCTACAAATTCGTCGGGCAATAGACCGCGCCACTCGAACTGTCAACGCAACTGGCACTGCTAAAAGTATCCTACGACTTCCACATCGATGGCAACGGGTTATACACAATGATGGTGACTACTTTGAAGGTCAGTGAAACTTTGAAACACGTATCTATTTTGCCTCTATTAAAGTCCCAACCCTCGTATCACTACTCGTAACTCAGTGTTACGAGTCCATTCCTTCCAACCTAGCTCTCAGTTCCAAACGCTGTCGTTCTCAGTAAATTACACTTACCGAGGGAGTTAAAAATAATTAATCTCGTGTCGTAATACTGTTTCTATAGATCGCTTTCTTACGCTAGATATGTCATCAGATATACTACCTAACTGCATCCAACATCTCCTTGGTTTCGTATGAAAATCTGGTGTTAATTATTGTATTTCTAAATGTTTCTATGTTGGTGTTTCGAGTAAATCACTTGTTTCGACAGTTTCTGTAACTGCAGTCTACATTCTGCCCTACATTTTGATTCACTATACGCATATTACGATGCTCGCCTTCATCTTGTTTGTGAATCCTAATTTGATTCATCGAAAAGCGGTCTTGGATCAATTAATCTTAGTACTGTAGGCAGTGTAAAGGGTGTCCCAGGAAAAGCAGTCAATATTCATGGATATATCAGGAATGATTATTTGAAGCAGTAAAGTTCGTATTCCGAATGATTTCCGAGATACAGTACACTCTTAATGTAAAACATTTTTTGTTTTCTGTATTATTCAGTGTGAAAAAATAATTTTTAAAGAGGGATTTAACGAACCTTTTAGATGGAGCAATCCCAGATTAGTCTGTATCAGCTGTTATTCGCAACTCAGCTTATTTACTAAGGTAGTCAAGTTAATAAGATGAATACTTTCAGTTGAATGAAATACCCATCAAGAATAACGAATGTGGATCTGCTGGAACCAGCTTTCCTGATGGAGTTAGACTTTCGACTACTTGGTGAGTCATATAAAAAGACATTCGTGTAAGAAAACAACGAAGAAACATAGATTATCAGCGTCAACGTGATGGAATCGCCCACCTTCACCGAGATGGCGCTGTTGTTGGTGAAACAGATTGCAATTTCCGTTTCTGGAATGGAAATTCGTATATTTTACTATATTTTCATAATCTACGAAATAGAATGTATCAGTATGTACCGAAGATCTTTTTCCCTTGAGACGCAAAGCCGAAATTACAAGAACGAACACATAAGCAGAATTTCAATGGATTCTATACGTTTTCCCATTTAGAGTACCCCAAACACAATTAGAGCCATATATTAGCTGAAACCTGTGACTCCTTAATGTTTTGGTAAGTCTAAGATATTTTAGAGTCACGTAGTAATGGCGCAACCGCCTGGTTTGAACAACCAATTACCAGTCAATTCTTTTTGTGATTAGTCGGTGTGTTCGATCACATTCAACAACCGAATGAAACTAATCTCTACGGCCACGTGAGCTATATGAATGTCTTTCATCCACTCTCTGGGTTTCAGAGGTGTCACTCAGTGTGAGACAACTGAATGAGAATTCTCTGAGGGTTACGTCAGTTGCAAGAATATTTTCACGTAGTCACCGGCTAGGAGTTCTCAAGCTTACAAACTTGTTAAACCAGTTCTATTACATATGAACTGTGGATGGATGCCTACACTTTTCGATATGTAACTTATCATACTTCAACGAGAAGTAAACAAAAGGTATATTTCTATAAATAATTTTAATGATTTCTGTATTTATTTACCTAATTCCAGCGTTAAATATGAATTTTTGTTTGGCCCTCAAAGTCTAATAATCGCTGCTACATTATATATGTATATTTAGGTAAATCAAAAATTACTTTGGTAATTTAAATTTATTCAATCTCTATCTCTATCTTATCGCCAGTTGTCACCCATCATCGATAAATCTATTCCGAGAAATGGTCAATTGAGGTGAACATAAAGTATATGAGAGACTAATTTTGGATTGTTTGGTGACTTGATCTTTTGCTTTTTAAGTATATATACCACTTTTCAGCAGTACGTTTTTGCGAAATATAATTTGGAATCATTTGTTGATATTATTAACGAGACTAGACGAGTGTGGAGAAACCACGTAAATGTCACACTCAGGCTGGCTAACAGAACTTAAACTACTAATACACGTCAGAAACAATCACATAACAAGATAATCGGAAAGGACTAATGGAAGTTTGCGTGGTGAAAGTGTGACGTGAAATCTATGGTTCTAGCCGTAGCAGCCGCGAAGAAATTATGCAGAACGTCAGCCATATAGTCTTTGTCTCCTGTAGATACAGTAACAGTCCAGATTGTCTGCTTACGGAGCTGGTCAAAATTGAAGCAAGACTTCCCATTCCATGGTGACGTTCTTGACAGCTGTGGATGTAATCAATTATATGCTGCTCATGGACTTATTGTAACAAAATTACATTGAAATATAAACTATTAGTTTTGTGTGTGTGTGTGTGTGTGTGTGTGTGTGTGTGTGTGTGTGTGTGTGTGTGTGTGTGTGTGTAGTCTGAAATTAGTCTTTAGTACTTGAACAGTGGTCTGGCTGACACAAGAATATCTATAATTTCTTTTTTCTTTTACATGCTGCGAACCCCTATTAGACAGTGATTTCTGTAGATTTAAATCGATGTTTTCCATATTTTTAATAGAGATAACATTGCGAAAACAAGACAAAAGCTCTAAAAATGTATGTCTGGAAAGAATGGCTGGTGAGATAGGGGCCAGACCTGTGTTCTGGAGCCTACTTTTCTGTTGAGGTCATTGTCCATTTCCTTTTGATTGTATGTGCAGCCACAAGGTATGGTGCTCGTGTCGATCTTAGTGGCATCAAGGGCCTCTTACATCACATATTTTGTTTTTAGCTTCTTGATGTTGTAGTGGTCTCAGAATACATTAGTTATTGCGTGTACTGTAAAGAACTACAAAAAAAATTCTCTTATTCCAATGGCTAATATGGTACCGTGCTATTGTTCAGTTAAAGATATCAATAGTCAGTCTCGTGTAGTAAACGCCGGGGAGTGGGGAGCGAGTGGAGTGACGAGTAGACTGTGACGTGGATGCAAGTGCACGAAAAGTTTTAAAATCGATCTTACGTAGTCAACACCACGTTGAGCAATTTTTTAGGACAGTACACGATCAAGACCGTTTACAGTTGTTTTGTATGCTTCTAAAACAGCGTGATGACGATCCGCAGTTCACATCACACATTTTATTCACAGACGAAAATGGATTCACACAGATTAATAAATTACCACTCTAACATTAAGTGGATGTGAACGGCCGCGAATCCCCTGTCGAACTTGGAAGCAAAGCACTATGATACCGTCTCCGCCACTGTATTATCATAGTCACAGAGATGTACGTTTTACTTCTCCATTGTCAGCTGCTCTTTACGAAGAATTTCTGCTTAACAAGTAGGCATCTTTGTTGGAGAACGTGAAACCCCTACCAGACAGAGATATGGATCTCAGAGCTATTTCCGTACCATGCGAGGATCTCGATATTCACCAAACACCTGTCTCATCGCTTCCCTCTTAACTGTGGTCAGCAAATAAAGGTGTCCATTCCTTTTTCAGCCTCTCGGGAGCGTCTACTGTACAATATTAATAAGTAACACAAAAGCCAACATTATCATTTCAGAATTACTATGAACGGTCTTTATGCATGGCGGGATACCATCTCAGATTCAGCATCAAGTGTGGATACACTTACCTCATTCGTATAGTAAGTGGTGAGTGAGTTTTGATCTCGATGATATTGATGCTAATATTTGAATTATTGCAATAAGAGATCCAGAGTACGAAAATTAAAGGATGTTTCAGTTCGCATGTTATAAGCACCTCATAAAAAAGAATGATGAACTGATCGAGCAGATTCTGTCCACACATCTGCTTACTTCTTGGAATTCAAAGTTACGGAGCCTTTTGAAAACTCTGTAATGTTTTATATCATTTGTAAGAGTACCCTGATAAATATGCGTTTCCTTCCACAGGACCACTGAAGGATATAATGTCATGCGTAGTTACGGCATGGAACACATACAGGTAGATGGTGATCAACGGCCACGTTTTAGTTTCCATATGTATTTTCACAGGTCCGTTCTTTTTCGGCCACTGTTCTTTTCTGTAAGAATGTAGGACATTTAAAACATCTTGAATATCTCCTTGTCGCCATTAGAGTTAATATGCTAAAGCAATGAGTTTGTTTTGTGCAAAACGCAACGTACAGAAGTTACTAACGTAACTCATTACGCTCTATGGCGTATACGCCCGATGACGGCATAAAACATTATCAATTATGTCGGCGTAATAAAGAGATTCCACTTGCGACTCACTTGACGTATTGACAGTATTTTCCGAGGTTATAAGCTGTTGGCGGAGCATACATACTCTCGGACTGAAGAGAATGGAGTTTTCAGTATAATATCGAAATTTCAAATCATTGTCACACCTGCGTCCCCGCCGATCTTGCGAGTTAAGATTTTTTAAATAGCACTTTCTTCGCAGTTTTTACCTAGTACCTCGAGGAAATTGAACACCTCTCCATCTGGTACCTAATCCACTCTCCAAACCAGAATTCTGATGTGTGTCGCCCATCTTCGGAAGTTATTCCACTGTGAGAATCCACGTCCATAAAACATCGTGTATAAGGCACGTTTCCGAGCGTCTTCCTTAGTTTCGATAATAAGTGAACGAACGATCTTTGAAATAAGTAGCAGTGGCGTAAATTTACTGTCAGCGGAGCACTTCACCTTTCAGTTGAGTGTGTCATTAGAATGTCGTCTTCACAGTGTCATCCTCCAGCGTGACCTGTTCCTTCGAAGAGGCGATACGTAATTCGTGCCTTGCCTCTTTAAAAAGCGCCTGCTGCTTCGTCTCACAAGTGGCTAGTGTTCACGTCAAATGAACTACACTATTTTAACGAAGTAGTGACTCCTAGTATTCCTTTTTGCATGTTCCAAAGCTAAAGTTTCATCGAGTAAGACGAAAGAAGAAATCAATAACTTCAGCCGATGTCCACTCTAAAACAAACTTCTTTGTGCGCTTAATGAACTGGTCATAAAAGTTATTCCCTTCGTACATTTATTTCTGCTCTGTGTTAGCTCCTTTTGAGAAATTAAGCAATGAAACCTCTTGACCGTTTTATCTTAGCAGAATGAAGATGGAGGCAACTGTCTTGGTTGTGTCTATTCTCTGTCCTCAATATTCTCGCTGTACATATTCTACGAAGATATTTGTTTCACATAAGCAAAAAGATAAAATACACCACAGCCACTTGCGACAGCGTACCCAGAGTTCGACAATAAGGTAGAACACCTATCTGGAGATTCTCATCACAGCAAAAAAAAGAGCTGTGTGTGAACCACTTTGAATCATCATGTTAGAGGAATGTTCAAACTTCCTCATTGCCCTTTAATTACCAGTCGGCAGCACAAAAATGATTTCTACAAAAGCAGCAGAATAGTATATCATTCTGCTACGTGCCAGGACACGCTGGTCCAAGAAAACTACAAGGTTGACGTAGCCCATATATCGTGTAGAGGCCATACGGGTGTTACATCTGAGTGTGCATGTCCTGTGCGATGGAATGAAGAATGGCAGGTATTACACGAAAGCAGAATACATTGTAACTGACATTAAAATTTCTGTCCTCTAGGACTTGTTTTTAGGCTGTCATGGGAAACTAAACTTGGCTCTACTTTACACTCTTGGCCTTATTAGAGGGTCCACGTGTATGTTTGGTCTGCACCGCGCATACAGTATGCGACCGGATATCCCTGGACAGCAAATGATGCTTTCCCCAACACTCCAGCGCTGTAACTAGTAGTGGATTGAGATGATATTATAACGTTTGTTTTCCAGAAAGTCTTTCCACTGCTCTAAGACACTAAAGGTATAATTTCTTTCCTTTATTCCGGAATCACCCAGTTCTGGGTATTTGAGTGAACGGATATGACCTAGCTTATCCAAAAGAAATTCAAAGCTACATAATCTTTGGCCTGAACAGCCACCTGATTCTTTTCGAAGCATGATGCAGCGCCCATAGCTTCATTTTGGAGAGCGTTGTGTTTCACCGTTAGTGACAAGGGCACGCCGATGGTCTGTAATGGCCATTGTATGAAAATGAAAAATTAAGTGGATCTAGCATTAATTAAGAGTGCTTAAATTGCTGATATAAAAATTAAACGTCGCATACACAAGAATTTTTGTGCTAGCTCGGAAAAGCGATAAAGAAAAGGTATAATAAATATTTTATTGTTGTTTCCAAACATTATTAACCCCATTTATAGATATGTTCCCAGATACCGTCTCAGCTTTGCAGTCCAAATAAATTTTATAAGATCTACTCCACATGCAGTTTTCTTTTCTGACGTGGTAGGATCGTGAATTACAAAATCAGGGGTGGACCTTATATGAGTATCATTAATACGTAATTGACAAGGATCGCTCCACAGGTCGTCATAGTTGCGTTACATCAGGCGATATACATTTCTTGGGCCATGTGAGTAGAAATGTCTGGCATATGGAAAGAAGTCAAAAACTTAAATTTCATAGAATTTCATTCGAACAAATCGATTCAAATTTATGAAAAATTATAGCTGTGCCATGCCAATTTCAACTGTATTATAAAGTAATGAAGTAATTTATACAATAATTGTGATGTCAGTCTTCAGAGGAATGGAAGGAATAATTCCGTGAAAATAATTTTCAAACAGCATAGCCTCAGTCTTCATGATTTTGCTCGCAAGAGACTTAAACCTTTGAAACTCACTAAAAATTCAAATTTCCCAATCATAACCATTTATTCAGCATGAAACAGTTCCAAACAATTGTGGGTAATACTTTTGTGAAAATTGCATGGGCATTACACGTTACTTACGCCAAAGTTACGTTGTGAAACCACAGGGAAATTTGACTATAGAGCACATACCATGTCATTTACGCTATTTGTATATTTTCAGCCCTTTCCCATACATCATTTTGTGTTACATAAATATTTTCCCATAGATTATTTGAGATAATTTTTTTCGACAACATCGCAGTTTACAGACGTCCAGTTTGTGCGGTGAAGTCCTGCGGCTGAACTGTTGTGTGTAATTCATAGGTACACGATAATGACAAGTAAGCGATCTTTTACTGCGAAACGTGAATCTTGAACTGTGTCTCTTTGTCGCTGGACAATGCTGAAGATACTACACTGGATGTTAATGAGAGTCGAAAATTTTTAAGTGTATTATAAAATGTGGAGCTGAATGTCTAAAAATCTACGCCTTCTACAAATTCTTCGTTAAATACAGAATATCATCAACCGAGTATCAGCAGTTTCGTCTAAATTAGGCATCGCTTCATCCGTGAAATACTCCATTATGTTAATCAAAACATCGGTCTGTCATACATTATTACTGACTCTGTGACTGGCGACGAGGTCCAGTGTAGGGGCTTTCTCGGTCACCCACCTTCCTCCAGGGGTCTTCTGGTTGTGGGGACACATACACTACTGGCCATTAAAATTGCTCCACCAAGGAGAAATGCAGATGATAAACGGGTATTCATTGGACAAATATATTATACTAGAACGGACGTGTAATTACATTTTCACGCAATTTGGGTGCATAGATCCTGAGAGATCAGTACCTAGAACAACCACCTCTGGTCGTAATTACGGCCTTGATACGCCTGGACATTGAGTTCAACGGAGCTTGGATGGTGTGTACAGGTACAGCTGCCCATGCAACTTCAACACGACACCACAGTTCATCAGGGGTAGTGACTGGCGTATCGTTACGAGCCAGTTACTCGGCCACCATTGACCAGACGTTTCCAGTTGGTGAGCGATCTGCAGAATGTGCTGGCCAGGCCAGCAGTCGAACATTTTCTGTATCCAGAAAGGTCCGTAGAGGACCTGCAACATGCGGTCGTGCATTATCCTGCTGAAATGTAGCGTTTCGCAGGGATCGAATTAAGGGTAGAGCCACGGGTCGTTGCACATCTGAAATGCAACGTCCACTGTTCAAAGTGCCGTCAATGCGAACAAGAGGTGACCGAGACGTGTAACCAATGGCACCCCATACCATCACGCCGGGTGACGCGCCAGTAATGCGATTACGAATACACGCTTCCAATGTGCGTTCACCGCGATGTCGCCAAACACGGATGTGACCATCATGACGCTGTAAACAGAACCTGGATTCACCCGAAAAAATGACGCTTTGCCATTCCTGCTCCCAGGTTCGTCGTTGAGTACACCGTCGCAGGCGCTCCTGTCTGTGATGAAGCGTCAAGGGTAACCGCAGCCACGGTCTCCAAGCTGATAGTCTATGCTGCTGCAAGCGTCGTCGAACTGTTCGTGCAGATGGTTGTCGTCTTGCAAACGTTCCCATCTGTTGACTCACGGATCGAGACGTGGCTGCACGATACGTTACAGCCACGCGGATAAGATGCCTGTCATCTCGACTGCTAGTGATACTAGGCCGTTGGGATCCAGCACGGTGTTGCGTATTACCCTCCTGAACCCACCGATTCCATGTTCTGCCAACAGTCATTGGATCTCGACCAACGCGAACAGCAATGTCTCGATACGATAAACCGCAATCGCGACAGGCTACAATCCGACCTTTGTCAAGTCGGAAACGTGATGGTACGCATTTCTACTCCTTACACGAGGCATCACAAGAACGTTTCACCAAGCAACGCAGGTCAACTGCTGTTTGTGTATGAGAAATAGGTTTGGAAACTTTCCCCATGTCAGCACGTTTTAGGTGTCGGAACCGGCGCCAACATTGTGTGAATGCTCTGAAAAGCTAATCATTTTCATATCACAGCGTTTTCTTCCTGCCGGTTAAATTTCGCTTCTGTAGCACGTCATCTTCGTGGTGTAGCAATTGTAATGGCCAGTAGTGTATAAAGCGTGACGTACACTCGTCCGGTTAAGTACATCAACTGTCAGATTGGGCGCAGTGGTAATGGGTTTGACTCATGCATACATTACGAGTCTTTAGGTGTCCAGAGAAGTTTGAATACTCAGGATGATTCATCACAGCGGAGTTTAGTGGTGTACGTATTTAATCAATGAAAGAGCAGCTATAAAAAAATCATCTGCCTAGTTATCAGGAGACCCAGGTTCGAATCCCGGTCCGGCACAAATTTCTAACTTTCTCTGTTGATATGAATCAGTTCCCACTGGCAGCTTTGTGCCTTGAAAAAGAAAACTATTATCTGTTGTAACAGACGATTACCTGAAAATTGTGTGTATATTACGTGATTTTTTTCCCATTCACCCATCTCGGTCCTTTTGGTAATTTACAGTTTCATCACATGCATTTAACTAGAAGACTTTGAGAATATAGTATCGATTTCTGTTAAGAAGACTGCATGGGTTGTAGTCAAAGACCTTAAATGTCGCAAAGTAAAAATGGTTCAAATGGCTCTGAGCACTATGGGACTCAACTGCTGAGGTCATTAGTCCCCTAGAACTTAGAACTAGTTAAAGCTAACTAACCTAAGGACATCACAAACATCCATGCCCGAGGCAGGATTCGAACCTGCGACCGTAGCGGTCTTGCGGTTCCAGACTGCAGCGCCTTTAACCGCACGGCCACTTCGGCCGGCGTGTCGCAAAGTAGGAAGTCTCCAAACACATATTCTGTACACAGCGTATTTGCAGTGACTGCTGACGGACTGCTACGAAAATATTCTGTCTAGCTTCACATACTGTGTAGTAATAGTAACATTATACCCCTCTACGGCATTGCTGGAGGGAGTGTGATGAGGTACTTTGCTACTTCGTCAAAAGAAAGTTCCAGTCTAGGTAGGCGGGATTTGATCCGCCCGCATGAAGAGCAAGACTTCTAATGCATAACTGGATCGATATCCTAGTGGTTATGTTCGAGTATAATGACTTTCCTGGAGACTAGAAATCTACTCTGTAGGAATCAGCATGGGTTTCGAAAAAGACAGTCGTGTGAAACCCAGCTCGCGCTATTCGTCCACGAGACTCAGAGGGCCATAGATACGGGTTCACAGGTAGATGCCGTGTTTCTTGACTTCCGCAAGGCTTTCGATACAGTTCCCCACAGCCGTTTAATGAACAAGGTAAGAGTATATAGACTATCAGACCAATTGTGTGATTGGATTGAGGAGTTCCTAGATAACAGAACGCAGCATGTCATTCTCAATGGAGAGAAGTCTTCCGAAGTAAGAGTGAGTTCAGGTGTGCCGCAGGGGAGTGACATAGGACCGTTGCTATTCGCAATATACATAAATGACCTGGTGGATGACATCGGAAGTACACTTGGGCTTTTTGCAGATGATGCTGTAGTGTATCGAGAGGTTGTAACAGTGGAAAATTGTACTGAAATGCAGGAGGAACTGCAGCGAATTGACGCATGGTGCAGGGAATGGCAATTGAATCTCAATGTAGACAAGTATAATGTGCTGCGAATACATAGAAAGATAGATCCCTTATCATTTAGCCACAAAATAGCCGGTCAGCAACTTGAAGCAGTTAATTCCATTAATTATCTGGGAGTACGCATTAGGAGTGATTTAAAATGCAATGATCATATAAAGTTGATCGTCGGTAAAGCAGATGCCAGACTGAGATTCATTGGAAGAATCCTAAGGAAATGTAATCCGAAAACAAAGGAAGTAGGTTAGAGTACGCTTGTTCGCCCAATGCTTGAATACTGCTCAGTGGTGTGGGATCCGTGCCAGATAGGGTTGATAGAAGTAATAGAGAAGATCCAACGGAGAGCAGCGCGCTTCGTTACAGGATCATTTAGTAATCGCGAAAGCGTTACGGAGATGATAGATAAACTCCAGTGGAAGACTCTGCAGGAGAGGCGCTCAGTAGCTCGGTACGGGCTTTTGTTAAAGTTTCGAGAACATACCTTCACCGAAGAGTCCAGCAGTATATTGCTCCCTCCCACGTACATCTCGCGAAGAGACCATGAGGATAAAATCAGAGAGATTAGAACCCACACAGAAGCATACAGACAATCCTTCTTTCCACGAACAATACGAGACTGGAATAGAAGGGAGAACCGATAGAGGTACTCAGGGTACCCTCCGCCACACACCGTCAGGTGGCTTGCGGAGTATGGATGTAGATGTAGAATCCAGCTGGGTTGTAATGCAGGGTGCATCTGAGGTGGCAGAAATGTCGTACATTCGGATATTGTACATTTAGACAGTTATGTCATTATAATAAGGAATCGTCTGATACAGAAAACACATATATCATTTGAAATATTTTTAAAGACTACAATAATGTCCCATTGTGACTATTTCGGATGCTACACGCACTGCATAAATTAAAAATGATTCATACAACAACATTGGAATACCACAAAAACACTAAAATTAAAGCGACTGAGGAATTCTTTCATATAATCTCAGAACCTGTACAATGCACACTGATATATACCCTCCAGAGACTGAAGTCCACTCCTGTTTCCAACAAAGAACTCTCCATTGTGTTCCTTGAACCACTCCATCACAATCCTGGCCTTGCGACATGGCACATGCCGAAAAATGTCACTGCCGTCGGGAAATATTATCGCCATGAACGGTGGTACGTGTACGGTTCTGCTTGGCCGTCATGGTGCCCTGCATGAGCTCCACTGAGCCCATGGGTGCCTAAGTGAATGTTCCCAGAGCATAAAAGAGTCAACGCCAGCTTGTCTCTGTCCAGTAGTACAGGTGTCAAGGAGCTGTTCCGCAGGAAGACGATGGATTCGCGCCATCCCATCAGGGTGTAATGAAGAAGATATCGCGATTCATCAGTCCATGCAACGCTACGCCACTGCACGAACGTCCAGTGCCGATTTTCACGTGCCCATTTCAGTCGTAGTTGCCCGTATCGTGGTGTTACCGTTGACACATGCATGGGTTGTCAGCTGCGGAGGCCCATCATTAGGAATGTTCGCTGCACTGTGTGTTTGGACACACTTGTACTCCGCGCAATATGAACGTCTGATTTGCCACAGTTCGCCGCCTGTCCTGTTTTACAAGTTTTCCCTGCCGATGACGTCCGACATGTGTTATGAGCGATGGCCGCCCAACCTCGGTTTCGCTACATGTTGAAGGCATTCACCACAGCACTCCTCGAACACCCGTTTCCGAAATGCTCGTGCCATCACTATCTGTCCTCGGTCAAACTCAGATATATTGCGCGCCTTCCCCATTTTACACACTGACAACAATCTTACTGATACTACATGCACCGTGCGTGTGTCTGACTAGCAGTCATTCCCCGCCAGATGACGCTGCTATCGCCTGGACGGCTGTATATCGATAGTAGGTTGGTGGTCGTAATGTTCTGGCTGATCAGTTGACATAAATACATACATACATTATCACAGCACGTACTAGCTGACAAACCCGGCATTACCCGGGTGTCTATTTTGCCATTTTACTACTAAAAACGAAAAAAAATGACTGTGTTCTATTGTAATCTCCGTATAAGTTTCAGTTTGCTGGGTGCAGCGATTTTGTAATGACTCTGTGTCAACGCCTCTTCAGAGCTGTACAAATAGCCACTGTTTTCCAGTGCAGCCGTTTGCGCCTCGTAGTTTCAAAACCACATCCACGTGCCAGGGATTTCCTTAAATTGACTCGGCTTTAGGAGAGTCTTAGCAGTAAGGAAGAAATATATTCAAATTTCATGGATTGTGCGACATTTTTTCAAGCATCTCAGTGTTTGTCACGCTGTATCTCTTGAACTGCATGTCGCACAGTGATATATTTGTATAGATAAATTCAGCAGCGTATGTGGATATTGTTGCAAAATGTTCTACGAATATAGTTAGTACCACAGAATCAATAAATCACAGAACTAATAAATTTAAACGTCATACTTGGTGCTGCAGTTTTTTCACGCATCTCATTGTTTATGACGTCATATCTGCTGAAATATGCATCTAGGTGGATCTAAATCTCAACAGCGATTATCGTTTGTCAGTAAGGTATATGCATACCAAGTTTGGTTGAAATCGGTCCAGTGGTTCAGAAGGAGATGTGGAACATACATACATACACACACACACACACACACACACACACACACACACACACACACACGTATAGTCACATTTATAATATGGCTGGGTGAATAAATTTTTCTTCCGTGATGCGATTTTGATGAAATGAGGCCTATTCGATGCCCCAAAACTATGCTCAAATTACCTGCGAAAACCCCATGAACACCTGTTTAGTAGTTTAGGAGATTAACATGTTCAAAGACGAATAGATAGACGCGACGTTTAAATACATTCATTAGTAGTGTATCTTTGCCTCATCACTTTTTGCAGTGATGCGGTTAGCATCATAAGTCTGTGGTAGCAGAATACCTTCTAGTTTTTTGGGATACAAACCAGTTATCTACAAAGAGAGACACATAACTTTCTTATTCTCCTGACTAATGTCAAATTTGGCTAGCCCGGTTAGCCGAGCGGTCTAACGCACGGCTTTCCGGAGTGGGAAGGAGCGCCTTGTCCCCGGTACGAATCCGCCCGGCGGACTTGTGTCGAAATCCGGTGAACCGGCCAGTTTGTGGATGGTTTTTAGGTGGTCTTCCATCTGCCTCTGCGAATGCGGGCTGGTTCCCCTTATTCCGCCTCAGCTACACTACGTCGGTGATTGCTGCGCAAACAAGTTCTCCACGTACGCATACACACCATTACTCTACCACACAAACACAGGGGTTACACTCGTCTGGTGTGAGGCTGCCACTTGAGTTTGCTGAACATCTCCGTAACATTATCACGCTTACCAAATAACCCTGTGACGAAACGCGTCGCTCTTCTTTGGATCTTCTCTAACTCCTTTGTCAACCCGACCTGGTACGGATCCCACTCTGATTAGCAATACTCAAGTCTAGGTCGAACGAGTGTTTTGTAAGCCATCTCCTTTGTTGATTAACTACATTTTGTAAGGACTCTCCCAATGATTCGCGACCTGGTACCCGCGTTACCAAGAATTAATTTTATACGATCATTGCACTTCAAATCGTTCCGCAGGCGCACTCCCAGATATTTTGCAGAAGTAACTGCGACCAGTGTTTGTTCCGCTATCATATAATCATACAATAAAGGATCCTTCTTTCTATGTATTCGCAATATATTACATTTGTCTATGTATTTTGCAACTGTGATTTATTAAACTGATCGTTCGGTAATTTTCACATCTGTCGACACTTGCTTTCTTTTGGATTGGAATTATTATATTCTTCTTGAAGTCTGAGGGTATTTCGCCTGTCTCATACATCTTGCTCGCCAGATTGTTCATAATAATGAAATATGTTTTCTCAGCATGATTGAAGCTAAAGTAGAGCCAAAACAAGCGGTTCCGAGGCTAGTCAGAATACAAGCAAGCTAGACAGAAGGTACATTACACGAAGAGCAGAATGAACAGAATGTCCGAAAATGGAGTGAGCCTGGGCTTCGTAAAGACCCGCTCCAGGACATTATTGGACTTTTTCAATTGATAATAGTTTAAAATTCTTTAGGTCATGAAGTTCATCTCTTATTGGCTATTGATTATTCATTGTATTTTGTTGTACATTATTTCTCACGTGCAGCAATTATCAAAGTATGTAACACTAATTTATGCCTAAAGAATAGGAACAACGGGTTATTGAAAATTTAGTAATTTTCCATGACGGACCTTTGCTCATTAATATGGCTGTCAATATATTTAACAAAGTGAGGCAATCAAAAGTATATCAACAGGTCCCGGAAGTTTACAATGGATGGTCTATAACTGGTACTCAAAGTTTGGACTTTTAAGCAAATTAAGTTTGAGTTAATGTAAATATGTTATTGAACAGAGGAAAAATATCTCTTTAATTCGAAAGAGGTCTCACCTTAAGAATCTATTAGCGCAAAGGGCTTTCCCTATGGCTACATATACGAAATTTTGTAACTGCAGTAATTTGTGATTGCCATCATTTGTGATGGAACTAATTAACTCATTGCAACCAGGACAACAAACTGAATGAACTGGCGCCAGTCAGATTGGCCGAGCGGCTCTAGGCGCTACAGTCTGGAACAACGCGACCGCTATGCTTGCAAGTTCGAATCCTGCTTCGGGCATGGATGTGTGTGATGTCCTTACGTTAGATAGTTTTAAGTAGTTCTAAGTTCTAGGGGACTGATGACCTCAGAATTCAAGTCCCATAGTGCTCAGAGCCATTTAAACTATTTTTTTTTAATGAACTGAATAATAAAAATTTTGTGGGGGGGGGGGGACTTATTTCTACCATTTTGATAGTAGGCGTAGTATGAGCATAACGTAGAAACTTTAACATCGCAGTTTTGAAAAATAAATTAGCGAAAATATAATGTAGACTCAGATCACAATATAGTAGTGATGAAGAGTAGGCTAAGGTTCAAGACATTAGTCAGGAAGAATCAATACGCAAAGAAGTGGGATACGGAAGTACTAAGGAATGACGAGATACGTTTGAAGTTCTCTAACGCTATAGATACAGCAATAAGGAAAAGCGCAGTAGGCAGTACAGTTGAAGAGGAATGGAAATCTCTAAAAAGGGCCATCACAGAAGCTGGGAAGGAAAACATAGGTACAAAGAAGGTAGCTGCGAAGGAACCATGGGTAACAGAAGAAATACTTCAGTTGATCGATGAAAGGAGGAAGTACAAACACGTTCCGGGAAAATCAGGAATACAGAAATACAAGTCGCTGAGGAATGAAATAAATAGGAAGTGCAGGGAAGCTAAGACGAAATGGCTGCAGGAAGAATGTGAAGACATCGAAAAAAATATGATTGTCGGAAGGACAGAATCAGCATACAGGAAAGTCAAAACAACCTTTGGTGACATTAAAAGCAACGGTGCTAACATTAAGAGTGCAACGGGTATTCCACTATTAAATGCAGAGTATAGAGCAGATAGGTGGAAAGAATACATTGAAAGCCTCTACGAGGGTGAAGATTTGTCTGATGTGATAGAAGAAGAAACAGGAGTCGATTAAGAAGAGATAGGGGATCCAGTATTAGAATCGGAATTCATAAGAGCTTTGGAGGACTTACGGTCAAATAAGGCAGAAGGGATAGATAACATTCCATCAGAATTTCTAAAATCATTGGGGGAAGTGGCAACAAAACGACTATTCACGTTGGTGTGTAGAATATATGATTCTGGCGACATACCATCTGACTTTCGGAAAAGTATCATCCACACAATTCCGAAGACGGCAAGAGCTGACAAGTGCGAGAATTATCGCACAATCAGCTTAACAGCTCATGCATCGAAGCTGCTTACAAGAATAATATACAGAAGAATGGAAAAGAAAATTGAGAATGCGCTAGGTGACGATCAGTTTGACTTTAGGAAAAGTAAAGGGACGAGAGAGGCAATTCTGACGTTACGGCTAATAATGGAAGCAAGGCTAAAGAAAAATCAAGACACTTTCATAGGATTTGTCGACCTGGAAAAAGCGTTCGACAATATAAAATGGTGCATGCTGTTCGAGATTCTGAAAAAAGTAGGGGTAAGCTGTAGGGATATTCGGGTCATATACAATATGTACAACAACCAAGAGGGAATAATAAGAGTGGACACTCAAGAACGAAGTGTTCGTATTAAGAAGGGTGGTTAGACAAGGCTGTAGCCTTTCGCCCCTACTCTTCAATCTGTACACCGAGGAAGCAATGATGGAAATAAGGCCAAAAGGAATCTTCTAGGACAAAAAATAGTCCTTAATTTTGCGAAAACTGTATGGAAGGGAATCACAGTCTGTGGGAAATCCAGAAAAGAAGAAAATCGAAGCGTTTGAGAAGTGGTGCTACAGAAGCTGGGTGGACTGGTAAGACAAGGCATGAGGAATATGTCCGCAGAATCCTCAGTGACACGAACATTTGGAAAACTCTGACAAGGAGAGGGGGCAGATGAGAGAACATAGGACATCGAATAATTTCTGTGGTGATACAGGAAGCCGTAGGAGATACAAGCTGCAAATAAAAGAGAGACTGGAATACATCCAACAAATAACTAACGATGTAGGGTGCAAATTCTACTCTGAGATGCAGACTTTGATGCAAGAGAGGAATTCTTAGGGGGCTGCATCAAAGTAGTCAGAAGACCGACGATTTGAAAAACGCTACGTTTCTCTTACTTTTCAATTTTTTCATTTTTTCTTGGTCTATCTTTATCCCATATTCTGAACTATGTCAGGCATTCGATTCCACAAGTTTCTTCTGTATATCTGGGTGGGACAGACTCACATACGAAACGCTACAGCTGTCAGTGTTACGCCATTACCTAGATCATCTGTCTCAAGAAAATTTTGAAAGAAACCGTCGACAAAATATACACTATGGGCAAACGAGTCGCAACACCAAAATATAATTTATGTACACTAATAAAATTTCTGGGATACATTGGCCTAGGTAACATATTTAAATAATTAACACAGCAAGATTACAGGTTAGTGTAAGCACAGGATAATCCGTCGCAAATGAGAAGTGCTTGTACATTAATAACCGATTGAGCCGCTTGAATATTGAATGCAAGCATGCTAACGTGCATTCTCTATGTTGTACAGCTGAAAGATGTCAGTTTGTGTGATAGAATTCCATGACTGTTTCATTTGTTCAGTCAATACACGGATGGTTTTGTGTATAACAGTGGAGTTGTCATACGATTATGTCCCATATGTGATCGATTGGAGACAGATCTGGTGATCGAAGAGGCCAAGGAAACTTGTCGACTGTCTGTAGAGTTGTTGTTGTTGTTGTGGTCTTCAGTCCTGAGACTGGTTTGATGCAGCTCTCCATGCTACTCTATCCTGTGCAAGCTTCTTCATCTCCCAGTACCTACTGCAATCTACATCCTTCTGAATCTGCTTAGTGTATTCATCTCTTGGTCTCCCTCTACGATTTTTACCCTCCACGCTGCCCTCCAATACTAAATTGGTGATCCCTTGATGCCTCAGAACATGTCCTACCAACCGATCCCGTCTTCTGGTCAAGTTGTGCCACAAACTTCTCTTCTCCCCAATCCTATTCAATACTTCCTCATTAGTTATGTGATCTACCCATCTAATCTTCTGCATTCTTCTGTAGCACCACATTTTGAATATGTTGTCTTAAAGCAGCGGTAAGTGGGAGAGCATTATCCTACTGGATAAGCCCCTCTGGAATACTGTTAATGAATAGCAGCGCTACAGGTCAAATCACCAGATTAACGTACAGTTTTGCAGTCAGGGTGCGTAGGATAACCTCGAGAGCACTCCTGCTGTCATACGAAATCGCACTGCAGACCCTAACTCCAGGTGTAGGTCCAGTGTGTCTAGCACCCAGGCAGGTTGGTTGCAATGGCCTCCATCTAACCACACACTGCCATCACTCGCACCGAGGTAGAACAAGGTTACATCATAATATCCAGCAGAATTCCACCCTGCCCTCCAATGAGTCGCAAATGGCGGTGGTTGGTATCAGTGGAATGCACAATACGGGGGGGGGGGGGGGGGGGTCTGGCTCGGTGCTATCCTCGGTGTAACTGATTTCCAATAGTTCGTTATGTCACTATGGTGTCAACGCATGCTCAAAGCGCGGCTGCAAATACAGTACGATGTAGCAGAGTCATACGCCGAACACAATGGTCTTTCCTCTCGATAGTGCCACATGACTGCCCGGAGCCACGGTCTTCTTGTGGCCGTACATTCTCGTGACCACTGCTGCCAGCAGTCATGTACAATAACTACACTCCTATCAAGTCTTTCTGCAATATCACAGAAGGAACATGCAGCTTCTCGTAGTTCTTTTACACAACCTCGGTCAAACTCAGTGAGGTGTTGATTCCAGCGTCTTTGTCACCTTAAAGCCGTTTTCGAGTAATATCAACTCACCACGTCAAGTCTCAGAGAGAACTAACACTCATGGCCGTTATAACGTGTGTTTAAAGTAAACCTGATTTGCGTTCTCATAGTGCCGCTACCAGCCGGAGTCCTTGCGACTGGCTCTAAATGTAAATGTCTGCAGCTCGTGGTCTAGCGGCTAGCGTCGCTGCCTGTGGATCACGAGGTCCCTGGTTCGATTCCCGGCCTGGTTGGGGATTTTCTCTGCCCGGGGACGGGGTGTTTGTGTTGTTGTCATCATTTCATCATCATCATTCGTGACATAGGCTAGACGGAACTGTAAAAATGGGGACTTTTTACGTGCGCTGATGACCGCGCAGAGGAGCGCCACACAAACCAAACATCACCACCATCGAATTGTCCGCCCCGGTAGCTGAGTGGAAAGATTTGATGTTTTCCTGTGAAGATGAGAACTTCACTTTAATTTAATATGCTTGTCTCTCTATTCTCAGGAGGAAGACTGACATCCTTTAGTTAAAATTAAGAAGAAATATTTATCTTATTTATGTCAGCAAAAGTTGTCAAGGTTTATGGCTTACAGAAAAACTGGAAGCCGACCAGAAAAAAAGGCAGAGGTGAGGCAAAAAAGTAAGAAAAGTGAGGATCGGCTTCAAAACAAAAAAAAAAAAAAACAAAAAAGGTGGTGAGCTCAATGGAATGACATGCCCAGGGGCCCGGGATCGGAGATTTTCTCCGTTCCACCTCATCGACACTGAAGTCGCCGAAGTGGCGTCAACTCAAAATACACTCCTGGAAATTGAAATAAGAACACCGTGAATTCATTGTCCCAGGAAGGGGAAACTTTATTGACACATTCCTGGGGTCAGATACATCACATGATCACACTGACAGAACCACAGGCACATAGACACAGGCAACAGAGCATGCACAATGTCGGCACTAGTACAGTGTATATCCACCTTTCGCAACAATGCAGGCTGCTATTCTCCCATGGAGACGATCGTAGGGATGCTGGATGTAGTCCTGTGGAACGGCTTGCCATGCCATTTCCACCTGGCGCCTCAGTTGGACCAGCGTTCGTGCTGGACGTGCAGACTGGGTGAGACGACGCTTCATCCAGTCCCAAACATGCTCAATGGGGGACAGATCCGGAGATCTTGCTGGCCAGGGTAGTTGACTTACACCTTCTAGAGCACGTTGAGTGGCACGGGATACATGTGGACGTGCATTGTCCTGTTGGAACAGCAAGTTCCCTTGCCGGTCTAGGAATGGTAGAACGATGGGTTCGATGACGGTTTGGATGTACCGTGCACTATTCAGTGTCCCCTCGACGATCACCAGTGGTGTACGCCCAGTGTAGGAGATCGCTCCCCACACCATGATGCCGGGTGTGGGCCCTGTGTGCCTCGGTCGTATGCAGTCCTGATTGTGGCGCTCACCTGCACGGCGCCAAACACGCATACGACCATCATTGGCACAAAGGCAGAAGCGACTCTCATCGCTGAAGACGACACGTCTCCATTCGTCCCTCCATTCACGCCTGTCGCGACACCACTGGAGGCGGGCTGCACGATGTTGGGGCGTGAGCGGAAGACGGCCTAACGGTGTGCGGGACCGTAGCCCAGCTTCATGGAGACGGTTGCGAATGGTCCTCGCCGATACCCCAGGAGCAACAGTGTCCCTAATTTGCTGGGAAGTGGCGGTGCGGTCCCCTACGGCACTGCGCAGGATCCTACGGTCTTGGCGTGCATCCGTGCGTCGCTGCGGTCCGGTCCCAGGTCGACGGGCACGTGCACCTTCCGCCGACCACTGGCGACAACATCGATGTACTGTGGAGACCTCACGCCCCACGTGTTGAGCAATTCGGCGGTACGTCCACCCGGCCTCCCGCATGCCCACTATACGCCCTCGCTCAAAGTCCGTCAACTGCACATACGGTTCACGTCCACGCTGTCGCGGCATGCTACCAGTGTTAAAGACTGCGACGGAGCTCCGTATGCCACGGCAAACTGGCTGACACTGACGGCGGCGGTGCACAAATGCTGCGCAGCTAGCGCCATTCGACGGCCAACACCGCGGTTCCTGGTGTGTCCGCTGTGCCGTGCGTGTGATCATCGCTTGTACAGCCCTCTCGCAGTGTCCGGAGCAAGTATGGTGGGTCTGACACACCGGTGTCAATGTGTTCTTTTTTCCATTTCCAGGAGTGTAGTTGCACCAGACGAACGGTCTACCAACGGGAGGCCCTAGCAACACGACATTTATTTTTTCATCATCGGAAAGTACGCCCCCCGGTAGCTGAGTGGTCAGCGTGAAAGAATGTCAATCCTAAGGGGCCGGGTTCCATTCCCGGCTGGGTCGGAGGTTTTCTCCGCTCAGGGTCTGGGTGTTGTGTTGTCCTAATAATCGTCATTTCATCCTCATCGATGCGCAAGTCGCCGAAGTGGCGTCAAATCGAAAGACTTGCACCAGGCAAACGGTCTCCCCGGCGGGAGGCCCTAGTCACACGACCTTTTTTTTATCATCGAAAAGTAAACAGACATTACCTTTCAGATGCAGAAACACCCCTACCAACTTTAGTTTATGTCGCAAAATGCTTTGCTGTTGAGTTTTCTTTCAGTCAGTGTATTTGACCCTCACCAATAAATAACAGCAATTACTCCATACGAGGTCCCGACGTAGACCACTGCAATTGTGATCGATAGGTCAAAATACTCATGTACGGGCAGCTATTTAACAACATGAGGTGTCATGATATCCTACTTTTTTTTTATTTTTTTTTTATTAAGTAACAGATGCGTAGAAGCCTTCGTCGTGACACCGATGACTAGAGAATTTAATGCTAACGTAACGGCAGGAAAGGTATGAATTAGTAGCATTTTGCTACATGAACGGGAGTGCTTTAATTAAACGCAAAAGTCATTAAATGGTACAACAGGGGTTGGGCGGTGAGACAGACGCGGGCCAGAAGGAACAGGCAACGTCTCGGTAGAAGTTGCCTTGAATTATGCAGGGGGTTGCCCACCACGCCGCGCCTCCCGGCACAGCACTCCATCAGCGTAATTTGATTCCGGCCGGTGTCACCGGCTGCCAGCCGGGTGGATTTTTCTTCCCTCATTTCCGCGGCGTTCCCCACTCCGCCCGCTCCGCCTCTCGTGTGTCGCGCAAATAAAGCGCGTCGCGCATCGCACGGCCAGTCTCTGCTCTGACGGGTCCGCATTAAAATAAACTCGCTGCGCATTCCTTATGCATTAGCCTGTCGTGCGGCGCGGCTCTCCTCTCTGAATCAGACAGTCTCATACAGAAAGGCGAGTGCTTCTGTCTATCCTTCCACCATTTCGGAGTTTCATTGGGAGTTGGTATCCGTAGCTCAATGTCATCAGTAGGCACTGCGCGTTTGATATGAAATAATACGTCTTCTTTCTATTGGCACTCACTTTTTTTTCTAGACATTCGTCAAAAATTCATTTTTTGACGGTACATTTGGGGGGTTGGAAATTTGGAAATTTGTGGTAAGGTCTTATGGGACCAAACAGCTGAGGTCATCGGTCCCTACGCCTACACACTACTTAATCTAACTTAAACTAAGTTACGCTATGTACAACACACACACCCATGCCCGAGGAAGAACTCGAGCATCCGATGGGCCGGGTTCGATTCCTGGTGTTGTTAGGGAGGGACCTTTCCACGCTGGGAGGCCTCGAACGCGGTTCACCGAGCCTCGTAATGTCAGTTGAGGAACTAATTGACCGAATAGTAGCGGCTCTAGGTCACAAAAACTGACAACAGGTGGAAGAGCGCTGTGCTGATCCTTTCCGAGGTTGATGTCTGAAATACTCCTCTGTGATACAGACAAGAGGAAGACTGAGTCAATAATTAAATCACTGAAGACTAAGGACTCTCATGGTTATGATGGAGTGTCTAGCAGAATAATGAAGTACTGTGCTGCACATGTTAGCCCTGTATTTAGCCATATTTGTAAACTTTCCTTTAGAAATGGTCAGTTTCCTGAGCGATTAAAGTACCCAGCAGTAAAACCGCTTTATAAAAAGGGAGAAAGGGATAATGTAGATAATTTTAGACCAGTTTCTATGCCATCAGTGTTTGCAAAAGTTATTGAAAAGGCTGTGTATTTAAGGATGATTGATAATTTTATATCATATGATTTGTTATCAAATGTAGAGTTCGGCTTTAGAAGTCGTTTAACAACTGAAAAGGCTGAATTCTCTTTTCTCTGTGAGGTACTTGATGGGCTAAACAAAACGTTTCGAACGCTTGACGCATTTTTTTGATTTAACTGAGGCATTTGATTGTATCTATAATGAAATTTTCACTCTACAGCGGAGTGTGCGCTGATATGAAACTTCCTGGCAGATTAAAACTGTGTGCCGGGCCAAGACTCGAACTCGGGACCTTTGCCTTTCGCGGGCAAGTGCTCTACCAACTTTTTTTTTTTTTTAATTGAACAAACTGAGAGTACATATATATACACAAAGCAACAGTTCTTCAATGTACCAGTTAAACATATACAAATGAGTGTTAGGTAAACAAATTATTAGAATAACATTAAATACAACAAAATATGACATATCCTGTTTTCTTCCCTTTATTTTACAATCTTTATTAAACTAACTAAAAGTACATATATATTCACTATGCAAGAGTTCTTCAGGGTACCATATAAACATATACAAATGACTTAGTGCAAAAAAAAAAAATTAAAAAAACATTAAATACAACAAAATATAACATATTCTGTCTTCTTTCTTTTTTTATTTGTTTTTTTGGTCGATGCATGAGAACGTGGATAGGGGTGTTGCATCATGTGACAGGTAGGCATGGCACACCCCAACTTTGAGGGGGGTCAAGGAAGACGCTGCGGAGATAACCGGCAAAAGTTCGTCGGTAAGATGGTTTTCGGGTGAGAGTGCTATGTGCGGTCACAACTTTGTACCAGAAGCCAAGGACTGTATGCGGACCACTCTGAAAGAGGTATTCTAAAGCTTGTCCTCGAAACCAGATTAGGGTATGGTGCTTAGCAAGAGGGAAATGAAATGACTGGGGCAACAACAGGAAATCCGGGGTTACCGTCGTTGGCGGGGCACGGAGGTAAAAGTCCACGATTCGTTGGATGAGGAGCCATACGTTTTGTTTCAGGGGGCACGTAAGACGGTGCTCGTCGGTGTCTTCGAGCTGACAGTCAGGGCAGAGTGGGGGGGGGGGGGGTGGCCAGTCCTATGCGATAAAGTCGACTATTAGTCGGGAATTTTCCATAGACTAAAACGTACCAGAGTGCAGAGACAGACGACGGTAAAAAGGGTGCATGCACACACCCCCAAACCGTTCGCCAGTTAATATCAGGATGCTGTAGCACCATGGGGTCGCAAGGGTTGGACACCATAAACAAACGGTAGTAATCTTTAGTACGGGGAGGAAGGGTGACTGGAAGATCGGCCCGAACATAGCTGAGTTCTATGAAACAATTGGCGATGTGGTACAATAATGGAGGAATAGGTGCCACATTGATAGGTGGATCGAGAGAAGCTGGTCGGAGGATATCTAAGAGACTGCGTCTTAAGGACGGGACCGGCCCCTGCCAGTGCCGCAACAGAGTGTGGACAAAGAGTGCAGAAGATCGTGCCCGCACGTTGACGAGTCCGAGGCCACCTTTTGCAGGAGGCAGTGTTAGAGTGTTGTAGCGGACTTTGAAAAGTGCCCCTGCTGAACGAAATATCCAAAGGCTGATTGGATGCGGCGGCCAAGGAGTAATGGCATTGGGAGGATCTGGGCGACGTGTACCAGTTTAGGGGCGACATACATGTTGACATAGGACACACGTTGGAGTTGGTTTAAGTTACTGTGCACTTGACCGCGGACATGGTGCCGAATCGACTGCAAAAGCCGCCGGTAAGCCAGGGCCACTGTGCAGTGTGTGGAGCTCGTAAATTCGAGACCCAAGTAACGAAGGGTGGTACTGACTGGGAGTGGGGTCGGCACCATAGCCGGGAGGCCGCGCCCAATGTGCATCATAATCGATTTACGGACATTAAGAATGCTACCAGAAAGACGTCCATAATGGTGGATCCATTGGATGGCGTCATTGAGATACGTGGAGGAGCAAGTGAGAAAGAGGAAGTCGTCCGCATAAACCCTGCAGTGAAAGGTGTAGTCACGCAAAGTGAGATCCTGCAGCCTAAAGGTAAGACCAGTGATGAGGGGCTCAAGTGCAATGGCATATAGTAAAGTAGACATAGGGCATCCTTGACGCACAGAGCGGCGTGTAGGAATCGGTCCTACAAGCCCTCCCATTGACTTGTACCGCGGGAAGTAGTAACCGGCGAATGGCATCGACAAAAAGTAATGGGAACCCCATACGTGTCGCCACCATGAGGAGGAATGGGTGTCGAACGCGATCAAAGGCACTCGTGAAATCGACGGATAGCAGTGCTGCACGAAGGCGACAAACCGACGCCAGTGCGATGAGGTCTCGGAATTCTCCTAGGGTTGTTTGTAAGGTGGTCCCACAACCACGTGCAGTCTGCTCCGGTGAAAGGACCGTATGTAAGACGGTGCGTATGCGCGCTGCTAAGAGGCGTGCATAGATTTTATAGTCTGCATTCATTAATGTAAGGGGGCGATATGCAGAGACATGAGGCCCTCTCTTCGGCTTAGGCACAGGTATAAGAATGCCAGTGACGAATTTAGGTGGAATTGGGAAGGACGGAGTAAAGAGTTCCTGAAGCATTTCCGTCCAGCGAGGGAGCATTAACGTGGTGAACGCCCGGCAAAACTCCACTGGGAGACCATCTGGTCCTGGTGATTTGTTCTTGGCCCCTTTGTTGATCGCATCTACCACTTCTTCTGCGGTGATTGCAGACATCATGGACGTTGACTCCGCTACGGTGAGGGTCCTATCAGGGGAAGGACGGAGATCATCAGGAATTGGCGTCGCCATCGGTTCATCATCATAAAACTGGCGATAATGTTCAGCAAAGGCAGACACCACTGCCGCCTGTGTTGTGTGGTGAACACCATCGGAGGTCGTGATGTTGGGGACGAAAAGTCGACGTCGACGACAATGGTCGGATGCGGCATGGATTTTGGATGGGGTTTCGTCGTGGAGGAGGTCTTGTCGTCGGGAACGCACCACAACACCATGCAGTCGTGCACGTTGGAGAGAGAGGAGACGAGCTTAAGTACGCTGTCGTTCCCTATGGGTGTCAGGTGATGGAGGGAGCGCATCGAGCTCACGGAGGACGGCGTAGCGAAAATTTGTGGTGTCTCGATGCCATGCTGCTGCTTCCTTGCCACATTGCATGAAGACCTTTCTGATCGCAGGTTTGGCACATTTCAGCCACCAATGGAACGTGGATGTGTACTGCGGAAGGGGTCTTTCGCAAGACGCCCATGTAGTGGCAATACATTGTCGGCAGTGTGGATCATTAAGGAGCCAGGTATTAAGCTTCCAGTAACCTCTGCTGCGCCACACTTACTGAGGTGGCAGAGCCAGGGAGCAAATGCCGGCGCAGTGGTCCGAAAATTCAAGGGGCCATAGTTCAGCGTGGGCGACTTCATTGCCAAGGTGGGTAGAGACATAAAACCGGTCCAGTCTGCTCGCGGAATGTGCTGTATAATGGGTAAAACCGGTGGTATTGCCATGAATTTTCTCCCAAACGTCCACTAGATGAAAATCTTCGATTAAGGTGAGCAGCGCCGGGCATGGCGAATAACCAGGCATTTGGTCCTGCGGATGGAGGACGCAGTTGAAATGATAAGGCGATCATAGTGTCTCGAAAACAGGGGCGCCACGTCATGTCCGAAGAAAGTGGACCGCTGCCGACGGTTCGTGGAGCCAGACGGAGCGTAGATGCGCGTGTCGAAGATGGTAATAGCCATGCCCCTTCCACAGGGAAGGATTGTCGTGTCCTTGAGTGGGATTCCTTCGCGTATGTAGAAAGCCACTCCACACCCTGATGATCACATGCGGACGTGTATTTGTCGTAGCCGTAGACTGGTGGTAGTGTGGCAACGCGTACTTCCTGAAGAAGGGCGACGTCGACGTCGGAGGCCCGAAGCATGTCACATAGGAGTTGCAGCTTGGGAGCAGTGCCGATGATGTTGATGTTCAGTGTGGCGAACCGGTACGTTTGTTTCAGTGGTGGTGGTCGCTCATCTACCATCACCAAGGGAAGTATGAAGAGGGCACCGACAGGAAGTCCCGTCCCATCAGCTGCAGTGCCTCGCTTTTGATGTTAACAGGCAGCCTTGTCCGACGGAGGCAGTTCATCCGGAGGAGGGGGCGTATCTTCCTCAATGTCGTCGGCCCATGCTGCTGTGCCGTGGGTCTGTCCAATGTACAAGGGAATGGCGTTGTGGTGAGAGAGATCTGGAGTTGTCGGCGGGGAGACAGGCGTCTCAACCTGCGCACCGATCATTACGTTGTGCGTGGCGACCTCCATGGTGGTCCCGTCCTGCGAAACGTCTTGTTCACCGTGAAAGTTGTCCGCCGACCTCTGCGTGGAAATGTCGGCTGGTTGTGTGTCATCTTCGTCATCGCGGGTTGTGACGCTTTGAGAGCCCGAGGGTGAACGGCGACGGCGTTTACGCCTACGTGGCGAGCGTTGTTTGCGCACGTGTTCCTCAGTGTCGGAAGACGGCAAGGATGAGCGTCGACCCGGTTCGAAGGCTTCGGTGGGTGCAATGAAACTGTCAAACAGGTGTTGTGAAGAAGTACTGTTCTCCTCAGCGTCCGGTGCGGGAGCCTGTTCGGCGGCAAGGTTCCCAGGAGGGACGTCCGCACCGTCCATAGGTGACTGGGACGGTGGGACGCGCCGATCGGAATGACCGGGCGGCGGATTGGACGAAACTGTAGACGTGGCAAGGGCCGCTGCGTAAGTGACCGGTAGGGCGGTCATCGTGGGTGTGACGGACGCTTCCGACAACGGGAGCTGCGCGACACGTCGTTGAATGCATTCAGACCGTAGGTGACCTTCTTACCCGCAACCGGAACAGGTCCGAGGTTGGCCGTCGTACATTATAATGGCACGGCAGCCTCCGATACGTAGATAGGAAGGCACGTGTTTCTGCAACTCGATGCGGACCTGTCTAACACCGTTTAAAACTGGATAGGTCTGAAATTGTACCCATCGTTCGACAACATGTTCGAGAACGTAGCCATAGGGACGGAGCGCCTCGATGACGACGTCTCCAGGTAGTTCGAACGGCAGTTCGAAGATCCTTATCGTCCGTGTGCCGAGACCTGCGTGATTGACGGTAACGGGTCCGACGTTGCCGTAGGAATGACAGAAGCACAGTCCACGTTTTGCCTCTTGAAGCACCCTGTCGCACGCCGCATCGTTTATCATTTTGACGTAGACGGTACTGCTAACTATGGACAAGTGGATACCAATTAGATCCGTTGGTGGTATTTTAACTTCATCGCGAGTAAATCGTTCGACCTCCAGGGCCTTGGGTCGGGCGAACTCGGAACAAAAGATGAAACGTAATGTCTTCTTCCGATAGTTGTGCGCCATGGTGGTCTAGAAAGGAGAACGGTACTTACAGCGGCCGAAGTAAACACAAACACACCGTGCGCGCCTCGCCCGCAGCGCTCTGGCTTGTGATCGCCTCGCAGCACTGCCGGCGGCAGACTGCTACCCAAGCACGACTCACGTCCCGTCCTCACAGCCTTTCTTCTGCCAGTACCACGTCATCTACCTTCCAAACTTCACAGAAGCACTCCTGCGAACCTTGCAGAACTAGCACTCCTGAAAGAAAGGATATTGCGGAGTCTTGGCTTAGCTACAGCCTGGGGGATGTTTCTAGAATGAAAGCTGTGAGGACGGGGCATGAGTCGTGCTTGGGTAGCTCACTTGGTAGATCACTTGCCCGCGAAAGGCAAAGATCCCGAGTTCGAGTCTCGGTCCGGCACACAGTATTAATCTGCCAAATGGTTCAAATGGCTCTGAGCACTATGGGACTCAACTGCTGAGGTCATTAGTCCGCTAGAACTCAGAACTAGTTAAACCTAACTAACCTAAGGACATCACAAACATCCATGCCCGAGGCAGGATTCGAACCTGCGATCGTAGCGGTCTTGTGGTTCCAGACTGCAGCGCCTTTAACCGCACGGCCAATCTGCCAGGAAGTTTCGCATTTGATTGTGTTGATCACAAAATATTGATCCAGAAGTTGGACCATTACGGAATACGGAGAATAGCTCACAATTGGTTCACCTCTTACTTTAGCAACAGGCAGCAAAAGGTCATTATTCACAATGTTGATAACGGCTGTGATGCGGGATCTGAGTGGGGTACTTTCAAGTGGGGGGAGGAGGGGGGGGGTGCCCCAGCGATCAGTGTTGGGGCCGCTCCTGTTCCTTATTTATATAAATGATGTGCCCTCTAGTATAACGGGTAACTCCAAAATATTTCTGTTTGCTGATCACACTAGCTTGGTAGTAAAGGATGTTGTGTGCACCATTGGCTCGGTTTCAAGTAGTGCAGCACATGACCTCAGCTCATGGCTTGTAGAAAATGAACTAACGTTAAATCACAGTCAGAATCAGTTTTTACTGTTTCTAACACACAATTCAACAAAACCTGACGTTTTAATTTCACAGAATGGGCTTATGATTAGTGAAACTGTACAGTTCAAATTTCTAGGTGTTCAGATAGATAGTAAGCTGTCTTGGAAAGCCCAGGTTCAGGATCTTGTTCAAAGACTTAGTACTGCCATTTTTACTATTCAAACGGTGTCAAAAGTGAGTGATATTTCGACACCAAAATTAGTCTACTTTGCTTATTTTTATTCGATTATGTCATATGGTGTTATATTTTGGGGTAACTCTTCCCATTCTACACGGATATTTTTGGCTCAGAAACGGGCGGTTCGGGCAATAAGTGGTGTGAGTTCACGAACCTCTTGTCGACCTCTGTTCACGAGTCTGGGTATTTTGATATTGGCCTCTCAACATGTATATTCCTTATTATCGTTTCTTGTTACCAATATTAGTTTATTCCCAAGAATAAGCAGCTTTCACTCGGTTAATACTCGGCAGAAATCAAACTTGCATTTGGATCGAACTTCCTTAACTCTTGAGCAAAAAGGTGTGCAGTATACTACCGCATCCATTTTCAATAAGGTGACATTCGAATTCAAACATTTTAGCAGTAATCCACACGCTTTCAAATCAAAACAGAAGAGTTTCCTCATGGGTCACTCCTTCTATTCTGTCGAGGAGTTTCTTGAAAAATTAAGCTGATTGTTATTGTATTGCTGATAGCGTTTTACTTAAACTTATGGACTGACATTTTTCAGGTTCATAAACATTTATTTTTATTTCTTATTACTTTTATGTTGTAATTTCATGTACTGACACGTTCCATGACCTTGGAGATTTGCTCCTCAATTTGGTCCAACGGAACTTCACGTGTAAATAAAATTTTTGAAAAATCACTCCATATTTCCTCCAATGACGCTATTGGCAAAGGATGACACGGCGGACAGTCGGTACCGATGGGCCTAATTTTACATTTAGGGGGACAATTCAGAATATTTAACCAAGTGTCCATCACTCTTGGGTTGAAACGCAATGTGGGACAGCTGATATGGATGTCAGCCACAGATCAGCTCATGACGCGGCAGTCGGTACCGATGGGCCTGCCAGGGTCTTTGGACCTAGTTTTACATTTAGGGCTCCATTATCAGAATATTTGACCCAGTGTCCATCGCTCTTGGGTTAAAAAGCAATGTGGGAAACGTGCTATGAATTTCTGCAGCAGCTCATCTTATGGTCCCCAGCGAAAGATTTGTTCATTATGCATGGTGATGCAGGTCAAAAAACATTGGAACCGCCAGGTACGGCAAAGTAAATCCGACCCGAGTAATGTTCCCTGCGACATCTTTGCGATACCTAGCGCATTTATAGAACTTGAAAGGTAACTGATTTAGCGACAGCGTTTTTCATTATTGTGCCCTCACATCACATGTGTAAGTCATTTACCAGCTTGAAGACGATCCATCTATCTGCTGGAGCGGCACATCTTTGTATAGTTGGGGGATCTTGAAGATTTGACCGGTATTGGCCAATCAGAGCACTCTTCCCATACGTTTCAGTTGGGACGCATTGTTCAGCTTTGTCACAAAGCACTTTGGTTCCTAGCAGCACACTGAATGATTTAAACCCATGTCTTCAGTTTTGAAGATGGGTGCATTCAACTTTGGACCAGCAATGCGACATTTCAGCAAACGACGTGTATTAGGATTACATTTAGAGAGCAGAAATTGATCGAGTACTTATTTTGAGGGTTGTATACCTTAATATGAAGGCCCTATTTTTAGGATAGTGCTAAACTGGCTTCCTTTATTCCACTGTAGTTCGCCGAGTGTGAGAACTGTGGCACTGCTATCGCTTCCTACTCGTCGACTAGTTCTCTCTGGCTGAAGCTTGCGCCGGTGTAAGGCAATTCGTGACGTAGTACGGTAGCTGAGTGCACGATCTTGCTACTGCAATACAGCACCGACACCTCGAAATGAACCTCTGACGAAGCTGTGATTCCTGAAACTCTGGACGGTGTACGACCAAGATTATGTGATGCAGTGCGCACAGTTTCAAACGTGCTTGATTACGGGGACAGCGATACCTGCAAAGAGTTCAATGCTTCAGACGAAAATGATAGAAAATTCGTCCAGTGAAAACAAATCCGTTTTAATCTTGTTTATTTCACATCCGTCATGACAATTACATGTGGTCCTTGACGTGAATGTGAGGAATAGAGCAACGGCACTGTTATCTCTCTGAGACCAAAAAAGTGCGCTACTGGTGTATTCTTTAAGTCATGGCAATTTGTGAAGGTGATCAATCACTTCTGCAACTTTTGTAAGACTGCTGCAATTATAATTTAGTAACTGATCACCATTCAGAGAATACACTTCATCCTCGGGTGCTGTTTTCACATACTGTCACGCACTCGGTGCTTTTTCCAAAGAGTGTGTATCTCAAAGAAATTTTAGATGATCTATGAATGCATATTGTACCTTAAAATTAATTTACAGCAGTCTTTTAAAAAGTTTTATACATATGCATACATACATACACATACACATCCATCCATACACAAACAAACACACACACACACACACACACACAAACACACACACACACACACACACACACACACACACACACACACACACACATACATACATACATACATACATACAAACATACACACCGCCACCATCACAACAACTCAAAACCATACCCATGGATTTAAAAAAGACTCGTGTAACTCCATCAGATATTATCAACAGGAACTCATACAGACGAAAGGTTAGCAAGTAAAAGTGCTGCTCGAGAGTGAAATCAGTACCAGACCAGGGACACAGTAGACAGACGAAAGAAAAATAATCTAAGAACAAAATATGAGGGATGATAGGAAATTCCGTAGATTGAAATATAAGAGCTAATCATAACAAAATGATAACAACAGTAATAATAATAGCAATAAAAATAATAATAATAATAATAATTTTGCTGATTCAATAGCCTGGTGTCTTCCTACTGGACGCCACTTCGCCGACTTTGGTGTGTCTATCCTACTTCAGTTATCCAACAGGAGAAAGAGGACCTGTAGTTTCATGTCGAATCCGACCCAAGTGTCGTGTCTGGCAACTCCTCACATCTTTGAGTGATAATGACTAGGTTAAAACGGTGACTGAATTAAAAAAAAATGCATGGCTGTTCGCGAACTTCATTGTTAAACAAATCATTGTATTGCTGAACAACAACTGCCGCGCCCGGCGGTTGCTAATATAACGAAACTGTCGCGAGTCCTCGGTTATGCTTTTGAACGCATGTAGTCGCTCTCGTCTCTATGCTGGTATCCACTTGTGCCTGACAAGACTAAAGCGATTCGAGTATCCAATCGTACGAGGACGGCGAGTTCGAAGATGGCAGCTTGGAGCTTCCAGTTGTATTCCGTAAGATATTTACGTACCTCGATACACATGGCGACAGGTACGGTGTTATCGAAAGTTATTTCTTCCGCCTGGTATAGTTTTTCCAATAATTAGGCAGCCTAGGTCACGAAAGACAGCCACATTTGTCCTGCACAAATGGAGTCTATAAGGCATACTTTATTACACTTTGAGATAGTGCAGTATGACGTTTGCAGTCGGTGTTCTAATATAAATGTCGTCTGTGTTACTTTCGAGTAACCTCCTCTTTCCAGAATTTCTTCATTCTGCAGCTGATTGTGTGCTAATAGGAAACTTCCTGGGAAATTAAAACTTTGTGCCAGATAAAGACTCGAATTAGGTACATTTGTCTTTTACAGGCAAGCATTCTACCAACTTAGTTAACGAAGC
This sequence comes from Schistocerca americana, assembly GCF_021461395.2. Lineage (NCBI taxonomy): Eukaryota > Metazoa > Arthropoda > Insecta > Orthoptera > Acrididae > Schistocerca > Schistocerca americana. Next base: position 352,664,504 of record NC_060121.1, on the reverse strand, counting down.
ACGATTCACTACCCGTACTTAGAGCTTTACTTGCGCTTCTCCTACTTTCCAGACTTCACGAACCTTGTGGGATTACTGAAAAGCAGAGGTTCCGAGTTAGAGTCTTGCTGCAGGACAAAGTTTTAACCAGTCAGGAAGTTTCAGCCTCCCCTTTAGTTGAGCTTTGCAAAAGCTTTGTGGTCATTGAAACATCGGCTTAACAGATTGCGATATTAATGGTTCATGCGCAGTGCCTGGTGTTATATTTCAGTGCAGAAACCATGTTGTTAATCTCACATCAATGCACTGGTACTGTTCCCAAGGAGTGGCAGGCCTTAAACTTGCAATGACTATGGTAACTCTAAGACAATTTGTGTTTTCGAGACGGAAGCGCGTTTGTAGTTGCAAATTGTTGCTTTCCTTCTTTTTAAGGTTATATGTCTGCTTCCTGGAGGAGAGCAGTGTCGAAATTCACCTGGGAGGACCCGGAGCGAACGGAGGATATGGCACGAAACTTGATTTACCAGCGGAAGTTCGGTTTTATGGCTTTTGGTGAGACAACCAATTAAAAGAATGAGAAGGCGAAAAGTGTGTCAGAGAAGGGAAGCAGGAAGGGGTAGTTGAAGGGGTGGGGAGGGGGGGAGTGGATTGGCTCAAATGGCTGTGAGCACTATGGGACTTAACTGCTGAGGTCATCGGTCCCCTAGAACTTAGAACTACTTAAACCTAACTAACCTAAGGACATCACACACATCCATGCCCGGGGCAGGATTCGAACCTGCGACCGTAGCGGTCGCGCTGCTCCAGACTGAAGCGCCCAGAACCGCTCTGCCATTCCGGTCGGCGGTGGGAGCGGAGAATGGGATGTCATAGTCTGTAATTGGTGACCAATTGCGTGTATATTGGGTGCGGTCTGCAGCGAGAGGGAGGGAGTATAATCCGCACGAAGGAAGACGTTCTTCTTCCTATCTGGAGCTGAAGGAAGTGGAGAGATAGCCAAAGCCCAAAAGGAAATTCGTTACAGTCACTTTATATGTACTAGGAGTGAATTCTGTTCTTTAGAAGCCTAAGCATGAGGATATTGAGCGGGCAACTCATGACGTAAAGGGATATGGGAAAGGAACATAACAAAGAGTCACAGGAGAATATGGGCTTGACAGTAGACATGAGAGGAGAAAGATTAGTTGAGTCCGGCAGTAAATTCATCTAGTAACAGTGAGCACGGTATTCAGGAATAACAAAAGTAGAAGGTATACTTCGAAGAGGCCATGAGACAGTAGAGGCTTCTGGCTGGCTTATATCATAGCTACACAGACGTTCCGTAATCAGAAATCGGACTGTAAGGCGTACTGAGTAACAGATATAGACTCAGATCACAATTACGTAATGATGGACGGACTGAATTTTGAGAGAATCACCCGGAAGAATCGGTCTGGAAGGAAGTGGGATACTGAATTACTGAAGAATGATGAGACGCGTTTGAAGTTCATTAAGGACGTGGATACTGCGATAAGGGAGACCACAAGAGGCAGTCAGTTGAAAAACAGTGCACTTCTCTAAAAAGAGCAATCACGTATGTTAACAAACCTTACCTACTGAAAAGGTAGCTTTGAAGACGCCTTTGGAACAGAGAAAATACTTCAACGGAAAAAGGAAGTACAAAAATGTTCAGAGAAAGAAAGGAATACAACATTATAAATAATCTAGAAATGTAATAAATAGGAAGTGTACATCAGACAAGACGAAATCGCTGCTGTAAAAATGGAAGAAGTCGGGAAAGAAATGACCATCTGCAGGAATCCTTCAGCATAAAGAAAAGGCAAAACAACGTTCTGTGAGATTAATAGCAAGGGAGGAAACGGTAAAAGTGCAGAGGGAGCTCTATTGTTAAACACAAGGAAAAGAGCGGATAAGTGGAAGGAGTACATTGAAGGCCTCTATAAGGGAGAGGACTTCTCTGATTATGTGTAACGTGCAATTTTGAATCATTAGCTGTTTTTATTTTAAACCCAAATTCCACCGCTTTCGGTCTTGGACCATCTTCACGGATGCAGGGTTAAAATGGTTTAAGCCACCATATTGTATTAGTCATTACTTAAATTGTGTAGCGCATGCCATGAATATAAATATACAGGATGTTTCAAAAATGACCGGTATATTTGAAACGGCAATAAAAACTAAACGAGCAGCGATAGAAATACACCGTTTGTTGCAATATGCTTGGGACAACAGTACATTTTCAGGCAGACAAACTTTCGAAATTACAGTAGTTACAATTTTCAACAACAGATGGCGCTGCAAGTGATGTGAAAGATCCAGAAGACAACGCAGTCTGTGGGTGCACCATTCTGTACGTCGTCTTTCTGCTGTAAGCGTGTGCTGTTCACAACGTGCAAGTGTACTGTAGACAACATGGTTTATTCCTTAGAACAGAGGATTTTTCTGGTGTTGGAATTCCACCGCCTAGAACACAGTGTTGTTGCAACAAGACGAAGTTTTCAACGGAGGTTTAATGTAACCAAAGGACCGAAAAGCGATACAATAAAGGATCTGTTTGAAAAATTTTAACGGACTGGGAACGTGACGGATGATCGTGCTGGAAAGGTAGGGCGACCGCGTACGGCAACCACAGAGGGCAACGCGCAGCTAGTGCAGCAGGTGATCCAACAGCTGCCTCGGGTTTCCGTTCGCCGTGTTGCTGCTGCGGTCCAAATGACGCCAACGTCCACGTATCGTCTCATGTGTCAGAGTTTACACCTCTATCCATACAAAATTCAAACGTGGCAACCCCTCAGCGCCGCTACCATTGCTGCACAAGAGACATTCGCTAACGATATAGTGCACAGGATTGATGACGGCGATATGCATGTGGGCAGCATTTGGTTTACTGACGAAGCTTATTTTTACCTAGACGGCTTCGTCAATAAACAGAACTGGCGTATATGGGGAACCGAAAAGCCCCATGTTGCAGTCCCATCGTCCATGCATCCTCAAAAAGTACTGATCTCGGCCGCCATTTCTTCCAAAGGAATCATTGGCCCATTTTTCAGATCCGAAACGATTACTGCATCTCGCTATCTGGACACTCTTCGTGAATTTGTGGCGGCACAAACTGCCTTAGACGACACTGCGAACACCTCGTGATTTATGCAAGATGGTGCCCGGCCACATCGCACGGTCGACGTCTTTAATTTCCTGAATGAATATTTCGATGATCGTGTGATTGCTTTGGGCTATCCGAAACATACAGGAGGCGGCGTGGATTGGCCTCCCTATTCGCCAGACATGAACCCCTGTGACTTCTTTCTGTGGGGACACTTGAAAGACCAGGTGTACCGCCAGAACCCAGAAACAATTGAACAGCTGAAGCAGTACATCTCATCTGCATGTGAAGCCATTCCGCCAGACACGTTGTCAAAGGTTTCAGGTAATTTCATTCAGAGACTACGCCATATTATTGCTACGCATGGTGGATATGTGGAAAATATCGTACTATAGAGTTTCCCAGACCGCAGCGCCATCTGTTGTTGAAAATTGTAACTACTGTAATTTAGAAAGTTTGTCTGCCTGAAAATGTACTGTTGTCCCAAGCATATTGCAACAAACGGTGTATTTCTATCGCTGCTCGTTTAGTTTTTATTGCCGTTTCAAATATACCGGTCAATTTTGAGACACCCTGTATGAAACAGGCGTTTCAAAGCAAACTTCCGAATTCTGAATGTATACAGAGCAGTGTGAGTACTAAAATCATGGGGGGAAATGCCAACCAAATGATTACTAAGGTTGATTTGTAGAATCTATGAGATTGGCGACATACCATCAGTTTTTCAGAAAAATGTCATCGACACAATTCCGAAATAGCAGTGGCAGATATATGAGAGTACTATAGCACAGTCAACATCAACCAGGCCATCCAAGTTGCTGACAAGAGTAATGTACAGAAGAATGGAATAAAAGGGGGAATCTGTTTGATGACGATCAATTTGGCTTTAAGAACGGAGAAGTCGTGGCAGAGGCAGTTCTGACGGTTCGCTCGGTAATGAAAGTAACACTGAAGAAAAATAAGTACACTCTCATAAGATTTATAGACGAAGAAAAAGCGTTTGACAACGTAAAATGGTGCAATATGTTCGAAATTCTAAGAAAAATTAGAGCAAGCACATGGAAAGGCGGGAAATCTGCAGCATATACAAGAAGAAAGAGTGATCAATAAGAGTGAAATGTCAAGAATAAAGTACTCGGATTAGAAAGGGTGCGAGATAGGGATAAAGTCTTTCGTCCCTAATGTTCAATCTGTAGGTCGAAGAGTCTATGTCGGCAATGAAAGAAAAGTGCAAGAGTGGGTTTAAAATTTTGGGTGAAAGGATATTTATTTATTTACACGTCATGTTCCGTAGGACAGAATTGAGGGCCAAATCTCTAAGGTTATCGAACGTGTCACTACATGAAATTACAACATAAAAGTAATTACAGATAAAAATAAAATGCTTATGAACACGAAAAAAGTCAATCTATTAGTTTAAGTAAACGCAATCAACAGTACTAGAAGTATCAGCTTAATTTTTCAAGGGATTCTTCGACAGAATAGAAGGAGTGACCTATGACGAAACTCTTCAGTTTCGATTTGAAAGCACGTGGATTTTTTAATTCGAGCGGTAGCTTATTGAAAATCGACGCAGCAGTATACTTCACACGTTTCTGGGAATAACATAATATTGCTAACAAGAAATGACAGTAAGGAATCTGTACATTTAGAGGCCAATGTCAAAATACTCAGACTCGTGAACAGCTGTCGAAAAGAGGTTGGCGAAATTACACCACTTATTGCCCATTTCTGAGCCAAAAATATATTTCTAGAATGGGAAGAGTTACCCCAAAATATAATTCCATACGACATAAGCGAGTGAAAATAAGCAATGCAGACTAATTTTCGTGTCGAACGGTCACTCGCTTCATATACCGTTCGAATAGTAAAAATGGTAGCATTAAGTCTTTGAACAAGATCCTGTACGTGGGCTTTCCATGACAGTTTACTATGTCTCTGAACACCTAGAAATTTGAACTGCTCAGTTCCACTAATCATATGCCCACTCTGTGATATTAAAACATCAGGTTTTGTTGAGTTGTGTGTTAGAAATTGTAAGAACTAAGTCTTACTGTTATTTAGCGTTAGTTTATTTTCAATGAGCCATGACGTTATGCCATGAACTGCAGTGTTTGAAACCTGGACAATGTTGCACACAACATCCTTTACCACCAAGCTAGTGTCATCAGCAAACAGAAATATTTTAGTGCTTCTCGTAATACTAGACTTCATATCATTTATACAAATAAGGGACAGGAATGGCCCCAACACTGATCCCTGGGGCACCCTCCCCCACCCCCCGCCCCCACCTGACCATATCACACTCAGACCCCACATCATAGCTATTCTCACCATCGTGAATAATGACCTTTTGCTGTCTGTTGCTAAAGTAAGAGATGAACCAATTGTGAGCTACTCCCAGTATTCCGTAATGGTCCAACTTCTGGAGCAACATTTTGTGATCAACAAAATCAAATGCCTTAGTTTGAAAAAAAAAATGCCTATCGTTCGCTCTGTAATGGAAGAAACACTGAAATAAGTCATGACACTCTCATAAGATTTCTAGACCGAGAAAGAGCTTTTGACAATGTAAAATGGTGCAATATTTTCGAAATTCTGAGAAAAATGGGAGCAAGCTACATGGAAAAGCGGAAAATCTACAGTATATACAAGAAGAAGGACGGACATCAGTGATTAAATCCACTGATGATGTTTCTATCCTCAGTTTAAGTAAAGGGTCATTAGAGAACCTTTTGAATGGAATGAACAGTCTAATGCAGTGGTCGTCAAACTGCAGCCCGCGGGCCGCATGCGACCTGAATCAAGTATTCGTGAGGCCTGTGGTTCTCAATCGTATTTTATAATTACATGCATCCAGCAACCACCAGCCGTTCCAAAAACTTCAAGTAGCGTTACGAGGTTCTTGAGACTGTAGTTTTACTGCTTAGTGATAAACAAAAATACCTGTAGTAATACTTTAAAATGTTCTACATTTTAATTGATGCTGGTGTATTCGATTATGAGCTAGGGATAGTATACCGCTTACCTCACGGGCAGAGGGTAAGTAGCGTGGCCAGTGCAAGTTTAGTTTATAATAAGATGGAGAATGTTCTATTCGTTATCTTCTAGTAGTGAAAACTCAGGCGTGAGCGATTCGAACCAGTCAGCGCCTATGGTACACATTTTCACACGAAACTTACATGGATTCGTCAATGCGCACTATAGCGACGATCATCATCAAAATTGACGTGGTCACGAAGAAGGCGAAGCAGACAAAGTTAAGTAATTCTGCTGCCTTGAAAGCATAAAAACCACTGACGGACGAAGCAAGGAGGACAGAAAAGCAAAGTAGCACAGAGAAAGAGGGCATTCCTGGCCAGGAGATGTGCACTTGTATCAAACAAAAGTCCTAATATGAGGGACAAATTTCTGAGAGTATAGATTTGGATCACAGCGTTGTATGGCAGTGAAACATGGAGGAAAACCGTAACAGAGCAGAATCGAAGTGTTTGAGTTGCGGTGCTACGGAAATATAATGAACATTAGGTGGATTGGTAAGGTAATAAATGGGGGCTTCACAAACGGATCAGAATGGCGAAGAAGTAAACATATGGAAAACACTGACAATAACAGCGTACAGGATGAAAGTACACGTATTATACTACCGGCCATTAAAATTGCTACACCACGAAGATGACGTGCTAAAGACACGAAATTTAAGCGACAGGAAGAAGATGCTGTGATATGCAAATGATTAGCTTTTCAGAGCATTCACACAAGGTTGGCACTGGTGACGACACCTACAACGTGCTGACATGAGGAAAGTTTCCAAGCGATTTCTCATACACAAACAGCAGATGACCGGCGTTGCCTGGTGACACGTTGTTGTGATGCCTCGCATAAGTAGGAGAATAGCGTACAGTCACGTTTCCGACTTTGATAGAGGTCGGATTGTAGCCTATCGCGATTGTGGTTTATCGTATCGCGACATTGCTGCTCGCGTTGGTCGAGATACAATGACTGTTAGCAGAATATGGAATCGGTCGTTTCAGGAGGGTAATACGGAACGCCGTGCTGGATCGCAACGGCCTCGTATCACTAGCAGTCGAGATGACAGGCATCTTATCCGCATGGATGTAACGGATCGTGCAACCACGTCTCGATCCCTGAGTCAACAGATGGGGACGTTTGCAAGACAACAACCATCTGCACGAACAGTTCGACGACGTTTGTAGCAGCATGAACTATCAGCTCGGATACCATGGCTGCGGTTACCCTTCACGCTGCATGACAGACAGGAGCGCCTGCGATGGTGTACTCAACGACGAACCTTGGTGCACGAATGGCGAAACGTCATTTTTTCGGATGAATCCAGCTTCTGTTTACAGCATCATGATGGTCACATCCGTGTTTGGTGACATTGCGGTGAACACACATTGGAAGCGTGTATTCGTCATCGCCATACTGGCGTATCACCCGGCGTGATGATATGGGGTGCCATTGGTTACACGTCTCGGTCACCTGTTGTTCGCATTGACGGCACTTTGAACAGTGGACGTTACATTTCAGATGTGTTAAGGCCCGTGGCTCTACCCTTCATTCGATCCCTGCGAAACCCTACATTTCAGCAGGATAGTGTACGACCGCGCCGGTCGGGGTGGCCGAACAGTTCTAGGCGCTACAGTCTGGTACTGTGCTACCGCTACGGTCGCAGGTTCGAATCCTACCTCCGGCGTGGATGTGTGTGATGTCCTTAGGTTAGTTAGGTTTAATTAGTTCTAAGTACTAGGCGACTGATGACCTTAGAAGTTAAGTCCCAGAGTGCTCAGAGCCATTTGAACCGTTTTTGCAGGACCGCATGTTGCAAGTCCTGTAGGGGCCTTTCTGGATACAGAAAATTTTCGACTGCTGCCCTGACCAGCAAATTCTCCAGATCTCTCACCAATTGAAAACGTCTGGCCGAGCAACTGGCTCGTCACAATACGCCTGTCACTACTCTTGATGAACTGTGGTATCGTGATGAAGCTGCATGGGCAGCTGTACCTGTACACGCTATCCTAGCTCTACTTAACTCAAAGCCCAGGCGTATCAAGGACGTTATTACGCCCAGAGGTGGTTGTTCTGGGTACTGATGTCTAGGATCGATGCACCCAAATTACTTGAAAATGTAATCACATGTCAGTTCTAGTATAATATATTTGTCCAATGAATATCCGTCTATCATCTGCATTTCTTTTTGGTGTAGCAATTTTAATGGCCAGTAGTTTAAGACACCAGAGAGATACTTTTGTGCCAGCAGAGCAGTGATGGGGAAAATTTGTAGATCTACGTGCCGCTCTTTTTTCGAAGAAAGAGACTACTCGTAGGACTAATTTTTTATACTGTGTATTACCCTTTCTTTCTTGATTAATTTTTGCTTGTTTAAACATCTGATAGTGCATGAATGCAAGCATATTGTAAGACTGATAGTGCACAGATATTTGGGCTCTACTGATTAATGAAAAATAACTAATTACTTCCATACTAATACTCTTTATCTGGAATCAGAAATAGGCGAGTTGTTTTTGTGGTCTTCAGTCCAAAGGCTGGTTGCTGCAGCTATCTTTCCTGCTCTGATAAATTTTATAGTCTGTATTGAACTAGACTGAATCTTATAAGCTGCATTTCTGTTTCTTCAGTTTGCAACTAGTCAACTTTAGGCCAGTTCAGTTATCTCGTGAAGCCACATCTGAATTCATAATAAATTTCAGTGTTTTCGACAACTTTCTGAACTGAGAAAATCTCGATGAGAATTCTTCGATTGGAAAATGTATCACAAATGTAAATTCCTTAGTGACTTTTTCTTGGTTTGGCTTTTCGTGAAAATCCAAATGGCTGGCATATTTTTCCAAAATTTGGAAATACTTGTAGTTTTTGGAAATAATATATTTATTATAAATTTGCAACTTTGCCTCAAAAATGTGATTAAGATCTATCAAAACAATCATGGCTTTGTTTGTGCCTTCAAGCTTTACGTTCGAATCATAGAAGTGCTGTCACACGTCCATAGAAGAACATCGGCTTTGTAAGCATTTTCTTTCAACATATTTGTCATAAAAGTCAGCACATGATACCGCATTATATATCTTTTGATAATGACCAAGTCCTTCATTGTTCGCGTTTTTCAACTGACCACACAGGTTTCTTCAATTTCAACGTTTCGTTGACACGGATCCAACAAATTCATTAAATTTCATAAAGCGTCTATTAACGAATCTGTCAACAGTTGCGGTACTTATATTTGGCAACTAGTTTCAAACCTTACAGGTTCATTTTCAAGCCCAGCCAATAAGGATGCACTGAAAGAGCCTGATCTTAATAATGAGCATCAAAGTGGCAACACATACTTTATAAAATGCCAGCAGAATGAATGTCACAATCCAAACATGCCTCTCAGTTTGATTCTGACTTGCTAAGAGGCAAGAGTTGATAGTGACTTTCATTGTGTAAACTTTTTATATAGGATGTTTTGCCACTTTTATGTTCATTATTAAGATCAGACATTTTCAGTGCAGTCTTAGTAAGCCAGGTTTGAAAATGAAGCTGTAAAGTTTGAAACCAGTCGCCAAATATAAGTATTGCAACTGTTGACAGATTCGTTAATAAACGCATTATGACCACAAAGTGGTCGCAGAAGAAAGCATGTTCGACAGCAGCATGTGACCGGGGAATTCTTCCTATGTAAACAAGTCGATAATACACCTTAACATGAATCGCTGCTACCGACAGAGCAAATCACTGACAGTTATTAAACTAAAACTGTGAAGCGAAGTTACAATTGGTGGTTCCTGGCGTATATACTAGCACAGTGAACTACAAATCAGACATTAACTATAGTCTAAAATGTTTTATCCAAGCGAAATCACATAAAAGCGGGACATATATGCGTCCCAAAGAAACTTTCGGGACAACATGAAAAAAAGCCGAAATGTTCCGAGGGAAACGGGACTAATGGATACCCAACACTACGCCCATTGTACACTTATGAGCCAAAACGTTATGATCACCTGCTTAATATCTTGGTTATAAGTCTTTGGAACGACATACATCACTGATTCTGCGTATCCGGAATCCGACAGTTTGTTGGTAGGTTTCTGGAGCGGTGGGGTATTTCGTATTAGATATCAATGCACAGGTCACGTAATTCGAGTAAATAAGAGTCCACTGATTTGCGTACGTTGTGATGTCGCCCGATAGCGGCCCACATGGGTTCCACAGAATTTACGTCAGGCAAATTTGGTCGCAGAGACATCAACCATCGTGAGTTCACTATAATGATCCTCAAACCACTGCAGCACGGTTCTCCCTCTGGGACACGGACAATTATTCCGCTGAAGTATAACATCGCCGTAGGGAAAGACATAAACCATGAAGGGATACAGGTGGTTCGCAGGTGTCAGCATGTCTTCGATTCCTAACACAGGCCCCATTCAAGCGCAGGAGAAAGTCACTCAAAGCGTAGTACTGCTCCCGCCAGCCTGTGTCCGTGGCGCGCTGCACGTTTCGAGCCGCCGTTCACCTCCATGACGGCGTTTGTTGAGACGACCATCGACATAGTGTAGCAAAAACGTGATTCATTCGAAGTACCGACACGTTTCCATTGATCGATGGTTGAATCCCGATGGCTCCTGCCCACCGAAATCGTAAATGACGATGTCCTTGGGTCAACTTGTGAACACGTAAGGGTGGTCTGCTGCGGAGATCGATTTTCAACAATGTACAATGAACGATTATCTCGGAAACCCTTGTGCGTCCATTAGCATTGTACTCTTTCGGCAGGGATGTCACAGATGGTGATCACCATCTGTCGTACTTTACAGATTAGACAGGCTTCCGAACTCCACCTTCTGTGAAGAGTCGTGGACGTCCAACTATTTTGCGCCTAGTTGTAGTTTCACAGTCCTTCTACCTCATTCTATAAACTCTCACGACAGTGGCATGTGGATAGAAGTTTATAACAAAGCAGAACGTTAGGTAATATAGAAGCTATACTAGAGGACAAAGTAAAGGAGACGCTGAAAAAGGGAAGATATGGAAAGGGAAGTGAATCGGGAGGAGTTATGATGGGATGTGGAAATGTTGGCACCCTGAAATGGTGAGACTTATATGTAAATTGTTCATCTTGTGGAGGGAGAGAAAATACCAAAGGAATGGAGTGTATCTTTAATATTCGCTATATAAAAAAAGGAAATACGAAGCACCCAAATACTCAATATAAGTATTATGACATGTATCAGTAGACTTTTTAGCGCTATACTGACAGGTTGGACAATAAGACTGAGGGAAAGGATGCAACTATACAACGCAAGTTTGGGCGATCTTGTATGCATCATATTTGTAGCCTTAAGCAAATTAGTGTGAACCTGTATTCTAAGGGTCAGGAAGTACATCTTACATTTGTGGATTTAGAAGAAGCTCATGATTCTGTACCCATCAACGGAACATGGGAAGCGATGGAGTATATAGGTGAAGAAACACAACAGATATCCCTAATTCACAGAATATCCCGCGCATCAGTTAAGGTAAGGAGAAAGTTGAGTGAGACAATCCAAACAGCGAAAGGACTTAGACAGGTCTGCACTATGTCGCCGACTGTGTTTAAAATATATATGCAGTTTATATATTCTAAAGGTGTAATCACTCTTGTGGAAGTATGGGATTTCCTTCCCAGCTTAGTACTATCTAGCCAACGATCAGGTACTGATAACACAATGTAGAGAGGAAGTCAAATTTATGATAAAGAAGTTGATGGAAGCATTTGAGTGACGCAGGTTAAAAATAAATACCAGAAAAACAGAATATCTACTATTTGGAGAGTGAGGAAGGGGTATAGTGCTACTGCAAGGAACTATTAACACAGTTAAGCAATTCAGATACTTACTATCGATTATCCATTCCTCGGGAAGTTGTGAATCAGGTGTGGAACGTAGGATCTGGCCGGCAAGAGGAGCAATTAAAATGATAAATGGAGTTCTGTGGAGACAGGAAATATTAAAAGACGCAAAGAAGAGGATTCTGCAGACAGTAGTGGTACACACACGGTGCGGAAAAATGGATTCTGGGAGAGCAGCACAGAAACAGGCTACAAGCAGTAGAGATGGATCGAAGAAGAAGGGCAGCCAGGATACCCAGAACTGAGCAGAGATTAAATGAGGAAATTAAAGAGGTAATGGACATCGAACAACCAAATAATTGAGAATAGAGCTCTTCAATGGTATGGCCATGTACGGCGAATGGAGCAAGGACGATTGCTGCTGCCGGGAAGGGGGAAGCTGCATGTCTGAGATTAACATGGAGAGCGGAAGTAACAGACAGATCTGAAAAAGGAACGCTGCCATCGTCATGAAAGATGGCAAACGTGAATACAGGGCAATTACTGAAGAGCGGAGAAGTGCTTAAAAATAAGTGAGTAAGTCAGTGAGTCAGTACGCTTTCTCCTCCCCTACTCAGAGACACTTACTCTTCCCTAATCCGTCCCATCACTTTGGGGTCCTGATCTCCACCATTCAACTCTTCCATCCAAATCAGTCTTCCACAAAAATGTTCATCATTTAGCAGGCCACGATGACCGAGCGGTTCTCGGAGCTTCAGTCCGGAACCGCGTGACTGCTACGGTCGCAGGTTCGAATCGTACCTCCGGCATGGATGTGTGTGATGTCCTCAGGTTAGTTAGGTTTAAGTATTTCTAAGTTCTAAGGGACTGACGGCCTCAGATGTTAAGTCCTATAGTGCTGAGAGCCATTTCAACCATTTTTGTTCATCATTTACCTCTCACCTTATTGTAAAATTCTGAATTTCTTATTTTAAGAAAATCTCAAGAAAATCGTCACTCGTTTGATGTACAAACTTTAAATAATTTGACAACTTATGATGCCTTAGAAAACTTTTATGTATTTTACACAAGGGCATAAAAAGCTATTCATACAATAAAATTTTAAGTTTCAGATGCTATACAATAATTCAGAGAAGGTTGGCAACGGATAATCTTGCTGGTGGAAAGCGGTAGACTGAAGGAAACGTTATCTGAGTAGTTCCTTCGTCAATAATACGTACTGATAAGGCATAAATAATTAGCTTTTAGTTATTTAGCCACCGCATTCGGTAGCGCATTACCACCAGCTCGAAGGAGAACACGTACTTACTGCCATCTTAGTTATTTGAAATATTACGACTGAGTTCCCGCTTTGGTCTGTGGAGCGAGCACCAGTTTCTCGCTGCAAACCACAGCGTGAGGATCCAAGGAACCAGAGCCCACTCCAAAAGTTAGTACCTCGTCTGAAGCTATCATACGCCCGCAGAGCCTCACGTGCCGAACAATGGAGTGGAATCTTAAACAGGGCTGCCGGCTTCTCGATTGCTCTTCGTGACGTGAATTATGAATGAACACACTGAGCCTCGGCTCTGTTCCGTATATAAGGCGGAAGAAATAGCAATGGCGCTAAAAACGAATGCACTGAGCATGAAAGCAATGCGGAAAATATCTGTCATCGAGTTCGGGAGGGAACTTGCTGGCTCCTATCCCGCAGCCTTAGAAAAGCAGGTCATGTCCTAAATTGAACTGAATAGCCCTGACGTAATTTACTTTCAACGAGAGATTCCTTATTAAGTACTACATATACTACAACAATATTTTATTTTATTTTAGTCAATGCAATCAAGTAAGCATTCTGTTCCTAAATGTAGATTGTAATTTGCACATGTGCTTCTGTCACGCTGAAAGATTCTCTTCAGGCGTCCTTCGCCCCGTCCTTGCAGGGTCTTTTTCTAGTCGCAGCGGTGTCGCAGATTTGATGTTTTACCGGATTCCTGTTAATCACGGTACACCCGTGAAACGATCGCACGGGAAAATCCCCACTTCATCGGTACCTCGGAGATGGCTCGTGAACCGACTATAACACTACGTTCAAACTCACTTAAATCTTGACAACCTGCCACTGTAGCAGCAGTAACAGAATTAGCAACTCCACCAGACACTTGATGTCTTATACCGGCATTTCTGACCACAGCGCCGCATTGTGCCTGTTTAGATTGTATTTGAATACGCATGCCTATAACAGTTTCTTTGGCGTTTCAGTGTAGATATTGTTGTGATTGAGCAAAAATGTCATGGTACGCGGCACATATGCAACATCAGGACATAAATGCGTTTTTTATATTACTAATAATAATATTTGGGGGATAACGTTGACCAGTTTCGTTAAAAATTGACAACGAAATACATAAATAACACAAAATGTTCAAAATGTTGTCTTATTATAGCAGGAAATACAACTTTTCGCAATTCTTTTTTTATGACTGCCAAAAGAACAGTTGCTTTTTTCTGAGAGAAAGAGATCTATTTTGTAACTAGTGTGCTGCACAAATGTGAAATCCTTACATTGAGGCAAGCCGCATCTGAGAACACTTTTCTGGATTTTATTCATATCGGGTAGTTAGCTGATATGGAACATCACTTGTTTTCAATAAAAATAATACCATTCGCTGTTGTATAGGTTTATTTCTAGGCAACCAGTTTTGACGTTACACTACGTCATCTTCAGGCCTAAACTGCTCCAGTGTTATAAATATAGAGCCTTTAATTGGTCTCGTAATATATATATATATATATATATATATATATGTGTGTGTGTGTGTGAAGTGCATATGGTGCCTGAACATGGCAAACTGAAATGCCGACACTGATAGTCAAAACACAAAATAAAATTTCTCAAATACTTGAGAGGGTCTGGCCATCTTCCTTGATAAAGATTTTACCAGCCACTGCCCCGCGTCCACAACGGATCAACAGAGACTTGAGTCCATACCTTAGTCTGGTCTGTGCCATACTCGAACCCTACCACCAGTGCTTACCAATTAAAATCGGTACTCATCTGACCAGGCCACGTTTTCCAATCGACATGGTCACGAGCCCAGGAGACGCACTATATGCGATGTCGTACAGTTAGCAAAGGCACTCACGTCGGTCGTCTGCTGCCATAGTCCATTAACGCTAAATTTCACTGTCCTGTCCTAACAGATACGTTCATCGTAAGTCCCACATTGATTTCTGATGATGTTTCGCGAAGTGTTGCTTGTATGTTAGCACTGACTACTCTACACAAACGCTCGATCGTTAAGTGAAGGCCTTCGGCCACTGCTATATCGATCATGAGAGGTAATGTCTGAAATTTGGTATTTCCGGCACACTCCTGATCCTGTGGATCTCGGAATATTAAATTCCCTAAGGATTTCAGAAATGGAATGTCCCACGTGTGTAGCCTCAACTACCGCATTAGATTCAAATTCTGTTAATACATAGCACGTGGCCATAACCACGTCGGAAACCTTGTCGCATATCAAAAAAAAAAAAAAAAAAAAAATGCAACGGCTGTAAGAGAACTGAAAAGAAACCAGACGGACAACTTTTCTAGAAAGTTCTCAGAGTACAAATCAGACGCCACAGGAAGGCCGTTAAGTTTGTGCATTGACCAGAAATGTTATGTAGACTCACGAGGTATCATGTGAGCTCACATAACGAGTAGCGAGGGCAGCGGTGCATTGGCCGTGACCGTATTTTATAGTCATAGTTGAGGCCCTGCAGGGAGGTGTCCAGAAGCGGCAATTTGGAAGGGGAAGTGCGGGCTGCCACACAGTATAATGATTGAGGTGGCTTAGCCTGTGACAGAGTTAAGTACAGACATTGGTCCAAGGTGGACGTATGTGCTGGTGAGGTAAAGGGCCTGGACATTTAGTATTCGCTCTGGGTTTGCTTCCACCCATACTTAGCTGCGTACCTCCCTCCATAGAATTCTGTCATCAAAAGTAGTGCACTTTCATTCAAGTCATTATCCAATTGTGGCTCAGACGAACAGTTATTCAAGTCTTGCCTGTGGTCGATTATTTCGCGATGGAGTTTCCTAACTCCTTCATACCTACAGTTGGCCATCTCCATGTTAGCTGACTAGAAAGACTATCTCCAGTCTCCAGTGTTAGTGAACATCT
Source organism: Schistocerca americana (assembly GCF_021461395.2). Classification (NCBI taxonomy): domain Eukaryota; kingdom Metazoa; phylum Arthropoda; class Insecta; order Orthoptera; family Acrididae; genus Schistocerca; species Schistocerca americana. The sequence continues at coordinate 352,648,420 of NC_060121.1, read as the reverse complement.
AGACCACTCACTGAACAAGAACCCCTCTTACACTACTTGAATAGCGCGAACTCAGCCACTGGCAGAGCCAGGAGAGCAAAAGTGTTCCTGGAAAGAAGAAGAAGAAGAAGAAGACGATCCCTATCCAGAGCCAAGGAACAGATGGTGCCTGTAAAAGATGGGAGAAGAGGTCGGGACCAGCCCAGGAGACAGACAGCACCTGGAGATGGTGTAGTTATACCAATAGGTGCCAAGGGTGATGCAGCCACGGTAGTAGTGGATCGACAGCGTCCAAAGTAGAGGACGACATTCCTGAAAGAAGCCAAGGGCAGCTGATGGCACCACGAGGACGCCAACATGGCGTGAGGGCAGCCGGCAGCCACGGCAGTCAGCATGGGGTCGCAGATGGTGCGCACAGATAGTGTATACACACCTGCAGTTGAGAACAGTGGCGTGAAGTAGCAGATGATGATGCAAGAGTCAGAGAACAGCAGTGGCATCCGCAGCGGGCTACACAAGGTCACAGATGATGGTGCAAGAGGCAGCAAGCAGCGGCGGCAGCCGCAGCATGCAGTACGATATCTTAGATGACAGTGCAAGAGGCAGTGTGCAGCAGTGGCAGCCGTAGTGCGCCACATGAAGTCCAGACGATGATGCAAGAGGCAGCGAGTAGCAGTGGCAACCACAGCTGGGTGCACAAGATAACATATGGTGCTGCAAGAGGCAGAGAGTGGCAGCAGCAGATGCAGTTCATAGCACGATGTTGGAGACGATGCTGTGTGAAGCAGCTAGCAGCAGTGGCAGCTGCAGAGTGCCGCATTAAGTCACAGATGATGGTGCAAGAGGCAGCGAGCAGGAGCAGCATCGACAGCGGGCTGCACAAGGTCACAGATGACGATGCAAGAGGCAGGGAACAGCAGTGGCAGATGCAGTGCGCCGCACAATGTCACAGACGATGGTGCAAGAAGCAGCGATCAGCAACAGTAGCCACAGTGTGCCACATGAGGTCCAGACGATGGTGGAAAAAGCAGCGACCAGAAGCGGCAGTTACAGTTGGCTGCAAAAGGTCACAGATGATGTTGAAAGAGGCAGGGAGCAGCAGCATCAGATGCAGTGCACCGCACGATGTCACAGACGATGTTGCAAGAGGCAGCGAGCAGTAGCGGCAACCTCAGGGTGCCGCACGAGGTGGCAGAGGACGCAGAAACTGTGCAGAAGCACTGACTACAATAGACAGCAGTGTGGGTAACACATAGCGTGAGGGCAACCAGCGGAGCTGAAGCTCTGATAGATTCCCGAGGTTGCAGATGGTGGCATGGGACAGCAGAAGGGAGACTATGCACTGCTGACGGCGGCGGCGACGCATGGCGGAACAACGACAGTGGTTCGCAGTAGATGGTGCAACAACATCAGTGAGAAGCTCAATGTTGCGTTAAAAGACTAGCAGGTATGTCACGATTTATAGATAATATTTCTGGTGCAGGCTATGATGCGCCTGAGCCACGAAGTAGGCAATTCGTTTTTTGTCAGATGTGCTAAAATTAATACATACTAGTTTGATGGCACCAAGAACAATCTGAATGAGTTCTGTGACGGTTGTGATCTAGCGTTTCAACTTACAGACCCAGACCAGCATAATACCCATTTTGTAACTTTTAAAAATAAAATTGTGGGCTGAGAAGTGTAGCACATTATTAGTAGAAATCTATGATAGTGAAAGCACACATGACTTCTACACGTGTCAGTTGTTTGCAAGTGGGCGAGAACGTGGGAAAGGTATAGCTCAGTGTAGCTCGAGGTTGTACACCATGCAGCACCATTTCAGGAAAGCAATCAGTTACCATACGAGAATCATAGCTAGAAGGTAGCTTTGCTTTCATTTGGAAATTAAGCATAGTGGTGTTTATCCAAGGAATTTACAAGAATGGTTCAAATGGCTCTTAGCACTATGGAACTCAACATCTGAGGTCATCAGTCCCCTAGAACTTAGAACTACTTAAACCTAACTAACCTAAGGACAACACACACACATCCAGACCCGAGGCAGGATTCGAACCTGCGACCGTAGCGCTCTCGCGGTTCCAAACTGCAGCACCCAGAACCGCACGACCACTCGAAGGAATTTACAATGACACGATAAAGACAAGAGAGAGTGCGCGAGGTGAGCAGCTAACGTCAGCAAAGGGTATTAAGATAGCTCTTACAGAGACATCTCGGCCCTAGAAATGATGATGTTGCGGTGCTGCCAAGAAGAAAGCCACCAAGTGTTTCACGTGTGGGAAGCCAGGCCATATGGTCCTACAGTGTCATGCACATAGAAGAATAAGAAAGTTGGGGCCGTATGTATCAAGAAAAGGCAGGGAAACTGGTCAAGAGTAGTGAGGTGCTCACAATGTAATTCGCCAAGTCATAGAGGCGTGCCTCTGACGTTTATAACGTGTTTTAAATGCAAACGAAACGGTTAGTACGCTAGTAACTGCACAGAATGCAAGTAGGAGAAATAAAAACCAAGGAAAACTAAATAATGGAGTAAGAAAGCAATCGCCTTACGATTTGCCTGGAAAGGAATTAAAAGCCGACTGCAAAAGTAAAAATTATTTTATACAATTGGAATATCAGGACGCCATTAGTAATTGCCTGAGATTTCTCATAGATAGCGTTGCGCGAATGAGCCTTGTTAGGAAAAGTGATTTGAGAAACTGAGGTGTATATAAACCAGATTAATATATTGGGATTCGGGGAACCGGTAATGAGGTTGCAAGGACAGAGGGACCAGTAACTCTCTGATTATTAACGAGAATCGGGATGCAAGTGAGGCGTCGTTTCCACGTAACTGGGGAAGATGTGTCTCTCCCATTTGATGGACTCGTGAGCTAAGATTGTTTCAAATAACATGGAGTCGTAATCAATTATGCAACCGGAAGCCTGTGGATCCGAGGAGAACGGATCAAAATGAAGATGGAGCAAGACTGTCAGCCCCAACCAGTGCAGATTGGCATTAGAAGTTACGTTTATGGAGGTAGAAGAAAGATAAATCTCTCTCAGAGAAACTTCAGACGCTCACTGAAAAGCATGTAATGAAAAGAAGACGGAGTCACATAGTGAGCTCAACACTGTACATTCAAAGAAAATAGAAGGTCTTGCAAGAGACCCTTAAGCGCACAGCGAGAAACATGTGGAGAGGGAAGAATGAATAGTGACAGAAAATCATTAACTGCCAGAACAAAACAGAGGCAGGCAACAGGTAATGGCGGAAGAAGCAAAAAGAGCACAAACAAATTGATTCAGCAACAACAATAAGATCACGGGAAGAACGGGTGTGTCGAATAGAATGAGAGAGGCTGTCATCTGAAACGGGAAATCACCAAAGGTCTGTATTTACCTAAGGCATTAGTGAAAATAGAATCACGAAAACGCCTAATTGGAGTGCTGAACACTACAGAAGAGGATATGGGTAATACTGCAAACACAAACGAAGGTGCTCCAGCAGGAAGTTGAAAACACTATTATGCAAGTATAGAGAACCGGCATCTGAAGTTGACTGCCAACGAGTCTGCTGCCGCCAACATACCTCACGCATGAGGACCACAAAGATAGGATACTATAAATTAGGGCTCATACCGAGGCCTACAGACAATCGTTTTTCCCTGTCACTACTGGCGAATGAAACAGGAGGGGAACTGGTCCCGGCGGAAGTTCGATTCCACCCTCGGGCATGGGTGTGTGTGTTTGTCCTTAGGATAATTTAGGTTAAGTAGTGTGTAAGATTAGGGACTGATGACTTTAACAGTTAAGTCCGATAAGATTTTACACACATTTGAACATTTGAACAGGAGGGGAAATGACAAGTAGTGGTACAGGGTACCCTCCACCACGCACCGTTCGGTGGCTTGCGGAATATTCATGTAGATTTAGATGTTAGAGGATGAAATTTTGATACCAAATAAAAGTAGTTGCGATATTCCCCTGAATTTAATTCCGAAAAAGATGGATGCCAGTGGAAAGCAAAAGCGGCGAATAATCATCGTTCATAGGCGGCTTAATGGTGTCTCCCTAAGTTCAGTGTATCCACTGCCAAGAATAGACGAAATTATTGACGGTTTAGGAAAGGCAAAGTACTCCTCAACCCTCGACTTAGCAAAGGACTCATTAGACAAAAAGGATAGGCAAAGACCGCTTTCAAAACGAGTACAAACTAATCCCCATGATTCTTAAAACTATTTCAACTAAATACCTAGGTATTACAATTACGAACAACTTAAATTGGAAGGAACACATAGAAAATGTTGTGGGGAAGGCTACCCAAAGACTGCGTTTTATTGGCAGGACACTTAGAAAATGTATCAGACCTACTAAAGAGACTGCCTACACTGCGCTTGTGCGTCCTCTTTTAGAATACTGCTGCGTGGTGTGGGATCCTTACCAGATAGGACTGATGGAGTATATCGAAAAAGTTCAAATAAAGGCAGCTCGTTTTTTATTATTGCGAAATATGGAAGAGAGTGTCACAGAAATGATACATGATTGGGGCTGGAAATCGTTAAAAGAAAGGCGTTTTTCGTTGCGACGGAATCTTCTCACGAAATTCCAATCACCAACTTTCTCCTCCGAATGCGAAAATATTTTGTTGACACCGACCTACATAGGGAGGAACGATCACCACGATAAAATAAGGCAAATAAGAGCTCGTACGGAAAGATATAGGTGTTCATTCTTTCCGCGCGCTATACAAGGTTGGAATAATAGAGAATTGTGGAGGTGGTTCGATGAACCCTCTGCTAGGCATTTAAATGTGATTTGCAGAGTATCCATGTAGATGTAGATGTAAAACTACTCCTAGTACATTTGATAAGTTGATGGACTCCGTTCTGACAGTGCTTTGGCTCCTGTTTAGAGGAAAATAACGTGCGACTGACGGAGGTATCTGAAAGGCTTAGATTCCACAATCTACAACATTAAATAGAGAAGTGCATATTTTTGCCAAAGGAAATGTGCTATATGGCTTACATTTTATTGGCCGCGAGTTTGAGGCCAGATCCACAGAAGGTGAAAGGGATAAAGGAGTATCCACACCCGAAAACAGAGAAGCAATTAAGGGCGTATTTAGGCCTTGTGGGATACGACATCAAAACCGCGAAGCTGCAACATTAACCATAAAAGAAAAAAGTGCCTTACACTTGGGTAGTCGAGCAAGATAAGGCTTTTCAGCATTTGAAAGACAAGCTGGTCAGTCCGTCTTTACTACAGTAGGCCTACTCTGAAAAGGACTCCATAATTACGACCGAAGCTAACCAGTCAAGGACTCGGGTGGTTTTCAGTCAGGAAAAATCGGAAGCGACTTGCCTGTCGCTAAACAAGGCAGAAAGATGGTACAATACGAGTGAGAGAGAGATGTTACCCATTTATTCGGCAGTGAAGTATTTTAGATCGCATCTATTGATTTGTACTGACCATAAACTCGTAACATGGATGGGTACTATATCACATCAGTCATCCCGACTGATGTAATTCAAGTACAATAGCGACAAACGAAATTAAGTCGTCGATGTACTTTGGCGAGTGAGAGGGGTCAGGGCGGCTGGTGTTCGACGGGAAGGTGACAGCATCCAAGGCTAAGACACGGCGGAAACAGTAGCCGTGGCGCGGGTCAGGGACCAACCGGCAGGCGTGACACTGGGGCTGTTGGCTCTGGCGAGCAGGCGTCAGGTGCGTCGACAAGGACACGAAACAGCTGATCTAGAACAGTAAAAGATATTATTCAGGAATGGAAAAACAGCATCAAGGTATAGAAAAGTATACCCGGAAACAAGAGACAGATGAGTCAGGAAAAGCGTTTAATATTTATTCTCTCACACCGCCTTGATTTAGCTTCACTGATCAGGACAGTAAAAAACATGCGTATATTAAGGGAATTTTCATTCAGAAAGCAGGCTTATCACATTCACACAGTTCAATACTGTTCTATCCTGATTAAATTGTGCTTAACGTAAATTCCATAAGGCAGTGAAGCAATTTCGAAGTCTCGGTGCGACGAAAATTGTCAGTCGATCTCCTGAAAACATTTGTAATAATTATTAACTTTCGGTGATCACATGGGGAAGACCGGAGATCTGCTGGTAAGACCGTGTTAGTCCATTTATTGAAAGTAATAAACTGGATATCTTGAGCGTAGAAAACGGCAGGTTCGTCCAGTGTAAGTCAGACGTTCCCCACTGATCCTGTGCAACACAGCGTAGTAAGCAGACACTGTCAATAATAATCAGTTAAATAATACGCGAACACACACACTTTAGTTTAGTTCGTGTATTAAATTCCTTCTCATACAGAATCTCACCAAGATGGCGACTAGCTCAACAATACACACATATACATCTTCGTTCTTTCACGGCTAATCGGCAAGATCTCAATCTTTCTTTTCATAAGAGAAAACATAGATAGCAGAGAAGCTATTCCGTGGAGGAAATGCACGCTCCAGGGAATAATAGGGCTTGAAACTACTTTGCATTGATAATCATCGTATATTAAAGTTTAGGAATCGGTAAGATAAGAAGGGATATTTCGAGATATGTAGTGAGTTGTATAATTTATAAAATTTCGGAAAATATCTCGGAGAGACAGCTGCAAAGACATTACATCGCCCCTCGCAGCAAGCAAAGTTGATATGTATCCACTTTGCGAACTAACTATTGGCTTAGCTAACGCGTTAGAATTTGTGGAACGTACGTTCCTATAAATTTTAAGAAATTAGTAAGATTTTTTGATTACTAGAACTGAAAGGGATTTTGTGTAGGTAACACCGATCTTCGTTACCTAGATACCTAGTTATTGCTTTCACGTGTACTGGGGCATACCCGCATCCCACGTACACAACAAGGGAAGATGGACTTATACAGATGTTAATTAGGTCTACCTATTCAGGAACTGGCCTTCACAGGGAAACCCCTTAAAACCTGGAGGCTTACACCCCAACTAGGTATCACAGATGATAGGAAAGACAGAATAATTTAGAAATTTGAGAGATATTCTAGAATTCATAGGAAAGATAAAATCTGTCTCATAGCCAAAAAAAAAAAAGAAAAAACTTTACACATGCCAATTTTTACAATCTTCTGAAAAACTTTCTTCATCGATGTCTTGCTGAACTGAGGTGAAACTGATCGAACAGGAACATGGGACACGGCACGGAGGACAGGCGTCGCATTGGCGTACCGGAGACGTAACGGATTTGAGAGACCAGAAGGAACCTCAGGAACAGGTACTCAGGATTGTGGCATGAAACAATCGAAATTCGTCTAAGGAATGGTCAACTATTAAAGATTCCTGGAAGAGAAGGGTTAGTCGAATTTCTCCAGATTCATTTTGAACTCAAATATGGACCTGATCCATCCAATTAGTCGAATTTCTCCAGATTCATTTTGAACCCAAATATGGACCTGATCCATCCAATCTTCCATCTGAGGAATGGGAAATTCCATTCGTCTTATACTTTCCACACCTAGGTGTCTTAATCGATACTGTAGTTGCACAATATCACAACTCCAGATCGGAAAAAAATTTTGAAAAGACGGATAATTTCATCCTCCTTCTTGAGTAAGCCGAAAGGTTCTAATCCTGGTTTTAATTTTTTTCTTTTAGTTTAGTTCATGTATTAAATTCCTTCTCATACAGAATCTCATCAAGATGGCGACTAGCTCAACAATAGATACATATACATCTTCGTTCTTTCACGGCTAAACGGCAACATCAGAATCATTCTTTTCATAAGAGAAAACGTAGAGAACAGAGAAGCTATTCCATGGAGTAAATGCACGCTCCAAGGAATAATAGGGCTTGAAACTGTTGTGTCACCGCCAGACACCACACTTGCTAGGTGGTAGCCTTTAAATCGGCCGCGGTCCGTTAGTACACGTCGGACCCGCGTGTCGCCACTATCAGTGATTGCAGACCGAGCGCCGCCATACGGCAGGTCTAGAGAGACTTCCTAGCACTCGCCCCAGTTGTACAACCGACTTTGCTAGCGATGGTTCACTGACAAAATACGCTCTCATTTGCCGAGACGATAGTTAGCATAGCCTTCAGCTGCGTCATTTGCTACGACCTAGCAAGGCGCCATTACCAGTAACTATTGATACTGAATAATGTACCGTCAAGAGCGACGTTCACCATTAATGGATTAAAGTTAAGTATTCCACCAGCTACGACGGTTTTTTTTTCTAAATTCTAATTTCCTTGTCCTGTACCAGACCTCACGCCAGCCTGCGTGAGCTAAAACGCGTTCCTTTCGGCTTCCTCTAGTAACACGGTGTTGGATCTCTTGCCAACCACAACAGAAACTACTTTGCATTGATAATCATCATATATTAAAGTTTAGGAATCGGTAGATAAGAAGAGATATTTCGAGATATGTACTGAGTTATATAATTTATAAAATTTCTGAAAATATCGCGGAAAGACCGCTGCAAGAGACATTAGAAGCGGAAGAAATAAGTGCTACTGAAAAAGCCGCAATATTAAAGCGGTTTCACGATTCTCCCAATGGAAGGCATCGGAAGAACATATGAGCAAATAAAGAAGTATCGAGTATGGAACGGTATGAAGAAAAATATAGAAGAGTATATCCGGAAATGCGAAAGTTGTTAAAAGAATAAACTCACTAGGAAACCATAAAGATGCCTCTACACATCACCAAGACGCCTGAGCACGTTTCCGAAAGGTGTGACATTGACATAGTAGGTCCATTAAAGCAGACAGACAGAGGGAATAAGTATATCGTTATATGCCAAAATGCGCTAAATCTATTGAAAGACAAGATGCCGACACAGTAGCGAGGGTGCTCAAAAAAATGGTTCAAATGGGTCTCAGCACTATCGGACTTAACGTCTATGGTCATCAGTCCCCTAGAACTACTTAAACTTAACTACCCTAAGGACACCACACAACACCCAGTCATCACGAGGCAGAGAAAATCCCTGACCCCGCCGGGAATCGAACCCGGGAACCCGGGCGTGGGAAGCGAGAACGCTACCGCACGACCACGAGCTGCGTGCTAGCGAGGGTGCTAGTTGACAACATTATACTGATGTTTGGAAAACCGTCAGTATTGTTAAGTGACATGAGAAGTAATTTTATGAGAGAGACTATGCAAGGAGTACGTTAAGTACTGCGTATCGAGAAGATACAAAGAGCAAGTTACCACCCTGAAACAAACGGAGCGTTAGAGAGGTCGCACCGAACATTAACGGTGTTGCAACATTGTGTAAATGGAGCACTTAGTAACTGCGACAGCTGGGTTCCATTCGCGGTTTTCGTGTATAGTACAACGCTGCACAGTTTGACAGGTTATACGTCACATGAATTGTTCTTTGGAGATATTCCAGGGATACTACAGAAAGAATCGACTGGAGTGAGGTAATTTCAATGGTTATGCAGCAGGGCTAAAAGTGCGCAGGCAACAAATGCATCGAGGTGCCACAACACAGAATACACAGTGTAAGATAAAAAATAAGGAACATTATGATAGGTACCAGAATCAGAAGGAATTCCGATGTGGTAGTAATGTTGTGTTATTTGATGATACTGTACGACGAGGCAGATCGTGTAAGTTAGAGACACAATGGTGAGTGCCTTACACGGTCGTACGAACAAAGAGGCCTAATGTTGTAATCTGTCTGAAACGAAATATCTCATGGTTCATCCCCAACAGGCTGAAGGAATTTTTCTAGCTGGAGTCATCTAATATGAGTGCAGCAGAATGCAGTGTAGAATTTGCGTCAAAACGGCACGTAGGAAAAATAGAAAAGGCGATGAGTGTGATTGGGCAATTGGCACGGCATGAATCCCGTGTAAGGAAACGAAGGGCGAGGTTAGTAAGATTCTGTTCGGGACCCGAGACAAAGATGACCCCATGTACTTGAAGGCGAAGGTGGATGTCATAGAAGGAGAATAGGAACAGCTACTCAGACTTTCGAAGGAGCATGTGACAATAGTTAAAGCAACCTTGACTAGTTTTAATCTAACGGTAAGCTCTATAGCGAAAGAAGAAGAAATTATGACGCATAGAATGAAGCAATTACGACGGCACGTAGTATAATTTGAGGACAGCATGACAAACGGTTACAGCGAGAAGTAAATTTGATTACCGTAAGTGAACAACTGACACAACTGAAGGGCATTTTCAGTGAGCTATAATATGAATACAATATGTTCATCTCGGTGATTGTCAACGCTCAGAAAAGTGTTCTGCAACCGCACCTGATCGACCCAGTTCAGATCGTAAAGTATCTAGAAATAATAAAAGATCACATCAAAGACAAGAGTTTCCATGTTGGCCTTAAGGTAGACAGAGGATACCAATTAATCAGAATTGTTGATCTGGATATTTTCATTGCTGGAAACTTCTTAAGTTATGTGTTAAATATCCCGCTAGTAGAGAACGACGTGTATAACCTCTACAAAATACTACCATTAGTGTTAGAAGTGGAAGGAACGAAACATTTATTTATGTATATTGGCCCAGACAAAGAGCTAATGCTAACTGATGACGCGAAAGGTCACTATGCGAAGTTAAATAACGAGCAGACGGTAAATCAGAACCTCAGAATATGAAAGCAGGTGTTTATACTTTTGTCCACGTGTGATCATGAGATGCGTGAGGCTAAGATGCTGCAACCAGTGAGAGAAGTTCCGAAGGATTACTTACAGAAGCTGATAGTGTTAAATGAAAGTTTGTTGACACCCTTAATGAATAATGAATGGTTTTTTTTGTTACCCCGGCAGACAAAGATATTACCGTCATCTGTCATGATGGAAGTCCCATACATATCATGCTCCGAAGCACAGGGAAAAATATTTAGCTAAATGTCGTAGGTATATGCTCAGATAGTGATATAGTCCGAACAGATTATACGAATGAATGTCCCAAGTAGTGGTATTGTGCCGAACTTAAGCATGGAAATAGATTATTGCATAGTGAACAATGAGAGGAGGAATACAAGTGTACTTAAGCTGGAAGTGCCAAAACAAGCTATAGTTAGGCAGTTACATGACCTAACAGCTGCAGGACATAAATTGAATGAGCTACAATACGAAGTGGGATTGAATACCAGGACAGAATTGCCCCCAGAAACTTATCGTTAAGTCATTTCTTTTTCTGGAGTTCATGAGCTTTGGTGTAGTTATTGTAGTAATATTATGTTGTCTATGTAAATTTTGTAAATATTGCCGAGAATGTTTTAAATTTGTGTGCAAAAATGGGTAACGATTGTTGTAGAAAAGAATGGGTTAAAAATCTATCGTAAATCTGGATGTAGAGAGGGATACTGGTAGTCAGGTACCGTTCTATGAGACAGATCTCTAGTGCCTGCTAGGCACATTACAAGTGTTAAGACTAGAACAAACGCTGAAGTATGACAACAGTGGTAGAAAGTGTGAAAAACTAGTGTGAAGGTGTTGCTCTTTCACATACTCAAATTGTTATTAGGTTATGAAGTGTACATCGATGTATCAAGTTTAATTCATTGTAAAATCGACAAAATGTCTCATACTGTAAAGTAAAATAAAATGTATCTTACTCCAGGTTTCAGACTATGTAGCAATGATAATGAGTGTGAAATGTAAAAATGTAAATACTTCTCTTACTGGAAAAAAATGATTTATATGTATTTCTGTCGTGGACAGTTGTAAAGCAATTACGTGTGACTTTTGAACATCACTGTAAGGCAAAAGTGTATGTTTCCCGATCAATGAAACAAAAAAAAAAAATAACAGTGAAAAACCATGTGCAAAAATTTGTAGTCGCTGATAACAGCGCCTACGAATTTTTTCTCCAAGGGGCAGGTGTCGCATATTTAAAACACCTGAACGGCTACAGAACAGCAGCCAGAACGAATATGTTTCCTACAAAGAACTTAGAGTTCAGAGGAGATGCCCCAAGAAGGGCGTGTTTATGGGCTTGTAGGCTCAAGAGGTATTGCGTAAACTCATGTGTCGAGGGGCGAGGGTGGCTCGGCGTTAGAGGCTACCATATATGGCCACACTCGAGGCCTGCAGAGAGGTGTGCAGAAGCGCCAGTGTGAAGGGGCAACTTGGCCTGCTGCCGCACAGAATAAAGGCAGAGGCGGTACAGCCGGCGAGAGAATTTAGTACAGACAACGTCCAAGAGGGGCGTTTGTATAGGTCAGGCCATGGCCTGGACATGTAGTGTTCGCTCTGGCTCTGCTCGCTCATCTACTTAGACGCATACCTCCCTCCATTGGATTCTGAAAATACACTACCGGCCATAAAAATTGCCACACCAAGAAGAAATGCAGATGATAAACGGGTATTCATTGGACAAATATATTATACTAGAACTGACATGTGATTACATTTTCACGCAGTTTGGGTGCATAGATCCTGAGAAATCACTAGACAGAAAAACCACCTCTGGCCGTAATAACGGCGTTGATACGCCTGGGCATTGAGTCAAACAGAGCTTGGATGGTATGTACAGGTACAGCTGCGCATGCAGCTTCAACACGATACCACAGTTCATCAAGAGTAGTGACTGGTGTATTGTGACGAGCCAGCTGCTCGGCCACCATTGACCAGACGTTTTCAATTGGTGATAGATCTGGAGAATTTGCTGGCCAGGGCAGCAGTCGAACATTTTCTGTATCCAGAAAGGCTCATACAGGACCTGTAACATGCGGTCGTGCATTATCCTGCTGAAATGTAGGGTTTCGCAGGGATCGAATGAAGGGTAGAGGCACGGGTCGTAACACATCTGAAATGTAACGTCCACTGTTCAAAGTGCCGCCAATGCGAACAACAGGTGACCGAGACGTGTAACCAATGGCACCCCATACCATCACGCCAGGTGATACGCCGGTATGAGGATGACGAATACACGCTTCCAATGTGCGTACACAGTGATGTCGCCAAACACGGATGCGACCATCATGATGCTGTACACAGAACCTGGATTCATCCGAAAAAATGACGTTTTGCCATTCGTGCACCCAGGTTCGTAGTTGAGTACATCATCGCAGGCGCTCCCTCTCCGAGTTGATAGACCATGCTGCAAACGTCGTCGACCTGTTCGTGCAGGTGGTTGTTGTCTTGCTAACGTCCCCATCTGTTGACTCAGGGATCAAGACGTGGCTGCACGATCCGTTACAGCCATGCGAGTAAGATGCCTGTTATCTCGACTGCTAGTGATACGAGGCCGTTGGGATCCAGCACGGTGTTCCGTATTACCTCCTGAACCCACCGATTCCATATTCAGCTAACAGTCACTGGATCTCGACCAACGCGAGCAGCAATGTCGCCACACGATAAACCTCAATCGCAATGGGCTACAATCCGACCTTTATCAAAGTCGGAAATGTGATGGTGCGCATTTCTCCTCCTTACACGAGACATCACAACAACGTTCCACCAGGCAACGCCGGCAACTGCTGTTTGTGTATGAGAAATCGATTGGAAACTTCCCTCATGTCAGCACGTTGTAGGTGTCGCCACCAGCGCTGCTCTGAAAAGCTAATCATTTGCATATCACAGCATCTTATTCCTGTTGGTGGAATTTCAGGTCTGTAGCACATCATCTTCGTCATGTAGCAATTTTAATGGCCAGTAGTGTAGGAGTAATGCACTTTCATTCAAGTCATTAGCCAATTCTGGCTCAGACGAGCGATTAAAGATTGTAGTTATTCAAGTCTTGCTTATCTTCGATTATTTCCTGGCCGAGTTCCGTAACTCTTTCAAACTTTCAGTTAGCCATGGACAGATCTTCTCAAGTCACCAATTTATTGAGCGTCTACGCCCCTCGCTGGATGCGGTAATCTTTTCACATGAACCACCAGAGCAGAAATGACAGCTCTGTCAGTGTACTGCCGTTTTATATCTTATGTATATTGTATATGTGCATCTCGGTATCCCATGACTTTTATCCTCTCAGTGTAATGCCATCACTGATACTCTTGGAGTTAGTATGTCGTTACCTGTCATGAAGGTACAGATACTCCTTGTATAACTCACAGTAAGTTAAAAAATGTCCGCCCGGTTAGCCGTGCGGTCTAACGCACGGCTTTCCGGATTGGGAAGGAGCGCCTGGTCTCGTGCACGAATCTTCCCGGCGGACTTGTGTCGAGGTCCGGTGAACCGGCCAGTCTGTGGATGGTTTTAAGGCGGTTTTCCATCTGCCTCGGTGAATGTGGGCTGGTTCGCCTTATTCCGTCTCAGCTACACTATCTCGGCAATTGCTGCGCAAACAAGCTCTCCACGTATGCGTACACCACCATTATACTACCACGCAAACACAGGGGTTACACTCGTCTTGTGTGAACGTTCCCTTCCGGAGGGGTCGGGGGGGAGGGGGGGGGGGTTCCACCGGGGACCGAACCGCACAATAACAATGAAAGAGTGTTTCAGTGTGGGGCGAGAAGTGAAGTGGATTGCAGTAGTCGCCGCGAGGTTGTGGACCACTGCGGCTGCGGAGGGGACGGAGCTCCCCCGTCGTTTCTAGGCCTCCAGTTAATATACTAGTACAATACAGTACAATACAAGTTCAAAATGGTTCAATTGGCTCTAAGCACTATGGTACTTAACTTCTGAGGTCATCAGTGTAACTAACCTAAGGACATCACACACATCCATGCCCAAGGCAGGATTCGAACCTGCGACAAGAGCAGCACCGCGGTTCCGGACTGAAGCGCCTAGAACCGCTCAGTCACAACGGCCGGCTCACAATAAGTGCTAGATTTAAATCAGTGTGCTCTCAATGCCTAGAATTATCACTTATCTCATTCCTTATTACTGAATTTAATGCGACAGAGGGCAGTGGTTTCCTCACCGGACTAGCTTTCGGTAAGATACTTTTTCAAATTAGAAAATAAACAATTTTTTCAACCTTCAGTTGCAAGGTAATTTTTACTCGTTTACCTAGGTTTCGATTCCAGTAATGGAATCTTCTTCAGAACCTATAAATTAAACCACATACGGACATATATTACTCACTGCAATGCATCATCAGTCTAATGACTGAATAATAAAGAATCGTGATTGTGAATGTATGCTTTCCCGGCGTATACAGCTGGCGAAGAGTTCTCGGGCTTCCAGCCGGGTGGCGGTGTCTTCAAACAGCGACGTTTCGACGAGTGACATACTCATCATCTTCTGGCGAAGATGATTAGTATGTCACTCGTCGAAACGTCGCTGTTTGAAGACACCGCCACCCGGCTGGAAGCCCGAGAACTCTTCGCCAAGAATCGTGATACTTACAAAAAATTCAATTATTTTGAGAGCAAAACACAGGCCATGTCACAGATTAAAAATTAAAACAATAAAGACACATAATCATAAGATTATGTCTGTCAAAATTAAAACCATTAAGCCGAACGTAGACGGAGCTACGCCGGCCAGAAATAATGACCACACGTGAGCGGCACGGAAACTAGGTGTCACGAGCAGTTCCGCGGTGAGGCTCGCCCGCGGTCAAGCGCATGCGCGAACGCAAGCGCGAGAGAAACTGTCTCAAAATTACTTAGAGCAATTCTACATATAAACAAATTGTGACTGAAAGCCGTCATACAAATGGACAAACATATCTATTGGTATAGCAACATTAAACAATTTACCTGAGAACAAACTACAAAACCAAGGTATAAAATCTTTTTTTACATTAAATATTATAGTAAGAGGGCGAAGCCCCGCTACAGTAACTAAAAAATTAGTGTCGAAACCATGCGTGCTAAGCATACAATGTCTTTAACATAAAAACGCCTTAGCCACTATGTGTCATTACCAAACATATTACGAAATACAAAGACACACATGTACAATCGCACTATAATAAAGGGACAAAGCATATAGGGAAAAAGCATCGGCTATTCGAAGCGGATTGTGGGTCAACTCCACTGGAGTAAAGGTTGAAATCCTTCGAAATAACTTCTATTTTTTAGTTGCAGCTGATCATTGAGTAAGTTGTCTCTATCAATATTAAGATGTTTAAAAATTTGCAATTCTTCGAGGGTGTCTAGCCTACATCCCTTGATTTCATTATGCAAAAGCTCTGCGTCTTTTAGAGGCTTGGGAGCATGCACCCTTTGGACCAGATGTTCAGCGAATGTAGATCCTCGTGTTCCATCACCGCTTTTTGTCGGCAGATGCTCTTTAAACCTAACAGACAGGGCCCTTCTTGTCTGGCCAATGTAATAAGAAGGACGTTCAGCACACGTGATCTTATACACACCTGACAGCGATGATTTATCATTACCTTTATCCAGAGAATGAATTTAATTCTTTTTGAGGTTGTTGGTGGTAGAGTATGAAACTTTACACCCTAGGTTTTTTAATAAACGACCTACCTTATAGGATATGTTACCTATAAATGTAATTGATATGTATTTCGTTGCCTGGTGCGATTCTGGGTACCTGAACTGGAAGCGGTGGTAGTCTTCTTTCGTGTTTTTTTGTTGAACAACTGGGATTACATCCATTATTCCGAGCGATGTTTTCGAGGACTTTTAATTCGTTCTGTAAGTTGCCTGGCGAAAGCGGAATGGATAGGGCTCGATGGATACTCGAGTGAAAAAAGGCCATTCTATGGGCCTGAGGATGGTGGAACCAGCTGGGATGATGATGACGGAATAGGATGCTTTCCGAAAAATTTTGAAATCTCTTTTGTTGCCAATAATGGATAAAGACAAATCGAGATAGTCTAAGATCCTATCAGCTGTCTGATTTTCTTGCGTGAATCTGATTTTTTCATGGAGGTTATTGAAAGTGGTAAATAACAGTTCTAGCTCTTCATGGGAACCTTCAAACACAAACAGCAAGTCATCTACATATCTCGCATAGAATATTATATTTTTGCCAAATCTGGATGATTCCGGAAAAACATCTGCTCCATTGAGTTTATAACAATTTCTTACATGATACCAGCTAACGGGCTGCCCATAGCTAGACCACAGGGTTGTGAATATATTTTATTGTTGAAAGAGAAACAATTGTACTTGACGGTGGTACGTAACAGAACCATTAGTTCATCGATTTCATGGGCAGATAATTTTTTATGGTATCGCAAATTGGTTTCTATAATGTCCATCGTCTGCTCAACAGGTATAATAGTATATAAATTTTTAATATCAAAAGATACGAGTTTTGTGATGTCAGAACAGGCTAAAGTTTTAAGTTTGTTGGCCACGTCTACCGAATTTTTGACGGAGAAATTTTTTTCAAACACAAAATTCTCTTTCAATTTACGGTGTAGGAGCCTAGCTAGTTTGTGGTATGCACTTTTTGTACTGTCAACGATCGGACGGATAGGATGGGAAATTTTGTGACCCTTAAACTGGCTTCTCAAAATAGGTGGTTTCGGATTCTTGTTTATAAGGCATTTTTTATAAAACTCGCCGCTTAACATTTTTGTACGGCTAAGAGCCGACCTTATCTCTTTTTGGATCACGGGTGTGCGGTCCACCACGATTGGCACGATGCCATTTTCCTCAAAAAACATTTCCGTTTTACAGATGTATTCGCTTTTGTGGGCGATAATTAGGGAATTGCCTTAGTCGGTCTTAGTTATCAGTGCTTCATTATTTTTAAGCTTAAGATTAATGCTCTTCAACGTTTGATGTACAGTAGAAACAGGATTTTGAACAGAGTAATCTTTTTGGACAATTTTACAGGCGTCATAAGCTATTCTTGTTTGCGCATTTTTTGCTATTTTAGAGCAATCAAGCCCAACTTTGAGGTCGACAATTAAATTTTCTACACTTTGAGAAGTACATTTAGGTTGTACATTAAACTTGAAACCTTTCCATAAAAGCTCGTTCTCAGCTTCGGAGAAACAAATATTAGTCTTATTCACTACGCGTTCGTAAAATTGGGGTAGGGCGGCCGCCCCATTACATGTGTTATGAACGCCAGAAACCTCAACACAATTTAATAGTTTTGCTAGCTTTCTTTCGTGTCTAACACTAATTTCGGTTTTACGGTTTGCTAACCATAAACTAATATGCATCCAAAAAGAATCAATTTGAAAATTAAAGGTACTCTTAAAAATTTTTGAAAAGTTCAAGATACATTTCATAAGCTTCTTCATTCAGGCTGTCTTTCTTGGAGTAAAACTCAGCAATTCTTTCATTTAAAATTTGGTGTACGAGTTTCCTTTTAAGACTAGGGGACTTATTAAAAACTTTGTTATTAACATAGCCTTTTACAAAATCAGGTACTACATTTGACAGCTTGCATTGCTTAATGAAAGATATTGCCATACCTGTTTTCAGTATTTTATACACTATGTCCATATATCTGTTAGCTGCTTTACTTGCCTCGGCATGTACAAATTTACAAATTTTTAACATACTGCAGCGTGTCAGCAACCGTGAAATGTACAGAAAATAAACAATTTTTTCAGCCTTCAGTTGTAAGGTAATTTTTTCTCGTTTACCTAGGTTTCGATTCCAGTAATGGAATCTTCTTCAGAACCTATAAATTAAACCACATACGGACATATATTACTCACTGAAATGCATCAGCAGTCTAATGACTGAATAATAAAGAATCGTGATAGTTACAAAAAATTATGTTATTTTGAGAGCAAAACACAGGCCATGTCACAGATTAAAAATTAAAACAATAAAGACGCTTAATCATAAGATTATGTCTGTCAAAATTAAAACCATTAAGCCGAACGTAGACGGAGCTACGCCGGCCAGAAATAATGACCACACGTGAGCGGCACGGAAACTAGGCGTCACGAGCAGTTCCGCGGCGAGGCTCGGCCGCGGCCAAGCGCATGCGCGAGCGCAGGTGCGAGAGAAACTGTCTCAAAATTACTTACAGCAATTCTACATATAAACAAATTGTGACTGAAAGCCGTCATACAAATGGACAAACCTATCTATTGGTATAGCAACATTAAACAATTTACCTGAGAACAAACTACAAAAGCAAGGTATAAAATCTTTTTTTACATTAAATATTATAGTAAGAGGGCGAAGCCCCGCTACAGTAACTAAAAAATTAGTGTCGAAACCATGCGTGCTAAGCGAACAATGTCTTTAACATAAAAACGCCTTAGCCACTATGTGTCATTACCGAGCATATTACGAAATACAAAGACACACATGTACAATCGCACTTTAATAAAGGGACAAAGCATTTTCAAATTCTCCACCAGTCGATTTTGATTTTCTACGATATTCCTAAATCGAAACGGCACCGCAAATAACTTTCGCCATCCGTCCTTAATCCGGGCTTGTGCTCCGTCTGTAATGACGTCACTATTAACAGGACGTAAACATTGATTCTCCTTCTTACAGTAGTGAAATTATTTGCTAGTAATGTTATATGTATGTATGTATGTGTGTGTGTGTGTGTGTGTGTGTGTGTGTGTGTGTGTGTTTTGAGCGAGGGGAAGTGGGAGGGAGAGAGAGTGGGTGTGTCTCTCAGTTGTTGTTGGAGAACTATAGCTTCCGTTAACTGCCCGCAGAAATAATGGAAGATTGGAAACATCGCAGCGTTGACACACTGTACGTATTCTGAACCATAAACCGCTATCTGAACCGTAGTGATGCATTCAGGCAGCGTCGGTGCTGTGTTGATACATTGCCAGGAGGTCGCGTTATCCGCGGTGATAGTGTTGTTGGCCAGAGCAGAGTCGCTGCATCGCGTGTTGGGCCGCATAATACTTCAGGCCGACCTTTCACGTCGCCTGCCACGATGCGGATCAGAATAGCAGCTGAAGATACTGCTGCCGTCTCGGAACGGTGACATTACGTGCAGCCGAGTTTACCCCGTCTCAGCGGTGAAATGACTGCATCGTCGACAGGTCTCTCAAGACAAAATTTCAAAGAATTTCGTTACCGAGCATTTACTCATTTTCCTGTGCATCAGCTTGTTTGCCTCTCCAGTATGCCGAATAAGAGAAACTCTTCAGCCTGTCACGCAAAAATTGTAGTGATTTACTGGAAATGTAATTAATCTTTAGTGCTGCCAGCTACCGAATCTGCTCATCAAGCTTTAATCCGTAGCAGTTCTGTTTATAATATCATGACTCTTAACAAATGCTGAAAGATACTGCTATCCTACTATGTTGTATCGTTCCAAACAATAAATAAAATGTGAAATTATTATGCACATCATTTTTTCTTTACATGTATTATGTCAGCCCTCGTGTCAGGAACTATGGTACATAATCAGCTAAAGTGGCAATAGTACCTTATTCCTTAGCGCAATGTTCAGAGAAAGAGTTATTAAATTTATGCCTGCACCTATGGATTAAACCTGCGACCCTACAGTCCTTCACAGAGAACAATGCCATCACAGACCACAGCAGGTATCACAGTGTTGCCAGCAAGGAGGAGATGTCAAATCCTACCGCATTAAGTCATTGCACTATTCAGTAGGCCCAAAAGAACGCTTCTGACTAATGTTCATCACTTGATCTTCTGTCACTTCCATAATAGTACAGTGGTAAGAATCCCTGGTAGGTTACAGTGTGACCCCAGATCGACTGCCACCGACTGTAATTATTTCTTCTTTGCTGTCCTTTCTCTAGAGCCAGACTGAATCGCCTAGAACCGTTCGGCCATAAAGGCCAGCTTCTTGTCATTAAGATTGGTTCTTTTACTGCATATCATTTGCTTGAAGTTCAATAGGTGTCCAGAAAAACTTAGACACTCTTTGATAATCAATATTAATGGAACAAAATGACATACCGCCACAGTTCTTGCACGGAGGGAAGGTTAGTTTAAGTTTTCGACGTGATCCCCATTAGAAGCCAAACAACGTCGATGCAGCTGAACTGTCGACAGAACTACGGCTGTCACTTGTGCCGATGTGATGGCTAGACAGGACGCCTCTATGGTTTCTCGTATCTTGTTCAGTGCAGTTGGCTTCTGTTGATAAAGATCATTTTTCGAGGTCTCCCATCAGTCGTGGATAAAATTTTCACTGCCAGTGTTTGGCGAGCATAGGGTGCAGATGTAGTAGCGTAACGTTCCTGACCGCTAGTCCTTGCGCCAGTGCCCGGCAGTAAATTCCAAACCTCTCCGCAGTGTCTGCTGAAGTGAAAGCATATTGATCTCCGTGTCGAATGAGGACGTAAGTTCGGCGGCCATTAGAGCGCTGTTCGAGACGAGTAGGCTATGTGACGGCACCAGAATTCATTCTCTTCCTTCCCTCATCATCATCATCATCATCATCATTACCATCACACACTACTCTATATGCTCATCCAAAAGACTCATCTACACTCTACAACTATACATACAATTTCACATACCGTGAAGGAAAGGGGCCAAGGCTAGCAGAGAAAGAACACCGACAGACTGCTGAAACCACTCAGTGGGGTATCCCAGCCAACAATGTCATACAACATTTACGTTTATAAGATGTAATGATTTTTGTTTTTGAGTCGTCTGTCTTCTGACTGGTTTGATGCGGCCCGCCACGAATTTCTCTCCTGTGCCAACCTCTTCATCTCAGAGTCGCACTTGCAACCTACATGCCGGCCGGAGTGGCCGAGCAGTTATATTAAAATTCATAGAAAACATAGAAAATGGTTTAGCTATTCTAAAAATCTAAATTCCTAGCAGTATCAAGAAATGGAGTACTATTTACAAAATTAATCAGATTACATGGTCATAGAAAACAGGTATATCTAAATACGCAAATTAGTAATTAATTACATAGAATACGTATTTTATATAAACCGCAGGATAAACCGCTACGGTCGCAGGTTCGAATCCTGCCTTGGGCATGGATGTGTGTGATGTCCTTAGCTTAGTTAGGTTTAAGTAGTTCTAAGTTCTAGGGGACTGATGACCACAGCTGTTAAGTCCCATAGTTCTCAGAGCCACTTGAACCATTTTTTTGCAACCTACATTTGCTGGATGTATTCCAATCTCTGTCTTCATCTACAGTTGTTTTTCCTCTACAGTTCTCTCTAATACCACAGAAGTCATTCCCTGATGTCTTATGTTATATCATCCTGTCCCTTCTCCTCGTCAGTGTTTACCATATATTCCTTTCCTCTCAGATTCTGCGGAGAACCTCCTCTTTCCTTACGTTATCAGTCCACCTAATTTCAACATTAGTTTGTTACACGACACCTCAGTTTCATTACAGTAAGACATTGGAGGTAATGAAGAAAGGGAATTGATATAACTTTTAAGTGAAGCAGTGTCATTGATCAACAGAAGCGTGAAAAGTGTTACCGTGAGTTACTGACGCGATGTATGACCACTGAGAAAGTTGCAAGTATTGAAAATGTGCTACAGAAACTGACCATAGAATGTGTGTCAAAGAGGTCTGTATAAATACAGAGGTCTGTATAAATACACATGATTCATGGCAGAAGTCCTCTTCTGGAATATAGATATCCCTGAAGGTGTCACAAGAGATTAAGAAACCATAAATACAATAAATATCTTTAGTTCACGTCTCACGGCTGCAGTGCTAGAGATAATGAGGAAAGTGTCAAAGCCAGACAGCGGAAACTTGACGGAGCAGTTTGAAAGATCTCACGAGAATATTCTTTTGAAAGGTCAGACGTAAACGGCTAATTTCGTGGATTTGAAATTGGGCAATACCACTGAAAAAGCTATATCGCCGGATATGCAAATATTGTTAGAGAGTACGAGATGAAAAGGAAGAGTCAATGCGGGAAAAGGGGCAACATTTCTCTGCACCAGGACTTACCAAATTTCCATATATTTTGAAAATATTTGTTATTTACGCATGCTCTCGGGCAAATTATGCTATAATTATTTGCGTAGTCACGACATGCTCGTATGAGTAGACTTTTAGTAAGTCCAAAGTGTATTCAGACTTATTGTCTTGATACAAATAATACTGCTTCGGCAACCCAATATAATGAACGCAGCAGAAAATATGGAAAGTTAAGGAAATGCTGCCCAGTGAATGTGCTAAATATAACCACAATCACTTTTTAGTGAACTAGGTGAATATAATATGAATGAAAATAATATTTAGAGATATTGTAAGAAGACACACAATTCAATTTGCGGATCACTAAGAGTGCAACAAAATTTGGATACTGGCTGTTTTGCATAATTTAAGTTCTGAATTAAGTGAAAGATCGGTTCGATTGAATGTCACGCCACTTGAAGGTACGAAGACAGTACACAATGACTCTGCAGGCACCTTGCAGAACGTCATTGCAGATGAAAGTCAAGTGCTAAACACTTGTTGTTGTCCTGTTTGTAGCTGATAACAGTAGACACTAGGCGCCAGTTGAAGGATAGTGAGCAGATTTATGACTGAACGTGGCACAGCGTTTTTCCGATACGGCTAAACTAAACTTTGCTGAATATTATCCCTTCTAAACGAAACGTTGCTCTGATGAGTAGAGTTTTTCTTTGTGTGGGAAAGGCGGGCATTAGGCAACAGCATTAAAAGTTATATGAAAGTAACTTCTTTTTGTGCATGAAGAAACCAATGCAGTAAACTAGATTTAAGGACAAGGCCAAAGATAGTTTAAGAGAACGCTAGGAGTGAGATTACGTTATTGTGCGACGCCGCACGGCTAGGTCGCAGATAAAGCCTCTCCAGTACCTCTCAAAGGTTCTGCTAGGGTTGTTAATTTACGAAATTTCAGAGTCATTTCTGGTAACTACCAGCCCAGTCTGGCCTGGCTAATGCACGCGCACTTTGCTGCCACCACTCCAAGACATTGCTTTGTCTGGGACAGAACATTACAGGCACACCCAACGCCACCTACAGCCCGACTTCCCCTTCGTACCGCAGTGTATCAAAACTTTCTGAAAAGAGTCTTCATTTGTCCACAAGTAAATACCATCACCCAGCGAAATTACCCTGCGATATGATTAACACAAGGGACACATGTCTTAATGTCAGTGGGTGACAGAAAAAAGATCATACACAATAAATAATGTGTAAATTGCTAGAAACAGTCTACTCGTAAAGTAACATATCATTTCATGGCCATCCATGCGTGCTAGTCTTGTCTGCTTTTGTCGCCTCCTTGGCCACTTCCTTCTTTCAGGAGCAAGTAGGTTTTTGTCCGATCCGAAGATGATGGACCGGTGTTTCCTTAATCCTCCTAAATTAGTGGTGGTCGAAGCTGACTAAGTCTACTACAAGGGGACCGACTTCCCCGAGAAGGGTCATGATTTCCTACCAATCGTGACGCAGAAACTTCTAATATCTTGCCAAGAACCAGCACTTCACAGATGCGCTCTAAAAGGGAGCAATAAATTGCCACTGAAAAAGCCATCATTCTGTCCGTTCTTTGGACCGGCTGTAAGTCACAAATGTTAAATAACTGCGTGAAACGGCTTGGAGCACACGAAGTAGAGTAATCAGATGGCATCCCACATGGCATGTAGAAGTGGTGTGTCCTCTGCGGCTGAGATAGTGACGGTAGTGTACATATGAAATTGGAAGAGGGCGAGTCTTCACGATCAACCATGTTGTTTCTAGCAGTACATAAAACTGAGAGATTCTGAAAGTGCTTTCCGTTGCACAAGGTGAATTTCGACTTCATCCCTCTGGTGTTGTAGGCGACTGTTGCTTTTAAGTGAGTGCACACGTGCTCTTTAGGCAGAGCCTGTACGTCAGATCACGGAGCCAACAACTAGATGGAACTGGGTGGACTTTAGTAGATGCCAATAAATTATGTTTTCTTGGATATTTGAGAGAGATGTGTTGTGACTCTTTCCCTGTTGATGTAGAACCGTATTCTTGATTTATTGTCGTGGTGATTATCGGTGGAAACGATTAGTGCCCAGTTGGAAATGTTGTATTGAACTTTTAGCGGTGATCATATTCCTCTCCAGTCGCCCGATATGATAACGTTTTCTGAAAGCACTTAAATATAGCGGATGAATATAAATGTGGAAACATCACTAACAGAACACATTACGATACCTAATGCGGCGCAGAAAAACCGTTAGCATTCAAAACAGCTTGGAATGTATGAGTACAAGTCTTGCGTGGTTTTCAAGGGAGTATTATACGCATATTTCCGCAAAATAGTGACGAGTTCACATAACAGTGATGAAGGTGGGTAGCGATCACACACCCTTCTATACAAAGTAGACCACATACCCTCAGCAACATTGAGAAATGGTTACTGGTCACCAGGGGAACTGCGACAATTCGTCCTCAAAAAACCGGTGGTGGGGGATACGAGACGCGTGTGTGAACATTGACTCTGTCGTCTTCCAATACAGCATCAACGTTGAGCAAAAGAACATTGTACCACGGGACTGACCTGATCAGCAAAAGTCGTCACTTAATCTTTGGAAATAATGCGACCATGCAAACTAACCACGGGGCCCGTGAAATACCACGATATGCCTCGCCATAGCGTCCTGAGCCCCAGCCACGTTTCAGTCGTGAGGCCCAAACTCGCACAAAACTTCTAAACAGTTTGTTACCAGATTCATTTTACCTAATGATATTCTTGCATAGCTCGATAGTCCACATTTTATGATTTCGGCACCGCGCTTTCCTTTTAAGGGCGTTTACATCACCGACGAGTGGTTTTGTTTAATTTCAGCTCGCCTTTGATTCCCTGTTCCGGAGTTGCTTTCGTGTTGTTTTGCTGCTGTTTTGCTGCTGCGATATTCTGTTCTGCAGTGACTTTTGCTGCTGTTGTCCTCTTATTTTCCGTTACAATCTTCTTCAGTGACCGTCATCACGAACACTCAACACATCCATTCGTCCGCAATGTGACTAAAGGGGGTGATGTTTTCGGATTTTCCTGGATGCTGTATAAATCTTCGATACGGTGCCGCTTGAAACACCAAGTACTTCGACTCCCTCGGTTGCGAAAGGACCCACCATGCGAGTACCAACAATCTGACCAACTCACTTGGCTCCCACACAATGCCCTCACGACTATACAGAAAATTGTTATGACCACGAGTGACACTTGTGAAGTTCGTGGTCAGGTGTAACAGCGGCACTGCAGGCTTGGTTAGGACCTACACTTTTCTCCAAGCATGTGTTTTTGGTAGTATTTCCGTATTTTTGCCCAATTCCTGTAGCTACAGTGCTTAATTATTCACGATGCGGTTTCGCTAAGTGTAACACTTTCTCGAGAATCATTCATTTAGAATGAATGGTAGTGTAGCAGAGCAGAGAATTAATCTGGGACGCCAGAAAATGTTTCCGATTTAATCTGTGAAACAGCTGGTCGGGAAATTTTTGTCGTGGGCCGTACAGCGCCAAGAGGACGTGGATTCTCTCCTCGCGGAGAGTGTGATTTCGGGCAAAGCCATGAAAGCTGCGAGGCACAGATGATGGAAAGGTTTAAGTGATTTACAGCAAAATATTGTGCGTCAATAAAAGCAAATGTACGAAACTTTCATTACTTTTCAGCTGCTGGGGCCCCTAATCGTGGCCGGCCGGGGTGGCCGAGCGGTTCTAGGCGCTACAGTCTGGAACCGCACGACCGGTACGGTCGCAGGTTCGAATCCTGCCTCGGGCATGGACGTGTGTGATGTACTAAGGTTAGTTCGGTTTAAGTAGTTCTAAGTTCTAGGGGACTAATGACCTCAGCAGTTAAGTCCCATAGTGCTCAGAGCCCTAATCGTGCAAATACCACACTGCAGTAGGCTGCCGTAAAAAAATTAGTACTCCCTTTTAGAGGTTTCCAATTCACGCAATAATTATTGGCGAAACAGTGAATATGGAGTACATTAAAGGATTCCTTTTAGAGATCAATAGCACAAGCGGTTCTCAGGCACAAGGTATCGAGCCACGCTTAAACACACATATTAGTACATGGTGCAGCCCCCACAGGTGGCAATGCAGTCGATCGTATAGATGGCGGATACTGTTGATACCTCACAACTAGGATTGCGATAGCTTTAAGGAAAATACGTGGAGGGTGGGCCCATCTACTTCGTCATTTGTTGTTTGATGTAATGTATTTTATTACTCAACAAATCAAAATTTTTACAATTCAAAAACTTATGAAAATAATCGGAATTATCACCAAAACTTAAACAGGCTCAATTCACCAAAAACTAACTTTAACAACTGTACCATTAAAAGCAGGGCATTAAAATCCGAAGCACACAGTTTCCCAAAACAAGAAAAGTCATACCAACTGGGCGTGGCTGTAAGCAGGTTCAACAAACAATTTTGTCAGCCAAATGATTTACAAAAATAGCCATTAAATGTCCTCACAATTTGAAAGCTTAGGTAACGGTTACAGAGTTTGACTAAGTTCATCCAACTTCACAAGGTACGCCACTGATTGTAGCTATTGGAAGGCCACTTAGCAACGTATAACCCTTAACAAAATATCCCGTAAACAATAAAATACACAGTCCCTCAAAACAGACAAATTGGGAAAGTATAAAATTTAAATATAAATTCCCACGCATATGGCCGGCCGGAGTGGCCGAGTGGTTCTAGGCGCTACAGTTTCGAGCCACGCGACCGCTACGGTCGCAGGCCTCTGGCATGGATGTGTGTGATGTCATTAGGTTATTTAGGTTTAAGTAGTTCTAAGTTCTAGGGGACTGATGACCACAGCAGATAAATCTCATAGTGCTCAGAGCCATTTGAACCAATCCACGCATATGTTCCAACCAAACATTAAGAACAGCCTTTAATAAATATAAAATGTTCCAAAATTCACGGTAAGTTGGAAGTACATGAAACTGAAATGTGCTTTAACTGGCACACACCATCAAAAATGTTGACACAAACTTTCATAAGTATAGAGTAGCCCAAAATTCAAGAGAAGTTGCAAGTGCATGCAATCAAAATGTACATCCTAACACCTCACAACCACACAAACTTTGACACAACCTTTAATAAACATACAATTAATGAAAATTCAAAATCAGCTGAGAGCTACAGCAGGCGGGTATTACAGCCAACAAGGAACGAGCAGCCAAATTTTACAAGTGAAGTTAGTTAATGACTGTGGACCTAGATAAGGTTCGGCAGTTTATATTTATAAGTAACAGGTCTTAACACGTTGAGAAGTAGTGCAAGGTTTGGACGAATAGTTAAAGAAATAATTATAATGAGGAAGAACGTCAGGCCTTGCAAACGCTGATTAACCTCCTGAACTCTTTAAATTTACGAAATAAAGCAAACCTCTATTTCCCTTTTACACGGAGACACTCCGCTGAAAACATCAAACAGTCAACTTCAATTAACTTGAGCCATCATGACGTGACTGTTAGGGGCGGCAGACTGCCGGTCAGCGCAGGCGCTTTGCGATGACTGAAGTGCCACCGCGCCAAAAGCAAACATGCTCTGCGGCGGACACAGTAGCGTGTCACTTGCCGCCCAAGCTACGCTGCCAACACGCATCGAAAGGGGACAGTAACCTACGCAAATAAGGCTTCATGCAGAATTGCCGAGGAGTAAAACGATATGAACTAATGGCAAAAGCGGCTACCAATATAGGTAAAATTTAACACTCCCTAAAATTACTCTTATTCAGAAGCGAAAACATCAGCACCTGCTGATGCAATAACTCAAGCAAACACATATACCAAGATTGCCCGCCTTCCACAAACGTCGTGTTACAATTGATTCCCTTCACGGGAATCATTACAGGGAATATTCTTACACTTGCATGACATATGACTTGGAACACAATTTGCAGTTAGTAACTCTGACTGATGGTCACGCGTTCGGTGCGTTAATATAATAGGTACAGTACCATATAACACAAACATGGCCTTACAACATCGAGTACTCAAAATAAGAAAACAACACCTGACTGCACTCAGGTGTGAAGGAACCAAGACTTGCAGGATTCCAGCCAGGGCGCTATTGCCTCCAATCCATACAGGCGATCGTCGAGGTGCTGCAAACTTCAAGCTTTCGGAGTAAGCTGAGAACTGGCCGACCACGTTACACGCGAAGTCTGTAGTCCCTGCGCCGCTCACCGCTAACAAACCTTAAGCGAGACGGCGAGGCTTGCCCCAGATCGATTTAATCTTACGCGTCTTGTCGAGACCTGCGCCGGACAGGCGGAATCCCACAAAGGCCACAACTTGCCAGCCAAGTTCCCTGCAGCCAACTCACTCCACAGGCTCCGCCAAACCAACAAAACACACACCTGATCAAAGACCTTAGCTCGCGACACACGATCGAATCAATATCGGCAAGTAAGTAGTTAGCGGCGACAGTGGAATGCCATACCGCAAAGATTAGAGCGCAACTGTCCTAGGATACGTTATGCCACGCCTGCTCGACCTGTTCCCATGGTTCTCTGAGAGTAGTTGAGTGACTAGGCGCACTAGTCGCTTCTCGTACAATTATATCCCACAAGTGCCCGACTGGACACTAGTCCGGACACCGTGCTTGACAGGTAAAAATCTGTACCTCTTGCAGAGTACGTTGACATTCACGGGCAGTTTGCGGGTACTTATTATCCTGTTGGAATAACAAATCATCTTCCTGTTTGAAGAACAGAAAGAGAACAGGTTTAACAACGTTCTGCACGTACCGTGCGTTGGTTAGCGTCAACTTCAGACGTACCAAAGGTGAATCAGAGTTGCAGCTTATCGCATCCCAGACCATAGGGCCGGGGGGGGGGGGGGGGGGGGGGGATGGCCAGTGTGTTTTGACGAATGCAGCGTACGAGACAGCACTCACTGCGTTTACGTTGTAAGCGCAAATTTCCATCACTTGCGTGCCAGTGGAAACCGCTTTCATCGCTAAAGAGCACACCACTCCATTCCATCTTCCAAGTGATCCTCTGACGGCACCAGCCGAGACGTGCACGTCGATGTAATGGCATGGGGGGAAGATGGCCTAGAGTTCTGTATTCCCATAGTCCCACAGCTAATAACCGATTCGAAACAGTTCGTGTCGACACGTCTGTCCTCACAGCCCTCCTATCTGTGCTGTGCTTGCTGTACGATCTGCCACTGCTGTCCTCACAACACGACGATCCTGGCGGGGGTCTGTGCTGCTAAGACGTCCAGGATCTCGTCTGTGGGTATGACAATGTTCACGTGACCACTGATACCAGGATCGTTACACAAGTGATACAGCACGTCCAACTCTTAATTATTCGAAAGGATCATCTCGTCAGTCGTAACGCAGCCACTTGACCCCTTTCCAACTCGCTCAGTTGGCTGTAGGAAGCACGAGTGGGTCTCCGTGATATGGTTGCTTCCTCCACACGTTTGTACCACAGTGATCCTCCTGGCTGTGAGCATTCCCTATTAGATAGTGGACACAGATGGCTCTCTGGTAGCTATTCCACTACGCTATTTGTTCGTGAACGACGTTGAAATCATTATCTGTACATCTACTATCCCCCAGGTGGCGTATGCCGTCATCAGATCAAGATCGAAGTCATCTCTCCAGGTGTACTAATTGTTTTCCAGCAGAGTACTATTTTATGGCTAACATACGTACCCGTGGCCTATTGGTAGCGTCTTTGATTCATAATCAAAACGTCTTCCGTCCCGGGTTCGATCCGCGCCACTACCTAAATTTTGATAAATAATCAGCATTGGCGGCCGAAGACTTCCGGCATAAGAAGACAGCCTCACTCTGCCAACGGCCTTGTCAAAGAGGCCGGAAGAGCGGATAGAGGTTCAGGGCACTCTCTTGTCCTAGGGGTGGGAAATTGCCCCGAAAGGCGGAAGAATCAGCAATGATCAACGACATGAGGATGCAGAAGGCAATGGAAACCACTGCATTAAAGACACGTAACGTGCATCCACAGGACATGTGGCCTGTAATTAAAGAAGTGTCATGATGATCTCTCCATTGGCGAAAGATTCCGGAATAGTCCCCCATTCAGATCTCCGGGAGGGGACTGCCAAGGTGGAAGTTACTATGAGAAAAAGATTGAATAATCTACGAAAGGATAACGTTCTACGAGTCGGGGCGTGGAATGTCAGAAGCTTGAACGTGGTAGGGACACTAGAAAATCTGAAAAGGAAAATGCAAAGACTCAATCTAGATATAGTAGGGATCAGTGAAGTGAAGTGGAAGGAAGACAAGGATTTCTGGTCAGAGCAATATTGGGTAATATTAACAGCAGCAGAAAATGGTATAACAGGTGTAGGATTCGTTATGAATAGGAAGGTGGGGCAGAGGGTGTGTTACTGTGAACAGTTCAGTGACCGGGTTGTTCTAATTAGAATCGACAGCAGACCAACACAGACAACGATAGTTCAGGTATACATGCTGACGTTGCAAGCTGAAGATGAACAGATAGAGAAAATGTATGAGGATATTGAAATGGTGATACAGTATGTAAAGGGCGACGAAAATCTAATACTCATAGGGCGACTGGAATGCAGTTGTAGGGGAAGGAGTAGAAGAAAAGGTTACAGGAGAATATGGGCTTGGGACAAGGAAAGAAAGAGGAGAAAGACTAATTGAGTTCTGTAACAAGTTTCAGCTAGTAATACCGAATACCCTGTTCAAGAATCACAAGAGGAGGAGGTATACTTGGAAAAGGCCGGGAGATACGGGAAGATTTCAATTAGATTACATCATGGTCAGGCAGAGATTCCGAAATCAGATACTGGATTGTAAGGCGTACCCAGGAGCAGATATTGACTCAGATCACAATATGGTAGTGATGAAGAGTAGGCTGAAGTTCAAGACATTAGACAGGAAGAATCAATACGCAAAGAAGTGGGATACGGACGTACTAAGGAATGACGAGATACGTTTGAAGATCTCTAACGCTATAGATACAGCAATAAGGAATAGCGCAGTAGGCAGTACAGTTGAAGAGGAATGAACTTCTCTAAAAAGGGCCATCGCAGAAGTTGGGAAGGAAAACATAGGTACAAAGAAGGTAGCTGCGAAGAAACCATGGGTAACAGAAGAAATACTTCAGTTGATTGATGAAAGGAGGAAGTACAAACATGTTCCGGGAAAATCAGGAATACAGAAATACAAGTCGCTGAGGAATGAAATAAATAGGAAGTGCAGGGAAGCTAAGACGAAATGGCTGCAGGAAAAATGTGAAGACATCGAAAAAGATATGATTGTCGGAAGTACAGACTCAGCATACAGGAAAGTCAAAACAACCTTTGGTGACATTAAGAGCAACGGTGGTAACATTAAGAGTGCAACTGGAATTCCACTGTTAAATGCACAGGAGAGAGCAGATAGGTGGAAAGAATACATTGAAAGCCTCTATGAGGGTGAAGATTTGTCTGATGTGATAGAAGAAGAAACAGAGGTCGATTTAGAAGAGACAGAGGATCCAGTATTAGAATCGGAATTTAAAAGAGCTTTGGAGGACTTGCGGTCAAATAAGGCACAAGGGATAGATAAAATTCCATCAGAATTTCTAAAACCATTGGGGGAAGTGGCAACAAAACGACTATTCACGTTGGTGTGTAGAATATATGAGTCTGGCGATATACCATCTGACTTTCGGAAAAGCATCATCCACACAATTCCGTAGACGGCAAGAGCTGACAGGTGCGAGAATTATCGCACAATCAGCTTAATAGCTCATGCATCGAAGCTGCTTACAAGAATAATATACAGAAGAAGGGAAAAGAAAATTGAGTTTGGCTTTAGAAAAGGTAAAAGGACGAGAGAGGCAATTCTGACGTTGCGGCTAATAATGGAAGCAAGGCTAAAGAAAAATCAAGACACTTTCATAGGATTTGTCGACCTGGAAAAAGCGTTCGACAATATAAAATGGTGCAAGCTGTTCGAGATTATGAAAAAAGTAGGGGTAAGCTCTAGGGAGAGACGGATCTTATACAATATGTACAACATCCAAGAGGGAATAATAAGAGTGGACGATCAAGAACGAAATGTTCGTATTAAGAAGGGTGGTAGACAAGGCTGTAGGCTTTTGCTCCTACTCTTCAATCTGTACATCGAGGAAGCAATGATGGAAATAAAAGAAAGGTTCAGGAGTGGAATTAAAATACATGGTGAAAGGATATCAATGATACGATTCGCTGATGACATTACTATCCTGAGTGAAAGTGAAGAAGAATTAAATGATCTGCTGAACGGAATGAACAGTCTTATGAGTACACAGTATGGTTTGAGAGTAAATCGGAGAAAGACGAAGGTAATGAGAAGTAGTAGAAATGAGAACAGAGAGAAACTGAACATCAGGATTGATGGTCACGAAGTCAATGAAGTTAAGGAATTATGCTACCTTGGCAGTAAAATAACCAATGACGGACGGAGGAAGGAGGACATCAAAAGCAGACTCGCTATGGCAAAAAAGGCATTTCCGGCCAAGAGAAGTCTACTAATATCAAATACCGGCCTTAGTTTAAGGAAGAAATTTCTGAGGATGTACGTCTGAAGTACAGCATTGTATGGCAGTGAAACATGGACTGTGGGAAAGCCGGAACAGAAGAGAATCGAAGCATTTGAGATGTGGTGCTATAGACGAATGTTGAAAATTAAGTGGACTGATAAGGTAAGGAATGAGTAGGTTCTACGCAGAGTCGGAGAGGAAAGGAATATGTGGAAAACACTGATAAGGAGAAGGGACAGAATGATAGGACATCTGCTAAGACATGAGGGAATGACTTCCATGGTACTAGAGGGAGCTGTAGAGGGCAAAAACTGTAGAGGAAGACAGAGATTGGAATACGTGAAGCAAATAATTGAAGACGTAGGTTGCAAGTGCTACTCTGAGATGAAGAGGTTAGCACAGGAAAGGAATTCGTGGCGGGCAGCATCAAACCAGTCAGTGGACTGATGACAAAAAAAAAAAAAAAAAAAAAAAAAAAACGTAAATATTATGAATTATTTTCTGAAACTGAATACATTAGTTATAAATCCAGTGCAGCTTAATATCCTGAGCAGACCCAACAATCACTACAACATAAGCCAAAGACACCTTATTGCAACAGCCTAATCTTGCAGCAGCTGTTCGGTTCAAGCAATACAATGGATCATAAATTTTGACTGCATCCTCCTGTATATCCCTGTGGTCTTCCGTACAACTAGCCAATCAGTTTTTCCTTTAGCTCCTACTGTTCTATAAAAAAAATTGATGCCAGGTAACGTAAACCTATCAGCTCGCCTTGTACAATTCCAAACGATTATTTCGTAGAGAATCGTTGCTGCCAATGTAATACACGTGCGGCCTGTCGATTTTCAACGCTCCAGATATTGTAACTGCGGCACCATCAGGCCTGATTTTGATATGAAGAACAAAGACTGTCCTCTTACTGCTTTCACTGCTGCCATCACGAACTTCCAGCATTTTGGAAGGAATGAGACGCTGTAGGGAGTTCGGCCCTGCAGCACAGCTCTGGATAGTCCAGTGCATAACCGAACTCTATTCCGAAAAACATTAATCTCAATTGCTTCCACACGTTGTTTACGCTAAGGGTGTACTTGTGCGCCATTAATACATTCATATACACTCATGCACATAAATTATAGATAATTGCAGAATGTGGTGTCACACAACGTGACACTACACAAAACTGGAGCTAATAGCATAGGCACATATGGAACACACACGACACAGATCTGTAAGTCCACGATATTGGTGATAAGTTGAGAAAACCGTCCCGAAACACGTGTGCTACAAAACGCCACTATTTCCTGAGCATGTACCCCGACATCAATATGATATATGATCACCATGCACACGTACACTGGCCGCACAACGGGTTGTCATACTCTGGATCAGGTGGTCGAGCTGGGGTATAACCTCCCATTCTTTGACCAGTGCCTGTCGGAGTTCCTGAAGTGTCGGTCGGGTTTAAAGACGTGCAGCGATACGTCGACCGAGAGCATCACAGACGTGCTCGATGGGGTTTAGGTCTGGAGAACAGGCAGGCCACTCCAGTCGCCTGATATCTTCTGTTTCAAGGTACTCCTCCACGATGGCAGCTCGGTGGGGCCGTGCGTTATCATCCATCAGGAGGAAGGTGAGACCCACTGCACCCCAGAAAAGGCTGGCTTACTGGTCCAAAATGACGTCCAGATGCACCTGCCCTGTTACAGTTCCTCTGCCAAAGATATGCAGGGGTGTACGTGCACCAATCGTAATCCCACCCCACACCATCAAACGACGACCTCCATACAGGTCCCTTTCAAGGACATTAAGGGGTTGGTATCTGGTTCCTGGTTCACGCCAGATGAAAACCCACCAAGAATCACTGTTCAGACTATACCTTGACTCGTCCGTGAACATAACCTGGGACCGCTGTTCCAACGACCATGTACTGTGTTCTTGACACCAGGCTTTACGGGTTCTCCTGTGACCAGGGGTCAGTGGAATGCACCTTGCAGGTCTCCGGGCGAATAAACCATGTCTGTTCAATCGTCTGTAAGGTCCCGAGCAAGGCTACCTGCACTGCTCCGTGACTGTCTGCGGGCACTTATGATGAGATATCGATTTTCGTGTGGTGTTGTACACTATGGACGTCCCGCACTGTAGCGCCTGGACACGTTTCCTGTCTGCTGGAATCGTTCCCATAATCTTGAGATCACACTTTGTGGCACACGGAGGGCCCGTGCTACAACCTGCTGTGATCGACCAGCCTCCAGTCGTCCTAGTATTCTACCCCTCGTAACGTCATCAATATGTGTTTTTGAGCCCTTTTCAACACACAGTCACCATTAGCACGTCTGAAAACGTCTGCACACTCACTCACTGCACCGTCCTAGCGTATGTGGACTGCTGCCAGCGCCACCGTGCGACGACCGCAGGTCAAATGCACCACGTGGTCATACCACCAGGTGATTTAAACCCGCAAACCGCCCACCTGAGCTTTGTTTCACCATGTATCAGCATGATCCTTAATTTATGAATATAAGTGTAGTAGTCTTCGAAATACGCGCTTCATTGACCAGTTGACGGTGATTATTAATAAGTCTTCAACCTCAGGATAATACTGGCTCTGTAGATTCTTATTTGTGAACAATTCCCTTTCGAGATTACTGCCCAGATCACTACGGTAAACGACACAATATATTTCACAAGTATTTGATACATGATGGTAAATTGCTTCCGTCGAAAATAGTACTTTTTACGCAACTGTTTTCTATAAATTTTCTCGACCGTTTAGACAATTCACTCTGTTGCACTATTCATTAAGTGAATTTGTGTAAGTCCTTGCAACTTTGACAACCGAATCTCGATTGTAAATAATGACAAACTCCTCCGTGGACCCATCACAGACGGTTGTTTACTGCTTTTAGTGGATGAGTCAACATTATACGCATGCCACATATTTGTTATGAAACATTAAAAGTTTACGAAAACTGTCATTACAACGCATTACTCATTCAAAACTTTGTTCCAATAGGATTATTCTTTACGAGCAACGAAAGATCGTGGGCCGTTTGTGTAATTTTGCTCTTGAAGGTCTGATATAGCATTAACGTATAAATCTAGCAGGCTGCTAGATTTATTACTGGTAGATTCGAGCAACACTTAAGTGTTACGGAGAGTAGTAAGGATGAATTTACTCGAAGCATGTAGGATTTCATAAGGATTACATTTTCTCTGGGACTGCAATTTTGTTGTTAACCGTGTTTTCGCTAACTGACTGACGCAAGTACCTGAATCAAAGTATTCCTCAATGATGAAATTCGATCAGTGAATTAATTGTAGGTATATTCCCGGTATTAACTTTGCTCATGTGCATATGTGTCCGCAGAGAATTAATTTCTTTTTTTTTTTTTCCACACAGTTCGGAGAGTTTGGGATGTTCCCATTGAACTTCATTTGATAGGAAGTACATAAAGTTGCAGATTTCTGATTGATTTTGAAGTAAAGATTACTATAATGTGTAAAAGATAAGACTATTTCATTAATGCATGCAAAGTATATAATTTGATAATACATGGTTAAATCTTTATCGTGTAAAAAAGTGAAATTACGTACCTACCCGTGTGTTTAAATCCAAATATTCAATGAATTATTAAATAAATATGGAAAATATTTGCAAAATACAATTCTATTCGTATGCTAATAATGTTAATCTGCTACTGAAAATCAAAAATCTGAAACAGAGATAAATCAGAACCACTGAAAAAAATCACGTGAAGAAGCAAACATAAACTGAAAGATAACGCTTATTTAACTTCGACGCATCCTCTAATTACGTTCTTGCGTACAAAAATATATGTGATAATGCAAAAGGGTTTATTGCAAATTTTCATTATTTCTATATTTTAATGATGACTGGCGTGATAAAAGTTAAATAAAATGTGTTTTGAAAACTTCAATTTTTGGAAAGTTGAGTGAAATGTAGCTATGGAATTGCTTGCGACTAGATGTACACCACCCTTCCAAACGTCCCGAGACGTGCAAGCGACGCCAACGTAGCAACTACTGTGGCAGCTTGAAGGAACAACCGCAAACAACAATGTGCATTCGATCAGTTACTTGTGAGCAGACACTGTTAGATAGTGGACGTGCGGCCTTAGTGTGTCAACGTTTTTGTGCCACAAATAACAGTCGAGCCACATCTCTAAAACAAGTGATCAACACCTTCTCCAGAATGTTTCGAAGAAGAATAGAAAAAGTGTGTGCGTAGTTTGTTTTGCTCACCTTGTCTCCGATCAATAAACAACCACGCGTGCACACTTACAGCGACTTAAGTGCAATAGAAAACGCATTCACTTGCTGTATGGAAAAATTAAAACAGGTGAAGAATGTTGGTGTTATCAATGCGAGCATAAGAGCCTACCTCAAAACGTCAAAGCGCAGAAATTCGCATGGAAGGTCGATGCCTTGATATAAACAACATTCAAGCCAATGTGACGTGCGAGTTGAGCAACATACCAGTCCCAAGGAAGGACTTTTATGAGAGTTTCACGTGGTTTTATAAACGTACTGTTTATTGTATGCAAGTGGGGTGTGTGTATATGTGTATTGTGTGTGTGGGGGGGTGGGGGTGGTGGTGGGGAGAGGAGAGGGGGGGGGGAGTAGAGGCCATGTAAAATACCTGAAGCATTAAAACTTCCATCGTAAATTTTTTCTATATGATTTTTCTTATTTCTTATTTTACTTTTTTAATCCTATCACTAAACCTTTTGGACTGACGGAGTATGTGCTAAACTAGAAATAGAAACCTCAATCGATAGAAGTGTCTAAACCAAGTGTCTAAACATCGTACGACTGCGTCAAAACAGCCTCAACCTCCCTCTACCTTCTCAGGTTGACACAATTACGTGCACTAATGTTAACTATATTGTGTTTTCTTATCTCTATTACTGCATCTTGCACCAGGTTGAAAAGGATGGGGATCCTACTTCCGCACTGATCTGCAAATGCAATAAAATGTAACTCCAACAACGGTCCTTACGACGTTATTTATAATATGGCTATCAGTTTGGGTGCTTCAGTGCGCAGTCTTCAGGCCTTAACTGGCGCTGAATTTACTAAGGCCACATTGTTTCCCCTTAAGCTAGCCAATGTTGTTCCTGCGGTTTGATAGCTTCATAAGTTCGTTCTAGGAATGCTTGAGACTTATATAATGAATTAGTAGTGTATAACTCAGATTAAAGGAACGTCCAAGTACCTCCTTTTGGTCCCCTTGCGGAAGTCTATACTAACGTATCCAGTGTGTGAAGCGTTGTCGTCTCTGATAAACACTTTAAAATGAGCGATGAAACAGTTATGAACACAGTGCAGTGTAGGCTTTAGCGGCTGGCGTGGACTGATGACCATAGATGTTAAGAACCATAGCGCTCAGAGCCATTTGAACCATTTAGCGGCTGGCGTTCACTTTAGATTACTTCCGAAGTAGCGTCACGTCGATGGCGACGAAACGTTATTAAATAGTATTATATGAAACTTGAGTTACTCCTCACACACAGTTACAAGAGCCGACCAAATCTCCATCTGCAGAGCACTGCCTTGGAATCGGTCATCCTATGGAGATATTAAGGAAGTACCAGAGATTAAATAACCAAGTGACGTTATAAATACAAAGAGAATTTTTGGACTAAGCGCTGCTTACAATTTGTATGGAACGTTGCATGCAATCTGAGCAAAGATGGAGACACGAAAAATCTTTCGGATTGCATAGTGTCCAAATTCGGACTGCTTCATTAGCCAGTCACGGACTTACATCACATAAAACGTTCTTGACATGGCTGAGAAAGAAAACTGTATTGTAGTTGTTCGTAGCAAATACTTTATGGTAAACTATGTTTTTTGCCACGCTGAAAGTAAGTAATGAGAAGAGCAAATATTATCTTTGGAATTAATTGGCTTGGTTGCAAGTTGTTATTACGGTGAAATTTAAAATTATAAGTGCACCAATTTCTGTTCGTACTGCCAAATATAAGTAGTAGTTATGTCAAAGAGAGGGCCACAATGGCTGCAGAACAGACTACGGCCAAGCTGGTTAAATCTGATCACATAAACACACCGCTGGATCCATGAGAAGAGCTGTTAAAACGTAATACTGACACTAAACTGAAGAAGCACAATAGAATTAATTTCATTTATCTTTATTTATTACTCTAGAAGAATTCATGGTTAAGACGTCTGAAAAGATAAAAGTAAGAGGGAGATCATAAGAATAGCCAATAAGAGAAGAATGGAAAACAAGTGGAAAAAATGACAGAGGTCTTTTTTTTTACGGGGATAAAAATTAAATTAGCGTTATTGCAATTTAAGTACAAACACTGCGTGAGTTTTTTTTCTCGTCACAAAACCAGTAATTTCTATGAAAAAAAAACATCAATGGTTATTCAAGACAAGCTATACAGACTAAGAAGGAAAAGAAATCTTTGTAACGCTTCAAAACCTACTGTCTTCCTGTTCAGAGAGACAGAGTAAATGCTAGTTGGTGTTTGGTTGTGTCAGGGCACTAGTTATTTATGATGTGTGTGTGTGTGTGTGTGTGTGTGTGTGTGTGTGTGTGTGCGCGCGTGTGTGTAGCCCTTCTGCATACGCCGTAATACGGTTCTTGGTCAGCCTACCGATGGTTCAAATTTCCTTGCACAGAAATCTCTCACTGCACTTGTGTCTCAGAAATCACGGGGTGTTCACCTTTCGAATCATCGGCGGTTGCTGAAGACGTATCCAGGTTGCATTCCCAAAAGTTGTTCGAAGATCAGTACGCTGTCCAGCCACATTAATGGGACCACCTGTCTAAAGCCGGAATAACCACCTTTCTTAGCGAAGACCGCTGCAAGACGTATAGGAAGAGAGTCAAAGAGAGAAGGTACTGACAGGGATATGGAGCCATGTTGACTCTAGTGCCGTAGTGAGCTGCAGTTGGTTTCTCGGGTGACAATCCATGGTGCATACATCCCGATGGTGGTCCCACAGATTCTACATTGACTGTGCATCTGCAGAGTAAACTCATCCTGGTGATCTATGAGCCACGCACGTACACTGTGGACTGGGTGACACGTTGCACTGTCCTGCTGATAGACGCCAGCCTGCCGAGGAAAACCAAACGGCACAAAGATTTGGACATGGTCTCCAAGGATAGATGCATACCTCGAAGAACCACGAGACCACCCAGCGAATACCACGGAAGCATTCAGCAGATCATAACGATCTCTCGACTGTTGCTGGGTTTTGCTTTCAGACGTTTCACGCAGGGCACGTCAACGGCCATCTGTCCTATGGAACATCAAGACGCGTTCATCTAAAAAAGGCCACCAGTCGCCATTTAGTGGACGTGCAGTTGCGGTACTGGCGTGCAGATTCCAGCATTCATCGCCGATGATCAGCGGTCAGCATTGTTGCTTGAATACGGCGCCTGCTGAGGAAAATGGTTCAAATGGCTCTGAGCACTATGGGACTCAACTGCTGAAGTCATCAGCCCCTAGAACTTAGAACTACTTAAACCTAACTAACCTAAGGACATCACACACATCCATGCCGGAGGCAGGATTCGAACCTGCGTCCGTAGCGGTCGCGCGGCTCCAGACTGTAGCGCCTAGAACCGCTCGGCCAACTCGGCTGGCCCTGCTGAGGAGGCCCATACGCGGCATTGTGCTCTGAATGGTGTGGCGAGTGTGTGTGTGTGTGTGTGTGTGTGTGTGTGTGTGTGTGTGTGTGTCGGTTTGATGAAAATCGATGATAAAGTCTAGTTGACACAGGACGACGTCCGTCGATCGCGACAACTCCGATCTATAGCTGTTAAAACAATATTCTCGCTTTGTTTGGTTAGTTTCAGATACTATCTCCTTTCAAGGGGAGGTTTACTATTTTTGGCCCGAAAAAAGCATGTTCTTTGAGAATTTTTTTCTCGAGATGTGTTACAGATATCAATGTCAAATCTTCTCAAAATATTTATTGATATTTCCTCTACAAACTGGAATTTTTTCGACCGGAAATGTCTAAGAGCAAAGGCGTAAGTGCCGTCAGAACGAAACAAAATTTCGATGTACACCTCCACACACGGTATGTCACAGGTTAGTAGGCTAGTCTGAAAACATAATTGAGTTGACGTTAGTGAAGTATATAAGATTCTTTAGGAGTTGTACGTCGCTTAAGTTATTTGGAGCATAGGAAACAAAATGGCGGCCATTTGAAGAAAATAGGTTTATTTTCACCGATTTTTCGAATTCGTCTGCCAAATAAAATCTTTATAGTTGACGTATCGGAATAAAATTGGTACAACTCCTAGACAATTTACTTAGCTTCGTCGGAAACAGAGTATCATGCCATTCGGTTCAGTAGACTTGAAGTTACCATACCGCGCGATAAAAAAAAAGTCATTTCGAGATGAACACCTTTTAAGTTTTGACTACATATAAATGCAATATTATGCAACTTACGTTCAATCTGCTATTCCAGGTCCATAAACTAGTCCTTCCTCTTCCTCATAGAGGGCGTTCTACTCGATCTGGGCCATCCTGCGCTGCTCCAGAGCCGTTCGTACGGCCGGTGACAAGCGGTTTTAGGCCGCTTGAATCGGGTGGTCGTCCGAATGCTTGGCGAACTACTTCGAATAGAGCCCTAGGATGGCGTCCATCGTTGTCATGGTCTTCAGAATTGCTGAATACCCTTCGTTGAAGCTGCTCACTGCCAGGAAAGTCGCAATCTCCACAGTCTTCGCATCAGAATGCAGATGCTTGGGGGCTACCTTCCAAACAAACGCGTTCAAACTTTCATTTGAATTTTGTGTGTTTCCTCCCAAGCACCGGTACAATAATGCGCCCTCCGAAAGAAAAAAACTGGTTCGTGAAAAAGGCCGATTTCAGGCAGGTGCATGTTTTTGTCCAACCGGGAATAACAAACATTTTCGTTCCGTATTCGGAAAAACAGTTTCAGGGGTGGATTCTAAACAGTTTTATGGATCGAAAAAAACAATTAAAAAAAACGATTTTTTGAACCAAAAGATAGTAAACCTCCCCTTAACAGATATCCGCGTATCGATTGAGTAGCACGCCGAAATGTATAAGCGGCCCTCGCTCATAATTGAAGCAATGGTGTTCGAAGGATGTCTGTCTTCTTTACTGCTACACACAGCGACTGCACCACTCGGTACCGCAACAAGTCCCTTTATCTGAAACAATAAACCAAATATCCTTCGCGTGTTCGCCACTGGCTTATAAGCTTAGGCGAAACTTGATAACAGTAGTTTTTAAGCCCGGTTTGCAAATGAATGTTCAAACGTAGATATATGATCTCTCAAATTATGTTCCACCATTCAAGCTGATGCAACATTATAGTCTTGAAAGAATGTTGATTTTTGAAGTATTATAGCGTCGTTAATGCGTCGCTACGGTGCTAATTCGACAACTCCTACGTAGTAAATCCAGAGATAATGTATTCTCTAAATAACGTACAGAAAGCGTCGTAATACAATGTTCTGTTACTGATCAATGTTAATAATGTCACTCAATCACCTTTAGCTTCGGCGTTCTATCAAGAAAATAATTATTCACAGTTACACAATAAAGTTCAATTAAATGATGTAGACGACACGAAGTGTTAAAGTTATAACTGAGTTTATTGAACGTCTGAATTATCTAACCACTGCACTGGAAAGCACACCGATCTGTCATTCAGAGAATTGACACTACGATTTACATCAGCTTCTGACGCTGACTACAGCTTCCGACAACACGGCATACCTGTCAATTCTTTATGATTGCGTGTATATGTTTCCTACATTAGAGCGAATTAACTTCTCCATCGAAGTTTTTTAATGTAGTCTTTTCTTGGATAAATGTTATCTCTGATCACTTTATCTCGTCTGGGTTTTAACCTTCGTAAGGCATATATTTTGAATGCTTCATTTAGAGTTTTAAGCCACGTAGATTAAGTGATCATCTGATACTCTTTCATTAAGTTCTTTCCGTGGAATAGATGTTGTTAGTATCGTAGTATTTCTGTCGGTCAAACTTTCCATAGTGTTAATATTTTTTGTTGCCAGAAGCTACCGTCAAGTTCAGGATAACTAATTTTTATATTTCTTCAAAGACGTCATGTTTACGCCAGTGACTGTTGAAGTTTTCATTTCCACTATTGTAGTTTCAGTGTGGGGCCATTATCAGGTGCAGATGTTTTGGCCTTAAGCCATGTCAACTTTATACAGGCTGACGCATTTACATGTCTTTGTCGTTTGGTGTTATGTACATAAGGCCGAAATTGTAACAGTGGAAATAAAAAGTTCAACAGACACTGGTATAAACATGATGTCTTTCAAAAAACATTCGTATGATTGTGAATCCCAGTTATGAAAAATTAATTAATTTTTATATGTTTTGCTGTCAAAAGGGATGTCATTAGGGGCTCTATATTTGTGGTGTTATAACGGTCGTTGATGAGACGCTGTTGGCAGCCCCTTCGTTCATATGGGCAGTCAGCTGTTCAACAGTTGCGCGTCAATTAGCCCGTACACAACTCCGCAGCCGCCGCTCACTATTATCATCTATGGCACCGCAGTTACCTCGGCGCTGGTTTTGGATACAGCCATTTTTACATGCACTGTATAACCAAGGCACCACGCCAACACATTAGAAACTAAGACATTCCAGAAATGCCCCGTACTTGGCTCGAAAGCCGATGCTCTTTTGGATTTCCGAAATATCGCCCCGTTTCCGCATCACGACAACGACTGCATTGTTTTCTGCGTCCCCCGACAGGCTTTGTGTATTCTCCACTGTCAGTGTTGCCGACTGCCGTGAGTGGCTATTGTGCATTGATGTCAAACGTAGGCAGTGATCAATTTAATGTGACATTAACCATCACAGCCGCTCATCCCGGAAGTTTCAACTACGATTATGAAAACAATAATTGTATTTAAACACCTCTGAAATTTTTACAGCGCCTGTTATGGGCGTCTTGGTGCTCAGTAAAATCGGTCCAATCAGTCCGTTTAATGCAGTCTCATTATGTTCAGTGATTGTGTGAAAGTGCATCGTACCCACTGCTAAGCCGAGGGAAGTCATTCCCCTTTGAGTGAAGTGAGAGCCTAGCTCACACAGCGCAGACGCATTTTCGACGCCTACGGTGGTGCGGGCGCCAAGTTAAATGAGCTGTGCAGGGCCCCGGCCTCCAGATAAGTCCCAGCAGGCAGGCCGGCACCCGCGGCTGCGCCAGGGGTCGGTGTCCCGTGTGCAGAGCCGCGCTGAGTTACGCCGTGTGCTGTTCGAGGGCAATGCGCTGCCGGCTCTTGTCCCGCCGTGATCCCTGGCTCCGACGCTGGCAAAGGTCGTTAGTGCAAGGTACGGAACTTTGCTGAGCTCTGCCCGTCAGCAGCTGCACGGCAGGTGTTTCAGA
Organism: Schistocerca americana; assembly: GCF_021461395.2. Lineage (NCBI taxonomy): Eukaryota > Metazoa > Arthropoda > Insecta > Orthoptera > Acrididae > Schistocerca > Schistocerca americana. Next base: position 352,603,800 of record NC_060121.1, on the reverse strand, counting down.
ATCGGTAACGTCAAAACTCTGTTGTTTAGTGTAAGGGCTTCCACCCTCCGCTAGTTCAGCGATGCATCCTCATCGTCTGTTGGAATCTGGTGTGAAGTATGGGGAAAGACAATACCGTGCATACAATCACCACAACTGCACTATCCACCTACGGTTGGCAGTACAAAGATTGGCCGGCGAAAATCGCAGACTGCATTCGGTGCAGCACTGACGTGAATGAAATACAACATTTTATAGTTTGATTTTTACCTTAGGAAAATGCCGACGAAAAATATTACTTCCAATATTAAGCGAAACTGATATTGTAAGTATTCCAGAAGGCACAAAACCTTAACTGCGAACAGAATATACCGATTTCCATAGATATAGTGCATTTTAACTGAGTAGATATAGCTTCTTAAATGGACACCATAACTGATTGAACAACGTGTTTTCTTTGTGTGTAGAGTGTGTTATGTTTGAATCCATGTGTAGTTTTTTTCCGTAAGAGACACATACTTCTGCTTTAACAATTTATTATTAATCAACCCCTATCTCTGAGACCGTAGATACTGCGATACTGGTTAGCTCGCCAGGCGTTCACTTGAAGAGGAATGAACATCTCTACATCTTTAAAAAGGGCAAGTTGCAATGTAGGTAGCTGCAAAGAAACCATGCGTAACAGAAGGAATATTTCAGTTGAACGATGGAAGAAGGAAGTACAAAAATGTCCGTGGATATTCAGGAATACAAAAATACAAGTACATTTTAGGAATGAAATAAATAAAAGTACAGTGATGATAAAGCGAAACGGGAGCCTTAAAACGTGAAGAAAAATGATTGTTGGAAGGACTGACTCAGCACACACCAATGTCAAAACAACCTTCGTTGAAATTAAAACCATCCGCGACGACATCAAGAATACAATGGGAATTCCACTGTTAAATGCAGAAAACGGAGTGGATAGGTAGAAAGAGTACATTGAAGGCCTCTATGAAGGGGAAGATCTGACCAATGTTTTAGAAGCAGTAACAAGAGTCTATTTAGAAAAGATAGGAGATCCACTATTAGAATGAGAACTTAAAAGTGCTTAGGAGACTAAAGATAAAACAAGACAGAAAGAGTAGGTAACATACCCTCAGAGTTTCTGAAATCGTTTGTGGAAGTGGTAACAAAACCGCTATTCACGTTGGTGCGTAGAATGTATGAGACTGGCGATATACCATCAGACCACCGGAAAAACCTCATTCACACAATTTAGAACATAGAACGAGACGACAAGCGTGAGAACTATTGCACATTCAGCGTAACAGCTCATGCATCCAAGTTGCTGACAAGACTAATATACAGAAGTATGGAAAGGAATATTGAAGATCTGCTAGTTTGGCTTTAGGAAAGAAAAAGTCAGCAGTGACGCAGTTTTGACATTGCGGTTGATAATGGAAGGAAGACTGAAGGAAAGTCAAGACACGTTCATAATACTAATAGACTTGGAAAAAGCGCTCCACACTGTAAAAATGGTGCAAGATGTTCGAAATTCTGTTTAGAGTAGTGGGAAGGTATCGGGAAAGACGGGTGATGCATAATAAGAACAAGAACTAAGAGGTTGGAATAAGACTGAAAGACCGAGAACCAAGTGCTCTGATCAAAAAAGGGTCTCAGAGAGTTATGTAGTCATCAATCTGTGTATCGAAGAGGCAGTGATGGAAATAAAAGGAAGGCTCAAGATTGGAATTATAGCTCTACGTGAAAGGATATCAGTGATAACTTTCGATAATGAGATTGCTATCCTCAGTGAAAGTGAGGAAGGTTTACGAGACCTATTGAATGAAACGAACAGTTTAATGATTGCAGAGTATAGACTGAGAGTAAATCGAAGAAAGGCGCTAGCAATGAGGTGTAGCAGACATGAGAACAGCGAGAAAGTTAACACCAAAATTGGGGAACACGAATTAGACGAGGTTAAGGGATTCTGCTACGTAGGCGGCAAAATAACTCATGATGGACGGAGGAAGGAGGACAGAAAATGTAGATTAGCGCTGGAAAAAAGGGCGTTCCTGGCCAAGAGAAGTCTGCTAGTATCAAACAAAGAACTTACATTGTATGGTTGTGTAACATGGACTGTGGGAAAACAGGAACAGAGGAGGATCGAAGCATTTGTTATTGGGTGCTACAGAAGAATGCTGGAAATTAAGTGGACTGAAAAGATTGAGGAGGTTCGCCGCAGTATCAGAGAGGAAAGGAATGTATGGAAAACACTGACAAGATGAAGGGCCAGGATGATAGGATATCTCTTAAGAAACCGGGGATTAACTTCCATGATACAAGAAGGAGCTGTAGAGGGTAAAAACTGTAGAGGAAGATAGAGATTGGAAAACATCTTGCAAATATTTGAGAACATAGGCTGCAAAAACTACACTGAGACAAAAAGTTTGGCAAAGGTGAGGGATTCGTGGAGGCCACATCAAACCAGTTAGGAAACTGGTGGCAAAAAAGGAGCCCTACATTTTATTATATGAAACACGTTTCAATGATGTCCAACTAATTTCCCACAGAAGATGAGAAGGAGTTTGGCCGTAAATCACTCTTCTCAAGGAGGATAGACTCTCTGGAGTCGAAATCTTAAATTAGCTACCTGTATTTGACATGTGTGAGATGATGCGTAAGGATTGTTATTCACATAGTTTCAATGATACAACAGACTGACAGTCTGTCGGGTCGAGTTAGGTTTGCAAGCAGCCAGTGACGGTACACCAGCAAAGTCACGTTATTCAGGCGCTATGCTTCATCGTCAACAGGCCATTCCTGATCACGTCACTTCTCTTGTGGAGGAGGGGAATTGGACGACGTCGGAGGCTGGGGTGCAGATTCGCTTTCCTGAGCGCACTGCGCCATACTGCGTGAACGTTATCGAGACACTGGACAATCCTGCAGTCCTGCCCGAAATGGATTTTGGTGTGAACAACACGTATCCAGGAGAATGAACTTGTCAACATGTCACGGAAAAAGCATTATTAAACGCAGTATGGTTGTAATACACTACTGCGTTTCCCAAGTCGGTGGATACCATTAGCTTCGCTAGGTCAGACTACTTAACAAGCATGCGGCCATCAACGAGAGGCTCCATGATGATCACCGACTTTACCCATTAACGTCTGCCGAGAGCACTTTAAATCGTGACTTGCAGTGGGTGATATTTTTCGACAAACTGGTTCTGTTCTCAACGAATGATTGTCAATACGAGTACATACGCCGCAAGGTGCCCGTTTCAACCACAAAACAACCACGAAATCACATAGTGACGGTGTTCCTGGTTTTATTTTGTATCGGATATGGCCCCATCGACATGGAATGCTTCAAAGTATACATGACAGATTTGTTGCTGCCCAGAATAGCCGTAGTGTGGTTAATACGATGGTCGTGAGGAAGTAATCCGTTTCCTACACATGTCAGCGATGGTGTCCGACCCCGACTCCTCATCACGAAACTAAGTGCCTAGGTCTGCAAATCTTCGAATGACGTGGCGCTGTTTCCTTGTGTGTTTTTAGAGAGTGTGTCCTTATATTAAGCGTCAAAATGTTGTTAACCCTTCTATTACCCTCAGTGTTACAACTGTTTTTTTTACTTTAAGAGCCGATCCATACATCCCGTAACGCAATTGGCTCCTGCGCAATGATCATTGATTTTCCCACGTGGCATTCGCAAATGGGGATCAGACAGAGGTACCAGAACCACTCTAGACCACACTCAGTAAGGTGGTTTTCGGAATATATATGTCAGTGTAGATGTACGTGTTGACAGATGTGAAAATTACCGAACTATCAGTTTAATAAGTCACAGCTGCAAAATACTAACGCGAATTCTCTACAGACGAATGGAAAAACTAGTAGAAGCCGACCTCGGGGAAGATCAGTTTGGATTCCGTAGAAATATTGGAACACGTGAGGCAATACTGACCTTACGACGTATCTTAGAAGAAAGATTAAGGAAAGGCAAACCTATGTTTCTAGCATTTGTAGACTTAGAGAAAGCTTTTGACAATGTTGACTGGAATACTCTCTTTCAAGTTCTGAAGGTGGCAGGGGTAAAATACAGGGAGCGAAAAGCTATTTAAAATTTCTACAGAAACCAGACAGCAGTTATAAGAGTCGAGGGGCATGAAAGGGAAGCAGTGGTTGGGAAGGGAGTGAGACAGGGTTGTAGCCTCTCCCCGATGTTATTCAATCTGTATATTGAGCAACCAGTAAAGGAAACAAAAGAAAAATTCGGAGTAGGTATTAAAATCCATGGAGAAGAAATAAAAAATTTGAGGTTCGCCGACGACATTGTAATTCTATCAGAGACAGTAAAGGACTTGGAAGAGCAGTTGAACAGAATGCGCAGTGTCTTGAAAGGAGGATATAAGATGAACATCAACAAAAGCAAAACGAGGATAATGGAATGTAGTCGAATTAAGTCGGGTGATGCTGAGGGAATTAGATTAGGAAATGAGGCACTGAAAGTAGTAAAGGAGTTTTGCTATTTGGGGAGCAAAATAACTGATGATGGTCGAAGTAGAGAAGATATAAAATGTAGACTGACAATGGCAAGGAAAGCGTTTCTGAAGAAGAGAAATTTGCTAACATCGAGTATAGGTTTAAGTGTCAGGAAGTCGTTTCTGAAAGTATTTGTATGGAGTGTAGCCATGTAGTTTGGACAAGAAGAGAATAGAAGCTTTCGAAATGTGGTGCTACAGAAGAATGCTGAAGATTAGATGGGTAGATCACATAACTAATGCTGAAGTATTGAATAGAATTTGGGGGGAAGAGGAGTATGTGGCACAACTTGACAAAAAGAAGGGACCGGTTGGTAGGACATGTTCTGAGGCATCAAGGGATAACAAATTTACCATTGGAGGGCAGCGTGGAGGGTAAAAATCGTAGAGGGAGACCAAGAGATGAATACACTAAGCAGATTCAGAAGGACGTAGGTTGCAATAAGCACTGGGAGATGAAGAAGCTTGCACAGGATAGGGTAGCATGGAGAGCTGCATCAAATCAGTCTCAGGACTGAAGACCACAGCAACAACAGATGTACGTATGCACTGCTTACTCGTAATTCTATCGTGGGAGGGTTCGATGCCAAGCGTTTCAAACTACTAATAAGAAAACCTTTGACATTTGTGTAAAATGTATTTCGTTATCGTGAACTTTTCCACACTGCTTCAGGCATCCGTAATATGAAAGGAGCGTTCAACAAGCGTACAATGCATAATTTTTTTCTGCCAGTTTCTGCTGAAATAAATTCCGAATTTGTTGTGGATCATCGTGGAATATTTCCTCTTCTGTACCTATAGTTTCATGAAGTTCCGATAGCTGACGGCACCATACGTAATTTTCAAAATAGCGTTTATAATGGAAATGCGTTTCAAGCAGTGAGCTCTCATTCAGCTTCTTTTGCTATAAAACCAGAGGATCACAGGTATACATGGGCGCTAGCAGGATGTGTTCGGACACTTGGCAATCAACAAAAAGCACGCTGAGTCGTTCGGCAAGCACCTGTCATCATCGCAATAAGGTCGCGGAGACCTGTCCAATTTCGCGCATGCAAACCGGCTGCGCTCAGCTGCGATTCCTGCAGTGTTGGAACATACGGGCATTCTTACCTGAGGTGATCGACGAATCACAACCGAACACCTCACTGAACAATTGGACATCTCGTTTGGTAATGCTGACACACTCGTCCGGCAACTGGGGTACTCAAATGGGTGTGCTGCTGGGTTCCTCGCAGCGTATAAGAAGACCACAGAGAGCAATGAAAGACCACCTGAGAGGAATACTTTGTGCGTTGCGTGCTTGATCCTGACAATTTTTGTCGAACTTCGTCATAGGCGATGAAACATCGGCACATGGCCTCGAATCGGAAACAAAACGGTAATCCATGGAGTAGCGCCACACCATTTCTCCTACGTTGAAGAAGTTCAATGCGGCATCCTCGCCGGTAAAGTAATGGCAATGGTCTTTTGGGGTTATTCTGTTTGACGTTCTCCTTCATGATCCCGGCGGAGGTTCGAGTCCTCCCTCAGGCCTGGGTGTATGTGTTTGTCCTTAACATAATTTAGGTTAAGTAGTGTGTACTCTTAGGGACTGATGACCTTAGCATTTAAGTCCCATAAGATTTCACACACATTTGAAATTTTTTTGTTCCCCTTCATGTGCAACGAATAACTTCATCGTGTTCGCCGCCACAAAAATTGGAACCAAAGGCCCCACACAAGACGAGCGCAGAAAACTTCATCCGACAATTCTTCCTTATCCTCCCCCTTTCCTTTGGTCATCGGTCAACTGTCTAGTTTGATGAGGCCCGCCATGAATTCCTTTCCTGTGCCAAACTCTTCATCTCAGAGTAGTTCAAATGGCTCGGAGCACTATGGGACTTAACAGCTGTGGTCATCAGTCCCCTAGAACTTAGAACTACTTAAACCTAACTAACCTAAGGACATCACACACATCCATGCCCGAGGCAGGTTTCGAACCTGCGACCGTTGCAGTCGCGCGGTTCCGGACTGCGCGCCTAGAACCGCGAGACCACCGCGGCCGGCATCTCAGAGTAGTAATTGCAACCTACGTCCTCAACTATTTGCTGGATGTATTCCAATCTCTGTCTTCCTCTACAGATTTTGCCCTCTACAGCTCCCTCTAGTACCATGCAAGTCATTCCGTGAAGCCTTAACAAATGTCCTATCATCCTGTCCCTTCTCCCTGTCAGTGTTTTCCGCATATTCCTTTCCTCTGCGATTCTGCACAGACCCTCCTCATTCCTTACCCTATCAGTCCACCTAATTTCAACATTCGTCTATAGCATCATATCTCACTGCTTCGATCCTCTTCCGTTCCGGTTTTCCCACAGTCCACGTCTCACTACCATACAATGCTAGCCTCCAAACGTACATTCTCAGCAATTTCTCCCTCAAATTAAGGCCTATGTTTGCTGTTAGTAGATTTCTCTTGGCGAGGAATGCCTGTTTTGCCAGTGCTAGTCTGCTTTGGATGTTCTCCGTGCTCCGTCCGCCATTGGTTATTTTGCTGTAGCAGAATTCATTCATTTCATCTACTCCGTGACCATCAATCGTGATGTTAAGTATCTCGCTGTTCTCATTGCTGCTATCTACCATTACTTTCGTCTTTCTTCGATTTACTATCAGTCCGTATTCGTAACTCATTAGATCATTCATTCCGTTCAGCAGATCATGTAATTCTTCTTCACTTTCACTCAGGATAGCAGTTTCAGCAGCGAATCGCATCACTGAAATTCGTTCACCTTGAATTCTAATTCAACCCCTGAAAGTTTCTTTTATTTCCATCATTAATTTTTCGACGTACAGACAGAGCAGTAGAGGTGAAAGACTACATCCTTGTCTTACACACTTTTTAATTCGAGAACTGCGTTCTTGGTAGTCCACTCTTATTATTCCCTCTTGGCTCATGTGTATATTATGTATTGCCTCTCTCTCCCTATAGCTTACACCTACTTTTCTCAGAATTTTGAACATATTGCACCATTTTACATTGCCGAACGCTTTTTCCAGGTCCCATGAACGTGTCTTCATTTTTCTTTAGTCTTCCCTCCATTGTCAGCCGCTACGTCAGAATATCCTCTCTGGTGCTTTACCTTTCTTAAAGCAAAACTGTTCGTCATCTAACACATCCTCAATTTTCTTTTCCAGTCTTCTGTATATCAGTCTTGTCATCAAGTTGGATGCATGGACTGTTAAGCTGATTGTGCGATAATTCTAGCAATTGTCAGTTCTTACAGTCTTCGGAATTGCGTGGATGATATTTTTCCGAAAGTCAGACCGTATGTCGCCAGACTCATGCATTCTACGCGCCAACGTGAATAGCCGTTTTGTTGCCACTTTCCACAGTGACTTCAGACACTCTGATGTTATCTGTCTCTTCCACCTTATTTATTTTTAAGTCCTCCAAAGCTCTCTTAAATTCTGATTCTAATACTGATCCCATATTTCCTCTAAATCGACTCCTCTTTCTTCTTCTATCACATCACATAAATTTTCCCCTCTTAGAGGCCTTCAGTATACTTTCTCCACTTCTTCACTCTGTCCTCTGCATTTACCAGTGGAACTCTTAATGTTACCAACCTTGCTTTTAATTTCACCGAAGGGTGTTTTGACTTTCATGTATGCTGAGCCAGTCCATCCAACAATCATTTACCGAGCGAGGTGGCGCAGTGGTTAGCACACTGGACTCGCATTCGGGAGGACGACGGTTCAATCCCGTCTCCGGCCGTCCTGATTTAGGTTTTCCGTGATTTCCCTAAATCGTTTCAGGCAAATGCCGGGATGGTTCCTTTGAAAGGGCGCGGCCGATTTCCTTCCCAATCCTTCCCTAACCCGAGATTGCGCTCCGTCTCTAATGACCTCGTTGTCGACGGGACGTTAAACACTAACCACCACCACCAACAATCATTTCTTTTTCGATTTCTTTACGTTTTTTCCTACAGCCATTTTGTCTTAGCTTCCTGCGCTTCCTGTTTATTTCATTCCTCAGCAACTTGTTTCTCTGTATTCCTGCATTTCCGCGAACGTTTTTGTACTTCCTTCTTTCATCGATCAGCCGGAGTACTTCTTCAGTTTTTGCAGTTACCTTCTTTGTACCTATGTTTTCCCTTCCAATCTACATCCCAGATCTCGCGACTTCAGTCTGTGTGGCCCAGTAAAGGATGCAATTCTCGGAAAGCAGTTCATGGATGATGGGAGGTTACTGATGCACAAAGACGTAAGCTCCGTTGTCTACTGATAGAGTGGTGGCGTAAGGACGTCGCACTGAACGGAGATTATACTGAAAAACCGAGTTTTGTAAACAAAAGAGTGGAGAATAATATGAGGTATACGAATTCTAAGTAAAACCAATCTACTTTCAGAAAAAGTGTTGCATTACTTATTGAAAACTCCTTGAATTTTTTGGGCGATTCATTCTGTGTAAGAAAGTATTAATTATGCTACAGGCTGTTGTCTAGGTTACATTTGATGTCTGCCTATTGCAACAACATTTTAGTACGAACTATCAATTAGAAAGCAATCAAAGTCAAAGAAACATACGTGGCTTGTCAGAAACTGCTTCGTTACTGTGAGTGGTAAGATAGCTAAATGTGGCAGCAATCGGTATGTGTAGTGTGCATTTCATATAGCAAGAGTCGACAATTAATAAAGTTATTTTGAAATACCTCATTTATTTTCACTGAGTGCACTTCATTTCTGTCAGATACATGGAGTTAATTTCAGTATCTCTACGAACTACAGATGTTTTGGTTTGCTAACGGAATGTTGCTACCTGAACAGAGGGCGAATTGATATTCAGAGAGTGCTTTGAACATCTTCTTGCAGTTAGCATCCCTTCCGGCTAATGAACCGTCAGCGTGGCCGAAGCGGGAACTTTCCGATGGTTCCCGAAGAGCCATCCCTAACAAGTGCTACGCGATGCCCTCTCCCCGAGCCTCCACCGCCTCGCGATTTCCCACAAGAGCCTCCAAAGCCGCTGTCTCAGATTAAGGCGACTAATGAGGGATTCATGCCGCTCCTGTGGTACTGAAAGGGATCGGCGGATCCCGCAGTAAACGCTGTACAAGGACAGTTGGAATACGATAGCGGCTTACTTTTCCTTCGCTTGAATTACTTTTTGGAGCTAAAGTACATTAGGAAAAGCGTTGTTCGTAAGAGATTCTGTAGGCTTCTCAGCTCAAAAGACTGTCGATCTTCCTGAAACATATTCCCCTCAACGAAATCACATGTCAGCCGCTATCAACACATCGAGCTATCAAACATCTGATTGACAAGAAAATTTGGCTCTCCTATTTTTAGAGCAACGAATGACAAACAATATTTAGCCAATGTCGTAATATAAAGGGGAATAATATAAAGGGAAACACGCACTCCACCGACGAAATTTCGGCGGGTGTCCAACAATAGTAGGTACAACGTACACGTGGCCTCCGGATGCTCGTCGAGGAATAGTAATATGATTGATTCAGTTTCTTTACCCTCATTGCCTTCGTGTGGAACTACTTCAGCAAAAAGTGAAAAAGACTGTAACACCGGCTATGCTGTTAGCTTCTTAGCCAAGACTGAAAAAGATGGCTGTAATGTTTTAAATAACAGAGCAGTCCATGAGGCACAACTTTTTCAAGGGTAGCACGACGATTTTCGAAATTTTGCTTTCATTATCAAGTGCTTGTATCTTCATCGGTGTCTTATGTGATTTTTGTATGTTTGTTGTTCTATTTATCTTGCCCTGCAGTCGTATTCTAGTGGTTTTAAGGTACTGGGCCTCCTTCATTATGCAGAAAGCCACACACACGCAAAATATAGCTCACACTGTCTGTTTATGTGAAATCAAATTATGGTACGAAGATATTACGATAGTGTGATTTCCTAAAAAGTCTGGATTACGTTTGTGATGTTCCATTTTTTGTGCATAAATTGTTTATATGAAGATGTCATAATTTCTATCCTAACCGCATTGATAATTTAAATTATCTATTTCGCTTTGTATTCTTCCTATACTTGTTTTTTTTAATGTTTTGCGGAATGTATGAAGGAATGAACATATTTATGGATATTCTGTATTTTTTATATACAGGAAAAACATTTGAATAAATTAGTCGATTCATTGTTTGTCATTTGCTTTTTGTTTGTCGAACAAAAATTTCCAGATTCTCTATTAAAGCCATTGTTTGTAAATCCTGGAAGCGATGGAGGGTATGTTTATGAATGGGCGTCTGGTGTGGTTTCTTTATGTTGCTGTGGTAATTTTGTGTGATTTTACGTGTGGTGCAATGGCTGATTTTGTGAAATGGCTATGTTTGTAACTGTCGATATCTTTAGTGTATTTAGTATGAAGATTCCTCCCAGTCTGTCCTATGTAGTGGCCAGAGTAACTTTTACTTGTGATTTTGTACATTATATCCCTGAGGTGGGAGCTTATCTGTTCTACTGTTTAAAGAGTGAACTAATTTCTGTTGTAGTTTGTTGTTTGTGAGAAAGGTATTTCCGCTTTATGTGGCTTAAGTAAATATTCTGTTTGCTGAGAAATGTTGCCTGCATAAGGAATTCTGATTAGACATTTGATTGTATTATTAGCTCCTTCCATAGAGCCAGGAATTTCTTTTTTTCCCTTTTTGTTCCAACACTGTGTCCCTCGTTCAGCTGGAGAAGTAATTAGCCAATGAAACTTGCTTAACGTTGTCTAATTTCTTCTCCCTGTTGCCTTTGTTCAAAGGAATTATGTCTGCTATGTGTACTATTGTTTTATTTCCAACCTTCTTGTACATATTCGGGTGAACGATGTGGCAGTGACTGTGGTGCTGCAGTTGTCTTTTTCTTGTATATCTTAAACTTGTGCCTGTTGTTGGCATATCCTAAGCACAGTCCCGGGAAAATTATGCAACTATTTTTCTAATATTCGACTGTAAAATTTTATCGAGTACATTATTGAGCAAAGTTGTGATGTGTGGAGTCATTAGTGACACCTTTCACTACATTTAAAGTATCATCTAACATTTTTTGTAGTACATAATGTTCTTTTTAAACAGGTTTCCTGTCTACCGAATTGTTTCTTTTCTAGGTAATTAATAAAAATATCTGCTATTGTGCTGGGTGAGCCTTTGGCTAGCTTATATGGTTTCTGGTAATGAATGAAAATTAATTGCAGTTGAGTAGTTCTATTAACTCTACAAATTCTGTAACTTAATCTTGTGAACACTTTGTGTGCGTTAGTATATTTTGTGCTTTAGGACTGCAATCGCTTCTTTAATGGTGAAATTGGAGTATAGGTATGGGATATCCAGTGATATAAAATGAGCACAATGTAGATTGTTTATTTCTCTTATTTCAGTGACATATGTGGCACTGATTTTTGCAAAATACATTAATTTATATGTGATACGCTTTCTTAAAAACTAATTGTTTTTGGAAGAATTCTATATGCAGGTCTATTCATGCAATCTACTATTGTGTGATTGGACATACTTCTTTGTTTGCTTTAGTTTGGAAACTCAATATGGGCTTTAGGATTGATGCAGGTGCGTTATTTCCTTTCATGTCCTCTCAACAAGAAATGTGTTTTATCTAGTCGCCATTTAATTTTGTTATCTGACTGTTTCCCTCAATATTTGTTCAGTTGCGCAACTGATTTTTATGAAAATTTTTTTGAGTTTTTCGGTGTATTTGCTTCCTCTCATAATTACTGATGTGTGGCTTTTATCTGGATTTGTGGTTATTACCTTATTCTCTCTTAGTATTTTGTTGTACTACTTATTGTTTCGGAATCGTATTTTTACCTTCTTTAGATGATTGTATAGTTTGTGACATACTGTAGATTTTTAATTGCTGTTCCATTTCTTAATGTCTGTTGCGTTCTTTTTTGGCACTATGAGCTGTTTTAGTGTGTCGCCTCATATACTGTATTTTCAGTACATTTCAGAACTTTGTTTAACATGTTTAACAGCTTGTCATTGAATACTGTGTCTGTGCTTTTAATCTTTTCCTCTTGATTATTATTCTGATGCTGTTTGAATTTCACATTGCTCAGTTTCTTAATGTGTGTGTTACAGGTCTTACAGTGCTCTCTGCAAAATATATCCTGCATTTTCTCCCATAGTCTTCAGATTCCATGTTGATGATTATCTGTAAATGTAGGAATCATAATGTTGGTGGCTAAGGAAGTCATCTGGACTGGTCAGTCACAGCTGCAACAGCTCTCTCTTCCTGCCTCGGTTCGACGGGCGTTTGGAGTGTATGTGAGCGGAAGCATAACCCAGTGGGCATTGTCCTCTGTCATATTCAGATTGCCACAACAGCGACCTAGATTAACTGCTTTTGTCCGGCCACAGCTGCGCGTTTTCAGTGAGGTGGGACATAGCAACTGGACCTCATGAAATGACACTTAACTTTATTACGTTGGCAACAGCCTTACCGCAGTGGATACCCCTGTTCCCGTTAGATCTCCGAGGTTAAGCGCTGTCGGGCGTGCCGGTACTTGGATGGGTGACCATCCAGACCGCCATGCACTGTTGACATTTTTTGGGGTGCACTCATCCTTGTGATGTCAATTGAGGAGCTACTCGACGGAATAGTAGCGGTTCGGGTTAAAGAAAACCATCATGACGACCAGGAGAGCGATGTGCTCACTACACGCCCCCCGCCCCCTCTCTGCATCCTCAACTGAGGATGACACGGCGGTCGGATGGTCCCGATGGACCACTTGTGGCCTGAAGACAGAGTGATTTTGTTACGTTAAGGTACAAAAGTTTATTTAACTTTGACACATTTCCCCGCCACAGTAATACTGGCTAATTTACAGCTGTCATGGACAATCAAAGCATCACATGATGCACTAAATAGCAAACTGTCAATGTTCAACATTAACAACACTACAAGTTCATCTGTAATCTTAACTACTTGTTGGTCCTAGACGATGAGCTTGAGTGTTGTAGCTGAGGTCTCGAACTGGACTGGACTCTTGTCTGCTCAACACTGTACTGACATCTGTGTGAGGGCGCTGCTGTTGCGGAGAGAGGCGCGTGATCTCCCGGAGCGCCTTCCTCGCTAATGTCTGTGGCGTCGATTCGCGTTGCCGACTTTGTTGTGGTACCGAAAACTCTGTACGAATACTACAGTTGAGTAACATGTTAAAACTGTCCCGTAACTGACTTTTACTTTCTCCTGGATTGTGGTATACCGGTCATTGAACACTTATGTCTCCACTTGTCTTGCGATTCCCGATTCTTGACAGAGAGATGGTCCCCCCTTTCGTGGCCGTCATTCCCATCTGTCTGAGCACACTGGAACCACTAGCGCTACCTAATGTCAGTGTCATGGTGATTTGTTGTCGTACACTTCTACCAACTCAGTGTGGATTTTTGCACTATTGTCACCCTTCAGATGCAGAAAACGAAATATCGCTCCTGTTTTTCAATCAATGGACTGCATCATTTTGTTCTGGCTTCTCGTGCTACGCGCTATGACTGCCTTCCATATTTTAGACGACATGCAAGACCATGCCTTTTGTTACAGCTCATTATAACGGATTAATCTGGCAACATCAGTCTCGAAAGTTCTGTCGTTAGAAGAAGAGGTAATTTCTGTTACGTTAATTCCGCTATAGCGCTGGGATTAAAATGGGTGAGCCGGCCGGTGTGGCCGAGTGGTTCTAGGCGCTTCAGTCTGGAACTACGCGACCACTAAGGTCGCAGGTTCGAATCCTGCTTCGGGCATGGATGTGTGTGTGATGTCCTTAGGTTGGTTAGGTTTAAGTAGTACTAAGTTCTAGGGGACTGATGACCTCAGTTGTTGAGTCCCATAGTACTCAGAGCCATTTGAACCATTTGAAAATGGGTGAAAGGAAGGGATAATTTAAGAAGGAATGGCAGAAATAAAAGAAAGGTTCAAGAGTCGGATTAAAATTCGGGGTGAAAGTATATCAACGATGAAATTCGCAGATCACATTACTGTCCTGAGCGAAAGTGAAAAAGAATTACAAGAGTGTTGAATGAAATGAACAGTTAATGAGTACAGAATATGGACTGAGAGTAAATCAGAAAAAGACAAAAGTAATAACAAGAAGTAAAAACTTGTCTGTAGGGAAAGAAAAAGATTGGAATACATGAAGCAGATAATTAAAGACGTAGGTAACAATTTCTCCTCTGATATGAAAGGACTGGCACGGAACAGAAGAGGAATTGATGGCATGGTGAATCTACAGCATTATTACACGCGAAAGTCTTCCTTTTCTCCCGAGACAACTCATCCCGCCAGACTTCGATGCTTCTCTGTCAGTCTTCGGGATTGTCCATTTTGTGGCACCAGCCTGTCCATGATTACAGCAATCCAAATGTCATCCGTTCCTATAAACAACGCCAGTAAATCTGCTGTCTCACAACGAATCTCATTGTCCCTCTCTACGCCAAAGGGGTGCGGAATACGTAGCAACTCCTAAGTGCAGAATGAGAAGAAGTCCAATTTTACGAATCATACAGGAGGGAAATATACTACTCTGCACAACTCTAAATCAAAATTATTCCATATTTCTTCTTCTTTAGATTATGTAATTTTTATCCAATTTTGTGTTACCAGTAACTTTTTTTCACCAGGACATGTTCCCGTTATGCAGTAAATGATGTTGAAATGTTCAAATGTGTGTGAATTCCTAAGGGAACAAACTGCTGAGGTCATCGATCCCCAGACTTATACGCTACTTAAACTAACTTAACCTAACTTACGCTAAGGACAACACACACACCCATGCCCGATGGAGGACTCGGACCTCCGGCGGGAGGAAACGATGTGGAGAAAAATTAGAAGTTATATCTTTTGAGGATGCAGATTTAATGTACATATTATCCTCAAACTAAATCCAGTTATAACATTTTCACATCAAAATTTGCTCATGGACATAAACATAGTCTCTTCAGTTCTATCTCTCTTTGATCTCGATGTTTCAAAATTTTATTCCTAAATTGTACCTCTTCGTGCGGAACGCAAATTAAATTTTTAATAATCCATTTTTAAGATGCTTGTGGGTAGTTTGTCTTTGTTGGCAGGTTCCTAAGGGAGTTCTAGATTCATTGAGCATTTCTTGAATAAAAGCTATCAGCTCGCAGGCCATTAATGTTTATCTCGCATTTATCTACCTGTGCTGTATCTTTGCTGACGCTAAATTCATGATATTGTAGTTTGATACGGCAAAATAAATCTTCTGCTCCTTTGGAACACCCTTTCCATAAGAATCATAGCAAACGCTGAAAGGGGGCTGCCCTATTTGTGATGACAATCGTCAGAAATTTTTTACCACAAGTGCGGATGAAGTTGCGAATCTGGTAAATGTACTCAGCGTTTGTAATATCGATATATTCTTTGTAAGACTGTGTTTGAGACCACAGATATTGATCTGAGTAAGGCAGGGAGTAGCAATGTCAGTGTGTGTGGGATACTCTGGAAATGAACTCGGTTTGATAATGATGGAAGCTGGCCTGCCGTGTAGTGGAGGCAGCATTTTTCAAAAAATATTTTGTGATAATATGCTTTGAGGAAAGATAATGATGCGGTTATATTAACGGAAGAATGATAAAAGCCAGGTTTTAAGGTAATCCAGTTTTTTGCACATTTGTAACTATAGTTTCTTATTGTTAGAACATCGCGTATGGTTAGAGTTTGCCGTGGAAATTCTGTAATGAAGTACTTAGCATTGTGTTATAGTTGAAACAAGCGTCAGGGAGGCAGTTGTACACAGCCAAGTTATTAAGAAATATTCTACTAATTCGCCTAGTTATCCACATCCCGCTCGGTGAATATCGGGCTGATCCCCAAGTTCCGCCTGAGTTACGCGACTCGCAGACATTTGAAAACGTTCGCACTGTTACATGGCTTACACTAGACGCAGACGGCTGGGGTACACTAATTCCATCCCGGGGTGTTCGGGGTGGCGGCAGGAAGGGCATCCCGCCACCCTGTGCAACTAACGCAGCCTAATCAATAGTAACAAGGGCGACCCCGCGTCGAAGCGGGAAAATGACTGCGAGAGAGAAGAAGAAGAATTTTGCTAAGCGCCTAGGTGTGAGAACTTTATGAAGAGGTTTATTGTTTTCATGGCTTAATGAAGCACAGTAAACTTGGAGTCTTTGTTCTCATTTATCTGCCGGCCGCGGTGGTCTCGCGGTTCTAGGCGCGCAGTCCGGAACCGTGCGACTGCCACGGTCGCAGGTTCGAATCCTGCCTCGGGCATGGATGTGTGTGATGTCCTTAGGTTAGTTAGGTTTAAGTAGTTCTCAGTTCTAGGGGACTTATGACCACAGCAGTTGAGTCCCATAGTGCTTAGAGCCATTTGCACCATTTTTTTCTCATTTATCAGTCTTTAAGATTAGTTCCCCATTTTCATTTCTACTTTCGTGACTACGTTTGCATACTCGCATTGCACATCTTGAGTTACGTATTGAGAAGAATTTCCTGGCCGGCCGGGGAGGCCGAGTGGTTCGAGGCGCTACAGTCTGGAACCGCGCGACCGCTACGGTCGCAGGTTCGAATCCTGCCTCGGGCATGGATGTGTGTGATGTCCTTAGGTTAGTTAGGTTTAAGTAGTTCTCAGTTCTAGGGGACTGATGGCCTTAGCAGTTAAGTCCCATAGTGGTCAGAGCCAAGAATTTCATGTAAATTGGTAAGATACCGTCTTGAACCGTACATCGCAAGTACGGCATGTTAAATTTGAATTTTGACAGTTACATCATTGTTCCTAATGGCGACAGTTTGCAGAGCTGACGGGGGTTCCGTGCGTACAGGTAGGCCAACAAATTTAATTACCCACAAAGTTCATGTCCACTGCAAGGGATAGTGATTTACATTCTGTGTGTGTAAATAATATCACATTAGTTTACAGGCTACCTTTGTTAATTTGCAAACAGTTTTATCAGAAAGTCAGATGCGTTGATTTTTTATACTCATTTGCTGTGTAACTACAATTACAATTCTAATGCAGTAATTGTTTGCAAGACTAAAGACAACGATCAGCAATATTTAGGGCTAAATTTTAAACTGAGTCATTTTGTTTTGCAGATGGGTGGCATATGTAAATTTCATTGACAACGGATAGCTTTCCCGCTGTCAAATTTATAGACGTGCTAGCTGCTCTGGATTTCACATCGCGTAGCGTGAGCACGTATTTGCATTCAAAATTAAATTTTTACATTATTCTGTTGCCCTGCAACTAGATTTACATATTTCGAAATAAAAATGAGCATTACACATTAAAGTTTCGTAGCATGAGCCGCGCTTATTTCCGTTAAAAATTAAATTTTAATATAATTCCGTTGCCCTGCACCGAGATTTATATATTGCGATAACAAAATCAGTTTAATACATTAAATTTTCAAGGTAAGCTATATTTCTCGCAGTCTAGTATTGTTATCTATATAGTCTACTGTTTTCATGAGGACACCACCAAATTTGTCTTTCTTCTGCGAAGATTCTACACTGAAGCGCCAAAGAAAATGGTATAGGCATGCGTATTCAGATACAGCGATATTTAAACAGGCACAATACGGCGCGGTCGGCAAGTTCTATATAAGGCCAAAAATGTCTGGTGCAGTTGTCAGATCGGTTACAGTTGCTGCAGTGGCAGCTTATCAGGATTTCAGCGAGTTTGAACGTGGTGTTGTAAAGTCGGCACACGAGCGGTGGGACACAGCACCTCCGAGGTAGCGATGAAGTGGGGATTTTCCCGTACCACCATTTCAAGAGTGTATCGTGAGTATCATGAATCCGGTAAAACATCAAATCTCCGACATCGCTGCGGTCGGAAAAAGATACTGTCAGAACAGGACCAACGACGACTGAAGAGAGTCGCTCAACGTGACAGAAGTGCACCCCTTCCGCAAACTGTTGTATGCTGGGCCAACAACATATGTCAGCGTGCGAGCCATTCAACGAAGCATCATCGATGTGAGCTTTCCCTGTCGAAGACCCAATCTGCACGAATCAAAGCTTTACGCCTTGCCTGGGCCCCTCAACACCGGCATTGGATTGTTTACGACTGGAAACATGATGCCTAGTTGGATGAGTCATGTTTCAAGTTGTATCGAGCGGATGGACGTGTGTGGGTATGGAGACAACCTCAAGATCCTTGCACTCTGCATGTTGCAGGGGACTGTTGAAACTGATGGAGGCACTGTAATGATGCGGGCGTATGCAGTTGGAGTGATATGGGACCCCTGAAACGTCTAGATACGACTCTGACAGACTTAACTTATGTGGTCATCAGTCCCCCCCTTTTTTTTTTTTTTTTTTTTTTAAAAGAAATAGAGGTGGAGCCCCTCCACGCCCACACCGGCATGATGGCCAACACAAAAGGTCTACTGCCATCTCTGCATAAGGGTTAGTATTCACTGAAGTGAGGTGTCGCAGGATGTGCGTGCTGCGATGTCTGCGTACGTCTGGTTAGGATTAACCATTAATACGCGCTCATCTGGAGATAGATTGGTCGAAATCTGACGAAGGGTAGCGGTTTGAAGGGCAGAGGAAAAAAAGTGCCAAAGCAAGAGCCAAGGGAAAAAAAACCTCTGCGAAAGTTAGGTCGGGCGGCAAGAGCAGTAGCGGTTGTCTTGCTGCCTGCGATAGGTTGTGTAAGGATAGGCTTCGTTAGTAGTAGATATCATGCATGTCGATACCTTGACGTTGTGGGTTTGTGCTGCTCGGCGGCTGGCGCTGGGTGCTGGTACAGAGTCCTCGTTCAGCGTCCTGCAACCTGCAACAGTTAGGTTTGTTATCGGTCTTGGTTCCGATAGGTCATACACTGGAGGCACAGTGTGAGGGAGTGTTGGCAGATTGTTCGTGCGTCTGTGGGCGAGCTTGTCGGTGTCCCTGCTGTGGCCTGTTGGTTGGCTCTAATAGCAGCTGGTAGTTGCCAGTCAGTGTTGCTGATATGCAGGGGCTTAACGGCGTTTGTCGCTGTTTGCGTATGTTAGTTTACCATAGGTGGTTATGCCCTAGCTAGCAGTGTCTTTGGCCGCTTGTGTTTCCACCTGTGGTTGTTCATCAGTCCCCTAGAACTTAGAACTACTTAAACCTAACTAACCTAAGGACATCACACACATCCATTCCCGAGGCAGGATTCGAACCTGCGACCGTAGCAGTCCCGCGGTTCCGGACTGCGCGTCTAGAACCACTAGACCACCGCGGCCGGCGCCACATCATCGCCAATGATGACAGGCATATCTAATATAACCTAAATCCGAATAACCGTAGTGACTTCTACATGGTGCACACACTGTCATTTGCAACTAATTTACATTTTTTTCATTAAGTTAAATAATTGTCACCGTGTACATATGAAATATCGAACACTTGTGAGGAACAACACCGGAATTTATCGGATATGTATTATTGTTTTGGTACCATGCCACACAGATGCATTCAGTGTTATTATAATTTACACTGTCCTAAGCAGTAATTGGAAGCTAGATCTAAAATTGGAAAAATGAGACAACGTAATACAGTGGGAGCACAAAGTCTTGCTCTGATTATAACAATTTATTACAGATTAACCGTATGACATAATGATTTACATTTGATGCCGTTACATAGATTAGTGTTACTAGTCTTTCTAAGACCACTTACGTTAGTAAACCTCAACGTGTGCTCCCTTGGTAGCTTGGAGAATGTCGAGGAGGTATTCCAGTTCCCGCCAGGTGTTTCGTAACATGTGTTCTGTCACAGTACCTACAGCAGCTTGTAGCCTAGCCTTCAATTCGTCAACGTCAGCAACTGGTGTGACGAAGACTCTGTCCTTGATATAGCCCCAAGAAAAAGAAAGTGAAGGGGCGTAATGTCGGGATGGCGAGGTGGCCAATGCGTTGAACCGTTCCTTCCAATACACCGATCCGGAAGTATTTCATTCTGGAAATCACGCTTTGTCAAAGCCCCACAGTTAGAAGACTATCAACCATGGATAATTTTCCAGCAAGATCCCCCCCCCCTCCCCCATCCCACTGGGGTTTGATGGTTCGTGATTTCCTGGATGAAACATTTCCGGATCCATGGATTGGAAGGAACGGTCCAACACATTGGCCACCTCGCCATCCAGACATTACGCCCCTTCACTTCTTTTTCTGGGGCTATATCAGGGACAGGGTCCTGGTCACACCAGTTTCTGACGTCGACGAACTGAAGGCTAGGATACAAGCTGCTGTGGGTACTGTGACAGAACACATGTTACGAAACACCTGGCGGGAAATGGAATACCGCCGCGACCTTCTCCAAGCTACCAAGGGAGCACACGTTGAGGTTTACTAACGTAAGTGGTCTTTAAAAAAAAACTTGTAAAATAACCTATGTAACGGCATCAAATGTCAATTATTATGTCAAACGGCTATTCTGTAATAAATTATACTCGGGGCAAGAGTTTGTGCTAACCAGTACATCTATATAATGTTAGTGGCTTTATAGAGTTAATCGTGGGCAGAAATAGCTGACTGCTGGCGAAGGCTTTCGCGAGCGTTGTCGTCGTCAATGAGACAGTAACGGTCATGTGATCTCGACGTAATGTTTCTGCCTCTCGCCATGGGCCGTCTTCAGGGTGGTGCATTAACTGATGGTTATGCGTTTTTTTTTCATTTCATACATACTGAAGTTTCATATCATCACAATTACCAAATATCTACAAAATGAAAAAGACCGCCTCCAATCAAATAAGGGGGTCTACACCTCTTGATCAGAAGGACGCTGACACACGCTAGTACGATGTATTCAAACTTCGACTACATGACGGTCTGAACTCTGTCGGGAATACTTTCAAAGAGACAGCTGACAGTCTGTGGGCGGTTGATAGGCCATTCTTCCTTAAGCGCCGAAGCTACAGAAAATAAAGATGTTGGACGTTTGAGGCTTGGACCGAAATTGACCTTCTAAATCGTCACAACACTTATCCATCGATCAAGTTATTTCAAGAATGCCCACTTACGTGATTAGTGTGATTAAGAAACGTGACCATTGAAACAGACATGCTGAGGATTACTAAGAAATTGAAGTATACATTTTGGCGTCATGCACCATGCACCAGACACACTATGATGTCTTACATGTCAGTATACACTAAATCAACATACCCAAGATAATTTTGTACACTCCTGGAAATGGAAAAAAGAACACATTGACACCGGTGTGTCAGACCCACCATACTTGCTCCGGACACTGCGAGAGGGCTGTACAAGCAATGATCACACGCACGGCACAGCGGACACACCAGGAACCGCGGTGTTGGCCGTCGAATAGCGCTAGCTGCGCAGCATTTGTGCACCGCCGCCGTCAGTGTCAGCCAGTTTGCCGTGGCATACGGAGCTCCATCGCAGTCTTTAACACTGGTAGCATGCCGCGACAGCGTGGACGTGAACCGTATGTGCAGTTGACGGACTTTGAGCGAGGGCGTATAGTGGGCATGCGGGAGGCCGGGTGGACGTACCGCCGAATTGCTCAACACGTGGGGCGTGAGGTCTCCACAGTACATCGATGTTGTCGCCAGTGGTCGGCGGAAGGTGCACGTGCCCGTCGACCTGGGACCGGACCGCAGCGACGCACGGATGCACGCCAAGACCGTGGGATCCTACGCAGTGCCGTAGGGGACCGCACCGCCACTTCCCAGCAAATTAGGGACACTGTTGCTCCCGGGGTATCGGCGAGGACCATTCGCAACCGTCTCCATGAAGCTGGGCTACGGTCCCGCACACCGTTAGGCCGTCTTCCGCTCACGCCCCAACATCGTGCAGCCCGCCTCCAGTGGTGTCGCGACAGGCGTGAATGGAGGGACGAATGGAGACGTGTCGTCTTCAGCGATGAGAGTCGCTTCTGCCTTGGTGCCAATGATGGTCGTATGCGTGTTTGGCGCCGTGCAGGTGAGCGCCACAATCAGGACTGCATACGACCGAGGCACACAGGGCCAACACCCGGCATCACGGTGTGGGGAGCGATCTCCTACACTGGCGGTACACCACTGGTGATCGTCGAGGGGACACTGAATAGTGCACGGTACATCCAAACCGTCATCGAACCCATCGTTCTGCCGAAGTGGCCGTGCGGTTAAAGGCGCTGCAGTCTGGAACCGCAAGACCGCTACGGTCGCAGGTTCGAATCCTGCCTCGGGCATGGATGTTTGTGACGTCCTTAGGTTAGTTAGGTTTAACTAGTTCTAAGTTCTAGGGGACTAATGACCTCAGCAGTTGAGTCCCATAGTGCTCAGAGCCATTTGATTTGAACCCATCGTTCTACCATTCCTAGACCGGCAAGGGAACTTGCTGTTCCAACAGGACAATGCACGTCCGCATGTATCCCGTGCCACCCAACGTGCTCTAGAAGGTGTAAGTCAACTACCCTGGCCAGCAAGATCTCCGGATCTGTCCCCCATTGAGCATGTTTGGGACTGGATGAAGCGTCGTCTCACGCGGTCTGCACGTTCAGCACGAACGCTGGTCCAACTGAGGCGCCAGGTGGAAATGGCATGGCAAGCCGTTCCACAGGACTACATCCAGCATCTCTACGATCGTCTCCATGGGAGAATAGCAGCCTGCATTGCTGCGAAAGGTGGATATACACTGTACTAGTGCCGACATTGTGCATGCTCTGTTGCCTGTGTCTATGTGCCTGTGGTTCTGTCAGTGTGATCATGTGATGTATCTGACCCCAGGAATGTGTCAATAAAGTTTCCCCTTCCTGGGACAATGAATTCATGGTGTTCTTATTTCAATTTCCAGGAGTGTAAGAATGGGAGAGGAGGACGGACATAGCGAAGCTATGAGATCAAAGGACAAAGTCCTTTCAGATGTGATAGGCTAAGGGTAAGGTCACCGTAAAGTCGCCGTACAGCGACGTTGAAGGCCAAATTGTGTGCAAAGAGTACATTGCTCACCTACTGCCGTTGACTCCTTAACAATCTAATAATATGGCTCTTAGCACTATGGGACTTAACATCAATGGTCATCAGTCCCCTAGAACTTAGAACTACTTAAACCTAACCAACCTAAGGACATCACACAACACCCAGTCATCACGAGGCAGAGAACAATCTAATAGCCAAATGATTTTAATTGAGTCTAACGGAAAAAAGAAAGGCATACAACACAGATGAATTTCACCCACAATTCCCTCTTTCTTTCTTTTTTATTTTGGGTAGCAGTATTGCGTCTCTGATGATAACGTTTGCTCTCCAGTCGCTGAATGCAATGCCTCGTGTCATCAGTAAGCCCCGCCTGGCTTCATTATACAGGTGTCTCCGTGAGACCGGGCAGATGTTGCCGTAGCCCCACTGTGAGGCAGCTATTAACGCTGCACCTATCCTCTGCTGGATAGCTCATACCATGGTGCCCGTGATGTAATTAGCTGGAGCACCAGGAAGCGCTCTGGCTGCTGCTTACGTGACGCGAAACTGCGGCCAACTCCGACACAAAAGCGACCACCCTGTTGTCCACGGGCTGCCGGCACTGCCCCTCACTGCAGCAGCGCCGGCAATCTTCCTACCCAGACCAGCGCATAAGTTTTACAGCATCCAGCACACCGCTCAACGCCTCTCGACGCACCACGGGTTAATGAAAACCTGCCAGTGTCGAAGGGCGTCAGGCAGGGTTGCAGCTTATCACCATTGCTGTTCAACTCATATTCCTAACAAGAACTAGGGGAAAAAAATTTCGGAATAGGAAAAAAAAATTCTAGAGGATGCAGTCTATCAGGTCCAGTGTAAGTATTGGAAGACCAGTTAAGCGAGACATTATTCATTCTAAGCACAGACTATGACTTGAGGATAAAGAGTGAAAATGCTAATGTGATGACGTGTAGTTGTAAGAACTATTCTAATAAGACGTACTCAGTCGCTTGTGTGGGTCGCTTTTACTCTACTCAACACGGAGCTCCCCTGCCGCCACAGCGATGCAGGCAAATTTTAAAATAACGGTCTATAATTACATGAGCCTATCGCCAGCAATTTTCACGAAATTAATGGATCACGTCTTAGTCGCCCTTCGTTCGCCAATGTAAAGTCGATAATATTCACTGAATAATGTATGTTGAGTTGGAGCGATGTGTGAACCTATGACTTTTTAACATTGCTGCACCTGATGATGCGGCTTTAAGCCGTGAAACCGGTTGTGTATCAATAAAACAACAGTCGTCAGCGAAATTCTTGTTAACGTCACACACTGACGGAAGTTATAGCGAAACTCTTATGTAATGCGGGCCACAAGATGTCAATAGACGCGGACCAGCCGAGATGAAAGGAATCAGGGAGCATTGTGTTGTCAGAGGAGAAGCCATACCAGCAGGTGGTTCGGTCAGGAGAGCTTGGTGACTTGAGAATGAAGACAATTCATTGGATGTCACCTGAGTAACAGATCAATAAGGGACATTTCAACTCTCCTAAGGCTGCCTCACTGATGATGATGTGATTCTAAAATGGAAACGCAAAGGAAGGAACAACCACTGCTAAACCGTGACTAGGCACACCTCATGTACTGATGAACAGTTACCAACGAACATTGCGGAGGTTGGTTGTAAAAAATCGCATGAAATCAGTGCAAGAAATCACTCTTGAGTTCAAAACTGTTAACTGAAATCCAGCTAGCACAATGGTTGTGCGTAGAAAGTTAAAACGATTGAAGCTGTGGCATGGAAAGGAGCTGAACAAAATTTACATCACCGTGTACCGCGTACAATAGAGAAACTGTGCAGAAACGATGACTCTTTATATCAGCATGAAAACGCACCTTACCATGAAGCAGGATCTTTGGAGCAATGGCTTGTGGGAAGTAACGTTCCTGAAATGGAGTCTTCTGCCCGGAGTCCCGATGTGAACCTAATGGAACATTTCAGGGATGAGTTGGAGTGTCGATTTCGCTCGAGACCCAGAGTCCAGCATTGCTAACTTCTCGGGGTTTCGGTTCTCATGGACAGCCTTTCTTCCACAGATATTCAGACGTCTCATCGAAAGTGTCCCCAGCAGATATCACCCCATCACAAAGGCGCAGAGTCGACACACCCCTTATTAATGTCCACTAATAGGTGGCCACATACTTCTGATCAGAAGGTATAGCTCTCTGCAGTAAGAAAACTACACAGGTACCGGATCTTAATATGAAACTCCGATAGACATCTCTGAATTTGATGGCTGAATATTCTGAGTGATTGGGGCTGAAAGCGATTAAAGGAAAACACGTCGCTGACTAATGACTCGGAATATTTCATCGTCAATGATAACGACCACTAAGGCCTGCAGACTTATACAGGTTTTCCCAGGAGGAATGGTCAGTATTCAGGGATTTGACAGGAACGATCATGTTAAGCTAAAAGTGTCATACGGACATACGCCGTATTCCGTATGGTAGTCTTGATAGAATGCGTTTAAGGCACATTATTATTTAGTGCCGGCAAAAAATTATTACACTTAGAAAGACTAGGTCGCTTTTGACCCGATAACGGCATGTGGCACGTGGGAGATGTCAGATGTACTGATAATGGCTTCGTCATCATTGGCCAACACTTAGCGTAGTGGTTCAAATGGCTCTGAGCAGTATCGGACTTAACATCTGAGGTAATCAGTCCCCTAGAACTTAGAACTACTTAAACCTAACCAACCTAAGGACATCACACAAATCCATGCCCGCGGCTGGATTCGAGCCTGCGACTGTAGGAGTCGCGCGGTTCCGGTCTGAAGAGTCTAGAACCGCTTGGCCACCGCGGCCGGCTAGCGTGGTGGAACAGATAGCAAAGTGCCAACTGTGTCTTCCATATAATTGAGAATGCTAACAGCCAGAAGGATCAGTGTCGTGCAGACATGTGAAGCAAGTGGGCACCATGCCGTGGAGACTCACTCGTGCTTCCTAATGTAATGTGGACACGCTGAGTGTGAAATGTAATGTTCGCCATACGATTGTTCGTGGCACACTGATATGTGCAGAAAGTCGCCAAGTACTGATAGTAGGACTGTGCTGCACCATTTCAAACATGTGTCACTGTCCCTGCACAGGTTACTGAGCAACACGTTGAGAAGCAAAGTACAAGGGCAGTTCAATAAGTAATGCAACACATGTTTTTTTCTGAAACAGGGGTTGTTTTATTCAGCATTGAAATACACCAGGTTATTCCCCAATCTTTTAGCTACACAACACTATTTTTCAACGTAATCTCCATTCAATGCTACGGCCTTACGCCACCTTGAAATGATGGCCTGTATGCCTGCACGGTACCATTCCACTGGTCGATGTCGGAGCCAACGTCGTACTGCATCAATAACTTCTTCATCATCCGCGTAGTGCCTCCAATGGATTGCGTCCTTCATTGGGCCAAACATATGGAAATCCGACGGTGCGAGATCGGGGCTGTGGGGTGCATGAGGAAGAACAGTCCACTGAAGTTTTGTGAGCTGCTCTCGGGTGCGAAGACTTGTGTGAGGTCTTGCGTTGTCATGAAGAAGGAGAAGTTCTTTCAGATTTTTGTGCCTACGAACACGCTGAAGTCGTTTCTTCAATTTCTGAAGAGTAGCACAATACACTTCAGAGTTGATCGTTTGACCATGGGGAAGGACATCGAACAGAATAACCCCTTCAGCGTCCCAGAAGACTGTAACCATGACTTTACCGGTTGAGGGTATGGCTTTAAACTTTTTCTTGGTAGGGGAGTGGGTGTGGCGCCACTCCATTGATTGCCGTTTTGTTTCAGGTTCGAAGTGATGAACCCATGTTTTATCGCCTGTAACAATCTTTGACAAGAAATTGTCACCCTCAGCCACATGACGAGCAAGCAATTCCGCACAGATGGTTCTCCTTTGCTCTTTATGGTGTTCGGTTAGACAACAAGAGACCCAGCGGGAACAAACCTTTGAATATCCAAAATGGTGAACAATTGTGACAGCACTACCAACAGAGATGTCAAGTTGAGCACTGAGTTGTTTGATGGTGATCCGTCGATCATCTCGAACGAGTGTGTTCGCACGCTCCGCCATTGCAGGAGTCACAGCTGTGCACGGCCGGCCCGCACGCGGGAGATCAGACAGTCTTGCTTGACCTTGCGGCGATGATGACACACGCTTTGCCCAACGACTCACCGTGCTTTTGTCCACTGCCAGATCACCGTAGACATTCTGCAAGCGCCTATGAATATCTGAGATGCCCTGGTTTTCCGCCAAAAGAAACTCGATCACTGCCCGTTGTTTGCAACGCACATCCGTTACAGACGCCATTTTAACAGCTCCGTACAGCGCTGCCACCTGTCGGAAGTCAATGAAACTATACGAGACGAAGCGGGATTGTTTGAAAATATTCCACAAGAAATTTCCGGTTTTTTCAACCAAAATTGGCCGAGTAAAAAAATGTGTTGCATTACTTATTGAACTGCCCTCGTAGAACTAGGAAGAACATCTGTTTCACGCAGTGTGCGGTAAATTCTGGTAAAGACCGTACGTTCAGGAATTCAGTGTGTCGGGAAACGCCGGAGGTATTCTTCAACAGGACTACTATCGCAGACGCTACAAGCGGACAATAAATCTGCCTATTTTCGTTAGTGTAGATGTGTGGCATTGTATCTAGCGTGTGTACACAGTTAACCAATGCTTGCCTCTAATACACTCTCATTCCCGCGCATTACTTCACTCACACCACACCATGGACAACTGCACGTTCAACGGGCTAGTTTAGTGGCAGAAAAACATTCCGTGCAAAGAGGTTGAAAACAACGAGGTAGGTTCGCCTAGAATAAAAAGTCAGAGAGGTTGGGTTATTAAGACATATACGCCAACACCACTACTCCAAAAATAAACGTAAATTAAATGTGTTCTATCTCGGAAAACATCTGGAATGGGGCGTATGTCCATATGAAATTTCTTTCTTCATTTGAGCGTCCCTGTTATATCCCTGAATACTGACCATTCCTCCTAGAACCCGCTGTATAATTTCCAGAAAGTCGAAGTCTGGAGTACCGTACTGCGACGACGTATAACTTGAATCACAGGAAATCTGCGGAACAAGAAACTCTAAGCATTCAGATGTGGTACTATCAAACAGTGCCAAAAATTAAGTGGTCAGATAAAGTACAGGGTGATTCAAAAAGAATACCACAACTTTAGGAATTTAAAACTCTGCAACGACAAAAGGCAGAGCTAAGCACTATCTGTCGGCGAATTAAGGGAGCTATAAAGTTTCATTTAGTTGTACATTTGTTCGCTTGAGGCGCTGTTGACTAGACGTCAGCGTCAGTTGATGCTAAGATGGCGACCGCTCAACAGAAAGCCATTTGTGTTATTGAGTACGGCAGAAGTGAATCGACGACAGTTGTTCAGCGTTCATTTCGAACGAAGTATGGTGTTAAACCTCCTGATAGGTGGTGTATTAAACGTTGGTATAAACAGTTTGCAGAGAATGGGTGTTTGTGCAAAGCGAAAAGTTCTGGACGGCCGAGAACGAGTGATGAAAATGTAGCACGCATCCAGCAAGCATTTGTTCGCAGCCCAGGAAAATCGACTCGCAGAGCTAGCAGAGAGCTGCAAATTCCACAATCAACTGTATGGAGAGTCCTACGAAAAGGTTAGTTATGAAACCTGAACGTCAACTACCCGAGGCGATGGATCGGCCGCCAGGCAGCCCGTGACAGAGCACTTCATCACTGGCCTCCAAGAAGCCCTGATCTTACCCCCTGCGATTTTTTCTTATGGGGGTATGTTAAGGATATGATGTTTCGGCCACCTCTCCCAGCCACCATTGATGATTTGAATCGAGAAATACCAGCAGCTATCCAAACTGTTACGCCTGATATGCTACAGAGAGTGTGCAACGAGTTGGAGTGTCGGGTTGATATTGCTCGTGTGTCTGGAGGGGGCCATATTGAACATCTCTGAACTTGTTTTTGAGTGAAAAAAAAAAACCTTTTTAAATACTCTTTGTAATGATGTATAACAGAAGGTTATATTATGTTTCTTTCATTAAATACACATTTTTAAAATTGTGGTATTCTTTTTGAATCACCCTGTACGTATTGAAAAGTGAATGTGAGAGAAAAGAAGTCAATGAAAGACCCATTTCCAGAAGAAGAGGCAGGTACTGCAGTTACCAGGAAAGTCATCCTGGCACCTTCAGTATGGCACAGGAGGAACATATTGCGTGCAGTCCAACAGTAGAACATGCAAAATTGATTACACAGTGTGAATGTCAAAAATGCAGACAAACTGCACCGACCGATTCCTGACTGGAAACGGGGGACAAAGGTCCTGTGAAGCTGTGTTCGGAAATACGCGGTCTGCGTGCAAAGACAATGAATCGTCCAGGACACAGTTCAGAGCTGCATCTCAGCCACGTCACAACAGATGTTCAAAGTGGCCTCCACAGCATTGCAGTTGATAGGGACAGTGGCGGTTGTCACGAAGCATACACATAATCGGACTTTGGTTTACACCATGTTGGTTGGCCACTTGCCTGGAGCTTGTCTTAGGGTCCATCTCAATATCCTGTAGAATCCGATCCCCCAAATTTGCTGCACGCACAGTCCGCTGCCTCCCAGCACGTTCGTCTGTCTGAAAGGACCAATAATTACACAAACTCTCAAAAGGACTTGAAAAGTTCTGTGATGTGGTTGGTGTCTGTTAGGGTACTTGTTTTGGTACAGCCGTGCTGCCTCTCGACCGTTTCCATCTGCTTGGCGGTACTGAGACAACATGTCGGCTTATTGTCGATATTAATACCGGACCGTTATGCTGTTTACAGTACGCTGCGTCCATTACAGAGCCTGCAGTACACAACGGAGACACGGCACGTGATCAGAGGAACTATCATTCGTCAGCCGCATCTACCGTGGCAACATGCATTTCTACAAGCATGTACATCAGACCTTTTTTCCTCCTTCCAGTTAGGAATTCGTACGTGCAGGTTGTCGGTCCCATTAATGCTCACGCTGTATAATGTATCCAGTCTAAAAGTCACGTGATCACGGGAAGATTATCACAGCATAGGAAGACATGAAGAAAAGCATCAAACCAGCAGAAAGGTTGATGACCGAAACCAAGTTGTCAAATTGTCTGTCAGTACAACGTATAACGCTGTGTAAAACCCGCCTTTCCTCCTAACTCCGTTACTTTAAATCAAAGACCATTACTCTCCGCGGAAAAGAAAAACCATCTCTTCATAAATTAGTGTGTATGCTCAAAACGTTTAGCAGTGTCCTTAAAATTTGTGTTTTTTTTATTTACTTGAACATTTTTATTAGGTAAAAACACCCACCATTGTCCATGGGACCACAGGAAGTGGCGAATCTCTGAAGCTTTCATAGTGTGGATCTATACCTAGGGTCAGAGACGTTCAGCTCAGATAACTCCAGGTTCTTGCATATCCCGTCGTATCTTCGTAATACTGATGTGCAGGTTTCTATCATCTCCTGCATCTTTCTGCTGCCTGGTATTCGTTCACATTACTTGTTGCATTTTTCAATTTATGTAGAAGGTACCAGTAGGCCATAATCGCTCTTACGTCAATACTGTCGGTCATCGCACCTCGACTTCTTGAAAAACAAAAGAAACAACAACAAAAAACAAGAAAAACAAAAAAAGGAACTACGATGGAATATGCCCAATGTTTATAAATTTAACTTTTTAATTACTATGAAACATTATGTAGTCGTATCAGTATGAGTCCCATATTCTTTTTACCTTCGCTGTTTTTTCTGAATCACAGATTATTCTTTCAGCTAGGCTGCCCACAGATTCTATCGATATTCGTTCCTGAATCTGAATGAGGGATTCAATATCTCCACTGAAATTACTATCAGGAAAGAGTAAAATTCTACTGCAATAGTAACAATGAAATTCTGAGATCCTCTCCTTATCCACCTACTACAGAAATGAAAAAAATCTTCTCTACTTTAAAAATGTACTCCGCCATCAGGCCACATGTGGCCTGGGACCATCCGAACGCCGTATCATCCTCATTTGAGGATGCGGATAGGAGGGGCGTGTGGTCAGCACACCGCTCTCCCAGTCGTTATGGTGGTTGAGCCGCTACTATTCGGTCGAGTAGCTCCTCAATTGGCATCACTAGACTGAGTGCACTCCGAAAAATGGCAACAGCGCATGGCGGCCCGGATGGTAACCCATACCAGTGCCGGCCACGCCCGACAGTGCTTAACTTCGGTGCTCTGACAGGAACCGGTGTAGCCACTGCGGCAAGGCCGTTGCCCTAGTTTAAAAAGAAACTCTTAAATTACTGGAACTCCCAACATATTGTGATGGTGATACTATTCGTCAAGATCTTTCATATGACAGTCTATTGAATGGAACTACCAATAAATGCTTGTCTGCTATACGTTCTGTGACGTACGCTTTTGTCGAGCTAAGATCACTTGTCATGGCTACTTGCAGATAAGCGCAGACACTAGCACACCATCTGTCTCCTCTAGCGTATGTGGAAAAATTGTACTTCCTCTCATTCATCATCAGCTCTTAACACTTAGGTACAACCAGCAGAGCAGAAAAAAATCACACTTATTTCCTGCTTCCTAAGTCAGTTAATGTTCCTGTCATAACTGCTTCACATCCACATCTGCAGCTTACTCCAGTCTAATCCCCAATTGTCTTCTCATTGTAACAGAGATTTTTTGTCTTTCTTAATGATCACTGTGTCACTTCAGTTTCCTCCCCTCTCATTATCTCTTATGTCTCAGGTATCGAAAGAGCTCAAGTAATACGAGTAATTATCATTGTTATTCTGAAGGCTTGCTATAATTATTGTAAGTAGTATTATTAATTAGTGTTGTTGTTTGAGTCTGGAATTATAATCCACATCTAAATGTATAACTTCGCGAATATGTACACATGGAAATTAAGCGTGGTAAGGTTGGGGTTGGGTTGTTTGGGGGAAAAGATAAAACTGCGTGGTCATCGGTCTCATCGGATTACGGAAGGACGGGGAAAAAGTTGGCCGTGTCCTTTCAAAGGAACCATCCCGGCATTTTCCTGGAGCGATTTAGGGAAATCACGGGAAACCTGAATCAAGATGGCCCGAGGCGTGATTGAACCGTCGTCGTAAGCAACGTAGCTTTTCGTATGAGTAGCAGGTGATGTTATGTAAGTGAAGGCGTGAAGGGAATATTCTAGACACTCTAACAACAACAAAATAAACAAAAAGCAATCCTTAGGATCATTGCAGTTTCCTTAAGATGATATTTCTGAACTTTACTGAATTCTGCCTCTTTCGAATCCAGAACCTCGTTCGTGGTATTAGGCTGAAGCAGCTACAAGAACGTTTGCTCCAACAGTTCTGTGAAATCTGAATGGTAGTGAAATTTCCAAAAAGAATTTTCACTATGCAGCGGAAGATAGGAAGGTCATGAGCCGTGTATGGAAAACCCAATCGGTAGACAGAGAGAAGTAAAAGTCAAAAGGGAAATTCAAAGGTCCCAAGCTCGAGTCCCATTACGACATACAGTTGTCGTCTGCCAGTAAGGTTCAGGATCTCTTTTGTTAGCAAGCTATGAAGATGACAGTGCTCCGCTGTACAGAGTCCCACATTATTAACATCTAACATACTGTAACACGTCCTCACAAAATATTATTACTAAAACGACGATTCCCATCTGAAATAGAAAAGCTTACATTGGGTACATCGCTATGCAAATGAGACTGTTTCTTCTGGTGATACTTGAGTTCAACAAAATGTGGAAGAGACGCTACTTGTTGAATGTGCAGAAAATTAAATAGCGCACACTGGGTCTAACCATAGTGGTCATGTGTTATCATGGTAGCACTAATGACAAATGAAAAAGATGCTATTTTTTCTATCATCTATATTTTCTTATTTCACTATGACTAGCGCTACCACCTCCTACCCAAGGATGTTGAGGATGTAGGAATATTAGCAAATATTTTGTACCACACATTTCAACATTCGTTACACTCTAATTAAAATGTGTTACACTAAATATCAGAATTCCCAGGTGTAAATTTTACAAAGTTTTACCAATGAATAATACATGCATCGCTGAGGGCGAAAAAAGTCATATTTAGAGAAAAAAAGTTCTCAACCCCCAATAGTCTAGTAAGTCCAACGTAATTATTGTAGTTCTGTACATGTGTAAAATGATCAACTACATATATACCAATATTTGTGGTACATCTGTAGTAAATGTTACTCTATAAAGCAGCAAATCTTTATTTCAGACGCTTTCCCTTGAAATCAGCTTGTCAATTTGTTAACATACTTGTACATGTATATGAATGAACTTTCGTTACAGTTCCGTTGACAGAAAGTGATATTTTAATTAAACACAGTAACACAAGACTTGAAAATTAATACTAACACTGCAAGATTGTTGTTTTGCAGTCACAGAGTGTGGGCACTAACAGTAAAATAGCATGGTAAAAGTATAGAGGGCATTTTCTAAATGCATTTGCATTTGCATGCATTTGATAAATAGAAATCACTGATTTCCGTTGCAATAATCGTGCATTCATGTTCACATCGCAGTGCTCAGTAAATCATTTTACTGCCTCTAAAAATTATCAGCTTAACTAGATATGTTGAAATAAATATCCAAGCACTGGTCTTTACAAAACACATAAAATGAAATCTTACTGTTATTGCCAGTCAAGTGATTTAAACTGGAGCACTAGTGGGAGGCTTATGGTTAATAATTAGGAGAATCAATTTAGGCTGCTCAAACGATTTAGAATGCATCTCCATAGAATGCATGTTCATATCAGATGTATAGTTTACTACCTGTTACTTGAATCACCATGAGATACAATTATTACCACACCACCACATCGATATTTAAATCATTGAAACACTATTTTACTTATAGTGTGATAAAATGTTCTAAATGACTTTAATATTTTTAAATGAAGACACCGCCACTTGACGGTATTGTTGCTTATTTCATTCTACCCAAGTTTCGGCCTTTCATGCCATTTTCAGGTGAATGAGTTTATGTTATTAACATAAATTGCAGGTCATCAAGCTAAAAATTGGCCATAAATTAAGAAAAATATTTGCTGTTCGCGAAATGCCAAATGTAAAATCATGATTTTACCGGAACGCAGATTATCAACAACTAAATTATGACGACTTCAGGCACAAATTTTAACCAGAGTTTTAACCTCTCCTACCCCATTCTATCTCAAAAGATACGAATCTACGAACTATTAATATCTAAAGAAGTGTTAATGTACACGTAGCAGTACAGAGCCAAATTAAAATTCAAATACATTTTAACTCACAAAAATTGCATTGTCGTAACAGATGTTATCAACAAGACAATATATATCGAATGACGTACAGCTTTGTTGTATTTGACGAAAAATGACATTATGATCGATAATACAGTTTACGTATGAAATGAAATATGAACATTAAAGTGGGAGACATGAAGCTGCCCTGCTCAAACGAAGGGACCAACTTACTAGTACACTAGCTGAGATGATCGGTACACTGCGTATTAAAGAAAATATTAAAAGTTGCCCACTTCCTGTGGAAAACAATTATACCAATGTCATTTTGCTCTTTTCGAAGCTTTAGCTGCAGGCTTGCGAACAAAGGCGTCTCATTAACGCCACCCGTAATTCTGCAGGATGTAGAGCGTGGAAGCGAAATTTGCTTTGATCGAACATACTGAAGCAGTTAAGTTTCAGTAAGTTAGACAAGGCGGAAAATTTCCTTCAGCAGCATATCAACTGCTTCACGTTAATTACATCAGTAGAGATGTTCGTCAACATGTAAACATGCTTTTAATCTTTCAGTCACTGCAGTTTTTCGGTATCAATAACGTAAATATTTATGCCATTAAAGAACGACTCTGTAATTAACACATTCAGTGTTTAATTGTAAATGTATGGACTCTTGGAAGCTGTATAAGTAGATGGAATCTATCCCAAAGCATTTTCCTATGTCCATGTATTGAAGTTTCTGAATGATGAAACAGTTTCTTAAAAAAATCCATAGGCTGTCCTCTTATGCAAAATTCTTTTATATCAGCATGTGCAATATGATATTACTGGCTAGCTTCTGTCTATGAGAAATTTCAGATGTACTGCGTCGGTGATGCTTATATTGAAAGATATCCATTTTATTTTATTTCAGTTTGATAAATTTAAATTAATTTTAACTGTATTTGTTATTTAATTAGATGCTAAACTTCGGACTTCCTATTTTGAATGGTGGACATTCCAGACCTAAGCTGATGACAAAATTAATGTTCGAAAATACGTAGAGAAATCTGACTGCGAGAATTCTAACAAAATGTAACCCTGCCTGAAACTTCTTGTTATCACAATATCTAACTATGAACTGTGATGAAAAATGATTGCTTTGAAACTAAAATTGATCCCTGTGAAAACTAATTGAAGATACAATCCGTTTTGCACACTATTTGGCTTACCTGAGTCCCACTGGATAACGCCGTGCAAACTGCTTTCGTAGATAGAGCGAGTTTCGATAAAATAGCTGCAAAATCTAGCTACTGATTGTGAGATACACAAAGGCACAGTACGTTCTCGATAAACACTGCTATCGTTTTTGGTTGCCTTTTGGGATGTGGACAATGCCTCTGGGTCAAATGACCTCAATAGCAATCTCGTATCATTTGACATAGTAACATTTGACGAAACATCAATAGTAGTTAATCCTCCTCTGCAATCACGTACCTATAGTCCAAGAATTACAAAACTGCACAGCTTCTTGGTGTTATGAGTTTTAGTAAACTTATCCTGTGGTTTGACGTTCGGGGTTAAACAAGCGATACCCCTAATATCCCGTGGTCTAGGGGTACCCGTGGTGTAGGGGTAGCGTCTTTGATTCATAATCCAAACGTATTCGGTCCCAGGTTCAATCCCCACCACCGCCCAATTTTTGATAAATAATCAGCATTGGCGACCGAAGACTTCCGGCATAAGAATTCAGCCTCATTCTGCCAATGGCCTTGTCAAAGAGGGCGGAGGAGCGGATAGAGGTTCAGGGCACTCTCTTGTCCTAGGGGTGGGAAATTGCCCCTAAAGGCGGAAGAATCAGCAATGATCAACGACATGGGGATGCAGAAGGCATTGGAAACCACGTAACGTGTATCCACAGGACATGTGGCCTGTAATTGAAGAAGTGTCATGATGATCTCTCCATTGGAAAAAGATTCCGGAATAGTCCCCCATTCGGATCTCCGGGAGGGGACTGCCAAGGGGGAGGTTACCATGAGAAAAAGATTGAATAATCAACGAAAGTATAACGTTCTACGAGTCGGGGCGTGGAATGTCAGAAGCTTGAACGTGGTAGGGAAACTAGAAAATCTGAAAAGGGAAATGCAAAGACTCAATCTAGACATAGTAGGGGTCAGTGAAGTGAAGTGGAAGAAAGACAAGGATTTCTGGTCAGATGAGTATCGGGTAATATCAACAGCAGCAGAAAATTGTATAACAGGTGTAGGATTCATTATGAATAGGAAGGTAGGGCAGAGGGTGTGTTACTGTGAACAGTTCAGTGACCGGGTTGTTCTAATCAGAATCGACAGCAGACCAACACCGACAACGATAGTTCAGATATACATGCCGACGTCGCAAGCTGAACAGATAGAGAAAGTGTATGAGGATATTGAAAGGGTAATGCAGTATGTAAAGGGGGACGAAAATCTAATGGTCATGGGCGACTGGAATGCAGATGTAGGGGAAGGAGTAGAAGAAAAGGTTACAGGATACTATGGGCCTGGGACAAGGAATGAATAAGGAGAAAGACTAATTGAGTTCTGTAACAAGTTTCAGCTAGTAATAGCGAATACCCTGTTCAAGAATCACAAGAGGAGGAGGTATACTTGGAAAAGGCCGGGAGATACGGGAAGATTTCAATTAGATTACTTCATGGTCAGACAGAGATTCCGAAATCAGATACTGGATTGTAAGGCGTACCCAGTAGCAGATATACTCAGATCACTACATAGTAGTGATGAAGAATAGGCTGCAGTTCAGGACATTAGTCAGGAAGAATCAATATGCAAAGAAGTGGGATACGGAAGTACTAAGGAATGACGAGATACGTTTGAAGTTCTCTAACGCTATAGATACAGCAATAACGAATAGCGCAGTAGGCAGTACAGTTGAAGAGGAATGGACATCTCTAAAAAGGGCCATCACAGAAGTTGGGAAGGAAAACATAGGTACAAAGAAGGTAGCTGCGAAGAAACCATGGGTAACAGAAGAAATACTTCAGTTGATTGATGAAAGGAGGAATTACAAACATGTTCCGGGAAAATCAGGAATACAGAAATACAAGTAGCTGAGGAATGAAAAAAATAGGAAGTGCAGGGAAGCTAAGACGAAATGGCTCCAGGAAAAATGTGAAGACATCGAAAAAGATATGATTGTCGGAAGGACAGACTCAGCATACAGGAAAGTCAAAACAATCTTTGGTGACATTAAAAGCAACGGTGGTAACATTAAGAGTGCAACGGGAATTCCACTGTTAAATGCAGAGGAGAGAGCAGATAGGTGGAAAGAATACATTGAAAGCCTCTATGAGGGTGAAGATTTGTCTGATGTGATAGAAGAAGAAACAGGAGTCGATTTAGAAGAGATAGGGGATTCAGTATTAGAATCGGAATTTAAGAGAGCTTTGGATTCCTTACGGTCAAATAAGGCAGAAGGGATAGATAACATTCAATCAGAATTTCTAAAATCATTGGGGGAAGTGGCAACTAAACGACTATTCACGTCGGTGTGTAGAATATATGAGTCTGGCGATATACCATCTGACTTTCGGAAAAACATCATCCACACAATTCCGAAGACGGCAAGAGCTAACAAGTGCGAGAATTATCGCACAATCAGCTTAACGGCTCATGCATCGAAGCTGCTTACAAGAATAATATACAGAAGAATGGTAAAGAAAATTGAGAATGCGCTAGGTGACGATCAGTTTGGCTTTAGGAAAAGTAAAGGGACGACAGAGACAATTCTGACGTTACGGCTAATAATGGAAGCAAGGCTAAAGAAAAATCAAGGCACTTTCATAGGATTTGTCGACCTGGAAAAAGCGTTCGACAATATAAAATGGTGCAAGCTGTTCGAGATTCTGATAAAAGTAGGGGTAAGCTATAGGGAGTGACGGGTCGTATACAATATGTACAACAACCAAGAGGGAATAATAAGAGTGGACGATCAAGAACGAAGTGCTCGTATTAAGAAGGGTGTAAGACAAAGCTGTAGCCTTTCGCCCCTACTCTTCAATCTGTACTTTGAGGAATCAATGATGGAAATAAATGAAAGG
Source organism: Schistocerca americana (assembly GCF_021461395.2). Lineage (NCBI taxonomy): Eukaryota > Metazoa > Arthropoda > Insecta > Orthoptera > Acrididae > Schistocerca > Schistocerca americana. The sequence goes on along the minus strand of NC_060121.1, from coordinate 352,565,028 downwards.
TTCAGGAGTGGAACTAAAATACAAGGTGAAAGTATATCAATGATACGATTAGCTGAAGACATTGCTACCCTGAGTGAAAGTGAAGAAGAATTAAATGACCTGCTGAACGGAATGAACAGTCTAATGAGTACACAGTATGGTTTGAGAGTAAATCGGAGAAAGACGAAGGTAATGAGAAGTAGTAGAAATGATAACAGCGAGAAACTTAACATCAGGGTTGATGGTCACGAAGTCAATGAAGTTAGGGAATTCTGCTACCTAGGCAGTAAAATAACCAATGACGGATGGAGCAAGGAGGACATCAAAAGCAGACTCGCTATGGCAAAAAAGGCATTTCTGGCCAAGAGAAGTCTACTAATATCAAATACCGGCCTTCATTTGAGGAAGAAATTTCTGAGGATGTACGTCTGTAGTACAGCATTGTATGGTAGTGAAACATGGACTGTGGGAAAACCGGAACAGAAGAGAATCGAAGCATTTGAGATGTGGTGCTATAGACGAATGTTGAAAATTAGGTGGAGTGATAAGGTAAGGAAAGAGGAGGTTCTAAGTAGAATCGGAGAGGAAAGGAATATGTGGAAAACACTGATAAGGAGAAGGGACAGGATGATAGGACATCTGCTAAGACATGAGGGAATGACTTCCATGGTACTAGAGGGAGCTGTAGAGGGCAAAAACTGTAGAGGAAGACAGAGATTGGAATACGTCAAGCTAATAATTGAGGAGGTAGGTTGCAAGTGCTACTCTGAGATGAAGAGGTTAGCACAGGAAAGAAAATCGTGGCGGGCCGCATCAAACCAGTCAGTAGACTGATGACCAAAAAAAAGACCCTAATATTACGAAGTAATCAACTACAAGCGTGATGTAAATACTAAGTTACGTTGTAATATTAAACTTCGCTTGTTCGATCTGTCCTTAAACAAAATTCCGAAATATAATACTTAAATCAGTTTCCCTCACAATGTTCGATACACCCTAATAAAAAAATTAAAAAATGCCAAAAGATTCCTGACACGGATGTCTCACGTACTGTAATATCAAAGTGCTGCCGCGAATAAAGCAAACCATTAAATCAGTTCTTTCTCTCTCCACAATAAGTCTTCCACTAATACATAAAATAATTCCGAAATATCTTAGTTGTTTGCTGCTTACTGCTGCTATCAAAGACTTCACTGTTCACATATAAAACAAAGGCTGAACGGTCAGTCTCCTCTCCTCTCCCCGCGATCGACAGATAAATTTGGTTCGCATCTTCGCAGAGCAAAGATCACCTCTAACTTATCTCTGTGAAGAGTAGCCTCTCTGCCGAGGCGGTATGCGCTTATCTAAGGAATTCAAACCTTACGAGCGCGATTTTACACGTGCGAAACAAGAAAAATTCCTAAGGAAATTTACACACACACCCTGTAATGTGAAACTGGTTTTCAATAAGACGTATGCATCATCGACGCAACACATCCGAAAAACATACAGGCCGAAACGGGCCAGCGGGTTGGCTGTTCCTCCCAAGAGTGTTCAAGCGTTTTTCTCAGTTGTTTGTACAAATGTCTGCAATTATGTTTTTGTAATGTGTAGCTGGAGTCAGCCCAAACAAATACGGCTAATTGTCTTTATGCGACACCCAACGTCGACGAAAACGTCGATTTGTCCCGCGTTCAAGACAAAACGATGAAGCCGAATTTCACCTGTCCATTCTATAGATCGGTCCCAAATTAGAGTAGTGCAATGTTCGTTTTATCGATACGTACTAACAAGTTCAGAAACGCACAAAAAATAAAGTTCTGTAGCAGCAACAGCACCCCACTAGTCCGCGGTGACTGCTACCGCCGTACAACAGAGCTGGTCAGTCGTTGCTGGAGTACTCCTGATTCTCCTTTCCTTACACATCCCTGACAAAAAGTGTTGCTCAACCAAATATCGCACTAAATTAATTTGCGATCGCTCTATCGAATGGGCACATAAAATTTCGCATTAAAAATAATTTTCTTTGTAAAAGGGAAACAAACCGACAAAAAGAATAAGGAAAAAAAGGTCTCATCACTGAGAACGTACGTTCAAGCTGTGTACCCACACATGACGAAATTAATGTCTTGAAATTATCTTTCCAGACCACACAAAAACTGCATGGTATGAAGTGTTCCCCCCTATTAAATAGATGTCTTGCTTATGATGAAATGTAATATGCAGATAAGGTCGGGCCTGAGGGCGACATCTTCCTATCAGTAAGGAATATGTATTGCCACACTACATGCTGAGCTCGCCTAGGTAGCTGTGGGGTAAATGTAGCTGCTTGCTATCTGAAGGGGCCAAGGTTCGATTCCCGACCGTGAGGACGACTTTCACCGCTCGGGGACGGGGTACTGTGTTGTCCTCATCATCATTTCATCATCACCGATTCGCAAGTCGCCTAAATTGTTTCTTATTAAAAAAAAGACTTCCACCCGGCGAGCCACCATACAGGAGACAAAGAGAAAGAGAGAGAGCGAGAGACATTTGTTACTTTGACGGTGATGTAAGTAAATGTAGGAAAAGGATAGGTGGCATATGTTCGTATGTCCTAACTACTGTAACACGGAAATCGTTAAAATAATTTCACTGGCTGCACTGTTTACACATTTATGCATGGCCTCAGTATTTCCATATTCAGTATAAGCTTGCAGCTATCTCCATAAGAAGGTGCTTTTAATTATTGCTTGGGAGAATGTTCATTCCTAAGGGCTCCGTTCTGCATTATTTTCGTATTTTATGTAACTAATATATCACTTTTCCCTCTCCTCTTAGAATGGCATCATATTCGGATAAACTACTTCAACTCAGTTGGGTCTAACAATGGATTTTAAAAGATCATCTACATTCACTATCAACCTGACCTGAAACAGGATAATCCTCAATATGTTTCTAAAGTGTGCGTCATATATCTTGGCAGCCGAGTTTAGGTTCGTTCTGCGCATCTGACGTCACAAAACACAGTCAGCCAATGAACAGAGAACGACGTTGCCAGATCTCGACAGCAGTGCAGAGCACGGACGAGTGTCTTCAGTTTTAGAAACGTTCAGTCATAAATAAAGTAATAGAACAAAGGCAATCTCTTGATAGCAGACTTTCTTTTACAGAAAGTTTGGAAAAAGCATTCTTTATACCAATTGCTTCATATTATATTAATTAATTAAACCAAAGAAGCAATAAGACTCCTAATTCAGGCGATAGCAAGGAAAGGTGTTTGTTTCAATCTCACAAACTGCTTTTTCGCAATAAAGAACAGCGGTAATTGTTTATTTCCTATTGTACTTCGACGAAGCGTGAGTATTTCATAGTCATACCAACAGTGTTTATAAGTAGTTGCGTGAGGTGTTAGAGTCCTTATGGAGTTACACTGTTCATTGAGCTGAGGTAGCGGAACGATTAAGCTGTTGGGCTGCCAAGTGAAAGGTTATGAGTACAAACCTTGTGTGGTGCTTCGTATTTTCTTTATTAAAAAACAATGTTGGAGTGCCTTACTTCACAAATTTTATTCGTTTGAATGAAATTTCTAGTGTTTTGCCTCTTCATTAACTTTTTCGCTGCTGCAGACACGTGCTCCCCGCATTCCGCGCTGTGCGCGATTTTGTCATCACTGCACTTCTCGCCTGTGCAGACACATGGTGTTCCCACTGCTTTGACACACTTATCATTCGATTTCACAAAAACTATTTGGCCAAAAAATTTGATTTTTACACGTCTTCTTGCCTGATAACTTCCCCCCATAAATGACTTAATTTTGTTTTGATGTGCAGCATTAAATGTAGTAAACCATTGCACGAAATTTTGAAGAGTTTGCAGAGGTAAAAGTCCATAGCGTATACTTTCCGTATGGTCGATTTTAGTTGCCACAATGTTGAGAATGAAATGTGGACAAGATACCTAAATTTCATATAATATTTACTGTATAACAATATCTCATTTAATTTAAGTACCACATAGGTGTCGTATGTAATATTGAGAAATATTCCGTCTTTCGCGACTGTAATAGAAGTTTTATATACACACGGCGCGTTTGGCTTTATTTTAAAGCACTTCCATCGGTGAAAGGTATGGCACACACACAATGGTATTCATGTTCTATTTCTTGTTTTTGTTCCACAGTCGCAGTTTTACCAATGGTATTAAAATATATCCCTCTTCTGCAACTGTAATAAGCGACTTATTTAGACCAGACGCGTTTCTCTCTTTTGAAGCATCATAAGAGGACTGTATTTTGTGTCCTCCATTGCCAAGTCACCTTTCGTAGTTTTGTGCTGCGGTAGCACAATATTCAACGTTTGTGTTGGCTCATCAGTGTTTTAGCAAATAAATGCTGTTTGTGTGTGCCACACACAAAATTATATTTGACATAGCTCTGAGCACTTCACTGACAGACGGTATATTCAAGTCCTAATGTTTTCGTAAGTCCACAGTATTGTTTAATGTATTTTGTCTACTTCCTTTTGATTGATTGAAGTGCTTTAAAATAAAGCCAAACGTGCCCAGTGTAAGTAAAACTTCTGTTACAGTCACGAAAGGTGGAATATTTCTCAATATTACATACGACACTTATGTGGTACTTAAATTAAATGAAATATATAGGTATCTTGTCCACATTTCATTCTCAACATTGTGGCAACTAAAATCGACCATACGGAAAGTACACTCTATGGACTTTTACCTCTGCAAACTCTTCAAAATTTCGTGCAAAGGTTTACTATATTTAATGCTGCATAATAACTGCATTGAACATCGAAACAAAATTAAGTCATTTATGGGGGGAAGGTATCATTCAAGAAGATAGGTAAAAATCTAATTTTTGAGCCAAATAGTTTTTGTGGAATCGAATGATAAAGAGTGTCAAAGCAGTCGGAACACAATGTGTCTGCACAGGCGAGCAGTGCAGTGACAAAATCGCCCACAGCGCGGAATGCAGGGAACACGTCTTTGTAGCAGCGAAAGGGTTAATGCGGCCATGGTGGCTTTACTTCATGAACTGCGCGCTCCCCCCTACACGTAAGCTTGCGAACTATGCTATACTATGGCGCTGCTTCTATTGGCGCGTGCGTCGTGTGCAACTGGCAACGCAGCAATCTCCAGCGTCTGGGCGGGCATGCGCGAGCCGCCGAGATAAAAGAATTGAACTATAGTCCAGCAGTTCCCAAGCTTTTTGTGAATCACTGTCCCTGAACAAGATCAGATGTCATCCGATACGATTAACAAAGTTTGGAACCTAATAAAACATCTGACAGTAAAAAATTAACCTACTTTTTAAAGTGGCAAATTATTTATAACAATTATTATTTAATGTTCAAACAGGTGAAACTCATGAGTTACTACGATTTTCACTAGACCAAAATATAGCGGGTCGACTTGGCGTCTGGTAGTGCTTATTTCTAACAATCCTTTTTATATTTGTTTGGGTGCCCTCCATTGCACATCGAAAGTCATGCACTAAATTCGTTCATTTATTCACTGTTATTTTATTGCCAGCGCAATCAAAAGTCCACCATCACATCTGTGAGGTGTGTCGAATGGAATCGGTGTTGTGAAGAGTTCTTCGGATAACAATAGCTACTAATGACAGACAGTCTGTTTAAACAATTAATGTTCTGTTATATGAAGATATGTTTATAGTGGTTGCCTTTTTGAAGACCAAGAAATTTTACTTTGGCTCGAATTTCACTACCTGAATATATTCTTTCATCCACTAAAACTGATTTCAGAACCAAGACCAGTGCTCAAATCTGAAAAACTTATCACTATTGGATTTTATTACTGATGGCAAGTGATTAATACCACTGGATGGACAGCAAAAGAAGTAAATAGGAAAGTAAAACTGACTTTCAGTACTGTTGGTAAACTAAATAAATTTTCAGAATGGAAGTTGTAATGCGTATGAAAGCGAACATCAACAAGAAGTTCGTATTAACAATACTGGCTCATGACAGTGTAACGTGGTCCTTCAATCTTTCAACACGAGCACCACTAACTATTTGAAGTTGTCTTATCGACTAACGAAGAGACGCAAATTATTTGGAGACACTTGAGTGTGAGTGTGTGTGTGTGTGTGTGTGTGTGTGTGAGAGAGAGAGAGAGAGAGAGAGAGAGAGAGAGAGTAGGGAACAGATTAGAGTAGGTGACGGAACTGCGATATGAAAAACAGTGAATGTGTTTCGGACAGCACCTAGGAATATGGATGACAGAGGGCCAAAGAAAGTTCTTTTATGAATTCCAAGAGACAATATAGGACGGGAAAGTCGGACTAATGGCTAAAATAACGTAGGTAGATGACACTAGCAGGAGCAATGGCGATTCGTAAATACCGAAGACTGTGGAGCGTGGTGGGTTTCATCAGTCGCTTGACGTCAAATGGCAAATGGGTGATGAAGATGATCTGTTATACATTGTGTCCCCGGAGCAACGCTCAATATTGAGGTACATTGCAGGAACGGTCATTCGAAGCGGAAAAACTTAGTAAACATGGGCGCTAAAATGGACCTTTAAGAGCTACGTGCACATCTTCAACTTAGATACTGTGAAACAAATTTCTGCTGCTTGCCCTCTGCCTTCATTGTTTTGAGAGGGAGCAGTATGAATCAAAACAAGAAAAATATGTCCAATAACCATGGGCTCAAACTGCATCCCTTATGAGGTATGAACACTTGTTCAGTAGAAGAGATGTGTTTGTTCACAGTGGCGAAGATGAACAAGTGGTCATAGCCCTTAACGCATACACTTCAGAGCCCATGTGTTCCGGTCACTTTTTTCTTGTTTTGGTTCATACCGCCTCCTCGGCCGGCCGGAGTGGCCGTGCGGTTCTGGGCGCTACAGTCTGAAGCCGAGCGACCGCAACGGTCGCAGGTTTGAATCCTGCCTCGGGCATGGATGTGTGTGATGTCCTTAGGTTAGTTAGGTTTAATTAGTTCTAAGTTCTAGGCGACTGATTACCTTAGAAGTTAAGTCGCAAAGTGCTCAGAGCCATTTGAACCATTTGAACCGCCTCCTTCCAAAATATGGAACGCAAATAGCTTGAAATAGAAGAGATTTGTTTCACACACATCAAAATAAGTTTTGTATCACCTCGGTTCCGACAGTTCCGGACCCTGTACAGAAAACTGGAATAGAGATCAAATAAGCATTATTTCCGCCATTTTTATTGCTCATGAACACCACACATTGCATATTGTACCACCATACAGCGAAACATTCAGAGGTGGTGGTCCAGATTGCTGTACACAACGGTACTTCTAACACCCAGTAACACGTCCTCTTGCATTGATGCATGCCTGTATTCCTCGTGGCATACTATCCACAAGTTCATCGAGGCACCCTTGGTCCAGATTATCCCACTCCTTAACGGCGATTCGGCGTAGATCCCTCAGAGTGATTGGTTGGTCACGTCGTCCATAAACGGCCCTTTTCAGTCTATCCCAGGCATGTTCGATAGGCTTCATGCCAGAAGAACATGCTGATCACAAGTCGAGCGATGTCATTATCCTGAAGGAAGTCATTAACAAGATGTGCACGAAGGGGGCGCGAATTGTCGTCCATGAAGACGAATGCCTCGCCAATATGCTACCTATATTGTTACACTATAGTCGGAGGATGGCATTCACATATCGTACAGTCGTTACGGCGCCTTCCATGACCACCAGCGGCGTACGTCGGCCACACAAAATGCCACCTCAACACAGCAGAGAACCCCCACCTTGCTGCACTCGCTGGACAGTATGTCTAAGACATTCCGCCTAACCGATTGTCTGTTTGAAGGCACATGCGTCACTCATCGGTGAAGAGAACGTGATGCCAGTCCTGAGCGGTCCATTCGGCATGTTACTGGTCCCACCTGTACCGCGCCGCATAGTGTCGTGGTTGTAAAGATGGACCTCACCATGGACGTCGGGAATGAAGTTGCACATCAAGCAGAGTATGGCGCACAGTTTGAGTCATAACACAACTTCCTGTGGCTGCACGAAAAGCATTATTGAACATGGTGGCGTTCCTGTCACGGTTCCTCCGAGCCATAATCCGTAGGTAGCCGTCAACCTTTGTAGTATTAGGCCTTGGGCGACCTGAGCGAGACATATCATCGACATCCTGTCTCTCTGTACCTCCTCCATGTCCGAACCACCGCGCTTTGGTTCACTCCGAGACGCCTGGACACTTCCCTTGTTGAGAGTCCTTCCTGGCATAAAGTAACAATGCGGACGCGATGGAACCGCGGTATTAACCGTCTAGGCATGGCTGAACTACAGACACCATGTGCCGTGTACCTCCTTCCTGGTGGAAAGACTGGAACTGATAGGCTGTCGGACCCCGTCCATCTAATAGGTGCTGCTCATACCTGGTTGTTTACATCTTTGGGTGAGTTTAGTGACATCTCTGAACAGTCAAAGGGATTGGGTCTGTAATACAATAGCCACTGTCAACAAATATCTTCAAGAGTTCTGGGAACCGGGGTGGTGCAAATTTTTTTTGATGTGGGTATGTCGAAGATCAAGAAGTGCTCATAGCATTTCAATCTCAATGCTTACTAAACTTGGTGATCGTTCCTCAGATCCCTGAATATTATGCATCCTCCTGGGAGGATAAGAGTCAACCGCAATAGTAGTAATAATCATTATTTCATCAAGAAATTTAGACTGCTCACTAACTCTTCATTGAAATATCATTTGTTATCTTTGCCAACAGATTGGGATCCAGTATTGTAGACTATTTTTATGGGACTGTATTAACCTAGAGCAAAATTTCGCTTACATGCATTTTAAACAGTTATGGAAACAAGAGCATCACAGGTTAAGGATAAGTTGTACAGTCATTTGTCCTGCCGAATCTCTGATAATACCAGATGCGACAGAAACAGAGAAAATACATAGTACAGCTATGACCTGTAAGGAAAGTCGCTCAATCTACTGTTTGGTTTTAAAATAGGATGGAGGAGGACGTAGATATTCCAGTTTTTGTCTTTACCGCCAGACCTCTTCTTTTCTTCTCGTTTCGTCCAATACAAGCTACCTCCACCACTCCCGATCTCGAATCTTTGTATGTGTGCTACATCCAACTTCCCCAACAGTTCACTAATATTACTTTTTTTTGCATTGCATTTACTTACTTACAGTGATATTTCAGATTCAAAGTAAGCTATATCATGCAGGCCGCGGTGGTCTAGCGGTTCTGGCGCTGCAGTCCGGAACCGCGGGACTGCTACGGTCGCAGGTTCGAATCCTGCCTCGGGCATGGGTGTGTGTGATGTCCTTAGGTTAGTTAGGTTTAAGTAGTTGTAAGTTCTAGGGGACTTATGACCTAAGATGTTGAGTCCCATAGTGCTCAGAGCCATTTGAGCCAAGCTATATCAACATTCCTTGGGAGGCGTTAAATCAATTTGTTTCTTGTGGATATGAAAACTCTTGGATGTACTGTATAAGAAATCATCTCTGGCCTTTAGTTACGTGACGTGGTTCAAATTTGACAAGTTTTGTCAATTCTAGATCATTCACAGAGGTAATTTATAATTGCCGTGTGGTTCACCGCACATGACACTTAGTAGGTACCTCTAGAGCAGAGCGCGAAATTTATCTTTCACTGCGTCTGTTTTCTTCTAATAGACTTCATTCATCAACTCTAACTTATAGTATATCTTTATTCGACTTTACTTTCGCTTGTCTTTCATTTGACTTAAACTTAGTGCAGTCTCTAATAATGCTCCCTCTTTAGTATACCAATATCTGTTGAGCAGCTTTTATTTACGTGTATATGGCTGCCTTTGTTGACTTCCTGGTTTCGCTAATTTCTTGCGTTCTTACTTCCTAGATAGCACAGCTCTTCCGCCCCCCATCCTAAATTTTCTACACTTTTGAAACCAAACATTTTTGTTTTAATCCTTAGTCCTAATTTTATACCGATTAGCCAACCCAATCTATTCAACATTTCTTGTTCTATAGCTTTCCTTTAAGATAGCTTATTATAAAACTGTTATCTGTTTCTCCCTGTTTCTGTCATAATTCTACCTTTTCACTGTTTTTCTACAACAGTAGCAATAACTAGGTGCTCTCTCATTCAGCTCCAGACGATTGTAATCTAACTAAAAAACAGTATTTGATTTCAGTAATGGTTCTAAGTGATCATACACATGGTATTAAAACGTCTTTCAATCGTTTATTCATTTCAGCCGCACAACTCCACAACAACCTACCGAGTATTTCACATACGACAGACGATTCTAGATGACTGAAGCATTTTCTATTGTTATTGAACCACTTCCTCTGTATATAGTGGAACAGTTTTCACTGAATAACACGGCGCCATTATCTTTCCTCATCATTTATATTTAGTTTGCTTTCTTCTTCTTTTCCATTTACTCTAATCATCCATGTGTCTGGCATTCGCTGATCGTTCGAGTGTATTTTGAAATGTAGATGAAATCCTTCGTTGGACCAAGAAACTTGTGCACCGTTTTCTGATTAGTGGAGTGTGGAGATGGTGACAGCCATTGGCCAATGTACGTTTCTGATTCATCAGGTTGTCATAGATAAGGTATATCTGTTAATAAATATGTCTCCAACAGAACGATTTTGGAAAATTTTAATTTACCAAAAATCTTCACGAGTCTAGCATAGCAACTGCCCTAATCTGAATATTTTGAATACTTAGTACTCCTCCTTTGTTTTGCTCGTACATTAGAAGTTTGATGCCTTGATTATATATGGCTTTTTTTTTCAAAATTTCACAACTCACTGACCAAAATCTTGTATGTCATTTATTCACAAGTTTTTACTTGATGACTTGTAACACGGTTACAAAGTGTGAAAATTTAAGTGGTTCCACAGTTTCTTCTACGAATGCCAATCAAATGATCCTATGTTACGTGGGACGCAAATTACGAAGTAAGCATGCAACATTCCTGAACGTCATTTTAAGGGAAAGTAATGGAATTAACTTTTTCACAACTGTCCGGCAATGAAAGTGGTTTCAGGTTCACAGAATTTCTGGTAAGTAAAAGTTAGAAATTTAGAGCGACTCTGGGTATGGTGTCGATAATGTTCCTTGTTTTCTGACAGGTTAACTCTCTCAGAGGACTGATGTTTGCTTCAATGCCGCCTGCCACCCGTAGAAAGACAGATGTAAACAACAGCTATAGCGCGCTGTGGGTGTCCCATCCCCCGCCAACAGGTGATGGATCACCAGTTTCGCCGTAAGCAGGTGGCTGTGTTCCCACACAGGGCTGGATGTCTGTTTCAGGCCTGGCAAGCTTGTCTGCAGGAGGGTGGAACAATAAGGGTAACAGAGTTACGAATGATGGAAAAAGTTTGCTGCACGTTTAACAATCTATGTCCTTCGAAAAACATTTATTCGTGTCAACAATATGACTAGATCTACAACTACATCTGTTCTTCGCAAGCCACCTTGTGGTGTGTGGTGGAGAGTACTTTGTGTACCACTGTTACTAGCCTTCTTTCCTGTTCCATTCGTGAATGGATCGCTGGAAGAACGATGGCCTGCAGGCCTCAGTGTGGGCTCCAGTCTCTCTGCTTTAATGTTCATCGTGTTTTCGCGAGATATACTTAGGAGGACAGAATATATTTTTTGACCATTCTACGAACGTACGCTCTCGGAATTTCACCAGTAAGCGACACCATTATGCAGAACATCTCTCTTCCCGCGTCTGCCACTGGAGTTGATGGATCACCTCCGTGAAGCTTTGGTGCTTACAAGATGAACCTGTAGTGAAGCGCACTGCTCTTCTTTGAACCTTCGCTGGTTTCTCTATGAAACCTATCTCGTATGGATCCCATACAGACTAGCAATATTCAAATATTGCTCGAACGAGAGTTTTGTAAGCTACCTCCTTGTTGATGGAAAACGTTTTCTCAGAATTCTTCCAATGTATCTGTTTGCCCTCTGCGTTTCCTGTGATTAGTTTTAAGTCGTTCCACTTTAAATCAATCCGTATATATACTCCCAGATATTTTATTGAAGTAATTCCAGTGACTGGTCAGCAGTCGCGTAATAATACTATAACCTTTCTATCTATACACACGCAATTCACTACATTTGTTTGCACTGGGTGTCGATTACCAACTGCTCTGCACGTCGTCTTCCACTTAGCCACAATTCTGTAGAGTTGCGACCTCTTTCGCTACAATTTCCTAGAGTTGCCACTTCTCTGTATACAACAGCGTCATCCGCAAAGAGACTTACGGAAATTCCGATGTTGTCCGCTATGTCATTTACATATGCAGAGTGGCCAGAAACAGTGCGATAAGTTTGTAATGGTGAAGCAGTGTAGATTGTGCTGACAAATAACAGTTAAGGAAAAATTTCAATTCTTTTTGCCATTTCCGATTTCATTAGCACTGGCTTTAGCCAGTCCGGTAGCATAGTGGCAAATTCAAGCAGCCTGCCAGAGAGTGTGTCACCAAATATGCTCTTCGTTTGGTTTCCACAAACCCAAGAAATGTCGCCTCTGCTTTTCCTAAAAAGATATACACTACTGGCCATTAAAATTGCTACACCACTAAGATGACGTGCTACAGACGCGAAATTTAACCGACAGGATGAAGATGCTGTGATAGGCAAATGATTAGCTTTTCAGAGCATTCACACAAGGTTGGCGCCGGTGGCGACACCTACAACGTGCTTACATGAGGAAAGTTTCCAACCGATTTCTCATACACAAACAACAGTTGACCGCGTTGGTGAAACGTTGTTGTGATGACTCGTGTAAGGAGGACAAATGCGTACCATTACGTTTCCGACTTTGATAAAGGTCGGATTGTAGCCTATCGCGATTGCGGTTTATCGTATCGCGACATTGCTGCCCGCGTTGGTCGAGATCCAATGACTGTTAGCAGAATATGGAATCGGTGGATTCAGGAGGGCAATACGGAACGCCGTGCTGGATCCAAACGGCCTCGTATCACTAGCAGTCGAGATGACAGGCATCTTATCCGCATGGCTGCAACGGATCGTGCGGCCACGTCTAGATTCCTGAGTCAACAGATGGGGATGTTTCCAAGACAACAATCATTTGCACGAACAGTTCGACGACGTTTGCAGCAGCATGGAATATCAGCTCGGAGACCATGGCTGCTGTTACCCTTGACGCTGCATCACAGACAGGAGCGCCTGTGATGGTGTACTCAACGACGAACCTGGGGTCACGAATCGCAAAACGTCATTTTTTCGTGTGAATCCAGGTTCTGTTTACAGCATCATGATGGTCGCATCCGTGTTTGGCGACATCGCGGTGAACACACATTGGAAGCGTCAATTCGTCATCGCGATACTGGCGTATCGCCCGGCGTGATGGTATGCGGTGCCATTGGTGACACGTCTCGGTCACGTCTTGTTCGCATTGACGCCACTTTGAACAGTGAACGTTACATTTCAGATGTGTTACGACCCGTAGCTCTACCCTTCATTCGATTCCTGCGAAACCGTACATTTCAGCAGGATAATGTACGACCGCGCCGGTCGGGGTGTTCGAGCGGTTCTAAGCGGTACAGTCTGTAACCGCGCGACCGCTACGGTCGCAGGTTAGAATCCTTCATCGGGCATGGATGTGTGTGATGTCCTTAGGTTAGTTAGGTTTAAGTACTTCTAAGTTCTAGGGGACTGATGACCTTAGAAGTAAAGTCCCAGAGTGCTCAGAGCCATTTGAATCATTTTTGCACGACCGGATGTTGCAGGTCCTGTACGGGCCTTTCTGGATAAAAATGTTCCACTGCTGCCCTGACCAGCACATTGTCCAGAGCTCTCACCAACTGAAAACGTCTGGTCAATGGTGGCCGAACAACTCTCTCGTCACAATACGCCAGTCACTACTCTTGATGAACTGTGGTATCCTGTTGAGGCTGCATGGGCAGCTGTACCTGTACACGCTTTCCTAGCTCTGTTTGACTCAATGCCCAGGCGTATCAAGGCCGTTATTACGGCCAGAAGTGGTTGTTCTGGGTACTAACTTCTCAGGATCTATGCACCCAAATTGCGTGAAAATGTAATCACATATCAGTTCTAGTATAATTTATTTGTCCAATGAATACACGTTTATCGTGTGCATTTCTTCTTGGTGTAGCAATTTTATGTCGCCAGTAGTGTATTTTAACCGGGTATGTCCATTTGAATAAGTGGTAACTGACGGACCCACAGATGTCTGTGCATTACCGCATTTTAGCACGTCCAAGTGCTCGAATTTGTGCCCCAACTACCTTACTCGCTGTTAATGCTAACTACAGCAGAAATTACGCAACGCATGTAATTTTCCTTTTTTACAATTATTTCTTAGCACAACGTAACCTGCAACACTCTTACAAGGTTTTCAGAGCGTTTCTGGCCACTGTCTATATTGTGAAATGTAATGAACCTATACACTCCATTGCCGCACTTCCAGTCTTCCTTCTGAAGACCTCTCTCCATGAGAAATGATATGATGTGTTCTGTTTGTTAGAAACGCCTCAGTCCAGTCACGCAGTTGGTCTGATATTCGGAACGCTCTTATTTTGTTCATTAAGTGTTAGTGGAAAATGTGCAGAATGCCAAGCGGAAGTCAAGGAATACAGCATCTACCTCAGCGCCGCTACGCACCACTTTCTGTGTCTCGTGAACTGGGCCAGCTGGGTTTCACACAATAGATATTTTCGCAACTCATGTCGATGCCTACAGAGAAGGTTTTCAAAATGGTTCAAATGGCTCTGAGCACTATGGGACTTTTTTTAACTTCTGAGGTCTTCAGTCCCCTAGAACTTAGAACTACCTAAACCTAACTAACCTAAGGACATCACACAAATCCATGCCCGAGGCAGGATTCTAACCTGCGACCGTAGCGGTGGCGCGGTTCCAGACTGTAGCGCATAGAATCGCTTGGCCATTGCGGCCTGGAAGGTTTTCGGTCTCCAGAAATGTAATAGAAGAGATAAAAAAAATTTCCAAAATTCTACAACTGACAGACGTCTGCAACATATAACTTTACTTTTGTGCCTCTGTTCGACGACCCATGACCGATGAAATATTCTTCACGTTGTCAAAATGTTCGGAATGTGTGTGGTTTCCTAAGGGACCAAACTGCTGAGGTCATCGGTCCCAAGACTTACACACTATTTAATCTAACTTATGATAAGAACAACACACAAACCCATGCCCGAGGGAGGACTCAAAACCTCCGGCGGGAGGGGCCGCGCAATTCGTGACGTAAAGCCTCGAACCACGCGGCCACTCCGCGCCGCCTCCTCGTTGTCTCTCAAATACTCCACCACAAATACTTCTAAGGATAGGATCTATAAAAGCATCGGATGCCCATTTATTATCTACTTTAGACACTTGTCTTCACCCAAATTCTTCCGGTCAATGGAAGGAGTGTTGTCGCCAATGGGCAGTTGGTTTTTTGGAGCACAAGCTCGGACTGGACAAGGATGGTGGAAGAAACCCAACATGTTCTACTTCCGTTAGTTTGCTGTTTCCTGTTAAAGGAGCGTGGCAAGGTGGGGATCTTAATGCTACTGCCACCGAATGCGAGTACAGAGCCTCAGCTATTGCGCTATTAGTCTTGGTACCAAAGAAGGACTGAGGTCAACTGAAATATAACATCGTTTATAAATATTGCTTCATTAAACCAGTGTATGGAAGAAGACTGTTCAAAGATGTGCACTTTTATTTTTATATGCAGCGTGGAACGCAGTCTTCCATAAATTAATAAAAAGGTGCAATTCTTGAATGAAACTATTCTGTTCTCATACCTGAATTTATATCATTTCGCAACGTTTAGATTATTTATCCTATCGCAATGTTCTCGTAAAGTACAATGTTTATGCATATGTCAATTACTTATGGAAGGAGGTACCGATTCACAAGGCAGAAAATTCATTTCACCTTCAAATAACAAATTGCACGTATAAAATAAACAACTCAGACAAGAAGGAGGCAGCGAAATACGTGGAAACGGATTATAGAAAGATAAAAGAGGCTAATAAATTTAAATATTTTTGTGAAATACTACAACCGAATGCTTATGACAAAGAAACTACCACAGCAAGTGCAAGGAAATTAGAAGTAATGTTCAAATCATCGTCATAATCATCATCATCATCATCATCATTTAAGACTGATTACGCCTTTCAGCGTTCAGTCTGGAGCATAGTCCCCCTTATAAAATTCCTCCATGATCCCTTATTCAGTGCTAACATTGGTGCCTATGCTGATGTTAAGCCTATTACTTCAAAATCAGTCTTAACCGAATCCAGGTACCTTCTCCTTGGTCTACCCCGACTCCTCCTACCCTCTACTGCTGAACCCATGAGTCTCTTGGGTAACATTGCTTCTCCCATGCTTGTAATATGACCCCACCATCTAAGCCTGTTCGCCCTGACTGCTACATCTGTAGAGTTCATTCCCAGTTTTTCTTTAATTTCCGCATTGTGGACACCCTCCTGCCATTGGTCCCATCTACTAGTACCTGCAATCATCCTAGCTACTTCCATATCCGAAACCTCAACCTTATTGATAAGATAACCTGAATCCACCAAGCTTTCGCTCCCTTACAACAAAGTTGGTCGAAAGATTGAACGGTGCACAGATAACTTATTCTTGGTACTGACTTCCTTCTTGCAGAAGAGAGTAGATCGTATCTGAGCGCTCACTGCATTAGCTTTGCTACACCTCGCTTCCAGTTCTTTCATTATGTTACCATCCTGTGAGAATATGCATCCTAAGTACTTGAAAAACCGTCCACCTGTTCTAACTTTGTTCCTCCTATTTGGGGCCAGTAAGGCTAGCAACCTGCTTTCCTGGCACTTTAAATATGATGCTGGCAACAATCAGTGATTTTCAAATAACAAAAAAAAAAAAAAACTGTTGGACAAGAAAAGTTATACACAAATGCAAAACTATGGGGTACAACATTGTCATTTCACCAGAATGCCTCTCTGATTCAGAATGCCTTTCGTTACAGACAGCCACAAAGTTTAGCGAAGCAGAAAAGAAGAAAAGGAAAATAGGAAAGTCTTGGTACCAAAACATGACAAGAGGAAACCAAAATCGAGACGTTTATGCGAGAACTGACCGAATATTGTACACATGAGGAAGGGCGGAGTTGTATTCTATGGAGATTTAAAAAAAACTAGTTGAGAATGGATAACAAAAAGAATTTTTAACGTTTTGATAGAATACCAAAAACATCAGTGGTGTGGACAAAAGAAGTCAAATCACACCTGATGGAAACGAAAGTCACGAAAGAATAGGAAAAATGAACAGTTCAGAATTAAAGTGAAAAGTTTCAAGTTCTTCCTGGAGAAAACAAAAGAAAAGGCAGGCCCAGCGTGGACAGAAGGAGAGAACAAAGTAAGAAATAATGAAAAACAACTGGGACTAAAGAAAGAATGAAAGTAAAACTACAAAAGTAATTTCTCGTAGTCCTATTAGGCCAAAGCAATAAACGAAAAATAAATAAAACTTTCTATTTTATTTATGTACATTTTCTAATAAGTTCATTATTTGCATATTTTTGGGGCTATACTTTATAAACACTATTTATTAACGTGGTACTGTGCAAACAGTGTATAATAATGAGAAGTTAACTGACATAAAAAAGAAATGAGATTTTCCGCAGAATCGTAGTGCGATGGGAATGTATCGAAAGAAAAAGGCAGAAGGGATAGGATGACGGCACACTTTTTCAAACATCAGGGACTAACTTCCACAGCACTAAGAGTGCCACGCATAAAGAGTGGGGTAAGACAGATGCCGGAACATATACTACAAATAACTGAACATTTTGAATAAAATAATTTTTTGTGTTAGGCTGCGTCATTGTAAAACACTAATGCAATTGAACTACTGACATTTCGATCGACTTCGCAGCGGTTCTCGTGTAATATCGAAAATTATTTTATTCAAAACAAGACTAGCGGTGGAAGCTTATGAACTTAAATAACTGAACAGCTATGGCTGTAAGCGCTACTTAGAGCTGATGACAGGACAGAACAGGAAATCGGGTGGGCTTCCAGAACTATTCGAAAAGCATGTGACCTAACTAATATAGGTACAGCAGAATATACAAGAAACGAGATGTGCAGCCTAATCACAACCAAAACATTGTTCATTTTGTGAGAGCAACTGAAACTAACTAGCCACTTTTGTTGATGACTGCAAATCACTCACGCAGTTCAACGAAAGTTCATTTCTTCACACATCATGTTCTGCAGATGCTATAGCGAAGGAGAATGTCCAGGTACGTGAAACAAGCCAACTTATGCATCAACAGGCCGAATCACCCAATGCTGGCAATTTCTGTAAAGTCAACTGTCAACAAATCATGCTAGTGCTAATGATGTTACCCTTGTGATTATGGGAATTATTCCTAGATATTTGCTGTAGGAGACAAACAACTAACCCAAAAGAACCCAATGTTCTATCTCTTATACACACCCCAGTCACGTTAATGAGATGACCGAATATCTTCGGCGACGACGTACCGCTCACAAACGGCAGACACCAGCACTAGCAGTGTAAAGTATGTTAAGTGTGACTGGACACGCGAAAAATAGCGCAGTAGTTGTCGTAATGCGGAAGCGGAGCGATTTATCTGACGCCCAAAAGGGCACGATCATTGTCTTCCGGGTCAAGGGTGGAAGCATTTCCGAATGATCTAAGATATTAAATTATTAGCGTCCCGTCGTGGTTAAAGTATACTGTGCGCGCGCAAAAATGGCCCTATCCAAAGCCAGCGCCGAGGCAACTGTGGTGCGGCGCGGACAGTAGATGACATGGGTGATCCACTGCCGCGGAGATGTGAGCGGGAGAATAGACGTCAACTGTTGGGCAACTGACGACCCAGATGAAACAAGGGGCTACCAGGAGAGTCTCCTCCACAACCGTTCAGTGAAAATTGCTGTGTACGGGCCTCAGTAGCAGGTGCTTGCTTCGTGCACCCAGGCTGACCGCTGTTCAGCGGCGACGAAGGCTAGAATTTGCACACCAGTACTCCAATTGGACGTCCACTGAATGGTGACAGCTGGCCTTTACAGATTCATCACGTTTTATGATTCATCGGACAGTTGGCCGTTGTCATATACGCCGTGAAACATCTGAAATCAAACATCCTGCAACAATCGTCAGAAGGGTCCAGACTGGAGGGCATTCCTTCGGTAATTTCGTCATTATGGTAGGCACAATGAATCAATACAAGTATGCATCTATCCTTGGGGATCAGGTCCACCACTCCATGCAGTTCACTTTTTCCTCTGCACGATGGCATCTGCCAGTTGGACAATGCAGCGTGACACACAGCTCGCAGTACATGTGTGTGGCTCGAAGAGCACCAGGACGGGCTTAGCGCATTCCCATGGCCACCAACCCGACCTAGAATCCTTGGGACCGCCTCTATCTGGCTGTCCACGCCATGGATCCTTAACCGAGAGACTTAGCGTTGCTGGTCACGGATTGGAGTTGGTATGGTTTCACATTCTTGTCGGCATCTTCCAGGACTTTCATCGACTCTTTTCTTGCATGTGTTCCAGAGATCCGTGCTGCAAAGGGTTGTCATTTATAGTTTTAAGGTGGTCAAATTGTCAACTCATGTGTTCTGATGTCAGACTATAAGGGTGATTGTTTAACTGTAGTTTTGACAATGGCTAATATTTGACGAAAATATCCATTAGACAATTTGGCCTCCATAAAGGAGTCCGCCCCGGTAGCTGAGTGGTCAGCGTGACAGACTGTCAATCCTAAGGGCCCGGGTTCGATTCCCGGCTGGGTCGGAGATTTTCTCCGCTCAGGGACTGGGTGTTGTGTTGTCCTAATCATCATCATTTCATCCCCATCGACGCGCAGGTCGCCGAAGTGGCGTCAAATCGAAAGACCTGCACCCGACGGGAGGCCCTAGCCACACGACATTTTCATTTCTCCATAAAGGAGATTATTATTCAAGATGTCCTTCAAACGTTAAGCAACAACACTTAGCGCGTCTTTCCAAAATGATGAGATCAGAGTCTCAAAGAAGTTGCACATCTTTGGTGTGAGTGCAAATTGATGAGACCGATGCGTTCAAGATGCGTACAGGTAGTTTGAAAATAGATTGTAGTGTGCATCTCCCTGTTAGGAGAAAGGCAACACTGTAAGACGTTGTGGTCTCCTGACCTTCATTGCTTACATATTCTGTCTTCACAATCATATTCCGCACATCAAGACGCTTCATTCGAAACCAAACTCGATAAGATAAAGTCAATGTTGTATGAATTCATGTAAACGATATGCAAATAACTAGTAAATCGCAAATGCGCTCCGAGATTGAAATATTCGAGGCTGGCATACACAGACACATTCAAGACATGACGGTCGCAGGGGCTTTTAGTTCGGGAGACGCAAACTGCACGCCAGGGGACCGGACCCTTCAGAGGACGACTCAGCCTATCTATGTCGGCCAGTGACCGCCCATAGAGCAGAAAGAGTTCACCCGAGGGAAAGGAAGAACGACCCCATGTTCGGCTTAAAAGCAAATTCCGCTACATTGTGAGGGAGCGCCCAGCCTACACATTGTTTACAAATATAACACGCAGTTTCAGAGATTTTCACAGAGAGACAGCAAACTCCAAACGCCGATGCTACAGATTTCTGGATTGGTCGCCTTAAACGAAACGCCCTTCTCTCGTCTTAGAAGAGCAATGCTGATTGGCAGTCGATATTTCTGACGCTTTGAGCTGAAGGAGTAATGGAAGAGACCAAAAGATATACCCCTTCATGTCTGGCGTGGAGAGGGTCCGTTCTGTTGTCGCTCTTGAAGAAAGAACACGTAACGAGAGTGTGCACACTTGTACGTGTACTCAGAGAGCGAGGAACAAGTCTCTCCTCAGTACTTCACTGGGAGAGCACCTCTGTCGAAAGCAAATTGGAGTGTGACTCTACATTGAGTCCTTGCGATTAACCGTTGTTCACTGTGTTGGCCGCCACACTTATTGTGTGGTATGAATGGACAGAGTTAAACGCATGCGAGCGAATTTTTGGGTGGCATCGCGGTGGACTGCTTATCTGACAGGTGTACCACACCAATAGTTAGACTAGGGGTGAATAGGAGTCCTTGACTTCATCAAGGTGTAGGGAGAGTTTGATTGGCAAAGGTCAATCCAAATAGAACGAGAGTTATGTTATTTGTCAGCAGCGAGTGGTGCAGACAGCAGTCATCGCAGCTTACAGTATTGTGCGCTACAGCTCTTGCGAGCCCCATATTTCCTCTACAACAGTACACTTCACTGAATTTGACACGCGACAGCCTCGACCATACCTAGGAACATTCTAACGGATAATTATTCAAGTTGAGTAGACGTGGCTCTCAGCCATTCTGCCACGTCAATAACAATCTTAAACTTTGTATAGAAATTTCATTAGCGAATCCTATCCTTGAGAGGTAACTTCACATTCTGAAAAGAACCCGGAAATAACTCATTCAGTTCATAACTAAAGGTGCCATTGTGATTTCTCAGCATTTTAGCAAAATAAATAATAATTTTCGTTAGTTTCATGTTTTTCTTACACTAAGTAACACTACTCCAGTAGCCAAGTATCCCACTAGTTACGTAAGAAATTTTGTGAATTTTTGTGTCATTTCCTTACAGCGGACGACTCCAGAAGATACTTATTGCTGAAAGTTTTTCAGGCATTTCTCTTTAAACGTTAGGAGCGTCTGTCTGACTTCTGTAGTAGGGGGAGAGGGGATGGACATTGCATCTTGCAGGAGCCGCAGGGTAAAGGGTACATATCAAATTAATCCGTTGCGCAGAATGACAGAATAGCACACACAAGTCCATCACAGAACATGCCTGCCCATGCAAAACGTGACACAAAGCTTTGTAGACAAGTATTTTATCGTTGCGAACGCTGTCACGTAATGACGAGGTAAACGTTAAGTAACTCAAGCTATAAAAGTAAACAGTACTCACCAGTGATGATAAACGGTGACGTAATTCAGTTTATTCGTGCAGTACTCAACGCTTCTTTCAAGGAAGCGAATAGGATAGGATTGGATTGGATTGGATTGGATTGTTTGGGGGAAGAGACCAAACAGCGAGGTCATCGGTCTCATCGGATTAGGGAAGGATGGGGTAGGAAGTCGGCCGTGCCCTTTCAAAGGAACCATCCCAGCATTTGCCTGGATCGATTTAGGGAAATCACGGAAAATCTAAATCAGGATGGCCGGACGCGGTATTGAACCGTCGTCCTCCCGAATGCGAGTCCAGTATGCTACCACTGCACCACCTCGCTCAGTGCGAAAGCGAATAATTCCAACCGCTATTGTACATATCGGTAACGTTATATTGTCAATAGATTGCATTCAATACTTTGTTTTTTATAAAAATGTTATCAAAATAAAGTTTTTTAGCGAAAACAATAACTTTAAACTGTTGGTGTACTTTGTCACTATCGAAGAACGAAATCTTGAAACTAATGTATCTAATTTTTATAAAGTAATACAGGAGATACGGTGCGCCAACAAGAAAACTCCGTTGAGAAGTTACATACAGGGTGAACATTGATAAAACCGAGAAACTGCATGGACGAATTACCGACCGGAAATGGAGGGAAAAAGGACCTACGAACATGTGTCCAGAAATGCACCGTCACTGCGATAGATGGTGCTAACGAAAGACAGTTGCTCTGACTATCTGAAGTGTTTGCAGGCTGTATGATTGACGTAGCGTAATGTAACCAGCAGAGTAAAATGTTCAAATGTGTCTGAAATCTTATGGGACTTAACTGCTAAGGTCATCAGCCCCTAAGCTTACACACTATTTAACCTAAATTATCCTAAGGACAAAGACACACACCCGTGCCCGAGGAAGGACTCGAAGCTCTGCCGGGACCAGCCGCACAATCCATGACTGTAGCGCCCTAGACCGCTCGACTAAACCCACGCGGCCCAGCATAGTAGTCTGGCTTTCATGTCAGGAACAAGCTGAGATGGTACCTGTGTACTGCCATGCGAACAATCGAAAGGCAACACGGCAATACAAAAGCAAGTACCCATACAGACAAAATCCACACAACACAACATTTCATGCGTGTTTTGGGCGTTTATGTGATCATGGATCCTTTCTTTCACAATACGAATGTGCAGGGTGACGCAGACTGGGTGTGCATTAGATTTGGAGGTCCTCGTTCTACGGAATATTGAGACAAATCGCAGTACAAGCTCCAGACAAGTGACCGCCAATATTGTGTAAGCCAAAGTATCATTATGTGTCTCCTGCATGACTACTACCTTTAGCACCTGCAGTCCTATGGAGGCCACTTTCAACATTTAATGATGCGACTTGGATGCGACGCACCTCTGTACTGTGCTCCAGGCCGATCTTTCGTCGTTGCAGGAACATCTTCCATTTCGGACACATCTTCACAAGACCTTTTCCCCTCCATCTTTAGTCAGGAATCCGTCCCTGCAGTTTGTCGGTTTTATTAATGTTCACCCTGTATTTATGATTATGATTATTCGTCGGGGTAGGCGAATAGTGTTTTGTGGTTTCGTTAACGAAGCTTTTGAAGAATCTGTGACACTGTTTGTGGCACCTACGGCGCAGTCTTCATTCTTGCCTTGTACTTCGTCTCTAATGATCTCGACGTCGATAAGATGTTAAACTCTGATCTTTTATTTTGTCGTGGCTGGGAGGTGGAGGAGGAGGAGAAGGGGAGGAGGAGATTGGCATTTAACGTCCCATCGACAGTCGAGGCTGGGCTCACGAACAATGTTCCAACACTGAGGATCTAGACAGCTACTTCGTCTATGATTTCTTTTCTTAATAAGGGGTGTTTTTCTTTTTTATTAAAACTAGTATTCAGAACATTACCCAAGCTATTATAATATTTCCAAAATTTGAAGGTCTTTTGTCAAGAATCTTTGTTGGTACCGAAAATAACTTTATGGCGATCCTTAGCAGCATTTTCAAGAATTACTACATGTTTTAATATCGTTATTTAAGTAGAATGAAACATTTTTCTTTTTTTTTTCAAGTTTTGCCATTCATTTATGGAGGTACCACATTTTATCCAAAAGCTTAAAGAGATTATTAAGTTTATACTGAGATAGATTTATTTAAACCTGAAAGCGGACTAATATCATCTTGCTGCATATATAAGAAATTGGAGTACCCTTAATTGGTAAACTTACTGATGACTGAAAATAATTTACATCAAATGAAAGTTAAGATACACGTTTTTGCCCTGCTTTCCCCTATTTGCCACCGTTTACATCCTAGAAGTTTCCTTGGTAGTCAACGGATTTAAACGTATTATCAATTTAATGTTCGTTTACTGTTTTGGTTTCTATGGGGGACGATCGCGTACCTGTCACACTACCAAATTATGTTTTCTTCTTAATAATTAATTAATTAAGCCCTAATTCGAGGCAGGATTGTGGTCATGGTGGAAAAAGAATAATTTCCTAACAACATTTGGTTACGTTTACAAATAAAAGCGTTTATGAAACCTTCAGAATCGTGAAAGCAAAATAACGACAGGTTAAAGTCCTCACAATTACGAAATTATAAAGTGCGGTGCACCACACTATCGTTCAATGCTAAAATTTTCTGAAGCTAACTGTGGAAAAATTTTACGAGTCCAACGCTTCTGCTCAAAAGTTAAAGTTCACCAGGCAACCTTTTGAAATATTTACAAGTCCAACGAATTCACAACGCTTTCTGATATATTACAAATCTTATTGCGATTCTGCGCAAAAGGTAAAGTTCACGAGGCTAGCTATCGAAATATTTGTCAGCTCATACGTGTAACTGCTCAGAGTTAGAGGCCACGATTATCGGAACCTCTCCGTTCTTAGAACATTTCAATCACTGAGATACATCATTCATCCATTTTTGATATTTTCTTATTTGTAAACATAGTGAAACTTACATAACAGTAGGTAGATATTGCAATCTTCTGTCTCATACTGCCCCTACATGTACTGATGTGTGGTTTATTTTGCGTTAAAGTACGTATTTACATCTCGGAATTAGCATTCCGTTTCGTAATTCAAAATACATTCTGAAACTGTATTTTGCTAATGCTGTTGAAGCTCTATTTCCGGACAATTGGCTCTTTAGGATCGCTTAAGGCGTTTTTAAGTTATTAATTTCTTAACTGAATAGGTATAGTCAAATATCTTAAGTACTATCGAAGGAGTGATACGACGCAGTTGTTAAGATTTTTCTGGCCGTGAAATGAATTTCGGCCACTTTCTCCAGACGATGACGACACCTCACACAAGCAGAGTTCTGCAACCGCTAAGCGTGCGTGTTTTACACGCTTTGCATCAACACTCAAGGCTACCTACTACCCCCCTCTTACCTGCCTTAACCCGTGGCCTGTTGTTTCGCCTATTGCAGACGACTGCCGTCTGCTACCTAGTTCGCTGGCAACCGCAGTAAGTTTCTCCTACCAAGGGATGCTTCCCTGTTTCAGGTCGCGCTCACAACACCGTCAGCTGTCAGAGCAATGAATTAGTAAGTGGCTATCCACATATGTCTAAAACCTCATGATATCTGAAACTCATATTTATTTGGATTTGCATACACCAGTACGAGTAAGATTGATGATTAAGCTGTTAGCTGTGAACCAAAGGAAAGCCTTTTTCTGTTTGATGCGTCTAGTGTGAATGTTTTGGGTTTCTATGAATATACTGGTGCTGCCCGGAACCATAATGGTTTTGAACAGGCCTCTAATATCCCGAATAAATCTGTCACGTATCTCAAATGCACGAATAGGCCAAGCACTGAAACTTATGGAACACCATATTTAATATTTGTGCGCTGTGGATTTGGGCTTCTTACTATCATATCAGTTGCTACTGTGACCGCCTTTTTCCATTTATATGATTCTATCTGTGCAAGGAGAATGCCTTTAAAGAAATTAAATTTTCACTGTCCTAGAAGACTTTTATGGTGCACACAGTCAAAGGAATCTATGTATATGCTAAAGAAGAATGTCTGTTTGTTTGTAATGGATATAAATCTACACTTTTCTTCCGATCTTGGTGGAACTTTGCACACCTCACCTTCAAGACAACGGGAACATCAGTGTCTACATAAGATTACGCAATCTGGTTTGAAGCATACGTGCTTGTAATATATAATGAGGAAAGATTGTTACAAAAATCTCTAAACGTTCTTGGCCGATTTAGTTCAAATTTCTATTGGTCCCCTAATGAACACATGGATTTATTCTTTAAAACACACACACACACACACACACACACACACACACACACACACACACACACACAGAGCTGGAATAGTGAAGAAAATTAGTGAAAAATGAAATGCCTAACCAACGAACGATGTGGTAAAGGCAACATCATTCTCCAATACAGTACCGCCAGATCTCATTAGATCGTGGTACGAGTGAAAGTTCGAAACTCTCACCTAACATGATTGTAAACTCTTATTTATTGGTATGCTGCTGTTGTTACATATGAAATGTACCCTAGAAGATATTTTCGTCAGGGTTTCATAATTATTCTTATTCAAATGTTCAAATGTGTGTGAATTCCTAACGTACCAAACTGCTGAGGTCATCAGTCCCTATGCTTACACGCTACTTAAACTTACGTATGCTAAGAACAACACACACAACCATGCCCGAGGGAGGATTCGAACCTCCGACGGGAGGGGCAGCGCAAGCCATGAAATGGCGGCTCAAACCGCGCGGCCACTCCGCGCGGCCACTCCGCGCGGCAATTATTTTTATTACTAAAATCCACAGTGCCCTCCAAGCAATTATGCAGATCTTGGATATAGTGCCAACAAAAGTCACTAGATCGCAGGCTGATCAGAATGTCGAATAGAAACGAAATTTCACGACTGTGACGTAAACTGTTCGAAAAATTGGAGTCATTCTCAAACGCATTAGTGTTCAAAGGAATAGAAACAATAGAATAAGAAATCTGCAAAACCACGATGAGATAAGAATCGCAAAATGTAGCCACAGATGGCGAAGCTAATCATCTTTTCATGCAAGTGAAGATGTATTAACTCGTTATATTCCATACTGATGGGAAAAACCAAATGAAAATAGCCGATTCAATCAGTTGTTGGAAAACAATCGAATGATTCAGTTGTAGTTTTACATGTGGGTTGAATTAGTCAGTTATTCTTTTGAGTAAAACTAGTCTCTGGAAGGAACCGAATGAAAACAGTAGGGTCAGTCGGTTAGATTATTATGCATTAATTTTTTTCGAGTGGGAGTGTCTGTAGGAACAAACGAATGAAAACATTCGACACCGTTGTTTGCTCTGCTTATTGACTGAATTATTCGTTCTTTGTTTTCATCTGAAAACAGTCAGTGGTTTTTCTGTCTCTTCAAATATATAAATTCATTCTTTGAAATGAAACCATTCTTTAGTGCTTTATCTGACTGACCTATCCATTCATTCCTCTGAGTGAAACCAGCCTGCAGTACTCTCATTAGCTGAACTAAAGCAGTGCTACATTATGCCGCCAGAGAGTAGTCTTACCTACCCAAGGGTAGGTTAAGACATATCTTATGGGATACATCAAAGTTAAAATTGGCATTATGCACATTCACTTAAATTCAAGTGGTTCAAATGGCTCTGAGCACTATGGGACATAACGTCTGAGCTCATTAGTCCCCTATAACTTAGACCGACTAAAACCTAACTAACCTAAGGACATCGCATACATCCATGCCCGAGGCAGGATTCGAGCCTGCGACCGTAGCGGTCGCCCAGTTCCAGACTGAAGCTCCTAGAACCGCTCGTCTACAACGGCCGGCAGTTAAATTATGTAGTGAATGCAGTCACTTTCCATCATCTAAAACTGATTCATATATTGTTGTGTATTAAGTTGTTCTAGTTACCATTAACGCATAACTAATTGAGCTCACGTGTCACCGCTCGGTGGACCTGTCGTCACTTAAACTGCCGACTGCAGAAAAAAAAAGAAACTTTGAAAACCCTTGACATCTGGGTCAAATCGGATTATTTTCCCGGACACAGACAGTCTGTAGACGATAAGCTGACCGATGGCTGCAATGTTACAACTGGGAGCGGGTTCGTCACAGGCGCCGTTTCGTAGCTTGCGTTTGAGCGCTGATAACGCCAGCGAGAGGGCGTCTCCTACCAATCAGCAGATATAAATTACTCACGATAGTAATGAGGATTTGTGGAAACGCAGTAAATAAACGTTCATGTTGTAACGTAGAACTCATCTGCAGCAAGGAGTCGGAACGTAAATTAAGTCAGTTTTAATACAGCTCAGTGGGTAGAAGACAAATGTCATTTGGAATATTCAATTGTATGGCAGGCAGGGCGGCAACGCAGTGCATACAATAACCGATTGACGGCTGCTTTTCATTGTCTCAGTAAAGAGTTATGGGAAATACAGGGTGCTCCAAAATTATCTTCGCACTTTCGGTCACCTATGTTTCAGAAATGGAGAGCGGTAGAAATGTTCAGAAGAAGAGAAATTTGTTAACATCGAGTATAGAGTTAAGTGTCAGGAGGTCGTTTCTGAAAGTGTTTGTATGGAGTGTAGCCATGTATGGAAGTGAAACATGGACAATAAATAGTTTGGACAAGAAGAGAATAGAAGCTTTCGAGATGTGGTGCTACAAAAAATGATTCAAATGGCTCTGAGCACTATGGGACTTAACATCTGTGGTCATCAGTCCCCTAGAACTTAGAACTACTTAAACTTAACTAACCTAAGGACATCACACACATCCACGCCCGAGGCAGGATTCGAACCTGCGACAGTAGCAGTCGCGCGGTTCCGGACTGCGTGCCTAGAACCGCTAGACCACCGCGGCCGGCTGTGGTGCTACAGAAGAGTGTTGAAGATTAGGTGGGTAGATTACGCAACTAATGAGGAGGTATTGAGTAGGATTGGGGAGAAGAGAAGTTTGTGGCACAATTTCACTAGATGAAGGGACCGGTTGGTAGGACATGATCTGACGCATCAAGGTATCACAAATTTAGCATTTGAGGGCAGCGTGGAGGGTAAAAATCGTGGAGGGAGACCAAGAGATGAATACACTAAGCAGATTCAGAAGGATGTAGGTTGCAGTAGATACTGGGAGATGAAGGAGCTTGCACAGGATAGGGTAGCATGGAGAGCTGCATCAATCCAGTCTCAGGACTGAAGACCACAACAACAACAGAAATGTGCAGCTTGCGGCATGATGATTATACACACCTAAGGTTCTAGTAGCCGCTTAACAGAGTTCAGTGTGTTAAGGTGACCATATTTATCTAGAACAAAACTCGGGACACATTACAATTGTTGATATTGCAAATAAAGACTCACTTAAACGTAACAAATGTGAGCTATGACACTAATATCTTACAAAAAGTACATTATTTACATCTTATTATTATCCTTCTAAGATGAAGAAGTGAGATCAGGCATATAGTTTTTATTAGTGCTGTAAATTGTTCACCATACCTATATTCTTAACAGAATATGAAAACTTTCGAGTTTCATCATAATTCACTCTACTCACCAACATCGCTTTCGTAGTTTCTACCGCAAATTGTGTCTTGTCACAACTCTTTACGTTACTTATTTGTGAAAATACCCTTCAGTACGAACATACCATTGCTCGTGAAATGAAAATCTAATATGTGATCAATCATTTCAAAATTGGTAAATTTAAAACAAACAGGTGTACCGAATTGCTTCTGAAAAACTTTGGGACAGAGCTACAAAAATCTAACGAAAGACAGGAGACAGTGGACGATGGTCACCTTAGATGTGTGCACCATTTGTAGCACACCAGATATCTGAGCGATATTCCAGTACTATGTCCGGCCTAGCGTGTCCTTTTTAATGTGTGCTATTGCAAGTTCACCGTTTGTGGGAGTCCTGCCCGAAGAAAAAAATATAATGGGGTTCCGCAGGACCTGGGTGACAGACATGGTGTGCACCAACCATTCCACACACTGTGCCACGTGCTGAGGGGTTGCCACTCAATAACTAACACGGGAAAATAAGAAAAACACAGTTTTGTGTTTGTGTGAACATTATGCCGCAAACCGCATCTCTCTATCTGCTCCCACTTCTAAAATATACGTGACCATAGCAGTAAAGATCATTTTGGAAGTCCTGTACACGTATAGGAGAGCGTCTAAGCGTGCTCGATTCTGGGTTTTTAATAGACTAAAACGAAGAAATTTGCTATGAGCCGGCCAGCATTTAATGAATTTTAACTAATATTTTATTACAATCTATTTATTTCGAATCAATCGAATTTCCCCAGATACAGAAAGAGGTGTGTAAAACTCCCTCTTAACTGAAATACCGGGTGATCAAAAAGTCAGTATAAATTTGAAAACTTAATAAACCACGGAATATTGTAGATAGAGAGGTAAAAATTGACACACACGCTTGGAATGACGTGAGGTTTTATTAGAACCACCCCACATTGCTAGACGCGTGAAAGATCTCTTGCGCGCGTCGTTTGGTGATGATTGTATGCTCAGCCGCCACTTTCGTCATGCTTGGCCTCCCAGGTCCCCAGACCTCAGTCTATGCGATTATTGGCTTTGGGGTTATTACCTGAAGTCTCAAGTGTATCGTGATCGACCGACATCTCTGGGGATGCTGAAAGACAACATCCGACGTCAATGCCTCACCATAACTCTGGACATGCTTTACAGTGCTGTTCACAACATTATTCCTCGACTACAGGTATTGTTGAGGAATGATGGTGGACATATTAAGCATTTCCTGTAAAGACCATCATCTTTGCTTTGTCTTACTTTGTTATGCTAATTATTGCTATTCTGATCGGATATTTTTTGAACTTCTGTGTTTTTTTTTTTGTTCTAATAAAATCCCATGTCATTCCAATCATGTGTGTCAATTTGTACCTCACTATCTACATTATTCCGTGATTTATTCAGTTTTCAAATTTATACTGACCTTTTGGTCATCCGGTATATTTGTACTCGTAGTAACACTGAGCGAGTCCGCTCACAGACTATTTGAACACGGGCACGAAATATTATAATGTGACTCAAGTGAGCAGTTTTAAGATATTGTTTTAATAATGCGCCTGCTTGCTGTGTGCCAGTCTTGGGAAGGGGAGATCCATCTCGGTTCGATTTCACGTACTTTCAAATCGCTTTAGCCAGGCAGCATGAGCGTGATGTTTTAAGCGGATTCTCCACAATCATCTAGGCGAATTTTGAGCTGCTTGATCGTGAAAAACTTATCTACATATTAACACTATTGCGCACACACATTTCAACAAACGGAACTCTACTGTTAGAGGTAACCTTGGGTTGCATGATCATGACTATTGTGTTTCGATTACTGTAAGAAAATTGAAATTTATAAATGTACTAGCTGTTACACGCTGCTTCGCTAACATATAAGTAGTTCCGTTTTGATAACTGATGGTGAGTATACTAGTAATTTTACTACCAGTCTGTGTATATAGTGGTGTAGAGGCGTATCTACAGAAAATGTATGCAGTGCCGGTCTGCAGGTACACAAACAATGTGCTTCTATCATTTTAATGTATGTAGAATCTGAAAGCATGCATTATATTTTCTAATTGCATGTAAAAATGCCTCGATTCATTTCATTCGTGCAGAAATAGAGTTTTTAGGAGTTTCTTTGGCTCACATAGAGTAGGACGTGAGATTATTCCTCCAGAGCGACACATATCAACCGTTTCTTCTTACCATTTTGATGCTTTATGATGCTTACATTTTTTATCCATTCCCCTACGACGACTACTTTGTGATTAACGTAGTCAGTAAATAGACTGAAATCAAATACTGCCTCACCAAAACCCTCCTATGATCCACATGTTGTCATGCGGTCGTTAAATGACGCCGTCCTTTTGAATCTTGAAGCGTCTTGGAAGCTGTAAGAGACGCACGACGCTCAGCGTCTGAAATGCGACGAGCGTGTCACTGTTCCAATGGTTTGTAGCTCTTAACGCCGCCTAACGTCTTGCATCGAAGTTCCGAGGACGTAAGATTTCTCTGAGATTTATTGGATTTGAGTAACTTTCGCATCTTGAGCTCTCCTAGAACTACACGGATGAGCTAAAACATGACTACCCACTTAACAGCTCGTTTGTCTCTCTTTCCACCGAAATACATCACTATTTCTGTGTATAAGGGATTCGACAGTTTGTTGGTAGGTCTGTGGCATCAGATGTATAAGCAAAGATCATGTAATTCGCGTAAATAACGAGCTGCAAATTTGCGAACGCAGTGACGGTGGCCGATAGCGACCCAGATGAGTTCCATAGGATTTACGTCAGGCGAATTTAGTCGCCGAGACATCAACGTGAGTTCACTATAATGCTCCTCAAACCACTGTAGCACAGTTCTGCCTCCGAGACACGGACAATTATACTGCTGAAAAATACATTGCCGTTGGGGAAGACATCAACCAATAAGGGGTGCAGGTGATTCGCAGTTGCCAGCGTGTCCCGTGCAAGCACGGGAGAATGTCTCCCATAGCATAATACATAGGTACAAAGAAGGTAGCTGCGAAGAAACCATGGGTAGCAGAAGAAATACTTCAATTGATTGATGAAAGGAGGAAGTACAAACATGTTCCGGGAAAATCAGGAATACAGAAATACAAGTCGCTGAGGTATGAAATAAATAGGAAGTGCAGGGAAGCTAAGACGAAATGGCTGCAGGAAAAATGTGAAGACATCGAAAAAGATATGATTGTCGGAAGGACAGACTCAGCATACAGGAAAGTCAAAACAACCTTTGGTGACATTAAAAGCAACGGTGGTAACATTAAGAGTGCAACGGGAATTCCACCGTTAAATGCATAGGAGAGAGCAGATATGTGGAAAGAATACATTGAAAGCCTCTATGAGGGTGAAGATTTGTCTGATGTGATAGGAGAAGAAACAGGAGTCGATTTAGAAGAGATAGGGGATCCAGTATTAGAATCGGAATTTAAAAGAGCTTTGGAAGGCTTGTAACGACAATTATACGTATAATAAATTTTTTTCTTTATGAATTTAGATAAATTAATAATAGCAATGTGTTGAATTTCTTTTTCGATTCTTTTCGTGTCATGTTAAAGAAACTGTGTGTAACTTTTGAAACGAATATTATTATTTCTGTTAGATTTCAAATAATGTGGTAATCAAAGGGAAGTGTATTTAGTGTTAAAACTATTGTAAGATGTGAAAATTGTAATTTATACACTTGGTCCATACGTAGGTAATGCGTTAGGATATGTGTAGTAGAAAACCTGTGGTGAATACCCTACCTGTAGGGGAGCGGGAAAAGGTGGAGGCAGGCGAGGCGGGAAAACGCACACTGGCGCGGTTCGGCACAACGGGCTCAGTAACACAGTCGGAGGCGAGCAACAGTCGGAAGTACACGTACTGTACCGAGGAGGCTACCCAGGAAAAGTGGATTCCATTGAGCCTCGGATGAACCGATTCCGACGACTACTTGGCATGGCTATATTCTGAGGCACAAAATTGGAAAAATTACGACGCTAAGAAGATGGAAAGTGCCGATGTTGTGTGAGCCTTAGCCGTGCTTGTATGTGTGCCGTGCTGCCTGCTATCTCGCTGCCCGCCATCCGCCGCACCGACTTGCACAGGTCAAACATTTATTTCATCTTTAGAAGTGTATCTGTGTGGACCAGTGTCGAAACTGTTTCTAATGGTTCAATAATAACGTGACTTTTACCAGAATTGCTTTAGCCATGACTTATCCTGATCACTGACCTAGACAGGATCCTTACCTCGTATTGTGCAATCCGAGTATCCTAAATAGAAAGTTTAATGTTTGTGTTGATGAAAATTATCAGCAGAGTAATCTATGCCATAAAGGAATCTATAGTTCTGTATGTTGTTGCAAATATTGGTAAAGACCAAAAGAGTTTTTTTTTTGAATTGAGTTAGCGATGTTATTTAATTAATTTGAAACAGAAATAATGACAGTTAAATTATTCATAAGTAAGACAAAAGAGTAGTTATCCAGAGATTGATAAATTTTGTGTGTTAATTTGCCTTCAGTACTTAACAGTTTCAGTATAACCACTATAACAGTTTCAGGGCCCCCCCCCCTTTTTTTCTCTTATCAATTCGTTAAAACCTTGATGTGTACTGCTCAGATTTGACCAGTAAAGCTAAATTCTATATTATACCTAAGTGTATTAGTGTTTTTCCATCTTTAATAGTAACATTGTATATGTGCTTTCAAAACTGCTAATTATAGGGTAATCTATGCCCGATGTCAGTCTGCTCAACATACAAAAATGTAGTTAGTAGTAATCATTACTGTGTGGTGTTGTGTAAATGTAGTTCGTCCAAATTAGTACAAAAAGAGCAAACTTTAGTTCAGTGGAATTTTCGGATTCCAAACTTTGCCATATACCGTATCGTTACTACGTGTTACTATGCTTGTACATGCACCCACTTGTACAAGGAAAAAACTCACTAATTGCCTAAGTAGGCTGGCGACCGAATTGTTATTTATAGGTAGCATCTACTGTGTGTACTTCTTGTCCACGCGAAAGAATAATTATACTGTACATTTGCTTGATGCGTCACTGTAGTTATTGACTGAAGATAAGTCCGATTTTGCTTCGATTAGGTACACGCGGTCAACTAATGTACTAAAAATCCTTGTTTATAAGGTGAAGCCCGTGAACTTATTACAGTACAGGCTTTATAGAGCTAACCTACGTCCGAGCAGGGCGGTAGTGTTACAAGTGGCTTCCCGGTGACAGGACATCCATCTGTTGTCGGTTACAAATTAATGTAAATACCGAACAGTGGATGTTCAGTGGCACGAATTGCAATAAAGTTTAGCAAAATAAACTGCAGTGTGAGTCAAGTATAATAGTGTGGTATAGTTGGCATTCAATATGGACAGGAACGTAGGCAGGGTAGATGCGCCAAGTGAAATGGAGAATGCGGCTGGCAGTAGCCGGAGTTTACGCGGCCAGATAACAGATGGCGTTAGCGAAAGACAGTTGGCGTACATACAATACCACGAACATGTCAATGAACAGATTGAAAGGTTGAGATCGCCTCGAACACAACAAGGGACAAAACAGGAAGCAGAGGGTGACTTTGTAGATGATAGTGGGTATGTGAACGAATCCACTGACATATTTGATTCACCACAGATAAAGAAAGAACCGAAAGAAACTTCTGAAGTAGAATCGGAACACATCGATCCTGTAGAACAAAACAGTATAAAAATTTTAAGTATGAACGACTTATTTGAACAATTAACCAAACAAATTGCAGGACAGAATGAGCAACTTCAAAATCAAGTCGGCAATCAGGTTAATCAGCTTAAAACACATGTTGATCAGCAGCTCAAAACGCAAAATGAGCAGCTCAAAACACACGTTAACGAGCAACTCAAAACACAGGTGGATCAAATTAAAGCACAGGTGGAAGGACAGGGAATTAAAATTAGTAAACAGATAGAACAGGTAGAACAAAAAGTGGGTAATTTAAGTTCTGTGGTAAATACTCTGAAATTTGAAATTGATACCATTAACAAAAATATGGATACTATGCAGGAGGAAATTGGAAACATTAATAGTAGATTTGATGTTGAAATTCTCAACATCCAAGAGAAAGTAGAACCTTTGGTTGAAACTAAGGTAGACGAAAAAGTTTTCGGTCTTAAAACTGAGATCGTAAACGAATGTCAACACGGGATATCGCAATTGAAAAAGGTAGTTTCAGACACTGAAAGTGATTTAAGTAAAAAAGTAACCGGATGTGTTCACAATTGTGAACAAAATACTACGAAAATTCAGGGCAAAATTTTCGATCTGGAGAGCAAAATTAAAGATAGGCCTGGTGTTGTCTGTAATGGCACACCAATTACGAAGCTGTTAGAAGGCGAGGAACGCTTCGATCCGGCCAAGAAACATAACGGGTGGCATCCGTTAGATTTTATCAAAAATTGCGAGAGAGTATTTCCTGAGCACTTGTCTGATCAGGAAAAGATAAACGTAGTAATTAGCGCCTTAGCAGGTGACGCTAAGCGCTGGGGAATAAATTTAAATACCGAACGAATGACTTTCGAAGAATTCAGGCAAAGATTTACGGAAGAATATTGGTCTGAACAAAAGCAGGACCATTTATGGCGCGAGTTTATCATGGCCAAACAGCATGATAACCGGGGCAGAAATTCTTTGAAAGATTTCTGTGAGTATTGGTACCGGAAATTGACACACCTAAGAGGTAGAAGATCAGATTCGGAAATTATCTGGGAGCTATATAAAAAGCTTCCGGAGGATTCAAAAAGGTATGTAGGAAGCAATCATCGCAGCTTCCAAGCATTTCTCGAAAGAGTCGAAGACGAAGATCATTGGCGCGAAAGTCGTGCCAATTATCAAAGTTTTGGTAACCGTAATAACCGACACAATGACGAACGAAATGACGGCGATGGATTTCGCGTCAATGTAATACAGAGAGGAAGAGGCAGAGGAAATAATCCAGGTCGCGGTAGAGGGTATACCGCGCAAAATAATAACGACGCGGGAAACTAATTTCCGCGAACGTTGCGGGCCAAACGGAAGCGGACAATACATACCGGCCCCGATTTAAGAAAAGATACCGGACCGACCGTAATGTAATGAAACAGGTTAGGGACGAGCGTGGAACGCCGCGACGTGTTGTGGCGAAACAAGCGTCAGGTGCGAGCCAGAATGAATCATCGCTGCCGCACAGAGCGCTACATGTTAACAGGCGAGTGGAGCATCAGAGGGCAACGGCCCAGCCTAGCCGAACATCTGTTCGGAAAGAAGCCGCTAGCAATACGGCAGCAGTAGATACGAACATAGCCGTCAGAGCTAAAGAAAATTTTACGAGTGATAATTCCGTGGCAAAGGAAACAATAATTGAAACTGTAAATACACAGAGAGGTGCGGTTAGCAGTGTTTGCAATGAGATAAAAGGCGAGGATGAACTAGCAGAAGTAACTGATTGGCGTGTGCAGATCGATGATCTGTACAAGGGCCTAAAGAAATGTGAGTGGGAGGATTTTAAGAAGGAGTATGAGGCGAAGAAATTAGTTGGTGGAAAGAGAGATAGTAGGGACGTCCATAAAGTGACGTGGCCCAAATTTGAAGAGGGGAGAATAAATAGCGCCGCGCAAAGTACGCGTGCTGCCAATAGGATGAAGGTTAATGATAGGAAGGATTTGGAGGATGAAATCCTCCGCATTGATGAAGAAATAACTTCTGCTAACAGTCCGCCAATAGTACAAGCTGCTACCGAGAGGCACCGTGGAGAAGGGGTAGATGATTACCTGAAAGTAATTAAAGTCCACGAGGATTACACCAAATATGAAGTCACAGTGGATGTGAATAAAGCTGAGGATGAGGCCGTTTTGCCAAAAGAGGAGATTGAATTAAAATCTAAGCCTGACGACAATACAGAGGAAGAACTTAGTGCCTGTCTCAGAAAAGCTTTTATGTTAGAACCTGAAAGCGATCCGGAATGGTCGGATTCCGACGATAGTTCAGATGATGATAGATACGTAAATACAGACGAAAATGAATGTACTAACTCTCCCTATTGTGCAAAAGTAGCGTGCTTAAGTGAATCTGATGTTGAGGAAGAGAGTAGTAATGACTCTAGTGAAGATGAATTTTCAGGTGTAAAGGAAAATGAATATACTTTTACTGAAAGAGGGTATGAGAAAATCAGTGAAAATAATAGGGATGCAGTTAATTGTGGCATTGTACCTAATGAGGAAGAAACTTCAAAGCAAAATCCAGACGTTGAGACCGAACAAAGAAAGAAAGAGCCACCGGAAGACTCAGGGTTTATTTCGCGAAGAGTTCGGGTAATTGATAACTTTGAACTTCCGGAACCCAAGAAACCGCCAGATATATGTGAAGTGAATGTTAAAAGCCTATCTTGGGACGATGTTATTGTCGACCCGGATTTGCTCAAGGAAGACCACGCTAACGAAAAACATTCGACGGTTAAACAAACTATAATACCAATTGAAATTTATAACGTGGAATTGCAAGTACTTCTTGATACTGGGTCTCAGATAAGTGCAATTTCTCAGTCATTTTTCGAACATATTTGTGATAAACCTGGGCTAGTAATTATGTCAGTGACAGGTGTAAAAATTGTTGGTGCAACTGGTAAGGCTAGCAAGCCGGTAAAGAACCAGATTTTGGTTGAATTTAGTATAAAAGGACAAAACTTTGAACATGATTTCTTGGTTGTGCCAGTCTTGAGTACTGAAATGATTTTGGGGATAGATTGGTTGGATAAAGAAAAGGTTATTATTGACTGTAGCCAGGGAGTGATCAAAATAAATAGTACATTTAGGAATTTGGAATTAAATTTTGAGGAAAGTGGGAAAGTGTTTGATTCAAAAATCGATTCTTTGTTGTTGGAGATCGACCAAGGGAGTGATGGGTTGACAAACAAGTACGAGGTGTACCATGTCCAGAGAATATTAAATGAGAGTGACGAGCAGGGGCAGGAATTTAAGGGAATGGTGGAAAATTTAGAGGGAATATCTCCCGAACAGAAAGCAGAATTGCTTAAAAATTTAGATAGTAACCGCCCCGTATTTTCGGACAAACCTGGCCTAGTTAAGAATTTTGAATACCAGATTGAGACCATAGAGCATAAACCTTTTTTCGTAAGACCGTTTTCGATACCCATATCAAAGAGGCAGGCTGTTCAAGTGGAAATAGATAAAATGATAGAGTGGGGGGTAATTGAACGAAGTAGTAGCGAGTATAATAGTCCCCTTATCATAGTGAACAAAAGGGATGGGGGAGTGAGAGTAGTTATCGACGCCAGGACTTTGAACAAAATTATAAAGAAGGAAATAGACAGACCTGAAAATCTGGACGAAATGCTCCAAAAATTTTATAACGTGAAGTATTTAACCAGTCTGGATATGACAGCCGGATACTGGCAAATCCCATTAAGTAAAGAATCCCGTAAATATACCGCTTTTCTATTCGCCGGGAAATGCTATCAGTATAAAGTAGTGCCGTTTGGGCTTAGCACTTCTGTGGCAGTATTTATTAGGGCACTGGACTTTGTGTTAGGGAGAGAACTGAGTTCCCGGCTAACCATTTATGTAGACGATTTACTGATTGCTACAGAAGCATGGCAAGAGCATTGCGAGTTGTTGCGGAAAGTTTTTGTTGCTCTACAAGCAGGGGGCATGACACTTAAGTGGAAGAAATGTGAATTTGTGAAATCGGAAATAAAGTTTCTGGGGCACATTATTACCACAAGCGGCATTGGCAAGGATCCAGAAAAGTTAAGTGCAATATCAGGATGTCCGGCTCCTAGAAATAGAAAACAGTTGAAAGCCTTTTTAGGTTTATGTGGGTTTTATAGAAAGTTCGTCAGGGGGCAAGTTTTTAATAGTCCTCATCTGAATAATTTACTTAAGAAAAATAGTGCTTTTGTGTGGACTGAAGGGTGCATGAGAGATTTTGAAAAATTGAAGAACGAACTTTTGAATGACAATATTTTGCATCACCCCATACTATCAGAACCTTTCCATATGAGTACTGACAGCAGCGCTTATGGAATTGGTATAGAAGTTTTCCAAGAAATCTGTAATGACAAAGAAATCGAACACAGGACTATCGCATTTGCAAGTAGAACTCTAACAAAATACGAGAGGAACTACACTATTTCGGAAAAGGAAGCTTTAGCCATTATATGGGGGCTAAAGAAATTTAGAAATTACCTGTGGGGCCATAAGCTCATCATACATACTGACCACAAAGCTTTAACTTTTCTTAAAGATTGCCGTTTACTTAATGGTAGGCTGACTCGTTGGGCTTTGTACCTACAACAATTTGATTACGATATTTACTATGTTAAAGGTACTGAGAATTATGTGGCAGATGCTTTATCTCGATTGCCTAATGGTATGAGTGAAGTGCCAAATGAAAATGGGGAAGAGGGTACTTTTCAGATAAGGTATATGAAAGAGGTTTCAGGAAAGAGGAAAATTGAGCAGATATGTAAAAATATGAGATACCATCAGAATGAGGATTCAACCTGGAAATCAGTGAAGGTAAATTTTGGCAGTGTACAGTATCCTCAAATTAAGAAATATTACAAAATTTATAAAGGCATTTTATATAGGAGGAAAGATTTAGCCACTGAGGAATGGAGAGTATGTTGGCCACACCAGTTTGATACCGAGGTCATAGATTATTTTCATTTAGCATTGGGCCATAGTGGGCCAAAGAAATGTTTGGATAAATTGAATAATGTAGTAGTGATTACTGGTAGTATAAGTAAGAAGGTAAAGGAACGAATTAAGTCATGTGATGTCTGTCAAAAAGCCAAAGTGCCGAACAAAACTAGTAAGGGACCAATGCAAAGTACGTTGCCTGAAGACACCCTAGACTTATTATCAGTAGATTTATATGGTCCCCTCCCAAAGACTTCGGGAAACTGTGCGTATATTTTGGTGATATTGGAAGTATTTTCAAAATTTGTGAAATTATACCCCTTGAAAAAAGCAACAGCAAAAGCTGTATTTAATAGGATGGTCGAATACTTTAGGACCATCGGGAAGCCCAAAGCTGTACTATCTGACAATGGACCCCAGTTCATATCCAAAATTTGGAAAGAAGGAATGGAGAGAAATGGTGTGGAGATTAAATATATCTCAGCTTATCATCCTGCTAGCAACCCGGTTGAAAGGTACATGCGAGAAATAGGGAGATTGTGTAGAACATACTGCAGTCACAATCATAGAGCCTGGGGCAGATTTATATCGGATTTTGAGAATGTCATGAACACCTTACATCATGAAACTACAGGATTTCCACCGGAAGAAATTTTGTTAGGCAGAAGTAGTAAAAGTTTAATTGAAGAAAAACTAGAGTTTCCACCTTGTACAAGTTTGGGATTGGATCAAAAGAAAGAATTGGTGATAAAAAGGGCAAAGCAAAACGCTGAATCTAGATCTAAAAGACACAATAAAAATTTAAAAGTTTCAAAATTTAAAATTGGAGATTATGTTCTTTTAAAAACCCACGAAAAGTCTAGTGAACTAAACCATGAAATTTCAAAATTTAAGTATATTTATAATGGACCATATGTAATACAGAATATTCCACACGACAATGCTTACTACCTGATCTACCCAAAATCCAAAAGACCTTTAGGCGTAAGAAATATTGTGGACCTAAAATTGTATGTACCTAGGAACGAGTAAATGTGCTGTATCTTATGCTGAACCCAAATTATTCTAAATGTATCTAATCTTTGTAAATGTCTGTATACCCTTGAAAGTGTGCTAATGTAGTTATGTGAGTTTCAGATTACCAATTGTACTGTAACTGTAAAAATGTACGGAGAAAAGGACTGAAAAGAAAGGATAAATGCTATCAGTCAGATAAAAGATGGGACTGTCAAAATGAAAATGGGCAGTGTATGAACCATAATATGAAGGACTGCCAAATACCAATGAGGGCAGATAAATAATCGATGGAAAATTGTAAATGTGATCCAGGAGATGTCACCATATGAAGTGAAAAGGACTGCCCAAATCCGCATAATAGGCAGCAAATATGTGTAGTTAATTTTCTGAATATATGTGTGTGTGTTTTGTTTAGTAAGTAAGAAAATGGACTGCTATTCAAAGCATGCAGCGATAAATTATTTTATAGTGTATACAAAATATGCAATTGTTTTTGTAGTTAAATGTTTGTATTCCAGAATTTTAAATTATTTCTTTGAGAAATTCAGAAAAAATGAGTAAATTGCTATTTTAGTGAGGTTATGATGGGAAGTTGGACTGTGCAAAAGGCACTTGAGTAAATGACAAGTAATTATTCTAGAAGTATTAAAAAAGTGTAAACCTATATACAGTGAGCAAAAGGAAATATGTAGTGTAAATCTTTTTGAACAATTAAGTAAAGACTCGGAACCACTGTATAATTGTAAGATTTATTAGTGTTCCCATAAAATTTAGACTTAAGAAAATTTTCTGGAAACAGGGGCATGTGTAACGACAATTATACGTATAATAAATTTTTTTCTTTATGAATTTAGATAAATTAATAATAGCAATGTGTTGAATTTCTTTTTCGATTCTTTTCGTGTCATGTTAAAGAAACTGTGTGTAACTTTTGAAACGAATATTATTATTTCTGTTAGATTTCAAATAATGTGGTAATCAAAGGGAAGTGTATTTAGTGTTAAAACTATTGTAAGATGTGAAAATTGTAATTTATACACTTGGTCCATACGTAGGTAATGCGTTAGGATATGTGTAGTAGAAAACCTGTGGTGAATACCCTACCTGTAGGGGAGCGGGAAAAGGTGGAGGCAGGCGAGGCGGGAAAACGCACACTGGCGCGGTTCGGCACAACGGGCTCAGTAACACAGTCGGAGGCGAGCAACAGTCGGAAGTACACGTACTGTACCGAGGAGGCTACCCAGGAAAAGTGGATTCCATTGAGCCTCGGATGAACCGATTCCGACGACTACTTGGCATGGCTATATTCTGAGGCACAAAATTGGAAAAATTACGACGCTAAGAAGATGGAAAGTGCCGATGTTGTGTGAGCCTTAGCCGTGCTTGTATGTGTGCCGTGCTGCCTGCTATCTCGCTGCCCGCCATCCGCCGCACCGACTTGCACAGGTCAAACATTTATTTCATCTTTAGAAGTGTATCTGTGTGGACCAGTGTCGAAACTGTTTCTAATGGTTCAATAATAACGTGACTTTTACCAGAATTGCTTTAGCCATGACTTATCCTGATCACTGACCTAGACAGGATCCTTACCTCGTATTGTGCAATCCGAGTATCCTAAATAGAAAGTTTAATGTTTGTGTTGATGAAAATTATCAGCAGAGTAATCTATGCCATAAAGGAATCTATAGTTCTGTATGTTGTTGCAAATATTGGTAAAGACCAAAAGAGTTTTTTTTTTTAATTGAGTTAGCGATGTTATTTAATTAATTTGAAACAGAAATAATGACAGTTAAATTATTCATAAGTAA
This sequence comes from Schistocerca americana, assembly GCF_021461395.2. Classification (NCBI taxonomy): domain Eukaryota; kingdom Metazoa; phylum Arthropoda; class Insecta; order Orthoptera; family Acrididae; genus Schistocerca; species Schistocerca americana. The sequence goes on along the minus strand of NC_060121.1, from coordinate 352,522,041 downwards.
GACAAAAGAGTAGTTATCCAGAGATTGATAAATTTTGTGTGTTAATTTGCCTTCAGTACTTAACAGTTTCAGTATAACCACTATAACAGTTTCAGGGCCCCCCCCCCTTTTTTTCTCTTATCAATTCGTTAAAACCTTGATGTGTACTGCTCAGATTTGACCAGTAAAGCTAAATTCTATATTATACCTAAGTGTATTAGTGTTTTTCCATCTTTAATAGTAACATTGTATATGTGCTTTCAAAACTGCTAATTATAGGGTAATCTATGCCCGATGTCAGTCTGCTCAACATACAAAAATGTAGTTAGTAGTAATCATTACTGTGTGGTGTTGTGTAAATGTAGTTCGTCCAAATTAGTACAAAAAGAGCAAACTTTAGTTCAGTGGAATTTTCGGATTCCAAACTTTGCCATATACCGTATCGTTACTACGTGTTACTATGCTTGTACATGCACCCACTTGTACAAGGAAAAAACTCACTAATTGCCTAAGTAGGCTGGCGACCGAATTGTTATTTATAGGTAGCATCTACTGTGTGTACTTCTTGTCCACGCGAAAGAATAATTATACTGTACATTTGCTTGATGCGTCACTGTAGTTATTGACTGAAGATAAGTCCGATTTTGCTTCGATTAGGTACACGCGGTCAACTAATGTACTAAAAATCCTTGTTTATAAGGTGAAGCCCGTGAACTTATTACAGTACAGGCTTTATAGAGCTAACCTACGTCCGAGCAGGGCGGTAGTGTTACAGGCTTACGGTCAAATAAGGCAGAAGGGATAGATAACACTCCATCAGAATTTCTAAAATCATTGGGGGAAGTGGCAACAAAACGACTATTCACGTTGGTGTGCAGAATATATGAGTCTGGCGATATACCATCTGACTTTCGGAAAAGCATCATCCACACAATTACGAAGACGGCAAGGGCTGACAAGTGCGAGAATTATCGCACAATCAGCTTAACAGCTCATGCATCGAAGCTGCTTACAAGAATAATATACAGAAGAATGGAAAAGAAAATTGAGAATGCGCTAGGTGACGATCAGTTTGGCTTTAAGAAAAGTAGAGGGACGAGAGAGGCAATTCTGACGTTACGGCTAATAATGGAAGCAAGGCTAAAGAAAAATCAAGACATTTCCATAGGATTTGTCGACCTGGAAAAAGCGTTCGACAATATAAAATGGTGCAAGCTGTTCGAGATTCTGATAAACGTAGGGGTAAGCTATAGGGAGAGACGGGTCATATAAAATATGTACAACAACCAAGAGGGAACAATAAGAGTGGACGATCAAGAACGAAGTGCTCGTATCAAGAAGGGTGTAAGACAAGGCTGTAGCCTTTCGCCCCTACTCTTCAATCTGTACATCGAGGAATCAATGATGGAAATAAATGAAAGGTTCAGGAGTGGAATTAAAATACAAGGTGAAAGGATATCAATGATACGATTCGCTGATGACATTGCTATCCTGAGTGAAAGTGAAGAAGAATTAAATGATCTGCTGAACGGAATGAACAGTCTAATGAGTACACAATATGGTTTGAGAGTAAATCGGAGAAAGACGAAGGTAATGAGAAGTAGTAGTAATGAGAACAGCGAGAAACTTAACATCAGGATTGATGGTTACGAAGTCAATGAAGTTAAGGAATTCTGCTGCCTAGGCAGACCGAGCAAGGTGGCGCAGTGGTTAGCACACTGGACTCGCATTCGGGAGGCCGACGGTTCAATCCCGTCTCCGGCCATCCTGATTTAGGTTTTCCGCGATTTCCCTAAATCGTTTCAGGCAAATGCCGGGATGGTTCCTTTGAAAGGGCACGGCCGATTTCCTTCCCAATCCATCCACAACCCGAGCTTGCGCTCCGTCTCTAATGACCTCGTTGTCGACGGGACGTTAAACACTAACCACCACCACTAACCACCACCGCCTAGGCAGTAAAATAACCAATGGCGGACGGAGCAAGGAGGACATCAAAAACAGTCTCGCTATGGCAAAAAAGGCATTTCTGGCCAAGAGAAGTCTCCTAATATCAAATACCGGCCTTAGTTTGAGGAAGAAATTTCTGAGGATGTACGTCTGGAGTACAGCATTGTATGGTAGTGAAACATGGACTGTGGGAAAACAGGAACAGAAGAGAATCGAAGCGTTTTAGATTTGGTGCTATAGACGAATGATGAAAATTAGGTGGACTGATAAGGTAAGAAATGAGGAGGTTCTACGCAGAATCGGAGAGGAATGGAATATGTGGAAAACACTGATAAGGAGAAGGGACAGGATGATAGGACATCTGCTAAGACATGAGGGAATGACTTCCATGGTACTAGAGGGAGCCGTAGAGGGCAAAAGCTGTAGAGGAAGACAGAGATTGGAATACGTCAAGCTAATAATTGAGGACGTAGGTTGCAAGTGCTACTCTGAAATGAAGAGGTTAGCACAGGAAAGGAATTCGTGGCGGGCCGCATCCAACCAGTCAGTAGACTGATGACCAAAAAAAAGCATAATACTGCTCCCACCAGCCTGCGCCCGTGGCGCGCTGCAGGTTTCGAGTCACCATTCACCTAGATTACGGCGTTTGTGGAGATTACCGTCGGCCTAGTGTAGCAAAAATGTGATTCGCCAAAAGAACCGACACGTTTCTGTTGTTCGACGTTGAATGCCGTAGGTTCCGTCCCCACTGCAGTTGTAATTGACGATGTCGCTGGGTCAACATGTAAATGCGTAGGGGTGGTCTGCTATGGAGCTCCATGTTCAGTACTGTACGATGAACCGTGTGCTTGTGCGTGCACCAGCGTTGTGCTCTTTCTGCAGAGATGCCACAGATTACCGTCAATCCTGCCTTACAGAGCAGACACGCCTCCGAAAGCTATGTTCTGTGAATAGTCGTGGACGTCCAACCATTTAGCACCTAGTGGTAGTTTCGCTGTCCTAACTCATTCCGTGCATGCTCACGACAGTAGAAGGTGAACATTCTACCATCTTCGCCATTTTTGAGATACTCGTTCACAGAGTCTGCGTAATAATAATAATCTTCCCTTTCTCAAAATCCCTTATCTCCAAGGAGTTCCCCGTTTGCAGCCCACATCTTCGCTGGGGTGATCCCCTCTCCGTGTCTGTTCCGCTTACGTACTTTTGTTATTACGTCACGTGCCCGCATTGCGACCAGGCAGCACTCAGAGTCCGGTGGGAAATCGTCATAATGTTTTGGCTTATCAGTGTATGGGCTAAAGCAGACTTCCGTTTGCGAGGCTTACAGTAATAGCTCTAAATACGGTTCTCGGACATACTGTCCAATTTCATTGTTGATTGTCCGCCAAAACTCTCCAGCTACTCCAAGTGGTGTAGAAAATCAATAAGATAAACCACGCACTCAATAGTATTCGATTCCTACTGTCACGGAACAATCGATAGACACAAAGTCACCAACCACCGCGTCAGAGTCGTCTGCATGCCACCGACGTAAATCATTTTTAAAAATGTTAATAATACTCAAAAAGATTCAACTCTCTAAAGTAGCCTGTGATCTTCCTCAGGGTTCAAGCTGTCTGCATACCAAATACTACAGACGTCGGTTCTGCAGTAACTAACAGGACGAGTTACTTTCGTGATTTATAAAACTGTTATTACACTACTGGTCATTAAAATTGCTACACCACGATGATGACGTGTTACAGACGCGAAAGTTAACCAACAGGAAAAAGATACTGTGAGATGCAAATGATTAGCTTTTCAGAGCATTCACACAAGATTGGCGCCGGTGGCGACACCTAAAACGTGCAGACATGAGGAAAGTTTCCAATCGATTTCTCATACACAAACAGCAGTTGACCGGCGTTTCCTGGTGAAATGTTGTTGTGATGCCTCGTGTAAGGAGGAGAAATGCGCACCATCACGATTCCGACTTTGATAAAGGTCGGATTGTAGCCTATCACGATTGCGGTTTATCGTGTCGCGACATTGCTGCTTGCGTTGGTCGAGATCCAATGACTGTTATCAGAATATGGAATCGGTGGGTATAGGAGGGCAATACGGAACGCCGTGCTGGATCCCAACGGCCTAGTATCGCTAGCAGCCGAGATGACAGGCACCTTATCCACATGGCTGTAACGGATCGTGCAGCCACGTCTCGATCCCTGAGTCAACAGATGGGGACGTTTGCAAGAGAACAACCATCTGCACGATCAGTTCGACGACGTTTGCAGCAGCATGGACTATCAGCTCGGAGACCATGGCTGCGGTTATCCTTGACGCTGCATCACAGACAGGAGCGCCTGCGATGATGTACTCAATGACGAACCTGGGTGCACGAATGGCAAAACGTCATTTTTTCGGATGAATCCAGGTTGTGTTTACAACATCGCGATGGTCGCATTCGTGTTTGGCGACATCGCGGTGAACGCACATTGGAAGTGTGTATTCGTCATCGCCATACTGGCGTGTCACCCTATGTGATGGTGTGGGGTGCCATTGGTTACATGTCTCGGTCACATCTTGTTCGCATTAACGGCACTTTGAACCGTGGACGTTACATTTCAGATGTGTTACGACCCGTGGCTCTACCCTTAATTCGATCCCTGCGAAACACTACATTTCAACAGGATAACGAATGACCGAAGGTCTTGTTCAAATGGGTCTGGGAGTTAACAGCTATGGTTATCAGTCCCCTAGAACTTAGAACTACTTAAACCTAACTAACCTAAGGACATCACACAACACCAGTCCGCAGGTCTTGTACGGGCCTTTCTGGATATAGAAAGTGTTCGACTGATTCCGTGGCCAGTACATTCTCCAGATCTCTCAGCAATTGAAACCGTCTGGTGAATGGTGGCCGAGCAACTGGCTCTTTACAATACGCCACTCACTACTCTTGATGAACTGTGTTATCTTGTTGAAGCTACATGGGCAGCTGTATCTGTACATACCATCCAAGCTGTGTTTGACTCAATGCCCAGGCGTATCAAGGCCGTTATTAGGGCCAGAGGTGGTTGTTCTGGGTACTGATTTCTCAGGATCTATGTACCCAAACTGCGTGCAAATGTAATAACACGTCAGTTCTAATATAATGTATTTGCCCAATGAATACCCGTTTACCATCTGCATTTCTTCTTGGTGTAGCAATTTTAATTGCCAGTAGTGTAGTATGGATGTATAGATTAAAGATGTTGAGAATTGAATAAGCATTGCATTGAATACGTTCAATCATATTACGTAGAACATACCAACCAATAAAATCATTCTCAAAAATATGATAAAGTTCAAAAGTGAAAGAAAAAATATCTTTTTCAAAGAGTAAACGTTTTTGCTCAATTTGCCTAATTTTCTTTAAATCAATAAACATACACTTCGTAAAGCAGCCGACCTTCGTCCCCAGCAATTAAGCCATCTCCATAGCAAAGTTTATGAAAATCGTTGAGCGGTTTAGTAGTGAAACCGTAACACACATAGTTACTTTCATATTGATATTACTGGTGCGGATTTAGTTCGTTTGTACCACATAAAAGGAAACAAATAATACTGCAGGTCATTCTAACATACCAAAAGCTTGAAGAAAACAAAGAAGCATTAACTACTACATAAATAATGTGCATGTGAATCAGAGTAATGTACGTGAATGGGAGAACTCATATGACTAAGACATGATCCTCAAGATAAATTCAGTGCGATGAAGCATACCTGCAGGGATGATTCATATTTTGAAAATCAAACGAACCTACGAATAATAACAAATATCTTTCGCGAAAAAGTGCTTCCCAGAAGTGGCAGTATAAGCTTAAAATGCATTTGGTGAAGTCATCAATAAAAAAATAAATTATCGGATGGGGATTATGTTCACGTCTCCGGAAAAGAATTATCGATGTTGGGTGGTAACCGGTGGGAACAGAGAGATAGAGCTTCAACTAATTTAAAACAAAAATAATTATTTAAGTAAAAATATTTTTAACGTAACACATTTTTAAAGTGGGCTAAATGTATTAAATAATTTCTCCTAACACCATAGAGATTTCTAACGCCATACAGAGAGTTCTAAAACTTTGTCTTTGTGAATTTTTTTATAGCTATGACAATACTTGTAAAAATTTAAAACGATAAAAGTGGGACGCATGCAATAGGTAATTGATGCGTGAATGTTCCTAACAACGTTATTGCACTTGAAATGATATGAACTGCTATGTGATTTTTCTCAACCGAAGTTACTCTCTACACTCCTTACTATTATCTGTTGCATGCACCCCACGTTTTCTGTTCTCAGTGTACAAGTACTGTCGTAGCTATTAAATGTTCACAAGCACAAGACGTGTTATATTAACAAGTCTTTTATTTAAATATTTCTTTTCTGCTTTTTAGTCTTATGTGTTTGAAATTTTTCATTTGGTTGCATGCATATTTATGAGTTACAGAACGGACACGTGGTAAATTTCAGGTTTATTTCAGTTTCTCTTTAACGGTCAAGCAGTATATTGCTTCTTCCTACGTGTATCTAGCGAAAAGAACTCGAATATACTAAAGAAACAATCGACTGACCTATCGATTGTTGAAACCAGTCGCTTGTCGCATCACTAAGCATTCCCCTGACCTCCAACTTAAAGGAATTGCAGTTTCCTATGCGGCTCGCAATCGCTATGAGTATCAATGAGGCACAGGGTCAATCATCTTATATGGCAGGTATAAACATCCCGTGCAACGATGGGCACTGTAGCTAGTTGAGAATACCGCAAAAATGCCTACAGAATACTTTTTCCTGTTTAATTCTACCAGAAGTGAGTTCTTCAAACGCTATATTGCTTTCTTCAAAGAGAATCGATTATGAAAGGCCATTGGTTGTTACGATCTCCACACTAACCATAAAACGAAGATAAAAAAAAATTCACTCAGTCCATTTTCTGTCAAATACTAAATAAAGAAATTTGTAAATAAGTGTACGAGAGTTTTTGGCCAAGGATAGCCTTCGTCATCGTTTAACAGACAGTATGTGCTCGCAAGTGTAAAAGAAATAGATGCACAGATTAAAAGGATTATTCTTAGAGACTTGATTACGTCTTATTCTATTGTAAGCTACCTTACTAACAAAAATGCGAGAGCGCAGGATGCTGGGAAACGATTTCATAATTAGAAGTCAGATGCTTATCTTCACCATGTGTTTGAGTGTTTCGGGAAATACATCTTACTGCCTGGACTGGTTGCAAAACTAACTCATGAAGATGTTATCTATTCCCACAAAATTTCGATACTTTAGTTGATACGATAGAAGCGTTTCAGATCTTTATTGAACTGATGATCTTCGTGATTTCCGTAAAGCATCACTTTTAAAACTAATGTTTTAATGATGGTGTGAACAATATCTGTATTAACAAATGTAATGGCTCTGCCATTAATGCACCAGATTTTGTCCCTGACTTTCAGATAACGTTAGGAAGAATTCATTGAATTTAATGGCAATTGATTAGTGTTTAATATCATAAGTCTGTTGTCGGAAGGGAGTTGAATATCATTTACCTAATGAATTTATTTGTTTCATGTCTAAAAACTCATCATGTTTTCTTTACCTTGTTCGTGGAATTTAATTTTGCTTTTTCGTACTTCATGGTTATGGTATGTTTTATGCACATTAAAAGTTTTGCGGGACTACCTGTAGTGCATTTTTAAGTCTTGATTAGTGCTAGTCATCTGCATTGATGGAAGCGTTCTCTTTGTAGTAGAAGATACTTTGATTCCAGATGTTAACTATGCTTTCAATCGAATAAAGACGTTATTTCCTCTGAACCATTGTTCCAGATAACTATGCTTTCAATCGAAATAAAGACGTTATTTCCCCTGAACCGTTGTAAATGCTATACTCCAGACAAATACCTGACGAAAAGACTTCCTAACCTTAATTTTTTTACGATAATTAACATTTATTGCTCAGTATCAGTTGCACATTTTTAGTTACATGACATGTTTCAGTCACTCATGACCATTTTAAGATCCAAAACAAAGTAAAACTAAATAGATCCCTACAACATTTTACATAAAGTAGGAACAGGAATTTACATAAATAAACAATTAGGTAAATAGTTGCGTCCGCAACCTCCCTTGTCCATTCAGAACCTCATATCAGATTACTATGTTTTACAATCTCTGACCGTGCTGGATGTAGGGGAGAGAGAGGGAGGGGAGAGGGAATGATGTGAGGGCCACTGGGGGAGGGGGAAGGAAGTAGAGAGAATGGTGGGGATGTCGCGTCATTAACAAGATCGATCAGGATAAAATTATGGAAAGTATAATTAAATAAAAATTATCCTTAAAATACTAATAGTGTAGAATAATGGGTGCCTGAAATGTAAACAACATAAAATAGTAAAATTATAAAATGAAGCGAGTCAACTGAGAGCGGGAATAGGAGGAAAGTGAAGGGGGGGGGGGAGTAGAGGCAGGGATGATATGGGTTTAACAAGAGAGGGCTTTGTACTAAAACTGCAATGTGGATCAAACAGGCAGGGCGTTTAAAATAAAATTGTTTTATCCTTCTTGGTTAGAGAGCACCGCAGCTGTTTTCGAAGACAACGCTGTTCGGAATATTGCAAAAAGCTCCAAGTTTGTTTTGAAGTGGTTCTATGATAAAATAGAATCATTTCAAATAGATTTGTGGCTGGTTGCAGTAGTTCTTACGGTGTCGTTTGAAACACGCTTGATAGAGCACGCTGCATTTCACAATAATGAAACAGCGTTCGATGAGCATCTTCTAACATAGACGCATGGTGTTGGAACTACTGATAAGCGTTTTCAAGTGCTGCATAACAAACCTAAGAGACAACTCCTCATCGTGTTGGAAGAAACTGAGATTTTTAGACGCCACCCGCAAGAGCTGAGCAACATGTATATCAGCAGAACGATTTTATTACAGTGCATTTTTTTTTTTTTTTTTTTAGAAACTGTGAAGGGGAGGCATCTTCGAGTCGTTCACTATGATCAACAGCTGCGCTCAGCGTTCACCGAGAGGAGACAGCATCCTAGTAGCACCATCCAAGTAGCACGCCGCCATGTAAAATGGCTTCTGTCAGGTTGCAAAATTGCGCGACGCAGAATGTGCCACCAAGCCGAAGTAAATGCAATTAATCATAACTCACATCCCGTTCTCTGTAACTTTTGGTACTGCACGTAGTTTCACGTTTATAAGTTATTGTTTTATATTTTTTACGGTTTTATAATTTCAAAGACTTTAAAGTTTTTATATTTAATGACAGTTCATGCAGTTCTAGTTCCCATTGGTAATCTCACTTGCCCTCGTATAATTTTACAATATTTATTTCTTTTACTAATCATACATCCATTGTTCTAGATCTATACTGCTAATATTTTAACAAAAATGTCCGCCCCCGGTAGCTGAGAGGTCAGCGCGACAGAATGTCAACCCTAAGCGCCCGGGTGCAATTCCCGGCTGGGTTGGAGATTTTCTCCGCTCAGGGACTGGGTGTTGTGTTGTCCTAATCATCATCATTTCATCCCCATCGACGCGCAAGTCACCGAAGTCGCGTCAAATCGAAAGATTTGCACCCAGCGAACGGTCTACCCGACGGGAGGCCCTAGTCACTACAGCTCAGCGTGTTCGGTCAGAGGGCTGCGTGCTCTCTGTAATAAAAAAAAAATTGAGTCAGGGAAACAACGATCAATTTGAACGGATGTCTTCTGACGTCCGCCCAGACCAAACGCAACGAACTATATCGAAAGAAAAGTCACTCGACATTTACATTTTAAACAAAAATTGTTATGCAGTTTTATGTATCACACCAATTGAGTTGAAGCTACTTTATTTCCCCTCTTAAAACCTACTATTTGATCTTCTTTTACAGTTTTACTCATCCATTGGTCTACGCTTCTTTTAATTTGACATAAGGTTTTTATATAGTTGACTTTTACAAATTTATTGTAACACTCTCTTCTTAATCCAAAGCATCCCTGTCACTACACCTCGTCGCCCTCCCTTGGCTCCTTTGTCCGCTCTCAGTCTCCACTTGCTCCATTTTATGCCGTTTGCATATCACACACCCAGTCTATTAATATTTTAACTATCATTTTTACGTAATTATACTTTCTATGATTATTGCAAGATTCCCCTTACTAAACTCATGACACCCAACACCCCTCCCTGCTTTCTTTATCTGCGACATATACCTATTTCAACACTGACCACAGGTGCCAAACACAGCACTCTGATATGAGATTCTGAAGAGACGAGACGGGTTGCAGACGCAACTACTTAGGTAAGTTCTACATCTATGTACAATTCTTTTCTTTCTAATTATTGTAAAACATAAGAAGATACACATTTAGTTCAGATCTGAAGATGGTCCTATTTGAGATCTGAAGATCATCCTGAGTGATCGAAACATGTTGTGCAATTAAAAATGTGCAACTCAGACTGAACATTAAACGAGAGTTATCTTAAATACCAAAACAGATGGTGATTACCATGACACTAACATATCGGTTATAGTGAAGTTAAATTTGCATTAGATGTTAATAAATTTCTCTTATTCAGTAATGCTTTTTCTGCTATTGCCAGTCGGTATTTTATACGATTTCAACATTAACCAGTTGTTTTGCTGGCCAAATTGAAAAACTCATCTACTATTTTCAGTGTCTCATTTCCTAATTTAACCCCTGTAGTGCCGACTGTTTTAGTTCGACTACATTTCATCGTTTTCTTTTTTTTGTTTCTTTTCCATCCATAATCAGCTGTTTTGCTGCCCAAGCTGAAAAGGTCATCTACCATTTTTATTGTCTCATTTCCTGATTTCGTTCCCGCAGCGTCGCCTGATTTAATTCGACTACATTCCATTATCTTTTTCTTTACGGTATTTCTATAATAATGTGTCAAATCACCAACAAATTTATATTGCTACAATTAAGAGCACGTTCCACCCATACTGACACAGACTCCGACTCATTTACTTTCCGGCCAGCCGCTGTGGCCGAGTGGTTCTAGGCGCTTCAGTCCGAAACCGCGCTGCTGCTACGGTCGCAGGTTCGAATCCTGCCTCGGGCATGGATGTGTGTGATGTCCCTAGGTTAGTTAGGTTTAAGTAGTTCTAAGTCTAGGGGACTGATGACCTCAGATGTTAGGTCCCATAGTGCTTAGAGCCATTTGAACCATTTCTTTATTTTCCGAAGATTCCTAGTCCTAACAACCAACGGCATTGTAAACATATAATAAGATATACCGATGTCTCTGTTGTACACTTTACAAATCTGAAAGGTCCGATAAGCAATAATTTCTCAACTATTGAAAGACTCAAGCCCTGCTTGTTTACTTTTACATCCATAATCAGCTGTTTCGCTGGCTGATTTCATTCTGGCAGTGTCACCTGATTTAGTTCAACTACATTGCATTATCTTTTTACCTCTGCTAATGTTCGCCTGATTATCTCTTTCCAAGACACCATGCATTACTTACAAATGCTCTTCCATGCCCTTCCCCACTACTGAACGAATTATAATGTCATCGGCGAACCTGAAAGTCTTTATATTTTTTCCCTGAACTTTTCCAAGGTCCTCCTTGTTTCCTTTCACATCTTGCTTCATGTGCAGATTAAACACCATCGGTGACAGGCCTTAATCTGTCTCGCTCCCTTCTCAGCTGCGACTTTACTTTCACGTCCTTTGACAACAGTCTGGTTTTTGTACAAGTTAAAAATAACCCTTCGCTCCTTGTATTTTATCCCTGCTGTCTTCAAAATTTCAACAAGTGCTGTTCAGTATACATGGTCAAAATCGCTCTCTAAATCTACAATTGCGATGAGAGCAGTTTTGTCTTTTTTCAATCTTCCTTCTACAGTAAGTCCCACTTACAGTGTTACCTTGTGGTTTCTACGTTGCTCCGTAACCTAAAGCCGCGCGGCGTAGTCGCACGGTCCGAGGCGCCTTGAAACGGTTCGCGCGGCTTCCCCCGTTTATTCTTAGTGTAAGTGAGCTGCAGTTAGTTACGTAGAGACCTATGACCTCAGCAGTTTGGTCCCATAGGAACTTACCGCATTTTCCAATTTCTGTAACCCAAACTGATCTTCCAAGAGGACAGCTTCCACCAGTTTTTCCATTCTTCTGTAAACAATTCGAATCAGTATTCTGTAAGCACGCATTATCAAACAGATGATTCAGCAGTACGCACTCCCTCAGTTCCTGCTTTCTTTGGAATTGGAATTATGACATTCTGCCTCAAGTCTAAGGTTATTTCGCTTGTATCACATGTCTTGCTTATCAGGTGGAATAATTTTGCTATGGCTAGCTATCACAAGGCCATAAATAATCGTGAGGGAATGCCGTCTACCCCAGAGGATCTATTTTTCCGTTTAGGTCATTTAGTGCTTTATCAAATTCTTCTCATAATATCATGTCCTCTAATTCATCTTCACCTGCTTCCTCTTTTCTTTCTGTAATATCCTCCTAAAATTTGTTTACATTGTGTAGACTCTCTGCAAAAGGTGAAGAGAAAATGCCACACTAGGTGGTCAGTATGCGATTCCTCATCCAGGCTCAAGAGATGAGTTTATCTAGCAAAATCAGTTAGGAAGCTTTTTGAAAACATATGTATGAAACCGAGGAGCCGGCAACACTATCACATCGTACAGTGCATTAGAATTTACAGAATAGCGTGTCGCCCCGCATCACTGCACCGTCGCGTAGCTCACTGAGTAGACTGCTGAGACATCGAACCCATATCCACAATGGAGATATGATCCCATTTTGTTTTTTAGACGTCCGTTCCCTATTTATAGTCGCTTATAAGAAGGACATCATTTTGTCACTTAAAAATGGCGCTTCATATGACAGCAGGATCCATTAAACAGCAAGTATGTGTCTACTAACTGCGCAGGGCACAACCATAACTGGTCCTGTCAGGTAGTGTGGCTTCCCGATGGAGTACACAAACGATGAATACGTCGATATGCTTTTGGTGCTGGGTGCATCCGATAACCAAGCTGCTGCTGCTGCTGCTGCTGCTGCTGCTATTGCGAGTGTTGCAGGGCATATTCAAAGGCGCCATCCTGGTAAGAAGTAACGCCTTCGAGGAACAGTTCACCTTCGCCCACAAGTAATAGACGGAGGTCATCGTAGGACTAGATGTACTCCACGGAGCTCGTCAATCATCTCGGCGAAGGCTTTTTACTAATGATGATTTTTCATTCTAACAGGAACAAACCATCGGATAAAAGTCATGATGACAACAATTCCAGTCACGGGATCTTCCAAATGTGAATAAACTCGTAGTCCAATTACACCATAATGTGCGTGCCACGACGTGAATACTCCTGGTCCGTGGTGTGAGTGGATGGGGTCCAGCAACGACAAATAACATGCATAATACTTCTCTGCCCACTAAAAATGTGTACTTGTTGGTGAATGTTTATCAAATTATCAGGTGTGTCTAAAATTGCGAGATGGAACTACCAAGCGCGACAACCATTATGAAGAACGTGATAGGGCGGAGGGTCGTCATAATGTGTGGATGACTTTGATATCGTTTTATACATATAGTCCAGACACAGGAACTCAGTTTAGCGCTTATGCACCAGGGTTAGTGATAGTGAATGGCTCAGAACAATTATTTTTTATACGAAGGTACATCAACAGCACGAATTTCCACCATAAATAACTAAAATTTTAGATATTTAGAGAATATTTTGTGTTAGGCCCCCACAGGTCAGACACAGTTTTGTCAATGATTCTTATAGAACATCTGGGCAAAGTCTCAAGATGACAGCACCTTCCGTCATGCTTTCTAAGTGTTATTGGAGTTGCATTGGGTGGTTTGGGGGAGGAGACCAAACAGCGAGGTCATCGCTCTCATCGGATTAGGGACGGAGGGGAAAGGAAGTCGGCCGTGACCTTTTCAATGCAATCATTCCGGCATTTTCCTAAGGAGATTTAGGTAAATCACAGAAAAATTAAATCAGGATGGCTAGACGCGGAATTGAACCGTCGTCCTCCCGAATGCGAGTCCAATGTGCTAGCCACTGCACCACCTCGCTCGGTGTTATTGGACTTGCAACCGAATTACACTATTTTATGTGCGTGATTGGACTTGGATACCCCAGAGCCAGGGGGTAGGTAGGATGTGATTCTTGTTTTCCTACTTGGATTGTGTTATTCAAAATGCATATTAGTGAAGGAAGACTCTTTAATGTCGTCTACACCACATTATAGCAAATAGTGTAAATCCTTATTTAAATAATAATGAATAGCGATAAGAAATGTATAACAGAGGATGGCGAGAGAAACTGGACCCTGACTATTTAGCTGTAAGATAGATATAATCACCACACAACACCGTAGCAAGGAATTACGAAACAGCAATCGGACCGACAGCGTCTCCAGAACCTCTTCTGCATCTCCAGAGTCTCCTCTCTCCATTGTGCATTAAATCTCCTCCAAAATAGTAACGTCATATATGTCAGAAACAATATGTGTCCCACAACTGATACTACTGGAGAAAACAATAGAAAAAATTGGTTAAAAGCACGATAAATGGGTTAAAAATTATACAAAATTCGAGCTGTAGTATTGGGAGCTAATCTAAGTCATGTAGATAAAAAAATGTATGTTATCAATGTGATGCACGGAGACCTTTCATTCTTTGTCAGCAGACTTCTCACTGTCCCATCAGTAGCAATGTCAAAATGTGATCCATATGTTTCACTTTATACTGAACCCAAATATTTTTAAGATTCAGATATGTATGACTTATACACATATTGATGAAGAGCACCGCAGCATTCTGAATAAAATAATATTACCTTCTCCTTATGCACACAGAACTAATGGGCACATGACAGTTTCGTCTTGTCACCATGTCTCTCTCTCTTTCTGCCTCTCCAGAATACACCATCGTCCCACTACTAAAGAATATATGTACTTATGTGCTGTAGCTTCCTTTGTTACAGCCCCTTTCCAATGATTAACTCACCTACATTTAAAAATTTTTTTTTCTATGTGTATATGTGATGTCATGTCTCTACTTTCCTCTCTCTCTGCATAAATAATAAAATCTTTATTTTGTTTCTTTAAGACCTCTCTCTCTCTCTCTCTCTCTCTCTCTCTCTCTCTCTCTCTCTCTCTCTCTCTTGCAGCTGTTGCTGTGATTCTAATATTTCTCTATTCCTTGCAACTTTCTAGGTAACAATCTAACAGATCACCAGGCACATTGATTTAGTGTTTGTGTCACAGAAATTTTCGGCTACTCTCCTAAGTATAAATAGAATTATCCTGCACAGGTATGGCGTATCTAGAATTTTATCGATTTTTGACATTTTCTACAGTTTACCCGATATTTTTCAATATTTAAATGTATAACTGTATATACACCCATGGGTCAAAACGTTCAGACCACATGTTTAACAGCGTATTGTTCCACTTTAAAAAAATAATAGAACAGAGATTTAGTTTGGCATGGTTTCTACGTGTTCTTGAAAGGATTCCGGATGTATGTGGTACCAGTTGTCTACGCACAAGTCAAGCAATTCTCGCAAGTAACAGGATGGTGGTTTACAGGCACGCAGCTGAAGACTAATACGTGTTCCAGTGTTTACAGATCAGGCACACTTGTCACTAAAATATCACAGCGAGTTCACTACAAGGGCCATCAAGACACTATCGCACGAATCTGACCTTGCAATTCGCACCTTTATCCTGCTGGAAGATGCCGTCACCGTAGGGGAGACTTCAAGCATGAAGCGATGCAAGTGGTGCACGATAATGTTCACGTAGTTCACTGCTGTCATGCTGCCTTCAGTTACCACAGCGGATCCCCTGCATCTGTGGCGTTTTGGATGTTTCGTGCAGCAATTCGCCTGGATGACGGCGTGTAAGGAGCCAACCAACAACCTGGTGCTACAAGAACTATGATTCATTCGATAGGCGACATTTTATATTGATCCACGGTGAAAACTCAGTGTTGGTGTGTCCACTTGCAATCATAACTGGTGATGTCTTTGGGTCAACACAGGAACACGTAAGGGTCGTGTGATGCGGATCTCTATGTTCAACAATGGCCTTAGAACGGTGTGCTCCGAAACACTTGTGCCTGCGCCAGTATTGTTCTCTGAGGTCAGATCTGCCAAAAATCGCTGCCTGTCCTACATTACACAGTGGGGGATCCTATGACGTCCACGTTTAATGATGAGACGTGATCGTCAAATACCATCAGCCCTACTCGTCATTTCTCCATCCTTCAACCACCTTCCATAGGTGCTCACAACAGTAGCACGCAAACAGGCAACCAATTTTGCCATTTCAGAACTTATCGTTTCCAGCCGCAGGGCCATAAAATCTGCCCTTTGTCAAAACCGCCTACATCAATGGACTTCCGCATTTTCGACACGATTCTTCGATATGACTGTCCATTTCTCTGTCTTCTACTTCCATTCCGTCCTTACTGCATAACGTGTCCGCAACACCACCATGAGGCATTCAGTCTCGCGGTGAGCTGTGGTCGTAATGTTTTGGCTCATCAGTGGATGTACACTACTGGTCATTAAAACTGCTGCACTTCGAAGATGACGTGCTACAGACGCGAAATTTAACGGACAGGAAGAAGTTGCCGTGATATGAAAATGATTGGCTTTTCAGAGCATTCACACAAGGTTGGCGCCGGTGGCGACACCTAAACGTGCTGATATGAGGAATGTTTCCAACCGATTTCTCATACACAAACAGCAGTTGACCGGCGTTTCCTGGTGAAATGTTGTTGCGATGCCTCGTGTAAGGAGGAGAAATGGGTACCATCACGATTCCGGCTTTGATAGACGTCGGATTGCAGCCTATCGCGAATGCAGTTTATCGTATCGTGATATTGCTGCTTGCGTTGGTCGAGATCCAATGACTGTTAGGAGAATATGGAATCGGTGGGTTCAGGAGGGTAATACTGAGCGCCGTGCTGGATCCCAACGGCCTCGTATCACTAGCAGTCGAGATGACAGAGATCTTATCCGCATGGCTGTAACGGATCGTGCAGCCACGTCTCGACCCCTGAGTCAACAGATGGGGACGTTTGAAAGACTACAACCATCTCCACGAATAGTTCGACAACGTTTGCAGCAGCATGGACTATCAGCTCGGAGACCATGGCTCCGGATATCCTTGACGCTGCATCACAGACAGGAGCGCCTGCGATGGTGTACTCAACGACGAACCTGGGTGCACGAATGGCAAAACGTAATTTTTTCGGATGAACCAGGTTCTCTTTACAGAATCATGATGGTCACATCCGTGTTTGGTGAAGGCACATTGGAAGCGTGTGTTCGTCATCGTCATACTGATGGTATGGGGTGCCATTGGTTTCACGTCTCGGCCACCTCTTGTTCGCATTGACGGCACTTTGAACAGTGGACGTTACATTTCAGATATTTTACGACCCGTGGCTCTACCCCTTATTCTATCTTTGCGAAGCTCTACATTTCAGGAGGATAATGCCCGACCTCATGTTGGGGGTCCTGTATGGGCCTTTCTGGATACGGAAAATGTTCGACTGCTGCCCTGGCCAGCACATTCTCCAGATATCTCACCAATTCAAAACGTCTGGTGAATGGTGGCCGAACAACTGTCTCGTCACAATACGCCAGTCACTACTTTTGATGAACTGTGGTATCGTGTTGAAGCTGCATAGGCAGCTGTACCTGTACACGCCATCCAAGCTCTGTTTGACTCAATGCGCAGTCGTATCAAGGCCGTTATTGCGGCCAGAAGTAGTTGTTCTGGGTACTGATTTCTCAGGATCTATTCACCCAAATTGCGTGAAAATGTAATCACATGTCAGTTCTGGTATAAAATATTTGTCCAATAAATACCCGTTTATCATCTGCATTTCTTCTTGGTGTAGAAATTTTAATGGCCAGTAGTGTACTTATCGCTTACATAGATGAGGCTCGCAAATTTGTGATCAGACAGATACTCAGATTTTTCTGCTTATAATATACGAACTTGCAGTAATATTTTGATTAGGTATCGTAATTGTAGTTCATTGTCTTCATTCCCCCGTGATGTCCTGCCTATCTGAAATAGGGTCGTCCACACATAAGAACAAGTTTTGAAAGCACAATGGGTGTTGGAAGAGAGGAAGCTTGTTTTTGGTTGGTCCTGAGCGAAACGTTGGGAGGGGAGTGCTTGCCGCTTAAGCTGTTAGCAACGGTCATCGGCAAAGATGTCAGCGAGTTTGTTTGTTTGCTGTGACAGGGTGCCACTTTTCCAAGCAATGCCTTTTATGCGATATTTCAGTGCCTATCTTGTTAAGAAGAAAGATGCAAATTTCCTTCCGCCATTCACGCACATCCGAAAGAACACTGCATTGTTCTTCTTAACAACACAGGCACAGCAATATAGTATTTACCCGCCGATACCAGGCAGCGACTTTCCATTAAAATATACTACCCTGTTCGGAAATTTCATAACGTGTACACGAGTACAAGTCCTTATGGATAGCCAAAGCAGTTAAGGCTACCACTTGCGTAGAGTGGGAAATCCAGGTTCGAATCCCAGTCCAGCACAAATTTTCACCATCGTTATTCCCTTATTCAGCTGACGGTTGTCTGGATCCGCAACTGTGAAAACATTTCGTGAGCCACCAGGTAGGTCGCGTTCTAGATGATTATACATACACATTGTTTAAACACTGTAAATTTCTTTACCGTGCCTGGAGAGATGGTCTGGTGCGGCGTGGTGCTCTCTTGCTCATAGCCAGGGATTTAGTGGCAGCCACAGCAGCTTGAGAAGTTCAGCATCCTACCAGAGTCTCACATGGCACCTTTCACTTGCACTATCCAGCGAATGCAGTGGGAGAGTTCTTCGTAATGTAGATGTGTATTTATAACCGACTTTCATATTTCCACTGACGTCTTGGAGTCGGTTTGCATTGGTGCTGTGGGCGGTAAATCCCTCTGTGAGAACTGATACGACATCAATGTCTTTTGGACTAGTAACCACGTGGGGAAGTGATACACGTATTATATTGCTACTTTCTGGGCTGTTATGTCTCAGTGTTCTTGGCTTTACACCACACTTCGGAGTCCGAGGAAGTGGGCTACATTGCAGGCTATTTGAGGTGAGCTGTTGGAGATACTGATCACCCTTCTAGGTGGGTATTTTGTAGAGTACACGCACACGCATATTCACACGCACACGCACATTCGCGCACAAACACACACACACACACACACACACACACACACACACACACACACACACACAGAACACTTTGTTGCAGATACCAGAAATTTACTATGATGTCACACCATATACTATTGTGGTGGTGGCTTACCAGGTGGTCTATCTATCGCGATATGGTATTCCTTATACACACACTATCTTTGGTTAGAGCTCATTAGTGGCTATAGCATTTGCTACGACGTTGTTAATATAACTTACTATCATTATTTCTAACTACGTGTCCATTTATTATAACCACACTATGATATCATAGATACACTGATAATGAACTGGTGGCTTAGTAGTGATGTATAATTAAGAGCCATGCCGCATTGTGATTGGCTGAGAGCGTCATAACGCCAACGTGATGTCGGAGACAGTGGAATGGAACTAATTGAAATCGACCAAACTTCGGAAAATATACGAAGGAACACGGAAAGCACGTAAATTGTGGTAAGCACGGAGAAAATACGAAAATGAGACAGAAACAACTGAAACTGTGGAAGAATGGGAGTATTCACATATGGTCTTCCTTGGCGCCTTGAATCATGAA
Source organism: Schistocerca americana (assembly GCF_021461395.2). Lineage (NCBI taxonomy): Eukaryota > Metazoa > Arthropoda > Insecta > Orthoptera > Acrididae > Schistocerca > Schistocerca americana. The sequence continues at coordinate 352,502,318 of NC_060121.1, read as the reverse complement.
ATATTAAACTGTTATTAAATAAGAGATCTCAAGTGACATGACTTAACGTAATTTGTTATTAACAAACAGAACAGCTTGATCTTCTCCCTGTACGCCAGAGAGAACCCCACCTACTCAAATGTTCCAGTTGTAAGAGATAAGAAGGGGGAACAGGAGGGTGTGGTGCCTGAACCTCATTAATCCAGGAGGAATGGAATCGTTAGCTGTCAATTTGTTGTACTCTCATTGTCTGAGGCAGATACGGAGAGGTTCTTGCCAATTGTATGTCATATGTTCACTACCTCACAGTTGTCTAAGACGTACGGGGGATTCCCCAGCATGACTATCTGATAGTGGCACTTTCGCTCACCGACTTGAAAGGTACGATAGGCAATAACGTCTCTGGTATTTCGACTCTCTGGCAACTTCCCTTGCCACAGTGGATACACCGCTTCCCATCAGATCACCGAAGTTAAGCACTGGCGGGCGTGGCCTGCACTTGGATGGGTGACCATCTGGGCTGTCATGCACTGCTGCCATTTTTCGTGGTGCACCCAGCCTCGTGATGCCAATTGAGGAGCTACTCGACCGAACGGTAGCGGCTCCGGTCAAAGAAAACCACCATAACGACTGGGAGAGCGGTGTGCTGACCAAACGCCCCTCCTATCCGCATCCTCAGCTGGGGATGACACGGCGGTCGGATGGTCCCGATGGGCCACTTGTGGCCTGAAGACGGAGTGCTTTTTATTTGCACTCCGAGACCTTGAATTGACTTAATGTTTGTAGCACGTATTAAAGCGTCAGTAAACCAACCATTGCCTTGTGTTCTGTTATCATTATTCTCTACACTAAAATATAAAACAGCACCAACAAAAACAGACGAACCAGGTAGAACATTTTGTGCAACATGGCTTGGCAGATATATTAATGTTATCCACGGATATGTGGACGATGCAGGACGTCTTCTCCTCGTTTTGTAGCGAGGCATCTTCTTGTTTCCGTTCAATGCAGTTCCCTGTGCAGCAGCGGCACCGTGACTGACTAAGTAGTCAATGTCGCTGGTGTCTTTTAAATTCCGGGTGATTTTCAGAGGAGGGAGGGGGGCGAAAGGTTGACAGAATGGAGGTGTACTCGAATATAAGTCGGCCCAGTGAGCAACCTACACTGGATGTTAACTCGACACTGGATATCTTCGTTAGTGTTCTTGGGATAGGAAACGAGCTATAGCTGGATCACGGACCCACTTATGTATGTGTGTGTCACTGTATGTGGTTTGTTTACGTTCATAGAGACGCCTGTACGTAAAGAAATTGTATGTAGCTTACGTTAGACTCCTTCAAGACTGACACAGTGAGTGAGTGAAGGAGAGAGAGAGCGAGACAGTGAAAAACACAGAGAATTCTGGGTAAGGATAAAGGGAAATTGTAATGTTCGTTCGCAACAGATTCTTTACTAATGGGCGGCTGCATTAATTGGTTATAGTAACTTCTGTGTAATGATGATTTACGTGTTAAAAGTTAATAACTGCCAAATGAGGTGTAACACCGAAATATTTATTGGAAAGATTCTCTTAAAAACGAGCATATTTCCAATAAGATAGACTGATTGTATTAGCAAGAAATATCTGGTAATAATTGAAATAAGACTTTCTGAACACATTAGCAAGAAACAATTTTAATGGACAGTGAGATGGAACCAAAATAATCCGTCTCCACTATCTGATGTAATCTGCAGCACTGGGCAACGGATGATTAGATTCAGTTTCTGTGTGATGTTACGACCGAAGATTTCCTACACGACTAGCAAGGCACTCTGCCATATTGCGTGACACCTTCTTCGCGTCGTTTACTCCAAGGCTGTTCTAGATATGGGGAGTTAGAAATGTGTGCGTCCTGGTCTTCTCTACGAATACACAGTTCTCGTCTTCTAAAGAAACCTACGCACGTTCTGGAATGATTCTACCTTGAGTGAATTGTTTATGACTTAGTACAAAGAGAAGCACTTTAGGAGATACATTTGAACGTACAAAAATGTGGAAGTGGCAAAATTTACTGTCTCCAACCCACTACCTAAATTAACAGTAATAATTATGTTAACTGGTTCTTCAGTCTCGTCTTAGGTCGACAACTACGTAATTATGAATGTAAAACACAATATTGTGTACTTTTTACAGTATTAATTCGCATAAAATACAAAGTCGGAAATTCGTGACTGGCGTCGTGTACAAGCCGCCAAAAATAAACTCAATGAGTTCCTTCCAGTCGGAATTACATTCACTCCAGTGTCAATACGACCATGTCATCGTAATGGGTGACTTGAACGTAGACTTGCTAAGAGACACTCCCTCCGCAATAAACCTAAGAAGACTGTTTAGTTGCAATAGCATGAACATTCTTCCATTACAACCTACACACCATACGGCGCACAGTCATACTCTTATAGATGTAATCGCAACGAAACAGACTGACAAAGTAAGAGATGTTGGTCAAACATCGGCCCCTGGCCTATCAGCACATGATGTAATATTCCTGGCCTACTCTGTGCAGCCCCCAAGGATCAAATCGCGTTACATAACTTGTAGGAACATGAAACGTATTGACCTTGACGCTCTAACAGCCGATTGCTCAGAAATCTCATGGCATCAAATAATCAGAGAACCTACAATCGACGGCAAAATTAATGAACTTGGTGATAAACTCACTGCCCTCTATGACAAACATGCACCTGTGCGCACAATCCGTGTAAGAAAATCTCCCGCTCCATGGCTGACAGCTGAATTACGTCAAATGATGACTAATAGGGATGCTGCCCACAGGCGTTTCAAGGCAGATCCGAAACCCGAGCGTTTCGAAGAATACAGAAAGCTACGGAACAGAGTGAAACAATGCATTCGCAATGCTAAAATCAGGCACGCTCGCTCCCTTGTATGCAGCGATCTGACGCCCACGACTCTATGGAAGAATCTCCGTAGCTTGGGGGTCGGAAAGGCAAAATCGGAAACTACTTTTCATGTGTCAGCTAACGAATTAAATGAATTCTTCTCTGCACCTCTGAATACCAGCACGGCTGATAATTACCGTCCACAAGAATCCCCAAACAGGATAACTAACAACGAAAGCTTCCATCTAAAACATGTAACAACAAATACGGCAAGAAAAGCAATAATGAGAATCTCTTCTGATGCAATAGGCAACGACAGTATCGGTATAACCATGATTAAGAATGTTGCCGATATCTTAGTACCTGTCTTAACTGCCATATTTAATTTTTCCCTCGTGAACGGAATATACCCCACTGCATGGAAAAGAAGCATAATTCGACCCATCCCTAAGATCGAAAACCCGCAACTGCCTAGTGATTACCGACCAATTAGCATACTGCCTGCTGTTTCCAAAGCACTCGAATATATTGGTCATGACCAAATCACTGAACACTTGCATGAATTCAGCCTATATGACAAATTTCAATCCGGTTTCCGTAAACATCACAGCACAAACACTGCTCTAATTAAAGTAACAGATGACCTGAAATGTGCCATCGACAATCGAAAGGCAACAATATTGACGCTACTGGACTTCAGCAAAGCTTTTGACACTGTTAACTTTGACATATTGCTCAGGAAAATGGAACAGCTTAATTTTTCTGATAGTGCAATGAGATGGTTTGAAAGCTACTTAAAAGACAGACAGCAATGTGTTGTCTGCGTAAATGAAAAATCTTCCTGGAAACATGTTTCCTCGGGAGTGCCACAAGGATCAGTCTTAGGACCACTTCTGTTTTCTTCATATGTCAACGATATTTCGTCGGTTCTGTCCTCCTGTAAATATCATTTCTATGCCGACGACCTCCAGCTCTACCTAAGCGTCAGACCTGAAGACGTAAACACTGCAATCGCTTAGATGAATGATGATCTGTCTTCGATAGTGACATGGGCGAAAAGCCTGGGGCTTAAACTAAATGCAAAAAAGACGCAAGTAATCTTAATAGCCCATCAGAAATTAATAAGTTCAGATTTCCGCGAACGGCTACCTCCTATTCTACTCGACGGTACTCCAATACCATATCAGAAAACAGTGAAGAACTTGGTTGTAACTTTGGATGAGCATCTCAACTGGGCGGAGAATACAGTCGCAGTGTGCCGAAAGACGTCTCCTTGTCTCTATGCTCTCAAAAAGTTTCGGAACATATTTCCACAGGACTTGAAACGCCAGCTCGTGCAAGCACTCGTTCTACCGAACCTCCACTATTGTGATGTGATTCAACAAGGCACGAGTAGTGAAAACAAAAGACGGCTAGAGCTAACCATGAATGCCTGCGTGCGTTACACCTGCAACATTCGCCGATATGATCATGTTAGTGCTTCATACGCCGAGCTAAAGTGGTTGCGGCCGGACAAATTGCGTGACTACCACACTCTATGTCTACTTCACAGATTCCTCGTCGCGCAAGCACCCCAGTACCTTGCTTCAGAGATTAAAAGCCTGTCATGCCATCATAATCGAAACACGAGGTCACTCTTATTTGGTATCCTAACTGTGCCCACTCACAAAACAAAAACTTTTGCAAACTCCTTCTCAGTTGCCGCTGTCCGCCTCTGCAACAAACTGCCCCTTACCTTGCGCAAAATTCAATCTCCTGCTGCTTTTAAGAAGAAGTTGAAGCATTTTCTACTATCATCCTCATAAAGTTCTCCACAAAATTAATGTACCAGGCCAATCCTCTCATCTGTCAAATAGCAAAGCTAGCGTCTTCTATCTTGCTCCTGAGATGCCTTCCCCTTCATCTATCTCTATTAGCCAGGCAATCTTCTTTTCCTTTATATTTCCTTAATTATGTTTTATCATGTCTATTCTTCTCCTCCCTTCACCATGAGTCACCCTCATACTCCCTGCTGCCAGCACTCCTATCCAAAATTTGTCTCTTCAATAATGTCTAATTATAACAGTACTTATGATCTACGAATATAAGCTCTATATGTATGTATTTTTCCAGGTGTACCTTTCTAATTGTTTATTTCACTTTTGTACTAGATATAGTTTAACATGCCTACTAAAACGTATGAATGTAAAATAAGTGGAATGCCTGGTTAGATGTAAGAGAGGGCCTGATGGCCCTAATCTTGCCAGGTTAAATAAATAAATAAATAAATATAACCGATTTTCGGCTTACGAGACTATCATCAAACTTTAAGTGATGATCATAGTGAAAACGGGATTAATATTCATCAAAATTACTGCAAAAGTCATTGCACTTCGGAAGTGAGGTACGAACACAAGAGTAAGTGAAACTTCCTGGCAGATTAAAACTGTGTGCCGGACTGAGATTAGAACTCGGCAAGAGTGTCATTTCTGCCACTGCACTGTCAAAGATGACATTTACTTTGCATTCATATCTCACATTCAAAGTGTAATATAGTTTTGAATGTTGTTCACGGATATTCTACCGTCTAGAACGACGATAGACCGTTAAATTCTGACGATAGTTCTGTAAATTTAAAGTATGTTACAAAATAAATTTCTACAATAAAAAGTCTGGAAACATTTCAAGCACACATTGAAGCATCTATTTTAACCACCACAGACCTAATAGATTCTCCAACTATCAGTGAGGCAGAGGTCGCAATGCAGAAACCAAAAAATTACAAGGCATGTGGTGCAGACCATGTATTTGCAGAAATCTGGAAGAACGCTGAAAACCTGCGGTCACAAATCTCCACCAACATGTCGATAACAGAGAAAACTTCAGAGCACTCGACCTCAGGAATAATTCATCCGCTGTTCGGAAAAGGAGATAAAACCAACCCACATAATTACACAGGAATAAACCTTCTGAACTGCACATACATAATTTTCTGCCACATAATTACAATAGGATCACAAACATTCTGTAACCACAACTCGGAGAATATCAAGGACGGTTTCGACCATACAGAAGCAGTTCAGACCAAATTCTTAGCCTGAAACTAATAATGGAGTATTACAAGAACAGATACAAACAGTTATTCATCTAATTCATAGATTTAAAAAAAGCATATGACCCACACTTCTAAAAATCCTTAGAGCACATGGCCTCCATCCCCAACTGGTGAGATTTATTCAGCTAACAATAACTAACACAAATTCAAAGGGCAAGTTTAGAGGAGAAATGTCAAAAGCATTCACAATAAAAACAAGACTCAGACAAGGTGATGGATTGTCCTCTTTGCTTTTCAATGTGGCCTTCGATTACATCATGACAATCTGGAAAAAAGAAAATCCATGTAAAATCAAAATTGTAGTAAAACCAGCAATAAGAGCAAACTGCCTTGGGTTTGCTGACGATTTAGTTCCCTTAGCCCTTGACATGGTAGAAGTTCGTGCTCAGCTCACAAGTCTCCAGAAAATAGCTTCAAAAATAGGACTACTTCCTCCGAGAAAATTGAAATCGCCCATGAAACCTCTTTACATAGATAAAATCTTCATAAACATAGTTCTACAGTTTAAATATCTTGGAGAAATTATTTTGCACAATTTGGGTGAGAAAACAACATGGATAAATAGAACCAACAAAATGAAAAAAGCACAGTTTCTAACCTGGTCTTCATATAATAAGAACAACAGCAAGATACAACAATCATACAACATATAATAAGAAATGCCTGTCAATAGACACTAATATCCAACATTACAAACTTGTAACTCTCCCAGAAGCCACTTATGCTTGTGAGACTCTGTTACAAATTAAAAACGAAATAAATAAATAACCCATCAACTCTTCAAAACTGAACGAAGAATTATCAGAACATGCATCTGTAAAAGATACCAGGTTGATGGAGTCTGGAGAATCCTTCCTAATGAAACTGTATGTTGTGAGATTGACTCAATCACCTGCACAATGAAGAAAAGAGAATCTCATATTTCTTTCATGTCTTACGACTGCCTGACAACAAAGATTTTAAGACAACTAGTGATGAGAAGTCTCGGAAAGAAGGCAGGGGGACAATGGGTCAAAGAAATTCAGCAAGATATTGAAGCAGTCGGACTTAGACTTACTGATGCAGAGAACAGAACCAAATCAACACTCTTCTTGTGAATCATAGATTTTCAGCGGAAACGACGTAAAAAAGACGGGCAGAAATTTCAGTCAAAAAAACTGGTTTCGGAACAAATGAAAAAGTACAGGGCTGAGCTCAATAAGCAAGATTCCAATCTTCAAAGAGAAAGTGAACATGGAATGTCTCAAGTGGTCCACTGTGGCCAATCAAGTTAATAACAATAAAAAGTCTATGTCTATAATTAGGCACTCCTGAGTTCCCACACAATGTGACTGTGATAGCCATTTTAGATTTTCAAGTAGGTAACGAATGATAATATTCAGACTAAAAATAAACACGGGGGCTATTCGGAAGTAAGGTCCGATCGGGCGGGAATTGGAAACCACAGGAAAAATCTGTTGAAGCTATGCACAGATCTGTTGGGCAGTGTCTCTAGTACAGGTCTGCCGATAGCGTCACGTAGCTCTTTCCGGTTCTGAGCGCACAGTGAGCACGTAAAGATACCTAGACAAATGGTGTCTCCCTCCAAGTATGAGGGCCTATTGAGAGATTTCGCCTGATGTCATGCACCCCACATAACGTAACTCTCAAGCGTTTCCTCCTTCATGACAATTCTCGCCACATCCTACAACGTCAATGAAGAAGTTCGTACAGCGTTTTCGATGGGAATTGTTTGATCGCCACAATACGGCTCCTAACTGGCGCCCACTGAATTTCATCTCTGTCTCACATGATCCGCTGGCTATGAAGACAAAATCTTGGCACAGGCAACGAGCTGTAGACCAACACAAAGAATGGCGGAAAGCGTAGGCGGCTCTCTTCTATGACGAGGGTATTTTTTGTTTTCACTGTGGTTTCCGTTTCGTGCCCGAGCGGACCTTACTTTACGAATAGCACTCGAATAAAGCTTGAAATAGACAGATTCATCAGTCAAGAGGACAAGAATGATGGTCTTGAGCATTTAGTCAAAAATAGCGATCTACATCATATTAGACTAAACAAACGGTTCAGCATTGTAAAATAAATGCTTAATTTGTTCATACATAACACCACGCTGCATGAACCCGCCTTCGTAACCGAGGTGGCACTCGACCCAGAGGTACATCGGTTCGGATCTTGATAATGAATGAAATTTTCACTGTCAATATTCGGTCGGAAAGGAGAGGAGAGTTAGTAGCGTAAACTTCCAGATCAATAGTATTTGTTCCAATGTCCTGGATTTAACTGTAAACCTCTCCGCAATGTCACATGAAGTGACGGGATGTCCATATGATGGGAATGTTACTCTTGGCAGCGCCTTCGCTCCTATTCTAGAGAAGTAGGCCGACGTTCTGGAGCAGGATTTCACCATCTCCCTTCTATTAATCTTAACCATACAACAGAAACACTACACAACACTAAACATGAATCCATTACACTTACCTACAGTCCACAAATAAACTTACTACATGTCTCTTGTTTATTCACAAGGGAAGGGGACAAATTCGTTCAAATGGCTCTGAGCACTATGGGACTTAACTTCTGAGGTCTCAGTGCCCTAGAACTTAGAAGTACTTAAACCTAACTAACCTAAGGACATTACACACACCCATGCCCGAGGCAGAATTCGAACCTGCGACCGTAGCGGTCGTACGGTTCCAGACTGCAGCGCCTAGAACCGCTCGGCCACCCCGGCCGGCAGGAAGGGGACAATGTGCATAGATGGAGAACACCATATCCGTGGCGTTTCCTACCCAACAACGCCACAACGCATTTATACAGGGTGTCCCAGGAGGAATGGTCAATATTCATGGACATGACAGGAAGGTTCACTTCAATCAAAACCTTCGTATGGTCATAGGGCCTGTTCCGAATTGTTATCGAGATAGAACACATTTCCGGTATTTGTTTTTCGGCTAGGGAAGCCAACGTATGTGTCTCACCCTAGTCGCTGGTGACGAAGATCGCCGTACCTTATGCCATTAGATTTTTGTTTATGGGGTTGAATGAAGTCCGAGGTGAAGAAACGAAACGTGAATAAGTGACATGAAGAGCTCGGTCGCTCATGAGTGCTGCCGTCCGTGTTAGAGAACGTGCAGAAGCCCTCAGGCAAGCAATACAGTTTAATAAGCTGATTCAAGACTGCACAAACGCATTGAAGTTGATGATGGGATATTCGAACATTTATTGTCAACTGTGCAGCATCTGTAACGTGACGTCTACGATAAAGTTTAGAGGTGAATGTGTTAAAAAAGTATTTTTCAATTGATACTTCGTAAAACGTGTGTGTAGTATTTAGTAACTGTTGTACGCGTGAACATGTATAAACAGGACAATTTGCCGAATAATACAGATTATAAATAACAATGTACATAAAACATTACTTATCTCTGAAATCATTCGGAAAAAGGAATTCATTCATACGACGCTTTTTGCTTCAAATAATCGTTCCCGTCATATCCCCCAATATTAACCATTCCTCCTGGGACAACGTGTGGTTTTTACACGTTGTATGTTCGAATAATGCAAAATATCCAACATTACAAAATGGTATAAGGCAAATATCAAAGATATGGCAATAGTTTGAGGAAGAAGATTATAGTAACATTGTGCTGATTTAAACAACACTATTGTGGAAAGACTGTGAGAGTGTGTGAAAATTTGGTAAGTGAAATTGTTGGATTGTGGGACTATGATAAATGTATCTTCAAACTGTAACGTATGGAACAGTCTGCAGAAGGCGTCTTTCCAGCGATGGATAAGAAAAAGCTGATTCTGGAACTGATGGGGATTAGTAGTTCTATTTTCGCTATAGATGTCCCGAAGGGATGGTTTCCTTTTAACATTACGCAGAAATGGTCCTATTATTACCCTAAAATAATCACAAGATGACATGCCACCTATCCTGCCAACGTAATACATTCCCGCCAACGCCCCTCTTCTCCCCCACCCCTCCCCCTTCATCACAATGTGAGTAGATACACTGCAACTGTAACTGGGAATGTTTGCAGAAAGTGCCTGTAGCCGAGCGGTGAAATTTCAAGTCTTCGATACTCATCGTCTTGAGTAAAAAACCGAGTGGCCATGTTTTGTCGTGGGAGATAGTTTGGGTCGATTATCAAGAGCGTACGATTATAACAAGATTCACGTTGATAATTACTACGAAGTAGTAGATAATTAAATCATACCCGTGATATAGGGGTAGCGTCTTTGCCTAGTAATCAGAACGCTATGGCTCTTGGATTCGATAATCGTAACAGCTTAAACTTTGAATAAAAATAATCAGTAATTACTGTGGAAGACGGCCTAGTAAAAGGAGGTGGAGGAGAGGACAGAATTTCAGCCCACTCTCTTGCCCTTAAGGTGGGAAACTGCCCCTAAAAGCGGAAGACTCAACAATAACAGCTACATGAGTATGCAGAAAGCAATAGAAACCACTGCTTTAAAGACGCACATTGCGTGTGCACCGAACATGTGGCCTGTAATTTAAAAAAGCATCACGATGATTTTTCCATTGGCAAAAGATTAGCACAAACTCTTATCCAATTCGTGTCTCCTGGAGGGGACTGCCAAGGGGGAGGTGCCCATGACAAAAATATCGACTAACCAACGAAAGGGTAACGGTCTACCAGACTGGATGTAGGGTGTTACAGGTTTGAAAGTTGTAGGAAAGCTAGAAAATCTTAAAATGGAAATGCTAAGGCTGAATCTGGATCGCGTCGGTGTTGGTGAAGTGAAATAAAAAGAAGGCAAGCATTTCCGGTCAATTGCAACATAAAATAGTATAACCGGAATAGATTTCGTTCTGAATGGGAAAGTAGGGCAGAGAGTGAGTTACTGTGAACAAGTCAGCGATTGGGTTGTTTTCATCAGAAACGACAGGAAACCAACACCAACAACAACAGTATACCTGAGGATACCGCAAGTAGAAGATGAAAGGATGGAGAAAGTTTATGAGGACATTGAACGGGTAATTCAGTGCATAAAGGAAGATATAAACCTAATAGTAATGGGGGATTTGAATTCCGATACAGGAGAAGGAATAGAAGAAAGAATTACAGGAGAATATGGGCATGGTAATAAGAATGATACAGGAGAAAGGCTAACAGATTTCTGCAACAAATTTCAAATGATAATAGTAAATACACTGTTCAAAAATCACAACACGAACATTTGTAGTAGGAAAAGGCTGGAAGATACGGGAAGAATACAGTTAGGTTACCTTATGGTCAAGCAGAGAATCCAGATACACACTCAGATCACAATTTTGTAATGATCAAGAGTAGGATGAAGTTTAAGAGACTATCCAGGAAGAATAAACGCGCAAAGAAGTACTAAGGAATGAAGACATACAATTGAAGTTATATTTAGATCAAAGTTCAGTCTTGATCACGTTATGTCTGTTTTAATGAGTAACCGGTTCGGTTTTTTCTATAAAACCATCATCAGACCCATTGGTCCCTTGGGTTGGTAGGTGGAGCTCTCCTTGCTGCTGTGCAGCAGCAAGGAGAGCTCCACCTACCAACCCAAGGGACCAATGGGTCTGATGATGGTTTTATAGAAAAAACCGAAACCGGTTACTCATTAAAACAGACATAACGTGATCAAGACTGAACTTTAATCTAAATATAACAATTTATTGATCACTGCATTCCAAAAATGTTTGCCAAAATTGTACAATTGAAGTTCTCTGAGGCTATAGATACAGCAATACGGAACAGCACAGTAGGTAGTTCAGCTACAGAGGGCAATCACGGAAGGTGGCAGGAAAATCCAAGGTACATGGAAGGTAACTACGAAGAAAACTGGATTAACAGAAGAATACTGGTACTCCAGTTGGTAGACGAAAGAAGGAAGTACAAAAATCTTCAGGAAAATCAATTAAGATTAACCTAATTACGAAGTACAGAGAAGCTAAATGGAATGGCTGCACGAAAAATGTTACGAACTCGACAAAGAAATGATTTTCGAAAGGTCTGAGTACGTATATAGGAAAGTCAAAATAACCTTTGGTTATGTTAAAAAAAGAGGAGAGAGCAGGTAGGTGGGAGGAACACTTTGAAGGCCTCTTTGAGAGAGGTGACTTGTCTGATGACAGGATAGAAGAAGAAACAACAGTCGATAAGGATAAGCTGAGGGATCCAGTACTACAGTCAGAACTTAAAAGAACTTTGGACGAAGGCAGAAGAGATCGATAACATTACACCAGAATTTCTAAAATTATTTGGAGAAGTGGCAACAAAATGACTATTCAAGTTGGTGTATAGAATGCATGAGACTAGCGGTAGTCTATAGACTTTCGGAAAAACACCATCCACAACAATTCCGAAGATTGCAAGAGCTGATAAGTGTGTAAACCATAACACAATCAGCTTTACAGGTCTTGCATCCAAGTGTCTGACAATATTAACATACAGAAAAGTGGAGAAGAAACCTGAGAATCTTTTAGATGACTATAAGTTTGGATTTAGAAACGGTAAAGGTACCAGAGAGGCAGTTATGACGTCGCGGCTGATAACGGCAGTGCTGTCTGCTGATGATGCTGTGGTGTACGGGGATGTGTCGTCGTTGAGTGACTGTATGCGGATACAAGATGACTTGGACAGGATTTGTGATTGGTGTAAAGAATGGCAGCTAACACTAAATATAGATCAATGTAAATTAATGGAGATGAATAGGAAAAATAATCCCGTCATGTTTGAATACTCCATTAGTAGTGTAGCGCTTGACACAGTAGGGTCGATTAAATATTTGGGCGTAACATTGCAGAGCCATATGAAGTGGGATAAGCATGTAATGGCAGTTGTGGGGAAGGCGGGTAGTCATCTTCGGTACATTGGTAGAATTTTGGGAAGATGTGGTTCATCTGTAAGGGAGACCGCTTATAAAACACTAATATGACCTATTCTTGAGTACTGCTAGAGCGTTTGCGATCCCTATCAGGTCGGATTGAGGGAGGACGTAGAAGCAGTTCAGAGGCGGGCTGCTAGATTTGTTACTGGTAGGTTTGATCATCACGCGAGTGTTACGGAAATGCTTCAGGAACTCGGGTGGTAGTCTTTAGAGGAAAGGAGGCGTTCTTTTCGTGAATGGCTACTGAGGAAATTTAGAGAACCAGCATTTGAGGCAGACTGCAGTACAATTTTACTGCCGCCAACTTACATTTCGCGGAAAGACCACAAAGATAAGATGAGATTAGGGCTCGGACAGAGGCTTATAGGCAGTCATTTTTCCCCCGTTCTGTTTGGGAGTGGAACAGTGAGAGAAGATGCTAGTTGTGGTACGAGGTACCCTCCGCCACGCACCGTATAGTGGATTGCGGAGTACGTATGTAAATGTAGATGTAGTAGATGAGTGGAAGCAAGACAGGAGAAAGATCAAGACATGTGCATAGGATTTGTCAATATAGAACAAGCGTTCGACGGTGTATAATGTGCAAGACGTTAAAAATTCGTAGAATTATTGTTGTATGCTGTAGGGAAAGACGGCTGATATACAGTATGTACTAGAAACAAGACGGGAAAATAAGAGTAGAAGACCAAGAACGAAGTGTTCCGATTAAAGACTACGTAAGACAGAGATGTAGACTTCCGCCCCTATTGTTCAATCTTATGTAATGAGAAAGCAGTGACAGAAATAAAACGAAGTTTCAAGAATGGGTTTAAAATTAAAGGCGAAAGGATATCGATGATAAGATTCCCTGATGGCATTGCTCTCATCAGTAAAAGTTAAAAAAAATTAAGGACTCTGTTGAATGGAGTGGTCTATTGGGTACAATTATGGACTGAGAGCTACTCAACGAAATATGGATGTAATTGGAAGTAACAGCAACGAGAACAGCGAGAAACTTAACATCAGATTTGGGGATCACGAATTCGATGAACTTAAGGAATTCTGCTTGTTGGACAGCAAAATAACCCTTGATGGAAGAAGCAAGGAGGACATAAAAAGCAGGTTAGCTCTGGCAAAAAGCTTATGCCTGGCGAGAGAAGTATGCTAGTATCAAACATAGGCCTTAATATGAAGAAAATAATTCTATGAATGTGCGTTTGGAGCACAGTATTATATGGCAATGGAACGTGAAGTATGGGAAAACCGCAACAGAAGCGACTCGAAGTATTTCGGACGTTGTGCTATAGAATAATGTTGAACATAAGGTGGTTTCTTAAGGTAAGAAATGAGGTTCTGCGTGGGATCGAAGAAAAAGGAGTATACATACCTAAAACACTGACACAAAGAAGGAGCAGGATCGTAGGATATCTGTAAGACATCAAGTAATAGCTTTTGTGATATTAGATCGATCCGTAGAGGCTAAAAACGGTAGAGGAAGACAGATATGGAATACATCCAGCGAGTAACTGCGGACGTCGGTTTGAAGTGCTTCCCTGTGATCAAAAGGTTGGCACAGTCCGCATCAAACCAGTGAGAATACTGGTGACTCAAGGGAAAAAAAGTAATTTTGGGTAGAACTAGTGTTTTTGCTCTTGAGATTCGTTTCAGTTCTAATATAAAAGATAGTAATAATTACATAAAATTGAAAACGGACTCGGTAATTTTCGGTTGCCTGCAATTCTGTAGTCTTGAGAGTGTTCGTTGCAATCTTATGTTCTGTTTTACAGCGGTTGATCAAAAATATGGTAACAGTGAGAGAAATGCACACTTGAACATAAATGAAGTTGCTACAGACTGCGCAGCTTTACATGATCACGAACGGCACCATTACAACGCTCTCAGAACGTTTCAAATGTCAGTCGTACTCAGAAAAGAGTTCTGTGTAGTTGTGAGCGCATTATGTAGAAGTAAGTGACTTCAAACGTGAGCAATTTGTTGGCGCTCGTACAGAGGTTGCTTTCGTAACCGGGTACTAGATGTATTTGGTGTTTCAAAAGACACCATATCGAAGATTTATACCGCATACAGGGAAAGCCGTGGAACATCCGCTAAGTCACAATGGAAATGAAATGAGTGTTTGGCATCATTGGCCGCGAGGCCCCTTGCGGGGCAGGTGCGGCCGCCTTGGTGCAGGTCTTATTACATTCGACGGATGTGGATGAAATGATGATGAAGACAACACAACACTCAGTGTAGACAACACAACACTCAGTCCCTGAGCGGAGAAAATCCCCGACCCAGCCGGGAATCGAACCCGCGCCCGTAAGACTGCAATCCGTCACGCTGACCACTCAGCTATCGGGCGGACCGTTAAGTCACAAAGCCGACGAAACTGAGTCTTGAGTGATCGTGACAGACGATCTTTGAAAACGATTTTCACGCTAAAATTAGAGGACGGCAGCTACAAATTGACTGAATGTCACACTCACGCCTGTCAGCGCCAAAACAACAGTAAGTGATCTCCAAAAGCTGGGAATTGCAGGTTGAGCTGAAATTAAACCTCACGTCAGTGATGAAAAAGTCCGTAACTGGAAAATGCGGTGCCGAAGCGATTAAAAAAAAATGGCTCTGAGCACTATGGGACTTAACATCTACGGTCATCAGTCCCCTAGAACTTAGAACTACTTAAACCTAACTAACCTAAGGACATCACACAACACCCAGTCATCACGAGGCAGAGAAAATTCCTGACCCCGCCGGGAATCGAACCCGGGAACCCGGGCGCGGGAAGCGAGAACGCTACCGCACAACCACGAGCTGCGGACGAAGCGATAAAAGCTGGACTACGGAGCAAATGAAGAAAGGCATTTGGGCGCCTATTTTGATGCACGCTATTTTCAACTTCTGGCGAGCTTATATCGACAGAGTGAAACACGACGCGGTTCGGTGATGATTTGATTAAATCGTCCTATTCCATGGGCGCCGTGGCTACTCTAGGAGGGAAATTACCGCCAATGATTATGTGACCATTTTGGCTGATCAAGTACACCACATTGGTGATGCTGTGTTCCGAGACGACAGGATCCCTGTTCACACAGCTTGAATTGTCGAGAACGTGATTTCTGAGCACGAGGATGATATATCGCACCTTCTCCTGGCTGCCTGAATCATCAAATATCATTGTTACTGAACCTCCGTCGTTTAGCCATACCAAAGATACATCCACATCGCAGGGGTAGCTGTGAAGAGGCTAGGCAAACTGTGATTCCTAAAGAGGGGCAGCAGACTTTTGATCAGTTGCACCGCATTGGTCGGGTTGATTGACTGGATGGCTGGATTATTAGTCAACATGGCCTTCCTGGTGGTGTACTCTCAACGGCAGAGAGCATGGAGAAACTACAGGCGTTATTGTGCTCCTCTACTGCATAACTTAATTACAACAGCATCTTCCTCGATAAAATATTCTGGAGTTTATACTGCCCTAATTCGGAACCCCGACAGTGGCTATTCACAAAGATATCATCAGGAGAAATAGGTGTTATACAAGGCAAAGTGTGGAGATTTGGAGCCCTTAATCATGTAGATAGATTTGAGAATCCAATTAATGAAATACACAGCCCATCTGTCGCTGGAATTTATTAATTTTAGACGTTGCCCAGGTTTCGACAAAGCGAGGGGTAACTACTTCAGGAAAAAAAGAAGCTACCTAAAATAAGTTCCCCGTGTATTTCTTTAACTTAACTTTTTTTCAAAACTATTCATATTATTTTATACTATTGGATCTGAAAGATAATATGATGAAAATAAGAGTGTATTCACACGCAACTTTATTGAACTTCCAATGTTATTTAGTTGTTTACTAATTTTTATTATCACGAACATTATATTTATAATCATTGATAAGTAAACGGGCACACGCATAAAACATCCCTGAAAATGTATGCCTGCTGTGATTTCTGAAATCCCTTACACCTGAAATTGGGCAAGGAAACGAGAACTACTTTGCTCCTGCACGCTTTGTTCCGCAGACAAGGGTGTCAAGAACGAGAGACGCGCTTGGAAAGCCCAAGTCAAACATCGATGCACAAAGGTGAAAATAAATTTCTTCAATAATAAAAAGAGTTACAACACTCTGGAATAAACGGACACTGTAGTATTAATCGTCGAATGTGTTCTCGACATTACAGCTTAGAGCACTAACCATGCGCGGCTCATGTTCATGTCATTTATTGTTAGTCATCTTCTTTTATGGTACTGCTGCCTCGTTTTCTTATTCCATTTAATGGTGTCACTAACATCTGCCTCACTTGTCCCTGAGTGGCAGCAGCAGCGCTTATCGATAAGTGCACTGTCGTACCATCTGTGGAGCGACTTCTGGGTCATCGAGTGTCTGGAAGTCAGTTGGAGATGGACCAGGAGTGCAGTCGGGCACGAAGCAACGTCGGGGTCAGAGCGCCAGTGAGGTGCTGGCAGACAGTACTTGCCGACGGCTATGGACACACATGCACTGTCCGACGGAGGGAGATTGGGGCGGGAACGACCGTCAGTTGTTCGTACGGTCGGTCGTCTTATCGGCCGACGTGTATTTGGTTTTTTGACCGTTTCTGTGTGGGAGGCAGTCGGTTGGTTGGGACAGAGTAGCGAGGATGTCTCTGCGGCGCATAGCCAGGCCGGAGCCACTGGCGGCGTGCACGCGCAGTTGGAGTTGTAAGGCGCTTCTTGCGAGGTTTACTAAGTTCGTCGCCCTCCGATCCTGGACACT
This sequence comes from Schistocerca americana, assembly GCF_021461395.2. NCBI lineage: Eukaryota > Metazoa > Arthropoda > Insecta > Orthoptera > Acrididae > Schistocerca > Schistocerca americana. Next base: position 352,484,733 of record NC_060121.1, on the reverse strand, counting down.
AAAGTTGAGTGCTCACTTAACCTACTATCAAGCCTCAACTGCTATCACATCTGTTCGTTTGACCCTGGTTGTAGTTTTCTGGGAAATTCCCGTGAGCAACAACGTGTGTGCATTGAAGTTGGCTAGAATTACAGCCATCTTCCTGTGTGGTGTTTAACTTAATTCATTCCTTCATTAATTAAGTGGACCAGCGGTATCTTCTGCCTTGTGGCCATTGACGTCCCTGTTACCTGCCCTGGGCGTTGACGTAGTTTTCGGTAGTGTATTTTCCTTGTCATGTTGATGCTGTCCAGCACGGCGTGTAGTTCGACAGCTGAAATGTGGTTGGTAGTTTTGGTCCTTTATTCTGACTTGGCTGGATTGAGCATCAGTATCCAGAACATTGTGCTATTGACACCTTGTTGTCGTTTCACTGGTTGGGTAGAGCAGAACTGATCTTGTTGGTTGGTTTGTCGGCTGGCTTTCGGTAGGGTTACCTTCCATTTAAGAGGTTATTGTCTGGCTGCCTGCCTCATCTAAACGTGTGTTAGTGTTACTTTCCCAGGCCGACCCTTGGAAACCTCTGACCGCCGCCCCTCTCGTGTTTTACATAGTAATTTCCTTTTCAGTCTTAAGTACTCTGTGTGGCCTTCAGCCGAGGTTTAGCTTATTAAAATTGCAAGGCTTTTCTTCTTATTGCTTTCTCTGTAAAGAAAATTGTTTCTTGTTCGGTATGTGGCGTTCAGCTTTCAGCCTTTCAAAATTAAAATACAAAGTTCCTTGTGCCTTAGGCCTTAAGCCATAAATTTGTTTCAAGTTGGTATGTGGCCTTCGCCTGAATTTTCAGTCTTTTCATATGAAAAGGTGAAAAATTTTGTCTAGGCCTTAAGCCATAAGAAATATTTTCTCTTTTGTATGTGCCCTTCAGCCGATTTTTCCAACTTAAATTAATAATTGGAATTTTCTTTACCTGGGCTTTAAGGCATGAGATTGTTTGGGTTTCGTATATAGCCTTCAGCCGAGTTTTATGTGAAGCATTTTACGATAAAGCCTTTATCGTATTTTAGTTGAAGTTTAGAAGCTCTTCCCTTTAGGCCTTGAGCCATAAAATTGTTTTCTGCATGGTGTGTGTGTCGCCTTCAGCCGAGTTTTAATCTCCCTTAAATTAAAAATCAAAAATCCTTGTCATGCCCTTAAGTCATAAGGTTGTCATTCTTTAGTATGAGGCCCTTCAGCCAGGTTTTATACGAAATACTTTAAGTTAAGACCTTCAGCCTTTTCAAATTGAAAGCTCCTTTTCCTAGGACTTCAGTCGTTAAATTGTGTTGTTCATATGCGGCCTTCAGCTGAGCTTTCAGCATATTTAGATTAAACATTGAAAATCTTTGTCTCGGCTTTAAGCCGTAACACTGTTCTTGATTAATCTGTGGCCTTCAGCCGAGTTCTTTGGGAAAGATTAAAGCTAATATGTATATTGAAGACAAAAAAAAAATTCTAACGAAGTGAAACCTCCAGAAGAACTCCTGTACTTCAGTTCCTTGTTTAGGCCTTGTGCCTTGGATTTTCGATGTGGCTTTTAGCCGAGCTAAATTAAATCAAAGGAGGTCTTTCGTTAAAGCCTTGAGAGTTTTTTTATTCTTACTTGTGTGATTGTGTGTATTAAAATATAAAGTTTATATGTTGGGTGCAACTGACAGTAGCTTATTTTGGCCCCTTTCCACAAATATAACCTCATCCGCTCTGTCCCCCTCGCCCAGGGATTTCAAGCACAAACGTCGAAATACTGAGAAGCTTCATTAGATGGGCTATCGAAAGAAGCACCAAGGACAGACTTATAAAACTAGTGTTCGAAATAAGGCCATAGTAGGAGTTCTGTCCTAAGCCAAGAATTTTTTAAAAGTGCTTCTGAATAGCAGAACTGACAACTTGCCATTCTCCACTTTACACTGTTCTTGAAGAAACTGCTCAGATCTAGGTGTCGCAGTGCCGTTTGACCTTTCGCAGGGGAACTTACAGAATGGCTCCGCAGATGATAATCAGGTGTTTGCGCTAGCGGTGCGGTCGGCAGATGACAGGACGCCCGGCCGGCATTCGCTATTTGCTCTCCGTGTTTCCGCCGCGCATTTCGATGAACGACCTCCATAATTCCTAAATGCGCTACGTGTTCTCCACTAGCTCCCATTTGCGAGTGACTGGGGACGAATAATTCGGCCGCTCTGAGTGGCGATAGAGAGATGGTCTATTTTGGTACCAATGCCCTCGCACGAGTATAAAACATTACCGTTTCAGTTACCGCGTTAGAGGTCTTAAAAGCAATTATTACTGAATAGCTAGATCACTCACAGCCTCATGAATTAAATAACGCTCGTTTATCTTTCTCCCTCTACATATTTCTATATAGCTGCATCACAAATATTCACACTCCCGATATAATCGATTTCCTTAACACGAAACAAATTACACTTTTTCATTTTCACACGGTCTCATACACAAATTTTGCTTCTCTAATGGGGCAATGAAAAATGAAATGTCGTGTGGCGAGGGCCCCCAGTGGGAAGACCTGATCGCCTAGTGCAAGTCTTTGGAGGAGACGCCACTTCGGTGACTTGCGCGTCGATGAGGGTGAAATGATAATGGTGAAGACGACACAAACACCCAGACCCTGAGCGGAGAAAATCTCCAACCCAGCCGGGAATCGAACCCGGTCCCTCAGGCATTACAAGCCGGAGCGGTGTCCACTCAGCAACGGTGGCAGACATGGGGCAATGGGCAGCATTGTTCCGGAAAATAAATTACAAACAATTAGTCTCCGCCGGTCCCGACCAAGGAATTCCGAAGGTTTACATTGACTCTAAGTCAATGTAAATGGCCGCACCAATTAAATTACAAAATAATTATAAAAATCCGCCCCGATTGCACAAAATACCTGGTGTTTACATCGGTTTCAGCGTGGGTAACCACGCATTCTTCAGAACAATTTTAAAAAACAGCTTGACCAAATGGGCATAGTCAAAGGCTAAAATAAACACCTATAGGGCAAGACCCCATAATTTTTTTTACAAATACACAGTACATATGTACCAAGTCAATAATATTACTTATCTTTGTGTGTGCTGCCTCGCCCCAGCCAATGTGTCACGGCGGATTTTTATAACTATTTCGATACTTACAATTGCTGACGCGCTGCAATGCTGAAGATTCAGATGGGTATTTTGGGTCAATAAGAGTAGGAAAAGATTGTGAAACAAAGAAGATACACGTTTGTAGAATGAAACATATTTAAATTGAAAAAAAAATATTAATGATTTAGGAAATTACGCAAAATGTTAATAAACGTTCAGTTTTCAAGTTACGCAGGAACGTCGTATATTTAAAGACACAATACGTTCAATATCACCTATTAATGCAGCACTTAGGCATAAACATATTATTACTATGACACGAGTAATAGATTATTTATGCAACTAATCCAGTCTCCACTGTGTTTAAACTTAGTGAAACTTTCGTTACAACACAAGCATTCAGCGTCCCTATTTTCTTCACTGTCTTTTCCACAAAAGCTGCTTTTCTCACTTTACAGGATCCTCTCCTTCTTGCCTTTCTGTGTAATTTAAGAAATGGTCATGCTATTTTATGAATATGTGATGGCACGCAATCGCAGTTCCTGGGAACATTATCTAGAAGTTCAACTTTCATTCTGTCTCTAGGAAATGTAACAAGAAGATTAATGAATATCCCCCCTGCAGAAATTCATATGGAGACTGTTGAATACTAAACTTTTCCTACTGATGGATAGTATCTACTTTGCGTCTGCCGTTACGCGAAAAAAATTTTCGGTTTGTCGATTGAACAGTTATTCGAACTGTTACCCTGAAGTTTCATTGTAATCAAGAAGTTGAGCGAAGTGTGAAGATGAGAGGTTCAGTGCACGCCTGGAGTCGGCAATGAGACAGTGTTATCTGTAAGTACATCTTTCGTCAAGTAAAGCTTACAAAATTGTTAAGTTGTTCATGGCCACATATTGACAAACTGGCTGTTGGATTCTGTCTCGGGCTCATCGGCCGACGTTTGATTGCTGATTTTTCTGGCGTTTCGCCAGCACGAGTGGCTGACATTGCCAAAGCTTCACCATCCATTGATGGTGGTGGACTGGAGTGAGCTGATGGACGCAGATTATGTATACCTTGCGCGCCAGCGTCCAAGTGGTTTCCGGGGTCATTTCATGTGCTATTCTTCTTTTGGTACCTCCAAGAGTCGTTCGCTGCAGTACAGGGATCCAGAATCCGTTCACCTCCAGGCTTTCTTCTTTCCTGTTGAAGCTGTTTTCATGTTTGTGTATTTTTACAGGTTCTCTGAACAAGCGGGTGTGACAGCTTGTCTACACAGCCAGAATTTCCGTGTCGGTGAATTTTACTACCAGGTCGGCTTCACTCAACGCGTGGTCTGGCACAGCGGATTTCTTCACGTGCTCCTACCTACCACGCCGCTTACAAAGGTTTTAGCTTCTTCAGAGCTACAGCGGCGACCGGACGCGAGGCGCACGTGCCGTGAAGCAATGCTGACGCATCGGCAGCTCGTCGTGGCTTTGCTACAGCTGGGCAGTAGAGCGGGCGTCGGCATTGGTCAAAGCAGGCACGGTCCGCCGGACGTGCTCTGGTGACCCCATTCGTCTGCCTACTCAGCGCTCTTGATATTCACCCGTCCTGCGCTCTGGTGTAATCTGCCGATGGTGGCCCAGGACGCTTGTTGCGATGCAGTGACGTTCTGGTCATCCACCGTGGATCGACTAAGACTGCAGCAGTTGTTGACGAGTCGGCCACGAGGCTGTATGGACACGCCTCGACTGGTCGGTGCAAGATGGCATCTTGTACATCATCTGCGATGATCAATTGGAGGAGAAGGGCCGGCCGTTCACTAGTCTTCTAATCCATGATGACTCAGCAGGCAGCAGCAGCAGCAGCAGCAATAAACAACGGGTATGGCAAGCATCAGGTAAAATTTGGAATTTTGTGGTAAGTTCCTATGGAACCTAACTTAAACAACCTTACGCTAAGGACAATACACACACCCACGCCCGAGGGAGGACTCGAGCCTCCGACGGTGTATGCATCAGGTCTGGCTGTCAGTAGGTAGCATGCTGGCCATCATAGAACAGCTAGCCGTGGTTTCACCGAAACTTTGACTGACATTACCTCAGTCTCTTCAGCATGGACAGAATGGCAGTACGACAGATAGTGTCTTCAACTCCGAAAGCTGCGTTATTAATAAGAGCTGAGCCTGTGCCAGTGACGCAGTGGGTTTGAGTACATGATCGTATTTGTAACTATCTGTCGGACCTCACAGCGTTCCTTCCCTTGCTTTCAGTAATGATTCTTTGGCTTTGTAGCGGTGCTCGGTCATAGAGTTAAATAGTGTTACCTCACAGTGATGCTTACATTTCTGCCTCTCCCGGTCCTGAAGTCTGTTGCATTGGCAGAACGCCACGTTGACAAAACAACTGGCACATCAGTTCAGCTCAACCTGCTCCACTCCAAGGTCGCCTGGTGGAAAATTTCAAGGCCGCACAGTCAAGTTATTCTGTTGTCCATTGGAACAGTTGTAGATTCTATGAGCGGAGTAAAGATGTTTAACTTGCACTGTTTAAGAACGTTGAAAACCCTTTCCACATTTGCGTTGTTGAAGCTCTTTTCTTTAGCAATTAAGGTGGATTCTGGTTTTCTAAAACTTATGTTTGCGTGTCTCTTCCTAAAATGTTCTCTCAATCTTTGTCTGTCATCTATCTTCGCTAATTATGTTACCATTCTGCTCATATGAGATGACTGCCAAGTGGCGTTAATCACTTATTCATACCCCGTATCTTCGTTCTTTGCCAAAAAGATGAAATATACATATTTAATTCTGGAGAAGCTTCTTGACTTCAGAAACACCTTTTTTTTTAACCAGTCGTCTTTTATTTGATTCTTGAGATGCAATAGTTTGACTGCTGTAGGTCAAAACTTCTTTTGTGACACGAGTCACTTAAAACTACTCAAAATAAGTTCTTCAGTATTGTCAGCAAGACTCGTAGCGATGGTTGCACACACTCGCCTGCAGTGAAATATTTAGTTTTTTCCACTTCGCCTACTTTCCCCTTTTGAGAGGGGCTTTCCATTATTCCCTACCGGACGTCATCACTGTAAATGCTTTCCTAATTTGAAATTACAAGGACTAGGCAGTTCCCAAATTTCGGCCTAAAATACGTTTTTACAGCATTGTGGCAATTTAATTTCAAAACGTTTAGTACGTTAATACACGCGAATGAATTTGTCACTTACCTTATTTCAGACATACGAAAAAAAATTCGCTGCAGACGTGTGAGCGCAACTATCGCTGACAGTATTAAAGAAGTTTCTGTGAATAGTATTAAGCGTTCCTGACTAGGCTGCACCACTTTACCCTTCCTGGCCGCTATATCTGTCCTTACCCTATAGCTGTATTCCACCCTTTCCCAGAGCTATTTTGCATTATGATACTAATATGCTTCTACTTTTAGTAATAGGAAACAGTGCGTATGTGTTCAAATGGCTCTGAGCACTATGGGACTTAACATCTATGGTCATCAGTCCCCTAGAACTTAGAACTACTTAAACCTAACTAACCTAAGGACAGCACACAACACCCAGCCATCACGAGGCAGAGAAAAACCCTGACCCCGCCGGGAATCGAACCCGGGAACCCGGGCGTGGGAAGCGAGAGCGCTACCGCACGACCACGAGATGCGGGCGTGCGTATGTGTCAGAACCTTTCTATAGGAGTGTGAATGGCAGTATTTATCAATTCCGATGTCAATGTCTGATCTAGATTCATTTCTGCTACACCACTTTTAATCACTATCATAACTCTGCGAATTACGTTTGACGCGAGTGAAATTAATTAATCTATACTGTATCTGTCTACCTGTAAATGTGACTGAACATGAAGAATGGTTATCAATAATGCTCAGTATGATTTTCTCATGAAACCATTGTACACAATCTCTAACTGTCACGTAAGAAAAACTTTTCTTTGTCATAAGAAGGCATGTGTTTAATTTACATGAAATTTTGGTGATGAAAAATGATTCTAATATTTTCACAAAAGGTTCTTTAAGGAACTAAAATTGTTCTTTCCTTGCAACGGATATCTCGGGTTTGCTCTGTCTGCAGTGCAAAATACACAAGCTGAATGTAGTTTGCTTCTGTTTTTTATTAATTAAGCAGCTATAGAAAATGGATTTTTGTCCTCTTTCAACAACGATGTTCTGTTTACACAGTGATACTAACTGTGACACTGCCACTTTTCGCCAAACACACTTTTCACTGAAAGAGTGCGGATAAGCTTCACTGAAATTTTTTTTAAGTAAGTAAGAGGGTATTTTACAATCAAAGGAAACGAACTTCAACAGGAACTATTGCTCTTCCTCAACATTGCTTTTCTCGGCATTGTCATACACCATACTAAATAGTTTTAACAGATACCTTTTCTTAATCACCAAAATTTACTCTTTCAGATTCCTAGTGAAAAATCTTTAATTTAATTTTAGTGGGGGGAACTAATTAGAGTACTGAACACATGACTGATAATTCACCCTGATTACCAGCACGTAAATATTGTTACACAGCATGAAATCTTCGCACTACAGTAATTACTAATCTAGCGCTTGCCTTAAAAAAAATAAGTCAGTGCAATTACCCTTTTCCAAAGTAGCTGACTATCTATACAATCATATCAAATCATCCTCTGTCCTCAGTTACGCTTTATGCAACATCTGTAACAAAAAACTTTGTGCGGTGCATGGCCATCCAAGCTCCTTGCTCTGCCATGACATATCTCTTTCTACCTCTCTGGCCTACTGCTTGAGCCTTCTTCGCTCGGCTGAGCTCTACTTGTTGAGTCTTGTACCATTGGAGAGTATATTGTTTGGTGGCCGGCATCTGCTTTCTACAACACAACTGCACACATGTATTAACTCTGTTCTTTATTTATTTAAACAGATAGCTGCTACTTAACTTTACAGCGTCCATGTGTGTGGTACAAGCTCTTCCATAATAGTCCACATTGGCCTCACTGCTGGTGAAATACAAGTCCGACTATGCGATGAATGACAGACGCCAAACTGGAGTGCAAGTTGGTGAGTTAGTGACTCAGGAATTGATTGAGTGACTTCTGTTGTGACTGAGACTGACAGACGCAGACAGACTGGGACTGACCCCTCCGGTCTTCGGCGGCGATCTAAATACTTGCATTCGAGAGGGCGATGGCAGAGTGTTGCTAGCTTCTCTCCTTATAGGTTGCATGGGGGCTTAAATATTTTAAATGAAAATATTTTTAGTAGCTGTCTGTCCGGTTCTGAAGTCTCGTAACTGGTTGGCACTGAGTACTATTAGCACGCAATCTGACTGCATAAAATAACAATAAAGAATGAAAAGAAATTTCCATTAAGACAATTGATTAATTAAGTCCCCAGCAACTATAAAAGCTACGAAACAACAAAGCACAAGTGTAACTGTTCTGTGTGTGGAAGTGTGATTCAACATCCACATCTGGCAAGGTTCTTCCTCAATAGGACAAGATATTTTAAGCACCAAAGTAATTAAAAAAAAACAGAAATATTATAATTGCACATACGAACCAGAATTACAGTCTAATACATGAACACAAGCCAGATGCTTTGTTGACTCAACCTGTGACCAAGAGGCATTGTTACTTATGAAATTTGAAATAATTTTTTTTTGTTACCTCCATATATATTGACGAAAAATACACTGTGATCATTGCAACATCCCCAATCAAAGAGCATCTGCTGTCTCGTCCAACAGAACAACTGCACACGACATGCCCTCAACTAGTACTGCTATCGACATCCTCTCAACAAGCACTGCCCACGGCAACCTCTGAATTACTACTGTCCCAGTGGAGGCGGCGGAATAAAACTCTTTGGCGCGATCTCTGGTGCTGTGACTCAGTGTAGCCACCTTTCATATGCACCTCCAACACGGGATAGAATTTGATGGTATTTTTTCCAGCATAGGTAGTGAAAATACCACCAAATTCGTGCAAAAAAATACAGCCAAAAATAAAAGATAATATTAATAAGTAAATAGCACATAACTAAATAAATTTTGGCTTTGCACTGACCCTTCAATAACCTAATATATAAAATACAGTAAGGAATACAAATGCCTGCATACATACATATGATTTTACTTAATAGTTTAAACAAGTATCATTCAATCAATGGCACCAGCAAAGACAAATAGTTGTAGGTAAGAGACTCATAACATATCATAAACAGTAAATATACAAAAAATCAGTGTATACAAATATTCACATAAAATCTTTTCAATAGTTCAATAAACAGGTAGCACTCCTCAGAGTAGTTGGCAGTTCCAACAGTAGCACCCAGCAATGGTCAACAGGTGCAAACAGCAGTCTCGTAACAGTTCACCAGCAGTATTTAAACAGCTCCAACAGTGGCACCCAGCAATGTTGAACAGGTGCAGACAGCAACAAGTGACATTATCTCAGTAGAAGCAGTTCCATCAGTGGCACCCAGCAAAGTTGAACAGGTGCAGATACCAACAAGTGACATCATTTCAGTAGAAGCAGTTCCATCAGTGGCACCCAGCAATGTTGAATGGGAGCAGACACCAACAAGTGACATCATCTCAGTAGTAGCAGTTCCATCAGTGGCACCCAGCAATGTAGAACAGGTGCAGACAGCAACAAGTGACGTCATTTCAGTAGAAGCAGTTCCATCAGTGGCAACCAGTAATGTTGAACAGGTGCAGACAGCAACAAGTGACATTATTTCAGTAGAAGCAGTTCCATCAGTTGCACCCAGTAATGTTGAATAGGTGCAGGTAACAGTCCATAATATTCACTATCACTAATCAGACAGTTCATCAGAGTTTACCAGCAGAAATTAAACATTTCCAAGTAGCACCCATCATGTTGAACAAGTGCAGGTAACAGTCCATAATATTCACTATCACTAATCAAACAGTTCATCAGAGTTATTCAGCAGAAATTAAACATTTCCAAGTGGCACCCATCACTGATGATAGGTGCAAGCACGAACAACAGTCTGAATGCACACACAATTGCTTTTACAGAATTATTATCAATGCTCTTACACTAAACATACAAATTTTAATAAACACACAAATGATATCAGATTATTGTCATATTAACTACTACAAATACACAAATATCAGCAAAGCTATAATATTTATGGGTGTCAGTAAAAGGCACAACAAACAAGTAAAATAATATTTAGGAGGTATGTCAGTACCAATTATTTGGGATTAGGAAAGGAAAACACACAAAACACACTCACTAATCTTTCTAATTGAATAGTGTTAATTGTGTAAATGCAATCCTGTCAAAGATTTGATGTTCAACACGTGTGTCAAGTAGTAGTGGCAGCTGTGTATAACAGTCAATAATAGTTAGTCAACGTCATAGTCATCATGTCAAGACCGATGTTTGCCAAGCCAAATCAAATGTACAGTTGCTGAACAACTGTCAATGTGCCAAGATATTCAAATACTGCTTATTGACTTAACGAAGTGTGTGTGTGTGTGTGTGTGTGTGTGTGTGTGTGTGTGTGTGTGTGTGTGTGTAGACAATCTTCCCTCTACTTGAGTGTTCTAGTCTGCCATCTTCATCCTCCTTGTTCCATATAAACCAACAAAAAAAATATGCTCCTCACTTACTTTACCTCTTATCCACCGAAACTCCAATAACCATCAGCAACACGTAATCTTAATACTTCAATAACAACTCTTACGCCGATACATATAAACCTTATCATCAATATCATTTACCTTACCTCTTGTCCACCAAAACTCCAATAATCATCAACTTCACACAATCTCAATACCTCATAATACCTCTTCAGTACGTCAATACATATAAACCTTATCGCCAACATCATTTCACTTCCATAACAACTCTTTCCTCTAGTCAGTCTCCTCGAACAAGTACAGATAAAATCCTAGTGCAAACTTCAATTCATCATCCCATACAATCCGAAGACACGACGTCCACACACAACCTCTGTGTAATCCATGTGACCAAATCTTCTACTCATTATGAATTATAAACTACATTTTGGTTATCTTGTTCATCATTAAATAAAAGAAATTCATACATGACCTCTAACAGCCTTTAGTTTGAATAACTTTCAGTAAGTACGTACGAGTACGGAGTGTGAATGATCGTAATATTTCACAGTGTGTACACCACTTCAAGAATCATGGCAAAACAGAAGCAAACATGTGGAGTATTTCTTGTGTCAAGTGTCACTTGCTATTTCAATTGCTCACGAAAAATGCAGCGTAATAACTGTCAATGGTCTAAACCTAGTGTTGGTGTGTCATGTCGTTACCTTCCTTCCCATCAGCATAAATTTATACAGCTTCCATAAAACCTCCAGCTCATGTGACTTCAATGAAGTTTCTTGTACCAATGTCGTTCGTAGAATTATAGCAGTTCATTTTCTTATCTTAAAAGATAAGGCACTGAGCGTAAGCAAAACATGCAATAGCTAGTAAATATAACAGTAGAGAACAGAATGTTAACAAGTGGATGTACCAACAATCTATAATTAATACCACAGTGTGGCCTAAACTCCATGTTCATACACCGTATATCAGCATTTCTATATACCAAATTAAAGAGTAGTTATGACAACAAAACAGAAATGTGTAAATATGCAATCCATACGCAGAGTAGCAAATATATATCTTACATAATAAACAGGTCATTAGCATCATATCAGCATAAGCAAATAAATGTTCATATGTAATCTTAATAAGTAAAGATGAAGGCGCAAGCAGATAAATCACTAAGAATAACATACATAAACATATCAGCACAACTAATCAGGTAACAATTATAATTTAAATAAATAATCACAGCAGGCACATAATAAAACATATGACATCAGTGAAAAAGCAGTGCAGCCAAGCGATGCATAATATACATAAGTAACAACCCTGTCCTTAATCAATCATTGTCAAAATCAGTTAACACGAAGTACACTGCTGGCCACCGTAAATGCAACACCAAGAAAGACAAGAGGTAGCATAACAAGATTTATTTTGTAGATAACATGTTGACCAAGTATCAAATGATTACGTTTACAGACGTCTGTGACATGTGGTTCCTGCCAGAATCAGTAGCCAGAGTAGCCGCCATTGTTGGAGATCACCGCTGCCACACGTCTCGGCATTGAGTCAAAGAGACGTTGGATGTGTTCTTGGGGTACAGAAGCCCAAGCAGCTTCCACACTTTGCCAAAGATCATCTGGTGCGGCAGCTGGGGATGTAATCTGGGTCACTCGTTGAGCAACCATGGACCACATGTTTTCTATCGGCGAAAGGTCCGGAGAGCGAGCCGGCCATGGAAGCAATTCAATCTGGTTATTAACGAAGAACCTTTGGACAATGCATGCCACGTGGGGTCGCGCATTATCCTGTTGAAATATGGCTGTGGCCGAGCCCTGAAGGTAAGGAAGGACAACTGGCTCCAGCGCCTCGGATATGTAGCGCCGGTTATTTAAAGTACCGGCAATGCGTACTAGAGGCGTGCGAGAGTAATATCCAATACCGCCCCATACCATAATACCCGGTTCAAGACCAGTGTGGCGGTGCATAATGCAGCTGTCCAGCATCCTCTCTCCACGGTGTCTCCACACTCGAATCCGACCATCGTGGTGCTGCAGACAGAAGCGTGCCTCGTCAGTAAAGACAACGTCATTCCATTCTCCCCTCCACATCCGTCTGTCATCACACCATTGGCGACGGAGACGTCTGTGGTTCTGCGTCAATGGTAGACGAAGCAATGGACGTCTTGCGGACAGACCACTCTGCTGTAAACGGCGTCGAATGGTACGCGCAGACGCTGGATGATGCATTACAGACGCAATGTGCTGTGCTATGGTTCGGGATGTCACTGAGCGATCCGTCACGGCTATGCGCACAATTTGCCTATCAGCACGTGAAGTGGTGCACCGAGGTGAATGCGATAGACCACGTCGGTCCGTGGAACCCTCCTGCATCCAACGGTCACATATCCGCATTACAGTTGTTTGGTTTCGTCCAACACGACTAGCGATTTCTCTGTATGATAATCCACAATCTAGGTAAGCCACTATCCTTCCTCTGTCGAACTCGGATACTTGATCAAAAGATGTTCGCTGTTGTCTACGAGGCATAACTGATCGTCTTGTGAAACAACCACAAGGCAAACACACGTCCCGAACGTACACTCGTCGAAATCGCCAAGCCTTAAATGGCGCTATGAGGTGTCGCCAGAGGCGCGCGTGATGTGCGTCTGCGCTGAAATTCTGATCAGTTGCATATCTCATCGCTGCAAACCCATGGCGTAAATTTCACTTGATTCGGATGCTTCCTTCAGGGTGTTGCATTTACTGTGGCCAGCAGTGTATAAATCACGTAATCGCGAGCAGCAAATTACGTATAAAGTACGTACCTAAGTGGAAATATGTTACCTGAAAAATAAACACAGTTAATAGTTACCTTTTTAGTTTATTACTTTCTTCTTCGAAATTACATTCTTCCTGAAATTTTCTCGATAGCAAGTCCTCTTCAACATCGGACACACACAGAATGTACCTGAAGTCCTTAAATATTTTATACAACTGTATCCTGAAAAAAACTGAAAGTTAATAACATAATTTATCAGGTCACTATAGCTTTATACTGAATTGAATCAGAGAAATTAGACTGTGTATTTGTTTACGGCTGTCAGTGCATTCGCACTGAGCGCTCGATCAGCTGTAGGTACGCGTGACATAGGAAGAAATTGTTCGCGGTCAACGACTGCCTTGTGCGGCGCGCAGATTTGACTGTTGCTTTGAGTGTGAGCCGCCGCCAGAACACGGCGCGGTATCCTTGTATTCTCTGCGCGTTTACGTATAACTGTTAGTTTCTCAAAAGTATGTCATTCCACAAAAAATTTAACGTTCGATATATGATGTATTCCCTTAGAGCGCCGAGATTTAAGAGTTTCTACTTCGACAGTGATATGATGAATAATTTTGCGAACTCTATATGGACCGTTATAAAGCAGAATAAATTTGCGACACAAGCCTTTTCCTTTGTGAGACAAACGATGAGACTTAATTAACACCTTTTGACCAACTGACAAGGTTTTTAAACGACCGGGACGTTTAGCTGATTTCTCTCTTCTAGCAGCCGCAGATGCAATATTTTGTAGAGCCAGATTGACAACTTCAGAATGCCGCAGTTTCCGTGAAGGCGGAAAAGGAACGATTTCAGAAATGCGGTTTGTCGGTGCTTTATTTTTTAATATCAATATAGGCGGTAAAGAAGTTGAATCATTAGGGAGTTCATTCAGAATGTTTTGAAAATACGAAGATACTGATCCCACGTTCTGTGGTTCTGATGACAATAAAGTCGACACAATTTTATTATTTCCTTCATCCATCTCTCTGAAGCGTTAGATTGAGGGTGAAAAAGTGAAATGAAAATTGGTTTAATCTTACGACGCCGTAGAGTATGAAGCTAAATTTTAGAGCGAAACTGTAATCCATTATCTGATATAACCTTATCAACGTGACCCACTTCTTTAAGAAAATGTTTGATGAAAGCGTTAGGTACTGAACGAGCTGTTGCTTTGCGTAAAGGTGGAAAAACACATATTTTGATGTTAATTCCACTGCTACCAAAATGTACGCAAAACCATTAGTAGAACGAACCACTGGACCGAACAAATCGACTACAGCCATCTCCTTTAATTTCGCTGGAATGATATGAAAGAACGGTGCTCTGTGAGAAATAGTTGGCGGCTTAGTCTTTTGACATAATTTGCATTTGGCAAGAACACATCGAATACGTTTTCCATATTACTGAAGTAGCAATTTTCTCGTAATTTATGAAAGCATTTTCTGGGAACAAAGTGTGCATAACTGAAATGTGTATACCAAATCAATTTATTAACCCACTCATCAGGAATGCAAACTAACCAAACAGAGTTGTCGACCGATTTTCGTTTAAAAAGAATATCATTGCGAACTAAATAATAGTGTCTAATCGCTACGCTTTCCTTTCTCCTCCACTTCTCCTTAATGTTGTTCCAGATTGGATCCTTGTTTTGCTCCTTAGCGATGTCCTGGAGCGAAGACGAAATAAAATTTTCAAACGCAACACCTTGAATATACATCAAACAATAATTGTTTTCTTTGCAGTCCTCCTCAGCACTTTGTTTCAAACCCATAAGTGCACGTGATAAAGCATCAGCAATAATATTATAAGAACCCTGTATGTAAACAATACTAAAATCAAATTCCTGTAGATACAGCGCCCATCGTGACAATCTTCCATGTGTTAATTTTGTTGACATAAGAAATTCCAAAGCTCGATGATCGGTATAAGCCTTAGTATGTCTGCCATACAAAAATATGCGAAATTTTGTGAAAGCCCAAACAATAGCCAAGGCTTCAAGTTCCGTAATCGAATAATTCTTTTCTGATTTGGAGAGAACACGACTTCCAAATGCCATAGTCTTCTGTACTACAAAGCCGTTTTCTTCTATCTCTTGAAATAAATGTGCACCTAGGCCTTTGTATGATGAGTCCGCCGCCAAACCAAAATCTTTAGATAAATCCGGATGTGAAAGAAGTGGAGCAGCAACTAAAGCATCAGGAAGTTGTTCAAATTCTGATTGAGCTTCCTCATCCCAACACCAATGAGAATTCTTTCCAGATAGTTCGCATAAACGAGGTGTAGCCAAATTGTCCAATCTAACAAAGCGTCTAAGAAAATTACAGACACCAAGGAAACTACGAACATCGCGTTTTGTAGTAGGAACAGCATAATTACCAACAGCGTCTAGTTTCTCTGGATCAGGAAGAATACCTTCTGTAGAAATAATATGACCAAGAAATTTCACCTGAGAACGACCAAATTCAGATTTTTCCAAGTTCACTGTAATGCCAACTCTTGCAAAAATACGTAATAATGAATCCAAAATTTTGTTATGCTCACTCCAAGAACGTTTAGCAATAAGAATATCGTCAACATATGAAGTAATATTGTAGCGAAGATAAACAGGTAAAATTTTGTTTAAACTACGAATGTATGCTGCTGAAGATACAGTAAGCCCAAACGGTAATTTCCGAAATTGATAACAGTTACCAAAGACTAAAAAGGCAGTGTATTTTCTACAATCAGGGTGCAGTCCTATTTGCCAAAAACTTGCGCGCGTATCAATCGTGGGTAAAACTTTAATTCCATGGAAATGTTGAAGAAGTTCATCTAAATTTTGTGGACGGTCAACTTCAGGAATGATGATATTATTTATTTGTCTTTAATCCAGAACCTAACGAATTGACCCATCCTTTTTAAGAACGACATGTAATGGGCTGGTATAAGGGCTGACTGCTGGCTCAATAATGCCTTCATCTAACATGCATTGAAGTTCACTCTTAACCTTGTCTCTATAAGCCAAAGGAATAGCGTACGTATTTCCTCGAAATAGTGTGTGTTCTTTTACTTTAAGTAATTATTGTTAGCCTTGTATAGTTCCTGTGTGATGACTAAATACTGTAGCATGTGAAGTCAAAATTTGGTGCAGTTCTTCTCTTGCAACGTCATCTGGCACTTCAGCTTTGTTAACCTTTTCATTAATTAATTCTTCGCTATTAGTTATATCATCCATCCCGTCTCTGTATCTGTTGTCGTTGTCATGAATGAACACATTGTCGTCATAATACTCAGCGAAAACATCAGAAGTAAGAAAACTTAAACATTTTGTATCTGATTCAAATTTCGTTACACACTCGAAAAACTTCAAACATCTCGCCCTTCCGGCAACAGTCAAGTTCACACTTCCTTCCTTAAAGTTTAAAATTGCCTTATGTGATGTGTGTTAAGAAACTCCATACCTAATATAATCTGTGTACTGAGTAATGGAACAATAATAAAATTAGCAGAAAATTCATATCCTTGACAAATGTAATTTAAGTTGGTCTGTTGTTTGACTTCCACACTTTTTCCAGAAACAGCTCCTCGAATTGTAGATTTAGAAACAGGTGACACAGGACAAGCAATAGTTCTTACACATATAAGAAAAACTGATTCACTAATAACATTCAATGGGCTCCCAGAATCTAAAACCGCAGTGAACTTATTCTTACCCACACATACTTCAATAACAGGATGTAAAAATGCGTCTACATTATTTTTCTTTTCGTCTAGCAAAATGTCTCTCATGTCTTCCAGACGTACGTAGTGTAATGTCGTAGTGTCATTACTTTCTGAACCGTATATATTGCTGCCAGAAGCCGAAGCTACAAGCCATTGTCGATTGTTTGCGTCACGTCTTTGATTATTGGCGTCATTTTGCAGATCAATTTCTACGATTTGCACTTGTCTCTCTGAATTTCTGGCACGCGGAGGATGCCAATTAGGTCCCTCCTGTCTGTTACATGTAAATTCTTGGTTGTGTCTGTTATTAAAATTTCTGTTTTCCTGGCTATCTGCATGACTACTTCTTGTGTAACTGTCGGTTCTGGAATTACTGTTAGATCTACTACCCCGGTTATTTCTGTAGTGAGAATTTCTATTATTGTATGAATAATTTCTGTCTTGATGATATCGATTACTGTTTCCGTATGATTGATCATTCCGGTACGAATTTCCGTTATTATAATTGTCTGTGTAATTTCTGTTAGAACGTCTGTTATTGTCACAAGGCTGGTACCTATTGTGGTATCTATTGTCCTGTCTGTTTCGTCTGTCATTCTCAAAATTACCCATATAACGTCAGTTCCGATCATTATCCCTTCTCCCTGAAAATCTATTGTGATTACCGTTACTGGAAAAATTACAATAAGCCTCGTCGTCGTTGTCATACTCAAGTTCTTGTAGCAAAGTCTTAAAAGTCTCAATGACGTCTTTACATCTTCCGGCTAAAGCAAATTGTCTTATCGATTGTGGCAGCTTAGTTAAGCAAATGCGAATTAATTCAGTCGGGCTATAAGGGTTGGAAAGGAATTGTTTCTTTCCAATCTTTTCTTCAAAATATTCTGCGTGGGTGCGGAACTCAGACTGTTTAAAATTACGCTGCATAATATGACTATGTTTGACTCTGTCTTGCGTGTTTTCAGACCAATATGCCGATAGAAATGCATGATAAAAATCATTTAAATTATTATAATCTCTAGTAAGTGCGCGCATCCGCGTCGCCGGTTCGTTTTCTAAATATCCACACATAAATTCCAATTTGTGACTTAGTGGCCAGTTTGGTGGAAGTGCGTACATAAATTGATCTAACCATGAAAATGGATGTATGTCATTCTTAGAATTGCGAAAGATCTTTAATTTCCGCACAGTTAAAAAGTGTTTATAGTCAAAGTCTTCGCCTCGTGGCGACAAAGATCTACCGCGTCTGTCCCAGTCCGAATGTCGATTATTGTCAAGTTCGCGCGCCTGGCGCACTTTTGTTGCGTCTCGTAAACGAAATAAATTATATTCTTCAAAACCCGCTGCTATCTGTGATTCTAAATTTCTTCTACTGTCTTTTCCTACGATTTCGCTTTCAATTTGTTTGACTTACTTTCGTAAAGCCTCAAATTCCCTTTTAACGCTTTCATTGAATTTTCCCCGATTTTCAACATGTTTATATATGTTCTGGTACTCTTCGGTTTCTGCAAATGGCAATGGAGCTGCATCATGTGAACCTCTGTCCCCATTTAAACTGAGACTTGTCAATTTATCTGAAATCTACTCAACTCTTTCCGATAAGTCACCTATTTGTTCTTTCTGTTTATTTACGTCTTCCGTAAGTGTCGCGACTCGGGTTTCAGTATTGACACATTTAGTAGTTATCTGTTCATATTGTTGTGTTAGGTTATTTATTCTGTCATTTGGTACGGATTCCTCGACTCTTTCAAATATTTCTTCCTTATCGAGTGCACGTTGTAAATTTAACTCTGAAAATTTTTGTACTATCATGCGATCTCTTTCTTCCTGTTCTCTATCCTGTTCCTTTTGTCTGATTTCTATTGAAATTAATCTATTATTGTGAGCATTCAAAATCGGTTGTACTTCTTGTCTAATTTCTTTCTTTAATTCATCTTTCATGTTTTTAAAACATGCCCCTATTCGTGAGTCTAACCGTGTTTCCATTGTTTTCATCTCGGTTTTAATTGTTCCTATTTATGAGTCTAACCGTGTTTCCATTGCTCCCAACTGTGATCCCAAATTTAATATAGCACCCATCAACTGCTCAATATTAACTGGTTCAAAATTCTTTTCGCCCCTAACATTTCCCGTAAAACTAACTTCTTTCGTCATAGCCGTAAAGCTATCTGTGTTTGATACTATTTCAGAATCTTCTATCGTTAATCTCGTATTCTGTGAATTTTTTGATTGTGAAAAATTTTGAACTGGTTCCGGACTATTTTCCCGGTTTATTAAATTGTTTTCTACTTCATTATTCATCATACTGTTCTCCTGTGTTGGCGAGTTCACTATGTTAACAATTTCGTCATTCTGACTATCCATCATTTTTGCCTTTTTCATCGATCGCGTAATCATTTACAAAACATACAAAACTCGTCACTATACGAAAATTACACTCAATATAACACTTTATCGCCAACAATACCATTCACACGAAATGCTTCCCGACAAACAAGCCTAATGAACAATTAAAACCTTCACAATTGCAGAAAATTGTCAAACCCGTATACGACTCATCAAAAATTAAATTCCACAAAAATTACATCAGAAGAATGACAAGACAACTACAAATGTTCAGTTACAAAATCTATACGTGAAATACAGACTACAATTACTAAACTACAAATTACTACATCAATACTACTGTCTGCTATTTTTACTATCAAAAGACTTCCAAGGGACGATCCGAAGCAGCGGTCGCCACGTGCATGGGGACTTAGGTATTTTAAATGAAAATATTTTTAGTAGCTGTCTGTCCGGTTACGAAGTCTCGTAACCGGTTGGCCTTGAGTACTATTAGCTTGCAATCTGACTGCATAAAATAACAATAAAGAGCGAAAGGAAATTTCCGTTAACACAATTGATTAATTAAGTCCTCAGCAACTATAAAAGCTACGAAACAACAAAGCACAAGTGTAACTGTTCTGTGTGTGGAAGTGTGATTCAACGTACACATCTGGCACGGTTCTTCCTCAATACGACAAGATATTTTAAACACCATTTACAATGAAGTAATTAAAAAAACCAGAAATATTATAATTGCACATACAAATCAGAATTACAGTCTACTACATGAACACAAGCCAGATGCTTTGTTGACTCAACCTGTGACCAAGAGGCATTGTCATTTAGGAAATTTGAAATAAATTTTTTTTTACCTTCATATATATTGACGAAAAATACACTGTGATCATTGCAACATCCCCAATCAAACAGCATCTGCTGTCTCGTCCAACAGAACAACTGCACACGACATGCCCTCAACTAGTACTGCTATCGACGTCCTCTCAACAAGCACTGCCCACGGCAGCCTCTGAACTACTACTGCTCAGTGGAGGCGGCGGAATAAAACTCTTTGGCGCGATCTCTGGCGCTGTGACTCAGTGTAGCCACCTTTCAAGGTGCGCTTGATCTAGCACCTACTGTCGACCTTCTCGATGCATCTTTGCTGACCAGTGTGATGGCGACAACTTACACCAGCACACTACTCGGTAATACCACAACCTCTGGTAGCCAAAGAATACGTGTCACTCATGTGTCCATCATGCAAAGATGCTCGAAGTGGTAAACACTCCGAGCAACTGTGATTACTTTTCATATTTACGTTCAAAGATACGCCACGTAGCAAACATACCAGACAAACTTTGATATCTTACAACCTACACATTTTTTCAACCATTACTCCTAATAGAGATATCTTTCAACTTCTTTTGTATTAACATTTTTGCACTGAACTTGTATTTATTTTTGTATTAAATGTAAGTAAAGGGTTAGAAAAGTGAGGTTACGCTGTAACAAAATGAGACTCTTTAATAAAGACGAAAAGCCAAGGCACTCGTCATAGTATTTACAATATTTACTAACCAGTGCAACCATTGTTTTCAAAATTTATACATTTTATTAGCAAAAACTATATGTGGGTTACATATATTTAAAATTGCTAGAAACATTACTTGTCACCGTCAGTTTCAGAAGAGAGTTAACGGTACAGCTCAACAGGCAGTTTTTAATATCAGTCAGGACATAATGTGAGACACAGAATTAGCTCCTCAGAACTGTAACTGAATGATGAACATCAAGTTTTAGTGGATGAATGAAAAGCGTTAAATCGGATGCTGATAGCTGCACGAAAATACTGGTTGTGTGCTCTTAGAAAATAATGAGTAACCGTAAAAGGTGGTAAATGTTGGCTTATTATTGCTACAAGTCGTTAATCTGACGTTTCCATTCTGGAAAACTTAACGTGCGCACATAAATTATTGAACTTTTCATGAAAGGATTGTTGGAGGGAGCACTTGTTTCGTGACAGCGGGTGGAATAATAGGATGTGCCGCGTGACTGTTGTTGTGTCTGCATCACTAAACGACTATCACGGAACCCGGAACCACGTACCATTTCCAGGTTCTCAATCTAGCGTCTTCAAGTGGCAACACATATTTTATTTTCAACATTTCGGGCAATTATTAACCGAATTTTAAAATTTAAATTGTTCTGATAATCTCCTTATTAAGAGATAAAAGCTTATGTCAAAAATTAACACCAGGAGACAAGTATTTGGAACTATGTTTGTCATGAGCAAACGTATCCGACGGCGCACAATTAACTGGACTTTACTCATCCTTTATTTCGTAATGAGTACCCCTAGCGACTTCCAACCTATTTTCCACATAACTTCAGACCTTTTTTCGCTTTCACCCTCCACAAAACGGTGAAAGGAAAGTTGTTTATCACTTACTACTTTTTCACTGTTGATGAAGTAAACCTTCAGTATCGGTTGTGTCGTTTTAATTAAATACTTCTTGACTATCGACTCTACCTGCAGTAGAGTTTGCAGACAGTACTCACGCATACCACTGAATTTACGTGTAAAATTGTATCATTATACGACACATACTTTAGAAGATAAGCTGGCATAAACACTGAGATGCATGAAAAAATTAATTTTGGTTTAAAATGGAGCGCAAACATCCAGTGATTCATAATGAGAGCTGGTAACGACTTCCAACAAATTGGAATTAGAATTTCAAAGCTTTTCTAAACTATTTTTTGCTTTCATGCTTAGCGTAATACATTGAAGCCCCAAAGAAACTGGTATAGACGCGCGTATTAAAATACAGACATGTATAACAGGATGAACCCGGCGTTGCGGTCGGCAACGCTTTTATAAGACAACAAGTGTCTGGCGCAGTTGTTAGATCGGTTGCTGCTGTTACAATGGCAGGTTATCAAGATTTAAGCAAGTTTGAATGTGGTGTTATAGTCGGCGCACGAGCGATGTTACACTGCGTCTCCGAGGTAGCGTTGAAGTGGGGATTTTCCCGTACTACTATTTCACAACTGTAACATGAATATCAGGAATCCGGCAAAACATCAAATCTCCGACATCGCTGCGGCCGGAAAAGAATCCTGCAAGAACGGGACCAACGACGACTGAAGATAATCTTTCAACGCGACAGAAGTGCAATCCATCCGTACTTTGCAGCAGATTTCAATGCTGGGCCATCAACAAGTGTCAGCGTGTGAACCATTCAGCGAAATATCATCGATATGGGCTTTCATAGCCAAAGGTCCACTTCAGTACCCTTGATTATTCCACGACAAAAAGCTTTACGCCTCGCCAGGCCCGTCAACAACGACATTGGACTCTTGAAGACTGGAAACATGTTGTCTTGGCGGGCGAGTGTCTTCTCAAGTCGTATCGAGCGGATGGACGTGTACGGGTATGAAGGCAACCTCATGAATCTATGGACCTTGCATTTCATTATTATACTGTTCATGCTCGTGGAGGCTCTGTAATGGTGTGGGTTGCATGTAGTTGGAGTGATATGGGACCCCTTATACGTCTAGATATGACACTGACAGGTGAGACGTACGTAAGCATCCTGTCTGATCATCTGCACCCATTCATGTCCATTGTGCATTGCGACGGACTTGGGCAATTCCAGCAGGACAATGTGATACCCAACAAATCTAGAATTGCTACGGAGTGGCTACAGGAACACCCTTCTGAGTTTAAAAACTTCCGATGAGCAGCAAACTGCCCAGATATGAACATTATTGAGGATATCTGGAATGCCTTGCAACGTGCTGTTCAGAAGAGATCTCTACCCACTGGCACTCTTACGGATCTATGGACAGCCCTGCAGGATTCATGGTTTCAGTGCCCTCCAGCACTACTTCAGACATTAATCGAGTTCATTCCACGCCGTGTTGTGGCACTTCTGCTTGTTCGCGGGGGCCATACATGACATTAGACTGGTGTACCAGTTCCTTTGTCTCTTCAGTGTATATTTAACACACTAACTAATTCTTGAATTAATGACAGTTATGAAGCTGTTTTAGTCGTGGGACATGCACAGGCACGTCTTTTCACGTGCCACAGTAGATATTGCTTTTTCCTTCTTTAGATTACAGAGTGCACACCATCACCAAATTCAACGCATCCATTTTGTCACTCAGGTGATCTCAGCTTTATGAATAACAAACAAATACTTTGAGGAAAGTTTGTTTGTTATCGTTAAGTTCAAAATTGTAGCCCTCTTGCAACTGACTTGGTGTTACGGACATTATTTATAAAACTGACAAATCGAAATTACTGGCCTAACCACCCGTACGCGCTCCAATATTTCAATATATCGCTTGTTAATACGATGGCACCACCTGAAGTCTACACGGCAAATTACAAGTGCTATGGGTGTTGTACTTTTACCTTTTATTCATTTGACAACCGATATGGGAGCATTCTGTTTTATTAATGACCAACCAAGTGGAGTTACTTTAATATATTTACACTTTGATAATGTCGACGGCACATGTGTGTGAACATATACACAAAGTGTAACGCCAATCTGAAGATGACAGCACGATTCTTACGAACTTAGCTTTCGCAAAAAATATATGCCTATTAATGGTGATCCATGGTGGTTCGCTGCCAGTCGATAAAGGGTAATATTTGATCGGTTGCCGAACGAAGAAGGAGATGGCGCTCGACCGAAGCGAGGTGAGGTGAGCTGAGCTGCGGAGACCAAAGTGGCCGGCCACCGGTGGGGTGGGGTGGGGTAAAGTACAGGCAAGGCAGATCGGAAAGGCCTCGGGGTCAGGGATTTTCTCTGCCTCGTGATGGCTGGGTGTTGTGTGATGTCCTTAGGTTAGTTAGGTTTAAGTAGTTCTAAGTTCTAGGGGACTGATGACCATAGATGTTAAGTCCCATAGTGCTCAGAGCCATTTGAACCATTTTTCGGAAAGGCCAGTGCGGCGATTGCTGCCAAATTTTGCTGTGGGGTTGGCAGTGGACTGGAATGGTCACTGTTGTTGTCTAGATGCCGTGGACTTGCCGCACGTTACCTTAGTTTCTTTTCGCCTTTCCCGATAGTGGTTTCTGGGCGGACTGGAAGCAGAAGTTTTCATCTATTTTGAAACCGGGCTGCAATACCTTGTTACATTCTTAATCCATTGTTTGAGATAGCTTCTGCTTGATTTGTGATTTGTGTGAGAAAGAATGTGACCTCTCAATAGCTGTGAGGCGTTTGCGCTTGGATATATTTATAAACATGTTTTGTGCACCATTGCTTCTTAAGGATCGTATGTGAGCAGCTTCACTAACTGCTTACAGGACTTTTTCTTTATATAAGGAACAATTTCTTGCCATGATTGTAAATCCCATATCTCTGGCATGCCTGTTGTTGCATTTTAGGATGTTTCAGTTGTGCCGTATAGAGCTCCAGTATAACTAAATGTGCTTCACCGCGCGCTTGTGCGGATTCGTTTTCTGGATGAGTTATTTTTCCTATCCGTGTGCTGGCGGGAGCGAGGCAAATTTTAAGCTAGAGGCACTTTTACCTCTCTTTCGAGTATTTAAACATTAATGAATATCGATCTGTGAATACGCCCCCTCAGGGCTCTGAGCTGACTGTAATTTTAAGGTTTTATGAAATTCATTTAATCCGTGATTGCTAAGAAAGGTGTTAATTTGCAGTCGCCATCCATGCTTTGCTGTTCCATTCAGGCGAAAAATGTTTAAGAGGTGGTGTTGTTTTGCTTTGGTTAGTTGATGCATGCCACTAAACTGGAGACGCACTTGTACTTTAGATCGATTTATTTGACATCCTTGTTAGTTTGGCCATAAGAAGCAGGAATGAAATGTTGTTTCAGTGTTACTGTACATACACAGTTCCTATAGAACCTGTATTTCTGCTATTTGCAGCTTATTTGGGCAATTGCTCGTAAGCAAAATTTGCACATTGGGTTTTGAGTGCCTAAGGTGGGCACGTGATATCTGTTCTTCAACTAATACATGTGGGCTTTAGGTGCGCCTGTCATGTTTGCTGTTCAAAGGTCTCGGGTAAAGCTCGGTCGGTCGCGTGTTTGTCCTGGCCTGGCTGCGCAGTCGATTGAGCAAGACTGCCTTCTGGATTGATTGATCGGTTACACTGGCGCCTTGATATCCGGACAGACAACCCACACATTGCAAATATCAGCCGGTGTGTGAGATAATCGCAACGGGTCCCTATTCTGCTTCTAATTTGGAGCCTCTACAGAAAAGCTAAGTTTCATTGAATTTGAAAACTTTGCTAACTCTCTTATCTTTGTGGACATGTTAAAGCAATTTTTTCTCTTTCAATAAGCCTTGGCCTTTAGCAATTGTGGCTCAAATTATTGTGAGCTTCGTGTAACAGATGATGTGTTCTGTTGTGTTTTACTGACGAACGTATTTACAGGCTGTGTAACGAATTCTTTCTTTAGGTTAAAGGAGAGCGTGTATTTGCTCAGAGTGTTGAATGCCATTAAAATTGTCTTACTAACCACATTTGGTGAAGCTAATTGGTAATTGTTAATGGCCCCTTTTAAATTATTTCAATTATTTCAGTTATTTAATCTGTTATACTAGTTTCCAGAATTGGTTTGTTGGTGCGATAAATCTAGTTGAAAAGATCACTCCGGGGCCCAGTCTTTCCATTTTGGTTCTTTGTCGGCGTTCTTTTGGTCGTGAATTTCCTCGTCAAATTGCAAGACGCAGGTGTGCCAACACCTTGAGATCCCACTGCGCCGGGAAGTAGGATTAACTCTTAAAAACGCGAATATGTCTAGATGTTTTGGTAAAAGTGTCTTTGTTCACGACACATGAGTCGCAAACCTACGAAGAGCCTTCAATAAGTAAGGCAACACATATTTGTTAGAATTCAGCTGTCCTTTATTTTGCACAATTCGCTAATTGTTTCGGTCAGTGACCATTATCCAGCTTAGCTTGAATTTTGAAAATTATTTGGCTGCTGCATATCCCAATCTGCTCTCGGCCAGTTTCTGTTGAAAAATGGACGTAGTAAAATATTCTCGCTTCAGCCCCTGTGGTTGCACGAACTTCTGATAGGTGGCAGCGCTAAACATCTGGTGTGTGTGACGCAGGTGCGTTCCAAACAATGAGCTGTCATTGAGTCATTCAGTTTCCTTTGGCGGGACACCAGAGGATCTCAGATATTCACAGGCGCTTGCAGAATGTCGACAGACATCTGACAGTGATCAAAAGCACGGTGAGTCGTTGGGCGAGTCTTCCGTCATCTTCGGAACAAGGCTGCGCAAACCTGTCCGATCTCTCATGTGCTGGCCGGACGCACACTGCTATGACTCCTGCAGGAATTTGAAGAAATAACTTCAGTGCATTCGTCACCACATAAACTTAGACGTTCTGCAAGACAGCACAAGGGGTCATAAAAGTCTGTGCGCTAGAGAGGCGCTCAAAAAGCGTCATAGGATTATCCTTCCTCATCCACGCTACAGCCCGGATCTCGAACATTCCGACTTCTATCTGTTTGGCCCAATGAATGATGCACTCCGCTGGAAGCAGTACGTGGATAATGGAGAGGTTATTGATGCGTGAAGACGTTGGCTGAGGCCTCGAGCAAAGAGACCCCTCCTAGTAAGGTAGCGTACAGCCGTTGCATTAAAAAGACTTACAAACGAAGTCTTTTAGCCGAAAAGAGGGCGGAAGGGAATAACATAGTTCTTAGGAATCCTGAATAGAACTAACCTGCTTTCAGAAAAGAGTAAGTTGCATTTAATATTGAACGCCTCAAGTACTTTCATTCTGTTACATCCCTAACTAAGCCCAAAACATATTCGCGTTTTTTGTGGTATGACAGGAGAATTTTTCATTCTCTTTCGCAACTTTTACAAAATTTTGACATTAGACCGCCATAGCTTTGCAACCGATGTAGATTTTTCTTGGGCAACGTCTTTCGAACCATGTCGCTTATTTCGTGGCAACGGATAAGGCTTTCACCAAACAGCAGGACGACGATTAAGAACATGTATTTTTCTACTTTCTTCCAAAATTTGAACTGATTCGCAGAAGTTTAAAAAAAAACAGAAGTGGCGCAAGCACAAAAAAAGTGTTTTTAGCCCATGAATTCCGAAAGGAGCTAGATTTCTGAAAGGGAGTTTTCTGTATCATCGTAAGAATGCATTTTTTTATTTATTTCACTTTAAAACATACGAGCTACATTTAACTTGACATTAACCTATCGTATCTCGACAACAGATAAACATTACTGGACAAATAGTTTCATTTTGAGTTTATCCATTTATCTACCATAGTGCAAAATTTGAACCGATTCGTACATGTTTACAGCGTAGAAATGGGCGCTTCAGGAACCTCCCAGAAGTACGTGCCTTCTGCATGTATTTTCACGTGAAATTCAAACGGTGCACATATAAAAGGTGCGCCGGCCTTAGTGGCCGAGCGGTTCTAGGCGCTACAGTCGGGAACCGCGAGACCGCTAGTGTCGCAGGTTCGAATCCCAGCTGGGGCATGGATGTGTGTGATGTCCTTATGTTAGTTAGGTTTAAGTAGTTCTAAGTTCTAGGGGACTGATGACCACAGAAGATAAGTCCTATAGTGCTCAGAACCATTTGAACCATTTTTATAAATGGTGCCATTAGGTGAGGACTAGCTTCAGCCTAGTTGCAAAACGTATTAATCAGTTCGCAGAATCTGCCTAGGTGCCAGCTCCGGTTCATTGTTCACCTGCTTACTATACCGTAACATCTAAACGGCCACTGGTGTGGGCTGAATCAAAAAGTTTTCAACCAGTGTTCGTAGCTCATAAACGAACCGATCACGAAGACCCCACCCATATGAACTGCGATCGTGCCTGGAGCCTTCTCAGAAATATTTATTATTACAGAGCTTCTGCAAAGATTAGGGGGTGCGATGCTTCCCTTCAGGAGTTTGGTCAGCTGCAGATATTAACACATTCCTTGAAATTCCACTGCACAACGATGTTTTCAATGCAGGGTTGCAAGATCCCAAAATGTATTATAATCAGTCTCATAGTCACTCGTCTCAAACAGCTATTAAAAATTTGTGTTCGGAACAGAAAAGTGGAAAAATGCCGTTGTATTGAAAAGAGGATAAACCGTCACAGATATTGCCATTCTCTATTTCGTCTGAAAAACCAGCCATGTTTTTGAGAGAAGACCCGTTGACATTGTTTCGATTGCTTCCACAACAGTACAAGGAGATTTACAGCGAACGTTGCAAGCTTTGATGGCAAGAAAGGAGATCTGCAACAAACAGAAGTCAGTTCTGATGAAATTCGTTTCATGAATTTAATTCTGTATAACTCTTGAAGGCCCAACGGTACCGACCGGCCGTCATCTTCATACCACAGGCGTCAATGGATGCGGATATGGAGGGGCATGTGGTCAGCACACCGCTCTCCCGGCCGTGTGTCAGTTTACGAGACCGGAGCCGCTACTTCTCAATCAAGTAGCTCCTCAGTTTGTCTCAAAAGGGCTGAATGCACCCCGCTTGCAAACAGCGCTCGGCAGCCCAAATGTTCGCCCATCCAAGTGCTAGCCCAGCCAGACAGTGCTTAACTTCGGCAATATGACGGGATCCGGTGTTACCACTGCGGTAAGGCCGTTGGCAGAGTACAGAGAAGGTAAAACAAATAACCAACTGATTCTGTTGACTAAAGTTCTAGCAGTTAAAATATTAGTACTGTGTTCAGGACTTGTATTATATCAAATAAAACGTAGTGCGTCTGTATTAAAGGCACCTGGAACAAAATCTTTCTTATTGGCGCATAGAACCTGCCAGTTTCCCGTATGGCGCTTAGAACGTACTTAATACATCATTTTTTCTACTTTATCTCGTTATTTTTGGTAGTGATGTGGTTGGCACTAAAACTTTGATGTGTTAGACACATTCTCCATTTTTCGGATTCGAATAATTTATGTACAGTACAGTTGTGAGATTTGACATTTAGAACGTTTTCCATTTCCACTCCTCAACAGAAAATGTTCCTGTTTTATTATTACCTACACTACTGGCCATTAAAATTGCTACACCACGAAGATGACGTGCTACAGACGCGAAATTTTACCGACGGGAAGATGATGCTGTGATATGCAAATGATTAGCTTTTCAAAGCATTCTCACAAGGTTTGCGCCGATGGCGACACCTACAACGTGCTGACATGAGGAAAGTTTCCAACCGATTTCTCATACACAAACAGCAGCTGACCACCGACTTTGATAAAGGTCAGATTGTAGCCTATCGCGATTGCAGTTTATCGTATAGTGACATTGCTGCCCGCGTTGGTCGAGATCCAAAGACTGTTAGCAGAACATGGAATCGGTGGGTTCAGGAGGGTAATATGGAACGCCGTACTGGATTCCAACGTCCTCATATAACTAGCAGTCAAGATGACAGGCATCTTATCCGCATTGCTGTAACGGATCGTGAAGCCACGTCTCGATCCCTGAGTCAACAGATGGGGACGTTTTCAAGAGAACAACCGTCTGCACGAACAGTTCGATGACGTTGGTAGCAGCATAGACTATCAGCTCGGAGACCATGGCTGTGGTTACCCTTGACGCTGCATCACAGACAGGAGCGCCTGCGATGGTGTACTCAACGACGAACCTGGGTGCACGAATGGCAAAACGTCAGTTTTTCGGATGAATCCGGGTTCTGTTTGCAGCATCATGATGGTCGCATCCGTGTTCGGCGACATCGCTGTGAACGCGCATTGGAAGCGTGTATTCGTCATCGCCATACTGGCGTATCAACAGCCGTGATGGTATGGGGTGCCACTGGTTACACGCCTCGGTCACCTCTTGTTCGCACTGACGGCACTTTGAACAATGGACGTTACATTCCAGATGTGTTACAACCCGTGGCTCTACCCTTCATTCGATCCCTGCGAAACCCTACATTTCAGCAGGATAATGCACGACCGTATGTTGCAGGCCCTGTACGGGCCTTTCTGGATACAGAAAATGTTCGACTGCTGCCCTGGGCAGCACATTCTCCACATTCTCCAGATCTCTCACCAACGGGAAACGTCTGGTCAATGGTGGCCGCGCAACTGGCTCGTCACAATACACCAGTCACTACTCTTGATGAACTGTGGTATGGTGTTGAAGCTGCATGGGCAGCTGTTCCTGTACACGCCATCCAAGCTATGTTTGACTCAATGCCCAGACGTATCAAGTCCGTTATTACGGCCAGATGTGGTTAGTCTGGGTACTGACTTCTCAGGATCTATGCATCCAAATACTGTGAAAATGTAATCACATGTTAGTTCTAGTATAACATATCTGTCCAATGAATACACGTTTATGATCTGCATTTCTTCTTGGTGTAGCAATTTTAATGGCCAGTAGTGTATAAATATTTTTCCAGAAATACCAACGACTTTATCTTGCATCTAATCGCAGGTGTCACAATGATAAAGTACATGGCTAAAGAGCTGGCCTCTGTGTCCCTATGGATCTACCTAGTCCTAATCGTGGCATTTTGTTGTTAACGTAAGATGAGCTTTATCTTCGTAGTCACGCGCTCTCCTGACCACATCTGTTCATCTCTGCCCTCCAAAGTGCACATCATGCGTCTCTCAATCACCACCAACTCTGAATGAGCCTATTCCTCATTTCTTTCATTTGCCGAACACGAGTCCCACGTTGAATCTCAGTTAATCACCTAATAGTTATAGATTTTAATAACCTGCAAAATAGGTGCTAATCCTAATCCTGTGCTACATTGATGAAATAATTTTCACTCTCGGAGGATTTGAAGGTCTTTCTTTAAATACTATTGAGTATCTTCCAGTGCCCAGGTGAATTAATTCGGCCTAAAGCCATTAACCAAAATCCCATAACTAGCATCTAAATCGTATGTCATAAATAAAATGATCATTAGAACATTTTTACAGTTTTATTAGTGCCGGAGTTTTAAGATTTGGCCTAAATAATGGAAAAGCGTCTATGTGTTACCGAAGAAGAAGTCTGATCGACGAAGTCACTACAGAACTATTCGTAGCTCCTCCCACAACTCCCATTGCGCTAATAATGTATGCAATTGTAACTACCTGTTATGTAAACAACCGTCCACTCTGGACTTGCCCACGATGGGGTGGCTTGCGTTCCTTAACAATACTGATAGCTATACAGTAAGTGCAATCTATAAGAAGGCATCTGCTAAAGAAAAGGGCTAGTCGACGGCTGAAAAGCTTGGGTGGGGGGGGGGGGTGGGGGGGAGGGGGGGAGGGCTATCGCCTTGTGGATGGATAAGTATTTACTGCATATCCAAGGGTCGTCCACGATCCTGATTCTTAAAAGTAAACATCTACGCCCTGCATTTGCTTATTGATTTAACCAAAAGTAGCACTAAAAGAGCAAAATAACGGAGTGCAAATACTAAGATCCGGCATGCCCACGCAGCGGCGAACTATATGAGACAGTCGTATGAACTTGATGGCCGCCTATATTCGACGTCAACGTGCAAGAACCAGTCGCAGACGGCACGTTAAAGCACAAGCATTGGAGGGTATATCAAGAGTGTCTGGTGGAGTGGCGGTCGGAGTGTGTGTGTGTGGGCGGGGAGCGGGGGGGGGGGGGGGGGGGCGGTACGCGGAAAACAGTGGAGCAGTCGTCGTAATTATTCGTAAACGGAGAGACTTACGTAATTTGCAAAAGAACGTGATTATTGGCTTTCGGGCCAAGGGTGGAAGCATTTCCGAAACGACTAAGTTTGTAAACTGTTCGTGTGTCGCCGTGTTTAAAATACATGCGCTTGGCAAAATTACGGTACTCAAAACCGGCACCAATGGAAATGTGACGCACCATAGGCGATAGACAACTGGGGTGGATGACAGCTGCAGATGAACCAAGGGGCTACCAACAGAGTCTCCTCAACGAACGATCAGCGGACTTTGCTGCATATGGGCCTCCGCGGCGGGCGCCTGGTTCAGGCATCCAGCGTTAAATGACAAGATTGTTGTACTCAGAAAACTGAACGTTTATCACTAAGCCTGCAAACGGATAGACACTGGTAGAAACATGAACTCATTTACTATAATCCTTTACAGACATGGTAAGAAGTGATGGATCCACGTGAAAGTAGCGTAGGAGTTCTCTCTAAATCTACAGCTGTAATAAATATACGTTCATCTTTCTTCATTATATATTGTATGATACGTTGCCAAGTATGTATTCCTGCATTTCATCAGAGCCCAATATGTTATTTCGTGAGTCTTGCGTAAATAGTATTTTTGCAACTTTTACCTTAAAGTGTGTTACTGTTTTGAAGTTTTAAGTTAGGTCGTGTTCAGACCTGCACCCTCAGATGTAGGGAATGATTCGTCCTACATTTTTATTTCGCGTGTGAATCTATATAATCTTTATAAACGATTTAGGAGACACGATAAACAGCTGGCTTAGACTGCTTGTAGCTGATACTGTCATTTACCGTCTAGTAAAGTCATTAGAAGACCAAAACTATTGAAAATCATTTGAATAAAAGAATCTATATGGTCCGGAAAGTGTCAGTTGACCTAAATAATGAAAAGGGTAAGGTCATGGAGGTCATCCACAGGCGTACTAATAGGAATCCGTTAAATCTTGGTTGTACGATAAATCAGACAAACTTAACGGTTTTCAGTTCCACTGAATACCCAGGAATTACAATTGCAAACAACTTAAATTAAAGCTAGCACATTGATAAAGGGTGAGGTCATCCACGCGAGTACTAAAAGGAATCTGTTTGATTTCACTTTTACTGGCAGAAGATTTAAAAGGTGAGAGGGAAAAGCTTCTGTCCAAAAATCAGCACATCTTTAGAAATCATCGCCTGTGCGAAATTCAAGTTGCGCACTATGGGTGAAGTGCAACATGTTGATTCCATATTCCTAGATTTGCGTAAATAATTTGTCAAGGTTCCACACCGCCGACTGTTAACGAAATTACGAGCGTGCAGGTTGAATTCTCTGATGTGTGAGTGGCTCGAGGATCCTAAGTAACAGAACCCAGAGTGTTGTCTCGACGGCGAGTGTTCAGAGACAAGGGTATCGTCTTGCGTAAGAGCGATAGGATCCAGGTAAGTGGGATAGGACTGCTGTTATGTTATGTATACACAAATGATCTGGCGGACAGGGCAAGCGGCAGTCTACGGCTGTTTGCTTTGACCCTGAGATGAACGACACGGGAAGATGTCGAGGATAAGTAACTGTAGGTGGATATAAGATGACTTCGACAAAATTTCTAGTTTGTGTGATGAATGCCAGCTAGCCCCAAATGTAGAAAAATGTAATTTAATACATATAAGTGGAAGAAACAAATGCATAATGTTCGAATACAGTGTTATTAGTGTGTTGCTTGAAACGATCACGTCGATTAAATATCTAGGCGTAACGTTGTAAAGCAATATGAAATGGAATGAGCATGTATGGGTTGTAGGTTTGTAATAGGGAAAGCGAAAGGCTAACTTAGGAAAGAGTTGTTCATCTGCAAAGTATAAAATGATAAGACTCTAATATGACCCATTCTTGAGTATTCTTAGAGTGTTTGGGATCCGCAGCAGCTCGGATGTAAGGAAGGTGATGAAGAAATCCAGATACGAACTGCTACACATGCTACCTCAAAGTCTGAACACCACGCAAGTATTACGGAGATGCTTCGGGAACTCAAATGGGAATCAATGTAGGGAAGGTGACGTTCTTTTCGAAGAACACTGATGAGAAAATTTAGAGAACCGGCATTTGAAGCTGACTTCAAAACGGTTCTGCTGCCGCAAATGTACATTCAGCCTAAGGACCACGAAGATAAGAATAGAGAGATTAGTGCTCGTACATAGGCTTATAGACAGTCGTTTTTCCCTCGTTGTATTTGCGTGGGGAAGAGAATAGGCAATCACTAGTAGTGGTACAGGGTACCCTCCGCCACGCACCATATGGTGGCTTGCGGAGTATTATGGAGAAGTAGATGAAACAGGTCTACTGAACAGACCGCCTACACTACATTTTTCCGTCCTCTGCTTTTCTACTGCTGTGCAATATGGGATCCTTACCAGATATGATTGACGGAAGGTATCGAAATAGTTGAAAGGCGGGCAGCTGGTTTTGTATTACCGCGAAATTGCGAGTGAGTGTGACGTATGATAGACTAGTTTAAAGGCAATCATTAAAGTAAAGACGTTGTTCGTTGCGTTGAGATGTTTTCGCGAAATCTCAATTTACCACGTTCTCGTCCGAATGCGAAAATATTCTGTTCACACTCGCCGATAAGAGGAGAACACTTTAATAAAATAAGAGAAATCAGGCCTCTCACGGAAAGTTTGAAGTGTTCGCTTTTCCTTGGTCTGCTTTCAGAGAGTGGAACAGAAGGAAAATAACGTGAAAGTGTTTCGATGAACCCTCTGTCAGACACCTTGAATTGCAGGGTAGCCATGCACATGAAGATTTCTTTCTTGGATTTCGAATCATGAGTTCCAGTTGTTGCTATGAAACTGGCGGCTGATTTTCGAAATTCTTTGTCGTAATCCTTAGATGCGGCTAGGTGCCCAACAGAAAGTAAATTTTGGCAAGGCTTTCATTTCTGAAGGAAACTGTAACACCGATTAGTGACTGAGAGGTCATCCGAGGACAACTTATTCCTACTCTGCTTTCAGTTAAATTTAGTTCAATTATCAAAAATTGTACAGTCATACACGTATTGTTTAACGAATAGCGGTACCACAGAGCTCGGAATACAAAACGAGAAACTTTACTAATACTTTTGGAGTAAATGAAAATACGATCGCCAGCCCAACTGGGATCTTGTGTTCGCTGAATAATTAAAATCGCGAACAGCAAAGAGTTGGAATAATTAGAATACGTGCTGCAACAGAAGGCTACATATACGTTTGCAGTAACAGATGACGTCACGAAATAATGTGTAAGAACCTCGGATATTACTATATTGGT
Source organism: Schistocerca americana (assembly GCF_021461395.2). Classification (NCBI taxonomy): domain Eukaryota; kingdom Metazoa; phylum Arthropoda; class Insecta; order Orthoptera; family Acrididae; genus Schistocerca; species Schistocerca americana. The sequence goes on along the minus strand of NC_060121.1, from coordinate 352,449,256 downwards.
TATTAAACACAATGGAATAAATTTTCAGTAAATAAATCTCACACTGACTAATTGGAGACTGCCTACTATTATGCTAAATAGTTGCGTAAACTCACAGTAGCATTTTCTCACGTTTGCTAACTTGGGAACTGGCTATGAAACAAGATGAAAACCTTTAACTGATTTTAGAATTGAAACTTCGTGGTAGATTAAAACTGTTTTAATCTGTCAGGAAATTTCATATCAGCGCACACTCCGCTGCAGAGTGAAAATCTCAAAAAAAGTTCAAATGGCTCTGAGCACTATGGAACTTAACTTTGTAAAGGTAGAAGGGATAAAATACAGGGGAAATATGATTACCTACAACTTGCACGGAAACCAGTCAATTAAGAACAATTGCTTAACGTAAAAGGAAAAAAGACTTTGAGGAGGAGGTAATACAGGTTTGTAGCCTATTCCCCACGTTATTCACTCTGCACATAGAGCAAGCAGTAGAGGAAAACAAAGAGAAATTAGAAAACGGTATTAAAACTTAGACAGAAGAAATAAAAAATGGTTCAAATGGCTCTGAGCGCTATGGGGCTTAACATCTGTGGTCATCAGTCCCGTAGAACTTAGAAGTACTTAAACCGAACTAACCTAAGGACATCACACACATCCATGCCCGAGGCACGATTCGAACCTGCGACCGTAGCGGCCACGCGGTTCCAGACTGAAGTGCCTAGAACCGCACGGCCACACCGGTCGGCAAGAAACCAAAACTGTAATATTTGCTGATAACATTGTAATTTTGTCATAGACGGCAAAGGAAGTGGGACCTTCAAGTTCATTTGCGTAATGGATAGTGTACTGAAAAGAGGTTTTAGATGAGCACCAGTAAAACAAGAGTATGTGAGTGGAGTCAAATTTGAGATAATCAAATGAGGAAATGGGTCACAGAACGTAATATGTGAGTTCTTTTACTTGGCCATCAAAAATACCAACCTGTGGAGAGGTAGTAAAGGTCGTTTCTGAAAAAGAGGTACGTGTGAACTTGGAATTTAAATTTATTGTACTTATCATACACTCCTGGAAATGGAAAAAAGAACACATTGACACCGGTGTGTCAGACCCACCATACTTGCTCCGGACACTGCGAGAGGGCTGTACAAGCAATGATCACATGCACGGCACAGCGGACACACCAGGAACCGCGGTGTTGGCCGTCGAATGGCGCTAGCTGCGCAGCATTTGTGCGCCGCCGCCGTCAGTGTCAGCCAGTTTGCCGTGGCATACGGAGCTCCATCGCAGTCTTTAACACTGGTAGCATGCCGCGACAGCGTGGACGTGAACCGTATGTGCAGTTGACGGACTTTGAGCGAGGGCGTATAGTGGGCATGCGGGAGGCCGGGTGGACGTACCGCCGAATTGCTCAACACGTGGGGCGTGAGGTCTCCACAGTACATCGATGTTGTCGCCAGTGGTCGGCGGAAGGTGCACGTGCCCATCGACCTGGGACCGGACCGCAGCGACGCACGGATGCACGCCAAGACCGTAGGATCCTACGCAGTGCCGTAGGGGACCGCACCGCCACTTCCCAGCAAATTAGGGACACTGTTGCTCCTGGGGTATCGGCGAGGACCATTCGCAACCGTCTCCATGAAGCTGGGCTACGGTCCCGCACACCGTTAGGCCGTCTTCCGCTCACGCCCCAACATCGTGCAGCCCGCCTCCAGTGGTGTCGCGACAGGCGTGAATGGAGGGACGAATGGAGATGTGTCGTCTTCAGCGATGAGAGTCGCTTCTGCCTTGGTGCCAATGATGGTCGTATGCGTGTTTGGCGCCGTGCAGGTGAGCGCCACAATCAGGACTGCATACGACCGAGGCACACAGGGCCAACACCCGGCATCATGGTGTGGGGAGCGATCTCCTACACTGGCCGTACACCACTGGTGATCGTCGAGGGGACACTGAATAGTGCACGGTACATCCAAACCGTCATCGAACCCATCGTTCTACCATTCCTAGACCGGCAAGGGAACTTGCTGTTCCAACAGGACAATGCACGTCCGCATGTATCCCGTGCCACCCAACGTGCTCTAGAAGGTGTAAGTCAACTACCCTGGCCAGCAAGATCTCCGGATCTGTCCCCCATTGAGCATGTTTGGGACTGGATGAAGCGTCGTCTCACGCGGTCTGCACGTCCAGCACAAACGCTGGTCCAACTGAGGCGCCAGGTGGAAATGGCATGGCAAGCCGTTCCACAGGACTACATCCAGCATCTCTACGATCGTCTCCATGGGAGAATAGGAGCCTGCATTGCTGCGAAAGGTGGATATACACTGTACTAGTGCCGACATTGTGCATGCTCTGTTGCCTGTGTCTATGTGCCTGTGGTTCTGTCAGTGTGATCATGTGATGTATCTGAACCCAGGAATGTGTCAATAAAGTTTCCCCTTCCTGGGACAATGAATTCACGGTGTTCTTATTTCAATTTCCAGCAGTGTAGTATGTAGCATGCAGCGCACATCATGCCAATTTGACTTTTATGGCCTGCAGCGACCATGGTGATGCATTTTTGGCGGCCAGCCGTGTATTACGTGTCTGCATCTAAATTTGTCACTTCCCGTTTTCCGCCATTCCGCCTTTCACCGTTAAGGAAAATTACAAAAAATAAATTCTTTGTAACCAGTCATTTAACTTAAAACTGTTAATCACAACGCTTTGTAGGATCTTTGCTTTATCAGCAAATGTCAGTTTATATTCTTTGGTAAACTGCATTATTTTCGGGAAAGCATTGTTCTAAATTATAAAGATAACAGATACTATTGTTGGATTATTACACCTTTACTATCTTCTCAACCATTGAATTAGCGACAGAATTGAATTCCCGACGAAGCAGTCCTCCTAAGCTATATATATATATATATATATATATATATATATAGGTTCTCCTAACGCTGGAGAAAAATATTCGAAACGAATCTTTATAAATAAATAATAAACTTCAGTGAATGGTTACAAAATGTTATTTTTTCTTATGTATACTTATCATGGAAACAGTCTGTCAAAATCTGGTTTACGTGTAAGGCTCTGAGTAAATTGTTCACTGATGCCACAGATTGGGTTTCTCCTTCTGTGACGTCTGCTTTATTGCAGTGTTCAACTCAAAATCGTCAGAAATTCCCTTATCGAGTTAAAAGGCCATCTGTCAAAAATGTGTCTTCTGATACCATTCATAATAGGAAAAAAATAGCCAAATAGGCTTTATGGAAATTATGAACATGCTATAACTTAAGATTGCATCAGCTCGTTACATATACTCCACTAAAGCGAACGAAAATCGTATCGAGGGCGTAGAGCAGCGGATGACAGAAGCTGCCAAAGAAGTCCACAGAACCAGCATGTCCACGAGGAAGATGGACGAGAACCTCCTTCTGGATCTGGAAGGATACCTGTATGACCCAGGAATCGCGGACTATAGGTATGTTTAACTACAAAAAATGTAACCCAAAACTTAAAACGCGTTTCTCTAGAAACCGTATTTTTCAAATTGGAGTTAAATGCAACTTGAGAACGGTACACATGACTTCAATCTGAATTTGATGCCGGTATTTTAAACTGAATTTTCTATATGCGTACGTAGCCGTTTTGCAATATCTTTAAAAGTCTTTTTTTCGGAGCACGCTTTTGTCTTGATTTTGTGGGGAAAGAAAATTACGTTTGTTTCAACACATCACCATTTTCTTAGAACTTAATATTTTTCAGCTATCGCAGGTATGCTTATAGAAATTATATTAAAAATAACTTGAAAAAAATCATCTTTTCACAGGGCCAGTAGGACGGCTTTGGGAATTCCCGCCGATGACCAGTATTCCGGGTTGCAAGGGGTCCTTCCAACTGGTGCAACGGCTACAGGGAGTGTTCGATGTGCAAAAATAATTTCTTAAAGACTAAATTATAAGGAATAAAACTATCATCAGATTTGACATTACTTTTTATTTTAGTTAAAAAACTGACGAAAGTCACTTATTTTTCATACATTCAAAGTGGACCACCCGCTTAAGGGAAGACGTTTTCCTGCATAAGCTACTTTTGTTTTGAAGTGTCAGCTTAATTCATGCTTAAGGTGTTAGCTAATTTCGTCCCCTAGGGCATTTGAAATCTACCTCTGATATTTGTATCACAGTAAAAAGCTGTAATCGTAGACAACCTTGTGAAACCAGTTTCATCTGGCGTACGCAATGTTCAAATAACTTTGCAGTCGGATGACATGGTTGACGTTGCCACCTGACGTCATTCCCGTAAGTTATTTAAACGTATACCATCTTATATTCCACTCATCTGTGTGGAGGAAGCAACTTAGATGGACCCCTTAACAACGGTTTCTTAGGCTCAGGGTAGTTACAGGCCAAAAGAGAAATACTACCATTAAACGCGTCAAGTCACTGTACCAATAAAAATCAGGTTAATTTTGTAAGGGAGGATATTTTTCAGTCACCACTTTCCTCGACTATCCTATGCATCACCTGTTTATTTCATGTCGTACTTTATTTCTTCATTTAATTTTTGAAATCCTTCCATTTTATTTTTCGCGACTTTTATCGTCTGAAAAATGTTTTTATCCAAGGGTACGTACTCAGGTATATCATCCTTAGTTCTATTTCAGTGTTATATAACACTGTTTAGTTCATTAAAGCTTTTATCAACTTCATCACATATTTCTAGTTTTACCCTTTCTATTTAGTGTGGATTCCAGAAAAAGGGCAATATTTCTGGCTTTCAGCTACAGTGTTTCACAGTTTTTGTGTGAAATCTATCAACTATCTACAGACATCAGTCGAGTCACAAGTTGAAGTGGTTCAATGGTGATCTCAGTGAACATTTTTACAGGGATTCTCATGAATCAAACAAATAAAATTGCTTCCAAAACGGACTTCCAGAATTTAATTGTAAATCAGAGATGTTGAAAAGTAGATTTCAGATTTCATAGTGCCATTAAGGTTAATATTATTTAGCTCTCTAATGACCATCAAACACTGCACAAAATTAAACCGAAGGAATGCTACACACTAACAGCCATAAACCCGTTACATATATTTTGTGGCTGTGCCCCGATGTAATGTTTTGTGGTTCCTGAGTGTATGAGGAGAGTGTGGTATGATAGGTGGGTGGGCGGTTTCCTTTCACTACAAAAAAAAAAAAAAAAAAAAAAAAAAAAAAAAAAAAAAAAAAAAAAAAAAGATGCACACGTGGTTAAAATAAACTTTATTACAGAAACCAATTGAGTACATAACTTCAATGGTGTCTGATCTGAGGTTCTGTGATTAACCGCCATCAAATAACATGTAGTAATTCTTGAATCTTGTCCGTGTCCATATCACAATTACACTGTAGAGTCAAAGAAACTGCTACAACTACCTAATATCGTGTAAGGCCCCCGCGAACACGCAGAAGTGCCTAAACATGACGTGGCATGGACTCGACTAATGTCTGAAATAGTCCTGGAGGGGACTGACACCAGGAATCCTGTAGAGCTGTCCATAAATCCATAAGAGTACGAGGGGGTGGAGACCTCAACAGCACATTGCAAGACATCCCAGATATGCTCAATAATGTTCATGTCTGGGGAGTTGGTGGCCAGCGGAAGTGTTCCTCGAGCCATTCTGTGTGAATTCTGAACGTGCGGGGTGACGTGTTGTCCTGCTGGAATTCCCAAGTCCGTTGGAATGCGCAATGGACATGCAGGTTATCTGACACCTACTTATGTGTCACCTGTGAGAGTCGTATGTAGACATATCAGGGGTCCCATATCACTCAAACTGCCCACGCCCCTCGCCGTTACAGAGCTTTCACCAGCTTGAACAATCCCCTTCTGGCATAAGGGGGTCCATGGATTCATGAGGTTGAAACGAGACTCGTCCGACCAGGCATCATGTTTCCGGTCATAAACAATCCAGTCTCGTTGTTGACGGACCCACGCGAGGCGTATATCCTGGTGTCGTACAGTTATTAACTTACACGAGTGGACCTTCGGCTTCGAAAGCCCATATCGATGATGTTTCGATGAATGGTTAGCACGCTGACACTTGTAGATGTCCCAGCATTGAAATCTGCATTAATTTGCAGAAGGGTTTCACTTATGTCACGCTAAACGATTCTCTTTAGTCGTTGTTGTTCCTGTTCTTGCAGGATATTTATCCAGCCGCAGCGATGTCGGTGACTTGACGTTTTGCCGCACTCGTAATATTCAATGTACACTCGTGAAATAGTCGTACGTGAAAATTCGCCCTTCATCGCTACCTCGGTGGTCCTGCATCATATCGCTCGTGCGACGACTATAACACCACGCTGAAACTCAATCAAATCTTGATAACCTGTTACTGTAGCAGCAGTAACCGAACTAACAACTGCGCCAAACGCTTGTTCTCTTATAGACAATGCGGACCACAACATCGTATTCTGCCTGTTTACATATCTCTGTATTTGAATACGCATCCTTATAGCAGTTTCTTTGAGGCTTCAGTGTATATAAAACTAACGTTTCCTCACACTCCGTTCATTACAAGAATAAACCTGATGTAAACAAACACAAATGCGATGATTGGTCAGAAGTCGTAACACACATATACTGGTGGTGTTACGTTTTCGGAAGTAGGTCCTACTTATGTACCAGATATATTATTACTAAGTTGCGTTAAATGAATAACATATTCAATCGTATTAACAGCCATCAATGTTTTTCTGAATCACTCTTTAGCTATGTAGTTTTTACTTCAACCATGTACAGTCACAGCCTCTGCACTGTTGTGCTCTGATTTTCGCGTAGTTAATACGGAAGTATGAAAATAGCCGAGGCCGCTTCCTGCTCCGTAGTGGAATACGATTCAAAAGTGCCGAGAAATAGATTGTTCTTAATGTTTGTCATAAATTTACAGAGATAATCGGATTTGAAGTTTTCCGAGGGAATGTATTAGATACATTTATCCACAGATGCAAACTCGATTTATAGCTAGTTCCGCTTCGAGCGCCGAGCGGGAAAATTCCTGTTTATTACACTTGCCGCAGCGTCGCTTGTGTGGAGTTTACCTCGTTAGTGGTGTTCCGTCTGCCACGTGAATTGTAGCGCACCCGCTCCGCCTTTATTATCTGTTTGTGTCCGTCTACTTGCAGCGGCGTCGGCCGCTCCACTATGACTGCCATGGTTTCCACGTGTATTCCACGAAAAGGTACTGTGAACTTTACTTTCGATAAAACAACGCGACACGTGCGCCCCGGGTGTCTAGAAATCCACTATTGGCCTGTCGATACAATTCATGTGAACTCCGGTCAGGTCCACACCGCTTGCCGGCCGCGGTGGTCTAGCGGTTCTGGCGCTGCAGTCCGGAACCGCGGGACTGCTACGGTCGCAGGTTCGAATCCTGCCTCGGGCATGGGTGTGTGTGATGTCCTTAGGTTAGTTAGGTTTAAGTAGTTCTAAGTTCTAGGGGACTTATGACCTAAGATGTTGAGTCCCATAGTGCTCAGAGCCATTTGAACCATTTTTTGAACCACACCGCTTATTTTGCTGCTGACGAGAACGTGTTTTACGTGAAATTTATGGATCCCCCTCACGTTGAAAGATTACTGTCACGACATGGTTCTAAAGTCCCGTTCACGCATGATGAAATCGGATATGCCAATGTGACATATTGACTCCTTATGGTCAAGTGAAAAACGACCATCATGAACACTGGTCTACTCAACACAGATTACAGTGTTATAGTGGAATTCGTTCTGTGGAAACGCATGTCAAACGCAAAAGACCATTACATTTACATGAGTGTGGTTGCCGCGTCCGTGTCATGTATACGGGTCAAGAAGGGACCTGCTTCCTGTGTAATGAAAGTGGACACGTTCGGTCTAATTGCCCGCGCAGAGTTTTTGTATTAAAGCCGTCATTAGTGTTGCGCCGCAAGTTGACGGTTGCTGATCATGTTCCTTCTACTCCCGCCGGGGGCCTACTTACTTCTGCTTCGGATTATAATGAACAAACAGTTTTCTGATAATAGTGTCAATGAATTTGCGCCTTTAGCTCCGCGACAGGTTCAGAATCCTATTGGACCCAGGACAGCACCTATAACGGCAACAAACAAGCGACATCGCACTCAGGATGGTGGTGGTGAGGATTTGGCTGTGCCTTCTGCGCCAACCTCCTCCGCATCGATTATGCCCCCTTCTCCTCTTAATGCTACGATACCTCCGTCCGTGGTATGGTGAGTGGCGAAGAAGTTATCTCCAGCATCCCTCGGCTCGCGACGTTGCTCTGAGCCGTACGCGGCTCGTGTTCATGCCGTTTATTGCTTCGCATCTTGTCATTGCGGTCATGGCATCACGTTTCTTATTCGATTTAAAAAAAAAAAAGGTTCAAATGGCTCTGAGCACTATGGGACTCAACATCTGAGGTCATAAGTCCCACAGAACTTAGAACTACTTAAATCTAACTAACCTAAGGATATCACATACATCCATGACCGAGGCAGGATTCGAACCTGCGAAAGATTGAAGCGCCTAGAACCGCTCGGCCACCACGGCCGGCTATTCGATTTACTGGCGTTACTAAGTCGCTGGCTTGGCTGCCCGTAAGTGGCAGCTGCAGCGCTTATCGATACGAGTACTGTGGTACTGTATTTGGAGCGACCGCTAGTATTTCCGGGTCGCGCTGTGTGGAGTGAAAGTGACGAACGGACATCAGTTCGTTTGGGGCGCAGCAGCGAGCAGGTCCGTGCAGCTCCACGGCAAGCCTGGGCAGCTGGCAGCGTGCTGCCACTGCCGGATATAGGAGGGGTAGCTGCGAGAGCGACGACTTCATTGCACACCGAACCCTGGACGTTTGAGTGAAGAGTTAACTGCTAATGCTACCTCAAATATTCTGAGATCTCGCCTTTGGTCGGCGGGTTGTTGCTCCCGGCACCGTTCAGCCTGGCAGCAACGAGTGAAGTGTTTCGACGCGGTGAAATATTTCAGCCGTCTTTCTCTATTCGTTATTTATCATTGAATTTAGTATTATTGTTATTAGTAAAGAGCAACCAGTGGTATTTTCTGCCTTGTGGCCGCTAATGCCCCGGGGACCTGCCCTGGAGGTTAGCGTACTTTCCCAGTAGTGTATCTTTTCTCGTCGTGTTGATGCTGTCCGACACGGCATGTAGTTCGACAACCTAATGTACTGTACTGTGTGTATGTTTTTGGGGAGGTCTACCTTGTTTCCTTCTGCCTTGGGTGTTTTATGAAGACGTAGTGCTGTCTGTCTCTTCGCCCTTGCCTAAAAATATTCCATCGTTGTACCGGTGATCAGACGTAAAGTGGACTGGTTAGTCGGTCGGTCGGCCCTCCGTAGATGCTAAAAGTCGCTCACCTCACTGACCCCTCTCTCGATGAGGTGATGCGCGTCGTGTGGGAACGTTCTCTACAGTTCACTGGGAAATACTGTTCTACCCGTGACTGGTGCACACAGATAGCGAAACAAAGGCTCAGGCAACCTCTGATACGTTTCTATGCTGCCAAAGCGCGAGACTTTCGGAGAACTTATGACTATTACTATTCCATCTTGCGTGAACTTTATTCTGCTTCGGATCACGCCGCTCTGCGAATTGCGAAAGTTAGGCGTGTAAAAGCAAAATCGTTGACCTTGAAGAGAATACAAATGGAATGTTCGAAAATCCGATCGAAGCCGTGTTCATTGGTGACTTCCTTGTATCATTTGTTTCGGCATCAGACCCGTCGCCGACGCGCTTGTATTCATTCTCTCACGACAACTGATGGACTTATCGTAATGGCGCAAGCTGATGTAGTGCGTATCTTACACCAGTACTACGTAGACATCTACGATATCGAGGGGTCCGGTGAAACCTTTACGACCCCCTTGTAAGCATCTTGTATACGACAATTACACCTGAACATAATGAAACGCTCTTAGCTGCCTTCCAGCCTGAGAAAGTTTACAAAATTATTGTGGGATCGCATTCTCAAAATTCCCCGGGTCTAGATGGACTTACAAAGGAATTTTACGTGCTCTTTTGGCTGTTGTTGGGTGCTACCTTTACCTCCCTTTTGAATGAAGTGTTAGAGGGTAGAGTAGTGCCGCCCTCGTTCAAAGTGGGACAAATTGTTTTAATCAAAAAACGCACTGGACCGGCTGCCCTTCATCACTTTCGCCAACTTACTTTGTTAAATTTTGATTGTAAGACTGTGGCGAGGGCAGTCAATTGTAGGATGTCGGCTCTGATGGATACGATTCTTGCAGAACATCAGAGCTGCGTACCAGGTCATACCAGTCTTATCCCTATAGTCGAGTGTAGTCACGTGGTTTCGGTTGTTGCTGTAACGTCCGTCCCTCGTGCCCTTGCTTTTCTAGACTTTAGTAAGGCATTTGATCGTGTTAATCACGACTTTCTGCTCCGGATTCTAGAGGCAGTTGGTTTCACTGTTGACACATTGCGAGTGCTCTCAAAACTGTTTACGGGTATGTCGGCTTCGGTGGTTGTTAATGGTCAACTGACGCCCCCAATAAATATACGTAGGGGAGTCCCTCAAGGAAGACCGCTTTGAATGACTTTATTTGTGTTGTCTCTGGAACCCCTACTTCGGATGCTAGCATCCTAGCTGACAGGTTGGATGCTTTCCGGCGGGACTATAGCTGTTCGTGCATACACGGATGGCGTGATGGTCTACTTCGAATCCTGCTGGATACCTCGATTAAAGGCTGGCATCGATGATTTTTGTCGGAGTTCAGGTGCAAAACTTAATGAAGGTAAATTCAAGCTTCTTCCCTTACGAGGATTCGATGACGCGGTTGTCCCGTGGGCTACTGCGGTGGAACGGCATTCGTCTCTCTGTTATCATCACTGATCGTTGTACACTCAAACTGGCGGCGCTCAGTCCACAGCTCGTGGTCGTGCGGTAGCGTTCTCGCTTCACGCGCCCGGGTTCCCGGGCTCGATTCCCGGCGGGGTCAGGGGATTTTCTCTGCCTCGTGATGACTGGGCGTTGTGTGATGTCCTTAGGTTAGTTAGGTTTAAGTAGTTCTAAGTTCTAGGGGACTGTTGACCATAGATGTTAAGTCCCATAGTGCTCAGAGCCATTTGAACCATTTTTTTGGCGGCGCTCAACTGGAAGTCTGTTACGGAAAAGAATTCAGTGAGCGATCTCAGAGCATAAAAGGCGTTCTCTTACTCTGCTCCAGAAAGTCCGAATACTGGATACATATGTCCAATGCAAAGCTTATTACGTGGCCCAAGTTTATTCGCTTCCCTCGATGATGGCGAAGAAACTACAACAATTGTCTGGTCGTTTCTTATGGAAAAGACATGTATTTCGCTTACGGCATGAGGTGATCACGAAGCCTCGCTCCTTTGGGAGGCTGGACCTGACTGATACAAGCAGGAAGTCGCAGATGCTATATGTGTGTCGTACTATTTTGACGATGACTCAAGAAACTCACATATTCACGTCTCATATATTTCTGTGTGTCCGTCCAAGTCTTGAGCCCCCTATTGATGTCGGTCGCATAAATTATAAGTTAAAACACATTCGAGACTTCTATCTTGCGGTGAGCTATTTAGAGGCTGACATCTTATGGAGACCTGTCCTCACCATGAAATTCCTACAGACTCGTGTGGAAGCAGTCCCTTGCCCGAACCTCGTTGAAAGAGACTTGCCGCAAACAACCTGGAAATAAGTTTGGTTCAATATCAGTCTTCCGATTTTGCCGATGTGCATAGCGCCCTCGTGTTATAAGGTAGTAAACAAATTGATTCCAAGGAACGAGAGACTTTTCCGTATTTGCTTAGTAACACGGATTTATGTAGTCGTTGTACATCTCCCGATACGATACGACATCGCTTTACTTGTGCAAGTCATAAGGCAAACTGGTCTTGGATCAGGACACAATTGACCTTCCTTACTCGAGGTTCGTCGATGACATTGTAATTTTCTCAGATACAGCAAAGGACTTGGAAGAGAAGTTAAACGGAATGGATAGTGTCCTGAAAGGTGGATATAAGATGAACATCAACAAAAGCAAATCGAGGATAATGGAATGTAGTCGAATTAAGTCGGGTGATGCTGAGCGAATTAGATTAGCAAATGAGACACTTAAAGTAGTAAAGGAGTTTTGCTATTTGGGGAGCAAAATAACTGATGATGGTCGAAGTAGAGAGAATATAAAATGCAGACTGCCAATGGCAAGGAAAGCGTTTCTGAAGAAGAGAAATTTGTTAACATCGAGTATAGATTTAAATGTCAGGAAGTTGTTTCTGAAAGTATTTGTATGGAGTGTAGCCATGTATGGAAGTGAAACATGGACGATAAATAGTTTAGACAAGAAGAGATTAGAAGCTTTCGAACTGTGGTGCTACAGAAGAATGCTCAAGATTGGATGGGTAGATCACATAACTAATGAGGAGGTATCGAATAGGATTGAGGAGAAGAGAAGTTTGTGGCACAAATTGACTAGAAGAAGGGATCGGTTGGCAGGACATGTTCTGAGGCATCAAGGGATCACCAATTTGGTATTGGAGGGCAGCGTGGAGGGTAAAAATCGTGGAGGGAGACCAACAGATGAGTACACCAAGCAGATTCAGAAGGATGTAGGTCGCAGTAGGTATTGGGAGATGAAGAAGCTTGCACAGGACAGTGTAGCATGGAGAGCTGCATCAAACCAGTCTCGGGACTGAAGACCACAACAACAACAACAACAATTTGATCTTCTGAGACTGCCCACACTACGGACATCATAGTGCGCCCAGATTCATCTTTCTTTCCACGGTTGAAAACAGATACCGTTATGTGGTTTCTGGGACATTTCGTTCGTTATGTTGTAGAAGGCGAGGGGGGCGATCACATGAACTTCATGCACTACATGATCACGGCGTACTGGACATGCTTGCGAATGCCTCGATACCGAGACCTCTTCACCAACATGTTGAATCTTGTTTTCCGTCCGCAAAGTGTTGGTTAATTTAATTTATTCTAATGATAAGTGTTTTTCTTTGTTACGTATGTTCCCATCTGATCCGCTTCGGCTTGTCCTCTCTTGGTTTCTCTGTTTGTTTTGTTTTGTGTTGTGACTCAGCATCGCTCCAGTTCTATTGTCAAATGTGTATCAAAATGGCTCTGAGCACTATGGGACTTAACAGCTGAGGTCATCAGTCGCCTAGAACTTAGAACTACTTAAACCTAACTAACCTAAGGAAATCACACACATCCACGCCCGAGGCAGGATTCGAACCTGCGACCGTAGCAGTCGCGCGGTTCCAGACTGAAGCGCCTAGAACCGCTCGGCCCCTCCGGCCGGCTCAAATGTGTATCGATGAAGTATAGATACACGTGAGCGTCAACAATCGTTAGTTTTTTTTAGTTTACTTGAAATTTTTCGTAGTTTGCTATTTCAAATGTAATCTTGTTTCGTTTTTCAACTACTTTTAGGTTAAATTACGAACTTTAAAAATATATAAAAAAATTAAAAAATTAAGAATTACTAAAAAACTATATAAATGTAATTACTGGTACATAACTAGTGAGCTTGGTGGTGGTTTTGTTGTCTACGTTCTCGGGTTTTATTCTTTTATTTAATGTTTTGTTATCATAATTAATTTTTTTTCCCTTTCGCAGCGTCTGTTACATGATAATATGACTACGGTCTACTGAAGTGTCGTGATAGTACCAAGTCATTCTGATAATAAAATAATAGAGGAATTAGTAGCGTAGTCATTTGGCAACTGATTGCGATTCATGGTTAACTGGTTCAAGCCTCGCCCATGTCAAATCTTTTTCTCGTTCTGTTTGAAATACCTACATCTCGTAATTGTAAAATTCATCGTAACTTCCGATGAATAATGTACGTCTTCTTTTTTGTAATTACAAATTACATACGAAATTCCTGTTTTCATTTCAAATACAAATTTTCAGTTACTGATATTTTATGAAAGACTGTTAACTAAGGTTGGTTAAATGAAGAAAACATAACAATTTAATTTTTAAGGCAAAAATGAAAAACCAAGTACTCTTTATCTGGACTACGTCCATTGTTTTACCCCAGGTGATACGTGTCGTAGAAACATGAAAAAAAATATATTTACAGCATCGAGCACACCATACAAATTCTGCATTTTTACATTTGCCATTGTATCATTACTATATGAAACTGACAGAACTGATCTGGAGCCAATTTAAGGGATTTGGTCCGAGAAATTACAAGACTGTTAAGCTGCCAGATGTATTGGAACCAATGCACACAGCATTTTCACATATCACTGCCGAACGCTGGCTAGATATAGAGCGGCACGTCATAAAACAAGAGGATAAAACGCAGGGCCTGTGTGGCTTCGTGGATTCTGTTGTCGATCGACTCGTTATCAGTGTAGCAGATGGCAATTCTAGAACTGAAATGTATGTCTCGGAATGGAATAAGAAAAGCGCTAAGAGATACCAGACGACTAACTGTAATTAATACCTTCAGTGGCTTCAGTATTCAACAGTACGGTGAAATACCTGCAGTAGCTTTTGCATCCCACATAGTTCACTCAGAAAAATTACCCTCCGTTTAACTTAGAAATTGTTTGTAATTAGAATACTATGCCATAATATAACGAGACCATTTTATACTTTCCGTCTGGTCACCTAAGAAGCGCGCGGTAGTGCTGGAGTTTTGCAGTATATTACTTTATTCTCTTTAAAAATTAAATGACATTCGAAGCAATAATGTTTCTTGGCCCGTCTCTTTTTACGTCTAAACTGCAACTGTTCACATCATTGCAGGTTAATTGGACTGCTGGTTGGCCAATGCTGTCCAAGTTTAATGCATCGGGAAAGCTGTTGTCCCGCCCATTGTCGCTCGGTCTATGTGCGTGTAACACAGCATGAAAGGTATCCTTATGATCGTGCTTCACTGTACTGGTCACAGCTTTGCTTCAGCTACACGTGCAACGAAATGCAAAGAGATTCAAGCAAACGCGGAAGAGTACATGGTGTAATGTTTACATCAGGTTTTTTCTTCTGATGAAAGGAGTATAGCTGAGGCGCGAGGCGACGACTGTCACTGTGGAAGACTGGAGCACAGTGCGATGTACTGAGCTGCAATGCGAACTGAGTCCAGATGCGCCTTACTGAGGTACTGAGACTGAGACAGCTCGGTCGGCGGCTGCGGCCTAAATGCACGCTGCCCAGGGGGCGTTATCGGCGTGTAGCCTGTGGCTGGGTCGGAAGCTCGTATCATTACGCACAACAGATTTGCCATCTGGCAAGCGGAAGACGAAACACTCTTGCTCGACGACTATTCGGAATGTCAGCGGAAAATAAGAATAGTTAGTCAAGATAATTAGTAATCTAAACCGCAGAGAAAACATGATTTAGAACAAGAAATAATTTTAATTCGGTGACTATATCGCCCGATAGGTCGTTGGTGTGATGAGTGTCCAAGTACCACTCTGAGGCCAAGAGGTTGAGGCCGGACATTGCCCTGAGCTCAGCTCTGTGCTCGCCTGCGCATTAACGCCGACTTTCGAAATGGGAACCGCTGCTCCTCGTTACAGAGGCTCTTCTATTGCTCTCGCCAGGCTGAGTGGATCGTGTTCCAGGTAAACATTTGTCTCGATGGTACAGCTGAGTGTTCTCGTCTCCTCGGGGCAGTCGGACACGATGAATACTTAGTGACCAAGTTAGAGTGGCACTTCATATTGCCAACATTTATTATTGCCTGGTACTGTTGTCTTCTTCGGTCCTACAGCAGGTTTGGTGTAGCTCTCCCTGCTTGTCAAGTCAGCTCATACTTGATTAATTCGCGCAGCATATGTCGATCTGAACCTTTTTACTGGATTCAAACTTTGGGTCCTCTCTACAATTTTACCTCCTTCCCCTCTTCCCCCGCGCACACACATCCTCCATTACCAAAATTACAGTTTCTTGGTGCTTCAGGATATGTACTATCATCCGATCGTTACCTTCAGTCGAGTTGTGCTACAAAACTTTTTTCTTCTCTATTGCATTCAGTACTTCATTGTGTATCCAATCTACCTATCTTCAGCATACATCTGAGCACTACATTTTTAGACTCTACCTTTTTCCTCCGTACTGTTTAGCGTCCATCTTTTACTTCCGTACTCGGCTGCAATCCAATGTAACACCTTCAGGAAAAGCTTTCTAACATTTGAATATAAATACGATGTTAACAGACATCTCGTTTTCAGGAACTCTTTCCTATGCTTAGCAGCTCGTCAGTTATTTTTCTGTCCAAATAGCAGAGCTTACGAACTACATTCAGTGACTCATTTCCTCATCTAATTCTTTCAGCATAGCCTAACTAAATTTGACTGCTCTCCTCAACCCTTGCTTTGTTGACATTCACTTACTAACTCTTTTCACCACACTGTCCATTTCGCAAACTGATCTTGTAGGTCTTTGCTGTTTATGACAGAACTGCAGTGTTATCGGAAAATCTCATAGTTTTTGTTTGTTCTCTCTGACCTTTCCTAACTTATCTTTGCTTTCCTGTATTGCTTTCTAGGTGTAACTCAATAGCAACAATGTACGTTATGTATAAGAAAAGATTAGACTGCGCTTTTCTTAGTCATAAATTGCATTTCAGTATTCGTTGTTTGTGAGGCGATAGTTTTATACCTCCAGTAAGAAGCAGAAATTGTCTACCCGCAGTTGTCGAAATTCAACAAGGATAATATTTCATGGAGTGTTCCTTACAAATCTGTCACAGGTGCAGTATACATATTTTGCTTCATTCTCAACCCTGAACGACTGAGGCTGCACTGAAGGTGCCCGATTTTAATGACAACCATGTGAAATTGACAATACACACATCAAACAATGACGGTAGATAAATATCACGGTATTGTATGTTCACTATACAAGCCATAATCAAAACTTGTATAATGAGCATATGTGTTTCACGACATGTATCTACGATCGCTGTGTGATGGATGTATTGGCAATTTTAGATGACTGTCATTAATATCAGCCACTTTCAGTGTCAGGCTTGGGAATGAACCAGTGGGTTAGAAACTAGTCTCCAAAATATATGTACTGCAGCTGTGGCAGTTTCATAACGAACAAGAACGCTAATAAAACGATTGTTGAACCCACATAAACAAAATGTTGAAATTGCAAAAACGGAAAATATTGTTGCCTATTACATCTGTGGTTTGTCCTTCCACTGTATTAATGTTTCAATTTGATTGGAATCCCACGACTATCATCTGAATACGAAATCGGTAAGTTCATGACACTCACACCCAAAACCATGCATGATATCAACGGCCCCAGGTGACTAGCGCTGGAGAGGACAGACATAACATTCACTTGGCCGCACAACATTGTATAGACAAGTCAGATATCTTCAATAAGGAAATGGCCTTGTTTTCAGCAACGGAAGGATTCACACAGACAGTGAGACGACGTCTGGAGTATCGAGAACAGTCAGCCTGGCAGAAATTCAGACACTGCTGTGGCTTCACTTGATGAGGCAGCGGAGAGAGGATTGTCGGTTCTTCTGACTCTGTACCGTCGAATGTGGCGTCTTCCATCGAGTCATCCAATGTGCTAATGGTCACCTTTTTGGGGTTGTGAATCGCGTTCTCTGGTTCGCTGTAGAAAACCCTGGTGTAGCTCGTTGCGTGTGCAAACGTGCTGGTTGACATTATTTGTTGTCCAGAACGGTTCTGGTCACGATTTAGAAAACTGATGATGTGTCTGGCCTAAGGCAAGTTGGCTGTCATAGTTTACGAGCGCGGTAGTTGCAGTCTTGTTGGTCTGCTGTATTTAATCAGAGTTTGGTGATAATTTTTATTAACTCTGTTGATAAATTGGATGATTGTTATTTACCTAAAAACATTTTTACTCTATTCAGGCTTAGTCTCGTTCATGACACAGCGATATTTTCCATGCATGGATAATGCAGGATTTCTAAATATGATTTATTAAATTTGTTTTATAATGTTGCCCTTTCATAAATTATTATTGTTGCATTTTACAACTGCTAAGGAAGTTATGGAGGCATATACGTTTATTGTTTTAAATTGCTTTGCCTTAAATTCGTTGAATGAGAGTTCTGAATATTTTTTCTTTTAATAGGGGTTTTATGAAAAAAAGGTGTAATGTGTTTTGAAGAAAATTGTCGTACTCACCTCATCCTATCCCTCCCACTCACGTATCATGTATCAGTTTTGTTGAGTGACTGTAAGTAAGCAAGCTATTGTACGTCCAATAGTCACCTACCATCATGTGTCCGTCTGTTCTGGTTAAGACAGCTGGTGATGTGCCCCCGTCCCCCTCACCCACTCCTTTCATATCGTCGAACTACCACAATGCACTCCACCGTGGTTCAAAATGACTCTGAGCACAATGGGACTTAACATTTGTGTTCATCAGTGCCCTAGACTTAGAACAACGTAAACCTAACTACCCTAGGGACATCACACACAGCCATGCCCGAGGCAGGATTTGAACCTGCGACCGTAGCAGCCGCGTGGTTCCGGAATGAAGCTCCTAGAACCACTTGTCCACAGCGGCCGGCGCACTCCAACGTGGCACACGCAGCTTAGTTGTCGAGTGGTAAGACCAGAAAGCCATGGGCATAGCACGCGTCTATTCATCGTGCTTTTGAAGTAGCTATGCATTATACAACGCGTATATTACGCAGTAAATTTAATTAAGAATGAGATTTTCACTCTGCAGCGGATTGTGCGCTGATATGAAACTTCCTGGCAGATTAAAACTGTGTGCCGGACCGAGACTCGAACTCGGGACCTTTGCCTTTCGCGGGCAAGTGCTGTACCAACTGAGCTACCCAAGCACGACTCACGGGGCGTGAGTCGTGCTTGGATAGCTCAGTTGATAGAGCACTTGCCCGCGAAAGGCAAAGGTCCCGAGTTCGAGTCTCGGTCTGGCACACTGTTTTAATCTGCCTGCAAATTTAATAATTTTTGGTCATGGTTTAGATTCTCTTATGTAAGTTATGTGAAACGAGCTGTTTCATTCCCTGCTTAACTCTCTTATCGGTTGATATTCTTTCTTACGGTTCAAGCTATCTCCATATCAGATTTCACAGCAATCGATTCAGCTATTTAGTCGCGATAAAGTAAAAGAGCTACTTTCGCACTTATAGTTTTGGTGTGGATGTATGGATTGAACTCATTGAGGACTGTATAATCATCGCATTCATTACATTGAGTTGGACACTAATGTGACAAAGATCATGGGATAGCGATATGAACAAGTACAGATGGCGGTAGTAGAGCATACACAACGTATAAAGAGGGTAGGGTACTGGTGGAGCTGTCATTTGTACTCAGGTGATTATGACCGCACGACGGGAATTCACCGATTCTGAAATCGGAATGGTTACTGCTGTTAGACGCATGGGAAATTTCATTTCGGAAATCGTTAGGGAGTTCGATATTCCGAGACCCACAATGTCACGTAGTGCGTCGAGAGTACCACATATCAGATATAACGTCTCACCGAGGACAACGCAGTGGCCGACGGTCCTAAATTAACGATGGAGAGCAGCGGCGTTTGCGTAGAGTTGTCACTGTTAATAGACCAGCAACACTTCGTGAGATAACCGCATATGCTAAAGTAAAACGTATGGTGAACGTTTCCGTTTGAACAGTGCGGCGGAATTTGGCGACCGACGCAAGTGACTGTTAACAGCACATCACTTGCAGCGCCTGTCACGGACACGTGGCCATATCGCTTGGACCCTAGACGACTGGAAAGTCGTGGCCTGGTGAGATGAGCCCCGGTTTCAACTGGTAAGTGCTGATCGTAGGTTTAGAGTATAGCGCAGACCCCACGAAGACATGGACCCAAGTTTTCAACAAGTTACACTGCAAGTTTGTGGTGGCTTCATAATGCTGTGGGTTGCGTTTACATGAAATAGACTGGTTTCCCACGAGACCATTTGCTGCCATCCATGGTCGTCATGTTCCCAAACAAGAATGGAACTTTTATGAATGAGAATGCGCCACGTCACCGCGCCTCAACTATTTGGGATTGGTTTGAGCAACTATCTGGACAGTTCGAGCGAAAGATTTGGACAACCAGATAGCCCGACATGAGTCCCCTCGAAAATTTATGGAGATTGGTTCATGTGACAAATCCAGTGCTGGTAATAGTTGTTACGGACGGTTATAGACACAGCATGGCTCAGTACCTCTGCAGGAGTCTTCTAACGACTTGCTGAGTCCGCTACGCGTCTAGTTGCTGGATTAAGCCAGAAAAAATGAGGTCAGACCCCATATTGCGAGTTTCCCCATGACTTCTATCACCTCTGTTTATTACGTAGAAGACATCGACCCATAAATTCACATGATCAAATATTATAAATTTCAAAAGTTAAAAAATAAATAGCCGTCTCAAAGAGCCAATGTTAATTCTCTAATTAACGTAATACTTTTCAAATCAATAAATGTCCTACACTACAGACTTTCTGAAGTAGCCTATGTTCTTCCTTAGGATTCAAGCTATCTACGTACGAAATATCACTGAAATCGATTCAGGGGTTTAGATGTGGAAACGTAAAAGACAGAGCTACTTACGCATATACAATATTAAGTATGGATGAAAATTAAGTATATTATTTTTATGTCCTTCCTGCCGTTGGAAATACACATCAAAAAAGTTTCCCATCGCCCAGTTCCCAGAACTCCTGAAGATAGACACAGTCCCTTTGACTGTTCAGGGATGTCACTAAACACGCCCAAAGATGTAAACCATCATGCATTAGCAGCGCCTATTAGACGGAGGGGACCCGACAGCCGATCAGTTCCAGTCATTCCACGAGGAAGGAGGTACACGTCTCGTGTACTCTGTAGTTCAACCATGCCTAGTCAGTCAATATTGCTGTTCGATCGCTTCCGCATTGTTAACCAGTGCCAGGAAGGGCTCTCACCAATGGAAGTGTCCAGGCGTCTCTGAGTGAACCAAAGTGATGTTGTTCGGACATGGAGGAGATACAGAGAGACAGGAACTGTCGATGACATGCCTCGCTCAGGCCGTCAAAGGGCTGCTACTGCAGTGGATGACCGCTACCTGCTGATTTTGGCTCGGAGGAACCCTCACAGCAACACCACCATGTTGAATAATGCTTTTCGTGCAGCCACAGGACGTCGTGTTACGACTCAAACTGTGCGCAATAGGCTTCATGATGCGCAACTTCACTCCGACCTCCATGTCAAGGTCCATCTTTGCAACGAAGACACTTGCAGCGCGGTACAGATGGGTCCAACAACATGCCGAATGAATAGCTCAGGATTGGCATCACTTTCTCTTCACCGATGCATGTCGCGTATGCCTTCAACCAGACAATCGTCGGAGACGTGTTTGGAGGAAACCGGGCAGGCTGAATCCCTTAGACACACTGTCGAGTGAGTGCAGCAATGTGGAGGTTCCCTGATGGTTTGGGATGGCATTCTGTGGGACCGACGTACGCCGCTGGTGGTCATGGAAGGCGCCGCAACGGCTGTACGATGCGTGAATGCCATCCTTCGACCGATAGTGCAACCATATCTGCAACATATTGGCGAGGAATTCAGCTTCATGGACGACAATTCGCACCCTCATCGTGCACATCATGTGAACGTTCAGGATAACGACATTACTCGACTAGAGTGGCCAGCATGTTCTCCAGACATGAACCCTATAGAACATACCTGGGATGGATTGAAAAGGGCTGTTTACGTGTTTACGGACGCTGTGACCCACCAACCACTCTGAAGGATCTACGCCGAATCGCCTTTGAGGAGTGGAACAACCTGGACCAGTACTGCCTTGATGGACTTGTGGATAGCATGCATCAATACAAGAGGACGTGCTAGAGGTACCGGTGTGTACAGCAATCTGGACCACCACCTCTGGAGGTCTCGCTGTATGGTGGTACAACATACAATGTGTGGTTTTCATGAGCAATAAAAAGGGCAAAAATGATATTGATCTCTATTTCAATTCTCTGTACAGGCTCCGGAACTCTCGGAACCGATGTAATGCAAAAGTTGTTTGATATGTGTATAATGGCGAATAATGTATAGCTTGTAAAACAATCTGTGTATGGTTCTGGTAGCAGTTATGTAGATACGAAATGGGCTTCAAAATAGGGGAAGAGGTGGATGACGATATGAAACCAGTAGCATGTCTGATAATTTCTCTTTGTTTTGTCTTAATGATCTTTTAGTTTGATTTAACTGACAATTCCACCATTCTAAGTAATCATATACGTAAGAGAGGAAAAGGAAAGAGAAAGGAAACGGTTTTGATTCTTTGCTCTGAATGCATTTGCTGCGACCAGCGGCGATACAGCCGCACGCTCGCCTCAGACGCTAACAGTCCAGCCACACGCGTTTGGCGGGACAGTTGACATGGCAGGACTTGCGATAACGTTTCTCCGTTCTCGCCCGAAATCGGATAATCCGGCCAGGCTCTGGAAGGAGATGTCAGAAGCAGAGCCGCTCTGCGTTCCTAACTTTCCCCTGACTCCCTCTCTCCTCGCCACCGCACACCGCCGACACGATGAATATTCATAGCACTGACAGTTTAAATTAACAAACGGAAACCGATTCAGCTTTTGTTATTAGCGGATTCCGTGTTCGCCGTTCCCGCGCCGCCGGCCTGGGTTTGTGTTGTCAGATAATTGTGCAGTCACCATCGGAATTCCGCTGGAGGCGTAGGGAACAGCCGCCCTGCCTGTTCTGAAAGGGCAACGAGGCGAAAATCAGGAACAGTGTTTCCCTCTTGCAGCAAAAGGCATCTCACACGTGCTATGTTTGAGAACCCAGACACGTTATTCTTTCTGGAATTTCTCTCGAACTCAGCAGAACGTTTGTGATATTTTCCACAAAATCTACACTGAAAGAGTTTTTCGTCCGTCCCCATCGACTTACAATTGTTACGGATTATGTATCACAAAATTTCCGCTGTGTGAAGTGAAAAATCGTACTTCCAGAGAAGCATCATTTTAAGCTTCCATAAACAAGTAGAAAGGTTTATTCGTTCAGAAAATTAGGTAAAAAAGCAGTAGTGTCATATCTCAAAGAAGGACTTGAAACTTTTAGCTAGGGACGTGTGCTTGAGGAGGAACTATGGCTCAAGTTTAAAATAGCTGACCTTACACA
This sequence comes from Schistocerca americana, assembly GCF_021461395.2. Lineage (NCBI taxonomy): Eukaryota > Metazoa > Arthropoda > Insecta > Orthoptera > Acrididae > Schistocerca > Schistocerca americana. The sequence continues at coordinate 352,426,145 of NC_060121.1, read as the reverse complement.
GGATAGATATATGCCTAATACAACAGTTGATGATTGCGGAGATTATCCATAGTATACCGTCAAGAAACTTCTAAATAAAAGACTACTACATAATAAATATGAAAGAAAACATTGGGCTACAGATACGAGGATGCTGAACTAAACGTGTTTGACTGTCAATAAAGCAATGTGTGAAGTCTGCAATGACGACCGTGGCAGAATATTGATCTTTCATAAAACTCAAGGAAATTCTGGTTTTTTATAAGGACTGTTAGTGGCACCAAAGTTAGAGAACAGTCACAAGACAGGAACTTAGAGTAGCAAAGCAAAACGAGAAATGCTTACGTCTGTTCATAAATGATCCACCGTGAAGGAAAACCAGGACTATAGCCCGAATTTAATCCTCGTACCATTTGAAAGATTAGTGAAATAAGTAATAATGTCATTGGCGTTGAGAAAAATCTGAAAGCAGTAAAAGTGAACAATGCCCCAGTGCCCTATGAGATCTCCACCCACATTGCGCCTGAGTTAGCCCAATTTCTAACCAATCTTTATCGTAGATGCTTCGAAGAAAAAATGGAACCCAGTGGCGGAAGAGGGCAAAGATCACACCTGTCTACAGGAAGGGTAGTAGAAGTTATCCTCAAAACTACTGTCCAATATCCTTCACATACATTTGTTGTAGCGTCTAACAACATATTCTGAGCTGCGATATAATAAGGTGTCTCGAAAGGAACGAGCTATTTAATGACAATTAGCATAGAAATTGAAAACATAGATCATGTGAAACAAACCTCGCAATTTTCAGACATTAAATCCAAATGCCATGTATCAAGGAAGTCAGATGGATGCAGTATTTCTCGATTTTCAAACAGCATTTGACTCACTACCACACCCACGCTTATAACACTTAATGACTAGCATCAAAATCGATTCAGGGATTAGTGAACACAGGGTTGACGTAGCGAGATTGAATACTGTAATCCCCATATCCTCGAAAAATAAGCAAAAATATACCTATTCAAAAAAGCAGATAAAATTTCACTTGCCGCCTTCCTGAGAGACAATCTACACCCATTCCAGATTAATAATATAAGTGTAGACCAGATGTGGCTTCAATTCAAAGAAATAGTATCGTGAGCGACTGAGAGATTTATGCCAAATAAATTAACAAACGACGGAGCTGATCCTCCTTGGTACACAAAATGGGTTAGTACACTGTTGCAGAAACAACGAAACAAACATGCCAAATTTAAACAGACACAAAATCCCCAAGATTAGCGATCCAAAGGGATTCTGGTCGTATGTGAAGCATGTTAGTGGCAAGAAACAATCAATGCCTTGTCTACGCGATAGCAATGGAGATACTATCTAAGACAGTGCTGCCAAAGCAGAGTTACTAAACACAGACATCCAAAATGCCTTCATAAAAGAAGACGAAGTAATTATGCCAGAATCCGAATCTAAAACAGCTGCCAACATGAGTAAAGTAGAAGTAAATATCCTAGGAGAAGTGAAGCAATCTATCACTCAATAAAAGCAAGTCTTCTGGTCCACGCTGTATACCAATTAGGTTCCTTTCGGAGTATGCTGGTGCATTAGCTCCATACTTAAAAATCATATACAACCGTTCACTCGACGAAAGATCCGTACCCAGCGACTGGAAAGTTGCACAGGTCACACCAGTATTCAAGAAAGGTAGTAGGAGTAATCCACCAGATTACAGGCCCATATCATAATCGTCGATATGCAGCAGGATTTTGTGTTCGAAGATTATGAATTACCTCGAAGAAAACGGTCTATTCACACACAGTTAACATGGGTTTAAAGAACATCGTTCTTGTGAAACACAACTTGCTCTTTACTCACATAAAGTGTTGAGTGCTATTGACAAGGTTCAAAATGGTTCAAATGGCTCTGAGCACTATGGGACTTAACATCTGTAGTGATCAGTCCCCTAGAACTTAGAACTACTTAAACCTAACTAACCTAAGGACATCACACACATCCATGCCCAAGGCAGGATTCGAACCTGCTACCGTAGCGGTCACGTGGTTCCAAACTGAAGCGCCTAGAACCGCACGGCCACACCGGCCAGCTATTGACAAGGGATTTCAGGTCGATTCCGTATTTATTTCCAGAAGGCTTTTGACACTGTACCACACAAGCGGTGTCACAGTTTGAACCGATGAACCCAAATACCTAGATGTAACACTTAATGGGGACACATAGGTTCAGTTTCGGATAAAAAAGGTAGCAGACTTCCATTTTATGGTAGATCATTAGAGAAATGCAATCAGTCTACAAAAGAGACTGCTTAGAAACCACTACGGGGACCAGTTCTAGACTAGTGCTAAATTTGTGGGACACGCACTAAGTAGGACTTACAGGGGATGCTGAACATATACAGAGGAGAGCAGTACGAATGCTAACACGTTTGTTTGAACCGCGGCAGAGTATCGCAGAGATGTTACAGAACTGATCTGGCAGATTTTTGTAGATAGGTGGAAACTGTCCTGAGAAAGACTACTGACCACTTTGTCGCCAAGGCCTAGTTGAATACTATCGCCTCACGCTGAATGGATAAATGGTGAACCTTGGCAGAGATTGATGTTTTCTGAGCGGAAACCAATAGTGCATAGTGCGTACTATCCATACAGCTCTTTTCTTATGCCCTAGAAACAAATCTGAAGCATTCCCCACTGCTGAAAGGACATCTTAGCCAGCAAGGAACGCCTCGTCTGCTGTGACTGGGGCCGATCATCCTGAAACTTTTCGATAACTTCAGACCATGGGTTCCAAAGCTAGGTAGGCGAGGGGACATCTTACGGAAGAAACGGACATGTGGGGAAGGAAGGCCCTTGTCCACTGTTTGCTTTCAAAGGTGGGGGTGTCAAGTCCGAGTTGTGGAGGAGGTTCTGCCGGCAGAGTTTGAGCACACTGACTGCAGTCGGCTCCAAATCATGACTCTTGTCGGTGTGAATGACTCCTGCCGCCTAAGTTCAAAAGCCGTCCTAGGTTCCCACAGGCGGCTGGCTGCTTTGGTGAATGCTAGACTCGCGCTCTGGTTGGAAGCAGAGCAACTGTTTTGGGGCATCGTTCCAGCACCGATCCTTTTCGTCCGTTTCGGAGGCGAGTGGAAGGCTAAGACCAGAGGCTCAGACGATCTTGTGACGATGTTGCATGTGGATTTCTTGGCCTCCGTTTTCAGGTCGAGAATTGTAGCTTCCCCTTAACAGATAAGGCGTGCGCTTAAGCTAACAAGGGGCTACTAGGGTAGAGGAGTATATGTGGAATGCACATGTGAGTGTTTTAGGGTAAGCTTACGCGCTTCTCATAACACACGTTCAGATTTCTGACAGGGAAGATTATCAAACCCCATCAATTAAAGAAAGTAGTTTTTGTCACGGCAGATCGCAGAAAGAGGAAGTTGATATAATACTATCTATCGTCAGGAGCGTCAGTGGGAAGATCCCAGAACTAATGTCCACGTATTACTAGACACAAAACGTTGACAGAAACCGTAAGTTAATAGCAATTAAATTATAATTTCCGAGTGTGAAATATGTTGCAAACGTAGGTTGAACGCCGGCGGTGGAAGAATGTTAATTGAGGTAGATAATGCGGTAATATCAGTTGAGGTTAATACAGATTACGATTTCGAAATAATTTGGGTGAATAAGAAGGTTGAAAGTGGATAATGCATGGTAATCGGATGCTAATATAGACCCCCAAGCCTTAGCACTGGCGCAACACATTTTGAGAAATCTTTCACGAAAATTTCATGGCCATGTCGTGAAACCAGTGGGAGAATTCAGCTTACCAGTTCCAGACTGGGCGTGTAGTAGCGAAGGGGAGTCATATGAAATTGTTTCGCACGCCATATCTGGAAATTGTGTTGAGCAGTTAATCAGTGACCTAACTCGCGTAGGCAACATTTTAGATTTCCTGCTTACAAATAGCCAAGATCTTCTCGACTCAGCTAGCGTAGAACTGGGAACCGGTGGTCATAAGACTGTTATAGTATTACTGAAAACAGCTGGAAATAAGATTGTGAGGAGAGATAGGATGACATTTTCTGCTTATTAAGGGCTACGTGCCTTTTCAGAATGAAATATTTATCTCGGAGACGGAAAATGTTGATTATAAATGGAGATAGCTCAAGAGTATTGTACAATACGCCTTACACGTATAGGTGGCTAGGAAAAGCTGTGATAGATGGGAAGGACCAGCAGTGGTTCGACTGCTGTGTTAGAAAGCTGCCCGAGAGCAAAGAGAACTTTGCTTTAGCTTTAAACGTACTCAAAGACCATAGAAAAACAGAAAGGTTTCAAAATTACCGCGAGGAGCGCCAATTCAACAGATTCGAAAGTAAAATTCTTCCGATCTTACTGATAATTATAAGAACGTTTCGTCTGATGGTACCAGTCCAGACATTTCGTTACTTTATTGGCACTCAAATGGAGGATGACATAGTGTTAGCCCAAATTTTAAATACTTTTTTCCAAAACAGTTTTAGTGAAAGATGATCTTACTGCGGGTCCCCCTTTATGTCACCCCACGAGCGTCAAACTGACAAATATCGAAATGAGTCACCACGGGATAGAAAATCAACTGAAATCGCTCAATTGTCAAACAATGTAGAGACGTCCCTCCCCCGCCCATCCAACTCCCTCACCCCCTCCCCCCCCTCCCCACCTCCCCCGCCCATCCAACTCCCTCCCCCCCTCCCCCCTCCCCCCCTCCCCACCTCACCCGCCAGGTCTCTAAATGAGAGCTAGATGAGGATTCACTCAAAAGAGCGGCAAAAGTTTAATAGTTTAGAAAGGGGGCAAAATTACAAACAATAGAACTACCGCAACATGGAAGAAATGTTCATTGAGAATGGATGACATTACTGAAAAGAGCGCAATGTAAGGCGTCAAAGGAAAATTCCCCTGCTTTAACACGACAATTTACCTTATTTAATTCCACCCTTTTTATTTTTATCTGCAGATCTGCGAGATATTAGGCCATTGAGCAGGCTGGCAGACGTCATCGTTCAGAATCGTAATCCGATCAGAACCCCGTAGTTTTAATTGCAAAACACAGCAAACAGTCGAGAACGATCGGAATGAATAACTTAGAGAGGTTCGAGCACTTACTGAAAGATAAGTAGCGAAAGGACACTAATTATATCCGACAGTTCGTGTGCGAACAATCCTCCATCACCTCGCCTATTTTGCATGTAGTATGTGAAGAAAGCAACATAAAGTATTAAAAGAGAAGGTAATGATTTGAATTAATAATGGAGCCGATACAACAGATAGATTTAAATAACACTTTTCACAGAAACATTGATATACATTTACATCCGCTCAGCTAGATCATCAACGACAAAAAGGTGATAGTACAAGTGAAAGATAAAAGAGCATCGCTTTTTTTTCTGTGAGTGACTTTACATTCACTGCTTTTACAATTTCTGGAAGTCTTGGTATGTTAAATGTAGCCTCTGAACATATGTCAAACCCGTGGTTCCTTTTCGAACTACATTATCAGTTACGACAATAAAAATTTAGGGAAAAAAATTACAGTGAAACGTCCTACCAACACCTCGAATGCTTGTAGTTATCGTGTCAACAGCATTCACTATAAGCATTCAACAACAGTTGGGGGTGGAGGTTATCTCTCAGCATAATCTCTTCATGTAATCTTTCAGTAAAGAAACACAGAATGTAAGATAAGAAATAGAAACGTTGATGTACTTGGGCAGATGAGGAGTCCATCAAAATATATGAAGTTCATTTTCAAACCTCTTTCAAAAATAAGTAGATGTACGAAAAACAACCACATAATACGTTTACTCCGTAATGAAATTCGCTGCGAAGAACTAAGAGTAATGTGAATAAGTATCGCACTCGCAATGGTTTAGTTATCCAAAAATTAATTTTAATTTTGGCCGGGCAAGAATAAATTATTTACTCATAAAACTATTTGACCATTTTTCAGGAGAAGTTAAAATCTTGGCACAGAATAAAAATGTTATAAAAACAAATAAAAGCCATTACTGCTTGAGTACTTTTCCTATATATAAACGAATTTATGAAAGCTGAATATATGTCTGTGGATGGACTACTTTTGTAAAATTTTGTTGCTAACCATGATTAAAGTATACAAATTTAATTGTTTAAGTGACAGATTACAGCAGTAAGTTTGAAAATCAGCAAGCCATTCAGTTTGTCTCTCTTTGTTCAACGTGATAATTAACTCAGCTGGAGGATCTATGAATAATAGATCTGAAGAATAAATATGACTACAGCGATTGTATGTACTGACTTCTTGCCTTAATTAGCGTTTTCTCAATTAACCTGATACCAGCTCTATGCCTTGCTCTTTTGAGGGAGTTTGGGAACAGCATGCATAGTGAACTCAAGCTAGGTGATGCAGGGTTCGCAAAAATAAATAAATAAGTAAATAAATAAAACGGTCCATGTTTGCAGGTGGGGAACAGGTGCTCGCGGAAACAGAACGGGGCAGTACTGGAGGTGAGGAGAAGCGCGTTCTCATGGTGAAAACTGCGTTGCCGAGCGGCTCCTTGGTAGACCGCAGCTATTATTAAGTTTTATGGTATGCCGGGAACAGTCCTTAACTTTTCCAGGACGTGCAAAGCGAGGCAGGCTGCCGGTCGCAGTAACGCCGATTGGTAAAATACATTTGATGCCAAGAGGTGGGATCGTATAGAGAAAAGTTTTTTTAGAAAATAGTGGAAGATACGGAAGTCACTGGAGGTTTCTACTGTTACGCGCTTTCTCGACAGGATATTTTTCAGAAGAAACGATTACGCCATTGACAGATAGAGAGTACTTATAAAATGGTTGGTGGTCATGCGTTCTTGGAGGAAAGGAAAGACAAGAGAGGACTTCGACATGAGTCGTGGTGCTGAGCACATCTCAGCAGCTTGAAGTCTCCACTGGAGCAGCAGACTGTGCGTGGTGAGTTCGAGTCTGTGGAAGCGCGATCCTAACGTCGTACTTCAGAGAGATAGAGGCAACATTCTGCTCGTCAGGGGCTAATATTCATAGTGCGCAATAATGGCTGCACCCGCACCTTGGGGAAATCTCTGATCACAATTCAGTCTCAGCACTTCAGTTAACTGTTCCATGTCCATGAATGCATTGGTACATCCATGCACTTTTTTTTCCAATTTAACATTCAGCAAGCAGTCACTGTAAGCGATCAATAGGAAAAACGTTAGTTTTATAGGTGCCCATTTCTTCCTTTCGAAGTAACTTTGACCACCGGAAAATTCTGTTCGTTTTAAGCTCATTTCACATATTTTATTATTCACTTTTTTTACTGGCAAAAATATGCCTATCCGTATTTACGCTTTATGTGGCAATTCAAATCTTGTATTTTCATTTTTGATAGTAGAAAATTCCCCCATCCCTTACTCTTTAGAATCCACAGATAGAGCCTTAACGTTTCATTGCATTTGTTCATCTACTTGCGCACAATAATGTAACTTAGACCTAAAGGATTTGTCTGTCTCATAATTAACTTTATGATTCATATTATTACATTCTATACACGTGGGAATTTGCGAGTCCACAGGGAAAAAAATCATGTCTGTCAACCTACTAACTTATTCCACATATACGACCCACACGAAACGCAAGTATTCAACAAAACTAGTAATTTCGCTGTACAATTGAAGAGTGGAGCTCACAACGCTCATTGTGACTACTCTCAGAACGTGGCTCCGGTATGTGGATCTCATTCAAAACAGAAATGACAGGCGATATTGAACATGTGAAAAGTAGTGCGGCATTAATTATAGCAAATTTGCTTCTCTAATCGGCAGATGGTTGAAGATAGTCAGTTACACCGCGAAAGATTGGTTATCAAATTTCAAGAACCAGTAGACACTGAACATGTAGGGTGTGGTGACAAAGCTGCTTATTGAAATGGAACACTGCCAAGGGAGATGTGATTGGCTGAAGGTGGAGCTGGTCTCGTTACAATAAGTGAGATGAGATGTACCTATGCCTACCGCCTCAGTAGTGACAAAACAGGGCTAAAGTAAATGCGTTCATTTGTCACAGTGGTCGGTCAATTGACGGCACGCAGCCTCCATTCACTACAAACTTTAATATTCCCACATGAAATCCTGTGCTTTCAAGGCTATTAATATTTGTTTCATGTGTAGATACCTTCACTGCAACTGGAAATGTGCACTGAATGGCTCGTAAGATGACCACGAAACATTGTAGCAGTAAGACAGTCGCTTTTTTCTATTCCCTCGGTGCTCGACATGAAAGTGTGCCTTTCGATTTTCTGACTGTCCCCTGAGAGGAATTCTTGATGGTGACCTTAAATTTCCACCCATTAACAGTGGTTGTGGTGCAAATCCGCAATGAAAGTTACTTTATTGCACTACAAAATCTGTATGAAGAGTAACTTGAAAATTTTCTTCATCGTGCATTGTGTTATTTTACTAAAGAGGCACACATCTTCTGTCTGAGTGCGTTAGTAAATGAAACACGCGCTATTAGAGTGCTAAAGGTCTTCGATAACTTTATCAGAGGCTCCTTCATTCAAAACGTGTAACTGTTTGTTGTGCATTGGTGACTGGAGGAATCATCCACAATTTTACGGAGAAAACGAGCGTGCGGTACTGCGATTTCTCAGCGACAGTCTGACCTTCCGGATTGTATTTTCAACAGGAAACATCCAGCGCAAACTGCAAAGCGTATTTTTACGGGATAAGATCCCTAGCGCCTGATCTCTTTGAGTGACTGTTCCCGTGGCTGGTGCGCTCGTCCGATTTAGTTCCTTGCGACTCTTTTATATGGGTTACGTAAAATCCCTTGTTTACACCAATCGTCTAAGGCCACTCCTATAACTGAATGAGAATATTCACCAAGAAATACACTGCATGTTTATCGCTATGCTGTAAAGAGTCCACCAAAACTTCAGAATTTGAGTAAATCATCTGTAGAGTGGAATTCATTAACGGGCTTAGTTCCGAAAAATTTTTTTTTTTTTTTTACTTAGACCCGGAAAACTTACGTAACTGCCGTTGCGAACATCCTGAAAAACGGGCTAAGCGCTACGATAATTTCTACATAGTAGTGTCTGTAAGACCCGGAAGATAGCATGAGCAGGATGTGCCAACCTACTGGTGAGGATAGAGCGAGAATGTATGAGGCTGGAAGAATGTCAGCGTCAAGTACTTAAGGACCTGTTAAAACTTAATAGAGAACGCGACACCTAACAGTCCATTTGTGATTACTATGCTCCAGCCTAAGGACGTTTTAGTTTAACAAAGCCACCGATACACTTATTAACTTACAAAAATAGATATTCCTAAATGTAATTGGATTCAACTGAAAAAAAATTCACCTGGTGTCATCAAGAAGAGAATAATGTTTAAGGAATTTGAAGACCAGACCACCTACAAGATTTCAAAGATGGCGATTACCGCTGGCGTAATAAAGAACTTCGGTTAACCATCACAATACTGTAAAAGCAACTTGTCAGCTGGAAAGAAAAAGTCTGCAACAGATGCTGCCATATTTGAAAATAGATAGTAGAACATATTTCGAACAGTTAACCAATTAAAATTGCTTTGTCTCTACAAAATTAAAAGAAGGATTGAAAATAATTTGATAACAGTATAGCGTATCTGTAAAATCTTTCTATAAAATGTTTATGATTAACATATTCTTACTGTAGGCAATAAACAAAAAGTACTGTTGAAGATTTTTAACTGAAATATTTTCGTCAATACAAAAAAAAAATGAATGACTGGGGTCTCATTTTTATAATTTGTACATTTCCAATTTTGCGGGCACAAAAACAGAACTACAACGATAGGTATGCTTCTCTGTTTTATTTGCTTTTCAAATGATGAAGTCTGGTGTGCTGCGCTGTAAAAAGCAACAGTGGGCGCGGAGGTTCGGCTGCTTGGTTGTAGGAGATTGTTGTACATTGTTTCCAATAGTGATCGTACTTAAGAGATCACTAACAGCGAAAGTACGCTAAATTTGAGTGTGTACTACTAAACTTATTAGTTTATTTTAAATGAAACCACTGAGGTGGTATGTAGTTTTGATATAAATTTATTAAATTTTAGACCCATTTTTACTAGTTATTTAGTACTACGATTTGTTTCAGGCATTATGAGTTTATGGAAGCTTCGAGATGTGGCACTTTATCTACGAAAAATACCAAATCGGCTTCAGACACATTTGACGAAATGATGAGCCGTTGAAAACTGTATATTCCAGTGGTTCCAAAGTGAAACTACGACTTTAAAAGAATTGACTGTTTAATTTTTGACGATTTCATCTCTTGTTTTTTACCATAATTATAAAGATTAATTTGTGAAACATTTTAAAATTATCACAGTATTGTTTACATTGTTGGGAGTCAAACGGTTAATTATAGCCATCTCGAAAAATCAAGCTTTTGCCATTAAGTTTGGTAAGGGTTTCGGTCAGTCTCTCCATATAAAACTATCAATGCAACACAATTCTCCCAAAGATAGATGACGGAGAAAATCTTTAACGCAGAAGACTGCGTTTAGACCATTCAGGGTGGGTTATAGAGTGCTAAATCAACAAACGTATTAAGACATTAATGATTTATTAACCTGAAGAGTCACAAAACAAAGGCTTAATGTGATAACTCTTATGATTCCCGAGAAAGCGCCATAGAAGGCGGAATAAGAAATATTGCAACTCTAGACCGAGAAACTAAGTAGGACTGTTGGTTACTGTTACTTTAGTACTGTGGACAAATTCAAGCTTTATAACAACCTGAGTGCCTCACGGTTTTTTTTGCTTTTTTTGAAAAAAAGTATTTTACAATTTTAAAGGTGATCAAGATAGTGTGGTAAGTTAATATTTTTTAAGAAAGATACTTATGTTAAATTATTAGTTTACAGTAAGTATAATTTATTATATTTTAGGCCCATTTTACTAGTTATTTAGGACTACGATTTGTTTCAGGCATTATAAGTTCATGGAAGATTCGAGATGTGGCACTTTCTGTACGAAAAATACGAAATTGGCTTCAGATACATTTGTCGAAATGTCGGACTGAAATACATGCAAGGCCTTCTGAGCTTAAGGAAAATAATTTTAAGTCAGAATTCGCTGACAATGGCCAGATGCAAGTCGGAAACTGAAGACCGCCATCAACGGCCATGTACACTGGACTTACAACAACGCATTTTACAGCATCATTAAGCAAATCTGAAGTAGTAAATACATGCTGATAAAGGGGCTTTACAACTCAGATATTTAAGTGAAACTATTTCTGGCACCAAATTAGTAAATCATGTAAAAAATAGATTAAAAATAAAAACGAAATTCGTGATAATCAGTTAAAAAGTAACATTTAACGCTGTTCACGGCCACGAACAACAAATACAAACTCCTTAAACTTTCGCAGCAGAAGGAGGCACACCTATAGATAACAACAGCAGAAGGTGGAAATTTCGCAAAGGATCGAGCTCAACAAAAATGTGGCTCAAACGTTCAAAAATTACAATGGAAGCACACAAATTTAACTAGCTGGCCAGCTGCTTCAATAAAATGAGACAAATACCTTTATTCGCCACACCATTCAGAAGTTAAATAGCATGTGAAGGTGGCTCTTGTTTTGAAGTAATTTTCAATTGATGCGTCTCTTAGCAGTGATACAGGACTATACAGTGAGCCCCCCTTCCAGACTTCTTTACTATGGACGTACAATAACAAAAACAAAATCATAATCGAATGCTCCCCTGCAACATCGAAATTATATTATTAAGGCTCCTACTAACACAAGTACAACCTGACAAATCAATTTAACAGTGTAGACAAGGACAAAAAATGCCATCCATTAAGGAAATTTTACAATAAATCTCTTAAGAGCATAGCTCACAAAAAGAACAACGACATAACACACGAAGCTAGTGCTACCACCGATGTGCTGCATTCCTTTAATAAGTACAGTAACCACTCGGCTGGTCGATGTAACAAGATAAATTAATTAAATAATACAGGCATGCAGCCATAATTATGGGGACTCAGGACACCTACTCAACATGCTCAAATCGCTTCCCAATGATGGACATTTATACTCACCATAATGAATGAAACAGTTGCGAGAAGAAATTCCAAGCGAAGTTTCCATCTGTCAAATGGTAGAGTGACTACTGGCTCGACTCCACCAACAGTCCCCAGACCAGGCTGCCGCATCTGCCCCGATGATCAGCCACCGGGGAATTAAACACATCCACAGCAACGGCGAACCCCAAACAGCAAACTGTGGCTCCAGTAAGTCAGCTCTCATAACGCATACCGTGTACGCCTATCATCGCTCAGTGTCATATAAGTGCCCCCTTGCGGGAATGTGTTCACTGGTTACCCAGCCACCAGGCAAAGACGTTTCCGCTTGGCCGCTACTCTCAGTATCGCACATTTGTGGCTCAGATGTGGCTGGCATATTATTCGGTTTCATCTTGAAAAACACTTGTTAGCTATTCTGAACATCACTGCTAAGCATCTTACTCGAAGAAGGAGAGCAAAGTCACTGTGCCCCACATCAGGAGAAAATGAGAGACTGAGACAAAATCTGATTGCCCGAAGAAGGCGTATGTGTGATTGTGTCCAGTCGGAAATAGATGTCACTTTGTCATGGAACAAAAGCCACTTATCGCAGTTTCCTATGAAACTTTATCACTACAGCGTCCCACAACTACCACATTTCTGTAGTATTCTCTTGTGATGGTTGGCTATCTGCGAACACACTCTTAGTTTCACACCATTGATTGTCCCAAAAAACTATCAGTACGACCTTGCCTACATTTGTGTCGAATCCACTTGTTTCCATAGCTCGCTTTGGTTATTTTCCTGTAGTACGTACTAATACATCAAGCTCTCGTCACAGTGATTAGGCAGCTAAAGAAGTCCTCTGGCGTGACATGAAAGAGATGCAAGTTTCTACTTCTGCTTCGGTAGGGTGGGCACTTCGGGTTCTTGTGAGTAGTCGCGGTACCCCGACATTTGTCTTGTTCAGAACATCGTGCAAATTGCTCCGTGGCTCGTTTTCAGTTTTCCCACCACTACCTTTCTTTGGATGCATAAGTTTTTGAGCACGCCGGCCGACACCTCACATGCGATTGTGGGTGGTCCAAAGAGAAATACCTGCCACTTTGGTCGACTCAGACTTGACTACTCTGGATACGTGTCCAATGACTACCACGCTACAGTGTCAGCATACACTTCTTCCAACTCAGCATAGATCGTTGCAATGTTGTTCCATCTTAAAATCAGGAAACGAATTTTAAGGGCACTGGACCATGTGGCTTGTGGTTTGTCCTTATCCATCATCACAGGACGTGTCTTCTGTTATGAAGCCCAGTCTCTTCAGGTTGTCTCTGGATCGTTCAACTCCTCAACTCCTGATCGTAATCTGTTTAAAGATTTTCACACTAGCCATCTTGCATTGTGTCCAGGCGGTAGTTTTTCAGCTTCTAGTATCCATCAGCGCAGGTGAGGCGTCAACTTCCGACCGATAGAAGACTTGTAATCGGATGTACCCTGGGCGTCAGATTTCTCTGATGTCTGACCCTTTCACATCAGAAACATCTTGGTCCTTTTCAGGACCGCAGTTGACCATCATATCAGTGAATATACGGGGTGTTCAAAGAGTCTCTCCGCAGTGCCGTATGACTGTTAGCCGCGCGTGCCGTATAATTGTTCGCCTGCCTGGGTTACTTCCCTTCAAGTGGACTCTCCCAACATTCCACCGTTTCGTTTATCTCAGCCAGCGTCAGTAGTATCGTTGGTGTGTGTCTTTACGTGTTGACGTGAACGATTAAGTTTAGTTCCTCTGTTCGTTTCTTTCGTTTTTGTCACTGTTAAAATGTTAACCATTGAAGAAAGTGTGTTTTTAGTCGAACAAGTGTTCAAAGCTGACGTTAAATACGCAGTTTCAGTTCGTTAAACATTTAATTCAGTTTTCCCGGAGGCAACACTCCCACATCACGATATAGTGCGAGATTTGATTCACAAATTTCTAAGTACGGGTTCAGTGACAGATGCACCTAGAAGTGGTCGTCCTAGCGTTTTGTCTGAGGATAAACACTTAATATTTCCAATAAAATGTCCATGAGTCCGAACAAGTCAGTAAGAAAACTCGCTCAGGAAATAGATGTTAGCGTCGGAAAGGCCCACAAAGCTGTAAGGAAAAAATTAGAACCTTTCCCATACAAAGTGACAGTCGTGCAAGAACTGAAAAATACTGATCATATGAAGAGTCTGCATTATTCTCAATGGTTCAAAAATTTCGCTCAACAAAATGGAAGGGATATTCTTAATGAAACGTTTTTCTCTGATAAGGCACGGTTTCATTTATTCGGGTACATGAACTCGCCAAATTGTCGTATGTGGAGTGCTGCAAATCCATTGTGTATTCATGAGGAACCACTTCCTTCTGTGATAATAGGAGTTGGGATTGTAATTTCTGGATTGTGGGACCCATATTTTTCAAAGCAACCGTAAACGCACAACGATACTGCAGTGATTTTCTGTACCCATTAATAGGAGAACTTGTGTTAAGTGAAATACTGAACGGTCATTTTCAACAAGATGGTGCAACGGCATATACAGCTGGCGTTTCAATGTCACTGCTTGCTGATGTTTTTGGTGATAGCATAATTTCACAGGGACTTTGGCCTCCACGATCACCTGACCTAACATCACCTGACTTTTTCTTCTAGGGTGCAGCGAAAGCAAAACCGTCCAGAATCCATCGATGAATTGAAAACTGCAATATCCATTTTCACTGCTTCTGTTACAGAAGAAATGTTACAGCTTGTGTTTGGAAACCTGATTAGACAAATTGAATTGTGTATTCAACAACAAAAAATGGCTCAGAGCACTATGGGACTTAACTGCTGTCATCAGCCCCTAGAACTTAGAACTACTTAAAACTAACTAGCCTAAGGACAGAACACACATCCACGCCAGAGGCAGGATTCGAACCTGCGCCCGTATCAGTCACGCGGTTTCAAACTGAAGTGCCTAGAACCGCTCGGCCACTCCGGTGGCTATCCAACAACAGGGGGGACACTCAACACTAAATGTGAAAATTTGTAAGTAAAAATGAATATTCGATAAATTAATAATTTGTATTTCAGTGAGTTTCATTTCTCTGTATTCACTGCGGCATACGGCACGCACGGCTAACAATCATACGGCACTGAAGAGAGACTTTTGGAACATCTCGTTGAAAACGAATTACCGCACGATACTCCATTTTCTCAAGGGGTTCTGCCATTTTTGTCTTGGCAACTCTGGTGGGAATTTCGTAGTTGACCAGGACTGACGACGTGCCCCTGATGATGAACAAAACATTAACGGTGTATCATTGTTTCTTCGAGATGGCCATTAAGCATGAAACATGGAAACAATTATATAAAGTTATAATTTTTTCATTTATTAATCTTTCAAATCAGCAAGTTTCTTTAATGCGCGATCTGTTCATCAGCCCTGTACATATCTCTTCGTTAGGGCCACAAAATAAAGGGTTAAAAAAAAAAAAGAACTAGTTGCAACGCGTATAGTGACATCTAAACAATCACTTTCCCCAAGCGAATGAAATGGAAAAAAACTCTACTATGCATTACTATGGAACACACTGTCTACTCTGTTCACAGTGATTTGCAGAATTTGGGTGTAGACGAACAGACCAATCACTTTTCACTATGATAACGAAATTACGACATAGTGAGAGGTCATACTTTTATCGTCTAACGACAACAGTAGTATGCCCGGTGATGGCGGAGATAGGAAGTATACGTCAGCGTAGATAGTGCAGCTCCCCTGGGGCACCCAGACTGGCAGAGTCCAGCTCGCCCGCCGGCTCGTCAGAGCGGCCTTGTACAGCGCAGTCCCGGAATGCAAAACACGGCGGTCCCGGCGGCGTCTGGCATCCGGGATGAGCCACGGGCCAGCGGCTGCTCAGTCTGCCGCGCACCGTGTTATGCCCAGCAACGCCAGTGTTTTAGTGAATTGATCTGAGGTGGAATCTTTCTTCTCACGTTGCGTTCCGTACCTCCACGGAATAAACCGTTTAACTTGGTGTCCTGTATGTGTGTTTCAAGCGTTTTGCTTATTACAGACAATCAAAACGTACGTGTTATGAAGTTATACACACAGTCTGACAAAAAGAAGTGCTGTACGCAGAAGGGACAACGAAATGAAAACTTTGCATGCCGAGATGGTATGTGATGTTATTTGAGCGACAGCAAAATCGAGTCAAATATTCGAAGAATTTCGTCGTTTGAACTCACATATGTGACACTGTACCCCTTTTGGGCATGACGCATGCACTGAATCCGCTTGAAAGGGCATCATGAAACTGTAGTATTCAGCCTTAGGCAATCTGGCCCACAATTATTCTCATTGAGAGCCTGGATGCTTGCAATGAGACGGAGTTGATGCACGACCTGGTCCCACACAAGTTCTTTTCGGGGAGAGGATCTGGAGATATTTTTGGCTGTGGGAGTAACTCAATATTATGGACACGGTTCATAGACGCACCTGCCATTCGTGGACAATCATTCTCCTGTTGAAAAGTGGCACCACAGAAGTGTCCAATGAGAGGTAATTCGTGATGACCCAGGATGTCCATAATAAACCTTTATACCGTCCGAGTTCCTAATACAAGGCATGACTCAAGTCATACACGATGCCTCACAACAAATGAAAAAGTAACATCACTGTGCCTGTCCTAAACAGGAGAGGTCACTGCCATACTCACCAACGAGCGCCATCTTAGGTAGTGCCGCAATTCGTCACCGAGCACAGTGTGACGCTATTTATCGGCAGTCCATGTTTCCCCATCACGGTACCACTCCAAATGCAGCCGTTTGTGTTGTGGTGTTAACGGCAGCCAACGCATGGAGCGGTAGTCACCTAGCCCGACTGCTGCTAGTCTGCGACTAATGGTGTGGGATGACATAATATGTTGCTTTTCCTCGGATGGCAGGTGGTGATTTGAAGGGATGACTATGTGCTTGGTGCACAGTATGGCGATTCTCCCTTCTGTTGGTCAGATATAGTCGACTGGAACGTTTGACGAGTACGCCTGCCTTCACGTTCACATGCATCCGATATCAGGTCACTGTCAAATATTTATGCTCCACAACTTTGCATAATACAGAATTCGATCACCCAGCCACATGCAGATCCACAATGAGGCCCCTTTCAAAGACCGGCAAGTGCTGATATTGCTTTCTCAAACGAGTACTCGACATCGCTTTGTCCTTCGATGATCACTCAAAGT
The DNA here is from genome assembly GCF_021461395.2 of Schistocerca americana. Taxonomy (NCBI): domain Eukaryota; kingdom Metazoa; phylum Arthropoda; class Insecta; order Orthoptera; family Acrididae; genus Schistocerca; species Schistocerca americana. The sequence goes on along the minus strand of NC_060121.1, from coordinate 352,408,844 downwards.
ATGACGCTGTTTATGACCCTTCTATAGCTTATAAGGCCTAGGAACATCTCTAATCAACTGTGGTGGTCGTTCTACCTGTCATAGAGAACCGCCACTGTACATATTTACATACATGCCAACGGTGCGCAATTATACAAAGTGAGATAGATATGCGACCATGTTTTCCTGCACTTTTTTGTCAGTGCATTTGTAAAAATCGTGGGACGTGTGAATTTACACAACACATTTCCTGCTAAGCCATTGGGTAAGTTTCAACGAAGCTTTGTACACATCTCACTAATTCTAAAGAATCATTGTGAATAAGAAACTATTACAACCTATACCACCTAGATGGGTGGGGCAGGAGGTGAACAGTTGGTGACATAGAAACGTAACTCAGGATTTCTTGGAGCAATTTCAAGCAAGTTTTTATTTTGCGGGATGTCGGTTGTGTTGTTTTACACACCCTTATGATGTTAAAGTCGGATCTTTGAAGACCAACAGGAGAGAAGCACTCCACATGATAACGTAAGTTAATAAAGTAAAAAATAATGTCACGCAATGGAAACGTGTTACTGAATGATAATTAATAGGGGTGGTACAATGGAGCATCACAATATTGGTACTACACGACGTACATATACTAATGAGAGGAGGGATCATCTAGCGCATAATACGAGGCGTATTCCAAAAGTACGGCCGGATTGGTCGCGAAATGCCATCCACAGTGAAAATCAAATGTGTTTTATTTGCAATAATTAGCAACACCTTCCAGCAACGTCTCTGCATACTCACCGCTCCGTCTAAGACATTTGTCGTAGAGTTGTACCAGCTTTCCAGCACCCTCGTCACAGAAGTCAGCCGCCTGCACTTTTCGCCGATTCTCTGCGCTGATTTGCTTTTCGGTGTCTGTGCAGAAACTTTGACTTCATAGCCAGGGGTTCATGCCAGCTAAGATGAAAATCAGAGGGAGCAAAGCCCGGGCGGTATCGAGGGCGATCAAACATTTCCCATGGAAACGCTGAAGGGGCGTGCTCATTGCCCCTGCAGAGTGTGGCCGAGAACTACCATGAAGAATGAAATGCATGACAGTTGCGTTGTGTGGGCTGTATCAAATCAGGTGAAATCTCTCATGGGCACTCATACTTGGCGGGAGACACTGTTTTCTGTGCATCTTTACGTGTTCACAATGAGCTCAGAACTGAAAAGGTAGACGTGGCGCGATCAACGGGCATATTAGAGACACTTTCCAATACACGTATGCAAAGCTCTATCGGATTTTCACTGTGATTTCCATTTCGCGACCGATCGCACCTTACTTTCGGAATACGCCTCGTACAGGCAAGTGGTCACTATAAAAATCAGTTTTATTATCGGAAGGCAGAACACTTGACTTTTTTTTTGTTTGGGTCATCAGTCTACTGACTGGTCTGATGCGGCCCGCCACGAATTCCTTTCCTGTGCTAACCTCTTCATCTCAGAGTAGCACTTGCAATCTACGTCCTCAATTATTTGCTTGACGTATTCCAATCTCTGTCTTCCTCTACAGTTTTTGCCCTCTACAGCTCCCTCTAGTACCTTGGAAGTCATTCCCTCATGTCTTAGCAGATGTCCTATCATCCTGTCCCTTCTCCTTATCAGTGTTTTCCACATATTCCTTTCCTCTCCGATTCTGCGTAGAACCTCCTCATTCCTTACCTTATCAGTCCACCTAATTTTCAACATTCGTCTACAGCACCACAACTCAAATGTTTCGATTCTCTTCTGTTCCGGTTTTCCCACAGTCCATGTTTCACTACCACACAATGTGGTACTCCAGACGTACATCCTCAGAAATTTCTTCCTCAAATTAAGACCGGTATTTGATATTAGTAGACTTCTCTTGGCCAGAAATGCCTTTTTTGCCATAGCCAGTCTGCTTTTGATGTCCTCCTTGCTTCGTCCGTCATTGGTTATTTTACTGCCTAGGTAGCAGAATTCCTTAACTTCATTGACTTCGTGACTATCAATCCTGATGTTAAGTTTCTCGCTGTTCTCATTTCTACTACTTCTCATTACCTTCGTCTTTCTCCGATTTACTCTCAAACCATACTGTGTACTCATTAGACTGTTCATTACGTTCAGCAGATCGTTTAATTCTTCTTCAATTTCACTCAGGATAGCAATGTCATCAGCGAATCGTATCATTGATATCCTCTCACCTTGTATTTTAATTCCACTCCTGAACCTTTCTTTTATTTCCATCATTGCTTCCTCGATGTACAGATTGAAGGGTAGGGGCGAAAGGCTACAGCCTTGTCTTGCACCCTTCTTAATACGAGCACTTCGTTCTTGATCGTCCACTCTTATTATTCCCTCTTGGTTGTTGTACATATTGTATATGAGCCGTCTCTCCCTATAGCTTACCCCTACTTTTTTCAGAATCTCGAACAGCTTGCACTATTTTATATTGTCGAACGCTTTTTCCAGGTCGACAAATCCTATGAAAGTGTCTTGATTTTTCTTTAGCCTTGCTTCCATTATTAGCCGTAACGTCAGAATTGCCTCTCTAGTCCCTTTACTTTTCCTAAAGCCAAACTGATCGTCACCCAGCGCATTCTCAATTTTCTTTTCCATTCTTCTGTATATTATTCTTGTAAGCAGCTTCGATGCATGAGCTGTTAAGCTGATTGTGCGATAATTCTCGCACTTGTCAGCTCTTGCCGTCTTCGGAATTGTGTGGATGATGCTTTTCCGAAAGTCAGATGGTATATCGCCAGACTCATATATTCTACACACCAACGTGAATAGTCGTTTTGTTGCCACTTCCCCCAATGATTTTCGAAATTCTGATGGAATGTTATCTATCCCTTCTGCCTTATTTGACCGTAAGTCCTCCAAAGCTCTTTTAAATTCAGAATCTAATACTGGATCCCCTATCTCTTCTAAATCGACTCCTGTTTCTTCTTCTGTCACATCAGACAAATCTTCGCCCTCATAGAGGCTTTCAATGTATTCTTTCCACCTATCTGCTCTCTCCTCTGCATTTAACAGTGGAATTCCCGTTGCACTCCTAATGTTACCACCGTTGCTTTTAATGTCACCAAAGGTTGTTTTGACTTTCCTGTATGGTGAGTCTGTCCTTCCGACAATCATATCTTTTTCGATGTCTTCACATTTTTCCTGCAGCCATTTCGTCTTAGCTTCCCTGCACTTCCTATTTTTTTGATCCCACAGCGACTTGTATTTCTGTATTCCTGATTTTACCGGAACGTTTGTACTTCCTCCTTTCATCAATCAACTGAAGTATTTCTTCTGTTACCCATGGTTTCTTCGCAGCTACCTTCTTTGTACCTATGTTTTCCTTCCCAACTTCTGTGATGGCCCTTTTTAGAGATGTCCATTCCTCTTCAACTGTACTGCCTACTGCGCTATTCCTTATTGCTGTATCTATAGCGTTAGAGAACTTCAAACGTATCTCGTCATTCCTTAGTACTTCCGTATCCCACTTCTTTGCGTATTGATTCTTCCTGACTAATGTCTTGAACTTCAGCCTACTCTTCATCACTACTATATTGTGATCTGAGTCTGTATCTGCTCCTGGGTACGCCTTACAATCTAGTATCTGATTTCGGAATCTCTGTCTAACCATGATGTAATCTAATTGAAATCTTCCCGTATCTCCCGGCCTTTTCCAAGTATACCTCCTCCTCTTGTGAATCTTGAACAGGGTATTCGCTATTACTAGCTGAAACTTGTTACAGAACTCAATTAGTCTTTCTCCTCTTTCATTCCTTGTCCCAAGCCCATATTCTCCTGTAGCCTTTTCTTCTACTCCTTCCCCTACAACTGCATTCCAGACGCCCATGACTAGTAGATTTTCGTCCCCCTTTACATACTGCATTACCCTTTCAATATCCTCACACACTTTCTCTATCTGTTCATCTTCAGCTTGCGACGTCGGCATGTATACCTGAACTATCGTTGTCGGTGTTGGTCTGCTGTGTATTCTGATTAGAACAACCCGGTCACTGAACTGTACACAGTAACACATCCTGTGCCCTACCTTCCTATTCATAACGAATCCTATACCTGTTATACCATTGTCTGCTGCTGTTAATATTACCCGATATTGCTCTGACCAGAAATCCTTGTCTTCCTTCCACTTCACTTCACTTCACTGACCCCTACTATATCTAGATTGAGCCTTTGCATTTCCCTTTTCAGATTTTCTAGTTTCCCTACCACGTTCAAGCTTCGGACATTCGACGCCCCGACTCGCAGAACGTTATCCTTTCGTTGATTATTCAATCTTTTTCTCATGGTAACCTCCCCCTTGGCATTCCCCTCCCGGAGATCCGAATGGGGGACTATTCCGGAAACTTTTGCCAATGGAGACATCATCATGACACTTCTTCAATTACAGGCCACATGTCCTGTGGACACACGTTACGTGTCTTTAATGCAGTGGTTTCCATTGCCTTCTGCATCCTCATGTCGTTGATCATTGCTGATTCTTCCGCCTTTAGGGGCAACATCCCACCCCTAGGTCAAGAGAGTGCCTTGAACCTCTATCCGCTCTTCCGCCCTCTTTGACAAGGCCGTTGGCAGAATGAGGCTGACTTGTTATGCCGGAAGTCTTCGGCCGCCAATGCTGATTATTTATCAAAATTTAGGCAGTGGCGGAGATCGAACCCGGGACCGAAGACGTTTTGATTATGAATCAAAGACGCTACCCCTAGACCACGGGTTAGCACACTTGACTTACCAACTGAGATAAACAGTTAAGGATTTAATACTTGGATAAGTGAATTCTAATGATGAACTTTGACATTGGCGCATGTGGGTGGTGACGGTAAATGCAAAGTTGTGTGAACAACGCACGAATACGACGAGTGGCTAGTAAATTAAAGGAAGAACGCGAAGAAACAAGTTCGAACACCAGTCACATCATCAAAGCACACACTGAAACAGATCAGACCATGACTGTTCCAGTTCTTGTTTCCGGAAGGTAATGGCAACGGAGAGCACTAAAAGGATGCGCTAGAGCAGACACCTTTAGAAATTCGGAAATTCGGATATTTAACATTCTCAGTCAAATACAAGAAAATAGAAGAAACTGGAATGAACATCTTGAAACAATGAGTAGAGAACAATTACCTCTCTGGATAAGATTTAAGCCAGTTGTGAGAAGAAGTGAAAGAGGACCGTGGAAGTGATGGTTACCATAACAGGCAAAACAAAAAAGGCCTAATGCTTGAAATGGTGGTGGTGGTGGTGGTGGTGATGATGATGATGATGATGATGATGATGATGATCTTCCATCCCCACATCATGGGATCAGATAATTCGGTGATACGGCATTCACTGGCTCATTTCCTCTATGTTAGAATCGTTAACGTCGCTATACTGGAAAGAGGGGACAACCGATCTCAACATGCTTGATTTTATATCCACATTGCTAACACTGAGGACGCGATAGAGATACCTACTTTGCTACGCAACAGTTTGCGTTTTATTAACATACAGTGGCTCTTAAAACTATGAGATATAAAAGTTATGTGATTAAAATTCTGATTTTCAGGGTCGTTGGAGAATCGTAAGAATTGAGATTGAACATAACGAACTTGGAAACATCAGATTCGACAGCCATGAGCGAAAAATCGATCGTTGGTCTTCCAATGAAAAATTTTGAAATGTTCTCGTTGTGAAACTTCCTGCGAGATTAAAACCGAGTTCCGTCTAGGTCCGATTTCGAGTCCCGGTCCGGCATACAGTTTTAGTCTGCCAGGAAGTTTCACATTAGCGCAGAATCCGCTGCAGAGTGGAGAAATTAATCCTGGAGACTCATGTTTGGAATAATTTTATACTAGTGCAGTAGACCACTGGACAAGATAGTGTGCTGTGGTATCCTTTCCACTCCACGGACTCATGAAACTGTGGTGAACCTTAACTTCACACTCAGTGGTTAGCAGTGACGTCCGAGCAGGATTTAATGTGCCTTGAACTAGTGGTGAAGAATTGACTTAATAATCATGAGAATAAAGAAGACGGGGACAACATCTGCAGCATATTCATGGTGGTAAAATGTCGACATTAGTACTTTTGATGCAAGGTCAACATAATTTTGCAAATTGTCAGACACTTTTAAACATAAAGTCTACTTAAAATTTCTGAAGGGTGTGTGCTAAGTCGCTAAAGCACAGTTTTTTTGTGCCGTCTTCACTTAATGATTCAGCATCTGGAAATACGTTATATAGTAATGTTCGAGAATTGCCGCGGTGCGCGACATGAGACCGCGCGGTCCAGAGAAGTTACAGCCCTCTGTCAGAGGTGGCCGCTGAGAATGCAGCCAACGGCTAACAGTAATAAAATTTTTGAAAGGAACAGAGGCACAAGAAATTTGTCCAAATTTATGGATCGAATCAGTCTTAGCATGGTCCAGAGAGGCACTACAATTTCAGCCGAACTAGTATTCCGACTGAGTCTTGAAGGAAGATAGTCTTACTAAAGTTCGCTGACGCGAGCGTTCTGTTTGGTGCGGTAAGTCCCCGTAGGAAGGAATTACCGACAATATTCATTTCTTCGCACTTCATCCCAAGATAAAGGTTTGAAGGAAATGGATTCTGTTTTCAACTAACGATTCGCGTGGTAAAGGGAGATCATCTGTAAGGATTTAATGTTTAATCGGCCTGTGAAATTATTTGTTGCTACAATAGTATGTTTATCGGCTGTAGGAAATAAGCTTTAATGACTGTGGCCGTGAGTTGTGATAGCCGATTGGTATCTGTATTGCTGGTAGAACTCTCTTAGGTCATCGAGTTGTTGCTACTTTGTGGGGTGTATAGGTGGAATTTGAGCCTTGAGCGAAGTAATGTCACAAATGTACTGTATTTAAGGTGACAGAACCTAGCACTGGATAGCGAAAACTTTTCTTGTCCTCACACTGAAATGTCACTCGTGAGTTTGATAGGATGTGGCCTGAACTAATAACTGAGAGACCACACTTCTTAAGAAAACGTTATTGAAGGCATTTGTTCACCAAATCTATTGCTTCTGTGTTTACAGTGTCGCTTGACCTTCTTAATTAGTGATATTTAGTGGATCTCTGTCGTCTACTTCTGAAAGGATTGAAGTTTGTCTAAATTGTTTAATTGTATAGACCAAAGTAGGGGTGGAACATACGTCTCTTCTTTGTTAGTTTTTTGTATTACAGTCCGTTATTGGGGACTAAGGGAATATGCTGGCACACGTTAAGTTCCAATGTGCTAGCTGTATCTGATGCTAAATTTAAAAGAAAAATAATACTGGTTTCTCGGCGTATATTACACTCAATTAACTTCTATCAACCGAGGATTAAAGATAAATGAGAAACAAATCGGATTTTTAAATGAAAGCAAAGGCTCTTGCAATATAATCAAGAAAGTCGCTTTTGTATTAAAAATAAAGCAATGAGGTCTTAGTTACATTACGACAGTCTAGTTCAAAAAGCCAAGGAATAAAATATATAAAAGAGTTTTATTTGAAATTAAAGGATTTATTCCAATGACGTTATAAAAATTACAAAACTATTTTCATTTCGTAAGCCATATGAAGCAAAAATAAATTACATTTCTTCATGAAAGAAAAGTAAAAGGATACCAGTGTTGATAGTGAAATACGAGGTGAGTTCAAAGAGAAACCGAATTTTTGCGATATCAGCTTTACTTCTGCCAGTGCGTCGTCTCCTACCTTCCAAGCGCTGTCTCCTTCAAAATAGTCGTCTCTACTGGCAATACATCGTTCCCATAGTTTCTTCAAGTTTTGGAACGCCTCCTGGAATACATTTTGTGCGATGGCGTGCAGATTTCTAGTCGCATTGTCCTGTGTCTCCGCTGTATTTTGGGAACGACGTCCTTTCAATGTGTTTTACAGTTTGGGAAACAGGAAAAGTCTTCTGGGGCTAGGTTGGTTCAAATGGCTCTGAGCACTATGGGACTTAACTACTGAGGTCATCAGTCCTCTAGAACTACTTAGACCTAATTAACCTAAGGACAACACACACATCCATGCCCGAGGCAAGATTCGAACCGGCGACCGTAGCGGTCGCGCGGCTCCAGACTGTAGATGGGACACAACGAGGATGTTATGTTTTACTAGACAGCTGCTGACGCGTGAGCTGGCGCATTGTCATGTTGCAACATCCAACTATGGTTTTCCCACAATTCAGGCATCTTTCTGCGCACAGTGTCCCTCAAGTGCACTAGGATTCCCTGCTAAACCTCCTTGTTTACCGTCTGACTACATGGCTCAAATTCATGACGGATAATGCCTCTGTAGTCAGGAAACACAACCAACATCACCTTGATGTTTTACGGACTAACGAGTGTTTTTTTGGACGAGATGACCCTTTCTCCACACACTGCGAGACGACTGCATCTTCGTTTCAGCATCATAACCGTACACTCACGTCTCATCGCCTGTTATGATTTGCTTGAGAAAGTTTTCATTGTCATTAATAGCGGAAAGCAGTTTCTCGCACATTTCAACAAGGGTCTATTTCTGATCTTCAGTCAACAAATGGGTAACGATTCTGCACTGACACGACGCATCTCAAGTTTCTCACTCAAAATTTGATGGCATGATCCTATGCTGATGCCCACCTCGTCAGCAACTTTCCGAACAGTTAAACGACGATTTCCGCGGATCACAGCACGAACGTTATCCACATGTTCACCTGTTGATGTGGAAGTACGTCCAGTCTTCGAATCGTCACAGACCAACATTCTGCCCTGTTGAAAACATTTAAGCCACTCGTAGCACTGCGTGCGACTCCTACAGTACTTCCCGCATGCTTGGCTAAGCATTTGAAATGCCTCTGTGAAAGTTTTGCTAAGTTTGTACCAGAATTTCTCACACACACACACACACACACACACACACACACACACACACACACACCATGTGTCAGTTTATAGATCACTTCGAGTTTTTTTTATAATTTTCGAGCACTGTTTGCCTTTCGAAATCCTACTGCCAATTGATGTCAGTAAAGTTAGTCTATAATTCAACAGACTATTTCTATTTCTGACTTATATATTTCTATTTCCTTTCTTGTGCACTGGTGTGATCTGTTCTAGTTACCGGTATGTAGCCCTGCTGTGTGGAATTAAATCTGCTTTGTTTCATTCTCTTTTTGTAATTAATTTAAAACATATCATACCGCACCGTGACTGAATTTGAATCATTGTAGTAGTAAATAGTAGCATTGCTTGTGTGTATGCAAATTTATGAGCTTGAAACTGTTACGAGAGTAAGGGTGCAAGAACCTTAGTGTGTCATCCACTTACAACTTTCATAAAATAAAATACAATCAAACCGCGAAATTCAGCGTTTTGTGAATAACAGCACTGTAACTGAAGTGTCGAGTACTTCATAATGATTCGTCTATGAGTAGTATTTATAAAATGTCTATGAGTACTATTTATAAAATGTCTCCAGCGCATTGTGCAAATTTTGAAGCGATTATCTTAATTCATGCTGAAGCGGATATTATCATCATCGATTTTCAGTCAATCAGTTTCGGCCTAAATTAGAGCGATGGTGAATAATTAAGTTATAAGTAATCACAGAGATTGAGTGCAATATGGTAGCGTGTGTGTGCTCATCGGCACTTTACCGTACAGGATCGCTAATACCGATGGACAAATCTACTGCGACAGTCACATTAGCAGGCCTTACTAGGTACATAAATCCTGTAACTATGCTGAAAACAGAAGTTCAGCTCACTGAGTGAAGCTTCCTCCTGCCATATTGGTATTTAATACCGCGGGTTTTGTGAAGAATGCAAACGGATGCGAATAATGCAGATGTGTTTATTTGAAAACTGATTTAACAGTCGCCGTGTTCATTACAGTCCATGTGAAGACACTATAAAAGATCGCAATTATGTTTCAGTGTCACGTAGCACGAAAAAAAAATCTCAATTCCAACAAATTCATCTCAGCGAGGCACGACTGATAATCTAATCTCTATATATAAAAGGAAAGGTCCTGACTCAGTGACTGATTCATCATCGCCCAGCCCAAATCGCTAAGAATAGAAACTCAAACCTTGGAGAGGGTGTTGATCTTATACTTATTCCACACCTAAGAGGATGAAATAGGGGATGAAACGTTTTCTGAAAATATGTCACGATTAAAGCAATTTTGAAGTTAGAACTACAAAAACAATATTTGGTCTGTTGGGCATACAAAAAATGTTTCCCAGCATTTTTGGAAATTCAAAACCTGATGGGGTGAAATAATGGGTGAAAGAATTTTGAAAGTAAATCGTTATTTAATAACTTCTGAAGCGTTGGTATTTGGTTCAAAAGGCTCTGAGCACTATAGGACTTAACATCTGAGGTCATCAGTCCCCTGGAACTTAGAACTACTTAAACCTAACTAACCTAAGGACATCACATATATCCATGCCAGAGGCAGGATTCGAACCTGCGACCGTACCGGTCGCGCGGCCCCAGACTGAAGCGCCTAGAACCCCTCGGCCACATCGGCCAGCCATTTCTATTTGACTACTCGGTTAGAAATAAAAGAAGTATGTGTTTCAGTAATTCTGGCAACTCAATCCCTAAGAGGTAAAATTGGGGATACAAGCTTTTATGGAAATATTTCATTTTGAAAGCATTTTTCGAGCTAAACCTGTGAAATCTGGTATTTGACGTCTCGATTAGATACAAAACAATATGTGTTAGGAGATGAAAGTTTCTACGGAAATATAACAAGAACTCAAAGGCAGGATTAACAAAACCCTCTGAATCCAGCTACGAGAATTGGTTGTTTGGTTAGAACTATGCCTAAATTCGGAAAAGACGATGTTTCAATGGAATTATTTTTCATGAAAAGTTCAGAAGTTGTTTTAATTTATGAACTAAATCGAGTAAAACCATTTAACACTCACCACGACAAATCGGATTTGTCAGAACTGCTTAGAAAGCTATACAGCTCTTTAAAACGTGAAATTTTTATTACCCCTAGTGAATGTTCCTGAAGTTTTTTCTGTTGTAATTTCTACGCAAACGTGAACGAAGCAGCGGCCGCTAAGCGAGCATAAGTATAAAGCAACTGCAAATCCAGCAAACGTTGACAATATGAGAGGCCACGCAGTCAACACCGTTCCGGTTCAACATGTTAGCGCCAGAGGCAACTTTTAGCTTAATCTACCATCTGCGACCATATCCAAACACAGCAAACCTTTGAACTGCTTGGCGGAGGGTTCGTGCACTTTACCACACATTAAACTTTCTGACCTTTCTATTCCTATACGTTTATACCTAAATGAATACTTGGCACAGGGTTAACAGAACCACTTTTAGATTGAATCGCAACCGTACACCTTTCAAATAGCTAGTGGCGAAAACAAATTCCATGCGAGCTCTGGTTTCGGTTTTTATCATGACGGTCATTTATCCCCATGTCTGTGGAAGTCCATAGAGTACACTGGTGCGCAAGATTAGAGGAGGAAATAACTTTCGTATGATGAGTCAACGCCAAGTAGCATAGATCGATGAAATTTGGACTATATACAGACAGAACTGCTACGGTATAACTGAAAGAAATTCACAATTTGACGAACTTAAATGTCTTATTCAAACATAATATTAAGCCTACAACTTTGCTTCCGCCATTTTGCAACAGACGACAGTAGTCGAAAGTAGTGATGCATGTCGTTTGACGTAAGTGTCATATACACTCCTGGAAATTGAAATAAGAACACCGTGAATTCATTGTCCCAGGAAGGGGAAACTTTATTGACACATTCCTGGGGTCAGATACATCACATGATCACACTGACAGAACCACAGGCACATAGACACAGGCAACAGAGCATGCACAATGTCGGCACTAGTACAGTGTATATCCACCTTCCGCAGCAATGCAGGCTGCTATTCTCCCATGGAGACGATCGGAGAGATGCTGGATGTAGTCCTGTGGAACGGCTTGCCATGCCATTTCCACCTGGCGCCTCAGTTGGACCAGCGTTCGTGCTGGACGTGCAGACCGCGTGAGACGACGCTTCATCCAGTCCCAAACATGCTCAATGGGGGACAGATCCGGAGATCTTGCTGGCCAGGGTAGTTGACTTACACCTTCTAGAGCACGTTGGGTGGCACGGGATACATTCGGACGTGCATTGTCCTGTTGTAACAGCAAGTTCCCTTGCCGGTCTAGGAATGGTAGAACGATGGGTTCGATGACGGTTTGGATGTACCGTGCACTATTCAGTGACCCCTCGACGGTCACCAGTGGTGTACGGCCAGTGTAGGAGATCGCTCCCCACACCATGATGCCGGGTGTTGGCCCTGTGTACCTCGGTCGTATGCAGTCCTGATTGTGGCGCTCACCTGCACGGCGCCAAACACGCATACGACCATCATTGGCACCAAGGCAGAAGCGACTCTCATCGCTGAAGACGACACGTCTCCATTCGTCCCTCCATTCACGCCTGTCGCGACACCACTGGAGGCGGGCTGCACGATGTTGGGGCGTGAGCGGAAGACGGCCCAACGGTGTGCGGGACCGTGGCCCAGCTTCATGGAGACGGTTGCGAATGGTCCTCGCCGATACCCCAGGAGCAACAGTGTCCCTAATTTGCTGGGAAGTGGCGGTGCGGTCCCCTACGGCACTGCGTAGGATCCTACGGTCTTGGCGTGCATCCGTGCGTCGCTGCGGTCCGGTCCCAGGTCGACGGGCACGTGCACCTTCCGCCGACCACTGGCGACAACATCGATGTACTGTGGAGACCTCACGCCCCACGTGTTGAGCAATTCGGCGGTACGTCCACCCGGCCTCCCGCATGCCCACTATACGCCCTCGCTCAAAGTCCGTCAACTGCACATACGGTTCACGTCCACGCTGTCGCGGCATGCTACCTGTGTTAAAGACTGCGATGGAGCTCCGTATGCCACGGCAAACTGGCTGACACTGACGGCGGCGGTGCACAAATGCTGCGCAGCTAGCTCCATTCGACGGCCAACACCGCGGTTCCTGGTGTGTCCGCTGTGCCGTGCGTGTGATCATTGCTTGTACAGCCCTCTCGCAGTGTCCGGAGCAAGTATGGTGGGTCTGACGCACCGGTGTCAATGTGTTCTTTTTTCCATTTCCAGGAGTGTAGTAAGCTTAGGCATTTGAGAACATAATGCCATTAAAATGTGTCGATTTTTGATTGCATCATAACTTATTCTCGGCTGAATACGTCAACTTATGAGCCCCATTGTCGTCATCTGCGGGAGGTTTTAATTTTCTGCTTTGATATGAACAAATCTACGGCTGAGGATCATAAAAAAGCTGAGTAAAACCTATGATGAGACGTCTGTTGGTGACAGAACTTCGCAAATGGTTTCCATGCTTCAAGAATGGTGATTTTTGACGTTGAAAAAAATGGTTCAATTAGATCTGAGCACTATGGGACTCAACTGCTGTGGTCATCAGTCCCCTAGAACTTAGAACTAATTAAACCTAACTAACCTAAGGACATCACACACATCCATGCCCGAGGCAGGATTCGAACCTGCGACCGTAGCAGCAGCGCGGCTCCGGACTGGAGCGCCTAGAACCGCACGACCACCACGGCCGGCTTGACGTTGAAGTCCGGCATGGTTGTGAAAGAGAGAAAGTTTTCGATGCTACTGGAACCAACGGGAACAATCACAGGAGATCGTTTTCGAAGGCAGTTGATGTTTTTGAGCCGATCACAGAAAGACAAACGGCCACGCTACAGCGATAGACATGAAAAAATGATTTTGCAGCATGACAGTGCACAACCTGTAACACTACGCTACTGCGCACGATACTTATTAAAGCCTGTACTATGGTAAGTTGACGGGCTTCACCTTATAAGAAAGGATTTTGGTATATATGTTGACCGCGTGACCCAGAATGGAGGCAAAATCAGACTTTCACCCACTCAGTAACAACAATGATACGTCAAGCAAGTCTGAAGTGCAACTACACGTTAGGACGGACTAGAAACGACACATCAGATACTACCAAATTGTTAATAATACGGTCGCCAGCCTAATTAGGCATTAACTGAGTTTCTTCCCAGTACAAGTTGATTTACGTTCATACAAAACAACACGTAATAACACTGCATACTATTGTAAATTTTAGAACCAGAAAATTTACTGAACTAATGATTTCACTTTCTGTACTAATATGGACAAGCCATAAATACACAATAATACACTATAATATACGCCGGGAGAAACTCAAGAATCATATAATACACTATAATGTTTGCTACAAACTTCGTACTATCTATTGATCTGATTAAAATCGGGCATAGGTTACCCTAGAAATAGCACTTTCGAAACACACATACAATGTCAATTTTGAAAAAGATAAAACACTAATAAATTTTGGTTTTATATTGACTTTAACTTTGCTGGTCAAATCAGTTCAGTACACTTCAGAATTTAAACGAATAGAAAAGAAAAAAGGGGGGGGGGGGGGGGGTGTGGCCCTGAAACTGTTATGATCACTGTACTGAAATTTTTTGTTTATTGCAATCATTAAGCACTCAAGACTTCCAATATATGAGTTACTACTCTTTTTGCTTTGTTTCTTGCTCATTTAACTACCATAAATTTTGTCTCAAATTAATTAAACTTCATTATTAAACAGATTTCAACATTATCTTCCAACTTTGTCAGACCTATGTTCTTTACTTGTATATTCATTAACAATAAAGTTCCTTAAACATCATTCTAGTATAGATAGGTCTGCAGGTAATTCTTATTAACATAAACTTTAAATCTTCATTTCGGGATACTCGGATTGCACAACATGTGGAAAGGACCCTGTCTAGGTTAGTGATGAGGATAATTAAATGATAGGACAATTCTGGTAAAAGTTAAGTTGTTATTGAACAGTCAGGAACAAAAGTAACACTGGCCCACACGAATACAGTACTAAATGTTTCAACCTGTTCGTGTCGATGCGGCGGTTGGCGGGCGGCGAGATGGCGAGGCGCACAGCACACATACAATCACAGTTATGGCTCTTGATGTATCGGCACTTTGCCTCTTCTTAGCGTCGCAATCCTTTTCCATTTAGTGCCTATGGAATATAGCCATGCTGTATAGTCGTCGGAAACGGCACATCCGAGGCTCAATGAAATCACGTTTTCCAGGAGAGCCTCCTCGATCCAGAGCGTGTTTCTCAGACCGATGCCCAACTCCGACTACTACTGCTGCTGAGCCCGTTATGCCGTGCCGCGCCCGTGTG
Source organism: Schistocerca americana (assembly GCF_021461395.2). NCBI lineage: Eukaryota > Metazoa > Arthropoda > Insecta > Orthoptera > Acrididae > Schistocerca > Schistocerca americana. The sequence continues at coordinate 352,393,620 of NC_060121.1, read as the reverse complement.
CATTTTCCCGCGCTCGCCTGCCATCCACCTTTTACCGCTCCCCTACAGACAGGGTATTCACCCGAGGTTTTGCATTCTACATATCCTAATACATTGTCTACGTATGGACCAGACGCACAAGTACAACTTTCACATCTTACAATAGATTCAACATGGGTTACACTTCAATTCTGTTATAGCATTGCTTAAAATTTGACATAAATATTAATATTCACATCGAAAGTTGCTTACATTTTCTTTAACATAATGACACGAAAAGAAAAAGAAATGAAATCAAAACATTGCTTACACTAATTTATCGAAAATCAGAAGAAAAAATTATTATATGTACAGTAGTTGTTGTTACAAACCCAATGTCGAAAATCCCATCAAAACATACTTGGACACATTTAAATTTGAAGTTATACCCCACCCTCTGTATTCTCCAGATATTCCTCCCCCTGACTGCCACCTTTCTCGATCTATGACACATGACCTAGCTGACTAACAGTTGCGGTCATATGAGCAAGTGCAAAATTGGATCGATTCATGGCTCCCCTCAAAAGACGCCCACTGCGGGATTAGTATGCTGCCCTAAAGCAAGGAGAAAGCAGTGGCTAATACTTTCAATTGTAAATTTTTTGTAAGTTTTTCACAATAAAGGCTCGAACTTCGAGAAGAAGCGGCTGAAGCAAAGCTGTAGACCTAGTAATTTCACTGAAGCGGCCGCTATTCACGATTGGCTCGTGGACATTACAAACGGCGGTACGTGGTGCTCAGTAGAGTGTGTGATCACCAACGACGGCAATGCACGGTCTTCAACGTACTCTCTTGCTGGCCAAAAGGTGGGTAAGAACTTCTTACGATATGGCGTTCCATTCATATACCAGCGCGGTTGACAACTGATGGATGGTCGTTCGTGCATATAGAAGTGCTGCATTAGGTCTCCTCAAGGTACTCAGTGGGATTTAAGGCAGGGGCACGAGCAGGCCAGTTCATTCACCGAATATCCACTTTCCAAGATCTCCTCCACCTACGCTGTTCGACGCGGTAGTGCCTGTCATCCGTAAAAATGAAGTCAGGGTAGATTGCACCCCTGAGAAAACGCACATCAGGAAGGTGCTCATTGAAGAAGTAACGTTGACCGATTGGTGTACCGTGTTCAGAGGTATGAAGGTCAGTAGGTCCATACAAATAATATTACCCCATACCATACACCTGAATTACCAAAACGATCATTTTTGATGTCATCTGTCCATCGTATCTTGTAAGCATCCTATATCTTGAAACTTCCTGGCAGATTAAAACTGTGTGTAGGGCCGAGACTCGAACTCGGGACCTTTGCCTTTCGCGGGCAAGTGCTGTACCAACTGAGCTACCCAAGCACGACTCACGCCCCATCCTCACAGCTTTACTTCTGTCAGTACCTCGTCTCCTACCTTCCAAACTTAACAGAAGCTCTTCTGCGATCCTTGCAGAACTAGCACTCCTGAAAGAAAGGATATTGCGGAGACACGGCTTAACCACAGCCTGGGGGATGTTTCCAGAATGGTAGAGCACTGGCCCGCGAAAGGCAAAGGTCCCGAGTTCGAGTCTCGGCCCGGCACACAGTTTTAACCTACCAGAAAGTTTCATATCAGCGCACACTCCGCTGCAGAGTGAAAATCTCATTCTGGATCCTATATCGTGCAGCAACATTCCAGGTGAGGACGTGCAAACGATGTGTAGTCAGTGTCTTTCATGGATTTATTGCATCATCTAACTGTTCTGACAATAATACACTGTCTTACGTTCGCTTCACTTACAACGTTGCATTGGTTGTAACTTAACATTACTCGTAACTGTAATCTTTACGTACCTAGTTGAATCGACAACCTTATCTTGTAACCGAAATTTAACGGATTCGTTTTAACACTAATGTGGAGGACCTCATACTCTTATTGTAGACTATTGAGTTTTATTTATTTAATCGTATGGTGATTCTATACAATATACAGTCGATATAAGACAAGTGCTTTTATACAATATACATAAAAGACAAGATTAAGCCTTAAAGTCCGTGTTTTTCAACCAATTTATTAAGCTGGGTGTGAGGGTGAACAAGTCGTCGGGAAATCCAGGGTATGAATGAAGTGGACAGCGTTGGACTAGATGTTCAATTGTCTGCTCTTCTTGATTATATTCACACATTGGTGAACTGATCCAGTCCCATTTGTACCTGAAGTAGAACAACAACCATGTCCAGTTCTTAACTTGTTGAGGTGGCACCAGAGGACGCTCGGTAAGGTCAAAACCTTTTGGCTTCTTTGTGGGATCAAGGTGATGGGCACTTGTTCCCAATGTTTTTATTGACCATTCATGGTTCCAGCTTTCATTTAAATCAAAACCATCTGCGATGAGTTGTTCTGCAGTAACACTTGCTGGTATACTTGGTCGCAATCGTTGCTGTGGCGGATGACAGAATTCCTGGTGCAGTGGTAGAGAGGGTGATGCAGAGATTTTCTTGGCTCCCTCAGTAGAGCTTGTTTCCGCCTTAAGTGAGGTGGAGGGATGGGTCTCAATACAGGTAACCAGTGGCATGGGGTTCATTTGATGGAACCAGTAATGCAGCACATTGTGTCGTTCGTTTTTGTGTCTACCTTCTTCATATGCACACTTTCCAACCAGATGGGTGCACAGTACTCGGCAGCATAGGACACAAGACTGATGCTAGTTAAACGCAGACAGTCAGCAGAGGTTCCCCAGGTGGTACCACTGAGCTTATGTAGTATGTTGTTCCTTGCAGCAACTTTATGAGAAAGCTTGGTGTTGTGCTCTTTGTTGCTCAGGGTTCTATCTAGAGTGATTCCGAGATATTTTGGGAGAGGATTGTACCTCAACTTATGTCCATTGAGCGGAACTCTTGGTTCCTAGTTCGCAGCACGATTCGCTGGATGGTAACAAGAGATTTCGATCTTTGATGTATTTGGGATCAATCTCCAGGTCTTAAAGAAAGTTTACATCTTCTCCAGATCCTCCGTAAGAATTCGTTCACCATCTTCGAAATAACTGCTCTGTGCTACCAGTGCGATGTCATCAGCATAGATGGCTGACGTTGTGGTTGGTAAATCATTAATGTATAAATTGAATAGTGATGGGGCTAAAACAGATCCCTGTGATAGTCCATTATTTAGTTTCCGTTTGTGGCTTTTTGAGATGCCTAGAAACTCTTCAAATTGCCTTTCACTAAGCATGCTGGATATTAGATCCACAATTTCTCGACTTGGTACAACTTACACTAGCTTGTAGATCAGTCCCTGTCGCCAGACAGTGTCACAAGTGGCTGTCTTGTGGATGCAGACAGCTGTTGATTTCAGATTGACTATTGAGTCAATTGCCACTTATCACACCATACAAATACCCTGTATGAGTCATTTTGAATTAGTTGTGATCTTCTACTGAATCCACGAGACGGTATCGAGAGAATGATCTAAGAAATATTTAATAAGGCCGTTGAAATTGTTTCTACATCGTTTCTAATGATTAGGAACGGCAGAGAGCATGAAACACTTCCTTGGGGAAAGCCAGATATCATTTCCAGTTTACCCGATGGCTTCCCGTCACTTACTACGAACTGTGGTATTATTGATAAGAAATCACGAATGTAGTCGCACAATTGAGAGTATACTGCATAGGTATGCAACTTGATTAAAAGCCACTTGTGAGGAATGGTGTCCAATGGCTTCTGGATATCTAGAAATATGGAATCAATTCGAGATCCCCTACCGATAACACTCATTACTATGTGAGAATAAAGAGGCATTTGCGTTTCACAATGAAGATGTTATGTAAATCCGTGCTCAATTGTATCAACAGATCGTTCTCTTCGGAGTATTCTATAATCTTCGAGCACAGCAAAAAAATACTCTCCGTAATTCTAAGGCAATTTGATATCAGTGATCAGTTTACAATTCAAGCTCACTATTTGTATTTCCTTTTCCATGAATTGGTTTGACCTTTTCAATTTCACAGTCCTTTGGTATGTATCTTCCTACGAACGAGTGGTTGTGTGTGACTGCTACATGTGGAGCTATTGCATCAGCATACTCCTAAAGGAAATTGACTAGCATACTGTCTGGACTGGAAGACTTGCTTTTGATAAGTGACCTAAGTTTCTCCGTAACACCGATGGTATTTACCCCTAAGTTGCTCACGTTAGAAAATCTTCTTGATCTGAATTATGGATAATTTACCACGTCGTCTTTTGTCAAGAAATTTCTGGAAAACATCTTTAGCAAATTCGCTTTAGTGGCGCTGTCGTCGCTAACATTACCATTTCTACAGCCCATTGAAGGCATCTGTTTTGTCTTGTAGCTGGCATACATCAAATACGACCAGAATCTGTAACCAGACTAGACATTATGACTAGCGTAAATTACAAAATAAATTCAAATTAAACACTATTTACCTTTGTATCTCACACGGCGGCCATCTAGAACGAGCAAGCTTGTCGTTCTGTGAGATCAACTTTGCATCTCGTCCACAGGTCTTTCAGAAGACGTAGCGAGTTGTACATTTCGGAAAATGGACACTCGTTTGAACACGTCACTTAAATGGAAATGGTGCCAACTGAACAGTGATCCGAACATAGCTACTTATCTGTAGCATGTTTCATCCAGTCCTAAACCTTTGAACGTTTGTAGTTGCCTGACTTAAATTCACTGATACTTGATTTAAACTGATTTGTATACAATTTGTTTGAATAAATAAGCTACTATATAGAAAAAATACCGTTCTACCTGAAAATAGTAACTCACCGCCTCAACTCTCCGGAAGGAAAATAAATAAACTATTCATAAATCTGCAAAATGGTTAACGTTTCTTACGTTTACCCCCCTTTCACTTATTATTTTGTGAGTTGCAAAGGAAAACAACTTTTGTGAAAAACCATGTGAGCTTAAACGCACTATTTCTCATACGATTTAGTTTAGCTGGAGAACGTTTCCAGATAAATAACAGTAACAGAGTCGCATTGCACTGTATGAAAAAAATGTTAAAGAACTCAGAAGAGGAGGAGGAAAACATTCTTCTTGAACAAACAGTGTATATGATGCTATTGTAATGATTACAAAACCGAGTCAATGTTGCAAAGAACTCGGCAGTATGAGCCCACTTACCTGTATGACGTCCCCTCTGGCCTGGATGCATGCAGTGACTGGGTTGAGAATGGTGTCACATAGCAGTTTTTTCCTCTTCCAAGTCAACCTGGAACACAATCGTAACTGGTTGTTAATACCCTGAATACTGGCCTAGGGACGGTGTTCACATACGTGTTGGTCCCTCACACGTTCTGTTGGGGACTGATCTGGAGCCTTGCTGGCCACAGCTCATCATCGCGCAGACCATTCACAGAGGCATGTGCCGCGAGTGGACAAACATTGTCCTGTTGAAAAATGGCACTATGATAGTGTCGCATGAACGATAACACTAGAGGACACATGGGGTCCATGAAGTATCGTTGTGCCCTCAGAGCTTCCTTAATGACTATGAGCCGTGACCAGCACTCATACACGATGTTCACAACAGCATAGCGCCAGAAGTAACGCCGCTGGGCATATCGCAAACACTGGATGAATGCGACCTCTCCGCAGGTTGCCGCCATACTCGCCGACGATGGTCATCCGAGATAACGCATCGTTCATAGCATCGCGACGCCATTTGTCAGCAGTCCATGCTCCCCCGTCACGGCACCACTCCAGACGCAACCCTTTGTTTTGTGGTGTTAAAGGCAGACTGCGCAAAGCACTGTAATTACCTAGTTCGGCTGTTACTAATCTGACGAGTGGTGCTAGATGACACAGAGCGTTGCACACGCAGATGTATAGGGATTACCTTGTGCTTGACGCACGATGTGGCGATACTTCCATATTGTGCTCAGACGGTATACCTGAATTTTGGCGACAAATATGTCTGCCCTCACGTTCCAATGGCATTCAGCACTGGGCCACTGTCACATATGAATTCCCCACAAATCTGGATATTGCGCAATTTATCCAGCCAGCAGACCCACAATGAGGTTCCTTTCAAGCTCTGTGAGGTGTTGATAACGATGAGTTACACAAGTAAGCAGTATTTCTATGGCTTTCACAATGATTAATCAACACCTGCACAGTTCACACCCCTTTTCTTCTTTGCCAGACCAGGTAACAAAACAAATCACGAGCAACTCTAACGGGTGCTGAAGGCCATTCAACATGTCACAGCGAATTGTAACTCTAATAATCTACATACCTGACGATCTCGTGTACTTGCACATCCGACCATGTCTTCTGCGTACTTAACTTTCTTATGATATCTGTGAAGTATGAGCCAAAACATTGTGGTCACTCCCTACCGCGAAACTGGACGCCGCCAGACGGGGTTGCGGACATGTGACGCGTTAGCGAAAGTATCTAAGAGGATAAGACATGGCTGGTGGATCGGCCCAGCGTTTGGGCTGCATATGGGGAAACCCATTAAGATAAGCGACTGTGACAAAGATATTATTATTATTAAGCATAGTCTGTCAATGAGTATCTCGAAAACGGTGAAGCTGGTCGAATGTTCATGTGCAATTCTCTTGAGTACCTACGACCGAGCGAGGTGGCGCAGTGGTTAGCACACTGGACTCGCATTCGGAAGGACGACGGTTCAATTCCGCGTCCGGCCGTCCTGATTTAGGTTTTCCGTGATTTCCCTAGATCACTCCAGGCAAATGCCAGGATGGTTCCTTTGAAAGGGCACGGCCGGTTTCCTTCCCCATCGTTCCCTAATCCGAGCTTGGGCTCCGTCTCTAATGACCTCGTTGTCGACGGGACGTTAAACAGTAATCTCCTCCTCCTCCTCCTCCTCCTCCTTGAGCACCTACGGAAAGTGAAACTACTATTAGCCGCTAAATTGATGGACGTCCACGTATCTCGCAGAACATAATGTCCGGAGGCTTGATGCTCCGTAAAATAGCATAGACGTCGATCTGTAGCATCTCTGCGGAAAGAGGACAATGCAGATCCATGCACAAGTGTTCGGGAGCACACCGTTCATCGTACATTGTTGAACATGGAGTTCAGCGGGAGAGCACCCATACGTGCTAACACGTTTACCCAATGACAATGCATGGGCATGGGACCGTCGGAAATAGACCGTAGATCAATGGAAACGTGTAGGCTCTTCGGGTGAATCACATTTTTCCTACACTAGGTCGTAGGTCATCTCTATAAACGCAGTCATCGAGGAGAACGGCTGCTCGAAACGTGCAGCGCGCCACGGACGCAGGTTGGTGGGACATTATTATGCTATGGGAGACATTCTCTTGCTCTTGCTTGGGACCTATGATAGTAATCGAAGATACACTGACAGTTGCGAACCTCCTGCATTCCTTTAGGCTTGATGTCTTTCCCGATGGCGATATCTTTCAGCACTATACTTGTCCATGTCTCGGAGCCAGAACCGTACTACACTGGTTTGAGAAGCGTAATAGTGAACTCACGTTGACGTCCCGGCGACCAAACGCGCCTGATGTAAATCCTACAGAACCCATCTGGCTCGCTATCGGGTGTCATCACCACGTACGCAAACCAGTGGCCCGTTATTGACGAGAATTACACGACCTGTGCGTAGACATCTAATGCCACATACGTCCACAAACATACCAACAATGTGTCAGATCCCTGATATACATAGTAAGTGATGTATTCCAAAGACGGACAAACAAGTTATTAGGCAGCTGCTCATAATACACTCCTGGAAATTGAAATAAGAACACCGTGAATTCATTGCCCCAGGAAGGGGAAACTTTATTGACACATTCCTGGGGTCAGATACATCACATGATCACACTGACAGAACCACAGGCACATAGACACAGGCAACAGAGCATGCACAATGTCGGCACTAGTACAGTGTATATCCACCTTTCGCAGCAATGCAGGCTGCTATTCTCCCATGGAGACGATCGTAGAGATGCTGGATGTAGTCCTGTGGAACGGCTTGCCATGCCATTTCCACCTGGCGCCTCAGTTGGACCAGCGTTCGTACTGGACGTGCAGACCGCGTGAGATGATGCTTCATCCAGTCCCAAACATGCTCAATGGGGGACAGATCCGGAGATCTTGCTGGCCAGGGTAGTTGACTTACACCTTCTAGAGCACGTTGGGTGGCACGGGATACATGCGGACGTGCATTGTCCTGTTGGAACAGCAAGTTCCCTTGCCGGTCTAGGAATGGTAGAACGATGGGTTCGATGACGGTTTGGATGTACCGTGCACTATTCAGTGTCCCCTCGACGATCATCAGTGGTGTACGGCCAGTGTAGGAGATCGCTCCCCACACCATGATGCCGGGTGTTGGCCCTGTGTGCCTCGGTCGTATGCAGTCCTGATTGTGGCGCTCACCTGCACGGCGCCAAACACGCATACGACCATCATTGGCACCAAGGCAGAAGCGACTCTCATCGCTGAAGACGACACGTCTCCATTCGTCCTTCCATTCACGCCTGTCGCGACACCACTGGAGGCGGGCTGCACGATGTTGGGGCGTGAGCGGAAGACGGCCTAACGGGGTGCGGGACCGTAGCCCAGCTTCATGGAGACGGTTGCGAATGGTCCTCGCCGATACCCCAGGAGCAACAGTGTCCCTAATTTGCTGGGAAGTGGCGGTGCGGTCCCCTACGGCACTGCGTAGGATCCTACGGTCTTGGCGTGCATCCGTGCGTCGCTGCGGTCCGGTCCCAGGTCGACGGGCACGTGCACCTTCCGCCGCCGATCAATGGCGACAACATCGATGTACTGTGGAGACCTCACGCCCACGTGTTGAGCATTTCGGCGGTACGTCCACCCGGCCTCCCGTATGCCCACTATACGCCCTCGCTCAAAGTCCGTCAACTGCACATACGGTTCACGTCCACGCTGTCGCGGCATGCTACCAGTGTTAAAGACTGCGATGGAGCTCCGTATGCCACGGCAAACTGGCTGACACTGACGGCGGCGGTGCACAAATGCTGCGCAGCTAGCGCCATTCGACGGCCAACACCGCGGTTCCTGGTGTGTCCGCTGTGCCGTGCGTGTGATCATTGCTTGTACAGCCCTCTCGCAGTGTCCGGAGCAAGTATGGTGGGTCTGACACACCGGTGTCAATGTGTTCTTTTTTCCATTTCCAGGAGTGTATTTTGGCTCATAAGTGTGAGTTGACAGAAAAATATTAAATCAGAAGAGGTATAAGCTAGGGTTAGTGTCATAGCCGATAATCGATTTCAGTATCCAAGAGGCAATGTGAGACGTAAATTCGAGGAGGATATATTTAGGCGCACACATAATTTCACCTTTGTACCTTCCGTTGGTGGCATAGCAGAATACGCCTAAATTAAGTGCTGTCTTATGGCTACATCACACTCACAATAGAAAAGAAGCTAAGGTATTTATTTATGAATACAGCAGATTAACGTGCTGGATAGCTAAATGTTAAACTTGTACAAGAGACGTTTGAAGAGGCAGAAGCATTGCATAGTAAATAATTTACGTAGATAAAGAGGATAGACGCAAGAGGGAAGCAGTAGACAGGATTGCGTAAGACGAAAGGTTTATCTACAAACAAACTGTTGCAAAAATAAACAAGAAATAAGCCGACCGAAAAAAAGAGATTCTCTAAAAGCTACGTTCGCAGCAGAGCACAGGAAGGATGCGAAATTTGAACATTGGTGAAGACAAGGGAAATGAATACTGAAGGAGATTGATGGACATTCGATGAACTGACTGAGCAGAAAATGAAGCTCTTTTGCCGTGAGGCAACAAGGAAAGAAAATTTAGAGTATAATGATAACAAGACATACAATACTTATTAAGAGATGAGTCGTTGCTGAAAACTGTAGCTGAGGTGAAAGTGGATGGGAAGAATATTAAGTATAGGAGAAGATACGAGCAGATAAAACACATCGCCAAGTATAGATTCAGAAAGGAGGAGCATAACTCAAGCAGTACGAACGGAGGCTGCAGCAAATCAATGTTAGGGTTGACAACGCTAACAAAATAATCATCTAAAATACTTCGAGAAACCAGTGCCAGAATTTCGTGACCCACTTTGTTACCAATGAGTCTGTAATTCATTTCAACAAGAGTATAAGGTCGTCTGTACGTTCACATGAAAGATAACGACTATGTAGTACTTACACTACAATTTCATGCAATTATCATCAACAGTACAACATATTTACCAAGTGCCAAGATAAAATTATTCTTATTATCTATAGGAACGCCATTTACTTGTCTACATGATACTGTGAACTTTGGTGTATCTCCTGATATACTCGTATTTCCTCAGTGCTGAATAATGGGCGGCTAGATAACTCTGCAACATTATAATGACAAGTCTTTGAGGTTCCCTTTTCTTCAGTCCGCTAACTGGTGGCAGAATTACTCTACCAAGTGCCTTGTCTTAATCTGGTAACTTCTGCAGGGTACTGCCACACTACATTCTAAATTATGGCTTTCTCTAGCGCATGACGCGGCCATAATGGAATTCAGCTGTTTTTGGTTCTTCCGTGTAGTCATTCTTTGTGACAATTTTTTTTGTTTTCACTTGTAGTACTCAAATTTTCATAATTTATGCATACTAGTGTGTAACTGACTAGCATTTCGCTTCCTTCGACGCCTTAAGTAGTGAGAGATTCAACTCTAGTTTGGTAGTTGCAATGACATCAATGAATAGCGAAGCTTAGCTGCAAATTTCACTTTCCAAAATTCCTTTGTCTTTATCAGATGCATATCGTCACCAAACCAATAGGAGTTTCTCACCTTACTGGGAGATGGTGACCAATGTTTGTGTTGCGAATTTCGTCTACTAACCATTATGTATCCAAGTGAGTATTCTCTTGCTTAAGTTGATTGTCATCTGAATACGTAGTTCAGTGCCTTACTTACCAGATACCTCATGAAGTGTTGTGGTTTAGAGTTCAGGTTGGTCCTCTTTTACATAGTGCTAGTGCACTGGAATTTTGTAAGCAGAAACACTTCGAACATTTAAAGAATTCGAGCTCGCAGAGCTGTCTTACTTCCACCTTACACATTATCCCTACGTAACCAGTTATGTTACTATCCAGGGTTGTCCATTGATAGTGACCGGGCCAAATATCTCACGAAATATGCATTAAACGAATAAACTACAAAGAACGAAACTCGTCTAGCTTGAAGGGAGAAACCAGATAGCTAGATGGCGCTGCCATAGCTCAAACGGATATAGACTGCGTTTTTTTAAATAGGAACTCCCATTTTGTACTACATATTCGTGTAGTACGTAAAGAAATATGAATGTTTTAGTTGGACCACTTTTTTCGCTTTGTGATACATGGCGCTGTAATAGTCACAAACGTGTAAGTACGTGGTATCACGTAACATTCCGCTAGTGCGGACGGTATTTGTTTCGTGATACATTACCCTTCTCAAAATGGGCCGATTACCAATTGAGGAAAAGGTCGATATCGTGTTGATGTATGGCTATTGTGATCAAAATGCCCAACGGGCGTGTGCTATGTGTGCTGCTCGGTATCCTCGACGACATCATCCAAGTGTCCGGAGCGTTCGCCCACTAGTTGCGTTATTTAAGAAAACAGGAAGTGTTCAGCCACATTTGAAACGTCAACTACGATCTGCAACAAATGATGATGCCCAAGTAGGTGTTTTAGCTGCTGTCGCGACTAATCCGCACATCAGTAGCAGATAAATTGCGCGAGAATTGGGAATCTCAAAAACGTCGGTGTTGAGAATGCAACCGTACCACATTTCTCTGCACCAGGAATTGCATGCCGACGACTTTGAACGTCGTGTACAGTTCTGATACTAGGCACAAGAGAAATTACGGGACGACGACAGATTTTTTGCACGCGTTCTATTTAGCGACGAAGCGTCATTCATCAACAGCGATAACGTAAACCTTCATAATATGCAATAATGGACAACGGAAAACCCACGATGGCTGCGACAAGTGGAACATCAGCGACCTTGACGGGTTAACGTATGGTGTGGCATTATGGGAGGAAGAATAATTCGCCCCCATTTTATCGATGGCAATCTAGATGGTACAATGTATGCTGATGTCCTACGTAATGTTCTACCGATGTTACAACAAGATGTTTCACTGCATGACATAATGGCGATGTACTTCCAACATGATGGATGTCCGGCACATAGCTCGCGTGCGGCTGAAGCGGTACTGAATAGCATATTTCATGACGTTCACCAGATCTGAGGTCCCTGGATCTTTCTGTGGGGAAAGTTGAAGGATATTTGCTTTCGTGACCCACCGACAACGCTTGACAACATGCGTCAGCGTATTGTCAATGCATGTGCGAACGTTACAGAAGGCGAAGTACTCGCTGTTGAGAGGTATGTCGTTACAAGTGTTGCCAAATGCATTGAGGTTGATGGGCATCATTTTGAGGATTTATTGCATTAATGTGGTTTTTGCAGGTAATCACGCTGTAACAGCATGCGTTCTCAGAAATGATAAGTGCACAAAGGTACATGTATCACATTGGAACATCCAAAATAAAGTGTTCAAACGTACCTACGTTCTGTATTTTAAGGTAAAAAACCTACCTGTTACCAACTGTTCGTCTAAAATTGTGAGCCATATGTTTGTATTACAAGGCCATCTATCACAAAGTGAAAAAAAGTGGTCCAACTAAAACATCCATATTTCTTTACGTACTACACGAATATGTAATAAAAAATGGGGGTTCCTATTTTAAAACAAAACGCAGTTGATATCCGTTTGACCTATGGCAGCGCCATCTAGCGGGCCAACCATAGCGCCATCTGCTTTCCCCCTTCAAGCTAGACAAGTTTCGTTCTTTGTAGTTTTATTGTTAGACGCTTATTTCGTGAGATATTTGGCCCGGTCACGACCAGTGGACCACCTTGTATATTGATCGGTGAAAGTACTGCAATAATTATTAAAACTAAATTGTGCCTAGCAGCACGGTCTGTCGCGCAAATTCTGTTTGTTCCGTGAGACGGTTAACGTTTCATGAAGATGGCATTCTGCGACACACACACACACACACACACACACACACACACACTTGCAACAACGTATGGAGATAAATTAGAACCATAACTGTTTCATAAAATATTACTCCTCGAATCACAAGACACAACAGTGTGAAACAATGAGAATAGAAGAGGTATCATACCCGGATCCTCGTCAACTGTCGTGATAGTCGTTCACGAACTCTGTAAACAGAGTTATCCAGATGCATACCGGTACCATACTGTCCGAGGAAAGCGGTTTAAAGAGCTGGGTAATTTGGCAGCGCTTTCTGGCACTTGGCACAGTTGGAAAGATTCCACCCCGTACAGAATTAGTTGCAAAGTTTGTCACTGTCCATTCAAATGCCGTTATTTTAGACGAACGCTTCGCAGAACGGTAGATAACACAGAGACAGTCCTAGCTGCAAGCCTGATAGATTTCAATCGATACAGTTCTATATTTAAGTTACTTCGCTTAAAACCTGGCACAGTTAGGTGTTTTTCTTGTGTGCGTCAGCGGTTTTTGAATGACTGTTGTCAGGTTCTGAAATAAAATTCCTCACTGTCGCTACATTACGTATTCATCAATCACGTAATTAAACGACTAGGTTTATCCTTGTGCTATATTTTCTAGCTGTATTTTTTAATGTATCGTGCGTGTTGTGTTAGTACAGTTCATCATTTCACAATAAATGTGGCACTAGTGCAGGTATATTATTAAGCGAATTACTGCTGTATCACAGCGTAACAGTAGTTACAGCAAACATAATAAGTGTTCTTATGGAAATTCAGTTCCACCTATTATAAAAACATACGTTTTTTTCAAATTTGTAAACATGATTCAGCACCTCTGTGTCACAACACTGGGTGCTTCTGTTCAATTCTGTAAAATACAAACATAATTTGAGTAACAATTATTCCAACGAAACCAGGTCTAAAAACGGTATATTTTCCAGAATATTAGTTTCTGTACAACAATCTTTATACGAGTATTCATGTACAGTTGACCATCTACGGCTAGACCATGTTGGTGTTGTTATTGTTGTTGTTGCTGCGGTCTTCAGTCAGAAGACTGGTTTGAGGCAGCTTTTCATGCTACTCTGTTTGTGCAAGCCTCTCCATCTGCGAATAACTATTGAAACATACATCCATTTGAGCCTACTTACTCTTTGCTGTTGGTCTCCATCTACAATTTGTACCCCCCACCCATACTTCCTAACGATTCCTTGATGTCTCAGAATGTGTCCCATCAACCGATCACTTCTTTGATTCAAGAACGCCCCAAGTTTTTGTCTTCAGTTATATTCAATATTTCCTCATTAATTACGCGATTTATGCATCTAAGCGTCAACATTCATCTGTAGCACCAAATTTCAAAAGCTTTTGTTTTCTTCTTGTCCGAACTGCTTATCGTTCACATTTCACTTCCATACAGAGCTACACATACGTTCAGAAAAGACTTCCTGTCAATTATATAAGATGTTAACAAATTTCTCTTCTTTAGAAACACTTTTTTCCCGCTTCAAGTCTACATTTTAAGTCCTCTCTACATCGACCATCATCTGTTATTTTGCTGTACAAATAGCAAACCAAATTCATCAAATACTTTCAGTGCCTCACTTCTTAATCTAATTCCTTCAGTATCGCCTGATTTAATTCAACCACATTCCATTACCTTGGCTTTAGTTTTGCTTATGTTCGTCTTATAATCTCTTTTAAAGACATTGCCGGCTGCGGTGGTCTAGCGGTTCTAGGCGCTCAGTCCGGAACCGCGAGACTGCTACGGTCGCAGGTTCGAATCCTGCCTCGGGCTTGGATGTGTGATGTCCTTGGGTTAGTTAGGTTTAAGTAGTTCTAAGTTCTAGGGGACTGATGTCCACAGAAGTTAAGTCCCATAGTGCTCAGAGCCATTTGAACCATTTTTTTAAAGACATTATCCATTACGTTCAGCAGTACTTCCGACTCCTTTCCTGTCTCTGCCAGAACCACATTGTCATCAGCACATTTTAAAGTGTTTATTTACTTCCCAAGAACTTTCACTCATTTTCCAAATTTTTCTTTGCCTTCTCTTACTTCTTGCGTCTCTGAACCACATACAGTACCGAACAAAATGATTCGGCATTCCAAATTCTCTATATTCGTCCTATACTGCTCACATACGTTAAGGTGTACGTTTTGTACGAAATGTATCACACATCTCTAAAGGGAAGAGTGTACGTGACTCGAGTATTTCCCTCACGCAGAGATAGAACTCAATCCAGTTGTATCTGCATCCCAGTTGTGCCATTCCCACATTAAACACTGCATCTATATGAAACTTCCTGGCAGACTAAAACTGTGTGTTGAAATGTGACTCGAATCTGGGTCCTTTGCATTTCGCGGGCCACTGATAAGTTATCGAAACGTGACACACCTCGCTCCTCTAAAGATTTGCTTCCGTTGTAATTCGTCTCCTGCTTTCCAAACATCACACTCCTTTTGTGACTAGCACTCCTGAAACAAATTGTGTTGCGGAGACAAAAGGCAAAGGTCCGAGAGTGGGTTTCAAATCACTGCTGAGAAAATTCATTCGGTCCCTAAAACTGCAGTCCGCATACCTTATGGCCACACCACTGATTCGGCCACTTTCCTGTTAATGTCACGAATCGTTCGCAGGAAGAAAGATCGTGGATAAGTCTCCAAGTGAACTCGAATCTGCCCAATTGTTGTTTTCTTGAGATATACAAGTACTTAGGAGGAAGCAATACATTGTTTGACTTCTCTAGACACAAGCCCTCGGAATTTCGACAGTAATCCATACAGTGATGCAGAACGCCTCTCCTGTAGCGTCTGCCTTTGTAGTACGCTAATGACATCTGTGACGTCACTGTAGATAACCATAATTGTAACACTGTCACTTAAAAGGAAACAGGCGTTACTGAGAAATTATTAAATAAACAGTTTCTGTGCTCGTGGAAAGCCTTCTTTACAAAAAAAAAAAAAAAAAAAAAAAAGGAATGGCCATTGCACACAGGAGAGGTCGAACAAAGACACAAAGGAAAAAGGGGCGGGGGAGATAAGTTGCGACTACATCTTACCACATGTTGATGTCCAATGTGGGTTACAATATACATCCAGTTGGCACAAAGTTCCTTCTCGAAATATTGCTCGCACAACGTTTAAATGGTGGCGCTTTATTGTAGGCGTCAATGCTTATCTCTGTCGAAGGTAATGAACAGTGAAACTGTGTGGCTGAAAGAGGTAGCGACAGTATTCTACCAACATGGACACAGGAAACAGGCAATGCCTTCGTTCCTCATAAGTTTTTCATCCTACCCAGGCGCCAACCGACGCGAAGGAGAACATTGTCTCTATAAAGGACCCTCTGTTAGGAAGGTGGTGAGCAGTTCGTGTTTTGCAGGGGGTTCTAAGAGTTGTCGCCGTGTTGGAGAAATTACTTCCCTCACAATGACCGTATCGAAGATCAAATTCCGAAATAGTGTTGAACAACAGGTAAAGGATCGAGGTTATCCATATTCTTTTAGAATATATATCGGAAATTATTTATTTGGAGGCTCTCTCGTTGTTATCTGACTCCAAGCGAATCGTCATGTGTTTGTCTCTGCACCTAGCGGGGCTAGCTTCAGATTTTGTCACACTGGTACACGTGACCTGTCGCGTTCATTATCTGGTATTTGAGCACTGACGTTTTACTACCGATGTGGGTAAGCTCGCTGGACAAAAAATTAGTCACCCCAGCACACAAGCGCAAATGAATCTTTAAGTCCTTACAGTGGTGTAGTGATCGAGCCAGCTCAACCGTGATTGCCCTGCCTCTAAGCAGGCATAAGACAATAGTGAACAGTGGGATATTTATATTTCATGTGACATTACACGTCAACATGGGTAAATGTAACGACGTAACAAAGTGGAAAAAAGAGGAAATCGTGTTTGGCTGTGCCTATAGCTATACTGCGTGTGAAATTGCTGTATTTGTTGGTGTTTCACGGCAGACTGTTCAACTTGTCAACAAACGGTGGTGCAACATACGTGGCCAAGATACACGACTTCAGAATTGTGGTCAAAAGAAGATTTTGACTGCAAAAAGCTGGAGGCGCGCTTCACGGCTTATGAATCAAAATCACTTTTCAACCGGACAAGTACTGCGACAGGCACTGAATGAAGGCCCATCCCAACCTTTTAGCGGGAGAACATTTCGACGGGAACTGCACTCAATGAACACGTGGAGTCGGTCACGCCACCAGAAGCAATTGCTCACGTAGGCATGTAAAGACGACAACAGGAAGCTTCATCGCGCTGGAAAAATATGTGACAGTTTTTCTGAAAACTTAACCACGCTAGTATATCTATATTGCTCTGTAAAATCCCGTGGCTTGAACCCCATAGATAAATAGCAGGACATACCTTTATTTTTCTGCAAAATCCCGTGACAGCAACCCCATATGTAAATAGAGGGTCGTACTGGAATAATGGGTAAAGCCCTGACATCTGTATCACAGCAGTTTCGTGGAAATGCGTGATCAGACCCAAGCGAGTGGCTTAACATGGACGCGACGTACACGCACTACCTTGTGGACTCGCTTCCAGGCTGATATCATCTCCAGGGCGGAACTACACGTTATTAAATGGTGCCTGTAATGATGTCTCTAGGGGTGACTACGTTTTTGGGCAGAGAGCTTATATTCTCATGGTTTCCTGCAAACTTCAAGAATAAAAAAATTAAAAAACACGTTAAGACAAGGAAAAGGCAACTTACCATGAAAGAACTGTCAGAACGGGATGGAAATCGGTAGCGTGGTGTATACGAGCACACAAACAAAAGATTACCGTTACAGAAAAATTGGATGATTTTTTCAAGATAAATAGTTTCATAAATTGAGCAAGTCAACTGGGTTGGCCCATCTTGAGCCCTTATGCAAGCAGTTACTTAGCTTGGCGTTGACTGATAGAGTTGTTGCACGTCCTGCTGAGGGATATCGAGGCAAATTCTGTCAAATTGGCGCGTTCGATAGCTAGTTGGATAGCCCTGTCCACAAATCTCCAAACTTTCTCCATTTGGGAGAGATCCGGCGACCGTGCTGGTAAAGGTAGGGTTTGGAAAGCACGAAAACGATCAGTAGAAACTCAAGCCGCGTGCGGGTGGGCATTATTTTGCTGAAAGAGAAGCCCAGGATGGCATGCTATGAAGAATGACAGAACGGGTCGCAGAATATCGTCCACCCACTGGTGTACTGTAAGGGTACCGCGGACGACAACCCTATCGGTCCTGCTACGAAAACAATTTGCTGGTTGCTGGGCCGCATGGAGGGGGACAGGCAGGCTGGTATCCCACGCTGTATGGGGCGTGTCCAAACACTTCTTCGCTAATGATCGGGTCTCAGTTTGAATTGGGACTCGTCACTGAAGACAATACTACTCCAGTCAATGAGGTTCCAGGCCAAAGAAGTGCCTGGACACATCCTGGTCAGTGGTGGGATACCAGATCGACTGTCCGCCGCTCGTGGTCGTGCGGTAGCGTTCTCGCTTCCCACGCCCAGGTTCCCGGGATCGATTCCCGGCGGGTCAGGGATTTTCTCTGCCTCGTGATGACTGGGTGTTGTGTGATGTCCTTAGGTTAGTTAGGTTTAAGTAGTTCTAAGTTCTAGGGGACTGATGACCATAGATGTTAAGTCCCATAGTGCTCAGAGCCATTTGGACCATTTTGAACCAGCCCGACTGTCACCACCCATACAGTCTGGCTGCCATGAGCGATAGTCTGGGAAGTCATTCCTTTTCTTAGCAGGACCCCTTTGCGGCACTCTTACAGCACATCGTTACATCGACGATATTCTACTTGCCGTTTCGTTGCCCCTCATGACCAGCCACCCTGGGTTTACTTTCCAGGCAGATAATACCCGTCCGCTCACTGGAGCTTATATTGCTTGTCTTCGTGCTTGCCAATCTTTACCTTGGCCAGCAACGTCGTCAGATCCCTCGGCAATCGAAAACGTTTGGACCATTTTGGGCATGGCTCTCCAACCAGCTTGTGAGTTTGACGGTACAACGCGCCATTGGGACAGAATCTAGCACGATATCCCTCAGGAGCACATCTAGCAACTCTATCAATCAGTGCCAAGCCGAATAACTACTGATTAAGGGTCGAAGGTGGGCCAAGGCGTGATTGACTTGCTCAACATATGAAGCTCTTTTTCTTCAATCAATCATTCAACTTTTCTGAAACTGCAGTTATTTGTTTGTACGTCTACAGATTTCCATTCCATTCTCATAATTTCTTCGTGTTGCGTCTTTTTTTCTTCTTTTCATAGACTGTAAATTCAACAAGGATGGGACTAGTTTGCACAATTATATTTTTTATTATTTTTAAAAGAGCATCATTTAAGTCAACATTAAACACATGTTTCCATTACTGGAAAGCCTTTAGAACTATTACTACTATGTCCATAGCTATAGCAAACTTTGGACAAATAATCTTAGAGTGATAAGGTGCTTTTGTTGGCAAAATGTGGAATAGAGGAAGCGTTTTGGACTGTTCCATTACTACGACCCTGAGGCTCAGTTCCTCTTGCGAATGAGCTTTATACTTGAGATAACATGGCAGTAATCTCTCAGCGTAGTTACCCGTCTCTGATGATATCGTTGCGGAAGGGACGTTGAACACTAACGTGTTTAACCAATATAGCCTCAATTATGCAGACAGTGTATGTCCTTATGATATCGTCGTTTTTCTGTTTAAATCACTTTATTTTCCGTCCGAATATTCTATTAAGTCAGAAGCTACGTCGTCTTTTGGATTTTAAGCTGATCCCACTAGCAGATTTCTCACACTTTGCCACAAAAGTCAGTGTTGTCCTGCAAAGAAATTTGAGAGACGGACAATGAGTTTCGGGACTTTCTCGATGTCAAACTCACAGGAAATCCAAAATTGCTATACTCAGTCTCTTTCCTGTTATGGAGATTATCTGTATAATCTTTGTCACATAGTGTGAGATTTGATTAATATCAACTCACTTAGAGCAAAAAAATTGAAATACGAGACGAGGATTTTAATGTAACTGCTGAAAGAGTAGCACGTCTCCTACTTCCGTATCAGAATTCTTACAAAAAAATCTAAAGTGAAAACTAGATGTATCTTGTGAATAAAGAAGGAATATTTGGAACAATAGTGCCTTTTTTTTTGCAATTTCAATTCAGAGAGTACCCCTGCCAACACTGACGACATAACAGACGGCAACGCATCATGGGTAGCGTCGCATCATGGAAAAAAGAAGACTGCAGGTTCTACTCCTGCCTCAAACGAGGGTTATAAATGAGATGTTAATGTCTGAGTTCTTTCGTTAGTGGAAACATAGAAATGAGTCTCTATTGAGAAGAAAATATGACAATGACTTGAGTACTATGTGGTCGTGGATGAGGAAACAGGGAAAGGGGGGGGGGGGGGGGGAGGGGACATGGTCAATTGTCAAAACAAGGTTTATAGGACACTTCCGAAATAGTTCCTTCAAGTAGTTTGTAATTTCGTTCTTGTGTGTTCGTTTTATTTCGTGAAACGCTGAGAGGTGTACGTATTAGTTGAAATGATTATAAAAAATGTATAAATCACGAGAAATTACAATATTTTTGGTACATTTCACAGTTTATTTGGAATGGTTACCGCTATGACCGTCTTAGACCCTCTGAACACATGGGTGATATGAGTGCTTTGGCCACTAGAGATTGTAGTATTACTGAGTAGAGGTCGCCCGAACCAGGGAAGGGTGTCGGCTAGAGAGGGAGAGCTGTGTCATGACAGCTTGACGAACGTGCCGCACTGGGAATGAAATTCTATTTGAGGTGCTCCCTGATGTATAACTGAGAATTAAGGCTGAAGTATGATTTGAGATGTTTTTATAGAGAGGCGACGCTTTTGGAAAAAGGTAAAAAGGAAGGAAGATTAGGTTTAGCGTCCCGTCGACATCGACGCCATTATAGGCGGGGCACAAGTTCGGATTGTGTCAAGGATGGAGAAGAAAATCGTCCGTGCCCTCTCAAAGGAATCATCCCGGAATTTGCCTGGAGCGATTTAGGGAAATGACGGAAAACCTAAATCAGGATGACAGGACCCCGGTTTGAAACGTCGTCCTCCCGAATGCGAGTCCAGTTTGCTAACCACCTCGCTCGGTGCGTAAGAGATAATTTACATTGATTTCATTTAGCTGCAAGTGCTAACCGGATAATTACTGTAAACCAAGAACTGCATTGTCTTTAATAATATATACGTGTTGGCATCCAGGCTGACTTATCAGTCATATGTTCAGTATTCTAATTACTTTCCTTCTCTCGTTGTTAGTTAAAAATATTTCACTTAAAAAGACGAAGAGTAATTTTAGTAATTTAAATACTGTGTGTAAAACTAATGTTTATGCTGGTATGACAATACTGACAAAAGGTTATTGTTCATGTTAGTTCGACTCACTTTTTTGCCATTAAAAGTATAGGATATAATTTCAAAATACTACCTTTTGTCACTTACAAATGTTGAACTGAAGCTTATCCTCACTTTTAGATGAAAAGTATATCTAATAAAACCTGCACTGTCAAACCTTGCACTTCCGCGTGCACAATGAATCACATTCTCAGAAAGAGAACAGAAGTTTAATTTATGACACCTATCTAGAATAAGGCATTTTGCCGAGCAGTGATTTAATTCAGGAACACACGATTCATCACTTCAAATTCTTGCAGTGTGCAGAGAGAGTAGGACCGAGATACCCGTTGCAAGGTAAGGAACATTTGTAGTACATAAATGAACTCTTTGAGAAATTTAGGAACATTATTCATTGGCAAAATTTGTATAATTCAGTAGATACATTTTTCTAATTGGTCACATTTCAATAAACAACGGTTAATCATCGTGTGTGATTGATCCATGAGAAAGCCATTCTGAGTTTTATTGATAATCATTTCTATATTCATTCCCATTTACATATAGTCAGAAGCAGTATAGATTAATTCATAAAACATACATAGAAAGTTACGTTCATGTTCAAAAGAAGGGTAACTAAGATTGTTCTAAATCATAATCTGTAATCGGAATTTAAAAGTTGTACAGTTTCCAAGCAAAACGCAATAGTTGCATAACGTTCATTTAGTTACAATAGTACAATTGTATTTAGAAAGGGTGAAGGTGATGTAATACAGTATTTTTACTTACTAAAATTGTAGCACCGATGATTTATACTTCACGACTGTTCAGAGCAAAATATAGCCTTTCAGCGTGTGTATGTGGTTATCTTCAGTACAGGAATGTTTTTAGTACTAAAGTCGTTCAATCCAGCCCCAGTAGCCAACATATTTGCTTCACCAAAATTTCTTTTGTTGCTCGATAGACTACATCAGTGAAGTTACGCATGTAGATCAGAATTCAAAACTAGATTTTACAAACTGTTTATGCAAGAACAAATTTTACTGTATATTCCGTCACAGTCCTTGCTTTATGTTCCAATCCTTTTTTTGGTGCTCTTCCTGAAATTAAAGCTATACTGGACGCAGTTCCCAATTACGTAAGTACTCAACTGCATTCACATACGCTGGTGCACACATTCTGTATTTGTAACCAGCAGCCTAAAGCTGAGGCTTCGCTTTATGTCTTTGTTGTTCTACGTTCGGAGAAAGACAAAATTTTCTCTGAGGTATTCTCCTTTGGTTTCGTCATGTAAAGCTTTCAAGCTAATTAATTCCTTTGTAAATAAAATATGTTTCCAGTTTAATGCTCCTGATAGGAATATCCTCTCAGCTATCTCAAAACATTCAGTTCCTCTTTGTATAAAAACAAAAATTTATCACATCAGAGTTTAGCTGCTTCAGAAGCATTCTGTGGCGGAAAACCGTTGGAAAATATTGTGGAAAAAAGGTAGATTTTCGCTTACACTCCCCCTTTGGCGAGTGTATACATTTGCCCGAACGTAATCACACAACCAGCGGTGCGCTGTCGAAATAATCCTCCGGAAGAGGTAATTCCGGATTTTTACACTACTATGTTTAGTACAATCGACTTTGGTTCTCACAGTCGCCATGAGGTAAATTGTGAAATATATTTAACAAAACAATAGGTCCTGTAGTTGACAGTTAGCATAGAAAAATGAACTACAAAATGCTAGGTCCCAATTTCTGTTCTAATTTTCATATATTCGAGTTAGGAGTCGTTACTCCTATTACAGTGAGCTCGAGATTTTTACCTGAAATATCCTGACACAGAAAACAGTATTTGCAAGGAACTACAATAATGTTGGTCTCTGTTTCTCACTTATCGAACCGTATCAGATTCTTTGCTTCATTGGAGGACATAACTGTCTTCAGTGAAGACCTTATTTAATATTGCAGCTTGAAATGTCACTTTGATAACAGTGGCAGAGAAATGAAGTTACTCTGAATACGGTTACCGTGCACAGTACCGTTAATAAAACGTAAAAAAAAAGCTTCTTCAGTTTAGACAAAATATTGTCGTTCTTGACTTTCCTCTTTCGCTATTCTCATTTTCATACTTGGAGAAATTACAAATTATAGGTCTAAATGCGATTGCAGGCGTTCTTGGCGTATTTCAGTGATGAACTCTTCTCGGGTAATCAGCCGATTAATGGCGTCATCTTGTCGCAACGTTTCGATGAGATTCGTACCCATCATCCTCCTCGCTTCAGGATGATGGGTACGAAACTCATCGAAACGTTGCGACAAGACGACGCCACCTCTCGGCTGATCACCCGAGTAGAGTTCATAACAATCAGATTATAAGTCTGTTAAAGATATTTCCATTTTAGCAGACAAATAGTATTCAGTTACAGTACTCAATAATTTTCCTTTACATATATGACCAATTTACTTAGATGATGCGTGCCTTATAGATTTTGTCGACTTTTTTGTTTTTTAACTACTGTCATATGTACTAATACATCTTCCTCAAATGGTAGAGGTATTATAGTAACTAAAATATGAATTTTACGACGAAAAACCGGTCCTAAGCTTTTTTATTCACTCGATGACTAGTTTCTGGCCGGGTCCCATTATCAAACCATCGTAATATAATAAACTCTGACTATACGTAGATAACTCTGTACGAGCTGTAACTGCTCGTTTGCACATACACTACTGGCCATCAAAATTTCTACACCAAGGAGAAATACAGTTGATAAACGGGTATTCATTGGAAAAATATATTACACTAGAACTGACATGTGATTGCATTTTCACGCGATTTGGGTGTATAGAACCTGAGAAATCAATACCCATAAGAACGACCTCTGGCCGTAATAACTGCCATGATACGCCTGGGCATTGAGTCAAACAGAGCTTGGCTGGCGTGTACAGCTGCCCATACAGCTTCAACACGATACCACTGTTCATCAAGATTAGTGACTGGCGTATTGTGACGAGCCCTGTTCGGCGACCATTGACCACACGTTTTCTGTATCCGGAAACATTTTCTGTATCCGGAAAGACCCGTACAGGACCAGCAACACGCGGTCGTGCATTATCTTGCTGAAATGTTGGGTTTCGCAGGGATCGAATGAAGGGTAGAGCCATGGGTCGTAACACATCTGAAATGTAACGTCCAGTGTTCAAAGTGCCGTCAATGCGAACAAGAGGTGACCGAGACTTGTAACCAATGGCACCCCATACCATCACGCCGGGTGATACACCAGTATGACGATGACGAATACACGCTTCCAATGTGCGTTCTCCGCAATGTCGCTAAACACGGATGTGACCATCATGATGCTGTAAACAGAACCTGGAGTCATCCGAAAAAATGACGTTTTGCCATTCGTGCACCCAGGTACGTCGTTGAGTACACCATCGCAGGCGCAGCTGTCTGTGGTGCAGCGTCAAGGGTAAGCGCAGCCATGGTCTCCCAGCTGATAGTCCATGCTGCTGCAAACTTCGTCGAACTGTTCGTGCAGATGGCTGTTGTCTTGCAAACGCCCCAATCTGCTGACTCAGGGATCGAGACGTGGCTGCACGATCCGTTACAGCCATGCGGATAAGATGCCTGTCATCTCGACTGCTAGTGATACGAGGCCGTTGGGATCCAGCACGGCGTTCCGTATTACCCTCCTGAACCCACTGATTCCATATTCTGCTAACAGTCATTGGATCTCGACCAACGCGAGCAGCAATGTCCCGATACGATAAACCGCAATCGTGATAGGCTACAATCCGACCTTTATCAAAGTCGGAAACGTGATGGTACGCATTTCTCCTCCTTACACGAGGCATCACAACAACGTTTCACCAGTCAACGCCAGTCAACTGCTGTTTGTGTATGTAAAATCGGTTGAAAACTTTTCTCATGTCAGCACGTTGTAGGCGTCACCACCGGCGTCAAGCTTGTGTGAATGCTTTGAAAAGGTAATCATTTGCATATCTCGGCATCTTCTTCCTGTCGGTTAAAATTCGCGTCTGTAGCACGTCATCTTCGTGGTGTAGCAATTTTAATGGCCAGTAGTGTATTTGACACGGTTTTGCTTTTTCGGACACGCCATTTTTGACTATGTTACGATGGTTTGAAAATGGGTCCCGGCCCGAAACCAGTCATCCAGTGAATTAAAAAAAGTGAAATTTGCAACTTTGGACTGGTTTTTCTTTGTACTGATGAAGATAAGTTGCTTGCCATAGCTATTCCAGTATGCCTGAAGTTCGTTTGAAAAATAAATCACATGCATTTTATTATGAAAGTAAAATATTCAGCATTCAGGAGTTATCAGATTCAGGCATTAGGTTCGCTAATAACTAACGTCACGGATAACAAACAGTACAAATGCGTACGTAGGGAGCGAGGTGGTGTATCCGTTAGCATACTGCAGGCTCATTAGGGAGGACGAAGGTCTAAACCCTCGTCCGGCCATCAAGCTTTAGATTTCCCGTGTTTTCCATAAATCGGTGTGGGAAAATGCCGGTATAATACCTTTGAAAGTACACAGCCCATTTCCTTCCATATCTCTGAAATAATCCGAGCTCGTTCTCTGCCTCTGATGACCACGATGTCGAAGGAACGTTAAACCCTAGCCTTACTGCCTTCCAAATATGTAAGTGGTACTTGCATTATCAGCAGGTCTATCCAAACATTTACTTTCTGATTTTGCTGGCTATACGTTTACATGGTTTGAAAAAGGAAGGAGGCACAGCGCAATCAAAAATTATTTTTAAGACAAGGAGTCAATGCAGGCAAATATTCTAATCAAAAGTCGGAACAAGATACACAGAATTTACAATGCAGGTAATCCATACACTTTTTATTTTGTGTACACCATAATTTATGCTGTTTAACAGTATTACCGTCATGTAATACGTAGATTCTTGAAAAACCTATGCCAAAAACTAGAATACCCATTACTGAGGCATGACAAAATCCGATTTCATTTTTAGAAAAGATTTAAAAGCCATAATTTCTTGTTCTTCTTTCAGTAAATGTACTAGTTTAGACAAATGTGCCATTAAAATACCTGAATAATATTTGGAGACTGAATCTTATTGTTTGATGGTTTTATTTTTCGTAGATGGTTGACACACTCAAGAAGACAAGACATGTAATTGCCTCAACAGATATGATTATTGTTCCATTCCTTTGGGTTGTTAATGTTAAATTATTGAAGACTGTTGCATCCTTTTCTCATTCGTTACATGTTTTAAGTGTATCTCCAGAGCAAACAAAGCGATAAAAAAGAGAACAAAGTGATGAAAGGTATGGAGCTGTAATCTGAACAGTACAACCGAGTTTTTTTAATGCGCAGAGTTTTACATCTGTTTCTATGCTAGATGAAGAACTTTCAAACGAATATACTAGGTAAAATTTGTGTGCCAAACAATATTTGTTGTTCATGTGTACAGAAAGTTCAGAACATAATTACAGTGGTCTGTGTATGATTCACTTATGGGTTACACTGTAGTCAATACACGCATTCGCGGGATATTTACTTTCAAACAGCGTACACCTGTAGGAACTATAGTGTTGACATGCCTATTATCCTAAAGACATTTATGTTTTGCGCCATACTTTACTTCAGTAAAAATTCCTTGAAAATTCTAACAATAATTCCCTCTGCATACTTCATAACATAATGTGATGGTGACCAGGTTACAAATGAGAGCTTACAAAAGATTTGTGGTAAAGAAGTTCCTTGAACATGTTAATAAAAGACGACACGCCAGAAAAGGTTCTTTTTATTATTTCGTCGTTTAGTTTGAAGTTATTTCTCTGCCTTAATAGTGCATGAGGCAGTTGAGACCCCGCTTCTTTGATAGTAATGACTGCAAATATTGTAGCGGAAAATCTATGACCAGGAGCGCAATTAGTCCAGAGTGGTGGCCGCCATCATTCTGTCATTCTGTATGTACAAACTCCGACTGCTGAGCTGGTCAGGAATTAACACCCGCCCATAAGTTCGTGTGACGATCACAATGAAAGAACCAAGGTTTTCGGATCGTATATCATAATAAACGTTGTGGCTAGGCACGAGGAAACATTTTTTAACTACTCAGAATCATACGTTGTTTTAAGGACTAGGACCAAATCGATAGTCAAAAGGGAGAAAGGCCACCATAGGGAAAAGTGTGTAAACAAATTGATAGTATCATTGACAACAAATCCACTGAGGCATGGAATACTATAAAGAATATAAGAACTAGTACAAGAAATAGAGCTACTATACAAGTAGTATCATCAGCTCAGTGGATGACATACTACTTGGTACTGTTACAAGAATGCAGACAGCGGGAAATGACAAAGAAAGTGGTTTAAGAATGTGAGCAGACAGAGGAGGAAATAACGGGCGAAGACACAAAAAAAACTCTAAAGAGGGCAAAAAGTAACAGTGCTCCTGGTACAGGATATGTTAGAATGGAAATCTTAAAACATGATGATGAAAAGATAGTAGAATATTTGTTTTTAATTTTTAACTGGATATAACGGTGGAGGAAAACTTAGGCAATGGACTATGTCTTTTATTAGCACTCTCTATAAAATGGGGTAAGAAGGCTTGTTCAAATTACACGAGCATTAATGTAATGCATTCAGTAGCAAAACTTTTCTCCGGTATCATTAGGGAAATGATTGAACAGAATGTGACAAATTTCTCAGAGCAAAATAGTGGCTATTGGGTTGGTAGATCATGTTTGGATGACATGCGCTGATTAGCAGCAGTGAAGAACAGAGCTAGTTACAGGGAAATGAACATGACTCTTGAGGATTCGGAAAGAGCACACAACAACATCTCAAGTTCCGAGACTGAACCTGCCATAAAATGACAAACTACAGCATAAATGAATTAATTAGTTATTAAAATGTACAAAGACATAGAAGCAAAATCCGTCTTTAGAACTGAGTGATAGAAAGCTCTAAAACAATTCAAGGCTCTGAGGAAGGTTGCACTCTATACTAACTACTTTTTAACATGTAGACCAACCGCTGGACGCATGATACAAAAGATGATTAGGGATGAGTAACTCAGCTGGACAGAACGGAATGCACTCAATATCAAAAATTTTTTACAAACATCAGAAAAGATAAGGGGCAGATGTTGGATAAATTGCGGAAAGAATACACAAGATGGGGACTAAAATTATTTTCAAAAAAACAGAATGTATACGTATTGGTAAATAAGCAACGGATTTAATTCTCAAAGATGAAACAGTTGAAAAAATGTGAAATTTTTAAAATTTTAGTTTCTATTACATCCAATGACAGTACCTGTGGCAAACATATCATCCCAAAATAGCGACGGATAAACAAGCTACGAAGTCCCACCATGGACTGTTTGGTAAGAACAGTATTAGTCCACGGTCCGAAAAAATTATATTTCTTAGTACTGCAGAGAATATAGTTACTTCTGGAGCTACGTTTATACTACGAAAAGCACCTTACGGTGTATGGTGGAGGGTACTTTGTGTACCTGTGTGACTTCCCCCTTTTCCTGTTCCAATTGCGTAGGGGAAGAACGGTTGCTGGTAAGGAATCCGAGTCGGCTCCAGTCTCTCTAATTTGATCTTCATAGTGTTTTCGCGAGTAGCAATATACTGGATGACTCTTCTAGAAATGTGCGCTCTCGTAACTTCAACAGTAGAGCATAACTTGATACAGAGCGCCTGTCTTGCAGCGTCTGTACTTGACTCGTCTGAGCATCTCCATGGCACCTTCGCGGTTACTAAGTGAGTCTGTAAAGAAACGTGCTGCTCTTCCTTGGATCTTCTCTATTTTCTCCAACAGTCCTATAAAATGGCTTCAAATGACTCTGAGCACTATGGGATTTAACTTCTGAGGTCATCAGAACCTACTACTTGAACCCAACTAACATAAGGACATCACACACATCCATGCCCGAGGCAGGATTCGAACCTGCGACCTAGCGGTCGAGCGGTTCCAGACCGTAGCGCCTAGAACCGCTCGGCCACCCCGGCCGGCAGTCCTATTTGGAACGGATCCCATGCTGAAGTGCAATATTCAAGTACTGGTCGAACGCGTGTTCTGTAAGGGATTCTTCAAGGTATCTGAGTGTGGCATCTGACTTTTTTTTTGGGGGGGGGGGGGGGGGAGGTCATCAGTCCTCTGACTGGTTCAATTCGGCCGGTCACGAATTCCTCTCCTGTGCTAACCTCTTCATCTCAGAGTAGCACTTGGAACCTACGTCCTATATTATTATCAGGATGTATTATAATCTCCGTTTTCCTCTAAAGTTTTTGCCCTCTACAGCTCCCTCAAGTACCATGGAAGTCATTTTCTCTTGTCTTAGCAGACGTCCTGACCCTTCTCCTTATCAGTGTTTTCCACATATTCCTTTCCCACCCGATTCTGCACAGAACCTCCTCATTCCTTACCTTGTCAGTCCACCTAATTTTCAACATTCGTCAGTGGCACCAAATCTCAAATGCTTCGATTCTCTTCTGTTCAGGTTTTCCCGCAGTCCATGTTTCACTACCATACTAGGCTGTACTCCGGACGTACATTTTCAGAAATTTCTTCCTCAAATTATGGCCGATATTTGATATTAGTATACTTCTCTTGACCAGGAATGCCCTTTTTTGCCATTGCTAGTCTGTATTTGATGTCCTCCTTGCTCTGTTCGTCACTCATTATTTTACTGCCTAGGTAGGAGAATTCCTTAACTTCATCTACTTCGTGACCATCGATGCTGATATTAAGTTTCTCGCGGTTCTCATTTCTACTACTTCTCGTTACCTTTCTCCGATTTACTCTCAATCCATACTCTGTACTCATTAGACTATTCATTCCATTCAGCAGATCATGTAATTCGTCTTTACTGTCACTCAGGATGGCAACGACATCAGCGAATCGTATCATTAATATCCTTTCACCTTGAATTTTAATTAAACTCCTGAACCTTTCTTTTATTACCATCATTGCTTCCTCGACATATAGCTTGAACTATAGGGGTGAAATAACACATCCTTGTCTTACACCCTATTTAATACGAGCACTTCGTTCTTGGTCGTCCAGTCTTGTTATTCCCTCTTGGTTGTTGTACATATTGCATATGACACGTCTCCCCGTATAGTTCACCCTTATTTTTCTCAGAATTTCGAACATCTTGCACCATTTTACCTTGTCGAACGCTTTTCCCAGGTCGACAAATCCTATGAACGTGTCTTGATTTTTATTTAGTCTTGCTTCCATCATTAATCGCAACGTCAGAATTGCCTCCCGCGTGCCTTTCCCTTTCCTAAATCAAAACTGATCGTCTTGTAGCGCATTCTCAGTTTTCTTTTCCATTATTCTGTACATTATTTTTGTCAGCAATTTGGATGCATGAGCTGTTAAGCTGATTGTGCGTTAATTCTCGCACTTGTCAGCTCTTGCCGTCTTCGGAATTGTGTGGATAATGTTTCCTCGAAAGTCAGATGGTATGTCGCTGACTCATACATTCTACACGCCAACTTTAATAGTCGTTTTGTTGCCACTTCCCCCAACGATCTTAGAAATTCTGATGGAATTTTATCTATTCCTTCTGCCTTATTTGATGTTAAGGCCTCCAAAACACTTTTAAATTCTGATTCTAATACCGGGTCCCCTGTCTCTTCTAAATCAGCTCCTGTTTCTTCTATCACATCAGAGGAATCTTCACCCTCATAGAGGCTTTCAATGTATTCTTTCCACCTATCTGCTCTCTCCTCTTAATGGTACCACCCTTGCTTTTAATGTCACCGAAGGTTGTTTTGACTTTCCTGTAAGCTGAGTCTGTCCTTCCGACAGTCCTTTCTTTTTAGATTTATTCACATTTTTCATGCAGCCATTTCGTCCTAGCCTCCCTGCACTTCCTATTTATTTTATTCCTCAGCGACTTGTGTTTCTGTATTCCTGAGTTTCCCTGAACATTTTGGTACTTCCTCTTTTAATCGATCAGTTGAAGTATTTCTTCTGTTACCCATGGTTTCTTCAGAGTTACCTTTTTTGTCCCTATATTTTCCTTCCCAACTTCTGTGATGGCCCTATTTAGAGTCATCCGTTCCTCTTCAAATGTACTGCCTTCTGAGCTATTCCTTATTGCTGTATTTTTAGCCTTAGAGAACTTCAAGCGTATCTCGTCATTCCTTCGTACTTCCGTATCTCACTTCTTTGCGTATTGATTCTTCCTGACTAATGTCTTAAGCTTCAGCCTACTCTTCGTCACTACTATGTTGTGATATGAGTCTATATCTGCTCCCGGGTACGCCTTACAATCCAGTATCTGATTTCGGAATCTCTGTCTGACCATGATGTAACCTAACTGAAATCTTCCCGTATCTCCCGGCCTTTTCCAAGTACACCTCCTCTTCTTGTGATTCCTGAACAATTCGTTATTACTAGCCGAAGCTTATAACGGCACCCAATTAATCGTTCTCCTCTCTCATTCCTTGTCCCAAGCCCATATTCTCCACTAACCTTTTCTTCTACTCCTTCCCCTACAACTGCATTTCAGTCCTTAGATTTTCATCTCTCTTTACATACTGTATTACCCTTTCAATATCCTCATACACCTTCTCTATCTCTTCATCTTGCGACGTTGAGAGGTATACCTGAGCTATCGCTGTCGGTGTTGGTTTGCTGTCGATTCTGATAAGAATAACCCTATCACTGAACTGTTCACAGTAACAAACTCTCTGCCCTACCTTCGTATTCATAACGAATCCTACTCCTCTTATACTATTTTCTGCTGCTGTTGATATTACCCTATCCTCATCTCACCAGAAATCCTTGTCTTCTTTCCATTTCACTTCACTGACCCGTACTATATCTAGACTGATCCTTTGCATCTCCCATTACAGATTTTCTAGTTTCCCTACCACGTTCAAGCTTCGGACATTCCACGCCCCGACTCGTATAACGTTTCCTTCCGTTGATTATTTAATGATAACTTCCTCCTTGGTAGTCCCTTCACGGTGATCTGAATGGGGGACTATTCCGGAATCTTCTGCTAAAAGAGAGATCATCATGACAGTTCTTCAATAACAAGCCATATGTCCTGTGGATACGCGTTAGATGTCTTTAATGCAGTGGTTTCCATTGCCTTCTGCATTCTCATGCCGTTGATCTTTGTTGATTCTTTCGCCTTCAGGGGCAGTTTCCCACCCCTAGGAGAAGAGAGTTCCTTGAACCTCTGACCGCTCCTCCACCTTCTTTGACAAGGTCGTTGGCAGAATGACGGTGACCTCTTATGCCGGAAGTCTTCGGCCGCCAATGCTGTTTATTAATCAAAGTATAAGCAGCCGCAGGATTCGAACCCGTGACCAAAGACGTTTTGATTATGAATTAAAGATGCTACCCCAAGACCACTGATACATTGTATGTGCTTGCTGAAGTTCAAATACCTGCGTTCACATACTCCTAGATGTTTTCCGGTAGTAACTGCTTCCAGCGATCGTTCTGCATTTTTGTAGTCAAATAACGAAGGGTCTTTCTGTCTAGGTACTACAAATATATTAAATTTGTTTATGTTCAGAGTCAATTGCCACCCCATGCACCATTTCGCTACAATTTTCGAGCGTCACGAAAGCTTCTTCCGCGAAAAGCTTCATGGAACCTCCGAAGCTATCTACTAGCCCATCTATCTATACTGAGCGAAGTAATGCTCCCATGGTGCACGCCCGAAAGTTACTTTCACATCTGAAGACTTCTTTCCGTTTACAACGATATGTTGTATTCTGTTTGCCAGAATCTCTTCATTACAGTCACACAGTTGGTCTGATATTCTAAACGCTCGTATTTTGAATATTAGACGTCCGTGCGGGACTGCATCGAATGCCTTTTGTAAGTCGAGGAACGAAGTATCTACTTGGACGTCGGTATCAATTGCTTTCTGTATCTCGTGGACGAGAGGGGAGAGGTAGGTTTCAAACGACGCTTCTTTTCGGGAACCACATTTGGTTTCTACAGAGGACATTTTTGTTCTCCAGAAATGTAACACGCAAGCATAAAACACGTTACAAAATTCTGAAACAGACTGCCGTCAGCGATATAGGCCTTTACTTTTGTGGGTTATGTTGTTCGCCGACTCTCTTGAAAACGGGAATTATCTGTGTTTTTTTATTTTTTTATTTATTTATTAATTTTTTTTTCAATCATTAGGAACGCTTCACTCCTCAAGAGACCTACGGTACACTGCTGCCAGAAGAGGAGCATATTCCATGAAGAACCGAACCGAATCGTTGTCCCGTCAGGTCCTCTGTTGAGCAGTTTCAGTTACTTTTATATCCCTTGGTTACTAGTTTTCACGTCACTTATTTCTTCGTTCGTGCGACGATATAAATGAGGAACTACTGTGTAATCTTCCTTTGTATAACAATTTTGGAAGGAGACTTCTAGTATTTCACCTTGACTGTGTCATTTTTTGTTTCAGTTATGTTCACAGAGTGTTTGGACAGAGGGCTTCGATCCGTGCACTGATATAATATAAGACCAGAAGGATTTTCTGCCAAACTGATAGCTAGAGTCTTACTTTCGTATTCGGTGAACGCGTCACGCATAGACCTCCTTACATTAATTGTTGTCACGTTTGATTTCTCTTTATCTGTGAGGCTTTGCCTACGATTAAACTTGCAGCGAAGGTCTCTTTTTATTTCCTGGCAACTTCCTAACATGGTTGTCGAACCACAGGCGTTTCCATCCCTCACAATATTGTCCGGATCATACCTGTCTAATGATATTGTACGATGGACTTTGTCCGTTGATGCTCAACATTGTCAGCGCTGGAGACGAATCTTTCATGATGATGTCCCTGCTAATCTGCAATATTTATCTTGTAGCCCTTGCTAAACACAGTGGTTTTCCTCTTTTTCTAACAAATTTATGGTGCGGAAATGAATCGACATAGGAATAAAAGAAAGGACAAGATCCATATAGTGGAATTACATTGTATCAGAAGATTCTTACAGATCATCACAAAGATAGGTTCAAAACATCTAAATTCTTATTGAAAAATTAGAAGTCACAGAGTCCATAGCGAGCAGACCACAGAACAGAAGTCTTCAGTGCTTTGGGGACATTAAAAGAATGAGCTATGGCAGGTGACCCATGGCGCTGTCAGTGTGGGTAACGAGAGGAACTAAGAGGGAATGTCCATATTAGTCATGGGAATTACATACTGATCGAGCGCTGGATGGGAATGGGTTAACAGCTTTCGATTGGAGTAACCGAGACTACCGGAAGGACAAAATGACGAACTTCTAGTGGGAAATACCAGAGAAGTAGTAGTAGTAGTAGTAGAAGTAGAAGAAGAAACATAAAGAGCAGCATATTTAGATGTAAATGGTTGGTTAGAAACTCATTAGAAAAATTATCTTGACCACATTGCATTTAAAGAAGCAGTGTAGACTTTTTTTGTCCCACTTACTGGCATTCTGGAAGCGCTGCTGTTACTATGATAAGGGCTAGCTATACTTGCAGAACGGAAAGCTATATAGTTATGTAACAAATTAGAAACTTCATAAAGTGTCGTGTCTATCATGCTACGTGTACGATTAACAAGATCGCTACAAGCAGAACACCTGTGAAGCTAAGCGCTGTTGTAGATTAGACATGTAATATCCCTTCCTTCTCTCTATGCATTCGTAGCTCGTACTTCTTTCTTCCTGTTCTATTAGTCTCCATAAAATGGCAGCTTATATAAGGAATACTACATTATAGTTATTTAAAAGTTAATCATAGAAATGACAGACGCGAAATACAGTTTTATACACATAGCTGACAGCGTCATCTTTCTTTTTTTGTGCGTAATGTGCCATCCCCAAATGTAGATTGAAAATGGTCTAAGACCGAGATCGTGCATTAGTGCAACACGTAAAGAAAAATAGGACGGGTCCAGACGCTATCCAATCATTTAAACTTTCTATATTTACTTAATAATGATACTTTAACAACACTGGGTACTAACGCTTTTTTCTGGTACTTCAGAAACCAAACCGGTTCTGAAGCTAAGTAAATTAATTAAACCAAACCGGTTCTGAAGCTAAGTGAATTAAGTAACAACTTTTCGTGTTCTGTCTCGGAAGTAATGAAGAATGCGCGATAAGCAACTTACATTCCCAAAGCGAGGATGGCTGACGGGAGAAAAGGTCGCAACGTAACGAAGTTAATTCTCACGAATTTAAATGGCAACATTATTGTCACACTCTAGAGCGGTGAGTATTACAGAGACGATCACTCACAAGTAAAGGAAGTAGCAGAGCGAACCAGTTTCGGAAACATTCCTTGAAAGCTCACTAGGGTGCTGAGGAAGAAAGAATACAACGTGAAAGCAGGTGGCAAAACAGAGGATGAAGAACACCCGCAGGGATCCATAACGCAGCTATTTCAGTAGAAAAGTTACCTCAATAACTCTCCAGAAATACCCTCGGCACTTCAGAGAGCGTTCTGCAACTCCGGCTCCAAGGAGACCAGCCATTTCACCAGCCATCCCCCCGAGAAGAAGTATTTTGTTGATATCAATACACCGTTACTCTTCAGCTGTGTATCACAGTGACTGTTCAATGCTGTGTTTGCGCAAAGAATCAGTAATGTGTTTTCGGGACAGGGATTCTTATGAAGAAACGACCTACAATATTATTCTGTAGTGGATAACCGTAGCAACAGATGAAAACTAGAAGTATTGCAGAAGGTGAATACAGAGCACAGAAACAGTGGAAAGAAGACTGATAAATTTAGGCAGGCAACTTTTATCTCTGGTCAGCTGCGCAAAAGCAGAGGTACATCTTCACAACAACGCCCGACAGCGCGATGCAAATATTCGATGATTACACACTTCCGACTTACAGAATTCATTGAGTCACGGGATCACGCAACCATTTGACTTCAATCTTAATTTCTTCGATGACAGCCACTAAGCTACGGTGCGGACCGTGTGTAACGATGCTAAGCTATACGTAACACTAACTGAATATAAATATCACAGTGATTGTACAGGGAATGGATATAAACACGGAAAAACCAAAAACGCAACACATTATCATACAATGTTACTTATACTCCGTCTTGATTGCAAAATTTTTATTCATATGACCGGTTTCTGTTCATCTAAAACCATCTTTAGATCTGATATTTCGGTTA
This sequence comes from Schistocerca americana, assembly GCF_021461395.2. NCBI lineage: Eukaryota > Metazoa > Arthropoda > Insecta > Orthoptera > Acrididae > Schistocerca > Schistocerca americana. The sequence continues at coordinate 352,357,044 of NC_060121.1, read as the reverse complement.
CAGGAGTATTCCGTCCAAATCCAGCAACTTTCACATGCTGCGTCACATGTGCAATCAAGACGGATTGTAAGTAACATTGTAAAATCTCTGATTGCTGCTATCCTATCGGAGATTATGTCTGCTTTTGCGACAATTATTATACCTAATATGGTGTGGGAAAGCAGTTGGCATTCAAAACAGCTTTTAGTGGTCACGGAATGGATGATCAGGGGTCATGCATGGTTTTTGAGGGCATCGTATACCATTCTTCCCGCAAGATAGTGGCAAGTTCGGGTATCGATCAGAGTGTTGGATAGCAACCACGCGCCCTGCTCTCCATGAACCTTAAAGGCTCAATAATATTGGGACCAGGTGGCTGCGACGTCCAAGGCACATGCGACAGTTCATCATCGTGCTCACAAACCCAGTCCTGGACTATGCGAGCTGAGTGGATAGGATACTTATTGTCTTGGAATACAGAATAACCACCGAGGAAAAAATATTATCATGGGACGGACCTGAACAGCCAAAGTGATCAAATAATCCTTGGCAAAGTAACCACTAGACCCATGTAACAGGCACAAGTAATATCACTATATGGTTGCCCACATCGTCGCCGACTCCTGCCATGTTTCACTTTTTGCAGCAAGCAGTCTGCATCGTAGGCTAGAGATGGTGTAAGCCAAACGTAAACTCAGCCAGACATTCAGAACAGTAGGAAACAAGACTCATGCAACCAGATGACGTACGTCTATTGGCCCATTGTTCTCGTTGTATGCCTTCGGCGCCAAGTTTTCTTGCTACGGGCATTTGCGTCACTGATTGGTGGTTTTGGAATTCCAGCTGCCTCTTCATTCCCTGTCTATGTAGCTCCTTTCTTGTCCTTTCGATGAAGACACTGTTTGAGAGTGACACATTCATATCTGCAATGACTTTTACCGCTGTCGTCTTCTTATTTTTTTAGTTTTTCATCACAACAGTCTTCAGTGACCTCATGTCACGGTCACTCAAAACTGGATTTTGTCCGCCTTGACTTAGCGGTTTGCGGTTTCTCCGTTTTGCCTGTAGATGTGGTAAAAACCTTCTTTGAAACACCGAACCCTTAAGCTACCTTGTTTACGGAGATACGCACCGTATGAACACCAACAGTCTGCCCACGTTCGAATTCACTTAGCTTCGACACGATGCACTCAGAACTATGCAGAAGACTGTTCTGACTACGACCGAAAGCCGCAATGGATTGAGGGTAACGCACAGATGCTGTTCGTATTGAATACAACAGCGCCATCTGCAGGTTTGGCTAGCATCTGCATATATCTTCGATCGTACATTTCACAGGGTGTTTACATATTGTTGTCCAACCCATGTATATAAATATTGTCGCAGAAAAAGCTGAGTAGCACAGTTACTGTAGTGTAGTGGTTATGATACTAGATCGTTCCATGGAGGGTCGTGAGTTCGAAACTCACGCCATCTCTAAAAGTTTGATTTCAATATTCGGCTCGAGTACATTCTAGAAGTATCCACAAATGTCAAGAATTATTGTACTTGATTGTTCTGTAACTGTATACATAGGGTATGTTCTCTGGCCAGACGCAATTCTCTCCTTGCTCTTGGATTTGCAAGTGCTGAATAAACCTTCGTTAAGTGAAATTAATGTTCATCATTCATGTACCTACACCTTATTGTACAGGACAATATTTGCTTGTATTTTTTCAACATATTTTTGCTTCGCTTTTAAGAAGTCTGACATTCGTACGTTTCTAGCTCATAATCAGTCAATGAAACAACTATCATCTCTAGCATTTAGTTCTTAATACGACAGTGAATTGTGTATTTGTAAAACATATCCCGGGAATTTTAATATTTTTTGCGAACAGTGAAAGACTAATGAATACAAGTTTTTACTAACGTTTCATACGAGAGTTTCGCAAGGGAAATATTTCCAATGCAGAGACACATATAACGTCAGATTACTTCACACGTCGAGAGAGCATTGTTGCTAACTGGCGGCTACTGTGTCACAGTTGACCTGTGAACAAGACCATTAGCATGTCATGTGGGAGCTCAGATGTCATGCAGGAACATTTATTATGGAGGCAAGATTTCTGGACATAATATTTTTAATAGCGTGTGAAGTACCTTATGTGGGCTGCTGAAGAATTTATGGGTGTCGTATAAAATTTCTCTCGCTGCGCTAAGAATTATGGTTACTGAATGATAATGAAATGTTTATTTCGTTCGTTACTTGCCGACACGGAAAATACATAGTGTGTTGTGGACTTTCTACTACCGTCACGCAAAGTATTGATTAAAATGTTGTCTGGATGTTAATTCATTCTTCTGTCGCAAGTTGGGAGAACTATTTCATATTGCTCAAAGGAAAACCATAAAATTTTATATTTCCTGGTACTATTGATTTATTCAGTATTGGTTTGCAAGGCCGTTGATGCGTACTCATTGGTGACGACATTCATTGTCGGATGAAGACACTGTTAGCCGAAAACCGGTTAATAATAAATTAATACTGTAGAGCATCGATACTTTTCTGTTTCCCATTTATACTAAATGTTTTCTGACTACTTAATTTTCTACAAATGCAGTTTATGCAACATCAACCCTAAAATTCATAAACTAGTATCTACGCTCAGAGACACATTTTCAGAGAGGAAGGATATATATAGGTAGTTATTTTCCGTAATCACTGCTCGAAGTATGTTCTTTAATTTTTACTTGATAAGATTTCACTGTCTTCTTCTTGAACTTCTTTAGCGGTAGGCATTGGAGCGAACTGCACGATACCCGCCATTGCTCTGTACGACTATTTTATTGTATATGAATTTTGACTGGCACTGTAAAGTAAGATAAGGAGCACGGGCACTGACGTAATGAAGCCTGTTGTGTAACCTACCACATATGAGAAATTGGTAAAAGATACAGTAAATCATATTTCTTGTGTAATTCATTAATAGCTATTGGATACCTATATGTGCTCATCATGCCGGCGGGGTCAGGGATTTTCTCTGCCTCGTGATGGCTGAGTGTTGTGTGATGTCCTTAGGTTAGTTAGGTTTACGTAGCTCTAAGTTCCAGGGGACTGATGACCATAGAAGTTAAGTCCCATAGTGCTCAGAGCCATTTTGTGCTCATCATGCAAATCTCACCCAATTCTAATTGCATGACGTTCTGCGTATGATACTGCTCTTGAAGACATACATTTAGAAAAGTCACAAAGAAATTACACACACTGGTTGCGAGCGGGCATTGATGGGGAAAACAAAATTTGTGCCGGACCTGGATGCTAACCCGGATCTTCTGCTTACTAGGCAGATGCTCTGACCAGTGCGCCATACGGACACAATGGTCAGCACAACTGCACGCTCTACCCTAGCGCGCCTCCCGTCAGACCCTTATTCTCAACTTATCTACACACTAATGATGTAATGCACTAAATGCACCTTGTCCGTTATCCTCATTACTTGCGGCATTTCACTGATTCCCCTAAGAGTTCGAGCCAGGTGTTCAACCGCACTGAGGGGATCATTGACCGTCCTCACCTTAATTTTATATCAGGTGTAACAGTATGAAACTAGAATTTGGTTGCAATAATTATACGTCTGTTTTTCGAAACTGATAAACAATATTTCACTCAAACTAATCTCCACTGCTGTTTATATATTTTTCCCACCTCTCTTGCAGGTTATGAACGCCACGCCCAAAAAGCAGTTATCTTGAAGCGAATCAGTCAGCGAGCCATTTTCGTACATTTCCATACGAATTGAAGCGTTTTTCAGAGAGAGCGTGTCTCAGTGGTGCAAATAGATGATAATCGGACGGAGCCAAGTCTGGAGAATAAGCCGCATGCCCTAGAATTTCCCAACTGAACACCTCGATCGTTTCCCTGGCCCGTTTTGCCCTGTCTGGTGGGGTGTTATCATGGAGCATATGACTTGGTGTTGTCTTTTTCCATATCCTAGTCATTTGCCATGTAATGCTCGATTTAAATCGATTATTTGCTGCTGGTACGATCAGTGTTAAGGGTTTCACCAGGTTTTAGCAGCTCATAATAGATGACATCCTTCTGATCCCACCAAACACAGAACATTGCTTTCTTCAAAGCGATTTGGTCTTGCAATGGATGTCGATGGTTTGCCTGGATTCACCCATGATTTACAACGCTTAGGATTCTTAAAATATACAAATTTTTCATCATCTATCACTATTCGATGAAGAAGCGAGTTTCTTTTGTATCTGGGCAGCAGAATTTCACAAGTGGTCTTACGAATTGGTTGCTATCTGTCATTCAGTTCATGCCAAACCAATTTTTCCAATTTCTGCAATTTTTCCATACCTTTCAACCGAAGAGAAACGGCTTTCTGCGTCTCATTCAATTGTTGCGCGAGTTTCTGTTGAGTTTGAGTATTATATTCATCCAATAAGGCCTGCAATTCGCTGTCTTCGAGCTTTTGCAGTGGTTTCCTGCGCTCGCCATTTCTCACGTCAAAATCACTTCGTTTGAATCCTTTTAACTACTCGAAACTGTTGTTCCCAAGAGCACATTCGCCGAAACCTTCGACAAGCATTCGATACGATTCTGAAGCGATTTTCTTCAAATGATAGCAGAAAACCAATGCTGTCCGCAAATCCTAGTTCTTAGGCACAAAACTCAACATGTTTAAGGGTTTGAAACAGATACCGATGAATAGAACTTGTGTTACTGTGTGTTGACATTCGTCGTCAGCCGTTACAGGAAGCAGATGGCGCTGCAGACACGGTTTCGTGGGTCCTACGCTGACGGCTAACATCATCTATAGGGAAATTCCGGTTTCACACTCTTACACCTGCAAAAATGCTTCATATAATACTGCGGATGTCGTTTATTGTTTATTGTCGATTTCCAAAGACGATAGAATTACAGCGCAAATGCCTGTCACTCAATAGATAGCTGGTCCTGTTAATGTGAATAGTGCAAGGATTTGTTCAGATCATTTCCTCCCAGAAAAATACGAACGAGACTTAGAAAATGAACTCCGGACGTTGTCTTTGAAAAGAAAATTAATGGGTAATGTCGTGTCGTCTTAAGAAATTCCAAACTGACATGGAAATGCACTGGAGGTTGTCGCAAGCATTAGCAAAGACAACGTACACGTAACTGCCAGATGTTAATTTTCTTTAGAAGCACTTTCTTTGTATTATTTGATGATAACGCACATCTTAGAAATGACTATGGCCTTAATTTTCATCGGCATGAGAACACAGTAAAATTTTCCTTCGAAGTTTGTTCCAACATACGTTGTGGAAAAAAGCAATGCCTGCTGCCGTTCCATAAGAGCGTCATAACTTCAGTGAACTCTCTCTTTGGACTTCACTGTGACAAATAGTATGAGAGTTCATACATATTGACTTCCAGGGTAAAACAAATCTTTTGGGACAACATTTTTTTCTGAAATTCGTGGTCTGGGCAAATTTTATACCAAAAGATCACCTTTCGAAGAAAAAAATAGAATGCGGCTTCCAATATTGACTGGAAATACGGAAGACATCCGATTGTTGACAGATATATCCGTAATTGAGAGCACTTCCTCTAATAGGGGAAACTGAACGGGACTTCATAAAGTTCATCATAACCAAGTCCCAAAACGAGTTGAAGCTACATCGCTATAGTCTCCCAAGCCTCCATTCAACTTGACATGAATCTGTTGTCAAATCTTATGATAATAATGACTGCGTCTCAAACTCATCTAAATTCTACGTATCCCATTAAATGTAGAAAGGCATGTACACCGACACGCCTTCCTCATCCACCTACCGAGCGGTGTGGCGCAACGGATCGCACAGTGGAGGAAGACGATTCAAATCCGCGTTCGGCCATCTAAATTAAGGTTTTCCATCATTTCTCTAAATCGCTCCAGGAAAATGCCGTTAGGATTCCTTTGAAAGGGAACGGCCGAATTCCATCCCCATCCTTGAATTAATGCGATCTAGCACTCTGTCTCTAATAAACTCGATGTCGACAGAACGTTAAACGCTAATCTTCCTCCGTTCCTCACTCTCTCCGAAGTTATCCAGAAGTTATACCGCCGAAATATTAGTAGAAGAGACGGGATTTGCATAGTAGAATGTTCGAAATGTAACAGAGTAGGAAATAAAGGGCAAGTTGATGAGTAACAACAGAGCAGTTGATGGAAGTTGCTGGTATGAAAACAGGAATGACTGATTGACTAGAGTGGGAATTAACGTCCCTTCCTTCTTTAATAATCACAACCTACAGTATTCCATAAGAAGAATAGTGTTTTAAACCAATTTGAGCTACAGCATTGTCATCTGATGCAGAGAACCAAGTAAGAAACAGAGCAAAGGAGGAACATCCATAAAAAACGTAATGAACTGCCTCAGAAATTGTAAAATATAAGCAGCATACACCAATTTCAGAAAGGTATAAAGATGAAATAATCAAAACGCTGAAACAAGGACAAGTATAAGAGCATGAATAGGTTAAAAGCCTCTTACGTCCGGTTGATTTATTCACGGCGAACTACACAGGCAAACCAATCTTTAACTACTTCATATGAAAGGTAAAACATACCAAGAAGAGCAACAAACGTAAATTACCCTAAATATTAGTAAAATACAAGAAGGTGCGAGAGGGGCATCGGTCAAAAACAGACAATTCAAATAGTGAAGCCTATTGCTTCCGTTTGTTTTTAACTAAAACTTTTAAGGAATTTTTAAATTTTCAAAGTGATAGTATCTGGAATTAGCCAACGGCATTGTCGCAGTGGTAACATCGGTTCCCGTCAAATCACTGCAGTTAAGGGCTGTCGGTCTGGGCTAGCACTTGGATGGGTGATCGTCCGTTCTGCCGAGCGCTGTTGGCAAGCGGGGTGCATTCAGCCCGTGAGTGGCAAACTGAGGAGCTAGCTACTTGATTGAGAAGTAGCGGCTCCGGTCTCGGAAACTGACATACGTCCGGGAGAGTGGTGTGCTGACCACATGCCCCTCCATATCCGCATCCAATGACGCCTATGGGGTGAGGATGGCACGGCGGCCGATCGGTGCCGTTGGGCCTTCATGGCCTGTTCGAGAGTAGTAGTATCAGGAATTCTTCATAACTGCAGAGATGAAATTGTGGCCAGACTTGAATAGAAACTTTTTTAAGTTCAGTAATAGGTTCACTTGTAATAATGCCAATGCGGCTGACAACAGTGTGGAGCATCAGTTTTACGATAGAGGATAGAGTGCCTAATACTCGTAAAACGGACATTAAGTTCACGCTGGCTAAGAACAGTTTGTTATGTAAAGTGCTTAAGTACCCTCTGCCGTCTCGGCTTCATAAGAAGTCTGTGATTTGTCACCTTAATGTCGATCTTGATGTTGGTTTGGAATCCCTTAAGCTGGATAAGGTCGATCAAGACAAAACTGCACATGAGTGTAAAAAAATTATAGATTAATAACTGGCGCTGCAATCTGATGTTTACACAACCGAACAGGGATTAGTACGAAGTATTAATAGTAAGCTGAAAGAAGATAAAACTTTAATTTCCAAAAGTGATAAAGGCAATACTGTTGTCATTGCTCATAAGAAAGAGTATGTTGACAAAACTGTAAAGTTTTTTTGAGGATAATGACGTCGTTGAGGCTACCGTAGATCCAACAGCGGACCTGAAAAGAGATTCAGTACGTTTTTATCTAAATCAGAGAGTTTGTTCACTAAGTTTCAAAAAAAGTGGCTTGTAAACTTGAATCCGAATCCACCTGTGCTCAGAAGTCAGTTCAAGCTTCATAAGCAGGGTCACCCTATTCGTTCTGTGGTGAATGGAATAGGTAGCCTTCATCACACGTTAGCTAGGCGTCTTCATTATAAAATGAAAGATTCGTAGTTTTTGAACAAAACTTCCCTGTTAAAATGGTAAAGATTTAATAGGCAGAACTCAAAAGATACAGTGTACAGCTGATACTAGGTTGGTCTCTTTTGGTATTTTCACTCTGTACACAAATGTTCCTGTAGATACAGCTATAACTATCTTCGACAGGAACCTACTGCAACATAAAAAATGAGTGCAGTACAGACTGCTGAACTCATTAATTTATTGAAAGTTGCCCTCAAATATAACTGCTTCACGTTCGACGGAGAAATCAGCGTTCAGCCTTACGGTTTAGCTATGGGAAGTCCACTTGCTGGTGTTTTGTATAACGTCATCGACGCACTTGAAGGAACATTCTTCAATCCCAGTTCGGAAATACGTCAAATAATTCGTTTTTATGCGAGGTATGTTGACTGTAATGCTTTTGACTGTAATGATGACGAGCTAGAGATGCTTTTCAACGCAATTAATAACTACCATGTGGAAATTTGCTCCACGAAAGAACTTCAAAATGAAAAAGGAGAACTAAATATTCTTGGTTTAACAGTTTCTGTGGAAAATGAATCTTTAAGTTTCAGCATATTTAGTAAGCAAAATTATTGAAACAATATTATCCAATCTGACTCAAAGCATCCCAATGCTCACAAACTAGCATTCTTGCATTCCGCCATACACTGTTTTGTAACTACCCCTTTATCGCATGCCAATCTGCTAAATTATTTAAATGTCATTAAATCGACCGCGGTCTATAACAATATGACAAGATGATATCTTCAGAAAGAGAACCTCTCAAAAATGTTCGACGTTGGGCAACGACCTTTCCCTCCACAGTAAGAAATTAATATACATTCCCTTCTTAGGAAATGTTCCTTATGGGGTTAAACGTCTTCTAATGAATAAATACAACTGTAATGTCTCTTTCTCTGCAGGCAGTAGTTTGCAGAGAAAACTTTTGCGTACTGTGGAAAATACTGGAGACCCGTTTTCAAACTCACGCGTCTGCCCATGTTATTACATTGGTCAAACAGGCAGAGCTGTAAGGACAAAATACAAAGAATATCTGTTAGGAAAGAAAGGAGCTAACTTACATACCTCTACGTTTGCTGAACATCTGTTGATTGCCAACTCCATAGAGAAATCGAAGGGCGTAGGATGGACCTTTGGAAAGAATTAGAGCTCTGTAAACACCTTGAGCGCAAAGATGGGAATTTACTAAAGAACCAGCTATAGCTCGCCTGTAGACAATTTTTCGATGGTTTCAAACCCATACTGTTCGCAAAAAGGTCTTCATACGACTGCGGGTAGCCTTTTCGAGTGGTTCATTTCCTCAAAATTCTATTATACAATTTTTGTGCATACGGTTTCGTTTGTCAGTTTATGTTGTACTAAGATATTGACGCTATCCATTTTTGTTACGTTTGCCACTCTTCAGAAACTTATGAATTTTTGCTCTTTACTGTCATTATGTTTAATAGCGTGCTTATACACTAGCATTTTTACTTCCCGTCCGATGCTGTGCTGGAGGTGATAATTTCACTGCTGTAATTATGCTTGCAATAACGTATTTAGGCACAGACATCACCATTTCCGTAATATAATGCACTGATAGTCCTATAAGGTACTTAACTTATGACAGTAAATTTCACGTATTTGTCGTTACATGTTATTCTACACTCGTTGACCCACGTAGTGTATTTCTGTTAGTAATATTACTGTGCTTACGCTTATTGGCTGTTTAGGCTGCCAAGTGTACATATTAATCGGCGCATGTGCCTCGGGATTTGTTTTCCTAGTATCCACGCTCTCCGCTCTCCCTCAGTCGGTATGTAGCTGTTAACATTTTTTCTTATATTTTGAAAGGTTGTTTTTACAAGGGATTGGTTTTACTGATGCGACAAGCCTTTAATTCTAGGGGCCTTAACCTTTACATATGGACGTACAGACTGTTGCCGACACGTGTCATGTGGAGATAGTTTTGCTGACTGATTGATAATGTGAAGTTTATAGGTACTGCTTGCCCTACGTTCGTATATATCATGCTGTTTGTGACATTCCTACACTTGTTGTAGAGAGTAGTTTCTGTTTGACACATAACATTGGTCATGACGTTTTGATTGTATGTTATGTTATCACACTGTATGCAGTTTTCTTCTTTTGAGGGAGACCAATTTATATCCGTCGAATCCATTGTAAAGGTTATTTGAAAACCACCTCTTATTGCAACTGGTTGGCTGCCTATTATACCTGCTGATATACAATACATACAAGAACCAATAAGGAAAAACAAGAATGGAAGACGAGGAACAGTGCGTTCGGATTGGAAAGGGTATAAGATACGCTAAAACACGTGACGGACGAAGTAAGGAGGACATAGAAATGGAAAGCATGAGCAAACAGACAAATATTTTAGAAAACTTAATTTTAGATGTGGCTTCCAATTTAACAATACCGCAAATCTTCGTGTAAAACTTGAGTTGAGCCGCATTTGCCATATTTGATGGCTCTGCGGTACATGCGATTGACTGCAATGATTCTGAGACGCACAACATCTGTCTCAAACCGGCCACTCTCCTAATGCAGCTTTTAAGGAGCATCTACAACCACATAAAAAAACTGCTTTGAGAATGCATTTAGAATTGACCGGACATACTATAGAGAGAACAGAATAGTAGGCGCATTCCCACATTTAGCACTAAAAGTGTGTGTTCTCAGTTTGTTTGGGTAACTTGAAATTTGTAAACGCATAAAGCAAGACCCAGGAAGGATGCTAAACTTATTTTTTATTTGAATTTGTTGTAAATTAAGTATCTAACGTGACTCTTATTTCTATCTTTTTGCTCGTCATCTAGTAAAGAGCGCATTAGATGTATGCTTTACTTTTTATGCTGCTTCTCTAACCATCCTTTTTGGTTGCTTCTTCTGTGTCTTTACAATGTTTTTTTCCTATTCTTGAGGTGACATATCGAGCGGTAGGAGGGGCCCTTTGGCGATTGTGTCGCTCCGGCTAAAACACGCCTGTGGCACGATCCGGCCGCTACGCCAGCAGGGGGCACTGATTGCTTACTTCGGTCTCAAGTCTGCTCGTTTGGTTCCTTTTTCGGTAGTTACTTTGTGACTTTTGTGTAATATAGTTTTCTCGATAAGCTTCATGTTTGGGTATATTGTTACTGTTTAAATGGTTCAAATGGCTCTGAGCACTATGGGACTTAACATCTATGGTCATCAGTCCCCTAGAACTTAGAACTACTTAAACCTAACTAACCTAAGGACATCACACAACACCCAGCCATCACGAGGCAGAGAAAATCCCTGACCCCGCCGGGAATCGAACCCGGGAACCCGGGCGTGGGAAGCGAGAACGCTACCGCACGACCACGAGCTGCGGGCTGTTTCTGTTTATCAAACCACATTAGTTTGTTGGTATTACAAATATTAACAACTAATTCCCTTTGTGATATTTCTTAAGTTTAATGTATTTTGCGTTTTCAATGTGTTTCTTTGTTTCCGTAAAAACTTATTACCCCTTGTAATTCTAGAATAGTTTTTACTTAGCGGTACTTTTTTACTTAACTGCGTATTTTTGTAAGTGTCAAGGAAGTGTATAGTGCCAACACCTGACAAAAGATTACGTCACCAATATACTTTTGTGTCATCTCCACTTCAGTTTAATGTGTACGATAGCGCCCTTCACATGATCACACTGCGGCACTGCGGCGTAGTTCGCAATACATTTTTAGGTCTGTTGATGACGCGTAGCATTTTGTATGTATCACTTGACGATGCGACTCTGGATTTATTATATTAGGATACGAGTTAAAGAGCAAGGGAAAGAGAAATGGACGTGGCTTTTCAATTAACAAAAAAGCTAAATGACAAGAAATCTAGTTCCATAAATTCATAAGCTTCGCAGTGCAACAATATCAATAGGCGAGACAGCCTTTGTGCTTCAGAATGCATTTCGTTAAATACAGCCGAGCAATTAATGGAATAGAAAACAAGAAAGGGAAAATAATCACGACAAGCTTGAGACGAAAATACAACAGAAAATGGAAATTCAGAAGTAATAAAGAGTAGAACGAATATTAGATAAAAAGAGGAACAGCTGTGTTCTATCGACACATAAAAAGCCAGGATAAAGGAAAGAATGAACAACAAAAGATTTTTAAGTTTTTCGACAGAAAATTAAAACCACCAACGATCAGAGATACAGAAAGACGGCCAGAGTGGCCGGGCGGTTAAAGGCGCTACAGTCTGGAACCGCACGACCACTACGGTCGCAGGTTCGAATCCTGCCTCGGGCATGGATGTGTGTGATGTCCTTAGGTTAGTTAGGTTTAAGTAGTTCTAAGTTCTAGGGGACTTATGACCACAGCAGTTGAGTCCCATAGTGCTCAGAGCCATTTTTTAGAGATACAGAAACAGGCCAGAGGACATGTATGTGAAGAGAGCAGAAACACACTCCTGGAAATTGAAATAAGAACACCGTGAATTCATTGTCCCAGGAAGGGGAAACTTTATTGACACATTCCTGGGGTCAGATACATCACATGATCACACTGACAGAACCACAGGCACATAGACACAGGCAACAGAGCATGCACAATGTCGGCACTAGTACAGTGTATATCCACCTTTCGCAGCAATGCAGGCTGCTATTCTCCCATGGAGACGATCGTAGAGATGCTGGATGTAGTCCTGTGGAACGGCTTGCCATGCCATTTCCACCTGGCGCCTCAGTTGGACCAGCGTTCGTGCTGGACGTGCAGACCGCGTGAGACGACGCTTCATCCAGTCCCAAACATGCTCAATGGGGGACAGATCCGGAGATCTTGCTGGCCAGGGTAGTTGACTTACACCTTCTAGAGCACGTTGGGTGGCACGGGATACATGCGGACGTGCATTATCCTGTTGGAACAGCAAGTTCCCTTGCCGGTCTAGGAATGGTAGAACGATGGGTTCGATGACGGTTTGGATGTACCGTGCACTATTCAGTGTCCCCTCGACGATCACCAGTGGTGTACGGCCAGTGTAGGAGATCGCTCCCCACACCATGATGCCGGGTGTTGGCCCTGTGTGCCTCGGTCGTATGCAGTCCTGATTGTGGCGCTCACCTGCACGGCGCCAAACACGCATACGACCATCATTGGCACCAAGGCAGAAGCGACTCTCATCGCTGAAGACGACACGTCTCCATTCGTCCCTCCATTCACGCCTGTCGCGACGCCACTGGAGGCGGGCTGCACGATGTTGGGGCGTGAGCGGAAGACGGCCTAACGGTGTGCGGGACCGTAGCCCAGCTTCATGGAGCAGGAGCCCAGGAGCAACAGTGTCCCTAATTTGCTGGGAAGTGGCGGTGCGGTCCCCTACGGAACTGCGTAGGATCCTACGGTCTTGGCGTGCATCCGTGTGTCGCTGTGGTCCGGTCCCAGGTCGACGGGCACGTGCACCTTCCGCCGACCACTGGCGACAACATCGATGTACTGTGGAGACCTCACGCCCCACGTGTTGAGCAATTCGGCGGTACGTCCACCCGGCCTCCCGCATGCCCACTATACGCCCTCGCTCAAAGTCCGTCAACTGCACATACGGTTCACGTCCACGCTGTCGCGGCATGCTACCAGTGTTAAAGACGGCGATGGAGCTCCGTATGCCACGGCAAACTGGCTGACACTGACGGCGGCGGTGCACAAATGCTGCGCAGCTAGCGCCATTCGACGGCCAACACCGCGGTTCCTGGTGTGTCCGCTGTGCCGTGCGTGTGATCATTGCTTGTAGAGCCCTCTCGCAGTGTCCGGAGCAAGTATGGTGGGTCTGACACACCGGTGTCAATGTGTTCTTTTTTCCATTTCCAGGAGTGTAGAAGAAAGGTAAATGGTCAGAGCGAAAGTTCTCCAGGGCTACCAGGAGAAAACGAAGGAAGAGAGAGGCAAAGAACAGACACAAAAAAGAAGAGAAACATAGGAAAAGAAGGAAAAACTACTTCAAAGAAAGAAAGGAGAAGAGAAAAACGACACAAGTTATTTCATGCAGTCCTCATTAGACAAAACCAATAGAAACACAATGATTCATTAGTGGTTAAAGGTATTATATACCAATAACATTATTGCTTGAGAGAATATATGCACTACGATCTACTGTTAATGCGTTCTCTCGGTATAGTGTCTAAATGTGCCCCCCCCCCCCCCCCCCTGCCATTAATTCGACATTTCTGTAAGTCCCACAGTTAGCGTTGAGCTACAAACATATGTCGTCTGACCTGCAGAGTTGCAATCTCAAACTGAAAAGTTCCAGTGACCATATACTGTACACACCCAATAGCCTTTATGTATACGCATCTCTTCACCTGTAGGGATTACTGTTTTCTGAACAGAAAGTACGTAAAAAACCTAGACAAAGATGACATTTTGATAAACAAATACCATAGGGATTTAAAAAATTGGCCTAACTGTCTGGCAGCTTTCGGAAGGGGTGTTCTTGGTCTACCATTTTCCGTTTCCTTGAATGCAGAATCTTCAGATTGTAAAAAGAATAGCAGAGCAGGCAGATCCGAAGAGCAATAACCGTTACAGCGTGGAAGTGCCGTAGAAAATTAGCAAATATGATGTCTCGAAATCTGAAAAGGCCTCACGTACAATCGGGGTTTGAGTGTCCGTGGCCATTAGAGGTGTGGTGGGGATGGAGGGGGAGGGGGGCTGCTGTGTATGTTCAAATGGTTCAAATGGCTCTGAGCACTATGCGACTTAACTTGAGGTCATCAATGGCCTAGAGCGTAGAACTAATTAAACCTAACTAACCTAAGGACATCACACACATCCATGGCCGAGGCAGGATTCCAACCTGCGACCGCACGGTTCCAGACTGTAGCGCCTAGAACCGCACGGCCACTCAGGCCGGCGCTGTGTATACAGGGTGAGTCACCTAATGTTACCGCTGGATATATTTCGTAAACCACATCAAATACTGACGAACCGATTCCACAGACCGAACGTGAGGAGAGGGGGTAGTGTAATTGTTTAATACAAACCATACAAAAATGCACGGAAGTATGTTTTTTAACAAAAACCTATGTTTTTTAAATGGAACCACGTTAGTTTTGTTAGCACATCTGAACATATAAACAAATAAGTAATCAGTGCCGTTTGTTGCATTGTAAAATGTTAATTACATCCGGAGACATTGTAACCTAAAGTTGACGCATGAAACCTCCGACGTTCAGTTGCGTGTTGTAACAAACACGGGACACGGTCGGCGAGCAGCATCTGGAGGGACTTGTTTACGATGACGGCCGTGTTTACGAGTGTGGCTGTAGTGCACTGTTGTGGTTTGGTCTAGCTGTCGCAGTGTCCGCATGTAGCGCTTGCTGCTATTGTTACTCTGCATTCGTCTCCGCACGCAGATCAACTGTAGTACACCGTGTTACCAGACGTATGTGATAGTGTAGTGTTGTAGGAACTGTGACCGTGGTGTAATCGAACTCTTAAAAGGTGGAGATGATACTCATCTATGGCGAGTGTCGACGAAATGCAGCTGAAGCCTGCAGGGTGTATGCAGAACGGTACCCGGACAGAGAGCATCCAACGTGCCGCACATTGCAAAACATCTACCGCCAACTGTATGCAAAAGGTATGGTCGTAGCACGCAAACGGGTCCGTAACAGGCCAGTCACAGGAGAAGCGGTTGCAGTTGGTGTGTTAGCTGCTGTTGCCATGAACCCACACATGAGTACACGGGACATTGCGAGAGCCGGTGGACTGAGTCAAAGTAGTGTCATGCGCATACTGCATCGTCACCGCTTTCACCCGTTCACCCGTTTCATGTGTCGCTACATCAGCAATTACATGGTGATGACTTTAATCATCGAGTGCAATTCTGTCAATGGGCATTAACAGAGAATGGGTTGCAGTTCTACCTGTTTACCGATGAAGCGGGTTTCACAAACCACGGGGCAGTGAATCTACGGAACATGCATTACTGCTCCGTTGACAATCCTCGCTGGCTCAGACAGGTAGAGCGACAGCGACCGTGGACTGTAAATGTGTGGTGCGGAATCATTGGCGACCACCTCATTGGTCCTCACTTCATTGCAGGGGCTCAAACAGCTGCAACATACATCGCGTTTCTACAGAATGATCTGCCAACGTTCCTCGAAAATGTCCCACTGGAAACGCGTCGACGTATGTGGTATCAGCATGATTGTGCACCTGCACATTCCGCAATTAACACTAGGCTGACCCTTGACAGGATGTTCGACGGGCGTTTCATAGGACGTGGAGGACGCATAAATTGGCCAGCCCGTTCTCCTGATCTTACACCTCTGGGCTTCTTTCTGCGGGGTACGTTAAAGGAGAATGTGTACCGTGATGTGCCTACAACCCCAGAGGATATGAAACAACGTATTGTGGCAGCCTGCGGCGACATTACACCAGATGTACTGCGGCGTGTACGACATTCATTACGCCAGAGATTGCAATTGTGTGCAGAAAATGATGGCCACCACATTGAACATCTATTGGCCTGACACGTTGGGACACACTCTATTCCACTCCGTAATTGAAAACGGAAACCACGTGTGTACGTGTACCTCACCCCTCATGGTAATGTACACGTGCGTCAGTGAAAAAGACCAATAAAAAAGTGTTAGGATGTGGACGTAATGTGCTATTCCAGTCTCCCTTCTGTACCTAAGGTCCATCACCGTTTTCTTTGGATCCCTACGTAATTCGGTGCTTCCGATATACACGATCGAACAGCGGAGGAGTGGTACTCAAGTGTCAACTTTAGGTTACAATATCTCCGGATGTAATTAACATTTTACAATGCAACAAACGGCACTGATTACGTATTTGTTTATATGTTCAGATTTGCTAACAAAACTAACGTGGTTCCATTTAAAAAAACGTAGGTTTTTGTTAAAGAACATACTTCCGTGCATTTTTTAAAGGTTTGTATTAAACAATTACACTAGCCCCTCTCCTCACGTTCGGTCTGTGGAATCGATTCGTCAGTATTTGATGTGTTTTACGAAATATATCCAGCGGTAATTTTAGGTGACTCACCCTGTACGCTCGGTTCATATTTCAGCTAGGAATATGGGGCAAAAGTTTTAAGAAACAGGGTTTGACCGAGTAGCCTGAGCTGCCGACCATGAAAATAGTCTGAAAGGAGTTATTTGTTTCGCGAAAGTTTTGAATTGGGCTCAAATTAATGCTCACCTCATTGCATCGTTTGTGTGAGCACCGTACGTATTTTAAGTGCAAAAACAGTCCCTCTTAAAAAACTCCGGACTGGAGCAAGACATGGCTCAAATTCGGTCCATCGGCGTATCAGACCTTGGTGTAAGAAAAATTTTAACCGTTTGAAAACATCTTGATTCTTTTGGATACGAGCAGAAAACACATTTTAGTAGTAGATTTTTGAAGCACGCCCTTTCTATATTTTTTTGTAAGAATGAATTAAGAATTTGCACGTAGGTAGACAAATGGATAAAGTCAAAACGAAATTTCTTCGTCCAATACTCTTTATCCTTGTCGAGATAACGGATGTCAAGTCGATCTAAACGTGGAACAAATTCGTTCTTACGTGGACTCAATGTGCGGAAACGGTTTTAAGTGAATCAAGCAAAAGAAAAATGTATTCTTACGATAAAATTGGAAACTCACTTTCAAACATGTAGAGCCATTCGAATTTTACGTGCAAGAAACAAGTTTTGAGTTGTTGTTTTTTTTTGTGTTTTCGCGAGTCGCTTTATTGTGCGAATTTGTTCACATTTTGAATGAAGGTAGACATATCCATGTAATTAATGGTCGTCCTCCTGTTTTGTGGAAGCTACATCTGTAGCCACGATACAAGGAAAATGATTCGAAAGACAGTAAAGAATCCTGTGCCGGATCAGTCGTCATCCGATTAAACAAAAGTCTACATCGGTTGCCAAGTTATGGCAGTCTACTGTCAAAATTATGGTACAGTTGAAGTTGGGAACCAGAGTGAAGGATACACCTTTCGTAGCACAAAAAGGCGAAAATATCAAGGGAAGAGTTACGAATTGAAAAGAAAGGAACTAGCTTTTCGACTTATCTGGCCGCTTCAAGCACATTTAAATCAAAGCATCTAGACATGTTACTTGGATGGTGAGGATTATAAGCATAAAGAAATAGGAACTTAGGTGCTTCTAAAGGAGGTGTCCCAAAGTGTGGACGTGTACATCCTAAACTTTAATGACACGTTGTGTCATATTACCCGACATCACAAATGCCTTGAGGATATCATGATGGTCAGTGTCACATTATGTGACAAAATATCATATATCATGTTACTTTACTTGAAACGATGCGTCAAAAGTAAGAAAGCGCGAATATGTCAGGATGTTTTGATTTAAATGTCTCTTAGGCTACCAGGTAAGTAAGCTAGTTCTCTTCTTTTACATCCCTCTCATACCAGGACATATTCGCCTTTTTCTGTGCTACGGTAGCACATTAATTCTGTTAACTTCAATACATGAGACCATTTGAACAAGTGACTGGAACTGAAGATTACGATACATACGCGTGAACAGAAAATATCGCATTCCGAACTATACTCAATATCATAAAGAAGATTTTCAATACGATTGCTCTACTCACAAGCAAACCTACCCACGGGATACATTCCGATTTCGGCTGGATTTGAATATTTTTCAGTGTAGAGCAAAATAAGAGACATATTTTTATATGTGCCTTACGGTCTCTAAGTGGTCGAAACACCCCTCGCAAAAAGTTGAATTTAGCATTTCTAAACTAATACTCTTGAAATGGTAGCAGATACAAAAAAACTCAAAAAAATGTTGTATGGTTTCAATGTATACTATAATGGTGCACCCAGATTTATCGAAAATGCCTGTTTTTCGAAATCCCATATCCCCTACTACTCTGTTACTCTAGTTTTCATTTCAACATTTGACTAATATCAAAACGTATAGCAGGGTTAATAGCAAACTGAGTCGCATGGGCTCAAGTGGTGTTCCAGGGAAGCCTTTGCCACAAAATAGGTTGGGTTGTTTAGTAACAACTTCCCCAGAGAAATAAATTCTAAACGTATGTTCTACATATTCATTTAAGTGTATGAGCTACAAAATATTTTATGTTGTATTTGTTTTCTTTTTACGTTTCATATACTTTCGTTTTTGTTTTTGTGTTGAAGTCGTAGCTTTCTTTTTATTTAGTATTGTTTGAACATTATTGCTGTAACATTAGTGTATTGCTATTAGTCAAATGTCTAAACGAAAAACAAAGTAGTGAGTCGAGAGGGGAGGAGATATTTCGAAAAAACTAAATTTTTCGACAAATTTTGGTGAACCGTTGTAACGTACTTCAGAAACCACGGAACTTTTCTTAAGTTTTTTTTATATCTGTAACTGTTTCAGATTAAAACAGGAGAAATTGCAAAAAGGTGGGAATTTAAGGAGATGGGACCTGGATAAACTGACTAAACCAGAGGTTATACAGAGTTTCAGGTAGGGCATAAGGGAACAATTGACAGGAATGGGGGAAAGAAATACAGTAGAAGACGAATGGGTAGCTGTGAGGGATGAAGTAGTGAAGGCAGCAGAGGATCAAGTAGGTAAAAAGACGAGGACTAGTAGAAATCCTTGGGTAACAGAAGAAATATTGAATTTAATTGATGAAAGGAAAAAATATAATAATGCAGTAAATGAAGCAGGCAAAAAGAAATACAAACGTCTCAAAAATGAGATCGACAGGAAGTGCAAAATGGCTAAGCAGGCACGGCTGGAGAACAAATGTAAGGGATGTGGAGGCTTATCTCACTAGAGTTAAGATAGATACAGCCTACAGGAAAATTAAAGAGACCTTTGGAGAAAAGAGAGCCACTTGTATGAATATCAAGAGCTCAGATGGAAACCCAGTTCTAAGCAAAGAGGGGAAAGCAGAAAGGTGGAAGGAATATATAGAGGGTCTATACAAGGGCGATGTACTTGAGGACAATATTATAGAAACGGAAGAGGATGCAGATGAAATGGGAGATACGATACTGCGTGAAGAGTTTGACAAAGCACTGAAAGACCTGAGTCGAAACAACGCCCCGGGAGTAGATAAAATTCCATCAGAAATACTGACGGCCTTGGGAGAGCCAGTCCTGACAAAACTCTACCATTTGGTGAGCAAGATGTACGAGACAGGTGAAATACCCTCAGACGTCAAGAAGAATAAAATAATTCCAGTCCCAAAGAAAGCAGGTGTTGACAGATGTGAAAATTACCGAACTATCAGTTTAATAAGTCACAGCTGCAAAATACTAACGCGAATTATTTACAGACGAATAGAAAAACTGGTAGAAGCCGACCTCGGGGAAGATCAGATTGGATTCCGTAGAAATGTTGGAACACGTGAGGCAATACTGACCTTAAGACTTATCTTAGAAGAAAGATTAAGGAAAGGCAAACCTACGTTTCTAGCATTTGTAGACTTAGAGAAAGCTTTTGACAATGTTGACTGGAATACTCTCTCCCAAATTCTAAAGGTGGCAGGGGTAAAATACAGGGAGCGAAAGACTATTTACAATTTGTATTGAAACCAGATGGCAGTTATAAGAGTCGAGGGGCATGAAAGGGAAGCAGTGGTTGGGAAGGGAGTGAGACAAGGTTGTAGCCTGACCCCGATGTTATTCAATCTTTATATTGAGCAAGCAGTAAAGGAAACAAAAGAAAAATTTGGAGTAGGTATTAAAATCCAGCGAGAAGAAATAAAAACTTTGAGGTTCGCCGATGACATTGTAATTCTGTCAGAGACAGCAAAGGACTTGGAAGAGCAGTTGAATGGAATGGACAGTGTCTTGAAAGGAGGATATAAGATGAACATCAACAAAAGCAAAACAAGGATAATGGAATGTAGTCGAATTAATTCGGGTGATGCTGAGGGAATTAGATTAGGAAATGAGACACTTAAAGTAGTAAAGGAGTTTTGCTATTTGGGGAGCAAAATAACTGATGATGGTCGAAGTAGAGAGGATATAAAATGTAGACTGGCAATGGCAAGGAAACCGTTTCTGAAGAAGAGAAATTTGTTAACATCGAGTATAGATATAAGTGTGAGGAAGTCGTTTCTGAAAGTATTTGTATGGAGTGTAGCCATGTATGGAAGTGAAACATGGACAATAAATAGTTTGGACAAGAAGAGAATAGAAGCTTTCGAAATGTGGTGCTACAAAAGAATGTTGAAGATTAGGTGGGTAGATCACGTAACTAATGAGGAGGTATTGAATAGGGTTGGGGAGAAGAGAAGTCTGTGGCACAACTTGACTAGAAGAAGGGATCGGTTGGTAGGACATGTCCTGAGGCATCAAGGGATCACAAATTTAGCATTGGAGGGCAGCGTGGAGGGTAAAAATCATAGAGGGAGACCAAGAGATGAATACACTAAGCAGATTCAGAAGGATGTAGGTTGCAGTAGGTACTGGGAGATGAAGGAGCTTACACAGGATAGATTGGCATGGAGAGCTGCATCAAATCAGTCTCAGGACTGAAGACCACAACACCAGCATACTGTTTCAAAGGTATTCATTCAGAAATATTAAATTCAGTTTTTTGCAAGGGGGTGGTTCACCGCTATATCGACCGTATGGGCGTATTAAGACAGATACAGGGTATTACTAAAAGGTACGGCCAAACTTTCAGGAAACATTCCTCACACACAAAGAAAGAAAATATGTTATGTGGGCATGTGTCCGGAAACGCTTACTTTCCATGTTAGCGCTCATTTTATTACTTCTCTTCAAATCACATTAATCATGGAATGGAATCACACATTTGCACTGAAATGAGGATTGACACATTGTTGGATGAACCATTCACAGAAGTGTACCCGTGGAGGCCAATCAGCTGCTGATAGTGCCTGCATACGCTGTACATGGTACGGAAACAACTGGTTCTCCCGTAGCACTCTCCATACAGTGACTTGGTCAACGTTACCTTGTACAGCGGCAACTTCTCCGACGCTGACATTAGGGTTATTGTCAACTACACGAAGAATTGCCTCGTCCATTGCAGGAGTCCTCGTCGTTCTAGGTCTTCCCCAGTCGCGAGTCATAGGCTGGAATGTTCCGTGCTCCCTAAGACGCCTATCAATTGCTTCGAACGTCTTCCTGTCGGGACACCTTCGTTCTGGAAATCTGTCTCGATACAAACGTACCGCGCCACGGCTATTGCCCCGTGCTAATCCATACATCAAATGGGCATCTGCCATCTCCGCATTTGTAAACATTGCACTGACTGCTAAACCATGTTCGTGATGAACACTAACCTGTTGATGCTACGTACTGATGTGCTTGATGCTAGTACTGTAGAGCAATGAGTCGCATATCAACACAAGCACCGAAGTCAACATTACCTTCCCTCAATTAGGCCAACTGGCGATGAATCGAGGAAGAACGGTACATACTGACGAAACTAAAATGAACTCTAACATGGAAATTAAGCGTTTCCGGACACATGCCCACATAACATCTATTCTTTATTTTGTGTGTGAGGAATGTTTCCTGAAACTTTGGCCGTACCTTTTTGTAACACCCCGTATATGTGTCTCTTATTTAGCTCTACACTGCAACATGCTTAAAGCCTATCAGAATCGAAGTTGTCCTCTTGGGTAGGTATACGTGTCAGTCCAAACTCGACGTCAGTATTTGCGTCCTGTCTAAGGAACGAAATCGTCCTCTTCACTCGAGCTTTTATTGCCCCTATTATATTGCCGCAGCCCATTTTAGCAATAGCTATTGTAGAACTAATGGACTGTGAACTGTCATGCACTGTGGCCAGTAAACACGTTTTGCTTTGCTGACTACCGGTAAAATCAGTGGGAAAGTGATTCGCAGAGACAATCAACGCATTAATGGAGTCAAACGGACGCGAGCGGCGCAGGGCTGGTCCTTTGTCCCTTTGACGTGCCGCCACTCTGGCGCCGGCGTGGCGGTCGTTAACGTGAGTTCCTCCGACATAAAATAAGTTAACTGATTGAACGTGCTTGCATCGCGCAGCTGATGAATACCTGCAATAATAAACTTTAATTTGCTGTACATTTCCGGACTGACATTTCAGGGCGATGGACAGATGTGCGTGGACTAGGGTTAGCGTGGGGGAGGTTAAAAACGTGAAAGGCGTGGGCGGGGGAGCAAGAGGGGGAGGGGGGAGCGGGTAGGGGACTGGCTGTCGGATTCGGGGATGCCGCAGTGCGGTTAGGCTGGTCTCCGGATTCCCAGATAAAAAAAAAGGTTAATTAAATTGGTCCGCTGACGAGACAACGCAGACATAAAATGGAATTGTGGACTATGTGTGAAGGACAGCGAACGGGTTCGTCTATAACGTGTCTCAACTTCCACGTAATATTCATTCTGAAATGCCCTCTGTGATGGACTCCACGTACCATTCACAGACTAAAATTAACACGATATTAAATGCAATAAACCCGAGCAATATTCATTCAATATGACCTATTTTAACTGTATATATTTTGTAGCTAGATGGGGTTTTCAAAACTAAGCTTTGGATATGACTGGAAGAAAAGCTTACCATCAGTGTGTATTGCCTGTTCTCAAGTATGGCAGTGTGACAAGAGGAACCAGAAGCGACGACCTAATGGATTGTGAGATTGTTGGTAGACGACTCTTGAAAAAAATAAAACACGTTAGAGCGATTTACTTAACAGCCGAAGACCGTAAGGCACTGTAAAAATCTGGAGGAGACCTTTATCCAGCAGTGGATTTCGAAAGACTAAGATATGGACCTCAAAAAACGACGGTTTGGAGAGACAGTAATTTTAGGTGCGGTAAGTATTTTGATTCAGTGCTGTGTAACTGTGCTGTGCTACTAGAGCAGTGGGTAGAGTTTTGCGTTCGAATACTGTAGTTTGACAGTTCTACTCCGGATTTATGTGTATGATTCTTTATTTTCTAGTTTCGAAACATCCATTAACATTATAGTGTACACTCCTCCTTAAGCGGTAACTATCGTATAACCACCGTTTTTTTAATGTTCAACACAACAGTTATTAGTCAGGTATGTCAGACATATTCATGAAGAGCAATAATTAGTTAAAAATAAATTACTTGTAGTAGCAGTCAAATAAATAGAAAACTTGTCATTGCGGACTTAATACTCACTACACAATTCAGTACGAGGAACCAGTCATAATATATTAAATACACTATCTTTGACAGCATTTGAACGGACGGAAAAGCATTTAGGAATGTAGTGCTTGGAAGAAAGAGATCAGGCGCTTAAACCAAAAATCTGCCCTTAAAAGTCAAATGATAGAAAAGATTATTATGTAATACCAGTGTTACTGTGGAAAAGATCTATGCATTTTGGGTAAGACATTCTGTAACTGCTGTGTAACGATTAAAGGATCCGGATAACATATCACGCAAACTATAATTATAAAATAAAAATAAGTACTTCAGGAGAGCTCTGCAATCGAACTTCCTAACTCAAATTCTGACGCAAAACTCTGCAGCACAGTTACCCCATTTTGAATGAAGATGCTTGCAGCACATGTGATTAGCGTGTCGTAAAATTGCGTTTCTTCGATGTCAGTTTTCTACCGAAAATATACACTAAACGAAATATTAGTAGATACAGTTTAATACTGTTGGCACGCATGCAATCACATTGCGGTGTACGAGTACACGAATTTTAGTGTATCTTGTAAACAAATTAGTAAAAAAATCACAGCACCAAAAAAATAATTAATGTATAATAATTAAATTTATGGAATACGCTTGTCAAGGTAACATATTTAAGTGATCAACAGGTTAATGTAAGCACTAGATAATCCATTGCAAAAGTGAAATGCTGGTATATTAATAACCGGAGTAACCGCCAGAATGTTGAAGGGATGCATGCAAACGTGCTTGTATTGTGTTTTACAGTTGCCGCACGTCAGTTGGTGGAATGGAGTTCCATGCCTGCCGCACTTGGTCTGTCGGTGCGGAACGGTTAATACCGTTTGTGAATGACGCTGGAGGTGTCCGATGATGTCTCATATGTGCTGGACTAGAGACAGATCTAGCGATGAGCAGGTCAAGGAAACATGTCGACACTCTGTGGAGCATGTTGGGCTACAACAGCTGTATATGACCGAGAGGTACCCTGTCGGAAAACACCCCCCCTGAAATGCTGTTCATGAATGGCGGCACAACAGGTCGAATCACCTGACTGACGCACAATTTTGCAGTAAAGATACAAGGTATAACCACGAGAGTGCTCCTGCTGTCATACGAACTCGCACCCCAGACCATAAGTCCAGGTGCAGGTCCTGTGTGATTAGCATGCAGACTGGTTGGTTGCAGGCCTTCAACTGGCCTCCTCATAACCAATCAATGACACCAAGACAGAATGAGCTCTCATCAGAAAATACACAGGTCTCCACACCGCTCTCCAATGGACTGTCGCTTGACACCACTGAGGTGGCAAATGGCGGTGGTTTGGATTCAGTAGATTTCACGCTACAGGGCGTCTGCCTCAGAGCTGTCCTTGAAGTAACCGATTTGTAACACGTTGTGCCTCTGTGGTGCCAACTGCTGCTCAAATTGCTGCTGCCGATGCAGTACCATGCTCCGAAGCCATATGCCGAACACATGGCTGTCCGGAGGACAGCCTTCTTGTGACCGTACATTCTCGTAACTAACGCTGCCATCATTCACGTACAGTGACTAAATTGCTACCAGGTCTTTCTGCAATATCGCAGCAGGAATAACCAGCTTCTCGTATCCATATTGCACGACCTCTTCCGAACTCAATGAGCTGTTGATAATAACATCAACTCACGACGTCTAATCTCGAAGATAACTAACCTTCACGCCCGTTGCAGAGTATCTTAAAAACAGCTCTGACTTACATCCTCATAGTGATGCTACTAGTGCCACTCTTACACGATTGGTAGGAAATTTTTATGGAGATCATCTTTGAGATGTAGAAACACACCTACCAACTTTCGTTAATGTTTCTCGTAGTCATCCTGAATATCTACCGGTTGAAGCGGGAACAATGTATCGATTGTCGTGTCGGTCTGGCAACCGTGGAGCAGAGAGAACGGTGTGATGCTTGTCACTGTTAAAGCGTTCAGTGAGACCATTCGTATGCATGTACCAGGCCGTTGTGATCTTGGAGGTAATGTCGATATGTGAAATTACTAGATAATAGTTCCATGATCAGAGATCACTAAACGGGGTACTCTTTGCTTCAAAATAATATCATCTACAAAGCTACCTTGCAAATTTGCAGCTTCAGCAGTCGACGCAGTTTCGGTGATAGCGTAGTGGGTAAGGTAGTCAGAGCAAAATCAATGCTTTCTCTTATGTCGGTTTCGGAACCTACCCAAGAAGCCGATTCCAGTTCAGTGAAATGGTCCTGCGGCATGCGCAGTTGGTACTAGATGCCCAGCTGTGGAGTCTGCAGCTCGTGGTCGTGCGGTAGCGTTCTCGCTTCCCGCGCACGGGTTCCTGCGTTCGATTCCCAGCGGGGTTAGGGATTTTCTCTGCCTCTTGATGACTGGGTGTTGTCCTTAGGTTAGTTAGGTTTAAGTAGTTCCAAGTTCTACGGGACTGATGACCATAGATGTTAAGTCCCATAGTGCTCAGAACCATTTGAACCATTTTTGAACCCAGCTGTGGAACGTGCTTCCGTCACTGGCATTCAGTACAGTGGCTCATAAGGTGTCCAGTGGTTTAGTAAGGACCTGACCAATCTTACCAGCGTCTGGTTCTATCTACAGAAGAGATGTGAAGACGAACGACAATTTCCGCCCCATCAAATCATCCCAGATGTCTATAATCAACATGCAGCTTCTCACAGAGGCCCATTATGGTCTGTAGTTATCGTATGGTAGCAAAACTTGGTAGATACGCTAATACGTTAATCCGGAAACGATTTTCACTGGAAAAAATTTGTTCCAATTTCGGCCATCAGATGCAAATCTTGCATTGTGATGCAAGAAAGACGATTAGAAATGTTTCTATATATGTTGGATCAGGAACGGAATGTGGGCAGGAAAGGTCAGATGAGTGAAACAGGCATAATGATTTTATTGTTACACGGTTTGTTCCATATGATTACCGGAGACAGCGACGAGATGACCCATCCACAAATGACGTGATCAGCTGTTGGTCGCAGCAGTTCAGGTGGAATCTGAGGAACATGTTCCTGTATACTGGCCTTCAGATCATCTAAATACCGAACGCGTCGCAGGTGAAGGCGTTCTTTCAGATATCCCCAGAGCCGAAAGCCACATGGATTGGGATCAGGTGATCTTGCAGGCCATGCATCTGGAAAACCTCTGGGCATAACTCGTTCATGGAAAGTTGCATTATGCAGAGTTTAGGCTGGTCAAACGACATGAGCTGGTGCTCTATCTTGTGTGTTTCTTCACAGTAGCGCTCTTCCGAATCAGGATACACAAGCTGTACAAGGGGGTCGCCATAAGTGCAGACATCATGGTACACCTGGCAGATCCTGTAAGTGTGTTCTCTTCAAAGAAGAACGGGCCAAGAGTAAAGGTACTTGTGGAACCACACCATACAGTAACATACGGCGAGTGTACCGGAAATGCTCCTGTTGGACAATACGCGGTTTAACAGTACCAGCCGACCACAGTGGCCGAGAAGTTCTAGGCTCTTCAGTCTGGAACCGCGTGACCGCTACTGTCGCAGGTTCGAAACCTGCCTCGGGCATGGATGTGTGTGATGTCCTTAGGTTGGTTAGGTTTAAGTGGTTCTAAGTTCTAGCTGACTGATGACCTCAGATGTTAAGTCCCATAGTGCTCAGAGCCATTTGAACCATTTAACAGTACCCCAGATACGGCAGTTATATGTACTCACTGCACCGTGTAACGTAAAAAGTTCCTCGTCACTCCACACAACAGTGACTGTTCATCTGTCATCAAATTCGATCAATGCGGAAACCGAAGAGTTAATTATGACCGTTGCTGCAAATCAAGAGGTTTCAGTTGGATGCATCATCTTGTACAGATACCATTGTAAAATAGACCGTAATATTTTTCCTTACTGTTGATTCTTGGATCGACAGTTCTCGTGACACTACATGAGCATCTTCGCTAACTGGGGCAGGTGCTGCATGGTTAGTTCAAAAGTGGCACTGAGCACTATGGGACTCAACTGCTGAGGTCATTAGTCCCCTAGAACTTAGAACTAGTTAAACCTAACTAACCTAAGGACATCACAAACATCCATGCCCGAGGCAGGATTCGAACCTGCGACCGTAGCGGTCTTGCGGTTCCAGACTGCAGCGCCTTTAACCGCACGGCCACTTCGGCCGGCTATGGTTAGTTACAGCAACCTCAACCTCGTCAATAACTTCGACCGGGATAGGATCCCTGCCTCTTCCAGGCGCACACCAAGCTCACTCATGTTTCCTTTATCATCTTCTTCAAACCATTTGATGACGTGGGGTATCTCCTCAGACCTTTCAGTCGGCGATACTCTCTCAATGCAGCACTGGAATTGCTGTCACTCTCATAAAATAGTTTCACTAACAGCGAACAGTCTCTTTTCTCCACAGCCATACTGTTCATTCACGTTACGGTTTGTCAAATGACAGCGTGGATGTCATAACGTCATAAAAACAGTGTAGAGCGGTGGACTTGCACCTGGTAGACAAAACTGAAACTAATTTCTTCCAGAGTATCTATCAAGTATCGCTACGGTATGGTAGTTACAACCCGCACTGGACGTTCGTGAGCAGTAGCACTTTAATTGCAATCACGTTGTTTCTGACAAGCATAGAAAAATTTGTAGTAAATTACTTTTCCCTAGTAGCTGCATTTGGTGATTTCAATTCGCCCTCAAACGTCAGTAGACCAGCACAAAACAGCATACTGAGCAAGAGGTAAGTTACCTTTCTTTAAGAGAAATCTGACTTTGCATTCCCGTGAGCAAACAGTACTTAGAATTTTCAGGTTTTGTACTAAGTGTGCACATTTATTTACAGTGAACAGTTTAGGTTACCTGAAACATTTATTTTCGATCTTTTCACTGGGAGCGTAATTACTTTCTTTTGACAGTTAAATTCATTTTCGTTATTTCAAATTCAGTATTTCATTGAGACTGAAGTTAGATTACTGGGCATTAAAATTGCTGCACCACGATGATGACGTGCTACAGACGCGAAATTTAACCGACAGGAAGAAGATGCTGTGATATGCAAATGATTGGCTTTTCAGAGCATTCACATAAGGTTGGCCCCGTTGGTGCACCTACAAAGTGCTGACAGGAGGAACGTTTCCAGCCGGTTTCTCAAAAAAACAAAAAGTAGCTTACCTTCGTTGCCTGATGAAGCGTTGTTGTGATACCTCGTGTAAGGAGGAAAAATGCTTACCATCACGTTTCCGACTTTGATAAAGGTCGGATTCTAGCCTATCGCGATTGCGGTTGATCGTATCGCGACATTGCTGCTCGCATTGGACGAGATCCAATGACTGTTAGCAGAATATGGAATCGGTGGGTTCAGGAGAGTAGTACGGAACGCCGTGCTGGATCCCAACGGCCTCGTATCACTAGCAGTCGAGATGACAGGCATCTTATCAGCATGGCTGTAACGGATCGCGCAGCCACGTCTCGATCCCTGTGTCAACAGATGGGGACGTTTTCAAGACAACAACCATCTGCATGAACAGTTCGACGACGTTTGCAGCAGCATGAACTATCAGCTCTGAGACCATAGCTGCAGTTATCGTTGAGGCTGCATCACAGATAGGAGCACCTGCGATGGTGTACTCAATGACGAACCTGGGTGCACGAATGGCAAAACGTCATTTTTTCGGATGAATCCAGGTTCTGTTTACAGCATAATGATGGTCGCATCCGTGTTGGTGACATTGCGGTGAACGCACTTTTGAAGCATGTACTCGTCATTGCCATACTGGCGTATCACCTGGAGTGATGGTATGGTGTGCCATTGGTTACACGTCTCTGTCACCTCTTGTTCGCATTGGTGGCACTTTGAACAGTGGACGTTACATTTCAGATGTGTTACGACCCGTGGCTCTACCCTTCATTTGATCCCTGCGAAATCCTACATTTCAGCAGGATAAAGCACGACCGCATGTTGCAGGTCCTATACGGGCCTTTCTGGATACAGAAAATGCTCGACTGCTGCCCTGGCCAATACATTCTCCAGATCTCTCACCAACTGAAAACGTCGGGTCAATGGTGGCCGAGCAACTGGCTCGTCACAATACGCCAGTCACTACTCTTAATGAAGTGTGGTATCGTGTTGAAGCTACATGGGCAGCTGTACCTGCACATGCCATCCAAGCTCTGTTTGACTCAATGCCCAGGCGTATCAAGGCCGTTATTACGGCCAGAGGTGGTTGTTCTGTGTACTAATTTCTCAGGATCTATGCACCCAAACTGCGTGGAAATGTAATCACATGTCAGTTCTAGTATGATATATTTGTCTAATGAATACCCGTTTATCATCCGCATTTCTTCTTGGTGTAGCAATTTCAATGGCCAGTAGTGTACGTTTCACGACACTGTTCACATGCGCGACACAGAGCCAACGAATAGTCAATATTGGTAAGGAGTTCAATACTATAGAACGATAGTACACGTTACACGAAGGGAGAGATTTTTTAAATATTCATTACCTCATAATAGATTAATTACATAGAAACTTTACACCTGTCAGCCCTATTCACTTATGATAGGCCTCTGTATTACGTTGTTAGATTGCAGCACAAGTTCTCGAAAGCAAATATGCGCTACCCGTAGGCACTGATCAGCCCGAACACTATTACCACCGACCTGCTATCAATATAAACCCATAAAGGCGATAGCAACGTCATCTGGCGAGGAATTGCTGCTAGCCAGACACAAGCACACTGCATGTACTATCAGTGAGTATCCTGTCCGTTCGTAGAATGGGGGAGGGGTGTGATCTATTTGTTTCTGATCGAGGGCAGATTGTGATGCCCGGAGGCTCGGCACGAACATTTCGGAAACTGCACGCCTTGTCGGGTTTTCGAGGAGTTCTTTGGTGAGTATCTTCAACACGTGGCGAAACCAAGGTGAAGCCACATCCAGACGTTGGGCGGCCACCTCTCATTACAAATCTCAGACGCCGCAGGCTGGGCAGACTAGTAAAACCATACATGTACCAGTGTCAACACCACGACATTAGCGACTAGGTCTGAAATGGGCACGTGACTACCGGTACTGGACATTGGCGCAATCGCAGAGTGTTGCATGGTCTGATGAATCCCAGTACCCTCTTCATCATCCCGATGGAAGTGCGCGAATCACTCGTCTACCAGATGAACGGCTTTTTGACACCTGCACTGCAGGCCGGAGTGAACTGATTTAAAGTGAACAGTGTAGCTTGTCTTAAACAGTAGTTTTCTACCTTGTTGAGTAGCATTTTGTTTTGTGGATATTTCACGACAGATATTGCACTTCATGCGAGCTTTCATAATCATTTCAATATTGAATTTCGGTTTCACTGAAGACTTAATTAGTTTCTTTTGGAATTTTATTAGCTTCATTTCCATTATTTCAAATTCAGTATTCTATTAAAACTGCAGATTTGTTTCACGACACTGTTAGCATACGCAACACATAGACAACCATTAGTCGGTATTGCTTAGCAGTTGAATACGATATCTGAAACGCACGTTACACGAAGAGAAAGTTTTTGTAAACACAATATTCATTATCTTATATCTACATAAATTACATAGAAAGCTTACAGTTGTGTGGGTATCGTCCCCCTCCCCATACCCCCCTGGAACTCGCTCTATTAGAAAATTGGGACGTCTGTTTGTCTTACCTCTTTGCATTAAGAATTTCTCTTTGTTCTGTGGATGTCATTCTCCCATGGAACCGGCCCAGTTCGAAATTTTGTTTTTAATTCATATTACGATCATTGTACTTCACACTCTTATCGTTGTTCTCTTGTGAAAATTAATGTTAACCAACACTGTCGTATCTACTGACGGCTGTAGAATGCTCTGCTTTCAGTGTTTCTGTTTTATGTTAAGAATGTATTTTTGAGTGTCGAACTCTTATTATTGTTCTACTGTTGAAAACGCAGTTATTTTAATATGGCACTTTTGTAACTACAGTTCGCTGTATTGTCTTTGCTGCCTGAACCCGGAAATAAATAGCTAAAACTAAATAAATAAACAGCTACTGACCTGACACAACCAAAAATAACGTTGGAAGTTTCTACAGTGAATATTAGTTGCCAGCGTACTAGGAAGCAGCATTAACTCTGTCCTTCTGTTTGACCAAGGAGACAGTGGGAATCCATGCAGAGCATAGCAAAAATCTCCAATTCCGTTAATAAGGTCACTTGCTAATTCAACCTCAACTACCTCCTTAATAACACCATTTCATGGGACGCCTGAAAGTCTATGTTTCTACAGTCCATAAGATGGCCGGTACTAAGGCAGTGCTTTAGAATAGCAGGTTTGTTTGGCTGTTGTCAGCGTCTGTGACGCTTATACTCTAAGACACAGGCAATCCATGGTCCTGTTGATCAGATGAACGTATGCCATCTAAAATGCATGGCATACGGCAGGCAGTCGTCTTAGATAACTCAAGAGCGTCCCTTAAAGATCATACAAATGGCGGAAATGTTAGACGGTTGTCGATGAGCGCACTCAGCACCGTGTTGCGCAGAATACGACGATTCCTGTTGAAAATGATACAATTTAAGGCGAAAATGACGTGGACTTTGGTGTTACCTCGTTCTTTTCAGCACTCACTCGTTTAACGATTGGTCGATAGCGTAACGCGTGTCTGATCTTTCAGCATAACCGTTTAAGCGTAAGGTAACATCGGAGTAGGCTAATTCAGCTGACAAATTTTCACGGTCTGAAATAACGTGGGCCCTATTAACCAAGGCACGAAGTACCACCTCACGCTTAGCCGGATGATGTCAACTGCCAGCTTTGTGATACAAATCATTGTAAGTTAGATTCCCATACACGGCGTGGCCCCAAGTACCATAAACATTCGTTCCTACCAACACGTCAAGAGGAGGAAGGTAGTAATCTTTTCCATCTCCATTCGGATTGATTGAAATCAGATGTTCTGAAAAGCTGTGTAAATTCTCACTGCCGTGAGGCCATGAAGCTCATACTAGCACATCTCGTTATTCCCGTGCAAGTATTAGAATCAAGACAACGAGAAGTCATAGATGATTTTCGTTATTTTCCCGTCATAGCCCAGTATTTGATAACGAGCTATAGTTTCAGATATTAAAATTTATCCCTGAAATACAACTTAATAGGTTAAGATATTGAGTTACTAATCTGTGAAAAGAAATATATATGTGGGTGACATATAGAAGTTTGGGTCGGCCCAGGGAGCGTACTCAGATAGCCTAATGGCTAAAGTGACCTCTCACGAAAAGCGGCAAATCCGGATTCCAGTCCCGGTGTGGACCTAATCTTCAAATGTCGCATCTGTGCATTTGTACCTACTGCAATTAACATAAATTCCCGTGCTAAATTTCAATGTTTGAAACTGTAGGTAGTCATCAGATATAATGAAAGCATTGTCTAAGAAACATTGAGGTTTCAGTGCCATCCACTCGAGAGCACATTGCTCGATATCTACCATAATTCCCAATAATATGCGACAAAGGCCTGCCCACTGCAACTTAATTTGTCTGCACGCAGGACTAGACTTTGAATAAAAAATAATTGGAAGTCAATAAACGTTAAGATAGGTTAGTTAATTCAATAACAAACGTAACTGTAACTGACCTTAATGAATTAGAGGAACACCAGTGAGCAGAGGACAACATGATAAATTACAAAAATGTCAGTCAGTCCCACAGATCGCTCTAATCGACTTAATAAATCGGCCCAGTTCTTATGTTAAAACATCAGCTGATTCCTCAAACTCGGGGGGGCTATCAAGTACGGGGTCCCACAGGGTTCGGTCTTAGGTCCTTTACTGTTCTTGATATACATTAATGACTTACAATTCCACATTGATGAAGATGCAAAGTTAGTTCTTTTTGCTGATGATACAAGTATAATAATAACATCCAAAAACCAAGATCTAAGTGATGTGATTGTAAATGATGTTTCTCACAAAATTATTAAGTGGTTCTCAGCAAACGGACTCTCTTCAAATTTTGATAAAACACAGTATATACAGTTCCGTACAGTAAATGGCACGACTCCAATAATAAATATAGACTTCGAACAGAAGTCTGTATCTAAGGTAGAATTTTCAAAATTTTTGGGTGTGTCCATTGATGAGAGGTTAAACTGGAAGCAACACATTGATGGTCTGCTGAAACGTCTGAGTTCAGCTACGTATGCTATTAGGGTTATTGCAAATTTTTGTGATAAGAATCTCAGTAAATTAGCTTACTATGCCTACCATCCTTCACTGCTTTCGTATGGCATCATATTCTGGAGTAATTCATCGTTCAGTAGAAAAGTATTCATTGCTCGAAAACGTGTAATCAGAATAATTGCTGGAGACCTCCCACGGTCATCCTGCAGACATCTATTTAAGGATCTAGGGATCCTCACAGTAGCCTCACAGTATACATATTTACTTATGAAATTTGTTGTTAATAATCCAACCCAGTTCAAAAGTAATAGCAGTGTGCATAGCTATAACACCAGGAGAAAGGATGATCTTCACTATGCAGGGTTAAATTTGACTTTGGCACAGAAAGAGGTAAATTATGCTGCCACAAAGTCTTTGGTCACCTACCAAACAGCATCAAAAGCCTGACAAATAGCCAACTAACATTAAAAAATAAATTAAAAGAATTTCTAGATGACAACTCCTTCTACTCATTGGATGAATTTTTAGATATAAATTAAGGGAAAAAACAAAAAAACAACAACTTAAACATTAGTGCCATGCAATATTTTGTGTAATGTAAAATCTTGTACAGACATCTTTTATTAACCTGACACGTTCCACATCATTACGAAGTGTCGTATTCATGATCTATGGAACAAGTATTAATCTAATCTAATCTGTGATTTACAGAGCGAGCTACGAAAGAGTTCAAATGAGTAAGAAGTTGTTTGCTGTGCAGTACGTCGGAACACCAGTCTTACTGATAAAATGTCTAAGAGCAACTCCATCGTTCTGGGTCTTCACAAAGCTATATATTGCCTTTCGCGGGCAAGTGCTCTACCGTCCGAGCTACCCAAGCACGACTCACGCCCCGTCCTCACAGCTTTACTTGTGCCTGTACCTAGTCTCCTAGCTTCCAAACTTTACAGAAGAACCGTAGCATTGTCCTTGTCCGCGGGTTAAGACACGTGGACGTGCTGGAAAGTAATGTTTCAGAATTTTTTATTTGTTCTCGATATCGGTTGATGTATTATAAGCCACGAATATTACTCGGTCGATTTTTCCGCTTCGCTAACGCTGCTAGAAAGCTCCGAATTGTAGCGTGTAACATCGTGGTGTGTAACGTGACCATGTGGGTGCGGGAGAAACAGCGTGCTATAGTCGAGTTTCGAATTTGAAGAGTTCGTCCACACATGGAGCACCCTCATCTTCAGCATGACAATGCCAGACCACACATGAGCGCAGCGGCTTCTGAAACAATCCGACGTGTTTTTAGTACACTGTCTTCGATCGTCCTCCATACCGTTCAGACTTGAGTCTACCCAATTTTATCTCTTTCCAAACATGAACACCTTCGAGGACTTCACTTTGATAGTGATGAAGGGGTGCAAGCTAAGGTGAGGTTATGGCTCTGTCAACTTGTGTAGCGACGGTATCAACGAACTGCTCTCTCGTTGGGACAAACGTGTTCGTCGCCAGAGTAACTGTTTGGAGAAACGAATATGTAGACACGAAGAACAAAGATGTAGAACGTTAGTAACATTTGTTTTATTTAAAATGTTTTAAGAATTTTCACATTAGGAATTCGGAGGCATTGCTTTTCAGCACTCCCTTGTAGTATCAGGAATCATCCAGAGTAAATGCAAAGCAGCCTCTCATCTGCTGTTATTTTACTTTTGATAAATGTGTGCCCGCAACGCAGTATATGCTTCTCTGCTAGCCTTCTAGGCAGCTTCCGAATGTGGTTTGAAAACAGCCTGTTTCACATAACTTCAACAAATGACAGATGCTTGAGCGTCGGTTTAAAGTTCAAACCCTTCCCTAGCAAGAGTAACTTTCACATTTCAAGATGTATCATAAGCGAATAACTGATATTCTATTTATTACGGTTCATGGAAAAGTAGGATGTTTGGAGAGAAGGAGAATGAGCTATTGTAATGAAAGACGCATCGCAGTGTAATATTACAAAAACTAACATTTACGTTATCCTTAATTTCCAGTCTCACGTTGAATTACTAATAATATGCCTGCGCTAAGTCGTGCAGACAATTTCAGATTAACTATCTTAAATATGGAACAAAGAGTCCGGAAAAGAGATTTTGGGTTCCACGATATCTGATCTGTCTGGTAACGTCACTCTGAGTTTCAGCTTGACTGCCACGCCAGCTGATAAAGCCGACGTCGCACTTAAAAGTTCTTACAGCCGTTCCTTCTCTTCTTTTCGTGTTCGTTCTGTCTACCAGCTCACTCTTTGAAAGATGCTTGTGTGTAACGCTATAGAAATATTAAAAATCATCAAGAGTTTAACGTGTCCGTGTCCTCCGTCTTAGCCGGAATTCAAAAAATAGTTGTATAATTAGGTTTGCTGCATTACGTAGTGAGAGATGTTTTCTTTTCTTCTTGAAATGCTATGCTTCTAGAGGTTGTAGCCAGCCTTGGTGGTCGAGCGGTTCTAGGTGCTTCAGTCCGGAACGGCGCGACTGCTACCGTCGCAGGTTCGGATCCTACTTCGGGCATGGCTGTGTTTTATGTCCTTAGGTTAGTCAGGTTTAAGTAGTTCTAAGTTCTAGGGGACTGGTGACCTCAGATGTTAAGTCCCATAAAGCTCAGAGCCATTTGAACCATTTTCGAGGTTGTAAATTCCCTTGCACAGCGCCTCCATTTTGCATTTGTAACTTGAAAATGGCAAGATGCGCATCTGTCGAAATATCGGCGGCTGCCGGACCCCTGACACTGCTACATTTGCTTAAGTTATTTGAACACTCCGTTACTTGCTCTCAAATGGCAGGCCCATATGTAAAGAGGCTACGACGTGTTCGGTGCACAGTACAGCGAGCCTCCCTTGTGGTGAATCTTGACGAGTATTCCTGCCCTGAAGTTCACATGCAGTCCAGCATCGGGCCACTGACACACCCGAATGCGCCACGGATCTGAATAGGGAATGATTTGACTAGATGGCCAAAGAAGAGACCCACGATGAGGACCCCTTCGAATTTCATCAGAAACTAGTAACATTTTCTGACAAGTATGCAGCATCTCTGTATGCTTCACAGTGATCACTCAACATCCGATACTGCTCACACCTGTTATATTCCCTAACATACCCGCTAACAACTCTACACACGAAAACACAGTAATGCACTATGCTGGTTTTTCAGTCTGTCAGAGGGAATTGCTGCTGTACTTAGTTACATGCCCACATACGGGGTCTACCTGTACGCGGTTAGATTGACATTCGACTATGTCTTGCGGGTGCTTTACCTATTTGTTACACGGCGCATAATAATGACTGTGTGTACATTTTGATTATCATAGTAATTTACCAACAAAAAGTATTTAGGATTCATCATGCAACTGGCAACAATACCTAAGCTACCGCAGTTTTGTTGCTTGGGCACGAAGAAGGATTATTAGGCATTAACGACCACTCGAGGACGGAGTCTTTAGAGCGCAACCAGGGCCGGTTTAAGGATCAAACGATACAAGGCGCCTCTTGTGGCGCCAAGCTAAGAGGGTTGCCCGAGGCACCGTAAGTGTAAAATTTCCATATAGGGCTTAAAACAAATATCAGCAGGGCTCCCTTAGAGCGACAAGTGTGAAGGGAACCAGTAGCTGCAGAGTGCAAGATTTGTATACAGTCCACATCACAATCAGTAGCGAAAAGTGACATGGGCCAAAGTGTATGTGTGGAGAAGGAGAATGAGGGGGGAGAAGAGGGGAGCAAAATGCTTAGTCGATTATGAGGAAAAGTGTTCTCGGACCGGCCCTGGATGGAGCACAAG
The DNA here is from genome assembly GCF_021461395.2 of Schistocerca americana. Taxonomy (NCBI): domain Eukaryota; kingdom Metazoa; phylum Arthropoda; class Insecta; order Orthoptera; family Acrididae; genus Schistocerca; species Schistocerca americana. Next base: position 352,319,084 of record NC_060121.1, on the reverse strand, counting down.
CTTGTATTAGGGATGAGGGGCAGGGAGTCAGTCTTGTTGCTCTTCTCTGGTGCAAGGATAGGCATTTGCCTTAAGCGATTTAAGTAAACTACGGAAAATCTATACCCTGAAGGCGGGATTTGGTTTTGAAGAGCAGCCTTCCTGAATCCGGGGAATCCAGTGTTTCACCACTGCGCCACTTCGCTCGTTACTTCCACGAGGAATAACTTGTGTGTCGCAATCACATACAATCTGAGAAGCCCTCTTAGTTTGTTTTCAGATGCTGCCGTCGTTTATAATTTAGAAAAGTCACCAGAGGGTAAAACCTATTGAAGAATTCCAGATTGAGATTTTCACTCTGCAGCGCAGTGTGCGCTATTATGAAACTTCCTGGCAGATTAAAATTGTGTTCCGGTCCGAGACTCGAACTCGGGACCTCTTCCTTTTGCGGACAAGTGCTCTACCAAATGAGCTACCCGAGCATGACTCACGACCCGCTTCAGTTCTGCCAGTACCTCGTCTCCTACCTTCCAAACATCACTTAATCTCTTCTGCGAACCTTGCAGAATTATCACTCCAGGAAGAAAGGATATATCCTTGGTAGAGCACTTGCCCGCGAAAGGCAAAGGTCCCGAGTTCGAGTCTCGGTCCGGCACACAATTTTAATCTGCCAGGAAGTTTCAATGAAAAAGTTATTTAAACAAGATGACTGTGTGTTGCTAAAAGTGGCAGTTCACACGAAACAATGAAAAGTATACGGCCATCCGCATGAGTTGTAAAAGGAATCCGTTAAATTTCGATTAGACGATAAAACTCACAAATCTGAAACTTGCCAATTCAACTCAGTACCTAGAGATTAAAATTACGAGCAACTTAAATTGGAATGAGGGTGTAGAAAATGTTGTGAGGAAAGCAATTCAAAGACTGCGTTTTGTTGGTAGAACACTTAGAGGATTGACTACATTTACTAAGGAGACTGGCTACACTTGTCTATCACCTTCTGAAGCATTACAGCGCGGTATGGGATCTGTACCCAATAGGATGACGGAGGACATCAAAAAAGTTCACAGGATCGCCTGTTTTGTATTACCCCGAAATGGGGGAGAGTGTGCCACTCGTAAGAGAGGCGGATAGGGGTGGCGATCATTTAAAAAGGGTGTTTTCGTTGGGACGAGATCTTTTCACGAAATTTCAAACATTCTCCTAATGCGAAAACATTTTGTTGATGTCCACCTATTTAGGGAAAATGATCGTGCTAATAAAAGAAAAGAAAACACAGCTAAAATGGAAATATTTAAGTGCTAATTTTTCCTGCGTGCTTTTGGAGAGTGAAGCGGCAGGGAAATAGTTTGACAGAGACCCGATGAACTTTCTGCCAAACATGTGTGAACTGCATAGTAATCATATAGATACGGAAAAGTTATCTCTTAACTAATCTCTCAGAAAAGCATTTCGACGATCAGTAGTATAGAAGTAAGTACAATCCCGGATGGCATCTCGTTTATGTGAGTGCGGTTGATTTTCAAAGATGGTTCAAATGGTTCTGAGCACTATGGGACTCAACTGCTGTGGTCATAAGTCCCCTAGAACGTAGAACTACTTAAACCTAACTAACCTAAGGACATCACACATATCCATGCCAGAGGCAGGATTCGAACCTTCGACCGTAGCGGTCGTGCGGTTCCAGACTGTAGCGCCTTTAACCGCTCGGCCACTCCGGTTGATTTTCAGTCTACTGCGATAACGCGAACTAATGCTGCCGTAACCCTATATCATTCTGGTGATCATACTGTCTACATATATCGCTGCAGAGACTATAAATATATGTGCAAATTCTGTTAACGATCTGAGCAGAAATAATTTAGACAATGGCAATCTCCAAGGCAAACTGGAGAAACAATTCTATACCCAGTGAATATAGATGTCAGGAAATTTGTGACTTTAACAGACTCATGAGGGCTTTCTTTCCAAGTATGATAGAGGAAAGGAATTGTGGTGAGTCGAACGAACTGTTGATATACTGATATTCAAAAGAAACTTTAACAATTTATGACCCTCAGTAGCCGAACACACAAGAACAACTATAGCAAACACTCAGAACGTGCTCTACCAAGGTATTGATAATCATAATTTAAATTAATATTTCATAAGCACACTTTTAGAGAGTTTCCCAAAATCAGTTTAACAGGCGTTATGCAATATTTGACTTCTTTGACCACAAAAATTTAATTTAAGCTTAAGAACATCAAAAATTGTTCCGCTGTCAACTTACATCCATTACTATTTACTCACGTTGTCCGATATCACCCTGTTACAAAAGATTTTAAACTTACTGATGACAACCTGAGATAAATGTGTCAAATAATATAGCTTTCATTAATAACAAACACTAGTTACTGCTTGACAAGTGTTGCACAGTGAACCAATTTAAAACTAATAAATAGCTTTTTACATTCGTCCTTTGTATATCCACAGCTTTTATCCTGTTCTATCAGGGTCGAAAAATAATTACTTACTGACATCCACATTTTTTACTGTTCAGTTCCCGAAATTTCTCATGTCGCCTCCGCCACGAGTAATTTTTGGAATTGACCAGTAAGAAGTGTGGGTGTGTTGTTGGACTCAACATGCATGGATGTCCACAGAACGTTGCTTCGCACTTCTGAACAACACAGGCACTGAAATGACGTATTTATCCGCCGACATCGGGCAAGCCACTTTCAATTAACATGTCTACACCGTACAGAAATATACTTAATGGATGTACGAGTGCACGATGTAGACACATGGGTGACAACATATGGAAGTTTGGGTGTGGCCGTGAAGCCTGCCCTGCTAGCCTAATGGCACAGGCACGGGAGCCCAGCATGTTCGCTGTACTAAGAAGATGATTGAAGTTTTCTAGGATCAACTTGAAGAAGTGTATTTTGACATTCGCCCGAACCAAATGACTAGAACAATGACGAAAAAGAAGAAAAAAAAACGGTAAGGCGACCGCTTGCGATAAGCGGGAAATCCGGGATCAGGTCCCGGTCCGACACAAATTTTCATTGCCATAATTCCATTACACGTCTGATGGTTGTCCATATTCACAACCGTGAATACATTTCATTTATACATGAGCCGATGGCCAGGTGACGGAAGTAGATACTACCATTTTACTCAGATTCCATTCGCCAACTATTATTTTCATTATACAAAAAACTGTAAATGAGTAAAAATATGCAAGATTACCATTTGTTTATGAGTGGCCTCGCTGGTGTACACACTTGTAAGCGTGGCTTTTATGTGGCATGTACCTGTGATTAGCAGACAACTGTATTACTTGTGGAATCTCATTTTATGAAGAGTTGTGTATATTATTGGTGGATTCTTGAAAGTTTAAATTAAACTTTCTGAAAAATTTATCCGAAAATCTAATAGTCAGTCTTAGTGGAGATTTTAAACAAACTTTTAGAAAGTAAAATGTTTCATATAATTACGAACAGTGAACTCGACAAAGGTCATATATTGCCTTATCTACACTCCTGGAAATTGAAATAAGAACACCGTGAATTCATTGTCCCAGGACGGGGAAACTTTATTGACACATTCCTGGGGTCAGATACATCACATGATCACACTGACAGAACCACAGGCACATAGACACAGGCAACAGAGCATGCACAATGTCGGCACTAGTACAGTGTATATCCACCTTTCGCAGCAATGCAGGCTGCTATTCTCCCATGGACACGATCGTAGAGATACTGGATGTAGTCCTGTGGAACGGCTTGCCATGCCATTTCCACCTGGCGCCTCAGTTGGACCAGCGTTCGTGCTGGACGTGCAGACCGCGTGAAACGACGCTTCATCCAGTCCCAAACATGCTCAATGGGGGACAGATCCGGAGATCTTGCTGGCCAGGGTAGTTGACTTACACCTTCTAGAGCACGTTGGGTGGCACGGGATACATGTGGACGTGCATTGTCCTGTTGGAACAGCAAGTTCCCTTGCCGGTCTAGGAATGGTAGAACGATGGGTTCGATGACGGTTTGGATGTACCGTGCACTATTCAGTGTCCCCTCGACGATCACCAGTGGTGTACGGCTAGTGTAGGAGATCGCTCCCCACACCATGATGCCGGGTGTTGGCCCTGTGTGCCTCGGTCGTATGCAGTCCTGATTGTGGCGCTCACCTGCACGGAGCCAAACACGCATACGACCATCATTGGCACCAAGGCAGAAGCGACTCTCATCGCTGAAGACGACACGTCTCCATTCGTCCCTCCATTCACGCCTGTCGCGACACCACTGGAGGCGGGCTGCACGATGTTGGGGCGTGAGCGGAAGACGGCCTAACGGTGTGCGGGACCGTAGCCCAGCTTCATGGAGACGGTTGCGAATGGTCCTCGCCGATACCCCAGGAGCAACAGTGTCCCTAATTTGCTGGGAAGTGGCGGTGCGGTCCCCTACGGCACTGCGTAGGATCCTACGGTCTTGGCGTGCATCCGTGCGTCGCTGCGGTCCGGTCCCAGGTCGACGGGCACGTGCACCTTCCGCCGACCACTGGCGACAACATCGATGTCCTGTGGAGACCTCACGCCCCACGTGTTGAGCAATTCGGCGGTACGTCCACCCGACCTCCCGCATGCCCACTATACGCCCTCGCTCAAAGTCCGTCAACTGCACATACGGTTCACGTCCACGCTGTCGCGGCATGCTACCAGTGTTAAAGACTGCGATGGAGCTCCGTATGCCACGGCAAACTGGCTGACACTGACGGCGGCGGTGCACAAATGCTGCGCAGCTAGCGCCATTCGACGGCCAACACCGCGGTTCCTGGTGTGTGATCATCGCTTGTACAGCCCTCTCGCAGTGTCCGGAGCAAGTATGGTGGGTCTGACACACCGGTGTCAATGTGTTCTTTTTTCCATTTCCAGGAGTTTATATATGAGAAGATTTCATTCATACAAGAGCAACTAGTTTTCAAAATATTAAAATTGTAATTACCTGAAAGACAGAAAATCTACAAAAAATTTCAAGTTCAGTTTAACGGAAGCTTACCAAAAGGAAACTGCATATCTTGTTGACGCTATTGAAACGAACGAGAAATGAGAAAAAAAATATTCCCTGGTGGATACTACGGTGACGAAAAACAAACAAGGTTCTGAATGTATCTTACGTCGTTCAAATGCATGAACTATCTGGCCACTAGGTATAAAACAATCCCGAAAAGACCTTGCATACAATGTGAAAGTTTACTGATCTACAACAATCTAATTAAGCACATGTATGGATGAATTGTTATATACGTAATGCACTAGCCCACGGTATCATAGGTTAAGGTGTATCACGGCAACTTCCATGCGGCACTGTGCTCTAAACATTTGTTTTTCAAAATTTTTCCTCAAATTAATCTCAATGTTTAATACTAGTGGATTACTTTTGGCCACGAATGCCCTTTTTGCTTGTGCTAGTATGCTTTTTATGTTCTCATTGCCTCATCCACTGTGGGTTCTTTTGCTGCCTAGTGCAAAATTCCTTAACTACTTCTACTTTGTGATCGTCAATTTCGATGTTAAGCTTCCCAATGTTCTCATTTTTGCTAGTGCTCATTACATTCACTTTCTTCGATATACTCTCTATCCATATTCTGTATTCCACTCAATATATCTTGTAATTTTTCTCCGCTTTCACTTAGGATATCAATGTCACTACTGCACACGAAATTTTAATCCCACTCCTGAAACGTTCTTATATTTCTGTCACCGGTTCATCGCTGTACAGACTGAACAGTAGGGGCAAAATGAGTACATCCCTATTTCGCACTATACACAACCCGAACACTTCGTTCTTGATCTTCTATCCTTATTTTTCTGTCTTGGATCTTGTGCGTATTACATATTACTCGTTCTTCCCTATAACTTACCCCTACTTAGGAATTCCAACTATCTTGTACCGCTTTACACTGTCCAGTGCTTTACCTAACAAGTCGAAATATGTTACGACAGTGTCTTTATGTTGTGTTAAGTCATGCTTCCATTATCAACAGCGAAGTCAGAAATGCCTCTCAGTTGCCTTTAGCTTCCTAAAGGCGAACTGATTTTATATCTAGTGAATATGGGGGGATGTGAATTGATGGTTTTAACAGACTATCAAAAGTTAACATTCATAAACTGTCTTATTCAAAAGTTCCTTCCTACATGGAGGAAATATTGAAAACGACGTAATCTGATAGATTTTAATTTTTTTGTGGGAGAGAGAGGGCGGGGGGGGGGGGGGGGGGGTTGCACCCATGTTTGCTTATTGATTATTGATGAAAATCTTGCATGCTTCCTCCTGAGTGGCACTGTTCAGACCACTGCGAATCGGCTGTGAGATTTTTTTATCAATAATGTTCGCCGGAAAATTCTACGTTCACACTTGGTCAGCTAAATTATGCGTGTACTCGCTGCTAAACCCTCTCGATCATATGACATATTGGGTGTTAATTACGAACAGAAACGTCAACACAAATATTAAGATAGGGAATAGCGATCAAACATTTCTCAAACACGAAACTGTCCGTTGCGCATAAATTGTGCGAAATTGGTTCTGCGCCGCTGGATTTCGTTTGCTAGGGCGACGCACACATATGGAAGTGGATAGTGGACTTCGATGTAGGAGCCCTTATAATCGTTCTGATCCCAGTACACCACTACGGTTTAACATCGTACGTCTGGGTAGCCCATGAAAATAGATGGCTTTATACACTTCTGGCCTTCGAATTTAACCGCACCAAGAACGCAACATGAAACATACGTAAAATTAATTTAAGGTGTGTTACATTGCTGGAAATACAAATGATTAGCTTGTCAGAGAAGCCGCACAATAGTACGTAGCAGTAACGGCCTTCCACATTTTTTTGTAAGAGAACATTACACAGCGGGTTTCTCACTCAGGTATCGCATCAGAGTTTTGTTTGCCTATGAGAATATAGTTAATCAGCGACAAACGAATACACTCATTTGTAAATAAAGGGTTTAGGAGAGCAGTACCCAACGACATGTAGGATCTGAATGGCCCCAAGCAACCAACAGCCGAAAAGGAAGCCATATACCGTGTATCTCCGAATGCAAGAAGACTTCGAATGCAAGGCCGACCCCATGTTGTTCAACAATGGATTACAGGAAAACGTGTAAACACATACGAGGTTTATTATGAAACATTACCATGGTTATTTTGCATTTCTTCTCATAGCAGATTGTCTTCAAGCTCATGTATTGCCTTTGTTACAAAGCATTCCTTAAAGGGATTCGCAATTGATGCACTTGATATTCGTGTCAAAGCAGTCCTGAGTCATCCCGTAATTAGAGATACTGAAGACTTAAGTTCTCCGTGGGGCCGAGGTCTGACGACCTTGAAGTAATCAGTTACTTTGCTGATGCTTCAGGTGGTCTTTAAATAGCTTATTCACACCCACATTTAACACTAAAATAACTGTCGTATACAGAACGGTATGGTGCTACTTTCAATTAGACGCCGCTTCATCGAATTGCATCTCCGGCACCCAGCGGCAACTGGTTTTCCCCGGACGGTCACCCATCCAAGTTTTAACCATGCCCAACGTTGCTTAAGCTGATGATCTGACGGGAACCGGTTTTACCAACGTGGCCAAACAGTTCACACATCTAAAACTTGTAGTTGCGAAGTCTTGCCTCGAGAAACGACGACAAGATCTGTGTTTAATTTCAGGTTTTGCGTCCTCCTGCTCCTGACTGTGCGGAGCCAATCTATAACAAAGTCATTGGTCATCCACGCTTTCGCGATGGAGCGAAATATGATAGCAGGCTGCAGCTTATCCTTCGGCATAGGTGCATCAGGACTTTGCGCGGATCCAGCGGCTCTGAGTGAAAGTGTGTGCCGGACCAGGTTATTAACCCGGGTTCGCCTGCTTACTGGGCAGTTGCACACACAAACACAGTGTTTAATGCAACTGCAAGGATTATCTCGGGATCCCCTTGGCAGACTGATATTCCCACCTAGCGCCACCTATCCGCAACTCTGTCCATGTTCTCCATGCTCGCTAGTTATAGCTTCCCGCAGGAGACTGAACGTAATTGTGCATTCGCAATGAAGGTGGTAGTTTCATTGCCTATCGAGGCAAACTGAATTTGGCATCACCATCGTTTTTTGTGTGTACTTCACCCCATTCTACCTCTTGTAGGCTGCACTTAAAGCTCTGTATCCTTGTCGCTTTAATAAGCCGCCTTGACTTATATGAACCTGCCTGAATCCTGTAAAGTGCTATATGTGTTATTTCCATTAGCTGTGCATCATTATCAGATAGCCCATTAGCAACTGGGTACACATTGTTTCTGCCTGACCTGCTATCTTGCTGCACACGCGTTGGAAAACTTTCAACAGCTACTAGATTGTAACAACCAAACAAATATTCTAGCTCATTTTTACTATACGTATCTTTTAAGAAGTCTACATTAAAATCACCACAAACCACACTACATCTTTTTGTCTTACAGATAACTCAATAATGGCTCAAGATTTTTCTTGAATAGCTGAAAGTTACCTTGAGGAGATCTGTAGATTGTTAAAATTACTATAGAAGTGTATTGCAGTAGCAATCAGAAGCACATGCTTCAAGGATCTGAGCTACACAAAAACTATTTGTTTCGATGTTTCTGACTTCGTGTCCAGTTTTTATATAAGTAGCAACTCCTTTTTCCATGCCGACTCTACATGAATAAGATGTTAATCTGCAATCACTTAAATTTAACTTCTCCATCCCTGCAGTTACGAGTACATGGTATTCTGACAAGGGAACCTCCCCATCGCACCCCTCTCAGATTTAGTAACGAGTTGGCCCAGTAGATAGGCCTTGAAAAACTGAACACAGATCAATCTAGAAAACAGGAAGAAGTTGTATGGAACTATGAAAAAATAACCAAAATATACAAACTGAGTAGTCCATGCGCAAGATACGCAACATCAAGGGGAATGTGAGCTGAGTAGTGCCGTGGTCCCGTGGTTAGCGTGAGCAGCTACCGAACGAGAGGTCCTTGGTTCAAGTCTTCCCTCGAGTGCAAAGTTTATTTTCTTTATTTTCGCAAAGTTATGATCTGTCCGTTTGTTCATTGACGTCTCTGATCACTGTAATAAGTTTAGTGTCTGTGTTTTGCGACCGCACCGCAAAACCGTGTGATTAGTAGACGAAAGGACGTGCCTCTCCAATGGGAGCCGAAAACATTTGATCGAAAGGTCATAGGTCAACCGATTCATCCACAGGAAATCACGTCTGATATATTCTATACGACACTGGTGACGGCATGTACTTCACATGACAGGAATATGTTGTCGACCCGCCTAACTTGTACAGTTGGCGACAGGAATATGTTGTCGACCCACCTAACTTGTACAGTTGGCGAATGGGTAAAAAGATTCTTCTACCTTGTCCGATTTAGGTTTTCTTGTGGATGTGATAATCACTCCCAAAAAGTGATGAAAACATAAGAGTATGTCACATAAACTGAAAATAAAAAAATTTAACTTTTCACTCGAGGGAAGACTTGAATCAAGGACCTCTCGTTCGGCAGCTGCTCACGCTAACCACGAGACCACGGCACTACTCAGCTCACATTCTCCTTGATATTGCCTATGTTACACATGGACTACTCAGTTTGTATATTTTGCTTATTTTTTCATAGTTCCACACGACTTCTTCCTGTTTTCTTGATTGATCTGTCTTCAGTTTTTCAAGGCCTATCCACTGTGCCATTTTATAACTAAATCTGAGGGGGGTGCGATGGGGAGGTTCCCTTGTGAGAAACACAAAACATCTATACCTTCAGAATTTGCCCCATTTACTAGGCCTACAAGAAGCTTATCTATCTTATTTTTCAGTCCTCTAATGTTCTGATGAAACACACTTTTTCTTTTCTTTTGTTACTGCTACAGACATTATGGCACTGTTCTGTTTTAATCTCTTTCAATACCTTCTGTCTGTAACCTAAAAAATGTGTCCCTCTGACTCCAGTAATCACAGGTATTTTGTCTTGTGTTCCTGTGCCCGCCCCCCCCCCCCCCCCCCAACCTTATATTTTCTGCCAGAAGATCAACTAATCTATCCTTCCCCCTCCTATTCAGGTGTAAACCATGTCTAGTGTAACCCCACCTCCAAATTGCATCAACAGGCACAGCACAAGTATGAGATTTAGTTTCTGCCGACAGTAAGCCCCCCCCTCCCCCACCACACACCCACGTCTCTGTTAACACGGATGTCAGCCGTAGTAACGCAGGGCTGGTCATGGTGCTGCAAAACATCCACAAACCACACATAAGTGTGAGTTGCTGCTGCTCCTATTACATCCAGCTCACACGTAGTGCTACAGTCCGAATTGCTAGCCAGGCTGTTTCCCGTTCCTCCTACTATAAGAACATGGTCCTAGCCATCAAAATCTTTGCACAAGACCCCTAGGTTTTCTGTAACCTGGCTAAGCTTAGCACTAGGTTTCACAATGCTTGTGACCTGGTACTCGACTCCTAGCCTATCCTGTAGCAACTGGCCTACACCTCTCCCGTGACTGTTACTTAACAGCAGGACTCTTTTTTCCTTCTGCCTGACTTGACCCCCGACCTAGCAATACAATTGTTACTACGAGTATGCTGCACTCTACTTTGCTCAAAAACTGTAGCTTCAGGTAACAAATCAAGCTGATTGCTCACTGGAATCTGAAAAGTGATTTCTGAGGTTTTCTCCTTCAGACTACCGACTTGTTACCTGTTCCCAGCTCACATCGTCTCTCTTTCCCTTCAACCTGTTTAATTCAAAGTGCACCGTTTCTAGTTCAGCCTGAAAGGCACAAATCTTTTTCCCCTGTTCCACGATTTTCTTGTCACGGCTACATAATCTATAACTCCATTGGCGAGCCTCATCTGGCACTGTTACAGCTCCCCGCTACAATCTCCCCAGTGAAACGCCAACCCACACACCTGACATTTCACACCCGTGCTCACTAACCTACGACAACATCCACAGTTGTCACACATGACGGCAGATCAAACAATACAAATTACACTACAAACAATTCCCCTACACCAATTAATAACTAACAGAAAGTAACTTAGCTTGCGGTGAGATGAGCAGACAACTTCTGGATGTCGGGCGAGTGTAGCAGCAGGCGAATGTAAACAGCGCGAGGTGAATTGCTGGCGTAGGTTATAGTGGCGGAAATCACGAAACGAGTAAGAAACTGAAGAGTCTCAATATTTTCTAACAACAAATTTGAACAGGTGCTATCACTGAATTATGTATAAATACTCTAATGGAAACAGAAACACCACTTAACGACTTTACTGCACAATATGGAAAATTAACTGTACGGAAGTACAGAAACACAGAAAACACGAACCGAATGCAAACTATACACTTAGGATACTCTTCAAAATAAAGCCACACAGACACTACCCGGTAATTATTGAACAATCACATAACTTACTGACGTCAATAACGAAAACAAACCCACGCCAAAGGCTTGCTCTTTAGAACAGTTATCTTTTCATGAAAACTACACAAGTAAAAGCGAAACTTCAATATATAGATCACATTAGATTTTTATTAACTTATTTAAGCTATAATATTGCCTTAATAAACTGTTTTTCTACGAGAAAACACCTATATCTACAAGCGCACTGAGTAAACACACACGCCTGCTTCAAAGAGCTTAGTTCTCCGATAGAAAGAAGGATCCTTTATTGTATGATTATATGATAGCGGAACAAACACTGGTAGCAGTTACTTCTGTAAAATATCTGGGAGTATGCGTACGGAACGATTTGAAGTGGAATGATCATATAAAACTAATTGTTGGTAAGGCGGGTACCAGGTTGAGATTCATTGGGAGAGTGCTTAGAAAATGTAGTCCATCAACAAAGGAGGTGGCTTACAAAACACTCGTTCGACCTATACTTGAGTATTGCTCATCAGTGTGGGATCCGTACCAGGTCGGGTTGACGGAGGAGATAGAGAAGATCCAAAGAAGAGCGGCGCGTTTCGTCACTGGGTTATTTGGTAACCGTGATAGCGTTACGGAGATGTTTAATAAACTCAAGTGGCAGACTCTGCAAGAGAGGCGCTCTGCATCGCGGTGTAGCTTGCTCGCCAGGTTTCGAGAGGATGCGTTTCTGGATGAGGTATCGAATATATTGCTTCCCCCTACTTATACTTCCCGAGGAGATCACGAATGTAAAATTAGAGAGATTAGAGCGCGCACGGGGGCTTTCAGACAGTCGTTCTTCCCGCGAACCATACGCGACTGGAACAGGAAAGGGAGGTAATGACAGTGGCACGTAAGGTGCCCTCCGCCATACACCGTTGGGTGGCTTGCGGAGTATCAATGTAGATGTAGATGTAGATGTAGTGCATAGCCACATGTTGTCTGTGCTTTCCTGGCATCCATCAGTACAGAGGATATTGCGCCGGCCAGCATGATCTCCAGATCTGACACCCACTGACCACCTGGTTATGGGTTGTCCAGACAGAGTTACACTATCCATCGCTAGCTACTACACTTGGTGTACTCTCTCAAAGACGTAATGACGTACACATATGTCATCCATGCACTGTTGGGCTGGATGACCAGACCGGTTAAAGCTATTACACTGGTTACCAGTGGTTTTGTAACATCAAACAAAATACCACTATTACAATTATACTGGTTATAATAAAACATAAATTACATAAAAAGTCATACCAAGTCAGTTTTTTTCTATTAACAGATCCATTGGTTTTAAACTACAGCGTGGGGTAAATAAAAATGCCCAGTAGAACAGAGTTCCATGGTGCAAAGAAACACAGCAGAGGAAAGAAAATACAGTACTAACCTGACTGTAGCAGATGTTGAAAATGATCTCAATTCATATCTTGGCACTTTTTAGTGCTGGTCCGCGAGTTGCTGAAAGCAAATATAAGCTGGACTGCTGTTCCGCTGCTGTTCTTGAAGACTATGAGGCCTGTTGCGATACACCTCAGCTTTGAGGCTCCTCATACAGAGTAATGGCACACTGAGAGATCAGGTCACCTGGGTAGCCAGCCAGGGAGGCGACCGGATTGATCTCTGATAAGAACCGTGTCAGATGGGAGAATGTGTTAGTGTGTTCCAAGGTTTGGCCGGCTGTATTGAGCAGTTCCTCCATCCTGTAGGGGTGTGAGTATATGCAAACGTTCACGTCCAATCGCATCCACTTGCCCGCGTCACTTTTATTTGGCTCACTCCGTACAATTCAGAATGGAAATTTTTATGTATGCAGTTAACAACACTGAGAGTAGTTCTAGATGGAAGTTAAAGTAGTTTTTACAGCTGTAGGTACAGCTAAATTTGGGTACTCAAACTTATGGTAGATGGAAGATGTGTCTGCTCTCATAAATAGTTTGGTTCTTAATATCTACATTTATTAGACTACTGCGTAAAAAACTCTCCGAATAAGTTGTATTTGTGGACGTTCTGTATTGAAATGACGAGATAGGCCATTTACAAAAGATGTAAGAAAGGGTATTTCATGCAAATGATTCAAATGACTCCGAGCACTATGCGACTTAACTTCTGAGGTCATCAGTTGCCTAGAACTTAGAACTAATTAAACCTAACTAACATAAGGACATCACACACATCAATGCCGGAGGCAGGATTCGAACCTGCGACCGTAGCGGTCGCTCGGTTCCAGACTGCAGCGCCTAGAACCGCACGGCCACTCCGGTCGGCGGTATTTCTTACATTTTGTGTGAGGAATACATGAGCAAAGGCAGTGGGCTCGCAAGTTTGTTGTGTAAGTTGCGACGTTAATGTGATACAGTGCGAAGGTAAGAGATGTTCAGTGCCAATTGCTGTGCCTATGTTTTGGTGAGTGCCAACTAACTATTTCGTTGACTGTTATTTTTACATGACGAACGCTGAAACACTGTTCTAGAAGAAAGGAATAAAAAGAGTGGTCCACTCTAATGTACCACATGCCGTTATAGCAGATCCGCAGCGAGAGGGCGTACCAAAACCAGTACCTCCATCATCACCCCAGGATGTAGCGGCGACAGTGATACAGTCGAGGATGTTCCTTCGATCTCACTTACGAACCTGAAAACTCCAAACATCCCCATTTAATCTAGCACCAGGAACTCCGCCGGTTAGTGTGTGACTATCGTCATTCTAAGCAGCAAGCTGAACGTACGAAATCACAAGAATGGAATCTGTTATATGACAACACTAACACAACTTCCAATTAAAAATAAAAAACTTTTCTGCATACTATAGGCAAGAAGGTAATTTCTGCTTATATTTTGATATTAAAGGGTTAATTAATGGGCCTGAAAAAGGTCATGGCCTTAGAGAGCGTTTCTTCATTGATTTACCAAAATATAACCTATAAGCAGTTTCACTTCACAATGGAAACCGAAAGTCATCCACCCCAGTTGCTCACTAAGTTTTAATGAGAGAGACATACGATAACCTACTGAAAATACTAAGTGGAATAAAGTATAATGAATTTCGTCGCAAATACGTGGGGACTGGAAATTTAATACTATATTAAGTGTAATGCAAAATGGTTACAGAAAGCAATGTTTTTTTTTATCAGACACTAGAGCAACAGAGCAACATTTTGGTAAGGAAGGCTGATGAAAGAGAATATATTATGCTCTGTTAGTTGAATCCAAGAATGTACATCTCCCTCCACTTTATATCAAACTCGGATCGATGATAACATCGTGAGACCTATGGGTAACAAAGATGAAGGTTTTCGTTATTTGGAAGAATTTCTTCCTAAAATGAGATAAGGTAAATTGAAGGAAAGTGATAAACTATTTCAATTTGAGAGTAAGGTGTACAAATTGGAAAAGGTGCATGGAGGGCAATTGTGAATGTAGTGAAAAACGTTTCTTAACAGAAACAAGAAGAAAAATTATAAACGTGTTGTTAAAAACCTTCTGGGGACATATAACGCCGTGGGATGTCCAATGTCTTTAAAACTACATTTCCGTCTTTCGCACTCGGACCATTTCAAGGAATGGCTAGCTAACGAAGAAGGTGAAAGGTTTTAGTAAGAAATTACAACAACTGGAACCAGATACCAGGGTCAATGGAATCTACCCATGATGGACAATTGCCACTAGTTTGCGAAGAAAGAAATTTCAACGTCATGTAAGAGAGAAGGAAAACTATTTAGTGCAACAAATATTTTTGTAGTATTTAAGTTGCTGTATTTAGTCACACACAAAAAAATTTTGTCTTGGAGTGGGTAAAACAGTTTCCTCTTTTGTGTTTGTAATAAGTTCAGGATGTTCATGTTTTCAGTTATGCTCGCAAGATGAAAGAAAACAAAATGAGGTGAAACTGGAACGGAAGAAGGCTTTAATGCCTCCCTATTACTGGATGACAGCATGAAACATCTGTACCATAACAGTCTGAATCTTTGCCTAAACCTGACAGATACAAGTGTCAGATAGATACAGGAAAAAAGAATAAGAAAGGAAGTAAGAAGAGACTTAGAGTACGGAACTAAGATATCGCAGTTGAGGAAAAGACACGAGTACATCAGATATATATTTATGGGGGGAAAGAATCTGCGAAACAAGAATACGAAAAGAGAATAAAAAGAGAGAAGAAATAAAATACAAACCATTGTCAGGAAGACAAATGAAGAGTTGTGGAATAATTTCGTGAGCAGAGCTGAACACAATATCCTTAGAAGACAATCTACAGCTCATAAAATGATAAAATATTTAAATACACCTGGAAAAGGGACAAAAAACCTAAATGTAATACCAGAATATGAATGGATTGCGCATTATAAGCCGCTCTGGTATAAAGAAAACCAAGCATTGGAGGAGAACCCATCCAAAATAGGTAGATCATAACGATCCTAGAGCTGAACGAGGCCCTGAATAATACGAAAAACAAGAAATCAACGGGACCTAACGGTATGAATACAGCGTCACTTAAACTTGACAGGTTAGTTCTAAAGATTAGAGATCATCATTTATACACAATATTCGTAGGAAAAGACGCCAATTCCCGAAACCATGGAAAGTTACAAGTGTCATATCAGTGTTTAAAAACGCTAAACGACATTAATTCAATAATTACCTTGGTAGAACATTAGCAGTCACAGCGTATGAGAATTAGCCAAAGTAATAAATCAACGTCTGCAAACCATTGTCGGAAATGTGTTTTCTGAAGAACAAAGTGGTTGCAGAATAGCGACATCCCGTATTGATAACGTTTTTATACTTCAGTAACTTGTAGAGAAACAAAGAGCGTTCAACAGAGAAACACATACCGATGAATGGGCTTAGAGAAGGCTTTCGACCATATAGATAGGGAAGTTTAATGGAACATAATACACAAGAAAGTATATCCTCATTAAATAATTAAGGTGACGCACATCCTATGTAGAAGTACAAAAATAAGAATAGAGACTAACCATGCTATATCAGAAGATATGCCAACAACCCAATGTGTCCGACAAGGGTGTAGCTTATCACCCACACTTTCTAATATGTACATTGACAATATGACTGAAACCTGGAAACAGCAAATTGATACAGGCTTAAGGTTATAACATAACATATTTTTAGATACAATGCTTTCTGCGGACGACCTTGTAGTTGTACAGGAGAGCGGAACTTCGCTTGGAGACGTATCTATAAACTGAACCAAATTCCTAAAGAATATAATATGAAAGTATCCATTCCAAATGGGAAAGTAACGGCTTTTAAAGGAACTAAACCGGTCAAGAGTGGGACCATAATGGGAACCAATACAACTGAACACGTCAGCCATTTAAGTTACCGGGAAAAATTATAAGCCAAGTGAATGATCTCGACATTGACAACAAACTACAAAAATATTAAATTATATGCGGAACAATCAATATACCATAGATAAATAAAATGAGAAAACACACACAAATGTAATTTTATATGGTAATGGCCGCTCCCATATTGCTATTTTGAAGTGAAACTTGGACAACTATTAAAAAGCGACAAAGTACAATCCAAGCAGCAGAAACGTAAGTTCTAAGAGGGCTGAAGGACTGTACAGGATTAGATAGACTAAGAAACGAAGACATAATAGCATAGCTTGGGCTATATGCTATAAATGAGAAGATCAACTCTAACTGTAAAAGCTGTCTAGAACCTCTAGAACACAATAACCACTTGTTATACAAAATCACGTCGTGATCCGAAGCAGATGTGGCCGTCGAAGCTAATAAAGGCCGCACAGAATAAGTTTTGACTCGACAGCTATAAAATGTGGCTCGACATTATTGCATCACTGTACCAGCAAGTGATACGTGCGACTGAAATCAAAGAGTGCAGAAGCAATTTTGTTTGAGCACTGTGCTTTGTAAAGACTTACATATCGCAATGAAACATGGCATTCCCGACCTGTGTTCATTACTGCGGATTAACTCTTCACTTTTCAACAATTTTAACTTAACAGCACTACAGAATCTCAGCGCGGCCATGTCTACACGCTGTCATTTGCTACGAGAGGGTTATCTTTAGAAGATACTAGGTAGCAGTCCTCAAGAGAACTTTCGCAAGGTGTGACAGATCTGCATAGCTCCAACGACAACCCTCGTGTTTATGGAACGTCTATTACAACCATGTATCTGGCCACACGGCTTGTTAACAGAAGAGGACTGTTGTAATATATGTTGCAGTCCTTTTTTTTTGCCGTTGTTATTGCTGCGTAGTAAGTGAGATTTCATTATTTGCTATCGGTTTCTTATGTTGCAGTCTTAATGGTAATAGTGTACCCGTCGAAAGTATAAGTGTTTTATAATTTTTTAGTATACATATGGTATCCATTCTATCAGAACGACTATTTCGAGTTGTCAAAATCATTCGACATACACTGGGTGGTCATAAACGTCCAGGAAAGCTTGTAAAGATGTTGCACGGTAGAAACAATCGTGAAAAAAATTTGATACGTAGCACCGTCTCCAATTTAATTAGCATTGACGTAAGGCAGTCAGATAGTTGCGCACGCAAATTCAAGTGGGGTACCAGTGACAGCGTTGTCAAAGGCCTTCTTCCTTCGGTTTCCTGAAACCGAGAAGACCGTATAGCAAAAGCTGGCGGTTAGGCGGTAGTAAGGATCAAGCCAACGGTTGAGCAGTCTCAAGCATTACCACCTACGGTATGAAATCAACCGACACTAATTGTATCATATTGCAGCGCCTGTGTTGTTCAGAAGTAGGATGTAGTGTTCCTTCCGACGTACATGCGCGCATGACCAAAGGAACTTTGCAGTGTACTTCTGAAGAATATAGTATTTATTCACCGGCCCTGGGTTTTCCATTAAAATGTCTCTCCTGTAAGGGAATATAAATAATGAATGTATGATTTCAGTCTGTAGAGACGTCGTTGACGACTTATGGAAGTTTGGATCTGACCTGAAGACGTGGTCGGATAGTCTAAGGGTTCGCGATAAGCGGGAAATCCGGGTTGGAGTCCTGGTCCGGCACAAATTTTCACTGTCGTCATTCCATCATACAGGTTATGGTTGTCCATACTAGCCAACTGATCTGTGGGCTGCTTGAATTTGCGTGCGTGACGATCTAATTGAATAGCTTCAATCGAAATTAAATCGGAAACGGCGCAACGTATCGGATGTTTTTCTTAACAGTTACAAGGGGCGTTCAGTAAGTAATGCAACACAATATTTCTCAGCCAATTTACGTTGGAAAATGAGGATTTTCATATTGGACAGTGTGGAAATTTCCGCTTCAGTCTCTATAGTTTCATAAAGTTCCGATAGGTTGGGTGTTTTAAGTACCCTTGAAAATGACGTCTGTTACTAAGGTGCGTTCGAATGAGAGAGCTAACTTTTAGTTTCTTTTGTTGGAAAACCAGAGCATCGTAGATATTCATAGGCGTTGGCAGAGTGTCTACGGAGACATGGCAGTGAACAAAACCACCGTGAGTTGTTGGTCGAGGTGCTTGTCATCAACGCAATTAGGTTGCGTAGGGTAAGAGGGTGTAAATCCAACCTAGAAATTTCTTGTGGCTCTAAAACGCTTATCCGAGGTCGGATCTTAACGTTATATACATTAAATTATAGATAATATAAAGGAGCAACTGTTTGCAAAATATTTTTGTTATACCACCAATACTTTTTGAGGTGTCCGTATTTTAAGAAACGTCTCTTTTTGCCATTTGCAAAAATGGTGGGGTAAATCCGACCTATTTGATTTTGCACGTTAATAGTTCTAAATGAACGGTTTTTTTTTGGAAGTACTTATAAGCAATTATGTTTTTTACATAAATGAACAAAATATATTAAAAAACAGTGTTTCGGGTATTAGAGTACTAAATGTACTGAAAGTTAAATGAATGTAAATTTTAATTAAAAAAGATTGCACGGCGGTGTAATAGCCATGTCGATCTCGGAATGTTAAAATCACGAGTGACAGCTCGTAAAGACATCCCCATTTGCATTGCAGCAACTGCTCAGCGAATATCGTTTTTATTGCGTTTTGTCGTTTTAGTTTGTAATTTCGTACAATTTTCCTAAAAATAAACAAAAATTCACTTTATTTCCATAAATAAATAATTTCATACATGCAAACGATAAAAATATGCGGTCGAATTTACCCCACCATTTAGCGGTCGGATTTACCCCACCATGTCATTTTTCGTTTAACACAAAGAGAAACCATTTGAACGAAATTTCCAACATAAACGATACATACACTGAACAGGTCACCAAATGCACTGCAGAATTACTTACTGTTTGTTTTGCGATCGTTTTATTTAATTAGGTAAATCTTGTGATACAATTTGCACAAAAATTAAATTGAAACAATCGAAAGCACACTTGTTGTCTTTTGAGTGTCGAAATGTCAAATGCGGCAAAGCTGTCAAGGTGACATTTTCGTTATTTTTAATGCTCTATTTGATAACACTAATGCGAAATTGCTCAGCTTTGCCGTTTCTCACAAATAGAGGGCGGTCTGGTTTACCCACCCTGTCGGATTTACCCACCTTACCCTATACCTGTCCGATATCCCGCGTGCCGACAAAACTTGAAGAACCTTCAGCGTGTTCATTGCCATAAAAATCCAAACGAACTTCCCTTTCTCCATGACAAGGCAAGGCTTCACATAAGTCCACGATCCCAAGAGGAGCTCACAAAACATTGGACGGTTCTTCCTCATCTATCTACAGTCTGGATCTCGCACTTCCCGACTTCTATCTGATTGGTCCAATGATGGACGCGCTCTGCGGGAAACAGTACTTGGCTGATGGAGAGGTTACTGATGCAGGAAGATTTTCGCTCCGACGTCGACCAGCAGAGTGGTTCCATGCGGGTACGGAGGTAGCCTAAGGTTGTCAAAATAAACACAGAATATGTTCGTTGAAAAATAGGATTTTGTCGGCGTAAGAATGGGGAATAACATGCTATATTGGAGTCAACATAAACAACCTGCTTTCGGAAAAAAATGTGTTGCATTATTTACTGACGACCCCCCGTATTTTTCAACACAACCTACTATACTACACCCTCAAGAGCTTTTCAGGCTGTTTCTGACCATCCTGTAGGTGACCAATGGCCGTAGGCAGTGCCTTTCACACACTCTCTCTTTTTCTGGCTATTTGTTTGTATTCGTATTTGATCTAATGTTACTTAATGGTGGAAATGACGTGAGTTACATGGGGGTGGGGGGGGGGGGGGGGGGGAGGGTGAGGGAGCTGGTTAAGTGAGCGTCTAAGTGTGTGTATGTACGTGTGGGTGGCTACATGAACGCCCATCAGAGATGGGCGAATGCTCTTGTAGAGAGAAAGTGGAAGCGAATGGCGTGCTACTGAAGGAGAAAGTAGCGAGATGGGGAGAGGCCGGACTGATGCAGTGGGAGAGTGAGAGGGGCGCCCCTTCGTCTGGAGCCGCCCTCACCTCCCCCAACCGCTCCCACCCGCCCCCACCACCTCCTGTCCTGAGTCCAGGTCGGCCAGCTAATGCCTGGTGCTCGTTCAAAGGGTCTGCGCCTCCATTTGCGAAATGGCTCACCCTTTGAGCATCTCACACGAATTTTGGCGCTTACGGAGCCTGAGAGGCAGACAGCACGCTCGAGACGATGTCGGCACAACACCTGGCTTACAGAAATCCTCCGTCAGATATAAGCCACGCAGGTATTCTCTCATGCTGCTTAATGCACAGATGCCAGTGAGATATTCCTTCTAGAAAAAGGAATGGGTAAAGAATGTTTTTCGCTTTCAGTGTTTTCCCTTTCAGATACCTCATTCCACGTTATGACCATCGCTGAAACGCCATATATATATATATATATATATATATATATATATATATATATATATATATATATATATATATATATATTCTCAAAAACATAAACTGACGAGAAACACTATCACAAAATATGTAATGAATCAGCCAGAATGACATCAGCCGAAAAGAGAAATAAAGTATCAAGAGTTTTTTCTTTGACAAAAATGGAGCAGCTACATAGTCGGCGTCGCTGGATTTACATCTCAGAAGCTGAAAGAAGCTGTGAAGGGCTGTTTATTGACTAGTTACTGACCTCTAGATCACCTACAACGCGGTCGGCCGCTGCCGATAGTAGTTGGTGGCAATATGAATTACAAAGAATAGTTACAAAACCAAACTCGTAAGTAAACATGTACTGTGCAGAAGAGTGTGGGTAATTTGGTAACCTAGCTGCTTTCACACCTCATATTCATGGGCTCAAGTGCCTTCTTCTCCCTCAACCATTTTTAATACCGCACTTCACTTTATTACCAAACCGTCGACTCCCTTCTACCTCAGGATACGGCCTATTAATCGATTCATTCTTTTAGCCAAGTATTACCATAAATTACCTTCTTCTCAATAGTTATACGATATAAACGCCCAGTCTTTTACATTCTTCTGTAGCGTCACCATTCCAATGCTTCTGTTCTCTTCTTCCCTCAACTTTTTGTCATGCACGTTTCACTTCCATACAAAACTAAACTCCAGAGAAATATCTTCAGAAAAGCCTTCCTAAAATTATCTTTATATTCGACGTTTTTAAACTCATTGTTCCGTAACATTCTCACCTGGTTCCATGTGCCATCTTTAGAACTGCAGTTTTTACGCTCTTCTTCACATTTGAGCGTATATCGCCAATATCAAGTATCTCATACAGCTGGAAAATTCTGTGTGTGCTTCAAACAGACTACTCTGACACAGAAAATTAATGAAGAACTGGACACATCTTTAAACCCATGAAGAATTAATGTGCTTGAACGAAATGACTTACATGCAGGTTTTATGGAACTTGCTGTGTATCCTGAAGTAGAGAACTGCATAATATTAAAAATGAGATTAATTGAAGGTATTAACAGAAACACGTTTAAAATGACGACATTAAGTCATTCAATTTAAACACAAATATGAAACGCATCTAACAAGCTGAGTTACTACGTATTACAAAGCCATTCTGCATGGATGCTACCAAGTAAACATGCTGGTTCTCAGAGTTACTTGAAAGTCTTGAGAACGTGTCCATTAGAAACTGACCAACGAGCTTCTAACT
Organism: Schistocerca americana; assembly: GCF_021461395.2. Lineage (NCBI taxonomy): Eukaryota > Metazoa > Arthropoda > Insecta > Orthoptera > Acrididae > Schistocerca > Schistocerca americana. The sequence goes on along the minus strand of NC_060121.1, from coordinate 352,296,537 downwards.
AAATGAACGCAGGGACTCTCATTCTGACAGACTGAGAAATGTATGCATCTACAGAAGTGTTGCTGGACGTGAGACAGAAAACTGCAATGATGTGACTGAATTCCGACCAAGAGTTGTCCTAAGCTGCCGGTGCCGCTAATAATTCTCGTTGTAAATTATCAGCGTAAGATAACTGCAGATTGTTACTGTCATGACTGTCTCTCTGAAGTACAGGCCGAAGGCCATTTGTCCGCCAGTACGAACTCTGGCCCCAATCAGTTGCCCGAGTGTATACATCAGCTCAAGGAGATTCGTTCCGTGCCAAGACCTGTGTCCAACTCTTTGATGCACACTGTACTCCATACCTGCATGAACTCTCAAATTTATACATGACTCCAACCCTGAATAAATTAGTTGCTTTTCTAGCCGAATCGTACAGCCCTCTCTTTCCCTTCTGTGGTATCGATAGCAACGATGGCATGGCATAGGTATAAGTTCGAAGGTTGACAACTACGGCAGACACCGACGACAGCGCACTCTAGCCGGAGCGGGAGAGCTCTACGAGCTCCGCTCCAGATTCTGCCCATTTGATCAAGAGCAGACGGCCTGGAAACATCGCTTCAACCTCAGCTTGCTATTGAGACTATGTACTACTTACGATGGGAATACAGTTTTGCACCTACGGGCTCACCAGTTGTAAAGTTACGTTTGTCATTGACTAATAATTAAATGTACTTTCACGTAAAAAGCTGTGCTGAGAATCTTACCTCCCCTGCTTCTGCTTTCTTCCTAAATTCGGCCTACCCGTTCAGTTTACAGGAGCAGACCCACGCGACGCCTTCCAGGCAGGGTACAAAACCTTCCGTCAAACAAGATATGATCGCCAATTTCTTTATAAGAGCACACAGCCTACCAATGGCGTGACTGATTCTTATGCAAATATCCCACCCACAAAAACATGTCTCGTTAAAACTCCAATCACTTTTCGATCCACCTCTCTTTTTCAAAAACGTTCTCTCAATGATTTACTGACAACAAGGCAAGTGTACCATCTTCGCTTATTTGCGCACAGTAGCTAGTCTGTATCAGAGTTCCTCAGAAAATAAAAGACTGTGCTTGAGGTTAGGCTCTCGTTTTGCGGCATACCGTGTTTCTTTAGGAATGTGCTACATTACTATCTGCTGGAAGCGCTTCAGCACATGGCAGGATGCTTCTTTCTGGCTGACAGAAGTTCCTACTCTCAGCACTGCTCAGCCTTTAAGCTGAAGATGAGTCAGAAAGGAACAACAGCACTGGTGCCCCGGGGTTCACCCAGCAATGCAACCTTCTTGGAGACAATACCTTACGCTACCTTCTTTGTGCGAATTCCAGAGCATCTGTTGGCTGCTTGGACCACTTTCCCGTTGGACATTGCCTTGCCTGTCCCAAAATCAGTGTGCACAAGCTAGACGTCAGTACATACAGTCACTGAAGTCAAATTAACTTTTATAAGCCGTTTTTCAAATGTTCTGTCTCCTCGTTATCGTCGTAGTAGAGCGTAATTTTCCTATTAAGTGAACAGGGACGTGCCAAATGGTTTGATGCTTTCCCCAAAAAGTGGAATTGTTTTGTCAGGACTGGTTCTCCCAACGCTTTCAACAGTTGTGGAATAATATCGTCTCCCCCAGGGTACTTGTTATTGACTTAGGTTTTTCACAGCACTTCAGATTATTTTCGTAAAATTAAATCTTCATCCTCATCTTCATGTACTACTTCTTCCCATTCTATAATACTGTCTTTTAGTTCGTTCCCGTTGCATTACCCTTCTACACCTCTGTCCGCCTCTCAGGTTTCCCGTTTTCCCTGTAGACTAGTGTCTCCAAAAGTCTCTTTAATTATCCTATAGGCGCTGTTGACAGTTTCCCCAGTCAGTGGTCCTTCTACAGCCTCCAATTTTTTCTCTAAACACTCCTGTTTAAAAATGTTGGTTTCAGTCAGTCTGATATTTTAGAGACATGTTTTCCCTTTTGCATGCTCATTTTCTACAGACTTAAATTTGTCCAACTGAATACAATGTATCCTGTGTTATCCAAGACGTGTTACTAGGCTTTGTCTTCTTCTTTATTTAATTTTCTGCTCCTTTTACTATTCCCTCTGTCAAAACTACCCGTTCGTCTTCTGTTATAATTCTTTCCCCGCTTTCTATCAATCGTTGCCTAATATTTCCTTTCATAGTGTCAACAACATTCATTCTTTCAGTTTATTCGGGCTCCAACTCCTTCACTTACTATCTTCCTCCAGTTTCTTCAATTTGATTTGGTTGGGTTGGATTGATTTGGGGGATGGAATCAAACAACTAGGTCATCGAACCCATCGGATTAGGGAAGGATGAGGATGGAAGTTGGTCGTGTCCTTTTTAAGGAACAATCTCGGCATTTGCCTAAAGCGATTTAGGGAAACCACGAAAAGCCTAAACCAGGATGGCCGAACGCAGGTTTGAACTGTCTTCCTTCCGAATGCGTATCCAGCGTCTAACCACTGCACCACCTTGCCGCTGACAACCAATAATTTATGGTTCCCTGGAAATGTATTACCCATTGAAATGTCTGTCTTACCAATATGTAATCTACTGAAAGCCTCCAGGTGTCTCCAGGACTCTACCACTTACACGAACTATTCGTGATCCGCAAACCAGGTATTAGGATATATTAAATCATGTTCTTTGCTCACTTCTAGCAGGTGGCTCCCCCTTTCATTCCTTTCCACCTGTTCATGTCTCATAGTTTTTCCAACCTTTCCTCTTTCTACTATCTAATCTTAATCCCTCATCACATTTTTCCGTTTTCCTTAACTACTTTAATTATTGATTTTATCTTGTCATACATTCTTCCAGTCTATTTACCACCTGCGTATCTAGGAGGCAGCTTTGTATGGAATTGAAACGTTGGTCATAAAAACTTGACAAGGAGAGAATGGAAGCATTTTAGCAAGGAGTGCCACGGTATAATACTGTTAGACAGATAGATTATATATAAGGTACCGAATGGAAGAGGGGGAAAGGAAATCTATGATACACCTTGACACATCTTACAACATCAAAGAATCGTCCGATCTGTAATTAAAAAAATGGCTGTGGGGCATGGGAGTTCGGGGGGCGAGGGGGAGGGGGGGCAGGGGTTCGTGAAATTTGTACAGAAAGTCCGGTTCCAATGGAAGTCAGTTGCAGTAGTTGCGAAGATATTAAGAGGCCTTCACAGGATAGGTGAAAGTGAACAGTAGCAAATGAATTTCCGAACTGAAGACCACAACAGGAACAGGTAGCTGTTGTCTAATGATTATCTTGTAATCCGAAAACTAATACACGAAATAAATTAGCTGGTGAGAATAATCAGTTTTTCACTGACGAAATATTTTATAATTCCAATGCCGCTCTGTCGCATAGTTAGGGGAAGTCGAATTTAGCAGCCGTAGCACCACATTTTTCGCTAGTGTTGGAACTCCTTTGCGAATGGAACTCAACCCGTCATTCTTAACGGGGCAAAATCGATAGATGTAAAGATAATTTTAGGAGAAACCCAGCAAAATGGGAAAGACCTGCAGTGAGACTGACTATTGTTGCTGGGAGGGGCAGCTGATCTTGAACATGAATAAATTTAAGTTGTTGTAAGTAGACAGGCGAAGAGACCCACTGAAATTCGATTACACTTTTGGAAATAGTGACCAAGACAAGAAAACTAGAGAGATTAGGCCTCGCTTGGAAGTTCACCGGGCATTTGTCTTTACACGAAACATTTGTGAATGGAATTGCGAAAGGAGAGAGGGAGGGTGGATCTGTGAGTGTGACTAGGGTAACTGGCGCCCGGGGTAAACTTTGACCTTGCGCTACATCACACCTCTCCTACCAAATTCCGAACTGCCTGTTAGTTTCTACGTGTGTCAGTAAAGCAAACTGACAATGTAAATGCATTTCATTAATTGTACAGTAGTTTGGGTGTGTGTAATTTTAAGCGTTGAACTTCGCATTCCAAACTCCGGACAAAACCAATCATGAAACCATACGTATATCAATAGTAACAAATATTGTTATGACTTGGTTACTACAAACAGTTAATTAGTTGCTGTCATCTCTGGTAATAGAAAGCCACGTTTGTTCAGATAGAAAACAAGGTGAAATCGATACATATAACCTTTGACGATAAGTAGCAAACAAAGAAAACTCGGAATTTGAAAATTAACATTTCTTTCTCGTTGGTTAGTAACTGTGTCGTTTTTAACATAAAAAATTGCGAAATCTTGCTGCAACTAAATTTTATTTTTACGTTATACTGCAACAAAAGGTAAACTGTAGTCAAGAATAAGGCTCGTTTAATTTTGACTTTTCAGATTAATGAAAAATATTCATCTTATTTTCAGCATCTGAAAATCTCTCCAAATCTTTATTTTGACATAATAAACCTGTAAATGGACGAAATTTACGTATTGGTTTCAACAAGAAACAAGGAACATTGTTCAAACCTCCACAGTATTTCTGGTCGGAGATGACCAACTGAAATAAAATAAAAGGAAATAAAAATTTCTCCTTTGCTGCTCCAAATCACTCAGTTAAAATTATACTAGTTCGGTTAGTCTCTTTCTAAATTAAGCTAAACGTGGTTACAGTGAGAACATTGTTTGATAAAGGGTCTGCATCTAATTTTCCGCAGATACTTTCGTCATCGTAGGCATTAATGATCTGCAAAAACTCTTCAAGTTTTCATAGTTAGACAGAATTGCGGCTTGATAACAATGTGCGCCACTCTTAAACCTCTGCATGCAGCTTTTCACTAGAGTAATAACACTTGCAGATTTGCTTAAATTGTTGCAGTTACTTCTCATGTCCTCATTGAAACAAATCCTCGTTCTTCTTTCGTCGGCTCAGCTGGCATATTCATCTAGTATCTGAAAACCAGAAACAACTGCCTCTGTACCTGCGAGACGTGAGTGAACCGAACTGTTTTTCAGCACAGTCCAGTCCGAAAACTCTGTTGATTTCCTGTGATACATCTTCGCTTCGTTCAGATTCTGGCGTCTTCCGGTATTCTCCCTCATTTCCTTCTTCTGTAAACCATCTCTTTCTCCTCCTCCGCTTCTCCTTCTTCACCGAGAAGCCTTCCCTTTTATTTTGCCCTTCCACATTCTTTCACCTGTCACAGCATTCCCACTCCACAGCAACGGCGCACAGGGTACGTGTCTCAGTTGCCATACCCTGGTTACGCCACTGAGAGAAAATAGTGGTAGTATGAGAAACCGAAGGAGAAGGGGATCCTCTCCAAGCCCGCACTAAAATGGTCACCAACATAAAAAAAATTGCTACTGTAACATCTGCGAAAAACTTTAATGTGCTTATCGAGGAGTTACAGGTTGCAGATCTGTGATGTGTCCGTATGTCTGGGTGAAATCATCCACTGATAGGTCCCATCCAACAGATAGTAAACTGAAAACGATTGAAGGATAGCGGTTTTGAGAACAGAGGAGGGGAAAAAGTGTCACAGCAAGCGTTATAGGAAAAAACGTTTGCAGCAGTCTGTGCGAGTACTAGGACTACTAGAATGTATGTTCCAGTATCCTAACTTCACGCCTGGGAGTTGTTGAATGTTAGTAGGGAAGTGTTAATATTGTCCTGGACCAGCGCACATGTAACATTCCCAAGTCGTAATCAGAGAGGGATATTCAATATATTCAATCATAAAATGGACCTCTCGCTTCTGTTTTCGCTGGTTAGTAGGCCGTGTGAGCTGGCGGTGCCAGTCAGGTTTACTGTGATGCAAGTGGTCCATGCCACTGATTTAATTGTTTGTTTAGTTTGAAAGTACGCTAAGTGTTTTGTTGAAAATAAAACGGTCACGGTTGCAAAGCTATTTTTACTTAAAAATGTTCCGCCATGGTTAGGCCCATCAGATTATGTAATAAGGAAAAAGGAGACTAATTAAATAACTATCTGGATAGGATAGTTATTTTTAAGTTAATTACAAGGCACGGTTCTAAGCTGCGCCAATAATTTAATTAAAACTGTAAACAACTGTCTAAGTTGACCGCCCGGCTACCAAAACTTTGTGTCAGCCACACACATAAAACCGCATGGGTGAAAATCCGGTCGTCAGATAAACTGAAACAAAGAGTGGGGACCTACACGGAAAAATTTCGGAAATCAACCCACAGCCACAACGGAAACGAGGTCTGACCAACTGATAAAGGAAACCAACGAAGAACTACGAATACCTCTGAACTGTTACAGCAAGTAGAGCACAGCACAGAGCCAGGCGTACGTCATATTGGCCTGCATGGCAAACAGGTGGGCAATCTAACCGGCAGCAGCACTAGACTTACTAAACGGTGGATAGTCGCATATAGCCACGCTAACACAACGAAAGCTCAACAAAAGGCGCTAGTCTCTTAATTGGAGACTAGGCTAATATGGAACTCATGAACCTATACTTGATAATAAGTATTAAATTAGATCGAAATTAAAAGTAATATGCGGTGAAAATTAAAATTGTTGAACAGGTAATATGGCCCATCCATATCACGTGCATTAATGTTATGCTTACTACGTCAAAAGTATTATAGTATTCGACGGTAAAGTCAAAGATTAGCAGTACGATACGAATAAACCATATGAAAGCAGTGTACATGAGTAATTAAATAAATAAGCCAAACGTAAAACTTCTACAAATCTGTAGAGGGGCAGAATGCTATGGCACTGCACTATTAAATGCACGCTCAAAAAACCACACAGTTAAATAGAATGTTCATATAGGTCTACATAAAACCTTAACATTTGAGTACCTAAGAAGTGGTCATGGGATTAAAATGCGTTGTACACCATACGAAAGGAAGATAAATGGAAGATCCAGAACCAACGGATCACACTAAACCACTTACGTAGGTGGTTCACTTTCTATAAGGAAAAGTGTTACTGATGACATTACTCCAGATTTAGGATGAAGGGGTCGTTCGCGGGCCTTGAATCCTAGTATAGTGTGTGGCGAGGTTTCTGAGTACCTCCACGAGAGTATTCTGAAGTATGTCTGCGATTTGTATGTGGGTGTGTATCCGGGAGCTTTGCTTAGAATTTGTAATACCCTTTTCTGTAGACCTGTGATCAGCAAGCGACGCCGACGTGTCGGAGCTGCTTTACGTTGGACCGAAGCTTCGCATGTCATCAGTGGTGTAATTAGTGCCATATCCATCGATCTCGACGTCATGCTGTCCAGTGTGCTTCATCTATTAGGATACTGTTGTTCACCCTCTCGTATGTTTTCTTGGTGACGTCTCGTATGTGGTTTCCCAAGGAGTGTTCCCGATCCAACCAAACACTTAGGTATCTGACTTTCTCATGGAAACGTATTGGGTGTGCGTGTAGAGTATTTTGTCTACAGTGTTGGTGTTTGTGCTGTTGTTTCGGTTTGCATGTAAAGATAATTGCCTCCAACTTGTCAACGTTCACTTTGATACGCCATCTCTCCAACCACGGTCGACAGTCTTCAGTGCTGTCTGTAATCTTGAATTAATATTTGATGATCTTTCATTCTAGGGGGATCACAGTCACGTAAATGTTTTTAAAAGAAATGTCCATCTTTCGACTGTTAATTGTTCATTTATTTCACACTATCATAGTTTCGGCTTCATAGCTTTTCTCAAGTGCATGTGAACTGTAAATTAATAAAGCGGACATGCCATACAAAGCAAGGCATAAGAACAAGAAGTTATTACGTATGTGAAAACATTACTTACATCTTACAATATGTCTAAGCTGTCTGTCACAAGTCATTGCCGAATTTTTTTCCCCTTTATTGTATTTCAACTACCCATCTGGGGCGGGCTGGCAGCAGCATATACGCTGCTCTTCAGCCAAAAGACATTAATTATGCAGTAGAAGACATTTAAAATTACAAAGGAGAAGATATGGCGTACATAAATATAAAAATGGGGAACATAATGGAAGAAAACAAAGAAAAAGGGGGCGACTGTAAAACAGAGATAAAAACCTTAAAAAGTATTGTGCACAGAAAACCTCACACTGCGACAATTAAAAGAACACAAGGCGAACTATAGCTGGAGCATAAAAGTAGTGATGGACAGGGTAGCACATAACGATCACTGACAATAACACTATGTATAAATCCAGCACACAATTAAAATCACAACTCTGGATGCACAGGAGAACAGCACCAAATACGACACTGATCTTGTACACTGATAACGATGAGCAAACACATGATCTGCCAGAGACATGGAGATGAGGGAGAAGGGAAAAAGAGAGGGAGGGGTAGAGAGGGAGGGAGATGAGCGGGGGTGCATTGAAGAGGGCTGGGGAGGGAAGGACGTGGGAGGGACACAGTTGTGGAGTGGGTGCAGGGACTCATGGGTGGAATGGAGGAAATCTAAGGAAGGGTATATGTCACAGTGAAGTTCAACAGAATCCTGCCTTGGGCATGGGTGTGTGTGATGTCCTTAGGTTACTTAGGTTTAAGTAGTTCTAAGTTCTAGGGGACTGATGACCTCAGAAGTTAAGTCTCATAGTGCTCAGAGCCATTTTTTGAAGTTCAACATCTGGGAGGGAAAGGTGCTGGAAATTGGCCTGATGAAGGAGATGGAGGGCATCGAGGTGGAGACGGAGGTATACAGTGATAGAGGCGCGGAAACAGGCGGGGAGTGGGGGTGGAGAAGAAGGAGGAAACCAGGAGGTGGGGGGATCAAGCCTGTGGACAGTGTAAAGGATATTGAGATGTTGAAGCAAAAGGTGGAGGTGGGGGAAGGGGATGAGGTATACAGGAGCTGTGAGGGGGAAGGAAGGTGGATATGGAAGGCAAGGCGGAGCACAAGCTGTTTGAGGATTTGGAGGCCTTGTAAAAGCAGAGGGTGAAGGGGAGGTGGAGATCCAGGCTATGCTGGCATAACACAAGACAGGAGAGGGCTTTGTGGATGTGGAGGATGGGGGAAGGATGCAATCCTCCTGTCTGGCCAGACAGGTGTTTCAGGAGGTGGAGGTGGGACTGGGCTTTCTGCTGGAGGGTCAGGAGGTGAGAGGTCCAAGTGAGGTGACGATCAACGGTGAGGCCAAGATATTGCATGGTGGGGGCCAGCTGGATGGGACATCCATAAATGGTGAGGTAGGAATCTTGGAGACGGAAGGAGTGGGTGGTGTGGCCTACAATGATTGCCTGGGTTTTGGAGGGGTTGAGACAAATGAACCACTGTAGCATAGAGAGCCACAAAGGCAGTGTCATCAGCATATTGGGTTGGTTTGGGCATATCAGTGGTGTACAGGAGATGGCAGAGAGGGGAGGGGACAGAGCTCTGGGGGAAGCCAGCAGTGGGATAAAAGATACAGGAATTGAATTGGTTTTGTAGATGGTGACATAGGAAAGACAGCATGAGAGGAAGGAAGCGACCAGATGGACAAAATTGATAAGAAGGGTGTAGGTTTGGAGTTTAAAGAGTAGACCAGGATGCATTACACGGTGAAAGACATTTGGGAGGTCAAGGGAAACAAAAATGGCAGAGTGACGGGAGTTAAGCTGGAGGGACAGAAAGTGGCTTAGGCAAGGTAGCTGGTCTTTGGCAGAAGAGGTCAGTCGGAAGCCACACTGGGTGAGGGGGAGAAGGTGGTTTGAGTAAGGTTTAAATGGCTCTGAGCACTATGAGACTTAACTTCTGAGGTCATCAGTCGCCTAGAACTTAGAACTAATTGAACCTAACTAACATAAGGACATCACACACATCCATGCCCGAGGCAGGATTCGAACCTGTGACTGTAGTGGTCGATCGGTTCCAGACTATAGCGCCTAGAACAACACGGCCACTCCAGCCAGTGTTTGAGTAAGGTGCTGATGGATACGATGGGAGAGGACTGATTTGAAGACCTTACTGAAGATGGAGGTGCGGCAGATGGGCAATAGGAAGAGGTGATGGAAGGGCATTTGTTGGGTTTGAGGAATAAGAGAACACGGGATGTCGTCCACAGGTCAGGGTAGAAGCTGGTAGAGAGGTTGACGTTAAAGAGATTGGCAAGGACAGTTAGGAAGGAGAGGGGGCTTTCTCTAAGGTGGTGGTAGGGGAAACAGTCGTCACCAGGGACAGTGTTGTGTTTGGACTGGAGGGTAAGTTTAATGTCTTTTGCTGTGATTGGAGTGTTGATGTCTGAGGGTGGCAACTGCCCTAAATGCTGGAGACTAGGAGCAAGTGGACCTACCAAGATATTGGCGCATTCTGTGACAGTAGGGAAAACAAAATAATCGAAGTGGGGATCATTAGGGATGGAGAAGACCTCGGAAAGGTGGGAAGCAAAATGGTTGGCCTTACTGAAGTTGTCACTGAGGGGGGTGGGGGGGTTGTGGCCAAATGGGAATATGCTTAAGGTGGCCAATGGTGACACCACCCTGTGCTCGAGGACCAGTTGCATCAGTGAGATGGAGGATATAGGGAGAGGTGCAGAGAGTATGGTGGGGCTGGAGAAAGGTTTAGTTCAGGAGGAAGGTGTCGACCCGGTGGTGGGAGAGGGTGTTCATGAATTGGTATTTGCTGGTGCTGAAGGAAGGATGTTTTGGAATAGGATGCGACTTTTGTGCCATGCCATGATGGGAAGAAGGGGGGTGAAGAGAGGGAAGAGGCTTAAACTAGAGGCGGGTGAAGGTCAGGTGGGCTTGGTTGTGGGAATAAGTGGCGAAGGTGTTCAGGTGAAAGATAGAGCAGGTGGCAAGGAAAATCTGTTAGAGGGTGTGGGGGCACTGACAAGGGTGAATGATTTGAAGGATTATGGTGAGGAATCGGATGATGTCTTGAGTGATGGGGGGTGGACAGAGGGAATAGTTCGGGCCTACAGGGGAATCAATGGGACAGACGGGGACAGTAAGCTCAAGGGCAGCAAGATGCGGTTTAGCTTTAAATTTGTGGGACTACATGGGTTTGGGACCACTGCAGGTGTTACAGGAAGGAGGGGCAGCGAGGGTGGGGCAGCTTTTAAGAAAATGGGAGGCTTTGCAATGGAGAGAAGTGGGAGGATTTTTGCAGTTATGGGTCAGGTGAGTGTTGTACATGAGGCATCACTGGCAGCAGTAGGGTTGTGGAGAGGATTTGGAGGCTTCAAAAGGGTGGCGATAGTGGAAAATCAGGACACTGTGGGTGAGAGGGTGGTCAATGGACGGGGAAGACTCCAAAAAGACTCGCATGAGATAGGTGGGATCGGAGGCATTGTGGACACAGTGGGCAGAGCGGATTTCCAGGTCTGAGTGTGAGTTCAGTTCCACCAATAACTCGCCCTCCATGAACACAGGGCTGAGCTTGGTAATCACGGCAGCATAGGTGGGGTGACAACAGGGAGGCTGGAGTTGATGCAGAGAGGAAGAGGAAAGGAAGGGTGTTAGGGATGCATGGAGGCCAAAGATAATGTGCAGGAGTTTGCGGAGGAGATCCACGTGAAAGGAGGGGGAGAGGGAGTTGATGAGGACTGAGTCCCTCTAAGGAATTAGCTGGGAGATGGGAGCACCAAGTAGATACTTTCGTATCTCCATGTTGAGGGTATGGGCATCAAGGAACTTAGGGTTTGGGGTGGACAGGACAAAAGGTGTGGAGGGTGGGGGCTGGGGTATGGGTGTCAGGAGGAGGGGTGTTGTCCATGGAGAGAACAGAAGGAGTACGAGGAAGTGGTGCCTTTTTCTTGGAAGTGGCGAGAGCAGAGGCGGGAATGATGGGTTTCTGGGGTCATTTGGAGACTGTAGGCTGGGAGGTGGAGAGAGGGATGGGGAGGAGAGGGAGGTGGAAGGCGGCAGATCCTGTAGGCATGATGGAGGTGCCAGATGAAGTGACGGGGGGGGGGGGGGGTTGGTTTGAGAGAGGGGAAACCAACCACCTGAGGGTGGCAGTGGAGGGGTATATACGTGAGGTTGGGTGCAGGAGCGAGAGCTGTTGTGGGTGGGGACGCCAGGGGAAGGGTGTAGATGTGGGGTTACACAGCAGGGGACGAGATGAGGGAATGGGTGAGTAAGGGGATGGGAGGCAATGTACACTACTGGCCATTAAAATGGCTACACCACGAAGGTGACGTGCTACAGACGTGAAATTTAACAGACAGGAAGAATATGCTGTGATATGCAAATGATTAGCTTTTCAAAGCATTCACACAAGGTTGGCGCCAGTGGAGACACCTACAACGTGCTGATAGGAGGAAAGTTTCCAACCGACTTCTCAGACACAAATAGCAGTTGACCGGCGTTGCCTGGTGAAACCTTGCTGTGATGCCTTGTGTAAGGAGGAGAAATGCGTACCATCACGTTTCCGACTTTTATAAAGGTCGGATTATGGCCTATCGCGATTGTGGTTTGTCGTATCGTGACACTGCTGCTTGCGTTGGTCGAGATCCAATGACTGTTAGCACAATATGGAATCGATGGGTTCAGGAGGGTAATACGGAACGTCGTGCTGGATCCCAACAGCCTCGTATCACTAGCAATCAAGACTACAGGCATCTTATCTGCATTACAGTGTGGGACTTGTTCAAAGTATTTTCATTGGGGGGGAATGCAGTGGGGAAGCCAGTGGTCATTTTAGGGAGATCCTCTCCTGGGAATGTAGAATCTGTAGTAGAAACAAGTTAATAGAGGAGCAGGAGTGTAAGATCTTTGCCCTTCAGGTGCAGTTACAATGCGCAAAGGAGGAAGTAGATAGGTTGAGGAGGGTGAAGGGTGGTGGGGAATGAGAACTGGCAGTTGGCAAGAAGGTAGCTAGGAAGAGGAGGTACTCAGACAGTATTACTTTGCATACATGCAATAGATACGACCAACTGTCAGAGTTGAGTGGAGAAGAGCCACGTGTAGCTGTAGATGTAGGTAACTTGCAGCAGTCCTCAGCAATTAGGAGGCCTAGGTTAGTTGCAAAGTCTAGCAGAAAGAAGGTTCTGCTGCTAGCTAGTTCCCACGGTAGAGGTGTGGGCCAGCAGTTAGTGTTGGGGAGTGAGTACCAGGTCACCAGCATTGTGAAGCCTAGTGCAGGGTTGGCTCAGGTGACTGAAAGCATGGGGGAGCTATGTAAGAATTTTACGAAAGAGAATCAGGTAGTGATAGTGGGTGGAGCAGGGAACAGTCTCGATATGGACGGGGAATATGATGTCAGTGGTGACTTGGTTAAGATAGCTACTCAAACTGGTGGTACCAATGTGCATTTCGTGCAACTGTTTCAGCGTCATAATCGGTCTCACCTTAATGCGGCTGTTAGGCGCGTTAATGTGGGGCTGTGGAGGGCACTGATGGCGGAGGGCATGGATCACATCTCGGTGGTGCCCGTTGGGCCTATCAGTAGATTGGGTTTCACTAGGCGTGGCCTGCACCTCAATAGGTATGGGAAGGGGAGGCTGGCTAAGCTTATAGGTGACAGTGTAGTGGGTGGTGGTGGTGGTAGTAGTATCGCTTATGGAAAAATTCCTACAGTAGTTGGTGTTAGAGCTGCACCTTTTTTAGACTGAAGTCAGCTGATAGGTATACCTGCTTAACGGAAGTGCCTCTAACTAAGGGCTCACCTCCAGAGGATGTAATGTTTCCAAGTAGAGAAGGAATTAGCATATTTCATCAAAATATAAGAGGTATTAGAGATAAAGTTAGTGAACTGCTAATAGATGTTAACTCTGAAATTATTGGTATTTCAGAGCACCACTTAAATAATTTGATAATTCAGAGGCTTCCTTTACCAGGCTACAGATTAGCTGGCTATTTCTCAAGGAGTTCCTTGTGGGGTGGGGGAGTCGCTCTGTACGTAAAAAACAGAATTTCATTTGAGTCCATAGACGTATTTAATTACAAACTACGTAGGAAAGTTAATCCAACAGCAATAGAGAGTTTTTCAAAACTTGTCAAGGAACAAGAGTGGCAAGATGTTTATAGTGCCGATAATATAGATGAGAAATACAATGCTTTCCATAACACATTTCTCATGCTCTTTGAGAGTTGTTTTCCATTAGAACATTCTAAACGGGATACTAGCAGTAATGGACAGCCCAGTTGGCTGACTAGTAGGATAAGGATATCGTGTAGAACAAAGCGGGAATTATATCAAAATGTTAGAAGTAGTCACAATCAAGCTACAGTAGCCCATTACAAACAGTATTGTAACGCGCTTAAAATGCTATTAGCAAGGCAAAAAGTATGTGGTATGCAAATACACTCCAGGAAATTGAAATAAGAACACCGTGAATTCATTGTCCCAGGAAGGGGAAACTTTATTGACACATTCCTGGGGTCAGATACATCACATGATCACACTGACAGAACCACAGGCACGTAGACACAGGCAACAGAGCATGCACAATGTCGGCACTAGTAAAGTGTATATCCACCTTTCGCAGCAATGCAGGCTGCTATTCTCCCATGGAGACGATCGTAGAGATGCTGGATGTAGTCCTGTGGAACGGCTTGCCATGCCATTTCCACCTGGCGCCTCAGTTGGACCAGCGTTCGTGCTCGACGTGCAGACCGTGTGAGACGACGCTTCATCCAGTCCCAAACATGCTCAATGGGGGACAGATCCGGCGATCTTGCTGGCCAGGGTAGTTGACTTACACCTTCTAGAGCACGTTGGGTGGCACGGGATACATGCGGACGTGCATTGTCCTGTTGGAACAGCAAGTTCCCTTGCCGGTCTAGGAATGGTAGAACGATGGGTTCGATGACGGTTTGGATGTACCGTGCACTATTCAGTGTTCCCTCGACGATCACCAGTGGTGTACGGCTAGTGTAGGAGATCGCTCCCCACACCATGATGCCGGGTGTTGGCCCTGTGTGCCTCGGTCGTATGCAGTCCTGATTGTGGCGCTCACCTGCACGGCGCCAAACACGCATACGACCACCATTGGCACCAAGGCAGAAGCGACCCTCATCGGTGAAGACGACACGTCTCCATTCGTCCCTCCATTCACGCCTGTCGCGACACCACTGGAGGCGGGCTGCACGATGTTGGGGCGTGAGCGGAAGACGGCCTAACGGTGTGCGGGACCGTAGCCCAGCTTCATGGAGACGGTTGCGAATGGTCCTCGCCGATACCCCAGGAGCAACAGTGTCCCTAATTTGCTGGGAAGTGGCGGTGCGGTCCCCTACGGCACTGCGTAGGATCCTACGATCTTGGCGTGCATCCGTGCGTCGCTGCGGTCCGGTCACAGGTTGACGGGCACGTGCACCTTCCGCCGACCACTGGCGACAACATCGATGTACTGTGGAGACCTCACGCCCCACGTGTTGAGCAATTCGGTGGTACGTCCACCCGGCCTCCCGCATGCCCACTATACGCCCTCGCTCAAAGTCCGTCAACTGCACATACGGTTCACGCCCACGCTGTCGCGGCATGCTACCAGTGTTAAAGACTGCGATGGAGTTCCGTATGCCACGGCAAACTGGCTGACACTGACGGCGGCGGTGCACAAATGCTGCGCAGCTAGCGCCATTCGACGGCCAACACCGCGGTTCCTGGTGTGTCCGCTGTGCCGTGCGTGTGATCATTGCTTGTACAGCCCTCTCGCAGTGTCCGGAGAAAGTATGGTGGGTCTGACACACCGGTGTCAATGTGTTCTTTTTTCCATTTCCAGGAGTGTAGAATAGCTAATTCACAAGATAAAATTAAAGCCATATGGTCAGTTGTGAAGGTAGTGTCTGGTCAGCAGCACAAGTTTGACGATATAAAGTCAGTTTGCTAATAATATTTCTGTTACATGTACATGTACAGTGTTAAACAACCATTTTCTGAGCATTGCTGGTGAATTAAATAAAAATTTAGTATCTACAGGAAATCATATAAATTTCTTAGCAACTGCCTTTCCGAGACTGACGTCTGAAATACTCCTCTGTGATACAGACAAGAGGGAGATTGAGACAATAATCAAATCACTGAAGACTAAGGACTCTCATGGTTATGATGGAGTGTATAGTAGAATATTAAAGTACTGTGCTGCACATGTTAGCCCTGTATTTAGCCATATTTGTAATTTTTCCTTTATGAATGGTCAGTTTCCTGAGCGATTAAAGTACTCACTAGTAAAGCCGCTTTATAAAAAGGGGAAAGGGATAATGTAGATGATTTTAGACCTATTTCTATGCCATCAGTATTTGCAAAAATTATCGAAAAGGCTGTGTATGTAAGGTTAATGGATCATTTTATATCATACGATTTGCTATCAAATGTACAGTTCGGCTTTAGAAGTCGTTTGACAACTGAAAATGCTATATTCTGTTTTCTCTGTGAGGTACTGTATGGGCTAAACAAAAAGTTTCTAACGCTTGGAGTATTTTTTGATTTAACTAAGGCATTTGACTCTGTTGATCACACAATATTGCTCCAGAAGTTGGACCATTACGGAATAAGGGGAGTAGCTCACAATTGGTTCACCTCTTACTTTAGCAACAGGCAGCAAAAGGTCATTATTAACAATGTTGATAACGGCTGTGATGTGGGATCTGAGTGGGGTACTGTCAAGTGGGGGGTCCCCCAGGGATCAGTGTTGGGGCTGCTCCTGTTCCTTATTTATATAAATGATATGCCCTCTAGTATTATGGGTAACTCTAAAATATATCTGTTTGCTGATGACACTAGCTTGCTAGTAAAGGATGTTGTGTGCAACATTGACTCGGTTTCAAGTAGAGCAGTACATGACCTCAGTTCATGGCTTGTAGAAAATAAACTAACGTTAAATCACAGTAAGACTCAGTTTTTACAGTTCCTAACACACAATTCTACAAAATCTGACGTTTTAATCTCACAGAACAGACATATGATTCGTGAAACTGAACAGTTCAAATTCCTAGGTGTTCAGATAGATAGTAAGCTGTCGTGGAAAGCCCACGTTCAGGATCTTGTTCAAAGACTTAATACTGCCATTTTCACTATTCGAACGGTATCGAAAGTGAGTGATATTTCGACACTTAAATTAGTCTACTTTGCTTATTTTCATTCACTTATGTCGTATGGTGTTATGTTTTGGGGTAATTCTTCCCAGTCTAGAAGGATATTTTTGGCTCAGAAACAGGCGGTTATGCCAATAAGTGGTGTGAGTTCACGAACCTCTTGTCGACCTCTATTCACGAGTCTGGGTATTTTAACATTTGCCTCTCAATATGTATATTCCTTATTGTCGTTTCTTGTTACCAATATTAGTTTATTTCCAACAATAAGCAGGTTTCACTCGGTTATTACCCGGCAGAAATCAAACCTCCATTTGGATCGGACTTCCTTAACTCTTGTGCAAGAAGGTGTGCAGTATACTGCTGCATTCATTTTCAATAAGCTGCCACTCGAATTAAAAAATCTCAGCAGTAATCCACGCGCTTTCAAATCGAAACTGAAGAGTTTCCTCATGGGTCACTACTTCTATTCTGTCAAGTAGTTCCTTGAAAAATTAAGATGGTTCTCATTGTATTGCTGATAGCGTTTGCTTAAACTTATGGACTGTTTTTCTGGCCGGCCGAAGTGGCCGTGTGGTTAAAGGCGCTGCAGTCTGGAACCGCAAGACCGCTACGGTCGCAGGTTCGAATTCTGCCTCGGGCATGGATGTTTGTGATGTCCTTAGGTTAGTTAGGGTTAACTAGTTCTAAGTTCTAGGCGACTAATGACCTCAGCAGTTGAGTCCCATAGTGCTCAGAGCCATTTGAACCATTTGAACTGTTTTTCTTTCAGGTTCATGAACATTTATTTTTTTCTGTTTTTACTTTTTATGTTGTAAGTTCATGTACTGACGCGTTCCATGACCTAGGAGATTTGCTCCTCAATTTGGTCCTATTGAACTTGACATTTAAATAAATAAATAAATAAATGGCTGTAACGGATCGTGCAGCCGCGTCTCGATCCCTGAGTCAACAGATGGGGACATTTGCAAGACAACAACCATCTGCGACGACGTTTGCAGCAGCATGGACTATCAGCTAGGAGACCATGGCTGCGGTTACTTACAGACAGGAGTGCCTGCGATGGTGTACTCAACGACGAACATGGGTGCATGAATGGCAAAAAGTCATTTTTTCGGATGAATCCAGGTTCTGTTTACAGCATCATGATGGTCGCATCCGTGTTTAGCGACATCTCGGTGAACGCACATTGGAAGCGTGTGTTCGTCATAGCCATACTGACGTATCACCCGGCGTGGTGGTATGGGGTGCCATTGGTTACACGTCTCGGTCACCTCTTGTTCACATTGACGTCACTTTGAACAGTAGACGTTACATTTCAGATGTTTTACGACCCGTGGCTCTACGCTTCATTTGATCCTTACGAAACCCTACATTTCAGCAGGATAATGCACGACCG
The DNA here is from genome assembly GCF_021461395.2 of Schistocerca americana. Taxonomy (NCBI): domain Eukaryota; kingdom Metazoa; phylum Arthropoda; class Insecta; order Orthoptera; family Acrididae; genus Schistocerca; species Schistocerca americana. The sequence continues at coordinate 352,278,264 of NC_060121.1, read as the reverse complement.
CATGTTGTAGGTCGTGTACGGGCATTTCTGGATACAGAAAATGTTCATCTACTGCCCTGGCTAGCACATTCTCCATATCTCTCACCAATTGGAAACGTCTGGTCAATGGTGGCCGAGCAACTGGCTCGTTGGTTAGAGTACAAAAACCTTTTAGTGTTAAAATTTGTGCATCATGGTCTGAAAGGCCATTCACCCCTTTACTAACAGAATGCCCATCTAGTAATGAAGAATGAATAAAAATATTGTCTATGACTGTGCTACTGTTCCCCTGCACCCTAGTTGGAAAAAACACAGTTTGCATCAGATCATATGAATTTAGGAGATCTACCAACATCCTTTTTCTTGCACAAGCATGTACAAAATTAATATTGAAGTCACCACATAGAACTACTTTCTGGTACTTCCTACAAATTGAATCAAGAACCCTGTCTAGCTTAAGCAAAAATCCTCTGAAGTCGGAGTTAGGGGACCTATAAACAACAGCAATTAGAAGTTTAGTTTCACTAAATTCAACTAATGCTGCACAACTTTCAAGTATGTGTTCAGTGCAGTGTCGTGATACGTCTATGGACTCAAATGAAATTCTGTTTTTTACGTACAGAGCCACTCCCCCACCCCACAAGGAACTCCTTGAGAAACAGCCAGCTAATCTGTAGCCTGGTAAAGGAAGCCTCTGAAAATGTTCAACTACTGCCCTGGCTAGCACATTCTCCATATCTCTCACCAATTGGAAACGTCTGGTCAATGGTGGCCGAGCAACTGGCTCGTCACAATAGGCCAATCATTACTCTTGATGAACTGTGGTATCGTGTTGAAACTGCATGGGCAGCTATACCTGTACACGCCATCCAAGCTCTGTTTGACTCAATGCCCAGACGTAACAAGGCCGTTATTTCGGCCAGAGGCGGTTGTTCTGGGTACTGATTTCCCAGGACCTACGCACCCAAATTGCTTGAAAATCTAATCACATGTCAGTTCTAGTATAATATATTTGTCCAATGAATACTCATTTATCATCTGCATTTCTTCTTGGTGTAGCAATTTTAATGGCCAGTAGTGAATAAGGAGGGAGGCCATGGGCGGCACTCCAGGAAACGGCAGTGGAAGAGGGTGATGGGGAGATGTAGATGTAGATGACAGTGGAGGTGGGTAGGCTCATGATGGACGGACAGCGACGGACGGACGGACAGACGGACAGCAGGCCGCGGCGACGATGGACGGACGGACGGCTGCGGTAAGCACCAGGCGGCATCGGCGTTATCGGCGAGCCCCAGACGGCGGCGAACAGAGAGGCAGCCGAAAAACTTATTTCTGCTCTTATAGCCCGGGTGTTGTATTACAGGATATGAGTACACATCGGAAATACATAATGTCGTTGACATTGTGCATAGGGCAAAACAGTTAACAAACAGCATGGCGTATTTAAGATCCAATATACCCCTGTGACCTGCATTCGTCGCTTTTGTTCATCAGCTGACGTTAATATACGTCAAAACAGAGATCTTAATAAAGCAGCACACTGTGTGAGTCACATGATGTTTGCATTACCAGACCTACTACCCGGAAAGGGAAAGTGGATATTTATTTAGCTAAATCAGTGTTCCCAATCCTTCTTAGACCATTGCCCCGAGCGCAATCAGACATTAGCTAGTAGCCCCGCCCTTCCCCCCCCCCCCCCCCCCTACACCATGCCATCTGTTGCCCACCCTTCCCCACATTATCACCAACTTTAGTGCCAAAGTAAACTGTGGGACACTTTTTTAAAAAAAATTTGTAAGCTGAATGACATTTGTGTGTGTGTGTGTGTGTGTGTGTGTTATAATGAATGGCAAAGGAATTCGCAGTTCATCGCAAGTGCTACGCACAAATCCTTCTCGGAAATGAAAGCTAACTATCCATAGTGAGGGTATACAAGCTGTAAAAAATGGTTCCCCATTATTATTTCTCCCCATTGCAGCACTTGCTTCACCTGCACACTGCAACCCTAGGTAAAATCAAGTATGTTCAGATGTGTCCACTACGCTTATTGCTCCTTAATTACTTCATTGCTGCACTCCTTACTTCTGAACTGGAGAAATTGGACGGCTTAAGATTGTTAATGCCTTGTGTCTAACAGCTCGAATAATAATAATAATAATACTTTGTAGAGCGCTATAGTAGCTCAAATGTAGTTACTGCTGCGTCGTTCTACCAATTAATCCATTATCTGTTTCGAAGCGAGTAATGAAACAATTTCTGGGCTGCTACGTGTTCTATCTACAACTTGGAGAAGACATTTTCGTTAGATATTTAGCGTTTGTTACGTATATGGCTCACTTATAATCAAAGATGTAAGGTACAAAGCACAACATATGTGCGTAGTGGGTGGACTGTGTGAGGAACCTGTAACCTTCATAGAATTAAAGTTACTAACTGAGAAAAAGTACTGACAACTCATACAGTCAATATTAGAATCTTATAAAATTGTGATATTAGTAATCGTCTCTTGAAAATAATTTAATTTCGTGACTGAAATAGAATCTAATCTTTTAGTTTCCATCCCTCAGAAAATTTCTTAGGAAGCGCTGAGCTAGGAGCTTTACATATCCTTGCAATACACGTTCGTAACAGCTTATTACAGGGCTACGTTGTGATACTCGATACTCAGAAAGTAAACATAACTATTTTACATGTACAATGATATTTTGAACTCAAAACGATCGCTTGTCTGTAGTATTATAAAATCATAATTTACTTATTCACGGAAAGTCGCATAAATTGTTTCACAACTGTGCGGAAAATTGCACGACCCCCGTGAACTGGGATGACTGTTAAAAAATGAAAGATCCTGAGCCAGATCTGCTGAAAGTCATTCACTACATATTTCTGAAATACGACAGTCCGCACAGTAGAACACGACCGTTCAGTAGCCAGCCATATGATGTATCGTCGATACGTTCTCATATCCTGTAATATGACAAGTGGTCTATAACAACAGAATTATGTTTCGTGGACGATGACGTGCCACAGACAGGTCGCATACATTTTAACGCATAAGTATTGTTTTCAAATACGTAATAACTTGTTGTTCCTATGCCCTGCGTCGTATGATATGTGCGCTTTATTAACTTCCGTTTCAAGATGCACGTACGAATAGCTAAAAAGCCGAAATCATGTTTGTACAAAATTAATGAACAATTAACAGTCAAATGGCTGAAATTTCTTTTAAAAAATAGTGTTTGGTGATTTCTAGCCATGCGCTGGAACGGCAGTGTGATCTTCAAACACTGTTCAACAAAAGTTTGGAATACTATCGTAAAATGTAGTCTATGATAGTAGATGTCTCATTGACCTCGGCTCTTTATGCACTGTCCAGTTAAAGCCCATATGCTAGACGTTGTTTACTACTGGCGTGCTTTGTGGCCGTTTCCCACCTATGTAAACCTAGCGTCGCCGCAGCAGTATACCACGAGCACTCCAGAATCGACAACAGCTTCATCCAGTTTGCCTTCAGCACTGCAGTAACATGCAACGTAGGTGCACACTTTGATAGAGTCAGGATAGTGGCTGTACTTTCAGCAGGTCATAAACAGCAAGTTGTTGACGATCGGTTTCATGTCACTCAAAGTGGTGTTTATAAGGTGTGGAGAAAGTACAGAGAGAGACGGGAAATGTGAACAATGGTCGTCCTCGTATGGCAACATAATTGCAGGAGCGTTTGCTCCATCTGTCTGTCACCTCACAAACGCCGGATATCCTCCGCCACAAATATTGGAAATGACTTCTCCAGGGCAACAGGGATTCGTTTCTCAGACCAAATCGTGCGATGAAGATTGCATCAGGGTAGTCTTTACTCGGTGGTCTTCATTCCAGAAGACCAATGAGAAGTTTTGCACTGAACCAACGGAACGAACACAGCCCAATAACCTGGCTCTTGCACATGAGCATCGGACCGTTACAGACGAGACTGAGATTAATTTCTGACCGGGCACTAGGCGTTTTAAGGTTTCGTGAAACAATAGACTACACCAGGAACGCCGATACCTTCAGGAAGTCAGTCCGTTTGCAGGTGCAAGTGTAGTGTTCTGGCCGGAAATAATGATGGGACGGCGGACACCCATCTACGACAACTTGACTGGTCCCCAATACCTCCAAGAGGTGCTACAAACGAGTTTAAGGCCCTACAGACTAGAAGTCGGTGACAACTTCATCCTAGCCGGTGACATTTCAATAGTCTATGACAACGCTAGATCGCACCGCACTCAGTCAGTGTCTCGGTAACTTCAGAGATGCTGCATCAACCGAAAGCATTGGCCAGCACAGTCCCCAGACATGAATGCAACTGAGGGTCCACGGAAACTGCTGAAGGTAGCCACCTGACAGCCTTCAGAATCTCACTGAGGCTGCCATTGTGGAGGGAGACTTCATATTCCTAGAGTTTATAGTCTCATCCAGAGCGTGCCTCGCAGAGTGGAAGAACCCATCCGTCTGAGGGGAGGACATACTCACTAGTAAAGATTGATTAATCATCATCGCGATGTAAAGATTTTCACTGTTTTTGTTTACAGTATGTACACTTAGGACACAGTCTGATTTGTTTTGTAACGATTTTTTGTAACTAACCAAAATCGTCTTTCTTTTCAGGAGAAATTGTGTTTATTTTTTTAATAAGGTTTTGCACAAGCCTCAATCGGTGTACTATGTCATTGTAGTAAACAAACTGCCTATTGGCTTCTGTCTCGGGTTCTTCGGCCAACGTTCATCTAATGATTTTTCTGACGTTTCGCCAGCACGAGTGGCTGGCATTGTCAAAGCTTCACTCTCCGTTGCCGGCGGTGAACTGGAGCCGAGCTCGCGGCCGCAGACCGTATGTACCTGGCGCGCAAGCGTCCGAGGGCTTCTCCGCGGTCATTTCCGGTGCGGTTCTCCTCTTGCTACCTGCGACGGTCGTTCGCTGTAGTACGGGAAGCCAGGATCCGTTTACCTTAAGGCTTTCCTCTTTGTTGTTGAACCTGTTTCCGTGTTTTTGTATTTCTACAGCTTCTCTGAACAAGCGCGTGTGCTAGTGCTTCTCTACAGCCAGAACTTACGTATCGGCGAATTTTATTACGTGGTCGGTCTCATTCAGTGCGTGCTCTGTCACGGCCGATTTCTCCGCCTGCCCCAACCTGCAATGTCGCCTATGCTCTTTGATCCTGGTGTTAATTGATCGTCCAGTAATTCCGACACAAAGTTTTCCGCATGTGCATGGTATACGGTATATTCCCGACGCACTGAATGAGACCGAGCACGTAATAAAATTCGCCGACACGGAAGTTCTGGCTATAGAGAAGCACTATCACACGCGCTTGTTCATAGAAACTGCAGAAATACAAAAACACACGAACAGTTTCAACAACAAAGAGGAAAGCCTTAAGGTAAACGGATCCTGGCTTCCCGTACTACAGCGAACGACCGTCGCAGGTAGCAAGAGGAGAACCGCACCGGAAATGACCGCGGAGAAGCCCTCGGACGCTGGCGCGCCAGGTACATATAGTCTGCGGCCGCGATCTCGGCTCCAGTTCACCACCGGCAATGGAGGGTGAAGCTTTGACAGTGCCAGCCACTCGTGCTGGCGAAACGTCAGAAAAATCATTAGATGAACGTCGGCCGAAGAACCCGAGACAGAAACCAATGGCAGTTTGTCGACAAGTGACCACGAAAGCCTTAACAATTTTGCATTGTAGTAAACTTTTGTTGAAATGTGTAGATGGTAACCATCTTGTAACGAGAAGAATCGTCAGCCACACAGGGTAAGGGGACTTGAGGAATGCATCTGTCTACTGAGGTACTTCCCCAAATCAATTATGTATCCCACCCTATCTTTATCTATCAAAGCCGACTGTAATGACCTTGGTGAAGATGGGACCAGAACGCTCTTGTGCCCTTTTCATGGGCGCTGCGCCTTCTGGGCCCTGCGGTAGCGGGGCCCCGCTGAAGGCGAGGCGGATCGATGGAGGGACCCAAACAACGGAGCCAGCGGGGCCCAGGACCAGCCGCGGATCGCGCTGCAGCCGGCAGCCGGGGCCCGTAAACCCAGTGGCAGTCTTCACTACGAGCCTTCTGAGCAAGGTTAAGAGGAAATCGAAACGCGTTTACAAGATTCGTTGCGATAAAAAAGCGTTCGACAATGTAAAATGGTGTCAAATGGCACAAATGTTCAGGAATATGGTGTAAGCTATAGACAAAAACGGCTAATATACGGTGGAGTAAGTTGGGGGTAGTTGAATCATGCAAATTTTTGGGCCCCAAATGGGTACTTGTTATTTTATTACACAAATTAGGCAGCGTTGCAGAACAGGTCATAGCTATAAGCATTGACTAATGCAGGCAAATTGCTTCAAAAACTACACTTTTTCATTGTAGATAACAAAATCTAAAATGTTGAAATATAGGGAAAATAAAAAAAGTTGTGGGGCTATTTGAACCGTAAATGGGACTATTTGAATCGTTGTCATCGGTCATACAGATGCACAGAATATGGGAGACTACATTTCAGTTACACTTCTTACATGTTACAGTGGTTATTACACGCATTTCCCACAGTGGAATTGCTTACGACCAGCAGCCCCCACACAAATTTCGTGAAACCACACCTGGCACTTATAACCCCTGACCCTTCACAGGTTTAGGGTCGTAATATTTGAGGCTGCAGTAGGTTTTCTTCCTCGGACTGAGCTTCCGGTGATGATGAAGATGAATCATCTTCTTCATTTGAAGATTTCTCTTTAACATCCAGAGCATTCCTGCAACGCTTGACCTTCTTCCTTTGAAAGTTTTCAAAATTTCCTCTTCCCTCACATAAAACTGAGATGAACTGATGAAATCAGATGGCAATCTGAATTTTTCTCTCTTCTCGCACGTGTAGTGCCGGTAGTTTCCTTTGGAGTTGAAAATACGGAAGAAAATGATGAAGTTGATGATAATGAGTTCTGACTTTCCAAATGAGTTGGAGGATTAGAAGGAGTTGCACGGCACGAGTTTACTTCAGATTCCACGGTAACAGAACTGGATACAACGTACAGGAATGTAGACGAAGGAAGGAAATTTTGTTGGAACTGAAGGGGAAAATTTCTGTACGCTCAAATCCCTTCACAGCACTTCCCACAGTAGTTCCACGCCCCCAGGCGACGTGGAATATTTTACCAAAAACGAATTTTGTAATGGAGGCTGACTGATTATTGTGTATAAAAGAGTTATTTATTGGTGGTAGTACGCGTTTATTGGCTTGGAAACAGCTCCGTCCAGCGGCTGCAGAGCGTGCGTAGTATGTGGTGGCAGACACATCAATTGAATGTGATTCGTCACACAATATTCCAGGCCTTCCAAAAGTAAAAGATATCTGCCTTTTCAACGGTGCTTGTTGAAGTGTAGGAGCCAACACAAAAACCAAACTTTTATGTAGCCCGAATGTGACATAGACACTTGAGTACCTGGATGGTTTCCCAGCATGTATTCTCGCATTCGCACGTTTGTTCCCTTTCAAAACTTGTCAGCGCAAAAGCTTCTCCTTTTACTATTTCCCCATAACTTTATCAGGCCTACTTTCATCGAAATTCCGCTTACTTCCACACTATATATGTTTTGTGATTTAATTTCCAAATCAAATTAATCTAAAACAGATTTCAAAACGTTGTAAAAATTTTTTACTGCTTCCCCATTTAATCCCATGGATCGAGCTTTAGAAAGTGCTTCAAGTTTCCTTAGAGAAATATTTTCATGAAAGAAGGGACCCAATCCTTACTAGTGTCTCTTGCTAATTACTGTAGCCAAAATCAGTACATGATTGAATTATCATTGTAAGTTATAATAATTAGGCTACACGAGTACTTGAATAAAGAAGAAATAATAAATGTTATACTCCGATCCAGAAAGCCCCCGAAAACTGATTCACATAGGCCCATTGCCTTATTACCTTTAAAATGTACAATTTGCTCAAATTTGCAACAGATGTTGCTAGTTGCTCTGTTGACCGACCTGATAGATACTATACAACTGGAAGCGGAATAATTTGTAGCTAACATTCATGTATCCTAACACTACAGCTTACTTCAAACTGACTTAATGTTGCATGGCGGATTTTTGTAAGCGGTACTGTCTTACCTCTTCTATTTCCTTCCGAAAGATTGCTGTCTGGGTTAAATATATTTGGAAAACGCTTTTCGCAGCTTGCGCAAGACTTGCCTAGCAAAGATTCTGTAACATTATGGCGTCCGAGCTTCGCACACGGGCTGAGTAGTAGAATATTTTCTTATTTCTATCCACACAGCCCCATTATTCAGAAAGCCTCACCTTATCCTAGGTATAAAAACCAAGATGGAAAAAGTAATACTGGAAATTCAAGAATGAGTTGCTTTGATTACAAAAGCTATAAGGCAGTTGTGTAGCCTTTGCCCCAACTGTCCAATCTATACCTCGATAAAACAATAACGGAAATAAAAGAAACGTTCAGCAATAGGACTAAATTTCGATCTTAAATTCAAAGTGAAGAAGAGCTGCAGGTCCTGTTCAGTGGAATGAAAAGACCCTGAGCATACACTATGAGTTCAGAGCAAGCAAAAAAATTGGCCAGGTGCGAGTTGGTCTCTCACTCTGACGGTTGCGTACTAACTTAAAGATGTGCATAGACTTCATCCACTCCGGGAATCGAGAATCTCGACGATTTTTGCCTCTTATCGTCATTGATAATGGCAAGACCTCGGCCCCGGGGATTCCAAAACTTTCGCGAATGTTTTAAATCGGTAAACAAATGACAAAGAAAATGTTTTTATTCATGTAATTGTAAATTAACAATTTTCTGATTTTTCCTTTTACTTGTACAGTGAAACGTTGTTTCTTGCAAAATTTCATGCTTGTAGGACAAAGGGAAGTACTCTACAGGTTTGGTGAAGAAGTTTGTGAGAATATGACATGGCATGTATGTACATATGTAGATGACGAAGTACGTCAAAAGAAGTACGTCAAAAGAAGTACGTCAAAAGAAGTACGTCAAAAGATGTACGTCAAAAGAAGTATGTCAAAAGCTGTACGTCCAAAGAAGTATGTCAAAAAAAGCGAGTATATGACATAAACTGTCGTATCTTTTGATTGTAACTTCATGATTCATGATTCTAGGTCAACGAGAAATATGGTGTAGATTTTGTGAGGGACTTTGCGAGTATCAAAAAATGTGACATAAATGGCTGCATCTTTTGATTGCACTGACTTAGAAGCTCCAATTTTCTGCACCAAGAGGACACCGATATAGTAGTATGAGACATAGAATTCAACGTGATACATCAATCCGTTCCTGAGAGAAAGGTGTTTTAACAGTCTGATAGACAGTCGCACAAGAATGTCATACTTGGCTTCTGTTTTTACCGACTGAGGTAGGAACCCTAAAAAGTCTGTAGTAATAAAGAATAGAAGAAAGGAGATTAGAGATAACTTAATATCATTAGGGACCACGAAATAAACGAAGTGACGGAATTCATCTACTTTGGTACGAAAATAACATACGATGGACGAATAATATTAGCATAAGCAAAGAGGGGATTCCTTATGAAAAGGAATCTGACTAGTATCGAACATCGGCCCCAGTTTGGGGAAGAAATTCCTGAGACTGTACGTTTCGATCATGGCACTGTATCAACGAGACTCATGTAGTATGGGAAATTAGGAAAAGAATATCGAAGTTTTTGAGTTGTGTTGAAAATTTTATGACTGACAAGATAATAAATGAGAAGGTTCTTCACACAATCGGCGAGAGGCAGAATATGTAGAAAACATTTACGAGAAGAAGGGATAGGATGATAGGACGTGTTATGGCTTTGAGGAATAACTTTCATTGTCCTGGAAGGAACTGCCGACAATAAGACCTGTAGGGACAAAATGGCTCTGAGCACTATGGGACTCAACTGCTGAGGTCATTAGTCCCCTAGAACTTAGAACTAGTTAAACCTAACGACATCACAAACATCCATGCCCGAGGCAGGATTCGAACCTGCGACCGTAGCGGTCTTGCGGTTCCAGACTGCAGCGCCTTTAACCGCACGGCCACTTTGGCCGGCCCTGTAGGGACAGATAGAGATTGGAATGTAGACAACAAGTAAGTGTTAACGTTGACCGCAGTCGGTATTCTGGGATAAAGAGATTGACACAGGACAGGGACTTGCGGCGGGCCGTATCAGAGGAGTCAGACTGATGGCACAAGAGATGAGTCCAAGGACATCTACATTCAGAACGTCGAGAACTTTTTTCACATAAATATTTTTAAAAAATTATGAAATCCGAAGAATTTATCTTGCATGGAACACAGTTTCTTCAAAACCACAATATTTCCCTCAATAATATTTCACACCTTCACAGTGCTGTGTATAACATTCGACAACATACGAGTAATTGTTGCTGAATGCAGGAATAATCTAACTCAATACTTACATGAGATATCCTTGCATTTTTTTTTTTATTAATTGTCCTGACAATGAGGGGCGTCCAACACGTAAGGCAACAACTTTTCTTCTCGGTCAATTTCGATTGAAAAAATGCAGGATTTGTCGTTGGACATCTTGGAACATTCCCGCTTCAGTCCAGATAGTTTCATGAAATTCCGATAGGTACGCCACACGTAGCCTCCAAAATGGCGTCTGTAATGAAGGTTCGTTCCAGCCAGAGAGCTGTCACTGAGTTTCTTTTGACGGAAAACCAGACCGTCGGAGATACTCATAGGCGCTTGCAGAATGTCTACGAAGACATGGAAATGAACAAAAGCATGATGAGTCTTGGGCGAGGCGTCTCTCATCATCGCAACAAAGTCGAGCAAACCTGTCAGATCTCCCGCGTATCGGCCGGCCGCACACAGCAGCGACGCCTACAGTATTGGAACATGCGGACACTCTCATTCGGGCTGATCGACGGATCGCAATGAAACACCTCGTTGCACAACTAGACGTCTCTGTTGGCAGTGCTGACACACTCGTCAACCAATTTCGGATCTCAAAGAAGTGTGCCCGATGGGTTCCTTGCACCTGACAGCAGGCCATAAAAAGCAACCAAAGACGGTCTGTGCAGAACTGTTTGGGTGTTACAAGGCCGATTGCGAAAATTGTTCGTCGAACATCGTCACAGGCGATGCAACATGAGTTCACCATTTCTAACCGGAAAAATACAATCCATGAAGTGGTGCCGCACCATCTCTCCTCCGAAGAAAAAGTTCGAAACCGCGCGCTCAGCCGGTAAAGTCACTTCGATCATCTTTTTGGAGGAGCTATTCTGTTTGATGCCATCCCTTATGGTGCAAAGATCAACTCTGAAGTGTATGGTGGAGCGTGTTCGTCGCCACAGAAAAGCATACGAATTTTTCCTTGTCCACAACAGCTCAAGGCTTCGCACTGTCTGCGCACCTGAGATGATATAACAGCACTTCACTGGACTGTTCTTCCGCATCTGATCTACAGCCCCGGTAGGCCCAACAAAGGATGTACTCAGCGGGAAGCAGTACGTGGTTGATGCTGCAAGATGTTGGCTCCGTCGTCGAGTAGTATAGTGGTACCATGAGGGCACGCAGGCCCTCCCAGTAAGGTGACGTAAGGCCCTCGCGTTGAACGGGCATTATGTTTGGTTTTGTAGCGAAAAGAATGGGGAATAATATGGTGTATTGGAATCCTGAATGAAAGCAACGACTTTCGGAGAAAAGACCCGTGTATTGTATTAGCTATTGGACGCCCATCGTACTTCTTGTACTCCTCGTCTTTCTTCTCCTTTTCAAGTCTCTTTGTAGACGAAGTTCTTCTAAACCTTCTATCCTGTAGTACCATAACTATCTACCGGGTTAAAGTCTGACGAATGATGTCGGAACAAGTTTGGGACGTGTTTAGTGAAGTCATATTCTTACAAGAAAGAAAATGTTATCCGTGTTATCATCTTGAAAATACTTGAAAGAAAATCTATTCCCCAACTTCTCTGAATACCTGTGCAAGATTTTCTTCGTAATCTTGGGTCCCCCACTTATTTTAATTCGTGGTCGATGAATGAAAGCCGGCAGTGGTGGCCGAGCGGTTCTAGGTGCTCCAGTCCGGAACCGCGCTGCTGCTACGATCGCAGGTTCGAATCCTGCCTCGGACATGGTTGTTTGTGATGCCCTTAGATTTAAGTAGTTCTAAGTCTAGGGGACTGATGACCTCAGAAGTTGAGTCCCATAGTGCTCAGAGCCATTTGAACCATTTTTTGATGAATGAAATGTCGCCCACTGACACCGTGCGGTTGTAGGCGCTTCAGTCCGGAATCGCGATGCTGCTACGGTCGCAGGTTCGAATCCTGCCTCGGGCATGGATGTGTGTGATGTCCTTAGGTTAGCCGGCAGCGGTGGTCTAGCAGATCTAGGCGCTCAGTCCGGAACCGCGGGACTACTACGGTCGCAGGTTCGAATCCTGCCTCGGGCATGGATGTGTGTGATGTTCTTAGGTTAGTTAGGTTTAAGTAGTTCTAAGTTCTAGGGGACTGATGACCTCAGATGTTAAGTCCCATAGTGCTTAGAGCCATTTGAACCATTTTTGAACCTTATGTTAGTTAGGTTTAAGTAGTTATAAGTTCTAGGGGACTGGTGACCTTAGATGTTAAGTCCCGTAGTATTTAGAGCCATTTGAACCATTTGAACTTACTATCAATTATGTTTCACTTTCATTTAGCTTATTTCACTGCCCTCTTTGAAGGTCAGATTTTATGCAGTGTTCCTGCTGAAGTCGTCGTGTAGTATCACCAACCGTAACTTTAGGTGTATTTAGCCAACAGGCAATATCGCTGTTAATACAACCCTTCGCATGACATATTGCCAGCGTTCAAACGTGGTGTTACGTCCTTTATGTCCCATTACGTCCCTGTAGACGTAGCAGCAGGGTGGAACAAGAAAACGGCCGTATGAGCCACGCACAGAACGCGTTTACACATTAATTGATGGAGCATACACGGCTCCTGTTAATAGACAGTGAAATGGGGCGTATCCGTCCTTCGCTTTTATGACGTTATGAATTCTGTTGGAAACACTTTCCACGAGAAGCCTGAATGTGTGCGCAGCAATGACAGGTTATTGTTCCTCAAGAACCAAAACCAGAGGAAATACTGATGTTCGAATCACTATTTCAGAGATATTAGTGTCTATAAACCATGCTGAAGATTAGATGGGTAGATCACATAAGAGGAGGTGTTGAATAGGATTGGGGAGAAGAGAAGTTTGTGGCACAACTTGACTAGAAGAAGGGATCGGTTGGTAGGACATGTTTTGAGGCATCAAGGGATCACAAATTTAGCATTGGAGGGCAGCGTGGAGGGTAAAAATCGTAGAGGGAGACCAAGAGAGGAATACACTAAGCAGATTCAGAAGGATGTAGGTTGCAGTAGGTACTGGGAGATGAAGAAGCTTGCACAGGATAGAGTAGCATGGAGAGCTGCATCAAACCAGTCTCAGGACTGAAGACCACAACAACAACAACAAACCATTATCTCATGATGCTGCTTCTTGCCTGGGTGCGCTGTCACGCTGATGCAATCGATGTCTCCGAACTGTTGCTCTGCATTACGTCGTGCACGACGCTACAAAACATGTTCATATCACTACGCATTACCTTTTTTCTTAAGAGCGGGAACTACACTCCAATCACGAAAACACCCGCGTACCGTAACACCACCTCCTTCGTAGTTCAGTGATATCGGCACTACAGGTGATGGCTCGAAGCGGTCTCCAGGCTTTCGCCAAACCCAAACTCTTCCATCGGACTGCCATAGAGCATACCATAATTCATCACCCCAGATCGTTCGTTTCTAGTCATTCACTGCCCAGTGACGTAGCATTTTTACATCACCTCAAGCGTCGCTTAATACTGACTGCAGAAATCTTTGGCTTATGAGGAGCTGCTGGACCATTATACTGAATTCCTTTTAACTCTCTACACCCAGTCGTAGTGCTAGCTGGACTGCTGGTAGCTTCTTGAAACCCACGATTGATTCCTTCCACTGACTTCTTTAGAACCATCCTCCGCAACGTCCGGTGGTCCGTACCCGTCACTATATGAGAGCTGCCTATTTTATGGTTTAGCTGTGGTTTTTAGCTGTGGTTCTTTCTTCGCGTTTCCCCTCGACAATCAAGTCAGCCACAGTTCACTTGGGTAGCCCTAGAAGCGTTAAAATGTCCTTAGAGGATTTGTTACTCGGTGACTGTTATAGGGTAAAGTCAAGCGCCGGCATGCCAGTCGGGAACAATAGACCAGACAGGGCACTGAGAGACGTCAACCAATTGTACGCTGATCGACCCCTTTCCAGGATGACAACGCGACAGCACAGGCCCCTATGCGGAGAAGACATAAGCACCGCGCCCGACTGGTCGCGGCCCAGTTGAAGAGTAGCTTGAGTAGCTAGTAAGGTCATCCAAAGACCAGTATCAGTTGCAATGCGATTTAGAAAAGATTGCTGTATGGTGTGGCAGGTGGCATTTGACGCTAAATAACGAAAAGTGTGAGGTGATCCACATGAGTTCCAAAAGAAATCCGTTAGAATTCGATTACTCGATAAATAGTACAATTCTCAAGGCTGTCAATACAACTAGGTACCTGGGAGTGAAAATTACTAACAACTTCAGTTGGAAAGACCACATAGATAATATTGTGGGGAAGGCGAGCCAAAAGTTGCGTTTCATTGGCAGGACACTTATAAAATGCCACAAGTCCGCTAAAGAGACAGCTTACACTACACTCGTTCGTCCTCTGTTAGAATATTGCTGCGCGGTGTGGGATCCTTACCATTTGGGATTGACGGAGGACATCGAAAGGGTGCCAAAAATGGCAACTCGTTTTGTATTATCGCATAATAGGGGAGAGAGTGTGGCAGATATGATACGCGAGTTTTTCGTCGCGGCGAGATCTATTTACGAAATTTCAGTCACCAACTTTCTCTTCCGAATGCGAAAATATTTTGTTTAGCCCAACCTACACGGGTAGGAATGATCATCAAAATAAAATAAGAGAAATCAGAGCTCGAACAGAAAGGTTTAGGTGTTCGTTATTCCCGCGCGCTGTTCGGGAGTGGAATGATAGAGAGATAGTATGATTGTGGTTCGATGAGCCCTCTGCCAAGCACTTAAATGTGAATTGCAGAGTAATCATGCAGATGTAGATGTAGAGTAGCATCAAGACTAGCGACTTGGATATAAGCTTCAACGCTCGTTACTTCGCTTGCATTTGTCTATACTGAAGACGATTGTTTATTTCGTATGTCGCCCTTTGCTTGCGACACTTCTGTGTATGAATTGTTTGTCTAGCGAAACGATAAGGCAGGGTACCTTGACCCCATATTTGACGATTAGGCTGAATTTAACAGTGACATAAAATGACTAGCCCACATTCGAAATCACTGAACTCTGACAGACCCATTCTGCATTTACTGCTTCTCTACGGACAACTAAGTGCTCTCCACAACCTTCTATATTGTTAGTTAACCTCTCGTGACACCTCGTTGTCAATTTGGCCTTACGTTTGGGTATCCGGATACTTTTGGCTTGATGGCGTAGTCATGATCTCACGCAACTGAATATTAATGAATCATTTCTTTACGACTGTTCTCTTTCAAATTAACCGCTTTCAGAATGGATTTATTAACATTTTGAAGTTGTTTAATAAAGCTTTGTTATACGTGTATAACGTCTATCTCTCTGCTCATTCGGATCATTTTTGTGAAGATGTTGGAAAAAAATGCGATCACTCAATTGGCACGGGAAATAATTGAAAACTACACCTGGCTGAATATTGGTGGCATCCTCTGTGTTGAGATATTTCGGCAAGACCGCGGGGGAAGGAGAACCCTTGTCGATGTCCTGGACGATAATGACCATCCACGTGTTGCGTGAGGAGCCCGCGGAAAGACTTAAAGACTCACGCTACTCGCGCACTCAGGTTCCCAGAAGCACTCCGGGGCTTTTAGATCTCAGGAGTGGTTTCCGAGGACGCTATCTTTGATATGTTCGCTGAATATACATTTTACACCAATAATAAAGGGTTCCCAGTAAATGCGTAGGTAATACCAATAGTAACCTGTTTCCTGTAAATGAGTAGGCAATTAAATAACTTTGGCCAGCAGAAGCTACACTGCATATATTTCACGGCGTCTCTGATTAACTTTAGTGATTGGATATCACTTGTGTCATTGTCTGTCCACGAGACTTCCACACTGCTAAACATCTCTAGGTCCACTGTTTCCGATGTGATAGTGAAGTGGAAACCATCCTGCACCTGATTGAATGTATGCCTGCGAAGTGGAAGCTGTCGTCAAGTCTAAGGGTGGTCCAGCACCATATTGAATTCCAGCATTACCGATCGAAGGCGTGTGTCCAGGTGTCCCGATACTTTTGATCACATAATGTAGGTCTACGACTTTGATTCCGCCTGTTTTGCAATAGATGGCAGCAGCGTCAAGTGGTGGTGCAGGTGATAGGCTTCCAGTGTCGTACAATTAGTTTATTTTATTTTATTTATTTTATTTATTGATTTATTGAACCTGGCAAGATTAGGGCCATCAGGCCCTCTCTTACATCTAACCAGGCATTCTACTTATTTTACATTCATATGTTTTAGTAGGCATGTTAAACTACATCTAGTACAAAAAGTGAAATAAACAATTTGAAAGGTACACCTGGAAAAATACATACATATAGAGTTTATATTCTTAGGTCACAAGTACTGTTATAATTAGATATTATTGAAGAGACAGATTTTAGATAGGAGTGCCGGCAGCAGGGAGTATGAGGGAGACTCATGGTGAAGGGAGGAGAAGAATAGAGACATGATGCAACATAATTAAGGAAGTATAAAGGAAAAGAAGATTGCGTGGCTAATAGAGAAAGATGAAGAGGAAGGCATCTCAGGAGCAAGATAGGAGACGCTAGCTTTGCTATTTGACAGATGAGGGGATTGTCGTTGTACATTAATTTTGTGGAGAACTTTGTGAGGATGATAGTAGGAAATGCTTCAACTTCTTCTTAAAAGCAGCAGGAGATCGAATTTTGCGCAAGGTAAGGGGCAGTTTGTTCCAGAGGCGGACAGCGGCAACTGAGAAGGAGTTTGCAAAAGTTTTTGTTTTGTGAGTGGGCACAGTTAGGATACCAAATACGAGTGACCTCGTGTTTCGATTATGATGACATGACAGGTTTTTAATCTCTGAAGCAAGGTACTGGGGTGCTTGCGCGATGAGGAGTCGGTGGAGTAGACATAGAGTGTGGTAGTCACGCAATTTGTCCAGCCGCAGCCACCCTAGCTCGGAGTATGAAGCACTAACATGATCATATCGGCGAATGTTGCAGGTGTAACGCACACAGGCATTCATGGTTAGCTCTAGCCGTCTTTTGTTTTCACTACTCATGCCTTGTGGAATCACATCACAATAGTTGCATTCGCTAACATAACGCCCTCAGAATATTAGTCGATTGGTGATTACATCATAAAATTATTGTCAACAAAATATGTCAGCTTACGCGCCCAGTTCGCGTTATTTCTGGAAAGTTTTAATTTTCCACTTTGAAAAAATCTGCAACTGCCGGTCATGAAATGGCCTATGGTGAGACACCTGCTAGTGAAAGAACGTGCATAAAATGGTTTCAGCGCTTCAAGAACTATGATTTTGGCACCGAAGGCCCTCATGACAGTGGAGGGGAGAAGGTTTTCGAAGCTACCGAAACCGACGGAAACAAACACAGGAGATCATTATCGAAAGCATTTGATGCGTCTGAGCCAAGCACTGAAATACAAATGTCCACAATATATTGTTAGATATGAAAAGGTGTTTTTGGAGCGTGATGGTGCTTAACCCCATGTCGCAAAACCAGTCAGAATATAGTTGGAAATATTGAAATGGGAAGTCCTACACCACCCGTCATATTCTCCAGACCTTGCTCCCTCTACCACCTTTTTCGTCCCATGGCACACGGTCTGGCTGACCAACACCTCCGGTCGTAATAACAAGTGCTAAATTGGATCGATTGAGAGATCACTCGAAAAGACACCCAGGTCTTCCTCCGCGGGAGTCGTATGCCATCCGAAATATGGGAGAAAGTAGTGGCCAACGATGGCCAGTATTTAGAATCGTAATTTTTTTGGAAATTTTTCACAATAAAGCCCCGGACGTCACAAAAAAAACTGAGGAAGCGAATCTCTAGACTTAACGCCATGTTTTTTTTTTTAGTAATTTAGTCTTGCTGGTAACGCCGAAGGTAAGCAACAATACAAACATGTGAAAATATGATCAAACTGCTAGGTGTTAAACAGTGTTGCACACGAACTGTGTGTGTCCCCGTACTCCAGATTTAGACTGATGTGCCTTACGTTAAAAAGTATGATCAAAAACTTAAAAAAAACAGATGGAATAAATTATTTTACGAAAACTAGCAGGTTGCTTACAACCTTGCGATGTACCGGTTCACCTCACAGCTTGTTGTTCCATTTAGTCGTATACATCCTTACAGCAGAGGCCCACTAAAATCGACATATGCAGTTTAATGTGGAAGATGCCGTTTTCGGTTCCCATGGTTCACATTCCTGTCTGCATCAGAGGACCAAATTTGCACAACGAAGTACTAAGGATAACGGTTGAGAAAAGAATTTTGTGGAGTGTTTGTGGCACATCTGCTAAGAAATCTATGAATGGTTATCCTAGCGCTGGAAAGAGCAATATAAGGGAAAAATACTCAGACAAAATAACAGTAGGCTATGTAAAACTCTAGAGGATATTAGGACGAGTAATTATGTAGGTATGAAAAGATTAACAGGTGAAAACAGAGAACAGCATCAAACAAGTCTCATGATTTAAAAAAATACGATGTGAGCTAGAAAGAAACCATTAATGAGCTCTAAACACGACTTACGTCTCTTCATCTATGTACATACGCCGTAAGCCACCGTACAGTGCATGTCGGAGGCTACCTGCTGGTCACACCCTTTCCTTTTACATACGCAGAAGCTGTGCCTATATACATCCGTACCAGCTCTGGTTTGTCTTATCTCCGCAATTCCTTATGCCGTCCGTCACAAATTCCAGTTCATTAAACTTTCTGAATAGTTTTTCGCGAAAGAACTTCTTCCTCCCTCCAGGAATTGCCGCTTGAGTTGACGGAGCATACCCCTAATACTCGCCTCATGATCTAACCTTCCATGACAAATCTAACATAAAGGATGTTGCCATGCTTCTGCCTCTACCTGGGATTCGAAAGTAAAATAACATAAAATAATGTTTTTAATGGCGACGATGTCAGGCCGGCAACGGAACGCTACACACAGGTAGCACTCAACATTTTACGTTTCACCTGTGTCGGAGACGTTTCCGTGCACGTCGCACTCTGTCCCTGAAAATATTGTTCGTCGAAAACACCTGTAAATGTCCCCCAATTAATTATGATGTAGGGCTTATTTCAAATTACGTTAATTGACACACGTAGGAATTAATGTATAATTAACAGTTATCATCCGACGTATGTACAGAGTGGTGATTCACAGGACTAATCGGGCTTCACTGATACATCAAAATTAAAATTGTCCAAGCTTCATCGAAGAAACTGAAGCACCGACTAATTATACTAACTCCCAGCAACTTTTAATGAAGCCCAGCATTACTCTCAGAGCTGTCCCTTCGAAAGTTGGAGTATCGCGAGTTGCTTATCTCGCACCAAAATACGGAGTTCCTCTGAAAGCTCAAGTGCTGAATTTAGCACGTCTCACAACACACACCCCAGCATCGCAACTAAACTGCTACCGAAACTGCCACCGAAACTGCCACGGGTGCCTTGCACAAACACATTTCGTACTGTTCTTTGTACCACATTCGCGGCTCTAAATTTATAACCTTTATTCCAACCTCTGGTCTCCGACAGTCACTGTCCTTATTCACCAAACTAGAAAAGTTCATATTAATTGAAAAACAAATGATAGCTACAAAATAAACTGTAAAATGACATACGCTCAAGTTTTGAACAAAATGAAGCCGAATAAGATATTTCTAACGTAAATATTCCATGAGCTACCACAGTTTGTAGCACTTCCATATAGTACGAATATTTAAAAAGTTAAAACACATCTTAATTTAGTCCTAACACAACAAGCAGGGCGTCCTCCCTGTGAGGAAAACCCCCTTCTTTCAAATTATGGGCTAAGAATTGTTGTTGTTCTTTTGAGTCTTGTAATTCATGATATTAATGATACACAATAGGCGTTTTGATGTTAATTTACACAAAAGCTTACACTTTTATATTTATTCTCGTAGCTGGGTCCAAATACTGGTGTACGCTGCTGTGTATCGTAATCTGTTAACAATGAAGCGCTTGAAAGGTGATTGATCAAAGAAGGTTCTTATTGACAAACTCCCCAGCTAAACAATATGTGAACAATGTCAGTGAATATATTTGTACTCCTAGATAACTCTCACTGAGGATTCCTCGCTGAGTGCCATATCAATTTGATTAACAGAGTTAATTCATTTGTAAGTATGGAAGCTATTGATGGTCTCCAAGCACTGAAAAAAAAACGCGAATAATCTTAGTGATAGCTATATGTTGACACTTTGCTTAGTGTGGCACGAGCTTTATTAAGAGAGTTCATTAATTTCTAATCTTGGTATTGAAGTTTGTGGTTTCTTCAGCTATATAACTGGAATTGTTGTTCGTGCTAGAGAGCTCCGATAACCAGTATTTCATCTCAACAACTTTACTTCTATTTGCCGCTTTTAGGTATTGAATATCTTTATTTTTGTGTAACATCATGTCTAGTGTTGATAAACATACAATGCAACTATACCATTTTTACAGTCTGTCCGAGGTCAGCACTGTCTTAAAGTTTGTCTAGCTCTCATTGTTCCCAACGACTGAGGTTTCCCATCCCCTAGCCAATGTGAGGCCATGTCCTGCGGCGACCCATCACCAAGCACGTGTACCAGTCTGTCTGCCGTCGCCATGCGGCACGCACCAACTCTCTTGTCTTAAATAAACAAATCACCACGTAACCGCCAGCTGTTATTCTGCTATCATGATTCTCGTACACGTCTATGTGTCGTCATTACACGGATCTCATCTTGCTTCATTACAATATCGACACGGGAAGTATACATAGACAAGAAGCTGTTTAGCAGATCATGTCACTGTCAATATGAGAGGGAATTATTTTACGAGGCATCAAACATAACATACGCCACATATAAATATACTGGAGGATTCTTAACATGAGCAACGTTTTACGATCGAATAAATTATAACAGATAAGTTCTCACTACTAATTAATGCTGATGAGATATTTAATTACTGTGATTCCAGTACAGAATTCTCTAGAACAATCTCAAAAATAAAAGAAACAAAGTTTTGTCTGGGCCACCAGAAGCCAATATACAGGATCTCGACGAAACTTGTTCATTGCTTGCTAAAATTCTCACGACACTTCTAGTTACTTGATGAAAATGTTAAGACACACCTTCAAATATAAATTATATACCTCATCTAACAGCAAATGGGATTTTCTTAACTAGCAGTTTTATTGCGCAATTATTTCGAAATATAATCGGACAACATTCTGCAAATAAAATGTAACAGAATAGACTATCTCATATTTACAGATAATAAAAGGGCGATATAAGAAATGAGGGAATTTTTAATTAGTGTAAACTTTTCGGTCCCTTAAATGATAAAATCGTTCATATGGAATCACTACTGACAAAACACAGCTGAACTGTTCACATAAGGTATATGGAATTACAATTTATTTGGCGGCGGAAGTTTTGAATGTGGAAGGTTCGAGGTATGTAAATGTCAGAAGCCAATTTTTTGGTGTTCAGACATAAAGATACTTAAAAATATAATAACACAAACAATTAATTATTGAATAGTAATCACTGATCAAAAGTCTATATTTGATAGTAATGTTACGCGTCAAAGGAAATTGTATTTTGGGTCAAAACACATCTCATTATTATTTATTCTCATTTAGTTCGTTTGGCCTACTAAGGACCACATGAAATAACTTATGTATTCTATCTTTCCTCGTTTCTTCCTTTCTAACATTTTTTTTCATTCTTTCTCTGTGATGTTCTCTTCTTTCAAATGGTTCAAATAGCTCGGAGCACTATGGCGCTTAACATCTGAGGTCATCAGTCCCCTAGACTTACAACTACTTAAACCTAACTAACATAAGGACAGCACACACGTTCATGCCCAAGGCAGGATTCGAACCTGCGACCGTAGCAGCAGCGCGGTTTCTCTTCTTTCTTCTGTCCATATTGTAACTGCACCTGTCTTTATCTTTGTTTTCTGCTGGAAGACCTTGAAATCCTTTATTTTGCTCTGAACCTTTCTCTTTCTCCTACTTCTTCCTGAAAGATTTCCATTTCTCTTTTGTCTGTTTGAACTTTCTTTATCCATGTCATTGATGTTTTGACATTTCTGTCAAAGAACTTAAAAATTCTTCCTATTATTCTGTTTTCAACTAGCCTTGAAGGAGTCAATAGAATACACCTTTTCTCTTCCTCTTCGTGTCTGATAATCGCTCTATTTTTTCGTGAGCTTCTTTGTCACTTCTTAATTTCCAGTTCCCATTCTCATATTTTGGTCCGAAAATTTTCCTGATTATTTTCCTTTTTTTCTTTTCTGTTTCACCTGATTGTTTGTCTGTATTTAACGAAAGGCATTCTGACGCATAAGGTAATTCTGATTTAATAAGAGTATTGTAGTGCTGAAGTTTTGCATTTACGTGACTAGATTTCTTGTTACACAAGTTTTTTGTTAGTTGAAGGCCACCTCTATTTTCCATTCTCTTGTTATGTTAGCTTCTTCGCCTAAAACATTTGGTTGTATTATTTCAACTAGATATTTACATTTTAGCCTTTTTTATTCCAACATAATCAGTTTCCATATATTTTACTGCCTTCTTCACATCTGTCATGTACTCTGTTTTTTCGAGAGATGTGTGTAGGCTTGCTATTGAAGCATTCTCTTGTCGGAGATTTAACTGCGCTATTGCATCTAGTACAGATTCTGCAAGAAGAACAAGGTCATCTGTAAAAGCAGGACATAGATTGTCCCCTTTTGTCCCAGTTGTGATTCTTCTGATTCGTTCTTCTTCTGTTACTTTTCCTCAATTCGCTGTTACCTTTCCTAGCACATACGTGAAAAGCTTTGGCAATAGTCTATCTCCCTGCTTTGCACCAGTTTCGATCTCAAAATCCTTGGAGGTTTCGCCCAAAAATTTATATTTTGCATTTTGTATTTGGTAGTGTGTCTTTTATGATTGCCATTGATTCGTTGTTATCTCCAAACTATTTTAAGGTGGTGAATAATGTTTTCCTGTCAATTGAATCATATGCTTTTTTGAACTCTACAACTGTTACATAAATTTAAGAATTTTTCGCATATTGTAGCCCCGTCAGCAACTGTGATATACTAATATATTGAAAGACCCGCCTCAGTTGCGAGAATTTTCTGCCCATTACCCAGGTTTCGGCTAGAATAATCTAGCCTTCTTCTGAAGCATAAAATTACTATAACATGCCAGAGTAAGGCACAATCAACATTAAAAATTAAAACCTATTGTAACGTGGTACTATGCGACATGGTACCACGGTACTATAGGTTTTAATTTTTAATGTTGACCGTGCCTTACTCTGGCATGTTATAGTGATTTTATGCTTGTGAAGAAGGCTAGGTTATTCTATCCGAAACGTGGGTAAAGATCAGAGACTTCTCGCAACACAGGCGGATCTTTCAATATATTACGTTATATAAATGGTTTCACACATCATTCTACTACACCTGATTATTAATTACAGATTTAAAATTTGTTGCATACGAGATCGTCCCTTTCTATAAGGCCTCGTTGATACCCTCCTAACTGCTGTTCCACGTTTTTGAAAGAATTTTCTAAGTCACTGGGAGGACTCTTCTATAGTTGTTGGGGTCAGTTTTCTCTCTTTTTTTGTGAATTTGGTAAATTAACGCTGTTTTCCAATCTTACAGTAGAGCTTCTGTTTCCCAAATTTCTTGAAAGACTGCAGTAGATTCTTGACAGATTCTGCACCAGCAGTTTTCCACATTTCAGCATTTACTGAATCTATCTGGGGGGTGGGGGCGAGTATTTTCATTCTTCAGATCTTTAACGATATTTTGGATTTCATCCATGCTGAGTGATTGTGAGTTTTTGTGAGTATAGCCTGGATTTGGTTCTGGAAAGTTTGCTCTAGGTTCCTCACAATTTAATAACCTATTGAAATGGGTTGGTAATATTTCAGAGTTTTTTGTCGTTTAGGGCTGATTTTCAGTCTTAATTCTTGTAAGGCAAGGTATGTGATAGGTACGTTTGGAGGCTTTCTTCAAAAGTTTTGTAGAAGTTCTGAGTTTTGTTCCTTTGGAAGACTTCTGCAGTTACTTGTAACTGGTCCTTTTCAAACTTCCTTTTGACCACCCTTACCGTTTCTGATGATATAGCGACGTGGTCAATCTTAAATTCTTGTAGGTTTGTATTAGGTGATTTCCAAGTTTTCTGTTTCCTTGGCAGTTTCTTAAAATTTGTGGACATTAGTTGGAGGTTGATGCCACTGCGAGCTCTACTTGTCTTTCCCCATTTTTATTTGTTCATTTGTGTGCTGAATAGTGTCCAGCAGCTTTCCTTAACTTTATTTCTTTTCAAATCTGCGTATTGAAGTCCCCTTACAAAATTTAACGTTCTTCAATGGAACCTTTGATAGTACGTGTTCCAGTGACTCTCAGAAGCTTTCAACTTTACCTGTATTGCTTTTATTATCCACATTTATTGGATCACGACAGTTTGTTAAGGTGCAAGCCTTATTTCGACATCGCAGAGTAAGAATTGAGAGCTTTTCACTCGGAAAATAAATATTCGTGACATTGTTCTGTTTACAATGAACCCTGTTCCTAGATGTGGAATGACTTCACACATCAGATTCCAGCCTTTCTTTCTTTTTAGAATCCTATATCCATCTGATTCCGTTATGGTTTCATCAATGAAACTAGTTTTCTGAAGATCGAAGAGTTCTATATGATATTCATCTAATACGCTAATTAGTTCTTTCAGTTTTCCTATTTTCAAAACTGAATTTATGTTTAGGGTGCCAAATAAGTACTTCCTGTATGTTCTTAATTTACATTTAGGGCTTCCAGAGCATTGTGATTCCTTCACTTTGCATGCTGTTGCAGCCTCCCCAGAATCTGTTGGCCTGGTTGCGCTACTTTTGGCGACTGGGGATTTCCTTTTGAGGTTGCCCACTGGGGTAGTTCCACTTGGGGAAATTTCCATCATGTTCACGGTACTTGATGTTCTTGTTGGGAAATTGGTGGGTGCCAGTCCTAGAATTTATCTTTACAGGCGTCTGTCATGTGGGGTGCAGGCACTGACGAAACAGTGCCCAATACGGAAATTTGCAACTATTGACATTACATAAATATCAAACGTCCGAGACTACAGAAGAACGTCAGTAGACTCCAACAACTGGAGTGCATCGTTGGATGCTTCGCGTGGTCTGTTGATGGTCTGAGGAAAACGTCTGTTAGGACACTCATTTACAATGTGGCTCATTGTCTGAAAATCGTCACAGCCACACGTACTGTGAGCGGAGAAGTCCCCACAAGTGCACGTTGCATTTGCACATACCTTCTTGAGGCTGATATTTACTAAGCACTTGTAGTCTAAGGATAGCGTCTTTGATCAGTAATCAAAGGAGCGGCCAGAGGTTCAATATACTCGTTTGCAATTGGGGTGGGAAGTTGGCCCTGAAGGTCCAAGAATCAGAAATGATCAGCGGCATGAAGATGGAGAAGGCAATGGAAACTACTCCATTAAAAACACATAATGTGTATCCACAGGACATGTGGCCGTCAGTTGATAAGTGCCACTACCATCTCTCCATTGTCAGAGATTCCGGAATAGTATCCCATTTGGATCTCCAGCAAGGGTATTGCCAAGGTGGAGGTGACCATGAGAAAAAGATTGAATGTCCAACAAAAGGATAACGTTCTACGAGTCGGGGCGTGGAATTTCAGAAGTTTTAGAAGTAGTAAAGAATCTAGAAAATCTGAAATGGGCATGCAATGGCTCAGCCTCTCTAAAAAGGGCAGACACAGAAGATCGACAGGGAAGCATCGGTTAAAAGAAGGTAACTGTTATGAAACCATGGGTAACAGAAGAAATAGTTCAGTTGAACGACGAAAATTGGAAGTACAAAACCGCTCTGGGAAATTCAGGAATACAGAAAAACAAGTTGCTTAGGAATGAAATAAATAGAAAGTGCGGGGAAGCTAAGGCGAAATGTCTGCATGAAAAATTTTAAGATATCGAAAAACAAATGATTGTTGGAAGGGCTGTCTCAGCACACGAAAAATCGAAACATCCTTGATGAAATTAAAAGCAAGATTGGTAACACTAACAGTGCAATTTAGAATCCCATTGTTAAATTCAGAGGAGAGGGTGAATAGTTGGGAAGAGTACATTGGAAGCCTCTGTGAGGGGGAAAACTTGTCTGATGTGATAGAAAAAGAAATAGAACTCGATAGCCGGCCGCTGGTGGCCGAGCGGTTCTGGCGCTACAGTCTGGAACCGCGCGACCGCTACGGTCGCAGGTTCGAATCCTGCCTCGGGCATGGATGTGTGTGTTGTCCTTAGGTTAGTTAGGTTTAAGTAGTTCTAAGTTCTAGGGGACTTATGACCTCAGCAGTTGAGTCCCATAGTGCTCAGAGCCATTTGATCCATTTTTTAGAACTCGATAGGGAAGAGATAGGGGATCCCATATTAGAATTAGGATTGAAAAGAGCTTTTGAAAGCTTAAGATCAAATAACGCAGAAAGGATAGATAACATTCCAGGTTCGTGTGTAGTCTGACGATATTCCGTTCGACTTTCGGAAAAATGTCATCCACAGAGTTCCAAAGACTGCAATAGACGGAAAGTGCGGTAATTACCCCACAATCAGCTTAACAACTCATCCGTTCAAGTTGCTGACAAGAATAAGGTACAGAAGGATGGGAAAGAAAACTGAGGATGTGTTAGTTAATGATCAGATAAGTTTTACGAAAGGTAAAGGCACCAGAGAGGTAATTGATAATGGAAGCAAGACTGAAGATAAATCAAAACTCCTTCACAGGATTTGTCGACCTGGAAAAAGCGTTCGACAATGTAAAATGGTGTAAGGTGTTCAAAAGTCTGAGAAAAACAGGAGTAAGCTACAGCGAGAGACGGGTAATATACGTATGTACAAAAGCTAAGAGGGAATAACAAGAGTAGACGACCACGAACAAAGCACTCGGATTGAAAAGAGAGTAATACAGGGATGTAGTCTTTCGGCCCTACCTATTGTTCAATCTGTACGTCGGAGAAACAGTGATGTAAATAAAAGGAAGGTTGTGGGCTTTCGAATACAAAATGAAATTGTGATGTGGTGGTGGCCCTCACCTACATACCCACAGACTCAGGGAGGAAAAATTACAAGTTTTGGCTGGTTTTGTTGTCTAGGGTATGGGATACATAGTTGCCGCATTACAAGCCAAACAATGCTGAGTGTACAATATACAATATGAACATACACATGAATCGTATGGTCGAGGTCCTTGTCACCAGGCAAATGCGAATTTTGAACCTAATATAGACTTTTATAAATGAAAGACAGGAATTAAATAAATTCTGCAGGTACTACTTCAGCGACCTTAAATGATGGCTACGATACCAGAAGTACCTTCAAGAATGCCCTTTATTCTGCAGACACTTATTGGTGTCGATGGTCCTTCAATTAAATAAAGTATAAATTGCATAACGGGGAAACAATAGATTCCTACTTCACGTAATTAGTTACGAACAACAACATAGCTCGCGAGATATTCACTTCTAAACACTTAGTACGTCTCACTGCAGAAGCCATGGAAATATTGCAAGTGCACAAGTCGGCACTACGAAATATTTCTATCTACCGCGAACCACGGGCAAACTGCTCCACTCTCCAAGCCTTTCCCTCGACTGTGCGTCCATCGCGCCGCACTGTCCATCACTCCCCGTGTCCTGTGCGACTGTCCCTTGCACTGCACTCTTCAGAACTCCCCTGTCCTCTCTCGAAACGATGCTCCTCCCCAACCTCCATACAGTCTCTCCACATGTCCTTTTCGGAACGTGCGCTGTGATTGGGTAGGGCACTCACGACCTGTCTCCAAGCCAACGTATACTCACAAACATAATGGAACATTCGAGCCGGCCGAAGCGGCCGTGCGGTTAAAGGCGCTGCAGTCTGGAACCGCAAGACCGCTACGGTCGCAGGTTCGAATCCTGCCTCGGGCATGGATGTTTGTGATGTCCTTAGGTTAGTTAGGTTTAACTAGTTCTAAGTTCTAGGGGACTAATGACCTCAGCAGTTGAGTCCCATAGTGCTCAGAGCCATTTGAACCATTTGGAACATTCGAAATACTGGATTTACATCTAAATAACTCGAAATTAAATAAATATTCCTATAGCTGGGCTATAAACACGCTCTAACACACATTATCAAATACAGAGACAAATTAAATAAACGTATATGAAAGGAATAGAACAGAAGTAAGCCAGTAGCCTAATGTCCCTATGCTTTCTAAAACACAGTAAATAATTGACCAATTTCTTCATGAATAGTATATAACAGATATAAACAAAGACATAGATGAAGAAATATATTTATAAGGATGCTGCTACCGTTTTTTCGTGTAACTGTGGAGTGCTTATGACCTGACACCATCGATAGTAATCGGCCACCTTGACCACCAGTAATTCATGTACTATTCAAGTTACATGCCTGTAATTCATGCCAATTTAGGTTTACACTTTCTAAAGAATTCTCGATCGACGCAATCCGATGAATCGTTTAGATTTTGGAAATTCGTTATTGCGTGTTGATTGTATAATTTACAGGCACATACTATACTTTAAACTAATAAAGATATTGAAAATCTGATTATACCATCAGAATCGTCATGCAAGTAATGGTAATGTACGTGTTCCTTTATGAGGTATCATGGCATCATGAGGCATCAGAAGTACCATTATACGAAGATGAGCTGGAATGATGTTCGATAGTAGCCTATTGGCAGCCAGTACGTAGCTGTAGTTCTGGCTGTGCCACTAACGGTTTTCATCTCTGGGTTAAAATAAACGTCAAGTTTCTTCAAATCAGCGCTGAGGAGCCAAACTGGTGCACATTAGTCTGCTCCACAGTATACAACAAAAGGGTTGCTCCACACAGAACTGTTACGTTTTCTCCCAATACGGTACCTGACGCGTTTCTCAACAATTTCTCTCGAGTTCGTACCATTTTAACTGTGTACGAGAGAAGTTTATGATATGTCAGCGTTGTGTCTACTGTGACACCAAGGTACAAAAAAATGGTTCAAGTGGCTCTGAGCACTATGGGACTTAATTTCTGTGGTCATCAGTCCCCTAGAACTTAGAACTACTTAAACCTAACTAACCTAAGGACATCACACACATCCATGCCCGAGGCAGGATTCGAACCTGCGACCGTATCGGTCGCGCGGTTCCAGACTGTAGCGCCTAGAACCGCTCGGCCACTCTGGCCGGCACAAAGGTACACTACTGGCCACTAAAATTGCTACACCACGAAGATGACGTGCTACAGACGCTAAATTTTACCGACAGGAAGAAGATGCTGTGATATGCAAATGATTAACTTTTCAGAGCATTCACAAAAGGTTGGCGACGGTGGGGACACCTACAACGTGCTGAATGGTTCAAATGGCTCTGAGCATTATGGGACTTAATTCCTAAGGTCATCAGTCCCCTAGAACTTAGAACTACTTAAACCTATCCAACCTAAGGACGTCACACACATCCATGCCCGAGGCAGGATTCGAACCTGCGACCGTAGCGGTCGCGCGGCTCCAGACTGTAGCGCCTAGAAACACTCGGCCACCCCGGCCGGCCAACGTGCTGAGATGAGGAAAGTTTCCAGCCGATTTCTCATACACAAACAGCAGTTGATCGGCGTTGCTTGGTGAAACGTTGTTGTGATGCCTCGTGTAAGAGGAGCAATGCGTACCATCACGTTTCTGACTTTGATAAAGGTCGGATTGTATCCCATAGCGATTGCGGTTTATCGTATCGCCACATTGCTGCTCGCGTTGGTCGAGATCCAATGACTGTTAGCTGAATATGGAATTGATGGGTTCAGGAGGGTAATACAGAACGCAGTGCTGGATCCTAACAGCCTCGTATCACTAGCAGTCGAGATGACAAGCATCTTATCCGCACGGCTGTAACGGATCGTGCAGCCACGTCTAGATCACTGAGTCAACAGACGGGGACGTTTGCAAGGCAACAACCATCTGCACGAACAGTTCGACGACGTTTGCAGCAGCATGGCCTACCAGCTCGGAGACCGTGGCTGCGGTTACCCTTGACGCTGCATCACAGACAGGAGCGCCTGCGATGGTGTACTCAACGACGAACCTGGGTGCACGAGTGTCAAAACGTCATTTTTTCGGATGAATCCAGGTTCTGTTTACAGCGTCATGACGGTCGCCTCCGAGTTTGGCGTCATCGCGGTAAACACTCATTGGAAGTGCGTATTCGTCATCGTCATACTGGCGTATCACCCGGCGTGATGGTATAGGGTGCCATTCGTTACACGTCTCGGTCACCTCTTGTTCGCATTGACGGCACTTTGAACAGTGGACGTTACATTTCAGATATGTTACAACCCGTGGCTCTACCCTTCATTCGATGCCTGCGGATCCCTACATTTCAGCAGGATAATGCACGACCACATGCTGCAGGTCCTGTACAGGCCTTTCTGGATACAGAAAATGTTCGACTGCTGCCCTGGCCAGCACATTCTCCAGATCTCTCCCCAATTGAAAACGTCTTGTCAGTGGTGGCCGAGCAATTGGATCGTCACAATACGCCAGTCACTACTCTTGATGTACTGTGGTATCGTGTTGAAGTTGCATGTGCAGCTGTACCTATACACGCCATCCAAGCTCTGTTTGACTCAATGCCCAGGCGTATCAAGGCCGTTATTACGGCCTTAGGTGGTTGTTCTGGGTACTGATTTCTCAGGATCTATGCACCCAAATTGCGTGAAAATGTAATCACATGTCAGTTCTAGTATAATATATTTGTCCAATGAATACCCGTTTATCATCTGCATTTCTTCTTCGTGTAGCAATTTTAATGGCCACAAGTGTATTTTGGCTTGTCGTTGTATTCCACTGTGAGAAAAGTATCATTCTGTAGGGTGATCTTTGGTGATCAGAGACGATTAGAGAGATATAATATACACACTTCTGTTTTAGAAGCATTTCATCTTAGTCGCTATGTCTGAAGATGTTCATAGAGTTTATATAGGGTGTTTGTTAACTGTACGTGACACTCAGAAAGATTTTCGCTCTGATATGAAATTACAAGGCAGCGTGTTTATTGGAAATTCAGGTAGATCAAGTTCAGCAGGTTTGCAGTGTAGAGACTGAATAATACTGAAGCAAGAACGACGTCTTGAGACAATGCGTCAGTGCATACATGCCTCCTCTTTACCTTATCGCTAGCTCAACATGTTGCTTAAGAGGTTACAAGATATTGGTTTCAGAAATTTCAGTATCAGACATTGGTACCAGATTGTGTCATAATCTGCTGACAAGTCAACGATAGCTACCCTAGTCTTGAGTTTCTGCTGGTAGCGAGTTTTTGTGTGGGTAGTCAAGAAAAGCACTTTTTCACAGTAGCTTCTAAAAGGTTTAAATCCAGATTGTTCATATGGTACCTCAGAATTAATTTGGTATTCTATTGGGTTAAGTATCTTTCTTTCTCTTAGTTTGTAAGCGCAAGTAAGTACAGATACTGGACGAAAGTGTACTGCAGCTGTTTCTTCTTTCCCTGTCTTTTTGATAGCAATGATTTTAGCTTTCTTACCGTTTGCTGGTTATATCCCCGTATGAAGAATTTTGTTAATAAGGCAAATTCCCCATAGTAAGTCCAGTGTGCTCCAAAAATTCAAGGTAGGGCTGTGAGGTAAAGGGCGAGTTGTGGCACCTTGAAAATGTTCTAAGTTCGGAGCCGCAGAGGCCGCTCGGTGGGCCGCAGCCTGTCAGCGACCGTGTGGTGCCGGACATTGGCCAGAGCAAGAGGCGTAGCCCCAGCACCTGGTCAGGACGACCGCGTGGTTGGGAATTCCATGTTGATGCTGTGTCACAGATTGGGCTTTGTGTCGATGAAGGAGATTTGTATGCCGCGGAGTGCCAAAGATGGTGGACTTTGTGAAACCATAATGGCAGATATTTCATAGATCCTGTAGAAATTAAAAATAGCCAGAGGAGTCATGTTACCTTAAAAAGAAACAAGTGCATTACCGCTGTTTGCAGGACGATTCTGATGGTGTAATCAGATCTTCAATATCTTTATTAGTTTAAAGTGTAGTATCTGCCTGTAAATTATACAAGTAACACCCAGTACCGAATTTCCAAAATCTAAATGGTTCATCCGATTTCGTCGATCGATGTGTTTAGAAAGCTATTAGTGTACACTTAAATTGGTATTAATTGCAGGCATGTAACTTGAATAGTACATGAGTTACTGGAGGTCAAAGTGGCGGATTACTCTCGATTGCGTCAGACCGTAAGCATCCACAGTTACACGACAACACGGTAGCAGCATGCTTAAAAATATAGTTATTCGTGTATGTCTTTGTTTATGTCCGATATCTACTATTCATGAAGAAATTGGTCAAATATTTACTCTGTTTTAGAAGGCACAGAGACATTAGGCTACTGGCCTGATTTTATTGCTATTCCTTTTATATATATTTATTTGATATGTTTATGGATTTAATAATATGTGTTAGAGCGTGTTTAAGATCCAGCTGTAGGAATATTTATTTAATTTCAACTTATTTAAATGCAAATCCAGTATTTCGTATGTGTTTCAGTATGTTTGTGAGTGTTTGTTGACTTGGCGAAATGACGTGAGCGCTGTAGCCAATCACAGCGCTCGTCAATGGGGTACTGGATGGAAGTGGGGGAGGAGTGCTAAAGAGGACACGGGGAGTGCTGGACGGGGAGGCGTGACGGAGAGTTGTAGGAAAGACTTGGAGAGTGGAGCAGTTTGCCCGTGGTCGTGGGAGATAGAAATGTTTCGTAGTGCCGACTTGAGCACTTGTGAGATGTCAGTGGCTTCTGCAGTGAAGACGTAGTATGCGTTTCGAAGTGAATATCTCGCGAGCTATTTTGTTGTTCATAACTAATTATATGAAGTAGGAAGCTATTCTTTCCCTGTTAATCAACTTATATTTTATTTAACTGCTGGACCGTCGACGCCAATAAGTGTTTGAAGTAATAAACGGCATTCTTAACGGTACTTCTGCTATCGTACTCATCATTTAAAGTCGTTAAAAATAGTACCAACAGATTTTATTTAATTGCAATTTTTCATTTATAAATTTGTATGTTACATTCAAAATTCGCAATTGCCGAGTGATAGGAACCTTCAACCGTTCGAGTCCTGTGTATATTCATATTGAATGCTGTAGACTCAGCAGTATTTGGCCTGTAATGAGGCAGCTACGTACCCAGAACCTAGACAACGAAACCAGCCAAAACTTTTAATATTTCAACTCTGAGTCATAGGGTACATAGTTGAGAGCCACCATCTCATTATTTTTGAAAGCCCTTAGGACCAATCTGCCCCTGCAGCTTTTCTGCATTTCGTGTGGTTAAGGTCTGTCTCCCGTACAGTGATAGTAAATGGAGAGGAACATTCTGGGTTATGTTTTAGAGATTTCTTGATATCAAGAAGGTCTTTCTTTACTTGACGAATACTTGCTTTATCCAATGGAATCTTGAAAACCCTCAGTAAATGACTGGTGACAGGTTTCTTTATGGCCATTTTCCTCCTCTCTGTTCATTCATGGAATTTTTGGTTCCAGGCAGAAATGTACTCTTTGCGACATTCTCTGAGTATACTTTTCTTGACAGTAAATATACCAGCCTTCAGAAATTTTGTATATGAGTCCGGTAGGGCCGGAATCTCTCCTATCGTCTCATTCCATAATTTTGAGACAGATTGCACGGTAGGAATATGCAGACCGTAGGAGATGAGAAAGGGGCGCAGTTGGTTTCTGGAAAAGTCATGAAGGCCCATCCTGGTGATAGTTCCATTACTGCTCCCAGAGGTGTCCACTGTTGACAGGCAGCTCTGTTTGCTTCCATCCAAATGCGAGAATCTTCCACTCCCATCCTCTTCAGTATAGCCCAATTCATGGCTTTGGCTCTGAAAGTAGCCTACAAGTATTACAGCGTCTTGTAGTACTGAAAGTTGTTTGGGCCAAGTGACTTATAGATATCGCTACCTTCACGTTTCCAGTTTGTGATCACTACGATCACGTTTCCTTCATCCGATCTCTCTTCGAGAATAACTGAGACATCCTTCAATTATTTGCAAACAAAGATGGCAATCCCACATCGAGGGTGGTTACCCTCAACATTCAGGCGGGAAGCTTTGAGCACGCTTTCGGATTGAAACACGCAAGGTGGATGATTACTGACACAATTGTACAGCATTACGGACTAAATGCTGCGAGAGACTGTAATGCTCAGTATTTATCAGTGTTTAAGCAACTGTTTTCAATATACTGGGATGGTGGACCGAGAGGACTTGCATCAATCTGACGTAAGGGACCGTGGTCCGGAAATTACCGACTCGAGTTACGAGCAAAAATCGTACTGATACTTCTGACATTGGACCTCTTCCAATGCATGCTCTTTGGTTTCCGTATCTTAGGAGAAGGCAGTATGGATCAAAACCAAATTAAATATCCATTAAACATGGGCTCGAAAGTGAATACCTCAAGAGCTATGAGCACTTGGTCATCCTCGCTATGAAACACATCTCTTCTACTGAACAGAGAAAAGTACGTAGTCCTACGTATTAAAAATCGTGTGCAAATATTCTAAAGAAAAGTGTATCTGAATAAATATATACTGCAATTACACGGCTAACATGAATGTGAGCCATCTTGAATGATTTAAAGTATATATTATGTTAAGTTTATATAAATGTTCTTATGTAGTAACAGCCAATGAGATACGATGTACAGCGAAGCGTGAAGAAAATATCCTTCTTTTTCGCGCTTCTCTGTATATTGTGCCTCATTGGCGTCAGGCGGAAGACGAGAGGTGGAGCCTCCTCTGATTAACCCGTAGCTTCCTTACGCTAATCAGCAGTCGACATCCGTGCCTCGCACATAGTGCTCCTACCCCGTGTCACCGTCTCCGCCTACCGCGTTTGGGTGTATATTACCCTCGCTATTTTTAGATTTAAGTTGCAATTCTTGTTTGGACTCCCCTCTAAATCTGTAAATTTACTCTCATTGTTAAGTACGGTCTGATTTTGGTCTAAAACACGTTGAAACCAGTCAACATTTTTAAATAATTGTATATATTTGATGAAGACCGTCTTTTAATTGTTATTAAACATATGTTAAGAATTTAGGCACTAAGCTCAACACTTCCTCCCCATCGGTAAAGTGTTCCATGTTAATGAGTATAATAATCTTTGACTGCAGTATGTACAGACGTATCGGGATTGGTACCGTAGCTGTATAAATTACTGTACAGCGTTATAGCATGCACTCTCGAGATTCCAATTATCGTGTGGAGGCTGAGTGTATTACAATGAGAGTATAATACGGTTTGGCTGTAGCACGTGCCCAATGTACCGAACGACTAAACTACATAGACGTCAGAACTCTAGAAAATAGTGGTTCACGGTAAGTGTATAGAAGCTCCCAAGCAGGGAAAAATGCGCGATAACCAATCAGTATTTAACCGAGGGTCACTGGAAGAAGTATGAGACCACACAGATAGTTGCTGGCACGTATTGGGGCTACGGAAGCGCGAAGGAATGAAGAGACACGCCTGATGTTCTCTAACGCTGCTGGTACCGGGATACTGAATAGCTCAACAGGCATTTAAGTGGAAGAAAAATGGACATCTCTAAAAAGGGCAGTCACAGAAGTTGGAGAGAAAAACGTGGATATAGGAACGGTAACATGCGAAGAGGAGGAGGAGGAGGAGGCGATTAATGTTCAACGTCCCGTCGACAACGAGGTTATTAGAGACGGAGCATACTCTCGGATTAGGGAAGGATGGGGAAGAGACCAGCTGTACCCTTTCAAAGGAACCTCCCGGGACTGAGGGAAATCACGGGAAACCATTATCAGGACGGCCGGAGACGGGTCTGAACCGTCGTCTTCCGAATGCGAGTCCAGTGTGTTAACCACTGCGCCACCTCGCTCGGTGCTTGTGAAGAAATCATGGGTAACAGAAGAAATACTTCAGTTGGTCGACGAAAGAAGGAAGTACAAAAATGTTCAGGTTAACTCAGGAATATAGAAATACAAGTGACTCACGAACGAAATAAATAGGGAGTGCAGGGAAGCTAAGGTGAAATGGCTACATGAAAAAAGTGAAAAAATCTCAAAATAAATAGTTGTCGGGCCGGCCGCGGTGGTAGGCGTTGCAGTCCGGAACCGCGTGACTGCTACAGTCGCAGATTCGAGTCCTGCCTCGGGCACGGATGTGTGTGATGTCCTTAGGTTAGTTAGGTTTAAGTAGTTCTAAGTTCTAGGCGTCTGATGACCTAAGAAGTTAAGTCCCATAGCGCTCAGAGCCATTTGAACCATTTTTTTAATAGTTGTCGGAAGGACTGACTCAGTAAGTATAAAAGCCAAAACACCCTTCGGTAAAATTAAAAGCAAGGACTGTAACATTACGAGCGCAGTGGGAACTCTACTGTTAAATGCAGAGGAGAGATCGGATAGGTGCAAAGAGAACACTGAGGACCTCTATGAGGATGGTATTTATGTGCCCGCCGCGGTGGCAATTGCGGTTCTGGCGCTGCACTCCAGAACCGCGGGACTGCTACGGTCGCAAGTTCGAATCCTGCCTCGGGCATGGGTATGTGTGATGTCTTTAGGTTAGTTAGGTTTAAGTAGTTCTAAGTTCTAGGGCACTTATGACCTAAGATGTTGAGTCCCATAGTGCTCAGAGCCATTTGAACCATTTGGTATTTATGTGATGTGATAGCAGATGGAACACGGGTCGATGGGGATAACATAGGGGACCCACTATTTGAATCAGAATTTACAAGAGCTTTGGAAGGTGTACCGATACACGGTACAAAATATTAAATCATGCGACGACAAGTCAGACACTACATAGAGTAATATGAAAATTGTAAAATCTCTGAAAATGCGCGTGCAATTAGCTGTCATAACGGTAATTTATAATAATCGTGCAAACAGACTATATAAGATAACTGTGTAGGATCTTTGTGGTAGTTAATTGTTCTTTTACTCGCTGTCGAAAGGAACTAGAAAAGACCAGCGTTTTACTCACTCTCTGTTCTAGTCTCGAAGCTAACACACGCTATCGCGGCCATATCGCATTGTAAGTTGTAAATTTTGACTAATATATGGTGATTTATGCTAATCATGCATTTTTTTCCATATGCCAAATCACCTTCATGCACAAGAAAAATAATATTTCTGAGGCTTTCAGTACGCTGGATAATTAACAAGAACGGTCGAACAATCGATAATTCTTGGCAGACATCTTGCGTAGTAATATTTCATTACGTTCCGTCATGAACGGACTCACACCATAATTATTTAGAAAAAGAAAGTGGACGTATTAATCTATGTCGTATTAAGGTAAAAACTAAAAACATTCAGTTGAGTTCAGATAATGGCCGCTTCTCGACAAGAAGATTATTACGTTTAAAAAAGGAGAATACTTTCTTACATTACAAGTGTTCTTTTAATTAAATTTCACTACAGTAAAGATATCCTGCAGCAACATTTTAATGTGAAAACACGAAATACAATCCCTGAGATTACGTTTACGTTTTTTGTCAGTGCAAACGCTCCATCTCTATTACCTATGGTTTCTTTCGGAGAAATGGACTTCCCCCAGATCTCTCCCAATATCCCACGCCTGCAAACACTCCTATATGAAGAAGGCAGCCTACGGACGACAACAAGAATTCTCTTATGTACAATATTTCCCACAAGTGAATCATTTAACAGCACCATCGCATGTGGCAACATACCTTTGCCGGAAGGAAGATACTACATTTGATTTCCGTTTCGATGTCGTGAAACCAATTGGTTAAGACGTCCAGGATGGCCCTTCGCAACCGAGAAAAACACAATCGACATATTTTGACGGTAACATTTTAAAAAAGAAATAGAAAAAACTTGTTTTTGCGTTTCGCGACTAGCGCATGAAACCCATAGAGAAACAACGAAAGCTTGTGGCGATTCTCTTCCGTATAAACAAGTTAATCATTTTTCAAGTTGTCTGACTGCTAAAGTAAACAAAAAATGTTAGTTCCTAAAATTTGGTCCAGTGAACCACTGCATAAGAGGCCCGATTAAAAATTACGTGCGATTACCATAATGAAATCACAACTGGGGCCCTAAACATCTGATTACTATAAAAATATTCCACCTTCTCGGTGCAGCTAATTAAACAGCTCAACCAAAAATGTGAATTCCAAGGTGCTAATGATTGTCATGGCTTAAAGCCGTTTAAGAACTGTACACTATTCTAAACAACTGAAATTAAATGATTGCCCTTTCATATCAATTCACTTCGTGAAATAAACAGTGGAACATCGAATTAAAAATACATTGTATTCCACCAGCATCACTGGAGACATTGTGCTTGGCAGAACTAACTTTCCTAAGAGCCTGAGCAGAACTAACAATGAATGATAAATTCAGTCACACTGGCTTAGAGCAACCATAAATTGTTCATTCCAGAAAGGATAAGATACAAAGAGTGACTCCTTTACAAACAATTAGCAATTGTAGCTACCCAAAAAAATAAACCTTCACTATATCCACGTCACTTTTTCCAGGTACTTCATTCCCCTGAAAGCGACCTTGCGTGGCAGTTCGGAACATTTTTGGCATATACGGCGACGATTTTTTTAAGAACTGTTCCTATTTTCCCTGTCTTCCACTACTCAACAACAGTTAAATATTGATTGTTTTCTCTTTTATATTTGAAAATAATGTTTTAGGAGGAAATAACGAAATACGAATGTAACTGGTACAGCTGCAAGCTGAATGGATTTTAGTTTACGAGTTCCACCCTTCAGATCATCCTTCGATAAAAACAAAAAAACACTGTGTACGTCTGTTTACGTTAAGAGTTTTGCGTAATTTTTGTCTCGTCAAGTATACAAATGAAGCAGGACAGAAATTGGTGTGAATAATCCTCTTTCACAAGATGTGCATTCACCTACGAACTATATGCCCAGAGGAACGAAAACGTTGCTATCACCTGCTTAATAGCAAGTTTGTCCGCTTTTGGAACGCAGTACAGAAGGAATTTTTCTTGATATGGATTCCAGAAGATCTTGGTAGTTTTCCACACGGATGTCGCATCGTGTTTCTACCCATAGATCATGCAACACCCGTAAATCAGAAGTAGGTGGCTTGTGGAAGTGGGGATGGTGCCCGACAATGTCACAGGTGTGTTCCATCGGATTTAGGTGAGGCGAAATCGTGCCCATCAATAAAAGGAATCAACGTGAGTTCACTGTCATAGCACTGAAACTACTGTAGCACGATTTTGGCTTTGTGACGCGGACAGTTATGCCGCTAGACTGTGCCATCGCCGTCAAGTAAGACATCGACCACAAAGAACTGCATGTCGCCTGCAACAATGATCACGTAATCCACAGCTGTCCTTGTGGCTTCGAATACTACCGTAAGTTCCCTGGAAGTCGAGGTGAATGTCCTCTATAGCGTAACAGTCCCTTCGGCACCTCTGCATCTCGATTAATATTTCGAGCAGCCGTACGCCTGTATAACGGCGCATCTGGACACGACTATGGTGGTGCTACAATAAAGTTGATTCGTCCGACCAGGCATCACGTTTCCATTGACCCACAGCCAAATCTCGATGATCGTGTTAATACTGGAGTCCTAACTGACGAAGTCGTTGGATCAGCACACTATCGCATAGGCGATGTGTGCCGCGAAGTCCCATGTTCAACAAAATATGCTGAACAGTGCGCTCCGAAATATTCGTGTGGCACCAGCCTTGTACTCCGTCGTCCCATCTGTCACATATTGCCGGTTATCCTGGTTCGCCGGCCGTAGTGGCCGAACGGTTCTAGGCGCTACAGTCTGGAACCGCGCGACCGCTATGGTCGCAGGTTCGAAACCTGCCGCGGGCATGGATGTGTGTGATGTCCTTAGGTTAGTTAGGTTTAAGTAGTTCTAAGTTGTAGGGGACTGATGACCTCAGAAGTTAAGTCCCATAGTGCTCAGAGCCATTTGAACCATTATCCTGGTTCACAGAGCTGTTATGCTTACGAGCTCAACCTGTGGACGCCCTACATCTCGCCACATGCGATGATTTCATCGTCCTTCAACCGCTTTCCATAGATGCACACAACAGATTTACGCTGACTAGTTTCTCCGTTTCCGAGATGGTCTATCCATGCGACGAGCAATAGAAGAACGTCCGTGGATTTTCCTATTTGCTATCTGTACAATCGCTAGAACATTTCCCCATACGTTTCTGTTCTACTTACATAATTTCCTTATCTCATCACGTACCCGACAGTGGACATAATGTTTTGGCATATCAGTGAATATAAATGTACTAGGCGCTCCAGTTTCAAAGCGCTGCAGAAGAACATGTTAAATTAGAACAGCATATTATTGACACACGTGGAAACGTCATGGAAAAAAGTCCACCAACAGATGGCGCTGTAAATGACAGATAACTCGCAGTACGACGGAGATTGTTTCAGTTGCACATTATACCATCAGCGCCGTTCAGTGTGCCTGATTACACGAGTTCAGCCGTTAACAGTTGTGGCTCTGTTAGTTAGGTATCCCCATCCACCACGTCTATGTCGTATCACATCGGATGGGAAAAATCAGTGTTTCCTTGTCCTGGGGGCCAAAAAACGACACAAAAAGCAACATAGCACCGGTTTCTATTGAGCGTCCAACATGCTGTCCATCGTCTTTGGCAGAGGTTGGTCCATGACCTTTCGCCCTGCGTCAATAACATTCTGTTCAAATTTGACCTCATTCTGAGAAGTGGTTCTCCTTTATAACGTATTGAAACTGAA
This sequence comes from Schistocerca americana, assembly GCF_021461395.2. NCBI lineage: Eukaryota > Metazoa > Arthropoda > Insecta > Orthoptera > Acrididae > Schistocerca > Schistocerca americana. Next base: position 352,237,073 of record NC_060121.1, on the reverse strand, counting down.
CCTTAATTATGGATACCCTGTACATCAATGAAGTGAGATGATATTGTACACCAGTACGCCTAAAATCGTGAGACTCTTCTACAGCTGGAGCCAAAATGAAACAAATTAAGTCAAAGATGTCAACAACTCCTTGCACCGGCTTCAGGCTAACAAGTGATGAGGCTGGTACCGCGAACTGGTGATGCAACAGACGTAGCCGCGGTGATGGTGATGGACAGCCATATTTGCGGCACAGCCGCCCGCCGGTACAATCAAAGCGGCTGCCAGCGGCTGCTACCTACAGCAAACAGTTTCACAGTGATGAGTGTTTACCTTTAATTTAGGCCGAAATAGGGCAAACACTTCGCTTCGCTTTAGCTCAGAGGCACCGTTGTGTCCACCTCGGCAATTACTTCTATACCCATACCGGTGTCAAGCTGTCTGCCCTCACGAATGTAGCGCCCAGTAGAGTGCGCTTCTTTATAAAAGTGTACTACTTGGAACTGCATATTAATGGTTTCTTTCTACGTGCGGCAAATGTGCACGTCAAGATTCCGCCAGTTATTTTACCTTTTAATTGCTTCTCAGTACAAAAGTTTCAGTACTGGTACAAAATGTGAAAGACACGAGAAGGGTTCTGTGACATCATCAAGAGCCTATATTGCCTTTAATTAAGCAAATAGCATAACGGCAGCGACGCGATAGACTCTGAAAGAAAATCCATGGCCTCTAACTACATGAAACTGGTATAGTGACTAAGCACTTTCTTAAATCAAGGTCGTTCGGAAATTCCCGTTACAAACTTCTAGAAGCTGCAGAGGGAAGTAAGTACGTAATATTGTGAATGCGGTCTACGACGGTATCAGTTCAAATGTTTCACTAACCCACTTCTGTTTGAGGAATTGAATTAGGCGTGACGCAGAACTGTTATTAGCTATAAGTTCGAGTGGTAACATAACCAAAAATCAAATTATCACTTACGCGCATCCTGTCTACTTACTGCATACCAGCACAAGCAACTCTGAGTGTCTTCTCTTCGTCTCAGCAGACGGTGACGAGTCGGACGTATAAATTGAAACGACAACGACACGTTCCCGCACATAGGTTCCTGTTCAGAATATTATGTACTCACTCCCCTCTATAATTCCTAAAAATACTGTTTGACATGACGAAAGCTGTAACGAAATTACCTAACGAATTAAAATTATTAGGCAGGCCTGGATTCGAAAGCAAGCTTTTACAATTGCTGGTAATGGTTTCAATAGCTGACCTAAATCTACATCTACGTTTACGTACATGACGTATGGAGAATGATGTGCCACTACATTTCCTTTCCTGTTCCACTCGCAAATAGAACGAGCGAAAACCGTGTGTTATATCCTTGTGGACCTTACGCGAAATGTACGTTGTCAGCAATAGGATCGTTCAGCAGTCTGTCGCAAATGCCGGTTCTCAAAATTTTCTGAATAGTATTCCGCGAATATAACGTCGTCTTACCTCCAGGGACTCTCATTTGAGCGCTAGCGTGCTGATTGAATCTACTGGTAACAATCCCAGCAGCGCGCTACTGAAAACCTTCAGTGTCTTTTCTTAATCCGACCTGGTGTCGATCGCAAACTCTCGAGCAGTACTCAAGAACGGATAACACTAGTGTTATATACGTGGTTTCCTTTTCAGATGAACCTCACTTCCCTAAAATTCGCCCAGAAAACCGAAGCCGACCATTTGCCTTTCCTACTACCGTCCTATGCAACGAACCGTCACGTCGCACTTCACTCATTATTTGGTCAGTAAATCACTTCTATTTTCTTTACTCCACAGACGCAGTTCCGAATACTTCGCTGAACCAACAAATTGGGTATTTTTGGCTTAGCCATAGTGTAGAGGCTATTTTCACCTTGAATATTTCTAACTGCGTAACGATGCATGGTGTAATGAAACTTTCTGAGGGAGTACACTGCTCAAAAGGATCAGTGGAATATGACTTTCGGTGTCTTCCATACATTACTGAGCAATAACAGAGGACTAGGTACGTTACTAAATTACATCTTCACCTTTCATAAGTAAAGTACACAACGAGACTGTGCCGAGCTCCGGCTCGCGTTGCTGCTGTTGTAGGTTTCCGTCCTCTGTTGGAGGCCAGACTGTATCGTTTAGCTGACATGGTTGCGGTTCTTTGTCTTCTTCTTGTGTTGAATGCGCCACTTGGTTTCGCAAGCGTTGCCTGTCCGCTAGTGGCAGCAGCGCAGCGGCGTTATCGCGACAGGCTCGAAAACTAAAACTTTTCGTTGATAAATGTTAATTATTACAGTCATAACAGATAACAGGAGGAGGCCAATTGTCATTAACGCTTTGATACTAGAACACCCCAATCTGATAACAAATTAAAATTAATGGGCTAGCGATCACATACGAACAGCTACGAAGTTGCACGAAGTAAACACGAGATTTCTGCCGTGCATCAATCTAGTCAGTTATCGGTAGGATGCAATGAGTGTCTGTTCTCTGCACTAGTCGTCTTAACCATCCCCTCTAACTTTAGTGACTGTTTTTGATACATCGCTACAATAAATTAATTGCAAACAGTTTTACGGTGTTCGTTAATAAATGCCCTTTAACGGCATACACCCACTCGCTCCGTTGGCTCCTTTTGGACGTGACGACAACCCGGCACTTTCACTATCTGCCTCCAGTTCTTCCTGTCTTGTCCCGCTATTTAGTGACGCCCAGCGCTCGGCAATGTGAGGTCGCCTCGCCTTTCCATCTGCTTGTTGGTTCTCCTGGGGGTCTTCCAACAGAATTGATGGACTATTCTGCCAAGGTCTATTCTGACAACATGGCCTGCCCATTGCAAATGTCTCGCTTTAGCAATGTTCACTAGCGATGGTCGGTCTGCTGCCTTAACTAGTTCTTCGAGGGATCTCCAGAACCATCTTAGTGTTGCTTGGTCAAATGATGGCACAAAGATTTTTCTGTACATTTTAATTTCGAAGACTGGGAGTTGAAGCTCTTCTTTTTTTGGTCATGCTCCATGTTTCTACAACGTATAGCAGCACTGGCTGGTGAGTTTGAGCTTTGTTTTGTGGGACAGAAGTTATTGGAGGGAAAAGTAAACTTTGATTACGTTCCGTAGTCTAGATTGGTATTCGACCTGTCTTTTATTGCAGTCGTTTATATTACACCAAGGTATTTGACGTTGGGGGGGGGGGGGGGGTTCTTTAAAGTATAGTTTTCTATGTGGAGTTTATCGCTTTGTCCTGTGGTCATACATTCCCTTCGTACATTTATATATGCTGTTCTTTCTTCATTAATTTTTACACCTATTTTCATGGCGATTTCGTCTAACTTCTTGAACAGTATTTCAATTTCACCGCTGCTGTTGGCTATTTAAATTGTGTCAACCGCATAGGAAAGTGTGTTTTGTCGTTTACCTCTGATATTTCCATTTGTTGCCCGTTTGGGTTCTCCTATCACGTTTATCACGACAAGGTTGAAGATAAGTGGGGATAGAACGTCACCTTGCTTCAGTCCAGTTTTGTTCTGAGAACAGCTCGACACCGAGCCACAGTATGTCACTCTGCTTACTGCCTTAGCCACACATAGTTTGACTAAGCCGTTGAGTTATTCGGGGATTCCGTATACTGCGATGTTTCCCGTACCTTTTATCTGTACAAAAATCATAGGCCTTCTGGAAGTCTACGAACAGGAAATGGATGCTCTAATTGTACGCCCGTACTGTTTTTCACTGATGGTCCTGACGCAGAATGTGCTATCTATTGGTGATCTGTTTTTCCGAAAACCATTTAGGTAGTCCGCTTTTATGTCCTCGGTATAGGGGTTGAGTCTTTGCAATGTCATATGTGACAGTACTTTGTCTGCTGTAACTAATAGGAATATTCCTTTGTAATACATTACTTTGTATGGTGTGGGTAATAGGAGTGTTCTCCTGTAATTTCTGCAGTTTCGTTGATGTCCTTTCTTGTGTATCGGGACAACGATTGACGCCACCCATTCCTCCGGTATTTTTTCATTTGCCCAAATTTTACGAATGAGATGAAACAAATTCTCGTGAAGTTTAAGACCGTCGTATGTCACAGATTCTCACTGTACTCCATCACCTCCCGTCGCTGTCTGGGTTTTCAGTTTTTTCAAACTGTCGATTACCTCATCGCATGATGGGCCATTTATAAGCGATTCGGCTGTTGTAGGGGTCCTTTTCTCCAGTTTATTTTCTGGTTCGGGTCTGTTCAATAAGTCGTCAAAATATTTCCGAGCCTTCAACATATCGTCTAATTCAGCGACAATGTTTCCACCGACGCCGTGAAGAGCTGCTGTTGGCGATTAATGTACCATTCTGGTATTATTTACAGTGTCAGATACGTTGCGAATGTAGTTTTCTTTCTGGTCGTTCTCAGTACCTTCTACGGTGTGCTCTATTTTTGCTTATTTTCTTCTGTGTCTTCCTGAAGCCCTGTACTAACTCCTTGTTTTTTTCTGTCCTGTATCCATGCCTTCCTTAGCGTGTACCGATGTTCTGCATATTTCGTTCTATTTTTGCTAACGTACTTTCTGTAGACGCTTGAATCACTTTCTTGAAATCCGTCCAGATGACATTTAGGTCTTTAGTTTTTCTATCATTCATCTCGTCAGTTGTTTTGTCAAGCACTTCAAATCTGTTGCTCACTTACACCAAATACGGACAGGTTTCATGATTCTCCCTCAATGGTTGGACATAATACTACACTGTGCGTCTCTTGTGCTTCCTGTGATTTGTTTTCAGTTTGACTTCCATGGATGCAACCACCAGTTATGATCAGAAAGCTATGTCGGTACCTCTGTACGTATGAATATTGCTGATGGCAGTTCTATGTATGTGATTAATATATGGTAGATTTTGTTTGCTGTCTTTCCATCTGGCAAGTACCATGTCTCCTATGTATGTTTCTGTGGAAATGTTGTGCGCCTAACATTTGTGCTTTATGACTCAGCGAATGAAATAATTTTGTGTCCATTTTCACTGCTTTCGTCATGGAAGCTCTCATTGCCTGTCGTCGGATGCAAATGTCTCTTTTTTCCTACCTTGCCATTAAAATCTCCCAGTACGATTGTGATGTCATACTGCGGTAGGCTATCATACGCATTCTCCATGTGTTCATAAAACTGTCTCAAACCTGATGACAGTTTCAACCAGCGCCTTTGAAATGAAAAATGCTGTGCCTGACTCATACTTTTCAATTTGTGTACCACTGTTAAAGATAATGTATTTTCCGAGGATCTATATGTGTTCTCCGGGAAATCTTACGTCTCATATTGCAACAATTTATACATTGTACTTCTTCAATTCCTCTTGCAGTCTTTGCATAGTCACGGTTTCCACAGACTTCTTGTATTCCGTGTACCGATTCATAAAGCCACTTTTCGTTTCCCATGTCGTAATAGAGCACTGTTTCTTAAACCGTTCCGAGGAGTAACTGAGAAATTCGAAAGTATTTGTTTTTATGTGAGAGGATTGTTCTCCCTAAGTGCGACCGTAAGCCTGGGGGACAAGAGACTCTTCTGTCTGGGTTAGCATACCACAGTCAGGAAAAGATAGGGAAGGAATAACTAGGGAGAGCAGGAATATGGAAGGGCCAGCCGCGGTGGCCGAGCGGTTCTAGGAGCTTCAGTCCGGAAACACACGACTGCTAAGGTTGCAGGTTCGAATCCTGCCTCGGGCATGGATGTGTGTGATGTCCTTAGGTTAGTTAGATTTAAGTAGTTCTAAGTTCTGATGACTTCAGATATTAGGTCTCATTGTGCTCAGAGCCATTTGACCCAATATGGAAGGACAGGGATGATGGGTCGTTGCAGGGCACACTTTATCTGATTCCTGGAATTTATTTACATTACATTAGCTACCCGCACTCCCGAATTACAACCATACAGGTCTGCTGCTTGCATCCATAAACCAATCCAATGTTCTACAAGACCTGCTTTAAGAGACTGCATTAGCGAGAAGCAACGGAGAATGGGTAGGAGGGATTCATACGCACCGATTCATTAAGGTAATCCATGAAAGTGTTAACTGTTGCAGCCTCGAGTGGGAAGGTACGACCAGCTGTGTTGTACGTCGGCTATACCACTTTCTACGGACTCGGTGCTGAACCGAGAAACATTTATGGAGGTTTGGTACTTCAAAGGGATCTTGCAAACGTTCTTAGCAGTCATGGTGATCTCCAGACAACATGTAAAAATAATGTCGTACTTTGTAAAATGTTAGTTGCATTCCTCTCCTCAGCTGCTGTTATTTTTCTTTGAAGTATTTTCTGTTTCACACTTAAATACTTTTTAATTTCTTAATAATGTTTGTAGAGGCAGATCATAGGTCTTGGCAGGCTCAGGACACTTGCAATATAAAACCGTAACACCGCTCTAACAGTTCGGGACATTTGTTATAAATGAAAATCGTATCTACTTTTTTGACTTTTGTATATATTTCGAAAGCTTGAATAGTTTCACAAGCAAGTTGTTTTATTGATACAGCATCATAACATAGGCTGATGAAGTTGAAGTGCACAACTAAGCATACCTGAGAAGGGTGTTAGATTATTTTCGGCATGAAGGAGGGGCTGTGGTTTGCGACGATATTATAGTAACACTTCAGGCAAACGTTCGTTTTTTGCAGCTAACACTGTCTTACTGTCGATGTTCACGTGTACAAAACTAATCTGCTGGTCGATGAGTTTACTGGCTATCAGACCGAACGATGCGTGTTTAGGCCCAGAAATTATATTCCAGGACAAATTGAAGGTAGTAGCACTCGTGTTACAGCTATTAATACACCGCTATTTCTATGTTGCCACATGTATACACAGTTGCAGGATCAGAGATGACCACAGTAATTAGTTTCCAATCACAGAGCAAGGCAACACGTTAAATGGTCGTTTATACGGAGTGTTGAAAAAGTCTCTCCGCAGTGCCGTATGATTGTTAACCGCGCGTGCCGTATGCCGCAGTGCACATACCGAAATGAAAGTCAGTGAAATACAAGTTATTAATTTATTGAATATTCATTTTCACTCAAAAGTTTTCACATTAAATGTTGAAAGTGCTCCCACAATTCAATTCGTCTAATTATGTTTCCAAACACAAGCTGTAACATTTCTTCTGTAGCAGAAGCACTGAAAGTGGATATTGCGGTTTTCAATTCATCGATGGGTTTTGGACAGTTTTTATAAAAATGGCTCTGAGCACCATGGGACTTAACATCTGAGGTCATCAGTCCCCTAGAAATTAGAACTACTTAAACCTAACTAACCTAAGGACATCACACACATCTATGCCCGAGGCAGGATTCGAACCTGCGACCGTAGCAGTCGCGCGGTTCCGGACTGAAGCTCCTAGAAACGCTCGGCCACACCAGCCAGCCAGTTTTTATAGACTGTTGCTTTCGCTTCACCCCAGAAGAGAAAGTCAGGTGGTGGTAGGTCAGGCGATCGTGGAGGCCAAAGCCCCTGTGAAATTATGCGATCACCAAAAACATCAGCAAGCAGTGACACTGAAACGCGAGCTGTATGCGCGGTTGCACCTTCTTGTTGAAAATAACCGTTCAGTATTTCACTTCACAAAAGTTCTCCTATGAATGAGTACAGAATATCACTGCAGTATCGGTGTGCGTTTATTGTTTCGTTGAGAAATATGGTACCACAATCCGACGTCTAGAAATTGCAATCCAAACTCCTATTTTCACAGAATGAAGTGGTTCCTGATTAATACACAATGGATTTGCAATACTCCACATACGATAATTTTGCGAGTTCATGTACCCGGATAAATGAAACCACGCCTCATTAATGAAAAACGTTTCATTAAGAATATCCCTTACATTTTGTTGAACGAAATTTTCTGAACCATTGACAATAATGTTGTCTCTTGCCATGATTAGTATTTTTCAGTACTTGCACGACTGTCACTTTGTATGGGAGAAGTTCAAATTTGTTCCTTACAACTGTGTGGGCCGTTCCGATACTAGCATCGATTTGCTCGGCGAGTTTTCCTACTGACTTGTTCGGACTCATGGACATTTTATCGGAAATATCGAATAGTTTATCCTCAGGCAAAGTTCTAGGACGACCAATTCTCGGTGCATCTGTCACTGAACTCCTAAATTGAAATTTGTTAATCAAATCTCGCACAGTATCGCCATGTGGTAGCGTTGTCTCCGGAAAAACTGAATTAAATGTTTGACGAAATTAAACTGTGTATTTACCGCCAGCTTTGAACACATGTTCGACTAAAAACACAAGTTCTTCAATGGTTAGCATTTTAACAGTGACAAAAACGAAACAAACGAACAAAGGAACTAAACTTAAACGTTCACGTCATCACGTAACGACACACACCAACGATATTACTGACACTGTCTGAGATAAACGAAACAGTAGAATGTTGGGAGAGTCCACTTGAAGGGAAGAAACCCATGCAGGCGAACAGTCATACGGCACGCGCGGCTAACAGTCATACGGCACTGTGGAGAGACTTTTTGAACATCCCGTAATAGTCACAAAAAGGACAGAAGCTAAACGCACTGTTCTAAAGAAAATAAACAGAACTGAGAGACAGCAGCTAAATAAATCGCACTGGGGCTGTATTAACAGCGAACAGATGACGTTAACCTGTTAGTAGCGTCACCAAAATGAGAGACAGTGCGAAAATGTATGCTGCGCCGTAGAGAGCTACGCGATAGTCCTACTCCTCGCTGCACCGCACTGTCGAGCTTCTACATAGTAAACGTAGTAATCGCCAGAAGTAAACGGTACGAGTATGAAGAAAACAGACACTTATCTTAGACAGACACCGCACTTCATCAATTAAGCTGGCAAGTTACTAACAAGTCAGAAATTCGTGCAAGGACTTAAGAACTTCTTAGGGTATCTTTATGCTAGGAAATATGAATCAGTAACATTGAATAGCGAAAATATATCCCGTAGTTATTCCATGTGATATGTGAAACGCCATTCAGTGTAGGAAGGTGGTTAAAACTAGAGGCGAGGCAATGCCTAAGAACTTTACAATGTCTCCCAGAGGAAACAAATTATCACAAATCAGGAACAATAACTGTGTTACGAGCGAATGGAAAAAAGCCAGAGATAAAATACAACGACCTATGGGGTTCTTATTCATAGTTTACACAATTTTCACTAAAATATAGCCGATCACATGGAAAAAAACATTTGGTTTTAATATTTAAAAGAAAAATATTTGCTGTAGTGGCGGATTCTCCGCAATTCACTGTTGACAATTCACAAATAGTGTTTTAGAAACGAGTAAAACTAGGACTCATGAATGTTGGGAAGGTTAATTACTTATAGTTGTCCGAGAATAAGCGAGTGATTTAACCTACCCTATGACTCAAAAAAAGTAGCCCACATGATCGCTCACAGATCATCATGCGTTGTTGACGGGCCGTTGTTTTATGCTCTGCCATACTTGTCACATGGATGTTGTAAGGAGGGGCGTGACGTCAACACCTTGCTCTCCTAGCCGTTGTCAACTATCCAAACATTAGAGCCGCTGCTTCCTATTCGAGTAGCTCGTCAGTTGATTTCATAACACTGAGTGCATTTCCATTGGGGAAAATTCCCTGACGGTATCGTACTGGGAATTGGACCTAAGTTCTCCAAATGACATTGACAGACCAGTTATGCCATGATGTGTGGAAGTGTTGAAGTTAGAAGTGTGCCTCTACGTGGCGAAGTATGAGTACACCGAAAAGTGAACACAGCACCAGACAATGATGCCCCAGGCAAGTTCTGTCGATTGATTCCACTTTGTTTCGACTGCAGGTCAGGCACTGTCTCTATACACCACTGTGATCATGTCAGATCTCTATACAGAAAATCCGTAAACTCTATGATCCAACAGCACAATGAGGTTGACAAATCTGGATAAATATTGCCAAACTATAATACAACTTAAAATGTTACTATAGTGAGCATAAATTAATGTTTCTCAGGAAAAGTAACGGCGGAGATACTCAAGGGGAACGAAGTTACTAGCAATTCAGTCTACGGTTAGAGGGCTAACTGAAATGTAAAACTCATCCAGTGAAGAGAAGTTTACGGAATGTCCTCGAACACAAGTGATTTCGAGGTAATGAAGGCAACTTTGCCACTTTTCCTGATGACAACTGCAACCACATCTGTACGATCGCCATAGTGTCTTGTCAGAATCATATGCGCCGACGATCAGTCATAATGACTGCTGTTAAACGTCTGATACGGTCTAACACAGCCACTATCACACGCAAGCAACATGCAGCATCAGTACTGAGCACTTGTAATATGAGAGGTGCGCCAAGAAGTATCAGAGCAAACATATGTTAGTATACTGAGAAATACACTGGGTTGGCACATAAGTTCGTAGCATTTTTTCGCAAGTTTAATAAGCACAACAGGTACACAAGACAGAGACTGTAGTCATAAAAAATATATTCTCATTAGCTATTTACAAAAGTCTGCCAGCGCTGGCGTAACTTTACGATTCCACTACTGTAGAAATCACATGCTTTGAAGCGAAAAGTTCGTCGAGCCATGTTTGGAGCCCATTTTCAACCAGAAAGGAAATTCCTTGAAGGTTGTCTGACAGAGCGCAAAAGATGAATATCTGAGGGCGGAAGAGTGGGTGAGTAAGGTGTGTGCGGGATAACTTCCCAACCCACCTCGCGAGTAGACGTTATAGTGGGGTAGCATCACTTCACACAGTCTTTCCTGGTCGTCGTTCTGGGACTGCTTCCGAAAGACGTCGTGTTTGATGACAATATATGTCAGCAGTGATAGTTAGACCTGGGGGAAGCAATTCATAATACAGCAGATGCATAACGTTATCTGTTGTGGATGCGCACAGGTTTTTGTACAGGGAGTTGCTCCTTTGTTTGGGTTAAACCATTTCTTTCTTGTGTTAGCATAAATACACCACTTCTCGTCAGCAAATAACGATACAGAACCGAATGGACGGTACTCTTCACGACCCAGTTGATGACGAGCAAGCAGAGGCGCACATGTGGGCACCCGCAGATTTTTGGGTTTTTGGCTCAGAGCATGCAGTACCTTACACCCAATTTTTGAACCTTCCCCTCTGCATGCAAATGAAGTACGGTGGTTCGATGACCATAGTTCAATAAATGAGCCAGTTCTCGAGTACACTGACGTGAATCATTGTGGATTAATGATTTTAAAAGATCTTCATCAAATCTCGAAGGTCTTCCTGAACGTGGAGAGTCACTAATGTCAAAACCCTTCTCCTTAAAACGAGAAAACGGTTTTCTTGCCATGCTCTGTCCAATGGCATTATCCACATACAAGGCGCAAACGTTTATAACTGCCTCCGCTACTGTCACCCCTCTATTGAAGTCAAACAGAAGAATATGTCGGAAATGTTCAGAATTCTCCTCTTGGCATGTCGTTTTCTAGCGTCCACAGCTCCTCTCACTAGCTCCAGTTGACAAAATGACAATATGTAAATTCGGATAGCAACGATTAACCACAAATAAAATATGACAGTCGATAAATAAACGTATAGCAACGGGAATACTAGCATGCAAAACAAAAACGCTGCGAACTTAGGCACCAACCTAATACACATCAATGCTGCAAATTTCATGACTTTGTTGTGGTACGAAATTCATAGCTAGAATAGGTGACATGGAGGAAGATTCCATATTACCGAAACTATTCTCAGAATTTGTAACGTCTTCTATGTTTTCCACCTTCCATCGAGGAAAAAATTATGTTGTAAGTTTTTAAGAGAAGATTAAGTTGTAATTCAATCAGTAATCCCGAACTAATATTGTGGAAAGTCACAGGCAAGGATCAAATGTAAATCTCTCTCTTTCTCGTAATGTTTTCCTTTACGTAGGGGAAGATGATGTGTATTCATTATTTTTATAGATAGAAATTCGACACCACGTTTAGAAAAAATGTTACGCAAATGTCCTATAGTAGCTATAGTATTGAACTACAGATTTAATCGCATGTAACTAATATTAATCAAGACAGATTAGAATGTGACGTGTTAGAACATTAGATGTCGTATACTCATATTTTTGCTGTTACTTTGCGTTTGATATTAATCTAGATCCATTTGATGTTAATTTAGGTCCTTTCTCAACTACACAGCTCAAAAAATGGTTCAAATGGCTCTGAGTACTATGGGACTCAACTGCTGAGGTCATTAGTCCCCTAGAACTTAGAACTAGTTAAACCTAACTAACCTAAGGACATCACAAACAACCATGCCCGAGGCAGGATTCGAACCTGCGACCGTAGCGGTCTTGCGGTTCCAGACTGCAGCGCCTTTAACCGAACGGCCACTTCGGCCGGCTCTACACAGCTCACATTATATTTTTAAAATGTAGTCAATTTTGATTTGTCTTTTCTGCGTTGCACGGATCACGAATTATCTTCACATGAAGCAGTGATGGACGCTATTAAAAAACAGGCGATCTTTATGGGAAAACGTTAAGTACAAGGTGGGTTCCATAAGTAATGACACCAAATTCGTAAGAAATCATTTATTGAATATATTCTTACAAAGAATGTGTACGTATGACAACTGGTTTTAACTGATGTATTTACTGTTATACTATATTCTGATTTGTTTTTGCTAAGCGGGGCATATCAAACTGTGGAAGAAAACAGAGAATAGGAAACCAATGTGAAAATCAAGAAAGATATAAAAGCCAAACCAATGAAAACATTTCCTAGTAAAAATTGTTACAGTGGTGAATTCTCCATTGAGCGTTAGCTGTAGTTAGTTTGCTTCAGTAGTTATTGGCAAACAGTAAAGAGATCATGAAGAGTTTCTAGTAAAAGTTAAATTAGTGATTTATTCCGAATATTCTTGAGTGCAATGAAGCAAGTTTACGGTAGGATCTATTGTTGAGACCGGTGCCATTACTACCCTCCGTTAAGATCGTAAAAGTAAACTACATTTGTTTTCAAAACTAATTATATTTTATAGGAAAATTTATTTTTATATATCAGTTTGGAGTTTTTTATTTGGAATTGATTTTCACAGAGAAACACGATAGGCCAGAACCTGCTGCAGTGGTGAAAACTGCCGGTGCCGTCTTGTAACAACGCGCAATTGCGCAAATTCCACAAGACAAAATAACAGATAGTATTTCAAAATTTGATCTTTCTTTTTTTGGCGTTGTAACCATCATATCTGTGAAACAGAAATTCTAGATGTGGTCGCGGTGAAACAGAATTGTGTAACGCAAAAAATTGAAACAGAACCACATCACACAAAAGATAGAGAAATTAGAAACCGCTACCGTATATCAGTGTCAATCAAGCCATACCATAGCCGACTTGTCTCATCGCATGGACAATACGAGATCGAAAAACGCGTTGCTGAGGAACCTGATAAAGGAGCTTCCACACTGAATGTATGAATGTCCAAATGGGCTGAGCCAAGAAACCAAGAAATACTTGCAACGATATAGCAAAAGTTTTGCTACATCAGCTAAATCTCAAACGAACTATGTCAAATAAATACACTCCTGGAAATTGAAATAAGAACACCGTGAATTCATTGTCCCAGGAAGGGGAAACTTTATTGACACATTCCTGGGGTCAGATACATCACGTGATCACACTGACTGAACCACAGGCACATAGACACAGGCAACAGAGCATGCACAATGTCGGCACTAGTACAGTGTATATCCACCTTTCGCAGCAATGCAGGCTGCTATTCTCCCATGGAGACGATCGTAGAGATGCTGGATGTAGTCCTGTGGAACGGCTTGCCATGCCATTTCCACCTGGCGCCTCAGTTGGACCAGCGTTCGTGCTGGACGTGCAGACCGCGTGAGACGACGCTTCATCCAGTCCAAAACATGCTCAATGGGGGACAGATCCGGAGATCTTGCTGGCCAGGGTAGTTGACTTACACCTTCTAGAGCACGTTGGGTGGCACGGGATACATGCGGACGTGCATTGTCCTGTTGGAACAGCAAGTTCCCTTGCCGGTCTAGGAATGGTAGAACGATGGGTTCGATGACGGTTTGGATGTACCGTGCACTATTCAGTGTCCCCTCGACGATCACCAGTGGTGTACGGCCAGTGTAGGAGATCGCTCCCCACACCATGATGCCGGGTGTTGGCCCTGTGTGCCTCGGTCGTATGCAGTCCTGATTGTGTCGCTCACCTGCACGGCACCAAACACGCATACGACCATCATTGGCACCAAGGCAGAAGCGACTCTCATCGCTGAAGACGACACGTCTCCATTCATCCCTCCATTCACGAGGCGGGCAGCACGATGTTGGGGCGTGAGCGGAAGACGGCCTAACGGTGTGCGGGACCGTAGCCCAGCTTCATGGAGACGGTTGCGAATGGTCCTCGCCGATACCCCAGGAGCAACAGTGTCCCTAATTTGCTGGGAAGTGGCGGTGCGGTCCCCTACGGCACTGCGTAGGATCCTACGGTCTTGGCGTGCATCCGTGCGTCGCTGCATTCCGGTCCCGGGTCGACGGGCACGTGCACCTTCCGCCGACCACTGGCGACAACATCGATGTACATGCCCACTATACGCCCTCGCTCAAAGTCCGTCAACTGCACATACGGTTCACGTCCACGCTGTCGCGGCATGCTACCAGTGTTAAAGACTGCGATGGAGCTCCGTATGCCACGGCAAACTGGCTGACACTGACGGCGGCGGTGCACAAATGCTGCGCAGCTAGCGCCATTCGACGGCCAACACCGCGGTTCCTGATGTGTCCGCTGTGCCGTGCGTGTGATCATTGCTTGTACAGCCCTCTCGCAGTGTCCGGAGCAAGTATGGTGGGTCTGACACACCAGTGTCAATGTGTTCTTTTTTCCATTTCCAGGAGTGTACCAATGAAGCCGCAAGTACGCACTGAAGCCACATCTACATTTACATCTACATGACTAAGGTATAATTCACACTTAAGTGTCTGGCAGAAGGTTCTTCGAACCACATTCAGACTATTTCCCTATCGTTCCACTCTCTAACAGAGCTTGGGAAAAATCTTTCTGTGCGAGCTCTGATTTCTCTTATTTTATTATGATGATCATTTCTTCCATTGTAGCTTTTCACATTCAGGGGAGGAAGTTGGTAATAGAAATTTCGTGAAATTTTCTCACTGCAACCTTTGCCGTATTGATTTTCATATCAGCAAGCTTATTAAATCCGCGACAATCTCTCCTCTATTCAGTGACAGTAAAGAACGAGCTGATCTTCTTTCAGCTTTTTCGATGTCCTTTGTCAGTTCCATCTGGACCGACCCTTACATCACAGCAGTACTCCAGCAGCGGACGAACAAGCGTAGTGTAGTCCCTCTCTTTATTAGACCTGTGGCATCTTCTAAGTGTTCTGCCAATGAAACGTAGTCTTTGGCTTACATTCCCCACAACATTATCTATGTGATCGTTCCAACCTAAGTTGTTCCTAATTGTAACTCCTAGGTATTTAGTCGAATGGACAGTCTTTAGTTTTGTGCGATTTATCGTGTAATCGAAATTTAACAGATTTCATGTTGTATTCATGAGGATTCCTTATTGAGAGACAATTGCCACATCTCGCACCATTCGAATGACGTGTAAGTCATTTCGCTATTAGTTTTGATTTTGTGATGACTTTACTAGGCGTTAAATGACAGAATCATCTGAAAACTATCTAAGAGAGGAGCTAGCATCATCTCCTAAATCGTTTATGAACATTAGGAACAGCAGAGGCCATGTAACACTTGCCTGGGGAACTCCGGATATGACTTCTGTTGCACTCGACTTCTCGTCGATTACTACGTGCTGTTGTCTTTCTGAGAGGAAATCACGGATTCAGTCGCACAACTGGGATGATACTCCACAGGAACGCAGTCTGATTAGATGTGCCTTGTGAGGAGGGGCGTCAGAAAGCTTCTGGAACCTAGACATACGAAATTAGTTTGAGATCCCTTCTCGATAGCAGCCATTACTGCATGTGAATAAAGAGCTAGTTGTGTTTCGCATGAGCAATATTTTCTGAATCCGTGCTGATTGTATATCGATAGACCGTTACCTCCGAAGTAAATCGTAATGTTTGAACACGGTATAGAGATGTTCCAAAGTCCTAGTGCAAATCGACGTTAGTGATATGAGTTTGTTACTGATTGTATCCTACTTCCATTCTTGAGTATTGGTGTGATCCGTGCAAACCACGCGTCTTTTAGTCCGGATCTTCCGTAGAGCGAGCGATTATGTATGATTGCTAAGTAAATAGCTATTGCATGAACATTCTCTGAAAGGAACCTTGTTGGTATGCTGTCTGGACCACAAAACTTGCCTTTTTTAAGTGATTGAAGTTGCTTCACTATTTGAATGCTATCTACTTCTACTCACGTTGGCATTTGTTATAGATTCGAATAGTGGAATATTTACTTCGTCTTGTTTGGTGAAAGAATTTCTGGAAATTTTATTCAGCAACTCCTCCTTATTGGCGCTGTCATGATTAATATTGCCACTGATATCGCGCAGTAAAGGTATTGATTGTGTTTTGCAACTGATGTACTTCACACAGGACCAGAATTTCTTTGGAACTTCTGTCAAATTTCGAGATAGAGTTTCGTTTTGGAAGCTATTAAAAGCATTTGGCATTGAAGTCCGCACTAAGTTTGGAGTTCATTCTTCGAGATTTTGTCTTTTAAATTTGGTATGCTCTTTCAGTTGCTTCTGAAACATTGTTGTTACCTGTTTTGCATACAACGGGGTACGAACATCATCTTTTATTAATTTATTTGGCATAAATCGTTCAGTTGCCTCAGGTACTATTTCTCTGAAACCGTAGGGCGTCTCTCCGAAGTAGCGGTAAACAGTTGTGTGAGATCAAAATCAGCTGCAACTATAGTATTGAGTATTTCTAAAAGGAGGCACTACCATAGACTGCGTACTGTTAGGCTGCAATCTACAAACGTTTGGAAAGCAGTGGTGCCATAATTTACACAGAGAAAGCATCACTTTAGTAGATTCACTGTCTGGCTTGCCTGTCGTTAGCTGTCATCCCATCCTTCAGATATTCCCTTGGATGTCTTGTGCCCAAATCTCTTCTTCTTGGACGAGAAGCGTTTATTCTTTGATGAAGAAAGAACCAGGTAACTATATTTACAAAATGTCGATGTCACTTGACTCAACGTCAAAGCTAGAGAGTTTACTTTAACCGAATACCGAAAGTAAATCGAGAACTTTTTCTTAAAAATTCGTGTATTTCCTCCAAGTATTTTTTAATCGAAAAGTTAACACATTCACACATATAGATAGAAGCTCCCCATTATTTTATGAGATGCAAATATGTTCGCAGTGCGCACATATTACCGTTCGATGGCTGCAGCTGCTCTCGCTACATTACGTCCACTTCTGAAAGGACTAACTTAAAGGGTACCAATTTAAAAAAAAAAAAAAAAGCCCTAATGAACATCGGCTCCCTTCGTCGCTGTATTGGTGGTTATCCCTTTGTTTATCGAGCAGTTTCCTAATCTCCCACATACGGATACGACATGGACGTCCCGTTTTTCCTACGGCTCGGAGAATATTAAACTCAAAGACAAAAAAAAAAACAAAAAAAAAAACGATGCACCACGATGAAATTATCTGCATGGGACGGAAATTAGTAGATATGGCGTACATGTACAGAAAAAGAAATAATTACTATTTCAGAAAAAACAGATGATTTAGTCAAGAGAAAGAGCTTCGCAAATTGAGCAAGTCAATAACGTGATGATCCACCCCTGGCTCTTATGCAAGCAATTATTCGGCTTCACATTGATTGACAGAGTTGCTGGATGTCCTCCTGCGGGAAGTCGTGCCAAATTCGCTCCAGTTGTTCCGTTAGGTCGTCAAAATCCAGAAATGATTGGAGCTCACTACCCATAATGCTCCATACGTTTTCAGTTGGGAAGAGGTTCGTCGACCTTCCTGACGAAAGTCAGTAGAAAAAAACCCCTCTCCGTGTGGGATGCGATTGTCTATTAATGTATGTATTGAACTGGGGACCTAGAAACGACGGAGAGGCTTCGTCTCTGCCGTAGCCCTCAGTGGTTCACAACCCCCCAACAGGCCACAGCAGTCCACTCACCCTTCCGCCGCCCCACACCAGAGCCAGGGTTACTGTGCGCTTCGGCCCCCCCCCCCAGTGGACAGCCCCCCCCCCCCCCCCCTGGAACGTCTCACACCAGGCGAGTGTAGCTCCAAATATTTGCGTGGTAGAGTAATTATGGTGCGCGCATAAATGGAGACAGTAACTGCACAGTAATCGCCGACACAGTGTAACAGGTCGAATAAGGGGAACCAGCCCGCATTCGCTGAGGCAGGTGGAAAACCGCCTTAAAAACCATCCACAGACTGGCCGGCACACCAGACCTCGACACTAATCCGCCGGGCGGATGCGTGCCGGGGACTGGCACGCCTTTACGCTCGGGAAGCAGTGCGTTAGAACGCGCGGCTAGCCGGGCGGGTTTGAGACAGGCTTTATCTGGCTGTTATGTAAACCATGGATGGCATGAAATGAAACAGTACCCCAGACTATCAGTCGCAGTTGTCGGGCTATCTGGCGTGTAACCGTCAGGTTAGTATCCCACTGCTGTCCAGGGCATCTCTGGACACGCCGTTGGCCAGGAATATCCTTAATAGGAGTAGAAATGTCTTCAGTGGTAAGTCCCGCTTCGAAATGAGCCCAGATAACCAACGAAGACGTGCCTTGAGACGCCAATAGGACATAATTTCGCACGATATCCCTCAGGAAGACACCTAACATCTCTATTAATCAATGTCAAGCCAAAGAACTACTTACGTAAGAGCCAGAGGTGGACCAACGCGTTATTGGCTTGCTCAATTTGTGAAGCTTTTTCCCTTGAAAGAGTCAACCAATTTTCTTAAACTAATCTGTTCTCATATATAGATCACACTTACCAATTGCCGTCCGTCCCATTCGGATAATTCCTTCGTGGTGCGTCGTCTTATTTTTTCCTTTCTTTCCTTTTTGCTTAGAGTGTATTGGATTCTGGACTAGAATTACTTTAACTCAGACCACCTTTTTCAAGAATATTTCTGAACGCAAAAATGTACCCGCTTTACTTTTCAGTACATATAACTGGGTGTCGTGGGTACATAATGTAAAGCTGTAAGATTTAAGGAACGGGTATTGAAACACTGCTTATAACTGAGACTTTGAATAAGTTTTGCCTTTACAGTTCACCTTTGTTTGCTTTCTCAATGTTAATTATGTTAATATGTAGTTTATTGTGCTTTTCGTTGGAAATGGAACATTTTTTATGTCAAACGTATGTTGTTGGCATGCAATATTTATTCATATGTCGTTCGTTTTAACTCATGTGCAATTTATGCTGCGCGTAATAATGTGATAAAAACTCAGTTTGTTCTTAGATGTATGTACCGTCTGCGCAACCAATTTAAGGGAGTTTGTTTGTTGTCATACGCGTTTTCCTTCATTTATTTGGGAAGCATCATCAGTTGCCTGTAACAGGTGTTTCCTGTTTTACGTTCAAACGTATTGTGTGATATATATAACATGCCGCTATATTACATTTTGTCGTGTCTTTCTCTTGTTTTTTAAGTTGAAATCAACTTTTCTAGCACAAAGTTCATAATGTGAACTTATCATTACAAAACAGGAAAAATGACGACTTAACTTGTATTGGACGATTTATTTCCTCTTGAGAGGTTTGTGGAAGAAGGCTTCCACTGAAAGCACGTGGTTTGTGGTGATCTTAGGAATGGTGACCAATGCGTCGTAATGAAATCACTTCTTGTATAACCAATCCACATGTCTGTAATGTGCCACAGAGACAAGTAATAGGAATGTTGCCAGCGGAGATGGATTTGTGGCACAGTGTCTACCGTTCCAATTGAAAACCACTGTGCAGAAATTGCCTGCATGAACCTATGGCCCTGTGTAAACAATGATTATAGACTGTATGGACTGTCAAGAGCCACTGAGCTGTCTATGATCCTCAAAGCAAGGAATTATCTTTAACACGCAAATGAACCAATAAAAGAACCGCATGTAGCATTAAAAGCTAAAGAGCCTTCTCGAAATGTTTCTCTCCTTTTTCATGTTAATGGGATATGTACTTTTAGGTTTAACACATTAGTTTTAAACGTTATTGGTTTAGATTTTTTGTACCTCTTGCATTACGTGATATTATTGTAAAAAAGCTCGTGGATGTTACCAGAACACTGTGTGGCGCGGCGAATATCAATCAAATTGTCGTTAGTTCGTTATGTCATTATGGAAAGAATCTTAAATTGTCCGTGCGTGCTTTTCACCAACCTTCGCCATCTAAAAGAGCTTGAAAACTATTTTTTGGGTAAGCCACAAAGCGACGGAGAACATACTGATCATAATTTATAGTTGCAAGTCTACATTACTTCTTATGTTCACTGAAAGGAAATGTTCGTATTTGCAGTTTAGTCAGTGGGATCAGGAACTATGACTACAAATAAGAGTTTTGAGCTGTAAAAATCATCACACGTACAATACAAGTTCTAGTATTTAGGGTAACATCCCTATCGGAAGCAGTACTATTAACACTTCAAAAGAGACGTGTACGGGAAGTTACAAATAAAACAGTCTATCGGCCTGACATCTAATCAGAAAAAGTTAATTGCTCGTTTTAAAAGTGGAGAATAATCACGCCAACATTATGAGCAGCGTGAAAACAATAACTTTAGTGAAATCGAAACGATCCAGAACGGTGTACAATCTTCACTAGTTCACTTGCTATTTTTACCGAAAACGCGTTCAAGTCTGCCTAGCTCTTACATCATCCGAGGCACAGCGCACGCAGGCGTTAGGCTGACGTGCACAGTTAGATATCCCGGCGCGAAGTGTCTCCTACTACAGCGTCTCTCGCTGTATTTACATAGAGGAGCAGAGGACCACCAAACGGAACATTTGCCATCAGCCGCCATGAGCACAGGTAGCAATATCTAAATGGCCCCTTTCTCAAACAAGTATTAATTAATAGCTTTGTCCTTCAACAATTTACAGTCTTCTTAATTTCTGCTGTTATAGAGTTAAGTTTGCTATAGTTACAGAAAAAGTTCTATCTCGTCTGCATTTAAACCTTGAAGGCTAGAACTTTCTGAATGGAACCAACGCTAGAGCATTACCTCTGAACTGCCTCTTTAAGCTTCATTGTAAACATTGGTATTTACAATACAGTCTTGAAACATGGTACACTTATATTATTTCATGATTGTAGTCCAATGCAGTAATCATAACTTTCTATTACAAATGTAAATATTACTTAATCTACAACGAATAAGGACATATTCGTTTCAAATTCTGTTTTTAGTAGATAACTTGAAAGCCAATAGAGGTTGTGTATTGGTGTCACATATTTAATGTTTTTACATGGAACTGAAGCTACGTACGAATTTTCCGCTTTCTGAATCTACTATTTACGGGCTTCAGTTTTTATGAAAACTCCAAGTTTAGCTAAACTACTCCCGCGATCAACCTGAGACTTGCAACTTTTAATTGTGAAATACATATGCATATAGTGACCAATTTTTAGCTTCCTAATTTTATTATTCAGCCCTACTTACTTTTCTTAAGATCGTATATTTTGCGTAACATATTCGTTTGATCATTCTGAGACTTTGCAGTATCAGCATTAAGAGACCTAGGACTACACTTATGAAGTTTGGTAAGTTATTTTAATTTTAGTCTTAAATTAATGGTGTAATAAAAGAGGACGAGGAATTCCGCCTTATGCAAGACACCTTTTCAGTTTCTTTTTACCCAGACATGTTTAGTAACCTTTCGTGCTATCTTCAGTGGGTTATTTTATTTTCTTACTGTAAAATTGTTGTTACATATCAACAGTTAGAGAAACTTTTAGTACAAAATATTTACAATTGTGAACGAATAATGGCTGTAAAATATTATACATCATTTGTTTAGAGTTCACAGTCGAGATATGTGTTAATGACCTGATGCACAGTATGTTGTTTATTACATCACGTCTAAAGTTCAGGTTATAGCTTAATTGGCAAAAGAGTGCGTGTATGAATTAGTTTACATACCTTAATGAAGCTATTGGGTATTTATGTTGGTAGCTAGTCTGCTACACAATCTACAACTTGTAAACTACAAACAGCAAATCGTAGTTTTTATTTTTCTGTTTATTATGCATTTACGAACGGAAATGAGTATCACTTTTTTGTGTTTAGCTTACGGCTTTGACGTTGTATTTTCACATGTTTTGGTGATGTGAATACTCTGGTTTTTGTGACTTACAGTCGTTTGACTACGCTCTTTCTACAAACTTACAAAGAGGGGCGGAGTTTTCGCCGCCATTACGTGTTCTTATAGCCGTGTAGTATTAATTTGTTTCGTGGCGTGTTTCTCTAGGTCAGGCCTGCAAGTTTGATGTGTATTTGGCGTTTGTGATGTTTGGTTTGTGTGTGTGTGTGTGTGTGTGTGTGTGTGTGTGTGTGTGTGAGAGAGAGAGAGAGAGAGAGAGAGAGAGAGAGAGAGAGAGTTTTGTTAGGCTATTGAGAGAGAGAGAGAGAGAGAGAGTTTTGTTAGGCTATTGATTTTTGGACGTGATAGTTTTCTTCTATATTTGATTTTTGTTTTAAGCTGCTACTAGTTTTAAGACTCTGTAAGTCAGTTTCAATGTTTATTGGATGGTAATTGTGTGGTATCAGGTGATCTACGAATGTTGAGTGTGAGCTATTGGTTTTCAGTGCTCCGAGATGTTCTGTATACCTGGCTCTGAAGTTTCTGCATGTTTGACCCACATAAACAGATTGGCAGCAGTTGCAAGTAAGTTGGTGTATTACCAGACTGGCTGTATTTGTCAGTGTTGGTGATGTTTCTTCCAAGTCTGCATTGTATTGGGTTGTGTTGTTGGTTCTGTGTGATATGTTGAGTCCATGTTTCTATTGTATGTTACCCACCCTGTGTGTGAGTTCGTTGTTGTGCGTCATTATGTGCCATTTGTCGCTTACTGTATGCTGATTTGTTGTGTTTTGCCTTGTGTTTGTTTGTGTGTGAGTTTCGTGGTTTTGTGTAGCTCGTTTTTGTATTTTGCGGTTTATTTTATCTCCTCTGTTTGTATCATATTCATTTTCCTGTGCAGTTTTCTTTATTGTGTTCAGTTCTTGTGTGTAATCATGTTTGTTCATGGGTGTTTCGTTCAGACTGTGTAGCAAATATCTGTAGCTGGCTTCTTTGTGAGTTATGGAGTGACTGTAATGTTTATGAATAAATGTGCTGCTGATTGTGGGTTTCCTGTAGGTTGTGAATTCAAGTTTGTTGATTCTCTTGTGTATAGTCAGATCGAAGAACTTAAGTTTTCATCTGTTTGTGTTTCAATGGTGAACTGTATTTCTGGGTGGATGGCGTTTATGTTGTCACGAAGTTCTTTTATGCGAAGCTGTGGTTGATCTATGAAGCAAATTATATCATCTACATATCTGTACCAATATATTATTTTGTACTATTTTGTTATTACAATTTTGTCAAAGATTTGTTTTTAAATCTGAATGAGGAAAATGTCAGCTAGCAGGGCACTGATTGGGGATCCCATGAGTAGTGCATCTTGTTGAGAGTAAAATTTGTTACTGAATGTGAAGTAGTTTTGCCCTATGATGAGCCTGAGTATGCCAGATATTTCTTGTACGTTTGTTGCGGGTATGTTACCTTGTCGTTGGAGTTTTCTTTCTATGATGTTGATGGTTCCTTCTGTTGGGATGTGTGTTTACACGGGAATTATGTCAAATTAAATTAATGTTGCTGTATTTGGTATGTTTCCATTTCTTATTTTTGCCTTTAAGTCACCTGAGTTCTGTAGACTTCCGTTTTCATGGTAACTGTATATCGCAGTTTTGTGAAAGGCGTGTTTGTTGTATTGGTGATGGGATTAGAAGGGGTTTGTGTGATTTACTTTTTGTGACTTATGGTCATTTGACAACACACTTTCTACGAAATTATAAACATGGGCAGAGTTTCCACCGCCGTCACAGGTTCTCGTAGGTTGTGTAATCAAACATAATTACACAAGAAGAGAATGGATATGACGCAAACAGAGTAGATAAAATAAATCACAAAATACAAAAACAAGCAACACTCAGCCATGAAACACACACAAAGAAACACAACGTTACACACTACAAATCAGCAGACAGTAAGCAACAAGTGGCACATAATGACTTACAACAAAATCGCACAGGGTAGGTAACATACTAAAGAAACAAGGACTCAACATATCACACAGAACCAACAACCCAATACAATGCAGACTTGGAGGAAACATCACCAACTCAGACAAATACAGCCAGTCTGGTATACATCTACTTACCTGCAACTGTTGTCAATCTGTTCATGTGGGTCAAACACGCAGGAATTTCAGAGCCAGGTATACAGAACATCTCGGAACACTGAAAAGCAATAGCTCACACTTAACATTCGCAGATCACATGATAGCACACAATCACCATCTAACAAACATTGAAATTGGGTTACAGATCCTTAAAACTAGTAGCAGCTTACACCAAAAATTAACTATAGAAGAAAACTATCACATCCAAAAATCAGTAGCCAAAGGAAACAAACTACTAAATGAATACACATCACTGCGCAATAAAACCCTCTTTGCCACAATTGAAGAACTATACAGATAACACCCACACAAAAACACACACACACGCACACACACGCACGCACACACACGCACACACACACACACACACACACACACACACACACACACACACACACACACACACAGAGAGAGAGAGAGAGAGAGAGAGAAAGAGACGCACACACACAAACAAACCAAACACCAAAAACACCAAATACACTTCAAACTTGCGCGCCTCACACAGACAAACACTTCACGTAACAAATGAAAACTACACAGCTAAAACAACACGTAATGGCGGCGAAAACTCAGCCCCCGTTTGTAAAGTGCGTTGTCAAACGACCGTAAGTCACAAAAACCAGCGTATCCACATCGCCAAAACATGTGAGAATAAACTACAACGCCAAAGCCGTAAGTTAAACACAAAAAAGTGATATATATTGATTTCCGTTCGTAAATGTATAATAAACGGAACAATAAAAATTTCGTTTTCCTGTTTGCAGATTACAAGTTGTAGATTGTGTAGGAGACTAGCTACCAATATAATTACTCAATAGCTTAATGTAAGGTATGTACTCTTTTGCTAATTAAGCTATAACTAGAACTTTAGGCATAATATAATGAACAACGTACAGTGCATCAAGTTGTTAGTATATAACTCAACTGTGAAACGTAAACAAAAGATTTATAATATTTTACAACAATTATTCAAACTTGTAAAAGTTTTGTACAGAATGTTTCTCTAATTGTTAATATATAACAACAATTTTACAGTAAGAAAATAAAATAACTCACTGATGGTGGGTACTGAAACATTTCTGAGGAAAAAGAAACTGAAAAAGTGTACTGCATGAGGCGAAATTCCTTGTCGTATTTTCATAGAAAGCACAGACACAAGAAGAACTGCAACATCACAAGATAATGGTATAATCCTTTGTGTGTTAACACAGGCGCGTTATGATTACTTGGCGCTGGTGGTAGTGAACTCGAGGAAGTCCTGGCACATTCGCTCGCCTCTGAACCTCTTACAACGATACAGTGCTTGTTTCGCCTTATGTTCTTATTTAGTGTGGAATGAAATAAATGCGTATTGTAGGATGCGTTACACCTACAACATGATCAATACACGAGATGCAGACGAGTAAGTATGTCCACATTCCGACTGTTCCTCCATACATCTGCATCTGTATTTCCATCTATACTCTTTAAATAACTGCGAAGTGTGTGGCAGAGGGTACATCACATTCTACCATTATTATGGTTTTCTTTCGTTCCATTTGCGTATAGATTGGGGAAAGAATGATAGCTTAAATGCCTTTGTAAGTGCTTTAATTAGCTTCATCCTGGCTTCGCGATTCGTATGCGAACGATACATAGTGGGTCGTAATTTATTCCTGGTATCAACAGTTGTTTCTAGAGACTTAGATTTCCATGGGGTTGTTTGATTCTGTCTTCAGGTATCTGCCAGTTCATTTCTTTCAGCATCTTCTTGTCCTCACAGTCGTCGATTGATGAACTAAGGGATTCTGTTGTCTAAGCCAGAGATCTAAGGACTTTCACTGTGTGATAGTCACTCTTGTTATGACTGCGCAAGAGAATGGATTGCTCCCAATTTACGTTGCGCAAGGGGCCTGGAGATGGTGTAATGGAAAACAAAGTGGTTGCGTAAATAAATTCAATGCTGAAGTGACCATTGCATGTGTTTTAATTTTCATTTCATACTCAACAGCCGAGGTCTAGGTAACCATCCATTACAATGATAGACAAACAAAGATCTGAACAGCGAGGTTCCCAACACACTTCCTGGGGAACAACCGAAGTCAGTTCTACGTCAGTCGGTGACTTTCCGTGCAAGATAAGTTGTTACATCCTCAACGCAACAAAATCCTGAGTTCGATCACAAAATTCGCTTGATACCGCATTCGAGCATAGTTTTGATAATAAGCATAGATGTAATGACAAGGGAATGGTCCAAATCTACTCCTACAAAGCTATCCTGAAATTTTTCACACAGGAGGAATACATCGAAAGAAATTTTTAGCTACTATGGGGCTGCCATTGTTCTACAAATTGTGCTGCATACTAGGCATCCCTGATCAAATTGGCAAAACCTAGTGATAGAAACTCACAATGAACGAATGTCTGAGGTTTATCAATTTTTTTCCACTGTGAAATCTAAAACGACGAAGAAGTATAGGAATATATATTAACTGAAAATGTTCTGAAAACTGCTTTACACTGTCGAAAAATTTATGATTGAGAGGCTGAACTACACTATTTTTTCCGTGTGGAATTCGAATATATTAAAAGTCTTCTCGCCGTCCTCCTAAACACAAAGGCGTTTTTATGTCCATGTTAAAGAGTCCGAAAAAGCTAATGAATTATTTTTTGCAAATGGTAAGAATACATTTCGGATGTAATATCGAAACTTATTCTACCTTTTTCTCCAGGTTTTGCTATGTCGATTGCAATATTTTTGTAACCAAACAGTCGTTTGTTAAAGCATTGGTCCTAATTTGTCTTGAGGACGAGACAAAAGGTAAAGCTGCAGAAAAAGTAGTACACGGATACTTATTACCGGCAATTGTTGTATACGGATGTATCGAACCAACTTAGCTTAATAACCAGTTTACTTTCCTCTGCCACAATAACGAAAGAATATTTAATTTAGTAACAGAAATAAGAACATAGGCAGAAATGATTCAAGATCAAATAATTACACCCTACGTTCCAGGCGATGCTTTCCATCTCCCATCGCGTGTAAGAATTATCAACGAAATTTTTAATATAATTTTGTTAAGAACAGAATCTGAAGCAATGAATTGAAATTGGTGCAACAGGTGGGACTTCAACTCAGGTCTCTGATTTCCGCAGCAGAAGTGCTAACCATTACATCATTGTAGCACTGTAGATACAACAGCTGTATGGACTACTTTAGACCAACGCCCTATCCAACACGAACTTCAACGGACACAAAGTAATTCACTGAGTAACCCCAATGTGAGACTACGTACAGTTACAGCTGAGGAATAAATGTAAATTTCTGTCCACTTTCTAAGTTTTCCCTTCCTAGAGGAAGACGATGTGCATCCATTTTTTGAGATGGCGTTCGATTCCGCCATTAGAGGAAAACGCACACATGTGGTCTATAGGTTATGGTTATATCAAACTGCAGAATTATGCTGCCCTAATTGATATTTATTAAGACTGATTAGGTTCGGAAGTGTTAAAAGATAAGACGTCGCAGGCTCAAACGCTGCTTGCGCTTCTTGGGAAACGATGAAGAGGTACATAAAATATTTATATTATTACTTTGCAAATATTACTAATCTTTTTTAAAGTCGTTTTCCGATAACCTGCCTCAACCCCGTAATTAATATTATTCTTTTCATAAGATCTGCTCCATATCTAACTGCCTTTCTCCCGTTGCACGGAACGTAAACTGTATGTTACAAAACCAGTAAGTTAGAGGCAATATACTGGAAAAAGAAAAATGAGCACCTGCTGACGTGAAATATCTCGACCAACTTAGTTTTGCATATGACGTCGTGCCGTTTTGTCTCCAATGCCAATAGTGTTCAACAAGCACTGAAGGAGCTTATAACACTCCAACAGCATTCACGTAGCTTATGTAATCAAATACCACATTTGGTTTATTACGTCCTATGCCCCAACAGAACAATTAGTCCTGTGACGTAAAAGCCACGTATAACACTACCGTCTGCTACTGCTATACCATAACCTTAAAGCTGAAGACAGGTCGTGAAATAAAACTATCTTTTTAAAGCAATTATGGTATAAAGCAACAGAGCAGTGTTACCCTCTGAGAGGAAATTTTGTTATGTTGACCGTGTTGTACCTAGTGGAGGTGGCTTATCGGAAAATGAAAGTCAGAATTATGTAAATATTCGAACAGTAAGAAACAAGATTTTTGCCTATCTACACTGTTTAAAGAAAAAGGAAAACGGTCGCCAGCCTAATTAGGCAAGAGAAAGATTAACGTTCTCCTTTAAGAAAGTAGGTATGAGTAACTTTAACGGACAAACACAGCCTAGAATGGGGCCACACGCGAGTTCAATGAACTCTGACACCTGCATATGTTAACGTTAAGGTTGGAACAAACAGTTAGAGCAGCCCAAACTATTTGTAAAATTATAATAGATAACGAAACACACTATTACTTTCAGGGCTTATTCAAACTGAATGGTCTTTATAACGTTACTATTAATATTCACTGCAGAATCATTGATTGGACATAGGTTCAGTATTATTGTTCAAGCATTTTCCTAGCTGACATAAAATTATAAATATAGTTCACTGCAAAATTATGAACTGATCACAGGGTAAGTCTCCCTCAACTAAATACTTTTCTATTAAGAATGAAAGTTAATTAGAACTCACTAACAGGTTTCTTCTCACTGTCTTTTGAATAAAGATATTATTGTTTTCATAAATAGTGGTAAAGGGTAACCTGTGGATCTTATTACACTATTAATACGCATTTTCAATACCCGAAAAAAACAAGTGCTTAGCAAGCCAATATAACTTTCCACAAATGTAATTCACGACTTTTGCTGCAGTGAGACACTATGTTGACAAATTTACAAGAAACTGAATCACCTTTTAACATTTACTACAGGCAGCACTATGATCATTCACTAAGCAAAACTTTATAAGCCTCAGTCTTAAGAACTTTTAATTTTGAAGTTGGCAACAACACTTTAATAAGCAGTTTTAATAGGAAAATTTTTTTTCAGTGAGCATCATTTACTTTAACTCACTCTCTTGCCACATTAACTTTAACTTTCTTTTTACTAAGTTCAAGAGGCATTAATTAGCAAAACACTGGTCTTTAATGTTCTTTCAGTAGGGACACTCGGCAATCACTTTAGTTCAAACGGAGAGGAACCTGAGAGGTGTTATGATAAGGAAAAAATTAAGGTACGTACATAAATTCAGTCATAAGTTACCTTATATTTGAGCACACTAAAACATCCAATGAGAAGATCCTTCACTGTACATCATCATAGTATTTCGTTACAGTGATTGCGCAATGTGGTGGCAAATGCATGTTGGTAGGTGGATTTGCAGACAGAATTGCTGGACTCTGTCCCTTCTTGGTGGCGATGATTAATACCAATTCCAGAATCGTTCCATCTATTTATCCATCCATCCAAGGCATTGGAAAGTAGCAGAAAAAGCCTCTCTCGGACCCAGCACAATATGCAAATTTTACATGGCAGTGCACAGTTTGGTAGCTCGTCCCCGACTGACTCTCAGTTCCACCTTTTCTACCTAGGCCAACCACAATTTGCGCGCGCCACACAGTTCCGTTCCCGAGGGGAACCACACTACCTCTTATACACAGAATAACTAAGAACCCTAAGCGAGGATCAGCATTTTACATAACAGTAACCAAATACATTAAATAAAGCAGAATATTTGAACATATTGACATTTCTACAAAAAATTATTCATGCAGAAATTACAATTATGTATAATAAGTTTTGTTCCCCCAAATGGGACAAAGAATTTAAATGACAGATACACTACATTGCATAGGATCAAATCATGACATCAAAGTTCTTACAAAGAAAAGAGTATACAACTTTATGTTATCGATTCAAACAAAGACATTTACAGAAGCTCAACGATATAACATTAAATAAAACAAAGTATAAGAGCTATGGTGTTACAAGCTTACACGAATAGTGGAGGAAGTTTGACAGTAGCACAGAAAACCAGTTACAGCAAGCCTAAAGTTTTGTACAACAAATGAACTAAAAAGAAAATTGTACACATTAGCAATGACGTCGTAGAACAAGTTCATGATGTTTTGTACTTAATGCAGATGAGGAAAAAGTTGCATTGGCATATCCAGAAGTTAGCTGTAGAATAAATAACTGTTTCGTGTGTTTTCAGTAGACTAAACAGAGTTTCCAACACTGAACTCCTGGAGTCTCTGAAACAACTAAACTCCTGAAGTACTTGAAGCAAATTGTACGGTCGGTAGTTCAAACCACTTCTGACTCCCAGAGTGAGATAATGACTTTTAACGCAATAACCCTCTACAGCCCATGGCGTTCAACTTCTGCACTCTAAGGGACGTAATTTTTAACTCGGATGGAATGCCGCGTCTACTGCAATTAATCTACGTTTTGCTATATACAAAAGTTATTCTTAATCTTTTATTCGTAAAATATGCAACTTGGAATTTTTGAATATATCTCGACACAAATCCTGTTAAACGTACAGAACGCAACACTTTTAATGTACTGAACTGTACAGTTTTTGTAATCTTGACGTAACCATATCTCTCACAATGTCATTGGGCATATAACTTTTTAAATACACCTGACTTGTACTTTTTATCGTCTTACTTTTCTCCGCTCCAGCACAGTGTTCGTTATATGCTCTTTCTGTACCTGTGCTGTACACATGTAAAACCTGTTTTTTCTTCATCTTTTATATGAAATATTTATAAATGTATCACATTTACGGCAGTTTTCAGAAACACTTGAATATGACCTAATTTAAAGGCCAAAACCAATGCCGGATTCAATAAAATTCTCGACAGCGACTGGAGTGTTTTTTGATTTTTTTTTTTTTGCTTTGTACAGGGTTCCATACTTCAACTGGTAAAAACAGAACCCTTATCGGATCAGTACGTTTTCTATCTGTCTTTCTATCTGTTTGTCCAACTGTTAAGACCCCTTTCGCTCACCAATGGATAGAGGTGCCAGATGTGGACATTTTTGTCACATATTGGTGTCTACCGCCCCTTAGTGGTATAACGAAATTAGCCTTCTAAGTCAGTGAAATCAAAAGGTACGGACATTTGTTGATACTCGCAGACCCAATCAATAAAATCTATGGGGTACTTGCCGTTGACGTACTACCATGAAATTTGGCAAGAGCAAGATTTCACAGTTAAAGTAAAGGAAAAAGGATTTGAAAATTGTTAATTCGTGATTATTTCGGAAAAAATACTTTTTGCCGTTACGAACTTACATTGTGTTCGTAATGATTCATAATTCTCAGGAACAACTGTAGAAACTTTGATCTGGTTTTCAGTAATAGTTAAAGCGATTCATGAGGAAGATTTTTGCGAATAATTTATAGATATTTCGTGCTAAATGGCTGCGATACGATGAAATGAAGTACGCTGCCACTGCGAAAACGATGCCTTTACAATCTAGAGGTGATAGGCATAAGGCTGTGCGAGTTACGTGTCTTGTTGACACTAGCATTGCAGGTCCTTTACGAACAACTCATTCTACATACAAACATTACCTTGCAGTTTATGCCTACATCAAGTACATCGTCCGTAATGTTTCAGAGCAAAGTAATGGTAGTAATTGATGTAGGAACATACTTCCACTTTTTGGGATGATGGCGCGATATTGCACAAAATTTTCGGTGTAGCATTCCATAGAACAATTTGACATTCGCGTAAAAACAATAGCCCTCTGACGGGATGCACTGTTTTAATCTCTGGACAGTCGTGTCAAATCTTGCCGGTAATCGCAAGAGGAACGAGATCAGACGAAGTCGACGCGCCTGTAACTGCCGATTAGCATAGCATACTAGTATAATTCCAGAATTAATAAAATAAACAAGAAATTAAATCAGCGAATGTGAAATTACACAGATAATTTAGACTTAAAACACTCTCGAGCATTGATGACCTACCTGTACACCTCATGAAGATTTTACTGAACCCTCTGAGCTCGCTTCTACTCGCATGTGTCCGTTTTACTTGTTCCGGAGACTACTTATGTCGCCTTCCAGAATACTGGCGATGTTCTGTAGAGCTGACCCATACACAGGTCGATCACAAGGTAACTACTGTAGTTTTCTCACTGACTTTCACCATTCAGTAACGTACAGATAAAAAAAAGAGAAGTGCCACAGACGTAAATCGGCGGACATGGTCGCTACGGAATTGGGTTTGAGTAGGGAGAGTGCTAGAGGGAGCGGCGTTAGTCCAGCTGCGGGGGGTGTGGGGTGGGGGAGGGAGGTGGGGAGAGGCGCCCCATGCAAATCAGATCTGCTCGGCGAGTGTGCCGACTGGCAGCTGACGCCGTGCTATCTGGTTAGGCGGCTGCAGGCGGCAAGGAGACACGGCGCAACTCAATCAGGAGGCGCGGCGCGATGCGGCCCGCCGGTGTGACAGCGCCTGGGGACCCGCCGACTCGAAGTCTACTGGCGCCCACCGGCCGCACATCCTCCACTGCGACGTTTCGCGTAGTGGCTGCCGTGCACGAACAGCTCGATGACTAGCTGACTCAGCTTATCCATTGACTAAATCCTGAACCACAAAGGACGTACTGATGAAATTCTGTACACTACGCCGTCTAGGGTTTCGATGATTTCCGCTTGGCGCCTCGGGCGAGAAAGCTCTGCCGGTTCACACCTCTATCGGAGCGCTGCGAGAACTATCTTGTTCCTCCTCAGTGTCGGTTGTTTGTTTGCAACATGCTCCATTACAACTTTTTACAATACTACATGTATTTATTGTCGTGTGTGTGTGTGTGTGTGTGTGTGTGTGTGTG
Organism: Schistocerca americana; assembly: GCF_021461395.2. Classification (NCBI taxonomy): domain Eukaryota; kingdom Metazoa; phylum Arthropoda; class Insecta; order Orthoptera; family Acrididae; genus Schistocerca; species Schistocerca americana. The sequence continues at coordinate 352,203,887 of NC_060121.1, read as the reverse complement.
TGTATGTGTGGAGCGCAATGTTCGGGTTGTGTAATAATGTTGATGATGACGATGAACGAAAGTAGTGGGTGAAACCCGGTGTCGGCACATAGCTCCTCGAGATTAGCACCAAGGGAGCCAAACTTAGCATCCCCATTCGACGGACAGATCACTATCATTCGCTTCATGAGACACTATGGAGATGCCTGGTTTTTAAACCACGATGTTGCCGCAAAGACTGGTGATCACGAACATTACACCACCTCTTTTCCTCTTGCGACCAAATGCTGGCAGCGAAAATTTTTCACACAACCAGGATTCGAACCGGCTTATCCCCGGATACCTCAGTGTCGTGTCGTGTGAGCCATTGTGTGCGTTGGATTGTCGTTTGTCTCTCAGCGTCTCGTGACTGTGGCTCAGATTTGACATGGTGTTGTCTTGCACCATGATGCCCATGGCTCCCGTGGACTTTCTACGTACAGGTACCGTCAGTAATAGTTTTGACCAGTCCAAGCGGCATGTGCAGCTATGTTCATTGGAAATTCATTACTAGTCTGTAGACACTATCAAGGTAACATCAGAACAAGCACACATAGGTTACTTCGATTCTCATTGTGTTTTATGGTTCAAATGGCTCTGAGCACTATAGGACTTGACTTCTGAGGTCATCACTCCCCTAGAACTTAGAACTACTTAAACCTAACTAACCTAAGGACATCACACGCATCCACGCCCGAGGCAGGATTCGAACCTGCGACCGTAGCGGTCGCGCGGTTGCAGACTGTGTTTTATGTCAAGTATGTCGCCCGCATCAGGTTTGCAGGCTCCTTGTTCTGCACAGGCAACATGTCACTCTCACTCATCGCTGTGTTTCTAAATAGTGCGAGGTCTGTTCAAAAAATTCCGCAACATTCGTAACCTCACACCAATGATGTGTTGAAGCGAAATGAGATTAGCGTCCCTGGTCACGCCTCCGTTTAATGTATAACTGCTGGAAGTTTCATTGTTTAAAGTCTGTTAGTTACTCTTCAGTGCTATGTTGAATAGATCGTTGTGGCGCACAGTTTGCGAATTTCGAGATGGCAGAGTTAGACGAGCAACGCGTATGCATCAAATTTTTGCGTGAAACTCAAGAAAAGCTTTGCAGATACACATCAAATTAAGCAGGAAGCCTACGGTAATGAATGGTTTGGCCGTACTCGGTATTACGAATGGTTTATACGATTTAAAAGTGGCCGGACGGAAGTTAAAGATGACACTAGTTTACGAAGCCCTTCGACGTCCAGGTGGCGCAGTGGTTAGCACACTGGACTCGCATTCGGGAGGACGTCGGTTCAATCCCGCGTCCGGCCATCCTGGTTTAGGTTTTCCGTGATTTCTTTAAATCGCTCGAGGCAAATGCTGGCATGGTTCCTTTGAAAGGGCACGGCCGACATCCTACCCCATCCTTCCTTAATCTGATGAGACCGATGACCTCGCTGTCTGGTCTCCTCATGCAAACAACCCAACAACCCAATCCTTCGACGTCCGTCGATGACGCTCATGTCAGGAACGTCAACGAAACTGTGCGTGCCAATAGAAGACAGATTGTCCGAGATATCACTGAGGATCTCTTTCACACGAATGGATTACCACACCAACCATTTACTGACAATTTGTAGAACTTCTACCTCTTCTCTGAAAATCAGAAACAAACATCAAAACAGAACAACAGCAAAAAACGAAATACTGAATACTAAAAATAAAAAACCTTTAAAAACTCAAAAATGGTTCGTGCTAGAACATTTTGAAAGGTATACTCGGATTCTACACACCAAAATAGATAGTAGTTGATATATCACATTCCAGATTCAAAATGGCTGTTGACTAATGTTATCAATTAAGTTAAAAAAATGGCTCTGAGCACTATGGGACTTAACATTTGAGGTCATCAGTCATCAATTAAGTAAAACACAACAAACTGTAACTCATTAAATAACATATGTGCTTTGATAAACAGCCTTTTAACCTACTCAAAACATAGTTGATTGTGAAAATGCCAACTCAACATTAAATTCAAGTTCAAAGCCTTTCTCATGAAATGAACACTGAAAAAAACTTTGTAATTCTGATCAAAGTGAACAAAGACAATCTTTTTCAGTTCAGATGAACTTTTCTATTTTGCGAAGACTTTCCAAATAAGGTAAATTATTTAAGAAAATGACTGCAGATTAATTTAGAAATGCGTTGGAAGTGGAGCACTTCTCAAACTATAAAACTTTACTGTAAACACTATAACACCACACATTAGAAAGCAGTCACAACTGTTTTTACAGCTGTCGAACAGTTCTTTCCATAGAATAGGATTCCTGTCCAGGTTTGTGATTTGGGATAATCACGGTGTAAGATACAGTTTTTAGCAACACCACAGTTATTATTAAAAATCGACCAAATTTCACAAATACCAGGTCAGTTTACAGGATGCCAAATACGGGGTGGTCAAAAAGTCTCTCCGCAGTGCCGAATGATAGTTAGCCGCGCGTGCCGTATGATTGTTCGCCTGCCTGGGTCACTTCCTTTCAAGTGTACACTTTTTCAACATTTAATGTGAAAATTTGTAACATTTCGGTATATTCACTGCGGCATATGGCACTCGCGGCTAACAATCATGCAGCACTGCGGAGAGACTTTTTGAACACCATGTATAAACAATTTTATGGAAGGCTGGTGGTACTGGTGGCGTAATTTGCAGTGGCTGATATCATGGCGGCGATGCAGTCATGACGGTACTGTAGGCCTCGCCCTGTTACAGATCTTCTTGTCGTCGGTATTATATTTTTTAGGGACAAAAACCATGGCATGATAATAGTATCACCAAATGCAGCATCCGAGGCCCATAAATACTGCTCTTAAGCTACTCTGGCCTCAAAACTCCAACAAAATGAGCCACAATGATCCGCTACTGCTAGCGAGATGTTAACTACAGTATTGCTCAGCCCAGACTCCTTACCCGTCACAAAAGACGAGTTGCCACTTGCGTGTCAACCACACCTTTCCACTCCGCTAGCTACTTTCGAACTGCAGGGCTTCCCCACATCTTTTACATTTAACCCTACGTTCCCTAACTAGTCAAAGAACTTCCATAACAGATACAACACCCTATATAAGCAACATTACAAACTGACATCGAAAGATCGATACAGATATTAAACAAGTCAATACTAGGTGTTACAGGGCTACGGGAGAATATAGACTGAGTAGTCGGAATGAGAGAGTAGAAAGACTAATTGAGTTGGGCAATAAATTTCAGATAGTAATAGCAAATACCATAACCAATAATCTCAAGACGAGGCGTTTTACTTGGAGAAGGCCAGAAGATCATTAAGATTTCAGATGACATTATTTATGGTCAGTCAGAGATTCCGAAATCAGATTTTGGGTTGTAAAGCGTAACCTGTAGCAGATATAGACTCACACCCTAATTTAGTAATGATAAATAATATACTGAAATTTAAGAAACTAGTCAGCAAGAACCACTGCGCGAAGAAGGAATGAAGAAACACACTTGAATTCTTTGAGGCTACAGATACTGGGACAGTGAGAAGCGCTCTATACTGTGCATTGAAGAGGAATGGACATCTCTAAAAGGGCAACCAGAGCATTTGGGGAGAAATACGAGGGTATAAAGAAGGTAACTGCTGAGAAACCGTGGGTAACAGAAGAAATGCTTCAGTCCATCGATGAACGAAGTACAAAAATGTTCAGGATAATTCAGGAATATAGAAATACAAGTCACTTAGGACTGAATTAAATAGGAAGTGCATGGAAGATACGGCGAAATGGCTGCATGAAAAATGTGAAGTAATCGAAAAAGAAATGGTGTTGGAAGGACTGACACAGCATACAAAAGAGCCAAAACGACCTTCGTTGAAAATATAAAGCAAGGGCCGTAATATTAAGAGTGCAATCTGAATGCCTCTGTTACATGCAGAGGAGAGAATAGACAGGTGGAAAAAGTAGATTGAAAGCCTCTGTGAGGATGAAGACTTGTCTGAGGACATGATAGAAGAAAAAAAAACAGGAGTTGATGTGGAAGACACAAAGGATCCAGTATTACAATAAGAATTTAGTAGGTATTTGGAAGTCCTAAGACCAAATAAGGCACAAGGGATGGAAAACATGCAGTCGCAATTTTTAAAATCATGAAGGAAGGGACAAGGAAAGCAATTTGATGTAGCAGAAATGAGAATAGTGATAAACTTAACATCAGGATTGGTGATCATGAAGCAGATGAGGTTAAGGATTTCTGTTACCTAGGAGAAAAATAGTCAATGACTGATATAGCAAGGAGGACATAAAAAGCAGACTAGTACTGGAGCAAAGGGCAATCCAGACTAAGATTAGTCTACTAGTGCCAAATATATGCCCTAATTTGATGACTGTATGGAAGTAAAACATGGACGGTGGTAAAACCGGAAATAAAGAGAATCGGAGCATTTGAAAAATGTTTGAAATTAGGTGATTGATAGCGTAAGAAATGAGTAGGTTCTCTGGAGAATCGCCGAGGAAAGTAATATAAGGAGAACACTGGCAAGAATAAGGAACAGGATGATAGGACAAATGTTAGGTATCACTGAATAAGTTCCATGGTATTAGAGGGAGCTGTAGACGCTAAAAACTGTAGAGGAAAACAGAGACTGGAGTACACCCAGCAAATAGCTGAGGACTAGGGTGCAAGTGTTATTGTGAGATGAAGAGGCTGGCAGATGAGAGGAATTCGTGGCAGGCGTTATCAAACCAGTCAGAGGACTGATGAGCCAAAAAATATGTCCCCCGATACCAGTGCCAAAATTTGGAGAGATTATGAAAATCAACACTGTAGAAAGCAGATGTGTGAGCCGATCAACACAATGGGATTCGTCTAGAGTTGGGTAAAGTCACCTACAATACCTGCCAACAAAGAGAAATTAAGATTGGCTGCAGCTTAGCTATCCTCTTTGTTGGCATAGTTGAGCTGATTTGGCATTTGAATTCGTGATGTGTTGGTCCACACGAAAATGCCCGTAGCACTCATGATCTGCTATTCGTCTGCCAGTTGGTATAGCTGCCTCTAAGCCATATGATAGATTTGCTTCTGTGGTATCTTTTTGTGTTCAGTAATTTAAAAATCTCAGAAAGATGTCCTATGTTAACTGCTCGCCGCACAATCAAACTCTAAGCCCTGTTAGACATGACATTTCCCTCTCTTAATTGCTACTATTAACACCACTGGATGTATTTCCGCATTTAAACCCCAATGATGGCACATATTACGACCTGTGAGTAACATTCATAGACAAATATAATTGTACAGCTTAGAATTATTCTAGCACTTGCCGAGTATATGTATTCATACCTCAAATTACCTTAATTACCATTAGAAATCATTCACGTTTGTACTCAACCAAAGCCTACAGTATACTCGTATGGGTCTACACATTAAGAGATGTGCGGGAAATAATTATCTGTGTTAGTAAAAAAACTCCAGAGCAAAAATAATAATACCAAATATTAATAATGGAAGTTTAATTAAGTTACGTAATCTTTAATCAAATCACAGAATCGCGAAATAAGAGGGTGTAATTATTTGGGTTTTCAACCTATCCCATTTTTAATGTTATTTAAAAAATTGTAATTCTCGTGAGATACCAGGAAGTTATACAAAAGTTCAAACTGTCTTACCATATGATAACATCAAATGACGCTAGTAAAGTGTTTCCTTTAAATTTTTCTGGAAATATGGCTATAAGCCTGACCTATGTTGGGATTTGCTTTCCTTATTTTTAGAATGTAAGCTTAGTATAGCGACAACAACGAACTTGTATGCAATTTTAAGTCTGCTTGTGATCAATGTGACGATTGCTGTCGAAAATATTATCTTAATCATAACTGCTGAATTCGCTATACTTGGAAATAGCGGCTACTTGCCTATGGAGGATTGGTATGTATTATATACAACTTGTTAGTACATTTAGAAAAAATCAAGGAGCACGAATTCTATCGATTGTGAATGAAAGAAATTAACTGATGCAAGTAAACAGTTATTTATCTCCACGTCATGGGCATTAAGGGGCTCCGGAACGCCCTATACTTGCAATGTTAAAATAACGCTTATAAATTACATGTTTCCTCACAAAGTATTTGAGGTAGGAAGTTGAACTTTGTACAGATTATTTATTGGAATATGGGCTACAACGTAACACAGGGATTTTACAAAATTTTAGTTCAGTTATTAAAGATGATTTTTTTTCAATTGTAATGAAAATTCACAACATTTTTTTGCAATTTTTTATTTATATATTCAAAAATATACAGTTTTTTGGAAAAAGGCTGTGTTAAATTATGCAGAAGGTACTGTGTAACATTTACTGAAAGTCTGAAACAAATATGTTTGGAAGATCCTTAGAAAACATGTAATTAGTATGAGAAAATAATTTTGGGAATCGAGCGACAAAGATTGGATCAACTTTTTAGTGCATTCCAGGTCCATAGGATGGATTATCTTCATCCTCTGCATACTCCTCCTCCAGCTTCCTCTTGTTCCTCCTCCTGTTTACTCTTGCTTGTATTTCTAGACTCTTTACAGCCCTGTCTGCAGCCCAAAGGCGTTCCTTGTTTAAAGCAAGCATCGCTCGTTGTTGTGTTCGTAGATTTTGCTACCATTTTCTTCAGTTGCAGTTACTGCAACACTGTTCCAAAGGTGGTCATGTATGAACACTTATCACATTTCAGTTGTATTTCACTAGCAAGTCCTATGTGCTTTATTATGGAGAGTTCCAGACCAACTTCACTACAATGAATACATCTTACACAGTTTGAAAAAATTCCTTTGAGAACCGACATATCAAATATGTCATTCACATCCGATTCGCCCATAAAACATTCATAGTTTTCACTCATTGAACCAAGCTTCTTCTGTGAAGTATTTTCTTTCCCACTTTGACGGCTATGGGCAGGTGTACGTGAGAGGTTAGGTTCACTCACTTGGTTATCGTCTTTGTTGTTTACAGTAATAACACATACCTTTGGCTTTCCAACATTTCTCCTTTTCTTAAAAGCCTTCAGAGGATTTCTAATAACTTAACTTTTACTCATTATTATACTTCAACAAAACAGAGACTCAAGAAACAGAATTAATTACGAATATTTTCGAGATAACGACAGAGTAAATAAACATGAAACAATCGACAATCACACCAGCGATATATATTGAACCATCACAGGTTAGCCACAACACATACTTTATCTCACATCACTAAAATGTACCTGATGAACACGGACGTTAATAATAACACCATTTGACAGCAGTTTAACAGCGCCACAGTGGGTCACGCCCATGTAGAACACATTTCAAAAAAAAATTTAAAAATAGTTGTAATCTTCGGAATTGAATAAATTATACATCTATTAAAAGGTAATAGTCTGCAGATGCAGAAAACGCAAAAAAGTAAAAATTGAACTTTTCATGATTTTGAGCCTTTCCGGAGCCCCTTAACTGTCGAATGTCGCGTGTATACTGGATGTTTACTTGAATTCGTTTGGGAAATGCACAGGCTACCTCCACTCAGAGATCCGAACGGAGTATGAATAACGGTGCAAGCTAATTACAAGATTTCGTATTGCAAGATCTTTAAAAAGCAACTATCATAGAACTCAAGTAAACATTACGTTTTAGTTTTCGCTCCCGAAATTTCAGAACTGATATGACCCAACCACGGGCAACAAACAACCCGATTTAGATCTTCATATGCTGCTCCATTCTTTTTATTACATAATTCCCACGTTTCGCGGCTTTGCAGTAAATATTCATCGCTACAGCCGGACCTTTTAATTTTCATTTAGTATTTCATATTTTAATCTGCGAGGAAGTTTCAGATCAGCGTACGCTCTGCTTTAGAGTCAAATTCATTCTCTAAACAACGCACACAGCGTGGATAAACCTTATCTGCGCAATATCCTTCCTTCCAGCAGAACTAATCCCGTAAGGAAGGTAGGAGGTGAATTACTGGTGGAAGTAAAGTTGTGGCGACGGTTCGTGTTGTGTCACAACATAACTATTTTGAGAAGATTATTGCATATTTTAAGGATTCTGGAATCACTGTCAACTTGGAAAAATCAGAGTTTGGAAAAGAAATGTGCAGAATATTTGGGGATGAAAGGCAAACTTAAAGCTTTCGAGTCTCGGTCTGGCATACAGTTTTAATCTGTGAGAAGGTTCCAAATTATATTTCTTCTTTCCTCTATGTTCGCAGCTACCACATGTTACAGTGAGCTGTTGTGATGTTATCGCATTGCCGAGTTGTAACACTCCTACCTGCCTAACTGTAATATTCCTTCATTCCAAAACGCGGCTAGTGTCTAGTTATTACTCCATACTTTGTCCATTTCAGCCCACATTAAATTAAGCTTAAATATGACGACCATTAAACATTGCTACCAGGATGGCGATTCATTAACCAATGAACTTCAATAAAAATCATCTGATGAGGAAACAACATAAAATATACACTGAGGTGGAGAAAGTCATGGGATAGAGATATGCATATATACTGTATGTAGCGTATATAGAACCAGCAGTCAGTTCATGTGACAGCGCATTACATATGGTGAAGAAGAAAGGTAGCCCGATTAAACTTGTCTTAGGTTCTAGACAGATTAACACTGTCATTTCAACAGAAACAGACCACGAACATTAGAAGAAACCTTGCAAAATTTCTGTGGTATGCAGATTTTATCCTCTGTAGACGACCTCCGCGTAACTTTTTGGCAAATAGAGATACACCCAGATAGTAGAAATTATACTGCTTTCTTATGTTTCAGTGTATGCTGCCAGTTTCGTAAATTACCTTTAGGCCTCAACATCTCGTCAGCTGGATTCGACGTTTGAGTACTATTTTACCTGACTACTTGAAAAGACACTTAACATCCTATGTTGAAGATATTCTTATAGCAGAAAAGTCTGTCACAGCATAACTATTTTGAGAAGCTTACTGCATATTTTAAGGATTCTGGAATCACTGTCAACTTGGAAAAATCAGAGTTTGGAAAAGCAAGAACAAAATTTCTTGGTCATCTAATTTTATCAGGAGATATAGGATCAGACCCAGAGAACCTTTAAACAATTAGAGCAATTCCCCCTCCTATCAAAAAACCTCAAGTTAGAAGTTTCCTTGGTTTAGCAAATTTTTATCGCCGTTTTTTAAGTACGAAAATCCTTGCCACTCATAAATTATGTTCACTTACTGGAAGAAACACCATATGGAACTGGGATGAACAAGCACAGTTGGAGTTTGAGGTTCCAAATATGCGCTTCTTAATGCTCCAAAATTTGCCCATCCTGATTTTTGACGAGACTTTTGCTTACCAACGAAGACGTCAAAAATTGGGCTTGGCCCTCATCTGTTCTAAGAATCTGAAGAGAATGGTATAGCTGTGCAGTGAAGTATAACCTTTGCCAGTCGTGTGTTGTCTCAATCTGAAAGAAATTTTTCTGTAACCAAGCTTGAAGCGTTTGCAATTATGTGAGCATTTTCAAAATTTCGGTTCCTCTTATTTGGAAAACATACTAATGTGTACACTGATCATCGAGGACTTTAATTTTTAATGTCATCTAATCTAAACCATGATAGTTTGAAACGCTGGGCCTTGTGTTTACAAGAGTTTAACTACACTGTTGTTCACATTCCTGGTACTCTAAATGTTCCATGCACAGGCTGCGTTTGGAGTGGTATAGTGACTGGAACATGGAATGCTGATGAATGGTGTCATTTTGTGTTCAGTTTTATACCACACCAAATGACCGTATTTGATGAGAACAATGGTTAACTGGAGGTTACACTCATACAATGTTTTGTAGAGACACGGAGATGTTACCCCAGGCATCATCACGTGGGAAGCCATCAGATATGATTTCAGATCATGGCTGGTAGAGATCGAGTGAACTCGGGCGGGACAATGGTAGATCATGGATATGCGACAGTACTATGGTACCAATTTCCAGCAGGACACTGCTCGCCTACAAATGGCACAGATCTCTATGAACTGTCTACATGATTCTGACATATTCTGTGGTGTAGTGGCAACTTCTGCCACCGAATGTATCAGGATGACCAAATGTAGCGGGAAGAGGTAAAAGGCACCATATTAAGACTCGTCTGAGCTCTCCAAGTGATTTATTGTTTCCAACTACAGTGCCGTGTTCCTTCGTTCAGCGTCACAGGGTCCCACAATGTTGAGGACACCACTACACTGTCTGCAAAACTGCTTGGCGCGGAATGGCTGCCTTAGCGACCCGTGGACCCACTGTGTGTCGGCCTTGTACGCCAGTGGAGATGTGGCATCGTCAGGATGCCGGCAGTCGACTCAGTGGTCTGCGTCCCTGCCGACTCAGCTGCAGGTGGCCAGCTGTGTGCCTCTCGCCGGTGTGCCTGTGATTGCGGCGCCAACAAGCGCCCGCGATCTGGTGTCCGAATCTGCGGCGTTCGAATTTGAGACCTCCGCCTAGGGATGCCTCCAGCGTGTGTTGGAAGCCAGAACGACTGCCCACGGTAGTGAGCCGTGGAGTGGCTCATCGCTAGCTGGCTACTGACCACGCGTCGGCCTCAGAGGGTAGAACCAGTAACCCGCCGTGGACTGTAACGCTGGCACCCCATCTGCTGCTGCATGTAGCTGTTGGTGTGACACACACCGCCGTCAAGGAGAGTTGCCACACTTGAATGAATCGCGTTATAAACCTGTATCTATTTATACGTGGCTGTCTGCCTCTGTTTCGCCATACACGCCGCCTCGTGTCACGTGCTCATAACACGCTAGGTTGGCCAGTGGGCCCCTTCGGCCTGTGATTTGCGACGCACAACACAAGTACGTATACTCTTTCAGCAATCTGACGGCCCTGTGGCCTCTATTCTACTTCGCAACTATTGGCATGTGTAACTCGTTGCAATCCGGCCTGCATCTGGCTGTAACTTTGCTCAGAATATTGCACAAAACTAACTTTCCTTATCCTAGACGGTGGTGCCGCTAAGTGGTCAGAGAGATCCCCAGGTCTGCCCCTCATACAACAAGTGCAGGGCCTGTTCAGACGTCAGTACCGTCCCATTACCAGCATCTAGAACATCAAGAAACTGTTGCAACAGTTGAAGGTCAGCTACCACAAGAGATGATCCAACTGTTTGTTAGCACCCGTCCCAACCAATGCAATGCGTGCATCCATCTAGGCGTGGGCGAGTGTGGTGCAACGTGCAAATTTGTCTCGGTTTTGTAATCTCTGCAGTAACGTTACATATCTTCTCAACCACTGACCTTAATTTCGTTTACTCCTCCCCTTATGAGTGTTTCTCTTATTTTTGTCAGACAGTTTGTTAGTCTCTAGGTAGCAACCACACTCTACCCCCCCTCTCTCTCTCTCTCTCTCTCTCTTTCTCTCTCTCTCTCTCTGCCTCTCTCTCTCTCTCTCTTTGCCTCTCTCTCTCTCTCTCTCTCTCTCTCTCTATATATATATATATATATATATATATATATATATATATATATATATATGCCTCTCTCTCCCACTCTCTCTCTCTCTTTCTCGCTGCCTCTCTCTCTCACTCTCTCTCTGTCTCCAGCGATATGCACTCCATACAGCCGGAATTGTAGGACCTAAAAATAGGAGCTGTTTTTATCAGCAGTTACGGATTTAGTTAGTGCGCTACTGTTCTGCAAAATCATGCCTGAATATCATCAATAGCCATAATTTTTGGTGTGGTCTTCAGTCCGAAGAATGATTTTATGCAGTTGCCCACGCTATTTTGTTCTGTGTAAGCCTCTTCATCTCCGAATAACTATTGTAAGCTATATCCATTTGAATCTGATTTCTTTATCATGCTAAGCCCCCCCCCCCCCCCCAAGAATTTCTACTCCTGACATTTTTATGCAGTACAAAATTGACTGTTCCTTAATGTCTCAGTATGTGTCCTGTCAATCAAGCCCTTCTTTTAGTCAAATGGTGTCACAAGTTTATTTCTTCGTAAATCGATTTAGCACCTCTTTATTTGTTATTCTATCCACTAATCCTTCAGTATTCTTCACCAGCACCCCATTTCAAATACTTCTACTCTGTTCCTATCTGAACAGCTGATCTTCCACGTTTCACTTCTGAACAAGCCTACACTCAAACACTGAGAAAAAAGTTCCTAAAGCTTATATTTATATTTGATGTTAATCAGTTCCTCTTTTCGTGTAATGATTCTCATGCTACAGGCACTCTGCATTTTATGTAATCTCTATTTCTGCCGTCATCGTTGTTTTGCTGCACAAATAGCAGAACTCCATTGCTGATTGCAGTGTCTCATTCCCTTGTCTAATTTCCTCAGCGTCACCTAATATAATTAGACTCCATTCAATAACATTAATTTTGTTGATACTCTAACTTGTAATCTATTTTCAATGCATTATCCATCCCATTAAACTACTCTTCCAAGTCCTTTGCTGTCTCTGACAGAATTAGTGTCATCGGCAAATCTCAAAGTATTTACTTCACCTCTCTCAACTTTAATTTCATTTCCAAATTTCTCATATGTTTTCTTTACTGCTTAATCAATGTACAGAGTGCATAACATCGGGGATAGGCTCCAACCCTATCTCACCCCCTTCTCTGTTACTGCTTTCCTTTTATGACCTTCGAATTTATAAATGACCTTTCACTCCCTGTATTGTATTCTAATTCGAAGATTGTAATGCAGTCGACATTGTCTAAAGCTTTTTCTAAATATTTAAGTGTTGTTTATATAGGTTTACCTTTCTTCAACCTGTCTTCCAAGATAAGTCACATGGTCAGTGTTGCCTCAGATGTTCCTAGTTTTCTGTGACACCCAAACTGATTGTCCACGAAGTCAGCTACTATGAATTACCCATTATTCTGTAAATAATTCGGGTCAATATAATATAAATGTGGCTTATTGAACTGACGGTTCGCTTGTATTTACATCAGTCAGCGCCTTGCTTCTTACACTCTTTTTCAAGTTTGAGATTATTTTGCGTTTCTCATACATCATGCACACTAGGTAGAATAATTGTGCCATGTCTAGCTCTCCCATAAATCTCAATAATACTGTCAAGATATCGACTACTTCAGGGGCCTTGTTTTAATTAGATGTTTTAGTGCTTTTCAAGCTGCTTCTCGCACTGTATCCAACCTCACCTTCAGCTAATTCTTCTTTTGTAACATTATTCTCAACTGTGTTTCCCACACATAGAATCTCTGTATATTTCTTCCACTTTTGAGATTCCCTTTGTAAGGGGTCCGTAGGCCCTTACTATAAATTTGCACTCGGCACAGGTCGATAGGGCAAACAATCGATAGTGTCGTGTTGCGAGAGCGAGTGTAGAGTTGAGCGAGTGGCATGTTGCGGGTAGAGATGTGTGGAGGTGTTTGTTGAAATGCAAGGCTTTAACGGAGAAGGGAGCCGCCATCGCCGTGGTTAGACCCCTTTGTACTAGAATAATACCGGGAAAGTGAAGAAGTATTATTACGAAAGTGATCAGTGACATTTCTAGGGCCGATATTTGGTTTCGCGTCTACCGCGCCGGCATCTCCTTGGATTGCAGTGTTGGATTGCAGTGTTGGATGCAGTGATGGATAGCGTGTGACGATAATGGAAAATGAAGCCTGTGCTGAGATTATCCGTAATTAGATATGTATGACGAAGGCAGTGGCTGTCTCCTTTTTTTGTGTTTTTGAGACGAATATAGGTTCGTAATTAGTGAAACTGTGTTGGTGTTTTTCTTGTTACCAGACATTTCATTATTACGGTATTGAGAAGGACGAACTGGAATGTAACAACTTCCGTAGCACTCAATTCCGATTGCCAGCCCCATTAGGTACACGGTCACGTTAATAATAATTATTGGGCTGCTATTCGATCAGATCAGGTCGGGATAAATAATCGGAGGTGTTACACCTTTCTTTGCTGACACTGGTATGCCATCTGACTCTTAATACTAAAACAGCTACTGCCCGTTTTCTCCAAAAGTCTTATCAATATTCCTGTATGCAGCATATATCTTTTCCCTAGTCATGCATGCTTCTACGGCTTTGTATATGTCCCAAGCCATACCCTGCTTAACCATTCTGTATTTCCTGTTAATCTCATTTTTGGGCGTCTGTTTCCATTTCACGTCCTTCATTTTCTGCACTGTTATATTCTCTTCACCCTTCAATTAAATTCAATGTCTCCTGTGTTATACAAAGATTTCTAAAAGCCTGGACATTTTACCTATGTTGCCTTCTGCAACCTTCACCATTTCATACATGAAAATTACCCATTCGTCTTCTATTGTAGTTGTTTCCTCTGCTTCAGTCCAAAGCTGACTACGGTTGTTCTGAAACTTTAAACAGTCTCTGTTTCTTTCAGCTTACCCATCTCTCATCTCCTCAACTTCCAACATTTTTGCAATTTCATCAATTTTCATCTGCAGTTCAATAGCAATAGATTATAGTCGCAGTCGTTGAAAACGCCTTAAGTTTATAATCTGGTTTTGTAAATCTCCGTCTTACCTCTCCTCCATGTGTACACCTTCTTCCACAGTACCGAAATCAAGTGCAAAAGACAGTTAAATGACACTACATACAAAATTCTACCATGTGCTTTCATCTTTCATATCTTCCATCCAAACCTCGATCTCCTGTTTTCCTTCCCTGCCTTCTCCTACTAGAAAATTGCACTCATCCATCACAATGAAAGTATCATCTCCAATAACTACGTGAATAATTTCTTTTATTTTACCATACATTTCGTCAATCTTTCGCGTAGCTAAGTTACCCATACTACTGACGTGGGTGTTAGCTTCTTTAGTGCGTTCACTATGCTGTTCGTAGCTCTTTTCCTGAACTCTTGCCTTCTCGTTCATTAAAAGGCCTACTCCTACATCACCTCTATTTCATTTTGTATTGGTAACCTGTACTGACTTAATAAGAAGTCTATTTCCTTCCAGCTACAGCACTCCAGTAATTCTCAATACGTCCAGCTTCAACTTATCTACTTAACGTTTTTCTTTTTAGTTTCTCTAACCTAGCTTCCTGGTTAAGGGCTCTAACATTCCACCCTTCAACCAGTAGAATACCAGTTTTGATTTTCCTGAAGACGACTTATTGTTGAGTAGTCCCTTCCCAGAGATCCGAATGGGGGACTATTTTACTTGCACAGTATTCTACCCAAGAGGATGCTGCCATCATATAACCGTACAGCAAAGTTGCATGCCCTCGGTAAGTACAGCGGCCGTAGATCCCTTTGCTTTCAGCTGTTCTTGTACCAGCCAGGGTTGCTGACTGCCCGGCTTTAGACATAACAGTCCGGTTTTTAAATAAAAACAGTGATTGTGCGGTCGAACGTCTCGGCCAGACGCCAGAAGTCCGGTTTTTGGACCCCTCTCAATTAAGCGAAATTCATGTTTACTAATTTTATTTTTTAAAAGTTTTTACAGAAGCCAAATAATGAAAATGGAGTCAGTTAAACCTTTCACTTCGATTATTGTTTGGTTTCAATATTTTATGACAGATTTTGTCACAAGTTATGAGCATTATGGATTTGTCGCAACGAATTCTAATGTACAGGTTGCATCAAAAAGAATCATCCGATTTGGCACATCTATAGTTCTGAAACTAATAAACATATAAAATGACTTTTTGATGACGGGAAAATGAAAAAGGTTTTTCATACATTTTCATAGGTGTTTCCTATGTTCCCATTAAGAATCACGGCAGTTGTTCCCACACTGCAGCGATCATGTTTTCAGTTACAGCTTCTACAGCTGCTCTTATGCGATGTCCCAGTTCAGTCATCGGTGTTGGTAACGGAGGGACTTAAACATAGTCTTTTATAAACCCCCACAGGCGATAATCACATGCAGTCGGGTCGTGTGACCCTGGGGGCCAGTAAATGTAAGGCTTGATTATTTGGTCCTGTGCGACCGATCCATCGTTCAGTAATTCGTTGATTTAAATATTCCCACACTTCCAAATGTCAATGTGGCGGGTCCCCATCCTATTGGTAAATGAAGTCGATCGAATCAGTCTGCAACTGTGGGAAAATAAAGTTCTGAAACATATCAAGATATGTGCTTCATGAACAATGTTCTCGGCAAAGAAAAATGACCTCACACCTTTTCCCGTGAAACTTCAAAAACACATTAAGTTTTGGAGAGTCCCCCTCATGTTGTACAACTTAATGTGGTTGTTCCGTACCCCATATTCTCACACAATGATTGTTCAACTTCCCATTTAAATGGAATATTTCTTCATCACTTAACACTAAGCGTGGAAGAAAATTGCCATTCTCCAACCTGCCAAGAACGGAATTACAGAACTCCTCACGTTGTTGTTTGCCACCTCCACGAAGAGCCTGCAGTAACTGAATTTCGTATGGTTTCCTCTCTAATGCTCTGTGCTGTAGGAGGATCCCAACATACCTACTACAAAAGTCACGCTGAACAGCTGTTACTGACCTGCAGTGCTTTCTGTTGTCCCGACGACATTTTTGTTAGGACTTAAGTGGGCGCACGCTGTTGCTACCTAGGGGGAACCATATAATACTCAACAGTTTGCTCTTTCTACCAGTACGTTGTTCACGCACATGTCTCAGATAACATAATGGTTATGATTTTTGTTTTTAAATCGAATGATTCTTTTTGGTACACCCTGTATTTTGAGTTGGCGCGTTCATTTGTCCGACAACCTGTGACAAAGAGGTCAAAGAGGCTCTGTACATTTATTACACTGCGGTGTCCATTATGGTCAGGTCATCTGAAGATCGATCCACTAACTACGAACTAAGAAAGACAGGCCAATAATAACTTGTATTTTCTTATGACAGCTGCATGTTACTTCCACATACACAACCAGAGTTACAATATTAGTTTATGTCTATTTTGGAAATTGGAAATTTGTGGTACGTTCCGATGGGACCAATCTGCTGAGGTATCGGTCCCTAGGCTTACACACTACTTAATCTAACTTAAACTAACTTTCGCTAAGGACAACACACACACACACCCATACCCGAGGGAGGACTCGAACCTCTGAAGGGGGGAGCAGCGCGAACCGTGGCAAGGCGCTCTAGGCCGCACGGCTATCCCGCACGGCTATGTCTCTTTGTCCTTCGGCACAGTTGTACTATATAGCGGCAAGAAACGACAAATAGAACTAGCCGTGACAATGGCGCATTTTCGTTTCATTATGGTGCTTGCAATAAAGAACTAGTATTTAAAAATGAAATATAGCTGTCCAGCAAATGAACGCGCTGAGTATACCCATTGCTGCGACGGCTGATTGATATAGTGAAGTATTTTGTCGCAGCTGTATTAGATCAACAGCAAAGGGCGTGAGTTTAAAATTAAAGTGTTGAAGAACGGCACTGTAGTGGATGAGTGATACATGTACGTATATAACATCGTATTACAGCGAGCTACTCAAATGCAGCAGACTAAAAACAGCCCCATGGGCGTCATTTCAGTGACAAATGGCTGCAAGAAACAGACGTTTCGAGGTGAGTTTCGAAACAAGATGAACATGTTGGATATTGTAGAACATTCCGTGTAGGTTTGACAGTAAAATACGACTCAGTGAAGGCAGTAAAGCATCACGCCAGTACCAAGACTCGTATGTATAACGTGCGGGATGTGTTAAAGAAGTCCGCTGTTCGAAGGTGTTTTGTGCCAGAGGGAACTAGTCAGGAAGAGGAACTGTCAGCAACGGAACTAATATTAACATATGATGGAATAAAACAACTTCACAGTTACATTTCACAAGATCGTGGAAATGCTCTCCTAGCTCACTTTTTGTTTCAAGATTCGAAACTATCATCCAGAATTCACTGTGGGTGGACTAAACCTGAAGCCACAGCGGAGAATGTATTGACTTCACATTCTCTACGACAAATTCTGAAAAAAAAAGATGGTAGAACTCAATTCTCGATCGCATGTGATGCTTCAAATAAGGGAAATATAAACTATTTCCGGTTGCTACCCGGTACTTCGACCGAGAAGTGGCAAAGACTTAAGGTATTATAGTTTTTCACGAAGATGCTGACGAAACATGAACTTCTATAGCCATGAAGCTTAAAGAGAGCATCATTAAGACTTGTCATTTAGGATAACAACTAGCTGCTTATGGTGCTGGAACTGTTCCGTCAATTAGGGAAAACCATTCCGTCCCCGTGGAGCTGAGAAAAAAATGTTTGAAGCACCAGATCTTATTGCAAGAGATTGTCACTTGCATGTACTGCACAGTACTGCGAAATGTAGACTAAAATTACTGTCATCGATATTGCATCTGTAGTGGTTAAGGTAATTAATTAGTTTCCTTCAAGAGGGAAGAAGGTGAGTGAGCTGATGACCTTTTTTCAGTTCCTCCAGTCAGAGTACTCCACACTACTCCGGCACATTCCCACATGCTTTTAGACTTTTTTCTGCTTATTGCGACAGAACTGGCTATTATTGAAATCATGTTTTATAATCCAGAGTGAAGACAATACTGACAAACGCATATGGACATTCGTAGCCCATGAAACAGATAGAGAAGTGGACGACGAATTAACACTCCCAGAGATTTACATTTACTTTGTACAAAATCTTTGACATTTATTTAATGCAAACATATAACACGTGGAAACTAATTACACAGGGAGAACTGAAATATATTCTGTTTTCCTGAAGTTTTGTGCAGAAATTATTAATAGACAAAGTAATCATTTATTCGGATCCAAGGTATTACAAGGGCTGAAGAAATGTCCGCAATATTGACAAGCAAAATTTGTCAGAGAAGCCCAGGAAGTCTATATTAGGATTCTGAAATATCTAGAAAAATGGTTTGATTTCAGTGTAGATTCAATTTTCAAGCTTGGCTCCCAGTTAAAACTTGAAGAGCTCCTTAAAAGGGAGAACATTATGAAACTTATAGATTATTTGAACATAAACATAAACGGTGAAGAACTATTTTCTAAAATATGTGCATTGAATGACTTCTTGCGATTCATTAAGGACTTACTAGGCTCAAACATTTCAATCAAGTGGGTCACATTTCTTAAGAGATGCAAAGCATATAATTTGCATGAAGTTGTTCAACATGTGCTAGCAGTGCCATCGACCAATGAGTATGCAGAGAGGATTTTTCAATGTGATACTAAATATCCGGAGCAATGGAAGGACCAGACTAAAAGTGCAAACAGTGGAAGGAAAACTATTTGTGAGTCTTATCTACTGTATGAAATGTGCTGAATTTGCTAAATTTGTCAATTTCGACACTGTAAAAGAGTATGTTGAAGCTGTGAAGTTACAACAGAAGTATAATTCAAAATGTAATTAGCAAAGAAAGTAGAGTCTCGCAGAAATGGCCAGTTTCACAGTATCAACAGTAAGTATCGTGTTAAATGCATGCTTCCTGTTGTAGCGGCTATAGTGAATGTATAGTGTAATGTGTTGTGAATAATAACAATAATAATATTAATAATAATAATAGTAATAACAGTAATATAACAATAAAAATAATATCTCATTTTTGAGTTGGAAGGTTTTGGCAAGGTCCATGGTCCACGCAAAATATGCTCACTAAATCCACAAAGTGTGTAAGGAGTACTAATCTTTGGCTTTATGACGTAGTAAACTCCACTCCTTAAGCATCGCTGATATATATACTTTTTGAAACTGAACGTGCATTTTCTCTAGCGGGGCCCTGTACTGCATTTCAACGTCAACAATGCCCAAGTGCTTTTTGGAGTGGTATGCGCATGTATGTGATCAAGGATTCGTGGTTTTCAGTTTCGCAAAAAGTGGTCGTGACAGCCGCGCCGCATATAAATTGAAGATTTTTCTAATGAGCTGATTATGAGTTAGAATGTATTACTTCGGTTCTTAGTGTATAGGTAATTTATGAGTCGGTTTATTTGCATATAGGTATGCGGAATTACTTAAGGAGTTTGTGGAAGAACAGTATTGTGGTTGTCAGTAATAGTCTTTGGTGGAACGTATTGATATTTTAAAAGATATAAAACTGCTTCTGTAAACCATGTTCGTCTCTTAGATTAATGTGGAAATAAAATGCAGCAGTGGTTACTTTAGCGTGAATATGAAATGAGTTTAACTGTTGATACAGGAGTGTATGACCTGGGAATTGTGAGGGAGTGTGTTTCGTGACAAAAGGATAATGAGGCGAAGAAAATTGGATTTGACTGTTATTTCAAGATTAGATTTTCCATTTTATGATTGGCATTGGTAACATGTAGGAGAAAAGTGTTCGTACTAGGCTACACGGTCAGATTTATTTACTAACCAAGCTTGTTCTCTCTGTAAAGCTCGAATGTACGCATCCGATAGCCACAAAATTACTAAACTACGTGCCTTAGAGGACCTTTACAAGTGAAACAATCTGGACTTCTATACAACTTCGTTAGGTTGGTGTACCTGTCCTGGCTTCAGGTGATTCATATGCGAAGTGCATTGTTTTCTAGTATAAATTTCAGTATATACATCGCTGCTTTTCCTTTATTAGCGCAGCTCTACTTCCAGCACAATTAATGACGATGGAGCAATTACTTGCACATTAAAATATCAAGGGTACCGGTGGGATAGGCAACGGTTCCCGTTTGTGCGGAATTTCCGATATTCGAGGGTTAGATCAGTTATGTCGTAGGGACAGGAGTGCTGCGTGTGCCTTCATCGGATAACTGGTGTCACCCTGACAGGCGATTCATCCCGTAATTGATCAGCGTCGGCTAAAACAGCGCTTTGAACCCCTCACTGAATACCGCGCGGCTCAGCTTTCAGAGGCACACAGCATAATGAAAACCAGGGGAAGGGGTTGGAGTGCATACTCTGTATCTCATACGTAGACAGGTGTATGGGTCTTGCTGTGATTTATCAGAGTGACCTTTCAAAGCGAACACGTTTTTGCTATTCCCCCTTCTATTCAACTCTTGTTACAATATATAAGCATTTACATTTGTTTTAGGTTCATTCTTTTCATGAGGAATTGGACATCCAGTGCAGGGAAAATTGCTCCGCCGCACATTATGAGCTCATGTTGCACCGCCATATATCAAACATGCTAACTCACATTGGTAGTAAACTTAACTGTTTAGAAGCATCGGAAGCTTAATTTTGTAAATTGAGATTGGTTTATCATAGGCATTAAGGGTAGTTTCACTCTTCTATTTATTTCTTTACCATTGCCTGTAGTCCTATCCTACAACAGGCCGAAGTTCAAAATCCCATAAACTACTTCTATAGCTTCAATGATACTTAGCACTACTTTTCTTCCAGTGTCTTGATTACAAAGAGCTGTAGTGTTTCCCTGACTGTTCTAGACCTGTTTACAAACTCACTGCGTTAGGCTACACCTTTAGTTGTTACAGCTTACAGTCCGGAACCGCGCGACTGGTACGGTCGCAGGTTCGAATCCTGCCTCGGGCATGGATGTGTGTGATGTCCTTAGGTTAGTTAGGTTTAAGTAGTTCTGAATTCTAGGGGACTGATGACCTCAGATGTTAAGTCCCATAGTGCTCAGAGCCATTTGAACCAATTTTACAACTTATACATACTAAAGACATACAATATTATGTTGTTAGAAAAACCGAGATAATTCAGTTACATTCTATGAATAAAGCAGTCCTTCTCCGTAGAATGTTTTTAAAAATTCATTCATAGTTACTAGGCTGATCTTCATAAAATATCGCAATTTGAAGTGAAACTGGAAACAACTGTAGATAACGTCACTTGCTAAGTACAATTTTACAATTTTCCTTAGTGAAGTACGATTAACGATACGAAATGTAGTCAGAATGCTCAGCAAAGTTACAGTTCGTTGATTCAGATCACACAAGTAATGGAACAGGAGTCACCGCGCAACTTGCTGAATAATTTAAAAGTTTGAGTTGCGCGCATGGCTGTTTGTGTAGGTGAACTCCCCCTCACTTTCTACCCTGTTACACTGTGAAACTGAGAAACGGAAAATCCTAGTTTAAACATCTAAAATAATTCTAATATTTTATTGGATTTTATTGTAGCATTTGTCTTTATAATTATTAACGGTTTGGTTCATATATTTAGAATCTTCACCCCTGCACGCTCTACGTTTTCCCGAGGCTTGGGTGCAATGCCCTCTGGCGGAATACTCACTAAAGAAGGATACTTATATGCAAGACTAAAGACAGTATATTACAGACACCTCCAGCGAGATCTCTTCTATTCTGGTTATAGTTTTATACATTGACCATAATTATGTTTTATCTTCAATACCGTTTAACTAGTAGAAGTTATTATCCTGACTCACCACATGTAGGGGGCGACACCTGCTTACCTGATTGTCCACATTTCTTTGTAGTAACTAACTATGTAATGTACGAAATTTATATTGTGACCTATGTAGGGTGCTCACAGCAATTCATCTAATATATATATACACTCCTGGAAATTGAAATAAGAACACCGTGAATTCATTGTCCCAGGAAGGGGAAACTTTATTGACACATTCCTGGGGTCAGATACATCACATGATCACACTGACAGAACCACAGGCACATAGACACAGGCAACAGAGCATGCACAATGTCGGCACTAGTACAGTGTATATCCACCATTCGCAGCAATGCAGGCTGCTATTCTCCCATGGAGACGATTGTAGAGATGCTGGATGTAGTCCTGTGGAACGGATTGCCATGCCAATTCCACCTGGCGCCTCAGTTGGACCAGCGTTCGTGCTGGACGTGCAGACCGCGTGAGACGACGCTTCATCCAGTCCAAAACATGCTCAATGGGGGACAGATCCGGAGATGTTGCTGGCCAGGGTAGTTGACTTACACCTTCTAGAGCACGTTGGGTGGCACGGGATACATGCGGACGTGCATTGTCCTGTTGAAACAGCAAGTTCCCTTGCCGGTCTAGGAATGGTAGAACGATGGGTTCGATGACGGTTTGGATGTACCGTGCACTATTCAGTGTCCCCTCGACGATCACCAGTGGTGTACGGCCAGTGTAGGAGATCGCTCCCCAGACCATGATGCCGGGTGTTGGCCCTGTGTGCCTCGGTCGTATGCAGTCCTGATTGTGGCGCTCACCTGCACGGCGCCAAACACGCATACGACCATCATTGGCACCAAGGCAGAAGCGACTCTCATCGCTGAAGACGACACGTCTCCATTCGTCCCTCCATTCACGCCTGTCGCGACACCACTGGAGGCGGGCTGCACGATGGTGGGGCGTGAGCGGAAGACGGCCTAACGGTGTGCGGGACCGTAGCCCAGCTTCATGGAGACGGTTGCGAATGGTCATCGCCGATACCCCAGGAGCAACAGTGTCCCTAATTTGCTGGGAAGTGGCGGTGCGGTCCCCTACGGCACTGCGTAGGATCCTACGGTCTTGGCGTGCATCCGTGCGTCGCTGCGGTCCGGTCCCAGGTCGACGGGCACGTGCACCTTCCGCCGGACACTGCGAGAGGGCTGTACAAGCAATGATCACACGCACGGCACAGCGGACACACCAGGAACCGCGGTGTTGGCCGTCGAATGGCGCTAGCTGCGCAGCATTTGTGCACCGCCGCCGTCAGTGTCAGCCAGTTTGCCGTGGCATACGGAGCTCCATCGCAGTCTTTAACACTGGTAGTATGCCGCGACAGCGTGGACGTGAACCGTATGTGCAGTTGACGGACTTTGAGCGAGGGCGTATAGTGCGCATGCGGGAGGCCGGGTGGACGAACCGCCGAATTGCTCAACACGTGGGGCGTGAGGTCTCCACAGTACATCGATGTTGTCGCCAGTGGTCGGCGGAAGGTGCACGTGCCCGTCGACCTGGGACCGGACCGCAGCGACGCACGGATGCACGCCAAGACCGTAGGATCCTACGCAGTGCCGTAGGGGACCGCACCGCCACTTCCCAGCAAATTAGGGACACTGTTGCTCCTGGGGTATCGGCGAGGACCATTCGCAACCGTCTCCATGAAGCTGGGCTACGGTCCCGCACACCGTTAGGCCGTCTTCCGCTCACGCCCCAACATCGTGCAGCCCGCCTCCAGTGGTGTCGCGACAGGCGTGAATGGAGGGACGAATGGAGACGTGTCGTCTTCAGCGATGAGAGTCGCTTCTGCCTTGGTGCCAATGATGGTCGTATGCGTGTTTGGCGCCGTGCAGGTGAGCGCCACAATCAGGACTGCATACGACCGAGGCACACAGGGCCAACACCCGGCATCATGGTGTGGGGAGCGATCTCCTACACCGGGCGTACACCACTGGTGATCGTCGAGGGGACACTGAATAGTGCACGGTACATTCAAACCGTCATCGAACCCATCGTTCTACCATTCCTAGACCGGCAAGGGAACTTGCTGTTCCATCAGGACAATGCACGTCCGCATGTATCCTGTGCCACCCAACGTGCTCTAGAAGGTGTAAGTCAACTACCCTGGCCAGCAACATCTCCGGATCTGTCCCCCATTGAGCATGTTTGGGACTGGATGAAGCGGCGTCTCACGCGGTCTGCACGTCCAGCACGAACGCTGGTCCAACTGAGGCGCCAGGTGGAAATGGCATGGCAAGCCGTTCCACAGGACTACATCCAGCATCTCTACGATCGTCTCCATGGGAGAATAGCAGCCTGCATTGCTGCGAAAGGTGGATATACACTGTACTAGTGCCGACATTGTGCATGCTCTGTTGCCTGTGTCTATGTGCCTGTGGTTCTGTCAGTGTGATCATGTGATGTATCTGACCCCAGGAATGTGTCAATAAAGTTTCCCCTTCCTGGGACAATGAATTCACGGTGTTCTTATTTCAATTTCCAGGAGTGTATATATATGTATACGTATATATATGAAATGCAAACTTTTTTTTTTAAATCCAACTTTTCATTCTACATGTTTGAAAGTTTTACTGTGTGTAGATACATCCTTTAGGAACTATATTTTCATTTCTCCACATAATGTCCATCCCTCTCAACTGCCTTACGCCATCTTGGAACCAGCGCCTGTATACCCACACGGTAAAATTCTGGACCAACCTGTTGGAGCCACTATTTGGCAGCGTGCACAAGGGAGTCATCATCTTCAAACCCTGTTCCACGAAGAGAGTCTTTCAGTTTCCCAAAGAGATGATAGTCATATGGAGCCAGGTCAGGACGGTAAGGCTGGTGTTTCAGTGTTGTTAATCCGAGTTTTATGATCGCTTCCACGGTTTTTTGACTGACATGTCGCCATGCATTGTCGTGCAACAGCAAAACATCCTGCTTTTGCCGATGTGGTCCAACGCGACTCAGTCGATCTAGAAGTTTCTTCAGTATCGTCACATATACATCAGAATTTTTGGTGGTTTCAGTTGGCATAATGTCCACATGCAAGAGTCCTTCGGAATCGAAAAACACCGTAGCCATAACTTTTCTAGCAGAATGTGTGCTTTTGAATTTTTTTTCTTGGGTGAATTTGCATGATGCCACTCTATTGATTGCCTCTTCGTCTCTGGTGAAAAATGATATAGCCATGTTTCATCAGCTGTCACAATTCTTCCAAGAAATTCATCTCCAGCATTCTCGTACTGTTCCAAAAGTTCGCTGCATACCGTTTTTCTTGTTTCTTTGTGAGCCACTGTCAACATCCTGGGAACCCAGCTGGCACAAACCTTTTTTAACGACAACACTCTCAGTCTTCTGCCGCGCTGGATTAGTCGAGCGGTCTTGGGCGCTGCAGTCATGCACTGTGCGGCTGGTCCGGGCGGAGGTTCGAGTCCTCCCTCGGCCATGGGTGTGTGTGTTTGTCCTTAGGATAAGTTAGGTTAAGTAGTGTGTAAGATTAGGGACTGATGACCATATCAGTTAAGACCCATAAGATTTCACACACTTTTTTTTCAGTATTCTGCAAACACTTCCTTCCCCTATCCCAACTTAGCGTGACAATTCGTTCACTGTGATGCGTCTGTCAGCAGTCACCAATTCGTTAAGTCTCTGCATATTGTCTGGGGTGTGTGTAGTACGAGGCCTGCCGCTGCGAGGACAATCCTCAATATTGCCGTGCCAGCTTTCATCACGTAACCTGATTGCTCACCGACCAACTGTACTGCAAGATCGACAGCAGCATCTCCGTACACGTTTTCCAACCTCTTGTGGATGTTTCCCACTGTCTCATTTTCACAGCACGGGAATTCTATGACAGAACGTTGCTTCTGACGAACGTCAAGTGTAGCAGCCATCTTGAAGACATGCTGTGGCGGCGCCACTCACGGGAACAGGTTCAACTAAGTTTGAAAACAAGTGGGAAGAATGTATCTACACACTGGAAGACATTCACACATGCAGAATGAAAACTGTATTTTTACAAAAATAGTGTGCATTTCTTTTGTAGTGACCCTCGTATGTGCATGTGTGTGTTTCGGATTACTTGGTTCAACAGATCGTAAAACGCGAAAATAGACTGCAATCACTTGTATAAAAAAAATACAGAACCCAAAACTTTATTGCATTAAGATTCAAGATACTGTTACCACTGCGCTGAGCCAAAATATAATGCCCACAACCACCGTTAGGTTGTATGCTGTTTGGTAGCGATGAAGGCACGTGACGCGATAAGAGAATTATATGGGCGGACCAGAGATGAATGGTGAAACATTCTAGCGACAATAAGTGGTGCACATGCGGAAATCCGCCGACTTAGAGCGACTCTTACAAAAGCCAGATTGTTGTGGCCCATTGCGTAGGAGCGAGCATCTCGTAAACGGCGAAGCTGGTTGGCTGTTCGTGTTCTACTGTTGTGAGGATCTATGGACAGTGATTGAAGAAAGCTGAAACCACGAGTAGGCGACGTTCATACTCCATCACAGCACATAGAAATCGGAGGCTTGTCCGTGCTGTAAACGAGGGTAGGTGCCGAGTTGTGGCAGATCTGACGAAAGACTACAGTGCTGGCTCAGGCGCAAGTGTTTTGAAGTGTTTTGGAGCTCACCGTTCAGTGTACACTGTTCAACATCGTGCTCCGCATCGCAGGACCCGTACGCGTTCCCATGCTGACCCAAGAAGCTTATGACTACAGTGGGCACGGGATCATCGAAACTGGACTTCGGATCAACGGAATCATGTCGCCTGTTCGGTTTAATCCCGTTTATTTTCAAACAAGCTTGACGGTCGTGTTCAGACACGCCGTCATCCAGGCGAAAGTTTGTTCGAAACATGCAGCGCGCCACGGACGCTGGCCGGTGGGAGCTGTGATATGTTACGGGGGACCTGTACTAGAAATCGAAGGCACCACGATAGCTGTGGACTACGT
Source organism: Schistocerca americana (assembly GCF_021461395.2). Taxonomy (NCBI): domain Eukaryota; kingdom Metazoa; phylum Arthropoda; class Insecta; order Orthoptera; family Acrididae; genus Schistocerca; species Schistocerca americana. The sequence continues at coordinate 352,176,622 of NC_060121.1, read as the reverse complement.
GGACATTATCATCACCTGCAACCCCTTATACTTGTTGTCTTCCTCACAAGCGATGCCATCTTCCAGCAAGTTAACTATACGCGCCACAAAGCCACAATCACGCTGCAGTGGTTTGAGGAGTGTAACAGCGAACTCACATTGATCTTTGTGCCATCTGTTTCAGCTTATCTGAATCCGATGAAATCCAGCTGGGAAGCCATGGGGCCCCATCTCCGCGCCCACAAACCAACTGCCCGTAAATTACGGGAAGTGTGTGATCTGTGCTTAGGCATATGGTGCCACAAACCTCCGGAAACCTATCAAGTACTTGTCGAACTCATGGCACGCAGAATCACTGCTGAATTGCATTCCAAATGTGGATCGATCAATACTCCTGGTGGTCATAATGTTTTGACTCATCAGTGTATATACACTCCTGGAAATGGAAAAAAGAACACATTGACACCGGTGTGTCAGACCCACCATACTTGCTCCGGACACTGCGAGAGGGCTGTACAAGCAATGATCACACGCACGGCACAGCGGACACACCAGGAACCGCGGTGTTGGCCGTCGAATGGCGCTAGCTGCGCAGCAATTGTGCACCGCCGCCGTCAGTGTCAGCCAGTTTGCCGTGGCATACGGAGCTCCATCGCAGTCTTTGACACTGGTAGCATGCCGCGACAGCGTGGACGTGAACCGTATGTGCAGTTGACGGACTTTGAGCGAGGGCGTATAGTGCGCATGCGGGAGGCCGGGTGGACGTACCGCCGAATTGCTCAACACGTGGGGCGTGAGGTCTCCACAGTACATCGATGTTGTCGCCAGTGGTCGGCGGAAGGTGCACGTGCCCGTCGACCTGGGACTGGACCGCAGCGACGCAATGCACGCCAAGACCGTAGGACCCTACGCAGTGCCGTAGGGGACCGCACCGCCACTTCCCAGCAAATTAGGGACACTGTTGCTCCTGGGGTATCGGCGAGGACCATTCGCAACCGTCTCCATGAAGCTGGGCTACGGTCCCGCACACCGTTAGGCCGTCTTCCGCTCACGCCCCAACATCGTGCAGCCCGCCTCCAGTGGTGTCGCGACAGGCGTGAATGGAGGGACGAATGGAGAAGTGTCGTCTTCAGCGATGAGAGTCGCTTCTGCCTTGGTGCCAATGATGGTCGTATGCGTGTTTGGCGCCGTGCAGGTGAGCACCACAATCAGGACTGCATACGACCGAGGCACACAGGGCCAACACCCGGCATCATGGTGTGGGGAGCGATCTCCTACACTGGCCGTACACCACTGGTGATCGTCGAGGGGACACTGAATAGTGCACGGTACATCCAAACCGTCATCGAACCCATCGTTCTACCATTCCTAGACCGGAAAGGGAACTTGCTGTTCCAACAGGACAACGCATGTCCGCATGTATTCCGTGCCACCCAACGTGCTCTAGAAGGTGTAAGTCAACTACCCTGGCCAGCAAAATCTCCGGATCTGTCCCCCATTGAGCATGTTTGGGACTGGATGAAGCGTCGTCTCACGCGGTCTGCACGTCCAGCACGAACGCTGGTCCAGCTGAGGCGCCAGGTGGAAATGGTATGGCAAGCCGTTCCACAGGACTACATCCAGCATCTCTACGATCGTCTCCATGGGAGAATAGCAGCCTGCATTGCTGCGAAAGGTGGATATACACTGTACTAGTGCCGACATTGTGCATGCTCTGTTGCCTGTGTCTATGTGCCTGTGGTTCTGTCAGTGTGATCATGTGATGTATCTGACCCCAGGAATGTGTCAATAAAGTTTCCCCTTCCTGGGACAATGAATTCACGGTGTTCTTATTTCAATTTCCAGGAGTGTATGTTCACTAGCTTCCTATTCGTTCAATTACGAGAGAAGAGAGATTTCAAATATATGACACATGATATTTTTTATTTTCCTCCAAAGCCTCTAAAAAGAAGGTGAACAGCGGATTTGTAATTCGTGTGAATAGCTCTTTGGGAAGAATAGATCTAGTGATTAATACTGCAAAAGTTCCCGATTAAATATTTACGACATCCTATAAATAATGATTAGTTGTCGCGATTGTGTCTCCACTTGATATCACGTCCAGATGTCATAAATGTCCGAAGTTTCACACGCTATTCTGGAACATATGTTACTGCACGCTAATGAAGAACATGTCAACAATGAAAGTTATCATTTTCACCTTGATGGATTAGGCCTGAAGCATGTTCCATTCTCGTCGCTCAACATTATTTACGCCATCTCGTTTTCCGTATTCTAAGACTCCTTTTCCTGTGTAATACACATTTAAGGCTTGTAATGGTAATCACCATTCAGCCATTGCCCCCACACGATCCTTCAATTTTATATCATATATTAAGTCATTCACATCTTCAGCTTTTAACTAATCATCATAATCATCTTCTTCCAACGATTAGGTGCTACACTCACCTGTTCTGGTCTCTATCACTCATCCATCTCCTACGAGGTCGACCTGTTTCTCCCTATTCGGTCGACCACTGATTCATTATCTGGTTTTGGCAATTTGTTTTCTGTCATTCTATCAACATTATCCTTTCATATCATTCTATTTCCTTCTATCTTCTCATGAAATGAAAAGATTTTTAATTGTGATCTTATTGTTTGACTACTTATTTTACCCATTTGATTACACTACTTTACATATCTCATGAACTTTATCTCTGCTGCCTCTATACGCTATTTTTCGTTTTTGTAACTTTCGATTATTCGGAACCATACGAAACAGTAGGTATAGCCGTAACTTACAGAATTTCAGCGTTTTTCCTTTCTTATTTTTGTTCCCAAATGTCTTCCAGTTGTTCCACAGATTGCTTGGTATTTATCACTCTTCTTCTCAAGGTCTTTGTCGTAGTTAAAACTATTTCACATACTAGACAACTGAAGTGGGATATTTCTTCTAAAATTTTATCAGTTATTAACGTTTGCGATCTGACTGGAAGCTTCCCTTTGAAAGCCACTATCTTTGTCTCAATTACTTAAATTGTAGTATTTTGCGTTTTTCCTTAGTCTACATACTGCTCTTTGTAAATTATTTCCCGTTTCCTACATTATTATATGGCCATCAGTTTAGAATAGAGTATTTAATTGTTTGCTACACCCTATTTTAATACCTGACAGTATTTCATCTTTCCATTTCATAACTAAGTCGTCAGTATACAAATTATATAAAGGGGGTGTAGTCTATACCCTTGTCGAACACCTTCATTTATTAAAACTTCATCCGAAGTTTTCGAACCTGAATTTATAGCTATTTTCAACGCAGCCTCACCGCTATATGCTGAGTAGCAGCTATCCCTTTCATAATAGTGTTATATTTTCCATTGTTTGATTTTAACTATTTCCGTATTTGGATACAGTCTCTTTATGGCACTAATTAGGCATTTACGAAAACATTTTGTTCCCAATATTTTCCGTAAAAGCGTCTTTTTACCTTACCAAAGACTTTTCCGTCATCTATAAATATGAAGTACGTTTCTGAGCCAAATTCCCGAGGTTTTTCAGTAATTTGTTTTATTATGAATGTATTATAGTTATGCGACGGTCCACTTTCTGAAGCCTCATTGTTCTTCTGAAATTACTGCATTTTCGATAGTTTGTAATGTTTGTATAAGAATAAAATTTTATTTCCTACGTTCTGTAAAATTATTCTCCTGCAATTCCCTGTGTGTTTCCTATCGCCTTCTTTAAATATGGAAAAGACTTTAACTGTGTTCCGTTCTTCACGTACGACACAGTTCTTCTAACAGATATTTCAAAAATGGAGAAAGCAAATTCTAAACTAATTTCTCCGTATTTGATTAATTCAATATTAATTGAATCTACGCCTGTAGCCTTTCTGTTTTTGTTACCTTTAATACTGCTTTTAATTAATTTACATCTGTTTGCTCTACAGAGCTAATATCAGTTTCTAAGCTCTGCACGGTTGGAGTATTTTGTAAATTTTGTATGACATTTGACCTCGATATGAATACGAAATAGCGAAAACAGATACACTGTAATAAAAAGACCTACCACAGATCGTAAACAGTTACTCCACGGCGTGTGACAAGCGTTTTGTATCATGGACAGTTGCGTTCTGTTTGCGTTTGAACTATCGTTATGTAATCCAAATAGTTATGCCAACGGCCCTAAGCCTTCATGTAACACAACCGAGCGAGGTGGCGCAGTGTTTAGCAAACTCGACTCGCATTCGAAAGGACGACTGTTCAAATGTCCGTCCGACCAGATTTAGGTTTTCCGTACTTTCGCTAAATCGCTCCAGGCAAATGCCGGATGGTTCCTTTCAAAGTGCACGGCCGATTAACTTCGTCATCCTTCGGTAATCCGAACTTGTGATCCGCCTCTAATGACCTCGCTGTCGACGAGATATTAAATTCTAATCTTACTTGACTCCTTCTTCTTCTACAGCAAAGGAACAGAAACGGTTCGTCCCCGAATGGCTCGTTTGAGGACGGATTACGTGCAGACAAGCGTGGTGACAATGTGAAAAAAGATGGGAGAGGCCATTTGGCTATATTTTTATACGGAATTATAAGAAGAACTTAGATGGTCTTATAAATTTCCATGAACCCGTTATGGAATCAGTTCTGTACTTCCACAACTTATTATCATCGTCACAACTTCCCGATCTCAGACGTATGTCCTATGACTTATTCGCTCCGAATTTATTTTTAGAACAAATTCTGGTGTTATAAAATTGTCGCCGGCCGCGGTGGTCTAGCGGTTCTAGGCGCTCAGTCCGGAACCGCGCGACTGCTGAGGTCGCAGGTTCGAATCCTGCCTCGGCTATGGATGTGTGTGATGTCCTTAGGTTAGTTAGATTTAAGTAGTTCTAAGTTCTAGGGGACTGATGACCACAGATGTTAAGTCCCATAGTGCTCAGAGCCATTTGAACCAATTTTTTTTATAAAATTGTCTTGCACAATTCCTTTCGTCATAGCCGTCTTAGTGAACGGATGGAATAAAGGGTGGTGGTGTTTTAAATATGTGGAGTACAACGACGTCAATATTTGTTTTATTCATTTGTATTATTTAATTTAACGTAAACCTATCTAAAATTCTTGTTTGCATGTAATGAGCTGCCAGTGAAGTATACAAAATGCAGTTTATATTTCTGTGAAGAGCTTTAGCGTAAAGGATGTCAGATAAAGAACTAACAGCAGTAAGAGGGAAACGTGAAACCTTGTCAACCGAGTAGTGAAATACGATACTGTGAAACAGAAAATTAACTTACATTTTGTGTAAGTTCCCCAACGTTTCATCAGCGATTAGCTTTCTGCCTCGGTATTTTATTCTGGATCTGTGACTACTGATAAACTGGAGTTGTACACAGCCAAATATTTCATAGACATGGCTATAATTGTTTAAAAGACTGGTTCTGCCAAAGATTCATGCTTCAAATAGCTCCTTACTGGCGTTATTCATGTTTATTGTCAACTACCTGTTTGTCGTGTAATTGCAGAAGCGCTTCTGTACCATTTATCAGTCATTGCTCTTCACAATTTTGTTAAAGGAAACAGAATAATGTATTTTGCTTTCCAGAAGATTCTGTTCACACCTACGTGGCAGATGAAAGTGATTTCACCTCTTACGGTGCAACGCCGTCGGTTTCTCCTTAATGCTGTGATTTTCTGTACACATCGGCATTTTATTTGACATATTTGGGCAAGATATGGGAGTGGTTAACACCCTGGAATCGCATTCGGGAGTAGAACTACACTTCTGTTTCCTGTGGTTTTACTTCAGATGCTTAGTATAAATGCTAGGACTATTCCTGTGAAAAGGACATGGCCTGTTTCCTTTCGCAAATCGAACCTCTATTCTTGTCGGCGGTACAAGACTCTAGGACTGCTACTTCGTTTTCCCAATAAATTGTGTTTAGCATCCAAAAAATGCAGCAACCAAATTAGACAAACCTTTAGCATAATTAGCGCTTTATGTAAATTGCACCCCACTCTTTCTTGCGGTATACGTGTGCCATCATGGCGTTTGAAATACCTTTAATCTACTATCTTCCAAAATCAGAGTGCTCATGTTCTCGATGTTCTCGTATGTTGTTACAGTTTAAAGACATGTTTCACGTCCTTCTCGCTCCTATATGCACATCCTCTTTAATTGAGTTATCTGCTGAAAAGATACGAAAATATAAATCTTAAAGAACCTTAAGTCAATTTTAATCGGCAGTTTATACTCCAAAACTATTAACTAGATGGGGGCACGGTATTCCAGATTATCCGTTAGAACGAGGCACGAACTGGTACAACCCGATGCTACTTTTCTTTTTTTTTGAGTCATCACTCTTCTGGCTGGTTTGAAGCGACCCGCCACGGATTCCTGCTCTGTGCCAACCTCTTAGTCTCAGAGAAGCTCTTACAGTCTACGTCCACAGTTATTTGATGCATGTATTCCAATCTCTGTCTTCCTCTACAGTTTTTGCCCTCTACACCTACACCTCCATCTAGTACCAAGGAAGTCATTCCATGATGTCATAACAGATGTCCTATCATCTGGTTCCTTCTTCTAGTCAGTGTCTTCGGCGTATTCCATTTCTCCTAGATTCGGCGAGGAACCTCCTCATTCCTTACCTTATCAGTCCGCCTAATTTTTAACATTCGTCTCCAGCACCACATCTCAAATACTCATATTCTCTTCTGTTCAGGTTTCCCACAGTCCATATTTCACTACCATACAATGCTGTGTTCCAAACAAACATTCTCACAAATTTCTTCCTCAATTTAAGGCCGATGTTTGATACTAATAGACTCCTCTGGGCAGGAATGCCCTTTTTGCCAGTGCTAGTCTGTTTGCGATGTCTTCCCTTCGTCCGTCATTGGTTATTTTGCTGCCTAGGTAGCAGAATTACTTAACTTCATCTGCTTCGTGATCATTAATCCCAGTGTTAAGTTTCCCTGGGTTCTCATTTCTGCTACTTCACATTACCTTCGTCTTTCTTCCATTTATTCTCAACCCATATTCTGTACACATTAGACCGTTCATTCCATTCAGCAGATCCTGTAGTTGTTCTTCACTTTCAATCTGGACAGCAATGTCATCAGCGAGTCGTATCAGTGACGTCCTTTCACCTTGACTTTCACTCCCACTCCTGAATATTTCTGTTGTTCCCATCATTGCTTCTTCGATATGCAGACTGAATAGTTGGAGTAAAAGACTACATCCATGTCTTACATCCGAGCGAAGTGGCGCACTGGTTAACACGCTGGACTCGCACTCGGGAGGATGACAGTTCAATCGCGCGTACGGCCATCCTGATCTAGGTTTTCCGTGATTTCCCTAAATCGCCTCAGGCAAATTCCAGGATGGTTCCTTTGAAAGGGCCGGCCGGGGTGGCCGAGCGTTTCTAGGCGCTACAGTCTGGAACCGCGTGACCGCAACGGTCGCAGGTTCGAATCCTGCCTCGGGCATGGATGTGTATGATGTCCTTAGGTTAGTTAGGTTAAAGTAGTTCTAAGTTCTAGGGGACTGATGACCTCAGAAGTTAAGTTCCATAGTGCTCATTTGAACCATTTTGAAACTTTGAAAGGGCACTGCCGACTTCCTTCCCTATACTTCCCTAATCCGATGGGACCGATGACCTCACTGTTTGGTCCCTTCCCCCAAATCAACCAACCAACCAACACGTTGTATACTACCCGTCTGTCCCGATAGTGTACCGCTATTTTTCTCAGAATTTCAAACATCTTGCACCATTTTACATTGACGAACGCTTTTCCCAGGTCGACAAATCCTATGAATTTGCCGAGATTTTTCTTTAGTCTTGCTTCCATTCTCAACCGCTACGTGAAAATTTTCTCTGTGGTGCTTTACCGTTCCTAAAGCCAAACTGATCGACATCTAGGACATACTAAATTTTCTTTTTGATTCTTCTATATATTATTCTCGTCAGCAGCTTGGATGCATCAGCTCTTAAGCTGATTGTTCCATAATTCTCGCACATGTCAATTCTTGGAGTCTTCGGAATTGTGTAGATGACATTTTCTCGAAAATCAAATGATATGTCACCAGACTCATACATTGTACACACCGACATGAATATCCCGAGTCCGCCAAAGCTCTTTTAAATTCTGATTCTAATATTGGAACCCCTATCCCTTCTAAATCTTTTCTTCTTCTGACACATCAATCGTCCCCCTTTACAGAGGCCTTCATTATACTCTTTATACCTATCCGCTTCCTTCTATGCATTTAACAGCGGAATTCACGTTGCACTCTTAATGTTACCACCCTTGCTTTTAGACTCTCCTACTTGCTGAGTCAGTCCTTCCGATGATCAGTTATTTTTCGATTTCTTCACATTTTTCATACAGCCATTTCGTGTTAGCTTCGCTGTACTTCCTATTTATTTTATTCCTCAGTGACATCTATTTCTGTATTACTGAGTTTCCCTGAGTATTTTTATAGTTACTTCTTTCATCGATTAACTAAAGTATTTATTCTGTTAACCATGGTTTCTTCACAGTTACCTTTCTGTACGAAAGCTTTTCTTCCCAACTTCTGTGATTGTCTTTTTTGGAGATGTCCATTCCTCCTCAACTGTACTGCCGTCTCATCTATTCCTTATTGCTGCATCTATAGCCTTAGAAGACTTCAAGCGTATCTCGACATTCCTTAATACTTCTGTACCCCATTTCGTTGCGTATTGATTCTCCCAAACTAATGTCTTAAACTTCAGCCTATGCTTCATCACTATAACATTGTGATGTGAGTTTATATCTGCTCCTGGGTACGCATTACAATCCAGTATTTGAATTCGGAATCTGTCTGGCCATGCTGTAGTCTAAGTGAACTCTTCCTTATCACTCGGCCTTTTCCAAGTATACCTCCTCCTCTTGTGGTTCTTGGACTGTTCGTTATTAGTAGTTGAAATTTATTACGCAACTTAGTTTTTCACCTGTCTCATTCCTTGTACCAAGCCCATATTCTACTGTAAGCCTTTTTCCTACTCCTTCCTCTACAACCGCATTTCAGCCCCCCATGACTATTAGATTTTTTACTCCGTTTACGTACTGTATTACCCTTTCAATATCCTCATATATTTTCTCCACCTCTTCGTCTTCGGCTTGTGGCATCCGCATGTATGCCTGTATTATACTTGTCGGTGTTAGCTGTCGATTGTGATAAGAATTATCCTTCCACTGAACTGTTCACAGTAACACATTCACTGCCCTACCTTCCTGTTCATTAAGAATCCTACTCCCGTTATATCATTTTCTGCTGCTGTTGATATTATCCTATAGTCATCTGACCAGAAATCTTTGTATTCTATGAATTTCACTTCACTGAGCCCTACTATATTTAGACTGAGCCTTCGCATTTTCCGTTTCAGATTTTTAGCTTTCCTACCACGTTCAAGCTTCTGACATTCCACGCCCCGACTAATAGGACGTTATCCTTTCGTTGTGTATTCAATCTTTTTCTCATTGGTCACCTTCCCCTTGGCAGTCTCCTTCCGGAGATACGAATGGGGTATCATTCTGGAATCTTTTGCCAATGGTGAGATCATCATGACACCTTTTCCATTACAGGCCACATGTCCTGTGGAAATAAGTTATGTGCTTTAATGCAGTGGTTTCCATTGCCTTCTGCATCCTCCTGCCTTTGATTATTGCTCATTCTTGCGCCTTTAGGATCAGTTTCCCACCCCAAGGACAAGAGATTTCCCTGAGCTTCTGTCCGCCCCTCCACCCTTTTGACAAGGCTGTTGGCGGAATGAGGGTGACTTTTTATGCCGGAACCCTTCGGCCGCCAATGCTGGTTATTAATCAAAAACAAAGGTACCGAGGAAGCTTTGATTATTAATCAAAAACGCTACCCCTAAGCCACGAGTACTGTTCACGATATAAATAGAAGCCCTGTGTGTTTAGCGCCTCCCGTCAGGTAGACGGGTCACCGGGTGAAAGTCTTTCGAGTTGATGCCACTTCGTCGACTTTCGTGTCGATGGGGATGAAATGATAAGGACAACACAACACCTAATTCCTGAGCGCAGAAAATCTCCGACGCAGCTGGGAATCGAACCAAGGCCGTTGGGTATGACATTCCGTCGCGCTGACCACTCAGCTACCAGTGGACTGTTCATGATGAACTTACAATTTATGTTCGAACAACGGTGTAATACCTGTATACCCGATGCTATAAAAACCAGTATACGAGGTCTTACGTAGCGTCTTTGATTCATAGTCAAAACGTTTTCGGTCCCGGGTTCGATCCCCGCCACTGTCTAAATTTTGATAAATAACCAGCATTGGCGGCCGAAGACTTCCGGCATAAGAAGTCAGCCTCATTCTGCCAACGGCCTTGTCAAAGAGGGCGGAGGAGCGGATATAGGTTCAGGGCACTCTCTTGTCCTAGGGGTGGGAAATTGCCCCTAAAGGCGGAAGAATCAGCAATGATCAACGACATGAGGATGCAGAAGGCAATGGAAACCACTGCATTAAAGACACGTAACGTGTATCCACAGGACACGTGGCCTGTAAATGAAGAAGTGTCATCATGATCTCTCCATTGACAAAAGATTCTGGAATAGTCCCCAATCGGAACTCCGGGAGGGGACAGCCAAGGGCGAGGTTAACATGAGAAAAAGACTGAATAATCAACGAAAGGATAACGTTCTACGAGTCGGAGCGTGGAATGTCAGAAGCTTGAACGTGGTAGGGAAACTAGAAAATCTGAAAAGGGAAATGCAAAGGCTCAATCTAGATATAGTAGGGGTCAGTGAAGTGAAGTGGAAGGAAGAGAAGGATTTCTGGTCAGATGAGTATCGGGTAATATCAACAGCAGCAGAAAATGGTATAACAGGTGTAGGATTCGTTATGAATAGAAAGGTACGGCAGAGGGTGCGTTACTGTGAACAGTTCAATGACGGGGTTGTTCTAATCAGAATAGACAGCATACCAACACCGACAACGATAGTTCAGGTATACATGCCGACGTCGCAAGCTGAAGATGAACAGATAGAGAAAGTGTATGAGGATATTGAAAGGGTAATGCAGTATGTAAAGGGGGACGAAAATCTAATAGTCATGGGCGACTGGAATGCAGTTGTAGGGGAAGGAGTAGAAGAAAAGGTTACAGCAGAATATGGGCTTGGGACAAGGAATGAAAAAGACTAATTGAGTTCTGTAACAAGTTTCAGCTACTAATAGCGAATACCCTGTTCAAGAATCACAAGAGGAGGAGGTATACTTGGAAAAGGCCGGGAGACACGGGAAGATTTCAATTAGATTGCATCATGGTCAGACAGAGATTCCGAAATCAGATACTGGATTGTAAGGCGTACCCAGGAGCAGATATAGACTCAGATCAAAATATATTAGTGATGAAGAGTAGGCTGAAGTTCAAGACATTAGTCAGGAAGATTCAATACGCAAAGAAGTGGGATACGGAAGTACTAAGGAATGACGAGATACGTTTGAAGTTCTCTAACGCTATAGATACAGCAATAAGGAATAACGCAGTAGGCAGTACAGTTGAAGAGGAATGGACATCTCTAAAAAGGGCCATCACAGAAGTTGGGAAGGAAAACATAGGTACAAAGAAGGTAGCTGCGAAGAAATCATGGGTAACAGAAGAAATACTTCAGTTGATTGATGAAAGGAGGAAGTACAAACATATTCCGGGAAAATCAGGAATACAGAAATACAAGTCGCTGAGGAATGAAATAAATAGGAAGTGCAGGAAAGCTAAGACGAAATGGCTGCAGGAAAAATGTGAAGACATCGAAAAAGATATGATTGTCGGAAGGACAGACTCAGCATACAGGAAAGTCAAAACAACCTTTGGTGACATTAAAAGCAACGGTGGTAACATTAAGAGTGCAACGGGAATTCCACTGTTAAATGCAGACGAGAGAGCAGATAGGTGGAAAGAATACATTGAAAGCCTCTATGAGGGTGAAGATTTGTCTGATGTGATAGAAGAAGAAACAGGAGTCGATTTAGAAGAGATAGGGGATCCAGTATTAGAATCGGAATTTAAAAGAGCTTTGGAGGACTTACGGTCAAATAAGGCAGAAGGGATAGATAACATTCCATCAGAATTTCTAAAATCATTGGGGAAAGTGGCAACAAAACGGTTATTCACGTTGGTGTGTAGAATATATGAGTCTGACGGTATACCATCTGACTTTCGGAAAAATATCATCCACACAATTCTGAAGACGGCAAGAGCTGACAAGTGCGAGAATTATCGCACAATCAGCTTAACAGCTCATGCATCGAAGCTGCTTACAAGAATAATATAAAGAAGAATGGAAAAGAAAATTGAGAATGCGCTAGGTGACGATCGCTTTGGCATTAGAAAAAGTAAAGGGATGAGAGAGGCAATTCTGACGTTACGGCTAATAATGGAAGCAAGGCTAAAGAAAAATCAAGACACTTTCACAGGATTTGTCGACCTGGAAAAAGCGTTCGACAATATGAAATAGTGAAAGCTGTTCGAGATTCTGAAAAAAGTAGGGGTAAGCTATAGGGAGAGACGGCTCATATACAATATGTACACCAACCAAGAGGGAATAATAAGAGTGGACGATCAAGAACGAAGTGCTCGTATTAAGAAGGGTGTAAGACAAGGCTGTAGCCTTTCGCCCCTACTCTTCAATCTGTACATCGAGGAAGCAATGATGGAAATAAAAGAAAGGTTCAGGAGTGGAATTAAAATACAAGGTGAAAGGATATCAATGATGCGATTCGCTGATGACATTGCTATCCTGAGTGAAAGTGAAGAAGAATTAAATGATCTGCTGAACGGAATGCACAGTCTAATGAGTACACAGTATGGTTTGAGAGTAAATCGGAAAAAGACGAAGGTAATGAGAAGTAGTAGAAATGAGAACAGCGAGAAACTTAACATCAGGATTGATGGTCACGAAGTCAATGAAGTTAAGGAATTTTCCTACCTAGGCAGTAAAATAACCAATGATGGACGAACCAAGGAGGACATCAAAAGCAGACTCGCTATGGCAAAAAAGGCATTTCTGGCCAAGAAAAGTCTACTAACATCAAATACCGGTCTTAATTTGAGGAAGAAATTTCTGAGCATGTACGTCTGGAGTACAGCATTGTATGGTAGTGAAACATGGACTGTGGGAAAACCGCCCGCATCTCGTGGTCGTGCGGTAGCGTTCTCGCTTCCCACGCCCGGGTTCCCGGGTTCGATTCCCGGCGGGGTCAGGGATTTTCTCTGCCTCGTGATGGCTGGGTGTTGTGTGCTGTCATTAGGTTAGTTAGGTTTAAGTAGTTCTAAGTTCTGGGGGACTTATGACCACAGCAGTTGAGTCCCATAGTGCTCAGAGCCATTTGAACCATTTTTTTTGGGAAAACCGGAACAGAAGAGAATCGAAGCATTTGAGATGTGGTGCTATAGACGAATGTTGAAAATTAGGTGGACTGATAAGGTAAGAAATGAGGAGGTTCTACGCAGAATCGGAGAGGAAAGGAATATGTGGAAAACACTGATAAGGAGAAGGGACAGGATGATAGGACATCTGCTAAGACGTGAGGGAATGACTTCCATGGTACTAGAGGGAGCTGTAGAGGGCAACAACTGTAGAGGAAGACAGAGATTGGAATACGTCAAGCAAATAATTGAGGACGTAGGTTGCAAGTGCTACTCTGAGATGAAGAGGATAGCACAGGAAAGGAATTCGTGGCGGGCCACATCAAACCAGTCAGTAGACTGATGACCAAGAGACCAAAAAAAAAAAAAAAAAGAGTACTGCTCCGCTGCTCAAACCTGACTTGTAAGGGATGACCAAAAAGTTTCCGTTTGTGGGCTCTGCCGCAGCGTATGTGCAACGCAGTGCGACTTCGATATGGGTACATAAGCACCGACATGTATGCGAGGGATTAGTGTAGCATTCGTGTCTTTCGGCGCTAGAGCGGTAAACATGGAAACAAGTACTATGGCAATGCGGTTACCATATGCGCCTTAGCAGGACCAACGTGCTGCTATTCTTTTCTTGGCTACCGAAGAAATAAACACCGATAGACATTCGTTGGAGAATGTAGAATGTGTATGGGGTAGTATGTCTGCCGAAAACCACGGTTGTGGAATGCTGTGCCAAGGAGTTGATGCTTCAGTAACGTATGTCTCCATACCGAAAATGTCTTAAGACAGAAGTTTCGACAACTCAAATGGGAGGCATTGGAGCACTCGCCCTATAGTCTCGATCTCTCATCATGCGATTAGCACGCCTTCGGTTCCTTAAGAGACCTTGATGGGTCGACGATTCCTGTTGGACTAGGATGTGCAGTACGCACTTCGTGACGCAGAAGGACACGGTGATTTTTTTTACCAAACGGGTATATTCGCACCAGTACGTCTGTGGGCTGACTGCCACAATGCTCACGGTGGTTTTTCCTAATACGCGTATCGATTTTGGGTTGTACCGCCTTCGAGCGGAAACTGTTTGATTGCGCCTTTTACCTTATCGTGAACTGATTGCTTCTGACCTTTGTAGGACTCCGGTGGCCTCACTATCTACACAACCCCGAGTTCACAGTCTTCGTAACTTTTTATTTCATTTTGATAACTAACAGTGTCAGTTTTACAGCCACAATTTGACGGTAAAGAAGCACCAACGAAGAGGACATGTAGTTATAAATTCATCCCGTGGTTCACTGCTTCCTAATGTGTGGTAGGTGCAAAGTCAAGATCGATTACCTGTTCATATAAATTAAAGCTGGACTGCAAATCAGCAATGAATTTCATTATTGCGCAAGTTTCAGTTATGTCAGAAAAGATATTTATTGATATTAGAATTTACTTCAGTGGCTGGCGCAGAACGTTTCTCTTTCTCCTACATTTTTTCCTGGGGAATATTAAGTTCTATCTCGTGTTTCGGCTGCAGTGAAATGATGTAAGTGAGCATTCCTGTGCTGTAATATGCCCAATTGCCACCGCCAGTTTTCCCAATGATTAATTCTTGTATGTAATCTGTAGCTGCCCCCTAGCCATTAAAGCTGCAACTCCATGTGAATGGCAAGCAAAAACGTCAAAGTGAAGTGAACTACTCGTACCTTGAACTGGTAATTCATCGTACCTCTTATTTCCTGCCCCGTTCAACTGACCATGTTAGTGCTGTTCTCGCGATAGGCTAGTGGACGTGATCAGAGGCGATTACGGGGCTGCTGGCGTTGCTCCAAACCTGCACGGGGTAGTTCGAAATGGGAGCAGGACGTCTTGGACTGACCAGCTCTCAAGCCAGAGTTTTGAACTGACCGCAGGTGAGCCACGCATGACAGTCAACTCCGGGCTACCGTCTATTCTTGATCCGTGCATGCAGCAACCAGTCCCGTCCATGCTGTCCGGTGGTTTCCCCCGGAGAATTTAGAACAGTTAATTGATGGAGAGCCAAGGACAGGAAGCCTTATCTAAGCTGGTGTGCCAGAGACTCCTCCTATGGGACCTCATTAACAATCAGTTTGGGGCATAATCTCCGTGTGGCTACAAACAATCCAGTAGGGCACGTGTTGCCTTTTTCCTGGATGAGAGGGTAGTGATTCTGGTGAAGATGCAGACAGGGACTTACCGACTGAAAGAGGGTCAGGAACTGGGTGCTTCAGTGGCCGACAACAATATTTTGCTTGGTTCATGCAAAACAGAGTTCAGTGAAGAGTACAGGCTGTGTACTGAGTGTATAGGACTATTCGCAATATTATATACAGTAGGTTTGTGGGTCACATGTAGTGTGTTATGGTTGTTGTGTGATGGCAGGCCAGGTGTGTGAACTGTTTCTCTAAAAGTGAGAGCCATGCTGATTTTGTTATTTATGCCATGAGAATGATTGATTTTGTACATGCCATTATACAGAAGTTATTTTGTTGTTATTAAGCTGTCAGTGTGACTGATTTTGTGGGTGCCACTGTATCGAGAATTGTATTATTTTACCCTGTGACAGTGATGTGTTTCTTAATCTATTTTATACATCATATTGTACAGCTGGAACAGACACTACGTCCTCACCCACCACACTAGCAGAAATTTTATGCCAGGTAGCTCCACACATGGTGAAGACATTGAAGAAATATACGGTGGACAAAATAAATTATTCAGATTGTTAAGGGAGAAGAAAATTTAAGAACGGTGGGGGACCGGAATTCGATAGTAGGAAAAGGAGAAGAAGGAAAAGCAGCGGGTGAACCTTACTTGGGAAAAGGAATGAAAGAGGAAGCCACCAGGACGCAGAAATAGAGCCACGCCCTCCGTTGATGTGATTTTACATACAATATAACGATGGATGGAGGTAGCACATGACTTGAAGGCTTCGGGGTATCGGGTGCTCATGAGTACACAATTTGGTCACCTTTTGATCATAGCCCATTGGTTTGCAACTTTTCATAGACTATTAACCTTGGATGCAATCGGGTATTAGCTAGTAACTCCCTCAGCACCCCCCCCCCCCCCCCCCCCCGCGCCATTCGAACAGAGTCTAACTTAACAGTAGAGCAAGAAAAGTATCTTCTTTAAGTACTTTTATTTTGCCAACTAGCTCTGCAGATGACGAGGAAATTGAAGAAATGTATGATGAAATAAAAGAAATTATTCAGATAGTGAAGGGTGACGAAAATTTAATAGCCATGAATAACTGGAATTCAGTAGTAGGAAAAGGGAGAGAAGGAAACGTAGTAGGTGAATATGGATTGGGGCTAAGAAATGAAAGAGGAAGCCGCCTGGTAGAATTTTGCACAGAGCACAACTTAATCATAGCTAACACTTGGTTCAAGAATCATAAAATAAGGCTGTATACATGGAAGAAGCCTGGAGATACTGACAGGTTTCAGATAGATTATATAATGGTAAGACAGAGATTTAGGAACCAGGTTCTAAATTGTAAGACATTTCCAGGGGCAGATGTGGACTCTGACCACAATCTATTGGTTATGACCTGTACATTAAAACTGAAGAAACTGCAAAAAGGTGGTAATTTAAGGAGATGGGACCTGGATGAACTGAAAGAACCAGAGGTTGTACAGAGTTTCAGGGAGAGCATAAGGGAACAATTGACAGGAATTGGGGAAAGAAATACAGTAAAAGAAGAATGGGTAGCCCTGAGGAATGAAGTAGTGAAGGCAGCAGAGGATCAAGTAGGTAAAAAGACGAGGGCTAGTAGAAATCCTTAGGTAACAGAAGAAATATTGGATTTAATTGATGAAAGGAGAAAATATAAAAATGCAGTAAATACAGCAGGCAAAAAGGAATACAAACGTCTCAAAAATGAGATCGACAGGAAGTGCAAAATGGCTAAGCAGGGATGGCTAGAAGACAAATGTAAGGATGTAGAGGCTTATCTCACTAGGGGTAAGATAGATAATGCCTACAGGAAAATTAAAGAGACCTTTGGAGATAAGAGAACCACTTGTATGAACATCAAGAGCTCAGATGGAAACCCAGTTCTAAACAAAGAAGGGAAAGCAGAAAGGTGGAAGGAGTATATAGAGGGTATATACAAGGGCGATGTTCTTGAGGACAGTATTATGGAAATGGAAGAAGATGTAGATGAAGATGAAATGGCAGATACCAGACTGCGTGAAGAGTTTGACAGAGCACTGAAAGACCTCAGTCGAAACAAGGACCCCGGAGTAGACAACATTCCATTGGAACTGCTGACGGCCTTGGGAGAGCCAGTCATGACAAAACTCTACCATCTGGTGAGCAAGATGTATGAAACAGGCGAAATACCCTCAGACTTCAAGAAGAATATAATAATTCCAATCCCAAAGAAAGCAGGTGTTGACAGATGTGAAAATTACCGAACTATCAATAATACTAACTACAGCGAATTCTTTACAGATGAATGGAGAAACTAGTAGAAGCCCACCTCGGGGAAGATCAGTTTGGGGAGGAAAATAACTGATGATGGTCGAAGTAGAGAAGATATAAAATGTAGACTGGCAATGGCAAGGAAAGCGTTTCTGAAGAAGAGAAATTTGTTAACATCGAGTATAGATTTAAGCGTCAGGAAGTCGTTTCTGAAAGTATTTGTATGGAGTGTAGCCATGTGCGGAAGTGAAACATTGACGATAAATAGTTTGGACAAGAAGAGAATAGAAACTTTCGAAATGTGGTGCTACAGAAGAATGCTGAACATTGGATGGGTAGATCACATAACTAATGAGGAAGTGTTGAATAGGATTGGGGAGAAGGGAAGTTTGTGGCACAACTTGACCAGAAGAAGGGATCGTTTGGTAGGACATGTTCTGAGGCATAAAGGGATCACCAATTTAGTATTGGAGGGCAGCGTGGTGGTTAAAAATCGTAGAAGGAGACCAAGAGATGAATACGCTAAGCAGATCCAGAAGGATGTAGGTTGCAGTAGGTACTGGGAGATGAAGAAGCTTGCACAGGATAGAGTAGCATGGAGAGCTGCATCAAACCAGTCTCAAGACTGAAGACCACAACAACAACAACTTTTATTTTAAGAAAGACGAATGTCAAATGATATTTAATTTATGTAGGTGCAGTAATAAAAAGAGGAACTGATGACTCATGGAGACAATTGTTATTGTTTATAACTAAACCCTTTATCTATAGAATAATGAAGCAATTCTGAATGCGTCAAAAGTGCTACCTGCAATTCCTTCTCAGAAAAGGATACTAATTATCTACATCGTGGGTAGACACTTGCTACAAAACATGTATCCTCTGCACCACGCCTCTCCCTAACGCCACTTGCTCTAATCATACTGTGCAACGCAACAGAAAATCAGACTAGTTAAAATGCGCCCATTAGACTCACTGTAAATCGTTTGATTGCTGCATTCCTTGCTTCGAAAGTGGCAGAAATTCGAAGACTTCAGGCTGCCAATGCTTTATGTCTGAGCACTACTACTAAATAAAATTGTACTGTGTATGAACTTAAGCACTGTAGCGGCCATTACTTAGTTATTGCCTTCTTATCTATATCGAAATTAATGAATGCTGAAGTAATTTCTGGCCCATTGCGGAAATTACTTACGATTCGGGGAAGGCATTTCACGAGATATTTAAGCATATGGGATGAATGGGTCTAGTCTTACTGTCATAGATGTATGGCACAAAATACGATGTATGATCCCAATGGACGGACTATGTGAGGAATAAGATGTACAAACAACCTTTTCACATTTTGTAACCTCTACCTCGTTGCGTCATGCAAGTGATAAAATTTCAAAAAAGTGTAATTATTGGTAACCTACGTAATCATCATTAAAGCCTCGCAAAATAAATATAATAGTAACTATCTTTTAAAAAATTTGTTTAGAGATCGAAACAGTATCTGAATTTTTTATTTTTACCCCTTAGTAAAATTAAGTTTATCTCTCAGTGGGTAATTACCCTCAGGTTGGCGAACACTGCCATCGCGGAGAATCAGGACCGTAGTCGTTATTTCTGACATGTCAAGGTTGGTGACTGTCCACTATCTGCTGACACTGTATTCCAACAAGATGATGAAAGACCGTAGGTTACTCGTGCTGTTCTGACCTACAGCCAAACCGAGTGTTCAGTTGTTGACACGACCATTACGTTGTTTAGATCTCTAACCCATTGAGGTAGTATGGGCACGAGATGCCAAAATATTGACACTCCGCCACACATTTGCCCCTTTGATTGATGAGCTACGGCACAGAGTTTAAACAGCCAGGACTGACGTAAATGTGTTATTATTTAAGCTTAGTACGGATCGATGCCCGGCTAAATTAAAGCCATGTTGTCATCAGAGTGTGTGTTCGCACCGTTTACACCCCCAAATCGTCTAAATATTTAACAGCCAATCACGAGGGTAAGTCAAAAATTATCTGCAATGTTAACATAACTCTTCTGACATTGTTCCTATTGTTGACCTCGTTTATTTTATTGTTACTCTGTTCTGGTTCCACTATGAAAGTCTGATCCTTATTCCTCCACTTGTATTTCTTTTCTTACAGTTGCTCCATTAGAACTTTGTGCCAAAGAGGAACAACGAGCGGCGCTCCGGTTATTGTGGTCGGAAGATGTATCCGTGACCGCAGTTCATCAAAGACTTTCGACACAATACGAGAACAGTGTCTTGCCTCAACGTGTGTCTACGAATGGATTTCAAAATTAAAAAATGGTCGCACAAATGTTACGCATGAGGAAGGAGCTGAACGAACATCCACGGCCACAAATAACGACAAAATTGACCGTGCACATGACATGGTTGTGGTAGACAGACGAGTGACTGTTGATGAAGTGAAGTAACGTCTGAAAATCACATTAGTCATGCTTTTTGCCTACGAAAGCACCCACAACACACTTGGGTTTAATAAAATCTGTGCAAATCCTGTAACAACTCAGTCTGCATGAACAAACTGGCATGGACATATACCAAAACCATTTGGATCGCTGTGAAAACAAATGTGACTCATTCTCAGACGGAATCATCAATGGTGAAGAATATGCATCCACCATTACGAGCAGGAGAGTAAAGGGCAGAGTATGGAATTTGAAACATTCACAATCACCCAGCAGCATGTTCAAAACCCAGCCATCCGCAGGAAAGCTGATCCTTGCCTTTTTTTTTGGGATGCACGAGGCCCAGCACTGGAAAATTATCAGGAAAGTGAAAACAATAAACAGTACGCGTTACAATTAGATGATTACTGACAGGATAAAGCCTGCAATTCGAAGCAAACGCCGAGGACTACACTCGAAAGATGTGTTGTTCCAAGAAAATTCCCGTTCACATACCGTAGTTCGGTTTTACAAAGAGTATTCTGCGGCACTGGCTCCTTACCTAGCTTGCACTGATCGTGAATCTCTCGCCCAGCAAAATTCCCAAGCGATTGTAAAAGGCGCTGGCGACTCCAGTATACAAGAAGGGTAAAAGAACGGAAACACAAAATACAGACCAATATCCCTAACTTCGGTTTGCTGCAGAATCCTTCAACATATAATAGACGTTCTTAAAACTCAGAACTTTATGTGCACGAATTAGAAAGTATCGCTTGTGCGAAACCCATATGATATACTACTAACTATTCATGAAGGGCCACAGGCTAATTCCATATTTCTAGATTTCAGGAAGGCATTTGACACGGTGGCCTATTGCAAGCTGTTAACGAAGGTACGAGAATGTGGAATGAGTTCTCATATATGCGAGTAGCTTGAAGACTTCTTGAATAATAGATCCCAGTATCTTGTCCTCGACGTCGAATGTTAATCGGAGACATATTTTTCATCAGGAATGCCCCAAGGAAGTACCGCTGTTGTTCTCTATATACATAAACGATCTGGTGGACAGGGTGGGCAGCTATGTGTGGTTGTGTAGTTATGATGTGGTGTACGGTAAGGTGCCCAAGCTGAATGACTAGGAAGATTCAAGACGACTTAAAATTTCCAGTTGGTGTGATGAACGGCAGACAGCTTTAAATGTGGGAATTAATACGGATGAGCAGGTAGATGAAACCTATAATGTTCGGATAGAGTATTTCTAGTGTCCTGCTTGACAGTGCCAAGTCATTTAAATATCTAGGTGTAATCTTGCAAAGCGATATGAGGTGGAACGAGAATGTGAGAACTGTAATAGGGTAGGTGATATGTTTGGGATCTGCACCATTTCGGATTGAAGGAAGATATCGAAGCAGATCATAGGCGGGTTGCAAGATATGTTACCGGTAGCGACGAACAGCACGACTGTAAGTGTTGCGGAGATGATTCGCAACCTCAAATAGGAATCCATGGAGAGAAGGCGACGTGCTTTTCGAGAAAAACTACTGATAAAATTAAAAGAACCGGTATTTGAAGCTGACTGCTGAACGATTCTACTGCCGCTAACATTTATTACGCGTAACGGCTACGAAGATAAGATACGAGATATTAAGTCTCTTACAGAGTCATATAGACAGTCGCTCTATTTGGAGTGGAACAAGACAGGTTCAAATGGTTCAAATGGCTCTGAGCACTATGGGACTCAACTGCTGAGGTCATTAGTCCCCTAGAACTTAGAACTAGTTAAACCTAACTAACCTAAGGACATCACAAACATCCATGCCCGAGGCAGGATTCGAACCTGCGACCGTTGCGGTCTTGCGGTTCCAGACTGCAGCGCCTTTAACCGCACGGCCACTTCGGCCGGCTACAGGACAGGAAATGGCAAGTAGTGGTACAGGGTACCTCCCGCCACGCACCATACATTGGTTTGCAGAGTATCTACGAAGTTGTAGATGTAGAAATGTTCCGGAAACTCAAGTTTCAAATAACTGATGATCCTCCGTAAAGTCCTGATCTCGCCCCTTCCGACTACCTCTTCTCTGGTCCACTTGGAGAGGTATTAAGGGGCCGCAGATTCACCTCGACCAAGAATTGAAGGACGCAGTGCACGCGTGGCTCACTGCTCAGCCGAAAATCTTCATCCTGAGGGCATCGGGAAGCTCTTGCAACAATGGACCAAGTGCATTGAAGAGCCAGAGGGCTATATTGGAAAACAGTGTTAACGTACGTCTCTTGTTTGTATAGCAATAAAGGGTATAGCTACAATGCGGATAGTTTTCGACTTACTCTTGTAAATCTACTATTTCGCAGAAGAGCTTCTGTGAAGTTTGGAAGGTAGGAGACGAGGTACTGGGAGAATTGAAGCTGTGAGGACGGGTCGTGAGTCGTGGTTGGATAGCTCAGATGGATGCCGGCACGGTAGTTCAGCGTGCTCGGTCAGATGGGTAGCTGCCCTCTGTAATAAAAAAAAACTGAGTTAGCGGATCAACGACGAACTGAAACGGGTGTCTTGCGATATCCGCCCCGAGCAGATGCAACGAACGAAAACGAACAAAGTGAGATAAAAAAAAGGAAAAAAAAGATGGTAGAGCACTTTCCCGTGAAAGGCAAAGGTCCCGAGTTCGAGTCTCGTTCCGGCACACAGTTTTAATCTGCCAGGAAGTTTCATATCAGCGCACTCTCCGCTGCAGAGTGAAAATCTCATTATGTCAAGTTCTGTTTTTGAGAGTTTCTTGATAATTAGTTTTCCTGCTTACTAGCAAACAAAAATTCTTATAGAGACAGTGATATTTTTAAGAAGTGTTTAATTTTTAATATGGTTGAGTCTTACACAGAAGATTACAGCAACCAGCCTCACCTTTTACAATTGTATTTATTTATTTAAACAGCGCCGTTACCGGTTTCGAACCGATAGGTTCATCTTCAGACGGCTAGTTCACGTTCTACGTTACATTTCGTGTTTTGTTTCCCCACTTGACGAAACTTCCTTCGTGTAGTGGTGCCCTCAACCATAAGATGTGAGACAATGTCTTTTTAATTGCAATGGGGCCTCACGGAGATTTTAAGTGATGTAATCAATTTATTATTAAATGGAAGATGTTTCGGTTACTTACAATGAAGAATCCGCGCCATTACTTTCCAGTGCAGGTTGCTTATCATTTTGCATCATCGAAAACTGTATAATTCACTTTTTTGTATATGTTAAACATAATGTAACGCACAACTCACATTTAGAAGTTTCATCATATGGAGGTGTGTATACAAAGATGGCGATAATACAACCATAGGAATGCCAAATTTACATTGAAAGGTAATTGATTAAAATTAAGATAAACAAATAAAGCAGACAGTTATAAAGTGTTACTGCAGTGATATTGCGTAAGTATTATGGTATACTTTGGGACAAAAGTAAATGATAAGGGCCCGAAGTACGAGTACATAAATGTTACAACTATAGACATATTATGGCATACGTTGAAAGCACAGTAAATGGTTTGGGATGGATGTGCCTATATAAATATTACAAATATTACAAAAGTGGACTCCGTTTTTACTTTAAACTGGAAAGCAGGTGAATGAAATTTTGAAAAAAGGCTGCAATGCCTAACTCGGCTTGTTCATTGAGGAGATTCTGTAGTATTTGCTTTTATGTAGATATACCTCAGTCTCCTCAAGCAAATTCATAAGGTTGCCTTTCTCAGCACAGTGCAATAATTGTACATGCTCTTCAATGCTCATGATCGTTTGTTCATTGAGGAGATTCTGTAGTACTTGCTTTTATGTAGATATACCTCAATCTCCTCAAGCAAATTCATAAGGTTGCCTTTCTCAGCACAGTGCAATAATTGTATATGCTCTTCAATGCTTCCATGATCGTTGGGAGTTGTGTGCATGGCAAATGTGGATGGATTTTTTATGTTGTTCGAATGTATAGCATCTATATGCTCTTTCAACCGCGTCTCAATGATTCTTCCAGTTTGTGCTATGTAGTAAGACAGCTGAGTTTGTATATGCCACATTCTTTGTGCGGGGGTTGTTATTTTTTAAGTTGTGAACTGCTAATTGAATGAGTTTGTTTGTGTGGAAGCTTATTTTAATGGTTTTGTTTTTAAATGGGTTGCTTATTTTATAGGACATGCTCCCTAAGAAGGGTAGTGCAATATATTTCTGCTCTTTTCCACTGTGTCTTGTGTAAGTTGCATTGTTATCTGGTGCAAAACTTTGTTGGCTGATGGTTTTTGTATTTTTTGTGATGGTTGGTCTACCATGAGAGGGCTGTATCCATTGTTTGAGGCTACGGTTTTGATGACACTGATTTCTTTTTCTTCTTTAACTGGTACAAGAGGAATTTTGAGTAGGTGGTTCAGTGTGGATCTAAAATATGCAAACTTATGCTGGTTTAATTTTAATTGACGTTGCTGAACTTACTAAATAAGGTAATAAAGTTGGCCGCTTTTATCAGGGCAGAGAGAAAAGTAGTGCGGCGGCCGCGGGGTTACAGGTTGTGAGAAGGGGAATGTTTTATTGTTGGTTTCCAGTACTGGCAGCTCACGGGAGTGCGCATCTCTTCCCAATCAGGTGCTATAGTATAAATTTCACATCGCAGTAGTAACAGATAAATTACTGTGCGTCATAGGGACGGTCATCATCAGATGCGGTACATTTTTGTAGGACGTAATAAGAAATTAAAGAAGTTGCAAAACAAAGGAATGGGGAGAAGTAAAGTGACATTCAAAATATTTGTTACCGCATCTCACATTGCACAACACATTCCAATGTAAGTATACCTACTGTTATTAATCAGTTAATCATTTGCTCACACAGACAATACAACAACACTTCGTCAGTCAAGAACAGTGTCCCAGCTTTTGGGTTTCTGAGACTGGCAACTATCTGAAACAGAACAGTCAACATGAAGTGTTCCAAATGTTACCCACTTTCAACTACCAGTACCAGGGGGCTGCCAGGTCATCTGGTCCTTTCTGTAGCTTGTTTATTGTAGGTTGATAACATACTTATTTACGTGCGTTAATGATAACAATATAGGTAAGTATGCGATCCGACATGCCGCCCAAAAATGTCAGAAATGGCTTTTCATCGCAAAACTTTGACGACCTCTGCCTTAAGTCCCTAGTTTACGTGTGATTGAAGAAATGCTTCTAACACCGATAAGCCCATGAAACCAACATCAGCGCGACTACTCTCCACAAATAAGTCTGCCTGAGGGGTTATCCAGTGTTTACCTGCTAATCCGCCATGTTCAGCGTAGTTGAAAGATGAACGCTTGAATCTCTCAGTGCGAGCCTTGATTTCTGAAGTTCTATTACGATGATCATTCCTCGCTATTTCGGTAGGTGTCAAAATAATATCTTCGTATCCTGAAGAGAAACTTGCTGACTGAAATTTCTTGAAAAGGTCTCGTTCGCAACGGAAAACGTGTTTGTTGTAATGACTGCCATCCCAACTCACGTACATGTCCGTGGCACTCTCTCCCCTATGTCGCAGCAATACAAAACGAGCAGCCCTTTTTAAACTTCTTTGATATCCTCCGTCAATACTATATGGTAAAAATCCCATGCCGCACACTAGTACTCCAGCAGAGAACCGACAAGTGTAGTGTAGGCAGACTGTTTAGTGGACCAGTTGCATATTCTAAGTGTTCCGTCAAAGAGCATCCTTTACTTCGCCTTTCCCCCAACTTTACTATGTGGTCGCTCCAATCTAAGTTACTCGTAATTGTAATCCCTAGGGATTTGGCTGAATTGTCAGCCTTTAGATTTGTGTAATTTACCATGTAACCGAAATGTAATGGATTCCATTCAGAACTCACGTCAGTGACCTCAGACTTATCATTATTTAGGGTCAAGTGCCATTTTTCGCACCAAACATGTATCTTGTCTAAATAATTTTACAGTTGGTTTTGATTTTCTGTTGACTTCGTATTGTATTGTACTGTATTGTATTGTATTGTATGTTAACTGGGGACCTAGAAACGACGGAGAGACTCCGTCCCCGCCGCAGCCGCAGTGGTCAACAACCCCACGACGACTACCGCAGTTCACTTCACCTCTCCGCCGCCCCACACCGAACCCAGGGTTATTGTGCGGTTCGGCCCCCGGTAGACCCCCCCCCCCCCCCCCAGGGAACGTCTCACACCAGACGAGTGTAGCCCCTGTGTTTGCGTGGTAGAGTAGTGGTGGTGTACGCGTACGTGGGAGAACTCGTTTGCGCAGCAATCGCAGACATAGTGTAACTGAGGCGGAATAATGGGAACCAGCCCGCATTCGCCGAGGCAGATGGAAAACCGCCTAAAAACCATCCACAGACTTTCCGGTTCTTCCCGCCCGGAAAGCCGTGCGTTACACCGCACGGCCAACCGGGCGGGCTTTTCTGTTGACTTTCGTAGACGGAAAATTATACCATCATCTGCAAACAATGTAAGAGGGCTTCGCAAATTGTTTCGTATATCATTTATGTAGATTAGGAACAGGCGAAGATGTATAACACTTCCTTGGGGATAGCAAAGAATTACTTTGGTTTTACTCGATGAATTCCCGTTAATCCCTAATAGCTGTGACCTTTCTGACAGGAAATCACGAATCAAGTCGCACGATTTAGACGACACTTCAGTCACGCGATTTGAATAGAAGCCACTTGTGAGAAACGGTTTCAAAAGACTCCTGGTCTTTCTAGAAGAATAGAATCAGATTCATATCCCCTGCCGACAGCAGTCGTTACTGCAAGAGCGTAAAGATCTAGTTCTGCTGCACACCCTTATCTCCTCATATAGCAATTCACGTTAATTTCCGCCAGAGATTAATGTTTTACTTAATAGATGTCGGCTAGTGAATTCTCAACCATTGCCAAAGTGATTATTTCTCGCACATATCACGACAGTCGTAATCTATTATCTACATGAATAAGAAAAGATTGCTTTGCGCTACGAAACAAGACGTTACCGACCGTTAAGCAAACATCTTAACTCCCTAGTGGGTGCTAGCGAAGTACACGCAGCCTTGGGACTTATGTAACAGAGTATGATAGAACGTGGCTGCAAATATGAGAAACTAATCGAGCGTATCATGTTCACAAAGAGCTGCGTTATTAGCCGGCGGGCAAATTTTGCAACCCACCCTTTGTATCAGACCTGTGAACGGCGAGCGTAACATTGCGCTCTATTCGCGTCACTAGCTCCTCCAGATGAATCGGTGTTTCAGTAGTGTAGCTTCCGAGTAAGCACGTGTCTGTCGTGTAAAGTTAATTAAATTTCCCTAAAAGGAAGCCGAACTTTTTCTCTATCTCTTTCTCATTACAGTATGACAACTTTTTACAAAATACCTTTTCTGTAGCTATAACAGACGCCCTTATATTTCCTTTTTACTTAACAGAGCGTGAAATAACGCTAAATATCGTGGAGTGTTCTAAATTAGCTCTTTTGAGATTCGCGCCCCAGATACGCAGCGCTTGTACAGTTTAATGGAACACCACATTCTGCGTAGGCGGCACTGACGAGACCTATTTCCTCTCCTGTACGCCTCAACTCTCATAAGCTCGAGCTAGACTAACACAGATTGCGTGCTGCTGTGTGTAACAGGAGAACAAGACTCCGGAAGACGATGAGGGACGTAGATCTAAATCAATTGCACATACTTCCGTTGGACCTTCGTGTGCGCAGAGTAACGTTTTGAAGACGACTGTACACTTCTTTTCTTTTTGTTTTGTGGCAGTTCCCCCACCTCCTCCCCATACATACATAAAAAAGTGTGTCATCAATCTTCTGAGTGGTTTGATGCGGCACACCACGAACGCATCTCCTGTGCCAATTTCCAATCACAGTATAAATGCATACTGGTTGTGTAAAAGTGTGTGAAGTGATGTACCAACTGGCCATCAAAATGGAAGCAGACAGATGGACACTAACAGAACAAAGCCGCCCATATTGTCACAAACCATCACCCAGCATTATACTAAAAATAGTGATGTAACTTCCAGAAAACCATCTGGAGATGAACTTGAAAAGGTTCGAAAACCGTTTCATGCAATAAAAAGTAATCAAAAAAGTGACTGGTTCCGTTTTTATATATTCAATTAACAGTCACGGGTTCTAAAATATCCGTAATAGATAAGCTTAACTTGCAATATTTTCTGTAGCACCTTATATCAAGTGCGACAATTCTCTTCTTCCCTGGTTTTCCCGCAGTTCACTACAATACAATGCTTTGCTCCAAAAGTACTTTTTCAGAAATTGCATCCTCACATCTCACATTATGCCATATTTTAGATACTAGTAGACTTTTCTTGGCCAGGAATGTCGTTTTTGACAGTTTTAGTGTGCTTTTTATGTCATCCTTGCTCTTCCAATCATGAGTTATTTTGATGGCTGTGCAGCAGAATTCCTAAACTTCGTCTACTTTGTGATAGCCAATTCTGAGGTTAGATTTCTCGTCGTTCTCGTTTCTGATACGTCTCATTACCTCCTTCGGCTTACTCCATGGCCATACTCTGTACTCATTAGACTGATAATTCTGTTTAAAATACACTGTAATATTTCTTCAACCTCTCTGAGGATAGCAACGCCATCAGCGTATCTTATTAATATTCTTTCGCCCTAAATTTTAATCTCACTCTTATTTCCGTCTTCGCTTTTTCGATGTACAGCTGCACAGCAGGGACGGATGGTTACACGCTTTGTAATCCGAGAATTCAGCTCTTGGCCTTCTCGTCCTATATTTCAGTGCTACTATCGCTCACATATTTAATTAAGCCAATTGGGATTTACTCACTTAGTACATAGAGCACACACTGACGTTAGCGTGAGAAAGTTCAAAGATGCTTTCGTGTCCCTGTTTTGATTTAAGTGCAGTTGGAACATCATTGACTTAAAATTATCCCCTTCTCGAGAATGATGAATAATTTATTATTCAAAACGAGCCGGTACGTAAATAAGTCACTGTTTATTTGACTAGCATCAAATTCGGGCTCGAGTTCTTATGTCGTTACAATATCACTCTCACTATTGTTAGTGTCATTCAGAAGTGTTTCCCATGATTTTTATGGAAACTATATTACCTTAGTCTTGTTTTAAACGCATGTCATTCAACCTACGAAATTAAGTTGAAATATATGATGAACTAACGAACACGGCAACTCTCCACATTTGCTAAATGATCTTTGGATTCGATATATGTCCTAGTCTGGGACATCCTTGCGGCTTGCGTCAGTACATAAATTTCGGCTTTCCGTAACGAATTCGACCTATTTGAAGGTACTGAATACGAAATGATGATAATTCACGTAGAATATGAATTGGAAAGACTACTTCGGTATCATTTTAATGCTTGTAAGCTACTTTTAATTCCTTGTACTCAATAGAATTAAAACTACAGAATATACACAACTAATCGTTCTTTGAAAACTGTGTAGTGAAAGTATGAACTGCTTTTCTGAACTACCAGTTCGCGAAATGCAACATAAATGACCATGCGAAAGGCACTCCGATCGTAAATCACTTTCAACTCGAATGTTTGATTTTGTGACTTGTTTGTTACTACTACAAACGAAATCTTTACTATTTTCGATTCAGGTTTTATATATATATATATATATATATATATATATATATATATATATATATATATATATATATATATATATATTTCTGATGAAACCCATCTCCCATCTGCGAGGAAGAAAACAAAATACCACAGTCGCGAATTTCTTCGTGGAGCTCTTTGAAGAGCAGGCTCTGAACTCTGCCGTATTGCGTCAGTCTTGCTTCCTTAGGCACGTCGATGACATCTTCCTGACATGTCCTGACGCAGAAAATAAACTTCAGCAATTAGTCGATCACATGAACGGTGACCACCCTAACATTAAATTTATCATCGAGATGGAGAAGGCTGGAAAGCTGCCGTTCTTGGATGTTTTAGTTGAGCGGAAGGTAGGAGGCCGGACTGATCATTCAGTGTACAGAAAGCCAACGCATCCTGTACACAAGAAAGCAGTCCTGCACGCGTCAATACACAGAGCAAAAGTTATTTCTGACGACGACCACCTACAGTCTGAATTACAGCACTTGAGGCACAAGTTAAGAGAGGATGGTTATAACAAGAGAGACATCGCAAACGCTTGTAGGTTTAGAGGAAGGACGCCTTGTGAATGGGCTGAAGAGGCCAAGCCAGCTGCTTTCCTCCCATACTGTGGGGCATTGGTTCCCAACAGGTGTTCCGCAGACCCCCAGGGAGGGGTCCGCAAGATGCTATTAGAATAGAAAATATACTAAATATATTTCGTATGATAACAGATTTTTTTGTTTTGGCCGCTTCCTGCATGAACAGAGCTTTAGCGAACGCGAATTTCTGCGTCTAGCGTCTTCCTAGAGTGTAAAGAGATTGGTAGTGAGCACGAGCAACTTTTTACTTATACGGAAGTAAGATGGCTTTCTCTAGGTAGGATCTTTTCAAGATTTTTTGAAGTTAGAGACGAGGTTCTTGTCTTCCTTATTGACGCAAAGTATACGGATTTTCCCACTAACTTCTCTTGGCTTTGCTCAGTTGCGTACTTAGCTGATGTGTTTGGACACTTGAATGTGTTAAACTTTACAAGGAAAAAATGTAGACATGTTCAAAGTTCAGGATAAGATTAGTGCTGTGGTCAAAAAGTGTCAGATCTGGGTGTCAAGGATCGAAAACGAGTCACTAACTAACTTTTCTGCTTTAAAACAATTCTTGGAGTCATCAGAGGAGAGTCTGCCTGACCAGATCAAGATCAATGTAGCCGAGCATCTATGCAGCCTAGCCAGCACTTTTAGAGAGTATTTCCCTGAACCTGACGACAGATGGATTCGAAATCCCTTCAGCTGTGAAGAAACAGACGAAATCCAAGGCCTCACTCAAGAAGGGTAAGATCAACTTGTGGATCTGTCCAGCTGTGGTACGATAATAAACATTTTCATCGGTGATAAAATTACAGACTTCTGGGCATCAGCACGCAAGGACTACAAGAAACTTGTAGATAAGGCAGTGCAAAAGATCTATTTGCAACCACATATCGGTGTGAGCAAACATTTTCTTCCATGCGTTTCATGAAAAACAAATATAGGAATCGGCTCGACAAGCGGTCGGATTTCAGAGTGGAAGTCTCAAGTTTGGAACCTAATATTTCAGAAATAATGGACTCAAAGGTCAGATTGAACTCATCTCATTAAGAACCGAAAATTAAAAGTAACTGTATACTGATGGTGTATTCCGCTGTAACTGTATTTTTTCCAATAAATAATAGCTTGTATGAATTTAGTGTTTTCTTATGTTTTCACATATGTCTACTCAATGCAATCTTAAGTGTAGTACACCTGGAAGACCAATACACTCAGTTCTTTTTCCTGTCATTTTCAGTTCATACTCAATTTTTATTTTTTTAAGGAGTTTATTATACTAAATACCCAGATTTGAAGACAAAGATTTTGAGAAATAATGAAAAATTTAACAATATCAATGATGGCTAAATTGAAAAAGTTTTAAGCTCAGTGTTTTTTCAATAATGAATATATCAATTTTTTTCTAAGTACCAAAAATAGAAAGCGTACAAAAATATTCTTAATTTAGCTGTTTTAGGTACTTGATACTGTGATATGACAAGGTACCAATCATGCTCGATGACGGGGTCTTCGAGAAAATTTTGCTGGGAATCCCTGCTGTGGGGCAACGAGAAGTAAGTTAGGACGTGTGCTGCAGACTATGGTGTGGTGTGTGCTGTGACTATGGTGTTCCTTACAAATGCGACAGCATCAATGCAGAACGTTGTACCAAGCACAAGCGACGTCTTAAAGGGAGCTTGACAAGCCGGCCATAGCAGAGCATTGCCTGGAAAACGGACACAAAATACTGTTTGAAAACATGCTCATGCGTCAACATCCTTGGATTCCGTTATGAAAGAGGTGACTGAGACTAGAACGAACAGCAACAATTTTAACATAGACCAGGGCTTAGGATGTGGAAAGGAAACAATGACGAAACGATGACGCTTTTAGGGAGGTGGGAGAGGAGTTTCAAACGTGTCGCCAGTTCGTCGCGCCATCTGATATCACTCAGTCCCGCGGCGGGTCGGGGCTGCTAATTGGAAAATTCTGCCAGCAGCGGGTCCGCTGCCAGCCCGCTGCCATTGTGGGGAAGTGAAATAACAAGAAAGAAAAAAAGAAAAAAACAGCCCCGCCAGTCAGTGGTTTTACTCCTGACGGCGATGGCAGGGATGGTTATCAAAAGTTCGAGAATTTTCTTCAAACTGACGCGGCTTGAAAACCAGAAAGATTTCATATTGTGAAGAAGAAAGATGGTTTTATCATACTTGTCCTTGGCTCAAGAAAGAATGACAGTTGGTTCACCAGGTAGTTCTGCTAACGTTCATCTCCAACCACACATCAATACGCAGACTAGCTCTCATCCTTTCCCTTTGGGTTGTGAATGAGAGGATTTCCATATTAGTTGGTGACATACTGTCCTCTGCGGACTCAAGGGCTATTGAAGCACCAGTGAAATGGAATGAACAGTATGATGAGCGTGCAGTATGGATTGATACTAAACAATCACCAGAAAAAGCTATTCGAGTAGTGTTTTGAAGAAAGGTTCCTTACAAAGTTAAAGCCTTATAAGTAGTTTGGAATGGAGCCAATATTCCGTTTCTTTTGTGTTGCAGTCAGAGTCCATGTTGGTAGTACGTATAAAGTACCGGGTGATCAAAAAGTCAGTATAAATTTGAAAACTTAATAAACCACGGAATAACGCAGATAGAGGGGTTTTATTAGAACCAAAAAACAACAAAGTTCACAAAATGATCGACAGATGGCGTTGGACAGTAAAACGTCAGTGACTGGGCATGACAATCGTGTATAAAAGGAGCTGTAATGAGAGAATCAGATGCGCCAGCAGTCGCAGCATGTTGACGTTACCTGAAAAGGTGCTTTTAGTGAAGCTGTATTATCAGAATGGGGAATGTGCTAGTTCAGCGTTACGATCCTATCGCAATAGGAAGGGGATTCGAACGGTTAAAGTTCCGTTGGCAAATGCAGCTGTGGCGAGAATGATTTCGAAGTTCGAAGCCACGGGTTGTGTAGACCATAGACCCCGTAGTGGCCGACCGAGCACAAGGCGAAATGCTGCTGAGACAGTTCAGGAAGAAATGGAGACTGTAGCGGGTTCGTCTATGCACGGGGAAGTCAGCGCTCGTGCAGTCGCACGTCGCACCGGCATTCCATACACTACTGTTTGGTTGGCACTGAGGCGTACTCTCCGATGCTATACGTACAAAATCCATCGGCATCATGAACTGTTACCTAGCGATTTAGTGAAGCGGAGGGCATTTGCGGTGTGGGCGTTTCAAAAGATGGCGGAAGATGACTGGTTGAGTAATGTGTTGTGGACCGACGAAGCTCATTTCACCCTCCGAGGGTCTGTCAACGCCCACAGCTGCAGAATTTGGGCTACCGAAAATCCTAGAACTGTTGTGGAAACACCATTGCACAACGAGAAAGTCACGTAATGCTTTGGATTTACCACATCTACCGTTATCGGGCATTTTTTCTTCGAGGAAATGTGTGATTCTGGTTTTGTAACTGCTACCGTGAAGGGTGAGAGGTACGCCGATATGTTACAGAATCGCATCATCCCCAGCCTGTCCGATAAACACCTGCTGGAACGTACGATGTTTATGCAGGGTGGCGCTGCACCCCACTTTGCTAGACGCGTCGTTTGGTGACGATCGTGTGCTCAGCCGCCACTTTCGTCATGCTTGGCCTCCCAGGTCCCCAGACCTCAGTCCGTGCGATTATTGGCTTTGGGGTTACCTGAAATCGCAAGTGTATCTCAGTCCGTGCGATTATTGGCTTTGAGGTTACCTGACGTCGCAAGTGTATCGTGATCGACCGACATCTAAATGTTCAAATGTGTGTGAAATCTTACGGGACTTAACTGCTAAGGTCATCAGTCCCTAAGCTTACACACTACTTAACCTAAATCATCCTAAGGACAAACACACACACCCATGCCCGAGGGAGGACTCGACCGACATCTCTAGGGATGCTGAAGGACAACATCCGACACCAATACCTCACCATAACTCTGGACATGCTTTTCAGTGCTGTTCACAAAATTATTCCTCGACTACTGCTATTGTTGAGGAATGATGGTGGACATATTGAGCATTTCCTATAAGGAACATCATCTTTGCTTTGTCTTACTTAGTCATGCTAATTATTGCTATTCTGATCAGATGAAGCGCCATCTGTCGGACATTTTTTGAAATTTTGTATTTTTCGGTTGTAATAAATCCCCATGTCATTCCAAGCATGTGTGTCAATTTGTACCTCTCTATCTACATTATTCCGTTATTTATTCTGTTTTCAAATTTATACTGACTTTGTGACAGTAGCTGTAGATGAAGATGAAATGGGAGATACGATACTGCGTGAAGAGTTTGATAGAGCACTGAAAGACCTGAGTCGAAACAAGGACCCGGGAGTAGACAACATTCCATCAGAACTACTGACGGCCTTGAGAGAGCCAGTCCTGACAAAACTCTACCATCTGGTAAGCACGATGTATGAGACAGGCGAAATACCCTCAGACATAAAGAAGAATATAATAATTCCAATCCCAAAGAAAGCTGGTGCTGACAGATGTGAAAATTACCGAACAATCAGTCTAATAAGTCACAGCTGCAAAATACTAACGCGAATTCTTTACAGACGAATGGGAAAACTGGTAGATGCCGACATCGGGGAAGATCAATTTGGATTCCGTAGAAATATTGGAACACGTGAGGCAATACTGGCCCTACGATTTATCTTAGAAGCTAGATTAAGGAAAGGCAAACCTACGTTTCTAGCATTTGTAGACTTAGAGAAAGCTTTTCACAATGTTGACTGGAATACTCTCTCTCAAATTCTGAAGGTGGCAGGGGTAAAATACAGCGAGCGAAAGGCTATTTATAATTTGTACAGAAACCAGATGGCAGTTATGAGTCGAGGGGCATGAAACGGAAGCAGTGGTTGGAAAGGGAGTAAGACAAGATTGTAGCCTCTCCCCGATATTATTCAATGTGTATTTTGAGCAAGCAGTGAAGGAAACAAAAGAAAAATTCGGAATAGGTATTAAAATCCATGGAGAAGAAATAAAAACTTTGAGGTTCACCGATGGCATTGTAATTCTGTCAGAGACAGCAATGGACTTAGAAGAGCAGTTGAACGGAATGGACAGTGTCTTGAAGGGAGGATATAAGATGAACATCAACAAAAGCAAAACGAGGATAATGGAATGTAGGCGAATTAAGTCGGGTGATGCTGAAGGAATTAGATTAGGAAAAGAGACACTTAAAGTAGTAAAGGAGTTTTGCCATTTGGGGAGAAAAATAACTGATGATGGTCGAAGTAGAGAGGATATAAAATGTAGACTGGCAATGGCAAGGAGAGTGTTTCTGAAGAAGAGAAATTTGTTAACATCGAGTATAGATTTAAGTGTCAGGAAGTCGTTTCTGAAAGTATTTGTATGGAGTGTAGCTATGTGCGGAAGTGAAACATGGACGATAACTAGTTTGGACAAGAAGAGAATAGAAGCTTTCGAAATGTGGTGCTACAGAAGAATGCTGAAGATTAGATGGGTAGATCATATAACTAATGACGAGGTATTGAATAGGATTGGGGAGAAGAGAAGTTTGTGGCACAACTTGACCAGAAGAAGGGATCGGTTGGTAGGACATGTTCTGAGGGATAAAGGGATCACCAATTTGGTATTGGAGGGCAGCGTGGAGGGTAAAAATCGTAGAGGGAGACCACGAGATGAACACACTAAACAGATACAGAAGGATGTAGGTTGCAGTAGGTACTGGGAGATGATGAAGCTTGCACAGGATAGAGTAGCATGGAGAGGTGCATCAAACCAGACTCAGGACTGAGGACCACAACAACAACAACTGACTTTTTGATCACCCGGTAGGTCTTAAGCTCCATCAACCGCATTTGTCTTCTAAGAAGGTGCGACTGCTTCCGCTATTCATTACTAAAGCACCTTCACTTGCCTTCCAACATTTCAGAGCAAAGGGGTGCAATAGATTAACTAATACAGCCACTCACTGGCTCCTGTAGAGCCATCGACCTTATACAGAACCGTCGTCTGCACTTTAAGCAATGGCGTCTCGTAGCCATCAGGTTAAATAACAAACCGTCTACAGATAAGATGCATCCGAATGTATATGCCAAAAATGACAAATAGGCGGTTGTTCGTAAACGACGTACTTATAGGAAAGTTGAAGTGCATAAAAGCTCAAGAGCATGAATGGAGATCACCGTACATAATCGATAATGTACGTTAAAACGTAACCATAGACTTGTGGACCCATGGGTATCAGTAGAAGTTTTTCGAAGAGGAAGCAAGATTTAAAATTGCCAGTTTTGACATAACTAATTTGGAAAGTTTGCAAACGTATCATGCACCAAGAACTGAATTTGAAAAGCAAAGCATAAAATATAATGTATCTCAGGCGATTCATGTACTTTTACTACCTACAAGGTACATTACTTGGACACACACACATCAACCGTACTTCAATAGCATATACAATGTACATCTTACTTTAGTAATATGAATGTACGTTACCTTTATGCTTAAACAACATAAAATTATATCATCATGTGATTTAACACACGATATTGAAACAGTTACGAAATGAAGATGGAAAATAATTGTAAAATAATTCCTATAATGTTGGGCTAAAACTGAACTACAGCAATATGAAGTAGAAAACCAAATCTGCACGACTGAGGAAACCTTTTTGGATATCAACAAAGATAACCAACAGAGGATACTCCTCGGTGAGGAGAAAGAGAATAAACTCTAAGGAAAACGTATCCAACCTTAATGCCATTTTCAACGCTGTTTTCTTCACATGCGAACATGTTACTGGATTTATTGCATCATTTTCTTGCTTCCTATGTATTTCCTTAAGGGTGTTGGAGACGGAGGACGGTCACGAACACTGCTCCGTTGGGTATGTTGTGCTGGGAATCCGCCCATCAGGGTGTTGGATCGCTCAGCATTTGCAGCTCGGCAAGCGTGTTACAAGCAAGTGCCAGAGACCGATTGACGGCACTATTTCGGCACTGTTCTGTAAAGATTGTCTCGCATCTTGACAGCAGAATGGCACCAATATCGCCGCTGCCCAAAGGAATGCGTATAATTTCCCGTGAGTAACTTCACAATAAAAAATATACAAAAACCCTGTATTTCATGTCACATTCAATATAAAGTTCAGTGGAGTCACTGACAATAATTGCTAGGCAAAACGAGAATTCCGTAATGGATAAGAGTCCTGGACACAGTTTCCAGGGGAAAGCAAGTGTCCCCTTCTTGCCCCCAATGTGGACGCCTATGGCTAGACCACTTGCTTCATATCATGTCACAAAGTAGGTGAGTCAGAAATACTTTCAGACATGTATGTAAGCACAAAGATATATATTTCTGATTGACCAGGTAAGCAATACATCCAATTTGTGTACCAGCTAGTTGCCTTACACCAATGATCACGCTTATATTTCATCACAGCTTCTCACAAACTCTGTAATCCGTTATGTCTAGAACCTTTATCAATTACTGCCCAGGTTACATAGTGAAGAATCAGGTAAAAAAGAGAAGAGTTCATGTGTGCTATTAAAAATTCAGGATGTGTTGATGTCATTACTACCCCTATAAAAGCCAGGGGATGTTGCAATACCAGTTGATTGGAATGAACAGTCTAACGAGCTCACAATATGAGTTGAAAGTAACCTAAAAAAAAGGCAAAAGTATTGAAGAATGTCACAAATTACATTAACAAGTAACACACAATTGAGGACCATTAGACGTTAAAGAGAAGGAATTATGTCACCTTTGAAGGAAAATGACGCACAAAACCAGGAGGCTACAAGAAGGAGAACAACGGAGCCTAAATATAACATTCGTCGGAGTATGAAGCCTGCTAAAATCGAACATGGGCCTTAATTTGAGGAAGATATTCTGATTTCGTTCGTGTGAAACATTTTCTACAACATATCCGTACAAAGAAGGAAGACCAAAAAGCCATATCATACTGTTACAAAGTCCAACGTACTAGCTGATAAGATGGTAGCCCAGAAGCGGAACATTTGGTAAAATATCACATCACATTATGCATATGTCACGACATCCCCTTCCCCCCCCCCCCCCCCACCCAAACACAAACACACGAACACCAACACACACACACACACACACACACACACACACACACACACACACACACACACACATTTCACGAACTTCTCTGTTGCGTAAGCCGACATAACGACTGTAACTTACTCGAAACTTGTAGCATTCCAAGTTTTTATTATAAGTTGACATTTGCCTTACTCCGTGTAAACAGTAAGAAACGATCATCTAATTAGGTTTTATTGTTAAGCGAACATGGCCAACTGTTACGCAGAATATATTAGTTTTACTGTTACACGCCGGCCGCGGTGGTCTCGCGGTTCTAGGCGCTCAGTCCGGAACCGCACGACTGCTACGGTCGCAGGTTCGAATCCTGCCTCGGGCATGGATGTATGTGATGTCCTTAGGTTAGTTAGGTTTAAGTAGTTCTAAGTTCTAGGGGACTGATGACCACAGATGTTAAGTCCCATAGTGCTCAGAGCCATTTTTTTTTACTGTTACAGTGTCTGACAGCGGCCTTACCGCAGTGATAACACCGGTTCACGTCATATCACCGAAGGTAAGCGCTGTCAGACTGGGCTAGCACTTGGATGGGTGATCATCCGGTCTTCCGAGCACTGTTGGCAAGCTGGTTGCACTCAGCCCTCGTGAGGCAAACTGAGGAGCTACTTGACTGAGAAGTAGCGGCTCCGGTCTCGGGAACTGACATACGGCCGGGAGAGCGGTGTGCTGTACACATGCCATAATGTGAACCGCATCCAGTGACGCCTATGAGCTGAGGATGACACGGCGGCCGATCAGTACCATTGGGCCTTCATGACCTGTTCGGGAGGAGGTGGTGTAGTATGTTGACTCGATGGAGGAACATCGTTTTTGTTTTTGTAAGTCTGATACTGGTTTCTTGATACCTAATCTAGACAAGGAAAGAGAGAACGTAGTTACTCATTGTTAATCGTATACTTTTGAGCCAGGTGGTCACAGGGAATCCTCTTCTTTCCCTCCGGTTCCCATTCCAGGATCATTTTCGGAATTCTTGCATGTCCGTGCCATTGCAACTTCCCTCTATCCGTCACGTCATGTATTCTTTACCTTACTTCCATTCTGTTTATTATTTCGTCGTTTATTACTGTCTAGAAATTCTTGCTGATCTTCTCCAGAAGTCCATTTCTACTGCTTGCAGTTTTTTTTTTTTTTTTTAAGTGTTTCAGATCTTTAGTCCATGTCTCCATTCCATACAAAACTACGCTCTCTAGTATCGATTTATATATGATTTTTTGGTTCGGTTTACTAAATTTCTGCTCCATAAGATTGAGTTGAGCACCTCAATGACCTTCCTTCCACTGCTAGTTCTTTTTTAAATTTCTACCTTTGATTTTCCCTGCAACTCTAAAATGGATCCCATGTAAGAGTGTAAGTCATCTGGATCATTAGTGTGGAATTCTGTTTTCTGGTAATTAATCTTCAAATCTCAGTTTCTATGTTCAGTTGCTAATTAGTTGCACATATAATTTGCATCCTCCCCGTCTTGTGCTATATCTGCTTGGTCATCATCGGCAAATAGTAGGTGACGTAAATAATCTTTAATTTCTGGCCCCATCCCACTGCATTTACGACTGATATCTGTATAGATTTTAAATAATGTTGGTGACATAGGCAGTCCTGTAACAGACGCTTGCTTGTTCTAAATTTCTGTGAAAGTGTACCACCAATTTTCACGTGACGCATATTATCTTTATATATTTCTTGTATTATTTAAATTAAAGGACCGTTTATGTCTGCCAAATGTAATGCTCTCCAAAGTAGTTTGAGGGACAGTATCATACGCTTTTTCTAAATCTATGAAAATTAATCAATATTTTTTTTGTTTTTTTCTCTTTGTTTCTCTAAGACCTGTCGTAATGTGAGAATATGGTCTACGCATGATCTACCGGCATATTCTTAATTATTTTCCCAAAAATTCTTAATGTGTTTAGAACACAAATTACTCGGTAGTTATAGCAGCTTTTGTGACCCCTTCCTTAAATAAATCGTTAATACAGCCCAGCTTCATTTCCTTGGGTACAGAATTTCCTAGTAACATTTTATTGAATAACTGTGTTACTAGTTTGACAATTTCGTCGCCACCATATTTGAAGAGCTCCACACTGACGTTGCTGGCCCAAGTGATTTACCGTTTTTCCCTGTTCTTAATGCATTATTCACCTCGCTTTCCAACACTTGGATCTCCTCCATTTCCTGCCCCTTATCTTCCACTGTTCCTTCCTCCAGATACTCTTGTCTATCCTCATTTAATAATTTCCCATTCTTTTGGTATAAGTTGAAGAGTGGTTTTGGCTTTTATCTCTTGTCGAAGTCCTTTTAATACTGACGACGCTAGTTCCGCTCTCCCAAATCCTAGTTTGCTATTGATATTGGCACATGTCCTTCCCATGCTTCATTCTTCGCTGTCCTTATTTCTTTTATCACTTCATTCTTCTTTTCTTTGTAGATTGTTCTTGTTGCTTTCGATTTATCATGCAGCCTTCAGTTGACTGTGTTCCACGTTTCATTACCAATTCTGTTTCATCCGACCGCCATTCTGCTGTACAGCTGTGATTGTTTTCCCTTATCCCAGCACCTCTGCTGCTATACTTATAACATGGGACTTTATGTAATCATACATTTCCTCTGTACGTCCTTCAAATGATTCTTGCAATGATTTTTCCATCTGGCAGCAAAGAATGTTCGTGTACATTCATACTGTAGGCTGTCAAAAGTGAAGTATAGAGTTTCAGCTTTCTCAGCACAATTCGTTTTAATGTTATTAGAATCATTCCTTGCATTCTCCCATGGCCAAAACCTCTTCGTTATTACTAAAGAATGGTTTGATCCACGCTGGGCTCCTCTATAAGATCTAACATCTGCTGCTTTGAAACTCCCTGTCTGTCAAATGATCATACAATCTATTGTAGAACTAAGTTCTCTAGTATTCTAGGTGCTACAGTCTGGAACCGCGAGACCGCTACGGTCGGAGGTTCGAATCCTGCCTCGGGAATGGATGTGTGAGATGTCCTTAGGTTAGTTAGGTTTAGGTAGTTCTAAGTTCTAGGGGACTGATGAACTCAGGTGTTAAGTCCCACAGTGCTCAGAGCCATTTGAACCATCTAGTATTTTGTTGTCTAGTACATTTACGAATATTCTTGTGTTTAAAAAATGTATTGGTTATTTTCAAGTCAAACTGTTCAGAGATTTCAGTAAGTCGTTCTCCATTGTCATTATATTCTGTTTCTTTATGTTTTCCCAGTATCAGACATGATTCTCTAATTCCTACTCCTCCGTTCATATCCCCCATGATAACCAGTTCTTTCTTCTTAGGGATTTTTTCTATAGTCTCGGTAAGGATTGTCCATAAAGTATTTTCCTTCTGGTCTATTGCATCATTCGTGAGTGCATATACACCAATAATTACAACTTCTCTGGCAAATAGAGTCATTTCTACCACAATAATACAATAATACATTCATTAATTTCCAATTATTGATTCTCTTTTTTCATGCTTTCTTTATCATAATGAAGACTTCTGCTTTGGCTCCTACCGCTTTGGACACCCCACTCCAACTATGTTCATAATTACCAAGATGTTGTCCTCCATTGAATTTCCTCTTGGTCTCAGAGAATACGGCAACATCCATTTTGAAACTGTCAAGTTCTGTTAGTAATAGATTCCGTTTTATTAAAATACTTTGCACATTCCAGCATTCAAATGTCATTTTCCTATTTTCTTCGCCAGTTAATCGTCCAAATTTCCTGTTTTTCCTAGGCATGTTATTAGATTTTTTAGCACTTTAAGCTTTTCACGTGAGTGAGGAGCTGGCCCACTGCACAACCCCCAACCTGCGAGACCAACTAATTTATTGTCAAAGTTTCCTTCTGTAGCCTCTGATAAGCCAATATCATGCTACAAGGCAGCTGCCACCAGTTTTGGTCCACCCCTGGTATTTTATTTCCACAGATACCCAATATATCTGGTGAGCATTCCCCTATCCGCCACCTGGGAGCTGTCCGATGTGAGACTAGCAACTCCACACAGGGCAACGTAGTTTTAACTACACTCCTGGAAATGGAAAAAAGAACACATTGACACCGGTGTGTCAGGCCCACCATACTTGTTCCGGACACTGCGAGAGGGCTGTACAAGCAATGATCACACGCACGGCACAGCGGACAGACCAGGAACCGCGGTGTTGGCCGTCGAATGGCGCTAGCTGCGCAGCATTTGTGCACCGCCGCCGTCAGTGTCAGCCAGTTTGCCGTGGCATACGGAGCTCCATCGCAGTCTTTAACACTGGTAGCATGCCGCGACAGCGTGGACGTGACCCGTATGTGCAGTTGACGGACTTTGAGCGAGGGCGTATAGTGGGCATGCGGGAGGCCGGGTGGACGTACCGCCGAATTGCTCAACACGTGGGGCGTGAGGTCTCCACAGTACATCGATGTTGTCGCCAGTGGTCGGCGGAAGGTGCACGTGCCCGTCGACCTGGGACCGGACCGCAGCGACGCACGGATGCACGCCAAGACCGTAGGATCCTACGCAGTGCCGTAGGGGACCGCACCGCCACTTCCCAGCAAATTAGGGACACTGTTGCTCCTGGGGTATCGGCGAGGACCATTCGCAACCGTCTCCATGAAGCTGGGCTACGGTCCCGCACACCGTTAGGCCGTCTTCCGCTCACGCCCCAACATCGTGCAGCCCGCCTCCAGTGGTGTCGCGACAGGCATGAATGGAGGGACGAATGGAGACGTGTCGTCTTCAGCGATGAGAGTTGCTTCTGCCTTGGTGCCAATGATGGTCGTATGCGTGTTTGGCGCCGTGCAGGTGAGCGCCACAATCAGGACTGCATACGACCGAGGCACACAGGGCCAACACCCGGCATCATGGTGTGGGGGGC
Organism: Schistocerca americana; assembly: GCF_021461395.2. Taxonomy (NCBI): domain Eukaryota; kingdom Metazoa; phylum Arthropoda; class Insecta; order Orthoptera; family Acrididae; genus Schistocerca; species Schistocerca americana. The sequence continues at coordinate 352,133,240 of NC_060121.1, read as the reverse complement.
GATCTCCTACACTGGCCGTACACCACTGGTGATCGTCGAGGGGACACTGAATAGTGCACGGTACATCCAAACCGTCATCGAACCCATCGTTCTACCATTCCTAGACCGGCAAGGGAACTTGCTGTTCCAACAGGACAATGCACGTCCGCATGTATCCCGTGCCACCCAACGTGCTCTAGAAGGTGTAAGTCAACTACCCTGGCCAGCAAGATCTCCGGATCTGTCCCCCATTTAGCATGTTTGGGACTGGATGAAGCGTCGTCTCACGCGGTCTGCACGTCCAGCACGAACGCTGGTCCAACTGAGGCGCCAGGTGGAAATGGCATGGCAAGCCGTTCCACAGGACTACATCCAGCATCTCTACGATCGTCTCCATGGGAGAATAGCAGCCTGCATTGCTGCGAAAGGTGGATATACACTGTACTAGTGCCGACATTGTGCATGCTCTGTTGCCTGTGTCTATGTGCCTGTGGTTCTGTCAGTGTGATCATGTGATGTATCTGACCCCAGGAATGTGTCAATAAAGTTTCCCCTTCCTGGGACAATGAATTCACGGTGTTCTTATTTCAATTTCCAGGAGTGTATAATGTAACTCCTGTAATTGCTAACTTCTCAAAACAGATTCGTGATTTCCTGTCAGAGAGGTTACACTTCGAGGTAACTGACGGCAAATCATCGAGTAAAGCAGAAGTAATTCCGCGAATTTCCATAGGTAGTGATCTTGACCCTTGCTGTTCGTTATCTATATGAACGGTTTAGGAGACACTATGGGAAGCCGTCATAGATTTTGGAGACGATGTTGTTGTTTATCGTCTAGTTAACTCATCGGAAGATCAAAATCAATTGCAAAGCGAATTGTATAAGATATCTCTATGGTGTGAAAATTAGTAATGGAACCTAAATAATAAAAAGTGAGAGATCATCCACATGAGCTGTAAAGGGAATCTGTTAAACTTCGGTTACACGATAAATCAATAAAATCTAAAGACTGCCGTAAATTCAACTAAATATCTAGGTATTACAATTACGAAGAACGTAAACTTGAAAGAACACACAGAAATTGTTGTAGGGAAGGCGAACCAAAGCCTGCGTTTTACTGGCAGGACACTTAGAAGCATTACCAAATGTACTAAAGAGACTGCAAGCACTGCGCTTGTCCGTCCTCTTTAGGAGTACTGTTGCGAGGTGTAGCATCAATACCAAATAAGAAACTTCCTGGCAGATTAAAACTGTGTGCCCGACCGAGACTCGAACTCGGGACCTTTGCCTATCGCGGGCAAGTGCTCTACCATCTGAACTACCGAAGCACGACTCACGCCGGGTCCTCACAGCTTTACTTCTACGTCTACATCTACATCCACATCTACATCCATACTCCGCAAGCCACCTGACGGTGTGTGGCGGAGGGTACTTGAGTAGCTCTATCGGTTCTCCCTTCTATTCCAGTCTCGTATTGTTCGTGGAAAGAAAGATTGTCGGTATACCTCCGTGTGGGCTCTAATCTCCCTGATTTTATTCTCATGGTCTCTTCTCGAGATATACGTAGATGGGAGCAATATACTGCTTGACTCTACGGTGAAGGTATGTTCTCGAAACTTCAACAAAAGCCCGTACCGAGCTACTGAGCGTCTCTCCTGCAGAGTCTTCCACTGGAGTTTATCTGTCAACTCCGTAACGCTTTCGCGATTACTAAATGATCCTGTAACGAAGCGCGCTGCTCTCCGTTGGATCTTCTATATCTCTTCTATCAACCCTATCTGGTGCGGATCCCACACTGCTAAGCAGTATTCAAGCAGCGGGCGAACAATCGTACTGTAACCTACTTCCTTTGTTTTCGGATTGCATTTTCCTAGGATTCTTCCAATGAATCTGTCTGGCATCTGCTTTACCGACGATCAACTTTATATAATCATTCCATTTTAAATCACTCCTAATGCGTACTCCCAGATAATTTATGGGTTTAACTGCTTCCAGTTGCTGACCTGCTATATTGTAGCTAAATGATAAGGGATCTTTCTTTCTATGTATTCGCAGCACATTACACTTGTCTGCATTGAGATTCAATTGCCATTCCCTGCACCATGCGTCAATTCGCTGTAGATCCTCCCACATTTCAGTACAATTTTCCATTGTTACAACCTCTCGATGTACTACAGCATCATCCGCAAAAAGCCTCAGTGAACTTCCGATGTCATCCACAAGGTCATTTATGTATATCGTGAATAGCAACGGTCCTACGACAACCCATGCTGCACACCTGAAATCACTCTTACTTCGGAAGACTTCTCTCCATTGAGAATGACATGCTGCGTTCTGTTATCTAGGAACTCTTCAATCCAATCACACAACTGGTCTGATAGTCCAATTGCTCTTACTTTGTTCATTAAACGACTGTGGGGAACTGTATCGAACGCCTTGCGGAAGTCAAGAAACACGGCATCTACCTGTGAACCCGTGTCTATGGCCCTCTGAGTCTCGTGGACGAATGGCGCGAGCTGGGTTTCACACGACCGTCTTTTTTCGAAACCCATGCTGATTCCTCCAGAAAAGTCATTATTCTCGAACATAATACGTGTTCCAAAATTCTACAACTGATCAACGTTAGAGATATAGGTCTATAGTTCTGCACATCTATTCGACGTCCCTTCTTGAAAACGGGGATGACCTGTGCCCTTTTCCAATCCTTTGGAACGCTACGCTCTTCTAGAGAACTACTGTACACCGCTGCAAGAAGGGAGGCAAATTCCTTCGCGTACTCTGTGTAAAATCGAACTGGTATCCCATCAGGTCTAGCGGTCATTCTTCTTTTGAGCGACTTTAATTGTTTCTCTGTCCCTCTGTCGTCTATCTCGATATCTACCATTCTGCCATCTGTACGACAATCTGGAGAAGGAACTACAGTGCAGTCTTCCGCTGTTAAACAGCTTTGGAAAAAGACATTTAGTATTTCGGCCTTTAGTCTCTCATCCTCTGTTTCAGTACCATTTTGGTCACAGAGTGTCTGGACATTTTGTTTTGATCCACCTACCGCTTTGACATAAGAGCAAAATTTCTTAGGATTTTCTGCCAAGTCAGTACATAGAACTTCACTTTCAAATTCATTGAATGCCTCTCCCATAGCCCTCCTCACACTACATTTCGCTTCGCGTAATTTTTGTTTGTCAGCAAGGCTTTGGCTATGTTTATGTTTGCTGTGAAGTTCCCTTTGCTTCCGCAGCAGTTTTCTAACTCGGTTGTTGTACCATCTCTTACGATCTTGCTTGGCGCATACTAATCTAACGCATATTGTACCATGGTTTTGAACTTTGTCCACTGATCCTCAACACTATCTGTACTTGAGACAAAACTTTTGTGTTGAGCCGTCAGGTACTCTAAAATCTACATTTTGTCGCTTTTGCTAAACAGAAATATCTTCCTACCATTTTAAATATTTCTATTTACGGCTGAAATTATCAATGCAGTAACCGCTTTATGATCGCTGATTCCCTGTTCTTTGTTAACTGTTTCAAATAGTTCGGGTCTGTTTGTCACGAGAATGTCTAATATGTTATCGCCAATAGTCGGTTCTCTCTTTAACTGCTCAAGGTAGTTTTCAGAAAAAACACTTTAAAAAATTTCACTGGATTCTTTGTCCCTGCCACCCGTTATGAACTTTGAGTCTCCCAATCTATATCCGGCAAATTAAAATCTCCACCCAAAACTATAACATCGTCGGGAAATCTACTCGAAATATTTTCCAAATTATCCTTCAGGTGCTCAGCCACAACAGCTGCTGAGCCAGGGGGCCTATAGAGACATCCAATTACCATGTCTGAGCCTGCTTTAACCGTGACCTTCACCCAAATTATTTCACATGTCGGATTTACGTCAATTTCCTTCGATACTATTGCACTTCTTATCGCTATAAACACGCCTCCCCCTTCACTGTCTAGCCTGTCTCTGCGGTATACGGTATACATTCCAGTGTGAGTTTAGGATTTCATTACTGTTTACGTCTGGTTTCAGTCAACTTTCTGTCCCTAGTACTATGTGGGCATTGTGACCGTTTATTAATGAGAGTAGTTCTGGGACCTTTCTATAGACGCTCCTGCACTTTACTATTAGCACATTAATATTGTTATTCCCTTTTGCATTTTGCCTACTCCTACCTTGCTGCGTCTCGGGAGGCGTCTTGTCGGGCCTAGAGAGGGAATTCTCTAACCTGAAAAACCCACATTCTGCCAATATCTCGTCTCCTACCTTCCAGACTTGACAGAAGCTCTCCTGCGAACCTTGCAGAACTAGCACTCTTGAAAGAAAGGATACTGCGGAGACATGGCTTAGCCACAGCCTGGGGGATGTTTCCAGAATGAGATTTTCACCCTGCAGCGGAGTGTGCGCTGATATGAAACTTTCTGGCAGATTAAAACTGTGTGCCCGACCAAGACTCGAACTCAGGACCTTTGCCTTCCGCGGGCTAGTGCTATACCATCTATTTTATTTTTATTTTATTTTTTTCGGGCAAGTTCTCTACCCAACTTTTTTTTAGTGCTCTACCAACTTTTTTTGTTTTGTTTACACAAGGGAACCACTCTTTTTGCCAGGAATTAGGTTTATTATTATTATTATTATTTTATTAAGGAAGGTAGGAGAAACAGAAACGTTTATCATTCACAAAATAAACATAGTACGTCCTGACACATAATAACTGTCCTGGAAGGAACCTCGCTGCCGTCCTACCATACAGCATGAAATAGCAACAAAATTAAAGTGGGGCCATCTCCGGCACCCTAAAGGAAAGTATTTATAGATATGAAAACAAAATTTGAAGTACATCCATTTGCTAACTGTGCAAGCGTTGGTTTTCCCTAGGTCGCATACTCGCATAGTGTCTTTAGCTGATCACTTTACTTGGTCGGTTTCACAACGACAGCACCGCCGCTCATCTTTGCGCACCCTGCACACCCCAAGTACATGGCGGGTCCGCAAAAACCGTTACTAGGAAATTGGGATACCAATCCTTGTACTTGTGTAGCCATAATAGTTTTGTGCGTCCATCTTGCAAGTATTGCCAGTAACCCAGGACGTTCAGTACGTTCTGACGGGTGTCTCTATAGATGTAATGGACCGTCACACCTGTGATCCACGCCACTGCGTTCGTCTTATAACGCGGAAAATACGTTTCCTCTGGAAAAAATACTATGTCAGGAGAGACTGCTGTATAGATAGTGCGCCGCATGAGCGCTATTATCTGCCTTGCGAGAGTCCAGACAGCCAATGCCTCGCCGCAGACCAGCCGATGGTCGTCCGCATCCAGCACGCCGCATTGCTCACACATGGGCGAATACGCCAAATGTATTGCGTACTGTTTATCATTCGTAGGGTATTTTCGGTTCACGACCATGTACCATGTTGATCTGACTGATGTAGGTAGGTGGGGACGGTGGACAGTGCGCCACACCACATTAACCGTGCGCCACACCACATTAACAGCTGGATGTTTCCGTTCCACCCTATTCCGGGCGATCTGTCGAAGAAGCAGGTGGTACACGTCCTTCGATGTCGACTGTCGGGTCGTCGGTAAACGCACTCGAACGTAACTGTGTTCCACGATGAACGTACGCACATACGTTAACGGGGGCGATGTATGGCCGACACTGACTGGAGGAAGATGCGATGTTGGTACTAGTTCTTCGATGATCGTCCCCGTAAGCGAGTGATTCCTGTTGCGCCACCGTTTGAGCATAGTATTAATATACATGGCGCGCGCCTTCTCGTGCACGTTCACTAAACCAACGCCTCCCTCTCGCGCTGCGAGGGTAAGCGTGTTGTACTGTACCTTAAAAAGCTGTCCCAGTCATACATAGTACCCAAAAGCCGCTTGAATCCTCATAGCCATCGTGCACGTCAAGGTGAGGAGGTGTGTCAGGTGGCAAATCATGGGCGCGAAATAAATGCTGACAAGTAACACTCGCTGCAGCATATCCATTGACCGTAGGGCGTTTAGTCGTACTGCCGTGCGAACTCTGAGTAAAAGCCTTCGGTAGTTGTCCGCAGCCGTTCCCGCTGTCTCCTTATGAAAGGTGATACCCAAACAGCGAAGGGTTTGCACCACAGGTAAGGGTCCTTCCGTTCCTGGTTCTAGTCCCCGCCCCACATGCATGAATTGTGATTTTCGGTAGTTGACCACACTTCCAGCTGCCCTCCCATGCGTCTGTAGCCAATCCAGTGGTGCTTCAGTCTCCCCTCATTCCATACGAGGAACACGATGTCATCCACGTATGCTCTGCATTTGAATGATAAATGCCGTAGGGAGATCCCGTTAAGACGGCGGCGAAGGCCTGTGAGGCACGGTTCTAAGGCGATCGCATAATGGAGAATCGACATGGGGCAACCCTGTCTCACTGATCTTAAGATCTTAAAATACTCAGTTCTCCCTCCGTTGACCACCATCGGTGATGTGGCGCCGTGCAACAGCCGCATCACAGCTTTGGTCAGTAATGGCGAGACACCCATCCTGTTCATCACCGCCGCGAGGTACACATGATCCACGCGATCAAAAGCATGATCGAAATCTACTGCAACCATCGCACCCCGGGGCGGCATGCAGCCGAGAGGGTGACGACGTCACGATAGTCTCCCAAGGCTGTGTGGATATTACTGATGCCGCCAAGACAAGTCTGATCGGCATGTATTCGATTCTCCAGCGACTTTTTGATACGACTGCCCAGGATGCGCATGAAGATCTTGTAGTCATTATTAAGGAGGGTCAAGGGGCGATAATCAGAAGGCCATTTGCCACCACGGGGCTTTGGTACCGGTATCATGAGTCATTCCGTGAATTGAATGTGAACCGGTACTTCTTGCCGCAGAAGCTCATTAAACATGCATAGCCACATCGGTGTCATAATGGTCACAAAGAGAATCCGTCTGGACCTGGGGACTTGTTGCAGGGACCTCGTGTAATCGCTTCCTCTAGCGCTTCACACGTAATTTCTGATAACCCGTCCGCTTCCCCATTCACACTCGTCGCGTCTGGGATCTCTTCCAGGACGTTTCCCAGCTCCCTCTGACCCTCCACGTTGCTCGCATAGAATCTGCTAAAATGATCCGTGAACGCCTGTGCTATGTCCCTTTGTGTTGTAAAACGACAGCCATCGCCGAGATCGATCTCACGTATTAAATTCCTTCGTCTTCTTCGTCTTTCCTTTATCACGTAATGCAGCGAGGGAACCTCGTTGGGCAGGAAATCCTGCCATCCTCAGCGTCGCAAGTTGTACCAACTTCGCCTTAACCCGGTGGACGGCCGTCTGGTGTAGGTGGTTGAGCTAACAGTTCCCGGAGAGCCGTAAAGTAAAACTCAGTGGTCGTGCGCTGCCATTGAGAAATCTCCTTCCCGTAACCTATTAACGTCCTCCGCAAAGCTGGCTTCACGCACTCGATCCACCACTGCAGGACAGAACCGAAAGAATGTCGTCGATGGAGGCAGCCATGCCACGCGTCCTCCACCATGCGTCGGCATTCTGCATCTCGCAGGTGGGAGACGTTCATCTTCCAATTACCCCTCCGTCTCCATACCTGGTGTCTATCAAGGTTAACCGTACAAATATATGCCTCGTGGTCTGTAAACGCTGTCGGCCATGTTTCTGCGTCCACCATCGACATTGCTAACGTCCTTGAAACGTAGATCCGATCCAAACGGCTCGCGGAGTGGCTATTAAGAAATGTATATCCTGGTTGGTTGCGATACTTCAGGTCCCATGTATCGTCCAATTCCATCCCGTTGACCAGCTCCCTAAGTTCTTGGCTAGTAGTATAGTTGGGTTGTTGGTCCTTTCTGTAGAGCACACAAATAAAATCTCCGCCGAGTATGCAACCATCGTATCGTCCCTGGAACAACGGTGTAACCTCATGGGCGTAAAAATCTGTTCTGTCCCTCCTCTTATCCGAGCCTGACGGTGCGTATATGTTGATCAAACGTATTCTACCTATAGTCACGGCCGTACCACGGGCAGAAGGCAAATACTCTACTTCGTCTGCACGTATCCCTTCCTTTAATAGTATAGCTGTGCCAACACCTCTCTCGTCACAAGGGGAACAGTAAATGTCGTAACCGTAAAAGTCCGAGGGGGGAAGAACCCGAACTTCCTGTAATAGTGCTATGCCTAAATCCGCAGCCTTTATCATGTCACTAAGCATCTTGATTTTTACAGGCGCCCCAATGCTATTGATGTTAACAGACCCTATCCGATAAGCTTGTTGCATGGCTGTCAACGTAGATAGAGTACCGTACGGTCGCTAATTCTTCCGTACATAGGCTGCTGTCGTACTAACGTCCCCCGCCGTCCCCTCATATGGTCTGCCGTTATTCCGTGCACTCTTCCGGTCTTACACCGGGAGAGTGTGTGGGAGCAGTTCCTCCGGCATCATCTGTTCCCGACGGGGGTGGGTCTTCTGACCAGTCCCCTAATGTCCCATCGTTGTCGTGCGGTGCAGGCGCCGTAGCCTCCTCAGTAGCCTGTTGCCGTCGATCGAACTCCTTCGCTGCGTCTGGAGCATCGTCAGCGGTAGGTCGTGTCGCTGTCCCGCTGGCCACCGTTGCATCCACGCTAGGCAGTTCTTCTGTATCCATGGTCGCCTGCTCTGTACCGTAAACGTCTCAGAATTGTCTGTCAGATCAGAGTGGTCGTTCTCCACTGTGAGGCGGCGCTTCTTCCGGCGTTTTTGTGATCGCTGTTTACGTTGCCGGGCCTCGGTATCAGAGGTCAGCATGGTCTCCAGTTGTTCGTGGGGGACGTCGGAATCGTACGCCACCGTATTATCGACGTCTGCAAGTGCCTTATCTGAAGGGGCCGCAAGCAGCACCGAAGAGAAGGCGTCCTGTGACTGCTGCAGGCGGTCCAGCGCAATGCCGTCCTTCCGTGGCTCGCCACGATCTGCCGCTGTCTGTGTGTTCTGGTACGCTTCTGTCTCGCGGCTCACGTCATCGCGTAATGCGGCGACAGAAGTCATGGGGAGCACAGCTGGATGCGGCGTGTGGGGTGGATCATCTCGTGGCAACTGTAATAACCTTCGTTGAGCACACTCCGAACGTACGTGTCCCTCCTTCCTTCCTTGGTTGTCCGCCGTAGATGACAATCGCCCTACAACCAGCGATGGACAAGTATGACGGGACGTGTTTTCGGAGTTCGATCCGTATTTGTCTAACGCCATTGAGGACAGGATACGTCTTGAAACTCGCCCACTTTTCAGCCACGTGGGATAGGACCGTTCCGTAAGGACGCAGGGCGTCTGTCACTAATTCTTCTGGCACTTCGAATGGAAGCTCAAAGACGCGGATCGTTCGGAGTCCCATGCCGGCGTGTTCAACTGTTACCGCTCCAACATTCCCGTACGAATGACAGAAACGAAGTCCTTGTCGGTGTCGGAGTAGTATTTCGTCACATGCCGCTTCATTTATGAGCTTTACATAGACCACGCTGCTGACTATAAATAAGTGTATTCCAACTAGAACGTCAGGTTCGATTTTCACCTCGTCCCGCAAATAACGTTCGATCTCGTAAGCCTTCGGTCGAGCATATTCGTTTACAAAACCAAATTTCAGTGTCGATTTGCGGAACGACAAGGCCATGATTCGATCAATGTATAGCGCGGCACACCGCTACACACTTAACGTAACCACCTATCGAGCAGACGTGCGGCAGGGACGTAAACACCGTCCGAACCGCTGCGGCGCTGAAGGCTGACTGAGTTACCGAAGCACGGCTCACGCCCGGTCCTCACAGCTGTACTTCTGCCAGTATCTCGTCTCCCGAGTTCGAGTCTCAGAGTCTCGGTCGGGCACACAGTTTTAATCTGCCAGGAAGTTTCATATCAGCGCACACTCCGCTGCAGAGTGAAAATCTCATTCTGGAAACATCCCCCAGGCTGTGGCTAAGCCATGTCTACGCAGTATCCTTTCTTTCAGGAGTGCTAGTTCTGCAAGGTTCGCAGGAGAGCTTCTGTAAAGTTGGGAAGGTAGGAGACGAGATACTGGCAGAAGTAAGGAGTGCTAGTTCTGCAAGGTTCGCAGGAGAGCTTCTGTAAAGTTGGGAAGGTAGGAGACGAGATACTGGCAGAAGTAAGGCTGTGAGGACCGGGCGTCAGTCGTGCTTCGGTAGTTCAGATGGTAGAGCACTTGCCCGTGAAAGGCAAAGGTCCCGAGTTCGAGTCTCGGTCGGGCACACAGTTTTAATCTGCCAGGAATTTTCATATCAGCGCACACTCCGCTGCAGAGTGAAAATATCATTCTGAATACCAAATAGGATTAACAGAGGGCCGGCCGAAGTGGCCGTGCGGTTAAAGGCGCTGCAGTCTGGAACCGCAAGACCGCTACAGTCGCAGGTTCGAATCCTGCCTCGGGCATGGATGTTTGTGATGTCCTTAGTTTAGTTAGGTTTAACTAGTTCTAAGTTCTAGGGGACCTCAGCAGTTGAGTCCCATAGTGCTCAGAGCCATTTGAACCATTTGATTAACAGAGTTCATCGAGTAATTTCAAAGAAGAGCAGCACGTTTTGTATTATCGAGAAATAGAGGAGAGTGTGTCACTGACATCTGGGGTGGACATCATTAAGACAAACGCGTTATTCGTTACGGCGGGATCTTCTCACGAAGTTTCAATCACTAACTTTCTACTCCGAATGAGAAAATATTTTTTCGGCGCCGACCTACATCGGGAAAAACTATTAACATAATAACATTAAGAGAATAAGAGCTCGCACGGGAAGATATAGGTGTACGTCCTTTTCGCTCGCCGTTCGAGACTGTAGTAATAGAGAATTATTGTGAAGTTGGTTCGATGAACCCTCTCCCAGGTACTTAAGTCTAATTTCCAGAGCAGCCATATAGATGTAGATGTAGACAGCGAAACATTCAGGAGGCACGATAGTAACGTCATGTTCGAGGAGACTATAAAAAAGAATTCAAAATACCAGTACTTGTGTTTCGGTATCCTCGAAGGCGAGAGTGTTGTACATTGAGGATAGTGATCCTAAGAATGTTCCTCCAGCCGTAGCTGTGCTTTCTTTGCTTGTTCTGGGAGAAAGCTCATCAACTAGAACACAGGAAATATTAGTTCACTTTATCGCATAACTGACTAAGAGATTTACTTAACGTTGACAAACTTAAATTTACACCTGTCATTGAGTATCAAAGCATCGCCTGATGCACTTATTAACAACCTTTTCTCTTGAACTACAAAATGCAAAACTTACGAAAGCACATTTCAGCAGAAACTTTAACAATTGTAACTGTCCTACACGAGGATGTTGACGCTGTATCTGAGGTCACGTACTGCTGAACTGTGATGCTCAACACAATATTGACCTCAGCGTGAGAGTGCTGCTATACTGAGACTGCCTCCCGTTGGTTGTTTGTGGATTGCAGCGAACCCTCGCCAATGTCTGGTATCGATTCGCGTTGCTGACTTTGGTGTGGCACCCCGATGTCTGGGCGATACCACAAGGGGCACAGGATTCTCTCTCATTGATACACGAATTTAATCATAAGTTTTAGAAAGAAAGCATGAGGTAACGCGCACTACCGGGCAATATAAGCGGATGCCGGAGGTTTCTACTGGATTGACTGTTCTTAGACATGAGTGTGTTTTTTGCAGCATTTGAAAATATTATCACTTACACATATTTAAGTGCTGTAGAACATATTCAAGCTATTTGTAAGATAATGTTAATTCTCCTGTTACAGAATTTAGTGGTGGGTAAAATTCTATATATATATATTTTAAATTAAGCCGCACTGAGATGGTCATGCACAATCTTGCTCCTCCTTCCATGAAGTATGCGCTATTTAGTCTTAATTACCAACAGTTCTATTTTCAAACTGTATTTAACTTTTTTTTTATAATACTTCTACTTCATTTGGCTTGCTGATTATTTTTGTGCAGATTATTGCTGGGCAGTAGTGTAATAATGTAACCAAGAGACCGTTAAATACAGTATTGAGAAGGTTTTTTTCATTACATCTCTTTTAAAATTCAATAAAATGTATTTTCCTAGACAGATGACTATGTTGTACTTTGGAATATTTTCCATACTGAAAAATTCTTTCTTTCCGAGAGTATGTTTTCTAATTGCAGAAAAAGTGTGCAGCAGACAAAATGTGGACGATATCATTTAAAATGGTAGAAAACCAAGGTACAGCACTTTCCCCTACAATAAAACTGTAGTGCACGTGGAATGCAGCTCAACATGGAGCGGATGTGAAGAAAATTACAGTATATACACGGGGCTGAACCGCTTCAAAGTTTCGAAAAGACTGGAAGCTACTCTCTGGAGACTATGAGCAAGTCAGTCTCTGCTACCTCCTTCTCCTTGGGGTGTTAGTGAGTTCCCCTGTGGATTTCGGAAGTAATGGGGAAGGACCAGCTGCAAGTGGGAACTTTTACGAGAGTCTCCAGTGTGCTACTTGGAAGAAATCTGCGTCTGCTCTGAGTACTACGGCAAAGAGGAGGAAATCACTTCTCCAAAACACACATTCTCTTGTCACATGACATACTAACTGTTTAAATAATTTTTATAAGGCTGCTGATGCAGAACATCATTAGCTGTTGACCTGTTGCTGTTGACATGGAGCTATTTTAATTTTCAGGTATTAATTTCTGTTACAGTATTCACGCACAAATTTTTTTAAGAAGTAAGTTTTCCAGAACTAAAAACTGCACTCTATACTTTTGTCCAAAGTATTGGTGTTTCAGTATCAGAGGGGAGCACCTACGAAGCCTGGAACTCAAGCTGAGACTGATCACAAACGACAAGTCTACAAAAAACTCTGTTACATTAATAGCCAGGAGAATCAACTGTCCAGTCTAGCGGCAAGTTAATGACTTACTGGTGGAAGTGCATTTACGTTCTGGTGTCTAGAACCTATGAAGTGGTGCCTTACATTGATTCCATGTTGGTCTGATCCACGCAGTCGTTAATATTTTACTGGTTTCCGTTTCATGTGTTATTTACTTATTATTCTATCTACTTTTTGTTTTGACGGATTAGAGCGTTTAAGTACTATTGGACGTCGGATCGAGAACTGCGTACTGAGGGTTTGTGTAACATAGCTTAGTATTTAACACACAAGTCACCCATATGGGGCGACGGAGGGGGGGGGGGGGAGAGGGGGGGCAATGACTATGTAAGTAGGCAGTTTCTGTTTTCTTATTGGTAACGCCACGTAGCGCTCTGTATGAAAATCACTGGTTGTGCTGTGTGCAGTATGTGGCTAGTTTGCATTGTTGTCTCCCATTGTAGTGTTGGGCAGCTGGATGTTAACAGTGCGTAGCGTTGCGCAGTTGGAGGTGAGCCGCCAGCAGTGGTGGATGTGGGGATAGAGATGGCGGAGTTTTGAAATTTGTAAGACTGAATGTCATGAAACTGCTATATATATTATGACTATTAAGGTAAATACATTGTTTGTTCTCTATTAAAATCTTTCATTTGCCAACTATGCCTATAAGTAGTCAGTGCCTTCCGTAGTTTGAATCTTTTATTTAGCTGGCAGTAGTGGCGCTCGCTGTACTGCAGTAGTTCGAGTAACGAAGATTTTTGTGAGGTAAGTGATTTGTGAAAGGTATAGGTTAACGTTAGTCAGGGCCATTCTTTTGTAGGGATTTTTGAAAGTCAGATTGCGTTGCGCTAAAAATATTGTGTGTCAGTTTAAGCACAGTCAGGTATAATTGTTCTAATGGGACGTTTCATATGTCGACGTTTAGCCGAGGATACCTCACTGGAATCTTCTGATTTTTTTCTTGTAGTTTGTGTAATTAGTGTAGCTATTGTTTACTGCTAGCGCGTAATTGTAGAGAGAATCTCCTTTGTAGTTGCAGTCTTTTCATTGTTGTTGGGGCATGCATGTAGATTTGCACCAAGTATTTCGCAGCTGCGCTTGCAATTAACTAGATATTATTTTCAGTGCTATGTTAATGTATTTTCTTATTTTGCTCTTCCCATTGTGTTTTTCTGTGTTATTGTGACAATAATGGCGTTTGAAAAACGTAATACTAGGCTCCAAAGTAAACTGAGAAATGACAGTGAAGACGAAAGCAGTGTGTTAGCGCCACCGAGTAATGAATTAACTAATGTTCAAAGTAGTAATTTGGTAATTGTGCATAGGGAAATGGAGCGGGCAGCAAATAACGGTGTAGACAGTGAAACAATTAGTGAACAGAGAACCATTATCGATCGATCGGTCAGCAACAGTTCGCCTCAGGAATCCGAAATAACAGGACACAATCTTGCAAATACTGTAGATTCAGGTTTTGGGTCCTCACCGTTTTCTCAAATAAGTCAAGACACATTTTCTGCTTGTCAAAATGTGAATGTTGCCGGTGCAACTTTACTGCCGAAAAGCACTAAAGGAACATGTTTCAGACACCAGTACATTGTTATTACAGTTAATGCAACAAATGGGACAAAGGCTACAAAAGTTAGACACAACGCTTGAACAAAATCAGAAACAAATGGGACAAAATCTTCAAAAGTTAGACACAATGGAACAACACCAGAGACAAACACAGTAACAGTCAGACGCAATGGAACAAAATCTTCACACCACGCTTGAACAAACACATGATGATTTAACTACTGAGTTACAAAAAATCGAATCGAAATGTCAAAAAGTCTGTAATGACGTAAAAACACGAATTTGTGAGCATTTCCAACCTATTTTTTCGCGTCATGAAAATGCATTACAGAATCACGAAGCAGCCATAAAAGAACTGCAAACTATTGTTCATGAAAATCATGAGACCTTGCAAGCTAAAATTGACTCAGTTGCATCTACCGATTCGGTTACGCAACTTGCAAAAACTCAGGAAAACTTAAAGGACACAGTAGATACTCTGAAAATTGGTTCAGAAAGACACATGGCGGAAATTAGTTCATTATCAGAGAAAGTAGTTGAACTTTCGGATCAGCTAAATAATTTATCTGCGAAGGTAGATGATAGTCTGAATGACACAAAACCGGTAGTCTTTAATGACACAGAAGAGTGCGAACAAATTAGGAAATTCAAACAAAATCAAAATCAATTCAATACACAGTACAAAAGAGAAATCTGGGAAGTACAAGATCAGTTGCCACAAGTAATACAAGAATTACATATTTCAGAGGACACTCGTGCTCCAACACGGGAAGAGGGACATAGAAATACGGAACAGCTACAAAATAATAACACAGGGCACTTCGGAAATTACGAAAGAAATTGGCAAGGTGCACCGAATTTTGAGATGGAACCGCCGACACGAAGTAACATTGACCGATATGTGAATCGTCGACATGATGATTTTGACTATAAGCTGTATATTACTATGCGTAAATTCAACACATTTAAGAATTCCGGCAATGACATTCATCCACAAGCGTGGCTTCATCAATTCTCTCATTGTTTTCCTCCCAACTGGTCATAGGAGCACAGGTTAGAATTTATGAGTGGCTACTTGGAGAATGAACCAGCTGTAAGAATGCGATCGGTCATTCACGATTGTCACAGTGAAGGAGAATTTTACCATGCCTTCCTCTCAGCATATTGGTCTCAAGCTACACAAGACCGAGTAAAACATAGCATCATAATGATGAAACATTTCGAACAATCTGAATTTTCCAGTCTTGTGAAATATTTTGAAGACATGTAGCACAAGAATCAGTACCTGTCAAACCCATACAGCCCCTCAGAACTCATGCACATTTGCTTAATCAAATTACCTGAACATTTGCGACATATTATTTTGGCAGGACGTTGCAAAGACGACATTGAAGCTTTTCAGGGACTCTTATAAGAATTAGAAATGGACACCGACAATCGCGGAACGCGAAAACAGGAAGCAACAATTACAGGTCACATCCGTCGCAATTCCGCGATGAAAGAAATAATTACCAGACACGACAAGGCTATTGTCACAACACAAATCGTGACCAAAGCAGACACCACCCGTATGACAACCATTGGCAGAGTAGTAATAATTACAGGGATTGCATTCCAGACGATTTTGTTAATAAGCTCATTTGGTACATTCATTTCAGCTACATACATTTTGTTCCACGAAAATGTTATCATATTCTTCGAACGACTTGTTATTTTAACAATATGGAAAAGAGAATTCGAAGAGTCTTGTCTATTTGTAAACTTTGTCAAAAGGCGAAACCATCTACTATCTCACATCGTGCTCCGTTGTTTCCAATTATTCCTTCTAAATTAAAAGAATTTGCTGCTGTTGATCTCTTGGGACCGCTTGTCAGAACATTTAATGGATTTTCGTACGTTCTAGTCGCTGTTAAACTTACTTCAAAATTTGTTTCTTTCACACCGTTACGTAAAGCCACTGAAAGGTCTGTATCCAACGCCTTTGTTAAAAATTTCTTATGTGAAGTTGGACACGTTAGTAAAGTCATTTCAGATAACAGACCGCAATTCAGATCTGCTGTTTGGTCACGCATGCTTCGGAATCATAAAATCAAACCTGTTTTTATTTCATTGTACTCACCACATTGTAACCCGACTGAACGGATTATAAAAACAATCAATAAGCTTTGGAGACTTTATTGTCACAGAAAGCATCAGCATTGGGACAGATATTTACACTTCTTTCAAAATGTGCTGAATGAAATTCCTCATGATTCCACAGCTTTACCACCTACTCTTGTACTGAAGAATGAAGAACCACCGAAAAGAATCAGAGAGCTTGTACCTTTCCCGAATACACGTAAACTTGGACACAAAGACATAATTGATTTGGCTCTTAAAAATATAAAATCTGCAGCAGACAAAAGGAGAAAACTACACAGTAAAGAAAATGCAAAGAAATTATATATAGGTCAGAAAGTTCTCATTAAAGCTCATTCATTGTCACATAAGAAGAAACACTTGAGTCACAAATTCATTCTAGTTTACAATGGACCTTACAGAATCCGACGTATACCACATGATAATTGCGTTGAAGTTGAAACTCTGCATACTAGGAAGAGTAAAGGTTTACATCACATTTCACATGTAAAACCGTTTTTTGGAAGATAATCTACTTTTTAACTTTGCCTTTGCCATAAAAATTTTCGCTTCACATTTCTAGTATGCATTGTCAGACTTAGAAACTGTTACAGTGCGGTTGTACCCGTGGTCTAGGGGTAGCGTCATTGATTCATAATCGAAACGTCTTCGGTCCTGGGTTCGATCCCCACCACTGCCTAAATTTTGATAAATAATCAGCATTGGTGGCCGAAGACTTCCGGCATAAGAAGTCAGCCTCATTCTGCCAACGGCCTTGTCAAAGGGGGCGGAGGAGCGGATAGAGGTTCAGGGCACTCTCTTGTCCTAGGGGTGGGAAATTGCCCCTAAAGGCGGAAGAATCAGCAATGATCAACGACATGAGGATGCAGAAGGCAATGGAAACCACTGCCTTAAAGACACGTAACGTCTATCCACAGGACATGTGGCCTGTCATTGAAGAAGTGTCATGATGATCTCTCCTTTGGCAAAAGTTTCCGGAATCGTCCCCCATTCGGATCTCCGGGAGGGGACTGCCAAGGGGGAGGTTACCATGTTAAAAAGATTGAATGATCAACGAAAGGATAACGTTCTATGAGTCGGGTAGGGAAACTAGAAACTCTGAAAAGGGAAATGCAAAGGCTCAATCTAGATATAGTAGGGG
This sequence comes from Schistocerca americana, assembly GCF_021461395.2. Lineage (NCBI taxonomy): Eukaryota > Metazoa > Arthropoda > Insecta > Orthoptera > Acrididae > Schistocerca > Schistocerca americana. The sequence goes on along the minus strand of NC_060121.1, from coordinate 352,115,572 downwards.
TCAGTGAAGTGAAGTGGAAGGAAGACAAGGATTTCTGGTCAGATGAGTATCGGGTAATATCAATGGCAGCAGAAAATGGTATAACAGGTGTAGGATTCGTTATGAATAGGAAAGCAGGGCAGAGGGAGTGTTACTGTGAACAGTTCAGTGACCAGGTTGTTCTAATCAGAATCGACAGCAGACCAACACCGACAACGACAGTTCAGGTATACATGCCGACGTCGCAAGCTGAAGATGAACAGATAGAGAAAGTGTATGAGGATATTGAAAGGATAATGCAGTATGTAAAGGGGGATGAAAATCTAATAGTCATGGGCGACTGGAATGCAGTTGTAGGGGAAGAAGAAAAGGTTACAGGAGAATATGGCCTTGGGACAAGGAATGGAAGAGGAGAAAGACTAATTGAGTTCTGTAACACGCTTCAGCTAGTAATAGCGAATACCCTGTTCAAGAATCACAAGAGGAGGAGGTATACTTGGAAAAGGCCAGGAGATACGGAAAGATTTTAATTAGATTACATCATGGTCAGACAGAGATTCCGAAATCAGATACTGGATTGTAAGGCATACCCAGGAGCAGATATAGACTCAGATCACAATATAGTAGTGATGAAGAGTAGACTGAAGTTCAAGACATTAGTCAGGAAGAATCAATACACAATGAAGTGGGATACGGAAGTACTAAGGAATGATGAGATACGTTTGAAGTTCTCTAACACTAGAGATACAGCAATAAGGAATAGCACAGTAGGCAGTACAGTTGAAAAGGAATGGACATCTCTAAAAAGGGCCATCAGAGAAGTTGGGAAGGAAAACATAGGTACAAAGAAGGTAGCTGCGAAGAAATCATGGGTAACAGAAGAAATACTTCAGTTGATTGATGAAAGGAGGAAGTACAAACATGTTCCGGGACAATCAGGAATACAGAAATACAAGTCGCTGAGGAATGAAATAAATAGGAAGTGCAGGGAAAAGAAGACGAAATGGCTGCAGGAAAAATGTGAAGACATCGAAAAGATATGAATGTCGGGAGGACAGACTCAGCATACAGGAAAGTCATAATAACCTTTAGTGACATTAAAAGCAACGGTGGTAACATTAAGAGTGCAACGGGAATTCCACTGTTAAATGCAGAGGAGAGAGCAGATAGATGGAAAGAATACATTGAAAGCCTCTATCAGGGTGAAGATTTGTCTGATGTGAGAGAAGAAGAAACAGGAGTCGATTTAGAAGAGATAGGAGATCCCGTATTAGAATAGGAATTTGAAAGAGCTTTGGAGGACTTACGGTCAAATAAGGCAGAAGGGATAGATAACATTCCATCAGAATTTCTAAAATCATTGGGGGAAGTGGCAACAAAACGACTATTCACGTTGGTGTGTAGAATATATGAGTCTGGCGATATACCATCTGACTTTCGGAAAGTCCACGCAATTCCGAAGACGGCAAGAGCTGACAAGTGCATCTAAGATGCTTACAAGAATAATATACAGAAGAATGGAAAGGAAAATTGAGAATGCGCTAGGTGACGATCAGTTTGGCTTTAGGAAAAGTAAAGGGACGAGAGAGGCAATTCTGACGTTACGGCTAATAATGGAAGCAAGGCTAAAGAAAAATCAAGACACTTTCATAGGATTTGACGACCTGGAAAAAGCGTTCAACAATATAAAATGATGCAAGCTGTTCGAGATTTTGAAAAAAAGTAAGGGTAAGCTATGGGGAGAGACGGGTCATATACAATATGTACAACAACCAAGAGGGAATAATAAAAGTGGACGATCAAGAACGAAGTGCTCGTATTAAGAAGGGTGTAAGACAAGGCTGTAGCCTTTTGCCCCTACTCTTCAAGCTGTACATTCAAGAAGCAATGACAGAAATAAAAGAAAGGTTCAGGGGTGGAATTAAAATACAAGGTGAAAGGATATCAATGATACGATTCGCTGATGACATTGCTATCCTGAGTGAAAGTGAAGAAGAATTAAATGATCTGCTGAACGGAATGCACAGTCTAATGAGTACACAGTATGGTTTGAGAGTAAATCGGAAAAAGACGAAGGTAATGAGAAGTAGTAGAAATGAGAACAGCGAGAAACTTAACATCAGGATTGATGGTCACAAAGTCAGTGAAGTTAAGGAATTTTGCTACCTAGGCAGTAAAATAACCAATGATGGACGAAGCAAGGAGGACATCAAAAGCAGACTCGCTATGGCCAAAAAGGCATTTCTGGCCAAGAGAAGTCTACTAATATCAAATACCGGCCTTAATTTGAGGAAGAAATTTCTGAGGATGTACGTCTGGAGTACAGCATTGTATGGTAGTGAAACATGGACTGTGGGAAAACCGGAACAGAAGAGAATCGAAGCATTTGAGATGTGGTGCTATAGACGAATGTTGAAAATTAGGTGTACTGATAAGGTAAGGAATGAGGAGGTTCTAAGCAGAATCAGAGAGGAGAGGAATATGTGGAAAACACTGATAAGGAGAAGGGACAGGATGATAGGACATCTGCTAAGACATGAGGGAATGACTTCCCTGGTACTATAGGGAGCTGTAGAGGGCAAAAACTGTAGAGGAAGACAGAGATTGGAACACGTCAAGCAAATAATTGAGGATGTAGGTTGCAAGTGCTACTCTGAGATGAAGAGGTTAGCACAGGAAAGGAATTCCTGGCGGGCCGCATCAAACCAGTCAGTAGACTGATGACCAATAAAAACATGCAACAATGTTTGAAGTTATATATCCAATCAAGAACCAAGAGAACTTATTCAAACAGAAATTACGAATGCATTGTTATAGTGAACAGACGTCACAGTGTTATTGTGTGTGTACATTCTTGCTTGTTAGTTGCACGATTACGTAACGACTATAAGGCTTACATACTTAGAACATATACTGGTACTGCTAATGAGATTTTAATGCAACATTTTGCTTTACTTGAAAATACATTCTGGATTTAAAGTACTTTCTTTGAGATACCAGATGACACAGTGACAGCTACACGATTTTATCACGACGCTACTAGTGAGTGACAATTTACAATGTAGCTTTGCGGTGCTTCTGTTTTATATCTGCACAGTTTCTCTGTATTATTCTGGAAAGTAAAACATGTTTTAGTAGTAACTTTTGTGGTATAGCTAGAATGAGACTGCCTTTTCCACAGCACAACAATGCATTACAGCACAGTTCTTTCTTCATCATGGCAATAAGCGTAATAACTAAGATATCTATACGCAAAGCATTTCACTTTTGTTTATCATGAGGTAAGTACATTGGCTTCTGCTGAACTTAGCTTTCGGAGGACAATAACTACGACACTTCCACAGAGATTATCTTACAACAAGACGCACATTTAGCGCTACAGGATACGTATTTGAGTGATTAATTTTGCACTTTAATTATTTATTTTTAAAGATATTTAAAGTATAATGATACAAAGGTTTTCCGTGATACATTTCATTCCATTGCTGTAATCTGTAACACCTGAGGGTATAATTACATTAATCCCCAGGAGATACATGCCTACTTTGTGTACCATGTGATTGGCAAGCACAAGGAGCCCTAGCTAATATGGTATTTGCTTATACAACTTAACACATCAGTACCATATTTCTCTAACACATAAATTAAACAGCTATCTGATTATTTAACAGAGAAACAAACATTTTTTTACTACATGAGTGACATATGTTTACGCAATTACACAGATGGATAACTCCGCACTTATGAAATTGTATTTTGTCTGTACTTTGTGAACTGTTCGTATTTTTTCGGAACCATTGTGATACTATGAGACCTCTGAATAATGTATTTGGTATGGGATCATGAGTTTTAAAGTACGTTGGAGGTAGATGACACTATTGAAATGAGCAGAGGTTTTTTATTTAGGTTTTGACATTATTGCAGAAAGCTACGACGTTTTTGAGACTTGACTGAGGTGTTATGATGTTATTATTACGATGACTATGTATATTATGCTGTTGCAGTATGTTTATGATCAATAAGCTGATGCTATATGAGTTATTTAATTATGCTACGTATCTGTTATGATGAAATATTGACGAAGTGTCGACGAATAAGGTAAGGAATAATGAGTAGTGGTTAGGGATTCTGGTTTGTGAAAAAGGTTGTTGGAAACCAAGAATCGTACTTTAAGAGTTATGAAATGTATGTAAATGCTTGAATGCCGACGACAATTTTTTGGACACTGTTATATCAATAGGATTTTGTTTCTACAGATTTGTAACGCAAATTCTTGACCTGTGAAATATTTTTTTTTGAGACTGTCACTGTAGCGGAAATTGCTGTCGTAAATATTTCGGTAAGAAAGTTAAGTGACCACCTTCACGTAATTCGTCTTGGGCACCCAGCTGCGCGACAGACGCCTGGAAAAAACCCATTAGTGTGTGCCTTTCAGAGGCACAGGTGGAGAAGAAAAAAAAAAGAGGCCATTGTCCTCACTATTGACATTCCTTTGTAGAAAGCATCATAAATGCGACACTCTCAAACTTGAAAACATGATTACACTGTAGAGTTCTTAATTTATGATATTTACTGAAATGAAATGATGAGAAACATTTCATGTCTATTGTCTTGCTAGTTGAAAGATTGTTTACTGCATTATGAAATGCCATATGGCTAGTGAATGACGTTTCACGCCTTGCTTTGCCTATTTTGTTTAATATCTAGTTTCCAGCTGCACTGCAGCATTGCTTAAAATAAAATTTTATAGATGCACTAATATAGATATTTTCTGTCTACAGATCCAGTAAATAATAATTTTATGATACTTCCAAAAAAATGAGGGAGTACAAAAAGACATTTCCCTTCACAGGAACTGCATACATAATTTTATTTTCAAGTATTTGGTAATTTATTTCATAGAATATGTTTTTGTGGTGCACCACTTTAATGACATAGACATTAAGATGTGAATAGACATTTCCCATATCTGCATTGTTGTCTTTACTACAATATTTTTCTGCTTGAGCTTTGTCATGTTTAGATATAAGTTATTGCATTTGCTGCTGCTGTTTGCCAGGCATAGTGCTACTAAATTTCACTTTGTATTACTCTGTTAAGCTAGTTTTACTACAGCTTTATTTTCCTTGTTGCTGCACATTGGCCCATATTAGTTGTAATGTTGCATTTGCTTGGTAATTTAGGTTTACTGTAGCTTGCTTTGACAACTTCCATTTTTTTTATTGCTGTTTGTATTAACTGTTTTGCGCTGCTGCATTGCCTCATCCTTTAGTTTAGCATCTGTGCTCAGTAGATTTAAGTTAGCTTAAGAGGGGGTAGACTATATAAGAGAATGAGTTGCGATGCATTGGAAGAAATGCATTGAGAAGGTATACGAAAAAAGTATAGAAAGCAGGTATAGATGGGACTTTTTGGAAATAATGAAGAAGGAAGGGAGATCTCCGAGAAGTAAAGAAAGTTTTGTTTGCAAAATGCTGCAGTAAAACAAACCCTGTCCTTTCCTTGTGTTATCCCACTATGTGTTTGTGTACCCTTGGGTAGTTATGTTCTTCCTGTCTTTATGTGTTTACCTGATGAGAGTTACGTTGTATAATTTTTCTGATAATATGTTATTTACTTTTTTAAAGATGTTTAGACATTATTTATTCTGTTTTGTTTTAATGCTCATGTGTGAAGTTGATGTTTCAAAAGTTATTCTGATCTTTTATGTATTTGCTTATGTCATAATTCCTGTAACACTGATGTATATGTTTATTTCTATTCTTTTGTAAAGCCCCTATTACTACAAATGTTGTTTAGTCCCCCTTAAACATCCAACAACAACTACAAATGTTATCTGTATTGTTATGTTCTTTAATGATGTATTGTGTATCTTTGTAATTATATTCTTATGTTATAAAATTGTAATGGACACCAGTTCATCAGATTAAGTAACTTGTAAGTTACATTTCACTGCACACGTTTCTGTTGGTCATAGTATATGGACAATATGTGAGAAGTAGGGACTGATAGTGTTTGCACGTGTGTTAATAATTCAGCAAGGGACTGGATAATAGCATTGCTGGTTCTAAGGACAATTCCAGAAACTTTGTGAGTTCACAAGTGGTGGTTATGGACTTGCTATACTATCCACAAGACTCTTCAATGGTGATTGTGCACCTGCACAGTCACAACAGATGGCTGCTGGCCATCTCTACAAGGACTACAGTGGGTCTGCATCTTTGATGACCCACCAATACCATTATTTCTACAAGGACTACAGTGGGTCTGCATCTTTGATGACCCACCAATACCATTATTTCTACAAGGACTACAGTGGGTCTGCATCTTTGATGACCCACCAATACCATTATTTCTACAAGGACTGCAGTGGGTCTGCACCTCTGGTGGCCCACCAATACTGTAATCTCTACCAGGACTACAGTGGGTCTGCTCTGTGATGACCTACCTACCAATATTCTTCAAAACGTTGAATGACTCTGCTGTGGGTTTGCTCTGTTGTGGCCCATTACCTGTCAGCATGTCCAGAGTCAGCACTGTCTTTCCGGTGGAGGGACAACACTACTTCTTCAAGGCTGCATGGAAATCCACTACTTCCGTGTGCATTGTCTTTTACTGCTCAGACTTTGAGAAAAGAAATGGCAGTTTTACTGTGATGAATGATCAGGACTGTCTTTATGGACTGTGAGAAAATTTTAGCATTTAACCAACATTGTATCAATGGGTGTGTGCATTTTATTTCTTTGTTACTGTAATTGTGAAAAATTTTTTAACAAATATGTATTGGCCAGTGCCAAAAACAATTTGTGAAATTTTTTGTGGGGAACATAGGGGCTATGTAAGGAGGCTGTTTCTGTTGTCTTATTGGTAACGCCACGTAGCGTTCTGAATGAAAATCACTGGTTGTGCTGTGTGCAGTATGTGGCTAGTTTGCATTGTTGTCTGGCATTGTAGTGTTGGGCAGCTGGATGTTAACAGCACGTAGCGTTGCACAGTTGGAGGTGAGCCGCCAGCAGTGGTGGATGTGGGGAGAGAGATGGCGGAGTTTTGAAATTTGTAAGACTGGATGTCATGAACTGCTATATATATTATGACTATTAAGGTAAAAACATTGTTTGTTCTCTATTAAAATCTTTCATTTGCTAACTATGCCTATCAGTAGTTAGTGCCTTCCATAGTTTGAATCTTTTATTTAGCTGGCAGTAGTGGCGCTCGCTGTATTGCAGTAGTTCGAGTAACGAAGATTTTTGTGAGGTAAGTGATTTGTGAAAGGTATAGGTTAATGTTAGTCAGTGCCATTCTTTTGTAGGGATTTTTGAAAGTCAGATTGCGTTGCGCTAAAAATATTGTGTGTCAGTTTAAGCACAGTCATGTATTATTGTTCTAAGGGGACGTTTCATAACTAAATCCGCAGTTTAATGAGCTATTTGGGGACCCCTCAGGTTTCCTAAAGCAGTAAAAGCGAATTTTAGGAAAGATCTTCCGATAAGGACACGGCAAATATCTGTCCTTGCAGACGGTAGTCGACAAGAGGAAATCGAAAAGAGGGAAACCATAGTCATTCTTGCTTTATACATTTGTTTTTTTATAAAAGAGCAACTAACTTCAATTTTCTCGGCCCATATAAGATAGAATACAGTATTTACTCCAGCGAAAGTAACCCATCTACGATGCGTCTTCTGCTATTAGATATTGCTGAGTAAGGACCTCCTCTAAACTGTCCCATGCTTTATGATCTTCAGCGATAAACGGTAACGCTATACCTATACGTTTTCTGATGCCATTGGATCAGGATCCATTAGGTCTCCCTCTTGGCTGTTATCATTTGGAGACCAGCAGAGATCTTTCTTGGTTACATGTCAAACAAATTAGTTCATTTTAATTGCAGTCATTAACATGTCTTCCACTACCATTTTAACTGCAAAATCATTCCTGCAAGTGTGTGTGTGTGTGTGTGTGTGTGTGTGTGTGTGTGTGTGTGTGTGTGTGTGTTTGTTTGTGTAGCTCTTCATATTCCACATTCCACAGTCAATAAAGCAGTATAGTAGAACTAAGTTTTGGTATTGAGTAAGTGACGGGCACGAGCAGTGGTTTAAACCACTAATATCTCTGGTACTCGTAAAGGAAACAGTGATAGGAATAAATTTTTAGGTGTGGTACGTATAGATATGGTGTGATCCTGTACGACAATGTACTTAAAATTCCAGAAGCCCTTTTGAACGTTCTGCATATTTCAGGAATATTGTGAAATCCACGTGTCATGTTTCGTAACAAAAGTATTCTTAAAGAGAAGACGAAATAAATAAGTCTTTTTCTGAAATTTTCATTTATTTCAACAAAATTTAATTTGGATTTATGAATGCTAGATCAAAGGATATTTTAATCCGACTAATGGCAGTCATTCTGAAAGGATTACATCGTTCATAAAAATAATGGTGGCTGCGGACCACTTTCACAATTGAAAGTAAGGAATGTGGGCGGCAAGACACAAAAAAGCAGCCTATAAGGCCTCAAACAATGAACTGTTTCATATGTTTCCTTTCTTCCACTATCGACAGTTCATCTGTGAGAAAAAATTTGTATATATTTACAAAAAATGGTTCAAATGGCTCTGAGCACTATGGGACTTACATCTTAGGTCGTCAGTCCCCTAGAACTTAGAACTACTTAAACCTAACTAACCTAAGGACATCACACACATCCATGTCCGAGGCAGAATTCGAACCTGCGACCGTTGCAGTCCCGCGGTTCCGGACTGCAGCGCCTAGAACCGCACGACCACCGCGGCCGGCTATATTTACATCTTCCACAATATTAGAAGACAATGCATAACCAAGAAAATTGACAAAAAATGTTGTTCCTTATCTGCACACGAAATATGTATGCAATTCGGTTCATGTTTCCTGCTTCCCGCTTTCCATATGGCACAAAACGTGAAAAACCGTTCGAGAAACTAACCAAGGTAAGGGAGTCTAATGGATAGGGTGTAAAGTAATTAATTATAGTAAGGACAATGATAATACTAAAATATCAGAGTTTTCTGTCAACATGCCGGCCGGGGTGGCCGAGTGGTTCTAGGCGCTGCAGTCTGGAACCGCGCGACCGCTACGGTCGCTGGTTCGAATCCTGCCTCTGGCATGGATCTGTGTTATGTCCTTAGGTTAGTTAGGTTTAAGTTGTTCTACGTTCTAGGGGACTGATGACCTCCGCTGTGAAGTCCCATAGTGCTCAGAGCTATTTGAACCATCTTTTTTCTGTCAACATAGGTATCTGAGAGACAAACAAACAACTGCTCTCTCTCTATATCGATCCGCGGTCATTGTACCATCGAACAAAAGTAATGACCGGTGTCAAAAATCAGGAATCGCAACGCCAGTGCGTCATTTTAAATCCATTGAATTTGTTTCACCACCACACAACTGGTCTATATTGTTCGTCTGGCTTATGAAAGGTCATCGGAATCTTTTTTTATGTTTTTATTTTTTATCACCCTCAGTAGTCGAGCGTAGCCTGAATCCTGTTCAGGACTCGGTTAATGTGATGGTGAGCTCTAAGCTGGAGCGACGCATTCATTTATTCAGAACAATATGTATACAGATGTCGCCATGAACTGACGTGTGCATTATACCGATCCAGAAACTAGCCGTATAGTACCGTATGGGCTAGCGAAGGTTTCTGTTTTATTCGTTGCAATGAAAGTAATTCGACTTGTAAGTAGGCTGTTTAGGTTTTTATGTTGGTAACGCCACGTAGCGCTCTATACGAAAACCACTGACTGCTGTGTGAAGTCTGTGGCTGGTTTGCATTGTTGGAATATTTGCCATTGTAGTGTTGGGCAGTTGGATGTGAACAGCGCGTAGCGTTGCGCAGTTGGAGGTGAGCCGCCAGCAGTGGTGGATGTGGGGAGAGAGATGGCAGAATTTTGAGAGCGGGCGATCTGGACGTGAGTCCATCAGAAAGAGTACATTTGTAATACTGTATATCATGAACTTATATATATATGATGACTTTTGAACATTATTAAGGTACATACATTGTTTGTTCTCTATCAAAATCTTTCATTTGCTCACTATGCCTATCAGAAGTTAGTGCTTTCAATAGTTAGAATCTTTCATTTAGCTGGCAGTATTGGCGCTCGCTGTATTGCAGTAGTTCGAGTAACGAAGATTTTTTTGAGGTAAGTGATTCATGAAAGTTATAGGTTATTGTTAGTCAGGGCCATTCTTTTGTAGGGATTATTGAAAGTCAGATTGCGTTGCGCTGAAAATATTGTGTGTCAGTTTAGTATTGATCAGAATAAGTAAAGAGAGAGATGTCTGAGTACGTTCAATTCTGCTCAGCTGTTTGAAAATCAAATAACGTAAGATGTATATCAGCACGATAATTCATAAATTTATCTAACGGGAGGTTTCACACTTGAAATGCAATAAAATGCAAAGTTTTGGGAGATTTGTAGCTGTATCTGCCCCCATTAGGCAGTAAAGAGGAGACATGATGTATTTATAGCTGTTCTGAGACTACTAAACAAACTCAAACGCAAATATTGAATACCAATCTTTACTCTAGATTTCTGGTTGAATACCAGTTTGTGTTTTGGATGAAACATTTGCTGTCACTATGTTCGTGGGAAATAATGTCATTGCTTCTTACAGCTCTGTACAGTGTGTGAGCTGTGAAGCAAGTACATCACGAATTTTTCGTGCCTGGGTAATACACCTGCAAGGAAGACATACCTTATTGTAGGCCATTATCCCCAAGGAAACTACTCTTTCCATAGAAATTTCCTGCAGTAAATTATGCCTCTCGTAAGTACAACAATTCGACAATAAATGAGAGCTTGCGAAAGCAGTATGGTTAGAAACCTTGCAGTGGGAAACGTGTCACTCTGATCTCTTAAAGGAAACTTAATATGACAGAAGCGTGGTTTGCGATGTTAAATTTGTAACTTATTTTATTTAAATGTTTTCGCAAAACAGACTCCAGAATTTTCTGTTTTAGACCTACGGTCTCAGTTTTTCCAGGTAATAACTACGTTTTCATCCCAATATTGGTTATCTAGATTTCTACTGCTGACGACTGGAGATTATCATTTTAAAGTTACTTACAACAGCACTTGGTGTTTGAGCTCACTGCTGTAACACGAACTGCGAATTCTATGGCCACCGCGAGAACAGTACGAAAACTGTGGTTTATCCTCATCGTAAAATTTTTTTTCTATACATTATGCTTACTTCTTTAGTTACTGACGTTCAGAGGCATTCAGTTTGAAATTAGTGCTTTACCTTAGTAATACATGAGGCAGTCGAGGACTCCTCTTTAGAACAATTATACAGAAAATAAGCAGCAAGCATCCCGATGGGCCTCAAAATGGCGGCCGTCGGTGAGTTAACCTACATTCTATCCTGGAAAGGTAAGACCGCTTTAGCTGTACATTCTTTATTTATAGATACGACCGTGTTAGCAGCATTTTAGATGCATCATCAAGTGCAGTGAAATCAAGTCTTGTTCAGGTTGCTGACTAAGAACGCTGTATCATCCCGTTCTCTTTCCTCGATCGGAACATTAAGATTTTATAGCACCTGATGATGCAGCTAAAATGCGTGCCAGTAAATAGAGGGCTTACAGCTGAAGCGGCCTTATGTTTTCAAAATGGTATATCCAAGTTGTGGCTGCCCTGACTGCAAAGTTTCCTGTGTTCATTTTCTACACAGAGCTTTAAGCCGGCCAAGTACAGCCTACACTCTATCTTGGGCCTTGTAACTATATTGCTGGGCTTCAGCTAAGAGCAATGTGTCTCTTTGTCCAGAACAGATAGTGTGAAGACATCGTTCTGTGTGCCGACTCAGGGCCTAGCTACGCGGTAGTACGTAGACTTTCGTTTGTTTGCGTTTTCAGCATTATTAATTTCAATAAAGGTGTTATGAAATACACTCCTGGAAATTGAAATAAGAACACCGTGAATTCATTGTCCCAGGAAGGGGAAACTTTATTGACACATTCCTGGGGTCAGATACATCACATGATCACACTGACAGAACCACAGGCACATAGACACAGGCAACAGAGCATGCACAATGTCGGCACTAGTACAGTGTATATCCACCTTTCGCAGCAATGCAGGCTGCTATTCTCCCATGGAGACGATCGTAGAGATGCTGGATGTAGTCCTGTGGAACGGCTTGCCATGCCATTTCCACCTGGCGCCTCAGTTGCACCAGCGTTCGTGCTGGACGTGCAGACCGCGTGAGACGACGCTTCATCCAGTCCCAAACATGCTCAATGGGGGACAGATCCGGAGATCTTGCTGGCCAGGGTAGTTGACTTACACCTTCTAGAGCACGTTGGGTGGCACGGGATACATGCGGACGTGCACTGTCCTGTTGGAAGAGCAAGTTCCCTTGCCAGTCTAGGAATGGTAGAACGATGGGTTCGATGACGGTTTGGATGTACCGTGCACTATTCAGTGTCCCCTCGACGATCACCAGTGGTGTACGGCCAGTGTAGGAGATCGCTCCCCACACCATGATGCCGGGTGTTGGCCCTGTGTGCCTCGGTCGTATGCAGTCCTGATTGTGGCGCTCACCTGCACGGCGCCAAACACGCATACGACCATCATTGGCACCAAGGCAGAAGCGACTCTCATCGCTGAAGACGACACGTCTCCATTCGTCCCTCCATTCACGCCTGTCGCGACACCACTGGAGGCGGGCTGCACGATGTTGGGGCGTGAGCGGAAGACGGCCTAACGGTGTGCGGGACCGTAGCCCAGCTTCATGGAGACGGTTGCGAATGGTCCTCGCCGATACCCCAGGAGCAACAGTGTCCCTAATTTGCTGTGAAGTGGCGGTGCGGTCCCCTACGGCACTGCGTAGGATCCTACGGTCTTGGCGTGCATCCGTGCGTCGCTGCGGTCCGGTCCCAGGTCGACGGGCACGTGCACCTTCCGCCGACCACTGGCGACAACATCGATGTACTGTGGAGACCTCACGCCCCACGTGTTGAGCAATTCGGCGGTACGTCCACCCGGCCTCCCGCATGCCCACTATACGCCCTCGCTCAAAGTCCGTCAACTGCACATACGGTTCACGTCCACGCTGTCGCGGCATGCTACCAGTGTTAAAGACTGCGATGGAGCTCCGTATGCCACGGCAAACTGGCTGACACTGACGGCGGCGGTGCACAAATGCTGCGCAGCTAGCGCCATTCGACGGCCAACACCGCGGTTCCTGGTGTGTCCGCTGTGCCGTGCGTGTGATCATTGCTTGTACAGCCCTCTCGCAGTGTCCGGAGCAAGTATGGTGGGTTTGACACACCGGTGTCAATGTGTTCTTTTTTCCATTTCCAGGAGTGTAAATACATTTCACCTTTTAGTGTAGAAAATGAGAAGATAGTGGACCCTGAGCCAAGAACCTTTACTTTTTCTAGGACATCGTCAATGGGAAGGTTCGTAGTAGCTTCTTTACATGTGTGCTCGCTTTGCTGGTTTTAAAGCTGGTGTTTCCAGAACACTTAAAATACGAACATGCGTTGCCTTCATGTTTTGTTTTCAGCAAAATCTCTTTGCGATCATATTCTCAGTGTTGTGTGAGTGGTAATTCAAAAGAGTGAAAACAGAACGCAAGCCTTAAGACCAACAAAGCGATCACTATAGAGAAACAGCTACAAAGCGCACCATTACTGATTCCTTGCAAAATAAACAAAGGCGAATTGCGTAAGGAATGATAAAATTTGATTCTATCCATTAACATATACTAGACGGACCTAATCTGATCATTATCAGCGTAATACTACACACAACTGTGGATCATAGGATAACAAAAGTTGAAGATGATTCGTCCCTGTTATTTGTCAGTTGTGTCTTACACGAAATATTAATTTATATCCATGGCCACAAACGTTAAACTCATGATGAAGACTGAGTGATAAATTCGCTGAAATATTGCCTTTTTGGCCGAACTCTCCTACTCAGGGTGGATTTCGTGTGCACTGGTAAACGATGTTCTGTAACGCTGTATCGTTCTGCACAAAACCCCGTCGTGAGCATTTTTTGCGATTTTCACCTCACTGGCGAGATAGCGCCCTGGGCACTCGAGTTGTCTCTTCTGTGGCAAAGCGAGGGCAGCTGCTGAATTCATCGTTCTCGCGGCGCCTTGTATTCCAGAGCGGCGCATAAAATTTATGACCCGTATCTGTTACCGTCTCCTGAGGCTTAAAATTTATGACCGCCGTGTAGGGGTAAGCTCCCGTGTGAGCAGCGCACTATTGTGACAGAACGGGAGACGAAGAGATAGTTTCTCCCAGGCAGGAAATTGCAGACACTCGGACATCGTTCGTAGCAGGCGCTGGGCTGAAGCTCACTCACACCTGCAAGTAGTGTCAATTGTTTATTTCATTGTATGGATTTTGTATCCGTCTTTCTCCCTGGTTGCTTTCTCATGCAAGTAACGAGTGCAATGGAAACGATGAACATCGTATGTTTCAATACAAGAGGTGTTCAATAACTAATGCAACACTAATGCAAGCTGGTTAGTTTTTACAGAATTCCAGATACCATATTATTCTTCATCCTTTTGGCTATGATACCGTACGTTTCAGCATGAACGCCCTTTACTGCAGCGACCCTACGCCACCTTACTGGTACGGCCTGTAATCATGCATGGTACTAGTCAAATGATCGACGTTGGAGCCAACATCATGCTACATCAATAACCTCCCAATCATCCACATACTGCTTCTCGCAGAGTGCATCCTTTACTGGGCCAAACATATAGAAGTCGGAAGGTGCCAGATCCAGGCTGTAGGATGGACAGGAAGAACACTCGAATTAAGTTTTTTGAGCTCCTCAAGGGTGCGCATATTTGTATGAGCGCTTGCGTTGTCATGTAGAAGGAGAATTTCGTTTACATTTTTCTATCTATGAACACGCTGCAGTCTTTCTTCAATTACCTGAGGATATCGCGATACACTTCCACGGTGATCGTTGCACCATGAGGAAGGACAAACAAAATAACCCCTTCAGAGTTCCAGAAGAGGCTTGCTATAACTTTACCAGCTGACGCTGAGGCTTTGAACTTTGTCTTTGGAGGGGAGAGTGGTGTGGCACAACTCGACGGATTGCCGTTTTGGTTCCACTTCGAAGTTATGAACCCACGTTTCATAGCCAGTGACGATGTTTGACAAAAAAATTGTCACCGCCAGCCTCATAGCGTGCAATCAATGCTGCACAGACGGTTCTCCGTCGCTCTTTATGGCGCTCTTCTTTATGGTCGTCTGTTAGCAGACAAGGAGCCAACCTTCGAGTACCAAACTGGTGGAAGAATGTGTCCGCGCTACCAACAGAGAGGTCCAGCACTACAGTGAGGTGTTTGATTGTGATCTGCCGATCACCTCGAATGGGATGGAGTCACAGCTGTGTGCGGCCCGCCGCTGTGTAGAGGATGAGACTAGTTTGTGCGAACTTGTTGCGATGATGACATCTAGCCCGACGACTCACCGTGCTTTTGTTTACTGTCAGGTCTGCATAAACCTTCTTCAGATGCCTATGAGTATCTGCAATGCTCCGCTTTCTGTGTAGAGCATTGTGCCTGTCTGTTCTCATATCGGAAAATTAAACGACATAAGTCAACTAATAAAAATTAGGCTATAGCTGAGAGTGGGCCCCAGAGGTGACATTGTCATTTGACCACACACTCCACATCCTCTAAATCCCGGGCGGGAAACCAGCAGCCACCGGACCACATCCCGCCCACAATTGACCTCAGTCCAGCCTGCAGATGAAATTTCACGTGAAAATAAATGAATGTATTCTGAAAAACAGGTGTTTTGAAGCAAAATATGTTGGACTGGCGTGTTGGGTAATGCGTGTCACTCGTATCGGCGAGTTATCTCATAAGCATTGATGTTACTGCTGATGTAGTTTTGACTTACGGGCTTGGATCGTTGATGTCGCGTGGTGACGAGGCGACTATCGATCTTAACGCAGGTCACTGCTGGCTTGCCCTTGCCTGCCCTAAATGAATAAGATCTAATTTAAGAAATATAATGTTCGCTCTAAGGACACACTGGTTCTGAATTTTGTTTTGTTAGCCTCTAGCAGTGCAAGATGCTTCAGATGAAAATTAACAGTGTCTCTCATCTGTCTCTAATGATCCTTTTCGATATGCAGATCGCCTCCTACCCCCCACCCCCCACTCCCTCCCTCGCATTACGTCTCAGATGTATTTAATAAGCTGTGTGCAAGGAAATGGAAGGAACTGTGGCCCTAACAAGTGAGTTTAGGGTGTTGTTCTTGTTGAAGCTAACAGTGCTAAGAGGGATGAAGAGCTCCACTTCCAAATCAAATACTGCAGTGATAGAGCAGTAACTGAAAACATTATTAACCCTGGAACACTAAAAAGGGGTGGGGGGAATATTACATTGCTACTAAGCCTTTGTAAGGTTCACTAGCTCACATTTTATTCAAAGGAAGTCATATTTATAGGTCATGCTTTAGTTATTGGATCTCCAATGGGATGTTACACACTGGACCAAGTTCAAAATGTTCAGTTCTACTGGAGCCTTAAATTTTATAAGGGTTTACTAGCGTCGGATTTATTATCCAGTCTACTCACAGCAAGGGAAGTCAAACGGCGTTCAGAATAAAGATACTTCGACCGTCACAATTTTATCAGTAAACTGTCGAAGTATTCGTAATTAAGTTCCAGAATTTAGTGCCCTGCAGGAAATTTCCCGCGCTCATCTTACTCTTGGGACCGAGAGCTGGTTGAAACCCGAAGTGGAAAGCTCTGAGATATTCAGCGAGTCGTGGAACGTGTGTCGGGTAGGCTGATTAGAGGCTATAGGATGAGGAGTGACCATAGTAGTTGACAAAAATATTGTCTCTATTTGAAGTCGAATTTGAGTGTGACATTGATGTAATCTTGTCGCGTATAACAGGTGTAGGTGAAACTAAGTTAACTGTTGGATTTGTTTACCGGCCACCCGATTCCGCTTTGACAGTTCTAGAGTCACAGTCAATAGCTCGTAAATATCCAGATTATGCAATACTAGTTGTAGGCGACTTTAGCCTGTCGAGTATAGACTGTGATGTCTATGAATTCATTGCAGGGGGTACAGACAGACAGTCATGCGAAATACATTTGATACGATTTCTGAAAATTATCTTTAGTAGCTACATCGGCAGGCCGGCCGGAGTGGCCGTGCGGTTCTAGGCTCTACAGTCTGGAACCGATCGACCGCTACGGTCGCAGGCTCGAATCCTGCCTCGGGCATGGATGTATGTGATGTCCTTAGGTTAGTTAGGTTTAATTAGTACTAAGTTCTAGGCGACTGATGAACTCTGAAGTTAAGTCGCATAGTGCTCAGAGCCATTTGAATCATTTTAGCTCGGCAGCCCACACCAAATGGAAATATCTTAGACCTTGCAAGTACGAATAGGCTGGATCTTACCGTCAATGTCAGTAAGGAACGGGAATTAGCGATCATGTTATCACTATAGCAATTATGATACGAAAGTCAATAAATGAGCCCAGAAACCTAGGAGAGTGTTTCTGCTAAATAGAGTAGGTAAGCAGTATTAACAGCTTACTTAGAAAGTGACTTGGCGTCACTTACGAGGGAACCTCCCCATCGCACCCCCATCAGATTTAGTTATAAGTTGGCACAGTGGATAGGCCTTGAAAACCTGAACACACATCAATCGAGAAAACAGGAAGAAGTTGTGTGAAACTATTAAAAAATGAGCAAAATATATAAACTGAGTAGTCCATGTGCAAGATAAGCAACATCAAGGATAACACAAACACAGGAGCGTCGTGGTCCCGTGGTTAGTGTGAGTAGCTGCGGAACGAGAGGTCCTTGGTTCAAGTCTTCCCTCGAGTGAAAAGTTTAATTTTTTATTTTCAGTTTATGTGACAAACTATTATGTTTTCATCAGTGTTTTGGGAGTGATTATCACATCCACAAGAAAACCTAAATCGGGCAAGGTAGAAGAATCTTTTTACCCATTCGCCAAGTGTACAAATTGGGTGGGTCGACAACAAATTTCTGTCATGTGACACACATGCCGTCGCCAGTGTCGTATACAATATATCAGACGTGTTTTTCTGTGGAGGAATCGGTTGACCTATGACCTTGCGATCAAATGTTTTCGGTTCCCATTGGAGAGGCACGTCCTTTCGTCTACTAATCGCGCGGTTTTGCGGTGCGGTCGCAAAACACAGACACTAAACTTATTACAGTGAACAGTGAGGTCAATGAACTAACGGACAGATCATAACTTTGCGAAAATAAAGAAATAAAATTTTTCACTCGAGGGAAAACTTGAACCGAGGACCTCTCGTTCCGAAGCCGCTCACACTAACCACGAGACCACGGCGCTACTGTGCATACGCTCTCCTTAATATTGCCTATATTGCACATGGACTACTCTTTTTGCATATTTTGCTTATTTTTTCATAGTTCCACACAACTTCTTCCTGTTTTCTCGATTGATGTGTGTTCAGTTTTTCAAGGCCTATCCACTGTGCCAACTTATAACTAAATCTGAGGGGGGTGCGATGAGGAGGTTCCCTTGTTAGTTGCAGTAAGATGGATGTAGAGGAATTGTAAATCGTGGTCTGGAGAGTTACGTACCTAGTAAGAAAATAAAGGATGGAAAAGACTCACCAAGGTTTAATAATGAAATTCGGCGGATGCTGAGGAATCCAATACTGTTGCACTCTAGTTTCAAAACTTCGTCCGAACAGTCCTTGGAAGTCTCAACGGTACCGACCGGCCGCCGTGTCGTCCTCGGCCCAACTGCGGATATGGAGGGGCATATGGTCAACACTCCGCTCTCCCGACCGTATCTCTATTTCTCTATCAAGTATTTCCACAGTTTGCCTCAGTAGGACTGAGCGCACCCAGCTTGCCAACAGCGCTCGGCAGACCGGATAGCCACCCATTCAAGTGCTGTCCCAGCCCGACAGCGCTTAGCTTCTGTGATCTGACGTGAACCGGTGGTACCACTGTGGCAAGGTCGTTGGCTTAGTTTCAAAAGGAGACGCACAAATAACGACAAGCGAAGATTAGTAGTGACCGTGCGTCTATGCGCGAAGCATACAACAACTACCACCGTCACACCTTAGCATCTAGAAAATTCTGGTCGTATGTAAAATCTCTAAACTGGCTTAAGACTTCTATTCGTCCGCTGTTGACCAATCTGGTACGGCAGTTGAAGATAGCAAAACGAAAGCCGATATTTTAAATTTCACGTCGACGAAATAGTTTACACAGGAGAACAGTACAAATATAACGTCGTTTGACCTCGGACATAGGTAGATTCTATGGACGACACAGAAATAAGCATAAGTGGTGCAGGGAAACTACTGAAAGATTTGAAAACGAAATAAACCACCATGTCCGGATGGAATCCCAGTTCGATTTTACAAAGACTACTCTACGGCATTGGTCCTTTACCTAGCTTGCATTTATCGTGAATCTCTATCCCAGCACGAAGTCCCAAGTGATTGGAAAGAAGCGCAGGGAACTCAAGTGTATAAGAAAAGTAAAAGAAATTACAGACCCTATATGTGATTTCGGAGCCGAAGGCCCACTCGTGTGTCCTTGATGACCGCACGACACAAATCTTGACGCTTCGCCTAAGCCTGTCATTGGACTGTAGATGACTGGAAACATATTGCCTGGTCGGACGAGTCTTGTTTCAAATTGTATCGAGCGGATCAATGAACCCCGCATGTCAGTAGCGGACTGTTCAAGCTGGGTGGGGCGTGTGCAGTTGGAGTGATATGAGACTCCTGATACGTCTATATACGAATGACAGGTGATAACCACTTAAGCAACCTGTCTGATCACCTGCATCCATTCATGTCCATTGGGCAATTCCAGCAGGGCAATGTGACACCCCATACGTCCAGAATTGCTACCGAGTGGCTCCAGGAACACTCTTCTAAGTTGAACGCTTTCTCTAGCCACCGAACTCCCCAAACATGAACATTATTCAGCATATGTGCGATGCCTTTCAGCGTGCTGTTCAGAAGAGATCTCCATCCCCCTGTGCTCTTACGGATTTATGAACAGCCCTGCAGGATTCATGGTGTCAATTCCCTCCAGCACTACTTCAGACATCAGTAGAGTCCATGCCACGTCGTGTTGTGGCCCTTCTACGTGCTTGCGGGGCCCTACACGATATTAGGCTAGTGTATCAGTTTCCTTGGCTCTTCAATGTGAGTCACCATTGTAGATTATAGATGGTTTAGTATCTCAAATAATGAATTGTTGATCGCCTGATAATTCAAGTGGCTAACGATTTCGAACTGAAAACGCTTCACTACAAGGAACTGTGAATGCCTAGCAACTTGCAACTATAGATGATCGGATTACAAAAAACCTGCTCAAAAAATTTAAAAAACTAACTATATTTAAGAATCGTACCAACAACAAAAGGTTGACTAATTGTAGCTGTTAGCAACTGTTAAATGTCACAATATATAACTAACAGCAACTAAACGCAACTGTGTATTGCCGAGCTATAGTATGTAAAATACTGCTGTAGATTTGCTGGCTACAAATAACAAATTAGTCACCATCACTGTTTAGCAAAAGTGACAAAAAGTACATATCAGACTACTTGACGACTAAACACAAAAATTTTGTCTCAAGTACAGATAGTGTTGAGGATCAGTGGACAAAGTTCAAAACCATCGTACAATATGCATTACATGAGTTTGTGGCAAACAAGATCCTAGAGATGGAAAAGAGCCACCGTGGTACAACAACCAAGTTAGAAAACTGCTGCGGAAGCAGAGGGAACTTCACAGCAAACATAAACATAGCCAAAGTCTTGCAGACAAACAAAAATTACGCGAAGCGAAATGCAGTGTGAGGAGGGCTATGCGAGAGGCGTTCAATGAATTCGAAAGTAAAGTTCTCGGTACTGACTCGGCGGAAAATCCTAAGAAATTTTGGTCTTATGACGAAGCGGTAGGTTGATCAAAACAAAATGTCCAGACACTCTGTAAACAAAATGGCACAGAAACAGAGGGTGACAGTCTAAAGGCCGAAATACTAAATGCCTTTTACCAAAGCTGTTTCATAGGGGAAGACTGCACATTAGTTCCTTCTCTATATTGTCGCAGAGATGACAAAATTAGATATCGAAATAGATGACAGAGGGATAGAAAAACAATTAAAATCGCTCAAAAGAAGAAAGGCCGCTGGACCCCATGGGATACCAGATCGATATTACACAGAGTACGCGAAGGAACTTGTCCTTCTTCTTGCAGCGGTGTACCGTAGGTTCTAGAAGAGCGTAGCGTTCCAAAAGTTTGGAAAAGGGCACAGGTCATTCCCGTTTTCAAGAAGGGTCGTCGAACAGATGTGCAGAACCATAGACCTATATCTCTAACGTCGATCAGTTGTGGAATTATTATGTTCGAGTATGATGACTTTTCTGGAGACTAGAAATCTACTCTGTAGGAATCAGCATGGGTTTCGAAAAAAGACGGTCGTGTGAAACCCAGCTCGCGCTATTCGTCCACGAGACTCCGAAGGCCGTAGACACGGGTTCCCAGGTAGATGCCGTATTTCTTGACTTCCGCAAGGCGTTTGATACAGTTCCCCACAGTCGTTTAATGAACAAAGTAAGATCATATGGACTATCGAGCCAATTCTGTGATTGGATTGAAGAATTCCTAGATAACAGAACGCAGCATGTCATTCAATATGGAGAGAAGTCTTCCGAAGAAAGTGATTTCAGGTGTGCCGCAGGGGAGTGTCGTAGGACCGTTGCTATTCACAATATACATCAATTACCTTGTGGATGACATCGGAAGTTCACTGAGGCTTTTTGCGGATGATGCTGTGGTATATCGAGAGGTTGTAACAATGGAAAATTGTACTGAAATCCAGGAGGATCTGCAGCGAATTGACGCATGGTGCAGGGATTGGCAATTGAATCCCAATGTAGACAAGTGTAATGTGCTGCTAATACACGGAAAGAAAGATCCTTTACCATTTAGCTACAATATAGCACGTCAGCAACTGGAAGCAGTTAATTTCATAAATTATCTGGGAGTTGGCATTAGGAGTGATCTAAAATGGGCTGACCATATAAAATTAATCGTCGGTAAAGCAGATGACAGACAGATTCATTGGAAGATTCCTAAGGAAATGCAATCCGAGAACAAAGGAAGTAGGTTACAGTACACTTATTCGCCCACTGCTTGAATACTGCTCACTGATGTGGGATCCGTACCAGATAGGGTTGATAGAAGAGAGAGAAGTTCCCACGAATAACAGCGCGCTTCGTTCCGGGATCACTAAGTAATCGCGAAAGCTTTACGGAGATGATAGATAAACTCTCTGCAAGAGAGACGCTCAGTAGCTCGGCACGGGCTTTTGTTGAAGTTTCGAGAACATACATTCACCGAGGAGACAAGCAGTATATTGCTCCCTCCTACGTATATCTCCCGAAGAGACCATGAGGATAAAAGCAGAGGGATTAGAGCCCACACAGAGGCATACCGGCGATCTTTCTTTCCGCGAACAATACGAGACTGGAATAGAAGGGAGAACCGATAGAGGTACTCACAGTACCCTCCACCACACACCGTCAGGTGGCTTGCGGAGTATGGATGTAGATGTAGACTGCAACTAGACTACTTATTGCAACGTACTGACAGCAACGTACTGAATATAACAGGAAACAACGTTGGGGGTAGCGACCATAAGTTACAAAATGACAAAATTCTATCTGTTAAAATTTATGCGTTCTATAATTAACTAGCTACACCTAGAAAAGAGCCGAAATTCACGGCAGAAGGTGCATGGAAACCAGAGTGTGAGAACTCTTCAAAAGTTTTCGCATGTGAAACAGGCCGGCCGTTTGAAATACGCTTCAGAGAGCACGCTTTAGTTCACAGTAATAAAATAGGGTTTCCTAGGAATCTTTTAACATCGAAGCATGTTGATGAAACTATTGATACGTATATCAATGTGTTGCACAATGAAGCTAGGGTACAATTTCTGACAATGTTGCAAGAAACAAACTCTTACGCACCGCTTACAAAATCCTGGAAACACATTATATCAGCAGAACGACTTTATTAACAGGGCATATTTTAGGAACTCTGAAAGCCACGTCCAATCGTCCACGTCACAGCAGAGAGTTTATGATCAACAGCCCCCCTCACCGAGAAGAGACAGCGGCAGCGCATCGGCTCATACAACTTCCTAGCAACAGGCCGTGGTGAATACTGGCTTCCGTTCACGTTGCAAAACTGAGCGCAGTACGACGCCACCAAGCAGAAGCAAATGCAGTTAACCATTACTTTCAAATCCTGTTACACTGTAACTTCAGTTGCTGCACATAGTTTCACTTCTACAATTTAGTTGGTTGTTTGGGGAAGGAGACCAGACAGCGTGGTCATCGGTCTCATCGGATTAGGGAAGGATGTCGGCCGTGTCCTTTCAGAGGAACCATCTCGGCATTTGCCTGGAGTGATTTAGGGAAATCACGGAAAACCTAAATCAGGATGGCCAGACGCGGGATTGAACCGTCGTCCTCCCGAATGCGAGTCCAGTGTCTAGCCACTGCGCCACCTCGCTCGGTCTACAATTTAGTGTTTTACACTTTTTACGGTTTTACATTTTGAATGTTTTTGAAATTGATGTTTTTAAAAATTGATGACACCTCATGCAGTTCTAGCTTCTCAACAAAATTTTGCTTCTCTAATTTTACGATCTCTATATCTTCCACTATTTATACTTCCATTTTTCTAGGCGTATACTTTTAATATTTTAAGGAAAAAATTGTACGATATTTTTATTCTTTCAGATTAAGATCTTATGACTGTATACTTTTAAAATTTCAGATATTCAGTATCTTAAGATACTAATTAAGTTTTCCCTGCTTAATTTCCACTTTTATAGTCGATTAATGTATCCCATTTTACAGTTTTGCGCATCCATTTTGGCATTTTAACTGAAGGTTTTTTGCATAATTGACTTTTTGCCATTTTAGCATAAGACCCCTCTTCTACTAAATCCGTAGCATCCCTGACACTATCCTCCTCCCCTCCCCCTTCCCTTAGCTTACCTTCTTTCCCCTCTCACTCCTCCTCGCTCCATTTTATAATTTTACTATTTAATGTCGTTAATTTATTGTTATTAACTACTAGTATTTAACGAGAATTTTTATGTACTTATGCGTTCTATAATTTTAGCATGATCCCTCTTGCTAAGCTCATGACACCTCCAACACCTCTTCCCTGCTTCCTTTCGCCTCCTCCAATCAGCTTCACTGCATTTCCCCTTACCCCCCCCCTCCCCCCCAGCCTTCCCCAACCATATACCCATTTAAAACACTGACCGCAGTTGCAGAACGCAGTACTCTGATATGTGATTCTGAATAGGTAAGACGTGTTTGTGACTGAGCTGCTTAGGTAATTTCTACATTTATGTACAGCTATCTCCTTTTCTACTTATTGTAAACTATTTGTTGGTACATGTTTAGTTTTACTTTATATTAGAACTGAAGATGATTCTGAGTTATTAAAAGTGTGTAACTGAGGTGGAACAATAAGTGAGAATTACTTTAATTTTTAATCTTGCACCGACGTATTGACGTTAATAATACAACCTATAAACCTAGGCAAATATGACGAGAAAAATCTATTTTCTTTTAAGCATATTTATCTTCGATACATCCCGATATACTTCCGATGTATAGCTTCTGTTACTCTCTCAAACATAACGAGAAATTCACGTTTTCTTTTAAACATACCTATCTCCAGCATATCTCCGATAGACAGCTTCTTTTCCTCTCGCACGCACGTGCGCGCAATCTCTATCCCTCTCTCTCTCTCTGTGTGTGTCTTGTTGTAAAACATTTATTACAAGATTACACGAACTTGACGCCAGTCCCAATCGGATAATTTACAGCTTTTAGCTTAGGGAATATGTGTAAAGGGTTCCCATCTTCATTCACAGGCCACTGCAAAGAATCTGTCGTAAGGAACTCTCAAGTCAAATTGTCTATGAATACCCTTTGTTTATAACAAACGAGCAGTTCAGTCCCATTAGCCATAAGGTTTGAGATTTAATAGAATCCTGACAGGGTACTTATGTACGTTTTTCGCAACCCTGTGGAGTACAGAAAGATATTTCTTCGAGAAGAGAATTCGCAGTTAATTCAGGGACTATGAATGTAATCGCCTCTTACACTGATCAGCCAGAACATTATGACCACCGACCTACTATCGATATAAAACTGTCCAGGTGACTGCAGCGTCACCTGGCGAGGAATGACTGCCAGTCAGACAGAGGCGAGGGGCTTGTACTCATAATAGTAGTGTAGAATGGGGAAGGCACACCATGTATTTGAGTTTGAGCGCGGGCAGATTGCGATGGCCCGGAGGCTCGGCTCAAGCAATGCAGAAACTGCAGGACTTGTCTGGAGTTCGAAGAGTGCTGTGGTGAGTGTCTTCAGCACGTGGCGAAACCAAGACGAAACCTCATCCAGACGTGGTGTTCGGCGGCCAACTCTCATTACAGATGTAGGACATCGTAAGCTGAGCAGACTGGTAAAACAGGACAGGCGGCGAATTTCGACGGAACCAACATAAGACTTCAATTCTGGGCAGAGTACAAGTGTGCCTGACAACACAATGCACCCAATACTCCTGACGATGGGCCTCCGCAGCTGACAAAGCATGCATGTTTCAATGTTAACAACACGACATCGGAAACAACGACTAAAATGGGCACGTGACCAGGGGCACTGGACGTTGGCGCAGTGGTAGAACGCTGCATGGTTTGATGAATCCCGATGCCTTCTTCGACATGCCGACGGGAGGATGCAAATCCGCCGTCATCCAGGGGATCAGCTCCTTGAGACCTGTACTGCCGGACTGAGACAAACTGGCGGCTCCTCCATTATTCTCGGGGGAACATTTACAAGGGCATCCGTGGGTGCAGTGGAGCTCGTGCAAGGCACCATGGCGGCCAAGGGGTATCCACAAATTGCAGACCACGTACATCCCCTTATGAAGATCATGTTTCGGACAGTAGGGGCATCCGCAAAGATTATGCGCCATGTCACAAGGGCAGGGTGAAATGGAATGGTTCGAGGAACACATTGGTGAGTTCTAATTGATGTGCTGGCCCCCAGTCGAACGTATCTGGGATGTGAGTGAACCTGGCGTCAGAGCTCATCCCCCTCCTCCCAGGAATTTAAGGTAATAAGGTGACGTGTGTGCAGATGAGGTCCCAACTCCTTCCAGCGACCAAGGCCTCATTGCTTCCATGCAAAGACGTGTCGCCGCTGTTATCCGTGCAAAAGGTGGACATACCGCCTATTACGTAGGTGGTCGTATGTTCTGGCTAATCAGTACATATTTTATGCCTGATCCTTATAAAAACAATTTTCGATCTCCGAACCTCTAAGTGTGACCTTATTTTACGCCGTTGGGACAGAAACTAACGATTTAATAGAAAAACTAATCGCTGCGAGTTTCATGGGCAACTTTTCCTGCCCTTTTTTGTAGTAAGTTAAACAACCGAAATGTGCGGAAAACTATCAGCATAGAACTAGTACCGCATTTTTCTTATATTTTCAAATACTTTTCAAAAACTTACCTATTAAGTGCATTAGTACGTAATTTACTGATTTCTGGATTTTCATGTTATCTTCACTCTCGCCTGTTAACAGCTGCCTATAGTCACTCAGAAATTCTCTTTCTCAAATAACTAATGATCGCTCCATGCATATACTTTGGGGCGCTTTTCAGCTTCCGACTAATCCAAAACCGGTTACCTTCATCGCTTGTAAAGATCTTCTAAGCAATAACGCGTGATACGTCGTCAACGTCTTGAAAAAAAAAGTCTTGTTCCTTTAATTTTTAAGTTTTTACGGTCTCTCAACGTATTTATGCAGTTACTGCCCTTGCTGATAAAAAAACTTCAGATTTTAGTTTGCTTTTCTCAGTTTCTGTGTTGGAAGTAGTTAATTTTCCAAATCAATTTTCACTTCCCACACAGTGTGATCTTTGACGCGTATATAATTTACACACACAGAAATATCAAATGAAAACTGCTAGCTTTGGTTTGACGGATGATGGTTTACTTCCAGTTATTTCGTGCTAGTAATTTCCTCATAACTATATACAATTTTCTGTAAACGAACTGAAAAACAGACATTGTGCTTGCTACAACCACGAGCTTCCCTCGAAAGTGAGTGACGATTGGGGTTGTCCACGCTGGGTCGTAAACAGGTTCCATAATCTGTATTTCCGTTCAGCTTGCCCTGGTCTCTCTCTCACTGTTTTACGATCATTCGCCTGTCACATCATCGAACTAATGTGATGCATTCTGAGAAGACGTTCAGCTAAGAAAATAGGAGCAAACACTCTATCTACATTAGGCAACCAATGAATTTATCATGCAGAGGTAACACTTGTTCGTACCTGATATTTTTTTCTGCAGATTTATCTGATATCGATGTACCACACAATTAGAAGAAAAAAGAAATGGACGGTTCCAAAAACGGAATAATTGGACTGAACTAGTTCCCAAAGATTAACGTGTTTACCTATGTCTAGTGGTGTAACTGAAGAACGCCGTTAACAGATCTCATCCTTACTCTCGCGAACTGCAGAAATAAATTGATCGTCGGTTTGCTGTGGTTCATGAATAAATATTAAAACATGTATTTGAGAGCGTTGTAGAAATCACATAATGCATGTTATTTTCAATCATTTTCGGAACTTAGTCTTCCTCTCATAAAACTTTGTTTCTTTTTGGCACCCCTGGAATGGAGAATCGTTAGGTCCAACATAACAATGCCTCTTTAAGAGAAGAAACGTTCAGAGGTAGTTTCCTGTGAACGAACAGCTCTAAGGGCAGAGCCATTTCTTAGCTGTTCACTTAACAAGCAAAAGTTCTTAATCCCTTGAAGCATAAATGCTTTAGTCATTTGCGTTCAAAATAGTAGAGCCTTTTACATAATTAAACAATGAACTCTATTCTGTGTACCGTAAGGTCAAAAAATTCTGTACATCGATACATTTTCCTGTATGTGCTGTACTTCTTAGCTCTAATGATGAAGCTAGAATAAAATTACAGACCATACACAGTAAGCTCAACTAAGTTTCCCTAATCTGATCAGCCAAGCAACTAAACATGACACCTTCTAACTCTTGAGCAGTTTCGTAATCTCTGATGCAGCATAGTTTTACCATCACATTATGGTCAATTATTAATTCAGGAATTAAAAATGCTAAATATGTATATTCGTGAAGCGAAAAGTTTTCCATTGATTAATAAGAACATGAAAAGTCACTTTCAGTAGCATTTATTTACGCTCCGTTATCAGGTCGATCATATCGTAAATCGAGAAAGGGCACGAGGAACCCGGCCACTGTTACCCTATGTCAAGAAGAACCACGATCGTAACACTTAAGGTTAATTTAGCTGGAGCAGACGACGCTGCAGTAAATAGATACTGCCATCAACATGTGACTCAGGATGCATCAGTAGCCTCGGTTTGCTCGTGAATAACAGGAAATACTCTGGGCGAAGCGGTTGCTCTATAAGACGCCCACTGTTACGTGACTAATCAGAACGTCTACCTAGCGAGGTGGCTCAGTAGTTAGCACACTGGAGTCGCATTCGGGAGTACGACGGTTCAATCCCGCGTCGGGCCATCGTGATTTAAGTTTTCCGTGTTTTCCCTAGATCGCTCAAGGGAAATGTCGGGAAGTTTCCTTTGAAAGGCCACGGCCGATTTCCTTTCCTCATCCGATTAGACCGATGACTTCGCCGTTTGGTCTTCTCCTCCCCCCTCCCCCCCCCCCCCCCCCCCCAAACAGCCCAACTCATAACGTCAAAATATCGGTAGCTCATATTTTGGTAGGACAATTTTTTTGTAGCCGCGAGCTCCCTATTGCGTAAATACAGTTCAAACACCCTTCAACCGCCCACAGAGTGACAAGGCGTCTGAAGTCCCACATATATTAATTGGAGTTTAGCCCTAGGTTGTATCATAAGGAAACTGTGGGCTTCAGATAGACTGATCAGGGAATGAGCTTCACGAAAAGCATACTCCTAACTTTATCTTGCAGATCATATCAAATTAGTGATCACAGTATATGGGAAGGCGTTCTGGTGTATTTATTGGCGACAGGTTTAAGGAGATACTGTAGTTTGGTGCATAAAAGGCACTAAAGGTCATTTTTTCATAAAAAATAGGACATGTGTGAAACCCCAACATTATGGTTTTGTAAGAACATTATGGTTCTGTAAGGGTAAACTGTTTCAGTCGTCTTTTTCTCCGTGAATTCAGCTGGTTCAGGGACATAACATGGACGCACGTGTGCTGAGATGCAAACACTCAAGCATTTACAGCATAAGCGAAAATGCTTACCATTTTCTAGTAAAAGTTGAGTCATCAAAAGTTAGGAGGAGGAGGAGATTAGTGTTTTACGTCCCGTCGACAACGAGGTCATTAGAGACGGAGCGCAAGCTCGGGTGAGGGAAGGATGGGGAAGGAAATCGGCCGTGCCCTTTCAAAGGAACCATCCCGGCATTTGCCTGAAGCGATTTAGGGAAATCACGGTAAACCGAAATCAGGATGGCCGGAGGCGGGATTGAACCGTCGTCCTCCCGAATGCGAGTCCAATGTGCTAACCACTGCGCCACCTCGCTCGGTGTCATCAAAAGTTACTTGTGCCCAGTAGAGCTAAGAAATACGAAACTCAACTGGAAGCACGACGCACGAAGTTAATTATAACCGCATAAGGAACATGTCCTGCCTCATCTCAGTTTAGTTAAATGGGAGCAAAACTATTGCTCGCTAACAACTCCCCCTCCCCCCCCCCCCCCCCCCACACACACACACAAGCTTCTAACAAAATGACTTCAAGGTTACAAAAAGTTCCTAACTCGAAAAATCTCAGCTAACTCCGCTCCAAAATTGCCGTCTAAGTGCATGCAGCTCTCCACGCTACTCTATCCTGTGCAAGCTTCTTCATCTCCCAGTACCTACTGCAACCTACATCCTTCTGAATCTGCTTAGTGTATTCATCTCTTGGTCTCCCTCTACGATTTTTACCCTCCACGCTGCCCTCCATCACTAAATTTGTGATCCTTTGATGCCTCAGAACATGTCCTACCAACCGATCCCTTCTTCTAGTCAAGTTGTGCCACAAACTCCTCTTCTCCCCAATCCTATTCAGTACCTCCTCATTCGTTATGTGATCTACCCATCTAATCTTCATCATTCTTATGTAGCACCACATTTCGAAAGCTTCTATTCTCTTCTTGTCCAAACTATTTATCGTCCATGTTTCCCTTCCATACATGGCTACACTCCATACATATACTTTCAGAAACGACTTCCTGACACTTAAATCTATACTCGATAGTCCATCGATAGCTTTACTATCGATGGACTAACTATGCACAAAGTCCAACCTGCCTTGCACATAGACCGAAAAAATCTTGGAGGAAGAGAACTAACCAGTCAACAATACGAATTTTCAGTAGAGCCAGAGGCCTCCTCCAGTCAGAAGACAGTTTCCTCGTCCTCAAAATTTTCCATCGGTTCGGTGTCTAAAATTGGAAAAAAATGCGTCGCTAGTGCGTTCGTCTGAAAGAGTCAAGCAAGGGCGCCTGTTAAGAGAACCACTCGCAGTTCACGTTCAGCTTGAGTGGCACCTACAACCAGATTTGAAAGTTAAGCCCAGATCTCATTCTCCGACCTTTGCTGCAAAGATGAAATGAGAAAGTCCGTCCGAATGATAAAGTTGTGTTCGTTTGTAATTACAAATACATTCATACAATCCAGGGACCACCCATGCCTAGGACAACTTGTTACATGCACATGGTGTGCTAAATATCAAATGTAATCACAATGAGAATGAAACACTGTTTCGGTTTCCAACTTGATCCACCTCCCTGCAATGTGAAAAGTATGATGACGAAAAGGCAGAGAAAAGGCGCAGAACGTGATAAAACCACGAAATTACATGAAAGGTGGACTGACTGACGCCTTTCACTCCAAACTTTCGAAAAAGTTCTGAGACATCAAAACGGTACTAGTAAACAACTTATCAAACATTATTATCAGGAAGGAATGGATAGTTCTACGAAGCGCTACAGCGTATGTTACTCCTTACTGTTCGTCTTTCCCTTAACCTAGCACATCGTCACCAGGGTGGGTGAGTAACGTTTAAGATTTTGTTTGCAGTCATAGTAGAAAGATTACGGACGCACTGATATTTTTCGGTTTTTAAACATGAAATATTACGTGATGAACCACTCGCCCATCAGATTCAATGTGCTGTCACGTTTATTCATTTCTAATAGAGTTATTTATCGCTGGATCAGCTCCACAATCAAAATATCTATGCGAGAGGAAACTTTATGCACTCATGGTATTTTTGCAGAGCTTACGCGTGTCACGGATAAATATGATTCATACAAAATGGAAGAGCTTTTGTGTGCTGTGCAGATTTTAGCTCCTATGTTTTATTTCCACTTACATCTATATTTAAAATGTAGTTAACTTTTCTTTCTTGTGCTTATGTGCGTTTTCCAGTTTGCCGATCTCTAGTATTTTAAGTGATGGCCAGTAGATTACCCAGAATGGAAAATACGATCACAGAGTGAGGGATGTTAAAGAGGGGACTAGCTCTTCGATTTATCTAACACATTTCAGTGAAAACATACAGACATTTTCGTGTTTCTCTAGTTGTTGGTACTAGTGCCCATGTCATGTAACACAATGCTTCGCGTCAAGTAAAGTGACACGGTACATGATGTAATGTCGTATAACATTATACATGCCATCACGTCGTTCAGCATGGAATTTGTCACGTCAAGCAGTATGATACAACATATCATTAAAATTTAGGGTGCATCCACTCTGGGATACTTCCTGTTATAGATGCAATCCCACTTTCTGATCCTTCTTATTGCAGATGCATCCCACGCTCTATAAGCTCATTAGTGTATGCTTGTTCGTGCACCCCTCACCATACATGTAAGAGGAGCTGAGTTTAGGGAAGAAACGGTCACGTCGGGAAAAGAAATCACCCTCCTCCCACCTGCAAACAAAGAAATTGTTTCAGAGTTCCCCCAGGAACAAATCGGCTGCCAGATATTTTATCCCGCGAGATAAATATTTTTAGCTATTACATGTATGTTTTTCAGCCATGATATTATATACTATTTATTTCGGCTATCAAGGTTTGGCAGAGGATCAGGGACTTTAGTTAACAAATTGCAAGATGCAAATGTGCCATCACCTTGAGCTGAGAGAGTTCACTACGTTGAGGAAGTGGGTTTAAATCGTAGTAAAGCGATTATAACAATATAATTTGATTCAAATGTCTTTGAAGTTGCCGTATTAGTAGAAAAGCTAGTTCACTTCTTTCACATCCATAACTCTGTCTACGACATAACTGCCTATTTTTGTACTACGATAGGAGCATTTGCCTTTCTAGTTCAAAACTTTTATTCTATCCAAAAGGTAACACAGCTTTCAGAGAGAATGATTAATTTTCGGAAATGATTGAAAATGACATTTATTATGTGAAATCGGCCGTGCCCTTTCAAAGGAAACTTCCCGACATTTGCCTTGAGCGATTTAGGGAAAACACGGAAAACTTAAATCACGATGGCCAGACGAGGGAATGATCCGTCGTACTCCCGAATGCGACTCCAGTGTGCTAACTACTGAGCCACCTCGCTAGGTAGACGTTCTGATTAGTCACGTAACAGTGGGCATCTTAAAGAGCAACGGCTTCTCCCAGAGTATATCCTGTTTTTCACGAGCAAACCGAGGGTACTGATGCATCCTGAATCACATTTTGATGGCAGTATCTATTTACTGCAGCGTCGTCTGCTCCAGCTAAATTAACCTTAAGTGTTACGGTCGTGGTTCTTCTTGACATAGGGTAACAGTGGCCGGGTTCCTCGTGCCCTTTATCGATTTACGATATGATCGTACTGATAACGGAGCGTAAATAAATGCTACTGAAAGTGACTTTTCATGTTCTTATTAATGAATGGAAAACATTTCGCTTCATGAATATACATATTTAGCATTTTTAATTCCTGAATTAATAATTGACCATCATGTAATGGTAAAACTATGCTGCATCAGAGATAACGAAACTGCTCAAGAGGTAGACGGTGTCATGTTTAGTTGCTTAGCTGATCAGATTAGGGAAATTGAGTTGAGCTTACTGTGTATGGTCTGGAATTTTATTCTAGCTTCATCATTGGAGCTAAGAAGTACAGCACATACAGGAAAACGTATCGATGTACAGAATTTTTTGACCTTACGGTACACAGAATAGAGTTCATTGTTTAATTATACAAAAGGCTCTACTATTTTGAACGCAAATGACTAAAGCATGTATGCTTCAAGGGATTAAGAACTTTTGCTTGTTAAGTGAACAGCTAAGAAATGGCTCTGCCCTTAGAGCTGTTCGTTCACAGGAAACTACCTCTGAACGTTTCTTCTCTTAAAGAGGCATTGTTATGTTGGACCTAACGATTCTCCATTCCAGGGGTGCCAAAAAGAAACAAAGTTTTATGAGAGGAAGACTAAGTTCCGAAAATGATTGAAAATAACATGCATTATGTGATTTCTACAACGCTCTCAAATACATGTTTTAATATTTATTCATGAACCACAGCAAACCGACGATCAATTTATTTCTGCAGTTCGCGAGAGTAAGGATGAGATCTGTTAACGGCGTTCTTCAGTTACACCACTAGACATAGGTAAACACGTTAATCTTTGGGAACTAGTTCAGTCCAATAATCCCATTTTTGGGACCGTCCGTTTCTTTTATCGTCTAATTGTGTGGTACATCGATATCAGATAAATCTGCAGAAAAAAATATCAGGTACGTACAAGTGTTACCTCTGCATGATAAATTCTCTGATTGCATAATGTAGATAGAGCGTTTGCTCCTATTTTCTTAGCTGAACGTCTTCTCAGAATGCACCACATTAGTTCGATGATGTGACAGGCGAATGATCGTAAACCAGTCAGAGAGAGGCCAGGACAAGCTGAACGGAAATACAGATTATGGAACCTGTTTACGACCCAGCTTGGACAACCCCAATCGTCATTCACTTTCGAGGGAAGCTCGTAGTTGTAGCAAGCACAATGTCTGTTTTTCAGTTCGTTTACAGAAAATTGTATATAGTTATGAGGAAATTACTAGCACGAAATAACTGGAGGTAAACCATCATCCGTCAAACCAAAGCTAGCAGTTTTCTTTTGATATTTCTGTGTGTGTAAATTATATACGAAGCAATGGTCATACTGTGTGGGAAGTGAAAATTGAATTGGAATATCAACGACTTCCGACAATGAAATTGAAAAATTGCAAACTAAAATCAGAAGTTTTTTTATCAGCAAGGACAGCAATTACATTAATATGTTGAGAGATCGTCAAAACTTAATACATTGCTTCGAAGATCTTTACAAGCGACGAAGATAACCGGTTTTGGATCAGTCAGAAGTTGAAAAGCGCCGCATAGTACATGCATGGAGCAATCATCAGTTATTTGAGAAGAAAATGTTCAAATTGGACTGAACTGCTAAGGTCATCAGTCCCTAAGCTTACACAGTACTTAACCTAAATTATCGTAAGGATAAACACACACACACCCATGCCCGAGGGAGCAGTCGAACCTCCGCCGGGACCAGTCGCACAGTCCATGACTACAGAGCCTGAGACCGCTCGGCTAATCCCGAGCGTCTTTGAGAAAGAGAATTTCTGACTGAGCATAGGCAGCTGTTAACAGACGAAAGTGAAGATAACATGAAAATCCACAAATCAGTAAATTACGTACTAATGCACTTAATAGATAAGTTTTTGAAAAGTATTTGAAAATAAAAGATAAATGCAGTACTAGTTCTATGCTGATAGTTTTCCGCACATTTCGGATGTTTAACTTACTACAAAAAGGGCAGGAAAAGTTGCCCATGAAACTCACACCGAATAGTTTTTCTATTTAATCGTTAGTTTCTGTCCCAATGGCGTAAAATAAGGACACACTTAGAGGTGCGATGATTGCAAAAAATTAGGAAAAAGATCTCTTGTATATAGCTTGCAGGCATAAAATACATTCTGATCAGCCAGAACATACGACCGCCTACCTAATAGGCGGTATCTCCGCCTTTTACACGGATAACAGCGGTGACACGTCTTTGCATGGAAGCAATGAGGCCTTGGTACGTCGCTGGAAGGAGTTGGCACCCCATCTGCACACACGTCACCTTATTACCTCAAATTCCTAGGAGGAGGGGGATGAGCTCTGACGCCAGGTTCACTCACATCCCAGATACGTTCGACTGGTTGAGATCTGATCTGGCGAACTGGGGGCCAACACATCAATTAGTGCCCCATAGTACATTCATGGCGCAATCATCAGTTATTTGAGAAAGAGAATTTCTGAGTGACCATAGACGTCTGTTAACAGACGAGAGTGAAGCTAATATGCAAATCCACAAATCAGTAAATTACGTACTAATGCACTTAATAGATAAGTTTATGAAAATAAAAGTATTTGAAAACAAAAGAAAAATGTAGTACTAGTTGAATGCTGATGTTTAGAGGTGTGGTGATCCAAAAACTTCGGAAAACGATCCCTTGTGTTTAGCTTGCAGGCATAAAATATCTAATGATCAACCAGACCACCACAGATATAGATTTTTGCTGACTCGAATGACGGCTGAACCTGTGTAAATTTTTTTATTGTCTTTCGAACCATGTTGCTTGAGTAGGGCATCGTTAATATGACTAGTCTGCTGTTACCTGCTGGTATGGTCCAGCCAGTCCAATAGCCCACTCTGTCCAGAGACCACACAAGTCTCACCACCACGTCAACGTCACATTGTAAGTAGGCTGTTTAGGTATTCTTATTGGTAACGCCACGTAACGCTCCGTGTGAGAATCACTGGCTGTGCTGTGTGCAATCCGTGGCTAGTTTGCATTGTTGTCTGCCATTGTAGTGTTGGGCAGCGGCAGCTGGATGTGAACAGCGCGTAGCGTTGCGCAGTTGGAGGTGAGCCGCCAGCAGTGGTGGATGTGGAAAGAGAGATGGCGGAGTTTTGAAATTTGTCATGAACTGCTATATATATTATGACTATTATGGTAAATACATTGTTTGTTCTCTATCAAAATCTTTCATTTGCTAACTATGCCTATCAGTAGTTAGTGCCTTCAGTAGTTTGAATCTTTTATTTAGCTGTATTGCTGTTGCTAGAGTAACGAAGATTTTTGTGAGGTAAGTGATTTGTGAAAGGTATTGGTTAACGTTAGTCAGGGCCATTCCTTTGTAGGGATTTTTGAAAGTCAGATTGCGTTGCGCTAAAAAAATATTGTGTGTCAGTTTAAGGACAGTCATGTACAATTGTTCAAAGGGGACGTTTCATAACATGCCTACGGGAGTTCGTTTAGTTTTTATTTTGTTTAACATTTTACTTTTATTATTATTATTATCTTCACTTTCTCGGACGTTAAGTCCGGTTAAAAATGGAGTGACGCGGACCTTGATCAAGCGTCACTTCCTTTTAACTGTACGGTATGTGTTATATTGCATTTAGGAACTTTCGGGGTAATTGAACATGTATCAATAATTACGGATTTCTGTAGTTGTATATATATGTTTGGATGTAGCTGTATTGCATTGATGTACTGGTGGATATTGTGTGGTATGACTCCTGTAGTTGATAGTACAATTGGTATGATGTCAACTTTATCCTGATGCCACATGTCTTTGACTTCCTCAGCCAGTTGGATGTATTTTTCAATTTTTTTTTTCTGTTTTCTGTTGTATATTTGTTGTATTGGGTATGGATATTTCGATTAGTTGTGTTAATTTCTTCTTTTTATTGGTGAGTATGATGCCAGGTTTGTTATGTGGCGTTGTTTTATCTGTTATAATGGTTCTGTTCCAGTATAATTTGTATTCATCATTCTCCAGTACATTTTGTGGTGTATACTTGTATGTAGGAACGTGTTGTTTTAAAAGTTTATGTTGTAAGGCAAGCTGTTGATGTATTATTTTTGCGACATTGTCATGTCTTCTGGGGTATTCTGTATTTGCTAGTATTGTACATCCGCTTGTGATGTGATCTGCTGTTTCTATTTGTTGTTTACAAAGTCTGCATTTATCCGTTGTGGTATTGGGATCTTTAATAATATGCTTGCTGTAATACCTGGTGTTTATTGTTTGAACCTGTATTGCAATCATGAATCCTTCTGTCTCACTGTATATATTGCCTTTTCTTAGCCATGTGTTGGACGCGTCTTGATCGATGTATGGCTGTGTTAGATGATACGGGTGCTTGCCATGAAGTGTTTTCTTTTTCCAATTTACTTTCTTCGTATCTGTTAATGTTATGTGATCTAAAGGGTTGTAGAAGTGGTTATGAAATTGCAGTGGTGTAGCCGATGTATTTATATGAGTGATTGCCTTGTGTATTTTGCTTGTTTCTGCTCGTTCTAGAAAGAATTTTCTTAAATTGTCTACCTGTCCATAATGTAGGTTTTTTATGTCGATAAATCCCCTTCCTCCTTCCTTTCTGCTTAATGTGAATCTTTCTGTTGCTGAATGTATGTGATGTATTCTATATTTGTGGCATTGTGATCGTGTAAGTGTATTGAGTGCTTCTAGGTCTGTGTTACTCCATTTCACTACTCCAAACGAGTAGGTCAATATTGGTATAGCATAAGTATTTATAGCTTTTGTCTTGTTTCTTGCTCTCAATTCTGTTTTCAGTATTTTTGTTAGTCTTTGTCTATATTTTTCTTTTTGTTTCTTCTTTAATTTTTGTATTATCTATTCCTATTTTTTGTCTGTATCCTAGATATTTATAGGCATCCGCTTTTTCCATCGCTTCTATGCAGTCGCTGTGGTTATCCAATATGTAATCTTCTTGTGTAGTGTGTTTTCCCTTGACTATGCTATTTTTCTTACATTTGTCTGTTCCAAAAGCCATACTTACATCATTGCTGAATCCTTCTGTTATCTTTAGTAATTGGTTGAGTTGTCGATTTGTTGCTGCCAGTAGTTTTAGATCATCCATGTATAGCAA
Organism: Schistocerca americana; assembly: GCF_021461395.2. Lineage (NCBI taxonomy): Eukaryota > Metazoa > Arthropoda > Insecta > Orthoptera > Acrididae > Schistocerca > Schistocerca americana. The sequence continues at coordinate 352,077,468 of NC_060121.1, read as the reverse complement.
ATGTGTGGGTATGTTCCAGTAATATTGTATATATAATTTGTATTATTTAGCATGTTGGATAGTGGGTTCAGAGCAAGGCAGAACCAGAAAGGACTTAATGAGTCTCCTTGGTATATTCCACGCTTAATCTGTATTGGCTGTGATGTGATATTATTTGAATTTGTTTGGATATTAAGTGTGGTTTTCCAATTTTTCATTACTATGTTTAGGAACTGTATCAATTTACGATCTACTTTGTATATTTCCAATATTTGTAGTAACCATGAGTGGGGTACCATATCAAAAGCTTTTTGGTAATCAATGTATGCGTAGTGTAGCGACCTTTGTTTAGTTTTAGCTTGATATGTCACCTCTGCATCTATTATCAGTTGCTCTTTACATCCTCGTGCTCCTTTGCAACAGCCTTTTTGTTCTTCATTTATAATTTTGTTCTGTGTTGCATGTGTCATTAATTTCTGTGTAATGACTGAAGTTAATATTTTGTATATTGTTGGTAGGCATGTTATGGGGCGATATTTAGCTGGGTTCGCTGTGTCTGCTTGATCTTTAGGTTTCAGATATGTTATTCCGTGTGTAAGTGTATCAGGGAATGTGTATGGGTCTGCAATGTAACCGTTAAATAATTTAGTTAGATGTGAATGTGTTGAGGTGAACTTCTTTAACCAGAAATTTGCTATTTTATCATTTCCAGGGGCTTTCCAATTGTGAGTAGAATTAATTGCTTGGGTGACTTCATGTTGCAAAATTATCACTTCAGGCATTTGTGGTATCATCTTGTATGTGTCTGTTTCTGCTTGTATCCATCGTGCATGCCTGTTATCTTGTACCGGGTTTGACCATATGTTGCTCCAGAGGTGTTCCATGTCTGTTATGTTTGGTGGATTGCCTATTTCAATGTGTGTGTTATCTATTGTCTGGTAAAATTTCTTTTGGTTTGTGTTGAATGTTTGGTTTTGTTTCCTTCTATTTTCACTTTTTTAGTATCTTCTGAGTCGTTTGGCTAATGCTTGTAATTTCTGCTTCCTTTCGTCTAATTGCTCTGTCGCTTCTTGTTGTGAGATTTTACCTAACGTTTTTCGTTTTTTTTCCGAGATTTCATTTGTGTTAGCTGTCCGATGTCTTTTCTCAGTTTTTCTATTTTTATCTGTAGCCTGTGTTGCCATGCTGGTTTTGTGGGTTTCTTCTGTGTGTTGGTTGGTTCTGATCTCTGCCTAGTGTGTATATTTAGTGTAGTGAGTGCTCCTATATAAACCAGTGGTTGTAACTCTTCCATAGTTGTGTTTTCATTTATTTTGTTGTGTATGATTGTGTTGATAGTTTTTATTGTTGTTTCGACTTGTGGGTTATTTGGTGGTCTATGCAAGAATGGTCTAATGTCTGTATTTGTGTCTCTGTATTCTATATATGTTAGCTGAAATTTTTCTTCTATATCTAACATCTGTGTCACTTCGTGTTCTATTTGTGCTTGTTCTGGTGGCTGTCTTAAGATTTCGTTTTCCTCTGATTGTTTAATTGGTGCGTGTTGTTCTTTGTTTGTTTGCTCTGGGATGTTTGAGTCCATTACTGTATTTTCTTCTTCTTCTGATTGCACATTATTTTGTTCCAGTATTTGTTGTACTTGTTGTTTGATGTTTTCCAATTCTGACTGGGCTATCCTGTTATTTTTGATTATTACACGGATCTGGACAGCTAGTCGTTGTTCTGTTAAAAATTTTAATTCTGGGTATCTGGTAATAAATGTTGTGTATACTTGTAATCTGTATCCAGTTGTGTTGGTTCCTAGGTTTGTTGCTTGGTAATAACAGAACATGAGGTGTCGATTAACTTCATCTGACCATCTCATCCTCTGTCTTTTGTTTTCCTTCTAGGGTGGTTGCAGGAAGCATATCCTGCAAAACACCTCTATTTGGATTTAAATCATTTTCCAGTTGGCTAGCAGTGTCGTTACCATTGTGGGCGGGCATAGGGTTCAAGCGTCGTCCCCGACCATGACGGCGCTTGTCCGACGCTTCTTTAGTTCTGTCCTGAACCAACTAATCACACTAAAAGGGGGGGTTAGCCCTATTAGTGGTTTGTTCTTTTCGTCGCCTTTTACGACTGGCAGAACATACCGGAGGCCTATTCTTTTCCCGGGCCTCCACGGGGATTATTATTATTATTATTATTATTATTATTAGTTTATAATGTTTTATATTTTTAATTGTCTTTAATTTCTGAGTGTAATTTTAATTTTTTGTTTTATATTTACACACATTTTATTCTCATACGCATGAGACTGTACACGTAAATATACGAAAAAAACCAGAAACAATACTGTTGCACAAAATAACAGTAAACGTAAATACGAAACCGAACGGAATATTAAATACTGTACGAATTTTATGATAATAAGTACTTAAGTAGTTTATAATACGTAGATAAACTTTCGATACAACCGTGTTAGATAAATAAACTTACTTAAAATGTTATTACACCGCAAACTGAAAGATTTTCGCAACAACTAATTGACTTGAGAAAAGCACACAGCCTGTTATGTCTAATCTTATTTAAAGTATACAATAATGAAAATAGAAAATTTAGAAACCGCCGCTATAAGAAACTCACGTGAATAATTTTGGCGCGTAATATTGGAACAACTAATCCGAATTAAGAATGGGTATGATTCACTGAAATAAACAGAGGAACTGCAAAGCAACGTATGCACGACAAAATACTAACAACTTTTCATTCCTGTACGAAAACTGAAGAATTTGAGCTTGTTTTGACGGAAAATAAATTTTCTACAAGATTTTTTCAAGAAAACGCCTGAAAACGTTTTCTTTTGGTTAAAAATAAGGTGACCTTTTTTGTGACACTTTTTTACAGCAGTTCTTGTGTTGAATTAATTTTACGAGTGGTCAACTATAAAGTGTTAAATTCTCGATCAAACGGTACATCATTTTGTACAGGGGTGGGCGTAATTCTGATTTGGTAGGTGCACTGTTTCACATGCCCAAAGATTTTTCAATGATTTTAAACCAGTAGTGAATAAAATCTTTAACATATAATCAACTAAATGATAATCAACAGTGAAAGTTTCCTTCATAATTACTCTTTGGATTTGATTTGGTATTTCGCACGGGCTCGGTAGTTTGATTGTAACTCTACTGTTGTATACCTTTGGGTGGCTTTGTGCATTTACAACTGCGAGAGAAACCAAATATATTTGCCTGCGGGAATACAACATGAATTGACGCATAATCGTTCTAAAATGTGCAACTCATTCAATCCTGAACTTAACTATTAATCTCTTAAATTCAACGAAGTTGTCTCTGTGCGTTAACGATGTACCTAAGCCTGGTGTTCATGAAATGGTCCCTGTAGGTTGACAATTTTCATGGCAAACTGCTCCTGAAATGAAAATGTCATACCTGGTAGTCGTTAAGTGCTTAGAAACGCGGTACTTGCTGCTCTCTGTGCACCAGCCGCAAATTTCTAACTACAGTTGCTGAGAGCTTAATGCAAAGCACCAGACAGCAAGTAAACTATTCTACAACCATCAATGAGTGAATCACGCCTTAAATAAAACTGATTTGGATCGAAGATATGTACAATGCACTTAGGTGAAATATTCCTTTAACAAACTGTTTTTTAAACTATCTGATATATTATTAATTGCGTGAAAATCATGTTACAGCAATCATAAACACTGATAAAGGGCAACATTGATATCAAACACTTATTCTCATAAAAGTCAGACAAATCATTAATAAACATGAAAAATACCTTACAGTGAAAATTACTCAATCTTTAATGAATAATCTAAACTTCCCTGATATGGATGTCTCATTCAACAATAATTCTAGCTACTCGTCACTACAGTACCAATAAATAAAAATATTACCTTCATTCCTCTTCACACTCCTTTCATTCTACGTCGCTAATCAAATTCTTCTCCTGTGTCTCACAATATTCAAACACAAATCATTTTACTTAAACACAGATGCACTTACCTTTACGTCTACATTTCCTCAAGTCCTCTGCTCAGTATCTGTCTTGCCACTACTCAAACGAACTCCACGCTCCTCGCTGCCACGCAGCGGTGACAAAACAAACACATCTGAAAGAGGTTCCTACTCAATGGTCTGAAGATGACCACAGCAGTGGCCGAAACCGGTCACCTTAATAAATATAAATTGTGATCAAGACTGTTTTTAATAGTAAACAGTTCCTTTTAGCCGCGCGGGATTATCCGATCGGTCTCAGGCGCTGCAGTCATGCACTGCGCGGCTGGTCCCGGGGGAGGTTCGAGTCCTCCCTCGGGCATTGGTGTGTGTGTTTGTCCTTAGGATAATTTAAGTAGTGTGTAAGCTTAGGGACTGATGACCTTAGCAGTTGTCCCATACGATTTCACACACATTTGAACATTTTTTTTGAGTTCCTATTACTTATATTCAAATTCAGAGCTTAAAATGCTACGTATTTCTGCGAAACTCAGTTTCATGTGCGAAGGCGTAATGAAAGATTTTTGCAAACGCTAATACCGTTGGAACACATTTTTTTAAATACAATCTGTCTCATTTTAAACATCTCAGCGCGTGCGATTTGGTAGAACCGGATTTTACGTTAGTTTTATTTGCAGCTATAGACCGTTATATCATGACAATGGATAAATCTTTCACCTAACAACAGGACGACCATGAACTACATGTATTTGTCCATCTTTTTAAAAATTTGAACCAATCCACACAAGCTCGAAACACACAAGTGGCGGGCGTAAATGTCTCACAAAAGAACGCTTTTTTTGCAAATAAAATCCGAATAAACCTGGATTTTTGAAAGCGAGATTTTAGTTTATCGCAAGAATGCATTTTTTATTTATATGATTCCCTTTAAACAGTTTCGGCGCATTCAATTCACCTAAGAATGAACTTCAAGTGGTGTATTTAGCTCGAATTTAAACCATCGTACCAAAGTTGAACCATCAATCTCCCTGCAGTCCCCATTTATTTAAGAGTGTCTGTTTTTGCACGGAAATCCGAACGAGGGTGACAGTTTCTGGTCGTAAAATCCTAACTAGAAATGACGTCACTATCTGAGGTTTAATTTAAGCGCAGTTAAAATCTTTTGCAAAAGTAATCAGTCGATTCGTATAATTTGCCTGGACGACAGCTACGGTTCGTCATTTAGACCTTGCTCAATGTACTGTAACAAGCTACAGTAAGACAGATGTTCCGATAGCTATGCAGATGGCGGTTGGTCAGGGCTAATCAAAAACCTTTCATCTCCATTTTTCTGGCTCAAATAGGAAATGAGCATCAAAATTCCCCCCCCCCCCCCCCCACCCCACCCTTCCCTCCAAAACCACGATTCTGTGCGCGGCCTTTTCATACACAAAATATTAGTTACAGCGCTTCCGCGCTTCTCTCGGATAACGAAGAGATTTCTCTGCACCATACTTGTATACTAAGTAACAATCATAAACAGAACACTTCACGTGCTTGAGGCAAGTAACGTCCACTGGCAGTTAGTAAACAATAATAGAGCAGACGGTCACAGGCAAGTAGCGAAATCCAAAAGCTAGGCACAAGGCCGCCAACAACATTCCTTAGAGCGTATACTGTCTGCCATTAAAGTAATCACCTATAGTTCCACAAAATTTCGGTCTAACTGTCGGATGTCAGTATCTCATTGCCCAGATATTTCATTGGAGAATTTTCTGCCCACTTTCAGATTCATATTTCTCACTATTCCAGTGTTCGTATCTGTATTTCTAGTGTCACAAATGCCCGATTATGTTTGTCTTATTTTCTGTGCAACTCTTTAATTAGGAGAGCAGCGTAACATAAATTCGTAATAACCTTTACTCGTTATTTCTTTATCATAATCTGAAAGTAAAAGTTACTAGGATTGTCTGAAACGTTATCGACAATGTAGTGAAAATACAAATGTATGTTCTCCAAACGCCTTTATTTTTCAAAATTTTCTCCTTTAATATCTAAGTACTTTAGCTAGTGAATCCAGTGACATTATCTCATCATTCCCCTGGAACTGCTGAGCATTATTCCTCCGCAGAAGCAAACACTCCTTGGTTCGACGAAAACGCTGACCACCTGTGAAGTTTTGGGATAAACTAGGCGTCTGAGGTAGCCAAATAATGGGCATAGGACGGATGAGCCAACACTTATTAGAACAGATTCCTGAATTTTCCCATTTCCAGGACATATTTACGTTGATTGAGCCGTATCGCATCCTGTTTGGGAGTTGGTATATCTTTGGCCAGAAGGTGGGCAGGAGTGGTGAACTGAGGCTCTGGTAAGCGAGCTCTCTCGAAGTCGAGCCAACAAGGAGTGGGGTGATGGTAACAGGGATCAAGCCGATCGGTGTGGCGTGTGGCTGATGCCTGGCTCGGAGTCGAGTTAGCCGATCTATGAGTCCTGAGTTTTTCATTGTACTGGTCTGTCGGGCAAGCGGGACGTCCATTGGCAGACGTTGGAGAAAACCAAGTTAAATGATCTGTTCGCCACGATCACGTGGAGCCGGAAAACGACCGTGGGTAACAGGTGGTTCATTTCGCTCAGAGGGGCTCATTATTCTGCGGTGGGCTTGCAGTTCCAAAAGCTACATCACTTGGCATCTTGGAACCAGAAGCGGTCTCTTGATAAGTCTCCATTACAGACACTGGATGAGCGAGTTTTGGATTGCTTTACTAGATTTCTGCCGTCCTACAGTGTTTTTCCTAGTGCTGTTTGCACGTCGTGAAATTCCGCCTGTGCAACCCCGGCTGTGTGTTTGCCTAGAGCATGTTTGCTACCTTATTCTGTTTGACGAGTGAACACTTTCGGCAGCAATCTGCCACTATTTTCACTGTAACCTGTAGTCTCGTTATGGCTCAGTCTTCCATCAGGAGAGCCCCTCTGGTTCCTTTATTGTTGTTTATTTAATGCCTTCAACTTGATATACGTATTTATTAGTGTATTTGGTGGTTGATATATTTAATGAATGTTGTTGGCGACCTTGCTCCTAGCTTTTGAATTTCGCTACTTGCCTGTGGCCGTCTGTGCGGGCATTGTTTGCAGAGTAAATGCCAGCGGCCGTTACTTGCCTCAAGTACGTGGGGTGTTCTGTTTAGGATTGTTACTTAGTATACAAACTGTTCTCGTTGCATTAATTATCGTAAGGACAACTAGATTCCTTTATTTAACCTGCGGAGAACTGGAGTTGGCATATCGCTGTTGCATGACTATCTCTTTTCTCTTGTTTTTAAAACTGACTTTTATGTGTGTTTGAGAGGCAGCTAATCTCAGTTGCTAGGGCGGACTATTCTGAGGCGTCCCGCTTTGTGGTGACGTGATAGCTGATGTTCTGTAACCACAACCCTTTACGGAGATCCTTGGGAAATTTAATGCTGGACCTTTCGTCATTTACTAATTTTGAAACTCAATTTCGGAGTATTTGTTATTAATACCTATTTAATCTTTTTTGCGTCTGTCCGAAATTAACTAATTTATTATTCAGCCTTTGCTGCTCTGGAGATTTACGTTTCGGGTTAAATTTAGCTGGCTGCTCCTGTAATCTAATTATCTTAATCAAAATAATTGCCATTCTTCTACTCAAAAGGGAAATTATTATCTCGAGTCTTACGCGTTTTTGGATTTTAAGTGGATCTACATTTTTAAGCAAATGGCATTTAGGAGGTCCCTACTGTTCTTCTAACGAATGATGTGCAATCCCCACTCAACCAGTGCTTCGTTGGCTGATCTCAATAAACGGGTAGTGGTGTGCTACAATGATGATATATGATTTTTTCCTCAGAAAAGCTACGTTTACGGTCATATCCATTAGAGCGTTGGAATGATATTCTGTAGATACTGTTCCACCCTTTTTCAGATTGTCAGTTAACTGGCACCTCACGTATCCCAAGACACCTTTACCATGACTATTTCCACGGATGACATCGTCTTCCCTATCTCTAGAGGTGAAGAACAGGGTTCTATCCACTGTTTCTATTGTTCTTTTGATTCTGGCGTGTGGTGGTAGTACCGCGGTTTAGCCCTTGCCCCATATCCAGTGAGAAAACCAATTCGCAGTAAGCTGACGGGGGACCTGCCTGACACAAATATTCTCACGTGCAGTTCTTCATGCGGTTCCTCCTGCTAGAACATATCATCGCCGTTGGGGGAGAGATCAACCATGAAGGGATGTGAACTTTATTGGGGATGGGTTACTATAGTTTGGTAGTTATTTTCTGATAGCGGCTTCGAGACGAAAGCAATTATATGTAACAGTAAGGTCTTTGAAGTTAACGATGGTCAGAAAGGTGGGATGAAGGTCCTTCTACAGAAGGTGTTCGAAGTGATGACCATTGGTATCATTGCAGTGCTGTAGTCTTCTTATCATGGATTGAGTGGTATTCCTTCTCAAATCGGCACTTATCGAAGCAAATGCTCCGACAATTCTCTCTCGCATATCTTCAGGTGTAGTTGGAACGGCTTTATAAATATCTTTTAGGATTCCCCACAAAAAAAAAAAAAAAATCCAGAGGCGTCAAGTCTGGCGAACGAGCCGGCCACGTCACATCTCCTGCGCATGCAATCCAACGATTTGGGAATTGTCTCTGCAACTCTTTTCTAGCCATCAGCAGAAAATGTGCCAGACACCCATCGTGTTGATACCACATTCTGTTCCTTGTTCCTAAAGGTACTGCGGCCAATAACAGACCTAATGTTTCTTGCAGGAATGTGGCGTACTTCCTACCATTAAGATTTCCTTCAATGAAATAGGGGCCTATAATTCTGTCCTTCAGAATACCACACCATACATGCACCGACCACGGTTTTTGGTATGCAGCTTGCCGCAGCTAGCATGGATTTGCAGTTGCCTAGTAATGCACGTTATGGAAATTAACATTTCCATGGTTTGTGAATGTAGCCTCGTCAGTAAATAAAATCAAATTAATAAATGTGTCATCTCTATGATCGGCAGAATTCAACGCGACGCATGCAATCCAAACCACTTAATTCTTGGTGGTGACTGATATGGCCTGCTGGAGTGGCCTAGCGACTCTAGGCGCTACAGTCTGGAACCGCGCGACCGCTACGGTCGCAGGTTCGAATCCTGCCTCGGCCAAGGATGTGTGTGATGTCCTTAGGTTAGTTAGGTTTAAGTAGTTCTAAGTTCTAGGGAACTGATGACCAAAGTAGTTAAATCCCATAGTGCTCAGAGCCATTAGACTGATAAGGTATGTATGATATTTATGGCGATGCAGAACACGAACAACACTATTCTGACTCATGCCAGACTCCCCTGTGATTTGACGCAAACTAACACAAGGATCTCGACCCAAAGTGGCAAGAGTACCAATTTCCGTTTCCTCGTTAGTAACTTTCCTTGGCCTGATATGTTTCCGATGCGTTAATGATCCAGTTGTTCTCAGTTTATTATACACATATTTAAATGTACGACATGACGGGTGAGTACGTTGAGGATATCTTTCACCGTATAAGTCTCTAGCTCTCACTGAATTTCGTTGGCGTTCTCCATTAATGAGAAGCATATCGACTTGTTCTTCGAAGGAATACATCATTGACATTCGCTTGATTCCTCGATACTAGTCTTACCGTTCCTATAAGTGTTGTATTGCGAAACCGTCGAATGGTGTTTACATGTCAGTGGTACTTTAGATGAATGCGCCAAATTCGACAAATACACTCCTGGAAATGGAAAAAAGAACACATTGACACCGGTGTGTCAGACCCACCATACTTGCTCCGGACACTGCGAGAGGGCTGTACAAGCAATGATCACACGCACGGCACAGCGGACACACCAGGAACCGCGGTGTTGGCCGTCGAATGGCGCTAGCTGCGCAGCATTTGTGCACCGCCGCCGTCAGTGTCAGCCAGTTTGCCGCGGCATACGGAGCTCCATCGCAGTCTTTAACACTGGTAGCATGCCGCGACAGCTTGGACGTGAACCGTATGTACAGTTGACGGACTTTGAGCGAGGGCGTATAGTGGGCATGCGGGAGGCCGGGTGGACGTACCGCCGAATTGCTCAACACGTGGGGCGTGAGGTCTCCACAGTACATCGATGTTGTCGCCAGTGGTCGGCGGAAGGTGCACGTGCCCGTCGACCTGGGACCGGACCGCAGCGACGCACGGATGCACGCCAAGACCGTAGGATCCTACGCAGTGCCGTAGGGGACCGCACCGCCACTTCCCAGCAAATTAGGGACACTGTTGCTCCTGGGGTATCGGCGAGGACCATTCGCAACCGTCTCCATGAAGCTGGGCTACGGTCCCGCACACCGTTAGGCCGTCTTCCGCTCACGCCCCAACATCGTGCAGCCCGCCTCCAGTGGTGTCGCGACAGGCGTGAATGGAGGGACGAATGGAGACGTGTCGTCTTCAGGGATGAGAGTCGCTTCTGCCTTGGTGCCAATGATGGTCGTATGCGTGTTTGGCGCCGTGCAGGTGAGCGCCACAATCAGGACTGCATACGACCGAGGCACACAGGGCCAACACCCGGCATCATGATGTGGGGAGCGATCTCCTACACTGGCCGTACACCACTGGTGATCGTCGAGGGGACACTGAATAGTGCACGGTACATCCAAACCGTCATCGAACCCATCGTTCTACCATTCCTAGACCGGCAAGGGAACTTGCTGTTCCAACAGGACAATGCACGTCCGCATGGATCCCGTGCCACCCAACGTGCTCTAGAAGGTGTAAGTCAACTACCCTGGCCAGCAACATCTCCGGATCTGTCCCCCATTGAGCATGTTTGGGACTGGATGAAGCGTCGTCTCACGCGACCTGCACGTCCAGCACGAACGCTGGTCCAACTGAGGCGCCAGGTGGAAATGGCATGGCAAGCCGTTCCACAGGACTACATCCAGCATCTCTACGATCGTCTCCATGGGAGAATAGCAGCCTGCATTGCTGCGAAAGGTGGATATACACTGTACTAGTGCCGACATTGTGCATGCTCTGTTGCCTGTGTCTATGTGCCTGTGGTTCTGTCAGTGTGATCATGTGATGTATCTGACCCCAGGAATGTGTCAATAAAGTTTCCCCTTCCTGGGACAATGAATTCACGGTGTTCTTATTTCAATTTCAAGGAGTGTATTTACTATTAGCACGATATACGAGAGAGAATTGTGTGAGCACGTGCTTCGATGAGGGCCGAAGTTATGAGGAATACCACTCATTCCATTATAAGAAGATTGCAGCACTGTATTGATACCAATGGTCATCACTTCGAACACCTACTGTAAATGGACATTCATGCCGCCTTTTTGATCTTCGTTGACCTTTAGATACCTTACTGTTACACATCATTGGATTTGTCTCGATGGCCGCTATCAGAAAATTAGTACCAAACTATAGCATCCCCTTTAAAAAACAAGGTTGACCTTCATATTTCTGACGTGACCCCACCTAACGACAAACAAACCAAATTCATATTATGGCCCCCTTGTCCCATGCAAATTTGGTCCCACAAACTTTTCAGCTCCTATCATACTTTCGAAGTTAGTCTTGGTGGAAGTAGTTAGTGACTCACCCTGTATAAAGGAATTAGACGTTATGTGGAACAGCAGTTACTTGAAACGAGAAATCTATGCTCATATTAAATACGTGAAAAAAGAGCCTGCTGCATTAACCTTTTATTGTAATAAAATCCAGAACAATTAAATACCTGATTTGCCATGTGCCACTAGATAGGGCAGGCGAGAGTAATGTCTGTTCTTTTGTTAGAATAAAATTCGATTATATTGTTCGTCAATCATGTAATCATACAGTAAGTGGTCTTTCTGTCTAATTGTGTTCAGTACAATATTTTTTTTTTTTATGTTGAGATTCAAATGCGAACAGGGACGTGCATTGCGCGCTGCCAACCCCTGTTAGTCCGACAGAGAGGTGCTGGGTCGCACAGTGCGAGTGGGTTCAGTCCAGCTCGAGTCACCGTATCATACTCAGCATGGGCTGGCACGCCGGGCTCCGCCTCACCCGTATGTCCGGTGGAGCTGCCGGCCTGACAACAGCTGACACTGTCGCAATGCTGGTTGAATCGCCGAGTGACACGCTAGCCTACCGAGCTAAAGCCACCCGCCATCTGCTAACAGGCTGATTATTAATGTGTGTGCTCTCTGGAATTGTAACTCACTCGGAGAAAATTAAGAAGAAACACAAATAGTCGATCAAGGAAAATGGTTTTCTTTGGTTTTATTATAAAATAAGCAGTTACCACTCACTTTTCTGCAGCTTCTTATCAGAAAAAAATAGTATTTAATTTCATTCTTGTCTCTGAGTGAAACTTTTGCTTCTAGCACGATATTCGATTGTCTGATAAACATCGCTGTTAAGTTTAACCAAATTAACTATCTGAAAAATAAGAAATAGCTGTCGTACCCATCTTTTGCATGCTCTAAAACAAGGTACGAGTTTTGGTGGGAGAAACGGCGTATGCCTCTAGGACCTATGAACGGAGCTGCTAATTGGCGCCGGCCGGGGTGGCCGAGCGGTTCGAATCCTGCCTCGGGCATGGGTGTGTATGATGTCCTTAGATCAGTTAGGTTAAAGTAGTTCTAAGTTCTAGGGGACTGATGACCTCAGAAGTTAAGTCCCATAGTGCTCAGAGCCATTTGAACCATTTTGCTAATTGGCCAAGATGGGAGAACAGCTCCCCAATAATCTCAGCCGTCAAATCGTCACATCGCTACTGCGGAGGCAGCTACTAATGGTCAGTATTTCATCGGCCTCTCAGTAATCATTAAAAAATATCTGCAAATTACCAGCTACTAATGACAAGTATTTCACCGGCCTCTCAGGAATCATTAAAAAAAATACCTACAGAAATATCTAAGTTTTCAGATTTCATATATAACTCTCCTCTAGACCAAAGATATGACTCTAAAGACTGGAAAGTTGCACAAGTCATACCAATGCATAAGAAACCAAATAAAAGTAATTTTCAGACTCACAGAACCATGTACTGAACATCGATTTATAGCAGAATTTCGGAATATATACTGTGTTCCAAAATTATGAAATACCTCGAAGAAAACAATCTATTCGTACACAACCATCAGAGATTCAGAACACATTGTTGCTATGAAACGAAAGTGATACGTTATTCACTTAAAGTAACGAAAGGTGTCGTTAAGGGGTATCAATTTTATTGCTTATTTCTAGATTTCCAGATGGCATCCGACACCGTGCCTCACAAGCAACAGATTGCTTGCATATGAATCAGTCACAGCTGTGCGACACGCTTCGCGATTTCCTGAGGGAATGCTAACATTTTGTCATCTAGTGGAACCGAAATCATGTCTGGGACTGCACAAGGAAGTGTTATGGGCTCTTTGCTGTTCTGAATCTATGTAAACGATAGAACGTGAATAGCCGTCTTAGATTATTTGCAGGAGATGCTGTCGTTAACCGTCTAGAAAGTGTACAGAAGATATAAACGAATTTGAAAATTGGTTTAGAGAAAAGAAACGTGAGGCTCTCCATATCAGTATGAAAAATTGCATTTGATTTCGGTTACACGAAAAGTAATAAAAATTGTATGGCAATAGATTCAAATAAATACCTAGGGATTACAATTACAAACAAATTGGAATCACCACACAGAAAACGTTGTGGGGAAGGCGAACCAGAGACTTCGTTTTATCAGCAGAACACTTAGAAGATGTAGCAAATGTAATAAACACACTGCCTACAAAAACTTTATGCGTCCTCTTCTGGAGTACTGCTGCGCGGAATGCGATCCTTGCGAAGCAGGACTGACAAAAGACATCCAAAATGCTCAGAGAATGGCAGCTTGTTTTGTATTATCGCAAAACAGGGGAGAGGAGTGACGGAGATGATACGGGAAATGGCCTGGCAATCATTAAAACATTCGCGTCTTTCGTTGTAGCGAGATATTTTGACGAAGCTTCAATAACCCACCAAGCTCCACCTTCAAATTGCCAAAATATTTTATTGCCTCCCGGCTACATGGAGAGAAACGACCATAGTAATAAAATATGAGAAATCAGAATTCCCATGGAAATATTTTGATGTTCATTTCTGCCAGGTGCTATTCCAGAATGGAATGGTCGATGAATAATTTAAAGTGGCTCCATGAAATGATAAATTGGAGAGGAACCCTGTAGATGTGCTGCCCCGGTACAACGTAATTTCAGTTGTGGAGCACTTGTTGTTTCAGAGGGAAAGAATTCAAGAAATGTTCAGAAACGGAATGACGTCCTATTAGTACACTGCTATTCGCTTAGGTTCTCGTAATTTTTTCCTATTGTAACGATTACATAGTTTTCTATTATGCAAGTACAGGATGAATAAATAATTTCTATTTTCGGGCTAAATCTGGTAGCGACAGTCTGTTTCCTGCTTCTTGTTCTTGAAACTGTTACCTAGATAAGATATTTTGTGCTATCTGTTTTTGTAATCGATATATTTTTGTTGTATTTCGTTAAATCTCTTGTATGAAAATGTAAAAATTCGTGTTTCTGCTTATGCTATGGCAAAATACACTGAAGAACCTAAGAAACTAGTGTAGGACCCCGCGACCACACGGAAATGCCGCAACGTGGCGTGGTATGGACTCGACTTATGTGTGAAGTAGTGCTGGAGGGAACTGACACCATGAATCCTGAAGGGCTGTCCATGAATCCGTAAGAGTACGAGGGGGCGGAGGTCTCTTCTGAACAGTACGTTGCAAGGCATCTCAGATACATCCAACAGTGTTCATGTCTGGGGAGTTTGGTGGCCAACGGAAGTGTTTAAATCAGAAGCCAGTCAATAGCCATTTTGGATGTGTGGAGTGTCGAATTGTCCTGCTGGAATTGCCCAAGTCCGTCGGAATGCACAATGGACATGAATGAATGCCGTTGATCAGACAGGATGCTTACGTACGTGTCTCCTGTCACAGTCTTATCTAGATGATCAGGGGTCCCACATCACTCCAACTGCACACACTCCACACCTCTGAAGTCCCCTGCTCCATGGATTCACTCGATACAATCTGAAACGAGACTCGTTCGACCAGGCAACATGTTTCCAGTCATCAATGGTCCATTGTCGGTGTTGACGGGCCCAGGCGAAGCGTAAAGCCTTGTGTCATGCAGTCGTTAAGAGTACACGAGTGGTACTTCGACTCTGAAAACCCATATCGATGATGTTTCGTTGAACGGTTCGCAGGCTGACACTTGCTGATAGCCCAGCATTAAAACTGGCAGCACATCCGTCACGTTGAACGATTCTCATCAGTCTTCGTTAGTCCCGTTCTTGCAGGATCTTTTCCCAGTTGCAAAAAAATGGTTCAAATGGTTCTGAGCACTATGGGACTCAACTGCTGAGGTCATTAGTCCCCTAGAACTTAGAACTAGTTAAACCTACCTAACCTAAGGACATCACAAACATCCATGCCCGAGGCAGGATTCGAACCTGCGACCGTAGGGGTCTTGCGGTTCCAGACTGCAGCGCCTTTAACCGCACGGCCACTTCGGCCGGCTTTCCCAGTTGCAGCTATGTCGGAGATTTGATGTTTTACCGTATTCCAGATATTCACGGTACACTCGTAAAACGGTCTTACCGGAAAATACTCACTTCATCGCTACCTTGGAGATGCTATGTCCCATCCCTCATATGCCGACTATAACACTTCGTTCAAACACTTAAATCTTGATTACCTGCCATTATAGCAGCAGTAACCCTTTCTAAGAACTGCGCCAGACATTGGTTGTCTTATATAGGCGTTGCCGACCACAGCGCAGTATTCTTCCTGTTTACTTATGTCTGTATTTGAATACGCATGCCTACACTAATTTCTTTGACGCTTCAGTGTAGGTTTTGCAGCCTTAATGTATCCTTTAAGCTTGATAGGTCACAAGAAACATTGTGCCCCTTCGAGATGAGCGCTGCAGGCATATCACATGGAGTGAGTTTTGTGATGTGCACCTGGCCACGGTTCATGAAGTACAGGCCAGCTGGGCTGCACGGGTTGGCCTGGCACGCGCGACTTCCGCAGCTCAGACCAGTGGAGCTTGAGGCAAATTGACAGACCGCCGCTGTAGGCCATCCAGCACATGACAGGCTGCAACGGTCTAGTTGTCTGCAGCACATGGGTCTGGCTGCGAATCACTAGTTCAAGCACGAATCCTCTTCAAAATAGCTATAAAATAAAACACACATCACTGGTTTTATTAATGAGTCCACAGTCGGTCATCATCTATTAAGATAAGTCATAGACCTCCTGATGCTGTCTAACTTTGCTTACAATAAAACTATAAAACCATTGTGTCTGCCTGTTTGTCTGTTTGTACACACTAATATCGAAAACTGCCAGACGAATTTTCACACGGATGTCGCTTGTGCTTAGCTTGGGGCAACATATAGGCTATATTTCATCAGAATCGGATCACGAGAAAAATATATCATAACTTAAGGTTTGATCTAGAATTGTCTGCTCATCTGAGTAGTCCAAAGTGGAGGCAGGTATTATCGTGGAACAGGATGCTTCCTCGGCTCGTCGAGTTCCTCCAGCTAATAAATACAATCAATGCACAGAGCAATGAAGACACTTTGCATAAACTGCAACGCGCCATATAGTCAAACTCAAGGAATGCTGTATTGCCGAATCATCCTGAACGATAACGCCTGACCCCACACTGGCAATCGGACGAAGGCTACTCTTCAGAAACTTGTTGGGAAACACTACATCCTCCGTATAGCGCGGATCTTTCACAGTGTGATTTTCACATCTTTGGTCACCCGAAGAGATATATGCGTGGACGTTAGTTCCAGTTGGATGAGACAGCCTAAAGGCACGTGCGGTTGTCGACCCGTCAGCAGCTGACAGCGTTCCACAAATCAGGAATTCGGGTGGACCGATTCCACGGTCCCGTTGTGGCGGGTGTTCCGTTTCCATTTGACTGCCCCTCATAATAATAATAATAATAATAATAATAATGAAATCTCTCTACAGAAGTGAGGCCTGAACCCTTACGAAACGACAGAGAAATAAGAGTCGTGCGTGTCAACTGAGATTTTTAAAAGACGCGAATAGATGAAAGACGATATTACAACGGAGTAAAAGGTTGAATCAAAAAATTATACGATAAATGAGTATAGAAATAAAGGAAAATTCATGTGGAAAAAAATTCAGTGGTGATTACCACTACAAGCCGTGAGATATGTACCACACATACATCCAAGAACAGATGGCACGGATAAGGCTCACTCAGGAGCATAAAACAAGCATCTCGCCTAATCCCTGGATGTCATTTCTACCCGATGTGTAGCTCCTATGCTGAGTGTAGTGGACTGACCCGACAGCCAATCCACTAGGACGGGTAGCCGAAAGGCACGCGTTTAAGCTCACGCAGGCTGGCGTGAGGTCTGGAAAATGACAAGGAATTATAGTAGCCAAAAATAGTACATAGCTTCTGGAAAACTTTATTCCATAATTGGAGAACATAGGTCTGACGGTACAGGCTTTATAAGATAACCAGCAAAAGATAAATGGCGCCTTGCTAGGTCGTAGCAATAGACGTAGCTGAAGGCTATGCTAACTATAGTCTCGGCAAATGAGAGCTTAATTGTCAGTGAACCATGGCTAGCAACGTCGGCTGTACAACTGGTGCGAGTGCCAGGACGTCTCTCTAGACCTGCCGTGTGGTGGCGCTCGGTCTGCTATCACTGACAGTGGCGACACGCGGGTCCGACGTATACTAATGGACCGCGGCCGATTTAAAAGGCTACCACCTAGCAAGTGTGGTGTCTGGCGGTGACACCACACTGAGTAATATCAACACATCTTGGGGAGGCAGATGGCAATCACTCCAGTAAAGTGACAGGCAAGTCTCTGTACTTTCTTTCTGTATCAGATGGTTTTGTAGCTCTGTTGAGTTTTATCTGTACAGCGGTCTCCCGTCAGCAATCATAAATATTTTCAATAGTAAGAAAATTAAAGAAGAAATGACTCACGTCTACTCTAACTGCCGAAAAGCACTGATACAAAAAAGGCCATTTCTGTACTTCGAATAATAAAATAATTTTCGTGTATTAAACACATAACGCCAGATGTGTAACTAGACTGGGACAGTCGAAGCAACGCACCATGACGCATGAGGATAAGGAGCATCCAGACCCTCAAAAGAAAGAAAAAATGAAAACAAAAGGTGAGAAAACAGACAACACGACATGAATCGATATTCGTTCACTATGTCCCTTAGTAGTTTGGAGGTCAACAATTGTGTTCACGTATGAAAAGAATGGAGAAAGGTAGAAAAGCGGAAATAGCTCGGAAGCAACTGTCGAAGGGAGGAAATGGGTAAATTCGCTGTAGACGACGAAATCACTATATTCTGTTTGTTAAGCCAGTCTTTGCTGAAACAGGCTGGTATTGCATAAGTTTGTAGAGAGGCTACCGCACACGTCAATAATTTTAATCGGTAAGGGGAAGATGTGACGCTTTGGTGGTACCTGTTTCTTGATGATGAAGACGAAGTGAATCACGGACCATTCTTCCAACGGTGATCAATAACGGCAGCGTTGACAACAAGTGACAATGGTCACATTACACTCGAAATTGAAAAACCAGTGACTTCTCAAATGTATTCTGGGGTGTACAACTGCAAATATTAATATTAACGAGTCACTTTGCGAATAGGACGTACATTCAAGCCGAAAGCCCTCCTGAACATTCTCTTCTAAGAAGGCGCTGAGACGTTGTAATAAAAATAAAATAAACAGGAAATCGCCTGAGGAACTGTTAAATTAATTAGAATGAGCGAGGAGGTGGACATGAAAGAGGGTGAGGAGTACCCCACTTCATGGCCTTGTCCCGTGCTTACGCTTCTGGCCTACACGAGTTCTTTCAGACATCATTAAAGTACTGTGTGAATCTGTGGTAATTTTCAGTGATCTCCGCTTTCAGGAGAACATGTGTCATCCCACGGGGGTAAAGGGATTTCAGATCTGCATGGACGGAGAACTCCGCCAGATGACCCGTCAGTAAAGCTGACACTGTAACTATGCCAACTAGAGGACACTAGCTGGAGTGGAGGACACTGTGCGGGAGACGCAAGTGTGCCTGTGACAGGCTGCGGTTGGCGGGGACAGTGATGGAGGGGGTTGTTCACCCCGCGGCCCCTCACCGCCGTTGTGTCTCGTGTCCGCGGCGTGTGTCGCGGCCGTGGGCCGGTGCGTGTGTGCGTGTCGACGCGCCGTTACCGGTCGGCCTCCAGCCTTAAACGCTTGCCCCCTGCCCCCTGCCCCCTGGCTGTTGCTATTCTGGGAGCCGCTCTCTGCTCCTTGAGCTGCCCCCAGATCGTGTCGCAGATACCGACCCCTATCTGATAAATGGTTCGCGCGCTTGCCGCTGTTCGCTATCTCCACTCGACTGGCTCCACCATAGAATTAAATGACCAGGTTCGCCGAAACAGGAAGTGTTGCGACAACGAGACTAGTGACTAATGCTTCATAAATCCTCCGCAAACTTACTGAATAAAAATGTGTGGTTTCTCACCATACAGTTTACTGGGAAATATGTGGAGCGACTGATCGAGGAGGGACAACATTAACATCTTCAACATTTATAAAATCAAATTGTACGAAACTTTGGTCACTGACAGCCATAAAGTTATTCGACAGTCTCTAGCTTCTTCCTTATTCTCCTTATTTGAAAAGAGAAATCGTAAAACTCTTCAAAATTGAATTACTACCTCAAGAAAAATATTTATCATAATATTTATGATAATATTACATCAATACCGATAACGGTAGTAAAATTCACGGCCCCGTAAGTCAATTTTTAAATACTTTTCGCTCTTTGAAATTTGAATTTCGTTCACCTTAACTTTCTCTTTCCACACGGACTCACGAAGCACAAATAAGCATAACAAAACAAAAGATAAAAGCCTTAAGATTGCAAAGAGTATCAAAATTAACAAGTTCTAATGAGCAGACAGGAAGGTTGTTTCACGGAAACTAGCTGATATTAATGCTCAGAAAATTTATATTTGTACATAACTGCAAGTAGAGCACCGCTTCCCTTTTAGTAATGTCTTGTCGTGTCGCAGCCGCTACTTCATCACATACTGTGTCCATTGCTATCTTGCATCTGTATATCTCAATCCACAGAAATACATGACAGTACCATCTCTTATACCTGTTACAATCCTTCCCATCAACTCTATGGCTGCATTTACACTTCGCATGTGTCTTAGTAGTGGTAAAGCATACCCTCCATAAGGCGGACTGCGGAGTATCGATGTAGATAGACATGCCTTCCTAAGATTCAGTGATGCACCATCGTCTACTTAGATTTTTTCCCCTTTATTGTTATTTCACTCCCGATAATGGGGTGGGCTGGCAGGGCACAATACACCGCACTTCAGCCAAGAGAGTTACAAAAAGCATAAGCATATGAGAAAAGAATACATAAATAAGAATGGTAAAAATAGGTGAATAAACGATAACAAAAACAGATGAGTATAAAAGGTAGATAAAAAAGCCACACACTTGCGGAGAGTGAGCACTGTAGACTGAAGCGAAAACAAAGAAGCACCACAGTGGGAACACAAATGAGTGACACTGGCGACACTGTTGGTGGCGATGTAACGTAGCACTGCACACAGCTCTGGAGATAAGCTGACACAACAACAAAAACGTTAAAAATCACTGCACCAAATGGGGGGGGAGGGGGAGAGAGGCGGTATGGGGAAACAAGGAAGGGGGAAGAGGGGGGCAGTGGAGGGGAGAAGGAAAGGAGCTGGAAGCCAGGGGATAGGGTGGAAAGGAGAAAGAAGGTGGGTGACAGGCGAAAAGAAGAAAGAAGGGAAGGGGGAGAGGGGGGGCAGAGAGGGAGCCCTGAGGAGGGGGATAGAAGGAGGGATTAGATCTGGTAGGAGGGGTATATGGAAGATGGGAGGACATTATCTGGGAGGGGGAGTTGGCAGAGGCCACCTTGAGTGACGGTATGGAGCGTATGAAGATGGAGACCAGGTGGGACACTGTGGTACAGGTGCAGCAGCAGGCTGGGGTGGGAGCGGATGGGGCAAACCAAAGGATGGGGAGGATACAGTGTTCAGGAGACGTATAGGATTCTTATTCGCTCAAGGAACAGGAGGAGACGTGGGAAGGGGATAAAATCATAGAGGATCAGCGTGGGGGATGGGAGACGGATGCGATAAGCAAGGCGGAGTGCATGACACTCTAGGATTTGCTGGGATTTGTAGTAGGTGGGAGGGCGGTGATCCAAGTGGGGTGGGCATAAAACAGGATGGGGTGGATGAAGGTCTTACAGGTATGTAAGATAGTGGAAGGGTCTAATCCCCATGTCCGACAAGAAAGGAGTTTGAGGAGATGGAGACAGTTACGTGTGTTGGCTTGGACTGTGTGGAGATGGGGGGGGGGGGGGGGAGGGGTCCAGGATAGGCAGCGGTCGAGAGTGATGCCAAGGTACTTGAGGGTGGGAGTGAGGGCAATAGGGCTGCCATAGATGGTGAGGTAGAAATCCTGGAGGCAGAAGGAAGCGGTGGTGCGGCCCATGATGATTGCCTGGGTCTTGGAGGGATTGATCTTAAGCTGAACAGGTCGAAGTGGGACTGCAGGGGGCGCTGGGAACGTTGGAGAGGGCGAGAGCAAGGAGGGCAGTGTCATCAGCTTATTCTAGAAGATGGACGGGTGGTGGGGGCTTCGACATGTCCGCTGTGTATAAGAGGTAGAGGAGAGGGGAAAGGAAGGAGCATTGGGGCACGCCTGTCGAGGGGTGTCTACTTAGAGCTACCGTGCCTTTCATATATTCCTGGCGAGAAGCTAACCGCTCTCCTCACAGTAGGCTCGACCAGGTAAACACCAGTGCTCTTGCGTGGCTCACCACTTTCCACAACAAGCGCACGGTTCCTCCTGTCTCTGTCCGGTGGCACTGTCACACACTATCGCCAGCTTCTTTCCTCCTCCAAAGCGTGCCCATCCACCAGATAAGCCACTTCCTGCTCAGACGAGTTTCACATACCATGGATAGAGAAGTACCTCCAAACTAGGTCGGCTAGTGCCATCCGAGGCCATCGTGCCGTGCATGGCACGCTGTTCTTCTGCAACAGAAATTGTAGGCAAATAAACCACACGTATTGGAGATTGCTGTTGAAGAAACAGTACCGTGTAACTGACTGGGTGCAAATACAAAAGGTTATGAAGCTACACCACATTGTTACTGCCGTTACACATCTCTCCGTTCTGTACAGCAACTTGATTTGATGCAAATGATCTGCATATCACAAGGCGATCGCTCAGTTGAAAGTAGCATAACAACGTGGAGACTAGCAGAGCGATTGGCAACTGTAAGCGACAGTACCAGTCATCTGTTCTATGCAAGTTTCCGTGCGTTACGCGGCAATTCTGGCGTTTTAACATCCATACAAATAACAGAACCGTCTAAGAATACCCTCACGTAGCTTTCGGCGCTCCAGTTCCAAGATATTTTGCTATTTAGCAGTTATGCTGAATTTACAGTTTGAGTTGCGCGATAATCTTAAGGCTTCATTTTCGTTGCAAGAAACTGGAAATTCGTCATTCTCCCTGCATCAACAGGTGCGCTATAAGAATGCCAACTCATCGAAGGCTAGAAAGTAGGATGTGATGTCTTCACCGACGTTATGCTACCAATGTGGCTCCACTATCGAGATCGAGGATATTTTAACCCTAATGAGGAAACCCATGGATTCTGCAGCAAACAAGGTCACAACAGCCATATATTAAGTAAAGAGTGAACACCCAGTCAGCAGCAGGCGAGACAGTGAATGGTAAATATTTGGGCGTCACATTCAAGGAATCATGCCACAGTGATCGAAGCACGACTCTTAGCCAAACATTGTACTTACTACAGTTGAAATCAACTTTTGAAGTCACGCCGTCGGTCATGGCAGTGAAAACTGCATAAAATTGTAATTCAATCCATAGGTTGATACTGGGTCGAACGTGGAGTCTCAGAAAACTGGTTTATAGCCATCTACTCTTTTACGAGAGGATGGTTTTATGGAAAATGTTTATCCAGTGCAGCATCTGGCCACAGGAGTAAGGTATATTCGGCACTATCACGAACCTGAAGAATGATACAAAGAACCGAATACCTATGGCCAAATAACGTAACTTTTCTAGATTGGTGGTGGATTTCGTGTCACATGGGATGATACCATCTGTCAGGCCAAGAAACCTGTCTTCTAAGAGGATCTGAGACGGGTATGTTACCTGGCTGGTGGCAATGGCTATTGACATGACAAGGACCGTCCGTAGTGGGGGGAACTGAGGTGACACGATAGCCTTTTTGAGAATAGACAGATGGAATGGGAGCAGTCGGATATCGCCAACGGAACTGAACCATCAGCGAACAGGCGTGGGAGTCAACGGTCGAGTATGCCCTACGTGATAAAAAGAATACTGGAGTCCACCAAAAAGGCAGTGAACGAATCAAAGCTCTGTTCTTAGATCGCGTATCTCCTGTTTTCCAAAAGTCCCTTGGAAAGATTAATTGCTTTTTCAGATCCACAGATATCGTCAAATGCCTTTAAAAAGTGAAGTACTGTGGAGAAAGGTACTGTACCCTGACCGAGAGCCACAAAAATGCATTCTACTCACCAGTCCGGAGACAAGGACACTTGTAAGTGCAGATGGCAAGACTTGTACAGCGACGCTTGTCAACTGGAGGATAGGTTTTAATAAAGTGGTGCACAACATTGGTGAGATATTGTTATCAGTTACCTACCCCTTTCGCTTCATTTTTCCCTAGTCAGGAACAGTTCATGACCTAGACATTTTAGTGCAAATAATTAGAATGAAACATAAATAGTGATTCCGAAAAATAAATCAGTAAGGTAACACGGACCCTAGTTGGCAACGGTGTTCTGTACGAGCTGGTGGTGGCTCATAACGGTGTGGGTTGTGTTCACATGAAATGGGCTGTGTCTTCTGGTCCAACTGAACCCATAATTGATTGGAAATGGCTATGTTCGGCTACTTGGAGTCCAATGCAGTCTTTCATGGACTTCATGTTCCCAAGAAACGACCGAATTTTTATGGATGACAACGGCCCATGTCAGCGGGTCGCAGTTATTCGGATTGGTTTGAAGAATATACTGGACAGTTTTAGCGAATGATTTGGCATTCCAGATCTTTCGACATGTATTCCAACGAACATATATGGGACATAATCACGAGGTCAGTTCGTACTCAACGCGCTGCACCGGCAACAATTTTGCAATTATGGACGGCTATAGAGGCAGCATGGCTGAGTATTTCTGTAGGGGACTTTCAACGACTTGTAGAGTCGTCGAGTTGCTGCCCTACACCAGGCCAGATGAGGTCCGACACGATATTAGGAAGTACCCATGACGTTCGTCACGTCTGTGTGCCATCGCAAACTGATTCTCTGAGTAACCAAAATAATATCTTGCGAAATATTAGGCGTCAATTGTTCCAGTTGCGGTTTTACAAAATTGCCGTTACACATTCCCGTAATGCAAGACATCTATTTGTATGGCCATTTCATGCCTTTGCTTGATTTTCTTATTGGTTCATCTTAGTAGGAATTTCAAAACTTTTGCCATACTCTTTTATAAGTGATTTGAAAGCAACCTCGTTCCTAAATTGTAGATTCTCTTATTTTATTTTAAACTCATCTGTCTCTTAATTCCTTTGAATGTCTTACCTCTTATTTTCACATCTGATCATCATTTTACATTTCAACTACAGATATCATTCTCCACACTTAGAATTACATATTTTACTCACGCACTCTTGTACGCTATATCCTGGACAGTGGTGCGATGCGGTACTACTGTTACACATAATTTTATAATGCTTGTGATCATGAAGTCCTACCTTTGCTTTATAATTGGTATGATTTGTTGGTTTCTGACTCAAGTACGGTCGTTTCCGTAGACAGTGCTTATGCAAATATTTGAAAATTGCTTCACTTCTGAAACTAAGTAGAAAGGGAACAAATGGACGTTTAGTTTATGCAGTGATAGACAGTTTGGTAGAATGTTATGATTCAGACGGTATAAATATTACGTGTCAACAAATTAAACTCCATCTTTCATCGAGAAGTTACGTTAATATGCGCGAAGTCAAAACCATTCCTGTGGTTCCTTTGCATTCATTGAATTGAAACAGATTTTTATCCTGCACTATTTCAAGGCATTTTTACATGCTTGTGTACGTTATTCCAGTTAGTAATTTTTAAGTTTATGTCTCAACTGACAAGTATATGCACTTACGATTTTAAGTGGAATCATTGTAATAGTGTCCTGTTAATCTGATAATGAGTTTCTGGTCTCTTAAGCTTTTTTGACGATAGATCATCTACCCCTTAGTTTCTCTGCCTCGCACTCACGTTGATGACTTCAGATCTGTATGTTCGACGCTTGCTAACTCAGTTCATATTCTACCATTTAGAGTCTATAAAGCATACATCACATTACAGGATCATCCGATTTATTAACTTCAATCTCCTCCTCCTCTTGCATCATGCAACGGGACAACCATTCTTCATCATACTGACTTACGATACACTTTTGCTATATGCTTACTCACTTTTGTTCTTTACAGACTTTTCATCTACACCATTTACTTCTTACTCCTTCGGAATTACTTTTTATTCTTCGTAAACGGGGCTCCATTCAGAATTATTTTTTACTTCGTTTATGTATAAACTGGCTTAATTTCTTAGTCATCCCTGGCTTTTACTTCCTGCTATCCTCTAATTTTTTAACCTGTCTTCTCTTTTTTACTGTATTGTAGTGTTCCACTCATAATCACTAAACAACTACCAACACTGTGGCTTGTATCATTACTTGGAACAAAACGTACACAACTCTGTCTTAATTTCAAATGATGAAACATTTATACTCTCAATGTATAAGATCCGAATTTATGCATTTGGGCAAACCTTATGCCTTATTTCCTTGTGATATTGATTTGGGTTGGTTCGATTTAGAGTCCAAATTTAGCACGAACTTCCAGAAGCCTTTACGATTACCCATCTCTGTCCACCATCCCATTATCTCTATTAGCTACACCATTATTTGTCTCCACTGTGCGGTCAATTCGCAACAAAAAAATATGCTCTCAGTCTTCTTATACATTTTGTCTGTTTCGCCATCCTGTCCAACAAAGGACTCACGTTAGGGGAGGGACCAATGACCAAGCAGTTTGGTCCCGCCCCCGCCCCCCCCCCCCCCACCTCCCCCCCCCCTTCAAACCAACCAAAGAACCACATCAGGGAGGACGGCAGTTTAGATATTCGGCCAGCAATTGCAGTTTAGGTTTTCCACGGGTCCCCTGATAGCTTACTGGAAACGTCAATATACTTGCCATTAAAAGACACACCTGATTTCCTTCCCTATCCTTGCGCTGCCAGAGCTTGTTGTCTGAACATCAAACCTCACTCATCCTCTCTTTCTTTTTTACTAAGCACACACGGCGACAAAGCCGAAAATAATAACTAGTACGCGAGGTAACATAATTTCTTTTAAAGCGAACGGCGTGGCTGTTATATTTTATATGCATGACATACTGAAATTACGTCCCGAACAGGAATTCTAATCTGACTATCCGTCACTTTAGAAGAGAGAATACAAAATTGTTTGAATAGGATATCAGTGTCTGTGACGTAACAGTTGTTTCATTAAATCACTCCTTCCAGGGCTGAGAGCCGGCGGAGTTACCAGGAGAGTCTCTGTGGAATTCGGGAGGGACAGAAAGGAACTCACTACAGCTTTGAGTCACTGTATGATGAACACCTACTCAAATGTGTCTATTGCAAGAGCACTGTCCACCAAAAACAGATATCCAGGTACGAATTCCAGTTCGGCATGTAACGCGAGGAGTCATACGACAGTTAACAATTCGGAACTAAACTAAAAATAAACAATTGTCCAAACGAAAAGTCTGACTGTTCTTTCAGAACTACTTAAGGAGAGTGATGCTATAGGACACAAAGGGTGTAAAACTACCACAATCGCCTAACTTAAAAGACTGATGAATATAAACGTATGTGTTAATTAGTTGCAAATCAGGATAGTAATGCAGTCGGACAGACAAATGGTAATTTTTTTTTTAAATTGCGGTTATGATTCCAGAGATTACTATCGCTATTGAGGAAAGCCTTCGATTTCAGAATTATTTTACAGGAATATACTGATAGTTTAAAATTACGTATGGCTCAATAACCTGTGGAGCTTTGAAGACTAGCAATGATGTCGAAATTCTGAGGCAGACCATTGAATGCTGTCTGATACCTCAAGGTACAGATCTTTACTGACAATGAAATATTTATGGCTCTGGAATTGTAGAGTCCATTATAGTTTTCTTACGTTCATTCATGTTTGAGTAGACAGCTGCAGCTTCATACGTACATCAATAAATACATACAATATGTGTAGAGAATCTTGACAGTGTATCGCAGGATTTGGGTAGAGCAGTGTTTGGGCTGCGGGTTTGTCTGGCGTTTGTTTGTTTTGTGAAAGCCTTTATTAACAGCGCAAATATTTTCACGCAAACAGAATGGTAGCAATAGAGTATTAGATAATAATTAGTGAATCAACAACATTGTGCCTGGAGCTAATACTTATATAAAAATGGGCATAGCGCAATAATAAAATAAAAAAGCTTCCTAAACAACAGAAAAGATATAGCCTCTGTGACACACAAGTAGGTGCCAACCAAAAATAACAAAATATAAAACATAACATTCACACTCTCATCCATACTACATTACTACTGGCCAGTCATATAAAAACAGTGTGATAAATTTAGAAAATCATATCGGGGTCTACCTCCACTACCAAGGAACTCCACCAGCAACTTCCTACTGCTGCATACGACAAAATTACCTACGCTGCTTATGGAACACAACAGCAACGAAAAATTCAGGAAACTTATCGCTATGTATAGCTATGTACAGTAGTGGATCACGCCTTCACCGCGATTTCAAATAGAATACACAACTCTCTCTCGTACAACGGTAGAATACATCCTCTACTTCAAGATAAGACACAATACAAAACCACTCGCTAGCGATCCTGTTGCCACGCTGTGTAATAAAGGAACTTGCTCCGTATAATACTGATTATAATAATAATAACAACAAAACTACTTTCTCCGAAGCTGTTTGTGGTTGCCGTCGTCTCTGGCCGCCAAGTAAAGCCATGTACGTACTCCACGTCGACGATGCGGCGGGCCGCTGTGGCAGAGCGGTCCTAGGTGCTTCAGTCCGGACCCATGCTGCTGCTGCGGTCGCAGGTTCGAATCCTGCCTCGGGCGTGGATGTGTGTGATGTCCTTAGGTTAGTTATGTTTAAATAGTACTAAGTCTATGGGACTGATGGCCTCAGATGTTAAGTCCCATAGTGCTTAGAGCCATTTGAACCATTTTTAGACTGTGTGTATGACAGCTTGGCCACGCTTCACGTTGACCGTTGACTGCAAAGGCTGCCCGGCCCCTCGGCAACCCGCTTCCAACTGAACTTCCGTCTCTCTTTCTGGCGACCAATCGACTGCTCTCCGCTTCTTCATTGGTGGACGGGCCCAGAGGTACTCACATTGAACCCCGCACATAGAGCGAGCTCTTTGGCCGAGCACGCTATCCAAAATCCACAACGCAGCCGACTCCGGTGGCAGGAAGTCCAAACCTGCCGCTCAGCGTGGCACAACAGCTAATAAAATTTTTACATTACGTTTATGGATTATTACTTATTTATTATTTTACTTACTTGTTTAACATCAAAAAATATTTATGTTATTGTAATTATTCAAAAAAATGTTCAAATGTGTGTGAACTACCAAGGGGCCAAACTGCTGAGGTCATCGGTCCCTAGACTTACACACTAACTCAACTAACCTATGTTAAGAACAACACACACACCCATGCCCGAGGGAGGACTCGAACCTCCGGCGGGAGGGGCCGCGCAGTCCTAGACATGGTGCCTATTGCAATTATTAATGTCTGTGATTATACAGGGTGAGTCACCTAACGTTACCGCTGGATATATTTCGTAAACCACATCAAATACTGACGAACCGATTCCACAGACCGAACGTGAGGAGAGGGGCTAGTGTAATTGTTTAATACAAACCATACAAAAATGCACGGAAGTATGTTTTTTAACACAAATCTACGTTTTTCAAAATGGAACCACGTTAGTTTTGATAGCACAATTGAAGATTTAAACAAATACATAATCAGTTCCATTTGTTGCATTGTAAAATGTTAATTACATTTGGAGATATTGTAACCTAAAGTTGACGCTTGAAACCTCCGACGTTCAGTTGCGTGTTGTAACAAACACGGGCCACGGTCGGCGAGCAGCAGCTGCAGGGACATGTTTACGATGACGACCGTGTTTCCGAGTGTGGCTGTAGTGCACTGTTGTGGTTTGGTCTAGCTGTTGTAGTGTCTGCATGTAGCGCTTGCTGCTATTGTTATTCTGCATTCGTCTCCGCACGCAGACCAACTGTAGTACAACGTGCTACCAGACGTCTGTGATAGTGTAGTGTTGTAGGAAATGTGACCATGGTGTATTCGAACTCTGAAAAGGTGGAGATGATACTCATCTATAGCGAGTGTCGACGAAAGGCAGCTGAAGCCTGCAGGGTGTATGCAGAACGGTACCCGGACAGAGAGCATCCAACGTGCCGCACATTGCAAAACATCTACCGCCAACTGTATGCAACAGGTATGGTTGTAGCACGCAAACGGGTCCGTAACAGGCCCGTCACAGGAGAAGCGGGTGCAGTTGGTGTGTTAGCTGCTGTTGCCATGAACCCACACATGAGTACACGGGACATTGCGAGAGCCGGTGGACTGAGTCAAAGTAGTGTCATGGGCATACTGCATAGTCACCGCTTTCACCCGTTTCATGTGTCGCTACATCAGCAACTACATGGTGATGACTTTAACCATCGAGTGCAATTCTGTCAATGGGCATTAACAGAGAATGCGTTGCAGTTCTACCTGTTTACCGATGAAGCGGGTTTCACAAACCACGGGGCAGTGAATCTACGGAACATGCATTACTGGTCCGTGGACAATCCTCGCTGGCTCAGACGGGTAGAGCGACAGCGACCGTGGATTGTAAATGTATGGTGCGGAATCATTGGCGACCACCTCATTGGTCCTCACTTCATTGCAGGGGCCCAAACAGCTGCAACATACATCGCGTTTCTACAGAATGATCTGCCAACGTTGGTCGAAAACGTCCCACTGGAAACGCGTCGACGTATGTGGTATCAGCATGATGGTGCACCTGCACATTCCGCAATTAACACTAGGCTGACCCTTGACAGGATGTTCGACGGGCGTTTCATAGGACGTGGAGGACGCTTAAATTGGCCAGCCAGTTCTCCTGATCTTACACCTCTGGACTTCTTTCTGTGCGGTACGTTAAAGGAGAATGTGTACCGTGATGTGCTTACAACTCCAGAAGATATGAAACAACGTATTGTGGCAGCCTGCGGCGACATTACACCAGATGTACTGCGGCGTGTACGACATTCATTACGCCAGAGATTGCAATTGTGTGCAGCAAATGATGGCCACCACATTGAAAATCTATTGGCCTGGCATGTCGGGACACACTCTATTCCACTCCGTAATTGAAAACGGAAACCACGTGTGTACTTGTACATCACCCCTCATGGTAATGTACATGTGCGTCAGTGAAAAGGACCAATAAAAAGGTGTTAGCATGTGGACGTAATGTGGTGTTCCAGTCTCTTCTGTACCTAAGGTCCATCACCTACGTAATTCGGTGCTCTCCGATACACACGATCGAACAGCGGAGGAGTGGTACTCAAACGTCAACTTTAGGTTACAATATCTCCGGATGTAATTAACATTTTTCAATGCAACAAACGGCACTGATTACGTATTTGTTTATATGTTCAGATGTGCTAACAAAACTAACGGGGTTCCATTTAAAAAAACGTAGGTTTGTGTTAAGAAACATACTTCCATGCAGTTTTTTATGGTTTGTATTAACCAGTTACACTAGCCCCTCTCCTCACGTTCGGTTTGTGGAATCGATTCGTCAGTATTTGATGTGGTTTACGAAATATATCCAGCGGTAATGTTAGGTGACTCGCCCTGTATATTGTTATTACTATTATTATCAAAACAGTATTCTTACTTCTATTTGCAATTAAAATAAAATGCATAATAATACACTAGATGCAGGTCTACATTCCTGAACTACAAATACACACAGGCACTGAAAAAATTTTGTTATGTTGTTATATGTGTACAGCTGATATAATCCGGTCAGCCCAAATAAAATAATAAACAAATAAATAAAAATGCACAAAAGTAGTGGAAATAGTAAACCTCCACAGATACGTTACAGTTGCATTTCTCAAATTAAATGTCTTCCTTTTACTATAATTGTGCATAATAATGAGTAAAATGGGCAGTAATTCCACCTTCCTATATTCTGCATGTCGGTTCTTAATTCACGGTCACTGTCTCAGCTTTAAATACTGATACCTCATTGATTCGCCACGTCACTAGTGCTCCGTAACATGAAGCAGAAAGAAATCAAACATCAGTTACAAATAGTAACAGGTTGCGTCTCTATAAAAGTAACAAACATACTCAGCTAACACACTTACCACATATCGATTAGGTTATTTGTCACTATTTTATTAATCTATTTATCCAATATTTTTTGTTTCATATATACATGTCCAAAATTTATACCTTATTATTGTGTGTAATTGGAATCTATCGGATGACGCAAAACGATTATGTCTGAATCTTCAAAGCTTCCAAGCAGCTGCCCGTGGATTCTTTTTCTTTCTTCACTTCATCAGTATTTGTTTTTCAGTATGGTTTTTTGAATTGTTCTTTGTATGTGGCAATTTTGTGAGTGAGTCATGCTGTTGGGAGTCTGTCCATTGAACTAAAAGCTTTTTGTCTGGTGTCTTCCGCGAGATTCGACAGTTTTTCAGTTGTTTCTCGAAAGTATAGACTGTATCCATATCTGTTCTTTCGCAGCCAAGTACGATTGTATGATTTTACGTTCTTATTTCAGGATATCTTCTAGATCGCCATTTCTATGGAGTATAAGCATTTCACTAGCGTACAAGATTTTAGGCAGCTCCACAGCGTATATGGACATATATTCCTTAATCTAGATGTTGTAGACTTTAACGTAAGCACTCCTAAGGTTTTGCATACAAGCGTTCTGAGCCTTTTTCTTTACCCCTCTAGGTTCAATGATCTAGTCTAAATACCTGAAATATATAACTCTCTCGGTTTGTCTGTATTTTGCCATGAGTTTTTGAGCAGGCTGTTTTGAGGCGATGTACTTAGCTTTTTGGAGGGATATTGCGAGGCCAACTATTCGGCGCATTCTCTGAGAGTTTCAATCTGTCTAATTGCTGTCGTTTCGTCACCTGCTAGTATTACTTGATAGTCGGCGAAAACTAGGCAAAAATTTTGTTTTTCATATTTTGGTCTTCCAAGTCGTACGGCTTTTCAATAATTTTGGTTTTTAAGCTCTTTTTCACACTCTCGGATGACTTTGCCTAAAACCACATTAAAGCAGATAGGAGGCAGACCGTTAGACTGACGAGATGATTCTGACACCTCTCCTACAAATTCTGCTTTGTAAGCTGTAATGGGAAGTGTTTGTTTCATGGGATACAGGGTTTTTGGGCCGAGTATGTATTGTTCGAGGAGGACAAAAAATGTGTTGCCGATCCCTTGAACTATACGTCTTCTTGAAATTCCCAAGGAAGAGTTCAATCGGGCTGTTCCTGAGCGATTTATGTTTTAACGTTGTTTGTAAACTGAATATTCATCCTATACAATTTCGACCAGTGTGGAATTGGGCTTTCTGTTCCCCAGCTTTGTGATCAGGCTGTTCCTGAACTCTTTGGAGGAGGCATGCTAACAAAATTTTTCATGTCTGCCGAACTTCTGCCATGATTTCTGAGTATTATTTCAATAAAATATCACAATTCGCTGAAAAGATTAGCAGGAGACAGGAAATGAGAAAGCGTCAACCTAATCGACAGACTCATGATTCTTTTTAAGTTAATTTGTTAGATAATACCATCACTAAGTGCTATCCAACGCAGAATGGAAACTTATTTCTGAATTCGTATTCTTTCTACGTGGTATTTGCGGGGCAACTGGGGTGAACTTTAGAACGCCGCCGTGGTCTCGGATAAAAAACAGCCGTGTGACGTCTTAAAAGTCAGGTCTGCAGAACCGCCGCGATGCCATTAATATGCCATTCCGCTAGCAGAGGCGCTAAAAGCGGCGCCCCCACCCCTACCCAGTCCCCTTCCACAGAAACCGAGACTGAAGCGCTCAGATCGACCTAGGGGCGGTAACCGAGGGGTAGAATCTCGACCGTTCGGTTACTGGGACGCGCTGACCTTGAGCTCTTTCGATGAACTCCAGCTACGCAAACATCATCCTCGAACAAAAGGAACGATCTCTGCCGATGAACAGTGACGTCGGCTACAAATAGAACTCTCTGCTGCTAATGTTGATTCTTCTGAAGGGCGACGGGAACTTTACTTCTTTTGTGTCCATTTGATTCCTTTTGTTCCTCTCTGCTTCTGCTTTATTGGACACGTTTCTGGCACTAGTACACAGAGCTTCTTTTGTACGTTTGCAGCAGCATTGTTCAGTTAAGCGTAACAAATCACTCGAAAACAAAACGAATAAACGGAATTTGTGTGCTACGTTCACTACCAAACAACAGCTATGTGATAAATTCCAGTACTGTTGTAACAACAGTATTTTTGTTTTAATCGGACACGAACGTTTCTGTGATCTGATTGTATCAAACAAATATTTGGCCCCTTCCGTATCTATCAACAGTGCCCATTACCTCTTCTGATTCTGAATTTTTTCTACCAACACTGCCATTTATCACAATCGATTTTATTTATTTACTTATTTTTAATTTTGAGTAGCTCTCATGAAATTTTAACTGTCCTCTGTTTACGAATTACATTATGCCATGTTTCATCCATGAAGTATAATTATACGTATCCTCAGCAAGTAGTGACATTTTTGAAAGAATAACCTATTCTTAAATTTCCCTGCTGATGGACTAGCTTCTTCAAATCGCCTCATGATAACGTTTTCCTCTGTTGATGTTCCTGTCGGCCGGTGTGGCGAAGCCATTCTAGGCGCTTCAATCTCGAACCGCTACGGTCGCAGTTTCGAATCCTGCCTCGGGCATGTGTGTGTGTAATGTCCATAGGTTAGTTGGATTTAAGTAGTTCTAAGTTCTAGAGGACTGATGACCTCAGCTGTTAAGACCCATAGTGCTCAGAACCATTTGATTTTTTTCTTTTTCTTTTTTTTTTTTTTTTTGCTGATGTTCCTGATTGTTTGGTAGACATACTTCATTTCAATTGAGAAGAAGTAAACTTAATGCAAACCACAATATTCTTCAGAAAAAATTTATCCAGGGTAATTACGTAATGATCTCACAAATTTTCAGAGATGGGAGGAGGGTAAATGTATAAATTTGAGGTAAGAGACACTGGTCTGAAAACCACCGAGTTGAAGTTCCGACATCTTTGCCAGTGGACCTCGTTCACTGCAAGCTCTTTGCTTTCCATATTTCGGGAGGAGGCAAGAAACAAGGAAAAAGGTTTGTTAAACATGTATAGTGCACTAAGAGCTATGAGCAATTGTTCAACAGAAGAGATTCGTGCAGCCACACGTAAAAGTTGTGTGTGTGTGCTCACGATATGTTCTTACCATGTTGGAAGGGAGCACTTTCAGTTTGCTCACTATCGCTAGTACATATACACAGTGGAAACTCTGAAGACAGATGAATGACGAATGTAAACAATTCTCCCCATTAACACAATGCCCTTTAGGATGCAGTGAGTCAGACGGGTGCACAGAAAAATGAAACTGAGTTGTGCATGGAAAGCTGTTGAACGTCACCTTTCATCAAGAACTCGAAAACGAAGGATTTTCGGGCATACGTTTGTATGAATTTCTTTTCCTTCTTTGGTGCTAGTAACCAGTCCCCAAGTTTTTAAAAGTATTTTTGAAAGACCGCGTGTAACAACATAACAACTACTGAAGTAGGAATGAGACAGCTACCTGTAAACATGTCACTTATTATGGACAGAAAGAAACAGTACGTCAATACTTCCATAAGAAGTGATCTGTTACATGGGCATGGAAGCTAGGGCGTGTCAACAAGATATAATGCGTTCCCATGTGCCGTCGATTATGCCGTGGATGTGCTCGAGAAGAACGAAAAATGTGTGTGAAATCTTATGGGACTGAACTGCTAAGGTCATGGCTCTGGTTCAAATGGCTCTGAGCACTATGGGACTTAACATCTGAGGTCATCAATCCCCTAGAACTTAAAACTACTTAAACCTAACTAACCTAAGGACATCACACACATCCATGCCTGAGGCAGGATTTGAACCTGCGGTCGTTGCAGTCGCGCGGTTCCGGACTGAAGCGCCTAGAACCGCTCGACCACCGCGGCCGGCAAATGTCATCAGTTCATAAGCTTACGCACTACTTAACCTAAATCATTCTAAGGACAAACACACACACACACCCATCCCCAAGGAAGGACTCGAACCTCCGCCGGGACGAGCCGCACAGTCCATGACTGCAGCGCCTAAGACCGCTCGGCTAAACCCGCGCGGCGACACGAAAGAATCCAATTCAAGCTCTTACAAGAAATAAACGAGGGTATAATGTTACATTTGCACATCCGTACTCTGCAAATCACTGGGAAGTGCATGGCAAATAGCTCTTTCCCTTATTTCGTTTGTTAGTTCCCTTATACCGTTGATGAGGACTTCTTCAAATTCCTTGAACGGCTCACTGCGCTCTATAGTCAGTCTAATGTCTTCACGAGGAGGAGGAGGAGATTTGTGTTTAACGTCCCGTCGACAACGAAGTCATTAGAGACGGAGCACAAGCTCGGATTATGGTAGGATTGGGAAGGAAATCGGCCGCGCCCTTTCAAAGGAACCATCCCAGCATTTGCCTGAAACGATTTAGAGAAATCACGGGAAACATAAATCAGGATGGCCGTAGAAGGGTTTGAACCGTCGTCCTCCCGAATGCGAGTCCAGTGAGCTAACCACTGCGCCACCACGCTCGATGTCTTCACGATAGCTACGCGAGTGATACGTAGGGGGTAGAAGCGTATCCAAGTAAAGCTGGTTCTTGAAACTTCGTAAGTACTTTTTCATGAGGCAGTCTGTCTCGACTAATTGCTAGTTCCTAGCACACTGCTATTCAATCGAATTCTACCATCTATTGTTGCTTACGATTGAGCCTACGTCATTGATTCATTTCATATCTCTGGAAAGTGTTACACCGAGGTATCTGCAGGAGGTTGATCGATTTGAGTTGCGGCTCATTGATATTGCAGTCAGAGCGAACGCAGTTCTTACGTTTTTTGAAGCACGTAATTTTATTATTTGGACATCTAGAACAAGTTGTCAATTATTGCACCACTTTGAAATCTTATCAAGGTCTAATTGAATATTTGTGCAGCTTTTTCATATTTTGTTACAGAAATTCGCGTAAAGGACGAAAAGTCTGAGTTTACTATTAGTCCACTGGTGTGGAACACTTACGAACGAAAGTAACTTGCGCATGACGTGGCACTGCCAAGTACTATAGCTCGATGAAACTTGGACCATACATGGAAGGGGCGGGAATAGTATATAAGGGAACCGACAAAAATAAGCACTGAGACGAATGTAAATATCATTTATATTCAAAGCTAACAATTATATTGAAGTCAGTGAGATTTATGATTTGGTTCTACACTCATGCTCATAAATTAAGGATAATTGCAGAATGTGGTGCCACACACCGTGGCACTATACAAAACTGGCGCTAATAGCATAGGAACATACGGAACACACACGACTCTGATCTGTAAGTCCACTGTATTGGTGATAAGTTGAGAAAACCGTCCCGAAACACATCTGCTACAAAACGCCACTGTTTCCTTCACATATACCCCGACATCAATATGGGATATGATAACCATGCACACCTACACAGGCCGCACAACGGATTGGCATACTCTGGATCAGGTGGTCGAGCAGCTGCTGGGGTATGGCTCCCCATTCTTGTACCAGTGCCTGTCGGAGCTCCTGAAGTGTCGTAGGGGTTTGAAGACGTGCAGCGATACGTCGACCGAGAGCATCCCAGACGTTCTCGACGGGGTTTAGGTCTGGAGAACAGGCAGGCCACTCCATTCGCCTGATATATTCTGTTTCAAGGTATTTCTCCACGATGGCAGCTCGGTGGGGCCGTGCGTTATCATCCATGAGGAGGAAGATGGGACCCACTGCACCCCTGAAAAGGTGGACATACTGGTACAAAATGACGTCCCGATACAACTGACCTGTTACAGTTCCTCTGTCAAAGACTTGCAGGGGTGTTCGTGCACCAGTCATAATCCCACCCCACACCATCAGACCACGACCTCCATACATGTGCCTTTCAAGGATATTAAGGGGCTGGTATCTGGTTCCTGTTTCACGCCAGATGAAAACCCGGCGATAATCACTGTTCAGACTATACTTGGACTCGTCCGTGAACATAACGTGGGACCACTGTTCAAATGATCATGTACTGTGCTCTTGACACCAGGCTTGAAGGGCTCTCCTGTGACCAGGGGTCAGTAGAATGCACCTTGAAGGTCTCCGGGCGAATTAACCACGTCTGTTCAGTTGTGTGTAGACTGTGTGTCTGGAGACAACTGTTCCAGTGGCTGCGGTAAGGTCCCGAGCAAGGCTACTTGCAGTACTCCGTGGCCATCTGCGGGCACTGACTGTGAGATATCTGTCTTCTTGTGGTGTTGTACACTGTGGACGTCCCGTGCTGTAGCGCCTGGACACGTTAGCTGTCTGCTGGAATCGTAGCCGTAATCTTGAGATTACACTTTGTGGCACACGGAGGGCCCGTGCTAAGACCTGCTGTGTCTGACCATCCTCCAGTCGCCACAGTATTCTACCCCTCATAACGTCATCAGTATGTGTTGTCTGAGCCATTTTCACCACACAGTCACCATTGGCACGTCTGAAAACGTCTGCACACTTACTCGCTGCACTGTACTCTGACAAGCACCAACACACCTCTGCGTATGCGGACTGCTACCGGCGCCACCGTGCGACGACCGCAGGTCACATGCACCGCATGGTCATACCCAGAGGTGACTTAAACCCACTAACCGCCCACCAGAGCGTTGTTTCACCATGTATCAGCTGTATACTAATTTATGAGCGTGAGTGTAAAATTACGAATGCCGGAAAGTGTTTCTTAATAGGAAATATGAGTAACACAGACAGATATGCATACTCTTCCTCGTGTCCCCATGCTGGTTACAAGCTTAGTAAGGAGTTCCCCCTCCACAGCCGTTCATAACTGCTGGGTTGTTGGTACACGTGGACTTGCTGCAACACTTCTCCCCAACATATCCCACACGTGTTCGACGGAATTGTATTCTGGGGATGGACATGCCAGACCATCCACCGAATATCTTATAGTTCCAAGAACTCCCGAAACTGCGCTGTTCGATGCGATCGCTCGTTGTCATCCATAAAATTTAGATCAGAGCAGAATGCACTCCTGAAGAGACGCTCATGAGGAAGGAGTACAGTGTCACAGTAAAGTTGACACATTAGTGTACCGTGTTCAAAGATTTTGAATTCAGTGCACACTTGCAAATTTATGCATCCCCAAACATAACAAGCGGACCGCCAAAATGATCATGTTCGACATAGTGTCTGGACGTATAACGTTTTCCCATCTCTCGCCATATGAAGCAAGGCGTACGTCCTGCATCACCACTCACACTGAATCTGCTCTCACTCCAGAAGAGGTAGCGACTCCACTCCTTGTTAATCCAGTCGCTACGCTCTTGGCAGCATATCAGACGGTGTCTTCGATACGCAGATGTCAATGCAACACAACGTACTAGTCATCAGGCAAAGAAACCACCCCAACGGCAGTCGGCTTGCCACTGTGGAGCGTAAGATTGCGTGCCTTGCAGTCCTGTAGAAGTGGTTGCAATTGTAACTGCTGTTTGGCGTTGGTCTCTTCTTGTCTTTTGCACAATGTAGCGGTTGCCCTTTGAGTCACTGATTAAGGTCGACGATCCCTTGTCCTTCGAGATGCCGTGCCGGTGGTCTGGAACGCTCCCCATGTACGTGAAACAATGTTGTGAGCAATACTAACCTTGTGGGCTACATTCTTCGCTCTTCGTCCATCTTCCAGTTTCCCTATGATTCTATCCGTATAAAGCCATCCAAATGCTATGTATGTGCCATGTTTTAACGAAGAGCACCTTCACGTTGCACCGTAGCTCTTCACCCTACGACACTCATAGTTTTTCTGCCGTTGCTTCAACTGCCTCGCGTTGTGGGGCCAGCCACATTTGGCGTTATAGTCACAATGACGTCACGCTGTGTAATTTCTGGCTGGGAGGTCATGGAAACATACTCCCCCATTTTCATTCACTTCTACCCAGACGTTACTATATCATGTTACTTCACCTAGTTCGCTTCAAGTTTTTCAGAGTGATATATATTCAGCAACTCTCCATCTCATCTACAGAGCTATCTTTTGTTTTATAATTGTTCTGCCGTGGTCTCTGTTTTTTAGGAATTATGAGAACTGTATAAATGTAAGTATTGTTTTCTGTGGCTGCGCGTAATGTCAGCAGCACCTACACATCCCAGCCTTGTGTCCTGTTGAAGAGTTTTGTTCCTTTTAGCTCACTGCCTGGAGGCTGGACGTGGTTTAACATTCTTCTCCCCGTCGCTACGTTCAGAATATTTATTTAGCAGTGGCAAATTTATTCAAGGTCATTGGTAATTACTTCGTTAGGAGAGAAAAAATAACAAAGAGGTGAACAAGGGAATGTTATGAACGATGACTGTGTGCCTAGCCCCATTGGTAATGTTTTCACATAGTTGCATCAGGGTTCATTCCTTTTCAGTGGATAATATTGTACCCATGGTTATTTTTAATAATCAGTAAGGATTTCTTGTCATTATGGTCACTGTGCGTTACACAATTCCAATCAAACAATATTGCAGTCAGTACTCAGACCGTATCTTTCCGTACAATTAGCGCCACTTTGGAATATTCTTCATGAAAATTGTTGGAGCTTACATCAGCGTTGAGCACAATTGATGCTTCTTATCATGAGCGCACGATTGTTAATGCTAATTTCTTGAGCCACTAGAATACTATACAACGTCCTTCATACGTCATACTATGTTACCTCTCCTGAATTAATTATGGGAAACTGGGGCACGTTGGCCATATTTAAAAAAATTATATTAATAATTTACATATTTAAATTTATCAAATTGTTGCTAAATATTTAGAGCAGTCTTATTGAATCTGGATCACAATTATTAACCTTGAAAATATGAGTTAGAAAGTTTTAAAAAATTAATTAGTGGACATATGTCAAGTGGGCCAATCTGCCCCTACCTTGGGGTACATTGGCCCAGAGGCTGGGGAACGTTGACCCATGTAATATTTTGATAAGTTAAACTAATATAACTTCAGGATATCAAAATAAAACGAATAGTTATCAAGAAACATACTTTAATGTACATCAAATCAAGATGAATATTGAGTTAAATTGTTAACATTTTATTATGACAATGGGAAAGCTTAAAATTATTAGGAATAATAGTGTCTTAATACAAATCAATCAACTTTAATCACTGTCCACATCCAAAGGATCAGCATAGTTATAACACTCACAAAATAGTCCACAGATTTCATTTTTCGCGCATGTCTGATGAGCCCAACACTTGCAGTTTGTGCACTGAATCCATTGTTCTCCAGATTGACTGTTTGAAAAAGGCTTGAGACACCTTAGGCACAGTGAATTTTCATCTTCCTCATCGTTATCATCGTCTTCATTATCGTCATCTCCATTGTCTTCTCCTTGCGTTTTAGGCCTACTGCAGTTGATTTAGTTAATTTCATTTCACCATTGCTCCTACTTTTTTAAAAAAAAAAATGCTTTTTTAGCCTGTGATTTAAGTTTTCTTTAGAATGCTTTCGCCTTCTTTTCTTTTGCACCTTTTTGTTCTTCCTCGAAAGCATTTTTACTGGAGTGTCTGTCACTATGGCAGAAACTCTTTTCCTTTTCCCTGCTCCCATACTTTTTCTGTGCTCTGCTTTTTCAAAAGGTCTGACCTCTTCTGGAGCTGGAAACGGTCTTACATCTGTCTCAGCTCGAGTTGATGGACTGTTTTCAGTGTTGGGGTCTGGCCTATCCGAAGTGTAGGAAGGCATGGTCACATATTTTTGTTAAAGGGATTGATCCCAGTTACCTTGAATCCACTGGTTATGTTATTGGTAGTTGCAGCATTTGGAAGTGCTATTTGCGCTATAGACGGGATGTCGTAAATAGTCATAGGCCGTTTATTATTGGTAACGCATGCATCACATGCTGAGTTCACGAACTTTTTAAAAGGCTCTTAAACATTTCTGTCTATAGGCTGCAGCTTGTGGCTACAATGTGCCGGAAAGATAGAAAGGTGATTCCATTATCTTTACAATTATCAAGAACTTCAGAGTCGAGATGTGAACTGTGATTATCAATCAAAACCAAGCATGGGCGTTCTTTTGAGCAGCGAGCGTGTAGAACAAAATGTTTTGTATATTTTGCAAAGTTTGTCTCCGTCATCCTTCCCGAAAGATGAGCTGCTCCATCACACACAATCAAGCCCTCAAGGATAAAATGAGGCTTGAAGTTGACCCTCGGGAAGATGAAGAATGGAGGCACACTATTACCCAATGCACTAATTGCAATAGCAATCGTAACAAGTGACCCTCTCTCAGCCAATGTCACTCGCCCTATTCGGCGAAAACCTCTTTCAGCGACTACACGATCAAGACGCTGGACAGTAGTTACTCCAGTTTCGTCAATGTTCCAGATGTCCGCAGGGGTCACTTTTAAATTTTTTTAAACTATGTCGAGATTTCCAGAATGAGATTTTCACTCTGCAGTGGAGTATGCGCTGACATGAAACTTCCCCCAGGCTGTGGCTAAGCCATGTCTCCGCAATATCCTTTCTTTCAGGAGTGCTAGTTCTGCAAGTTTCGCAGGAGAGCTTCTGTAAAGTTTCGAAGGTAGGAGACGAGATACTGGCAGAAGTAAAGCTGTGAGTACCGGGCGTGAGTCGTGCTTCGGTAGCTCAGATGGTAGAGCACTTGCCCGTGAAAGGCAAAGGTCCCGAGTTCGAGTCTCGGTCGGGCACACAGTTTTAATCTGCCAGGAAGTTTTATGTCGAGATTATTAAAAAACAGTTCTACATTATGCTTGTTGAAACTGGTGTACCGGGCTAAACTAGTTGCTTGAGGAGTCCGAATGGAGAGTTGAGGGTGCCTCTTCAAGAATCCTGTGAAACAATCACTTCCCGCCATTTCG
This sequence comes from Schistocerca americana, assembly GCF_021461395.2. Lineage (NCBI taxonomy): Eukaryota > Metazoa > Arthropoda > Insecta > Orthoptera > Acrididae > Schistocerca > Schistocerca americana. The sequence goes on along the minus strand of NC_060121.1, from coordinate 352,034,988 downwards.
GTCTCGGTCCATGTTTGGGATATTTTATTGTTGCATCCAATAGCATATCTATACGCAAACCGCCAGACTTCTTTCGGGGAAAAGACCATAATACATGTCACTTGCCTTCATGAGTTATTGTTCACGCATATCGTCTTGTTCGGAATTAAATATCTGAAAATAAACAACTCTAGTTAAGTTATCCATAGAGGCACAGTATTTCTTTTCAAGTGTGTGTGTATGTGTGAGTGTGTGTGTGTGTGTGTGTGTTTGTGTGTGTGTGTGTGTGTGTGAGAGAGAGAGAGAGAGAGAGAGAGAGAGAGAAACCAGTAGGCCTACAGTGCACAAGACGACGTAGAGATAGACACAAAAACAATGGCAGGGATAGAGAAAAAACATTAGGAATTGAAAAATAGCTTTGCAAATAAAAATAATTTTACTAACAACATTTCATACCTGAAATCTTTTATCATAGCCAAATTTATCCCAAGGCTTCTTTTTGTCATTAAGTATTTGTAGGACTCCTCCAGGCTGAGGGTTTTGGTCCATTGGCATGGGTTAAGGTCCAGTTCCAGTTTCCTGAAGTTCGATTGACTGTGTAGGTGGACATGAGGTCTGTTTGTACTTAGCACAGTACCTCCTTAAAGTTTGTCTTGGAATCTCAAATACCTCGCTAGTAGCCCTCACAAATCTTCCATTTTCTTTTACTTCTAAAACTGCTTTTAGCATCGTATCTTCAGAAATCATTCCTCTTTCGCTTTTTCTTTTATAATTTCGCACCATTTTTATGTTCCTATAGATAAAGCAAATGGTTTAAACTAAGGCCCTAGCTCTGATGTTCTAAAAACAGAGAAATGAGCCAGATTCTGAGTACTCAGATCGCTATTTAAGATTATAACAAAATTTACAGGTTGGTGTTTTCTTTTTAAAACGATTTTTATCTCGTGAATATGACAATCTTTTGACCTCTGAAACGCATCAAAATGTGTTTAACTTCGAAAATTATGTTAATAATTTCATAAACTCGACGAATTATAAATATTATTATCATTAAAAATAACAAGTCTTTCATCGAGTTTAAAAATATACATAGGATGGGGCAGGTTAGCCCAGGTGGCCATTGTGCCCCATCATCTCAGGGCCAACCTGCTCCATCGCTATGTTTACAATAAATTCTATTCATCACAAAACCCACTGAACCAATTTAGATTGTATGCCATATAGAAATAATCCTTAAACTACAACGTTTAATTATACTACTCACCTCTTGCGCCTAAAGTAAGCAAACTTTACATAACACACACTTAACCGACGAGTAGAATTTTACTCACACACGCACAAAAACAGTTAATAAACACAACTTGTCCAAAACTGCTCCGCCGGCCATATTGCTCCTCTAGAGGGAACGGGACAGTGCTACCAACCTGCCGATTGATTCCCAGCACGATCTAGCGTCTATTGTTTGAACTAACTCGACTGGGCCATCCTGCCCCTATGGCCAACGTGCCCCGGTCTCCCCTACCACGCTTTTTTTATCGCACTGCACTTCCTACCTTCTGCAGGCATTGAGCACACTTTTAATATTTACAATATTCCATGTAACCTTGTTTCACTCAATATTTTCATTACTTCTATCCTCGTGTCGCTTCCTGGCTCTAATATCGCCTCCTACTCTGAAACGCACGCGCATTCAACTCGAAAAAACGCACTGTCGACACGACAATGTTCAACTAACGTAAGGAAATGAAACACCTACAGTTTATGATCTTATTATTATGTAGCTACCAGTTTCAGCGCTTCGATGCGCCATCTTCAGACCGTAGTTGATGCTGAATGGGTTATATATGTTTCATCAGTGACCAACATAACTGGATTATGCAGGACTTCCGTAACTGTGATGTCAGCACTCCAACCACCATCTGCCAACTGTCTCAGCTGACTCATAAGGACAGCTGGAGGCGTTGTATTTTCCTGCAATAGTCGACGGCTGTGGTCCCAAAGATATCCAAGCAAAGGATGTGTGGTGTCACCGCCAGACACCACACTTGCTAGGTGGTAGCCTTTAAATCGGCCGCGGTCCGTTAGTATACGTCGGACCCGCGTGTCGCCACTATCAGTGATTGCAGACCGAGCGCCGCCACACGGCAGGTCTGGAGAGACTTCCTAGCACTCGGCCCAGTTGTACAGTCGACTTTACTAGCGATGGTTCACTGACAAATTACGCTCTCATTTGCCGAGACGATAGTTAGCATAGCCTTCAGCTACGTCATTTGCTACGACCTAGCAAGGCGCCATAATCATTTGCTATTTATCTTGTGATGCATGTACTGTCAGACCGATGTTTACCAATTATGGATTAAAGTTAAGTATTCCCGAAGCTACGTACTTTTTTTACTAGACTCAACTCCTTTAACTGTTCCAGACCTCACGCCAGCCTGCGTGAGCTTAAACGCGTGCCTTTCGGCTACCTCATAGTGGCTTGGCTGTCTTGCCAAGTCACAACAGGATGGACATGCAAAAAATTAATGTTCAAGTAATGTTTAGTAAATAACGTTGCACTTCAGTCAATATGGCACCCTTATGCACCAAAGGGGTGTGTACTTGTGTATGTTTTGATGGTGATTTCGTATTCCGGAATTCGCCTAACTGGTGCAAGGAAAATCAATAAATCTTCAACATCGATTTGTACAAGGGCAATACATCTTTTTCTCGACCAGTATAGATTGAAAGAAACGTGTAATTTGTTGTGGGACATTGTGGAACATTCCCGCTCCAACTCCTACTGATTCATGACGTGCAGATACCCGGAGGCGATATATGTCGCCTTCACAATGACCTCTGGAATGGAGGTGCGTTCCAAGCAGAAAGCTGTCATTGAGTGTCTTTTGGCGGAAAACCTGAGAATCGCCGATGTTCGTAGGCGCTTGTACAATTTCTAAGATGACATAGCTGAGAACAAAAGCTTGGTGAGTCGGTGGGAGAGGTGTCTGTTATCATCCCAACAAGGACGCCCATACCTGTTCCATCTCCCACGTGCCGGCCGGCCGCACCAAGCTGCGGCTTCTCAAATGGTTCAAATGGCTCTGAGCACTATGGGACGTAACATCTATGGTCATCAGTCCCCTAGAACTTAGAACTACTTAAACCTAACTAACCTAAGGACATCACACAACACCCAGCCATCACGAGGCAGAGAAAATCCCTGACCCCGCCGGGAATCGAACCCGGGAACCCGGGCGTGGGAAGCGAGAACGCTACCGCACGACCACGAGATGCGGGCACGCGGCTTCTCAGTGTTGGAACGTGAGGACACTCTCATTCGAGGCGATCGACGGGTGACAGTCAAACACCTCACTGCCCAACTGGAGGTCTCTGTTGGTAGTGGTGGCACACTCGTCCACCAAGTGCTCGCTGGGTGCCTCGTCGCCTTACACATGACTATAAAGAGCAACGAAGGACCATCTGTGCGGAGTTGCGTGCGCGTTACGAGGCTGTCCGTGACAACGTTTTGTCAACCATCGTCACAGGCGATGCAACATGGGTTCATCACGTCTAACAGGAACCAAACAGCAATCGATGAAGTTGCGCCATGCATTCTATCCTCTGAGGAAAAAAGTTGGAAGCTGCATCCTCAGACGGTAAAATTTTGGCGACGGTCTTCTGGGACTCTGAGTGGGTAACTCTGTTTGATGTCTTCCCACATCGTGCATCGACCATCTCTGATGTGTATTGTGCTACCCTCATGAAATTGAAGAAACGACTTCAACGTGTTTGTCGCCACAAAAATCCAAATGAACCTCCTCTCCACGACAACGTAATGCCTCCGCACCTGAGAGGAGCTCACAAAACTTCATTGGACTGTTCTTCCTCACCCTACAACTGGATGTCGCATCTCTCACTTCCAACTGTTTGGTCCAATGAACGATTCACTCGATGGGAAGCAGTACTTGGATGATGGGAGGGTACTGACGCAGCCAGACGTAGGTTGCGACGTGGACCAGTAGCGTGGTACCATTCGGGCATACAGGCCCTCCCAGTATGGTGGCGTAAGGCCGTCACATTGAACGGATATTATGTTGAAAAATAGGGTTTTGAAGCCAAAAGAGTGGGGAATAATATGTTGTATCAGAATCTTCAATAAAATCAACCTGCTTTCAGAAAAATATGTGTTGCATTACTTATTGAACGCTCCTGGTAGATTTGTTGTCATAATTACGAAGAAGGGAGGGATCCTTCAGTGGCATCGTAACCAAACAAGCCAGAGCATTACGCTCATGCTAAAAGAAAGTTCTGAATTGGAGCTTATCAAACACAAACAACAGGAAACAGCAAAATCTAATCTTGGTCTGAAATCTATGGAACCTCAGTCGAATTAAAATTTGCGGCACATTAATTTTAGTTACGGAAACGCTACTAATCCATGTTAAGCGTGGATGACGCCACATAGACCTATGCCCCACAGGTAGAAAAAGTGCATACCCGGTACCAACAGGTGAATATTATAGTTTACGAAAGATAAAAAGTAAGGAACAGGAAACACAATTTTTTCGAATTTACATAATTCCTTTTATTGGCAACTTTCTGTTTTGTAATTTATTTTATTCGCCGAACCTTGTATCATACTGTTTTCCTTCAAAGAGACTTGATTCTTTACAGTACACAAAGAATTACAAATAGAAAAAGGATACTGTGACTGAAAACTGGCCGTGTTACTGGCTACGGGATTTCAGAGGACGGGATAATGAGAACTGAGCTAGTAAGCAAAAAAAATACTCCACGAATTTTCAGACGAATACATCATTATGTTACGACATACTACAACACATACTTATAGGCAACACGTGATCTGCAACGCCTTACTGTGGTGTTCACGGAAGTAACTGCATAGAAATATGTAATATATTCTTCGTTTATAAGAAAAATTTATGTTCAAATGGTTCAAATGGCTCTGAGCACTATGGGACTTAACAGCTCAGGTCATCAGTCCCCTAGAACTTAGAACTACTTAAACCTAACTATCCTAATAACATCACACACATCCATGTCCGACGCAGGATTCGAACCTGCGACCGTAGCGGTCTCGCTGTTCCAGACTGTTGCGCCTAGAACCGCACGGTCACTCCGGCCGGTAAAAAAAAAATTTAGGACCTTGTCGGGTGTACTTACTATTACTAAGTGGGTACCTTGCTGCTTTCGTTTTAAGTATTAGAATTCCTGTATATTATGCAGAGGCACCCAGTAACACCTCATAATCTCAGAAAATCAGACTTCTATTGCGTGGCATGCTTTCCATAATTGCACGGTTGTTGTCAGTTAGTGGTTTGGAAATAAATAATAATTTGTTGCAGAAGTCGAAGCGATTGTAGTTTTGAGTATGTTATAACATATTTGTCTGATTTGCCGGGCGACTGGTGAAAAGGGAACATACATTATTGTACTGTAAGTTATAATTAAAATCATCTATGGAAAAATCGCGTTAAGTCGCAGGATCGTAATAAGAATTAAATGAATAATTAAAGAATTAGCATCCAGCGCCTTGAATGGTTTTATCGTCAGATCGAATAAACAAGTATCACACAAGACAACTGCTCACGAAAAAAAGAGAGAGAAATACGTCAAAATATAGTTGACTCGGGTTAATGAAAAAATGAGAATGTTATCTGCCTCATCGAATACAATTTATTTAATGCTCAGCGCATGTTATAATATGACGTACGTAGGCGACAAGCATAGATACCTCTAGCCTATTGAACATCCAAGATAAATGAGGATAAGGGGTCCTTTTCACGGATTAAGTTAAATTTTCATAATAGAGCAACGGAAAAACGAAGGGTGACGAATCAAAACTCGCGCGCAGAGCGGCTATAAGATTATTCCAACTTGTACAGCAAAGAATACGTCGCTATTCCGAGAGCCCTCTCACGTTATATTACCTCTGTATCCGTTGAATGACGTCAACACAATGTAGCTAGTTACTGAAAGTAAGCAATAGTGTGGTACGATGATTTTCCAAATTGAATTAGGTTGTAATTGTCATGTATAGAATTTGAACTCAACTTTGTAATTTTAGCCTTAAAACTGAACTAGATAGATTTCTGTTGGCACATTCTACGCGGTTATATCTTTCGACATAGTAAATTTCTTCCTGACTCGGCTACATCTTGCAACCAATGAAGTCGGTGACTTCCTGCGGCGGTTAGTGCGGCTGTGTTGCAGCAGGAGACTCCTATACCACCTGCAGCCTCTGACGGCTAATGAGCACCTTCTGTACACACTGCGGCTGATCGTATCTGATCACGTACTCTGTTGCGGTTCTAAGTTGTCCTTAACCTGACTTGCTAACTGCGGCTTAGCACCTGAGAGCGCCTTGTTTCATTGCTTTTGTGTGTAGTTGCCTGGGTGCTCGGTGATTGCAGCTAAGGATTAAGTGTTTCGATCAGATCAGGCAACACAAGCACGAAATTCCGCCAGGAAACCTACCCAGCAAATAAGCATAAAATTACTTGACGCAATTTTTTGCAGCTAATATTCATGGTTTTTTCGTCACACTCTATGAGTCTAATTAGTTTCGATACTGAATTAGTAAACAAGCGAAAAGTTAAAAAAAATGTTTCAAGTGGCTCTAAGCACTATGGAACTTAACATCTCAGGTCATCAGTCTCCTAGACTTAGAACTACTTAAACCTAACTGACCTAAGAACATGACAGATATCCATGCACAAGGCAGGATTCGAACTGAAGCGTCTAGAAACGCTCGGCCACAGCGGCCGTCGAAAAGTTAAGGTGGTGGTTTTAATGCTTCTGATATTGTACAGAGTCAGCGCCTACTTGAGTACAATGCATAGATCTTCGTACAACCGAGTGAAACTATATTTCTTTGGGATGTTGGCGAACACGTGCCTCGCATTGGCTTCAACTTCGGTTACGTCACCAGAACGTTGATCCGTAATGTAAATTGGTCGTTTGTGGGAGTTTCGTATTGACAACATCAAGTTTCGCCACTTGTGGTTTTTATTCATAAAAAAGTAATTCGCGTTTTGCATTTAAATCAAGTCGAAGCTGGCGTCCATGCGTCGTTTCTGCTCGGGAGTCAAGATGTGCTGGACGGATTTTGCACACACTTTTGTCTTCTTCAAAACATTCTAGAGAATCTATTGAATACTTGATTTATAGGTATCGCTCCATTGTGATTTACGTTAACGTCGACACACTACTGTCGCACGTCTACTACTTGTCACTGCCTGCTCACAACTGGTCGAATTCACATCTGTTGTTTACAGTTGTTAGTTGAAGCTGCCACCCAAGTTAATACTCTACGGCGTGTGAGGTCTCTGTAAATCAGTTTCTAATCATCAGGTTTTTTTTTTTTCTTGTGGCTAGGCAACAAGAACAACAACACCCTATCACGTTCCTTTCCCACAGCCACTTAATGTATATAATACAGCCGCGGGGCACTTTTTCCGGAATGTACATAATTTATGTTTGACAAAATCTGCAAGGTGTATTTTGCAAGGAAGAGACGATGATGCAAGGGAAGCTGACAAAGCAAATTACACGTATCTTCCCAGGCTAAGGGCATGGCGCAACTAATGTGGAGCGTTGTCAGAAGAAAATACAAGTTCTGGGTTGCCTGCAGACACAGTTATGCTGCAGTGCGCATAACAGAGCCATCACAGTTTGGGAGTGAAATGGCGCGGAAACTGTAACCTTACTGCACGGTTGTTGTACGTGGGACAGTATTATTATTGTATCACCCAAAAGACAGATTTACCATGAAATTCTGGCGGTATGTGCAACAGATACTGTGTCGCGTCCTATAGCAATGAAATGGTGGCAACAGTTTGACCAAGACCTCAAAGATGTGGGTGATGTTGATTAACGAGGAAGGTCATAGACACAGACCACAGATGCCAATGTCCAGGCAACCGAGGACATGATTCATAGCAGTAGCAGAGTGTCATACGATGAAGATGTTCACAAAGGGGTTATCTTATCTCCTCGTGACCAAGGCGCGGACTTCCATTGTGGAGGAATTTAACGATTGGTAGAGCATTCCGACGTTGTTTGCTGAAAACTGATGACTACGATGAAAAATAGTCTCATGTATCCGTGTCACTTTGAAATGTAGTGCAGCATTCAATAAAAGTTACTTGGTTTGACATAGTAAGGCCAGTTCTCATTTAGATGGGCAAAAAGTTGTTAAAGTATCTTAATTTTTTTTTATGGGGGGGGGGGGGGGACGATGAGATGACATGCAAAGGATCCGTCTGGGGATTATGATTGATCCGATTTTGAACTCTGTTTTAGATTTTCAATACAAAGAAAATGGTTTGATCAAGCCCTGCGAGTTTGAAGTACGCATATTTCCTGCAGCATAGCCCCTCAGATGTTATTTCAAATTAGAAGTCGGTAACATCAGTCGATACTACATTAAATTTATCGGAGCTTATACCTAACCACAACGAAATAATATTAATTTTTAACGATATCGTGCTAACTCGAACTCTGAGTTCGGTTTTCTGGGGTTTTGTTCATTCTTTATGACTTTACAAAAAATAGTTATTATTAACAACTTTCAAATATTACAGGTGTAAGCTCCCAAGAAAAATGTTTAGTTTTTGGGGGCCAAAGGTAGAAGTTAGCAGGTTGAACCATTTTTATTTTATGCTGCAAGGAGATTTAAAAAATCGTTTCTCGACAAAAATTTGTGTAAAGTTTGGGGAAAGTTTTACAAGTATTAATGGCTCAATTTACATAAAAAGCACAGGTTATTACATGTTTCGGATATCGCTGAACACAAATCTGAAGTTAGATTTTGAAAATTCAAAGTGGATAATCCAATACGGTGGACGAAAAATTGTGTTTTTACCTATGTTTACCAAACTTATACCAAAGAGAAGTGTTTTCGTTACTTACATTTAGTCTGCAATTCAAGGTCCGTACATAAACCCTCCCTCTAACTTGTTCTTCTTGTCGAGAAAATCCGGTCTGGCTGAACTGGATGTGCAGTGTTCGGCAGCCTTCACACGTTGTTCGTCAGCTTTTTCAACGAATATGCTTGCATGCATACTGCAATATAAACCTTTTTGTGAAGGTGCGTCACGGCACGACAAATTTTCTACCTGACCCAGGCGTCTCCGGCTGAGGGCGTCCCACGGCAGCCTTGACACTGCTTCGAACAGTGGGCTGTGCATTACGTATTAAAAAACCTTTCCGTCGCAACGTTCTCCACATACATATCTTTCAAAAGATGGAATACAGAAATCGAATTTTGACCATTTTGAATGAGAACTTGGCCTTAATGTACGACATGTATTTTGAACTCTCCTTGCAGCCATCTATTATGTTTTTAAAAACTAAAAGTGCCGATAGCTATATTTTTGTCTGTACTCACTTCTTGTTTCGTGCCCACCAACAACGACTGTCAGAAAAATAAACTGCTACAGTCGCACACAGGTTTTTATTTTGTATGAAATGATAATTAAATGGACACCCTAACTGCAAACAGTTCTTTCGGGAACAGATACTACCGTCATATATAGTTAAAATATGGCTTCCCGGCCATTGACCTTCTTGTGCGAACGCACACGCTATGCCCGAACTCATACGGGACTTGGTAGATTAATCTGCCACAAGTAATGAGTATGATGGGCAAACATCTATTAGGCGCACTACGAATGTAGTGGTGTGGACATGTTGGGAATGTGGATCTCACGGGGAGTGTGCAGCGGATAAGTCCCTGCAGACGCACTATCCTCTGTGCCCGCGGTGGCTCAGATGGATAGAGCGTTTGCCATGTAAGCAGGAGATCTCGGGTTCGAGTCCCGGTCGGGGCACACATTTTCAACATGTTCCCAATGAAGTACATCAACGCCTGTTTGCAGCTAGGGTGTCCATTTAATTATCATTTCATTCCTAGCATAGCTGCATGGTCATCCACGGTAACTGTTCTTTCGGGAACAGATACTACCGTCATATATTTTATTCTGTGCTTCTTATTTCTTCCTCTTATGGACGAAGGCCGACTGATCGCTAGAATGACAATGATAGTCTTTGCAGCCACTGTTAGGGAACGTTATTCTGTCTTTTGTCTGTATTATTTGTCAAGAGATGTGGAACTCTTACCTTTAATTGGGATTTTGTTTGTAGGGGAGTGTTGTAAACTATTCTGGCAGTCATCTTAAAGCCAGGCGAAATCTGCGAAGACTCTGGTCAGAAATGGTGCTCTTAGCGCCTTAATAACATCGTCTTCTGGCGCGCCGGCGCCAACTTACGTTTTTTCCCCCCCTCTCATTGAAAATCATCAGTGGTTTTTCCGCTCCGACCTCTTCCATTGTCTGCACTCTGCGTCTGACTATCCTTGGACGTTCCTCGCGCTCATTAATCTGCTTTCTCCATGTTGCCTCGCGTTGCAGGCGGAACGCGGTTAGGGGGGACGCCGACGTCATAACGATGTGAGCAATAGTAGCACCGCGCGCCACTCCACGTCTTGTCGCTGGTGTGCCTCTCGCAGTAGGCGGCACGGAGATTCCATATCAGCACGCAGTGCGATCCTGAAATAGGCCTTTGTCTGTCACAGAACGGCGTCGACCGTGGCGGCCATGTCGTCTGGGCCCTCCTTGGTGCTGGTGATGGATTTTCTGACTGCACTCCAGTGCTGCCGCGACTACTTCCTCTCCGGGGTTTAGCGAAGCTGTAGCCAGGTGGAGGCCTTCGCCCACTGGCTTGGATATGCATCAAATATACCCGGTAATCACTATTTTGAAATGCCAGACAGGGGCGAGGAGCAATCTCGCTTAGTGAGTTCCGTACAGATCTATGTATACAGCAGGTTCATCCGTCCCGGGAATCGAGAATCTCAACGATATTTGCCTGTTACCGAAGCCAATACTGGCAAGATATCGTCCTGCGAATTTCAAAACATCCATGAACGTTTTAATTGCTAGTTTGAAGATTAAATTTAACTTGTAACTTCGCCTTCACAATTGCCATTTTTTATTTGTATGATTAATTTTGGTGTTTCGTTAACGTGCTGTGCTAACGCAATTGAAAATGTTTTGACTTCAACTGCTCTCAACCCTGTTGCGACTACTGGTGAGGCCTTACAGAAGTCTTCAGAGAAAAAAAATGGCACAGCTGCCCATAGGACTGTTGTTCTAGTTCTGAGGAACGCTTCAGTGGATGTTTCATATGACGTCAGAACTTCATTACAAAAACTGGATGTGTACCAGTTACCACTATTACTTTGCTTTGAACCGTCATAGATGCTGTACGTGTTGCAGGTATAGAATGTCTGGATAAAGTTGTATGTAGAACGAGCTGTTCATAAAGGACTTAAATGATTATTAATATACTGCAAATCCCTAGGTATCGCTAATATAGGGATTGTGAGGATAATACTGTATTCACAGAGACGTTCAAACAACCATTCTTCCCGCACTCCATACGTGAATGGAAAAGGAAGAAACCCTAATAACTGATGCAGTGGGTCGTACTCTCTGCCGTATACCTCACGGTGGTTTGCAGAGTATAGATTTGGATGCAGATGTAGACCTGCGATGCTAGCACCAACACGGAGCGGTATTTGGGCGTCCTTACGCCTATCACTGGTAGAGGGCAAAAGAACAGTTTTCAAGACGGTGGGGAACATTATTTCACAGTAGCTCAACCAATTAGCACGAAATGTTTTTGAATCGTTTACATAAACATTTATCATAAATCACTCTACTTATTACTGAAAAGCAGATTAAAATCCCTGAGATTTTTGACGTATTACGAATGCAAGTTTGTTACAGTAAAAAGTACTTCATATTTTATGTGATAACAATTATAAAAGTTGCGAAACGGGTTGTGTGCGTTTATAAGTGACATGAACAAATAAGGCTACAATGAACACTTTACTGAGTTTCATTTAATCAGTTTTAACAACTGTGTGTTGAAAAACTGTTCACTGTATAAATTGTCAAGAAACCATGCATAACAATTTTCACTTTTTTTTTCCTTTACTCGTACTGCGGAACCTTGCTTCTTGGCAAACTTCATGATTACTGTCGACGGGAAGTAAAGTATAGATTCTGATGAGTGAGACTGCGAGTATCAAAAGACGGCTGCATCTTGACATTGAGTTAGCAGTGTAAATGTTTTAAAACAGAGACTTTGGAATGTGACATAAATTTCAACATGATACCTCTAAGCGATCCTGAGAAAAAGAGTCTTTAACAGTTGGACGGACAGACAGACAGAGGGACAACTAAGTGATCCGATAATGGTTCCGTTTTTACCGATTGACTACGCAACCCTAAAACACAACACAACACTTAATACGAATACATTTTATTTTTTACTAATTCAGTTACATAGACTGACGGAAAAAACTCAACATAAAAAATTATTAGTGCACAGTAACGAAATATCGGAAATACATTTGTCCAGGTGACATATATAAGTGAATAACATTATAAGATCACTCGTTAGAGAAAGCGCCGGATATGGCATTGCAAATGTGAAATGCTAGTACAGAGTGGCGGCTCATGGGTATACATTCTGCGTGTTCACAAATTTTTTGATTCAGATAAATGATAGAGTATGAAATTAAAGCATCTGCGATATAACAATTACGCTTATCAACAAATGGTTCAAATGGCTCTGAGTACTATGGGACTTAACATCTAAGGTCATCAATCCCCTAGAACTTAGAACTACTTAAATCGAACTAACCATAAGGACATCACACACATCCATGCCCGAGGCAGGATTCGAATCTGCGACCGTAGCGGTCGCGCTGCTCCAGACTGAAGCACCTAGAACCGTTCGGCCACACCGGCCGGCCGCTTAGCAACATATTTATATAACTACAGTCACTGTCAGTACTAATAACAACAATAATATGCATAACTTGTCTAAAACAGAATTGTTTCGTGGAATTTTGTTGCTTTATACATAATTAAGTACAGTTTAGGGCAAGACCTTAATAATGTGTGAGCTATGGCTGCTATTCGTTACGCACTTTTTGTAACTGGGACTTTTCGTGCTGTTTAATTTTTTCGGACAAATGTACAAGATCCCTTACACATGCGTAAATTAACTTACACTTCTTATATACTTATTTGTTGAGTGTTCACTTGTGGTCACGCTTATTCGATTCTGTCACTTTCTCAGTCAACGGATCTGGTGTGGGAGGCCCTAGGAAAAAGAGGCATTGAGAACCACAAGGGTCAAAAGCACATCGTTGTCAATTAAGTGAATATCAGAGAATCCAGTGAGACAGCGTTTTCTGGATGTTAATACATACAATTTAGGCCTACAGTACAGATAAACCTACCCTACCGTAAGATTGGCAGATGTCAGAAACATGAATAAATGCTGTTGTCTCACAATCGACGATGACGTGCTTTACAGTTCTCAGCGCCTCGAATGGATTACTTTATGATAAAGTACAAAACTTATTATACTATATATCATTGTGAAACCCAAAAAACTACGTATCGCTGTCATTATAACTATAACATATACTGACGTTCGATCTAATTTTGCTGTATAGTGAGTGAAATGGCGTATCTGAGGTGTTTGATGCCGTATAGGGACATATATGCCAAGTGAACAGGGAGAAGTCTGCTCCAGTGTGCTACCACCTGGTGTCATTGATGTAAACCTGTAGTTGAGTGCTTTGGGCTGGCTGTGCACGCCGCGAATCGTGCAGTTGTTCATGAAATCTGTTTAGTTCAAGTGGCTCTGAGCACTATGGGACTTAACTTCTCAGGTCATCAGTCCCCTAGAACATAGAACTACTTAAACCTAACTAACCTAAGGACATCACACACATCCATGCCCGAGGCAAGGTTCGAACCTGCGACCGTAGCGGTCGCACGGTTCCAGACTGTAGCGCCTAGAAGCGCTCGGCCACCCCGGCCGGCCTAAATCTGTGTGTATGTATTTGCCCATAATGCAATTACGTCACGACAATTGTGCATGCGCAAAAGCTCCTTAAAATGTGCACAACTGAAGGTGTTCTCGCGACCTTGATGCCAAGTTCCACGCAGTCAGGAGGAGTGACAATGTAGCATAGTTCATCACATTAAGTGCCATGTATTTCGGATTACCGTATCTATATTACATTAAACAGCATTCAAAGAAAAATAACCAACAAATCTGGAGGGTGTCAAAAGTTGGGGAGTTCAAGTTCTCTTGTGCTCTTACGCAACAGCCACTACTACTGGCATATTGATAACCAGTGTACCCTCCGCCATGCTGCATGCAAATATGCAAACAATCATGCCTTGTGTTTTACAATGTCAGTTTGATGTATAGTGCCATGTCTCAACACTCTGTAGACCATGTTGGGTTACAACAGCAGTATGTGGGCGAGCGTTACCCCTGTTTAATAACTTAAAAAAAAGTGGTTCAAATGGCTCTGAGCACTGTGGGACATCAGAGGTCATCAGTCCCCTAGACTTGGAACTACTTAAACCTGACTAACCTAAACACAGCACACACATCCATGCCGGAGGCAGGATTTTAACCTGCGACCGTAGCAGCAGCGCGGTTCCGGACTGAAGTGCCTGAACCGTGCGGCTACAACGGCCGGCTAAAAATAAAATAAAAATTAAATAAAAAAGATTTCCTGCTTTCATATGAAATCGCACTGCAGACTATAATTGTAGGCATAGGTCACCTGTGTCTAGCACGCCGACAGGTTGTTTGCAGGCCCTCAATTTACCTTCTCCGAACCAACACACGTCCATCACTCGCACTCAGACAGAACGAGCTGTCATCAGAAAACAGAATAGATCTCCACTTTCACACACCCCCCCCACCTCCCCCAATGAGTTCTCGCCTGACACCACTCGTCGCAAATGGCGGTGGATTGGGGTCAGTAGAAGGCACACTGTAGGGCGTCTGGCCCAGAGTTGTCCTTAAAGTAACCGATTTGTAAGAGTGTGTGTGGTGCCAACTGCTGCTCACATTGCTACTGCAGATGCCGTATGATGCTCCGAAGGCAAGCACCGTACACGATGGTCTGTCCTCTCGGTAATGCCACGTGGCTGTTCGGACCCTGCCTTTCTGAGGCCGTACATTCTCGTGGCCAGCAGTCATGTACGTTCGCTACATTCCTGCCAAGTCTTTCTGCAGTACCGCAGAAGGAACGTCCAGCTTCTCATAGCCCTATTACACGAGCTCGTTCAAACTCAGGTTTTGATAATGGAGTCTTCTTCGCCTTAAAGGTTTTCTTGACTAATGAGCCGTGCACGGCTCACGTTTATCCCATTTATTGCTGTCATCTTCTGTTACGGTGCTGCCGCCTCGTTTTCTTATTCCATTTACCGGCGTCACTAACTTCCTTCCTTACTTGCCTGTGAGCGGCAGCAGCAGCTCTTATCGATACGTACACTATCGCACCATCTCTGGAGCGACCGATAGTATTTCCGGGTCGTCATGTGTCTGGCAGTTAGTTGGAGACGGACCAGCAGTGTAATCGTGGCGCAGCAGCAGTGAAATCGGGGACGAAGCACCGGTGAGGTGCCGACAGGCAGTGCCGACCGCTGGCGACACACATGAACTGTCCGACGGAGGGAGACTGGAGCGGGACGACCCTTGGTTGGGCGTTCGGTTGGTCGCCTCATCGGCCGACATATTTTTGGTTCTTTCACCGTTTCCGGGCCTGGGAGTTGGTCAGTTGACGCGGAGCAGCAAGGAAATCTCCGCAGCGCGTAGTTTGACCGGGCCCACTGGTGGCCCTATGTGGTGTCGGAGTGTGTGGTGCTGTTCCCATTGGTACGAGGTTCGTGGCTCAACGATCATGGACATGAAAACCGAGTTTTGACTTAATCTACCAGCAAGTCACGACTGTTCACGTTGTGTCGTTTGAAGTTCGTTGTCATCTGTAGGGATATTCCCGAGAGCAACAACGTGTGTTTTCAAGTTGGCAAATTTTAGCCATCCGCCGGTGGAGTTTAACTCTACTTGGTTATTTGAATTGAAGTGCACCAGCGGAATCTTCTGCCTTGTGGCCGTTAACGTTCCGGTTACCTGCCCTGGCCCTTGACGCAAATTCAGGCAGTGTAATTTCCTCATCGTGTTGTCGCTGTCCAGCACGGTGTGTAGTTTGACAGCTCAATGTCTAATTGGTAGTGGGCGTCAATACCTTCTATGTTGTTCCATTGAACTCCACGTTGTGTGCTGGTCGGATGAAGCGGAGGTTAAATTGTCGGTGGGTCCGTTGACTGTCTGTCGGTTGCGTTGTCGTCGGATCGACAGTGGTTTGGCCGACTGCCTGTCACACCTAAGCGAGCGTTAGTGTTTGAATTCCAGGTATAATGTCTCTTGCAGCGGTCTCTCCGCGATATTTTCAGAAATTTTATAAATTATATAACTCAGTACATATCTCGAAATATCTCTTCTTATCTTACCGATTATCAATGCAAAGTAGTTTCAAGCCCAATTATTCCTTGGAGCGTCCATTTACTCCACGGAATAGCTTCTCTTCTATCTATGTTTTCTCTTGGAAAAAGAATGAAGGACTTCTTGCCGATTAGTCGTGAAAGAAGTGTATATGTATGTATTGTTGAGCTAGTCGCCATCTTGATGAGATTCTGTATGAGAAGGAATTTAATACATGAACTAAACTAAAGTAAGTGTGTTCGCGTATTATTTAACTGATTATTATTGACAGTGTCTGCTTACTACGCTGTGTTGCACGGGATCAGTGGGGAACGTCTGATTTACACTGGACGAACCTGCCGTTTTGTATGCTCAAGATATCCAGTTACTTCAAATAAGTAGGCTAACACGGTCTTACCAGCAGATCTCCGGTCTTCCCCATGTGATCACCGAAAGTTAATAATTATTACAAATGTTTCCAGGAGATCAACTGACAATTTTCGTCGCACCGTGCCTTCCAAATTGCTTCACTGCCTTATGGAATTTAAGTTAAGCTTAATTTAATCAGGATAGAACAGTATTGAACTATATGAAAGTGATAAGCCTGCTTTGTCAATGAAAATTCCCTTAATATACGCATGTTTTTACTATCCTGATCAGTGAAGCTAAATCAGGCCGGTGTGAGAGATGTTTTTAAATTTTAGATCCCACACAAAATATATTAAATTTGGCGACCGTGACAGGACTCATTTTTGAGCATTACTTAAATATTGTGTGAATTTTACTTTGCATGTGCACGAGAGAAAAGAAGACGAGGCCTGTTCCAGAAGTCACAATTTCGCCACAACCTACGAGAACATCGTTCAGGCCAGACAATATACAATTAAATTTTTGTAGATAGAAATTTATAATAACTATTTAAATGTCTATCGGTTTGAATCAGATTGATTGGGTTGAACTTTAGATAGGAAGTGTTTATTATAAGTGAGTATTATGCAAAGTTTAGATCAGTGACATTATTAACTCAGATGCGAGTGACTTTATATATTTGTTGTTCTGTGTATTAATGGTTCTTACTAGGGCGGCTTATAAAATGGCAATGCAACAGCAGAGCGAATCACAACAGCCCTCACCTGTTTCTGAGGTTAGTGAAACATTAGACGCTAGCTTAACTGAAGTAGTGCCTAGCGGCAGCATTAGTCAGGCCCCACAACAAAGCTTAAGTGTTTCGATGTCATTTGAGCAGGACGAAATAAACCCATTGACTGTAATCATGCAGCAGTTAACACTGTTAGCCAAAAATGTAACAGACTTAACTAAAGCGCAAATAGAGACTAAAATGGAAATAAATGAACAATTAGCAGCCAATAAAGTGGAATTAAATAATAAATTAGTAGGGAGTATCCAGAAACTTGATGATAAATTAAATAAAACTGCAGAAGAATTGAAAATTCAGAATGAAAAGACAGAATTAAAATTAGCTGCTCAAATTGAGCAAGTCACTCAGCAGTGTAATGAAAATGCGAAGAAGTTACGTCTAGAGCTAACGAGTATGTTGCTACTAAGCTTGATACTATTAAATAGCAGGTCGAGTCAATCCCACAGTTAATTCAAGCACAAGAACAGATGCAATGTTCTATCGCGGTAATTCCGGTATTAGTTGAAGTTCAAGATGAGTTAAAGCAACAAGTAAACAAGATGTCAGCAGATATGCAGGATTTGAGACAATCACAAGACCAGATCCCGAAGGACATCCAAAATTTGGATAAATCCATAAATAACATAAAGGAGAGACATGACGAGGTTGATCATAAGGTAAACATTCTCGCTGGAAAATTCTCGCAGTTAAGTTTAGAAAGGGAAAGCATTTGTTCAGACAATATTGAACATAAGGTCAGAGCAGCTATACAATCTATGACCAAAAATTCTGAAGAAAATTTATTTAATAAAAGTTTTCGAGAAGCCAAAGAACAACTAGGCGAAGAACTTAAACAGAAAGTAAACATTAAGAGATCTTTAAATCTATCTCGAGAAGATTTGTGTTCCACGCAAGGAAATGAACCCAGACAAGATCCATCAATGAAACCACATTATTTACCTGATCAAGTACAGATACGGACACTAATGCCGATCACCGAATTAAGCAACATCGGGCCCGGTTAGTACTTGGATGGGTGACCGCCTGGGAACACCGGGTGCTGCTTGCTCTATCCCATTTTTTCACTTTTATGTCGCTACACCTGCCAGGCCTCCCTTTCATACTAACTTTCAGATGTGATAAAGATGCTTTTATTTTCCAGAAGCCAAAGAACAACTAGGCGAAGAACTTAAACAATGGAAAGTAAACATTGAGAGATCTTTAAATCTATCTCGAGAAGATTTGTGTTCCACGCAAGGAAATGAACCCATGACAAGATCTATCAATGGAGCTACATTATTTACCCGATCAAGTACAGACAGGGACATTAATGCACACGTTCGTTTTTGCAATCAACATCAATCACAACACTATGAGGGTAGTCATAATGCCTGTAATTGTAAAAGCAATACTGAGGAGAAAATGCTGAAACAACGTCAATTCCAGATCTACAACCCAGACAAGAAAAATGTTCATTCTGTAGTGTTTATAAGAAGTTTTAGGAGAGTATTGCCAAAAATTTGGAGTGAGTGGCAAAAGGTTAGTTTCGTGACCCGTTATATTCAGGGGTCAGGAGCTATATGGGCATCTGATATGATATCAACTTGGGACACATATGAAGATTTTAAACGAGCATTTTTATCCAAATACCGGTCCGAAGGAGTACAAGAACGTTTAAGGGGCTCCGGAATGGCTCAAAATCATGAAAAGTTCAATTTTTACTTTTTGCGTTTTCTGAATCTGCAGACTATTACCTTTTAATAGATATATAATTTATTCAATTCCGAAAACTACAACTATTTTTAATTTTTTTTTGAAATGTGTTCTGCATGGGCGTGACCCACTGTGGCGCTGTTAAACTGCTGTCAAATGGTGTTATTATTAACGTCCGTGTTCATCAGGTACATTTTAGTGATGTGAGATAAAGTATGTGTTGTGGCTAACCTATTTTCAGAGACTTAGCAGCACCTGAACTGTTGAAAAAGTGTATTCACGGAAAAACTCAAAACCCCAATGAAAGTGTAAATAGTGTTGTATGGTCGAGAATCCCCAAGACTGTATTTGTTGAAATAGAAACACTTCACTTTGGTGTGTATGATGCTGTTGCGACTTTCAATGATGGCAACATTGTAAGGTGCAAGGTATTTAGAAATATGGGAATGAAGATAGGTTCTAACATGGTATGAGCGATGCTTGCTTTAGACAAGGAACGGCTTCGGGCTGCAGACAGGGCTGTAAAGAGTCTAGAAATACAAGCAAGAGTAAACAGGAGGAGGAACAAGAGGAAGTTGGAGGAGGAGTTTGCAGAGGATGAAGATAATCCATCCTATGGACCTGGAATGCACTAAAAAGTTAATCCAATCTTTGTCGCTCGATTCCCAAAACTTTTATTTTCTCATACTAATTACATGTTTTCTAAGGATCTTCCAAACATATTTGTTTCAAACTTTCAGTAAATGTTACACATTACCTTCTGCATAATTTAACACAGCCTTTTTCCAAAAAACTGTATATTTTTGAATATATAAATAAAAAATTGCAAAAAAATGTTGTGAATTTTCATTACAATTGAAAAAAAATCATCTTTAATAACTGAACTAAAATTTTGTAGAATCCCTGTGTTAAGTTGTAGCCCATATTCCAATAAATAATCTGTAAAATGTTCAACTTCCTACCTCAAATACTTTGTGAGGAAAGATGTAATTAACATAGCAAGTATAGGGCGTTCCAGAGCCCCTTAAGGCAGGAGGCATTATACCCGGAACCTAATTCTTTTTCACGTGGGTATTTAAAGAAATACTTTGAGAAATATATAAACAAATCGCGGTATTGGGATAAGCCTATGCCTCTACAAGACGTGATTGGCATATTAAAATCTCGACTTCCGGCCAGCATCAGAAATAGAATGCTGTATATTAATGAGCATGACCTTGACTCTTTCATGACTACGCTTGACACTATAGATATGATCGAGGAAGATGAACATCGGCCAAGACAACCGGTTATGCAGAGGAGAGCGATTGAGGCGCCAAATGCAAACCGGAATGGAAACGGATTTAATAATTATTTTACTAGGAATAGTCAGAGATTCAACGGAAACAATTGCAACGGAAATGGAAATTTCAATAACAGTGCTGCGAGGGGCAGATTCAGAGACAATCGAACAGGTCGCAGATACAACCCAATGTTTGGAAATGCAAGAGATTATCAGAACCAGCAGTTTTCAAATAATAATAATGCGTACAGAAATTCTGACACTCGATTTGAAGCAAATAACACAACCAGTCATCAACAACAACCAGTCATAACAGAAGTAGTAGATGATTCAAGAGGAAATAATAATCGACATTTAAACTGAAGAGGGCCGCTTTATGCTCCGTAAAGTCGGCTGGGGAATACAAAAGGAGCAAACCTGTTTTAAACGAAATTAATTCCGTGACAATGTTGAGATATAATGAAGGCGAATTAATGACAGATGAATTGACGAGAGACTTAGAGGCCTGTGTAGTCGAAGTTAAAAGGGTTCCTGTGTCTGAGATCATCACAGAAGTGGGAGGAATTTTAACCAATGTTGTATTGGACACAGCTTCATCTACAGACGTAGTATCCGGAAATTTGTTTCGCAGAATTAGTAAAATTAAGAAAATCCCTGTCCTACCAGTACAAAATTGCCGAGTTATAGGTGCAGTGGGAGCAAAATCCCGGAACGTCAAGATACAAACGCTTATAGAGATAAAATTGGGAAATGTAGCTAAACAATGCACATTCCTTGTAGTGGAAAAGTTGTTAGTAGATTGTATTCTTGGCATTGGAACTTTGCAAGCCTGCAATTGCAAGTTGGACTTGGTAGAAGGAAAGGTGCATTTTAAAATCGAAGATCAATTTGTTACACTGATCTTACTGAGAAAGGAGGCAGTGTATGAGCGATATTTCCGTGGTGCTGCTGTGCAGTTGATTTGTGCTGAAAATAATAATATGTGCCGACTACCGATCAAGTCAATTCAAGAAGAGGATTTCAGACAAACAGTCTAACAGAAGATTGTTGAGTCAGATTGCCTAACGGATAGTCAGAGGGAACAATTATTCAATATATTAACAGAATATGAGTCAGTTTTCGATGAAAAGCCCGGAATTATTAGAGGATATGTTTGCACATTACAGATTAAGCCCCATAAGACATTTTGCCGCACACACTATCCCATTCCCTGGCGATTAAAACAACCAGTTCAGGAAGAGATACAAAATATGTTAAACTGGAATCTTATTGAACCGTCGAACAGCCCATATTGTTCTCCGTTGCTTGTTGTACCAAAGCCAGGAGGAAAAGTTCGATTGGTATTAGATGCAAGGGAAATTAACAAAATTATAGTACCTGTTCGCACACATCCGGAGAACATCAATGAGTTAATACAGAAATTTCAAGATGTATCCTATTTAACCAGTATTGATTTGAGAAGTTCGTGCTGGCAAGTCCAGTTAGACAAGGACTCAAGAAAATATATTGCTTTTATATATGGAGGGAGAAGCTATCAGTTCAAGGTCGTTCCGTTTGGTCTCAATATCAGCTCTGGAGTTTTTATTTCTGCGTTGGACTATGTCCTAGGACCAGAACTACGTAGTCGAATAACAATTTTTGTGGACGATCTATTAATTGCCTCTAAAACTTGGGAGGAACATGTACAACTTATTAGGAGGATTTTTGCTGTGTTCAAACAAACTGGTATAACTGCAAATCTAAAAAAATCCCAATTTTCTCTACAGAGAATTAAATTCTTAGGACATATGATTAATGCAAAAGGAATTCTTCCAACTGAAGCGAAGATTAGTGCGATAAAAAATTTTCCAACTCCAAGAAACAGAAGACAACTGAAAGGCTTTATAGGCTTGGCTTCATTTTTTCGTCGATTTATTAAAACTCAAGCAATGAACTCTGAAGCACTAAACCGGCTCCTGAGGAAAGATGTACCATGGCAATGGTCTAATGATTGTGAAAAGGCTTTTTGTGAAATTAAGGATCAACTGATAAATGCTCCGTTATTATACCACCCTGATATGAATGTTGGATTCTGTTTAGCCACTGATTCATCAGATGTCGGATTAGGATCTTGTTTATTTCAAATTAGGTACATCGATGGTGTAAAAACCTTTTGTCCAATTGCATTTGCTAGCAGAGTTTTATCCACCTGTGAAAGAGCATATACCACTACGGAATTAGAAGCTTTAGCAGTTATTTGGTCTTTCAAAAGGTTTAATTATTATGTATGTGGCTCAAGGATAGCCGTTTATTGTGACCACCAATCACTAGCCTTTTTACAAACTTGTAAGTTGCTGCATCCTCGCTTGTCAAGGGGGACGCTGGCGCTGCAAGAATATCAGTTTCAAATTATTCATGTAGCCGGAAAAGAAAATATTATAGCTGACGCGTGGTCAAGATCTCCAGAAGGAATAACACCTGAACTGGATGTAAATAATAAGGTAGAATTTCCAGTGCTTCTTCTTCAAGAAAATAATTACAAGTTATATTATATTCATTTATGTAAGACAATGGCTCAGCTTCAGAAGAAGGATCGACGATGGAATCCTAAAATACGACAATTCAATCAACAAAATCCTATGGTCAATTTGGAATACTACCGGTTTGTGAATAATATTTTATTTTTTAAATCTGGGAAGGCTGAGAATCCAAAGTGGTGTGTCTGCATACCCGAAGAATATGAAGAACGATTAATTTGGTTTACACATTTGACCTGGGGTCATGTTGGTGTTGTAAAGTGTGCAAATAAGATTAGATATTATTGTTACTTCCCAAATATAAGGCGAAAAGAGCACAAAGTCATCCAGAAATGTATTCTCTGTCAAAAGGCTAAGCCGGACAAGAAGGGAAACAAAATTGCGCTTCACTCAATAATACCTGAAGCACCAAGATCACTTATATCATGTGATATTTGTGGACCACTTCCTAGAGCCAGAGGTGGTGTTAAGTACATTATTGGATTCTGTGATGTGTTTACAAAATATGTTAAACTATATCCTATAAAATCAGCAACTGCAAGAGCTGCCGCAGTAAAGTTTGTAAATGACTACATTCCTCATGCAGGGATTCCAAAATCTATAATCTCCGACAATGCGAAGATATTTACTGGATATTTATGGAGAAAACTAGTATCACAACTAGGAATAAAACAGATATTTACATCTTGCTATCATCCACAAGGGAATTTAATTGAACGGGTTTTTCGAGAACTGAACAGATTCATGAGAACGTACTGTAATGATAAACAAACTACCTGGATAAACTATTTGACCGAGTTTGAGCAGATTTATAATAATTTACCTCATAGTTCTACAAACTTTACCCCGAATGAACTGATGTTCAGAGATAACGAAAGAAACTTTTGGGTAGATAACTTGCCTAAACTCGAGGACACCAAAATGTCATGGGAAGAAAAAATTCGCAATGCTCTCATTAATATCACGGAGAAAGCAAGACAGCGAAAGGAAATCCATGACAGAAACATCAAACGGATTCAGACTTTCAATATCGGACAAAAAATTCTTTTAAGAAGATACATTAAGTCATCAAGGTTGAAGAAGACCATCAGAAAATGGAATCTAATTTATACAGGTCCATATATAATAGTTGATATACCGAATCCTGGTGCGTATTTATTAGCATATCCGGATTCTGGAAGAATAAAAGGATTATTTCCCCATGTAGACCTAAAGAGGTACTTTTAAGAAAAGTGTTTCAAATTAAATGAAAAGTCTGTATGAAGTATTTGGGTGTTAAAAATGAAGTGCGAAGGACAGTATGCCTCAGCTACTGTGATAGGTTAAATGACAGCATGCCAAGCATCTGTGATAGTTCAATGAACAGTAAGCGATTGCTTCTGTGATAGTATAGGAATATTTAGAAAAGTAAGTGGAACTGTAGCTATTGCTGCTGTGACGACTTACGGTTTATCTGTCTACACGATGATCACCAAAGAAGCTTGTGCGTGTGAAATAATATACATTCAGGGAGTGTTAATCTTCAGTGAGAATAAGTTTACTGAAACTATATGGTCGAATACGGCGCTTGCGTGTGAAGTTAGTGTTTGTAAACTGACAGTTCACAGGAGAACAAATGAACTGCGTTAGGAAATTAGAATCGATTGCTACTGTCCACAGATATAAAGACTCGCTGGTTTTTTTTTGGCGTGAGCTAAATTCTATTCAAGATAATTTAATTAACCAGCTTAGCGTGTGTTTATAAAATTAGAGTTAATAAGAAAGTTCTTCATTGAATTTATAATAATGTGTCATTTTCCAGTTGGATTTGTTTATTGTTATATTGCATTCATATATGTTCATGAGAAAATGCGGCATTTGGAGTATAAAAGAGAAAAATTAATTTCAGCTGCAGCAAGACTTAATCAAACGTTCTCTTTCAGCAAAATTTCATTTTAATCGTGTATGAGTAAGATATAATTTTTTTTTGGAAGTTGTCTCCAATAATAAAGTTTTTAACATTCTGACATGCTATCCACATTCGTACTTGAAACCAAATTAGGAAAGATTCAGATCTACTTCCACCTGGAAAAGCCATCGAAAAATAAGTAAATCAATAAATAATTCAAACCAGGATTAGAACCTTTCGGCTTACTCAAGAAGATAGATGAAATTATCCATGTTTTCAAAATTGTTTTCCGATCTGGAGTTGTGATATTGTGCAACTACAGTATCGATTAAGACACCTAAGTGTGGAAAGTATAAGACGAATGGATTTTCCCATTCCTCAGATGGAAGATTGGATGGATCAGGTCCATATTTGAGTTCAAAATGAATCTGAAAAATTTCGACAAACCATTCTCTTCCAGGAATCTTTAATTGTTGACCATTCCTTAGACGAATTTCGATTGTTTCATGCCACAATCCTGAGTACCAGTTCCTGAGGTTCCTTCTGGTCTCTCAAATCCGTTACGTCTCCTGTGCAGTAAGCCAATGCGACGCCTGTCCTCCGTGCCGTGTCCCATGTTCCTGCTCGATCAGTTTCACTGCAGTTCAGCAAGACATCGATGGAGAAAATTTTTCAGAAGATTGTAAAAAAAAAAAAAAATTGCATGTGTAAAGTTTTTTTTTTTGGCTATGAGGCAGATTTTATCTTTCCTATGAATTCTAGATAACTCTCAAATTTCTAAATTATTCTGTCTTTCCTATCATCTGTGATACCTAGTTGAGGTCTAAGCCTCCAGGTTTTCCGGGGTTTCCCTGTGAAGGCTAGTTCCTGAATAGGTAGACCTGCTGAACAACTATATAAGTCCATCTTCCCTGGTTGTGTACGTGGGATGCGGGTATGCCCCAGTACACGTGAAAGCAACAACTAGGTATCAAGGTAGCAAAGATACCAAATCTCTTTCAATTCTTGTAATTAAAAAACAAAATCTTACTAACTTCTTAAAATTTATAGGAACGTATGTTCCACGAATTCTAACGAGTTAACTAAGCCAATAGTTAGCTCGCAAAGTGGATACATATCAACTTTGCTCGCTGCGGGGAGCGATGTAATGTCTCTTGCAGCGGTCTCTCCGCGATATTTTCAGAAATTTTATAAATTATATAACTCAGTACATATCTCGAAATATCTCTTCTTATCTTATCGATGATCAATGCAAAGTAGTTTCAAGCCCAATTATTCCTTGGAGCGTCCATTTACTCCATGGAATAGCTTCTCTGCTATCTATGTTTTCTCTTGGAAAAAGAATGAAGGACTTCTTGCCGATTAGTCGTGAAAGAAGGATGTATGTGTATGTATTGTTGAGCTAGTCGCCATCTTGATGAGATTCTGTATGAGAAGGAATTTAATACATGAACTAAACTAAAGTAAGTGTGTTCGCGTATTATTTAACTGATTATTATTCACAGTGTCTGCTTACGACGCTGTGTTGCACGGGATCAGTGGGGAACGTCTGATTTACACTGGACGAACCTGCCGTTTTGTATGCTCAAGATATCCAGTTACTTCAAATAAATAGGCTAACACGGTCTTACCAGCAGATCTCCGGTCTTCCCCATGTGATCACCGAAAGTTAATAATTATTACAAATGTTTCCAGGAGATCGACTGACAATTTTCGTCGCACCGAGACTTCGATATTGCTTCACTGCCTTATGGAATTTAAGTTAAGCTTAATTTAATCAGGATAGAACAGTATTGAACTGTATGAAAGTGATAAGCCTGCTTTGTCAATGAAAATTCCCTTAATATACGCATGTTTTTACTATCCTGATCAGTGAAGCTAAATCAGGCCGGTGTGAGAGAGGTTTTTAAATTTTAGACCCCACACAAAATATATTAAACAGGCCAACCCTCGGAACTTCTGAGCGCCCCTGGGTTTACAGCCTTTTCTTGTTTCTTTTTGTTGTTTGTACTTGTATGGCTTCTAGCCGAGTTTTAGATTAAGGTTGTTTTGCCCTTAAGGCATCAGATGGTTTGGGCCTTCAGCCTAATTTAAGAACTGGTTTACGTAAAGCCTTTGGCATTTTTAGAATTAATGTTATTTAGTCTTAAGTGTTGGGCATTTTATACGAGTTTGAATTTAATTTGCTTGCTCTTAAAGTGTCAGATTCTTTGGGCCTTCAGTCTAATTAAGGAATTGTTTTAAGATAAGGCTTTGCCTTTTAAATTTCTGATTTTCGTTGAGCTTTCATTTATTGGCTTTCAGCCGTTTTTAAATTAAAGTGTCTTGCCCTTAAGGCATGAGATTGTACGGCGCATTATGCCGCTAGTTAAATTCCAAAATTAAAGCTGTGTTATTTTAAAAAAATATTTCTTGGCTCTTGCAATCTTTGAACAAATAAAAGGTTGTATGTTCGAGTGTAAGCGACAGCCGCTTATTTTGGCCCCTTTCCACAACATAAACTACCTATCCTCTCCTGAAGGTTTAGCAGGACGTCTCAACTAACATCAATTCACCACCTCAAATCTCAAAGGTAGCCAACGCCAACAACCATTACAATGCGTATTTAAAAAATATTCGATTTGAATCGTCATGGTGGCGCAGCTAGCATCACTCTTTTGCGACTGGGGTAAATAGACAGCATCTTTCACATGTAGAAACACGCCTACCAACTTTGCTTCATGTCTTAAAGTTACTTATTGGTGTTGCGATCTTTTTCTGTCAGTACAGTATTTCATTGAAGCCTACGAAAATCACGTAAATATAGTTTGTTAACTTGTGTGGCCATAGTGTATGTAGTTGTATAATTACTATTGCGCACTAGTTACGTTGGGCTGTTAATATTGTAGGGTAGGTACTCCGCACTCCAAAGTGACGTGTATGGGGAGCTGTGGAATGGGATCGGTTGTACTACAGACAGCTTGGGGTTAAGAATGCTTACTCAAAAATAACAATCTGCATTGCTCGATTGCCGCAATCTGCATTACAACAAAGCGTGGTTAGAAAGCGGAGTAACGTATAGTACGTATGGCCGAAACGGTTGTCTCGAAGGCGCAGACGCTCTGAGATAAACCCAGGATTCTCGGAGACCGGCTGGATCGTCAGGCGATGACGCACAACGGGTGGTTTCGCCTCGGAAGATCCAGTGCGAAGCCCAGAACCATCAGGGCTAGCTGACAACTCGTACATCAGCGGCTTCGCCTAGTTGAGGACGCTGCTCTATAAAGCCGTAGCAGCTTGGACACACGTTTGACCGGTGGCTGGTGCGGGAACTGCTGCGGTCGAATGCACGGCGCCCGTGAAACGCCGCTAATAGCTGTGCTGGGAGTATATGCATCCACTCTACTCGGGGGCATTATGACATGAGCCTGGGCCCCGTCATTTAGCTGGCTGAGGAAGTGCTGCATTGTGTCAGAGCGTATAGCAATGACGTCCCGCGCTAACGGTAGAGCAGTGTCGTTGCGGAACGGTACACCAGAGTTACTGTAATGCGCAGCTGCAGAAGTACGTAGGCGGCTGTCCTGCAAGAACCTTGATTGGCTGTAACGACCTGCTTGAGACCGATGTAGGAAGAAAGCAGTTTCAAATCTGTCATAGCAACATCTAAAAACTGGGCATTTGTTTAACTATAAGCATTTCGTTCTGATCATTCATCACGTCACTGGTCAGAAAGTAAATACATTTACAGCTGTGGTTCCTATAGCTCTGAAAGCAATTCATTTCAAAAGATATTAATATATAAATTTTATTTATGAATTTTAGACTGATTTCCGCCTACATTCTAGAATGTCGTTGTCTACGTGCACACTATACAGAATGTACATAAAGTCCGGGAACACTTTCAATTATTTATTGCACAAGAACCAAACATTGTACAGATGTCATACATATGTAATTTTGAAGAGGAATCATGAAAGTTTTTTTTTTTTTTCATGTAAACCTCCATTGCGTAGTTTGATAATTTGTCGATAGTCAGCGCTAGTCGCAAACATTGCGAGTTCAGGTGCGGAGCGAGCTGTTTCATGAAATAGCCTGCCTGATCACCAGATCTTACTCTGTGTGACTTTTTTCTGTGGGGATACATTAAAGATCTGGTGTATGTACCGCCTCTAACACGTGGTGCAGCAGAGCTCCGGGAGAGAATACGGGAAGTGACTGCCACAGACGACGATGCCATGCTGGTACGTGTATGGCAAGAATTCGATTAGCGTATTGACGTCTGCCGGGTCCCTCATGGTTCGCATATCGAATCTTTGAAGAAAAAAAAAGTTTCAGAGTTTCCCTTAAAAATGCAGTTTGTATGACATCTTCTGTACAGTGTTTAGTTATTGTGCAATAAGTAATTGAAAGTGTTCCCGGACTTTATGTACACTCTGTATTACGAAAGTAGTCTGTTTTTTTTTCCGTGGCATCTGTGAATCCTACTGCAGCAGTCACGTAATGAAAATCCGTAATGGAAAATTTCATTTATAGCTTCCGTATAAATATCTGGTATTTCCTCACTATTTCTAAAGAAGTTTTATTGAGAAAACTATGCAACTGCTAGATGTTTCCAGGTATGTTATATCCTTTGCCAGTTTCCGTGATGTTGAGCTAAGATCTTAACTGTTCAAGAAGTAAAGTTTATAAGCTAGCTGAGAAGCGTCGATTGAAATAATATGAGGTCTCTGTCTTTCTAGTTTCGCTAATAATATCAAAAGCAAGATTCTCACTAATGATTTGTAGGAGCGGTTGTAAGCATCGTACACTGCATAATACAAGAAATGAAACAGTATTCTGGCAATGTTAGTTCTACCTACGTAGAATACACCCAACGTGTCACCTATTTTGCTTCCCCTTCTGCCGTCATAGTACGTAAGTAGAGACAAAAAGTGCTGCACAATATTACGAAGCACTGGTCAAGCGCTTTTGATAAATTGAGCTTAAAATTTCTGAATTTTCCGTTAAAAGATCACCAGCATCCAGCTGGCAGGTTTCCATGTTCGAGTCACTCTCAGTCTCAAAGTTTTAATCAGCAAGGACGTTTCATTATTTTTGCCGCTTACCTTTTCACATTTTATAGATCTACTGGATACATACTGGGTGTTAGGGATATGACTGCACATATGTTACTGATGACCTATGACAGCATACTGAACAACATGTCATTACAGTTTACTTCATTTGCAGACTAATAATCATACCATATGAGTAGCATGCATTTAGGTTCGTTCGTACCTCCAAGTAAACAAGGTATAAGGAAGCCATCACTGTCTATTTTTCCCTGGGCAGCACGACAGGTATTGGAGTGTGGATTGTGTGTACTGACAAGTGTAGTCCACTTTGTAGTGCAATTACGTCCATGCAAAAATAAAAAAAAAATAAAAAAATCTGGTAGTACATTATGTGACATGGTTGTGGGAAGACTGTTTGACACAGAGAAAAAACAACTAACACAATGAAGTGGGTAAATATTAAGGTACCAATGATCACAACATCTGTGTGTATGCCCTGTTGACATGTTTCATACAGGCGTGGAATGGAGTGAAAGTCTACAGAAAACAGACATGTGTGCAAATGGTACGGTAACGTTGAGTCTTGAATATGAGTATACAGACCAGCCGTTAGAGAGTTAACTGCCAACGTGTTGTTGCAAGCAACCACTACCTTCACTTTAAAATATTGCTATAGTTAATATGAATATACGAGGGCAGTTCAATAAGTAATGCAACACATTTTTTTCTGAAACAGGGGTTGTTTTATACAGCATTGAAATACACCAGGTTATTCCCCAATCTTTTAGCTACACAACACTATTTTTCAGCGTAATCTCCATTCAATGCTACGGCCTTACGCCACCTTGAAATGAGGGCCTGAATGCCTGCACGGTACCATTCCACTGGTCGATGTCGGAGCCAACGTCGTACTGCATCAATAACTTCTTCATTATCCGCGTAGTGCCTCCCACGGATTGCGTCCTTCATTGGGCCAAACATATGGAAATCCGACGGTGCGAGATCGGGGCTGTAGGGTGCATGAGGAAGAACAGTCGACTGAAGTTTTGTGAGCTCCTCTCAGGTGCGAAGACTTGTGTGAGGTCTTGCGTTGTCATGAAGAAGGAGAAGTTCGTTCAGATTTTTGTGCCTACGAACACGCTGAAGTCGTTTCTTCAATATCTGAAGAGTAGCACAATACACTTCAGAGTTGATCGTTTGACCATGGGGAAGGACATCGAACAGAATAACCCCTTCAGCGTCCCAGAAGACTGTAACCATGACTTTACCGGCTGAGGGTATGGCTTTAAACTTTTTCTTGGTAGGGGAGTGGGTGTGGCGCCACTCCATTGATTGCCGTTTTGTTTCAGGTTCGAAGTGATGAACCCATGGTTCATCGCCTGTAACAATCTTTGACAAGAAATTGTCACCCTCAGCCACATGACGAGCAAGCAATTCCGCACAGATGGTTCTCCTCTGCTCTTTATGGTGTTCGGTTAGACAATGAGGGACCCAGCGGGAACAAACCTTTGAATATCCCAACTGGTGAACAATTGTGACAGCACTACCAACAGAGATGTCAAGTTGAGCACTGAGTTGTTTGATGGTGATCCGTCGATCATCTCGAACGAGTGTGTTCGCACGCTCCGCCATTGCAGGAGTCACAGCTGTGCACGGCCGGCCCGCACGCGGGAGATCAGACATTCTTGCTTGACCTTGCGGCGATGATGACACACGCTTTGCCCAACGACTCACCGTGCTTTTGTCCACTGCCAGATCACCGTAGACATTCTGCAAGCGCCTATGAAAATCTGAGATGCCCTGGTTTTCCGCCAAAAGAAACTCGATCACTGCCCGTTGTTTGCAACGCACGTCCGTTACAGACACCATTTTAACAGCTCCGTACAGCGCTGCCACCTGTCGGAAGTCAATGAAACTATACGAGACGAAGTGGGAATGTTTGAAAATATTCCACAAGAAATTTCCGATTTTTTCAACCAAAATTGGCGGAGAAAAAAAAGTGTTCCATTACTTATTGAACTGCCCTCGTACTTGAAACATAATTTATTTGGTGAAGTCTCCCATTGAAGTAGCCTGTGTTTTTGTTCATGGCTCATGGTTGGGGAAAGTAGTACGTGTATAATGGGGCATCAGGTCATGGTGGTGCTGGTATAACACGACATCCAACACTGCAGTACTTAACTGACCTCAATCCTCTGGATTCTTCTGTGTGAGACCATCCCAAAATTGACTAGTGCAGCACGGTCTTGGCCAAGGCGGGGTGGATTGCGAATTTTAACGATACAGATGGCTGTACCATAGGTGGAGCTGCAATGAAAATGTAGCAGTGGAGGTGCCACAAAGTCCTGTGGTTCCCGCAGAGGGGCAACAGCCTTTTCAGTAGTTACAGGAAGAACACTCACTCGCTTAACTGGCCCTCTAGGATTTAGCTAACATGCCTCTTCTATAGTGCTACTGCGAATAGCTGAAAGCAAGGGGAAACTAAAGCTGTTAGTGTACCCTAGGGCATGTACGTCTTAATGGTGATGGCATCCTTTCGGATAAAATATGCCGTTAGTAAAATACTTCACCATGAATGTTGGGCGTTAATACTTCTTTGCAAAGTTGACCAATGATTCTGTTGTGGATTGCGTACAGAAAGTCTGGTCCTGAGATATTATTATCACGAGTAGTAGAGGGCGAACAGTTGTTGCGGGGGGTCGGAAGTGGTCGGGCGCTGTCTGCGGTGAAGAGAAGCCGCACGACATGAGAGGTCGCAGCCTGCCGCGATCGTGCTTGTAGCGATGGTGGAGACTATTGTATTAATTGAGGATCGTTTGGTAATTTTCCATTTTGCTGCACGTAGCATACATGCTTCTTCAACAATATGGAAAATTCACAACTTCGTATCATTCCTGTGAAACTTAGAGAATTAATTGCTGTTGACGTATTCGGTCTTTACGAGATCTAAACATAGTCATTCATTTGTTTTTGAAACCCTCTAAACTTATTTCATTTACACTTTTACTGAAAGCTAGTGGAAAATCTGGTTCTATATCATTCGGAATGAATTTTCTGAAAGAAGTAGGGCATGATGACAAAGTAATTTTTGATCATGGCCCGCAGTTTCATTGTAATACATGGCTAAAATCCTTGATATGTAGAAGAATCAGACCAATATTTATATCACGTTTTATGCCATCTTGTATTCCCTCAGGTTGCATTACGAAAGAATTAGGTTTGCAGACTGTATTTCTATCGGCAACTTAGAAATTGGGATTTACACCTATCTGATTTTGAAAATATCATTAACGAGCTACCCAATAATTCTATAAGTTTACCTCCACTCCATATATCAGAGAATAAACCACCATCAGATCGGATAAAACAGTTGGTAGTCTTCCCGATACCACGAGGCTTAAGACACCGCGAAATAATTTATTTAGCATTGGAAAACTTTAAGAAAGGCGCAGAGAAGAGGAAGAAGCTACAGAATCGACGAGTGAACATCAAGAGTATACAGATAGGTTAGAAAGTGTTGCTCAAGTCGCATCATTTATCTCATAAAGGAAAGTCTTCAAGTAACAAGTTTTTCTCGGTGTATGAAGATCCCTTTTGGGTGCGGCGAACCGCACATGAAAATACTGTGTAACTTGAAACCATACACACACATCAATCACAAGTGCTTCATCACGTAACGAACATTAATATGTACTAAGAATAGTATCCTAGGGGGTTTACTGTACTTTGGTAGTCACATGCAGTGGCGAACTTGTGCCCCAGCCGTAGCAGTGGATTTTCCTACTTTAGCTCTCAGCACTGTTTCACACTCAACTAATCTGTGTATCTGTTAATGTATCTCTTACTGTCAATCTGCTCAATACGGAATTTTAAAGAATAGTGATGATCTATGATTTGTGTAGGGGTGAAGAAAAGTACTTTGAATTTACTGAGCATAGTCTGCCTAGCTGATAATACAGTGGAAACAGACAATTCTTTTGCATCTATATTTGCATTATGACACTATGGAATCGTAAGCCATTTGTGAACAATTTGAATTCAGCTGGTATTATTCTGAGTTTACTGGTGAAGTATCTGACTGCAATGTAATACTGTTATCTTACTTCGTGAGTTTGGAAGTTTTCTTTCGATATATTGGTACAGCAGAGTAGACTTTGTTTTGAGGTTCTAAGATACTCATTCTTTTCTTCAGAAAGATAGGTTGCACATGTAATGAATTTTCTTGTGTCTTATGGCAACGTGCGATGTATATTTTGCTTTACCTTTACCACACAGAATACTGTGATATTTCTGAGGAAAGTGCATGAGATGACTTTTTCTGTGGGCACATATGTTGTAAAGTAGGTATAACTGCTGACTTTATTTTGAATGAGAGACTGTGTATGAGTGGTTCTGATTTGAGAAAGATATTTCTGTTGGGCATTAGTTTAACTAGGAACATTTCTGACTGATTCTTGTTCTGTTGTTTATAAAGTATTCTGAATAGTCATAATTTCTGAGTTGTGTGCACACACATGATGCATCTAGGAAATACTGTGCGATATAGATATGGAATATGATGTTGAATTTTGCTTTAGGATTGACATGTGAGGGTTATGATGTTACTATGGGCTATTATGGTGCAACTACTGTATATTCTGGTGCAATTGTGGTATATCATGTGAAGTGGATTATAATTCGTGGGATATTATGCTGAAGATTAATGAAATATGTTGTTCTGAGGAAAACAGACGAGGCATTTTATACAATTTGGTGAGGAAGCATGTTTTTCAGCTATTTATGAAACAAGACAAGGTAAGGAATGTACAACCTTTAAAGGAAGCAACCGACAGCTGTATTAGATACACTTCCGTTTGTGGACAATTAATTCGAAGTAGAGTCACAGTGATATCTTCAAAAGAGATTTATTTTGTCATGAAAGGATTTCTGAGAGCACAGTACTAATGCAGTTGTGTTGCTACGGACGGGATGTACTATGACGTTAAGAGCTATCGATTATGGCAAGAAAACGAATTACAGTTTGACATAAGGAAACACGAAACTTTTACCTTTATGAAAGACCAGTGCTTGCAAATGACACATTTTCTTTTCAACTATTTGAAGACA
Source organism: Schistocerca americana (assembly GCF_021461395.2). NCBI lineage: Eukaryota > Metazoa > Arthropoda > Insecta > Orthoptera > Acrididae > Schistocerca > Schistocerca americana. The sequence goes on along the minus strand of NC_060121.1, from coordinate 351,999,956 downwards.
ACAGTGCATATGTGGATATATCTGTCGAGTAATGAGCATGGATAGTTTTACAAAGATGTTTTCTCTACTGCTGAATTATGTGAGGTATGCACTAAATGAATTTCCTAGCTCTGAGAAGTTGTGAAATGAAATTGTCTCATTAAAAATTTTGTTTTTCTACTTATTACTGTTTATACTCACTATATTTTTTGTGCGTGACATGATCGTAATTGAATTTTTCTCTGTTGGAGAAGTAATAAAAAGAACACAGAACTCTATGCATTTGTATGAACTAAACAATATTTTTCAGTTCGGAGTATAGCGTACGTAGCGAGCGTGTTACATTCTAACAATATGAATGTTTTAGTGGTCTGTTACCGAGATCTAGACATTGCAGAAGTACCCAGTCGTGCTAAAAGCACTGATCCGTGACTTGCATGTAAATATGTTATGAATTTTGACAACCTTTTCTTCTCAGCTTGTAGCATTTCTACACTTTGATGCAAGTTGATCAGCTACATTTTTATGCATGTTGTTAATAATTGTGTAAAACTAGTTACTTCAGTACTTAAGCGTCTTTCTATGTGAACAATTTTATTTCAGACTTTCTCTTATGTTTCTGCTACAGCAGTGATGCAATGTCGATTCTAACACATTAAGTTAATGAGTGTAAGGTAATATTTTTATCTTATCACTAAGCGCTACTGAAGCTCAAGAGAAATTATTTGGTTCACTTGCGGTTAATAAACCATTTCTTTCAGGTACTACATAACAGTTCAAGGATAAATCTATTTTGTGTTACATATTAGAGTAAGTTAAGTAATTACTAGTTGCTTTATGAGATATGTCTTTTGAATGTCATATTCCCGTTAAAATTAAAGATGTACGGCTATAGGATTCTGACTCCAATAGGTTATGACTCCATGCAGTTCTGATTCCACACACAGACGAGTTTACATTCAGCTTCTAACTATACTGACCTTTTGATGTTGCTTACTATTTTCTATACAGTGATCATCATTTAAACGTTACTACGATTTTCAAACATGAAATAATTATGTTGTAATTATAAGGAAGTGCTTGTGATACTCACAGAACAATTACTCAATGATTGAATGAGTAATAAGTTATGAGAACTAAACTGAATAAGCAGTCATAAGAAATGGCATTCCTTACTAACATACGTTGTCTATAGCTCAAGTTACTTATACTGTATAAGAGGGAATTGCATGTATATTCACATATATTTTTTCTTAGATATCTGCAACAGAAACTGGATTATTTGTACTCCATATTTTTATAGTTTACCTGTAATTTTATTATGTATATAACTGTATTTTCAAGAAATTCTAATTTTCTGTCGTATGATAATTTAAATGGCTTGTACTACTATATATATATCAACTCTGGGATTTATAGTTTTATGTAACATTTTTTTAACATGTCAGCATTAATGTCTTTGAACAGATCTAAACGTCCTTCATCGATGTTATATGGCACACATTTTGCATGTTCTGGATCAAACTACTTTATGGTACGCTATGTACTGCACTATCAGAAAATGAATTTATACAGAAAAAGCATGTGACTGACCTAAATTTCATATTTATAACTGTACTTCAGGGAACTTGCAACAGTTATGTAGTTATTTGTGGTCACACGTATTTTGAGTCATTTACAGAGCGCTGACTATTTTTGTGCATTCACATAGCGTTTACTTTTATATTAAAGTGCATATAACTTATTGTCATTCATTTATTCACTGTGACACAACAGGCTACCCATCGTAATTCCATCTGTCTGCTCCTAATACTGGTCACTGAACAAAAAATAAGTGGATGTCAACACATATTGAAACAGATTAGTTAATTCAACACCAAAGAAATTCTGAAAAGATAAAACTCACATTGAACACTAGTGCCACCACACACGACCAAAGTCAAGGTTCAAATGGCTCTGAGCACTATGGGACTTAACTTCTGAGGTCATGAGTCCCGTAAAACTTAGAACTAATTAAACCTAAGGAAATCACACACATCCATGCCCGAGGCAGGATTCGAACCTGCGATCGTAGCGGTCGCGCGGTTCCAGACTATAGCGCCTAGAACCGCTCGGCCACCCCGGCCGGCACAGCGGGGCAGAGTCAATGTTACCTCACCTGCTAGTTCGTAGTTTTTCACTATCGATGCCTCTGAGTTTGGTCATCTGTGGCAGCACTAGTGAGCAATGTGTGTGTGTGTGTGTGTGTGTGTGTGTGTTTGTGTGTGTTTTATCTTTTCTGAACTACTCCAACAACGGAGGTTTTAGGTTTGCTTGTACGAGTAAATCGCTTGTCCGTTGCAGTTTGTGCCTTGAAAATGGCGGGGTGTACTCCCGCTGAAATATCGTCGGTCGCTGTACATATTACCTGGCTGAATTCCCGTAAGTTGTTTGAAACTTATATAAGCCAGGAGAAACCCAGGTCTCACATTGTTTGCCTCTACGGGGAGGTAATGTATCGGTGTTTACGAAAGTTGGATAAACTTCGTTGCTGCCGAGTTAGGCTGCAATGTGCTTTGTCGTTTCCTTATTTTTTTTTTTTTTTTGAGGTGTCGTGATGAAAATCGTGTCCCAACATTTGCCAAAGTTGTGCACCTTATTAATTCTCCTGCCGCCAATCGCATCAAGCAACGTGCTGGCTTGGCTCTTGTGCGTGAAAAAATTCGTTTTACTCATCAACATTAGGATTCTGTTTCCAAAGAATTCTTTTGTTTTCATTTAATGGTTGCTTCGAAATCGCCTAAGTTCACTTGGGATTGGTTGGACGTTGGCTCGTGAACTCAAGCTGACTGGGAATACAATTCCGTTACTGTTCGACATTTGGCAAATTCTGAGCATTTCCATCGCTCGTATTCTAATTTTATACCTCGAAGTTCCGTGATAAATCTCGCAGAGAAATCTTATGACGACGCAACCTTATCCGTGATAGGGAAGGGTTTAAATTTTGCACCCGCACCAGTAGTTGATTTCATTAGTTCAATTGAACAGGCAGTTTACAAACTACCTCTTGAGGCTGCAGAGGAGGTTAGGTGGGCCGCATGTCGTGTGTTGACTAGAATTCATCCACCCAAGACTATTGAAACAGCAGCAGAGAGGACTGCTTTACGCTCTCTCAAAGTTGATCCTGACATTGTTATGTTACCTCCGGACAAGGGCAATGCCACCGTTGTTTTAAACAAACAGGATTATGTACAAAAATTGCAATGTTTATTATCTGACTCGTTGTATCGCAGGATCGATGCTGACCCCACGGAAAGTGTTGAGAGAAAAACCAGCAGACTCCTGAAGAAAAGTCGTTTGTCGCAGGACACTGTCAACAGCCTTAACACACATAGTGCAGCTCCCCCTAGGTTATATGGCCTTCCGAAGGTACACAAGGAAGGTGTTCTTTTTCGTTCTATAGTGAGCAATATCTGCGCTCCGACGTATCGTGTAGCCAAGCATCTTGCTTCTCTGTTAAGCCCACACGTTGGTCGGTGTGAACATAACATCAGAAACTCAGCTGATTTCTTACGCCGTTTGGAAGGAATGCGGTTGATGACTATGATATTTTAGTAATTTGTGATGGTGTCTCCCTCTTTCCTCATGTTCCTCTCTCTGATCCGTTGCAGTTAATTGAGGTTAGGCTCGGTGTTGAATTAACTAGTCTCTTTCGACATGTGTTGACATCGACTTACTTTTTATTCAGTGACCAGTATTACGAGCAGGCAGATGGAGTAGTGATGGGTAGCCCGTTGTCTCCTGTGATTGTAAGTTTGTTTATGGAATACTTCGAGGAACGTGCATTGGAGTCGGCGCCTTTGAAACCCGCCTGTTTCTTCACGTATGTTGATGATACTTTTGCTGTTTGGCCTTATGATACGGAGAATTTGACTGCTTTTTTAGAACATCTGAACTCGATCTACCAGAACATTCGTTTTGCGGTAGAGGTGTAAGAAGACGGTTGCCTTCCCTTTCTTGATGTTTTGGTTAGGAGAAAGGTTGATGGATCATTGGGACACGTAGTTTACCGGAAACGTACTCACACTGACTTGTATTTACAGGCTGTTAGTTGTCACCATCCGGCTCAGTGTGAAGGGGTACTTTGGCACACAGGGTAATGTCATTTCCGACACTGAGACATTGCCAGTTGAGATGGCCCATCTTGAAGCTACATTTCGTCAGAATGGTTATGGTGAAAAACAGTGAACGTGCGTTCCGCTATCGACCAACTGTGCATCGGGTGACTGCTGGTAATACTGAGTTAACACGTAGGAAGCACTTGCAACAAGATCGGTCGTATTTTACGGAAATACTATGTGAAATGTGTCTTCCGACCTCCATCTAAAATTAGAGTGCTTTTGGGTTCTGTTAAGGATGATCTTGGTTTGAGTAAGTCGGGTGTATATTGCATTCCTTGTAGCTGGTAGTCAGACTATCAGGACCGTGGAGGACAGATGCACTGAGTATAAACGGCACACACAATTACAGCAGCGAAGTAGATCTGCTATTGCCGAACATTGTTTGGATACCCGATAATATAACAATACTGGGGTATTGGAGGGTGGAGGTAACAGTACTGAGGTATTGACTTGGACGTTCAGCTGTTAGCACAGTGTTATTAAGGAAGCTGTTGAGATTAAATTAACGAGTAACCTTGTATACAGGGATGGAGGTTTCTGTTTAAACCCTGCTTGGAATTCTGCTCTCTCCCTTCTCAAAAAACAGAGGGACGGAATCAATGTTACCTCACCTGCTAGTTCGTAGTCTTTTACTATCGATGCCTCTGACTTTGGTCACGTGTCATGGCAGTGTGTGTGTGTGTGTGTGTGTGTGTGTGTGTGTGTGTGTGTAATCTTCTCTGAATCACTCCAAGAAGCGAGGTATTAAATTTGCTTGTACATCACCTGCCCGTTGGAGTTTGTGCCTTGAAAATCGCGGGGTGTACTCTTGCCGAAATATCGTCGGTCGCTGCAAATATTATCTGGCTGACTTTCCGTAAGTTGTTTGAAGAGAATAGAAGCTTTGCAGGATATGTTGGACAAACAGGCAGAACCTTCAAAATTAGATTGCAAGAACATCTTCTTAATAGATGGGGACAGGTAAAACAGAGCTCTGCCTTTGCCCAACACCTTAAAGCCAGTAGCCACAGTCCTCCGCAAGTCAGGAATCTTAAGATTTCGCATTTTACGCAAAATGGTAAGAAGTTAAACATTTTGGAAGAAATTGAAATATTTAGGCGTATGGAAGACAAAGATTTGTCTCTCCTTAACGGTCAAATATTTGGTGCCAATCAGGCCTTTTTAGAAGTTATGAAATCGGTGTTATTAATGTAATCCTGGAGCTCTCGTAATTCTGCCTAAATATGAGCCTGTTCCTCTCTGGTCTTATGTCGTCTTCTTAGTCAAGCCATTAGGGTTTTTTTTGTGACTCAAATAGGATACTTGCGAGTTGTCGCTTTAAATGATGACGCGTTTTACAGATTTCAATGTAGCTATAAAAAAAAGGGGGGGGGGGGGGGAGTTTACCCGCATAACGTCCGTCTTCCACGTTGGTGTGTATTTTTCAAGCCTAATAATTTCACTTGTATTTTATAAAAAGAGTTTTCTTGCTAGAAGTCCTAGCTCAGAATGACGCAGTATTGAGTGTTATTGGGTGGCCTCTTTATCTGAAATTACGGTCCTGTGTTTTTCATGTTCTCGTTCTACTAATATATGATACGAAAAATCTGTTTATGTACTGCATCTGTGTGTTGTATTACACACCTTTTTTCCTTATTTTAAATTTACCGCCTTCATTTATATTTTACTTCGTCAAAATTTTAGGATAAGTTATTGCACAGGTGTTGCCCCTAGTACGAGTAATTCCATCTTATCAGTGTTTTATGTGCATCACATTTATAAAGTTTTAGTGGGTATGTATATCCAGTTTACAATCTCTCATTTTTATCACTGCTGCGTCGCAGCGCCACCTATTGAGGTGATTCTGTATTAGGCTTCAGTACTGGCAAACGACGCTATGGCGCATTATGGTTCAAATGGCTCTGAGCACTATGGGACTCAACTTCTGAGGTCATTAGTCCGCTAGAACTTAGAACTAGTTAAACCTAACTAACCTAAGGACATCACACACATCCATGCCCGAGGCAGGATTCGAACCTGCGGCCGCAACGGTCTCGCGGTTTCAGACTGCAGCGCCTAGAACCGCACGGCCACTTCGGCCGGCGGCGCATTATGCTTACTACCTGAGCCCCCATCTTACTCTGTTACTCGCTCCTGTGAACGGGAACGCTTTATGCAGGTCTTGGTGCCTCTCGCGTCCATCTAGAAAAGGTAATGATTTTACTATTTTATATTTCTAGTTCACTTCATAGCTACCTCGGAGACGTTATGTCCCATCGCTCGTGCGCTGACTATAACATTACGTTCAAACTCACTTAAATCCTGATAACCTGCTATTGTACCAGCAGTAACCGATCTGACAACTGCGCCAGACACTTGTTGTCTTACACAGGCGTTGCCGACCACAGCGCCGTATTCTGCCTATTTACGTACTCTGTGTTCGAATACGCAGGCCTATACCAGTGTCTTTGGCGCTTCAGTGTATAATGTGCAGAAGCAGTATTGCATTTCTTGTTGACGTACACAGTGTGTCAAATGTGACTACAATTAGGCAGGGACTTAATGGAATTGTTACCATTTCAAATACATTTGAACTTCTTAGGACAATATTCATACTGAAGGCTTTGTCCGAGAGTGACATCAGCAGTTACGTCGTTAAAATAAGATTTGCGAGGCCATGTTTACTGGAACATTTCTGCTTCAGTTGTCGTACATTTTCATCCGTGTTGCTTTCCACTGTTAATTGTCATATAGCTTTAGAACACTGTAGCTGCACCGGTTTTTAACAGAGAAGACATCTATGTTCTGCTAGTATCGGTGACCACTATCGGTATCACAATATTTTTTTCCTTGAATATACAGTGGTAGTGTGACAAAGTATTTTGTGGAGACAAGGCGTCACTCAACGTTCGTACGATTGTGGCATTACATCGAACGTGGGGAGAATACTGCATCATCTTCCGGAAATCCTGGTTGTAGTCACGCAGTTTGTAATTATTTTCGTATGCGAGTTGATCACAGACAAAAATTTTAAGGTCTAATATGTATTAGCGTAGGTGTTACCTAGTGTAGCTGTGTAATATAAACTCCTGGAAATTGAAATAAGAACACCGTGAATTCATTGTCCCAGGAAGGGGAAACTTTATTGACACATTCCTGGGGTCAGATACATCACATGATCACACTGACAGAACCACAGGCACATAGACACAGGCAACAGAGCATGCACAATGTCGGCACTAGTACAGTGTATATCCACCTTTCGCAGCAATGCAGGCTGCTATTCTCCCATGGAGACGATCGTAGAGATGCTGGATGTAGTCCTGTGGAACGGCTTGCCATGCCATTTCCACCTGGCGCCTCTGTTGGACCAGCGTTCGTGCTGGACGTGCAGACCGCGTGAGACGACGCTTCATCCAGTCCCAAACATGCTCAATGGGGGACAGATCCGGAGATCTTGCTGGCCAGGGTAATTGACTTACACCTTCTAGAGCACGTTGGGTGGCACGGGATACATGCGGACTTGCATTGTCCTGTTGGAACAGCAAGTTCCCTTGCCGGTCTAGGAATTGTAGGACGATGGGTTCGTTGACGGTTTGGATGTACCGTGCACTATTCAGTGTCCCCTCGACGATCACCAGTGGTGTACGGCCAGTGTAGGAGATTGCTCCCCACACCATGATGCCGGGTGTTGGCCCTGTGTGCCTCGGTCGTATGCAGTCCTGATTGTGGCGCTCACCTGCACGGCGCCAAACACGCATACGACCATCATTGGCACCAAGGCAGAAGCGACTCTCATCGCTGAAGACGACACGTCTCCATTCGTCCCTCCATTCACGCCTGTCGCGACACCACTGGAGGCGGGCTGCACGATGTTGGGGCGTGAGCGGAAGACGGCCTAACGGTGTGCGGGAGGGTAGCCCAGCTTCATGGAGACGGTTGCGAATGGTCCTCGCCGATACCCCAGGAGCAACAGTGTCCCTAATTTGCTGGGAAGTGGCGGTGCGGTCCCCTACGACACTGCGTAGGATCCTACGGTCTTGGCGTGCATCCGTGTGTCGCTGCGGTCCGGTCCCAGGTCGACGGGCACGTGCACCTTCCGCCGACCACTGGCGACAACATCGATGTATTGTGGAGACCTCACGCCCCACGTCCACGTCCACCCGGCCTCCCGCATGCCCACTATACTCCCTCGCTCAAAGTCCGTCAACTGCACATACGGTTCACGTCCACGCTGTCGCGGCATGCTACCAGTGTTAAAGACTGCGATGGAGCTCCGTATGCCACGGCAAACTGGCTGACATTGACGGCGGCGGTGCACAAATGCTGCACAGCTAGCGCCATTCGACGGCCAACATCGCGGTTCCTGGTGTGTCCGCTGTGCCGTGCGTGTGATCATTGCTTGTACAGCCCTCTCGCAGTGTCCAGAGCAAGTATGGTGGGTCTGACACACCGGTGTCAATGTGTTCTTTTTTCCATTTCCAGGAGTGTAGATAACTTGCTCGAAATGCGTTCAATGCAACACTAGTCGACTTTTATTTTAATTTATTTTCATTGCTTTCATTTTTCTGGTTATCATTTCACAGAGGGCTGCCAAGGTACTAGGTACAGTGGCATATTGAGCTGGCTGTGTCTTAAATAGACTGTCAGTTGCAACATTTACTTGATCATCAAGGAAAGCTTTAGAAAAATTATGTTAAAAATGTTATTGGGGCAAGTGGAACTTATGTCACTGAGAATGTTGATTGGTTTCAGAGAATAAGTACAGCCTGTAGGTAAACTCGTGAGCGAACAGTGCTCTATGTGGGAGAAGTGGCCTTTCCTGGAAGAAACCTGCAACTATCCTACAGGGGCACCAAAATTCAGTTGTCCCGTCTTGCCTAGATCTGCAGTTCGTATGATTTTGGTTATCAACATCAGTCAGTGCAGGTTGTATACTTAGTAATAGACTTTACCTAGTTATTCAGATGTGGTAGGAAAGCGAACTACTTCGCAATAATACGTGTGCAATACAAAGAAGATATGCTTGCTAAGTAAAAAGCGTTCGGTCGGTAATTTAAGCTTGTGTTAAAGAATCGACACAAGAAGAACTGTGGGCTAATATTGCCAGCCACAATAAAAGGGTTACAATTCACATCGAAAGTCAGCTTTATTACAATAAGACATATTAGAAAGGAACGCCAAAATAACCACATGAGTTACTGAAATAACCAAAAAAGAGCGCTAAAAATTTTGGGAGGACACCCATTGTTATAGCTAACTTTACGAAGTCGATAATTCCAACAAACAGTGGAGGACTTGACATAAAATCAGAAAGTAGTGCCAGCAATGTGCAAATTACTTATTGCTGTAAAATGAAAAATCAACCTTCCTAGGCACAGAGATGTTTCGCACAAACCTCTATGTGAAATGTGAATTAAGAGGAAGAATATGAGTGAAACGAAGATTCTGGTAGAGAGATCTGATGCAATTCACTGGCGATGATAGTAATTGATACAAGTAAGGAATTAAGGAAGCAATACAAAAAGTTCAAATGGCTCTGAGCACTATGGGACTCAACTGCTGTGGTCATAAGTCCCCTAGAACTTAGAACTACTTAAACCTAACTAACCCAAAAACATCACACACATCCATGCCCGAGGCAGGACTCGAACCTGCTACCGTAGAGGTCGCGCGGTTCCAGACTGTAGCGCCCAGAACCGCTCGGCCACTCCGACCAGCTACAAAAAGTTCTTTTGCATTAAGGAAAGTATGCTGGATCGTTTCGGCTTTTGGAAAGAACTACACTGTTAAAATCGAAGACCACAGTGCAAAACCATTACACTTGACAGAACTCTTCATCATTTAGTAGCCTTGGCTATCCATAATGCTTCCACTGTGGCGGCTGAGCCTTAGTTTCAACATCATACACGTGAACTCGCATTTCATCACCTGCTATCAACCGTCTCAGTGGTTCTGCGTCGTTGTTGATTTTATTTAGTGAGTTCTTAGCGACTTACATTCGCCTCTGTTTTTGTTCGAAATTCGACAATTTTGAAACAGATTTATCAGAACCATCCAAAGCATCCGAAAAATTTCATTGTCTCAGCCAGTTGAGGTCCAAAAATTCTTCTCTTATTGTGACTTGGCTGTTGCGCACAGTCAGTTCTGACACTTTTTCCACGATTTCTACCGATTTAAGGGCTGCGGCCTATAACGCTCGTAAACTCTTGTTCTGCTCGTGATGGACTCGCCAAGAGCAATTTTTAATATTTATTTCCTTCTTACAGCAAAATTAATAGAAATTCCCTGACCCATTTCCATACAGAATAAACAATCGACGATACTACCAAACCACATGTAACCTTCGCGACAGCGGACCACAGAGTATATTTTGAAAAAACAGACATAATTTCTAATAGGATAGCAGCAATCAGTGAATTTTACAGTGTTACTTATAATCCGTCTTGACTGCAAAATTTTTATTCATATGACCGGTTTCGGTTCATCTAGAACCATCTTAAGATCTGTAACCGTAATGACACTAATTTACTATTTCACGAACGCAAATCTCTTTCATCCTATCTAATCAACATCAAATATACCTGAACGTACCCGATATTTCGGTTGCATGAGCAACCCGTTCAAATCCAGTAACTTTCACATGCTGTGTCACATAAAATTGGTTGGCAGAATGCACGTCATTTATATTAATTACAACACTATTACTGACAGGTGGCGTCTGGTACATTTGTTACATTACATATGAACATAATGTATTCAGTAGATTTTTCCACAGCTGAGACAGAGTACTTCTACGTGACATTGCACGTCATTTTCTTCAATCTCTTCAATAAAATCGAAGAATTGGCAATGACTGATAGCAATTGGTCTTCTGTAATTAACAGGGGACATGAATGGCATCAAAACTTCTGACATATCCAACCGTTTTCCTCTGTTGAAGAATGATGCAATGTACGATTCTTCCGGAAGGCGTTCGATACAGTTCCGCACTGTCGCCTGATAAACAAAGTAAGAGCCTACGGAATATCAGACCAGCTGTGTGGCTGGATTGAAGAGTTTTTAGCAAACAGAACACAGCATGTTGTTATCAATGGATAAACATCTACAGACGTTAAAGTAACCTCTGGCGTGCCACAGGGGAGTGTTATGGGACCATTGCTTTTCACAATATATATAAATGACCTAGTACATAGTGTCGGAAGTTCCATGCGGCTTTTCGCGGATGATGCTGTAGTATACAGAGAAGTTGCAGCATTAGAAAGTTGTAGCGAAATGCAGGAAGATCTGCAGCGGATAGACACTTGGTGCAGGGAGTGGCAACTGTCCCTAACATAGACAAATGTAATGTATCGCGAATACATAGAAAGAAGGATCCATTATTGTATGATTATATGATAGCGGAACAAACTCTGGTAGCAGTTACTTGTGTAAAATATCTGGGAATATACGTACAGAACGATTTGAAGTGGAACGATCATATAAAATTAATTGTTGGTAAGGCGGGTACCAGGTTGAGATTCATTGGGAGAGTGCTTAGAAAATGTAGTCCATCAACAAAGGAGGTGGCTTACAAAACACTCGTTCGACCTATACTTGAGTATTGCTCATCAGTGTGGGATCCGTACCAGATCTGTTCTCGTGATGACTGGGTGTTGTGTGATGTCCTTAGGGTAGTTAGGTTTAAGTAGTTCTAAGTTCTCGGGGACTGATGACCATAGATGTTAAGTCCCATAGTGCTCAGAGCCATTTTTTTGAACCAGATCTGTTTGACGGAGGAGATAGAGAAGATCCAAAGAAGAGCGGCGCGTTTCGTCACAGGGTTATTTGGTAACCGTGATAGCGTTACGGAGATGTTTAATAAACTCAAGTGGCAGACTCTGCAAGAGAGGCGCTCTGCATCGCGGTGTAGATTGCTCGCCAGGTTTCGAGAGGGTGCGTTTCTGGATGAGGTATCGAATATATTGCTTCCCCCTACTTATACCTCCCGGGGAGATCACGAATGTAAAATTAGAGAGATTAGAGCGCGCACGAAGGCTTTCAGACAGTCGTTCTTCCCGCGAACCATACGCGACTGGAACAGGAAAGGGAGGTAATGACAGTGGCACGTAAAGTGCCCTCCGCCACACACCGTTGGGTGGCTTGCGGAGTATAAATGTAGATGTAGATGTAGATTAATGGTTTTTATCCACCATCATTTTCTGTCGCCTTTGACACGAGAGCAAAGCTCTTTTATTTTTTCCACACGGTTTTGCCACCATCAGTTGTGATACAGCTTAAGTTTTTACGCTGAATTTTGCTTTTCTGAACAACATTTTCTACTCTTTTATAAATTTCTTCTTCCGTGGCCGTGCCGTGAATGTTACCAACGTCAAGATCTTCATAGACTTCACAATTTTTGTTTACGCCCCGAATAACAAATAATCCCTGTGGTATCTGAAACAACTGTTGACTCCAAGTGTCGAGTTATCTCATGCAACTGAATTAATATGTATTCAGAAATATCATATATACTTAGAGCCACAGTCTTTGCTAACAAACTAATGTTTTTAAACGAATTAGCTTTTCCTGACTCGTTTTTCCAACTGCTGCAATCATGTAGTCCTTTACTACTTCGCCATCACTAAATTGTTTTCCACGTTTTGCTGTTAAATGAGCCACGCACAAATTATCACGAGTTGGTGCTCCTTGTTCAGCATTTACTTTCTTAAACATTTGTTGAGATCTCAAACCGCGTTTCGAGAACGCATATACTTCTAGCCGTTGGCTTCTGGTAAATTAGGAATAACTGAGAATATTTCGTCTCCTAATGCCGTTTTGTACTGTATCCTTTGAGAAATGATATTGTTTCATTCCGAATTATAGGCATTTTCTTATTACTTGACTCAAACGCGAAACATTAATGTCCCCTCTGCTCTTTAAATATTCTATACTCACTATCTTTCTTTCTTTTCCATATTTACACAACGCCACTTTAAAGGAATGTAGCTGAAAATCTTAATCATGACAATTAATAGTATTAAGGGCAAGGGTTCTGACTAAAAAGCTGAACTGTACTTGTCTTTAATTCCATTTTAACTGAACTGAATATTCACGGTTAAACAACACTGTATCTTCGCTAAGAAACTGTTGCCACAAAACACACTAGTCCCGTTGTATTTTGATTTTCAGATAGCACATGTTGCCGCTACCCACAGCATGGTGCCTACTACTGCTAGTAACTTTTCTACTCTCCGGAAGATGTCATGACTATACATTTAGCATTGTCGGACAACAATGCGTGCAGCGCAGGTCATGCATCGGCTGTGACCGACCTGGACAGTTGCCCGCATGTGCCAGCAGGAACTGCGGAGTGAAATGGACCCGCGTTCATTGTGCCATTGATGTCTCAATCACCATCTAGACCTGAAATGAAATCTTGCGAGTAATTCAACGTTACAGTATATTGGAGCTGTAGACTGTCCAAATTTTCTTGAGTCATACCGACAGTTACCACAGGGAACGAAGAGCGCCGCGCGGGATATGCCGAGTGGTCAGGGGCGCTGCAGACATGGGCTGTGCGGCTGGTCCTGGCGGAGGTTCGAGTCCTCCCTCGGGCATGGGTGTGTGTGTTTGTCCTTAGGATAGTTTAGATTAAGTGGTGTTTAAGCTTAGGGACTGATGACCTTAGCAGTTAAGTCCCGCAAGATTTCACACACATTTGAACTTTTTTTCTTTTTTATTTATTTATTTATTTTGTGGAACAAAGAGGCAATTATTACTGCCGCCAAATGGCGAGGAATGTTGCGGTGGTGAGATATCCCCCAGTGCTGAAACATATGTAGCTCGTGCTACGTTCTGACTAATTTCTGTCACGTTAATGAGGCACGGAAGAAACAAGGTCTAGCGAAAGTACGTTACAACGACCTTCAGGAGTGGTATTTATTGGTAGAAATGTGTATAAAAACGAAATTAAGGCCGCAGCTCACTTTCAAACAATAAGCAGTTCACTGCGTTAGTGACTACTGCACTGTCAGCTAGTCAGGATTGGCAGCAGTGGCGTCACGGTAAGTTCTGAACTGTACCGAAAAGTTCTAAGCAGTACTAGGGTATTAGGCCACAAGAAAACTTGGACTATAACTAGATCTTGGCCCTTGGGATTTACTGGAACAGCCGCTGTGGCCCTTAGACTAAAATGTTTAGAGACCCGTGCCCTAGAGCGTAGCTAGGTCCTCACCACCGCATACTTCCCAGCTCTCTCCTGACGACTGTAGGAGTCAGGAAACAGACTACTATAGTATTGTGTGAATTCAGTCCAAATGCAAACGCTGCCGGCCTGCGATGACACTGATTTAAGGCGTGCGCCGGCAAGAACAGGTACGGTTATGAGAAACAGCCAATAGAAGCACCTTGTGACGTAGCTTGTTAGAGTGGGAAATCGCCTGCCCACTCCCGAGTTTGTCGACATGCTGTAATCGTCGTCATATACAAGCACACATATCAACAACTTCAAGAACTATTGTTGGCTGTAATAGTGACAAATTAATTCACGAGTTTAAACTTTTTTTTTCATTTTGTTAGTAAATTTACTTGTACAGCTCGGTCTTCTTAAATGGAAAAGAAAGAAAAGAGAAATCTCAGGTTTCTAATATATACGAAAATTAGTTATATGTCCTAATATCCTTCTATTCAACTGTCTCTGTAGATATCCCAATATCCTCATTTTTCCCTTTCTCTCTGTCCACCAATTCCTCCCCCCTCTCTCCGCCATCTCCTTTTCCCCCTATTTCTCCATCTTCAGTCCCTCTCTCTGTTCATGTCCTCGTTTCCACCCACTCTTCTATTTTTTTTTTTTTATTTTTTTTTTTTTTTTTTTTTTTTTTTTTTTTTGGTCATCAGTCTACTGACTGGTTTGATGCGGCCCGCCACGAGTTCCTTTCCTGTGCTAACTTCTTCATCTCAGAGTAGCACTTGCAGCCTACGTCCTCAATTATTTGCTTGACGTATTCCAATCTCTGTCTTACTCTACAGTTTTTGCCCTCGACAGCTCCCTCTAGTACCATGGAAGTCATTCCCTCATGTCTTAGCAGATGTCCTATCATCCTGTCCCTTCTCCTTATCAGTGTTTTCCACATATTCCTTTCCTCTCCGATTCTGCGTAGAACCTCCTCATTCCTTACCTTATCAGTCCACCTAATTTTCAATATTCGTCTATAGCACCACATCCCAAATGCTTCGATTCTCTTCTGTTCCGGTTTACCCACAGTCCATGTTTCACTAACATACAATGCTGTACTCCAGACGTACATCCTCAGAAATTTCTTCCTCAAATTAAGGCCGGTAGTTGATATTAGTAGACTTCTCTTGACCAGAAATGGCTTTTTTGCCATAGCGAGTCTGCTTTTGATGTCCTCCTTGCTCCGTCCGTCATTGGTTATTTTACTGCCTAGGTAGCAGAATTCCTTAACTTCATTGACTTCCTCACCATCAATCCTGATGTTAAGTTTCTCGCTGTTCTCATTTCTACTACTTCTCATTACCTTCGTCTTTCTCAGATTTACTCTCAAGCCACACTGTGTACTCATTAGACTGTTCATTCCGTTCAGCAAATCATTTAATTCTTCTTCACTTTCACTCAGGATAGCAATGTCATCAGCGAATCGTATCATTGATATCCTCTCACCTTGTATTTTAATTCCACTCCTGAACCTTTCTTTTATTTCCATCATTGCTTCCTCGATGTACAGTTTGAAGAGTAGGGGTGAAAGGCTACAGCCTTGTCTTACACCCTTCTTAATACGAGCACTTCGTTTTTGATCGTCCACTCTTATTATTCCCTCTTGGTTGTTGTACGTATTGTACATGATCCGTCTCTCCCTATAGCTTACCCCTACTTTTCTCAGAATCTCGAACAGCTTGCACCATTCTATATTGTCGAACGCTTTTTCCAGGTCGACAAATCCTATGAAAGTGTCTTGATTTTTCTTTAGCCTTGCTTCCATTATTAGCCGTAACGTTAGAATTGCCTCTCTCGTCCCTTTACTTTTCCTAAAGCCAAACTGATCGTCACCTAGCGCATTCTCAATTTTCTTTTCCATTCTTCTGTATATTACTCTTGTAAGCAGCTGCGATGCATGAGCAGTTAAGCTGATGGTGCGATAATTCTCGCACTTGTCAGCTCTTGCCGTCTTCGGAACAGTGTGGATGATGCTTTTCCGAAAGTCAGATGGTATATCGCCAGACTCATATATTCTACACATCAACGTGAATAGTCGTCTTGTTGCCACTTCCCCCAATGATTTTAGAAATTCTGATGGAATGTTATCTATCCCTTCTGCCTTATTTGACCGTAAGTCCACCAAAGTTCTTTTAAATTCCGGTTCTAATACTGCATCCCCTATCTTTTCTAAATCGACTCCTGTTTCTTCTTCAATCACATCAGAGAAATCTTCACCCTCATAGAGGCTTTCATGTATTCTTTCCAACTATCTGCTCTCTCGTCTGCATTTAACAGTGGAATTCCCGTTGCGCTCTTAATGTTACCACCGTTGCCTTTAATGTCACCAAAGGTTGTTTTGACTTTCCTGTATGCCGAGTCTGTCGTTCCGACAATCATATCTTTTTCGATGTCTTCACATTTTTCCTGCAGCCATTTCGTCTTAGCTTCCCTGCACTTCCTATTTATTTCATTCCTCAACGACTTGTATTTCTGTACTCCTGATTTTCCCGGAACATGTTTGTACTCCCTCCTTTCATCAATCAACTGAAGTACACTCCTGGAAATTGAAATAAGAAAACCGTGAATTCATTGTCCCAGGAAGGGGAAACTTTATTGACACATTCCTGGGGTCAGATACATCACATGATCACACTGACAGAACCACAGGCACATAGACACAGGCAACAGAGCATGCACAATGTCGGCACTAGTACAGTGTATATCCACCTTTCGCAGCAATGCAGGCTGCTATTCTCCCATGGAGACGATCGTAGAGATGCTGGATGTAGTCCTGTGGAACGGCTTGCCATGCCATTTCCACCTGGCGCCTCAGTTGGACCAGCGTTCGTACTGGACGTGCAGACCGCGTGAGACGACGCTTCATCCATTACCAAACATGCTCAATGGGGGACAGATCCGGAGATCTTGCTGGCCAGGGTAGTTGACTTACACCTTCTAGAGCACGTTGGGTGGCACGGGATACATGCGGACGTGCATTGTCCTGTTGGAACAGCAAGTTCCCTTGCCGGTCTAGGAATGGTAGAACGATGGGTTCGATGACGGTTTGGATGTACCGTGCACTATTCAGTGTCCCCTCGACGATCACCAGTGGTGTACGGCCAGTGTAGGAGATCGCTCCCCACACCATGATGCCGGGTGTTGGCCCTGTGTGCCTCGGTCGTATGCAGTCCTGATTGTGGCGCTCACCTGCACGGCGCCAAACACGCATACGACCATCATTGGCACCAAGGCAGAAGCGACTCTCATCGCTGAAGACGACACGTCTCCATTCGTCCCTCCATTCTCGCCTGTCGCGACACCACTGGAGGCGGGCTGCACGATGTTGGGGCGTGAGCGGAAGACGGCCTAACGGTGTGCGGGACCGTAGCCCAGCTTCATGGAGACGGTTGCGAATGGTCCTCGCCGATACCCCAGGAGCAACAGTGTCCCTAATTTGCTGGGAAGTGAAGGTGCGGTCCCCTACGGCACTGCGTAGGATCCTACGGTCTTGGCGTGCATCCGTGCGTCGCTGCGGTCCGGTCCCAGGTCGACGGGCACGTGCACCTTCCGCCGACCACTGGCGACAACATCGATGTACTGTGGAGACCTCACGCCCCACGTGTTGAGCAATTCGGCGGTACGTCCACCCGGCCTCCCGCATGCCCACTATACGCCCTCGCTCTAAGTCCGTCAACTGCACATACGGTTCACGTCAACGCTGTCGCGGCATGCTACCAGTGTTAAAGACTGCGATGGAGCTCCGTATGCCACGGCAAACTGGCTGACACTGACGGCGGCGGTGCACAAATGCTGCGCAGCTAGCGCCATTCGACGGCCAACACCGCGGTTCCTGGTGTGTCCGCTGTGCCGTGCGTGTGATCATTGCTTGTACAGCCCTCTCGCAGTGTCCGGAGCAAGTATGGTGGGTCTGACACACCGGTGTCAATGTGTTCTTTTTTCCATTTCCAGGAGTGTATTTCTTCTGTTACCCATGGTGTCTTCGCAGCTACCTTCTTTGTACCTATGTTTTCCTTTGCAACCACTGTGATGGCCCTTTTTAGAGATGTCCATTCCTCTTCAACTGTACTGGCTACTGCGCTATTCCTTATTGCTGTATCTATAGCGTTAGAGAACTTCAAACGTATCTCGTCATTCCTTAGTACTTCCGTATCCCACTTCTTTGCGTATTGATTCTTCCTGACTAATGTCTTGAACTTCAGCCTACTCTTCATCACTACTATATTGTTATCTGAGTCTATATCTGCTCCTGGGTACGCCTTACAATCCAGTATCTGATTTCGGAATCTCTGTCTGACCATGATGTAATCTCATTGAAATCTTCCCGTATCTCCCGGCCTTTTCCAAGTATACCTCCTCCTCCTGTGATTCATGAACAGGGTATTCGCTATTACTAGCTGAAACTTGTTACAGAACTCAATTAGTCTTTCTCCTCTTTCATTCCTTGTCCCAAGCCCATATTCTCCTGTAGCCTTTTCTTCTACTCCTTCCCCTACAACTGCATTCCAGTCGCCCATGACTATTAGATTTTCGTCCCCCTTTACATACTGCATTACCCTTTCAATGTCCTCATACACTTTCTCTATCTGTTCATCTTCAGCTTGCGACGTTGGCATGTATACCTGAACTACCGTTGTCGGTGCTGGTCTGCTGTCGATTCTGATTAGAACAACCCGGTCACTGAACTGTTCACAGTAACACACCCTCTGCCCTACCTTCCTATTCATAACGAATCCTACACCTGTTATACCATTTTCTGCTGCTGTTGATATTACCCGATACTCATCCAGAAATCCTTGTCTTCCTTCCACTTCACTTCACTGACCCCTACTATATCTAGATTGAGCCTTTGCATTTCCTTTTTCAGATTTTCTAGTTTCCCTACCACGTTCAAGCTTCTGACATTCCAAGCCCCGACTCGTAGAACGTTATCCTTTCGTTGATTATTCAATCTTTTTCTCATGGTAACCTTCCCCTTGGCAGTCCCCTCCCGGAGATCCGAATGGGAGACGATTCCGGAATCTTTTACCAATGGAGAGATCATCATGACACTTTTTCAAATACAGGCCACATGTCCTGTGGATTGACGTTACGTGTCTTTAATGCAGTGGTTTCCATTGCCTTCTGCATCCTCATGTCGTTGATCATTGCTGATTCTTCCGCCTTTAGGGGCAATATCCCACCTCTAGGACTAGAGAGTGCCCTGAACGTCTATCCGCTCCTCCGCCCTCTTTGACAAGGCCGTTGGCAGAATGAGGCTGATTTCTTATGCAGTGGCGGGGATCGAACCCGCGACCAAAGACGTTTTGATTTATATATATATATATATATATATATATATATATATATATATATATATATATATAATTATTTTAAATTTGAAGTAAATTGGTCAAAAATTTTCAAGATTTTTGCTAACAACGCGTGTCGCTATTATATATTTTTTTATACACAGACCGAAATATTTCGGGAATACATTTGTGTAGGTAATATATTTAAGTGATAAACATTGCAAGATCACAGGTTAATGAAAGAGTGACATAAACCGTCGCAATTGTGAAATGCTGATACATTAATAATCTGTAAATCACCGAATATGTTGAATGCGAGCATGCAAACGTTGATGTATTGGGCTGTCAACTGCCGTATGTCAGTTTGTGGGATGCAATTCCATTCCTTTTGTACTCGATCTGTCAATACAGGGGTGTTTAATGGTGTTTGTGGATGAAGCTGGATTTGTTGTCGACCGATGATCTCCTATTTGCGTTCGACTCGAGAGAGATACGGTGATCGGTCACATCAAGGCAACGTGTTAACTCTCCGTAGAGCATACCTGGTTACAACAGCGGTGCGTGGGCAAGTGTTATCCTGTTGGAAAAATGGTTCAAATGGCTCTGAGCACTATGGGACTTAACCTCTGAGGTCATCAGTCCCCTAGAACTTAGAACCTCACTAACCTAAGACATCATACACATCCATGCCCGAGGCAGGATTCGAACCTGCGACCGTAGCGGTCGCGCGTTTGCAGACTGCTGCGCCTAGAACCGCTTGGCCATCCCGGTCGGCTATCCTGTTGGAAAACTCCCTGGGAATCGTGCTGACGAATGGCAGCACAACAAGTCGATCCACCAGATTGACATACAAATTTGCAGTCATGGTACGTGGGATAACCATGAGAGAGCTCATGTTGTCATGCGAAATCGCACACCAAACCATAGTGTGTAGTTTCAGTGTGTCTATCACGCAGCAGGCTGCATGCATGCCCTCAACTGGCCACCTTCTAACCAACACACGGGCTACACTGACACTGAGGCAGAACCAGCTTCCATCAGCAAACACAACAGACCTCAACCCTGCCCTCCAAATAGCTCACGCTTGACACCACTAAAGAAGCAATTGGCGGTGGTTTGTGGTCAATGGAATGCACGTTTCAGAGCATCAGGCTCGAAGTTATCGTTGTGTCACTGTGGTGCCAACTGTTGCTCAGATTGATGCTGCACATGCAGTAGGATGCACCAGAGCAATACGCCTAATATGACGGTCTTACCTCTCGTCAGTGCCACGTAGCCTTTCGGAGCCCGGTCGTCTTGCGACTGTACAGGTACTTGTCGTGACCACAGCTTCCAGCTGTATGTACAATGACTACATTCCTGTCAAGTCTTCCTGCAATATCGCAGAAGAAACATTCAACTTCTCGTAGCCTTGTTAAAGGACCTTGTTCCTTAAAGGTATTCGTGACTAACGTTAACTCACCTTGTCCAGTCTCGAAGGTAACTAATTCTGACCACCGTCACAACGTATATTTATGGCAAACCTGATACACATTATCATAGTGGCATCGCTAGCGCAATTTTTACGCGAAATTCGAATAGACATCATCTTTCAGGTGTATTAACACGCCTACCAAATTTCGTTTATGTCGCACAGCTCCTTCTTGGTGATGCGATTTCTTTTACACCAGTTTGTTTTATGTACATTGAGCAAATGGTGTAAGCTGCCAATACAGTCCCGGTAGTAGAACTCAAGAAATTGGTTTAAATAGTCTTGAAACATGTTTGTCCATTTCCTACTGCTGTTAAAAAAAAAAAAAAAAAAAAAAAAAAAAAAAAAAAAAAAAAAACCTCATCTCGAGACAATGTTTTTGGAAAAGTAGACATTACGGCTGAGCGTATTGACATAGCGAGCTTCAGTCGCCATAACTGCCTGCGTGATTGTCACTGTAATACGCTGATCGTCTGTTGTCGAATTACTTCTCTCTCTTCTTGCGTTACGGCCGCTGTAGGACACAGGTAGCAACTTCGTGGACTGCATTTTCCTCTTCTTCTCCCAGAACCTTTTTATTCTTTCTCTTCTTCTCTCCCGCTCTTCTTCCGAGATCTTCAGTGTCCTTTTCTCCTGTCAGCTCCACTGGTGACACTCTAATCTTTTTTTGTATTCGTCTCTGTCGATCTCTGGCATATTGGTCGGTGTATATTTGTTCCTCCAATTTTACTTTCCTTCGACCTTGATCCCAAATTCCAACCAGTCCTTCCGAAGTTCAACAACCCACTTGGTTCCTGTCTTTCCCCTCGTCCTCTCTGTTGTTTCCCGTACTCTCTTCGTCATTCTGTCCATACTCATCCTAACTACATGTCCAGAAAACCTTGCCCTTTTGAGTCTGATTTCCCCGGATAATGTTCTCATGTCCCGGTACAATTCTTCCCTAGGTCTTCGCATCCACCTCTCTCCACCTCTTTTGGGACCTAGTATTTTGTCAGTATTTTTCTCTTTTCTTTCTCTAGTTGTTCTGCCCCATTTCTTCCTAGTGTCATCGTCTCAGCAGCATATAATACTGCATTCCTCACCGTTGCCTTGTAGTGGCTTATCTTTGCCTCTGTGGATATATTATTTTTATTGTATATCTCGTCGTACAGAAGGCTGAACTCATGTCCTTTATCCTCTGTTATTCCCTTCGTGCTCCTGTTCCTTCCTGTCATAAATTCTCCCAGGTATTTAAATTTGCCCACCATTTGCCTTCCGGTGTTTCCCAGTCTGCAGTGGTATTTAATGTCTTTGTCTTGTTACAGGCGATCCTCTGTCCCATCTTTCTGGATACCTTACTTAAGTTGTCGAGTTGTGTCTTTGAGTCTATGCTATTGCTATGTCGTCTGCAAATGCTAGGCAGTCCACTTGTCCTTTTTGTCCCCCTCATGGGTCTTTGGTATTCACATTTCCTCGTTTATTCCTCTCCACTGCCTGATCACTTCGTCCAGTGTTATATTGAACAACGATGGTGACATCCATCTCCCTGCTTAACACCAGTCTTGATCTCAAATTCTTCTGACAGTGCTCCTCTGAATCTTAACTTCGTCGGGTTACCTGTGAAGACGTACTGCAACTCCGTTAAACGTTAGGATGGAAGTGAGATTTAGTATCACTGAACTTTGCAATATTCATTTAATTTGTGGCGACGAAAAAATGTATTGCGAGGGCAGCTGTGCTAATTTATCGAGAACGCTTCCCACAACGAAGACTTCCCGCACGATCGACATTTATCTCTGTTCAACAAAGGTTTGTATCAACATAATTCTCTGCTTTCACTCTATTATTTTGGGATTCATTGGCAACAAAGTACAGTAGTTGTCTTTACCTTTAATTCTCTATGTGAAACGCTGTGTCTGTTCTGTAATGCTATCATTTTATTATTCAGTAAATCGTGACAGAATACAGCTTGTGAGTATGTATTTAATTTGTATAGATTGAGGGATACTGGTTCTTCACTACCCCGTGCGGAAGGCAGAGGCCCACAACACGAAGAACCTACGTCGGAAGCTGAGGAACAAATTCTGCACCGCATCCATGAAGATTCTACTGACAGTACTAGAAGCATGGGCCGCCAAGTGTATCGCACACTGTCGTTCATCGCACTTTGAAAGAGGGACGTCTGAGGCATTGCTACATTCAAAACATACAGGCGTTCAAAGAGCCAGATTTCCCTCCGTGACGAGAATTCTCAGACTGGTTTTCGTTGCAAAGTACGCAGCATGAATTTGTAAACAAAATATTCGCCACAGATGAAACGTGTTTCACTCGCGACGGAATAACCAATTTACATAATATGACTACGTAGAGTGTACACAATCCGCGCCAAGTAGTAGCAACAGATTTTTAGCGTCGATTTTCCGTAAATGTGTGGACTGGCATAGTAGATGATTACAGTTCTGGGCCTTACATTTTAGCTGCACGATCGGCTGGTATCAATTACCAACTCTTTCTAGTGAAAACATTGCTACCAACTATATTAAAAAAGGTGTCGTTAGCTGTACGTTATAAAATGGCTCTGAGCACTATGGGACTTAACTTCTAAGGTCATCAGTCCCCTACAACTTAGAACTACTTAAACCTAACTAACCTAAGGACATAACACACATCCATGTCCGAGGCAGGATTCGAATCTGCGACCGTAGCGATCACGCGGTTCCAGACTGTAGCGCCTAGAACCGCACGGCCACCCCGGCCGGCTTGCGTTATAGCATGTGCTTCCTCCACGATGGTGCTCCACCCCACACTGGTCACAGAATACGAAGATTTTTTAATAGACGGTTTCCACGACGATGGATAGGACGTTCTGGTGCGCGTCGATGCTTAACAGGCAGTCCTGATTTCATCCACTGGAGTTTTACTTTTTGGGAGATATGAAGGTATTTATATACGCTCAGAAAATAATGTGGACCAAGTTACTTAGGTGATTTTCTATGCTGCTAATACGATAAAGGCAAACGTGCGTGTATGTGAATGAGTGTTAGGAAACTGGTTTCACCGTAATGAAGCAAGTGTGGAATCGAATGGTGGGCATTTTGAACAATTATTGTAGTATTGGTGTAACAGGATGCAAAGTAGTATGGGTTTAATTTTCGTTATGATACTCTTGTGGAAAGGAAAATAATCTGAACTTAGTTTCCCTTGTAATATTGTTGTAAAATAAGGTTACATTTGATTGCAATTAACCCACAACAAATTACATATAACTGGTTAATTTTGTACTAAGGGAAACACATTTTATTTGATTCTAGCTCTTCTTTACTACCATGACCTTCGTTACGGTAATGTTGTAAAAGAGAAAACGTCTGGTTGTACTTAATTCAATTACGTAAAAAGAATTACATGTTCTTGCCAACTCCCTATCGTCGGAGGTTCGAGTCCTCCCTTTCGAGTCCTCCCTCGGGCATGGTTATGTGTGTGTTGTCCTTAGCGTACGTTAAAGTTAGATTAAGTAATGTGTAAACTTACGGTCCCATGACCTCAGCAGTTTGGTCCCATAGGATGTTACCACAAATTTCCAATTTCTTTTGCTCTTGGCAACCCAGAGATTGTTTACATTGCTGTAGTATGCAGCCGCCGCGCCGCGTCCAAAGTTCACAGAGCACTGGTTCGTACGTTACCTTCCTCTGACCGCCTCGTCAAAGTCAGCAACACACAAGCGAGGCCGTGTGCCGTCAGCTGACAATGTAAAGAGAAATGCGTCTACTATCAAACCTACAAATATCCGTCTTTCAGAAACACAGAAACGAACGTGATACAACGACATTTCATAAGACTTTCTTGTAAAGCACAACGAAGTGTACCGTCTGCATAATTTTGGCAGCTTATTAACGTTCACGTTCTGGATTTTTGTACCATATCTCTCTCTATTAGTTATACAGGGTGGTCCATTCATCGTGACCGGGCCAAATATCTCACAAAATAAGCATCAAACGAAAAAACTACAAAGAACGAAACTTGAAGGGGGAAACCAGATGACGCTATGGTTGGCCTGCTAGATGGCGCTGCCATAGGTCAAACGGATATCAACTGCGTTTTTTTTTTTTTTAAATAGGAACCCCCATTTCATTTTTATTGCACATTCGTGTAGCACGTAAAGAAATATGAATGTTTTAGTTGGACCACTTTTTTCGCTTTGTGATAGGTGGCGCTGTAACAGTCACAAACATATGGCTCACAATTTTAGACGAACAGTTGGTAACATGTAGGTTTTTTAAATTAAAATACAGAACGTAGGTACGTTTGAACATTTTATTTTGGTATTTCCAATGTGATACATGTACCTTTGAGAACTTATCATTTCTGAGAACGCATGCTGCTACAGCGTGATTACCACATTAATGCAATAAATGCTCAAAATGATGTGTGTCAACCTCAATGAATTTGGCAATACGTGTAATGACATTCCTCTCAACAGCGAGTAGTTCGTCTTGTAATGTTCGTACATGCATTGACAATGTGCTGATGCATGTTGTCAGGCGTTGTCGGTAGATCACGATAGCAAATATCCTTCAACTTTCCCCACAGAAAGAAATCCGGGGACGTCATATCCGGTGAACATGCGGGCCATAGTATGGTGCTTCGACGACCAATCCATCTGTCATGAAATACGCTATTCAATACCGCTTCAACCGTACGCGAGCTATGAGCCGGACATCCAACACGATGGAAGTACATCGCCATTCTGTCATGCAGTGAAACATCTTGTAGTAACTTCGGTAGAACATTACGTAGGAAATCAGTATACATTGCACCATTTAGATTGCCATCGATAAAATGGGTGCCAATTATCCTTCCTCCCATAATGCCGCACCAAACATTAACCCGCTAAGGCCGCTGATGTTCCACTTGTTGCAGCCATCGTGGATTATCCGTTTCCCAATAGTGAATATTATGCCGGTTTACGTTACCGCTGTTGGTGAATGACACTTCGTCGCTAAATAGAACGCGTGCAGAGAATCGGTCATCGTCCAGTAATTTCTCTTGTGCCCAGTGGCAAAACTGTACACGACGTTCAAAGTAATCGCCATGCAATTTCTGGTGCATAGAAATATGGTACGGGTTCAATCGATGTTCATGTAGCATTCTCGACACCGACGTTTTTGAGATTTCCGATTCTCGCGCAATTTGTCTGCTACTGATGTGCGGATTAGCCGCGACAGCAGCTAAAACACCTACTTCGGCATCATGATTTGTTGCAGGTCGTGTTTGACGTTTCACATGTGGCCGAACTCTTCCTGTTCCCTTAAATAACGTAACTATCCGGTGAACGGTCCGGACACTTGGATGATGTCGTCCAGGATACCGAGCAGCATACATAGCACACACCCGTTGGGCATTTTGATCACAACAGCCATACATCAACATGATATCGACCTTTTCCGCAATTGATAAACGGTACATTTTAACACGGGTAATGTATCACGAAACAAATACCGTCCGCACTGGTGGAATGTTACGTTTGTGACTATTACATCATCATCTATCAGAAAGCGAAAAAAGTGGTCCAACTGAAACATTCATATTTCTTTACCTACTACACGAATAAGTAATAATAAATGGGGATTCCCATTTAAATAAACGCAGTTGATATCCGTTTGACCTATGGCAGCGCCATCTAGCGGGCCAACCGTAGCGCCATATGGTTTCTCCCTTGAAGCTAGACGAGTTTCGTTCTCTGTAGGTTTTTCGTTTGATGCTTATTTCGTGAGATATTTGGCCCGGTCGCTATCAATGGACTACCCTGTACATTGGAAGACGCCAGTATTCAAATGCAACGTTGCGTTAAAATTTCGAAGCAATCTGTGAAGAACTTTTGGAGATATAAGATTTTGAACAAACGAATATTTGTATTTCTATTTACAATCTTTTTTTTTTTTTTTTTTTTTTTTTTTTTTTTTGCAAATAGCTCGCTTGTTGATGTAGGTGGCTGTTTCTGTAGATAATAATATATTTTCCGTAGCGACTCACATCGCCGGAGCAATCACGATACGCGTACATTATTGGCAGGAACGCAATATTTAGTTGCTTAACTAGAGCGTGCAGATGGCCGAGCGAGTGCTGAAGCGATGTCGGATCGGCTCAAACAGCGGGCAGCGGCGATCTGCATGAGCGGTCCGGCCGGACGCCCGACCCGCGATTGGCGCGTGTTTCGGCTGCGAGCAGGGCGCTGCGTGTTTGCGCTGCGTTTCAGCCGGGCTGCAATTAGTCGCTCGAGGGTCGCCGCCTACTCCAGCCTGGACTGGACACGGCACCGGCGCCCCGCTGGAGGCTGAGCTCGAGCCCAAACCATACTGCCGAGTGACGTGCTCCCCTTCCGTCGGAGCTGGTCCGGCTGTGCTCCTACAGACTGCGAATCCAACTCCAAGCAGAGGAAAATTTTCGCTTCAGATCTCTTACAATATTCGTCGACATGTTGTTACGACTCGCAACCACGAGCATTAGATAAACAGTACGTGCTTCAGTGCACAGATTATGGCGTCACAAGTTAGTGCCGGTGATCCTTCTGTCTTTCTCATTTGAGCAACGACATATATCAATCCTATAATGAACATTGCAGTACCAGGAAGGATAGCCATAACCATATTATACTGTAGATGGCAAATAAAAACTTTCCATCAAGGGCGTATATGCAATGTAGCGCGACTCCGATGCTGGTATACAAGCACTGACCTGTAGGCAAGAGATTAGTGTGACGTTCGTGTTTTTTTCGACGTGTGTGCAGTATGTGCGGTCACGTGAGCTATGGTGACGTTATTACCAACAGCGTACAAACAGGACTAACATGCTGTCATTCTTTTCTTGGCTACCGAAGAACAAACAGTATTGGAGAATGAAGAATGTGTATAGGGTAGTATGTCCGTCAAAGGCCACTGTTGTGCAGCGGTGCTCCCAGTTGCTTGCAGCTGCTCCATGATAACGCATGGTCCCACATCGCAAAGGTTGTAACGCAGAGGTTACACAAACTCAAGTGGAAGACACTCGAGCAACCGCCTAACCTGGTGTGAAGGTGATTCTTGAAGAAGAAACAATTTTTGATTTAAAAACATGATAAAATGGTGATTATAATTTAATATTATATCAGCGGAATAATAATGTCAACACGTCTCCTCCATATGACACTCGTTATATAGTAGCACATATACATTATGTACACTACTGGCCATTAAAATTGCTACACCACGAAGATGATGTGCTACAGACGCGAAATTTAACCGACAGGAAGAAGATGCTGTGATATGCAAATGATTAGCTTTTCAGAGCATTCAAACGAAGTTGCCGCCGGTGGCGACACCTACAACGTGCTGACATGAGGAAAGTTTCCAACCGATTTCTCATACACAAACAGCAGTTGACCGGCGTTTCCTGGAGAAACGTTGTTGTGATGCCTCGTGTAAGGAGGAGGAATGCGTACCATAACGTTTCCGACTTTGATAAAGGTCGGATTGTAGCCTATTGCGATTGCGGTTGATCGTGTCGCGACATTGCTGCTCGTCTTGGTCGAGATCCAATGACTGTTAGCAGAATATTGAATCGGTGGGTTCAGGAGGGTAATACGGAACGCCGTGCTGGATCCCAACGGCCTCGTATCACTAGCAGTCGAGATGACAGGCATCTTATCCGCATGGCTGTAACGGATCGTACAGCCACGTCTCGATCCCTGGGTCAATAGATGGGGACGTTTGCAAGACAACAACCATCTGCATGAACAGTTCGACGACGTTTGCAGCAGCATGGACTATCAACTCGGAGACCATGGCTGCGGTTACCCTTCACGCTACACCACAGACAGGAGCGCCTGTGATGGTGTACTCAACGACGAACCTGGGTGCACGAATGGCAAAACGTAATTTTTTTGGAGGAATCCAGGTTCTGTTTACAGCATCATGATGGTCGCATCCGTGTTTGGCGACATCGCGGTGAACGCACATTGGAAGTGTGTATTCGTCATCGCCATACTGTCGTATCACCCGGCGTGATGGTATGGGGTGCCATTGGTTACACGTCTCGGTCACCTCTTGTTCGCACTGACGGCGCTTTGAACAGTGGGCGTTACATTTCCGATGTGTTATGACACGTGGCTCTACCCGTCATTCGATCACTGCGAAACGCTACATTTCAGCAGGATAATGCACGCCCGCATTGTTGCAGGTCCTGTACGGGCCTTTCTGGATACAAAAAATGTTCGACTGCTGCCCTGGCCAGCACATTCTCCAGATCTCTCACCAATTGAAAGCGTCTGGTCAATGGTGACCGAGCAACAGGCTCGTCACAATACGGCAGTCACTACTCTTGATGAACTGTGACATCGTGTTGAAGCTGCATGGGCAACTGTACCTGTACACGCCGTCCAAGCTCTGTTTGTCTCAACGCCCAGGCGTATCAAGGCCGTTATTACCGCCAGAGGTGGTTGTTCTGGGTACTGATTTCTCAGGATCTATGCACCCAAATTGCATTTAAATGTGATCACACGTCAGTTCTAATATACTATATTTGTCCAATGAATACCCGTTTATTATCTGCATTTCTCCTTGGTGTAGCAATGTGTGGCCAGTAGTGTATTATCTACAGGAGCAGTATTTCCAGTTATAGGAGGTGTCATTCAGCTTCCCACATTCGATCATCACTCCTTTCATCCCTTAGAAAAGGCCTTCAGTAGTCGACGATTCTTGTTGGACGATGATGTGCAGCAGGTAGCTACGGACTTCTTCATGCAGCGGGACATGGTGTTTTATCAAACAGGTACCTCCAACCTGCCAAGTGCTAAGTCGGTGGGATAATTGCCTCACTCCCTACGACTGTTTTGCCTAATAGGTACACCGATTGTGCAATGTACGGCCTTCGAACGGCAACTTTTTGGTCGCTGCTTATATTACTATACTTCATTTATGTCTATGCTATGCAAACCACCTAGTACAACTGTATTTTTAGCAGCAATGTATGTTGTGGACTGGGGGGTTGTAAAGGTGCAATTATAATTCAGCAATGACACTATTTATTGACAACTACGTTACTGAACGCATTTAGTAAAACATCAAGTAAATCATTTCCACAATAGATTATTTAAAAAGAGCACAATTATTAGAAGAAAGACCTTACTGATTCCCATTTCATAATAACATCTGATACAACAATGCCAAATATCTTCCATGATAAATATAGCGATATACGTTGTTCATGTAACAGTGGATCTCAATCACACTTCAGAGGTATAAGGTGTGTCAAAAGTCAGTAATCATCGTAACCCACTGTAAACTGTAAGGTAATCTTGTTTGGTTGCGATGAATTATAGATATAAATACCGGAATGCACTGCCATATGTTGTCAGTTAATTATCGGTACAAACACCAGATTGTACTCCTATTAAAGTAGACATCTCATACATTGTTCGTTGTTGATTCTAACCTGTTGAGAAGACGTTTCATAATGATGAAACCGTTTTTGATTTAGAAAGGTGGTTATAATTTAATAAGAAATGAGCAGAATAATAATTTCAACACTTCTCCACATGCGACAAGAAATGTGGGTATGCGGTGGATAGCCACATTTCATCTAGGCCAACAATGAGAGAGGAAACTGGGCTTAAAGTTTCGCAAGCGGTTATCAAGAGCCCTAAAATTTCTTCTGATAGCCTGTCTCTCGAAAGGGATATTTCTAGAAGTTATATGCGGAGAATTTTGCGTAATAATTATTAGCAATGTGGTAGATCGAGTATATACGAAAACAGGTGACATGAATAACGGCAGACTTATTTGACTGCTGGCCGGAGAATATTTTAGAAACAATGAGAAGCATTGCCAGGTGCTCAAGGAAAAACGTCATAATCGCCCAAAAACTTGCGTATATAATTCTAAGAAGTTATGTTTGATTCTGAGATAAAATTTGGGTAGTAGCAGCTCGATCTGAGGCACATAAGGGAATCTGTCTTCAAATGCTCCATCCACAGGGGGAGATGTAGGAACCTTACGACCCAGTTCTAGGGTAATAAGTACTCTCTACGACACTCTTATTAGTCGTTGATAGAGCATAAAATAGGGTTCGATGAGGTTAGGGATGTTGTTTCTTTATGCGAACTCTTCCGCTGCTGAGTTCCAGCTGTGTTGTGCTGTTACTCTGGCTGCTGCCGACAACTGTCCACGGACGTTGCAGTATTCAGCTTGTTGTCTTCGTCAATTTCACTCCTGGAAGGTGAGCGCGGGAAACGTGAAGAACGATTTTGTCGGACGTGAGATGTTGGGATGACAGGATAGACAATAACCATAGTATCTTCGTCCGAAGACCAAGAAAAATTCAATTTATCTTCTCTCTTACGATTCCTAAATAACCTTTCAACTTCCGCATTTGATAATCAACGTTTGCATTTCTTACAAATGTTTCCTTGATAGCCCTAAACAAAGAAGGAAGGAACTTTAAAGATTATCTACAGTCAAGTATATACAATCACGACACCTTCGGTGCGGAAGCTGTTGCCGTTTGGCAGGTGGAGCGGCGCTAGCGTTCCAGGCGATGAGAAAGCAACGGTCACATTCGTCGTAAAGATAATGCTAGTTTTCAATTATTTTCTCCATGATTAACGAAACGCTTGTATTTAATTTGGCTTTCCATGCGTACCGCGAATTATCGTGAATGGTTCAAATGGCTCTAAGCACTATGGGACTTAATATCTAAGGTCATCAGTCCCCTAGACTTAGAACTACTTAAACCTAAGGACATCACACACATCCATGCCCGAGGCAGGATTCGAACCTGCGACCGTAGCAGCAGCGCGGTTCCGGAATGAAGCGCCTAGAACCGCTCGGCCACAGAGCCCGGCAATTATCGTTAAACACATGGAAAAACAGCCGAATCACACAGATTCAATAACATAAGCAACAAGTTATTCAGGAAGAAATCTTTTCAAATATGTGTATATCTTCAGTTTATTCTGCTGAAAGCAAGAGAAATGAACACATATTTCATGCATAGGAAGCATGTATTTTGGTTGTTGCTATCGTAGGCGCTCTCCTTGACACTTACAAAAAAAATTATGGAGTCTAACTATTCGCCCATTCTTACACTTCACTCGACTTTTCTTAAAAGTAATTACTTTTGCTTCAAAAGTTAACGTGTTGAATATTCTTGCTGTTTCTGACTCAAATTTAGCAACAACAATGTGGAACTGGTTTCTTCGGTGTTGAGAAACAGTGTTTTTGATTCTGACGATTTGCTATCACTTCTTTCTGGTCTTCCCTTAAGCTACAGTTGTGGGGGCTTACTTGGAACGTTAAATAATGTAGGTATTACATTCCATACAGGTTTTCTACGTTCCACATTCACTCATTCAGCTTACAGTATTCTGCATCCTTTGGTAGATATACGAAGTCTTTCTGCGATAAGTGAGACCTTCTGGTGTTTAACAACTTTTTTTGTCATTAAGGGAAAACGACATTAGTCGGTAAATGCCTGTACGTGACATGAGAATCGTAAATAAACAGTCCCGTGATGTACCATTTCCTACATCCCAGGATACTTAGGAAACTAAATAAGGAAAAATTCGGTGTCATTTTTTAGTTATTGTCGATTGTTATGGCACTACACACATTTCCTGTTGTAAAAACTAAGTTACAAATCAACGTTAGTATTCGCACTCATTGGATATCGTATTCAGAAGTGACACTTGCTGGCCGCTTGGGGTGCTGCTATCGCTGTGGTAAATATACACGTGGCCAAGTGTAGCGACTTATGTTAGATGGCTGTTTAAATTGCCGTCAACAGTAGGGTCATTGCAGACGGAACATAGGCTCCGTTTGTGAAAGGAATGGGGAGGAAATCGACCGTGCCCCCTCCATAGGAAACATTGAATTACTCTGCAACAGTTAAGAGAAGTCACGGCAAAGCTACAGGGGTAGGCAGAAATATGGAAACACTTCAAGAAAAGCAAGCTTGAATGTAAAAGTAGGTGCTAACCGAACCTGCATTTTGCGCTGTAGTATTTTACCACAAACGGCACCTGCGCAGTAACGTCAACGTGTTTCAAGTGTCTGTCGTGATCAGAACAGTGTTCTGCACAGATCTGAGGGCGTTGTCAGAGGTAAGTGACGTCGAACGTGGGCTACCTGTTGGCGCTCATATTGTGGGAACTTCTGCAACCAAGGCAGTCGTAGTGTTTGGTGTTTCAAGAGGTATCGTACGGAAGATTTATCCGGAAAACGGAAAAATATTTCCCTCCATGTCACAAATTGGACGAAACTTTGTGTTAAGTGATCGTGATGGACGGTCATTTAAGTAAATTTCGACGAACAATGAGAAGACGACAGCTTAAAATACCACAGCAGGACTGAATGCTGCACCGGCCGGAGTGACCGAGCGGTTCTAGGCGCTACGTTCTGGAAGTGCGCAACCACTACGGTCGCAGGTTCGAATCCTGCCTAGAGCATGGATGTACGTGATGTCCTTAGGTTGGCTAGGTTTAAGTAGTTCTAAGTTCTCGGGGACTGATGGCCTCAGAAGTTAAGTCAAATAGTGCTCAGAGCCATTTGAACCATTTGAACTGAATGCTGCACTTGCGAAGACTGTCAACAAACGTGGTGCCGAAGATATAAAATGTGAAAGGTGTAGCAATGAAAGAATGTCGTTTAGTTCAAAATGGTTCAAATGGCTCCGAGCACTATGGGACTTAACTGCTGAGGTCATCAGTCCCCTAGAACTTAGAACTACTTAAACCTAACTAACCTAAGGACATCACACACATCCGTGCCTGAGGCAGGATTCGAACCTGCAACCGTAGTGGTCGCGCGGTTCCAGACTGTAGCGCCTAGAACAGCTCGGCCACACCGGCCGGCTGTCGTTTAGTCGTATGAGTCTTGTTCCGCACTGTTTCCTACTTACGGCCGAGTTTACGTCCCAAGAGAGAAATACTTCGGAGAATGTTGCGTGATCGATGCTCACCTCTACCAGCCATACCCGAACTTGACTTTCTTTTGAAGAAATATACTACAAAATTCCATCGAAAACGAGACAGTACCGGTATTTAGGCATTCCGAGACGACTGGAAGCTTTTTCAATGCGAACGGGTTTTCCTACGCCATATTAACCATAGTAACGTCTTGGGTTTGTGGTGGTTCCATAACTTTGTCCTCGTCCAGTATATTCGTGTGTGTGTGTGTGTGTGTGTGTGTGTGTGTGTGTATGTGTGTGTGTGTGTGTGTGCTAACCACTGTCCAACCTCGCTCGATGAATGTAAACCGTAATCCCGCCAAAATAAGTGAAAGATTTATCGGCCAACTAATATATCGTCATTCACTCTATAACTTAACCGCATGTAACTTACATAAATGCAAATGTATCTAGAAATGCTTTTGGTAATATTACAGGAGGAAAAGTTTCTTGGAAAAATACTGATATTTTAATTCTGTATGATCTTAGCCTTGCTGAATAAAGGAAGTGAAAATGGCTCTGTGTCCTTTAAATAAAGCTTCCAATCATGAGTCAGTTGTGATAATTGAAATTTTATTTACATTAACCTCTGATATTCCTTTAAATTATTTTCAAGCCGAAGTTAGTGAAGTATCATTGCCTCTGTGGGATTTTATTAAGATCGCGCTGAAATTAAACTTCGTCCGGACAAGACCCTTAGGGCCAGACGGTACAGACCGACCGCCATTCATCCTCAGTCGATAGGCGTCACTGGAAGCAGATATGGAGGGGCGCGTGGTAACCACACCTCTCTCCGGGGCATTGTCCGGTTTCATGATCAGAGCCACTACTTCTCACCCAAGTAACTCCTCAATTGCTGTCATAAGGGCTGAGTGCACACTGCTCGCCAAAAGCACTCTGTAGACCCAGACTCAGTTGACCTGGACGCTGAGCCGTCCAAGTGCTAGCCAAGCATGACAGCGATGAACTTGGATGACATGACGGGAACTGGTCTTATCACAGTAGCAAAGACATTGGCACTGCGTTGAAATACGTTAATAAGTCTTGCACTTTATCTCCTTCATAAAACATCGGGTTTCGTATATTACTAATTTATTAAGCAGGTTCTGTTATGTTACGAGACCAAAGAGGCTGCTGTGTTTGCTTATATTGATTATTGCTATAGGCCTATTTCGGCATGATTTCCATCTTCGGGTTATTTGTAAAAAGTTCATAGTTTGGTACACTATTTCAAATTTTGAAGTCGATATTGAACCTGCGAATGGTCGAGAAAACGAACCGATCGTCCCACTTCCACTCAAACGTTAGCTAGGTCAATTATTGAGGCCACCACCATTTACAAAAATAACTTCAAAAAAGGAGCTACCCAGGGTACTCAGACGACTAAAATGAAAGTTGTAAGGAGTGTGTCAGAACTCTCCACTATATTGAAAACAATATAACCAACTTAATGCTGTTCTTTGCATTGTGTAAGCACTCAGATATTGATAGTAACAATCTGTTGGCGAAACATGGAAGTGCGAATCTAAGCATTGTTGTGAGACGAGATCTGTCTGCGAGAGTGGAATTTGTAGCGTCGGTCGAGAGCTCGGAGACAGAAGACGTGTCACGCTGCCCTCACGCCGGTGATAGCAGATCTCGCCACACTCAAGGCCTGATTTCATTTATATAGTCAGGAGTGGTTTAGATGTCTTAACTACGCTTGCAGATGGAATTCAAGATAAAATTCGCAAGCATAGTGCAAAAGCAATTGCAGGGTTAGGCTCGTGATTGTTAGTCTGAGTTTTCAATAATCTCATGTTTTGATTGTCGATTAAAGAAGCCTCTTTATCCTCCAAATAATAATAATTATTCTCCACATCTAATTAATATGATGTGGTTATTAAATGTTAATGTAACTTTGAAATTGAAATAATTTGTTAATATGGCACTCCGCCATTATTGACGCGTATGCAGTTGTCGTTGTCTATTATTGATCTTTATGATTTTTGAAGTTTTAAATAGACTTAATTTATGAAATCCCTTCTTACAACTTATTCAGCAGTTAACAGGACCCAAACAATGTCCTTTTTATCAAATTCATTTTTAGTAACAATAAGCTTTAGATGCTGCTGCATCCTGCTGCGAATTGCTGTAAACCACATGGAAATAGGCAGTCATCTAAAAAGGTGAGTGAAAAACGTAGACACTGATATACTTCAACAGGTACTCCAATCCAGTAAATTCCGTTGCACAAGCCAGATTCTGCATCACTTGTAAATTCTTGTTCAAAAACGCATCAGATAGCTTAGGTTTTCATTGTTACAGGCTTATTTGTTCCTGTAGTTTCTCTTATTCATTTACGCAGTCAGATAACTTATCCAAATGTTAGTTTTAAGTTTGTCTTGTAACGATCTGTTGGGGGCTTAAATGACAGTGAAACTGACACACACACACACACACAGTGTTACGCAGGTTGGATTTCGCTTACTGATAGCTCATTTCACTGACGAACATAGGCATATTTGTTGTAGCTAAGTTACATATTTGTTGCATAAAAGTTACAACGTGAAGACTTAATTTTCTCTGGTACTTTTTGGATAAAACAGCTCACACTTACATCAAGATGCGTCATCAGGTGGAATCTGAATAAAACACAGAATAATAAATCATATTCTTATAACCGTTATATTAAAAACAATCTAGGCACGACCATAAATATCACCTATCAGTTTCTTTTTGATACATTACAACGTTATGCTGTATACTTTGCCGATACCTCAAACCCTTTACATCTCTTAATTCATATAGGTAGCTTCAAAAAAGTGCCTTAAAATACCTTACTAGTTAACGAAGGTAAAAGGATCACCATATCACCGGTAGCGCTAGAGAGTACATACAAGTTCGCAAGGGCAAACACGTCAGAGCGTCGCGCGCTGTTAAGGAGCTAAGGAGATCGAAACGTTTCCCAAAATTAAGTTTCGGAGTTAAGATACATAACAGTGAAATTGTGCACTTGCCACACACCTGCATAGCGCTACCTGGACAGTTGTGCGGCCTCTCGTCGAATATACGAGGAAGCAGACTGCCGCCTCCAAACTGCTTGTGGCACCAACTGTTCGGATTGGATAGCAGGTCACTGACCGGGCAATGCGTAGCCAATACGGAATATTGGCTCGCAACCCGCATGTTCTTGCGGCTTAAACGCCGGAAATGCTAGGAATGAGGAGCTCGCAAGCGCACTTCTGAAACGTGGGGGAGGATTTGCCTCGAGGGCTGGCTGCTCTGCTGTCTCATGGAGCGAGGGCAGTTGGGTGGAAACTGTGGGAGGGCTTCTGATCCCGCGTCTCTCGATGTGGTCTCCGTAGTAGCAAGTAACCTCCCCCTTCCTAATCAGCTTATTGCATTGCAGTATAAACGACCGTGATAGCGAATGCCTAATGCAATTTTGCACTGAGCAAGGCTATCGCTACGGAAAGAAAATTACACCGTTTAGTAGGAGGAAAGTCTACAACAGACCATTGTGAGAAAAGGATCTGTTGTAATTCTAATCTAGATACTGATCATAATTTGAAATGGGTGTAATTTAGTGCAATCGCTCACGTACCGCTCGGGGGGGAAAGGGTACTACGTAATATTTAAAACAAAAAATACTGATTAGCAAAGAAAAGGATAATTAAAAGGTCGCCAGCCCACTCGGGCAATGAATATCCAAAATTCTGAGAAAGATAATGACAAAGAAAGTTAATCAAATAAACACTTTTTCACAACAGTTCACGAGAAAATAAATAAATCAGGATGCACTGAGTTTGAAGTTGCTTATTCTGAAATATTAAACTTCGAAAGCTTAAATAAACGACTGACTGTAACTGAAACTTCGTTATGTAAAAAATGACTCAGTAACCTCAGCGTAACGCAATGTGAAGTTTGTAAAAAGGCAAGAAATGTACTTTTAATTATTGAAGTACTGAATAGAATTTACTTTAAGCAAATAAGCAACTGTTTTACTTTTAAGGTAAGAACTACAAAATACCTACCAAATCAACAGAAGTCGCTCGCTAAGCTAAATATATCTTAAATGAAATCGAGCACTCCTAATTTGTGCTGTATTTTTAGTTATCAGTTTTGCCAGTGAAATTTTACATTACTTTCAGTGAGTGAAGTTAATACTCAAAATTGCAGTTGTTGTTATACCGGAGCCAAGGTAGCCCCGGAGGTTCGGCAACCCATATTATATCCCACGGGACGAGGTTGTCTATGTCCAAGGCGTACCAAAAGCACCATTGTAAACACCAGCTATTTACGTACAAGATAATGGAAACAGACATTCCGAGCACTACTTCCTGCAGGAGGAATTCGAGCCACGGCTGGCAGGAAGTATTACTACGCCAAAACCAGATTGGCTGGAGACAGTTATTTAGGGGCGAGAACCAGCCCCGAACTTCACTTCACTCCGGATGCCGACCTCGTGTACTTCGGCAGTTGAAGATTACGTCTTCGCCTCTGGATTGGACTCTTACTAGTGTGTGTGTGTTACCACGAACCTTTGTGGAAAATTGGAAGTGAACTGTTGTTTGCTTCAATTAGGAGACTTTTACTGGCATCATTATTGTTACCTTTCGTTTGTTGTTCAATCATCAACCTTGTGAACTTACATCAATAAAAGTTGTGTTTGTGAAAAATTGCGAATTGTCAGTCACAACACTTGTGTTATGCAATACAAGAATGAGCAGTTACTGAGGCAGTTTCTTAGAGAAATTCCACTGGCTGATACCCGTAGAATATTAGTTATTCTATGTAAGTTAACAGTGTTACGATATTGTAGCTGTGCGGACGACGGAGAAAGTAGCCGGAGACAATGCTGAGATGCTGCTGCTAACAAGAGTCGTATCCAAGGCCATGGATAATTATGGGACAGGTAACAGCGAATATTGCTGCATCCTCCACCTGTCTATCCTGACCGTGCTGTCGATATTCGCTGGTTAATAAATTAGATGCGCCTACATTGGCGCGGTCATAACTGCACACCGCGTCTACTGGAGCGCCCAACAAACCCTTCTGCACTCTTTCAAGATTCAAGCTGCTGGGTCTCCTCTATGCTCGCAGCGTGACAGAGACTCTGCATGCTCGAAGATAAACAACGGCACAGCTACTGCCATTTCTTCGTTGGTATCGATATAGTTACACAAAGTTTCCTTGGCTATTACCCAGCAATATTTCATTATAATTTCAATCAATTATATACATTCACAAATAAATACAATATTACATTCATTACATATTAAATGTAGTTTCTGTAATAAAGCTTACGCATTCAGAATTAGCAGTATGTTAGACGTTTTCAATACATATTAAACGGCGAATAATTTTGGATGATGCAGAAGATATTTTATTCGCACACTCGTTATTACAAACAGCACTGCTCTCGTAGTGATGGGAGCTGTCAGCAGCTGTTCGGCATTGCGGTGCAGATATCGAATCTGTATCTACATCTACATCTATACTCTGCAAACCACCGCGAGTTGCATGGCAGAGGGTACGTTCCATTGTACCAGTTATTAGACTTTCTTCCCTGTTCCATTCACGCATCGAGCGTGGGAGGAATAATTGTTTGAATGCCTCTATGCGCGCAGTAGTGATTTTCATCTTACCCGCACGATCCATCAACGATATGTGGGGGCTGTAGTATATTCTTAATCATTTAAAGCCGTTCTTGGAACTTTGTTAATAGACTTTCTCGGGATAGTTTACGCCAACCTTCAAGAGCCTTCCACCCTAGTTCCTTCAGTATCTCTGTGACACTGTCTCACAGATTAAAGAAATCTGTGATCATTCGTGCTATCCTTGCCTGTATACGTTCAACGTCCCCTGTTAGTCCTATCTCGTACAGGTGCCATACACAAAGAGCAGTATTCTAGAATATTGTTGAATATAATATCACGAATACTTTAAGGTTAAATTACATTGCTACAGACAAAACACTGAGTTGTATAATTTAAACATAAATATCTATCTTTTAGGAGGGGAGAAAAGGGAAAGACACTAAAAGAAGACTCCATAATCCACGATGCAAAACAGCATGTCATATTAGAGTATCCAGTTACACCTTCGAAGTTTTGAATGAAACAGTTCCAAGTTCTGAAATGAGCACTGCTAAATTTATATCGTGTAAACTGCGTTGGAATATGAGTTGCCAGAAGCTATTTGGCATTATAGTACAGGTATGGAATTACGGACAATTTGGGGTCAAATCATATTGACAGAAATAAACCTCTGCGAAGCAGAGACATACTGTTGGACGTAATCTGTTCTAAAATGGTATATTTACCTGTTGTGACATCAATGAATGCACGATGATACTTCTGTACGCGTTATTTAGTAACATATGCAGTGTAAATGTTAGAGATTTAAAAAAATAAGCATTCCTTTCAGAGACAGACAGTCCAAAATACACAAACGATGGAATGCAATGCATATCATTTCGTAATCTACATTTCAAGAGCTGACCTCACACTCTACTAGTAACACATGAACCATGGGGTAGGCAAATATTACTTATTGCACGATTATCTTAAGTTCGACACGTTGTCGTGAAATGTAGTTTAATTTTCACTATATATTAATTACTTAGTTTTTAATTTTATTTATCAATTTCTCCAAAAATTTCATAATTTCTAAATACTAAATAGTGGGTACACAAGAATTTCATTGCTAATATGATGTTTAACCATATGGCACTAGTATGATGCAAACACTGGTGTAGTACTTCTCTTCCATATGAACTTAATCAGGCTTTAAAAACTTTATTCGTACACTCACAACATGGTGTCGCGATCCGCAGAACAGTACAAGTCATTCAACAAATGCTGTCGTATATGGTTTACTTGGGTGGTAAATAGTTGCACAAATATGAAAATTAATTATGGCACGCCTTTTATACACGTGGGGTTTCCTTTTTTTCCATACGTTCTGCTTCCTACTTGTGTCAACCCATCTTGTGTAAGCGCAAA
The DNA here is from genome assembly GCF_021461395.2 of Schistocerca americana. Classification (NCBI taxonomy): domain Eukaryota; kingdom Metazoa; phylum Arthropoda; class Insecta; order Orthoptera; family Acrididae; genus Schistocerca; species Schistocerca americana. The sequence goes on along the minus strand of NC_060121.1, from coordinate 351,958,917 downwards.
GTAGTAACCTAGTCGAATTTTGTCAAATGGAACACTAAGTAGTAACATATCACGCAATACCTTACGTATGCATCATTTAAAATCTCCAGTCATCTGTGCGACATTTTGAGCAAGAAGTTTTACTTAAAAATAAAATGAAATGAAATAAAATAAAATAAATCCCTAAAACCATGCTATCGAGTAATTGCGAGAGTGGTTTGGAACGTGTAAGAAAGGAGGCTTTGCTATTTGTTTGACGTTTTTTGTTATTGGGCAGAGGATCAACAACTTTTTTTAATGCACATAGAGCTCCTACTCGAGACATTGACAGCTTTTTAATGGATAATAAAGAGCATTCTTTTCTCTAGCGTTTTAGGTAAGGTCGTCACTATTCTTCCCAAAATGTGATAGGTTACATACAACGAATTTCATTAGTGAATGTAAGTAGGCCTATTGTGACAGTACAGTTTACCTGCCCAACTCCTTTAAGAGGGACTTACATGACGACAACGGGTGAACACTGGTTACTATCCGTACCACTTGTTTTTTTGCAATCCCTTCTTTCGAAGCGAAGAGTTACCCCATAAAATTAGTCCCTAAGACATTATTCAATGAAAACACGCAAGATACGACATGAAGATGATTAGTTGGTATACGAGACTAGCAATTATACGAGGAGCACAAGTAGTTGAACTTGACTGCTTGAGAAGGTGGGTGATATGCTTCTTCCAGTTCCATATGTACATCTAAAAATTTGTAGTATGCTACAATGTTTATCGTGCAATCAGTACAACTGCTCATACATCTAAATTGCTGACAAGAAGAATATACAGAAGAATGAAAAGGAAAATTGAGGATGTGTTACACAGCGATGAATTGGCTTTGGGAATAGTAAAGGCGCCAGAGAGGCAATTCTGACGTTGCGGTTGATATTGGAAGCAAGACTAAAGAAAAATCAAGACACTTTCATAGGATTTGTCGACCAGGAATAAGCGTTTGACAATGTCAAATGGCGTAAGATGTTCGAAGTACTGAGAAAAACTGGAGAAGGTATAGGGAAGGACGGGTAATATGCACTATGTACAAGAGACAAGAGGGAACAATGAGAGTGGAAGACCGCGAACGAAGCGCTCACATTAAAAATGATGTAAGACAGGGTGTAGTCTTTCACCCTTACTGTTTAATCTATACATCAAAGAAGAAAATGATGGAAGTTGAAGAAAATTCAAGATGAAAGGATTTCAATGATGAGATGCGCTGATCACATTGGAATCTTCAGTGAAAGTGAAGAGGAATTACAGAGTCTGCTGAATGGAACGAACAATCTAATACGTACAGAATATCGATAGAGATTAAATCGAAGAAAGGCGAAATTAATGAGAGGTAGCAGAAATGAGAACAGCGAGAAACGTAACATCAGAATTGGTGATCACGAAGTAGACACTTAAGGAGTTTTGCGACCTTGGCAGCAAAATAGATCATGACGGACGGAGCAAGTAGGAGATAAAAAGTAGACTAGCATAGGAAAAAAAGGCATTACTGGCCAAGAGAAGAAACATATGTCTTAGTTTCAGGAAGCAATTTCAGGAATATACGTTTGGTGTACATTATTGTATGGTAGTACGACTTGGACTGTGGGAAAACTGGAACAGAAGAGAATCTAACCACTTGAGATGTTGTGTTACAGAATAGCGTTGAAAATTTAGGCTGATAGCGTAAGGAATGAGGAGAGAAAAAGATGCATGGAAAACCCTAACAACAAAGAGTAGCATATGAAAAGAAATATGTTAAGATATCGAGGAATAACTTCCTTGGTACCAGAGGGAACCGTAGTGGTTAAAAAATATAGATGAAGACAGAGACTGGAATGTCAAAAAATAATTGAGAACACAGGTTGCAAGTATTATTCTGTGATGAAAAGGTTGGTACAGTTGAGGAATTTGTGGCGGGCCGCATCAAACCTGTCAAAAGACAGATGGCTCAAAAAAAAGTATTGTTTGCAGTAAATTTCACTGTATTTCTCGGACACGTTGGAGCACTTCACACGTATGTTTCAGTGACGTAATTTATAAATTGCCGTTTTCCACTTTCATTATTTTTCTTTCTGGGATGCCATATGTAATCCGTTTGATTGGACCCCAGATACATTAAGGCCACAAAAGTCATGAGATACTTTCTGATAAAATGTAGGACCTCCTTTTCCCCGGCTAAGTGCAGAAAATTGACGTGGTACGAACTCTAAAAGTTGTTGGAAATCGCCTGCAGAAATATTGAGCCATGCTGCTTCTACAGCTCTCCATAATTGCGAAGGTGTAGCCAGTGCAGGATCTCACGATTACGTCACATAAATGTTCGATGCGATTAATGTCGAGTGATCTGCGTGGCTAAAGCATTCACTCTAATTATCCAGAATTTTTATGAAACCAATAGTGAACAATGGTAACTTGATGACATGGCACATTGCCATCTATAAAATTTCCACCATTGTTTGTGAACATGAAGACCATGAAAGACTGCAAATGGTCTCCCTGAAGCTGATCTTGACCACGATCCTGTGCATTCGATGCAAACACCGCCACCCCACACCGTTATAGAGCCACCAGCAGCTCACAGTACCGTGTTGTCAACTTAGGTCCATGACTTCGCGGAGTCTGCACCACACTCGAACCCCATCATCAGCTCTTATCAAATGCAATCTGTACTGATCAGGCCACGTTTTCCACTTGTATAGGGTCTAATCGATATGGTCGCTGAATGAAATGTCGTGCCGTTACAAAAAGCACTTACGTCGTTCGTCTACCTCCATAGCCCATTAACGTAAAATTTCGCCACACTGTCCTGACGGATACGTTTGTCGTACGTCCCTCTTTAATTTTTGCGATTATTTCACGCAGTGTTGCTTGTCAGTTAGCACTGTCATTTCTACGCAAACGCCGCTGCTCTCGATCGTACATGAAGGCCGTGGGTCACTGCGTCGTCTGTGGTGAAAGACGGGAAATTGAATTCTCTAATGATTTTCGAAATGGATGTCCCATGCGTCTAACTCCAACTACCATTCCTCTTCAAGGTCTATTAATTTCCAACGTATAGCCATAATCACGTTAGAAACGTTTTCGCACGTATCATCTGAGTACAATGCACTGCCCTTTCATACCTTGTGTAATTGATATTACCGCTATCAGTACATGTGCATACCGCTTTCCCATAAATATGTGGCCTCAGGGTACATCTTACGTAAAATACTGTTTCAATTGAACTGCCATTCTATGTCAAGCTATGGATGTGCATTATTTTGTAAACGCATTCTAGTCACACTAGGGAAAGCTATACACTTCTTACCATAAGGTAAGAGTACTAGAAGACAGGGGGTAGCTAATGCCATGGGTACGACATCGCATTATACTTCACACTTTTAGCTATTTGATAGCATTTTATAATCAGTATTCTCTATTTGATTATTGTCTTTGTACGTCACAAACGCGTCTCCCAACAGCACGAACTGTTTAACGTGCACCAGTGATAGCTTCACGTTAATTTTTGGTACTGTGGTGGTGCTTCCAATTGTGACCCTGTAGTAAGTAGTTTAGTGACCATTAATAATTATTTTCATGTGCAGGATTGGTCTATCAATATAAAAAATGTGTTTGAAAATATTCCACTTATTGGTTTTTGAAATTTACTTTTTGTAACCTCACATATTTGTAAAACTGTGTATGTAGTCACATTTACCAACACCCATTAAGAGCTGCACAACTTCAATAAGAAAAGTAAACAGTATTATTAAATATTGACTGACAACAGAGAAAATCCAGCTCAAACTGTGCTTTGCAGATGTGCAAAGAGCTCAGTGATGGTTTAAGCGTTTGTATACATTTTTAACGTAGGAAGATCATAATTTCTGATCAATGAATATAGGATAACATCGGCAGCAGCAGAAAATGATTTAACGGTAGCAGGATTCGTTATGAATAGCGAGAACAAGTTAATGTGAACAATTCACTGTTATTAATTTTTCACCAGAACCGAAACATAACTAACTCCAGGATAAATACTACAGGTACGTATACGTCGTCCCCAGAAGAAATGAAGAGACGGAGAAAATGTATGAGGGAATTGAAAATTTTAAATTGACAGGGGACTGGAATATCACAGAAGAAGAAATACACGACGGAGTTACTGCAGACTACGGCGTTAATAGTAGAAATTAGAAAGAATCCCTGAGTTCTGCTATAGAGAGAAGTGCCTCGAACCGGACCCAAATTGTGTATTTGCTTCAAAAAATAAAATAAAATAAAAAGGTAAAAATTTGTGTTTTAAAAGATTATAATCTTTACTTTATGATGTTGTGCACTATTTCACTCTTAGAAAATATAATAAAAAATTATTGTAAACAAATATTTCCTAAAATATTTACGCGAAGTGAGTCTCAAATAGAGTTGCCCAAATCGGTTCCCTAATATATTAACCAGAATAACACTAAACAGAATTATAGAATGGTATTAAATCAGAAGAAACGTTTCAAAGTATAATAAAATAATTACAGTTTTCAGTTTTTAGATAGATACAGGGGGTATTAAAAAGAGATACAGGAGCTTTATATCAGAACTAAATCGTTTCGGGACAAAAATCGCAGATGTATACGTCGCTTCCAGCCCTAGCACACTTCACATGGGCTCACCGCGAGCACGTAATCCAAAATTTCCCTTTAGAATGCTGTCACCCAACATACACCAAGCATCATCGTCTTTGGGTGAAGAATCTTCCGGGATAGTCCAATTCAGATGATTCAGAGAACACACTGTTTCCACATTCAGTACTTGATCTTCTAACATTTTTCTCAAAACTTTTTCGCTAGCTTTTTTCCCTTTTCTTGACGGCACTACTGCTGACCCACGTTCCCTGGTACGATTACTGTATTGTTTATTCGCATGTAGCTTCCACCAACTGAGCTTTATGAGGAGTAGACCTTCGCCTATCATTCACTCTCCAAAGCCAATTTTTTTTTATTTTTGGAATGGGAGAGGGGTCAAAGGAATTTACCTTAGAAGACGTGAAACTCTGGAAACCGTCAAGTGTGGCTGATGGCATAGGAGCACCCAGACCAGCCGAAGGCGATGATAATTGATTGTGGTCATGCTCTGCAGTAACTTGCGGTTCATCCCCGTCACATTTTTCTCTGTTTTCTTGAAAGCTACGATTTCCTGCAGAGTGTTTCGTTAGCACAGCTTCGTGGAAAGGAGAACGTAAATTTTTATTTGTATCTTGAATGATTTCGGCATTGAGAACAGTATCTTACGCATGAGCTACATGGCTGTTACTATGAATCCATTGTTTACCATTTGAGCTGTTTGTCGTCTAATCCAGATTTTGCTGCAGAGATCCATTGTATCGGAAGCACTGAGAACAAAGCAGACAAAGGAGAAACATCTCAAAGATCTCGTCTGCATTCTTATATATGTTCATTGTGCCTTAACTACGGCTTGCTGTAGTAAGCTTCATACCCATGAAACTTTAGCCAAAGACTGTGGTTTGTGTGGGGAATGAGGTGGGACTGACAAAATGGTAACATGAATCGTTTTTGTCAAGTTGATCAGATCAATAATCTGAATTTGACTAAAGATTAAAAGTTCCGGTTTCAGTCACAGTTGAAGAGATAAACGAGATGTTTTATCGTCTGCACCTGCGACATCGGGAATAATAAGCTCAACCTGAATGCAACTGATTGAAACTGAAGGCATGTAACAATCTCGCCAGCAGTGGCAGAAACATGAGTGAAGGCAGCACAACGAACAGCAGACGACAACAGCACGAGTGACTGGAAGTAAGAGTATAAAGATTTCGAAGTTCACGGTTGTAAATGGAGATCTGGCGACGAAACGTGTGGTTCTCTGAAAGTAAGTCTCCCCTGAGACGCATCACTCGTCCAGCTACCAGACAGTCCAAATATTCCTGTCGCCCTAGATCATATACACACAAAGAAGACAGTTTAGCGTCATCTTAGTTGTGTAACGGTAAGAGAGAGGTTGGCTGGCTGTGGGTGTGGTTCTTTGCTGAAGAAGGATGTGTTGTGCTCAGCAGGAGGTGGTGCAGTGGGGCAACAATATCGTCTTTATTACTTAATTAAGAATCCATTAGATGCCTGTCTGCATGATGACAACTGAATATTCAAATTGAAGAAAGGACAGCAGTCGGTCGCGGAACCCGTAATTTATTGCAGATCTGCATTTCGACCATAACGTAGGCATCATCAATTGTAAAATAAAAGGCAGGTAGTATCAAGAACAGGTACAAAATTTGTATGCAACACGGTTACAGAAATCCATACAAACGCAAACAGAGCATTAACATCCAATAACCGCTCGCGATAAACAGGAGATGCTTGTTTGATTCCCGGTCCTGCGCAAATTCCATAATTACGTTGCCAAAGGTAGAACATCTGTACTTAATACAGCCGAAGCTAAGTTTTTCGCATTTAGCGAATTTGTTTCGATAAATTACCAAAGAGCAGACGCAAACTGTGGTGGTCATAGGGTATTGGATTGTGATTGTAGGGAAAGGAATAGAAAAATGGTTACTGGAAATATGGGCTTGGTAGTAGAAATCAGAAGAAGGGTACCTGAGTTCTACAATAAATTTCGGCAGTAATAGCGACTACTCTGTTTAAGAATCATAAGAGGATGAAGTATACTTGGAAAACGACTGGAAGTATTGGAAGATTACAGTTAGATTACATCATGGACAGGCAATGATTCCGAAGTAACATTACGGATTATAAGTCGTACCCAGGAGCACATATAGACTCAGATCACTATTCATTAATGATGAAGAGTAGGCTGAAGTGTAAGAGACTGTTCACAACGAATCGACGCTCAAAAACTTGGGGTACGGAAGCACTAAGGAACTATATATATAAATGACCTAGTAGATAGTGTCGGAAGTTCCAGGCGGCTTTTCGCGGATGATGCTGCAGTATACAGAGAAGTTGCAGCATTAGAAAATCGTAGCGAAATGCAGGAAGATCTGCAGCGGATAGGCACTTGGTGCAGAGAGTGGCAACTGACCCTTAACATAGACAAATGTAATGTATTGCGAATACATAGAAAGAAGGATCCTTTATTGTATGATTGTATGATAGCGGAACAAACACTGGTAGCAGTTACTTCTGTGAAATATCTGGGAGTATGCGTACGGAACGATTTGAAGTGGAAAGATCATATAAAACTAATTGTTGGTAAGGCGGGTACCAGGTTGAGATTCATTGGGAGAGTCCTTAGAAAATGTAGTCCATCAACAAAGGAGGTGGCTTACAAAACACCCGTTCCACCTATACTTTTGTACTGCTCATCAGTGTGGGATCCGTACCAGATCGGGTTGACGGAGGAGATAGAGAAGATCGAAAGAAGAGCGGCGCGTTTCGTCACAGGGTTATTTGGTAACCGTGATAGCGTTACGGAGATGTTTAGCAACCTCAAGTGGCAGACTCTGCAACAGAGGCGCTCTGCATCGCGGTGTAGCTTGCTCGCCAGGTTTCGAGAGGGTGCGTTTCTGGATGAGGTATCGAATATATTGCTTCCCCTACTTATACCTCCCGAGGAGATCACGAATGTAAAATTAGAGAGATTCGAGCGCGCACGGAGGCTTTCAGACAGTCGTTCTTCCCGCGAACCATACGCGACTGGAACAGGAAAGGGAGGTAATGACAGTGGCACGTAAAGTGCCCTCCACCACACACCGTTGGGTGGCTTGCGGAGTATAAATGTAAATGGAAATGTAAATGTTAGGACATGCTTGAAGTTCTCTGAAGCTATAGATAGTTTGATAATGAATGTCTCTGTAGGCAGTTGAGTTGAAGGGAAACGGGCATCTGTGAAAAGGGCAATTACAGAAGTGGGAGAGATGGACATGGATACAAGAAAGGTGAATCCGAAGAACCATGGATAACGGAAGGAACGCTTTAGTTGGACTTGCAAGAAAAATACGGAGAAGTCGAAAAAGAAATAATTGTTGGAAAGACATTAGGAATGCAATGGGAATTCCAGTGTTGAAACAGAGGAGAAATCAGACAGGTGGAAAGAGTACCCTGGAGATCTGTGTGAGGGTGAGGACTTGTCTGATGACGTGACAGAAGAAGAAACAGTGATCGACAGGTAAGAGACTGGGGATCCAGCATTAGAATAAGGATTTAAAAGAGTTTTCAATGACTTATGTTCTAACAAGGCAGAAGGGGATGGATAACATTCCATCTGAATTTCTAAAATCAGTGGGGGAAGTGTCAAAAAACGACTGTTCACGTCGGTGTGCAGAATGTATGAGACTGGTAATATACCACATGACTCTCGGAAAAATATCATCCACACAACTCCGAAGACAGGGAGTACCGATAATTGCGGGAATTATCACACAATCTGCTTAATATCTCATGCATCCAAGTTGCTGACAGGAACAATGTACAAAAAATGAAAACGACTCATTCTTTTGTTATTCATACAACTTTGTAATGTAAGTGTATATTTTGACTAAAATCAGGATGTGAAATTCTTATTTAACCATCAGTTGCCCGTTTCAGAAACCATTTTAATTTTTAATATGCACCTTCCATTAATAGCTGTGGTACAAATATGTCCAGAACTTTGCATAGCCGAAATCGCCTTTTTCAGCTTCAAAGTAGTATATTATTCCAAGGGAGCCATTTCTGTCTCCAGTAATACATACTTTGTTTCGGAGAGTGGCGAAAACATAAAAATGTGTAATATAGCTTAGGAGTTGAAATATATTACGAGGGCGTGCTGAAAAGATATGCCTCCGAATTTTTTTTATGTAAAAAGCCTTAAATCTTTTTAAACAAAACAAACATTATTTACATTCTAAAAGTTCATTCCTTAAGTCTACATATTTGTTTCTCAACTCAGTCACTCTAGCTACGAGCACATTTCTCCCAGCGAGAGGCCAGTTTGTTGACACAGTCACTGTAATATGTTTGGCGTGTTGACTAATCCGCGACCTCACCTCTGTTTGCACCACTTCATCACTATCAAAGTGCAGTCTTCTAAGGTATTCTTTTAAGTTTTGGAAACATGAAAATCATATGGGGCCTAATCGGGATGATCAACGACAATAAGCTCAAAGCGTCGCAGTGTTACAAATGTTGTAGCGCTCGTGCGTAGTCTGCAATCGTCATACTGAAGGAGAGCGTACTTCACGTGTGGACGAACTCTTTGAGATCGTTACTTCACTTTTCTGAGTTTTCTCTTTTTTCACGCACTGTCGCAGATACTTACACGCTATCATGTTACACACTACAATTCGGAGCCTTCTAGCGGCAGGCTGTCGCAGCTAACGTTAGCGAGACGTGGAAGTCGACTGAGTAATATTCATGGCATGTAATACTTCATTCGTCACTGAGAACAGAATAAAACATTCGGAGGCATTACTTTTCAGCACGCCCACATACATTTACGCTAGTGTTAACTTTGTTATTTAACTCATGTTTTGTGTAGAATATCCCATAAAGAAATTTATACAGCTTTAAGGGAAAAAGTGTTTAATAGGTCATAGAGGGGCAAGCCTCTCCCCGATGCTATTCAATTTGTATATTGAGCAAGCAGTAAAGGAAACAAAAGAAAAGTTCGGAGTAAGCATTAAAATCCATGGAGAAGAAATAAAAACTTTGAGGTTCGCCGATGACATCGTAATTCTGTCAGAGACAGCAAAGGACTTGGAAGAGCAGTTGAACGGAATGGACATCAACAAAAGCAAAACGAGGATAATGGAATGTAGTCGAATTAAGTCGGGTGATGGTGAGGGAATTAGATTAGGAAATGAGACACTTAAAGTAGTAAAGGAGTTTTGCTATTTGGGGAGCAAAATAACTGATGATGGTCGAAGCAGAGAGGATATAAAATGTAGACTGGCAATGGCAAGGAAAGCTTTTCTGAAGAAGAGAAATTTGTTAACATCGAGTATTGATTTAAGTGTCAGGAAGTCGTTTCTGAAAGTATTTGTATGAAGTGTAGCCATGTATGGAAGTGAAACATGGACGATAAATAGTTTAAACAAGAAGAGAATAGCAGCTTTCGAAATGTGGTGCTACAGAAGAATGCTGAAGATTAGATGGGTAGCTCACGTAACTAATGAGGAGGTATTGAATAGAACTGGGGAGAAGAGGAGTTTGTGGCACAACTTGACAAGAAGAAGGGATCGGTTCGTAGGACATGTCCTGAGGCATCAAGGGATCACAAATTTAGTATTGGAGGGCAGAGTGGAGGGTAAAAATCGTAGAGAGAGACCAAGAGATGAATACACTAAACAGATTCAGAAGGATGTAGGCTGCAGTAGGCACTGGGAGATGAAGAAGCTTGCACAGGATAGAGTAGCATCAAACCAGTCTCAGAACTGAAGACCACAACAATAACAACAGAAGGGCAATGGTCTGTGATTCCAAAATAATTTTCCAGATAACAGTATTCAGCAGCGGCCGTAAAAAGGTAGCTAGTTAGTGACGAGAGTGTGGAAGTTCGTCCGGTAAGCGAGCGTATTTCTATCAACACAGTTTTGAAAAACTACGCTGCTGTTGTTTTATGCTGTAGTATTTGTGCTGCACTGTATCTGTTACAATGTGCTGTACGGCATCGGAATCACCAAGAATAGGTCTACAAAGAAGATGCTAGACGACATTCTCATTGCATACGGAGCAGCAAACAAAAAGTTCGATACAGGACAGTGAATAATACTGAGAACTCTGGAATTTGAAGAAGAAATACTCCACCATCAGAGCAAACAGCCTTAGAATTCATCAACTTTCCCGGAATTTCCCAGAGGAAAGCCAGACGCACAAGGATCCGAGCTTTGACAGTAAGTAATTATCCAAGGCGACTTAATGATTCTGCCTGGACGTTAGGCCAACACAATAGTCCCAACAAGAGATATGTTCCTAAAATCTACCGATCGTTGTAATTTTTTACTCTTTCGCCATCAGTTAAATCTTTAAATTCCTTCTGCATGGTGTTGTAATGTCGTTCCATTGCAAATTTGCAAAAACCGTGAATTATGCAACTTTTATCGTATAACAGATGCTGAGAATTCTCATCCTTCTCATCTATTCCTATTCATTATCAAAGGATTGTGGCATCGCTAGACTGCCTCTTTTTGTGTCAGCAGCCATTAGAGCTATGAACTTCCTTCAGTCCACAAACAAATTGCAGAAGCCAAGTAACACTGACACGGCGGAGGCTTTGTAGAGCTGAAGAAAGTCTTGCTGAACAAAAAGTGTCACACCCTAATGCTAAACGAAATGTCTGGTACTTAAAATAAGAACCGAGCGAAGCCGAGACATATGGATCCGTGGCCGTTTCGCAAGCAGTGGTCAATGTTGACTTATATAAAGGAAACCCAGTATATGCACAACTGAGATTTTTCAGATGTCACTTTAATTTCAGGTCTCGAATAAATTTACGCTTTTCATTTATCAACTTTGAAGATATTTAGTGTGCAGTCTGTGCCAAAATTAAAAATCATTACGGAATAATACAGCAGTCTTGGAATGTGGTATCCTCCGGCGAGCAGTGTAAGCGGTTATTGGTAGTTGGTTTTTCATTTTGTAACATTTACGTTGCTACCAAGCACACCACAAAAACGGAGGAGAATTGAGTGTTATGTTACATGTGGTAAAAAGCAATTTATACCTGAATTATTCCCAAAACTGCAATATGGTAACAAAAAACATAACAGTATGCTAAAAGTTATGGGTTATGTAATGTTAAGTGTTGCTGTATTTATTGATGACAAATATAGTCTTAGAAGTATTTTTAAGCTATGTTTTACACCATCCTGTGTGTTCATCATTTGACATCACCATTAAAAGCGGCAATGTTTGCTGACGATTATTATCGACCATTTCTGCTTAGCCATCGATGATGGAATCAATATTAGCATTAAAGATTGGTTAAAATTTCACATCCCTAAATAGAATCACATCTCGGCATACGCCAAAGGAAATAGGAAATAGGGCGGGAAGATTTGGGATCGGGTCACTCTAGTGGAAGGGCTGGGTTTCCCACATAACTGCTTCACAAATCATCATCTTTAACTTAAGTCAAAAGAGTAATGAAAACAAGCAACAGTACAACTGACTGAGCATACTTCAGAAAACTGACTTCTAAACAGCTGTCCGATTATGAGCCGCCAGTCATTAACTATACGCCAAAAGTACGAATTTTAAAACCAATTAACAGTCCCTGAATATTTACCTACAGTTATTTAAAATTCTCTGACCTGATTCTAAGCAAATGATTGTTAAACATTTGTTATTGGTCGTGAACACACTGTCATTCAGCAGACAAAAAAATGCAGAATTTAAAAAAAAACTATCAACAGTCACTGAATAAGCAGCTACGGTTAGCCGAAGTTCACTGATCAGATTTTAAGCAAGTGACTTGTAAACAGCTGCTATTAATTATGAACCACTGTCATTCATTAGACATCAAAATACAGATTTTTTTAAAAACGATTGACCGTCACTAAATAGACAGCTACAGTTAGCCAAAATTCACTGATTAGAATTTAAGCAAACGACTTATAAACGTCTACTATTAATTCTGTAGCCACTGTCATTCAGTATGCAGCAAAATACAGGATTCTAGAAGCAATTGGCAGTTAATGGATAAGTAACTACATTTAGCCAATACTCCAAAATATCATGCCCACTAACGAAAACCGCTTTGCAATGCAGGCGATAACTGATAGTGAAAATCAGGCTCGTCGCCTTCACAGGAGTCGATTCGTTCGTCTCCTGTGCTGTCCAAAACTCCAAACCTCTTGCCCCTCTGGTCCACTCGATCCGCAAAGGACACAATCACCGCCAAAAACGTTCCTGCTACGCTGCTTTTGTCCTCTCCGATGGCGCCACTGGCGTACCTTTCAGTTATCCAGACAAAGATCAACAACAACGGGCGAAACCAATAGAAGGCCTAGCCTGCACCGCTGAACTTCATCCACTAAAGCTCAAAGACGCCCTGCCAAGGGCAGAAGGTACAGATGGGGCTAGCTACCCTCAACTTGACTAACATGTACTCTAAAGTTCCTCCTGTTCAATTCATTATGGACCAAGAAATGAATTGGACTCAGAATTCTAAATATTTTACGTTGCCCTATAAAACAGTTTATTAGAAGGGGTTGGTCTAGCGCGGCTCCGACGTTAAACCCACAGACAAACACATAGTCTCTGACCATCCTTTGAAATCGCGCCTCCCACAATTGCATATACACACCTGACGATTATGCGGGAGCTCAGTAATGCATCTCGATCTTGCCAAGTTATACTGGAAGTTTTGGAGATTGATGCACTCAGGGTGCAGCTCGTCAGTGGTCCGAAGATTACTCAAGGGAGAGTTAACTGGATAGGCCAGTATTAATGAGGCCAGAGTGAACTTAATGGCCTCAAGCTGAGCTGTATTAAAGGCAAGACTTAATCACGAGATAGAGAGGTTCCGACTTATGAGTTTTTATCAAAATAGCCTCCTAATTCCTATTCATGTGCTCAAAGTACGGCTGGGGGTAGTAAGGACTAGTGGCAACATGCCTTACACCATGATCGAAACAAAATCTTCGGAATTCCCTAGACATAAATGATGGAGCATTGTCACTTACTAGGGTGCTTCGTGATCCAAAGACGGCGAACTTTTTGCTAAGATGCTGTACATATTGGCCTCTCGTGCCTGCAGATTGGCCTTTAGTGACCCCTTGGATGTGAATTAACCACTACCAATGGTCCAACCTCCCACCCCACGTAGATGTGTGGAACGGATCCTCGTATGTAGTCCACGAAGAGATAATCCATAGATCTGCTCTCATTAGTAGACTCGAGAAGACCTCTGCGTGAGTTATAATAGCTTTTCCCTTGTTTGCGTAACTGACACCCCTACCCACTAGCCAACTTTAATCCTTACTCATAAACAGCCATACCACATGTTGTCTACTTCTGGACAAGTTCTTATGGAAACCGAGCTGACTGCCTACCACCATGCTATGAAAATACCCAAAAACAGTGGGAAACAATACCTGAGGCAAACAAATTTTGAATGAATGTGTGACACGCAATATATTTATTAAGAGCATACCCGTCTATGTCCTCGTCATTGGAAAGCCTTATTTTGGTTTGGAAAATACGAAAATCTTCTTCGTATCTCTCCATAAGAGTTCAGAAACTTCAGTCAACACAGCGCCACACAAGGCAAATTGGCCGCCCTCCTCCACATAATACGGCGAGTCGCAATCTTCATACTTGAGTCGGCCAAGCTGTTCCCTGGGCCCCTGGCATTATGAGCTTTAAATCGAAATGTGGACATGCGGACTGCCCAACGAGCATCCCCAGCAGTTTTTCTGGGGAGGGAAATACACAGCTCAACATTTGATTATCAGTTTATGCTCTACGTAGAAAGACTTCCGCAAGACTAAGAGAGCTGCTAAAGCTTCCCACTCATACACATGAATATTTTAATTCAACGGGAGATGAGCAGCGCGAAAGCGTAGGAGACGAGACACCGCTCCCCATGATGTTCTGGAGGAATGCCGCCACTACCCTAGAACTGGAATCGTCGGCTCTAAATAATAAAGAGCTTGCCGAATTCCAGCATAAGTAACACAGGAGGGTTGCTAAGGGAGCCTTTAATTGCCCCAAAGGAAGCTTGATGAGCCTCCCCACAAAGGTAGGGCTCGCCTTTCTTGCTCAGGTTATTCTAGGGTGCCACAAATTGGGCGAAGTTAGGAACAAATTTCCGAAAGAAATTCACCATTTCAATAAATCTGGCTGCTCCCTTCTTGCTTGGGGGGAGGGGGGTGGGGGGATAGGTGAGGGTGAAATGGGGAGGGAACTCATGCGTGGAACGTGTCCACTTCTAATCAGTGCTGACTACTTGAAACAAAACCAAAAAAGGACCCAAAAAGAATATAAAGGCTTGATGAGGTCCCATATAGAGAACCAAAGTGTATCCGTGAACCAGGTGAAGTAGTTGTGAAGGTGATGCAGTGGAACTGATTCCAAGACGACCATCTGGTTGAGTGCCCTCTAATCGATGACTGGACGATAATCGCCACTCTCTCCTTTAGGAACAAGAGAAATATCTGAAGCGAAGGGAGAAGACGAAGGTCTAGTGACACCATCCTGGAGCGTGTTATTAACCCCCATGCAAAATCTTCATCTTGGGATGGGGATAATCTATAAGACGTCATACGAACAGGAGTATCGTCAACCATGCGAATATTATATCGGATACCTAATTTATTAGTGAGGACATTGCGAAATCGGGGTCACATGCTCAACAGTTACCTAGATTCGCCAGGTTTCGAATGATCAGTGGCAAACTCAGACAACCCCGACCGCACATCATTAATCACTTGAAAGCTCCGACATGGGCAGAATGCTGTCCTTTCATTAAGCAAAATTTGAAATAAAAGGCGCGAGCTTGTTGATCAAGAACCAGACTGGTACGCTCAATGAAATCACAGTCCAATATCAAGTTAACTGACAAATTCTTAGCAACGACAAAGTTGACAGGCCAGTGCCTAACTTGCACTGAAACTCCCCTACCAAAGGTAACTCTTGTCCATTGACCACTTGACGTCATTATTCAACTGGGGGCACACATAAGGAAGCATCAAAGTTCTCATTTCTCTAATGTGCGAGCAAATCTTAACAGAAAGCCAGCTATCTCTTCATCCTCTTGTTCTACGTCACCAGATGCTCAGACGCGTGTCCTACTTCACCTGACATGACCACACGAAATGTCTACTGTCACCGCGGCTGAACCAGATCTTAGGCTTAACCTTACCGAGAGCCAAGACGGCAGCCTTCTGCTGGTTCCCCTGAGATGGAGTAACAAGACGATCGCACGCCTCCCGTTGCCCATCAACAAATCTTAAGCCCTCCCTCTCGGCATCCAAGGTATCTAATTCCACGAAGGTGGTAGGTTTCCTAGAAAAAGCCATACATAACTGATCCTCAGACTTCATGCCTTCTATCTAATATGGTCTTAATCACATCACCTTGAACAATCTCCAACCCCAGAGCTAGCACAGCAGTGTGGATCTAATCACTGTATCTAGGCAAAGTCTAATGCTGGTACTGCACGTGTCAAAAGTGCTTGTGCTCCAATTCATGCCTGGTCTTGTGTGACAAATTCATCTGAATAATGCGCTTTCCCAATTCAAGAAGTGATCCTTCACTCTGTAATTTCAGAGAAAATCTTGGTTAAAGTCTCGCAAGTGAACGGATAAAGAAGCCGAAGAACAGTGGAACATGAATTCCCACTGCATCAGCATGAAATTCGGACCAAACCGTTAATCATAACACAGAGTCAACCTGTTCAACCTGCTCAATAGGAAGCGTGTTAGTCACTTGTAGTAGATGCAAAGTGAGGCTTGACAACCTAGAAAAAGTATTAAAGGACATCATGCTAACTGGTGTCTCATTTCCTTTCCACTCTCCTGACGGCGTAGATTATCACCTACAACATTCCAACATTCCTCTCGCCTACACTAGTTAGGTTATGTAATGCGAGAAGACTCAAATCTATCTTTAGCTCCCCAAACTAATTACGCTGTCAATGGCAGCACTTTCGTCGGCCTTCAGGGATGCTTGCATCAAATCGTAAAGACCATTCACCTATTGTGTGGGCTTTGCTTGAATCCTATACTCTTGCTTGTGGGTAGGTTGATTGTCCTGTACGAAGTTCATACTCGTGTTTTCCCGCAGCCCTGCCAACGCCGCCGAATCACCACTGAGCCCAGCACCTACATCAGCAGTAGCGCCGAGGCTGAGGTCCAAGGCTTACCCCACTGCGCTGCGTAAAACAGCAGCCAATTGAGGCACTGCACCCTTGACCGACTGCTGCCTAGTTCGTAACTCGTGCAAAAGGTGGTTTTCTTTGAGGGAGCATATACCTGGGCATGGCCTGGCTTCCATGCTGACGATTGCTACCTGGAAAACAGTATGTAATAAATCAATACATTTTATAGTTAACACGACTAATGTAGTAACGGGGAATGCTGCTGCAAGAAGGGAAAGGATAGCCAGATAGCCGCTACACCTCCAACGCCCCCCCCCCCCCCCATGCGTCTTTCCAGACAAGGGAAAATATCCATCTCTTGGTTCCAGTTGATAATTAGGAATTCGTGTGCGAAGATTTGGGATCAGGTCACCCTAATGGAAGGGCTGGGTCCCCATGTAACTGCTTCAGCGTTCATAATCTTTTGTACATAACTTGCCTTTATTAATGTCAAATGAATATTAAAAGCAGTATGAACAGTAAGGCTGATGGAGCTGACTTCAGGAAAATTACTTTTAAATAGCTGCCACCAATTAAGAGCCACTAGCCACTAACTACTCCAAAAGTACAGAATTTTTAGAACAATTAATTACAGTTAGCAAAATTCACTGAGCAGTTTTTTTAACTAAACGACCTTTAAACAGTTATCACTAATTATGAACCCACTGTCATTCAGTAGACAGAGAAGGTACATAATTTTAAAGACAGTTAACAGTCACTGAATAGTTAGTTACAGTTACCCAAAATTTCGTGATCAGATTTTAAGCAAATCATTTTCAAATAGCTGTTATTACTAATGAACCCACTGTCATTTAGTAGACAACAAAATACAAAATTTAAAGTAGACAGTAGACAATCACTAAATAAGCTGCTACAGTTAGTCAATATTCAATGATCAGGTTTTAGACAAATGATTTTCAAACAGCTGCTGTGGTGGTTGCATAAACTCCACCCATGTGGTTGATGGGGAAAGCGAAGGGTAATGACAAACACAAAAGTTACTTAACTTGGACAGGATGGCCGCCGTCCTTTCACTCCTTAATCCTGAAAGAAACCAGACTGCCTCCACTAGCGTCGAATCGGCCAAGTAACCTCCAAGTCGTCGGCCGGTGTGGCCGTGCGGTTAAAGGCGCTTCAGTCTGGAACCGCGTGACCGCTGCGGTCGCAGATTCGAATCCTGCCTCGGGCATTGATGTGTGTGATGTCCTTAGGTTAGGTAGGTTTAAGTAGTTCTAAGTTCTAGGGGACTGATGACCACAGATGTTAAGTCCCATAGTGCTCAGAGCCATTTGAACCATTTTTTTTGAACCTCCAAGTCCCTGGTATGTTTTCCAAAATATCATGTCTACTCATAGAACCCGCTTTCCAGTGCAGGCGATAACCGACAGTCAATACCAGGCTCGGCACCTTCAAAATAGCTGATTTGTTCTCTCGTGTACCATCCACAACTCCACACCTCTTGCGCCCCTGACCGACTCGCTTCCGCACATCACGCTATCACTGCCCGAAACCGTCCTGCTACGTGGTTTTTGCCACCACTGATGACGTCACCGGCGTACCTCCAAAGTCATCGAAACGAAGATCGTTAAGCAGGGGCCAAGTCGGTAGAAGGGTGAGCCTGCACCGCTTGCTGTCGGCATACTCCGAAGTACATAGTTCCCAAAAAATGGTGGGCTACCGAATTCCACTCTGGCCGTATGCCGATATTTTGGGGTGCAAGTGGTGCCCGAAAGTATTATCCTAGACTGTCGTATTTAACAACAATGGACTCTTTGTTTATAGTTTTATGAAAAATCTGCCAGACAACAATTAATACCTTTGAATAGCTTTCTGCAAGTATTTTTGAGGCCTCGACAATCGTTCATGGAATGCAAATTGCTTCTAACAGTGTGTGTAAATCATTTCGTAGATGATGTTAACCTTACAATGCTGTTGGAGGCAGTGATTTCCATTATTCACTGTCTTTTGAGAAAAAAGCGTGATTAAAAATTGTTTTCTGTTTTCTTTCACACCATTGTCTTTGTTCACACTTACTAATCTACTCAACGCATGGGAATGAAAGCTTGTTCACGATCTCTCTACATTAGGAAGCTGGATTCGCCACAGAACATTGCCCCCTTCAGTAAACCATGTCGACTACCTTACTGCAGTGTTATGTCAGCTGTGCAGCTTAATTTAACGAATTAATGGCTAGCTTTACCCAGTAAAAGTTATAGAAAATTTGCGCCTTCCCACGGGAAGGAATTTAAAGTTCTCGTGGCTTTAGCTAATCAAATAAAACCACTGGCTCCAGTTAATGTGAAAAATTTCTGTCGCTCTTTAGTACAACAGGCGTTAACTGGGGCGAGCTAGATTAAATGCACAAACTTCCGTACTCACGTTGGTGAGTTGCTGTCGTTTTACAGCCTTACGTTCTGAACAGCACAGCACATTTCTACCTATGGTTACCCGGAAAATTCTGTTCCATACTTTGTATGCTTCCACCTTATTAATCGGTTGATTTTCTCCACTCGGTGCGTAGGCGGCAGCTGTCGAAGACAAGGGCTAGTTGCTACATTTTATGGAAACTGCTGGGTGAGAAAAGCAGCATGGTAGCGCAGCGTGAGATTTGCGGCACTTCGGTTAAATGCAACGCTCATCTCCCAGACTATAACCTAGAGCTGCGAGTGCTGGACGCCAGATATAAACCATCGATCCAGCCTTGGTAGTTATGAAACACAGTCCAATAATTGAATTTCTTCTCTTTGTGCGTGCGCAGCAAACGCAACGGGTTTAGGTGCGTAGGGAGAGAGAGAGAGAGAGAGGGAGAGAGAGATATGGAGGATGGGAGAAGGAGTGCATGTGTGTGTGTGTGTGTGTGTGTGTGTGTGTGTGTGAGGGGGGGGGGTCTGACTGTGTTGTCGTAAGCGTATTCGCACTGCAGCAGTACGCCTCTAGCTGCCAACGCAGCCGATACAATCTTCATCGCACGTTCATCTATCGTTTCGCGTTTAACACCGATGAGCTGTGGCGCTGCGCAGCTACTGGTTATAGTACCCCGGACATATGGTCTTTGAAAGCTGTGACGTCATGCATGATGAAGTCCCTACACTCAGCACAGGCCTGTGAGAAATGGTGGTTACTCAGCTGTGATACAAATTTACTGTACGTTGCAACCGAGACTGGCGAGCATTGCTCGAAACAAGGCACGTCTAAAATGCCGTAAACACATTACACGACGTGTGAACGGCAAGTAGTCGATTTTTTCCTCGATTTATTGTATGAAGCAAGAATGGGATTTCCAAATATTTACCTGCATAACAAGGTAAAACATCTTTTCGGTGTATCTGTCACGCCATACACCAAATTACTGAGATCGCTGAATAATTTAGACGTGCCTCGGTCTCAGTATTTCCCAGTTTGCTGACGTCACCCGGTCCCTACAAGCGAGCAAACGTTGCTGGAAGTAACTCAGCTTCAAGTGTCCTAACTCATTATGTGTGGCGGCTACAGGGTAAATATGTTAACATTAAACTTAACACTTAGTCCTGCATAGGCTGTGAATTTGCTGAAGGCTAAATCCACGTTCCATCAATCATTGCCGCAGTTATTTTCTCGACGTGAGTGGTCACTTTTGGTCTTAGAGACCACTGTCAAGTGATGCAGACAAGCAGCAAAATTAATCACCTCTGATAATCCGAATATTTCTATTACGGTGTTCATAACACGTAACAGTTCACAACGCAAACAGGCGAGTAAAAGCAGAAACAGTATCCCCTTGTGGTGGTTATTCGATCGTTTCCAATTGTCATGGGGCAAACAGCTGGGGCATCTGTTGTGGGAGAGAGACACTGAGCACACTGACAGCATTGCAAAGTATTCCTCTCTCTCTCTCTCTCTCTCTCTGTCTCTGTCTCTCTCTCTCTGCAGAAAACACAACTTGATGCACTCTACTTGTTATGTGCATCCACTTTATTAACTGGAATGTTCTGTCATACAGCTAGTTACACTCCAGATACACTAACAGGAGTTGATACGCAATGAGCACCTTGACAGGATGCTACCAAAAATAAACTATGTGATCAAAAGTATGACACCCCCAAAAACACACGTTTTTCATATTAGATGCATTGTGCTGCCACCTGCTGCCAGATCCTCCATTTCAGCGACCTCAGTAGTCATTAGACATCGTGAGAGAGCAGAATGTGGCGCTACGCGGATCTCACGGACTTTGAATGTGGTCATGTGATTGGGTGTCACTTGTGCCATACGTCTGTACGCGAGACTTCCACACTTCTAATCATCCTTAGGTCCACTGTTCCTATGTGACAGCGAAGTGAAAACGTGAAGGGATACGTACAGCACAAAAGCATACAGGTCGACCTCGACTGTTGACTGACAGAGACCGCTGACAGTTGAAGAGGGTCGTAATGTGTACTAGGCGGACATCTGTCCAGACCATTACACAGGAATTCCAAACTACATCAGGGTCCACTGCAAGTACTATGACAGTTAGGCGGGAGGTAAGAAAACGCGGATTTCATGGTCGAGCGGCTGCTCATAGGCCACACATGACGCCAGTAAATGCCGAACGACGCACTGCTTGGTGTAACGAGCGTAAACATTGGGCGATTGAACAGTGGAAAAACTTTGTGTGGAGTGATGCATCACGGTACACAATCTGGCGATCTGATGGCGGGGTGTGGGTATGGCGAAAGCCCGGTGAACTTCATCTGCCAGTGCGTGCAGTGTCAACAGTAAAATTCGGAAGCGGTAGTGTTATGGTGTGGTCGTGTTTTTCATGGAGGGGCTTGCACCCTTTTTTTTTTTTTTTTTTTTTTTTTTTTGCGTGCACAGGCCTACAGTGATGTCTTAAGCACCTTCCAGCTTCCCACTGTTCAAAAGCAATTCGGGAATGGTGGGCTGCAGCTTTCAGCACGATTGAGCACCTGTTCATAATGCACGGCCGGTGGCGGAGTGGTTACACGACAATAACGGACTGGCCTGCACAGAGTCCTGACCTGAATCCTATAGAATACTTTGGGATGTTTTGGAACGCCGACTTCGTGTCAGGCCTCACCGACCGACGCCGATACCGCTGCTTAGTGCAGCACTCCGCGAAGAATGGGCTGTCATTCCCCAAGACACATTCCAGCACCTAAATGAAGGTATGCCAGCGAGAGTGGAAGCTGTCATCAAGGCTAAGGGTGGGCCAGCACCATATTGAATTCCCGTACTACCGATGGAAAGTGCCACGAACATATAAGTCATTTTCAGCCAGGTGTCGGGATACATTTCGTCACATGGTGTATGCACACCTCTGGGGTACGCTGATCAGCATTTCAGTCCTATGCAGGCTTACCTTCAGTAGAGTAAGTAGCCATTCCTACAGATTAAGAATAGTATGTTACACGAAAGCTTTCGGAAAGTAAGGTCCCATCGTTCGCGAAATGGAAACTACAGAAACTGACTGCTACACCTCTCAGCTACTTCTCAACACAGTCACAGCGAGAATTTAGACATTTATCATAACGCTAACCCAATAGAATAACCTCGTCATAGAACACAGCTGCCTGTGCATTCCGCCACTTCTCTGCGCTGGCCTGCAGTACGTTTTCTGTAACAAAAAATTGACTTTATAGCCAGTGGTTCATGTGAGTAGAGATGAACATCAGAGGGAGCCAAATCCGGGCTGACTGATGAGTGATCAAACAGTTCACATAGAAAACTCTGCAGGGGTGTCCTCATTGCCCCTGCAGTATGCAGCCGGGGATTGTCATGAAGAAGGAAATGATAACAGGTAGATTATTTGGGGCTGCTAGAATTCAGGGACAACCTTACAGTGGGCACCCATACTTGGCGGTACACACAATTATTCTAGACATCTTTACGTGCTCAGCGTCTGCTTAGAACTGAGAAGAGCAACGTAACGTGAGCGGCAGGCATACTAGAGACATTGTCCAATAGATCTGTGTATCAATGGAATTTTATAGTTGGAGATCGCATCACAGTATGACCATAGAACTTGCACGTACGCTTTATCACCAACTTTAGAAGTTTGATAAACGTCAAATCACTGAAGTAAGGGCCTCGGGAGCGTCATACTGACATTTCACCCTGACAGCCGTACTGAAATGTTTGAAGATCACAGTCCTTCCTGAAAGACTTCGCTGAGAGGAAAGCATGAGAATGTTCGATTAGTTATGAAAGATAGATGACTGAAATCGGGGCACAGGCTCCACGCAGAGAGACACCACGAAACGCCAGGAGCAGATTACAGGTGTCGAGTTGTCATGTGTCGTTTGCGTCTGAAAACATACCACTGACAACAGAGATTTACATCGTGTAGAACCAGAATCAACTGAGGCACTGAGTGTGTTGTAACCAGGCGAAACTACTTTCGTCTGACCACAACTGTGAGTTCTTTGATTGTTTGTTGAGGTGGCTCATGAAATTATGCCGGCCGGAGTGGTCGTGCGGTTCTAGGCGCTACGGTCGGAGCCGAGTGACCGCTACAGTCGCAGGTTCGAATCCTGCCTTGGGCACGGATGTGTGTGATGTCCTTAGGCTAGTTAGGTGTAATTAGTTCTGAGTTCTAGGCGACTGATGACCTCAGAAGTCAAGTCTCATAGTGCTCAGCCATTTGAACCATTTGAGCCATGAAATTATAACACATACTAGTTTTCTTTATTACATAATTAAGTGAAAGACTGACTTAATTTTTACACTGTTGTTTGCCACGGGAGTGCTTGATAAACTATAACTGTTACCGACTATTAAAGCGTCACTTGATAAGCAGATGAACAATGTGTTCTCTTGCAGTACAGTGATCCATATATAAATGAAGAAGTCCATCAGAAACTGTAACCACCATGTTGATCCTATACGATGATGTTCACCACTATAGCTGAGATTTCGAACTGGGGCAGAGTTCGTGCTAGCTCAACATGACATTGACCTTAGCCTGAGAGCGCTGCAGTGACGAGAGGGGAGGTGTGGCTTCGAGGGGTATCTCCTATACGTTGTTGTTGACTTCAAGGAGTCCTCGCTGATGCCTGTGGTATAGATTCGTGTAATGATCTTTGGTGTGGCAACGCGAACTCTGTATGATACCACAGAATTGGTTTCTGCACCTACAGTCATGAGTTTTGCTTCTGTTTCTGGCGGACGGGCCACGCCAATGTGTCCGTAGGCGATCTAGTGAAAGGTCACAGAAAGAAGCCAATTTCGAGACGTGTACATCTCGTAGTCCTGGAATCACTATGAGAAGAGCTGTCGGATGTGACAACAGGAGTAGTTTGGTAATTTTTGAAGGAAGCAAAATGTCTGTCAGTATGAGGTATCTACAGTATATCCTGTTGTCATACCCTTAATGATCAGTGTACCAAATGGTATATCCATTCAGGAGAGTAAAAGACTCACTCACCATTTCACACCACAAATGCCTTGAGAAATCTACCATCCCTCACTTACCTCTCTGGCCCCCAGCTTTATTACTCACAGAGCTTGTTTGGAATGTGATGGTAAGACAGATACTTTCGTGCCAGCGTGCAGCCAGCATTCTTCCTGACCTTGTAATCAAGACAAGCAGTTTCTCAAAATGACATCTGGAGAGTGTTTGCTTCTATTTTAAAAAGAATACTGGAGTGTGTTCGTGCACTTGGGGATCACGCCTCTTAATGGACGGACATGAGATGCCAATTATCTTATTAAGTTGTCATTATATTTTCACACCCAACTGGACTGGTGCAAGCATTGGCACGTCGCTTCCAGGATACAGGCAGGTGCAGGCGAATTAATAACGAAGGTCGGTTTGCCAGACAGCGTTGATTCATCTTTTAGGCGGTTTACATCATCTGAATACGTCATTGGTAGTTTGGTGCCCATGTCCCACCACAGATACACAATTCGCAATCGTTTCGAAAAACGATCTCACTTTTCCACGTGGAATAACGTTACATGCATACGGATGGGATTGGACAAATTTCGTACTAGACGAGTGGGGTGGGGGTGGGGGTGGTCGTGGGACGTGGGGGGGTGGGGCCTATGAGTGCCGACAGGCGAGAATCCGGCTTCATTCTACCACTATCATTGCTAAATACAGATTAAAGGGCGCACTTGTGAAAACACAGCATAAGGCCAGGAACAAATCACAATTATGTGTTTTGATTAGACAATGTACAATGATTAACCAATTGTCCCTTTTATAAAGCTTTTATGAACGATGCTGTCAACAGTTGCACTACTTTTATTGTCGACTAGTTTTAACCCATACAGGTTCATTTTCAAGCCTAGCCTGGTCTCAATAATGAACATCTTAGTGGCAACATATGCTTTATAAAGTGTTTGTAGAATGAATGTCACAGTCCACACTTGCCTCATAGCAAGCGAAAAGCAAATTTGCTAAGCGACACGTGTGGATTGCGACATTCCTTCTGCAAACACTTTATAAAGCGTATGTCGCCACTTCGATGTTCATTATTAAGACCAGACACAGTCAGTGTAACCTAAGTAGGCTAGGCTTCAAAATGAACCTGTAAGGTTCGAAACTAATATCTTCATATAAGCACTGCAATTGTGGATAGAATAGTTAATAAACGGTAATAAAGGTGCTGGTTCCCTGTCAACAAAACGTTGAATTTGAAAAAAAAAAAATTATTTGTGTTTAGTTTCAGTTACCATTTACGTATAAATACCTTTGTTCTTTTAATACAAATGTGATTTATGAATGAATGTATTTTTTATGTGAAATTGTTAGTGAAAACGTTCTTATTTTGGAAATTTGTACTATGTCCAGTGGATTAGAACTTCAGAAGCATGGAGACCAGTCCAGAACGTAATCACACTACAGCCACAGCCCGCCAGAAGATAAACGCTCTTACATACACAGCAACATTCAGCAGAAGCCCCCATCCATTTCCAAGAGCCATGGGCTGAGTCTGGAACAGTGAGCAACTGCTACGTGGCAACAGCCGGAACCTGGTCAACGGCTCCTGTTCCAGAAGTTTCAAAGCTACACTTATCCCCCCAGGTTCAACCCGACATCATCGGTACAACTGGAAAATACTGTGTCACAAAGACCCATACATAAGTCTCAGGAGGTGATTTGAATATTCTCTTATAAAATCTAGGTTCATTTTGATTTTATGCGCAAAAATACGTTTTTTTTTACTTTTTTTACGACCACCGCTTCTGTTTTTCAGACTTGTGTGAAACGGTTCGAATCTTACCACAAAAATAAGAAAAATACATGTAATTTATGGTCGTCGTGTTGCTTTGTGAATGTTTTATCTGTTACCACGCTAAAATGTACATAAAATGCAAGTAACATCCGGTTTCACGGTATTCACGCATTCTGAGACGGTTTAAAGTGATGCGTATAACAATAAATATGTATTCTTACAATGATTATAAGAAGTGTTTCCAAAAATTTTCCATCTTTTGGGTTTTATGTGAAGAAAATCACGATTTTTCTCATGAAAATGTGTTTAGCATAAATATGCTGCATTTTAAGTGCTGCTCCTTGGATATAATGAAAAACAAATGGTTATCACTGTTGATCATCATTTCATTGTGTATACATTGAATATTTTATTCACCGATGGCTTAAAATCATCGAAAAACCTTTTGATGTGGAAGACAATGCGTGTACCAAACAAGACTTGTGCCCGGTCCTGTGCAAAATGTTGTATTGTTTTATCGAGCATGTGAAGCTTTATCAGTGACCACACAGAAAATTAACCTAACACAAAAACTGCTATAAAAATTAATTTCAGATAAAAGATCACCTCATTTCTAATCAATAGAAAACTTTTTACTGCGCTCTCTCCAAAAACTACTGTGCTATCTTTCAGAAAATTTACTTTCAGAGAAAACAAGCTTAGGTTTGTCAGATTTAGTATTGGGATGAAAAGTTGATAGTATTTTGTCATGCATACATTCTTTGACAATTTTTCTGCTTCTTTCATCCAATTATACTCATATTTGATTCGGACTGGTTGTTGCAACATTATACACAATAATTATTCACCTGAGTTTTTGAAGCACATGTTTCTTAATTTTCTATTTTTATTAATGCATACTGTAAATGAATAATTTCAATATTCTACTGGTTACAGAATGAAAATTTCACTCTGTAGCGGAGGGTGCGCTGATATGAAACTTCCTGGCAACTTAAAACTATGTGCCGGACCGAGACTCCAACTCGGGACGTTTGCCTTTCGCTGGCAAGTGCTCTACCAACTGAGCTACCCAAGCACGACTCACGGCCCGTCCTCACAGCTTTACTTCCACCAGTACCTCGTCTCCTACCTTCCAAACTTAACAGAAGCTCTCCTGCGACTTTGCAGAACTAGCACTCCTGATGGAAAGGATATTGCGGAGGCATGGCTTAGCCACAGCCTGGGGGATGTTCCCAGAACAATTTTTCACTATGCAAAAAGTTCAATATAGTAAGGTGTTAAGTAATTCTGTTTATGTAATATGGTTGTATTGTAAATTTATCTACGTAATATAAATTATTTACCCATATCATTATCCTAGCTTCATACAGCATTTAATATTTTGTTAGGTATCATGTTTATATTTGCTTTTATATTGTGCACTGTATTAAGTATTTCTGGTTACTTTTCATATGTTTGTTTGTACAGTCTCAAGCATGTATGGATAAAATGTGTGAAATTATATAACAGAAAAAATAAAAAATTAAAAATTAAACAAAATTAAATAGAGATAAAAACTATGAAGCAAAAAGAAAATACAATGAAATAACAGAAAATAAAACAAATAAAAATGAAAGGGAAAGCCTCCCACGGGCATGTGACCTTGACATGGTGGTGAAGCTTGGGTGCTTTGAGGAGACAGTAGACTATACTGGGCAGGATCAATGATGTCAAACAGGTAGTTGTAGAGGAGCCAGTATAACAATACCCAAATCGAAAGAAAGTAAAATCTGTACCTTATCACTTGCTGCTCCCGAGTCAACTAAAATCTACATTGGTTGTCAAGCTATGTGAGTCTAATGTCAAAATTATAGCAGAGTAAGAGTTGGGAACCAGAATGAATAACGCCCCTATCATAGCACAGCTGAAAGCAAGGGGAAACTACAGCCGTAATTTTTCTCAAGGCCATGAAGCTTTACTGTATGGTTAAATGATGATGGCGTCCTCATGGGTAAAATATTCCGGAGGTAAAATAGTCCCCCATTCAGATATCCGGGCGGGGACTACTCAGGAGGACGTTATCAGGAGAAAGAAAACTGGCGTTCTACGGAACGGAGCGTGGAATGTCAGATCCCTTAATCGGGCAGGTAGGTTAGAAAATTTAAAAAGGGAAATGGATAGGTTAAAGTTAGATATAGTGGGAATTAGTGAAGTTCGGTGGCAGGAGGAACAAGACTTCTGGTCAGGTGACTACAGGGCTATAAACACAAAATCAAATAGGGGTAATGCAGGAGTAGGTTTAATAATGAATAGGAAAATAGGAATGCGGGTAAGCTACTACAAACAGCATAGTGAACGCATTATTGTGGCCAAGATAGACACGACGCCACCGCCTACCATAGTAGTACGAGGTTACATGCGAACTAGCTCCGCAGATGACGAAGATATTGATGAAATGTATGAAGAGATAAAAGAAATTATTCAGATAGTGATGGGAGGCGAAAATTTAATAGTCATGGGTGACTGGAATTCGATAGTAGGAAAAGGGGGAGAAGGAAATGTAGTAGGTGAATATGGATTGGGGGGAAGAAATGAAGCCGTCTGGTAGAATTTTGCACAGAGCATAATTTAATCATAGCTAACACTTGGTTCAAGAATCATGAAAGAAGGTTGCATATATGGAAGAACCCTGGAGACACTAGAAGGTATCAGGTAGATTATATAATGGTAAGACAGAGATTAAGGAACCAGGTTTTAAATTGTAAGACATTTCCAGCGGCAGATGTGGACTCTGATCACAATCTATTGGTTATGAACTGTAGATTAAAACTGAAGAAAATGCAAAAAGGTGGGAATTTGAGGAGATGAGACCTGGAGAAACTGAAAGAACCAGAGGTTGTAGAGAGCTTCATGGAGAGCATTAGGGAACGATTGACAAGAATGGAGAAAAGTTATACAGTAGATGAAGAATGGGTAGCTTTGAGAGACGAAATAGTGAAGGTAGCAGAGGATCATGTAGGTAAAAAGACGAGGGCTAATAGAAATCCTTGGGTAACAGAAGTGACACTGAATTTAACTGATGAAAGGAGAAAATATAAAAATGCAGTAAATGAAGCAGGCAAAAAGGAATACAAACGTCTCAAAAATGAGATCGACAGGAAGTGCAAAATGGCTAAGCAGGGATGGCTAGAGGACAAATGTAAGGATGTAGAGGCACATATCACTAGGGGTAAGATATATACTGCCTACAGGAAAATTAAGTAGACCTTTGGAGAAAAGAGATGAATATCAAGAGCTCAGATGGAAACCCAGTTCTAAGCAAAGAATGGAAAGCAGAAACATAGGAGAATAAAGAGGGTCTATACAAGGTCGATGGTCTTGAGGACAATATTATGGAAATGGAAGAGGATGTAGATGAAGATGAAATGGGAGATATGATACTGCGTTAAGAGTTTGACAGAGCACTGAAAGACCTAAGTCGAAACAAGGCCCCAGGAGTAGACAATATTCCATTAGAACTACAAACAGCCTTGGGAGAGCCAGGCTTAACAAAACTCTACTGTCTGGTGAGCAAGATGTATGAGACAAGCGAAATACCCTCAGACTTCAAGAAGAACGTAATAATTCCAATCCCAAAGAAAGCAGGTGTTGACAGATGTGAAAGTTACCGAACTATAAGTTTAATAATACATGGCTGCAAAATACTAACACGAACTCTTTACAGCCAAATGGAAAAACTGGTAGAAGTCGACCTCGGGGAACATCATTTTGGATTCCGTAGAAATATCGGAACACGTGAGGCAATACTGACCCTACGACTTATCTTTGAAGCTAGATTAATGAAAGGCAAACCTACGTTGTAGGCTTAGAGAAAGCTGTTGACAATGTTGACTGGAATACTCTCTTTCAAATTCTAAAGGTGGCTGGGGTAAAATACATAAAGGGAAAGGCTATTTACAATTTGTACAGATACCAGATGGCAGTTATTAGAGTTGAGGAGCACGAAAGGAAAGCAGTGGTTGGGAAGGGAGTGATACAGGGTTGTAGCCTCTCCCCGATGTTATTCAATCTGTATATTGAGCAAGTAGTAAAGGATACAAAAGAAAAATTCGGAGTTGGAATTAAAATCCATGGAGAAGAAATAAAAACTTTGAGGTTCGCCGATGACATTGTAATCCTGTCAGAGACAGCAAAGGACCTGGAAGAGCAGCTGAACGGAACGTACAGTGTCTTGAAAGGAGGATATAAGATGAACTTCGACAAAAACAAAACGAGAATAATGGAATGTAGTCGAAGTAAATCGGGTGATGCTCCGGGACTTAGATTAGAAAATGAGACGCTTAAAGAAGTAGATGAGTTTTGTTATTTGGGGAGCAAAATAACTGACGATGATCGAAGTAGAGAGGATATAAAATGTAGGTTGGCAATGGCAAGGAAATCGTTTCTGAAGAAGACAAATTTGTTAACATCGAGTATAGAATTAAGTGTCAGGTAGTCTTTTCTGCAAGTATTTGTATGGAAGTGAAACGTGGACGATAAATAGTTTAGACAAGAAGAGAATAGAAGCTTTCTAAATGTGGTGCTACAGAAGAATGCTGAAGATTAGATGGGTAGATCACATAACTAATGAGGAGTTATTGAATAGAACTGGAAAGAAGAGAAATTTGTGGCACAACTTGACTAGAAGAAGGGACCGGTTGTTAGGGGGTATTCTGAGGCATCAAGGGATCACCAATTTAGTATTGGAGGGCAGCGTGGAGGGTAAAAATCGTAGAGGGAGACCAAGAGAGGAATACACTAAACAGCTTCAGAAGGATGTAGGTTGCAGTAGGTACTGGGAGATGAAGAACCTTGCACAGGATAGAGTAGCATGGAGAACTGCATCAAACCAGTCTGTGGACTGAAGACGACAACAACAAAAACAACCTAGCACAGAAAAGGTAAGCAATATATAATATCATGTGTGGATACGTGTAATGGTTAAAAAGGTTTTTTGTGGGGATTAAATTTTTGAGATGGATTTGTTTCTGGGGGTGGGGGGGGGGGGGGTGGGGCTGGTTGTGATATTTTCCCCCAAGGGGGGCATTTCTCACCCAAACCCTACCCCTGCCACATGTATAGTGAAGGGTGTAAGAACGAATGAATTCAAATTAATATGCTTCCAGCGAGAGGGATGCATCTGCAATAGTAAGTAACCGGGAGTGGGTGTGCGTCTATAATATCCCAGAGTGGAGATGCAAGCATTGTAAACTTCAGTGATACGTTTTCATATTGAACAACATGAGAAATACCAATCTGGATAACATGATGGCATGTGTCATGTTATACGACACATTATGTATCAAGATATTTTACTTGACAAGATATAGTGTATTACAGGCGATGGGTGCTAATACTAACAAGTAAAAAAGTACAAATATGTCAAGGTGTCTATATTTAAACGTCTTTGAGGCATCCAGATGAGCCGAAAAACTAGTTCACTTGTTTTACATCCTAAACTCTTCACAGGATATATACGTCTTTTTTGTGCCAGAATAGGAGCATTTCTCATTCTGATTTATTTATGGTTATAAATGTTATGTAGTAGACAGCAATAGTATATGAAACAGAGAGCTATCAAATCAGCACAAAACTTCAATGCTATGTCGGATGAAAAACCAAAAATTAGAATAATTACTTCCTCATGGGAACTAAGACATTTTATTATTTCCTCTGGAGTTCTTCGTCCAAATGTAATTCAGAATTGTAGCTCCCTTAATAAACTGAAATTTGGTAAGATTTATTTATTGTGTATTTCCGTTTGCAGAGCGATCCTTTGTCTGTAACCATGAGCATGTATTCTTGTCCAAGTAGGGCTAATATATTACCCAGAACTACAGGTTATCTTTTTATAAAATCAGCATTTATCGTCATATTAAGTATAACACATTTTCATGCTTACATTACGAGTCTCTGTGATGCTGATTGGCAATACAAGTGTGATTGACAACGCATCAATTTAATCATCAAGTGTGTAAATATGTATACCATTTAAGGTTGAGCAGTAGCCCTTTTAGCTGATTCTCATGAAGACATTGTATAGTTTATTCTTTAAATTTTTTTCTTTGATAGTATTATTTTTGAGCAAAGGATTTTATTTTTGTTCAAGAAGCACCTGCGTTGTTGGGGTACCCGGTTTTACAAATTATACACGCTTCAAGACTTAGCACATACTGAATACAATTTATCAATTTCTGCTGCAGCTCATCTCACTGTTTTGTGTGAGAATTGTCGGAATGAGTGAAAATAAAGCGGAATAAACTTTCAGATCAACCTATCAGTCTAGAGGTCACATTTGACTTTTGATATTATGGAATAGCAAAGTGTATATTTTTCTTTTCTTTTTTTCATTTCTTTTTCACAGTTACACATACAGTTCTTTTTGTTCTTCTCTGTAATTCTGGAACGTCCGGTATCCGATGTAATAATTTCGTGAGAGCGGAAATAAAAGTGCATTCTCTTGCATTCCAGTGAAACTTTGTTCCTTGCCCAAGTACAACACGTTGGTCGCCACGTACGACGATATTTGTCTGGCACGCTCAGAGAGCTTTAGTTCGTCTAGTTTAGCTAGAGGCCGCTGCCTACTCTGATCCACCGACCACCGGCGAAGTAAGGCAGGTAATTCGGCCGCGCAGCCGCTGCCTTATCAGTGCGGGGAGCTCCGCCCCCAGACAGCAGCACGGTGGGTGGGGGCACATTCCTGGCGTTTACCCTGCGACCCGGCAGCGCGGGCGCCGCTTACCGATAAGGGCCCACCGTGTTATTAACTGCACATCCCTTCCCATGGGCTCGTAATTGAAACGAGTGCTATCTTCATGGCTGCCACCTTTCGACAAGAGAGCGCCAAGGCATGGAAATATACTGTTCTCTCCGTGTTGCATGCTCTCTGCTTAAAACAAGCCACTGGATACATTTCCTATAAGAATTCTTTTTAACCCTCGGTCAGGCGCAATTCTGGGAATCTTGAGTTCGGGCGCACAGATTTTGAAATCACCTATTATCTCAGATTCTCAACTTTAGTACCGTAAACGTAATCAGTTACTTTCATGGGAATGTGTAGAAACAGAACATTCGAAAGTGGATGAAAAAAAAAAATTGTAACCACGAATGTAACAAAATTGAAGGGGCTGAAATTTTAAAACCACCACCAAGCAGTTACAGTTTTTAGTACATAAATTTTACTAAACAGTAAATTTAAGAAAAAAAACTCCAATTTAAGCCACTTTTTTGATGCTGGTGTCTTTCACACTCACTCAGAAATACCAGAAGGAACACATTGGCGCACAGAAAAGCAAAGTTGGCAGACCATATTTGCGTGAGATAGGCAGACTGCGTTATGGCAGTTTTTACATTAATAGTTTGACATCCTGCAACCCGTTTCTGTAGTGCAGATGATGAATCTACGTCTTTTTGGACGTGGGAAATTTGGTGATTCTTCTCTATCTTCAGTGGGGATAAATCTTTTGAGCCGACTTTGCAGGCTGCAGGGGATTGCAACCTTTTTCATATTTCTTCTGTGTAGCTCTCCAAGAACAAGTTGAGGTGCTAGTGATTTTAGGTACACACTTCTACGCATTTTCTCCAGTTGATTTCCAAGATAAATTACATGTGAGTTGATAACACCCACATTCAGCATTGTGAAAAAAATTATCATTGGCCATCGTTTTGTGTTTCGGCTGACACTGTAAGTAGCACACATGTGATCTACAGTATCAACACCACCTTTTGTTGAATTGTTGAAAGTAACAATCTGTGGTTTATTTTTCTCTCCATATTCGGTATCAATAACAGCGTCATTTCGCAACGAAGATACAAGAATCACATTTTTGTTCTGGTGTGGTATGTAGGAAACCAAAATCTTCCCATCATTAAAGCCAAACATGCTGCTGTATCGTTCCTTCCCTTTTACTTCAACAAATTCTGATGGCAATTGCCTTTTATTTTTTCTGACGGTTCTAACAAGTGACACCTTTTTTGTTTTCAAATAGTCGGTGAGTTCAAAGTCAGAAAACCAGTTATCTGCCGTAATATTGCGACCAGATCCCAATAAAGACTTAGCCATTCTCTTGACAACTTCACTTGGCTTGTTTCTGACAGAGAAGGAACCCAATGGCTGTAATCCAACGTAGATCTCCATGTTGATTGTATACATCATTTTTGCATCAACAAGAGCAAAATGTTTTATTCAATATTTGTTTGGTTTTGATGGCATGTACTGCCGAAAAACACATCTTCCACGAAAACCTGGAAGCATTTCGTCTATTGTGACGTATTCTCCAGGGGATTAGCTCTTTTGACAATTTTCCACAAACTTTTCGAAAATTTCACGAATCGGTGAAAGCCGGTCAAATTCTTTCCGTTGGGTTCTGGTCATTCGGTCATCAAAACGAAGGCAACGTATCAGACTCTTAAATCGTTTGAGATTCATCACGAGGCTGAATTTTTCAACGCCGTCGCCTTCAGTCCCTCAAAGTTCCTCCAGTCTTTGACGGTTCCCTCTGAATGCTCCTGCTAGGTACAACAAGCAAATAAAGGCCCTTAGTCCGATTACATCTGTGGAACTGATGTCTCTCTCTCTCTCTGGAGAAACGATCCTTGATAGTGTCCATGTATTGGTTTGTGTATGTAAAGATCATATCAAGGATGTCATCAGTGATTATAATATTCCAACATTCAACTGCAGTTTTAGCATTCTTAGCATTTCCTATGACTCCAGGAAGGTGAGTGATGACGTTGTGAGACTCCTTGCGCTTTCTTTTCCCAGGTGGCTTTTTGGCCCACATGGTCTTATTATCTCTTCCTAAATAAAAGCTATTTCTTTTGTTGTCCCTTCTTTCTTCATCTTCATCAGTCGCTTCACCATCTTGCTCTGTTACAGAATCGCCTTCACGTTCTTCCACCTCGTCTTCAGACTTAATGTCACTCTCATCCCCAAGATCTCCAATCATCATGGGGTCTTCCTCTTCAGCACACATCAGTAAATCTTGTATTTCCTCGAGATGACGTGGGTTAGACAGATCACAGCAATTCCAAGCTATATTTGTGGAAAATCTGGGGCATAAAAGAGAAAACACCAGGACAATTACGTGTTCAGGCGCAATGTGCCTGAAAGGCCGAGCTCAAAATAGTATATATTTGCGTAAATAATTCACAAAATTCACGTTACTCATCCATCAAATGAACAAAATAAGCACTCTGATAAAAAAAATACGCACCTTCGTAAGTGAGACGTGATCATGCCCAATGAGCTTGAGCGACCACGAACGTCACACCTCCTCTCCACGAGGGTCACGCGAACACTAATGGAGTGAGTTGTAAACAGCACCTGAAGATAGGGAGCTACTAGTGGCGGGGAAATCCCACACCGCCTACTTGGCGAGAGAGGGAGAAAAACGTCAGCTGTGCCTGTCAGGCCGATTGAGCCCGACGGAGGGTTCAATAAAACCGCAGCAACTGTTGAATAATCCTTTATTTTCATAGCCGGTTTCACAATCTAAAGTTGCATCATCAGGTATATCTGAATGGTGAAAAAGAAAAAAGATAACAGGTCCAGTGAAATGATTGTATAACTTCAATAACATTTAGAAAAGAAATGCACGAAATGAACAGCAACAACCAAGATAACCGGGTAAGCAATAAGCAGAATACTCTTATTCAAATCATTCACGGCGAACTCAGAGATTATTGGTCGGTCGCATCATTCTCAATTAAGTAGTATAAAAAGATCCGAAAAAGGAATGGTAGTCAGAATAAGAGTGTGTGAAGGAGACGGCTGTGGCAAATAACTCAAGTTCTACAAAGAAACATGAGGAATAATATAATAAAATGTATCAACCGGACTAATGAACGGATAAACTAATAAAAGTCTATTGTAAGGTGCTCACCCGGAGGAAAATAACGAGAACAGATAAAACTGATAAAAGTCTATTGTAACATGTTCATCCGGAGGAAAATAACCAGAACGGATAAAACTAATAAAAGTGTATTGTAACATGCTCACGCAGAGGAAAATAACCATAATTATCGTGTAGGGCCCCACCTCCGGTTGAGCATTTTACAACAGATTTTTATGAGTTTTGTATATTCCTTAGACAGATCGTTCTTATTTTTTCTACCGTTTCTTTTACCGACCTTTTAATACAACTTAACTGAGAGTAATCGAGGCATCCAACAATCTCTACGTTCGCTATAAATTATTTAAATGTGAATATTCAGCTTATTGCGTACCAGAGTATCTCAACGTCATTGAAATTACTCAATGATTTCTCTACCCTACTTCGTAAATATTTTTTGTTTCAAATTTTTCTCCAATCTCGGTTTTTTGTACTCAGCCATACCTGATGATGCAACTTTAGGTTGCGAAACTGGTTGTACTAATAAATAATTATTCAACAGTTGCTGCTGTTTAGTTTAACAATGATGCAGTCTTACAGTTGTGGTTGCCCAGAATATAAAGTGTGTTCCTTTAGGAATGATATTACATAGGTTTTTATTGCGTTGAGTAATATCACAAAGCGCAAGTCGAATGATGAGTAAAATGCTAAGGAATGCTACACAGTAGTTTTTCAGGCAGTATCCTTTTTTACCTTTTTCTTTTTTTCTTCGGGGAATTAGCACGCTTGCCAGATTACATTAATACGTATCTGCTGTCTTGTGAACAGACCCAATGTATTGAAAAAGTGTGCTGATCACTCATTTTTATGAGTGGGGGACATCTAATGCTGCACATAACAAAGAGTAATATCGTTAACCTCTGGTTTTAGCAGCTTCCGGTGACATTCCCAGAGTTCAAACGTAAAAACATTACTAAAAGATAAAGAGTGTTCCCTAAAATTCTGCGATGGTGTAGGTAGCGTTACTTGTGCATAATGGAACGCTCAGTTTCATATGAGCTATCTGTCATATCAGGGATGCAGCTGAAGAGGCAGAGACCGCTTACCGCGTTTTTTCGGAAATTGTTTCAAACTCTATCACACTGTGACTGATAAAGACGTGACCGTACAAAGTGTCGTGTCCAGTTTTAATTACGTGGGTTTTTTATTCGTCCACAAATCATTTACGGGGTGTTATCTTGCTAGCCAACTAAACCAAAAAAATTATTAAAAATCATATGTATAGGAACATAATTGCATATAGATCTACTTACGAAAGATTATATTCATTTTGTACTATACTCTTTCAAGTTGATTTAGCATAAAGAGTTCATGAAGGCATCCCATTAACTAGTTTGTTTGGCAGGCTCTAGCTATTGCATATACATCGATCATGTGGAATTAAACAATTCTGACATAAACCGTTTAACATTAAAGGGTGAATTTTCCGATTAATATATATTATATAATATGTTAATAATTTATTAACAGTTAATAATAATATATTATATATTATATATCGATCATGCGAAATTAAAAAAAATTTCACATAAACCGTTTGTCAACACTAAAGCCTGAATTTTCCGATTAATATATTAAACTGCAGGTTTTGTTCACAAATCTTGTTTACGATGGAAAAGGAATATATCAGTTGCGCTGAAATGCCGGCAAAAATAAAGATACAAGAAATGTAATTTACTCGGTTCATTGAACATACAGGGATATTAGAATCACATCTCGACTGATCTGCACAATTATTATAGAGTGTAGTTAGTAAACTTGATACGCGATGCGCTTATTAATCTTGAGTCCATCACAGGCATATCCTTCAACTTATCCAAGGTCTTTTACACTGAAGACTATAAAATTATTCTGAGGAAAATGGAACGATTAGCAATACAAGAAGGATGTAATGACTGAATCTATGTTTCAGAAATGGGGTACAGAGCGTAGTGGTAACTGTTATACGGAGTGTAATGTTTTGTCTGTCTGTGTAGAACTAGTGTAGTACTTCTGTCGTTCTTGATATATGAGTCTTGCCGACAATGTTAGACAAAACAAAATACAAACAGCTCTCTGCTGGTGATGGTAAGACCGTTAGCAACGTGCTGACCCGCAGTGAAATATCAACATCCAGAAATCAAGGAGCTAAATTGTAACTCGGCGAGATCAATGGAACAATGCATGGCCACTGTGAGGAGCTCTGCGTCACTGAATTTTATGAGTTGGAAAGCTCCACAGCACTTTTTTTGCGTCGTCCGTTTTCTGATTGGTTTGATGTGGCCTGTCACGAATTTCTCTCCTGTTCCAGCCTTTTCATCTCAGAGTGCAATAGCAACCTACGTCCTCAGTATATTATTTACTGGACCTATCTCAACCTCGATCTTCCTCTACAGCTTCCTCTAGTTCTGTGGAAGCTATTCCCTGATTTCTTAACAAATGTCCTGTCCTCCTGTACCTTCTTCTTGTCAGTATTCTCCGTATATTCCTTCCCTCTCCGATTCTACGGGGAACCTCCTCATTCGTTGTCTTATATGTCCACATAATTTTTAACATTCTTCTGTAGCACATCATCTCAAATTCTCCTATTCTCTTCTCTTCCGGCCTTCCCACATATCATGGCTTACTGCCTTACAGTGCTGTGCTCCAAATGTACATTCTCAAAATTTTCTTCTTCATATTGAAACCTATGTTTAGCACTAAGAGACTTCTCTTGGCCAGGAATGTCTTTTTGGACAATACTAATCTGATTTTTGTATCATCCTGGCACCATCCGTCATGGGTTATTTTGCTGCCTATGTAGCCGAATTTCTTGACTTCACCTACTTCATGATCGCCAATTCTGACGTTAGTTTTCACGCTATTCTCATTTCTACTACCTCTCATTACGTTCGTCTTTCTTCGATTTACTCTCAGTTCATATTCTGTATTCATTACACTGCTCATTCCATTCAACGGATCCTGTAATTCTCCTTCACCTTCACTGAGGATAGTACTGTCATCAGCGAATCTTATTATTAGTACTCTTTCACCTTGAATTTTAATCCCACTCTTGAAAATTTCTTTTATTTGCGTCAGTGTTTATTCTACTTGTAGATTGAACATGAGGGGCGAAAGACTACGTCTCTGTCTTACATCCTTTTGAACCTATGTCCACTATTTTTCCCCTCTTGGTTCGTGTACGTATTGTATGTTACCCGCCTCTCCCTACAGCTTATCCGCATTTTTCTCAGGATTTCGAACATCTTGCACCATTGCGCAATGTCGAACGCTTTTTCCTGGTCGACAAGTCCTATGAACGTATCTTGAGTTTGCTTCAGCCTCTCTAGTGCCTTTAGCCTTCCTAAAGCAAAACCAATCGTCATCTACCAGGTCCTCTGTTTTATTTTCCGTTCTTTTGTATATTATTCTTGTCAGCAACTTGGATGCACGAGCAGTTAAGCCTATTGCTCGATAGTTCTCGCACTTGTCGGCTCTTGCAATCTTGGATATTGTATGAATGATGTTGTTCCCAATGTCAGGTGGTACGTCGATAGTCTCACACAATCTACACACGCATGTGAATAGTCGTTTTGTTGTCACTTCCCACGCTGTTTTCATAATTTCCGATGGAATCGCACGTATCCCTTCTTCCTTATTTGATTTTAAGTCTTACAAAGATCTTCTAAATTCTGATTCTGGTACTGGATCTCTATCTCTTCTCTCCTGACTCCTGTTTTTTCTTCTATCACACTATCACACAACTCCTCTCCTCAAAGAAGTCTCCAATGTACTCTTTCCACTCATCCACTCTGTCCTCTGCATATAATAATGGAGTTCGCTTTGCATTGTTGATGTTACCTCCCTCGCTTTTAGTTTTACTTTACTATATGCTGAGTCATCCACCACACTAAGCAACTCAAGCTGGTTATCTATAGTTTCCTAAGCTGTAATTAAAATTATGCAATTGTAGTGTAAGTGCTGAATTCAATTAGGTGGCAGTCGTCAAATAATTAGCGTATAAGGCTGTAAGACTATTTATTCTGTAAACATGAATTCAATTCCGATAAGTGTTTAATTGTGGTCACATTCACTTCAGATGAGTATAGTTCCCAAAAGACGGAGAGAGAACTGTTACTAAACTTCGCTTAGTAAATTTCAAGTTCAGTGTTAGTGCTCAATAAAATTATTTTTTATTAAGCGTAGGACGAGTTGATCTAAAAATGAATCGGTGTTATATTTTCATGCTACAATTAATTTCACTAGATCCAAACTTTAAGTTCAGGAGACCACAGGAAGATACAATCATCTCAGGGGGAACAAGGAAAAAATATTGGGAGTGTATAAACGTTAGGCTTCGCTGCTGCAAAATCGTTATCGAAAATCTGTAATTTACAGCAAGTTATATCGGTCTAATGACTTTTACCCAGAAGTTTAATAGGTACACAAGGCATACGTAACAAAAACAATACATCTTTACAATCCACGAACAGGAATCACTTTAAATCCTTGTAATAGATTTCGCTGTAGTGCCGCCTAGAAAAACTCTGTTCAGTACTCGTAAGAGTCATGACACAATCTTCTTGTGGTGCACTAACTATATGAAATTGTATACGCGTAATCAAGATAACCAGCGTAATAAAACTTCCTCATCAGCAACTGCTCGATACATATGTAAGCCTATCAATATAAGCGGAATTGATATTACGACTTTTTGAATTTAAAACATTTAGTTCAGTTTGCTTCTTCATCAATTTCGTACTGCCTGTGAATTAATGAGCAAAATTCATTAGAGGTGTAGTGCATTTGACAGATAATTAATTATAATATAGAAATATCTCCAGCCTATTGAATATGGCAAGTGAAGCACCATCCATTAATAATCTTTTCATCACAGTGTACATTTTTGTATGACAAATATTAATTCTCTAGAAAGGCAACGAGTTAGGAAGCTAAAACTAGAGCAGCTCATAATTGTTAGTCGGAACAATTATACTTTGTCATCATACATTCCCGCTTGCAGCTTCGTTTCCAAGCGAGCACTTATTTTTTTCGTAGCTCCGCTGGTACTACAAGTGACATTTCGTACAAATCCTAGAGTGATAAGGCATTTTCAGACTCCAATTATGTTGGGTCATCAATTTTCTAAATAGTTTAATTCTTACTTGTTAATACCCCTTCTTCTCAGAGTAACGTTTACATCAAATGTCTTTAATTATTAATTGCATATGTTGGTCGCTCTTTGCATAGCTCTCAACCCTCGGTCTGGGCGTAATAGATTTATAATTGCATTTGACAGCTCCTGTGACTTCTTTTCACTTTCACCGATGTTAGCAGTGTCATCAGAAAATCTTCTTATTAATTTCCTTTCACCGTCAATTGTAAACCTATTTCTGAAAATTTCTTTTCTTTTCATCGCTGCATGTTTTATATACACTGGAATGTGATATACAGGCACATCCTTTTCATTTGGAAAGCTTCTCTCTTAATGTTCCGGTCTTATTGTTCCCTCTCAGTTCTTGTACTGCACGTATTGCATATTACTCGGCTTTTCCTATAACGCATTTTTTTGGGTTTTTAAATATCTTACACCGTTTTATGTTTTCGAATGCGTTTCCTTGGTCTACGAATCCTATGTAGGACACTCTGTTTTTCATAAGTCTTTCTTCCACCATCTAGTGCAACGTCAGAGTGGCCTCTCTAGTATCTTTACCTTCCCTAAAATCAAACTTAGTGTCATCTAACAGCTACTCAACTACTCTGCTCACAAATGTGGGTGTACAAGTTGGTTTTATAATATATCTAACATTTATCAGTCCTTGATTATGTAGGTAATATTCTTTCAATCCTGTACAATAATTTGCGAAGGAATGTTATCCACCCCTTTTGCCTTGTTTGTTCGTTTGATCATAAATCGTTCCAAGGTCTGTTAAGCCTTGATACTAATACTGAATCCACGTCAATCAAATCGACACTCATTTCTGCTTCTGTTGCCTCCACTGAGAGTTCCTCTTTCTTGCAGAGATTTCATTGCACTCTTTCCAGCTATCCGCTCTCTTCCCAGCGTTTAAATGTGGAATTACTCCTCTGAAATTAATGCTGTCATCATTGCTTTTAGTTTCTCGGGAAGCTATGTGTTCAGAAACTCTTCCTCCGCTCCAGACTTCTTTTTTTTTTTTTTTGGAATCATTCTGTTTTAGCTAACTTTCATTCCGTACTGATTTCATTTTAAAGGGACTTCTATATCTTTATTTCCAAAAAAAATTGTATATTTCCTGCGTTCATTGATCAACTGAAGTCTTTCTTCTGATACGCACAGTTTCTTTACATTTACCTTCTTATACCTTCGTTTGTCACCAGTCCTACGTCTGTGAGCACCCTTCCAAGTAACCTAAGTAATATCGAAACCTTAACTGACTTGGTCCACTGTCTCTTGGACGAACATTGCTTCACCTCACTATTTGCGGCTCTAACTTGGAATGTAGTGATCTCTTACGGAACTTCCAGTATCCAGTGTAAGTTGAGAAGAGGGATGAAGTAAACGAAGAAAGGAAAGAGATTCTTATGTAGATTTAAACGAAACGAAATTCCGAGAGCAAGAGCTGAAGATCATGCAATGCTTATCAGGTGGTGTATCACCCTCTGCAGTGTGGCGTCATTCGGATGCTGTACAAAGAGCATGGGGTCAGCACACCGCTCTGCCGGCCGTTGGCGAAGTTCTGCCCTTGGAGCTACCACCTCTCAATGAGGCAGCTCCTCAGTTGGCATCTAGAGGGTAAGTGGACCCCAGACTACTCCTCCCATCAAGGAAAGGTCCACGGGAGTGCAGGAAATGGAACCCAGGTCTTCTACATGGCTACCAGCTAACTTGACCTTTCATCTACGGAGACGGACTTATGCAGGTTTAAGATGCTGAAATGCTTCCTTGCCCATCCGTAATTAGTAGGTAAGTCGAAGAAAAGTATTCGCCGACGTGCGGATACCGTCAGTCATACCCAGCCACCAACTAAGTTCAACTACCTGAAGATGTCGGACAGTTATTCCGAGGAAATATTGAGTAAATTGCATAACGTCACCCGGCGGCAAACCTTGAAGACTATTTACAATATATCCGCCCGGAAAGCTTGAGGAGTCACAGCAAGAAGATAGTTGGAGAGGTCGTCAGATTTTCTTTATCTTTTTCCTACTCAAGAGGAATATAGTAACATGAAATGGACCGTGGCATCGGCCTCGTTTTCTATGGAATGCAG
Source organism: Schistocerca americana (assembly GCF_021461395.2). NCBI lineage: Eukaryota > Metazoa > Arthropoda > Insecta > Orthoptera > Acrididae > Schistocerca > Schistocerca americana. The sequence continues at coordinate 351,915,838 of NC_060121.1, read as the reverse complement.
TTTCTCTGCCTGTCCGTTGGAATCTTCGTTCACATTACACAAGAATTGTTTGAACAAAACCACCAATTATAACAATGGTGTGCGCGAGTGTCATAAAATAAGTGATGTACCATTCCCAATATTTTGTAAAATATGTTGCCAGAATACTTGCAGATGATTTTCAGTTAAAATAATCTTCCATGACACTCCTAATAATTGTAAACATTTAGCAAAAAATGGTACGAGCGCTAGCCTAGATCGTCTAATCTGTACTAGAGACAACCACCGATGGATAGATAGGAGGCGTGCAAAGGAAAATACAAGTTACAGTGCTCCAACGAAACGAATAAAGAGATGAAGACAGACATTGCAAACACGGTTAAAAAGCATCTCTTTTGCTGCCTGTAAAGTTAATCACAGCTCCATAACGAAAAAATATGTGAGGAGTGGATACTACTAATTGTAGAAGGCCCGTTTAACGGACCCATCGTGGAAATCTGAATTTTGGATGGGGTCTAACTTGGAATCTTTTGCCAATGGAGAGTTCATCGTGACAGCTTTTCTGTTACTGGACTCATTTCCCGTGCATTCACGATACATATGGGTATTTCTGTTATTTTCATTTAAGTCTTCATCCACATGCCTCTGATTATTACTGATTTTTCCGCTTTCAGATCAGTTTCTGAATCAATGGGAAGTTGGTATCCCTCGACCTTTATCTTAATTTCTACCCTCTTTCACATAGTCATTGGCAGAGCGAAGATGACTCGTAATACGGGAAATCCTCCGGAACTATTAATTGCTGTTGATGATCCTGTTCTGATCAGGTGGACTCCTGTTATTTCACTGTTACTTACTCGCTCTGTCTCTGTGAGAGCTGCGTAGGCGCAACAAGATTGCCAGCGTACTTCAGGTTACGTCGACTTTCCTTCACACGTCGCCCGAGACCTGTGATAGGTACGGTATACGTCTCTGTTATGAGTTATCTTGTTTTCAAGTTTTTATATGAAGAAACACAAGATATACAAAACCTTCTGGATAGGGGATTCACCTAAATATAAAATATTGTAGGAATTTTCGAAACAGGTCCGCGCTTGTGGTATGAAAGCATAGATAAGAAATCCAATAACTGTGTTCCATGTATATGACTATAACTTTCGATCAGATAACGGGACGGTACTTAAATATAATGAGGGGCAGGGGTGGAGATAACTCAGCAGAAAATTACTTACAGAAACAAATATTTATTTAACTGGACATTACGTCATTGGTTTGTTTTTAATGACTACTCTGATTTCGTAACGCTATTGTTTGTGCCATTTACATTATCCATCTCCAAAACATAATAATTGTATAAGTGAGTATTGCTTGACATTTCTTACTTTCTGGACAAAAATTAGAGAGACGAAAATGATTATGAAGTGAGTAACTGATGAATAATACACATACTATTTTCTTAATCTCATCTTAAGTGGGAGTACATCAATTCTTCCATGGCGTTGGAAAGAACCTTCGAAGACGATTTCAGTGACTGAACATGAAACTTCCACTTTGCAGGAAAAAAAAAAAAAAAATTGTAGTCGATCGGCGGCTAGGATGGCACACTTAAGTCGAAATTCGTAATAAACTTCTGTTTTTATTGAACAGCAGTCCATCGTGGAATACATCGTTTAATCACAGCAATTCTAGGTTTCAACTATTGCATATTCATCTTCAGTGCATATAGGCTAACAACAGTTAACATTAGTCCGAAGTGTGTCGTAAGAAGAATATTGGTGTACAGGTTACAGAAGTCTAACATGAACTTATTTTGAAACAAGGTATAAATAAATTAAACATTTATTAGAACATTTGTTTTGATGTAAATGATGAACAAAAGACTTGTAATCGAACTCACACTTAGCGAGAAAAAATTCTCTAAGGCTTACAATTCGAGATATTAAGAGAAGTGTCGGATAGCATGGGCCATACAACAAAATACGTCTTTAAATAAAATAAACTTGCTTTTGTGGTTCACAAACCAATCAGACTGTTTATATATCAAAATTACAAGAAAATATACACTCCTGGAAATTGAAATAGGAACACCGTGAATTCATTGTCCCAGGAAGGGGAAACTTTATTGACACATTCCTGGGGTCAGATACATCACATGATCACACTGACAGAACCACAGGCACATAGACACAGGCAACAGAGCATGCACAATGTCGGCACTAGTACAGTGTATATCCACCTTTCGCAGCAATGCAGGCTGCTATTCTCCCATGGAGACGATCGTAGAGATGCTGGATGTAGTCCTGTGGAACGGCTTGCCATGCCATTTCCACCTGGCGCCTCAGTTGGACCAGCGTTCGTGCTGGACGTGCAGACCACGTGAGACGACGCTTCATCCAGTCCCAAACATGCTCAATGGGGGACAGATCCGGAGATCGTGCTGGCCAGGGTAGTTGACTTACACCTTCTAGAGCACGTTGGGTGGCACGGGATACATGCGGACGTGCATTGTCCTGTTGGAACAGCAAGTTCCCTTGCCGGTCTAGGAATGGTAGAACGATGGGTTCGATGACGGTTTGGATGTACCGTGCACTATTCAGTGTCCCCTCGACGATCACCAGTGGTGTACGGCCAGTGTAGGACATCGCTCCCCACACCATGATGCCGGGTGTTGGCCCTGTGTGCCTCGGTCGTATGCAGTCCTGATTGTGGCGCTCACCTGCACGGCGCCAAACACGCATACGACCATCATTGGCACCAAGGCAGAAGCGACTCTCATCGCTGAAGACGACACGTCTCCATTCGTCCCTCCATTCACGCCTGTCGCGACACTACTGGAGGCGGGCTGCACGATGTTGGGGCGTGAGCGGAAGACGGCCTAACGGTGTGCGGGACCGTAGCCCAGCTTCATGGAGACGGTTGCGAATGGTCCTCGCCGATACCCCAGGAGCAACAGTGTCCCTAATTTGCTGGGAAGTGGCGGTGCGGTCCCCTACGGCACTGCGTAGGATCCTACGCTCTTGGCGTGCATCCGTGCGTCGCTGCGGTCCGGTCCCAGGTCGACGGGCACGTGCACCTTCCGCCGACCACTGGCGACAACATCGATGTACTGTGGAGACCTCACGCCCCACGTGTTGAGCAATTCGGCGGTACGTCCACCCGGCCTCCCGCATGCCCACTATACGCCCTCGCTCAAAGTCCGTCAACTGCACATACGGTTCACGTCCACGCTGTCGCGGCATGCTACCAGTGTTAAAGACTGCGATGGAGCTCCGTATGCCACGGCAAACTGGCTGACACTGACGGTGGCGGTGCACAAATGCTGCGCAGCTAGCGCCATTCGACGGCCAACACCGCGGTTCCTGGTGTGTCCGCTGTGCCGTGCGCGTGATCATTGCTTGTACAGCCCTCTCGCAGTGTCCGGAGCAAGTATGGTGGGTCTGACACACCGGTGTCAATGTGTTCTTTTTTCCATTTCCAGGAGTGTATATTAAATAGTTGAAAAACATTCCAGCTTGCGGTCATCTGGACCTGACACAACGCATTAAATTTATGATGTTTTCTGTAAGACATTTCTGGGTGCTTGTTTATAAAATTTTGGTAGAAAATTACCTGCCAATTTATTTTCTGCAAGGCAGTTTTAAATTTCCTGTCAAAGTGTTAGCCAACTTCTGGAACCCAAACTTAGTCATTGTCATTAACATGGAATCTAAATCTCTCGTGTGACAAGAATTTCTTATGTTCGTTAAATATTGGTTTGCAAAACCCCATCTGAGGTATCATAGACGTCTGCCGATTCGCTACTACGATTTCTACCTCCTTTGCGGTGCAGTTCTAGGAACATAAAAACGTCCAACAGCAGCCCTTTCTCTCTTTTCACCTACTAAAACACATTGCACCACATGTTTCATTTAATTCGTGGATCACTCCCTCCGACGCTCACTGACAAGCTTCTTCTCCAACCTTGTCATTGTGCGCATAAAAAAGAAATTGATTATGTAGCCCGTGCGACCCGACTGACACTGCACATTAAAACATTTCGGAAACAGAAACCAGCTAGGATGAGAGTAATTTCTTTGTTAAAAGACAATCTAGATAAGACTACTTTAATACTAATAATAGTGGGAGATGTTGGATGGACGCCATGCAGTAATGGAAAACAATCAGCAAGAACTTAATGCCCTTCGTTAACTTATCATGTGGCAGCTCAGCACAGGTTGGCCACGATTTGGCAGAGGAGATCTGCTACCTCGGGTATTGTTGATGCCCAGAACTGGTAACGGAGCAGGACATCAGCCAGCTGTAGGCTTCGCGATGCTGTCTTCTTCACCAGTGGCGTTTCTCCTTTCTCTGCAAGGCCACTCATGCTGGTGGCGGTGGGTTCCTCACACCGCCTCTCCACGATGTTGGAAGGTGGCTGATCAGTGACGTAACAAGCAGTGGCCCTCTGCGCCCCCCCCCTCCCACCCCCTTCTTGTGTGTGCAGCTGCTACCCTGGGCAGGTGATGGCCCACTTACGCAGCAGCTTCAGGATCGAATAGCTTCAGGGTGGGCTGCCCTGGTTTAGATGCAAACTGTGGTTCTTGACTAGCATCTTGTGCTGCCAAGCGAAATAGTCCCGATGTTGGTAGAGCTGTGGTATTAACAGAAGTGATTTTAGTACAGATGGTTTGGGTACATATACTTCCCACCCTGTGCGCGTTTGTCCTGCGGTACACCTTCTGGCAAGTACATCAGACACTTCGGGAGCCGCCAGTGTGCACCTTGCTGTTTGAGTACTGCTGTGTTAACTATTTCCACACAGTACAAGGCTGGCCCGTCTCGCACACCTATGTTATATTTCGTTAAGAGCAACACCCACGCTCACCTGAAGCTTGTGCTACTGCGACCCTCTTTCTAACTTCGCCCATAACATACAAATGGTTGATGTGCTACATTATCCTCTCCCATAGCAACACTCGACCCCTTGGGTTGCCTTAGAACCGAAGTACATTTGTACAATCTGATGTAATAAGCTCTCTAGAGACTGGCCAGTTGGCTTTAGATCGCTTCAGTAGCGTTTTAGTCTCACAAATATTATTTTCTTAAGCACTACTTCTCCTGAGCTCTGACAGTCTCCTGCAAACTTCCTCTGGCCCATCCACACTTCTCCTTAAACTGCATTTACGATTGCCTCTGTTGCCTACTGGGTTCTGGGAACGCAGTTCGTCGGAATATGAACAGTAGCCGCTTCTGTTCACTGTACCGTTTTCTTAGTTTGGAAATGAAAACAAAAACTATGCACAGTGGAGTAAGTTTTGCTGTGGCATTTGGTAGGACAATAGTCAACATGGTCCCATTTTGGTTCTGATCCATCTTTTATTGCAATACGGGCTACATTAGCATCTCCACAGAGATTCGCTCTCCTTATCAGTAAGTAAGTGTATGGAAAGCATTACCTCTCGACCTAAGGTCCCATTTAAGAGAGTGAAATTCGCGTGTGTAAATATTTGTGTAGATTTCTCTAGCCAATACAGCTCCGACATAGAGATGCACAGTTATATCATTCCTGAGATTGTGGCAGGTGGTCGGAAGGTAAGTCCCCCTATTTGACAAGACGTCCCATTTATCAACAATCCACTCCTTTCCAGTTCTACCTCAACTTGCTGGAAGTGTAACTCTTTTTTTTTACTATCCCTCCCTCCTTTCTCTCCCAACAAAATTTTACAGTGTGTAAGTTCTGGCCTTTCCTCACTAGCCTGTTTGGACATACTGTAATTTTCTCCTATAGCATGTCTGCAACTCCACTTCCATCGTTTCTTTGTGCCTGCTTTTTTCCTCTGAAACTAACAACTGCTACACCTTTAGCGGGGCTAATTTCTTCAGCATTCCCCACTTGACTGGCTATGCACTCAGCCTGAGAACAGGGAATCCTATTACCGTTTCCTCTCTCTCAAAACCCCCATCATGCCTGCATTACAACAATATATTATACCCAATAAATCAAATACTGAACAAAATATAAATCTTCCCTGACCTCCTAGGTCTTAACACACATGGGCCTCCTCACCTCGACTCGTCCACATCTTCCCGCTTGTTCCTCTGCATCTTCATTTCCCTTGATTCTTATGCCCCAACTCCACAAGAAGTTAAGTAACGTATGGACTCACCCGGAGAGCATTCAAACATCCACCATGTACAATCCTGGTAACTGGATCTTGAAATTTTGTGGTGGTATACCTTGTAACGAATGTTTTCGTTTTCCCTTTCAGAGTATTGGCGATCGAGAACATGGCCCATTGGCTCATACTGTACTGCAGCATTCTTACTGAACGGCTTACCGTTTCCTCGTGCTTCTCTAGTACCTTTGTGTTAGATCTGCACACCCTGTTACATACTTCTTATATCACTTTTGCGAATTCCCTAACAGATTCCCTCGTCTTACCCTTCTTGGCTTCTATCAGGGCGAACGGTGATGGCATCTTATGCCCATATTCTACGTCATGAGGGGACAATCCAGTATTTGCATGCTGTTTAGAGTTATGGGTCCGGCCGGGATGGCCGAGCCGTTCTAGACGCTACAGTCTGGAACCGCTCGACCGCTACGGTCGCAGGTTCGAATCCTGCCTCGGGCATGGATGCGTGTGATGTCCTTCGATTAGTTAGGTTCACGTAGTTCTAAGTTCTAGGAGACTGATGACCTCAGAAGTTAAGTCACATAGTGCTCAGAGCCATTTGATTTGAGTTATGGGCTACGACAATATAATTTAAACGTATGTCACAATTGCCATAGTTTGCATTCACATAGCACCCTAACATCTTCCCTAGCATTCTACGAACTCTCTCCATTCTCCCATTAGCTTGTGGATGTAGGAACGTGTTCCAGTATCTTTATACAAAACAGAAGAAATATTTTTTTTTCAATTGTCAACAAATCCGTCATGAAGTTTGTCCCCTGACCATTCAATGTTGTCTCAGGTACTCCAAACTTCAGTATCTAATTGATAACTAGGGCTTGTGCTATTGTTTCTGTCTGCTGGTTTGACATAGCAACCACTTCTACATATCTCGAAAAAGATTTGTTATTGTGAGCACATACTTGTTTCCTTCAGGTGTTTTTCTGAAAAGACCTAAGAAATCTATCCCAAGTGTCTGAAACAGTGATAATGGTTCAGGTAGTCTCTGTAATGTTACTCCCATCCCACACATATTCCACCACTGCATACTGTACACATTTCTGTACATACTGATCCATGTCCATCTTCCTATTCCTCCACCAGTACCTCGTTGATACTCTTCTGCTGATAAATCTGCAGCCACCATGTTCCACTGACATGTGATCGTGTGACTCCTTCAATACATTTCTTCTCAACTCCGCTCCCATCACCACTTGTCGCCCCAATTTAATTGCTCTGCACAACAATCCATCATGTACACAAAACCATGATTCCATATGAAACTTTTTACGTTCATCATCCATCCTCTGCACTACTTGTCACTCCTGAAGTTCATCACCTATTTGCAACACTGCAATTTTACCACTTAACTCATATGCATTCCTTTGCTTTTTCTCAGGTCTGCGTAACACCTCAAAATCGAATTCAACTGTATCGTCCATCGCTTCAGTCTACTAAATGGATCCTTCAACCCCAGGAACCATTTCAACGCTGCACGATCCATTATTACTCGATACCTCCTCCCACAGAGATTATACACTTCGTCATGGAGTAAGTCCATTCCACTGAAACATGCACAAGCTACCGGCTGTTCCATGGCCTAAACTTGACACACGACAAAGTGTATGGTTGAATGCATCGCAAGACAGAATAAACTCTTTATTTAAATTAGAAAACACCAGATATCTTCCAGTGTGTCAGGCGTATACTGAAAAGCCTCCATTCACATAAGTTTCTATCCTTTCTTGAATAATCTGGTATATGGCAGCTTGTAACATCTTGATGCTTGAATACTATTGCATTAACGATTCCTACACAGTACCAGCCTGGCTCACCATGCAACATTGTAACCGATACATTACATTTCGTAAAGCACAACATCCACACTCGACTGCAGGTGATTATGCTGCGATCCTCTTTCTAATTTTGCGCATTTATGGCCATGTATGGTTGGTGCACTACATAATATTACTATTCACATTTCACAGTATAAACCGATGCTGAAAATTACACCATTCCCCAACTTCAACATTCAAAACAAATATTATTCCTTGCCATATACAATATAAACCGATGCTAAGAATTACAACTTTCCCAAATCCAACACTCAAAAACAAGTAACATTTAACTGTCACATAAATTCAACAGCTACCAGCTACGTTACTCAAGTTCTATCAAATGGCGGAGTGACTCTTGAGCTTTATTCCAAGAACAGCATGGGTCAAACGTTTTGCGCCAAACCCGAGAACGCGAAGTGGTCCATACTACCCGCTGGCTCATACTAACTGCTGCTCCCCTAATGTTCACAGATACGGGTGGTGTGGGCTTCGACTGATCGGGATGTCTTTCAGCATCTCTACTCTAACAGTTTGGCGGCATTTGCCGTAAACGAAAACCATATACACTCTTTCGACCGTCGTAGACATTCTGACACTCTGAATAGTTTCAAGAGTAAGTTGTTTGGTAAAAACATGAACCGTATCTAGTTGTATTTGGTACAGTAAGACACATTTGTGAGACAGTGGTTTGCGGCGTGTTATCTTTTTACTGTTTCATTCCATACATGGTTACTTCTCTGATATCCTATAGAAAGTTCTTTTTAGTGCCACATATGGAGATATTTAGTACCATTTAAGCAAGAAAAAAGCGAGTTCAGTGTCCGAATTCGGTAGCTATAAACGAAAATTACACTCCTACGTCTGGAAATCTTCCGCACTTTCCACTATAACTTTGCGAAAATCGCAGTTCTATCTATTTCCTCGTTCTCAGTGTATGAGGGGATCCCAAACCGAAAGCTACACATTACTAGGGCAGACCAAGCAACCTATGTCGAAGTTGCACTACACGTCAAAGTGGCAAAGACACAAGAGGCTATCAGCAACCACAGTCCCACGAGCACCAAGATCCACCGAACCGCCATGTCTCTTGTAAAGAAGTCCTGAACGCTCTGTCAACCAGTCACTGCCTCGACGACCAATTCTGCACTTTGCTCGCAGAGTCATTAGAGAACCGCTGTGTGAATTCCCTAATCGTATGAAAATCTGTTTCCCCAGACGTTCTGTCAGCTTGCCGAAAAGACGGAAATTGAGCGCTGCAGGATCTGGATTTGCCGATCAGCGTCACCCTCGTCTGTGTGATCTTGGTCAAATTGGTGGAACCACCTCACTACAAATGGACGCGAATTTTCATTTTGTCCGTACAGCATCAGATTTTCACGGCGAATCGGTGTGTAATTTAGATGATTTGCCGGCAAGGATTGTAGTATCCCGCGTACTTCAACTTTGAGTTGCCATACCATTTTAATCAAAACTGAGTTGCATTTCTTACACAGTCTCATACTGTGTATCTGCTGGTACGTCACTGGTGAAATTGTTGAACATTCCCTCAAATCCCTAAGCGACACTGGTTAAAGAAAAACTAATATAGTATTTTATTAAAACATAAATCAACCTATTTATCAGCACAGGGAACATATTGACAGACCAATTAAAAGAGATCGTTTTATGGATGTAAGTCATTCCTAATTGAAAACCATATACAGTGTGATTCCACGTTGATGTTACAAGCTTTCATGAATGATGGAGAAGGGTAAATGTATCAATTTGTCCGAAACGGGCCGAGTCGAAAGTTATAAGCGAAAATCGTTCTGATACATCTTCTACTGCAAGCTCTTTGCTTTCCGTATTTCGAGAGGTACCATTACGGACAGAAACAAGAAGAAAATGTTCAGTAACATGAGTTCTAAAGTTTACACCTTAAGAGATATGAGCTATGATGGCATGAGTATTCACAGCTCTTGTTCATCTACGCTACTATGATATACGTCTCTTCTACGGAAAAAGTGTTTATATCTGTTAATTTATACATTTTAGAGGACATGTTCACTAGACAATTTATTCTTGTTTTGGCACATGCTATCTGCTCCCAAATTACGGAAAGCAAGGAGCTTGCAAGAGAAGAGATATTCGCTTGCAACTTCCAACCCGGTCGTACTATCTTAAATTTATACTTTACCCTTCTTCATCATAGCTGAAAATTTGTACCACCATCTCGGAAACATCCTATATATTGTCTGATTGTGTAGTGTCATTGTTTCAGAAGAAATTGAATTGTAAAACACGCACAAATGAATGTATTTTAGTTGTAATTTAGTAACAAGACTTGATAATAATCTTAGAATTAAGATAGGTCATAAGGAACAGTGCACCAAGAAAAATTGTAAAAAAATGGCTAAAGAGAGAACTTAGTGAACTACAACAAATTTTGTACATAATTTTAAACTCCTTCGAAACTTTTTCTCTGTGACAGCCCCCCCCCCCCCCCAAAAAAAAAATAATGAAAGGAAAGACTTCAAACATTTATTACATTTTAGCTGTTTATGTAGCAAAACTTAAGCATTGGGAATGAGGTTTTACTTACTACTTCTTAATATTAAATACAATGTTTATCAAAAGGATTCATCTGATTTTTTAAAAAATCAAACTATTATGTTGTTTGAAATATGGTGTATGGTCCATTTTTCTCTGCGGAGAACACTGCTAGAGGAAGCACATATCTCGATATGCTTGAGAACTTTGTTCCCCGACAATTGGACACTGATTCGAATGATTTCATTTACCAACAGGCTGGGGCACCGCCCCACTGTCTCTGGAAGTGCGGGACTTTTTAACTCAAAGGATTACTGAACGATGGATCGGCCACACTGGACCAAATAATTGAGCCTCACATTACTGGCCTCCAAGGTCACTGGACGTGACTGTATGTGATTATTTCTTGTGGGTGTTTATAAAAGGCTCTGTTTATGTGCCTCCGTTACCTACAACAATGAGTGAACTGAGACATCGCACAACAGCAGCTGTGGCAGTTGTAACTCAAGACATGGTCGCCACAGTGTGGGAACAATTTGACTACCGCATTGAGTACCGCATGTAGTGCATCTCAAGTGGGGCATATTGAAAACCTATGATAAGGTATGGAAGAAACCTTCTTTTAGTTTCCCGTTCATCAAAAAACTAAATTCATTGTATATTTAATATTTTTTTCATAATGCGGGGCCACATCTTAACATACGATCATGATCGTGTGAGTGTAAATGTAACACTGTAAATAAAAAACAGTCTAATGGCGGTCTGACTAAAGAAAGTCATTGTATATGTTTATTAGTTTCAGAAATATAGACGTGCAAAATCTTTTTTATACACCCTGTATATTACCAACATTTTGCAGCTGAATGTAGCTACAAAATTATGTCATTTTATGAAACATAGTTCAAGAGATATGACATAAGAAACATTGAGATGCGTAAAAAACTAGTTTTCCTTAAGATAGGGCGATTCGATTTCTTAAGGAATGTAGTGTGGGGTTTACAGGTAAACCATACTCCATGAATAGAGCGATCAGATAATGTTACTGTAGCATCATACCGTCATTCCGGATTTTTTTTTTTTCTACATGAAGAAACTCCTAGATTTTAAGCGTATAATTATTAATTATTTAAGACAATACTCATTTACTGTTCCGTCTCAGTAGCACATTGCATTGTGAGAGTGAGGCAGAACAAGAAATGATAAGTGTCTTAAACATCAATGACGTTGCCGTTTCTCACAAGACAAACATGTCGGATATTGTAAATTATTAATTATTGAAAGTTTGAGCTAAAGTATTGTTTAAAGCCTGGCGAATCTCTCTTTACCGTACGAAAATCAGATTGAAGTAGATGCAGATTTGCTCCTGTCCATTTGCTTCTGTATGTAACTGCAATATTTTCCAGTCTGTGCTACAAAAAAAGTCTGTACCGAGTAGAATTAGACCTTAGGCCTATGTGCACAAATTCCTACTTTCCGATCGGTAATTTTCAACTTTTTTCAAGGGAAAGATAGTATCCAATCTGACGCAGAGTTCCTATTTCAGAAGAGAACTTGGAGGTAATTTCGGTCGTATTAATATTTAAGGGGGCTTCCCGGCGTGAAATAATTAAACCTGATAGCCTCGCCGTTTTTGTAGAAACGTAAAGTCTTTCTCGTGAAGTTTCCTACACATTACTGACAATGAGATTGCTGCTACAGCCTTTTCACGCTTTGATTACTCTTTGACCAAGAGGTGTATTTTAAGCGAGCAACGGGAACAGTGGCGAGGAAAAGTCGTTTCTACCTCGCCTAAGGCAGGAAAACAGTATTACTCCTGTGTTTTAACTACATTCTCCACCTTGTGAATATTTTAGGCGCTCCGTGCTTTCTTTCTCCATTCCGATTCATTCGCCGCGGCTTTCTGGATATCTTTCTTTAGCTGAAGCTATTTAAACTCATTTGTGGCACTAGATACATTAATTTCAAATTGTGAAAAATGGTACCTACAATTACACTGCGAAATAAGTCACCAGCTGCATCTCTCTTTGCTACCCACAAATAAAATGATGGAAATACACGGCACTTCTCTGCACTCATATTTTTATGGACTCCCGGACGTTAGGGAAGGAGCTGGAACATTATTTGATGGCACAGTAATAATTCTACATATCGTGGGTCACTTGTTCTGAACTTATTCCAGGTAGCTTCCAAATGCGTGTGTTTGTGTGTGTGTGTGTGTGTGTGTGTGTGTGTGTGTGTTAGATTAACTGTAGCCACATAGTGATGATCCGCAAGACCAGATGTGTATTACATAGAAATGAGTAAAGTGAGATTGCTGTTGCACTGCGTACGAGACAGTGCTCAAGAGTAGTAGAAGTACTGCAATATGCACGGTCCAAGTACATCAATGTGACCATGCCCTATGATCGACGTCAACGTGCAGTAACCACTTACAGGCGGCAGATGGCGTCACTGCGAGTGGAGAGTATATGACGCGTGTCGGTGGTGGAGGGGGTGTAGGTATCTCGAGAAAAGGTGCAATCGTTGTCATATATCGGCAAGGAAGGGTGTAGTCTATATGACATCCGGAAGGGCATGATCATTGGCTTTCCGGCCAAGGGTAGAAGCAATTTCGAAATGCCTGATTTAGTAAGCTGTTCACGTGCTGCTGTGATTAAAGCATACCGTGCACAACACAGGGATGAACGACGGCTGCAGACGTGTGCTGGAGAATACACGAGCAGCTGTTGGCCCACTGACCGCCCAGATGAACCAGGAGACAACCAAAAGTCTCTCCTCAACGACTGTTCAGCGAACGTTACTGCGTACGGGTCACCGCAGTAGGCACCTCTACTGAAACGAGTAAGCAAGACGAAAATGTAATACAGGATCCACAGAGGTAGTATCCTATAAAAATCATACTGGTAACACAATAATAACTGTTAAATCGCCGTTGGTACACATTTGGGATATTCCCAATTCAATCCATTGAAGGTACTATGTACCTAAATTAGCAACAAAGTGTTCTTTTCTATGATCTGTAAGAAATGTTGGAAAACCTGTAGGTCTATGAATATCAACTAGACTGTAACCTCCCCACAGAAATTTAATAAATAATAATAATAATAATGTGATTCTATTTTTTGTGTAACCTCAGAACAAAACTGGTTCCCATTTAACGTACCCACAAAATTCTTTTCTCATTTAATGTAAGCTCGAAACAGAAAAATTCCTAGACCTCGTAATAAAAAAAATTCAGTAACCTGGTAAAATTTGGACGACAGCAGTGCTGCGTCATGGCCCTGTAAGATCGTTCTGAATAAAAAGCAAAAATTCTCACCTCGATAAAGTCGGCAACTATCTGCTCTTACAATAGCTTTTTCCGGCACAGCTCTGTGCAATGCTGGCCTATACATTTGTTATTTATGAAAGGAAGCAACTGATTTTTCTTTTGCAACAATCGGAATGATCATGGATTGGAGAAATTAGTAAATTCTTTAAATTGAAATGAATGCTTGTTAGAAATTACTTTATATGACAAAGATTATTATTAGGACATTTTTAAAAGATTTACATGGGAGTTCATATAACATTACTAGATATGCGCGAGGCTGCTTTTTTACCTTATACAATAATACTCAGGCTCCGGCATCGCTGCACCGCGACCGGCCAGCCAACACGATACACCAGACCAGAGCAGAGCAGACTCCACACAAGCGCAGACTAGCGCAGACTAGCAACAACTTACTGCTACAGCTACACAGTTCGTACTGAGTCAACACTGCTCTCTGGTCAGCGATTCTCTTATACTTTGCATATCGCAGGCAGCGCATGAGCAATACATCAAAATTACATCTGCTCGGACCTCTTACATAAAATTACATCTGTATTACATCTGCTCGGACCTCTTGCATAAAATTACATCTGCTCGGACCTCTTACAAGACAGAACATGAGAACATAATATAATGACCAGATTTGGATACATACATTAATAGGCTGGGTGACCGATATACCGCTGAGTAGCACGTGACAATATAATCAGATATTAGTGCTTTGGTCTTCCCCTGCGCTTCTGATTACCAAGAGCATTAGATCAGCATCGCAGACAGTTCCCGACCTCGTGCGGTATTTTATACGTTACTACATCTTTGGATGCTAATAAGGTTTGCTAGATGGCAGTCAGTTTGACTTTAGAAAAGGTAAAGGCACAGGAGAGGCAATTCTGACTAGTGGCTGATAACGGAAGCATGACTAAAGAAAAATCAAGACACGTTCATATGATTTGTTGACTTGGAAAAAGTGTTCGACAATGTAAAATGGTGCAAGATGTTCGAAATTCTGAGAAAAATACGGTTAAGCTATAGTGAGAGACGGGTAATATACAATATGTACAAGAGCCAAGAGGAAATAAGAATGGACAACCAAGAACGAAGTGCTAGAATGAAAAAGCGTGTAAGAGGGGATTGTAGCCTTTCGCCCCTACTCTTCAATCGACAAAGCAACGATGGAAATAAAAGAATGGTTCAGGAGTGGAATTGAAATTCAAGGCGAAAAGATAAAAATGATACGATTCGCTGACGACATTGCTATCCTGCTTGAAAGTGAAGAAAAATTACTTGATATGCTGAATGGAATAAACAATCTAATGAGTACAGAATATGAATTGAGAGCAAATCGAAAAAGACGAAAGTAATGAGAAGTAGCCGAAATGAGAACAGCGAGAAACTTAACATCAGGATTTGATGGTCACGAAGTAGATGAATTACGCAATTCTGCTACCTTGGCGGTAAAATAACCAATGACGGACGGAGCAACGAGGACAACAAAAGCAGACTAGCACTGGTAAAAAGGGCATTCCTCGTCAAGAGAACTCCACTAGTATCATACATAGGCCTTAATTTGAAGAAGAAATTTCTGAGAATGTACGTCTGGAGCACAGCATTCTGTGGTGGTGAAACATGGACTGTGGGAAAACCGTAACAGAAGGGAATCGAAGCATTTGAGATCTGGTGCTACAGGTGAATGTTGAAAATTAAGTGGATTGATAAGGTAAGGAATAAGGACGTTCTGCGCAGAATCAGAGAGGAAAGGAATATGAGGAAAACACTGACAAGGAGAAGGGACAGGATTTTAGGACATCTGTTTAAGACATCAGGGAATTACTTCCATGGTACTACAGGGAGCTGTAGAGGACAAAAACTGTAGCGGAAGACAGAGATTAGAATGCATCCAGCAAATAATTGAGGACGTAGGTTGCAAGTGCTACTCTGAGATCAAGCGACCTGCAGAGGATAGGAATTTGTGGATGGCCGCATCAAGCCGGTCAGAAATCTGTTGACCTCCCCCCCCCCCCACCCCACCCCAAAAATATAAGAACGCTTTGGAATGAAGGTTTCTTTGGTGCAGATGAGCAAGCGCTCGAAGATTGCTTGCAAGGACGTTAATGTGATACTCGTTCCGGTAAGACTGTAGGAATATACGATTTGGATCTTCTTCCTCAGCTCAAACACTTGGAAGGATGTCGCCTAGGTAGAGCCGATAGTGGTATTTGCTAAACTTCCTATGATTGAATTTCAGCCGTGCTATAATTGTCGTGATGCCCCTCGATATTTGTGTCTTGCTATACCGTAATACTCTTGGAATCGGGGGATGAATTAGCTCGTACTGACTCAGTTTGATTCTAAATGTGCTCGACCATTGCTCTTCCCAGTCAACCACTTTCTGAGCATGGTATCATATCAGAGAGATGAAGTTTATCGTATTTGATAGCTCCATGTAGAGGTGCTTACTTGTTAGGACATCTACTTGTTCTTTTCGATGTACACTTAAGTGGTCTTTCACCCATACTATTACGATGTTGTGGTAGTTGCTCTGGACCTAAAACACATTGTCAATAATTGCTGCCACGGTGGGGTTGATACAACTTTTATGATGGTTTCTAATCAGTAGTAGGGCTGACTGATTATGACTGTTGTGTCCACTTTGGTCATTTGCGCGAAAAGCAGGGCTTCCAAAGTGGCAATCAGCTTGTATAGGCCTTATCGTTTGCCTTAGGGTCTCCAGTGGGCACTACCAGCGCAGTCACTGGAGTTGGACCCATCTGTATACAACACGCACGCATGGTGATATTGAGACAGGAATTCCATTGCCGTTGCATCAGTTGTGTCCTGATTTAGAAACGTTAAGCTAGTACTGGCAACGATCTACGGAGCCGACGTTTCGTACGGTCTGTTTTAATGCGTTGTAAGAAGACATTTCCACAACTTGTGCCTTAATCATTGCATCTCCATAGCATCTCCATATATTTAGCCGCGACAGGTTGATGTTGCTCCTTTATCTAATATCCTTTGCTCACACTTTATGATGTTAATTCAGGGATGTTTTCGTTAAGGGCCCCATATTCGTCGAAACAGAACTGCAGGAGGAATTTCTTGCAGAGGAACATTCTTCGCGTCTTTAACGAAGGCTCATTCATTTCGGCCAGTAATGCCTTAGCTGGGGTTGACATGAACGCCACATTAACTATAGGAAAGGCTTTGTACTGCATAGTCTAGAGTCATTGGAGCGTGACGTCGGATGCTGATCCGCAGCACATGAGTCAGTAGCCAAAGTGTGTCCTTAGTAGGGACGATTAGAGCCCCACCATACTCCATTTGTAGCTCAGATGAGGTTACAGGCTTTTTCACATCTAGTGATGATATATCTGATATGATGAGCTTATCGTAGTTTATCATTGAAAAACATCCCAAGGTACTGCGTTCTTTTTAAAACTGGAAAATTATCTTGTCTAGTTGCATTATTGGGGAAGTGGAATCCTGTGGCGAGCACATAGCATTATACCTCCGATCAGAAATTTCGAAGCTACTTTCTGTACTCTACTCGTGCAGACATACACGAGCGGTGTGCATTTTCAGACTACGGGAATTGATGCGTGCGTCGTCTGCATATTGTAATATTTGGATGTCACTGGCAAAGAGGTCATGAAGGTCTGCTGTACAGAGATCGATTAATAAGGGAGCCAAGACTGACCCCTGCATGAGTCCTCTGCTAGTTTCTCTGGGGCCCATTGTAGTTCTGCATTGCCAAATGGCTACCCTCCTATTGCTCAGGAAGCTTAATGTTCTACGCACGAGTTTTCCCTGCGACTGACAAGATAACGCAGTCGTATGCTTAAGTCGCTTCTATGAACGCAACTATTATATATATATATATATATATATATATATATATATATATATATATATATATATATATATATAAATGGAGAGTTCATCAGGAGTTGGATGCACAACGGCCACAGCACCAGTGTTAATAACAAAAGGAGAGTCAGCATGTTTCGTTGAAGTAAAAATCTCTATTTCTGCAGCAAATCGATTTCAATGACTGCGTGACGGTCATCAGTGCTGTAGATACTCGTAAAACAAGAATAAAATTCCACATTTGCCCAACTATACACATAAGACCATATAGAAGATATCATTTCCATTGTCGTAGCTAGTGTTAAAGCCATGTGTACTCATAAATACAAGCAGTAAAACTGCAGTACCTGCACCTATCAATGTCAGACCGAAGGTTACAAATGCAACTGGGCTAGCTATACTCTTTGCGCAGCTATACTCATTGCCAACACCGGACGCATCAACGGACACTTTCATGACGATTATTACAAAATATTTTATTAATCAAAACATAAGACATAACGAAATATAGTATCTAATGAATCCACACATATTTAGGAACTCCTAATTCTGATGCGTTTTTCTTATACTCAATCCATGCATTTACACTTGCAATATGAATTGCACTGGCAAACATGCATCCACTTTCAAGTTGCAAAACCGGATGTAGACCGTCGAAATGACTGTCGAAATTAGTGTTAGGTTTCAAAACCAGCTAACTGCATGTTGCCATCGGGAGCAAAGCCCGCTAAATCCCAATAGGCGTGGCTGTCGCCCTGCCACGTCCGGATACAAATCACGTGAACAGACATCAGACTTACCAGTCTGGACATTCAAAGCTACCTTCCAGTCCGTTACGATTAGAATTGAAAGTTTTCTTATTGAGCTTTAGGTTGGCTGCGCTGTAACAAATTCGAACGCAACAACATTCTTTTTGAAAATGCATTGTCGTTTGGATACGACGAGTGTTTCGTGATTATCTCAGTGTCACTTATCCTGCAGTTAGCGGGCTTTGCTTTTCCCTACTCAGCTTACGGTATACCGTATGATGTAAAACGTCTAATATTACCTCTTGTTCAAAATTATCGTCGGGATCATCAGATAGCTCGTCAGTATCAGATGAATTAAGGAGCAATATAACTTCTTCTTCTGTAAGTGCCCTTCACCTATCTTGGACACGGAGATGTCGACATTGTTCTCAAATAAACTTTCTACTTGTGACAATATGAGAGCACCAATTACAAATGGTAAAATTTAACGAATTCTAATATACTACGCATTTATTTAGTATGTCGTATGAGGACGCCATGACCAAAAGGGTTAAACGTATACTCGGTAGAATTACATAGTAAAATCATGAAACTCACAGTGTTCACGCCTTCTGGCGGATGTTTCAGGAACCATCTCCTAAAGTACGTGGTGCAGCATTAACCAAGCCAGAACATAGTATTGCCACCATTACATTAACATAACATTAAAATTATTCCATCGAAACCAAAAGAATTGAGTTATGCTATTATGCCTTTGACATTAATTTTTATATTCATACAATTTCAAATGCTTTTTGACAGACAATGTTCAAAATATACTGAAGGTATAGAAATACGCAACACCGTGTAGATGTGGAACCACGTTGTGAATTTTATCACAGAATCTAAAATCTTACTGAAATTATTTTTAATCAGCATGAGGAGAGTCCATTACAAAGAGGGCTTAGATATGATGTGAATAGAGGTCTTGATAAGATAGCAGTAAAGAATAAGTTAGCACATATTAAATACTAAAGTGTCCAAGATACAACAGAATAAAATGGCGGTAGCGGTTGACAGACTGCCTACAAGTAAAATAAGGAAATATTCAGGACAACAAACAAAGATAATATGATTAAAGAAATATGTAGAAATATGATGAAGGGAGATTCAATTATTACAAGGGTAGATGAAGGTTACGATTATTGTAGCCACGTGGGAAATGTACGCTGAGAAGACCTTACTGATTTTTGAAGGAAATGATATTATAGAGAATTGATACAGAATTAAATGAAACGTTAAAGTTGTGTTAAGAAATTGCATCTCCACATGAGATACAACTTCTCCAGGTTATAAATCCAAGGGCTCAAAAATTAAGATCGCAAATTAAGGTCCATTAGGAACATAAACAGATAAGGCTGGTGGTTGATGGAATTGGGAGGCTGGAGCCTTGTGTATAACAGCTAGGAAATGTTTAAATATCCTAACAAAACAGTATAAGGTCAGGCAACAATTTTCAGCACAAAGTAGTATTCAGTTAATTGAGGGGATAAAAGACGTTCCTCTTACAGATACAATGACATTTGTGTCGTTAGATATTATTAACTGATATACGATCATTCCTTTTGAGCGAACTGTTGACATTATTACCGCTAGTTTGAAAAATCAATATAATATGTCCGACAATGAAATTAGTGAATTTATAGATCTTTTAGCTTAATGTCTGACATACAATTACTTTACTTTTAATGAACAAATGTATCCATAACAAGAGGGATTAAGTATGGGAAACTCCATTTCAGGATTATTAGCGGACATTTTCATCAACGTTTTTGAGATAAAGATTTTCAGGATTTTTCAACCTTAGGTGAAAAAATATTTTATTATTACAGGTATGTGGACGACACTGTTTTACTGATTAATGGCGATCAAACAGAGATTGATTAGTTAGTAAGAAAAATCAGTACACTCCATAGAAATTTTGAGTTTACATTATAGAATGGTGACAGGGGTTCCATTAATTTCTTGGATTTAACAATTACTAACGGGAATGGTGAACATGTGTTTGGTGTGCACAGAAAAACCACTTTCACAGATTTAATCCTTGATTATGGTTCCCAGAATCGGAACCAGCAGGAGAAGGCTTTCTTCCATTTCGCCGGCCGCTGTGGTCGAGCGGTTCTAGGCGCTTCAGTCCGGAACCACGTTGCTGCTACTGTCGCAGGTTCGAATCCTGCCTCGGACATGGATGTGTGTGATGTCCTTAGGTTAGTTAGGTTTAAGTAGTTCTAAGTTCTAGGCGACTGATGACCACAGTGCTTAGAGCCATTGGAACCATTTCCACTTCGCTTTTAATAGATTATGTTGGTTACCACTTTCCAAATAAAATCATGATAAAGAACTAAAAGCGATACAATGCAGAGCCAGAAATGGCTATTTATAACACGGTTGTCAAACAATATGAGCAGCGCAATAAGAACCAAATACGTAGAACATTCAATGAGCAAATAATTTTTGTAGCTTTACCGTATTACGGTGTAGTTAGCACAAGAATAGCAGTAATTATTTTTTTAATGAAGAAAGAAAAGCAGAATATTAATGTGACGTTTTCCACTGGAAATAGGATAGATTGTCTGGTAATTAATAACATTCATAATTATGAGCAGCTGCATGAATCAGGTGTACACAGATTGGTGTGTTCTGCAGGTGATGCTGTTTGTGTTGGGCAAACTGGAAGAAGGCTTGAAGTGAGGTTCCGCGTGCATGTGGCACTGGATAGCAGACAAATTTTGCGGCACATTTCATTGCTGTAGGCTGCACCACCATTCTAAGCGCCGCTTAATAATCCTTTCCAT
This sequence comes from Schistocerca americana, assembly GCF_021461395.2. Lineage (NCBI taxonomy): Eukaryota > Metazoa > Arthropoda > Insecta > Orthoptera > Acrididae > Schistocerca > Schistocerca americana. The sequence continues at coordinate 351,894,577 of NC_060121.1, read as the reverse complement.
TAACTTCGCCGGACACGGTAGTAGGGTGGCACCGCGATATGATTCGGTTATTTCACATCTTTTCACAATTTGAGGATGACGACGACACGTTTTCAGCAAGTCTATTTGGACTTTTTATTTCCATGCGCTATTGTTAGTTTTGAGCAACAGCAGTTTCCCTGGTTGCGGTATGTCTCGTGGCATTAGGCAGTCAGTGTATTACGGACGAGGTGACCTTCCCTCGGAAGAGCTCTCTCTGGAGTTCTTCCAGCGCAAAGGATTGTGTAATTATACTATTGTCCTCTTCATTTCCACCTCGTCTTCCTTGTTCGTTACGTCACATGGGGCTATCGTACACCAGAACTATTCGAATAGCTCGTCGGATGGTTGAGGTGTGTGTGTGTGTGTGTGTGTGTGTGTGTGTGTGTGTGTGTGTGTGTGTGACCATTTCAGACCGTTTGTGATAGTCCTTATTACATTCATAAATCCTGACAGCATTGCAGAAAACTAACGACATTTTTTTGTACTTTGGCTAACTTGTGCCTTTTTAAGAGCGAGAAAGTTTATATCGTTAAGAGATTTTTGTATTTTCTTAGTGCCTCGCTTCTTTCCTTGAGGACTGCGTCACATTCTGAACCCCACCAATAGGATGACGACCTATGAGTAGTCCGCCTATGTCCTTTTTGAGGTATTGAGACTTCCGCTGTTTCATTGATAAGCGATACCAAGACCGCATAGTCGCTTTCGGGATCCTCAGTTTCGATGTTCGATTCCTGTTTTTCTTCCTGTAGTGCTTCACGTAGGCTCCAGTTGACCTTTTTTGTCTTCCATTTCCGGCTGATTGCCTTTTTGATAGTCTCCTTAGGCTGTACGTTTATTACAGTTTGCTTTAGCAAGTGATCCGAACCGACAGTATCCCTACCAGTCCACATGCTTTTCCGATACATTGTAGGGGATGCTACGCTCATTTCTACTGCCGTCGAGGCTTCATTTGGTCGGATTATTCCTCTTGGAGAGCCATCATTTAGCATTACAACGTATTTCGAATCCAGTATATCCACCAATATTTTTCGAAATGAGTTGACATTTCTGCAGCTCCACTGTTTATGGTGGCTGCTAAAGTCACCTAGTAGCTGAAGAAGTTTCCCGACGGAGTCAGTTACTGTTGTTAAGTATTGCTTGGACAGTTCGTCGTTGGATGCTTTGTATGCCGAGACAAAATTCAGATGGAGGTCCTAGATCCGCAGGAGGATAGCCACCATTTGCAAAGTGTCATACTGAGTGCTAGTATTGACAACGAAAAAGTGAACATCTTGTTTTACGAACAATGTGACGTCACCGTAGTCTTCACTCTATCTTCTCTAATGACAGAGTAGCCCAGGAGTGTGAACAGTTCTTTCGACTGTAACCATGTTTTGGGTGATAACTCAGATGCCTACGTTAGATTCGAGCAGAAATTGTCGAACGCTGTCTTTGTTAGCTTCGACAGATCTTGCGTTCCATTGGATGAGTTTATAGACCATTTTTGGGTCTAAGAATTGGTGTCAATGTCATTTGGACTGACATCAGGATTGAATCTGTTTGTAGTATTGGAAAGCTTCCATTAGTAGCCTACTAGTACGATGTATCATTCATCACAGCCACAGCTATAACTGTAATTACAACGTTGTTAACGAGATGGGGTACCAACATCACTCTCTTGCTTGACTGCAAAATTGTAATGGGTATACAGAAGAATGGAAAAGAAAACTGAGGATATGTTAGGTGACGCTAAATTTGCCTTTAGGAAAGGTAAGGGCACCAATTCTAACGGTGAGGTTGGTAATGGAAGCAAGACTAAAGAAAAATCAAGCCACGTTCATAGAATTTGTCGACTTGGAAAAAGCGTTTGACAATGTCAAATGATAGATGATGTTCGAAATTCTGAAAAAAAAACAGTGGTAAGCTATAGGGAGAGACTCGTAATATACAATAGGTACAAGAGCCAAGAGGGAATAATAAGAGTGGACGACCAAGGACGAAGTGCTCGTATAAAAAAAAGTGCAACACAAGGATATAGTCTTTTGCCCCTGCTATTCAATATGTACATCAAAGATGAAAGGATATCAATGAAACGATTCGCTGATGACATTATTATCCTGAGGATGAACAGTCTCAATATGGATTGAGAGTAAATCGAAGAAAGACGAAAGTATTCAAAGTATCAGAAATGAGAACAGCGAGAAACTTAACATAAGAATTAATGATCACGAAGTAGATGAAGTTAATGAATTCTGTTAGCTAGGCAGCAAAATAACCAATGAATACACTGAAGTCACTGTTCCTAACATTTGCGACATTGTTGTCATGGCATGGGTTAGCTGCTGCGGATCGTAGATGCCGGTGCTGATATTTATGTAAGCTGTCATTGAGTTGGAAGGGGCGGGAAATGTGTAGCCTGTCTCGGAATGTTTCGGCAGAAGTAACTGCATTCCCGTAAGCCCTGTTTTCAGAAACGGCTCCTACTTCTCGGAAGGTAATATAATTGACAAACGTAGTTTTCCGTTAGGGAGGTTTCAACATGATTGATGACGTCTTGTTTAGTAGTGAATAACTTCGGAATATAGGCCTTCAATTTTCAGAATGTTGAACCAAGGCGCTGGCAGTGAATCCTGACAGTCTCGGTTTTCGTAGGGTTTTTCCCTATAGCCGTAATATTGGTTACGTGCTTGAGTAATGACTCGCAACCTCGTCTAATAAGTTTCTGCCTAGGTTTCTGGCTCTACTTTCAACAAAGAAAACGAAATGTCCTTGGTCGGTAACTGTGTATAAGCAATGCAAGTTACTTGATGGTGGGTGATGTTTCCATCTTGGGTGGCGTCGACTTGTAAAATTTTCTCCATTTAGCCTCTTTGGTTATCGTGTCCTTCCTCCTCTGTGCGGTTCCACTGCAAGACTTTTGTTATTGGTTCATCAACAGGTGGAATATGTCGGTATGCTTCAGAATTATGGGACGCGTTCAAATGGCTCTGAGTACTATAGGACTTAACAGCTGAGGTCATCAGTCGGGACGCGTTGATTGTGCCGCTAACCACAGAGAGAGTTATTTTATTACTTTAAAATGAAATAGAAAGCCACATCCACAAGAAACTTTTTTTAAGATTACCGGTTTCGGCCTGTTTTAGATCATCCTCAGACCTCATATCATGACGGCAAGCGTTTGCGGTGAACGCTAACTGCTAAAGCGTTCGTTGATTGTAAATGCCAGCTTATAACACTAACGCTTCATAGTTAAGCCTCAAGTACTACACCGGCATGCAGTTTGCCTAGTGACAACATTCCCAATTCTGTCACCAGGAGCCAAGTATAACACTATAACTGGCTGATTTTCCCCAAATATGGCCTAAACCAACAGGAAGTGTTACACTCTGGGAGGCTTTTTGCATTGACCGTGTGTTAACCTAACGGATGGAGGGAATCGAAGCTGAATTTCGTAACTATGGCTTGAATTTTGTAAGAAATTACAGCAACAGATTTAACGTAAATGAAATAATTAACGGTCGCCAGCCTAATTTGGCATAATAATGTGAAAACATTATTTTCAATGGATTTGCATATACTCTTACAAAAGTGATTTTCATAGATTTTTTTCTCAGAAAAGTGCAATGAACACCTACAATAATCAGACGAAACTACACAGTGGGTAGTAGTAGCACTCAATTGCAAAGACTAGCATTCCCAGAAACAAAATAGAGACTTTACCCCTGCTGACTACAAACACTACTTCAGTCTTTAAATAATTCAGCACAAAAAAACGTTCTCGAAGATTAACACGAGACTAGAGTTCAATTTAGTTTAACACCCTTATACATATCACAAATGCAATAAAATTTACAATACTCACATTTTATATGCATTCCACTTTATCAATGCTTTAGGTTCATTAACAGAAACCTGCTTTCAACATTATTTTTTTTTTAAAGAGGTGGAGCCCCTCCACGCCCACACCGGCATGATGGCCAACACAAAAGGTCTACTGCCATCTCTGCATAAGGGTTAGTATTCACTAAAGTGAGGTGTCGCAGGATGTGGGTACTGCGATGTTTGCGTTTGTCTGGTTAGGATTAACCATTAATACGCGCTCATCTGGAGATAGATTGGTCGAAATCTGACGAAGGGTAGCGGTTTGAAGGGCAGAGGAAAAAAAGTGCCAAAGCAAGAGCCAAGGGAAAAAAACCTCTGCGAAAGTTAGGTCGGGCGGCAAGAGCAGTAGTGGTTGTCTTGCTGCCTGCGATAGGTTGTGCAAGGATAGGCTTTGTTAGTAGTGGGTATCATGCATGTCGATACCTTGACGTTGTGCGTTTGTGCTGCTCGGCGGCTGGCGCTGGGTGCTGGTACAGAGTCCTCGTTCAGCGTCCTGCAACCTGCAACAGTTAGGTTTGTTATCGGTCTTGTGTCCAATAGGTCATATACCGGAGGCACAGTGTGAGGGAGTGTTGGCAGATTGTTCGTGCGTCTGTGGGCGAGCTCGTCGGTGTCCCTGCTGTGGCCTGTTGGTCGGCTCTAATAGCAGCTGGTAGTTATCAGTCAGTGTTGCTGATATGCAGGGGATTACCGGCGTTTGTCGCTGTTTGCGTATGTTAGTTTACCATAGGTGGTTATGTCCTAGCTAGCAGTGTCTTTGGCCGCTTGTGTTTCCACCTGTGGTTGTGATCGTAGTTTCCCAGAGTGAGGATGAAAGGATTGTTCGAGTGTCTCGAGTTCCTGTATAGTCGTGTGGCGTGTTTCTTGAATACTTCCTTGAGGGTATCAAGGCGGTATTCATGGTGAAGATCCACGGTGCGTGTGTAGCGTGGAGCATTGCTGATGATTCGTAGCACCTTGTTCTGTATGATCTGCAGGCGGCGCAGTCGTGTAGGAGCTGCATATCCCCAGACGGGAGCGGCGTACGTCATCAGAGATCTAATCAGTGTCATGTATAAGGACCTCGACACCCTCCTATTCAGTGTGCTTGCCCTGTTGAGCATTGGGTAGAGCTGTTTGAGCCTCGCGTGCGCTCGGTTGGCAACGTATTCGATGTGGTCCCCCCATGTAAGTTTCCGGTCCAGCCAGACACCAAGGTATCTGACTTTCTCTCGGAAACGTATTGGGCGTGTATGTAGTGTTATCGGTCTACAGTGTTGGTGTTTGCGCAGTAGTTTCGGTCTGCGTGTGAACAGAACTGCTTCGCACTTGTCGACGTTTACTTTAATACGCCATCGCTCCAGCCAAGGCTCAGCTGTTCTGAGTGCTGTCTGTATTCGTGAGTTGATGTTCGACGGTTTCCAGTCTTGCGCGAGGATGGCTGTGTCATCCGCGTAGACGGCTAACGTCGTGTTTCGTGTCGCTGGGAAGCCATTAATGTACAGGTTAAACAAGATGTGCCCTAGGATGCTTCCTTGGGGTACTCCAGCTTGGATACCGTGTTGTGTTGATTGTTTATCCTGCACGTTAGTGTTGAAACATCTGTTCGTGAGATATGAGTGTATGAGACGCACGAGTCCGTCCGGGAAACCAGCTTCGCTTAGTTTGCGTATGAGTCCGTTGTGCCAGAGACGATCGAAAGCCTTTTCGATGTCTAGGAACACGGCCCATGTGGCTTTGTTCATGTTGTAGCCGTGTGTTATATGTTCGACTACGCGGAGGAGTTGTTGTGTTGTCGAGTGGTGATTCCTAAAGCCGAATTGCTCCGGTCTTAGGGTGTCGTTGGCGATGCAATGCCTAGTGATACGTTTTAGTATTACCTTCTCAACAATCTTGCTGAGCGAGCACAGCAGACTGATAGGTCGGTAATTTTGTGGGAGGGAGTGGTCTTTCCCTGGCTTCCTGAACATCAGGACCTTGGCCGCCTTCCAAAAGTCAGGGAAGTGTTGGTGTGTCAGGATGGCATTCGTTAAGTGTGTGAGGTATTCTACGGCTTTATTCGTGAACTCCTGGAGGACACGGTTTTGAATGCCATCAGACCCAGGGGCTTTTCTAGCGTTGGTGTGCTTGATAGCCCATGTGACTTCATTTGTGCTAGTACGTCTTATTTCGTTGCGCGAGGGCTGGGCTACAAGTCGTGTAACCTCCTGGTCCGTTTCAAGTGTGAATACTGGGTCTGAAGGAACCAGATTCGGCATGAAAGACGCTGCAAGTGTTGTGGCCATAAGCCCTGCCTTCTCCGTCGCGGAGTAGGCTGGGCCGTCTGGTCCTTGTAACGTGGGAATGTAATGTTTCTCCCTGGTGAAGTGTCTGGCCAGCTGCCACACGCCAGGACGTGTGGTATCCAGCCCAGCGAGTTTCTGTCCCCATTGTTCGTTTCTGAATGTTTGAATTTTATTCCGTATTATGCCCTGGAGTCTGTTGACGTGCAGTTTATAGAACGGGCGCCTGATACGCTGCCAGTATCTCCTGAGGCGGTTCCTCATTGAGATAAGGCCCAGGATTTCCTGGGGCAGGGCCGTCGAGTGTTGTCTTGGTGTTGTAAATGGAATGGCGTCAGTCATTGCGTCTTGGACGGCAGTTGTGAGAGCCTCCACAGCCTCATCGATTTGCTGTGTGTTGTTAATTTCGTGTGTGTCAGGAATGCGACTATCAAGCGTTTCCTTGAACAGTGTCCAATTCGCACGCTTGTAGTTGAGCATCCTGCGTGGTACTATGTCCTGCAGTGTCTCTTCCATGTGCAGTATTACAGGCATGTGGTCTGAGTCCAGATCGTTTTCAACCGTTAGGTTGAGTGTACATGTGATGCCCTTTATGAGGGCTATGTGTAACACGTCTGGCCTATGTCGGGCCTGTGTAGGCACGAACGTGGGAACGTCCGGTCCAAGAATAATGTAGTTTCGGCCTAGCGCGTGTTCGTACAGTTTCTTGCCGTTGGAGGTTCGTATTCGTGAGTTCCAATCAGGGTGTTTTGCGTTGAGGTCTCCAGCGGCTATTACCCGCGGTGCTATGTTGAGTACTGTGCTGATATCGCGTGTTACTATGTGATTAGGAGGATTGTATAGCGATACCAGTGTGGTGTTGGCTCCGTTGAACTTGACCCTGACGGCCGTAGCCTCTAGTCTTTCATGTGCTGGGAGCTCGATGTTCGTGTGGTCTATGTCTCTGTGTGTGATGATTGCCGTGCCGCCTCCCCTCCTGCCATCCGCTCGGTCGGTACGATAGACGCAATAACCTGGGAAGTTTAGTTGTTTGCGAGGCGTAAGCAGTGTTTCGTTCACAAGAGCGATTCGGATACCCTTTCGCTCCATGAACGCACCATCTCGGCTTTTTTGCTTGCGATCCCGTTGGCATTCCAAAACAGGATCTGTGTGATTGTGTTTAAGTCTGCGTTTCGGGGGTGGTGTGGTGTATTATCCATGTAGCAGTGTGAAAAGCGGTGTGATAGTGGCTTGGAAGCTAGTCCAGTTGAGCGTACCCGACATGAACTGCATGAAGAGTTGTGAGACACACCCCATAATCTTCGAGACTATTTCGGTGGTCGTGCGTCCGGGGAATAATGTTTCCATTATTCTCTGGAATGTTGTCGTAATGTTGGTCATGTCGGCCTGCGAGTTATTGGTCATGTTAGCGGCCGCTTGTTGCTGTGTTGGCGTTTGGTGAGGGCTGGCCTACGAGTCGGTTGTTCGTGTGGCAGTTGTGGTCGCCTGTGTATTCTCTGTGGTGAGTGGGTGTGTAATGTGAGTTGTTGAGTTGGTGTCCGGGATGTGTTCGTGGGTGTTGGTGTTCTGTTGCCTGTGTAGTTGTTGTGGTGTGGTCGTGTTCCTCGTGCTGCGGCTGTTTCTCCTTCTCCTCCTCCTCTGGCGCTGTGGTTGTCCCTGTGTAGGTGCGTTTTCTGTAGCCTGTGGTGGGCTGCAGTTCGCGATCTCAGGGGGTAGGGTGGTGTTGTTGCTTGTTTCGTGTGGCGTGCCCGGTGCGGGTGTGGTGTCAGGCGTTGTGCTTGTCTGTTGTGTGTCTGTTGCTGGGGGTGTTTGCTGAGCGTGTTCTGAGCTCTGGGGCTCCTCTGACCGTCCCGCGCTGCTGGGGCTGCCAGCGACCACTCCAGCGAAGGATATTCCACTTCTTACTGGGCGCGGGGGCGGTTTTGGAACTGTGATGGCGGTAGGTTTCGCATGTTTCGCGATTTTGCGCCTCAGAGCTGCTTTGTAAGCAATGCACCCTCTGTAGTTCGCCGGATGGGCAGCACCACAGTTGGCGCACTTGCGAGGTGCTGTGTGGGGGAGTTTGCAGCGTTGGGTCGTGTGACCGCCAGCGCAAATGCGGCAGCGGGGTGCGAGACCGCATCTGATACCCGCGTGCGCAAAGCCCTGGCAGTTGTGGCATTGTTGGCGGGTGAGCGGCGTGTTGTAAATTTCTACACTTACGACCATGTGAAGAAATAGCTTTAACTTCAGCAGGTCGCGGGATTTGGCTTTGTCGGCCAACTCCGCCATGTAGTTATGAGACGGTCTCGCTGTGCCGAACTCTGACATTCGGTTTACCCGAATGCACTCCCACCCGAGAGCAGAGAGTTCATTGTGTACTGTGTCGGTCGGGGTTCGTGAGTCTATCCCCTTTATCACGTACTGCTGTGTTTTTTCCAGGACTGTCCTGTACGTGAAGTGTTCTACCTTCCTTTTTTTGAGAAAGTCCAGTAGATTTGTGTAGTCTGCCTTGTTCGCCACGTACAGTGCGGCGTGTTCCCCGGTGAGCTTGGAGTAGTATGTTGTGGGACTGTGCTGATTGCTGATTGTTTAGGAGACTTAGGTCTCCGTAGTTGTGGATGATGACCGGTGGGAACATGGCTTTTTCTGTTATTAAATATTGTAGTGCCTACAAACTGACCACTCCTTTATCCACAAATAAGCACACTTTACAGAAAATCCTTGCGTTATAATAAATGCTGAACTACATTTAAATTCATTAGTACTGACCATTTAGCACTTCCCTATTGAAGTATTTCATAGTAAATTAAAAACTTTTCATCAGATAAATATTATGTGCCTCTTATATTACTCGTGAAGTAAGTAGTTTTCACTGACAGTCTTAATGTTCCTACACATTAAGCAATGGCACAGGTAAATTAGAAGCCATTCAAAGTAAACTGGAGCTTTTCAAAAATTCAACGTAAATAAAATCGATTAATATCAGTGATTCACAAACAGGATACTCGAACTTAAGTATTTAGAAGAAAGGACCCTGCTTGGTTGATTGAAGAGGAAAATTTCATCTTTCAGATACCAGTTTTTTTAACATTTGGATTATTATAGCAAAATTGAACACACACAAACACGCTGGTTCATAATGACATACAGTTATAACCTCCTGAAGTTGTTGGAGCAGTGGCGCAATAACGGTGGCGAGGACGTGGCAGCTACCTGGTCTCTCCTCTGGTAGATTGTTGCTCTGTTTCATTTCTTCTTGGCGGCGTAAATATTAATTTTAGAGCCATTCGCAACGCGAGATCACCCTTTTATAGCAGTAACCACACCCGAGGCCGTTCCCTTATAGATGAGGATACCGAACGCCCCACTCAGCATCTGCGGTGTTGACTCCACAACTGCTGGCCACTGCCCGCCTATTGTGCTCTCTCGCTTCCTGCTCAGCCTCGCCACTTCGACCTTTTCTTTGCGCGCCAAACCACTTCCGTAGCAGAGGGGAATCCCTATATCTTTTATATTATACAATTCAAATCCCTAAGTGTGAACCAGTTTTCACATTGCAGTTTCTCATACACAGACAAACATGAGCCGTGCTCACACCGAACTATGCGTTTCCTGGAACTTGGCTGTCTATCTGTGTTTGGTTTCCCGCCATTGTTGCGGTTATGCCGTGGTTCTTCCTCCTTCTACATGTGGCAGCAGCGATGTGTATCGATATTTGCAGCGAGTACCGTCTTGGTCTTGTGCATATGAGTTCCGGCTACGGCGTCTGCGGGCAGTCAGTCACTTGGCGCAGACCAGGGAGGATATCTCCATGCGGTGCAGTCACCTGGGTCTGCTGGCGGTCCCTGCACAGTGTCGGAGCATGTGTGGAGCTGTCCAATCGATACGAGCTTCGTGGCTCATCGACCCAGGATGTCAAAGTTGAGTGGTATGTTAAGGACCCAAGCCACGGCCATTCATGTTGTGTCGTTCGTTTCGGTGGTTCGCTGATGGGGAGCTTTTCCTGTGACCAACACTGAGTGTTTGTAGTGGTAAAATCGAGCAACTGTGCGGTGGAATTAACTACCTTGGTCCATTACAATTCAAGTGCACCAGCGGAATTTTCTGCCTTGTGGCCGTTATTATTCTGGTTACTTGCCCCAGCCACTGAAGTAAATTCAGGCAGTGTTCCTTTTTGGCGAACTTAGCTAGATTACCTTATTTCAAATTCAGGTTTACCAGCGGAATTTTCTGCCTTGTGGCCGTTAGTGTTCCGGTTACCTGCCCTGGCCACTAGCATAATTTTAGGCAGCGTCCTTTCCTCACCTGTTGTCACTGTCCAACATGGTATGTACTTTGACAGCTTAATATATATTTCATCGTGGATAATCACGTCAGAAACATTTTGGTCTTTGAGTTTTTATGTATTGATCGGTGGCAAGCCAGTCGTTTGGTCGGTCGGTCTGTGACTGTCTCTTGGTTGGGTTACCGACGGATCAAGTGTAGTTGGGCCCATTACCTGTCTCACCCAAGTGAATGCTAATGTTAAGTGGGCAGGCCCACCCCCATGGAGGCGTCTGAGTGCCGTTGTCCATACTGTCCTTTTCAGCGGTGTTTAATGGTCTGTTGGTAATCTAGTGTAGCGAAAGCTTTAAAAGAAGAAATTTTTTATTGTGTTTTATGTAAATCAATTTATGTAAATAATTTGTGGGCCTTCAACCGCTTAAAACCTTATTCTTAAATTTAGTTATTGTTGTTGCGTTGCCTTTTCATTTAGTGTTCGTTCGGCCATTGAAAACTTCAAGGTTAAGGTATTTTTTAATTTTTGGAAAATCAACTGTGGACCTTCATCCGCTTTATGCCTTATTCTCAAAATTTCCCCTTAAACGAAAACATTGAGACCTGCTGCCTTAAAATATTATGGTAGTATATTTTAAAATTTTGAAATTTAATTGTGGTCTTCAGCCGTTTGTATTGCACCTTGTATATGTTTGTTCTATCCACTTTTGCCTTGAGGGATTCCGCCTAGTTGTGATACGCCCTCAGCCATGAAAGAATTGAATTTTGAAACTGGTAAAGGTTTAGGCTACGTGCTGTTTCGGTTTGAAGGTGTTATTAAATTACAATAAATTACAATTTTGAAGTGAATGTCCTTATTTGGCCCTTTTCACAATCCTATCACCTGTTCTGCACAGCGGGTTTAGCAGGCGTTTCAAAACATATTTAATAAAATTTCATTATTTGAGCACATAGTTATAATTCTACAAAACATATTTCGCTAAACTCCACTTCCTTACAGTAATGAAGTAAAGAGTAAACACATTATACTTCACATAATAAATTATACTGCATAAACTACTCACTATCGATTGTGGTGTTACAAGCTACGTTCACCGCCACGGCCAGCTATCATGGTATGAGGTCTGAAAATGGTCTAAAACAGACTGAAACCGGTAACCTAAAAATATCTTGCGGTTGTGACTGTTTATGTTAATTTTAAACTTCACTGATAGGTGCTTGAAATGTATGAGTAGCCGTTGCGACACTTTGGGGCTGGTTTTGCGAAGTTTGTGGAGCAGGTGGGTTGCAGTCGCAGTCGTCCAAGGTGATGATTGCAGACCAGCAAAAGTTTTAACCGTTTGGCAGAGCCTATGCGAGCACTAGCTTAATAGCACCTGTTTACACTGTCGTAACGCACCGATGTTTTCCCATCCGCGACTTGGAGCCAACTGTAAGCGACTAGTTCATGCACCAGTGCTGGCTGCTGTTCATCGACTACTAAGGCTGGAATCTGCATGCCACTATCGCAGCTGGAAGTCCACTAAGTGGCGACAGGTGGTCTTTCCAGATGAATCGCCTTTATTGCTGCATATGATTGAAAGCAGATATCCGCTAACAATCGTCGGAAGGGTCGAGGCCGGAGGAGGGAGCGTTATGGTCTGGGGAATGTTTGCGTTTCATTCCCTGGGTCGTCACACCAGAAGGCACAACGGATACACACAAGTATGCATTCATCCTTCGGGACCACGTGCACACCTACGTGCAGTTTGTTTTCTTTCTTTTTTCTTTTTTTCTCGGCACGATAACATGCACCAGCAGCATAATGGTACGTGTCCCACAGATAGTAGCTTACGTGCGTGTTTCGAAGTGCCCTGGCTAAAGAACTCCCAGAATTTAAGCCCAATTGGGGATCAGATGGATCACCTCGATCGGGCTGTTCGTGCCATGGATACTCAATAGAGAAATCTAGCGCAGTGGCCGCGGCGCTGCTGTCAGCATGGCTCCACATCCCTGTCAGTGGGTTCCAGAACGTCACTTACTCTCTTTCTAAAACCCTCGCAGCGGTCCGCGCCGCAACAACGCTTTTGGCAGGTGATCTCACAAACGAGATTGGACAGTGTACATAGAGAGAAAAAACTCCCAGACATCATTCTCGCACCATGTAACACCGCTTTGGTAATTACCTTAATTCGGCGAGGAAGAGCGTCTACAAGTTCCATCATGTGTACGATATCCAGCAGAAGGCAATCATTGGTGAACAGATAACACAGAGTCACCAAATTGCGGAATTGGTCAATTGCTACATTTCGCCCATTGTTCGAAATAGACCCAGACATTTTATATGCGATTAAAATCGGGTGATTTAGCGGGAGGTGGATTATTCGACAAGTTGGAGATGTATACATATAGATTTGCGAAAAAGATTGTTGGAATTTTTGAGAACGGGAGTGTCCACAGTAGTCATGAAGATTTAACAGAAAGGGCAACAAATGTCACCCAGAATGTTGAAGTAAACAAGCGGTTACTGCTCACGGTAGCCTAATGAATTTAAAAAGTTATCAGAGCATCACAGAATCAACTCTAGTCTGAACTACACCGTCCAGCACTGCTGGTGAAACTCATTGAGTCGTCGTAGAATCATTTGAAAAGCGACAAAAACGCGGCTCGTCTGCCTACGCTACTCTTCACTACACTACACCTACCGAGTAAATAACAGACCTCCGGTACAATTTCGTCACTAATCTCTTACCTACTGTTGTATCATAATGTTTTCATCAACGCAATTTCCAAACCACAGAAATGTAAGTGTGATGTATTATGAAAAAATACTGAGCATTAAAGACAAAAGCATTAAACATAAAAATAGAATTCTTCTTATCCACTTAGACTACTTGAATCCGTTGAAGTGCCTTCAGTTAAATTAGAAATAACATAATAACAATCGTTTTAGTAAATTAATCAAACAATGGAAAATCCAGAATGGAATGTAAGAATATTGTGAAAATAAATGTTGCTACTCGTCATACAGCGCAGATGTTAAGTCGCAGATAGGCACAACAAAAAGACTGTCACTAATACAGCTTCCGTCCAGTAAGGCCTTCGTCAAAATTTGACGACAAACACACATATACACACTGCAAACGCAGTCTCAGTCTCAGGCAACTGAGGCTGGCCTCAGACTGAGACTGCAATCATGTGTGTGAGAGTTGTGTTTTTGTGAGAGTCTAGGTGTGTGTTTGTCGTCTAATTTTGACGAAGGCCTTACTGGCCGAAAGCTGTATTAGTGACAGTCTTTTTGTTGTGCCTATCTGCGACTCAGCATCTCCGCATTTTTGCAAATAATGTATTTATAGAATACTAGATTGTATGACTATCAGCGTGTAAACTCAGAATCACAAAAATGTGTTGCGATCCCTAGTGATGAAAACAGGAATCAAGAGGGAGACAAATTATCTTAAATCGCATAACGATACTTAATTACTGTGAACTCAAACATGACTGCAATAGGCTTTATAGGTGGGTCGCAGTCGGTAATCTCCCTCTACATACGCGAGTAGGTAGGCTTCGTTAGAATTGGGCGTGTCAAACGAAGGCGTAACTCCCATATTTGCTTAATTCCATTTATCCTCCTGTTTATTTGGTGTGACCTGCTTCCATTTGCATCGTTCCATTTCAGGCGCTGTATCCGCCAGAGAACACAATTAGAGCTATACCACCTCTTACGCCGTGCTACTGGATGCAAAGCGTGTTTGAGAAAGATACATACACACCTAGACACTTTAGTACGTCATTTCCTCCGATCTTATTATTTCGGTCCGTAAGAGATACTATGAAATTTTCCTCCCAGCGATTTCCGCGGAACAGTTTTCCTCAGTCGATGCCTGAAGCGCGTTTCTCAGATAAAATTACTGGCATTCCGCGGCTGCCAGAGTAAATTCGGCTATTATCGTCTTCCATTTCCGTTCTTCCGCCGACCGCACAAGGGGCAATCCATACCGGCCCTGTCGGCAACACACTGCGGCGAACAGAGTCAGGTGAGAGGGTGGAGCAACCGTGGGGGGGCAACCCCACCGACAAAAGACGTCTCTCCAAGTTTTAATGGGCAACGCTCTACTGGGAGCTTAAATGGAAATGGTTAATTATGAGTGCTAATCGCTGAGGGAATTATTGTCTCGTGAAACATTTCTCGTGTCGTCTTAGTAAGCGAAATCCTGTGTCTGGACTAAGAGAACTCCATTTTAAAAGTTTTGTGCCGTCGGCTTGCATGCGAAGTTTCAGACGCCTTGGCCTTAACTAAAATTATTTCGATGACAGCCAGTATAATTTAAAGCATCAAAATATTTCACACTGGCCGGCATACCTTCACAACCATCCATATTACTAAACGCTAAAACGGTGCACTGTGCATAATCCCAGTTGCAGGTTGCCTTAATAGGGATGGGAAAAACCGACCGGTTAAAACCGATAAGGGGATTTTAGTTCTGAATAATCGGTGTATCCGATATTTGTTCGGTCTCAGTTATGACAAGTTTTTTTTTTAATCGTTTACTAATAACCGAGTAAAAGAACTGCCATATCAATTTGCCAAAGCAGCGGTTTCAAGATTTTGGTTTTTTGAATAAGATTTTTCTTTAAGAAACTAGTCATGTTTGTTCGTAAAATTTTTATTGCTTTGAAATATTGGATTATTACAGAAACTATTATAATAACAACGCCTACAGCTAGAAACTGGTAACTACACATGAGATAAGAGCCGGTACAGCATGGCAGAGACAATACTGTACCTAGGAATTGACTCAGTTTCAGAGGCTTTACTGGCCTCATAAAGATACGATTTTATGAATAAGGACTGAAGAGGCGACAGCAATTTTGTGCGAAGGCCGGGAATCGAACACAGCTCTCCTGCTTACAAGGCAACTGCGTTAGCCACTAAACCACCCTGGCGCAGCAGTTCACACACCAGCGCGGATTACCCTGACACAACTCCCTCCTTGATCCAAATTCCCACTGCAACCCCAGTCTACTTTAAATTCCCCCTCATACACGAACAGAATTTGTAAGGTTCTTAGTGTTTTGGAATAGCACCTAAGCATCTAATGTAAGTGGGGGACACAGCCTGAAAATGACACAATTTCAGAGACTTTACTGGACTCATACAGATATGGTTTTATGTATACAGATTAAAGAGGCAAGAGAAGATTCGATTTGATTCCCGGCCATTGTACAAGTTTTCACTCTCCTCTTCACTCTATATACCTGAATTAATGTAGCTTTGACATGTGGGATTCCCTGTTGCACAGTTAAGCGTGTGCGTACCATGTGCAAGACTTGTTCGCATCTGGTCTGTAGGGCATCTTGCCGCTGT
Source organism: Schistocerca americana (assembly GCF_021461395.2). NCBI lineage: Eukaryota > Metazoa > Arthropoda > Insecta > Orthoptera > Acrididae > Schistocerca > Schistocerca americana. The sequence continues at coordinate 351,878,827 of NC_060121.1, read as the reverse complement.
CGTATGCGAACATCAGTTGTGTTGCAAAATAGTACCATCGCTAGTTAGAAAGTATTTTATTGAAGTGCGGTAACAATAAAATACAATGCTACATTTGCTTTGAAATATAAAAACGTGAGGTGCCAGAACAAAGAAGCGGTATCATATAAGAATAAAACATCCATAGTGACAATGGAAGAGAAGGTAAATTTGATTGATTTACCATTTTATTGATGTGCTGGAAACTTGGGACAACAATTGAGCCCTTAATTTTGTGGTTTGTTTCTGGGTGGAAAGTGGATACCATCCAAAAGTGACTTTGCAGGGAAGTCAGCAACTTATGACCTTTCGCTCTCACTACGGTCTCCATCACCTTCGCAGTCTTTGCTGGAGACAATGACATTTATCAGCAGTCTCAACTTACACTGATCATGATCTCCTACTCATTCAACTTTACTGTAATTTTTCAGTCTTTTTCGAAGTCTACGTTCATTACTGGAAGTAAAAGGAATACAAAAAAAAAAAAAAAAACGAAAATCTGTGATTTCAGAAACAGGTTATTTTGAGAGGTTTGAACAGCCAGGTTAACCTGGAGACGAAAAAAAATGGTGTAAACGAAAACTGGTTCTTTCAGCGATAAGCGTCAGCCCTGGTTGCCTATACTAATAGCGTCCAGGGCCAAAAAATATTTGATTTCATATAGTTACAGTTTTAAAATTTAGTATTCTCTCGTAATACACTAATTAGGACGTATACTGTTATGCAAAAATTTCACACAGTAACTCAGGTAGTAAGAGAAACTGTGTATATGCCCCGAGGGAGTGGCACTAGCATTGGGCAAATTACCCAAACTATATTCATCCAGTGTTTGAGAATGACAGCACTAAGCGATTTCCAACAAACCTTCCGCAATGTTTAAATAATTTCAAAACTTTATCTCACGGCACCCACCTAAAATAATGAAAAGGGAAAAGCTGATCGCTTTTGAATATTACTCCTGATGACTAATGACGAACGCCTGAAGATTGTAAGAAATGGGTTTGCAGAAATATTGCGCCTTCTCGACAACGCCACCCGGTTGAGTACCAACGAAATATCGAAAATTTTCTTATGCCGTGAAAACCTAAAATCACACATCAGTTTACTACACTTCCGTTGTGCACCTTCAGTATCAGGCATGACGTTTTTATTATCGAGTTGGTGCCTAGATTCGTAGCATTTTCCTTTTGCGTGTTGGTACTCCAGTCGCCATTGGTTTATTTATCGATTTTCATTTTTTGTTTGTAGTCGATTGTGGGTATTTGAATTTACATATTGTGATTTTGCCATTTGTGGATCGTGAGTGGAGCTGTGATCACTAGAAAATGGCGTGCCAAGTGGGGAAATCGGAACGTTTGCTACCTATTTTACTGTTTGAGTTCAGTAGAGGAGTAACAACAGTGGAGGCAGCCAGGATATTTTGCATCGTGTATGGGGATAATGACACTGGACAGAGCACGGCAAGGAAGTGGTTTTCTCGTTTTGAGGAGGATCGTTTTGACATTAGTGACTCTTCTCGTTCAGGTTCGATGAAGATCATTTAAAAGCGTTAGTCAACAATGATGCAAGTCACTGTACGCGAGAACTACCTAATGTGGTAAACTATGACGAACTCACCATCGTGCGACATTTTCATGCAGTGGGGAACGTTAAAAAATCCGGTGAATGGGTAGCATGCTCTAAGTGAAAATCACAGAAATCAGCGGGTGGCCAATTACACATCTCTGCTTGCTCCTCATCAGTTGGCACGTGAAGATCACCGTCCATTCCTATTCTGTTTCACCAAGCGAGGTGGCGCAATGGTTAGCACGCTGGACTGGCATTCGGGATTACGACGGTTCAAACTCGTGCCCGGCCATCCACATTTAGGTTTCCCAAGACATCCCTAAATCGCTCCACGCAAATGCTGGGGTGGTTCCTTTCGAAGGGCACGGCCGATATCCCTCCCCAACTTGTGCTCCGTCTCTAATGACCTCGATGTCGACGGGACGTTAAACCCAGTCTTCCTTCCTTCTTCCTATCCTCTATCATTACTGGTGACGAGACATGTAGTATTTATACTAACATAGAGAAAATAAAGGAATGGCTGAGCTCAAACAAAGCAATAGTACCCCTTAAAAAGACAATGTGCGCACAACAAATTGTTTTCCCGAGATTTAACTGTCACTTCTTACATTTATTGTCAACGATTGAAACGCATTGCAGACGCAATTCAAGAACAACGACCAGGAAGACTGCCTGAACCTGAAATGATGCTTCTCCGCTGTCAGGCCCGTCAGCATTCTACATGCTACGAAATTCGGCACCAACCTAATACTTCTTAACTACTGAATATCCGTAACAAATTTGGCAGACAGTATCCACATACACCACTGAATGTAACTGCAAAATAGTTCGGGAGGTATAACGTTTTACAAATGGGAGTTCGATTCTTTAATGAATCGCTGGTGGCGTTTACTGCTAGTTTTCTGTTCAGTTAGGTTAATCACTTCAAACACACAATCAATAAGAGTAAGAAGGCAAGAATCCTTAAATGAGAGATATGCCGTACATTCCTAACACAAGATAAGCTGTAGTAGACAGTTTAACGAAATAATTTTGATTTTTGATTCATTGCGATACCTGTAATTCAGGCGAATTGCAATAAATGCAGTGGACTTGTCTTGTTTTCCTTGTCTTTGTATTCCACTTACGGCGTGTCTTCTATGAGAAGTTACTGAATCGCAATGAGGAGAAAAATTTATGGAACAACCTGAATAGAAGGGTTCTGTTGATATGACACACTATGAGGGCTCAAAGTATATATAATGTCCCGTAGAAGAAGGTGTAAGTAGATGAATGACGGCCACTAACTTCACTTAAAGAAGGTTTATTCAGCACATGCACATATTAAGAGCGCGGAACGAACTGCCTCCGGCCAGTACACATACAGTATACATACAGCTACAGAACATTCCATTACAATGATTCTTGACATTCGTGGATACATCAGATTGTACTCGAACCGAATATAAAAATTAAATTTGTACCATCCACGTGAGTGTTGAATACACGATCCTCCATGCAAGAGTTTAGTATCATAACCACTACACCACGATGCTACTCAGCTTTTTAGCGACAATATTGTGGTAGTTATGGAGAGATGAAAGGACTTGCACATGATAGATTGACGTGAAGAGCTGCATCAAACCAGTTTTTGGAACGAAGACCGCAAAGATCAATTCAACATTACAACAACATTTTATAAGCAGTTAATTTTATCGCTTCCTTTTAATGGAAATCACATCAACTGATAAGGCCGCAAAGCATGAGACTCATACAAACTTTTCTTCTGTAATAAGCTCGTAACATACGTAGAAAAGAATAATCCGTGGAGTAGATAACGAAGATGGAGTGACTTTATTGCTAACCTTAGCTTTGGCATTTAAATTGTGATTATGAGAAAGGTAAATTGTGCACACAAATTTGTGACGTGTAAGACCGTGTATGTAAGACTACAGCTGTTTAAAAACAAACATGAGGTTAGACACCACCAATAATGTGCTTCTGTTGGGGAATTAGAAGAAAAATAATGTTCAAAACTTATAACAATTAATTTGATATAATCCAACAAGACAATAGCATCAGATACTCACATTACTGGCTCATTCCAGTCACAGAGCTAATTTTCCTTACCTCCGGTGTTCACTCAACCACAGTATTTGATATATTTACTGACAGACATGTACTACTGTTCGCTGACCTGCTATTATTCTTGTTAGCGGGTTTCTGTGTTAATTAGACGAACGTTCTAGAACTGTCTGTTTGATGTAGAGTATACATCACGTACGCTTCGTTAAACATTGCTCTCAGTAATGCGAGAGTGCTGGTTTGGCTTGTGTGAACTACAAAAGTGTTTACATCAGATGACGCTAATTGTGAGCCACCATTTCAATGGCGTCTGCAGTTAATTAAGCCCTAATGAACCTTCTACAACTCCCAGACTCGGATTATTCGGAATTCTGTACATTTCTTCGTGGGCGTGCAGTACGTGAATCATTCAGATTATTATTAGTTATTTGCCTCTTCGTCTGTGGCTCATCAATTTCCAGTATTGTCGACTCTTTTATGCATCCATGGAATGTTCAACGAGGAAGAGTATCATGTTGTCCAATCTTAAGTGTTCAGATTTGTTGGCTAGATGCTATCCTCCTCTCTGGTTAATCAGTTTCTAGCGCTATCGACATCTTTACGCGACCATACAGTGAGCAAAGAGGAAGAGAAGACTACCATAATAATTTAAATCATTCTCGACCACAATGTAACGTTTATTTGCAGTGGTTACCGATTTAGATCAGAATGTGACCATCTTGAGTAGCTGATCTTCGTGGGGTCATAACACCCACTCCTTTCACCGCCAACGTTACCATCATCGTATAAACTGTCTGAAGATGGTCACATTCTCACCGAAACCGGTAAATATTGTAAATAAAGGTTTTTATTGGTTCAAATAGCTCTGAGCACTATGCAACTTAACTTCTGAGGTCATCAGTCGCCTAGAACTTAGAACTAATTAAACCTAACTAACCTAAGGACATCACACACATCCATGCCCGAGGCAGGATTCGAACCTACGACCGTAGCGGTCGCTCGGTTCCAGACTGTAGCGCCGAGAACCGCACGGAAAGGTTTTTATTGCTATCGAGACGATTGTAAAGTACTTTTAATCAGACCGCTGTTTCTCCACGAGAAATGCGCTCAAAAATTAATAATTTTAGGCGTTCTCGAATGTTGACTAAATAATGTAAGGCTACCCCACACTCTCTGAAAGGGGACCGAAATTTTATGCATTAATTGCTTTACTTTTGGAATAAAAATCCCTTTGTTGATTATTCGGAGTGATGGGAACGGAAACTTTTCTCTAGGCCATGGAGAATATATTACGACAGTCATGCCAAATTTAAAAGGAACGGTAAGTGAATCGATGTATTCGGTGCGTCATGGATTAATTGCGAGTATGTGATGAGCAAAATAGGATATTATGCCAGCGAAGGTTGAAAGCAAGTATTCCTTGTTAGCTGAGAGAGTATGAGCTATTCCACTATACCATAAAATCTGTCGTGTCCCTTCTTGTTAATCTTTTCCATATGTTCCTTCCGGAATTTAAGGCCAATGTTTGATACTAGTGGACCAGCCCTGTTTGCCTGGCTAGTCTGCTGTTTAGGTTTTCCTGCTTCGCACTTGAGTTATGGTGCTTCCAAAGTGGCAGAATTCATTCACTTCGGCTACTTCGTGATCCCCATTTTCACGTAAAGTGTATCTCGAGTCTTATTTCTACTCCTTCTTCTCATGCCGGCCGAAGTGGCCGTGCGGTTAAAGGCGCTGCAGTCTGGAACCGCAAGACCGCTACGGTCGCAGGTTCGAATCCTGCCTCGGGCATGGATGTTTGTGATGTCCTTAGGTTAGTTAGGTTTAACTAGTTCTAAGTTCTAGGGGACTAATGATCTCAGCAGTTGAGTCCCATAGTGCTCCGAGCCATTTGAACCATTTTTGAACCTTCTTCTCATTGCTTTCGCTTTTCTTCGGTTTACTCTCAATCCATATTGTGTGACTATTGGACTGCCCATTCCGTTCAATAGGGCCAATGACTCTTCTTCACCTTCCCTGAGAACAGCAACGTCATCAGCGAATCTTATCTTTGACATCCTGTCACGCTGAATTGTAGTTCCACTCCTGAACCTTTCTTTTATTTACATCATTACTTCTCCGATGTATACAGGGTGAAGAAAAAATGCTGCACTCGGAGGTTGGCATGTGATTTCTCATCCTCATCGGTTATGCAGATTCACCGATGTTCGAGTCGCTTTCATGGCAAATTTTTTTTCTTCAGTTGCAAAGCATCAAATTGTATCCAGTTTATGTAGTTACATAAAGCGGTACCTTGTGTATTTTTTTCCTTTTGTTTTTACCTTTATTTAAACATTAAGACATGGACTTCTTAAAGATGAGAAGGAGCACTTCGTGTCGTCCACGATACAAATAAAACCAATAGAATATAATAGTGTCTGCACTAATATCGTTTGCATGTAACGTCGTACAAAAAACATAATTGGTAATCTACACTGCATTTCACATTACGCTATATTTCACATTACACAGTGACAAGTCATGGGATCACGATATGCACTCACACAGATGGTACAAAAGGGTAGTGCATTGGCGGGGCTGTCATTTGTACTCAGGTCATCCGTGTGTAAAGGTAGCAGATTTGATTGTGGTCGCTCAACGGGAATTATCAGACTCTGACCGTGGAGAGGTAGTTGTAGCTAGACGCACGGGACGTTCCATTTTAGAAATCTTTAGGGAACTGAATATTCCGAGATACACAGTGATAAATGTGTGCCGAGAATATCAAATGTCATGCATTACCTCTGACGAAGGCCAACGCATTGGCCGATGGCCTTCACTTAACGACCGAGAGCAGGGCGTCTGCATAGAGCTGTCAATGCTAACAGACAATAACCGCAGAAATCAATGTGAGATGTATGACGAACGTATCCGTTAGATGAGTTCAGAGAAATTTGGCGTTAATGGGCTGTGGCAGCAGGCGACTGATAAGAGAGACGTTGCTAACAGCACGACATCGCCTGCAGCCCTTTTCCTGGGCTCTTGACCATGTCGGTTGGATCCATGACCACTGGGAAACGCGGCCTGGTAAGGTGAGTCCCGATTTCAGTTGCTAAGGGCTGATGGTAAGATTTTAGTGTGGCGCAGATCCCACGATGCCATGGACCCAAGTTGTCAATAGGACACTGTACAAGCTGGTCGTGGTTCCATAATGGTGTGGGCTATGTTTCTTCAGTCCAACTAATCCGATCATTGACTGAAAATGGTTGTGTTTGGCTACGTTGAGACCATCTGCAGCTATTCATGGACTTCATGGTCTCAAAAAGACGATGCATCACGTTACTGGGCCACAACTGTTTGTGATTGGTTTCAAGAACATTCTGGACAGTTAGTTACCCACATTACACGACAGGAACCCCATCTAACATTTATAGGACACAATCGAGTTCGTGCACATAATCCTGCGCTGGCAACACTTTTGCAATTATGGACGGCGTCAGAGGCAGCATGGCTCAGTACTTCTTCTGGGGATTTACAGCGACTTGTCGAGACCATGCCACGTTGAGTTGCTGCGCTTCGCCGGGTAAGAAGATCCAACACGATATTAGGAGATATGCCATGACTTTTGCCAGGCCAGTGTTTGCTACGCACAGTAATTCCATTGTGTTCGTTTGACGTCCAGCCTTATCTACACAGAGCCTGTATGTACACGTACGAGCAACCTTCACTTTAGAGAAGATATTCAAAGTGACCACCTTACGTCTGCAAACATTTCGCCACTTCGTGGATCATACTTTCCTGGACCCTACGCGACATAACTGCATCCCCCGTTGCTGAAGCGGCATGCACCAGAGCTGTTAGGTCTAGTACATCCATGGGTAGAGTTCTTTAAGTGTCCATACAAATAAAAATCTAGTGGATTGAGTGGATACTGGAACATTGGACTTCCACGACCAGTCCATCTCCAGGGAAACGCTCGTTTAGAATACTCGTAGTTACGAACATTTAATCCGAAATGTGGCGGTGCACCATCATGCTGAAAAGGTAGCTGTTGCCGAAACCCAAGTCAAATTTTTTCTAATGCGTCAGGCAAAGTACTGCAAAGAAACGTACTATTCAGGGCACATTCAAATTGTCCAGAAATACGTAGGTATCCAAAACCACATCTCTGACAATTGCTGCCCACAGGTTTATGCCAAAGCGAGCCTGAAAGGCACGTTCGTGGGTGACATGCGTGTTGTGTTCCTCGGCTGTTGCGAACGTTGAATCCTTATCACGTTATTTATAAGAATTTCCATTCGTGAAAAACTCATTCAAAAACTGTACTGGTTAAATGCGGCCATCTGGCCGTTGGGATTGAGTTAACGTGTAATTAAATCGATGCAGTTCTTCATCTTGAGACACTTGAACAAGCAGTCTCTGAGATATCTGGTACTGCCTTGCAATATACAGGTACTTTGACAAGGTGATTGGTCAATGGTTTCAAGAATAGCCTCCTCTGTTTCTGGAGTACGTCTAAACCTTGGACAACCTCTGTCCATTACTTGTGGACGAAGTTTACCAGTTTCCCGCAAGTGCTGCTCCAGGCGACGAAAATGTTATTGTCGGGAATGTGCCTTTGAAAGTACCGTGCAGCATACTCACGAGCAGCAACACCAGCTTGGTCATCGGATGCACTCTGCATCAAAAGCAAATCGACAGATTCATCACTTACGTGCTCCACCGGGTAGGCGCCCTGCATGAACTTGAAAGGACAAGTTGTGATTGTGTACTGCGAGTTTACTAGACACATGCATGATGCTTAATGGAGCCCATGCCATAAGATAGGCTGTTATCTTGTGACAAAATGGTGTCCATGCTTATGAACGGCGAGAACTAGGGAACGAACGTCAAAAAATGGAACAAGCAACAAACGAGGATTCGAACTATAGTTACATTGTGGATCTATGTTTTACGTTCCAGCAGCTCACTCAGTGAACTACGATGAATGATGCACGTTCCTCTGTACATTCTAATGCGCTGCATGATGTGACAGTGTTGCCAACCCCTTGTTTGCATATATTTTTAAAAAAGTACACGATCTGGTGTTCCTAGATATACTTTTGTCCCGAATCTGGATGAGTGCGGAATTTATTCTTCACCCTATATATCGAACTGTACAGGTGACACGCTGCAGTTCAGTCTTCCACTCTTATTAATTCAAACACAGCTTTCTTCGCCTTCCGTTTAGTTCCTTCTTGGTTCTTGTGCATATCGTATATCACCCTGCTTTCCCTGCAGCTTACACCGAGTTTCGGAGAATTTAGAACATTTTGCATCATTTTATATTGTCGAACATTTTTTCTAGGCCGAAAAATCTTATGAATATCACGTGATTTTTCTTAGATTTCGCTTTCGTTAACATGCGTAACGTCGGAATTGTCTTTCCTAACTGATCGTCGCGTACTAGTGTCTCAATTTTCTTTTTCCTTTCTTAGGTATGTTAATCTTATTACCAACTTGGCTACAAGAGCTTTCGAGCTGAATGTCCGATTTTTGAATCTTCGGGGTAGATTAAAACTGCGAACATCCAACATGCTGGAATAGCTATGGGTCAACATCTTCTGCTAATCTTACAACGAAAACCCAGTCCAAAGTTGCAAATTTTACTTTTTTCTCGATGACTAGTTTCGGGCGGAAACAAGTCATCGAGTGAATAAAAAAAGTAAACTTTGCTACTTTGGGCTGGTTTATCGTGGTACGGGATCAAAACTGTGTGCCTGCCCGGGACTCGGCAAGTTCTCTACCAACTGCCCTGTCCAAGCACAACTCAAAACCCGCCCTCGAAGCTTTACGTCCGCCACTCTACATGTTACCTTACCCTCCAAACTTCATAGAGGTTCTACTGCGTACCATACAGGTGTAGCACTCCTGGAAGAAAGAATACTGCGGCATTATGGCTTACCCACAGCGTAAGGGACTGTTTCCAGAATGAAGCTGTAGCTTTGCAGCAGTGTTTGCTTTATTTTCAAACCTCCTGGCAGATTAAAACTGTGTGCAGGACCAATCGAACTCGAAACTTTGCCTTTTGCCAACGATGCCCTTGCGCACTGAGGTAACCAGGCACGATCCACGATCCATCGTTCTCTTTCAAGTCCTGCAAATTCCGATAGACATATGAGTAACTACAGTTTTAAGACATCATCACTTAGTAGCGCGGCTGGAGTTGTGAGGAGGTGAGAAATGAAAGTGCTAATGAAAATTTCAACTAAACCAGTTACGTGTGACTTTCCGTATGAGCAAAATAGAATTGAGGTCTCTCCTGAATCCGTAGAAAAGTGTGGAAGTGGTGATAAGTAAAACAATCGACAACGACCCGTAATAGTCTCTAACAAGCAGATCACGGGGTCGCTACACTGAATAGTGACATTCTAAATTTCAATTTAAAAGATTGTAATTAAATATATTATCCTTCAATTTTTAAAAGAAATTACATTTTTTGATGATTATCTTGTTTCAGTTGCTCATACAACCATCAAATAATAGATTACCGACCAAAAATATTCATCATTAGAAGTTGATAAGTAGTTTCGGTTGTTCATGCAGCCATCATCATATCGACAACTGAAACTAGTATCAAATTTTAATGCTGCATTTTATTGTGGTCTAGACAATTACAAAAAAAGTGAAAACTTTTTTAAAAATTCATGTCTCTGCTTTTCTCTTTTCCTGATAAAGTCAGGTATTATTTTGAGACGTTACTATTATTGGCCGCTCATGGTTTTGCAACTTACTTGGGAGAAGGTGAGCTTTTTAACCAAGATCGTTTGTAAACAACCTTTTTTGTTGATTACGAGTTTCGGTAAGCATGGTTACCATCTTCAGCTCTGGAAAACAGGACACATGTAATAAACTTTTATCAAGATCTGTCCGCTAAATCATTTATGGATATAGAAAATAATAGCGGTCATATCACACTTCCCGGAGGCACTCGTGACGATACCCTAGACTCTGATGAACACTCGTCTTGGAGGACATCACACTAGGTTCTATGACTTGCAAATTCTTCGAGACGTTTGCTACGTAACTGCGAATATGTGGTCATGAGCCATGACTGACTTTAGTATGAAGTATTTTCCTAGTTAGTGATAGTGTATTCGAATTAAACACTTTTCGACTGAGACCCACATCTAATTCAGCTAGAATGTCGCCCATGACCCTTGGTTAGGGAACGAGGTACTTGCGTGATGGGTTGTGAGGTAATATATAACACACCAAAATGGTCCAAGATGGAAAATCCGAAAATGGTCTTTGTCGTGACCTCCAAGACAATTTGACCCCAAACCTCTAGATTTTTCTGTTGACGCTTGGTAAAGTGTACAGCACCATAACTGATTCGTTTGAAGAACAGTGTTGTCAAGCATTACTAGATGATACGAAGGGTTTCGAAACGTTTTCATAACGAGACAGTACTGTATCCAAATGCGTGGCTGCGCTCACACTGTTCTTAACCGGTACGAGTATACATTTAACTTGCGGAATACGCTACCTGATGAAAGTATCCGGTCCCGACTTAGCAGATATTAATTGGGTTTTTATTTTTATTAAAATGAAATTCCTCCAGCTGTACTTAAGGTTTTTTACAGATTTAAGTGTCAGGAAGTCCTTTCTGAAAGTATTTGCATGGAGTACTGCTCGAGCGTTTGGGATCCCTATCAGGTCGGATTGAGGGAGACAATAGAAGCAATTCAGAGGCGGGCTGCTAGATTTGTTACTGGTAGGTTTGATCATCACGCGAGTTTTACGGAAATGCTTCAGGAACTCGGGTGGGTGTCTCTAGAGGAAAGGAGGCGTTCTTTTCGTGAATCGCTACTGAGGAAATTTAGAGAACCAGCATTTGAGGCTGACTGCAGAACAATTTTACTGCCGCCAACTTACATTTCGCGGAAAGACGACAAAGATAAGATAAGAGAGATTAGGCAGTCATTTTTCCCCCGTTCTGTTTGGGAGTGGAACAGGGAGAGAAGATGCTAGTTGTGGTACGAGGTACCTTCCGCCACGCACCGTATGTTGGATTACGGAGTGTGTATGTAGGTGTAGATGTAGAGTGTAGCCATGTATGGAAGTGAAACAAGGACTACACACAGTTTAGGTAAGAAGAGAATACAAGTTTTCGAAATGTGGTGCTACAGAAGAATGAATACGATTAGATGGGTAGATCACGTGACTAATGAGGTACTGAATAGAATTGGGGAGAGAAGAAATTTGTGGCACAACCTGATTAGAAGAAGCTATCGGTTATCAGGACACATTCTGCGGCATCAAGAGATCATCAGTTTAGTACCGCAGAGGGACTAAGAGATGAATACAGTAAGCGGGTTCAGAAGGATGTAGGTTGCAGTAGTTACTCGGAGATGAAGAGGCTTGCATGGGATGGAGCAGCGTGGAGAGCTGCATCAAACCAGTCTTTGGACTGAAGACAACTACTCTGATTCTTTATATTGAAGTTATTCAACATTGAAGTCTCTGTATTTTATTGATTACTGGTATACGTGAGAGTTGTGTGTTTTGTAGCTGAAGTTGATTTAAAATTTTCAGACATTTAAATTTCATTAATTATTGGCTTCCATGAGCTATTTGTCTATCCCAGTTGTGTAACTGGACTGATTCGAAATTTTCAGTCATTTAAATTTTATTATTTGCTGGTTTAGAAGAGTGTCTTATCTCAGTTTTGTAACTAAAACTGTTATTAAAGAAGTCATTTAATAATTTTGCATAACTGAAGCTCTTATTGAAGGCGTCCCTGTTTTCTATTTAGTAATTTTACTTAATTGAAGCTGTTATTAAAGCAGGCCTGCCTGTTTTCCATTTAATAGTTATATTTAACTCAAGTTGTTATTACTGAAGGGCAGCACGTTGGCATTTGATAATTTAGCTTAACTGGAGCTATCATTGAAGGCCTACCTGTTCTTTAGTTGGTAATTTTACTTAAAGGAAGCTGTTATTATTGAAGGCCTGCTTGTTACCTTTTAATCAGAGGTATTTCATAATTTTGATTAGCTGAAACTCTTATTAACCAAGAACCCTCCTTTTTTTATTGCCCTATTACTGAGATCTGATATCTTACTCAATCTGTGTTGTAGTTAACTGAAATTGTGGCTACGAACAGCCTACCTGTTTCAGAGATATTTATGTCAATAAGGTAGTAACAGAAAATGTCACACGATGGTACATGGGCCCAAACCTTTCGCTTTACATCCCATTATCCATAATTGTAGGTTTGAGGTACTACATGTGATGGGGCGGAACACATTCACCAAACCTATACACTTCCACTGGAATGCAACAGTGTCAGCGAGATTCATCACTCAGAATCACTCATTTACAGTAATCCATTGTGCAGTGGCGTCGGTTTTTACACTAAGTTATGCGGCGCTTAGCATTGAATACAGAAATATGTAGTTGGGCAGGAGCTGCTCGACTATTGTAGCCCATTTTCTTTACCTTCTATTCACAATAATTGTGCTAGCTGGACTGCTGGTAGCACTCTAGGAATCACGAGTGATTAGTTCCGCTGATTTTATGCGATATTTTACAACCGCAATCCCCAGTGCACGGCGGTCGCTGTCTGTCGGTACACGATGTCCGCCTGGGTTTGGTTTACCTGTGGTTATTCCTTCGCTGTCCACTTCCCCAAGAGTCCACTCTGCCAGCTTTAGGACTGAAATGTCCTCGATGGATCTCTCACTCGGGTGGCATCCTATTACTAGTCCACGTTCTAAGTGACTGGCGTCTCCTGACCGACCGCTTCTGCTGTTAATGCTTCTGTGCTGATAACACAAAGCTCGCCGCCTCTTTTTGTAGAGGCGGGGGTCATTTAGTGGCCAATTACGGGGTGTTCGGATACTTTTGACGATATTAATATATTTCTGCCATGGTGCGGCACGGGACTTCATCTAAAAGTTGACATTTCACATGTATTTGCACTGAGACAATATTTCATACTGAAGTCAGTGGAGCATCGTAGCCATAAAATCGCAGAGGTCTCGTTTGTCCGCCAATTTTTACTTCAACATCGGTTCCTCTGTTACTGAACGCTTTCAGCTGCGTCACTTCTACCTGTTAATTACGAGGCGTGTTTTTTAAGTAAGTACCGTTTCGAAATGAAAAAAAAGACCTGCTAAGATATCTCAGTAATTTTATTTTTACATGAAAGCCTGTACCTTAATCTACTTTTCTACATAATTTCCGTCAATACTGAGGCACTTGTCATAACATTGTACCTGTTTTTGAATACCCTCCTCATACAAGTCTACCGCCTGGCTTGTTAACCACTGCATCACCACTGTTTTGACCTCGTCATCGTCTTGAAGACGCTGACCCCCCCAGGTGTTTCTTCAAGTGTAGGAACAGATGGTAGTTACTGGGCGCAAGATCGGGGCTGTACGTGGGATGATCTAGAGTTTCTCATAGAATAGTTGTGTTGAGATCTTTGATCTGATTCGCTACATGCGGACGGGCATTGTCTTGCAGCAAAACGATGCTCTTGCTTTGATTCTGGTGTGACGTAGGCCACCCATGTTTCATCGCCTGTAACAGTTTGGCTTAAGAAATCATCACCGTCGTTGTGGTACCGCTCAAGGAAAGTCAATGCACTGTGTAAACGTTTGGTTTTGTGCACATCTGTCAACATTTTCGGTACCGAACGTGCGCACGATTTTCGATCATTCAAGTGCTCGGTCACAGTGCCATACAAAACACTACGAGAAACATTAGGAAATCCACCCCGCAAGGAGGAAATCGTAAATTGTCTGTTTTCTCTCACCTTATTGTCCACTTCCTGCACCAAACTTTCATTAACGACTGAAAGACGCCCACTCCGTTGTTCATCATGCACATTTGTGCGGCCATCTTTAAATGTTCTCACCCACTTTCTTACCATTCCATCACTCTTTTTTTTCCGTAAACTGCACAGATCTCACGATGAATATCGATCGTTTTTAGGCCTTTCGCACTAAGAAATCTTATAACAGCCCGTACTTCACAGTCGGCGGGACTCACGATTATCGGAGACATCTTAAACCCTCAGTACACAACGTAAACAAGGAAGAATCAGACTGTAATGGCGTCAGTGCGTAGATTAAGGTACAGGCTTTCATGTAAACATAAAATTATTGAGATATCTCAGTACGTCTTTTTTTAATTTCGAAACGGTACTTACTTAAAAATACACGCCTCGTATACTATACCCCACACAGAAGGACTACACTAAGGAAATGAAGACACTAATACAGAATGGTAGAGGAAGTAAATGAAGAGAAATGATACTGTGAGAATAGAGTGACAGCGTACTGAGACACCCACGTCGAAACAAGGCGCAAGGAATAGATGGGATTCCCTCAGATTTACTGAAAATTTTAAGAGAACCAAAAATTATAAAAATATAGCTTCTGGTACACATATAATTGCAATTCAAGAGAAGGCAGATGTTTTCAGATGATAATGTTAAGGGCTTTCAGTTTAACAAGTTATGGTTGCAAACTGCTGCCGTGAAAGGAAGGGTTAGTACAAAATGATCTCAGGGAAGAATAGAATGGTTTCAGGAAAAATGTAGGGACAGATGGGGCAACACTGACCCTACGACTTGTCTTCGAAGACCAATTGAAGAAAGGCAGTCCTACATTTATAGCACTTGTTCATTTAGAGAAGCATTTGACCGAGTTGACAGGAATAATATGTTTGAAATACTGCAGGTAGCAGGAATAAAATAAAGGTAGCGGAAGTTTATCTACAACTTGTACAGACATAAGTTTGCAGTTAGAAGAGTAAAGGACACGAAAGGGAAAAAGTGGGTGAAAAGGAATGAGACAGGGTTTCTTTTTCTATCTGTACGTTGAGCAAGCAGTTAAGGAAACAAAACAAATTGTTAGAGGGAAACAAAGTTCATGGAGAAAGAGCGAAAACTTGAAGGACTTTTTATGACATTTGTACTGTCAGAGACGGATAAGAACTTGCAGTATTCGTTGAACGAAATCGTCTTACAAAGATATTGCAAGAGGAATGTCACCGAAAGTAGAACAAGGATAATGGAGTGTAGTGGTGCTAAGAGAATTTGATTTGCACATAAAATATGAAAAATTTGCTGCAAAGTAACTGATGAGTGTCGAAGTAGAGAGTATAAAATACAAGCTGGAAGCAGCTAGAAAATCAATTCTGGAGAGAAATATTTAAATATCTAACACAAATTCAAAATTTACGAAAAATTTTCTGAACGTGTTTGTCTGGAATATAGCTATGAATTGTAGCGCAATATGAGTGATCACCAACAAAGCCAAGAAAAAATTAGAAGCGCTTCGCTGTGGTGCAACAGAAAAAAAGCTTAAGATTACACTGGTAGATCATTAAAGTAATGAAGAGGAGCGAAATCGAATTAGGGATACAATTTCTTTGGCATTACGTAACTAAAAGATAGAATAGATTCATATGACGTATCCTGAGCCATCAAGAATTCCATGGTTTTATAATGGAGGAAGTGTGGGAATTGAAATATGTAGGAGTCGAAGGCTTGAATAAAGTAAGCATTTGCAAGTATTCACACCAAAGACTACAACAACGATGTTCCATCTTAATTTAAATATTTCGTCTATTACCACAAACTCTTCTTTTTTCCTGAAGTCTTCATTATTTTTTCGGTTCTATAACTAAGATTTCTTATATGTGTGTTCTAGGGTACTGACGATTTGTAAAGTAGAGTTTTTTTCCATTTCTAGACCGTGATTATGAATTGTATATATGTTACGTTTCTAATCGATCTTTAGATCCATGTTTCGTAGAATATTCTGGGAGCTTCTTCCCCCATTTAGACGTGCGTCAGTCACATGTATGATTTAGATTTTAATACAATAAAATAAAATGAAACATTAAAATTTGAAATAATGGCACAGTGGGAAACGTCCTGAATACGTGACTGTAGGACTAATGTTACGATTACAAAACTCCTACACTCTATGACTGTCTGTGTTATCGCGTACAATAATGCTCACACGAAACAGAAGGAAATGCGCAGAATAAATCACTAGGTATAAAATAAAACTAGGTAAGTGTCCAAGCTCGTAGCACTATTGGCATATTGGGTAATTTAGATATGTTCTGCATACGTCCTGAGGCGTCACAGAGAAGAGAAGAAAACGATAAAAATCATCATAGCGGCTTCTACACTCCTGGAAATTGAAATAAGAACACCGTGAATTCATTGTCCCAGGAAGGGGAAACTTTATTGACACATTCCTGGGGTCAGATACATCACACGATCACACTGACAGAACCACACGCACATAGACACAGGCAACAGAGCATGCACAATGTCGGCACTAGTACAGTGTATATCCACCTTTCGCAGCAATGCAGGCTGCTATTCTCCCATGGAGACGATCGTAGAGATGATGGATGTAGTCCTGTGGAAAGGCTTGCCACGCCATTTCCACCTGGCGCCTCAGTTGGACCAGCGTTCGTGCTGGACGTGCAGACCGCGTGAGACGACGCTTCATCCAGTCCCAAACATGCTCAATGGGGGACAGATCCGGAGATCTTGCTGGCCAGGGTAGTTGACTTACACCTTCTAGAGCACGTTGGGTGGCACGGGATACATGCGGACGTGCATTGTCCTGTTGGAACAGCAAGTTCCCTTGCCGGTCTAGGAATGGTAAAACGATGGGTTCGATGACGGTTTGGATGTACCGTGCACTAATCAGTGTCCCCTCGACGATCACCAGTGGTGTACGGCCAGTGTAGGAGATCGCTCCCCACACCATGATGCCGGGTGTTGGCCCTGTGTGCCTCGGTCGTATGCAGTCCTGATTGTGGCGCTCACCTGCACGGCGCCAAACACGCATACGACCATCATTGGCACCAAGGCAGAAGCGACTCTCATCGCTGAAGACGACACGTCTCCATTCGTCCCTCCATTCACGCCTGTCGCGACACCACTGGAGGCGGGCTGCACGATGTTGGGGCGTGAGCGGAAGACGGCCTAACGGTGTGCGGGACCGTAGCCCAGCTTCATGGAGACGGTTGCGAATGGTCCTCGCCGATACCCCAGGAGCAACAGTGTCCCTAATTTGCTGGGAAGTGGCGGTGCGGTCCCCTACGGCACTGCGTAGGATCCTACGGTCTTGGCGTGCATCCGTGCGTCGCTGCGGTCCGGTCCCAGGTCGACGGGCACGTGCACCTTCCGCCGACCACTGGCGACAACATCGATGTATTGTGGAGACCTCACGCCCCACGTGTTGAGCAATTCGGCGGTACGTCCACCCGGCCTCCCGCATGCCCACTATACGCCCTCGCTCAAAGTCCGTCAACTGCACATACGGTTCACGTCCACGCTGTCGCGGCATGCTACCAGTGTTAAAGACTGCGATGGAGCTCCGTATGCCACGGCAAACTGGCTGACACTGACGGCGGCGGTGCACAAATGCTGCGCAGCTAGCGCCATTCGACGGCCAACACCGCGGTTCCTGGTGTGTCCGCTGTGCCGTGCGTATGATCATTGCTTGCACAGCCCTCTCGCAGTGTCCGGAGCAAGTATGGTGGGTCTGACACACCGGTGTCAATGTGTTCTTTTTTCCATTTCCAGGAGTGTAATTTTATTACTCACAAAAACTGAAGAAAGAAAAATTGTATGACTCTCAAGATTAAAATTCGTTTTTCATAAGATAATTTCCACTTAGTCTCCCTTTGTTAACGCGAGAAAGGGCAACAAGTTCTTTCCTTGCGCTTCAAATTACAGTATCCTTTAAAAGAATAAGTGGCGTTATATTCTTTGATCGAGCCGCACTGCGTCGTGAATAGGTGGCGTAAACAACCCTTTCATTTAAGTAGCATATAAAAATACAAAATTTTTGTTCTTTTTTCTGTTTGTTCCTATACCATTAACCTGACTGCGATGAAACTTTGGTGAGTAGTTGTGCACACGTCGGTGAAGGTTTCTAAAGGAGTAAAATCACTTACTTTCATTGGAGTACGGATGGAAGTGGAAAGGCGGGTGACATAGGGACATAACTCAGGATCTATTGGAGCAATTTCAACCAAATTTGGTCAATAATTGCGTCTTACTGTGGGTACAGTATTCATCTGGTTGGGATGAGACTTTGATTAGTTGTTATGCGCCTGCTTGTGATGGTTCATAAAAGGCAAGAATCACCTACCTCCGATAGAGGTGGGGATGGGGCTGGAAAGGCAGGTGATGT
The DNA here is from genome assembly GCF_021461395.2 of Schistocerca americana. NCBI lineage: Eukaryota > Metazoa > Arthropoda > Insecta > Orthoptera > Acrididae > Schistocerca > Schistocerca americana. The sequence continues at coordinate 351,859,979 of NC_060121.1, read as the reverse complement.
GGCGCTATAACTCTGGGACGCTTGAAGCAATTTCAATTAAATTATGGAAATACATGTCTCATTATTTATACTATTATTTGAGTAAATAAACGTGTGTGCAGTATTCTGCTACCACCACTAGGGGTGGATGTTGGAATGAAAGACGGTGACACTTAGGAATGTTCAATAACGGCAGACATTAGTGTGATTCCCTAGTCTTCTTTGCAGCTACGCTAACTGGGGACAGTACCGATGAATTTGCACCCCTAGGTGTGGGGGTTTGCGGGTAGAGGGTTGCAAAAGGAGTGAAATATCAGCATATCTCTGTAACAACTGATGCAATCCCTACCAAAGCAGGTACACACATCACTTGAAAAAATTAGTTCCAGGAAGACGCTTTAGAGTCCCTATGGCCGAGGGTGGGCATGAAAAGTGGTGACATAAAAGCATAGCTCAGGGACGTTTGGAGAATTTCCGGCAGAATTTGGTGTGTACGTGATTCATCATCTGTTTAAAAATACCTAAGGGTGTGGTGGGAACGTAAAAATGTTTGAAAACGACCTGTTGACATTTCTTTCTGGTAGTAATTTACTTGAAATACTATTTGTACAGTAATCGTCTTTCATTCATTTACTATATGTAAATGTTCTGCTTTGTTTATGTCCACCTTCTGAGACAGAAATAGATGCATTGCAAGGCATGCTGGGCACCATTAGTTTACACATAAAAAACGCAAAAAAATAACATGAAAAAAATTCCCTTTCGTAGCAACAGACAAAACGTCTCAAGTCTGAGCATTACGTAAATTATAGTAATGAAAACAGCGACGGCACGTAAATACGTTATCGTCTCATTACTGTTACTGCAGCTCTCAGAAACAAACGCGCTTAACACAAGGACAGCAACCACTTTTCCGGCAGAAATGATTTTTTTTTTTTGTCAAAAATCGAAATGTTACGAGTACATACTAAAATGGTAAAAGGGATACAGTACAATCAGATTCCAGGAAAACTATTGTTCTTCATAAAAAATTTTACCTGAACACATTACAGTTAGTTTAACTTTTAAATCTTTTATGTTCTTCGGGATTTGTCACAAAGTTGAATTTAACTTTATTAGTATTTTACTCATTACAGTTCTAGTCATCTTCTGATTTGTTCTCATTCTTACTCCAACCAAGGCAAAAAAAGCCGTCGTACATGGTGGGTTTCTAGTTGCTACGTAAAATCTTTTGATTGTTGACGATATTCGGAACTGCTAATTTTTCACATTTAGTGTATTAGTGTGGGTCCTTTGTGCTAGACACTCGCCACTGTTCGTTGCTTGGGTAGTTTTTCCGTATAGTGTCTCAGCAAGAGGAAGTGAGTTATCACTTCATACGAAGCCTCGGAAAACTCATTCAGATAGAAGGTAAGTTAAGAACGAGAAGTGGTAACATGAAATAGTGATTCTATAGAGAGGAATGAGCCGGCAGTTTAGAATGACTGCAGGGAATCGATGTGGCAGGAAATTGAGGAGGCAATGTAACAAAGAACGAGGAATCGATAAGTTCTCTGGGGTAGCGAAAGAGCCGTTTGATTTCTAGCTCATCGACATGGTCCATTTTTCAAGCTCCAGGAGCTCTCCTATAAAAACGGATCTCAGTTCCGCACTTATTGAGTGGTGGTCTACAGGGAAGAGCACGGAAAGCAAACCGAACGCCAGTCCACCATTTCGCGCTTCGACCGCCTGCTGCCTCTCTTCAAGTACCACGCTCGTCAGGATTCTCTGCAAGAGCTGCTGCTCATTTTAATTGCATCAACGATTACGCACCCCTCAAACACTCAAGGAAAGCGCTTCATTTTCCGAAAGTCTACTAATTTCAAAGTTTTATTGTAGTGACTGCTTCACCCGCCGTTCAACGAAGAAAATTCTGCTTACAGATTTGATTTGCTCCTCCTTTCATCAGGAGATAAAATGAGTATTTGATGATTGCATCGTCCCACTCACTCTGTGTGTTTATGACATAATCAGACGCGACAGTACCGTTTTGTGGATTTCTGGCTTATCTTAAGACTGCAAATGCTTTTAATAAAGTATTACTTGTTTGCCCGAACGTAATGAGAACGTAACACTTCCGAAATTATCACTTTCCCCCATGAACCCGATGAAATACACGAAACAATCTTGCACGCATAGTTATATAGCAATTGGAAAATTAATTTTGTCCCACCTTCCGCGGGTGTTAATATAGGCTTGGCAAAGTAATATTAAAATGTCTGCCATATTTAATGCACTCACCCTCTGATAATTAAGTAGCCTAATGAAAATTATTTATATATAGTGTGCTTTCCTAGTCAAGGGTTAAAATTTCGCAAGACGCTACTACGTTGCGTTGTAATCTGCATTAAGGGAGAGTATTGCAAAGCTTCTCGCGCTTTAAAGATAATATTGTAACGTATCAAATTCACTGCGTGAAAATGTAATATTGTTTGAAATATCTAATACAAAATTGTGTAAACAACTCAAAACTGTAGTGGAAAATAATTGTTTATACCAGTTTGCATAAATTAAAATGTACCTGCTTGCTGAACCAGAAGAATAATACCAGAGTATTAGGCCTATTATTATACAGAGGGAAAATTAAAAAAAAAAAAAACAGAAAAACTGCAGGGATGGATTCCTGACAGGAAATGCGAGAAAAAAGGTCCTATTGACATGTGTGTGTGTGCAACGAAAACAAGTCGTTCCAGAACACAGCACAGACCTCAATCACATCCACGTCACAAAAGTTGCGCAAAGTGGCGCCGATGGGATTTTAGGTGAGAGGGATAGTAGTGGTTGTCACGCAGGATACACACAATCGTACTATGGCTTACGCCCTTTGGCAGGCCACTTGCCTGGAGCTTTTACTAGGGTTCGTCTCAATACCCTGTAGAACACGTTCCACCAAATCCGGTGTACGCACAGTCCCTGCCTCCCTGCATGTTCGTCTCTCTGAAAGGGTCCTTGATAACACATCCGCCCACAAAGGGTTGGAAATATGTGATGTGGTTGGTGTCTATGAATGTACTTGTTTTGGTACATCCGTGGTGCTTCTTGAACGTTTCCATCTGCCTGATTGTACACAAACACCGTCTCGGCTTGCTCCCGACATGAATGCCGGACCATTCTGCTGCTTACAGTACGCTGCATCAGTCTCACAGCCTGCTACACACAAGGAGCGCACAACACGCGGTCAGAGGTATTGGCATTCGTCAGCACCATCGTCAGCAACGATGCATATTCGGACACGTGTTCATAGGACCTCTTTACCTCCAGTTCCAGCTAGGAATCCGTCCCTGCAGTTTGTCGATTCATTAATGTTCACCCTGAATATTTTGAATGAGAGACAAAAATTAAAGTGGCTTGCAGTGCAACTCTGGTCTTATGAGTTGTATTTAAAAGCAGACGAACACATCTTTCGAAGCCTGACGGGACTAAACAGCGCCCGGTTTATAGTTTGTTTGGAGCAATGTTAGCATGTCACAGAAGTTTCATGGCTGTATTATCTCCGACTCCAGAGCAGTTTGACTCTCACCAGCAGCGCTAGTGCTATTTGGTAGAGCATATGTGGGAGTAAATCATTCTGTGCTTAATTTGAGCGTTTACTGTGATGATACAGTCTTTATATTTTTGTCCATTTCGTGGTAAGTCTGTTAATTGTACGGTGGTCCACGCGGTTCTAGGCGCTTCAGTCTGGAACCGTGCGACAGCTACGGTTACAGGTCCGAATCCTGCCTTGGGCATGGATGTGTGTGATGTCCTTAGGTTAGATAGATTTAAGTAGTTCTAAGTTCTCGGTGACTGATGACCTGAGATGTTAAGTCTCATAGTGCTCAGAGCAATTTGAACCATTTTTTCTTTGGTTAATTCTAATAATTATTTAGAAGCACAGAAAGTTGTAAATTTTTAGAAAATTAAAAAAAAAAGTTCTCTAGATAAGTCTCGTCATACCTACGGCTTCATGTGCTTACAATGGCAAGAGACGGGGAAAATGATATACTGGAGCTAAGACTGAGTCACCAAATGACAAAAGTTGTGGTTTTTCTAACGTTACGCACATTCAGGCGAGATAATCGCCCACTCAGAATACAAGATAAGGTGTATTTGTTGTACATCTGAACGCTAGCGGTACCAGGCCTCAAAGGAGTTCCGGTTTTCGGTTAGATGACAGCTCCAGGTGAGCGAGGTGCAAGGGCATCAGCAAAGCTCCAGATAAGGGTAAATCCCAGTACTGGGAACCTTGGAATACGTGTTGATACTTTTGGAGGGCCAGCTACGCTCCTAGCAATGGTGGGCTTTGAGACAAACTGAAAGACGAATTCAAATGGTTCAAATGGCTCTAAGCACTATGCGACTTAACTTCTGAGGTCATCAGTCTCCTAGAACTTAGAACTAACTAACCTACGGACATCACACACATCAATGCCCGAGGCAGGATTCGAACCTGCGACTGTAGCGGTCACTCGGCTCCGACCGTAGCGCCTAGAACCGCACGACCACTCCGGCCGGCATAATTTCATGAGCCACCTCAACAAACAATCAAAGAACTCACAGTTGTGGCCAGACGAAAGTAGTTTCGCCTGGTTACAACACACTCAGTGCCTCAGTAGATTCTGGTTCTACACGATGTAAATCTCTGTTGTCAGTGGTATGTTTTCAGACGCAAACGACACATGACAACTCGACACCTGTAATCTGCTCCTGGCGTTTCGTGGTGTCTCTCTGCGTGGAGCCTGTGCCCCGATTTCAGTCATCTATCTTTCATAACTAATCGAACATTCTCATGCTTTCCTCTCAGCGAAGTCTTTCAGGAAGGACTGTGATCTCAGATAAAAGAGGCCCACCCAGTGCACAAAGATATTTCAATATCCTTACAACTGTAGAAGTCAATAGTCCACATCGTATAAACATTTATATTGTGAAACTCTGAATTAACAACTTTTAAATGCTTCATGTGACTTCAACATACGATATCTCAGATGATAGCAATGGACTACATCTTTCATCCCTGAAAGCTATGTGTCTGTATCTATTTTCTTTATTGATTTACGACGGTTTTTATATAATTTTCACTATACAGATACTTTTCGCAACATCATAGTCTGCACAGTTACACAGCAAATCAACACAGCATCAGAGACCCCTTATTCTATTATATTCTATTTAATGAATAGTATACTATTTTACCAGTAATTTTATTTAAATGTTGAGACCAAGTGCTTTTAAAAAACTGCAGTAATTTTAAAGCGATCAGTAGCGAATTTTAACGAGCACTACATTTGAGGAAAGGCCAAATGACAACTAAATCAAGAAGGCATAAATATTTCTGTGTCACTATTAATGGACAACCTGTTTCAATTTTTTGTGAAAATACTTGACCAAGAAAGCTTGTTTATTTATTTATAAACCAACAATCACTTATAATTAATGTAAATAATCTGAGTGTAGCCGTATATTTACGGCATTTCTGAATGTAAATACTGTTGTAACATGTCTCACAAGTCAGTCAGCAGCAACCGGCCGAGACACACGCAGCAACAGGGAAGTAACCGATTTTGTGACCTTTACATGTTCCTAACCAGGAGCGAATATTATAATACTATCTGTGTGCTTTAATAGTTTAGTTTCTTGAGTTTTTGTGTGTTAATATCTAACAGCCACAGTTCTCGGGTTTTCGTTTGCGCGTAAAGTAACCCATTTTGTGACATATTAGAAGTCCCTAATCAGGAGCGAATTAGAGTGAATCTCTGCGTATTAATCTAATTTATTAGACATAGTTCCTACATTTTTGGCAGTGTCTACAGTAGAGTTGCACAGCAAGTGCCGATATGAAACTTCCTGGCAGAATAAAACAGTGTGCCAGACCGAGACTCGAACTCGGGACCTTTGCCTTTCGCGGGCAAGTGCTCTACCAACTGAGCTCCCCAAGCACGACTCACGCCCCGTCCTCACAGCTTTAATTCCGCCAGTATCTCGTCTCCTACCTTCCAAAATTCACAGAAGCTCTCCTGCGAACCTTGCAGAACTAGCAATCCTGGAAGAAAGGATATTGCGGAGACATGGCTTACCCACAGCCTGGTGGCTGTTTCTAGAATGAGATTTTCACTCTACAGCGGAGTGTGCGCTGATATGAAACTTCCTGGCAGATTAAGAGCACTTGCCCGCGAAAGGCAAAGGTCCCGAGTTCGAGTCTCGGTCTGGCACGTAGTTTTAATCTGCCAGGAAGTTTCATATCAGCGCACACTCCGCCGTAGAGTGAAAATCTCATTCAAGTGCCGAGAGTCCGCTTATCTGCATAGTTTAGTTTTGCATAGTCGTAGTACGGACAGGGACTGCTATTGTTGTGTGCAGATGCTAGATGATTTGGTGACACTTCGCTCTCACAGATGTCTTCAGTTACACAGCTTGAGGCTGCAGTGGATGGGCACCATTGTTGTGGACCAGCTGTGGGTATCTAACAGACGTCCAGCACTTCCGAGTCCTCCGATCGGTCGTCACTTGTGGCCATCCCTCTTACTGCTCGCACTGAGGTTAACCCCTCACCTGTGGTCGAATGGGAGGTCGCCCCTGGGTGTAGCAGGTGGCGAAAGACTTCCCAGGCGACAGCACTTAAGGCCTCACTGGTTTGTCTGACAAACAGGTTACAGACTGTCACTGTCACTGGGCCAGATGCTGTCGTCTGTCCTGTTTCAGAGGAGACCTCTCAGCCTGCAAGATCCGGACAATCACAGAGGGTGGGATTTTCGAGAGTTGGGAGCTCAACGTTAGACGTGTTATGAGGCCTCTTAGGGACATAGCTGCCAAGAAGGGAAAGAAAACCAATGTGCACTCCGTGTGCATACTGGGTGGAGGCATTCCAGATGTGGAACACGTCCTCCCAGATGCCATTAAGAACACAGGGCGCAGCTAATTGCAGGTGATTGCTCACGTCGGCATCAATGATGTGTGTCGAGCGGGTAACGGAAGTGGTAAAGGCTACCAGTCTTGCTTGCAAGATGAAAACATAGGTGACCATTTGCAGCATAGTCGACGGGACCGACTGCAGACCTCTGGTACAGAGCCGAGTGGAGGGTCTGAATCAGAGGCTCAGACGGTTCTTCGACCGTGTAGGCTGCAGATTCCTCGACTTGTGCCAAAGGGTGGCTGGGTTCTGCTGAACAGGTTCTTCTGAATGAGTCAGGGGTCCACTATACCCAGGAGGCGGCTACACGGGTAGCAGGAGCTGTGTTACGTGGACTGGTCAGTTTTTTTAAGTTAGAGGGTTTCGGGAAAACACAAGAAGGGCTTCATTCACAAAGGATGCAGTCCGAACACAGGAAAAACGTAGATACCGGATCCATCGGTATTACCATTGTAAATTGTCGTTGCTGTGTTGGGAAAGTACCAAAGCTCCAAGCGTTAATAGAAAGTACTGATGCTCAAATCATTATAGGCACTGAAAGCTGACTAAAGCCGGAGACAAGCTCAGCCGAAACTTTGGCGAAAAACCTAACGGGGTTCCGAAAGGATAGGCTAAACACGGTTGGCAGTGGCGTGTTTGTTGCTGTTAGAAGTAGTTCATCTTTACGCGAAATTGAAGTAGATAGTTCCAATGAGTTAGTATTGGCAGAGGTCATTGTTGGCAATCGGAACAAAATTATTGGATCCTTTTACCGACCTCCTAATTCAGATGATACAGTTGCTGAAAGGTTCAAAGAAAACTCGAGTTTGTTTTCAAATCATACGATTATAGTTGGCGGTGACTTTAATTTACCCTCGATATGTTGGCGAAAATATATGTTTCATTCCGGAATCACGCATAAAACATCATCTGAAATTGTGCTAAACGCATTCTCCGAAAATTATTTCGAGCAGTTAGTTCTTGAGCCCACGTGAATAGTAAACGGTTGTAAAAACACACTTGCCCTCTTATCAACAAATAATACTGAGTTAATATCCAGCATAAAAAAGGATACAGGGATTAGTGAACACAGGCTTGTCGAAGCGATATTGAATATAGTAACCTCCAAATCCACCAAAACTAAACGAAAAATATACGTATTCAGAAAAGCACATAAAAATTCACTTGACGACTTCCTGAAAGACAATCTCCACTCCTTCCAGACGTGGCTTTAATTCAGAGAAATAGTGTTAGCAGCAGTTGAGAGATTTATACCGAATAAATTAACAAGTAACGGAGCTGATCCTCCGTACACAAAACGGTTCAGAACACTGTTGCGGAAACTACGAAACTAATATGCCAAATTTATACAGGCGCAAAATCCCCAAGATTCACAAGCTGCGACATCGTCGCGAAAAAACACAGTGCACGTGTATGTAATAAGTTTCCTTTAATTTACGTCTATGGTCACAATCTTTCTGTTTAACAGATTACCAGTTCCGGTCTTTAATGACCATCATCAGATCTGTCTCATAAAATCAAAGTCCTAATGCACTGCAGCCATAGTGGCATAGTCAACTGTTAAATGCGGAATCAGCACCAGCATCGTCAGATACATATAAATCACATCAAATGCACGAGTCATGTTGTCACTAAAACTACTGTTTAAAACTAGCTGCCGTACAGTAGCCACACAAACATCTTGTGACTTTTTCCAGGTCGTCAAATCCTATGAAAGTGTCTTGATTTCTCTTTAGCCTTGCTTCCATTATTAGGCGTAACGTCAGAATTACTTCTCTCGTCCCTTTACTTTTCCTAAAGCCAAACTGATCGTCACCTACCGCATTCTCAATTTTCTTTTCCATTCTTCTGTATATTATTCTTGTAAGCAGCTTCGATGCATGAGCTGTTAAGCTGATTGTGCGATAATTCTCGCACTTGTCAGCTCTTGCCGTGTTCGCAATTGTGTGGATGATGCTTTTCCGAAAGTCAGATGGTATGTCGCCAGACTCATATATTCTACACACCAACGTGAATAGTCGTCTTGTTGCCACTTCCCCCAATTTTAGAAATTCTGATGGAATGTTATCTATCCCTTCTGCCTTATTTGACCGTAAGTCCTCCAAAGCTCTTTTAAATTCCGATTCTAATACTGGATTCCTTATCTCTTCTAAATCGACTCCTGTTTCTTCTTCTATCACATCAGACAAATCTTCACCCTCATAGAGGCTTTCAATGTATTCTTTCCACCTATCTTCTCTTTCCTCTGCATTTAACAGTGGAATTCCCGTTGCACTCTTAATGTTAATACCGTTGCTTTTAATGTCACCAAAGGTTGTTTTGACTTTCGTGTATGCTGAGTCTGTCCTTCCGACAGTCATATCTTTTTCGATGTCTTCACATTTTTCCTGCAGCCATTTCGTCTTAGCATCCCTGCACTTCCTATTTATTTCATTCCTCAGCGACTTCTATTTCTGTATTCCTGGTTTTCCCGGAACATGTTTGTACTTCCTCCTTTCATCAATCAACTGAAGTATTTCTTCTGTTGCCCATGATTTCTTCGCAGCTACCTTCTTTGTACCTATGTTTTCCTTCCCAACTTCTGTGATGGCCCTTTTTAGAGATGTCCATTCCTCTTCAACTGTACTGCCTACTGCGCTATTACTTGTTGCTGTATCCATAGTGCTAGAGAACTTCAAACGTATCTCATCATTCCTTAGTACTTCCGTATCCCACTTCTTTGCGTATTGATTCTTCCAGACTAATGTCTTGAACTACAGCCTACTCTTCATCACTACTATATTGTGATGTGAGTCTATATCTGCTCCTGGGTACGCCTTACAATGCAGTATCTGATTTCGGAATCTCTGTCTGACCATGATGTAATCTAATTGAAATCTTCCCGTATCTCCCGGCCTTTTCCAAGTATACCTCCTTCTCTTGTGATTCTTGATACACTTTCTCTATCTGTTCATCTTCAGCTTGCGACGTCGGCATGTATACCTGAACTATCGTTGTCGGTGTTGGTCTGCTGTCGATTCTGATTAGAACAACCCGGTCACTGAACTGTTCACAGTAACACACCCTCTGCCCTATCTTCCTATTCATAACGAATCCTACACCTGTTATACCATTTTCTGCTGCTGTTGATATTACCCGATACTCATCTGACCAGAAATCCTTGTCTTCCTTCCACTTCACTTCACTGACCCCTACTGTATCTAGATTGAGCCTTTGCATTTCCCTTTTCAGATTTTGTAGTTTCCCTACCATGTTCAAGCTTCTGACATTCCACGCCCCGACTCGTAGAACGTTATCCTTTCGTTATTCAATCTTTTTCTCATGGTAACCTCCCCCTTGACTGTCTCCTCCCGGAGATCTGAATGGGGGACTATTCCGGAATCTTTTGCCAATGGAGAGATCATCATGACACTTCTTCAATCACAGGCCACATGTCCTGTGGATACACGTTACGTGTCTTTAATGCTGTGGCTTCCATTGCCTTCTGCATCCTCATGTCGTTGGTCATTGTTGATTCTTCTGCCTTTAGGAGCAATTTCCCACCCCTAGGACAAGAGAGTGCCCTGAACCTCTATCCGCTCCTGCGCCCTCTTTGACAAGGCCGTTGGCAGAATGAGGCTGACTTCTTATGCCGGAAGTCTTCGGCCGCCAATGCTCATTATTTATCAAAATTTAGGCAGTGGCGGGGATCGAACCCAGGACCGAAGACGTTTTGATTATGAATCAAAGACGCTACCCCTTTTTTTTGTTTTTTTTTAAGTCCGTCGCGCTGGCCACTTTTTTTTTTAGGCGCTACCCTTTTTTTTATTTATTTTTTTTTTTTTTTTTTTTCGTAGGTCAGGGGGCAGAGTGGGCAGGGGTCGTACTTGGAGGCCTGGCCACGGTGTCCCCGTCTCCTGACAGGATAAGGGAGAGGCAGCAGGAAGGAAACATTGATATTGTAATTTTTTTTTAGTAACAATAATATTTTATTTATTCATTTAATTTTAATGTCCCAAAAGAAAAATCATATATAAAAAAGAAGGGAAATAAATATAGAGCCGAAGTGACATCCTCGTCACTTCACTGGGAGTAAATCCTATCCCTCGAAACAACGTAAACCTGGGACTCCCCACCGCTTCGGGGGGTTATGAAACATGCTGCCTAGAAAGTTCGCAAAATGCGTTTTATATTTAGAGTGGCGTCTGATGATTTCGTGTTGTTCTAGTAGATAATGCCAATAGTCCATGACCGATATCAAGGTCCGCGAGAGCACGTAGTGTGATGCGTGTCCTCCAATCCATCGGATTGCCGATGTTTTGTGTGAGGGGAAAAAGACAGGCTCAGGGAAAAATAAAGCGTCCGTCGTGATCGTGGATTCGTCGGTGCGTCGGAGGAGGGCCATGATGCGTTGCGTCAGCCGCCAAACATCCTTTGCCTCACCGCACTGCAGAGAATGTTCGTCGGTGTCCTGCATGCCACATATAAGCCAGAGCGGGGAATCTACCATGCGAATGTCGTACAATCGTTGGCGGTTGACTGTCTTGCGGTTGATTAGTGTATACCATGACGATCGCGCTGCTGTGGTGAGGAGAGGTGTGTGGACAGCTCGCCAAATCTGTCGCCAGTTTCGTGTTGGGTATTTAAGTTCGACAACATTGCTGCCATGATGACGCCGCAAGTATCGATATATCTCACGGGTAGTGGGGATTCTGGTAGAAGGTATCTGTAACTGAACATAACTAAAATCAACAAAAAATCGCGCGACGTGAGAAAACGAGGGCGAGATGGTGCCTACTGCTACCGGTGGTTCAAAGGACGTGGGAAGAAGCACATCCAGGATGGCCGACGTGATGGCGTGTTGCTGCTGGTTCCAAGTTCGTAGCGTCGCTCGCAGGTATAGAGCTAGAGCCTTGTTCCGCACATCCGTGAGGTTAAGTCCTCCAGAGTGGTATGGGAGAGTTAAAGTCTCGTATTTGATCTTAAACAACATTCCTTGGCTGACATAGTATCCAAAGGCCGCCATTAATCTGTCAGCGAGACCATGTGGCATTGGCAGTACCTGTGCCAAGTGCGGCAGTCGCGAGGCCAGGTGAACATTAGTGTAGTCCACCCTTTGGAGCAGGTCGTGCGTTCGGAGTGAACTGTTGCGTATGTGCAGTCGGACGTTCTGGAGGAGACGTCGATAGCTCGCCGCCGCCGATTGCCGTAGCGATCGGGTGAACAAGACACCTAAGCGTCGCAAGATGTGCACCGTCGTAAACGGACTTCGCAGAGCGTCCAGCCCTCGACCGATGTGCATGATCTTGGTTTTATTCATGTTGACCCTGCTTCCCGCAGCTACCCCGTACGTAGTAAGAAGGGTAACCACCTGACTTACTTCGTTCTCCGACCGGACGAGTATCATCAAGTCGTCGGCATATGCACGACACGTGAAGAAGCTCGCACGGAGTCGGACGCCTGTTAGAGTCCGTCTAAGAGTCTGCATCAATGGTTCGAGCGCTATTGTAAACAGTATCATCGACAAGGGACATCCTTGCCTAACTGAGCTGCGAACAGGAATCGTTCCTACCTCCCTGCCATTGACTCTCACCGTCGAAGAAGCGCCGCGAAGGAGGCGCATGAGGACGGTAATAAAATCCTGTGGTATCGCCATGCGTCGCATGGTCGAGTCAAGGAAATCATGGTTGATCCTGTCAAAGGCAAGATCAAAATCCACCGATACGAACGCCGCTCGCATGCGACAAGCTTCCGTCAGGGAAATTACGTCACGGTATTCGCCGAGGATAGAATGTATGTTGCTCCGAACCCCTAGACAAGCCTGGTCTGGTGGTATTGTTTTGGATATTACAATCTTGAGCCTTGCCGCCAACATTCGCGCAAAGATCTTATAGTCAGTATTGAGCATCGTGAGCGGTCTAAATTGATGGGCGCCGTCACTCGCTGTCGATTTCGGTATTGGTATAAGCAGTCCCGCCATGAACTGCGACGGAACATCCGTGTCAGGGCTCAATAACTCGTTATACATCAATACCAACTGGGACATCATTAAATCCGCAAATGCGCGGTAAAATTCGAGTGTCAACCCATCTGGCCCGGATGTCATCTTCCGTTAGGGGTGCCAATAGCACCTCTGCATCCGGACCATCCACCTCCGTTTGCATCTGCCGCAAAATTTCTTCTGCTGTCCGATTGTCCGTCGGCGTCCCAGTGAAAAGGAGGCGGTAATGCTCCAGAAACTCAGCAGCAATGGCCTGTTGTGACGTCAAGGGCCGACCATCGTCATCATGGAGGACTGTGATTAGGGATCGGCGATTACGCGCATGTCCCTTGGACACATGATGCATGCCAATACGTTCTCCATCGACGTTGTCCAAGCACCGAGCACGGATCGAAAGTCCCTCCAGTCGACGTCTCGTGATCGATAAAATGCAGACCTGAATGCGATGGACTTCCGCTTGACGTTCGGGCGATGGGGCCCTGGAGGACAGGTCGCGGAGCACCATGTAGTAATAGTCAAGTGTATCTCGGAGCCATTTCGCTTTTTCCTTGCCATACGTTATGAGAGCTCTTCGTATCGCCGGTTTTGCACACTGCAGCCACCACGAAAGAACCGTACGGTGCAGCGGCAGACGGCGAGTGCAAGTCTGTCATGTTTCTTCGATCCGCGGGCGACATTCGAGATCCACCAATAAGGAGGAATTAAGTTTTCAGGAACTACGACTCCGCCAGACCCGCTGCCGTGGGAGGGTTAACGTGCATAAATACGCAAGGTGATCCGTAAAAGCTGTGGGCCAACGTTCGGCAGCCAACACGTGATCTCGTAATCCGTCAGAAACATAAATCCGATCCAGCCTGCTCGCCGAGTGGCTAGTAAAATACGTGTAGCCCTCTCGCTGCCCATGGATCTTTTCCCACGTGTCCATAAGGGCCATGTCCCGGCAGATCGTGTTCAATGCGTGGCAGGAGCTGAAATTAGGAGTTTGATCCTTCGGTGTGAGTACACAGTTAAAATCCCCCCCTACCAAGATGTGGTCATACCTCCCATGGAATAGGGGGGCAATCTCCTCCGAGTAGGATCGTGCACGCGCCTGTCGATTGTCAGATCCGGAGGGTGCATAGATGTTGACGATACGAATGCCGTTCACGGTCATATCCAAACCCCGAGCCGAAGGAAGGTAATCGAGGTCACACATCGGAATCCCTTCCCGGACTAGTATCGCTGTGCCACGTCCTCCATCTGGAGTCGGCGCTAGATAAGTGTGGTATCCATGCACGTCGGGAAAAGCAGCATTGAAGGTTTCCTGCATCAGCAGAATATCAACGTCTGTGGCGTAAATCATGTCCCGGAGAAGTTGCATCTTTGCAAGCGAACGTGCGGTGTTAATGTTCACTGTGCCCACCTTATATACTTGGTTCGTTGTCGTTGTCATGCTCGTGTCATGTCATTGAGAACTCCAAGGGCTTTAGTCCACTATTCGTGCTCAGAGGGGTGCCCGCCAACGGGCTGCCCTCCTTCGTTGTCGTTCCGTGGTGTGCATCCTGTAGGTGAGTGGTCATCATTTGGGGGTGGCAATTCCTGTAGGTCTTCGACTGGAGGAGGAGGAGGAGATTAGTGTTTTACGTCCCGTCGACAACGAGGTCATTAGAGACGGAGCGCAAGCTCGGGTGAGGGAAGGATGGGGAAGGAAATCGGCCGTGCCCTTTCAAAGGAACCATCCCGGCATTTGCCTGAAGCGATTTAGGGAAATCACGGAAAACCTAAATCAGGATGGCCGGAGGCGGGATTGAACCGTCGTCCTCCCGAATGCGAGTCCAGTGTTCTAACCACTGCGCCACCTCGCTCAGTCTTCGACTGGTTCCGCCCAGTCGCAGTGGTCATCCATCAGAGAAACGTCCTCTGATGTATTTCGACGTGGCTGCCGGGACATTGGTGTCCCTGACTCCTTCGTCGGCAGCGCTGGGTCAGTCGGTGTCAATGAAGAGGGACCATCTAAAGGGCAGGTCATCCGGTCACCATCGGACGGAATCCTGTCAGCGTCCTCTGAAGACACGTGTTCTGTGTCAGACAGTTCTTCGGCTAGGATACCTTCCGTGTCCCCTAGGCTAGGGGGGGACGTGTCACCGGAACTATGGCGACGCTTTTTGCGACGCTTCGGCGATCGCTGTTTGCGTGCCCTGCCCTCTGCTGCCTCACTGTGTTCGTCGGTCGTTCGTTGGTCCGTTGCCGGCGCCACCGTCTGGACCTCCACTTCCACGTCTCTTGCTACATGTGAGTTTTCGGAAGGTTCCTCCCTCAACTGTCGTGACATGGATGCAGGGACATTCTCCGAGTCACCTCCATGCTCCCGTAACTCGGTCTGCTCTTGCATAAACACGTCCTTGTCACGCTCCGAACTTGGCAACACTTCCGGGCGGGCCACCGACACGTACGTCATCGGCAGTTGCGTGGGAACTTCTCGCTGTGACGCTTCTCCACGTGGCAGTTGCACGACGCGGCGTTGTATGCACTCCGAGCGGATATGTCCTTCTCCACCACAGCCAGAACAGGTGCGTGGCTGGCCATCGTAGATCACAATAGCTCGACATCCGCCAATGTATAAATAAGACGGGATATGTTTAGTAAGGACGATCCGCACCTGTCGCACGCCGTTTAGCACAGGATAGGTATTTAAACTAGCCCAGCGTTCAGGCGTATGACTAAGTACCGTTCCATATGGTCGCAGCGATTCAGTAACCATCGATTCAGGCACCTCAAACGGCAATTCAAAGATCCGAATGACCCTCACACCCAATCCTGAAGGAGCTACTGTTACATCGCTGATATGGCCATCAGAGTGTCGAAATTTAAATCCTCTCTGAGCAGCGGAGAGAGTTCTTTCACACGCAGCTTCATCGGTCATCTTTACGTACATTGTACTGCTTACAATGGACAGGTGTATTCCAATTATGTCTGCAGCAGGTAAACGAACTTCTTCCCTCAAAAAACGCTCTATTTCGAAAGCTTTGGGTCTGGCAAATTCGTTGTCGAACGTAAATTGGAGCGTAGTCTTTCGAAAATTGTGTGCCATGGCGATCGAGTCAGACAACAACACGCGCGAGTACCGGCGGTGTAAACACTTCCTCGTTCCCGCGCGCCCGCGGCCGGGACAGCAGGTCCGTGCCGCGCCACTGCCTAAAGCAGACTGTCCCTAGACCACGGGTCATTACAAGATAGAGATATTAAAGCAAAAAATTAGTAAAATGCTTCAGGAAGGGGTAAGTAGGCCATCCACCTCGCCGTATGCTGCACCCATATTCTTGGTTCCGAAAGAACAAGGCAAATATTTTCATATTATGGAATACCGTCGTCTTAACAAGAAGGTAGCCCTGGAATCTGTGCCACTTCCAGATTTACACATTGTTTCATCTGGTTTTCTGGCTCGACCGTATTTACCATCCTCGACTTAAACCAGGTGTATCACCAAATTCCCTTATGAAAAGTTTCGAAGCCGGTCACAGCATTTTGCACCGACTAGAACCTTTTCGTATTCAATCGAGTTCCCTTTGGTTTGGTCACAGGTGCAACTGTATTATCTCGTTTACTAGATGTGGTTCTGGGCGATTTGAAATTTTCTGAATGTTTAATTACCTTGACGATGTAGTGGTTTATGGTCAGACACTAGAGGATCACATAGGCCAACTGGATCAAGTTTTTCCCTCTTACGTTCGCCACGGCTGACCGTTTGAGGGTCGCAGATTTCGTTTTTGAAACACTTTGTAACCTCTCCGCAAAAATTAATGAATGACAATTGACCATGAACCCACAATAATATTAATTAAATAATGAACCATGAACCAATTGTAACCACTCAACAGAAATAATAATATCTGGTAAGTTTTTAAGGGCAGCAGCGCTGACCTTCGGCCCTGTATTCTGAATAAAAAAAGCAAAAATTCTTACCTCAATAAAAACTGCAACTATATCTGCTCTTATTTATCGATACAGCTTCGTGCAATGCTGGCGTATATATATATTTTTTTTTTATTCTTGGAAGGAATGCATAGGAAATATTCTTTAAACTGAAATGAATGCTTTTTCTTCAAAAGAGTGGAAAAATTCTTTAAACTGAAATGAATACTTTTCTTTAAAAGAGTTCCTTTATAAAAAAAATTATTATTGGGGCATTTTTTAAACATATTAGATTACAATTGACATACATTATTAAATATGCGCAATGCTGCTTCTTTACCTTCTACAACCATACTCATCGTCCAGAATCCTGACCAGAGTCTCGACCAGTGCACACAGCCGACGCATGCCGACTCCCTACTACCATATCCGACTGACTACTGCAGACTCGCTACGACTGACTACTACTGTCGACTCGCGCAGACTAGCGACAAGCAACAACTAACAATAAACTACTCTCTGGTCAGAGATTCTGTCATGCCTCACCCATCGCCGGCGAAGCATACACCTTACATAACCCTCCACTGGGGGGGGGGGGGGGGGGCAAAAATTTGGCAGTGATGGTGAGTCAATTGGACTTGCCATGACCAACAAATTTTTCTTAATTAATTAACTTTACAATCACAGAATATATACAGATATATATATAGGTGCAGAACATGAAATAAAATATAGTGCACACGCACTGAGTACAGAACATATCGAGCAATGACAAAATGTATACACAATGAGTACAAAACATATTAACAAATGACATAAAGTGCACACACACTGTAGTACAAAATATATCATCAAATCACAAAATGTATATACAATGAATACAAATCGTGTTAACAAAATGACGAAAGTGCACACATATTGTAGTACAGAACATATCCGGAAATCACAAAATGTATAAGCAATGAATACAAATCATGTTAACAAAATGACGGAAGTGCACACGCACTGAAGTTCACAACATATCAGCAAATCACAAAAATGTGTATGCAATGAATACAAATCATGTTAACAAAAATGACGAAAGTGCACATGCACTATAATACAGAACATATCTGGGAATCACAAAAAAATGTATACGTAATGAGTACAAATGGCATAAAGTGCACACGCACTGTAAAACTCTCTAATATTTTACAGCAAATAAACATATCAAGGAGTGAAATAAAGTGCACATGCACTATAGAAGACTTTAGTATTTTTAGGACAACTGATCTTGTTAACAAATGAAATGAAGTGCAGACACACTGTATATGTCTTTATCATTTTACAAGAATTAGGAAAGGAATGGGAAGGATTACGTCATGGTTGTAGCACTTTAGTTTGCACGCAGCTGCACTGAAAGTCCATATCTTTCTACAGAAGCACAACACCAAGTGAGGCAATCTGAAGCTCTTTTCCTTGAAGTATTAATCAGTGCAGCTAAGACACTGAAATGTAATAATATTCCATGCTATCATTTTGGTAGTACACTAGGTACACCAAACAGTGGGACCATAATAACATCTCCATCGCTCAAGGTGGTGGACAGCATGTCGTGTCAACACCATGTTCTTGTAAAGTAGACCAACGTAGATTAATGCAAAAACCAAATATAGTGCTCCATGATCATGAGGATAGACATGACAAATGGATAGTGCAGTAATTTCGGGTAATTAGGTCAGAAGGTGAAGGACATTAAGTCACATAGTAGTCTTCATTGAGAATTACACTAGTCTAACAACTGATTTGAGTAATTGGTGACACTCATCGCCCAGTTACTGAACATTTCTGTACCATGTATGTAGTATTACAGAATAATGTTCATAAAATTAACTGAATATAGTAATTATTGGCACTCATTGCCCAGTTACAAGCCATCAGAAGTCACCATTCAAAACAGAAGCTAATGAATGGCATAGTATTAACATAATTCACTTAATTATAGTAATCATTGGCATCATAGGTAATCTTATTACAATAAACAGTGGCATTCATTGGCCAGCTACAAAGCATTTTTTTTTTTTGGTATTATTCAGAAGTCATTACTCAAAATGAGTTAATTATTGGCATAGCATTTATACATAATTAGTCTAATTATAGTAATCATTGGCATCACAGGTAATCTTATTACAATAAACAGTGGCATTCATTGGCCAGATACAAGGCAATTCTTTTTGTATTATTCAGAAGTCATTATTGAAGTGACATACTATTCAGAGCTGACCAGTATTATTCAGTACTCTCTTAAACTACACTCCTGGAAATGGAAAAAAAAACACATTGACACAGGTGTGTCAGACCCACCATACTTGCTCCGGACACTGCGAGAGGGCTGTACAAGCAATGATCACACGCACGGCACAGCGGACACACCAGGAACCGCGGTGTTGGCCGTCGAATGGCGCTAGCTGCGCAGCATTTGTGCACCGCCGCCGTCAGTGTCAGCCAGTTTGCCGTGGCATACGGAGCTCCATCGCAGTCTTTAACACTGGTAGCATGCCGCGACAGCGTGGACGTGAACCGTATGTGCAGTTGACGGACTTTGAGCGAGGGCGTATAGTGGGCATGCGGGAGGCCGGGTGGACGTACCGCCGAATTGCTCAACACGTGGGGCGTGAGGTCTCCACAGTACATCGATGTTGTCGCCAGTGGTCGGCGGAAGGTGCACGTGCCCGTCGACCTGGGACCGGACCGCAGCGACGCACGGATGCTCGCCAAGACCGTAGCATCCTACGCAGTGCCGTAGGGGACCGCACCGCCACTTCCCAGCAAATTAGGGACACTGTTGGTCCTGGGGTATCGGCGAGGACCATTCGCAACCGTCTCCATGAAGCTGGGCTACGGTCCCGCACACCGTTAGGCCGTCTTCCGCTCACGCCCCAACATCGTGCAGCCCGCCTCCAGTGGTGTCGCGACAGGCGTGAATGGAGGGACGAATGGAGACGTGTCGTCTTCAGCGATGAGAGTCGCTTCTGCCTTGGTGCCAATGATGGTCGTATGCGTGTTTGGTGCCGTGCAGGTGAGCGCCACAATCAGGACTGCATACGACCGAGGCACACAGGGCCAACACCCGGCATCATGGTGTGGGGAGCGATCTCCTACACTGGCCGTACACCACTGGTGATCGTCGAGGGGACACTGAATAGTGCACGGTACATCCAAACCGTCATCGAACCCATCGTTCTACCATTCCTAGACCGGCAAGGGAACTTGCTGTTCCAAGGGAACTTGCTGTTCCAACAGGACAATGCACGTCCGCATGTATCCCGTGCCACCCAACGTGCTCTAGAAGGTGTAAGTCAACTACCCTGGCCAGCAAGATCTCCGGATCTGTCCCCCATTGAGCATGTTTGGGACTGGATGAAGCGTCGTCTCACGCGGTCTGCACGTCCAGCACGAGCGCTGGTCCAACTGAGGCGCCAGGTGGAAATGGCATGGCAAGCCGTGCCACAGGACTACATCCAGCATCTCTACGATCGTCTCCATGGGAGAATAGCAGCCTGCATTGCTGTGAAAGGTGGATATACACTGTACTAGTGCCGACATTGTGCATGCTCTGTTGCCTGTGTCTATGTGCCTGTGGTTCTGTCAGTGTGATCATGTGATGTACCTGACCCCAGGAATGTGTCAATGAAGTTTCCCCTTCCTGGGACAATGAATTCACGGTGTTGTTATTTCTTTTTCCAGGAGTGTAGTAGCACTATTTGGGACTGGTAATTACTTTATTTGCTTTTGAGTTATTGCTGCAAATGAAGATGTGTAGTGTCATTCGTCATGAGTCAGCTGTAGCAAGGTTATGAAACAAAGGCAGCATATGTGATCACATTTATAAATGATAGACACAACTGGGTAAAAAAAAATGCAAGTACTAGAACAGGTTTAATAAGTAACAGGTTTAGTAAGTGTCATGAAAAGCTTCTCCTGGAAAATATACAAAATAGATTATGAAACTGAAAGAATAAACGCATATTATGCTGAAAAGTAGTGAACTTCGAATTAACAGGTAGTGAAATGTGTATAAAAGTATATATGTTCTCTAGCTGTCCTTTCCAAAACCTTCAGTCATCATACCATACGATATAACACATACTGTCAAAATGATCTGCAACAAATACTTAAATAACTACACAGCATCTCTTAACTAACAGCAAATATATAAACTTCATCATTATTTTCATCTGCAAAGAAAAAACTTCATTATCCATATTAGCATATTCTTCATCATTATTCATCATTATCCATATCATCATAACTCCATTATTATCATCACCTGTAAAGAAAAACTTCATTATCCATATTAGCACATTCTTCATCATTATTCATCACCATTCATTATCATCTGCAAAAAAAGTCACTTCATTATTCATTATACAACTATTCCTTATTTCTATCGTATTTCATCACTAAAACTAAGATGTGTAGTTCTGTCTGACAGCCTGCATCAATCGCCTCGTATTCTGAAAGAAAAAATTAGTTAACACTGCTATTCTACGATGCGTATAGTATATTCTTGTTAATTCTTGTTAATTCTGATCCATTTACTCTTCATCACGAAGTATAGCATCCTCTTTCGTTCATTCCGAAGGTGAAATTCCCATTTCTGTTTAATTTATTTCGTTTACACGTTATTTCTTTCTGAAAATGATGAACAAAGATTAATGTCTTGCATTTAATTCATATACCCATTAGATAAAAAATGGTTTATAGTAACACAATTGAGCATACAGCATACCATGACAGAAAACGTAATATGTCAAAAACATCGACAGTGTTCAGAAGCAAAAATGTACACAGTGTATCACAATGTCGCAGCAAAAAAAAATGTAAAATAGTCACGATGTTTAGCTATCATAAGGCAAAATGTTAATGTCAACTGGTGTTTGTTATATCTTAAATATTTCATAGTACACACGAACAAAACAGGAAAACAATCATACATACATTAAAAAATGGAAAATATGCACGGTCTGATGTGTAACGACAATAAAAGCGACCTGCCAACCTTACCTTGCCAGGCACTTGCCAAGAAAAAAATACGACAATCATCAGTAAGTAGTCACATAAATACAATTGCATAAGTGGTCATAAAATGTATAAGTTCATCTGGAAAAATATGCACGGTCTGATGTGTAACGACAAAAAAAGCGACCTGCTAACCTTACCTTGCCGGGCACTTGCCAAGAAAAAAATACGATAATCATCAGTAAGTGTTCATGTGAATATAATTTCATAAGCGGTCAGAAAAAAAAATTAGGAAATGGCATTACAGTGTGATAAATCATAAAGAATTTTCATTCAATAAAAGGTTTGGCGTTCGACACGTGGTGGTTCCCTTTGGTTTTTCTGGTTCTCAAAGTTTCGACGTGTACTACATTGGGGTGAGGAATGCTGCGATAACGATATGGACCTGCGTATAGAAGTTCAAATTTACTGCACCTACCTTTTCCTCTGTTGGATAAATAGTGTGTACGTACTAATATCTTCTGTCCAATGTGAAAGTCACGGCATATACAAACCTGTTTTTGCTGTCTTCTCCGGCGCTCTGCGGCACGTTTGATGTTGTTCAGCGCAATGTCAATTATTTCATGGTGTCGTAGTTGACGAGATGTAGGAAATGTTACTAATTCTTTAATTTTGTTAGGTGGTTCAACATTTTTCAGTATAACAGACGGAGATAGCATAGTAGATTCATTCGGTATGGAATTAATTACATCTTGGAATGAGAGTATGTGTGTGTCCCAAGCAATATGTTTTTTATGGCAGTAAATTCTATATAGTTTACCAATTTCTTTCATTAATCGTTCACAAGGGTTCGAAGAAGCATGGTACCTTGATATATATATCGGAGAAATGTTTCTAGCTCGTAACATACGTGTCCATATAGCAGATCGAAACTGTGGTCCATTGTCGGAAATTACTTTCAACACATGCCCTACATGAAATAGAAAATGTTTTACAAATGCTTTCGAAACAGTTTTAGCAGTAGCTTTGCGTAACGGAGTAAAGGTAACAAATTTTGAAGTGAGTTCAACAGCGACAAAGATGTAGCAAAAACCTCTATTAGTTCTGGGAATCGGACCAAAAATGTCTACAGCGGCCACATGTCTCAATTTAACAGGTACAATGGGATGTAATGGAGGAATATGTGAAGTCGTATTTGATTTAGCTTTCTGGCAGATTTTACATGACGCTAAAACTCGTCGAATACGTTTCTCCATGTTGACAAAATAACAGTTCTGTCTCAGTATAAGAAAACATTTTCTGGCTCCGTAATGTGCATAACTTAAATGAGTGTACCAGATTAATTTGTTAACAAGTTCGTCAGGAATGCATAATAACCAATTGTTGCTGTCAGGATGAGAGCGGCGAAACAGAATGTCATTGCGTACAGTGTAATGGTTTCTAATGGTAACATCATTCCTATCTTGCCAAAGGTGTTTAATTTCTTTCCATATGTTGTCTTTATTCTGCTCTTGTGCTATGTCTTGTAATGACGACGAAATGAAATTTTCAAATGCAACTTGTTGAATATACATGACGCTGAAATTTGCTTCGCAGAAGTTGGTTGCGATGTCTTGCTGATTGTTGCTGAGAGAACGGGATAGTGCATCTGCTACAATATTTTGTGTGCCGGGAATGTGAACAATTGTAAAGTTAAATTCCTGCAAATAAAGTTTCCATCTACTTAATCTGTCGTGTGTAAATTTAGCGGAAAGTAAAAATTGTATCGCTCTATGATCTGTGTAAACTGTAGTGTGTCTTCCATAAAGAAAATGCCTAAATCTGGTAAAAGCCCATACAACACATAAGGTTTCAAGTTCTGTAACAGAACAATTTCGTTCAGCAGGTGACAGAATGCGATTTGCAAAAGCGATGTTTTTAATTACTGTGCAACCATCTTCTTCAATTTCCTGAAAAATATGTACGCCTAAAGCGGTGTTAGAACTGTCGGTGGCAATAGAAAAATTTCTGGTAAGATCTGGGAGCGATAGAATTGGTGCATTCAACAAAGCATGTTTCAAATAACATTCTCGTGAACAAGATTCTGCGTGTCAAAAGTATTGCTTGCGTTACTGGAAGATGCAACCTGTACTGTATCTGGTCAAATTCTATCTGGCGTGTTATTATTTTCGGGAGGATGTTGTGCAGTTCCACTCTTTGTACTGTTCTGTTATTTCTCCCTGACGTATTACGTTCTGGATGATACCTACTGTTTGGTTCACTTATGATATGTTGTTGCTGATGTTCTTGCTGCTGATAAGATAGACTGTTACTAAATGTACGCTGAAAATTGTGCTCATTATTTTTACGTCTGTCGTGATAGTCATTTCTATACGGTGCTTTGCGATAGGAATTGAAATAGTTTGTTTTCTGTACGTACTGATTCCCCTGTTGCTGTGCATTACTGTTTGTTGGAGCTGATGCTATACGTGCACGCAGCGAAACATTAAAGCCTGGCTGACCTTGTACATTACGTTGTTGGTTAGGTATGCTAACCGGCTGGTTTTGTTGCTATTGCGGTGAAAAACGTCTATTATTACTATTATGTGGTTCCTGTTGCTGATATTTTTTTTACACATACTGCTGATTAAAAATTTTGCCTGTTATTAAAGTTCTCGTGGTTGTCATTTCTTGAGCGTCTAATGAAAAATTGTCACTTTCGGTAAAATTTGTCATATCGGGTTTTCTTGATTCATTCTTAATCCTAGATAGAGCAATAGTTGAAGAGCTGTTTTGATAGATATAAAGGATAGTAGAAGAGAAGGCAGCAGTGCAGAAAACTAAGGATGAAACAGCACTACTATGGCTCGGGGCCCTGTGCACGCTACGGCACATATTCATTAAAGCGTAATGAATCCCCTGAGGTCAATTACACGCTGCAAATACATTTTAGCTTTTGCGTTACAGGCAATGCCGGTGAAAATTCAAGAGCAAATAGCTGTATCCATGCTAATTCTAGTTTCTGTATTACAGGTAATGGAGCTGAAAGTACAAAAATAAATCGACGTATCCAGTTCAATGCGTGTATCTGTGCTCTGTCATTTTCAAATACCTTAGATTTTTTTACGCATACAAATTGCTTATAATCAACGTTCTCGTCACTGAATGTGTGAACAGATTCACGATTGTATAAGAATCTGTTTGTCTGTGTCTTTTCGGATTTTAAGTCACGTAGTTTCTGTAAATTCCCTAAGTTATAATGGCTGTGTGAGTATGACAAATGATCGGAATGTGCCGTATGCTGTGACGTGTTAGTGACTGAAACAATTTTCATTTCTGTCACTTTAATACGTTCGTCAATTTGCTTGTTCTGTTGTTCACATTTCTTATCGACTTCCGTATTCAGAGTGTGTGAAACTTCTGGTAACTTTAAAGTAAACTCGTCGCGTATCTGTGTTGCGTTTTCTGAACATTGTTCAGTGACTGAATTAATTTCATCTCTAAATGATTCTGTTGTGGCTACACGTGTATTATTTAATTCTTGCGCACAGATCTAACTTCTCCACTACTGTTCGTAGCACAAGTCTTAATATCCTCACGTAATTGTTCTTTAGTGCCATGACATTGCGCGGTAACGGCTGTAATCTGTTCACTAAGTTGTGTGTTCTGTTCGTCAAGGTTGTCGTGTTTTTCATTCGACAGATTGAAACTTTCATTAATTAGTTCATTAAGTTGTTTGTAATGGTTATCTAGCATTTCATTCCGCTGTTTGAAATGGTTGTCTATTTTTTCATTAAGTTGTTTTAAAAATGCCATAACTTGATCCAACCTACTCTATTCCCTGTGCTGTTTGATGGCGTACCTGCAGTTGTCACGATTTGTGTGACCATTTGGTCATTCTGTGATTCTTGAAAATGTTTGCCAATCGAATGTGCACTGTTAGTCACTACCTCGGAATTAAATAAATCTGTCGTATTCTGACTACACTGTTCATTTTCGTTAGAAAAATTTGTCTGTTCATTACGTAAATTTTGCAAGCCGGGTGTGTCAAGCTGGGCAGCGTTCATTGTAACAGAACGTGCCGCGTCATCTATTGTCGTTAAATTAACAGAGGACACAATTGAATTCGTCTGTTCATCACTAGGATCAAAATCAACATTAGTGGTCGGTACACACTGATTGTCTGTAATTGAAGGATTGTCATCATTACACTGCGTGTCGCAAGTACTATCGGTCAAGTTATTTAAGTCGGCTAT
Organism: Schistocerca americana; assembly: GCF_021461395.2. Classification (NCBI taxonomy): domain Eukaryota; kingdom Metazoa; phylum Arthropoda; class Insecta; order Orthoptera; family Acrididae; genus Schistocerca; species Schistocerca americana. The sequence continues at coordinate 351,833,968 of NC_060121.1, read as the reverse complement.
TTCGCTCATTGTACATCGCGATGTACTGTTAACAGTTTTTCGCGGCATTTTTCACTAATCAAAATTATTCACAAATGAAACAAGCACAATGCAAAATGCAACAAACACTATTACAACAAAGAGCAACAAATTTCCGATGATCTGCGAAGAAAGAGTGACAAATTAGTAAAATGCGTTGCGCCAGATGCAAACTACATTTAAGTAAATAAGAGCAGATATATGACTACTTATCAGAAGATTCCCAAAGAAATACGATCCTGACCGGATGTCGCCAAGTGTAACCTCCCCGCAGAAATTAAGGAATGAAAATTGAGCATAAACCCACAATAATATCAATTAAATAATGTACCATGAACCAAATGTAACCACTCAACAGAAATAATAACATCTGGTAAATTTTTTAAGGGCAGCAGCGCTGACCTTCGGCCCTGTATTCTGAATAAAAAAAGCAAAAATTCTTACCTCAATAAAAACTGCAACTATATCTGCTCTTATTTATCGATACAGCTTCGTGCAATGCTGGCGTATATTATTATTATTTTTTTTTTTTGATTCTTGGAAGGAATGCATAGGAAATATTCTTTAAATTGAAATGAATGCTTTTTCTTCAAAAGAGTGGAAAAATTCTTTAAATTGCAATGAATACTTTTCTTTAAAAGAGTTACTTTTTTAAAAAAATTGTTATTGGGGCATTTTTTGAACAAATTAGATTACAATTGACATACATTATTAAATATGCGCAATGCTGCTTCTTTACCTTCTACAACCATACTCATCGTCCGGAATCCTGACCAGAGTCGCGACCAGTGCACACAGCCAACGCATGCCGACTCCCTACTATCGTATCCGACTGACTACTGCAGACTCGCTACGACTGACTACTACTGTCGACTCGCGCAGACTAGCGACAAGCAACAGCTAACAATAAACTACTCTCTGGTCAGAGATTCTGTCATGCCTCGCCCATCGCCGGCGAAGCATACACCTTACAACTTGGTCTCGGCTAAAGGGGCCAGCATTGATCAGGAGAGAACTAAGGTTTTGCGCGAGTTCCCCACCTCCACGGAGCAAGAAGGAAATTGCCAGTTTTGTGGGAATGGCGAATTTCTTTCGCAAGTTTATACCGAATTTTGCCACATTAGCTGCTCCACTCAACGACCTTCGTAAGTAGCATAGAAAGTTCGTTTGGGGTGAGGCCCAGCAAATTGCCTTTCAAGAACTTAAGCCTGCCATTTCTAATTCACCCTTATTGGCTGTACCGAATTTCGATAGGAACTGGGTCGTACAAACTGACGCTTCCCATGCGGGTATTGCAACCGTCTTATTCCAGGAGGAGGAGGGAGAAAGGAGGCCCTAACTACGCGTTCCGAGTTTAATTATTCTGTTCATGAACTGGAGGCCCTGGCAGTTATATTTGCCTTAGAGTAGTTCAGATTTTTATCTTGAGCGTAAACAATTTCTCCTGGCGACAGATAACCAGGTTTTGAGCTGGGTTCTGGCTCGGCTACGAAAAACCGGTCGAATTGCTCGTTGGACTGTGCGTATTTCACCATTTCGTTTTGACGTCAAACATATTAAGGGTTCCGATAACGCGGTAGCTGACGCGGTAAGTCGCATGTTTACTGAGGAGCCTTCCGAGGCCAAAAGATCTGAACCGCTGTGTGTGGTGGGAGCTATATTGTCGGATATTCCCGAGCTATTTTGCGACCTGCAAGGAAAGCAGTCGGAGGACTCGCTCTGGGGACCAGTGAAGGAGAAGTTAGTGGTAGGGGAGCTTTCTCCGGTTTATTGTCTTAGTCGTGGTGTCCCTTGCAAGCAGGTGGGCAAGGACCAGCAATTAAAGATTTGCTTGGCGATTTGTTTGGTACCTATGGTATTTAAGTACTTTCATGAGTCTGTAGTTGGCCATTTTGGCCTCTATAAGACATTAGCTAAGGTACGTGAAATATTTGTTTGCCCCTCACTGTATCGCGACGTGGGTCGTTTGGTTGCAAGTTGTCAGCCACGTAAAAGGGTGAAACCCAACTCGGGCGCTCTTCATGGGCTGCTACAATATCAAAGGGAGATTATCCTCTCGATAGTCTTTATTGATTACATCAGACCGTTGACGCGCACTAGATGCGGTAACGAATATGTATTGGTTGTAGTCGATGCCTTCTCTTGCTTTGTGTAATTGCTACCAACTCGTGGTGTTACGGCTGATATTACCACTCATCAGTTGGCTAGAGTAATTTCACGGTTTGAGCCATCTAAATCCTTGGTGAGTGACAATACTCCGGCCATCTTATCGGAGATCATTAAGGCTTTTTGTTTCAACCATGGGATCAAACATATTACCACTACTCCATGTTATCGGAAGGCTTCCTTTGCGGAGATCCTTTGTTAAGTCATAGTAGTTTTAACTGTTCTTTTATTCGGTGAATGTCTCAGTTTGGTTTTGGGTTATGTTACAGATAGTCACATAGTTAGTAAGCCTTGCATGGTCTTGAAAAGGGTGAAACACGAGTTGAATTTGTCTGGCGCGTGAATTATTTGCTGTTGCAGAAATGGTCTGCTATGAGGGACGGATGGGGTTGGTCGCCTTGGTGGGCAGGCTGAGATCGTGTGTGTGTTCGGCGTGTTTTCTGCCCTGGTGGCAGCCAGATCTTCGAAATTGCTTGGTGGTTGTTTTCTACTCGTTTGTTCCGAGTAGCACGTTGTATAAGCCGCGCTTCCATCCGGACGAGATCTTTTCATAAGTAACTCAAGGTGAATCATTAATGTTGTGTAAATTTTGGTTACGTAAGCAATGAACTTGATAGCGTGCTTATGGTGGTGACTGTCTATGATCCTTTTGCAATCAGATCTAATTATTATCTTTAAAATACTGTTTTTTATATTAATTCATGATCTAATCACATAGTTTTTCTAAGTTTGGTCAAGGACAACCGTCGAAATTTAAAGGCTTGATCTTCGGTAATTCCATTTGTGTCCTTTAAAAAAAAAAAAAATGGGGGCAAACGGTTAAGTCAATTGCACATTTTCTTAAGAGGACAAAAGTCCGAATAAAATTTTTATATTGTTATTCTGATTTTGTAATTCTGTAATAATGAAATTTGTTCTTTAGTTGAAATTAAAATTGCGTACCAACCACAAATTTGTCCATCAGCAAAGATTCCTAGCTTCCAACCTCCTTTCAGTAGCTGTTGTTAAATTGCAATTTTGGTTTCTGTAGCACGTAGCTTGAGCAGTAACAGTGCTAAATTTTTTCTTAGGTATAAAGGTAAAGGAGACGTAATAGTAAATTTCATTGCTTTAAATGGATTGACATGTTATATTATTTATCTGTTAATAATACGTTTGAAGATTTGTACAATATATTAGAGTACATAATAATTATGTTACGTTAGATCGTAATGTTGATCTTTTACATGTTCGTTTTAAAATGCACACAATAATACTAGGATGAAATGTACAGTATGTTTTACTGAAATCAGTTTACGTTGTTTCAACATGTGTTCAAAATGTAAATTAGGACAAACATGCTGTAAAACGATGTGTTGCACGTTGAATTTCATCCAAGTTAATAGTAAATGTTTCATGACTGCGCGAGTGATTGGAATTTCATTGTAAGCTTGTTCCAATTTATCCCACAAGTGAAGAGTTGTAACGCGAATTTGCAGACCTTTTTTTATGTCTAGTGGGTTGACTACTAACAGTGACAGTGCCTCTGTGAAGGCCCGTTCTCATTCAAATTTGGTCGAAAATTAGATATTTATAATTGCATTTCTTTAAAGGTGGATATGTGTAGAATGTTGGAACGAAAACGTTTTTTAATCCGTTCATTGCAAAAGTTTCTACAGCCAATTGGTCGAAGCAGTGTCAAGGCCTCCGTGAGACGCTCTCAGCCGGGGACGCCCGGCTGAGGCAGAAAACTTGTGCCGTGACGCACCTTCACAAAATGATTTATATTCCAGTATGCATGAAAATATATTCGCCGAAAAAGCTGACTGACGAACATCGTGTGCAGGCTGTCGAACGCAGCTTATCCAGCTCAGCCAGAAAGGATTTTCTCGCCGAGAAGGACGACGAAATTGCTCTCCAGGACCAATTTGAGTTACAGGAAGGGTTGTTATACGGTCCTGGAATTGCAGACTAAACTAAGTAACGAAAAGCTCTTTCTTTCTTTTCGTGAAATTCTGGTCACAATTGGTCAAAACGTAATTCTAGCCCGCCATATAGGATTAGCCATTTTGAATTTTGAAAATATAGCTTCATATTTGTGTTCATCGATATCAAAAATATATAAGAACATGTAGCTTTTATGCAAATGAAACAAATAATACGTATAAAAGTTTTCCCTAAACCTTAAACAGGTTTTTCTCGAGAAACCGTTTGCCAAAACTGCGTTCAACCTATCAACTTCTACTTTTGGCTTGCGAAAAGTAAACATTTTTGAGAAGCTTATACCTGTAGTATATGAAAGTTATTAATAGTATTCTTTGTAAAGCCGTAAAGAGTGAACAAAACCCCCGAAAATCGAACTCAAAGTTCGAGCTAGCATCGTATCGTCTAATTTAAGGTTATTTCACTGTTTGGGTATAAGATCCCTTAAAGTTAATGTAGTATCGACTGATGTTATCCATTTTTTATATCAGATAACTCCTGAGGGGCTACGCTGTGTACTTCAAACTCGCAGCCCCTTAATCAAACCTTAATTTCCTGCGCCATTTTTCTTCTGTATTGAAAATTTAAAATGAAGGTTAGGGTATGATCACTCACAATCCAGGCACTTGAACGTCTTTTTCTCATAAATATCTTGCACTATTTAAGCATCCATCGATAAAATAGTGATCAATAGGTCCATTATTTAGAAGATCGCACCACATGTTGACTGACCAAGGTCTGTGGATTTTCAGAGGGCCAGTAGGCATTTTGCGAGGATTAACGTGCCCATGGTTTGTAAATGATGAATGATCTGTAAATAAATCTTCATCAAGAACATATCATTTGTTTTCAGTTTCTGTAACACCTGTTCGAAGTACTCTGTTCTTCTTCGAAAATCATTATCATGGAGCTCCTGACAAAGTGATATGGATGAAATCTGTTGCAACATAGTATTCGTGAAACATTTCGTCAAATTACTCCTTCCTCACGTTTGACCTCTCTTGTAGGAGCTGTATTGTACTACCATGGGTACTGTATGCTACAGCTGTTAAGATATCAATTACACGTCGATAGTTGTTGTTAATTGCAGCAGTTTATGATTTTTTTAGACCTTTTCTATTTCCTCGAATGTTTGTGTTATGTCTGCAAAGATAAATGGTGGAGGTGTTGCACAAGGAGGATATCTCTCAGCATACAATTCCACTGCTGCTCTCATATTTTGCGCACATTCACAGTGTATAAAAAACAATATCAACTTTCTCAATCATTTGAGTAGAGCATTGTGAATATCTGATACCAGTATGCAGACACCGTTTACTCGCTACGGCAGCAAACCATAGACTTATGGTTTCCATGTAACAAGTAAACGTACGAACCCTTCAGTGCGTGGAATCTTGTTCACTTCCGATGTATCCTGTGCCTAGTCCTATTCAACAAATTAGTGACTTATTCTTTGTCAATAATATTCCATAAACTGACCTTAATACACAACCAAACGCAGAGAACCTAACGCGTTGTACGTGTCTTCAAAAAGTATTATTCAACGGTAAGTGATACAACATGCAACTCTATTTAGAATAGCAGTTGATTATCGTATCTCCTCTGCCATTCGATCCACAGTAAATGATGAGCACCACATTATGTCCCCTTTCAACCTAAGCAGCTTTCATTTGAAATAGTTTCTTGTATCACTAAAAGTGTCTAAGTTAGTCAGGGAACCTGTCTTACATGTCTCACCCTGTATTTGAACGGAAATGAAATCACATCGAAGAAAATAACATTAAATATGTCGACAGCTCACGTACATGCATTTGCAAATGCTGGGCGGAATATGCTGCTGAAACTCTTACTAGTATCCAAGAATTTCATGTTCTTCTGAATACATTAACGTGAAAACTGCAGACAGGGCTGATGTGTTGTTATATCATGATCCTCACAAAAGTGTTGTGATATTCTGCGTGCGAAGCTGAGCCTCAAGATTCTTAGTCGGTGTGACGTAATGTATGCTGGCAGAACATTCAAGTTTTCCACAAAGCTACTTGTGTCACATACTTACGATTCATGGATATGTAAAATGGACATAATATTCCAATGGTACTTTTATTTGTAGAAAGACAGAAAAACATCATTTCAGCATCTCTTTCCAACAGTTGTTGATAAATGTGGTAATCTTGGTCTGAAATTATCTCCCTCAACTGTTTTCAGACTCTGAAGAGATAGTTATGAATGTTGGAAGTTTAAATTCCTGTAAGAACACAAGGATATAAATTTTATCTAACATAGAGCTGGTGGCTAAGGAGACAACTTTGAGACTTGCACATTATTATTTTTCCAGGAATCGGGAAGTTCTTCTCTTACATATTTGGTTTACCAGTGTTGGAACCTTACATGGTTGGTGACTGTTCCGTTGAAACTTAATGTCAGTGATACCTGCTCCAGAAAAACAGCAATCGTTTTGAGACTGTTAGTGGAGTCTTATGTAGACGATAACTCAGTCTTTACTCCAACCACGTGAGCAGAACTAGGTGTATTTACACAACAATAATCAGTTCTTCTCCTAATATCTATATATATACGTAGATATCTTTAAGTATTGAAACGAATTCCGCTCAACACCAATACTGCAGTCAAATCTTCAAAAAAGAAAAAAAAGAAAAAAGTCTTGTCTCACTTTAAAATTCGTGATACAGTATTGGCAAAGTTTAAAGCGGGAGAAACTGCTAGAACGCAATATGTTAAATTACACTGTGAAGTCCTATTAACGTGACCACCTGTCATGCAAAGCGGGCGCTGCGAGACTTACAGGGATCTGAAGCCATGCCGACTCAGCACTTTAGCCAGCTGTACTAAGTTTCTCTGTTGAGGATCCATGGTGCAAATAGCCTGATCGAGGTGGTCCAAAGATTCTCGATTGGGTTGAATTCCGGAGAGTTTGATGGCCACGCGAGTAGGGTAAACTCACCCTGGTGTTCTTCGAACCACGCACTTACACAGCAAGCTGTGTGGCACGTTGCATTGTTCTACTGGTAGATTCTATCATGCTGACGAAAAACCTACTGCATGTGGGATGAATATGGTCACTAAGGGTAGATGTGAACACGCGTTGATCCATCGTACCTACGAGAACTACGATATCACCAACGAATCGCCATGAAAAGATCCCCGAGACAATAAAGCTTCTTCCTTGTTTGCCTTCAGACGTTTCACGCCCCACAGGCCAACAGCCATCTCATGGGGGACAAAACGTCATTCATCTGACGTAAAGTTACGCTACTGGAGCGGAAATTCCAGCCTTCGTTGCCGATGAACACCAGTGAGCATGGGTGCATGAAGTAGGCACCTGCTGTGCAGAACCAACAGTCGCCGGAACGGTCGTTGGGGAGACACTGGTGGCAGGCCCGTGGTCAATCTGGGCGATCAGTTTCTCAATAGTTGCATGTCTACTCTCCAGTGCACGTGTCGTTCGCGGCTCGTGGTCTTGCGGTAGCGTTCTCGCTTCCCGCGTACGGGCTCCCGGGTTCGATACCCGGCGGGGCCAGGGATATTCTCTGCCTCGAGATGAATGGGTGTTGTGTGTCTTTCATCATCATTTCATCCTCATTCACTCGCAAGTCGACCCGGCGAGGGGTCTCCTGGCCACCAATGCCATACGCTCATTATCATTAGTACACATGTCCTCAGGGGTCGTTCACTCCAGTCATTTATGGCCCGTAGTGCACCACAGATGCCTCGGTGTCAGTTTTTGATAGCGCCATTTTGCCAAGCACGGCATACATTAACCACGTCGCCACGCGAGCGGTTTACAAATTTAGCTGTTCCGGAAATGATCCACTCTTTGCCCAAAAGTGAATGATCGTGCTGTTTTGGACGTCAGACAAATCGCTCTGTTACCGCATTATGACGACTGCACGGCTATCCACGTTCCGTCGTGCAAATCACTTTGTTGCCGCATTATGACGATTGCAAGGCTATCCTCGCCCCTCCGACGCGCTTTATATACCCTCCACTGCTAGTGCTGCCACCTGCCAACTGTGAGTCGTTATTGTACGTGGACGTCGTACATAGGCGGTGCGCTTATTAATGTGAGTAGACCGTGTAGTTTCCTATAGAGTAAAATCTGTAAGTACAAGGTAAAATGAAAAATATTGCCAATGGGAGGTTCATAGTAGGCTAATAGGACAATAAATTTATTTATACATTTAAAAATACAATGTAAAAAAGGACATACTTTTGAGGTGCGATACAATTCACCTCCTCTTGGGTAATGCAAACCTAACTGGTGCAAAATGAATAATTCCCATTTAAACGTCACAGGCCTTAGCTGTCTTTTTTAAGGTCATTACATAATATATAAAATTGCACTTGAGTGTGACATTAGCATTTTCTAATCAGTTTGGACTTCATATTATCCCGCTGTGCGGAACAGTTGTTGCAAACAGACAATAGATAAAAAAACAGAAATCGCCGCGCGGAGTGGCCGCGCGGTTAGAGGTTCCATGTCACTGACCTAGCGGCCCCTCCAGCCGGAGGTTCGAGTCCTCCCTCGGGCATGGGTGTGTGTGTTGTTCTTAGCATAGGTTAGTTTAAGTTAGTTTAATTAGTGTGTAAGTCTAGGTACCGATGACCTCTGCAGTTTGATCCCTTAAGAACTCACACACATTTCAACATTTTTTGAACAGAAATCGATCGCGAAACTCGTCGTTTTATTACAGCAGATCTAAATTTCAGTTATTACATAGTCATCTTCAGTGCATATAACAGCAGCTGACATGAATCTAAAGCACCAAATAGTAAACAATACTGGTGGTGTACAGGACTCTAACACGAATTTGACTTCCTGAACCTGAGTTCAAGTCAGACTCCTGTACACTGTACATCAGCAGTATAGGTTAATACACTCCTGGAAATGGAAAAAAGAACACGTTGACACCGGTGTGTCAGACCCACCATACTTGCTCCGGACACTGCGAGAGGGCTGTACAAGCAATGATCACACGCACGGCACAGCGGACACACCAGGAACCGCCGTGTTGGCCGTCGAATGGCGCTAGCTGCGCAGCATTTGTGCACCGCCGCCGTCAGTGTCAGCCAGTTTGCCGTGGCATACGGAGCTCCATCGCAGTCTTTAACACTGGTAGCATGCCGTGACAGCGTGGACGTGAACCGTATGTGCAGTTGACGGACTTTGAGCGAGGGCGTATAGTGGGCATGCGGGAGGCCGGGTGGACGTACCGCCGAATTGCTCAACACGTGGGGCGTGAGGTCTCCACAGTACATCGATGTTGTCGCCAGTGGTCGGCGGAAGGTGCACGTGCCCGTCGACCTGGGACTGGACCGCAGCGACGCACGGATGCACGCCAAGACCGTAGGATCCTACGCAGTGCCGTAGGGGACCACACCGCCACTTCCCAGCAAATTAGGGACACTGTTGCTCCTGGGATATCGGCGAGGACCATTCGCAACCGTCTCCATGAAGCTGGGCTACGGTCCCGCACACCGTTAGGCCGTCTTCCGCTCACGCCCCAACATCGTGCAGCCCGCCTCCAGTGGTGTCGCGACAGGCGTGAATGGAGGGACGAATGGAGACGTGTCGTCTTCAGCGATGAGAGTCGCTTCGGCCTTGGTGCCAATGATGGTCGTATGCGTGTTTGGCGCCGTGCAGGTGAGCGCCACAATTAGGACTGCATACGAACGAGGCACACAGGGCCAACACCCGGCATCATGGTGTGGGGAGCGATCTCCTACACTGGCCGTACACCACTGGTGATCGTCGAGGGGACACTGAATAGTGCACGGTACATCCAAACCATCATCGAACCCATCGTTCTACCACTCCTAGACCGGCAAGGGAACTTGCTGTTCCAACAGGACAATGCACGTCCGCATGTATCCCGTGCCACCCAACGCGCTCTAGAAGGTGTAAGTCAACTACCCTGGCCAGCAAGATCTCCGGATCTGTCCCCCATTGAGCATGTTTGGGACTGGATGAAGCGTCGTCTCACGCGGTCTGCACGTCCAGCACGAACGCTGGTCCAACTGAGGCGCCAGGTGGAAATTGCATGGCAAGCCGTTCCACAGGACTACATCCAGCATCTCTACGATCGTCTCCATGGGAGAATAGCAGCCTGCATTGCTGCGAAAGGTGGATATACACTGTACTAGTGCCGACATTGTGCATGGTCTGTTGCCTGTGTCTATGTGCCTGTGGTTCTGTCAGTGTGATCATGTGATGTATCTGACCCCAGGAATGTGTCAATAAAGTTTCCCCTTTCTGGGACAATGAATTCACGGTGTTCTTATTTCAATTTCCAGGAGTGTATATGGCACTTTAGACTAATGTCAGCTGCTGTTATATGCAATTGAAATCTCGATCTACTGCAATGAAACGATGAACTTTTCTCCATCGTCGATCAGTGTATTCAGTAAAAATGATTTCGAATTTCAGCAAGAAAAACTTAATCAGATTAGTCATAATTATTTATCTGCAGAAACAAAATGCTTTTGGGCCACGGCCACTAAAATAATTTTACAAATTACATTTATTTGGAAGGATAGGAAGTGGTAATTTTCCAGTTATCAGTTATAAAATTTTTTGTCATTAGTATTTACTGGTTGCTGTGAGACAAACAGACCTGGCACGCGGGCATAGACGAAAGAGAGAGCTGTAGTGCAGTTTTTGCCGGGCGGTGATAGTTCTGTCGTCCGTGAAACTGACGGCACAATGTGGTCGGTTAGCCGCGTGTCACAGCAGCGTGGAGGGAACAGGCTGGTCTTGGGAGTCGGCTGGTGCCGTCTCTCATGGACAGGCGGTGAGTCTTCGTCTGCTATCGGCGCTGGCCGTCCGTCTCAGACGTCCACAAGGAAGTATTGCTGTTTCCGTGTCGATCACAAGTGTTCCAAGGCAATCACTTTGCGTCCTCCAGAGCTATTTCCATGGGCGCGGCCGTACATTCAATTGCTGGCGCATACTTTTCTTGGGCTGCACTTTCATAATCGGCTATGAATTTTGCTCTGTTTCCCCTGAGGAGATTTTTCCGGTTCCGTGCCCCAACTGGTAAAAACGGAACACTTACAGGATCACTCTGTTGTCCGCCTGTCTGTCTGTCCAACTGCTGAAAACCTTTTCCAGACGAACGGATAGACGTAACAAGTTGAAATTTTATGCCACGTCCTATGGTCTACAAGCTCTTGACAGGTACAAAATCAAAGATTCTAAGTCAACGCAGATAGGGCCATTTATGTCGCTTATTTTGATACTCGAAAACTCACTCATCAAAACCTGTAAGGTAATTTCCGTTGATCTGCAATTACGAAATTTGGCACGAATCAAGGTTTAACAGCAAAATAAAAGGAAAAATTCCCACAAGTGCTAATTTGTAATGACACCAAACGAAAAAAATATTTCTTCAGTAATTTGTTGTCTGGCCGTTGGCTAATGGCTCTGAGCACTATGGGAATTAACTGCTGTGGTCATCAGTCCCATAGAAGTTAGAACTACTTAAACCTAACTAACCTAAGAACATCACAAACATCCATGCCCGAGGCAGGATTCGAACCTGCGACCGTAGCAGTCGCGCGGTTCCGGACTGAGCGCCTAGAACCGCTAGACTACCGCGGCCGGTCGTCTGTCCGTTCATCTGTTAAGACGTCCTTATCTCGAGAACGAGGTTAGGCATTAGGTTGAAACTTAGGTCACACACGGAAGTCTATGATCCCTTGGTCGCGTATGAAGCTTAAACTTAAGTCGATGGAATCAAAAGATACAACCAGTTATGTCACATATTTTGACACTCGTAAACTCACTCATTACTACGTACAGGGCATTTCCCGTTGGCCTAGAATCATGACAGAAAGCAAGGTTTGACATTAAAAGAAATGAAAACCGCGGAAAATTGTTAATTTGTAACTATCTCAAACAAAATATATTTTCTTATCCTTCGTTATCCATCTTGAAATTTAAAAGTAAAGCATTCTCGGAAGTCTTGGAATTCCTGGGAACGATATCTTACCAGTATGAAGGCGATAACAGGCAAAAATCGTCGAGATTCTCGATTTCCGGGATGAACTGTGTGTACATACATACATAATAGACCTACTCGCACCTGGCTACTTTTCTGTAGTAGATTGAGCCCTCCTCCATAGACATGAGGCTCATTCCTACAACGTCATTACGTTGTGTTCGCGTTCCTTTGATTATGTTCCACGCTTTATTTACTTTTGTGTTGACTGCTTCTAGGTTGGTTGGTTGACTTGGTGGACAGGACCACACAGCGAGGTCATCGGTCCTAACGGAGGAGGGAAGGGCAGGAAAGTAAATCGGCCGTGCCCTTTCAAAGGAACCATTGTAACGTTTATGCAGCCTGAGCTATCTGTAAACGGAATCTAACTTGCATAACACTGTGTGCCTGTTGTATGAGTGTCAGTTTCACTGTTCCAACATGCTACTTCAGACGGGGGTAAAATGAATGTGCGCAACGGAAAATAATAAACGCTAAATGAAGATTTGGCCCTGTCTCACTAACCCCCTGAATCAGCTCTTAGGATCTCTTAATTCTATAAATTATAATTTAAACATAAATGAATAATGAAGGCAACTAATCCTATAAATGATAAACGTTGGTCCTGCTTATATATTTATTGTAGATTACAAAGTTTAGATTTCCTAAGTAAAATTACTAATCATTTCCCCAACTTTGCCCCTTATTATGACTGCGCGATCTAATATTAATAACGCGAAATAACTGACATCATCCACGTACCAAACACTACAAGACACTATTTTCAAAGATGATCTGCGGTGGTGTGGAACCTCAGTGGAAATAAACTAACATTATCACAGCTGTTTTGCTTTTATAGCCCTCATGAGCATAATAATTTGCGATATCACCGCATGTACTGCGTCCGGTGCGTCGAAGTGATGCTCTTCTGCGACGATGGAAAAACTCCAGCCACAAATAAACTCTTTCAAACACTAGGACGGCAGAAGGCGGTCCTCTGACTAATATACTCTAATCCTGTGCCACAAGGACGGAGTTCAGATAACGTCTCAACGTAAGTATAGGCAGAGGAAGTGCTCTCAATTACTGAATGCTGCGTACTCAACGACGACTTCTAACCCTGAGGTGAAGTCCAGAATCGTAAAGAACTGTTCAGGAGTAGAATTAAAATTGAAGGTGAAAGGATATCAATGATACGATTCGCTGATTACGTTGCTATCCCTAGTAAAAGTGAAGAAGAACTGCACGATCTACTCAGTGGAATGAACAGTCTAATGAATAACGAATGAAGGTTGAGAGTCCATGGAAGAAAGACGAAAGTTCTGAGCAGTAGCAGAAATGAGAACACACAGAAAATTAACATCAGGATTGATGGCCACGAAGTAGAGTCTATAAGAAATTCTACTGCCTAGGCAGCAAAATTACCAATATTCGATATAATGTACGCTTGGAGAACGGAATTGTGTGGTAGTGGAATATGGACTGTGGGAAAACCGGAACAGAAGAGAATCGTAGCTTTTGAATTCTGATGCTACAGACGAATGTTGAATGTTAGATGGACTGATAAGTTAAGAATTGTGAAGTTTCTGCGCAGATCGGAGAGGAAAGGAATATGCGGAAAAATCTGACAAGATGAAGGAACACGATGACAGTACATCTGTTCAGACATGAGGGTGTAGCTTCTAGGGTACTAAATGCAGAATCTAAAAATTGTAGAAGACGACAGAGATTGGAATACATCTAGCAAATCATTGAGAAAGTACGTTGCAAGTGCTACCCCGAGATGAAGAGGTTGACAGAGGAGAGGAATTCGTAGCGGAGCTCATCAAACCAATCGAAGACTGATGACTCAAAATGAAACGGAAATTTTATCGATTGCTTGACGCCGTCTCCTCTTCAGTAGCTGCCCAGTTCCGTGTTTTAGTATTAGTAGCTGGTCATTGAAAAAGAAAGAACAGGAAACGATAGAATGCAATTGCACATGGCCGGCCGTGCCGGTGGTCTAGCGGTTCTATGCGCGCAGTCCGGAACCGCGCGACTTCTACGGTCGCAGGTTCGAATCCTGCCTCGGGCATGGATGTGTGTGATGTCCTTAGGTTAGTTAGGTTTAAGTAGTTCTAAGTTCTAGGGGACTGATGACCACAGTAGTTAAGTCCCATGGTGCTCAGAGCCAATTGCACGTGTCACTGGATAGAGGAAGATTCAAAATTTTGACAGAACTGCTCTGTTATTTGTTAATAGCAACATGGCAACCACACCACAAGAGAAATCATTTTGTGAGTTGCAATTTACGCGAAGTCAGCCCACTGTTCAAGTGAACGTGCATTCCGACGTCGGTTCCGCAAGAAGACGCCTCTGCGCTTGGCATATAAAATTCTTGGAAGGTGGTTGCATTTGCGAAGGGAAAAGCACTGGTCGCTCTTGCACTCCGAATGAAAATGTAGAGCGTATCCGAGATGCGCTCATAAATAGTCCCCGGAAGACTGGCAGACCATGAACTTCAGATTCTCAAACAACGGTGTGGTGTGTTCTGAAACGGCGCCTGCATATGAAGCCTTACAAGCTGTAGTTACAGCAGCAATTTTGTATTTCGTATCTACAGGATATGGCAGAAGAGCGACCTTAAGTGGAATGATCATACAAAACAGATAGTGGGAAAACCAAACACCAGACTCAGGTACATCGGAAGTATCTTAAAGAATGTAACTCATCCACGAAGCCCGCATCTCGTGGTCGTGCGGTAGCGTTCTCGCTTCCCACGCCCGGGTTCCCGGGTTCGATTCCCGGCGGGGTCAGGGATTTTCTCTGCCTCGTGATGGCTGGGTGTTGTGTGCTGTCCTTAGGTTAGTTAGGTTTAAGTAGTTCTAAGTTCTAGGGGACTGATGACCATAGATGTTAAGTCCCATAGTGCTCAGAGCCATTTTTTAAAAGCCATCCACGAACGAAGGGGCTTATAAGGCGCTTGTTCGCCCGATTCTTGAGTGTTGTTCATCTATCTGAGATCCCTATCAAGCAGGACTGATAGAAGAGATAGAGAAGATCCAACGAGGAGCGGTGCGTTTCGTCACGGGATCGTTTAGCTGGCGAGATAGTGTTATGGAAATGCTGAACAAACTCCACTGGCAGACGTTACAAGAGAGGCTTGTGCATCACGCAGAGATTTACTATTGAAATTTCGAGATAGCACTTTTCAGGAGGAGTCAGACAACATATTACTCCCCCCCCCCCACATACGTCCCGCGTATTGACAACAAGGAGAAAATTCGAGAAATTAGAGCGAGCCAATACAGAGGCTTACCGACAATCATTCTTCCCACGCATTATTCGCGAGTGGAATATGGTTGAACGGATCATATAGTTGTACGGAAAGTACCCTCCGCCACACACAATTAGGTGGCTTGCTGAGTATGATGTAGATGTAGATGAGGATACTATTCCCAAAGACTCATCTTTCCGGACGAATTGGCGTTCTCGTCGAATGAAAGATTCACAGAAACTGAATGTATTTTGCACCGTTTCCGTTCACAGAGTTTATTAACCATTCTTTTTTTTTTTTTTTTTGCGGAGGAAACTGTGACAGTAATGTCATACCTGGACATGTTGCAAAATGGTTTGTTTTTTCCACTTCACGAAGGGCCCAATGATTTTATGCATGGCGACATCCCACCTCTTTTTCCCCTTGAGGGGCAGCGTTATCTTAACACCACCACCAAGGCAAAGTGGTCTTGGACGAGGTGGACAACTAGGGCACGTTCGTTTCCTTTGGCCTGCCAGGTGACGAGATCCCACCCTTTGGGTTTCTTTTCTGTTGGGTTGCATGGATGATAGTCTCCGTACCTCCTATGGCAGCTACACTTCAGGAGATGAGAAATAGAATTGTTGAAGCTGTCAATTCAATAAATAGGGACCTGTTGATTCGTGTGTGGATTGAAATGGACTATCGTTTCCATGGTTCTCGAGCAACGCAAAGTGTTCGTGTTGAGTATATGGTACAGTGTCTGAGAAAGCATAAAATTTTGAACAATGCTCACTGTGTTCCTGTCTTTCACAGTTTGTAATAAACAACTGAAATCTGCTCTTTCTTTTTAAATCATTTTACACCTTTTGGTGATTGCACAACTACAGGGTGTTTCAAAAATGACCGGTATATTTGAAACGGGAATACAAACTAAACGAGCAGCGATAGAAATACACCGTTTGTTGCAATATGCTTGGGACAACAGTACATTTTCAGGCAGACAAACTTTCGAAATTACAGTAGTTACAATTGTCAACAACAGATGGCGCTGCGGTCTGGGAAACTCTATAGTACGATATTTTCCACATATCCACCATGCGTAACAATAATATGGCGTAGTCTCTGAATGAAATTACCTGAAACCTTTGACAACGTGTCTGGCGGAATGGCTTCACATGCAGATGAGATGTACTGCTTCAGCTGTTCAATTGTTTCTGGATTCTGGCGGTACACCTGGTCTTTCACGTGTCCCCACAGAAAGAAGTCACAGGGGTTCATGTCTGGCGAATAGGGAGGCCAACCCACGCCGCCTCCTCTATGTTTCGGATAGCCCAAAGCAATCACACGATCATCGAAATATTCATTCAGGAAATTAAAGACGTCGGCCGTGCGATGTGGCCGGGCACCAGCTTGCATAAACCACGAGGTGTTCGCAGTGTCGTCTAAGGCAGTTTGTACCGCCACAAATTCACGAAGAATGTCCAGATAGCGAGATGCAGTAATCGTTTCGGATCTGAAAAATGGGCCAATGATTCCTTTGGAAGAAATGGCGGCCCAGACCAGTACTTTTTGAGGATGCAGGGACGATGGGACTGCAACATGGGGCTTTTCGGTTCCCCATATGCGCCAGTTCTGTTTATTGACGAAGCCGTCCAGGTAAAAATAAGCTTCGTCAGTAAACCAAATGCTGTCCACATGCATATCGCCGTCATCAATCCTGTGCACTATATCGTTAGCGAATGTCTCTCGTGCAGCAATGGTAGCGGCGCTGAGGGGTTGCCGCGTTTGAATTTTGTATGGATAGAGATGTAAACTCTGGCGCATGAGACGATACGTGGACGTTGGCGTCATTTGGACCGCAGCTGCAACACGGCGAACGGAAACCTGAGGCCGCTGTTGGATCACCTGCTGCACTAGCTGCGCGTTGCCCTCTGTGGTTGCCATACGCGGTCGCCCTACCTTTCCAGCATGTTCATCTGTCACGTTCCCAGTCCGTTGAAATTTTTCAAACAGATCCTTTATTGTATCGCTTTTCGGTCCTTTGGTTACATTAAACCTCTGTTGAAAACTTCGTCTTGTTGCAACAACACTGTCTTCTAGGCGGTGGAATTCCAACACCAGAAAAATCCTCTGTTCTAAGGAATAAACCATGTTGTCCACAGCACACTTGCACGTTGTGAACAGCACACGCTTACAGCAGGAAGACGACGTACAGAATGGCGCACCCACAGACTGCGTTGTCTTCTATATCTTTCACATCGCTTGCAGCGCCATCTGTTGTTGAAAATTGTAGCTACTGTAATTTCGAAAGTTTGCCCGCCTGAAAATGTACTGTTGTCCCAAGCATATTGCAACAAACGTGTATTTCTATCGCTCCTCATTTAGTTTTTATTGCCGTTTCAAATATACCGGTCATTTTTGAAACACCCTGTACATTTGTTAAGTAACTCTCCCTTAATCTCTTCGTACAACCTTCACTTTATTTTATGGAACATGTTGGTTAATGTATACTAGTAAAACGGCTAGCTGCATCATGATTCTAAGTCCACGGTATACCGTAGGACTGGCCACGACACTCAAAATTTGGAAGGTAAGGGCGTAGCAGGTCCTACAGCGGGAAACTAAAATTAGCGACCATGGAGGGCCTGGATGGAGCTGTGGATAGGTGGCGCTAGATGGGAGTATGGGTCAGCTGGGAAGCCTGCCGAGATAGTCCGCGCATTTGCGATAAACACTATGATTATTTTTGCTCTTAACTGCTCCTTGCCGTGGAATTCCATTGTCTTAGTTTTACTTTTAAACACTGTCATATTATAATCGCTTGCTACTTTGTGAAAGAGACGAACTGCTGTATGTAACTTATCTTGTGAATCCTCTAAGGTTATTTGATCATCTGCGAACAGGAGTGTATTTATAAATTCATTATTAAGTTTATAATATTTTATTCTGCCATTTCTTTATGATGTCGTTTATGTATATATCAAATAACGTGGGTGACAATAGACACCATTATTTCATTCCTTGAGAAATGTTTCTGGTAATTCTAGAATTTTTTCTAGAAATCATGAACTAATATACACTGACGGAAAAATACTGCAACACAAGAAGGAGTTGTATGATATAAAAGAAAGTTGGCGCGTGTGTTTCTGCATTTGAAAGATGATGTCGGTTCAGATTTTATGCGGGTTGCGTAACAGTGGCGCTAATAGCATCTATATAAGAATGCAAATCAGACTTCCTTTAAATACGCGCCGTAACGGTCAAGGAAGTTAACTGCTTTTGAGATTGGACTAGATGAGTTCATGTTAACCCAGAATGCCTTTAAGGTGACAAAGATGCCATTATCAACACCTCACTGATTTTGAATGAGGTCGTCTAATAGGGCTACGAGAAGCTGGGTACTCCTTCTGCGACACTGCAGAAAGCCTTGTCAAGAATGTAGCGCCTGTACATTATTGCTGGTAGCGGTGGTCACGAGAATGTTTGGTCGCAGGAAGACCGAGCTGCAGACGGCTACATGGTGCTACCATGAGGGAAGACCACTGTGTTCGGCGCATGCCTGTGGAGCATCATAATGCACCTGCAGCACCAGTTGGAGTGGGAACTGTCACCACAGTGATTCGTCACTGTCACAGTGTTACAAATCGGTTATTTCAAGGACAGCTTCGAGCCAGCGTCCAGTAACGTGCAATCGACTGACCCCAAACCACCACTATTTGCGACTTCAGTGGTGTCAAGCGACAGCTCATTGGAGGGCGGGTGGAGGTCTGTCGTATTTTCTGATGAAATCTGGTTCTGTTTCAATGCTAGTGATGACCGTGTGTTGGTTAAAAGAAGGCGATCTGGGGGACTTTAATGATCCTGTCTGGATGCCAGACACACTGGACCTACATCTGTAGTTAGGTCAGAAGTAGGCTTCATACAACAGCGGGAGCGCTCTTGCGGTTACCCCACTCACCCTGACTGCAAATTTGTACGTCGATTTGGTGATTCGACCTGTTATGCTGCCATTAGTGAAAAGCATTCCAGGGACTGTTCACCAACAGGATAATTATCGCCTACATACCGCTTTTGTAATCCAACATGCTCTGCAGCGTATCGACATGTTGCTTTGGCCTGTTCAACCACCAGACCTGTCTTCAATCGAGCACATATGGGACGTCAGCGGACTATAACTCCAGCGTTATTCAAATGGTTCAAATAGCTCTGAGCACTATGCGACTTAACTTCTGAGGTCATCAGTCGCCTAGAACTTAGAACTAATTAAACCTAACTAACCTAAGGACTTCACACACATCCACGCCCGAGGCAGGATTCGAACCTGCGACCGTAGCGGTCGCTCGGCTCCAGACTGTAGCGCCCAGAACCTCACGGCCACTCCAGCCGGCCCAGCGTTATTCACAAACAGCGTTATCTGTCTCTATACTGACGAAACAGGCACGGACCTCCACCGCACACACTGACATCCACCACCCCTACAACACAATAAACAGAAGTTTGCATGCTGCACTCAGTCTGGAGGTTACACCGGTTATTAATGTACCAGCGTTTCACATTTGCAATGGTGTATCTCAAACTTACATTTAACGTTTGTAAGGTGGCAGAATAAATGAAGGTCAATTTCGCAGCTTACATAAGAGTTTTATACATCATAACAGGAAGGTGAATATGACATCTAACTTACTTTGGAAGCAGTGAGCAGATTTGCCTATAAGTATGTAATGCAAAAGGGATGACACTCAATCGGCGGTATTAACACACCGCTCCTATATAATGCATATCAATGAGCAGAAGGTTAAACAAGTAGCGAGAGGAAACTTTTGTGCGGAAGCAAGTGCAAGCAGACACAGAGGCCGCACCACGGGAGGCACCACAAAAAGCTCTTATGGGGCGTCGCGTGGGCGGAGTCAGAGACCGGACAGGTGACGCATACTAGAGAGCAAGTAATGGCCACCAGAATTAGGACAGAAAGAAGCCTAAGAAAATTGCGTTTCGGAATTCCAGATGGATACGAACAAAACCAGTGACGCATTTGATCACGTGAACAGCGAATGGTACACATGTGATGAACGCATGTAACTTTTACGCGTCTGGAGTGGGCACAAAACGTCCGATTGACAGAAACGAAGTAGGAAGGAGTGAAGTGCAGAGATTTTGACGCATTTCATTGGTAAGGCCGTTGCGATTGGCAGAGAGAATTTCCACAAAATAAGAGGAACACTCCTATAGGTCGAAAAAAGCCGTGATGTGGAGAACGAAAGAACCTAGGTGGGCAGACAGTTCGGCTAGGTGAAACAGAAGAGCGAAATTTTCGGCGACTCTTCTCTAAACTGGTGTCAAATGCAGAATGGGGCACATAACACTCTATACGACGCAAAGGAGAAATTCGTGTGAACACTCCTTTCACTGCGGCTGACATTCAGCTAGATATTAGCTGAAGCGTCGTTGAGCTCCAGCTGGGGAGAAATTGTTCTTGTGAGGACTGCGAGGGCATTTTAATATGCACGCTGCTCCAGCCATGCGCGTGCATATCGCCTTATTCTAAGACTATGGATGAGTACATGTTTTTTCGCATAATGAGAACCATAAGGAGAGTTTCTGCTGGAAAAATCATCTACGGCTTAATTAGTTTTTAAAGGAATTTCAGAGGACGAGAGCAGCCATTCAGACGACAGCTCATCGCAGCTAAGGTAGATACTGCGAGCAGAGGCGTAAACTTGTTGGTTCACCAGCTTGTGTCCACTGTAAATTCGAGCGAACTTGGGTAATCTTTTGCTCAGCTTGTCACAAAACTAACCATCATCCGTAGACTTGATTGTCATCCTAAATATTACCGAACTTTGAACCGGAATCGGATGATTTATCGTAGTACTGGCCAACATCATGACGTAATCAAAAGAATAACTTTGTAAAGAAACTTCAAGTTAAAATTTACCATTGTTGTATTTAGGGTTGTCTCACTTTCTGAGGACGAGATGCGATCGTTTGACAGCTGTCCTAACATGTGTAAATTGCGTGTGTTTCTATGCTAAGATTGCAACATTAAACCAAAACTGTTTACAAATGTTCAAATGTGTGTGACATCTTATGGGACTTAACTGCTAACGTCATCAGTCCCTAAGCTTACACACTGCTTACCCTAAATTATCCTGAGGACAAACACACACACCCATGCCCAAAGGGAGGACTCGAACCTCCGCCGGGACCACCCGCACAGTCCATGACAAAACTGTTTACAAATTACACAGTTGTGGTACTGTCCTCAAAACCTTACACGTTGATCTTGCAATGTTAAACACTTAAATATGTTACCTGGACAAATTTATTCCCGAAATTACATTACTTTCTGGTGTTGCGATTTTGTTTTTCGTCTGTGTAGCTAACGCAAGTAACGCAAATCAATAAAATTTGCGTAAATCACAGCACGCTGTACTGCACTGCTATAGGGCAAACCGATTCTCAGTCACCCTGTACAGCCTGTTGGGCGTTCTTCCGTGAAAGGCCGCCTCGCCCGCCACAGACACTGCTCGCTTTTCGGATTACCGATGGACTGTAATCGACGCTGTACTCCTTTGTTACGCTCGGCCGCAAAACTGTACAGCTAATAAAAGTAGGAAAACACAAAAGCTCAAAACAATATCTGCTGCAGAAAGGCTATAAGAGGAACAAATAGAGCTGGGGGTGAAATCAGGCGCAGCTGGCGGAATATCGCAGTCCGGCCGGTGAGAGGCTGGGCCGGCTAGCGCCGCGGGTCGTTATGCCGGATGGGCAGTCCGCGAATGGCCGCAGATCTGCCGGCAATGCTCGCCTGTTTGTTTTACGCTCGATTTCTTGCCGCGGCATAAAGTTGGGCGGTGCGGCTTTGTGCCGACTGTCGGGCTCTTTAAAACGCCGCTGCCGCGAACCTGCTTCACTACGCTTCCGGCGAAACACAATAGCTGCCGGCAGAAGCTTTCCTGTCCGAGATGGAAGCTCCGCTCTGGCAGCCGCCCAACCCCAGCCCCGAACCCAAAAAGCCAACCCGACTCCTGAGCTACCAGCGGCCACGCCGACCACCGTTCAGAACGTGCCCTGTCCATCCACTGCTGCAGGCAGTTAGAGCTCCGTTTTATTTGCAGCCATTGGAAGTTCTTCCCTTTCATTTCCAATTTTACCCTCGTTGCGTTTCAAGTTTTGGACAGTGAGAAGCACTATCAGAATACTTCTACATCTATATACCGGGTGATCAAAAAGCCAGTATAAATTTGAAAACTGAATAAATCACGGAATAATGTAGATAGAGAGGTACAAATTGACACAGATGCTTGGCATTACATGGGGTTTTATTAGAACCAAAACAAAAAAAATACAAAAGTTCAAAAAAATGTCCGACAGATGGCGCTTCATCTGATCAGAATAGCAATAATGAGCATAACAAAGTAACACAAAGCAAAGATGATGTTATTTACAGGAAATGCTCAATATGTCCACCATCATTCCTCAACAATAGCTGTAGTCGAGGAACAGCACTGTAAACCATGTCCGGAGTTATGGTAAGGCATTGGCGTCGGATGTTGTCTTTCAGCATCCCTAGAGATGTCGGTCGATCACGATACACTTGTGACTTCAGGTAACCCCAAAGCCAATAATTGCACGGACTGATATCTGGGGACTTGAGAGGCCAAGCATGATGAAAATGGCGGCTGAGTACACGGTCATCACCAAACGACACGCGCAAGAGATCTTTTACGCGTCTATAAATATGGGGTGTTTTTTTTTGTTTCTAATAAAACCCCATGTCATTCCAAGCATGTGTGTCAATTTTTTCCTCTCTATCTACATTATTCCGTGGTTTATTAAGTTTTCAAATTTATACTGACTTTTTGATCACCCGGTATATACTCCGTAAGCCATTTTGAATGTTGCTCTGCCCGCCTGGTTTCGTCCTAATTTCCGCGGAGATTGAGCAATAAGAAATTGAAAGTAATCTTTTTCTGCCTCGACTTTGGGATGCTGTCAATTTCACTCTAATTGCAGGTGTATCCAGTTTAGCTACTTAGGAGACTAAGGAAAATAGACAGAAGTTAAAACACAGAAAGTCGGTTATTCTAATGAATTAGTGTATATTTTAAAAAAAAATCGTTCACATACTTCTTCATGTGCCTGCCCACAACCCCTATGTAACTTCTACATCATGAAACCATTTCCTTATTTATTCATTTTTAAGGGCAGTTTCAGTGCATTTGGGAAGCCTTATCTCCCGTATGTGAATGGATATCTGAATGATGAAACCATGAAAAATAAACAATTACAATAAAACAACTATTCCATTAATTGTAAGTTTTAGTAACAAGATGCCTTAAAACACCTTTTACACACAGGCTGTCCCCAGAAACTAGCGATGAAATTTAGGGACAGGTTCCTTATACAGAAACAAGTAACAGATACCTAATAAACATCGACTCTGAAATACATACCTTACGAGGTATGAGGACTTGTTGATCTTCGATTCTATGCAACACTTTTCTTCTACTGCAAGATCTTTGCTTTCCATAATTCGGGAGGAGAAAGTATTGATCAAAACAATAAAAAAATAACTAGTAACCATAGGGTCTAAAATGCATGTTGTTGTTGTTGTGGTCTTCAGTCCTGAGACTGGTTTTATGCAGCTCTCCATGTTACTTTATCCTGTGCAAGCTTCTTCATCTCCCAGGACTTACTGCAACCTACATCCTTCTGAATCTGCTAAGTGTATTCATCTCTTGGTCTCCCTCTACGATTTTTACCCTCCACGCTGCCCTCCACTGCTAAATTTGTGATCCCTTGATGCCTCAGAACATGTCCTACCAACCGGTGCCTTCTTCTTATCAAGTTGTGCCACAAACTCCTCTTCTCCCCAATTCTATTCAATACCTCCTAATTAGTTATGTGATCTACATTTCGAAAGCTTCTATTCTCTTCTTGTCCAAACTATTTATCGTCGATGTTTCACTTCCATACATGGCTACACTCCATACAAATACTCTCAGAAACGACTTCCTGACACTTAAATCTATACTTGATGTTAAGAAATTTCTCTTCTTCAGAAACGCTTTCCTTGCCATTGCCAATCTACAATTCATATCCTCTCTATTTCGACCATCATCAGTTACTACTTTAAGTGTCTCATTTCCTAATCTAATTCCCTCAGCATCAACCGACTTAATTCGACTACATTCCATTATCCTTGTTTTGCTTTTGTTGATGTTCGTCTTATATCCTCCTTTCAAGACACTGTCCATTCTGTTCAACTGCTTTTCCAAGTCCTTTGCTGTCTCTGACAGAATTACAGTCATCGGCGAACCTCAAAGTTTTTATTTCTTCTCCATGGATTTTAATACCTACTCCGAATTTTTCTTTTGTTTCCTTTACTGCTTGCTCAATATACAGATTGAATAACATCGCGAGGAGGCTACAACCCTGTCTCACTCCCTTCCCAACCGCTGCTTCCCTTTCATGCCCCTTGACTCTTATAACTGCCATCTCGTTTCTGTACAAATTGTAAATAGCCTTTCGCTCCCTGTATTTTACCCCTGCCACCTTCAGGTTTGAAAGAGAGTATTCCAGTCAACATTGTCTACAAATGCTAGAAACGTAGATTTGCCATTCCTTAATCTATTTTCTAAGATAAGCCGTAAGGCCAGTATTGCCACACGTGTTCCAACATTTCTATGGAATCCAAACTGATCTTCCCCGAGGTTGGCTTCTACCCGTTTTTCCATTTGTCTGTAAGGAATTCGCGTTAGTATTTTGCAGCTGTGACTTCTTAAACTGATAGTTCGGTAATTTTCACATCTGTCAACACCTGTTTTCTTTGGGATTGGAATTATTTGAAGTCTGAGGGTATTTCGCCTGTCTCAGACCTGTGGCTCACCAGATGGTAGAGCTTTGTCAGGACTGGCTCTCCCAAGGCCGTCAGTAGTTCCAATGGAATGTTGTCTACGCCCGGGGCCTTGTTTCGACTCAGGTCTTTCAGTGCTCTGTCAAACTCTTCACGCAGTATCGTATCTCCCATTTCATCATCTACATCCTCTTCCATTTCCAATATTGTCCTCAAGTACCTCGCCCTTGTATAGACCCTCTATATACTCGTTCCACCTTTCTGCTTTCCCTTCTTTGCTTAAAACTGGGTTTCCATCTGAGCACTTGATATTCATACAAGTGGCTCTCTTTTCTCCAAACGTCTCTTTAAATGTCCTGTAGGCAGTGTCTATCTTACCCCTAGTGAGATAAGCCTCTACATCCTTACATTTGTCCTCTAGCCATCCCTGCTTAGCCATTTTGCACTTCCTGTCGATCTCATTTTTGAGATGTTTGTATTCCTTTTTGTCTGCTTCATTTACTGCGTTTTTATATTATCTCCTTTCATCAATTAAATTCAATATTTCTTCTGTTACCCAAGGATTTCAACTAGCCCTCGTCTTTTTACCTACTTGATCCTCTGCTGCCTTCACTACTTCATCCCTCAGAGCTACCCATTCTTCTTCTACTGTATTTCTTTCCTCAATTCCTGTCAATTGTTCCCTTATGCTCTCCCTGAAACGCTGTACAACCTCTGGTTTAGTCAGTTTATCCAGGTCCCATCTCCTTAAATTCCCACCTATTTGCAGTTTCTTCATTTTTAATCTACAGTTCTTAACCAACAGATTGTGGTCATAGCCCACATCTTCCCCTGGAAATGTCTTACAATTTAAAACCTGTTTCCTAAATCTCTGTCTTACCATTATATAATCTATCTGATACCTTCTAGTATCTCCAGGATTCTTCCATGTATACAACCTTCTTTTATGATTCTTGAACCAAGTGTTAGCTATGATTAAATTATGCTCTGTGCAAAATTCTACCAGACGGCTTCCTCTTTCATTTCTTACCCCCAATCCATATTCACCTACTATGTTTCCTTCCCTCCGTTTTCCTACTCTCGAATTCCAGTCACCCATGACTATTAAATTTTCGTCTCCCTTCACTACCTGAATAATTTCTTTTATCTCATCATACATTTCATCAATTTCCTCATCCTCTGCAGAGCTAGTTGGCATATAAATTTGTACTACTGTAGTAGGCATGGGCTTTGTGTCTATCTTGGCCACAATAATGCGTTCACTATGCTGTTTGTAGTAGCTTACCCGCAGTCCTATTTTTTTATTCATTATTAAACCTACTCCTGCATTACCCCTATTTGATTTTGTATTTATAACCCTGTATTCACCTGACCAAAAGTCTTGTTCCTCCTGCTACCGAAGTTCACTGATTCCCACTACATCTAACTTTAACCTATCCATTTCCCTTTTTAATTTTCTAGCCTACCTGCCCGATTAAGGGATCTGACATTCCACGCTCCGATCCGTAGAACGCCAGTTTTCTTTCTCCTCATAACGAAGTCCTCTTGAGTATTCCCCACCCGGAGATCCGAATGGGGGACTATTTTACCTCCGGAATATTTTACCCAAGAGGACGCCATCATCATTTAACCATACAGTAAACTTGCATGCCCTCGGGAAAATGCATAATCTAAGTGAAATGCATAATCTAAGAGCTATGGGCACTTGTTCATCTTCGCTACCGGAAACACATCTCTTCTACCGAACGTATGGTCAGAGCTCTAGAATTATAATTTCAACAATAGGACTGATTTCCACATCAATCTAAATTTCTTTATATTGTGGACTCAAGTTAAATAAACTAATAACCTTCAAAATTATAATTAAAATAATTATCTTTTAGGCCTTAGTAAAATTTTACACCTCTAGAATTGCTGTCTAGAATCACAATTTTAGAACCCTTCTTTACTGGCCACTTATTTCTTATTTTCGTCCATGCTACCTCCTCCTAAAGAGCTTACAGTAGAAGATATGTGTTTCACAGTGTCGAAGATGAAAGTGCTCATATCTCTTAAAGCTTGCGCTTTAGATTCCTTGTTTACTAGACTTTTTCATGAGCCTCGTTTAAAACCTATTTCGTGCTACACGGGAACAGACATCTGTTTCCTCACAAACTGTTCGAGAGTCTACGTAAATGGTCTTTAGATCACAGACTGCTTTGTAGCACACATTTTGCAGTACTTCATACAAGTAAAATACACTTGACAAATGGTTTTCCGGTATTTCTCCATTACATTTAACGGCACAACGTGTCGTTTTGCTTCCTGTATTTATGTACAAGGGAGCAAAAGGACACTCTGTGCCATTATATGCATTTCAGAATGTCTATAAAGCCAGCTGTTAAGAGTATTTTACTTACACGACGTACTGCAGAATGTGTGCACGGAAGCAGTTCATGATGTGTGCAAGACCATAATAACTTCAGAAGTGTGTACTTGTGTGTAAGTGTCTGCTCTAACGTAGAACGAAACAAGTTTTTGATGTGACACACGATTCACAGACGCATTGTAACTGAA
The DNA here is from genome assembly GCF_021461395.2 of Schistocerca americana. Classification (NCBI taxonomy): domain Eukaryota; kingdom Metazoa; phylum Arthropoda; class Insecta; order Orthoptera; family Acrididae; genus Schistocerca; species Schistocerca americana. The sequence goes on along the minus strand of NC_060121.1, from coordinate 351,806,172 downwards.
AACGGTCACTCATAGAAAGTTGCCAGTAATGTAATATACGAGGGTAATTCAATTATCCACAAAGTAGTTATAAAATTTTATTCTAATCAATTATCAAACTTACAAGAACATCATTTTTCGACTTAGTCTCCTTGCATTTCAACGCACTTGGTTCATCGTCGTACCAGCTTCCTGATGCCCTCATAAAAGAAGGTTCTCGGTTGAGGTGCGAGCCAGGAATGCACTGCTTCTTTCACTGCTTCCTCCGAGGCAAATCGATGGCCCCTTAATGCCTGTTTGAGTGGACCAAATAAGTGATAGAAGGGGCAAGAGGATCCAGTAATTCACATTTGAGTTTCTGGAGCGTTTCAGCAGTTTGGGCAACAGTATGCGAACGGGCATTGTCGTGCAACAAGACAACACCTTTTGACAGCAATCCTCGGCGTTTGCTTCCAATTGCAGGCTTTAGCCTGGCAGTAAGTATCTCACTGTAACGTACACTGTTTATTGTTGAGCCCCTTTCCCCATATTGTTCCAGTACTGGACCTTGTGCGTCCCAAAAAACGATAAGCCACAATTTCCCTGCGGACGGTTGGGTCTTGAATTTTTTCTTGCACGGCGTTCCATACTCTGCCGTCTACTCTCCGGCTCGTAATGATGGATTTGTGTCGTCACCAATAATGATGATCTTGTCTAAGACGTTCTCCCCCTCGTTACCATAGCGATACAAATGTTTTTTTCACATGTCCTAGCTCGTTTGTTTATGCAACTGTGTGAGTTGATTTGGGACCCATCGTGCACAAACTTTATGAAACTCAAATCTGTTGTGCATGATTTCGTAGGCAGAACCGTGACTAATTTGCAGACGATGTGCCACTTCGACAATAGCTAATCGTCTGTCCAAGAGAATCATTTCATGTGAACGCTCAATGGTTTCTTCATTTGTATCCGTAAACGGTCGTCCGGCTCCTTCATCGTGCGTAACACTTGTGCGACCATTTTGGAATTTTCCAATCCATTCGTAGACACTCCGTTGTGGCAAAACACTGTTCCCGTACTGTACAAAAAGTCTTCGACGAATTTCGGTCCCTGATACGCCTTCCGACCACAAAAAACGGATCACTGAACATTGCTCTTCTCTGGTGCAAATAGATAGTGGAAAAGCCTTAATTAACAGCACGTCAGTGATAACGAAACTAACCCAGGGGCTTGAAAATTGCGAAGACATAACAACAAATAAACAGAGCACGCGTCATCAACTTAAAACGACAGTACTACCAAAATAAACAAAAATATAACTAAATTGCGATGGTAATTGACTTACCGTCGTATGTTTACGTGATGCAATAAAAATACCTTGCATAATAAGACGGACAGCGAAATTTTTTTTCTTTTTTCCTTCTTTCTTGTGATTTCATTATAGCCGAGAGAAGTGTTTGCAGATGCGCTGAACCTGCCTTGTCAAAATATGCAAGATCACTGATGTCAACATGTGAGCACAAGAAATAAAATACAATACACTGATTATTTATTAACAGGAACAGCGATAATAGTTACACTGTCTGCGGTTATGCTGCTGGCTGGATTGCATTTCTACACTGGTGATACTGTGGGTAAATAATCTCATGATAAATCAGAAAGGTCGAAGAGAGTGAGCTGAATGCATTAATCGAAGGGTCGAGGCAACAGAGGAGTAATAGTGGAAGACGGCAGATGTCGATTTCTGTGTTCTGCAATTAAAGCTATGCCTCATTTCTCCTGAACGATATCCTCTGTCATACGAAATGGACAACAACATTGTTTGATAGATGAAAGCAGGAAATTCCAAGAGCTGATCGTCCTTTCCGTAGACGTCTTCCAAATGAACCATTAAACTGTAACTGCTGAAATCGGGTGAAGTGGGCCAGTTACGGGGGTGCACCGGAGTTTTATTACCTCGACTCACCACTTTTGAATAAGTTTCCGGCCTCAAAAAACAGGTGTATCTGAAACATACCCTTAGAAAAATTAAGAATGACAGTGCTGGTAAACCTCTACGTTATTTGATTTCCAAACAGCTGAGCAAAACTGAACGTACTCAGACATTTCTCTCTTTACTTATTCTGATCATCACTAAACTGACACAATATTTTTAGCGCAACGCAATCTGACTTTCAATAATCCCTACAAAAGAATGGTTCTGACTAACAATAACCTATATCTTTCATGATTCACTTACCTCATAAAAATCTTCGTTACTCGAACTACTGCAATTCAGCGAGCGCCAATATTGCCAGCTAAATAGAAGATTCTAACTACTGAAGGCACTAACTACTGATAGGCATAGTTAGCAAATGAAAGATTTTTATAGAGAACAAGCAATGTATTTACCTTAGTAGTGTTCAAAAGTCATAATATGTATAGCAGTTCATGACATCCTGTCTTACAAATTTCCTTTTTCTGACGGATACACGTCCAGATCGTCTGCTCTCAAAATTCTGCCATCTCTCTCCCCACATCCACCACTGCTGGCGGCTCACCTCCAACTGCGCAATGCTACGCGCTGTTCACATCTAACTGCCCAACACTACGATAGCAAATATTCCAACAATGCAAACCAGCCACAGACTGCACACAGGTCAGTGATTTTCATACAGAGCGCTACGTGGTGTTACCAATATAAAAACCTAGACAGCCTACTTACATATCATCAACTGTTGGGAACAACGGTGGCCAAGTATCATTTGCCAGGGCAAAGAATGCTAGCAAAGTTTTTGGGTCACAGAGATACTTCACCCCGCTTTCGCACCATCCGACGCAAGCACGGTCGCCTTTATATCGCAGTGCCTCCTTGGAGGAGAAGGAGCTGTTTAAATTTATGGTTGCTTTTAAGAGTCGTCGTCATTTTGAGAAAATAAATGAATCCTGTCATTACTGTCGATTAAGAAATGAGATTCCAGAATACTGTTCTCCGGTAAGTAAAGAATCTGGCTATTGTCGTCTTTTTTCCTCCGATTTTCTTCCGAGGGAGTAATTTGTATTAAAGTAGGTAGCGACGTTAGAGTTCAATGTTCCATCGGTAACGAGGAGAACAAGCTCGAATTGCGGAGTGACACGCATGAAATCGGCCCATGCACTTTTCAAAAACTTTATCCCAACATTTGTCTTAAACGAGTTGCGGAAATTTCAGAAAAATCAGAATATCAGTGAGCGGACTGTGGTTTGAATCGTCTTTCTATCGAATGTGAGTCCAGTGTGCTAACCGTGGCGCCACCTCACTCTGTGATTTTCATATACCGAAGTAAAGTTTTACGGCAAAAGCAAAAGCTCACCAGCTTTTGGTTAAGGTCTAGATTCTATAGGAATATGCATGGATTTTTAATCACTTGAGGTCTCTGTCAAGAGCCTTGCGTAGACGCACAAGTACTGTGTGTGTCTCTCTACACACTGTGAGGCGGCTGGCGTCGTAGTGCCACACATTCTGCAGCGTCTCGCGCATGTCACGTCGTATCAGTACTATCTACTTTCTTTCCTATACCATTCGGGAACGAAGTGACGGAAAAACGACAGTCTGAATGCCTGTGTAGGCACCCTGATCTCTATCTCAGGCCAGGAACACAATGGAACGTAGGCAGCGCAGGGTAGCGCAGTGGTTGGAAAACCTATGCGACTACGTGTGTGAGCACGTTGGGAGGCGGTGTCACGCAGTATTTCCTCGTGAAGCAACGGCTGAGCTAATGAATCTCAGTTCAGAGCCAGATTTAGATGAGAAATTCGATAATCTGATGTTATCGTATGGCACTTCAATATGGGAGAAATCAAACTGGCTACCGAGCGAGATGGCGCAGTGGTTAGCACACTGGACTCGCATTCGGGAGGACGACGGTTCAATCCCGTCTCCGGCCATCCTGATTTAGGTTTTCCGTGATTTCCCTAAATCGTTTCAGGCAAATGCCGGGATGGTTCCTTTGAAAGGGCACGGCCGATTTCCTTCCCAAACCTTCCCTAACCCGAGCTTGCGCTCCGTCTCTAATGACCTCGTTGTCGACGGGACGTTCAACACTAACCACCTAAATCAAACTGGAAAAGCGGAGATATGAACCAAAGAAAAACTAAAAAAAAAAATATTCAAATGTATGTGAAATCTTATGGGACTTAACTGCTAAGGTCATCAGTCAGTAAGCTTACACACTACTTAACCTAAATTATCCTAAGGACAAACACACACACCCATGCCCCAGGGAGGACTCGAACCTCCGCCGGGATCAGCCGCACAGTCTATGACTGCAGCGCCCAAAGACCGCTCGGCTAATCCCGCGAGCCAGAATAACTCAGTCCTTTCGCTTTGACTATTTTGTTTCCAGACAAACGTTTTTCTAAGTACTTCCGTTTACAACCGAGGCAGTTCTGCGAGGTTTACGAGCTTGTGAGGAAACCATTGCTGAAGGTTGTAACGCCTAAACACCGGATGTGTTCTTCAACTGGTTTTCATGTAAATTTCTTACAAATACGATCTAAAGGTAAATTTAGTTGTTCTCAGTCCTCAGGATCTAGTAGAAAAAAAAAATGGAATTATATGCTTAAGAAATAGATTCGCATTCTGCTGCTCTGTATCGACGTCAGCTGTTTGCGAAGCATGAAAAGGTGTGCCGGAGCGCGACTGGATCCGGATTTCCCACTTATTGCAAGCAGTCGGCTAAATGAAAGGAAGGAAGACTGTGGTTCATTCTGTCAGCGGTAAAGTTGATACGCTCCAAGTATTACATGGATTCAGATATGTGGGAGATATCGGTCAGAATAGCTCTGTAGTACACCTGGCCTTTTACAGCAATCATGGCGTCCTCCGCTAGCATAGCCAGTGTATCGTCGACTGGTAGTTCCGGAATTCAAAATGCTCCTCAGGTGGAAGTTTTTCTGTGTGAATATGCTGATGCAGATTCTGCAAGAACACTCGCTCGCAGGCCTTGGAGAAAGTTGGACGCCAGTTAATTGCATTACAGCTGTTGGATAGTAGTCCCTGAGGATATTTTCTTTCATAATGCTGCTTTACGTACAAATGTTCTTCACACAAAGAACAGTTTTCCTACTTTTTATTTTTCATGGCAGATCTCTGACAGTTGAAAGTAGTAAACTTGTACAAAAATGAGTTTTAGTGAACCAGCACTATGAGTTAGCAACGTATTTATTGTCATTACTAAAGAACTGACCGTGATTTCAGTGTTACCTACTGCTCACAACATGTAGTTTTCTGAAGATATCGTTTTTAGTGGCAAATTTGAACAATGCACAGCAACTTAATGTAATGTTATTCTCTTTTCGAAATCTTCAAGTTGGCTGCACTGTTTCTACACGTATTTTCCACTGCTGTTCGATTTCACAATTACATTCACTTTGTGCCTGAATAATCAACATTTCTGCCTTTGGACATAACTAGTTCCCTACCTCATTACAGACTTCTCAACATAAAATATTATTAGAAGCGTTGAAATACTGTTGTTATTACTTGCTGACCTGCTAACCATCTACTGCAGCACACTATACAATATGTTGATCCATATTCCATCTTCCATTCTCCTGATAACAACCAAAGAATCTTGATTCTGCATGTGGCACCTGTCATTTTGTAACAGACTGTGCCTTAGATGAAGCTCCATTCTGAAAGAAGTGATGTAGATACGACTATCATCTACTGAAGGTCATGGATATTATTCCTAGTCAGCCTTAGGATTAGTTAACGTTAAAAATGCAGAACTGCACCGTAGTTTGGAGTCCCAGTAGCCCTTACGTAACAGTATCAAATTTTTACAGAGTGAAAGACATTGATATATGCTTATTTTAATTAACGTCGTAGTAATGTTTCCCGCCGTGTAGTTTACGCACTCACGAAGGTGTGGAGGATATAGGATTACTTTTAAATACACTAGGGGTTTCAGAAAACGATGCACAAAAACTACAAGACTTACAAAAAACAGACACATATCAGTAGATACAACGTTCCTCCAAGTTTATAATTTACATTTGTCGCTCAGTTGCTCAGCATCGGTACCGTTGTCACGCAGTAAATTACCTGACATGAATTGTTCGCGAAGGCGCGACAGCAAGCCCCTTTGCAAATCCGTCCTTTGTGTTGTCTATCTGCAAGTTCAAACTAATTCGATACGACCAAAAGGGCAGCTGATTTGTCTACGTGCTCTACCTACAGATGCAATCTCAATTTACATGAATTCGGCAAAGCATTAGCACGCTTCCCTTAAGCAGTGCGACATTGTTACATAGTAACAAGCAGCAAATTCGCCCTTGCCCTCTGATAACTTATGATGGGACACACACACCCCAATGACCGTGACAGGATTAGAGTAGGTACCCCTATAGGAATGCATTTGTCAGTTGAGAGGTCGGAGAAAGACCAGTGCAGACAAATAGCACAATGTTACTTATAATCCGTCTTGATTGCAAAATTTTTATTCATATGACCGGTTTCGGTTCATCCAGAACCATCTTCAGATCTGTAACGATAATGACACTAATTTACTATTTCACGAAAGCAAATCTTTTTCATCCTATCAAATCAACATCAAATGTACCAGAACGTACTTGATATTTCGGTTACAGGTGTAACATATCCAAATCCAGCAACTTTCATATGCTGCGTCACATAAAATTGGTTGGCAGAAGGCACGTCATTTATATCAACTATAACAGATGGCGTCTGGTACATTTGTTACATTCCATTTGCACATATTGTATTCAGTAGACTTTTTTTTTGATTAGCTTTTATCTCCAAAAATAATTAATTAAAATCTCTAGATGTCAAGGTTAAAATCTGTACTTATCAAAATTAAAAAACACAGTAAAATTATCATTTTTATACGATCTAAAAAACGTGGGGCGATTTCTATATCTATGGCGCTGGCATAGAGTTGTTTTTCTCTACGGTCTGCTTCCGTGGTTCCCGCCATTTCGGTGTTGTGCCGCGATCCGCTCAGACCTGAACTGAATCAACAGTTTATTTGCACAATGGAATATTTGCACCTGCCTCGCATCTTACAGACTCACACACTGGCTATTTTACCTCCTAATTTAAACGGAAGAACATTTATGTACCGGATTATGAACCGGATTATGAACCTATTACAAAAACGCGAAATCTGAATACGAGGAAAGATAATTCGGGCATTGTGGAACTATGAATCGGATATTCTGTAATCAGTAACCAGTTTCAGACTAATCTATCCTAACACGAATATAAATGCATTGGGGTTTCCTGTCACAAGATAAGCATGCGCATGGGTGGAAATTGAAGAAACACAATGCATAACCACGTGTTCCCAAAATGGAAGCCAAGTGAACTCTGACAATGACTGTAAATTCATAAAATCATTGGAAAATTTTCGAGAATGTGTCTCAGAAAATAGAAAGAACGAATAGCGAAGGCAATAACGTCCGAGTGGGCCACAAAACGTGTGGAATACCGTTAGATCATTCAGCACGCTAAGATTCGTGAAAATTAATCTAAATTCTACAACTAGAGTAAGTCCGGAATATATTTTCAGTACTAACGGATACAAAAAGTAACAGAAATGATCAAAAGCCCTCTCGCGAAACACGTATAAGGAAACTGCAGTTATATTACCCACAGCTTGCACCGGAGCTCATCACACGTGAGTACTTTCCGTCTCACGATCATATGGTAAGGCTTTATTCACACCAAAAACGTACTTGCGTCTTCGTGCCAACTGAAATCTTCGTTCCTCACTCTTACCAATCTAACAAAGACACGTGTTCCTGATGCCCAAAGCGTATGTTGTTTCAGAAGTATCACTACCGATAATCTTTGCTTCAGCAGGTACTTGGTCTGCTAAATGGAGACAGAATACTAGAAGAGCAATGAAAGTGTGCTTAATGTTTGGTGTTGTTTATACCCTCAATACAGCTAGCATTCATAATTAAGGTGATTATTTCAGTGGTTTTCCACCATGCGGATCCCAAAATAATACGCAATTCAGTTACATTTTGACATAGTCCATTATCGTGTCATTAGTACACGGTCCAGTCACATTACTGGGACCACAGCTTATGTTCGTCGTCAACGTGCAATAAAAACTCACAGACGCAGGTGGCAGCACTAGCAGTGGAGAAAAGCGTGTCTGGAGGACGCGCAAAACACTGCAGTCGTAATAAGCAAACAGAGTAATTTATCGGACTTCCAAAATGGTATGATCCTTGGCTTACGTCAAGAGTGGAAACATGTAAAATTTCGCGTGCTGCCTTCGTTAACGTATACCGTGCACAGAAAAGCCGGCCTGGGTGGCCGAGCGGTTCTAGGCGCTTCAGTCTGATACCGCGCAACCACTACGGTCGCAGGTTCGAATCCTGCCTCGGGCATGGATGTGTGTGATGTCCTTAGGTTAGTTAGGTTTAAGTAGTTCTAAGTTCTAGGGAACTAATGACCTCAGATGTTCAGTCCCATAGTGCTCAGAGCCATTTGAACCATTTTTTGCACGGGAAAATTGCGATTTCCAAGATTGGCGCCGATGCAACTGTGATATGCTATGGGCCATAGATGACAGGGGTGACGGACGGCTGTTGAGCTACTGACCACCCAAATGAACCAAGGAGCTACCAACAGTGTCTCCTCAACGATAGTTCATTGAACGTTGCTGCTTGTGGGCCTCCACAGCCGGCGCCTGGTTCATTCACACAGGCTGCCTGCTGTACGTCGACGACGAAGGCTGGAATTTACACGCCACTACCCCATCTACTGTAGATGTCTACTGGTGACAGGTGGCCTTTCAGATGAAGCAAGTCTTACGCTCCATCGGACAGATGGCCGTTGGCGGGTATGACATAAAACGTCGGAAAGCAGATACCCTGCAGCTTTCGTCGGAAGGGTCCTTAGCCGGAGGAGACAGTAGTATGGCCTGGGGAATGTTTCCTTGGCATTCTCCTACCGATATCGTCATTCCGGAAGGCACAATCGATCAACACAAGTATGCATCTATCCATGGGGCTGACGTTCACCCCTGAATGAAGTTACTTATTCATCGACACTTTTTCATCTACCAGCGGGACAATGCAACGTGTCATACAGTTTGCAGTGTACGTGCGTGGTTCTAAGAGCGACCGGACAAATTTACTGTGCTCACTTGGCCACCAAATTTATACACAATCCTCAACCGAGAAACCTAGCGCAGCTGATCAAGCCAATGGAGTTGTCATGGCTCCACCTGCCTGTCAGTACCTTCCAGAACCTCGCTGACTCTCCTCCTGCACATCTTCCAGTGCTCTGTGCTGCGAAAGGTGGCTGTTCAGGCTTTAGACAAGTGGTCACATTAATGTGACATGACTTGCTTTGCTGGGCTGGATGTACTGTTGCATCTTGTAGACATTGTAGCTTTTTACTATCATAATTTACTGTTACCATAATTACTATATCGTGGTGGATGGATCCCAATTACAATCTGGTAGGATATAAACAACATTTATTTTACAGCGTTATTAAGAAGCTTTTGACTGGATTCTAAACGTGGACTTAGGGGCTAAGAACGAATTATAAAATATAGATTGTATGTATTTGTGTAAAAATATGTATGTTTGTTGTAAATAGTTGTCTACTATTCTCTGCTGTCATCGTATGCTACATAAATACGAGGGTTAGGCAGAAAGTAAGTTCCGATCGCTCGCGAAATAGACACCACAGTCAAAACCCGATGAAGCTCTGCACAGATATGTTGCATAGTGTCTCTAGTATGACCGTCGATCGTATCAAGACGCTGTTGTCAGTTGTGAGCACACTGTGAGCGAGTAGAGATGCCCAGAACAACGATGTCTCCCGCCAAGTAGGAGGGCCTGCTGAGAGGCTTCGCCTTAATGTATGCAGTCCACCTAACACAACTGCCACGCATTTCCTTCTTCATGGCAGTTCTCAGCCGCACTCTGCGGGGGCAGTGAAGACGCACTTGCAGCCTTTTCAATGCGAAGTGTTCCACCACCCACAACACAGCCCTAATTGACTCGTCCTGAGCATCATCTCTGCTCACATGAAACGGTGGATGCAGAGACAACATTTGGGCGCAGGCTACGCGCTATAGACCAGCGTAGAGAATTATTGGAAAGTACAAGCGGCTGCCTTCTATGACGATGATGTTGTAAATTTGGTATAATGCTCAGACAAATGTCTAAGTCGGAGAGGCGACTATGTAGAGAAGTATCTGGGAAGTGTATCTAACTCTTGCAAATAAAGTGTTTCTGATTTTCACTGTGTGTTTTCGTGTACGTCTCAAAGTCCCTTAATGGAAATTTATTTGCAATCCCAAATTTTCATTTCCCTTTCCTTTTCTTCCATTTTGAGAAAATATATCAATAAATCCTTTACACTGTCCGTTATTGCGGTATTATTTGCTCCGTAAATAATAACTGGAAATAAAATAAGAAAAATTTCCGCTTAGAGACTCGACCCTACAAGTCTCGTATCTTTTCCCCTGCTACGAGGGCTGCATGGCCATTACGTTGAAGAACCTTCGACATTGCAGCGCATCAGCAATCGTTGGTTAATATATTAAGCAACTAAAGACCCTCCTCGATTGTGAAAAAAGCACGTTGACCTGAATGCCAAATCGCTCACTAGAACCGTGTCAAAATGCTATTTTTTTTTCTAAGCCCTCGGCCCTTTGATGACGAGTAGGTACGATCCATTTGTAAAGATATTTCGAGGGATGTTGCCCACTGAAGAGTGTACACAGGCCGGGTGGTCTCGTTCACGATCGGGAACTCATTGTGATTTACGTATCTGCACTCGGAATGCACATGTAATTTCATTTTAATTATGAAGTGTGCTGTACGTAGTGAGTTCGTGTCATCAAACCATGCAAATCATAAAGGCAGTGAGAATGTCTGGGAGTCATCTGGTGTATGTCGTCGTGAGATTCTGAAAAACGCAGGGTCTACCTGTGCACTAGTAACGAACGCAAAAGGAATGGGTAGAAATGGAGTGACACCAGAAACAGTATTCGCTACATACTGTACAATGGATAAAAGATGTGGTTCTCTACTTACGAAGTATCTTTCCGATTTACTTTAATTGCATTAAATTTCAAGCTTTTTTCCTTTTTTAACAAAATTCATAACAAGTATTACTAAGTACTGATTTATGAAACAATATCGTAGAAGAAAATATTTTATCACGTAAAAGAACTGAAGGTTAGTAGCGTATTCAATAGAACAATAATCGTTTGCAATAGAAAAGACTGAGTCACAGAAAATACCGAAGCCAGTAATTTTCATCTTTAAACTGTCAGTAAGACATACGCAATTACTGGGTGGTTATAATTAAAGTGCAGCTATACACAGAGGTCTGGTGTGGGCTGTTAATTATCGTATGGCAGCGAAACTTGATAGGTATTGTAATGCTTTAATGAGGAACCGATTTACACTGGAAAAAAATTTTGGCCACCAGATGCAAATAAGAATGAATTACAGAAATGTTTCCATATGTAATGGACTAGAAACGGGATGTGGACAGAAAAGGCCAAGCAAGTGAGAAACGCATGACGTTTATTTTATTATTAACAGCTGCATACACAGTTACGAGCACCGGAGGCGTCGACGAGATACTGTTCAGCGCCAGATTATCGTCTGGTGGCCAAAACTGGAACTAAGTTACGGCAGTTCAGTATTAATGCATTAGTATATCTACCAAGTTTCGCTGTCAAACGATAATGACAGCCCAAACTGGATGTCGATGAGTAGTTGAAGCAGGTAGTGAATAGCATACGCCAACATTTAGATAATTATAACACTAATAATCGAAACGAGATCAGCTGCTGGATTCAACATGTGTACCCCTTTGTAGCAAGAGACATAATCTTGTTTAGTAATTTAATAGCACTTGTTTTTTATATTCACTGTGTGGAAAACTTGTCCGACTGGATAATGCACCACTGGCTTTGTCAATTTACTTATTGACATGTTTGATAAACTGCAAAGTAAAATCTGTCAAAGGTATCAGTTCCACGATTAAAGAAAGTGGGGCAATATTACTCCTGCAAATTCTGATTACAGTCTTTAGTTGGCGCTTTACCTAGTTCAGTTAAGCGAAAGGCGAATACTGTGTATCTTCGCATCATTGGCTCGTTTGGTAACTGTTCCAAAGTTGTGACGCTTTGCGTCGACGATTTTATGGAGAACATATCTTGCAGTGTCTTTGTTACACGTTTGATAGTCTGTATCCATGTTCCGTTAATATTCAAGTATTTACTTATTGGCTAATTAGGTTACCGACTTGTTCGCTGTTCTTATTTTGCAGGTACGAACTTGTCTCCGGTGTAGTGCGTAATTTGATGACACTTTGCCTGCTCATTCCACGTACTGTTAATCTAGTCAAGGCCTCTGCTCTAAGCCTCCGAGTCACAGCGATCTGTTATTTGCACTGGCTGCAAATGCAAACAGCATCTCATTGTCCGGAGCACGATGAGCTTCGGTCCGTAGCCCGCCGCTATGATTTTGTTGCTGTCATAACCGAGAACTAACGTTCCAATTCTGGCCAGCAGCTTGCAGCCGTGAACATCAATATTTAATAGCTCTCGTGATGCGCCAGGCCGCCATAAGCCATCAGCAGCAGACACCCCTACGGCCGCTTCCCTCCTGACGAATTGCGTTTCCGCCGCTGTACAAAGCTTATCGTTTGCGGTTTCTCGTGCGCTCAGACGATAATAGTTTTTGCTTCGAAACTATGTTTTCACTGAGTTTTTACTAGGTCGCTTACTTGTCTATCTGTTCGGGACGAATTTTTCGGTTGATTCTAAGCTGACTTCCCGATGAGCTACAGACCTGAAATTTTAAACGTAGCTGAGAGCTAGGTGACATCGCAACATTAACTCGCCTTCTTGTCTGGCGTGTGGCGGAGGGAACGTTACGTGCCACTGCCTTTTCCCTCGTCTCCGTTCCATTCACGAATGATTCATAGGAAGAGCTATTGCTGGTAAGTCTGCATGTGAACTCTAATCTCTCTAATTTTTACTTTCGCGGTATTTTCGTGACATATAAACAGCAAGAAACAATATATTGGTTAAGTCATGTGAACAGAAAAGCAGAAAACAATTATTTAAATAAAAGTGAGTTTTTTTATACACCGTGCTTCTAAACCTGACTTCAGAATACGAAATATTAGTTAAAATCAGTGGTGAAACCTTCAGCTGTCCTTTATTTTTCACAATTCGCTGCTAGTTTCGATCGATGACCATTATCAAGCTTAGTTGGCATAAACGGCAGGAAAGTTCTACCATAATTTAAAAAAAACTAATTTTCTCTTTGAGCCAACCATAGTACGTAACAATTTTTCAGAATAATAACTGCGTACAATAGTTGTTGTCCACAATCAACTCCACACCACTCAAGTGTGTTACTAGCTGTTGATGTGGACTTGGTTCTTAACGAAAGCCATTGTACACAGTTATTATTGTGAAAAATGTTTGTGTACTATCGTAGGATCAAAAGAGCAAATTATTATTGTTCCTATTGTTCTTATGCCAGCTAAGCTAGATAATGGTCATTGACCGAAAATGCTAGTGACTTGCGCAAAATAAAGGACTGATGAAGGTTTTAACATGAATTTGAACAATTACTTGGCGGCTGAATATCCCCACCTGCAAACATACATAGAATTACGAAACTCGTAATATCTCCTAGCCGCATATAGATTCCCAGCCCCATACAAATAGTCTTGAAATTTTTTTAATAGCTATGAAAATACTTGTAAGATTTAAAATGAAAAACGTCGGGGGCATGGAATACATAATTGATGCCTGAATGGTTCACCCCCATACTATTACGCTACATACGAAGTGATGCATGGATATTTCACCTTCTTACTATTATTGCTGTGTGTTCCTACCTTTTTTTCGTTTTATACCTTACAAGTTTTCTCATAGCTATTAATAATTAACACATAAAATTTCAGCACTATCTGTGTTGTGTTAGGAATCTGAATGTGGATAGAAAAATTGCTTAATGCTTTTTAGTCCGATTTAAAACCGTGCTCCATTAAACACTCGTTTCTATTTAAATGATTATTTTTATCTGCGCCCACAGACCTGCTGTAGGAAATGACCACATTTTCCATTTATTCACGATCGCAGTTTCGGCCTATTATGCGTTCTCAAACGACAGCTGTAATAACATTAACTGTATAAAGGTCATTTCAACATTAAGAATAAATTCTATTCTGATAATATTTTACAAAATGATTCCACTTGCTATTGACTATAAAGCATGTTAAAGCATAATGATGCCTTTTAAGAGAACAATGCCTTCATGCCCAACATGACAATATTTTCCATGTGCATAATAATGTGGCTCCTCCTCCTTTCTGTAGCCTTTCTTGGGTGCTAAATTGTAGTTTATTAAGTTAGCTGGTGACGATGTCTTCGATCTTCAGGGTCGTGTTCAGTTTATTTTTATTTAAAGCTGGGAGGATGAGTCACAAACTCCATTAAAATCTCTAGAAACATTGATGGCGGATGTAACGTAACTTGACATCATCGTAAATTGTTTATTCACAAGCCTTGTTATTAATCAAGCCCAGTCTAATACGGTGAACAAACGCTGTTTGTTTTTCGTTAGAATTAATTTCAAGCTCTCAGAATTGAAAATGAATGTCTTGACACCTTATATAGGTCGTAATGAAGTTCTCGCGACAGATTACACGCTGAAAGTCAGTAGTCGGGGCTGCGATGGGGAGTTAACTTCTTCATGAAAATTGTTTGACTGCTGTTGAATTGAGACTGACATCAAAATTACGGTTAAGTGCAGTATAGTATTTTTAAAGCAATCAGCCTCAGATGTAAAATCGTAACATTTCAATAACTGTACATATTATAATCCATAAATAATGGAACTGAACCAGAGATTAGCCTACTTTTGAATCTGTTTTGTTCGTAACTCGTGCGAAACGAGACTTTCACAAATAACACTTTTCGTCGAGAAACCAAAATGTAACCGAGATTGTAACTGAGCGAGAGCTAACAGAAAGATATCGCTACGGTCTAAAACATATAGTTATACTAATAAAAACAAAACATTGAACAATGTAACACCTACTTGTTATTCTGAGGCCCTTAGCTTCCTTGAAAAATCTAAATAATTTTATTATATTTATCAAACTTACAAATTTCAAACAAACATTGACATAATACCGCATCTAAATAACTCAAATTAAATAAAAATAAATATTTCACTTACTACACTACGAAAGAATAGCTTCAGTGAGGCAGTATTTTGTGCTTTTTTATTTTTAGTCATTTAATTCCACAGTGGCGGAGTGGGCTTGCAGCAGCAAGTATTAGTTTCTCGGCCTACAGTTTAGAAAAGATAAAAGTGGTGTTGAAACGTATAAAGACGAGAAAATGATAGTATTTTTAAAAGAACAGGGTGCGGTGAAGCTAACGTTGTATCGCGAGCTCTTCGGAGGTGATGAGTTAAAGAAGTTAATGAAGTCATTTACTGCTTGATGACCAACGCCAATTAGTAAGTGAGAAGAGATCGTAGTGGAGAGTGGACCCAGTTATAGAAAAGGGCCGCGCGAGGTAGCCTCGCGGTCTGAGGCGCCTTGTCACGGTCCGTGCGGCTCCCCACGTCGGAGGTTCGAGTCCTAAATGGGGCATGGGTGTGTGTGTGTGTGTGTGTGTGTGTGTGTGTGTGTGTTGTCCATAGCGAAAGTTAGTTTAGGTTAGATTAAGTAGTGTGTAGGCTTAGGGACCGACGACCCCAGCAGTTTGGTCCCATAAGACCTTACCACAAAATTCCAAAAATATAGAAAAGGGGAAAATGTTACTGGCTGTGATTTGTTAGGGTTCTAGCGAAGAGGAGCAAAGGAGCAGCGGTAACGGCTGTGATGATGTTGACTGGTGCTTTTCTGATGATGATGGTGGGGGGAGTGGTGGTGGTGGTGGTGGCAGCGGCTTCGGCGGCGGTTGTTGCGTTGGACCAGTGGTACACGCTGGAGTAATATTGTCTGCAAGGGAGAGGTCTGGTGACTTTGCGGATGCAATGGGTTAGAGCTGAAAGACAGATTGAGTTATTCATTTAATGGGGGATGTGGTAAAAGTGGGGAGAGGTAATGAATAGGGAAGAAAGGAGTATGTGAAGATGGTTGGCACATCGTAGGTAATGAGGGGAGTGGTAATGAAGATGGAAGAACCTCTGCGACGACAGTGTCAGGCAGGTGATGAAAATGGTGGCAAAGGCAACGAATGGCAGCAAGGAGAAGGGTCTTTATTTCTTACAAGTATATTTTCAATGAAACTAATAGCACTAGCGACATTTGCTAATACAATCATTTCCATATACATTCTTCTAATGTCCTACATGAGATGGTAGCACTGTGTAGAGAGTGTCCATAGGGGTACTTCGGTACTTACTAACATTACAATAGCTCTGAATTATACCGGATATTTTTTAACAAAACATAAAACATTCTGCCATTTCGCTTTCAGAATTGTTGCGGATCTTTTTTTTTTTTTTTTTTTTTTTAAAAAAAAAAAAAGAAAGAAAGAAAAAGCAGTGCTTATGTCAGAAATTAATACTACAGCGATCTCTAATAAGAGGTTAATGGTTCAAATGGCTCTGAGCACTAAGGGACTTAACATCTTAGGTCATCAGTCCCCTAGAACTTAGAACTACTTAAACCTAACTAACCTAAGGACATCACACACGTCCATGCCCAAGGCAGGATTCGAACCTGCGTCCGTAGCAGTCCCGCGGTACCGGACAGAAGCGCCTAGAACCGCTCGGCCACCACGGCCGGCAATAAGAGGTTAACGAAAATTTAAAATATTCTGTAGCATGAAGAAAATTACAAAGACGTTATCTCGATAATACAAGCATATAGAATAGCTTGTCTAGTGCTCCTTTTTTTCCGATTTCATGCTCCCTCAAGCAGGCGTTACCCTTAAAAACTAGTAAGTTTTGGGACGTGTACATTACCGGACATATTAACTGCCTGTGCTTCATGAACAGCAAAATCTCTTCAAAGCTGTTTAAGTGATGCTATACGATGTCATATTGCATACTTTGGCTCTATTTGGAACAAGTGAACGAACACCTATATAAATCATATTGCCTGTAAAACTTAGTTCGTATTAGTACGTGTGTACTCTCGTGGAGAAAACATCACTCGCGTCGAGGTGGTTTGCGGGAACTTAAACAGATGCGGATTTGATGCTTTCAAGAGATAGACAGTGTATGGTAAATAATAATATCGGTATTAATGCGACATTATGTGTACCTAAACGCCGCGCAAGAAAACGGGATTTTCCGGTGCACATACCTCGTGTTCTACTGGATATGAAGAGGTAGGGTCAAGTGTTTTGGATAGTCCTTGGGCCAGGAACGTTTTGTTTACCCAGGGGAATGGTTGTGTTAGTGTCACTATCCTATAAAACCGGATCAAATTATGAATATACACGCATTCTCTTGCTTAGGCAAATGGACCCAATTCTTGGTTTTTTTTTTTTTTTTAATTTCATGCAGTCTACGATGGACTTGACGAGACTTATTAGTTGACTGACGGTTCCTCGGAAAAACCCAAAACGTGGTTCTTTTACTCTGTTTTCGCCGTCATGAGAGGACCAAAACCCAGCCAAGGATACCATGACGGCTACGCACAGCAAATGGCTGAAATTCTTATGGTATATTCCTAAGCCTCTACCGCGAAGAATCTCCAAACTTCTGTTGATATCTTTTCCAGTGTCCAAGGTACAAAGTTACCCTATCTCTATACGTAAAATCCAGTTTGAGATGGTGCCTAAATAATAAGTAACAGTAGAAAGTTGCCCACATTTTAACGGAGTATTTTTATATGCATTTCGTTGGAATATCCATCTCTGCGTTTTCAAAAAGTTTTACCCGTTATCGAGTAACATCGCAAAGTTAGTTTTCTGTGTACCAAAACATAGCCGCGTTTTCCGCGGCAGCTATGCACAGAAAACGGGTGTAATTTTAACAATGTATTCCTAAAATCCAGATCTCGGACAAGTTCGAAAATGCTCTTCGTGTCTTTATCCGTTTCCGAAATAATGAGGTTCAAAATTATCGTACTGGTACACATAAAATACGCACCTAAAATTCGATGTGAAGCGTAAACATAGTTTATAAAGTGACATAGAACGGAGAAATGTGCTGCAAAGAGTCTCCGTTATCATCTGGGAAACTCCTGCTGTAGTACTGAAGCACATGTAAAATTTTTTGCACGTAAAATCCTGTCTGATTTATAAAATTAATTATTCTTTATCTCAGGTTCAGATACGTAAAGTACCTAAATTTTACTCACAATATATTTCTTTTCATGTGAGTTTCAGGCCCTACTGCAGCAGGGAAAAGAAGGGAATCACTGTAAAATAAATGAGAATACATTCCTGTTCATTTAAATGACTCTGACATGAAAGTGGCGCACCATCTGTCTCATTCTTCTTTTCCCCAAAATTTTGGCAAGCGAAAATATTCGCGGTTTTTTATGCTGAGAAGGTTGGACAGTGGCAATGGCAAAGAGACGGAAAAGTAATTTATACTGGGAGATAGCAGACTGTGGCTGTGTTGTAGAAAGACAATAGCAGTGGAACATAGTTGACAACGACAGGACATTGTTAGGGAAAGAGTGAGGGAGACAGTGTTATGAGGAGAGGTGGCGGGGGAGCGGGGGAGAGGCAGGGAAATAAGTAAAAGTGGAAATGTATGAGAGTCACTGCTAATGCGAGACAGGATATATGGCAGTGACAACGAGGAAGAGAGAGAGAGTGACTGTAAGAAGAGACAGCAGCAGTAGAAAAGAAGAAATGACTTATTAACAGTAAGAGAGAGCAAGGAGGAGACAGTGACAGTAAGAGGTGACTGTAGTAGAAGAACACAACGAAGGGGACTGTGGCTATGACACAGGAGACAATGACAGAGAGACACGAAGTGAATGACAGTGAGTTGGGCTGAATGAGTGAGACAAAAGGTAGTTGTGAACGGATGGGTATGAGCCACTTACAGCGATGGACTAGTGAGTATGAGTAAGTTACAGTTAAGGGAATTTGTGGGAGTTTAAGGTGAGTTGCAAGTTAAAAAAAGCGCGAATATGTTCGCATGCCAAAGTTCTTGGGAAAATTTTTAAAGGTGGGGAGGAAGGTAAAATCAGTCAGTTGGTACTTCACTTTTCAGTCACTGGCTTATAAATAAACAAAAACATATTGACATTTTTTGTACTCCGACACAAACGCTTTAGTTTGCACCTGTGGTCTAGGAGTAGCGTCTTTGAATCATAATCAAAACGTTCTCGGTCTCAGGGTTGAATCCCGTCGTTGCTTAAATTTTGATTAATAATCAGCATTGGCGGCCGAAGACTTCCGGCATAAGAAGTTACTCCTAATTATTTCAACGGCCTTGTCAAAGACGGCGGAGGAGCAGACAGACGTTCAGGGCCCTCTCTTGTCCTAGGGGTGTTAAACTGCTTCTAAAGGCGGAAGAATCAGCAATGATCAACGGCATGAGGTTGCAGAAGGCAATGCAAACCACTGCATTAAAGAGACATAATGTGTATCCACAGGACTTGGCGGCCTGCAATTGAAGAAGTGTCATGATGATCTCTCCATTGGCAAAAGATTCCGGAATAGTCCCCATTCGGATCTCCGGGAGGAGCCTGCCTACGGGGAGGTTATCATGAGAAAAAAAATTGAATAATCAACGGAAGGGCAACGTTCTACGAATCGGGGATTGGAATGTCAGAAGTTTGAACGTGGCAGGCAAACTAGAAAATCTGAGAAGGGAAATGCAAAGGCTCAATCTACATATAGTAGGGGTCAGTGATGTGAAGTGGAAAGAAGACAAGGATTTCTGGTCAGATGAGTATGGGGTAATATCAACAGCAGCAGAATATGGTATAACGGGAGCAGCATTCGTTATGAATAGGAAGGTAAGGCAGAGTGTTACTGTCAACAGTTCAGTGATAGGCTCTGGCTCTGAGCACTATGGGACTCAACTGCTGAGGTCATTAGTCCCCTAGAACTTAGAACTAGTGAAACCTAACTAACCTAAGGACATCACAAACATCCATGCCCGAGGCAGAATTCGAACCTGCGACCGTAGCGGTCTCGCGGTCCCAGACTGCAGCGCCTTTAACCGCACGGCCACTTCGGCCGGCTCAGTGATAGGGATGTTCTTACAGAATCGACAGCAAACCAACACCGACAATGATAGTTCAGGTATACATGCCGACCTCGCAAGCTGAAGATTAAGAGATAGAGAGAGAGAGAGGATATTGAAAAGGTAATACAGTATGTAAAGAGATATGAAAATCTAATAGTCATGGGAGACTGGAATGCAGTAGTAGGGCAAGGAGTAGAAGAAATGGTTACAGGAGAATATGGGCTTGGGACAAGGAATGAGAGAAGAGAAAGACTAATTGAGTTCTGTAACAAATTTCAGCTAGTAATAGCGAATACTCTGCTCAAGAATCACAAGAGGATGAGGTATACTTGGAAAAAGCAGGATGATACGAGAAGATTTCAGTTAGATTACATCATGGTCAGGCAGAGATCCCGAAATCAGATACTGGATTGTAATGCGTACCCAGGAGCAGACATAGACTCAAATCACAGTACAGTAGTGATGAAGAGTAGGCTGAAGTATAAGACATTACTCAGGAGGAATCAATACGCAAAGTAGTGGGATACGGAAGTACTAAGCAATGACGAGATACGGTTGAAGTTCTCTATAGATACAGCAATAACGAACAGCTCAGTCGGCAGTACGGTTGAAGAGGAATCGACATCTCTAAAAAGGTCCATCACAGAAGTTGGGAAGGAAAACATAGGTACAAAGAAGGAAACTGCGAAGAAACCATGGGTAACAGAAGAAATACTTCAATTGATCGATGAAAGTAGGTAGTACAAAAACTTTTCGGGAAACTTAGGAACAGAGAAATAATAGCTGTTGAGGAATGAAATAAACAGGAAGTGCAGCGAAGCTAAGACGAAATGGCTGCTGGAAAAATGTGAATACATCGAAAAAGAAATGATTGTCGGATGGACAGACTCAGCATACACGAAAGTTAAAACAACGTTCGGTGATATTAAAAGCAAGGGTGATGAGTGCATCGATAATTCCACTGTTAAATGCACAGGAGCGACCGGATGGTTGGAAAGAATACACTGCAGTCGTCTTTGAGGGAGAATATTTGTCTGATGTCATAGAAAAAGAAACAGGAGTTGATTCAGAAGAGATAGGGGATCCAGTATTAGAATCAGAATTTAAAAAAGCTTTGGAGGACTTAAGGTCAAATGAGGCAAAAGGGATGGATAACATTCCATCAGAATTTCTAAAACAATTGGTGGAAGTGGCAACAAAACGACTATTCACGTTTCACGTTGGTGTGTAGAATGTATGAGTCTGGAGACATAGCATCTGACTTTCGGAAAAGCTTTACGAAAGGTAAAGGCACGAGAGAGGCAATTCTGATGTTGCTGTTAATAATGGAAGCAAGAATAAAGAAAAATCAAGACACGTTCATAGGATTTGTCGACCTTCAAAAAGCGTTCGACAATGTAAAATGGTGCAAGATGTTCGAAATTCTGAGTAAAGTATGTCATATAGAATATATACAACAGCGAAGAAGGAGTAATAAGACTAGACGACCAAGAACGAAGTGTTCGTATTAAAAAGGGTGTAAGACAAGGATGTAGCCTCTCGACCCTACTCTTCGATCTGTACATCGAGGAAGCAATGATGGAAATAAAGGAAAGCTTCAGGAGCGGAATTAAAATTCAAGGTGAAAGGATATCAATGATACGATTCGCTGATGACGTTGCTATATTGATTGAGAGTGAAGAAGAATTACATGATCTGCTGAACGGAATGAACGGTCAAATGAGTACAGAGTACGGATTGAGAGCAAATGGAAGAATGATGAAAGTAATGATAATTAGCAGAAATGAGAACAGCGAGAAACTTAATATCAGGATCGATGGTCACGAAGTAGATGAAGTTAAGGAATTCTGCAACCTCAGCAGTAAAATAACCAATGACGGACGGACCAAGGAGGACCCCAAAAGCAGACTAGCAATGATAAAAAGGGCATTCTTGGCCAAGAGAAGTCTCCTAATATCAAATATCGGCCTCAATTTGAGGAAGAAATTTCTGAGAACGTACATCTGGAGTACAGCATTGTATAGTGGTGAAACATGGACTGAGGGGAAACCGGAACAGAAGAGAATCGAAGCATTTGAGATGTGGTACTACAAACAAATGTTGAAAATTTGGTGGACTGACAAGGTAAGGAATGTGGAGGTTCTGCGCAGAATCGGAGAGCAAAGGAATATGTGGAAAACACTGATAAAGAGAAGTGACAGGATGGTAGGACATCTGTTAAGACATGAGGTAATGACTTCGAAAGTTCTAGAGAGAGCGTTAGAGGGCAAAAACTGTAGAGGAAGACCGAGTTTGGAATTCATTCAGCAAATAACTGAGGACTTAGGCTGCAAGTGCTACTCTGAGATGAAGAGGTTAGCATAGGAGAGGAATTCGTGGCGGGCCGCATCGAACCCGTCAGAAGTCTGATGACAAAAAATAAATAAAGAGCATTTTTTCCGATGGTTTCACGAGTGATTGACTTCGGTTTGTTGTCATATCGTCACCTGTAGATGCCTAATTGCCTTTATAAACCGGCACGAATTAACTTTATTTTACGAAAACTAGTGACTGTGAACAGGTCACTGTGCGCTAATGTATGTGTGTTCTGGGTCTCAACACACAAACTATCGCATCCGTGCTTCGTGTGATTTCACGCTGTTCTATTACCAACAACGCTATAGATATTAGTTAATTACTGGAATGCATACTGTTCGTGTAACAGGAGCAAATGGTTGAGCGTGTGCCGTCAGAAACGGTACGTCGATATTACAGACACCAGTCAACAGCGTTCACCCTACTGTGTGTGTGCACACTGTGTGTATTACTGCTGGGGCGCTTCAAAGCTGTCAGTGCTATCAGCTGTTGACTCAGTTTTCGCCGAAGAACAAAGTTCACTGTATGATGTTTCTCCTACTTTTAGAGAGAAAGGTTTGTTGTTCAAAATTAAGCACAAATATTCTAGTTCCCCTCACAGGTAGTGGGATTTATTACCGTCATACCTGCGATGAAGTGAATTGAAAAATCTTTAAGAGAACCATACAACATTCTGCCGTTTTGCTCAAAAGACGATTGCCTCTTTTCTGAAGCAGTTCAGTTCTCAGAGGTGGATGCTAAATGCAGTGTCTAGTAATAACATGACGCAAATAAAAGAAATATTGTGCTACATGAACAAAATTTTGAAGACATTAAACGGTATTACCGGGCAAGTTTCTCTTGCTCAGAAGAGAAAAACATCGCCGTAGATAAGTCCACGCAAAATCTGAAGTTTTCTTTTCTAAATTGTAGGGTTACTATATCCGTCAGAAAGCGCCCCTGTATCTGAATGTCAGCGTTGCTGATTGCCATACAGAGGACTCGATTCTATTCTCGATACTCGCAGGGATTTTTCTCCTTCGTGGGGGGAGTGGCGTGGGATCTATTCACACTCGTGATTCCAACTGAGAAGCTACTTGAAGGAAAATTTGCGGCTCCATGGTCTGCATAGCCGATAACGTGTGAAACTGCGGCTTGCTGACTCTACGCCCCCAGTACCGTATCCAGCTGACACCACTGGCTGACGATGACAAGGCGGTGGGTCGGTTTTTTGCATTTATTTTGGAATCGACCCTCGTCATACCTACTGCTAATAATTTCCTTTTGAAGTATACTGTCAAAAAAAAGGTCGTGGTCTTGTGTAAAATTTGGATAAGCATAACTACAGCTAGGATAATCGTGTCTTGGGAAAACTAAACTTAATGTAGCCGCCAGATTTGTAATTTTTATTGATAATCACTGTGATTCACTACAGAATTTGAAATGTAAAATATTACTGGTAAGAAATACATCGTTCGCCTTTATTGGTTTAGTGCCATATACGATACTATACTTTTGAGTGGCTCATTACTCATACCGGATTCAGACCTGAACAGGCGCCAGGTTTTTTATTTCTTCCAGTCCCTGCAAGACAGTCTCAGGTCCACGCAGTCTGCTATTAAATGAGTTCTGGGGATGATTCCAGAGGATAAAAGACGGCGTGGGCTATGCGTCTGTCTCCCTCGCCTCCCACTGCCGTGGGAAAGAGCACCTGCACTCAATCTGTGGCCAGACCAATAGTGCGGTCACGGGTTTGTGCCAGATATTCTACCTTAGTGGACCAACAGTTAAATAAAATCGCCCTGTTCCAGTCAAAGAAGTTAGCTTTGTCAAAAAACGAATTCTCAGATCAAGAGTAAGAACACTAAATATCGTCGTCTCAACAAGTTGCTCTTTGCAACTGCTACATTACCCTTACTCTGAGGGTACCGAGACGAACATCATCTACACCATGAAATTGTAAGCATTTCGAAGATGGGCGAATGAAGGGAGAAACCATGACTCATGTACATTATTATTGCAGTTGTTAATGTTAATCTTGATCGAGTTGTCCATGGGTATACTGCCAGTTAATAGTGTCCAAAAGGAGCAATATGTTGGCGATTAGACATGTCGCCATTGTCAGATTTGCTGACGAATTGAGCTGTTGTTCTTCTTTTATTTTTTAAAAAAATACCTTTCATTTCCTTCCCTTAGAGGAATCCAATGTTACAGGATTATTTTCTTTAGTGATAGCTTCTAAGAATACATCGTGTAAGGTGTCGGATTTTATGGACTTCTTACATAAAGTAATTAGAACAGCACTTGTGTATTGATTGCAGTAAGAAATCGAGTACAAGCTGTTTATAAGATGGACATGTGAGGACAGTGAGGATGACGTTACAAATCGCCTGCATTGCATGCTCAATGGATAGTTGTCAGTCAGAATAGAATACAATGTTTCTACAGAGAAACCACAGCAAACGAAGACATGCATTATGAACTAGCGAGCCGCTCCGCTGTGCGTGGTAGGGACGGAACAGCGTTTTTGCACGTGCTCCCTCAGTACGGTGTCTTTACGGGGGTGGCCGCGTTCCGGAGTCAATGGCGTAGCAGCGAACGCAGGCCTTCTGGCTGAAAGCCATCTCTTAGCAGTACACCTTTATACGGGCCCGGGCCGTGAGAGTTTGCGGAAGGTGGAATGGGAAGCGAAGGCTCTTGCGACGAAACGGCCCCAGCTTAGCCGCAGTCCAACAACCATAGCTTAAATTCAGGAAAAAAAAATACAGCCATTGGCTCTTTGAAATACTAGGCAGGAGTTGGAGTTTTGTTGGAAATTCCCACTCAACTGCTAGTGGACTAGCAGGGATTGGCGGGAAGCTGCATGACCCGAAGTGGGAAGGAGGCAGCTGTTTAGACACGAGCCCTGTGACTGGACAAGAAAGTGCGGTCCTTCTGCTGTTTTTTTGCAGTAACGGAGATGTGAGTTTTTTGTAAACGGTAGTCGGGTCTGAGCCTTCTGCGTGAATGGAGAGGACTTGTCTTTGTATGTGCCATCTTGTTCACAATAGAGAGGCGACTCCGATTGATTATCGCGCAGATGCACCAGGACGTCTGTGTGAGATGTATATTCCTCACTCTGTAAGAAGAGGGGGAAGTTAAAAAGCTCTAAGAGGAGTTGGATATTTGAAGGGCTCTTCATTCTCACGAGCTTGTAGGGAGACTCAGTCTTTGTGTGGACAGTGGGCAAGCAGCTGATCTCACTCCACACGGTGCGATACCAGAGCCGTTCACAGAGAGAACTACTACAGATAATAATTGTCCAAGTGAGTGGACAGGTTTCAGAGCTGCACCGACCGTCAACCTAAGGTGCAGGAGCCGCAATCAGACAATCAGCAGCCCTCGCTGTCGTTTTACATGTAGTGATACTGCAGCACGGCAGAATAAGGGCCTTAATTCAAGAAATGCGCTGAGTTACATTTTATTCAAAAGCTGTCAGATTCGTTTGGGAATTGGTTACTTTTCTTGATTTAATTCAACGACATCCTTTTTTGTCAATTTTTAGTGACATCGCCGGCCGCTGTGGCCGAGCGGTTCTAGGCACTTCAGTCTGGAACCGCGCTGCTGCTGCGGTCGCAGGTTCGAGTCCTGCCTCGGGCATGGACGTGTGTGATGCCCTTAGGTTAGTTAGGTTTAAGTAATTCTCAGGCTAGGGGACTGATGACTTCAGATGTTAAGTCCCATAGTGCTTAGAGCCATTTTTAGTTCGATCGTGTTTCACAATTTATTTAAAACGGTTACAAGTTCAATACGAATTAATGTGAGGCGAAACTCAGAGAAATAGTTAAAGATAGGAGATATTCTTTTCAATCGAAACTTTCCACTGAATGTAAAAAGGATTTTGGCAATAAATAGATTTGATTTATTGGTATTTCTTTTTTCTATATATTATGTTCACTATGAAGCAGAGGGTCTTACAGTATTTTCTTATGCTAAGGCGGCAGAAGTGTTACCTGGACAAATATTTACAAATAAGTTTACAAAAAAATGGCTCTGAGCACTATGGGACTTAACATCTTAGGTCATCAGTCCACTAGAACTTAGAACTACTTAAACCTAACTAACCTAAGGACATCACACAACACCCAGCCATCAAGAGGCAGAGAAAATCCCTGATCCCGCCGGGAATCGAACCCGGGAACCCGGGCGTGGGAAGCGAGAAGGCTACCGCACGACCACGAGATGCGGGGAATAAGTTTACAGATAAATTGATTTCATTACCCTTGTTTTTCGGTCTAGATGTTGTGACCACACTATGTCTGTATGTGTTACAATAACTGTTTATAATAAGCTGGAGCTTACGCTACTTCGAGGTAAAGATAAGTTTTATTTTCTAATCTCTACAGTTTGTAGTACAGTGATATGATGGTGATGGATCTGTTTAGAGTGCTCACTGGTTGGAAAGATTAGTGCTGGATTTTTTGTGTTTGCTATTAGATTTTATGAAGTTCTCCATTGCAAACTTTCACTCCTCTTTTGTTATGATTTCATCAACATCATACGCAGATATCTTACTGGCCTCGTATCGATTCTGGGCTGTTTCTTCTGAGGTGTTAATTAGAAGGGCTTCGTTCATCTTAGATTAGGCGTTTCAGTGAGACGGGATTGTAGTGTTTTGCATGAGTTCGTCAATTTCGTCATCGATATCCTTGTAAGTACCCTTGGTGTTGTAGGCTATAACAAGGTGAGGATAGATGGATTTATTTTTAGGTTTGGTTATGTTCCTGGGCTTTTCTGTAAGCAGGTGTTGCATGTCAGATCTGTTTTCCAATATGTGTCTTCTGAATATGGCATGAAGTTAATTCAGTCTCATTTGTAGAGGGAGGATGTTTGCTGCACTGTACATTTCTGCTCTGGGAGTGATTTATTGTGTTCTACATCTACATCTGCATTTATACTCCGCAAGTCACCCAATGGTGTGTGGCGGGGGGCACTTTACGTGCCACTGTCATTACCTCCCTTTCCTGTACCAGTTGCATATAGTTCGCGGGAAGAACGACTGCTGGAAAGCCTCCGTGCGCGCTCAAATCTCTCTAATTTTACATTCGTAATCTCCTCGGGGGGTATAAGTAGGGGGAAGCAACATATTCGATACCTCATCCAGAAACGCACCCTCTCGAAACCTGGACAGCAAGCTACACCGCGATGCAGAAAGCCTTTCTTGCAGAGTCTGCCACTTGAGTTTGCTAAACATCTCCGTAACGCTATCACGCTTACCAAATAACCCTGTGACGAAACGCGCCGCTCTTCTTTGGATCTTCTCTATCTCCTCTGTCAACCCGATCTGGTACGGATCCCACACTGATGAGTAATACTCAAGTATAGGTCGAACGAGTGTTTCGTAAGCCACCTCCTTTGTTGATGGACTATATTTTCTAAGGTCTCTCCCAATGAATCTCAACCTGCTGCCCGCCTTACCAACAATTAATTTTATATAATCATTCCACTTCAAATCGTTCCGCACGCATACTCCCAGATATTTTACAGAAGTAACTGCTACCAGTGTTTGTTCCGCTATCATATAATCATACAATAAAGGATCCTTCTTTCTATGTATTCGCAATACATTACATTTGTCTATGTTAAGGGTCAGTTGCCACTCCCTGCACCAAGTGCCTATCCGCTGCAGATCTTCCTGCATTTCGCTGCAATTTTCTAATGCTGCTACTTCTCTGTATACTACAGTATCATCCGCGAAAAGCCGCGTGGAACTTCCCATACTATCTACTAGGTCATTTATATATATTGTGAAAAGCAATGGTCCCATAACAGTCCCCTGTGGCACGCCAGAGGTTACTTTAACGTCTGTAGACGTCTCTCCATTGAGAACAAAATGCTGTGTTCTGTGTGCTAAAAGCTCTTCAATCCAGCCACACAGCTGGTCTGATATTCCGTAGGCTCTTACTTTGCTTATCAGGTGACAGTGCGGAACTGTATCGAACACCTTCCGGAAGTCAAGGAAAATGGCTTCTACCTGGGATCCTGTATCTAATATTTTCTGTGTCTCATGAACAAATAAAGCGAGTTGGGTCTCACACAATCGCTGTTTCCGGAATCCGTGTTGATTCCTACAGAGTAGATTCTGCTTCTAAAATTCTACAACAGATCCATGTCAGAGATATTGGCCTACAGATTTGCGCATCTGCTCGACGACCCTTCTTGAAAACTGGAACTACCTGTGCTCTTTTCCAATCATTTGTAACCTTCCGTTCCTCTAGACACTTGCGGTACACGGCTGTTAGAAGGGGGGCAAGTTCTTTCGCGTACTCTGTGTAGAATCGAACTGATATCCCGTCAGGTCCAGTGGACTTTCCTCTGTTGAGTGATTTCAGTTGTTTTTCTATTCCTTGGACGCTTATTTCGATGTCAGCCATTTTTTCGTTCGTGCAAGGATTTAGAGAAGGAACTGCAGTGCGGTCCTCCTCTGTGAAACAGCATTGGAAAAAGGTGTTTACTATTTCAGCTTTACGCGTGTCATCCTCTGTTTCAATGCCATTATCATCGCAGAGTGTCTGTATATGCTGTTGTGTCTTCCTTACACGCTGCATATGTGGATACAGGAGGGAGAACAGATGCTGTTCATGAACAGAGATTTCAGATACTAATTTATTCTATACCTAATACCAAACAATAAAAATAATACTTAGCTTTGCTGCTGAAATGGTAGCGGCAGTTTCCAACAGTACATTAGTTAGTGAAACGTATGGCATTGATGGCCGGGAGACCCCTCGCGGGGCGGTTCGGCCTCCGCTCCACAAGTTCTTTAACGCCACTACGGCGACTTGCGAGTGAATGAGGATGAAATGATGGTGAAAGACACACAACACATAGTCATCTCGAGGCAGAAAAAATCCGTGACCCTGCCGGGAATCAAATCCGGCACGGCATGCGCGGGAAGCGAGAACGCTACCGCAAGACCACGAGCCGAGGAAAATAGTACATTCGAATGTAGAAAATACAGGGCAATTACAAATGATTGAAGCGATTTCATAAATTCACTGTAGCTCCATTCGTTGACATACGGTCACGACACACTATAAATACGTAGAAAAACTCATAAAGTTTTGTTCGGTTGAAGACGCACTTCAGGTTTCTGCCGTCAGAGCGTTCGAGAGTGCAATGAGACAAAATGGCGACAGGTGCCCAGAAAGCGTATGTCGTGCTTGAAATGCACTCACATCAGTCAGTCATAACAGTGCAACGACACTTCAGGACGAAGTTCAATAAAGATACACCAACTGCTAACTCCATTCGGCGATGGTATGCGCAGTTTAAAGCTTTTGGATGCCTCTGTAAGGGGAAATCAACGGGTCGGCCTGCAGTAAGCGAAGAAACGGTTGAACGCGTGCGGGCAAGTTTCACGCGTAGCCCGCGGAAGTCGACGAATAAAGCAAGCAGGGAGCTAAACGTACCACAGCCGACGGTTTGGAAAATCTTACGGAAAAGGCTAAAGCAGAAGCCTTACCGTTTACAATTGCTACAAGCCCTGACACCCGATGACAAAGTCAAACGCTTTGAATTTTCGGCGCGGTTGCAACAGCTCATGGAAGAGGATGAGTTCAGTGCGAAACTTGTTTTCAGTGATGAAGCAACATTTTTTCTTAATGGTGAAGTGAACAGACACAATGTGCGAATCTGGGCGGTAGAGAATCCTCACGCATTCGTGCAGCAAATTCGCAATTCACCAAAAGTTAACGTGTTTTGTGCAATCTCACGGTTTAAAGTTTACGGCCCCTTTTTCTTCTGCGAAAAAAACGTTACAGGACACGTGTATCTGGACATGCTGGAAAATAGGCTCATGCCACAACTGGAGACCGACAGCGCCGACTTCATCTTTCAACAGGATGGTGCTCCACCGCACTTCCATCATGATGTTCGGCACTTCTTAAACAGGAGATTGGAAAACCGATGGATCGGTCGTGGTGGAGATCATGATCAGCAATTCATATCATGGCCTCCACGCTCTCCTGAATTAACCCCATGCGATTTCTTTCTGTGGGGTTATGTGAAAGATTCAGTGTTTAAACCTCCTCTACCAAGAAACGTGCCAGAACTGCGAGCTCGCATCAACGATGCTTTCGAAATCATTGATGGGGACATGCTGCGCCGAGTGTGGGAGGAACTTGATTATCGGCTTGATGTCTGCCGAATCACTAAAGGGGCACATATCGAACATTTGTGAATGCCTAAAAAAAAATTTTGAGTTTTTGTATGTGTGTGCAAAGCATTGTGAAAATATCTCAAATAATAAAGTTATTGTAGAGCTGTGAAATCGCTTCAATCATTTGTAATAACCCTGTACATACAGATACAAAAGATTTATTAATCTATCGCCGTTCAATACAAAGTCTATTAAGAAGATGTCGAGCTGTGGCCACTATGAAAGTCAGTAAGTGGTATTCGACTGGTAGACACATGAAATGGACTCTGTCCATCAATTTTTTAAGTTAAGTACACCCGCATCTAGAGTTATGGAGAGGGGATGCTTGTATCTCATTGGCAGCGGCGTAATCATTCGTGGCAGCGCCCTCGTGCCTGGGTGGCGCCTGTGGGAAACGTGGTGGCGTAACTGGCGGCACGCGTGTTTGAAAGTGTGGCCGACCAGATAGCGGCCGATACCGCACACTGAAGTCGAAGTATGCTGCGCAGGAGTCGTCTTTCAGTGTAGCAGAGTCTTTCGCTCGATGGTCGAGTCATACCTGAGAATGGAGCTGAAGTATATTCAGTGTACACTTTTACGGGTCCTCCTCGGACGAATTCATGCCTCAGGCGGGTGTGGAAAAGGGGAATTATCTTTCCCCTGCTTTACACCCGCTACACAAATGACGTTCGTACAACCAACAGAAACAACGAAAATCTAGCTGTGTACGCTGACATCACTGCCTACTTATTCAGTGCATCATCGACAACTATCAGTCAAAGACAGACTACAGAATACCTAGAACGACTTCAAAACTGGATTCAACGATGTAGAATTAAGCACAACCCTGACAAAACCCACACCATTTTATTCAAACCCAGAAATTTCCACAGCAAACCCAGACAAAACCCACAACATCTCGACCTTAACTTATGGAACTCTATATTCATACTCACAGGAACTGCAAAATAGTCATGACTGCACTTGGATAAATACCTGAAGTGGAAGACTCACGTAAGACCAGGGTGCGATTTGTGCTTTTACCAGTGGGGGGGATGTCTTAGGGGGTTAATAGAATTATATATGTTACTAGCTTGGACTGTGGCGTTACGCATGGTTAAACAGCTATTTATAAATAGATGTTAATGCCGAAACTCACTATTCACGCGTATGCACTACCAGAAAAGCCATCCTTTGTTATATCTTTAAAAGTACATTATAGGCAAAGCTTATTTACAAAATCGTCTACATGCAGGCGTACAAGGGGAATTCAAAAAGTAGAGGCACATTTGTGAAAAGCTGTACTTATTCTGATGATAGAAAACTGAAACATTTTAATAGTGTTAATAGTAAGGCTTATTAAAAACTTTCAGTGTTCGGCTCCACAAATTTAAATTATATGTAAAGTTTTACTACAGTGAGTGGGAAATAAACATCCCAGGTTGGGATGCATAAACTAAAACCAGAGGAGGGGATGGTATAATGCAGAGGGGGGGAAATCCCCCCCATCCCCCCCCCCTACAAATCGCACACTGCGTAAGGCATATACTAGACAAAGTAAGAGAAAGAATCTAATCACTGGTCCAAGGACTATTTCATGAATGCAGAGCCATCACAGAAATCAGCAAAAAATTGTTCAAATGGCTCTGAGCACTATGGGACTTAACTTCTGTGGTCATCAGTCCCCTAGAACTTAGAAGTACTTAAACCTTACTAACCTAAGGACATCACACACATCCACGCCCGAGGCAGGATTCGAATCTGCGACCATAGCGGTTGCTCGATACCAGACTGTAGCGCCTAGAACCGCTCGGGCACTCCGGCCGGCAGGAATCAGCACCTACAAGACGTACATTAGATAGGCAACATCAAGGAGAGTGTGAGCTAAGGAGCGCCGTGGTCCCGTGGTTAGCGTGAGCAGCTGCGGAACGAGAGGTCCTTGGTTCAAGTCTTCCTTCAAGTGGAAAGTTGGATTTTTTATTTTCAAACAATTATTATCTGTCCGTCCGTCCGTCCGATGCGAGATAACAGCGCTGAAGTATGGGGACGCTACACCTAAACAAACATGACGTCAGTCGACTACAGCGTACGGAAGAGAGAGGAATCGGTTGACCCATGACCTTGCGATCAAATGTTTTCGGTTCCCATTGAAGAGGCACGTCCTTTCGTCTAACCGAGCGAGGTGGCGCAGTGGTTACACACTGGACTCGCATTCGGAAGGAGGACGGTTCAATCCCTCGTCCGGCCATCCTGATTTAGGTTTTCCGTGATTTCCCTAAATCGCTCCAGGCAAATGCCGGGATGGTTCCTCTGAAAGGGCACGGCCGACTTCCTTCCCCATCCTTCCCTAATCCGATGAGACCGATGACCACGCTGTCTGGTCTCCTTCCCCAAACCAACCAACCAACCAACCAACCTTTCGTCTACTAATCGCACGGTTTTGCGGTGCGGTCGCAAAGCACAGACACTAAACTTATTAGAGTGCAGAGATACGTCAATGAACGAACGGACAGATTATAACCTTGGGAAAATAAAGAAAGTAAACTTTTCACTCGAAGGAAGACTTGAAACAAGGACTTCTCGTTCCGCAGCTGCTCACGCTAACCACGGAACCACGGCGCCCCTGAGCTCACAATGTCCTTGATGTTGCCTATCTTGCGCATGGAATACTCAGTTTGTATATTTTGCTTATTTTTTTTCATAGTTCCACACAACTTCTTCCTGTTTTATCGATTGATCCGTGTTCAGTTTTTCAAGGCCTATCCACTGTGCCAACTTATAACTAAATCTGAGGGGGGTGCGATGGGGAGGTTCCCTTGTAAGAAGACTTAATTCATCTACAAGAGGAGCGGCTTACACAGCGTTCATTCGAACGGTTCTTGACTGTTTCTCGTTTTATGGTTAACAGCGGATACGTAGAAGATACGAAATATAGGGGTGCATTTTATCAAGGGTTTGTTCAGAAAATTCGAGAGCGTTACAGAGTTGCTCAGGAGTAGACACTACGAGAGCGTCGTTCTGAATAACTTGAGATTTACTGTTCAAGTTTGACAGCGTACGATCCTAGAGGAGTGAAGCAATATATTATTCCAAATACGAATGCGAAATTACCACGTCAAGAAAATTAGAGGAATTAGACTGAGGCCTAATCGCCAGTCACTCTTCCCATGCACTTCTCGTGACTGGAACAATAAGGAGACGGAACGTTAGTGATGTACGCTCTGCCATAAACCGTGTAATGGCAAACAGAATGATATCTTAGATTTAAAATAAAGTCATTCCCTTAAAGTCAGTGTAAGGCGCAGTCAAATGAAAACCTAACGCCAGCCACAACGGGACTATAGAATGGTTCCATACAAAAGTAATTACCATACACGTTAAGACTGTTGTCCCACTGGGAGACGAGACAATCAGTTCCTGTTTCGTAGAACGCGGTCGGTCGCTGAAGGCTCCACACCCGCACTTCCTCGTCCGACTAAAACCGACTTCTACGCATGTCTTTCTTCAGGTGGCCAAAGATGTGAAAATCACACGTGAAAGATGCTGGCTGCACGGGGAATGCTGCAGTGTTTCCCAAACAAATCGCTGAAGCGAAACATTCGCCCGATTGGGGGTGGGCGTATCGTGCAACAGAATGCTTCCATCCGACAGCATTCCCGGGCGTTTTGTCTTTACGGCAAGTCTCATTTTCTTCGAAATGTCATCATAGTGCTGCACGGTGAATGCGGTGCAACGCTCAAGGAACTCTGCTAGCAGAGGGCCTCTGCATTCGAAGAAGGAAATCACCATGATAGTCTACTATCGGAACTTGTGTGACAGCGTTGGATTTCTTTGGAATGGGAGATGAGGGGTGTTTCCACTGTTCGCTTGGACATTTGCACTTCATCTGTAGGAATTCTATTGGACGGACTCATCTTGTTGCACGATAACTCCCGCCCCACACTGACAATCGGACGAGGCCTACGCTTCAGCAATTTGGTTGGGAAACACTACAAAACCCTCTGTACAAACATGACCGGTAACAATGTGTTTTTCACATCTTTGGTGACCTGAAGAAAGACATACGTGACGTAAATGGACGTATGTTTCTGCCGCACGAGGAAGTGTAAGAGTGGTTGCAGGTGTAAATCCTTCAGCAGCCGACCGCGTTCTACGAAAAAGGAATTGGTGGTCTCGTCACACAGTTGGATAAATGCTTTAAAGCGTGTGGTGATTACTTTTGAATGGAACAATTCCACGGTTGCATTATGGGGGGGGGTATTGCGTTTTCATTTAACAAAGGAAACAATTGATGAACAAAGTAAACAATCTTTACCATTCACCTTGAAGACGATTTATGCGATGAAAACGTTTACAAATTGAAAACCTCTTTAATTCTGACTGAAACAGTAGTACTGTCAATATATTCTATCATACTTTGATACATCTATGCTTTAAATCGTTGTCACTTGGCGTCGACGTTAGTACGGTAGAGGAATGCTTCTTCAAATGATTGTTTTGTTTCCGATTACTAGCCGATATACACAAATTTTATTAGAGTAACAACAAAATTAATGTTTCCTGATTTCCTTTTCATTATCATAAGTTATGTTTTCCTCCGTCATTTCAACAAATTTAGAATACCAGCAATTCGACTTCAACTCTCTACTGAGATGTTGACAGCCAATCTTTCTGTAAGCGCTGCTCCTTCTCCCCTCTTCTGCAGAATAATAATGGCTCCTAGAGACATCTCGTATACAATTAAGCTGCGTCAGTTGTGTGAACAGGGGACGTTTCTGCTTCTGTCATGTTGTTCATCCGACATGCCGCCGCTGTCAAGATCCAAGCGGCAAATGCAGCTTATTCTCGCAGCTTCACTGCTTCTAGACTTGCTGGCTGAGGGCTGAGGTCTGACATTACAGATTCCCGAGAGAATCTGAAAACGAATTGCTATACTCAGATCCTGCACTAGCAAATTGCAGTACATCTGCAATTTTCTCGCCTGGGGAACGTGTGGTTCATGCACACAACAATGGAAAAAGCTGTTTCTTGTCCTAGCTAACTTAGAAGCGGATAATATTAGTCAGAAGAAATTACATCCCAAATGTAAATTGCTTATCACGTACTACAAGCATATCTATGATCGATAACTACTCTAACGAGCTTCTGTTTCCCTTATAACAGAACCAGGATATAACGAAGAGACTAGGGAAAAAGTAACACTTGGCTCGCAAACCATCTATGTGACAAAAGGTTCCACCAAGCTACACCTACAGATATAAGAAATTTCTATCAATTCTCTTTGTGCCGACGACTACTATTTTAGGTAGCAGTACGTTGCTAGATACTCTAAGGAGACACCAGATGCTTAGGTTAGAACCGACCCAAAAAATATGGCACACATGCTTTCATAGGCCTAATATTTCTGGATAGTGCTGTTACTTTGCGACTCAGTTAACACTGAAATGCTGAGCGTTACTACGCCGAAGAGACGTCATCAGCTAAAGTAAGGTTACATGACAACTAGAACACTAATATTACTCGCTAAATTGCTTCGTTACGTCACCTTCAGTCCGATTGCCTTTTACACATACCTGATGAGGGCCTATATCGAGAACGAATACCACCTGGTCACATTATTGCCACGTGACGTTCTAAGAGATCTATATAAGCTTTTTTAAACTGAGTCATCAGTAATCTGACTGGTTTGTTGCGGCCCTCCGGAATTCCTCTCCTGTACCAACCTCTTCATCTCAGAGTAGCACTTGCAATATACGTTCTCAATTACACTACTGGCCATTAAAATTGCTACACTAAGAAGAAATGCAGATGATAAACGAGTATTCATTCGACAAATATATTATACTAGAATTGACATGTGATTACATTTTCACGCAATTTGGGTGCATAGATCCCGAGAAATCAGTACCCAGAACAACCACCTTTGGCTTTGATACGCCTGGGCATTGAGTCAAACAGAGCTTCGACAGCGTGTACAGGTACAGCTGCCCATGCAGCTTCAACACCATACCACAGTTCATCATGAGTAGTGACTGGCGTATTGTGACGAGCCAGTTGCTCGGCCACCATTGACCAGACGTTTTCAATTGGTGAGAGATCTGGAGAATGTGCTGGCCAGGGCAGCAGTCGAACATTTTCTGTGTCCAGAAAGGCCCGTACAGGACCTGCAACATGTGGTCGTGCATTATCCTGCTGAAATGTAGGTTTCGCAGGGATCGAATGAAGGGTAGAGCCACGGGTCGTAACACATCTGAAATGTAACGTCCACTGTTCAAAGTGCCGTCAATGCGAACAAGAGGTGACCGAGACGTGTAACCAATGGCACCCCATACCATCACGCCGGGTGATACGCCATTGTGGCGATGACGAATACACGCTTCCAATGTGCGTTCACCGCGATTTCGCCAAGGACGGATGCGACCTGGATTCATCCGAAAAAATGACGTTTTGCCATTCGTGCACCCAGGTTCGTCGTTGAGTACACCATCGCAGGCGCTCCTGTCTGTGATGCAGCGTCAAGGGTAACCGCAGCCATGGCTCCGAGCTGATAGTGCATGCTGCTGCAAACGTCGTCGAACTGCGGATGGTTGTTGTCTTGCAAACGTCCCCATCCCTTGACTCAGGGATCGAAATGTGGCTGTACGATCCGTTACAGCTATGTGGATAAGATGCCAGTCATCTCCACTGCTAGTGATACGAGGCCGTTGGGATCCAGCACGGCGACCCGTATTAGCCTCCTGAACCCACGGATTCCGTATTCTGCTACCAGTCATTGGATCTCGACCAACGCGAGCAGCAATGTCGCGATACGATAAACCGCAATCGCAATAGGCTACAATCCGACCTTTATCAAAGTCGGAAACGTGATGGTACGCATTTCTGCTCCTTACACGAGGCATCACAACAACGTTTCACCAGGCAACGCCGGTCAACCGCTGTTTGTGTATGAGAAATGGGTTGGAAACTTCCCTTATGTCAGCACGTTGTAGGTGTCGCCACCGGCGCCAAACTTCTGTGAATGCTCTGAAAAGCTAATCATTTTCATATGACAGCATCTTCTTCCTGTCGGTTAAATTTCGTGTCTGTAGCACTTCATCTTCGTGGTGTAGTAATTTTAATGGCCAGTAGTGTAATATTGAACGTATATCTACTTGATGTTGAAATATCACGTACATTATTTACTTATTTTTGTATTGAATAATATGTGTTCTTTCACAAAATTTGAAAACAGGTTGGAGAAACTTGACCTCCACCCTCACCCTCCTCTTCCCGTGGTTTCAACATCCCATGAGTAGGAGGGCACTAGTTGTCACACCACTCCACTCGAGCCTAAGATGCCCTCAGTGTGAATGACAATCAGTGCGCTGCACAGCAACTGCGTCCTGTCCGAAACATGGCCCAAATTTTTCACAGGATCGATTTCAGGGGCTGACAGCTTGGAAGTGCTCTTTTTCTCCTTTAAATATGAAGTTGGTGATGTTTCCAAGTGAATGGAACTAGAACGCTCTCTGAAGATGTCCAATGCAGTTATGGAAGAATCGTCAGGAACGAAAATGTTTCAAGAAACTCGACGACACAAACAGGAAGATTCAGCAGAATCTAAATAATACTAAAACGCCTCTCGCATTTCACAACAGACTTTGCAAAAAACACTGTTTTCTGAAAAACCTTACGATAGAGCACTGAAATGAGTATCACTAACATCTAATTCTCACTCAGATGTCAAAATTTCACCTACTAAGGAGATATGGTTACTTAGTTTTTCGGAGAGGCAAATGGAGGTTGCAGCAGACAACACCGAAACTAAGTATCACTGTCATATCGCTGACGTCAGCTAATAGTGTATGTGTATGTGTAGTACGTTTAGTGTGTTTAGGGATTGGCGTTAAAATATGAATAAACAATGCAGCATCAGATTTTTACATTATGGTAAAATTTCTCTGGAAAGATGTAGAAAGGAAACAGTATTCGAGACTAGGCAAAAGAAAACGAGATTGCGGTGTTTTTAACAGACTGACATTGTATTTTGTAGGATGGCGCCCCTATTCTCCCATCTGTCGTTTGCCTAAATTACTCCAAGCAAATGACAGTATGGCTCCTTCTACAAGGACACGGCTAAATACCGTCGAAATGGACCTGTTAGTATTAAACTGTTTGTAGATACGACTTACGTTGTATCTCCTTAAACAATGATACGATATGTATAAAACTACTACTATATGCGCTTTTGAGTCTAACGTGTCATAATCTGACGATTCTTCATTTCGTATTTCTTACGTCATCTCGATTAGTGTTACCATTCTGCTGCTCTCATATTCAGCTCCTTTCAATGCTAAGACATTATAGGTATATGGAAAACCATGAATATACTTTTATATTAATAATGGATATGGGTGAGATCGTTACCGACAGAATAAAATAAGTTCCCAAACATTCGAATAATGTGTAATATATGAAAGATAATTTGCACTAAGATCTCACTTTGGAATATATGCGCCTAGACCTGGTAGTTATTCGCATTTCAGAAGCAGGCAGTATGTTAGTTGTTAGACGTCTGGCGTGCGGAACGGGCGTCCCTCCCGTAGAACGTAGTCATCCACGAGTTTCCCCGCGTCGGAACTCTCAAAGTTCTGCGGTAAACGCCACCTTTTGTGTGCGTCGGCTGCCTGATACACAACTGTAGTTCAAATGGAGCATCGCCACATCTGTCCAATGCAACAGAGCCGCAGCTTGTCTACTGGCCTTACATCCTGCTCTGCGATGCCTCTAGGGCAGTGGTAGTCAACTTCTTCCCTATCACCCACAAGAGGGTGTTCCAGCTTTCATGGTGGGCGGTAGGCGTTACGGTTTTAAAAACATAATAATCTGCATAATTTTTTACTTAAAGTATTAATATGCTTTAATTTTCTATAACTCTGATTCACAATTTTGTAGTGTAAATTTACTTACCTACTTCATAAATTACCATTATCTAGGAAGCGATGGGCGGTTAGAGAATCTTACTAGCAATAGAAATACAAAAGTGGGCGTTAGGTAAAAAGGTTTGACCACGTTTGGTCTAGGGCACTTGTTACTGAATGACACGTTTATAGCATCATGCTGACAATACGTTACCGAGAAAACAAGATGGTTGTTCACGGGAGTGTAAACTCAGGTGGCCACCAATAGTGGTACTTACAACCAGTAAATCGTTAGTAGTGCTTTAGAGACTACTGCTTGGTCATATACTGTTGCGTTTATGTGGTGTTAGTTACATACAGTAACATTTAAACAGCTGTTCACACCTACAGTTAGTCAAGCTTTTACTGCTGGTACCTTTGTTACTTCTAGTTCGTTTCTGTGTATTTTTCACTCAGCTTTTTTGTAAGTTAATCATCTATAGTTTCAGCTTGTTAGACATCTGCTTTTGTAAGTAGTGATGGATTTTTAGTTCTGATGGTTAGCCACATATATTACCAGGCACTCGTAGTTAATCATTTATTATTACAGCTACTAAGCCATATGCAACCTACAGGTGGTGATTCACTTTGCTACAGGTGGTTAGCTATACATAAATAATGACCTATAGGCATTCTATTCTTATAGTTACGGATGCTTTACTCTGTAGTTACAGGTGTTATTTTCGCTTAACAAGGACTTTTAGTCATTCCGTTTCATGTAGCCCAACCTGTTGTACCTATTTCGCACAAGTAATATTAATGTAGCTAGGTATAATTACTTCATGAAGCGCATTTAACTTTATAAACATTTCTGAATTAGTTACTCCACTGTAACAGAAGTATACAACGATGCCCAAGTTTCCTTCTTCCTATAGTTATTTTTGACCCTCCAGTTTAGCTACTGACTAGAAATTGTTTCTCCATATACCCCCGTTATTGCTTCCCTCCGCTTGGTGCACCTTGCGCGCTGTTGACACTGCCCTATTTCCTGCTAGCACGGTTCAAAAAATACGTCTGAGCACTATGGGACTTAACTTCTGTGGTCATCAGTCCCCTAGAACTTAGAACTACTTAAACCTAACTAACCTAAGGACATCACACACATCCATGCCCTAGACAGGATTCTAACCTGCGACCGTAGTGGTCGTGCGGTTCCAGACTGAAGCGCCTAGAACCGCTCGGCCACACTGGCCGGCTGCTAGCACGGTATTGATGTCTTACACCAGCTCATCGATGTGTTTTAAAACTTACGATACCTCATAATTGGTGTGAATGACGCTGTTGCAACCTTTCTCGAATCTTACTTGCTACCTGAATATATTCCAGTACTTGCTGTTTCACTATTATAGAAATATACAATTGTGGCCAAGCTTCATTTCCTCTATAGTTATTTTGTGACACTTAATCGTAGCCAGTGACAAAAAATTGTCTCTCCACTTTCTCCGCTTACAGCTTACAGCCCATGATGCGCTTCGCACTTTGATTTTGCTGACAATTTCCTGCTAGCAACATTCTAACATCACTAAAGTTGTTTCAGAAATTACTTCCCAAATATCCCATCCGTAGCGTCACACGATACGATATTAACCCTCAATTTTTTTTAAATCGCTTACTACACTGAGTATGTGCATTTTCATTTTTGTCTATGCCTTAGGCAACTACAGTTAGCAAATGTTTTCTCCATTTATTTATTGTACTTTTACCCCCACCCTAAGGCCAACCTCAAGAAATGTATGTCATTGGCTGATTATCTTCAGCTCTGGCGTGATCTCTGCACTTGTTGTCGACTTTCATCATACTGTTTCTAGACAGGAATTGTGATCTACTTGTAAGCACTGAGGAGATCTTTTTGCATGAATGAATTTATTATTGTATTACATATTGTTATTGCATTTTTAGGACTAAAGCAGGATGTTGCATACATCTACTTCTTTTTGATGCTCACAAATAATCGGTGATTATAGTATTGTAGTACCGACGGGAAACGACCAAGTCCTGCTAGTTCGAAATACAACGTACGGAATGTTACGAAACAAGAGAATGTGGTGACCTTTGTGTGACAATGGCTAGACCTTGGAGGGCGTTTGTATAAAATGTCAGAGTCTTCTAAAATCATCGTGAAAATGTACTGACTAGAAGAGTGAGGGTAGCGATGGTCACGTGTAGCGATAACACTATAACCTGTAAAAATAAGATATCATTGCAGAAAGCGAACAAGGGTAAATGAGGGATGAAATCCTTGAAAGGGCCACTTGTCATGAAGAGCATATAGCAGCCGTAAGACATGAATTAACGGCAAATACCTCCATCCACTCAGCCTTCGAGTAATAGTGCACCATTAAAGCCAATGAGATGGTGACGGCCCTGCGACAACACGCCAAGTCAGGGACTGGCGGAGACGAAGGGGACAACTGAATAAAACTCGAAAGTAGGCCACTGTGAAAAATTGATTGCAGTCAGATTAAGAAGTCTGTAGTTGTATCAGCAGTGGCAGCCGAGGAGAGGAGCCAGGTAGGGCTAAGCAGAGTTATCTGCAGTAGTTGCGGCGCAGTTGATGGAATCCTATTCGACTTGCTAGAGACTTTTGCGTGTCGTGTTACAGGTGCGGTCTCCGTTCTAAGTATACTGAACGGTGTTCGGTACTCACCGTCTCTACGTAGATCCCAGATCCCTCCGTGGGTACAACTCCTTCAGAGCCAGTATATCGGGAGTTAATACTGGTTTGTGAATAAAGTCAGAAGTTGTAACATATTATTACTGTTCGTCATTTCAGTACTTATTCCCAGCCTTACCTTTTATAAATTTTACAACATAGTCAGGTCAAACTCTCTCTTACTTAGGGCAACCGACTGTTTCCCTTCTTCGTGAATCCTGTCGCCTCATCCCAAGCATTCAAATCCACAAGGTGTTCGGAACTTCCCATTACAAACTTCCAGGACTAAAGGAGTGAGTTAATAATATTTTGAACAGGAACTCTTGTCCGTAAACGTATCGTTTCCGTTCTACGAAGGTTTTAATTCAGTTCTTTAAGTCATCCATTTCTGCTTGAGGAACGAATTACGGGCGACACAGTACAGTTCGAAAGGAAACATAACTAAATATTCACTTACCAT
Source organism: Schistocerca americana (assembly GCF_021461395.2). Classification (NCBI taxonomy): domain Eukaryota; kingdom Metazoa; phylum Arthropoda; class Insecta; order Orthoptera; family Acrididae; genus Schistocerca; species Schistocerca americana. The sequence continues at coordinate 351,763,471 of NC_060121.1, read as the reverse complement.
TTGAGGACATTTGTTTGTATAAACACTTAAATGTTACTTGTTTACATTATTACAAACAATAAAGAACTCAGTATACCGTGTGTACTGAACAGTTCAAAAAATGGTTCAAGTGGCTCTCAGCACTATGGGACTTAACTTCTGAGGTCATCAGTCCCCTAGAACTTAGAACTTCTAAAACCCAACTAACCTAAGGACATCACACACACCCATGAGCGAGGCAGGATTCGAACCTGCGACAGTAGCGGTGGCGCGGTTCTTGACTGTAGCGCCTAGAACCGCTCGGCCAGCCTGGCCGACGTACTGAACAGTACTGATGCATATCAACAGCGCCTCGATGCGGCGACCACCAATGTTGTTACAGACATTGTAATGTACCTACAAAGTATGATCTGGTACACATTCTCCATCCCACCTGCTGTCTCTTCAGTTTCCAGTGCAGCGGCCAGAACTCCTTCCACTTCATCTTCTTCTGTTCCTACAGGACAGGCGGACGTTAAGTGATAGCTGGTGACTAACTGGCGTAATACGCATCATCCTGTGTACCGTATTGCATACCAGTGCAAGCAACTCTGAGACTCTTCTCTTTTCCTCAACAGACGTGGATGCGTCACCAACCTTAACTGAAATCATCGTAGAACGGAAACTGCACGTTTCCGGACATGACTTACTATTCAAAATATTGTGTACTCACCCCTCTACAAGTCCTAGAAGTTTGAACAGGTATTTCCGAACACCCTGTTTATGTGTACCACCATGCAAGTGGAAGTGATCGAGTACCCTTAAGCACACTGGACTCGCATTCGGGAGGACGACGGTTCAATCCCGTCTCCGGCGATCCTGATTTAGGTTTTCCGTTCAAATGGTTCAAATGGCTCTGAGCACTATGGGAATTAACTTCTGTGGTCATCAGTCCCCTAGAACTTAGAACTACTTAAACCTAACTAACCTAAGGACATCACACACATCCATGCCCGAGGCAGGATTCGAACCTGCGACCGTAGCGGTTGCGCGGTTCCAGACTGTAGCGCGTAGAACCGCTCGGCCACTTCGGCCGGCCTAGGTTTTCCGTGATTTCTCCAAATCCTTTCAGGCAAGTGCCGGGATGGTTCCTTTGAATGGGCACGGCCGATTTCCTTCCCCGTCCTTCCCTAACCCGAGCTTGCGCTCCGTCTCTAATGACCTCGTTGTCGACGGGACGTTAAACACTAATCTCCGCCCCCATCCTCGAGTACCCTTACGTGTTTATAAGAATATAAACGCTCCCATTTGTTAAATTGTCTCTGTAGGAAGTTAGTCCCACATAACACTCACAAACACAGTTGACAGTGGCGTCAGGTACACACGGTGTGTCTCGAACAGCATGCTGCAACCGGCTATATACATTTTTGGGACATATGTTAATGTGAATGGTATCTATTCATTACCATTTCTTGCATAAAATATAGACGGGACATTAAGTTTTACAGACGACGAGATAATACAACTGATTCAGAGAATGCTAGTTACAGATACTTGAGAGCATCAATTAGATTACGAAAAGTGTGTTTGGATTTAAGTTATGAGAATTCACAATAATCGGTTGCAGAATCTCGGATCACATAGACTGATGGTTATTCATTAGCAAACAGTTAGAACGTTAAGCACATTCTTCTGAATGACAGAAAATCCTAAACATGACAGAGCATATTGTTAGAAATGTCGTTTAACGAAACAACTAAACATGTTTTGGGGTAGTAGATCACAAGGAAATGCAGTATGTTAAAAATATGCAACACTTATGCTAAAGATATTGTATATTTTTAAAAAAGAAAAAGAGAACGTATTGTGAAACCTGGAGAAGAAATTGAAGGAGCGAGCATTGAAGATATATACTCCAACCAATAAAAATATTTTTGTGAATTTTGCACATGTACAACAAAAAAGTTAGTTTTTGTCAATATCGGAGCGACGAATACGAATCTGGGTCACTCTTTGACGAATGAGGGAGATTGCGGAGAAAACTAAATATTGGGCCAACTGTGCAAGATACTACTTATAGCACGACATCACAGAAAATTTTAGCACCAATAAATACTTCTAGTGGGCTCTAGGAGAGAAACGGCGAAAAACAGAAACTAATTCCCACTTGTCAACTAAAATTGCTATCATCCCGTACGTGTACATTACGCAACTACTTCTCAATTTCTCTTTGCTCACAATGTAACAACATAATTTGACTTCTTATGCCATTAACGAATACTAACAACGGCTTCTCATTTGACCTGACCTTTCCCAACTAACAATCCACTGTATGCCTGGTATAAATTCCAGCGCCAAAATTCTCCTGATAATCGTATTTCTTTGTTTTTACTTCGGTAGGTAGCTGTATGTACTTATATCAGAATTACGGAACACAAACTTTAATTAACGAAATACGCCAACTTCACAAATTAACTACTGCTCCCAGCCTGCTTGCGAAACTTTCCCTTAATTGCTTTAAAACCGGTGTGGCCACCCTTCCCTAGCCTTACAGATAATACCAAAACCGAAGGAATAAATAAAATACTTTTTTTATTTGTTAATCACGCCACATTGAGTGAGAAGAAACAGCTGTGCAAAAAATGAGATTCTAAGTTGCTATCTTTTTTCCCTTAGTTTTATTTTCCTTCTCTGTGAATGGTTCATGAAAACTATGAGGCACTGACACCAACCCATCATATGAAGCTAACTACGTGCAGAATTTGCGAATATTTGCTTTCATATTTGGTTTCGTTTCCGTTTATAACGAAATGGCTCTAGTACGATTTAAAAAATCCAAAGTCTGGTTTAAGAGGCGCGCACTAAAAATAAACATAACTGTCCCGACCGTATGTATCGTTCTCTATAACTCGTTCTAAGGATCGGGAATCCTTCTCCTCACTACCATATTTATGCATCTTTATGCTGCAGTGCAGACATGTGCTTTAATATTTGAAATTAGAAATAATTAGGCCGCAACAAAGCATAATAGTCTCCTCTCTGATTTGAGTTCGCTTATTACTGACAATGAGGTTTCGTAACAGCATTCCGCACTTGTACGTACAGAAAACGTAGCACTTCACACAAATGAAAATAATGGCTTCAGTAACTTCTTATTGTTACTGTCGTTTGGAGATGGTTCCGAAGCAACGTTAGACGATAACCTAATCTGTGAAAGGCTCTTCATACCTTCATAAATCTGCAACCTACTTCCATATGGGCCAGCGTACTGTAGTCGAGAATTGTACCCCTCTACAGCAATGGTTCACAATCTGGGGGTACCCTGAGGGAAACAATGAAGTTTTCTGAGGGACAGTGGTAGGAAGACGAAAGGTCTGATTGTGTTTCAGTGTTGAAACTAAATTTTTTATAAAAAACCGTAACCATTATCAGAATTTTTTAAACTCTGACATTGATTATATTAGTTATCAAAAACTGTTTTCTGTCCCCTCTCAATAACTGACGTTAATGCTTCACAGCGCTTAAGATTACAGATACCTCACACAATCTGCTTGCTACAACATACTTTGTGCTTCGTACCATGCACCGATGACGGTAAAAGTGACACATATGCGTAACAAACGCTAAATATCTCATTAAAATATCTTCTCCAACTTGTAGACAGTTCCGGCAATAGACTAGAAATTGCTTCATTACTCTTTTCGAAACAAATAAATGAAGTAATTGACACCAGATCACAACAGTAAATAGGTAAGGGCAGCGTGCTGTGCACAATATTATTTTATTATTATTATTGTTATTGTTATTATGCTCAGAAACAAAACACTAACAGCCGGAATTTCCAATTTCTGCAATTCAAAGGTAAGGAGTCCAGCATCCATTGATTTACGTACAATGAGTATAGTACATTTTATCATCAACCTTGTCACCTAACTCACGTAATTTCTCTGTTATTTTATCGTCCAAATCTTTGCGTATTGAAGAAGATATTTCATCTTTTACCAAACCCATGTCAGCTCTTAATCCATTCTCTATCGAATTCATCCTACATTTCATTGAGCCTATATCGATTTCTATTGAACCCCTCATTTCAAATAACTTACTCCAATTGCCCGAATTCAAACTGCATGCCTGATTTATTACTGGTTCCACTTTTGTTTCTGTCTCAGTTTCCTGTACATAATTTTCACCCTCTGTGAACATTTTTCCCGCCTTTTCCTGATAGGAATCATCAACCTCTAACTTTATAGTCACACTGTTTATTTCTTATTTTATTGAGATACCCAGCCCACCGTCGTTACTCAGCTCACCGTTCAACAATTCCGAACAAGACCTACGCCTTTGTGGCTGCCGTCCCGCCTGCAACGTCTAGTTCAACAACTTTGATTTTCTATTGTTTGACCAAAAATCCCACCAACCAATGTTAATTATAAAATCAAATTTGCAATGTCCCAGGCGCTGGACAATCATAAGATTGAAACTGTACAATCAAACGTCACCACGTGTAACACCCCCCCCCCCCTTTTCCGTCTCCAGATAGTAGAGTAATTAAAGAACTACAGTGTTGCTAAAGGTTTGATATTAATTCGGAATAAGGCATCGAATCCAGAATGAAAATATTACCGGGAAGAACTCAGGTGCTGTCATAACTTTGTTATTGTGGGCTTTACTTCACGCAATAACGATAGGCAGACATAAAAAATATAGCAAATAATATGGAATCTATCCAGAGAAATTTTGGTCTGAGATGATGAATTATTTTTGACTCTGGAAATTACTGTAAATGAGCGGTCGCCAGCTCACTTAGAGTGAGCGAAATCAGTCAAAGCATGACTTTGAAATTAAATCACGTTACTATTGTAGTACGTTTGCAGGCGTGGACAGCCGCAAGGGCACTGACTTGCACTCATTACCAAAACACAAAAATCACCCATAAAATTTTCTGTCATGGACAAAGGAAACTTGCAACTACCTAATGAAATTAACTCAAGTTCATTACACTACCAGTTACATAACACCTTAACTGCGTGACTCACCATCATGCTAACTGCCATTAAACTGTTTTTCAAAGGTAAACTTTTCGAAAGAATATTAGTATTTGAATGGTCTGTTCTACAATAATAAGCGGTTTTTAAAATGATTGTAGAGTTCGCTTCTTTGATCTACCGTTGTGTAAATTACTTCTCACATAATATTGTCTGAAGTACTGTTAATTATATTGCTTTGCCAAATTATTTGGCAATAATCAGTAACGTAACTAGCAAATCCACAATATACTAACTTTTTGTTACGTAAATTACTTCTCACACAAAATTATCTGAACTTTAAATATTGTTGACTACACTGCTTTGTCAAATTATTTGTCAATAATCAGAACTTAACTAGCAAGTGCAAAAAAAGAACTATCTTTATTGTTCACTTTCGATTAAACTATTAATGAATTAGGTAAACTTCACTCATCTTATCATTTACTTTTAGTTCAAAATGATATACTCGGTTAGTTATCGATACTGAGAGGATCCTGTCGGTTAGTTATTACTGAAGGTTACACACCTTAACACACTTAAGTTGCTAAAGAATTTGTTACTGGACGATTCACAGCTAATACTGGAAAGCTTTTTACAATCCTAAATGATAAACTGGTCGGGATTTACTTCATAGCGGTGCGGTCGGTGCGGCAAGGACCATTATACCACGACAATAAACGGCAACATGCTCTTCCACAACTCTGGGCCCCTGAGCTCTTCTTAAACACTGTTTAACCTCGATAATCTGCACTGTGCCCAATTACTTCTACACATTATGCCTGGCCATACCGAAAGTGGAATCTCGCAATGAAACATATCTTACATCCTCTTGCATCCGACTCCCTCCTTCAGTACTAGTAGTAGGATAGTGGAGTTACGAGCACAGTTTTGATATCAAATTGATATGCAAATTAATTAAATTGATCAATTGATCAGATCCAACCCCCGCCCTGACCACCCCCTCCCCCGACAAAGCCCACCCTGGCTCCCCACATGATGTCACATGTTTTCCCATCTGCACCTGTGCCCAAGCCACCTCCTCCTAACCTCCCCCCCCCCCTCCCACCCATCACCCCTTCCGCCAACCTACCATACTGGTAGATACTCTGAATTATGGCGGGAATTTCGAATTTTGGCGGAGATTTCGTTGTCTCACGGCTGTGCCGACATCACACCCCTATCACCACCTGGGAATTGGCAGCAAAAGGACTCAGTCTGTGCTGCACAGGATGGACATATGTCTTTATTTAAACAGTCTTTATTTAAACAATTTGAGGCAGTGCCTCCATCTGGTGTCTTCACCATGGGGACTGAAGTCCATCTGACCTAGTATACAGCAGTGCCACCAGAGGGCGCCATTATATCTCCTGTGACATAATCCAAGATAGCCGTCTGGATGGGGGAAATGGTGGGAAAGGATTCAGCCTGATCTGACCTGCTGGAGAGAGGAACGAGTGTACTTTATTTGTTTTTCGAACAATTTATTTAGGGACAGATTTTATGTAGTTTATTTATTATGCTGATACAAAACACTCACCCTGATGTGCTAGATTTTGCAGTAAATAGTTTACAGACCTGCAAGCAACTCGTAAATAATGCAGTATACTGATATACAGCAGCCGGCCGTTGTGGCCGTGCGGTTCTAGGCGCTTCAGTTCGGAACCGCGCTGCTGCTACGGTCGCAGGTTTGAATCCTGCCTCGGGCATGGGTGTGTGTGAAGTCCTTAGGTTAGTTAGGTTTAAGGAGTTCTAAGTCTAGGGGACTGATGACCTCAGATGTTAAGTCCCAGAGCCATTTGAACCATTTGATATACAGAAACGCGAAAAACTTGTAAATTACTGACATAATGCAGTAAACAGCAAACAGAAGTACAAACTACTCCTCCATTACCGAAATAATGCATATGTAACGCTATGCAGACACGCTCATGACGCTTACATACCCGAAAATAACGCAGTGCACAAACACTCAGTGCACTTAAAAATTCAACTTATCAGCATCTCGAACCCTGGTCCTCCTGGGCGGAAAGCCCAAGTGTACCCAGCTAACGCAATTAAATCGCTGGAGGCCATGAGGCGATTGGAATTGATGGGAAATTAAAAATGGCAGTGGCCTTTCCAGGACGCGAACACTGATTCTACAGGATGCAAAGTCCAAGTGCACCCTCTGACACATGGAAACTGTCCAGATTGCGGGAAAGGAAGGTTATGTTAGTGCACTTTATTTATTTTGGTGGGGAAATGGCTGCAAATAGCATCCCTAATTACGTAATTAATCACAAAGATCGGTACTAATTACTTAACTATATGCATAGCGCTGCAGAAGGACGGCATAAAATCGCAATACAGCGCAAAAACTGACAATACCATGCAAGTAGTGTTATCCTGCTGGGAAAAAATTTCGCAATACCACTCGAAACCAGAGACAGAATCACTCAAGCTGAACCTTACACCTACAAGACCGCGGGAAAAAGTCTTGGGTGTAAGGTACTATTTTCATTCTTTTTGGGCCGTCCTGTGTGGCCGTGCGGTTCTAGGCGCTTCAGTCTGGAACCGCGTGACCGCTACCGTCACAGGTTCGAATCTTGCCTGCGGCATGGATGTGTGTGATGTCCTTAGGTTAGTTAGGTTTAAGTAGTTCTAAGTTCTAGGGGACTGATAACCTCAGATGTTAAGTCCCATAGTGCTCAGAGCCATTTGAACCATTCTTTTTGGCAGGAAATATGTTCAACTCATGAGACGCTGGTGTTGTATAGACAGAAGTTTAAAAATTATATTACCTGTAAGCATATAGCGTCTTATGCTGTTTGACATCAGAATTCACAACACACGCATACTAAAAATCACCCTTCAGCGATACTGCAATGTCAAAGACAGTGTGAGGTGGTCTTTCTAATTTTATTCTAAGACTGCTAGAATTCTCTGTGACTCCCACCCGCATAGAGCTAGAACATAAATTTTGTGCTGTGCTCGAGGTGCTAGACATATAAAGAGCGCTTTCTGGTGTACTTTGATGATGTATACATTCGGGAATTAACAGTCAATGGATGTATTCCACAGTCATCTATCCACATTTGCAATGATACTCGCAAAGTAGAGAAGGGACGTTTTAGTCATTGGTCAGTGTTGAACTTACTGTAAAATTGCTAAAATTTTTCGCACTATCGACTGTGGTTCTTATTATTACATTACACCGACGGCGTCTTTCCACCCAATCTGTCCATTGGTACACTGTTGGTTACCTCATAATGATAGACTGACATCGCTTGTTTGAGATGGAGGAAGAGCTTTGTTGGAGGGGCAACACTTTCTGGGGATGGCTAGCACCGAAACAGTGATCGCGTACATGATTGCAATATGAGGAATCAGTCGAAACGGAATGCAGAGCCATCAGCTATTCTATCACTGTGACAGATGAGTTTAAACGTAGAGGTCATCAATCAGCTTTGGACAGCAGTTTGGAAACTCTCCATAACACCGCAAAGCTCTTGCAGTTTCCTTATGTTCTAAGTGTCTTTTATTTAAAATCATCCAATGCGTGTGGTGTGTTGCGGTAGCAGCAGTAGCAACATGATTTACACAGTGCAACGTCTAATTTTCTGCGAGAAGTAGTGGATCAGAACATGTTAATGTCGGTTTAGAACCTGACATGGACCTCGAAGTCGTGGCGGAAAAACAAAATGTTTGGCAGTGTACAAAGCGTATTACAGCACAAAAAGCAATGTTCAAACAACGACACAGGTTCAAAGAGAGCGTCCCTTGCGACTTATTGTATAGTGTGTGGGATATAGTCATCCTCCTACAGTACTGTCGATGCAACTTTACACTGGTCTGTGTAATGGATCAATACTTGTATATTTAATAGGCTCGTTACATGTGCACAATGCTGATAGTTCGTAATTTTTCTCCGCTGGATGGTACAGAGTAATGATGTTAGAATGTTTGGGTAATAGACGTGAATGGATCCTGAGGGATGCAGATCTGCTTTGATACCAAGTCTTATTAATTTTCTCAGCAAGAAACTTCACCACAACTGATCGCACTGTCGTCGTGTTGTAGGAGCAGGCTCCATTTGACACTGACTTAACACATCTACGAAACAATGTTCCCACTTCCACCGAGTGGTCAAAACAATCTCCTATAGCGTTAACTCATCTCACTGTGTTTCTAAACAAGTTGTAGAATGTGGTGGATATTGCTCTCTCCGACTTCTGGGTAAAATTGCTAAAATTTATCTCGCTATCAACTGCAGTGTGTATTGCAGTACATTGCTCCACATCAGTGGCGTCTTTCCAATCCTGACTGTCCATTGGGTATGCTGTTGATTAATGCATAATGATTGACCGACACCACTCTGTTGAGATGGAGGGATCCTTGATGGAACACTGGATATCTGCTACTTGTTACTGTGGAACATGGGACTAAATGTGGAGGTCATCACCTTAAGAGAACTGTTTGGAAGCGTTACTCATTGCTACAGACTCGTGCTATTTACATATGCTGTGATACCCTACACATGTTTTTATTTTATTTTATTTTTCACCAAGAAAATAACAGTACCTCTTCTTATTTGTGCTACCTCACAAGTGTTGTGGACAGCAGCTTCCAGAGATGGTCAACACCGGAACAGCAGTCATGTAAATGACTGTAATATGAAGGAACAATCCTTTTCGAAAAGGAGCAGCGAGACATCCGCTACCCTTTCGATGGGAAGATGAAATTAACTGTACAGGTAATTACCTTCGAATAGTTCTTAGAAGTACTCTACAATACCGCAGACTCTTCCAGTTTCCATATGTTGAGGTGTCTTACACATTTTTGTCAATGAGAAACATCACACCTGTGTTTTATTTCTACCAGCCTGTGGGGTGGTAGCTGTACAGTTTATGCCATGCGATGCTTAGTTTTCTGTGAGAGCCGGAGGATCAAAGCGTGTTAATGTTGGTTTAGCAGCAGCTGACATGAGTCTGGAAGTTATAGTAGAAAAATCAAAGTGTATGGCGGTGTACACTGATTGGATGTGTTACAACTGAGAAAGCAATGTATTAAACTGCTTATGAAGGAGCAATACAGTAACCCTCTTGTGTGATCTATAGTCTGTTGTATATGATCATCTTACAGTACGGGTGACGAAACTTTACACCGATTTGTGGGAATGACTTCAATCACGAACCACCTGCTCCAATACCTGTATATGTAATAGGATCGCCACATATGTTTGGGTGACAGACTTGAATGCACCGTGAGAGAAAAAAAGGTGGTTCATTTCTAGATATGAGAGTGCCACAAATATGATTCATCAGTGGCTGTAAATATTAAAAGATGTGTCTACAGAATCCAACGCAAGTAAGTGGTTGAAAGGACAGAATTGATTCCAATTTGCAGACAGTATTACTGCCAGAAAGTATTACATTATCAGTGTCTCGTGTGTATACCTGTACACTCAAGACCGCTCTTTATACGGAGTGACAGTAATGTAATCGTGACGATCTTATTTCTAATAGCATGGTCCTTACGCAAAATGTATGTTGTGGGCTGTAGAGTCCCTCTGTGGTCAGCTTCAGATGTCATTTCTCAATAGTGTTCCTCGAAAAGAACATTGTTTTCCCTCCACGGAATCCCATTTGACCTACCTGGTGAGTGTAATCCTCTGACAGAAAAAAAAATTTACTCGGCATGCAAAGGGACTCCCATGAGCGATCTAATTTCGAAATAACGAGGACATTCTGTGGTGATTGGTAGTTTTCACATCACAATAGTCGAAGTTTTTATTCCTGATTTTACGCAGTGTGGGTATGTCTCTGCTGATCATTTGTGATCGGTGGCGGTGCACTTCGCTGGACGTCACAAAATAATAAGATGCGACTGCAGTCGAATGTAAAAACTATACCGATTTACTCATAAAACAAAATGTAAATGGGCTTTGTCTATTTTCATGAAAAGAGGACGTTTATTATCATCGCAAATGTTTCTTTTTCTTTTTTTTTTAATAGTTGCTTTATTATAGGAGCCGAGTTGATGTTAAAGTTCCCATCGCAAAACGGCAGGCGACTGCCGTACGAGACCATGCCTCTCCCTCGCTGCCATCTGGAGCGTCCTACGTGAAGTTAAATAAAAGTGTTATCCATCGCAGAACGAGAGGCCTATTGGAAGCATTGGGGACCTGTCTAGTCTGTGACAGCTCGTCGCCACAGGTGCGCCCCCTAATCGTTAGGGGCGGCTGTGTCACTATACTTTAGACAACCAAGATGCATTTGGGACAGCCATTCTTTTCTCACCTATTCTTTAGTTAACTGTAACTGCTTTTGTGTTGATGAACGACCATCGCCACAATGCGGACAGCTTCCAGCAGGTGCCATGAGCCTGTAAGAGGAGTAGCTCCCTCCCTCCCTCCCTCAATCCATCCTATAGGTAGTTTAAGGGAGGGAGGGGAGAGGGCCTCGATTTTCGGCAGTTTGTGATTGTACATGGAGGAGGAGAATGCATGTTCAGCTACCACTCCATTTGAGCCTTTTAGGACGACGATTTTCCCTAGTACATGTGCTGCATTATGACATGTTCATTACAAGTGCTCGTTTTTCCATGACAATTTCGAAGTGTAATTAGAACTGTGGTGCATTTTCTCCATCAGCTGAGATAGCATGTATGGCTTCAGTTAGCTGGGCTGTAGGGTGATTTTTAGTAGGTGTCTGTAGCGAACTCCAATTTCAAATAGCGATAGAAGCGGTAGGCTTACAGGTAATATACTTTTCAAACACCTCGCAGTCCAATATCAGCAGCTCATCAGTTTAACAAATTTCCCACCAAAATAAAGATAGTACCTTAACCCCAGTCTTTTTCCCGCCAGCTTGTAGGTGTAGGGTAGAGTTTGAATGTGCCTGCAACTGGTTTCGATTGACACTGCGAATTTTTTTCCCTGAAGGATAACGCCAGTTGTATGATATTGTCAGTTTTAGCGGCGAATTGCGCTTTTTTGCGATCCTTGTGTAGCGCTATGCATATAGTTGTGTAATTAGGACCAATCTTTGTGATTAATTAAGTGATTAGGATCGATATTTGCGTCAACTTCCCAGCCAAAATATTTAAAGTACACTAACCTAACCTTCCTTTCCCGCAATCAGGACAGTTTCCATGTATCAGAGGGTGCACTTGGGACTTCCCATCCAGTAGAATCAGGGTTAGAGTCCCAGAAAGAGCACTGCCATTTTTAATTTTCCATCAATTCCAAATGCCTCCGGTGATTTAATTGCGTTAGGTGTGTACACTTCGGCTTTCCACCCAGGAGGATCAGGGTTTGAGTTGCTGATATGTTGCGTTTTTTATGTGCAATGAATGTTTGTGCACTGCATTATTTTCGGGTATTTAATCGTCGTGAACGTGATTGCATAGCATTACACATGCATTATCTCGGTGTTCTACGAGTAGTTTGCACGTCTGTATGCTGTGTACTGCATTACTTCGGTAATCTTCGAGTTGCTTGCTTCTCTGCACATCAGTGGACTCCATTATTTATGAATAGTTTGCAGGTCTGTATACTATTTACTGTGACCTCAAGCATGTCATGGTCAGTGTTTTGAATCAGCATAATAAATAAAGTACACGGAATTCGTCCGTAAATAAATTGTTCGAAAAATAAATAAAGTACATTCTTCCTCTCTTCAGTAGCCCAGAACAGGCTGAGTCTTTCTCCCGCCATTTTTCCCCTCCAGACCGTCATCTCGAATTACGTCATAGGAGGTACATGGCACCCTCTGGTGGCAGTTCTGTGTACTGGGTCAGTTGGACTCCAGTCCCCGTGGTGAACACACTGGATGGAGCACTGCCTCAAACTGAGGCTGAGTCCTTTTCCCTTCAGCTCCCTGGTGAGGGGGGGGGGGGGGGGGGGGGTGATAACAGCATAGCCCTGAGACAAAGAAATTTTCACCGAAATTCAAAATATCCATCAGTGGGGTAGGTTGGTGGCAATGGGAAAGGGAGGGGAGGGGGGAGATGGGAGCTGGGGCACACGTGCATCTGTGAAATCATGTATGTCATACAGGGGCAGAGATGTGTGTGGGGATTAATTAATCAATTTCATTAATTTGCATATCAATTTGATATCAAAACTGTTCTCATTACCCCACTACCCTGCTATTCCTACTAACCGTCTCTCGTTACCACCAGAAAGACACTGCCCGACTGCACTGCGCTCCTGCACCCAGCGACGGTGTGACAATAAGAGTAACCTGTTTGATTTACGTAATGGTATTCCCTGACTTGACCAGTGTGTCTACTACAATTCTTTATATTCTCTTTAGTTGGTTATTTTTCACACAGGAAATTATCAAAATATTTGTACAACACAGTAATATACACAACATATTATACACTTCATTTAATTGTATATAGTTAATAAGGCAAGAAAAAATTTATATGTGAGCACTGGGTTTTGTGTTAAAAGGTGTCTGTGATTCTTCCATCACCCTGGATGAAAGTGTCTGCATGTTCAGCACTGCAGGAGTCGCAGCCTGGTGCATCGGTTGGAACACAGAAGGTTGGACAGGTTTGCACGACCTTGTTGTGACGGTGAGAAACACCTCCCTCAACGACTTACTGTGCTTTTGTTCACTACCAGGTATCCGAAGACATTCTTCAAGTACCTATGAATATCTGCATATGGTCTGGTTTTCCGCCAAAAGAATCCCAATGACAGCTCTCTGCTTGGAACGCGCGTCTGTTACAGCTGCCAATTTGAAAGCTATGCATAGTGCGGCCGCCTACGGGAACTAGGGGCTGAAGCACGAAGATTTTGCGATGTCCCACAACAAATTCTACATATTTTAACCGAAAATGAAGAAAAAAGTGTGTCGCATTACTTATTGAACGCCTCTCGTGTGTGAAATCTTATGGGACTTAACTGCTAAGGTCATCAGTCCCTTAGCTTACACACTGCTTAACCTAAATTATCCCAAGGACAAATACACACACCCATGCCCGAGAAATGACTCGAACCTCCGCCGGGACCAGCCGCACAGTTTATGACTGCAGTGCCCTAGACCGCTCTGCCAATCCCGCGCGAACGCCTCTCGTAGATGATCACACGTACCCTTAATCTTGTTTTTTGTTATATTGTGCCAAGGTTTTTGTGGGACGCCACCTTAAAAAAAGATATGTGTCAACATCGAATTATTGACTAAAGCCAATTGTCAAGTAAAGTATGATTCCTATTAATAATTGAAACGGTGGTATTATTTAATCATATGGTGATTTTATACAATATACAGTTGATATAAGGGAAATGATTTTATACAATATACATATAAGACAAGATTAAACCTTAAATTCCGTGTTTTTCAACCAGTTAATTAAGCTGGGTGTGAGAGTGAACAAGTCATCGGGAATTCCAGGGTATAAATGGACAGCGTAGGACTAAATGTCAATTGTCTGCTCTTCTTGATTACATTCACACATTGGTGAACTGATCCAGCCCCATTTGTACCTGAAGTAGCTACAACAACCATGTCCAGTCTTTAACCAGTTGAGGTGGCACCAAAGTTTCTTCGGAAGGTCAAAACCTTTTGGCTTCCTTGTGGGATCAAGGTGATGGGCTCTTGTTCCCAATGTTTTTGTTGACCATTCATACTTCCAGCTTTCATTTAGATCAACACCATCCGCGGTGAGTCGTCGTGCAGTAATACCTACTGGTCTTCTTGATCGCAATCGTTGCTGTGGCGGATGACAGAATTCCTGGTGCAGTGGTAGAGATGGTGATGCAGAGATTTTCTTGGCCTCCCTCAGTTGAGCTTGTTTCCGCCTTAAGTGAAATGGTATAAATGAATAATAACATGTAAAACAAAGCTCCTGTTATCTATCAGAAAAGAAATCACTACTGTAAATATTTTTTTTAAGACTGCCACGGGAAACTTAGTATACAGATTCTTTTTATACTAGCATTAGTGTGAATAGAAAGTATAAATGACTGTACGTGGTTGTCAGAATCAGTCTCAATTGCTTGTTAGGCTGTTGTGGGGTAGGTTCTGTTGTTAAAACATTGTTAAAAAATCGATATATCGCTCCGTTTCTGAGTTAACTAGCATCAAAGCTAGTCTATCAGGCCACTGCGTGCAAAAGGCCAAGCGGCCCATCAAAGACAGTGTCGCCAAATGTATTTTTCATTTGGTGTACAAAACCCAAACAAGAAAAGGATACAAAAATTGAACATATGATGGTAGTAAACATCAAACCCGAGCCAAAGGCCGAGCAGTCTCATGTGCCATCATCTACGCTATGAATACAACAGACACTAGTTGTACCTTGTGGGCCCCGTGACTTTGCACGTGGAGTGGTGTGATTGGCTAACTTCAATGTAACGTATCGCGCAGCCACGTCTCGATCCCTGAGTCAACAGATGGGGCCGTTTGCACGACAACAACCATCTGCACGAACAGTTGGACGACGTTTGCAGCAGCATGGCCTATCAGCTCGGAGGCCGTGGCTGCGGTTACCCTTGACGCTGCATCACAGACAGGAGCACCTCCGACGGTGTACTCAACGACGAACCTGGGTGCACGAATGGCAAAACGTCATTTTATTCGGATGAATCCATGTTCTGTTTACAGCATCACGATGGTCTCATCCGTGTTTGGCGACATCACGGTGAACGCACATTGGAAGCGCGTATTCGTCATAGCAATACTGGCGTATCACCCGGCGTGATGGGATGAGGTGCCATTGGTTACACGTTTAGGCCACCTCTTGTTCGTATTGACGGAACTTTGTCGATGTTTGTCTACTGCCCTGGCCAGCACATTCTCCAGATCTCTCACCAATTGATAACGTCTAGTCAGCGGTGGCCAACAACTGGCTCGTCACAATACGCCAGTCATTACTCTTGATGAACGATGGTATCGTGTTGAAGCTGCATGGGCAGCTGTACCTGTACACACCATCCAAGCTCTGTTTGACTCAATGCCCAGGCATATCAAGGCCGTTATTACGACCAGAGTTGGTTGTTCTGGGTACTGATTTCTCAGGATCTATGCACCCAAACTGCGTGAAAATGTAATCACATATCAGTTCTAGTATAATATATTTGTCCAATGGATACCCGTTTATCATTTGCATTTCTTCTACACGGGTAGCAGGGGTTGTGTGGAGTGGGCTGGGCGGTTTTTAGGTTAGATGGCCTTGGACAAGTACAGAAAGGACAACAGCCTCAACGGGTGCGGGGCAAAGTCAGGACATGCGGGGCCAAGCATCAATCGGTATTGTAATTGAAAACTGTCGAAGCTGCGTTGGTAAAGTACCGGAACTTCAAGCGCTGATAGAAAGCACCGAAGCTGAAATCGTTATAGGTACAGAAAGCTGGCTGAAGCCAGAGATAAATTCTGCCGAAATTTTTACAAAACTACAGACGGTGTTTAGAAAGGATAGATTGCATGCAACCGGTGGTGGAGTGTTCGTCGCTGTTAGTAGTAGTTTATCCTGTAGTGAAGTAGAAATGGATAGTTCCTGTGAATTATTATGGGTGGAGGTTACACTCAACAACCGAGCTAGGTTAATTATTGGCTCCTTTTACCGACCTCCCGACTCAGCAGCATTAGTGGCAGAACAACTGAGAGAAAATTTGGAATACATTTCACATAAATTTTCTCAGCATCTTATAGTCTTAGGTGGAGATTTAAATTTACTAGATATAGACTGGGACACTCAGATGTTTAGGACGGGTGGTAGGGACAGAGCATCGAGTGACATTATACTGAGTGCACTATCCGAAAATTACCTCGAGCAATTAAATAGAGAACCGACTCGTGGAGATAACATCTTGGACCTACTGATAACAAACAGACCCGAACTTTTCGACTCTGTAGGTACAGAACAGGGAATCAGTGATCATAAGGCCGTTGCAGCATTCCTGAATATGGAAGTTAGTAGGAATATTAAAAAAAGGGAGGAAGGTTTATCTGTTTAGCAAGAGTAATAGAAGGCAGATTTCAGACTACCTAACAGATCAAAACGAAAATTTCTGTTCCGACACTGACAATGTTGAGTGTTTATGGAAAAGTTCAAGGCAATCGTAAACTGCGTTTTAGACGGGTACTTGCCGAGTAAAACTGTGAGGGACGGGAAAAACCCACCGTGGTACAACAACAAAGTTAGGAAACTACTGCGAAAGCAAAGAGAGCTTCACTCCAAGTTTAACGGCAGCCAAATCCTCTCAGACAAACAGAAGCTAAACGATGTCAAAGTTAGCGTAAGGAGGGCTATGCGTGAAGCGATCAGTGTATTCGAAAGTAAAATTCTATGTAGCGACTTGACAGAAAATCCTACGAAGTTCTGGTCTTATGTTAAATCAGTAAGTGGATCGAAACAGCATATCCAGACACTCTGGGATGATAATGGCATTGAAACAGAAGATGACACGCGTAAAGCTGAAAAACTAAACACCTTCTTCCAAAGCTGTTTCACAGAGGAGGACCGCACTGCAGTTCCTTCTCTAAATCCTCGCACATACGAAAAAATGGCTGACATCGAAATAAGTGTCCAAGGAATAGAAAAGCAACTGGAATCACTCAACAGAGGAAAGTCCACTGGACCTGACGGGATACCAATTCGATTCTACACAGAGTACGCGAAAGAACTTGCACCCCCTTCTAACAGCCGTGTACCGCAAGTCTCTAGAGGTACAGAAGGTTCCAAAAAGCACAAGTAGTCCCAGTCTTCAAGAAGGGTCATCGAGCAGATGCACAAAACTATAGGCCTATATCTCTGACGTCGATCTGTTGTAGAATATTAGTACATATTTTATGCTCGCGTATCATGTCGTTTTTAGAAACCCAGAATCTACTATGTAGGAATCAACATGGATTCCGAAAACAGCGATCGTGTGAGACCAAACTCGCTTTATTTGTTCATGAGACCCAGAAAATATTAGATACAGGCTCCCAGGTAGATGCTATTTTTCTTGACTTCCGGAAGGCGTTCGATACATTTTCGCACTGTCGCCTGATAAACAAAGTAAGAGCCTACGGAATATCAGACCAGCTGTGTGGCTGGATTGAAGAGTTTTTAGCAAACAGAAGACAGCATGTTGTTATCAATGGAGAGACGTCTACAGACGTTAAAGTAACCTCTGGCGTGCCACAGGGGAGTGTTATGGGACCATTGCTTTTCACAATATACATATAAATGACGTAGTAGATAGTGTCGGAAGTCCCATGCGGCTTTTCGCGGATGATGCTGTAGTATACAGAGAAGTTGCAGCATTAGAAAATTGTAGCGAAATGCAGGAAGATCTGCAGCGGATAGGCACTTGGTGCAGGGAGTGGCAACTGACCCTTAACATAGACAAATGTAATGTATTGCGAATACATGGAAAGAAGGATCCTTTATTGTATGATTATATGATAGCGGAACAAACACTGGTAAAATATCTGTAAAATATCTGGGAGTATGCGTGCGGAACAATTTGAAGTGGAATGATCATATAAAATTAATTATTGGTAAGGCGGGTACCAGGTTGAGATTCATTGGGAGAGTGCTTAGAAAATGTAGTCCATCAACAAAGGAGGTGGCTTACAAAACACTCATTCGACCTATACTTGAGTATTGCTCATCAGTGTGGGATCCGTACCAGATCGGGTTGACGGAGGAGATAGAGAAGATCCAAAGAAGAGCGGCACGTTTCGTCACAGGGTTATTTGGTAACCGTGATAGCGTTACGGAGATGTTTAACAAACTCAAGTGGCAGACTCTGCAAGAGAGGCGCTCTGCATCGCGGTGTAGCTTGCTCGCCAGGTTTCGAGAGGGTGCGTTTCTGGATGAGGTATCGAATATATTGCTTCCCCCTACTTATACCTCCCGAGGAGATCACGAATGTAAAATTAGAGGGATTAGAGCGCCCACGGAGGCTTTCAGACAGTCGTTCTTCCCGCGAACCATACGCGACTGGAACAGGAAAGGGAGGTAATGACAGTGGCACGTAAAGTGCCCTCCGCCAAACACCGTTTAGTGGCTTGCGGAGTGTAAATGTAGATGTAGTTGTAGATTCTCCAAATCTCTCACCAATTGAAGACGTCTGGTCAGTGGTGGCCGAGCAACTGGCTCGTCACAGTACGCAGTCACTACTCTTGATGAACTGTAGTACCGTGTTGAAGCTACATGTGCAGCTGTACATGTACACGCCACCCAAGCTCTGTTTGTCTCACTGCCCAGGCGTATCAAGGCCGTTATTACGGCCGAGGTGGTTGTTCTGGGTACTGATTTCTCAGGAGCTATGCACCCAAATTGCGTGAAAATGTAATCACATGTCAGTTCTAGTATAATATATTTCTCCAATGAATACCCGTTCATCATCTGCATTTCTTCTTGGTGTAGCAATTTTAACGGCCAGTAGTGTAATTGTCTGTCCTCATAGCCAGCCTGACCCACTACGTTCAGATATTGCACAATGCCATTTACGTCTTTTCTGGGAGCTGTTAATAAAACATTTGGGGATAGGGGGGATTTTCGGACGCTGAAGTTCACACATTGGTACTCGGGTGATTAAATGGCTCCACGACCAATTCTATTGTCGAGGAATTGAACGATTAGTATAAAGTTCCGATTGGTTTTCGTGGAAACTTGGATCCTACATTGAAAAATAGTGTCACGTATTTGCGTGACTTTGAGGTGTAGTGCAGCATTCAATAAAAGCAATTTGGTCTGCCATAATAATTGGTGACTTACTTTTGGAGTTTCCGTTGTAACATCGGCGTAACGCTCTCGATATGTTTAAATACACACTAGTTGAAATAACCTGTAACAGTTTAATTAAGTGTTTTTTATGTCTATGAATAAGCTGGCAGCGTGACGCAAGGTAATGCCTAATGTGTAAAATATGGAGATGGAAAGTCGTCTAAAGAAATCTACCGTGAGCAGCTAACTCCTGAGCTTCAATCATAAAGCCGATACCGGCTTTGGTCCTTTGACGAGAACTCATTGTGAATGCGACTCGGTTCCGGAGGCAGCAGACACAGCAGCGGCAAATCTGCGCTGGTTCCTGTTTGGCTCATTAGCAGCTACGCGTGGCCGACCGCTAATCGCGGGTCTTTGTGCGGTGCCGTCTGCTGCTGCAGCTGATGGGACGCCGCCTGGGGGCGGGCGCGGGGGCGGAGACAATGCAGCCAGCAACGAGGTAGCGACGAGCTGCACCAGCAGTGGCCGGGAAATTGCTCGGCTCGCGATTGCCCGCGCACCCGCAGGGAACGCCAAGCAGTCGCCGCTCCGGGATGCCTGAGGTGGGGGCGTGCCTGTTCTTTTGTGTCGCGCCTTCACAGTCCGACGCGGCCGCTGCCGCTGCTGTCGCCTGCAGCTAACCGAGGGGTTACCCGTAGATAGCAGCACATTCGTGTCCACCCAACTGCTCGAATCCGAAAATCCAGATAACATATCGGATGAAATATCTTTTGTTTTATACACATGTGACCATTGACATTGCAAGTACATTCCACTTTCTGATTTCGCTGAATTATGACCATATCATTTACACTATTTTAACAGGACACCCATTGGTGAACATCAATAAAGGGTACGTCCACCCTTCATCTTTATTGCAGCTTGAACTCCATCAGTTAAAAAAAGAAAGCAAATATCGTTCTTACAGTACTTGAAGGCCCAACCGGCAGCCGTGTCATCCTCGGCACTTAGGCGTCACCGGATGCAGATGCGAAGGGACATGTTGTCAGCACACTGCTCTCCGGGCCGTTGTCAGTTTTCGTGACCGGCGCTGTTACCTCTAAATCAAGTAGTGCCTGAATTAGCCTCACAAGGTCTGAGTGCACTCCGCTTGCCAACAGCACTCGGCAGACCCAGACGGTGACCCATGAAAATGCTAGCTAAGCCCGACAACGCTTAACTTCGGTGCTCTAACGGAAGTAGGTGCTGCTACTGCAGCAAGGCCGTTTGCGGACACTGTCAGTCATATGTCTGAATGTCTGTAGACAAGTTGTAAGGTGCCTCTTACGTGAGGAAGACATTTTTACCAGCTTTAATAAATTGCTGTCTCTCTCAGGAAGTGCTGTAGTCCGTAGCCGGCCATGAATCGGAGAGCATTTCCCACGCTGGCTGGCTAGGTGACGAAGCGACCATATGTCGCGCGTAGTGGGGTGGGGCTCAGCTCTGGACCATAGCAACAAGCGTCAGCCTGGGAAATATAAATGACGGGAAGTACCGCCATCTTGGTGCCAAAGTTACCGATTTTGTTTATTTATATTTAAATTAAAATCATTTATGACAACATGAATACCAGGAGGAGCCTCTGGTTGTTTAAAGCTATTTATCATATTTTTGCCGCGTTAAAATTCACATCCATTCATTAACAAATGCATATCATAGTAAGTACGAACTTGCTCGAAAATCCACGAACTGAGGCGACACTAGTAAGAGATACGGACTGCGCGCCAAAGTCGGTAGTCGGCGTTAAGAGCTCTTCCTGTCTCGTTCGATGGTAGCCATGCTCTCGGTTACGAGTAGTTTGCGACATGAGTGTTTCATTATTGATCTAATAGGAATAAAAGTGATATTACGGCATTCTGAATGTTAATTACGAATAAGTAGATACCCCAAAGTTGATCGTCAGCACTTTCAGATAATTAGCTTCCACCGACAGAGATATCCAATGCGCCAATCAAGAATCTGCACGGGACGACATTTACGAGAGCTGCACCGCGCACAGGTAGCAGGAAATCCGACGACACGACCCACCAAGGCGGATCAAGGAAGGTCCGACTTACACTCGCAAATTCCGGGTGGAGATGCTGACCAGTCATATTGTACGTCACATATACCACCCTCTATGGACTCGCGGCTAAGCTGAGTAATAACAGTATCAGTTTAGAAGCGAGGGGATCTTGCAAAGTGGCTGCCGATTCTTCCCAAGAGCTGAAACCAAAGAAGGTAGTGATGTTGGGCGTGGAGATCTGCAACTAACTCTACGTCTACATACACACTCTGCAAAGTACCATACGGTGCATGGCGGAGTGAACGCTGTATTACTACTAGCCATTTCCTTTCCTTTTCTACTCACAAATAGAGGAAGGGAAAAACTACTGTCCATATGCCTCCCACAGGGCACTAATTTCTCTTATCGTCCTGGTCCCCACGCGAAATGTACTTTGACGGCAACAGAATGGTTTTAAAGTCAGCTTCAAATGCCTGTTTTCTTAATTTTCTTAATGGTGTTCCTCGAAAACAACACCGCCCTCCCTCCAGGGTTTTAGAATTCAGTTCCTGAGGCAGCTCCATGCTACCTGCATATTGTTCAGACCTACCAGTAACAAATGTACAGATCGTTACTGTTCAAGACAGTCACTTCCCCAGTAGCTAACTGTAGGATCAGCATCGTAAGGGAAAAACTAACCCTAAGAGACCTGATAAAAATGGAAAAAGTCAAAGCTCGCTACATGAAAACGATTCTAGGCATCGGGATGACAGCACCCTCAAGGCTAACATATATATTAACCAAGGCAAACTACTTCATCGATCACATCAAAATGCAGTTTTGGCTGCCAAATACGAAGCACTACGAGAAAGCACGTCACACCCTCACCGAAAAGTGCAGAGCCATCTGGCCCGATTTCTACTCCACAGACGCCATAATGACGAACGAATGGAAACAAACAAACTAGAAGCTACGATATGTAGTAACGCGTTACGCCAGGCATGGATTTCACCGTAAACTCTGCCAAAACAAGAGATTTAATCAACCGAACGAAGACTGTGTTTGTGGTTTGTGTAAGAAACATTGTGAGACATACCACGCTCAAAACTGCAAAATGAGGAAAACGTCAATTATGAAACTGGCTCTTGAATAACTACTCAATTATAATTCGTAATTCGTAATTTCTCTCTGCACACTGTGCGCATTTCAGTTTATAAAATGTCGCAGGTTGCAACTGGATTGCATCGATGTCTTCCACCAAACCTACTTGGTTCGTATCCAAAACACTCAAGCGGTATTGAAGAATGGCTCGCACTGGTGTTCTGTATGTGGTCTCCTTAACAGATGAACCACACTTTCCCAAAATGTTACCAGTTAACGGAAGTCGACCATTCGCATTCCATACTATATCACTTTGCAACGCTAGGCCCAGGTATTTAATCGACATGACTGTGTCAAGCAGCGCACAAGTAATGCTGTATTCGAATACTGCGCATTTGTTTTTCCTACTCATCACTTTAAATTTTTCTACATTCACAGCTAGCTACCATTCATCATACCAACAATAGCTTTAATTGTCAATATTAATGAAATTTTCCAAGAGTCGTGTAACTAAGATGTTATTTTCTTTTCTTTTGACGACAACCAGTTTCGGCATTCCACTATGTCATCTTCAGCCCCCATAGGCATCTCTCAAAATAAACCATAATGCCATACAGGGCCACATATCCCTGGGTTTCGTGAATTCAAACCGTCTCACAAGTGCTTCAGTTAAAGACTTGATGGCATGGGGAGTTCTATCGAGTCTTCGAGTGAAGCACTTGTGAAACAGTTTGAATTCTCGAAACCCAGGGATATATGGTTTTGTATGGCATTATCGTTTATTTCATGAGATCCATCTGGGGCCTGAAGATGACATAGTGAAATGCCGAAAATGGTTGTCGTCAAAATAAAATAAAATAACATCTTAGTTAGACTCCTCTTGGATAAGTTCATTAATATTAACAATTACTTAAACAGCTGATGTCCCCTTTCCATTATGGATCAACAGAGAACTAGAAATTCTGTCTGAGTCATCTAGTATCCCCTTACATTCATTCAACGATCACACCTTTACGTACAACGCAGCATCATCAGTAGACAATCACAGGTTCCATCTCTCCATGTCCTATAGATTATTAATGTAAACAGAAAATAACAGTTGCCCCATCATATTTCTCTGGAGCACTCCTTGTCGGCACCCTTGTCTCTCATGCTCTAACTCATTCAAAAGCTGTTGCACTGCGAACTGATTGGGATTATGGGCTATCCATTTACATCAGGAACGTGAATGGATATAAACGACTGGCTCGCAGACGCTTTCTTGTGAGTCGGTGCACTGTTATTCAGGCACAAACGTCGTCTACGACATGTTGACCCACTGAACGCAGTACACAATGCAGTAAAATATGCCAATAATCGTCCACATTTATCATTTTTGGCTCAATAAGTGGACCACACCCTATCCACGGAATACATCCCCATATCGTATCACCATCTCCTCCACGCCTCATGTTGGCGCTGCACATCATGGCAGGTAAGTTTCTCAAGACATTCGACGAATCCAAACCCTTCTGTAGTTTTGCCTCACGGTATAACGTGATTCATAAATCCGAATCAATCATTTCCACTTATTCAGTATCCAGTGGCACTGCTCTTTACACCACCTCCAGCGTCTGATTACTTTGACTACTGAATCGTGTGGTTCATGAAGGGCTGCTCGATCATTATATCCTGTCCTTTTTAACTCTCTACGCACAATCATTGTAGTAGCTGGACTGGTGACAGCTGTGTGGTACTCCCTAGTGATTCCTTCCGTTCATTTTATGCGGTTTCTCACAATCATCCTCCACACTGCATGAAGGTCGATGTCCGTCATTACAGGAGATCTGCCTTGTCTTGGTTCAGCTGCAGCTGATACTTCGCGTTCACACTCCTCAATCATGTCACCAACAGTCAACTCGCCGCCTTTACAATAGTTGACATTTCCCTCCTGTTAATTACACTACTGGCCATTAAAATTGCTACACCATGAAGATGACGTGCTACAGACGCGAAATTTATCCGACAGGAACAAGATGCTGTGATAAGCAAATGAATAGCTTTTCAGAGCATTCCCGCAAGGTTGGCGCCGCTGGCGACACCTACAACGTGCTGACATGGGGAAAGTTTCCAACCGATTTCTCATACACAAACAGCAGTTGACGGGCGTTGCCTGGTTAAATGTTGTTGTGATGCCTCATGTAAGGAAGAAAAATGCGTACCATCACGTTTCCGACTTTGATAATGGTCGGTTTGTAGCCTACCGCGAGTGCGGTTTATCGTATCGCGACATTGCTGATCGCGTTGGTCGAGATCCAATGACTGTTAGCCAAATATGAATTCGGTGGGTTCAGGAGGGTAATACGGAGCGCCGTGCTGGATCCCAACGGCCTCATATCACTAGCAGTCGAGATGACAGGCATCTTATCCGCATGACTGTAACGGATCGTGCAGCTACGTCTCGATCCCTGAGTCAAAAGACGGGAACGTTTGCAAGACCACAGTTCGACGACGTTTGCAGCAGCATCGACAATCAGCTCGGCGACCATGGCTGCGGTTAGCCTTGACGCTGCATCACAGACACGAGCGCCTGCGATGATGTACTCAACGACGAACCTGGGTGCACGCATGGCAAAACGGCCATTTTTTCGGATGAATCCAGGTTCTGTTTACAGCATAATGATGGTCGCATCCGTGTTTGGCGACATCGCGGTGAACGCACATTGGAAGCATGTATTTGTCATCGTCATCGTCATTCGTCATCCCTGCAGCCATTGGATAAGCAGCTGCAGCAGCAAGTCGTATACTCCTAGCTCACTCATTTGTTATATAGTTTAATTTTAATTTCTTTGCGTGTTTTTGGTACTTGCATTGTTTAATTCATAAATTTCGGGCGTATTATAGTATTTGAGAGTTGTAGCATCGCGTTTTAGTACCTGAATAGTGTAAATTCGCGTAGTCGTTTGTCCTCTGTTTTTGTTTTGAACGGCCAGTGTCGGTTGGTCACAGTCAGTGTGCTCCCTGCCGCCGTTGGATAAGTAGCTGCAGCAGTAAGTCGTATACTCCTAGCTCACTCATTTGTTACATAGTTTAATTTTTAATTTCTTTGCGTGTTTTTGGTACTTGCATTGTTTAATTCATAAATTTCGGGCGTATTATAGTATTTGAGAGTTGTCGCATCGCCTTTTAGTACCCGAATAGTGTAAATTCGCGTAGTCGTTTGTCTTCTGTTTTTGTTTTGAACGGCGAGTGTCGGTTGGTCACAGTCAGTGTGCTCCCTGCCTCTACAGTTTTTGCCCTCTACAGCTCCCTCTAGTACCATGGAAGTCATTCCCTCATGTCTTAGCAGATGTCCTATCATCCTGTCCCTTCTCCTTATCAGTGTTTTCCACATATTCCTTTCCTCTCCGATTCTGCGTAGAGCCTCCTCATTCCTTAGCTTATCAGTCCACCTAATTTTCAACATTGGTCTATAGCACCACATCTCAAGTGCTTCGATTCTCTTCTGTTCCGGTTTTCCCACAGTCCATGTTTCACTACCATACAATGCTGTACTCCAGACGTACATCCTCAGAAATTTCTTCCTCAAATTAAGCCCGGTATTTGATATTAGTAGACTTCTCTTGGCCAGAAATGCCTTTTTTGCCATAGCGAGTCTGCTTTTGATGTCCTCCTTGCTCCGACCGTCATTGGTTATTTTACTGCCTAGGTAGCAGAATTCCTTAACTTCACTGACTTCCTCACCATCAATCCTGATGTTAAGTTTCTCGCTGTTCTCATTTCTACTACTTCTCATTACCTTCCTCTTTCTCCGATTTACTCTCAAACCATACTGTGTGCTCATTAGACTGTTCATTCCGTTCAGCAGATCATTTAATTCTTCTTCACTTTCACTCAGGATAGCAATGTCATCAGCGAATCGTCTCATTGATATCCTCTCACCTTGTATTTTAATTCCACTCCTGAACCTTTCTTTTATTTCCATCATTGCTTTCTCGATGTACAGATTGAAGAGTAGGGGCGAAAGGCTACAGCCTTGTCTTACACCCTTCTTAATACGAGCACTTCGTTCTTGATCGTCCACTCTTATTATTCCCTCTTGGTTGTTGTACATATTGTATATGACCCGTCTCTCCCTATAGCTCACGCCTACTTTTTTCAGAATCTCGAACAGCTTGCACCATTTTATATTGTCGAACGCTTTTTCCAGGTCGACAAATCCTATGAAAGTGTCTTGATTTTTCTTTAGCCTTGCTTCCGTTATTAGCCGTAACATCAGAATTGCCTGTCTCGTCCCTTTACTTTTCCTAAAGCCAAACTGATCGTCACCTAGCGCATTCTCATTTTCTTTTCCATTCTTCTGTATATTATTCTTGTAAGTAGCTTCGATGCATGAGCTGTTAAGCTGATTGTGCGATAATTCTCGCACTTGTCAGCTCTTGCCATCTTCGGAATTGTATGGATGATGCTTTTCCGAAAGTCAGATGGAATGTCGCCAGACTCATATATTCTACACACCAACGTGAATAGTCGTTTTGTTGCCACTTCCCCCAATGATTTTAGAGAATCTGATGGAATGTTATCTATCCCTTCTGCCTTATTTGACCGTAATTCCTCCAAATCTCTTTTAAATTCCGATTCTAATACTGGATCCCCTATCTCTTCTAAATTGACTGCTGCTTCTTCTTCTATTACATCAGACAGCTACCTTCTTTGTACCTTTGTTTTCCTTCCCAACTTCTGTGATGGCCCTTTTTAGAGATGTCCATTCCTCTTCAACTGTACTGCCTACTGCGCTATTCCTTATTGTTGTATCTATAACGTTAGAGAACTTCAAACGTATCTCGTCATTCCTTAGTACTTCCGTATCCCACTTCTTTGCGTCTTGATGTCTAGAACTTTAGCCTACTCTTCATCACTACTATATTGTGATCTGAGTCTATATCTGCTCCTGGGTACGCCTTACAATCCAGTATCTGATTTCGGAATCTCTGTCTGACAATGATGTAATCTAATTGAAATCTTCCCGTATCTCCCGGCCTTTTCCAAGTATACCTCCTCCTCTTGTGATTCTTGAACAGGGTATTCGCTATTACTAGCTGAAACTTGTTACAGAACTCAATTAGTCTTTCTCCTCTTTCATTCCTCGTCCCAAGCCCATATTCTCCTATAACCTTTTCTTCTACTCCTTCCCCTACAACTGCATACCAGTCGCCCACGACTATTAGATTTTCGTCCCCCTTTACATACTGAATTACCCTTTCAATATCCTCATACACTTTCTCTATCTGTTCATCTTCAGCTTGCGACGTCGGCATGTATACCTGAACTATCGTTGTCGGTGTTGGTCTGCTGTCGATTCTGATTAGAACAATCCGGTCACTGAACTGTTCACAGTAACACACCCTCTGCCCTACCTTCCTATTCATAACGAATCCTGCACCTGTTATACCATTTTCTGCTGCTGTTGATATTCCCCGATACTCATCTGACCAGAAATCCTTGTCTTCCTTCCACTTCACTTCACTGACCCCTACTATATCTAGATTGAGCCTTTGCATTTCCCTTTTCAGATTTTCTAGTTTCCCTACCACGTTCAAGCTTCTGACATTCCACGGCCCGACTCGTAGAACGTTATCCTTTCGTTGATTATTCAATCGTTTTCTCATGGTAACCTCCCCCTTGGCAGTCCCCTCCCGAAGATCCGAATGGGGGACAATTCCGGATTCTTTTGCCAATGGAGAGATCATCAAAATACTTACCAGCTCTATTTATACTTGCGGAACCGCCTCTCGTAACCTCGAGAGGTCGATTGCCCACTGAATAGGGCTGTCCAGAAACTTTTAATCAAATAGCGCATTTCATACTGTCACGTGATTTTGGCGATGTGTCATTTTCAGCTGGCCGGAGTGGCCGAGCGGTTCTAGGCGCTACAGTCTGGAACCGCGAGACCGCTACGGTCGCAGGTTCGAATCCTGCCTCGGGCATGGATGTGTGTGATGTCCTTAGGTTAGTTAGGTTTAAGTAGTTCTGAGTTCTAGGGGACTGATGACCTCAGAAGTTAAGTCCCATAGTGCAAAGAGCCATTTGAACCTTTTTTTTTTTGGTCATTTTCAAGCGCTAGGCGTCAACCTAGGAAGTCGCAAACGTATTGAATCTCACGATGAGATTAGAGTTGAAGTGCGATTTCAGGTCATCCTCCTAGGGCACGCGAGACGCTAAATGCAGGAGTTACACGGCGGTAGGGGTTAAGCTGAGATTTTTCGACCCTTTTTCGTTGGAGACAATACAAAACGTTCGGATGTCAGGCTAAGAAGGTAGGTATAGTGGTAATAAGAAAATGAGGCTCTGGATTGATTTTTGGTCTATTTTTAACGCTCTTCTTCAGGTGCTTACATGCTGGTGCTAGTTTACCATAAGGCTCAAATTGGCTCTGAGCACTATAGGACTTAACATCTTGAGGTCATCTGTGCCCTAGAATTCAGAACTTCCTAAACCTAAACTAACCTAAAGACAACACACACATCCATGCCCGAGGCAGGATTCGAACCTGCGACCGTAGTGGTCACGCTGTTCCAGATTGAAGCGCCTAGAACCGCTCGGTCAAAACAGCCGGGGCTAATTTATCACTTGAGTGAGTGTAAAACATAGATAAGATTTGTGACGTCATGCTATACCTAGATGCTGCAAACAAATACCGGTACAGCTGTCCACACTGGTTTACGCACCCTACTAGGAATAAGATACTTTCAGCAACGGTTGAACATGATATTTAAGAGCAGTGATCATGAAAAGAGCCTGTTTTTGTAGTGTAATCGAACCCGTAGGTTCAGTTACACTCCACAATGGAAGTAACAAAACGATACAGATACGTAAAGGCATACACTCAAATGAAACCACTAATCACAATCCAGAGGTACAAACATGATAGTTTTACAATCCTTCTAGTGGCCAATCGTAAATGAGTACAATGCTCTTCACCCATTTAGTTTCTGCTGTCAGCTGTGGTTAGATACACACCAGGGTTGAATTTTGCTGCTGGCTCAAACTCTGCCACGCTCGTCGATTGATAGTCCCTATATACTGCATTTGAGGCTGCTTGCTTGCAGATTGTGCGTGACTGCGTCGCCTTTTGCGTCCAATTCGCAGTCGGTGGGCGTGACTTGAGCAGTTTCTTAATGCGTATACCCCTATAGGCAACTGGCGAAAGCGGCTGGCGCTGTGTATCTCAGTCACAAGGCTTGCTGCAAATATTCATGATTTTTAAAGTATTTCTGGCAGTCCTTCTTCACTCAATCATTACACTACTTATTCATTACGATACTTACTCACGCCCTCTCAACTTCAGGGGCAACCTATGTTAGTGTACAAAGTGTACGTCTGTCATTTAAACACATAACTGCTGGCACAGTTGACATGAATGACAACAACGTTCTCGAGCATGAAACCTCGTTCAAGTCTAATATGACACCAGTTGTACAGGGTGTTCCACAATTCTCTTTGCAGGCTTCTAAGAGTTGTGGATGGTACTTAGTAGATAAGACTTTGTCAAGGAACTCATATCCGGAAAGACACAGCTTTGGCATAAAATAAGTTTCGAATATCGGATCACTTTCAAATCTCGCGGTGCACTCACCGACAGAAGATAGGGCGTTATCTTTAGTCCGTGTTGTAGTTATGACATCACACACTACTAATACGACTGCATGAAACTGGTACCTTCGCAACTAGGATGGTGACTGTAGTGATCCACGGACTTGTTGCACTACCGGCTTTGAAGAGGACGTTCCTCGTTACGTGGAAGAGAACCCATCCAAAAAAGAAAAATGGTTCAAATGGCTCTGAGCACTATGGGACTTAACATCTGAAGTCATCAGTCCCAAGGGTAGATGCATACTGGTGTTGATCCAGTATGCCTTCCTGAACGACGAGATATCCCAGGAAACGCCGCGAAACGTTCCCCGGACCCTCGAACTCCATCCTCCTGCCTGGACACTTTCAAACATTCTTACAATGCTCTACGTTCCAACGCCCATCTGACCGATTAAGCATAAAACGTGATACATCTGAATGGGCCATCTGTTGACAGTGGACGTCCAATTGCCGTAGTGGCGTGCAGATTCCGGTCTTCATTAATGGGTCAAAATGGGTGCATGAACCAGGCATCTGCTGTGGAGGCCCATAATTAGCAATGTTCACTGAATCGTCGTCGGTAGCCCGTCGGTTCATCTGGGCAGTCAGTTACTCAATAATTGCTCATCTCTTCTCCCGTCCACACACGTCTCCGCAGCTGTCGTTTACTGCTGTCATTTACAGTCCATCGTGCACCACAGTTGTCTGGGAACCGTTTCTGGAGGGTGCCGTTTCGCACTGAACGCTAAAGTCTAACCACGGCTGCAAGCGAACAGTTTACAAACTTAGCCGTTTCGGGAAAGACTCCACGCTTGGCCCGAAAGCCGCGTGCCCTTTTGGAAGTCAGTTGAATCGTTCCGTTTCCGCATCACGACTGCACTGTTTTCCGCGTCCCCCGGACACGCTTTATATACCATCTACGGCTAGTGCCGCAATCTCTCTCGGTCGTTATTTCACTTTGATGTGAACATAGGTGGTTGTGGCGTTAACATGACTGGAACGTGTATATTTAAACGGCAGACGTACATCGTGTACCTACATTCCGCTGCGTGAATGGAAGCCACAACAAGTTGTTGACGGCCCGTGGCATTGCTGATGTCCTCGCACTGTCTGCGTGAATATTTGTCACACTGCGAACAAGACCGACTGAGTGTATGAGACCGGATCGTTTGACCCTGCAAGGTCGAGAGAACAATATGTCGCGTCGAGCGAAAGTCGCAAACTGTCGCTGAAATCCTGTATAGCGTTGACTATGGTCTTACTGAACCCACCGACTCCATATTAGCAGGACACTCTTGGAGTCCAGGATGAAATGAGCAGTAGTGACGTGGAACAATAAATCACGGTTTCTAGAGGCTTCAGCCCTGCCACGGTCTATTTCCCAAACATTCTGGTAGAAGTTTCTGCTTCATACAGGAGCAGAATTGTGTTCTACCAAAACTACGTTACGGCAGTTTTGGTACGCTAAATAAATGACGTAGTAAATTGTAGGGTTACCGGCAATACTGATTGAAATGACAGCGAATGAAACATAAATGAATGTGTGCATTTTCAACTTGTCGCGGCGTAATAAATAATCCATGAAATTTCGGGCATGCAGCCGCGCAAATAATATTTCCTCCACTGATAGTTCGGCCGCGTATCGTCCGGCATCCTCAGAGTGAGTCACAAGACTGGTGACAAGATTCCAAGAGCGGTGAAGGAATACGCTTACACATACGCCGCCTGTGGTGAAGGCGTACAGCCATTCGATTCGCTTATCGATGTATGGCGGCGGTGACACCATGACGACTTTTTTGCAGTTTAATTACCCCAAGAGCCGGATTCCATGCTGTGTCCAAATTAAAACCATTATCTCTGTTTATTAAATTATTACTAATCTAATCTCTATAGCTTCCTTGAAGACAGATTCCCAAAAGGAAGGGGTGGATGTTAAAATCTTCACATCACTGTGATTCATGGAATACCCTGTATCAATACAATGTTCGGCCACAGCTGTCTTGTCTGGCTGTAATCAGCGCGTGTATCTTCGATGCTCGACACATCTCTCATGAACGGCGCGTGTTGTTTGACCTATGTACGACTTCTCACAATTTCCGCAGGGAATCTGATACATGCCCGCTTTACGAAGCTGTAAATCGTCCTTCGTAGAGCCGAGAAAAGCAGCAATCTCCGTGAGGGCCTGGAAGATCACCTTAACACAGTGTTTCTCAAGAATACGGCCTATCTTCGAGGAAAGAGCACCCACATAGGGCAAAAACGCACTAGATCAAATTGTCTTTATCGGATATAAAGTGCGCCCTATGCACTTAGGTCTTAAGGACACCTATGGTCTTTGAAGGGTGATGGAAGCTACTGGCATGGAAATATAGACTTTTGTGTGTTGGTTTCCGATATACGGCTTGTCCTAAAGTGCCATCAACTTTACGGCGAGCAACATCCTGCCTTATTTGAACATGTGCTTTTATCATCTTATTTTCATTTTAATGGTGAATTTTATGAACAGATTGATGGTGTTGCTGTGGGAAGCCCCCTCTCCCTCTGGTAGCTAATTTATTCATGGAAGACTTCGAGGACAAGGCACTGGACTCAGCAATTTTTAAACCAACGGTCTTCTAGAGATACGTGGACGACACATTTGTGGTATGGCCGCACTGGATGGATGAATTACATCGGTTTCTTAAGCATCTGCATTCTATCTATGCTAGCATCAAATTTACTATGGAAATAGAAAAAGACGGCTGCCTCCCCTTTTTGGATGTTGTCGTTCGCCGTAAAATTGATGGTACATTAGGACATGCCGTATATCGGAAACCAACACACAAAAATCTATATCTCCATGGCATTAGCTTCCATCACACTTCAGAGACCATACGTGTCCTTAAGACCTTAGTGCATAGGGTGCACTGTAATCCGCTAAAGACAATTTGCAAGAAGAGCTCACATACCTACAGAGCATTTTTAAATCGAATGGATCCTTGCAACAAATTCGTAGAGCATTCAATGCAAAACCTATAATGCAGGTATGTGATGGTGAAGAAGATAGTAATTCCTTCAGGTCTAGTGCGATTTTGCCCTATGTGGGTGCTCTTCCGTCGAAGATAGGCCGTATTCTTGAGAAACACTGTGTTAAGATGATCTTCCAGGCCCCCACGGAGATTGCTACTTTCCTCGGCTCTGCGAAGGACGATTTATAGCTTCGTAAAGCGGGCATGTATCAGATTCCCTGCGGAAATTGTGAGAAGTCGTACATAGGTCAAGCAACACGCACCGTTCATGAGAGATGTACGGAGCAACGAAGATACACCCGCTGATTACAGCCAGACAAGTCAGCTGTAGCGGAAAATTGTATTGATATAGGGCATTCCATGAATTACAGTGATGTGAAGATTGTAACATCCGCCTCTTGCTTTTGGGAATCTGTCTTCAAGGAAGCTATAGAGATTATATTAGTAATAATTTAATAAACAGAGATAATGGTTTTAATTTGGACAAATCATGGAATCCGGCTCTTGGGGTAATTAAACTGCAAAAAAGTCGTCATGGTGTAACCGCCGCCGACCATAAATCCATAAGCGAATCGAATGTTTGCACGCCTTCACCACAGGCGGCGTATGTGTAAGCGCATGTCTCTGCCGCCGACCAGCATCTGTGACCCGCATGCGCAGTGCCGCCGCAGTGGCGTCTTGTCGTCAGTCTTGTGACTCACTCTGAGGATGCCGGACGATACGCGGCCGAAATATCAGTCAATGAAATTTTATTTATGCGGCTGAATGCCTGTAATTTAATGGACTATAAATTAATGTGTTTTCTTGTTCGTTTGGTTGCTTGTTTTGCACATAATAAGAATCGCACATCATTCGGTGTTAGCCCGTTCTGTATTTTAATATAAATTACACTTTGTAAGTAATAAAAATTTGTTGATCGCATAACTTCTGGGCTTCTATGTAACCAAACCAATAACTTTTGATGCAAGTAGAATTTGCATACACAAACATAAAAGTTATATATAATTATAGTTATTTTGTACGCAATAGAACGTTTTCTATAATGATAAAAGGCAAGAGTTTGCTGTTGTTAGCCGGCAGCTGTGGCCGAGCGGTTCTAGGCGCTTCAGTCATAAGCCGCACGACTACTACGGTTTCAGTTTCGAATTCTCCCTCGGGCATGGATGTGTGTGATGTCCTTAGGTTAGTTAGGTTTAAGCAGTTCTAAGTCCTAGAGAACTGATGACCTCAGATGTTAAGTGCTCAGAGTCATTTTTTTTTTTTTTTTGCTTAGTGCGAAAGTTGTTTTATATACACACATCAAAAAATTTTTGCACCATCCCGGTTCCCAGTACTCCTGAAGATAGACGTTGACTGTGGATATTGTATCACAGACTCAGTCTTATTGACTGTTCAGAGATGTCACTAAACTCGCCCAAAGATGTAAACAACCACGCATGAGCAGTGCCTATTAGACGGTGGGGATCCGACTGCCTACCAGTTCCAGTCATTCCACCAGGAAGGAGGTACACTGCTCTTGTTGCCTGTAGCTCAACCATGCCAAGGCGGTCAGTACCGCAGTTCGATCATGTACGCATTGTTACTTTGTACCAGGATGGGCTCTCAGCAAGGGAAGTGTCCAGGCAGTCCACAAGGTCCCACATGAAACAGCGGACGAAATACGGCGAGAAACCAGCCGTATACTGACAAAGGCGAAGTTACCAGCATCCAACATGACCAGGGCTGAGCGCAACGGCCTTCGAGCACTACGTAATGATGAAAGCATTGTGGTACTTCCCGATGACGAGGGCAATGCCGCCGTAATTATGGAGTTCGAGGACTATGATACGAAGATCTGTGCGCTACTGAACGAAGATACTTATCGGAAGCTCCTGCGCGACCCGACATCAAGAATAGTAAGAAAAACATCAGAACTTCTTAAGCGATCTTCAGTGGAAGACAGTGTGGTTAAGAATCTTCTCCCACAGGCGCCTAGACCACCTACTGCTTATGGTTTACCGAAGATACACAAGGACGGGACGCCATTTCGCCTTATTGTGTCCACAATAGGTTCTCCAACAGTCAAGCTGGCGAAGTACTTGGCCAGGCTCCTCGATCCACATGTGGGACACTGCGAACATCATATAAAAAACCAGAATTTATCAGCAGAATCAACCGTCTACGCCTTAGTGAGGACGATATTATGGTCAGGTTTGATGCAGTGGCGCTGTTTTCGAATGTGCTTATCAAAGATTCTCTGGATCTAATTTCCCAGTACTTTGTAAGTGACGTGGTCGAGCTATTTAGGCACACTCTTACGTCATCCTACTTCGTGTACAACGGCCAGTATTACGATCAGACAGACGGCGTAGCAATAGGTAGCCCGTTGGCTCCAGCTGTTGCAAACCTCTTCATGGAGAATTTTGAGTTTATTGCCATAGATACAGCGCCATTGAAACCTAAGTGTTTCTTTCGATACGTTGACGACACGTCGTCATTTGGGCACACGAACGCGAGAAATTAGACGAGTTTTTGGAACACCTCAATGGCATCAACAGTAATATCCAGTTGACCATGGAGGGGGAAAAAGATAATGCATTGAACTTTCTCGACGTCCTTGTCCACCGTAAACGAAATGGGTGCCTTGGACACAGCGTCTACAGAAAACCCATCCACACAGATCTGTACCTGCACGCTACCAGCCATCATCATCCAGCACTGAAGCGCACAGTATTGCAAACATTGGTGCATCGTGCAAGATTAATATCAGACGACAACAACCTGCCCCACGAACTGAGCCACCTACGCAAGGTTTTCAGGAATAATGGCTACAGCACCCATCAAGTGAAAGAAGTGATTTCTGGGAAATATCAGAATAAGACCAGCGACGAAGAGCAGGAAAAGAAACTTGCTTTGCTGCCATTCTGTGGCTCTGTGTCGGGCAAGATAAGCCGCCTGTTAAAAAGATACAACATCAAATCGATCTTCAGGCCTCCAACGAAAATCCGTCAATTACTGAGACCAGTTAAAGACGCTGTAGGTCTCAGAAGCCCTGGAATTTACGAAATACCTTGTGAGTGTGGCCAGAAGTACATCGGAGAAATAGTGCGCACTGTGGAGCAACGCAGGAAAGAACATGAGAGGTATTATCGCCTACGCTATCCAGAGAAATCTGCGTTAGCTGTGCATGCGTTAGAAAACGGTCACCACATAAAATTTGACGATACCTCTGTCGTGGCTCGCACTAACGGCTTCTGGGACAGTTTAATACAGGAAGCTATTACAATAAAAATTACCACAAACACCCTGAATAGAGACGGTGGCTTACAGCTCAGCGCTGCGTCGGATCCAGCGATCGCGCGGTTGAAGAGGGCACATCGAACGCCGACTCAAAACATGCCCATATATGGCAATGTCACGGGCAGCAGTGACGTTACAGCCGGCAGCTAGCGTATATAAGGACGCACCAACAGCCCACTGGCAGTCATAACACTTGACAATGGCCAAGGAGTGCTTGGCCGAAAGCTCGTGTAGTTTTAACCAATTGACGTGGTTGGAAACCCGAGAACATTTTATTCAATGTTATCGCCGCGAGACTCTGCATTCATACAATATTAAATTTGGGATCACAGTTAGGATCTGAATCAAAAACAGAGATGGGAACATTGGCAACACGGTTATAAACTGATATGGGAACATTGGCAACACGATTAGACTCACAAATAGGAACAATTAAAACTGATATGGGAACAATGGAAACACGGTTAGACTCACGAATAGGGACATGTTTCGAAAACATGAAATATGAATTAAAGAAAGAAATTAGAGAAGAAGTACAACCAATTTTGAATGCTCACAATAATAGATTAATTTCAATAGAAATTAGACAAAAGGAACAGGTTAGAGAACATGAAGAAAGAGAATAGCGTGATAGTTCAAAAATTTTCAGAGTTAAATTTACAACGTGCACACGATAAGCAAGAAATATTTGAAAGAATCGAGGCATCCGTACAAAATGACTGAATAAATAACCTAACAGAACATTATGAACAGTTAACTACTAAATGTGTCAATACTGAAACCCGAGTCACGACACTTACGGAAGACATAAATAAACAGAAAGAACAAATAGGTGACTTATCGGAAAGAGTTGAGGTGATTTCAGATAAATTGACAAGTCTTAGTTTAAATGGGGATAGAGATTCAGATGATACAGCTCCATTGCCATTTGCAGAAACAGAAGAGTGCCAGAATATAAATAAACATGTTGAAAATCAGGGAAAATTTAATGAACGCGTTAAAAGGGAATTTGAGGCGTTAGGAAAGCAAGTTAAACAAACTGAAAGCGAAATCGTAGGAAAATATAGTAGAAGAAATTTAGAATCACCGATAGAAGCGGGTTTTGAAGAAAACAATTTATTTCATTTACGAGATGCAACAAGATAGCGCCAGTGGCGCGAACTTGACAATAATCGACATTCGGACTGGAACAGACGCGGTAGGTCTTTGTCGCCACGAGGCGAAAACTTTGTCTATAAACTTTTCAACTGTTCGGAAATTTAAGATCTTTCGCAATTGTAATAATGACATACATCCATGTTCATAGTTAGATCAATTTATTTACGCACTTCCGCCAAATTGGCCACTAAGTCACAAACTGGAATTTATGTGTGGATATTTAGAAAACGAACCGGCGACGTGCATGCGCGCACTTATTAGAGACTGTAATAATTTAAATGATTTTTATCATGCATTTCTATCGGCATATTGGTCCGAAAACACGCAAGACAGAGTCAAACATAGTCTTATTATGCAGCGTAATTTTAAACAGTCTGAGTTCTGCACGACAGCACAATACTTTGAAGACATGATTCGAAAGAATCAGTTCCTTTCCAACCCTTATAGCCCGACTGAATTAATTAGCATTTGTTTAACTAAGCTGCCACAATCGATAAGAAAAATTGCTTTAGCCGGAAGATGTAAAGACGACATTGAGACTTTTAAGACTTTGCTACAAGAACTTGAGTATGACAACGACGACGGGACTTCTTGTAATTTTTTCAGTAACGGTAATCACAATAGATTTTCAGAGAGAAGGGATAATGATCCGAACGGACGTTATATGGGTAGTTTTGAGACTGACAGACGAAACAGACGGGACAATAGATACCAGCCTTATGACAATAACAGACGTTCTAACAGAAATTACACAGACAATTATAATAACGGAAATTCCTACCGGAATGATCAATCATACGGAAACAGTAATCGGTATCATCAAGACAGAAATTATTCATACAATAATAGAAATTCTTACTACAGAAATAACCAGGCTAGTAGATCTAACAGTAATTTCAGAAGTGACAGTCGAAATTACACAAGAAGTAGTCATGCAGATAGCCAGGAAAACAGAAATTTTAATAACAGACACAATCAAGAATTTACATGTAACAGACAGGAGGGACCTAATTGGCATCCTCCGCGTGACAGAAATTCCGAGAGACAAGTGCAAATCGTAAATATTGATCCGCGAAATAACGCGAATAATCGAAGACGTGACGTAAACAATCGACAGTGACTTGTAGCTTTGGCTTCTGGCAGCAATATAGACGTTTCAGAAAGTAATGACACTACGACTTTACACTACGTACGCCTGGAAGACGTGAGAGACGTTTTGCTAGACGAAAAGGAAAATAACGTAGACGCATTTTTACATCCTGTTATTGAAGTATGTGTGGGTAAGAATAAGTTCACTGCGGTTTTAGATTCTGGGAGCCCATTGAATGTTATTAGTGAATCAGTTTTTCGTATATGTGTAAGAACTATTGCTTGTCCTGTGTTACCTGTTTTTAAAACTACAATTCGTGGAGCTAATTCTGGAAAAAGTGTGGAAGTCAAACAACAGACCAACTTAAATTTCATTTGTCAAGGATATGAATTTTCAGCTAATTTTATTATTGTTCCATTACTCAGTACACAAATTATATTAGGTACGGAGTTTCTTAACACATATAAGGCAACTTTAAACTTTAAGGAAGGAAGTGTGAACTTGACTGTTGCCGGAATGGCGAGATGTTTGAAGTTTTTCGAGTGTGTAACGAAATCTGAATCAGACACAAAATGTTTAAGGTTTCTTACTTCTGATGTTTTCGCTGAGTATTATGACGACAATGTGTTCATTCATGACAACGACAATAGATGCAGACACGCGATGGATGATATAATTTATAGTGAAGAATTAAATAATGAAAAGGTTAACAAAGCTGAAATGATAGATGACGTTGCAAGAGAAGAATTGCACCAAATTTTGACTTCACATGCGACAGTATTTAGTCATCACACAGAACTATACAAGGATTACAATATTTATTTAAAGTAAAAGAACACACACCATTTCGGGGGAAAACGTACGCTATTCCTTTGGCTTATAGAGACAAGGTTAAGAGTGAACTTCAATGCATGTTAGATCAAGGCATTATTGAGCCAGCAGTCAGTCATACCAGCCCATTACATGTCGTTCTTAAAAAGGATGGGTCAATTCGTTTGGTTCTGGATTCCAGACAGATAAATAATATCATCATTCCTGAAACTGATCGTCCACAAAATCTAGATGAACTTCTTCAACATTTCCATGGAATTAAAGTTTTATCCACAATAGATATGCGCGCAAGTTTTTATGCGCGCAAGTTTTTATGCGCGCAAGTTTTTATGCGCGCAAGTTTTTGGCAATTAGAACTCCACCCTGATTGTAGAAAATATACTGCCTTTCTAGCCTTTGGTAACTGTTATCAATTTCGGAAATTACCGTTTGGACTTACTGTATCTTCAGCAGCATTCATTCGTGGTTTTAACGAAATTTTACCTGTTCATCATCGTAACAATATTACTTCATATGTTGACGATATTCTTATTGCTAAACGTTCTTGGAGTGAGCATAACAAAATTTTGGATTCATTATTACGTATATTTCCAAGAGTTGGCATTACAGTGAACTTGGAAAAATCTGAATTTGGTCGTTCTCAGGTGAAATTTCTTGTTCATATTATTTCTACAGAAGGTATACTTCCTGATCCAGAAAAACTAGACGCTATTCGTAATTATGCTGTTCCTACTACAAAACGTGATGTTCGTAGTTTCCTTAGTGTCTGTAATTTTCTTAGACGTTTTGTTAGATTGGACAATTTGGCCGCACCTCGTTTATGTGAACTTTCTGGAAAGAATTCTAATGGGTTTTGGGATGAGGAAGCTCAATTAGAATTTGAACAACTTTGTGATGCTTTAGTTGCTGCTCCACTTCTTTCACATCCGGAGTTATCTAAAGATTTTTGTTTGGCTACGGACTCATCATACAAAGGCCTAGGTGAACACTTATTTCAAGAGATAGAAGAAAACGGCTTTGTAGTACAGAAAACTATTGCATTTGGAAGTCGTGTTCTCTGTAAATCAGAAAAGAATTATTCGATTATGGAACTTGAAGCTTTGGCTGTTGTTTGGGCTTTCACAAAATTTCGCATCTTTTTGTATGGCTGGCATACTAAGGTTTACACCGATCATCGAGCTCTGAAATTTCTTATGTCGACAAAATTAACTCATGGCAGATTGTCACGATGGGCGCTGTACCTACAGGAATTTGATTTTAGTATTGTTTACATACAGGGTTCTTTAAATATTACTGCTGATGCTTTATCACGTGCACCTATGGGTTTGAAACAAAGTGCTGAGGAGGACTGCAAAGAAAACAATTATTGTTTGATGTATATTGAAGGTGTTGCGTTTGAAAATTTTATTTCGTCTTCGCTCCAGGACATTACTAAGGAGCAAAACAAGGATCGAATCTGGAAGGACATTAAGGAGAAGTGGAGGAGAAAGGAAAGCGTAGCGATTAGTCAGTATTATTTAGTTCGCAATGATATTTTTTTTAAACGAAAATCTGTTGACAACTCTGGTTAGTTTGCATTCCTGATGAGTGGGTTAATAAATTGATATGGTATACACATTTCAGTTATGCACACTTTGGTCCCAGAAAATGCTTTCATAAATTACGAGTAAATTGCTACTTCAGTAATAAGGGAAAACGTATTCGATTATGTCAAAAGGCTAACCCGACAACAATTTCTCACAGAGCACCGTTGTTTCCTGTCATTCCAGCGAGATTAAAGGAGATGGCTGCAGTCGATTTGTTCGGTCCAGTGGTTCGTTCTACTAATGGTTTTGCGTACATTTTGGTAGTAGTGGAATTGACATCAAAATATGTGTGTTTTACACCTTTACGCAAAGCAACAACTCGTTCAGTATCTAATGCTTTCATCAAACATTTTCTTAACGAAGTGGGTCATGTTGATAAAGTTATATCAGATAATCGATCACAGTTTCACTCTAAAATTTGGCTTCGTACTCTACAGCGTCGTAAGATTAAACCAATTTTCATTTCACTTTTTCACCCTCAATCTAACGCTTCAGAGAGATGGTTGAAGGAAATCAATAAATCGTGTCGTCTTTATTGTTATCATAATCACAGAACATGGGATCAGTATCTTCATATTTTTCAAAACTTTCTGAATGAACTCCCTAATGATTCAACTTCTTTACAGCCTATATTGATATTAAAAAATAAAGCACCGACAAATCGCATTTCTGAAATAGTTCCTTTTCCGCCTACACGGAAACTGCGGCATTCTGAAGTTGTCAACCTGGCTCTACAAAATATTGCATCTGAGAGAGAAATCAGCTAAACGTCCTGGTCGTTTAAAAACTTTGTCAGTTAGTCAAAAGATGTTAATTAAGTCTCATCGTTTGTCTCACAAAGGAAAAGGCCTGTGTCGCAAATTTTTTCTGCTTTTTAACGGTCCATATAGAGTTCGCAAAATTATTCATGATATCACTGTTGAAGTAGAAACTCTTAAATCACAGCGCTCTGAGGGAATACATCATATACCGAACGTTAAAATTTTTGTGGAATCACATGCTTTTGAGAGATTAACAGTTGCGCGTGGACACGCAGAGAATGCAAGGGCGCCGCGTCGTGTTCTGGGGGGCGGCACATACACAAAGCGACAGTCAGTCCGCGCGCCGCACAAGGTAGTCGTTGACCGCAAACAATTACTTCCTACGTCACGCTTACCTACAGCTGATCGAGCGCTCAGTGCGAATGCATTGACAGCCGTAGACAAATACACAGTCTAATTTCACCGATTAAATAAAATATAAAGCTATAGTGACTTGATAACTTATGTTATTAACGTTCAGTTTTTCCAGGATACAGTTGTATAAAATATTTAAGAACTTCAGGTAAATTCTATGCGTGTTCGACGTTAAGAGGACTTGCTATGGAGAAAATTTCAGGACGAATGTAATTTCGAAGAAGAAAGTAATAAACTAAAAAGGTAACTATTAATTGAGTTTATTTTTCAGGTAACATATTTCTACTTAGGTAGGTACTTTATACGTAATTTTCTGCTCGCGATTACGTGATTTATACATTGTGTTAACTGATTTTGACAATGTTTTATTAATGAACAGTTTCGTTACTTGTGTATATTACGCATCGCTTGGCTACTCTGCTTTTTCGCTGATGTCATATTTTTTATTATGTGCCTGCTGTGATTATTTATTTAAATTATAATT
Source organism: Schistocerca americana (assembly GCF_021461395.2). Classification (NCBI taxonomy): domain Eukaryota; kingdom Metazoa; phylum Arthropoda; class Insecta; order Orthoptera; family Acrididae; genus Schistocerca; species Schistocerca americana. Next base: position 351,720,485 of record NC_060121.1, on the reverse strand, counting down.
GTCACCTGATTAGTTGTGCTGATATGGTTATGTATGTAAGTTATACTTTGTGATTTTTCTGCTTGCGCCTTCATGTTTACTTATTAAGATTACATATGAACATTTATTTGCTTATGCTGATATGATGCTAATGACCTATTTATTATGCAAGATATATACTTGCTGCTTTGCGTATGGATTGCATATTTACACATTTCTGTTTTGTTGTCATAACTACTCTTTAATTTAGTATAGAGAAATACTTATATACTGTGTACGAAAATAGAGTTTATGTTACACTATGGTATTAATTATAGATTGTTACCTCGCAGCAGTTAGTGCCGCAAAGGATTGTTATTCGGGGTTCTGACAGGTTGTCACATTAATGTGACTAGACAGTGTGGATACACATAAGATGCAGCAACGAAACGGGTCATGCATGTGGTGACGGAAAATCCTTTACGACTTAGTGACTGAACCTACCCGCAGGGTAGGTAACAAAGGAAGATTAGAGTTTAACATCCGGTGACAACGAGGTCATTAAAGACGGAGCAAATCTCGTACTAAGCGAGGGTGGGTAAGGAAATCGGTTGCGACCTTTCAAAGAAACCGTTCCGACATTTGCCTGAAGTGATTTAGAGAAAGGATGGAAAATCTAAATCAGGATGACCGGGCGCCGATTTGATCCGTCGTCCTCCTCAATTATAGTGTCCCAGGCAACATCTCACATGACTTGACTTTAGGCTCCGACCTGCACTGGATGATAGTTTGCAGTGTATGCAGTGTATGTTGTAGATGTAGAACGGTGACAGAATTTGGTAGTGCACGTCAAAGGTGTGCAGCCGTAGCCCCGCACTACGATTGCAATCGCAAATGATTAAATTAGTCATATCCAATACTTAGTTACTAGCAGTTTATTTCTGAATTACAGGGTTCTACTTGCAATTGTCATTATTTTAATTGTTGAAGACACATCTATTTACTGCTGTTTTTCCCCTTATATGATAATCTGTCAGATACGCTACATAAGTATCGCCAACGTAGCCGCGCACAGACGCACGCGATTTATTTGTGTAGACGTATTTCTCATTCCTTTTACTTTAGAAATACGTCTGAACAAAGAGACAACGTTCTTCTGTGCGCTGTCATGTAGGCAATAATCCAGTTTACCTATGTCCACGAATTACAGAGGCTCTAAGACAGAGATGCTCTCTCGTCCTTATTGTTCAATCTACACATAGAAGAAGCAGTGGCCGAAATAAAAGAAAGATTCAGATTTAAAGTCGGGGTGAAAGAATATCAACATCTACATCTACTACATCTACATCTATACTCCGCGAGCCACCTTACGGTGTGTAGCGGAGGGTACTTATTGTACCACTATCTGATCCCCCCTTCCCTGTTCCATTCACGAATTGTGCGTGGGAAGAACGACTGCTTGTAAGTCTCCGTATTTGCTCTAATTTCTCGGATCTTTTCGTTGTGATCATTACGCGAGATATATGTGGGCGGTAGTAATATGTTGCCCATCTCTTCCCGGAATGTGCTCTCTCGTAATTTCGATAATAAACCTCTCCGTATTGCGTAACGCCTTTCTTGAAGTGTCCGCCACTGGAGCTTGTTCAGCATCTCCGTAACGCTCTCGCGCTGACTAAATGTCTCCATGACGAATCGCGCTGCTTTTCGCTGGATCATGTCTATCTCTTCTATTAATCCAACCTGGTAAGGGTCCCATACTGATGAGCAATACTCAAGAATCGGACGAACAAGCGTTTTGTAAGCTACTTCTTTCGTCGATGAGTCACATTTTCTTAGAATTCTTCCTATGAATCTCAACCTGGCGCCTGCTTTTCCCACTATTTGTTTTATGTGATCATTCCACTTCAGATCGCTCCGGATAGTAACTCCTAAGTATTTTACGGTCGTTACCGCTTCCAATGATTTACCACCTATGGCATAATCGTACTGGAATGGATTTCTGCCCCTATGTATGCGCATTATATTACATTTATCTACGTTTAGGGAAAGCTGCCAGCTGTCGCACCATGCATTAATCCTCTGCAGGTCCTCCTGGAGTACGTACGAGTCTTCTGATGTTGCTACTTTCTTGTAGACAACCGTGTCATCTGCAAATAGCCTCAGGAGCTACCGATGTTGTCAACTAAGTCATTTATGTATATTGTAAACAATAAAGGTCCTATCACGCTTCCCTGCGGTACTCCCGAAATTACCTCTACATCTGCAGATTTTGAACCGTTAAGAATGACATGTTGTGTTCTTTCTTCTAGGAAATCCTGAATCCAATCACAAACCTGGTCCGATATTCCGTAAGCTCGTATTTTTTTCACTAAACGTAAGTGCGGAACCGTATCAAATGCCTTCCTGAAGTCCAGGAATACGGCATCAATCTGCTCGCCAGTGTCTACGGCACTGTGAATTTCTTGGGCAAATAGGGCGAGCTGAGTTTCACATGATCTCTGTTTGCGGAATCCATGTTGGTTATGATGAAGGAGATTTGTATTATCTAAGAACGTCATAATACGAGAACACAAGACATGTTCCATTATTCTACAACAGATTGACGTAAGCGAAATAGGCCTATAATTATTCGCATCTGATTTATGACCCTTCTTGTAAATGGGAACGACCTGCGCTTTCTTCCAGTCGCTAGGTACTTTACGTTCTTCCAGCGATCTACGATAAATTGCTGATAGAAAGGGGGCAAGTTCTTTAGCATAATCACTGTAGAATCTTAAGGGTATCTCGTCTGGTCCGGATGCTTTTCCGCTACTAAGTGATAGCAGTTGTTTTTCAATTCCGATATCGTTTATTTCAATATTTTCCATTTTGGCGTCCGTGCGACGGCTGAAGTCAGGGACCGTGTTACGATTTTCCGCAGTGAAACAGTTTCGGAACACTGAATTCAGTATTTCTGCCTTTCTTCGGTCGTCCTCTGTTTCGGTGCCATCGTGGTCAACGAGTGACTGAATAGGGGATTTAGATCCGCTTACCGATTTTACATATGACCAAAACTTTTTAGGGTTCTTGTTTAGATTGTTTGCCAATGTTTTATGTTCGAATTCGTTGAATGCTTCTCTCATTGCTCTCTTTACGCTCTTTTTCTCTTCGTTCAGCTTTTCCTTATCAGCTATGATTCGACTACTCTTAAACCTATGATGAAGCATTGGTATCCTCAGCGAGAATGAAGAAGAATTCCTGAATTTGGTTTAATGGAGCAACTAATCTAGTGGATACAGAATGCTGATTGAAACAAAACTGAAGGACGAAAGTGATTGGTAGTAGAAATAAGATTAACGATACATTTACCATCAAAATTGGGGACCACGAAGTAGACGAAGTTAAGAAATTCTGCTATCTTGGAAGCTAAATAATACACTACGTACCAAGCAAGGAGGACATAAAAAGCAGACTAGAACTAGCAAAGAACACGTTAGTGGCCAAAAGAAGTCTGATAGTATCAAAGATCGGCCTTAATTTTATAAATTAATTTCTGAGAATAAGGGTTTGGAGCACAGCGTTCCATGGATTGTGGGAATACCGGCGAAGCGCTTGAGATGTGGCGTTATAGAAGGATGTTGAAAATTCGATGGACTGGTAAGGTAAGAAATGAGGAGGTTCGCCACAGAATCAACGAAGAAGAAAACATATGATAAATACTGAGAAGAAGGAAGACGAGGATTACAGGACATATCATGAGGTAACTTCCGTGGAAGTACAGCGAACAGTAGAGGATACAAACATAATGATATATCGATATATTCAACAATTGTTCAGGACGTAGTATGCAAGTGCTAGTCTGATATGAAGAGTGTGATACACACAGGAGAGGAATTCTTGGTGGGCTGCATCAAACCAATCAGAATACTACTTTATGCCGATTTTTTGCAGAAGCATTAGTAAAAAGATATACTCGCTACAAGTGCGCTATAAAACATGTATGTTAGAAGTAGATGCATTTTTTGTGAATAGGGCCCGCGGCGTGAACTATGTCGAATTATCAGTGGCAGTAATTTAATATTTATTTGCTAGTATATAAATATTTCTGTACAACAAGCTTTCCGATTTTGGTTTACACGATCATTTTCAAGTGCACCTTTGGGTGCTGTGAATAATGAACCTTGTTTACATCCTACTAATGATGAAGACGGTATTTTTATAGATTACATTTCTACTGACGTCTAGATGAAGTTGACAATCAGACGGCATCCAGGGCCAACTACAAGACTTCTGTTGTGAAATGTTGTTTTTATAGTCAAGTAGCCGTTAAAATACGAAATTTTTTCGTAGCGAGTATTATTTGATAGCTATTTGACAGCTGTAATTCATACATGCTGTATGATACAGTTATTTTATATTTGGAAGTTACACAGAAAATCCAACAAACGTTATGACCACCGCCTACTTATGGTGGATGCCGCCTGGTGGCTTTGCTGGCACGTGACGCCGTAACAAAAGTGTGTAAGCTTAGCAGAAACGGACAGGGGATAAGCCTAGCGAAGATTAGATTTCTACTGACTACTGGATGGAGTTGGCAATCATCCACTGAGATAAGTGACTTTGACAAAGCGCAAACTATCATTAAGCAGCGCCTGTGAACAAGTATCTCGAAAACGACGAAGCTGGTCTAATGTTCAAGTGCTACTGCCGTGAACATCTACAGAAAGAGTTAGAAGAATAGTGATACTACTACTAGGCACCGAATGGCTGCACGTCCACGACTCCCCATAGGGTGTGTGGCTCGGAGGCTTGTCTGCTCTGCAAAGTAGGGCAGATTGCGATGTGTGGCATCTCTGCTGAAAGAGAACAATGCTGGTGCGCACCCAAGAGTTTCGTAGCACACCGTTCATCTTGCGTTGTTGAATATGTAGCTCCGCAGCAAATCGTCACTATTTGTTCACACGTTGACCCAGCAACATCGTCATTTACTATTGCAGTCGACACGGCACCGTCGGGATTCGACTCTTAGTCAACGGAAACGTGTCGGCTCTTCGGGTGAACAACATTTTTTCTACACTAGGTCGATGATCGTGTCCACAAACGCCTTCATCCACGTGAAGGCTTTTCGAAACGTGTAGACTGCAACCAACGCAGACTGGTGCGAGTAGTAATATGGTATGGGAGACATTTTCCTCCGCTTGCATGGGACCTGTGGTAGTAATCGAAGACACGGTTACAACTGCGAAAAACCTGCATCCCTTCATGCTTGATGTCTACCCCGACGCGGTGTCACGTTTCAGCAGTATAATTGTCCGTGTCTACGAACCAGAACCGTGCTACAGTAATTTGAGGAGCATTATGGCCAACTAACGTTAATGTCTCGGCTACAAAATTCGCCTGATGTAGATCCTATGGAACCTATGTGGGTAGCTATTGGGCGCCATAACGCATGCGCAGATCAGTGGCCCGTTATTTACGAAAATCACATGACCTGTGAGAGGGTAGCTAATGCGACAGACCTCCATAAACCTACCAACAAACTGTCGGATCGGTAAAAGGCAGAATCTGTAAGTATTTCGTTTCGAAGACGGACAAACAAGCTTTTAAGAAGATGGTTCAAATGGCTATGAGCACTATGGGACTTAACAATGGCTCTGAGCACTATGGGACTTAACTGCTGAGATCATCAGTCCCCTAGAACTTAGAACTACTTAAACCTAACCAACCTAAGGACATCACACACTTCCATGCCCGAGGCAGGACACGAACCTACGACGGTAGCGGTCGCGCGGTTCCAGAGTGAAGCGCCTAGAACCGCTCGGCCATACAGGTCGGCTTTAAGAAGGTGGTCATAAGGTTTTAGCACATTACTGTACATGGTTCAAATAATTTTTGTGTATATGTCATATGGGATTGCAGATGTTTATCCTCACTTGTGGTCGAAAATGTCAATAGAAAATGTGGCTTGTGTTTCAAATCAGTTTGTTCGCTGAGTAAGTTGTTGGAGAAATTTTTCGTATGAGTGTACGTGTATCTCCAGTTCTTCCAAAATATTCACTGTACGTCCTTTAGAGATTTTGTATGAAATTTATGCAGCGTTTTCAACGTGGTATGTAGGAATAACGTTGACGGATTGCTTTCACCTGCTCTCGTACGTTCTTTGAGTCTTCCCGTTTGTCCGATGTAGATTTTCTTGCAATTTTCAGAAGATGTTTTGTTGACTCCTGGGTTAGAAAATCCTGGTAATTCTGCTTTTCCTGATAGAAATTGTGTTTTTAGATTATTTTTCGTTTACTGTACTAAATTCTACACTGGGCAATCAGAAAGAAACATCAGCGTTAGATTAAAAGAAAATACGAGAGCATGTGAAAGCATTCAGTCAGAGTTCTACCTAACCTTAAAAATGAAGATCATAAAGCAGCACACATTGGAAACATTGTAAAACTTTGACGCAGAATATCTTAAGGATGTGCTATGGATATTTTGGAAGAGCAGGAGATATACACTCATACAAAAAGCTTCTCAGTGAACAAACAGACCTGGAGAGCAGATTAGTGTTCAACGTCCTGTCGACAACGAGGTTATTAGAGACAAAGGACAAGCTGGAGTTAGGGAAGTATAGAGAAAGAAAGCGGTCCTGCTGTTCTGAAGGAAACATCCTGGCATTTGCCTTAGGTAGTTTACGTAAATCAGGGCAAACCTAAATCAGGATGGCTCGACACGGGTTTCAACAGTCGTCCTCCAGAATGCGAGTCCATTATGCTAATCACTGCACTACCACGCTAGGTAAAAACTGACCTGAAACACAAGCCCTGGTTAGAATATTTTACCGAAATTTTCCACCACAACAAGGGATAAACGTATGAAATCACAGATAATACGTATGACAAAAAATTTGAGTCGTATAATATTTATGCAACAAAAACACCATTCCTGACAACTAATGATAAAAGAAAACTGTAAACATGTAGCATCTAAGAATTCCAACTTTCAAATAGCTCTCAAACCATTATTATCATGAAACATTTCATATTATAACAGCTACGTGATTGTAATAACAATATTTGAAAACTGTAAGTTCACAGTTGGCCCCTGGATGTCATAGGATCGCCAAATGTGATCTACAAAAGTAGGTGCTTGATAATTAGTAAGATGTAGGTGAGATTCATTATTCACAGCACCCACAGGTGTACTTCAAACTGGCACTGTCGTGCAGAAATATCTAGATACAAGAAAATAAATATTACATTGCAGCTGTTGGAACAGACTTCTTCTAAATACACTACTGGACATTAAACTTGCTACACCACGAAGATGACGTGCTACAGACGAGAAATTTAACCGACAGGAAGAAGATGCTATGCTATGAAAATCATTAGCTTTACAGAGCATTCACACAAGGTTGGCGCCGGTGGCGACACCTACCACGTGCTCACATGAGGAAAGTTTACAATCAATTTCTCATACACAAACAGCAGTTGACCGGTGTTGCCTGGTGAAACGTTGTTGCGATGCCTCGTGTAAGGAGAAGAAATGCGTACCATCACGATTCCGACTTTGATAAAGATCGGATCGTAGCCTGTCGCGAATGCGATTTATCGTATCGCGACATTGCTGCTCGCGTTGGACGAGATCCAATGACTGTTACCAGAATATGGAATCGCTGGGTTCAGGAGGGTACTACGGAACGCCGTGCTGGATCCCAACGGCCTCGTATCACTAGCAGTCGAGATGACAGGCATCTTATCCGCATGGCTGTAACGGATCGTGCAGCCACGTCTCGATCCCTGAGTCAACAGCTGGGGACGTTTACAAGACAACAACCATCTGCACGAACAGTTCGACGACGTTTGCAGCAGCATGGACTATCAGCTCGGAGACCATGGCTCCGGTTACCCTTGACGCTGCATCACAGACAGGAGCGCCTGCGATGGTGTACTCAACGACGAACCTGGTTGCACGAATGGCAAAACGTCATTTTTTTCGGACGAATCCCGGTTCTGTTTACAATGTCATGATGGTCGCATCCGAGTTTGGTGACATCGCGGTGAACGCACATTGGAAGTCTGTATTCGTCATCTCCATACGGGTGTATCACCCGGCGTGATGGTATGGGTTTCCATTGGTTACACGTCTCGGTCACCTCTTGTTCGCATTGACCGCACTTTGAACAGTGGACGTTACATTTCAGATGTGTTACGACCCGTGGCGTTACTCTTCATTCGATCCCTGCGAAACCCTACAATTCAGCAGGATAATGCACGATCGCATGTTGCAGGTCCTGTATGGGCCTTTCTGGATGCAGAAAATGTTCGACTGCTGCCCTGGCCAGCACATTCTCCAGACCTCTCACCAGTTGAAAACGTCTAGTCAATGGTGGCCGAGCAACTGGCTCGTCAGAATACGCCAGTCACTACTCTTGATGAATTGTGGTATCGTCTTGAAGCTGCATTGGCCTGTACGTGCCATCCAAGCTCTGTTTGACTCAATGCCCAGGCGTATCAAGGCCGTTATTACGGCCAGAGGTGGTTGTTGTGGGTTATGATTTCTCAGGATCTATGCACCCATATTGCGTGAAAATGTAATCACATGTCAGTTCTAGTATAATATATTTGTGGAATGAGTACCCGTTTATCGTCTGCATTTCTTCTTGGTGTAGTAACTTTAATGGCCAGTAGTGTAGTATATATTTATTAATGCCTGCGTAGATGTTTCATGTCTTCTCGAAATCAGCAGAGCTAACGACACGTTTTGAGAGGTCTCTTGATACCGACCAAAAGCACGAGAAGAAAAGGCAGCGACAGGGGAATGCGGTGTGAAATACGACGTTCAGGGAGGAACGGGAGACACCGCGGTGCCGGCGGCGCGAGCGAGGAGGATTTATGTGCTGGCGGGCGCATCTCGCTTTCAGCAGGAAGGCCCGGACGGGAGTCTGCGACGTCGCACGGCGTCGTTGGAGCTGCATTAAGAAAAACGGCCGTCCCACGGCGTTTCTCTCTCTCGGTCCCCGACAAACGCAGCAGCAGCAGCAACAGCCGCGGCAGGGGCGGCACGCCCTGCAGGTGGCACAACCCTCGGCGATCGCTTTCACGCGCTTCGCTGTCTCAACGCCACCACGCTTACGTTCGTTACTTACGAAAGGCTGTCCTACACAAACAAGTTCCAGTGATAACTTCCGATTTGTCGATTTCAAGCTGTTACAGCCCATTGTCTCTAGTCTTCCGACGTTACGGCCTGGCCAGGTTTGGGTGTTGTTGCGTGTGTTGGAAGTTCACGTATTGGGTCTCCTGTATCGCGGTGAACGTGAATCCAGGAATAGTTACCTAAGGGAACCATTCTTTATTATCTTAAATTTATGTACAACTAGCTGAGAAGCTCTGTGTTGCCCGGGCATTTATTTATTCCAGTCTTTCATTACTGTATCTCCTCCTCCCTCCTTTCTCTGTCCATCTCCTCCTTCCACCTCACTGTCTATCCATCTCATCGTCCTCTCTTGTCTCTCCATGTTATCTGTGGTGTGCGTACTGTAAGACATTCAGTACACACACCATCAGATTATTTGACTTGTCGCTCTAGCGATGTAGGGGAGCGTCAGCAATTCTTATCGTGTCGTGTTTATCTTCTGCCGTTAGGTCAGATGATAGAAATGTCACGTGCACGCTTAGAGTAGCAGATTGACGGTGACCTACTTTAACCAGAACTTGATTAATTTTCACACACATTTATTAAAATAATAAGAAGCATAAAAATTACTTAAATTGGTTCTGGATGCTATTTACAATTGACAATCGGAAGTTCCTTTGGTATTGGTACGTTAATCTTATTCTCACACATATCTCTGATACTTGACAAAGTGTCTATACATTTATCTTCATGGCTATGTACAAGAATATGGTAATCTTATTAGGCGCAGAATGAAACTTGACTATACACTGGTACAGACAAATGTAGAACTCGTACAGACTGGTACAGACTAATGCAGACTGGTACAGACTGCTGCAGACAAATCTAGACTGACTAATCGGACGTCTGTACACTCGTTATAATACCTCGCGCGTTCATGTATCACTACAGGAGTGTGATCCGCGAGGAGAAAAGGTTCTACGTTAGCAGCAATCTCATTGGCTGCGTTACATACTAATACGCGGATCGGCGGAATCAGAATTTGGTCCGTCTCTATGGCAGTGCCTTCTCGTAGTGCGGAGACGGACGAGCGCTGCGCCTGCGCTGTTGTGCTTAGCGGGACGCGCTCTAGTGGGAAAGTTGTGTACGTGCTGACTACGCGGAACTATGTACACAACATTATCACAGTCGCACCATTAGAAGGCTGGTGGTTATTACCTTTACAGAACCTCTTTCCAGTCTGTAACTAATATGTGTACCAAATTTGATTCATATCGTTCCAGGTGTTAGAATGAGCTCCCTTCCCTTGGCTTTGCTGCCATATACACTTATCAAGTATACACTGAAGAGCCAAAGAAACTGGTACAGCCGAGCCGTAGAAGGCGCTGCAGTCATGGACTGTGCAGCTGATCCTGGCGGAGGTTCGAGCCCTCCCTCGGGCATGGGTGTGTGTGATTGTCCTTAGGATAATTTAGGTCAAGTAGTGTGTAAACTTAGGGACTGATGACCTTAGCAGTTAAGTCCCGTAAGATTTCACACACACACAAACTGGTACGCCTGCATAATATCATGTAGTGTCCCGGCGAGCACACAAAGTGCCGCAACGCGATGTGGCATTGACTCGCCTAACGTCTGAAGTAGTGCTGGAGGGAACTAATACCATTGATCCTGCTTGGCTGTCCATAAATCCGTAAAAGTACGAGGGGTGGAGATCTATTCTGAACAGCACGTTGCAGGACATCCGAGATATGTTCAATAACGTTCACGTCTGTGGAGTGTGGTGGCCAGCAGAAGTGATTAAACTCAGAAGAGTGTTCTTGGAGCCACGCTTTAGAAATTTTGGACGTCTGGGATGTCGCACTGTCCTGCTGGAACTGCCCAAGTCGGAATGCAGAATGGACATCAATGGATGCAGGCGATCAGACAGGATGCCTACGTGTCACCTGTCAGAGTGGTATTAGGGGTATCATTCCAACAGCACACGCCCCACACCATTACAGAGTTTCCACCAGCTTGCCCCTGCTGACATGCAGGGTCCATGAATTCATGACGTTGTCTCCATTCCCATACACGTCCATCCACTAGATACAATATGATACGAGACTCGTCAGACCAGGCAACATGTTTCCAGTCATCAACAGTCCAATGTCAGTGCTGACGGGCCCAGGCGAGGTGTAACGCTTTTTGTCGTACAGTCATCATGGATACACGTGTGGACCTTCGGTTCCGAAAGCCCATATCGATGATATTTAAAACGTCACGCATAATGTGTCAGTTCTTCACGCATCTCAGTACCTGGCGTCATATCTCCAAACTATGTTTCGTACAATGACATATTTATGTAGCTGCATTCAGCGTTATATGTGAAAACTGTCTGCTAAATGTGTTGCGAATAGAGTTAATAGCAAATAAGTAATAAATTAAAACGTTTTGCATGATGCGTAGATTGGCATGCATTCATTTGTGGGGTCGTATCTCCTGAAATAAGTGTCGTCCAGTTATGTAATTTTTCTGGTACATTCAGTGGTGTATGTGAATACTACCTGCAAAATGTATAGCAAATGTAGTTGGTAGCAAAGAAGTAAAAAATTAAACGTCATGCTTCATGTGATGGTTTTACTGCATTAACAGCGAAAATGTGGTAACCAACAATCTGTTTTCCTTTCATCATCTTGTGGGGTTCGTAGGAGACAAAAAGTTTCATAAGGGTTTGAAATTGTGTGTACAGAGTGTTAGTCTGTAAGTGCTCTCATTCCCAAATACGCAGTTATAAAATATGAATATTCTCGCATCGTGGGCTGCAATGCTTCTTCGGCCCCAACCACTTTTCTTTCATAGGTAGGTGTTTCTTACCTCCACTGTGATTGTTTCCCAACAGTAAATAGTATGTGTACCAAGTGTGGTTGAAATTGGTCCTGTGGTTGAGGAGGAGATGTGGAACCTAAATACATACATAGATATACATACGCCTGCTTTTATGAATTTGAAATTAAATCAATACAATGAAACGACTAACCTTAGCTGCATACTGCCGTTGATATACGTCAACGGACTGTTGAATGAACATGTATGCCCCGACGGGGACTCGAACCCAGGATCTCCTATATGCAGCTAGGGTATTCATTTCATTGTACGATTTAATTGTAAATTCATTCTAACGACCTGCATGGTCACCGATGGTATCTGTTCTTTCGGATATATATATATATATATATATATATATATAAGTGTACCTATTTTTATACTTTATGTGGATGTTAGCAACTGGTGACAGCTGCCCGTAATCTAGGGGTTTACGGATTTCATTATTAATCAAAACGTCATTGGTCTCGGATTCAGACCCCACCACTGCTTAAATTTTGAACAAAGTCATCAGTAATGGTGGCAGAAGACTTCGGACATAAGAAGCCAACTTCTTTCAGCCAATCGCCTTTTCAAAGAGGGTGGAGGAGCGGACACAGGTTCAGAAGAATCAGCAATGATCAACGGCATGAAGGTGCAGAAGGATATGGAAACCACTGCATTAAAGAGACACAATTTGTACGCACAGGACATGTGGCTTGTAATGCCATGATGATCTTTTCATTGCCAAAAGATTCCGGAATAGTCCCCCATTGGGATCTCGGAAGGGATTGAGTACGAGGAGGTGACCATGAGAAAACAAACTGAATAACGAACGAAAGGATAACGTTCTACGAATCCGTACATGGAATGTCAGAAGTTTGAACGTGGTAGGGATCCTAGAAAATTTGAGAAAGGAAACGCCTAGGTTAATTCTAGAAGAGGAAGAGATAGAGATAGTATATGAGGGTATTGAAGGGGTAATTCAGGTAGTAGGGGAAGGAGCAGAAGAAAATGTTACGGCGGAATATGGGCTTGGTAGTGGGAATCGGAGAGGAGAAAGATTAACTGCAGCTGGTAATTTTGAATACTTTGTTCAATCGCAAGAGGAGGAGGTATACTTGAAAATGCCGGGAGACTATGCATGAGTCACTTATTACTAATATTTATTAGTGTGACGCAATTCGGCAGCATGTTGCCATCATCAGGTGCGTTTCTTTGGAAGTCTATGTTGGCAATAATAGGAGAGACTTCCAGTGTTCTCCATACTAGGAGAGACTTCCAGTAGAAGATACAATGGATAAAGAAATGCCTACCAAGCAAACCATATGCTAAATCAGCAACAGCCTGTCAAGTTAAGGACACTGGCCATACAATCAAGGGAATCGTGAACAATCATCATATGTTACTTAACTAACTGACATGTTTGCAGAACTAGAAATTTTCATCCATGGCGAAGTGAAGGGTAACAGGATGCTAAATCATATGCTAGAAGAAAACAGTGTGAATTTCTATAAAAATTTCTCTTAATGCTCGTTTTAATAACACGGGGAATGAAAAGTAATGCCTCCACCTTCGTTAATTTGGTTTGTATGGGAATATTTTAATAAATCAAACGCAGAAACAATCCTTAGAATGTGATCTTTAATTACCATTATTCACTTTTCCACGTAATCACCAGCCAATTGGATACATTTCTGCCAACGATGAAAAAGTTTTCTGAAGCCGTCATGAAAGAGGTCGACACTCTGTTTCCGCAACCACACGTTGCTTAAATCGCATTGACCGACCGTCTGCGCAGGGTTCCATACTTTACTCTGTAACAACACAACCGCTCAATGCTAAGGCTTCCCGACAACTGGAGCTGTAGAGAAGAGGCTACGGAACAAGCCAGTACCTGTCTATACCAAGGCTCCCAATTGTTGAAGAGTTACGGAGGTGGAGGCATTACTTTTCAGTCAACCATCGTATAAAGAATTAACCGAAAAAATACTGTTTTTAACGTTAATGAATAACTAGGAAATATCGGGGAAATGATGCTAAAAAATTCCGAACGATCATCACCGATTTCTTTCAACTTTCTATACTGTGCCTCGTAAAATACTAGAGAATTTAAACCATTAGACATATTGTTTATAGGCTGTACATTGGCAATCATACACATAATTTTAAACAAAGATGTGCACGCACCAAAGTGTTGTTTTGTTTCCTTCATCACAGTTTGTTTTAACAGAAAGCCATTACATTACGAAATTAGAGTTTATGGCTTGTTGGCTAATGATCAGAATACTACTAAACAGTCTGAATCTTCAAAATCTTCGCAATGTTACCCATTCGCTGGTTACAACTTGGCGAAATGCTGTCATTGAAGCTACTATAGTCACAAATCCAACAGCTGGTGAGATCTCTCCCGTACTCTGTTTGCCAATGATCCGAATCAATTAATCCAGTTAGTTCAAAAGCGAACGAAGGTTTCGTTAACAGTTGTGATAAAGATGGATCAAGACCGGACATTCAAATACACAGAAGTTGATTTACGATTGGAGTGTTTAAAAGACTATCGTGCAAAAATTTGAAATAGATCAAAGCCAGTCAAGTACTTTTCGTCACCCCGTTATATATTAGTAGACAAAACTTTTTATTACCTCGGGTTCCATATCTTTAATTGGGCGAAGTTACAAGGAGGAGCCGAAATATGCGTCGTGACACAATTCCCAGGAATACCGCAAATCAGGACTTATATCCAACTCCAGTGCGTACTCAACACTTGAAACGAGACATTGCCGGGTTCTCTAGTATCCTGACGTAAAAAAGGAATTGTTTTCATTGGTTGTACGATCTTAGCGATTAAAATAAGTTTACCTTAGCAGTGAAGAGTCTTTTGGATGTAAACATTTGAATGTGCAACTACTAACTGAAGATGATATGTTTACTACTGTGCTATGCGCGCCAGACAAATACATTTATACATTTTCAGCAGATTTGTAACTAAATACATCAAGGAAATGATTTAGACGTAAAATTCACTTAAGGTACACACAAAACTAAATGAATCTTTTTGTTCAGAACTAAATTTCGGAGTATAAACTTGCTAACACGTCCAGCAGATAATCCTCATCACCCTACAAATGAATGTACATTTAACTGCAACCCTAGTCATGATGCAACATGCTGCATAAATGCGTAATTATAATAAATGTTAGATTTGTTAGTAAAATGTGACTGAAGCAGTAAGAATTGTTTCATAAATACATTCTTGATGTCTCCCATGCAGTACTTCAATGGTAGAATACAAGGTGCTTTTGGCGAAGGCCTTTTCCTGTGGTTTTCTGAAATATCGGCGCCTGAGGACAGGTAGCGACCTCGCTGATGCAAGACACCTATGCAGTCGTGCCCCCGAAAAGTACGGCTCTCATCACACTAGTTGCCTTGCCCTCCCTACATCGCAAAAGCTCGACTCCATTTGGGGGTCACGGGAAATAAGTATTTCAGTGGAACGGTATCTCCTAAAGGTCTTAGTTTTGTCTTGTGTCATCGAGAGCCTGCATGTATTTAAATGCATTACTGATAATTATTAAACTCTTCTCAAATAGTAACGCGCTCCACGCTGGATTTGATCGCTGGAACTCATAAGACCTGTAGCGTCACGTACTATGACGCACACCGCAGACCCATGTCGGCTTACTGACGTAAGTCCAAGGAAGGTGGTGTTTTGAGTATTGCTGGCGCTCTGTGGTGCTGTTGGGAGCACTGAGCATTCAAATTTCACTGCTGAAAACGATCAGGTCAGTGTCCTGCCTGACGTTGTCGAGAAACGTATTTCAATCACTCTCCACTTCCTGCACCCTCTACGCTTTATGCGTGAACTACCAAAGAAACTTGTTGAAACGTTGGCTCAGGTTCACATGCACATCACTCGAGCTGCATATCGTGATGACGCAAAGGTTCAGCTTACGACAAGGAAGGCGATGTTCGCATATGAATATCTGGATTATATGGTAAAACGAAACCAGGCTACGCAACATAACTGTATTGTCCAGTAATCTCTCAGGCAATGACATATCGGGCGCAGAGTATGACATACTTTGAATGTTTGGCAGGATTTTAACGTACCAAATTTAGCGGCGAGTATTCAAGATTTACGTGGACACTGACGTGCGCTTCATTGGCGATGTTCTCGAGAAATTCCGGAGTGTGTCCATGGCCTGCCTTTTACTACACTGGGTGGTTTTCGGACGCCCTGCTCAAGAAAACGAAGGTCAACATCGAGCCTTTTCTTTGAGCATGGGGATCTGTTTGGGACTTTGTCAATATGATCATACACACGCCAATGCAAATAACCGACGTATTGGTGAGGAATTCAACGCATTCGACGATTCGAGTTACGTTAGACATCAGTATCTTGTACACACATGCCGTGCAGCAAGCGCTACAGATTGGGGAGTTTCGGTGGCTGTCCGATGACGAATGCTTCGCATTATGTGAAACAGTCCGTAGTGGTGGTGGTATGGCGGCTGATTCTGGTGTAAGGTATGTTCTGGAGGTGGACCTGGCATACCCTAATAGTGTGACTGATGCGCAACGCTATTTGCCGCCATGTCTAGACTTCCTAGTGCCACGAAGTGGCACCGTCTTCAGGTTGATGACAATGCTGGGAATAAGGAGCAATACATTGTTCATGACCATAATCCCCAGATTTAGGGATGGAGCTACTTGCAATTAGGCAGTCACCCTGGTTGAAGGATAAACACGAAAGAGAGCACATCCACAAAAAATTATTTCGAAAAATATATCTTTAAATGATGAGTAATGCTATTTTCGGTAAGGCTATGGAGAATTTGAGAAAACACTTTGTGGTGTGTGTACTGTAAGACCTTCGGTACACACAACATCAGATTATTTGACTTGTCGCTCTAACGAAGTAGGCGAGTGTAAGCAATATGTCTCGTGGTCTTATCGTGGCGTGTTTATCTTCTGCCGTTAGGTCAGATGATAGAAATGCCACTTGCACGCTTAGAGTAGCAGATTGACGGTGACCAACTTTAAACAGAACTTGATTAATTTTCACACACATTTATTAAAATAATAAAAAGCACAGAAATTTTGTAACTTGATTCTGGGTGCTGTTTACAACTGACAATCTGAAGTTCCATTGGTCTTGGTACGTTAATCTTATTCTCACATATCTCTGATACTTGACAAAGTGTCTATACATTTATCTTCATGGCTATGAACAGGAATATGATAATCTTATTAGGAGTAAACTGAAACTTGACTATAGACTGGTACAGACTAATGCAGACTGGTACAGACTGGTGCAGGCAAATGCAGACTAATGCAGACTGACTGATTGGAGGTCTGTACACTCGTTATAATACCTCGCGCATTCAGGTATCACTGCACGAGTGTGATCTGTGAGACGAAAAGGTTCTACGTTAGCAGCAATCTCATTGGCTGCGTTACATACTAATACACTGATCGGCGGAAGCAGAATTTGGTCCATCTCTAAGGCAGCGCCATCTCATACTGCAGAGACGGACGAGCACTGCAACTGCGCTGTTGTGCTTAGCGGGACACGCTCTAGTGGTAAATTTGTATACACGTTGACTACGCGGATATATGTACACAACACACTTGAAATTCTTCTTAGGTCGTGTTGGGATGGATGTTATGGCATAAGGAAGAGTAGTGCCAGACCAGATTTCAAATGGGTCACTATATTCAACAGGAACTTAGTTGCTTTGGAGAAGGCAAAGCCTGCAGATGAGTTCACGATACCTGTCTATGTGGGGACGTGCATACTAGACTTACACAAATCTCACATGCACCGCTGTAATTACGGAAACCTCATTTCGCCGATCATAAGTTACTTCATATGGACACAGGTAGCTTCATTACTGGGTGAAGAACTGCGATTCATATGAAGTAATGAGGTGCTACGCAAAAGAATTCGACACGTCTTCATACACTGCCGATAATCCTTACGGCGCTATTCCGCAAAACAATGTTATTGACCCAATGAAACGAGGCGACTGAGTCTATGATCCAAGATATATGCATCCCACACATTGGAAGGTGCCACTCAGAGGTGGGCCTTGGATGTGTTTCGTGCTGTACCAAGGTTTCTCGGGACTAAAAACTATTTGCTTTGTCTGTATGACTGTGTTTGCAGGGCTTCACTGCAGCCACCGCCCTTTATGCAGGAAAGCAATATTCCGTCTCTGCAGCCTAAAATCGATTTGTCGGCTCTTGACGATAAGAAAATCATTTCTGATGACGGAACTGAAACTCACCCCTACTCAAACTATTCACGTGATGAAAGGGTGTCTGAATGAAAGAGAGAGGGTGATTGTGTAAATGTCGTTGTTGTATGTATAAGGAAGAGTATGGCTCATTTATCATAGTGTAAATATTTCTAGAGTAAGTGTGTGTGTGTGTGCGTGTGTGTGTGTGTGTGCGTGTGTGTGTGTGTGTGTGTGTATCTGTCTATGTGTGTTTGCGTAAATAAAAAATATATCCACACCATGCATGGTTTATACACTATGTGTGTTCGTAAATATTCGTACACAGTATGTGTTAAAACTGAAATATATAGAGATATATATGCTTGTCATATAAATGACCACTGCACGTCATGTAAAGAAAAATAGTTTGTAAGTTTCACCTCCTGCCGACCGTCCAGTCCAAACAGTTACAGTGTACATAGCACCCAGTCCACCTAAAAATATCCTCTACCAGTGCCCTTGAAAAAATTATAAGAAATATCATCAACCAGTGCTACTGAAAAAATTGTAAAAATATATTCTCAAAAAAAGGTATTGTTGGGTGTACTGTGGAAGGTTTTCTTTTTTATTCGTAGCTATTACTATTAACAATATGTAAGTTTAAAGTCTCTTTGGAATGAAGTTATTATTAGAATCAAATTGTGTCTCACGAACTATATTGTAATCTCAAGAATCAAATTGTATTCTGAAGAAGCAAACTGTCATTTCCAGAACTACATCGTAATCTCAAGAACTATATTGTATCTCATAAACCAAATGGTGTCCCAATAACTATACTGTAATCTCAAGAAACAAATTGTAATCTCAAGAACTAAAATGTAATCCAAAGACCTATAATGTATCTCACGTACCAAAGTGTGAAATGTATATGTAAGAATTGAATAAACGAAAAAAAGTTCCTAACCATATGTCTTCGTTGTTGTTGTTATTTATGAAAAACCTATTCCATTAGTACCTATAAAGGATAAGTAGGACACAAGTCCATTACTTTTGAACATGAGTGCTATTAAGGAGGTGAAGTTTAAGATGTATAGTAACGAAATATATGTAACAATTGCATGGGCCTATGCCTAGCACGCAGCAGGTGTTTAGCTGTGGGAGCAGGTGGCACGTGACTGTCCACTTCCAGAGGTATATTGCAAACATGTTTAACATTATATCTCCTGTGCATGAGGAGCACCACAGACATGGAATCTGTGTAAAGTTACATACTAACAAAGTGTGAAAAAGTAATGTACACAGATTGTGAGGTAAAAATTCATTAATTTTCTATCCAATTTTAAAGTAAATCTGTATTTTCATAAGCACACACAGCAACACCAAGCTCACACAACTTCCTTTTGAGTCAGTGGAGAGCAGGGCATCAAAAGAAGTCCAGGTCGTGAACAGCAGGAAACTGGAAGATTCGACGCATCCATTTGATCTCTTCACCTCTGACGCAGATGATGGTATCATTGTGATCGAATAACCGAAGTGAATTCACCATATCTGAGGCATACCAGGATAATGTCAGTGAATTCCATGGTGGAAACTTGTTAATCACTTTGCGCTCCTGTGTCTTTTAGCAAACTTCACATCCCTGAAAGACCTCAGCGGTCCAATGCATGCTGAGAGTGTCTCCATTTTACCAGCATCTTCTGTGTACGCTGCGAATGCAACATCTTTAAATATGAACGTCTGCCATGATGTTCACACCTAGAGATGGCATTTCGAAATGCTTTAGTATGGCACAGTACATGTTCATTTATACAGCTGGCACACCAGTGATTGGGCAATAGTTAATCATATGGTCATGCAGAAATGGAGCGTAAGCTGTAGTGTGTTCTAGGAAATTCGCAGAAGATTCAAATCCAATTCGCACATCATTAGGTTCAGATTTAATTATCTCATTCTGTTTTTAGCAGTCTGTTACGATTTTCGGTGCCAGCTGTTTGAATCCCTGCGGAGTTTGGATATCATTCCTTGCATACGTGTCAAACGCTAGACTGTACACACTTTCATCCCACTTTTGGTGTAAATGGTCATACAGGTAGAATTCTGAGTTCAGGTAGACTCTGACATTAGTTAACCTGCAGTTGACAAATTCGCTGGAATCATTTGCTATAATATCTCTTCTGTTGCTCTGAAATGCAAGTATGAGGAATCTAGGCGTCTCCAATTGAACAGAAGCTGTAATAGTCCACATTTGCCTGCATCACACGGGTAGCACTGGGTACTCAGCTTCCATGAACGGAAGGTTCATGGTAGAATATACCTGCATTCAGAACTTTCAAAACATTCAGACACTGTTTTTCAGATACAGTGATGTGCGACATTTTTTATATTATTTTATTTATGATGATCTCGTCCGCCTCTTTAGCTCCTTGATATATTAGTTGTTACTTGCTGCACTCTATACCAGGGTAAGTCCCTGTTTAGCGATCGTAACAATTTGCTGCATATCCTGCAATTTGCTGCATACTTAGAGGTATGCACGCAATATACACTCCTGGAAATGGAAAAAAGAACACATTGACACCGGTGTGTCAGACCCACCATACTTGCTCCGGACACAGCGAGAGGGCTGTACAAGCAATGATCACACGCACGGCACAGCGGACACACCAGGAACCGCGGTGTTGGCCGTCGAATGGCGCTAGCTGCGCAGCATTTGTGCACCGCCGCCGTCAGTGTCAGCCAGTTTGCCGTGGCATACGGAGCTCCATCGCAGTCTTTAACACTGGTTGCATGCCGCGACAGCGTGGACGTGAACCGTATGTGCAGTTGACGGACTTTGAGCGAGGGCGTATAGTGGGCATGCGGGAGGCCGGGTGGACGTACCGCCGAATTGCTCAACACGTGGGGCGTGAGGTCTCCACAGTACATCGATGTTGTCGCCAGTGGTCGGCGGAAGGTGCACGTGCCCGTCGACCTGGGACCGGACCGCAGCGACGCACGGATGCACGCCAAGACCGTAGGATCCTACGCAGTGCCGTAGGGGACCGCACCGCCACTTCCCAGCAAATTAGGGACACTGTTGCTCCTGGGGTATCGGCGAGGACCATTCGCAACCGTCTCCATGAAGCTGGGCTACGGTCCCGCACACCGTTAGGCCGTCTTCCGCTCACGCTCCAACATCGTGCAGCCCGCCTCCAGTGGTGTCGCGACAGGCGTGAATGGAGGGACGAATGGAGACGTGTCGTCTTCAGCGATGAGAGTCGCTTCTGCCTTGGTGCCAATGATGGTCGTATGCGTGTTTGGCGCCGTGCAGGTGAGCGCCACAATCAGGACTGCATACGACCGAGGCACACAGAGCCAACACCCGGCATCATGGTGTGGGGAGCGATCTCCTACACTGGCCGTACACCACTGGTGATCGTCGGGGGGACACTGAATAGTGCACGGTACATCCAAACCGTCATCGAACCCATCGTTCTACCATTCCTAGACCGGCAAGGGAACTTGCTGTTCCAACAGGACAATGCACGTCCGCATGTATCCCGTGCCACCCAACGTGCTCTAGAAGGTGTAAGTCAACTACCCTGGCCAGCAAGATCTCCGGATCTGTCCCCCATTGAGCATGTTTGGGACTGGATGAAGCGTTGTCTCACGCGGTCTGCACGTCCAGCACGAACGCTGGTCCAACTGAGGCGCCAGGTGGAAATGGCATGGCAAGGCGTTCCACAGGACTACATCCAGCATCTCTACGATCGTCTCCATGGGAGAATAGCAGCCTGCATTGCTGCGAAAGGTGGATATACACTGTACTAGTGCCGACATCGTGCATGCTCTGTTGCCTGTGTCTATGTGCTGTGGTTCTGTCAGTGTGATCATGTGATGTATCTGACCCCAGGAAAGTGTCAATAAAGTTTCCCCTTCCTGGGACAATGAATTCACGGTGTTCTTATTTCAATTTCCAGGAGTGTATCTCCTGTACTCTTCAGCAGTTCTACCTACATTTTCTAAATTGTTCACATCCGGGGGAAAAGCAGAGACACATGTTTTAAGAGATGATATTATACCGTTATGTGTATGGTCAATCTCTACCCTGTTAAATTCACACTCTATCTCATGAAACAGGAATGTTTACCGGAGCAGTACCATCCTTCTTCTTAAATTGCGTCTCCAGATAAATGAAAATCTTGCATTGGAGAGTTAAAGCGATCTGTTGCTGGATGACTACTCTAACGCCATCTTCTTATTAAATGTGGTTGAAGCATAAGGTTTATGCGAGGTGTACTCTTGGCATATAACACGCTCATCATATTCCATTGGGTTAGTTATGTTGAACGACATCATTGTGAAGTTTCAAACCAACTGATTTAAAAACTCACAGTTTCCACATGTTATCACCTTGGTGTTTTGTTGTGAAGTGCCACGCTGTGATACGGGTATGGTGATTTTATGCCTTACACCAATCATGTCTTCATTGGCAATTTGTGGACATAAGGAATCTTCTGGCTGCTGCGAGTCCGGACTGACGGAAGGTCACCGGCGCTTCTATTCTCCAAAAGGCGCCAACAAGCTGAAGGCTATCTTCAACAGGTCTCTTCCCATTCGAGGTCACTGCCTATCCCACTTTGGATGTAACCATACAATGGTTTTCTCCCCACGAAAGTCAACAAGCTAAATATCTTTACCCACATACACGTTTGCAAATAGTCCAATGTCTGAACTGCTACTAGGAGGTGTATAGTGTTGGTATGGGTCTCAACGATCTTGTACCCATTTCCAACTGGTGGGAAGAATCTGTAAATTTTATGAACCAATCTGTTGTTGAGATAGGATTTGTTGCAATGTTACAATCGACACAGATTGTGCTGACAGGAAGTATATCCACTGCCTGATCTGATCTGTCAAATTTGTTAGGATCCTTCTTCAAAACCCATCTATTTCTGAAACCTAGTAGCTGTCATATTTGCATTCGGTGACTTTATTTCAGATTTAAGTGTATTGATGTTTGTACAGAGCACAATCCCTTTCCCACACTGTTTTGAAACAGAATTTAAATTGGCAATATCGTATGCACCAGGTTCTATTTCCACAATTTATTTTCTTCCATTATTTTCCAGGTGAAATTCATTGTTGTTCTCTGTGATATTTGGCATATTGTTGTACGTCTCCAGTCCAATGTGCGCAGTACTTCATTCTCCTTTGCTTAAATCAATCGGCGGGAAGTAATTCGCACGTAATGATGGCTATCGTTCTTTTGAAGTCAAAGTGTACAACATTGCTTCTGGACCTCAGCTGATGACTGGATGTTTAATGAACCTCCTTATGTACATATTTCTTCCTAAATATAAGGGGGAACATGGTGCCAGATGTCCACACAGGTAAGTATTAAAGTCTTGGTATCGATGAAAATTGTAGGACACATTTTATGTCAGTGAAGTGGCACTGTAACTCTTCTGGATGTTGCAGTTCTTCGAATGAATCGAAATTAAATATTATTTGTTTTTTTCTTATCAGACGCCACCAAGGTGATGGTATTCCGCATTCTCTGGATTTCCACATAGCCTTCACTTGTGTATTCCGCATAAACACATCTCGGAATCTTGCAGTGCTGAATTTCCCCTTAACGAACTTGAGCAGATTTGTATTCATAAGTGGTCTATCTGATAGTATGGTTAATGGACTTTTTTTATGAAGAGACGCTGTTCTTTCTCATATGGTTTCAGGAATAGCTCTTTTCTGAAGGCTGCTGCTTGCATCATGCGGTTCTATCTTCTTGCTTCCTATAGCTGCTCCTGAGAGTTCTGGGTGTTCTTGATTGTTCTTACAATAGCTGAAACACCACCAGCCAGTTGACCCATCTCTGAGAAGTCTGCAAGTACAGGAATGTGGAAGGGGATAATTCTACCTGTTCTGATGGGTATCAGTAGAACCCAGGATGCTTTAACCGGTCCTTTACATTTCAGAGCACTTCTGTCACACGCATCAGTGTCAGGAAACACTTTTTTAAAAACCCCTGCCATGCCTTCTTCTTCTACATCGTTGTCTTTTCTTTTTCAGTACATGCCATACAGCGTTCATAACTTGCTTAAAATTCACACCCAAGCTCAACTCAATTATACGACACATGGTTTTATAGACTAAAAATCCTGGAATGCGCTGTCCCACATTGATATCCTATCTCACACATATTGCCTTGACTTTATTAGCCAAAATTCGATCTCCTGCATGGCATCCCGGGAAATCTTTATGTTTTATGTATTCAATGTCACGTTCCAAAAATACCTAATCAAGCAGATTAATCCTCTCATCACCACAAGCCAATCGTTTTCGATGATTAGTACCTGGAATGTGAAATTCAATTGGAAGTTCGTCGCTAATAACAGAACCTCTTATAATGTGACTGTCATCACATATGCTATGGTACAGACCTGGTTTTGCTCTGTGCACCCAGTTATATAGCAAATCGTCAGAGTCAATTCAGCTGTTTTGTGTTGGAGTAAATCCAAGCCGTTTACTAGTGCTCTTCCCTCTCAATACCTTACGAGTCTCTCTACGAGAAACACATGTGGTTCAAAGATCGTACGCAATTCCTCTATGTAAAAGCATCCTGAAATTTAAGTGCCACTAGTACCTTTCCAGATGTAAGTTCTGGGAGATATTCTGGCACTTTGGCAAGTGTAAGTATCTCACTCGACCAGTTTGGTAGGTATGACATTTCAAATGCTACCTTGTACTTTCAGACACGTACCAAATCACCTACATTAAATTTCTATTGATGTGGATTCTACATTATAATACAATAGAATAAACATATACCAAATCACCTACATTAAATTTCTGTTCATGTGGATCCTACATTAGAATGAATAGTGATGTATTCTATATCTTTGCAGCACACTCCTGAAATATTTGATGTAAGACCATGGTCAGTATGAAGATTGCCAGGACACTGATTAGTCCCTGCCTGCAGGAAATGTTCAAACACTTGCGCAACATCCCTCCCTAACTTTGTTTTAAGAGGTAATACCGAGACTGACTTAGAGTATGTATCAATGACTATTAAAATATATTTGAATCCATTATTTGCATGTGAATATTCTGTCATATCTACAAGATCAGCTTGCCATAAGTCATCCAAACCTTTAATCATAACATGACTACAAAGGTATGTTATATGTGCTGGTTTGTGCAATTCTTGAATTTCTGTCTCCATTCTTATTCGATTATACCTCTCTTATTAAGCTCTGAAAGTGTTGAAAGAAACTCGTTTGAATGAGCAGTTTTACTAACAGCAGCTGATGCCATGAGCAGTTGCAGCCGATGTATTAGCTCACTAGAATCGTCATAGTACATATACTGCAGGGGTCAATTGCTGACTCTTTTATGCTGGATGTTAATACCATCATCAGTGCTGTTTAGGACATCTAATATTCGTCTTATATGGTTTTCAATTTGCCACTATGTCCATTTCCTGCTTTCCTACGTACACCAGTCACTTGCAGTATTTCAATGCACATCTCCACATCTGTGTACGAATAACTTACAAAGTTTGTAACATTATATAAATGAGATACATTAGACCTACTGTTCTTTGAAATTCACTATTACCTATCCGTATTGTTTTCTCTTTTAAGCTTACCACTAACTCCAAATATTTTGTCAATTCTATTATCGCTGAGGTGGTTAATGAAATCAACAACTTCGCTGTCATTGTGTAATTTCACTGCGAGTTCATCCACAGATTCAGTAACTGGTTTAAACTTTTCACTCAGTGTTTGCTCTAGATCCAAATGCCCTCACTTCAACAGCCATAGCTTTTGTCGTACAGCCTTCCATGCCATGATGGCCTTCTGCTTAGTCGACATGTTGTTATATAATAAACGAACTCCTTCAAATAATGCGCCTCATATACCATACCTGTCTAATTCTAGCAACATTTATGTGTAAGTCCTCTACTTTCCATTCAGTTCCGTCAACCTTTAGATTTAATTCTTTTATGTTATCTTCAAGTGGGTAACCGTAGCATCCAATCAATCTCAAAAGCTGAAGGAAATATGTGTCTGGGTTCTTAACTTCATATTCGAGAGGCTCAAATTTTTCGTCTATGTATCGACGATTTCTTCGTCTGTGCACACCTATACCCTCAGTAGGAGTGCCTGACGTGTGTGAACTTGTCAGTGGATGGATGTATACCAACATACCCACCTCTTTCATAGCTATATATATATATATATATATATATATATAAACTCCTGGTTGTTGCGTCTGTACCTACCATCATTGAGGTTTCTTGTTTTATCAATAACAAGAATCCCACATTGTGTGTGATTCCAGCAATCACCACACATCTTGACAAATTCATTGCATGACATATTAGTTCGTACCACCACTTGGTAAGTGTGTTTTACATTCAAATTGTCTTATTTGCAGGCTATAATGAGGTTTGCATTACCCCTCACCAATTGTTTTGGGATTTTGAAATATATTTGACTCAAATAAAATACATTAACGCCCATACGATGACCAAAATAGAAATATCGTAGAATTTGGTCCTTGTTTTCCACAGCAACATCATGAAATGTGAACACTGTCTTTGGCTTCACTTTTTCCAACACAGGGATTTCACTGCTTTTAGTGAATGTCATGTATGTTAAACCATCGAAGCCTATTAGCATTTTTTGCAGCAACTGGTACTTGGCCTGAAACAGAGTATCAGGCACACACATACATGTTCAGATTGGACTCCATCTGCGTGTGTAGCAATGATATGAGAACATTTGTCTTGCAGCAACTGGATGGACCTGCACTTATCACCCATGCATTATCATGGACAACTTCTTCCACACCTCAGGACCAGTCACTTTCAAGTTCTGATGCTTCACTCACCCTGCCATGATACTAACTACTTCTAGTATTGGCATACAGTGGATTTCTATAGTAAATATATTTACACTGAAAGTCTCATCTATCACACATTTTAACAATTATGACGTGATTCAGACAGATTGCTGCTGCCATAGTATCCTAGACATTGCATTGAAATACTGAGAAGAGTGTCGTTATTAGGAAAGGTATAGAAAATAAATAAAACACAGTTTGCTGTAATATACATATTGTTTTTAGAATGAGATTTTCACTCTGCATCGGAATGTGCGCTGATATGAAACTTCCTGGCACATTAAAACTGTGTGCCGGACCGAGACTCCAACTCGAGACCTTTGCCTTTCGTGGGCAAGTGCTCTACCATCTGAGCTACCCAGGCACGACTCACGCCCCGTCCTCACAGCTGTGGCTAAACTCTGTGGGCGTATGTTGATGTATATAGAGTTCTGCATTAGAATTCATAAACTGCAATTTAGCAGCTCTCAGTGCATTTTCAATCTCTAACACAGTATGCCAGTCACTGTCCACTGATGCTTCTGTACTGAAATTTAAACGCTTTAAAGCTCTAGTTGTTAAATTATTCGTTGAATTGAATTGAATTAAATCTCTGGGAGGAATCAGCAGCTTCTCCCCCATTACATCTACACCCTGTTCTTGCAGACCATGGGAATGTTTTGAGATGGTGCATGTGTCAGAGTCCAGTACTGATCTGGACTGTTTGGTGTTGGACCCCTAGAAAACTTCTTCAGAGCCTCAGGGACACGATGAGTGTCTAAATCGATGCGTGGGGTAGATAACAGCAGCTCGTTGTCCTGATCCGACATGCCAGCCAAGTGCACCACAGGGTCCCACGGTCCTGCAAATCCCGACAGGTGCGAGATTGCTGCTGGTTCCGACAGGATGGAGGTCGCTGCGACTCCAGACATGCTTGTGGTTGCTGCCTGTCCAGACTTGCTGAAGATCATCGCTGGCCCAGAAACACAGGAACCTGCTGAACAAAGAAGAAAAACGAACAATAACCATCCACAGATAAAGGCATGGAGTTGAACAGGAAAGGAACCGGCCGCGGTGGTCTAGCGGTTCAGGCACTTAGTCCGAACCGCGCGACTGCTACGGTCGCAGGTTCGAATCCTGCCTCGGGCATGGATGTGTCTGATGTCCTTAGGTTAGTTAGGTTTAAGTAGTTCTAAGTTCTAGGGGACTGATGACCACAGATGTTAAGTCCCATAGTGCTCAGAGCCATTTGAACCATTTTTTTTAACCATTTGAGCAGGAAAGGAACTGACAAACAACCACTATATGGGGTAACAGTAGTAAAGACATGTAATGAGAACTTACTCTTCCCCTTCTTTGTATTCTGTGCTGGTAGGTGCTGGACGATCTAGGCTGCTGCTGCTTCTTCTGCTGTTGACTTCATGACTACTACTCTACTGACTGAGGCGGGATGGGTTACCGTGTTCCCCTTATATCGCACATATCGTCATGATCATGAGACCAGTTGTAGTGTTCCTGCATCCCTATTAGCTCCTGCCAATTTTCAGGTTGGGAGAGGCAATACCGCATTCCTATTGTTTCGTCAGAGAAGTGGTAGGGGTGCCAATCCCACTTAAAGCACTCTCTGTGACAGTTTTGTGAATTAGCTCACTCGGTCAGGGATTGTTGGTGAAGAAAACCCATTCACCTCTTGGATGTATTGGTAGGGCATTTCATAAAAGGTAGACTTTTCCAGCACAAGAATCTATCGACGTGAATTGCGAAATGCATCTTCAACCCATCACAATGCATCATCATTGTTTGCTCAAAAGTATTGTATTTACACTCATCTATTATCTTTGCTTCCCAATCCTCATGTACGGAGCTATGCACACAGTCCTCAGCTGTGTGCTGCAGTTCTTTTCAGCTAAATGTTCTAGCAGGCAAGTAGTGGCGCAGAAGGAAACCAAACTGAAAATATTTGGGAGAGGCTTCCAGTTGTAGCATTCACTTGATAATCAAGGGAAACTTTCTAACCACCTTGATCAGAACTGAGAGACTGAAACTGTTTTAATGTATTTCGGAACAAAGATGACCATTCTCCCACACATAATTAAAATATAATCTATGAGTATAAATTCTTGTGAGCTGTACGGGAGTGTGTGTGTGTGTGTGTGTGTGTGTGTGTGTGCGCGCGCGCGCGTGCGTGTGCGTGCGTGTGTGTGTGTGTGTGTGTGTGTGAACAATTTCTGGCCATCCTAGTAACAATACCAGTTCCTACCTGTAAAACTCCGATTAATTAAGGAATTTAACTGCCTTGTACAAAAAGGCTTCAAGCGCCAGCGGCGTAGCACTGCAGGTGCTGGCTAAAAACGCTGAGTCAGCCAACCGTATTCCACCTCATCAAGGAGGGTGGAGCAGGAGATAGAGGTTTCTTTTGACACTCTCTACAAGAGGGAAGAATCAGCAACAGCCAATGGCATGACGGTGTAGAAGGCAATGGGAAGCACTATGTTATAAACGCCTCATGACTGAGGTTTCTCATAATGAGAAATGAGGAGAAGCGACCTGTATAAACTTCAAAAAAATTATTTATAGCCACTAAAATGTTAACGTAGTATGAATAGTGAAACCACAATCGAACATAATGTACAATCAAAAAAGATTGTGAAGACTTGACGATGACAGTATTGCCTGTCGAAACTGGTTATAAAAAAATATTTTTGAACGCGAACCAGGCTGTAACAATTTTCTTTAAAGACACAAATCCTAAAATTGAGAAAGTATTAAATTGGTCTCTATATCAGCAAAAAGTTTTGGATTAGTCCGCCTTTCGTATTTCCAGGAGGGGACTGCCAAGGGGGAGATGATCATGAGAAAAGAATGGAATAACCAACGAATGGATAACATTCTACAAGTCAAAGCATGAAATGTCAGAAGTTTAATCGTAGTAGGAAACCTATTAAATCTAAAAAGGGAAACCCAAAAGCTCAATCTAGACCCAGTTGATAGCAGCGAAGAGAAGTGGAAAGAAGATAAGAATTTCTGATCAGATGAACACAGGGTAATATCGACACCAGCAGAAAATGGTATAACAGCGACGGAATTCGTTGTAAATAGGAGTGTAGGGTAGAGAGTGAGCTACTCTGAACAGTTCATGATGGGATTACTCTCATGAGAATCGACAACTAACCAACGAAACAACAATAGTGTATGTATATACACCGACATCGCATTCATAATTGAAAATATAGGTAATGCATATGAGGATATACAATAAGCAGAAGGAGATGGAAATCTAATAATCGTGGGGGACTGGAACGCGGTTGTGGGATAAGGAGCAGACGAGAGACTTATGGAAGAATATCGGCTTGGTACCAGGGATGAGAAAGGAGAAAGACTAATTGAGTTCAGCAATAAATTTCAGACAGTAATAACGAATACTCAAAATAAATAAAACGCAGAATACTGTTATGTTCTACAGGATTAATTTATTTAGTTAACCGATTATCGGATTACAAGGCCATCATCAGACTATAATTGACTACCGTCATCAAAGAAGTAGCAATATGTGTAAACAATATTGAAAAAGACGATAGTCATCTATACTGAGGCACAAAGACACAGTATATGTAATCTTTCACAGTGTGGTGATAAGGCAATTAAAGAGATAAAAAATTGAAAAATGAATAAATGTAAATGGGATAAACTAGAAAAAAACATGAACACTAAAATCTAAAAACAGTGTCTATATAACCATTTACATTCAATTAACAATCCCAATAAAATAAAATCAGTATTTGACAAGATTACTAAAGAGTAGCTTGAAGAGGTATTAGTTCTGGAAGGTATACATGAACTGCGATCATTTATCGTCTAGTAATATACCTTTTTAATTGCATTACTTCTGCCCTGTCAAAGATAACGTTTACTGTGTATTTGTGTCTCAGTCTAGATGAGTAGCAACTATCCCGATGTTGTTACAAATATTTTGACTTCCTTGACGACGATGTAAGCAAATGATCGGCTTAATATATAAATTAATTCTGTAGAGCATACACAATATTGTGCTTTTCATTTATTATTGTATTGTTTCACCAAAAAGCAAAGGAGAAAATGAGTTAACATCCAATGTTCTGTTCAAGAGTAACAAGAGGAGGAGACATTGGAAGATACCAGTTGGATTACATCATGGCCAGATAGAGATTCCAAAATATGATAGTGGATTGTGAAGCGTATGCAGAAGCAAACATAGATCCATCAGAACTTAGTAATGATGACGAGTAGACTGAAGTTAAAGAGAATCGTAAGACAGAATCAGTGAGGATGGAAGTCTGACACTGAAGCACTGAGGAATGATGAGATGCTTTTGAAGTTCGCTAAGGATGTGGATACCGCGATAAGGAACACGAGAGTAGCAGACGACATCCGTCAATGGAGCAATCACAGATGATGGACAATGTAACAGGTACAAGAGAGGTAGCTCCGAAGAAACCGTGGGTAACAGAAGATATTCTTCAATAGAAATACGAGAGAAGGAAGTAAAAAAATCTTTAGGGAAACACATGTAGTGCAGTCAAGAGGCTGTATCCCCCAGGTATTTAACAGAGTCCGTATCGCACCTTTTTAACGGATACATGAAAGTCAATATTCCTCTTCCAAAATACAAAATCCTCCCTCTGGCATGGGGGTGTGTGTTGTTCTTAGCATAAGTAAGTTTAAGAAAGATTAAGTAGTGTGTAAGTCAAGGGACCAATGACCTACAGCAGTTTGGTCCCTTAGGAATTCACACACATTTGATCAGTTTGTCTTCGTGCTTTCGAACCCCTACCTTGGCCAGTAAGGTCGCCGGATCTGTCCCCGATTGAGAGTATTCGGAGCTCTCGAACCAGCTCGGGATTTTGACTTTCTGACGCGACGATCTGACTGAATTTGGCACGATATCCCTCAGAAGAACATCCAACAACTCTATCAGCCAATGCCAAGACGAATAATTGCTCGCATAAGGGCCAGACAGAGGTGGACCAACTTACTCACTTTGTGAAGCTATATCTCTTGGATAAACCATCCATTTTTTCAGAAATTCTAATCACTTGTTTGTCTGCACATGTAAATATAATCTACCGATTTTCATCCCATTCAAATAACTGCTTCGAGGTGCTTTTCTTTGCGTTACCCTAATAGTATTGCATACCTTGTAGAAGGTCACTTGCAATGTTGGCAGAATCGTTAGTACATCATTCTACAAAATGACGACACTTAAAGCCTAGCCGAGATTAACGGAAATTGAACTTACACATATAGAACAGTAACACAATTATCTGCGAGTAAACGAGTCAGTAGAACAAATGTGAAGCCTATGTTAATTTCTAAAGTCAGTTGTTTGATTTTTGGTCTGTTGCATTCACTGACAATATTTTACGACGCAATCGCCATGCTGTAGATACATTCAATGTTACAGTTCATTGTGCTCATTGACAGAGAGCAAATTAATTTGAATTGTGCGATAATATTTGAATAATGTACTGCGCTGTGTTCGGGCGCGCCGCCATTCACTCGCTGCGAGACCGGACACGGTGAATTATTTGTGCCCTGGGGAACAGTGGCGGCCCGCTATTGTGGAGTAGACATGCGGAAGCGCAGACCACGCACGTGACGGGAATGTGTGCGTCGCGGGCAGGCAACGTGACGTGGTAGACGTCTGTCGTAGCAGCTGTTTGCCACACGGTAGCTACTCTACCGTGGGTGGAGAAAAATATGGAAGCAGCAAAAACACAACACATTGCCATGCCCAATACGGCGTAGGCATTCAAAACAGCTTCTACATCTATACAGGGTGGATAGTGACCGGGCCAAATATCTCACGAAATAAGCATCAAACGAAAAAAACTACAAAGAACAAAACTCGTCTATCTTCAAGGGGGTAACCAGATGGCACTATGGTTGGCCCGCTAGATGGCGCTGCCATAGGTCAAACGGATATCAACTGCGTTTTCTAAAATAGGAACCCCCATTTTTACTTCATATTCGTGTAGAAAGTACAGAAATATTAATGTTTTAGTTGGACCTCTCTTTTCGCTTTGTTACAGATGGCGCTGTAATAGTCACAAGCGTATAAGTACGTGGTATCACGTAACATTCCGCCAGAGCGGATGGTATTTGCTTCGTGATACATTACCCGTGTTATAACGAACCGTTTACCAATTGCGGAAAAGGTCGATATCTTGTTGATGTATGGCTATTGTGATCAAAATGCCCAACGGGTGTGTGCTATGTATGCAGCTCGGTATGCTGGACGACAGCAACCAAGTGTCCGGACCGTTCACCGGATAGTTACGTTATTTAAGGAAACAGCAAGTGTTCAGCCACATGTGAAACGTCAGGCACGACATGCAACAAATTATGATGCCCAAACAGGTGTTTTAGCTTCTGTCGCGGCTAAGCCGCACATCAGTAGCAGACAAACTGCGCGAGAATCGGGAATCTCAAAAACGTCGGTGTTGAGAATGCTACATCAACATCGATTGCACCCGTTCCATATTTCTATGCACCAGAAATTGCATGGCGACGACTCTGAACGTCGTGTACAGTTCTGTCACTGGGCACAAGAGAAATTATGGGGCGATGACAGATTTTCTGCACGCGTTCTATTTAGCGACGAAGCGTCAACAGAGGCAACGTAAACCGGCATAATATGCACTATTAGGCAACGGAAAATCCACGATGGTTGCGACAAGTGGAACATCAGCGACCTTGGCGGGTTAATGTATGGTGCGGCATTATGGGAGGAAGGATAATAGCCCCCATTTTATCGATGGCAATCTAAATGGTGCAATGTATGCTGATTTCCTACGTAATGCTCTACCGATGTTACTACAAGATGTTTCATTACACGAGAGAATGTCGATGTACTTCCAACATGATGTATGTCCGGCACATAGCTCGCGTGCACTTGAAGCGGTATTGAATAGCATGACAGGTGGGTTGGTCGTCGAAGCACCATACCATGACCCGCACGTTCACCGGATCTGACGTCTGTGGGGAAAGTTGAAGTATGTTTGCTATCGTGATCCACCGACAACGCGTGACAACATGCGTCAGCGCATTGCCAATGCATGTGCGAACATTACGGAATGCGCACTACTCGCTGTTGAGAGGAATGTCATTACACTTATTGCCAAATGCAATGAGGTTGACGGACGTCATTTTGAGCATTTATTGCATTAATGTGGTATTTACAGGTAATCACGCTGTAACAGCATGCGTTCTCAGAAATGATAAGTTCACAAAGGTACATGTATCACATTGGAACAACCAAAACAAAATGTACAAACGTACCTATTTTCTGTATTATAATTTAAAAAACCTACCTGTTACCAATTGTTCGTCTAAAATGGCGAGCCATATGTTTGTGACTATTACAGCGCCATCTATCACAAAGCGAAAAAAGTGGTACAACTAAAACATTGATATTTCTTTACGTACTACACGAATATGTAATAAAAATAGGGGTTCCTATTTCAAAAAGCGCAGTTTTTATCCGTTTGTTCTATGGCAGCGCCATCTAGCTGGCAAACCATAGCGCCATCTGGTTTCCCCCTTCAAGCTAGAGAAGTTTCGTTCTTTGTAGTTTTTTCGTTTGACGCTTATTTCGTGAGATATTTGGCCCGGTCACGATCAATGGACCACCCTGTATATGCGTGTAAATACATACTCCGCAAGCCGCCTTAAGGTGCATGGCGGAGGGTACCACGTAACACTACTAGCCGCAGCCTTTCCTGTTCCAGTCGCAAACAGACCGAGGGAAAACGACTGTCTGAAAACATCCGTAAGAATCCCAATTTCTCGCATCTTATACTCGCAGCCCTTGGCGGCATAAAACTTAGCAGTAAGGCAACATTCCAGACTAATCATGAGTTCCAAGGAATACAATGACATGGCTGCCCAAATCATCACCGAACGCCCGCCATGTTTCACTCTTGGAATGTAAACCCGGCCAGGATAAGTTAGTAACATTGTAGATCAATATGCATCTGACCAAGTGACTTTCTTCCATTGGTCTATGGTCTTGGTTATATGGCTATGGCACAAAGTTTTGCTGTTACAGACATTTGTATCACTGGTGAATGTCGTACATATAGAAAACTTGATTCATCTAAAAAGGCCACACAGTGGACGTCTGGTTGCGGTAATGGCGTCCAGATTTCACATTGCGTTGCCGATGAACAGCTGTCAGAACTTGTGCACGAACGAGATGCCTGCTGCCGATAACCATACGCAGTATCGTTCATTGAACGATCGTTGAGGAGATACTGATGATAGCCACTTGGTTTATATGGGCAGTCAGTTGGTCAGCAGCCGCCCATACACCTTATAACACTACTACTGCTACTGCTGTACCTTAACCTTAAAGTTGGAGGCAGGTTGTGAAATAAAACTATCTTGTTAAAGCAATTATGGTATAACGCCACAGAGCAGTGTTACCCTCTGAGAGGAATTTTGTTATATTGACCGCGTTGTACCTAACGGAGGTGGCTTATCGTAAGTGAAAGTCAGAATTACGTAAATATTCAAACAGTAACAAATAATATTTTACCTAGCTACACTGTTTAAAGAATAAGGAAAACGATCGCCAGCCTAATAATGCAAGAGAAAGATTAACGTTCTTGTTTAACATAGTAGGTTCAAAAATGGTTCAAATGGCCCTGAGCACTATGGGACTCAACTGCTGAGGTCATTAGTCCCCTAGAACTTAGAACTAGTTAAATCTAACTAGCCTAAGGACATCACAAACATCCATGCCCGAGGCAGGATTCGAACCTGCGACCGTAGCGGTCTTGCGGTTCCAGACTGCAGCGCCTTTAACCGCACGGTCACTTCGGCTGGCTAACATAGTAGGTATAAGTAACTTTAACGGACAAACACAACCTATATTTTGCCACACGCGAATGCAATAAACACCTGCATATGTTCACGGTTAAGATTGGAAGCTGACAGAGCAGGCCAGACTATTTGCATAAATATCACAGATAATGAAACACAGTATTACTTTCAGGGCTTATTCAGACTGAATGGTCTTTATAACATTACTATTAATATTCACTGCAGAATCATTAATTGGACATAGGTTCAGTATTATTATTCAAACATTTTCCTAACTGACATAAAATTATAAATGTAGTTCACTGCAAAATTATGAACTGGTGTCTATCAACTAAATACTCTTCTATTTAGAATGAAAGTTAAATGGAATTCACTAACAGGTTACTTCTCACTGTCTTTTGAATAAAGAAATTATTGTTTTCATAAATAGTGGTAAAGGATGACTTGTGGATCTTATTACACTATTTATATGCACTTTCAACACCCAAAAGAAACAAGTGCTTAGCAAGTATGAGTTATGACACTCCACAACTGCAATTCACGACTTTTACTGCAGTGAGACACAATGTTGACAAATTTGCAAGAAACTGGCTCAGATTTTAAATTTTATTACAGGCAGCACTATGATAATTAACCACGCAAAACTTTATGAGCCTCAGTTTGAAGAACTTTTAATCATTACAACAAACAGCAAATTGTCTTTATTACCACAGTCTTCTACTTTCAAGTAAATGATTAAACAGGTGACTTTGAAACTCCACAAAACTATAATTGGACTGTTTCCATCACTGGGAGGCTTTCACAAAACTGCATTTACTATCTCCCACAATTTCACTAAATCCACAGTAAATCTGAATACTCCCTTCTTACCAAAGATCAAACAACATTATTTAATCAACTATTTGGCTTTGAGGCTTTCATTTTTTCCACAAACTAGGACATTCGGTAATCATAGTTCAAATGGAGAGCAACCCGAGAGGTGTTGTGATAGGGAAAAAAATCAAGGTAGGTACATGAATGTAATTATAAGTTACCTTATATTTGAGCACATTAACATATCCAACAAGCTGATCCTTCATTGTACATTATTATCGTATTCCGTTACAGTGATTGCGCAATGTGGTGGCAACTGAATGTTGGTAGGTGGATTTGCAGGCAAAATTGCTGGACTGTGTCCCTTCTTGGTGGCGATGATAGAGACCAATTCCAGAATAGTTCCAGCTGTTTATCCATCCATCCGAGGCATTGGTAAGCGGCAGGAAAACCCTCTCTCGGAACCAGCACAATATACAACTTTTGCATGGGCAGTGCACAGTTTGGTAGCTCGTTCCCGACTGAGTCTTGTTCCACTTATTCTACCTAGGTCAACCACAATTTGCGCGAGCTACTCAGTTCCGTTCCCGAGGGGGACTACCACACCTTTCACATACAAATAACTAAGAACCCTAAGTGAAGGTCAGCAGTTTACATGTTGTTGTTGTTGTGGTCTTCAGTCCTGAGACTGGTTTGATGCAGCTCTCCATGCTACCCTCTCATGTGCACGTTTCTTCATCTTCCAGTACCTACTGCAACCTACATCCTTCTGAATCTGCTTAGTGTATTCATCTCTTGGTCTCCCTCTACGATTTTTACCCTCCACACTGCCTTCCAATGCTAAATTTGTGATTTCTTGATGCCTCAGACCATGTCCTACCAACCGGTCCCTTCTTCTCGTCAAGTTGTGCCACAAACTCCTCTTCTCCCCAATACTATTCAATACCCCCTCATTAGTTATGTGATCCACAAATCTAATTTTCAGCATTCTTCTGTGGCACCACATTTCGAAAGCTTCTACTCTCTTCTTGTCCACACTATTTATCGTCCATGTTTCACTTCCATACATGGCTACACTCCATACAAATACTTTCAGAAACGATTTCCTGACACTTAGATCTATACTCGATGTTAACATATTTCTCTTCTTCATAAATGCTTTCCTTGTCATTGCCAGTCTCCATTTTATATCTTCTCTACTTCGACCATCATCAGTTATTTTGCTCCCCAAATAGCAAAACTCCTTTACTGCTTTAAGTGACTCATTTTCTAATCTAATTCCCTCAGCATCACCCGACTTAATTCGACTACATTCCATTATCCTCATTTTGCTTTTCTTGATGTTCATCTTATATCCTCCTTTCAAGACAGTGTCCATTCCGTTCAACTGCTCTTCCAAGTCCTTTGCTGTCTCTGACAGAATTACAATGTCATCGGCGAGCCTTAAAGTTTTTATTTCTTCTCCATGGATTTTAATACCTACTCCGAATTTTTCTTTTGTTTCCGTTACTGCTTGCTCAATATACAGATTGAATAACATTGGAAAGAGGCTACAACCCGGTCCTACTCCCTTCCCAACCACTGCATCCCTTTCATGACCCTCGACTCTTATAACTTCCATCTGGTTTCTGTACAAATTGTAAGTCGGCCGCGGTGGTCTAGCGGTTCTAGGCGCTCAGTCCGGAACCTCGCGAGTGCTACGGTGGCAGGTTCGAATCCTGCCTCGGGCTTGGATGTGTGTGATGCCCTTAAGTTAGTTAGGTTTAAGTAGTTCTAAGTTCTAGGGGACTGATGACCACAGATGTTAAGTCCCATAGTGCTCAAAGCCATTTGAACCATTTGAACAAATTGTAAATAGCCTTTCGATCCCTGTATTTTAACCCTGCCACCTTTAGAATTTGGAACAGAGTATTCCAGACAACATTGTCAAAAGCTTTCTCTAAGTCTACAAATGCTAGAAACGTAGGTTTGCCTTTCCTTAATCTTTCTTCTAAGATAAGTCCTAAGGTCAGTATTGCCTCACGTGTTCCAGTATTTCTACGGAATCCAAACTGATCTTCCCCGATGTCGGCTTCAACCAGTTTTTCCATTCGTCTGTAAAGAATTCGTGTTAGTATTTTGCAGCCGTGACTTATTAAACTGATAGTTCGGTAATTTTCAATTCTGTAAACACCTGCTTTCTTTGGGATTGGAATTATTATATTCTTCTTGAAGTCTGAGGGTGTTTCGCCTGTCTCATACATCTTGCTCACCTGATGGTAGAGTTTTGTCAGGACTGGCTCTCCCAAGGCCACCAGTAGTTCTAATGGAATGTTGTTTACTCCCGGGGCCTTGTTTCGACTCAGGTCTTTCAGTGCTCTGTCAAACTCTTCACGGAGGATCGTATCTCCCATTTCATCTTCATCTACATTCTCTTCCATTTCTATAATATTGTCCTCAAGTACATCGCCCTTGTATAGACCCTCTATATACTCCTTCCATCTTTCAGCTTTCCCTTCTTTGGTTAGAACTGGGTTTCCATCTGAGCTCTTGATATTCATACAAGTGGTTCTCTTCTCTCCAAAGGTCTCTTTAATTTTCCTGCAGGCAGTATCTATCTTACCCCTAGTGAGATAAGCGTCTACATTCTTACATTTGTCCTCTAGCCATCCCTGCTTAGCCATTTTGCACTTCCTGTAGATCTCACTTTTGAGACGTTAGTATTCACTTTTGCCTGCTTCATTTACTGCATTTTTATATTTTCTCCTTTCATCAATTAAATTCAATATATCTTCTGGCACCCAAGGATTTCTACTAGCCCTCGTCTTTTTACCTACTTTATCTTCTGCTGCAATCACTACTTCATCCCTGAGAGCTACCCATTCTTGTTCTACTGTACTTATTTCCCCCACTGCTGTCAATTGTTCCCTTATGCTCTCCCTGAAACTCTGTACAACCTCTGGCTTAGTTTATCCAGGTCCCATCTTCTTAAATTCCCACCTTTTTGCAGTTTCTTCAATTTTAATCTGCAGTTCATAGCCAATAGATTGTGGTCAGAGTCCACATCCGCCCCTGGAAATGTCTTACAATTTAAAACCTGGTTCCTAAATCTCTGTCTTACCATTATATAATCTATCTGATATCTTTTAGTATCTCCGGCATTCTTCCATGTATACAACTTTTTTATGATTCTTGAACTAAGTGTTAGCTATGATTAAGTTATGCTCTGTGCAAAATTCTACCAGACGGCTTCCTCTTTCATTTCTTAGCCCCCATCCGTATTCACCTACTATGTTTCCTTCTCTCCCTTTTCCTACACTCGAATTCCAGTCACCCATGACTATTAAATTTGCATCTCACTTCACTATCTGAATAATTTCTTTTATCTCGTCATACATTTCATCAATTTCTTCATCATCTGCAGAGCTAGTTGGCATATAAACTTGTACTACTGTAGTAGGCGTGGGCTTCGTGTCTATCTTGGCCACAATAATGCGTTCACTATGCTGTTTGTAGTAGCTTACCCGCACGCCTATTTTTTTATTCATTATTAAACCTACTCCTGCATTACCTCTATTTGATTTTGTATTTATAACCCTGTATTCACCTGACCAAAAGTCTTGTTCCTCCTGCCACCGAACTTCACTAATTCCCATTATATCTAACTTTAACCTATCCATTTCCCTTTTTAAATTTTCTAACCTACCTGTTCGATTAAGCGATCTGACATTCCACACTCCGATCCGTAGAACGCCAGTTTTCTTTCTCCTGATAACAACGTCCTCTTGAGTAGTCCCCGCCCGGAGATCCGAATGGGGGACTATTTTACCTCCGAAATATTCTACCCAAGAGTTCGACACTGGACTCGCATTCGGGAGGACGACGGTTCAATCCCGCGTCCAGTCATCCTGATTTAGGTTTTCCGTGATATCCCTAAATCGCTCCAGGCAAATGCCGGGATGGTTCCTTTCAAAGGGTACGGCCGACTTCCTCCCCGTCCTTCCCTAACCCTAAGAGACCGATGACCTCGCTGTCTGGTCTCCTTCCCCAAAACAACCAACCAACCAAGCCAAGAGGACGCCATCATCATTTAACCATACAGTAAAGCTGCATGCCCTCGGGAAAAATTAAGGCTGTAGTTTCCCCTTGCTTTCAGCCGTTCGCAGTACCAGAACAGGAAAGCCGTTTTGGTTATTGTTACAAGGCCAGATCAGTCAATCATCCAGACTGTTGCCCCTGCAACTACTGAAAATGCTGCGGCCCCTCTTCAGGAACCACACGTTTGTCTGGCCTCTCAACAGATACCCCTCCGTTGTGGTTGCCGGCCATCTGTATCGCTGAGGCACGCAAGCCTCTCCACCCACGGAAATGTCCGTGGTTCACGGGTTCCCGGGGGGGGGGGGGCAGTTTACATAACAGAGAACATTTTAAATAAAACAGAACCTTTGCACATATTAACATTTCTATAAAAAATTATTTAAACAAAATTACGATTATATACAGTAAGTTTTGTCTCCGTCCAAATGAAACAAAGAATTTAAATGATAGATACATTACATTGCATAGAATCAAATCATGACATCAAAGTTTTTACAAAGAAAGAAATATACAATTTTGTGTTATCGATAAAAAACATTTACAGAAGCTCAATAATGTAACATTAAATAAAACGAAAGGCAAAATAAATCAGCAGTGTATTAGAGCTATGGTGTTACAACCTTTCCGCAGCTGTCGTCCACGCATGACATCTGTGGGCCGTGGTGTACCACAGTTGCCTCGACGCCAGTTCTGAATAGCACAATTTTGCCGTATACTTTAACCAAGGCTGCTCGCGAGCAGATTACAAGCTTAGCCGTTTCGGAAGTGCTACCACCCTTGACCCAAAAGCCAACGAGGTGCTTGTATACCCTGCCACCTGCCATCTGTCAGTGGTTGTTGCACGTTGACGTCGAAAATAGGCGGTTGCCACATTAATGGTACTGAACCGTGTAGTATGGACTGCTGGCTCTTCGGCTGCCTTAGTGTTTGGGTACAGTTCATCGAGGCGAGAGTGTTTCAGGCGATAAAAACTTTAACCTCCACCAAACAAATGTATCCATTTACATGAAGTTGAAACTGTGCTAGAACTTGGTAACATCTTTCACAATGATAAATATGCCAACTACAAGTAGCTATCTCCAAAGAACCGAATTGTGGCTGAAATGAAGCAGCCTTAGGCACTGTTTTCCATGTTGAGCTGGGGCTACACAGACGTCACGCACAGTGGTCCGTTCGCCGCCACACGTACGGAATGTGCCGTCTAATGCACTTCCGCCAGGCTGACAGACTGCACTCGCTCTGTCTCGGAACAAAGCCCGCTCTTGTATGGCCAATCTCCATTTAAAAGCGTTGCTGCGGACTGGCGGCGAAGTCCACTTCACCGTTCAGTCCCAACTCAATCTTTTTATTTTTCCCTGTTCCTGCAAATCGATAAAC
The DNA here is from genome assembly GCF_021461395.2 of Schistocerca americana. Taxonomy (NCBI): domain Eukaryota; kingdom Metazoa; phylum Arthropoda; class Insecta; order Orthoptera; family Acrididae; genus Schistocerca; species Schistocerca americana. Next base: position 351,678,360 of record NC_060121.1, on the reverse strand, counting down.
CGTCTGGTCCTGAATGTCGGGGAAGCCCTCTGCGGAAGCTTGAAGTGAATGTCATCCGTAGCAAATCACAGAGCAAAGTTATGTGAGTAATATACAAAAAGGAACATTGATATTTAATGACGTTGAAGTATCCGAGGTGATTCCCCCATACGTCCACTGCAATATGGACCTGATACATATCCACATCGTTCCTGCAGGTTTTCTTGTCACCCCACCTTCCGTTGTGTCATTTCATGTCTTCCTATCCCTCCACTTCATTCTTTATAATTATCTACCTCCCCAGTTTCTTCTCTGGTCTTTTTTTTCCCTGCTCCTACTATCAAGTTGTATCATGTCCCTTTCCATTGCTCGTTATTCACGTTTTGCATGATTTTTGATTTAAAAGTCCATGTAACGCTGCAACAAATCAAAACAATTAATATACAGCAACTGAACGGCTTCCTGTAAGCCACATAAGAAGTTTGGCTTCGGAAAAACCTTTATAGTTTATTAAAAGCATACAGGCCATTTTCACTCAGCTGCATTCTTTTTTTGACTGTCTTCAGCAGCCCTAAATACGAAACGCATCAACAAGTTCTATGATTTCATTTCCAATTTATGCTATTCACTTTTCAGTGTCTTGATTCTACACTACTAATTTCCATATTGGCTTTCAGAACTGACTGGCTAATATTTTGTTCTAGTTTACATACACTAAAAACGAACGATCAGTAGTAGGTGGTTCAGATACGTTCCGTTATTCGGTATCCTAGATGAGATGTGACGCAATCACAATTAAGTGTATAGCTGCCCAATAATTAAAATTTGTGGAATTAAAACCAGTCTTTGTTCTCTATTATTTTCTTCATTTTATGAACGGAATGCATATTACTGGTGACCCTACGCTATGGATCAATTGTGTTTTATCATAGTTTTGTTACGGTATTACCACCTTTTACTGTGCTTCTCGTGGTAAGGAGATTTTTATATTTTGTTACTAGATTAGACAGATATCTGATGATGATCTCTGACTAAACTTGGTCATATATTAAGAAAAAATGGTAGTGTACGCTTCATGGACGGTCAAATTACGTCAGACGTGCTTGATCGCAATTCTGTCTAGCATCATCAAATGTTCTAACCATCATAGATTCGGGTTCTTTTTCAGGATAACATGTTGCCATTCATACAAAAAGACTGCTACTTCAACAATCTCTCGAATATTAATGCGACTGTTTTTATTAGGATAGGATGAAATCTGATCGGAAATTTCTCCCAGAAAGCCTCAACCTGGTGTCTGCAGTGTCACAGAGATACTCGCTCTAACGACAAATAAAGAAAAATAAATAAATAAGAATAAAATAAAATTAACACGTTTTGAATGATTGTGACTACTGGTAAAATTATCACTGTGGACTAGGCGTACCGTCTTCCACTAGTAATCAAAAGGACTTGCGTCCAGGGTTCGATAACAAACATTACTTAAATCTCAAATAAAATTCGTCACCAGAAGCGGACGAAGACTTCCGGTATACGGAGTCACCCTCGTTGGGCCAATAGCCATGTCAAACAAGGCAGAGGCTAGGGCGGTCCTTGTAGGAGGAAGGCAGAACAATCGTAACTAATAAATGGCGCAAGGATGCAGCAGGCACTAGCAAAACTACTGCATTAAAGACACTGTGTGTATCCACAGGAAATGCGGCCTGTAATCTCTCTACAGACACAAGATTCCGTGTTAGACCCCTTTTAAGATCCGCAGGAGGGGCTGTCAAGATGGACGTAACCGCGAGAAAACAATGAATAAACGAAAGGATAACGCCCAACGAGTCGGAGCGTGGAATCTAAGAAGAATGGAAACGTAAACAAGAAAATCTGTAAGGAGAAATACAAAGGTTCGTGTCAGATATAGTGAAGTCGTGCAATGAAATGGAGAGAAAGGTAGGATTCCTTTTTTCAGACAAATACGAGCAACAGCAGCAGAAACTTGTGCTACGGGTATGAAATTCGTCATGATAACAGGGTAGCGCAGAGAGTGAATTACTGTCAACACTTCTAATCTGCACTCATTGAAAAACAACGCTGACACAGTAGTTCGGGTAATATGACGACCTCGTTAGCAGAATACGAAGAGATAGAGATAGTGTATGAGTATATTGATGGTGTAATTCAGCATGTAAAGAAAGACTAATATCTGATAATGATGGGTGACTGTAACTCTGTAATAAGTGACAAAATAAAATATAGAGCTACGGGAGAATATGGACTCGACAGTTGGAAAGAGAGAAAAGAAACACTAATTGATCTCTGTAATAAATTTCAGCTAGTAATGTCTACTACACTGCTCACCAATTACAGGAGAAGGAGACATACTTGGGAAAAGCATAGCGACAGATAAAAATGAGTAATGATAAAGAGCAGACTACAATTTAAGAGAACTGTCCGGAAGAATCACTAAAGAGGGGAGTGGGATGCTGAAATACCAAGGGAAGTTGAAGTTCTTCTGAGGTTCTCTACGGCTGTAGATGCTGGGGTTATAAATGCCACGAGAGGCAGTTCAGTTGAAATTGAGTGGACTTCTCCAAAACGTCAATCACAGACGTTGGCCAGAAAACTACAGTTACAAGAAATTTAATTGCGAAGAAACATCGGCTAACAAAAGAAGTACTTCAAGTGATCGCCGAAAGAAGGTAGTAGGGGAGAGTGTTCTACCTTGGAACACATTTCAGACATTCGTCTCTAGGAAGCCTTTTAATACGAGTTCAGTATATGTGCTTATTCCATTTTTAAATCATAGCGTTTGACTGTATGTGTCCTGCAGATTTTTCTAAAATTACGAAAAATTACTCTGGAAAATTATTGTTTCTCCAAATGTGAAAAGTGTTCCAAGGTAGAATATGGTCACGTACCTAGGAACAAATATGCTATTAAAATTTAAATGTGTTGAAATCGAGAAAATCTTGTCAGTACTGTATTTCATACTCTGTGTCTTACATTATTATTCTAGTACACACTAATAAAACAAAAGTCGTACATCATCTTGTAGCATGAAAAGGTAGTTCTTCTATTACGGCACACGTCAAATTTGCAAGCGATCTTACAAGGGAGCCTCCCCATCGCACCCCCCTCAGATTTAGTTATAAGTTGGCACAGTGGATAGGCCTTGAAAAACTGAACACAGATCAATCAAGAAAACAGGAAGAAGTTGTGCGGAACTATGAAAAAATAAGCAAAATATACAAATTGAGCAGTCTATGTGCAAGATAGGCAGCATCAAGGTCTGAGAACAGCAGCGCCGTGGTCCCGTGATTAGCGTGAGCACATGGGAAACGAGAGGTCCTTGGTTCAAGTCCTCCCTCAAGTGAAAAGCTTAATTTCTTTATTTTCGCGGTTATGATCTGTCCGTTCATTGACGTCTCTGTTCACTGTAATAAGTTTAGTGTCTGTGTTTTGCGACCGCACCGCAAAACCGTGCGATTAGTAGACGAAAGGACGTGCCTCTCCAATGGGAACCGAAAACATTTGATCGCAAGGTCATAGGCCATCGGATTCCTCCACAGGAAAACACGTCTGATATATTCTATACGACACTGGTGGCGGCATGTGCGTCACATGACAGGAATATGTTGTCGACCCACATAACTTGTACACTTCACGAATGGGTAAAAAGATTCTTCTATCTTGCCCGATTTAGGTTTTCTTGTGGATGTGATAATCACTCCGAAAAAAGTGATGAAAACGTAAGAGTTTGTCACATAAACTGCAACAAATGAATGCAATAGTTTCACAGTCGCACAGTTTTCCATGAGCTCTGTCAAAACATATGTTTTTAACGTTTTCAAATTTTTCCGCGTGTAGACCGTCAAATACTGCATATGTCCAAGCAAATCTGAACATGTCCTGAAATTGTGGAGAGCGAAGTTGATTGTGTGTGTGTGTGCCTGAACTTTCATAATTGTCTTAAAATAAAAAATTAAAATTTTCACGCGAGGGAATACTTGAACCAAAGACTTCTCATTTAATAGCTGCTCACGCTAGCCACAGGACCACGGCGGTACTGACCTTATACACTCCTTAATGTTGCCTGTCTTGAGCATGGACTACTCAGTTTGTATATTTTGTTTATTTTTTTCATAGTTCCACACAACTTCTTCCTGTTTTCTCGATTGATCTGTGTTCAGTTTTTCAAGGCCTATCCACTGTGCCAACTTATAACTAAATCTGAGGGGGGTGCGATGGGGAGGTTCCCTTAGTTAGTTATATGTACTAACAATTTTACTCGTCTTGAAAATGGAAGTTTTTGCTAGCTGTCAATAGCTTCCACTTTAAAATGTTTTTAACTTGTAACTGGTTTTCGATACTGTGGCTTTATTTTTCATGTGTCGACAACTTGCTGTTTGAAGCGTCGCTTACCTCGTGAAGTCGCAGGGCGCCGTGATTTTGCACCATCACAGAGGAATGTCGTAGGCACCTAGGAGCAAAATTTCAATCTTATGCGTTGGAATGGAAGGTAATTGCGGGATTTGGAAAAAGTGATAATTTAATTTTCTTGTGCAGTGTACATTTTAAACTACATGGAACTGTGTTCATTATGAAGCTCTGTAACTGAAGAACCTTCCAAATAGTTTAAAATATTTTTCACATTTAAATATTTATACCTCGTAAGATTTACAAACGCTGCGCAAAACACACCCTCATGTAACACAATAGCAAAAAAGTTCAAAACGCTGGAAACTGCTTATAGCGTTTCCTAGGACGCATTCCATTATGTCATAGTAAAATCAGTCATTATATTGAAACAGCGACGAGAAACATCATGTGTTACTAGGTACACTATTTTCGTGGTGCAACAGTCTCACCCACAAAATCTTTCAGTGAAAGACAACAAAGCAGCGATATAACTCTCTTAGTAGTGAAATAAAAGAAAAAAGCAGAAATGACTACAGGAAAATTGCGAAGAAATTGAAAGGGGTGTGGTCGTCTGGAGGACTGATTCAGCACAAAAACCAGTCAAGGCGTCAACGAAGGAACGGAAGAAGAGTTCCGTTATTAAACGCAGAGGAAAGAGCAGACAGGCGGAAAGAGTATACTGAGCGCCTCTAGGAGTGAGAAGAAACGTCTGATGACGTGAAATGGGTGTCGACTTGGAAGACATACGGGAACAAGTGTTAGATTTTAAAGTAATTTTCCATAGAATAAATTGGAAGTAACAGAAAAGAATCCTCCGGACTTTCAAAAATCATGAGATGAAATGCCAACTAATTTTAGAATCTACCCCCTGTGAACCACGGACTTTGTCGTTGCTGGGGAGGCTTGCGTGCGTCAGCGATACAGATAGCCGTACCGCAGGTGCAACCACAACGGAGGAGTATCTGCTGAGAGGCCAGACAAACGTGTGGTTCCTGAAGAGGGGCAGCAGCCTTTTCAGAAGTTGCAGGGGAAACAGTCTGGATGATTGACTGACCTGGCCTTGTAACACTAACCAAAACGGCCCTACTGTGCTGGTACTGCGAACGGCTGAAAGCAAGGGGAAACTACAGCCCAAATTTTTCCCAAGGGCATGCAGCATTACTGCATGGTTCAAATGGCTCTGAGCACTATGGGACTCAACTGCTGAGGTCATTAGTCCCCTAGAACTTAGAACTAGTTAAACCTAACTAACCTAAGGACATCACAAACATCCATGCCCGAGGCAGGATTCGAACCTGCGACCGTAGCGGTCTTGCGGTTCCAGACTGCAGCGCCTTTAACCGCACGGCCACTTCGGCCGGCATTACTGCATGGTTACGTGATGATGGCGTCCTATTGGATAAATATTCCGGAGGTAAAACACTCCCCGACTCGTAACTCCGGGCAGGGACTACTCAGGAGGACATCGTTATCAGGAGAAAGAAACTGGCGTTCTGCGGAACGGAGCGTGGAATATCAGATCCCTTAATTAGGCAGGTAGGTTGGAAAATTTAAAAATGGAAGTGGATAGGTTAAAGTTAGATATAGTGGGAATTAGTGAAGTTCGGTGGCAGGAGGAACAAGACTTGTATTCACAAGGTTATAAATACAAAATCAAATTGAGGTAATGCAGGAGCAGGTTTAATAATGAATAAAAAATTGGAGTGCGGGTAAGCTATTACAAACAGCATAGTGAACGCATTATTGTGGCCAAGATAGACGCGAAGCACACGCGTACCACAGTAGTACAAGTTTATATGCCAATTAGCTCCGAAGATGACGAAGAGATTGATGAAATGTATGATGAGATAAATGAAATTATTCAGATAGTGAATGGAGACGAAAATTTAGTAGTCACCAGTGACTGACAGTGGAGAAGGAAACGTAGTAGGTGAATATGGAATACGGGTAAGAAATGAAAGAGGAAGCTGCCTGGTAGCATAACTTAATCATAGCTTCCAAATTCTAAAGGTGGCAGGGTTAAAATACAGGGAGCGAAAGGCTATTTACAATTTGTACAGAAACCAGATGGCGGTTATAAGAGTGCAGGGGCATGAAAGAGTAGCAGTGGTAGGGAAGGGAGTGAGACAGGGCAAGCAGCAAAGGAAACAAAAGAAAAATTCGGAGTAGGTATTAAAATCCATGGTGAAGATATAAAAATTTTGAGGTTTGCCGATGACATTGTAATTCTGTCAGAGACAGCAAAGGACCTGGAAGAGCAGTTGAAAAGAATGGACAGTGTCTTGAAAGGAGGATATAAGATGAACATCAACAAAAGCAAAACGATTATAATGGAATATACTCGAATTAAGTCGGGTAATGCTGAGAGAATTAGATTAGCAAATGAGACACTTATAGTAGTAAATGAGTTTTGCTATTTGGGGAGCAAAATAACTGATGATGGTCGAAGTAGAGAGGACATAAAATGTAGACTGGCGAAGGCAAGGAGAGCGTTTCTGAAGAAGAGAAATTTGTTAACACCGAGTATAGATTTAAGTGTCAGGAAATCGTTTCTGTAAGTATTTGTATGGAGTGTAGCCATGTATGGAAGTGAAACATGGACGATAAATAGTTTAGACGAGAAGAGAATAGAAGCTTTCGAGATGTGATGCTGCAGAAGAATGCTGAAGATTAGATGAGTAGATCGCATAACTAATGAGCAGGTACTGAAGAGAATTGGGGAGAAGAAAAATTTGTGGCAAAACTTGACTAGAAGAAGGGATTGGTTGGTAGGACTTGTTCTGAGGCATCAAGGGATCACCAATTTAGTACTGGAGGGCAGCGTGGAAGGTAAAAATCGGAGAGGGAGACCAAGAGATGAATACACTAAGCAGATTCAGAAGGAAGTAGGCAGCAGTAGGTACTGAGAGATGAGGAAGCTTACACAGAATAGAGTAGCATGGAGAGCTGCATCAAACCAGTCTCTGGACTGAAGACCACGACAACAACAACGTACCTGGAAACATACCATTGCCTTTCAGAAACTGATTATCCTTATGATGGTGAATATAGAAAGCACAGCTAACTGCGAGGTCCACATCACATCGACTTAGCGTCCCATGCACCCCGTCGCTAACAAATATAAAACGCAGAAGAGTGGAAGAGAAAACTGATGATCTGTTAGATGACTGTTAGTTTGGCTTTGGGAAATGTTAAGGCTTTCTGGCGTATGATTGGTAATCAAACAAGACTTAAAGACTCGTCCTTATGACTGGATGGCATAGGAAATACATAATACAATGTATAATTATGCAAGATAGTTAAAATTTTGAGAACATGGGTGTAAGCTATAGGGACAGCTGGATAAGATGTATTATGTACAAGACCCAAAATGATCAGGGCTGTAGTGTTTCACCCCTGCTGAAAGCATGTGTCTTTGATGCTACTGGTATATTCAGCAAAATTTAGTTAAGAATTGCTGGACTTGTTGAATGGAGAGGTCTGATACGACTGCCAACTTCATCACAATCATCATTAGAGCTGCATACGCCAGCAGCATAGCCAGCCCTCACCGCTGCTCTGTTGCCACAAAAATCTTAGTTATATTTGGGTCCAGAACCAGAAGCGCTAGCCACAACTACTCCAGCTGCTACCAAACCCTCACTAACTTCATAGGCAACAGCAGTGACTGCAACATTCACATCTACATCAGTCTCATCAAATGCAGATATGAAAAAATTCTCTCTGTCCACAGAACCCGGCGGGCCCGTCGGTAGAGACCGACTGTAGTGACAACCTCCACCGTTGGCGTCATTGAATGTTGTGTCGAGGGACATTGGGGTCAGCACGCCGCTCTCCCGCCTGCTGTCAGTTTTCAAGGCCTGGAGCCGCTTCCAATGGGATAAGTAGCTCCTGGTTGGCATCAAGAGACAGAGTACTCCCCCTTCATCGTCCCACCATGGAAAAATCCCTGGCAGTACTGGGCACTGAAACCGCATCCTCCGCCCTCTGCATGGCGGGCATGATCACTCAGCTATAGCATTGGAGAGGTAAGACAAAATAGAGTTATAAAAACCCATCCCACTCACTAATCGATACCCTTACACATCCCATTCGGAAAAAGTCCCAGCAAGCGACCTAGCACATATATTAAACTCATCCATTAGACCCAAAAACTGCCATAGCATCCCTAGACACAACTAATGGACTCCCATTCCATTCCAAGTGTCTCTTCCAATACATCCCTACATCCTATCATGTCCGGACGTCAAATTTCTCAGACCTAAATGTTATTTCTAAAAGTAAAAAAGCACCATCTAGCACTCAACAAAGATTCTAAGAGCACAAAGTTTCCTACTCACCCTTTCCACAACCATCTGCTGCATAAATTCCTACCACAGCTTTCTATCCCATTACATTCTAAACAGCCTGAAACCTCCACCGCTTGCCGACTGTCACAATTGTGGTCAACGGGTCGCCCTCAGATCACGGTGGGGGGTGTCGAGTGAGAGCTTCCAGTCCCGACGCCCAAGTTTGAAAAACTCTCCACATTCACCATCACTCTGGTACTACATTGCTTATCCAAGTCTTCTCCAAAGACGCATGTACCAAAAATCAGTTCCGCCTACATATGTCACCGATAACACAAAGCAGAACCTTCCCGATCTCATTTCCAAACCTACCATTGCCACAAGTGCCTTATCTACAATGAAAACAAACTCATGACTACAAAAATTCATCCACGTTCCCTCATCGCAAAGCCGACAATCTGTACCAATACTGTCCCAAAATTCATTCCCTATCCCTCTACAGTGTCTGCACCCACTTTCATTCCACTAACTTCTGTAAGTGTTAAGTTAAATCTTCTCCTACCGCACCTGAACTGATCGTCCCAGTCTCCCCTGTCAGTACACCACTCCGCCCAAACAACTCCTTACATCCTGCTCTACAGCTCAAGACATCAGAATCTGACACTATACAATATCTCCCCATTTGCGCGCTCACTTATCCTATTCTTGCTGCCCTTTGCAATTTCCTTTTAAATGCTTCGGTCACATTCCTCCAACACTAGTCCCGATTCCTATATTGCCGACTGGGCTCTCTCGTCTAACACTTTCCTAGCCAACTTTGAGCAGCACATCCAACACCACGGCATCCGTCCTCAAGCCACAACATCCCATCATCACAACACTCGCACAGTGACAGCCAACACCTTTTCTCCCTCTCACAACTGCACTGTCAGTTCTTTATTCTCATCCTTCATCCGTTCTCCCACTGTAAGTAGGCTCTTTAGGTTTTCTTATTGGTAACGCCACGTAGAGCTCTGTATGAAAAATGACTGGCTGTGCTGTGTGCAGTCTGTGGCTAATTTGCATTGTTGTCTGCCATTGTAGCGTTGGGCAGTTGGCTGTTAACAGCGTGTAGCGTTGCGCAGTTGGAGGTGAGCCGCCAGCAGTGGTGGATGTGGGGAGAGAAATGGCGGAGTTTAGAAATTTGTAAGACTGGATGTCATGAACTGCTTTATAGATATGACTTTTGATGACTATTAAGGTAATACATTGTTTGTTCTCTATTACAATCTTTCATTTACTAACTATGCCTATCAGTAGTTAGTGCCTTCCGTAGTTTGAATCTTTTATTTAGCTGGCAGTAGTGGCGCTCGCTGTATTGCAGTAGTTCGAGTAGCCAAGATTTTTGTGAGGTAAGTGATTTGTGAAACGTATAGGTTAATGCTAGTCAGGGCCATTCTATTGTAGGGATTTTTGAAAGTCAGATTGCGTTGCGCTAAAAATATTGTGTGTCAGTTTAAGCACAGTCTTGTATAATTGTTCTAAGGGGACGTTTCACCACTTACCAATTATCTGGAGCTACTCATCAAGCAATAACCATCAGCATTGCCTTCAACAGATCATCGATTCCGAGCAGCACCATTCTGTTTTTAATAATAGTGGTTCAAGTGGCTCTGAGCACTATGCGACTTAACTTCTGAGGTCATCAGTCGCCTAGAACTTAGAACTAATTAAACCTAACTAACCTAAGGACAACACACACATCCATGCCCGAGGCAGGATTCGAACCTGCGGCCGTAGCGGTCGCTCGGCTCCAGACTGTAGAGCCCAGAACCGAACGGCCACTCCGGCCGGCTTTTAATAATATCATCTTGTCTCATCTTTCTGTGTTTTTCATCCTACTTTTATATTTCACATGCTGAAGGGCTGCATAACTGCCACCAACCTGCCCCAGCATTAAGGAATAAAATGACAACAAATAATGTTTTAGCTACGACATCATACGTAAAAAAGTTTGACACGTACGGATATCTTTCGCAGTTGCATGTGACTATGGCTAAAACGACGAAATCGCGATAGCGAAAAAAATAAAAGCTTACAGTAAAATGACGGCAGCGCTATCATTTAAAATCTTCATTATGACTGTATTCCTCACTAATATTGTTTTGTACCTGTGTCTTTGCTTAACATATTAAATACTACCAACTGAATACAGCTTCAATGCCCCGCTGGCAGGGGTGGTCAAGCGGTTAAAGGCGCTACAGTCTGGAACCGCGCGACCGCTACGGTCGCAGGTTCGAATCCTGCCTCGGGCATGGATGTGTGTGTTGTCCTTAGTTAGGTTTAAGTAGTTCTAGGTTCTAGGGGACTTATGACCTTAGAAGTTGAGTCCCATAGTGCTCAGAGCCATTTGAACCATTTGAAAAATGCCCCTAAAAGTGATAAATATGACACAGGTGAGAATTATTAAACAGCGTAGGAAGAAAAACTTATACTGTTTGAGAATTCGGTGAAATATGAGATGATGACTCGCAATGCACTACATAACCAATTTTTCTCGTTTAAAACGGTTACGCCGTATTGGACGTTCTGTGCATCTACTCTTCTCCAGCTATTTTTGCAAATGGACATTGTACACGTCTCCCACCACAGCAGGAACACTGATTTCGTAAGAGCAACAGCCGAAACACTATAGTTGTAGACTGACAACCCAAATGCTGGAGCCTGATAGGCCAGAGGGGTATTGTCACCATTTGTTAAACGGGGGCAGTGCATCACACAGCTCTGCTCCTTACGAATCCCTGCGCCACTCCTCCTCCACCTTCCAAGAGCTGTCCGTCCGATACCACACAACAGCTTACCTAGGGATCTCGCCTCCCATTCTGTGCTATTGTTTTTAACAGCAAACAAAATCTCCCTTTACCTGTATTTTAATTACTGTATCATAAACGGCAACCGACTATACTGGTGATATCGATATTTCAAATAAACGATATATTGGTACATCCTCGTTTCCTCATACGTCACCGACCGGAGTGGCCGAGCGGTTCGAGGCGCTACAGTCTGGAACCGCGAAACTGCTATGGTCGCAGGTTCGAATCCTGCCTCGGGCATGGATGTGTTTGATGTCCTTAGTTATGTTTAAGTAGTTCTAAGTTCTAGGGGACTGATGACCTCAGAAGTTAAGTCCCATCGTCCTCAGAGCCATTTGAACCTCATACGTCACCAGACTTCCTGAAACTGAAAAGTTCTCCTTGTATTAAATAACAAATCAAATATTCGTAATTATCTCCTCATAGAAAAAAAAACTTATATGCGTTCCATCACCACTGCACCTCACAACAGTCGTATGGCAATAATACGTTAAGCACATCAACAACGCCCTTAGAAGCAGTTGCTCGTTTGGTTACATGCAGCATTGGAGTATTTTACAGACTACTAGTAAGGTCGGGTCTTCATAAGCAGTGCATCCGTCGTCTAGGGCTAGCGGCTTTGACTAGGAATGAAAACCTCCTAAGCCTCGGGTTCGAACCCCAACACTCCCTCATTTCGAATAAAAATCTTCATCAATGGCGGCCGAAGACTTCCGACATAAGAAGTCATTCCTATTATGCAATTGGCGTTGTCAAAGAAAGCGGAGGAGCGGACTGAGTTTCAAGTCACTGTCTTGCCCTAAGGGTGGGGGAGGGAGGGGGCGGGCGAGAACTGCCCCTAAAAGTCGGAAGATTCAGCAATGATCAACAGCATGATGATGCAGAAGGGAATGGAAACCACTGCACTAAAGACACAGAATGTGTACCCACAGGACATGCGGCCTGTAAATGAAAAAGTGTCATAATCATAACTCCATTGGCAAAAGATTCCGGAGTAGCCTCCATACGGACTTCCGGGAGAGAGCTGCCAAGAGGGAGGTGGCCATGAATGTTGAATAACCAACGAAAGGAAAACCTTCGATGAGTTGGAACGTGGAATGCCAGAAGTTGTTTTAACGGGGTAGGGAAGCTGAAATATATGAAAAAGGAAATGCTAAGTCTCAATCTTGAAATAGTGGGCGTCAGTGAAGTGAAATGGAAGGAAGACAAGGATTTCTAGTCATATGAGTTCAGGGTAATGTCAACAGCGGTACAAAGTGGAGTAACGGGAGTGAGATTCGTTATGAATAGGAAGATAGGGCAGAGAGTGTGTTACAGTTCATCCGGTGATAGGCTCGTTCGACAGCAAACCACCGCCGACAACAATAGTTTACATATACATGCCGGTATCGCAACCAGATCATGTAAGACAGAGAAAGTGCATGTGGATATTGAATGGGTATGTAACGTACGTAAAGTGAGATGAAAATCTAATAATCGTGGTGGACTGGACCGTGACTGTAAGGGAGAAATAGAAGAAAGGATACCGGGAGAATTTGGGCTTGGTAGTGGGAATGAGACAGGAAAAAGATTAATACAGCACTGAAGTAAACGTAAATTTCAGATGGTGATAACGAACACTCTGTTCAAGAATCACAAGACGAGGAGGTATACTTGGAAAAGCCGGTAGACACGGGAAGATTTCAGTTAGATTACATCATGATCAGGCAGAGAACCCGAAATTAGACATTGTATTGTAAGGAGTGCCCTGGAAAAGATAAGACCTAAATCACAATATAGTAATGATGAAAAGTAGGCTGAAATTTAAGAGACCAGTCAGCAAGAATCAAAGCCCAAAGAAATGGAATACAGAAACTGTAAGAAATGAAGTGGTAGGCTTGAAGCTCTATGGAGCTACAAATACTGCGATAATGAATATCTCAGTACGCAGTACAGTTGAAGAGAAAGGGACGTCTCCAAAAAGGGCAGTCACAGAATTTTGAAAGAAAACATAGGTAAAAAGAAGGTAGCCGCGAAGAAACCATGTGCAAAAGAAGAAATACTTCAGTTCATTGATAAAAGAAGGAAGTACTGAAATTTTCAGGGATATTCAGGAATATGGAAATACAAGTCACATTTGAATGAAATAAATAGAAAGTGAAGGAAATCTAAGGAGAAATGGCTGCATGGAAATGTGAAGATGTCGAAAATTGAATGATTATCGGGAGAACTGATATATAGAAAAGTCAAAACAACCTTCGTTAAGATTAATAGCACAGGGGGGTTGGGTAATGTTTAGACCGCAATGGGTATTCCACTGTTAAATGCAGAGTAAACTGCGGATATATCTCCGTTAAGATTAATAGCACAGGGGAGTTGGGTAATATTTAGACCGCAATGGGTATTCCACTGTTAAATGCAGAATACAGTGCGGATATATGGAAAGAGTACATTGGAGGCCTCTATGTAGCGGAGGATATGTCTGATACAGGAGTCGATACATATTGTAATACCCACGCCTATATTTTATTCAAAATAATATTCACGACAACACTGTATGTGGAATGTGACTGAACTTTGATCCTATTCTCGTAATATTAATAAAAAGGACTTCATCGTCAATAACATAATAAATAATTATTGTCAACGACATAATTTAATATTTTGTAAAAAATTGTATCTCAGACAATACGTATGTAAAAAGGTAATGAAAATCTCTATCTTTGGTTATCTATGATTTTGTAGAAAGATGTTTTTTTTTCTTGTTCGAACTGTTGTACTCACAGGATGTCATTAATGTCTCACAATACAGAGGTTTGTAAAAAACTGTACAAAAAAGTTGTTATGTTGCTAACTGATATTTGAAAATAGAGTTTATGTATTATTGAAATGGATCTTCTTTGTTTGGAGTTTTATTTCATTGTAATTCTCGTCATATATAAATGTTAAGTTTTCTTCTCGGCTACCATAGAGCGCAGCCATTTGCGCTATTAATCCACAGCGCATTTTACTGACAAATGGTGAATATTAATGTGTCTTGTAACATGGAGACATATTTTGAAATGTTAATGCATATAGTGAAGTTGGGAAAAGATTTAATATATATTATTTTTACTAATAAAACACACCTTGAAGCAGAGTTGATAAGTGATTCTCGTATGTTAGCCGTTTTCGTAGTGAAATATTGCAACAGCAGCCGGTCGGGGTGGCCGAGTAGTTCTAGGCGCTTCAGTCCGGAACCGCGCGACTGCTACGGTCGCAGGTTCAAATCCTGCCTCGGGCATGGATGTGTGATGTCCTTAGGTTAGTTAGGTTTGAGTAGTTCTAAGTTCTAGGGGATTGATGACGTCAGATGTTAAGTCCCATAGTGCTCAGAGCCATTTGAACCATTTTTTTTATTGCAGCGGCAGTTTCAAATTAATTTTCTATACAGACTTAAATGTTATTGATTATAACTGCAATAATAATTGTGTACTAGTGGCCGAGGACCAGCTCTGAGGTGAAACATTCCAGTTAGACTGCGAATACATTGAACCTTTATGAATGCAAACAGAATCTTACGTGATATAAATTCTTATCTGCTGATGTGTGAAGCCTGGTTATTTGATAGCAACTTTTATCAAATATTTTGACAGGAAAATACGTTAGTGTTGTGTACGTGTGGTATTGTGTGACAAAACCTTTCATTTTGCTTAAAGAAAAGTGCTGCCACCTCGAGATAAAAGAAGCGTTAATTTTGATAGACGACCTGCACTACCAAAGTCTTTTGAATAACAGCACTGAAATTACTAAAAATCATTCAGCTTGTTTGCTTCAGATTACTTATCATACATTTAGCTTGTTTGTTGGTTTTAAATGATTACTTTTGTGAATGAACTTAGGGACATTTACACTGCTTGACAGAAAACATTGCTACAAGTTCCCAGGTGGAGATTTCTTTAACAAAATAACGTTCATTAGCCGCGAAACCAATGTTACATTAATAATAAGTAACTAATTTTATTGTAATCCTGCTGAACTTGTACAACACACACACGCACAATTACACCATACGTCAAAAGATGAGCTGGGGTTCCAGCATTAGACTTAGAATTTGAAAGAGCTTTGGAAGACTTGAGATCAAATAAGGCAGAACTGATAGATAACATTCGATTAGAATTTCAAAATCGTTGCGGGACGCGGCAACAAAGCGACTATTAACGTTCTGCAGCTATCCAACAGCCTTAAAGATCTGTTTTCTGTAAGTCATCGACCACCCGTGGTCCCATTTTTCTATTTGTACAAGATGGAATTACAGAAACTATTCCCGGTGGTGTGTAGAATCTATGAGACTGGCTACATATCATCAGACTATCGGTAAAATATCGCCCATAGAATTCTGAACATTGCAAGAGGGAATTATGGCACAGTCAACTTAGCAGCTCATGCATTGAAGTTGCTGACAAGAATAATATACAGAAGAATGGAAAGAAAATTGACGCTCCGTTATATGATGGTCAGTTTGGATTTATGAAAGGTAAAGGCAACGGCGAGGCAGTACTGACATTGCGGTTGATAATAGAAGCGAGACTAAGGAAAATTCAAGACACAGTCATAGGATTAATCGACCTGACAAAAGGGATAGACAATGTCAAATGGTGCAAGACGTTCAAAATTCTGAGAAAAATTGGATTAAGCTGTAGGGAAAGACGGGCAGTACACATTACGTAGAAGAAACAAGACAGAACAACAAGACTGGAAGACGAAGAACGTAGAGTGCGGAGTGATAGCTGTAAGACAGGAATGCAGCTTTTCGTAGTTACTGTTCAATCTACACATCGAAGACGCAATGACGGAAGTAAAAGAAGAGTGGAATAAAAATACAGAGTCAAAGGATATCATGATTAGATTCGCTGACGACATTGCTACTATAAATGAAAGTGAAGAAGAATCGCGAGATCTGTTGAATGGAATGTGTAGAACATGGATTGAAAGTAAATCAACGAAAGACGGAAGTAATGAGAAGTAGCAGAAATGAGAACAGCGAGAGGCGTAATATCAAAATAGGTCATCAGAAGTGGCATTCTGCTACCTAGACAGCAATAAATCCGTGAAGGACGGAGCAAGGAGGACGTAGAAAGTAGACTATCATTGGCAAGGAGGACAATCTAGATCAAGTGTACTGGAATCAAACACAAGCCTTAATTTGAGGGAGAAACTTCTTAGAACGTACATTCGGAACACAGCACTATATAGTACCGAAACATGGACTGTGGCAAAACCGGAACAGAAGAGAATCGAAGCACTTGAGATGTGCTTATACAGAAGAATGATGAATATTAGGTGGACTGATACCCAAGGTGATGAATGAGGAAGTTCTCTGCAGAACCGGGGAGGAAAATAACATATGGGAAACACTGAAAAGAAGAATGGGACCATCCGTACTGAACTTTAGTCAACAAATGATAAAAACCACCGAAACAACCCGAACAAGCTGGTCACACAACTTAATGGGAGGAGTCAGAAATTTGTCCCTTTATGAAAAATCATCGCATTAAATACGAATCTTTAAATTGCAAATTGATACCTTTAAAAAATACACATATCAATTGTGGCATTCATACACATAAGAAATTAGACGAAACTTAACTTGGACACATAAGTCTTGCATAAACTGCGAGAATGTTATTTACAATCAATGAGGGTTGTGTACTGCATATCTAAATGAGTAGTTCTTCTTACTTTTGATAGCATTACTTGTTTATATGGTGGAGTAACAGGAATAATTGGAGCGAAAAATACGGTTTTAAAAATGTGTGCTGCAAATTTCGCACTGTTTATACTGTTGCATTTGTAAAATTTACTTACCTCAGCTAAAATTGCATGGGAAATTGTTGTTTTCTGAAGGACTGTTGACAAGGCCCACTACGTGAGCCAGTAAAATGTTTATTACATTGAGAGGACGAGCAAATCGAATCCTAACAACGCATGCTGATCTAATTAATACCCGCGGTTCAGTACGCGTTGATATTTAATTTTCCTTTTTCTGTTCGCGAGTATGTTCGATACGATCAACAACACAAATTCTGCTCGGGGTCAGTGGACTATGTCCAGCGAGAGAAAGAGGAGTAATGCATTTGCTTTTTAAAAAGGCTACGCAGGAATAATATTTTAACATATTTTTTAATTTGCTATAATTTTTAATTAAAAATAATGAGTTTCCCACAACCAGATGAAACGGTAATAAAAAACACCATCACCTATCGACTACTCTCAGAGAATAACAGTGCACTTTCCTTCTTTTACAGAGACAGTTCCGTAGTATAACAGTTTACACAGTATTCACCGCAGGTCACGATGATGGAAGAGACAGATTTTACTCATCACTGAGTTTCTGCATAATAACACCTCGGTAACACACAGAAATGTATTTATAGGAAGTGGTTTATCTCCCAAACGGCACCAGATTAGTCTCCTTCACACTCTTCCTTTTATCGAATGTATACTTGACTTTCAAGAGTATACATTAGCAAGAAAGAAATAGCTCACATCTCTTTTCCATTCGGTGCCGTGAATTATATCGCAGTAGTGAGAAAAACTTGAAGCAAATACGGTCATGGTATGACACGAGCAATGTCCTGGTAATGGTGTAGAAATAAATTTATCATTTTGCTGGTGAAACTGTTTTATAAATGTCTCATATTCAATCCATAAACATGTACTAAGATTTGTAGCTGTTGATTCATATGTTTCAATATTTTATTACTCGTCTGAAATTAAAATTTTAATTGCTCAAAGCGAGTGATGTCCACTTGTCGCACTGATGTTGAATGTGAATGTGGCAACTGGTTTACAAGATGATAGCCTTTGTCAATGAAAGTAGTGCTATATGCCGCCCATTTAGGTACGTCGCTTCAAGATATATGTACTTCATACCTCACGTATGTTTGAAACTCACATACACAAGTGCACTCTAAAGTACACACTCGTATTGACTGTAAATGTAGGCTTGTTCTAGTCTTGCTTTATCAAAACCTGCACCTTCCTACTTAACTTAAATTTTTACATGTACCTTATATTTCGTGTACTAGATACCCACTGAGCAGTGCGTGGCTCGTGTTCGTGCCATTTCTTATTTTGCATCTTGTTTTACCGTACTGCCACCTCGTTATGTTAGTTTCAATTACTTGTGTTGCCGAGTTGCTGCTTTGCCTGCCCGTAAGCGGCAGCAGCAGCGCTTATCGATATAAGCCCTGTCGTATTATCTTTGCTAGACTGCTATTACTTCCCGGTCGTCGTGTGTCGACCAGTTAGTTCGGACCTGGCAGTGTTGGAGTTGGTACGCAGCACAAGTTCAGTCGGGGTGCGGCAGCAGCGAGGTCCGGACCGCCGTGACTTGCCCGACGGTTGCCGCCACACATGATTGGAGTGGGGACGACTTTGGTTGGTCGTAGGTCGCCCGTCTTGCCGAACGACGTGTATTTGGCCGGCGATCGCTTAGGAGTTGGCTGTGTGCGCCGACGCGTGATTCGTTCCTGTTATTGTACAGTCACTGCCGTTAGCATTGTCTAGTTCTTCGTGCAAGTGTTCGTCAAATTGTGTGTAGTTTGTGTGGTTTTGACTGACAAGTTGTTTTAAATGTTGTCGGCGTACTGGTTGCAAGGAGTCGGTCGGTTGGCGTGGAGCAGTGAGGAATTCTCGGCGGGGCGTAGTTTGGCCGGGGCCCACTGGCGGTCACTACGCGGTGTCGGAGAGTGTGGAGCTGTTCCCTTTGCTTCGAGGTCCGTGGCTCACCGACCTTGGGCACAAAAGTTGAGTTTTGATTTAACCTACCGGCAAGTCAAGACTGTTCACATGGTGTCCTTTGGAGTTCGTTGTCGGCTGTTGGGATATTCCGGCGATCAACAACGTGGTTTTCAAGTTGGAAAATTCTAGCCACCCTCCGGTGGAGTTTCACTGTATTTGGTTATTTGAATTGATGTTCACCAGCGGAATCCTTTGCCCTGTGGCCGTTAAAGTTCCGGTTAGCTGCCCTGGGCGTTGACGTAAATTTCAGGCAGTGTAGTTTCCTCATCGTGTTGTTGCTGTCCAGCACCGTGTGTGGTTTGACAGCTCCGTGTGTGATTGGTTGTGGGCGCCAATATGTTTTACGTTGTTCCGTTGAACTCCCTGTTGTGGCCTGTTTGGGTGAAGTGGAAGTTATCTTGTCCGTCGGTTGGGTTGTCGTCGGATCGTGAATGGTGGTCCCGACTGTCTGTCTCACCTAAGCAAGCGTTAGTGCTTGAATTACAGGCTGACCCTCGAACATCTCGGCGCCCTTGTGTGGACTGCCTTATTTTTTTTAATTTGTTCTTGTTGTTGGTACTGGTATGGCTTCTAGTCGGTTTTGTGTTTTGAATTAGAGTTGTTTTACTCTTAAGGCCTAGTTTAAAGGACTGTTTCACGTAAGCCCTTAGGAATTTTAAATTTTTTTTTAAATTTTTAAGTCTTCGGCATTCAGACGGGTTGAATTTCAGTTGTTTGTTCTAAAGGCCTTCAGCCTGAATTAAAGAACTGTTTCGCGCAAGGACTTTGGTATTAAAAAAAATTAAAGTTTTGCAGTGTTAAGTGTTCCGCCTTCAGCCGATTTGATTTAACTTGTTCGCTTCAGCCTAACTAAAGAACTGTTGTACGATAAGGTTTGCCTCTTAAATTTCTGATTATGCTTGCCTTTTAAGTTATTGTCCTCCAGCCATTTTTAAATTAAAGTGGCCTTTCAGCCGGTAAATAAGACCCAAAGATTAAAGCTGTTTGTTTAAAATTTTTTGGGCTCTTGTAATGTTTCATCAGATAATAAAGTTGTATGTTCGATTGTAACTGACAACCCTTATTTTGGCCCCTTTCCACAATTTATTCTATCTGTCCTGTCCTGTCCTGGGGGTTAAGCAGGGCATTTCACCCACCCCTGTTAATAATGGTACCATCGAGTTGTCTTGGAGTGAGAATTGCATATCGTAATTAGTTTGTTATTTCGAAAGTCACATTACAGAGATATGCTGATAGAATTGAAGTTCCAAAAAAAAGATGCAAATTTTGGCCGAGCTGCGGCGACTTGAATTCCCTCTCCGCCTCGCCGGGACTTGCCGTGGCGCGGCTCCAGGAGCGGTGCGAGTGTGGCGCCCTCTGCTGGCAGCCGGTCCTTGCCGGCCACGCCGCGACCTCTCCTGTGGTCCAGCTGTCCGTCTGCGAGGGTCGATAAGTTGGTCCGCCTTCCTGCAGCACGCCGGTTGTATCACCACCCTGTTAACATTTTGGTCGGTCTCGGTGTCAGTGCCGCTGCCATTGAATTTAATGTTATACAGGTGCTACAGCAAGACTTCCTGCAGGTAGTGGGACCTGTGGTTTAAGGTGGCGCATTCTGAAAATCATTTATCTGTGTACTAGTTGGGCTGTTCAACTCATTCAGTTATAGGTTCGACTAACCTAAGTCTTTGGAATCAACTGTTTGAAATTGTGTGTCATTAATAGTATCATTATCATTTATTGTGTCCAAGATTACATTACCGATTTCCCCTACTGATAACCTTGGGATTTTTAAAATTTTTGCTGTGTTTAGAAGTATAGTAAATAGTATTTGTTCAAAAGAATGTCACACCCAGTTCCTCCTAACCCTCCTTCTCACTATTTCTGTTACCCTTTGGTAGCAGAGAATGGTTCGAGTGTGGTGACGTGGGTGTCATATGAGAGTAATACCTTTATTACTTGCATAAATGGGTTGTATTCAATGTAGCAGATATTACTTGTTGTTGTGAGAAAATAAAACGCCTACAGCCGTCCTTATGATTTTATTTTGTTGTAATCAGTTTCGGCGCTTGTAGAATCTTGTCCTTGTTTCTCATTATGTTTTTAATGTATTTTTATGTACGCAAAAGCTATTTTTCGGTGCAGTATTCTGATAAACGATTAGAGATATATGACAAAAGGATAAAAGACAGCGCTAGAAGAATGTATTCGAGTTACAGTGAAGGGGGAATAATTGATAACATTTTGCAAGGAATGCGACTTAGTGACCGCTCTAGTTCTTTGTTTTGTGAGCGGCGTCGTTTGCGTAGAGTTGACAGTGGTAACACATAAGCAAAACTGCGTGAAATAACAGCGGAAATCAATGTCGAAAGTACAACGAACTTATCCGTTAGAACAGTGTAACGATATCTGACGTTAATGGGTTGTATCAGCAGAAACCGATGCGATTGCTTTGGTATCAGCACGACGCCACCTGTACCACTTCTCCCGTGCTCGTGATAATATCATTTGGACCGTAGACCACTGGAAAACCGTGGCCTAGTTAGATGAGTGCCGATTTCAGTTGGTAAGAGCTGACGGTAGGTTCAGAGCATGGAACAAACCGCAAGAAGTCATGTACCCAAGTTGTCAATAGGACACTGAGCAAGCTGGTGGTAGCTCCATAATGGTGTGGGTTGGGTCTATGTGGAATTCACTGGGTCCTCAGGTCCACCTGAAGTGATCACTGGAAATGATTATTTCCGACTACTTTGAGACCATTTGCAGCCATTCATTGAGTTCATGTTCTCAAACAACGATGCCATGTCACCGGGCCGCAATTGTTTGCGATCGGTTGAAGATCATTCTGGACAATTAGAGAGAATGTTTTGGACGTCCACATCGTCCAAAATGAGTGTCATCGAAATTTATGGGACATAATTGGGAGATCCGTTCGTGCACAGACTCCTGCAGGGGAACACTTCCATAGTTACGGACACCTAGAGAGGCAGCATGGTTCAATATTTCTGCAGGGCCTTCCAAAATCTTGTTGAGCCCATGCCACGTTGAGCTGCTGCGTTATGCCGGGCAAAAGGAGGTGCGAGACGATATTAGGAGGTATCCCATGTCTTTTGTCATCTCAGTGTATTATAAAAACCATTTTTGTTGGTAGTTGTTAGAAGGGTCACACTATTTAGCTAAGACAAAACCTGATGGTTCGCTTTCGGGAAAGACTGCAGTGATGGATCGACGTAGCCTGCAAAGCCCAGGGAGCGTATATAAATATTTTCCCCCTTGTATCATTGTGCTTCTTTTTCGTTTTATTTAGTAATAACTATCATCAGATTCAGGTAGCACAGTTTTATATTTTTATTCCCTAATTTTTTAATTTTTTTATAAAAAATAAAAAAATAAAAATATAAAGATAAATGGTCCGTCAGGAATTCCTATCGAGTGCCAACATTTTCATCACAGGACAGCACTTGTAACCTTTATCCGCAATTACAGTCATGTTTATGTGACCACCAGTTAAAGGTCCTGTATAACCATCTTCCGCAGCGCGCATCACTACGAGTCGTGGTGCAAGAGGGTCAATGAAGTTCTGGAAGTTACCAACAGGGATGTACAGACACGCCGACACCAGTGTCGAGCTAACAGGCCGATCTAAATGGTCCCACAGATTCAAGATAAGGTTTTTATCCGGAATACGTTAAGTCATCATGGTACTGTCTCAACCACGCACCTACACTGTGAGCTATGTGAGACGGTGCATCGTCCTGTTTGTAGATGTTGAGCCGTGGTGGCTTCTTTGAGAGGCGCGCGCCACTTGTGCGAGCGTTCCACCGATTCTGGCCCTCGTCGTATCACCTATGCTTGGTTATTTGTTCCCTGTGGTGCTGTGTGGTGGCGAGTGATGTGTGGGACACGGAGCAGGACGGGTGTGCCTGCATGCTCGGAGTCCTGGCGATAGCAGTGAGCTGAAACGTTGGTGGGAACCAACGTTTCCCTGCAGCTTTGTACCTTGTCACTGGCGACTTTAGCGAGCAAGGAGCAGCTTCGCCGCATACAGCCTGGTTACGAATCATGTCTTAACAGATGTCCCAACATCCTTTCCCTTCTCCTTATCAGTGTTTTCCAAATATTCCTATCCTCTACGATTCCGTGCAGAACCTCCTCATTCCTTACCTTACCAGTCCACCTAATGTTCAACATTCGTTTGTAGCACCGCATCTCAAGTGCTTCATTTCTCTTCTGTTCTGGTTTCCCACAGTCCATGTTTCACTACAATACAATGCTGTACTCCAGACTACATTTTCAGAAATTCCTTCCTCAAATTAAACCTATGTTTGACAGTAGTAGATTACTCTTGTCCAGGAATGCCCTTTTTGCCATTGCTGGTCTCTTTTCGAGGTCATCCTTGCTCCATCCGTCATTGGTTATTTTATTGCCTATGTAGCAGAATTCCTTAAATTCATCTACTTTGTGACCATCAATCGTTATGTTAAGTTTCTCGCTGTTTTCGTTTCTGCTACTTCTCATTACTTTCGTCTTCCATCGTTTTACTTCCAATCCATATTCTGAACTTATTGGACTGTTCATTCCATTCAGCAGATCATTAATTCTTCTTCACTTTCACTCAGGATATTAATGTCATCAATGAATCGTGTCACTGATATCCTTTCACCGTGAGTTTTAATTCCACGCCTGAAACTTTGTTTTATTTCCATCATCACTTCTTCGATGTACAGATTGAACAGTAGGGTCGAAAGACTACATCCCTGTCTTAGTCGGAACACTTCGTTCTTGGTCGTCCACTCTTATTATTCCCTCCTAGTTCTTTTACATTTGTACATATTGTATATTACCCGTCTCTCCCTATAGCTTACCCCTATTTTCCTCAGAATTTCGAACGTTTTGCATCATTTTACGTTGTCGAACGCTTTTTCCAGGTCGACTAATCCTATGAACGTGTCTTAATTTTTTTAGTCTTGCTTCCATTATCAATCGCCACGTCAGAATTGCCTCACTCCTACCTTTACCTTTTCTAAAGCCAAACTGATCGTCATCTAGCACATCCTCAATTTTCTTCTCCATTCTTCTGTATATTATTCTTGTCAGCAACTTGGATGCGTGAGCTGTTAACCTTATTGAGCGATAATTCTCGCGCTTGGCAGCTCTTGCAGTCTTCGGAATTGTGTGGATGATATTTTTCCGAAAGTCAGGTGGTATGTCGCCAGAGTCATACATTCTACACACCAACCTGAATAGTCGTTTTGTTGCCACTCCCCCCAATGATTTTAGAAATTATGATGGAATGTTATCTATCCCTTATGCCTTATTTGATCGTAATTCCTCCAAAGCTCCTTTAAATTCTGATTCAAATACTGGATCCCCTATCTCTTCTAAATAGACTCCTGTTTCTTCTTCTATTACATCAGACAAATCTTCCCCTCATAGAGGCTTTCAACGTATTCTTTTCACATATCGGCCCTCTCCACTGCATTTGACAGTGGAATTCCCATTGCACTTTCAATTTTACCACCCTTGCTTTTAATGTCACCGAAGGTTGTTTTGACTTTCCTGTATGCTGAGTCTGTCCCTCCGACAATCATTTCTTTTTCGATATCTTCACAATTTTTTGTGGTCTTAGCTTCCTTGCACTTCCTATTTATTTCATTCCTCAGCGACTTGTATTTCTGTAATCCTGAGTTCCCCAGAACATTTTCGTACTTCCTCCTCTCATCGAACACCTAAAGTATTTATTGTTTTAGCCATGGTTTTTTTGAAGTTACCTTCTTTGTACCTATGTTTTTCTCTCCAACTTGGGTGATAGCCCAGTGTAGAGGTGCCCATTCCTTTTCAATTATACTGCGTACAGAGCTATTCCATATTGCCGTATCTATAGCCTTACAGAACTTCAAGCGTATTTCGTCATTCCTTAGTGCTTCCGTAACCCACTTCCTTGCATACTGATTATTTCTAACTTTCTACTCTTCATCACTATTGCATTTTGATCTGAGTCTACATCTGCTGAGTGATGGCTCTGTCCGCCGTGGTCGTCACAACTCTACGTTTGCTCGATTTACTCTTGATTAACCCAATCGCTGGTTCCCAAGCCTTGCTAAGATTATAGCCACAGTCATGGTTTATGAGGTCGTCATTGGTGCGAATTTCGATGGCCTCTCTAACAACACTGTCCCAGTATATCGACGTCTGTACCAGAATCCTCGTGCGGTCATACTCCATAGCGTGATTTTCCGACAAACAATGTTCAGCGACCGCCGACTTGCTCGGATATATCAGTCGAGTGTGCCTCTGGTGTTCACGGCATCGATCCTCGACGGTACGCATCGTCTGACCAATATACGACTTGCCACATTGACACGGAATCTGGTACACGCCGGCCTTCCTCAAACCGAGGTCATCTTTGGCGCTCCCCACCAGTGCACGAGTTTTATTCGGAGGACAAAACACAGTTCCGACCCGATGTTTCTTCAAAATGCGGACGATTTTCCCCTAGAGTGCGCCTGCATATGGAATAAACGCAGTGCCTACCTCCTCCCTCGTGATGTCATCCATCTCCACAGGTTGTGCTGTAGTGGTTGGGCAGAGAGCACGTTGAATCTGCCACTCTGAGTACCCATTCTTTCGAAATAGAGTTCTCAGGTGTTCCAATTCCTGGGGTAAGCTCTCTGCGTCAGAGATAGTGCGCGCCCTATGTACTAGAGTTTTGAGTACCCCATTCCTCTGTTGGGGTGTATGGAGTTTAGATGTGCAAGGAAGTCAAGGAGTTTATCCATACCATGTGGCCAGATGACGAACTTGTCGTCCACGTAACGAAAAAAGCAAGTACGTTTCCATTCGGATGACGACAGGGCTTCCGCCTCGAAGTTCTCCATGTACGAATTCGCTACCACCGGTGAGAGTGGGCTACCAATGGCGACTCCCTCCGTTTGTTCGTAGTATTCTCCATTAAAAAGAAAATACGTGGAAATCAAGACATGCCTAAAACGTTCAGTGGTCTTCTCGTCAAACTTCTGACTAATCAATTCTAGTGACTCTCGCAAGGGTACCCTCGTAAACAAGGAAACGACGTCAAAATATCTGACTCATCCAACCTGAAGCTATCAAGGCGTTTAACAAAATCCACGGAAACTGTAGTACATAGGGCGCGCACTATCTCTGACGCAGAGAGTCTACCCCAGGAATTGGAACATCTGAGAACTGTATTTCTCATCTCAGACGCCGTCGCAATTTGTTCCACCGCGCGACCGTGGCGCGGGGCGCGGACAGCGGAGGGAGCGCGCCGCGGGCGGCGGGCATTTAAATCGGCTGCCACCGCGACCGAACCCAGTTCCCTCTGAGCAGCCATAGCGTACGGATCTCCGTGCCGACACTTTCACAGGAGCTCAGTCCGTTAGTTCACCTGATGATGGCGACATGTATGATCGCCGAAATATTGCGCCCGTTCGACCCTGTAAACCGGCAGTACACCCGTGGATATTTTGATTATCAAATACGCCGGGAGAAACTCAAGAATCATTGTACTGGAATGTTTTGTAGCCGTATATATACTGTATATCTTCTAGCCGGAGGCAGTTCGCTCCGCGCTCTTGCATGTGCAAGTGCTGAATAAACCTTCGTTAAGTGAAGTTAGTGTTCGTCATTCATCGAATTACACCTTCTTCTAGGTGACATTATTCTGTTGGAGACGCTGGGTTTGGAACTTGTGATAGCACACATTATCGACGACACAGTGGCTCCCATCAGGCCACGACAGAACCGCCGTTTACGTGGCGAGAATCCCGAGTTCGAGCCATATTCAAAAGATCGCAATCTATCGGAGACAGAAGAAGAAGAGGACGTTACGATGACAGCAACTGTGTGCCATCACATGAGACATCTTTCAAGGTTCTCCGGTGACGATGGCCAAGATCCAAATAAGTGGGTGATGGTATATAAGCCTATAGAAAAATTTAACAAATGGGATGACACCGTGTGTTAGGCTAACGTATTTTTCTACTTGGAGGACACTGCCAAGTTATGGTATGAGAACAATGAGGAGAAGTTCACAAGCTGCGAAGTATTCCAGACGGAACTGCTCAAGTATTTCGGCGACACATAACGACAGAAGTGCAAGGCTGAAGATTAATTAAAGTGCAGGGCACAGCGTCCAGGGGAAACTACAGCATCCTACATTCAAGACGTCTTGGAGCTGTGTAAAATAGTTGATCCTAGAATCAACGAGGAAGATAAAAAAAATGGTTCAAATGGCTCTGAGCACTATGGGACTTAACTTCTAAGTCATCAGTCCCCTAGAACTTAGAACTACTTAAACCCAACTAACCTAAGGACATCACACACATCCATGCCCAAGGCAGGATTCGAACCTCCGATCGTAGCGGTCGTGCGCTTCCAGACTGTAGCGCCTAGAACCGCTCGGCCACTCCGGCCGGCCGGAGGAAGATAAGGTTGCACATCTCATGAAGGGTGTTACTGAGGACATGTGTGAAGCCCTACTCCTGAAGGATGTTTTGACAGCAGACGACTTCAGAAAATGGTGCCAGTACATTGAGACAATGCATCGAAAAAGAATTACACTTAAGAAGTTTGAACGGCTTCCAGACGTCGTATCGATGCCTGTGGTGGAGGTAGCAACTGATTTCACAAGTTTTCCTCGTCAGATAGTGAGAGAGGAAGTTCAGAAGGCACTTTGACTGCACGGCGAGCAAAAAACCGTGACGCTTCAAAAGGTCATAAAGGAGGAAGTGGAACAGACATTGAACCCAATCTCTCGTCTTTCATTTCCATTTAAAACAGTGAAAAAGTCGAGACCCAAGTGGAGTTCCTACAGTGCCGCAAGAGGAACCTGTTTGGGCACCAAGGAAGACTGACGTCTGGAGGACCCAGGATAACCAACCAGTACGTTTCCGCTGTGGACGACCAGGACATGTGGTGCGCTATAGTCGAGAAAGGCGGCGGATATTGATGACGCCCGCGTCAGAAGACAGCAGACCGATCTTAGCCGACGCCAACTCCGCGACGACGAAGGTGAACAAGAAGATTTGGGTGCAGGACGACGTAGGTCACCATCACCGCAAGCTAGCCGCTGGAGAGGACACTCCCTAACACGTCGATCAAGGTCTCCATCACCGTTTAGAAACTCCAGTCGAAAACCTAGCCGCCGCAACCTAGAAAACTAAAGAGTGCGACCTTCCATGGAGGTGAGGCCGCCGAAGAGAAAACTCCGCCACTGTCGATCACTACAAAAACGATAGGAAACTAAGTCGATATCCTCATGGATGGCCGACCAGCCCAAGCTCTTGTGGACTCTGGAGCATCATATTCAGTCATTTCAGAGAAGTATCGTCGCCAGTTGCAGAGAACCGTATTCATCGTCAGCAAAACATCTCTGCTGAAGGTGGGTAATGGGAAATATGTAAAAACTACGGGAAGATGTACCATTCGTGTGGGTAAAAGCGGCCATACACAGCCGTAAGAAATCATCGTCTTACAGGAGTGTAGTCATGACGTCACTCTCGGACTTTTTGAAAGCTTCTCAGGCCATTGTAGATTGTGGTCGCTCGAAGATTATCCAAGACGAGATGAGATACTGTGGACAGGAAGATGCGCATCCGAGTGTGTAGAGATTATCTGTGCTGGATGAAGTGATCATTCCTGCAGTCACCATAGAAAGGTAACTGTCACGTGTCATGCCATGTATAAACCCATGGATCTTGCAGTGGAATGTAAGAGAATCATACCACTGAAGAATAACTTCGTCATCCCAGCCTCTGTCGTCTCATTTAAGAACGGATTCGGTGAATTGTGGATAGTTAACTGTCGCCTAGAACCGCAGATCCTTCCAAAAAGCATGTGCGTAGCAAACTCTGATCCGTTAATGGAAGAACAGCTGAGCATCATAGAAACCTTCCATGCCGAGTCTGTGGGCAAAATTAGCGCTACCACTACGAGACAAGATCTTCTAGCTCGCCTATCACCAGATCTCACTAAGGAACAACAGAAGTAGCTACTTGCCATTCTTCAAGGGTTCTCTGAATCCTTCAATTCACAGGTGAAGAGCAAATTAGACAAATCGACGCTGAAGCACCGGATTAGCACTGGAGACCATCAAACAATAAGCCAGAGAGCATACCGTGTGTCACCAACGGAACGTCGATTAATTCGCAACGAGGTAGAGAAAATGATGAAGAATGACATCGTTCAGCCTTCGCAGAGCCAGTGGTCGGCACCAGTGGTCCTCGTCAGGAAGAAGGATGGCGCTTTTCTGCTGATTACAGGAAGCTCAATAAGATAACTTAAAAGGACGTTTGCCCTCTTCCACGAACTGACGATACACTAGATTGCCTGAAGGGGACTAAGTTTTTCTCAACCATGGACATGTACTCGGTATATTTGCAAATCGAAACTGATGAATCATATAATGAGAAAACTGCATTCATCACCCCTGACGGCCTGTATGAGTTCAAGGTAACGCCGTTTGGTTTGTGTAATGCACCATCAATTTTTGAACCGATGATGGATAATCTTCTAAGGCACCTGAAGTGGACGATGTGTCTTTGTTATTTAGATGACATTATTGTGTTCTCAGAGACTTTTGAGGAACATATAAAAAGACTGAGTGCCGTTCTTAATGTGTCTCCAACAATGAGGACTGAAACTTAATCCAAGAAATTCTCTTTGGAGCTAAGAAATCAAAATACCCAGAAAAGGTGAGATCTATAACGGAACTTCCTATTCCTAAAAGTACTAGAGATGTGAGAAGCTTCCTCGTATTGTGTTCTTATTACCGTCGTTTTATCAAAGACTTTTGTATCAAAGCCAGGTCACTCCAAGAGTTGTTAAAAGCTGACGATAAATTTATCTGGGGTGGTGCTCCACAAGAATCTTTCGATGTGCTAAGAAAAGCTCTGACGACTGACCCTGTATTTGGTCTGTATGACGAGAGAGCACCTACAGAAGCACACACAGATGCCTGCGGGTATGGAATCGGTGCTGTTCTGATGCAAATTTCGGATGGAAAAGAGAAAGTTAAAGCCTATGCTTCTAGGACGCTTACAAAAGCCGAGAGAAACTACTCAACTACAGAAAGAGAATGTCTTGCTGTGATCTGGACCATGTGCAGATTTCGAGTGTATCTCTATGGAAGGCCATTCACAGTTGTTAGAGACCATCATTCGCTTTGTTAGTGGATAGGTCTTAAGGAGCCAACATGACGACTCGCCAGGTCTACGTCTTCAAGAGTGTGGCATTACCGCAGTGTAGAAAAGTGGAAGAAAACACCAAGATGCCGACTGTCTCTCAAGAAACCCTGTGCAAGACCATCAAGACTTTGATGAAGATTGTCTCGTTGCAGTCCTGGATCTCTCTGCTGAGCAGAAAACGTACGCTAAGATAACTCAAATTATGCTTGCCTTAAATCGGTCAGAGGGTGTGAAAGGACAGTTTAAGGTAATTAATGGATTACTTTGCGAGAAAAACTTTGATCCGTTTGGAAAGAGGTGGCTACCAGTGATTCCTGAACACATGCCCTTAGATGTTCTACAGAAATTCCATGACACACCTGAAGCCGGACATTCAGGATTTATTAAGACATACGATAGAATCCGCAAGAGATTTTTCTGGCCACGTTTATATAGGAGTGTCGGTCACTATGTGTTGCAGTGTTGAGAGTGCCAAAGGAGAAAGGCAGTTCCTCCGAAACCACCTGACCTACTCATACCAATTCCACCAGCCAAAACGCCTTTCCAACGAATTGGGATTGACCTCCTCGGCCGATTTCCAACGTCTGCGAGGGGCAATAGATGGACTATTGTTTGCACTGATTATCTGACACGCTATGCCATTACAAAAGCCGTGAAAACAGCCGAAGCATCTGAGGTAGCCAAATTCATCGTGGAAGACATTGTATTAAAACACGGTGCCCCAAGGTCGTTAATTATGGATCGAGGAAAAGTTTTTCAATCGAATCCCGTGACAGAGATAAACTGTCGGTGCAACGTTACTCATGATGGCTGCCTACCATCTGCAAACTAACTGGCTTACTGAACGCCCTGACCGACACGCTATCAATGGTCGTCAATGCTGAGCAGAGCAACCGGGATGAGGTGCTGCCTTTTGTGATGTTTGCCTACAACACTGCCAAACAGGGCATCTTGTGCATGGGCTTGAGGCGACTACGACGATGGACACTGATTCCGTTACGTCCTGAAGACGTGGACGACGACTACATCGGCCAGGTGTTAACCAGAGCTGAGGAAGCTCGGCAGTTAGCTCGACTCGACGGTGCAGGCTCAAGGAAACGATTGCCGAAGGCATGACGCGAGCCACCGCCCTGTTGTCCACCAGCCTGCTGACCGCGTCTGTATCTTCAGTCCTGTTCGGAAGGTTGGTCTCTCCGAGAAGCTCCTCAGGCGCTACTTTGGACCTTTTTAAGTTGTAAGACAGTTGTCTGATATTACTTATGAAGTTGAAGATTTCGACCCCGACACAAGACGACAAAAAATCAGAGATACGGTTAATGTCCTTCGAATGAAGCCCTATAAGGACCCTGCAACCCAGAGTAAATTCGAAGCTCTAGCGACGGGCAGCAAGAGGAAAGGTGACGAAGAGCGTAGCGGCAAAACAAGTTCTAAGAAGATCGCCACTAGGGCGAGAATCAGTCATCAGGAGTCGGAGTATGCAGGACCGATGGCGCGTTCCCGGACTAGGACGACGTAACACCGACACGCTGTACTCTTAAGGAAGGAGCAATGTTGCAGAAGGATCTGAGTAGCACCGTGGTGCAGTGGTTATGATACTAAATACTTTCGTGGAGGGTCGTGAATTCAAAACTCACCTGGACTGTACAGTTTTAATTTCTATATTCGGTTCGAGTACGTTCAGGAAGTATCCACAAATGTCAAGAATCATTGTACTGGAATGTTGTGTAGCTGTTTATATACTGTATGTGTTCGGGCCGGAGGCTGTTCGCTCCGCGCTCTTGCATGTGCGAGTGCTGAATAAACCTTCGTTAAGTGAAGTTAGTGTTCGTCATTCATCTAATTACACCTTCTTCTACCTAACAATATCAACAACTCTGCATCCACATAGAAAAAGAACACACTGTAAAGACAATTGTTAGACGTTAAGGTTTAGTTTATAGGAGATGTGGAGTAGATGTTAGATTTATACGAAGATCTGTGATTGGCGGTCACTGGCTTGATGTACAATTTCAAGACACTCACCGTCAAACATACTCAGTGAATGGACATTCCTCCACTATCATATTTCCAATGTGCTGTTTTTATTCTTCCTAAAAATTTTGTGTGGCTTATATTTCGATTTTTCAAAATTTTGTTAATTCATAAACTATCTATCCACTGCAGACAGAAACAAGAAAAATGATCTACAAGAAAAATTAAAATAAAAGATAAAGTAAGAAAAAATTAAAAAAGATAAAGAAAACAAAAAGAAAAGAAATATAAAAGCCTGGCTCCACGTGGCGGACATGGGCAACGGTTGGATGGGAGGTGGGAGCTGGCATGATCTGTACATATCTCAGATCCCACCACCCATCACAGCGGCTAAAGGGCTCTAAGACATGACCTTCTATAAGCAATCAGAAGGTGGGTAATAAAGAAAGAAGCAGCAAGTGAAAAAAATTGGAATTCCACATCATCAAAGTCCCAACGAACTTGCTAAATGATCTCAAACCGCCGTTACGTGGAGAGCACGTGGACCTGTAATAAATGTGTTTTTTCTGGCTGGTCGTGAATCGTAGCATGCCCTTCTTTCAAAACTTGTAGTCGTATTGTTACCTGGAATAGAAATGAAAGGGATCTGGAAACATTATTTTCGACGCAGAATTGTGAGATACCAGCATCGCGCGTCGTCGTCGTTACAGTATCTCGGAGTCTTGCAATAAGATGAAGCGCGGCCAAAGCGGAGATCCTTAAAACAAGCTGAAAATTAAAATCAGGCTCTCAAACGCAAAAGTTATGTATTGTTTTTCTCTTCAAAATTAGGTGTGGCTCCTCTTCTAACACTGGCTTAGACTGACAGCATTATCACGAATTGCTGCAACAGTATGAACATACACTGACCAGCCAAACCACTGCCACCGCGACATTGGATGCCGCGTGGTGAATTTATGGGCACATGATGATGTAATAAAAGTATGTAAGCGGAGCAGACAGAGACGGGGGATCAGCCTAGCGAAGATATGGGCTGCAAATTGATAAATCCATTGAGATAAGAGACTTTGAGAAAGGGCAGATTATTACAGCGCAGAGCCTATGAATAAGTATCTCGAAAACGGCGAAGTTGGTTGAATAGTCACGTGCTACTATCATGAGCATTTACGGAAAGACGTAGGATAGTGGAACTACCACTACGCCCTAACGTGGGATTCGGAGGCTTGTCGCCTTTGCAAAGTGGGATAAATGGCGACTTGTGGGTGAGCCGTGGTAAAAATTGGTGTTTTGAAGAGCGCGCCGCAGCGCGTAGTGTGAAGCAGTCGCCCTCCGTTTCTGGCGGTGGCGCCGCTGTGGCAATCGCAGCTTTAGTGTCTCCCTCTGGAGGGAAAGGGGAAAGGTTGCCTGTTCACGTGCATTTAAGGGGAGCTATGAGTTCGCCAGTCAATCAGTCTGGGTCAATCTCTCGTCCCCAGCTTGCTATGTCTGTCGTTCGGATCAACCTTTAAAGCTGGCAAAATGAGTCTTTCCACTCCGTCAGTGAGAGAACTCAGCGAGTGGTCGCCCGGTCGGGGCTTATTTCCTGCATCTGAGTCTGCGCGTGAGGCAGCCAGTCTGCTAGCGTTTGCTCAGGCAAAGGTCATTGGCAGTTGGATCGATCGGTTGGTCGGTCGCGCACTGACACAAGATGACTTGAGAGTCGGCGCATGTGAAGAAGCCACGTGAGTCCAGTGGGCCGCGACGTATAGCGAGGAATAGTGACTTCGCGGTCGACACGAGAGCAACAGGAGTCAACGCACGACATCAGTCTGGCCGGTGCGAGCTGCGACGCAGTGGTTCTTTGTAAATTGGATGGTTCGTTTTACCCTTGTGGAGTAGGGGCAGGTTAGAGCAACCTGCGGTTCGGGTCGTCCGGTAATATCCCTATCAATCTACCGTACGTTAGTAGCTGCCTCTGTCATTTATTGCTTGGAGTGTAACGGTCTAATACCTGAAATATGTTTGATCTTTGGAAACTAGAGTCCGCAGCTCGCGGTCGTGTGGTAGCGTTCTCGCTCCCACGCCCGGGTTCCCAGGTTCGATTCCCGGCGGGGTCAGGGATTTTCTCTGCCTCGTGATGACTGGGTGTTGTGTGCTGTCCTGAGGTTAGTTAGGTTTAAGTAGCTCTAAGTTCTAAGGGACTGATGACCATAGATGTTAAGTCCCATGGTGCTCAGAGCCATTTGGTAGCGTTGTCGCTTACCGCGCCCGGGGTCCCGGGTTCGATTCCCGCCGGGGTCTGGGATTTTCTCTGCCTCGTGATGACTGGGTGTTGTGTGATGTACTTAGGTTAGTCTAAGTTCTAGGGGACTGATGACCATAGATGTTAAGTCCCCTAGTGCTCAGAGCCATTGAACCATTTTTTGGAAACTTTGATATTATTGTATATCCGTGGTCTAGGGGTAGCGTCTTTGATTCATAATCAAAACGTCTTCGGTCCCGGGTTATCCTCGCCACTGCCTAAATTTTGATAAATAATCAGCATTGGCGGCCGAAGACTTCCGGCATAAGAAGTCAGCCTCATTCTGCCAACGATCTTGTCAAAGTGGGCGGAGGAGCGGATAGAGGTTCAGGGCACTCTCTTGTCCTAGGGGTGGGAAATTGCCCCTAAAGGCGGAAGAATCAGCAATGATCAATGACATGAGGATGCACAAAGCGATGGAAACCACTGCATTAAAGACACGTAACGTGTATCCACAGGACATGTGGCCTGTAATTGAAGAAGTGTCATGATGATCTCTCCATTGGCAAAAGATTCCGGAATAGTCCCCCATTCGGATCTCCGGGAGGGGACTGCCAAGGGAGAGGTTACCATGAGAAAAAGATTTAATAATCAACGAAAGGACAACGTTCTACGAGTCGGGGCGTGGAATGTCAGAAGCTTGAACATGGTAGGGAAACTAGAAAATCTGAAAAGGGAAATGCAAAGGCTCAATCTAGATATAGTAGGGGTTAGTGAGGTGAAGTGGAAGGAAGACAAGGATTTCTGGTCAGATGAGTATCGGGTAATATCAACAGCAGCAGAAAATGGTATAACAGGTGTAGGATTCGTTATGAATAGGAAGGTAGGGCAGAGGGTGTGTTACTGTGAACAGTTCAGTGACCGGGTTGTTCTAATCAGAATCGACAGTAGACCAACACCGACAACGATAGTTCAGGTATACATGCCAACGTCGCAAGCTGAAGATGAACAGATACAGAAAGTGTATGAGGATATTGAAAGGGTAATGCAGTATCTAAAGGGGGACGAAAATCTAATAGTCATGGGCGACTGGAATGCAGTTGTAGGGGAAGGAGTAGACGAAAAGGTTACAGGAGAATATGGGCTTGGGACAAGGAATGAAAGAGGAGAAAGACTAATTAAGTTCTGTAACAAGTTTCAGCTAGTAATAGCGAATACCCTGTTCAAGAAGCACAAGAGGAGGAGGTATACTTGGAAAAGGGTGGGAGATACGGGAGGATTACAATTAGATTACATCATGGTCAGACAGAGATTCCGAAATCAGATACTGGATTGTAAGGCCTACCCAGGAGCAGATATAGACTCAGATCACAATATAGCAGTGATGAAGAGTAGGCTAAAGTTCAAGACATTAGTCAGGAAGAATCAATACGCAAAGAAGTGGGATACGGAAGTACTAAGGAATGACGAGATACGTTTGAAGTTCTCTAGCGCTATAGATACAGCAATAAGGAATAGCGCAGTAGGCAGTACAGTTGAAGAGGAATGGACATCTCTAAAAAGGGCCATCACAGAAGTTGGGAAGGAAAACATAGGTACAAAGAAGGTAGCTGCAAAGAAATCGTGGGTAACAGAAGAAATACTTCAGTTGATTGATGAAAGGAGGAAGTACAAACATGTTCCGGGAAAACCAGGAATACAGAAATACAAGTCACTGAGGAATGAATTAAATAGGAAGTCCAGGGAAGCTAAGACGAAATGGCTGCAGGAAAAATGTGAAGACATCGAAAAAGATATGATTGTCGGAAGGACAGACTCAGCATACAGGAAAGTCAAAACAACCTTTGGTGACATTAAAAGCAACGGTGGTAACATTAAGAGTGCAACGGGAATTCCACTGTTAAATGCAGAGAAGAGAGCAGAGAGGTGGAAAGAATACATTGAAAGCCTCTATGAGGGTGAAGATTTGTCTGATGTGATAGAAGAAGAAACAGGAGTCGATTTAGAAGAGATAGGGAATCCAGTATTAGAATCAGAATTTAAAAGAGCTTCGGCGGACTTACGGTCAAATAAGGCAGAAGGGATAGATAACATTCCATCAGAATTTCTAATATCATTAGGGGAAGTGGCAACAAAACGACTATTCACGTTGATGTGCAGAATATATGAGTCTGGCGACATACCATCTGACTTTCGGAAAAGCATCATCCACACAATTCCGAAGACGGCAAGAGCTGACAAGTGCGAGAATTATCGCACAATCAGCTTAACAGCTCATGCATCGAAGCTGCTTACAAGAATAATATACAGAAGAATGGAAAAGAAAATTGAGAATGCGGTAGGTGACGATCAGTTTGGCTTTAGGAAAAGTAAAGCGACGAGAGAGGCAATTCTGACGTTACGGCTAATAATGGAAGCAAGGCTAAAAAAAAATCAAGACACTTTCATAGGATTCGACAATATACAATGGTGCAATCTGTTCGAGATTCTGAAAAAGTTGGGGTAAGCTACAGGGAGAGACTGGTCATATACAATATGTACAACAACCAAGAGGGAATAATAAGAGTGGACGATCAAGAACGAAGTGGTCGCATTACGAAGGATGTAAGACAAAGCTGTAGCCTTTCGCCCCTACTCTTCAATCTGTACATCGAGGAAGCAATGATGGAAATAAAAGAAAGGTTCAGGAGCGGAATAAAAATACAAGGTGACATTGCTATCCTGAGTGAAAGTGAACAAGAATTAAATGATCTGCTGAACGGAATGAACAGTCTAATGAGTACACAGTATGGTTTGAGAGTAAATCGGATAAAGACGAAGGTAATGAGAAGTAGTAGAAATGAGAACAGCGAGAAACTTAACATCAGGATGATGGTCACGAAGTCAATGAAGTTAAGGAATTCTGCTACCTAGGCAGTAAAATAACCAATGACGGGCGGAGCAAGGAGGACATCAAAAGCAGACTCGCTATGGCAAAAAAGGCATTTCTGGCCAAGAGAAGTCTACTAATATCAAATACCGGCCTTAATTTGAGGAAGAAATTTCTGAGGATGTACGTCTGGAGTACAGCATTGTATAGTAGTGAAACATGGACTGTGGGAAAACCGGAACAGAAGAGAATCGAAGCATTTGAGATATGGAGCTATAGACGAATGTTGAAAATTAGGTGGACTGATAAGGTAAGGAATGAGGAGGTTCTACACAGAATCGGAGAGGAAAGGAATATGTGGAAAACACTGATAAGGAGAAGGGACAGGATGATAGGACATCTGCTAAGACATGAGGGAATGACTTCCATGGTACTAGAGGGAGCTGTAGAGGGCAAGAGGGCAAAAACTGTAGAGGAAGACAGAGATTGGAATACGTAAAGCAAATAACTGAGGACGTAGGTTGCAAGTGCTACTCTGAGATGAAGAGGTTAGCACAGGAGAGGAATTCGTGGCGGGCTGCATCAAACCAGTCAGTATACTGATGACCAAAAAAAAAAAAAAAAATGATCTTGAGAGGCGGTATCTGTGTGCTGTAGAGCATGTTAACTATTGCAAATCTTTAACATAATGCTGCGCGTCAGCAACCGTATATGCATAGAAAATAAACAATTTTTCAGCCTTCAGTTGCAAGGTAAATTTTACTCGTTTACCTAGGTTTTGATATGTCCGTATGTGGTTTAATTTATAGGTTCTGAAGAAGATTCCATTACTGGAATCGAAACCTAGGTAAACGAGTAAAAATTACCTTGCAACTGAAGGCTGAAAAAATTCTTTATTTTCTTAACTATTGTTTGGCCAACCTTGCAGAATTTTATATAAGATTGCATTTCATGGGCTTTTATTTAAATGGTCATATGGTCATTTTAGTACATAAAGTTGCCACCCTTCCCCCGTGAGACTCTTCTTAGAAGCTAAAATCAAGTTGCACTTTCGGTGGCAAGGTTAATATTTTAATTGTTAGTGTTTTGTACCATTTCCCTACCTCCTACGGAGAGGGGGGGGGGGAGTGCAGTGTATAGTTCGTGTGCTTGTGTAAATTGTTAAAACTCTTAGTGATTTGCACCAGTGTAGTCTTTCAGAGGCTGTTGTGAGTGGTCGTAACTACAGCCGTGTCAAAAGCGAGCGGCAAGGTTCTCTGCCCGAAACCTCATACAGTCAAAACTGGTTTCTTTCTGCATCTGAATAAATTGTAACTTTGATATTTAAAGGGTGATTTCTCTTTCCTTTAAAAAATGCTTTTAGGCACTATTGAAGTGAATAAAATTCCCATTTGTTAAAAGGAATTTGGTTATGATTTCATCAGTTACTCCCTGGTAACTACCTCCGTGCTTACATAGTGTGATTAAAAGTGTTAATGTTCTTGAAGATTCGCTAATAAATAAAATAAATTCTTAAGAATATTCTTTGAAAATAAATCACGGTTCAGTGGGGTCTCTGCCGAAAGAGCACAAAGCTGGTGCACGCGGAAATGTTTCGAAGCACACCGTTCATCGTACATTGTTGAACATAGAGCTCCGCAGCAGACTACTCCTACGAGTTCACGTATTGACACAACGACGTCATTTAAAGTCGTAGAGGGTACGGGGCCATCAGGATTCTAAAGTCGACCAATAGAAACGTGTCGACTCTTAGCGTGAATCACGTTTTTGCTACACTGGGTCGCTGGTCATCTCCACAAAACCGGTCATTGACGTGAACGGCCCCTCTAAACGTGCAGCGCGCCACGGACGCAGGCTGGCGGGAACAGTATTATGCTATAGGAAGCATTCCCCTGCGCTTACATGGGAGAGGTGGTAGTAATCGAAGACATGCTGACAGCTGCGAACCACATGCATCCCTTCATGCTTGATGTCTTCCTCAACGACGATGTCATCTTTAATCAGTACAACTGTCCATGCCTCGGAGCCAGAACCTCGCTACAGTTGTCTGAGGAGCGTTATAGTGAATTCACGTTGATGTCTCGGCGACCAAATTCACCTGATGTACTCGTAAACCCTGTGGAACCCGTCTCGGTCGCTATCGGATGCCATCACCGCGCACGCAGTTCAGAAGCCCGTTATTTACACGAATTACATGACTTGTGCGTAGACATCTAATGCACATATTTCCACAAACCGACCTGCAAACTACCGGATCCCTGACACAAGGAATCAGTGACGAACAAACAAGCTATTATTCAGATGGTCATAATGTTTTGGCTCATCAGCGTATAAATGTAATCTTTTATCCAAATCCCTCCGTACAATTTTCTGTTAATATGCAAAATAACAGTCATGTACGCTCTCATTCATTCAGCATATTTGCCATGTTCCGCAGATTCCGGCTGTACACATTTAAATTACGAAGCGGACAGATCTGCAAACCGCCATTATGCGGCGAGCTCGTGGACGCATCATAAATATGATTGTTCTGATTGGTCAAACATCACCACAAGCCCGCATTCAAATCTGACAGCTGGAGTGCATGCGTTTGGGGCTAGTTTATTTACAATATTACGCGAGTGGCATGGCTTGGACATGTCAGAGTATTTAGAATGACAGTGCGTTTGTGGGTGCTTGCATACTTATAATTCAATAACTTTGCTACCGTGTACTTGTCGGAACTATACATAAAGACAGAGAAAGATGTATAAATTTCCTTTAATCCTGATTTTGCTTGTTTGTATAAAGGTACTGGGAGAATATGTGAGTAACACTTTTTTTGATTTTGAATTGGACAGTAAAATAAATATTTTTAGTTTCACCACAGGTATTCTTAGTTAACACACTTTACATTCATCGAGTGCAGCATAACGTCTTTAGGTCAACACTTTATTACATGTTCAGTTTAACTGTGTGCACTTGTCACCAATCCTGCTGTGTCAAAAGTCCTGTTAGCTGTAGAATTCCGCTAATTTCCTCTAAACTATCTTACCCTCCCAGCTATGAGGAGGCTTACTGTTTAACGTGGATTCCAAAACAAGACTGAATTATGCATTAAAATTTGCATGAATATAGTCAAGCGGTATTGATTATGAGTTCTCTCGAATTGCGTCAAAGAGACAGAACATAATATCAACGTCCTATTAAGTGTTTTTAGAATCGTTATTAAACCCGACCAACTTGGACCCAAAATTTGTGAAGCAAAGTTCTGCTTGTCACAAGAAAGGACAAAGTGAAGTTATAGTTGTA
The DNA here is from genome assembly GCF_021461395.2 of Schistocerca americana. Taxonomy (NCBI): domain Eukaryota; kingdom Metazoa; phylum Arthropoda; class Insecta; order Orthoptera; family Acrididae; genus Schistocerca; species Schistocerca americana. Next base: position 351,637,537 of record NC_060121.1, on the reverse strand, counting down.
ACACATTTTAACAAAGGTTGATCTAGCTGGTCCGGCTGGTAGTATCTTGTAAGGCCCCTGCCAAGGTGAAGATGCTGAACGGTTTTGAAAGCGGAAGAGGACTTACAAAGGAATATCCTCATCGCACACCCCTCAGATTAAGATAAGATGGGTCATTGGATAGCCCTTCAAAATCGGAACACAGATGAAGCATGAAACCAGGAAGAATGTGTATTGAATTGTGGAAGTAAGACGCAAAATAGAAACAACGAACGGTCCAAGATCAACGTTTGCAATATCGATTGTCTGTGACGGACCGTGGTGTCGTGGTCATGTGGTCACGGTGTTGGACTGCGAAGGGGGAGATCCTTGTTCAAACCCTACAAGTGCTCGACATTTTTTTTTACAAAATTATAAATTGTCCATCCGTTCATTGACGTGTCTGTTCGCTGCATTCAAATTTGTGTCTGTATTGTGGTGTACCGTCCCTTTGCAAATTTAACAACGTGTAACGAAAGGACCTCCAGGCGAAAGTATCTACATCTACATCTACATTTATACTCCGCAAGCCACCCAACGGTGTGCGGCGGAGGGCACTTTTCGTGCCACTGTCATTACTCCCTTTTCTGTTCCAGTCGCGTATGGTTCGCGGGAAGAACGACTGCCGGAAAGCCTCCGTGCGCGCTCGAATCTCTCTATTTTTACATTAGTGATCTCCATGGGAGGTATAAGTAAGAGGAAGCAATATATTCGATACCTCATCCAGAAACGCACACTCTCGAAACCTGGACAGCAAGCTACTCCGCGATGCAGAGCGCCTTTCTTGCACAGTCTGCCACCTGAGTTTGCTAAAGATCTCCCTAACGGTATCACGCTTACCAAATAACCCTGTGACGAAACGCGCCGCTCTTCTTTGGATCTTCTCTATCTCCTCCGTCAACCCGACCTGGTACGGATCGCACACTGATGAGCAATACTCAAGTATAGGTCGAACGAGTGTTTTGTAAGCCACCTCCCTTGTTGATTGACTACATTTTCTAAGGACACTCCCAATGAATCTCAACCTGGTACCCGTCTTAACAACAATTAATTATATATGATCATTCCACTTCAAATCGTTCCGCACGCATACTCCCAGATGTATTACAGAAGTAACTGCTACCAGTGTTTGTTCCGCTATCATATGATCATACAATAAAGGATCATTCTTTCTATGTATTCGCAATACATTACATTTGTCTATGTTAAAGGGTCAATTGCCACTCCCTGCACCAAGTGCCTTTCCGCTGCAGATTTTCCTGCAGTTCGCTGCAATTTTGTAATGCTGCAACTTCTCTGTATACTACAGTATCATCCGCAAAAAGCCGCGTGGAACTTCCGACACTATCTACTAGGTCATTTATATATATTGTGAAAAAAAATGGCTCTGAGCACTATGGGACTTAACATCTGTGGTCATCAGTCCCCTATAACTTAGAACTACTTAAACCTAACTAACCTAAGGACATCACACACATCCATGCCCGAGGCAGGATTCGAACCTGCGACCGTAGCGGTCCCGCGGTTCCAGACTGAAACGCCTAGAACCGCTCGGTTACCATCAGCCGGCGATTCAGCAAGATTACAGTCAGATTACAGCATGGTGAGACAGAGATTTTGAAATTACTTATAGGACTGTAAGGCGAATCCAGAAGCAGATATAGACTCGTAACACAATTGAGTAATGATAAAGAGTAGGCTGAAATTTAAGAGACTGGTTAAGAAGAATCAACGTGAAATAACTGGGATACAGCAGTACTATGGAATGAAAAGACATGCTTGAATTGCTCTGAAGCTATAGACACTGCACTGATGAATAGATGAGTATCCAGTCCTATTAAAGAGTAATGGACATGTCTTCAAAAGGGCAAACACAGAAAATGGAAAAAGCCATAGATACAAGGAAGGTAACTGCAAAGGGACCATGGGTAGCAGAAGAAATACTTCAGTTGATCGACGAAAGAAGGAAGTACGTCAATGTTCTGTGAAATTCAGGAATACAGAGACAGAAGTTCCTTAGGACCGAAATAAGCAGGAACTGCAAGGAAGCTAAAGAGAAATGGTTGCAGGAAAAATGTGAAGTGATCGGAATAGAAATGATTGTCGGAAGGACTGACTCAGCACATAAGTCAAAACAATCTTTGGTGAAAGTAAAAGTAAGGGCGGTAACATTAGGAGTGCGATGGAAATCCCACTGTTAAATACAGAGGGAAAAGATGATAGATGAAAAGAGTACCTTTGAGGGCCTCCAAGGGGGGAGGGGGGGCGGAGGAGGACTTGTCTGAGGACGTGATAGATGAAGAAATAGTCGATCGGGAAGACATTGGGGATTCAGTATTAGAATCAAAATTACGATCGAATATGTCAGAAGAGATAGATAACATTCAATCGGAATTTTGAAAATCATTGGGAGAAATGGCAGAAAAACCTCATCGACACAATTCTGAAGATAGCAAGAGTGGATAAGTGCGAGAATTATTGATCAATCAACGGATAACATTAAAGTTGCTACCAAAAATAATATAGAGAAGAATGGAAAAGAAAATTGGGAATATGTTAGACCATGATCAGTTTGGCTTTAGGAATGGTAAAGGCACCAGAGAAGGAATTTTGACGTTGCAGGTAAAAATGGAAGCAAGACTAACGAATAATAAAGACATAGTCATAGGATTTGCCGATCTGGAGAAAGCGTTCGGCAATGTCAATTGGTGTAAGATGTTCGAAACACTGACAATATGAGTAAGCTATAGGGAAAGATGGGTAACATATGTGAAAGAACCAAGAGAGAATTATAAGACTGACAGACAAAAACGAACTGCTCAGACCAAAACTAGAGTAAGACAGCGATGTAGTCTTTCGCACCAACTGTTCAATCAAAACATAGCTGAAGAAATCACGGAAATAAAAGAAAAGCTAAAGAGTGGGTTAAAATTAAAGGTGAAAATATCATTGATAAGATGTGCTGATATTTCTACCGTCAATGAATGTAAAGGATTACAGGATTTATTGAATGGAATGAACTGTCTAATGAGAATAGAATGTAGATTGAGAGTAAATCGAAGAAAGATAAAAGTAATGAGAAGTAGCTGAATTGAGAACAGCGAGAAACTTAACGTCAAACTTGGTAATCCGGAAGTAAATGAAGAGAAGGAATTGTTCTACGTAAGCACCAAAACAACCCATGACAATTGAGCAAGGAAGACATAAGAAGCAGACAGGCATTGATTAGAATGGTATTTCTGGATAAAAGAGGTGCACTAGTATCAAAAATATGAGGAATTAATTTCTAAGAACGTACGTTCGGACCACGTTACTGTACGGCAGTGAATCGTGGAATGTGATAAAACCAAAAACGAAGGAAATCGAAGCTTATGAAATGTGGTGCTACATAAGAACGTTGAAAATTTGGTAGAGTGACTAGTTAAGGAAGGGGATTCTTCCCACAGAATCGGCGAGGAAAGCAATATATGGGAAACACTGACTCGAGGGACGGGATGATAGGACATCTGTCAAGACAACAGAGAATAACCTTCATTGTAGTGGAGGGTAAAAACTGTAGGAGAAGTCAGAGATTGGAATAAATCAATCATACACTCCTGGAAATTGAAATAAGAACACCGTGAATTCATTGTCCCAGGAAGGGGAAACTTTATTGACACATTCCTGGGGTCAGATACATCACATGATCACACTGACAGAACCACAGGCACATAGACACAGGCAACAGAGCATGCACAATGTCGGCACTAGTACAGTGCATATCCACCTTTCGCAGCAATGCAGGCTGCTATTCTCCCATGGAGACGATCGTAGAGATGCTGGATATAGTCCTGTGGAACGGCTTGCCATGCCATTTCCACCTGGCGCCTCAGTTGGACCAGCGTTCGTGCTGGACGTGCAGACCGCGTGAGACGACGCTTCATCCAGTCCCAAACATGCTCAATGGGGGACAGATCCGGAGATCTTGCTGGCCAGGGCAGTTGACTTACACCTTCTAGAGCACGTTGGGTGGCACGGGATACATGCGGACGTGCATTGTCCTGTTGGAACAGCAAGTTCCCTTGCCGGTCTAGGAATGGTAGAACGATGGGTTCGATGACGGTTTGGATGTACCGTGCACTATTCAGTGTCCCCTCGACGATCACCGGTGGTGTACGGCCAGTGTAGGAGATCGCTCCCCACACCATGATGCCGGGTGTTGGCCCTGTGTGCCTCGGTCGTATGCAGTCCTGATTGTGGCGCTGACCTGCACGGCGCCAAACACGCATACGACCATCATTGGCACCAAGGCAGAAGCGACTCTCATCGCTGAAGACGACACGTCTCCATTCGTCCCTCCATTCACGCCTGTCGCGACACCACTGGAGGCGGGCTGCACGATGTTGGGGCGTGAGCGGAAGACGGCCTAACGGTGTGCGGGACCGTAGCCCAGCTTCATGGAGACGGTTGCGAATGGTCCTCGCCGATACCTCAGGAGCAACAGTGTCCCTAATTTGCTGGGAAGTGGTGGTGCGGTCCCCTACGGCACTGCGTAGGATCCTACGGTCTTGGCGTGCATCCGTGCGTCGCTGCGGTCCGGTCCCAGGTCGACGGGCACGTGCACCTTCCGCCGACCACTGGCGACAACATCGATGTACTGTGGAGACCTCACGCCCCACGTGTTGAGCGATTCGGCGGTACGTCCACCCGGCCTCCCGCATGCCCACTATACGCCCTCGCTCAAAGTCCGTCAACTGCACATACGGTTCACGTCCACGCTGTCGCGGCATGCTACCAGTGTTAAAGACTGCGATGGAGCTCCGTATGCCACGGCGAACTGGCTGAGACTGACGGCGGCGGTGCACAAATGCTGCGCAGCTAGCGCCATTCGACGGCCAACACCGCGGTTCCTGGTGTGTCCGCTGTGCCGTGCGTGTGATCATTGCTTGTACAGCCCTCTCGCAGTGTCCGGAGCAAGTATGGTGGGTCTGACACACCGGTGTCAATGTGTTCTTTTTTCCATTTCCAGGAGTGTATAATTGAGGACCTAGGTTGCAAGTACTGCTCGGAGATGGAAAGTTTGGTAGACGAGAGGAATTTGTGACAGGCCTATCAAACCAGGCAGAAGACTGATGATCCAAAAAAGCATCATTGAAATTGTAACATATTCCCCATTCACTGTCATGTTATATCTAAATTTTAACTACTTACTACACAGATAATTATATCACAAGAAAAATTATAACGAATTATCCCATATATCGACATGTTGCAGCAAAATTGTAAAACATTGTCCTATTCATCACCAGCTAAACTGCAACAAAGTTCCCCACGCATCATTATCGTTAACCAAAACTGTAACAAACTACCTCTTTTCTAGCAAATATTGTAGCGAATTATCCTATCCATCTTCATATTACAGAAAAACTGCTCCACATATCACTCTATACCCAAAACTCCGCCAAATTATAACAAATTGTGCCATAAGTCACGTATGGAAAGTTCAAAATGCGTTCCGCAGTGCGTGCATTCGGTTCAGCTATGTTCGTAATTGGAGCACCGAACACATCTTTCACGTAGCGTCACAGTCAGAAGTCACACGTATTAAGATCAGGCGATCTGGGTGGCCAGGCCGTAGGGAAATGACTCGTGATAATTCCAGCATTACCGAAATGCCCCTGCAGCAGTCGCTGTGCAGAGGGGGAGCAGCGGACCGCAGGACTCCTCTGCTGGAAAGAATACGGTCCTACGATAAACAATACCGTCACATATCACCAAGCAGTCACATTTGCAGAATAAAGTGATACTGGTTGATGTGCGTGCGGATTCTCCGTTGCACATATTCTGCAGTTTTGCGTATCGCGGTGTCGTTGAGATGGAAATGGGCTTCGTCTGTCCACAGAACATTCCATGACCATTATTCATTTTCTACATCCACATAAACAAGAAATTTCAGAGCGAACGTGTTTGTCTTGATGGCGGGTCGGCCGGAAGCAACTCCTGAAGATGGGTGATTTCGTATGGATAGCAACTGACGATGTTTCGTAGGATTTTATGCATCGTTCTCGCAGTCACGTCCAAAGTTTCGGAAATTCACGAGCATTACATGTTTGCACGCCACCGTTCGACCCCTCTTGCAGTGTTATGGACACATATTCGACAGATTTTTCCTCCCTCTGCCACATTGCACTCCAAAAGAAGCGATTTTTCGAATTTTGTAATCATTTTTTTTTTTAGATCGTAAGCAGACGTCGGACCAATGCTCTTATCCATAATACTGAGTTTAAGGAACTTCTGCAGGGATATTAGCGCACATTCACCGTTCTTGTAAAACACCTTTACCAGCAACGCGCAGTCCTTCGTCCAGACAGTAACGTTTGGCGTCTCGGGCAGAAACTAAGGAACAGCCGTGAGGCGTAAGTACACTGGTGAGCATATGCTCTTACAGAGTCATCTATTGGTTAAAATTTTGTTATATTACACTACTGGCCATTGAAATTGCTACAACAAGAAGAAATGCAGATGGTAAATGGGTATTCATAGGACAAATATATTATACTAGAACTGACATGTGATTATATTTTCAAGAAATTTGGGGTACAGGTACAGCTGCCAATGCAGCTTCAACACGATACCACACTTCATCAAGAGTAGTGACTGGCGTATTGTGACGAGCCAGTCGCTCGGCCACCATTGACCAGACGTTTTGAATTGGAGAGAGATCTGGAGAATGTGCTGGCCAGGGCAGCAGTCGAACATTTTCTGTATCCAGAAAGGCCCGTACAGGACCTGCAACATGCGGTCGTGCATTATCCTGCTAAAATGTTGGGCTTCGCAGGGATCAAATGAAGGGTACAGCCACGGGTCGTAACACATCTGAAATGTAACGTCCACTGTTCAAAGTGCCGTCAATGCGAACAAGAGGTGACCGAGACGTGTAACCAATCGTACCCCATACCATCACGCCGGGTGATACGCCAGTATGGCGATGACGAATGCACGTTTCCAATGTGAGTTCACCGCGACGTAGCCAAACACGAATGCGACTATCATGATGCTGTAAACAGAACCTGGATTCATCCAAAAAAATGACGTTTTGCCATTCGTGCACCCAGGTTCGTCGTTGAGTACACCATCGCAGGCGCTTCTGTCTGTGATGTAGCGTCAAGGGTAACCGCAACCATGGCCTCCGAGCTGATAGTTCATGCTGCTGCAAACGTTGTCGAACTGTTCGTGCAGATGTTTTGCAAACGTCCCCATCTGTTGACTCAGGGATCGAGACGTGGCTGCACGATCCTTTACAGCCACGCGGATGTGATGCCTGTCATCTCGACTGCTACTGATACGAGGCCGTTGGGACCCAGTACGGAGTTACGTATTACCCTCCTTAACCCACTGATTCCATATTCTGCTAACAGTCATTGGATCTCGACCAACGCGAGTAGCAATGTCGCGATACGATAAACCGCAATCGCGATAGGCTACAATCCGACCTTTATCAAAGCGTGAAACGTGATGGTACTCATTTCTCCTCCTTAAACGAGGCATCACAACAATGTATCACTAGGCAACGCCGGTCAACTACTGTTTGTGTACGAGAAATCGGTTGGAAACGTTTCTCATGTCAGCACGTTGTAGGTGCCGCCGCCGGCGCCATTCTCGTGTGGATGCTCTGAAAAGCTAATCATTTGCATATCACAGCATCTTCTTCCTGTCGGTTAAATTTCGCGTCTGTAGCACGTCATCTTAATGGTGTAGGAATTTTAATGGCCAGGAGTGTATTTTGTTCCCTGACGTTTCCCCCTCCGTTAATAATAAGCTTTTCAAATTTGAGTCTTTCTGAGCAGCGATTCTCCTTCTACAGCTTTTGAAACTGGAACTTTATTATGGGCACCTTCCATTTTTACATATGTTGGCTACTTCATAGAAAGCGAAGTTTACGCTTCTGTGAATATCTCTAATTGTATCAGCTAACGCGAATGTGTATTTTACTCGGTGGTATTTTACTCAGAGATCAAAGCGCTTACACAGAATACCATGTACTTCTTTTCGTTTGTTTCAGTTACTATCTGCGTTTTTTGTGGCTCTAAGGACGTTATTTTTTTGGGATCTATTACGGACAACGATTCAGCAGTCGCTGTTTCATTAGTTTTAGGTACTCATTTTCGAATACCGGGAACAATATTTCCATTTCATCATGTGAAGCTTCATCTTATTGTTGGGACTGTGCTTAATCTTAGTCGCACCCCATCAGAGCGAACACTTTCGATACTGGATTAATAAAAAACAAAGAGCCGGCCTGAGTGGCCGAGAGGTTCTAGGCGCTACAGTCTGGAACCGCGCGACCGCTACGATCGCAGGTTCGAATCCTGCCTAGGTCATGGATGTGTGTGATGTCCTTGGGTTAGTTAGGTTTAAGTAGTTCTATGTTCTAGGGGACTGATGACCTCAGATGTTAAGTTCCATAGTGCTCAGAGCCATTTGAACCATTTGAAAAAACAAAGAAACTGTAGACAACAAAACTGGCAGCATCTATCGTAACAGATTTGAAATAATTTGTTACAGCAAATCGTTTTCAGTCACTGTGAGACTTTTTTTGTTTTTCGTTAATTGCTGTGTTCGTCTGTATCGACACTATGTTGAAGCTGTAATATATTCCTTCATTACATGAGTGTTCAAGACTGTAGTATTTTCACTAATGATGCTGACACAGTGAGTGAAATAGACTTGCTGAATAAATGATTTCAAATCTCCTGCGACGGATTCTTGGAATTTTTGTGTATGCGATAGTAATATTGCGGTCGTTGAGCACATGGTTCCCAGTGGAGTCCAACCTCAAATAAAGAAATCTTAAGATGGTGGTTTTAATGCATTAGCTGTTGTGGATAGTCTCTCCCCTCGCACGTACAGACAATGCACAGAACGATTGTACAACCATTTGAAACTGTCAGAAAAGTCCTTCTTTAAGGTGATCAACCCGCGAGTCACATTGGCTTCAAAGTCAGTTATGTCGTAAAAACGTTTGTTCTTGATGTGAATTTCTACACTTATCGTTATAACATTAATAAAACCAAGTCTCGGCACCCGTAAAAGAGTTGTACGCGTTTTGAATTTCAATCAAGTCGAAGTTTGCGTCCACGCGTCGTCGTTTGTATTCAGGAGTCAATGTGTGCATGACAGCCTTTGCACACACTTCATCAAGAAACTCTGTGGAATGTTTTGAACACCTGATTTAGAATACTGTCCCATTCTGGTTTGTAACACAAAAACGTTGACACACTATGGTCAACGTTCACTGACCGAGTCAGCATTTGGTGCTTGAAGTGATGTCTGAAAAATCTCCTTATATCAGTCTTTGAATGCTGGCCAAAATTTTGACTGAACGAAAGGTGAGAATCTTCCTCGACGTCGGTCAGGGGCCTGAAGATGCTGTTAGAATGTCGCCGAAACTGGTAGCCCAGTAAAATAACAATTTTGAAATTTCTATGGCTGAAAGTTGTTTGAGCCATGCGTGGCTCGTGTTCCCGCCATAATGTATTTTACACCCTGTTTTTAACGTACTTCCACCCCACTACGTTAATTTAAATTAATGCTGTCACTGAGTTGCTGCTTCGCCTGACCGTGAGCGATGCTAGCAGCGCTTATCCATATATCCTCCCTCGTAGTATCTTTGCTCGACTGCTATTACTTCCCGATCGGTGTCTTTCGCAAGTAGAGTTCGGGTCGCGAGTTCGGTTCTGCCAGTCAGTTGGAACGCGTCTGGAGCGCAGTCCCGACCTGCCAGTCGGGGAGTTGCAATGCGGCACTAGTGCAGTCGGGTTGGAGCACAGAGGTCTGCGTCGACATGGCTCGCCCGACCACTGCCGCCCCGCATCACTTGAGCCGGGCCACGTCTTGGTGGATCGTCGGTCGGTCGACCTACCGGACGACACGTTTTGGCTCGCCGATCGTTCATGAGCCGGCTGTGTGTGTGTGTGTGTGTGTGTGCGCATCGACTCCCGATTTGTCTCCATGCGTGCCTAGTTACCGTTGTGTTTCATTCAGGTCTTCGTGCAAGTGTTTGTCTGGTTGTGTGTATACACTCCTGGAAATTGAAATAAGAACACCGTGAATTCATTGTCCCAGGAAGGGGAAACTTTATTGACACATTCCTGGGGTCAGATACATCACATGATCACATTGACAGAACCACAGGCACATAGACACAGGCAACAGAGCATGCACAATGTCGGCACTAGTACAGTGTATATCCACCTTTCGCACCAATGCAGGCTGCTATTCTCCCATGGAGACGATCGTAGAGATGCTGGATGTAGTCCTGTGGAACGGCTTGCCATGCCATTTCCACCTGGCGCCTCAGTTGGACCAGCGTTCGTGCTGGACGTGCAGACCGCGTGAGACGACGCTTCATCCAGTCCCAAACATGCTCAATGGGGGACAGATCCAGAGATCTTGCTGGCCAGGGTAGTTGACTTACACCTTCTAGAGCACGTTGGGTGGCACGGGATACATGCGGACGTGCATTGTCCTGTTGGAACAGCAAGTTCCCTTGCCGGTCTAGGAATGGTAGAACGATGGGTTCGATGACGGTTTGGATGTACCGTGCACTATTCGGAGTGTCCCCTCGACGATCACCAGTGGTGTACGGCCAGTGTAGGAGATCGCTCCCCACACCATGATGCCGGGTGTTGGCTCTGTGTGCCTCGGTCGTATGCAGTCCTGATTGTGGCGCTGACCTGCACGGCGCCAAACACGCATACGACCATCATTGGCACCAAGGCAGAAGCGACTCTCATCGCTGAAGACGACACGTCTCCATTCGTCCCTCCATTCACGCCTGTCGCGACACCACTGGCGGCGGGCTGCACGATGTTGGGGCGTGAGCGGAAGACGGCCTAACGGTGTGCGGGACCGTAGCCCAGCTTCATGGAGACGGTTGCGAATGGTCCTCGCCGATACCCCAGGAGCAACAGTGTCCCTAATTTGCTGGGAAGTGGCGGTGCGGTCCCCTACGGCACTGCGTAGGATCCTACGGTCTTGGCGTGCATCCGTGCGTCGCTGCGATCCGGTCCCAGGTCGACGGGCACGTGCACCTTCCGCCGACCACTGGCGACAACATCGATGTACTGTGGAGACCTCACGCCCCACGTGTTGAGCAATTCGGCTGTACGTCCACCCGGCCTCCCGCATGCCCACTATACGCCCTCGCTCAAAGTCCGTCAACTGCACATACGGTTCACGTCCACGCTGTCGTGGCATGCTACCAGTGTTAAAGACTGCGATGGAGCTCCGTATGCCACGGCAAACTGGCTGAGACTGACGGCGGCGGTGCACAAATGCTGCGCAGCTAGCGCCATTCGACGGCCAACACCGCGGTTCCTGGTGTGTCCGCTGTGCCGTGCGTGTGATCATTGCTTGTACAGCCCTCTCGCAGTGTCCGGAGCAAGTATGGTGGGTCTCACACACCGGTGTCAATGTGTTCTTTTTTCCATTTCCAGGAGTGTAGTTGGCTTGATTTCCACTGATGTCTATTTTAGATGTTGTCGGCATTCTGAGGTGAGTCGGTCGGCTGCTGCGGACCAGGGAAGTTATCTTCGCGCGGTACAGCCGGCTGGGTGCGCTGGCGGTCCCTGCTCAGTGTCGGAGAGTGTGTGGAGCCGTCCGATCGCTACGAGCGTCGTGGCTCACCGAGCCAGGACGTCAAAGTTGAGTAGTGGTTTCAGCTACCCAAGCCACGTCCATTCATGTTGTGTGGTTCGTTTCGGTGGTTCGCTGTTGGCGAGGTTTTCCTGTGAGCAACACCGAGTGTTTGTATTGCTGAAATTTAGCGGCCATGCGGTGGAATTAACTATATTGGTTGACTACAATTCAAGTGCACCAGCGGAGTTTTCTACCTTGTGTCCGCCAGTGTTCCAGTTACCTGCCCTGGCCACTAACGTAATTTCAGGCAGCTTCCTTGCCTCACCTGTTGTCGCTGTTTTGACAGCTTAATACATATACATATCTGATTGTGGATAATCACGCCCGTAACATTTTGTGTTTGAATTCTCATGTACCGATTGGTGGCAAGGCCGGCCGGAGTGGCCGAGCGGTTCTAGGTGCTACAGTCTGGAACCGCGCGACCGCTGCGGTCGCAGGTTCGAATCTTGCCTCGGGCATGGATGTGTGTGATGTCCTTAGGTTAGGTAGGTTTAAGTAGTTCTAAGTTCTAGGGGACTAATGACCTCAGAAGTTAAGTCCCATAGTGCTCAGAGCCATTTGAACCATTTTTTTGAACGAGGGCAGACCGACCCCCTGGTAGCTTCTTAGTGCCGTTGTCGTTACTGTCTTTCTCATGGGTGTTTAATTGTCTGTATAATCTCATAGCTAATGATTTTAAGAAATCGTGGTTTTACTCTGTTTTATGTAAATGAAAATTAATTGTGGCCTTTCACCCGCTTGGAACCTTATTCTTAAAATTACCTTTCAAGCTTAAACATTGCGGTCTTCTGCCTTTGGAAGGTTATGGTAATTAATTTTAAAATCTTGAAAATTTTACTATTGGTCTTAAGCCGTTTGTATTGCATCTTGTTTATATTTGTCTATCCACTTTTGACTTGAGGCTTTCCGCCTAGCTATCTCCAAACAAGAAATCTTAAAAAGCAATAAGATAAAAATGCAGTTAAAATAGCAAATGCTATTTTTATTTATTTATTTTTTACTTGCTTTTTTTAAAGCTGCATTCTTATCTTGTTGCTTTTTAAGATTTCTTGTTTCGAGGCCTTCAGTTGTGAAAGAATTTGATTTCGTAAGTTGCAATTGTACAAGTTCCGCTATGTGCCGCTTTGGTTGTAAATGTGTTATTAAATTACAATTTTAAGGTGAAACTGACCCCAACCTTACTTGGCCCTTTCCACAATCCTAATCACCTGTTTTGCCGAGCGGGTTTAGCGGGCGTTTCAGTGTTTGATTTGACATTCTGTACTGAACAGCTGAGATCCAGCAACCATGTGTGAAACGATGGGCATTCAAAGATTTTACAAGTTCCCTCACTGTTTGCTTATTTCAAACCAGAAGTGAAGACTCTTTTCGTTTGGGTTACTCTGACACAGTACAATGACACTGATTTCTCATACGAATGTGTAGTATTCTTCTTCGTGCTCTCGGATAGCGTGTTGAGATCGCAGACACCCGAGGCGGCAGTGTGTGGAATCGTTTGGGTGCAGTACAGCAGTGGCGGCAGTGGGTCCGGATGACGGGGCAGCGTGCTGCCGGTGACGGGACATTTGCATCCGCCGGAGACCGCCGAGAGCCATGGCACTAGCAGCAGCGGCCGTACGGCCGTTAGAGGGTCGGCCGCTGTTGGGCCGTTACGGCTGACAGCCCTGCACTAGCGGTGCGTGCTGTGCACTGCTCCGCGGCGAACAACCGGCTGTGTTCTGAGCAGTGAATATAGAGCCCTGTTTCCAGAGTACTAGAACCTGTAGACGGCGCTCAACAGACTACGGTTTGAAAAGAAATCTGTATCTAGGGTACTGTTTCCGACCTGTAAGAAGAATTATCGAAACCATGTAATCTATCACACTGTGTAGCGGGACGCGAAATTGAAGCGTCACCCATCCACCAGTGTCAGCCCAGTTTGCAGGTGAATATAAATTTAATTTAGTGTTTTGTTTATGTGTTTTTGTAATCTTTGTAATTGTTGTGAATTATCTAAAGTTTTGTATTTATTTTTTATGTTTCATGTACGGAGAGGGCGGTGCAACGAACGGAGACAGCACCTTCACTGCCGGGGCAGAGAGAAAATTGCTGGCCACTATACGTCGCGGGTCGACAGCCAGACAGCAACAGAAGATCCTGAAACCCATTTGTTGCGTCGTGCTTCTAAAGACTGAGAAAATAAGAATTTGTAATGTTTCTACAACAATGACTTCATGGAACGTTTAATCTTGTTGTAAATGTTCAGTCTTATCTTGTCAAGGCTCAAGTTCACGTCTATATGTAGGAAGATAATAAAGTAGTGGATGCTACTAAAGTTTAAATACGTGTTCTGAGACTTTATTTATGAAGAATTATTTTAATGAATTACGAATTTATTTGACAAGATTATTAATTTTGGAAACGCTCGTCGCGAGTTTGAGTCTTGAAAGTTTATTCAATGTGGTTCTAATATTTATGAAAGCAGATAACTTGCATTAATATAATTTCTGAGAAGAAACAAACGACATCTAAATCGAAAAAAAGTTTGCGAAAACCAATTGGACTGAGTGACGTAATTCTGTGCATACGACTCAAATGATGATGTTTTAAATACAGTTTCGTTCAAGAACCATTCAGAGACGATTTAAAAGGAATTTAAATAATTTTGAAGTGTGTTGTAACTGACGTAGGTGACGAAGTCTGCACATGGTCATATGTTAAAAGAAAATCATTTATACAAAACTTACGTCGTTACACTACAACTGCGTCTTATAACTAAAAGAACTATACATTTTTTTCGCCACTCCTGTATTTATTACAAAAGGTGCACCTGCAAAGTTCGATGAATACTCTCAGAAATTAAGGGAAACGAGGGTAACACCCAGAATATGAGGGGCGTTCAGTAAGTAATGCAGCAAATGGTTCAAATGGCTCTGAGCATTATGGGACTTAGAACTACTTAAACCTAACTAACCTAAGCACATCACACACATCCATGCCCGAGGTAGAATTCGAACCTGCTACCGTAGCGGTCGCACGGTTCCAGACTGTAGCACCTAGAACCGTTCGGCCACCAAGTTCGGCGAGTAATGCAAAACTATTTTTTTAATCACCGGCAAGTGCGACGATATCACCGCACCTTACTGAGAGGGCCGGTATGTCCGCATAATTCGACGTCGGAGCCAACGTCTTGCTCCACCAATAACCTCCCCATTATCCACGTACTGCTCCCCGCTGGGTGCATCCTTCATTGAGCCAAACACATGGAAGTCGTAAGGTGCGAGATGGGGCTGTAAGGTGGATGAGGAAGGATAATCTAGCGAAGATTTGTTGAGCTCCTACTGGATACGCAGACGTGTGAGGCCTTGCATTATAATGGAGAAGGAAATGTTTGTTTGCATTATTGCGGCGCCGATCATGCTGGATTGCTTCTTCTATTCCGTGAGAGTAAGACAATGCACTTCAAGGTTGATCGTTACATGAGGGATTACGCTAAGCAGAACAATCCCTTCAAAGCTTCAGAAGATCGTCGCCATGACTTCAAAAAAAAAATGGTTCGAATGGCTCTGAGCACTATGGGACTCAACTGCCGAGGTCATTAGTCCCCTAGAACTTAGAACTAGTTAAACCTAACTAAGCTAAGGACATCACAAACATCCATGCCCGAGGCAGGATTCGAACCTGCGACCGTAGCGGTCTTGCGGTTCCAGACTGCAGCGCCTTTAACCGCACGGCCACTTCGGCCGGCGGCCATGACTTAACCAGATGAGTGTGCAGCACTGAAATTTTGCTCCGGAGGAGAGTGGTATGGCGCAACTCAATGGATTGGCGTTTTGTTTCCGCTTCGAAGTGATGAATCTATTTTTCACCGCCTGTGGCGATGCTTGACAGAAATTGTCACTATCAGCCTCGTAAGACGCACGCAATTCGGCACAGATGGTCTTTCGTTTTTTCTTATGGTTCTTCTCGTAGGCGACGAGGAACCCAACACGGACACACGTTTGAGTATCTCAACTGGTGGACGAACGAGTCAGCACCGCCAGTTCTGCAGGAGGGGTTTGACTGATCCGTTGATCAGCACGAATGAGAGTGCCCGCACGTTCCAACGCTGCAGGAGAGACAGCTGTTGTGCGACCGACCGGTATGCAGGAGATCGGACAGGTTTGTCGACCATGTTGTGATGATGAAATACGTCGCAACCAACGACTCTCCACGCTTCTGTTCACTGCCACGTCTCCGTAGATATTCTACACATTTCGGCCATTAAAATTCCTACCCCGAGAGAAATGCAGATGATAAACGCGTATTCATTGGACAAATATATTATACTAGAAACGACATGTGATTACATTTTCACGCAGTTTGGGTGCATAGATCCTGAGAAATCAGTACCCAGAATAACCACCTCTGGCCGTAATAACGGCCTTGCCACGACTGGGCATTAAGTCAAACAGAGCTTGGATGGCGTGTACAGGTACAGCTGCCAATGCAACTTCAATATCACACCACAGTTCATCAGGAGCAGTGACTGGCGTATTGTGACGAGCCAGTTGCTCGACCACCATTGACTAGACGTTTTCAATTGGTGAGAGATCTAGAGAATGTGCTGGCCAGGGCAGCAGTAGAACATTTTCTGTATCCAGAAAGGCCCATAATGGACCTGCAACATGTGGTTGTGCATTATCCTGTGGAAATGTAGGGTTTCGCAGGGATCGAATGAAGGGTAGAGCCACGGATCGTAACACATCTGAAATGTAACGTCCGCTGTTCAAAGTGCCATCAATGCGAACAAGAGGTGACCGAGACGTGTAACGAATGGCAGAATGGCACCCCGTGCCATCACGTCGGGTGATACATCAGTATGGCGATGACGAACAAACGGTTCCAATGTTCGTTCACCGTGATGTCGCCAAACACGGATGCGACCATCATGATGCTGTAAACAGAACCTGAGTTCATCCGAAAAAATGATGTTTTGCCATTCGTGCACCAAGGTTCGTCGTTGAGTGCGCCATCGTAGGTGCTCCTGTCTGTGAAGCAGCGTCAAGGGTTACCGCAGCCATGGTCTCCGAGCGGACTGTCCATGCTGCTGCAAACGCCGTCGAACTGTTCGTACAGATGGTTGTTGTTTTGAAAAGTCTCCATATGTTGACTCAGGAATCGAGACGTGGCTGCACGATCCGTTACAGCCATGCGGATAAGATGCCTGTCATCTCGACTGCTAGTGATACGAGGCCGTTGGGGTCCAGCAAAGCGTTCCGTATTACCCTCCTGAACGCACCGATTCCATATTCTGCTAACAGTCATTGGATCTCGACCAACGCGAGCATAAATGTCGCGATACGATAAACGGCAATCGCGATAGGCTACAATCCGACCTTTATCAAAGTCGGAAACGTGATGGTACGTATTGCTCCTCCTTACACGAGGCATCACAACAACGTTTCACCAGCCAACGCCGGTCAATTGCTCTTTGTGTATGAGAAATCGGTTGGAAACTTTCCTCATATCAGCATGTTGTAGGTGTCGCCACCGGCGCCAACCTTGTGTGAATGCTCTGAAAAGCTAGTCATTTGCATATCACAGCACCTCTTCCTGACGGTTAAATTTCGCGTCTGTAGCACATCTTCATGGTGTAGCAATTTTAATGGCCAGTAGAGTACAAGCGCCTATGAAAATGAAACCTCTCTTCTTTGAACGCATCTTCGTTAGTGACGCCATTTTCAATGCTACATACAGTGCCGCCACCAATCGTAACTTCATGAAACTAGAAGGGCTGAAGCGATTCTATTCCACGATGTACCACAACAAATTCCGAACTGTTTTCAGCTGAAATTACCCGACATAAGAAGGTTTTGTATTACTTATTGAAAGCTCCTCGTATCTTTACTGGCTTTTAGTTACCATTAGCTACAACACGCTTCTGAAATCGGCTCTTATGCTAAACGTCAGCAAACATTGTGGAATCGCTCGAAGTAGCGTGGTCACGCGTTGTTGGGTATCTGCAACGCCTGCGTGCTCAACTTCCGCAGTCCATGCAAGGTGACTGTTCTTCATAATACTCTTTTCATACTCCAGATCTACCACCGCCGACTTATTTTTGTGTACACACCTTAAATTAGCCCTGAAAAGGTATCGCTCCTCAGAAGTTCCAACAGTTTTACAACAGATTACAGTGTATTGTAGCCAACTGTGACCTCTTGCAAGACCAGTAAAGGTCGCAGAAGAGCTTCTGTGAAGTTTGGAAGGTAGAATACGAGGTACTGGCAGAACTGAATCTGTGAGAACGGGTCCTGAGTCGTCCTTGTGTAGCTCAGTCGGTATAGCCCTTGCCTGCGAAAGGAAAAGCTCCCGAGTTCGAGTCTCTGTCCGGCACACAGTTTTAATCTGCCAGCAAGTTTCACCAATAAAAGTGTTTCATCTACAACTCTTGTTTCTTTTATTTTCTGAGATCATTCACCTAACCCTTCAGACGCACCTTGTATAAGCAGCTAACTATCTAAATTTGGGCCAAACATGCGTATACACTACTGACCACCATGAAGACGACCTACAACAAACGTTGAATTAGCATGGTCATGCCAGAATGTTCAAATGATTAGCATTTCAGAACTGCATAATATATTAGATTGGTGCTCATGTTAAAAGCGTTTTTGTTTTGCATGTTGGTATTCCGGTTGCTATGGGTTTATTTATGGATTGTCATTTTTATTTGTAATTCACAATTGCTTTTTGAGTTTACATTTCATAATTTTGTCATTTGGAGATAGTGAGTGGAGTTATGGACGCTAGGAAATGGAGTACCTGTTGGAGAAACATTTCCGACAAATTCTTCTCTCTGAGTTCAATAGAGGGTGAATGCAGCGGAGGCAGCCAGAAACATTTGTATCATGTTTAAGGATAATGCCGTTGGAGCGAACATGACGAGAAAATGGTTTTCTCGTTTTAAAGAGGGTCGTTTTGACAATAATGGCTCTCCACGTTCAGTAAGACCTTCGGGGTTTGATGAAGATCGTTTGAACGCATTAATCCAGGTCATTGTACTCGAGAACTGGCAAATTTAATGATTTGTGATCATTCCACCCTCGTACGACATTGACATGAAACGGAGAAGATTCAAAAACCGGTTGTATGAGTACCACATGTTCTAAGCCAAAATCACAAAGATCAGCAGGTGTCCATATGGGCATTTCTGTTTGCTCGTCAATTGGCTCCTGAACAATAACGACCATTCCCAGCCCGTATCATTACCGATGACGATAAATGGTGTCTTTATGCTCACATAGGGAAAATAAAGGTATGGCTGAGCACAAACAACTGCGTATACAAAGACGTTCGCGCATCCACAAAAGATAATGCAATGCATCTGCTGCAACAACGACGGTGTGGTGTACTACGAATTGCTGCCCCGACGTGTAACCATCACTGCCGACAATTATTGTCAAAATTGTAACGTGTTGCACAAGCAATCCATGAACAACGAGCAGGGAAGACTGCGGGAAGCGATATTATTCCACAATATCGCCCGCCCACATTTCGTTAGACTGACAAAAAGCTCTGCACACTAGTTGGGTAGGGGTCATTCCCCACTGACCTTATTCACGTGATCTTGCGCTCTCATATTTTCCACTTTTTGGTTGTCTGTCGAACAGCCTTCAAGGAACTTCCTTTCCGGATGAAATTATGATCTGAGTAAGGCTCAAAAAGTTCTTCGCCTCGAAACCACGTAATTTCTACAGTCGCGGGTTTGAAAAATTACCCCAGCGTTGGCGAACTATTTTAAATATTGACGGAGAATATGTTATTGATGACTAATGTCTACGTCGTGTGTAGGTGTTGTGTTTCTTATTAAACTTAAGAAAAAACGCTGCCAATTCATGTACCAACCAAGTAGGTAACAGTAACGCTATCTACATTCTTTGTAGAGGAAAACATTACGAAGTGGGTTTCTCAGAAATCGAGTTTGAAAGTTGGATGTTTGAGAGAAGACCTTGATATACCTCATGTAAGAAGGAGTGACATCTAGCAGCACATATCGGAACTGACGGCAGTAGCATCGTGGCTTATGAAGTCTGCAGTTCATCATTACTGGATATTTATGCTCGAACTGAACAGAATCCCACCACTTTCTTATGAATATAGTCTCGGTGGATGCAGGAGAGCCATACTCAACGTCACCACGTGAGTAACGCAGCACCAAGTGACTGATCCGATTCGTGAACGATACGGATTCGTGCAGGTTGAAGCACGGATACGGACTGCAGTGTTGCCGGTTCTAAGCGACAGTTGCGGTACGTACATATTCGTACTTTGCGATTGAAGATCGCGAATGTCCTGCGCGTTATGTCTCTCACTTTTTTATGTAGAATTTGCCGCTTCCCACCACTATTAGGCCGGCCGAAGTGGCCGTGCGGTTAAAGGCGCTGCAGTCTGGAACCGCAAGACCGCTACGGTCGCAGGTTCGAATCCTGCCTCGGGCATGGATGTTTGTGATGTCCTTAGGTTTGTTAAGTTTAACTAGTTCTAAGTTCTAGGGGACTAATGACCTGAGCAGTTGAGTCCCATAGTGCTCAGAGCCATTTGAACCATTTTTGAACCACTATTAGCTATATCACCTCGCAACAAATGGAATAAAATTCCACTAAATAACTCGCTACGGTCACGTTTAACTTCCTTGATCGCACTGCCTACAACGTTCACAGCAGGTTCGCTCAGAACATCACTGAACGCTCATTGGCTGCCGGAGATTGCCGGTGTAGTTGCGCAAAACAAGCTGAAACTCGACTACCGTTCATGACTCCAACTACAGTGCCGAGGGGAGAGACATATCGCTCTCTTACCCGCACTCTATTGTACAGCCGTGCCATGGACGTTGAGTCAGCAAATGAGCTTGTTTGCAGCAAGACGTCAGCACACGGAGAGTGCGTCGATGTCTGTCAGCATGATGACCATTTTAAACGTAGCCCTCGACTGGTTGGCGGAGAAGGGCGTACCGATAATGGCGCTCCCAAACAATTATCACTGGAGTGTGACGCTACGTACCACCTAGTTCAGATAAACTTACCCTGTAATGGGAACATAAATGCAGAATTTACATAAATTAATTTTGGACCATCACTTGAAGTCGATCGTACATCGCAGCAAGAGTTGCTATTTAAAAACATTACAAATTTATAAGTTATTTGCAAGCTTCTTAACTTGACACTAGTTATCTCAGTAAACTCTAGCTGGCAGCCAAACTCACAAAAGCAGACTCAAAGTGTCTCTCGGAATTCATGAATAACAGAACAGTTATTTCTGCTATGTGTATCCCCCGATAGCTAAATTTTTGCTACGATCTCACTAGAGGAAAAATTCTAATTCACGATGGACCCGCGAAATACACTGATGGGAAAAAAATCGTAACACCAAGTTGTACGACATAAACGAAAGCTGGTAGGTGTATTCCTAAACATAAAAGATTAAGTCTGTTTAAATTTTGCGCCAGTGGCATACGAATGCCGATAGTATTACCATTTTAAGGATGCAAACTAGATTTGCCTTAACTAACTGACCGAGCGAGGTGGCGCAGTGGCTAGCACACTGGACTCGCATTCGGGAGGACGACGGTTCAATCCCGCGTCCGGCCATCCTGATTTAGGTTTTCCGTGATTTCCCTAAATCGCTCCAGGCAAATGCCGGGATGGTTCCTTTGAAAGGGCACGGCCGACTTCCTTCCCCGTCCTTTCCTAATCCGATGAGACCGATGACCTCGCTGTCTGG
Source organism: Schistocerca americana (assembly GCF_021461395.2). Classification (NCBI taxonomy): domain Eukaryota; kingdom Metazoa; phylum Arthropoda; class Insecta; order Orthoptera; family Acrididae; genus Schistocerca; species Schistocerca americana. Next base: position 351,616,099 of record NC_060121.1, on the reverse strand, counting down.
TCTCCTTCCTCAAACAACCCAACCCCACCCATAACTAACTCTGTAACGGTCGTGATCGTTAGTTACCTTTGAGACTGGACGTGGTGAGTTGACGTTAACACCATTATCATAGCCCCACAAAGTTTCAACGAGGTCGTGTGATAAGGCTACGAGAAGTTGGATATCCCTTCTCCTATACTACAGAAAGACCTGGCAGTCCTGTAGCCACTGTACACGATTGCAGGCAATGGTTCTCACGAGAATGTACGGTCGCAAGAAGACAGGGCTCTGGACAGCCACATGGCACTACTGCTACGGAAGTCCATCGAGGCTCTACCGCATCGTACTGCATCAGCAGCAGCAATTTGATCAGTAGATGGCACCACAGTGACACAAGGAACTGTTAAAAATCGGTTACTCCAAGGACAGCTTAGAGCCAGACGCCCTGTAGCGTGCATTCTACGACCACAAACCACTGCTATTTGCAACTTCAGAGGTGTCATGCGAGAGATCATTGGAAGGCAGTGTGGAGGTGTGTTGTGTTTCCTGATGAGAGCTGGTTCTGCCTTGTATTGGTTAGGAGAAGGCCAGTTGAGGGCCCATAACCAACTCCACTGCGTGCTACACACAGTGGACCTACATCTGGAATTATGGTCTGGGGTGATATTTCGTATGACAACAAGAGCGTTCTCGTGGTTATCTCACACACCCTTACCGCAAATTTGGTGATTCGAAGTATGGTGGTGGCATTCGCGAACTGCATTTCAAGGGGTGTTTCCCAACAGAATAACGCTCGCCCACATACCACTGTTGTAACCCAACATGCTCTACAGAGTGTCGACGTATTGTCTTGTCCTGTTCGATCATCAGATACGCCTCCAATCGAGCAGATACGGGACATCATCGGACAACAACTCCAGCGTCATCTGCAAATAGCACTCTTTGTGCTGTATTGACCGCTCAAGGGAAACAGACATGGAATTCCATCTCACAAACTGACACCCGGCACCTTTATAACAAAATACAGGGTGATTCAAAAAGAATACCACAACTTTAAAAATGTGTATTTAATGAAAGAAACATAATACAACCTTCTGTTCTACATCATTACAAAGAGTATTTAAAAAGGTTTTTTTTCACTCAAAAACAAGTTCAGAGATGTTCAATATGGCCCCCTCCAGACACTCGAGCAATATCAACCCGATACTCCAACTCGTTCCTCACTCTCTGTAGCATATCAGGCGTAACAGTTTTGATAGCTGCTGTTATTTCTCGTTTCAAATCATCAATGGTGGCTGGGAGAGGTGGCCGAAACACCATATCCTTAACATAAACCCATAAGAAAAAATCGCAGGGGTAAGATCAGGGCTTCTTGGAGGCCAGTGATGAAGTGCTCTGTCACGGGCTGCCTGGCGGCCGATCCATCGCCTCGGGTAGTTGACGTTCAGGTAGTTACGGACAGATATATTGTTGTGCTTCTTGTTCGAGCTGAGGGAACAGCCAATTCTCTAACATCTCCAGATACTGTAGTCCAGTTACAGTAGCACCTTCGAAGAAAAAGGGACCAAAAACTTTATTCGCTGAAATGGCACAGAAAACGTTCACCTTAGGCGAGTCACGTTCATACTGAGTTGTTTCCCGCGGATTCTCAGTGCCCCATATACAGACATTGTGACGGTTGACTTTCCCGTTAGTGTGGAAAGTTGCTTCATCACTAAACACAATCTTTGAAACGAAAGATTCATCTGTTTCGCCTAGTCAACAGCGCCTCAAGCGAACAAATGTACAACTAAATGAAACTTTATAGCTCCCTTAATTCGCCGACAGATAGTGCTTAGCTCTGCCTTTTGTCGTTGCAGAGTTTTAAATTCCTAAAGTTGTGGTATTCTTTTTGAATCACCCTGTACATGTACGTTTGAATGCTTGTATTCAGCATCCTGACGGTTACACCGTTTATTAATGTAGCAGAATTCCACATCTGCAATGGCTCATCTCGCGCTTGTTTTAACCTGTCATCCTGCAGTGTTGATCACCGGAATATGTTACTAGACAAATGTATTTCTGATATTTCATTACTCTACATTAATTATTTTATGGCGTTGCGATCTTTCTTCCATCAATGTAATCGAACTACCAACATTTGCACTGACTACTTGACTCCTGAAAAACAATCACATAAACTTTACTAACTCGTATACTGGAAAAACTGTCGATGTTGAAAATAAAAGATTTTTTTCTATTTTGACGCCCAAATCAAGTTTACTATGCTGTGGCCCCACTACTTCCTTTAACGTCCTTCGTTTTAGTTGGTGAGTCATTCGGAGCATGAACTTAGACGTCCTTTTAATCATTATCTCGTCGAAAACGGTTTACATTATTCAACCGTAGTAATATTAAAAGCATTAAAATGTCTAACATCTGAAATATCATTAAGTTTTTTCAACAAAATCTACTTTTTCCCTCTCTTATGCTCTTATGAGCGTCCGACGACCTTCCAGCATGTCTTGGAAGTTGCCTTCATCGTTAACACAATGCCTTGGGTCTGGTTTGTCGTTTCTCAGCTCACGTGTCGGAATTCGTAGTTTTCTCATCAGATCATGACTTCCCACAAAACACGTGTGGCACTTTGACGCATAGTTAATTACACGCACACTAATGGTAAAAATAAACCTTTAACTGTTATTTGCCACATTGAAGTTTGTTTACAGTTCTTTCCTGGACGTAATACCTAAGGAAATAATATTTTCTCTTAAACGACTTGATGACGAAGATACTCGTATTATCTTAACTACGACTGCTGTCTTCCATCGAAAGTCACTTCCGTCTTCATTGTTGTAACCATTATCAATTTCGCTGATATTACTACCATAGGCTACTAAATTAACAATGAGTTACTCTACGAATCAGGTAGGATTAGGGAGGTGAGTAAACTGTAATGTTATGCTAGGCAGTTTTCTACTTACAAGGGGAGGCCGCCAATTGTGAAATTCAGATTCGATTCATACTGCGCATAATAAAAACTCATGGCCAGAGATGTAATGTGGCAAAGCACCAAGATGCACTTCTCAGCCGTTGTCGAGAAAATCCGACAGTTTAAAGAAACCGTTGCGGTGAAATACTCTCTACGATCAATAATTTTCTACAGCGCCGTAGCGCAGCGGTAAGCGCTCGTGTTCGTGATCCGAGGGTTGCTGGATCGAATCTCGCCCCATGCAATTTTTTTATTATTAGTTTTTTGTAATTCAAATATATATATATATATAAACTATTAATGAATTGCTTATGCGTGTTGGTGAAGGCGGGTCGCTCTCCAATTGTACCGCCTCCATTTTTCCGTTTGTTTAACAGGGTGTACCAAAGCTCTCACGTCCGCACTGATTTTCGACGATGTTAAAAGTTGCGCTAGGGGCCGCATCTCATCTACCTTCTTTCGAAGTTAGCAGGTAACTACGCTGTTATGCGGCGGCTCGTTTCGGCCCATTCAGCATCTGTCCTTCAAGTGTAACGAGCGAGTAACGGAGTTTATATTTCATACCTGCCACATCAAATTTGTGTTTGGGGTCTCTATTCTAGTTCGAACGTTTGACTTACGCTATACTTATTTGTTTCGGAATATCGTTTCTACGTCTTCCGTTAACTATACATGGTTAACATTATGACATGACATTATGACATGAAGACAATTAATAACATTTGTGAAATACAACTTTGTTTGCGGAAAACATAATGATGTTCGAAGTCGCCAGTTTTTCTAAGACAAACGACTTTCAACAACTTATTATATGCATAATATATATATATATATATATATATATATATATATATATATATATATATATATATATGTGTGTGTGTGTGTGTGTGTGTGTGTGTGTGTGTGTGTGTGTTTGTGTGTGTGTGTATATACACACATTTGAATTACAAAAAAACAAATACTAAAAAAATAGCACGCGCGAGATTCGATCCGCCGACCTTCGGATTACGAACCCGAGCGCTTACCGCTGCGCTACGACGCTGTAGGAAACTACTAATCGTAGAGAGTATTTCACCGCAACGGTTTCTTTTAACTGTTGATTTTCTCGACAACGGCTGAGAAGTGCATCTTGGTGCTTTGCCACGTTACACCTCTGACCATGAGCTTTTATTATGCGCAGTATGAATCGAATCTGAATTTCAGAATTGGCGGCCTCCCCTTGTTAGTTTGATTGGAGTTTTGCTACTGGACTAGGTGGAATATATAGTACAGAACTAATTAAGTAGGGAGGATTCCCACTAGATAAAAAAACTTTATAATTAATAATGAGTGATGGACGAACTGCGATATCTCAGACCCTTGGAATACAGCAGAAGTAATCTCTCTTTTCAAGGAGGAGAAACGTAGTGACTGAAAAGTATCGTGGCATCAGTCATCTAAACACTGGCTACAGGCTATACTCAAAGATAATCGATAAACGCATGAAGAACAGCACATAAACTATACTTCATGAAAAAAAAAATGGATTTTGATCACGTCATTTACGCACAGAAAATGTTTTGAAATTAAAAACGTTGTAGGAAAACGCAGCGTAATATAGAAACCCACGAGGTTTTCTACCGTGTGACTTGTGATAGCCTACGGAAGATGGATGTGAATATCTTTATCACCTAATAGCGGTGGTGACCAGTCTTTACACAAATACACGCACTGTAATAAACACAGGCAGTAACCGATTAGAAGACATGATTATTAAGCAAGCTGTTAGACAAGGCTATGGACTACCATCTCCCTTTTTCAGTGTTTACATTGACTTCGTTCTTCGCAAATGAAAATGTAAAGTAAAGGAAAGAATTGAGAGATGGAATGAGAAATACCTGAATTTACTTTAAGCTTGCTGATGATATTTCTGTTATTCAAAAGAGTGACGATGACCTCCAAACACCAGTACACCAACTGAAAGAAATATGCAAGAAATACTACTTAAAAATTTCTGGTAATATAACAAAAATTATTTTGGCTAAATCAGTTTTAGAATAGATATCTCAAATCTCTTATTTGGGCTGCGCTCTAAATTTTGATTTTGACTCTGACATTGAAAATAAAATATGCGAATTCCAAGCTATCTGTGGTAACATTAGCAGGAAATTGGGTCATAATGTACAAAAAGAGACCGCCACTAAATTGTATAAAGTGGTATACGGTGGAAGCAAAAGATGCGTTATCGCGAAAAAAATAAATAAAATGAAGTAAATGCTGCTCCTAATGGAGGCGAAGGGTTGCACAAGAAGATACATGACTATAAATTAATATATTAGAACAGAAGTAAATATTTTTAACATGAATGAAAACGTTAAAAAATATCGCGAAGAGTAGAGAGAAAACCAGGTCACAGAATTCCCCAGAAGATCCTGAACTACAAGTGGAATAGGAAAAGAGATATTGAAAGACCTCGAAAAAGATGGGAATGATTATGTTTGTGAGTCCGGAACAGGCAACAGCATAATCCTTGAAAGGAAGATGATGATAATGATGATGATTATGATTATTGTGACGATTATGATAACGACGACGATGACCGTTTCTCGAAGTCTTTATGTCATTATGTTCATCATAAGATTTCTTGCTTGACTTATATGTCAACATTGCATTTCATACAATTCAATATCACCACTAGAGTGGCACAATGATTACTTTTTTTTACAAACCGCTGCAAGAAAGTCTCGTTCTTTAACATATCTCAAAGCATGCGATCAGTGCACATAAATATCTTCTACATAACATTGTGTAGTTTTGAATGGCTCGAAAATATTTAACCATTTTTTGTAGATATCTTCGTTTTCCCCGAATAAGTTGTGTTTATTTGTTGTTTTTCCCAGTCTAAACCTATCAGAGGGACCAACTGATGCCCAAAAGCCTAATCTTCCTGAAGTGGACGCTATAACGCACTGTTGGAAGATTTCTGATATTCTTATGGATTTTGAAGTTCTGCTTCGAAAGATAATTATGTTTACCATAATCCTCGATTCCGATATTCAGCTTCTTTCTGTCGCATCTTTGTATCGACTTGAAAACAGGTATCAAATGCGAAGTCGTCATTTTACAGCCAATACTCCAAAGAAGAAGATGGAACCTGAACACGGACAGTATACGAAGATGGTTAAACACATTTACTTTTGACTGCACAAATGAATTTTGCTGTTGACGGCAGTTTTAGTGATAACTATTTATTTTAATTTTTTGACACGACATTCAGATCGGCACTTGGAAATAATTAATGATATCTAATGATGATCAGTTGAACAAAACTGGTTTTCCACGCAGCAACATTCTACAACGTAATGAGCATTCACAGTTCACACAAGCGATGTGAAAGTTGAAACACACCCTCCAGTCCCGAGCCTTCTATCATATAGTCAGTGCGTAGCCACTTTTCAAGTTGCATTCATTGCGGTTACTGCACTCTTCCAAGTATCAGCTATTTATCGAAGCTATGCTTTAGAGCATTTACTACTAACTGATTGTCCCGCATACCTATAACGCTGATTAGATAAAGAATTGAGGAAGTGAATAGGGTCATATGCATAATAATACAGACAAAAGTCGTGGGATACCGAAATGCACATATACAGATGGCGGCAATATCGCGTACACAAGGTATAACAGGGCAGTGCATTGCCGGACCTGTCTTTTGTACTCAGGTGATTCATGTGAAAAGGTTTCCGACGTCACTATGGCCGCTCCACTGGAATTAACAGACTTTGAACGCGGAGTGGTAGTTGGAGTCAGCCGGATGGGACAATCGGTTTCGTAAGTCTGTGGGGAATTCAACATTCTGAAATGCACAGTGTCAAGAGTGTGTCGAGAATACGGAATTTCAGGCATTTCCTCCCACCACGGACAACAGTGTCTGAAGGCATTCACTTAACGGGCGAGAGCTGCGTTTTTGTGTAGAGTCGTCAGTGTTAACAGACGAACGCTGCGTGAAATAACCGCAGAAATCCATGTGGTACGTACAATGAACGGGTCCGTTAGGACAGTGTGGCGAAATGTGGCGTTAATGGGTTATGGCAGCAGACGACGATCGCGAGCGCTTTTGCTAACGGCACAACATCGCCTGCAGCGCCTCTCGTGACGGTATCGGTTGGATCGTAGACGCTGGAAAACTTTGGCCTGGGCAGATGAGCCCCGATTTCGACTGGTTAGAGCTGATGGTACGTTTCGAGTGTGGCCCACACCCCTAGAAGCCATGGATACATGTTGTCAGCAAGGCACTGCTCCATAATAATGTGAACTGTGTTTAAATGGAATGGAGTGGGACATTCGGTCCAACTGAACCGATCATTGACTGCTGGGAGACCCATGTAACTGGGTCACAATTGTTCGCTATTCTTTTGAAGAACATTGTGGATAATTCGGGCGAATGATGTGGCAACTCACACTGCCCGACATGAATCGCATCGAACCTTTATGGGGCATAATCGAGAGATCAGTTCGTGCCCAACATCCTGTACCGTCAACAGTTTCACAATTATGGACGGCTATAGATGCAATACGGGTTAATATTTCTGCAGGAGACTTTCAACAACTTGTTGAGTCCATCCCACGTCGAGCCGGTGTACTATCACCTCAGTGTGTATTCCCCACTCCATGCGGAAAGGAAAAGTAACTTCTCAGAAAATTCCTTACATTGATACGAACAACCTTATTCCATTCTCTATATAATGACTTAGGGAGCATATGGCAGAAATGTGCGCTATCTGATCACCTATCAGTGCACGTTAATACGAGGTGTGCCACCCTTCACCTTTATGCTGGCTTCAACTCTTCCTGGTATACTTTCAATGAAGCGTCTGAATGTCTGTAGAGGAATGGTAGCCCACTCCTCCTCGGGAGACGAAACCAGTGACGATAGTAATTCTGAGCATTGGAGACTGGCGCGAAGTCGGCGTTCCGACTCTTCCCAAAGGTTCATTGGGGTCAGGTCGGGACTCTGAGCAGACCAGTCCATTTCAGCAATGTTATTGTCACTAAAGCATTGCTTTACAGATGAAGTTCTACGGTAGGGCACATAGGAAGTACACACTTCTTTAAAAATGTTAGTATTCTTCCTCATTAGAGTTTTCTTCAGCATAGTAAGGGGACCATACCTTAACCAAAAAAAGACAGCCCATAACCTCCTCCGTACTTCATTGTAGGCGTTATACTTCAAAGCAGATAACGTTCTCCTGGCAGTCTCCAAACCCAAACCTTTCCACCGGATTGCCACAGGCTATAGCATGATTCATCACTCCAAATCTCTCGTTTCTAGTCATCCACTGTCCTGTGGCATCGCCCTTTACATCACCTCAAGCGTCGCTTATCACTGAATAAAGAAATGTGTGGCTTTTCTAGAGCTGCTTGGCTCCTGTAACCCATTCTTTTTAATTTACTACGCTCAATCAATGAGATGTCTGGACTAATGGTAGCAGTTTGGAACTAGCGGGTGATCCTGGCAGCTGATTTAATTCAGTCTGTTAGAACCCCACTTCAAAATGTGTGACAGTACATGCTCGTCATTACATGATGTCTTCTCGTTTCCACTTCACAGTCACGCCACGAACAGTCCATTTGCGCAACTTCGGAAGCACTGAAGTATCACTGATGTATCTGTTACTCAGGTGGCGTCCAACGAACAGTGAACCTTTGACATCTGACTGACCCGTTCTGCTGTTACTGTTTCTCTGCAACGCCATACTCCCGCTCTCCAATTGCGCTGCCGGGTCCGCCTTTCATTACATCTAGTGGTCATTCCGCATTACGTACCGGTGTCCGGATACTTTTGATCAGATAGTTTAGATAACGCAAGTTTACACTAAAGTGGCTCAAAAGCTAAGTTTGAAATTCAAGCTCCCACAAATTAAACGTTGCTCTGTGTCAGCTATGTAGTTTCTAGGGACACAGTATTACAGAGCGAGCTAGTAAAAGCTGATCAGAATACTGTTTTAGGCATTTCGTGACGAGGTAGTGTAAATAGTTCAGACATCATTAGAACACTACCGAAGCAAATACGTATACGAGAAAATTTCGCTTAAGTCAAAGAGAGCCACCAAAACAGTCTGATAACATAAAAATGCTTGTTACCTGTGCAAACAGGAACTAAAACAGCGCTGCGCCAAAATCTCATCAAAAAGGACTCGCATTTTTATCCATAAGAATTTCCTGTTGTGAGTTATCGGAAGTTTCTACACAAACTTTCTTGTACATAGTTCTGTTAGTCATTTCTGAAAGATGTAGTATAAGGACATTATCATCCTCATTTTTAATTTCTTCAGATGAGGTCATGTTTAGCTTTTCTGGCTACGGGCAATCTGAGAACAACGCTATTATGCACCATTAAATCTTCGTAACAGTAATGAGTAGATATTGTTTAATGTTATAAATTACGGGCAGATTTAATTTTTGGCACCCTATATGATGTCAGTTCCACTTCCAAATAGCTCCTTTAATTTATTCTGTTTAGGGATATGAACATCGGTGACGACGAATCACTTCTGCATGAATAGCTGCAATGTGAGCAGCGTTCAGCAGATCGGGTGATATAATATGCTCATATTGCTCATTTATTGTTTACGCCGCTGGTAACACGAAATTACTTCTGCTTGCCACATTCCATATGCATCACAATGGTGAAAAAGCATACCTTCCATCGTAATTTATTGATAAAGTTTCATCAGACTCTGTGTCTTTTAGGAAACTGTTTTCTCCATCATTAAGCGGGAAAAAGTATTCAACCCAATGCTTGTCAGACCACAGCGAACACGTCACGCGAAATTAATTTTCATGCGCGTGTGGCACCCCGCCTGTCTCTCACGCTTCGCAAAGCCGAGAAGTAAATCGGGCGTAATTAACGTATTCCCAGCTGCGAATGTAACGACGTGTGCTACACCAGCTGCTGTCCAAGCATTTCCTACGCAGCACAACAAACGCGTTAGCCACCCGTGAATAAACCACACGAAATCGTGGTAACTGTGATGATTCTGCGTAGGGTTCAGTACGTTTATTTGGCCGGTAGAAAAGATAACGTATTAGTGTTTGAGCATATTCCCTGATTGCAAATGTTTACTCAGCCATGTAGAAATACTGGGTGATTCCAAGAATAGGTGGCTAACTTCCTGTTTCTTGTAAAAGGTATTGTCTTAAATGATAAAAAACTGAATCTAGTGTAAAGCTCTGGATAGACCGTTACACAGAAAAAGCCCATAAAGTCTCAGTATTTATTACAAAACGGTTTGTAACTGAAACGGCAACTAGCCACAAGAGTGTTTTAAATAGGCTTATTTGAATTAAACCGTAACCGGTTTCGGATTTCTTAAAAATTCGTCGTCAGATGTTTGTTACAAGATTATTGGTTTCTTTCTGGGACCTCGTTTTGCATTCATTATCGGTTTGTTGCACTAAGATAGACAGACAGGTTTTGTTCACTGCTTGGTAATATTTACGGGAGAATTAGTACACATTACAAACTTTCAGAAAATTTCATAACCCTACAAACTTTCCCAAAATTTCGTAACCCTACAATCTTTCACAACATTTCATAACCCTTATTGTCTTTCGTACCTCACCACATATTTACGGAGAAGCCTTGTTGAAAACGGTTCTCAACAAACGCATGAGGGCTACAAGATCGGATTATTATTCGTACCATCACGAATGAAAGTGGTTTATGAAGAATAATGATTCTGCAGTTTAAACTCTCTAAAATTACTTCTATCAGGTCTTTGCTTCATATGGGTCAGAGTATGTTACGTAAAGCATCATGCAACATCTTATTTGTTGAAACGCATTTGTGGAAAAGGGTTCTTGGGAACAAGGAGGTTCCCTGCAACGACGTTTTCTTTTTTTATGCTTTTATGGTGGTAAAGGCTATTTGGGGTAGACCAGTAGTAATTTTATAGGGTGCTATAAAGACTAATCGAATGAAACGTTCCATATAACACGAGTCTATTTTTTTTTTATTGAGAATGATACTTTGAAACAAGTCTCTGTCATTGAAAGCTCTTTGCTTTCTGTTTTGGAGGGAGGTAATATGCAACGAAACAAGAAAATTTGTCTAGTGAACATGAGCCTTAGAATGAATTCCTTAAACGCTGTGAGCAATTATGCAGTAGAAGAGAAGCATTACTGATTAGTAAAGATGAACAACTGCTTATAGCTGTTAACGTATCCTTCTTTAGCCCGTGTTATCTAGACATTCGTGGTTCGAGTGATGGTTCCTGTCATATACTGGAATATTGATCATTACTTCTAGGTACTTCATCTGGTGTCATCACATTTTCAACATTTGTTGTCAGCTTTTGGGGCATATCGAGACATTTGCAGCCCCGTGCGCCTTATGTTAAATTACTTGTCTCAGCGACATCTACGTCGCTTCGGTGGTTTTTTAAACGTTAATAAGAAGTACCGTGCATGTAAAAATACCTATACTGGCGAATAATATAAATGTGATCTGATTACACCATTAAGTGAAATTGCACACCAGTGCTCAATGATAAGAGACTAGCTGACACTGAAACACCGTTGAGCCTTTGTAGTCTATTAGCAGCTAGCTGCCAGAGGTTTTATGAACCAAACAACTTGTGGCGCCACCTTTCAATAATAGCTCGCTTCTCATCGGGAAATAGTTGAGAGATTGCCATCGTATGAAGAACTACTTCTGCTCACTCTTCTATTAAAAAAGAAAAGCCCAAATGGTTGAAAAATTAGATAACGTTCAAAGCATATTAATCGATTGACCAAAGGATTGTATTGCACACTGTTTGAGGACCTAAGTTCGGACGACAGTAAGCTTTTCAGTTATCTTCTAATGTCTAAATCTTCGTTTTACGAGTTGCTTCGCCACATAAAAGAAGATATTAGTGCAATCGACTCGTAAGCAAACTAATGCGTTCCAACAGAAGAGAAATTGGTCCTCACACTGAGATAAATGATGCTGTAGTTGCTATTTTTATTTCTCATAATATATCTTCAGCCATTTCCTGTAATTTCACAAATTGCTTTTACTAGTAATCGCAGTAAACGTGTGCTAAGTAAGGTAGACAGAAACAAACAACTAAGTAAGACTATGAACATGTATGTTTACTTGTAACTCAAGAAACATTTCCATTGAAGGTGAACATAACTACAAAGTCTATGATAGGTTAGTATTCGAGATGGTGTGGTGCACTTGCAGAGGGGCTGCTTGATGAAACGCGGAAGGAGGAAATTCTGTGAGCTGATGAAATAGGTACGGCACAGGTGACGCAACGTGATACGGCCACTGTTGGTTACCCGGGGCTTCCGTCGCTGCAGTAACTGAAATAATGCCTGAACGTAGTTTCAGGAGGCACTCTGCCAATTTATGACAGAAGGAAGTGCCTGACTTCATCATTCGCTTCCTCCTTAGGATGTGCTTCTGCAGCAGTCGTTTTTTGTTTAAAGAAACAAACACGAATTCATCGTCCTCATTTTTACGTGTCTTCCTCATTATTTTTGGATGTTCCAAATTCAGATGTATTTTCACACCTGTTTGAATCAGCTGCTGTGCCAGTATCTTCATAGTCATGGTTACTGTGGTCTTATTCCATACTGCTTATTGTTTTCTCGTAAATAGCTTCCAAGAAGCGCAGTTGATCAAAATATATGTATTATTTTTCTTAAAAGCTTGAGAACCACGTTTTACATTTTCCTTCTTTTGAAGCCCTCGAGAAAACAAATAGATATCCATTTCTTCTGTGCAGTTGTCAGTGAAAAAAATAATAATAATAAAATTGCATGAGACGGTGCTGCAATTCTCGGTCCCGTCGAAATTTTTTTTTGGTCATTTTGATAAATAATCAGCATTGGCGGCCGAAGACTTCAGCCTCATTCTGCCAACGACCTTGTCAAAGAGGGCGGAGGAGTGGATAGAGGTTCAGGGCACTCTCTTGTCCTAGGAGTGGGAAATTGCCCCTAAAGGCGGAAGAAACAGCAATGATCAACGACATGAGGATGCAGAAAGCAATGGAAACCACTGCATTAAAGACACGTAACGTGTATCCACAGGACATGTGGCCTGTAATTGAAGAAGTGTCATGATGATCTCTCCATGGGCAAAAGATTCCGGAATAGTCCCCCATTCGGATCTCCGGGAGGGGACTGCCAAGGGAGAGGTTACCATGAGAAAAAGACTGAATAATCAACTGGAAGGAAGACAAGGATTTCTGGTCAGATGAGTATCAGGTAATATCAACAGCAGTAGAAAATGGTATAACAGGTGTAGGATTCGTTATGAATAGGAAGGTAGGGCAGAGGGTGTGTTACTGTGAACTGTTCAGTGACCGGGTTGTTCTAATCAGAATCGACAGCAGACCAACACCGACAACGATAGTTCGGGTATACATGCCGACGTCGCAAGCTGAAGATGAACAGGTAGAGAAAGTGTATGAGGATATTGAAAGGGTAATGCAGTATTTAAAGGGAGACGAAAATCTAATAGTCATGGGCGACTGGAATGCAGTTGTAGGGGAAGGAGTAGAAGAAAAGGTTACAGGAGAATATGGACTTGGGACAAGGAATGAAAGAGGAGAAAGACTAATTGAATTCTGTAACAAGTTTCAGCTAGTAATAGCGAATACCCTGTTCAAGAATCACAAGAGGAGGAGGTATACTTGGAAAAGGCCGGGAGATACGGGAAGATTTCAATTAGATTACATCATGGTCAGACAGAGATTCCGAAATCAGATACAGGATTGTAAGGCGTACCCTGGAGCAGATATAGACTCAGATCACAATATAGTAGTGATGAAGAGTAGGCTGAAGTTCAAGACATTAGTCAGGAAGAATCAATACGCAAAGAAGTGGGATACGGAAGTACTAAGGAATGATGAGATACGTTTGAAGTTCTCTATCGCTATAGATACAGCAATAAGGAATAGCGCAGTAGGCAGTACAGTTGACGAGGAATGGACATCTCTAAAAAGGGCCATCACAGAAGTTGGGAAGGAAAACATAGGTACAAAGAAGGTAGCTGCGAAGAAATCATGGGTAACAGAAGAAATACTTCAGTTGATTGATGAAAGGAGGAAGTACAAACATGTTCCGGGAAAACCAGGAATACAGAAATACAAGTCGCTGAGGAATGAAATAAATAGGAAGTGTAGGGAAGCTAAGACGAAATGGCTGCAGGAAAAATGTGAAGACATCGAAAAAGATATGATTGTCGGAAGGACAGACTCAGCATACAGGAAAGTCAAAACAACCTTTGGTGACATAAAAACCAACGGTGGTAACATTAAGAGTGTAACGGGAATTCCACTGTTAAATGCAGAGGAGAGAGCAGATAGGTGGAAAGAATACATTGAAAGCTTCTATGAGGGTGAAGATTTGTCTGATGTGATAGAAGAAGAAACAGGAGTCGATTTAGAAGAGATAGGGAATCCAGTATTAGAATCGGATTTTAAAAGAGCTTTGGAGGACTTACGGTCAAATAAGGCAGAAGGGATAGATAACATTCCATCAGAATTTCTAAAATCATTGGGGGAAGTGGCAACAAAACGACTATTCACGTTGGTGTGCAGAATATATGGGTCTGGCGACATACCATCTGACTTTCGGAAAAGCATCATCCACACAATTCCGAAGACGGCAAGAGCTGACAAGTGCGAGAATTATTGCACAAACAGCTTAACAGCTCATGCATCGAAGCTGCTTACAAGAATAATATACAGAAGAATGGAAAAGAAAATTGAGAATGCGTTAGGTGACGATCAGTTTGGCTTTAGGAAAAGTAAAGCGACGAGAGAGGCAATTCTGACGTTACGGCTAATAAAGGAAGCAAGGCTAAAGAAAAATCAAGACACTTTCATAGGATTTGTCGACCTGGAAAAAGCTTTCGACAATATAAAATGGTGCAAGCTGTTCGAGATTCTGAAAAAGTAGGGGTAAGCTATAGGGAGAGACGGGTCATATACAATATGTACAACAACCAAGAGGGAATAATAAGAGTGGACGAGTGCTCGTATTAAGAATGGTGTAAGACAAGGCTGTAGCCTTTCGCCCCTACTCTTCAATCTGTACATCGAGGAAGCAATGATGGAAATAAAAGAAAGGTTCAGGATCGGAATAAAAATACAAGGTGAAAGGATATCAATGATACGATTCGCTGATGACATTGCTATACTGAGTGAAAGTGAAGAAGAATTAAATGGTCTGCTGAACGGAATGAACGGTCTAATGAGTACACAGTATGGTTTGAGAGTAAATCGGAGAAAGACGAAGGTAACGAGAAGTAGTAGAAATGAGAACAGCGAGAAACTTAACATCAGGATTGATGGTCACGAAGTCAATGAAGTTAAGGAATTCTGCTACCTAGGCAGTAAAGTAACCAATGACGGACGGAGCAAGGAGGACATCAAAAGCAGACTCGCTATGGCAAAAAAGGCATTTCCGGCCAAGAGAAGTCTACTAATATCAAATACTGGCCGTAATTTGAGGAAGAAATTTCTGAGGATGTACGTCTGGAGTACAGCATTGTATGGTAGTGAAACATGGACTGTGGGAAAACCGGAACAGAAGAGAATCGAAGCATTTGAGATGTGGTGCTATAGACGAATGTTGAAAATTAGGTGCACTGATAAGGTAGGGAATGAGGAGGTTCTACGCAGAATTGGAGAGGAAAGGAATTTGTGGAAAACACTGATAAGGAGAAGGGACAGGATGACAGGACATCTGCTAAGACATGAGGGAATGACTTCCATGGTACTAGAGGGAGCTGTAGAGGCCAAAAACTGTAGAGGAAGACAGAGACTGGAATACGTCAAGCAAATAATTTAGGACGTAGGTTGCATGTGCTACTCTGAGATGAAGAGGTTAGCACAGGAAAGGAATTCGTGGCGGGTCGCATCAAACCAGTCAGTAGACTGATGAAAAAAAAAAAAATCTTGAGAGGCGGTATCTGTGTACTGTGGAGCATCTTAACTATTGCAAATCTTTAACATAATGCAGCGCGTCAGCAACCGTATAGCATAGAAAATAAACAATTTTTTCAGCCTTCAGTTGCAAGGTAATTTTTATTCGTTTACCTAGGTTTTGATATGTCCGTATGTGGTTTAATTTATAGGTTCTGAAGAAGATTCCATTACTGGAATCGAAACCTAGGTAAACGAGTAAAAATTACCTTGCAACTGAAGGCTGAAAAAATTGTTTATTTTCTTAACTATTGTTTGGCCAACCTTACAGAATTTTATATAAGATTGCATTTCATGGGCTTTTATTTAAATGGTCATTTTAGTATATAAAGTTGCCACCCTTCCACCGTAAGACTCTTCTTAGAAGTTAAAATCAAGTTGCACTTTCGGTGGCAAGGTTAATATTTTAATTGTTAGTGATTTGTACCATTTCCATACTTCCTACGGAGGGTGGGGGGGGGGGGGGAGCAGTGCATATTTCGTGTGCTTGTGTAAATTGTTAAAACTCTTAGTGATTTGCACCAGTGTAGTCTTTCAGAGGCTGTTGTGAGTGGTCGTAACTACAGCCGTGTCAAAAGGGAGCGGCAAGGTTCTCTGCCCGAAAGCTCATACAGTCAAAACTGGTTTCTTTCTGTCTCTAATAAATTGTAACTTTGATATTTAAAGGGTGATTTCTCTTTCCTTTAAAAAATGCTTTTAGGCACTATTGAAGTGAATAAAAGTCCCATTTGTTAAAAGGAATTTGGTTATGATTTCATCAGTTTCTCCCTGGTAACTACCTCCGTGCTTACATAGTGTGATTAAAAGTGTTAATGTTCTTGAAGATTCGCTAATAAATAAAATAAATTCTTAAAAATATTCTTTGAAAATAAATCACGGTTCAGTGGGGTCTCTGCCGAAAGAGCACAAAGCTGGTGCACGCGGAAATGTTTCGAAGCACACCGTTCATCGTACATTGTTGAAAATGGAGCTCCGCAGCAGACCACTCCAACGAGTTCACGTATTGACACAACGACGTCATTTAAAGTCGTAGAGGGTACGGGGCCATCAGGATTCTAAAGTCGACCAATAGAAACGTGTCGACTCTTAGCGTGAATCACGTTTTTGCTACACTGGGTCGCTGGTCATCTCCACAAAACCGGTCATTGACGTGAACGGC
Source organism: Schistocerca americana (assembly GCF_021461395.2). Classification (NCBI taxonomy): domain Eukaryota; kingdom Metazoa; phylum Arthropoda; class Insecta; order Orthoptera; family Acrididae; genus Schistocerca; species Schistocerca americana. Next base: position 351,599,022 of record NC_060121.1, on the reverse strand, counting down.
CCCTCTAAACGTGCAGCGCGCCACGGACGCAGGCTGGCGGGAACAGTATTATGCTATAGGAAGCATTCCCCTGCGCTTACGTGGGAGAGGTGGTAGTAACCGAAGACATGCTGACAGCTGCGAACCACATGCATCCTTTCATGCTTGATCTCTTCCTCAACGACGATGTCATCTTTAATCAGTACAACTGTCCATGCCTCGGAGCCAGAACCTTGCTACAGTTGTCTGAGGAGCGTTATAGTGAATTCACGTTGATGTCTCGGCGACCAAATTCACTTGATGTACTCGTAAACCCTGTGGAACCCGTCTCGGTCGCTATCGGATGCCATCACCGCGCACGCAGTTCAGAAGCCCGTTATTTACACGAATTACATGACTTGTGCGTAGACATCTAATGCACATATTTCCACAAACCGACCTGCAAACTACCGGATCCCTGACACAAGGAATCAGTGACGAACAACACAAGCTATTATTCAGATGGTCATAATGTTTTGGCTCATCAGCGTATAAATGTAATCTTTTATCCAAATCCCTCCGTACAATTTTCTGTTAATATGCTAAATAACAGTCATGTACGCTCTCATTCATTCAGCATATTTGCCATGTTCCGCAGATTCCGGCTGTACACATTTAAATTGCGAAGCGGACAGATCTGCAAACCGCCATTATGCGGCGAGCGCGTGGACGCATCATAAATATGATTGTTCTGATTGGTCAAACATCACCACAAGCCCGCATTCAAATCTGACAGCTGGAGTGCATGCGTTTGGGGCTAGTTTATTAACAATATTACGCGAGTGGCATGGCTTGGACATGTCAGAGTATTTCGAATGACAGTGCGTTTGTGGGTGCTTGCATACTTATAATTCAATAACTTTGCTACCGTGTACTTGTCGGAACTATACATAACGACAGAGAAAGAAGTATAAATTTCCTTTAATCCTGATTTTGCTTGCTTGCATAAAGGTACTGGGAGAATATATGAGTAACACTTTTTTTGATTTTGGATTGGACAGTAAAATAAATATTTTTAGTTTCACCACAGGTATTCTTAGTTAACACACTTTACATTCATCGAGTGCAGCATAACGTAATTAGGTCAACACTTTATTACATGTTCAGTTTAACTGTGTGCACTTGTCACCAATCCTGCTGTGTCAAAAGTCCTGTTAGCTGTAGAATTCCGCTAATTTCCTCTAAACTATCTTACCCTCCCAGCTATGAGGAGGCTTACTGTTTAACGTGGATTCCAAAATAAGACTCAATTATGCATTAAAATTTGCATGAATATAGTTAAGCGGTATTGATTATGAGTTCACTCGAATTGCGTCAAAGAGACCGAACATAATATCAACGTCCTATTAAGTGTTTTTAGAATCGTTATTAAACCCGACCAACTTGGACCCAAAATTTGTGAAGCAAAGTTCTGCTTGTCACAAGCCAGGACAAAGTGAAGTTATAGTTGTAACACATTTTAAAAAAGGTTGATCTAGCTGGTCCGGCTGGTAGTATCTTGTAAGGCCCCTGCCAAGGTGAAGATGCTGAACGGTTTTGAAAGCGGAAGGGGACTTACAAAGGAATATCCTCATTGCACACCCCTCAGATTAAGATAAGATGGGTCATTGGATAGCCCTTCAAAATCGGAACACAGATGAAGCATGAAAACAGGAAGAATGTGTATTGAATTGTGGAAGTAAGAAGCAAAATAGAAACAACGAACGGTCCAAGATCAACGTTTGCAATATCGATTGTCTGTGACGCTCCGTGGTGTCGTGGTCATGTGGTCACGGTGTTGGACTGCGAAGGGGGAGATCCTTGTTCAAAGGCTACAAGTGCTCGACATTTTTTCCACAAAATTATAAATTGTCCATTCGTTCATTGACGTGTCTGTTCGCTGCATTCAAATTTGTGTCTGTATTGTGGTGTACCGTCCCTTTGCAAATTTAACAACGTGTAACGAAAGGACCTCCAGGCGTAAGTATCTACATCTACATCTACATTTATACTCCGCAAGCCACCCAACGGTGTGCGGCGGAGGGCACTTTTCGTGCCACTGTCATTACTCCCTTTTCTGTTCCAGTCGCGTATGGTTCGCGGGAAGAACGACTGCCGGAAAGCCTCCGTGCGCGCTCGAATCTCTCTAATTTTACATTAGTGATCTCCATGGGAGGTATAAGTAAGAGGAAGCAATATATTCGATACCTCATCCAGAAACGCACACTCTCGAAACCTGGACAGCAAACTACTCCGCGATGCAGAGCGCCTTTCTTGCACAGTCTGCCACCTGAGTTTGCTAAAGATCTCCCTAACGCTTTCACGCTTACCAAATAACCCTGTGACGAAACGCGCCGCTCTTCTTTGGATCTTCTCTACCTCCTCCGTCAACCCGACCTGGTACGGATCGCACACTGATGAGCAATACTCAAGTATAGGTCGAACGAGTGTTTTGTAAGCCACCTCCCTTGTTGATTGACTACATTTTCTAAGGACTCTCTCAATGAATCTCAACCTGATACCTGCCTTACCAACAATTAATTTAATATGATCATTCCACTTCAAATCGTTCCGCACGCATACTCCCAGATATTTTACAGAAGTAACTGCTACCAGTGTTTGTTCCGCTATCATATGATCATACAATAAAGGATCCTTCTTTCTATGTATTCGCAATACATTACATTTGTCTATGTTAAAGGGTCAATTGCCACTCCCTGCACCAAGTGCCTATCCGCTGCAGATTTTCCTGCAGTTCGCTGCAATTTTGTAATGCTGCAACTTCTCTGTATACTACAGTATCATCCGCAAAAAGCTGCTTGGAACTTCCGACACTATCTACTAGGTCATTTATATATATATTGTGAAAAAAAATGGCTCTGAGCACTATGGGACTTAACATCTGTGGTCATCAGTCCCCTAGAACATAGAACTACTTAAACCTAACTAACCTACGGACATCACACACATCCATGCCCGAGGCAGGATTCGAACCTGCAACCGTAGCAGTCGCGCGGTTCCGGACTGCGCGCCTAGAACCGCTAGACCACCGCGGCCGGCTATTGTGAAAAGCAATGGTCCCATAACACTTCCCTGTGGCACGCCAGAGGTTATCTTAACGTCTGTAGACGTCTCTCCATTGAGAACAACATGCTGTGTTCTGTTTGCTAAAAACTCTTCAATTCGGCCACACAGCTGGTCTGATATTCCGTAGGCTCTTACATTGTTTATCAGGCGACAGTGCGGAACTGTATCGAACACCTTCCGAAAGTCAAGGAAAATGGCATCTACCTGGGAGCCTGTATCTAATATTTTCTGGGACTCATGAACAATTAAAGCGAGTTGGGTCTCACACGATCGCTGTTTCCGGAATCCATGTTGATTCCTACAGAGTAGATTCTGGGTTTCCAGAAACGAAATGATACGCGAGCAAAAAACATGTTCTAAAATTCTACAACAGATCGACGTCAGAGATATAGGTCTATAGTTTTGCGATTCTGCTCAACGACCCTTCTTGAAGACTGGGACTACCTGTGGTCTTTTCCAATCATTTGGAACCTTCCGTTCCCCTAGAGACTTGCGGTACACGGCTGTTAGAAGAGGGGCAAGCTCTTTCGCGTACTCTGTATTTGTTCTACATAAGTATCACATGTTATGCCCCATGCGTTCCATTCTGGAAGTTTTGACTCTTGAATTCCTTCGTTGTAATATAGTTCACAGCCGTTTATTTGTTGTTTTCATTTCTCTGAAGGTCTATGAGACATCTCACCTGCCCTCACTATTCATCACATTTACTTGCGACGGTAATGTATTCTTACCACATGACTTATATTCTATAATCAATGTGTAGTATGACAATTTCCAAGACTACAGAAGGAGAACAGACATGTCAGTGACCGGACACGGCATATATTAATGAAAAGAAAGGTAGGGGCGGTGGAGTGGACACACGAGGTAGGATCTCCCACGTTGCAGTCCAACACCATGTCCACACAACCACGACAACATGGTTCTCGACAGTTGCTCGATGTTGCGCATTTTGAGCTCCGACCGTTCACTGTTTCGACGTAACTTCTTTTTTCACAGTTCAGTACACAGTGGGGTAAGTGAAGTGAATTGGGAAGAAGACGAATATTTCTGGTAATACAGGGATACTTTAAAACTAATAGCAACAGAAAAAGGATTCGTTATAAACAGGAAGTTAGGCAGAGAGTGATCTAGTGTGAACAGTTCAGTTAAAGATTAGTTCTCATCCGAGTCGACAACGAACCAACACGGACAACAGTAGTTCAGGTATACATGCCGATGTCATAACCAAAAGAAGAAGAGAGAGAGAAAGAGTATGATGAACTGAAGCCATAATTAAGTACGCACAGTCAGAAGAAACTCTATCATGGAGCATTTCAATACGGCTGTAGCGGAGGAAGTTCTGGAAGAATATTGGCTTGGTAGTAGGAATGGGAAAAGGGAAACCAGTTGAGTTCTGCAGTCAATTTCGGATGGCAACAGCGAATACGCTGTTCAAGATCACAAGAGGAGGAGGGGTACTTGGAAAAGATCGGCAGATTCAGCAAGAAAAATGGCTCTGAGCACTATGGGACTTAACATCTGAGGTCATCAGTCCCCTAGAACTTAGAACTACTTAAACCTAACTAACCTAAGGACATCACACACATCCATGCCCGAGGCAGGATTCGAACCTGCGACCGTAGCGGTCCCGCGGTTCCAGACTGAAACGCCTAGAACCGCTCGGCTACCAGCAGCCGGCGATTCAGCAAGATTACAGTCAGATTACAGCATGGTGAGACAGAGATTTTGAAATTACTTATAGGACTGTAAGGGGAATCCAGAAGCAGATATAGACTCGGAACACAATTGAGTAATGATAAAGAGTAGGCTGAAATTTAAGAGACTGGTTAAGAAGAATCAACGTGAAAGAACTGGGATACAGCAGTACTATGGAACGAAAAGACACGCTTGAATTGCTGTGAGGCTATAGACACTGCACTGATGAATAGATGAGTATCCAGTCCTATTAAAGAGTAATGGACATGTCTTCAAAAGGGCAAACACAGAAAATGGAAAAAGCCATAGATACAAGGAAGGTAACTGCAAAGGGACCATGGGTAGCAGAAGAAATACTTCAGTTGATCGACGAAAGAAGGAAGTACGTCAATGTTCTGAGAAATTCAGGAATACAGAGACAGAAATTCCTTAGGACCGAAATAAGCAGGAACTACAAGGAAGCTAAAGAGAAATGGTTGCAGGAAAAATGTGAAGTGATCGGAAAAGAAATGATTGTCGGAAGGACTGACTCAGCACATAATATAAAAGTCAAAACAATCTTTGGTGAAAGTAAAAGTAAGGGCGGTAACATTAGGAGTGCGATGGAAATCCCACTGTTAAATACAGAGGGAAAAGAGGATAGATGAAAAGAGTACCTTTGAGGGCCTCCAAGGGGGGAGGGGGGGGGAGGAGGACTTGTCTGAAGACGTGATAGATGAAGAAATAGTCGATCGAGAAGACATTGGGAATTCAGTATTAGAATCAAAATTACGATCGAATATGTCAGAAGAGATAGATAACATTCAATCGGAATTTTGAAAATCATTGGGAGAAATGGCTGAAAAACCTCATCGACACAATTCTGAAGATAGCAAGAGTGGATAAGTGCGAGAATTATTGCGCAATCAACAGATAACATTAAAGTTGCTACCAAAAATAATATAGAGAAGAATGGAAAAGAAAATTGGGAATATGTTAGACCATGATCAGTTTGGCTTTAGGAAAGGTAAAGGCACCAGAGAAGGAATTTTGACGTAGCAGGTAAAAATGGAAGCAAGACTAACGAAAAATAAAGACATAGTCATAGGATTTGCCGATCTGGAGAAAGCGTTCGGCAATGTCAATTGGTGTAAGATGTTCGAAACACTGACAATATGAGTAAGCTATAGGGAAAGATGGGTAACATATGTGAAAGAACCAAGAGAGAATTATAAGACTGACAGACAAAAACGAACTGCTCAGACCAAAAATGGAGTAAGACAGCGATGTAGTCTTTCGCACCAACTGTTCAATCAAAACATAGCTTAAGAAATCACGGAAATAAAAGAAAAGCTAAAGAGTGGGTTAAAATTAAAGGTGAAAATATCATTGATAAGATGTGCTGATATTTCTACCCTCAATGAATGTAAAGGATTACAGGATTTATTGAATGGGATGAACTGTCTAATGAGAATAGAATGTGGATTGAGAGTAAATCGAAGAAAGATAAAAGTAGTGAGAAGTAGCTGAATTGAGAACAGCGAGAAACTTAACGTCAAACTTGGTAATCCGGAAGTAAATGAAGAGAAGGAATTGTTCCACGTAATCACCAAAACAACCCATGACAATTGAGCAAAGAAGACATAAGAAGCAGACAGGCATTGATTAGAATGGTATTTCTGGATGAAAGAGGTGCACTAGTATCAAAAATATGAGGAATTAATTTCTAAGAACGTACGTTCGGACCACGTTACTGTACGGCAATGAATCGTGGAATGTGATAAAACCAAAAACGAAGGAAATCGAAGCTTATGAAATGTGGTGCTACATAAGAACGTTGAAAATTTGGTAGAGTGACTAGTGAAGGAAGGGGATTCTTTCCACAGAATCGGCGAGGAAAGGAATATATGGGAAACACTGACTCGAGGGACGGGATGATAGGACATCTGTCAAGACAACAGAGAATAACCTTCATTGTAGTGGAGGGTAAAAACTGTAGGAGAAGTCAGAGATTGGAATAAATCAATCATATAATTGAGGACCTAGGTTGCAAGTGCTGCTCGGAGATGGAAAGTTTGGTAGACGAGAGGAATTTGTGACAGGCCTATCAAACCAGGCAGAAGACTGATGATCCAAAAAAGCATCATTGAAATTGTAACATATTCCCCATTCACTGTCATGTTATATCTGTATTTTAACTACTTACTACACAGATAATTATATCACAAGAAAAAGTATAACGAATTATCCCATATATCGACACGTTGCAGCAAAATTGTAAAACATTGTCCTATTCATCACCAGCTAAACTGCAACAAAGTTCCCCACGCATCATTATCGTTAACCAAAACTGTAACAAACTACCTCTTTTCTAGCAAATATTGTAGCGAATTATCCTATCCATCTTCATATTACAGAAAAACTGCTCCACATATCACTCTATACCCAAAACTCCGCCAAATTATAACAAATTGTGCCATAAGTCACGTATGGAAAGTTCAAAATGCGTTCCGCAATGCGTGCATTCGGTTCAGCCATGTTCGTAATTGGAGCACCGAACACATCTTTCACGTAGCGTCACAGTCAGAAGTCACACGTATTAAGATCAGGCGATCTGGGTGGCCAGGCCGTAGGGAAATGACTCGTGATAATTCCAGCATTACCGAATGCCTCTGCAGCAGTCGCTGTGCAGAGGGGGAGCAGCGGACCGCAGGACTCATCTGCTGGAAAGAATACGGTCCTACGATAAACAATACCGTCACATATCGCCAAGCAGTCACATTTGCAGAATAAAGTGATACTGGTTGATGTGCGTGCGGATTCTCCGTTGCACATATTCTGCAGTTTTGCGTATCGCGGTGTCGTTGAGATGGAAATGGGCTTCGTCTATCCACAGAACTTTCCATGACCATTCATTTTCTACATCCACGTAAACAAGAAATTTCAGAGCGAACGTGTTTGTCTTGATGGCAGGTCGGCCGGAAGCAACACCTGAAGATGGGTGATTTCGTATGGATAGCAACTGACGATGTTTCGTAGGATTTTATGCATCGTGCTCGCAGTCATGTCCAAAGTTTCGGAAATTCACGAGCATTACATGTTTGCACGCAACCGTTCGACTCCTCTTGCAATGTTATGGACACATATTCGACAGATTTTTCCTCCCTCTGCCACATTGCACTCCAAAAGAAGCGCATTTTCGAATTTTGTAATAATTTTTTTTTAGATCGTAAGCAGACGTCAGACCGATGCTCTTATCCATAATACTGAGTTTAAGGAACTTCTGCAGGGATATTGGCGCACATTCACCGTTCTTGTAAAACACCTTTACCAGCAACGCGCAGTTCTTCGTGCAGACAGTAACGTTTGGCGTCTCGGGCAGAAACTAAGGAACAGCCGTGAGGCGTAAGTATTCTGTTGTGCATATGCTCTTACAGAGTCATCTATTGGTTAAAATTTTGTTATATTACACTACTGGTCATTGAAATTGCTACACCAAGAAGAAATGCAGATGGTAAATGGGTATTCATAGGACAAATATATTATACTACAACTGACATGTGATTATATTTTCAAGCAATTTGGGTGCATGGATACTGAGAAATCAGTACCCAGAACAACCACCTCTGGCCGTATTAACAGCCTTGATACGACTGGGCATTAATTCAACAGAGCTTGGATGGCGTGTACAGATACAGCTGCCAATGCAGCTTCAACACGATACCACACTTCATCAAGAGTAGTGACTGGCGTATTGTGACGAGCCAGTTGCTCGGCCACCATTGACCAGACGTTTTCAATTGGTGAGCGATCTGGAGAATGTGCTGGCCAGGGCAGCAGTCGAACATTTTCTGTATCCAGAAAGGCCCGTACAGGACCTGCAACATGCGGTCGTGCATTATCCTGCTAAAATGTAGGGTTTCGCAGGGATCAAATGAAGGGTAGTGCCACGGGTCGTAACACATCTGAAATGTAACGTCCACTGTTCAAAGTGCCGTCAATGCGAACAAGAGGTGACCGAGACGTGTAACCAATGGCACCCCATACCATCACACCGGGTGATACGCCAGTATGGCGATTACGAATGCACGCTTCCAATGTGAGTTCACCGCGACGTCGCCAAACACGAATGCGACTATCATGATGCTGTAAACAGAGCCTGAATTCATCCAAAAAAATGACGTTTTGCCATTCGTGCACCCAGGTTCGTCGTTGAGTGCGCCATCGTAGGTGCTCCTGTCTGTGATGCAGCGTCAAGGGTAACCGCAGCCATGGTCTCCGAGCTGACAGTCCATACTGCTGCAAATGCCGTCGAACTGTTCGTGCAGATGGTTGTTGCTTTGCAAAAGTCCCCATATGTTGACTCAGGAATCGAGACGTGGCTACACGATCCGTTGCAGCCATGCGGATAAGATGCCTGTCATCTCGACTGCTAGTGATACGAGGCCGTTGGGGTCCAGCACAGCGTTCCGTATTACCCTCCTGAACGCACCGATTTCATATTCTGCTAACAGTCATTGGATCTCGACCAACGCGAGCATAAATGTCGCGATACGATAAACGGCAATCGCGATAGGCTACAATCCGACCTTTATCAAAGTCGGAAACGTGATGGTACGTATTGCTCCTCCTTACACGAGGCATCACAACAACGTTTCACCAGCCAACGCCGGTAAATTGCTCTTTGTGTATGAGAAATCGGTTGGAAACTTTCCTCATATCAGCACGTTGTAGGTGTCGCCACCGGCGCCAACCTTGTGTGAATGCTCTGAAAAGCTAATCATTTGCGTATCACAGCACCTCTTCCTGACGGTTAAATTTCGCGTCTGTAGCACATCTTCATGGTGTAGCAATTTTAATGGCCAGTAGAGTACAAGCGCCTATGAAAATGACACCTCTCTTCTTTGAACGCATCTCTGTTAGTGACGCCATTTTCAATGCTACATACAGTGCCGCCACCAATCGCAACTTCATGAAACTAGAAGGGCTAGGCGATTCTATTCCACGATGTACCACAACAAATTCCGAACTTTTTTCAGCTGAAATTACCCGACATAAGAAGGTTTTGTATTACTTATTGAAAGCTCCTCGTATCTTTACTGGCTTTTAGTTACCATTAGCTACAACACGCTTCTGAAATCGGCTCTTATGCTAAACGTCAGCAAACATTGTGGAATTGCTCGAAGTAGCGTGGTCACGCGTTGTTGGGTATCTGCAACGCCTGCGTGCTCAACTTCTGCAGTCCATGCAAGGTGACTGTTCTTCATAATACTCTTTTCATACTCCAGATCTGCCACCGCCGACTTATTTTTGTGTACCCACCTTAAATTAGCACCTGAAAAGGTATCGCTCCTCAGAAGTTACAACAGTTTTACAACAGATTACAGTGTATTGTAGCCAACTGTGACCTCTTGCAAGACCAGTAAAGGTCGCAGAAGAGCTTCTGTGAAGTTTGGAAGGTAAAATACGAGGTACTGGCAGAACTGAATCTGTGAGAACGGGTCCTGAGTCGTCCTTGTGTAGCTCAGTCGGTAGAGCCCTTGCCTGCGAAAGGAAAAGCTCCCGAGTTCGAGTCTCTGTCCGGCACACAGTTTTAATCTGCCAGCAAGTTTCACCAGTAAAGGTGTTTCATCTACAACTCTTGTTTCTTTTATTTTCTGAGATCATTCACCTAACCTTTCAGACGCACCTTGTATAAGCAGCTAACTATCTAAATTTGGGCCAAACATGCGTATACACTACTGACCACCATGAAGACGACCTACAACAAACGTTGAATTAGCATGGTCATGCCAGAATGCTCAAATGATTAGCATTTCAGAAGTGCATAATATATTAGATTGGTGCTCATGTTATAAGCGTTTTTGATTTGCATGTTGGTATTCCGGTTGCTATGGGTTTATTTATGGATTGTCATTTTTATTTGTAATTCACAATTGCTTTTTGAGTTTACATTTCATAATTTTGTCATTTGGAGATAGTGAGTGGAGTTATGGACGCTAGGAAATGGAGTACCTGTTGGAGAAATCGGAACATTTCCGACAAATTCTTCTCTCTGAGTTCAATAGAGGGTGAAAGCAGCGGAGGCAGCCAGAAACATTTGTATCATGTTTAAGGATAATGCCGTTGGAGCGAACATGACGAGAAAATGGTTTTCTCGTTTTAAAGAGGGTCGTTTTGACAATAATGGCCCTCCACGTTCAGTAAGACCTTCGGGGTTTGATGAAGATCGTTTGAACGCATTAATCCAGGTCATTGTACTCGAGAACTGGCAAATTTAATGATTTGTGATCATTCCACCCTCGTGCGACATTGACATGAAACGGAGAGGATTCAAAAACCGGTTGTATGAGTACCACATGTTCTAAGCCAAAATCACAAAGATAAGCAGGTGTCCATATGGGCATTTCTGTTTGCTTGACAATTGGCTCCTGAACAATAACGACCATTCCCAGCCCGTATCATTACCGATGACGATAAATGGTGTCTTTATGCTGACATAGGGAAAATAAAGGTATGGCTGAGCCCAAACAACTGCATATACAAAGACGTACGCGCATCCACAAAAGATAATGCAATGCATCTGCTGCAACAACGACGGTGTGGTGTACTACGAATTGCTGCCCCGACGTCTAACCATCACTGCCGACAATTATTGTCAAAATTGTAACGTGTTGCACAAGCAGTCCAAGAACGAGCAGGGAAGACTGCGGGAAGCGATATTATTCCACAATATCACCCGCCCACATTCCGCTAGACTGACAAAAAGCACTGCACACTAGTTGGGTAGGGGTCATTGCCCACTGACCTTATTCACGTGATCTTGCGCTCTCATATTTTCCACCTTTTGGTTGTCTGTCGAACAGCCTTCAAGAAACTTCCTTTCCGGATGAAATTGTGGTCTGAGTAAGGCTCAAAAAGTTCTTCGCCTCGAAACCACGTAATTTCTGCAGTCGCGGAATTGAAAAATTACCCCAGCGTTGGCGAACTATTTTAAATATTGACGGAGAATATGTCTACGTCGTGTGTAGGTGTTGTGATTTTTATTAAACTTAAGAAAAAACGCTGCCAATTCATGCACCAACCAAGTAGGTAACAGTAACGCTATCTACATTCTTTGTAGAGGAAAACATTACGAAGTGGGTTTCTCAGAAATCGAGTTTGAAAGTTGGATGTTTGAGAGAAGACCTTGATATACCTCATGTAAGAAGGAGTGACATCTAGCAGCAGATATCGGAACTGACGGCAGTAGCATCGTGGCTTATGAAGTCTGCAGTTCATCATTACTGGATATTTATGCTCGAACTGAACAGAATCCCACCACTTTCTTACGAATATAGTCTCGGTGGATGCAGGAGAGCCATACTCAACGTCACCACGTGAGTAGCGCAGCACCAAGTGACTGATCCGATTCGTGAACGATACGGATTCGTGCAGGTTGAAGCACGGATACGGACTGCAGTGTTGCCGGTTCTAAGCGACAGTTGCGGTACGTACATATTCGTACTTTGCGATTGAAGATCGCGAATGTCCTGCGCGCTATGTCTCTCACTTGTTTATGTAGAATTTGCCGCTTCCCACCACTATTAGCTATATCACCTCGCAACAAATGGAATAAAATTACACTAAATAACTCGCTACGGTCACGTTTAACTTCTTTGATCGCACTGCCTACAACGTTGACAGCAGGTTCGCTCAGAACATCACGGAACGCTCATTGGCTGCCGGAGATTGCCGGTGTAGGTGCGCAGAACAAGCTGAAACTCGACTACCGTTCATGACTCCAACTACAGTGCCGAGGGGAGAGACATATCGCTCTATTGTACAGCCGTGCCATGGACGTTGAGTCAGCAAATGAGCTTGTTTGCAGCAAGACGTCAGCACACGGAGAGTGCGTCGATGTCTGTCAGCATGATGACCATTTTAAACGTGGCCCTCGACTGGTTGGTGGAGAAGTCCGTACCGATAATGGCGCTCCCACACAATTATCACTGGAGTGTGACGCTATGTACCACCTAGTTCAGATAAACTTACCCTGTAATGGGAACATAAATGCAGAATTTACATGAATTAATTTTGGAACATCACTTGAAGTCGATCGTACATCGCAGCAAGAGTTACTATTTAAAAACATTACAAATTTATAAGTTATTTGCAAACTTCTTAACTTGACACTAGTTATCCCAGTAAACTCTAGCTGGCAGCCAAACTCACAAAAGCAGACTCAAAGTGTGTCTCGGAATTCATGAATAACAGAACAGTTATTTCTGCTATGTGTATCCCCCGAAAGCTAAATTTCTGCTACGATCTCACTAGAGAAAAAATTCTAATTCACGATGGACCCGCGAAGTACACTGATGGGAAAAAAAATCGTAACACCAAGTTGTACGACACAAACGAAAGCTGGTAGGTGTATTCCTAAACATAAAAGATTAAGTCTATTTAAATTTTGCGCCAGTGGCATAAGAATGCCGATAGTATTACCATTTTAAGGATGCAAACTAGATTTGCCTTAACTAACTGACCGAGCGAGGTGGCGCAGTGGCTAGCACACTGGACTCGCATTCGGGAGGACGACGGTTCAATCCCGCGTCCGGCCATCCTGATTTAGGTTTTCCGTGATTTCCCTAAATCGCTCCAGGCAAATGCCGGGATGGTTCCTTTGAAAGGGCACGGCCGACTTCCTTCCCCGTCCTTTCCTAATCCGATGAGACCGATGACCTCGCTGTCTGGTCTCCTTTCTCAAACAACCCAACCCAACCCATAATTAACTCTGTAACGGTCGTGATCGTTAGTTTCCTTTGAGACTGGACGTGGTGAGTTGACGTTAACACCATTATCATAGCCCCACTAAGTTTCAACAAGGTCGTGTTATAAGGCTACGAGAAGTTGGATATCCCTTCTCTGATACTACAGAAAGACCTGGCAGTCCTGTAGCCACTGTACACGATTGCAGGCAATGGTTCTCATGAGAATGTACGGTCGCAAGAAGACAGGGCTCTGGACAGCCACATGGCACTACTGCTAGGGAAGTCCATCGAGGCTCTACCGCATCGCACTGCATCAGCAGCAGCAGCAGCAATTTGATTAGTAGATGGCACCACAGTGACACAAGGAACTGTTAAAATTCGGTTACTCCAAGGACAGCTTAGAGCCAGACGCCCTGTAGCGTGCATTCTACGACCACAAACCACTGCCATTTGCAACTTCAGAGGTGTCATGCGAGAGATCATTGGAAAACAGTGTGGAGGTGTGTTGTGTTTCCTGATGAGAGCTGGTTCTGCCTTGTATTGGTTAGGAGAAGGCCAGTTGAGGGCCCATAACCAACTCTACTGCGTGCTACACACAGTGGAACTTGTAACCTCCCCACCGAAAATTTTGTATAGCAAACTTAAATAAATAATGGAGCCACGAAGCAATATCGTCCCCACAGAAATATTTAAATAAAAAACAATAAATGGGAGCCAAGTGTAACCCTCCCGCAATGAAATCTATTGATAATGACAATTAAATGTAAGAATCGCAATCTGACCCAAGTGTAAGCTCCCTACAAAAATGCAAGACATAAAAATGTTCCAAAATTCGGATCCCCACAAAAATGAAAGATAATTAAATGATAATGAAATTTCAGTGACAATAAAAACTCAATTAGATCGAAAAGTCGATCTTTGGCCCTGTGCAAAAAAAAAAGAATTAATTTCTTACCTCACTATAACTGCATCTGCTCTTATTTTTCGCCATAGCTTGGAGGAAATGCATCGCAAATATTTTTTTTTAATTTAACTGAAACTTTTGTTAAGGGAAATATTTTTTTTTAAATTAAATGGCTCTTTTGTTAAAATACTTTCAAAACAAAATTAATGTTGGGGCACTTCTTGAAAATTAATTACAATAAATATACATTACATTATCTGATGTGCGCAATGCAGCTTCGTTACCTTATTTATCAATGTATCTCATTTAGCATCTTGACCAGAGACCCATGTCGACGCCCGCGGACAGCGTCCCACTCGCGACTCTTCACACAACTGCACTATACTACTACTGCCGACAGACTGCTACGTACAACAACAACTACCGACTCCCTACATGCAACTGCTCTCTCGCAACTCGCACGCGCTACTACTCTCTGGTCAGAGATTGTCATGGCTCGCCATCGCTGCATACGTGTTTCATAACCCTCCACTGGGGGGGGGGCAAAAATTTGGCAGCGATGGTGAGTCATTTGGACTTGCCATGAGCAACAAATTTTTTTTAAATTAATTAACTTTTACAATTTACAGAATATTCAGATGTAAAACATGAATTAAACGTGGTGTACATGCACCGAACATATTAGACAATGACAATATGTGAGTACAAAACATATTAGTAAATCAGAAAAATGTATACACAAATTATTTGATAGATAACAAAAGTGCGCACTCACTGAAAAACTCTTTAGTATTTTTACGACAAATAAACCTAATGAGTACAAATCATATTGACAAATGACAAAAGTGCACATGCACTGTAGTACAGAACATATCAGTAAACCACAAAATATATATACGTAACGAGTACAAATGGCATAAAGTGCACACGCACTGAAAACTCTCTAATATTTTTACGACAAATAAACCTAATGAGTACAAATCATATTGACAAATGACAAAAGTGCACACGCACTGTAGTACTCTCTAGTATTTTTCTACAACAAACAAACAAAGGAGTGTAATAAAGTGCACATGCACTATAGAAGTCTTTAGTAATTTCAGGATAACTGATCTTATTAACAAATGAAAGGAAGTGCACACGTACTGTATATGACTTTTTCATTTTACAAGAATTAGGGAAGGAATAGGAAGGATTCCGTCATGGTTGTAGCGCTTAGGTTGCACGCAGCTGCACTGAAAGTCCATATCTTTCCACAAAAGTACAACACCAAGTGAGACAATCTGAAGTTCTTTTCCCAGAAGTGTTTATCAGCGTAGCCAAGACACTGAAATGTCGTAGTAATCTTCCATGTTATCATTTTGGCAGTACATCAGGTACACCAAACAGTGGGACCATAATAACGTCTCCATCGTTCACGGTGGTGGACAGCATGTCGTGTCAACACCACGCTCTTGTAAGGTACACCAACGTAGAATTAGTGCAAAACACCAAGTATAGTTCTCCATGATCATGAGGATGTACAGGACAAATGGATATTGCAGTAATTCAGGGTAGTTAGGTCAGTAGTTGAAGGACATTAAGTCACATACGAGTCTTCATTGAGAATTACATTAGTAGTTTGCGGCATTTATGGCCCAGTTATTGAACATTTCTGTACCATGTATTTAGTATTACAGAATAATGTTCATAAATCATCTGATTACAATCAATATTGCCACTTATCGGCCAGTTACAAACGTCAAAAGTCATCATTGAAAACAGGAGCTAATGAATGGTATAGTACTAACATAATTCATTTAGTTACACTAATTATTGGCACTCAGTGGCCAGCTACAAAACATCAAAAGTCATCATTGAAAACAGGAGCTAATGAATGGCATAGTATTAACAAAATTAATGTCCATAAATCATCTTATTACAATCAATATTGCCACTTATCGGCCAGTTACAAATGTCAAAAGTCATCATTGAAAACAGAAGCTAATGAATGGCATAGTATTAACATAATTCATTTAGTTATACAAATTATTGGCACTAATAGGCCAGCAAGTATTGAATAGTACACAACATTTTTAATTCTTCCAGTGACATATACAGTATTCAAAATGTAACACACTGCAATTATTAATCAACGTCTGTGACTAAAAAAAAATCATACAGTATTACTCAGAACTCTCTTAAATGGGTAGCATTATTTGTTAGCAATGCATTGCTTGGGGTAATTATAGTGGAAAGCAAGAAGAGAAAAAGAAAAAAAAATTTGCTTCTGGGTTGTTCCTGTAAATGAAAAATGTGTAACGTCATTCGTCATGAGTCAGCTGTAGCAAGGTTGTGACACAACTGGGTAAAAAAAATGCAAGTACTAGTATAGGTTTAGTAAGTAACAAGTTTAGTAAATATCATGAAAGGCTTCTCCTGGAAAAAATACAAAATGGATTATTGAGCTGAAAGAGGAAACGCATACTATGCTGAAAAGTAGTGAACTTCGAATTAACAGGTAGTGAAATGTGTATAAAAAAATGTGTTCCATAGCTGTCCTTTCCAAAACCTTCAGTCATCATACCATACGATATAAAACACACTGTCAAAACAAACTGCAACAAATACTTAAATAACTACATAGCATAAATACATAAACTTCAACATCATCCTCATCTGTAAAGAAAAAACTTCATTATCTATCACTTCATTACTTATATTATTATAACTCGATTATTATCATAACCTGTAAAGAAAAACTTCATTATTCATCAGCATTCATTATCATCTGCAAAAAAAATCACTTCATTACTCATTACACAACTATTCCTTATCTCTAGCATATTTCATCACTAAAACTAAGATGTGTAGTTCTGTCTGACAGCTTGCATTAATCGCCTTGTATTCTGAAAGAAAAAATTTGTTAAGACTGCTGTTTTACGATGTGAATAGTATATTCTTGTTAATGCTTGTTAATCCTGATCCATTTACTCTTCCTCACTAGGTTTGCATCTTCTTTCGATCACTTCAAAGGTGAAATTCCCATTTCTGTTTAATTTATTTCTTTTACACGTTATTTCTTTCTGAAAATGATGAACAAAGATTAATATCGTGCATTTACATCATATACTCACTAAATAATGACTGTTTTATGGTAACATAATCAAGCATACAGCATAACATGACAGAAAACGTAATATGTCAAAACCATAGACAGTGTTCAAAGGCAAAAATGTACAGGGAATATCACAATGCAGCAGCAAAAAAAAAAAAAAAGTAAAACAGTCATGATGTTGAGATATCATAGGGCAAAAAAAATGTCAAAGTCAACTGGTGTGTGTTATACCCTAACTATTTCACAGTGCATACAAACAAAACATGAAAACAATCGTACATACATAAAAAAAATGAAAAATGTGCACGGTCTGATGTGTAACGACAAGAAGAGCGACCTGCTAACCTTACCTTGCCGGGCACTTGCCAAGAAAAAATGCAATAATCAACAGTAATTAGTCATGTGAATATAATTGCATAAGTGGTCATAAAGATTAGTCAATGGCGTCATAGCATGTTACATCATAAAGTGGTTGCATTCAATAAAGGGTTTAACATTGTATACATGGTGGTTCCCTTTACTTTTTCTGGTTCTCAAAGTTTCGACGCGTACAACATTGGGGTGAGGAATGCTGCGAATCCGATATGGACCTGCGTATAGAAGTTCAAATTTACTGCACTTACCTTTTATTCTGCAGGATAAATAGTGTGTACGTACTAATATCTTCTGTCCCACGTGAAAGTCTCGGCGTGTACAAACCTGTTTTTGCTGTCTTCTCCGGCGCTCTGCGGCACGTTTGATGTTGTTCAGTGCAATGTCAATTATTTCATGGTGTCGTAGTCGACGAGATGTAGGAAAATTTACTAATTCTGTAATTTTGTTTGGTGGTTCAGTATTTTTCAGTATAACAGACGGAGATAGCATTGTGGATTCATTTGGGATGGAATTAATTACATCTTGGAATGAGAATATGTGTGTGTCCCAATCAATATGTCTTTTGTGGCAGTATATTCTACACAGTTTACCAATTTCTTTCATTAATCGTTCACAGGGGTTCGAAGAAACATGGTATAGATCGGAGAAATGTTTCTAGCTCGTAACATGCGTGTCCATATAGCAGAACGAAATTGTGATCCATTATCGGAAATTACTTTCATCACATACCTTACATGAAATAGAAAATGTTTTACAAATGCTTTCGAAACAGTTTTAGCAGTAGCTTTTCGTAACGGAGTGAAGGTAACAAATTTTGAAGTGAGTTCAACAGCGACAAAGATGTAGCAAAAACCTCTGTTAGCTCTCGGAATCGGACCAAAAATGTCTACAGCGGCCATGTGTCTTAATTTAACAGGTACAATGGGATATAATGGAGGAATATGTGAAGTGGTGTCTGACTTAGCTTTCTGGCAGATTTTACATGACGCTAAAACTCGTCGTGTACGTTTCTCCATATTGGCAAAATAACAGTTCTGGCTCAGTATAAGAAAACATTTTCTGGCTCCGTAATGTGCATAACTTAAATGAGTATACCATATTAATTTGTTAACCAGTTCATCAGGATTGCATAGTAACCAATTGTTGCTGTCAGGATGAGAGCGGCGAAACAGAATGTCATTGCGTACAGTGTAATTAATGGTTTCTAATCGTAACATTATTCTTATCTTGCCAAAGGTGTTTAATTTCTTTCCACACATTGTCTTTACTTTGCTCTTGTGCTATGTCCTGTAATGACGATGAAATAAAATTTTCAAATGCAACTTGTTGAATGTACATAACGCTGAAATTTGCTTTGCAGAAGTTGGTTGCGATGTGTTGCTGATTGTTGCTGAGAGAACGCGATAGTGCGTCTGCTATAACATTTTGCGTGCCGGGAATGTGAACAATCGTAAAATTAAATTCCTGTAAATAAAGTTTCCATCTGCTTAATCTGTCGTGAGTGAATTTAGCCGAAAGTAAGAATTGTATCGCCCTGTGGTCTGTGTAAACGGTAGTATGTCTGCCATAAAGAAAATGTCTAAATCTCGTGAAAGCCCATACAACACATAACGTTTCCAGTTCTGTAACAGAATAATTTCGTTGAGCAGGTGACAGAATGCGACTTGCAAATGCGATGTTTTTGATTACTGTAGAGCCATCTTCTTCAATTTCCTGAAAAATATGTACGCATAAAGCAGTGTTGGAACTGTCGGTGGCAATGGAAAAATTTCTGGTAAGATCTGGGTGTGATAAAAGTGGTGCATTCAGCAGAGAATGTTTCAAATAACATTCTCGTGAACAAAATTCTGCGTATCAAAAGTATTGTTTACGTTACTGGAATATGCAATCTGTGCTGTATCCGGTTAAATTCTATCGTACGTGTTATTATTTTCGGGAGGATGCTGTGGCATTTCGACTATTTGAACAGATCTGTTATTTCTTCTTGACGTATTACACTATGGATGACACCTATTGTCTGGTTCATTCATGATTATATGTTGTTGCTGAAGTTCTTGCTGCTGAAAAGATCGACTGTTATTAAATGTACGCTGAAAATTGTGCTCATTAATTTTACGTCTGTCATGATAGTCACTTCTATACGGCACATTTGCGATAGGAATTGAAATAGTGTGTTTCTATACGTAGTTATTTCCTTGCTGCTGTGCGTTACTATTTGTTGTAGCTGAGACTATACGTGCACGCGGCGAAACATTAAAGCTTGGTTGACCTTGTATACTGCATTGTTGGTTAGGTATGCTAAGCGGCTGACTTTCATGCTGTTGTGGTGAAAAACGTGCATTGTTACCAAAAATGTGGTTGCGACTGCTGAAATTTTGTACATACTGATGATTAAAATTTTATCTGTTATTAAAGTTCTCGTGGTTCTGGAGTGCCTAATGAAAATTGTCACTTTCAGTAAAAATTTGTTTTATCGGGTTTTCATTACTCGTTTCTTAATACTAGATAGAGCAATAGTTAAAGAGCTGTTTTGATAGATATAAAGGATAGTAGAAGAGAAGGCAGCAGTGCAGAAAACTAAAGATGAAACAGCACTACTACAGCTCGGGGCCCTATGCACGCTACGGCACATATTCATTAAAGCGCAATGAATCCCCTGAGGTCAATTACGTACTGCAAATAAATTTTAGCTTTTGCGTTGCAGGCAATAGCGGTAAAAATCCAAACACAAGTTGCTGTATTCTTGCTAATTCTAATTTCTGCATTATATGCAATGCTGATAAAAATACAATAGCAAATTGTCGCATCAGGTTCAAAGCTAGTTTCTGCATTACAGGTAATAGCGGTGAAAGTACAAAAATAAATTGTCGTATACAGTGCAAAGCGTGTACCTGTACTCTGTCATTATTAAATTCCTTACATTTTCTTACAAATGCAAATTGCTCGAAATCTACGTTCTTGTCACTCAGTTTGAGAACACGTTCAGGTTTGTGTGAAAGTCTGTTTGTCTGTGTCATTTCGGATTTCAAGTTGCGTAGCTTTTCAGATTTTAAGTCGCGTAGCTTTTCGGATTTTAAGTCGCGTAGTCTCTGTAAATTGCTCAAATTATACGCGCTGCGTATGTCTGACAAATGTTCGCGACGTGGCGGATTCTGTGACGTATTGGTGACTGAAATATTTTTCAATTCTGTTACTTTAATACTTTCGTCAATTTGGTTGATCTGTCGTGCAAATTTCTCATCAACTTCCGTATTCAGACTGTGTGGAATTTCTGGTAACTCTAAATTAAACTCGTCGCGAATCTGTACTGCGTTTTTAGGGCATTGTTCGGTGACTGCATTAATTTCGTGTATCTGTGTTGCGTTTGCTGAACATTGTTCAGTGACGGCATTAATTTCGTCTTTATGTGATTTTGTTGTGCCTACACGTGTACTTAATTCTTGTGCAACAGTGCCAACTTCTTCATTACTGTTATTAGCACAAGCCTTAGTATCCTCACGTAATTGTTCTTTACTGTCCTGACATTGTACGGTAACAGCTGTAATCTGCTCACTATCTTGTTTGTTCTGTTCTTTAAGGTCGTCTTGTTTTTCGTTTGTGAGTTCGAAACTTTTATCAATTGTTTCGCTAAATTGTTTGAAATGGTTGTCGAAACTTTCATCAAGTTGTTTGAAATGGTTGTCGAAACTTTCATCAAGTTGTTTGTGAAAGTCGTCTTGTTTTTTACTAATTTCATTAAGTTGTTTGAAACAATCATCCATCATTTCCTTCTGCTGTTTGTACTGTTCATCAATTTGTAGCAATGTTGCCATAGTTTGATCAAATCTAAAATGAATGTCTCTATTCTCTTTACTGTGTGATGGAGTGTCTGCAATTGTCACATTTTGTGTATCCATTTGGACATTCTGTAATCTACCAAAGGGTTTGCCAGTCGAATGTACATTGTCAGTCACTATTTCGGGGTTAAATAAATCCGTCGTACTTTTCGTACACTGTCCATTCTCATTAGAAACATTTGTCTGTACGTTAATTGAATTTTCCAAACCGGGTGAGTTAAGCTGGGCAGTGCTCATTAGAATAGAGCGTCTCGCGTCTTCAATTGTCGTCAAATTAACAGACGAGACAATTGAGTTCGTTTCTTCATCATTAAGATAAAAGTCATCATTAGTGGTTGGAATGCACTGATTGTCAGTGAACGCAGGATTGTCATCATTACACTGCGTGTCACAAGTCCTATCGGTAAAATTGTTTGAGTCGGTAATTTCATTCACTACACCTCGCGATGTAATATTAATAGTCTTTCGCGGCATTTTAACACAAATCACAATTATTCACAAATGAAACAAGAACAATGCAAAAATTCAACAAATACAAGTACAACAGAGAGCAACGAATTGCCGTTGATCTGTGGAAAGAAAGTCACAAAATTAGTAAAAGCGTTGCACCAAATCCTAATTATATTTAAGCAAATAAGAGCAGATATCTGACTGTTTCTTAGAAGATTCCCAAAGAAATACGATCCTGGCCGGATGTCGCCAAGTGTAACCTCCCCACCGAAAATTTTGTATAGCAAACTTAAATAAATAATGGAGCCACGAAGCAATATCGTCCCCACAGAAATATTTAAATAAAAAATAATAAATGGAAGCCAAGTGTAACCCTCCCGCAATGAAGTCTATTGATAATGACAATTAAATGTAAGAATCGCAATCTGACCCAAGTGTAAGCTCTCTACAAAAATGCAAGACATAAAAATGTTCCAAAATTCGGATCCCCACAAAAATGAAAGATAATTCAATGATAATGAAATTTCTGTGACAATGAAAACTCAATTAGACCGAAAAGTCGATCTTTGGCTCTGTGCAAAAAAATCAGAATTAATTTCTTACCTCACTATAACTGCATCTGCTCTTATTTTTCGCCATAGCTTGGAGGAAATGCATCGCAAATATTTTTTTTTTGAATTTAACTGAAACTTTTGTTAAGGGAAATATTTTTTTTAATTAAATGGCTCTTTTGTTAAAATACTTTCAAAACAAAATTATTATTGGGGCACTTCTCGAAAATTAATTACAATAAATATACATTACATTATCTGATGTGCGCAATGCAGCTTCGTTACCTTATTTAACAATATATCTCATTTAGCATCTTGACCAGAGACCCATGTCGACGCCCGCGGACAGCGTCCCACTCGCGACTCTTCACACAACTGTACTAGACTACTACTGCCGACAGACTGCTGCGTACAACAACAACTGCCAACTCCCTACATGCAACTGCTCTCTCGCAACTCGCACGCGCTACCACTCTCGGGTCAGAGATTGTCATGGCTCGCCATCGCTGCATACGTGTTTCAATCTACATCTGGAATTATGGTCTGGGGTGCTATTTCGTATGACAACAAGAGCGTTCTCGTGGTTATCTCACACACCCTTACCGCAAATTTGGTGATTCGACGTATGGTGGTGGCATTCACGAACGGCATTTCAAGGGGTGTTTCCCAACAGAATAACGCTCGCCCACATACCACTGTTGTAACCCAACATGCTGTACAGAGTGTCGACGTATTGTCCTGTCCTGTTCAGTCATCAGATACGCCTCCAATCGAGCAGATACGGGACATCATCGGACAACAACTCCAGCGTCATCTGCAAATAGCACTCTTTGTGCTGTATTGACCGCTCAAGGGAAACAGACATGGAATTCCATCTCACAAACTGACACCCGGCACCTTTATAACAAAATACATGTACGTTTGAATGCTTGTATTCAGCATCCTGACGGTTACACCGTTTATTAATGTAGCAGAATTCCACATCTGCAGTGGCTTATCTCGCGCTTGTTTTAACCTGTGATCCTGCAGTGTTGATCACCGGAATATGTTACCTAGACAAATGTATTTCTGATATTTCATTACTCTACATTAATTATTTTATGGCGTTGCGATCTTTCTTCCTTCAATGTAATCGAACTACCAACATTTGCACTGACTACTTGACTCCTGAAAAACAATCACATAAACTTTACTAACTCGTATACTGGAAAAACTGTCGATGTTGAAAATAAAAGTTTTTTTCTATTTTGAAGCCCAAATCAAGTTTACTATGCTGTGGCCCCACTACTTCCTTTAACGTCCTTCGTTTTAGTTGGTGAGTTATTCGGAGCATGAACTTAGACGTCCTTTTAATCATTATCTCATCGAAAACGGTTTACATTATTCAACCGTAGTAATATTAAAAGCATTAAAATGTCTAACATCTGAAAAATCATTAAGTTTTTTCAACAAAATCTACTTTTTCCCTCTCTTATGCTCTTATGAGTGTCCGACGACCTTCCAGCATATCTTGGAAGTTGCCTTCATCGTTAACACAATGCCTTAGGTCTGGTTTGCAGTTTCTCAGCTCACGTGTCGGAATTCGTAGTTTTCTCATCAGATCATGACTTCCCACAAAACACGTGTGTCACTTTGACGCACAGTTAATTACACGCACACTAATGGTAAAAATAAACCTTTAACTGTTATTTGCCACATGGAAGTTTGTTTCCAGTTCTTTCCTGGACGTAATACCTAAGGAAATAATATTTTTCCTTAAACGACTTGATGTCGAAGATACTCGTATTATCTTAACTACGACTGCTGTATTCCATAGAAAGTCACTTCCGTCTTCATTGTTGTAACCATTATCAATTTCGCTGATGTTACTACCATAGGCTAGTAAATTAACAATGAGTTACTCTACGAATCAGGTAGGATTAGTGGGGGGTGAGTAAACTGTAATGTTATGCTAGGCATTTTTCTACTTAGTTTGATTGGAGTTTTGCTACTGGACTAGGTGGAATATATAGTACAGAACTAATTGAGTAGGGAGGATTCCCACTAGATAAAAAACTTTATAATTAATAATGAATGATGGACGAACTGCGATATCTCAGACCCTTGGAATACAGCAGAAGTAATCTCTCTTTTCAAGGAGGAGAAACGTAGTGACTGTGAAAAGTAACGTGGCATCAATCATCTAAACACTGGCTACAGGCTATACTCAAAGATAATCGATAAACGCATGAAGAATAGCACATAAACTATACTTTATGAAGAAAAAAATGGATTTTGATCACGTCATTTATGCACAGAAAATGTTTTGCAATTAAAAACGTTGTAGGAAAACGTAGCTTAATATAGAAACCCACGAGGTTTTCTACCGTGTGACTTGTGATAGCCTACGGAAGATGGATGTGAATATCTTTATCACCTAATAGAGGTGGTGACCAGTCTATACACAAATACACGCACTGTAATAAACACAGGCAGTAACCGATTAGAAGAAATGATTGTTAAGCAAGCTGTTAGACGAGGCTATGGACTACCATCTCCCTTTTTCAGTGTTTACATTGACTTCGTTCTTCGCAAATGGAAATGTAAAGTAAAGGAAAGAATTGAGAGATGGAATGAGAAATACCTGAATTTACTTTTGCTTGCTGATGGTATTTCTGTTATTCAAAAGAGTGAAGATGACCTCCAAACACCAGTACACGAACTGAAAGAAATATGCAAGAAATACTACTTAAAAATTTCTGGTAATATAACAAAAATTATTTTGGCTAATTCAGTTTTAGAATAGATCTCTCAAATCTCTTATTTGGGCTGCGCTCTAAATTTTGATTTTGACTCTGATATTGAAAATAAAATATACGAATTCCAAGCTATCTGTGGTAACATTAGCAGGACATTGGGTCATAATGTACAAAAAGAGACCGCCACTAAATTATATAAAGTGGTATACGGTGGAAGCAAAAGATGCGTTAGCGCGAAAAAAATAAATAAAATGAAGTAAATGCTGCTCCTAAGGGAGGCGAAGGGTTGCACAAGAAGATACATGACTATAAATTAATATATTAGAACAGAAGTAAATATTTTTAACATGAATGAAAACGTTAAAAAATATCGCGAAGATTAGAGAGAAAACCAGGTCACAGAATTCCCCAGAAGATCCTGAACTACAAATGGAATAGGAAAAGAGAAATTGAAAGACCTCGAAAAAGGTGGGAGTGATTATGTTTGTGAGTCCGGAACAGGCAACAGCCTAATCCTTGAAAGGAAGATGATGATAATGATGATGATTATTGTTATATTGCTAGAGGAGGCCGAAATGCACGCTATAAGCTCACGCAGGATGGCGTCAGGTCTGAAACACGATACGTAATGAATGCTATAAAGAAAAGTACGTAGCTTCTGGAATACTTAACTTTAATCCATCATTTGTACATCGCTCTTGACGATACAAGTTAGACTCTTTAGATACATGCAATATAACGCTAATGGCGCCTTGCTAGGTCGTAGCCATTGACTTAGCTGAAGGCTATGCTATCTATATTCTCGGCAAATGAGAGAGTCTCCGTCCGTGTAGTCGCTAGCAAAGTCGTCCGTACAACTGGGGCGAGTGCTAGTAAGTCTCTCGAGACCTGCCGTGTGGTGGCGCTCGGTCTGCGATCACTGACAGTGGCGACACGCGGGTCCGACATGTACTAATGGACCGCGGCCGATTTAAAGCTACCACCTAGCAAGTGTGGTGTCTGGCGGTGACACCACATTTATGATGATTATGATAACGACGACGATGACCGTTTCTCGAAGTCTTTATGTCATTATGTTCATCATAAGATTTCTTGCTTGACTTACATGTCAACATTGCATTTCATACAATTCAATAGCACCACTAGAGTGGCACAATGATTACTTTTTTTTACAAACCGCTGCAAGAAAGTCTCGTTCTTTATCATATCTCAAAGCATGTGATCAGTGCACATAAATATCTTCTACATAACATAGTGTAGTTTTGAATGGCTCGAAAATATTTAACCATTTTTTGCAGATATCTTCGTTTTCCCTGAATAAATTCTGTTTATTTGTCGCATCTTTGTATCGACTTGAAAACAGGTATCAAATGCGAAGTCGTCATTTTACAGACAGTACTCCAAAGAAGAAGATGGAACCTGAACACGGACAGTATACGAAGATGGTTAAACACGTTTACTTTCGACTGCGCAAATGAATTTTGCTGTTGACGGCAGTTTTAGTGATAACCATTTATTTTAATTTTTTGACACGACATTAAGATCGGTACTTGGAAATAATTAATGATATCTATTGATTATCAGTTGAACAAAACTGGTTTTCCACGCAGCAACATTCTACAACGTAATGAGAACTCACAGTTCACAGAAGCGATGTGAAAGTTGAAACACACCCTCCAGTCCCGAGCCTTCTATCATACAGTCAGTGCGTAGCTACTTTTCAAGTTGCATTCATTGCGGCTACTGCACTCTACCAAGTATCAGCTATTTATCGAAGCTATGCTTTAGAGCATTTACTACTAACTGATTGTCCCGCATACCTATAACGCTGATTAGATAAAGAACTGAGGAAGTGAATAGGGTCATATGCATAATAATACAGACAAAAGTCGTGGGATACCGAAATGCACATATACAGATGGCGGCAATATCGCGTACACAAGGTATAACAGGGCAGTGCATTGCCGGAGCTGTCTTTTGTACTCAGGTGATTTGTGTGAAAAGGTTTCCGACGTCACTATGGTCGCTCCACTGGAATTAACAGACTTTGAACGCGGAGTGGTAGTTGGAGTTAGCCGGATGAGACAATCGGTTTCGTAAATCTGTGGGGAATTCAACATTCTGAAATCCACAGTGTCAAGAGTGTGTCGAGAATACCGAATTTCAGGCATTACCTCCCACCACGGACAACAGTGTCTGAAGGCATTCACTTAACGGGCGAGAGCTGCGTTTTTGTGTAGAGTCGTCAGTGTTAACAGACGAACGCTGCGTGAAATAACCGCAGAAATCAATGTGGTACGTACAATGAACGGATCCGTTAGGACAGTGTGGCAAAATGTGGCGTTAATGGGTTATGGCAGCAGACGACGAACGCGAGCGCTTTTGCTAACGGCACAACATCGCCTGCAGCGCCTCTCGTGACGGTATCGGTTGGATCGTAGACGCTGGAAAACTGTGGCCTGGGCAGATGAGCACCGATTTCGGCTAGTAAGAGCTGATGGTACGTTTCGAGTGTGGCCCACACCCCTAGAAGCCATGGATACATGTTGTCAGCAAGGCACTGTTCCATAATAATGTGAACTGTGTTTAAATGGAATGGAGTGGGACATTCGGTCCAACTGAACCGATCATTGACTGCTGGGAGACCCATGTAACTGGGTCACAATTGTTCGCTATTCTTTTGAAGAACATTCTGGATAATTCGGGCGAATGATGTGGCAACTCACACTGCCCGACATGAATCGCACCGAACCTTTATGGGGCATAATCGAGAGATCAGTTCGTGCCCAACATCCTGTACCGTCAACACTTTCACAATTATGGACGGCTATAGATGCAATACGGGTTAATATTTCTGCAGGAGACTTTCAACAACTTGTTGAGTCCATCCCACGTCGAGACGGTGTACTATCACCTCAGTGTATATTCCCCACTCCATGCGGAAAGGAAAAGTAACTTCTCAGAAAATTCCTTACATTGATACGAACAACCTTATGCCATTCTCTATATAATGACTTAGGGAGCATATGGCAGAAATGTGCGCTACCTGATCAAAAGTACGCGATCACCTATCAGTGCACATTAATACAAGGTGTGCCACCCTTCACCTTTATGCTGGCTTCAACTCTTCCTGGTATACTTTCAATGAAGCGTCTGAATGTCTGTGGAGGAATGGTAGCCCACTCCTCCTCGGGAGACGAAACCAGTGACGATAGTGATTCTGAGCATTGGAGACTGGCGCGAAGTCGGCGTTCCGACTCTTCCCAAAGGTTCATTGGGGTCAGGCCGGGACTCTGAGCAGACCAGTCCATTTCAGCAAAGTTATTGTCACTAAAGCATTGCTTTACAGATGAAGTTCTACGGCAGGGCACATAGGAAGTACACACTTCTGTAAAAATGTTAGTATTCTTCCTAGTTTAGAGTTTTCTTCAGCATAGTAAGGGGACCATACCTTAACCAAAAAAGACAGCCCATAACCTCCTCCGTACTTCATTGTAGGCGATATACTTCAAAGCAGATAACGTTCTCCTGGCAGTCTCCAAACCCAAACCTTTCCACCGGATTGCCACAGGCTATAGCATGATTCATCACTCCAAATCTCTCGTTTCTAGTCATCCACTGTCCTGTGGCATCGCCCTTTACATCACTTCAAGCGTCGCTTATCACTGAATAAAGAAATGTGTGGCTTTTCTAGAGCTGCTTGGCTCCTGTAACCCATTCTTTTTAATTTACTACGCTCAATCAATGAGATGTCTGGACTAATGGTAGCAGTTTGGAACTAGCGGGTGATCCTGGCAGCTGATTTCATTCAGTCTGTTAGAACCCCACTTCACAATGTGTGACAGTACCTGTTCGTCATTACATGATGTCTTCTCGTTTCCACTTCACAGTCACGCCACAAACAGTCGATTTGCGCGACTTCGGAAGCACTGAAGTATCTCTGATGTATCTGTTACTCAGGTGGCGTCCAACGAACAGTGTACCTTTGACATCTGACTGACCCGTTCTGCTGTTACTGTTTCTCTACAACGCCATACTCCCCATCTCCAATTGCGCTGCCGTGTCCGCCTTTCATTACATCTAGTGGTCATTCCGCATTACGTGCCGGTGTCCGGATACTTTTGATCAGATAGTTTAGATAACGCAAGTCTACGCTAAAGTGGCTCAAAAGCTAAGTTTGAAATTCAAGCTCCCACAAATTAAACGTTGCTCTGTGTCAGCTATGTAGTTTCTAGGGACACAGTATTACAGAGCGAGCTAGTAAAAGCTGATCAGAATACTGTTTTAGGCATTTCGTGACGAGGTAATGTAAATAGTTCAGACATCATTAGAGCACTACCGAAGCAAATACGTATACGAGAAAATTTCGCTTAAGTCAAAGACAGCCACCAAAACAGTCTGATAACATAAAAATGCTTGTTACCTGTGCAAACAGGAACTAAAACAGCGCTGCGCCAAAGTATCATCAAAAAGGACTCGCATTTTTATCCCTAAGAATTTCCTGTTGTGAGTTGTTGGAAGTTTCTACACAAACTTTCTTGTACATAGTTCTGTTAGTCATTTCTGAAAGATGTAGTATAAGGACATTATCATCCTCAGTTTTTAATTTCTTCAGATGAGGTCATGTTTAGCTTTTCTGGCTACGGGCAATCAAACGCTATTATGCACCATTAAATCTTCGTAACAGTAATGAGTAGATATTGTTTAACGTTATAAATTACGGGCAGATTTTGTTTTTGGCACCCTATATGATGTCAGTTCCACTTCCAAATAGCTTCTTTAATTTATTCTGTTTAGGGATATGAACATCGGTGACGACGAATCACTTCTGCATGAATAGCTGCAATGTGAGCAGCGTTCAGCAGATCGGGTGATATAATATGCTCATATTGCTCATTTACTGTTTACGCCGCTGGTAACACGAAATTACTTCTGCTTACCACATTCCATATGCATCACAATGGTGAAAAAGCATACCTTCCATCGTAATTTATTGATAAAGTTTCATCAGACTCTGTGTCTTTTAGGAAACTGTTTTCTCCATCATTAAGCGGGAAAAAGTATTCAACCCAATGCTTGTCAGACCACAACGAACACGTCACGCGAAATTAATTTTCATGCGCGTGTGGCACCCCGCCTGTCTCTCACGCTTCGCAAAGCCGAGAAGTAAATCGGGCGTAATTAACGTATTCCCAGCTGCGAATGTTAACGACGTGTGCTGCACCAGCTGCTGCCCAAGCACAGCCGAAACCGCATTTCCTACGCAGCACAACAAACGCGTTAGCCACCCGTGAATAAAACACACGAAGTCGTGGTAACTGAGATGATTCTGCGTAGGGTTCAGTACGTTTATTTGGCCGGTAGAAAAGATAACGTATTAGTGTTTGAGCATATTCCCTGATTGCAAATGTTTACTCAGCCATGTAGAAATACTAGGTGATTCCAAGAATAGGTGGCTAACTTCCTGTTTCTTGTAAAAGGTATTGTCTTAAATGGTAAAAAACTGAATCTAGTGTAAAGCTCTGGATAGACCGTTACACCGAAAAAGCCCATAAAGTCTCAGTATTTATTACAAAGCGGTTTGTAACTGAAACAGCAACTAGCCACAACAGTGTTTTAAATAGGCTTATTTGAATTAAACCGTAACCGGTTTCGGATTTCTTAAAAATTTGTCGTCAGATGTTTGTTACAAGATTATTGGTTTCTTTCTGGGACCTCGTTTTGCATTCATTATCGGTTTGTTGCACTAGGATAGACAGACAGGTTTTGTTCACTGCTTGGTAATATTTACGGGAGAATTAGTACACATTACAAACTTTCAGAAAATTTCATAGCCCAACAAACTTTCACAAAATTTCATAACCCTACAATCTTTCACAACATTTCATAACCCTTATTGTCTTTCGTACCTCACCATATATTTACGAAGAAGCCTTGTTGAAAACGGTTCTCAACAAACGCATGAGGGCTACAAGATCGGATTATTATTCGTACCATCACGAATGAAAGTGGTTTATCAAGAATAATGATTCTGCAGTTTACACTCTCTAAAATTACTTCTATCAGGTCTTTGCTTCATATAGGTCAGAGTAATGTTACGTAAAGCATCATGCAACATCATATTTGTTGAAACGCATTTGTGGAAAAGGGTTCTTGGGAACAAGGAGGTTCCCTGCAACGACGTTTTCTTTTTTTATGCTTTTACGGTGGTAAAAGGCTATTTGGGGTAGACCAGTAATAATTTTATAGTGTGCTATAAAGACTAACCGAATGAAACGTTCCATACAAGACGAGCCAATTTTTTTTTATTTTTTATTGAGAATGATACTTTGAAACAAGTCTCTGTCATTGCAAGCTCTTTGCTTTGTGTTTTGGAGGGAGGTAATATGCAACGAAACAAGAAAATTTGTCGAGTGAACAATGTGTGAGCAATTATGCAGTAGAAGAGAAGCATTTCTGATTAGTTAAGATGAACAACTGCTTATAGCTGTTAACGTATCCTTTTTTTGCCCGTGTTATCTAGACATTCGTGGTTCGAGTGATGGTTCCTGTCATATAGTGGAATATTGATCATTACTTCTAGGTACTTCATCTGGTGTCATCACATTTTCAACATTTGTCGTCAGCTTTTGGGGCATATCGAGACATTTGCAGCCCCGTGCGTCTTATGTTAAATTACTTGTCTCGGCGACATCTACGTCGCTTCGGTGGTTTTTTAAACGTTAATAAGAAGTACCGTACATGTAAAAATACCTATACTGGCGAATAATGTAAATGAGATCTGGTAATACCATTAAGTGAAATTGCACATCAGTGCTCAATGATAAGGGACTAGCTGACACTGAAACACCGTTGAGCCTTTGTAGTCTATTAGCAGCTAGCTGCCAGAGGTTTTATGAACCAAACAACTTGTGGCGCCACCTTTCAATAATAGCTCGCTTCTCATCGGGAAATAGTTGAGAGATTGCCATCGTATGAAGAACTACTTCTGGTCACTCTTCTACTAAAAAAGGAAAGCCCAAATGGTTGAAAAATGAGATAACGTTCAATGCATATTAATCGATTGACCAAAGGATTGTATTTCACACTATTTGAGGACCTAAGTTCGCACGACAGTAAGTTTTTCAGTTATCTTCTGATGTCTAAATCCTAGTTTTACGAGTTGCTTGGCCACATAAAAGAAGATATTAGTGCAATCGACTCGTAAGCAAACTAATGCGTTCCAACAGAGGAGAAATTGGTCCTCACACTGAGATAAATAATGCTGTAGTTGCTATTTTTATTCTCATAATATATCTTCAGCCATTTCCTGTAATTTCACAAATTGCTTTTACTAGTAATCGCAGTAAACGTGTGCTAAGTAAGGTAGACAGAAACAAACAACTAAGTAAGACTATGAACATGTATGTTTACTTGTAACTCAAGAAACATTTCCATTGAAGGTGAACATAACTACAAAGTCTATGATAGGTTAGTATTCGAGATGGTGTGGTGCACTTGCAGAGGGGCTGCTTGATGAAACGCGGAAGGAGGAAATTCTGTGAGCTGATGAAATAGGTACGGCACAGGTGACACAACATGATGCGGCCACTGTTGGTTACCCGGGGCTTCCGTCGCTGCAATAACTGAAATTATGCCGGAACGTAGTTTCAGGAGGCACTCTGCCAATTTATGACAGAAGGAAGTGCCTGTCTTCATCATTCGCTTCCTCCTTAGGATGTGCTTCTGCAGCAGTCGTTTTTTGTTTAAAGAAACAAACACGAATTCATCGTCCTCATTTTTACGTGCCTTCCTCATTATTTTTGGATGTTCCAAATTCAGATGTATTTTCACACCTGTCTACATCAGCTTCTGTGCCAATATCTTCATAGTCATGGTTACTGTCGTCTTACTCCATACTGCTTGTTGTTTTCTCGGAAATAGCTTCCAAGAAGCGCAGTTGATCAAAATATATGTATTATTTTTCTCAAAAGCTTGAGAACCACGTTTTACATTTCCCTTCTTTTGAAGCCCTCGAGATAACAAATAGATATCCACTTCTTCTGTGCAGCTGTCAATGAAAAAAATAATAATAATAAAATTGCATGAGACGGTGCTGCAATTCTCGGTCCCGTCGACATTTATTTTTGGTCATCAGTCTACTGACTGGTTTGATGCGGCCCGCCACGAATTCCTTTCCTGTGCTAACCTCTTCATCTCAGAGTAGCACTTGCAACCTACGTCCTCAATTATTTGCTTGACGTATTCCAATCTCTGTCTTCCTCTACAGTTTTTGCCCTCTACAGCTCCCTCTAGTACCATGGAAGTCATTCCCTCATGTCTTAGCAGATGTCCTATCATCCTGTCCCTTCTCCTTATCAGTGTTTTCCACATATTCCTTTCCTCTCCGATTCTGCGTAGAACCTCCTCATTCCTTACCTTATCAGTCCACCTAATATTCAACATTCGTCTATAGCACCACATCTCAAATGCTTCTATTCTCTTCTGTTCCGGTTTTCCCACAGTCCATGTTTCACTACCATACAATGCTGTATTCCAGACGTACATCCTCAGAAATGTCTTCCTCAAATTAAGGCCGGTATTTGATATTAGTAGACTTCTCTTGACCAGAAATGCCTTTTTTGCCATAGCGAGTCTGCTGTTGATGTCCTCCTTGCTCCGTCCGTCATTGGTTATTTTACTGCCTAGGTAGCAGAATTCCTTAACTTCATTGACTTCGTGACCATCAATCCTGATGTTAAGCTTCTCGCTGTTCTCATTTCTACTACTTCTCATTACCTTCGTCTTTCTCCGATTTACTCTCAAACCATACTGTGTACTCATTAGACTGTTCATTCCGTTCAGCAGATCATTTAATTCTTCTTCACTTTCACTCAGGATAGCAATGGCATCATCGAATCGTATCATTGATATCCTTTCACCTTGTATTTTTATTCCGCTCCTGAACCTTTCTTTTATTTCCATCATTGCTTCCTCGATGTACAGATTGAAGAGTAGGGGCGAAAGGCTACAGACTTGTCTTACACCCTTCTTAATACGAGCACTTCGTTCTTGATCGTCCACTCTTATTATTCCCTCTTGGTTGTTGTACATATTGTATATGACCCGTCTCTCCCTATAGAATTACCCCAAATTTTTTCAGAATCTCGAACAGCTTGAACCATTTTATATTGTCGAACGCTTTTTCCAGGTTGACAATCCTATGAAAGTGTCTTGATTTTTCTTTATCCTTGCTTCCATTATTAGCCGTAACGTCAGAATTGCCTCTCTCGTCCCTTTACTTTTCCTAAAGCAAAACTGATCGTCACCTAGCGCATTCTCAATTTTCTTTTCCATTCTTCTGTATATTATTGTTGTAAGCAGCTTCGATGCATGAGCTGTTAAGCTGATTGTGCGATAATTCTCGCACTTGTCAGCTCTTGCCGTCTTCGGAATTGTGCGGATGATGCTTTTCCGAAAGTCAGATGGTATATCGCCAGACTCATATATTCTACACACCAACGTGAACAGTCGTTTTGATGCCACTTCCCCCAATGATTTTAGATATTCTGATGGAATGTTATCTATCCCTTCTGCCTTATTTGACCGTAAGTCCTCCAAAGCTCTTTTAAATTCCGATTCTAATACTGGATCCCCTATCTCTTCTAAATCGACTCCTGTTTCTTCTTCTATCACATCAGACAAATCTTCACCCTCATAGATGCTTTCAATGTATTCTTTCCACCTGTCTGCTCTCTCCTCTGCATTTAACAGTGGAATTCCCGTTGCACTCTTAATGTTACCACCGTTGCTTTTAATGTCACCAAAGGTTGTTTTGACTTTCCTGTATGCTGAGTCTGTCCTTCCGACAATCATATCTTTTTCGATGTCTTCACATTTTTCCTGCAGCCATTTCGTCTTACCTTCCCTGCACTTCCTATTTATTTCATTCCTCAGCGACTTGTATTTCTGTATTCCTGATTTTCCCGGAACATGTTTGTACTTCCTCCTATCATCAATCAACTGAAGTATTTCTTCTGTTACCCATGGTTTCTTCGCAGCTACCTTCTTTGTACCTATGTCGACATATACACTAGAAAATTTTGGACTTTTTCTACTGAGGCAGTCGGCTACAGGGAAGCCACGAAGTATTGCTTCAGTGCTGGAACACGTTAGCAGTGCGGATCGACCTCGACGTGCCTTTTGTCATGCTCTTCATGCCTAGACTCGAACAGTAACGATAAGGAGTCTCCAGGCACGACCAATGGTAATAGAAGAACACTGTGTGCGTGACCAGCTGCTCAGAGTGTTCCGGAAGCAGGCCTAGGGCCCACCGCAGTCTCCAGTTGACACCGTCTCTGTGTCACCTGTCGCCGGACGTGGGACTCTGATTATTTGACTAGCCACGGCACCAGCCGTTACTACGGAGACAGATTTCCAATACAGCAGATAAGATATTGATGAGAAGTCAGACAGTGCCAGAGGCGTCTTCAAATGTTATGTGGCAGGTGAGGGCACTTAGAATTTCTACCCTTATTCCTTAATTATACTCACTAAGTTCCGTAATCAGCGCCACCTTGCAGCAGTCGGAGCTCTACAACCAGGACACTCAGTCTTTCACTCATCGAGTAGTCTGCTGGGGTAAGAACCCTGTTACTGTAGCGACATCTGCTTTACACTCCCTCTAGAGACACCACAAGTGGACACAGTATGGCAAGAGCACTCCAAATACAAAGAGAGAGACAATGCCGAAATTAACCCAACTTCTGACGTGAGAAATATCGATACTCCAATAAATGGTTACGAAATAAGTTTGTATTAGGATCATGGCTCAAAGTTACTTTACATTACAACACACTTTAAGAAACAGTACAGATCCCTAATAAGTCGTTTGTTCACCTTTTTCATTTTATAACCGATAGCATCTTTCACGTATTTGGCCTCAGGTACGACGATGGCTAACTTGTAGTTTCAGTTTAGGATTAGTCAGGATTAGTCACCACTCGACAAATATATAAAGCTACTTGGGAGCAAGTCAAAGCAATATGCCTTCCTGAGTGAACGATTCTGGCAAGATAGAGCCACAGAATTTTTAGAAAGTCTAACTTTCCTTACTGCGTGGGTGCTACTGACGATCGACAAATACGAGTTGTGAAGCCTGTGGGTATTGGATCTTTCTATTACAATTAAGAAACTATTTTTCTGTTTGGCCTGTAGCAATTAGTGAGCGATCTTACAAGCTTTCTTTCCATTGGAGCATAAGGAAAATGAGTTGATGCTACAACTTTCAGGATAAATGTATTATTGAAGAAACCTCAAAATAACACTTTAAAAATACCCTCATCCCAGGAATCGTTTATAGGAGTCGTTTCTGGGTTTTGCTGATGAAGTATTTGGACTCTCACCTCCCATACTCAGACAATACTCAGCAATACTCCTTAATGTCGAGAAACGTGTGTTTAACTACAAACTGTGTAGAGCACGCCGCCACATAGAAAGTTCATTTGGAATTATTGCTAATAAATGGAGGACTTCTCACCAACCTGTAAATGTAGAATTAACATTGTGTGAAGACATTGTTAAAGTGTACTGTGCTCTTCACAATTTCATTAGGCAAAGAGACGGTTTTCGAACTGAAGGCACTCTGATAGGTGAAAACTTGTTTGACCTACAATATGGAAATGAAGTTCGTTTAAAGAAAGCTACCAAGTTGAGAGATAAGTTTGCCGGTTATTTTGTGGGTGAGGAAGGCGTTCTCCCATGATAAATGGACCGTATTTAAAAAGCTTGTTGAAACCAGTAATACTGGCTGGATGAATGTATTTCAATTAAGTTTGTACACTTTCGACTGGATTAGCTATATCTCATTTTATTATTGTTGATTGTATTTACTATATGTTTGTTGTACTGCTTAATCAGTAATAAGAGTTTCTCTTACACTCGTAAAACAATGAGAAGACTGTGTATCAGTAAAATTTTAGATTTGTTCTAAATAATCTGACAAGGAAATCATCCTGCTTGTCGCCTCCAAATCAACAGTCATGTGTTGTCACGTAAAAAGCAGATGCCAAATTCCAGCTTGAAATGAGAAAATATAAAAATCGCGGACATCTAATTTCTTGGCTAGGTGCGTGCAACGGAGAGATTCATACCCAAGGGTGTTACTACCTACCTGGTGTTACATCTAGTGTGGATTCGTAACATTAAAAAGAAATGCACTATTTAGTCCATGTTTGTGCTTACACTCTCATAAGTAATAATGCTCGTAATCAGTCTGGCTCGTTCATTGTTACATGCGTTGTATATTTGTGTTAAAGAACCGGATGATAGCAATGAAAATAAAATCAAACTATGTCTCGAGATGACAGCTGCTTCTATACTGACGCAGTGAAATTAGTATAAAACTCACCCAAAACATTGTTCTCGCTCACAGGTTTCTCCTCGAATTCGAGAATCTGATTCTTTACAATTTTGTCCCAGGAACACAATTTCTCTGCTTTCTCAGAGCATGCTTCTGCCATGACATCCCATATTGCAAGTTTCTTATCAATCGCATCAGCTGGGTCTCTTGTTTTTATTGTATTTTCGAAAATTTCATTCAATTCCTTAACATCTCGGTCAACCGTATTTTGTATTTCCATATTTAGATACTTATTAGGAAAATAATAATTTTGGAACGCAATCCAACAGAACGAAGTTAAATGTGTTGTAGCAACTAACTATTGAAGGGCTGTGGGGCTAAGAGCACGTCCCAGTGCGTCGTATCGTATGCGCGCGCAGAACCCTCTTGAAAGAGTGGCGTAACTAGTGGCTCACGGCTAATAGGTTCCATATACGTGCCCCGTGACGGTCTTGGGTAACTCCAAGTGGACAGAGCTGTTGCCTGGCCTTTCAGGTAGTGGGTCACTGGTGTCGCTATTCGCCGTTGGCTAAGTGGCTCTCTCCAATGCCCTTAAGAGACAATGATCCAAACACTCTGGAAGCTAGCGGCGCTGCTAATGTCACGCACCTAATAGGGGCCTTACGGCTCTTTGAAGAGGTTTAATCGTATGCGTGGCTCTCTTCGAGGACTTGTCTTGCTGGCTGTTACGAATACCATCGGAGGTCGTACGACGAGGTACGAGGTCTGATCCCTGTGTTGCTGGCGACCGTTTACAGTGAAGAGCATGGTTACACTGTTTTGAAGAACCACCGCTTCCCTCTGCTTTTACAGTCGCGGGCTGAATCTTAGCACAGTTTCCGTTCCTGCTGTCTTGGTTGATGTATGGACTGCTACCAGCATTCCTTATTTCACCAAGGTTTGGCATAGAAATAAATGGTGAACCCTTGTTTTGAGTGTTATTAATTACTGCATGCGATTCACGAAAACTCCTGCTCTCTGTTGAGCTCCAGTGACTGAAATATGTTTTGCGTTT
This sequence comes from Schistocerca americana, assembly GCF_021461395.2. NCBI lineage: Eukaryota > Metazoa > Arthropoda > Insecta > Orthoptera > Acrididae > Schistocerca > Schistocerca americana. Next base: position 351,560,166 of record NC_060121.1, on the reverse strand, counting down.
TCACCTGTAGCTTTGTGCAGCTTTTGCTAGTGGCCATTATTTTGCCCATGTTCTACAGTGGACCAGCACCCCTGATAGCTGGATAATGCCCGAGTTATTGTTAAGAACATTGTAAAAGAGCTCATATTTTGCCCCGTTCTAGTTACATTGTTGCCTAGTAAAACGTAAATATTGATTTTTTGAAAATGTATATTTGTTTTATTCTGATCCCTTAGGTGTTGAAACTGTTACAAAACATTTGTATCACTAGTTGTCGGTTAACTATCAAGCCCTTATGAGTTAACCGAATACAATATCTACCGTTTTTACTACACCAAAATCAAAGATCCTCGTGCAATCTGTAATTTGTCTGTTATATGATTTTAATGTATTTCCTGTATTTGCTTTAGAGTTTGAGCAGTATAAATCAACTGTGTGATGTGTGGACTGAAGTGAAGTTCACAGGTCAATAACCCTACGTTGTTTAAACCATTCACTTCCCGCTCCCTTATTTCTGTTTTAAATGTGTGAGTCAAATGCATTTCTTTGCCCTTTTGTGATTTATTGACTTTCTGGTTGTGAACTTAACTAACATTAATTTTCTTACTGACTTAAAAGACTGTTGCAGACAAAACGTTTCGGAGTCTTAAAATTTTCTTTAAATGTTTAAAGTGTCATTCAAATGGTATTTATTTTAATGCTTGTTTTTAAGCAGACGAAGTAATTGTCAATATTTTTCTGAGTACCTCTGGGAACAAGTTTTAGATGTTTATGAAATTTAACAATCTCTCAAAAACTGAATTGTCACTAAATACCTCTATGTCATTTTTATTATTGCAGTTTTCTACAACTTAACAATTTATTTGCATTATTTAATGCCATTGAGGCCAATTAAAAATTTGTGTTACTATTCTGTACACCAGGCACTTTACCACTCCTACATCCATTGTCCCTCCCATCTCAATATAAAAATATATATTGTATGTGACCATTTGTTCAACATATCCTCATATCCTTCTAAACTAAATTTTATGCATTTGTCCGGAAGGAAGCACGCGGACATGAGAACAACCTAACAACCATCTTTTGCGTAAGATATGGTGGCTCGTTTCACCACTGGCTATGAATAAACACATTCTAAATCAGCATTTCTTGATGTATTTTATAAGCGATATGCAAATACACTAACTGATTTTATTTAATAAAAATGGCTTTTAAACTACTATATCGAAAAGGAACTGGGTTAACTACTTTTTGAAATATAGAGGACGTTACGTAAACTACATGGCGCAAACTGACGCTGCTGTACTTGTTGTAAACGACACCTCAGTTTCCTTCTGCCTGTACACAACGAAGTCGTGCGCCGGCATGTACTGTCGGGGGTTGTTTGACTGTGACTCAAATGGTGTGTTGACTAAAATGGGCAATTTCTGTTGGGTAATTTGGTGGTTAGCTTATTACTCTATGTAACTAAGTTCTGATTCTGTAATTTCCTTGTTTTTTAGCACCGAAGATGATGCCTATTTGTAACTGGACTCTGGATTTGCAAGAACTATAAAAAAACGATGGTACTACTACTGATTACTGTGTTCCTAGCTCCTCGCAAAGATTCCGTATAGGTGGTGAAATGAGAATGGGTTTGTAGTAACGTAAGTCTAGGAACAACACTTTTTTATGCGGAACAATACATTTTCATAATCTGTTGACTTGCTTCTCACTCACTTCTTGACGACTGCTTTCCTTTCATTCTGTTCGGCTCTTGTTAACTGCCGTCTGGTTTCTCTACAAGTTGTAAATAGCCTTCCGCTCCCTGTATTTTCGGTTCTAGGCGCTACAGTCTGGAACGCGTGACCGCTACGGTCGTAGGTTCGAATCCTGCCTCGGGCATGGATGTGTGTAATGTCCTTAGGTTAGTTAGGTTTAAGTAGTTCTAAATTCTAGGGGATGATGACCTCAGAAGTTAAGTCCCATAGCGCTCAGAGCTATTTTGAACCCTGTATTTTACCCATGCTGTCTTCAGAATTTCAAAAGAGGTTCCAGTCAATGTTAAAGAAAGCTTTCTTTAATTCTACAAATTCTATAAACGTACGTTTACTTTTCCTAAACCTATCTTCTAAAGTAAGTTATAGACTCAGTATTGTCTCCTGTGTTCCTACTTTTCTCCGGAACCCAGACTGATCATCCCCAGTAAGATTCTATCAATTTTCCCATTCTTCTGTAAAGAATGCTTGTTAGTAATTTCCAACTATGATTTAGTAAACTGATAGTTCGGCAATATTCACACATTTCAGCACTTGCTTTATTTGGATTTGGAATTATTTCAATCTTTTTGAAGTCTGAAGGGATGTCGCCTGTCTCATACATCTTGCACACCAGATGGAAGACTTTTGTCATGGTTCGCTCTCCTAAGGCTATCAGTAGTCCTGACGGAATGGCGGCTACTCCCAGGGCCTTATTTCGACATAGGTCTTTCAGTACTGTGTCCAATTCTCCTCGCAGCATCTTATCTCCCATCTCATCTTCATCTACGTCCTCTTCCATTTCTACAATACTGCTTTCAACTTCATCTCCCTAGTAGAGACCCTCTACATTCTCCTTCCATCCTTCACCTTTCCCATCTTTGGTAGGGTTTCCATCTGAGTTCTTGATATTCATACAGCTGCTTCCCTTTTCTCTAAAGTCCTCTAATTTTCCTGTAGGCGTATCTATATTCCCCCTAGTGAAACATGCTATCGCTACGTTTTTCCTCTAGCCATTTCTGGTCAGCCATTTTGCATTTCCTGTCAATCTTATATTTTAGATGTTTGCATTCCCTTTCGTCTACTTAATTTACTGCAGTTTATATTTTCTCCTTTCACCAGTTAAATTCAGTACCTCTTGCGTTATCCAAGCCTTTGTACTGGGCCTTGTCTTCTTACCTACACACATCAAAAAAAGTTTTGCATCCTCCGGTTCCCAGAATTCCTGAAGGTAGACGTTGACTGTGGATATTGTATCACAGACACAGTCCCTTTGACTGTTCAGAGACGTCACTAAACCCGCCCAAAGATGTAAACAACCACGCATGAGCAGCGCCTATTAGACGAAGGGGGTCCGACAGTCAGTCAGTTCCAGTCATTCCACCAGGAAGGAGGTACAGGGCTCGTGTTGTTGTAGTTCAACCATGCCTAGAGGGTCAATACCGCTGAGCCGTGGTAAAAATTGCTGTTTTGAAGAGCGGTCGACCGTAGTGGCCGTGCGGTTCTAGGCGCTGCAGTCTGGAACCGAGCGACCGCTGCGGTCGCAGGTTCGAATCCTGCCTCGGGCATGGATGTGTGTGCTGTCCTTAGGTTAGTTAGGTTTAATTAGTTCTAAGTTCTAGGCGACTGATGACCTCAGAAGTTAAGCTGCATAGTGCTCAGAGCCTTTTGAACCATTTTTTGAAGAGCGCACCGCAGCGCGTAGTGTGAAGCAGTCGCCCTCCGTTTCTGGCGGTGGCGCCGCTGTGGCAATCACAGCTTTGGTGTCTCCCTCTGGTGGGAAAGGGGAAAGGTTGCCTGTTCACGTACATTTAAAGGGCGCTATGAGTTCGCCAGTCGGACAGTCTGGGTCAGTCTCTCGTCCCCAGCTTCATAGTCTCTCTCTCGTCCGCATTTGTTAGGCAGTTAGTGTCTGTCTGTCATTCGGAGTGCTAGCATGTCTGTCGTTCGGATCAGCCTTTGAAGCCGGCAAAATGAGAGTCTTTCCACTCCGCCAGTAAGAGAACTCAGCGAGTGGTCGCCCGGTCGGGACTTAGTTCCTGCATCTGAGTTTGCGCGCTAGGCCGCCAGTCTACTCGAGTTTGTTCAGGCAATGGTCATTGGCGGTTGGATCGATCGGTTGGTCGGTCGCGCACTGAGACACAAGATGACTTGCTCGTCTTGAACGTCGGCGTATGTGAGGTCGCCACTTGAGTCCAGTGGGCCGCGGCGTATAGTGAGTGGTAGTGACTTCGCGGTCCACACGAGAGCAACAGGAGCCAAATCAGTCTGGCCGGTGCGAGCTGCGACGCCGTGAGACGGGAGATCGGCGCGCCTTCCTGCGTCCGTTGAAGCGGCTGGCAGCGGACGGTTCGGGAGAGTGATTTGGGGATGCTGCGCCAGGTCTTCTCGAGAAATCGCAGTTTATTAGAAGTTAAGTGATTGATGATATGTTGTTTGATCTACTCTTGTTAAATTCTACTTGTTTTAATGGTGAGGTCACCAGCCATTTTGCTTTGGGGTCGTCCCAGCATTCTTCTCCGTTTGCCCACCTGCGGGAAGGTAGCTGTTTATAAATTGAGTGGTCCGTTTTTCCCTTGTGGAGTAGGGGCGGGTTAGAGCAACCTGCGGTTCGGCTTGTTCGGTAATCTCCCTATCAATCTACCGTACTTTAGTAGCTGCCTCTGTCATGTTTGTCGGATTTGATGTGTTAACGAATTTATTGTTTAGAGTGTAACGGCCTAATACCTGAAATTTGTTTTGATCTTTGGAAACTTTCATATTATTGCCTATGATCTTGAGAGGCGGTATCTGTGTACTGTAGAGCATCTTAACTATTGTTTGGCCAACCTTCTAGAATTTTATATAAGATTTCATTTCATGGGCTTTTATTTAAATGATCATTTTAGTATATAAAGTTGCCACCCTTTCACCGTAAGACTTTACTTAGAAGTTAAAATCAAGTTGCACCTTCGGTGGCAAGGTTAATATTTTAATTACTTGTGTTTTGTACCATTCCCATCCCTTCTACAGGGGGGTGCATTGTTTGTGTGCTTGTGTAAATTGTTAAAACTCTTAGTTTAAAGTTATCTGGTGTGTTGCAGATTTGCACCAGTGTAGTTTTTCAGAGGCTGTTGTGTGCAGTCGTAACTACGGCCGTGTCAAAAGGGAGCGGCAAGGTTCTCTGCCCGAAAGCTCATACAGTCAAAACGTGTTTCTTTCTGCCTCTGAATAAATTGTGACTTTTATATTATAAATTTAAATCTGTTTCTTTAAAAAATGCTTTTTCGCACTATTTAAGTGAATAAAATTCCCATTTGTTAAAATGAATTTGGTTATGATTTCGTCAGTTACTCCCTGGCAACTACTTCCATGCTTACATAGTGTGATGAAATGTGTTAATGTTCTTCATGAATCGCTAGTAAATAAAATAAATTCTTAAGAATATTCTTTGAAAATAAATCACGGTTCAACCGCCGTACGATCACGTCCGCATTGTTACTTTGTGACAGGAAGGGCTCTCAACAAGTTAAGTGTCCAGGCGGACATGGAGGACATACAGAGGCAGGAAAAGTCGATGACATGCCTTCCTCAGGCCGCCCAAGGACTACTAGTGGAGTGGATGACAACTACCTATCGACTGTGGCTCGCAGGTACCCTGACGGCATCGCCACCAGGTTGACTAATGCTTTTCGTGCAGCCACAGAAAGTCGTGTTACGACTCAACGTCCATGGCGAGGTCCATCTTTGCAACGACGACACCATGCAGTGAGGTACAGATGGGCCCAACAACATGCTGAATGTACCGCTCAGGATTAGCATCACTTTCTCTTCACCGATGAGTGTCGCATAGCCTTCAACCAGATAATCGTCGGAGACGTGTTTGGAGGAAACCTGGTCAGGCTGAGCGCCTTAGACACACTGCCCAGCGAGTGCAGCAAGGTGGAGGTTCCCTGTTGTATTGGGGGGGGGGGGGGGGGGGGAGGGGCATTATGTGAGGCCGACGTACGCCGCTGGTGGTCATGGAAGGCGCCGTAACGGCTGTACGCTGTGTGAATGCCATCATCCGACCGATAGTGCAACCATATCGGAAGCATATTGGCAAGGCATTCGTCTTCATGGACGGCAATTCGCGCCCCCATCGCGCACGTCTGCGAATGACTTCGTTCAGGATAACGACATCGCTCGACTACAGTGGCCAGTATGTTATCTAGACATGAACCTATCGAACATGCTTGGGATAGATTGAAAAGGGCTGTTTATGGACGACGTCATTCACCAACATAGCCGGCCGCTGTGGCCGAGCCGTTATACGCGCTTCAGTCTGGAACCGCAGGTTTGAATCCTCAGATGTTATGTCAAAAAAATGGAGCTGAGCACTACCAGATTTAACATCGGGGGTCATCAGTCCCCTAGAACTTAAAACTACTTAAACCTAACTAACCTAAGGACATCACACACATCCATGCCCGAGGCAGGATTCGAACCTGCGACCGTAGCGGTCGCTCGGTTACAGGCTGCAGCGCCTAGTACCGCTTAACCAAACCGGCCGGCTGTTATGTCCCATAGCGCCCACAGCCATTTCAAACATTTTTAACCTACCAACTACTCTGAGGGTTCTACGCCGAATCGCCGTTGAGGAGTGGGACCATCTGGACCAAAAGTGCCTTGATGAACTTGTGGATGGTATGGCACGACGAATTCAGGCATGAATCAATGCAAGATGACGTGCTAATAGGTATTAGAGATACCGGTGTGTACACAATCTGGACCACCCCCTCTGAAGGTCTCGCTGTATGGTGATGCAACATGCAAGTGTGGTTTTCATCAATAAAAAAGGCGGAAGTGATGTTTATGTTGATCTTTATTCCAGTTTTCTGTACATGTTGCGGAACTCTCGGAACCGAGGTGATGCATAACTTTTTTTATGTGTGTATATGGTCCTCCGCCGCCTGCACTATTTCATCTCTTAAAGCTGCCCATTCGTCTTATACCGTATTTCTTTTCCTGTTCTAGTGTATTGTTGCCTAACGCTCCCTCTGAAACTCTCAAAAAACTCTGGCTCTTTTGATTTAACCAGGTCCCATCTCCTTTATTTCATACATCTTTTTGCAATTTCTTTAGTTTCCTTCTACAGTTCATAGCTAATTAATTGTGGTCGGAGTTCACATCTGCGCCTGTAAATGTCTTGCATTTAAAAGTATGGTTCCGAAATTTCTGTCTTATCATTGCATAATTAATCTGAAACCTTCCAGTTGTAATTTTTCCTTCTATCTTTTCTTTTCTAATTCTGTTCTACGTAATTATGTAGCTCTCAATTCGTTCGAGCAATCAATCATTCATGATAGGAAATACAGTCATAGCTCAGTCACTCAAAATGATTCTGAAATTTTACTTGTTAGAATGAAATAAAGCGATGATTCTTCTTCTCTGCAGGCTCGTGCTTTGCGGCAGTCTGCTAATCTGCACAAATAAAATGCCTCGTAATTTTGGGAGCGTTGTATAATCAGTCGGGAAACCTCAGATCAAGCGGATATTTGGCTTTGATGAAGTTTAACCTTCCGAAGAAGCAATGGAGCTCTTGGATTATTAAGTGCAGGTTCGTATCCAGTCTTTCGGAAGTCCCTTCTGATTAACAACTACGCAATATATCGATAAATATCATTAATTCTCAAATTTAAAAATACACACCATTTACTTGAAGGAGCCATCTATATATATTTCCATTTAATCGTACAGTTCATATCAGTTATCTTCTGTAATAAATCTCAATAATCAGATTACAGTTCTTCCAAACCAAGCTCTGGCTAATCGGCACGAAGACAATCTCGGAAACTCCCGTTCTTTTTTTTCTAACAACCACCAGAGAGAGTACTACAAAGAATACTTATGCGCTCATGGCATAGCTATTGTATGAAACTATTTTGCGCATGGATTCTGCGAGTATGATGATAGAAAATTCGTAAACGTCATTCAAGGGTAGAATTGTATCAGAATAATTCATCGAATATAAAGAGATATTACAATTGCCCCTCGCAGCGAGCAAAGTTAATGATAATACACTTTGCGAGCTAACAGAAAAAATTTGTTGGGTTGTTTATTCAAAAGAGGAATATTTTGAATTAGTAGAATTTTACTGTAGAGAGTATGGGTAACATGTTAAGACAATAAGTTACGGGAATACCTAAGCTGTAGCTTTTACATGTACCGGGGTATACCCGCATCCCGAGTACACAACCAGGGAAGATGTAGATTGGTGTAATTACGAAAAAGGTCTACCCATTTGGGAACTGGCCTTCACAGGGAAACCCTGGAAAACCCGGAAGAATAGACCCCAGCTCAGGTATTAAAGAAGATAGGAAAGCCTAAATCCAGTAATTTTGAAGTATATAGAAGCTCTATAGATTAGATCGAAGGAAAAGTGCCTCATAGCCAAAAAAAAAATTTTACAGTATTGCTCAAAAAAAAATTTTCAAAATTCTTCTTTCAACGATGTAGCCGGCGATCTCGTTGTGAAGTCGATGGAACAGGAACACTGGGTACGGACACCGGGTAGGCGACGTACAGCGTTTGGTGGATGAGGCACGGAGGACAGGCGATGGCTTATGGTACAGGATAGAAGCTGGTAACGTGCCGTAGAAACAGGAAGATGATCTCAGGAACAGATGGTCAGGTACGTGAACATGAAACAGGTTTAAAGTGGAATAAGAAAAGGTTCTGACTGCATAAATCCCTGGAAGAGAGTGGATTAAGGCAACGAAGTCCATATTTCATCGTTGAACTCAAAATCGGAGTGGATTCTTATATTCTTCCATCTGTACTAGACTGGAACATCCATCAGTCCTGACAATCGCGAATTTTTTTTGTAGTCCTCAATACCAAAGTTGTTTTGCATTACAATTGCTGATTGTCCAAAACATTGCCAAATAGACTGTGGGCATTTAAATTTTGTTGTAGCTCATATCGAATGTATTCCTCTCAAAAAAAAATTTTTAATCTAATCTTCGTTTTGTTATAGTGCAGGTGGAAGTAGAGCATTGAATCTGTCCGAGGTTTGCTTTCAATTACGAAATTAAGGATAAAATTTAAGTTTACACCTGATGAAAAATTTTAAACATAGGCATATGACACTGACTCCACAAAAGGAATAATTTGAAAAATTTTCATCATTCTTATAATTAATTGATTTATAGGTCCACTTGCAAATAAATATCATTAATGATGACGTATGTTCATTTAACAAATCATCCAATCGCAGAATCTTCTTCTTCCTCTCATGAACATTTATGGAAATATATTTCAACAATTATGTCCATAATATGAAACACACAAACTGCTATTCTTAAAATGTTAATTAAAATTCTTAAATTAGTTCTCCTGGTAAAGAAGGCATAATGAAAAAATCTAAATATTATAATAATTTTCTCTCGCGCAACCAGAGAGTTTCTTCAATTGTTTGCAACAGTGACATTATCGACTGTTGCTTCATTTCACAGTTCATTTGTTTTCTTGCGCGAACAGCGCACATCATACACACAGCGTATTTACCTACATATCCCACACTGTTCAAGTTTCACACGCAATTCTCACATAAGTGCCGTGTCTTGAGGAAATGTAGATGCACTTTCATTGTATATCACTGTGGCTTCTGCTCATAGTCCACACTTACAAACACTAGTAATTAACAAATTCTTCTACCTACCTTAAAAATTTTGTGCTAACTATCACAGGAGTAATCTCACTGTCTCTTAACCTATCACAAGAGTAATCTCACTGTCTCTTAACCTATCACAGGAGTAATCTCACTGTCTCTTAACCTAGCACAGGAGTAATCTCACTGTCTCTTAACCTATCACAAGAGTCTCTTAACCTACCACAAGAGTAATCTCCCTGTCTCTTAACCTCTAGACAACATAAACTTCTTGATATTTATATACACATTCGACTCATAGTCAAATTCCACACTAAATTCTTCTCCATATTTGGTATCACAGATCTACGATCCTTCACTAAATTTCTTAATATCATTATGCGGGAATAATCCCTTTATCCTTTTCGATTCGGGATATGCCAACAAGTATGATCCAGGATTTGGTATATTTACAATAACATATGGTCCGGTATAAATAAGATTCCATTTCTTTATGTTCTTCATCAGTTTCGAGTAATGGATGTGCGCCTCAATAAACCTTTTCTCCAAGATGAAACGTCTGAATCCGGTGAATCCGTTTATCATATGTCAATTTCCGTTGTATTGCCCGTTTAGTTAAATTGACAAGTGCGAGTAGAATTTTTTCTTCCCATTTTAAATTCTGGTCTTCATACTTTTCGTCCGTTGCCTCCAGGTTTTGGAACGACTAAGAGCGGAGAACAATATGGACTAGTTGATGGCTCAATCAAGTTCCATTCTAACATTCTATTTATCTCCCTTTGAACGGATTGTTTTAAACGCCAGGGGATCGGATAGTGCGTGTAACAGTAAGTCTGATGTGGCTTCACTTGTAGGTGACAAATATACCCTCTAATAATTCCTGGTTTCTCATCAAAAATCTCTTCATATGCCTCTAACAAATAATGAGGCTGCTGCCTTTGTTCTCCGGTAAGCTGATTTGATTCACTAGCTTTTATCATTGTTGTTTGGTTAAAGTCCTCCTGTTGCATCAAATCCTTTGAAAGCTCCTTCCAACGACCGTTTGTAGTGTCAATTAATTGAATTATGGCACCGCGACAATATTTCTCATGCACCGTTTCCTTTCTATTTAAATCCAGTGCTATCTCTTCTCCATTTAATCTAAATTTAACTATTCCTTCCAAAAAATCTATCTGACAATCGTATTCCTGCATACTCCCAATACCAAGAATACAGTCCACTAATAACTTCTCCACTACAAGGAACGTGCATTTTATTGCTACATTTCCCATTTTCATCTCTAATTGTGTTTGTATTTTGACATTGGGAGAGCGTGCTCCAACAGCTCCGATGATTTTGCAGTTCTGTACTGGCAAAATTGGTACCTTCTTCTTCCTAATAATTCTCCGAAAAAGAGCGCCTGAGATGACATTGGCGGAAGCGGCGGTGTCCAATATCACATTCGTTGGAACTTCCTCTATTTCAACACATACTTCCGATACCGGAACACTCGATCGGTCATTATGACACGTTATTAAATCCTTTGTTAACTCTTCAGTCAACAGCTCACCATCATTATATCTTAACATTTGTAATTTTACTGTTTCGCCCCTAACAGATCCCCTGACCGCTCCTCCGGGGCACGATGGGGTCATGTTTAGTTTGACTGATTATTGGTCCGATTGGTATTTATCTCTTCAGCTACTTCAGTGATTATCGGTTGTTGTGGTGAATTCGGTCTATATTGTCTTGCTTGATTTGTGTAATTATTGTTGTTGTTTTGCTGGTGTTGGTAGAACTGTCCTGTGTTGCCATACATTGGATCATATCGATTAAAATTCCTACTGTTCCTAAAATAGCCCCTCGCTGCACCATTACTAAAGTTTCCCTTATGGTAATAATTACTGTTTGCATTTTGTCCATTTCTAAGTCTCCTCGGAGAGTGTAGTTGGTTATGATTATTGTTACTGCTACTATTACTGCCATTCCCATTCGAGTTGCAGCTCGGATTCGCTTCTGTTACTCTTCTTTGATATGACATTTCTCTTGCCCTTTTAATGTCCTCCTCAATTATATCAATATGATCAAGCGTAGTCATAAATGAGTCTATATCCTTATCATTTATATACAACAGCTGATTCCTTATACTGGTGGGTAGTCTGGACTTGAGTATTCTAAGTATATCCGGCAAAGAAATCGGTACATCCCAATACAAAGATTTATTAATGTATTTCTCAAAATATCTCTTTAGAGATCCTCTAGAAAATGAGAAAGGCTCAGGATATAATACTTCCTGCCTAAGTCTTTCTTGTACTCCAGCAGACCAATATTTTGCTAGAAAAGCCTGCTCAAATTCTTTGTAACATTTACAAGAAGATGTTTGTCCGGATGCCCACAATGCTCCTGTTCCTTGTATATATCCAGATACAAAACTAATCTTTTGCCATTCTGTCCAAGATCGTGGAAATAAACCACTGAAACTTCGAATAAAGACTACAGGATGAACATTCTTTTTGTCAGGGTTAAAGATTTGAAATTGTCTCTGTTTAATCATCTTCTCCTCAACGGTACTACGATTCCAAAAATCATCCTGTTCGTACTTTTCCCTGTGGCTATCCGTTATATCGAATCTTACTTGTGACGTTCCAGTTCTGTCTACATCGGATCTTGACGTGGACGGAATGTCACGCACAGATTGAGAGTTTTGTTTCCTACTTCTCGGTGTTTCTAAATCCTCCTGCGAGAGATTTAGTGATCTTTCGATATTTTCTTTCCAACGCGAGAAATCTTCGCCAAGTTGTTCTCGAACTTCCTTTAACCCTTTGTTAAAAAAATTATCCTCGGAACTCTCTGAAATGGACTGTAAAGCTACTTTCACAGTTTCTTCTATGGTTTCCGAAGGAGAATTTTGCCGCTCTAATGTCATTTCTGAAAACTTTCCCGCAAGTACATTCATTCTATGTTCCACTGTCTCCTGTTTTTCCTTCACTTCGTCAAATTGCTTCTTTAGATTGTCTTGGGATTCTGTTATTTCTGGTATCATAGCTACGGAACACTGTATGTCCTCTTGAGCTTGTATTACTTGAGGAAACAGTTCTACTTGTTTTTGTATCGTGTCAATTTTGACGGATACATATTCGGTTAGTTCCGCTTTTAATTTACTATTGTTTTCTTGGCATTGTTGGCGGACCTGCTCAATTCGAGCAATAAGATTCTGTTCGGTCCTTTCTGCCTGTTCCTTTATTTCCTGTGTCTGGGTATTTAATCTCTGATCTAATTCGGTAAAGGTTGCTCTTAACTGATTTTGTAATTCTGTTTGATTTTCGGCTAGTTGATTTTTGAATTCATTTTGTATAACGGATAAGTCTCGTTTCACCTCCGCTTGGCCTTCGGCTAATAGAGACAACTGTTGCATAATAACAACTAATGTGTCAACAACAGTCTGATCAGCTGTTGTATGAATGTTTTCTGAACCAGCGGGATTATTTATATTGCTACCGCTAGCCACAACAGTCTCAGAATTGTTATCCGTGGCCTCTGCTCCTGCGCAAACAGCTGAAGGCTGTTGCACGTCTCGTTGCTGATTCAATGACATTTTAAATGCCGCTCTAGTCAATACCATTAAATAACTGTCAATATCAGGTTCCAGTCACTAAATACAGTTTCAAATTTACTGTCGTAGACACACTTAACTTTCTAATTACTTCACAGATGGTATAAAGTTCACTGCTCAGATACGAAAATCACACAATATACAGTTCTACAATCTAACTACTATCTGGAAAAAAGTTCTTTCTAAATTGATTTCAAACTATTTTAACTACAGGATAAAAAAAATTAGATTTCTCTGGCCTTGTTCTGTAGTCTCGGTGTTGTCCAATAGTTGACATCGTTTCTTGGTATCAGCAATCTTTTACTATGGGCACCGAATCTCTCTTCAGATTAGTTACCTCTCGTTCTCGTTGGTTTTCATGAAACAAAAAATACATATATTATATAACAATCCAAGAGAGTCCTGTCACACTGGCGCCACTGTAATTTTTCCTCCAATCTTTTCTACGTAATTCTGTTCTACGTAATTATGTAGCTCTCAATTCGTTCGAGCAATCAATCATTCATGATAGGAAATACAGTCATAGCTCAGTCACTCAAAATGATTCTGAAATTTTACTTGTTAGAATGAAATAAAGCGATGATTCTTCTTCTCTGCAGGCTCGTGCTTTGCGGCAGTCTGCTAATCTGCACAAATAAAATGCCTCGTAATTTTGGGAGCGTTGTATAATCAGTCGGGAAACCTCAGATCAAGCGGATATTTGGCTTTGATGAAGTTTAACCTTCCGAAGAAGCAATGGAGCTCTTGGATTATTAAGTGCAGGTTCGTATCCAGTCTTTCGGAAGTCCCTTCTGATTAACAACTACGCAATATATCGATAAATATCATTAATTCTCAAATTTAAAAATACACACCATTTACTTGAAGGAGCCATCTATATATATTTCCATTTAATCGTACAGTTCATATCAGTTATCTTCTGTAATAAATCTCAATAATCAGATTACAGTTCTTCCAAACCAAGCTCTGGCTAATCGGCACGAAGACAATCTCGGAAACTCCCGTTCTTTTTTTTCTAACAACCACCAGAGAGAGTACTACAAAGAATACTTATGCGCTCATGGCATAGCTATTGTATGAAACTATTTTGCGCATGGATTCTGCGAGTATGATGATAGAAAATTCGTAAACGTCATTCAAGGGTAGAATTGTATCAGAATAATTCATCGAATATAAAGAGATATTACACAGTGTCTCCTGGTATTTTCCACGTTTACAACCATCTTTCATGGTTCTTAAACCAAGTGTTGGCGAAGATTGAATTGTGCTACTTCGAAAATTCTACTAGGCGGCTTTCTCTTTCATTCCTTTCCCCCAGTCCATATTCACCTACTTTTTGCCTTCCCTTTCTTTCGCTACTATCGAATTTCAGTCCTCCATCACAATTAATATTTCGTCTTCCTTACCTGTCCGAATAATTTCTTTTATCTCATCGTATATTTCTTCAGTTTCTTCATCATCTGCGGAGCTACTTGATAGATAAACTTATACTGCTGTGGTAGGCGTGGGCTTCGGGTCTGTCTTGGCTACGATAATGCGTTCGCTATGCTGCTCATAGTAGCTTACCAGCATTCCTATTTTCTTATTCATCAGTAAACCCGCTCCAGCATTACCTGCATATGTTTTTGTATTTATAACCCTGTATTCATCTGACGAGGCCGGCCGAAGTGGCCGTGCGGTTAAAGGCGCTGCAGTCTGGAACCGCAAGACCGCTACGGTCGCAGGTTCGAATCCTGCCTCGGGCATGGATGTTTGTGATGTCCTTAGGTTAGTTAGGTTTAACTAGTTCTAAGTTCTAGGGGACTAATGACCTCAGCAGTTGAGTCCCATAGTGCTCAGAGCCATTTGAACCATTCATCTGACGAGGAATCCTGTTCCTCCTGCCACAGGACTTCAATACTCACAATACATCTAACTTCAATGTATCCCTTTTTAAATTTTCTAACCTACCTGCTCGATTAAGGGATCTAACATTCCACACTCCGTTTTGTAGAACGCCAGTTTTGTTTCTCCTGATGACGACATCCTCCTGAGCAGCCCCCGCCCGGAGGTCTGAATGAGGGCCAATTTTGCCTCCGTAATATTGCACCCAATAGAATGCCATCATCATTTTGCCACACAGTAGAGGTGCATGCCCGTGTAAAAATTACGACTTTAGTTTCCCTTTGCTTTCAGTTGTACCACATACTAGCACGGCAAGGCTGTTTTGGTTGATGTTGCAAGGCCAGATCAGTCAATCATCCAGACTATTGCTCCTGCAACTACTGAAAAGGCTGCTATTTCTCTTCAGGAACCACACATTTGTCTGGCCTCTCAACACATACCGCTCCTTTGTGGTTGCACCTACGGTTCAGCTATCTGCATCGCTGAGGCACTCAAGCCACCCCACCGACGACTGAGTCCACCGCTCACTGTGCAGAATACGCCGTTCCAGAGCTTGTGTATGAGCATATCACGACCACCAAATGCATTCGCACATTCAAACCGGTAAATGGATGCAAAAGGTTTGTGAGATGATTCTGTCTCTAAGGATAAGTGGATCAGCAAATGCGTCCGACCTCTTGTCCATTTACATGTATAACATTCTCTAGGAATGAATAGCGCACCATTGCACTCCTACCTAGCTGAGATTACACAACAGAAAGTAATGCTGTTCATCAGTATCTTATACGTTTCCAAACATTCACCAGTTCAATAACAACTTAATACCATGTAATGTGTAACTAATTTACCCGTACTAGTTGCTTTATTGTACTCACCATCCATTCAAGATATATGCTGGTATGAATTTTTTATTGCCTCTTATGTCAGAAATCATATCCTCAAGTGTCTCCTAACTTAATATTCACTCTGTTTAACAGAAACGTTATTGTTTTCATTCTGAGAAAGATTGTGCTTAATTTGTTAGTTTTTTAATTTAATTTACTACTTTGTCCTCGTACAATAACTCCAGTCACTCGAGTTGGTATTATGACATAAAATAGTCCTAGTGTTGTAAGTCGGACTCCATCTTGGGTGATTTAACTGGACGACTGCCGACGTTCCTCTTACGACTGTTCTGCGCGTAGCAGAGCTTCTAATGCAAGTACTACTGGAGGCAAGTATTTAACACACATAACTATAAACAAATTTGAATTTCAGCTTATTTCCAAATTACCTAACCAACTGCTGCTAAGCTTCCTGCTAAGTTACCTCCGCTTACAACAGAAAAAATTATTTATTAAATACAAATCCATTTAAAATATAATTCAAGTTTCTTTTTGCAAAAACATGTCTAACTTCTAGTATTTGGTTCAAAACGGATCTTAAGAAGAAAGCTATTGATAACCAAGGAAAGTGTGTGAAATTGAAACCTTAACATCTCTTGGCTGCAGCTAGACGAGAGAAATATGAAGATATGACAACATATAAAGCATCACAACTACATGGTGTCCACTACAAAACCATCAAGAAGTTTTAGATGGAAAATGAAGACTCCTAACGCACAGAAATGGAAATGAAACAGGCCATCGTCTTCTCAGCCACACTGCTGAGCTGCAGGAGAATATATTTTGGATTAGTCGTGCTACAAGTCAGATAACTTCCTTACGATTTACCGCATCCCAAGAAAGACAGCATATGTTTAATCCTTCAAACCTGTTGGTGATTAAAAATCAAATAACGTTATTGTTCGAATTTTAGGACTCCAGAAAATGTGTAAGAACTGTTGAAGGTTCTTAGTGGATCACAATAAGAGGAGCAAAAAGGACTCGTTGACCAATTGTCTCAATGTAGTTCAAAGCGAGCGACCGTCCAGCCCATCAACACCCAATTCTGAAATCTTAAACAACGCCCCAGATGTTGCAGGCAGTTCGTCCAAACAACAACGCCAAGGCGACGTGAAAGATGACGATTGAAATTGTGGTGTTTGCTTGAAAACTTACTCACCTGATGTGAAGAAAAGAAACAGGTGCAAAATATAAGGGGACGACGACATTACAATAATTCCGACGTGGTCTGTCCGCCCCATTAGTTGAATAGTCAGCGCGCTGGATTGCCGCGCACGGGGACTCGGGTTCTATTCCCGGCTGGGGCAGGAGATTTTCTTCCCTCAGGGACTGGGTGTAGTGCTGTCCTCGTCATCATTCCATCCCCACTGTCGACGCGCAGGTCGCCCAATGTGGCGTCGCACTCAATAAGACCTGAACTTGGCGGCCGAACTTTCCGAGTGGGAACTCCCGGCCACTGACGCCATGCGCTTATTTCCATTTCCGGCGTGGTCCTATCCTGGACTACAATAAGAGCAAAATAAGCTTCAAACACAGACCGAATGCTGTTTTTACTTAATAACCTATCATGACAACTGCCAAAAACTTACAAAAAGGAAACTGTCTGCATGTATGACAATTGTTGTGAACGTTCCACGACTAAAGATAGGGACTACTGCAGTATGCAGAATGAAACTTTATATTGCGTAGATACCTTACCACTATTAAGATTGATAACTGGGTGTTGTGTGATGTCCTTAGGTTAGTTAGGTTTAAGTAGTTCTAAGCTCTAGGGGACTGATGACCATACATGTTAAGTCCCATAGTGCTCAGAGCCACAGCCACTATTAAGATTTCTCTTAACAACTGCAAAATTACTATTTAAAAAAGAATCTTAGGTTTCAGAATGTTCTCTGTTAACGTAAGAAGGACCGGTTTCTCCCGCATAAGGCATCATCAGGCTATTTGAAGATATAAGGGGACGACAACTTTTCAATAAATCCGTCATGGTCCCATCTTGGACTACCAAAATAGCAAAATAAGCTTCAAAACTCACCGAATGAAATTATGTAGAGCAAATTAACGTAAACCACGTTAACAAATCAGAAATTTTCTGCACCGAATAAAACGTACTAAAATGCAACCTATGTGGAAAAAATATTGAAAATTAATTAAATAAAATCACCAGGATCTGGCACGAATAGAGAGCGAAGGAGAAACCAAAATGTGCGCTATTACCTCATGGAGGCAACGACTGGAATAGCAATCCAAAAGAGGACCTCGTATGTAAACTGTAAACACAGCCGGAGACCTGTCCGTATTCACATAGTGCATGATATGAATTATGGGAGCTCATAAAAATAATGACCACGACGGGAAATTAGAGAAATAAGGTGTCATACGGAACTTTACCGACAGTCATGTTTCTCACGTGCCAATCGAGAATGGGACAGGAAAGGGAGGAAAGATAGTAGCACCAAAATACCCCCCGCCACACACCATAGGGTGAAAGGGAGGAAAGATAGTAGTACCAAAATACCCCCCGCCACACTTGCTTGTAGGGTATAGATGTAAATGTATATACATGTCTAGCAGCTCTCATAAAAAAAAATCTTTATTTTTTATTTTTTACTTTTTTATTTATTTAATTTATTTATTTATTTGCAAACGTCTCAGCTGTATCATCTAGGTTTAATTGACTAGCCAACATCTATTCCGAGAAAAGTACATATAAATATGATAAACCTAAAACGCGATTATGTGAATCCAAACAGCGATACAGCAAGAGCTGTGCTTAGCTATTGCTGAGTGGGCGAGAAGACTCCAACGGAGAATTCAATTACACCAGTAATCGGAGCAGTCGAAGAAACAGTAAGCAGAGAAGGCACCAAGGAATATCGTTTTTTGTATGTTCCAAGGCAGAGCAGCAAGGTCAATTGTATGAAAGATAAAATCATTCATAACGAACGGAAATTCCCTCTCCATAACTCGGTGCTTCTGACAGTAAAGGTGGTATTTGTATCACCGCCAATTAAAACTTCTACAATTCAGACTCATTTTTCGTACATAAACGATTGTTAAAATATTTAACAAATGTGGCTCATTGACTCGTGACAGCAGTCTTATCCCTGCTTTCTCTCCCTCTCGATGACCTAGATCAGGGGTCCCCAACAAAGTTTTCTCGAGGACCGCCTCATCAACCATGATTGGTACCTTCTCATATTACAGTATCACGTACCTAAAAGAGCCAAATTAAGAGTCTTCTTATACGTGCTTAAAACTGCTCATGCAGGATATGGCCAAAACAAAAAATCTGTTATCATACGAAATATAATTAATATATTTTTTTTATTTTTGCGGACCCCTATGGCATACTCGCGGACCTGTGGGGGTCTGCGGACCACCTGTTGGGAACCACTGACCTAGATACAACAAGACCACTGGGTATATTCCAGTAGAGGGGTCGATCCATCGGATTTTCGGAGAAGAAGTGGAACAGGTGGCCTAATCATTCAGAAGATTTTACCTTGAAGGGGACTACACTGAGGTGACATAAGTACTGGATATCTCCTAATATCGTGTCACACCCCCTTTTGCGATACTACCGTCATCTGTTTATGTGCATATCGCTATCCCATGACTTCTCTCACGTCAGGTATAAGTCTGCATCTCATAAGGCCTTACAGCGATTGCAACAAATTCCAAACCGAAAGCAGAGAGCATCACGCAAAGCCCCCGACAACTTTAGGTGTGCTGTACCATCAAGGGAGACGCCGAAATTTGTATCCAGAGGTCGAATTACGCAACAAGCTCCACTAACGAATGGAAACACTGTTAGGTGCGAGATGAAAGCCCGCGCGACTGCTCTACCACGGTACACAAGTGGCCGCCGCGCTGCCCTAAACCTCAACCTCAACCTCAGCCCCGGACCCAGCTGCTGCCGGTTGGCTATGCTCTGCCCGCTGTCACCGTAACTGGAGCCATCGACCCGGTCCGCAGACTTGGCTACAGCTGAAAGGCCCGGCCTGCCAGCGACGGCAAAATTTCGGCGCAAGTTAAAGCGAGCAGTCAGTGGCTGCAAACTTTGCCAGCGAAATTTGCTCGCTGCGCTCGGTGGATGTTAATTAATTTCCGCGTGACTATAATTATCGATAGAAGCGAGACCGACGGGGCGGATAAATTGAAACATGACGGCCGTCGGCGCCCACATTGCAAATTAAAAGTGTAGCGTTTACCTTATTTAACATCCAGTTAAAAGCTGCAGACTCTGAAAAGTCGGATGTTTAATCATTTCTGAGAGTGCGCTTCCCTTGTCCCCCCTGACGGAACGGACGGTATTCATAAACTCCAGAGTTTGGGCTCGCGAAGGTGCACTAAAACGATCAGCGGTACTGGATGGTGAAGACAAAAAGTGATTTTCAACCCACTCCTCATTGCCCATTGTATTAGATGAATGAATGGAAATCCTGTTCTCTGGCGAGGTGAAAAACGCTCCTCCTACAAAACTCACCGGAGAATTTCTACCTGTTTTTATTTTTAGGTACACAACTATCACTCCTTGTCCTGTTGCCTCTAGATTCATCGATTCTACTAATTTTAGTTGTACTTTTGATCATATCTATTGTGAGTTTGAGAGAACAGCTCGGACAGTTTAACATCCTGTTAAAAGCCGCTGAATCTGAAAAGTGGGATATTTAATTATTTTTAAGCGTGCCATTACCTAGTCCCCCCCCCCCAAAAAAAAGAAAACTATGTTATTCTCAAACAAAATTTTCATACTGCACTGCCACATATCCATACGCAGCAAGTCAGTGTCGATTTCAGCGGAGCCGGCCGGGGTGACCGAGCGGTTCTAGGCGCTACAGTCTGGAACCGGGCGATCGCTACGGTCGCAGGTTCGAATCTTGCCTCGGGCATGGATGCGTGTGATGTCCTTAGGTTAATTAGGTTTAAGTAGTTCTAAGTTCTAGGGGACTGATGACCTGAGAAGTTAAGTCCCGTAGTGCTCAGACCCATTTGTACCATTTTTTGAATTCAGCGGAATTAGGATATTTGATACATAATGACTAGCATCAAGCATACCCAGAGCCATTTGTAATGAAATCTCCTGGTTGTTATATCGTTTGCCGCTGTTACCATTGCATATGAGACTGTCCGACGGCTCTGGTATCCAAAAATTTGCTCTGCCGCTGCATCTACGATACAGTATCATTCTTTCTGCGTTACAAACCCATGTCAAAAACTATTGGAATGTAGTTGTAGAACAAATTCACATGGAACTGAATACAATCTCAAAGAGATTATTTGTTCTCCCCCTTGATTACATCAGTGACTGGTTTCGGTCCAACATGAACCATCCTCAGGTCATATTGTATCGCGAAATGTATTTCGTTCAACAATCAGCAAAATTTACATGCTACGTCAAGGATGAAATTGTTGTCTCTGTAGCATGAATATTTTCTTGATAGTTGGACGACTTACACTTGTAACTGATACAATTAGATCTAGGATGATTCATGTTGAAGTGAAACCAGTCGTTGATGTAATCAAGTGGGCCGACAAAAATCTGTTTGAGAATGTATTCCATTCCATGTGAATCTGTCCTACAGCAAAATTTTAACAATTAATGCAATCAAGATAGACAGTAACAGAATTCTCCAGAGACATTACCTCACTTTTTGTGCCCGACAGCAAAATATGCATAAAAATCGTACAAACTGTATACTCCCTCAGTTAAGAGCAATGTGGATGTTACCATAGGCGCACTGGCCCTTCCCCCGCCTCCACACCCACACACACGTTACACACAACACTCTGTAATCTAGAGTATAGTGTGTTTGTTATTTAGGGAATTTTTATATATTTCTAGATGTGATTGCCGGATATTCCGCAACACCTCTCGTTTAGGCAGCTGTAGCATCTATAGAATTTAGTTTTCATGTATAGAATATAGTTCTTGTGGTGAGGTCACATGGTGCCAACGTTTTCCGCCCTGCGCTGGGAAGCTTTTATACATTAACCATACAATTACGATCTCTACCTCTGCGATTCCAATATTTAGAACCATTGAAGAAAGACTTTTTGGCCGCCGATTTGCTTCGGTCGACGTAGTGGACGCCCGGCACAGTCATAGTTTCGTAGGCAACTGCGAACATGTTTCCATTAAGGCACTGAAAGGCCGGTCTCACAGCGAGATAAACGTACTAACAGTTAAGGCGATTACTTTTGATAAAATAAAAATGTAAGTCGCCGGTATTTTGGTCAGCTAACATGTTACAATTATCAATTAAAAGTCATCAGTTATGATAATTAGCACAGATGTTTAAACAAGAGAGATCGATTATTGAGAGAGGTGTCAGTTTATTAACGAAAAGGGTCGATAGTGGCTAACTTTTCCCTGATAAAATACAGTGGCATGCGCAGGGAAAATTAAATGTTTCGCTGGCGATAGCAACGAAGGGGTAGGGAACGTCCGTAACGGTTGTGTCGGCAGCGAAACTGCGCCCCCCCTCCCCCCCTCCGCCCCTCAGCGAAGCCGGACCAAGGCGAGGTTATTAGTTATAGTTCGGTGACCGTGTAGCTGTTGGCCGTGCCAAAGTGAGGTTGCGAAACGATGCCATTGGCCTCGAAGCTTCTGGAAGCGCTGTGTAGGCTGGCGACCGGTTTCACGTCCTATATGGGTGGGAGAAAATCATTTAGAATGGAGAGCCGTGATTGACTGGGTCCAAAACGGGCAATGGAGTAACGGAGGCTTGGTAGCGAGCGTGCAACAGTGGAGCGAGAGGAGGCAAGCAGAACAGTCACAGAGCAAGTCTATCTTGAGACGTTGCTGGCAATGTGTCCAGTGTCTAATCTATATCTTACTTAGTACAGTGCTGATTGCACTTCTTGAAGTACGAACAGTTTGTTTCTCTGTAGAGAGAGTAACAGGCGCCTTTAGTACAGAGAGGTGCTCATTTACGCTCGTGCATTAGAGACACATTTCGGCTCCTGCCCAGTGTAGGCAAGCAGACTGCTAAGCGACTGCGATAACTGAGTATCTTAACCGTAGGAGTTTTTGGGAGCAATAAGTTGTTCATTGTGGAGCCATATCTATTTTCTTGATGCCACGCTGCATCTCCATGGCGCCGCCAGTCTTCTACGACGCGTAAAATCCACACTTTGCTGATCACTTGGGTGATATTTGCACATCGAACTAGTATAGGGAATTGTGAAAGTAAACACATAAAGTTCCACTAGTTCGTCTGTCTGCTACAGCTCTTCGCCTAGGATATCTCACGGCGTACGCCATGGCTGCTTCAGTGGGATCGTGTCGGCATTCGCCGAGCATCAGCAACATGTCAACGTCCTCGTTGTTCGTGTATGGCATCCTCATCCGATGTCAGTAACTATGGTATATTGAGCCCCGTATGTTTGTGTGTCCCGAACTGTTGGGTATACGTCCGTGTGCGGCGACCGTCGCCAGTTTTAACAGCACATCGAGTAAGGTTCTCGCTCCGTGACACCGGCGACGTTACAACTCGGTCGCACCACATTTAGAGGGCGCATTGCGTCATGCACAGCGTGTGTGGTATCTGCCCCTGAAACTTTCAAGGGTTGTAGCTCCCAAACTAAAAGTGATAAGAATTTAAATCAATGCATACACAGCTGGTGTTACCGATCCCAGTGCATGAAGAAACAATGATCGTTCCATTTAAAGAATCGTATCTTTTTACTGATAACTCTTTGGATAATAACACAATAAACTATGTTCATAACTCCGAAAACAGTGTAACGATTCTTATGGTGACCTACCGCAATAAATATTTCCGACACCTATTACTTCGTAACTTACAGAGGCAAACACATTTACATACAGGGTGACCCACTGATCGTGACCAGGCCAAATATCTCACGAAATAAGCATCAAACGAAAAAACTACAAAGAACGAAACCTGTCTAGCTTGAAGGGGGAAACCAGATGGCGCTATGGTTGGCCCGCTAGATGGCGCTGACGTAGTTCAAACGGGTATCAACTGCGTTTTTTTAAATAGGAACACCCATTTTTATTACATATTCGTGTAGTACGTAAAGAAATATGAATGTTGTAGGTGGACCACTTATTTCGCTTTGTGATAGATGGCTCTGTAATAGTAACAAACATATGGCTCACAATTTTGGACGAACAGATGGTAAGAGGTAGGTTTTTTAAATTAAAATACAGAACGTACGTACGTTTGAAAATTTTATTTCGGTTGTTCCAATGTGATTCATGTACCCTTGTGAACTTATCATTTCTGAGAACGCATGCTGTTACAGCGTGATTACCTGTAAATACCACATTAATGCAATAAATGGTCAAAATGATTTCCGTCAACCTCAATGCATTTGGCAATACGTGTAACGACGTTCCTCTCAACAGCGAGTAGTTCGCCTTCCAGAATGTTCGCACATGCATTGACAATTCGCTGACGCATGTTGTCTGGCGTTGTCGGTGGATCACAATAGCAAATATCCTTCAACTTTCCCCACAGAAAGAAATCCGGGGACGTCAAATCCGGTGAACCTGTCATGAAATATGCTATTCAATACCGCTTCAACCGTACGCCAGCTATGCGCCGGACATTCATTATGTTGGAACTACATGGCCATTCTGTCATGCAGTGAAACATCTTGTAGTAACATCGGCAGAACATTACGTAGGAAATCAGTATACACTGCACCATTTAGATTGCCATCGATAGAATGGGGGCCAATTATCCTTCCTCCCATAATGCCGCACCATACATTAACCCGCCAAGGTCGCTGATGTTCCACTTGTCGCAGCCATCGTGGATTTTCCGTTGCCCAATAGTGCATATTATGCCGGTTTACGTTACCGCTGTTGGTGAATGACGCTACGTCGCTAAATAGAACGCGTGCAAAAAATCTGTCATCATCCCCTAATTTCTCTTGTGCCCAGTGGCAGAACTGTACGTGACGTTCAAAGTCGTCACCATGCAATTCCTGGCGCATAGAAATATGGTACTGGTGCAATCGACGTTGATGTAGCATTCTCAACACCAACGTTTTTGAGATTCCCGATTATCGCGCAATTTTTCTGCTACTGATGTGCGGATTAGCCGCGACAGCAGCTAAAACACCTACTTGGGCATCATCATTTGGTGCAGGTCGTGGTTGACGTTTCACATGTGGCTGAATACATCCTGTTTCCTTAAATAACGTAACTGTCCGGCGAACGGTCCGGAATCTTGGATGATGTCGTCCAGGATACCGAGCACCATACGTAGCACACGCCCATTGGGCATTTTGATCACAATAGCCATACATCAACACGATATCGACCTTTTCCGCAATTGGTAAACGGTCCCATTTAACACGGGTAATGTATCACGAAGCAAGTACCGTCCACTCTGGCAGAATGTTACGTGATACCACGTGTTTATACGTTTGTGACGATTACAGCGCCAATCACAAAACGAAAAAAGTGGTCCAACTAAAACATTCATATTTCTTAACGTACTACACGAATATGTAATAAAAAATGGGGGTTCCTATTTAAAATAACGCAGTTGATATCCATTTGACCTATGGCAGCGCCATCTAGCGGGCCAACCATAGCACCATCTGGTTTCCCCGTTCAAGCTAGACAAGTTTGGTACTTTGTAGTTTTTTCGTTTGATGCTTATTTCGTGAGATATTTGCCCCGGCCACTATCAATGGACCACCCCGTAAATAAATACAATATGTAAAACTATATGCTCTGTGATTTGGGGTGTGTTCAAAGTTCTGCATTAGAATGTACATTACTTACGTGTAATTTAGTTCTGTGACTTCACAGAATGTTACTAAGTGTCTCTTCCTCGTAGAGTTGTGAATAAGGCAGTGTGGAAAAATTTTTCGTTCCTGAAATCTGTTTCTTCGTTTGAAATACTACTCTGATCGTTTTTCATGTGAGTAAAGTTTTCTATTTCTGCTAGAATGTTTAAGATATTTCTCTATAAGGGCAATGTGGGAAACTGACATGGACTGTGTTGTCTGTCATTGAGATTTTGTTCCCTAAGATGTGTACTGAACGATGATGGATTATTTTCACTATTATATGTGTGTTCATGAAATCTCTTTTTAAAATATCTTCCTGTTTAATCATAGCGTGTAGGCTTTCACGGCCGGCGTCTTCAGTAATTAAAACTTCCGGGCTAAGAGGCCGTGGTTCAATAATAGAAATACTTCTCCCTGACGTTTCGTTGCCAGCTGCGGGCAACATCATCTGAGGTGAGTCTACGACTTCCTGTTTGACAGACGTCTAATTTATCAAATTCATATATTTCAATTTTCTAACTTCCAGATTGAGAAAAGTTTGTGGGTTGTTCTAGCGAAAATTATATATGTGTTCTTTTCTGTTCAGTAACATGAATCCGAATTTTTGGTTTGTTTACTATAGGGAGTCGGGATTTTATCTAATACTTGTCCCCAATAAGGTAAGAAAATGTATTTGACCTTCTTTCTATCTTTTCTTGGAATAATTATAATCTCTATAAGGCATTTACAATTTTCCCACCAAAAAATAGTAGCAGGGCATGGAAATTTATTGCTAGGGTATGCTATGAGGCAAGGATTCCGTAAAAACACCATTTACTGGAGAAACAGATATCATGGAGTGGATGTTTTGGCAGCTTAAGCAGTTACTTTTGTTGCTGGTAGGAGTGTGACTGCAAAACTAATTGTAAAATTGCCAAATTATAGCAAAATTATAAATAATTCGTTCACGTTATAAAAAAATTGTAACAGACTGAACATATTACAGCAAAACTGTAACGACTGGAAGTCATATCTGAGGAGAATTCTAAGTGGGCAGCATGGGTAGTAGCGCAAATGAAGAGAGTGATGCAGTAGTGTAAAGAGTGTGCACAGTCTTCGTGCATAGTAGGCTTGTAAAGTCTATTTCTGAGGACGTGAAAGATTTTCGTAGCCGTAATGGTAAAGAATGGGAAGGCCTGTATTATTCAAGAAATAAATGTGCGGACCTGCATTTAACGCTTGTGTACTTGGTAAATTCTCCAAGTTCATTTCTGCAAAACATACCATCAACGCAAAAATACCAAACCCCCTACACAAGAATGACAGCAAGAGGAATACTGGTAAAAGTCGGCAAGGTCGCACTGGAAACTATTTCAAGGAAATGTAAAACTCCTGTAGCTGGTGGGAGCCCCTTCGCTCGTGGCACTTCCCCTCTCCCGCCGACCATGTATTGCGCAACAGCTACGCAACTGCCGCGCCATAGCGAAGTGACAGCGGCGCTACAATAATCCTTTTTTTTTAAGGATTAAGGATAAGGAAGGGAACTTTATTGAATTTCTATAATAATGAGTAAGATCTCCAACGAGTTTAATGTGTGCTCAGTTGCCACTATCCTATGAAGCAGAATTGGATGACGTTAAAATAGCCGTATTAATTGATCAGCTGCCCCGGATATTGTGCTAGCTATGTCTACACGACTATTACCTTATGAAGCAGTATATAATGCAAACCTTTGCTGGGATTTTTAACATAATGGACATACATGATTAAATATGATCAAATAATGAATTCTGTGTGCAAGGAGCCTACTAAGGAGCCATTACTGTGATTGTTAACAATGATAAGATTAATGTTGCATAAATGTCTGATGCAAGCTCGCTCCCTGCAATGACTGCTGGTTGCATAAATAAAACAAAACGAATTTTATATGAACATGTCTTATGGTTATGGTGATAATGAGACATATGCAACTGGGCTATTTGGGTGTATTCTCTTAGCACCAGCAAGTTACCTTGATTTTATACTTAGGGTAACTTGGTTATGACATCAAACAATGGAAAGCACACCAACTAGAAATATCAAGATAATTCTGGGAGATTTCAGTGTAAAAGCAAGAGGAGAAGAATTCAACACACCAGCAATAGGAAGGCACAGTTTTCATGACGAGACCAATGAGAATGGTCAGAGAATGACCAACAGCATCTCACTGAATCTGAGAGTAAGTTAGACTTACGTCAAACATAGGACAATAAATAAGGGAGCATGCTGCTCACTGGATGGAGGAACTACCAACAATATAGCGCACATCCCAGTGGACCAACGCTATGGCCATAGAATCATGGACATCAGCTCGTGTAGAGGAGCTGACTGCACATCAGATCAGTTCCTCATTGGTTGTAGACTTAAAATGATATTCATCTGCATGGAAAATAGGAAGGAGGAGAAACTACAACCTCCTTTGAATGTTGGGAAACTGTGAGAAAATGATATTAAAGGACAATATGCTATGGAAATCAAAAGGCATCTTGATGCTTTAGAAAATCGAATAGCAAGAGAGAATGTAGATGTGGAAAGAAATAAAGGCCATGGTACTAAGTGTTGGGGGTGGACCATGTTATGAAGAAAGAAGAGAGTGAAGAAGAAAAATGTTTCAACAAGATATACCAGAAGGTTTTATAAAAGAGAAGGAAGATGAGGCAGGGCTGACTGGGTGATAAGGAGAATGAGCTGAAGAGGGAACATTTTTCAACATCAGAAGGGAGATGAAGCGGCTGTGAACAGAGAAGAGAATGTATCACACTAGTTTATTAGAACAAATTGAGGCACAGAATAAAAAAAAAAAAAATCAAAGCAATTTTTTCAGTGCGTCAAAAGTCGGAAACGTTGAGTTCAGAGCCCAACCTTTGTCATTAGGAAAAAGAACGGCAACTTGATAAATGGCAATGAAAAAATTATAGAAACATGGAGAGATTACTTCCCATGAGTCGCCCAGACACAGATTGGATGTACCTGCAGACACCATGAACGAAAGCAACAACGTTAAGTGAATGAGGAAGATTCGAAGATGGCAATCAAAAAACTCAGAAACAACAAGGCCCAGACATGACAGAATAACAGGAGAATTAATGATAGAGTGAGGTGAGAGCTTTCGCTTACGGATTTATAAACTGATTCGGTTATTACAGAAGAATGAGACATTGCCAGAAGAACGTAAATTGGCCATAACATGCCTGATACATAAGAAGGGAAGAAAAATGTAATGTGGTAACTACAGAGGCATTAGCTTAATGAATGTAACACACAAGGTACTGTCTATTTTTTATCCTCCGAAAATTACAATCATCCATAGAACCATCACAATTTTGAGGTGCAATAATTCAGGAGAATAGTCGTTTCCGCCATATCTGATCAGAACAAATCAGGTAGAACTGACACATTTTTAAGCTGCTGTAACTCAGGACAGGGATCGTTTCACCCACATCTGATTAGAACAAATCATGAACCTCGGGGATGGCTACATTACTGCTTGTTGTTATGAAGTCTCCAATTTGTAAAGACGCGCTTACAACTCAGACTTGGTCTAACCAGCACGCAGAACAGTGTGTGGATTACAAAACTTTCGGAACAATGTACTTGAATACGTAATAGGACCAGCCTAATCATTGAGACTGAAAAATAGTATTCTGAATGGGACAGGTTTCTAGAATGGAAAGGATATCATGAATAATTTCTGTGTTAGGTAGTTAAATAAGTTAATTCGCACTGGCAGATCACTGTGTGTACTTCCAAAAATTTCGGCTTTGAATAGAAGACTACCAGAACCTTTATAATGGAAACTTATCCACAGTCCTACTGATTCAGTGAAATAATTTCTCAATTTCATTGAGAACGTGGATAGGATTCTGTGTTACAGAGTGAAATTAGTTGAAAATAGGGAGACTGGTAGAAATGAGGATAGGAGTAGCTGCAACAGTAACAATTTGTATGCAAGCCAAGGTAATTGGTGGAGAGATGAGAGGAATTGGCACTGTAGTCAGGATAGATGCTGCAGAAAAGACAGCAGGTGGAAAACAGGAATTTTAGAGGGAGAAGGAAAAGTCTTGACCAAATAACAGATGATGGCAGACAGAGGCCTAAACATAAAAGTCTGGCAGGTGCTAACTTTTAGTGTACACACTTGGGTAACTAACTAATGTCTCACTTAGGTTCCACAGTGGGAGCTATGCTATGAATAACACCAGGTGGCCTTTAAAAGGATGAGAAATGGTCAAAAAAGGAAATTAAGGTTTCCGTTTGGTTAATATTACTGATATATCTGAGACAAAGACATTGGCCCTACGTGATGTGAAAACAGATGTTGAGAAGGAACCGAGTGGCAAGGTAATTGATAGCAATGGCGTTAACTGCAGGCAGTGGTGTGTGCTGAGACAGTGGAAAGGAATGAATGGGAATCTTCGAGTGGTGTGTTTGAAGTGGAGGATGTGCTGTTGGTAATGTTTGCAGAAATGATGATATAGATGATGAACTAGATATTTTTGGTAAGTTCAGAGTTTCCAGGAAGATGAAGTGATTGAGTGGGGAGCATGAGAACTGGGAGATATTTAATAATTTGCTAGAACATACAAAGATTAAAGGTAGAACTGTGTATACAAATATATGTATAATGGAGAAAGAAGGCAGGGTTAAATTGTTGATAATATGTTTGAAGAAACATTGATCTGGTGCAGTGAGCCATGTTAAAATGAGAAGTATTGGAAATCTCGTGTTATTAAATCCAATTTGTATCTGAATCATTCTTACAAAAAATAAGGTGTAGGAAATTCCTAGAACTAACTGCAGCTGATGCTAAAATGAAACAGCAAATGAGGGATGTATCAGACAGACTAAGAAAGAAATTTTATAGGATTTTAAGACAGGGGATCATCATTTTAGAATAAGCTGTTTTTTATTCCCGGTTTGAGCATGAACACTGTTTTGCTGATGGATTTTCTCTACAAACATGACTGTAAGACTGTTCTGACATACAGGATTTTGGGGTCTTATGCTGAAAAATACAGAAAAGATTTAAATCTAAAGGGAAACTGAAAGAAGATGAAGTCATGTCACACTTATGAAGTGAAAGTGAAGAGGATGAGAAAATGTTTCGCATTAGAAATAAATAACGATAGATGAGATGGGCCACTTTTCTGTGGGAGAAATACCATACATTAAAGAATTATTTTGTAAATATAGAAATGTTTTCTTCCGTTAAGCGTGGTAACGTCATCGATTTTCAATATACTCTAAGAGTGGTACCCTATGAAATTATTGAGGTCAAGCTTTTTGCTATTGCTATTGAAGAAAAGGAGGCAGTGCAGCTCACAATAAAGAAGACACTAAACTGGTAGTTTATAGAGCTATGTGGGAGAAAGTATTGCAACCCTATTGTAATTTTTTTTAAAAAAGGTGTATCAGGATTATTTCAATACTTAACACAAATGATCAGGCAGGAATCATGAATGAGCTATTGCTAAATGTTAACAGTGTGAAGGTAGTGCTTAGTACTTGTTTTACTTCACACTCTTAGTAGATGCATTTAATGGAGACAGGCAGGAAGTATATAGCTTTACTATTTGAAGGGGCATATCTGTTTCGTGTAGTTCCATTCAGTTTAACAATGTCAGTCACTGAATGTTGGTTAAAACCAAGGCAAAATTCCAGTGTTATTGACAGGGAATTAAAAAATTATTTGAGTTGTATCACAAGCCACGTGAGATAGCTGAATGCCCACACCCTAATGCCTAACGATTGTAATACCCTGTATTTAGGAAACCTCTCGACCTACAAATTGTTACTGAACTGAGATTGTGTACTGAAACACTGTGAGTATGCATTTGTGCTTTAGTATGTAAAGTGTACCTTTATCTATTATGTTTTATGTAGATATAAGAATTTTGGGGGAGACTTTATGCATGTATATCAGGGACATCCTTCCTATCGCTCGATAGACTGCAACTAAATTTGGCGCAGAAACAGCAGGACTCCTAACAGCAATGTGGGGTTTATAACCCTCTAGCACCAATATGTGTTTTTTCCTGTCCTTGCTGTACAGGCTGCAGTCCACTACAGGCAATGTGTGTGAGAAAGTCTCGGTTATCGGCTGCCCAATCAACATGTATCGCAGGAAAACTTACATTTCAAGGGCAAGAAATGATTTTCAGCACCCCAGCATGTAACCGTCCTTCATGACAGGTCTGTTGTGTTGGAGTGGTATCGTTCTGCTTTATCAACCTGCTTTGCATGGTGGCCTCAGGATCAAATAAATGATTTTAAAGCCCTAATGTATAGTTTGCCCTCCATGACTGGTATACTGTAGTAGTAGTATAAGCAGGCTTTATAGAATTGTACTTGCAGTGCTACACATGCCAATGAGCATCTCTGGGACATGTTGAGATTGCTGCAGAAGGAGGTACATAGAGGGGTAGTGGTCAGGTTGAAAAGCATGAAGGAGCGTTGGAGAGAAAAAGAGAGATTATGTGGTCAGAGAAAGGGAGGAGGATATATGAACAGAGACAGGGATAGAGGAAACAGACAAAGTGCAGGCTCAGAGGAGATGAAGAGACAGAGAGCATGGGTAGGAGGAAATGGAGACTGGAGAGCGATGTGAATAGGTAGAGGAAGGAAGAAGTGGACATAGAGAGTGAGAGGTCACACTAATTAATTTATTAAGGGATGATGTATGGAAATGCATTTATTCATGCTTGGAGATACAGAAAATACTAATAATCCATTTGTTGAAATGTTTGTGGATAGACATTCAGCTGAGAAATCTAGAATTTATTTGTACACTCATTGTTTATATATTAATGTTACAGGTAAAATGGTGAACATAAGTGAATTTTGTTAAAGCTGTAGAGTGTACTGAAGTATGTGGATGAATCTAAAAGTGCAGAAAATTGCATTTAAAAGTGTATGTTTGTTTGTTGCCTTAGCAAGTATCACTTGAGAGATAAGCATAGTGGACACATGGCACACCAACGAATGGTTTTTGTACACAGATACCTCATGTATCGTGGGTCAGTTTCTTTAAGCAATGGCATGTTGGAGTTTTGTTTCAGTATTCGATAGGACATTGCTTGGCTGGCAATGGTGCACAGTACTGCTGGCCATACTCATAGGCAATAGAAGAAGGACTGCAGTTTTACTAAATACAAGAAACTCATTGAGTCCACATGTTGCAATCAGCAGACAACATGTAGCATCTACAAACGATAGTGTCTAGTGGAATGAAAGTGTGTGTGACATACATGAAATTAAACAGACCTGGGCATTTTGACATTAGTTACATTCATAATTGTCCATTTTGAACTCCATAATAAAATACAAAGTATTAATTCATTGAATATATATTCTGGTGCTGCTGGCTTTCACAACGAGCCTAGTAAATGTCACATGAAGTAGGGGTATGCAACGTTACACGTGTCCAGCTCACTAAGAATTGTATGAGCACTGAGTATTCCATTAAGCAGTATATGACTGGAAAGTTATTGTAATGTGGCTGGGCTATGTTAGCTAGGACTGGTTTTAGACAGTTGTTAGAGTGAACTGTGAGTGCACAATGGCTGGCAGGTAGGTTACAGGAAATGGAGTGCTTGGGAATTTCGAATGGAAAGGGAAGAGAGCGCACTGCATTGTGGTTAGAGAGGCGAGGCAATGTGGACAAGTAACTCAGAGTACGAAAATGAAAAGTTGATATACTAATTGAAAACAACAAACTGCAAACTGCAAAATCTAAAATAATGCAATAATGAGAGGAGATCACTAAAATTATTACTATGTTCATAAAATTATTATCAACAAAGTTATTAATATTTGAAAATAAAAATGTTCTTAAAAGCTGTGATTATTGGTACAGAGACGCAATGCCTGTATGCAATACACCATTTTGGAGCTCCTGATGCCATCTACAGAATAAACAAATCACTATTATTATTCAAGCTTCTGTCGTTATTATTATTACTAAACAGACTTGCAAACAATTATAAACTTTTTAGTTGTAACATGAACAAGAGCACCTGAACCATGATTTCCTGCAAGTGCCCTATTGACACTATTGAATATCGCCAGTATAAGAATCCTCTCATATTATCCTACCAATCCTCATGTTTATGTAGTGATATATTGGAAATTTAATGTATTTAGTACTGTCTTTTGACTAATGTTGGATTGCAGTGCCAAAGTGTGCAGAGATGTTCTGTTGACCAGCTTTAACTGTGTTCCAGATCTGATGAATAAAGTAAGGATGTAAAGCGTATTGTAACAAGTAAGACATGAGCGAACATTATGACATGAAATCATATAGTTAATCAAGAGGGTTTTATGTGTGTATTTAAATTTGTATAAATGTTATTATCTATCTGATTTAGCAAAAGGTGGACATGTCGAAATGTACTATCCTGATTAACATGAGCAAGGTGTTAAATAGGCAAACAAGCCAGAGTTCAAGTTCCTCCATGGTGTGCAGTGTGCAGTGGGATTGGCAAAGAATTTTTAAGGTGTGGGCACAGAGCTGCATGAGCATCAGTATATTTATTTGGGCTTAAAAATATTTCACTGTCTATCAGTTCAGAGCTTAGGCTGTTTTAAGACTTTAAACGCTGATAAACTTAGAGACAAACCCTGATATCAGTGACTCAATATTCTCTTACTGCAGAAAATTTTCTACTGTTCAAATTTATAATGTATTTTTGCTGCCTGTTATAAAGATTTGTTGCTTGGTTCCAGGCATTTGCTCTGCACTTGCTGCTGTCTGTGTATGCTCTGCTTGCACTATGAATTAAACATTCTATTCTATTAGTGTGACACCACCATTAAAATGTAAATTTATGTGTTTATCTGAATAAATGTATAGTCAAAGGTCAACACATCTATTGCAGTGCACATTATTATCTTATGGGGTTACTCTTAGTGTCCACCCTTTAATTATCATTGTCTATTATTTATTTAATTATTTCGCTAATGCCTATGAAAAACAATGTGATTAATAATAAATATCTATGATATTTTAAAGCAATAGTGCATGACTGACCCCCCATTTGAACTAAGTGAGGCATACTAAAAATCTAAAGTAGTCCACTTGGTCTCTGCTGGTTAGGTAGCAACTGATCACATTTATAATTTCCATTACCATAGAGCAGTTACATCTTCACATAATGGATATTTGTATATTCAACTGATACAAGACCGAAATCAACTTTTTTTTTTCTTCTGTGATGACAAGAATTGCTGTGGACCACTGTTGCTGCTGTATCTGTAGTTGTAGGTTTTCTCAAAACGTTGAGAGTAAGTGCTGATTTATTATTCTGAATCTCTAACCCTTTTTTACATTTGTGAATGTCATATTGAGACATAGGCTGCTGAATTGTGTTTGGAAAGTAAATATTTCCTATCTGATTCAATTGATTATAAATATAAAAAGACTTTTGCCTTTTCAACAACATTGGTTATTGAAAATATTATAGTTGTGAGATAACATTAGCTTGAGTAGTGAGATGAATCTCTTTATTTCTACTCTCTCCATACAGCCATGTCTCCAAGTATTTTCTCAGGTAATGTGGATGGTATTATAAACTGTCACATAAGTGTACAGACTGGTCATCACTATTGAAAATGTTTTTGGTTTTTCTGTAATTTTTGGTCTTTCATCCGATCTATGATGACTGTTGAAATTGCCACCGAAAATAGTTTGACATGAATGTAATTTCTGTTGGGCATGTTTATTTAGTTTTTTCCTTGAGCAGTAAGGAGGGCTGCTGATACATTTCATGAAAAGTCTGATTGTTGTAGTTTGTTTGTGTATTTCAGATTACTCTTGTAATTTTGCAAATGATGGATTCACCATTGTATGTCATCACTTTTCAGTCTTCTTGAGTAAGATGTCTACAGTACTTAAGGTTTTCTTTTTTAGTAAGTGTTTTAAATCGTTTTGCTGGGCCTCTGTCAATGCATATTATGACTGTTCTTACTGCAAATTTCAGTGTTTTATTGATGTATTCCTGTTTTTTCATTATTACAATAGTTTTTACCTTGCCTGTTTTGTAAATTATGGGATCTTTGTTTTTTGTTATGTTGTTTACAGCATTTAGGGTGGAAGCTTCTACATCAGTTTTCTGTTATTGTAGTGTTTATTACTATGTTTCCAAATTATTTTGGATATTTTAGTAAGAAAATTTTTCTGTTTTACCACTGAAACCTCTGCTGTACTGTTTTCAATTTTCGAATGTCCGATAGTCACTACTGTACTACTGTGGGAGATTTTCATTCAATACTTTAAGTTAAACTTTTCAGTAGTAATTTTGTTTCATTGCCACCAACGTTAATTACAGTAAGATGTGACACACATTTGTAGAACTGAAATTTTGATTTACTTTTGGTTTCATTTTTTGTGTTGGTCTTTAACTAGAAAAGTGTTAATTATCTTATAATGTCAATGCCAAATTGTTTTCTGTTCATTTCTATTGTAATGTTCTTCATATGGTCAAATACTGATCTCTGTAGTAGGCTGCCAATATCAAGGTGTGTTAGGTATAATTTAATACCGACATATTACATTTCATTGCTTTTTTTGTGCATTTCTCCACTCACATATGTCACTTATATTTTTTATTCATCTTCCTAAAGATGAGGTTGACTTGAGAGTATTTTAGGCTTACTTGGTTATTTAAGAACTTCTTATTAAGGCAAGGTAACTTATTTTCTCCTTTTTATTTTGGATAGTGTCTTGTGATAGGATTGTAGAGCATTGTTTAGCTTGTCTGATACAATTACAAACGCTTTGTATTGATGGTGTCCTGCAGTCTTCATGAAGTTGATGAATAACCTTATTTATATGTCTATAAACAAGGCTGTTCGTTTAATTTAATTTATTCTTTTTACCAGAACAGTACTAAATACATACCCATCCTTATCACAATAAAACAATGGGTAAGCCTATTACTATGGGATTTGGGAAGTATTCACAATGACAAAATAAAAAATAATAATGCTATGGATATGTTACATGACGATCAGTTTGCCTTTAGGAAAGACACCGGAACGAAGAGCCAATTATGACATTGTAGTTGATAATGGAAGCAAGACCGCAGAAAAATCAAGACACCTGGAAAAAGCATTCGACGATGTAAAATGGTGCAAGATGTTCGAAATTCTGAGAACAGAGAGGGAATGATGGATAATGTATAACTTGTACAAGAGCCAGAGGAAGTAATAAGAATGGAAGGCCAAGAACGAAGTGCTCTAAGCAAAAAAGGTGTAAG
Source organism: Schistocerca americana (assembly GCF_021461395.2). Taxonomy (NCBI): domain Eukaryota; kingdom Metazoa; phylum Arthropoda; class Insecta; order Orthoptera; family Acrididae; genus Schistocerca; species Schistocerca americana. The sequence continues at coordinate 351,523,405 of NC_060121.1, read as the reverse complement.
AGAGGGAGGTAGTCTTCCGTCCCTACTGGTAAGTCTACACACCAAAGAAGTATTGATGGGGAAAAAAAATTCAAGTGCAGGATTAAAATTCAGGTGGAAAGAATACCAGTGATAAGATTCGCTGATGACATTGCTATCTGCAGTGAAAGAGAAGGAGAATTACAGGATCTGTTGAATAGAATGAAGTCTAAAGAGTACAGAATTAATCGAAGAAATATTAAGGAAATGAGAAATAGCAAATATGAGAATAGTGACAATCTTAATCAGAATTTAAGATTAGGAAGTAGACGAAGTCAAGGAATTCCGCAACCTAGGCACCAAAATAGCCCATGACGGACGGCGTAAGGAGAACACATAAAGCAGACTATCTCTGGAAAAAAGGGCATTCCTGATCAAGAGAAGTCTACTGCTATCAAACGTAGGCCTTAATTTGAGGAAGAAGTTCTTTTTGGCTCTTAATTGTCGTAATACATTCTAAATGTGAAAATGTATTTACATGTTTAAGTAATTATTTTTTCTGAAATATATACTTTAAATTGAGTAAATATTAAGCTACTAACAACAGATAAACAGAAGCAGCAGCTTTTTTCAGAGGTGGCATCTTCCATTCTAATTCACTTGACTAAATTTAGCTCTAATAATCCTGAAGAACATTAAACAGTATAGTGTTCATTCATTATTAATACAATATACTGATTAATTTCTTAATTTGTGCCTTGACTCTTTCCACAACCTTGAAGATTACCCTTATTGATGAACTCTACAAGATATTGTGAATGAATGGACAAACGAATAGAAACAAGCATTAAAATATTTAAATTAACTGAACTAACTCTGTGATTAGTCTTGCTTCACAATTTATCGTTAATGTTATTGCACAACCTAGGTTTTGGGTTATAAGCTCATTTTCAAGTACAAAGTTGTCGATAGCCATAGTGCTGGTAGCACATAGCTTCGCACATAAATTAGGGCCAATAAATCCTAATTTATGCATGGTTATACAACAAAATTTATTTTTCCCTAGAATGAGAAACAAAAATATTTCTAATAACTGCGCTCTGACGGATGGCAAACAACTGACTTCTTCTCACCAGTGGTGTGCATTAATATACACCACCACTTCCATACAATTCAAATTCAATGAGCGTTCGACTAAACATAGTTCTCTGCTTGTTATTACCATATATTCAGATCTTATGAGTTATATCTCAGTAGAACACTTTATATGTGATGTGTAACAAAACTACACCAATAAACTTTGAAGGTTTGTCTTGAGGGACAGATTGAGGATAGGAAAACATGTCCGGAAATGGCAGCAGTGACGCTACAGAGCGTCGAAGTTGTAAGTGCCGTCTCCTGCCAGCAGAATACCCCTTCAGTAGCAAACTTTACCTTCTACGCTGACCCATAGGTGGTATGTTTCAAAATAGAGCTGACAGCATTCTGAACGTCATAGGACGCTAAACGTGGCCACGCCCGGCACGACAACATTGTACAGACCGCCAACAGCAGCGGCGGCAGGGGAGGAAGACAATCATACGCGGTAGAAACAGAGCACTTACTGACAGTTTGTCTCGTGCTGGAGAACTTCACTTGGTCCGAACAGCACAATAACCATTACGTTTACGGTTAGGCGAGAGGACATGGGCACTCAGCTTTACGTGTCTGTAGGCAAAGATATCCAAAGAGTCTTAGCCACATCATTCTACATCTGTGGCTATTCAACAGTGTGAATCAAATAGATTCAAAGAACATCAAAATGGTGGAGGCCACGTGCAAAGTGTATGCACGCTACCCCATTTGAAGAGGAAATCCAAGACACAATAAACAGTCAACGTAATAGACACTTCAGAGGAAGATGGTGAAATGACCCAAGAAACAACACAGACGATGATGATAACAAGTTATTGAAGCATGTCTTTCCGAGGTATCTCCCTTTCCTTCCCCCCTCCCCCCTCCCTCCCCGCCACCACTTGATTATAATGGTGGAAATCTACAATTCATCTCTGATCTTTCCTACCATCTTTAAACTTCCTTCAGTTTCAACAGTTTCATAACAAACTTATCTAACACCCTCATTTTTATCTTTGTAACTCGTTGTTATTACTTAGATTTTTATTGCTGAGTGCAGTATTTACTTGGAATAACGAAAAAATTTATTTTACCATATGAAAAGTTGTAAAATGTGCGCCCTGTTTTAAAATACAATGCAAGACGTTTATAAATACACAATAAATGCAATGAAATAAAATCTGAAAAGGGCGTATTAGAAATATTCGACCGACACCCATCCACAAACTCTCACACTGCGTCACACGTGTTGCAAAGCGGCCACATAGCGGGTTGGAGTGTGATACATGAGGAGGGACAGCATTCATTCCATTTTCAGACGGCACAGGTGGTTGGGGGAGGGGGGGAGCGTGGCATGGTTTTGCTCCACGTGTGGTATTCGTGCAGTGGCTTTCCCAGTGACGTTCCATGCAGCCGTGTTACACTGCGAACTTTTTGTTCACTTACGAGATGTCCTTCAACTCAAAGGCAACGTTCAACGTTCTCAATTGTCAAATTAAATTAAAGAGAATTCCCATACCACTCACGAAAGTGGTCATCTAGAAAAATTAACCATAAATTTATGGTCTGGCCTGATACACGGTTAACAGATTCTCCCCTACAGGCTTCTTCCTAGACTCACAGACAATAGCCACGTAACGTTTGTTGGAGAAATGCTGCCACTGTTACTGGAGGGGGCTCCCCTTGCAGTGTGTCAACGTATGTGGTCCCAGCACGATAGACCACCCACAAACTTTAGTCTACCTATCAGAACACAAATCGGACGGGGATTTGGAGATTGGTCAAGGTGGCCGTGTAACTTGCCTTCCTCGGACGTCCTACCTGAAATCACAGGCCTTTGTCTTGTAGGGGTTGTCTGAAGAATGTGGGGTATGAAGCCACAGTGAAATCATCAGATAGCTTAGTTGCAAGGATACATGCAGAATGTAAAGATGTTTGCACCATGCTCAGTATCTGTGAGTGAGTGGGTAAGACACACAGATGCGTACACAGATATCAGGCTTGTTGCAATGCTGGTGGCAGGGGTTTTGAACACCTCATCTCAATTTTATTTGATTTCTTTATATGAGAGATCAAATAGTAATGTTCATTCTTCCACACTTGTCTTCTGTTGTCTGCCACAGTGAATACTTAATAATTTTTCCTTCTCTTTTCTTTGCATGCATATCTCCTCCCTTTAAAATAAATAAAAGCGCCGGATTCTTGAAACTCTGCCGTTTTTCACTGAAAAAAAAAACTGTCTACCACAAAGTCCAGGAGAGTAGACGACGATAGCTGCTACGTAGGCAGACCTCGCACCCTGGCGCTGTCGGTATCTTTTTGTTACATCCTGTATACCGAAAACGTTGGTGATTTTAGAGGTTTCAAGGAGAAACATAAACTGCGTATCTGAAACTGTCATCCATCGAGCCAACGGAACAGAGCATCACATTCATAGGAGACAAGGCCTGTTACGCAGTAGCTATCTTCATCTCCTCCACTGGCGAGATGGCAGTCAGTAGTGATCACTGAATAACATACAGCACTGGCCTGTTGCAAACGTTCCGCCAGTGATTCGTCGGCGTACAGGAAAAACTTTGCTGCCGAAAGGTTGGCAGGAGTCGCAGCCTATAAGACTCTGAAGCGTCCTGGATGTTTCCGGACACGAGCACTTATCGCCAGTTCGTTCCTCAAGGCGCCCTCTACAACTCCTCGATGTTGATATCTTTTTGTAACAGGCTTTATGTGGCTTAAGCAATAACATAAATGCCTATTTACAACAAACATTGCACGATCATATGACCTACCACCATAATACACAACGTGATCAAAAGTAACCGGACATCAGGCTGAAAATGATTTACAAGTTCGTGGCGCCTTCCATCTGTATTATTGGAATTCAATGTGGTGTTGGCCCGCACTTAGCCTTGATGATAGCACAGAGCAAGGTGGCGCAGTGTTTAGCACACTGAACTCGCGTTAGGGAGGACGACGGTTCAATCCCGCGGCCGGCCATCCTGATTTAGGTTTCCCGTGATTTCCCTAAATAGTTCCCGGCAAATGCCGGGATGGTTCCTTTGGGAGGGCACGGCCGACTACCTTCCCCGTCCTTCCCTAAACCAATGAGACCGATGACCTCGCAGTTTGGTCTCTTCCCCCAAAACAACCCAATTAATGAGAGCTTCCACTCTCACAGGCATGCGTTCAGTCAGAAGGTGGTGGAAGATTTCTTGGGGAATGTGAAGCCTGGCACGAAGTCGAAGTTCCGAAACATCCCAAAAGTGTTCTATATGATTCAGGTCAGGACTCTGTGCAGGCCAGTCCATTACAGGGATGCTATTGTCGTGTAACCACCCTGCCGCAGCCTGTGCACTATGAACAGATGCTCGATCGTGTTGAAAGATGCAACCGCAATCCCCGACTTGCTCTTCAACAGCGGGAAGCAAGAAGGTGAGTAAAACATCCATGAAGGTCTGTGCTGTGATAGTGCCACGCAAAACAACAAGGGGTGCAAGCCCCCTCCACGGAGAACACGACCATACCCTAACAACACCGCCTCCGAATTTTACTGTTGGCACTACACACGCTGGCAGGTGGCGTCCACCGCGCATTCGCCATACACACACCTCGCCATCGGATCGCCACGTTGTGTACTGTGATTCGTCACTCCACACGTTTTTGCACTGTTCAAGCGTCTAATGTTTACGCTCCTTGCACAAGCGAGGCGTCGTATGGCATTTACCGGCGTATTGTGTGGCTAATGAGCAGCCGATCGACCACGAAATCCAAGTTTTCTCACCTCCGGCCTAACTGTCATAATACTTGCAGTGGATCCGGATGCAGTTTGGAATTTCCGTGTGATGCTCTGGATACATGTCTGCCTATTACACATTATGACGCTCTACAACAGTCGGAGGTCTCTGTCAGTCAACAGACGAGGTGGGCCTGTACGCTTTTGTGGTGTACGTGTCCCTTCACGTTTTCACTTCACTATCACATCGGAAACTGTGGATCTAGGGTTGTTTAGCAGTGTGGAAATCTTGTCTAGATGACGCAAGTGACACCCAATCACCTGACCTAGATCTGCGGTGCTCCCCATTCTGCTGTCTCACGATGTCTAATGACTACTGAGGTCGTTGATATGGAGTATTTGGCAGTAGGTGGCAACACAATGCACCTAATATGAAAAAACGTATGTTTTCGGGGGGTCCGGATACTTTTGATCACACAGTGTATCTTGGCAGTCCTTCATAAAACTCCTCTATTGCAGAAAGAAAACTGTAGGTTTTTCATTTCTGTGGCTACTGCCTCACAGCCATTGCTTTCCATCGACAATTTCGACTAGGTAACTATTTTCAACGATAGATATGTGTGTGAACTCTTCTTCCCGTTCAGTTAAAAGCGGAAATACTTGATACTGTGGAAAGAAACCTCACAATTCGACACTATGAAACCACTCACGAAGAAAGCCAAATAAGTTAGGTATGCTGATGGCAACCCAGCTCTTTGTGTGAGGATACCGCTTAGGTTGCGACGTATCTCTATGGACGTCAGAATTATCAACATCTGTTGGACTGGCCGATTGTCAGGTCAATTCCTATAGGCAATTCCGGTAGTTGTGGGTGTTAGAGCTGTACCTTTTTTAGATTGAAGTCAGCTGATAGGTATTCCTGCTTAAGGGAAGTCTCTCTAACAAAGAAACCACTTTCTACAAAGCTTGGGTATCCGATTAATGAGGGAATTAGTATATTTCATCAAAATATACAAGGTATTCGAGATAAAGTTAGTGAACCGCTTATAGATGTTGACTCTGAAATTATTGGTATATCTGAACACTTCTTAAATAAGGAGATAATTCAGAGGCTTCCTTTACCAGGATACAGGTTGGCTGGCAGCTTTTCTAGGAGCTCTTTGCGGTGTGGGGGAGTAGCCATGTATGTGAAAAACGGTATCCCATTTGAGTCAATTGATGTTTCAAAGTACTGCACTGAAAAGGTGTTTGAATGTTGTGCAGGTGTGGTTAAATTTAGTGGAGCTAAACTTCTTACTGTTGTTATTTATAGATCCCCAGACTCCGATTTCACAACATTTTTGCTAAAGCTAGAGGAGGTTCTTGGTTCACTTTATAGGAAATACAAAAAGTTAGTTATATGTGGTGACTTCAATATTAATTGTATAAGTGATTGTGCAAGGAAAAGGATGCTGGTAGACCTCCTTAATTCATATAATCTTATGCAAACCGTATTCTTTCCAACGAGAGTGCAAGGGAACAGTAGAACAACCATAGACAATATTTTTGTTCATTCGTCATTATTAGAAGGGCATTCTGTTAGCAAAAAAGTGAATGGCCTTTCAGATCATGATGCACAAATTTTAAGTCTAAAAGATTTTTGTGCTTCAACACATGTTAAATATAGTTACCAACTTTTTAGGAAAGCTGATCCAGTTGCTGTACAGACTTTTGTAAACCTTATCAAGGAACAAGATTGGCAAGATGTTTATAGTGCTGATACAGTAGACGATAAATATAATGCTTTCCTCAAGACTTTTCTCGTGCTCTTTGAAAGTTCCTTTCCGTTAGAACGTTTAAAACAGGGTACTAGCACAAACAGGCAGCCTGGGTGGCTGACTAAAGGGATAAGAATATCTTGTAGAACAAAGTGGCAATTATATCAAAACGTTAGAAACAGTCAAAATCTAAATGCAGCAGCCCATTACAAACAGTATTGTAAGGTGCTTAAAAAAGTTATTAGGAAGGCAAAAAGTATGTGGTATGCAGATAGAATAGCTAAGTCTCAGGATAAAATTAAAACCATATGGTCAGTCGTAAAGGAAGTGGCTGGTCTGCAGAGACAGGTCGAGGATATAGAATCAGTGCGTAGTGGGGATGTCCGTGTTGCTGATAAGTCGCATATATGTACAGTACTTAATAATCACTTTCTGAATATAGCAGGTGAACTAAATAGAAACCTAGTCCCAACAGGGAATCATATAGCGCTCTTAGAAAAAAGTGTTCCGAGACTGTTACCTGAAATGCTCCTCCATGATACTGACAAGAGGGAGATTGAGTTAATAATTAAATCACTAAAGACCAAGAACTCTCATGGATATGAGGGGTTATCTAGCAGAATACTGAAGTATTGTTCCACGTATATTAGCTCAGTACTTAGCCATATCTGTAACTTTTCCTTTAGCAGTGGTCGGTTTCCTGACCGATTAAAGTACTCGGTAGTGAAGCCACTTTATAAAAAGGGAGACAGGGATAATGTTGACAATTATAGACCTATTTCTATTCCATCGGTGTTTGCTAAAGTTATCGAGAGGCTTGTATATACAAGGTTACTGCAGCATTTAAATTCACATAATTTGCTGTCAAATGTACAGTTTGGTTTTAGAAATGGCTTAACAACTGAAAATGCTATATTCTCTTTTCTCTGTGAGGTTTTGGACGGATTAAATAAAAGGTTGAGAACGTTAGGTGTTTTCTTTGATTTAACGAAGGCTTTTGACTGTGTTGACCACAAAATATTACTGCAGAAGTTGGAACATTATGGAGTAAGGGGAGTAGCTTACAATTGGTTCGCCTCCTACTTTAAGATCAGAAAGCAGAAGGTAATCCTCCGCAATATTGAGAGTGGTAATGATGTTCAGTCCCAATGGGGCACTGTTAAATGGGGCGTTCCCCAAGGGTCGGTGCTGGGGCCACTGCTGTTCCTTATTTATGTAAATGATATGCCTTCTAGTATTACAGGTGATTCAAAAATATTTCTGTTTGCTGATGACACCACCTTGGTAGTGAAGGATCTTGTGTGTAATATTGAAACATTATCAAATAATGTAGTTCATGAAGTAAGTTCGTGGCTTGTGGAAAATAATTTGATGCTAAATCACAGTAAGACTCAGTTTTTACAGTTTCTAACCCACAATTCAACAAGAACTGACATTTTAATCAGACAGAATGGGCATGTTATAAGCGAGACGGAACAGTTCAAGTTCCTAGGCGTACGGATAGATAGTAAGCTGTTGTGGAAAGCCCATGTTCAGGATCTTGTTCAGAAACTAAATGCCGCTTTATTTACCATTAGAACAGTATCTGAAATAAGTGACATTTCAACACGAAAAGTAGTATACTTCGCATATTTTCATACGCTTATGTCATATGGTATTATTTTTTGGGGTAATTCTTCTGATTCAAAAAGAGTATTTTTGGCTCAAAAACGGGCTGTTCGAGCTATGTATGGTGTAAGTTCGAAAACCTCTTGTCGACCCCTATTCAATAGTCTGGGAATTTTGACATTGCCCTCACAGTATGTATTTTCTTTAATGTCGTTTGTTGTTAGCAATATTAGCTTATTCCCAAGAGTTAGCAGCTTTCACTCAGTTAATACTAGGCAGAAATCAAATCTGCATGTGGAATGCACTTCCTTGACTCTTGTGCAGAAAGGAGTGCAGTATTCTGCTGCATCCATTTTCAATAAGCTACCACAAGAACTCAAAAATCTTAGCAGTAGCCCAAACACTTTTAAGTCTAAACTGAAGAGTTTCCTCATGGCTCACTCCTTCTATTCTGTCGAGGAGCTCCTGGAAGAGATAAAAAATTAAGCAAATTCCAGTGTTACATTCTTGATTTTCTTTATTTAAACTAACGACTTGTTTCATTTTATCTGTTTCTACAATCGTGTTATAATTTCATGTATTGACTCGTTCCATGACCATGGAGACTTCTCCTAAATGTGGTCCCACGGAACAATAAACAAATAAATAAAAAAAAAACATTTAAAACAAGATGTTGCGCAAGGGTAACTAATAGGACAGAGATAGAATGAAATTTTCTCTCTACAGCGGAGAGTGCGCTGATATGGAACTTCTTGGTAGATCAAAACTGTGTGCCGGATCGGGACTCGAACTCGGGACCTTTGCCTATCGCGGGCAAGTGCTCTACCTACTCTGAGCTACCCCAGCACGAGTCACGCGCCGTCCTCACAGCTTTAATTCCGCCAGTACCTCGTCTCCTACCCTCGCAGGAGAGCTTCTGTGAAGTTTGGAAGGTAGGAGACGAAGTTTTGGCGGACTTAAAGCTGTGAGGACGGGGCGTGAGTCGTGCTGGGGTAGCTCAGATGGTAGAGCACTTGCCCGCGAAAGGCATTGGTCCCGACTTCGAGTCTCGCTCCGGCACACAGTTTTAATCTGCCAGGAAGTTTCAGGACAGAGATAGTTCTAACAAACATAAGACATGGGTGTTGCACTGCACAATAATAACAGGGTAATCACCTAACTATGGAATCAAACAATGGTCACATTATTTCCTGTTTATTATAAAGTCCGCTGCCAGCACATGCATAAATAAAAAAATTATTAGAGGATCTATACGATCTCAAGAGATCTACATCTACATGGATACTCAACAAATCACACATAAGTGCCTCTCAGGGGGTTCCTCGAGCCACCGTCACAACAGTTCTGTATTATTCTACACTCAAACAGCGCACACAAAAAACCAAGTCCTGCATCTTTCCTTGCGAGCTCTGATTTCCCTTACTTTATTACGATGACCGTTTCTTCTTATATGGGTCGGCGTCAACAAAGTATTTTCGCTTTCGGAGGAGGAAGTTTGTGATTGAAATTTCATGAGAAGACCCTGGTGCAACGAAAAACAGCTTTGTTTTAATGATGTCCATCCCAAATTCTGTACAATGTCCGTGACACAATCTTTTCTATTTCTCGATAATATAAAACGTGCTGTCCTTCTTTGAACTTTCTCGATGTAGTCCCTTAAGCCTATCTGGTAAAGATCCCACACGACGCAGCAGTATTCCAAAGAAGATGGACAAGGGTAGTGAGGCCAGCCTCCTTAATACATCTGTTGCATCTTCTAAGTGTTTTGCCAATAAAACATAGTCCTTACTGCGACTTCCCAACAAAATTGTCTGTGTGTTCCTTCCAATTTAATTGTAATTGCTAGTTACTTAGTTGAATTTACGGCCTTTAGAGTCTACTGATTCATCGTGTAACCGAAGTTTAACGAATTCCTTTTAGCACTCACGTTAATGACTTCCACTTTTAATTATTTAAGGTCAATTACCAGTTGTAGTACCATGTAGTTTTCTTATCTAAGTCGTTGTGAAATTGGTTTTGATCTTCTGATGACTTTACTAGACGATAAACAGCAACATATGCAAACAACCTAAGACGGCTGCTCAGATTGTCTCCAAAATTGTTTATAGTGATAAGTGACAGGCAGAGGGCCTACTTTAGAGAACACCAGAAGTCACTTCAGTTTTTCTCGATGCCTCCCGACACTTACAACGAACTGTGGCGTTGTGTCACAAAATCATGAATCCAGCCGCATAACTTAGGCTATACTCCATGAACACGCGATTTGATTACAAACCGCATGTGAGGTACGATGTCAAAAGTCTTCTGGAACTCTAGATATACAGAATAAATTTGAAATTCCTAGTTGATAGGACTCAACACTTCGTGTGAATAAAGAGCTAATTGTGTTTCTCAAGAAGGATGTTTTCTAAATCCGTGTCGACTAAGTGTCAATACACCTTTCTCTTCAAGGTAATTCATAATGTTCTAACACAATATATGTTCCAAAATCCTGCTACATATCGACATTAATGATATGTGCCTGTCGTTTATTGGATTACTCCTATTCCCTTTCTGGAGTACTGGTGTGACATGTCCAACTTTCCAGTCTTCGAGTACGGATCTTTCATCGAACGAGCGTTTGTATATGATTGTTAAGTACGGAGCTATTGCATCAGCATACTCTGAAAGGAACCTAGTTGGTATACAGTCTGAACCGGAAGGCTTGCTTCTAATAAGTGATTTAAGCTGCTTTAATATTCCAAGAATATCTAGTCCACAGCTATTCATATTTGGCAGCTTTTCTTGATTGGAATTCTGGAATGCAGAGAATACGAAAAGCCCCAATTATTTTCATGTATTGAAGTAATCTTACACTTGAATGTCCCAGCAAAGAATGGGTAGTTTAGGTGATTGCCATAGAATAGTAATACACGAAAGAGTTATGGAAAGAAAAATCCGTTGTGGACACAGTGATTGCTTCAATCCGTCAGAAACATAAAAAAACAGTCATAGGCAAATAACATCGAATCATGAATGAGGCTTCAGTCAATAGAGAAATATGTGATTTCTGTACATGTAGACCTGGCCCACATTGTATGCAGAGCACATTATGAGAAGAACTGTTGGAATCCGGTGCCCAGATTCCCGGCCCTAAGAATGCTTGGACTGCGGTATGTACTTGCCACTAGTCGACGCTTCTTCTCGTACCACTCTTTCTGTCTGTGTCCTCTGAAAGCCAAGCAAAACCTCGAGGGTGGAGGGGGCGGGGACGGTAGGAGGAGGGGGAGTAAAATTACATCACATCATCGTCCTCGGCCCCTCTCCTGAGTCTGGTTCATCATGGACCCAGCTAAACGATTGAAAATGTCCCACACCAAACAGCCACCTGGAAAGTGAGGCAACTGATATAAAAGCAATTGACTTTCTATATCTAATATATACTCTTCAAAACCACCGCACAGTGCGTGGTAGAGGTTACCCTGTACCATTAGTAGTCATTTCCTTTCCTGCTCCACTCGCAAATACAGCGAGGGAAAAATGACTGTCTATATGCCTAACTTCTCTTATCTTCGTGGTCCTTGGGCAAAATGCACATTGAAGGCAGTAACATCGTTCTGCGGTCAGCTTCAAATGTCGATTCTACAAATTTTCTCAGTAGTGCTCCGCGAAAACAATGTCACTTCCCCTCCATGGATTCACATCTGAGTTCCCGAAGTTACTTGTTGTTTGAACCTACCAGTAACAAATATTGCACCCCGCCTCCGAGCTGCTTCAATGTCATCCTTTAATGCGACATGCTGAGGACTCTCAAGATGCGAGTAGTGCTCACGTAGTGCCCCTATGTGAGGTCTCCCCTCCAAATGAAGCACACTTTCCTAGAAGTCTCCCAATAAACCAAAGTTGACCATTCATTTGCCCTGCTACACTCTTTACTAGCTCGTTTCCATTTCATACTGCTTTGCAACATTGCCCCAAGATATGTATTGAGCACTACATACTTATTTTTCCTACTCATCAACTTTAAACCGAGCGAGGTGGCGCAGTGGTTAGCCCACTGGACTCGCATTCGGGAGGACGACTGTTCAATCCCGTCTCCGGCCATCCTGATTTAGGTTTTCCGTGATTTCCCTAAATCGTTTCAGGCAAATGCCGGGATGGTTCCTTTGAAAGGGCACGGCCGATTTCCTTCCCAATCCTTCCCTAACCCGAGCTTGTGCTACTCACCCTGTCCGCCACATCATTTATGTATAATCATGGCAATAACTGTTGTTACTTATTACAAGTGTTCATCATTTTATTAGGTGACAGGGGTAGAATTCAGAGAGTGTAACGATTTTAAAAGCGTTATGAAGGACACATGGGACGTAAAATGTAAATGTCGTGCGACTAGGGCCTCCCGTCGGGTAGACCGTTCGCCGGATGCAAGTCTTTCGAGTTGACGCAACTTCAGTGACTTGCGCGTCGATGGGGATGAAATGATGATGATTAGGACAACACAACACCCAGTCCCTGAGCGGAGAAAATCTCCGATCCAGCCAGGAATCAAACCCGGGCAGGTAAGAGTGACATTCTGTCGCGCTGACAACTCAGCTACCGGGGGCGGGCACATGGGACGTGCTAGTCCAGCAATGGACTGATGCATGTTGCCTGGTGTAAAAATAAAAGGTCGTGCTTGGCTTCCAATGTCAAAAATCAAGATTTTTGTCTGCAGACATGAGAAGAGTGCAGTGTTATAGTGGAGTCTAGTATGTTCTTAGTGAAATAATTAGACATGGTCAAGTAAGAAATCGAATCTGTGAATACGGAAAACTGTTAATTCAGCTACTGGCAATTACTAATATTGCTTAACATGTGGTTTGATTGTCAACAAGTGTCTTTCGAAGCTAATTATGGAACACCGTGCAAAGATATTCATGAAGAGCAAATACAAAAGCTATCTAACAAAAAAGATGGCAATAATATTAATGACGATTATTAGTACGGGAAGACTACACATATTACTGCACCTCTGCTTTTTATTTAACAGTAACATTGTTACCTATCATCCGTGGCTCATAAGTAGATATGAGGCTGAAAAGTTGGGGTAACTGCACCTTGCAGCATCCACATCGTTCACCACTCTCCAGGTAACGTTCAAAGATTTCTTTACAGGCGAATGTGGACTTATTCATATAGTTTCTTTAAGCTATACTGGATACTAATTATGCAGAGGTGGGGCAAGCATTCATCCTACACAAAATAGTTGAGATGTTACTCGACGAAAATTTGTTTGATCTCCCGACATATTCTTGAGCACTGTGACGAAATATTGAACACGCTTTTCTGCAAGTTTGCAAACCTTTCCGATCGGATTTGACCTTATAGCATTTGGCAATATGTAACACTTCACGTAGCGTAAGAAAATTTATTGACTGCTCCAGCCAGAACACTTATAGACTCCACCTGAGGGAGACCACTTGCAGATGTGATTATGACTTTAAACTTCATCTCCCACTTGCTTATACACGATTTACTTATGACATTGTTATGCTGTAAGTCATTTGTCTCTAATTTTGTCTGTTACCTCGTCTCAAGTGTAAAGAGCTTGACATCTGTGGGATTTCCGGTGATTGTGTGAATTAAATTTTTGTCATAGGAAGTGAATTTTTCCCTCTGAAATATTTCCTTTAGATTTATTTCTTAGGTTCAGTAGAGTAGATAAAGTGCTTCTTAATTGTAGAACAAATATTGAAAGTTCATCTGGATGACCAGGGGAAAAGAAATTGGTAAGAATTTCTGTCGAGATGCTTTTTCTCAGGGTGACGCCAGTGGAGACAAAAGTCATTAACTTGGCCACTAGCCCGAAGGGCGGACACGGGAGAAACTTGGCTAATTTCCTCTGGCCTGTCCCCTCGGCTGGCGCCACAGTGTAATTTGCTGGCGTCCTCTCACTCGACGAGAAGTCCATTAGCAATCTTCTTCACAATTTACAGTTAGTCCGTGAGATTTTTAGGCACAGAGATTCCCGTTTTAATTGAACCTGTATACAGAAATGAAAGTAATGCATTACATCCTCTTAGTCACTGATTTTTAATTAACTCTTGAATTAAATAAACCTGTCGTGCTATGTTTTTGTGTCTATATTTTGAGTGTTTAAATCTGATAAGGAAACATTTGGTAGTGACAGCTAAATAGAAACAAAATTTAGAGAGCTTCCTAATACTTGTGGTACTAGAAAAAGTCTTCGGCAGTCTAAGGTAGAATTAGACGTTCACAGTCTTTAGAAGATTGGTGGAAACGAACGATCGACAACAGTTGCAAAACCTAAGTGACAATAATGAAACTTCGTGTTAGCAAGCTTATAACGTGTCAACAGCTTATAAGAACTGTTGTCCAACTTGGATAATAATGTGAGCAAATATTGCTCAAGGAATAAACGTCCATATGGAACAGACACCAATGCTAAGATTCGCAGGCGACACAGGCCTCCTGGATCAGGTATAAGAAAGACTTAGAAAAAGGAACGGGCAACATAGCATAGAATATAGCAAAAGGAAGCGAGAAAGTTAACATGAAAATAGGTGATTGGGAAGTACATGAAGTTAAGCAGTTCTGCTACCTTGGCAGCATAGTAACCCATGATGGACATAGGATATAAAAAGCAGACTAACACAAGTAAAAACGATATTCCTGGCCAAGAGAACCCTGCTAGCATCTAACAAAGGCCATAATTGAGAATTCCGCTAGTATCAAACATAGGCCTCAATTCCAGGAAGAAATTTTTGAGATCGTACGTTTCGGTCACAGCGTTGTATGGTAGAATCGGAGAGGAAAGGAAAATGTGGAAAACACTGACGAGAAGAACGGACAGGATGATAGGACATCTGTTAAGACATCAGGGAATGACACTAGATGGCGCTGTAGAGGGCAAAAACTGTAGAGGAAGGCAGAGATCTGAAAACATCCAGCAAATAATTGAGGAGGACGTAGGTTGAAAGTGCTGCTCTGAGATGAAAGGGTTGTCACAGGAAAGGAATTCGTGACGGCCCACATTACTCTTGTCAAAAGGATGATGATTTGAAAAAAAGGCATGAGGGGAAACAAAGTAAAGATGTAGGCATTGTAGAGTAGTACGAAGGAAAAGAACTAATTGTTTAACGTCAGTATCAGGACTGACGAGAAGAAGTGAAAGAACTATCTTATGCATGATTGCACCTAATGGCACTAACAAAGAATAAATTAACAGTAGATTGTCACACACGAAGAAATATTTCTTCAAGAAAAGAAATTTCCTGCTGTTTGATGCTCATGTGGAACTGAGGAAGAAGTTCTTGAAAGAGCATGTTTTGAGCACCGGTTAGAAGCTGCGGAAGACCCTTAACGGAGGAAGGAACAGACTAGTGTGACATCTTCCGTGGAATGAAGAAATGTTTCGGAATCAGTAGAGCAGTAGAGCGAAAAAAGGCTAGAGAGAGACAAAGAATAAGATATGCAAAACAGATCATAGAGAATGTTATGTACAATAGCTACGCACAGATGAAAAGATTGACATAAGATAGAAAAATATGGAGGGCAACTTCAAGAGTGATAACATCATTAAAAAAAAAATAATACAAGAACTCCGCGCAAATTCACTTATTAATATCATTTTATTGCCTTTTAGAGTTGCTTACACTATATGGTTAAAAGCTTTTGGACATGTATTAATGGAAAGTGATATGGGATTTGTCCACCCTTCACTTTTAAGACGGCTTGAACTGCGTTGAAGACACACTCAATACGGTGTCTGAATATCTGAACGAAATGCAGTCCACTCGTACTCAAGAGCCTGTCCAGGGAAAGTAGTGTTGCTGGACGCTGATTTCTGGAGAATTATCAATGTTCTAAATCAGCAGAAGTGTGTTCAGTTGAGTCACGTCGGGACTCTGGGCAGGGTCTTTCGTTTCAGGAATGTTATTGTCCACAATACTAAATTATCGCCCCTAACTTATTTTGGTTTCTTAATCCATGTCTTTGTTTGAGGGCACAGCTGAGCTTTCGACATATCCTGGTGGATGTAAGAATGATTTGCACCATTTGGACTGGTCAATTGTCACATCACTCCCCATGGGCAGAAATGCAGGGAAAACGGAAATGGACTATTATTTCCATGGAACAGTACTATTCTTACACTTGAATGCAGATTAGGCGGCTACATAGCTCTTCGTACGAAGACTCGGTACTAAATACAATGGGGAGAGAGCTGGACTTTCTGGAGAATTCGTAACGGCTTCTCAGCGACACTTGTGCAGCATACCCGAAAAAAGTCTCGGAAACATGTGGGTGGGTATTATGCAGAAACAGAATGATGCCGTCCGTCGACATTCCTTGGCGTTTGGACTCGATGGCGCTCTTCAATTTTTGCAAAGTATCCACGTACTGCTGAGCGTTTATTGTGGCGCCATGTTCCAGAAAGTAAACCGGCAGCGGCCCTTTGTAATCAAACAAAAATGTCATCATGATTTCCCAGAGCGTGTGTGGCACTTGTTTCGACTACACTGAAGGATTTTATCTGGAAAGCTCTTACACATCCTCCTACAGTCCCGATCTTTCCCATGCTATTTCCATATTTTTGGAGACCTGAAGAAAGACATTTGTGGCTGTCAATTTGCTTCGGACGAGTAGATGGACGCCTGGACACAATCACTGTTGTGTAGCAGCCACAAACATTTTTGCATGAAGGCATTGAGTCAAAGTATTAACAGTTACGGTGATTATTTTTGAAATAATGAATAGTTTTCTTACCGTTTTTTTACTGACTCTGACTGAAATGGTACTGTATCCAGCTTCGACTGATATTTTCATCGTCAGACCGATGTTCAGATTTAAAATTGCTTTTAAATTATGCTCACATGCGGTGCTGTCTATGGCGCAGCCCTACAGAAGTCAGAAAAAGAACTGATTTACAGTAAGTAGACGTAACTGACCTATAAGAAATTTTAAGAGTTTTCTAATGTAATAACTGTGTCTGTTTTAGGTTGCTTACATATAGAATGCTGTCTTACTTTATGGCGATGTTGATCGTTTCTGACCTTCTTCCAAACTTTACAGAAGATCTCCTGCGAACCTTGCAGAACTAGCACTCCTGAAAGAAATAACATTCTGTAAAGTTTAGAAGGTAGGACACGAGGTACTGGCAGAAGTGAGGCTGTAAGGACGGGGCGTGAGTTGTGCTTGGGTAGCTCAGTTGGCATAGCACTTGCTCGCGAAAGGCAAAGGTCTCGAGTTCTAGTCTCGGTCCGGCACACAGTTTTAATCTGCCAGGAAGTTTTGATAAAATGTTATTCATACCGCCATATGTTAATGCGAAGGGAAGCCTCGTGGAAGAGTGTCAATACTAACGGAAGGTAAATGAAATTTTATCAGAAATCTTTAATTGCTTCTCTGGAAATTGGTTTCATTTACCTTGGAAAAATGGTTCATTTATTTCTGTACTGAAAAGTACTTTATATACTCCTACGCCACGCGTACTGGAAAGTTAATGACTTTGTAAACTACTAAATGCATGTACATTATCAACATTTCTATCCTACATCAAAAATAAAGCACAAAGAGGGCGGTTCAAATAATTGTTCAGCTTTATTTAAATTTTCTGTGATTTCCTTAAACTAATTAAAACGAATGGTGGGATAGTTTCTTCGACGGTATACTCTTACTCCTCTCCTCCTCTTCGTCCGACCTAAATGCGTGCTCCTCTTTCTAATGAACTCATCATTGACGTGTATCACTAATCTTCATGAGTTGGCTGCCACTTCCCCTATTAAAATGTTTCAAAATTATACCAGAATAAGTTTATAAGTGTCCAAGGTTGCTGCTAGGAACGGCGCAACAGAGGATGCGGACCGATAGAGTTTTAGAACATGTATATTGCATATCGCTATTTGATGACAGCTCCACGCTGTATGATTGACTGACAAAATCTCGGACTTCTTTGAATGACTGAAGAGTCTGGTCGTACGATAAGCAAAAACGGACATTCCAAATTAGTAACAAAATCACACCAATTGTGAATCGGTGCCACAACTAAGTGTTGCGTCTTCTCCGCGAGAAAAGGTGAAAAATAGAACTTTTAACACAATAACTATCGAGATAAACATGTGATCTGATTAACTAATGAAAAATCACGCCAATAGTGGGCCGGTGCCACATTGAAGATTTGCGTCTTCCCCGCGAGAAAAGCTGAAAAATAGAACTTGTAACACAATAAATATTGAGATACTAATGTGACCTGACGAATTAATAAAAACACAAGTCAGATCGTATATTCAAAGTCATTAATAACTACAACCCACGATGCTTACGTTCTAGCGGCTCCAAGAGGAAAGACAAACGTGAACAGCCAGACTTCTCCTAGCTCGTCTCTAAAACACTGGAAGACCGCTCCTTCCTTTATTTGTCCAGACAACGCATACAGACAAAATATATATTCCTTTGTTATAAAATGTTTCCAAAAAGTTTTACACAACAAATAATTCTTTTTCTAGAAAGTGGTGTTACATCTTACTATTGTGTTCGTAAACGTAATTTTCACCAATGCTAATATATATTTCATGTTAAAATTCACTACTCAATTGTAAATATTTTTATTTATCGGTTTCGACGGATTAATTTGTCATCTACAGAAACTTAGTATTGGTTTAGCAGATATCAATATCTTCTTCACAGAAGCATAATGCTATGACATGTCCAAAATGATACATACTGCATGTGATTATTGTAAATACAGATTCACAGTTTGATGATTTACGGTAACTTATTCACATCTGTGTACATGTCAAGCTGTTCAAATTCAAAATGGTTCAAATGGCTCTGAGCACTATGGGACTTAACATCTATGGTCATCAGTCCCCTAGAACTTAGAACTACTTAAACTTAACTAACCTAAGGATCTCACACAACACCCAGTCATCACGAGGCAGAGAAAATCCCTGACCCAGCCGGGAATCGAACCCGGGAACCCGGGCGCGGGAAGCGAGAACTCTCAAGCTGTTGTGGTGGCATGTAGCGTATAGTGCTTTCTGAACAAAACTACCTACCAGGACACAGACGCCACCCCCAACAAATGATGAATCGATATACACACGTATATTTAACTTCTTACTGACTGGGCAAATAACGACCCACTCAACTTAAAAATTGGGTTCTCCATTCAACTAATCTCCAATGCACTACATTTTACAAATTATAACGAGGAAATTGATCTTAGTAAATAAAAACCTTTTCTAAAGAAACACATACGCACATCCACACCCATATATTAAAAGCTGGCGGAGCACCAAAACTTTCTGTTGTTTCTCTGCTCGGGTGCATCATAAACGTCGCGATCGAAAAAGAACTCCATGAAATTGCTGCGAGTCAAACCCGACCAGTTTTGTTTCTGTGACGGTCGCGCGTTGGGACACAGGATATCCGATAGGAAAAGAAAAAAAAAATACCCAAAGGGTTGTGAATCCTCTCCGCTCGTAATCTGTACCCGACGCAGCGCTTGTTGCCTGAAACATGGCCTGCCCTGCCTGTTCAGGGATCGGCGAAGGCCGAGCTAAGCACGGACGCTGTTTAACTTTCGCCTCACGCGATGTTTTCCCAGCCAGCCCTGTAGGCTCTGTTCCTGGGCAGCCTACGCCCGCCACCCCCCTTTCCCCGGGGACGGGGCCTTCGCCAACAACAGGACAGCGGAGGCAAGTTGTAAGCCCATTAGCGCGGTCGCCATGGCGACGGACGCGTGTTATCTGCCGCCGCAGACTGCTGTGCGTCGCGGCCGACACTCGCGAGAACTCGCTAAAGGTCTTTCCTTTTATGTTTTCCCCGTCCACGCGGAGTACTCGCTGTCTGCGGAGAAAAGAAAAAGACAGCTCGGGCAGCATTGGAGAAAACTGATATCTTGCGTTCCTCAAAATTACCCGCAGTTCTCTGGAATGGCGATCTGAAAATCGACTTTCAGCGATGGCAACCAACCATCCACACGTGTTTACCATCGTTCTGTAGAGATTCGGAGGCAATTACTAGAATGATGCGTGCCCAGATATAATGTCCCATCCTCTCTATGCATAGAAAATATTTTAGTATGCCTGACAGCCTACTTAAGATGCCTCGCGTGTAACTGTCACCACTCTTCCCATGTGTTCCTTGAACAAAATACACTTCTGGTTGTACATTACAGTATTTCCAACACCTGCATAATTTTTGCAACATGTTAATAAAAATAACAGAACGTTTTGGTGAATATCATATTAACTTACTACCTTGGTACCCAGGCTTGAATTTCACAAAATCAGACATTTTTCAAATACAATTCAAATTTATTTTATAGTCGAACAGCTCACAAGCAACCTTAAACAGTATCCAGCCCCTGTAATGTATTATTACATAGGGGAGAGTGGGGCACATTGAACCACAAAAAATATTTCCCCATGTTACTCATCCAATAATTTTATTACAAAGTAGAGATTTGCAGATGTTACAGTTTAATCCTTCAAGCATCAAATGGCCTTATATGATTGCATTGTCTTTAATTACCTTCTAGCTGCACGACTTTGAAGAAAATTTGGTAAATGGTTCATTGTGCCCCACATGCGGGGTACAATGAACAACTTTAAACAGGTTAATTGAAAGAACCTATTTAGCATAGAAAGTAAGTATAAACGTACTTTAAACATAATGTTTACATATATTCCACATGTGAATCATGTAATTAAATCTGTAGTCACACAATCATGTAAATTATTTTGGAATTACTGAACATCAATGGACTCGAAGCTGATTCCAGGTTTTAAATATGATTTTGGTCTCTTTCTCACACCATCAGTAGCAGGTCATAGGAGCATATAAAGTATGTTACTAGCTGGAACAAAAGCTTCATCTTTCACCTGAGGAAAATAAAACTTCCCTCCCATTTTTTCACTTTTTTCTCAAGAATGATACCTGATATTCTCCTGACTCATCCTTCAGTTTCAAAATCTTCCCCACATAGTAAACCGGTGTTTTGGTTTCCAGTTCAAATTTGGTCAAAACAAAATCATCTGTTTCTGGTAATTTGTCCAAGTCTTCAAAGTTGTACTCAGATTCACCAGACACATCCACAATCCTTAAATACCTACACATATATTTTTACCCTTGCTAAGGAAATAAAGTACAGAGTGCTTGTATTAGACAATTAAAAGAGTCCTGGGGCACAATGGACCACCCTGGGGCACAATGAAGCATGGCTTATTGTGCCCCGGGAGAGCTTAGTTCAATGTGCCCCAACAGTACATATTTCAAACAAAGCTCATGTGAGGTTATGTATGAACATTGTTAATATTTGAAAATTTATATAATTAAACTACAGTATTGATATTGTTACAATGACATACATTCTCTAAAATTTGGTGACAAAGAATTGATCAAAATTCAGTCTATCTATGTCTCCAAAAATTGCTTCACTGTCGCAAAACTAACATATCACCAGTACAACATTAATGGCAGGAACTAGATCCTGCAGAAAACAAATGGCAGTCGTTAGAGCAGTACTGACAACATATGCCCAGAGAAAAAAATAATTTACCACGTCATACTGAAATTATGCTACCTGATTCATTGTGCCCCGTGGTTCAGAGTGCCCCATTCTGCCCTACATTATAAACAATTTAGTACATTACAATAAAACATTTATTACAGTGAACTGCAATAATTGTTACCAAATTTAAAAAATTCTTCATATTATGTTATACTTTAACTTTCTTATTTGTTCATATTTGTGTCTCAGAATGTATTATTTTTATTTTGCAATACAAACCTCTTATATGCTAAAGGACCAACTTAGGATTGTCTTACTTTTCCCTATACTACTCCTACACCAATATGTATCTCTTTGTTTTTCTCATTCTTTTCATTATTAGTGCATGTAACATACTTACATAAAATAATTAATTTGTCATTCACACTGCCCCTTTCTGAACTTCATTTTTCATGGTATAGTTCACTTCATATAGACGCATTTTGCTTAAAGAAATGTTAAAAATTTACAATACCTGTAATACATTTTCAAGTCAAAACTGAACCCTACTAGAAACTATTTCTCAAGGAAATGATTCACCTTTCTCAGAAAGCTAATATTTCAAAAGTTGCTCGTATTCAAAATTTTTGGGTATCATCATGTTACAATCCTGTAATTATTTCCAAGATCCAGTGTGACGAATTTTTCTTTTCAGTAAATGTATACATTTACTAATCTAAAATGTCAGTTTATTAAGTGATCCAATTGAATCACTCATAAATAAAAGATTTTGTCACGTTTTCAAAATTTTACAGGAGAACTGATTAATGTTTTGAAATGTAGTTTTAAATATCAGAATATAAGTACAGATGAATGAAATTTGCTTAGTGGGTCAGTTTGATGGTACAATATTGTCTTGAGTGTTTCACTTTTTTGACATGTGGCAGC
Source organism: Schistocerca americana (assembly GCF_021461395.2). NCBI lineage: Eukaryota > Metazoa > Arthropoda > Insecta > Orthoptera > Acrididae > Schistocerca > Schistocerca americana. The sequence continues at coordinate 351,500,817 of NC_060121.1, read as the reverse complement.
ATGTATGACAGCTGGGACAAACGTTTTTTTTTTCTTTTTTCTTGACATAACTTACAAGTTTTGACTTAAAACGGATGAAAAGTTGTTAACTCGCTAACATAACAACTTTTGATACTCACTGTTGGGATTTTTCCGTAACTAAACATTACAAGAATTTAAGATAGTTACCTGTTATGTTTTTATTTTCTCTGTTCCAATCTCTGCTATGGATTTTTCCAATAATGGTAAACACTGAAGAGATTGGATGCATTAAATTAATTTTATTTTCATAAAAACAATATCATTCCACATCTACTACATCATCTTCCACACAACTTCCATACATCATTTGTTATAAAATGAGGTACCTTCTGGCACAATAAAATGTTCCAACAGCGAACGAACATCATTATATTTAGCCTTCTTAACCTTCCGAAACCTGTCTGGTGCATTTTGAGCATTATCATATGTCCTTTGCAATGCTTCCAACCTCAGCCCTAATACCACAATTGGCTGGCAATGATCAAATATTGACACCATTGTCTGATGAGCTTCAGGTACACATCCTCTTCTGAAACTTACACTCTGCATTGAAGAAAATTCATGAACGATTTTTGCCAGGCATCTTTAAAGTTAGAAACCTTAACTACTAGACTGTGTCTTTAAATTTGGAAACCATAACTACTGGACTGCCTTCGCTTTCCCCATTATCAGTGACTGGCCGTTCGACATAAACAATAGCACTGTAATTCTTATGCATTGAATTGCTGGTCAATTTGGCACATATGCAAGAAACTAAGACTTCATCTAGTGCACAGCTCTTGTTCTCAGTATAGCCAAAAATAATATCAATGGGTATAGGAGAGTGTCTAGGAAGGGATAGTACAGATAAACTTTCTGAAAATTTACCTGAGAAAAATGCAGCCAGGATGCGAACATATATCTGTTTTTCCCATGTGAATAGTGGTTGTGCATGAAAACAGTTAGCTCTTTGGCACACTGATCAACTTTGTTTGCAACATACCATGTCAGACAACTAATAAATTTATAGGGCAATTTTCAACAAATTGTTTCACAGGACATTAATACAGTAGCGTCATTGCAAAGCAGATTTCATACACCTAAATTATTCAGCCAGAGTTGTCTTTTATAATACACCTTAGCAATGTTTATTATCGGAAGAGATAATTTTTTAAAAATCTGTGGATAAAAGTACTAGGCCAAGACAGCTAATATTCCTTTTTTTGATTACTAGTTTCGGCACATTGAGGAACCCCTTCCGATCTCAACCACAAAAACTGCCTAAAAGAGATAAAGAATAGCATAAAACATTTTATATTTCAACTTTTTTTCTGTGATATACAACAATAAATTTAGTACTTATCTGAGTGTGTAGCAGTCACCATGCAGTACACATCATCATAATCTGTTGAGCATACCATGTCAGACAACTAATAAATTTATAGGGCAATTTTCAACAAATTGTTTCACAGGACATTAATACAGTAGCGTCATTGCAAAGCAGATTTCATACACCTAAATTATTCAGCCAGAGTTGTCTTTTATAATACACCTTAGCAATGTTTATTATCAGAAGAGATAATTTTTTAAAAATCTGTGGATAAAAGTACTAGGCCAAGACAGCTAATATTCCTTTTTTTGATTACTAGTTTCGGCACATTGAGGAACCCCTTCCGATCTCAACCACAAAAACTGCCTAAAAGAGATAAAGAATAGCATAAAACATTTTATATTTCAACTTTTTTTCTGTGATATACAACAATAAATTTAGTACTTATCTGAGTGTGTAGCAGTCACCATGCAGTACACATCATCATAATCTGTTGAGCTGAATCGTTCTTGCTGTCATGTACTCAGTAAAAAAAATTTATAAATAGTGAGGAATAAAAATATAAAGTACATTTGGTAAGTGGTATAAAGCCCTTCCCTAAAGTTGGTCGTCATCATTAAATAATTTACAGCATCAGCCACATATGACTCCAGTGCACAATTTCAACTCTTGTGTTTCTTTGCAAGGTGATTGTGGTGACTATCTTATAATCCATGTGTGACGTCAATACGGCGTATTACTTGCAATTCTAACTACAGGAGCAAGGGGGTACTTGTATTAGGGCTGTCAGAGACTGGCCAAATATGTAACGTTACTGCTACACGAAAGCGCCAACTGCCAGATGGCGCTGTTAACCAACGACATTTTACAAAGTCGTGCCTCTATAATAATACAAAGAACTGTGATGTAATGAAGTTTCTACTAGATACACGTTAGGTAAAATGTAAAGACCTGTGTTCAATAATATACCGAACATAAGCTGTTTGTTATGTAATACAAAGCCACGGCACACTAAAAACGAAGGGAATTAATATGGTCACGATTGAAAACAGTACAATATTTTAAGATGTAGGAACATGTGTACAGTGACAATGACCAAAAATTTATAAATCCATGATACTAAATAACTAAGCGATTAATACTGTAACACAAAATCCAAGTGCCTGTTGCAATCAGCGATATAAGTAGCTTTAATTAAAAACAGGAAAATAAATGGATAAAATGTAAGTGGTACGATTGAGCCATTACATATTACATTAAGGATGCTTACAAGCATCGAACTGAAAGAGTATAATCATAGTACTTTCACCTAGGTATTTGCTAAAGACTATATCATCAAACAACACCACATACAATGCATGTAAAAATACAAATTAATAAACAATGAGCATTATTTCTGTTTATTATGTAATACATAATCGTGAAGTCATTCTAACTCAAACCAGCATCCAGGGCATGCAGGCGTGTGTTTAATCTAAATCAAGTTTGAGGTCTAGGAGTTAAAAATGAATATATATATATATATATATATATATATATATATATATATATATATATACCCAGTAAGAGAATTCAGTTTTAGTGTTTTACAGTCACATAATGCTGCAACCTCAGTAGAAGTTGCCAAGTATAATGAGCATTATAAGCGGTCGTTATTACAAAACCTAAAAAATAATATAGGAACAAGAAAGTTCGCACGGGATCCATTAGATGTTAATTACAATCATGAGTAGCCTTAAGCTTATGTATGATATAGAACAATGCATTACCGGAATGTATGTGTAAAGGCACAAATTCACTGAAATATATTCGAAGACTAAGGTTCAAAGATGTAAGATACAGAGAACAGATACAGACCAATAACTTATTATGATCAATATGTCTCGAAATCCGTTTCACCATATGACCTTCTTAGGAAGTAGACAATGTAATATTCCCTTTTGTGAACTTTATATATTGTATATATCTGTATAGAATTTAGTGACAAAGAAATCGATCCTCTTGGGAGGTGAATCAACTGCCACACTTTTGAAAAAACTGATGTGTCTTATTTTTATGCATGAAACAGCAGTTGTGGAAAGAATTGACTTGGTGTAAAGGCTACTAGCTAGTCACTACTTTCTGCATGTGTCATGTCATCGTACAAAAAACGCAAAGCGAACCGTAAGTTATCATGTAATTGTTTGAGAACGTGATCAGGACGTTTTGTTTCGTTCATTAATGCATGTGTTACTCGCGTACAGGTATGTTATTACTTATTCTATCACATTTTGAAGCACTTAAACGTCTTAGATCTCGTTCTGTACGGGTCAAGTTAACATTGCATTTTACCTTTTCTGTATTCATATTTCTATCGTTCAAATCATTGGGCCAGAACGTAACTCAATGACCGACAGGTTTCAAAATTGGAAACAAAGTCGTTAAGTAACATTACTGACGAAGGAAGTATATGTTTAGTTTATCAAAATACTATGTAGAGGAAACATGTGTGTATAATGCGCAAAACTTTGTAAGAATAATTGTCGTGGCCCAGGGACTAATGTAAAAGGTATTATAGTTCTCATAAGCAGAATGGCAAGCGAACAGGCATACAAACAGTGTATTTCAGCGCAATGCTCTTGGTGAGTTAACTTGACAAGCTAGGACGCTCGTACGGGGGAAGCTATCTCACCAATGTGAAACGAAATGTGTGTAAAGCAGATGATTGTGCACAGTAGTAATGCATTCACCCCTGTCCAGCTGCAAATGAGGAGGCAGCATGTAACAAATCCAACGAACACTTACTATCCTTTAAATCTGCATGAAGTGAACAACACAATGACTTTTAACAACACACGCACGGACGAGATGTGTAGCGGATGCCGTGAAGAGTCACCCTTCAGTATGGCAGCTGGCGATACTGGTATTAACCCCTGCTACAGACCCAGTTGTAAATGCTATGTGTTGTGTGTGTACTAAATTTAAATATTTCTTGCTATGCGCGGGATGTGCCGAAGTGTCATAAATGGACGCTCCTGCGGTGTGGGTGGCTAAATTATTAATACAAATAAGGGATCCATGATTATAGTCTCTGCTAAGAGTAACAGAACTGTTTTTACTTTTAAATATCACTAGGTTGTAGGATACACAGGTACCACTTCCAAACTAAAAATGGTGCAATGATCCCCAAGGTTGTGGATCATGAATGCATTGCTTAAATCCAAGTTACGTTATTAAGATAGGCAATTTATTTAAGGCTGATTTCATTGGCAGCTTCACATATCCCGAGCTCCTACGTAACACTGGTGCTGCTATCTCAACTTCCATGCTGATGGTGAGAATTGGTAGTATTATTGCAGCTCCGACCAGGCACACATTAGATCGCCAGCTGTCTACATCGCTGCTGCAACTAGATGGATCTCGCTGTGGAGCTGGGGTGACGTCACTAAATGTGGGGGGGGGGGGGCAGCGGACCACATTCCCACGCCGACCATCCACCCCATGAAGACATGGAGTCTATACAGCATTGCATACAGCTAGAATTATACAACCCTTTCACCCTCACCCACGCCATGAAAACATCGAATCTGCGTAGCATTATACAATCTGTTCACCACCAGACATGCCATGAAAACACGAAACACAGAGTCTACATAGCATTGTATCGAGTCAAAATCTTAATCCACAGTAAACCAATAAGAAAAGTACGTTGAATTCGCCTCTCAGTAAGAAAAGAAAAGAACTGTTTGAAAATTTTCGTCAGAATATTATTTTATACCATTGATAAGAAACTGTATCAGCCACAAATAATCAATCTGAAACGAAATCAAATTACTAATCCTCTGCCATGATGCCTTGGGCAGATAACTAGAAAAAAGGATCCATTACCCTAATTTCAGCATTTGTTATATATATAAACTAACTGGGATTTCTTAAAATACTTTCCTTCTTGCTACTTTTTCCTGAGCACTTAGGCTGGTTGTCACATTTGGTTTCAGTCCAAAGAACATAAAATTAATTCCAAATGACAAAATATTATCCAAGTGTGACCGGAGCCTAAGTATATTCGCTTTGTAAAATATCTTCAAGCCTTTAATGGAGCAATGAAATGTTTCTTCACAAAATATACATGTTTTTCTTGTCAATATTAAGGGTAGAGCCTACCTCCGCTGTGTGTGTGCACTTTTTCTTCTTTGATAAAGTACACACAAATTTCATTTAAGTTGATACTATGGAACACATATCCCATGAAAGATACCAGAGATCAGTATTTCAAATCAGAAATTTCTAGAAAATAAGTGTTATCCGACATTCGTTGGCTAAACCAAGAAAACGTAAAAATACTTCCGTTGTTTTATGTGCGGTGAATTCGATTTGTCTTCTGGCTTCTGCGCTGCAGCATAGAGTTATTCTGCAAGTCTCGGCTCGTGTACGTATTTTTCTCTGACTGTAAATAAGATTATACTTGTGTATGTAGCATTTAGTGCTTTTATCATTTGAAGAATACTTTCCTTTCCTTTGAATTTTGGCATGCATAGTAATATTTACTCATTATTTTTCAGAATATTCGATTGTAAGAACTGCGAAATCGCCAACAAATGGTTCGGAGACAAAATGACCGAACGCTTAGCGTCTTCAGTCATTAATTTGTTTTCGAATGAAATACACAGCGTCCCTCGGACACATCTGCAGTCTTTTAAACTATCTTGCACTACTTTTAGAATGATTTGCTCATTTTTCTTCATACAAAAATGTTGTCGATCTTCGCTACCTGTCTGACATATAGCCCACTGTATTAATTCAACCGGTGATGGTAAAAACAAGTTTAGTCTCACACTGCACCCTGTACTGAACATATGAACTTTCGATTCGAAGCACAAACTCCATGTGATAACATATCGCTTTTTTCACATTGGGTTATTTATCTGTTCGTATAATCCAATTTGTGGGGTGGTTGAGGCGTTGTAAAACCGTAACGTGGAATTAACCTACTTCTTCTTACACCCATTACTTATGCCAATAGATACAAGTTTTTTTTCCTCTCCTTACCTCTTTTCATAGGTAATACAGATACCAGAGTTAGAAAAAAAATTTATATCTTATTCCCACTGTACAGCTGATGTACTTTCTTGTTCAGAGAATGGTTTACTGATTGCTGATGACAATGACACATGTAGTGCATATAGAAATAATTTATTTCGAGAAACGTTTGTAATTTACATAACGTTAAACCATGTGCATGTCAAAGTACAGTCACACTAGAAACTGCTTGTTTTAAGACTAATGGAGATTATTTGAAAACCCTCTTTCTCCTCTTTCGACAAAACGATTTACTTTTTGTAAAAACTTAATATTTCGAAAGTGTCACGCTGTAAGCTCTCCATGATAGTTCAGGAAACAGACGTTGCCATCTTCCACCTCTCCGCTCTCGTCATTGTTGGCGGAGCCCTTGTGCTGAGGGGTTGTGGTTGTGGGCTGTGATCTGCGGCCTCAAATCTCAGTGCTATCGCCTCCGATTGAGGACCTCTCTATACGGAACTGTTATGATTTTTTGGCTCTGTGCAGTGTTCTATGGCTGACCCAGTTGAAGACCACTATCAAAGTTAATTAGGGTACCTGTGATCTTACTTTCAATGATTTCTTTAATCACTCAGTCCTAGCAGGAGGAATATTTCCTAAGTAACTCGGTTGTGTTGTAATCTATAGCCAGACACCTGGTTTGCCAACGCCTAGACAATGTCTTACTGAACGTAGTAGTTTCAGTGTCTTAGGGGGTGGACCAAATACGCATATGTCATTATCTCACTCTAAGATCTTACTAATGTTGCTGGAGATATTGACAGGTTACAAGATAATGATTTGTGCTGCTCTATCTCTTCCTGCAGTATAGTATTGTCTCAGTGCAACCAGTCAAAACACACGCCTTGTCTGGTTATTACTGTGCCGATTCTCTCAGAAGCTTCTCTCCACGCGTTTCATCTCATTGGAAAGCTGTCAATGTATCAGAAGAATCGCACCGTGTGAACAAGGGTGCGTAAAACACTTTTATGCTGGGGGTTGTGATGACTTCTGTAGACGTGAACATACAGGTCAGTGTGTTTAAGCAACATGCCTGTTTGCCGAGATATTGAGGAGAACTTTCGAGAAATACGCTGGGGAATCATTAGATCGCACACAAAACTGTTGGGAACGATACACAGAAGACCAGTAGTAAACAACGGATGATGATGGCAGACGACCCTGAGATGTAAGAAGAGGACAAAACACGGCATTTGGAATTCTAGTGATGGGCTTCGGCAAGATAAAATTGAAAAGATGCTCAGTATTCAGAGGAAAATTGATAAATGCAGGGAAATATGGGTAACTGTACTCACAAAAACTTATTGAGGAGAGTTAAGACGGAAATTTAAAAAATATTTGTCGACATATTAATCTAGTACTTTACACATTGTTTCCTTTACTGCTACCGTTGTCTAAATGGTGTAACAATATTCTTTCATAGGATTTGAAAGTATTCTTCAATAAAAGTAATCCATAGGTACCACATACAGTTCTAGGCTTCAGGGAAACTTTGATAATCGAGGTATTGTAATAATCGGAGCTGAAACTTATATTCAGTGATAGATCTCAAAAAGAGGAAGTCGTTATCAGTGCGTAGGCCACGACGCAAAGTCAGTTTAAAATGAAAGTGGAACGATAAAGAAGTCTTAGAGGAATGCGTTAGGAAGTTTTCTAGAAAGGGTAGATGTGTATGGAAAAAGGTTCAGTAATATATTCTGTGACGCTAGATAACCAGAAAAAGACAGCATAGCAACGAATATAAACAGCGAGGATTAACAAAAACTGGAATATACAATACGGCTTACTGAATTCACTGCATACAGTAGGTACGAAAATATCAATATTTTAACACAGTATCGCTGAAACTGGATAACAGAAAAAAAATTATTGAAGACTGATGATTACATTGATATGTCTATTGTGGATGGCATCAGTAAATTGGAAAGCTGTAATCAAACGGTAATAGCGTTTCTTAGGATCCAGTTAGCCTATACACGACTGCGTACGCCCTAAAACACAGGTTTTTCACACGTTGCAAACTACAGTTAAAATTCTAGTTCCGCGCCGTATATTTTGCACAGATAACATTAAAACTACGTTACATGTGTAGATGTAGTGTGGTAGCTACTCACCGCAACGGTCGCCATGTATTTTGCCTGAAAGTGGCTGGTCGCAGGTGTGCAGAGCAGGTAACATTAACCGTCGTGGCCCGACCTCGTTGCCGAGAACATTGGGAACCTTTACCACACACGTTTGGAACGTGTTAACATGAAATCGCAGGTGCCTGACGACCAGTAACAAAAACCAGTACTGTGTAGTCAGTACCTAACAGCAACTCTGCTAAAAATGAAATATTTTCATACATATTGTTCAGATGGAAAAATGTCTTACTTCAATTACATTTGCTTTTTGCGTTATTATTAGTCTGCAAAATAACCGAATCAATAAAGTGACGTATTTTATAATATCCATTCATTACTGTCTCATCGTTAATATTGTGAGATAGTGCGTCAACCGAAAAGACAGTATTTATCACTCAAAAGGAATCGATGAGAGTATTGTCTGATGATTACTCACATCACCTCGTAGGTACCTTTCAAGGCGTTAGACACGAAGCTTTACAGCGCGTTTATACACCAATGAAACTGTCACAATACTATAAGAAAAAATAACATTAATTATTCTCCTCCTCGAGGACTGGTGCCTTACCGAGGCGAGGAGGATTGTGGAGTTTGCTACGATCCAGAGAGCTACTCTGGCTGGAGCTTAAGCTTCTAGTAGAGATATCCTAGCCAGTCAGATCTCTTCGGCAGAAATGAGACGAAGAGCGGTCTACAACGCAGGGGAAATGGGGAGGGATAGCGGGAGGGGCTATTACTCATACGGAAGCCGACTTCCCTTAAAGAGAAAATCATGTTACAAAATTATTAAAATAAGGCAAGGACAGCCTATAAAACGTGGCGAGATAGACCTATTGTCTTAGTGAAGGCAACTATCTAAGAGGAGGCAAACCCAAAAGAAAAACAGATGTGTTGCGACATCTAGTGGTAGCAGCTCCACCACCTGCCACCCTGTACATATGTCGGTATCCTGCAAGAGGGGAATTATAACATCATTCACAAAAACCGAGTAGAAAAACGCTTTTGATGACGATTAAAGCGGGGAAAACGATTAAGAATAAAATTCACTAGAAAAATTTAGAAAACAGCAGCATGGTATGTTAGAGGAATGAGCACTAAGAAAGAAAAACTAAACACAGGAAAAGAACACTACAAAAACCGGTACAGCCGCAATATCAGAAACAAAGAAGAAACTATCAGGAATTAGTGGTTATTTTATTGTATACATTGGAGTAAGTAGAACTGAACGGACACCAGCTGTAGCTGCACTTCTGACAACAGTATCGATAGAAAATGGATGCAATTATATACGTTCATAAATGAAAGAATAAAAATATTGGGTATACGCGTGAATATAATTGTTGCATATGGTCCACATTACGGAAAGAGAGAGCAGATGAACATAATCTGAATGTAGATGACAATTAATGGAAGACCCAAAGCGGAATATTTAATAATTGCTGGAGGTTTCAGTGTGAAGACCGATGAATCAACCATTAAAAGGATAGTGAGGAAGACGGATGAATCAAGCATTAAAAGGATAGTGAGGCCACACAGAGAACGTACTAAAAACCACAATGCAGATTAGTTAAGAGATTTTCCTGTCTTCACTGTACTTTAATTGGATACTCTAATTGATAAATTCAAACATGTTTCACTCATTGCAAGGGAAGCGTCAAAGCCTAATGCGATCATTTCTGTATTAAATTGAAGTTATTCCGATATTAATGTTACTCTCTAAATATGGTGAATATGGTCGTATCAAAAACAAATCATGTACACACTGCAGGTACTGTCTCGTTTCAGTTGATTTTCATGAACATCATCGCAATGATTAATAAATGAAATTAACTACCAACCTAATTAACTGAATATATCTCCCATCTCCATCTTCCAGACAGCAGTTCTTATTTGAGCAGCATCGTTAAGAACGGCTTCTACTATAACCATGAAAATAGAAAGGACTAACGTATTTTAAGCGTCTTGTAGCTTATCCTATCAGTTCTAACTGAAGCTTCACACACAGTTCGAGATGTCTCCTCTAACTGACGTTTATCTTACTATGATCACACTAATATCGCCACATATATGACTAATAGAAACAAATTTTAATCTCTTTGAAAAGGTGTTAGGTTCCTTACTTTAGTATTATTTTTCCCTCACTTGTTAATTTACTTGAAATATGCGGTATTCTATACATAAACATGATATAGCATCGTGATTTACCGTAACAAGCTCTTATAGTATTTCGTAAAACTAAAATATGGTAAATGATTAATGAAGATGGTAGATTAAATTAAGTTTCTAACCAAGGAAGTGCTTTTCCAACGAGCTCGTAAGTACTAGTAGGACGACAAAGCTATCTCGAATTGTGATGACTATGAATCTTTAAACATGAGTAACGTATTTTACAGTAGCGATAGCTGGAGAATCTGCGAGGTGCGTATGGGAAGGAAAAAGAGTGAACAAAGCACAATGAAGTTCCACCATAGCTAACGGATGTCCTTGTAGCTACTTTCCACTGATAAGCTTCTGGAAACCGAATACAGACAGTACTTACTACTGTAATCCATGTCGGCCTTGCTGTATAGTGTAAAGATTGCTCTATGAGTGACTACTATGATTGAACTGTTGCTACTGCATCTCGGTCATGATACCTAGTGTAAGGACCACTCTATAAGAGATTACGATGTTTGAACTGTTATTGCTAATTATAATTAGCAATTGCACTCTAATTATGAAAAGTCGTTACTCTCTATCCTCAACATTCGGTCACGTTTACTATACTCTGTCGCAAAGGACATATACTAAAGTAATTACGTAGTAATAACGACATATTGCTTTATATTCAAAGGGTACCACTAACTCCATATTTATCTATACATGAGCTGGAGATGACAGAGTCGTTGCCCCAGAAAACCTCTCCAGTTTTTGGAGACCAATGTACACCTGGCTCGTCCGCCGTCACTCTACCATGCTCATGTAACTGGGCGTTACGAACCAGTCACTAAAGTTCCAGATCTATCAACTTTCAGAGACTCTTTAAACCAAACCATCACCGGTTCCCAGCTCCAGGTGGTTCTTATGATCTTTCTTTTTTTTTTTGCTGGGGTCTCGTACTGTGGCCGTTACTATTTCTAGGCACTATAATTAACAAAAAATTAGTGCACAAAATCGATAGCTACAAAAAGGTGTCCCAACAGGAAACCAAGAACGTCTATGAGAACAAGAGTGGCAGAATGTCTATAGTGCCGATAACATAGATGATAAATATAATGCTTTCCTTAACACGTTTCTCATGCTCTTTGAGAGTTGCTTTACATTACAACATTCTAAACGGGGTACAAGCAATAAAAGGCAACCCGGGTGGCTGACTAGTGGGAGCAGGATATCGTATTGGACAAAGTGGGAATTGTATCAAAATGTTAGACGTAGTCACAATCAAGTTGCAGGAGCCAATTACAAACAGTACCGTAATGTGCTTATAAATTATTAGGAAGGCAAAGAGTATGTGGTACACAAATAGAATAGTTAATTCACAGGACTGGTCAGCAGCACAAGCTCGACGATATAAAGTCAGTTTGTAGTAAAAATATTTCTGTTACTGATAAATCAGACAAGTGTACAGTATTTAACGATCAGTTTCTGAGCATTGCTGGTGAATTACATATAAATTTTGTTCCTACAGGGAATCGCTTAACTCTCTTGGCAAATGCCTTTCCGAGAATGATGTCTGAAATACTCCTCTGTGATGCAGAGAAGGGAGAGACTGAGTCAGTAATTAAATCATTGAAGACTAAGGACTCTCGTCGATGTGGTGGAGTGCCTAGCAGAATATTAAAGTACTGTTCTGCGCACGTTAGCCCTGTATTTAGCCATATTTGTAATTTTTCCTTTAGGAATGGTCTGTTTCCTGGACGATTTAAGTACGCAGTATTAAAGCCGCCTTACAAAAAGGGAGAAAGGGATAATGAAGACAATTTTAGACCTACTCGTATTTCTATGCCATCAGTGTTTGATAAAATTATTGAAAACGCAGTATGTGTAAGGACAATTGATAAACTTATATCACACAATTTGCTGTTAAATCAACAGTTCGGCTTTAGAAGTCGTTTAACAACTGAAAATGCTATATTCTCTTTTCTCTGTAAGGTACTGGATGGGTTAAACAAAACGCTAGGAATATTTTTTTATTTAACTAAGGCGTTTGATTGTGTTGATCACAAAATATTGCTCCAGAAGCTGGACCAGGAGTAGCTCACAATTGGTTCACCTCTTACTTTAGCAACAGATAGCAAAAGGTCACTACTCACAGTGTTGAGAATGGCTGTGATGTGGGGTCTGAGTGGGGTACGGTCAAATGGCGGGGGTGAGGGGGGGGGGTTCCCCAGGAATCAGTGTTGGGGCCACTCCTGTTCCTTATTTATATAAATTATATGGCCTCTAGTATTATGTGTAACTCTAAAATATTTCTGTTTGCTGATGACACTAGCTTCGTAGTAAACGGCGTTGTGTGCAACACTGGCTCGCTTTCAAATAGTGCAGCTCGTGATATAAGTTCATGGCTAACACTAATCACAGTAAGACTCCGTTTTTACAGTATCTAATATACAATTAACAAAACCTGACGTTTTAATTTCACAGAATTTACGTATGATTAGTGAAACTCCACAGTTCAAATTTCTAGGTGTTCAGATAGATAGTAAAGTGTTGTGGAAAGTCCACGTTCAGGACCTTGTTCAAAGACTTAATACTGCCATTTTTACTATTCGAACGGCGTTTGAAATAAGTGATCGCTCGTCACGAAAATTTGTCTACTTCCTTCATTTTCATTCGCTTATGTCGTATGGTATCATATTTTGTGGTAACTCTTCCCATTCTAAAAGGATATTTGTGGCGCAGAAACGGGCGGCTCGGGCAACAAGTGGTGTAAGTTCACGAACCTCTTGTCGACCCATGTTCACGAGTCTGGGTATTTTGACATTGGCTTCTCAATATAAATTTTTTTACTGTCGTTTCCTGTTAACGATATCAGCTTATTTCCAAGAATAAGTAGCTTTCACTTAGTTAATACTCAGCAAAAATCAAACCTGCATTTGCATCGAACTTCCTTAACTCTTGTGAAGAAAGGTGTACTGTATACTGCTGCATCCATTTTCAATAAGCTACCACTCGAATTCAAAAATCTTAGCAGTAATCCACGCGCTTTCAAATCATAACCGAAGAACTTACTCATGGGTCACTCCTATACTGTCGAGGAGTTCCTTGAAAAATTAAGCTGATTGTTGTTGTATTGTTTATTGCGTTTACTGAAACTTATGGTTTGAACTTTTTCGGGTTCATAAACATTTTATTTTTATCTGTTTTACTTTTACGTTGTAATTTCACATACTGACATTTTCCATGACCTTGGAGATTTGCTCCTCAAGTTGGTCCTACGGAAATTGACGTGTAACTAAATAAATAAATAAAAACCAACTGAAGAACCTGTTACAGTCTAATTACATAATTTTTTTATTAAACTTGCATACGCCTCATCGTTGTTTCAGTTTTCCCATCTTCTTGATTTCAGTTGTTAATTATCACAATCAACAATCGTTCATCTAGGATCGGTATGCTACACAAAGACCTGCGCCCGTTTCAACGGTTGGTACTGTTAAAACCACAAATTCACATTTTGCTCTTTAATTACTGTTGCTCATGACAACAATTCCAAGAGTTAGTAGAGTCCTTGTGCTTAGGCACGTCGGGTCAAATTAGATGCAGTGGCGTGTTTCTACACAGACTTTTTATTTCTCTTGATATTTCTCTAACATAGTCTCGCATCTGCATTAGCCAACTTAGGCAACGAATAGTCCAACTGACCACGGACACAACTGGCAATCACGCTCCTAACATAAAGAAGTACAGTGAAGTAAAAAAACAATAAAATTTACCATATCACTGCTTTACGTATCCAATTGCTTTACGCAACTAATTTAATTAGTTCCAGAGCTTTATTATATGACGTGTAGGCATCCTCAAAACAGTTTGAAAGTCGTCGTTTTCCTGTTTTCTGTGCTCATTTTATTCAAAGTCATTTGCTCCAGATTGAATGGATGTCTACGTTTCTATCAAGCAACAGCATTCAGCATTAACTGTACATAGCCTACCACCAGTGCCGCATTAACCAATTAGCAAGACTTAACAAACGTTACAGTCTCCGCACTTCAGGGAGGCCCGAGCCTAGATATAGAAAAGTCTGTCAAGTCAGATATGAGTTGCATTCTACCTACCATTCAATGGAAGACGTTGGAAAGACGATGGTGTCCAGATCTACAATGAATAGTAACAATTTTAGCTCATTTCTAAAAGGGAGCGCAGGCCACAGTGGACGTTATGGGTCGTAAGATTACAAACCCACAAACTTACAAAGCTATTTGTAAGCTTTCTATAAGAAACTGGCTATCTGTGAGAAAACTAAACATATTGATTTCAAAAACTTTCTCCTCGTGTAACGTGTACTTTAGACAAAGTATTCAATTGCCGAGCAAAAGTGACTCTTGGTTGGCCTTGTGTTGCACATGTAAAAACCGTCGTGAAAGAAAACTTGAAACTTCATGAAATGCAAATTTTGAAATAAAGGAATTTAATGTAACTAAATCCAAAGGAAACTAATTTTGTGCTGTATGGAAACTATGTAACTAAAACTCAGTACCGAAGTACACAATGAACGTTGCATGATGTGAAGTGCAATGTTTGATTTTGAATATCTGCAAAAATAAATTACAATATTACTCGAAAGAAAATAAGTTTTTGAAGTTACTAACACTGTTCACAGAAAATTAATCTATTTACTAACACGGCACCTGACAATTCCGAATACACACTACTGGCTCAAGAATGCAAGGTGAGATCTGCCCTAAAATAAGTGACTTACCTCTTGCCCAGTATGCTGTATTTGTGTCTGGAATATTGACGTTCTCGTAAGCAAATACAAATTAGCAGATGGAAATAAACTACTCACTACTAATTTCTTTTTTCTTGGTAGAAACAGTCTGTGACTTCGAACGGCGTAAGGTGCAATACACACACGACAAAATATTCAAAACTTTTCTATGAATCATGCAGGTACGTTTTACTTTAAAGAAACTCGTTCTTGAGAAGTCAAACTCTGATTATTGACATAATGACTGCACAACATAAGAAGATTCTCATAATTACGAAATTATCTCATTAAAAAAGGACTACTAACATTTCAACTAACTAATTTATTTTTGACGTAAAGGAAAACGGAGATAAAATTAACATTAGCCATGAAAGTTATAAGTTATTTGAGGAACAAAAATTTCCATCAATTAATAGTTCTGATAAACAAACATTTCATGCTTGCACTTGCCTTCGATACGTTTGAAACTTATCCAAAATCTTCTCCATCAGCATAAAGAAAGAGAAAGTATTACAAATGAGTTTTCATATCTATAATAAAGTGTTCCAGACAGCGTGTCCCATGTTAACAAAAAGAAGATCTCATTCTCTGGAAAACTCAACTGCTTGCTACGAAGCCTCAAATAAGAATGCCACAGAGGTGTATAGCTGATTGACTAGCAAGGTAACCACAGATAAAACTAAACACTGAGTCAAGAATGTTATTCACCACTCACGCAGTGCGCTCATTCGTCTTTTTCCCTGTGCAGTAAAAGTCTATTATTTACGATAGCAGGAAACGTATGAAAACCTTACATTATCCCCTGCCCCCCAAGAAAATATTTTATATGGATTGGTTTAGCTGTGGTAATGCAAGAGGAATTAATTTAAAAATTACAAAGGAGTGAGTATGATAATTTACAATTATAAATAATGTTAAATGTGTGAGGATTTAAGTTACAAAGTGTACAAAAGAATTTCTGATTGGTGTTTTACGTATGAAGATTGTTTTTGCACAGGGAGGAAGCACACACGCTATTTGCTGAGTTCTGTCGATGGTAGGTAAATATTGATTGTCCACCAAAGATTTGCTTTAATGCCTCATATCGTTGATCTTGAGACCAGTGTGGGAATACAATTCAAGGTAAAATGTTACATTACTTTGCATCAATGGAGACAGTGATAATGTCTCCTATCATCAATCTTGACGCTAAGAAAAGGAATGCAACTAACTCAATTCTGACACATTTCTAGAAGCATTGATGAAGTTGTACAACAGGCAGACTCAGTAAGACAACTGATTGTTCATCACGGACAACACTCTTAGGATTGGTAGTGAAAGTAGAATCAAACATGAGCAGACTCAGGGAAGAATTTTTCCACTGACAAGTCGTATGTCCAGGTGAATTCTCGTAGACACTTTGCACTCAGTACTACTATTTCCTTTAAGTTTGTGCAAAATTTACTTAAATTCCTGGCAGATTCATTGAATGTGTGATTATAAAGTGCATTACAAATATCTGAACTGCACATGCAGTGTTGTCATTCTAAGATCTTATTCCTAGCAAATATGTGAAACAGTAAAAGAGCACTGCATGAAAATATCAGATGGAGCTTATTATTCATTTTATTTACTCATTTATTACCATTATAAAATGATCGCCACCTTGGTATATATTGTGGGTCGTTTGCTGCTACAAAACAGGCAATTTTAAGAAATTTAGTACTTTTATAATTAAACTGTTAAATAAAAACACATGGTACATAAAGTACAATCTGTGAAAGGAAGGAACAAAAACAACAAATTTTACTATATTCCTAAGAAGAAAATAATACGCGAAAGTAAAGAGTTAAATAGCAAATGAGGTCCCTTTACCTAGCTATTTTAAGTGAGAGGCCTCCTCAGATAACTCTTCTTTTCTACGTTGTGTGCTTGTGTTTGTGTCTTTATGTCTTATTATAATGCATATGTACGTTTAAGCACAATTTTGTGAAGTTCACATTTATTACAGTTTGCGTCTTATACATTTCACAAATTACACAATTACATGTTTATAAATAATGTGCCAAAGAACTAAATAATTACTGGTTTTACTTGTACAAACAGGGAAATTCGTTGTTTCATTTCTCTTGCTAACTCATTTATAAATTCCGTGTATGTATTACTTACAGTGTTGTTGCAGTTGTGTTATCTGCTGGTGTGTCGTCTATTTATCTGGTGGTATTGGAATGTTCACGTCATCTGTGTCTACATGTTCGCCTTTCTCCATATCAGTGTTTGAATCTCTGCTGTTTCATGCATCACATTATGATGCAGGGTGCTTTTGGGATCGTGATCTTGTATATGGTCGTTGCTGCTTATAAGTTTTTTGTAATGCTCTTGATATTTCATCAGTGATGCAGTTAAGCATGCTCCAGTTATCTGGGTCTCGTAAAGCTTGCCCTATGTCTTCGATTTCTGACGTTTGCCTGACATGCACCATGTATCAATGTGTCACATTTTAGTATTATGTGTCTGGGGGATCCATGATGCCCACATTCACTAAGGTCAAAGCGGTGCAGGTGTGTAGAGTAAGGGACATAGCCCATCGGGAAATGTACCATATCACGGCCCTGGTCACCGTGTCTGAGCCTCAACAGCTCCTAGACGTTTGGGAAGAAGGAGAAAATCCGACGGCCTTTGTCAAATCCTTCCCATTCTTCTTGCCATCCTTCCAATGTTTTAATTCGTGCTTTTCTGTAATACGCTCCCCTGTTATCTCATATACCTTATCCAGTCTTCCCCTTTTAAGCCAATATGCTGTTGCTCTAATCTTTATGTCAATAGGGAATGTAACAAGTACAACATAATAGAGCTTCCACGACATGGTGCCAAATGCCCTTGATATTATGAGCAGTACACCTCTTTGTGCATGCCTCACAATGGTTTTTTTGGGTCGTTGGTGACCGTCGATGGGCCTAGGCCCTGGCAGTGTCTGCGGTGGTGGTCTTTAGCGAGTTGAGTTTAGCGTGGCGATTTCGTCCGTTATTCGTGTCCCTTTTTCGGCTTTAAGTCTTATATTCTCGATGAATATCAGTCATTCGTCGAAGTATCCTTAGATATCTTGTTGTTATTTTCCTCCGCATGCTAGTGCTATTCTACCTAATGGTGATGTTTCTCTGCAAGGCCCCTCTGATCAGTAAATATGTGTCTTGTTTGCCGCAATTTTGAGCTTAATACGGCTGCAACAGACGCTTATTTTGTAAGAGTTGTGCAGCCTTGCATTCGAGTTGCGCTCTCGAGTTTCCAGCTCTACATCTACATATAAACGCCTCTAGCCACTAAGCGGTATGTGGCGGAGGGCACAATTCGAGCCTAAGTCATATTCCCACCCGCCCCCCCCCCCCCCCCCCCCTCCTATGTTCCACTCGCGAATCGCGCGAGGGAATAACGACAGTCTGAACGCCTCAGTACGACCTCTAATTTCCCTTATCTTTGAATTGTGATCATTACGCGATTTGGAAATTGGTGGTCATATCATGAAGCAAGATTATATATATTTCATAATACTACTGGAGCCATGGCAAGGAAGGTAATTAATAAGTGCTAAAATGGGGGAAAGAGAAAAAACATTATGGATTGGTAGCAAATTTTCTATTAAAATATTCATTTTACCACAAAATACATATACATTTTGAGTAAATGTCTTCCCATTCGCTTAGCGTCATCTCAAAAACTGGCGATTCATTGAGGGATCCTATGAGCAACTATGTTTCATAAATCTGGACTATATGCACTTTAGCCAAATTCGTATTTCATATGATGTCTGTCATAAACTGACATCACGATGAGGAGGTGTGTACTCAGATACAAAAGGAAAAGGGAAAAAGGTACATACATCAACAGAATTATGCGCTCGTATACCCTATGCAGCAAATAAAAAAATGATTTCAATGGATTACAATAGATCATAAATCACACATATGTCAGAAATGTATACCATGCCAACTGTACCTGATGATAGAAAAACATTTTACCATATTGGTGTTACCTACCATTTCAGATCTTGTGCTACTAATCATGTAACTCTTCATCACCTTCCTTTTACTACAAGTAAACTCATTAAATATATCCACAGAAATAAAAAATCAATTTCAACAAAAACAGGGTCCCTAATATATGACTTCATTATTACCTACTCATTCCTCATAATACATCATAATTTCTAACCATAGTCTCTTCCTATCATACTATCACCATTATCCCCATAATCATCATCATTAATAACTTCTAATACTGTCAACATAATTATTTTTACTATCTCATCATTATAATAACCTCATATCTCATAATATTCTCATAGCTCATAAAATATTGATAGTAAATACTCTGTGCTTTCTTTTATTAAGCAGTCCTTACATGAGAAACACTCCTTAGTCACACTATATAAATAACACTACTGAGCAAAAAACTCTTCATTACTGTACAACTGCTCATGAAAATACAAATATTACCTGGGACACTTACAATTTCCTTCAGACAACACAATCTTACCTTTAACAATTTGTAATTATTCCTTGGACGGATAGCAAATGCTTCATATACTTGTAATTCATCAGTACTAGTAAATTTGCAAACCTGACGTCCCATTTGGGCAACACAACTATAATCCCAATAATCTGTATATCTCATCACAGCTGGTACTATATCTTTCATTTTGTAGCTCATGACTGCTACTGCTGTACGTAAAAATTATGGTGTTCATGAATGTATACTTGATTCTCCAACCTGTGTTTCACTTCCAAAAAATTTAACAATGAGAAGAAAAACTTTAGAGAAACTAAACTTCCTATTTTTGTGGGAGGTGGGCAGCTTAACACCGTGCTTAGGACAATCAGTAAGATGTCCCACACACTTCTTTAAGTGAACGAAGTTTAGTGTTGCAGCAGTGGTATACTCTGTGTGATGTGATTCATTGTTTACTGCCCGATCTGCAAGTGACTGTCCTGTAGCGCATTCCTGTCACCTACTGTTGTGAACGCGCAGCGAACAAATTTTAATGAAATGCCGCTTGTTTTTGTTTACATCTTTTCTTAACGAGATCAAATACTCATAAAATGGGAGTAATGTTTCATTTCTACATTTTTTAAATGGGTCTCTTAGTTACTGTCACGAAATGCATGTAATCGAAAGTTTCAATTTGTCAGTATCGGAATGTGCTCTGTAGCCAATGTGACACATTCTTAATCATAGCTCATAACTCACTAAAGTTATGATACCAGAAGAAGAATCATTGTAACTGTCGACGAAAAATAATAGCAGCAGGAGACGAGTGTACCATGAAACTGAAAAATAGTTAATACGCAGCTCAGGAAGGCATCATTCGCCAATCGATGTACTAAAAATAATAATAATAATAATAATAATAATAATGGATCACCTACATACTTTTAAACATAGGAAAATGCATAGAATTCATATTTTTACGTCTTTTCGTAATTATTTTGCCCAGATGCTCAGTATAGTAATGCGCAAACTGTTCATTATTTTAAGAGTAACTGTAATTTTGCACAAGAAAGTAATCGCCTAAATTGACTGTATGAAAATGTTTGTAATCATAACTGCATCCACAAAACTTCTTTGTTATACCGCCAAGGCTGTTCACCGTTTCGACTGCAAATGAAATTCCGTTTTCGCAAAATAAAACATAAATTTCACGTTTGTATATAAATATCGAAAGTTTCAAAATGGAAATAAAAATAACCAAAATAGTGACACTTGCATTTTCTTTCACTATATGTAAGCTATTGTTTCATTATTCTTACATGATAGTCTGTGTGCTGTTTCAAAGCTTTACGTTCCTTTGCACGTGAAGAACAGACGAGTAAAATGTTATCTGAGTTTCTGCTTATGTTACTCGAAACGATAGCCGTTTGTTCGTGTACAATGCGGGACGCGATACCAAGGCGTTCGATTTGTTATTGTACAAGAATTGGAATCGTACAGGATATTCTATTATTATCTTTAGACAGTTGTTCTACTGCGTCATTTAACCGATTTTTTCCATTGCTCAGTATCGTGATTTGTATTAGTATTTATTTCACTTTTCTGTTGTACAGTGCCACGCGCGGTAGCCGTGCGGTCTGGGGAGTCTTGTCACGGTTCGCACGGCTCCCCCCGTCTGAGGTTCGAGTCCTCCTTCGGGCATGGGTGTGTGTGTTGGTCTTAGCGTAAGTTAGTTTCACTTAGATTAAGTGGTGCGTCAGCCTAGGGACCGATGATCTCAGCAGTTTACTTCCTTAGTCCTTACCACAAATTTTCAAATTTGTTGTACAACTTTTAAATGTTTTTCCAGTTTCAAGGCTGTGCAGCCTGGCCTCAGACCTAGTAATAATTGGTTGTCAGTCATTTCTAATCTCTTGTAGGATTTCTACAGAAAGGTTTTGCTAGTGTTCTTAGGTTTCCGAATGTGTGATGTGAGTTCATATTTCGAATTTTTGATATGTTTACTAATTTCTTCTGGTGATTTTGTGTTTTCTTCTAGGAGTTTACTTGTGTTTTGCAAGGTTTTTTCATGTTTTTTAGCAACTCTAACAATGTTGGATTATTGCCTTCCGCACACTTGTTTCCCGGATCTGCAAGGACCGTGTGAGATTTATTAGTAACTGAAATTGGCTCGTGTACTGTTTGATTAAAGGGAACTGAAGCAAAACCGAAATCGACTTTCTCAGTAAGTGGTTGTCAGGAAATTTCGCATATCTGAGGCGACTTTTCACCTACCGTTTTCTTGTTCACTGTTGGATACCTGTTCTGTTGCATTTCCTACTAAAGAACTTAACTGTGTTGAAACTTTTTCATTCTCAAAACTATCAAGTAAATTATTTATGTGTATCGACTATTGTGTTCGTTATACTTCGTTAATAATTTAGTCCTTACATTGTCAAGTGGTTTGAGATCTAGTAGTAAGGCGAAATATTGTGTTGCTAGCCATAATGGTGAAGCGTAAAAACTGGATTATCAGACAAAATTTCCATTTGTAGTTAAATAATCGAAAGTAATGAATTCTTTTACTCAACAAAATTATCTGTGAAAAATCTACGCAACACTGAAATATTTCATGCAGTTTGTACTACTGTCGTCTCTTCAACAAAGATCTTCACAATCAATGTTTTCAGGAAAACAAAGAAAAAGAACCTCATACAAGTATATATACAAAAATTACAGTAGCTGGCATAGAGAATCAAATGTTAGTACATACACTAGTAGTGCTGATTTGCTTTCGAGAACCTCTATTGCAGTCTAACTACGTTATAACAGAAAAACAAGAGGACTATTCTAGGCGAAAAGAGTCTACATGTGAAAACTTTCTACAGAAAAATTAACTGTATGTGTGAAAACTGAATATATTGTTAGATACAGTATTCGATTTCTGAGAGAAAGTAACTCTTGGTTGGCCCTGTATTGACACATGTAAACAGTGCCGTGAGTAAAACTTGAAAATTCATAAAATGAAAAATTTTAAATAAAAAAAATTAATCTAATTAAGTACTAAACGTAACAAATTCTGTCTCTGTGAAAACTATTCAGCTGAAATTCAGCAATGAAGTACATTTCTGCTCAACTGAGAAAAAATTACTTTTTGAAATTACCAACACTGTTCACTGAAAATTAATCTGCTTACTAGAAAGGCGCGTGACGATCCCGACTACACATTGTTTGCTCAAGAATGCAACGTGAGATCTGTCCTGAAATAAAAGTAACTTACCTCTTGATCAGCATGCCGTATTTGTGTCTGGAGTATTGAAGTTCTCGAAATCAAATACAAATTAGCAGATGCAGCAACTAAACAAAATGAACTCTTCGTTACTAATTTCTTTCTTTTTGCTTAGCAGGAACAACTTGTGACTTCGTGTGGCATAAGATGTAATCCCACGCGACAAAATATTCAGAAGTTTACTATGAATCGTGGAGGTGGATTTTACTTTAAGGAAAATCAAACTCTGGTTACTGACGAAATGACTGCTCAATATGAGAAAACTGTAACACTTAAAAAAGGATTACAAACATTTCAAACAACCGAGTTATTTGTGACATACTGAAGAACAAGGGGATCAAAATAACATTAATCATGAAAGAAGGACTTAAATACAATGTAATGCCTAGCCTGTCAGATAAAAATTTAGTAGTAAATATGACTGTAGACCTTGAAATAGCCCTTGATAGTGTCAAGCCAAAAGAAAGTAATGTCCTTATAACGAAATCTGATAAAGGGAGTGCTCCAATGATTGCTACTCAGAACGAATATGTGTCTAAAACTTTACGATTTTTTTAGGAGAATAATGTTTCGGAGCTAGATGATAATCCGTCCATGATACAAAACGAAATCAGGCTAGCCGTTAACAGGGCTATGCATTTACTTAAAGATAGCTTATTAACATGAATCTACAGGCCTCTAAATTGCGTTCCTAGTTTAAAGTAGATAAAAGTCACCGTCCGATACCTCAGATTATAAACAATATGAACAGTGCGTATCATGAGTAAGCAAGATTTCTTCACGATAAAATATAACAAAATACTTTGTTTTTCGAAATAATATTCTGTTGTCAACAGTCAGAATCTAGTCAGTAAAATGAAAGATCTGCAGCGCGACCATGCTACTAAATTGTTTCCACTAGACATTACAAACCTATATACTAAGGTACCTGCTCAAACAACCCTTGATACTGTTGAAAAAAACATACGTACTTTTACAAAAGAGCAAATTACCGACCTTATTCGTTTGCTAAGGGTAGCAGTAAAGTACAACAATTTTGTTTCAGTGGCAAATTATACTATCAGCCTGACAGCTTGGAAACTAATTCACTTGCAAGAATCTTGCCCGATATTTTCATTAACTCGCTGGTAGAGAAATTCTTCAAGAATTTTTCAGCTGGTGATCTTGGTATTCTGTCTTATGCTCGGTACGCAAATGACATTTTGATCATATACAGTGATTCCCTGGAAGGAACTCAGCATTTGTTTGAAATTTTGAACAGTCTTCATGAAAAAAATAGCTTCACTTACGAGTTCGAAAATAACGACCGTCAGCTTAATTACTTGGACCACATTATTGCTATTGACAACGACACACTTTCTTACGGTATTTTTCGAAAAGCCACTAATACAAATCAAAGTGTGCCCGCAAGTTCAGTGCATCCTCATACCCACAAGAAAACATGTTTCCATTCAGCCTTCATGGTACCGTCTCCGTATCTTTGTCACACGACAATGTTAATGCAGGGATGAACATCATAAAAACTATTGCAGTTAATAACAGCTATGATCACACATAAATTGTCAAGATCTTCGAAGTTAAAACTGGCACTAAAGTGACCACTTCATGCACCGCTGCTATTCCTGACTGCGACGAGTATAAAAATGTTTTCTCGATTCCATTTCTCGGCCCTACTTCACGTAAAATTCGTCGTCTTCTGATTAAAAAATAAGAATTCATAGTTGCCTTTTCCACGAACAATAACTTACAAAAAAATCTCTTCCACAATCTCAAGTGCACAATTGCTCCGATACATAATTCAGGAGTGTATAAAATCACTTGTGATTTGTGTCCTCTTGAAATGAAATAAAATGAGCGTATGGCAACGTCGGCCCGGAGGCCCCATCCGGGGAAGTTCCTCCGGAAATACAAGTCTTATTTCAGTCGACCCCGCACTGGGCGACTTGCGCGCCGGTGATGAGGACGAAATTATGATAAGAGCAACAGAACACCCAGTCCACGGGCGGAGAAAACCTTCAACCGGGCCGGGAATCGAACCCAGGCCCGCTGCAGGGGAGGAAAGCACGTTGCCACCCAGCTAAGCAGGCGGACGTCCCGTTTATTATATAGAACAGAATTGCCTTTTAGTATCAGGTTCCATGAACATTTGTTGGCAAAAAGAGGCACTAATGTTCTCAATTCCACTTTTTCTGATCATCTACTAATTTCTGGACAAGACCAAAACGTGCTGAAGAAATTTCATGTTACATAGAGAAAGGGAAGGTCGTAGGCTCGATGTACTCGAAATCTAGAGATTTTCAAGCATATTTCTAATAGCGATGGCCTCATCCTCAATGAACAGCTACAGCTACGTAATAAAAATTTTTTCAGTGGTTTCAATCTACTGCTCACGGAATTTATATTCATCTGTTTTTTACTACATCTTTCCTGCTTCTTGTCTCGAAACATTATTTTCTTGTTGCCTCGTAGATATGTGCTGCTAAAGGTACCTTCATGCAAATACTTTCTGGATTGTACAGATGTTTGCAGAATTTTTTCTTTGTCATTCTGCCCTTTACGTAATAGCAATTTCTGTAAAGCCTAAAAGATAGTTCGGCATTAAGCTCTCTTTATATTTTGTTTTTTAAATTATTTTTATTATAATGTTTCAAATGGACACAGGTTACTGTCCGCGCCTGATGGTGGAGCAACTCGTAATGTTTTCTCGACAGCAACGTAAGGCACTAGGCCGATTGGTCTGACGTTAACAGTTGGGTATACGTGGCAAAAGCTACTTTTGACTTGAGCATAGCTGCTCAAAAATCTGACTGTTGCTTTCTAGCAATGTAATTTTACGTAAGCAACCGTTGTACGTCATGAAAATTGTCGTCTTGGTTTTGTGTTTTCATTTTTTTTTTTTTTTTTTTTTTTGACATACCTGATTTTCTGTGTATTATTTTATAGGACTTAGCATCTGTTTACTCTGATGAGGACACCCTCTAGTAGGTGTCGTAACCTAGGTCAATGTACCTAATGTTTATGTGCAACCGGTTGGCTATTTAATCATATATTGAAAGTAATATAAGGTTGCTGAATGTTCAATACTGCTGATCTTGAAAGTTATTTGTTATTTGAGGGAAAAAGATTTCCTTCAATTAACAGTTCTGACAAACAAACATTTCATTCATGGACATGCCTTACTTACTTCTAAAATTTCTCCAGAACCTTCTCCATCAATCTAAAGAACAGAAGGTAATATAAATGAAGTTTCATCTCCATAACATAGTGTTCCAGATAGATTCTCCAAGATTCACGAAAAACAGATCTCAGTCTCTGAATAACTCAACTTCTCTGTACCAAGCCTCAAATAAGAATGGCCTCAAATAAAAATGCCCTAGAGCTACACAACTGACTGACTAGCAATTCAACCACACATAAAAGTAAGCACAATGTGAAGGATCTTATTCACTACTTATGGGCTGCGCTCATTTAACTTTGTCCCAGTATAGAAAAGGTGAATTATTTACAACAGCTGAAAATATATGAAAACTTGACAATATAACCTGATGTATTATTGTTTTACATTTCCAGCTGATTTACAGAACCAATTTAATTAATTACAGAGGTTTCTCATATAAGGTATAGGCATCCCCAAAACAGTTTGAAAGTGATCATTTTCTGGTTTCCCCTCTCCATTTTATTCAAATTCATTTGCTCCATACTGTATGGATGTTAGCATTAATATCAAGCAGCGACATATGCTATTAGTTTTACATAGCTTGCCAGCAGTGCCGGATTAGCCACGTAGCAAGAGTTAGCAAATGCTACAGGCTCCGTGCAGTAGGAGGACAGGCCTGGGCGTAAAAAAATCTATCAGTTACATATGAATGGTATTCTAGCGACCATCCAAAGGAGAAAGAGTTGTACTCAAATCTTCAGTGAGAAATAATAATTTTAGCTTATTTCTAAAAGAGATACCGCACTGATTTGTGTATGTCTACTATTACATTCATTCATTCCTTCTACAGTGTGTTTGCTTACAGTACGTTTGAAACGAGCCGTCTATAGTGAAGCTTCCTTTCCCGTTGGTGACCTACTATTGTCAGTGTTACCACTGATTATCGATTAACTTACCCTGTTTCAGGTTTCAGTCCATTCCTATGATTCGTTTTAAATTTTTATCTGTACTAAACACTCGATCCACCGAGGCACTGGAAAAGGGAAGACAGAGGAGAAGGGGGACTACTTTTCGTAAATTTGGGAAATTTGATGTTTCGGCTGCAGGTTTCATATCAAAAACTTCCTTCCAGTATACACGGGCAGGTATAGAAACATCTGACCCGATTTTCTCATGCTCCAGGATAACATGGCTTTTCCATTCAAAATCCCGCTGCTGATAATTAATTAATTTTTGAATAACAGGAAACGTTTCTACGATAGGAAGCAAGCATTTACCATTGTAGGATTGCGCTAAATTATATCCCATTATGGAAATTGTTACAAAAATGGTATTTCAGAAGTTAAATTGTCTTAATGTGTGGTACGAACTCTACATAGAAATCAAAGCAACTTTTGTAGCAACAATGAGTGCCTTGTTGTTGCACTTCAGTGTTGGCTTTGACTCCGTTAAATGTTTCCTGTGCCTTACATTTTTATGTCCTAACAGCAAAACTGGAATTGTCTTAATAACATCAAAATGAATAAAATTAGGACATAGATCTTTTAGCATTTTTTCTACTTCTGACTTCTGTTTGTGTGAGAGGGAGGGATTTCACTTTGATAAAAGGATTAAAATCTGTATGTACACCTAAAATATGCGATATAAATTCCAGATAAGCGAGAGCAAAGGCGTTATCTATAGTTGAAAGCAAATGTTCTGTAATTGAAGATGGATGTTCCATGATGACATTTCTCAGGTACATATTAAGTGCATTATACCGTTCCAGTATCTTATCCACACGATTTGACAGACAAACTTTGAGATACTGCCACCTTGAGAACAACAACAAGGCTAGTTACCTTACGAGTTATGACACATGCCAGTTGAAGCAAATAGCGAGAGCAAGAGCAGAGAAACGGGGGAATTCCCAGGCTCATTGCATAGCATAGCACGTGTCACAATTATGATATTCTTTTATCTGGTCTGTGCTTGCATTTGGAAAAGTCAAAGAACCATTTGAATATAAACAAAAATGTTTGTTGTAAAAATCATCAAATTACTCGGAAAATACCTGCCATTTCATATTACCCTCTAAAGTTCCCCCGACCAAGGTTTTACGCGAAAATCGGGTAATTAACCTCCAATTGGCAACACTGATGGTTCTATAACTTGTTATAGTTTCGGGGTTCCTGAGTTTCACTTATATCGTTGTTTCTTTGCCGGTTACTGTGGTCTAATATACAGTACTAGTGTTTAACAACAACAGAAGTCATTAAGGAAGTTAACTGTAATTTTGTCTATTAATTGTTAAATTGGCCGACAGGGAAACAAGACATTGAAGAATAAGATAAGCTTATTTGTTTTGTTTGCAAATGCCACGAAGTTAAAAAAATTGTAGGTTGTGCGTTCAACGATAGTGCAATGTAGGTATCAATTATCGGCGTCTGATCTTATAATAAAATGATCTCGTTACAATTCATATACTTCCGAATACGGTAATAATGACTGTGGCTTTGAACGAAATCTTAGAACACTTGCAAGCGGCTAGTGCTTCGCCACAGTCGTCTTATCATGACCTCAACACTGGACGCGCCCATTTTTAAATCGTTATAGAAAAACATCCAATGTGGTCCACATTTTCATACACAAAACAAAAACTAAAGTGCTGCCCGGCTGTGAAGAGTATAAGCAACAGACGTCAAGACGACGCAGGCGAAATACAAAGTACGAGCATTTCAGCGGCTATACTGCGCTCAATGAAGTTGTACTAAATCAAATACCTGGACACCATTGTGATATTCAGGTGTTTATAGTCATAACGGATAATGTGCTGTTCGCATTAGCTAAACTCGCGGAAGCCTGCCATCAAGCGATCAAGTGACTTGTGTATTTGGCATACTTCGGTAATTTAAGTTTTTAACGGCAGAAGAGATCTTGAAAAGAACTCCAATTGTTGTCAGTGCTTATCCTGAAGATTTGGAAGAAATCCTAGGTGACGAGCTGGTGCAGTTTGCTGAGCTGTTCAAAAAAGGTGTAGCTACATCTACTGACAGCAAAAACCACGAACCACTGGAACTGCAGTTTTATAAGCTTTTGATGGAAAATTCGTTAGAATTCGTGTTTCCTTAATATAGAGATAGTGTAATGCATTTACATGTTTTTTATGACCACAGGTTTTGAATGTACTGTATTACTAGAACATAAGACACACGTTATCCTCAATTAGAGTTCTTGTTCGTGCCTTATCTACAGATACCGGTATAATTTCGTATTACAAAAACTTCAACAGTAGTGCTCGTTCTTTAGATGAAAATGGAGTGCTAACATCGCTAGCATTTGGAAACCAATCACTGTGTATTTGCCAACAATATAACAATTTTTGACTGCCGAAGTTTCGTTTGGGTAGTTACGTCTATCATCATTTTATGTAAAAGCATAGGTTCAGTTTCCTCTATAAAGATGAGCATTCAATCTTTACCGATTAGTGATGCTAACGGTAGAAAATCGTTAGCAAACTATAGAACTGGGTCAGTTACGATGCAAATTTCAAACTCGCAGCTGTTCGTTACTCGAAGAGTAAATCTGCTAGAGTGTTGGCATAAATTATGATTTGGACAAATTTTATCTACTGCGTTGGAGTGTAATGCAAGTTGCTGTTTCTTCAGAGAAATCCTAAAGAGAGCCAAAAGATGGGAAATACTTCTGTACTCGAAGCTAAGTTTCTTTCCTTTGTAAGTATAAAATGATCGTTGTGGTGCCTGACTTTCGCAAATATTTCAGTTGAAAGCCTGAGGAAATGCGAAGACGGAACTTCGCGTGAGTATCGGTTGGTGCCGTACGTTTATGCGTGGAAGTGGCCTCTTTATACATCCAAGTACCTCATTAGCACAGAGACTGTTGGAAGATTGTAGACACAAACTCGCACAACTTCCACAGGGGCTTTATCCAAATGCTGCAGATAGTCAACACAGAAGAGATTCCCGTATTTAGGGGCATATCTCTGGCATATTGCGAGCAAACTATAACGGGCCGAAAGCTACCTCATTAAGAGCAACTGGAAACGATAGGTAAACCACCGTGATGTTCTGGTTATTGCAGAGGGAGAAATACTGCGCACTTGCGTTATTTTGAAAACTTTTCCCAAGGGAAGTTTCCCTAAGCATTTAATGATACGCTGACAAGAAAAATAACTAATACAACAGAATTAATTTTGGATTGGTTAGCTAATGTTATTCTAATTGGCAAAATTAAAACTCCATCATTCAGCCATATGTATTATACAGGGTGAGTTTTTTTTTATCTTGATACAATATCTCAAAAATTATGCATCGGAAAGCACTACGTGATGATAGCAATGTTAACTGCCACCTTCCCCCCCCCCCCCCCCCCCCGGCCCTTCTTCTAATGGAGAGTCGGATTAGACGGGGAAAAATACATAACTTTGTAACACTTTTGTGGTTGCGCGGTAAATGCCGCTGAAATAGACAAGTAATAAAATCTAATTCCTAAATTAGCTTGGCAGAAATACGTCGGATCAAAAACATAGAAAGAAACGTGTGCGGCAAACTATTCAATGCTTTATAGTTTACTCCGAACAGTTTTTATTATTTGACTAACCACATTGCTTGCAATCGTCCCTGATTTCTTAAATACGCTCCTTCATAACTTAGTTGCGTTATTAATTAGAGCGTAACCTCTTACGATAGTAGAGAAAACTAAAATGGTTTACATTTATGAAGAAAGTGGCAGGAATGTCGATAATGCTGTAACGCTTTATGATCAACGTTTTCCAAACTGGGTACGACCGCGTGCTTCGTTTTGTTGGATTACTCGACAGTTCTCCACCGACGAAGCTCTACAGCCACGAAAAAGGAGCCGTCGAAGAACAGTTGCCGGAGAAATAATGCAGCTTCGATAAAGCAGCTGCGATATCAACTGCAGCTCATCATGACCTCACATCAGAATTCGGCAGTTAAGTCGTGAATCGGGAATTAGACTACTGTTTGCCGAATTTTGAAGCGTAGAAAATATCGTTCTTTTCATACTTCCCTCCATCAAGAATATCATTTCAGTGATTTTCGGAACCACACTTTGGCAGTGCATGTTCCAGCAAATACAGAGAGACGACAATATCTTTGCTCGAATATTGTTCTCTGACGAGTCGATCTTCACTAACCACGATACGATTAATCGATATAACATCCATTATTGGAGTGTGGGAAATCGACATTGTTTATGCCAAAATGAACACCAGCGTCCTTGGAATGTGAATGTTTGGTATGTAATAATCGGTGACAAACTCAATGGCCCATTATTTGTTAACGCTGATCAATATCGATCCTTCTTGCAGGATGATCCTTCAGTATTGCTTGCAGACCCTACCTTGCACTTGCGACAAACAGTATGGTTTCAGCACGGTGGTTGTCCACGCATTATTCTGCAGCAGCACGGGAAGTATTAGAAAACGTGTACAGCTGTCCGTGGATCACAAGAGGCCTGCAAGATCGCCAGATCGTACTACGTCTGACGTTTTTTGGGGGGGTTATTTGAAGAGCGAAATTTGTAATAAAGTGCCAACAAGGCGCGGTAACATAGCGCATAACCAATGCATGTCAGTTGATTACATCTGGAACATTTCTCAATTGCGTCGACTCATTCCATATGCCTCTAAATAAGTGCATGGAAATGGGCAGCGACATTTTTGAGTACTTACAATAAAGCAGTTCTTACAAATCAGCACGCAGTCTGTGACAGGTGAGAGGACGCGACTAAGACAACCTTGTTTCACAATTTCTGAACTTGTCTGGTTTCCTTTCTTTGATCCCATTCATTTTTTCTCGAGACAGTACCATTTTAAAACTCAATTCTGTTATTTATCGATTACAGCGCCGTCTATCACACAAAGATCGAAGTGATACATAGGAAAATTACGTATTTACCCTCGAAGATCCGATTCTACCATAAAATGGGATATTTCTATTTAATATTTCAATGTTGCTCTCCGCCCTACCCCCGGGAAAGTGGCGGGATAGTCAACAATGTTATCTCCGGACAACATTTTTAAAAATATTGATTACACATTCTTCCTTCAATAAAAACGATACCAATCGCCGTTGTATAGGTTTATTTCTGGGCAACCAGTTTCGACGTTACACCACGTCATCTTCAGGCCATAACTGCTCCAATCCAGTATCCTTCGTGTTATAAATATAGCAGTGCCTTTAACTGGTCTCCTAATAGCTATTACGGGCATACGAGCTCGCTGGACAGCTGACTGCACGTATGTAAACATAAATTCGCAAATACATACGGCATTCAGAACTGCCGAGTACTGGTTGGAACGACGGCGTATTCAAATAAACGTCGACAAGTGCGAAGCAATTTTATTCACATGCAGATCGTAGTTACTGTGCAAACGACAGGCATCACTACACACACACCCAATACGTTTCCGAGAGAAAGTCAGATACCTCGGTGTCGGGCTGGACTGGAAAATTACGTATGGGGGGGGGGGGGGGGGCACACTGATTGTGTTGCCAACAGAGTGAACGCGAGGCTCAAACAACTCTCCCTATGTTGAACAGGGAAAGTACACTGAATAGGAGGGTGTCGAGGTCCATATACATGACACTGATTAGACCTCTGATGACGTACGCAGCTCCCGTCTGGGGATACGCAGATCCTGCAAACCTGCGCCGTCTGCAGATCGTACTGAACAAAGTGCTACACATCATTAGCAACGCTCCACGCTGCACCCGCACCGTGGATCCTCACAATAAATACCGCCTTGAAAATCTCAAGGAAGTATGCAAACAACACGCCATACGTTATACAGGAACTCGAGACACTCGAACAATCCTTTCATCCTTACTCTGGGAAACTATTATCACAACCATAGGTGAAAGCATAAGCGACCAAAGAGTCTACTAGCTAGGGAATAACTACCTATGGCAAGCTGACATACATCCACAAGCGACAACATCGGCAAGCCCCTGCATAACAGCAACGTTGACTGGATATGTCAGCTGCTATTAAAGCTGACCAACAGGCTACAGCAGGGAAACCGACAAGATCACACACTGACGCCAACATTACCCTCTATTGTGAAACAGGTATATGACCTATCGGACACAAAACTTTGACGCTGACCTAGAAATCAACACCGGCATCCAGTGGCAGCCGCCGCTTAACAGCACCGCACAACGGCAGAGGTATCGGCCTGCATGATACCATTACCAACAAAGCCTACCCTTGCATGACCCGCCGCAGGCAGCAAGAAAACCGCTACTGTTCTTACAACCCGACCCAACTATCGCCTACGTTTTTTCCCCTTGGCTCTTGCTTGGCACTTTCTTTCCTCTGCCCTTCAAACCGTTACCCTTCGTTCAACTTTCGACCCTATCTATCTCCAGATGAGAGCGTATTAATGGTTAACTTTAACCAGGCATACGCAAACATCGCAGTACACACATCCTGCGACTCCTCACTTTAGTGAAAACTAACCCTTATGCAGAGATGGCAGTAGACCTTTTGTGTTGGCCATCATGCCGGTGAGGGCGTGGAGGGGCTCCACCTCTTATATAAGCAAGGGAGGATATAAAAGAAAGGGAGGAGAATGACATACGGGCTTAGCTATTGAACATCACCATTTCACATTAACCATAGACCATTTTCCGGCCAATCCTACATTCTAACTTTTAGCCACCTTTTACATATGTCTCATTGACCATTCTACACTTTCTTCCCTAATCTACCATGAGCACTTACAAGAAAGTCGAAATAGCAGGAAGGACGCCTTCTCGTTGGCTGCCCGCGGTAGGCTGCTATTGCAATCCCCAAACTTGCGCCTTCGCTGTTTCTGGCCTTTCAGTGGGACGTGTAGAATTGCAGATAATGCTCGCTCGAAATCTCATTCTGAGCCTATTCAAAACGAGCGACACAGCACGCCGAGATAGCCGCAGAGCCGCTGCGGCGTGAGGATTTGCGGAACCTAAACGAACTGCGAAGCTGAGCAAAAGGAAACATTACAAAGCCTGAGCTATCAGCGACGCATGACGAGGTCTCAGAAACGACAGCAAGAGTGGCTCGGTTCACGGCTTAACTCTTCCGAACTGAGCGGAAAGAATGCTGGTGTTCGCCCTTGACGAAGTGTAATTTCTCATCCTGAAATCAGCAGTAATAATTTACTGGGATTTATTATAATTCAGCTATCAGTTTACCTACATTTGATTTACTGAATCCTTCTTTTACACTATGTCCAAGATATTTCTTACGTATTTGCTTTAGTTGTGAGATACATCCTGTCTCCACCCTAGTACACGTAATATACAACTGACCATAAATTAACTATGGAAGTTCCTTATTCAGCGTAATAACTTAAGATAAGTAAAACGAGTGTAATACATGAAATGAATACCTAAAGGTCGATACAGAAACTGCCAAAGTTGCAATATTAAATTTGTATTTAATTGATGACTAGTTTCGGATTACATGAACCCATCGTCAAATCATCCAGACAGAAAAAACAATGTTTTCCGTAATAGCATATAAACCATGTCAATATAGCACATTTACATATAACAAAGTCAAGCTTAATCTTAAATAGTTGCAGAACAAACATATACCATGAACAGTGACAAAACAAATAATACTATGTTTGTTCTGCACTGTTCATGGTTAAAATTGGGTGTGTTTTACGTACTCGTACTGGACATCTAGTTTTGTAAGATGTTTTGGAAATTACTGTTTTGTCTGTATGGATGATATGAAACTTGGTTCAGGTAACCAGACAGCTGTAATCAGTTAAATAAATAGTGAATCTTTTTACTTTGGATTTCTGTATGGAACTGGTTAACACAAGATGTTGTCTTGGAATTAATCCATCTCGTTCAGCGGACTGGTATCACTCTTATGTCCAAGGTCACATTGTAAAAATTCAGTTTCGAAATGTTATTTCTTTTGATAACTTTTTATTCTGTCTCCATCACTCTCTCTGTCATATATATATATATATATATATATATGTGTGTGTGTGTGTGTGTGTGTGTGTGTGTGTGTGTGTGTGTGTGGTCACAGATGTAATACAGTGAGAGTATTTTTAAACGAACACTCATCACAAATAAATGCCCGAATTCCTGTACATTTTCCTTCGATTCTCTCGTCACTACGTTTACTGATGTTTATTTTCATATTTGAAGCACAAAGCACAGTGATGATTTCACAGTGTTGCAAACCTCTGGGCTTC
The DNA here is from genome assembly GCF_021461395.2 of Schistocerca americana. NCBI lineage: Eukaryota > Metazoa > Arthropoda > Insecta > Orthoptera > Acrididae > Schistocerca > Schistocerca americana. Next base: position 351,465,284 of record NC_060121.1, on the reverse strand, counting down.
GCCTTAAAAGAGATCAACAACGACTCCTCACAACGTATCATTCCATATCTTACGTCACAATGCCATTCCATTTCGTGCTTTGTGATTGGCTGTAGTCTATTTTAGGTAATATCCCGACTTATACCGCCCTCCTCTCATCGAGTTTCCTAATAAAATGTATATTTGTATATTTTATACGTTATAATCTATAAATAAACAAATCATACCAGGACTGCCGCTCCATAATCCATCGCAGCTAGTTTTAATAAAAACTGTTAGATTAAATGTTTTTCGATATTTACCCTGATGCAGATTCTTAAATAAATTACCATCGGTCAACAGTAAAAGATGTAAATAAAAGTAAGGTTACCTACCTTTAATTTCACAGGATACAATATTTGCATAAGTTACGCGTGCGTCATGCCAGAGACTAAGGCCAACTGCCCTAGTCTCTGGCATGATGTACAAGTAACTTACGCAAATATTGTATCATGTGACGCCTATTAGAATTTTATGTTGGCAAGAGCCTCTACCTTTGGGCATTTACTAGTGAATATTGATTCTGAAATACCATATATATGTAATCTGGCTGCTGTATCAAGCCACGTCTTGGGCTAGTTCTTGTTTTCGTCCATTTTGTTATATGTCCAGAGCCGCCCAGCTTTATCTAATCTCATGAACCGTCATCTGATGTAACAAAGCCCACTACTTCTGAAGATATTTTTACAAATATGGAAACCTAGGTCAAGGGCTAATCAACCTTTATTTGCAACTGGTTGGCTGAATTTTCAACCACTTCAGGATAATTTACTCCTATACGCTTACATGTTTGCACCTGGCAACCTTTCATTATTGCCTGGAAAATGATAGGTTGCCTTACATTGGCATTTACTCTTGACTAATGGTAATTAACTGAAGAAATTGCATCAGGGTAAATATCGAAGAAAATTAATCAAATAGTTTTTAATTAAAAATGACTCTACAGGGACGTGAGGTGGCAATCCTAGCACGTTTTGTTTATTTGTATATTATAACGTATACAATACACATTTTATTAGGAAACTCGATGAGGGGACGTCGGTTTAAGTAGGGATCTTCATGCACTGTTTGTTCTCATAACTTGCACAGTGTCCAGGGACGAGGTGATACGTAGCTGTGTTAGGGTGTTATTGTATGTTGTAAGCTGAAAAAAATGTATGCGCTACAATAAAAATAAAACATGTATGAACAAGACAGTGTTTGATGAATGAGTTTCATAAACGAAAATGGCGGACTCGGCTTAAGTAGCAAAGAAAATTTTTAAATACTTGTAAAATGTGTATTTCGATCAGCTTCTTCGTTATCCAGAAACAATCCATAAACTGCAGTTCTCAAACACTCTAGCTAACCTACACCTAAACCAACACCTGCATGACTACTCTGCAATTCACAAGTAAGTGCTTGACAGAGGGTTTGTCGAACCACTTTCATACGATTTTTCTACCGTTCCATTCTCTAAAAGCGCGCGGGATAAACAAACACTTATTCTTTCCGTGCGTGCCAGCTCTGATCTCTAGTCTTTATTACGACGAAATTTTTTTCATATGCAGGTCGACATCAAAAGAATATTTTCGCATTCGAGAGAGAACGTTGGAGATTGAAAATTCATGAAAAAATCTTTCTGCAACGGAAAACGCCTTTGTTTTATTGATTGCCACCCCAACTCGCGTGTCATATCAGTGGCACTCTTTGCCGTATTTCGCGATAATACAAAACGAGCTGCCCGTCTGTGAACTATTCCGATGCCCTCCGTCAATTCTGTGTGGTAAGGATCGCACACGGCGCAGCAGTACTCTAGCAGAGAACGGACAAGCGTTGTGTAGGCATTCCCCATAGTAGATTTATTGCGTCTTCTAAGTGTTCCGCCAATAAATCTCAGTCTTCAGTTCCCACAACGTCATCTATGTGATCGTGACTTGTGTGATTTATCGTGTAGCCGAAATTTAACTGATTCCTTTTACAAGTGATGCATATAGCCCCACATGTTTCGTTGTTTAGGGACAATTACCATTTTTCGCACCATACAGATATTTTGTCCATATTATTCTGTAATTGCTTTTGCTATCCCGACGACATTACTAGAACGTAGATGACAGAATACAGAAGAGGACTTCGAACACATCGTTGGGGAACGTCAGCTATTACTTTTCTTTTACTCAGTGACTTCCCGTCAGTTCTTACGAACTGTGTCCTTTCTGACAGGATAACGCGAATCCATTCGCACAGCTGATGCGATACTCCCCAGACAAGCAATTTGATAATAAACAGTTTGTGAGAAACAGTATCCCTGCCTGGGACTATCTCTTGTACAATGTGCTCGACTGATTTTATCGCCCCATCCTCATATCCGGGGTCTGGAGATGAAATCATCTCCCACGTCTCGAGACTAATTTCCTCATTCCTTATTCGCATTATTGTTTGTAATGCCTTGCGGCAAGCTAATGACATCCAGATCGAAAATAATAGTCCCACTATCCTGTGCCTCGAAATAAGGTGCCTTGTTTCTCAAGCTGCACACATCTGATTAAACCCCTGACTTCGACGAAGTGTTTACACTAATCTCCACTAACTGTGGTGGACGTTGTACTGTGCGGTTAACGAGAAATATTTCATGACCTGTTTAAAACAACATCTATATCTACTTACATAATGCGCAAGCCCCCAAACAGTCCGTCCCAGAGGGTCACCTGTACCACTATTAGTGACTTCCTTTTCTGTTCTACTCACGAACAGACCGAGTGAAAAACGACTATCTATATACCTTCACATCAGCTCTAATTACTCGTATCTTATCTTCATCGTCCTTACACTAAATATATGCCAGTGGCAATAGAATCCTTCTGCAGTCAACTTCGAATGCTGGTCCTCTAAATTTTCTCCATTGTGTTCCTAAAAAAGAAAGTCATTCCCACTTGAGTTAGCGAGGCATCTTCGTAATACTTGGGTGCTGGTCAAACCCACAGATAACAAATCTAGCAGCTGGCCTCAGAATTGCTTTGATGTCTTCCTTTAATCCGACTTGGTGTGGATCCGAAACACTCCAGCAGCACTCAAGAATAGGTCGCACTAGCGTCCTACATGCGTCCTCCTTTGCTGATGAACAAGACGTTCCTAACATTCTCCCAATAAACCAAAGTCGACCACTCGCCTTCTCTACCACAATCCTCACACGCTCCTTCCATTTCATATCGCTTTGCAACGTTACACCCAAATACTTAAACGACGTGACTATGTTAGGCAAGATAGTAATAATATCGTATTTGAACATTATGGGAGTGCTTTTATCCTACTCATCCGCATTAACTTATGTTTTTTCCCCATTTACAGGTAGCTGCCATTCATCATGCCAATTAGAAATTTTTTCTAAGTTATATTGTATCCCCTCCAGTCATTGAAATTCGACACCTTCACGTACATCACAGCATCATCAGCGAACAGCCGATGATTGCTGCCCGCCTTGTCGCACAGACCATTTATGTGCGGTTGTAGGCGCTTCAGTCCGGAACCGCGCTGCTGCTACGGTCGCAGGTTCGAATCCTGCCTGGGGAATGGATGTGTGTGATGCCCTTTAGGTTTAACTAGTTCCAAGTCTAGGGGACAGATGACCTCAGATGTTAAGTCCCATAGTGCTTGGAGCCATTTTGAACCATTTGTGTACACAGAAAGTAAGAGCGGTCCGGTCACACTTCTCTAGGGCACTCCTCCCGACATCCTTGTCTCTGATGAACATTCGTCGTCGAGGACAACATACTGGGTTCTATTACTTAAGAAGTCTTCGAGCCACTCACATGTCTGGGGAATTACTGTATAAGCTCGTACCTTCGTTAACAGTCTGCAGCGGGACGCCGTGTTGGGAACTCTTTAAGGGCGATTAAATAAACACAGGAGCTAGCCTTCTCCACACGCTACGTGCTGCTGTGACAGCGAAAGATAGCGACAAGAATAGAGACTGCCAGCATGCTAAGGCATGCTCTTAACATTTCTAAAACGCGTCATATTGACTCTTTCAGCAGTAATGATAAGATTTATGGAGACATAGAACACTTATTAGAAGTAATGAGAAAAAGTGCGGTATTTTTTTGGAAATTTACATACAGGCAAATACAGTAACTTAACCAAAACGATCTTCAAACACTTGCGGGATGAAAAGTCAACAACAAGTTGGATCCATGAAATGAAAAAGGATTTGAATTTTCTTTTTTTCAAAAAAAAAAAAAAAAAAAAAGCCGAAGAAACAACTGACACAGAAGAGAGAAAAGTATCGAATTTTTGGAGAAGGTAGTAAAGTGGAAAACACAATCAGAAGGGGTAAAGACTGGAACAAATAAAAGAGTAGTGGAATGTGGTGCCTAAGTTACAGGGCTCACAGAAGCTGCATTCATCGTTTTCGTCATTTCATTGTATTATCTCCCCTCTGTAAATGCCGTGCAGTAACGTTAGAATCATGCATAACTTTAATGGACACTTACAAAAATGTATGTTTAATAACACTCAGTATTAGAGCTACGGAAGACGTTCAAAACGTAATGCAACACATTTTTTTCTCAGAGAGGGCTGGCTTTATTGAACATCTCAGAACACCATATTATTTCCCACTCTTTTGGCTACAAAACCCCATTTTTCAACATAATTTCGTTCAGTGGGACGGCCTTACTCCAACTTGCTAGGAGTGTCTGTATATCCGCACGGTACCACTGCAGAGGTCAAAGTCAGAGCCAATGTCTTGCTGCATCAGTGCCCTCCCCATCATTCACGTGCTGCTTCCCGCAGAGTGTATCATTTTTTGAGCCAGACGGATGGAAATCGAAAGGTGCAAGACCCCGGCTGTAGGATGAATGAAGAAGAACAGTTCCCTGAAGTTTTGTGAGCTTCTCTAGTATGTGCAGACTTGTGTAAGGTCTTGCGTTATGATGGAATTGTTTGACTGCGATCCGTCGATCACCTCGAATGAGAATGTCACACCTGTGTGCGGCTGGCTGTTACTTTGGACAGGATCGCGCGACCTTGTTGGGATAACAGACGCCTCGTCCAACGACACACAGTGCTTTCGTTCAGTGCCAGGTCTCCAAAGGCATTCTGCACGTGCCTATGAATGCTCTGGTTCTCCGCCAAAAGAAACTCAGCAACGGCTCTCTACTCGGAACGCACCTCCATTACAGGTGTTATGAATGATGCCGACACTTATCAGAAGTTCATTAAACTATAGGGACTAAAGTGTAAATATTCAACGAAGTCACACAAAAAATTCTGCATTTTTAAACGAAACCCCTTGTTCTCTTTGAAAGTGATTTCCAGAAATAATGCAACATACGAACGTTTCAGAAACCACACATGATGCGTAACGTGATGCGAAAATTTTCACGCCGCATTTTCGATACGATTCACCACAAATTGTCATTACAACGTTGTTGGTAGTTTTTGCTGGTCAAAAAACCAAGTATAATATTTATGCTGAGGCTCAGTCCGTAGTGGTATGATACCACCATGGGCTCAGATATATTCTATGAAACGGTGGTTTTCACGCTGTCTGTCAAATATGAAATTACAAATTTTCCGCATAAGTATGCTTCAAGAAGAGACCTGTGGTCTAGAGGTAGCGTTTTTGATTGTAAATCAAAACGTCCTCGGCTGAGGATCGAACCTCGTCAGAGCTTAAATTACCAATGTAAATCATCAGCAATACCGGCCGAAGACTTCCGGCATAAGAAGCCAACCCACTAACGGCATTATCAAAGTGGGGGGAGGAGCGAACAGAGGTTCAGTGCATTCTCTTGGCCTTTCGGTGGAAAACTGCCTCTAAACAAGGAAGAATTAATCAGTAATGACCAACGCCAAGAGGATGCAGAAGGCAATGGAAACCACTACATTAAAGACACGTAATTTATGTAAACTGGTCATGCAGCCTGTAACTGAAAAATATCATGATGATCTCTCCACTGGCAAAAGACTCCAGACTACTCACCCATTCCCATTTCCAGGAGGGGACTACGAAGGGGAGGTGGCCATGAGAAAAAGACTGAATAACCAACGTAAGGATAACGTTCTACGAGTCGGAACGTGGAACGTTTGAAGCTTAAATGTGGTAGAGAAGCTAGAAAATCTGAAAAGGGAAATTCTAAGGCTCTATCTTCGTACAGTGGGGTCAGTGAAGTGAAATGGAAATAAGGCAAGGATTTCTGGTCAGGTGAGTATACGTTAATATTAACAGCAACAGAACATTGAACAGCAGTAGTAGGATTTGCTATGAATAGGACGGTAGGGCACAGATTGAATTACCTCGAACAGTTCAGTGATATGATTATGACCACAATCGACAACAAAACAACATAGTGTAGTTCAGGTATCCATGCCGACGTCGCAACTTGAAGGTGAAGAGGTAAAGTATATGAGGATACTGAATGAGTAATTCAGTACGTAAAAGCAGATAAATATCAAGTAGTAATGTGGTTGTAGTGGAAGAAGTAGAAGAAAGTAATAAAAGTTTCTCGGGTTTCCAGCCGCGTCAAGTGGTTTCAATTCGACGAGCTTTCGGCCGAGTTCTCCTCGGCCGTTATCAGGTGGTGACTGTCTTCTGGTTGCTGCTGCCGACCTTATAGAGCCGCGCTGCCTTCCGTGACGTCACCGGTATCCGCTCCAGCACCATATATGGTAATGTTTGCGTTGTGCGGCCGCCGCGTCAGCTTCAACCTGCCGATGGCCGGGTCCCGCGCTGTGCTTAGCTGCGTGCGGTTCTAGGCGCTACAGTCTGGAGCCGAGCGACCGCTACGGTCGCAGGTTCGAATCCTGCCTCGGGCATGGATGTGTGTGATGTCCTTAGGTTAGTTAGGTTTAATTAGTTCTGAATTATAGGCGATGATGACCTCAGAAGTTAAGTCGCATAGGGTTGAGAGCCATTTGAACCATTTTTTGTGCTTAGCTGCAGGCCGCCGTCTTGATTTGCGAGTTGTCACAAATTTTTATTTCGATTGCTTCTTTTATTATGCTATTCCAAAAACTGTTAGTCCGTGTGGTAATAGATGTCTGGTCGAATGCAATACTATGACCGTTTTCTAATGCATGATTTGCTACCGCTGATTTCTCTGGGTACCGTAGACGAAAACATCTCTCGTGTTCTATGTAGCGCTGTTCAATGGTAAACACAGCCCGTCCGATTTATAGGACTGTCCACCCACACATGGTATTTTATATACTCCTGTCGTTCTGAGGCCTAAGTCGACTTTCACAGGCCTCAAGAGTTGTCGAATTTTTGCTGGAGCCGTGAAGACCGAATCGATTTTATGTCTCTTTAGGAGTCGGCTTATCTTTCCTATTATTGAGCCACAGAATGGCAAGAAAACAACCTCCTTCGAGTCCTCCACGGAGTCCTGGTCAAGCATACTCTGACGTCATCGTATTTCTTGTACGATGGAGAATATTTCAACCAGACGGACGGCGTTGCGACGGGAAGCCCATTAGCTCCAGTCGTAGCCAATCCATTCGGTCTTCAGGGCTCCAGCAAAATTCGACAACTCTTGAGGCCCGTGAAAGACGACGTAGACATCAGAACGCCAGGAGTATGGAAAATGGCATGTGGGGGTGGACAGTTCTACATCGGACAGACTGTGTTTACCATTGAACAGCACTGCGTAGAACACGAGAGATGTTTTCGTCTACGGTACCCAGAGAAATCAGAGGTAGCAGAGCACGCATTAGAAAACGGTCGTTGTATTGCATTCGACCAGACATCTATTACCATACGGACTAACAGTTTTTGGTATAGCATAATAAAAGAAGTGATCGAAGTAAAAATTTGTGACAACACGCTCAACAGAGACGGCGGCCTGCTTCTCGAAGGTCGCACAACGTAAACATTATCTTGTATGGTGCGGGAGCTGGCGCTAGTGATGTCACGGAAGGCAGCGCAACTATTTAACGATGGCAGCAGCAACCAGAAGATAGTCACCACTTGACAATGGCCGTGGAGTGTACGGCCGAAAGCTCGTGGATTTGAAACCACTTGACGTGGCTGGATGCCTGAGAAACTTTTATTACTACATATCGCCATGAAACTATGCACTGCTATAGTAGAAGAAAGGGTTACAGGAGAAAATGGGATCGGTACTAGGAGTGACAGAGGAGAAAGACTAATTGAGTTCTGCAATAAACTACAGCTAGTAACAGCCAATACTGTTTTCAAGAATGACAAGAAGAAGAGGTGTATTTGGAAAAGACTGGGAGATATGGGAAGATTTCAGTTAGATTACATCATGATCATGCAGAGATTCTGAAATCGGGTACTGGATGGAAAGGTGTACCAGGAGCAGATATAGACTCAGATCACAATTTACTAGTGACGAGGGCTGAAGTTCAAGAGGCTAATAAGGAAAAATTAATCGGCAAAGAAAGGAGATAGAGATGTGCTAAGGAAATATGAAGTGTGCTGAGAGTATAGATACTGCGATAAGGAATAGCTCAGTCGGTAGTTCGGCTGAAGACGAATGAACATCTCTAGAACGGGCAATCACAGAAAAATGAACATAGGTACAAAGAAGGTAACTGTGAAGAAACCATGGGTAATAGAAGAAATGATCGACGAAAGGCGGAAGTACCAAAATGTTCAGGGAAATTGAGGAATACAAAAAAAAAAGTCACTTATATCACTTATGAGTAAAATAAATAGGAAGTGTAGGAAGCTAAGGTGAAACGGTTGCATGAAAAAAAAACGAAAAAGATATTACTGTCAGAAAGACTGACTCAGCAAACTCAAAACATCTTTCGGTGAAATTAAAAGCAAAATTGGTAACATTAAGAATGCAGTGGGAATCCCACTATCAAATGCAGAGGAGAGAGCGGATAGGTGGAGAGAGTACATTCAAGGACTCTACGAGGGGGATGATCCATCTGATGTGGTAGAAGAAGCAACAGGACTCCATTTAGAAGAGATAGGGGATCCAGTATTAGAATCAGAATTTAAAAGAGCTTTGGAGGACTTACGAGCGAAGAAGGCAGAAGGGATAGATAACATTCCATCAGTATTTCTAAACTCATCAGGGGAAGTGGCAACAAAATGGCTATTTATGTTGGTGAGTAGAATGTATGAGTCTGGCGACATAATATCTGACTTTCGGAAAAATATTTGCCGCCAATTCCGACGATTGCAAAAGTTTAACAGCTCATGCGTCTAAGTTGCTAACAAGAGTAATATACAGAAAAGTGGAAAAGGAAAGTAATACTATGTTAGGCGACAATCAGTTGGGGTTAAGGAAAAGTAAATGCAGCAGAGAAGCAATTCTGACGTTGCCGCTGATAGTGGAAGCAAGACTAAAGAAAAATGAAGACACGTTCATAGGATTTGTCAACTTGGAAAAAGCGTTCAACAATGTAAAATTGTGAAAGATCTTCTAAATTCTGAGAAAAATAGAGGTAAGCTATTGGGAAAGACGTAATATATAATATTTACAATTGACAGGAGTGAACAATGAGAGTGGAAGACCAAGAACGAAGCACTCGGATTAAAGAGGGAGTAAGACACGGACACAGGCTTTCGTCTCTAATATTCGATCTATAAACCGAAGAATCGATGACGGAAACGAAATAAATGTTCAAGAGTCGAATTAAAACTGTAGTTGAAATGATATCAATGATAAGATTCGCTGATGACTTTGCTAACCTCAGAGATAGTGAAGAAGAATTACATGACCTGTTGAATGGAATGAACAGCCTAATGAGTATGGCATATGGTTTGAGAATAAATCGAAGAAAGAAAGAATTGGGAAGCAGCAGAAATAAGAACAGCGGAAACTTAACATTAGTATTGGTGAGCACGAAGTATTGGAATTCTGTCCCATAAGCAGCAAAATAACCCGTGACTGATGAAACAAGGACATAAGTAACAGACCAGTACTGACAAAAAGTGTATCAATATAGGCGTTAATTTGAGGAAGAAATTTCTTAGAATGTACGTACGGAACATAGCATTATATTGTGGTGAAAAAAGGGCTGTGGCTAAACTGTACCAGAAGAGTATCAAAGCATTGGGGATTTGGTGATATAGAAGAATGTTGATAATTAGGTGGACTGATACAGTAAGAAATGAGGAGGTTCTACGAAGACTCGGCGACTAAAGGAATATGGAAAACACTGACATGAAGGAGGGACAGGGCGATAGGACTTTTGTTAAGAAATTAGGAACGAATTGTTTGGTAGTAGAGGGAGTTGTAGAGGGTAAAAACTGTAGAGGAAGACAGAGAGTAAAATACATCCAGCAAATAACTGAGGACGTAGCTTTCAAGAACTGCTCTGAGATCAAGAGGTTGGTAGAGAAGATGGCGGGCCCCATGAAAGAAGTCACGTGATCGATGCCTCAATAAATAAATAAATAAATAAATAAGGTCTTTAAGTTATAGGTTTACTCCTACATAGAAGATAACAACAACCAACCATCTTCTATGTAAGAGTAAACCTACGTTTTGTAGGCATGGGCTCAAAATGTCAGTTTTTGACATAATAGCAAATACCTTAAGGTTGTTTTCAGGTAACTGGAGCAAAAAGTATTTCGTAAACGTTCACTTAATAGTTTATGTCCGCCTTACAGACACCGAATACGAATATAGACTTTTACAGCAAAATATTTATAAACTAGTAATACCATTCTTCACTTTTTTTCACTCCTTCAGATTCAAATAGTTTCTCCGATATATACAGTCAGTTGAGTATAATTTCCTCAATAAACATGTTTGAGAATAAATTTCTTCCATAGACCCATTAAGAAATGGGTTTATTTATCTCCGGCGATTACAACATAATGCCATGAATTAACAACTGTTAATCATGTGACAAAATAAGAGTCAACTCTTGAGAGACAAAAAGAGACGATTTTGAAGATTAACATCACTAAATACACTCATGTAATACTAATTTATTTTGATGGAACTATCACAGCCGCCCTTAGGAGATATGGTACAGCTTCAGGCTTCTTGTTGCGGTACACAGCCATCGCCCGGGTGAATATTAATGTGACGTTCTCGTGCCGTACGAAGAATAGCCTTCGACACTTGCCAGATCTCGCCGATGTACGTGCAACGAAAGAAAAACACTTTGCACGTTTTCATTTATCAAATATTACTACATTAAAACCACTACATTTGTCGTATGGGGTGGGCCACAAGTCACTACCAATCGTAACCCATTGAATATATTAAGGCAATCTTGTTTGTTAGTGGTAATTACAGATACAAACACCAGAGTGCACACCAATGTTTTTTTTTTCGGATAAGTATTGATACAAACAACAGTGTGCAATGCTATTAAATCAAACATTTCTGACATTATTCATTGTTGATTATAACATGTTGTGAATTGTTTTCTAATAAAGAAAGAGTATTTCCTTTAAAAACGTGGTACAAAGGTGGTTATAATTCAATAGTAAATGAGTGGAGTAATAATTTCAACACTGTTCTACAAACAAGATTGTCTGCAGTTCACGGAAACGTTTTGAGAAAATTGGATCTCCACCAAACAATTGAGGCGTTGAAAGAAATAATTTATGACGCTATTGAAGACATAGGTTCTAACAAACGACTTTGTAAACAAGTATGCTTGAGCGACCTGGGTCGTCTGACAACATGTACTAACAAAGACGGGAAACAGTTCGAGAAAGAGTGTTTTAAATCATCAACCAGCTTCAGTAAAGTTTTCAGTTATTTCAGAACCCAAGTTTTTACCTTTTATTCAATTAGGTTATAATGGGTAGTGACTTTTGGCCCAGCCTATACACATATGAAACCGTCAGCGGAAAAAGATGCTAACCCATGATAGCGTATACTCATTAGTATATTTTATACATATTGTTAAAATAAAACTTAAGAAAATCAATACATAGTAGACTGCCTTCTCTAGCAGTTCATTTGCAACTACTTGCCACCAGCCTGTGATGGATTAGAAAACGCAATAGAAAAGTGATCAGACTACTAGACGTTACTAGATTGAGTGTTAGCACATTCTTCTACCGACCCTTTCATATCGTATTTCGAGTAGGTGACAATGTTTTTGGAGGTAAAGTCCAAATCCCGTATCACTACAGACTACATGTTTCATGTTATCCATCGAAAAGAAGAAAGTCATTTTTGCAACACGCTGCGCAAAACCTCGTATTTGCGCGAACGATTTTTAAATATTCGCTTTTCCATGTCATCAATCACTTGTGCTGTTAGTTACGTTTTTTAATTATCGGAATGCGTTTGCGCGTTATGTGAATATGACAGATAGTGATTTGTCAGTGAGAATAACGGTATATGACAAGAGCGACGTAAAAAACTGAAAGAAGGGTGAAACAATTAAAAAGGAAATGTAATTCCAAAAACACTCACCACTGTTAAATAAAACGACCAAGCCGGGTACCTTCAAGCAACGATGTCTTTGACTGACAATTCTTCTATTTTTTCTCATAGCAAGATGCTTCCATAAAGTCGAATAATGTAGATTTAAAGGATACTGATTACACACTGTGTCAGACATCTAAACTCCACATAAAACTTAACATCGTGAACATTAAAAACTTATCTATAAGCGGTATAAGTTCCTTATTAAAATCTTGAATGTATCAGTGAGAATATACCGAAATCCCCACCTGTCACGAAACAACCAAGAGCAGGAGAGACGTTACATCCAGGATATCAATTGAATACCACAGTTATCAAAGATATCTATTTAACACCACAACCAGGGAGAGCATTATGGAACTATTGACTAGGATGGGGGAAAGAAATACAGTAGAAGAAGAATGGGTAGCTTTGAGAGATGAAATAGTGAAGGCAGCAGAGGATCACGTAGGTAAAACGACGAGGGCTAATAGAAATCCTTGGGTAACAGAAGAGATATTGAATTTAATTGATGAAAGGATAAAATATAAAAATGTGGTAAATGAGGCAGGCAAAAAGGAAAACAAACGTCTCAAAAATGAGATCGACAGGAAGCGCAAAATGGCTAAGCAGGGATGGCTAGAGGACAAATGTGTGGATGTAGAGGTGCATATCACTAGGGGTAAGATAGATACTGCCTACAGGAAAATTAAAGAGACCTTTGCATGAACATCAAGAGCTCAGATGGAAACCCAGTTCTAAGCAAAGAAGGGAGAGCGGAAAGGTGGAAGGAGTATATAGAGGGTCTATACAAGGGCGATGTTCTTGAGGACAATATTATGGAAATGGAAGAGGATGTAAATGAAGATGAAATGGGAGATATGATACTGCGTGAAGATGTAGACAGAGCACTGAAAGATCTAAAGTCGAAACAAGGCCCCCGGAGTAGACAACATTCCATTAGAACTACTGACATCCTTGGGAAAGCCAGGCCTAACAAACCGCTACCATCTAGTGAGCAAGACGTATGAAACAGGCGAAATACCCTCAGACTTCAAGAAGAATATCATATTTCCACTCCCAAAGAAAGCAGGTGTTGACATATGTGAAAATTACCAAACTATCAGTTTAATAAGCCACGGCTGCAAAACACTAACACGAATTCTTTACAGACGAATGGAAAAACTGGTAGAAGCCGACCTCGGGGAAGATCAGTTTGGATTCCGTAGAAATATTGGAACACGTGAGGCAATACTGTCCTTACGACTTATCTTAGAAAATAGATTAAGGAAAGGCAAACCTACGTTTCTAGCATTTGTAGACTTAGAGAAAGCTTTCGACAATGTTGACTGGAATACTCTCTTTCAAATTCTGAAGCTGGCAGGGGTAAAATAAAGGGAGCGAAAGGCTGTTTACAATATGTACAGGAACCAGAAGGCAGTTTATAAGAGTCGAGGGACATGGAAGGGAAGAAGTGATTGGGAAGGGAGTGAGACAGGATTGTAGCCTATCCCCGATGTTATTCAATCTGTATATTGAGCAAGCAGTAAAGGAAACAAAAGAAAAATTCGGAGTAGGAGTTAAAATCCATGTAGAAGAAATAAAAACTTTGAAGTTCGCCGATGACATTGTAATTCTGTCGGAGACAGCAAAGGACTTGGAAGAGCAGCTGAAAGGAATGGACAGTGTCTTGACAGGAGGATGTAAGATGAACATCAACAAAAGCAAAACGGGGATAATGGAATGTAGTCGAATTAAATCGGGTGATGCTGCGGGAATTAGATTAGGAAATGAGACACTTAAAGTAGTAAAGGAGTTTTGCTATTTGGGGAGTAAAATAACTGATGATGGTCGAAGTAGAGAGGATATAAAATGTAGACTGGCAATGGCAAGGAAAGCGTTTCTGGAGATGAGAAATTTGTTAACATCGTAAAGATTTAAGTGTCAGGAAGTCGTTTCTGAAAGTATTTGTACGGAGTGTAGCCATGTATGAAAGTGAAACATGGACGATAAATAGTTTCGACAGGAAGAGAATAGAAGCTTTCGAAATGAGGTGCTACAGAAGAATGCTGAAGATTAGATGGGTAGATCACATAGCTAATGAGGAGATACTGAATTGAATTGGAGAGAAGAGGAATTTGTGATACAACTTGACTAGACGAAGGGAGCGGTTGGTAGGACATGTTCTGAGGCATCAAGTTATCACCAATTTAGTATTGGAGGACAGCGTGGAAGGTAAAAATCGTAGAGAGAGGCCAAGAGATGAATACACTAACAGATTCAGAAGGATGTACGTTGCAGTAGGTACTGGGAGATGAATAAGCTTGCACACGATAGAGTAGCATGGAGAGCTGCATCAAACCAGTCTCTGGACTGAAGACCACAACTATTAAGACAATGTACTTATTTTTAGGGAGAGCACAGTTGAAAACAACGTTCAGTCATTGAGATGAAGGTTTTCTGTAGTTTTCTTGAATAGTTTACTGTAAACGCCGGAATAGTTCCTCTGAAAGGTTCACGAAAGGTTTCCGTCCGCACCTTTATCCCAACTGACCTTATGCTTCATCTCTATCGTCGACATCAGTGAGGCGTTACAGCTTTAACATCGTAGAGATAGTCATGAGCATGCGATTACTACCCTCACAGGACGGAATTCAAAACACTCTCTACTAGCAGTTTTCTTGACACTACCAGTGACGTATGAACGTAACCAGCTAATGGTGGCATGGCTGAAGAGAAGGCTAAAGTAGCGTACTGATGGTAAAGCTAAAAATTCTCAAGAGTTAAACTATTGCAGGAACGATGTAAACGTTACAACATCAGATGCGGAGAGCATTTCTCTTCCATACCAGAAACGGTCTTACCATGAAGCAGCACCCTCAGTCCTCAACATGTGAAATTCTTCTAACCTGTCGTAAAGTTTTGGTCTTGCCATTGTGGGTTACTGTTATTGTTAGCAAAATAAACCGCCTCACGAAAAGTGAAGCGTACGGAACACATAGACGCATATCAATATAACTTCGTACATGTACACACCATCGGTGAATATGTTAACATTTTTTTGTTTTTCTTTAGGTCGTCAGTCTTTTGAATGGTATGATGTGGTCCGCCATGACTCCTCCCCTGTGCCAACTTTCTCATCTCAGAGCAGCACTTGCAACTTACGTCCTCAGTTATCTGCTGGATGTATCCCAATATCTGCATTCTTCCACAGTTTTTATCCTCTACAGCTCTCTCTAGTACTATGGGAGTTATTTCGTGATGTCTTAACAGACGTCCTATTATCCTGTCACTTATTCTTGTAATTATTCTCCGTATACTCCTTTCCCCACCGAAGAAACTTTTCTTTCTTTAACTTGTGAGTCCTAGTAATTTTCAAATTTCTTCGGTAGTACCACATCTCAAATTCTTCTATTCTCTTCTGCTCCGGTTTCACCATTGTTCATGTTTCATTACCACACAATGCTCTGCTCCAAACGTATATTCTCAGAGATTTCTTGCTGATATTAACACGTATGACTGATACTAGTAGACTTCTCATGTACTGGAATGCGCTTTCTGTGCTCGTGGTCTAGGAGGGAGTGTGTCCGATTAGTAATTAGAGCAACCTTCGTCCTTGGTTCGAGCCCCGCCCGTACTTAAATTTTGAATAGAGATCATCATCAATGGCGGCCGAAGACTTTGTCAAAGAGGGCAGAGGAGGGGGCAGAGGTTCAGGACTGAAGAACTGTTCCAACAGGTGGAAGAATCAGCAATGATCAACGGCATCAAAATGCAGAAAGCAACGGAAACCATTGCACTTAGGACACATAACGTGTATCAACAGGACATGTAGCCTGTGTCATGACAATCTCTCTATAGTATTTGTCATGATGATATCTCCATTGACATTCTACGGAAGGGTAGCTCAAGGGGGACGTGACCATAAGAAAGAGACGTAAATGATTAGTGTTGTAATGCTTGATGTCAAGTAGAGCGGTCACTGTAGTGCTTTAGCGTTGTTCGTGTGTAGCGTTCTTGCGAGATGATGGGGTAGAGTGGCAGATGTTGAGTGATCACTGTGAAGGACATAGAGATTCCGCGTACTCGTGTGAGACAGCGTTATCAGCAACTGGCAGAGTTTGAAAGGGTTTTCATTATGGGTCTCCATTTGTCCTGCTGGTTAAATACTTCAGTATCCAGATATCGTGAGCATTTGGATGTGATAGTGGACCGATATGGGACTGCATGGGAAAGTGAGTGTAGGCATACTCATCGCTAAGGTTTCGGTCGATAACGTCTGGCCAACACAAGGAAGGATAGCCGTATTGTGCACCAAGCACATCGTAACGTTCTCATTTTTACGCCTGCTATCACAGAACGACAAATGGACTCCTTCCAACACACTGTGCCATTCCGCACCATTGGTCGGAGAATAGCACCAGTCAGACTAGGGAATTTCTGTCCTACGCGTAAGCTGCTGTTAACACCGTAGCACATTCTGCAGCGATTGGTGTGGTGCTGTGATGAAGCATGAACTGCTGATGAAAGGCGTCGCGTTGTGTTCATCCATGAATCGTCATTTCACACTATCCAAAACGAAAAGCGATGGTGAGTACGGCGGCAGCCTAGGGAGATGAGCCGTGCCTCAAACGTGTTGCAGAGGCACAGCGGTGTTACTCCTGGCGTCACGGGGTGGAGAGCCATCGGGGATAGTGTCAGATCATGGCTGGTAGTGACTGAGAGAAATCTGAGCGACAACGGCACGTCACGGACAACGAGCTTCGACATGTGTTACCTCTAATGAGACAGCATCGTGGTGCCACAACTGGACAGGAGAATGCTCATCCACACATACCACGTGTCATTACGAACGTGATGATGTTAAGGTATTCCTGTGACCGGTAAGATCCCCAGATCTGTCCAAGATGGAATATGTATGGGATCAGCTCGGATATGATCTTCGTCCCAGAGCCAGTATCCGGAATAACAAAGTCAAGATTTCACATGTCAGATACTTTCAGGAGATGATATGAAGATGGCATCAGTTCTTTCGGACACAGCGGAAAGAACGGATGCCATCTTCATATCGTTAAGGCTAACCGGCTGATGACCTCCTTCAGTGGGGATGCACAAGAATTACCTGAACTCTTATGGGACTCAGTGGATTGTCTGCACGAGTAACAGGTATAATGGCAGGGGCACTACGAATGTAGTGTGTGGACAACAAGTTGAGAATGTGGGTCTCATGGGGAGCGTACCGGCGATAAGTCCCTGTAGTAGCACTATCCTCTGTGCCCTCGGTGGCTCAGATCAGCCGGCACGGCAACTCAGCGTGTCCGGTCAGAGGGCTAGCTGCCCTCTGTAATGAAAAAAAACTGAGTTAATGGATCAACAAAGAACTGAAACGGGTGTCTTTCGACGTCCGCCCCGAGCAGATACACCGAACGGAAACGAACGAGATTAAAAAAAAAAGAAAGATGGATAGAGCTTAAGCTCTGTAAGCAGGAGATCCCAGGTTCGAGTCCCGGTCGGGGCACACATTTTCGATTGGCCCTCTTTGATGTATATCAACGCCCGTTAGCAGCTAATGGTATTGATTTAACTGTAATTTCTTTCAGGAGAGGATACAACGGTCTTTACCATTCCTCCAAACCGAGTCATTGCATGCATCCAGGCCAGAAGGGGTGCAATACTCTTACGATAAGTGAGCTCCTACGAACTAGTTCTTTGTAAATTTGTCCCGACTTTCTAATCACTGAAATAACATCACATATCCTCCTCTCCTCCTGAGTGCTTCGCCTTTTCGGACGGCAGTGCTAAGTTTAAAGTTGATTCTCACAACATTTGCTTTTATGGGCCAGTATGTCTCACCATAATCTGCGCCTGAAGGTATATAGTGAATCAAATTTATTATTACAATCTGAAATATTACAAATTCTGCCTCGCTAATGGTTCTCGTGCGTTATTCTGGGTTTGTAAGCTCGTTACTACACCAAACTGGAGATTGAACTCCTTTCCGCTGTGTAATGTCCATTTCTAGCGTTGTCGGGGAACTTGAGGAAGTTTCAACTGAAAACAAATCATCTGCTTTAAGGAGTACGTCCATCTCTGGAATTTTCGAAGCTGAGCGCGTTTTTATGGTGGGGCCATTGCCTTTCCACTTGTCGTCAGCAAGCCCAAGAACTACTGGTGAAGAGCCGAGTTTGTGTGTGGAGAGCCATGGATGGAGTTACGTACGGAGCTGCCTCGCGCAGCCGCTTCGCGCATATATAGCCGGAATAATTTGCTGTAACGTGTGGTTATAAGCTGAAAATAACACGTCGGTTCACAGTGTGTAAGCGATTTGGGTTATTTGCGGAAATCCTCGGGTAAATATTTATAGAAGTTGTAGACGAGAGCCGGCCGCTGTGGCCAAGCGGTTCTAGGCGCTTCAGCCCGGAACCACGCTGCTGCTACGGTCGCAGGCTCGTATCATGCCTCGGGCATGGATGTGTGTGATGTCCTTAGGTTATTTAGGCTTAATTAGTTTTAAGCATAGGGGACTGATGACCTCAGATGTTAAGTCCTATAGTGCTTAGAGCCGTTTGAACCATTTTGTAGACGAAACATCATAGTGTTGTTGATCAATAAATTTTGTGGTGGAACATATTAGTGTTAGTACGTAATTGAAAAGGGCTACCGTTGTCGGTGGTTGCCTGTTAAATTAATGCGGAAACGCAACTTAGTAGCGGTTACTTCAGTGAATGTGAAACGAGCTTAACTCTTAATAGAAGAGCGGATGCATCAAGGCATTCTTAACGAGTGTGTTACTTGCCGAATCGATAAGAAATCGAAGAATAGTGACTTGAGCTGTTATAATTTCAAAGACACATTTTTCATCTTTTAATCGAGAGCCTTTAACATTTGCAAAGTACAGGAGGCAGATGTTCGTACTAAGCACATAACCTGGTTAATTTAGTAATGAAGCGTGTTCCCTATGTAAAGCTCCCATACCCGGATCCGATAGAAGCAGAGTAACTTTCCTTCCTTTTTGTGCGTATTTCCTACACCATTCCACGTTTCTCGCACCCAAGTATCTGTCCCGCCAGTCCTCTGCTTCCATGGCCCTGTCCTGTATTGCACGCCTCACTGCATCTTCCAATGTACCCGCTTTTTCCTCTTTTTCTGTGTCGTGGAGGTCTACAGTGCCGTATTTTCCCCTTTCCTCTGGCGTTCTTCTAAGATGCCCATACCATGATACCTGTTTTCTATCAATAGTGTCTACAATATCCTTGCTAACTCCCAAGTGTTCTTGTAGCACTTCACGTCTTATTCTGTCACTTCTTGTTACTTCACAGCTTCATCTCCAAATCTCCATTTCCATAGCCTTTAATTTCTTCTCATTGACACAGGAGATTCCCCACAATTCAGCATCATACAGAACAACGCTCTCAACTATAATTTCGTATATCCTTCAAAATTTTTAACTAGTTTTATACAAAATATGGAGTTTAGCTGCTTAACTACCACGTTTCTCTTTCCTATTCTGTGCATTATTTCCTCGCTGTTCCTTCTTTATCCCACATGATTGTTCCTAAATATTTGCAAGATCGACTAAATTTTATTTATGCATCATCCATAACAAGATCTCCGACAGCCAAATAGTCAGTCTTTGTCATTCTCATCCTCCACTGAATTTTCTTCACATACATCTTAGCGTATAATCTCCATATGGAACTGAGAACTGCGATGCCTCGCTAATTTGCGCAGTCATCAAAATTTCTCTTTTAAATATGTTTGTGATGAATCCTTCTTTAAACTCGACAAAGATTTCCTTTCCACTAAGAGGTTAAATAAGTAGCTTTGCGAGATGTTCGGGTAACACGTTTGACCTGGCCCTCAACAGCTCTGTGTATACACTCGAGCTCCTGGTGCTTTTCCATTTGTGAACTGTTTAACTGTATCCTGTACCTCTACTGTTGTTACCTCCTGGATTTCTATGCCATGTTCGTTGCCTGCAAAGGAGCACATACCTTGAAATTCGGATCTATTTCTTTGAACATTTCTTTATTGTATGTCGTCCATCTATCCAAGCTTATCAGAAGTTAGTGTACAAACTGCTTCTTAACTGTTTTTTACCTTCCATGCTTCTTTGGACTTTGAGTTATGTTATATGTTTTTATTAACTTCATCACATTTAAAGTCCTACATAGCATTTATTGCTCTAAGTAGTGCTTTCTTTGCCACTCTCCTCCGGCTTACATACCTAATTATATCATCAGCCTTACTGTTTATAAGCCTTTTGCAATAGGCCACCTTTTTTCATTCCACCTTTTCGGAATATTATCATCTCACCAATCACTTTTAAATTTTCCAGACGTGTTCTGAATTAAACCGAGACTTTCAAAGGCGTCTTCATGAACAGCTCTCGTAGTTGTCTTATACGCTACTTCCACTGTCGTATGTTCAGTCCAATGTACCTTCCCATTCAACAAGCTTGTATAGGAAAGCAGTTGACGGATCATGCAGTAAACTTAAGCTGTACTGTGATTGGTCCAGTTTCTTTCCTTTATCATTACAATTATTTGGCACCTACTAACTTTTTGAAAGGGGAACCGAAGTGCAAGCCAAAGCAGGAAATGGTCAAATCCGCATTCTGCTCCACTGTTGACTCAGTCTTCCTCCCCTATAGGATAATCAACTAAAGATTGTAGCTTCCTTGTAGGCTGTATGCACATATATTATGGATCCCTTTGTATTGATAAAAGTCAATCGGTATCTTAAGACTGTACTGTCTATACATTTCTACCAGCCTCTCTCCGTTATCGTTCACAATATCCTCCGCTGATTTGCCTACAACCTTGCTAGCATCCTGCTTACCCACTAGTCCATTAAAATCTCCTGAGCTCCTAGCTGTTGGTAATGCCACCTAGGAGGTTTGTCAGATCATTAAAGAAGTTATGCTTCTCAGCGTCGGTAGCATTATTGTGGGTGCATACGCTGCAATGATTGCTACATCGTATCCTTTTAGCTTCATATCCTCACGCAAAAGACGTTCATTCACGAAGTCCCATTTCTTTACGCAGCGTTTACACTTGTATATACCTCAACGTATACCCCCCACTTTGCTCAACAGTCTTTGTTCCCTCCACTGTAAATATGAACATAATAATCTATTTCCTCTACTACTTTATCTTCCTTTTCTGCTTCTGTTAGTGGTATTACGTCTACAGTGTTCCGATGGATTTGATTGAATAATTGGATTTTTTGAATAATTGTGTTTATAAAATTTCAATCTCCTGAACGTTCCATGTACCAAAATTCATTCACAGTTTTCCTTTGCTGTGTTGATTCCGTTTAATTCCGTTCTGGATCCGAGGATTTGCTCTTGGATTTTTGCAGGATGGTGTTTTCCGAGTAGGCCTAACATCTCATTCCTAACCTGGAGGACCAGGTAATTTTTAATCAAAGTTTTCTTTCTTTTCATCGATTGTCGTTGTGGAATTAAGGGCTCTGTCCACTCTGTGTTTTCATCAAACACGCTCTAAACCGTAGGATGCTTTATTGGATATTCTTTTAAGACTTAAGGACTTGTCCCGCCAGCTCCACTATACTGAGTCCAGCCCCTGGACTCTCGCCGCCGTTGGAGATGGAAAAGGAAATGAAATACACCCTAGGGCCTCTAAACGTAATACCATTGGGGTTAAAAAAAGAATTGGCCAAGGCAGGCCGACAGGAACGAAAAAAGAAGAATCCTGACTCCAGTAAGTGGAAGTAATGTCAGTTAAGGGCCCTTGTGATTGCCATCCACATGCTCCCAAGGGAGCCCCCTAAGGGGAGTATAGTTTTTCTGGAATCTGACCAACTGACCAGTCTGGCATAGGTGACCCTAAAAGGAGCACTGTTGCTGCCAGCAAAGCACAGTGGATCACTGAGACGTACGGATCTCCGCACCAACGTCAGTGTGGTAGTCCATGGGGAGGGAAAATAACTGCAACAAATAAAACATAACTAAAACAAATAAAAATAACTAAAACAAATAAAAATAGCTAAAACAAATAAAAAAGAGAGTTACATTGACCACATGCATCCAGCAAGCTACTATCATTCTTTTACGTTCTCGCTACGTATCAGCCACAAATGAAGAACTAATGACGAACAGTATCACTGCAGTCACAGAATTAAGAGAGTAGTTCAAAATGGCTCTGAGCACTATGGAACTTAACTTCTGAGGTCATCAGTCCCATAGAACTTAGAACTACTTAAACCTAACTAACCTAAGGAGATCACACACACCCATGCCCGAGGCAGGATTCGAACCTGCGACCGTAGCGGTCGCGCGGTTCCAGACTGTAGCGCCTAGAACCGCTCGGCCACCCCGGCCGGCTAAGAGAGTAGTGAAATCTGTCCACGTCACAAGCTGTTCTTTCTTTCACATGGATATAGTGAAATAATTCATGTTTATTAAGTACCGCTAATGTAATAAAAAGTAATGTTTCTTTGAAGCGGACTGTGCGATGATTTTTCTGACAGATTTAAACAGTGCACCGTTGTGTTAACTAAAGCCAGATCCTTGCATTTCATAGGAACAGCTCTTACAAAGTGATGTATCCAGAAGCGCGTAACATTTCGAAGTAAGCCTACGAGCCGAACTCCAGCATGGTTCTCTTACGTAACCTTGCTGTACTTGAGAGATTGGAAAGCGAAATGAAAGCGTCGTAGCGCTGCTGCGACGCATGCTTGTAATATGCCAGCTGCAAGTTTCAGTAATATTGCTTTCGGCTGATGTGTGAAGGCGGGGCGTATGAGGGAGTGCGGGAGCACATATGGGGTCTGCAGTCGCTACGAGTCTCATCTAATGACAGTGTGTGGTGTCTCACTGAGGACTGTGGAATGTTTCTGAAAGTGTTACCTGTTTCTGCGAACGTCGAAAGCCAAGTTCTGGTGAGAGTGTATGTGGGACGAACTAAAACAGTTCTGTACTGATGGCACCGACTTGCATTTTCTGTTGCTAGAACCTGTTTGTTTGATAAGTAGTGACATAGTGTCTTAGGATCAACGATCCGTAGAGAAAGCTGCACTAGTGGCGGACTCATAAGCCTCTTAACACTTTTATAGACACAGTACGAATTAATTACATTAAAACTGTTTCGCGGAAAAACTTATACCAAATTTGTACTTAAGAACAGAAACAAATAAAAAGTCTTTTTCAGTGTTCCGTATCTCGATCTGTAAATACGGAACCCCCACAGAATCACTTCGGTATCCGTCTGTCTGTGTGTCCGCCTGTTAAAAACGTTTTTGTCTGGAACGGGTAGACGTGTCATATTGAAATTCATGTCACATACTATTGTCTATGGTCACGAGACTGTGTAAAAAATCGAAGCTTCTAAGTCACTACAGTCAAAAGATAGGCCCATTTACGTCATGTATTTTGATACTCGCAAAGTCAATCACCAAAATCAATACGGTACTTCCCATTGACCTAGAACCATGAAATCTAGCAAGAAGTAAGTTTTCACAGTGTAACAAAAGGAAAAAAATGCGAAAATTGTTAATTTGCAATTACATTATATGAAGAATTTTTTTTATTTGTTATCTGACCATCTGAGCATCAGTCTGATAAGGTCCATAATCCTCAAACACGGGTGGACGAATCAAGTAAAAATTTGTGTCACATACAGTCCTCAATGGTCCCTTAATGCTGTAAAAAAGTTAAGCTTCTAAGCTAATGCAGTCAAATGTACGGCGATTAATGTCACATATTTTGATACTCGCTAACTCATTCATCAACACGTTCAAAATTTGGCAGGAAGCAAAGTTTCACAATACAGGTAATGGAAACATTCTGAAAGTATTAATTTACTATTTGTCATTTGTTATTAGATTGTCTGTCTGTGCGTCTGTTTTTTACGACACCTTATTCTCAGGAACGTCTAGCCGTACCACATTGAAATGTATGTCTCACACTAACGTCTACGATTCTTTAGTGTTGTAATATAGTTAAGCTTCTAAGTCAATCCGGTCAAAAGATATGGGGATTTATGTCAGATGTTTGGAGCATTTCACACTGACCTAGAATCATGAAATTTGGCAAGAAGCAAGGTTCCACAGTATAAATAAATGGAAAAAATCAGGAAGTTGTTAATTTCTAATTATATCACACGAGAAAATCATTTCTTTTGTAATTTGTTATTCGACTTCAGACTTAAAGTTGAAACATTATCGAAAGCCTTGGTATTCCTGGGACTGATATCTTCCCAGTGTCAATGTGGATATGAGGCAAAACTCGTCGAGATTCTCGATTCCCAAGGTGGACGAACTGCACATAGGCATAATTAAGTTTGTATGGAAGCGTCAGAGCGCAAATGCCACTCGCAATTGGCCAGGCTTTCTTTTTATTTTTATTTTAAGGATAGCTACATGTTCTCCCAATACGATCTAGCGACATAAAGGCGCCTTACTCCTTCCTTGATGCTGAATTCTCCACCTAATACGCCAACGACAGTTTTCCTTGCTCCCTCATCATCCTCTTATGATTTCTTAGAAACAGCCATTTGTTGAGATATAGGTAAGTTTCGTTATCAAAGGAACGTTATTGTAGTCTTAATCCATTATAACAGTATCGTTAATCTTACCAGGGGAGGTTCCGAAATTCCTATGAAGATTATCTGCGTAGCACTAGTAACTGACGATGTTCATCTAACAACGAATTTTTCGTCACTGACAAGGACCAAAGGAAAGAGTCTTGAGAAACAATAGGCAGGCGTGTCCCTTTATAACTGTACAACAGTCGGATTCTGCCTTCCAACAGCCAAATTGGTAAACCATACAGATCCGGTGCTGTTGTCTGTCTCCCGCTGCTGCAAGCTCCCTTACAATAGTTTCTCTATGGTATGAATCACAGATTCTTTTTGTTTATTATGACTAATTTTAGTTTTCATCGACTCTTTGGACACATGTATTAACTGAAGGTAAACTCATTTGTTTAACGACACAGTATATGAGGCCCCAAATACCTGATGATTATTTCTGATGGTAAGAAGTATAGCTACACATGGTACACAAGCCACAAAATCTAAAGACGGTTTCCGAAGAGCTCCAAAACCGATCATAACAGAAACTTTGTAAAGACAAAATTTATCTCAATTTAAGTTTATTATATTTAACTTAAGTAATGTTAAAGTAGTATGTTGCGGCCGAATGTGTTTGGATCTGAAGTCTTTTGGGCTACAGTATTAGCTGCGAAAGTTTGATCAAAGGAGTTAATCTGCAATTTTATGTTATATATTGACTACATCTGCTTCTATGTAAAGAATTTCAAGTATTTATAATTGTTACCTATGTCACTAAACTGCTAACCCAGTTCATTGTTAATGGTACCGGCTTCAATTTTCCTTTCTAGTAGCTTCCAGGACTAACAAAAATTTGATTTTCAACATTTCATATAATTATGATCGAATTTTAAAAATACTGAAGTACTGTCATAAGCTACTCTTTACCAACTATAATCTTATATAAAAAATTTAGCACAGCAAGATAAGTATTACACTTAGAAGCTGTGTACATTTCTTGAGGAATCATAAGCAACGGCGCTCTCATTACTCAGACTATATTCATCCAATACTGCGAATGAGAGCGCTTAGCGATTTCCAGCAAACTTTATGCACAATTTCAAGCCTTTAGGAAACTTTTCTCACCCAGGGAGGATGCGTTATCACATTTTGGACTTACTTTCGGGATGACGATGGTTCAAACCCGCGTCCTACCATCCTGATATAGGTTTTCGTGATTCCCCTAAATCGCTTTAGGCAAATGCCAGGATTGTTCCTTTGAGAGGCGGCCCATTTCCTTCCCCCTCCTTGACTAATCCGGTGGGACCGGTGACGTTACTGTTTGGTCTCCTCCCCCAAATCAATGAACCAAACTTTTCTCACTGAATCCCTCTCGCCCACCTTCCACTTTCACCCCCCTCCCCCCCCCCCCCAACACACACACACACACAAAATTATGAATGGGAAATGTTTATCGTTTACTATACTTTCGCAGCTAATGCAATAAAACTTCAGCTTCCAACATATTTCAATTTATTACTTCAATGCTACTAACTCTACTCGCAACACATTATGCAAGTAGTATCCACTGAATTAACCTGCAAATCATATTATTGCACGACACTTAACTCTGGAGATATGATGTTATAAACATTTAGATACGTCAAAACTACTTTCCGTCTAATCAGGGCGCCAATTACCCATGTCACACTCATCCACTCATTGATATTGAGAGCACTTATAACTTACAGTAAACTTTAACAATAATTTAAAATATTTTTTTGAAGTTTTTCTCACTTATAAACATAACATCAAATGATTAAACAGTTAACTCATTTGTCAAGCAGTCAGACGTTTAAAGCTGTTTTACACACGTGTGTTCGATTCTTTAAGTAATCTGGGGGTACTGGCTGAAGATTAATTTAGAAAAGTCTCACAGAAAATCAGTCGTATAATGATAAAAAAAGAACGCGCGGAAGATTAGGGCTTAAAAAAGGTCTACGAGGAAGCCATTGTGGGCGGCACTCTAGCTGGGGTAACAGTAGGTTCGAAAAAGTAATAGATAATGTCTTTTCCAAAAATAATTGTGGGTCGCCGTGGAAAACGTGAACCAGTGTGGTCAAGACTTGAACTTCATCTCTCCAGAATTCGAACACAGTTCAAAGAAGAACAGCAATATAAAACCCGTGGGCTATGGTTAGCGTCTTTGATTAGTAATCAAAACGTCCTCGATACCGGGTTCGAACCCCGTCAGCGCTTAAATTCTGAACAAAAATCATCAGAAATGGCGGTTGAAGACTTCCGGTATAAGAAGTAACCGTCATTCTGCCAACGGCCTTGTCAAAGAAGGCTGGGTAACGTACAGAGGTTAAGGACACTCTCTTGCACCAGGGGTGCGAAACTGCCCCAGAAGATGGAAGAATCAGTAATTATCAACTGCATGAGGATGCAGAAGGCAATAGAAACCACTGCATTCCTGTGTATCCACAGGACATGTGGCCTGAAACTGAAAAGTATCATGGTGACCTGTCCATTGGTAAAAGATTCCCGAATAGTCCTCCGAATTCGGATCTCTGGGAGTGGACTGCCAAAGGGGAGGTGACCATGGGAAAAAGATTAAATGAACACAGAAAGGATAACGTTCTATAAGAAGTTTGAACGTATTAATGAAGCTAGAAATCCTGATAAGGGAAATCATAAGGCTCAATCTACATATATTTGGGGTCAAAGTAGTGAAAGAACACAAGGATTTCTGGTTATATGAGTATAGGGTAACATCAACAGCAGTAGAAATTGGTATAACGGTAGTAGGATTCGTTATGTGAACAGTTCAGTGACCGGTTTGTTATCATCAGAATCGAAAGCAAAGCAACATCGACAACGATAATTCAGGTATATATACAGACTTTGTAAGTCGAATCGAGATAGAAAGAGTATATGAGGATATTGAACGGTCAATTCAGCGCATAAAGGGAGCGGAAGATCTAATAGTCATAGGAGACTGAAATGTGGTTGTAGGGGAAGGGCGAGAAGAAAGCTTTGTGGGAGAACGTGGGATTGGTACAAACAATGAGAAAGGAGAATGGTTCAAATGGCTCTGAGCACTATGGGACTTAACTTCTGAGGTCATCAGTCCCCTACAACTTAGAACTACTTAAACCTAACTAACCTAAGGACATCACACACATCCATGCCAGAGGCAGGATTCGAACCTGCGATCGTATCGGTCGCGCGGCTCCAGACTGTAGCGCCTAGAACCGCTCGGCCACTCCAGCCGGCGAGAAAGGAGAAAGAGTCATTGAGCGATGCAATAAATTTCAGTTAATAATAGCGAATACTCCGTTCAAAAATTACAAAGGAGGAGGTAACTTGGAAGAGGCCGGGGGATTCTAGAAGATTTTTGTTACATTACATCATGGTCAGGCGAAGATTCTGAACTCACTTATTGGATTGTGAGGCATCCCCTGGAGCAGATATAGACTCAAATCACAATTTAGTAGCAACTTAGTAGTGATGAAAAGCAGACTGAAATTCAAGAGGCTAGTCAGGATAAATCAGTGCAGAAAGGAGTGCGATACAGAAGTACTAAGGAATGAAGAGAAACGTTTGAAGTTCTCTGAGGGTATAGATACTACGATAAGGAATAATTCAGTAGGCAGTTGGGTTGAGGAGAAATGGACATCTCTAAAAAAGGGCAGTCACAGAAGATGGAAAGCAAAACATAGGTACAAAGAAAGTAACTATGTAAGGTTGCAGAATAAATGAAGGTCAGATTGGGACCTTACATGAGAGCTTTATACATCACAACGGGAAGCTAAATATGACACCTAATTCGGCGGTAATGAGCAAATTTGCCTAACAGTGTGTAATGCAAAAAGGGATGACAATCGACGGTAATTGACACACCATTCCTATGGTTCAAATGGCTCTGAGCACTATGGGACTTAACTTCGGAGGTCATCAGTCCCCTAGAACTTAGAACTACTTAAACCTAACTAACCTAAGGACATCACACACATCCAAGCCCGAGGCAGGATTCGAACCTGCGACCGCAGCAGTCCCGCGGCTCCGGACTGAGCGCCCAGAACCGCGAGACCACCGCAGCCGGCACATCAGTCCTATAATGCATGTTTGAGCAGAAGGTGAAACATGCAGCGAGAGGCGTTTTAGTTTGGAATTCAGAGGGACGAGGGCAGAGGCAAGGCCACGCTACAGAGGGTACCACAGAAACCACTTAAGCAGTGTCCCAGGTGTAAAGTCAACGACCGACCAGGTAATTTAGACTGGGAGAGCGAGTATAACGACCCATCTGAGGGAGGACAGGAAAGAAAGCTTTTAGAAAACTGGGCTTCGGAATTCCAAATGGATATGAAACAAGACCAGTGACTCATTTTAGATGATGCATCCAGTGAGTGTTGCATACGTGAGAGAGTCAATGTACGCATTTAGGCGTCTGGAACAGAGACAAAACGTCTGATTGGCGAAAACGCGCTAGGAAGGAGAAAAGAGCCAAAGTTTCAACGCAGTTTAATGGTAGGGACCTTGCGATTGGTAGAGAGAGTTTCCACAAAATAAGAGGAACGCTCCTAATGGTCGGAAAAAAACCGTGACGTGAAGAACGAGAGAACCCAGGCGGGAAGACATTTCAGCTATGAGTAAGACAAGACGGAAATTTTCGGAGACTCTTCTCTGAACTGCCATCAAATGCAGAACGGAGCGCATAACGCTCTGCACGACGCAGAGGAGTAATTTTTGCGAACGCTGCGTTCACAGCGGCTGAAATCCAGCTAGAAATTAGCTGTAGCATCGTTTAGCTCTAGCTGTAGAGAAACGAACCTGCCAATTAGTTAATTGTGTTTGCGAGAACTGAGAGGCTGCTCCAACCATGCGCTTGTATATCGCCACATTTTAAGACTAGGGGTGTGTACATGTTCTCTCACATAACAAGAATCATAGGGAAAGTTTCTGCTGGAAAATTCAGCAAAGGTGTAATTAGTTTCATAAGAATTTCAGGGGAAGAGAGCGACCTAGCAGACGACAGCTCATCATAGCTTGAGGTAAATACCGGGAGCAGAGGCGTGAACTTGTTGGTTCATCAGCTTGCATCCACTGTAAACTCGAGCGACCTGAGGTAATCTTTTGCTCAATTTGTCACACAACTAACCATCCACTGTAGACTTAATTGTCATCCTAAAAATAGTAACGAACTTTGAACCAGAATTGGCCGATTTTCGTAGTACTAACCAAAATCATAACGTAAGTGTCGGAACAATTTTCCTAAAGAAACTTCTAGTTAAACTTTAATATGTTTGAGTTTAGGATAGTTTGATCTTCTGAGAGTTAATATTTACTACTGTTGCTGAGCCGTGCTGTTCCTTGCCCTTGCCCCCACCCTGCAACGCTCCCAACGCCTTCTCCAATCCCATCTTGACCGGTTCACCGCTTGGTGCAACCAGTGGTTGCTCAAGGTCAATCCCTCCAAAACCCAGGCGATCATTGTAGGCAAAACCACCCCTTCCTTCCGCCTCCTTGATTTCTATCTCACCATCTATGGCCGTCCTATCGCCCTCACTCCCACCCTCAAGTACCTTGGCGTCACCCTCGACCGTCGCCTCTCCTGGACTCCCCATCTCCAGGCAATCCAAGCCAAGGCACGTTCCCGACTCCGTCTCCTCAAGCTCCTTTCCGGCCGTACGTGGGGTCTGGACCCTTCCACAATCCTCCACACCTATAAATCCCTCATCCGCCCTATCCTTTGTTACGCCCATCCAGCCTGGATCTCCGCCCCCCCTACCTTCTATAAATCCCTCCAAATCCTTGAACGCCATGCTCTCCGCCTTGCCTTTCGCATCCGTCTCCCCTCCCCCATGCGGATCCTGTACGATCTCATCCCCTTCCCCCACCTCCTCCTTTTCCTTGAAAGGATACGGATCCTGTACACCTCCCGTAAACTTGATCCTCCTCACCCACTCGTATCCCCAATCCTCTCCCATCCCCGCCCGCTGCCGCGCCTGTATTCCCACGTCCCGCCCGGTCTCCATCTCTCCACCCTCCTTACTCTCTCCCAAGGTGGCTTCCGCCAGCTCCCCCTCCCTGATGATGTCCTCCTCCCCTCCATCTACCCCTCCTATCCACTTTGACCCTGCCCCACCACCCACTTCCGGTGTCCTTTCCTTTCGGCACCCTCCCTCCCTCCCTTCTCTTCCCTTCCCTCCCCTTCTCTTTCCTTTTCCCCCGTCCCCTCCCTCCACCACTCTTCCCCCCGGGCTTCCCCTCCCCCTTCCTCCCTCCCCCCTTTCTCCCCTGCCCGTGGCATCTCTGCTCTCCCCTCTTCCTCTCCCACTCCCCTTCCTCCTCCTCCTCTGTTGGCAGGTCCCCGGACTCGCACACGCATAGTGAACATTCGCGCGCCGGAGATCATCGCCGTCAGTGTCTAGTGTGTGTGCTTCGTTTTGTGTTTCGTGCAGTTACAACTCAACTGTTCACATGTGCCGTCGCAGTTCTCCGTGTTTTGTGCGCCGTGTCAACAAGTGTTAGTGTTTTTATCGTCCAACGTGAACGGCTTCTTGTTTTTTTTTTTTTGTAACTACCTTCTTTGCCCGCCATTTTTTGTATTTTCTGTGTGACCTATCTCCTATTATTGTACCCCATAAGGCTGAAGAGCGGCGTATTAAGCTGCTGCCAGCCCGCCTTGTATGAGGTGCTGAAAATTCCAATAAAGGAAAAAAAAAAAAAAAAAAGAGCCGTGCTGTGGCTCACGTTGGTTCTGTGTGTTGGTTTCTGCCAGACCATATCGTTTAGTTGGCCTGGTTGCGTTTTTTGTCTTCTTCTGGTGTTCGCTGGTGCCACTCGGTTTCATAAGTGCTTCCGGTCCGATAGTGGCAGCAGCAGCACTTATCGATATGTAGTTCTGGTGCCCTATCTTTGGGGCGACCTCATTCTTGTTTTCCGCCTGGTGTGAGTTTGGAGGTTGGTTGGGGACGCAGGAGGAGGGAGGTCTGACAACACGCCGGTACCGCTGGCGGCGAGTATTTGACTGCCGAATCGAAGGGAAGCGGTCACGAGGGTGCACGACCTCGTCGAAACCGGATCCTGCATGTTTAAGTTGACTGCAATGCAATTCGCGTAGAGAAACCTCCACCATTGTGAAATCTCGCGATTCTTCAGTGACTTGGGTTCACGTTGCTGCTTGTAGTGTCACCGAAGCCGAAAGCAGCGAGTGGAGTACCTGGGGAAGGCTGATCTAATTAGCCTTCCTTAGCTTCTAATTACTATTTACTACTTTCAGCTTCTTACACTGTTAAGTTCAACCAGCGGAATTTTCTGTTTTGTGGCCACTAACGCCCCAGTTACCTGCCCTCTGGGTTGGCAGTGTACATTTCCTCGCTTTGCCGCCTTGTCTGGTGAGGCGTGTCTTGATTGTAAGTTTGGTGGCGTTCTTCTACCTTAGTGGTAGTCATTCC
The DNA here is from genome assembly GCF_021461395.2 of Schistocerca americana. Lineage (NCBI taxonomy): Eukaryota > Metazoa > Arthropoda > Insecta > Orthoptera > Acrididae > Schistocerca > Schistocerca americana. The sequence continues at coordinate 351,432,950 of NC_060121.1, read as the reverse complement.
CTCTCTAAGCACAGTATTCTATGGGCGGAGCCCAAATCAAAGAATGGCTTTAAGCACTACGGGAATTAACATCTCAGGTCATCAGTCCCCTAGACTTAGAACTATTTAAACATAACTGACCTAAACACATCACACACATCCATGCCCAAGGCAGGATTCGAACCTCCGACCGTAGCAGCAGCGCGGTTCCGGACTGAAGCTCCTAGAACCGGCAGGCGAGCCTAGATCGCAGCTTCCGGCTTTGGCGTAATTTACATCTTGCATTTGTTTTGTTGGATGACAAGTAGCCTCACCAAGATTGTCATTAGTCGCTCGTTAGACTGCCACTAGTCCGAGTTACCAACTTGTAGTCTGAATGCAACTCTTGGCTGATTTTCTCTTCGCTTGGCGAAAGTGTTTTTGGTGTGACCTATTCAGGGGCGATTCGTGGAGCACCGTCTGTCACTGGCCCTTGTATTTTATTTTATTATTGTATTATTAAGTTACCATCATTTGTCTCACCTGTTTGGTGATCTGTTGTTTGTCTTTTTAAATTAACTTTGCTGTACCAGTCGCCATCTGACATTGTATTAGTTAATTTTTTTATAAGTGCCATTTTGGCGTTAATGGCCTTCAGGCGTGTTTGTGGTTAATCGCTTTAAGATTCTGATTGCGACTTCAAAATTATTGACTGTCTGTATTGTACGTATTTATTTAAACTTTAAATAATTGCCATTTTTCGCGTTAAAGGCCTTTAGTCGTGATTGTGGCTACGTGCCTTGCGACCTTAATGGCTTGTCTTCAAAAAAATTTTTTGTAAATAAATGAGTGAAATTGCAAAGCAAACCAAGAGTAATTGATTCGAGTCCAATCCTCAATAGTAACCCAATCCTGTCGTCCTTAAATTACGAGGTTTCAATGGGCCTTAATTTGAGGAAGGTACTTTTCAAAACGTACCCATGGAGCACAACATCACAAATCGTGGAGTGTGGGAAAACCTGAGTAGAAGAGAATAGAGGCATTTCAGATGTGGCGCTACAAAAAATTGTTGAAAGTCAGATGGATTGAAAAGGTAAGGAGTGGGGAGGTTCTCCACAGAGTTGCTTAGAAAGGAATTTATGGAAAACATTTACATCAAGAAGGAATAAGATGGTTGGACTACGTTAAGATATCTGGGAAGAATTTGATTGTTATTGGAAAATAATTGAGAACTTACGGTGTCTAAGTGCTAATCTGAGATAACAAAATTAGCGCAGGAGAGGAACACGTGACGGATCACAGTAAACCAGCCAGAAAACTGATGGAACAAATAAAATAAACTAAAACAAAATAACATTTTCTTACAGTAAGCTATTCACTTTAAATATGTATTGTTTGATATATTATTAATTCACATTAGAGCGGAATTTTTTATGAAAATATGATTAGTAGTAATGGCCGATTGCTTGAAAACTGTATTATCAAATTTTAATGTAACGTAGGTCACCAAGACGGAGCTGCATAGTAGGGAAGAGACGATAGCGTCAGCCAATAGGAAGTAAAGTAACAGAAGTAGTGGGGGTGGGAGTGGGGGTACAGGGATGTCGAGACGCAAGAGGAAGAGAACTTGGAGGACTTGGTGTTTGAACTCAAACAATCTCTTAAGGAACGACTGCGGCAATTATGGTAATGCAGTTATTTCTTTCATGACTCAACAACAAATATTCCCGTGACTTCAACTATTGAGATGAGTGATTACTCGACTCAAACAACACAAGGAGAGAATGTGATCATCAATTACATCCCTAAGCTTTCTTCTAGTAATCGAACCTCACGTTGCCTAATCTAAAAACTAACGTCCTACCCGTCGTTGGTGACTCAAAACTTAGCGTTGCACACTATTGTTACCGCAGCAGGTTCGCTGATTATGGCGGCAGATGACGCAATGATGATGCAAGTCGCGCCCTCGCTTCGTTTGCAAGTACCATCTGGAGATAGGCTGCTATCGCAAGTATGCATCTGCAAGCCACTGCCACTGAGGTTGGAACCCTGCTGCACTGTCCAATACAGGGAGGAAGACTTTTATCTGTAATCAAGGCAAGATACTGCTAATCGAAAATTTCCTGACTCCAAATAGGAGCAGCTGGTCTCTACAAACTGTATGACTTCTCACTTCGGAAACCGCTTTGGCCGCTCTGCGTGGCTCGCCACCTGAGCTTGGAGCAGTGCACCCTGTGCATCATCCCCATGATCATTCACAAGTCAGATACGAGATGCAGCTCCCAATAAAAATCAATGACAATAATACTTTACACTCACCAGCCTACTCAGCACAGAAGAGTCAATCAATTCCTGAAGTAGTTGCGTGCTGAACTCACGCCTTCATCCTCTTACACAGTTTTCGTGTTCCTCCCACACAAGAATGAAAATCAGAACCAAAACACTTAACTTTAAGAGCCCTACGCTTTCATGAGACCTAGTAAAAGATGGCATCTGTCTTGAAACATTCTACCGCTACATTCCTAAGGATCATGCATTTTAGCGAACAAAGTTTTCTAGCCTTCCTTCAGACAGCTGAAAACAACTGAAGGCTCAGTTTTATTGCTTAGAGGGTCTTTCTGAATTGTTCACTACACATTTCCAAAGAGAAAGCGTCTACTTCCAAGATTGCAGATGTGGATTGCGCGACACCTTCTGCCGTTTCCTGCCGTACCAACTGTTGCGACCAGACGTCGTCTGCTTCCCGTCCCGCTAGCTCAGGCCGGAAGGTTCCCGAACAGGAAATCCACCATAAATTCCTCTGCTTGCACCAGCGCATGACAACAAAACTTTTGGTGAACGCTAGCCTGCTGCCTACTGCACCAGATACTCTGATGTTATACTAAATGCAAGAAGAAAATAAGGAGATGAAATCTACTGATGGACCCATTGGATATGATCCTAGTAATCATTATCTCGTTGTAATTAACCTGATATCAAATAAGAATAAAGTCACGTAAAATAAACTTTAATTTTGTGAAACATTGAATTAAAAATAAGAGGAGTTGGCCCAGGCACGGCTAATGCCTCTCAATTTGTTATATGGATACACATTATAGATTTAACAGTTTGGGCTTTTATTAACGAATTACGAGGGACAGTTTGAGTCAGATTCTATGAATTTGGCTACCTAATAGCGTTGCTGGTATAAGAAGCGTCGTTACAGCACAACTGTGTTTCAGTAAATACACTATTCAACTTCGAAATAATTCCTGGGGTTACTTAAATCATTTGATAAAATTATCTCCAGCTACCTTCGTTTCTTTATATACCAATCAAAAAATCTGCAAAGAACTTTATAAAATTGTTTGCACCAGTTTTCAATCGGTTTCTAGGTAACTGATTGACCAAAATCATTTCAGGTAAATACGATAATTCGTTTGTGTTCCCTTCCTAAGATACGATTTTTAAAGCAACATTGGCAACTATCAAGTTACCTTGTCAGTAATTTTCCATTTCAAATGACTACATAGTTACGATTCACAAATGTCGATGCTCGAACAACAAATTATAGTGTCGGGTGTTTGAGAACGATACATCCAATTTCACAAGGCTTTATCTTCTCGACGAATCAAAATAGAAACTTCGGATGAATTTCAACTTAAGCGCAGAGGCAAAAAAAAAATCCCAACTATAATTATTTGCGTTGTCGTGTTCTCATCATCTCGACTCCACGCACGTCGGATAGTAAACTGCCGAGCAAAGGGATAAGCTACTTGCAGCCAAACATACTCCGACCGACTTCCAACTGAAGACAATGTAATCTTTTCGTTTCAATCCATAAGTTAATCACTCACCCTGTGTTCCTGTATTCATTTATGTAAAAGATACAGTCGAGTGAAATTCGATGAATCATTTTGACACTCCCGGTAATGCCGATGTTGCCCAAATCCAGTCAGTTTGAGATCGGTAATGTTATACCTAGCAAATGTATTGCGTCACTAACTTCACAAATGTGACACGTGTTTCATCAGTCTGATAAAAAATAGGGTATAAAGTATACCAGCATTTGAAGAGGTTGAAAAATCATCCAACCAGTTGGAAATGAAGGTTTATTAGCCCTTGACCTAGGTTTCGATATTTGTAAAAACACCTTCTTCAGAGGTAGTGGGCCTCGTTACAGCACATGATGATGAAGATATTTTCACAAATATTGAAACCTTCAAGGGCTAATAAACCTCTATTTGCAACTGGTTGGGCGATTTTTCAAATTGCTCAGCTTTATACAGTTGCTGTTTCGCAGCCGTGTTTAAGATTTTGATATATTGGCAAGTCATATCCTTCTGAAAAGTGATAACAGATATAAACGGTCCAGTCACATTAATGTGACCACTGTCTATGTTCGCCCTCAACGTGCAGTTACCACCCACAGACGGCAGATGATAGCAGTAGCAGTGGAGGGCATCAAGCATATGGCCGGGAGGCAGAAAACAAAACAGTTTTTAAATTCGGGCACTGAGCGATTTGTCTAACGTCCGAAAAGACATGACCATTGGTCTTCGGGCCTAGGGTGGAAGCAAGTTTGCAAACTGTTCGTGTGCCGATTAAACAACACCGTGCGTGGCAAAATGACTCTATCCAAAACAGGCGTCGAGGCAAGTGTCGAGCTCCATGGGCCATAGGTGACAGGGGTGAACGACGGCTGCGGAGATGTGTACAGGCGAACAGACGTGTAACTGAAACTTCAAACTGGAGACGCAACTGTTGCGCAACTGACCCCCCAGGTGAAATAACAGTGCCTCCCAATGAACGTTCAGCGCACGTTGCTGCGTGTGGGCCTCCACTGTAGGGGTCTGCTTCGTGAACCCGTGCTATCTTCTGTTCATCGACGACGAAGGCTGGAGTTTGCACATCAGTACCGCAATTTCACGTTCACTAAGCGGTGACAGATGGGCTTTTCAGTTGAATCACGTTTTATGCTCCATCGGACAGATGACCACTGGTGTGTAGGGCGTGAAATGTCGAAAACGAACACCCTGCAACCATCAACGCAAGGATCCAAGCCGCAGGGCATTCCCTGGGATATCTCTTAATTCTGGAAGGCACACTGGATCGACACGAATACGCATCAATCCCTGAGGACCACGTCCACTCCTACATGCAGTTTTTTTCTCCCTCGTCGTGAAGACATCTACCATAAGGACAAGGCAATTTGCCCCACAGCTCGCAATGCACGAGCTTGTTTCGAAGAGCACCAGGATCGGTTTACAGTACTCCACCAGCCACAGAAATCCTAGGATGTAACCATAATCGAAAAACTGTGAAACCGCCTAGTTCGGGTTGTTCTCGCCATGGATGCTCAAGCGGGAAATATTGTGCTGCTGACCACTGGATCAGCAAGCTCCAGATCCCTGGAGGTATCTTCCAGAATGTCAATGACTGCGGGCTGCAAAAGGTGGTTACTCAGGCTTTTGACTTGTGGTCAGAGTAATGTGACTGGACAGCGTAGTACTGGTTATGAATTCAACGAAGGATGTACAACGCTCGTGCATATGTAAACTATGTAATTGCTACACCACGAAGATGACATGCTACAGACGCGAAATTTAACCGACAGGAAGAAGATGCTGTGATATGCAAATGATTAGCTTTTCAGAGCATTCACACAAGGTTGGCCACGGTGGCGACACCTACAACGTGCTGACATGAGGAACGTTTCCAACCGATTTCTCATACACAAATAGCAGTTGACCGGCGTTGCCCGGTGAAACGTTGTTGTGATGCCTCCTGTAAGGTGGATAAATGAGTACCATCACGTTTCCGACTTTGATAAATGTCGGATTGTAGCTTATCGCGATTGCGGTTTATCGTATCGCGACATTGCTGCTCTCGATGGTCGAGATCCAACGACTGCTAGCAGAATATGAATCGGTGGGTTCAGGAGGGTAATACGGAACGCCTTGCTGGATCCCAACGGCCTCTTATCACTAGCAGTCGAGATGACAGGCATCTTATCCGCATGGCTGTAACGGATCGTGCAGCCACGTCTCGATCCCGGAGTCAACAGATGGGTACGCTTGCAAGACAACAACCATCTGCACGAACAGTTCGACGAAGTTTGCAGCAGCATGGACTATCAGCTCGGAGACCATGGCTGCGATTACCCTTGACGCTGCATCACAGACAGGAGCGCCTGCGATGGTGTACTCAACGACGAACCTGGGTGCACGAATGGCAAAACGTCATTTTTTCGGATGAATCCAGGTTCTGTTTACAGCATCATGATGGTCGCATCCGTGTTTGGCGACATCGCGGTGCGTGCACATTGGAAGCGTGTATTCGTCATCACCATATTGGCGCATCACCCGGCGTGACTGCATGGAGTGCCGTTGGTTACACGTCTCGGTCACCTCTCGTTCGCATTGACGGCACTTTGAACAGTAGACGTTACATTTCAGATGTGTTACAACCCGTGGCGCTACCCTTCATTCAATCCCCGCGAAACCATACATTTCAGCAGGTTAATGCACGACCGCATGTTGCAGGTCCTGTACGGGCCTTTCTGGATACAGAAAATGTTCGACTGCTGCCCTGGCTAGCACATTCTCCAGATCTCTCACCAGTTGAAAACGTCTGGTCAATGGTGGCCGAGCAACTGGCTCGTGACAATACGCCAGTCACTACGCTTGGTGAACTGTGGTATCGTGTTGAAGCTGCATGGGCAGCTGTACCTGTACACGCCATCCAAGCTCTGTTTGACTCAATGCCCAGGCGGATCAAGGCCGTTATTAGGGCTAGAGGTGGTTGTTCTGGGTACTGATTTCTCAGGATCTATGCACTCAAATTGAGTGAAAATGTAATCACATGTGAGTTCTAGTATAATATATTTGCCCAATGAATACCCGTTTATCATCTGCATTTCTTCTTAGTGTAGCAATTTTAACGGCGAGTAGTGTACTTTACAGGAGTACAGATCTGAACATGACCGTAGCCGAAGTGATATCTGGGGTCTCCAAAGAAATCTTTTAAGCCCTATGCTGCTCTTAATCTAGATCAACGATTCAAAATACAATCTAACTAGCCCTCTCAGCCTGTTTTTAGTTCATATCTGGGAAATGTTATAGGCTGTTTGCTGTTCATAATCTATATGAATGCATTAAGAGACAATATAAGCAGCCCTCTTAGGGTGACTGCAGATGATGATGTCGTTTACCGTCCAGGAAAGTTATTAGGAGATGAAAACGAATTCTAAATTAACTTAGGAAAGATATCAGAATGGTGTGAAAAGTGGAAATTTGCCATTAAAAAGTACAAGGTTCTGCACAAGAGCACTAAAAAATCCTGTTAAAATTCGATTAGAAGATAAATAACAATAATTTATGTTTATAGATTCAGCTGAATACCTAGCTATAACAATTACAAATAACTTTAAATAGAACTATCACATAAAATATGTTGTGGGGAAGACCGTTTCATTGGAATCACCCTTAGAAGTTGCAACAATTCTTCTAAGGGGACTGCCCACACTACCCAGCTAGTCCTCTTGTGGAATATTGTTGCGCCTTGTGGCATCCATACCAGATAGGAGAAATAGTAAAATTTTAAAGAAGGGCAGGTCTTTTGTATTATTGTGAAATAAAGGACAGATAAGTAGTTTGTGGTGGTAATAATTGAAAAGTGGTGTGTTTAGTTGATACGACTTCTTTTATTGACCGTTACGGTCGCGCGGTTCCAGACTGAAGCGCCTAGAACCGCTTGGCCACCTCGGCCGGCGCTTATTTGATCTTAAGTCTTCCAAAGCTCTCTTAAATTCTGATTCTAATATTGCATACCCTATCCATTTTATATAGACCCCTGTTTCTTCTTCTCTCGGATCATCAAGCAAGTCTTCCCCCTCGTGGAGGCCTTAGATGTAGTGTTTCCATCTATCTGCTCTCTCTCTCTCTCTCTCTCTCTCTTTTCTTCTGCTTTTAACAGTGTAAATCCCACTGCATTCTTAGTATTACCACCCTTACTTTTAACCTCACCGAAGGTCGTTTGACTTTTCTATATGCTGCATCAGTCCTTTTGACAATCATTTATTTCGATTTCTTCATATTTTTCATGCAGCCATGTCGCCTTAGTTTTTCTACACTTCCTATTTATTTCATTCCTAAACAATTGGTATTTCTGTATTTCTGAATTTCCTTGAACAGTATGTGCTTTATTCTTGCATCGATCAACTGCAGAATTTCTTCTGTTATCCTTGATTTCTTCTCAGATACTTTCTTTGTATCTATATTTTTCTTTCCATCTTCTGTGAATGCCTCTTCAACCGAACTGCCTACTGAGCTATTCCTTATGACAATATCTTTAGGCTCAGAGAACTTCAAAAGTATCTCTTCATTCCTTAGTACTTCCGTACCCCACTTCTTTGCGCAATGTTTCTTTCTGATTAGTCTCTTCAGCCCACTCTTCATCACTACTACATTTTGATATGAGTCTGTATCTGCTCCTGGGTACCCCTTACAATCCAGTATCTGATTTCGGAATCTCTGTCTGACCATTACGTAATCTCACTGAAATCTTCCCTTATCACCAGGCCTTTTCCAAGTATACCTCCTCCTCTTGCGATTCTTGAACAGAGTATTAGCTATTACTAGCTGAAATTTATTACAGAATTATTCTCTCCTCTCTCATTCCTTGTCGCAAGTTCTTATTCTCTTGCAACCTCTTCTTCTACTCCTTCCCCTACAATTGCATTTCAGTCCTCCACGACAGATTTGCATCTCCCTTTACGTACTGTATTGTCCTTTCAGTACCCTCCTATACTATCAGTATCTCTTCATCTTCCGCTCGGGCCGTCGGCATATATACCTGACCTATCGTTGTCGGTGTTGGTTCGCAGCCGATTGTGATGAGAACAATCCTGTCCCTAAACTACTCACAGTGACTCACTCTCTGCCCTCCCTATCTATCCATAACGAATCCTACTCCCGTTATACCGTTTTCTACTGCTGCTGATATCACCATATACTCATCTGACGAGAAATGTTTGTCTTCTTTTCAATTCAATTCACTGGCCCCCCATCATACATAGATTGAGCCTTAGTATTTCTCTTCCAGATTTTCTAGCTCCCCTACCACGATCAGAATTCTGACATCCACGCCCTAACGCACAGAATGTTACCTTTTCGTTGGTTAATCAGTGTTTTCCTCATTGTCATCTCCCCCGTCGCAATCCCCTCCAGGAGGTTCCAATGGGACACTAGTCCGGAACGTTTGTCAATTCACAGATCATAGTGAGAGTTTTTCAGTGTTAATTATAATCACCTCGCACTAAGAGATTTAGATGTTCACTTTTGCAAGGTGTTATTTGTGATGAAAAGATTGAGAAATAGTCCGAAAAAGGTTCTATGACACTTCTGCACGAAAACTTAAGTGTGGATTACAGAGTAATCATACAAATATAAATGTAACGTCTAAACATTTGTGGCAAAATTAAATAGTTTTTCCATTTAGAAGAATAGTGAAGTACGAATGTTTCGACAGAAGACTACTTGTACTCATTGTATGTCAGTATGTGTCGCACATGATCGACATAACATTTCACTAGAGGCTGTAGGTATAGAAACAATAGGTGTGCCATCTGTAGGCACGCTGTCCACAATTTAACCGTCAGTACAGATTTCCTGTGCGCTCGCCCTCTTCAGGTGTCTCAACTAACTATCAAGGAGCCACTCAGGCTTCGCATAAAGGCGTGATTACCGGTGAGTAACTTCAGCAAGGCAGGAGACCCCACTCACGAGGGACGGCAGGCAGCCATTAGCAAGAAGAGAAGCAGTGCCGTCGTTTAATGGTGCCCCCGGTGGCCGACGCCCCAGCGATAAGCGTGTTACGTACGCCCGGTGGTCACGCCGTGTGGGTGTGGAAGGGGGCGCGTGGTGGCGGTGGGGAGGGGTGGAGGGAGAGAGAGAGAAAGATCTCCTGTGAGCGACACCCTCTGGCCTCTCGCCGCAAATGCTTCTGTGCTGGCTGTAGAACTCGTGGTGTAGACATCTCGCTGGAAATTAAGCAACAGTACTTCTGGTATCAAAAGGTTACGCTTAATCGAGAAAAGAGTAAAAGGCAAATGAAAATGTGTGTAGTTACTGTACACCGCTCTCAAGCTTTCAAAATACAGCAGAATTATGAGATGCATATGACAACAGCTCAGTCATATTTGCACTAATGTTACGGTTACGGTCAAAGTGCAAGTGTCAAGCCACTTTTTTCTGGTAATCATGATTTCTACTGTTTTGATGTTCCTCTTCTTTTTCTGATTTCTTGTAGTGCTTTCATTCCTTCGTAACAACATCCAACATCCTGTATAATCTGCTTTATATGTTGTAGTCTTTGTTTGCCTCTAGTATCTCTCCTTCCTATCGCTCCTTTCAGCACCGAGTTAACCGTTACTGGCAGCTGCAGCAGTTGTCCAAGTAGTGTACCCCTTGTTTTGGTAAGGGACTTCCAGAGTTTCCGATCTGTTATTTGTAGTACCTTATCATTTCTTACTTCATCAGTCCACTTAACTGAGCATTCAACGACAGCATCACTTTTCAAACGCTTCCAGTTTCTTCTTTTTTGGAGTTTCCGAAGGACCACGTTTTACATGTAGTCAGTGCTATACTCAAGCGGCGCACTTTCAGCAACTTCTGATGCCACAACTCAAACGTCATTGCATTTTTATTGTGAGCAAAGTGTAAGTGTAAAGCACATTTATTATCAAAGGAAAAATATGTCAAGTGATCATTTTCTACTGGTCTGGCACTAGTCCTTCGACATTTCATATACACAAAAAATCTTGTATAATGTTACCTGTAATGAAAAACGCTCTGCGCCTTTTTTACTTCAAGTTTCATGCAGTATGCATGAACCATCTTCACGTTTTTACAACTTATTTCCCTCGGTCTTCCAACGTCTCCTTTTCTGTGGGCTAGTAACGATAGGAATTCTATCTTATTTCACAAGATTAAAATGTTTCCTGCGTTTCCCCTCAACAAATACCACCACTTCATTCTTTAATTGTTCTAGTATTTGTCAATAAGGTACATTACATATGTAGAATTGTGGACAGTTGGGAATGTGTGTCTCATGGGAAGCGTGCAAGGGATAAGTCCCTGCAATCGCTCTATTCGTCTGTGTCCTCAGTGGCTCAGATGGATAGAGCGTCTGCCATGTAAGCAGGAGATCCTGGGTTCGAGTCCCGGTCGGGGCACACATTTTCAGCTGTCCACATCGAGGTATATAAACAACACCTGTCGGCAGCTGAGGGTTTCAGTTAGTCATCATTTATATGTCAATATGCCTATTCGGACTCCTCATTTTGTAAGACCAGCTTTTTCTCGGACTTTCTCCTGTGGACTTGTTTACAGCGACAGGAATTCTGTGTTCTTCCCTACGTTTATGCTGTTTTCTCCATTACTCCCAGTCTTTCACTTTCCCGTTCAATTATTTCTCGTATATCCTCATTTCTTAGAAGATCACGTCTTGAACAACTTCCGACACGTCCTAAAAATCTCGTTTCAGTCGATTGTATGCTACTTTTATCCTCTTTTCGTTTAATCCACGATTTGTTGTCACAGAGCAAGACAGGCACAGCCATTGCTTAGTAAAACTTTAATTTTGTATGTTTCCTCGTTTTTAAGGGTTTTTTATAGGCTCTCATATGTGCAGATATTAATTAGTTTTCTCCTTTACATCATTATCGTTATTTAAGTTGATATCGCATCTTAAAACTGGACACTTGTTCCAGTGTCTTGTCTTCAAAAACAGTTTTTATTGGACGGGTGTTTCCTAAGCGAGCCATGATCTTAGTGCGCTAAAATTCGTTGTGATATTCAATCTCGTGAAAACTAAAACTGTGTGACAGAATGTACCGATATGCGGCACAAAATATTAAATCGTGCTACGACAAGTCGGACACAAAACGAAGTAAAATGAAGATTGTAAAACTTTAAATTATTGAAAATATCACACGTGTGTAATTAACTGTCAGAACGGTACTTTGTAATGAAACGAAATAATAACGAATCAAAAGACTCTATAACTGTATAGAATCTACGTAGCAATGTAATTGTTATTTTACTCGCTGGTGCAAGAAACCAAAGAGACCAGCACTATTAGACATTCTCCCCGTTCTAGCCTTGAAGAAAACGCACGCTACAGCGGCCATTTCTAAATTTTGAAGAATAAATTGTAATTTATACTAATTGCGCATTTTTCTTTCATGTATAAAGTGACCTTCATGCAGAAGATTTATTTTTAAGATTTTTCAGTACGCTGGATAAACAACAAGAACTACCGAACATTAGAGTATTCTTGGCAGACATCTTGTGTAGGAATAATTTCATTATAATTTCATTGCGTTCTGTCATTAAAGGACGCTTTAAAAGACTCGCAATCATACTTAGTAAAGGAAAGAAAGTGCATAAATTAATTTATTTCCTACAAAGATCTCGTTCAATTAATTTCGCTACGGTAAAGATATTCTGCAGCAATATTTTCATGTGATAAAACGAAATATATTCCCTGAGATTACGTCTACGTTTTTCTCTCTATTGATGCTACACATAGACATCAATTCTAAAAGCGCCTCACCCAATCCTAAATTAACAAGGTGGTGAGTCGCGTGCTGATAAATAATCAGAGCTCAAAGATCTATTTTACGAAAGTATAGATTCTGGTACTCCACATTATCATTATTATTTGTCGTGTCCGCTCCGCCAGGTAAGTGCTCTATTAACGCTCCTGTCGGTCGTAAATATCAATAAAGTTAGGCGTTAAATTTTCTTACACTCTTTTCGTCACATTCGTTGAGGACTTCGTAAGTATACTTGAGACGGTGTCCGGACGTGCGCGGTAGCGGTACAAGAACTAGAAATGTTCAGATGTGTGTGAATTCCTAAGGGACCAAACTGTGGAGGTCATCGGTTCCTAGAGTTACACACTACTTAAACTAAATTATGCTAAGAAGAACACATACGCCCATGCTCGAGGGACGACTCGAACCTCCGGCGAGAGGGGCCACCCGGTACACGAACCAGTACTCGAACTCACCACCTCGCCTTTTGCGACCAATCCTATTACCGACTGAGCTCCCAGTCAGGACTCACGGCCAGGCATCATGTCTTCACTTCTGTCAGTACCTCTCTCGCAGCTCCCAAATATCACCGATGCTCTGTATACCTTCCGGAACTAGAACTCCTGGATGAAAGGATGTAGCTGAAAAATAACTTAGCTACGTTAGAGAAGATTGTTTCCGAAACCATTTGTACTCTGTTAGGAAGAGTTATGATAGATTAAAACGTGTAACGTTATATCCTCTGAGCATTACTGTTCAGTGGCTTGCGGATAATACGTACATGTAGAGCAAAGGCTTTTCCTTGAAGAAAGTTGCTGGTGGATTAATTGGCACCAATTTAGATGTGTGTAAGGATGACAAATCTCGCTGGAACCAACAAACGCTGTGTCCTATAAGCTGGAGGCGACTGTAATCAACTATGTTATTATCACCGTTGTGTTCACCTTAGTAAGTAGGATAGTGTTCTGGCACCTATACGTTGTGAACTTGATTAATTGCTCTATCGTTTTTAATTAGTAACAGTTGTATGAATAGGAAGGTAGGGCAAAAAGTGCGTTACTGTGAACAGTTCAGTGACTGGGTTGTTCTTATCAGAACTGGCAGCAAACCAACATCGACAACCACAGTTCAGGTATACATTCCGACATCACAAGCTGAAGAAGAAGATATAGAGACAGTATATGAGGATATTTAAAGGGTGATACAGTATCTAAAGTGAGATGAAAATCTAGTTGTCATGGGGTACTGGAATCCAGTTGTAGGGAAAGCAGTAGAAGAAAAAGTTGCAGGAAAATATAGGCTTGGGGCAAGGAATGAAAGAAGAGAAAGACTAATTGAATTCTGTAATAAATTCCAGCTAGTAACAGCGAATACTCTGTTCAAGAATCACAAAAGGTGGAGGTATCCCGGGTGATACGGGAAGATTTCAGTTACATTAGATCGTGGTCAGGCAGATTCCGAAATCAGATACTGGATTGTAAGGCGTACCCAGGAGCAGATATAGACCCATATCAAAATATCGTAGTGACGAAGAGTAGGCTGAAGTTAAAGAGATTAGAAAAAAATGACTCCACTAAGAAGTGGGATACGGAACTACTAAGGAATGACGAGATAAGCTTGAAGTTCCCTAAGGCTATAGGTATAACAACAAGGAATTGCTCAGAAGGCAGTAAATTTGAAGAGGAATGGACATATCTAAAAGGATAATTACAGGAGTTGGAAAGAAATACGTAGGTACAAAGAAGGTAACTGCGAAGAAACCATGGGCAACAGAAAGATCTACAAATAAATAGGAAGTGCAGGGAAGCTAAGACGAAATGGCTGCATGAAAAATGTGAAGAAATCGACAAAGAAATGATTGTTGGAAGGACTGACTCAGCATATAGGAAAGTCAAAACAGCCTTCGGTGAAATGAAAAGCAATGGGGAGAACATTAAGAATGCAACGAGAATTCCACCCTTAAATGCATAGACAGCAGATAGGTGGAGAGAGTACATTGTAGGTCTCTGTGAGGGGGAAGATTTGTCGGATGGGGTAGAAGAAGAAACAGTATTCGGTTTAGAAGAGATAGGGGTCCAGTATTAGAATTAGAGCTTTGTAGGACTTAAAATCAAATAAGGTAGAAGGGATTGGTAACATATCACCAGAACTTATAATATTATTGGGGGAAATGGCAAGAAAACGATTACTAACGTTGGTGTTTAGAACCACCTGACTTTCGGAAAAATATCATCCATACAATTCCGAAGACTGCAAGAGCTGCCAAGTGCGAGAATTATCGTACAATCAGCTTAACAGCTCATGCATCGAAGTTACTTGCAAGAATAATATTCAGAAGAATGGAGAAGAAAATTGAGGCTGTGTTGGATGAGATCAGTTCGGCTTTAGGAAAGATAAAGACACCAGAGAGGCGGCAATTCTGACGTTGCGATTGCTAATGGAGCATGAATAAAGAAAACTGAAGACCCATTCATACGTTTTGTCGATCTGGGAATGGCGTTCGGCAATGTAAAATGGTACAAGATGTTCGAAATTCTGTAAAAATCAGGGATAAGCTATAGGGAGAGACCGGTAATATACAATATGTGTAGGAGTTAAGAGGGAATAATGAGAGTGGACGCCCCAGAACGAAGTGCTCGGATTAAAAAGCTTGTAAGGCAAGGATGTAGTCTTTCGCCACCACTGTTCAATCTGTACATCGAAGAAGCGATTATGCAAATAAGAAAGGCTTAGGAGTGGAATTAAAATTCAAGGCGAAAGGATGTCAATGATACGATTCGCTGATGACGTTGAGTGAAAGTGAAGGAGAATTACGAGATCTGCTGAATGAAATGAACAGTCTCATGAGTACAGAATATGGACTGAGAGTAAAGTCAAAAGTAATGAGAAGCAGCAGAAATGAGAACAGCGAGAAACATAGCATCACGAAGCAGATGAAGTTCAGGAATTCTACCACCTAGGGGAAAATAACGAGTGACGGACGGAGCAAGGAGGACATCAAAAGTAGACTAGCTCAGACAAAAATGGCGTTCCTGGTCAAGAGAAGTCTACTAGTATCAAATATCGGCCTTCAGTTGAGGAAGAAATTTCTGAGACTGTAGGTTTGCAGGACAGCATTGTATGGTAGTGAAACATGGACTGAGGGAAAACCGGAACGAAGAGAATCGAAGCATTTGAGATGTGGTGCTACAGACGAATGTTGAAAATTAAGTGATCTGATAACGTAAGGGATGAGGAGTTTCTGTGCGGAATCGGACAGGAAACGAATATGAAGAAAACCGTGACAAGGAGAACGATGATGGCCATCTGTTGAGCCATCAGGCAGTGACTTCCGTGGTACTGGAGGGAGCTGTAGAGGATAAAAACTGTAGAGAAAGACAGAGATTGGGGTACATCCAGCAAATAATTGAGGACGTGTGTTGCAGGTGCTACTCTGATATAAAGAGGTTGTCATAGGAAAGGGTATAGTGGCGGGCTGCATCAAACCAGTCAGAAGACTGATGACTAAAAAAAACATACAGTAGTATTTTCATAGCGGTACAGACTGTTTAAAAATCTTACTTTTTGGGCTGCAAATAATTACTGTTCCGAAGAATAAACTCCATGTCCATTCTTACT
This sequence comes from Schistocerca americana, assembly GCF_021461395.2. Classification (NCBI taxonomy): domain Eukaryota; kingdom Metazoa; phylum Arthropoda; class Insecta; order Orthoptera; family Acrididae; genus Schistocerca; species Schistocerca americana. Next base: position 351,416,794 of record NC_060121.1, on the reverse strand, counting down.
TAATTACTTGTGGTATGCGAGGATAGCTGTACAATACCTCTCTAAGCAGGTTAGGTCGTCTACGTTATTGGATACCACAACGAAAAATCTGTTAGACAATACTTAAAAAGAAAGTGGATTGCGTAGAATACGTTCAAATTAAGAAGTTATAAATGAGTAAAGATCTGTTAATTTACCTCATTTATTATTAATTATTTATCTCCGGGCAGTTGTTGCAAATAACATGTCCTGAGGCAACAGTACAACCAATGGTACAGAAACATATGAGCGGTTACGAGAGCAGTCAGTACTCTGTAAAGATCTCTAGCACATCCACACAAGGTAGTGTACATTAACAAAATCTAGTGATAAAACTAGAGTTGTGAGAGAGAATCCACCAGTGACTTAATATCTCCATAGATGAGGACTGTATTCATTACTAGGTAACTGTTACCTGAGGCTGCGCTTGCACATCAGTAATTTTGTTACAAGTGATGGTAGGTAAGTGAGCTACTACACGTACAGTAACAGCAGCAGCCCTCATGGGTCTGTCCATTCAGGCAAGCAAATCTCATGACGCATGCCCTGCTGAACTCACTCCCAACTAGTCCCAATGTACGATGCGTTGGCATGCTTATCATCGCTGCTGAGAATTGCGTACTGAAGGGGACAGGCAGGAGTGCTCATCTATGCACCATGCAACTGAAGCAGCTATACATGTATGTGTACGTTAAGCAACAGACAGTGTGGGAGTATAGATTAAGGACATTCAATACTATATAAGCATTGTATTCATCATTTTGAATCATATCGCATAGTACATATCAAACAATTAAAGCATTTTCAACAAAGATGATGGAGCTCAAAACAGTAAATAGCTTTTTCAAAGGGTAAACATTTTTCCATAATTTGCGTAATATTCAAATCAATAAGTATCTTGTACTACAAAGTTTCTAAAGCAGCCTATGTTCCTATGTTCCTCCCCGGGGTACAAGCCATTCGCAAACCAAATTGCATCGAAATTGGTTCAGCAGGTCAGTAGCAAGAAATGTAAAAGACAGAGCCACTTTCGCATTTACAATGTTTTATTGGTAACGATGAAACATTCAGTTATGACATCTTTTTCTGTGGTCCGATTTTGATAATAGAATGTCTGTACGGTGGCCCAAGCTATACTCAACCCCTTGAAAATCCGTCTAGTGGTTTTGGAGGTCCGCTTGTTCAAACAGATAAACAGACAGAGACAACGGTTTCACAGGTTTATTCAAATGGTTCAAATGGCTCTGGGACTTAACATCTGAGGTCATCAGTCCCCTAGAACTTAGAACTACTTAAACCTGACTAACCTAAGGACATCACACACACCCATGCCCGAGGCAGGACTCCAACCTGCGACCATAGCGGAAGCGCGGTTCCAGACTGAAGCGCCTAGAACCGCTCGGCCACAGCGGCCGACACAGGTTTATTATTAGTGTACATTAGAGAGATGAAGTAATCAAGCAAAAATTATGTACATTTACGTTGAAATTGTAATTTATAGCGTAATTCAGCAGTTAGTTAATCCATCTACTTAGGTAAAATGATATCTGCTGTAATATGGTGGGATTAATCTAAACTGTCTACTGTCAGTCAAAACAACCAAAATACCAATCGCAGTCTCCCTCTTACCTCTGAATAATTACCTTCTCTCAATGCTTACTTCAATACTCAACACATGAACGTCGTTTCAGTGCTCGTGTGAACGCCTTTACAAATAGCAGAAACTTACTTAGGGGCTCTAAAATAATTGTATAAAACAGCAATATTTCCTAAAGCTAACCTTCAAATTTTATTAATTGTTTGAATTTGTTATTTGTTTGTTAATGATTATTCAGGAAAAAAATATTTAGCTCTGCTGATAGTCATTTGTAGGATTGATTTGTCTAAGACGGTCGCCCCGAAAAGCAATGTTCTCAAAATCACCGTCCGCATCTCGTGGTCGTGCGGTAGCGTTCTCGCTTCCCACGCCCGGGTTCCCGGGTTCGATTCCCGGCGGGGTCAGGGATTTTCTCTGCCTCGTGATGACTGGGTGTTGTGTGCTGTCCTTAGGTTAGTTAGGTTTAAGTAGTTCTAAGTTGTAGGGGACTGATGACCATAGATGTTAAGTCCCATAGCGCTCAGAGCCAGAGTCAAATTCACCTTCTGATTGATTCTCTGGGTTATTGGCGGCCATTCATTAACATTTCGTCCTGCAAACTTTTCGCAATTTCCCGTCGGTGTTGTTTTCATGGGTTCTGCTGTGCCGAGCGAAAAAACACTCGTCGTCATTGTGTTGGGTTCTTACATTTACTTCAGGAGGAGGCCAGATACTACAGATACTACAACATCCACAAAATATTAGATCACTTGATTACAGATTGAACAAGATGAATTATTTAACTTCGAAACAATCCATCTATACAGGATTGTCTAAGTGTATTTGTCACTGTCACTGAACACTAACGTATCGCTTGATACAGTGCAGAATATTAATCTCTTCTCTCAATGCACAACTGGCAATAAGCGTTGCTACATAGTTCTGTCTAATACAACTCTAGCGCTTTTGGCTCTGTAATGACAAAATTAATAAGGGAATGCGAGAGTAAACATTTTTCAAAGTTCCAACCAGTCAGCGCTTCTCAATCATGCGGTAATGTAAACATTTCAACACTGTTACCGGGTCAGGTAGAACGGCCACAGTGAGACTACGAGCGCAGGCAGTAGTTAGAACAGTCCACAGTGAACAGCCTTCGTTGCTTCCGTGACGTTACGCAACAAGGACTAGCGAGAGTTTGACTAAGCGATAAAGATTCGTTAAGGAAATGCAGCGGAGCTGAAGACCGCTGACGACTCAGGAAGAGCAGACTCATTTCGGTCATTACAAGTTAATGCAGTAGAGCAGTGTGTCTCCCCCTCGACATAAATACTCCACTTTTGTCACTCGATCAGTACGATGGATGGCGTTCGCGTCGTAACATCTTGTGTGTGAATTTGTTCTAGCGTTGATTTTGCGCGTACTGCCCTAGCAGATAATCAGCGAACCGAATGCAGAATTCAGTACGGATGTCAGCACAGCAGGCAGCGCTGATGGGTAGATTAACGGTCTACCAAAAACACTCCGGTCCAGGCCGGTAGCTGCCCTAAATCCCAGCATCGCACGAGTCTGGTGGCCTACCGTACCAGAGGGCCAAGTTCAACATTCGTCAACACGGCATCCGACATTGCGGTCCACCTGAGGCAATGAGGGCAGGGATCTAAGGGAGACCGAGGACTCCCTAAAACGGTGTCTGAATCACTGCCATCTCCGAAAATATAGATGCCGACAGGACGTGCCTACCTCGCAAGCGGAAGTCAAAACCGCCACTTCAGTGAGTCATCCGCGTCCACTCCAATCTGGCGTAGTGTCCGTGGCAACAGTGAGTCTGCTATTGCCTTCAGCGGATTCTTCTCCGGATCACGTAGCCGCCAGTCGGCGCAAAAGAAGTAGCAACAACTTGTATTTTCAGCAATTAATATAATAATTTCCAGAATGAGATTTTCACTCTGCAGCGGAGTGTGCGCTGATATGAAACTTCCTGGCAGATTAAAACTGTGTGCCCGACCGAGACTCGAACTCGGGACCTTTGCCTTTCGCGGGCAAGTAGAGCACTTGCTCGCGAAAGGCAAAGGTCCCGAGTTCGAGTCTCGGTCGGGCACACAGTTTTAATCTGCCAAGAAGTTTCAATACAATAATTAATTCTTTTTTTAATCTAATGACGCCACACAGGTGGTCAAATTGCATCCTGACGAACTGGTAGGGATATCCACCCAAGCAGAAGTCGATTCCTACAACAGAAAATATTTAGAGTCTAAGAGAAATCCCTTTGTGATTAATTGCACCAATTACTAAAAACGTTTAAATAAAAAATCTTGAAGTGAATATTAATAGTAGCTGCATACAACTTTCTGCAGCTATGTGAAAATACGACTTTCGTAGTATTTCAGGTGACAGGTGTCGAAATTGTGAGAAATAATAAATAAATAAAGACAATCCATACTGTTTTCTCCTCTCTGAAACATTTTCATACTTCTTCTGCTGTTATAAAGCCATTTTTCTGTAAATCAGAAGTACTGAGCTGTACATTAAATAGAGCATGTCATCTTAAAAGGGGTACGGTGTTGTATCCACAGAGAAGAAGGGACAACTCTTATAAAGAAAAAAGTAAGACTCAACGCAGCGCAGCAGACGTCAGGCAACGTCGAATACACAGCCGGCTTCAGGGTGGAGGCGACCACCGCATGGGATGTGAACACAGTAGCATTGCGTTTCAAAATGGTTGAAATGGCTCTGAGCACTATGGGACTTAACATCTGAGGTGATCAGTCCCCTAGAGATTAGAACTACTTAAACTTAACTAACCTAAGGACATCACACACATCCATGCCCGAGGCAGGATTCGAACCTGCGACCGTAGCGGTCGCGCGGTTCCAGACTGAAGCGCCTAGAACCGCTCGGCCACACCGGCCGGCAGCATTGCGTTATATCCTTGACAAGTATACTCAATACACATCTAGATGAAAATAAGGAAACGGAAAGTTTTCCAAAGTAACAGCAAGCACAGGTCTACACAGAGGTGTTTTAGAAAGGGAAGTTACTGATAGACTAGATATGCAGTATAACGATTGGGAACTAGAACCAGTTAGAATGCAACACACCTTCACCTTGTCATGTCAGAGATAGACAGGCATGGAGGAGAAAGGCTGAAAAAACCTAGTGAGTACGGCGCTCCTAGAGATAGTAACAGTGTCTGACAGTAGTAGAGAGATAGAGAAATAGAGTCAGAGAGTGTGAGAATCAAGAACTCTGTCGCAGTGTAAGTACCAGTTGACAGTGACATCGCAATGTAGTTCATACAGTCGCGACACTCTCTGGTATGAGAGTTGTTATAGCTTGACAGCTGGAACGAACCTAACGCTCCAAGCGGTGAAAAAGCAGTCGCCTGTGTCATAAGGATAATGCATGTTTTAATTGTTTTCTCACTTAATTAACGGAATAATGGTTATATTTCTCCGTTCTATGAGTTACTAAATTACCAAGAGACATGAATTATCGTGACATAAATGTCACAATAGCCAAATTTCACTGATTCAATGACATAAGCTACAAATTGTTCATGAACAATTTTTTTCGAATATGCTTATAACTGCAGCATACTTCACTGACAACAAGAGAATATAAGTACAAATTTTATGCAAGACATGCATATATTTCTGTTTTTCACTGTCTTATTACAATCATCACTTTCATTGACACGTAAAAAAAATGTATAGAGTCTAATGATTCGCCTGTTCTTACCCTTCACGAGACTTTCTGATACACCTATACTTCTGTAAATGTAATTACTTTTGCTTCAAAAGCGAATGCTTTGAAGATTCCTCCCTTATGTGACTCTGATGTAGCAAAAATAGTGAAATTCGTTTCTTCTCTATCGGGAAGCAGTTTCATTGCTTTTGACGTTTTATTGTGACATCTAAGCGGTTATCCCTTCAGCTACAAGTGTAATGTCTTATTTGGTACGTTAAATAATGTAGGTATTCCATTCCATTGAGATTTCTTACATCCCACATTCACTGAATCGGCTGGAAGTATAACGAACGACCGCTACGGTCGCAGGTTCGAATCCTGCATCGGGCATGGATGTTTGTGATGTCCTTAGGTTAGTTAGGTTTAACTAGTTCTAAGTTCTAGGGGACTAATGACCACGGCAGTTGAGTCCCATAGTGCTCAGAGCCATTTGAACCATTTTATAACGAACGAAACTTCGCGTTGTTGGGTAGATATACGACGTCTTTTTGTAGAAAGTCAGGTCATCTGGGGATTACTGGCAGTTTTTTGTTGCTGAAGATAAACGACATTCTTCTGTAAATATCTGTTCTTTACAAGAGAATCGTGTATAAACTGCCCTGTAATGTACCGTTTTATAATCCCCAACACCCTTTTAAAACTAAAGAATGACTAATGTGGTGTAATTTTTAGTTAGTGTCGATTTTTATGGTACTACATACGCTTCCTACTGTAAAAACTACGTTATAAATCAAGATAAATGATAGTATTTACTCTCATCCCATATTGTACTCAGTGTTGCTACCTGCTGCCCTCCTGGCGCACTTCACGGGGTCCTGGGTTCGATTCCCGGCCAGGTTGGGGATTTTCTCTGCCCATGGACTGGGTGTTTACGTTGTCCTCATCATTTCATCACCATCATCATTCGCTACAATGACCATATTAGACTGTGAAAAAATTTGGACTGTGTAAAAATTGGGACTTCGTACGGGCGCTGATGAACGTGCAGTTGGGCGCCCCACAAACTAAACATCATTATCATCTTGACGCACTGCTATCGCAGTAGGTAACAAAAACGAGATGGAGTGTTGCGATTATTATGTTAGACTGCTGGTGACATTCATTATAGTCGGAACGGTGCCATCAGATCACTGTCTCTGTATAAAGACTTGATTTCTTTCTGGGTACGAAGCCCAAGAAATAAGAGGGGCAGAAGAGAAGCCCTTTAGGAAATAATGTAGGAATTGTAATCCGTTTCTTGTTGAGATAATTTCAGGCTACCTTCTTCTCTTTACCCTATATTGCAAGGAGAATCGTTAGGTCAAGACTCCTTATCAGATATGCCAACCAGCTAATTGACTCCCCCACAACAAATACGTTTTGGATGCAACAACCAGCACAACAAAATGCTAGATGAGTTCTTGCGTGAAATTCTCTAAGCAGCATGGAACACATGGTTTTCAGATGTATAAAAGACAACGAAAGTGCGTAATGCTTGAATCACAATCTAACCTTTGCGACAATTGATTTTGTGTATTATAAATGGTTTTGTGAAAACCATGGACGGTGAAAACAATGACTTTGTTTATAAATAACTTTTCTGCTATCTTTCATATTTTACACAACGCGCTTCGGGAAATCATTCGAGTTCTGAAGCATGTTTTCTCTTTGTATTGTGCCATGTTTTCTTAATGTTTTCGACGTGTGGCTTAACTGCAGTATATGTGAAAATGCACAATTTTTAGATGGCTTTCGATTTTTATATGCAGTTGGTGGCGACTAAATAAAGAACATAAAATGGATTTACTAGCAGAACTGCAGATTACAGAAAATCTCAAGTCACAATGTTAAATGAGAAACTTTAAAGAGAAATAGTGAATTTCTTCAGGTGCTTTGACGATAAACTTTAGTAAAGTTGTAACACATAGAAATAAGCACCATTGTAAAACATATATAAGCAAATTATGATTCATATTGTTGAAATAAATACTCTCTGTACAGAACCATATCACATTCTGTGGGAGACCTGTAATATTATCTCTGTCAAATAAATCTAAAAAGATCTTTATAACTGTTTGGCTATGTAAGTTAATGTCGATGTATACCGTGCACTGAAAGTTGTGTGTGATATTTAACACGTGTGAGATTCTGCACAAATGGACCACAAGAAAATAGAAAGTACAAATTCTTCCAAATTTGGTCACTAACTACATATTAAATACGGTAAGTAACTAATAACTGCTCTTTCTTTACGTGTATATTGCAGTAAAGTAAACAAAACAAAGCAGAGCCTCACACGTCGAAAACATTACGTAAAAATTGTATAGTACAAAGAGAAAACACACTTGAAAACGGCAATCATTTCCCGAGACGCGTCGTGTAAATTATGAATAAAAGAAAGTCGTGACTCATAGCAGAAATGTTATTTATAAACAAACCCTTTGTGACCACGATGTACATTTTGCGGTGTGCGCAGTGCGTCAGTGGCTATGATAGCATTTGACACATTTGTATTTCTGTTTCGTCTCTTACAAGAAAATGAGTTGCAGGTGTGACTTACGGTGGAAAGTAACTATTCGTAGAGGGAATCACCTACAAAATAAGCGAAGCACTGCAGAGAAAGCTACCAGCGCCTACCTACTGGCAAAATAGGAGACCCAGTGCCTTTTACTTGCGGAAACTTCAGTTCCTCTGATGCTGTGTTCCTTTGCGTCCACACTTCATTAGTGACGAACTGAGAGGAAGTTGACGAGCAGTCGGGTGGAAGAGGCACCTCTGAAGCCCTCAAGTTGTGCGGTCCTCCCGCTCACTCCCTTGGTGGGCCTGCTGGTTCTTGTCAGCCATCACTGAACTAAGCCGAATCCAAGTTTGTGGGCAGATTGGTAGAAGGCGTCATCCGACTCAGATGAGAAGTGGATTCCTAATGCGCTTCTTGTGTTCATACATCAGATTTAGTACAGGGGTTTTGCAAAGATGGTGAAAGGTATTAAAATTTTCTTAGTACGCAGACATCAGGATATGGGTACATTGACCGTAAATCCGATGCTGCACGAAAATCGTTCTGAGTAACTTACGGAAAACCTAAAGCATTTTGGCTACTGTGTAAATGTGATGAGCTTTGATGTAAATGCTTCAGTTTCATCTCCCTTATAACGTCGTAAGGCGAAAATGGCAATGAAAATAAGGCCCATCATTGTTTTCATATTTCATTTACTCGGACTTCGGAATTCGTTATTGTTTGTTGCTCTGAGTGAATTGCATGAAGTGCTTTTTTAGCTACATTGTAAGATGGCAAGAACTATGCCCCTTACATGAAGTCATTAAAGATCACCTAACTCACGATGAGCGAACAGTAGGGCTGAACAAAATGACTGTCAAGGCACAATGCAGCTTTTAGAGGGTATAGTATGGGCATAGTGGAATAATTAATGTCGGGTGATGGTTTTAAAGTAATTCACACGACATGAACGCTTTTTGGAAACGAGTCGATTTACTGGACGCTAGTTTACCCCAGGGAAGTATTTAGAATTGACCGTGGCCGGATGGGGAACGGCAAAGGGAAGTGACAATAGGCAGCTTAGGGCAGCTCAAGCTCTGAGAAAGCGGTAATGCGGCGCGGCCTCCAGCCGCCTTAAGCTGAGTGACAGCATAGGTGGTTGACCCCGACCCCATGCTGATGTACTGGGAAACAGACGGAGAACTTTACGCATGTTGATAAATGTCCGTCGTCCCGTTTTCTCTGAAACATGCGAGAAAGCCGCGCAAAGCTATGGTGGAGCTGTCAACAGAGGTCAAAATTTGCATGTTTGTGACTACAGCAACTTCACGGTGAATTCACGGCCGCAGAGCCTGAAGTTAATCAGGTGAAGTGTGACAGAATGAAATACGCCGGCCTCCGATGGGAGCGTAGGACCAAGGAATTTGAAGTACTCTCCTGGGAGTCAGAATTCCGGAAACCTTGGTGTTTGTGCGGATGCTAACCTTGATGGGTCGCCTGCGAGGAGCTATATAGCAGAAGCTGAGAAGAAGGGAAATTTTGTGGGAATTTGTTCACTTCCCAGAGCAGGCATTGGTTGGCGCTGGGAAGTGACGCATAATTAACACGACTTGCGCTGCAATTGGCGTAAGTGACTTTGCTGGAGGGGAAACCAAGGTGAGAAGTCTCTGTAGAGGTCTTCCATTCCCAGCTTGCCTAGAGTGTGGACGTGGCGTTCTTTACTCAGCTTGCCTGAGAAAGAGTGAGTATCTCTGCAGTTTAGGACTTAGCAAATGGAACGATTGAGCTTGGAGATAGAAAGTTTTGGTTCAGCTACGTACTGAGCAAGATAGCTAGGAGTGAATAGACGAGCACACCCTTGCAGCACCACGAGGTTGGCTGACGTCCACACAACGACACCGCTCTGCCACGTTGTATTCGGTGATATTGCGCCCACTCCAGCCACTGATTAATTTGTTGGATCAGGTTGGCAAAGTTTCCACGAGGGTTTCATGGGCCATGTACTATAGAATTCTTCTCGCACTTCGCATTACACCTGGGTCAGTCGATAGGAATTACTTTTGAGGTATCGAGCTTTACTCCATGCAAACGCAATTTATTACCACTGCCTGGTAGGAGAGTCATGTAATGTGATGATTGAAGGTCATGAGTTAAAATAAATTTGTGATAATCGACCGCATCTGTTTTCAATCAAGTAGTTGAAATCCCAAGTCACTTTCTTAATTAATTTTATGTTCAACATTTGCATCTGGTGTTCAATAGCTGCATATAACATCAATGTGCACCCCTTTTTCATTAAAAGTGATCAATTCTGAATCAGTTAATGTCAACACTGCCACCGCAGTTCAATGAGGAGTCACAGGGCCTTATTACTTTCTTTGCGTTATCAGATATTGTGGCAGTTTTGCACTCTCTGTTGATCTGTTAGTCAATTAGCTGGGGTGAACACACGCCAAATGGCGTCCTCTTGGGTAAAATATTCTGGAGGTAAAATAGTCCCCCATTCGGATCTCCGGGCGGGGGCTACTCAAGAGGACGTCGTTATGAGGAGAAAGAAAACTGGCGTTCTACGGATCGGAGCGTGGAATGTCAGATACCTTAATCGAGCAGGTAGGTTAGAAAATTTAAAAATGGAAATGGATAGGTTAAAATTAGATATAGTGGGAATTGCTGAAGTTCGGTGGCAGGATGAACAATACTTTTGGTCAGGCGAATACAGGGTTATAAATACAAAATCAAATAGGGGTAATTCAGGAATCAGTTTAATAATGAATAAAAAAATAGGAATGTGGGTAAGCTACTACAAACAGCATAGTGAACGCCTTATTGTGGCCAAGATAGACATGAAGCCAGTGCCTACTACAGGAGTACAAGTTTATATGCCAACTAGCTCTGCAGATGACGAAGAAATTGAAGAAATGTATGATGAGATAAAATTTAAAAGAATTGACAGAACCAGAAGAAGAATGGGTAGCTTTGAGAGATGAAACAGTGAAGGCAGCAGAGGATCAAGTAGGTAAAAAGATGAGGGCAGATAGAAAACATTGGATAACAAAAGATACATTGCATTATATTGATGAAAGGAGAAAATATAAAAATGGAGTAAACGAAGCAGACAAAAAGGAATACAAACGTCTCAAAAATGAAATCGACAGGAAGTGCAAAATGGCTAAGCAGGGATGGCTACAGGACAAACGTAAGGTTGTAGAGGCATATATCACTAGGAGTAAGATAGATACTGCCTACAGGAAAATTGAAGAGACCTTTGGAGAAAAGAGAACCACTTGTATGAATATCAAGAGCTCAGACATAAAACCAGTTTTAAGCAAAGAAGAGAAAGCAGAAAGGTAGAAGGAGTATATAGAGGGTCTGTACAAGGGCAATGTACTTGAGGACGATATTATGAAAATGAAAGAAAATGTAGATGAAGATGGAATTGGAGATACGATACTGCGTAAAGAGTTTGACAGAGCACTTAAAGACCTAAGTCGAAACAAGGCCCTGGGAGTAGACAACATTCCATTAGAACTACTGATAGCCTTCGGAGAGCCAGCCCTGACAAAACTCTACCATCTGGTGAGCAAGACATGCGAAATACCCTCAAACATCAAGAAGAATATAATAATTCCAATCCCAAAGGAAGCTGGTGTTGACAGATGTGAAAATTACCGAACTATCAGTTTAATAAGTCACGGCTGCAAAATACTAACACGGATTCTTTACAGACGAATGGAAAAACTGGTAGAAGTCGACCTCGGGGAATATCAGTTTGGATTCCGTAGAAATGTTGGAACACGTGAGGCAATGCTGACCCTACGACTTATCTTAGGAAAGGCAAACCTACGCTTCTAGCTTTTGTAGACCTAGAGAAAGCTTTTGACAATGTTGATTGGAATACTCTCTTCAAGTTCTGAAGGTGGCAGGGATAAAATACAGAGATGAAAAGGCTATTTACAATTTCTAGAGAAACCAAATGGTATAAGAGTTGAGGGGCATAAAAGGAAAGCAGTGGTTGGGAAGGGAGTGAGACAGGATTGTAGCCTGTCCCTGATGTTATTCAATCTTTATATTGAGCAAACAATAAAGGAAGCAAAATAAAAGTTTGGAGTAGGAATTAAAATCCATGGAGAAGAAATAAAAACTTTGAGGTTCGCCGATGGAATTATAATTCTGTCAGAGACAGCAAAGGACCTGGAAGAGCAGTTGAATGGAATGGACAATGTCTTGAAATGAGGATATAAGGTGAACATCAACAAAAGCAAAATGAGGATAATGGAATGTCAAGTTAACTCGGGTGATCCTGAGGGAATTAGATTAGTGAATGAATTTTGCTATTTGGGGAGAAAATTACTAATGATGTTCGAAGTGGAGAAGACATAAATTGTAGACGCAATGGCAACGAAAGCGTTTCTGAAGAAGAGAAATTTGTTAACATCGAGTATAGATTTAAGTGTCAGGAAGTAATTTCTGGAAGTATTTGAAGGAGTGTCCCCATGTATGGAAGTGAAACATGGACGATAAATAGTCTGGACAAAAAGAGAATAGAAGGTTTTGAAATGTGGTGCTACAGAAGAATGCTGGGGATTAGATGGGTACATCACATAATTAATGAGGAGGTATTAAATAGAATTGGGGAGAATAGAAATTTGTGGCACAACTTGACTAGAAAAAGGTATCGGTTGGTAGGACATGTTCTAAGGCATCAAGGGGTCACCAATTTAGTATTGGAGGGCAGCGTGGAGGGTAAAAATCGTAGAGGGAGACCAAGAGTTGAATACACTAAACAGATTCAGAAGGATGTAGGTTACAGTAGGTACTGGGAGATGAAGAAGCTTGCACAGGATAGAGTAGCATGGAGAGCTGCACCAAACCAGTCTCAGGACTGAAGACCACAAGAACAACAAGAAGATATCAGTAGCAAATCTGCAATGTAGAGTGAACTACATATAACTAATTGCAAATGTTCCGTAGCAACTCATCACTATGTTACGAAACAGTAGTGTGAAGAACGCATCGATTTATGGTCGAAGCATTATATATAAAATTGATTTAAAATATGTCACAAATGTCTTACACGAGGGTACTAAGCATAATAAAATGTTAAATGTTGCACAGCAAGTTGCTATCACGTTAAGAACAAAATAAAATGAGTAATGTGTGAACATGCAACACTAAAGCGTGATGAGGAGAGACACTGGTTAAGTTGCGGACAATAAGTGACGTTGAAGGTCTTCAGAAGGCACTAACGATAAAAACGTGGAACACCAATGTGGGAATAAAGCGTAAAATGGAAAGGCATCGCGGAATCCAATAGAAGAGATACGATGGGAATTCAAAAAGTAAGTTACACATTGTTATGGCAGGCTAAGTAACTTTTATTGAATGCTGCGCTACACTTCAAAGTGACACAGACAAATGATACTATTTTTGAACATAGTCACCAAGTCTCTGTAAACAACAGTCGGAACGTTCTACCAGTCGTTCAATTCCTGGACGGTAGAAATTCGCTCCTTGGCCACCGAGCCATTCGGGAACAGCACTGACAACGTTCTCATCGTCGAAAAATCTGCCATTGTTGCGAATCCGTTCTGCGATTGGCTGGACACTGTTGCCTGTGGTCGTTGTTGGTGGCTTTCTTTCCCGATTTGTATCATCCACTTCTGTGTAACCCTGGCCAAATTAGGATTTCACTGTGAACCTGTGAGGAGCTTAGACGTTCTGCTGACGGTAAGCGTACTGTTTAGCTTGATTCGGATTTGAATTCCAGTCGTAGCGCCACTTCACTGCCACACTGGGTGGCATGCACCTGTTATCCGTACCGCAACACAATTTCTGCACGAAACCCAGAACATGTACGATTTTACGACAATGGGCCAGTATTTTGCACTGTGTCGTAGCGTGGGAAGACATGTATAACATACTTTTTTACGTCGTAGAAAATTGTGATCACATGCACCACAAGAATTAGCAGTGAGGAAAAAAGCTGAAAAGCGGCAGCTAGCTCCAAGCCTTACAAAATATTTTCAATAGATTACGATATTATTATGTCTAATGGCGTGACTGGTTGCTAAATGTACTGTATATAATACTTTTGGCTTGACTAATAAACAGCAGACCACATTTTGCTCGCTACTTCCCTTGCGTCAAGGCAGACATGTTATTTGCTTGCAGAGAGTCACTGAACTGTTGCTGTCGCGACTTACTTTGTTTGACATTTCTTGCGATACTTTCTCCGACCATCGTCTGCTGTACTATAATTACTTTGAAAATCATGTAGGCCGGCCGAAGTGGCCGTGCGGTTAAAGGCGCTGCAGTCTGGAACCGCAAGACCGCTACGGTCGCAGGTTCGAATCCTGCCTCGGGCATGGATGTTTGTGATGTCCTTAGGTTAGTTAGGTTTAACTAGTTCTAAGTTCTAGGGGACTAATGACCACGGCAGTTGAGTCCCATAGTGCTCAGAGCCATTTGAACCAAAATCATGTAGCATTTTTACTTCCTGTTACCTGCCAATTTTACCTTTTGTGAACTGTATGTTACATCTTTACCTTTTAAGCTAACGAAGCAGGGTTTATTCACTTTCTGTATCTCCGCTTTTTCGTCTTCACTGTCCTCTCTTGACCCTCAGTGTAGGTTCTTGCTTGCTGTTGAACTGTCTAATCTCTTCATTTTCGCCAGTTCGTCTTCCGCCCGAATAGATCCACAACGCTTAACATGCGCTATTCATGTTATGTGTCTCTTTATGTAATACCAAGTTGCTACACAACATGTAATATTTTATTATGCGTAGTTTACTCGACTTTATATCATCGTGTAAGACAAGTGAAACATATTTTAAATCCATCTTATGTGCGTGCTTGAAATGGAACTTAAAGTGGTTCAAAGGGATCTTGTAAATACGCCACCGTTCCCAAACTATTTCATCGGGGCCCACCAACCTCGGAAAGCAAGTTCACCTCTGCTGTCCCTACAGAAAGAAACAACTGTTCCATCTCCAACGACTCTACAGCTCTGTTGGCTTCGGGATGTGGTGGATGGGACGACGTCTAACGCCCTTTCTATAGGTCTAAAGTTACAAAAGGAAGTATCTAATTTGACGCTCGGCCTTTCGCGGCTCAGATCATTTTGTGCACATCATGTACTCGTACTTTCTGCAAACGAGATTTTATCACCGATGATTCAACTAGAGACAGAAGTCTTCATAAAATAAGAAATTAGTACAGTATTGGACAGCAGCCTTTGAGGCTACGAGACATTAGAAGTTGTTAGAAGCGATCGTCGGCATTACATCAGAATGGTTTTCGTTTTAACACGTACGTAATGGCTGATTACACTGCTCTCCACACCCTAAGCACTACCGGCAGAACATTCGTTAGATGACGTCGCAAATTATCCGGACTCATTTCTCTAGCAACCCTTTCTGCCGAATCTTTTCGCAACTCTAATTTCCTTTCACTCCTTTGCAGTCGTTTGTTTTCCTGAGAATTATCCCAATTCCAGAAATTTCAATAAACAAACAGCTTTATTTGAGGTCTGAAATTTTATATCAGTTTTTATACTGTTAACAGTTTCTCAAGGTCCATGTCGTTGCTGCTAACATTAGCACTCTATGAGCGTTCTTATAATCAATAATCTCAGCTATAATCACTGTTCATCACTTTCCTTAAAAGAAAACACAGTTTTTCACGCGTCCACTAGACTTTCATAGTTCCTTGAGACGCGGTTCACTATCCTGATTACTCCTAATGTTTCGTAAACCACACAACAGACAATCTTCTATACAACTGGCACTTTACACAGTAAGGCTGGTTCAAATGGTTCAAATGGCTCTGAGCACTATGGGACTTACCATCTATGGTCATCAGTCCCCTAGAACTTAGAACTACTTAAACCTAACTAACCTAAGGACAGCACACAACACCCAGCCGTCACGAGGCAGAGAAAATACACAGTAAGGATTTTTATTCATGTTCACATTGTTCCATACTGTAATAACATGATAACAAAAATCATATACTGTCAAAACAAATGACAAGATGACTGTTAGACTCCTCTACATTGCTCTGACCGTAGGATCATCATTGTACTGTGTAGATACCAGCACATTTTCATATCTGATGACATGTATTTTATTTATGTTCATTTATACTCATTTATTCATATTTTTGTTAGAATTATAAGTTATTATCAAATTATGGGACAGATGTCCACGTTCGGTTCACGTAACAAGAGAATAGCTCATGAGAGCAAACGACAAAGATAATCGCGTAAGGAAAAACGTACCCAAAACCATAGACAACAGTAAAATGCTCCATAAAGAGCGAATGAGGATACAAACAAACACACGAATTCTCACTCAACTAACATCCGTCAAGTGTGTGCGTTTACATAGGTGAAGTTCATAGAAACATTCATGACTCATTTACTCTCGTACACGAATAAACACAGTACGTACGACACTGCACCGTTTTTCATTCTGATGTCCCTCGTGTGCTCTGTTTATTTTCTGCACCGAGCGATGTGGCACAGTGGTTAGCACACTGGACTCGCATTCTGGAGGATGTTTGATGTTATGTCCTTCCCATAAGATCCTTCCACCTATCTCCAGTGAAATATGTAGCATTATCAGTTAACACAATAGATGGCCATCCGACAAACTTGATATAATCGTTGTTAACCTTTTCCCAATACTGCTGGCAGTTGACTTCCGGAGTGAATACACTTTTATATATTTAGTAAACAAATCATACACTGCTAGGATATATTTCAGCCCCCTCTAGCAGTTGGTAGGGGTCCTGCAATGCTGCAATGTCGATAGCTGCGATCCGTCGCGGTTGCAATAATGTCTGCGATCTGACGCAATAATGGGATGTTGTTCAGTGCCCCTACATACGTTGCTCAGTTTTACTTTCTGGCATATAAGTTCTTGTATCTTTTTAAAAAAATTCGGATGATGCCGAATTGCCCCCATGCTCGATGTGTTAACCAAATTAAGTCTTCAAGCTGGTCTGATGGGATACACACTCACCGATTACTGTTAGGGTTGTCTGATTTGTAAAAGAGAATATCGTTGCTTAACCGATAATACTGGTGGAGAGCACTGTCACATTGCTGACGCAATATGTCTTTGATGTTCTTCCACATCGGATCACTTTCTTGGCATGCTTCAGTCTTTTCCACGACGATAGATTTTTTTTTCTGTAAACTTTGTCCTTTACCAGCAAGATCTTATATTCTGTGGAGTTTTCAACTAAGGCTGCAAACTCTGGTAAACCTTGCGGTAGCCTGGATAATGCGTCGGCACCTACATTATCAGGTCCGTGAAAGTGCCTCATTCCGAAATCATATTCTTGTAGAGCTAGTGTCCACCGAGCTAAACGTCCTTGCAGTAACTTGCAAGTTAACATAAAGCTCAAAGCCTGATAATCACTCAGGACGTTAACATGCTTCCCATATATAAAGTAACGGATTTTTTTTAAAGCAAACACTACAGCGAGTGCCTCAAGTTCGGTCACTGTGTAGGAACCTTCACAATTGGTTAGTATTCTACTGGCAAATCCGATAATTTTGGCTTCCAGTTTATCCGTTCAGTTTGAATCAGGCATGCCCCGATTCCATAATTTGAGGCATCTGAAGAAATCCTTTCACATATCCGAATGGTGGGGAATCGGTGCGTTAATGAGTGCTCCTTGATGTTGTCAAAGTCTCCCCTGCACTGCAGTGTCCAGGACCATTGTGCATTTTTCTTTAACAGCCTCAATAACGCTTCGCTGTTAAGCTGCTGAGTCGTCAGAAATCTTCGAAAAAAGGGTCCTAACCCAATGAAACTTTTGAGTTGCTTTTTCGTCCATGGGTACGGAAAATTTGCAATTGCCTCCATTTTGCTTGGATCTGGTCTTACCCCTTGAGGCGATATTATGTGACCTAAGAATTTTATTTCTCGTCGAGTAAACTTGGATTTTTTTTAAATTTTCTGTTACTCCCCTTGCTAGAAACTTGTCCAGCACATCCTGTATTAATTCACGGTGTTCTTCCCAAGTGTCTGTCCCTAGCAAAAGGTCATCCACATATGCTTGACCTGATGTAATAGCTGGAGTCCTAGTACGTTATCTAAGGCTGTTATGAACACACCAGCACCAATATTCAAGCCAAAGGGAAGAACACAGAATTAGTAGCTTCGGTCCCCAACCACAAAAGCAGTATATTGTCTAGATTCCTTGGATAACAGGGTCTGCCAAAACGAAGAACGCAAATCAAGTGAAGTCGGATACTTCTTACCAAAGAACTTCTCAATTTGCTCTTCGGGGTTTTCAGACCTCGTTCGCACTGGCACAATAATCTTGTTGACGTCTTGTGCGCCGAGAACTAAACGTATACTTTTATCTGCTTTGGTTATGGCCAGCAAGGAGCTACTATATGGTGATGTTTCGATAATTTGCCAGTCCAGCATTTTTCGAATTTCATTTGCATGGGGATAGTCTTTCATATCATAATCTTTTATGATACCTGGTCGATCTATAAATACTTGATGTTAACTGGACAGCATTTTTTTTAATTGTCCAGCCTGTGAAGCGTCAATGCAAGATGTCTCTTTCTCCTTCTCCTCTATTGATGCGCCGATGTCACTCAAGGTATTGGGTGCATCATTGTTTCGTTTAGTATGACACTATTGTGAGTGATATTACTCTAACACCAACAATGTTGTTTGCTGACAGATACGTCTAATCCTCTTGTCAGTGGAAGGTTCTCACCGAACTCCCGATTCAGCTTCAACGTAATTGATTGCTGCCGGTACTTAAGTACACATGTTCCCCGGGCTAGACCTACTATAGCCTCTCTGTCCCGTAAAAATTCAAGGCCCAATAAGGCCGGTTTTGATAAGTTTTCCATTGAAAGGAACGTGCATAAAACACTCTCATTTCCAAAGAAAACCTCAACCTGTATCTGGTACTTTACAATTTGTGCCTTCATTCCCAGCGCTCCTATAACTTCGCAATTTGTAACAGGCAAAATCGGCAGTCTTTTTATTTGCGTTACCTTCTTGAAAACTTGTGCGTTCATCACCGATACACTTGCACCTGTGTCGAGGAGGATAATGGTTGCTACACCATTGATGGTTCCATTGAAATTTGCCTGAATACCTTCCTTTTCTTCCCTATCAGTGACGCCACATAGAATTCATCTTCAATTTTCTTACCATCCTGATAGCGAATCATACCGACGTTCTCTTGCACATACCTATTGCCTCCGTTCTTAGTCTCGATCTCCTGGCGGTGGCCTAGGGTGACCGGAATTTGTTTGTTGACTTTAATATATTCTGTTTCGGCTCCGAGGACACCTCCACTATTTCACATTTTGTGATTCTACAGTCGGAGGTGGTCTACTCGGGTCCCACCATTGTGGATGCTGATTATTTGGCTTGGGTATAGCCCGTACGTAATTTACTGGCTGACCGGGATTCACAAAATTTTGCTGCGACCGTCCCAATGACTTGGCCCTGATTGTTACCGATATTCGTTGTGACCACGCATGTTTTTTGGTTTACCCTTGTACGCACTATCCAATTTTTTTCGTCTCTTACGATTGGAATTATTATTATTGTTGGCATTTTCATTACTATAGTGTCTTTCATTACCATTCGGATGCTATTAGTCAATGGCTTTCTAGTAGTTATTATATAGTCAGATTTTTGGTTCTAAAGATTGCTAGTATTATTATACTTTCCATTGCCATGTGTTTTGTTTTTGTTTTTCTTGGGACTGCCTTCGCCACTATTTCCATCGCTTCCGTTCCAGGAACCTTAAGCGTTAGAACATTGGCACTATTTATTGCGTCAGAATTCTTTCTAGCGTCTTCTTGGACTACGTCTAACGAATCTAAAATGGTTCATATGGCTCTGAGCACTATGGGACTTAACATCTGTGGTCATCAGTCCCCTAAAACTTAGAACTACTTAAACCTAACTAACCTAAGGACATCACACACATCCATGCCCGAGGCAGTATTCGAACCTGCGACCGTAGCGGTCACGCGGTTCCAAACTGAAGCGCTTAGAACCGCACGGCCACACCGGCCGGCCAACGAATCTATCAGAGATAAAAATTCCTTAAGTTCATTATCTCTAATATCTATTGGCAAAATAGCCTTCAATACTCGTAACAGGTCTCGTGTAGTTACTGGTTCATGCCAGTGTCTTGTCATATTAATATATTTTACAAAGTATTTTCTCTAAGAGCCTGTCCTCGGCTTATATATTTCTGCGTTATATACATTCTTCCTTAGTCGTTCTCGGGTCGACGCTGACCAGAGCTTGCCGAGAAACGCCTTCTCGAATTCGTTAATTGTTTTGCATATTTCTGGTGTGTTCAACGCCCAGAGCGATGCGTCACCGGAAATGTGTGAAACCACAAACTGGATTTTCTGTTACTCCGTCCAACACTTTGGAACAACACTTCTGCAGTTTCTAATAAAAACTACAGGATGTATATTCTTTTTACTCTCCTCGATGAATACTTGAAATTGGCGATTTTGATGAAGTTCTCTTCATCCATTAAGGTACTCTCCTTCATAATTCGAGTTTCTTGGTGAAACAAATTGCTGGGGTAATACAGATTGATTACCGGACCTTGGTCTATTATGCACTGTAATAGAGGCTGTCAATGTTCTTTTGCCTGTTAGTACCAACGTCCTCGATGCTGTGTGCTGATATTGCTTCAAGATTGTGATTTTCAATGTCCAATGCCTTGGCTACTTCAGTTCGGTTTGTTTCTGTACTTCTGTAGGATTATCATTCTGTATTGACTCCACAGTAGTAGTCAAAGCTTTGAATTGCGTTTCTAACTTACCTACTTCTGTTTGAAGCTTATTCACTTGAGTTGGTATGTTTGCCAGCGGTTTGATTCTATTTTTTATTGCATTTATTTCTTTGTTGAAATAAGTCGTAACTGATGTATAGCGATCCACTAACACCTGATTAATTTTCTGGACAGTTTCCTTATCTCGTCGGATAAAGATATTGGTTATTTCTTCCATGAATTTCCTATCGCGCTCGTGCTCCCTGAGCTCGCGTTGCTCCTTTTGTTGCCTTCACGTTTCCTTTTCCTGTTCCATGATATTGAACTTTTCAAATAATAATGCTAGCATTTTACTATCGGGTGGTGGCATAGCTTGAAAATTGCTAATTTCTGCCCCTTGCCCGGTAGAAATATTACAATAGGCTTCTAAAGGTTTACCTGCTGGAATGTCCGCCTGTGTTGACAACTCTTCAGTTTCGTTTTCGCTCAGAATATCAGGTAATAAATCGTTATCATCTATATTTAGATTCTCAAGAACTTGCACTGAAGTGTGCGAAGGTTGGTCTATTTGAGGGTCCGATGCCATTTCGGCAGCAGCATACTTATTCGATTTTACTTACTTCTTCGGTCTAACCATGTTCGATACTAATATTGCACAAAAATATCACTGACAATAACAATATATTCCCCAAAATATCTTACAGCTAACACAAATACAAATAACAATAACTAAATGGGTGAAATGTGTGCACAGTGTATCTACCAGAAGACTTATGTTTGAAAATATTACACTCGCAGCCAGTATACTGAAGCACTGATATTTACTGCTACTGTCGGTTTGGTTTAACAGTTACAATGCCAAACTATGCACATTTAGTTAATTGCAAAAGAATGCATGTGTGTAAGCGTGAAACATGAACGTTATCATTTGGTGCTGTACTACCATAGCATGTCGGCGGACAGTACAGTTCAAATGCTCTTAGATCCTGGCTACACCCATGATGCCATATAGTCTGTCTACCGTTTCACTCTCGAACGGCACGCGGAAAAAACGAGCACTAGAATGTTTCTGTGCGAGCCCTGATTTCTCTTATTTTACTGTTATGATCATTTCTCCCTATGTAGGTGGGTGCCGACAGAATGTTTTCGCAATCGGACAAGAAAACGTGATTGAAATTTCATGATAAGATCCCGTCGCAACTAAAAACGCCTTTGTTTTAATGATTGCCACTCCAATTCACGTGTCATGTCTGTGACACTATCTCCCCTATTACGTGGTAATACAAAACGAGCTGCCCTATTCTGTACATTTTCGATGTCATCCGTCAGTCCCACCTGATGCGTATCCCACACCGCACAGCAATACTCCAGAATAGGGCAGACAAGTGTGGTGTAAGTAGTCTCTTTAGAAGACCTGTTGCACCTTCTAAGTGTTCTGCCAATGAATCGCAGTCTTTAGTTTGCTCTACCCAAAATATTATCTATGTGATCGTTCCAATTTAGGTTATTTGCAATTGTAATCCCTAAGTGATTAGTTCAATTTACAGTCTTCAGATTTGTGTGACTTATCGCGTAATCGAAATTTAGCTGATTTCTTTTAATACTCATGTGAATAACTTCACACTTTTCCTTATTCAGGGTCAATTGTCACTTTTCGCACCATACAGATATCTAAATCATTTTGCAAGTCGTTTTGATCATCTGATGACTTAACAAGACGGTATATGACAGCATCATCTATAAACAATCTAAGACGGCTACTCAGATTGTCTCCTATGTCGTTAATGTAGATCAGGAACAATAGAGGGCCTATAACACTTCCTTGGGGAACGCCGGATATTACTTCTGTTTTACTCGATGCCTTTCCGTCCATTACTACGAACTGTGACCTTTCTGGCAGGAAATCACTAATCCAATCGCACAACTGAGGCGATACTCCGTAGGCACGCAGTTTGGTTAGAAGAAGCTTGGGAGAAACGGTGTCGAGAGCCTCTCGTGTTAGACTCACATGAAACGAAAATAACATATCTATTAATATTTTATTATGGTACACAACACCTGTAGACAATTACAATAAATACAATATTACAGTAAATGTTGTGTATTGTGGCCCCACGTTGGGCGCCAATGTCGCGTGTAATGTTTGATTGCGTGTTGTACAATTTCAGCAAGATAACAATAAAACTAGTTACTTGTCAATGTAACATGAGGTTTTATTTAATCACTGTTTTTCCCGGCTAATGATTGTTATTTTACTAAAGAAATCTCCACCTGGGAACGTGTGACAATGTTGTCTATCAACGACTGTAAATGGCACTAAATTCATGCACAAAAGTAATCATATATAACTAGCAAACAACCTAAATGCATGACAAGTAATCTGAGGTAAACAAGAGTGCTGTTCTGTAATAGTATCTTTACTAGTTGCAGATCAAAATGGTTCAAATGGCTCTGGGCACTATGGGACTTAACTTCTGAGGTCATCGGTCCCCTATAACCGAGAACTACTTAAACCTAACTATCCTAAGGACATCACACACATCCATGCCCGAGGCAGGATTCGAACCTGCGACCGTAGCAGTCGCGCGGTTCCAGACTGTAGCGCCTAGAAGCGCTCGGACACTACGGCCGGTAGTTGCAGATCCTTTATCGAATTTAACGCTACTGTTGTTCGAGGTTGTAACCATTTTCTTTAAACAGAACGAACAGTTTTGTCATACAATACCACACGCACACAACACTAATGTATTTTTTCCTGTGAAAATATTTCGTAAATGTGTTAGGAAATAACCAGGCTTCATACATCAGCAGATAAAGAACTTACATCATGTAAGATGCTGTTTGCATCCATAGAAGTTCACTGTATTCGGAGTCTAACTGGAATTTATTATCTCAGAGTGGATCCTCGGCCACAAATACACAATTATTATAGCAATTATGACCAACAACATTTATGTCTGTATAGAAAAGCAATTTAAAACTGCCGTTGCAGTATTTCACTAAGATGGCGGCTAACACAAGACAATCACTTATCGAATCTGCTTCGGGCCCTGTTTTGCTACTAACAAATAATATATGTTACATCTTTTCGTACCTTCACTATATATATCAACATTTGAAAATATTTCTCAGTGTTAATCACCTATTATGCAGCATTTACCAATAAACCGCGCTGTAGATCAATAGCGTCAATGGCTGTAGCTGAGCAGAAAAGTTAACATTTTTATAGGACGAGAATTACGAGGAAATGAAACTCCGAAACAAAGAAAATTCATTTTCAATGAGACATAAACCCTATTTTTCAAATATTAAATAAGCAAACATAATACAGTTTTTTACAGACCTGTGTGTTAGGAGACATCAATCACATCTTATCAGTAGAATAGTTCGAACGAGAAGAAGAATTTTTCTAGAAAAATCATAGATAACAAAAGATTGAGATTTTCATTATCTTTTTCCATGGGTACTGTCTGAGATATAACTTTTTAAAAAATATTGAATTATGTCACTGACAATAATTATTTATTATTTTACTATCGATGAAGTCCTTTTTATTAATATCACGAGAATACGATTAATGTCCATTCACATTCTACACATAATGCTGTCGTGAATATTATTCTGAATAAAATATAGGCGTGGATATTACACACCCCGAAACAGAGATTCTGCTTCTGCTTTTGGTAATTGTGTATTTGTATATTTACATAATGACAGCATGCACTGAATACTTTAAGCATCTCTTATCCATTTGGATAAATACAGTGAACATAGTCGGCAGTGGAATGTTTCAGCATTATTTATTCCGGTGATCAGCCAATGTGTTTACTCAGCAGGCATGAATAATTTTATTGCAAATAGGAGTAAAAGTTATACATACGAGGGTTGCCCGTAAAGTAAAGCACCACATTTCTTTTCTTCAACAATTCTTTATTGATTGAAAAATTAGATAAAAACATTATATCTAACAAAGCAAAACCAGTAAGCCAGACCTCAGTAGCAGAAGAAACCAAATTCGTTTGTATGCCGTTTCTCGGCAATATCTCATACAAACTTGCTAAGCTATTCAAACCACATAATGTCAAAATAAGTTTTCACACTAACAACAAAATACAGAACAAAATAGTCCACAACACCAAAAGAGCCAGCACACCCTACCAAAAATCTGGTATATATAAATTAAGATGTGACAGCTGCTCCTGCTACTACATAGGGCAAACAGGTAGAAATTTTGAGATCCGATACAAAGAGCACACTGATGCACTTCGCCTAAACAACTTAAATAGATCCACTTTTGCTACCCATCTAGCAGATAATAAACATTCCATAACAGACATTAAAACTAACCTTCAAATCCTACACACTGTAGACAAGGGATTCAAGATGGATCTTCTCGAACAATTAGAGATTTTTACCCACAAACATAATTCCCCACATACCATTTTAAATGAGCAGACAGAATTGGCGAATAACTCCTTCTTTCAG
This sequence comes from Schistocerca americana, assembly GCF_021461395.2. NCBI lineage: Eukaryota > Metazoa > Arthropoda > Insecta > Orthoptera > Acrididae > Schistocerca > Schistocerca americana. The sequence goes on along the minus strand of NC_060121.1, from coordinate 351,391,701 downwards.
AATTTTAAGGATTCTTTGAACTTAAAAAACTAAACAGTCATTCAGAAACAAAATGCCCCCCCCCTCCCCCCCCCTCTTCTCTCTCCACATCACCCTCTCAACCCCCCCCCCTCTCCTTTCTCCTATACACCCCCCCTCCCCCCCCAACCCCCCCCCCCCCACCGCCAACTCCTTTTCCACACCCTTTCAAGTATGGAAGGAGCAAGAAATTAGCTGTCATAATACTCTCAATACCAATTATCTTAAATGTAACTGAAATATAATGTAAAAAATCTATTTTTTTATATACCTGTTAAAATTGCACAGTTAATTTATAAATAAACATTTTACTAGTTTAAGCTAATTTACATTTATTTTCTATGTAATAAAGACAAATCTCTTGTCAGTGTGTGTGATGACTAATAATGCCTCTGGTCAACTTGAAATCTTTGATACTGTAGTTATATTGCAATCTTTGGCTTGTTTATAATGTGTAAATCCTGTATTCGTATCTGTGGCTAAGTGTGTTCAGTGCTGTTTACGAAAAACAAGATATATGTTTCCAACAGTGCCTCATAAAAGTAATATACATCTAGTGAAAGTTTTAACTTGTGAAATTGTGAAAAACAAGACACAATGGTTTCAAAAATACGTCCTAAAAGAGATATATATATACCTGCAAAAAGATTTATCTGTAAGTAACACCTCAAAACGTAAATTAAACTGTAAATATTTCGTGTAACAGTACCACATGTAGTGATTATTTGTTCTTATACGTTAAACATAAATTATGCTGTAAATATTTCGTGTTACTGTACCACATGTAGCGATTATTTGTTCTCGTTTCTGTCTAGCCACAGATACTCAACCACCCACACAATGGGTACAAAAAAGCACTAAATGTATATACCATCTGATGATGAGTTGCTAGGCAGCTCGAAACCGGTCATGGTTAAATAAAATACATCTACATAAAAGGCGACTGGTTGCAGTAATTTCTAAAAAAAATCTTTTCGCACCACAGTCGCAGTGTTCCACATCCACAATGGATAAAAGCCTAATTCTTTATTGAACATAATGAGAATCACACACAAAAGAATGGTGTTTTATCTCCACACCCTATTTTTCTACGTAATCTCCATCACGTTCTACGGCCTTCCCCCGTCGCAAAACAAAGGCTTGTATGCCCTGTCGGTACCAATCCATGCCCTAGTGGCGGAGCCAGTGCTTCACTGTGTGAATCACATCCTCATCGTCTTCAAAATGTCTTCCACGAATGGCATCCCTTAATGGGCCAAACAAGTGGAAGCTCGCTGCAACATGTAAGGCGTGACAGCCGTGGATAGTCTTCCCGACTGCTGCAAATCGTGGAGCTCCGCCAAACAGCCATCTGATGATCCTCCTTGCCCAGCGACTAACTTCACTTCTGTCGACAGCACATGCTCCATAGACTTTGCACAATCATTTGTGAATATTCCCCACGGTATCTTTCCCTGCAGTGAGAAATTCAATGACGGCACATTGGTTGTAACGTACATCACCTATAGACGCCATTTTGAAACTTTGCTGCGGCTACGATACCTGTCGGAAGTGACGGAAACCTGGCGCGATCACTCAGGAGACTTCAAATTATTCGTACGTAACGTTTCGCACTCGTAGCGTTGCTTTCGGCTGAGAAAAAAAACCGTTGCATTACTTTCTGGGCAAACCTCTTACCATTCACCGGTACACAAGGTAATAATACTACCTTCGTGCGGCTCCAGTGACTGGTGTAAATCTGTCTACTGGACGCCATTTGGGTGACTTTGATGTGCCTAACCTTCCCCAGTTATCCAGCCGTGGGAATAGGACCTACAGTTCAACATGGAATCCGGGTCACGTGGTTTTTTTTATTTATTTTTTTTTTAAAGAATTTCTTTATTCAACATCAATATTTATACAAAGGAACCCACCACCTTAGTGATTAGTGGGTCATGACTATTCTACAATATTAGATATTCAGCAGCTATTTCTATTTATTATTATGTGGTACTATGTTAATTATTGTAAGCTACAGACAGGATACTACAGGATAATAGGCAGACTACAGCTATTATTCTATTCTACTTGCTAATTGTTAGTTTCTTCCTACTTGTTAATTCCTAACTGCCTGCAGCGTTACAGGAGTGTCAGCATAGATATAAACCTACTGCTTTAGGCCCTGCTCATCGAGCTAATCCCGATGAGCGTGCCCCTGACACTGGGCTGGCCAAGATTGTTTGTCGCTGCAGGTTCCTAACTTAATATCTATATCTAAAGCTACAACTACTGTACTAACCTACATCAATTCCGGTGATTTAGTCTTCATTGGTGTACCCTGATCCCTCTAGTCCTGCACGTGGCGGATTGCAACCGAAAAGTTGACCTGTCCACGCACAGGCGGTATAGGATGAGGGTAATTGGACACATTCGGTAAATGTCGTTAATCATGAATGACCCTCAAGTATCCCGTAATGGGACACGTTTGGTATATGTTGTTAATCGTGAAAGTCACTCAAGTATGCCGTCAGTACTTTTCGTGACACCTCGTTTGCCAGTTTGTTTAGAGTTTCAAAAGTTCCTTCGTGTCTTAATAAGTCATATTGTAAGTAGGCTGTTTTGGTTTTTTTATTGGTAACGCCACCTCTGTATAAAAATCACTGGCTGTGCTGTGTGCAGTCTGTGTCTAGTTTGCATTGTTGTCTGCCATTGTAGTGTTGGCCAGCGGCAGCTAGATGTTAACAGCGCGTAGCTTTGCGCAGTTGGAGATGAGCCGCCAGCAGTGGTGGATGTGGGGACAGAGATGGCGGAGATTTGTAATTTGTCATGAACTGCTATATATATTATGACTGTTAAGGTAAATACATTGTTTGTTCTCTATTAAAATCTTTCATTTGCTAACTATGCCTATCAGTAGTTAGTGCCTTCCGTAGTTTGAATCTTTTATTTAGCTGGCAGTAGTGGCGCTCGCTGTATTACAGTAGTTCGAGTAACCAAGATTTTTGTGAGGTAAGCGATTTGTGAAATGCATAGGTTAATGTTAGTCAGGGCCATTCTTTTGTAGGGATTTCTGAAAGTCAGATTGCGTTGCGCTAAAAATATTGTGTGTCAGGTTAAGCACAGTCATGTATAATTGTTTAAAAGGGGACGTTTCATATGTCGACCCTTAGCCGAGGATACCTCACTGGAATCTTCTGATTTTTTTCTTGTAGTTTGTGTAATTAGTGTAGCTATTGTTTATTGCTAGCGCGTAATTGTAGAGAGAATCTCCTTTGTAGTTGCAGTCTTTCATTGTTGTACAGTAAAACAGTTGTGGCATGCATGTAGATTTGCACCAAGTATTTCGCAGCTGCGCTTGCAATTAACTACATATTATTTTCAGTGCTATGTTAATGTGTTCTCTTATTTTTGCTCTTCAAATTGTGCTTTTCTGTGTTATCGTGTGAAATATTGTGACAATAATGGCGTGTGAAAAACGTAACACTAGGCTCCATAGTAAACTGAGAAATAATAGTGACGACGAGCGTAGCTTGCCAGCACCACTGTGTAATGAATTAACAGACGTTCAAAGTAGTAATTTGGTAACTGTTCATAGGGAAATGGAGCGGGCTGCAAACAATGGCGTAGACAGTGAAACAGGTAGTGAACAGGGAAGCATTATCGATCGATCTCTCGGCAACAGCTCGCCTCAGGAACCCGAAATGACAGCACACAATTTTGCAAATACTGTAGATTCAGGTTTTGCGTCCTCACCGTTTTCTCAAATGAGTCAAGACACATTTTCCGCTTGTCAAAATGTGAATGTTGCCGGTGCAAATTCACTGCCGAAAAGCACTGAGGAACTTGTTTCAGACACCAGTGCATTGTTATTACAATTAATGCAACAAATGGGACAAAAGCTTGAAAAGTTAGACACAATGGAACAAAATCAGAGACAAACACAGCAACAGTTAGACACAATGGAACAAAATCAGAGACAAACACAGCAAAAGCTTCAAAAGTTAGACACAATGGAACAAAATCTTCAAAAGTTAGACACCACGCTTGAACAAACACGTGAAGATTTAACTACTGAGTTACATAACATCGAATCGAAATGTCAAAAAGTCTGTAATGACGTAAAAACACAAATTTGTGAGCATTTCCAACCTATTTTTTCGCGGCATGAAAATGCATTACAGAATGACGAAGCAGCCATAAAAGAACTGCAAACTATTGTTCATCAAAATCATGAGACCCTGCAAGCTAAAATTGACTCAGTTGCATCTACCGATTTGGTTACGCAACTTGCAAAAACTCAGGAAAACTTAAAGGACACAGTAGATACTCTGAAAATTGGTTCAGAAAGACACATGGAGGAAATTAGTTCATTATCAGAGAAAGTAGCCGAACTTTCAGATCAGTTCACTAACTTATCTACAAAGGTAGATGATGATCTGAATGACACAAGACCTGTAGCCTTCATGGACACTGAAGAGTATGAACAAATTAGAAAATTCAAACAAAACCAAAATCAAATCCGGGAAGTACAAGATCAATTGGCACAAGTAATACAAAAATTTCATATCTCAGAGGACACTCGCGCTCCAACACGGGAAGAGGAACTTAGAAATACGGATAAGCCACAAAATAATAACACAGGGCATTTCGGAAATTATGAAAGAAATTGGCAAGGTGCACCGAATTTTGAGATGGAACCGCCGACATGACGTAACAATGACGGATATGCTGCTCGCCGACATGATGATTTTGACTATAAGCTGTTCATTACTACACGTAAATTCAAAACGCTTAAGAATTCTGCCAACGACATTCATGCACAAGCATGGCTCCATCAATTCTCTCATTGTTTTCCTCCCAACTGGTCGTTAGAACACTGATTAGAATTTATGTGTGGCTATTTAGAGAATGAACCAGCTGTAAGAATGCGATCGGTCATTCACGATTGTCACAGTGAAGGAGAATTTTACCATGCCTTCCTCTCAGCATATTGGTCTCAAGCTACGCAAGACCGAGTAAAACATGGCATCATAATGATGAAACACTTCGAACAATCTGAATTTTCCAGTCTTGTGAAATATTTTGAAGACATGTTGCACAAGAATCAGTACCTGTCAAACCCATACAGCCCCTCAGAACTCATCCGCATTTGCTTAATCAAATTACCTGAACATTTACGACATATTATTTTGGCAGGGCGTTGCAAAGACGACATTGAAGCTTTTCAAGGACTCTTACAAGAATTCGAAATTGACACAGACAGTCTCGGGATGCGAAAACAGGAAAACAATCACTACAGGTCACATCCGTCACAATTCCGTGACGACAGAAGCAATAACTGGACACGACAAGCCTATTCTTCCAACGTAAACCGTGACCAAAACAGACACCACTCGTATGACAACCACTGGCAGAGTAATAGTTACAGAGAAAGATCACATTTCCGTAGTAATGAATATGACAGAGACAATCATAGAAACAGACAATTTGGCAACCAGAACTATTATTATCACAGGAGACAGAGTAACTTCAGACGCAACAGTTCAGCTCGCAGTTACGATTCAGGAAGAAATTCTCCACCACATGACCGACAAGAAAGAAATTATGAAATCTACCTACATGACGGCAGACGAGATAATCATAACGACAGACCTGAATTTCATCAGAACTGGCGGGATTCAAACAGAGCAGGGCACTTTCGACAACGTGAATTTGTTGAAGCTAGGTCTCCTAATCCCAATAACGACGCGCGCCAGCAAAGGGACAGACAATGACTCGCACCGCAGGCAGCCGCTTGCGCCGGCTGGCTCAGAGAAAGATGACATAGACGCTAACCTTGAGAAAAATTTGAATATTCTTCACCGACGTGTACCGCATGATAATAGCGTTCAAGTTGAAACTCTGAGTACTATGAAGAGTAGAGGATTGCACCACATTTCACATGTAAAACCGTTTATTAAAAGATAATCTGCTTTTTTAACTTAGTCTTTGGTATAAAACTTTTCACTTCACATTTCTAGTATGCTTTGTCAGACTTAAGAAACTGTTAACATGCAACAATGTTTGAAGTTAAATATCCAGTCTAGAACCTAGGGAACATTTTTAAACAGAAATTACGAATGCATTGTTATAGTGAACAGACGTCACAGTGTTATTGTGTGTGTACATTCTTGCTTGTTAGTTGCACGATTACGTAACCACTATAAGGCTCACATACTTAGAACATTTACGAGTACTGCTAATGAGATTTTAATGCAACATTTTGGTTTACTTGAAATTTGGTGTATCATGAGGTAAGTACATTGGCTTCTGAAGAACTTAGCTTTCGAAGGACGATAACTACGACACTTCCACAGAGATTATCTTACAGCAAGACGCACATTTAGCGCTACAGGACACGTATTTGAGTGATTAATTTCGTGCTTAAAACATGCATTTTTTATGATATTTGAAGTACAATGATACGAAGTTTTTCCGTGATACATTTCATTCCATTGCAATAATCTGTAACACCTGAGGGCATAATTACATTAATCCTCAGGGGGTTACACGCTTACTTTGTGTACCATGTGTTTGGCAAGCACAAGGAGCCCTAGCTAATATGGTATTTGCATATACAACTTTACACATCGGTACCATATTTCTCTGACACACAAATTACACAGCTATCTGAGAGATAAACATTTTTTTTACTACATCAGTGACACATGTTTACGCAATTACACAGTTGGATAACTTCATACTTATGAAATTGTATTTTGTCTGTACTTTATGAACTGTTCATATTTTTTCGGAACCATTGTGATACTATGAGAGCTTTGAACGTCGCATTTGGTAAGGGAGCATGATTTTAAAGTACGTTTGAGGTAGATGACACTAGAGCAGAGAATTTTGTTTAGGTTTTGACACTATTGGAGGAAGCTACGACGATTTTGAGATTTGACTGAGGTGTTATGATGTTATTATTACGACGATGATGTGTATTATGTTGTTGAGGAATGTTTATTAAGCTACATATTTCTCATGATGAAATATTGAAGACATGTCGATGAATATGTATATGTATAATGATGTAAGGAATAATGAGTAGTGGTTAGGGAATCTGATTTGTGGAAAAGGATATTGGAAACCAAGAATCGTAGTTTAAGAGTTATGAAATGTGTGTAAATGCGTGAATGTACCACAATGAAGACGACAATTTTTTGGACACTGTTATATTTACAGGATTTTGTTTCTACACATTTGTAATGTAAATTTTCGACCTGTGAAATTTTTATATGAGACTGTCACTGTAGCGGAAACTGCTGTCATAAATATTTCAGTAAGAAAGGTAAGTGACCTTGATGTAATGCGTTTTGGGCGCCCAGCTGAGAGGTTGTCGCCTGACAAAAGAAAGCCATTAGGTGGAGAAAAAAAAAAAGGAGGCCATTATCCTCGCTATTGACATTCCTTTGTAGAAAGCAGGTATAGGTACAGAAGCAGGTATAGGTAGGATTTTCTTGGAAAATAAATAATGAGGTAAGAAATATGTGAACATGTAAATACAGAAAGCATGCTTGGATAGGATTTTTTTGGTGGAAACAAATGTTGAAATAAGACGAAAGATCTATGGAATGAAGTTTTGGGTAGGACTGCAGTACCAAATGTTACCCTGAAAACGAACCCTGTCATTCCTTTTGTATTATTCCGCTATGTGTTTATGTATCCTTGTATATTTGTGTTCTTCCTGTCTTTATGTGTTTAGCTAATACGATTTATGTTGTGGAATTTTTTTAGTACTAAGGTACATTCACTATGATGAGGAATACTGTTATCCTCAAATATAATTTGCATTAATAATATGTTATTTACCTTGAAAATATGCTTAGACATTATTTATTCTGTTTTGTTTTAATGCTCATGTGTGAAGTTGATGTTTCAAAATTTATTCTGATCTTTTATGTATCTACTTATCTCATAATTCTCGTAACATTGATGTATATGTTTATTTCTATTCTGTTGTAAAGCCTGTACTATATATGTTATCTGTAATGTTATGTTCTTTAATGATGTATTTGGTACCTTTGTAATTGTATTCTCATGTTATAAAATTATAATTGACACCAGTTCATCAAATTAAGTAACTTGTAAGTTACATTTCACTGCACACGTTTCTGTTGGTCATAGTATATGGACAATATGTGAGAAGTAGGGACTGATAGTGTTTGCACATGTGTTAATAATTCAGCAAGGGACTGGATAACAGCATTGCTGGTTCTAAGGACATTTCAAACAAATTTTTTGTGAGTGGACATGTGGTGGTTTATGGACTTGCTATATTCTCCGCAAGACTCTTTGACGGTGATTGTGCACCTGCACAGTCGCAACAGATGGCTGCTGGCCGTCTCTACAAGGACTACAGTGGGTCTGCACCTTTGATGACCCACCAGTACCATTATTTCTACAAGGACTGCAGTGGGTCTGCATCTTTGATGGCCCACCAATACCATTATTTCTACAAGGACTAAAGTGGGTCTGCACATCTGGTGGCCCACCAATATCGTAATCCCTACCAGGACTACAATGGGTATGCTCTGTGATGACCTACCCACCAATATTCTTCAAAACTTCGAATGACTCTGCTGTGGGTTTGCTCTGTTGTGACCCATTACTTGTCTGCATGTCAAGAGTCAGCACTGTCTTTCCATTGGAAGGACAACACTACTTCTTCAAGACTGGATGGAAATCCACTACTTCTGTGTGCATTTTCTTTTACTGCTCAGACTTTGAGAAAAACACTGCTATTTTACTGTGAGGAACGATTAGGACTGTCTTTATGGACTGTGAGAAAGTTTAGCTTTTGACCAACATTGTATCAATAAGTGTGTGCATTTGATATCTTTGTTATTGTAATTATGAAAAATTTTATCAAATCATTATTGGCCACTGCCCAAAACAATTTGTAAAATTGTTTGTGGGGAGCATGGGGGCTATGTAAGTAGGCTGTTTAGGTTTTTTTATTGGTAACGCCACCTCTGTATAAAAGTCACTGGCTGTGCTGTGTGCAGTCTGTGTCTAGTTTGCATTGTTGTCTGCCATTGTAGTGTTGGGCAGCGGCAGCTGGATGTTAACAGCGCGTAGCGTTGCGCAGTTGGAGGTGAACAGCCAGCAGTGGTGGATGTGGGGAGAGAGATGGCGAAGATTTGTAATTTGTCATGAACTGCTATATATATTATGACTATTAAGGTAAATACATTGTTTGTTCTCTATTAAAATCTTTCATTTGCTAACTATGCCTATCAGTAGTTAGTGCCTTCGGTAGTTTGAATCTTTTATTTAGCTGGCAATAGTGGCGCTCGCTGTATTGCAGTAGTTCGAGTAACCAAGATTTTTGTGAGGTAAGCGATTTGTGAAATGCATAGGTTAATGTTAGTCAGGGCCATTCTTTTGTAGGGATTTCTGAAAGTCAGATTGCGTTGCACTAAAAATATTGTGTGTCAGGTTAAGCACAGTCATGTATAATTGTTAAAAAGGGGACGTTTCAATATGTGTTATTATGTGAAAGCTGTTGTCTTAGTGTCATAGCTACACCATCGAAAAGGGGGCACTCGTAAACCACATGGTCGGGAGTGCCCTCCGAAGCACCACAGTCACACTCGGGTGTAGCCTTTTTCCCAAACCGACACAAGTATGTCGGGTAGGGCCCATGACCAGTGAGAAAATGTATTAGACCCCGCGTTGGCTTGAAGTACTTCATCCCTAGCCTTTCTTTTACATTTGGCAAGAACCCGAAGGTTCCTCTGCCAGTTTCTTCTATTTCCCAAGACTGCTGCCATAAGTCCTCGCCCCTTCTACGTATTTCTCCCTTGTCCCTTACCAGTGTTCCCAGGATGTTCTCTATTTTCGCGTTGTTCCCCTTCTTGACCCAATACCATGCTGCTTGTTCTCGAATTTTTATATCTAAAGGACAGAGCCCCATTATTATTAAAAGTGCACTTCCTGGAGACGTTCTGTACGCCCCTATGGATCTTAAAAGCATGTTTCTTTGTACTCTTCTCACTGCCATGGCAGGCACCAGCCTCGTGAGCCTATGTGCACAGACTCCCGATCCATAACCCACTACTGACGTTAATATGCTATTATGGTATAACTTAATTAGGTGTGGTGGAAGATGAAATCGTTTTTGGCCTATTGAGGTAAGGTTGTTTAATAATTGTAATGCTTTTTGGGTTACGGACTCAATGTGCCTTCCAAAGTTCCACCTTTCATTGATGATGATGCCCAGGTAGCGAGTCTGTTGTCGTCTTATAACTGGTGAGCCGCCCATTCTGACTGTAGGGTTCCTTACCAGCTGTCCCTTCAGTAATAAGTACGTCGATTTTGTCGGTGAGATCGTCATCTTGGTATTTGTGCAACACAGTTGTTATTTGGTCATTGCTCTGTCTATTTTTGGCTCGATGTCCTCGCGGCTCCGGCCGCCGACCAGCAGAAGGAGGTCATCCTCGTAGGCTATCACCTCTAGCACTTCTTCATTCTGTTCCAAACTATCTAAAAGCGGTTCCATATGGATGTCCCAGAACAGGGGACCTAAGACGGAGCCCTGGGGACATCCATTAGTTATAGATGTTCCTACTCTACCGCTAGGGGGTGATAGCCAGACCTCCCGCCCTTCACAATAGCTCCTCAGGCAACCATATAGCGACCCTGGACACTCCTTCTCCCGCAAGCAGGAGAAGAGCGAAGGCCACCACAGGTTGTCAAAGGCGCCACTGATGTCAACCATGATGCCAAAAACGTACTTGTATGGGGTAGAGTCGCAGACCTCAGCCGCCAGAGCGATCGCATCAGTTGCCGATCGCCCCGGCCTGAAGCCGAACTGCCTGCCACTCATCCCACACAGCACTCGGTGTGCAGTCTGTCAGCTAGCAGTTTTTCAAATAATTTCCGAAGGATGTTCAATAGGCAAATCGGCCTATAGGACTTGACATCCGCTGGGTCCTTGTTGGGTCCCTTTTTGATTATTACGTTTGCCTCTTTCCAGATTTTCGGGAATTTTTCCTGTCTTAGGCATTCATTGTATAACTGGGTTAGTGGTGCCACCAGCTGAGGTGCCAGGAACTGCACCACCTCCGCCACAATGCCGTCTGGGCCAGGGGCTTTTCCTGTTTTTAGTGCTTTAATGTGACCAGCCACCTCCTCTTCAGAGAAGGGGTAGACTGCCCTGTTGTTAACTACTCTATCCAGATCTTGATTTCGTAACTGGGACTGGCCCTCCGTGTCGCTGGCCTCATCGTCATCAGGGAGCAAGGACCGGAGAAGGACCTCGGCAGTCTCCTGCCAGGACTCCGTCATCCCATCCCCGCGCCTGACCGTTGATAGCATCATTGCGGATCGGATCTTTTCCCTTACTAGTTTGTAAGGTATTCCCCATGGATCCAAGGCCAGCTGGTCCAGCACAAATCTTTCCCAACTGCGTATTCTAACTTCTTTCAGTTCTTTTTGAAATTTGTCTTTTGCCTCCCGGTATAGCAGTAACCATCTTTGCTTTCCCCACCAGACAACACTGCGCTGGTAGTGCCTCCTCAGCCTTCTGACAGACTGACGCATTTCCTCAAGTTCAGCTGACCATGGTGACGGGGAGGCCGCCATGGCCCTCTTCCTGGTTGGAACAGCTGCCTTAACCGCTCTGGTAACTGCGCCTACCAGTTCTTCGGCCCGCTTGTCTATGTCCAAGTCCTGTTGTGCGTCATCTTCTGGCAATGGAGGAATGTCGCACTCTCTCGCTAGTCTCTCCTAGTCAGCTCTCTTGAAGTTCAGTTGCATCTCCCACCCTGCGGCCCAGTGACAGCCTCCATTTCCTGGGCTGAACATTATAAGATTATGGTCGCTTGTTGTAGCGTTCTCTCTGACTTCCCAATTCTGAATGATGTTGGCAGAATTTGGTGTAACTAACGTTACATCTATATTGGTGCCGCGCTCCCCCCCCCCCCCCTCCCCGCTGCATAAGTGGGAGGATTGCCAGGTCTATTTGCAACCACAAGTTGTAAAGCCATAATCATATCCTCCACTTTTCCGCCATTTTCATCTCTTGTGCCACTGTACCACAGGGGGGATTTTGCATTTATATCGGCTGTTATAACCAGTTTGCGTCCCCACAACGCCGTGGCTACTCTGGATAGGTGATCCAGATGTTGTTCAATGTTATCTCCGTATTGGCAATACATATTTATAAAGGTTATAATTCCCATGGGAGCCTGTACCTCCACGACATTGCAGTGACTGGTGGAAAATTGTGCAAGTGTTGTTACACGTAGAGACTGGTTTGTGATAACAATTGCCGCTTTGGGGGCTTCCCCACTACTAGCTATTTGCCATGTAGTGGCTGCAAATTAAAGTTTCCCAGCTTGAGAGTACGGCTCCTGCAAGCAGAGTATGTCAAGCCTCTTCTCCTCCACCTCTCTTCGGAGCTCCTGCATCACAAGTCTGCTGTTATGCGTGTTTAGTTGTCCAACAGTTAATTTTGTCATTATGGGAAGTAAGTGTGCATTCTATCGTCAGGCCAAGTCTTGCTCCAATCAAATGCGACTCGACCATGAGCTAGGACTGATTGAGTGTAGATGTCATTTAAGTCAAATTTCCCCCCACGTCTGTCAAACACTTTCTTGAGTAAGTCTCGCAGGGCTCTGAAGTCGGTGGGAAGGTTCACTGACTTTAATTGTATTCTATCCACAGCCTCCATTACCGAGAAGGTGACCTTTCTTCCATCCTCATGTCCTACCCGGACCACATGTCGTAAGGCAGTGGTCAGGATAGCCGGCTGCTCCAATCTCGCCAGTTGCATACAGGCGGTAGCCTGATTACTGGGGAATCTGCCACAGTTGGGTGTGCACTGGTGCTAGTAACTGTACTTTCTTGGAGTGGTTGTTTAGTTTGTTTAGTTTCGTGAGTAGGGGCCAGGGAGGCCGCCACCACTACAGGATGCTTCTGCCGTTGAAGATTTTTATTCGGCCTTTCTCCCCGGTTTAGGGAAGGGGGAGCTGTGTTCCTGTCCGGAGAGTCAGTTTGAATGCATCTGTCCACCATAAAGGGATCTCTTTGAATTTCTTTCTCGACTGTCGTAATTTTTAAGGTGCCTGAAAGTGACCTTAAAAATTCCTTAAATCTATTAGCCCTCACAGCATCCCTCCTTCTTTTACTCAGGGACTTGTGTTTAAGCATCCTGTTAGCTGAGCTCTGCTCAGCCATAGTCGATTCTTGAAATGAGACGTTGTTCTAGCATCCGGTAAGTGGGGCAATTCTGTCCCGTGGCACCACAGGATTTCTTCCCACGATTTTTGCACGGAATGCAGACCCCTGTTGTTTTACATTCCTTGCGGTTGTGACCACTCTCACCACACTTGGAGCAAGCCGACCCCTGGTTCAGTGCCTCAGAATGTGGTCCACGTCGCCACAGTTACGGCAATGGGGTACCACGATATAGTCCCTGGTGTTAATGGCGTGAAAGCCTACATATAGTCTGCCCATTGATCTTATTCTTTTCCATAATTGCGCAGAGACCCCGGCCACGTGGTGTACCACATTACGATCTCGAGGCCCTGTTTTAAATTTCAGCTTGAAAGAGTTTTTGAATTCTTGTTCATCCACATCATCGAAATTTTGTGATCTGATTGTCTCATGTAGCTCCTCATTCGTCATAACCGTGCATACATCATACAGTATTATTAGTGGGTTTCTCTTTCTAGGTGGTTCACACTTTACAACTGCATTTAATTTTTGATTATTTAGAAGTTTCTCTTTATCCTCCTCACTGGCAACTTCTACAATTACAGAATTTCTGCTGGGTTTGACCTTTTTAATTTTAATTTTGTCCTTGACTGGGTCTATCGTTGTTGTTAACAGCTCTTGTATTCTCTTTAAGCTAGTATCTTGCCCAGGCAGGGTCCTCAAGAAGACAGCCGTGTCTGAAAGTTTAACAACTTTTTCAATGGTGTCTTTTGTTGAAATTTGCTTAGTTGGCGCCTGTGCAGCCACAGCCGCCCAAGTTTTAGTGGGTTGTTTTCTTAACCTTTCATTTTCCTTTTGTAGCTCCATAACGCGGCCTTCCAGTCTTGCATGAGCTATGGCCCAGGCCGATAGCTCATTTTTAATTGTATTAAGAGCCGCTTGACTAATTTTCCCATTTTTTACGTTTTGCTCTAAGAGCATAGTTATTCTTGTATGTCTCTGCACGACGCTCTCATCGTCTGCCTGTCCCATCCCGTCCTGTGGTGAGGGAGCAGACATCATAGAAGCCCGTAAAGGCGCACTCATATCACTCGCTTCGGTTTCTGCCATCATAGGTAACGAGTGATAAAAAGATGTGGGAGCCCGTCTCTTGCCCCGTACCGGCTCCTCTGGCATGGGGGGGGGGGGGGGGGGGGGGGGGACTGCCGCAGCTCGCCCACCGACCTCGCCCCTAGGTCAAGGTCACTCCCGAGCTGCTGGATTCAATGCGCCGTTGCCAGTGCTGGTCCCCCTCGGTGGCCCTGTCATCGACGATTTCACGCGACGCTCCTCGGCAACTGCACCTAGCACTCCGGAGAGGCAGATGCACCTCTCGTCCTTCGCCGCCTACTTGCCCGAGTTCCCACCTCTCGGCCAAGGACCCACTCCTACTCAGGTGGCGGGTCGGTCCCCCAGTCGTTCGGCGGTCTGGACCCATCTAACCTGGCCCAGGCGATGTCACCACCTCCTGGGTTTGGCAGAACACGCCCCGGTTACCCAGGGGCGCAGTGAAGCACCCTTGCCGACTTGCGCCGCGATCCCACGCCGACAAACGAAGTCGCCGGCATGGCAGAGCACCTGTTGTTCTTTGCCCTGCGAACAGAAGGGACAGATGTTCGGTCCCTCGACACAGCTCCCCCTGTGCCACGCACCCTTCGCTTTCGCATCGGGTTGGGTCGCAGCTCTCCCTTTTGTCGCAAGGCAGAATGCCGAGCTTTACGTCTGGCACCACGGGAAGGCGGAAAGAGCCACCTGGGAAGGAGAGGCTATGAGAGACGCATCACTTCCCCGACTGAGGACTGCCGCGGCACGCTCGACTGGAAGCGATACGCCCCAGTGCGAGCATCCGTGCCCTATGGCGCCCCGGCAACGGGCGGGCCCGCGCCGAAACGCGCCGTCAAGCGACTGACCTCACGCCAGACGTGATGTTTCTGGAGACTCCTCACATCGTCGACAGGTGAAGACTCAGAATAAGCGAAGACTGATATAGACGCTGTCCGACCGATATTCGAGCCCGCGATTTGTCGGTTTCGAGACAATCGCTTTACCTTTAGACAACTACATGATTGACGTCTGTGTAGGTGGTTCATCTGCAGGTTTTGATGAGTGTGTTTGCGAGTGTCAAAATACGTGACAAATGCCGTATCTTATGATTTCATTGACTTAGAATGTTAAATTACTTAAACCATCAAGGGGCCATATACAGTAACTGACGCAAATGTCAGCTTGATAGCTCCTCCACCTGTTCCTGAGAAAAAAACTGTCTTAACAGTTGGACAAGCTGACAGACAACAAAGTAATCCTGTAAGGGTTTCCTTTTTGTCAATCAATGTACGGAACCCTAATAATTGATCAAATACCCCCCTTTGACTTGTTCAATATCTTTATTAATTCCTAAGAAACCTATGCTCTCTGTATTGGACCTTTGTATCATAGAAATAATAAACATATTGAAATCATCATGCAGATACGTGTTGTTATTTGATTGCTTAAGTCTGATCATACCCACTTCCCTTCCATTATTATTTATTTCTGTACGTACTGTCAGCTTTACAGTTGCAAATAATTATCAGATACCACCAGCATATTTCCATGCTGAATCGAATATAAAGTCCATTGTGTCTTTAGTACAAGCGTGATTTTCGCCTATGCTTTTCTACCTTTCAATCGTGGAGTTTCGAGATAAGCGTTTGGGGAGACCTGTCAGTGTTAATGTGCGCAATGGAAACTTGAAAGTAAGGCGATCTTGCAATCTGGCCCTGTCACTCAAAAATATCCCCTGTGGCTAATGTTAGAGCACAAATTAAAACAATAATCATATCAATAACAGAAGGGCCAAGGATAAACTGTATTGCTACTGAAATGACAAATACTAGTGTTCACTATAGAATTTATGTTAAACACAAATAAGGAACATTACATGTCTTGTGGACTCAAACAATTGTTAACTCCATAGACTTAACTAATATTCGGAAACGCCCGCTTCTCCACAGAGTGGATACACGATCTGAAAAATACTACATGATATGCGATCTGACTATGAAAACACAAAAATACTCTGTCAATCCTCCTACTTCTGGGACTGCATTACTAAAGAGGCTATCGAAATCCGACTACAGGACGAACTAATTAATAAAGACAGCGGCCTTCAACTTAGTCAGGCTTGGAACCCTGCACTCAGCCTGGAGAGAAAGATGTGGTCGCAGAGATCGAGGACCGTCCCCGACGGTGGCAGCAGGGAGACTGCAGACCCAGTACAGACCCAGGTGCCGCTTCTCCCACCGGCTCCAGTAGCCGCCGCGCCGGCCGCACCAAAGACACCAGGATAGGAGCGGTGGACGGGGTAACGGCTAGTATATATAGGGCGCCGAGAGGAACAGCACAGCATTCGTCAGGAACCACCTGAAGATGACAGCGTGTACGTCTGCCGAAATATTGTGGAGAAATTACGACGCTACCCGGTCGGATACCCGAGAACTGTTCAAACCACACGATATGACTGACTTCGTCTGTCGCACCAAAACTGGAAGAAGCTACAGGAATCGACTATTTAGCACGTAACCTCAGAGGAGTAACCTTTATGCGTAATCCTAAGAAGCCGATGCCGTTGGCTACATCACTATAGCAAAAGCGTGCTGGTTGAAACCAACGTAACTGCCGCTGGTGAGAAAGCGGCAGATCCGCAAATGTGGTGAGAGATGAAACCTAAGACCTTAGACAGCAGACTACTGTCTATAACTGCTAAAGCAAGCCGGCCGGAGTGGCCGTGCCGTTATAGGCGCTACAGTCTGGAACCGCGTGACCGCTACGGTCGCAGGTTCGAATACTGCCTCGGGCATGGATGTGTGTGATGTCCTTAGGTTAGTTAGGTTTAAGTAGTTCTAAGTTCTAGGGGACTGATGACCACAGTAGTTAAGTCCCATAGTGCTCAGAGCCATTTGAACCATTTTGCTAAAGCAAAGCTGACGCAAACCTCCCCGCTCTAGGCGGAATTCAGCAACGTCTTACGCGCAAGTGAGCAACAACAAAGCGCTTCCAAGAAGTGTGTACCAGACGCAGGATGAGGAATCCAGGCATCCAGTATCGTCCTTAAACGTGCAGCAAAATACAGTTCCTTTACTGATCTCAAAGACACTGAGGCTAAAGTAGAATTCTTCTCTGTGAAATGACAAGAAAATGTTCCTGCTCTTTCAAGAGCGAAGCCAGGGTCTCCTGCGAGTTCCAGAGATCAAACATGAAACCCCTTAGCTAAAACTGCCAGCTCACCTCTCTTTACCTCGCGCCTAGGTACGGGTGAGCGAGCTCAGAAACCCCTCCGTCTTCATACTCAACGGTTCCGGTCACTCACACTCAAGTTTTCGTCGAATTTTCCAGAAGGCATTCCCTCTACACACGGTTTAAGCAAATGTGCCAATCTGGAACATCCGACTCAAAATATCGCGGGGACCAGCATGGTGTACGTGCCAAAACAGCTAACGTCTCGAGGAGCCAGCCCGTCACCTGGCCGCTTCCAGTTCGCCACAGCACTGTTTGAAGGAAATTGCGTCCGCGACTACATAGCGCCAGCCAGTCTCCAGCGGTCACTGTGGAACAGCTCTCGCCGTACAGACAACGCTTGTGCCCCTCGTAAAACTGGGCGCTTCGGCAATCAGCAGGGTCGGTGGCCGCATTCCTACACCTGCATTCTGGCGGCCGCCCAAGACGAGCGTCTCTTCAAGAACCAACTACTGCCGTCCTGAGACACCCCACTGGACTTGTGTCTGCCTCAAGCCGCAGAATTAAACCTCGGGCCCACGGCTTCACTAAGCTTAGACCCTACGCAGCCATTCTATAGAAAAGCCCACAACTCAGCAAATTCGTAAACTACAAGTGTTAGTATACCTGACGACATTAGTCATACTCCTTAACCTTAATAAACGATTCCAGGCCTACCAACAACTGCCTAATCTCTATACAGGGTGAAGCGAACTTCGCGCACTCGGGCTTCGCAGCGCAGATCCTCACATGCCAGCGATAAGAAAAAAAAAATGTCTGTCACAAAATTTCGTCCGGTGAGTGCATCCGGCAGAAAATGGACGTTAAAGAGTGGCAATCTGGCAACACTGTAACCACATGTCTGGTTAACCACCTGTCAGCACACAGACCTTGTACTGCACAGTTGGTGCAGTGGACAGAGCTTTGGAATAACATGCAGCAGATCGATGGTTAGGTCCTGGGTTGAGGCCTATGTTGCTTATTTGGTAAATGTAGTGCAGGTGGTACGGTATGTGGCATCTGATGTGGGTGACCAACACAAGTACAAGGATAGCGTACTAACAGTGACAAGAAAGGAGGCATGAAGGGCGACAAAACAGAAATAACAATCATCCATTTATTGCACCATTACACACGCACATCATACTCATATGTATCACGAAGGGTACATACAACGGAGTTTAACAAATTACAATGGCATATCAACTCCGCTATGACAAACAGTGTGCATAATGAAGGGCGCACACTTTTACCAATGTAAGAAATTGAAATAATACTAGCATAAAATTAACTGAAATGCCCTGAAGGAAGTGTTTATGAGAAGAATACGACGGGGCCGCAAGGGAGGAGGCAACGCAATATTCAACTAAGGTGCACCAAAACAAACAACGGACACCAGGCCGCGCCAACAACGGACACGTAAGACACGCAACTACTCTCTCCGTTGCGGTTCCGCGCGTTCCACCCAAGTAATAGCTACCTGAAACATTTTAATACTTGGAACAGTACACTAGTGATCTCATTCTTATTCTTTCACTGACTTTAATTAGCTGTAGACTCATCAGCAAAAAAAAACTAGGAAATGTTAGCCTTGATTAGAGTGGACCCATTTACACTTGTAGGTAAGTGCCCTCGCTCCTAGCTATCCGGATGTTATGGATTTATGGAAAGCATGATCTGTACGGAAGATTATCGATAATGCAATTTTCCAGCCGTTAATAGTGAAATCGACAACAGGGACAAACTCCAGTCGAGCTTCATTTAACCGTGGCGAAGGCCGAGTGCAGTAATAGCATAGTGCCATAGACGACTATTTTGCATGTGCGTGAGCTTCCTTATCTGTGTGGGTGGAAGCTTATATAGCCTCTCTGACCCTTTGGCAAGTATGTGTTTCATTCTGGATCGCCTTCTTTTTTGTCCTATCTGTACCCAGTGAACGCAGTCCTTACGTTACAAAACGACACTTATGTTTTCTGATACAGTCATTTAGAAGTAAATACGTGTATGTAGTAATTAATCAATGAAATAGTACTGAACAGAGAGAAAAATGGAATTTATGCTAAAACTAGGCTAAAAGAAGGTTTCATTGATAGGAGGCGTTTTGAGGCGTCAAGGAGAAGTCTGTTTGGTAACTGAGTGAAGTGTATGTGGGTGGTGGGCGGGGGGGGGGGGGGGCAGGGGGGAGGGGGGGAGGGGGATTGGGGGGGAGGGGGGAGTCATGGGGCCCACGAAGGGAGTAAAATTGTAGATGGAAACCTACTCACGTACAGTATGTAGGAGTACATTTGTTTTTGAGTTTATTGCTTTTGATGAGGGTATTAGTTTACACTGATACCCTGCTAGACAAACTAGTTTGGAGAGCTGCATCAAACCAGTCTTCAGACTGAAAACCACAGGACTCTGTAAGACTCTGTAATCTTTCTGCAGATAAATGCGGGACCTCGGCATTTAAATACAAAAAGCGATCTCTTCGATCATCATTTGCCTAATGTTGGACAAATATTTATTGAATGTTTGTCTAACAGTCCGCAAGTGGTGATCGAAGGAATATTTACGCCAAAAATCTACGGATACCAATATCTGAATGTTGGCACCTATATTGACTGGCCTAGAGGTGGAATCCTTCATAGACGTCGGTCAGAGGGCCTGAAGATGGCATGTTGTAGCGCTGAAACTGGTTCCTCAAATAAAATTACAACTGGAAATTTAGATGGCTGAAGGTGTTTTGATTCGACATTTTACAACAAGCAATACTTTGGGACGAAAGGTGGTCCTTCCTTCACAGGACTGGAGGAGGTAAGCGGTTGTGTCCTGAGAGGACACAAAGCAGTATCTTCATTTTTCCTCTAGAGCATGTATGCTGCGTCCTAGAGTTTCGAGAAAATCTGCGGACCGCTAGAAACACCTACAACCAGTCATAGATTCTCAATACATACATGGATAAACAGACTCCACTTTGTTTGCTGAAACGCTTCTCTTCATGAGAAGACCAATTAATATCTTGACAGGTTCATATTTTAATTAAAGGTATAGCTGTCCTGGCTATTGCATTTTAAAACTTTGGTTAGATGCGTGGAAGTTTCGCTCCAGCGTAATGAGGCACGTACATGTACTTTAGGCACAAGTGGAATCTACAGTAAAAATGCAATATAACAATATTGTATGTATGTGCTTACCATTTGACAAACCAGAGACCACCAGGACTGTAGCTATTCGGTCATTTATCGCTGTGACTGAGGCTACGGCGAAATAAAGAAATAATGAACTAACCATTATGGATCTGACTTGCTGGACCACGTTTTCATTCTGAAGATTTGACATAACGGTGCGGTACATTAGAACTCTGCTACCTCCACCCGACGAGCTACGTCCCATGCCCAGAGCACTTGCAGCAGCAGTCCGTCGTTTGAAATAAACTGGCCGCTGCACATGTATCATCGTAAGCGCCGGTAGGTCCCGACGTCACTGAAGCTTCGCAGTGGAGGTGGCAATTTTGCATTTTTTGGATCGCTCGCTGGAAAAGAATCTCGTCGACTAGCTGTCAGCATCAGATGTCACGGTAGTTTATGGAGAAAAGTATATTATCAACCACTGTATCCTTACAATGGACTATCTGTAACATAGCTGAGGGCAGAATTTGATTTTAAACATTACAGAGCAGTTTGCAATACGTCACATATCAATTGCAGAGTACTAGCAATCTTCGAAGTAACATACACCAGAAAAGGCAAATTCGTCCCTACGATCTTCATGGGTGCACCGACGCAAATCCACCTTTCACGTTGGCGGTAAATCCAGTATAGATTCCGCGTGAGCAGTAAGATAAGAATCGTTAGTGATCACACAATTGGTGTGTTCGCACTGTAGGCCCCACTACTAAGTGGAAACCATCTGAAATTTCTTCCTGAAACTTTGAAGGTTATTCCTCTGGTACAGTAACAGAATAAGTGGCTGATTCATGTTGGTACCCAAGCACACTATGAATGTGTTCAAATGTTCAAATATGTGTGAAATCCTGTGGGACTTAACTGCAAAGGTCATCAGTCCCGAAGCTTACACACACCCATGCCCGACGGGGGACTCGAACCTCCGCCGGGAACAGCTGCACAGTCCAGGACTGCAGCGCCCCAGACTGCTCGGCTAATCCCGCGCGGCAAACTATGAATGTGTGGTGGGTCAAAACATGAATGATTATTACTCTAACTTGTGAACCTAATACAGATGCGCCAAAAAAAAAAAAGTGGAGACTAGAGAACTAGATGCCTGCAGTATTTGACTATGAGCAAATTTCCGGAAAAAACTGTAATCAACGGTTACTCTTTCGGCTGTTTGTCTGCTATAAGATGGTCACTCAACCGAAACAGCATCATAAACAAAATATTCCATAAATTGACAGGCCGTGACGTCTTACATCAAAATGTTATTCATTAACTGATAACTGTGCTGCTTGACATAATGGCCTTTCGTACAATTGTTTCATAGGGCATTGTTTATTATGGTTAGTGCTGAACGTCCGGCCGATTATTCCATCACTAAAAGTAAACACTCGGGTTGGGGAAATACTGAGACAGAAGTCGGTAATGCTATCTTCAAGACATCATCGTTTCACTTGACTTTAGCGGTTGAGATACACCACGAAAACCTCAATGTCAGAAGGACGATCATTTGAACTGCTGTTCTCTCGAATGAGCGTCCACTGGGTAGAACGCTGAACACCTCAATAGTCTACTAGCTAGTTCTTTCGCGTATAACTCGTAGATGTAACGATCTAGTGCTTTCCTATCGTTCCTGCTTCACAACAGCATTCACAAGATGTATATCCTACAACTTCAATGTATATGCACTGATTTACAGTTGCGTCGATTCATGGAAGAATGTTTCGTGTATCATGAATGAAAATACAGAAACATGTGTAATATTCTATACAATATTTGTTGTTTATTTTACAAACCAGTTGCTGAGGACTATGCAACAGAGTCTGAACTTCACTCTACAGTGGACACTGAAGAAGGTCCCCGTAGAGGGGTCTAAATGTCGGTTGTTTGAAGAAATATAACGATGCCTAACAATACAGAAGATTTTAACATCAGTGACAACGACCACGAAAACCTGCAGACATACATAGTGTCCAAACCTGTTGGTCTCATATAAACAGCAGTTCGATAAGGCAATTATGTTTTTTTTTTCAGGTAACACTGAAACTGCACGAGGAACCAATTCCCTCAGTAGTGAAAATTTCAATAATTCGGTAGTACTACATGGCTTCATGGGTGACATTTCACAACAGTCCGTGTCCACCTAATGTGAAGGCATTAATAGTATGGTGAACGTAAGATGAAGAATAGTGATTCGGAACAAATCCAGCTGGTATATGTATTGGAAACAGCTGGAAATTAAAGATGTTCGCGCTACTAGGCGCCATCCAACGAAAGCTATTAAAATCCAACGAGAATTTGGTCACTTCACGGTGCCGGGACATATAAATAGCGCGTATGCAATCAAAGAACATCTCTGTGTATGTGCCGTTATTTTGATACATCTCTTTACTAACGAAGTTTGTCAGCCCTCTGCCATCTGACAGCGACAACAATGATGAAATTGCTCATGTAGCCGATGCATTAATTTCCTTCGTTATTTCGCAATGCCCGGATCGCCGTCATAATGCGCCATAACTGTACCATCAGAGCAGTTCCGCGCTGATTGTTTAACGTGTCATGTGTCTCGTCCGGCCGTTCTGAAATGGTATCGACACATTATAATGAGATTTGCCCCACGGCCTATCGATTAGCAGAAACAGTCCACTCCATATCCCATGCGGCGTCCGGCAATTACGTCAAAACATTTTGCCTCACAGATGCAATCGTAATGCGACGCAAGTGCGATATGAATTACTCCTTTAGGTCGTACGACGTCAATTGCTTTGATACACAAATTAATTAAGTTCATCAGGACAGACGGATTACCATGTGCCTAAAGAGCTGTCGTAGTGCTAGAATATACGAGGTGATTCATATAGAAATATAAATTCGGAGCTCTGCAGCTAAACGAAAAAGATGTCTCAAGAGTTGATTTTACTTGGTGGTGGTGTGGAAAGTTCTCTCCGAATTTTTACTGTTCCTTTGTTAATGAAGATTACGGTGAAATATATTCCCACTATAAATTAGATGTGTAAGTGATACATAGCACGTCGTTATAGCAGAAGTGTTCTTTGGCCTTATGTTTATGAAAATGAATACTACGTTACTGTCTCCATTTGTAATTGAGTAGCAGAACGTGAATATACTTGATACTAAATGCTCAAGAATGTGAAATTTACTTTTACCTGTTGTTAAATGTTACTACACGATTACACTCATAACTAGTCACCACCGTGAGCATAGAACCTTTAGTACTATACAGGTTAGCTATACTAGAAATTACTGTGTGTTTCTTTAGCATGAATGTTGGTTAATATGACGGACAAGGTATATTGTACTAGTGTCGTGAACCTTCTCGTCTCCTCTCTGCCTCTTTTGTTATTGATAACCTTTCCTTTTACAACAAACTATGTAACCTTTTCTTAGGATTTCTATCTCTTGCTTAATAATAACAAATGAAATCTTCCTTTTGAAATTTATTCTCTTTCTCTATCTTCGCATACAAATTTAATTGCTGCTTATTAAAAGTAATTTTCTGATTATTTCGACGAAACATAGAATGTGTCATCGTCGTGGCCCTCAGTCTTTATCTGCAATAACCCAAAACTGTTCCTTACCTTTTTTACTGTTACTGGATCGCCATCTGACTGCTACATCGAACTGCGACATGAATATACTTACTCTGTTTTACTACACTCTATTAGCTGCTGGTGGGCTTTCATAATAAGTGGCTGTATTTATTACCAAAGCTGACGTTATTCTTTAATAGCAAAGATGACGTTATTCTTTAATTAATTTGACTGAAGTTACGTAATTCATAGTTAAACTTTTGCTTGACAACAATAAAATTTTGCGAAGTTTTACGTTGATGGTTTTTGGGATGGATTATAATCAGTAATGCAATATTGCTGGCAAAAGTTAATTATATTCTGAATGAAATGATTTTACAAACGTTCAAATGGGGCTTACTTTTTACAATAATCTTACAACTAGCTATGCGCAAACACACCTTCAGTAGTCTTGAGTTTCTCAAAAAATTAATTCAATAATATTAGTTCCTCTTATTATAATAGTTAGCTGATGTCTCTGTACATCCGTTTATAATCTCTTGTAAATCATAGCTGGTGGCTGGCAGGCTCACCGCTTCTCTCAACCTCTCGCTTCACACCTGCTACCGACTCGCTTCACTTCTCGCTTACTACTGACCTCCTACGAACGCTAAAGTGCCGTTTCTCCTGCCAACAATGCTTTCTGGTGCAGACAATCCCTGCTACCATTACAAAATGTATCACTGTAACTCTTTTCTTATGTATCCATACGCGGTCTCTCCCGCCCTTTTAAAAATTATATCAATTTGCGGCCTCTCTTGTCAACAATACTTTGGTGCAGACATTCCCTGCTACCACAATTATTTCCAACATGACAAATATTAATTATTCCTACTTAATCCTATTAATAAAATGTAAACAACTTTCATAAATTGTGATTTGACAACAAACGATAGAAATATACACGTCTTATAGTCGGAGAACGTGAAGCCAGATAGGAGTGTTGCCGTTAATGTGTCGCGATTATAGCGTTTGTCCTAATTCCTGTAACCTTGTCGTTAAAATGCAAATTATAGTGCAGGTGGTTACTGATTCTTTTCTCCCACGATTTTTGGATGCAACGATTTTGAATATAGTAGGTCGACTGCTTTATGTCGCTGGCGCATGCATTTTGTGACACTGTGGTGCCATCAGCTAGTACACACGATTAGTGCCGTTTCGGTCCGATGCCAGGCGGTCAACACAAGGTGACAATTAATCAGCAGAACAAACGACAGAGCCACAAATTGCTTCTTCGATGTGTAGATCGAACAGTAGGAGCGGAAGACTGCATCCCTGTCTTAAATCATTTTTCACCTGAACACTTCATTCTTGGTCTTCCATTCTTATGGTTCCG
Source organism: Schistocerca americana (assembly GCF_021461395.2). Taxonomy (NCBI): domain Eukaryota; kingdom Metazoa; phylum Arthropoda; class Insecta; order Orthoptera; family Acrididae; genus Schistocerca; species Schistocerca americana. The sequence goes on along the minus strand of NC_060121.1, from coordinate 351,366,127 downwards.
TCTTGGCTTTTACACCGTTTATAGTATTCGAACCCTTTTCTAGGTCTTGTTCTTGCTACTAGTATGATGTGTTCTTTCTCCACTGAACGAGAATTAAATAGTAGAGCTCTGTACATGAGTGTCTTGCTGACTGAATTTAAGGTTCTTGTTTCCATTGTCGAGGTATAGGATGTTGAATTCACGCACGATAAATGTTACTGCGGCCTCAAACATTTTAGCCGTTACCTTGATCCTACCATACCCTTCCGAATGTCAGTGAAGTTCACTGATTTCAAAAGTGCCAATTCAGCTGACATATTTGATGTCTTATGCTCATGAACAAGGCGTAATGAGAGCACTAAAACTGTGTATAGGTACCATTAAATTCATTTATCACCATCCTAACCAGATATTTATATACTGATTCCCTCTGTAAAGTTTTCTTATTCAACTGAATTGCTAATTCGTTTGCGTATCATCTCTGCTTATCAGAAGTTTTCCCTGTTTCTTTGATGTATAAATGATAATATTACTTAAAAATACAACTCTTCGGTAGCAAAGGTAAAAAATTTTCAACTCTACCTAGGTTTCAACTGCTCTAAGGCAGCCTTCATCAGAAGTAAAACATTTTTACATTACATAGAGTAAATAGTTATGAAATGGTTTAGAGCAACAGTGCTCACGTTAAAGATAAAAATATATTTGTACATTATAAAATTTTCCTAGGAATGCACAACTTGATTAAGACGTGCCGCTAAGTGTCGCGTGTGCGGCCGGCACTGTAAGCAGCGTGCCGGCCGCACCGCGACTCTTAGCCCTAGGAAAATTTTATATTTATTAAATTATTTAGCAATACTTCGCATTCTGTTTGTTAAGTATGATTTAGTCGGCGATGAAGCCGATAAATCTCAAGCTTGTCCAAAAAAACACCAAGATCAACAGAAACAAAGCTTTGGACTAAAAAATGGCAGATGGCGATATTTCTGCAGAGGCCTCAACACAGCACGTCTCTATACTACACCTTTTCGTCTGGGGTAGTACTTATAGGCACAGGATTTCATCGGAAAACACTGTAGCGTCTTTGTGCTTGCTGTCTAAGCCACCTCCGTGCCTGGCTGGCGAGAAAGAAATAGCGGACCAGACCACGACAGGCACTTGAGCGCGAGTTACGGCCAGCCCAGGAGGATTGAAAGGATGGCTCGATTTCCGGTGCTGGCGGCCCTTGGCCCTGGCGCCTGCAACAACCTGCCTATCGGCTCCCTCCTCCACCCCACCCCCTTCCCAGTACCTTTGCCGCTGCTTCTCGCTCTCCCTGGCAGCTCTCAGCCTGCAATTACTCGGGCCTGCTGCTGGCTGTCTTTCGCCGCCCGTTTTAATTACTCCACGCCATTTCGCACCTGCTCCGAACCTTCGCTGCTGTGAACCCTACCCTTTATAACCCCACCCCCGCACGGCAGACCTTCGCAGCCGGCTGAAAGGAGAGCCAGACACAGCAACTCCGCCCACATTGTGTTCGGCCGGTGCCCCCACCCAGTTCTGCGGGTGCTATTACCTGATTCTGATGTTCCCGCTGGGCTACATTCAGCCTCAGAGCGCACACCAGAAAAGAGTAAGCGTTTTATCAGCGACTTCTGACGCAGGAGACGGCAGGCTGAGGCTTGCAGAAAACCGACCGTCTCCCAGTACAATTTATTCCACAGAGACAAGAAATCCCAAGGTGTATAAGAAATCTTTCTGGAATTTGCATGGTGTCATCATCTTCAAGTAGGATCAGTGCACCAGATAGCGAAATAGTCACACCTAACGCAGGGGGATTGAAGAGTAGTAGATTTTAGTAGGTGCACTATAAAGCAGTTTCAACAAAACGTTCCATGTGTCCAGCTTTCCTTGGTTACTAAGATGCGGCTATTCGAATATAGCTCAAACAAATAGTCACAGATGGTGTTAAGCAAATGCAGATAATGAAGTTCAAAATTTCTCTTCATATATTCCATCAGCGTGCCTATGGAATACTGTCTCAGGTACGCTACTGGATTCGTGATTTCCTGTCAGAGAGGTCACAGTTCTTGGTAATTGACGGAAGGTCAACGAGTAGAACAAAAATGATTTCTGGCTTTCCCTAAGGTAGCGTTAAAGACCCTCTGCTGTACCTTATCTACATAAATGACTGAATAGCCGTCTTAGGTTGTTTGCAGATGATGCTGTCATTTATCGTCTAGTAAAGTACCAGAAGATCAAAACCAATTGTAAAACGATTTGAGAAAATACGCTAGTGATCAAAAGTATCCGGACACTCACAAAAACATACGTTTTACATATTAGATGCATTGGCATGCCACCTACTGCCAGGTACTCCATATCAGCGAAATCAGTATTCATTAGACATCGTGAGAGAGCAGAATGGGGCGCTCCGCGGAACTCACGGACTTCAACATGGTCAGGTATTTGGGGGTCACTTGTGTCATAGTCTGCACGCTAGACTTCCGCACGCTTAAACGTCTCTAGGTCCACTGTTTCCGATGTGATAGTGAAGTGGAAACGTGAAAGGACACGTACAGCACAAAAGCGTACAGGCCGACCGAGTCTGCTGACTGACACAGACCGCCGACAGTTGAAGAGGATCTTAATGTGTATTAGCCAGGCATCTATCCAGACCATCACACAGGAATTCCAGAATGCATCAGGATCCACTGCATGTTATATGACAGTTAGATAGGAGGTGAGAAAACTTGGATTTCATGGTCGAGCGACTTCTCATAAACCATAAATCACGTCGGTACATGCTAAACGGCGGATCCCTTAGTGTAAGGAGCGTAAGCATTGGAAGATTTAACAGTGGTCTGACGAATCACGGTACGCAATGTGGCGACCCGACAGCAGGTTGTGGGTATGGCGAATGCCCTGTAAACGTCATCTGCCAGCGTGTGTAGTGCCAACTTTAAAATTCGGAGACGGTAGTGTTATGGTAGAGGGAACTATTACAGCACAGGCCTACATTGATGTTTTAAGCCCCTTCTTGCTTCCCACTGTTGAAGAGCAATTCGGGGATTGCCATTGCATCTTTCAACACGATCGAGCACCCGTTCATAACGCAAGGCCTGTGACGGAGGGGTTACACGACAATAACATCCCTGTAAGGGACTGGCCTGCACAAAGGCGTGACCTGAATCCTACAAAATACCTTCGGGATGTTTTGGAACGCCGACTTCGTGTCAGGTCTCACCGACAGACATCGATACCTCTCCTCAGTGCAGCACTCCGTGAACAACGGGCTGCCATTCCCCAAGAAACCTTCCAGCAACTGATTGAACGAATGCGTGCGAGAGTGGAAGCTGTCATCAAGGCTAAGGGTGGACCAACACCATGCTGAATTCTGGCATTACCGATGGAGATCGCCACAAACTTGTAAGTCATTTTCAGCCAGGTGTTCGGATACTTCTGATCACTTAGCGTATTTGTATGGTGCTAAAATTGGCAGTTAACCTTAAATAATGAAATGTGCGAGGTGATCCACATGAATGCTAAAAGGAATCCGTTAAACTTTGTTTACACGATAAATCAATCAAACCTAAATGTCGTAAATTCAACTAAATACCTGGAAATTACAATTACGAACAACTTAAATTGTAATGAACACAAAGAAAATATTGTGGGGAAGGCGAAACACAGACTGCGTTTTATTGGCACAACACTCAAAATTGCAACAGATCTACTTAAGTGACTGCCTACACTACGCTTGTCCGTCCTCTTTTCGAGTACTGCTTCGTGGTGTGGGATCTTTATCAGACAGGGTCAACGGAGTAAATCGAGAAAGTGCAGAGAAGAGCAACACATTTTGTGCTATCGAGAAATAGCAGAGAAAGTCTCATGGACGTGTTACAGGATTTGGGGTGGACATCATTAAAACAAAGAAGAAACGATCATCATAATAAAATATGGGAAATCACAGTGCGCACGAAAAGATATAGGTGTCCGTTCTATCGGCACGCTGTTCGAGAGTGAAATAAAATAGAGGAGGGTTATTGTGAAGGTGGTTCAGTGAACCCTCTGCTAGGCACTTAATTGTGATTTGCAGAGTATCCATGTAGATGTTGATGTGGATGCAGACTTCGATGAGCTTCCGAGTTCTCCTGACAATCAAGAGCAGCTTTTCTGAGGTCATCCTGACGTTGTATAATGATTCCAGCACTATTTGTAAACCGAACGATCAGTTCGTCTCTTGTTTTTAATTTTCCTTTGTAAATTTCGCATTAAACCACCCTCAGACTCAGGTGCCGCGAGTTTGTTGGCCAGGAAACGTGCCGATCCATTTTCCTGCGAAAGGTTTGGCTCAGGCATGGGTAATCTTTGGTGACCTGTGGGCCTGATTCAAATACATACTTCAGTCGGCAGGATGTTTAGTCACGTGACACGACTGCAGTGCTCGTAGCTCATGAATTCAAAACTGTGGCACCATGATTTTATTAGGCAACGAACCGATATGAATAGCACCTCTTTCCCTTTCATACGCACGTTTTCGATAGTACTTTCACTTTATCTCGACCACATCTACGGATCTTAGCATTTAAATGCGTATTGTGGATTGTTTGTTTACTTGCGACGTTTTACAATATCTGTCTTAAAAACTTTCATTGCAAAATTCTAGAGGGTTGACTGAAAAGTAATTCTTCCAGCTTCCTAACTCTTCAACAGTTGGCAGCATTGATATGCGGCTGGTACTGGCTTGTTCCGTAGCCGCATCTCTACAGCTCCAGTTAGGCGGGAAGCCTTAGCATTGAACGGTTGTGTTGTTACAGTGTAAAGTATGGATCCCTGCGCAGACGGTCGATCAGTGCGATTTAAGAAACGTGAGTCATTAAATTCTTGACAACAGAAGGTGTCACCCCAAAGGAGATTCATCAGAGAATGAAAGCAGTTTATGGTGACTGTGTTGATGTGTGGACTGTGTGTCGTTGGGAAAGTAAGTTTAATGATGTTGAGGCGGGAACATCTGACCTGCGTATCTAAAATCTAGCAACTGTTAGGGCATGAACATGACATCCTGCTGTTGCTAGGTTTGAGATACAGATGATAATGGGGCTAAAACCCCTAAACCGTTCAAGTGTATAGCGACGTTTGTCGTGCAAGGCTTCGCTCAATAAAGTATTTTACCGCTGTGGCGGATTTGTTTACCGTGAACGTAAAGAAAAATAAAGTACCAAATATGTAAATTACTGTAAACATCTCAGGATGGGAGGCCTGGCATCTTGAAATGCCATCATGGAAAAATAAAAGGCCAAAGGCCAACATTTCTTCGTTCATTTTAAAAAGTTTAAAAGCTTAAATCGCTTCTACTTAGCATATATCGGCTGTATTATATAGAAACACAAACTGAAAGAAAAAAGAAAAAATGCGCTGGCTGTTGGTGGCCGAGCGGTTCTAGGCGCTTCAGTCTGGAACCGCGACCGCTACGGTCGCAGGTTCGAATCCTGCCTCGGGCATGGATGTGTGTGATGTCCTTAGGTTAGTTAGGTTTAAGTAGTTCTAAGTTCTAGGGGACAGATGACCTGAGATGTTAAGTACCATAGTGCTCAGAGCCATTTGAACCACTTGAAAAAATGCTAGCAATAGAATGGTGAATTATCAAGCGGATAAGACTCGCCTGATACGATCAGTGCGTACTGATAGTACTGAGAATAGACCATGTGAGGTCCCCATTTACTTCCAGTGACATTACTACCATCGCAGGTGATATGCACGAATCATATGTTGTTAGCACAATAAGAAAAGGTCGAAACCACTCAAACTCATGACAGCAGAACTTGCTAAAACTTCTACAGACTCTAGGACCAATAAGAAAGCAGTACTCGTGTAGAGAGCCGAGCGTCGGCGGAAATATCGGAAAATGCGTACCGAACGGAGTACAATGCGAGTGCCTCGTTCTCCCTCCCACGAATTTCTTGCGGGGGGGGCCCCTGTTTGAAACCAGTAGTAGGTCGGATCCGGGCCGCGGCTTGCCGGTTGCCGTAGTTTTCGTGGTGTGTCACCTGACGAATAGAAATGTGCGGCGTGTTCTTGATACTGGCATGTGTGCAAGTGGTTTCAGGTAAATTCCTGGATGTTTCCTTTGCAGGGGTACTGCCGACTTCCTTCCCAGTCCTTCACTAACCCGATGGGACCGATGACCTCGCTGTTTGGTCCCCTCCCAGAAATCAACCAACCAACCAACGAGACTACTCGGTGATTTGCAAGAATTCCAGCCGTCTACCTTCATTTCCTTCCCGAACTTGTTAAATCCGGTATAAATTTTATGGACACAGACTGTCCGCCATATCTTTGCATGTGTAACACCCATAAGTGTAGAAATTCTACTTGTGCTTGTTAAAAGATTACATTCTGCCAGCTGAATAATGTCTTCTGTTCTATCCACATCCAGATCATTTGTACATTCGGATGACATGTGACATCTGGGCACTGCATCATTCTCAAGCAGTTTCCGGAAGACAGAAGTAAACACTCTTGAATCTGGTAATCTACGGTACAGGAAATCGACTGCCATGTTCTAAGTAGCAGCAGCGTGCCCATTGCAAAAACCGCACACAAATGCCATATCAGCACACTCAGCATTTGTAAATACATGTGGCATGCTTAAACGGTACACCAGAAGGGACCAACAAAGACAAACACAACCATAGTTTTTTAAGAAACACACCGCCATTTGACTACTTTACTGTTTGTATAAGTACAACTCAGGTTTCGGCCCTTTATGCCATACCAGTTGAAAAATTCAAATATGTAAACTCAAACATAAATAAGTTCACTACTTGAACTTCAAAACAAAATAGACTGGAATGACAACACGCGAAACAAAACCTTATCTCTGTAACAAGCAGTAACCAATAATGTTGGACACATATTACATGGAGTGTTTTACTCGAGTTTGGCTATACTACCATCACCTTAGATGTTTCTGGTTTCGGCTCTTTATGCCATCCAACTGAAAAATTCGAATATTTAAACTCAAACATAAGTTCACTACTTGAAATAAAAAACAAAATTGATTGGAATACCAACACGTGAAATGAAAACTTTTCTCTGTAACAAGCAGTAACCAATAATGTTCGACACATATTACATGGAGTGTATTACCCGAGTTTGGTTATACTACAATCATCTTAAATGTTTAATATTCCTGCTGAAACATTCCAGCTGTATCAGACACGTGTAAGCATTCATTTCAATAAAAAATGAATAGAAAATTTCAGAAAGTATTACAACATAAATCAAATTTGCCCAAACTAATAACTCTGCGAATCCTAATCATCTAAAATCTAAGGTGAAATCAACGCTTTGCGCAGCGACTAGCTGTTGACCTTCGAAATAAACAAATGTAACGTACCGCGCAGCCGTTACCTTCCAACTGAGTTATGGTCAATAAATAACTGGAAACAGCAACAATCGTCTGGAGGTACAAAAGTGGAGTGATTACATAAAAATCAGACAAGTGTGAGAGCCACTCGTGCTCTGAGGGTTCCGTACAAAGTTAATTATGTATACAGACAGTTCATATATAGGTTTTCATGAGTTTGCGAGTATCGGAATATAGCATACATGGCCATATCTTTTGACTGGATTGACTTGCAAGCTTAAACCTTTTACACCGCCAAGCAGTTGTGGATCCAGGATTTTGACGCGAATTTCCACTGGATACTTCTACCTGATCCTAAAAAAAGGGGACTGGGATAGACAGACAGACGGACAACAAGGTGAACCTATTAGGGATCCGCTCCTACAGATTGAGATAAGGAGTCCTAAAAACTGAGTATACTGGACAAAAAATCTAGTCACACCCAGGAGATGTCACGCTAAGGCTGTGTATTCTCCTCCATTCTTGATAATGGCTCTATTTGGGAAGAAAGAGAGATCAGACATTTCTCCACGTGTGCCATATCCAGATAAAGTCGCTCGTTGATTACATCCCTGAATTACGGTGATGTTGCTACATTCGATCTACTGTTCAGAACAGCTCCAGATATTTTCTAAGCAATTAAGATCAGGTGCAGAAAACTTGTACACAGGGCAACCACAGCTGTGACTAATAATCTTGGGGATTAAGAAACCGCTTCAGCCGTATTTAATCGTTTTATTATCAGATCGCAACCGGTTTTGTGGCACTGAAAACCACATCTTTAGGTGACATCTAACTAAGAGCAAAGTAGCCTGGAACATAGAACCTAACATTCGTTGTCTGGCCAAACAAATATACCGCGAAACGGCGGCGCGTCAATGAATCAAGATCAGCCGGATGTAGTATTTTGATTAATTGGCGTACCGCCATTAAGCAGTTTATTAGTTTGGTCAGATAACGAAAGTTTGTTTCCATGTTCAGGGCAACTTAGCTCTTATGACTTACTTACACGTTACATGAGAATGCGGTTTTCATTGCCACGAAACCGGTTATGATCTGATAATAAAACGATTAAATACGGCTGAAACGGGTATTTAGTGCCCAAGGTAAGATAAGGTGGTTTAGCGCCAGCTGAGGTGTGATGGCAGGCCTGAATGTTTCTTCAAACCAGGAATTTAAGTTTGAAGCCCTGTGAACACGGCTTCCGCCCTCTTAGAACAAGGGAGGGTCCACAGTATATTAACCATCGAGAAGATGTACAAGAAAGTGCAACACTTGGTCACAGAGAATTCTGTATTAATTACCACAAAGAAAATACGAACTTACTGAACATCTTAAAAACTGTGTGATTGGATTGAAGCATTTCTAGAAAACAGAACACGGCATGTTATTCTGAACGGAGAGATGTCTTTCTAAGCAGAAGTAACTTGGCTCCTGCCCAAAAACAATTGTTACGGGACCGTTAATTTTCAGAATATATGAAGATTTCATAATAAAATTCTGTCGCCAGTTGCAAATATAATTTTATTTTCCTTTACTGGGTTCGATAAATTAATTTGTCTCATTCATAAACCTACAAATATTGGGATGTTGTATATCTTTAAACCTTGGGTGTACATTTGTGTAAAGTATAAGAAGTGTGTTACAGAAACTTACGTAGTATTGGTATTTATATCTGCTAACCGAATACTACGTAAGATTTGTAATACATTTCCTACACTTCACCCTCCCTTGTTCTAAGAGGGCGGAAGCCGTGTTCACAGGGCTTCAAACTTAAATTCCTGGTTTGAAGAAACATTCAGGCCTGCCAGTGCCCCTCGCGGCAGGTAGTGCCTAACAAAGGGACAAACCAGTCTGCCACCCTACTACAGGCTGCTCGGCGGAACGCGTCAGAGCTTTTAGCAGCTCACTGCAACATCCAGTCTTTACCTGCGCATTACGAAGAACTTAGCCTCCTCTTCAACCAACTAAACTACCACGTAATCCTCTTATCCGAAACGTGGTTGAAACCACACATATCCTCTGCATCTTTTCATCTCCCAGGGTACACATTTCTTAGGGCAGACAGATCAAAAAAGCGAGGTGGCGGGGTCGGCGCGTATATACGAACAGATCTCAAAGCGAAAGTCTTATGTACGTCAAATCCTGCTGAAGAAAAAGAGGCTGAATTCATGTTCATTGAAATAAATATACAAAGTCGGAAATTCTTGACTGGCGTCGTGTACAAGCCGCCAAAAATAAGCTCAATGAGTTCCTTCCAGTCGGAATTACATTCATTTCAGTGCCAATACGAACATGTCATCGTAATGGGTGACTTGAACATAGACCTGCTAAGAGACACTCCCTCCGCAATAAACCTAAGAAGACTGTTTAGTTGCAATAGCATGAACATTCTTCCATTACAACCTACACACCATACGGCGCACAGTCATACTCTTATAGACGTAATCGCAACGAAACAGACTGACAAAGTAAGAGATGTTGGTCAAACATCGGCCCCTGGCCTCTCAGCACATGATGTAATATTCCTGGCCTACTCTGTGCAGCCCCCAAGGATCAAATCGCGTTACATAACTTGTAGGAACATGAAACGTATTGACCTTGATGCTCTAACAGCCGATTGCTCAGAAATCTTATGGCATCAAATAATCAGAAAACCCACAATCGACGGCAAAATTAATGAACTTGGTGATAAGCTCACTGCCCTCTATGACAAACATGCACCTGTGCGCACAATCCGTGTAAGAAAATCTCCTGCTCCATGGCTGACAGCTGAATTACGTCAAATGATGACTAATAGGGATGCTGCCCACAGGCGTTTCAAGGCAGATCCGAAACCCGAGCGTTTCGAAGAATATAGAAAGCTACGGAACAGAGTGAAACAATGCATTCGCAATGCTAAAATCAGGCACGCTCGCTCCCTTGTATGCAGCGATCTGACGCCCACGACTCTATGGAAGAATCTCCGTAGCTTGGGGGTCGGAAAGGCAAAATCGGAAACTACTTTTCATGTGTCAGCTAACGAATTAAATGAATTCTTCTCTGCACCTCTGAATACCAGCACAGCTGATAATTACCGTCCACAAGAATCCCCAAACAGGATAACTAACAACGATACCTTCCATCTAAAACATGTAACAACAAATACGGCAAGAAAAGCAATAATGAGAATCTCTTCTGATGCAATAGGCAACGACAGTATCGGTATAACCATGATTAAGAATGTTGCCGATATCTTAGTACCTGTCTTAACTGACATATTTAATTTTTCCCTCGTGAACGGAATATATCCCACTGCATGGAAAAGAAGCCTAATTCGACCCATCCCTAAGATCGAAAACCCGCAATTGCCTAGTGATTACCGACCAATTAGCATACTGCCTGCTGTTTCCAAAGCGCTTGAGTATATTGTTCATGACCAAATCACTGAACACTTGCATGAATTCAGCCTATATGACAAATTTCAATCCGGTTTCCGTAAACATCACAGCACAAACACTGCTCTAATTAAAGTAACTGATGACCTGAAATATGCCATCGACAATCGAAAGGCAACAATATTGACGCTACTGGACTTCAGCAAAGCTTTCGACACTGTTAACTTTGACATATTGCTCAGAAAAATGCAACAGCTTAATTTCTCTGATAGTACAATGAGATGGTTTGAAAGCTACTTAAAAGACAGACAGCAATGTGTTGTCTGCGTAAATGAAAAATCTTCCTGGAAACATGTTTCCTCGGGAGTGCCACAAGGATCAGTCTTAGGACCACTTTTGTTTTCTTTATATGTCAACGATATTTCGTCGGTTCTGTCCTCCTGTAAATATCATTTCTATGCCGACGACCTCCAGCTCTACCTAAGCGTCAGACCTGAAGATGTAAACACTGCAATCGCTCAGATGAATGATGATCTGTCTTCAGTAGTGAGATGGGCGAAAAACCTGGGGCTTAAACTAAATGCAAAAAAGACGCAAGTAATCTTAATAGCCCATCAGAAATTAATAAGTTTAGATTTCCGCGAACGGCTACCTCCTATTCTGCTCGACGGTACTCCAATACCATACCAGAAAACAGTGAAGAACTTGGGTGTAACTTTGGATGAGCATCTCAACTGGGCGGAGAATACAGTCGCAGTGTGCCGAAAGACGTCTGCTTGTCTCTATGCTCTCAAAAAGTTTCGGAACATATTTCCACAGGACTTGAAACGCCAGCTCGTGCAAGCACTCGTTCTACCGAACCTCCACTATTGTGATGTGATTCAACAAGGCATGAGTAGTGAAAACAAAAGACGGCTAGAGCTAACCATGAATGCCTGTGTGCGTTACACCTGCAACATTCGCCGATATGATCATGTTAGTGCTTCATACTCCGTGCTAGGGTGGCTGCGGCCGGACAAATTGCGTGACTACCACACTCTATGTCTACTCCACCGACTCCTCATCGCACAAGCACCCCAGTACCTTCCTTCAGAGATTAAAAACCTGTCATATCATCATAATCGAAACACGAGGTCACTCTTATTTGGTATCCTAACTGTGCCCACTCACAAAACAAAAACTTTTGCAAACTCCTTCTCAGTTGCCGCTGTCCGCCTCTGGAACAAACTGCCCCTTACCTTGCGCAAAATTCGATCTCCTGCTGCTTTTAAGAAGAAGTTGAAGCATTTCCTACTATCATCCTCACAAAGTTCTCCACAAAATTAATGTACAAGAACAATCCCCTCATCTGTCAAATAGCAAAGCTAGCGTCTCCTATCTTGCTCCTGAGATGCCTTCCTCTTCATCTTTCTCTATTAGCCACGCAATCTGCTTTTCCTTTATATTTCCTTAATTATGTTTCATCATGTCTCTATTCTTCTCCTCCCTTCACCATGAGTCTCCCTCAAACTCCCTGCTGCCGGCACTCCTATCTAAAATCTGTCTCTTCAATAATGTCTAATTATAACAGTACTTGTGACCTAAGAATATAAACTCTATATGTATGTATTTTTCCAGGTGTACCTTTCAAATTGTTTATTTCACTTTTTGTACTAGATTTAGTTTAACATGCCTACTAAAACATATGAATGTAAAATAAGTAGAATGCCTGGTTAGATGTAAGAGAGGGCCTGATGGCCCTAATCTTGCCAGGTTAAATAAATCAATAAATAAATAAATAAATAAATGTATAGCCAAAGTCTATGAATTTATAATATCCGTAATTTTGTTGGCTTCAGACGATGAATTAGTTTGTCAAAAGTGGTAAAGCAAAATAAAAATAAATTTGCAGCTAATGACTAAATTTTATTCTAAAATATATACTACATTTCCTTACAGTTACGAATAAAATAATAGATAAATGATCTAGTAGATAAAGTCGGAAGTTCCTTGAGGCTTCTCGTGGGTGATGCCGCTGTACACACAGAAGTCGCGACGCTAGAAAATTGTAATGAAATGCAGTAGAACTTGCAGAGGATCTACCCCTGGTACAGGGATCCTCAGCATAAAGAAATGTTATCTATTTCGCACACATAGACAGAAAGACCTTTACTGTATGATCACACGATTGCAGAACTGTCACTGGAAGCAATTACTTCCATAAAATATCTAGGAGCATGCGTACGGCGTGAGTTGCAGCGGAGTGACCATATAAAATTAATGGCTGGTCAGACAGATGTCAAGCTGAGATTCATTGGAAGAATCCTAGCTTATAAAACATTCGTTCAGCCAATACTTGAATATTGCTCGGCAGTCTGGAATCCATACCAGATAGAATTGACAGAAGACACAGAGAAATACAAATAAGGGCAACACGTTTCGTTGCAGGTTTATTCAATAAGCGCGAAAGCGTCACGGAGATCCTCAGCCAACACCAGTGGCAGACGCTGTAAGAAACGCGTTCTGCACCACGGTAATAATAAATGTCGTGTGACTAGGGCCTACCGTCGGGTAGTCCGTTCGCCGGGTGCAAGTCTTTCGAGTTGACACCACTTCCGCGACTTGCGCGTCGATGGTATGAAATGATGATGATTAAGACAACACAACACCCATTCCCTGAGATGCGAAAATCTCCGACCCAGCCGAGAATCGAACCCGGGCCCTTAGGATTGACATTCTGTTGGACTGACAACTCAGCTAGCTGGGGCGGACTTGCACAATGGTGTGGTCTACTGTTAAAGTTACAAGATCGTATTTTCCTAGAAGAAGCAGTCCACAGCCCGTGGTCTAATGGCTAGCGTTGCTGCCTCTGGATCGCGGGGTCCCGGGTTCGATTCCCGGCCGGTTTGGGAATTTCCTCTGTCGGGGACTGGGTGTTTGTGTTGTCCCCACCATTTCATTATCATCATTCGTGACAGTGCCTAGATTAGACTGTGCAAAAAAATTTCACTGTGTAAAAAATGGGACTTTGTATGGGCGCTGATCGCGCAGTTGAGCGCCCCACAACCCAAACATCATCATCACCCAAAAGAAGCAAATACTATATTGCTTCCTCCTGCGTATATCTCGCGAAAAGACCATGAAGATAAAATCATAGAGGTTCGATTATACTAGGAGGCTTACCAGTAATTGTTCTTCCCAGGAATCATACGTGACTGGAACAGAAGAAAGGGGAAGCGACAACAGTACGATAGTAAACAAAGTACACTCCACCACACGCCGAAAGGCGATTTGCGGATTATAGATGCTGATGTAGATATAGAGGTTAAGGCTTACCTAAGTGAACAACAACTCATGGTTCTAAAAGCCTCTCAAGATCATAGAGCATAAACCTCATACAACGCACACCCTATCTAGCAGCAGATGCGCTCAAAGATTTTCGTCATTTAAAGCGCACAACACACCAAGCCACACTACATATCTTCAGTCAGTTACTGTCCAGTTTCCGTGTTCTTCGATTCAATAACTCTGCTGTCTGATATTCTGTCAATGTGGTTGCACCATATTTCATTATCTTGGCCACTGCACTTCTACATCTACATCCATACTCCGCAAGCCACCTGACGGTGTGTGGTGGAGGTTACCTTGAGAACCTCTATCGGTTCTCCCTCCTATTCCAGTCTCGTATTGTTCGTGGAAAGAAGGATTGTCGGTATGCTTCTGTGTGGGAATCTCTCTGATTTTATCCTCATGGTCTCTTCGCTAGATATACGTAGTAGGGAGCAATATACTGCTTGATTCTTCGGTGAAGGAATGTTCTCGAAACTTTAACAAAAGCCCGTACCGAGCTACTGAGCGTCTCTCCTGCAGAGTCTTCCACTGGAGTTTATCTATCATCTCCGTAACGCTTTCGCGATTACTAAATGATCCTGTAACGAAGCGCGCTGCTTTCCGTTGGATCTTCTCTAGCTCTTCTATCAACCCTATCTGGCACGGATCCCACACCGGTGAGCAGTATTCAAGCAGTGGGCGAACAAGCGTACTGTAACCTACTTCCTTTGTTTCGGATTGCATTTCCTTAGGATTCTTCCAATGAATCTCAGTCTGGCATCTGCTTTACCGACGATCAACTTTATATGATCATTCCATTTTAAATCACTCCTAATGTGTACTCCCAGATAATTTATGGAATTAACTGCTTCCAGTTGCTGACCTGCTATTTTGTAGGTAAATGATAAGGGATCTATCTTTCTACGTATTCGCAGCACATTACACTTGTCTACATTGAGATTCAATTGCCATTCCCTGCACCATGCGTCAATTCGTTGTAGATCCTCCTGCATTTCAGTACAATTTTCCATTGTTACAACCTCTCGATACACCACAGCAGCATCTGCAAAAAGCCTCAGTGAACTTCCGATGTCATCCACAAGGTCATTTATATATATTGTGAATAGCAACGGTCCTATGACAGTCACCTGCGGCACATCTGAAATCACTCTTACTTCGGAAGACTTCGCTCCATTGAGGATGACATGCTGCGTTCTGTTATCTAGGAACTCCTCAATCCAATCACACAACTGGTCTGATATCCATATGCTCTTACTTTGTTCATTAAACGACTGTGGGGAACTGCATCGAACGCCTTGCGGAAGTCAAGAAACTCGGCATCTACCTGGTAACCCGTGTCTATGGCCCTCTGAGTCTCGTGGACGAATAGCGCGAGCTGGGTTTCACACGACCGTCTTTTTTGAAACCCATGCTGATTCCTACAGAGTAGATTTCTAGTCTCCAGAAAAGTCATACACTCGAACATAATACGTGTTCCAAAATTCTACAACTGATCGACGTTAGAGATATAGGTCTATAGTTCTGCACATCTGTTCGACGTCCCTTCTTGAAAACGGAGATGACCTGTGCCCTTTTCCAATCCTTTGGAACTCTACGCTCTTCTAGAGACCTACGGTACACCGCTGCAAGAAGGGAGGCAATTTCCTTCGCGTACTCTGTGTAAAATCGAACTGGTATCCCATCAGGTCCAGCGGCCTTTCCTCTTTTGAGCTATTTTAATTGCTTCTCTATCCCTCTATCGTCTATTTCGATATCTACCATTTTGCCATCGGTACGACAATCTAGAGAAGAAACTACAGTGCAGTCTTCCTCTGTGAAACAGCTTTGGAAAAAGACATGTAGTATTTCAGATTTTAGTCTGTCATCCTCTGTTTCGG
Source organism: Schistocerca americana (assembly GCF_021461395.2). Taxonomy (NCBI): domain Eukaryota; kingdom Metazoa; phylum Arthropoda; class Insecta; order Orthoptera; family Acrididae; genus Schistocerca; species Schistocerca americana. Next base: position 351,350,177 of record NC_060121.1, on the reverse strand, counting down.
TACCATTTTGGTCACAGAGTGTCTGGACATTTTGTTTTGATCCACCTACCGCTTTGACCTAAGACCAAAATTTGTTAGGATTTTCTGCCAAGTCAGTACATAGAACTTTACTTTCGAATTCATTGATCGCCTCTCGCATAGCCCTCATCACACTACATTTCACTTCGCGTAATTTTTGTTTGTCTGCAAGGCTTTGGCTATGTTTATGTTTGCTGTGAAGTTCCCTTTGCTTCCGCAGCAGTTAACTCGCTTGTTGTACCACGGTGGCTCTTTTCCATCTCTTATGATCTTGCTTGGCTCATAATCATCTAGCGCATATTGTACGATGGTTTTTAACTTTGCTAAACAGAAAAATCTTCCTACCTTTTTTAATATTTCTATTTACAGCTGAAATCATCGATGCAGTAACCGCTTTATGATTGCTCATTCCCTGTTCTGCTTTAACTGTTTCAAATACTTCGGGTCTGTTTGTCACCAGAAGGTCTAATATGTTATCGCCACGAGTCGGTTCTCTGTTTAACTGCTCAAAGTAGTTTTCAGATAAAGCACTTAAAAAAATTTCTCTGGATTCTTTGTCCCTGCCACCCATTATGAACGTTTCAGTCTCCCAGTCTATATCCGGCAAATTAAAATCTCCACCCAGAACTATAACATGGTGGGGAAATCTACTCGAAATATTTTCCAAATTATCCTTCAGGTGCTAAGCCATAGCACCTGTTGAGCCAAGGGCCTATAGAGACATCCAATTACCATGTCTGAGCCTGCTTTAATCGTGACCTTCGCCTAAATTATTTCACATTTCGGATCTCCGTCAATTTCCTTCGATACTATTGCACTTCTTATCACTATAAACACGCCACCCCCTTCACTGTCCAGCCTGTCTCTGCAGTATACATTCCAATCTGAGTTTAGGATTTCATTACTGTTTATGTCTGGTTACTTCTGTTATGGTTCTATATGGTTCTTTCATGGCGTGTATATTCTTATCTCCTTCGACCTATGTATTTCAGGAACAACATTTCTGCTACTTCCCTTCTACTTTTGTTCCTGCAGCCGTAAACATATACGCCACTTCCATCAAAATAAGCAGTATAACACCTTCGCAGAAACGTTTGTCATCCATCTTTGCTTCATTTTTAGTGGGATGTCGCATGGTTACATAAACGGGGAGAAATGTGTTACCTACTTCACTGTTACTCTTAAGATACACTAAGCCCTCGTAAGATAAAATCGCTGCAAATCATGTTTCAGTCGATGTTTCTAACTATGCTCAACAATTTTCTTATTGTTACTGTAAAAATTATACCATAATGCCGATAATAAGAAATGAAATGCGGCAATTAATCATTAATCCGCTACCGACAAATGTAGTTCAACTACAAGATTATCATTATTCATCAACTGTAACTATAGCATGTTTGCCAATTAATAACTGACATTTTTGACACTTAGAATGGGCAACAAAACTGAAACAGCTGGAACACTGTAAGTCACTGATGGTCAAACATGAGGAATTGGGGCAATGTGGAGACCTTAAATAGTATCAGCTGACAACGTGCAGGAATAGATCGGCCAAAAAGTAAACATTCTGTACATCTCGTACCTCAGTAGCATGAGAGTCAGAGGTCATTCAGCGAATGTGAAGAAAAATTAAAGAACCTGTTGGATGGAACGAGAGTAATGAGCACAGAATACGGATAGAGAGCAACAAGAAATAAGAGAAATGAGATTTGCCACCAACTTCTCATCAAAGCTTCGGACCATTTAGTACAAGAAATGTAGGAATTATAATACCCGAGAAAAAAATAATGCGTTACGGGATGAAACAACGACGATATAAGTAGCAGATTAGCACAGGTAAAAAGGACATTCCTCTAGAAAAGAGATCTACCAGTATGAAACATACATCTTAATTCTAAAAATAAATCTCAGAGAATGTACGTCTGGAACACAGCCTTGTGTAGAAGAGAATCGTTGACTGTGGAAAACCTAGAAAAAAGGAGGTTGAAGCGTCTCACATCTGGTGCTACACAAGCGTATTGTAAGTATGGCAACAAAACTGATTTAATAAATGAAACATTTGCATCAGTATAAGCCAAAAAGAATGTAAAACATCAGAAATTTGGAACGGACCCCCACCCTATTAAGACATCTGTACCTCGTACCATTTGTCAGGCGCGATGGTGCATCCCGTCCGGTCCAAACCTTGAATTTTTCACGTGCGATACTTGAGGACAGAAAGACCTCCATGCAGGCAGGTATCTTCTTCGTTCCTCAATGTAATATGGGGACCCCATCATTTAATCTGTGAAAAAACAAAAAAAGGCAACACCCATTTAATGTTAACCCTTAACTGTATGTTAAGGACTGAAAATTCGCGAATTCCAATTTATTTGCGATCTTTAATTCGAGGATTTAAACTCCTCAATACAAAAATTTATCTTCAAACTTATCTTTCCCAATACTTCATAAACTTCCTTCATTACAAAGTTGTATAGAAAGTAATCAATTCTTGACAATTTCTAACGAACTAGTTTGGTGGAAAGGACCAAAAACAAAGTGATTTTGGTGTATCAGTTGAGGAGATATTGTATACTTTAAAACTGAAGTTAGTAATGAATCATTACATTCTTTGAATTTTGAATAAAATGTTATAATATTTTTCCACTTATACTACAACCACGTTCAGAAACGAAGAGGTCGAATGACAATTAAACTCTCGAACGGATGAATATAGTCTGCGCTCGGTATGATTTTTCTCCCACACGTAATTTTTCATTTGGCTTGTCAATATTTACACAGTTATAAGATCAAAAGTGTAGATTATGTTTCTCCTCTGATGAACCACAAGGAATCATCATAGCTCCAATAGATTTCTACAGTTACTGTAAAATAATTGTTACTTAAGGTACGTGTGAACCGCAACAGACCGTGTGTCATTTGATTTATTTTACTAGATCACTCACCAGACGCGAATTTCTGGAGATCCGTTAAAATTTCGATATGACATTACAGCGTCAGAAAAAATTAATAACTAAAACTCTACTTACAACATAGTAAATTAATTCATTTACGTGGTTGCAACACTTTGAAGGTTTAACGCACCATTAGGCACCATCGTCCACACATAGTGGTGTGAGCTGGATCTACAATGTTTATTGCAAACTGTTTCAAACTGTGGCATAATCACAAATAAAGATTATGATACAGGAAGTACAGATCAACTTTCTTTAATTACAGTCAATGCTAAGAAACAAATTTTCGTCAGACTGACACTTTCGGTCCATAATGACCATGTTCAGAGCTGATTGCATCAGAACAGGCCTAAAATTACTCTAATATGACTAAACAGTGCATCGCACGAACTTCTTGCCGATTTGATTCATATTGACTGGTTGTGTATGGCACGACTACGATTGCAATATACGTGAACAGCAAGTGCAACTCTCAACCGTTTCGAGAAAATCGAGTTCGAAAACTTGAGGCTTTCTTATATACGTTGTTTAGACGCTAGAATTCAACGTGACGGCAGCCGGACCAGCAGTCACTCACTTGTATCAGTGCGACTTCTCTAGATCGAATCCCGTTGCTTGCATTTTTTCTACATTCCCATGTAATTCTAACAACAGATTTATTATGACTATGCAACAACATCCACTTATTATTTTCGTATCCTTTATCATGACAAAAGGGAAAAAAAGAACTTTCGTAAAGAGATTGCAAATACAAAAACGATACACGCGAACTTTCCATCAAATTAGTGTAGTCGTTTTGCTTACATTATTGTATCTCCATCTGTGGCAAATTTAGTGTGTAGCCTACGGAGTACTGCACGAGTCAGGACGAAACTGATAGTAGAAACATGGAAAACAATAATTATTGCGACATACGGCACATGTGATGAACGACAAATTTTGCCATTTGCATGTTGTTTTTTTTTCAATATATCTACTGCAAAACAAAGTTAGTTTACATTTATAAGCGGTTCTCGGTCATCACAGAATTTCTCGTCGAACACACACACGAGAAAGCATTTCACCGAATATTTGTGCAGACAACTAATGGTTTACGAATGGTTCTGTAGAAGCAATCTCTCTATTGTGCTCTATGATGTATATGCAATTTTGCATTCGCTTCGTAAGGTTATTAGCCTGTCTGTTAAAATAATCGACACAAGACGGCAGCAGCGGAGCATTTTCTGGGGAAATTGCTATAATGCTGTACGTTGGCAGACACTCTCCATCTTGAAAAGTTGCGCCGTAAAAACTGAAAGGAGTAGGCTATAGAGGAGCATATTTGTATGTCGCATACAAATGTGATTTTAAAAACGATGTATGTCTTCGATAGGCTTTATGTCACTGACTGTGTATGACGGCAGACCCAGAAATACTGCTTCTGGTGTGAGATTATTATAACGTTGGAGTAAGAGAGTGCTTGGCGCACATTTGTAAGTAGCTCTCTGGAGGAAAAGACAATGGACTAGGCAATTTTTTGTGGTGTGCTGTGTGAGGACACCAACGGTTAAATTAACTTAGGTACGTCAGTATTGTTGAACATGGAAACGGAAGTCTTCATGCAAGCAAGGTAAAGATGTTAAACAATTATGATTTCTGTTTTTGCCAGTGCATTAAGTCTGGATGAGATGGATGATAATTTGTAATTGTTGAGTAACCCCAGAATGTACATAAACTGTTTTGATAAAAAGGTAAGTTAGATATTTCACTTTTGTAATTTTTCTAAGATTTTGTTAACAGAGCCATATGCAGTTTGATGATTTGCATTTATACTAGTTTAATGACGTCAGACAATACTTGATGTTTAAATATCGTTGTTTGTGAATCAGTTGTGAGTAATGTAACTTCAGTTGTCAGATGTTTTTGAAAAGAGAAACTTAACTTCCAACATAATTTTGTTAAAAGACACTATAATCAGTACCGTCTCCCAGTCCAGGTCACATGTTTTTGACAGAAGTTGGATTTTTCTCAAATGTTTTCACTTATCAGCCCAAACAATGTCATTTGCATTTCAAAGTATTACATCAGCATTGCACATCTCTGAATCTGTAGCTAGCACATTTTTTGGGAGAGAGCATAATATATCGCGTTACTCGATTGCTTCTTTGGAAATAAGACATTTTAATTTATTTGTTATGTGCAGAGGGACCAAAGTTATAAGTTTGGACAGGCCAGATGATTCAGTGCCTAAGGTGCTGAATGTATTTTGCAGTGACAGTGTCTCTTTATTGGTATTGGGAGTTGAATTGACCAATCAATTCGTATAACGTTTTTGCTAACGATAACACAAAGTAAGCACACCACTTTCACTTACAACACGCTACATCATAATTTGAGTTCAGTATCCATTCCATAGATCAGACATTCATTCAACGTAATCGTAAAGTTTATTATCAAATAAAAAGAGTTACCTACGCCAGTCGTTCGCTTTGTGAAATCTTTTTATATTAGAATAGTCAGGTATATATATTATGTTCTCTCTACCACACTGTAGCAATAACAGTGTTATATTTCTTCTGCGCAATGGAATTTACTAACTTGTACAAAAATTTTCCACACTTCATCAGCATTCTTATGCTCCATTTTTTCCCATTGATTTCATTGTTCAATATTTTATGTCTTTGAATTTGAACCCATATGTGATTTACGATGCCACGCAAAATTGTTAAGGTCTCGGTGAGTAATCTGTCAATTAAAGATACCGAAATAGACGTTTCTCCGATTATTGACAACGATGTTGAGAATTGTAGTGACCGCTCTGCGGTGCGACAGCATCACACAAAACGTTAGATCCGTTTCCAAAAATAATGTACAGTTTCCTGACACTATAATTTCACCCACTACATCTGCATCTACATCTACATGGATGCTCTGCAAATCACATTTAAGTGCCTGTCAGAGAGTTCATCGAACCACCTTCACAATTTTCAATTATTCCAATCTCGTATAGCGCGCGGAAAGAATGAACACCTATATTTTTCCGTACGAGATCTGATTTCCTTATTTTATCTTGGTGATCCTTCCGCCCTATGTAGGTCGGTGTCAACAAAATATTTTCGCATTCGGAGGAGAAAGTTGGTGATTGGAATTTCGTGAGAAAATCCTGGCAACGAAAAACGCCTTTCTTTTAATGATTTCCAGTCCAAATCTTGTATCATTTCTGTGACACTCTCTCCCATATTTCGCGATAATACCAAACGTGCTGCCTTTCTTTGAACTTTTTTGATGTACTCCGTCAGTCATACCTGGTAAGGATCCCACACCGCGCAGGAGTATTCTAAACGAGGACGTACAAGCGAAGTGTAGGCAGTCTGCTTAGTAGGTCTGTTACATTTTCTAAGTGTACTGCCAATAAAACGCAGCCTTTGGTTAGCCCTCCCCACAACATTTTCTATGTGTTCTTTCCAATTTCAGGTGTTCGTAATTGTAATACCTAGGTTTTTAGTTGAATTTACGGCTTTTAGATTAGACTGATTTATCGTGTAACCGAAATTTAGCTAGTTCCATTTAGCACTCACACTTCTCGTTATTTATGGTCAACTTCCACTTTTCGCACCATTCAGATATTTTTTCTAAAACGTTTTGCAGTTTGTTTTGATCGTCTGATGACTTTATTAGTCGATAAATGACAGCGTCATCTGCAAACAACCGAAAACGGCTGCTCAGATTGTCTTCAAAATCGTTTATATAGATAAGGAACAGCAAACGGCCCTATAACGCTACCTTGGGGAACGCCTGAAATCACTTCTGTTTCACTCGATGACTCTCCGTCAATTACTACGAACTGTGACCTCTCTGACAGGACATCACAAAACCAGTCAGATAACTGAGACGATATTCCATAAGCACGCAATTTTACTACGAGTCGCTTGTGTGGTACAGTGTCAAAAGCATTCAGGAAATCCAGAAATACGGAACCGATCTGAAATCCCTTGTCAATAGCACTCAGCGCTTCATGTGAATAAAGAGCTAGTTGTGTTTCACAGGAACGTCGTTTTCTAAACCCATGTTGACTGTGTGTCAATAGACTGTTTCCTTCGAGGTAATTCATAATGTTCGAACACAATCTATGTTCTAAAATCCTGCTGCATATCGACGTTAACGATATGGGCCTGTAATTTAGTGGATTACTCCTACTACCTTTCTTGAATATTGGTGTGACCTGTGCAACTTTCCAGTCTTTGGGTACGGTTGTACATGATTGTTAAGTATGGAGCTAATGCATCAGCATACTCCGAAAGGAACCTAATTGGTATAGAGCCTGGAACAGAATATTTGCTTTTATTAAGTGATTTGAGTTGCTTCACTACTCCGGGGATATTTACTTCTACGTTACTCATGTTGGCAGCTGATCTAGATTCGAATTCTGGAATATTTACTTCGTCTTCTTTTCTGAAGGCTGTGTTTATAGTAAATCTGCTTTGGCAGCACTGTCTTCGATAGTATCTCCATTGTTATCGCGCAGAGAAGGCATTGATTGTTTGCTAACATACTTCACATACGACCAGAATCTCTTTGGATTTTCTGCAAGGTTTCGAGACAAAGTTTCATGTGGAAACTGTTACAGGCGTCTCGCATTGAACTCCGCGCTAAGTTTCGAGCTTCTGTAACGGATCGCCAATCTTGGTGATTTTGCGTCTGTTTAAATTTGGCATGTTTGTTTCATTGTGTCTGCAACAGTGTTCTAACCCGTTTTGTGTGCCAAGAAGGATCAGCCCGTCATTTTGTTAATTTATTTGGTATAAACCTCTCAATTGCTGCCGATACTATTTCTTTGAATTTAAGCCATATAAGGTTTACACTTATATTATTAATTTGGAATGAGTGGGGATTGTCCCTCAAGAAGGCGTCAAGTGAATTTTTGTGTGCTTTTTTTAAATAGGTACATTTTTCGCTTATTTTTCGAGGATTTGGGGAATACAATATTCAATCTCGCTACGACAACCCTGTGTCCACTAATCCCTCGTTATTAACTCAGGATTATTTGTTGCTAAGAGGTCAAGTGTGTTTTCGAACCGTTCGCTATTCGCGTGGGCTCATGAACTAACTGCTCGAAATAATTTTCAGAGAATGCGTTAAGCACAATTTTGGATGATATTTTATGCGTACCTCCGGAATTAAACATGTATTTTCGCCAACATATCGAGGGTAAATTAAAATCACCACCAACTATTATCGTATGAGACAGGTACGTGTCTGAAATCAAACTCAAGTTTTCTTTGAACCTTTCAGCAACTGTATCATCTGAATTGGTAGGTCGGTAAAAGGATCCAATTATTATTTTATTCCGGTTGTCAACAATGACCTCTGACCATACTAACTCACAGGAAGCATCTACTTCAATTTCGCGACAAGTTAAACTATTTCTAACAGCAACAAACACGCCACCGCCAACCGTGTTTAGCCTATCTTTTCGGAATACCGTTAGGTTCTTCGCAAAAATTTCGGCTGAGCTTATATCCGGCTTTAGCCAGCTTTCAGTGCCTATAAGGATTTGAGCATCAGTGCTTTCGATTAGCTCTTGGAGCTCTGGTACTTTCCCAGTATTTGACTAGTAATCAGACGGTAGATTCCGGTATTGGGGCGGCGCTGACCTGCACATGGCAGATGTGCACAATTCAAAGCTTGATTTTTTTACCGAATGAGGTCAGTGATTTAGATACTTTTCACACAATTAATCAGATTGCCAACAATATGTTAGAGGACACAATAGTACAAAGTACTCAGTCTATTTTTAAAAATCCGTCAGATTCCGCGAACGGTAATTATGTAGATAATGCAACAAACGAGACGTCCATGGTTGTAGATGATGCCTTTACACCACAAAACATAACACTGGTGGTACCCGGCGCATCAGTTGAAAAGAATACGGAAGCGATGCTTCAAAATCCCATGCAGATGATGATTAAACGGAATACTCAGTTACGAGAAATACGAAAAAAATAAGGTGATGACACCACTGAGTTCAATGAACTATTTAACAAAACTGATGAACAATTTTCCATCATACGAGAAAAAGAAGTTGACACAACCACTCAGCCGGCCGGTTGGCCCAGCGGTTCTAGGCGCTACAGTCTGGAGCCGCGCGACCTGTCCGAGCGCAGGTTCGAATCCTGCCTCGGGCATGAATGTGTGTGATGTCCCTAGGTTAGTTAGGTTTAAGTAGTTCTAAGTTCTAGGGGACTGATGACCTCAGAAATTAAGCCCCATAGTGCTCAGAGCCATTTGAACCATTTGAACACTACCACTCAGTTCAATGAACAATTTTCCAGCGTACGTGACGAGCTTAAATCGTACACAGAAACGACTGATGACCGTTTTAAACAGGTAGATATAGATATTAAGGCAAGTGAAAAACGTCTTTCCGATAAAACTGAAGCCATAGCCAGGCAATGCGTAGACAGTACCAAACCTCTAAGATATGACATTAATGCTTTAAGATATCAGTGTAGTAAAACCTATGAAAAGCTTACCGATGAAATCTAGTCACTTAATGAAAGAATAGATCAACAAGATAGTGGATTAGGTTCACGTCCTCAAGTTCACGCAGAGACCTCAGAAAAGCGATAGAAAGACTTTCTCCGTAAACACACAGGGCAACACAATCAGCTTTACAGTCATTGACAACACAAAGACATGAAGTAGAACAGCAGTTGCTCACTAGTCTTGTTGACGCTAGTATAAATTCCTTTAGAGACGTTGCCACATCGAAAACCTCACATCCTACTGAAAAATCCATCGGCAAAATAGAGCAAAACTTTACTGAAAAATTTAACATGACCTCCATTAAGCAGCATGAAATTGTCAGTTTTTTTCTCCAACGATACCGTCAGCAACAGCAGTTTGATAATCTCGGAAATATTAATGAACCAATTGCGCCTACTGAATCTGATAACAAAGCTAAGTTTCCCATGTCAGAAACTTCACTACATTTCATTGGTACTAACGACAATACCGTCTGGGGTGACGTTCATGACCGCCCTGTTGAGCCTTTTGAAGAAAAAGACGATTTCCCTCACACTGAATCTTTGAATTGTGCAACTACGTATACCCCTCACAACACTTTTTATATAAAAAAAAATCTGTCTTACCTCGTGTCACATAATCGAAGGTGTTTGTGGGAGACTGTCACAGAAACTTTGCACCTAAAAAAAAATTCACACCATTCCTCATGATACTGCATATGATACTGCCTTATTATGTTAGCAAGCATGACTTCTTTTTTAAGTTACCAATCAAATTCACAGGTTCCACTATTTCAGCAATATACCCTCATCTTTTAATATTTATCTCATGATTTACTATGATATGTTAAATTTCCATAGCCAGTAAGCTATATTGCACTTAGTACTCCGGTCTTTATGCTTGCATACACTATAATCACATTTTTTCTTTGCTTTGGCCATAGCAGAATGACGATTGACTGTCAATCATTTTCTTTACGGATAAAGTGCATTGGCCTTATATCAAGCAATTCCCATATCCTTCCCTGTAGATACGCGCATTGTTAGAGATATAGGTCATTTAATAAATAGTTTTATTAAGCCCTGAAAGTGCTACACAACCTATAAAGATCGTTTCTTTACTCACATGATACTATGATTCTATGATTCTATTTGTGTAATATGTATTCATACAGGCCATACAGAGCCGTACTTTTATACAATACTGCTATTTATGGTCTTTGTTCTTGTAAAAGCCATGTCGGATTAAGTCTTTTCATTATGAGTTATGCATATGCCTCTAAGTGCCATATAAAGCTATAGGTAAATGATAGTTCATGGTTATTTCTCAGATTTGATGTTTATGGTAGAGGAAAGTACCCAAAAGTGGACCCCCATTTTGTTTCTATTTTTTTAAGTATATAACACCTGAAATTTTGTGAGGATTCTATATATACTTCATTTAGTTGTCAACTTTTTTAAGTGAAATTTTTAACAGTTTGAAATAATTTTCTTACTCTAAAAGTATTACAAAAGGCTTACATTTTTTCTTTTTGGAAAATTGGTGCCTAATTCGGACCCCTTTTAAAGTATTTTAAATAGCAATGAAAATGAGTCACAGACATGTCACAGTGAAATAAAACGTAATGAAGATTAGAAGTCCAGAATGAGATTTTACTCTGCAGCGGAGTGTACGCTGATATGAAACTTCCTGGCAGAGTAAAACTGTGTGCCCGACCGAGACTCGAATTCGGGACCTTTGCCTTTCGCAGGCAAGTGCTCTACCATCTGAGCTACCGAAGCACGACTCACGCCCGGTCCTCACAGCTTTACTTCTGCCAGTATCTCGTATCCTACCTTCCAAACTTTACAGAAGCTCTCCTGCGAACCTTGCAGAACTAGCACTCCTGAAAGAAAGGATACTGCGTAGACATGGCTTAGCCACAGCCTGGGAGATGTTTCCAGAATGAGTGCTCTACCATCTATTTTTTTTTTTTTTTCGTGGATCGAAGGATCAGGAAGAGGATGTAGTGGATTTGTCGATGTTGTTTTATTTATTTATTTCTTTAATTTTTAGAACATTTTTTCTTTTTTTTTAATTTTCACCGCTACGGTCGCAGTTTCGAATCCTGCCTCGGGCATGGATGTGTGTGATGTCCTTAGGTTAGTTAGGTTTAAGTAGTTATAAGTTCTAGGGGACTGATGACCACAGATGTTAAGTCCCATAGTGCTCAGAGCCATTTGAACCATATAATTTTCATTTTGTATTGTATTTATAGATTTATTTTTGTTTCATTACAAAGAAAGATCATACAACTGCCGTAGCCGAGCGTCCGAGTCGTCTTTGTTGGGAGGGGTCCCCCCTATTCCGTCCGTAGATGATCAATATGCTCCAAGATTCTTCTTTATTTTCTGCGTCTCATACCCGGAACGCCCCAGTGAGCAGGAAGATCCGCAAATAATGAACCTAAATAATTTGCGAAACGAGTTCTGTACTTCGGATGGCGGCTGAAAGCTGCATGTGTTGTCATCAATAGGGACTAAAAGTCGAGTGTGCCTTTGGGAGCATCGCAAAATATGTAGTAAAGGGCCATGCCTTTTAGCCAGTTAACGGCGTTCGTCCTGGTTGATGGAAAGTATACTCCGTCGGGGCGCAATATATCATCAGGGGAGATAGACTCCGGCAATCGCCGCAAGAGTAACGCCAGCATGCCCTGCGTCAGTAGCCAGCACTCGCTGGTCGCGGCACACGTCAGACGGTGTGCATCCGAGTCAGCGACTGAGCATGTCGGACACAAAGCGTCGACCGTCAGATGTATGGAATGTAGCCTCTGACGAGTAGAGAAATTCCCATTCACAACCACGTACCACAACGAACGCAGCGTCGTAGGCAGAAAAGGCGTGTGACCGCTCGCCACACCGTGTTCCAGGTGACTTCAGGATGTCTGTGGGCGACCGTATTTACAGGTTGCTGTTGTTGATAGAGGCGATAATAGTCTTTTGTGCTGGGCTTCCGTGTCGTCGGAAGTTCTGACCATAAGTAGCTGTAGTCGATCAAGAACTCTCTGATGTGGGTGAGTGCCGGTGAAATGTGTCCTACAGAAACCGGGCGATGCAGAGAGTGTGGTGCCACTTCCGCTATAAGGGTGCCCGTCAGAGTGGCGTGGGCAGAGGTCCATGTGCGATTCATAGCGTTGAGATAAAGCGATCGCGCACGATTATATACATGAATTAAACCGATACCGCGCGCCCGCTGCGGTAGTGTCAGGGTGGCGTATCGGACTTTAAAAACTAGACCGGTGCTTACGAAATGTCCACATGCTGCTTGAAATCTGTCGGCCATCGTAGCCGTCAAGGGAAGGATATGCGCAAAATAGTTCAGTTTTGAGACAAGATAGGTGTTGACATAACGTGTTCTGAGGAGCATTTCCAAGCGACGCAGTTTGTTGTCTTGCAGCAGAGCACGTGTCTGGTGTAGGAGCCGGCGGTACGTAGCCGCCGCCGTGCGGCGGACGTTGCTATAGAGTTGCACTCCTAAACTCTTGAGTACGGGCACCTTGTCAAAGGGCACCGCCGTTGTGTGGGAAAGCCCGCCTCCGACATCCATGTATTTTGTCTTCTTCACGTTGATGACGCTCCCAGCGACCGCCCCGTACTGGCGTAGCCACTTTAGCTCCATATGCATTTCATCCTCTGCTCTGGCCAGGAATACCATGTCATCGGCGAATGCACCACAACGAAAGGTCACGTCCCGCAAGGAGATACCAGTTAATCGCTGCCGTAGACCATGTAAAGCTGGTTCAAGCGCTGCAGCAAATAATATACCCGACAGGGGGTACCCTTGTCGCACTGACCGCCCAACTACAATGTGACCAGACTGATAACCGTTGACCATCATGCGGGAGCGCGCTCCATGGACCAGTCGAAGGACCACCTGTGCAGACTCCGGAGAGAGGCCCATGTGTTGCAAAACTGCGCGTAAGAAGCCGTGGTCGACGCGGTCGAATGCGTGGTCAAAATCTACGGCGACAAGGGCGCCTCGTATTTTGCAGGCCGCCGTCAAAGCAATTACGTCGCGTTATGCTCCTAACGCCGTATGAATGTTGCTGACACCACCTAAACATGTCTGATCGGTGTGGATGGCTTTCCCGATAGCGGTGTGGAGACGCGCGCGGAGGATAAGGGTGAAGATCTTGTAGTCGTTGTTGAGGAGTGTGAGTGGGCGAAAGTGCTGCCACCCACAACTACCATTCGGTTTTGGTACTGGGATCAAGATGCCTTCTGTGAATTCTGTGGGGACAGTGAAATCAGGGCGGATCAGGTCTTCAAACATTTGGAGCCACTTGTCGCCCATAAGGTCGTAAAAAGTGCGGTAGAATTTCACGGGTAAACCGTCCGGTCCAGGCGACGTGTTCGGTGCTCCACGTGCCAAGGCCGTTGTCAGCTCGTCGGGTGTAATGGGCAACAGCAGACTATCATCGGGTGCCACGTCCCGAGGGGCGGGAAAATCGTGCAACAGCTCGTCATAATCACGTACATTTCGCGGATCTTCCATGTACAAGGTCCCATAGTGTCTGGTGAACGTGTGCGCGATGTCCGTTTGTGTCACTGCGCGGCCGCCCTCCTCCGTGTTTACCGCCGTAATGAGCTGACGTTTGCGGTGGCGCCTCTCACGCACAATGTGATACACTGACGCCGTTTCGTTGGGGATACAGTCTTGCACTCGCGCACGGATGCGGACACCTTCTAGCTGCTCTGTCCTGATGCGAAGTAGACGAGCTTTGATGCGTTGAACGGACATCTGACGTTCGGGAGATGGCGGTTGCGTCGCCAGCTCACGTAACGCTTATAGTAAAATTCCGAGGTTGCCCTTTGCCAGTTCGATCTGTCACGCCCGTAGGCCATCAAGGTATTTCGGAGTGCAGGTTTGACACATCCCAGCCACCACAGCAACGTGGAAGTATACATGGCCAGACGCCTTATACATCGACGCCACGTGTCAGTGACTGCTAGCCGACACGCTTCCTCGCGAAGGAGGGAGACGTTCAGCGTCCACGGGCCCCTGCTGCGTCTTGTGAGTTGTCGGGGTAAGGTGACAGTGCAGATGTACGCGAGATGGTCCGTGAAGGCCGTCGGCCAGAGTTTTGCATCACGGGTTGCTGTGCGAAGGGCACGCGAGACGTATATCCGGTCCAGACGACTGGCAGAATGGCTGGTAAAGTGCGTATATCCAATCTGGGTCCCATGATGCAAGAGCCATGTGTCGTGGAGCGCGAGGTCACGTATCAATGCTTGTAAAGCCGGACATAGAACGTAATGCAGTATCTGGTCCTCGGGCCGCAGAACACTGTTAAAATCGCCGCCCACTATGTAATGGTCCATATTTCCTTGGAAAAATGGGGCTACCTCCTCCGAATAGAAGACATGCCTGTCACCATGGTGCGGATTACCGGAGGGAGCGTAGACGTTAATGAGGCGGACTGCGCCAAGTGTGATTCCTCGCCTGTTCGGCAAGTACGTCACGTCCGTCGCGTCTATGCCATCTCGGAGAAGGATGGCCGTTCCTCCTGCGCCATCACCTAAGGGTAGGCTGTAGGTGGTGTAGCCATATAGGTCTAAACGCAGCTCGGGACGGACCTCCTGGAGAAGAGCAATGTCCAAGTCTGCCGCTCTGATCATGTCGTGTAACATGCAGGTCTTGACAGTGGAGTGGACACCATTTACATTGACTGTTTCCACACGGTATGACTGAGACATGTCAAGTGGCGGAGGCAGTGTGCCAGTGCAAGCCCAGAGTGATCTCACACACCACACAGCCATCCATCTGCATGCTGTGCATTACTGTACCGTATGAGTCCCTGACTGGCAGAGCCCTCCGGGCTCAATGTCAGCCATGGGCTCTGGTGGAGATATCGATGTTTGCTGTGCATCATCTACCTCCATATCGTCTGCCCAATCACCAACAGACGATTGTGATGTCATTGGTGGCTGGTCGCTTTCACAGGAGCCCACATTTTGGGAGTCGACGCAATGCGCCTCGTTTTCTGGGCCACCAAATTTAGGAGAGTGTTCCTTGTCTTCAGGCACCTTCTGGTGAATGATGCCACTGGAGTCCGTTGCAATAGTGGACGAGTCAACGAAGTCGATGTCTTCCGCCGGCTTCACATCCCTGTCCTGTTCTTCAACTGACAATCGCCTCTTCTTGTGTCGCTTAGGTGATTTTTGCTTTCGGGCCCGAGATTCGACATCCACTGGAGGGCGGGGCTCGACACAGTCTCGGTCGCTAGGAACCCCTGTGTCTGATCCCGACAGTGGCGGTGGCTGGGTGCCCACGACGCTGCGGTGGGCAGAGGCTGTAGGAACCTCTGCACCGTTGGGCTGCGGCGTCGTCGACGGCGCTGACTCTCCAACGGAGCTGGCAGCGGCTTGAGGAGGTAGCAGGTTTTGATCATCCATCACATCATGCCGTGCCGCCTCCACATATGTTAGCGGGAGAGAGGTCATAGTGGATCGTTGGGGAAGTTTATTGCGGGTCACTTGAACGGGGCGGCGCTGCAGACACTCCATTCTAACTTGGCCCTCCTGGCCGCAGCCCGAGCAGGTCCTCGGTTGTCCATCATATATAACAATTGCGCGGCCGCCACCAACGAAAATATATGATGGAACGTGCTTCTTAAGTTCTATGCGCACTTGTCGTACCCCGTTAAGGACAGGGTACGTTTCGAATGTGTCCATTTCTCCTCTGTGTGGCTCAGAACTGTGCCGTATGGCCGCAGCGCATCAACGACTAGGAACTTCGAACGGTAGTTCAAAGATGCGCACGGTACGCACCCCCAGACCAGCATGGTCAACTCCTACCACGCTCACATTACCGTCTGCGTGACAGAAGCGAAAGCCGTTTGCAGGTCGTGGGAATAATCTGTCGTAGGCCGCTTCGTCAATCAGTTTGAGGTACACTGTGCTGGTTACAATAGACAAATGAATGCCTACCAGTTCTTGTGGTTCTATGTGCATGATGTCTCGTAGAAACCGTTCAATTTCAAGGGCCTTCGGTCTCGTGTACGATGCGTTGAACGTTAGTTTGATTGTAGCTTTTCGATATGAGAACGCCATGGTGGGTCGGTACAGGTACTATAAGGCAATACAGCGACGCGACCGCGCGCTAGCGGGTAAAAAACAACACCTGCGGAGCACTGCCCGGCGCGCCGAGCCCGTCCGCACGGTATCACGGCTGAAAGACGACTGTGAGGTACCGAAGCACGACTCACGCCCGGTCCTCACAGCTTTACTTCTGCCAGTATCTCGTCTCCTACCTTCCAAACTTTACAGAAGCTCTCCTGCGAACCTTTCTGAACTAGCACTCCTGAAAGAAAGGATATTGCGGAGACATGGCTTAGCCACAACCTGGGGGATGTTTCCAGAATGAGATTTTCACTCTGCAGCGGAGTGTGCGCTGAGATGAAACTTCCTGGCAGATTAAAACTGTGTGCCCGACTGAGACTCGAACTCGGGATCTTTACCTTTCGATAAAAGTTTCGACGTTCCCGAGAATATTATCTTAAGAAAATATGGTAAAAGTCTTGGCCATCTGCCATGATGGGGAATTATAGAAGTGGCCATCCCTACAACTGGTTTTTTCGTACCCAAAATTCATGGTTTGTCGGGACTTTCTCAGGAACCGCCCATGAAGAAATGGTGCTTTTTTAGTCAACTAATGCAAACGAACCAACCGATTTGCTCAATTTGTGTGTAATGTTTAAATTTCGACGCTGTACTGTAGTATAGCTACACAATTCCCGTTCTTCTGGTAGGTACATAAATGTTCGCTAGGACAAGGACTGATCAAACCACTTGACCTCTTATCTTTGTGGCCAATAAAACCCGAGATACGACTCCACTGAAAAATCGCATTTTCGCTCACGGCTTTTTACAACATATTGATACCGTGCACTGTCGTGCACGCACCAATACACGCAGAAGGAGCAATAGATAGTGACAAAATACTCCATTAAATTCTGGTAATTTTAGGATGAAATTAAGACAACAGCCGAACAGTTTTATTTAGCCCGCTAATGTCAACGAAGACCAAATATGTTTCTTGTAGCATCTTTTCGTCTCATTGTGCTGACAGTGTTTGCACTATAAACGCTGTCGCACTTGGTGGTCGAAAGCGCATACCTTGAAACCTAAGTCACGTCATCGAAGCCGGATCAGACCACGGAATATTTCAGTCTGCCTCTAACCTACCCTTCATCTCTGAGTGATGTGAAGACTCGCAACGATCGAGGCACTGTTCGGATTCTCCGTTAATCTGTAGGTCGCCTTTGCCCTTTAGGGTTATTGTTATATATTAGCGACACGTACATCATCTCCTACATTGGGTCATTCAGCCACAAGGAATTATTTTTAATACTATGAATGTTGTGGATAAATGCTTGTAAGTAGATGCAGGGAATATCGTGCTACTCTCTATGGTTTTGTAAGTATCGGCTGTACCCATAATTTTGTTCTTTTATGTTTGTTCATCACTTTGTTCTCTTCTTATGAGGTTCTGAGAAATTTCTTTCCGGATACTGAGAGATTGTCTTACGCTTATGATTCTCTAGTTGTACCAATTAGAGATATACTCGTAAAATAAGATAGTTATTGCCACTCTGTGCATTATATTATTCTTGTCTCATTCCTTTATTCTCGTTTTGATGTTCATCGTACGTGTAACTGTTGGTCTCATATGTCGTAGTACGTATGTTTTCCTTATGATAAAAGCCGTCTTCATTTGGATAACCCAAAAATGTGATCGCCACAAGATGAGTGTTCGCCTCATTTCTAATGTCGCTGTTTCGCATAACAGCAGTCACTATATTTTACTGAATGAAATTTTCAGATTATGATGAAATGCATTAGCGGGGTTTCGTGTGCGCGTGGAATTGTCCTAAATCCACATCTTAACTTACGAAACAGGAACTAGTTTTAAAATGTTCTTTTTCTCTTTCATTTTTACTGTCCGACTGCAAGTTAGCCATCGCTGTTTTCTCGTGTCTATACATAGATACCTATTCGTAGTAAATTTTAACATGTTTGATAAGAATCAATGTTAAACTCGTCATTTATGGCACGGGTTAATATCGATGTCAGCACGTGATGATACATTGTTATGAGTATGGTATTGACTGGGATGTAATGAAGTTCCGTCAATAGCACTGGTGCTCCATGTGTTTCAGTTCAATTCACCTCAATGATGTGGTGCCACGTACATACGTCTGTATCCCTTCCAACTGTCACGATCTGATTGTGTAGACAGCTGCAGGCAAAGGTTACGCTGACTGACAATACAGCCACGCTCCCAATACCAGTCCTTCGGAGCACGTGCAGGAGGGAGCGGAGTTTCCACGTCCGCACAGAACACACTCGCAATCTTAAACATCATTCAGCACGCTCAGACTCAAAAAAAAAATTCGATGTAGAAAGATGGCACTGACATTACTGTCCTTCAGAAAAACTGATTTATGTTTTCATTTTACTTTTATTTCCGATAACAAGTTTTCAGACGTTGTACTGATAGCAGAATGAATTTTGCACTCTGGAGTGAAGTGCGCCTGACAAGAAACTTTCTGGCACATTAAAACTGTGTGCCGGACCGAGACGCGAACTCGGGACCTTTACCTTCGGGGGCAAGTCCTCAACTTTTCTTTTTCTTTTTTTCTGTTGTCAGACGAAAAATATAAGATTGACGACCGTGGCACAGCAAAAGATTTTTTTGTTTTTAATTTACTTGTCGCCTTAACCATTTTTTATATATTTAAATAAAACTTTTTCCTAGAAATGAAATATTTAGGAGAAAGCAAACAATAGGTATGAACCTATTACATTACGTGTGATCATAACCAGATTAACAAACAATTAAGATCAAACAGGACGCCCTGCAGGTGAAAAATAATGGGAATTGGTAACCACAGAACAACAAAAGGAATTTTTAAGAATAGGAAAAACGTCTTACCTCCCTTTGAGAAGGGGTGACTGTCTGCGAGATTCAAATCGATTTCAAGTAGGAACACCCTCCCAGCGAAGTAAACAAAACGGCACCCGCACCCCGCGCCGCTAATTGTGAGTAGATGCTCTCAGAATCCTAAGTCAATCAGGCACATACCGGGCACGTGCTCTCGAGGAATATTCCATTTTTCCGGTACATTGGTCCAAGTTCTGATATTCTTCTCATACTTGGAACATCCCAGCTGTGGCGGGTGAGGTGGGGATCCAGGAAGACAGTATCCAAAAAGTTATCATAGTATTGACGGTATCTCGGATTCTGCGTGATAAAGGTAAAATGATCTTGTAGGAAAATCCAAAAATCAAGAAGTTCTTATCCCCTTCATGACGCAAATAAGAGACCTACAGTCCTTTTATCTAGTTCACTGTGTTGATCTTCTACGTGAGGCGTAGGTCTTATACGGGAAAAGAAGTGATTTCAGTGAAATGGCATGGGGAGTCGTATTTAGAAGAAAGGCAAGCATTTTTTGAATCATTTGCCACACATCTGCAGAATATCCATATATGAGTCGATGTTCATCCGTGTCATTTGTGTGACTGTGGGCGCAAGGCGGCGAATCTGTAATGTTAATGGCTTGTAGATGAAGTTGTGTCATGTACTGGCGGAAGTGAGGACGGCTCGTGAGCCGAATTTGGGTAGCCCAGTTGGTGAAGTACTTGGGCGCGAAAGGCAAATGTCCCGAGTTCGATTCTCGGTCTAGCACAGAGATTTAATCTGCCAGGAAGTTTGTTATACTGATAGTTTGAGAAAATGCCTTTCTTCAGGACGTTACCGAATTTTTGAAGTTCAGGAAACTTTTTCTCTATTGAATACGAGAGCGCAATGTTGCGAATGCATCATATTTTCATCTGCTCCAGGTAAGTATTCTATAAAGGAGAGCTCGCAAGTCATAATCTCAGCAGGCGTCAGTTTGGTTTCATTGAGTGGAAAAGAGTATCAAGTTTATAATTAACAAAATAAACTTTCTACGTCTTTAAAGAAAAAGAGCTCCTCGTCGAGACCTTTAAGGCCGAAGGGGTGTCGACCGGCCACTGTGTCATCCTCTTCCTTGCTGTTTCATACGGATGCAGTACAGAGGGCCATGTGTACAGCACACCGTTTTTCCAGCCGTTTTGCCGACTTTTCAGGACGTGAAGTCGCTACTTCTCAGTCACATAGCTGCTTAGTTGGCACCCCACCACGGAAAAACCCTGGTCAGAACCGGGAATCGAACCCGGGTCCTCCGTATGGCAGCCATCTGCACTGGCCACTCAGCTACGTAGACAGACAAAAAGAAAAGTAGTGGTTACAAAATACATTACCTCGCTATTGCAACAGCTATAAAAGGAAAGATCGCGAAGGTTTTCTTTTGTACGATTAAGACTGAATTCCTGAGAGTCAGTTGCTCATAATAGCGTTCTTATTAATAGTTAACACACATAAAAATTTAATTTTGCTATGTAGGTACTTAAAGCACACCTTTCTGTCACACCTTTTCCAAGACGCGCTGCATATGGTTTATAGCTGTCTTCTAGTCTTCAAAGGTGACTTTCGTAATAGCTTTGTTGCTGGCAACGTAATCTATCATTTCGGTCCATATCAGTTCCATGGGTTTTTAGTTTGGCCTTGATGAGAATCTTGATATCAATAATAGAATGATTAGCAGCATCGTAAAGAACTATTGTTAGTGGTGTGATACAGGAAACCTTTCTCTCGACTGACCTCGTACTAAAATGCTCTGCGTAGGAGAGCGACGTCGAACATTTCCACTGAATAACAGTAGACGAACTCGTTTCTAACATTGTTCTGTATCACACAAAATTGAATAAGCGATTGTAATAGCAAGTATCACTTTTACGCTGAGCTATCTCAAAAGTACCGAGGGGTAGTTTTACATAACTTTATTTCATCAAATGACTCTGAAAAAAGCGATCAGTTAAAAAAAAAAGAAAACAGTCAGATACGATCAGTTTGTGCAGCACAACATCTCACAACAGCGTCAAACGTAGCCGCCGGGTCCGGCCTCCCAAAATGCTGTGAGCTGTCTCAAACCAATTAGTTATGATACAAAGCGGATCACACTCTTCAGTGATCTGAAACACCCATACTGAACAGTTATAACACATATACAGGTGCATCCATTACACTCTAAAGGAAGGAGGGACACTTTCTTGGGTAATGTGATCTGAAAAACAAGTACTGACTCTAAATAAGACCTTACAACAGGGACCATTGAATATGTCCTACTCTTACCTATGAGTTAAATAACAAGATTTTACCAACACTTGAACAAAAAATGAGGCACTAAAATATTAAAACAGCATTCCCACAATATGATTTCAAAAGTCTCAGGATAAAATTAAAACCATATGGTCAGTCGTAAAGGAAGTGGCTGGTCTGCAGAGACAGGTCGAGAATATAGAATCAGTGCGTAGTGGGGATGTCCGTGTTACTGATAAGTCGCATATATGTACAGTACTTAATAATCACTTTCTGAATATAGCAGGTGAACTAAATAGAAACCTAGTCCCAACAGGGAATCATATAGCGCTCTTAGAAAAAAGTGTTCCGAGACTGTTACCTGAAATGCTCCTCCATGATACTGACAAGAGGGAGATTGAGTTAATAATTAAATCACTAAAGACCAAGAACTCTCATGGATATGACGGGGTATCTAGCAGAATACTGAAGTATTGTTCCTCGTATGTTAGCTCAGTACTTAGCCATATCTGTAACTTTTCCTTTAGGAGTGGTCGGTTTCCTGACCGATTAAAGTACTCGGTAGTGAAGCCACTTTATAAAAAGGGAGACAGGGATAATGTTGACAATTATAGATCTATTTCTATGCCATCAGTGTTTGCTAAAGTTATTGAGAGGGTTGTATATACAAGGTTACTGCAGCATTTAAATTCACATAATTTGCTGTCAAATGTACAGTTTGGTTTTAGAAACGGTTTAACAACTGAAAATGCTATAGTCTCTTTTCTCTGTGAGGTTTTGGACGGATTAAATAAAAGGTTGCGAACGTTAGGTGTTTTCTTTGATTTAACGAAGGCTTTTGACTGTGTTGACCACAAAATATTACTGCAGAAGTTGGAACATTATGGAGTAAGGGGAGTAGCTTACAATTGGTTCGCCTCCTACTTTAAGAACAGAAAGCAGAAGGTAATCCTCCGCAATATTGAGAGTGGTAATGATGTTCAGTCCCAATGGGGCACTGTTAAATGGGGCGTTCCCCAAGGGTCGGTGCTGGGGCCACTGCTGTTCCTTATTTATGTAAATGATATGCCTTCTAGTATTACAGGTGATTCAAAAATATTTCTGTTTGCTGATGACACCACCTTGGTAGTGAAGGATCTTGTGTGTAATATTGAAACATTATCAAATAATGTAGTTCATGATATAAGTTCGTGGCTTGTGGAAAATAATTTGATGCTAAATCACAGTAAGACTCAGTTTTTACAGTTTCTAACCCACAATTCAACAAGAACTGACATTTTAATCAGACAGGATGGGCATGTTATAAGCGAGACGGAACAGTTCAAGTTCCTAGGCGTACAGATAGATAGTAAGCTGTTGTGGAAAGCCCATGTTCAGGATCTTGTTCAGAAACTAAATGCCGCTTTATTTACCATTAGAACAGTATCTGAAATAAGTGACATTTCAACACGAAAAGTAGTATACTTCGCATATTTTCATACGCTTATGTCATATGGTATTATTTTTTGGGGTAATTCTTCTGATTCAAAAAGGGTATTTTTGGCTCAAAAACGGGCTGTTCGAGCTATGTATGGTGTAAGTTCGAAAACCTCTTGTCGACCCCTATTCAATAGTCTGGGAATTTTGACATTGCCCTCACAGTATGTATTTTCTTTAATGTCGTTTGTTGTTAGCAATATTAGCTTATTCCCACGAGTTAGCAGCTTTCACTCAGTTAATACTCGGCAGAAATCAAATCTGCATGTGGAATGCACTTCCTTGACTCTTGTGCAGAAAGGAGTGCAGTATTCTGCTGCATCCATTTTCAATAAGCTACCACAAGAACTCAAAAATCTTAGCAGTAGCCCAAACACTTTTAAGTCTAAACTGAAGAGTTTCCTCATGGTTCACTCCTTCTATTCTGTCGAGGAGCTCCTGGAAGAGATACAAAATTAAGCAAATTCCAGTGTACATTTTTGATTTTCTTTATTTAAACTAACGACTTGTCGCCTGAATATGTTTCTTATATTTCATTTTATCTGTTTCTACAATCGTGTTATAATTTCATGTATTGACTCGTTCCATGACCATGGAGACTTCTCCTAAATGTGGTCCCACGGAACAACAAATAAATAAATAAATAAATAAATAAATAAAAGCATCTTGCATGAAATGAATCACATATTATCCAAAATCTCTCCCTCTCTCCCTCTCTCTCTAAGGAAAAACAGATCACTAATATTTTAACCAAGAGTAGAGCTATATAATACGAGGGTTGCTCAATAAGTAATACAACACTTTTTTCAAAGCAGGTTGGCTTTGTTCAGGATTCCAATAGACCATAGTAATCCCCACTCTTCTGGTTGCAAAATCCTAATATCAACGTAATATCCTTACAATGCGATTTCAGCCTTACACCCATCTTACTGGCACTGCCCATATGCCAGCATGGTAGCACTGTACTGGTCGACGTCGGAGCCAACGTCTTTCTGCATCAATAACCTCCCCATCATCCACTTACTGCTTCCCTCGGAATGTAGAGGAGCAGAAGGAGGAGGAGGAGGTTAGTGTTTAACGTCCCGTCGACAACGAGGTCATTCGAGACGGAGCTCAAGCTCGGATTAGGGAAGGATGGGGAAGGAGGTCGGCCGTGCCCTTTGAAAGGGACCATCCCGGCATTTGCCTGAAGCGATTTAGGGAAATCACGGGAAAGCTAAATAAGGATTGCCGGTTGCGGGTTCTCACTGAATGCATTCTACATTGGGCCAGGCAGGTGGAAGACGAAAGGTGAGAGATCCGTGCTGCAGAGTGGATGAAGAAGAATAGCCCAGTGAAGTTTGGTGAGCTTACTTGGTTGCGCAGACTTGTGTGAGGCCTTAGGATGTCACGGAGAAGTTCGTTTGCATCCATGCGGCGACGAACACGTTAAAGTCGCTTCTTCAATTACTTGAGTGTTGCACAATAAATTTCCCAATTGATTGTTGCATCATGATGACATCAAACAGAATAACCCCTTCTGAGTCCCAGAAGATCGTTGCCATGCTTTACCTGTTGAACTTTTTCTTCTATGGCAAAGTGTTGTGGTACCACTCCATGGACTGCCGTTTTGTTTCCGGTCCGGAATGATGAACCCATGTTTCATGACCTGTCGCGATATTTGACAAAACGCGCAAATAATTTCGCATGATTGATTCTTCGTGCCTTTATGGTCTTCTGTTAGGCAGCGAGGAACCCGGCGGACGCATACCTGTGAGCACAACAGTTGGTTGACAAGTGTGTCAGCACAAACAACAGAGACGTCCAATTGTGCAGCGAGGTGTTTCATTATGATCCGTCAGTCATCTCGAATGAGAGTGTCCGTACGTTCCAACACTGCAGGAGTCACAGCTGTGTGTGCGGGAGATCGAAAAGGTTTGCGCGACCTTGTTGCGATGATGATACTCGCCTCACCCAACGATTCATTGTGCTTTTGTCCACTGTCACGTATCCGTAGAAATTCTGCAAGCACCTATGAATATCTGCGATGCTTTGATTTTCTGCCAAAAGAAATTCATTGACAGCCTCCCCCTGGAACGTAACTGCGTTTAGTCGCTATTTTGAAGACTACGTATAGTGCCGCCACGTATAGGAACCTCGAGAGACTGTAGACGCAAAAGCGAGAATATTCCATGATGTTCCACAAGAAATTTAGCATTTTTTCAACCGATATTGGCTGAGAAAAAATGTGTTGCATTCCTTATTGAATGTCACTTGTTCATCTACATATTTCAGTCACTGTCTTCCCCTGCAATTTTTGCACGTTGTGGTTATCTCTAGTACCATGAAAATTATTCCTCAATATTGTAGCACATGTCCTATCAACTTTTTACTTGTCTTCTACATTTTCTTTTAGATAGAGAAGTTAGTTCAGGGACGCGCGACGTGTAAATAGTTGTGGCATCATACCAGATCTCTCAACCGTAAAATAATCCGGAACAAATAGAGATCATTGTGACAGGTACATGAATTAATGACCCGAAGGATATTGTAGCGATATTCAATATCGTAACATCCAAATCTACCGAAAATAAATTCAGATTACGTCTATAAAAAAAAGAACAAAGCAGGTAAATATTCGCTAGGTGCCTTTATCAGAGACAAGTTCCTTCACATTAACTATGCAGGTGTCGACCAAATGTGACTTTAATTCAGAGAAATAGTGTTCGCTGCAATTCGGAATTTAATACCATATAAATTAATGAGAGACAGAGCGCATCCCCCATAGCACACAGAACACGTTAAGAGACAGGTAAGATTTGCAAGTCTGGCGCCGGTTTACAGATGCTCGAAACTTATTGTGGACTTAAATACAAGATGCTTTCAGAAATTTCCATAGCGAAACTCTGTCTGCAAACGTAGCAGATAATCCAAAAGTTGCTTATCGGATATAAGGAATACCATCGGAGAGAATGTAACCATGAAAAAATTACCGACTACAGTATTGCTAAAGCTGAGTTACTAAATACGGTTTTCAAAATTCCTTCACCGAACAAGACGCAGTAAATATTATAGAAATCTAATTAAGAACTCTTCTAACAAGAGTAATTTGGAAATAGATACCTTCGGTTTAGTGAAGCAGGGTTTTCGGTCCAGACTAAATATCAATTGGATTCTTTTACAGTATACTGCTGAAACAGCTCCATTTTTGGTAGTCACATACAATAAGACGAAATATTTGTACCTAAGACTGGAAACTGCTCATGTGACATCAACACACAAGAAAAGAAACAGAGGTACACTGTTAAGACTTTGGAAAATGCCCTTTTTTCTACGATAAAATACCTCGAACTAAACAACATATTGCAACATAACAAGCATAGATTCAGAAAATATCTCACCGTGAACCGTAACTGGCTCCTTATTCAAAGGAAGTAACGTTTGCTATCGACAGGTGATTTTTAGTTGATTCTACTCTTTTAGATTTCCATAATACTTGTAACTCCGTTTCTCACGCGCAACTCGTAATCATAATGAGTAAACATGGAGTATCGTCTCAGCTATGTGATTGGTTCCGTGATTTTCTGACAAAGGTCACACTTCATAGCAGTATTTTGTGTGTGTGTGTGGGGGGGGGGGGGGGGGGGAGAGAAGGAACATCTAGTGTTACCACAGAGACATCTGGCGCTGCCGGTGAGCGTTGTAGGCCCTCGGCTATTTTCGAGGCAGTCTTTTTTTCTGATCTGATGCCAGCCACCACGAATTCCTCTCCTCTGTCAATCTCGTCTCCAATTACCATGCAAGTTTTTCTCCGATGTCTTACCATATGTCCTGTCATATTGTCCCGTGTTATCAGTGTTTTCCATATGTTACTTTTTCAGCCGGTCTCGCGGAGGATCTCCTCGTTTCTTACCTTGCCAGTCCAGTTTACTGTGCGGCTGATCCCGGCGGAGGTTCGAGTCCTCCCTCGGGCATGGGTGTGTGTGTTTGTCCTTAGGATAATTTAGGTTAAGTAGTGTGTAAGCTTAGGGACTGATGACCTTAGCACATAAGTCCCATATGATTTCACACACATTTTTTAATCACCTAATTTTCTGTAGCACCACATCTCAACACCACATCCAAAAATCTTCGATTAACATCCGTTCCGACTTTCCCACAGTTCATTATTCACCACCACACAAAGCTATGCTCCAAACTTAAATTCTAAGAAATTTTAATTAACTACTTGACAGCTACAGAACAGTTTTGTTGCGAAAAATATTTACATGCTATGCATATGCTGGGCTAAACTTCAAATTTAGTATAAGGCAGTGACATTTTATCCAATGGTTCTGTTCTCTCATTGGATTACTGCGATTTCTGTACGTACTGTATCTTGAGCCAAGATAAGCCCATTAAACTCATCAAATGCATTTCTGCGATCAACCAACAATATTTGAAAACATAATAACAAAGAATGTCCGTGGATGGCATAATATGCATATATTATAAATATATAAACAACGTTCACAGTATAAGAAGAACAAGGAAACACACTCAACTTTCTAGACATAACCAAAAGAAAAGACAATCAGAAACATACATCTCGCAAGTACAGAAAACCCACAAGTGACACTATCTTAAATGTAGTCTCAAACCACCTGCATAATCAGAAACAGGTTGCAGTCAGATACATGTAAACAAACTGAATAGGATCCCTCTAAATACTTCTGATTACCAAAAAGTGCTGGCCATTATAAAACAAATAGCATTAAAAATGCAGACAAAGAAACAATTGTAGACAAACTAACCAAAAAATAAAGACACAAATAAGGAAAGAAACTAACCAAAGCACACCAACACATGCAACCTACACTACCACAAAAACTGGCATACAGTGACCTACCATAATAAAATCACACACAAAATAGGTAAATATTAGAAAAAAGGCATAAACACTGCTTATGAAACGAACAACTCAATAGAAAAGTACATCCCAAGATACCAGACAGATACCAAAAATATGGTATCAATCAGCTCACCAACAGATACTGTGAAAAAATATACACTGGAATGGCGGGCAGGACATTTGGCACAAGATATAAGGAACACATCAGAGCATTGACGTGCAGTATAAACCATTCAACATTTGCAACCCCTCCTCCCCCTCTCAACGTCCCCTCACCCTTCCCCTCTGTTTCATTTCACTTCTCGCTACTCACCTTTTCCTCCAATGCACCTCCATCGCATTACAATGCACTTACGTTCACTCATCTTTGCTTCTCATCCCCCATCTGTTCATCACAAAAAACCTCCATCACCACTCCTTCCTTACACTGCAACATAATAAAATAAAGTAACACATAGTATAATGAACTACAAAAAATGGTATAGGTCAAAGACAGGCATGTTGGCAATACCACAAAATACAGTACAGACTTAGACATATAAATATAAACAGTAAACCGTGGTGTACGAAAAATTGTACTGTGTAAAACGTAAAAAATGCATAGTTCTGCAAAGCGGAAAATGTAGATAACAAATATCATTGACTAACTATGAAAGAAGCCAAAGACATGCTGTTAACGAAAACTTTGTTGAACTTGTAACAACAACAACGCTATACTATTGTACAAATAAGTAATTTTTTCTGATTTTTCGAAAAACTTGTGTAATTAATGTTCTGCTTTCATTTCTTTTTTGTTTCATGCCATTGTGTTAAGAAAACTGTAAACAAGTTTCAATGTGAAGATTAATGTTTATGTCAAATGTCAAGTAATATTGTAATAGAATTGAAATGTAACAAATGTTGAAACTGTTGTAAGATGTTTAAAATTGTAACTCTGCGTCTGGTCCGTACGTAGGCAATGTTTTAGGATATGTAGAGTGCAAAACCTCGGGTGAATACCCTGTCTGAAGGGGAGCGGTAAAAGGTGGATGACAGGCGAGCGCGGGAAAATGCACGCGGGCACTGCACGGCACAACGGGCTCAGCAGTAGTAGATGGAGTTTGGCATTGGTCTGAGCAACACCTTCTGGAGCGAGGATGCTCTCCTGCAAGACGTAGTTCCACTGAGCCTCGCAGCATGGCAAAATTCCATAGGCACTAAATGGAAAAGTATTGCGACGCTAAGAAGAATTAAAGTGCCGATACCTCAAGAGCCATAGCTGTGGTTGTATGTGTGCTCTGTGCCTCGCCATCTCGCCGCTCGCCAACCGCCGCATCGATACAAGCAGGTTGAAACTTTTAGTACTGTATTCGTACGGACCATAGAGTGAACTGTTCAATAATAACCTAAATTTTACCAGAACTTTCCCCTCATTTAATTATCCTCACAACTAACCTAGACGGGGTCCTTTCCAAATGTTGTGCATAACCGAGTGTCCCGAAATGAAAAATTAAATTTTGTGTTAATAATAATTACTTGCAGACCTAGTTATGTGAGAATGGTGTTTAAAGAACTGTTTTGTTAATGAACCAGTAAATGAATAACGAAGGTCTAACGAAGTTGAAAGATAACTTTAATATTGATATAGTAATGAAGTTTAATTATTTCGAGACAGATATAAATGTATTTAAATGAGAAGTAAACAAGATAAAAAGAGTAGTAACTCATATACTGGAAATCTTGAACGCATGATAATTTCAGTAATCAATTTTTTTAATATAGTGATCATGGCAGTTTCAGGCTCCCCCCCCCCCCCTCCCCCCCTTTTTACTCATTTGAATTCTGAAGAGTTCCACATTGGTTTGACCAGCAAAAGTTAAAGTCAATATATAAGTCAAAATTTATCAGTGTTTTATATTTATCAAAATTGACATTTTGTGTGTGGCTCAAAGTGTTATTTCTAGGGTAACCTATGCCCGATTTTAATCAGATCAATAGACAGTACGAAGTTTTGTAGTATACATTATAGTGTAGTGTTATGTATTCATGGTTTTTCCATATCAGTACAGAACGTGAAACTATCAGTTCAATAGATTTTCTGGTTCTAAAATTTTACTATATTATGCAGTGTTACTACGTGTTGTTTTGCATGAATATACACCAACTTGTATAGGGAAGAAACACAGTTAATGCCTAATTTGGCTGGCGACCGTATTATTATTAAATTGGTAGCATCTTCAGTGTTGCTTTTGGTCCATACTGACGTGTATTTGCATTTCGAACTTGCTTGACGGATCATTGTTATTACAGAGTGGGTGTAAGTCTGATTTGCCACCATTTAGATACACGCGGTCGATATCTATACAAAAATCCTTTCTCATAAGGTGAACCCCGCTCACTTGCCATAGTACAGGCTTTAACGAGTATTGTGTGCTCCACGCGCACGTTACAAGTGGCTCCCGGTGATAGGACATTCAGTTGTTGTCGGTCACAAATTAACGGGAATACCGAACAGTGGATGTTCAGTGGCACGAATTGCAATATTATTCAGTAAAGTAAATAGCAGTGAACGTCAAGTACGGTAGCGAGGTGTAATTTGCGTTCGGTATGGACAACAACGTAAACACAGTAGATGGGCCGAGCGTAATGGAAGATGCGGCTGGCAATGACAGGAGTTTACGCAGCCAGATAATAGATGGCGTTAGTGGTAGACAATTGGCGTACATACAATACCACGAACATGGTAACGAACAGATTGAAATGTCGAGATTGCCTAGAACACAGCAAGGAATAAAACAGGATGACTTTGTAGACGATAGTGGGTATGTGAATGAATCCAGTGACATGTTTGATTCACCACAGATAAAGAAAGAACCGAAAGAAAATTTTGAAGTAGGATTGGAACACACCGATTCCATAGAACAAAACAGTGTGAAAATTTTAAGCATGAACGACTTATTTGAACTATTAACCAAACAAATTTCAGGACAGAGTGAGCAGCTCAAAACACAGAATGATCAGCTTCAAAAACAAGTTAGTAATCATGTTAGTCAGCTTAATACACACGTTGACGTGCAGCTTAAAACACAATCAGATCAGAACACAGAATGACCAGCTTAAAACACAAGTTGGTCAGCTTAAAGCACAGGTCGAAGAACAAGGAATTAAAATTAGTAAACAAATAGAACAGGTAGAACAAAAAGTGGGTAACTTAAGTTCTGCAGAAAATACTATGAAATCTGAATTTGACACAATTAATAAAAATATGAATCATATGCAGGGGGAAATTGACGACATTAACAGTAGGTTTGATGTTGAAATTCTCAACATCCAAGAGAAAGTAGAGCCTCTAGCTGAAACAAAAGTAGACGAAAAAGTTTTCGGTCTTAAAACTGAGATCGTAAACGAATGCCAACATGGAATCTCACAGTTGAAAAGGGCAGTTTCAGATACTAAAAGAAATTTAGGCGAAAAAGTTATCGGATGTGTGCAAAAGTGTGAACAAAATACATCGAAAATTCAAGGCAAAATTTTCGATCTCGAGAGTAAAATCAAAGATAGGCCTGGTATTGTCTGTAATGGCACGCCACTTACGAAGCTCTTGGAAGGTGAGGAACGCTTCCATCCCGCAAAAAACATAACGGATGGCATCCGTTGGATTTCATCAAAATTTGCGAGAGGATGTTTCCTAAACACTTGACTGGTCAGGAAAAGATAAACGTAGTAATTAGCGCTTTAGCAGGTGACGCTAAGTGCTGGGGAATTAACTTGAATACCGAACTATTGACGTTCGAAGAGTTTAACAAAAGTTTACAGAAGAATACTGGTCCGAACAAAAACAGGATCATTTGTGGCGCGAGTTTATCATGGCCAAACTTCATGATAACAGGGGCAGAAATTCTTTGAAAGATTTCTGCGAATATTGGTATCGAAAGTTGACACACTTAAGAGGGAGAAGATCCGATTCTGAAATCGTATGGGAGCTATATAAAAAGCTTCCAGAAGATTCGAAGAGATATGTGGGAAGCAATTATCGTAGCTTCCCAGCGTTTCTTGAAAGGGTCGAAGACGAAGACCACTGGCGCGAAAGTCGTGCCATTTATCAGAATTTTAGTAACAGGAATAACCGCAATAATGACGAGAGGAATGACGGCGATGGTTTGCGCATCAACATGATACAGAGAGGTAGAGGGTACACCGCGCAAAATAATAACGACGCGGGAAACTGATTTCCACGAACGTTGCGGGCCAAACGGAACCGGACAAAACATACCGGCCCCGATTTAAGAAACATTACCGAACTGACAGTAATGTTATGAGACAGTTTAGAGACAGGCGTGGAACGATGCAGCGTGTTGTTGCGAAACAAGCGTCAGGTGCGTGCGCAAATCACTCATCTTTGCCACGCACTGCGATACATGTTAACAGGTGAGTGGAGCATCAGAGGGCAACGGCCCAGCCTAGCAGAACAGCTGTTCAGAGAGAAGTCGCTAGCAAGGCGGCAGAATTAGGTACAAACATTGCCATAAGAGCTGGCGAATACATTACGAGTGGTAATTCCGTGGGGAAGGAAATAGTGGATGGAAAAGTGGATACACAGAGAGGTGCGGTTAGCAGTGTTAGCAATGAAGTAAATGGCGAGAATGAATTAGCAGAAGTAACTGGTTGGCGTGTGCAGGTCGACGATCTGTACAAGGGCCTCAAGCAATGTGATTGGGAGGATTTTAAGAAGGAATATGAGGCCAGGAGGTTAATTAGTAAAAAAGGAAATAGTAGGGACGTCGATAAGATGACGTGGCCCGAATTTAAGGAGGAGAGAGTAAATAGCGCCGCGCCAAGTACGCGTGCTGCCGATAGGACGATGGTTAAAGATAGGAAGGAATGGGAGGATGAAATCCTAAGCATTGACAAGGAAGTAACTTCTGTTAACGATCCGCCAACAGTACAAGCTGTTACCGAAAGGCACCGTGGGGAAGGGGCAGGTAATTACCTACGAGTAACGGAAGTCCACGAGGATTACACTAAATGTGAAGTAACAGTGGATGTGAGTAAAGCTGATAATGAGGTCGTTTTGCCAAAAGAGGATATTGAGTTAAAATCAAAGCCTGACGACAACGCAGAGGAAGAACTTAGTGCCTGTCTCAGAAAAGCTTTTATGTTACAACCTGAAAGCGATCCAGAATGGTCGGATTCTGATTATGGTTCAGATGACGAGTATTTCGGTACTAGTGAAAATAATGGGAATACAGCTAATTGCGATATTGTACCTACTGCTGACGAAGTTTCAAAACAAAACCCAGATGTTGAGACTGAACACAGAAAAAAGGAGCCATCGGACGTCTCAGTGTCAATGTTACAAAGAGTTCAAGTAATTGATGACTTTGAGCTCCCGGAACCAAAGAAACCGCCAGATATAGATGATGTGCAGGTCAAAAGCATATCTTGGGACGATGTTATCGTCGACCCGGATTTGCTTAAGGAAGAACACAACAATGAAAGGCATTTGACGATTAATCAAACTGTAATACCAGTTGAAATTTATAATGTCAAATTGCAAGTACTTCTTGATACGGGATCTCTGATAACTGCGATTTCCCAATGGTTCTTCGAACGCATCTGTGATAAGCCTGGACTAGTAATTATGTCAGTGACTGGTGCAAAAATTGTTGATGCTAGTGGCAAGAGTAGCAAGCCAGTAAAGAACCAGATATTGGTTGAATTTAGTATAAAAGGACAAAAGTTTGAACACGATTTTTTGGTTGTGCCAGACGTGAGTACTGAAATGATTCTGGGTATAGATTGGCTAGATAGAAAAAAAGTTATTACTGATTGCAGCCAGGAAGTGGTCAAAATTAATAATGCATCTACGAATTTGGAAATAAAATTTGAGGAGAATGGGAAGGTGTTCGATTCAGAAATTGGTTCTTTATTATTGGAGATCGACAAAGTGAATGATGGTTTGACAAACATGTATGAAATGTACCATGTCAAGAGATTGATAGATGAGAATGACAGGCAAGGGAATGATTTTAAAGAAATTGTGGAAAATTTGAAGGAGATATCTCCTGATCAGAAAATAGAATTGCTTGATCTTTTAGAAAGTAATAGCACCGTATTTTCGGACAAACCTGGCCTAGTTAAGAACTTTGAATACCAGATTGAGACATTAGAGCATAAACCTTTCTTTGTAAGACCGTTTTCGGTACCCATATCAAAGAGGCAGGCCGTTCAAGTGGAAATTGATAAAATGATAGAATGGGGTGTAATCGAACGGAGTAGCAGCGAATATAATAGTTCCCTTATCATCGTGAATAAAAGGGATGGGGGAGTAAGAGTAGTCATTGACGTCAGGACTTTGAACAAAATTGTAAAGAAGGAAATAGACAGACCTGAAAATCTGGACGAAATGCTCCAAAAGTTTTATAATGTGAAGTATTTAACCAGTTTGGACATGACCGCCGGATACTGGCATATCCCATTGAGCAAAGAATCCCGTAAATATACCGCTTTTCTATTCGCCGGGAAATGCTATCAGTATAAAGTAGTGCCATTTGGGCTTAGCACTTCTGTGGCGGTATTTATTAGGGCACTGAACTTTGTATTAAGGAGAGAATTGAGTTCCCGGCTAACCATTTATGTAGATGACTTACTGACTGCTACTGAGGAATGGCGAGAGCATTGTGAATTATTGCAGAAAGTTTTTGTTGCTCTACAAGCAGGGGGCATGACACTAAAGTGGAAGAAATGTGAATTCGTGAAGTCGGAAATAAAGTTTCTGGGGCACATTATTACTACGACCGGCATTGGCAAGGACCCGGAAAAGTTAAGTGCAATAGCAGAGTGTCCAGCTCCTAGAAATAGAAAACAGTTGAAAGCCTTTTTAGGTTTATGTGGGTTCTATAGAAAATTCGTCAAGGGGCAAGCTTTCGACAGTCCTCATTTGAATAATCTCCTTAAGAAAAATAGTGCTTTTGTTTGGACTGAAGGGTGCATGAGAGATTTTGAAAATTTAAAAAGTGAACTCTCGAATGACAATATTTTGCATCACCCCATACTGACAGAACCTTTCCACATGAGTACCGACAGTAGTGCTTATGGGATTGGTATAGAAGCTTTCCAAGAAATTTGTGATGGCAAAGAAATCGAACACAGGACTATCGCGTTTGCAAGCAGAACTCTAACAAAATACGAGAGAAACTACACTATATCGGAAAAGGAAGCTTTAGCCATTATATGGGGATTAAAGAAATTCAGGAATTATCTGTGGGGCCATAAGCTCCTCATACATACTGACCACAAAGCTTTAACTTTTCTTAAAGATTGTCATTTACATAATGGCAGGCTAACTCGTTGGGCTTTGTACCTACAGCAGTTTGATTATGAGATTTGCTATGTTAAGGGTACTGAGAATTACGTGGCAGATGTTTTATCTCGATTGCCTAATGGTATGAGTGAAGTGCCCGATGAAAATGGTGAAGAGGGTACTTTCCAGATAAGGTATATGAAAGAGGTTTCAGGAAAAAGGAAAATCGAGCAAATATGTAAAAACATGAGGTACCATCAAAATGAGGATCCGACATGGAAATCCGTGAAGGTAAATTTTGACAGTGTGCGGTATCCCCAAATTAAGAAATACTACAAAATCTTTAAAGGCATTTTATACAGAAGAAAAGATTTAGTCACTGAGGAATGGAGAGTATGTCATAGACGATTTTCATTTAGCATTGGGGCATAGTGGGCCAAAGAAATGTTTGGATAAACTGAATAATGTAATAGTGATTGCTGGTAGTGTCAGTAAGAAGATAAATGAACGAATGAAGTCGTGTGATGTCTGACAAAGGGCCAAAGTACCGAACGGTACTAGTAGAGGTCCAATGCAAAGTACATTACCTGAGGACACCCTAGAATTATTATCAGTAGATTTGTATGGTCCCCTCCCAAAGACTTCAGGAAACTGTGCGTATATTCTAGTAATTTTGGAAGTATTCTCAAAGTTTGTGAAATTATACCCTTTGAAAAAGGCAACAGCAAAAGCTGTATTTAATAGGATGGTCGAATACATCAGAACCATTGGGAAACCCAAGTCAGTCCTATTTGATAATGGACCCCAGTTCATATCCAAAATTTGGAAAGAAGGAATGGAGCAAAATTGTGTGGAGGTTAAATATATCTCAGCCTACCACCCAGCTAGCAACCTGGTTGAAAGGTACATGCGAGAAATCGGGAGATTGCGTAGAACGTACTGCAGTCATAACCACAGAGCCTGGGGCAGATTTATATTGGACTTTGAGAATGTCATGAACACCTTACATCATGAAACTACTGGGTTCCCACCGGAAGAAATTTTGTTAGGCAGCAGAAGTAAAAGTTTAATTGAGGAAAAACTAGTATCCACCTTGTACAAGCTTGGGGTTGAGTCAAAAGAAAGAATTAGTCAAAAAATGGGCAAAGCAAAAAGCTGAATCTAGATCAAAAAAACATGATAAAAACCTGAAAGTTTCAAAATTTAAAATTGGGGATTATGTTCTTTTAAAAACCCACGAAAAATTTAGTGAGCTGAACCATGAAATTTCCAAATTTAAATATATTTATAATGGACCGTATATAATACAGAACATTCCACACGATAATGCTTACTACCTGATCTATTCAAAATGAAAGAGACCTTTAGGTTTAAGAAACGTTGTGGACCTTAAACTGTATGTTCCTAGGAGTGAGTAACCTAAGTACAATCAGAAAGCAATCTGCAGTAAATGTGCTGTATCTTATGCTGAAACTATTTTATTCTAAATGTAACAAATCTTTGTAAATGTATGTATACCAATGTCAGTGTGCTAATGTACTTATGTAAGTTTCAGATTACCAAATGTACTATAAATGTAAAGATGTATGGAAAAAATGGCTGAAAAGAAAAAGCAAATACTGCAAGCCAGATAAAAGATGGGACTGCCAAAAATCAAAGTGGGCAGTATGTGAGTCGTGATATAAAGGACTGCCAAACACCAAAGAGGGCAGATAAATAGTCAAAAGGAGAATTGTAAGTGTAGTAGAGCTGATGTGATAAAATGATGCGAAAAGGACTGCCCAAATCTGAATAATAGGCAGCAAATATGTGTAGTGATTTTTCTAAATAGTATTGTGTGTTTATTAGCAAATAACGAAATGGACTGCCATTCAATGCAAGCAGCAACAAATTGTTTTATAGTGTATATAGGTATTTGTATATGCTTTGTAGTTACGCATTTGTGTTCCAGATTTTGATTTTATTTCTCTGAGAAATTTAATAATGATTAATTTGCTACTTAAATCATGTTGTGATAGGAGGTTGGACTGTGCCAAAGGCACTTAAGTAAATGATAGATAAATGTTCTCGATATATTAAAAAGTATAGACCTATATGATGTGAGTGAAAGGAAATTTTGTGATATAAAATTTTACGATGGCACATTCACACAAAGATTCAGAACCCCTCTGTAAATATAAAGTTTAGTGTTCCCATCAAATTTGCACTAGGTGAAATTTACTGGAAACAGGGGCATGTGTAACAACAACAACGATGTACTATTGTACAAATAAGTAATTTTTTCTGATTTTTCGAAAAACTTGTGTAATTAATGTTCTGCTTTCATTTCTTTTTTGTTTCATGCCATTGTGTTAAGAAAACTGTAAACAAGTTTCAATGTGAAGATTAATGTTTATGTCAAATGTCAAGTAATATTGTAATAGAATTGAAATGTAACAAATGTTGAAACTGTTGTAAGATGTTTAAAATTGTAACTCTGCGTCTGGTCCATACGTAGGCAATGTGTTAGGATATGTAGAGTGCAAAACCTCGGGTGAATACCCTGTCTGTATGGGAGCGGTAAAAGGTGGATGACAGGCGAGCGCGGGAAAATGCACGCGGGCACTGCACGGCACAACGGGCTCAGCAGTAGTAGATGGAGTTTGGCATTGGTCTGAGCAACACCTTCTGGAGCGAGGATGCTCTCCTGCAAGACGTAGTTCCACTGAGCCTCGCAGCATGGCAAAATTCCATAGGCACTAAATGGAAAAGTATTGCGACGCTAAGAAGAATTAAAGTGCTGATGCCTCAAGAGCCATAGCTGTGGTTGTATGTGTGCTTTGTGCCTCGCCATCTCGCCGCTCGCCAACCGCCGCATCGATACAAGCAGGTTGAAACTTTTAGTACTGTATTCGTACGGACCATAGAGTGAACTGTTCAATAATAACCTAAATTTTACCGGAACTTTCCCCTCATTTAATTATCCTCACAACTAACCTAGACGGGGTCGTTTCCAAACGTTGTGCAATCCGAGTGTCCCGAAATGAAAAATTAAATTTTGTGTTAATAATAATTACTTGCAGACCTAGTTATGTGACAATGGTGTTTAAAGAACTGTTTTGTTAATGAACCAGTAAATGAATAACGAAGGTCTAACGAAGTTGAAAGATAACTTTAATATTGATATAGTAATGAAGTTTAATTATTTCGAGACAGATATAAATGTATTTAAATGAGAAGTAAACAAGATAAAAAGAGTAGTAACTCATATACTGGAAATCTTGAACGCATGATAATTTCAGTAATCAATTTTTTTAATATAGTGATCATGGCAGTTTCAGGCTCCCCCCCCCCTCCCCCCCTTTTTACTCATTTGTATTCTGAAGAGTTCCACATTGGTTTGACCAGCAAAAGTTAAAGTCAATATATAAGTCAAAATTTATCAGTGTTTTATATTTATCAAAATTGACATTTTGTGCGTGGCTCAAAGTGTTATTTCTAGGGTAACCTATGCCCGATTTTAATCAGATCAATAGACAGTACGAAGTTTTGTAGTATACATTATAGTGTAGTGTTATGTATTCATGGTTTTTCCATATCAGTACAGAATGTGAAACTATCAGTTCAATAGATTTTCTGGTTCTAAAATTTTACTATATTATGCAGTGTTACTACGTGTTGTTTTGCATGAATATACACCAACTTGTATAGGGAAGAAACACAGTTAATGCCTAATTAGGCTGGCGACCGTATTATTATTAAATTGGTAGCATCTTCAGTGTTGCTTTTGGTCCATACTGACATGTATTTGCATTTCGAACTTGCTTGACGGATCATTGTTATTACAGAGTGGGTGTAAGTCTGATTTGCCACCATTTAGGTACACGCGGTCAATATCTATACGAAAATCCTTTCTCATAAGGTGAACCCCGCTCACTTACCATAGTACAGGCTTTAACGAGTATTGTGTGCTCCACGCGCACGTTACAATCTTAGAAACAAATCAAATTGTAAACATCTTTAATTTCAGACGACTTATAATGCTTCCCTCAATAAAGTGAAAGGCATCTGAGAAGAAAAACATGCGTTTTCTTGTAATTGTATCGACAGAACGAAAATACCTTCAGAAATTGTGATGCAATATGGCGACACACATGAAGAACCATTAAAGTACTTTCCAACATGTGTAAAAGATAGTTTTAGCATGTTCCTTAGAAAAAATTTATCATTTCAAAGAATGGCACATTAACACTTTTTTCTACTAGTTGATGCGAGGTGTTGTTTGATACTGAAATAGAAACTTCAGTCAGTGGGCTTACTCCTGCCGGCGATGGCGGATATAGCCATCGAAAGCTTGTGAATTATACTCAAATCGACAGGGTTTGAAAACCAAGAAGGTTATATCCTTGCTTGATACTGGCTTTTCTTTGTTGTTCGTTTTGTAAGATTTTATTTCAGTATATAACGTATCTATTTATTTTATACTCTAGTCATTAATGTGACTTTACTGCTTTAATCATGATTATCTCAGAGGTTTGGTCAGTGGATTTTAGTAAGATTTTCTGTGTTATGTTGTTAATTGCCCTGTAGTAAGCTATCTTGAGCTAATCTGAGGGAGAAGTTGTTTTACTGACTGAAACACCTATTTCTGTATGCTTCCAATACAATTAAAATAATGTATGTCTGATATTTGAACGATTTATACTGAATTTCAGGAAATTTGAACTTTTGTGTGTTAGCTGATATATGTAGTTCTAAAGTCTGACGGGGAATGTATTAGTCGATATTTGTTTAATTTTTCAGTAATGACGATGTGTCAGAAATTCAGTCATACCCAGTTTTACTATACAGAATAAAGATAAAAAATTGATGAAAGAAGGGATTCGTCTTAACATCAGCAGTCTGTGATTGCACTAATATTACATAGGTGGTCTAATCTTTGAAGCTGAGTCAGCAAAACTCAACTGACTAATAAATTTCATGGCTGTGTTTGGGGTATCTAGTGTTTTAGAAATGGGCCAGTAGAGCTTGACATCTGAAATATCATAATATATTTAGTCGAAAGCTATGCAATACAATTTTTGCAAATATGTTCAGCTGTCTTAACACTTCTAATACTTAACATTTCTGATATTCTGCCCAACCCTCACCTATGGATCATAGCTTCAAGGTAACTTCATTACAATTCTTGGCATTTTTTATAAAAAAAACTAGAAGAAAATATTATCCACACTGCATCATATTTCAGTTTTATTCATCGGTGTTTATAAATTTCAGTGCAGTCAGGCGTGTAATAGCAGTACCTCTGAACATCACACTCTTTCATTTATTGTTATAATAATATTATTTATCATTATTAGGTTTATATATAAAACGTTGTGATGTAATTCATTTTCACAGTATTCATTGCTGTAATGATAATTTGATTGCATGACCACACTGATATACATTATCTGTTCACTAAATTTTAATTATGCAGTTTCATCAATATAGTGTTATCATATTTTGTCAGTGTCATATGCAAAGCGAAATTAAGTATTTGCGTGAAGCTCAAATAAAAGCATCTAAACTTCTATTATAAATGTCACTCGGCACCAACTTAACCATATTTGTGAATGAGGTCTTTCCTACGGAATTTTTCGTTCCAGTGAGTAATCTTAATTCAGTACAATTATTCAAACAATTTGTGAAGTAATTTCTCCTCAGCACTTACATAATATTTGGGTCTTCACAATACTACTGTTAATCCGTCTCTAGAGTCAAAGATTAATTCTAGTCGCTTGTGGCAATCAAAACTCATGTTTTGTACTAAGGTGGCTAGTAACAGTAATAATAAGACTAGAAAATGATACGAATCTACAAGACAAATCTTAGTAACTGAGGATGGATGGCAACAAAGTGAACAGAGGTAGTGAGAGACCTTTATGGGTGCAATTATGTTGTATCTAGTTCAACCTACAGCAGCAGGGAGGATCTTGGGAATTGTCTCCACTGCAGACGGACAGCTTATCGCCTTAATACGGCAGCCAACTGACTGTTCTTGAACCCCAGAGTGAATTGACGTACACACTGAATACGAAGCAGCCTCAAGAGAGGTTACTAATTCAGGGTTCTCAACGGTAACGAAGTTTTGATCTGGTAAGATCACCCATTGTTTGGTAACAGAAGTCCAAAGGCAGAAAAAAGTTTCAAACAATACCCTTGATTTGTATCAGAATTAAATAATAGTAACTAGATTTATCATCGTTCTAGTTAAGTAAGGAATTTTAGTAACTGAAACAAAATTTCGTGTTTTCGAGAGTTAATACTTTTACTTGAGAATACAGATCCAGAGTTTCCAAACATACTTCGGAAAAAATAATTGAAAATTAGGGTGAGATCAGCAAAACTTCTTCACAAAGGAGACTTTACACATATCTAACGGTCTTCTGCAGTGGTCCTTTTCAAAGCCACATTTATTACTGTGAAGTTAGTGTGTGTATTTGTCTCGCGTTACACATTGCATCTCTATGTGTTTTAAGAATGATTCAAAATACATAAGATGTATCAACGCGTCTACTAACTTTCGTTTATATCGCACAACTCCTTCTTGATGTTGCGATTTTTTTTCCGTCAGTGTATTGCATGAATGTTTTGAAGTACGCTGACGGAGGAAAATCGCAACACCAACAAGGAGTTGTGCGGCATACACGAAAGTTATAAGGCTCGTTTTTACATCTGAAAGACGATGAACATTCAGATTTCACTCCACCTGCACAAGAGTGGCACTAGTAGCGCCACTATCAGGATGCAAATCAGGTTTGGTTTAAATAAACACTGTAATGATGGTGACCGTTACTTACCTTTGATATTGGTGGCGAGTTGATGTTAGTCAAGATGCCTTCAAGGCGACAAAGAAGCCATTATCCACACCACCTTGAGTTTCAACGAGGTCGTGTAACAAGGCTATATGTTTCTTCCACTATATAGCACAAAGACTTGGCAGGAATGCCGCCACTACGCGTGACTGCTGGTCTCGAGAATGCACAGTTGCATGAAGACCAGGATCTGAACAGCCCCGTGAAAGTCCCGAGAGGGAAGACTTTCATGTTCGGCGTATGGCTCTGGCGCATCTTACGGCATCTGCAGCAGCAATTTTCACAGTATTTGGTAGAATAGTGACACAGCAAACTGTTACAAATGCGTTACTTCAAGGACACCTCCGAGCCGGACGCCCCGTAGCATGCATTCTACTGACTCCAAACCACCGCCACTTGCGGCTTTATTGGTGTCAAACGAGCGCTCGTAGGAGGGCAGGGTAGAGATCTGTTGTGTTTTCTGATGAAAGTTGGTTGTGCCTCGGTGCCAGTGATAGCCGTATTTCAGTTAGAAAAAGGCCAGCTGAAGGCCTGCAATCAACCTGTCTAACCTGTCTGCTTGCTAGACACAA
Organism: Schistocerca americana; assembly: GCF_021461395.2. Classification (NCBI taxonomy): domain Eukaryota; kingdom Metazoa; phylum Arthropoda; class Insecta; order Orthoptera; family Acrididae; genus Schistocerca; species Schistocerca americana. The sequence goes on along the minus strand of NC_060121.1, from coordinate 351,307,437 downwards.
TGGACCTATACCTGCAGCAATGGACTGGGGTGCGAATTCGTATGACAGGAGAAGCATTCTCGTCGTTATGCCACGCACCCTGATTGCCAATTTGTACGTGTTGGGGAGCCATTCATGCACAGCACTCCAAGGGGGTGTTTTCCAACTGAATAACACACGCCCACACAACGCTGTTGTAATCCGGCATGCCCTACAGAGTGTTGACACGTTGCCTTGGCCGGCTCGATCACTATATCTGTCTCCAATGGAGCGCATATGGGACATCATCGGACGACAGCTCCAGCGTCATCCACAAACAGCATTAACCGTCCCTGTACTGACCGAACAAGTGAAATAGTGATGTACACAAATTATTCCCAGAAAATTTTTCGGTCAGACACACAAATATGAGACAGAACTACGTTATGTGCACTTATACTTGATGCCACGTTTCTGCAGCATACTATACACAATAGCGCTTGCCGCGCGGGATTAGCCGAGAAGTCTAGGGCGCTGCAGTCATGGACTGTGCGGCTGGTCCCGGCGGAGGTTCGAGTCCTCCCTCGGGCATGGGTGTGTGTGTTTGTCCTTAGGATAATTTAGGTTAAGTAGTGTGTAACCTTAGGAACTGATGACCTTAGCAGTTAAGTCCCATAAGATTTCACACACATTTGAACATTTGAACAACAGCGCTTGCGAGAACATTGGCTACATTGCGACAAGGTTGTCGCAATTCGTTTTTGTAAATTAATAATTAAAATCTTTTCAATATAATCATGTTGCAAATATTGAAGTTTATAATTATGTCACTGGTTCCGTCCTGCCTCTATTTACAACTTCATCACTGACGGAACAGAACTTAATCAGGAAAAAAAGTCGCTAATTGAAGCAATACAAAAAGTTCAAATGGCTCTGAGCATTATGGGACTTGATTGGCGACTCCATGGCGTGTTGTGTGCACCACGACCAAATAGTGGATAGAACTGGAAGGAAAATCAGCATTGGCCGTATTTTGTTGTTTTATTGTCAGGAAAATCGATTTTCGGTCACTTAGTGACCACCCTCAGTGCTGTAATATACAATTTAAATTGGTAGGCACTGCTATCAAGCTATAACCACAAGCTTAGAGCGATCACATAAACTCACTATGGGACTTAACATCTGATGTCATCTGTCTCCTAGAACTCAGAACTACTTAAACCTAACTAACCTAAGGACATCACACACATCCATGCCCAAGGCAGGATTCGAACCTGGGACAGTAGCAGTAGCCCGGTTCCGGACAGAGGCGCTTAGAACAGCTCGGCCACTGCGGCCTACGAAACAATACAAACTCACGATTTTCTTCTTCTGGTAACAATAACACTAATAATAAATTTCTCACATTGTCTCACGCCGTTTAGCAGCACAGATGAGATCAGTAGACGCAGTACACACTCGCAGACCGCACGCACGTCTCAGTTCGCAGCCCCACTGCCCACGTCACAGAAAGAGCATGGGCAAAGAGCGACCCCGACAGCCAGACTGCACGTCGCAGAGCCAGCCAACCGACTAAAACCAGCCCTCTCCCCACAGCGACGTGCGCTTAAATAGCCGAAAAGCGACCAAAGAGGAAAACCGTGGCCACGCTATACAAAGTCGATCGCAGATGCCTTAAATGAATAAAGAGAAGCGACTGGCGCCAACGGCGTCACGAAACAGTTCTAATAGCTGGACTCTGATTCTTGCTGCATTGTTTGTGCTGAGTCTTCGTAAGCTTGGAGAAGTGCAAGTAAATCTTCTGTTTGATCCGTTACGTTGTTCGCTACTCATGTTTGCTTGTCTGCTCCTGTCCAGCTTTCCTATGACGACGGTTGCCTCACCACTCTGTTGCCAATCTCTCCTTGCCATTGTGTATGAAGTCGTGCACAACACTGAGAACAGGGTGTGCGGAGCTGCTAGCTGTGAGATCTTGTTTAATTTGGTTTTATGAAGGGAGGCTGAATGCACGCCAGTATGTGGCAAGAGTGGTAACGCCTTTGGTCATACCAATTGTAACCAGAGTACCAAGTATATTATTCGAGTGGAATAATACAAGACGCCTCACTACTCTTCAGACTAAAAACGATTTGAGGCATTTAAGGATCGTTCCCAGCCCTATTCTTTGATTTGTCTCCCACAGAGCATGTCGGCTGTGCCATTTGGAGGGACGTACACACCAGCTTCGGGCCAGAAAAATTCATGAACTATAGAAATGGGTCCTTTACGAACGAATTGGTCCAAAGAATCGGTTCACTAAAGTGAACAGAAGTACTGAGTAGCAGTTTCTAAGGAAAGGTCATTCACCGTTCACTACACTCGCGGCTGAGCTCGTTCCTGGAACGGCTGGAATAGCCGCGACGGTCTCAATCTGACAATGGTCGGAACTATCGTGGCCAGCCACATTACACAACGGTCTCGGTCTTTTTCGGATAACACTCGTTCCACTTCAATCTTTTTATAATAATATAATTATATCAAGACACGTTCAAAGGATTTGTCGGCCTGTAAAAATCGACAATAAAAAATTGTGCAAGGTGTTCGAAATTCTGAGAAAAATAGCGGTGTGCCATAGGGAGAGCTGGGTAATATATAACATATACAAGTTCCAAGACAGAATAATTAATCTGGACGACCAAAAACGAAGAGCTCGGTTTAAGAAGGGTGTAAGACTGTTCAATATGTACATCGAAGAAGCAATGATAGATTTCAGGAGTGGAATTAAAAATCAAGGTGAAACGATATCAGTGATACGATTCACTGATGACATTGCTATACCAAATGAAAGTGAAGAAGAATTACATGATCCGCTGAATTTAATGAACAGTCTAATGACCACAGTATATGGATTGAGAGTAAATCGAAGGAAGTCGAAGGTAATGAGAAGTAGAAGAAATGAGAGCAGCGAGAAACTTAACATCAGGATTGATAGTCACGAAATATATGAAGTTAAGGAAGTCTATTACCTAGGCAGAAAAATAACCAGTGACGGACGGAGCAAAGAGGACATAAACACGGACTACCTTTGGCAGAGATAGCATTCCTGGCCAAGAGAAGTATACTAGTATCAAACAAAGGTCATAATTTGAGGAAGAAATTTCTGAGAATTTACGTTTGGAGCACAGCATTGTATGGTAGTGAAACATGGATTGTGGGAAAACCGAAACAGATAAGAATCGAAGAATTTGAGATGCGGTGCTACAGACGCATGTTGAATATTAGGTGAACTGATAAGGTAAGGAATGATGAGATTCTGCGCAGAATCGGAGAGGAAAGGAATATGGAAAAAACATTCACAAGAACAAGGGACAGGATGATAGGACATCTGCTAAGACATCATGGAATGACTACCATGGTACTAGAGGGAAGTGTAGAGCGCAAAAACTGTAGAGGAAACACAATAAGCTCCTTACTCACACGAAGTATTGAGTGCTATTGACAAGGGATTTCAAACTGAATCTGTATTTCTAGATTTCCAAAAGGCTTTCGACACAGTACCACACAAGCAGCTTGTTGTGAAATTGCGTGATTATGGAATATCGTCTCACTTATGTGACTGGATTCATGATTTCCTGTCAGAGAGATCACAGTGCGTGGTAATTGACGGTAAGTCATCGAGTAAAACAGAAGTGATTTCTGGCGTTCCCAATGGTAGTGTGGCAGCCCCTCTGGTGTTTCTTATCTGTATAAACGATTTAGAATACAATCTGAGCAGCCGTCTTCGATTGTTTGCAGATGATGCTGTCGTTTCCTGTCTAGTAAACTCATCAGGAGATCAAAACTAACTGCAAAACGATTTAAGAAAAGATATCTAAAGGGTGCGGAAATTCTAAATTAACTCTAAGTGATGAAAATGCGAGGTCATCCACATGAGTGCTAAAATGAATCCATTAAAGATCGGTTTAATATAAATCAAATTAATCTAAAGGCCTTAAATTAAACTAAATATCTAGCAATTACAATTACGATCAATTTAAAGTGGAAATATCACATAGAATATGTTGTTGGGAAGGCAAACCAAAAACTTTTTTTTTTCCAGAACACATAGAAAATGCAACAGATCTACTAAAGAGACTGCCTACACTACGTTTGTCCGTCCCCTTTGACGTACTGCTGCGCCATCTGGGATCCATACCACATAGGATTAACGAAGTACATCGAGAATGTTGAAAGAAGAGCATCACCTTTTGTATTATCGCGAAATATGGGAGAGAGTGTCACAGGTATGATAAAGGATGTGGCATAGACACCATTAAAACGAAGAGATGTTTTCTTTGCGGTGCAATCTTCTCACGAAAAGTCAATCTTCAGCTTTCTCCTCCGAATGCAAAGATATTTTATTCACGTCGACCTGCAAAAGGAGAAACAGTCCTCACAATAAAATAAGGGAAATCAGAGCTCGCACGCACGGAAAGATATAGATGTATGCTTCTTCCGCGGGTTGTTCGACAGTGGAATAACGGAGAATTATTGTGTAGGTGGTTCGATGAATCCTCTGCCAAGCACTTAAGTGTGATTTGCATAGTATCCATGTAGATACACACCGCTTCCTGGGCATTATCAGTTTTCGTAACCGGTGTCGCTACTTGTCACTAGACACTAGAGCCGCGCGCAAAACGCTTGCGAACAGCACTCAGTACACACAGACGGTGATCCAACCAAGTGCTAGCCAAACCCGACAGTGTTTATCTTCGGTGATCTGATGGGAACCGTTGTTACTACTGTAAGAAGGCAGTTGGCTTTACAGTAATATAGCTTTATAAAATTTCGTTAAATGTAATACACTACTGGCCATTAAAATTGCTACACCACGAAGATGACGTGCTACAGAAGCGAAATTTAACCGACAGGTAGAAGATGCTGTGATATGCAAATGATTAGCTTTTCAGAGCATTCATACAAGGCTGGCGCCGGTGGCGACACCTACAACGTGCTGACATGAGGAAAGTTTCCAACCGATTTCTCATACAAAAACAGCAGTTGACCGGCGTTGCCTGGTGAAACGTTGTTGTGATGCCTCGTGTAAGGAGGCGAAATGCGTACCATCACGTTTCCGACTTTGATAAAGGTCGGATTGTAGCCTATCGCGATTGCGGTTTATCGTATGGCGACATTGCTGCTCGTGTTGTTCGAGATCCAATGACTATAAGCAGAATATGAAATCGGTGGATTCAGGAGGGTAATACGGAACGCCGTGCTGGATCCCAACGGCCTCGTATCACTAGCAGTCGAGATTACAGGCATCTTATCCGCATGGCTGTAAAGGATCGTGCAGCCACGTCTCGATCCCTGAGTCAACAGTTGGGGACGTTTGCAAGATAACAACCATCTGCACGAACAGTTTAGCAGCATGCACTATCAGCTCGGAGACCATGGCTGCGGTTACCCTTGACGCTGCATCACAGACAGGAGCGCCTGCGATGGTGTACTCAACGACCAACCTGGTTGCACGAATGGCAAAACTTCATTTTTTCGGATGAATCCAGGTTCTGTTTACAGCATCATAATGGTCACATCCGTGTTTGGCGACATCGTGGTGAACGCACATTGGAAACGTTTTTTCGTCATCGCCATACTGGCGTATCACCAGGTGTGATGGTATGGGGTTCAATTGGTTACACGTCTCGGTCACGTCTTGTTCGCATTGACGGCACTTTGAACAGTGCATGTTACATTTCAGATGTGTTACGACACGTGGCTCTACCCTTCATTCGATCCCTGCGAAACCCTATATTTCAGCAGAATAAAGCACGACCGCATGCTGTAGGTCCTGTACGGGCCTTTCTGGATACAGAGAATGTTCGACTGCTGCCCTGGCCAGCACATTCTCCAGATCTCTCACCAATTGAAAAAGTCTGTCAATGGTGGCCGAGCAACTGGCTCGTCACAATATGCCACTCACTACTCTTGATGAACTGTGGTATCGTGTTGAAGCTGCATGGGCAGCTTTATCTGTACACTCCATCCAAGCTCTGTTTGACTCAATGCCCAGGCGTATCAAGGCCGTTATTATGGCCTGAGGTGGTTGTTCTGGGTACCGATTTCTCAGGCTCTATGCACTCAAACTGCGTGAAAATGTAATCACATGTCAGTTCTAGTATAATATATTTGTCCAATGAATACCTGTTTATCATCTGCATTTCTTCTTGGTGTAGCAATTTTAATGGCCAGTAGTGTATATACATACCTTCAGGCAGCAAACAAAGAAATCGTCTTACCTCTTCGTCATGTTCATTAGCTATAGAACACATACTTTTCGGAAGGCAAAGTTTTTTATTCTCTTTAATTAGTAGCTCTTTCTTGTGCTTCATATTGTTGGTTTAACTTGCTGATTTTATGAAAACTTTTAATCGTTATTTTATTGTACTGTAAGAGAGTTTACATAAAACTTGCGGTTTTCGCTGTTTATGTTGTTTATGATATCGTAAAGGAGTGTCTATCCTGGCAAACTAATCTCCAGGAAGGCTGACATAAAGTGGCTCACACACAGTCCAGATTTGAGCCCCATGGATTTTTTTCTTAATGAGATATGTCAGATCTAAAGTGTATGTGAATAACCCGACTTCTCTGGAGAAATTCAAAGGAAATATCTGTAGCGAAGTGTCTACATGCTGAGCCGTCATGCAAAATTCTGTTCATAGTTTAAATGAGTGCCGTAGGAGTGCTGGATTGCTTGTAAATGATATTATTTTAAGAATTAAATTTCAATAATAAACGAAAATTTTGTCGATAGACTTCAACTTATATTTTATTTTGACACAGAGTTTCTTTCGAGACACCCTGTGGTTCTTCACACTTGATATTAATTTCCGGAAATGTATCTGAAATCCATATACCACACGATCAGATAAAAAAGGAATGGTGAACGGGTAAAAATGAACGGTTCCGAAAAGAAACGATCATCAATGAACCAGTTCTCAAAGATGAAAGAGTTTGCCCGTATCAGGCACTGTGTCACAACGAATCGAAGAGAACAGATTACTGGCAGCTGGGTCAAGATCTTGAGTTGCGTTGTCTCTATACCGCAAACAACAGCACCATGCATGGACTAATCTGCATTTCATTAGGCCATTTAGTGGCTTCTGTGGTGTTCAGCCATTAAGTCTCGAATTTGTATGGGGCGAGATTGTCGCCAATGTACCTGTAGAATACCTGGTGAAAGATCAAGGGGAGCAACGATTGTCAAATCAATAACCCTCCAAGTCCTGGAGACATGGTGAAGGGAGTTACTGGTTATGACAACTAGTTTGATTTCATTTTATGAAGGGATACCGAATATTCGCTACTATGCAGCCATAATGGTAAATCCCATTGTCATACGGTTTACAACCGGGGTACCAAGTAGCGTATCCGAGTGGGATAATGCAAGAAGCCATGCTGCACTTCAGACCAAAAATAAAGTTTCAGGAATGTGTGTGTCCTTCCCCGCCCTGTCTTCTGACTTGACTCACACAGCGCATGCCGTTCGCAGGGGCATACCTGCATACCAGCCTCGAGCCAGCAATCTTCATGAACTTAGAAGTGGGTCTTTCACGGACGAATGAGTCTAAAGGAACAGTTAATTAAAGTGACAGACAGACCGATGAATGACTTTCCAAGTACGGTTGTTCACCGTTCTCTTTGGTCGTGGCCAGTCACGTTCCCTAAACAGTCATGGCTGGTCTCGTTCTGAAATGGTCGGAACGATCGCGGCCGTTCTCGTTACTGCATTGGTCAGAACGATCATGGCGGGTCTCAAATCTGCAATGGTTGGAACTATCGTGGTCGGTCGCGTTCCTGGAACGGTCTCGATCTTTTTCAGGTTGCCACTCACTCCACGTTCCATTTCAAGTTTTTATAATTATTGAAGTTATATAAACATTAAGTTGTATGTAATATATACTTTTGTTGCAAACATATTTTTCGTGCAAGCAAGGCATTCCTTAGAATGACATGTGGAGGCTGCTTACTTCCCTTCCATGACTAATACAAGAGCTTCTATTCGTACCTGGGGATTTCGTGCGTCATACTAATGATGTGTGTGAAATCTTATGGGACTTAACTGCTAAGGTCATGAGTCCCTAAGCTTACACACTATTTAACTTAAATTATCCTAAGGACAAACACGCACACTCATGATCGAGGGAGGACTCGAACCTCCGCTGGGACCAGCCACACAGTCCATGACTGCGGCGCCTGAGACCCCTCGACTAATCCCGCGCGGCATACTAATGATGACGGACATCATTTCTCAATGGGAATGAATTATGTAACCCCTTTATATGATAAACGGCTCCACAACGTATGACAAATATCTTACTGGTGCTTTATGGTGTGACACAATTCATTTGCGTCATTCTAATCACATACTAGCATTTACAGATAGCTTACTAATAAGCTAATGAATATACAGAATCTCATAAAATTGCCACACGACCGTCATCGACAAAAACACAATGACTATGTTCTTTTTCTACATTTTAGAGTATAACGCAATAGCTCATATTCATTTTATTATTGTAGTAACACAGTGGAAATGCGCAAGCCAGATACGTATTACGCAATTCAAACACGCAATTCGTCACAAAATAGGTAACGTGTCGTAAATTACCTCGAGAACGCTCACAAAGAGAAGATACACGGTCATCTCCACGACGGAAAAAGATCACTAAGTAGCTTTACAGAACTTCCCTGACCCCCGTTCGTCTTTCAAACCTTGATGCTGTTAAGCAGCTTCCGGTGAATACATTAAACGAACTTGTTACGACATTTTGCTACTTGGATGTTAATTAAACATTTAATTACGGCATTTTGACTCCTCAATCGTTTATAAACAAAACGGGAGCACTATCCGATATTAGCAAGTAAACGGAAGAGCAGAGAGCTTGAGTTCAGTATTTACGATATTTTTTTTTTCTGAGCACTAAATTTAGTTATGTTTAATTACTGCATTTGGACGATACGAAGTTTGTCGGGTTTATTCATTAGGAGCCGCTTTCTAGCGGAGCTAACGAGTTTGTCTTAAATTAGAGCTCCTTTTTATAATATAAAAGGGAGCTTTAATTGAAGAGAGCATTATAATCTTTCACGGTTGAATTGCTGAATTAAAAGAAAAACATACAATACTACCCAAGTTAATTAACAGGGAATAACGCTGGTTTTCATGAACCAAAAATATCTAAATCTGACGATAAATCGTATTGTTATATTACATGTTCGTTGAAACTTACAAAAATGGTTTCCACAAGATATCTACGCGATGCGAAAAGTGAAAGGTATGATGCCTTCATCATGAGTACTAAAAATTCAATTAAATTTCGGTTACAAGGTAAATCATGCTAATTGCAAGGTTTTAGATTACCTAAATACCTATTCATTGCAGTTGCGGATAACTTGAACTCGAACAGTCGAATAGTGAATGTTATGGGAAAGATGAACCGAAGGGTCACATTTGTTGGTAGACTGTTTAGAAGTCACAATATATCTAGTAAACAGGTTGCCTACAGAATGGATGTCCGACCTATTCTCGGGTATTGCTGTGCAATATAGTATCCTCCTCATTGACGGATTACATAGATAATGTTAAAAAAAAACGGCAGTTCGTTTTGTATTTTCACGAAATCAGGAAGAGAGTGTCAAGCATAAGATACGCGGATTAAGTTACCACTCAGACGTGTCTTGTTGAGCGAGTTCTTTTCACGAAATTTCAATCACCGATTTCCTCCTCCATATCCGAAAATGTTTTGTTGATTCCCACCTACATAGGGAGAAACAACCATCATATTCTCTGTATGTAAAAGGAAATATCCTGAGTGATTCACTGACTCATCAACGCTGAACCCAAACCGCTAAGGATAGAAACTTCTAATTTGGGAGAGTGTTCTTATTCTACAGGCGTTGTTTAAGAAAGGATTTTTCGAAATTTCTTCCACATGGCGAGTAAAAGGGCGACGACAGTGTTTTTCAAAATATGTCGCTGTTAACGCAATTTCAAGGTTACAAGTATGAAAACTTGTACTTAGTTTCTCAGTCAGAAATTAACAAAGAATACATGTTTCAATCTTTTCGAAATTGAAGTTCCAAAGGGGTGAAATAGTGGGTGAAATATTTGTCAAAAGTCGTTATTAAAAAACTTATGACATATCTGCTCCGTTTCAAAGTTAATCATTAAAAACGTTTACCATTGTTATAGATGAGAGCGGGAATATTACAAGGAAAGACGAGATGATCTGATAAAGGAAATGAATAAAAGTTTTACTTCAAAATCGACGTATCTGGTTTTCGTGAGTCAGTCATTAATAGGGTGTGCTAGAGCGTGTACCGGTAAAAAAGGTTTGTATCACCAATGCTGCCATGCATTAAAATGCGTACAACAAATTGTAATCGGGCTTCGAGAACCATGAAAAGATAATGAAGGCAGTTGCTGTGACTGATCGTAGAAATTTTCATATAGGTTGCTACAATGGTGGCCGATCAGCTGCATTACCTTGTCAAGACATCTAAGTCGCCTCATCTAAATGCTGAAACACATAAACACAGGTTAGGACAAGGCAGACGCAGTAATTCACTTTAAATGAGAACATTTCAGAGTTTAAATGATATATTAACATAAAATATGCAGACATCCTGGCAAACCGTTCGTCTACATAGGGAGTTAAGACAGAAGAGAGTCAGGGAGACAAGATCTCTAGCTAAAGAAACTACTATCACTTGTTACGGTACATAGATAATTTTTACTTTTTGGACCGTCTGATTACAATTGAATCACACACGATTTTCGTGTCATACGCGTTTTGCCTTTATTCTCTGCAAGGCGACTTCAGTGGTATGGAATATGTACAGGCTTTACTATTTAGTTAACAATTTGGGGCAACGTACCAATAGGTCATAAACAGTTCTGGTGGGTAGTTTTTGCTATGATGTAGTGATATTTTAAATTCTACTTACAGGTTGCGTGGACGATTTTCTACATATTATGTTTCTTTCCATTTTTAGTGCCACTCCTATTGTCATTTGGTTTTCTTCCCCATTTGACAGCACTAGGGACTGAAGACTCGTTATGATGCAATGTTTAGGTTTGTGTAGTCGACTGTCGGATGTTATTGCCGAAGATCGAATGTTATTGCCAACTTTCGGGCGTAATGTTTGACGTATCTGTCATCTGTTTGTGTATGCGCGCGCACACGTGTATGCGAAATAATATTTATTTTGGTGAGCTATTTTTTTATGGCTGCCTGTGAGAGAGGGATGATTTCTATCTTATTATTTCTTTTGTTGTGTGTGGCCGGCCTGCATGGCCGAGCGGTTCTAGGCGCTATAGTCTGGAACCGCTACGGTCGCAGGTTCGAATTTTGCTTCTGGCATGGATGTGTGTGATGTCCTTAGGTTAGTTAGGTTTAAGTAGTTCTAAGTTCCAGGGGACTGATGACCTCAGCAGTAAAGTCCCATAGTGCTCAGAGCCATATGAACCATTTTTATTGAGTGTAGTAGGGAACCTGTACTAATGTGTGTTTGCTCATTATCACATGTTTGTTTTCAGTGATGGCTTTCTGAATGTGGAAATTTTCTTGCACATATATAAGGTATTTGTGGTGGTTTGTTATTCTCACTATTTTCACTTCTTGTTCCATGTTGTAAGATGGTGTTTATGGTGTTTTAAATGTTCTGCAAATGTGGAATGGTTTGTTTCGTACTTCCAACACCTGATATGTTCTTTGTACTGTGTTTTAAAATTCCTGCATGTCATGCCTAACGTATACTGCATCACAACTCTTACATTCATGTTTATATATTCCTCATCCCTTGAATATATCCCTTTAGGTAGTTGGTTGACACAAGTGTGATTGTAGGGTATGCCCAGTCTTATATGCTATTTGGAAGCCCTGTCTCTTTAGTATGTTTGCAACTCTGTGTTAATGTATGTGTGTAAGTCATAGTGTACCGTCCGCTTCTTTTCTGTGTGATGTTGTCATTGCATGTGTTTGTTGAGTCTGTTTGTAAGTTTCCAGCTTGTAAGTTATCTTGTATTCTGGAAGTATTGTGTTTGTTTTGTATTTGTGTTTTTATTTTTTGACTGAGCCTGTGTACTACATGTGTGTCGTACCCATTGTTTCTAGCTATTTGAATTATTGTACTCGTTTCTTTTTCATAGTTTGTCTTGTTGAGTGGTATCCTATTTAATCTATGTACCATAGATCTTAGTGCTGCAAGCTTCTGGTTGTGTGGGTGATTAGATGTGGAATGTATTACTGTTTCCTGTGTCTGTTGGTTTTCTAAATGTATGTTTGCCATTTTCTTTCTTTATTGTCATGCCAAGAAAATTTATTTGATTTTCTTTTTCAATTGTGAATTTTATGTTCTGATGTGCTTTGTTGATTTCCGAATGGAGTTCATCTATTTTTTCATTTGGCTCATCTACCAGACAAATAATGTCTTACAAACACCTGTACCAATGTATAATTTTAAAACTTACATTAGTACTGTAGAAAAAAGCCCCACGTGACTAGTATAAGAAGAGGAGTGGCACCAAAAATGGAACAGAAAGATAATATGTAGAAAATCGTGCACGCAACCTGTAAGTAGAATTTAAAATATTACTACATCATAGCAAAAACCAACCACCAGAACTGTTTATAATCTATAGGTACCTAGCCACAAAATGTTAACTAAACAGTAAAATATGTATATATTCCCGGCCACTGAAGATGACTTGCAGAGAGTAAAGGCGAAACACATATGACACGAAAATTGTGTTTCATTCAGTTGTAGTCAGAAGGTCAAAAAGTAAAAATTATCAATATACTGTAATATTGCACGCAACTGAGGAAGACAGGACTGCAAAAGTTGTTCAGCAGACATTAGTTCTCATTTGAATAGTCACAGATAACGTTTACGTAATTTTCTAATTATGTCACGTCGTCCCACCTGTGGATCGACGGTTATCCAATTAATTTAGGAAAAGGAGTATCACAAACTTGGTATTTGACTTCTTGGTTGAAAATGAAAAAAATATGTTTCACTGTTCTTGGAAATCCAACCCATAATCTACTGTTATAGAGAATAAAACATCTTATGAAAATATTTCATTATGAAAGGCATTTCAAAGATAAATCTATGAAAATTTGTATTTGCCTTCTCAGTTCCAAATTGAAAAGAACGTGGTTCAGTTTGTTTGGAAAATTAGTCCATAAGAGGGTTAATTAGAGAATGGGGGCTTTTATTGAAATATTTCTTTATGAAAGCTTATTTGATCCTAAATCTGTGAAAATTTGTATTTGGCTCCTGGGTTCGAAATAAAAAGTAGTTCAATGTTTTTGGAAAATCAGCCACTAAGAGGGTGAAATGGCGGATGAAAGTTTTTATAAAAATATTTCGTTATATTTTTAATCATTTTTGAAGCTAAGTCTGTGGAAATTGGTACTTTATTTCACGGTTAGAAAAAAATGTGTTAGGGTATGAAATTTTCTGCGGAAATACCACCATAGAACTCAAAATGAAGGATTAACAAAAACCTCTGACTCGCTTTTTGGTCAGAAGTACATCCGGAAAAAATATGCTTCTATGACTTTAATTAGCGTGAAAAGACGAGTTGATGCAATTTGTGAATTAAATCAAAGAAAGCTATTTAATAGTCACCATGACAAATCGGTTGTCAGAATTATATAGAAAAAGAAATGGATATTTAACACATTAATTTTTCATTAGGCCTAATATATAGTTACACAACTATTTTTGTTGTAATTAGTATACAAACTAATCATTATTAGATACCACTTTTAATTGTAATTCCCTGAATAGGAATACCCGTCTGCGATGAACTGGTACTCAATTTCTAGATTGTTGATTTGTACATGAACAAAATGCGTAAGAATACGTAAATTCAATTAATTTCTTTTACGTTCAAGTCTTATACAAAGAATTGTTTCATTAAATTTTAATACTCTGTTTGCGTATACTAGATACAGTGTTTGCACGCTGTGTAGATTTATAGATTAGCAATGAGCGTAACGACATATAAATTCGATTAAAGAAAATAAAAAAAAGAAAAGATCTGTGCAGACCACATATTCTACCCTAGCGAAGTGGCAGGCATTTAGCTACTGTCAAACTAACGAGAAATCAGGGCTCGCACAGAAAGATTTAGGTGTTCGTTTTTCTCACCAGCTCTTCGAACGGTCGAGAAGTAGTCTGAAAGTACCTCTATGAATTTTCAGCTAACATCGCAGAGTAATCATATAAGTGTAGATGTAGACGTAGACACGACCCGACAATAATTAAATAAAAAACTCAAATCAGTATTCCAGGGCATCAGACTGTACAATTAACTGTCCAATGAAATTAAAGAGATAATTAAAATCAATATGTTTGAATAGATGCTTAAAACTTAACCTCGGCCGGCCGGAGTGGCCAGGCGGTTCTACGCGCTACAGTCTGGAGCCGCGCGACCGCTACGGTCGCAGGTTCGAATCCTGCCTCGGGGATGGATGTGTGTAGCGTCCTTAGGTTGATGTTGTTGTTGTGGTCTTCAGACCTGAGACTGGTTTGATGCAGCTCTCCATGCTACCCTCTCCTGTGCAAGTTTCTTCATCTCCCAGTACTTACTGCAACCCACATCCTTCTGAACTGTTTAGTGCATTCATCTCTTGGTCTCCCTCTACGATTTTTAACCTCCACGCTGCCCTCAAATGCTAAATTTGTGATCCCTTGATGCCTCAGAACATGTCCTACTAACCGGTCCCTTCTTTTTGTCAAGTTGTGCCACATACTCCTCTTCTCCCCAATTCTATTCAGTACTTCATCATTAATTATGTGATCTACCCATCTAGTCTTCAGCATTCTTCTGTAGCACCACATTTCGAAAGCTTCTATTCTATTCTTGTCCAAATTATTTATCGTCCATGTTTCACTTCCATACATGGCTACGTTCCATACAAATACTTTCAGAAACGAGTTCCTGACACTTAAATCTATACTCGACGTTAACAAATTCCTCTTCTTCAGAAACGCTTTCCTTGCCATTGCCAGTCTACATTTTATATCCTCTCTGCTTCGACCATCATCAGTTATTTTGCTCCCAAAATAGCAAAACTCATTTACTACTTTAAGCGTCTCGTTTCCTAATCTAACACACTCAGCATCACCCGACTTAGTTCGACTACATTCCATTATCCTCGTTTTGCTTTTGTTGATGTTCATCTTATATCCTCCTTTCAAGACACTGTCCATTCCGTTCAACTGCTCTTCCAAGTCCTTTGATGTCTCTGATAGAATTATAATGTCACCGGCGAACCTCAAAGTTTTTATTTCTTCTCCATGGATTTTAATACCTATTCCAAATTTTTCTTTTGTTTTCTTTACTGCTTGCTCAATATACTGATTGAATAGAATCGGTGAGAGGCTACACCCCTGTCTCACTCCCTTCCCAACCCCTGCTTCCATTTCATGTCCCTCGACCCTTATAACTGCCATCTGGTTTCTGTACAAATTGTAAATAGCCTTTCGCTCCCTGTATTTTACCCCTGCCACCTTTAGAATTTGAAAGAGAGTATTCCAGTCAACATTGTCAAAAGCTTTCTCTACATCTACAAATGTTAGAAACGTAGGTTTGCCTTTCCTTAATCTTTCTTCTAAGATAAGTCGTAAGGTCAGTATTGCCTCACGTCTTCCAATATTTCTACGGAATCCAAACTGATCTTCCCCGAGGTCGGCTTCTACCAGTTTTTCCATTCGTCTGTAAAGAATTCATGTTAGTATTTTGGAGCTGTGACTTATTAAACTGATTGTTCGGTAATTTTCACATCTGTCAACACCAGCTTTCTTTGGGATTAGAATTATTATATTCTTCTTCAAGTCTGAGGGTATTTCGCCTGTCTCATACATCTTGCTCACCAGATGGTAGAGTTTTGTCAGGACTGGCTCTCCCAAGGCCGTCAGTAGTTCTAATGGAATGTTGTCTACTCCCGGGGCCTTGTTTCGACTCAGGTCTTTCAGTGCTCTGTCAAACTCTTCACGCAGTATCGTGTCCCCCATTTCATCTTCATCTACATCCTCTTCCATTTCCATAATATTGTCCTCAAGTACATCTCCCTTGTATAGACCCTCTATATACTCCATCCACCTTTCTGCTTTCCCTTCTTTTGTTTATAACTGGGTTTCCATCTGAGCTCTTGATATTCATACAAGTGGTTCTCTTTTCTCCAAACGTCTCTTTAATTTTCCTGTAGTATCCAGAGGAAGTGCAAAATCGCTAAGCAGGGATGGCTAGAGGACAAATGTAAGGATGTAGGGGCTTATCTCACTAGGGGTCCTTAGGTTAGTTAGGTTTAAGTAGTTCCAAGTTCTAGGGGACTGATGACCTCAGAAGTTAAGTCCCATAGTGCTCAGAGCCATTTGAACCATTTTAGCTATCTTACCTCGTAAATAATAAATATTACACAATTTTAACTCAAAGTTGATGAAAGTTTAAAAACTTCATCTCTGTCAATCCAAAATATATTTACAGAGTATAACAAACATTATTGAAAAGTTATGTACCCAAAACATTGAGAGAAAATGATAACCATCCTATTCATGGAGGAAAATGTGAATGCACGATCTCATCTGGTCATGATGCCAATTGTAAGGAAATGAGTGTAGTGTCCACAATCAGTTTATTATGGTCAGTGACACGTAGTGAGGTGCGAATGAATAGTGGACCATTATTCTGATATTAACTAGACGTACTAGACGTGATAATAAAATTTATGTCTGCACTTTTTTAACATTTAATGTGTTATATTGTTTGTAATATATTTATAGAATAGTCTGTGGATGAATAAACTAGTTACATAAGGTCCAGGATACAAGGCTACTTAAGAAATTTTTTGAGTTTACAGACTAACGCTTCTCTCTTGAGAATTTTACCGGTAGCAGACGTTTTGTAGGAATACTGTAATTCGAAAATTTCATTGGTATCAGTTTAACTTTGTCTTTCACGGGCTTTGCTTTTCCCACTGAGCTATGCTACGCACGATTCTCGACCTGCCCTTACAGCTCCAATTCTGCTGGTTCCTCTCTCTTATTTTCAAAATTTCGCAGAAGCTCTCCGTACATTGTCGGACTAATACTCATGGAAGAAGGGATATCTTCAAGAAAAGGCTTTACACATCCCAAGGGTTGTTTCCAGACTAACTATTAGACTGGGCGGTAAGGTGTGCACTGTTTTGAAACTTTCTGATGGATTAGAACCTTGCCTGTACCGGAAGAATACAGTTTACATCTGACAAGTGTTACAAAAATGGTGGAATACCCGCTACAGAGAGAAAGATTCATTATGGGAACGATCCCTACGCTATTTCTCTGCGATATATTTTCCGTCCGGAGTAGTTGCCCGGAGAGGTATGCATGGCAACTTTCTTGATGTCTAAAGAGTCGCAGATACAGTCAGCAGTGAAGCTGTGAGGACTGATAGTAAGTCGTGCCTCGATACTACAGTCGGTAAGAGCTACGATCGCGAAACGCGAAGTTGCGCGTTCGAGTGACTTTTTCATTGATAGGCTAACTCCCAAGCATTTGTTTGATTCATAGCTGAGGCTTTATGCATCATGGTTTTCTGTAGAGTCATAAACTGTAGCAGCCCCCTCCCGATTCTTTAAAGAATCGATCTTTCGTGTATAAATGAGCTTCAGACGTCTGATTAGTTTACCAGTTATTTAATGTGTTAAATGTTTGACGTTATTAATATAAAACCCTTAGGGTTGAAGTCTCAAAACCCTAATTATGTAATTATTTTGCTTCCATTAGTTTAAGATTATTCACGTGTATATAGAGTGATAAAAAAATTTAGAAAATTTAAGGTTATGCATCAAGTCTGTCTAAAGCCTTTTATTGCTCCCATTATCAAACTCTGGATGAATATATTCTGCGTAATATGCGTTGCTTTTTAATAGAAGCTACTTTTTCACGCTTCTCAATGTTTATGACGTCGTACCTCCTGGACTATGACTCGTAAAATGATGTGATTTTGCATGTAATTTCAGTAGTGTATGAGGGTACTGTCTGTAAAATGTATTGGGAATAGAGCTAGTATTAAAGAAGTAATAAATTCAGATGTCGCACCTGATACTGAAGCTTTACTGTACGAACAGCGAAAATGTAGTGAATCATACACTTCTTTCCTTCTATCATCAGGAATTGAAAATACACAGGCGGAAAAAATTGCAACACCAAAAAACAATTAATGTAGAGTAATCAACATATTTCAGTGATTAATTTGCAAGATCACAGGTTAATGTAAGTGCCAGATCAGCCACTGCAAACGTCAACTGCTGGAACATTAATAAACAGTGTAACCCCCAGAATGTTGAGTGCCAGTATGTAAAAGAGAATGCATTGTGTTGTACAGGTGCCGGATGTCAGTTTTTGCAATGGAGCCTCTTGCCTGTTGCACTCGGTCAATACAGGGACGGTTAAGGCCCTCTGTGAACGATGCGGGCCTTGTCGTCCGACGATGTCCCGTATGTGTTCGTTTGGAGACAGATTACATTAGATTTTCGTTCCATAGATCCGTGCTGAGGAGATCCTCGTGGATGTGCAACATGTCAATAATTTTTTTTAGCTGAAATAACAATACTAATAGTATGAATATATACAATATATACTATTAAAAAATTCGTCAGTGGAGTAGAAGGAATTGGCCACTAGTAAGTCTTTCAGGCTCCTTTTAAACTGATCTTTATTTGTAACTAAATTTTTTATGTTTGAGGGCAGATTATTTAAGATGAGTGTTCCTGAGTAGTGGATCCCTTTTTGAGCTAAAGTAAGTGCTTTTAAGTCCTTGTGCAGATCACTTTTGTTCCTGGTATTGTTTGTATGAAATGAGCTGTTTGTTGGAAAAAGAGATATATTATTTAGGACAAATTTCATTAAGGAGTAAATATACTGAGAGGCAGTAGTTAGTATACCCAGTTCTTTGAAGAGGTTTCTACAGGACGTCCGCGAATTTACTCCACAAATAATATGTATTACACGCTTTTGGACTCTAAAAACTTTTGTTTGACTTGAAGAGTTATCCCAAAACATTATACCATATGACATTATGGAATGAAAGTAGGCAAAGTATGCAAGCTTTTTCATTTTTATGTCGCCTATGTCAGCTAACACTCGAATTGCAAATGCAGATTTGTTAAGGTGTTTCTGCAGTTCTGTGGTGTGCTCCTCCCAACTGTATTTATTATCAAGTTGTAATCCGAGGAATTTAAGTCTGTCAACCTCTTCTATCTGCTCTTCTTCATACTTTATGCATATGCTGGGGGGAAACCTCTTACAGGTTCTGAATTGCATATAGTGAGTTTTTTCAAAGTTTAATGTCAGTGAGTTGGCTTTAAACTATTTATTAATATCAATGAAAATATCATTAGCAGATCTTTCTAGAACTTCACTCGACATACTATTAATTGCAATACATGTGTCATCTGCAAACAAAACGAAATCTCCTTCTGGCAGTGTAACTGATGAGAGATCATTAATGTACACAAGAAAAAGCAATGGCCCTAAGATGGATCTTTGTGGGACACCACACGTAATTTCTTTCCATTCTGATGATGACTGATGACTTAATTCACTAGTCCCTTGCACTGACGCCCTTTGTTTCCTGTTAGCGAGGTATGACTTGAACCATTTTGCAGGACTGACTGTGACACCATAGAATTCTAATTTATTTAAAAGGATATTGTGGTTCACACAATCAAATGCCTCCGACAAGTCACAGGAAATACCTGGTGCTTGTAATTTGTTATTTAATGAATTAAGTACATTTTCACTGTAGGTGTAAATAGCCTTCTCGATATCAGAACCCTTCAGAAATCCAAACTGTGTTCTTGATAATATGTTATTTGTGGTCAGATGATTGAGAAGCTGCCTGTACATTACTTTTTCTAAAATTTTTGAGAATGCTGGCAAACGTGAAATCGGTCTGTAGTTTGATGGTATCTCTTTATCCCCTTTCTTGAACAGAGGCTTAACATCTGCATATTTTAGCCAGTCAGGAAATGTCCCAGTTATAATTGACTGGTTACACAAGTACCTTAGAATTGTACTAAACTCACAAGAACTTGCCTTAATTAACTTTGTTGATATTTCATTGTAACCACTAGAATGCTTTGTTTTTAAAGATTTTATTATGGAAGTTATTTCTTTTGGTGAAGTGAGTGACACATTATGTACCTGCAGCTATTTGTAAAGGCTAGTTTCAAATATTCAAGGGCATTATTTACTGATCTTGACAATCCCATTCTATCAGTAAAGGATATAAAGTACTTGTTAAATAGATTTGCCACACTGCACCCATCGGTTACTAATGTGTCATCTACCATTAATGCTATTTGCTCCTGTTCCTTTCTGGTTCTACCAGTCTCCTCTTTCACTATATCCCATATTGTTTTTATTTTGTTCCCTGACATTGCTATCTTCTTCTCGTAGTGCATTTGTTTAGATGCCTGAAATACTTTTTTTAATATTTTACAGTATTCCTTGTATTTAGCTAAATCATCAGCATTGAAGCTATTCTTGGTCGACGGATTTTCCTTTTTGTCTTACAGGAA
This sequence comes from Schistocerca americana, assembly GCF_021461395.2. Classification (NCBI taxonomy): domain Eukaryota; kingdom Metazoa; phylum Arthropoda; class Insecta; order Orthoptera; family Acrididae; genus Schistocerca; species Schistocerca americana. The sequence goes on along the minus strand of NC_060121.1, from coordinate 351,286,882 downwards.
ATCTTTATTCCTTGTGTAATCCACGGTTTTATTATACACTTCTGTTTAATTTGAGTGACTTTTAGAGGAAAACAGTTTTCAAACATGGTACTGACATTGTTCACGAATGTGTTATATTTTTCATTCATATCATGAGCACTATAAACATCTTTCCAGTTCATATCTTTGAGCAGTTTTCTAAAACACTCAATTTTTGGTTGATTGACTACTATCCTGTACTCAGATTTAGCAGTCTTGATATTCTGCTTAGAATTTACATCTAAAACAAGGAGCTGCATGTCATGATCTGATAGTCCATTTATTGCAGGTTTTATGATATGATTTTGTTCCTTTGATTTGTCTATAAAAATGTTATCAATGGCTGTCCTTGAGGATTTAGTGATCCTAGTTGGACAGTTCACAGTGTGAGTTAGATTGAAAGACAATATTACTAACTGCAGTAAATGTTTACTTGAAGACTGCATTAGAAAATCAGTATTTAATTCACCAGCAATCAAAATCTCTTTGTTTTTCCTGTTAAATAATTCAAAAGAGCTTCTAGATGATTTATGAATAGATTATAATTTCCTGCAGGTGCTCGGTAAATAGTTACTATTATATAGGATCTGTTATGGAACTCTACTATTGTTGCACATGCTTCGAGATGCTGCTCCAAACAGAATTTATTAATGTCAATGTTCTTGAATTTATGGCAGTTTTTAATAAATGTGGCAACTCCACCTCCATGCATATCTACTCTGCAGAAGTAGGAAGCTAGCTTAAATCCTGAAATGTCTAACATATCTACACCATTGGTCACTTGATGTTCAGAGAGGCAGATTATGTCAATTTGGTTAGATGAATTCGTTTCATCAATACAAATGAGTAGTTCATCAACTTTATTTCTGAGTCCCGGAATGTTCTGGTGTAATAAAGATAACTGATACTGCATACTGATGGGATTATAACTGCTTTGGTGAAGATGAAAGGGCAGTTTCTGATTACTTTCTGTTAAACATTGTTAAACGGAGGCCGTATGCTAAAATCTGACCCCTGTTCATATGTTTTCTCAAACTGAGTGTGTCTGCCAATCTCCGTTTTCTTTCCCCCTTCCCTATACTAAAAAAGGCATCCCTCTGACATCCGTGACCACTGGTGTTTAACCACTTGTGACAGTGTCCCCCCTCAAGTTTTCTGCAATCAACCCAGACAGTTTTCCCTTCCCTTTCCTACTGAGGTGAAGGCCATGCCTAGTGTAGTCTCATCTATCGATAGCATCCACGGAAATCAAACCAATATGGAACCCTATATCTGTCCTAAGCAGCCACTACAACTCCAAGTAAGAGTACAAATGAGGCCAATCATGGCGTCTCAACACATACATAAATCCCAAACTCGTATGCTTCGTTGCCGATGCTATCTTCACCAGGTCACTCTCTATGGAGTATTCAGAGTCTCTGTCAATGCTATTTCCCAGACCACCCACTATAACCACGGCATCCTCCTTTGTGAAATCCTTGCATAAGGAACCTACATCCTCTGTTACCTGATCCAGATCTGCACTGGACCTAGATTTTCCTGCAGTAGTTGGCCAACACATCTACCATGGGAGCTACCTAACAACAGAACTTTCTTTCTCGTTACAAATTTCCCTACCTTTTTGAAGTCCTTGAAAGCTTGTTGTGCCCTTTCTACAGCTTCAGCTACATGAGGCTCATCCGATTCTGACTGAGGCAATAGGTTAAATCTATTTTCAAGATTTATTGAAAAGCTGTCTGATGCTCTCCTTTGCCTGTTCCCCTATTACCTGTGGCCACTTCCCACCTCTGTTCACCCTTCTCCCTCTTTAACCTGTCCAGATCCTCCCTTGCCTTGTCTAAGTCAGCATGAAGAGCTGCAATTTTCCCTTCCTGTTCCAGTCTTTTCCTATCTCTACTGCAGATCCTACAATACCACTGGTGAGCCTCATTTATGTCCCCATTTCCCACGCCACTACATTCGACCCAATGAAAGAAACTACAGCACCCATCACACCACACCCCGGAACTAACGATCCTACGGCATGTCAACAATTTCTCACTCATGGTAAAAACAGAAATCGTATAAAATCATGTAAGTACTGACTAAAACGTAAACGAAGGACCCTAGAAACTATTCAGGCAAATATAAATAAATTGAAAGAGTACTGAATAAAAAGAAACTGGTGATTACATATAAGTTTAAGTCACTGTTTACTTACGAGACGCGCGCGTCAAATTAAGCCTAAAATCCGTGCTATAGGCGCGAGAAGGAAAATAAACTTCTTACCCCGTTTAATCTTGTTTAACACTTCACTAAGACTTCCACTAATGTAACAACACTTATATTATATTTATACTAACTGGAAACGTTTACCTATAAGTTTAATTCACTGCTTACTTATTAGGCCTAGGATTCGCGCTACAGACGCGAGATGAAAAATACGTTTCTTACCCCGTTTAATCTTATTTTATACTTCACTAACGCTTCCAGTGATTTAACAACACTTAGATTATATTTATAACAACTGTATACGTTTAAAAACAGCTTAATAACAACGCGTTTCATAATTATTTATTGCAGCAAATACTCGAAGAGTCCGCGTCGGCGCAGTCTGGTGATCGAGCAGGCCAACACAACGTGTCGACATTCTGCGGAGGTAGTTGGATTATGAGAGCAGTATGTGGACGGGTGTTATCGTGTTGGAAACATCCAATGGAATTCTGTTCATGAATGACAGCACAACAGGGTGAATCGCCAGACTGACCTACATATCTGCAGTCAGGGCGTGTGAAATAACTACGAGAAGCTCTTGTGGTCATATGAAATCGCGCACCAGACCATGACTCCAGGTGTAGGTCCAGTGTGTCTACCACGCAGACTGGTTGGTTGCAGGCTGTCAACTGGCCGCAAAAAACACAAGAAACTTCCGCCCTACCCTCCAACGAGCTCCCGCTTGACGCCACTGTGGTCGTCCATGGCAGTGGTCTGGGGTCAGTGACACGCCTGCTACAGGGCGTCCGGCTCGGAACTGTCCTTGAAGTAACTGGTTTGTAACTGTGGGGCCAACTGATGCTCAAATTGGTCCTGCAAATGCGGTACGATGCGATAGATCTAAGCGCCGAATACGGTGGTGTTCCCTCCTGGTAGCGCCATGTCGCAGTCTGCACTCCGGTCTTCTAGCGACCGTACATTCTCATGAACACCGCTGCCAGCAATCACATACAATGGCTAAATTCCAGCCAGGTCTTTCTACAATATCGCAGAATGAACATCCAGAGTCTCCTATTCATACAGCACGAGCTCGTTCAAACTCCGTAACGTGTTGATAAAGGTGCCTTTGTCGCCTTAAAGGTATTCTTGACTAACATTAACTCACTACGCCCAATATCAAAAGTAAAATACGCTCACCACCAACACAGCAAACCATATTTGTATCCTCATTGTGGGGCTACTAGTGCCGCTCTTATACGGCTGGTTCGAAATTTAAATAGACATCTTTCAGATGTAGAAGCACGCCTACTAATTTTCGTTTATGTTGCACAACTTTTTCCTGGTGCTGAAATTTTTTTCCCGTCACTGTACATGTAAAGCCTCTTGGAAGTCGCTAAGTAATCTCATTCTCAAATACAATCTGTTCTTTGTCAAAATAGTTTGTCACTATGCGTCACCACGTGGTGCTCATATTGTTGCCGTAATAATTCCACATTTCTCTCTCACATACTTTCCTTAGCGCGTCACGTAGCCACAACACCACCACGCCCAGTATATATGAATCTGTGCACTGGTAACCATATTTGACGTTTAGTCCGTCGTTAGTTATCAAGAAGGTTACATGTGTGTGCTTGAGAGCGGCGATTATTGATTTGTTTTAAAAACGGAACATAGAATTTCCATTTAATTTTACTATAAAAATTGAACTAAATGTAACAAAATTTTATTAATGTTGAATATTGCTTTTGTGAGTGTTATGAGTAAAGTAAATATTTACGAGTATTATAAGAGTTTCTAAGATGGCCTGGAGAAGTTCAAGATGAAACCGGTGAAAATGCGGAAAAATTGAAAGTATGATTATGAACTATCACCGAATAATAATACAAGAAGTTGTTGATGATGTTGGTTCAGTTGGCTCTTGGTTTGGGTCTAAAATGGTTTAAAGCAAAATTTGTACCAAAGGTGTTGAACTTCGAGCAAAACCAGTGGCGAATGGAAATCGCTCATGAGTCGCTAACTAAAGTCAACAGCGATGAAGAACTACAGAAACGTGCTATAAGAGGTGACGAAACATCTTTATGTGGGTATGACATTGATACTGAGGCTAGTTCTACCAGTGGACGCATTCCGGGTCGTTAAAACCGAAAAAACCTCAGTAACTCTGATCGAATGTGAAGTTTCGCTTGACTGTTTTGTTCAGTTTTAACGACATAGTGCATCATGGTTTTTGCCAAAAATCAAACGATCAGCAAAAAGTGCCACCTACAAGTTCAATGTCGTTTGCTGAAAACAATCCGAAAAAATGCCACGATTCTTGCAACACGAAAATGCACTTGCTCACAATTCATTACTTATTCGTGAACTTTTTTGCGTAAACAATACAATAGCGATGCCTCTGCGTCCGTTTTCGGAAGTTATGGCGCCATGTGACTTTTTTTTCCGAAAAAGCTTACATGACTCTCTTCACAAGTTTAAATGAGACTAAAAGCGCATAGCTGAAAGAACTAAATGCTATCCGGAAGATCAGGTTGCAGAAGAGTTTCGGGGATTTGAAGAAGCGCTGGCGTAAGTGTATAATTTCTAGATGGGACTATATTGAAGGAGATAACATTAAAGTTAGCATTGGAGGGCAGCGTGGAGGGTAAAAATCGTAGAGGGAGACCAAGAGATCAATACACTAAGCAGATTCAGAAGAATATAGGTTGCAGTAGGTACTGGGAGATGAAGAAGCTTGCACAGGATAGAGTACTTGGAGAGCTGCATCAAACCAGTCTCAGGACTGAAGACCACAACAACAACAACAACATTAAAGTAGACGAATAAATAAAATTGTTTTCAAAAAATGGAAATTCCCGGTACATTTTGAACACGCCTCTTATATACATAAACGGTGGCACTACCATGGAGAGGAGAGTGGGTTGCACAGGTACTTACTTACATACAGGTTGAGTGGAGCGTTCCATGACCAGCCTTAGGGGAGAAATGTGTGTTTGCTGGAAGATCGATGTGTTGGTCTCACAAGTTCGAAAAACATTTAACGCGACTGCGTATGAGGAGCTTAAACTTTTACATACGGACGTATTTGTTATTGCGCAATGGTTCCAGGAGTTCGAGAACTTTGACCATTACTCGAACCGTCAACAGATTAGAAACGGTTGGGGGATGTGGAATAGATGGTTATTTTAAGTTGTAAATATACGAGGGCTGGAACCTAAATAGTGGCAACTATTTATGCAAAACCGACGCAAAAGAGTTACGTTGTTCCACCTGTTACTGTCCTTCAAAGTAGTCACCAGCGTTGTGTAGAACCCGTTGCCAGTGATGTCGAAGGCGTAGTATACCGTTAGCAGAGCCCGTTCTGTTGATGGTGCGAATGGAGCGGTCTAAACTTATGGTGACTCTCGTGTACAACTGTGATGGTGTTATCCTAACGCATTACGTTCATCCATGGCAGACCGTCAATGCACAGTATTACTGTTCGCTTTTGGAGCATCACCTGCGACCAGCTTTGCGAAAGAAGCGGCGGCACTTTCTACGCAACCCACCCATCAATTTGCAAGAACTGTTCCAGAGATTCGACAGGCAGAAGACTGCTCCATTCGCACCATCAACAGAATAGGCTCTGCTAACGGTATACTGCGCCTTCCTCATCGCTGGCAACGGGTTCTGCACTACGCTGGTGACTAACTTTGAAGGACAGTAACAGGTGCAAACATGTAACTCTTTTGTATCAGTTGTGAATAAATAGTTGCCTCTATTTAAGTTCCAACCATCGAACAGTTGTCTACATTATTTAAAATTAGAATCCACATATATCTCTTCAGTTGACTTCAGTTGAAACTTCCGGGCTGAGAGGCCGTGGTCGATGTATAAAATTTCTATCTGACGTTTCGTCTCCATCTGCGGGAGACATCATCTGAGGTCATCCGGCTACTGCCACTGAGGCTCCATGTACTACCGCATTTATAGAGCGCATAGAGGGCACCACCATTTGTCACGTGATGCCGACGGTATGCTACCTTTGGAAGGCGTCATCATTCTCGATTAAGAGTAATCGATTGTCATTCTGCTGGCGCAACGTCGACATCCATATTTTGTCCAACTTTAAAACTTCCTCTTTTCTATTAAAATTGTTATGGTGTTTGTGAATTTCTATTGCTTCTCTATACATGCGCGCATGATAATGGGATGTTCGTGCTAGAACGCTTGTCTTGTTAAATTTAATTTCGTGATTCCCATCTCTAAAAACATGCTCAGCTACGGCCGATGTTTCGATGTGTCCTAAGCGACAGTTTCTTTTATGTTCGGCTAAGGGGGTGTTACACTTCTTTTCGATGTTCCAATATATACTTGTCCACAACTGCATGGAATTTTGTATTCCCCCGGTGTTGCTAGGGGATGTCGGGCGTCTTTTGCAGTTCTTAAATATTCCTTAATCTTCTTGGTGGGTCTGAAGATTGTTTCGATCCCATACTTGGCCAGAACTTTCCCGATACGGTCTGTGACCTTATTAATGAACGGTAGGAAAACTTTTCCATTAGGTGACCGTTGTTGCTCTGGACTTGTGGCTTCTTTTCTTCTTTCATGGAGGGCTCGATCAATTTCCTTGCTGGTATATCCGTTTTTGATGAAGGCTGACCGTAGGTGATTCAGTTCATCTTGTAAGTAAGCCGGCTCGCAGATTTTGTTGGCTCTGTCCACCAAGGTTTTCATGACACCTCTTTTTTGCCTAGTATGATGGTTGGATTCCTTGTGGAGGTATCGATCCGAGTGAGTGTTCTTTCTATATACCTTGTGGCCCAGCGTCCCATCCACCCGTTTAATTACCGACACATCCAGGAAACTGAGTTGACCGTTGCTCTCTTTCTCCATCATAAACTGTATCTTCGTGTTAATGATGTTCAGGTGCACCAAGAAGACATCCAACTCTTCTTCACCATGATTCCACACTACAAATGTGTCATCAACGTAGTGGTACCATTTAGCAGGCTTTTTACTGGCAGTCTGCAGTGCTCGCCGTTCGAAGATTGGCAACAGCTGGACTGAGAGGGCTTCCCATCGCCACCCTGTCGATCTGTTCGTAAAACTCGTTGTTATACTGGAAATAAATTGTCGTCAGGCAGTGTTTAAATAAAACCACTATGTCAGTCGTAAAAATATCTGCTATATACGAAATACACTCCTGGAAATTGAAATAAGAACACCGTGAATTCATTGTCCCAGGAAGGGGAAACTTTATTGACACATTCCTGGGGTCAGATACATCACATGATCACACTGACAGAACCACAGGCACATAGACACAGGCAATAGAGCATGCACAATGTCGGCACTAGTACAGTGTATATCCACCTTTCGCAGCAATGCAGGCTGCTATTCTCCCATGGATACGATCGTAGAGATGCTGGATGTAGTCCTGTGGAACGGCTTGCCATGCCACTTCCACCTGGTGCCTCAGTTGGACCAGCGTTCGTGCTGGACGTGCAGACCGCGTGAGACGACGCTTCATCCAGTCCCAAACATGCTCAATGGGGGACAGATCCGGAGATCTTGCTGGCCAGGGTAGTTGACTTACACCTTCTAGAGCACGTTGGGTGGCACGGGATACATGCGGACGTGCATTGTCCTGTTGGAACAGCAAGTTCCCTTGCCGGTCTAGGAATGGTAGAACGATGGGTTCGATGACGGTTTGGATGTACCGCGCACTATTCAGTGTCCCCTCGACGATCACCAGTGGTGTACGGCCAGTGTAGGAGATCGCTCCCCACACCATGATGCCGGGTGTTGGCCCTGTGTGCCTCGGTCGTATGCAGTCCTGATTGTGGCGCTCACCTGCACGGCGCCAAACACGCATACGACCATCATTGGCACCAAGGCAGAAGCGACTCTCATCGCTGAAGACGACACGTGTCCATTCGTCCCTCCATTCACGCCTGTCGCGACACCACTGGAGGCGGGCTGCACGATGTTGGGGCGTGAGCGGAAGACGGCCTAACGGTGTGCGGGACCGTAGCCCAGCTTCATGGAGACGGTTGCGAATGGTCCTCGCCGATACCCCAGGAGCAACAGTGTCCCTAATTTGCTGGGAAGTGGCGGTGCGGTCCCCTACGGCACTGCGTAGGATCCTACGGTCTTGGCTTGCATCCGTGCGTCGCTGCGGTCCGGTCTCAGGTCGACGGGCACGTGCACCTTCCGCCGACCACTGGCGACAACATCGATGTACTGTGGAGACCTCACGCCCCACGTGTTGAGCAATTCGGCGGTATGTCCACCCGGCCTCCCGCATGCCACTATACGCCCTCGCTCAAAGTCCGTCAACTGCACATACGGTTCACGTCCACGCTGTCGCGGCATGCTACCAGTGTTAAAAACTGCGATGGAGCTCCGTATGCCACGGCAAACTGGCTGACACTGACGGCGGCGGTGCACAAATGCTGCGCAGCTAGCGCCATTCGACGGCCAACACCGCGGTTCCTGGTGTGTCCGCTGTGCCGTGCGTGTGATCATTGCTTGTACAGACCTCTCGCAGTGTCCGGAGCAAGTATGGTGGGTCTGACACACCGGTGTCAGTGTGTTCTTTTTTCCATTTCCAGGAGTGTATCTTCGTTTACAGGCACCATGGTAAACAATGACACAACATCGAAGCGCACAAGAATATCACTTGGACTGACGTTAATCTCTCTCAGTTTATCAATAAAATGCGCCGAGTTTTTAATTTAACTGTCCGCTCTGCCGATGTGTGGTTGCAGCAAGCAGGCGAGATATCTGGCCACCTCTTGTGTTGGAGATCCTATGGCACTTACAATCGGTCTCAACGGCACTTGTGGTTTATGTACCTTTGGGAGTCCATAAAGTCTGGGTGGATAAGCTTCCGTTTTGCAGAGTTGTTTTTTATCATCCGAAGAAAGAGACGATTGTTCACCAGTTGATTGGTATGTCTCAAAATTTTGGTTTTAGGATCCTTCTGAAGCTTTTTGTACGTAGTGGGATCCAAAAGGTCACTAATCTTCTTGTGATAATCTTCGGTGTTCAGCAAAGCCGTAGCATTTCCTTTATCAGCTACAAGTACAATAACGCTCTTCTCCGCATTGATCTCCCTCAGTGCCCTCCTTTCCACTTGAGATAAATTGCTGGTAGATGGTTTCGATGGCGTAATATTCTGGCTGTTTCAGTCCTGATTTCATCCGCGGAATGCGGTGATAACAAACGGATTCCTGCCTCCACATTCGCTATAATGTCCTCCGTAGGAAACTTTAGTGGCGTGACTGCAAAGTTGCCTCCTTCCGATAAAACTGAATGTTCCTCTTTTGTTAATTCTCTCCCAGACATGTTAATCACAGTTCGAGAGTTGCCAGCGACTGATGTTTCACCTCTGCCTTTCCGTAGGCCATCGAATTTCCTCTTTTGCCTATCAGTTGCCATTTCTGCACTGAGCTCCATGGTCCTGTACGTTAGACAGTCCACCTCATTCCAGTCATAACACTGCATTATGTTACTGATATATAAATGGAGATGTAACAGCTTACTGCTAGTTTCCGCTAGTTCTCGCCGCGCATGGTGAATTCGTTCCCGTAGCATCGCTAGTTCCATGCGGTTGTAAATACGGTGCGCTTGCGCCGAGTGAAACATTCTCCACTTCTTCAGAAACTTCGGCACTGTAGCGGTGTCCCGGCAGCGTAGCACGAAAGTAAGCCTACACAGTTGTTGTGCTTTCTTCTTGCGCAGTCCCTCCAGTCGTCTAACCAAAACTGACACTTCCTCCCCGCAGAGGAGTTTAATCATACAATGTAGGCTTTCACGACCGGAGTGCCCGCATCTCGTGGTCGTGCGGTAGCGTTCTCGCTTCCCACGCCCGGGTTCCCGGGTTCGATTCCCGGTGGGGTCAGGGATTTTCTCTGCCTCGTGATGGCTGGGTGTTGTGTGATGTCCTTAGGTTAGTTAGGTTTAAGTAGTTCTAGGGGCTGATGACCATAGATGTTAAGTGCCATAGTGCTCAGAGCCATGTGAACCATTTTTTTCACGGCCGGAGTTGTCTTCAGTTGAAACTTCCGGCCTGAGAGGCCGTGGTCGATGTATAAAATTTCCACCTGACGTTTCGTCTCCATCTGCGGGAGACATCTTCTGAGGTCGTCCGACTACTGCCACTGAGGCTCCGTGTACTCTCGCATTTATAAAGCGCATAGAGGGCACCATCATTCGTCACGTGATGCCGACGGTATGCTATCTTTGGAAGGCGTCATCATTCTCGATTAAGAGTAATCGATTGTCATTCTGCTGGCGTAACGTCAACATTGTATGACCACATATCTGTTTCAACTATACTGTATTATAGATCGTGGAAGATAGTGGGAATGAAGGTGTTTATGCGAGGATTTCTACTGAAAGACACCAGGATTCTCGCAGTCTTAACAGTGAAAACCATGCACTAACTTGGTAAAGGAAAAGCTCGTTAAATAGTATACATCAGGAGGCCTCAATAAATTGTCAGCGTGGTGATGGAAGTCTAAGGGTGAGAAGGTTATGCAGGGATGCAGAGGTTTTCGCACGAGAGACTGATGTGTTGAGTTGCAGTTCGAAGACTACAGCAACGACATTCAGAAACAGCTAGTTTGGCTGAGTTTAGAGAAGTTATAAAGACCGACTTGGAATATCTTACGTGAAACAGGTAGTGGAAATTGTCATGTGCAGTGGACGCAATTGGACTGAAACGTTTTGAAGTTACAGTCATATATCACTATGCGAGGTTTAATTATTTTCCAGTTCTTTATTCTTCTCAACTGTGCTGGAGGAGACTGCACAGATTTAGCTCAGAAATAAAATTTCATATTGTCTTGAAGGGGACGAGCAAATCCAGGTGTGCGTTTACGCTCTTGGTGGCCAGGGCAGGGCTCTCTATATGGTAAATAGATTTCCAAGGGACTGCGGTTAGCAGAAGACGGCGAAGCCAGCCAGCCGTGTACTTTTGTCGGCACAGACGGCGTTCGCCTTTATAGCCTGTGCTAAGCCATCGCGCGTCCCTAAGATAATCATCGAGCGTGGCTAAAGGCATCTGCTATGCCGTCCACGACGAGAGAATCAGGTGTCTTTCATTCCAGACGTCGTCATCCAGTCCAGTAGGTCGGTTTGGTTCGCCTCTGTGCCGGGGCGCGAAAGGCAGGACCAATGAGTGGGACGTTGTACTCAGGCAGCACCAAACTCTTGCATCGTAAGTCCCTTTTCTTCCTAAGGAGACTGAATTTCTGGAGGGTATATTCGGCGTGACAGAGGCGCCTGGTCCAGATTTGAATTTTTGAGCGAGTTTAAGCCCCTCACTTTGCGCCTGTGCTATCCGTTTTCTGAGCAGTTCAAAATTTGCGCAATCTGGTAAGCAACTTGTGTTGCCTCGTGAATTGTATTGCTCCATGGATCTTGAATCCCTTTACTTTGCAATCACGCTACACAGCTTAGGAGAGCTTATCGTCTTTTCCAAGTGGTCTTGCACAGAGTTTTAAGGATTGCTCCAAAGTGTTGGCAGTACAGTCATTACGTATTTGAGCTTCTAGTGAGCAACCCTTTGCAGTAAATTTTACGAGAAATAATTTTCGTTTCACTAATAACTGATTAGCAGTTATTTTCATTGTGGTTCATGTCGAACTCTGAGTCAAACATTGCTATACGCACATCTGCTTTGTATTTACAAATACAACTGTTCTACAGCTGATCGCCGGCCGGTGTGATCTTGCGGTTCTAGGCGCTTCAGTTTGGAACCGCGTGACCGCTACGGTCGCAGGTTCGAACCCTGCCTCGGGCATGGATGTGTGTGATGTCCTTAGGTTAGTTAGGTTTAAGTAGCTCTAAGTTCTAGGGGGCTGATGACCTCAGAAGTTAAGTCCCATAGTGCTCAGAGCCATTTGAACCATGCAGCCGATCCTGATTAAGCGATTTCTAACAAGCATTGCACTCGCTCGTATAGCATCTCAACGCTGAGTTCGCAAGTGAGGTAGGCAGACAGCACATACATCTACCGAGTACCAGCACGACACGAAGCACTACACATTCCCATGTTTCCACTCCTTCCAATAATCTACAGAGTTAAACGAGTGCACTAAATGATCGCTAATGTCTCGATAAATTTTGCTAGAGACTGTGATAGTTTCCACAGTTACAGAGCCGCACCTTCTCTGCAACTGACTTTACGGAATTTTTGCGTTCAGCCAGGGGGAGCGGAGATAGACCCAATGTAAAATTCGACCTGTAGAGTGGCATACCGCTACTGAAATTGGGTGTCAACAACCACTTTATAATAAAATTTCATGGTCGATGAGAAGTGGTGCTAATGGGACATCGAGAGAAAGCCACAACATGGATTATCAAAACAGTTTAAAAAAGACGATAACCATTTCCATCTCGTGCGGTACCACAAACATTTCATTTTCCAGTGGTAACCCCTCTCCAGAAATACATAGCTTTGGCGCTGTGATGCGGCAAAGCTTCTTGAAGTTGTGTAGTCGCCCTAAGTCGTTAGGCAACGAATAAGGCACCAGTGCCAAGTGGACGAAGGTACAGCCCCTGCAGGATAAATATCATATTGAGCAGACCGATAAACTGAGACAGAACCCACACCGAGAAATTAACTTCTTTCGTTTTTAAGATAAAACGGCTTCCTATGTCAGTAATTTACTTACAAGCACAACCGGTTAAGCAGCATTTTAGCTGCATGTAAAGTGCATCTGTACAACGTACCAGAAAAAAACTCTTGTAAGGCTAGGAAACGTAACTAAAAGGGAAAGACATTAGGGATGAACATACTCACAAAATCAACTCATGTTCTGATCAGAAAAGAGAATGGGATGACCCAGCAGCATTCATATTCATCAATTTTTCGCTAAGTAGCGGACGTTAATTATAAAATTTCATAAAATGACATATAAATCTCTCCTCATACGAATACCTAGAAAGCACAAAAGCTAAAAAAAATACTTGCTAATATCTGCTACGTAAAGTACTACTAAGTTCCACTCGTTATGAGTACTAAATCCCACTCGCCATGAGTACCAGTACCTGATGAGCTGACCGGTCAAAAACCCACCATACGTGATCGTTTGGGGGATTGGGTAAGATTAACAGTACTTGTCCCTCGTTTACCTAAATCGGATTGGAAAACGTATTGGTTCATTCTCCAAACAATCCGGTATAAAATTATTTTAAGAATTAGCACGAAACTGACATGAAAAGGCTGAATAACGTGTCGTACCTGCAAAGCTCAATCGGCAGAAAGCAACTCATTGCAGATCCGGTTGGCAAGACGCTTCACTTACCACCATGAGCACGCGCATCGGATGTGTAATAATAGGCGCTGTGTAAAAACGGAACTGCGGAAGCGCCACATAGTGACATGGAGATAAGGTACACGTGGAGCGTGCGTGCGCATCCGCAGATAACTAGATTTGTAGAACGATGACTGGACTATTGGGAGTCCTGTACGATCCCTTACAGTGTGTTAGAACCAATGTAAATTCTTAAAATCTGTAATTAGTGGCAATGTTGTCCACAGAAAAACAGCAAGTTAATGGTTGTATGAATGGTTCAAGATGGTAGATATTAACACTTCTGAGCTATGACATATAACGATATTTGTAATAAAATAAAAAAACGGGTTCTAGACAAGTGTGATGCGCCTTACAGGAATCGTGCTTGATTTGAAATCGAGTATAAGGATGAAAAACTTACAAGATAAGGTCATCAAAATTTATTTAAAAGGTGTAGCACCAAAATGAAACCAGAACAAAACGCTTACTATACCCAAACTGACATACAGTTCTCTGTGCAGCACAACGAAGAAGCCTCCACATCTTATTTAGATCTGCTAATTACCTTGACGGATTCGAAGATTGAGTATGACATTTATCGTGAGCCTAAGACCACAGATGTTGGCATCCATCGTTCCTCTATACAGCTATTGATCTAGAAAAAGGCAGCCTTCAGATCACTTTTGAACAGAAGTTGAACGCCCTCTTCGTAAAATAGCTGCCGACCGCGAATACCAAACCATACAGTAAGTACATTGCCCACTTGAATGGCGACGATGACGAATTTGTCAATTCCATTTATAAAGACATCTTCAGAAAATAAAAAAAGACACTATATCTAAGAATTCCTAACAATATGGTGAGCAACGCACCATAACACTTACCAATACAAGTAAGGATAGGTTAGGTAAGTATGCATATCACAGAATACTTTACCTTGGCAGAATTTCAGAAGAAATCGTAGACGATTGTGCTGAAGAAACATTCAAACAGCTTAATTTATTTTCAAAAGCGTGGGTCAGCTTTATAGGCATAAGGAACACAATGCTTCCGATGAATTTAAAACTACTGGCATGTACTATATCGCATGCGATAACTGGCCAATGAGATACATCGGCCAGAGGGGTAGAAGTTTTGTAGTAATATTCAAAGAGCACCTTAACCTGGGAAATTCGAAATCGGCCGTAAGTTCGCACCTAACAGAACAGAATCACAGTATCTCTAGCCTGCCTAGCAACCTTCAGGTCTTACATAGGGAAAATAGGGGCAACACATTAAGAACTCTTGAGGCAATGGAGATTATACGTTCCCTGATAGAGTTTTTTTGAATATCCACTCAATGGTCAAGTTGAGCTTAGATAACGTGGTTTATCAGCCAATTTCGACAGCATCAGTGGTTAAGGATTGATATCCAAATCGTTGGTTGGGTAGTAATTCTCTTTGTTTTGTTATGCTTTTTATTACCGCCTATCATCCCGTTTGGACACTTAGTAACACAGGGGATAGAATTTATCTACTTTCATCCAACCCTCTCTATGGCCTTAACTCGGTCAGTTTGTGTATAGCAACCGGTTTGTCCCGGTTTCGTTTTAGGTGATCTTTTTTCTAATCAGAACGTCACTTGACTTTGTATGTTCATCCCACACATCTTTTCATTTTAGTTACATTTTCTTGTTTTACATGAGGTTTTTTTCTATTACTTTGAAGCCCATACCTACTACAGTAGTACCAGTTTATATGCCAACTAGCTCTGCAGATGATGAAGAAATTGAAGAAATGTATGATGAGTTAAAAGAAATTATTCAGGTAGTGAAGGGAGCCGAAAATTTAATAGTCATGGGTGACTGGAATTCGAGAGTAGGAAAAGAGAGAGAAGGAAACATAGTAGGTGAATATGGATTGGGGGAAAGAAATGAAAGAGGAAGCCGCCTGGTAGAGTTTTGCACAGAGCATAACTTAATCATAGCTAACACTTCGTTCAAGAATAATGAAAGAAGGTTGTATACATGGAAGAATCCTGGAGATACTAGAAAGTATCAGATACAGTAGATTATATAATGGTAAGACAGATTTAGGAACCAGCTTTTAAATTGTAAGACATTTCCAGGGGCAGATGTGGACCCTGACCACAATCAATTGGTTATGAACTGTAGATTAAAACTGAAGACACTGCAAAAAGGTGGGAATTTAAGAAGATGGGACCTGGATAAACTGAAAGAACCAGAGGTTGTACAGAGTTTCAGGGAGAGCATAAGGGAACAATTGACAGGAATGGGGGAAAGAAGTACAGTAGAAGCAGAATGGGTAGCTCTGAGGGATGAAATAGTGAAGGCAGCAGAGGATCAATTAGGTAAAAAGACGAGGGCTAGTAGAACTCCTTGGGTAACAGAAGAAATATTGAACTTAATTGATGAAAGGAGAAAATATAAAAATGCAGTAAATCAAGCAGGCAAAAAGGAATACAGACGTCTCAAAAATGGGATCGACAGGAAGTGCAAAATGGCTAAGCAGGGATGGCTAGAGGACAAATGTAAGGATGTAGAGGCTTATCTCACTAGGGGTAAGATAGATACTGCCTACAGGAAAATTAAAGAGACCTTTGGAGAAAAGGGAGCCACTTGTATGAATATCAAGAGCTCAGATGGAAACCCAGTTATAAGCAAAGAAGGGAAAGCAGAAAGGTGGAAGGAGTATATAGAGGGTCTGTACAAGGGCGATGTACTTGAAGACAATATTATAGAAATGGAAGAGGATGTAGATGAAGATGAAATGGGGGACACGATACTGCGTGAAGAGTTTGACAGAGCACTGAAAGACCTGAGTCGAAACAAGGCCCCGGGAGTAGACAACATTCCATTAGAACTATTGGTGGCCTTGGGAGAGCCAGTCCTGACAAAACTCTACCATCTGGTGAGCAAGATGTATGAGACAGGCGAAATACCCTCAGACTTCAAGAAGAATATAATAATTCCAATCCCAAAGAAAGCTGGTGTTGACAGATGTGAAAATTATCGAACTATCAGTTTAATAAGTCACAGCTGCAAAATACTAACGCGGAATCTTTACAGACGAATGGAAAAACTGGTAGAAGCCGACCTCGGGGAAGATCAGTTTGGATTCCATAGAAATATTGGAACACGTGAGGCAATACTGACCTTAGGACTTATCTTAGAAGAAAGATTAAGGAAAGGCAAACCTACGTTTCTAGCATTTGCAGACTTAGAGAAAGCTTTTGACAATGTTGACTGGACTACTCTCTTTCAAATTATAAAGGTGGCAGGGGTAAAATACAGGGAGCGAAAGGCTATTTACAATTTGTACAGAAACCAGATGGCAGTTATAAGAGTGGAAGGGCATGAAAGGGAAGCAGTGTTTGGGAAGGGAGTGAGACAGGGTTGTAGCCTCTCACCGATGTTATTCAATCTGTATATTGAGCAAGCAGTAAAGGAAACAAAAGAAAATTTCGGAGTAGGTGTTAACATCCATGGAGAAGAAATAACAACTTTGAGGTTCGCCGATGACATTGTAACTCTATCAGAGACAGCAAAGGACTTGGAAGAGCAGTTGAACGAAACGGACAGTGTCTTGAAATGAGGATATAAAATGAACATCAACAAAAGCGAAACGAGGATAATGGAATGTAGTCGAATTAAGTCGGGTGATGCTGAGGGAATTAGATTAGGAAATGAGACACTTAAAGTAGTAAATGAGTTTTGCTATTTGGGGAGCAAAGTAACTGATGATGGTCGAAGTAGAGAAGATATAAAATGTAGACTGGCCATGGCAAGGAAAGCGTTTCTGAAGAAGAGAAATTTGTTAACATCGAGTATAGATTTAAGTGTCAGGAAGTCGTTTCTGAAAGTATTTGTATGGAGTGTAGCCATGTATGGAAGTGAAACATGGACGATAAATAGTTTAGACAAGAAGAGAATAGAAGCTTTCGGAATGTGGTGCTACAGAAGAATGCTGAAGATTAGATGGGTAGATCACATAACTAATAGAATTGGGGAGAGGAGGAGTATGTGGCACAACTTGACAAAAAGAGGGGACCGGTTGGTAGGATATGTTCTAAGGCATCAAGGGATCACAAATTTAGCATTTGAGGGCAGCGTGGAGGTTAAAAATCGTAGAGGGAGACCAAGAGATGAATACACTAAACAGATTCAGAAGGATGTGGGTTGCAGTAAGTACTGGGAGATGAAGAAGCTTGCACAGGATACGGTAGCATGGAGAGCTGCATCAAACCAGTCTCAGGACTGAAGACCACAACAACAACACATTGAAGTGATTGTACCAGTTGATGCAGCTAATATGCTGCGAAACCGGCCGCGCTTGTGCATAAAGTACTGACAGCTGATGCGGTTTTATCTTCAAAATGGTATCTCAAGGCTGTAGCTGCCCTGACTACAAAGTCTTCTGTACAAAAATGAATTTCTTGGGACTGAAGATTGTCAGAACTTAGAGACCGGCGCGAATGTGGTAATGAAAAGGTATCTCACATTTTATTAAAGAGCGTTACAAAAGCGTCACACCGATCAGTACCTCATAAAATTTTACTAATTTTGTCCTTCAACTTGAGTGCGTACAGACTGACACCAGAAATCGAACAGGAGTAGCATCCACTACAGTCTGCATTGTATCCCATAGCAACAGTAAGGAGATGCATGATTTGATGATCAGTCCATTAATTGGAGTATGGAAGTCAGACGCTGGAGCACATTTGCTTCAGAATGAGCTCCATCATGTTTAAGCCACCTTAAATGATGAAACGGTAGTCTATAGACTTCTAGTAGATAGGAAAGAATATATCTAAGAAAATTTGCGGAAATCATGTCTATTACTCAGGTTAGCATTAGATGGGATGCAATGGCGTGACCATAAATCATCCCCCTTCATACGTTCACAATGAATATGTTTTGGCCTTCTTACCACTTAATAATTCAATGGATGTTGTTGAGGCTTTCGTGGCCACTTGTTGGCGTATTGCCTGTTGGATTTTGTTTCAGGTCCTTCGGGCGGCGTTTGTTTAACGATTTTCGTGGTATTTTTCTGAAGTTTCTGCTTTGTCTAAGGTTCATCCTCCACTTCTGGTGGCGGAGAGTGGACCTTTGATAACCTTTGATAATGCTGCCACTTGTGCTGGCAGAACTTTAGGATAATCGTTAAACGTCGGTCGAAAAACCAGAGATAAAAGCCAACAGTCTACACGCTATGAATGTAGCTCTTGTTCACAGATTACTCTTCATAATTCGACGAGACAGCGCCGAAGCTATGAATATCCGCACATGGACTTCCTTTTGAAATATGAGCAGTTTACCTTCCTGTACAACACACTACACATCGCGTATGTGTGTGTGTGTGTGTGTGTGTGTGTGTGACTGTTAAGAGCGATGAATAGCAAGATTGTAAGTGTCCTTGTTGAAACAGTCCGAAACGAATCTCGCTAAAAAATGCCTAATATACATTTTACCTTACAATTACAATCACTTTCTTCCGCTTTTATTTACATTCACTTACCCAGTCAAAAAGAATGTTTAACACTGCTCATTTAATCGTGATAAAGGCTAAAAAGATGACGCAGGAAACTGCAGCTGACTGTTCACTTGCAAAACACTGGGATGAGCCGCTAAAATACATATCAGCTGATAAACTAACCGCTACCCATCATAATATAAAACACATTTAATTACACTGTGGCGTAATGAAATATCTACGTCACAAGCATAGCGGGTAGGGCTATCCCGCCGAAACTGAAAAGCATGCGTCGTGGAACTGTATGTTATCTGCCACAGGGAACGACTTGGACAAGCAAGTGGTTTGACCAACCACAGCATATTGTCCATCTCTTCCAGTCACTGCTGTTGCCGCCGCCATATGATTCTGTACCTCGGTCTCTTGAACAGATCTGAGGGCTTTTAGGGAGTAGGAGCAAAACAGAATCTTTTCAGCACGGATGAGTTCTACGTTCCCCAGTGCCTTCAAAAGTTTGCTTTCAATACGAAACACCCTGTACGGTTTAGCAATACATTCCAATGTTCTCAACAGATCATTATCCAAAAACAAAAGCATTATCGAAATACTTTCGAACAGTAATCAAAGGGACACAATGAACTAACTGTAACATTCCATGCTCTGGCGTAAGTCAGTCTGCGTTCAGGACCCAACTGCAGCGACTACTCCATAGTCATTCTATTGGAGATGGAACTGTGATTTATGTTTCTAGTGGATGGCGACACAACTAATTTTATTTCTTATTTCAAATATGAATGGGAAGTATAGAAACGTGCACTAAAAGGAACTTCACAGCTGTTAACAAAATAATCGAAGGAAACCCGCCTTCCACGATAAAAATCACAATGGAGCCAAATTCATGAAGAACGTTCATATCGTTTGTTAGGACAAACGAGGAAATATAGTCAGCAAATTTGTTCAGTAGAACTAAGTGCTGATTCAATGGATTTGTTTGGAAGATATCTTTCCGCAAGGCAAATTTCTGTGATATGCAGCCATTTGCAACTAGATCTCAAACAACTTACGTATCGTCCGAGTATAAGCATTGGAGAATTACCGACGTAGCTTGCACAGTGAATATACAACCATACCGATACTCATAATTAACAGCTACAGTAATGGGAAAGAGTCTTGTAGCTTATAAATAAAGAGGGTAATTAACGTTACAAAAAGTTTTTGTAATAGGTGAACAGTCTAACATGGTTTCTGACGACCAAAATAGCAAGTTACCACTGAGATCTCCACCGATTCATTAAAAATGGGGCAGAATAAAAAAAGGGGATGTTCATTCTACACAGTCACCCTAAGGCTCGTTAACATTTGAAAATGCACTGATCCACGGATTAATCTAAGTAGACTGGTAAAACTTGACAAACATGTCTGAAATTACATGCGGTTTTATTGAAACCAAAAACGAGTGCAAAAACCGGCCAAGAGAGGCGCTGGACGGCAACAGGTCAGTGACACCGAATGAGAATCGTGTATAAAATGAACTGAATTTGGGCTACCGAAAGTCGTGGAACTGCCGTGGGAAGCCCACTGCATGACGAGGAAGTCACTGTGTGGTATGGATTTACCAAATCAGTTGTGACCACACCACTTTTCTTCGAGGAAATGCGGGTGCCGCTTTTGAAACCGTCAGCATGACGGGTGCAAGGTACGCCGATATGTTATAGAATCGGATAAGCCCAAACCTGTCTGATAAACACCTACTGGAAAGTATGACATCAATGCTGGATGGTGCTCCATCCAGTGGCGGCTCGTTAGCATACATTCTGGGTGTTTAAAAATTTTTAGGTTCAGATAAATATGTGAAATTAATATCAACTCCTGTATAATAGTTATGTTTATCAACAAATTAACGCAGCCTCAACCACTGCCAATAATAAGAATAATAATAATACAGTAATAATGCATAACTTGTCCGAAAAAAAGAAAGAATTGAAGCTTCCTGGCAGATTAAAACTGTGTGCCGGACCGAGACTCGAACTCGGGACCTTTGATTTTCGCGGGCAAGTGCAACTTATTCTTATTATTCACTTCTTTGTTCGCTTGTAGTCACATTTATTTGATTTTGTCACTTTCTCGGTCAATGGGAAGGCCCTAGTTCCTTTGCGGCTAGTTTTTCCTGGTAATTTTCTTTTCTGTTAGCACTTAAAACAGATTCGACAGAGTTAACGTTGACATTTAACACGAAAGCAGATTCCAGCACAGAAAGCAACCGATTCCAAACACAATCTGGCATTTGTGGAAATGGTCAAATACATGTAGTACTGGCGGAATTAAAGCTGTGAGGATGGAGCGTGGTTGGGTAGCTCAGTTGGTAGAGCACTTGCCCGCCAAAGGCAAAAGTCCCGAATTCGAGTATCGGTCCGGCACACAGTTTTATCTGCCAGGAAGTTTCATGTCACCGCACACTCCGCTGTAGAGTGAAAATTTCATTCAAGAAAGAATTGTTTTTGCGTAATTTTGTTATTTTGTACATAATTAAGTACCGTTTAAGGCAAGAACGAAATAACCTGTAAGCTTTCGTTACTTTCCGTTTCTCATTTTGGTGTAAGGCGGAGTTTTCGTGCTTTTCCATTTTTTCGTACAAATGTACGAGATACATTAGTTAACGAATTAACTTGCGGGCTCAAAATCAGACATTCTTACATTGCACCCACACAACAACTTACGCTTATTATACACTTCTTTGTTCGCTTGTAGTCACGCTTATTTGATTTTGTCACTTTCTCAGTAAATGGATACGGTCTGGGAAGGCGCTAGTTCTTTTGCGGCTAACTTATCCTGGTAATTTTCTTTTCTGTTAGCACTTAAAACAGATTCGACAGAGTTAATGTTGCCGGCTGCGGTGGCCGAGTGGTTCTAGGTGCTTCAGTCTGGAACCGCGCGACTGCTACTGTCGCAGGTTCGAATCCTGCCTCGGGCATGGATGTGTCTGATGTCCTTAGATTAGTTAGGTTTAAGTAGTTCTAAGTTCTAGAGGACTGATGACCTCAGATGTTAAGTCCCATAGCGCTCAGAGCCATTTGAACCACTTTTTAGAGTTAATGTTGACACTAAACAGGAAAACAGATTCCGGCACAGAAAGCAACCGATTCCAAACACAATCTGCCATTATTGGAAATGATCAAATACATGTAGTACTGTCTACCAACATGATCAAATGACTAGAATAGAACAATAAGTGCCAAAAGCACACCATCGTCGATTCCACATTTAACTGAATATCAAAGAAACGAGTGATAACAGTTTTTCGTGAAGAGTGTTCTGTCGTCTAGCGGAATTTATGCGAAGCTAACGGGGATAAAAGTCTGCTGCAGCGTGCAGCCACCTGTTGGCCTTAACGTAAACTAGTTGAGCGGAGGACTAGCTGTGCACACCGTGGACCATGCACATTGTTTGTCAAATCCGTACATAATTGGCCCATAAGGCAACTACATCACGCGAGTTGCTCATGCGCAGAAACTTCTTAGAACGTTTACAACTGAAGGTGCTCTCGTGACCTTGATGCCAAGTTTCGTGGAGTCTAGAGGTACAGTAAGGGGAAGTAGATTTAGCGCTGTGTATTTCATAATATCATAATCTGTATAATTTTTAACAGCATGCAAAGAAAAATAACCAATAACTCCGAAAGGTGACTAAAGTTAGGGTGTTCACATACTCTTGTCGTCTTACACCACAGTTGCCAAATGGCTCGATCCAATATCCTTACACGTGTGAAAGACCTCTTGTGCCGCAAATGCCGGGATGGTTCCTTTCAAAGGGGGCGGCCGACTTCCTTCCCCATTCTTCCCTAATCCGATGAGACCGATGACCTCGCTGTTTAGTCTCTTCCCCCAAACAACCCAAACCTCTTGCGGGCATCGTTTGGTGAGGATCGTTTGATGAGCCGCCAAGTACGTCATGCTTGGCCTCCCAGGTCCCCAGACCCCAATTCATTTAATTATTGATTGTGAGGTTACCTGAAGTCACAAGTCTACCACGAACTTCTGACATCATTAGGGATGCCAAAAGACGACACATGGCGTCAATTTCTCACCGTACCTAATGATATACTGTACAGTGCTGTTCAAAACATTGTCCCTCGACTTCAGGTATCGTTGATGAATGACAGTCGACATATAGGGCATTTGTCATAAAGAACACCGACTTACCAGAAAAATCATTTGTTATGGAAATCATTAGACTACTGGCCATCAAAATTGCTGCACCAAGAAGAAATGCAGATGATAAACGGGTATTCATTGGACAAATATATTACACTAGAATTGACATGTGATTACATTTTCACGCAATTTGGGTGCATAGATCCTGAGAAATTAGTACCCAGAACAACCACCTCTGGCCGTAATAACGGCCTTGATACGCCTGGGCATTGAGTCAAACACAGCTTGGATAGCGTGCACAGGTACAGCTGCCCATGCAGCTTCAACACGATACCATAGTTCATCAAGAGTAGTGACTGGCGTATTGTGACGAGCCAGTTGCTAGGCCACCATTGACCAGACGTTTTCAACTGGTGAGAGATCTGGAGAATGTGCTGGCCAGGGCAGCAGTCGAACATTTTCTGTATCCAGAAAGGCCCATACACGACCTGCAACACGCGGTCGTGCATTATCCTGCTGAAATGTAGGATTTCGCAAGGATCGAATGAAGGGAAGAGCCACGGGTTGTAATACATCTGAAATGTAATGTCCACTGTTCAAAGTGCCGTCAATGCGAACAAGAGATGACCGAGGCGTGTAACCATTGGCACCCCATATCATCACGCCTGGTGATAGGCCAGTATGGCGATGATGAATACACGCTTCCAGTGTTCGTTCACCGCGATGTCGCCAAACACGGATGCGACCATCATGATGCTGTAAACAGAACCTGGATTCATCCGAAAAAATGACGTTTTCCCATTCGTGCACCCAGGTTCGTCGTTGAGTACACCATCACAGGCGCTCCTGTCTGTGATGCAGCGTCAAGGATAACCGCAGCCATGGTCTCCAAGCTGATAGTCCATGCTGCTGTAAACGTCGCTAAACTGTTCGTGCAGATGGTCGTCGTCTTGCAAACGTCCCCATCTGTTGACTCAGGGATCGAGACGCGGCTGCACGTTCCGTTACAGCCATGTGTATAAGATGCCTGTCATCTTGACTGCTAGTGATACGAGGCCATTGAGATCCAGCACGGCGTTCCATATTACCTTTCTGAATCCAACGATTCCATATTCTGCTAACAGTCATTGGATCTCGACCAACGCGAGCAGCAATGGCGCGATACGATAAACCGCAATCGCGATAGGCTACAATCCGACCTTTATCAAAGTCGTAAACGTGATGGTATGCATTTCTCCTCCTTACACGAGGTATCACAACAACGTTTCACCAGGCAACGCCTGTCAAGTGCTGTTTTTGTATGAGAAATCGGTTGGAAACTTTCCTCATGTCAGCACTTTGTAGGTGTCGCCACCGGCGCCTGCCTTGTGTTAATGCTCTGAAAAGCTAATCATTTGCACATCATAGCATCTTCTTCCTGTCGGTTAAATTTCGCGTCTCTTGCACGTCATCTTCGTGGTGTAGCAATTTTATTGGCCAGTAGTGTACTTTTATTTGAAAAAAGAGACAGCATTGGTCGTATATTTTTTACTATTGCAAAATCGATTTTCTGTCACTGAGTGACCATCTTCAGTGCTAGAAGTTAAAAATTTTTTCACATTACGATCAGAGAGTACAACATAGAAAATCACAATTACATCTGCATATGAACATAACACTTGTTAGAAACAAACCTATATTGTATAACTTAAATTGGGATGCACTGTTGTCACTAAACTTACGGCAATTTATATACGAATATCCCGATTGATGAAACAATACAAATTATTGACGCTAATTTCAGAAACCACAGTAATATGTCCAGCGTGGAAATAAACGAGTTCATAGAATTATTATCATTCTGCTTAAAATATAACTACTTCACATTTAACGATAAAGTTTATGTCCAAAAAGACGGACTCAGCATGGGAAACTCTGTATCAGGGATTATGGCAGATATCTTTATTAACTATCTTGAATTGAAATTACTAAAAGATTTTCCAACAGTAGCTAAAAAGATCGTATACTACTATAGATATGTAGACGACACGCTATTGCTTATTAATGGTAGTCAATCTGATATTGACGAAGTCGCCAGTACATTTAATAGCTTACACAACAAAATTGCTTTCACAGTTGAAAAAGAACAGAATGGAGTCATTAATTTTTTAGACCTAACCATTGGAAGGGAAAATGGAAAACATACATTTGACATTTACAGAAAATCAACATTCACAGATATCATCTTAGATTATCGTTCACAACACCCAGACCAACACAAAAAAGCGTTCTTCCACTTTGCATTTCATCGTATGTTCCGATAACCATTATCTAAGGAAAACCATGAGAAAGAGTTAAACATAGTTAAACAAATTGCAAGAAATAATAATTACCCTATGAAATATGTCATGAACATTTATGAGATGACATCCAAAAAATATAGTAAAGACAATTTAAGGCGGAATGAGACAAGCGAAACTAAAAATCAAAAATTTATTACATTGCCTTTCTATGGTCCCATTAGCAATAAAATTGCCAGTGTATTCAAGAAGAGAAATATTAATGTAGGTTTCTCGACGGCGAACAGACTGGGCGTGCTTTTAAGGAATAACATTCATGAACGCAAAGTCTTACATGAATCAGGTGTTTACAAACTTGTGTGTGCCACGTGTAATGCAAGTTACATAGGGCGAACAGGACGAAAATTAGAAACAAGGTTCCGTGAGCACGTTGCACTTGAGAGGAAAGATATTGCTGAAAAATCGAATTTCGCAGCCCATCTGGTAGCAACTGGTCATACAACTCCAGATCTGACATCGCAATTGAAATTGTTGCACAAGGGTAAAAAAGGTCGCCTTCTCGACCTTATGGAAGAGATGGAGATCTTTTGTCATAATAAAGCTCCAGATATCACGCTGCTTAACGAGCAAACGATATCGAGAAGCACACATTTTTGGGAATGCTTCTCCGATTTACTATGATATAAATTCAACTTGTGGGCATTTATCACAATTTGCAATTCATCGTCAGCTGCTTGTTATCCCTTATATACAACGCCTCAGTCATAGTCGCTACGAGAACACGTACAATGGCCGCTATTTCAACTATCTCAACACATTGACACACGTGTTATCAGTTTGTTTTAATAACATTACTAATTTCGGTTTTTTAAATGATGCTTCTTTCTTTTTTGTTCTGTAATTTACAGAACTTATGGACGCCTACTGAACATAATTTTACGACAGTCGACATCTCGTAGGCGTTGACACAAAGTAATACAAACCGGTTATCACTTTACGTAATTATTTTTAATGTATGTTAACAATTCTTTTGCTATTTGAATAGGTGCTGGATATCGTGCATAGTCTATGTTTAATTTCTCTAAAGTACAATGTACATTTTGGTATAAGTGACACTATTACTTGTCCTTCCTCATGATGGTTTCTCGATGATTGATGTATACTACTTGTTCGCATCTTACATTTGCACGGCATTTTAATTATTAAGTAACGGCAGTTTCGTACTGTGATTATTTTTTTATATATTTGACTCCTTGGTATTAACGTTTGTTACATAAATTACGAACGTTGTACTTTTGACTTCCCACGCCAGATGGTGGGTGTTACGTTTTTTAAGAAAGACCTGTGTTGCGCCTCTTTTTATGTTGTTCATTTATTATTCTTTGGCATTATCTTTTGCTTTGTATATGTTCTGCACTCTAACAACTTATCATCGATCTATTTTATGTTTTATAGTTTATAAAAAACAATATGCCAATGTATTTTAGATATTCTCCTGCGTCTGCTATGTGTTGTACGCACATTTTAAATTTGAATTACTACACCATTCACAAAAATACAAGAGTTATTTAGTGTTAATAATTCGCAAAACCAATAACACTATGTCTTCACGTGACACATGTCACATAGAGGGCGTGTCAAGCATCGTCACACCGAGGTCTGCTGAACAAGTGCAGGTAAACAGCGACCTCAGTCTATGTGATTGCCGTAAGTTTAGTGACAACAGTGCATCCCAATTTAAGTTATACAATATAGGTTTGTTTCTAACAAGTGTTATGTTCATATGCAGATGTAATTGTGATTTTCTATGTTGTACTCTCTGATCGTAATGTGAAAAAATTTTTAACTTCTAGCACTGGAGATGGTCACTCAGTGACAGAAAATCGATTTTGCAATTGTAAAAAATATACGACCAATGCTGTCTCTTTTTTCAAGTATACCTGTTACCTGGTCGTAGTGCACAAGGCAACATGGAGTCGCCAATTAAGTGTACTTTTATATCATCTGAAGAACCATCCGTCGGTCATTTTGTGCACTTTTTTTGTTTTCAATAAAACCTCCTGTCTTTTCAAGCATGTGTATCATTTTTACCTCCCTATTCCGTGAAGTATTGATTTTTCAAATGTTAACGGAATTTTGGGTGATTGCATCGCTATGATTTGAAAACCGTCGTTGTAAACAGCACAAGTGGAACGCTACCGCTAACAGTTCTTCCTCCCAGGGCGGCCATGAGAACGTCTTTCCACCTCCTAACCCGCCTCCTCTCCCTCCTCACACCCCTCCTCCAATGGAGTCGGCAACTTGGCCAACCCGAAATGGTTCCGGTCGCAACTCCCGACGGCCTCATCTTCCGGCTGACTACTACGTTACGGCTCTGTTTGTGTCTGCTCCAAGGTCCGGCAGATACTCTGCTCTCCCTGAAGACCAACAACAGGTTCTCGAGAAAAGCGCCAATTCTGCTGCTCGGGGCATGTTGTTCCAAAACGTAGTATCTACAACGTACTGCCGGCATACTGTCGCACGGAACAGCTATCAATGAAATAAAAAGATTCTGTTTGTTGTAGTCTACAGTTGTACTTTTATTTTGTCAAAAAACTACCAGCTTCGGTATGAAGAACCACCATCAGGCCATCTTGAGATCAAAATATCTAGCAATGAATACTTAAAATTCACTTTAGGAAAGATTTATAAAATATTTTTCTGTATGATAGCTGAAGTCTGATACAAAGTGACAGCTTGGAATATGGGTTAACTCTGGTGCACAGTCCTTAAACCCGCTTACGTAAGTAAGTGTGCAAGTATACTAATGAGTTAAGGGCAGTACTATGACGTAACATGGGCATACTGCCCCCAAGAATGATACGGGAGCCCTCCATATACTGATATTTTTAAAGGACGCAGATTAATAGATCTCTAAAATGTAGACTTTGGAGTGTAAGAAGATAAATAATAACAATGAATAAAACAACCGCTACTTTAATAAAACACTAAGGGCACATTAACGCCTTTAAATTCTATATTCTCACAGACTTTATAAACGGTGAGTTCTTTTCTTAAACGTTGATCTGACCATGAATTATTCCAGACAAGCAGGTATTGTTCGTGACAATAGCATTATTTACTGCCTGTTACATCGTGACATATGTTGCTTCTTTAGGCTATCAACGTTATCCTGAGTCTAACATTAATAAGACACGAAAACATGCATCTGCAATTTGCAAGAAAGTATTAGTGCTCTTCCATGTCGTACAAAACTATAGAATGTTCTTTTCTTCGGTCCTGAGAATGAAACTCACATGAATGACTGTAATGTACATATGCTCTAAGTTCTTTAAGGGGTATTCACGACGATTGAAGCCGGTGACAAACATGAAGGTAGTACGTATCCGTGATATTCGTCACTTTGGTCACTTTTGACTATTTTATGCACTGTTCACCCGGCTGCATAGTGAGAAACTCAGATATTTTCACTTCTTTCGTCGATATTATCTGTACAACACAACTCCGTCACACAGCCACTTTCTTCAGTTTCTATCCGGATGAAGGAAAGTGAGATTTAAATGCAATCGCTCAACTATCACAGAAATAAATCACATCCTTAGCTTCAAAAGTTGGCTAAAACAAAAATAATGTTTGACCTTGTTTCTGAACGTAGAGTTTATCCCATTATAATGTGCTACCCGCGTTTCTCATTTGACCTTCGTCGTTTTTGCTAATTCCATAGCTGGGCTACCGTGAAAATCTCTCTCTTCTATCTTGCTATGTCACTTTTGTACATCCGTTAGCACATCTGTCTCCTCTACTGTCACTATAATTATTACTGATTATGTGTTGGTCTACACGCTTCTCATCTGGACCATGAGGTATCCGCAACGGCTGCTATACATTATTGTTATTAGTGACGTAATATCATTGCTATGATTATTATAGTATTTAGTGGTTTAGTGTGCTATGTAAGTCGTTGCTCCTATGACTGCATGTAACTGTCATAAAATAAGTTAGAAAAGGTTTTTCGCTATTTTAGGAGCACATTACATTCGTTAAGTTGTTGATACACTTTTTTATGAAACAATCATAAAAGGTTTCAGCGACATCATAACATGCCACAAGAAAATTAAGACCTTGAAGCAAGTAGAAAGATGTAAACTAGATCTGGTTGTGAACTACATAAATTGCTGATAAAATAAGTCTGCTTGTGAGCTACGTGAAGTGTTATTAACATACATATGGATCATACCTAACAGCGACATTTAGTGAACAAATATTAATGCGTTGTTCAATTAAACGTACTAGAAAAAATCAGGGAATTATATTGATGCTGAAAGTGTACTTTTCTCTCCTTACTCTTTGCATCAGATGCGTTTGTCATTCATAAAACAATATTAACTTTTGTAAACCATAAAATATCAGAATTATTACAACGATATTTCAACATTGTAACTATTATGCTGAGCACAGCGCCTACCTCAAGCAAATACACACATCAAAAAAAGTTTTGCATCACCTCGGTTCCGAGAGATCCTGAACCTGTACAGAAAATTGGAATTGAGATGAACAGAAACATCATTTCCGCCATTTTTATTGCTCATGAAAACCACATACTGCATACAGCGAGACCTTTAGAGATGGTGGTCCAGGTTGCTGTACTCACCGGTATCTCTAATACCCAGTAGCACGTCCTCTTAAATTGATGCAGGCCTGTATTCGTCGTGGCATAATATCCACAAGTTCATCAAGGCACGGTTGGCACAGATTGTCCCACTCTTCAACGGCGATTCGGAGCAGATTGCAGTCACGGCACAGTGTTTTATAGACCCCATATTTCTTACATTTATTGTTTTGGTATCACAAGTTAAGACAAACTCGTGTTTTTATATTATCTGATGACCTGAACGCAATTTTAAGCTCATTCTGCAGGTAGGTGTGCTCAATTCTATGTAATGTATATTTCATAGTTGTGTACTTGATCTTATCAGAAGCCGACTGTACGTGTACGTTATTTTCCTTGTATACATTTTAATTTTGTGGTATACTGTGTTTACTACTTCTGGCTCCTATTCATTTGGAAGGTCAGCCTGTCTTAATATGTCGATTTATTTCCTCACTTCCATTTGGCATAATGGAAGTCATATTATCCTATGTATAACAGAATAAAAATATGCTTGTTTCTGAAGTAGAGGATGGTTGCCATGGTCCTTGATGATCTTGTGCATTCACACCCTTCGGTACGTAAAGGTGATGAATGCATGGGTATCTGTTCTGAAGCTATACATTAAACTGCGTGAAGAAGAGAAATCAGTCAGGCCAGTACAGAACGTTCCACAGGTAAAAATTAGTAGGGAGTTAGACAAAATATAGAAAGCAAGTGTTATATATGAAGCATCTTATAATGTTAAAAACATTCTGACATCAAATTCACGACACAGTCTGAAAGGGACAGAAAGAGATTTTTTTTATTTTTTAGATTTGACCATTTTTCACAAAAACAGCAAACCGCGTTTCAGATAAAGAGGAAACTGACATGCTTGGGTGTAATCATCAATGCTCGTTGCAGTCACCATCTACATCAGAAACAAGCATACTTTTAATCATTGGTATGTAGAATAATACGGCTTCCATTATCCCAAGTGGAGGTGAAGAAAGAAATCGGCCTATTCAGACAGATCGAGCTTGCAAATGCATAATTCCCAGAAATACACTGCTGGTCATCCAGAATACAACGCCAAGAAGGAACAGAGACATGGCAGGCAAACTGATTTGGGAGATAACACTTCGTACAAACATCGCATGACTGAAAATACAGCCCCATGTTAAGTGAGAATGATGATGAAATCGAGTATTGGCACCGTTGCTGACGATAATGCAGCTACACGCCTCGGCATTGAATCAAGGAGGCTCCAAATCTGTTCCTGGGGTGTAGCACTCCGCGCTGCTTGGACATATTCCCAAAGTTGATTTGGTGTAACAGCGGGATGTGCATCCTGGACATGTCGTTCCGCAGTCATCGACCAGAGGTTTTCGATAGGTGAGAGATGGTGACAACAGGGAGGTAAAGGCACAATTCCAATCGGATGGGCGATGAAGAAGTCTTCAACATTGCGTTTCACGTTTTGTCGCGCATTATCCTGTTACAATGTGGCCGTCGTCCGGAGGTATGGGACGACAACAAGCTCTAACACTCCAGAGATGTAACAGTGGCTGGCTTGTGTACCAGCAACGCGTACTAGGGAGATGCGGGAGTGGAATGCAACACCACCCCCAAACCGAAATACCGGTTGCGGGACCACTATGGCGATGCATAATGCAACAGTTTAACAGTTTCTCACCATAATGTTCCCAGACCCTAATTGGTCTATCGTGGTGGCGCAGACAACATGCTGTTTTATTGCTGGTAAAAGTGTGCTCATTAAATCTCACATAAAGGGACCCACCCGTCTGGCCAACATACACAACTGGCCATTAAAATTGCTGCACCACGAAGATGACGTGATGCAGACGCGAAATCTAACCGACAGGAAGAAGATGCTGTGATATGCAAATGATTAGCTTTTCAGAGCATTCACACAAGGTTGGCGCCGGTGGCGACACGTAGAACGTGCTCACATGAGGAAGGGTTCCAACTTGGTGAAACGTTGCTGTGATGCCTCGTGTAAGGCGGAGAAATGCGTACCATCACGTTTCCGACTTTGGTAAAGGTCGGATTGTACCCTATCGATGTTGCGGTTTATCGTATCGCGACATTTCTGCTCCTGTTGGTCGAGATCCAATGACTGTTACCAGAATATGGAATCGGTGGGTTCAGGAGGGTAATACGGAACGCCGTGCTGGATCCCAACGGCCTCTTATCACTAGCAGTCGAGATGACAGGCATCTTATCCGCATGGCTGTTACGGTTCGTGCAGCCACGTCTCGATCCCTGAGTCGACAGATGGGGACGTTTGCAAGACAAAAATCATCTGCACGAACAGTTAGACGACGTTTGCAGCAGCATGGACTATCAGGTCGGAGACCATGGCTGCGGTTACCCTTGACACTGCATCACAGACAGGAGCGCCTGCCATGGTGTACTCAACGAAGAACCTGGGTGCACGAATGGCAAAACGTCATTTTTTCGGATGAATCCAGGTTCTGTTTACAGCATCATGATGGTCCCATCCGTGTTTGGCAACATCGCATTGAAGGGACATTGGAACCGTGTATTCGTCATCGCCATACTGGCGTATCACCCGGCGCGCGTAATGGTATTGGCGTGTCATTGGTTACACGTCTCCGGTCACCTCTTGTTCGCATTGACGGCTCTTTGAACAGTGGACGTTACATTTCAGATGTGTTACGACCCGTGGCTCTACCCTTCATTCGATCCCTGCGAAACCATACATTTCAGCAGGATAATGCACGACCGCGTGTTGCAGGTCCTGTATGGGCCTTTCTGGATACAGAAAATGTTCGACTGCTGCCTTGGCCAGCACATTCTCCAGATCTCTCACCAATTGAAAACGTCTGGTCTATGGTGGCCGAGGAACTGGCCCGTCACAATATGCCAGTCACTACTCTTGATGAACTGTGGTATCGTGTTGAAGCTGCATGGGCAGCTGTACCTGTACACGCTATCCAAGCTGTGTTTGACTCAATGCGCAGGCGTACCAAGGCCGTTATTACGGCCAGAGGTGGTTGTTCTGGGTACTGATTTCTCAGGCTCTATGCACCCAAATTGTGTGAAAATGTAATCACATGTCAGTTCTAGTATAATTTATTTGTCCAATGAATACCCGTTTTTAATCAGCATTTCTTCTTGGTGTAGCAATTGTAATGGCCAGTAGTGTAGCTTTTTTACAGTCGCAGTTTATATACCATAGATTTCCCATATTTATAGTTCTGGTGTCACAAACTAAGACGGACTCGTATTTTTATATTACCAGATCTCCTGAATGCAGTTGCATCTGGAAAACACTAACAAGAAGAAGGAGCAGGATGAAAGGACATGCCTTAAGACTTCAGGGTATAACTTCCATGGTACCAGAAGGAGTCGTAGAGGGTAGAAACTGAAGCAGAGGACATAGATTGGAATATATGGAACAAATAACTAAGGTTGTAAGATACAAGTGCTATTCGGAGTGGAGGAGATTGGCACAGGAAAGGAATTCGTGGTGAGCCGCATCAAACCAGTCAGAAGACATCTAATTAAAAATAGTTCAAATGGCTGTGAACACTATGGAACTTAACTTCTGAGGTCATCAGTCCCATAGAACTTAGAACTACTTAAACCTAACTAACCTAAGGACATCACACACATCCATGCCCGAGGTAGGATTCGAACCTGCGACCGTAGCGGTCGCGCGGTTCAGACTGTAGCGCCTAGAACCGCTCGGCCATCCCGGCCGGAGACATCTAAGTAAAATACGTTATAAAAAACTTCCTATGCGAAAAAGAAAGCTTTAAGTCTCTAATATCACATGGTTGAGAAATAATTTCCTTAGGACGTTAATGTGAAGCAGTACGCCGTCGCCACGGAACATGTTTATCACGCTGTACCACATTGAATTGTAAGCTCTCGGCCTTTACATTTCTGAAAGCAGAACCTCACTCTCAGTCACAGGCCCTGATTATTCCATATCTAACGTTGTGTCTGCGCTACGACGCTCCAGTCACCAAATATTCGTTCCTGACTCTCCCCCCCCCCCTCCCCCTCCCCCTCCCACCACCCCTACGCCCCCTGGCCCGTTCTGCCTCCCTCGCCCAACCTGCCGATCGAAAGCGGAATCAGGTCCCTTTGACAATCAGCTCTGCTCTCACGCTTCACCGAATGCGTTCTGAGGCCACCACCAGCTCACCTTTTGGCGAACTTCATGCTGATCTAGCAGACTGCTCGAAGTGCTGCTAAGTTACTGATTCTTCAATTGCCTATTTGTTATCAATAATTCTTTGTAAGTACAGATCCACAGTCTCTGTGAATTTCTCGAAAGAAGTCATATTCCTTTGTAAGTTCTCGTTTTATTTTGAAACAAACACTTACTTCACAATTTAGTAATTAGCTAATTCCAACCTCTTTGGCGTTATCAAGTTACATCACAGTCAAAATATTTGTGCATATAGCATCATGTATTCCGCGTATATCCGTGCGGGGGAAGGATATGTAACAGCATCGCTAGTAAGAATAGTTGTTCAAAAATTTTAGTATGGACTCCATCACGTATTTACTCCGAATCATGACGTAAACTGCTATTAAGATGCCATAATCGTCTACCTCGGTAGATTTTGTGTGGTTAATGATCAATGCTGAAATGATATGCAGAATGATCTGAAACAGCTGTGGGCCAAAATTGTGATGCATAAACAGGATGTAACCAGTATAAGTACAGATATTCCCACTGGTCACCGAGGACGGTGTACTGAACAGCTTTACATAGGTGTTTACGTTATTTGGAGACTAATACGAGGGTAATCCCAAAAGTAAGGTCTCCTATTTTCTTATAAGTACATAGACCTGTTTATTTCTACAATGATTTACATCAGTTTACAGCTTGAACATTTAGCTATATTTCGACATAATCACCATTTCTGCCGATGCATTTTTGTAGACTCCATCGCAGTTTTTGTATGCCCATGTCATACCGGCCCGCCGCCATGCTGTTCGTCATGAATTTCGGTCCGATCAGCTGCAAACTCTCTACACCACTTACGAACATTTTTAACATCCATGCACGAGTCACCATACACTTCCGTCAATTGGCGAAGGACTTCAGTCGGCATAGTGCCCTTTGCGTTCAGAAACCGAATAACTGCGCGCAATTCTCACTTGGCGGTAACATCTAACCGAAGCTCCATTCTCAACGGCTGCCAAGGAAAGAATTAGCGCCCTAGCAAGGCGTGCGCACGTTTACAAACAGTGCGTGAAGCACTCTTCATAACAGTGTGACCAACTGCTACACAAACAGAGTCCTGTATTTATAAAAAGTAGGAGACCTTACTTTTGGGATTGCCCTCGTAATTACAGCTGTTAGAAGTCGTATGTTTTTATCTTGCGTAGCACTACTTTACAATGCTGTGCTCCAAACATACATTTTCATTAATTTCTTCCTCAAATTAAGGCCAATGTTTGATACCTATGGAATCCTCGTGACCAGGAGTACCCTCTTTTTCTGTGCTGGTCTGCTTTTTATTTCTTTACTTCATCCACCATCCTTCTAGTACACACAGAGAAACAAGAAATCATGGAGAGACTTATTTAGCCCTAAGATAACGATGTCTCTCTTAAAATCTAAAACGATGGCTGACAGTCGACATAACTCTCCTAATGAATGTGAGAGGGAGGAATACTGCCCATAAAGCTTACAGGCGACTGACTAGTCCCGAAAATAATGTAAACATTTATGTATTAATATGTTGCAGTGCCTATGTTGATAAGAAGAATGATGCAATGTTCTTTCGGACATCAAGGAACATTCGTCGTTCTTCTTAACAGCAGAGGAGCTGCTACATCGTATTTATCCTCCGATAACGGACAGCAACTTTCAATTAAAACGTCCTTCCCTGTACGGGAATTACATAATGTGTGTACCAGTATAGGTTATGATGCAGGAACGACGAGATGCGGAAGTTTGGGTCGAGCCGTGCGTCTCGCACTGATAGTTAAAGCGTGAAGGTAAACTCGAGAGTAAGACGGGAAATTCCGGTTCGACTCCCAGACCGGCACAAATTTTCATTGTCACTATTCCCATGTGCAGCTGATGGTTGTTCGTATTCGGAGCTGTGAATATTTTTTATGTAGTTCAAAAATGTTCAAATGTGTGTGAAATCTTATGGGGCTTAACTGCTAAGGTCATCAGTCCCTAAGCTTACCCACTACTTAACCTAAATTGTCCTATGGACAAATACAAACACCCATGCCTGAGGGAGGACTCGAACCTCCGCCGCGACCAGCCAAACAGCCCATGACTGCACCGCCTGAGACCGCTCGGCTAATCCCACGTAGCTTCATGTAGTAGTCAAACAGTACGAAATACCGAAGTCATAACCTTAAACTGGAAGTTTTCTGGAAAAGTATTACGTCTCCTAAGAACAGGGAAGTTAAGAAACTCAACAACTATTCCACCACGTCATAAAATATACGACGGCACACTGAAAAGTAACGCTTCCGAAATTTTTATGTGACAACTCTCCAACCTTTTCAAATAAAATAAACGTTATTAACATTCTACATGTCTACATATATGCAGCTAGAGGGCTTCCAATTGTAGCGTGTCACATGACGATGCGTAACATACACTACCGGCCATTAAAATTGTAATTTCTATTCATCTCATGATGTATTTTTTTCAGTATATTACTTGATAGTGACATATCGTGCGGAAGTTGCTTTCGTCTTTAAGGTTTCTACAGTAGTGTAATAAGACATACAAGTAAAGAATTAAACGATTTCTCCCATCCGCACACATAGAAATACTGCACGGAAGTGACGTTAATCACACAATCAAAAGACCGCTGTTTTACATTAACTCTGTCGTGGCTGAGCATGATGGTATTGTTATTCAGGGATTGCAGATACTATTGATACTCTGTCGCCCACTGTTCTTACCCTAATTCATCTGCTTCCAGGGACAAAAATATCTCATATGCTTACTGCGTGATTATTTAACTGATAACCTAAGGGTGAATTTATTTTTTTGATGCAAAACGTGAAAACATGTTATCAGAAATACCATAGTATCACAATGGTCCTTGTCAAAGTAATCGATAACATGAAACTGGCTGTCTCTGTGTATGAAAAGATATCCTCACTGACTGATTGTCTCATCATCGCCAAGCCCATAGCACTAAGGACAGAAAGTTGAGCTTAGCGTGGGGTATTAATCCTGTACTGTAGGCATTTCGCAAATTTCCACCTCTAAGGGATTGAAATAGGATATGAGATTTTTTTGAAAATATGTCGCTATTAAGGTAGTTTTGAAGGTAGAATGTCTAAAACTGATATTTGGTTTCTAAAGGGCTAAAGTAGTGGGTGAAAAGCTTTTGAAAATAAACCATTATTAAACCATTTTTAAAGATACATGTATGGAAATTGGTATTTGATTTCTCAGTTAAAAATATAAAAATACGTGTTTCGGTGTTTTTGGCGATTATACCGTTAATGGAAATGAAATAGGAGACACAATTTTTAACTAAACTATTTCGATGCCTTTATATTACAACATTTTCAAAGCTAAATCTGTGAAAATTGGTATTGGACATCTAAAGATATGTGTGTTATGGGATGAAAATTTTTATGGAAATATCACCACAAGAATTCAAAAGGCAGGACTAAAAATAGGCGTCGCATTCATCGACCAGAATCGCTTTTTGGACACAAGTAAATTCGGAAAAACCATACATGGCCTTATCGTGAAAAGCTTAAAAGATAATTCAATATGGGAACAACAAAAAAATTCGATTAAAGATAAAAAATGTGTGCTAAACATACAGTTAACGCGAGCGAGGCAGCAGGCAATAATTTAGTAGATCTATAAACTGCTGCTACATTGATTCTTCTCGATTTTAGAAAATCATGTGAAACTGTCGATTGCAAAAATGAAATCACACAATTGTCTGTCATGGCTCAGAAATGGTTTGCTACATGTTTTAAAAGGCACCATTGTAGAATAATTAAGACAGCATAAAAAAACGTGTCGTCCAAGGTTTTGTGTCAGGATGTTCGTAGTTTTCCCTATATTGGCGACTTATTCTGATTTCAGGTTGAGTAACGACCAGTTGTATGCTGCCACTTTCAACTATATATGAGTCCCAGACAAGAATTTGTAAGATACGGTAAATCAGTTGACGCGGATGTGCCATCTATATATGAATCCAGTATCAAAATAGTGATGAAAGTTAAGCTTACTAAATTGCAAGTAATCCTCATAGCTCATCTGCTCATATTTGCGCGGATCCATTCACCACATGTCTTTAATACAGAGACCCCTTGAGCTACTGCATTTGTGTAATACTGAACGATTTCTTAATTATAGTGGAAATACGAGGGTTGGAACTTAAATAGTGGCAACTATTTATTCACAACTGATACAAAAGAGTTATATGTTTGCACCTGTTACTGTCCTTCAAAGTAGTCACCAGCGTTGTGTAGAGCCCCGTTGCTAGCGATGTGAAAGATATGGTATACCGTTAGCAATGCCTGTTCTGTTAATGGTGCGAATGGAGCGGTATACTGCCTGTCGAATCTCTGGAACAGTTCTGAAGCGAATGCCATGAAGTGGTTCCTTCATCTTCGGAATCAAATCAAAGGACTTAAGAACGGGGAGTGTGGTACACAGTACTTCCCAGTCCCATCGACCGAACAGAGCAGCCACAGCTTGCGCTGTTGCGCCCGTGCATTGTCGTGCAAGATGACGGGTGGATTGCGTAGAAAGTGTCGCCGCTTCTTTCGCAAATCTGGTCGCAGGTGATGCTCCAAAAACGAACAGTAATACTGTGCACTGACGGTATGCCATGGAGGAACGTAATGTATTAGGATAACACCATCAGTCGTACACGAGAGTCACCATAACTTTAGACCGCTCCATTCGCACCAACAACAGAACCGGCTCTGCTAACGGTATACTACGCCTTCCACATCGCTAGAAAGTGGGTCTACACAACGCTGGTGACTTCTGTGAAGGACAGTAACAGGAGCAAACACGTAACTCTTTTGTATCGGTTGCGAATAAATAGTTGCTACTATTTATGTTCCAACCCTCATATTTTCAGCCAGGTGTCCGGATACTTTTGATCACATAGTGTATTTTTTAAAAATCCATAATACTTTTTACCAGAGAAACGAGAATGAAAATAATTCAGTGAATACTTTTGCACATCTTCGATCATAGTGACGTTTTTTCTCTGCCTCGTGATGACTGGGTGTTGTGTGATGTCCTTAGGTTAGTTAGGTATAAGTAGTTCTAAGTTCTAGGGGACTGATTACCATAGATGTTAAGTCCCATAGTGCTCAGAGCCATTTGAACCATTCGAACCATACTGACGTTCTACAGCACTGTAAAAACAGTGACAACGCAGGAAGCCTCGACCAAGACATCTTTACCTGTAAAGGATACAGTTCCGAAAATCTGCTATATTATCACAACCATTATAACAGTGAAATGTGTTTGTTATAAACAATATGAGGACGCATTTACTTCAACCATTACTCAATAATCGGAAACTAATGTATGTATCTTCAAATACGGTATTGTTACACCAACAACATTCGTGAGTCACTAGTTCGTTGCATTCTAAATTATGTTATGTGCCACCCTCTCCGTCGTCCCCTCATACCACAATTTCTATACTAAATGTCTTTCAGAGTTCCATTACTTTGTTATGGCATGACATGACCTGTAACATAAAAAAATTTAAATCTTTCCCCAGTGTTAAAAGTAAACTATTGGCTAATCACTCGAAATAATAGTAAAAGTTAAAGTTCCGCGTTCAGGCCCCACACGAACCAACCGGGAACCACCGACCGCCGTGTCATCCTCTCCAAAGGCGTCATCGGAAGCGGTATGGACAAGCATGTGGTCAGCACACCGCTCTCCCGGTCGTTGTCGGGTTTCTTGAACACGAAACCGCTACTAACCGGTCGGTTAGTTCATCCGTTGACCTCACGAGGTTGAGTGCACCCTTTATCAGTCCTCCCATCTAGAAAAATCCCCTGGTAGCACCGGGAATCGAATCCAAGTCACCAGCGCAGCATTCAGCTGCACTGACCATTCATCTACGGAGGCGGACTGAAGTAATCTGAAGTAATAGTAGCTTTTCCGTAACTTCTTACGGAGTTCATATGCACCATAATCTTCGATATTAATACTGTCACTCAGACTCTCAGAATCGATTTAACTCCTTGTCATTTCTTTATAGCTATCTTCGTGAGTTTCTATTGTACTATTATGTAACTAAAATAGTTGTAAAGCGATCATACATCTGCGTAATGTTGTGTGTGACAGAGGAAGTGGGGCTGCTGGCCTCGAGAGGTATTCATAACAACACTCCACAAATAACCACTTTCTATTAAACACAAAAATCCAAGCAATAAAGTAAATGTACAAAATATCATTTCTTAGGAAGCTGCGCAATCCTTTCAAGATTTATTAAATAAGATCAAAGCAATAACCAAATGTAAAGGAATAACCTGAAGCTCACTCTCCCTTAAAAAAATAGTAGTACGTAACATTCTCATAGAATTTTAATATCAAGTTAACAATTATGCAAATCACGTCAAATCAGCCCCCACTTTAAATGACTCAGACATTGTCACCTGCCACTCCGTATTGTTTATTGATTTATGATTGATTATTACTCGCTACAGTCTGACTGGGTGGAAAATTAGGCATCGGACATTCATAAGTAGCCAGTTTTGGTGGGCAAACTCACTCCCAAGGAACATGGGCCGATAAACTAAAGCTCTGACCCTGAGCCTATGATTCATGCTCTGTCAGCACGTATTATTCATTCCTCTGGAATGTTCTAATAGTAATAAAAAGGTTTCAATATGTGAATAGTTTTGTAGAACACAATTAATTTATTTTGTTTTACAATAGTTCGAAAGCAAAGCGCCTTTTGCATGCTGCACATTAAGATTTTTTATATATCTTGTGCACCCAGACGCGTTTGGCCTTAGTTACAAGGCACATTCAGTGGGTGTCGTGAAATATTACACGATTCTGCCGTTTGCACATTCAGGTAACCGTTTGCATTTCTAGGTTATAGATTTAAAACAGTTCGTCGAGGTTTCTATAATAAAATGGAAAAGTACTTATAGATCAGCATGTAGTTCATTATTTTTAAGCCAAACAGTTTCTCTCAGCTTGCAAATTGGTGGAAATTTTGCACTTTTCCTCTTGGTCTCTGTCTTCAACGTATAGCAATTTAATTACCATTACCTGTGTGTATACTGTCATTTATTTCTATAAGTGTTGCCGACTTTATCAGGTTTTGGTTTCAACTCATTTTTTGTAACTATATGTGTGCTATGTAAGTTATATGTGTGTGTCTGTGTGTGTTTGTGAGCGCGCGCGCGCGCGCTATTATTTTATTTTTATTGTATCTTTATTTTTTACGTATATTTCTATTCTTGTGATAGAAATGGGATTTTAGAGCCTGTGTTGGGATTACCGTCTGTGTATGATCAGTCGCCCCCCCCCCCCCCTCCCGTGCCCTCCTCTCCATGAACCATTGACCTTGCCGTTAGTGAGGAACTGGCGTGCCTCAGCGATACAGATAGCCATACCGTAGGTGCAACCACAACGGAGGAGTATCTGTTGAGAGGCTAGACAAACATGTGGTTCCTGAAGAGGGGCAGCAGGCTTTTCAGTTGTTGCAGGGGCAACAGTCTGGATGATCGACTGATCGGGCCTTATAGCATCAACCTAAACGGCATTGCTGTGCTGGTACTGCGAACGGCTGAAAGCAAGGGGAAACTACAGCCGTAATGTTTCCCGAGGGCATGCAGCGTTACTATACGGCTAAATGACGATGGCGTCCTCTTGGGTAAAATATTCCGGAGGTAGAATAGTCCCCCATTCGCATCTCCAGGAGGGGATTACTCAGGAGGACGTCGTTATCAGGAGAAACACAACTGGCGTTACGGATCGGAGCGTGGAATGTCAGAGCCCTTAATCGGTCAAGTAGTTCAGAAAATTTAAAAAGGGAAAAGGATAGGTTAAAGTTAGATACAGTAGAAATTAGTGAAGTTCGGTGGCAAGAGGAAAAAAGATTTCTGGTCAGGTGAATACCGGGTTATAAATACAAAATCAAATAGGGGTATGCAGGAGTTGGTTTCATAATTAACTGAAAAGTAGGAACGCGGATAAGCAGCTACGAACAGTGTAGTGAACGGATTATTGTAGCCAAGATAGACAGGAAGCCCACGCCTACCACAGTAGTACAAGTTTACATGACAACTACTTCTGCAAATGATGAAGAGATTGAAGAAATGTATGATGCGATAAAAGAAATTATTCAGATAGTTAAGGTTCAAATGGTTCAAATGGCTCTGAGCACTATGGGACTCAACTGCTGAGGTCATTAGTCCCCTAGAACTTAGAACTAGTTAAACCTAACTAACCTAAGGACATCACACACACCCATGCCAGAGGCAGGATTCGAACCTGCGATCGTAGTGGTCTTGCGGTTCCAGACTGCAGCGCCTTTAACCGCACGGCCACTTCGGCCGGCGATAGTTAAGGGAGACGAAAATTTAATAGTCATGAAGGACAGGGGAGAGGAGGAGTGGGGAGATAGGAAAGAGGGAGAGGGGTAGGGAGAGGGTGAGATGAGGGAGGGGGGCTGATAGAGGGGGAGGGAGAGAGGGAGAAAGAGGACTTCCATCATCATCCGTATAGTTACAGGAAAATCTTTGGAAGCAAAACCTTGGCAACACTCACAGAAACAAAGGACACTGTACACACAGATAATGGTAGTTCAATTGATATACGTTGAGACAGTGACCAAAAGGAAATCTACAAACTTTCAGCTAG
This sequence comes from Schistocerca americana, assembly GCF_021461395.2. Classification (NCBI taxonomy): domain Eukaryota; kingdom Metazoa; phylum Arthropoda; class Insecta; order Orthoptera; family Acrididae; genus Schistocerca; species Schistocerca americana. The sequence continues at coordinate 351,243,980 of NC_060121.1, read as the reverse complement.
TTTACCACCCGAGAGAAAGCTGTTGGGCTTAAAAACAATGACTTAGACGCTAATCTATAAGTACATTCTATTTTAAGAACCTCAGCGAACTGTTTTAAGCCCATAACCTGTAAGTGCAAACGATAAACTGTGTGTCAAAACGAAAAAAATCGTATAATATTTCAGGGAAACCACTAAAGATGCCTTGTAACTAAGACGAAACGAGTCTGGGTGCACAAAACAAAAAAAAAAAAAAAAACTTAATGCGTAGGATGTAGTAGGTCTTTTTTTGTTTCGAATTACTTTGATTTATATACAGCTTCTGCGAAAATGACCAGCACAACAAACTTGTTATTTCACTTTAAATTCAAGTACCAAGTCCCTTGTTCTGATCACACTTACGCTGCAATATTCCAGTCACTTATTTGTCATGAGCTTATATGAGTTACAAAAAATGGTTCAGTTGGCTCTAAGCACTAAGGGACTTAACATCTGAGGTCATCAGTCCCCTGGACTTAAAACTGCTGAAACCTACCTAACCTAAGGAAATCACATACATCCGTGCCCGAGGCAGGATTCGAACCTGCGACCGTAACAGCAGCGCGTTTCCGAACTGAGGCGCCTAGAACCGCTTTGCCATAGCGGCCGGCTTATATGAGTTTACCATTGCCATCTTACGGTCTCCTTCGGTCGTTCTTTTAATTACGTAACAACTTCCTAATACGAAATTAATCATAGCTTTGCACTTCAAAATGTGCATATTAATTTGTGAGAAAAACCGGCGTGTAGTATGTTGTGCTATTCTCACAGATATACGCATACTACACACGTGATAGCTGCGGAGCAACTGACTCACTCCTTCGTGCCAAACCATCTCCGGGCTCCAACCTGTCCCTTCTAGAACCATGGGGCATCCCTGTCAGAGATTCCGACACGCTATAACGAAGAAGCCTAAGGGTAGATGCGATCCGTCAAATACAGTATCTATATCTATACCTGTAGCGTTCTCGATTCCCACGCCCGGGTTCCCGGGTTCGATTCCCGGCAGGGTCAGGGATTTTCTCTGCATCGTGATGACTGGGTGTTGTGTGCTGTCCTTAGGTTAGTTAGGTTTAAGTAGTTCTAAGTTCTAGGGGACTGATGACCATAGATGTTACGTCCCATAGTGCTCAGAGCCATTTGAACCATTTGATATCTATACCCTTACAACCTCAGCTTAAATAAAAGGACTCTACAAAATATACAGCGATCAAGATGTATCTTAGAATCACCAACTGCGACATAATCGCGTGTACAAACAGTGATCCAATACTGTAAAATGCTTTTTTATTCCAGTCTCTGATCACAAATGAATTCTTTAGATGATGACCGGTTTCAGTCCGTAGTAACCATCTTCAGATCTTTTTTACACCATGCCCTTAAGTGATTCGGCCATAATGGCATCGTCAAAACATATAAATATAATGAGCATAGCATCGTCACATAGATTTAAAATATGGTGTAGAACAGGCCACATCGTTCACATAGTAATTCATTTGTGATCAGAGACTGGAATAAAAAAGCATTTTATCAATTGACACTGTTGAATGTTTTTAAATTAACGCATAATGACGCCCTCCAAACAGGCAAAAGAAGATAATGAATGGTCACAGTCTGTATGATTAAACGCCAGCGTCAGGAACGCAATGCATTCTGCCACTGTACAGCTTTCCAGCAAGTTAAACATTGGACATAGACAAGTGAAACTGAGCAGGCACATGTCCCGACATTATATCGTGGATGGACGATTCATTAACGATTCCAAATTTGCGCCAGGCTGGCACTTCCAGCAAGACGTGCCCATGTAGATAAAGTTGTCTCTCTGTTCACTTGCTAGCCTCCACACATTAAATTAAGAGGCCACGAGAAGGTAGCAGCGTCAAAGCGACCGCGGAGCGCTCTGTCGACATGTGTTGCCGACGTGCACATTGCTCTGGCCGCAACGGCGCGGTCGGTGCGGGCGTTCAAATTTGATCGCGTCCGTGACGAAGTTGAACAGTCACACTGTGTATTATCCTTGTGTACTCCACAAGTTAACATATGGTGCACGGCGGAGGGCTTGTTGTACTGCTGCCAGTATGTCAATTTCCTGTTCCACTTACAAATGGAGCGAGGGAAAAACGATTGTCTCTGTACCATCGTACGAATCCTATGTTCTCTTACATTTTCTGGGAGGTGCTTACACGAGATGTAAATTGGTGGCAGTAGAATCGTTCTGTAGTCAGTCGCAAGTGCTGGTTCTGTAAAATTCACCAACAGTGTTTCGTGAAAAGAACATCGTTTTCCCGTAAGGAATTCCCATATGAGTTCGTGAACCGTAATACTCGCACGTTGATCGAACCCACCGGTAACAAATGTAGCAGCACGCCTCTGATCTTCTTCGATGTTTTCCTGTAATCCGATCTGACGAGGATTCCAACACTCGATCAGTTCTCAAGAAAGTGACGCAGTATTGTCCTAGGCACGATTTTCTTTATAATAGATCTGCACCTCGCTATAATTCTTCCATGAAACCGAAATCAACCTTTCGCCTTACCTAAAACTGATCTTACTACGTTTCAATACATATCCCCTTGCAATGTTACGCCTAGATAATTGACGTCACTCGGCCAAGCAGCATGCCACTAATATTGTATTCGAACATAACAAAATTCATTTTCCTGTTCGTCTACATTAGCTTAGTTTTTTTTATGTTTAGATCAAGCTGGCTTTCATCAAACCAAATAGAAATTCCAAGTCATCTTATATTCTCCTACGCTCACTTAACAACGACACTTTCCCGCATACTACAGCGCCTTCAGTAAACAGTTGCAAACTGCTATTCAACCAATACGCCAGATTGTTTACGTATATAGAAAACAATAGCGGTCCTGTCACACTGCCCTGAGGTACTCATAAATAAGCCCTTGTTTCTAAACCCTCAGAACCAGGACGACGTAATGGGTACTGTTGCAACGTCTTCGTGCTACTCACATATCTGAGAACTTTTTCCGTATGCTCGGGCCTTTGTTAACCGCCCGCAGTGGAGCACTGTGTAAAACGCCGTGAGGAAATCAAGGAATATGGAATCTGCCTGTTACCCTTCACGCATGTTTCGTAGGATAAGTATGTCTTTAAGGTATACGGTCAGATGTAAAGAAAACAAGATAAACAAGTAAAAAAATAAATAAATATGGTAAAGATCCGCAGCAAATAATCCAAAATGTTCATTGGTACTAAACAAGCGAAATTGTCGGACAGGCTAAGTGGACTACCATCTAGTAAGAGAATAGTAATTACGCCAGTTTCAAGTGACTGGAAAGAATTCAGAATAACCTGCTCATGTTTGCAACGCACAAGCCATCGTCAAGGAAATGAATGCATGCAGCCAGAGCCACATGCTTATCGGCGAAAGCAAAAAAGAACTAGCTCGAACCAGGTGTCCATGCAAAAAGAGAATTTACCGTAGAATGAAAAAGAAATTATGGCTTAACGACACTAACAAACCAAAAAATAACAGCAAATGATGCAAGAAGTGTCGTCCACAAATGCCGTAACAGTTGTGAATACATACCAGGAATTTCACGGTCTACGAACAAAAGACATTTTGATAAAAGCAACAAAGAAATGACTTCGTAGAAGGCGGCGACAGAAAGGCTATGTAATGTAGAGTGTGACAGGAAACAATCTGCAGAAGAGTTTGCTTCATTAGCCTATGAATCTTATAAGGACGCCATAACACTTGTGAGACTAGAGTAAATGAATAAATCACTATAGCCGACGTATTCGTCTTGACAGATTCAGCAACTGTATTGGCATATAAGATAATTCTCGTTTATCGTTCAGTCTCAGTTGCACATTTTTAGCTAGGTTACGTGTTTCGACCACTCAGCATTATCTTCAGATCTAAAACAAAGTGAAAGTAAATATGGACCTTCTAATATTTTACAGTAAGTTGAAAATAAAAGAATTGGACACAAATGTAGAATTTACCTAAGTAGTTGCGTCTTGTCTACTCAGAACCACATATCACAGTACTGTGTTTAGCAAATGAGGTCGAAGTTTTAAACAGATAATGCTACCGGTAGCGGAGATGGAGGAAGAGAAAATGGAGTGAGGCTGATTGGGGGAAGGGAGAAGAAACGGGGAGAGGATAGTGGGGATGTCATGACGTGCTAAAATTACAACAGAACGTGTAATTATGTGAAATTCTCTATGAAACGCTAATAGCGTAGAGCAATGGCTATGTAAAATGTAAACGGCATAAAACAAATAAATTATAAAATGGAGCGATGGGGATTGAAAGTGGGACGGGAGGGGGAGGGAGGGATAGTGGCTGGGATGCTATGGTTTTAACAAGAAAGGGTCTTATACTAAAATTGCAAGAAGTCAATTGTGAGAAATACCTTCCCTTAAAATATAGCAATGGAAGCGTAAGACTGTAAAAGAGGGACAAATTAGTAAACGACAAAAGTGGAAATAAAGCAGCGAAAACAGAAACAGTAGCTTAATACATTCACAACGAGAAACTTTTGAAGATAAAGTCATGAGGTCTTATTCTGAAAGCATATAAAATAAATTCTATAATTTTTTCATTAAAATATTGAAAGTGTAGGCTTACAACAATGGATGTCAAAATGGTGAAAGACATAAAGATCGTAAAATTACGAAAAAATGGTTCAAATGGTTCTGAGCACTATGGGACTCAACTGCTGTGGTCATCAGTCCTCTAGAACTTAGAACTACTTAAACCTAACTAACCTAAGGACATCACACACATCCATGCCCGAGGCAGGATTCGAACCTGCGACCGCAGCAGCGCACGGTTCCGGACTGCGCGCCTAGAACCGCGAGACCACCGCGGCCGGCGTAAAATTACAGAAGTGGAATTATGTAGGGGAACTAGGACTGAATGAAACATAATTAAATTTAAAAACTTTAAAAGCACTGAAAGTATAAAACGGTAAAGAGTATAAAACTTTAAATTATAAAAGTGAAACTATGTGCAGCATCTGAAGTTAAAGTCAGCAGAATGTGGAAGCTATGGTTAACTGGATTTCCTTCAGTTTGATGGCGTTGTGTGGCGCGCATTCTTCAGTATGCACAGACGGCAGCTACTAGCCGACCTGCTGCTAGTACGATGTCAGAGTTTATGCGCTGCTGCTGTCTCTTCTCGGTGAGGGGAGCTGTTGAACACACGTGGGCTGCGGTGAGGTGGATGGAAGAGGCTTTCACAATTTCCAAAAGGCGCACAGTTAATAAAATCGTTCTGCTGACTGAATGTGCTGCCATGCTCTTGCAGACGGTGTGCAAAAATTTCTGTTTCTTCCATCACTGTCAGGGATGAGGCTTAGGCTCATTGTGCAGCTCTTCCAGATTTATGTCAATAGTTCCAACAAAATGCTTCGACGTTAGAAAATTCTCATCGAACGATGTTTTATTACTATAAATTGAAGCTACTCTTTGACGCGTATTTCAAACATCCTGCCAGTTTGAATTACTTAACTTTTGAACGGTTTCAGACACTGCAGTTTATACACCTCTGCTGCTGTGAATTTCGAGCGTTTCTGTTCACACGGTGCCTCAGTCTAAAGCGGATAACGTCATTAGTATTAAATCCTGTTCGATAAATGGTATTGCGGAATTATCTAGCCGAGCGGCCTAAGGCGCTGCAGTCATGGACTGTGCGGCTGGTCCCGGCGGAGGTTCGAGTCTTACCTCGGGCATGGGTGTGTGTGTTTTTCCTTAGGATAATTTAGGTTAGGTAGTGTGTAAGTTTAGGGACTGATGACCTTAGCAGTTAAGTCCCATAAGATTTCACACACATTTGAACATTTTTTGGAATTATCTAGCAACTCATTGTGAAACTCATCCTTCATAACTCATGGCGTGTGCAAGACCTTCTTATCTTTCTGTTCACCTGTTAGCTTGCTGCCATTGATTTTACGCTATTGTTGTCTCTTATTTTCTGTAGTAACTTAGACTAGATAACAGTTTATTACTGAACTTTGCTTTATAATAATGATTTCTTTATTTCTCTCATGCTTGCATAGTGGCAGTTTTAAAGACCTATTCATCATGATTCGCAAGTAGGTTATCTTTTATTCTCTCAGTGTACCAAGAGTTAGAGGCCATAATAACATCTGCATAATAATGCTTTCTGTACACACTAAAACGGTGTTTACCCGCCTCTCTTGTAACCGTAATGTCGAGATAATTGATTACTCTTTTGTTTTCGTGCTCAATGGTAAACTCAATTTTTGGGTAAATGGCACTCATTCACTGCGCTATGTCATTAACCGGCCGGCTGAGTGGTTCTAGACGCTTCAGTCCGGAATCACGCGGCTGCTACTGTCGCAGGTTCGAATCCTACCTCGGACGTGGATGCATGTGATGTCCTTAGGTTATTTAGGTTTAAGTAGTTCTAAGTCCAGGGGACTGATGACTTCAGATGTTAAGTCCCATAGTGCTTAGAGCCATTTTTTTGTCATTAACGTCGCTTTGATCTCCTTTAAATAACAAAATAGCATTATCCATGTAGTGGTAATAGTAGATAACTATGCTGGCTGCTACAGGCTTGTTGGCGAAAAATCGAGTTTCTAAATGATAAGGAAAATCTCAGCCACAGTGCCGGCTATGGAATTTCCAATAGCTAGCCCTTTAGGTTGGTGGTATATCTTGCCGTTAAACGTGAAACAGTTATAGGATACATCAGTTCTAGAAGCTCCATATTAATGACAATTCACGCAATCCTATATCCTTTACGTAATTCCATTTCTGTAATTTTTCGCTCTTTAAGTCTTTCAACATTTTTACTTCCATTGTTCTGGGCCTACAATTTTAACATTTTAATGAAAAAATTTATACAATTTCTATTTTTGCATTTTCAGAGTAAGACCTTGTAACTTTATACTTTTAAAGTTTCACACGGAATATATTAAGATACTTTACTTACACTTTTTCATTTTTCTTCTATATTTTAATCCCCCTTTTACAGATTTACGTATCCATTCTGGTATTTTAATAAGAGGTTTTTAACATAATTGACAATTTTTAACATAATTGACAATTTTAGTATAAGATCCTCTCTTGTTAAGCCTTTAGCATCCCTGTCACTATCGCTCCCTCACTCCCAACACCCGTTGCCTTCTTTGCCTGATCTCAAACCGCATCGCTCCATTTTATAATTTCACAATTTTGTACCGTTTCATCTTAAATTGCCATTATTTAACGCTATTAATGATTCAACCAGAATTTTATGTAACTACACGTTCTATAATTTTAGCGAGTGCGCCCCTCCTCCCTTAATCAGCCTAACTCCATTTCCCCCTTCCCCTGCCCCATCTTCCGAATCTCTAAGAAATTCCTATTTAAAACAATAACAGAAGTTGCAAAACGCAGCACTCTGATATGCTGTTCTGAGTAAAAAGACGGGTTGCTGCAGCAACTACATACGTAAATTCTGTATTTCTGTATAATTCTTTTCTTTTCAACTTAGTGTGAAATATTAAACGGTACATACTTACTTTTACTTTGTCTTGGATCTGAAGATGATCCAGAGTGATCGAAACATGTAATGTAATTAAAAATGTGCAACTGAGATGGAACAATATATGAGATTTATCTTAAATAGTAAATAATTGCTCCAAGGAAAATACATCGAAATCAAATGTTTATGTTCGGATGAGTCCCAGCGAACCACAAAAGTAGACATGTTTGTTGAATTACGTAGAAGAATTGTTCGACAGTGTAAAACGGTGCAAGACGATCGAAATTCTAAGAAATTTAGGGGTAAGCTATTTAGGGCAAACTATAGGGAAAGACATGTAATATATGATATGTACAAGAGCCAAGAACGAAGCTTTCGGATTAAGAAGGGTGTAGAACAGGTACGTAGTCTTTCACCCCTACTGTTCAATCTGTACATCGAAGAAGCAATGACGGAATTAAGATAACGGTTCAGGAGCAGAATTAAAATTCATGGTGAAAAGATATCATTGGCAGATTCGCTGATGACATTGCTGTCTTGAGTGAAAGTGAAGCAGAAATACATGATCTGCTGAATGGAATGAACAGTCTAAGGAACGCGAATATGTGTTTAAGAGTAAATCGAAGAATGATGAAAATAATGAAAAGTAGTCGGAATGAGAACGACGAGAAAACATCAGGATCGGCGATCACGAAATAGATGAACTGAAGGACTTCTGCTACCTAGGCAGCAAAACAACCCAAGACGAACGAAGCAAGGAGGACATAAAATGCATATTAGCACTGGTAAAAATGGCATTCTTGACCAAAAGAAGTCTATTAGTATCAAATATAAACCTTACTTTGTGGAATAAATTTCTGGGAATGTACATTCGGAGCACAGAATTGCGTAGTCGTGAAACATAGTTTGTGGGAAAACCAGAACAGAAGAGAATCGAAGCATTTGATATGTGATGCTGCAGAAGAATGTTGAAAACTGAATGTTCTGATAAGATAAGGAATGAGGAGGATCTCCGCAGAATTGGCGAGGAAAACAATATATGGAAAACACTGACAAGATTAAGGGTCAGGAGGGCAGCACATTTGTTAAGACATCACGGAGTAACTTACGTGGTACTAGAGGGAGCTGTAGACGGTAAAAACTGTAGAGGATACCAGAGGCTGGATGACTATTGCAATCTACACCCATTTGAAACTGCTTGATGTATTGTAGCCTTGGTCTCTCCCCACTATTAGCCCCTCCCACTTTCCCTTCCTTTTCTCCTTCCCCTTCCTCACCCCCTCCCACACCACCTTCCATTTCCAAATTAACAACTCCGTGCCGCCTCAGGATGCGTTCTGTCAACCGCTTCCTAGTTATAGTCACGTTGTGCCGTAATTTTCTATTAAATGTTTTAGGAAAAATACAAGAGAAACTACAGTGCAGTAGACTTAAAGAACACATTTGGTGTGAACGACTTTATGTTAGTATTCAGAAAACACAAGGTGATGTGAGTTAGGTACTGAAAGTGATCAACACCTCACAGGAAAGGTACATACTTGGAAAGATGATGACAACAGCTGGAGCGTTTGATAATCTAAAAGTGCTCCAATATTCTCTAGAGGCAGACAGATAGGATGTCGAAAAAATCTCTGAATTTCCATGGTTATTGCAGAGAAAAGGAAACCAAACTGGTTTGTTCTGAGTGGAGTAATGATAAAACAACATCTAATTTAACTATGTCTACAAAGCTCTGTATTTACACGAAACATTTGGGGTGTTAATATGAAGCTCAGTTACAGAAAATAAATAATATTCCCCAAGAAAATTTATGCACCGAATACGCCGATGACTTGATGACAATAATAATAAGTAACCCCAGGACATGATGAGAAGAAAATAAATTTAAAACAGCTGCAAACAATAGAATATATAAGGGGCTCAAATGGATATTGACATGAGCAGGAAACCCAACTGTGTCAATTTGGCCAAGAGATGCGCGATAAAAAGTATTTGGAATTTTACCCTGAGGTGACGAATGTCATGCGACACCTAATATCACGTCGGACCTCCTTTTCCTCGGTGTATTGTGGCAACTCGGAGTGTCATGGACTCAACAAATGGTTGCGATTCTCCTACAGAAATATTCGCCGTACTGCCTCCCGATGTAGGAGTTTGTGCAGGAACTGACCTCTCGATTATGTCACATGAATGTACGATGGGATTCATGTCGGGCAATCTGGGTGCCCAAATCATTCGCTCGAATTGTCCATAATGTTCTTCAAGCCAATCGCGAACAGTTGTGGCCCGTTGACATGAAGCATTCTCATTCACAAAAATTCCATCGTTGTTTGGGAACATTAAGTCCATGAAATAGCTGGAGATAATCATTTCCATCAATGTTCGGCTCAGTTGGACCGGAGGGCCCAATACAGTCCGCGGCATCGTGCGGCCTGCACCACACTCGAACCCTACCATCAGCTCTTACCAACTGAAATCGGGACTCATCTCACCAGGTTACTGTTTTCCAGTCGTCTAGAGTCCAACCGATATGGTCACGAGCGCAGGAGAGGCGCTGCAAGCGATGTCGTGCTGTGAGCAAAGGCACTCGCGTCGGACGTCTGTTGCCATAGCTGATTAACGCCAAATTTCGTCACATTGCCGTAAACTGATACTCCTTGTATTGCTCACATTGATTACTGCGGTTTTTTCATGCAGTATTGCTTGTCTGTTAGCACTGACAATTCTACACAAACGCCGCTGCTCTCGGTTGTTAAGTGAAGGTCCGTCTGCCACTGCATTGTAAAATGGTTCAAATGGCTCTGAGCACTATGGGACTTAACATCTGTGGTCATCAGTCCCCTAGAACTTAGAACTACTTAAACCTAACTAACCTAAGGACATCACACACATCCATCCAGGATTCGAACCTGCGACCGTAGCGATCACGCGGTTCCAGACTGAAGCACCTAGAAGCACTCGGCCACACCGGCCTGCACTGCATTGTCAGTGGTGGGAGGTAATGCTTGAAATTTGGTATTGTCGGCACGCTCTCGACACTGTGGATCTCGGATTATTGACGTCCCTAACGATATCCGAAACAGAAAGTCCCATGCGTCTAGCATCAACTAAAAAATTCCGTCATGTGGCCATAACCATGTCGCACACCTTTTTACCTGAATCAACTGCGTGCAAATCACAGCTCCGCCAACGCATTGTCCTTTAATACCTTGTGTCGCGATACTACCACCAACTGTATATGTGCATTCCACCCGAGTGTATTTTGACGAGAAGCCATTCCACCCGAGTGTATTTTGACGAGAAGCAAAATTTTCGTCAACACATTGAATTAGTCTGCAACGGACCTCTGTCTTATGGTAAAAATTTCCATGACCGGCGAAAATAGGTTACATCTGTCACTGGACGTCATCAGACTGTATGACTGTATCGCAAGTTACACCTCTCTTCATAGTAAGCGGAGTGAAGAATATCACGCTACCGAGATTTACAGGTATCTATTACTCCACTACCACGGAAGCTCTTCTATTCGTTAAGATTTCATCCGAAACATCATTCACCTTGTGAAACACTAGGAGCGAACGAATGTTTTGCGGAACGGTAACATGGATGCTGGAAAAAAGTCATATACACACATCAAAAAAAAAAAAAAAAATTGCATCACCCCGGTTCTCAGAACTCCTGAAGACAGACGTTGACTGTTGATATTGTATCACAGACACAGTCCCTTTGACAGTTCAGAGATGCCAGTAAATCCTCCTAAAGATGTAACTGACCAAGCATGAGCAGCGCCTATGAGACTGAGAGGGTCCGATAGTCGATCAGTTCCAGCCATTCCACCAGGAAGAAGGTATACGGCTCCTGTTGGATGTAGTTAAACCATGAATAGACGGTCAATACCGCGGTGCGATCACGTCCGCATTGTTACTTTGTGCCAGGAAGGGCTCTCAACAACGGAAGTGTCCAGCCTTCTTGCAGTGAACCAAAGGAACTGTCGATGACATGCCTCGCTCAGGCGCCCGAGGCCTACCACTACGGTGGGTGACCGCTACCTACGGATTATGGCTCGGAGGAACCCTGACAGCAACGCCACCATGTTGAATAATGCTTTTCGTGTAGCCATAGGACGTCGTGCGCAGTAGGCTTCATGATGCGCAACTTCACTTCCGACGTCCATGGCGAGGTCCATCTTTGCAGCCACGACACCATGCAGCGCGGTTCAGATGAACAACATGCCGAATGGACCGCTCAGGATTGGCATCACGTTCTCTTCACCGACGAGTGTCGCATATGCCTTCAACCAGAAAACCGTCGGGGACATGTTTGGAGGCAACCCGGTCAGACTGAACGCCTTAGACACACTTTCCAGCGAGTGCAGCAAGGTGGAGGTTCCCTGCTGTTTTGGGGGTGGCATTATGTGGGGCCGACGTATGCCGGTGGTGGTCATGGAAGGCGCCATAACGGCGGCACGATACGTGGATGCCTCCTTCCGACCGATAATGCAACTATATAAGCAGCATAATGGCGACGCATTCGTCTTCATGGACGACAATTCGCTTTCCCATCGTGCACATCTTGTGAATGACTTTCTTCAGGATAATGACATCGCTCGACTAGAGTGGCCAGCTTGTTCCCCAGCCATGAATCCTATCGAACATGTCTGAGATAGATTGAAAAGGGCTGTTTACGGACGACGAGACCCACCAAGCTCTCTGAGGGATCTACGCCGAATCGCCGTTGAGCAGTGGGTCAAGCTCGACCAACAGTGCCTTGATGAACTTGCGGATAGTATGCTACGACGAATACAGGCATGCATCAATGCAAGAGGACGTGCTATTGGGTATTAGATGTACCGGTGTGTACAGCAATCTGGACCAGCAATTCTGAAGCTCTCGCTGTGTGGTGGTGCAACAGGCAATGTGTGGTTTTTATGAGCAATGAAAAGGTGATGTAAAACTTTTTTCGGTGTATGTACATTGTAGCGGATTTCGTAAACACGCGTGGAAATAGAAGTGTGCCAGACAATAGGCTCGGAAGATATGCTACCTTCTTTCTAATTACTAAGTCCACGGCCCATACGTCGCTTAGACCTAGTACTTTAGTTCCCCTTGCGGGAGCCGCAACGTCTTGTGATAAATGACTTTCTTTCCAGCACCATTGTCAGCGTTCCGCGAAACTTTAATTCTCTTTTCATTTTTGACTGTGCAAACCATAATGGATGACATCTGAACCAACAGAATGTAGGAATCCAAGCCTTGCTTAAAATTTATTCACTTGTTACGGTTAATTTTTACGACCATTTAAATTGGGAGTAATGCTGATACCCCTTTCACAACTTTTAACTTTGCATGACGCGAGATGACAAAGTAATTCAGGCATTGAACTCCTACTGAAGAGTAGCAGATTTTTCCTCCCCGTAACAGTTTTCAGTGATTTACTATATCGATGTTTGATTTGAAAAGGACATGGTCGATGGCCTTCAGCATCCAAAATGACTTACTGTTCCATCTCTAACGACCTTATTCATCATTGTTTAAAAGAAAGTAACATGAAATCGAGTAATAAGCTCTTGACCAGGAAATGAAAATCACCTGAAACGCCGGCCGAAGTGGCCGTGCGGTTAAAGGCGCTGCAGTCTGGAACCGCAAGACCGCTACGGTCGCAGGTTCGAATCCTGCCTCGGGCATGGATGTTTGTGATGTGCTTAGGTTAGTTAGGTTTAACTAGTTCTAAGTTCTAGGGGACTAATGACCTCAGTAGTTGAGTCCCATAGTGCTCAGAGCCATTTGAACCATTTTTTTCACGTGAAACGAATCACATCTACAGAAATGTAATTGTGTTACTGGGAACAGTTTGACGGATATCATTGTGTTTTGAAAATAATTGGCCGTGCGAATGATATAACACGTGTAATTTTGCTACTGTGTGTTAACGGGAAATTCTTGCGAGCTCGTGACCCTGAATTCATTCCACCTCTGTGCTACCAGGCGAGAGGCTTCCCAGCCGAGTGTCCATCGACACCGCGTGTTCTTCCACATTAGCTTTGCTATTTGCTTTCATTTCTCATTGCGTGCAAACACAAAGGCCACTTTTAAAATTGGTGGTTGTAGTCTGCGAACCAAAAAAAATAAAAAAAATACACGTTGAAACTAGAGCCCGCATGCGTTTCACTTTCACTAATCAAATCACAGCTAATTATACCTTCCATGTAAATGGAGAGCTCTTCGAGCAAAATTCTGTGCAATACATGGACGAAGTCCATTACCCCTCTGAACTTCCAGAAACATGCTTTCAGGAATATCATGTTAATTCTCGATAACAGTTCTGCTGTACTCTAGGTCTTGTAAATACAAAAACCCTTTACCTATATTTGACAAATGAACGGTTATTATTTTTACCCAATTTTTTTTTTTTTTCATCAGTCTGCTGACTGGTTTGATGCGGCCCGCCACGAATTCCTTTCCTGTGCTAACCTCTTCATCTCAGAGTAGCACTTGCAACCTACGTCCTCAATTATTTGCTTGACGTATTCCAATCTTTGTCTTCCTCTACAGTTTTTGCCCTCTACAGCTCCCTCTAGTACCATGGAAGTCATTCCCTCATGTCTTAACAGATGTCCTATCATCCTGTCCCTTCTCCTTATCAGTGTTCTCCACATATTCCTTTCCTCTCCGATTCTGCGCAGAACCTCCTCATTCCTTCCCTTATCAGTCCACCTAATTTTCAACATTCGTCTATAGCACCACATCTCAAATGCTTCGATCCTCTTCTGTTCCGGTTTTCCCACAGTCCATGTTTCACTACCATACAATGCTGTACTCCAGGCGTACATCCTCAGAAATTTCTTCCTCAAATTAAGGCCGGTATTTGATATCAGTAGACTTCTCTTGGCCAGAAATGCTTTTTTTGCCATAGCGAGTCTGCTTTTGATGTCCTCCTTGCTCCGTCCGTCATTGGTTATTTTACTGCCTAGGTAGCAGAATTCCTTAACTTCATTGACTTCGTGACCATCAATCCTGATGTTAGGTTTCTCGCAGTTCTCATTTCTACTACTTCTCATTACCTTCGTCTTTCTCCGATTTACTCTCAAACCATACTGTGTACTCATTAGACTGTTCATTTCGTTCAGCAGATCATTTAATTCTTCTTCACTTTCACTCAGGATAGCAATGTCATCAGCGAATCGTATCATTGATATCCTTTCACCTTGTATTTTAATTCCACTCCTGAACCTCTCTTTTATTTCCATCATTGCTTCCTCGATGTACAGATTGAAGAGTAGAGGCGAAAGGCTACAGCCTTGTCTTACACCCTTCTTAATACGAGCACTTCGTTCTTGATCGTCCACTCTTATTATACCCTCTTGGTTGTTGTACATATTGTATATGACCCGTCTCTCCCTATAGCTTACTCCTACTTTTTTCAGAATCTCGAACAGCTTGCACCATTTTATATTGTCGAACGCTTTTTCCAATTCGACAAATCCTATGAAAGTGTCTTGATTTTTCTTTAGCCTTGCATCCATTATTAGCCGTAACGTCAGAATTGCCTCTCTCGCCCCTTTACTTTTCCTAAAGCCAAACTGATCGTCACCTAGCGCATTATCAATTTTCTTTTCCATTCTTCTGTACATTATTCTTGTAAGCAGCTTCGATGCATGAGCTGTTAAGTTGATTGTGCGATAATTCTCGCACTTGTCAGCTCTTGCCGTCTTCGGAATTGTGTGGATGATGCTTTTCCGAAAGTCAGATGGTATATCGCCAGTCTCATATATTCTACACACCAGCGTGAATAGTCGTTTTGGTGCCAATTCCCCCAATGATTTTTAGAAATTCTGATGGAATGTTATCTATCCCTTCTGCCTTATTTGACCGTAAGTCCTCCAAAGCTCTTTTAAATTCCGATTCTAATAGTGGATCCCCTATCTCTTCTAAATCGACTCCTGTTTCTTCTTCTATCACATCAGACAAATCTTCACCCTCATAGAGGCTTTCAGTGTATTCTTTCCACCTATCTGCTCTCTCCTCTGCAGTTAACAGTGGAATTCCCGTTGCACTCTTAATGTTACCACCGTGCTTTTAATGTCACCAAAGGTTCTTTTGACTTTCCTGTATGCTGAGTCTGTCCTTCCGACAATCATATCTTTTTCGATGTCTTCACATTTTTCCCGCAGCCATTTCGTCTTAGCTTCCCTGCACTTCCTATTTATTTCATTCCTCATCGACTTGTATTTCTGTATTCCTGATTTTCCCGGAGCATGTTTGTACTTCCTCCTTTCATCAATCAACTGAAGTACTTCTTCTGTTACCCATGGTTTCTTCGCAGCTACCTTCTTTGTACCTATGTTTTCCTTCCCAACTTCTGTGATGGCCCTTTTTAGAGATGTCCATTCCTCTTCAACTGTACTACCTACTGCGCTATTCCTTATTGCTGTATCTATAAAAATGGCTCTGAGCACTATGGGGCTTAACATCTGTGGTCATCAGTCCCCTAGAACTTAGAACTACTTAAACCTAACTAACCTAAGGACATCACACACATCCATGCCCGAGGCAGACCGAGCGAGGTGGCGCAGTGGTTAGCACACTGGACTCGCATTCGGGAGGACGACGGTTCAATCCCGTCTCCAGCCATCCTGATTTAGGTTTTCCGTGATTTCCCTAAATCGTTTCAGGCAAATGCCGGGATGGTTCCTTTGAAAGGGCACGGCCGATTTCCTTCCCCATCCTTCCCTAACCCGAGCTTGCGCTCCGTCTCTAATGACCTCGTTGTCGACGGGACGTTAAACACTAACCACCACCACCACCACCCGAGGCAGGATTCGAACCTGCGCCCGTAGCAGTCCGCGGTTCCGGACTGCGCGCCTAGAACCGCTAGACCACCGCGGCCGGCGCTGTATCTATAGCGTTAGAGAACTTCAAACGTATCTCGTCATTCCTTAGTACTTCCGTATCCCACTTCTCTGCGTATTGATTCTTCCTGACTAATGTCTTGAACTTCAGCCTACTCTTCATCACTACTATATTGTGATCTGAGTCTATATCTGCTCCTGGGTACGTCTTACAATCCAGTATCTGATTTCGGAATCTCTGTCTGACCATGATGTAATCTAATTGAAATCTTCCCGTATCTCCCGGCCTTTTCCAGGTATACCTCCTCCCCTTGTGATTCTTGAATAGGGTATTCGCTATTACTAGCTGAAACTTGTTACAGAAATCAATTAGTCTTTCTCCTCTTTCATTCCTTGTCCCAAGCCCATATTCTCCTGTAACCTTTTCTTCTACTCCTTCCCCTACAACTACATTCCAGTCGCCCATGACTATTAGATTTTCGTCCCCCTTTACATACTGCATTACCCTTTCAATATACTCATACACTTTCTCTATCTGTTCATCTTCAGCTTGCGACATCGGCATGTATACCTGAACTATCGTTGTCGGTGTTGGTCTGCTGTCGATTCTGATTAGAACAACCCGGTCACTGAACTGTTCACAGTAACACACCCTCTGCCCTACCTTCCTATTCATAAGGAATCCTACACCTGTTATACCATTTCCTGCTGCTGTTGATATTACCCGATACTCATCTGACCAGAAATCCTTGTCTTCCTTCCACTTCACTTCACTGACCCCTACTATATCTAGATTGAGCCTTTGCATTTCCCTTTTCAGATTTTCTAGTTTTCCTACCACGGTCAAGCTTCTGACATTCCACGCCCCGACTCGTAGAACGTTATCCTTTCGTTGATTATTCAATCTTTTTCTCATGGTAACCTCCCCCTTGGCAGTCCCCTCCCGGAGATCCGAATGGGGGACTATTCCGGAATCTTTTGCCAATGGGGAGATCATCATGACACTTCTTCAATTACAGGCCACATGTCCTGTGGATACACGTTACGTGTCTTTAATGCAGTGGTTTCCATTGCCTTCTGCATCCTCATGTCGTTGATCATTGCTGATTCTTCCGCCTTTAGGGGCAATTTCCCACCCGTAGGACAAGAGAGTGCCCTGAACCACTATCCGCTTCTCCGCCCTCTTTGACAAGGTCGTTGGCAGAATGAGGCTGACTTCTTATGCCGGAAGTCTTCGGCCACCAATGCTGATTATTTATCAAAATTTAGGCAGTGGGACCGAAGACGTTTTGATTATAAATCAAAGACGCTACCCCTAGACCACTGGCTCGACTTTCTTTATCTAATTGTAGTAAGCATCTTCAGTGTATTACAAAGAAATAAGAGATAATTGACTGCTGTAATATACACAGCTGGTATAAGTGCAGATATTTTTATTTCTGGCACTTCAGTTTGTACACTCATCATTGTGTTGGTTGCTTTTACTCTTCATCAAGTAGTCTTATCACAAACACACCATAAACTTCACGATCTGATATTTTCTGCGCGGTCGTAACTCCAACACAGAGTGCACTACGCCTATCAGTATACGGTAACCGTTTTCTGGGCACATGTCCACACTTCAAGAGCTCATCTAGTTCGAAGGGAATAATAAGCATTAATGGCTCGCTATTTGTCACATGTACTTGGAGATACCACATGTTCACACTTCAACAGCTCATCTCCTTCGCAGGGAAAAATAAGCATTAATGGCTCATTCTTTGTCACGTGTACTTGGAGATACTGTCCAAACTAAAAAGATATGACGTTCAGTAGCTATAATTATTAATCTGCAATTGACATAAATACTGATGTAATGTTGTTCAGTACACCATACTCAGTAAGCAGCAGAAATATCTGTACTTACGCCAATACACCCTAAACACGTGTCATGGGATACATCCTAATATCGTGTCAGACTTTCTGTTGCCCGGCGTAGTGCCGCAAATGAATGTGGCATGAACTCAGCAAGTTGTTGGAAGTTTGGAAGTCTGTAGCAGAAATATTCAGCTATGGTGCCTCTTTGGCCATCTATAATTACCAAAATGTTACCGGTGCAGGAGTTTGTGCACGAACTGACCTCTCGATTATGTCCATTAAATGTTCGATGGGGTTCATGTTGGGCGATCTGGGTGGCCAAATCATTCGCCCGAATTGTCAAACCAATCGCGAACAACTGTGGTCCGGTGACATGGCGCACTGTGAACCATAAAAATTTCATCGTTATTTGGGAACATGAAATCCTTGAATGGCTGCAAATGGTCTCCAAGTAGCAGAACATAACCATTTCGAGTCATTGATCGGTTAAGTTTGACCAGAGGATCCAGTCCATTCCATGTAAACACAGACCACGCCACTATGAAGCCACTATCACCTTGCACAGTGCCTTGTTGACAACTTGGATGCATGGCTTCATGGGGTCGTCGGCACACTCGAACTCTACCATCACCCCTTACCAACTGAAATCGGGACTCATTTGTGCACGCCACAGTTTTCCCGTCGTCTAGGGTCCAACCAATAGGGTCACGAGCCTAGGAGGAGTGTTGCAGGAGCGACGTGCTGTTAACCAAGGCACTCGCGTCGGTCCTCTGCTGTCATAGCCCATTAACGCCATATTTCGCTGCACTGTCCTAATTGATAGGTTCGTCGTACGACAAACACTGATTTCCGAGGTTATTTCATGCAGTGTTGCTTGTTTGTTAGCACTGAAAAAACTACACAGACGCCGCTGCTCTCGGTCGTTAAGTGAAGGACGTTGGCCACTGCGTTTTCCGTGGTGAGAGGTAATGTAACTGGTATTCTCGGCACACTCTTGACATTGTAGATCTCGAAATATTGAATTCCTTAGCAATTTCCGAAATGGAATGATCAATGCATCTAGCTCTAACTACCATTCCGAGTTCGAAGTCTGCTGGTTCCAATCGTGCGGCCATAATCACGTCGGACAGTTTCTCACATGAATCACCTGAGTACAAATCACAACTCCGCCAACACACTGCCGTTTTATTCCTTGTATACGCTATACTACCGCCATTTGTATAAGTTCACATCGCTATCGCATGACTTTTGTCACCTTAGTGCATATTGCTCTGCAAACTTAAGGACGAGACAGATAAAATAACATACTTTAACATATTAACAACTTCGTGGATACGAACGAAAGTGCGGAAGCATGTTGCCAGAGGTCTCCCAGTTGTACACAGAAAGCTGGACGTCAGGTCAAGTTTGAATGTAGCGCCCAGTGGGGCTGGCACCACGACATGTGGCAGGTAAAGCAACGGGAAAAGACAGTGTGTGTGTGTGTGTGTGTGTGTGTGTGTGTGTGTGTGTGTGTGTGTGCGTGTGTGTAGTGTAATCAGTGAACAGTTACGGTGCACTGAGGTGTTCTTCATTACAATATGGCCCGAAGTTAACATTTGTATGACTTCATGAGGGGAAGAATCATCGGGAAACTGAAAGAGGGAGTAAGTGTAACAAGGGTAGTATTGCTCACAGGAGTTTAGTGTTGCTCACAGCATCGTTTAATGTGCATGGCGAATGTTTCAAACCTCAGGCGCTGCTGCCCGAAAGAGAGGAGGCTGTAGAACGCGAATAACTACAGCAGGAGGTGAGCGCTACGCTGTGTCAGAGGCAAGCAGGGACTCACATCAAAGTTCGGGCGCATTTCAAACGACAGTGAATAGAATTGGAAATCACAAAATCTCATGTTACTCAGTTGCATGGCAGCTGCCTGGGAGTGGCCTATTTGCCCGACGACCAGTAAGTTGGGTTCTGTTGGCATCCGCACATCAGCAGCTCCGTTTGCGATGGTGCAAAGAGCATAGGGACTGGACCAACAAGGAGTGGGGTCGTACGCACTTTTCGAATGAGAGCAGATTCAGTAAGAATAGTGATTCAGGATGTATCCTTATATGGCGAGAGGCGGAAACACATAATCCACCTAGGAACACTGTTGGACATGATTATTTTTGTGGTGCAGGTGTTTGGTGTGGGCAGACGTAATGCTGTATGGGTATACTGACCTCATAGTGACTGAACACGGTACTCTTACCAGTCAATGTTACTGTGATAGTTACCAATCGTGCACAGGCAGGGTAACGACTCCAGCGAGCGAGAAAATGGTGTAAATTGCCCTGAAGATGACCCCATCGCGGGTTGAAACCGGTTGGCGGCAAAATAAATAATGTGATTGTCATTTTGAATAATTGGTTACTGTAACACTGTACTCCTTCCCTAAGTGCGTCTTTTCGGGGGTACTTTCGGCCATGACTCGATTTTCACCGATGATAATGTGCGACTGCACCTAAAGAGCAGATGGAAGTGCTCGTCGGCGAATAGACTGGCCTGTCTGTTACTCCCGTTTTAGCATGTGGGATGGGTTCAAGAGACGTTTTACATGACGTCCACATGCAACAACGACCATCTAGCAATTCGCTGCACGTCTTAGGTCGTGCCTCACCCAGTCGGCTGTATTATCCCTGCTGCCGCGATAGAACTTTCGTAGGGGCACGTGATAGAAAGGAGCTTGAAGTCTTGGGCTGACCAGCACTGAAGTTGGTGCTTGGATCGAGCAGAGGGCAGGCCGACAGAGCAGTGGGGTCTTGGTTCGCGAGTCGTGGAATACAGTGGACTTCATGCCAGTGTCTTGCAGACAGCAAGGTCTGTTCTAACTGCCACGTGTGCTGCACGCAGGCTCGTCCCTGCAGTCGGGTGATTGCTCGAGGATCAGTTAAGATCGCAGCCAGTTGGTGCAGAGCCAAGAGCACGAAGTAGGAAGCCTTCTCCATGATATGCTAGTGAGTGTCTAGGGGAACAGTCAGCAAGAGGAGTGGCCACTCTGTGGAAACAACAAGCCAATGGGGTGTTTGGTGTTCTTGGGCAAGAGGAAGGCCGTTCGAGCAGAGGCACATAAGAGGCCTCCAGGGACAGAAGGGGCACTAACGAAGTGTTTTACTGACTGGCAGCCGTAGTTTGGTTGGACGAGTGATGCGGCAGTGGAGGGAATAGAGTGTGCATTGGCTCTTATGGATGATCAGTAATATTACACATTGGAGATCCACGGGTATAATGCTGCACGCAATGTTTGTTGTGTGTTGGCACACTGGGCTACGGATGATTTCTCTCAAAGCAAAGTCGTATTGATTTTGTTATTTATGTGCTTTGAGTATAATTGAATTTTTATGTGCTATTATACAGAAGATTATTTTATTATAATTATTGTTACTATTATTGTCATTATTATGCCGTGAGTGCATATTATTTTATTGACGCCAATGTGTTGAAAATTACGTTGTTATTTTGAAGGATGAGAGTGATCTGTGTTGTATGTCGTATTATATAGAAAATTTGCAAAGATATTCCTGTAGCTGACCGATTATCGATGGTAGCTTTCTTTAATGGCTGTGATTGGAGTGATCGTAGTTCTAGATTTATTTGAGTGCTGATGTAAGTATCCTTAGTCAAATTGCATTGCACTTATTACCAGAAATTAATTTTATTGTCATTTATCTGTCTACTGCTCAGGCTAGATATTATTATTGTAAACTATTTCTGGGCTGATTCTATCTGCTGGAGCTATGCCGATTTGAATTTTATTTTCCTTAATGTTAAAGGTATTTTATGTTGTTATTCTCTTGTTGAGCCCTGACTTCAAGAACTGTATTGGGCTTCGCATTAAGTACACAGGGTACTTTTTCGACTCCGTATTTCGAGAAATTCAGCACTTACTTCTTTCATGCACTATTTCTTTTGTTTTACAGTTTTGTGGTTTATTACAGTTAATGTAGAATAATTTCTATCGAATTTTCTAGTATTTTGAATAATTTAGGCCTGCTGAGTAGATGTAGGCAAACACAAGTTACAGAAAAAGTAGTACAATTCTTTATAAGCGTAAGTAGATATGTGTACCTTAACGAGGTTTCCCGCCGACCTTCTTACTGTGGGATTGAAATCCATCGATCACAACCTCGCTCTTAAGTCAAGCTTCCCTCATACTAATTAATTCCTCTTAAAATAAGTACAAAATAAAGCATTTCTCACAATCAACGTACTTAGCATAGTCTTTACAACAGACCCATTACGTGTTTACTAACCTTGCTTCTTCTGAGACTTTCTTCTTGCCATAGAAGCTCTTCAATCTTGGGAAGCGTAAAACCATGAACTTACCACCATTAAAACCTAATTCTGAAAAGTACAAGATTGAAGTCTTATTAAAATGTGCCTCAGATCATTACTGAAGCGTAGTTTTCATCCTGCTGAATTTCTTGAAGTTTCCTACTGGCATTATTTTTAGTACTTCTTGCTTGATTAGTGTGTGTATATTAATTGTATTTATGTCTACATACGTCCACAAAATAACTATTTAATTCCTTTTGTGGCATGAGGTTACTAGGACGATAAATACATTTTACATAAAATAATATATAATTGCATAAATGAAATTTTATCTGTCTAGAATTGAATTCTTTACTTATTTAATCATTAAGTGTAAGATTCTGACGCGTACTGCGACATAATTTTCATAGTCAGTTATTGATTATGGAAGCATATTCTTTGAAACAGAAAGTGGCAGAATGTAAACAATGTGATAATGTAGACTGAAAGTAACTGAACAACAAACTAGTAGAAAGGATTTAGGATCCATTACAAACAGTTCACCGTTAGCACAAAGATCTGGATTATCCCAGAAGAAGATATATAATTTCCTCTCAATACTTTATCTGTTTGTAAACTAGTTGCACTTCAGTTTTTTTAGACTTTCTCGGTACATTGCATTTTTAGTATTTATTGCACACTAAAAATATGTAGTACCAAATATGTACGCCAAAAAATGTCAGTAGACTACAAACAAAGCACTTCGCCAGACAGAAAGTAAATAGGAGCAAACATGGTCGTTTACAGATTTTGGAAACCAACAGGTTATTAGCATAATACATCAAAACAGAGTCGCCGGAAACAAAAATTTTCAAGTTGCTCTGCGAAATGTATTCCGTAATATAGCTAATGGTGGGGCGGGGGCGGGGGAGGGGGGGTGGCTGGCATCCTACAAGTCCGTGACTTTAAAAGTTAATAGATAGCGGTAACTTTTCCTTCTAAACCCAAAAAAGTATACACCAGTGTAATCAGATAAACTATAGAATTTAATGAAGCAACAACAAACATTCGATTTGCCTGCATTCTGTACCCTTTGTCGATTTTTCCACCATTCAGTACCTCGTGTCAGTGCTGCGTGTTATGGTTGTTGCATGATGGTATAGTGGGCGCACAGATGATTTATCTCGTAGCGACAGCCATTCTGATATAGTTATATATACACCACGAGCGTGATTGATTTTTTATGGGATGTTATCCAGAACATTATTTTTGTTAGTATTATACTGTGAGTTTGGCTGAGTTTATTCATGGCATTGTATCGAATATTACGTTGTTATTTTACCCTGTGAGTCTGAGCTGTGTTGTTTGTATAGAAAACTGTATTGAGACATTTGCATAGGCAGTCTCGTAGATGGTCGATAGTAGCTTTATTTTAGTGACCATTTGTTGATGGGAGTGGTCGTAGATTTACAGTTAGTTGTCACGCACCAGTCTGTCTGCATTCACGTGATGCACCAGGTCGGGAGCAGCGGCTGTGACGGGACGTCCCGAAAGTGTCTGATCATGGAGCTCACTTTATCAACTTCGTGACCCTTTAACTCTCGTTACCCATCATCTAACAGCGCTTCTCTCAACTGCACCGTTACCATACACTGCACACAAATGTTTATGGGTGTTCACCACGGATTGTTTTTTCCGCAACTAAGAATTCAATTACAGCACCTTGCTTGCAGCGATTGTCTTGTATTACACGCCAATTCCAGGGTTCACTACGACTCTGCCAGCTGTCGGAATTGTTTGAAACTTCCCACACGTGTAAAAGAAACATTAAATTTTAAGTACCTTGATTATATAGTGACAAGTATTTCTTCCACTCTTTTGTAGTCCGCTGAAGCTCTCTATTACAATTAAATGACACTAGTTGGATAAAAATCATAGTAAATCCTCATACGAAGAAGTAAACTTTACTTTGCAAGATTTGTAGAAATGATGTTCTTTTCATTTATCATTCTTCTGAGTGGTTTGGTAAGGCCCGCCACGAATTCCTCTCCTGTGCTAAAGTCTTTACGTCAGAGTAGCATTTGCAACCTACGTCCTCAATTATATACAGGTGTATTCCAATCTCTGGCTTCGTCCACAGTTTTTGCCCTCTACAGCTCCCTCTAGTACCATGGCAGTTACTCCGTGATGTCTTAACACATTTCCTAACATCCTATCCCTTCTTCTTATAAGTGTTTTCCATACATTCCTTTCCTCGCCGATTCTGCAGATAACCTTGTTTTTCTTTACTTTATCAGTCCATCTAATTTTCAACATTCGCGTGTAGCATCACATCTCAAGTACTTCCTCTTCTTTTTCGGTTTTCCCACAGTCCATGTTTCACTACCATACAGTTCTGTGCTCCAAACGTAGTCTGAGAAATTTCATCCTCAAATCAAAGCCTATGTTTGGTATTAGCAGACCTCGCTCAGCCAGGAGCGTCTTTCGCCAGTCTTAGTCAGCTTTTTACGTCAGACTTATTCCGTTCGTCATGGGTTATTGTGCTGCCTAGGTAGGAGAATTCGTGAAATTCACATACTTCATTGTCACCAATCCTGACGTTCAGTTCCTCGTTGTTCTCATTTCTGCTACTTCTCATTACTTCCGTCTTCCCTCGATTTACCCGAAATCCATATTCAGTATTCATTAGATTGTTCATTCCATTCAGCAGGTCCTGTAATCCTTCACTGAATATACATGTCATGATCAAATCTTATCATTGATATCATTTCACCTTCAATTTTAATTCCACTATCGAACCTCTCGTTTATTTCCGTCATTGCTTCTTCGATGTACAGATTGAACAGTAGCGGCGAAAGACCACATCCCAGTCTTACACCCATTTTTAAACCGTGCACTTCGTTCTTGGTCCTCCGCTTTTGTGGTTCCCTCTCGGTTCTTGTACATATCGGATATTACCCATCTTTCCCTGTAGCTTAACCCCATTTTTCTCAGAATTCCGAACATCTTGCACCATTTCCTTGATATTGTCGAATGCTTTTTCCAGGTCGACAAATTCTATTACGTGTCTTGATTTTTCGTTAGTCTCGACTCCATTATCAATCGCAATGTCAGAATTGCTTCTCTGCTGCATTACCTTTCCTAAAGACAAACTGATCGTCATTCAACCCATCCTCAATTTTCTTTTCTATTCTTCTGTATATTTAGTCAGAAAATTGAATGCATGAGCTCTTAAGCTGATTGTGCGATAATTCTTGCACTTAATGACTCTTGCAGTCTTCAGAATTGTGTGGATCGTATCTTTCCGAAAGTCAGACGGTATATTGCCAGACTCATATATTCTACACACCAACGTGAATATTCGTTTTGTTGCCCTAATGACTTCAGAAATTCTGATGGGAAGTTATGGATCCCTTTGGCCTTATTGGACCACAATTCCTCCAAAGCTCTCTTAAATTCTGATTCTAATACTGGATCCCCCACCTCTTCTAAATCGACTCTTGTTTCTTTTTGTATCACGTCAGACAGATCTTCTCTCTCATAGAGATCTTCAATGTACTCTGCATTTAACGTTGGAATTCCAGCTGCACTCTTAATGTCATCACTCTTGCTTTTAAGTTCACCGAAGATTGTTTTTACTTTCCTGTATGCTGATCAGTCCTATCGGTAATAATTCCGTTTTTGATTTCTTCATATTTTCCATGCAGTCATTTCGTCTTAGGTTCCCTGCACTTCCTAATTATTTCATTCCTCAGCGACTAGAATTCCTGTATCCCATTCCTTCTGTCATCGATCAGTTGAAGTATTTCTCCTGTTACCAATGGTTTCTTCACAGTCACCTTCTTTTTACCTATGTTTTTTTTCCAACTTCTATGATTGCCCTTTTCAGAGATGTCCATGCCTCTTCATCTGTACTGCCTACTGAGCTACTTCTTATTGCTGTACCTATGGCCCTTGAGAGCTTCAAGCGAATTTCTTCATCGCTTAGTACTTCTGTATCCCACGTCTTTGCGTATTGCCTAACAACCAAGCATTTGGTTTCGGAATCTCAGTCTGACCATGTTGTAATCTAACTGAAATATTCCCGTATCACGCGACCTTTTCCAAGAATACTTCTTCCTGTTGTGAGTCTTAAACAGAGTATTCGCTATTACCAGCTGAAATTTATTACAGAATTCAATTAGCCATTCTCTTTTCTCATTCCGTGTACCAAACCCACATTCTCCTGTAACATTTTCATCTACTCCTTCCCCTACAGCAGCATTCCAATTTCCCATGACTATTAGACATTCATCTCCCTTTGCATATTGTAATACCCTTTCAATATCCTCACACACTTTCTCTATCTCTTAATCTTCATCTTGCGCTGTCGGCATATATATCTGAACTATCATTGTCGGAGTTGATTTGCTGTCGATTTTGGTGATAACAAACCTATCAATGAACTGTTCGGAGTAACTCAATCTGCCCTACCTTACTGTTCATGACGAATCCTACTCCCGTTATACCATTTTCTACTGCTTTAGATATTACCCTTTACTCATCTGACCATAAATCCTTGTCTTCTTTCCATTTCACTACACTGACCCCTACTGTATATAGACTGAGCGTTTGCATTTCCCTTTTCAGATTTTTTAGCTTCCCTACCACATTCAAGCTTCTGTCATTGCACGCCCCGGCTCGTAGAATGTTATCCTTTCGTTGGTTATTCCATCTTTTTCTCATGGTCACCACCTCCTTGGCATTCTCCTCTTGGAGATCCGGAAAGAGGACTATTCCAGAATATTTTTCCAATGGAGAGATCATCATAACACTTCTTCAGTTACAGGCCACATGTCCTGTGGATAAACGTTACGTGTCTTTAATGCAGTGGTTACCATTGCCTTCTGCATCCTCATGCTGTTGATTATTGCTGATTCTTCGGCCTTTAGGAGCAGTTTCCCACCCCTAGGGCAAGATAGTGCCCTGAACCTCTGTCTGCCCCTCCGTCATCTTTGATAAGGCCGTTAGCAGAGTGAGGATGACTTCTCATGCCGGAAGTCTTCGGCCGCCAATGATGATTATTAATCAAAATTTAAGCGGTGGAGGGTTTCGAACACGGGACCGATGACGTTCCGATTATAAATCAAAAACGCTACCCCTAGACCACGGGTGCAAGTAAAGGAACATCTGTGAGAGTGTAAGGGTCCAAAGGACTTTATTGCGCCTTTGAAGATTGTGAGGAACCTCACCGCGTTCAGGACCCCACAAAAACACGAAGTTTTAACGGAATGTAAAAACGGCTACCAGTGGTTAATCTAAATAATTTAGAAGTGGGAGTAGGAAACACAGCATTGCTTAAAAGTGCCTACCCTGATTGGCTGGCACCTGAACGTAGACACAGCGCGGGAGGTAGTAGAGCACACTTTTGGAGTGCGAAACAAATTTTGTAACTCGTTAGTCATCTAGGATGATAGTAAGGGAGGGAGACCAATGTCTTCTAAGACAACTTCTTACTGTTTGGCACAAGCAGTTTTTATCATCTGGCCAAAAATAATTACGAGACGCTTAAAAAAAAAACGCAGAGAACTGTGTCCTCCTTGTTGGAAGTGCTCTGCAGAAAGTTATTTTATAGATGGCCACCTTCCAGAGCTGTCTTATTTGGACTGCAGCGCCTTCTCAGCCAGATGCCGTCTCAGGCACTTTGGCTGTGACAGGCTCTCATTCAGCAGAGCTGAACTTGGACGCGATTGCTGGTACAGATCCAGTGACTGGTTTTGCAGTGGCTTCAGGCATCACTTGCGGATCTTGAGCAATGTAAGATACAGAAGCTAAAGCGAGGTGAACTCTACTGAGTTATTTTTAAAGAGTTTCACTCATTTCAAACTTTGCTCTCAAGACTTTCTTGCTGTTAGAGGTTCAATATGTTTTCAACTGCGGCTATAGATGGACATTTACCCTTCGGTAGTATTCTCTGTCCTTCGGCGATCACGGTACGACTTCTGCGAATGTAGATGTTTTATCCAGATACACGTTCATTAGAATCACATTCCAGATCGCACGTCCAGGTTTGACAAGGCATTAGATTACTTTTTCAATGATTGTTAAACGGAGACTTCTATGCACTTGTGTAATAAACTGAGTTAACGGAGATCCTTGTTTGAGTTTGTAGCTGACGAATTCCTTGATCATTGTTTTAGTGGGTCAGCGATTTAATTGTCACATACACAAGGCAATTTTAGTATATGCAGTTTGAGATTCACATTTTTAAACCACCACCACCAAGAAATCTAAGACCGACACCTTGCACCATCTTCACAACCCAACTCCATTGGCAACGGTATTCTAGGCCATTAAAGACGAAAGTAATGAGAAGTAGCAGAAACGAGAACAGCGAGGAACTTATCATTAGAATTGATGTTCACGAAATAGATGAAGTTAAGGAATTCCACTACCCAGGCAGCGAAATAACCAATGTCGGACGGAGCAAGGAGGACATCAAAAGCGGATTAGAACTGACAAAATGGCATTCCTGGCCAAGAGAAGTCTACTCTTATCAAACATAGGCCTTAATTTGAGGAAGAAATTTCTCAGAATTTTCGTTTGGAACACAGCATTGTATGACAGTGAAGCATGGACTGTGGGAAAAGCGGAACAGAACAGAATCTAAGTATTTGAGATGTGGTGCTACAGACTAATGTTGAAAATTAGGCGAACTGATAAGGTGAGGTATAAGGAGGTTCTGTGCAGAATCGGAGAGGAAAGGAATATGTGGAAAACAGTGAGAAGGAAAAGGGACAGGATGACAGGACATCTGTTAAGACATCAGGGAATGACATCAGTGGTACTAGAAGGAACCGTAGAGGGCAATAGCTGTAGAAGAAGACGGAGATTGGAACACATCCAGCAAATAATTGAGGATGTAGGTTGCAAGAGCTACTCTGAGATGAAGAGGTTAGCACAGGAGAGGAATTCGTGGAGGGCTGCATTAAATCAGTAAGAAGACTGATGACTCAAAAAAAAGATGTACGGTGACTACGCAACCTCCTGCATCTACGCAGATCTGAAGTAACTGGACACACCTAATGGTACGGAATTCATGACGAGAGTATAAAAGGTATGTAGGGGGGGGGGGGGGGGTATTGTGCTGTCTGCAAGGAAGCAGTAGCAACAGATTTCGGTCGTCAGGAGTGCTGACTGACTTAGAAGGTGGCCTGGTTATTGGAGGCAACCTGATTAACCAATCCATCAGTGTCATTTCAGCCCTTCTAAAGGTGCCCAGGTCGAACTTTGGTGATGTGAATGTGAAGTGGAAACACGAAGGAACAAACACAACTAAACCGGTATTAGACAAACCCTATGTAGTTGCGGACAGTGACTGTCGAGCATTATGGAAGATAACAGTGAAAAATCGAATGAAATCAGGGGAAGTTGTATGTGCAGTCCAGCTACCATAATGACTGTGGGTAGAGTTAAAATGAATGGGTTACAATGATCGAGCGACTCCTCATAAGCCTCACATTTCTGTAATCAGTACCAAAGGGCACGTGAGGCGGCGTTAAGAAGGATGTCAGTGGACTACGGATGACTGGAAACGAATGACTGAAGTGTGATGAGTCACGCTGCACCGCGTGGTATATGTTACAGGGTTTTGCTTGGGCGAATGACCGTAAATCGTTACCTGCCATCTTGTATAGGGGTTAGAGCCTGGTCGCTTTATTGCGCATAAGAAACGCAAAATGCAGAAGGATGCGAATATATTTTTAAACATTGTGTACCGTGTACAGTAAAGAAACAACTCGGAGACGATGATCGAACCAGCATGAAATGCACCCTGTCATAAGGCAACAACTGCGAGGCAACGCGCCGAGGATAGTAACAGCCCTGAAATTGACATACCTGCACAGGGTTCCGACCTGAACGCAACGGAATACGTAAACACTTTGAGATGTCTTGACCACAGTTTTATTATTCCGATACACCTTGAGATTTTAACATTACGTCATTATTGAAGGCAAATTCATAATGTCATTACTATGAGTCAATAGAAACTTGTCCAAATGGATGTGTAGTATCCACTCAATATTCCATTACACCAAGCAAATGTAAACTTGCTCATCATTGAGGGATGTTGACTAGGTACTTTTTTTTTTTTTTTTTTTTTTTGAGTCATCAGTCTTCTGACTGGTTTGATGCTGCCCGCCACGAATTCCTCTCCTGTGCTAACTTCTTCATCTCAGAGTAGCACTTGCAATCAGTTCTCAATTATTTGCTGGATGTCTTTCCATCTGCAGTCTTTGCTCTCTACAGCTCCCTATTGTACCGTGGAAGTCATTCTGTGCAATCTTAACAGAAGTCCTATCATCCTGTCCCTTCTCCTTTTCAGTGTTTTACCCATATTCCTTTCCTCTCCGATTCTGCGCAGAACCTCTTCATTCCTTACCTTATATCCCCGGTTAATTTTCAACATTCGTCTGTAACACCACATCTCAAATACTTCGATTCTCTTCTGTCTCGGTTTTCCCTCTGTTCGTGTTTCACTGCCTTACAAAGCTGTGCTCCAAACGTACGTTGTCAGAAATTTCTTCCTCATATTAAGACCTATGTTTGACTTCTCTCGGCTAGATACTACACATCTATTTGGACAAGTTTACACTGGCTCATAATGATAATATCAGATTTGCTTGTTGTGAATGATTGTTGACAAGATACTATGTATTCATTTGGGTAAGTATCTATAGATTCATAGTAATGATATTAAGCATTTGCTTTCGATAATTACATAATGTTGAGACGTGTAAGGTATATTGGAATAAAAAAATCGTGGTCGAAACATGTAAAAGTGTTCAAGTGCATCCAATGGCCGTTTTGTCTCACAGTGCCTTTAGGCAAATTGTAGCCAATACAACACCTTAGAGACGGCCGGTGTGGCCGAGCGGTTCTAGACACTTCAGTCTGGAACCACGCGACCGCTACGGTCGCAGGTTCGAATCCTGCCTCCGGCATCGATGTGTGTGATGTCCTTAGGTTAGTTAGGATTAAGTAGTTCTAAGTTCTAGGGGACTGATGACCTCAGAAGTTAAGTCCCATAGTGCTCAGAGCCATTTTAACCAGAACACCTTTGAGATGTGTTATAACGTGGAGTTCGCTCCACACCCCAGCGTCCAACATCGTTACCATCTCTGACTTAGGCTCTTGAGAAGAAATGGGCACCCATTCCTCCACCGTCATTCACAAATCTCCCTGGAAGATTCCCTGAAAAATTCAACCTGTCACAAAGATGAAGAGTGGACATGTCCTACACTAATCTCCTCTTAAAAGGTTTCCGGATATTTTTTATCATGTAGAGTCGTTATTGACCGCTAATGATTGAATGATTACATTACTACCGACAGCAAATAAATCTACAAATATGTGTATTTTGTATCACGAATCGCAGTTTTTACTGATTTAGCTGCTTTGGAACTTTTTTGGTGCAGCTAGTGTGTGAGGCTCGACAGGCAGATAAGCAGTTCATTGTGAACAGTAAATTTGATCTGGCAGCCCTTCCAGTAAGGTAAATAATTTAATACCATCTCAGTAGGGATGATGAAAGCGTACTTTGCGAGATACTTGCTTGGACTTACATTGACGGGAAACAATATCAACGTCAAAAAAAAATTAAGGTAGAGTAATGAAATTTCGGGAATACAGTTTTGCAAGATCACAGATTAATGTAAACACGAGATAAGCCATTGTAAATTTGAAATGCTGGTACATTAATAATCGCTGTAAGAGCCACCATGTCGAATGCAAGCACGTAAACGTGCATGCAGTGTGTTTTACAGGTGCCGGATGTCTCGTACAGGGACAGTTAAGGCTGGTCGCGGAAGACGGTGGAGTTGTCGTCCTATGATGTTCCATATGTGCTAGACTGGAGGAAGATGTGACGATCGATCAGACCCAGGCAACATATTGACTCTCTGTAGAGCATTCGGGGTTACAAAAGCGGTCTATGGGCCACAGTTATCCTGTTGAAAAACATCCCCTGAAATGCTGTTCATGAATGACAGCACAACAGGTCGGATCATGAGATTGACGTATAAATTTGCAGTTAGGGTGCGTGCGTGAGATAACTACGAGAGTACTGCTGCTGTCATACAAAATCACCCACCAGACCATAACTCCACGTGTAGGTACAGTGTGTTTAGCACACACATAGGCTGATTGCAGGTCCTCAACAAGTCTCCTCCTAATCAACACACGCCATCACTGGCACCGAGGGAGAACTAACCTTCAACAGAAAACACAACGAACCTCAAAACTGCCCTCCAACGAACTTCCGCTTGACACCACTGAGTCGACCGTAGTGGCTGAGCGGTTCTAGGCGCTACAGTCGGGAACCGCGCGACCGCTACGATCGCAGGTTCGAATCCTGCCTCGGGCATGGATGTGTGTGATGTCCTTAGGTTACTTAGGTTTAAGTAGTTCTGAGTTCTAGGGGACTAATGACCTCAGAAGTTAAGTCTCATAGTGCTCAGAGCCATTTGAAACATTTGACACTGAAGATGCAGATGGTGGTGGTTTGGGGTCAGTGGAGTGCACGCTACAGAGCATCTGGTTCGGAGCTGTCGTTGAAGTAACCGATTGGTAAAAGGTCGCTGTCTCACTGTGCCAACTGCTGCTCATACTGCTGTTGCAGATGTACCACGATGCGCCAGAGCCATACGCCCAACACGATGGTCTTCCCTCTCCATAGTGCCACGGGGCCATTCGGAGCCAAGTCTTCTTGCGAAAGTACATACTCGTGAACACCGCTGGCAGCAATCACGTACAGTGGCTTTCTGCAATAACGCGCAACGAACATCCAGTTTGTCGTAATCCTATTACACGATCACGTTTAAACTCACTGAAGTGTTGATAATGATTTATTTTCCACCTTAAAGGCTTTTTTGACTACCATCAACTCACCACGTCCAATCTCATGGGAACTAACGGCTCACGACCTTGACAGTGTGTATTTAAAGCAAACCTACTAGCGCCACTTTTATGCGACTGGCGCGATATACACGGTGGTCCATTGATAGTGACCGAGCGAAATATCTCACGAAATAAGCACCAAACGAAAAAACTACAAAGAACGAAACTCGTCTAGCTTGAAGGGGGAAACCGGATAGCGCTATGGTTGGCCCGCTAGATGGCGCTGCTATAGGTCAAACGGATATCACCTGCGTTTTTTTTTAATAGGAACCCCCATTTTTTATTTCATATTCGTGTAGTACGTAAAGAAATATGACCACTTTTTTCGCTTTGTGATAGATCGCGCTGTAATAGTCACAAACGTATAAGTACGTGGTATCACGTAACATTCCGCCAGTGCGGACGGTATTTTCTTCGTAATACATTACCCGTGTTAAAATGAACCGTTTACCAATTGCGGAAAAGATCGATATCTTGTTGATGTGTGGATATTGTAATCAAAACGCCCAACGGGAATGTGCTGTGTATGCTGCTCGGTATCCTGGACGACACATCCAAGTGTCCGGACCTTTCGCCGGATAGTTACGTTATTTAAGAAAACAGGAAGTGTTCAGACACATGTGAAACGTCAACCACGACCTGCAACAAATGATGATGCCCAGGTAGGTATTTTAGCTGCTGTTGCGGCTAATCCGCACATCGGTATTAGACAAATTGCCCGAGAATCGGGAATCTCAAAAACGTCGGTGTTGAGAATGCGACATCAACATCGATTGCACCCGTACCATATTTCTATGCACCACGAATTGCATGGCGACGACTTTGAACGTCGTGTACAGTTCTGCGACTGGGCACAACAGAAATTACAGGACGATGACAGATTTTTTGCACGCGTTCTATTGAACGACGAAGCGTCATTCACCAACAGCGGTAACGTAAACCGGCATAATATGCACTACTGGGCAACGGAAAATCCACGATGGCTGAGACAAGTGGAACATCAGTGACCTTACCGCGTTAATGTATGGTGCGGCAAGGATAATTGGCCCCACTCCCTATGTAGACGCCACACTGGCCGACGCTTGTTATCCGAAGTAGTGGAGACCCGAGATTCCTCGCTGAACACAACGTGACGCCATTCACCAGCACTCCATGCTCCCCGGCCAAACGTATCCGTCTGTTTCGAGGCGATAACGGCATCCTACGCCTGTGTCGGTCGTTCCCTAGTTCGGCTGCTGCTAATGTGTGTGTGTGTGTGTGTGTGTGTGTGTGTGTGTGTTAATTCCTAAGGGACCAAACTACTGACGTCATCAATCCCTAGTCTTACACACTACTTACACTAACTTATTCTAAGAACAACCCGCACACCCATGCCCGAGGGAGGACTTGAACTTCTGGCGTGAGGGGCTGCGCAATCCCTTACATGGCGCCTCTAAACGCGCGGTCATTCCGCGCGGCTGCTGCTAGTCTCCAATCAGTGGTTCGAGACGATATAGAATGTTGCAGAGAGTCTGTTACTTGTTTTCGGATGGCAGGGATCACGACATGCTTTGTGCATGGTATAGTTATCCTCCCTTGCCGACAAGACTCACCGGAGGAGAAACACCCCTCTGAAGATGTCCAGCGCAGCTCTGGACGAAACGTTAGGAGCTGAAGAGTTTCATGGACCACGACCTTACATCCCGGAAGGTTTACCAAAAGATACGAATAAAACTTTATACCAGAGGCGGCCTTCCGAGTTCGCGTTTTTACCCACCGAGCTGTCCAGACATGACACATGGCCAAACAATTACAATTTCAGGCCTGTCAGATTTTCTCTACTTTTTTCAGGTTCGAGACCCGTGACTGTATAAAGTTTTAATCCTCCAGGAATGTTGATGAATGTGTGCGTCGCGTATTCCACTGGCACAGTTGTCCCACAACAATTTCAGCTCTGCTGTTCCCTCCTTCACAATGATGGATTTGGCCATCTCTCACATATTTTCAGCAAGACCAGGAGCGTTACATGGATGTCAAATCATTTCGCTCAGAAACATGGCAAAAATGTTCAAGAAGCATCAAACAGACTGAAAACGAAGGTTATTTTAGGTGAGACCTCTCACCAAAGTTTGATCCCGCATACGAAGAAGAAAGGACATTTTACACCCTTTTATTTACACTGTAGTCCCAAAGAAACTGGTTTCGGAATGTGTATTCAAATACAAAGATGTGTATACAGGCAGAATACGGCACTGCGGTCAGCAACGCCTATATAAAACATCAAGTTTCCCAGCGCAGTAGTTAGATCGGTTACTGCTGTTACACTGACAGGTTATCAAGATTTAAGTGAGTCTGAACGAGGTGTTATAGTTGGAGCGCGAGTGATGGGACACAGCATCTCCGAGGTAGCGATGAAGCGGGGATTTTCCCGTACGACCATTTCGTGAGTGCACCGTCAGTATTAGGAATCCGGTAAAACATCAACCCTCCGACACCGCTGTGGCCGGAAAAAGATCCTGCAAGAACGAGACCAGCGACGACTGACGAGAATAGTTCGATGTGACAGAAGTGCAACCTCTCCGCAAATTGCTGCAGATTTCAATGTTGGTCCATCAACAAGTGTCAGCGTGCGAACCATTCAACGAAACAGCATCGATGTGGACTTTCGGAGCCGAAGGCCAATTCGTGTAACCTTTATGACTGCACGACACAAAGCATTACGCCTCCCTTGGGTCCGTCAACATCGACATTGTACTGTTGATGATTGGAAACATGTTGCCTGGTCGGACGAGTCTCCTTTCAAGTTGTATCGAGCCGATAGACGTGTCCGGGAATGGAGACAACCTCATGAATCCATGAACCCTGAATGTCAGCTGGGGACTGTTCAATCGGGTGGAGGCTCTGTAATGGTGTCGGGTGTTTGCAATTGGAGTGATGTGGGACCCTTGATATGTCTAGATACGACTCTGACATGTGACACGTACGTAAGCATCCTGTCTGATCAGCTGCATCCATTCATGTCCATTGTGCATTCCGAAGGACTTGGACAATTCAAAATGTTCAAATGTGTGTGAAATCTTATGGGACTTAACTGCTAAGGTCATCAGTCCCTAAGCTTACACACTACTTAACCTAAATTATCGTAAGGACAAACACATACACCCACGCCCGAGGGAGGACTCGAACCTCCGCCGGGACCAGCCGCACAGTCCATGACTGCAGCGCCCCAGACCGCTCGGCTAACCCCGCGCGGCACTTGGACAATTCCAGCAGGACAATGCGACACCTCACACGTCCAGAATTACAACAGAGGGGATCCAGAAACATTCTTCTGAATTTAAACACTTCCACAGGCACCAAACTCCCCAGACTTGGACATTATTGAGCATATCTGGGATGCCTTGCAACGTGGTGTTCAGAAGAGATCTACAGCCCGTCGTACTCTTACGGATTTATGGACAGCCCTGCGGGATTCATGGTGTAAGTTCCCTCAAGCACAACTTCAGGCATTAGTCTAGTCCATGCCACGTCGTGTTGCGGCACTTCTGCTTGCTCGCAGGGCCTTACACGACATTAGGCAGGTGTACCAGATTCTTTGACTCTTCACTGTATATGACTGACGCTGTATACGTAAACGACCTTGTGACATTGTTTTGTAAGCACATACATTGTAACGTTACCCAAATCCATTTTTGATAACTAATGAGTATTACGTTTCTATTAATGGTGAATTCTCTACTGTTTTATAACTTTTCGCTGCTGCTGCGACAGTTTATTAATTATATTTTGGTATCATTTAAACTCTCTGCAAGTCATGTCACTATCTGACGTGAATAAAGCTGACTCTCTAAAATATTAGCAGTGAAGTACGTTGGGCTTGCTTAGTTCTCATAAACAAATCAGTATATTATTACGCAATATTCCTTGTCGAAATATAAATACAATAAAATCTAACATTTTCTCTGCTTACACAAAGTATTCCAAAAGATAGTCAGGACCAAACCTTGCATTTGTCTAAGGGAGTACGGGAAAAACCAAAACCCAAACTTCGTTTTCTGGAGACCAAGCTCTTACTACTTCAATTCCACTTTTTATTTTCTTGCAATCGTTTCTGAACCAACCGCAGTTTCATCTTCGGTCACCTTTACCAATGTCTGAAGAAGAGGCCATAATTGCTTCGATATCTACTGCAGATAAACACAACTAAGTGAACCAAAAATTGTAACAGAACATCGTCTGTCCTCCGTAGCAAAGTATTTCACAGCTGACGTTCCGAATCGCCAGAGATATAGAAGCTACTTGATTAATACCCAAACCAAGATTGTCTGGGGTACATAGTAGACAAACAGCCAGAGTGCACGCTACCGATGCAGGTGTTATGAAATCCTTTCGCAAACAAAATTTAACTATATGGTTCTACGCGGCAAGATCATCGCTCTGCTTGTTAGTACAATGAATGGATTATTTTACAGAAGGAGCATTTGACCCAGCCTAGACTGCCACTATTAAAGGCTGTACTTACAAAAGTCATAGAGAATGAATCGGCTACAGCCTCAGCTACACAGCCCGTAAGAGGCTGGCAAAGAAAATGCGTAGGAGGCGCTGCCCTCATTTTTTATTTATGGATTATTGGTAAAGACATTTCAGTGGAGAACGTGAATCAGGGCGGAGGGCTCCATAAAAAAGAAACAAAAGAGGAGTGGGATGGATGTGCTACCGCCTGTGAGAAAATCGAAGAGGATGCATAATTAATCTCAATCACAACGTGCGGGAAACAGCCAGTGCTTCAGTTCCTTCATAATTTATACCTCATAGATTTTCTGAGAAAAAAAGGGAGGCTGCACTGCAAGAGACAGCTACAAAGGTACACTATTCAGGAGACTGTTTTATTCTGGAGACTGTTCGAGCGTCAAGTATAACAAGTTACAAGGGAGAGAGGGAAGAAATGAAAAAAAACTTTCTTCCATTGTATTTGTTAATGTACACACATAGCCTAGGGATCTTTGACTCGTATTCCCGGGTGCGATTTTTAAATATTAAATAAAAATAATAAACAATGACATTATGTCAGTGGCATGGTGAAACAGGGTGGAGAAGCGGACAGAGTGTCAGAGAAACTTCTTGTCCTTGGCATGAAAAACAGTCCCTACAAGGCGGATGAATCAAAAATTGTCAATGGTATGAGGACACAAAAAACAATACAAATCACTGCATTAAACATACATAAAGTTTATCCATAAGGCATCAGGCCTGTAATTGAAAATGTGTCATGATAATCTTCGTACTCGCAAAAGATTGCCAATTTGTCCCCCTTTCGGACCTACGCCTAGTGCCAGCCTGGGGGGTGGGGAGTTACCATGAGAAAAAGATTGAATAGCCAATGAAGAGTAACATTCTTTTAGTTGAAACGTGGAATGTCAGAGGTTTGAACGTGATAGCTAGAAAACCTGACAAAAGAAATACAGAAGCTCCGTCTGGACGTAGTGGCTGGTCAGTGAAGTGAAAAGGAAAGAACATAAGGAATTCTGGTCTGCCGAATGTAAGATAATACCAACAGGAGCAGAGAGTGGTATAAAGGGAGTAGGATTCGTTATGAATAGAAAGGCATGGCAGAGCGTCTCATCAGAAACTACAGGAAACCAACGCTAACAATAATCGCAGAGATATACAATGATGAGCGAAAACGATGTAACCACCTTCTTAATAGCTTGTTTATCCGGTTTTGGAACGAAATACATCACTGATTCTGCGTGTAAGGGATCCAACAGTCTGTTGGTAGGTTTGTGGAGATATATCACGTTAGATGTCTACGCAAAGATCATGTAATTCGCGTTGTCATGTGCAATGAACAGGTACGACTCTTTTCATTGCACATGAGAACGATTCTGGACGGCAGGCTACGTTCGGGGCCTGAAGAAGACACCTTGTGGTGTCGAAACTGGTAGCATGTTTTAAAAAGGATTCAAATAAAGCCGCAGGTTTCTCCATCATTATTCAAGTACTACAAGTCCGAGTGCAGTCCTACCTGATGGGTTGCCAGAGACTTCTCCCGCACACCCACTGACGTCCTGCTCGATGGTAACAGGGCTTTGCTCTGTTGTTCCATGTTGTTGTTGTTGTTGTGGTCTTCAGTCCTGAGACTGGTTTGATGCAGCTCTCCATGCTACTCTATCCAGTGCAAGCTTCTTCATCTCCCAGTACCTACTGCAACCTACATCCTTCTGAATCTGCTTAGTGTATTCATCTCTTGGTCTCCCCCTACGATTTTTACCCTCCACGCTGCCCTCCAATACTAAATTGGTGATCCCTTGATGTCACAGAACATGTCCTACCAACCGATCCCTTCTTCTGGTCAAGTTGTGCCACAAACTTCTCTTCTCCCCAATCCTATTCAATACTTCCTCATTAGTTATGTGATCTACCCATCTAATCTTCAGCATTCTTCTGTAGCACCACATTTCGAAAGCTTCTATTCTCTTCTTGTCCAAACTATTTACCGTCCATGTTTCACTTCCATACATGGCTACACTCCATACAAATACTTTCAGAAACGACTTCCTGACACTTAAATCTATACTCGATGTTAACAAATTTCTCTTCTTCAGAAACGCTTTCCTTGCCATTGCCAGTTTACATTTGATATCCTCTCTACTTCGACCATCATCAGTTATTTTGCTCCCCAAATAGCAAAACTCCTTTACTACTTTAAGTGTCTCATTTCCTAATTTAATACCCTCAACATCACCCGACTTAATTCGACTACATTCCATTATCCTCGTTTTGCTTTTGTTGATGTTCATCTTATATCCTCCCTTCAAGACACCATCCATTCCGTTCAACTGCTCTTCCAAGTCCTTTGCTGTCTCTGACAGAATTACAATGTCATCGGCGAACCTCAACATTTTTATGTCTTCTCCATGAATTTTAATACCTACTCCGAATTTTTCTTTTGTTTCCTTTACTGCTTGCTCAATATACAGAGTGAATAACATCGGGGAGAGGCTACAACCCTGTCTTACTCCCTTTCCAACCACTGCTTGCCTTTCATGTTCCTCGACTCTTATAACTGCCATCTGGTTTCTGTACAAATTGTAAATAGCCTTTCGCTCCCTGTATTTTACCCCTGCCACCTTTGAAAGAGAGTATTCCAGTCAACATTGTCAAAATCTTTCTCTAAGTCTACAAATGCTTAATCTTTCTTCTAAGATAAGTCGTAAGGTCACTATTGCCTCACGTGTTCCATCTCATCCTCCATTTAGCTGTACTTTTTTTGTGATAACGCTCTCGTTTGCAGTTTTCTCAAATGTTCTGCGTCGGTGATTAATAGTGCCTTCCTGGCTCATGTGTGGAGGTTGGAATTCTTCTATTAATGGACTTTTTCTGTACGCTTCAGTATCGAGGAAGGATATAAGCTTTCTTGAATTCCTCCTAAATTCTGGATTAACATGCTTTCCTGGTGAAAATTATGTAGTTCCTCTTTACATTACAGCCAGATGACTATCTGTCTTTGACCACATTTGGAGCCCAAGGATGTGGACTGGAACGCATTTCTTCTAATGCGTCTATAAACATGTAGGCTGCAGCTGATAATAGAGCAGACCCAATAGCTTGATTATCTGTCTGCCTATTTCAACTGAGGTAGACTGTCGTAAGTTGGGGATGTACGAGGTCAAGTACCAGAAATTGCAGTAAAATGTAGTCCATCAACAAAGGAGGTGGCTTACAAAACACTCGTTCGACCTATACTTGAGTATTGCTCATCAGTGTGGGATCCGTACCAGATTGGCTTGACGGAGGATATAGAGAAGATCCAGAGAAGAGCGGCGTGTTTCGTCACAGGGTTATTTGGTAACCGTGATAGCGTTACGGAGATGTTTAATAAACTCAAGTGGCAGACTCTGCAAGAGAAGCGCTCTGCATCGCGGTGTAACTTGCTCGCCAGGTTTCGAGAGGGTGCGTTTCTGGATGAGGTATCGAATATATTGCTTCCCCCTACTTATACCTCCCGAGGAGATCATGAATGCAAAATTAGAGAGATTAGAGCGCGCACGGAGGCTTTCAGACAGTCGTTCTTCCCGCGAACCATACGCGACTGGAACAGGAAAGGGAGGTAATGACAGTGGCACGTAAAGTGCCCTCCGCCACACAACGTTGGGTGGCTTGCGGAGTATAAATGTAGATGTAGATGTAGATCTACTTCACGCAAGGACATACCACCGGGTCTTCAAAAGAAATATTTTTGTCTTTTGTAAGCGTGATGATGTGGGCTGGCACCATGACGAACGACTGTGTCTCATTTATCAGGTACAACAGCTTCAGAATTAGTATTTAGGTACGTCGGTTAACTCACATCATTTCTACATCATAGGTTTGAAGCTCACTCTTGGGTCTGCGTTTGCTTACTTTGATAGATGCTGCCTTGAACAAACTCGCTTTTTCTTTTCTGCTTTATACATAATAGTGACATTGTGCATGTTTAAAGTGCAGATTCAAAGTCAAGATAATGTGGGTAACTGTAAAACTGAGTGT
The DNA here is from genome assembly GCF_021461395.2 of Schistocerca americana. Classification (NCBI taxonomy): domain Eukaryota; kingdom Metazoa; phylum Arthropoda; class Insecta; order Orthoptera; family Acrididae; genus Schistocerca; species Schistocerca americana. Next base: position 351,202,068 of record NC_060121.1, on the reverse strand, counting down.
AAACGTAATGGAAAACTAAAACAAGTTTAACAACAGTGTAACATTCCCAGTCGTAAATTTTCTGCTTTATTTCTCTATGACTGCCTGTGATACGAAAACAGCTATAACGTTAAGTACAGTAAGCCATAGAAACCTCAACATGTGTAAAGAAGGTATGTAACTTTTGTTTGTTTTGAAATATCTGAATACTTCACTTAAAAATGAAATTCTGTTTGCATACATAATAAAAAATCAATTCTTTCCTGCTCTTAAATAGGAAGCAAATAAAAAAAAACGCTGACAACCAGGTTGTCCAATGTAAAACCTGTCCAAAGACATATCGATGCAGTTTATTATGGGCATTAGTGATGAAACACCCTCGGAAGCTTGATGAGTGAGATCTACATCTATACACCGGATATCACATTAGAGATCAAGTGTACTTTGATATAACATAAATGTTATGATGACGATCAGGGAGGAGAATGATGTACATTTGCCTGAGACACTTTGCTCAAGACTGTTCAGATTTTTTTATAGGTAAGCACTCGTGGCAAAAAAATTGTGATCACAGGAAACATCGCGCTAATATCGTGTAACACCGCTAGACTTGATGACGCCTACAGTTCAGTCAGGAAGAAACTCCAAAAGATCCTTCAGTAGGCAATATCTAGTTAATGCCAGTCATTGACGAATAAATACCTAAGTGAGGAGATGTTGATTGCTACGCATCATCCACTGTTCTAAATACTCCCATTCTCTAAAATCAGATGATTTAAGAGGTACGTCGAGGTGCGATACCATGCCTGAGCTTGTCAGATTGTATGTGTGCAACGCTGTGAAGACGGCTGTTGCCACCGAACGAGGTGGCGCAGTGGTTAGCACACTGTACTCGCATCCGAGAGGACGACGGTTCAATCCCGCGTCCGACCATCCTGATTTAGGTTTTCCGTGATTTCCCTAAATCGCTCCAGGATGGTTCCTTTGAAAGGGCACGGCCGACTTCCTTCCCAGTCCTTCCGTAATCTGATGAGACCGATGACCTCGCTGTTTGGTCTCTTCCCCGAAACAACCAAACCAACGGCTGTTGTCATCGTGAAAGATGGGAGCTAACGAAACATCTCGAAGGTGCAGTAGGAAGAGCAACACTTTGGATCGAAAATGTTGAAATAGACATGGTGCTTCATTTGCACGATATTCCGAATGCGCAGGGCCAAGTCAACGTGCGAAAACTACCTCCATAACCACCACAGAAGCACCGCCAGCTTAAACTGCATGCACCACACACACGGTGCTTAAATGCTTTATTGAACCGTCGGTGTACTCTTCACGGTATATTACTTGAAAAGAGTCGAAATCGTGAGTCGCCGGAACACTCTACACGCCTCCAGTCAGATATTTTCTACTTTCTGCATTGTTTTGCCTACTGAACCCTTTCGTGATGTATCCAAGGCCTGCGCCTACAACCTCAGCTACCCGAATTGTAGGCAAGGGCTGCAGGTTGCCTATCTTCCGGCAGACCCAGATGGCAACGTGTGTCAGGCGCGGTGTGTCAACCGTAACAAACAAGCTGGATTGCAATCAAAACATGCTGCTGTGTTTCAAATGTTTCAAAGTGGAACTCGAACCGGTACCACAGAAATATTCAACGCCATTTTCGCCACGAGAGGTGACAGTCTCGAGACAACGGCGCTTGCATCCCGGACGAGAGTCGCACACTTGGAAGCATTACTTTGGCTCTACGAATCACCATCCAAGTGTCAAGCGGATATCCCTCTACCAGTTACGTACTTAGAACGATGGAAGGCCACTATCTGCCATTTCAGTTCGCTGAGCCACCGTATGCAGTTCTAAGGTCGAGCGACCATCTGGATCTACACCAAGCGATTCTGGCAGGGGCTACGGACAGCCAGCAGTAGCCCAGAAAACCTCACCTCCTGTGACATGGCCCGACGCGGACTTGGTGCTCCAAGACCAGAATTCTTCTGTGGAACTTAGCCTGTCAACCTGCTCAGTAATTGCAATAACTATACTACCGGACGGACTTGGTCGTACTTCCAGAACAGGAGCCAATGGTAATTGATCGTAAGTCTTATTATTCCTACCACAAAATGGTTCAGACACTGAGCCGTGTATGGCTCCCCGTCCAACCATTTAGTATTTTACATCCCGTTTTAACGTATTTCGGTGGCGTTCTCGCTTCCCGCGCCTGGGTTCCCGGGTTCGATTCCCGGCGGGGTCAGGGATTTTCTCTGCCTCGTGATGACTGGGTGTTGTGTGATCTCCTTGGGTTAGTTAGGTTTAAGTAGTTCTAAATTCTAGGGGACTGATGACCATAGCTGTTAATTCCCATAGCGCTCAGAGCCATTTAACGTGTTTCCATCTCACCGCGTTGATTTAAATTACTGGCGTTACTGAATTGCTGTTTTGCCTGACCGTCATCGGCGCTAGTAACGCGTATCGATATATACCCTCTGATAGAGTCTTTGCTCAGCTGCTATTACTTCCCGGTTGTCGTCTGTCGTGGGGTGAGCCGGAACATGCGAGGAGGAGAGTTCTCGGCGGCAGTTCGGGTCGTGAGTTGGGTCCTGGCAACGTGTTTGGAGCGCAGCCCGGGCCAGCCAGTCGCCGGCTTGCAGCAGCAGTGAGCCCTGCGTATACATCGCCCGCCCGACCGTTGCTGCCACGCATCACTTAAGGCGGGCCTGACTTTTGGTGGATTGTTGGTTGGTCGGTTGGTCCGAGGACATCTCCGTGCGGTGTAGTCGGCCGCTGGCGGTCTCTGCGCAGTGTCGGAGTCTGTCTGGAGCTGACCGATCGGCACGAGCATTGTAGCTCGCCGATCCAGGACGTGAAAGTTGAGTGGTTTTGAGTATGACGTTGTTGGTTCTGTCTCTAAGAGCGCGCACCTTCACTTTCAGGTTGTAGTGTGCTACTTTAAGCTTGTAAAGATCAGGACTGCGAAGAGGTGCTCTGAAATCATTAACAAGCTTTTTGATTTCTGCATCTGAATCGTCAAACCAATCTTGGTTCTTTTTCTGAGGTTTTCCCAAGACTTCTGCGGCACATCTGCGCAGTTTGGTAGCTTATACATACCAGTGATCATCTACGGAGGCAGACTCGGATAGTTGAAGCCCATCAGAGCCGAATACATCGTCCAGTTTTGCTTTGTCTGATCGTGGACCAAGATTTTGCAGGATAATTTTGATGGTATTTTGTGTACGCTCGGCCTGGTGCTTTCAAATTTATGTTTAATTTGGACCTCACAAGTCTATGGCCTGTCCAACCCGGAGCACCTCTCATAGCACGTGTGATCAGTAATTCACCAAGATCTTTTTTCCGTACTATCACATGATGCATAGATCTTGGGTGCATCCATGTCGTTTTATATTTTATCGGGCATCCGAAAATATGTATCTGTCAGATTTCAAATTCAGCACATAAAGTTAAAAGATCAAAACCATTTGAGTTGCATTTTCCAATTCCATGGCGACCAATGACTGCATTCCAGGCATTGAAATCACTACCAACCCGAGCATTGAAATCTCCGAGCAACAGGACTTTATCCGCAGAAGGAATGCTCTGAAGTACGTATCAGAGATCTTGGTAGAACTTGTACTTCTCTTCGTCGGGAGATGGCAGTGTAGGTGCGTAGACACTGATCACGTGAATGTATTTCTTTGATGTTAGTCGAACTCTGAGATTTATGATTCTGTCGCTGATGCCTTTTTGAAGTTCCGTCAATGAACACGCCAGTTTATTGCGCATGGCAATAACACTCCAGTAGTAGGTGCAACCTCCGAGCTGTTCACACAGCTCTCCAGAGTCACTAAGATGTGTTTCACTTAGGGCGGCGATGTCGATGTTATACCCGGCCAACTATAGCAATAAGTGCTGTCTTTCTCTCTGGACATTGATTATAGTCATTATCCACTAAAGTACGGACGTTCCATGTACCAGTCATAAAGTGTTTAATGCAAGTATTTCGTTTATTATTCTTTCGTCCGCAGATTTTGGTGAACAAGTGACCGCGGTTTGCCACTTGCACTGAGTTGAGACGGGCTATGTTTAAGCCACCTTTTCTAGGCCTCTCCCTGGGTTAGGGAAAGCAGAGCGATCGCAAATAGGGCTGCTTTGTCGTCTGACGAGCTGTCGAACCAGTCCTCCCGTCCCTGTCGACTTCCAGAACGACCATCACCGTCTGACCGCCTAACGTACATAGCACCAACAAAGGTTCGGGCACACCATCGCCGCAGTACTTTAAAAAAAAAAAAATGCGCAGATGCAGATCCGCTCTTTTGTCCTCAACCTCGGTTGGCAGTGGATCGCATGCCCGATGCGACTGGCGAGAGGCAGAGGATGCAGTGAATGACCGCATGTCATTAGGAGTATCCTGACATACGCCCTTAAGGCATATCACAGATGCCTTGCCTCACCGATACAGGAGCCGTGAGTATTTGACTATCGACCTTACCCGCCTCTTACACCGATGACTTATGACAGAGGATGGTAGGAAAAAGGACAAGGCTAGAACAGAATGAGGATAGGACGCTGTGAGACACACTTTGTCTGGCTCCTCGGCTTCGGCCTGTCCGGCTTGGGTGACCCTTCTGGTAGCAAAGCTACCGCCGGCATAGCCCTCCGGATCCAGAGCACGCAAACCACCTCGCCCGCATGGACAGCGCTTCGTTAAGGCGGTGTCCCCTGAGGAGTACTAAGATACGTAACAAGGGATCGGCTGACAGCAATTCTTAGAGCATTCTTTAAATTACAATCAGAAATAGTTGCACATAATCTAGTTTCCGTATAAAACAAAACAGAAAAATGCTTTTCACCTCGACGTATTTTTCAAAGTGCACCCCTTCCTGCATAGATGCTGTCAAACAAAACCATAAAATCGTTTTATGCAGGGTGAAAAGTATTTAAACCGAAAAACTCTGGGAGGTTGTAGGGGACATCAAAACAAATATTTTTCCCTAATGTCATTTTTTCCTATGAGGTGTATTTAAACCGGCAGAGGAAAATTTCTCTGGCGACAAATTAATTAAACCAATAAACATTTTTTTCACTTTTTTATGACCAAGAGACAAGACCTTAACACAACCCAATTTCAATTACAGTAGAGTTTCAAAAATATCTCCATTGACTCATAAACAAAGGTTACACCGTCTGATCACGTTCTGTCCGACACGAGCAAAAACCCCAGAAGTACCTGAATTGTTCCTGCTGCTGCTACTATCCGGGCAACCTGATCTTCTTCTGATGCAACATGAGTTGCGTAAACAAGGTTGCGCATCTCTCCCCGCACAAAAAGTCCAGAGTGGACATATCTGGGAATCGATCAGGCCATGGTACAGGACCACCTCTGCCAATCCACATATCTGGGAACCGTCGGTCCAGGAATCGACTCACATGACGACTGAAATGTGCCGGAGCCCCGTTATGTTGGAACCACATGCATTGTCTTGTAGGGAGCGGGACGTCTTCCAGCAATTCTGGCATTGCTCTGGCGAGAAAACTGTAATATTGCCTGCCATTTAATGGCCTAGGTAGCAGATACGGACCAGTTAAACAGTCCCCAATAACACAGACCCGCACATTAACGAAGAACAGCACTTGATGAGCGCTAGTAACTGTGGCATGTGGGTTATCTTCACTCCAAACATGTGAATTGTGCATGTTGAAGACTCCATCACGCCTGAACGTTGACTTCATCGGTAATGAACACAGAGGATGGAAATGTAGGATGCATTTCACACTGTTCCAGGTACCACTGCGAAAACTGTGGTCCGGGTGGACAATCAACTGGTTCCAGGTTGTGGACACGCTGTAAGGGAAATGGACGTGGCAATTGCTGTCCAAGGACTGTTCTTACATTCGTCTGATTCGTCCCCATGTTACGTGCAATTGCACGAGTGCTGATTGAAGGATCCGCCTCCACATGCTGCAAGACAGCTTCCTCAAATTGCAGTGTTCTTACCGTGTGACGGCGTCCCTGCCCAGGTAATCTGCTAAATGAGCCGGTCTCACACAGACGTTGATACACAGCAGCAAAGGTCGTATGATGCGGGATACTGCGATTAGGATGTTGTTGTTGATAAACCTGCTGTGCAGCTCGTCCGTTGTGGTGCGCTACGTAATACGCACCAACCATATCAGTGAACTCACTCCAGGTGTATCGCTCCATTAGTAAACAGAGACAATGCACTACTACACCAGGCGGACAGCAGTTGCCTACAACTGAAGAGCGTGATATGCCCTCTAACAACTGAAGATCGTAATACAGCGTCTGACAACTGAAGAGCGTAATACGGCCTCCACCGGTTTAAATAATCCTCATAGGAAAAAATGAGATTAGGTAAAAATATTTGTTTTGATGTCCACTACAACCTCCCAAAGTTTGTCGGTTTAAATACTTTTCACCCTGTATAAAGCACTTTTAAAAATCCGGACGCTTTATTAAAGGTAAAATCTATATATCGCTTGTATAAACAGTTTCATTTCAATAACGTACTTCTTTTTAACTTGTTATTACGAGTGTTACGGTGGGTAGAAGGATAACAATATACACTCCTGGAAATTGAAATAAGAACACCGTGAATTCATTGTCCCAGGAAGGGGTAACTTTATTGACACATTCCTGGGGTCAGATACATCACATGATCACACTGACAGAACCACAGGCACATAGACACAGGCAACAGAGCATGCACAATGTCGGCACTAGTACAGTGTATATCCACCTTTCGCAGCAATGCAGGCTGCTATTCTCCCATGGAGACGATCGTAGAGATGCTGGATGTAGTCCTGTGGAACGGCTTGCCATGCCATTTCCACCTGGCGCCTCAGTTGGACCAGCGTTCGTGCTGGACGTGCAGACCGCGTGAGACGACGCTTCATCCAGTCCCAAACATGCTCAATGGGGGACAGATCCTGAGATCTTGCTGGCCAGGGTAGTTGACTTACACCTTCTAGAGCACGTTGGGTGGCACGGGATACATGCGGACGTGCATTGTCCTGTTGGAGCAGCAAGTTCCCTTGCCGGTCTAGGAATGGTAGAACGATGGGTTCGATGACGGTTTGGATGTACCGTGCACTATTCAGTGTCCCCTCGACGAACACCAGTGGTGTACGGCCAGTGTAGGAGATCGCTCCCCACACCATGATGCCGGGTGTTGGCCCTGTGTGCCTCGGTCGTATGCAGTCCTGATTGTGGCGCTCACCTGCACGGCGCCAAACACACATACGACCATCATTGGCACCAAGGCAGAAGCGACTCTCATCGCTGAAGACGACACGTCTCCATTCGTCCCTCCATTCACGCCTGTCGCGACACCACTGGAGGTGGGCTGCACGATGTTGGGGCGTGAGCGGAAGACGGCCTAACGGTGTGCGGGACCGTAGCCCAGCTTCATGGAGACGGTTGCGAATGGTCCTCGCCGATACCCCAGGAGCAACAGTGTCCCTAATTTGCTGGGAAGTGGCGGTGCGGTCCCCTACGGCACTGCGTAGGATCCTACGGTCTTGGCGTGCATCCGTGCGTCGCTGCGGTCCGGTCCCAGGTCGACGGGCACGTGCACCTTCCGCCGACCACTGGCGACAACATCGATGTACTGTGGAGACCTCACGCCCCACGTGTTGAGCAATTCGGCGGTACGTCCACCCGGCCTCCCGCATGCCCACTATACGCCCTCGCTCAAAGTCCGTCAACTGCACATACAGTTCACATCCACGCTGTCGCGGCATGCTACCAGTGTTAAAGACTGCGATGGAGCTCCGTATGCCACGGCAAACTGGCTGACACTGACGGCGGCGGTGCACAAATGCTGCGCAGCTAGCGCCATTCGACGGCCAACACCGCGGTTCCTGGTGTGTCCGCTGTGCCGTGCGTGTGATCATTGCTTGTACAGCCCTCTCGCAGTGTCCGGAGCAAGTATGGTGGGTCTGACACACCGGTGTCAATGTGTTCTTTTTTCCATTTCCAGGAGTGTACAAAAGGCAGTGAAGTGTCACGGCATGTACGGTACGCTTATGTCATCTAGCGGCAACAGTGATAAACTGAACTTAACTAGTACTGTACGGTGCTGCCGCCAGACAGACAAATGAGCAATCTTAACGTGTAGATATATTTTTGAACTTAACTGCTTAAGTAATGACTTGTGTATTGTTATATGTATTTTGTAAAACTGCTTTCATCATTGTAAATGTTATGGACTTACGTAAATAAATATGTACAGAGTCATTATTTTAGTTTTAAGACATAATGAGTAGGGACTTCCCCACAGAGGCTTTTGGTGACAAAATTACCGCCTTTTTAGTCACTAGATTTAGAACATTCATTAAGCAGAAGTGGAAGACAGTCATGAGTTATGTATAAAACAGTAAACATGTATATTACGTTTTGGTGGCAAAATGGAGCATAATTGTTATAAAAGCCTCGGATGGATGAGATTAAGTAGCTGCTATTAATTCTGCAGTGTTATTAAGCAGCTCTTATCCAGAGAGAAGAGGTGGCTAAATATTATGTGGGCCATTTTGAAGTTGTTGCATACTGGCTTATGGCACGCATCACATTGCATCAAGATCTATTGCGCTGGCCAAGAATGATGACGGAAAGTACTTCAGCATCTAAGCCAAAATTAAAAACTGCAAATTCATTGTACTGTAGTAATTCTTGTAAGATGTTATAACCAGTGCTTGTTTGACATAAAGTGAGATTTTTTAATAGTAATTATGAACCACATTTCTATAAGAGTGCTCAAATATTGTAAAGTTATACAAAGGTAATGATTAGTAGGTACGCTACCAATAAAAGTACCACCACAATAAATAAGCGTCTACTATCCAGAATGAGATTTTCACTCTGCAGCGGAGTGTGCGCTGATATGAAACTTCCTGGCAGATTAAAACTGTGTGCCCGACCGAGACTCGGACTCGGGACCTTTGCCTTTCGCAGGCAAGTGCTCTACCAACTGAACTACCGAAGCACGACTCACGCCCGGTACCCACAGCTTTACTTCTGCCAGTACCTCGTCTCCTACCTTCCAAACTTTACAGAAGCTCTCCTGCGAACCTTGCAGAACTAGCACTCCTGAAAGAAAGGATATTGCGGAGACATGGCTTAGCCACAGCCTGGGGGATGTTTACAGAATGAGATTTTCACTCTGCAGCGGAGTGTGCGCTGATATGAAACTTCCTGGCAGATTAAAACTGTGTGCCCGACCGAGACTCGAACTCGGGACCTTTGCCTTTCGTGGGCAAGTGCTCTACCAACTGAGCTACCGAAGCACGACTCACGGCCGGTACCCACAGCTTTACTTCTGCCAGTACCTCGTCTCCTACCTTCCAAACTTTACAGAAGCCCTCCTGCGAACCTTGCAGAACTAGCACTCCTGAAAGAAAGGATATTGCGGAGACATGGCTTAGCCACAGCCTGGGGGATGTTTACAGAATGAGATTTTCACTCTGCAGCGGAGTGTGCGCTGATATGAAACTTCCTGGCGGATTAAAACTGTGTGCCCGACCGAGACTCGAACTCGGGACCTTTGCCTTTCGCGGGCAAGTGCTCTACCAACTGAGCTACCGAAGCACGACTCACGGCCGGTGCCCACAGCTTTACTTCTGCCAGTACCTCGTCTCCTACCTTCCAAACTTTACAGAAGCTCTCCTGCGAACCTTGCAGAACTAGCACTCCTGAAAGAAAGGATATTGCGGAGACATGGCTTAGCCACAGCCTGGGGGATGTTTCCAGAATGAAATTTTCACTCTGCAGCGGAGTGTGCGCTGATATGAAACTTCCGGACAGATTAAAACTGTGTGCCCAACCGAGACTCGAACTCGGGACCTTTGCCTTTCGCGGGCAAGTGCTCTACCAACTGAGCTACCGAAGCACGACTCCCGCCCAGTACCCACAGCTTTACTTCTGCCAGTACCTCGTCTCCTACTTTCCAAACTTTACAGAAGCTCTCCTGCGAAACTTGCAGAACTAGCACTCCTGAAAGAAAGGATATTGCGGAGACATGGCTTAGCCACAGCCTGGGGGAGGTACTGGCAGAAGTAAAGCTGTGGGTACTGGGCGGGAGTCGTGCTTCGGTAGCTCAGTTGGTAGAGCACTTGCCCGCGAAAGGCAAAGGTCCCGAGTTCGAGTCTCGGTCGGGCACACAGTTTTAATCTGCCAGGAAGTTTCAAGCGTCTGCTATGCTTAGCAAGTTATTTTCACTGAATATTTCACTGTATATGTATTTATAAGTGTATCATATTTACAACAGAGATGTTTTAAGAAGATGAAAGTATTCTTCTTTATCGCTAATTAACTCAGTACATGTATAGTGTCCATATTAGTCATTGACAGTGTAACATCGTCTTCTCAAAGTGTTGCCCATTAACGTTTGTAACCACCTCTTCAGTGTTTTTAACAAAGTTACTTTGTCGGTTCCCATACACAAAATTCTCTTTGTATGGGAAGACACAAGCTTTGTATTCTAGAGAGAGATCAATAAAGTGACCTATACGTGAGTGTCCGCTCACAAACCTTTACGGGTCCGATCGTCGCTCGCGGTCAATTACAAGCGAATAACTATCCATATTAGGAAATACTGGGTGGGGCATCGCACTCTTACCTTGCTCTGGAAAATGACGCGTACTTTTCTCTGAAACGTCCTTTTTGAGCAGCTGAAATTTACGCTGGAAAGCTTTACTTTTGCCGACCATACCAGGGAAGAGATTATTTACTTTTTTGGAGTTTCAGACTTCAATCACTTAGGACAGCCGTAATGTCTGCTAAAAATCCTAAATCAGCTAGCCATCATGCGAAAGAGGCTCCGGACGTCTTTTGCCCTCCAGAAACTTAGCCACGAAGTGACGTAGTCAAAAAATGCGGGAAATCACTTTTCCTTTGCTCATCCAGCGTACATCATCATGGTAGGGGATATCTGGATACTCCTCTTCAAATGAATTCTTTAACTGACGATGAATTAGCCCGTGAGAAAGAACATAGTAGTTCACGATACGCACCACTACCTTCATTACACCTGGAAGACCGATAACTTTTGCACAAAGAGCCCCATGGTTTGCAAAACAGTCAACGTTAGGTAAATTCGGGGTGTTAGGCTTTTCCGCAGTAGGCCAATAAATCCTTTTACTTTATCGCGAACTGCTGGCGCACCGTCTGTGGTTACGGGCAGCTTTCCCCAAGAGTGTCCTATACCTTCAGCTGCAATTTTCACCACTTCTAAAATATACGGCCTCTGTATCAATGTCCTTTATCAAAATCGTATCCAGGAATTCTTCCGTTACATGTAGGTCATCGTCCACGCCACGCAAAACAAATATGTAACTGAGCTATTTCGCTAATATCCATGAACTCATGAAATGCGATACAAACGCTAGGACGTCTTCAATTTTGGCTCCCAGCTGTTTATGCAAATTTCCGACAATATCGCTGATTCGTCGTGGTATTGTCATTCTGGAAAGTGGTATTCTGCTGTATGGGAAATAATGTGGGATTCATTGCCTTAACTACGCCCAACCATATATTCTTTATTAATGGCCCTTCCATAAACGGCTTCCCGGCTCTTGCTAAACGTAGAGCAACTTTACAACTAACTCTAAGAGTCCTTTCGCAGCACCCTTCGTCTTCTTCTTCCTAAATTACAGAAAGAAGGATTGTGTTAGGAATAACACAAGCGGGAACGAAGGCGAACACGTATTTAAGAAGAAAGTAAACAGACCTCAGTTTGTTTCACACGACCATTAACAAAAACAAACATGCTTAAGTACTGGTACAATCCACATTTGTGCATACCGAATTCTCCTTTGAAACAGTTTGTAACTTCCTCAGCTCTTCTTCTCTGGTATATGCTTATGATTTCACTATACTTTTCTGAATTCTATTTGCTGTAATATCTTTCGTTAGACGATTTTCTTACACATGCAATTACTGTACCGCAGATCAGACATTTGTCTTTAACATCACAACTACCAAACAAATAAGGCAGTTCGCACTCAGGTTTAAATTGACTTTCGGAAAGCCGGCCGCTAGTGGCCGAGCGGTTCTAGGCGCTTCAGTCTGCAACCGCGTGACCGCCACGCTCGCGGGTTGAAATCCTGCCTCAGACATGGATGTGTGTGATGTCCTTAGGTTAGTTAGGTTTAAGTAGTTCTAAGTTCTAGGGCTGATGACCTCAGATGATAAGTCCCATAGCGCTCAGAGCCATTTTGAACTTAGCTTTTTGGGAACAGACTGTCCTATTATTCATGTAACTGTCTTACGCTTACCTGTTTCAGTGTTGAATAAGCCGTCTATAAACGCAGTCGGCAGCGCGCCCCTGTGGCTTCACCATGCAAGCCGAGATGAGGCGAGTTAAGCCGAGTTGGACTACTGCACCGTGCAAACATTCTCTGCACCCCGCTTTGTATACGAGCAATTTTCCTTGGAAGAGAGACCTTGATCTAGACAATATTTCGCGGAAATAAAGCTGGCGACCCTTTTCCTACCTCTGTTCCGCCCAGGTTTTGAAGCGAGTTGGCCCATTATATTTGTCCACGTTGAACCAGCTTACAGCATCAACTTCATACAATCACTGGCTCGCACACACCACTTCACTGCCTTACGTCATCGGCGGACGATCACTTGACCGCAAAGTAGCATCCTTCTTACAGGGCTCCAAAGCAAAGTTTTGAAGGGATACCTATTATTCTGTGTGTCTGCTGAGTATATGTTGCCGCGTTCCTCCGCCCCCACAATGCCACACGCAGCTTTCAAAAAGTCATTGTGCTGGCATTGTCTGCTCTTCGAACATGTGTATTCTGAGAGCGTCACATGTTCTACAGGATTCAGTTAAAGCGCATGTTCAGTCCTCTCAAACTGCGCGTTGCTGTCAGTCTGCAGTGTCTGACCTAGAGGTTCGGGTGCAATGACGTGCACTCCGTCACCAGTGAAAATGAAATTACAATAAGTCGGACCACGGTAAAAGTGTGTATTCAGCGCCAATCACTTCTGAAGTTCTTCTAGTGGAAACGTCAAACAGTATATGACATAATGATTTTTTTATTGGAAGTAGTTGTGATCCTAGGTAAGAGTCAAACTCTCGTTCCCCGCTGCCACATCGGGTAAGTGAAGCGGATAAATGGGCCTTTGCGTGCCTCTGTTCCGCTCTGCATATCATAGGCTACTAAATCCACATCCATACATCACATACGGCCATCAAATGGAGCCTTAAGGGTCCGATCGCGGCTACACTGCTTATATTCGCAGCAGTGCGACGTTTTGATTTTAGGTCAAGACCTGGAGGTTTTGTTTCCTTGCCGTTGTAGTTGAAATTTGGTTGTACTGGCAAATTTTTGATTTTTTTTTTAATCTCTTGAGAGATGCCTTGGAATGTGGGTGTTTAACATTTAGCGCACAATTCTTTTTAATGTGTTTTCAACATAGTAACAGTAAAACACTTTTAATCATGAATGGTTTCAACTATACATTGACCTTCTTCAGGCAGCGGAAATCAAAAGCAGCGTATGTTGAACAACGTGTTCACAACATGAGCTATTGCAAAAAATGTTCAAATGTGTGTGAAATGTTATGGGACTGAACTGCTAAGGCCATCAGTCCCTATGCTTACACACTACGTAACCTAAATTATCCTAAGGACAAACACACATACCCATGCCTGAGGGTGGACTCGAACCTCCGCCGGGACCAGCCGCACAGTCCATGACTGCAGCTCCTGAGACCGCTCGGCTAATCCCGCACGGCTGAGTTATTGAAGTGCAGATGACCAATATATGACCGAAACATGTTGTGATTAAAAATACATTACTCTGATTGTCTCTAAAAGAAGGAAAAATTATTATGTAGCTTGTGTTTTCCTTGCAAATCTGTTTCAAAGCATTATAGTTTCATTTGCAATAATGGTTTGGAAATTGGTTGCAAAATAAAATCATATGGTAGCTTTATCGTGGAATTTCATTTCATTGCGCTAATGTAGGTCTCATTACAGGCCCAACACATTCCATTAAAAAAGTGTGAAACGTTCAAGACATACACTCGTATTCAGAGCAGTATTTAATTAGTCTATGTCATCCAGATTAAACTCGGCTCTCGGTCTGTGAAGTCGAAAGCCATGGATTTGATCTGAGTGCATCCATAATGTTTTACACTTATTTAGATGCAGACACATCAAATGTTTCAGAGATCGGGGATTTTTTCATTTTTTTATTGTTACCATTTTTTACCTTCAAAGTTGTTTCCGTGTACCGGCATCACACTTTCATTGTTTCCATGCTTCGTATGTCTTACCCCTAACTACTGTAGAAAAATGTAAGGCCTTTACAATTTTGGAAAAGGAAATCGCTATACTTTCAAAGACGACGAACGGGTACATTCCCGACATCTGGGCGACAAATTACACACTTCATTCCGTAGGAAGTTGTTAGGCTGGGAAGAAGAGAGCAGCACCTATCGAGCAGTAACGACACAATGTTGGTTCGCCCGACTGCCGCTTGGAGCTCTGGTGCTGTGCTGTATCGACGCGCGAATTCGGAACGCAGTAAAGGGTCCGACTACTTAGGCGTTAACGGTTAGGACGTCTATTACGATCGCGTGGGCCGTTGCGTTCGCTGATTGGGAGTGAAATGGATTGCCGGAGCACGCACCAACAGTGTAACGTCCTATTCATTATTTAAACGCACTCTTATTCTCTGTCCTTCCTAAACCCGAAGCGTGCATGCTATTCCAGACGCGTCAAGCATACATATTTGTGATTAATCTTTCTACTAGTTAGCAAAGCTATTCAATCCGAAAATAGTCAGCCAATAGGTTTTACTGTACGTCGGATGCGTGTTCTTTTACAATTCTGCCCCATCTCTCAACTCCATTAATTAATGGGCATACGATGGTTATTCGGAAAGTAAGGAACGATCGGTCGCAAAATGGAAACCACACTGAAAATCAAATGAAGTTTCGTACAGATTTGTTGGTCAATGTCTCTATTATGCCCGTCGATCGCGTCACATCGTTCTTTTTAGTTCTGTGCACCCAGGGAGCACATAAAGATACCTAGAACAATAGTGTCTCCCGCCAAGTACGAGGGCCTGGGGGGAAATTTCGCCAGAATCTATGCAGCCAACATTACATAACTGTCGTGCGTTTTCTTCTTCAAGGGCAATGAAGATGCTCCTGCATCGTTTTCAATTGGAAATGTTTGATTACCCACAATACAACCAGTAATTGTCTCCGTCTAGTTTCATCTCTGCTCACAAGAACCGCTGGCTATAAAGACAACATTTTGGATAAATAATTCAAAAGCCAAGATCGCTTAAACACTGTTTAGTAGATGACCGGTTTCAACACACTAAAGGTGCCATCATCGGATCTGAATGTAGCTTAGGTTGCAGAAATCATTATATCCAAATGATTTATGCAAGTTAAGCTACATTCAGATCCGATGATGGCATCTTTAGTGTGTTGAAACCGGTCATCTAGTGAACAGTGTTTAAGCGATCTTGGCTTTTGAGTTATTTATACAACAGAGTGATCGCCCCACAATACATTATGTATTCACTGCACAACATTTTGGCACAGACAACGAACTGTAGGCCAGCGTAGAGAATTGGCGGAAAGCACTGGCGGCTGCCTTCTATAACGAAGGTATTGGAAAGTTGGTACAACGCTACGACAAACTTCTAAGTCGGATCGGCGACTATGGAGATAAGTTGTTGGAAGTTGTAGTTGTTGCAAATAAAACAGTTTTGATTTTCGCTGTGGTTTGTATTTCGCGACCTGTCGTTCCTTACTTTCCGAATAGCCCTCCTATATTCCAGTGGATGATAATTTAAGGAAGCGGATAATGACGGGTTCGATTAAGAACAGTTATTTTTAGTGGATCACAAACTTCGCTGTTTATCTTATTTATGGATTCTTCCGTCGCTTCTTGATAGAACAATTCCATATTGAGGGTTGAATAACACTTAGGCGATTTTTTGTTCTACTGATTTTTATTTGTATGAAATAGTTTTCGGCTTATTAAGCCATTTTCAGATAAGCCGCTATACCACATCGATCTTATCACGCTGAAACTCTAAACTGAACAAATGCGGCGCGAATAATCATATTCCAAACAAATTAAGTTTCATCCGAAGAGTACCGGCGCACGCCTCGTCCCAAACCAATCGCTGTGCTACTAACCTCAGACTGTAGTGAGAACTCTGCTAGACAGCCAAACCAAGTGTTAAATCAGAGGTAGTTGCAACATAGTAAGGGGAATGAAGCAGATCGTTAATTTTACTCTCGAATGTTACGCATAATGACAAATGTTAAACTATTTAAAATGGCTTGGTGTCCTACTGTGCGCTAATGTATTCGTCTGCTATACGCAATATCCTCCATAACCCATTTTTTATCTTCTGGATGTTCTTTTCCTACCACTTTTCGCATCAACAGCTCCTTCGAGCGCCAAGGTACCTGTTCCTGGATGCCATAGCACATGTCTCATTATCCTGTCATTTTTGCTGGTAAGGATCTTCCATGAACTTCCTTCTCACCTCTGCTTTCCAATAGTTCTTCGTTTCTAACGTTATCTGTCACTAATCTTTAAACACTTTTCGGTAGTATAGCACTTTAAATACTTATGGTTTCATATTTTGACTTCTCCTCGTAGTGGAGAATGCAGCCGATTGATGATTTACAATTATTATACAATTAATTAACCTATGGGTGCAAGGACGGTGTACAGTTACTTTATTGTAAAATCGATTTCGGGACTAGCATCTTCAGATGCACCTAATCGATTTGAGGTATTATTTTTTCCAGAATCGCAGCTGGCTTTCATTACCGATCACAACCGACAGGACTCGGGCCTACAGCATCACACAAAATGACAGCTCAGCGTTCGGCAGCAGACAACAACGTAGTGAGATGTAATAAAAATAAATTAAAAGTCTTCCTTGCGGTCAGAGGCTAATTTATTTATAACAGCTTCCAGTTTCTTTCTCTCAGGATGTCCGATTGTCTATGCTTTACTTCCATACAATGCTGTGCTCTAGACTTTCTCAGTTCCACGTCAAAGTCAATACCTGTACCGGTCTACTTCTATTGTAGTTTAGGTTAATTTCACACCCGAACAAAATTTTTGAATGACAATCTCCTGAAATGGCTATCGGAGCTTAGATTAGAATATTCTGTTTTTGCCTTTTTCACTACTGCAAGAAGGTTGTTTCAGCTGTGATCCCCGTTCAAACTAAAATACTTGAAGTGCTGCCTGCGCAGTCTCTGGGCCACCCAACTGCGTTTTAACGATGTGTGACAGACATAAATTTTTATTGTAACCCAAATATGTTGCGTTCTTTCTACGAGTTTATAGCACACACTAGAAAATGGATACACAGCTGAAACAGTACATTAGTGAAAAATAAAAATACATTCCAGTCAAAGTTACTGCAGCAAATGCGGAAGGTCATTGTCGTTCAGAAAATTCTTCTGAGTCCTCGGTGCTTCGGCCATTGTGTGTGAGACTGCTTCTTACCGTGTAGAATGCGTTTACTGCTTCTAATAGTGCGTCGTCCTCAATGATGTCTTTATTCTCCTTTCTGATTCTCTTTATCACCTTCGCCTTTGTTTTATTTTATCCATAAGCCTTATTTTGTTCCAACAATTCTGTCCATTCACGGGCTTCCGCCTTCCTTACATTCTGTCAGAACATCTAAGCAGCTTTTTTTATTTTTTTTTTATTTTTTTTCTTTGGGTACGAGTGGGAGGGAGGGAGGAAGGAGGCATCAGCCATCTGACTCGTTTGGTGTGGCCTACCACAACTTCCTCTCCTCTGCCAACCTATTCAACTCAAGAGTAGTAGTTACACTCACAACGTCGTCAATTATTTGTTGTTGGAAGTTGTAGTTGTTGCAAATAAAACAGTTTTGATTTTCACTGTGGTTTGTATTTCGCGACCTGTCGTTCCTTACTTTCCGAATAGCCCTCGTATATTCCAGTGGATGATAATTTAAGGAAGCGGATAATGACGGGTTCGATTAAGAACAGTTATTTTTAGTGGATCACAAACTTCGCTGTTTATCTTATTCATGGATTCTTCCGTCGCTTCTTGATAGAACAATTCCATATTGAGGGTTGAATAACACTTAGGCGATTTTTTGTTCTACTGATTTTTATTTGTTTGAAATAGTTTTCGGCCGCTATACCACATCGATCTTATCACGCTGAAACTCTAAACTGAACAAATGCGGCGCGAATAATCATATTCCAAACAAATTAAGATTCATCCGAAGAGTACCGGCGCACGCCTCGTCCCAAACCAATCGCTGTGCTACTAACCTCAGACTGTAGTGAGAACTCTGCTAGACAGCCAAACCAAGTGTTAAACCAGAGGTAGTTGCAACATAGTAAGGGGAATGAAGCAGATCGTTAATTTTATTCTCGAATGTTACGCATAATGACAAATGTTAAACTATTTAAAATGGTTTGGTGTCCTACTGTGCGCTAATGTATTCGTCTGCTATACGCAATATCCTCCATAACCCATTTTTTATCTTCTGGATGTTCTTTTCCTACCACTTTTCGCATCAACAGCTCCTTCGAGCGCCAAGGTACCTGTTCCTGGATGCCATAGCACATGTCTCATTATCCTGTCATTTTTGCTGGTAAGGATCTTCCATGAACTTCCTTCCTCACCTCTGCTTTCCAATAGTTCTTCGTTTCTAACGTTATCTGTCACTAATCTTTAAACACTTTTCGGTAGTATAGCACTTTAAATACTTATGGTTTCATATTTTGACTTCTCCTCGTAGTGGAGAATGCAGCCGATTGATGATTTACAATTATTATACAATTAATTAACCTATGGGTGCAAGGACGGTGTACAGTTACTTTATTGTAAAATCGATTTCGGGACTAGCATCTTCAGATGCACCTAATCGATGTGAGGTATTATTTTTTCCAGAATCGCAGCTGGCTTTCATTACCGATCACAACCGACAGGACTCGGGCCTACAGCATCACACAAAATGACAGCTCAGCGTTCGGCAGCAGACAACAACGTAGTGAGATGTAATAAAAATAAATTAAAAGTCTTCCTTGCGGTCAGAGGCTAATTTATTTATAACAGCTTCCAGTTTCTTTCTCTCAGGATGTCCGATTGTCTATGCTTTACTTCCATACAATGCTGTGCTCTAGACTTTCTCAGTTCCACGTCAAAGTCAATACCTGTACTGGTCTACTTCTATTGTAGTTTAGGTTAATTTCACACCCGAACAAAATTTTTGAATGACAATCTCCTGAAATGGCTATCGGAGCTTAGATTAGAATATTCTGTTTTTGCCTTTTTCACTACTGCAAGAAGGTTGTTTCAGCTGTGATCCCCGTTCAAACTAAAATACTTGAAGTGCTGCCTGCGCAGTCTCTGGGCCACCCAACTGCGTTTTAACGATGTGTGACAGACATAAATTTTTATTGTAACCCAAATATGTTGCGTTCTTTCTACGAGTTTATAGCACACACTAGAAAATGGATACACAGCTGAAACAGTACATTAGTGAAAAATAAAAATACATTCCAGTCAAAGTTACTGCAGCAAATGCGGCAGGTCATTGTCGTTCAGAAAATTCTTCTGAGTCCTCGGTGCTTCGGCCATTGTGTGTGAGACTGCTTCTTACCGTGTAGAATGCGTTTACTGCTTCTAATAGTGCGTCGTCCTCAATGATGTCTTTATTCTCCTTTCTGATTCTCTTTATCACCTTCGCCTTTGTTTTATTTTATCCATAAGCCTTATTTTGTTCCAACAATTCTGTCCATTCACGGGCTTCCGCCTTCCTTACATTCTGTCAGAACATCTAAGCAGCTTTTTTTTATTTTTTTTATTTTATTTCTTTGGGTACGAGTGGGAGGGAGGGAGGAAGGAGGCATCAGCCATCTGACTCGTTTGGTGTGGCCTACCACAACTTCCTCTCCTCTGCCAACCTATTCAACTCAAGAGTAGTAGTTACACTCACAACGTCGTCAATTATTTGTTACATATATTCCGTGCTCTGTCTTCCCCTACAGTTTTTCCACTCTACAGCCTCCTCTAGGATCATTAAAGTTACTCCCTGATGTCGTAACACATACCCTATCACCATGTCCCTTCGTGTGGTGGATCATTCCACATGTTTCGACCTTCGCCGATTCTTCGAAGAAACTCCTGAGCTCTTATATTATCAGTTTCTTATCTTATCAGTCAACCTAAGTTTAGCATCTTTCCACAACACCGTATCTTCTTCTGAACTTCCCCCACGGACTATGATACACTTGCATACAGTGCTATAATCCAGACGTTAATCTCAGGAATGTTTTCCTCAAATTAGGACCAATGTTTGCTACAAGTAGACCTCTTTTGCCCAGGAATGCCCTATTTGCCTGTGCTAGTCTGCTTTTTTATGTCCTCCTTACTTCTATCGCGGAAGAATTCGTTTACTACCTCCCCAGTAACATGCGTCACATAATAGAGGATAATGTAGAATGCGGCTGAATGCGATATTGAGGCCACTAAAGCTGATCAGTTGCAGTGGTCATACGAAGCTTCTCTTCTACTTCTAATCCTTTGATGCTAAAGCTTTCCAGCAAATGGATCTGTTTGATACAAGATTCCGTTTCTCACCTAGGAGTGCACGGGGAGGTAGATATTGTTGTTAGGTGAAAGAGGCCACCCATAAATCGATGTAGTATATCTAAACAGGACACATGCTGCTCCTTCACTTGCAATAACCTCTGTGTTGATGAACAGCGTCAGACTATGGTGGAAAAAAGACAGAGAAGAGGTTCCACTCATCCTCGCCCTTGTTTCTTTTTTTATCTCTGAGAGACATCCCTACGGCGCCAATCTTTCCAGGGTAAGTAAATATACGAGGGGTGATTGATCCAACGATGAATCTCAGGCCCTGCTCCTTCTGACCACTTTGAGACACACGTCTACATCGATATTTCATCAGTGAGAGGGTTCTCGAACGTGTACTACTTGTTTAGATTTCTGGTTCGTCAGAGTTTATATGTCGTGAGAACAGTCAAATGTTCAAATGTGAGTGAAATCTTATGGGACTTAACTGCTAAAGTCATCAGTCCCTAAGCTTACACACTACTTAACCTAAATTATCCAAATGACAAACACACACACCCATGCCCGAGGGAGGACTCAAACCTCCGCCGGGACCAGCCGCACAGTCCATGACTGAAGCGCCTGAGACCGCTCGGCTAATCCAGCGCGGTTGATAACAGTTCATTCCTTTCATTTCAGAGTCTCTCTCTCTCTCATGTGCGTGACATCCTCAATTAATATTTTATCTCATTCTGGCTGGCTTATTTACTGTTTTGGTTTGTGGTCAATCAGTTATATTATTTCAGCTTTTGTGCTGGGTTCTTTCATTGTATCTGTATTTTAATAGTACATTTTAAAGTAAACACTACATTTGTCATTCATATTTTGCACTCCAAGGGTTGATACTCGTGCACTGTGTGTGTGTGTGTGTGTGTGTGTGTGTGTGTGTGTGTGTGTGTGTGTGTGGTAGGGGATGGTGAAGTAGAGCGTAACTTTAACTAGCAGTCTATGTGAGAATATTTGCAGTTTATGTGTTTGAGTCACATTCAGCTATAAATTTGTTTTTTAGGTGGGGTGACAACAACTGCAATGCTGTACACCAGAAAATGATAATATCGATTGCCGACCAGAAGCGAGGAGAAGTTACTGATCAAGTGTACAATTGTTACTCTGCGGAACTCTTCCAGAATCTTAGCAGAATTATATACCGCCAATTAGCCTCGATAGTAATCCAGTGTAAATGTCGATACGGTCTGCAATCAGTGGTAGCGGCGTTAAATGCCAACACGTACGGCAGAACGACTCATGTGGTTTGACCCCGTCAGTACCAAAGGACAATAAGGATGTGTACGCCAATGATGCAAACAGTTGCTGCCTATTCATCGATCATAGTTCTGACATTGATGCTGCGCTTGATAATGGAAGCAAGGCTTGAGAAGCATCAGGACACATTCATAGGATTCGCGGAACTGAAAAAAGCGTGCGACAATGTAAACTGGTGCAAGATGTTCTAAGTTCTCAGGAAAATAGGCACATGCTACAGGGAAACACTGAAAATATACAATATATAAAAGCACCAAGAGGGAGCTATATGAAGCCTAAGGACGAAGTGCTTTCATTAAAAATGGTGTGAGACGGGAATGTATTATATCGCCCCTACTGTTCAATGTACACGTCGGAAAAGCAGTTACGGAATAAAAGGAAGGTTCCAGAGTGGTATTAAAATTCATGCTGAAAGTATTCATTAGTTTCGCTGTGAAATTAAGGAAGAATTGAGGACCTGATTATTGGTGTGAACAGCCCAATGGGGGCACATTATGGACTGAAGGTAAACGATTGAGGATAAACTGAATAAAAACAAGAGTAATCAGTAGGAGAAATGAGATTAGCGAGAAATTTAACATAAAAATTGGGGACCATGAAGTAGACAAATTTAAGGAATTCTGCTACCTTCGAAGCAAAATAACTTATGACGGACAAAGCAAACAGGACACAAAAAGCAGACTAGCAAAGGCAAAGAGGACGTCCCTGGCCAAGAGACGTCTACTAGTATAAAATATAGGCCTTAATCTGAGGATCAAATTTTTTGTAATGTTCATTTGAAGCACACTATTGTATCGAACTGAATCATCAATTGTGGGCAAAAGGAAAAGATAATAAGAGAACAGTTGTAGGTGCAGCGCTATAGAAGGTTGTTGAAAATCAAGTGAACGGCTTAGATTAAAGCTCTGCACGGAATCGGCGAGACAAGGAACACAAGGAAAACATTGACAAGACGATAAAGCGTGTGTCGAGACATAAAGGAAACACCAAGGTCTTGAGAGTGCTGTAGAGGGCAAATAATGTAGTGGAAGACAGAGACGAAATTATCCAAGAAATAACAAAGGACATTGAGTGCAAATGCTTCTCTAAGATGAAGAGGTTTGTACAGGAGTGGAATTTATGGCTGTATCAAATCAGTCAGAACCACGATAAGAAGAAAAGGTATCTATTCTCATAGGCAGATTCATTCGTTGATCACTTGGAGTGCTCTGCTGTGACTTTTTTGGGCTTCTCGACTCTCATGGAAGACCGGCATACAAGCATTATGCTGTCACGTGCAGACCATTCTCTGCTTCGCAATCTACGACTCCGTGATGGATACTCTTCCAATGACTGTCAGATACTGCAGCGCAGAATTACGCAGATAGAAACTTTATTTCATTGTGCGAAATTGTGGTCGGTTTTCTTCTGTCTACTCTGTATTCTGTGCTGTGTGTTTTTCTTAATAAACTTATCTAGTGCCGTGAAACAACAGTAAAATACGAATGCGTTAGCAAAACTAAATAACTCGTGGACCGGTATTCTGACTTCATGCTTTTGACGAGGAGTAATTTCGCCAATATTTATCCGTTTTGAAACGAAAACTAATCCCTTACGAATCCGCAAGAGGCTTTGTTCTTTACTAATCAATTCAGGCGTTCTATAAATATATTGGTTTAATAACTATCACAATTACCTTTGGAGTTATAGCTTAAAAACACATTTATTATTTGGACAAACTATGCAGTCAATTTCACATGGCCACGGTGAATTTGTGGCTGAAAGGAAAATCAATAGCAGAACTGCACTGTGTTAATAGATAACACAATACTTTATTTTTCACGTGATTGGTAGGTGCACAGGTGACTGTTCTTGCCACATACCAAATTATGTCTTAAATATCAATTGTCACAATTTTTATCTACTTTCAGTGTTGAAGTAATATATTACACAATTGTAGGCTAATCACCAAAATGAAAAAAATCACGAAGACGGCATGCAACAAACGTCAAGTACACTACACATTTCAGTGATACGATGATGATGTTTGGTCTGTGATTCACTCAACTGCGCGGTCATCAGCGCCCGTACAAAGTCGCAATTTTTACACTATCCAATTTTGACAGAATCCAATCTAGCCACTCCCACGAATGATGATGATTAATTGATGAAGACTACACAAACACCCCGTCTCCGGGCAGAGAAAATCCTCAACCCGGCCGAGAATCGAAACCGCGACCCCATGATCCAGAGGCTGCAACGCTAGCCACTAGACCACGAGCAGAGGACGACGTTTCGATGTGCAAATGATTAGTGTCTCAGCACTGCCACGACATTTGATCAAAAGTATCCTGACGCTCCTATGTAATGCGGATTTAACCACCAGATGACACGAGAGGCGTACCGTCCAGTCTAAAAGGAGTAGAAAAGCAACATCAGTTACCTGCAGGACAGGCGTCTGTTTGTACAAATAGATGGGAAGAAATCCTCATCGAAACTGTCTCGCCTGGCATCCCACAGTGAGCGGTGATATTTCCATGCCTGTTTAATTTGTATATTAACAACATTGCCACCATTCAACAAGTCACCGCCAGTCTGTACGCCGATGACACGGCCTTCCTAGACTCTGGGAACATCGAACGACTTGTCAACAGGGTGCAGCGACAACTTGTCGTCACCGAACAATGGCCGACCGGTGTGGCCGAGCGGTTCTAGGCGCTTCAGTCTGGAACCGCGCGACCGCTACGGTCGCAGGTTCGAATCCTGCCTCGGGTGTGGGTGTGTGTGATATTCTTAGGTTAGTTATGTTTAATTAGTTCTAAGTTCTAGGGGACTGATGACATCAAAATTTAAGTCCCATAGTGCTTAGAGCCATTTGAACTGATATTAAATGAAACAACAAGTTTCCTGTTACCAGTAACCGTTTATTTATCTCCAAGACTCGTTTCAAAGGTTTAAACCTGCATCATCAGGTGGATTTACATTCGTTAGTATGACATTTGTGAGTGTAATGTGTTGCGATTTTTTGGAGGAACTTGTGGCACTGTCTAGTGGGAAGAAAACACTATTTCAGAACATGGTTTTGGTTTTCTTTTGACAAAAAATTAAATGTATATCTAACGGTAACCATAAAATAAGTAAAATAGAGTACCTCCAGTGATCACAGGTTCCTTTCACTGTCGTAACACATCACATGCGTCTGGAAACTATTGGATGCAAGGATCGAGTAGCAGAAGAGAAAACATTATCACAAAGTACGATGTATATTCTTTGTACTTTGTAATAATGTTGCCGCGACTTCAATCTCTGCTGTGGCCCAAACTAAACCGGCTGTGCTCGATTTGGTAGCGGAGGGATATGATGTTTATAATGTAGATCCTGAACTACGGTGCAACCTGAAGTTAAACACTTGGAATTACTAGAGGGGAAGGAGATCTGTTAATCTATATTTAAAATAAATGCCGAAAATGGGAATCGAAACTATATCTCACGACAAAGAAACTACGGCCAATGGACCAGACCACTAAAGCCCACATTTGTTACCTTTGCTATTGTATCGTACCGTATTATGCGCTTAGCTTACAAACAAGGCACATTGAAGTTCTTTATTAACTAGTTAATTGTCAGCAGACTTCTCACACGGAAATCATGCTAGTCTCACGTCAGCGGGATCTAAAGATTCGAAACCTTTTTGAAATTTTCAAGATTTCAAGAATTTCTTAGGTATAGAAATACAATTCAAGAGTATGATGTCGCCAAATATTTCGATTATTACTGCCATTATCGCTACTAATTTACCAAAAAGATTCAACAGCCTAGATAACATAAATATATCATTATTTAAGAAAACCAGTGTCGACAGCGTTTGTTGTTATCTTCAGGTCTAAAAAAATATTGTTATGAAACGTGTTCATTTTACTTGGGACCTCACGCCATGTTGTCATGTGGGTAAAAATCAGCACATTATACAAAGTTCGTCATAACTAAAATATTTAAAAATAAAGCACCTTGTGCAAATGACCATGTCCATCACGGATGCTTGTTACATCACAAAAAAAATCTAGGTTGTTGAATTTTTTTAGCAAGTAACAGAGATCGCTCCTTCAGTCCTCTCGAAATGAGAAAATTCGCTATTTAACGTCTTCATTCTGCTGCTGCTGCACACGTGCTTGAACGAAACATGTAATGCTTCTTTATCATTTTTAGACGCAGTGATCCAGAAACGCGGAAATATTTAGTTCGTAGCAAATTGTTGCGGCGTACTGAGGGACTCGACCGTCGCTTTTCCATGCATTACTACTCGAAATACTGGAGGACGGAGTGCTGCCTTCTCTTCGTCAGAGATTTTGAGGAGGCAGAATAATCTTCCAACTTCACCGTTCTTCAGTCCATGTAGCAAACTGTGTAAGACACTAGTTTCAGATGAACAGACACCTTGAACTGTTGGATTGGGCTACCAAAGGTGCTGACCTCAGTCCTGTTGAGCACCCATGGACGGAGATGGAGGAAATTATTTGGTGCAGAACACCAGCACCGACAACGAAGACAGCGCTGTCCAAAGCAGTTCATGACTCATAGGGAGGGTTGTCACAGACTAACAGATTCACCCGAACACTTGTTGCCTCTATTCGCCAGCGGCTAAACGTAGATGTAGAGGTGTACGGAAACTGGACAAAGTACCGAATTATTGTATTGTGAGGGAAAAATTGTTTGTGATAAATAACGATCTGTACTCCCTCTAAGAAGAGAAAAATTCGTATGTCTTGTCTGTTCGTTTTATTTTTTTATTTTTATTTTATTTTTTAAATAAGAAGCGCATTTTATTAATAAAACTAGGATGTCACTTTACTCCTTTCAGCGGTTAAATAGACTCTTGACTAAATTATTTTACGACCTTAGATCAAACTATTTTCTTTTCTGTCAGATCGAGCATGGAGTCAATGCTGGTGAAGGTGTCAAAGAGAAAGTATTTACTTGTTTTATGTCGACAAAAAGAATATTAATTTGTGTTCTCTTTATTTACATGCAAGCAGGACGCCAATAACGACGGAAACACAAAAGAAATATCATTTTCTTTTAATACCAGCCAGAAATAACAGTTCCTAAGGAAAAAAGGTGGTGCAAGACGGGTGGTGCAGACGTAATACTTTAAAATTCCGAATACTAAATAACACTCGTTGTCCTCATAAATTAATAACCCTTACCACCAATTAAATTTCATAGAAGTGACTGGGTTTTAAACCCATACCTGCAGATTAGGAACTGACCGCTTTAACCACTACGCTGTTCTACCAGTCGCATACGCTGCTCTTACGAAATGGTGTCATATCGTCTGTAATGTCACAGCTTCCTCATGAAAAAGTTATGATACGTAGAGTTAAAGCGGTGCAGTACGTCTTCGACGGAA
Organism: Schistocerca americana; assembly: GCF_021461395.2. Taxonomy (NCBI): domain Eukaryota; kingdom Metazoa; phylum Arthropoda; class Insecta; order Orthoptera; family Acrididae; genus Schistocerca; species Schistocerca americana. The sequence goes on along the minus strand of NC_060121.1, from coordinate 351,174,810 downwards.
ACACAGACGGTTCACCTGAATGAAATCCATGAACGGAGTTACGAAGAACATAAGATACTTGAAAGTGGCGCCGTAGACTATCGGGTTTCATAAGATCTACTTGTTTTCAAAATGCCGTTTGAGGCAGAATGTGAGAACATAACAGCCGCTAATGCAATGTCGTAAAATTTCAACACAGTGATGGCGAAGTTACACATATGGCAAAGCTCAAGCAGAAAATGGATTGAGAATCTTTGAAGCATGTATTCTATCACCATGGTTGACATGTGTCAGAAAATGCAGTATAATTGTGTGCTTATCTCACCTGTCTCACGACGAAAGTTTTATGTAATGAATTAAAACTTGTTGTTTCAGTCACAGATGTAAATTGATTCAAGTATAGCACAGAGTAATCAAGATTTATATTTACAGGGAAAACATATCTCCTCTGATACAGGTGCAAAAGAAAGATATGAAAAATTGTGCAATTCTACTATTCAACACGTTTTTCGGCTCGACATTTACCTCACTATATTCATTGCTTCCATAATGTTTGTCACGAGTGATGAAGCCCTAAGTGACCAACAGCACACAAATTACTGCCATTAATGGTCCCGTGGAGTCTTTTCTGAGCATTTTTTGTGAAGTAACTCACCACTTTCTAAACAGATACTTCTGCTCAATCCTACAATGTACTGAATGGGGTCATGAGATGGCGTATAGTGCAGAGCTTGTCTTATTATTCAGTCAGTGAATTTTCTTCTGGTAGTCTGCAGATCGAATAAAGAAACCAGGAAACAAACTTAAAAATCGCAGCATTTCTCCACCGATATCCAAACCGACTCGTATATCAGCCAGCGCAGTGAAAATCGAGCATGTTACCACTAAACCAACATCACAATGCTGAGTATATCTCTTTCCATTACGTCTACAGTTAAAAGTTAAACCTGGTTTCAGACAATGAACTTTACTCACTCAACATGACATCTTAAACGGAAAACATTTAGAATATTTCACTGGTGTGACAAGAAATTACAGTAATAGCCATAAAACCTTGCCTTAGAGACGAGTTCCGAGTCATTCACTTAAGGTGACCAACATTCCCAATTGCTCCTCAGAATTTTATGTCTAGCCATATGAAGGATCTGATAACACTGCAGGATGTGGAAGTGTATGGAGGAAGTTCTGTCAGTCTTCATGAGATGTTATGTAAATGTATCTGATGGTTGTGTAATGGAAGCGTCGTGCTCTGTAAACATAAAGTCGCTCCTTCGAGTTCACTTCATACCCTAGTTTATTTAAATCAGATACCGGATATCTCCTAAGGTTATCAGCTTTATGGAACAGAAACCTGTCATGTGAATAAACAGTTTTGCCATCAAGGCGGATTATAGGTATCATTGTATAACCAGTAATTGCGGTATCTCATCAGACATTATGTCTGTTTTTGCATGGTCTGGTAAGAGACAACAGTTCGCGTCTCAAACAAGTGGCGACCAAGCGTCGACATACCCAAAGCATAAGTCAATGAGTCGTATTTGCATTTCTGTAACTGGTTTTAGAGACTACAGGTTCCTTACTAATAATACTCAGATGCACCAACCGCAGAGTAAACAACGCAAATCATTATCACAATTATTAAGCGTACTGAAACCGCAAAGCTTATCGCCAGACATGTTTCACATTTTTAGAACATCTCTAGTAGTTATGAGTAGGCAACACATCTTCTTTATAATAATAGACTTGGAAAACATTTTTCTTGACGTCATGTCTACGACACTATCCGTGAAAAGCAGGCACGCAAAGTAAGATAATCGATTGCCCACAGGAAAACATCGTAATCTACAAATAGCGTGAAGTTCCAAATCAAGAAAGGCTGCTAAGCATGAAACCATTAGAAAAGACAGAAAATGCAGACTCTAAATTCCGTTGAAACTTAAACTAGTGAATGCATGCAGCGCAACATCACTTCCAGCTTCTGCTAACGCATAAGGACAAGCAGTTGTTATCGAAAAGCGGAAAAAGGAGCTCAAAACGCTGAAAGTAATTCAAGAATAACTCATGCTTTAGTATAATTGTCATTCAGTCCAAAAACACTAAAAGGAGGATACGTATCAGCCTTTCGTTATAGCCTTTGGCTACAACAGAAGTAGCACTCAGCTACTGAGGACTCAAGAACGTGAAGAAAATTCTCTCATTAGTTTAGTACAGAATAAGGCAGAGAGAAGCAGATTAATTACTTACTTTATGTTTAATTTAACATATTGAATAACATTTCAAGCATGTTTCGCTCATCGTCAGGCTCTTTTGCATACAGAAAACTGTTATAAAAAGATAAAGTTTCTTAATCTAACTTAACATAGAACTGTTTTGCTCACTGTTTGCTGCTGGAGCGGCTATTTGAGTATTTGGGGGTGGGTGTGTCAGTGGGTGGCGGTGACATTGGGTGGCCAGAAATCAATGTCCAATGGTGCCTTCTGCTGTGGAGCTGTGTCTCGTTGTGATTGACACAATATTCTGTTGGGATACAATTTTGCAGCAGTTATTGTTGTGAGGTATTGTGCGATACACTTTTTGTGTGTCAATTATTCACTTATGAATTAGGCTTCCCAGACTTTATTTGCTTTCCTGGTACCCGGGAGGAGCTGTTACACTGCTTAATCTGAGACTGTATTGGACGTAATTTCCCAAGAGAATTCTCGTTCCTAAACCTAGAAGTGTGAGGGAAGAAGCAGGTTTCCTACGATGTAATTGACGAGAGATGGTAAATTTGCCCCTTCTTGCTGTTGAAAACTTGAAGTTTCCGACCAATGTTACGTATTACGCACGAATTTTTCAGAAAATTTCATCAAATTTACAAGTAAATATCTAGGGAACTGAGCGTCCCAGTCCCAGAAGTCAGTCGGCTGTCACTGAGTGCCAAACATTTTTCGGATGTCACTTTATATGGATCTGTTTTCTGAGCAATACAAGTGAGTTGAGAACATTTGTTTTGCTATCTGTGTAATGGGGCTTTAATGGCATCCTTTGTTTACCCAATATTTAGTGTCGGCGCTAAAAACATGTCAAATACATGTGAAACAGAGTGTAGCGAATATTTGTTCAAATAACTAATGGTCAGCACATTTCAGAACAGTGGAAGTAACATTGCAGCAAGTTAATTACTCAACTAACTGTAATATATAGAATCTGTGTTACGGCTGTCACTTCAGTTGCGTATCAGACGATCATTTGCTAAACAAATATGAGCAGAATTTATGTAGTTACCACAAGAATGCACTCTGTGCCTGCTTGATGGTAATTAGATAGCTGTTACATACAGTAGATTGCGAAGATTGACGGGTGTTTCCCTTCTAATGTTAGGAGATTTTGGTTCCATTAATTGCTTGTTCTTGAGGTTAATATGAGTCGGCATATCAAGGCAGATGCTCATAGTCACAAATCAACCCACAGCATTTGCTAGCTTGTGGAGAGTTGTTGGTCATAAGAAGCGACAACCCCGTCTCGCCATTTTTACCTAGGCAGGCAGCGTTAGATTAAGTGCACAACCTTTAATGTCATTCAGAACAGGTGGACCACGTACCGCCTCAACATTCTCTGAGAATCCATACCATTCTGATCTTGCAGTTATAACTATCATCTACTCGTGATGATTACAATATAATCGCTGCTGATGCTTTGCTAAGAAAAGTGAAAAGGCCTTTTGAATGAGAATTTCCATTTTCCGTTCTACTCGAGTTCTTATAGTTTTATCATAATTAATGTATTATACTTTCACACACTAACGTGTCCTTTCGACCATCAGAATATTTGTATGCTAATTATCAAAGTGTAACTGCTGGAACATGCGACTACTTCAAGTAAACCTCCTGTATGTGTTGAATATGACTCGGAATCTGACTTGCCGAAAGATGGTTGGAATGCTCTGATAATTGTTCCCTGCAGTATCAATTCTGCAAAGAGTTGTGGTAGCTGTCAGTCAGTACTGAATGAAGACATACACAAAGATCTTCACAGCTGTAGCGGCTACTCTCCTTTCTTAAATGTTCCACTTACTGTCAATAGTACTATAACATAAGGCTAATTATGCTGCGAAACCTGATGCTTGCAACTCTATCAATAAGCATCTGCAAGCGGTAGTAGACCCTAACGCATGAAAGGAATAGGACTTGATTCTTGTAACACTTTCGATCGAGACTATGATAAGGATATGGTGTCAAATTACAATTCAGAATCCTAAGCGGTCTATTTCCTCACATCACAATAACCAAAGTTGTATGACATGAGAGGAATAAATGAATTACGTGCTTTTCGTAAAAAGTATTACGTTGAGTACTTCTATCAAGTGCAAAACAGCTCCTTAATTCTTTTTGTGTATGACGTAAATTTTGGTATCACCTCATCTTACTTTGCCAGAAGATTTTTTTTTCTTGGAGTCAAAAGAGAGTGGACATTATCATGCTTTAATTTTTTGACGTCTAATGACATGATGCTGGCTCCACCTGTTCCGTCAGATATGCAAATAAAGATTCGCTTTGGCTACTCGAAGAACGCGCATAATTCTGTAGAAAACATGCTTTTTTCTCCATTGATTGTTGCCAAGTTTAGGAACCAGTATTCTGTGTAATAGTTACGTCCAAATCAGTATCTGATTAAGCAGTGCAACAGTGTAATGTTACAACACAGCTCCTCAAGGGGAACGAAAAAGCAAATGAAGTTTTGGGAAACCTAAATCATAAGTGAACAATTGACGTATAAAAAGTGTATCACACAATACCTCACCATTATAACTGCTGCAAAAGTATCTGTTCCCCACACGGGTTATGGTATCAGTCACAACGAGACACAGCTCCATGTCAGCAGAAGGCATCCCTGGACGTAGATTTCTGGCCAGCCCTCACACCCCCACCCTCAAATACTCAAATAGCCGTTCCAGCAGCGAACAATCAACAAAACGGTTCTATGTTAAATTATATAAAGATAATTTATATTTATGTAATAATTTTCTGTATTAATAATCGCCTGATGATGATGAGCAAATATTCTTGAAATGCCTTGCAATATGTTAAATTAAATGTAAACTAAATAATTAAACTGTTCCTCTTTGCCTTACTCTGTACTACAGCAATGAGAGAATGTTCTTCACGGTCTTGATTCCTCAGTAACTGAGTGCTACTATTGCTGTAGCCAAACCCCACTGGAATAGTATGTTTGAAGCCAGAATTTTTCCTGAAGAAGATAGCAAGAAATTTAAGTAACAGATTCCCACGGAACCCTTAAATTGGTACTACAGTGCCATATAGGTCAAAAGTTGTCTTGCATAATCGTCAAATGACTGATGGAGTATGCCACAGTCCACCGGCTGTTATTTATTAATTCAAAGGTGATTATCTGTCGTCTATTTTCACAATTATTCGAATAATGGATGTGGAAGAGTGGAAACATTGGTTGACCACCCATGATTTCCATACAGAATATTCCTATTTAACTTCAGTATTTCTCTTCAGAGCAACGGCTAAATATCAAGTTAGGAAAGCTGTTAAGAAGTTGGTAAAGTTGTGCATAAATCTGCGTTTGGTGTCATGATCTATGAGACATTCACAGTGGATGTGGTTGGGTTGGGGCTGTGAGTGAGCGTGAGCGATGGTGGAGTAGACCATAACACTTGTTTAATGCCTCGGGATCGGGGTCACAGCCCTGCATTAGAAATTAAGTCATTGGCAGAAACATGCGAGCATAAAGCATTTTGTTGCTATTAATTGGCATGTACTGGGACTGCGTTGTGTTTTGGGTGAGGGATTGGTGGTGTTGATGCTATTCACGCACTCCTGAGCAATTCTTTGATAGGTAGAAATTAAATATGGTCTATAATCTAATGTAGTGGTAGTTGATGCTATGTTTCAGCAACATATGGACAGTTTTTGCAAATTCTAGAACCGTCTGCTCATCTGTGCCGCCCCAATAGAAGATGATAATTTCCATACGACTATTGCGGTACCCAAGTGGCGTCGTTAATGTTAAAAAATTAGGGGCTAAATTAATAACAGTTGCGCAAGAGATGCATAGAATCTCAATACGACCATCATATTGGTGAAACGTATTTTGGGTTCTTTCTGTCTTAAGCGTACTGCACATTGAAAAGCTTTTCAACTCAGGCGCTTATTGCTTTTATCGAGAAAGGATCAGCAGCCGATACATTTTAATCATAATGAAAAGATGATACGTATGTTTCTTTTAGTATTGATTGACTGAATGACAGTTTTACGCGAGAGTGAGTTAGTCGAGAATTACTGTAGCGGTTAGTGTTCCTTGTTCCACTTTCTGATATCAACTGCTTCTCCTTACGCGTTATCAAAGGCTGGAAATGAAATTTCGCTGCTTACATTCGCTAGTTTTGTTTTCAGCGGAATTTAGAGCCTGCATTTTCTGTCATTTGTTATGGTTTCCTTCTTTCTTGATTTGGAACTTCATGCATTTTGTAACTTGTGAAGTTTTCCTGTGGGTGTTAAGTTTTGCAATCGATGTTCTTACTTCTTGTGCCTGTTCTTCATGAATAGTGCCGTTGACATATATCTCAAGAAAAAAAAATTTCCAAGTCTGTTATTACAAAAAATATGTGCTTCCTATTCATAACTACTAGAGATGTTCTAAATATGTGAATACGTCTGGTGATGAGTTTTTCGTTTCAGTACGCTTAAGACACAAAAACACAATTGTGACAATTAATTATTTGCGTTGCTTAGTTCGCAGTCGGCGCATCTGAGTATTATTAGTGACGACGCTATAGTCTATAAATCCAGTTGCAGAAAGGCAAATAAGACTCACTGACATATACTTTGGGTATTTCGGAGATCGGTCGCCACTTCGTCGAAACACGAACTCTAGTCTCTTCATAGATCGCAAAAGACTGGTGTTTCCTGCTAGAAGTATAACTGAATATTGACTACAATCTAGAATATGTTTGGCAATCCTGTGGTCGAGCTACTTCCTGGGTGACACAGAATTAGCCTAAAAATATATTTAATATATTCCTATTATTTCCATTAAATTCTCTCATTTTTCATTTAAGGTGTGAAAATATCAATTGATGGTTATGAGTCAGCAAGTAAATACAGAGTGTATTGAAGTCAAAATCGAGTAATATGTTACTAATTCTTGCTGATGTAGGCACATCCTAGTTACAGATACTTTATGTTTCATTAACATAGACTTTCGTCTTAAGTATATTGTGTTAATATGAATTTAATTTGAATTAGTACAGTGCATGTTTTAACAGCGTTGTCCTTGTTTTATTCAATGCAACTGTAAACATCAGAGAGAAATTAATCATCGACAGTAGACTGTCTCGCATTATTTAAAAGTCTGACAATGCTCTGGTAGTTTAATGATCTCAAAAAACATACTTGAGCTGAGTTAAAGATGTCTTCAAACAAGGTTTGAAGAGCATTTTTGTCCAGAAAGGAATTTTCTGGACTGTTTTTCGATAAGACATATGAAAGGTAAACATCTGAGGGCAGAAGATAAGAAAAATAAAATTCGCAGTACTATTGCTCCTGACTTCTGAAACTTGACTAATGAAAGCAAATGTCACATGTTGCTTAAATAGTCGTACTCTGTCACATATGTCTGTTATTGGAGCTTCTTGAATGTGCATAATCATTCATGTCAGAACAATGTTTCTTGACGCAAATAAGTATTTTGCTGACGTGTTTTGCCCAAAAACCTCTCACCCCACACACAATATAAAGTTTCGGAGCTGTCACTGTTCCCTTCATCACTACACGGAAACCAATGCGAATAATATGTCGCAAACGTTAGACCTCTTTCCACTTGCGACTACATATTATATACTTGAACAACATTCTTAAGTTTCAGGGATTCAAAATCCAAATCGTAGCTGCGAGATAAATGTGAGAATTTAAAATGAGAAATTGACCGTTGATAAATACACTGAAAGCGCCATGTTACGTTCACGTAGTCGCAGACGACTGTCGTTGACGGTAGGCAGCCAATGGCCGGTAGCCGGTAGCTGGTAGCCGATAGCTGCTGTGGGGCGAAGAAATTCTCGAGAGTAAACTGTTCAGATCTTCACACAGCCACGAGATATTTAGCGGAATGCTCTCTGTAACTTTTTGGTTGCTGGCGAATTCGAAAATGAAACGAATTTTTTTTTTTAGGTTCCATCAGACTGGCAACGACAGCATATATCCGAAATACAAGTTAAAGAAGCTAGGAAAAGTAGTGAACACGAACACGCGACTTTGCGCTTACAGAGCACGAAGCTTACCACTACACCACGAGCAGATCCACTTCCGTAACATCTCGTGAAAACTGACAGAACATCCTCCGTACATATCCACATCCTACGTGTTACCAGATCCTGCATATGTCTGGGCTTAAAATTCTGAGGGGGCTGCCATGAATATTGGCTGCTATAAGTGAACGAGTCGGACTTCGCCTCTGAGGCGGCTTTCCGGCGGCCAGATTTTATGCCTATTACCGCACTTTCTTGTCACCTCAATGAAAGATTCTAAATGTGTTCTATTTCAAATGTAACATCCAGCCAGTAAAATTCATTGTTTGAACCCAGATATGACGTTTCGCATCTTAGCTAGTTTGCTCTCTAATGTCATGTTCCAAGTACTCTACATTACAACGTATGGACGCATTGAAAACAGGTATACTATAGCAGTGTCATGTTGGCTTAGTGAGCAGCGTGCGAACGGCTTATTCGCCGTCTCACCGATGGATATCGTTTCCACCACGCGGACAGCAAAGTGGTGTAGTGACTGTCGACCATGCAGGACTCGGCGTTCGGAATATCCGAATCTTCGAGCTGCCGTTTGAAGTTCCGGTCACGCTCGTCGTGAACGTGCTGCGGCCTTAAGGGGAAGTACTACGTCACGTGGAAGAAACTGCGCAAACATCTCCCATCGTACGTGACCGTTGCTGGCTGTCGCGCGATCGTCATTTATGACGGTCAACAGCGGACTTGTTCAGGTTGCGGGCAAGAAGGGCATGGACGGTCTGAATGCCTGCAACGACGCCTCGTCCAGATACTACGTGTAGACACGACGCCTACATCGCAACCGACAACGCTGCCTATCACATACGTTGAGGAAGCGGGGAACATGACAGACGCGGATGTTGTTCCGTTCCAGTTACCGACCCCCACGGGACTGGTTTCCGCGACCACGACCACGCAGCTTCCATCGAAAACGTCGCTGTGCTCGACAGCAGCGACCACGTCTGCACTCCGGCCGTGTGAGGAAAGAGAGCATCAGAAGGTAGATTTGTGCTCGGACACGGAGATGTGGAAGGTGCCTCCTGTTTGTCGTGATCCACAGCACGCGGACACGCGTTCCCGGAAGCAGAAGTCGCCCAAGCGACGAAAGAAGAGGAGGCTGTCTGCAGGAAATGTTTCGCGAGATGGTGACACGTTGCAGGAGGATGAGGAAAATCCATCTGCGGCCGGGGCTCTGGACCTCACTCCAACTCCAACGGTTCCTGGTTCGCTACTGGCAACGTCCCTCCCCCCCTCCACCCCGCCCCCCCCCCCCCCACAAAGACAAAGCCAAGTTGACGATGCTCAATTGACCGACGAGTCCCCTGGCGATTTTGCGGCTAAGACATCAGATGAACGTCATGTGTCGCCTAACGTACCACCCCTCAAGCCTGGTGATTGGGTGTCCGACATGAAAAGAATGATATAAGACTCGAGAAACAACCAGATGCCCGCGGCCGACGGATCGTTGGACGGACATCGAGTTCCTTCAAGAGGTACGGCCTGATCTACGTCTGGATGTTTATGGATACGACGGTGGTGGTGGTGGTACGGCCATACTACTACGCGATGGCATCGAACCAACGGATATTCAGTATTTGCCATCAGCGAGAGGCATTGCGCTCACCATCGGCGAAGTCCGCCTTGTGAATCTGTATGCCCCGTCTGGTACTGCGAAGCGTCGAGAGCGAACACTTATCACTCCACTGAGACAGCCCCATTGTTTCAGGGCGCTACAGAGCACTTCGCGGTGCGCGGGGACTTTGTGTCTTACGCCCAGAGGATCCCATCCCTCACCATGTCCCATGTCCAGCCCTTCATGCTGTGGTCAGGGATCTCGCTGTGCATGATACATGGACACTAATCGACGGTGACAGACGCGGATATATACACTTCATCAGTCACGCGGCCAGCAGATTGGACTATCGGTGCTGAGCTGTGGCCCACTGAATTCACCGATCATCAGGCCTTCATCTGCACCGTGACTCGGCTGCGAAAACAGACGAGCCGTAGTAGCGAACCTTGGTCTCTTAACGTCAACATTCTCCAGGAATAGCTTGCCGTGTAGCCGTCACTGTTACCTGGCACAAATGCGAGAGACGGCGTCATACTTGTGATTCCACAACACGATGGTGGACGTACTGCGCCAAACCAGCTCTTCGCTGCACGTTTATAGCGTATGGGCGAGACAGGGCGCTTTGGCTCCGATCGACCTCTGAGTTTTACTACACGATCTCGTACGAACTAGCATCGCAACAACTTTCGCCAGAGTGCCAAATGGCCGTCCACCGGACACAGGCACAGCTTCTGCACGGCTTACAAATTGGACGGCACGCGGACTAGAGCGAGACTGCAAGATTCCATCCCAGAGGAACGTGATTCTCTTTGTCAAATCGTCAGAGAACGGAGACACCGTGAGAGACGACTCATCACGGCAGTTATTTCTGCGGACGGGCAACGCGCTGAGACACACAACGCCATCTCCATATTATTACCGCACTCTCTATCAAGCAGATCAACGGCTGACAATGACACTGAGGACGTCCTGCACGACCTGCCACCTTCGGATAAGGCGGAAGACGACGCCACTTTCTTGGAGGCCATCACGTGGGAAGAAATGCACATGTTGGGCGCGAGAAACAAGTCCCCTGGACCTGATGGTCTTCCGCTTGAATTTTATAACACCTTTTCTGACCTGATGGGGGAAGTTTGGCGACAAATGTGCTGCGAACTCCTGGATCCGGACTTTCGCGTCCCCCCCGAATTTTTGGAGGGCATGATCATCCCTGTTTCGAAACCAAACGGGGGGTGCAGACCTCAAGACTTTCGGCCGTTGGCGTTAGTGAATTCGGATTACAAGCTGTTCGCCCGAATTCTTCGTTCTCGCCTCCTCGCTATTGCCAAAGATGCCATTCACGCTGACCAAACATGTCTGGCAAGGGGCAGTAATATACACACGGCGTAAAGCTCGTATACAGATGTGGTGGCGCTCATGTCGCCATGCCGCTTAGAAGGCGCCCTCGTGGCAGTTGACCTAGACCCCGCATTTGACAAGTTGAGCACCATTTCTTGCAGGCTGTCTTAGAGAAGATGGGACTGTCCCCAGTATCGGCAGCTGTGGTTCTCCGTCTCATCCATGGAGCCGCTTCGACAGTCCTGGTCAATGGCTATTGCTCGCCACAGTTCGCTGATGAGCGCTCAGTGCGACAAGGATGCTCTGTCAGTCTTTGACTTCGCCGTTGCCCTTCATGGTCTACGGCAGCGTTTGGAGGGAATTCGCTTCCGCAATGTGCATTTTAAATGTTGTGCCTATGCGGACGATGTAGTTTTCTTGGCGAGGTCGGCAGAAGACATAAGTACGGCGATCGGGTGGCTTCAGCGGTACGGCGAGATGGCCAGAAGCCGTATCAACTTGCGAAAGTCGCACTACAAGGATGTGGGCAGAGGACTGAATATGAGTACCCCAGTGCCCATTACCAAAGTCCCACCGACGAAATGTTTGGGGGTTACCTTCCGTGGGGACATGCAGCGTACAGCAGCAGAATACTTAATGTGATCCGCACGCAAGTTCGTCTCCATAACTTTCGAACAGCTGACTTGATCTGCGGGTACCTTTTGTCAACGTCTACCTCGCTCCGAAACTTAATCACTACACACGTTCTCCCAATGGCCGCTACGGTAGCTGCCAAGCTCCATGAGGCCTTAGGTCGTCAGCTAGAGTAGGGTGTTCAAGAACCGTTACGAGACGCTAACGTTGCCCACGCACGCAGGCGGCATTGGAATGATAAACGTACACAGCAGGGCGCGCGCTCTTTTCCTGCGGACGATGCATCGCCTCGTACTTCGGACAACGACACCCTCCCTGGTACACCGATTCAGGAGGTGGTACCTCAGTCCCTCCGGCCGCCGATTCCTGTTGGGCATATCACGCCACATTCGCACCTATCTGGTCAACATGAGTTATCTGTTGAATGTCCTACCGACTACGAGGGATCCTAGAACCAAGGACTTCTACCGCTACTTTCAACGGTCGCTGCCTGCTAATGTGGTTGAACGCTGCCATCCAGCGGTTAGTTGGAGACGGGTGTGGAGTAACATACACTCGCCTTTCCTTCCCACCACGGTTCAGGGCGCTGCGATATTTGATAACAACTGAAAAATTCCCCACCAGACAATGCTTAGATATGATACATATTGCCGAGGATCCTCTCTGCCCCAGATGCGCCGCTGTCGACACCGACATGCACCGTTTCGTTTGTGGTAGGGCCGTCGAATGTCGGCTCCTCACACGGCGCATGTTGGCACTGTTGCTGCGACGGACGCATCAGTCCGTAGAGCCCACCGAACTGATCCATCCCGACGTCACTTACTTCTCTGTTACTCGTCACAACGCCACGGTGTGGGTTTAGGGTATGGCATTGTCATACTTTTTAGTGAGACCGTTGCAGATTGTAAGATTTTTGTTATTATTTAACGAGCAATTACACGGTTTTACGGTGCAAAGCGCCCTCCAGACCTTTGGGGTGTACCGGGTGTGAGAAGAGACAGAGATATAGCACATGACGGACTGATGAGAGACATTAACGATAATTATGGGGTGTTTCATCCTACCTGAACGAGAAGACGACCAGGATATCCCATTGTCTGGCTGCTGTGGACACGCTCGAAAGTAGATATAAAAACAAAAATAAAAAAGGATTACAAATAAGAACAACAACAAAAAAGAAAAAGAAAAAATATAATAAAAGTATTGTACCCCTTCCTTTATCCTTTTCTTCTTTTTAATAAAGCGTTCAGAGGAATATTTAATTTTTGTTCGTGGGCGGAGCCTGAAGTGGTGGCAATCAACCGTCCTAGTTAGCTTTTAGGGTGAAAGTGGCGGTGCCACTAGCTTTTGATTTTAGGTTAGATAGATTTTTGGGGTAGTATGTGTGATAAGGGCCAACGCCTGAAGTGGAAGAGGTAATTAAAAGAAAAATGTTAACATGCTCGACTTTCACAGCGCTGGTTGATATACAAATCGGTTTGTATATCGTTGAAGAAAGACTTAAATTTTTGATTATTTTTCTGGTTTTCTTTATTCGATCTACAAACTGCAAGAACAAAATTCAGTGACTGAATCGTAAGAGAAGCTTTGCATCATAAGTCACCTCACAATCTCCATTCAATACATTTTAGAGTGGAGAGGAAGTGTGTTTCGGAAGTACTGGGTTACTTCACAAAAAACACTCCACTGGACCAGTAATGACAGTTATTTGTATGCTGTATGTAAGTTAGTGATTCATGACCCGAGACAAACGTTACGGAAGCAATTAACAAATTGAAGTAAATCTGGAGGTGAAAAACGTACTGAATAGCAGAGTTGCACGCTTTTTCGTATCTTCTTTTGTATCTGTATCAGAAGAGATACAGTTTCCTTGTAAATATGCATCTTGATTGCTGTGTGATATACTTGAATCCAATTACTTCGGTGACTGAAACAACAAGTTTTCATACATTACATAAAACTTTCGTTGTAAGATTGATATAAATATATAATTCTGCTGCATTTTCTGATACATTTCAATCATGGTGATAGAATACGTCCTTCAAAGATTCTCAATCCATTTTCTGCTCAAGCAACTGCCTTTTGAGTAGCTTCGCCATCATTGTGTCGAAATATTATGACACTTGCGTTAACAGCTGTTAAGTTCTCACACCCATCCACAAACGGCATTTCCAAAACAAGTAGATCTCATACAAGGTAGCAGAATATCTACGGCGTCACTTTCAATTACCTTATCTTCTTCTTCAGTCCGTTCATGGATTCCAGTCAGCTAGACTGTCTGAGTTTCGGTCGAAGACGTACCGCGCCGCGATCAGTTCATGTATCATTTCTTTTCGGTGGAGAAGGTGTGACATTACAGACGATATGATACCATTTCATCAGAGCAGCGATTGGCGGTCAGTTGCTAATCTGCAGGTATGGGTTTAGAACCCTGTCATTTCCATGAATTTTAATTGGTGACAAGGGTTATTAGTGATAAGGGTTATTAGTTTGTGAAAACAATGAGAATTATTAAGTATTCGTAATTTTAAAGTATTACTTTTACACCACCGGTCTTGCGCAACCTTTTTCCTTAGGAACTGTTATTTCTTGTTGGCTTTAAAGAATATGATTTATCTTTTGTGTTTTCGTTGTTATTGGCGTCCTACCTGCATGTAAATAAAGAGAACACCAATTAATATCATGCTTCGTGTTTGCCTCAAACTTTTTGATTAAAGGTCACAAAATAATTTAAAACTGAGCTACTGAAAAGAGTGAAATGACGGCCCAGTTTTTATTTATAATGTGCTCCTCTTCTTAGGAAAAAAGAAATAAAAATACTTATCCAGAAAAATAAAATTCGTCATAACGTCTAAAGTTCAAACATGTGCACAAATTATTGCTCAATCGTGAGTACAAACAAATTACTGGTGATATGCTGTAAATTTTGAGGTATTCGTAAAGTGCTTGCCGCTGTTAATCGTGCTGCTTTGTAACTGGTTAGTCCAACATCCAGCTTATTACAAACCACTTCCATCAGGAACGTCGTTTCACAGGTGTGAGAAAACCTTTTACAGAGCAAAAATACTTTGAATTGTCATAGAAGTTCAGTAGTCGAAATATTTTCTGAAATTCTCTTGTTCAAAAAAATATTTCATTCTGCCTAAAGATTACTAAAATGACTTACGTGGGTGAGTTAGTTAATTCAAATCCTAATGACTAGTAGTGAGTTCGAAATGTCACTGCAATAAAATTGCGTTTACCAGCGTTATGGAGTCTCTCATCTCTAATGACTCATTTCCTAGTATTTATAATAACGTCGTGTACGTCTACATGAGGACTCATTAGCTTAAAGAACAGTGTTCTCTTTCAATCTTTTGTGGTAGTCATTAGACATCGTGAGAGAGCATAATGGGCCGCTCCGCGGAACTCACGGTCTTCGAACGTGGTCAGGTCATTGGGTGTCACTTGTCTCATACGTCTGTACCTGACATTTACACACTCCTAAACACCCTTAGGTCCACTGTTGCCGATGTGATAGTGAAGTGGAAACCTGAAGCACAAAAGCGTGCTGGCTGACCTCGTCTGTTGACTGGCAAAGGCCGCCGACAGTTGAAGAGGGTCGTAATGTGCAATAGGCAGACATCTATCTAGACCATTACACAAGAATTCCAAACTCCATCAGGATCCAATGCAAATACTATGACATTTAAGCGGGAGGTGACAAAACTTGGATTTCATGGTCGAGAGGCTGCTCATGGGCCACACATCATGCCGGTAAATGCCAAACAACCCCTCGCTTCGTGTAAGGAGCGTAAACATTGGACGATTGAACAGTGCAAAACCGTTGTGTGCAGTGACGAATCACGGTGCACAATGTGGTGATTCGATGGAAGGGTGTGGATATGGCGAATGCCCGGTGAACGTCATCTGCCAGCGTGTGTAGTGCGAACAGTGAAATTCGGAGGCGGTGGTGTTACGGTGTGGCCGTGTTTTTCATGGAGGGGGCTTGCACTTCTTGTTGTTTTGCGTGGCACTATCACAGCACAGGCCAACACTGATGTTTTAAGCCCCTTCTTGCTTCCCACTGTTTAAGAGCAATTCGGGGATGGCGATTGCATCTTTCAACACGATCGAGCACCTGTTCATAATGCACGGCCTGTGGCGGGGTGGTTACATGACAATAACATCCCTGTAATGGACTGGCCTGCACAGAGTCCTGACCTGAATCCTATAAAACACATTTGGGATGTTGTGGAACGCCGATTTCGTGCCAGGCCTCATCGACCCACATCGATACCTCTCCTCATTGCCTCATTCCGTGAAGAATGAGCTGCCATCCTCCAAGAACCCTTCCAGCGCGTGACTGACCGTAGGCTTGCGAGAGTGGAAGCTATCATCAAGGCTAAAGGTGGGCCAACACCATACTGAATTCCAGCATTACCGATGGAGGGATCCACGAACTATTAAGTCATTTTCAGCCAGGTGTCTGGACATTTTTGATCACATAATGTACATGAGGTTATTCAATGGGTAATACAGTACGTGAAGTGATACGAAAATCTAACAGTCATCGGGGACTAGAATGCCGTTGTAGGGGAATTAGTAACACAGAGAGCACTGGAGAATATGCGCTTGGTACTAGGAGTAAGAGAAGAGAAAAACTAATTGACTTCTGCAACGAATTTCAGAGAAAAATAGCGAAGGCTATGTTCAAGAATCTCAAGAGGAGGAGTTGTACTTGGAAAAAGTCGGAAGATATCGGAATATTTCAGATTACATCACCGTCACGCAGAGATTCCGAAACCAGATACTGGAGTATAAGGCGTACCTGGTGCAGATATAGACTCAGATCACAATGTAATAATAATGAAGAATAGGCTGAAGTTTAAGAGATTAGTCAGGAATAAACGTGCAAAGTAGTAGGATACGGAAGAACTAAGGAATGTAGAGATACCCTTGAAGATCTCCGAGGCTATAAAGGCTGTAATAGGGGATAGTTAATTAGGCAGTTCAGTTGAAGAGGAGTGTGCATCTTCAAAAGGGGAAAACACAGAAGCTGGAAAGAAAACTATCGGTGCAAAGAAGATAACTGCGAAGATTCCACGGGCAGCAGAGGTAATACATTAGCTGATCGACGAAAGAAGGAAGTACAAAATGTTCAGGGAAATTCAGGAATTGTAAGTAGGCTGTTTAGGTTTTTTTATTGGTAACGCCACCTCTGTATGAAAATCACTGGCTGTGCTGCGTGCAGTCTGCGGCTGCTTTGCATTGTTGTAATACTCGCCATTGTAGTGTTGGGCAGCGGCAGCTGGATGTGAACAGCGCGTATAGACACCACCCGTACGACAACCGTTGGCAGAGTAGTAATAATTACAGGGAAAGATCACCTCTCCGCGGTAATGACTATCACAGAGACAATCAGAGAAACAGACAATATGTGAACCAAAATAATTATTATCAAGGGAGACAGAATAACTTTAGACGCAACGGTCCAGCGCGCAGTTACGACTCCGAGAGAAATTCTCCACCACGTGACCGACAAGAAAGAAACTATGGAATCTACCGACATGACGACAGACGATATGATCGTAACGACAGACCTGAATTGCATCAGAACTGGCGGGATTTAAACAGGGCAGGGCCCTCTCGTCACGGTGAATTTGCAGAAGTTAGGTCTCCAAATCCCAATAACGACGCGCGCCAACAAAGAGATAATAGGCAATGACTCACACCGCTGGCAGCCACAAAACACACTTATGAAACTGACGACGCAGCTGCCGTAGCTAGTAATTACGTAAAAATGGAAGACATTAGGGACATCTTACTCCAGGAACACGACGTAAAACATAACAACATTGCATATCCTGTGATTCACATTACAGTAAATGACGTAAAATTTACGGTAGTACTTGACTCTGGCAGTCCCATTTCAGTAATTAGTGAAACAGCTTTTAGCAAGTACAACAAATCGAACGATTGCCCCACACTTCCGTTACGTAAGATTAAATTACAAGGTGCAATCTTTGGAAAAAGTGTAGATGTACGCCAACAAACCAATTTAGAATTCCTTTGCCAAAGCCACAGCTTCTCTATGAACTTTCTTATTGTTCTATTATTGTCGACGGAAATTATATTGGGAGTAGACTTTTTGAATGAATACAAAGCAATCTTAAACTTTCACGATGCGGAAATAAGTTTAGAGAAGGAAGGTAAGTCAATATCTTTGAAATTTGAAGATTGGCTCTCAAACCATGACGAGGAAATTAATCGGCTTTACCTTCTGTTAGACAACAGTTCGGAATTTTCTACGGAACTAGACACTAACAATCACTCTGCAAGTACTGACAGGGATGATATCGACGGCATATTTGAAATTAATGAGTTAATTCAGAATAAAATTCAAACAATTGAGAATTGTAATGACACTGATAGGCAGGACCTTTTTGAGATTTTACAAGCACATTCCACAGTTTTTACTCACAAAACAGGAACAATCAAGGGATTTCAATACCAATTTCGTGTTCGTGAGCATACTAAATTTTGTGTTAGACCATACGTAATTCCAGCACATTATAGGGACCGTGTTAGAACAGAAATACAATCTATGCTTGTCGAGGGCATTATTGAGCCTGCAGTAAGCTCATACAACAATCCGTTACATGTTGTTGAAAAGAAAAATGGATCGATCAGGCTTGTCTTAGATTCGAGACAGATCAATACTATCATTATTCCTGAAACAGACAGGCCGCAGACGATGGAAGAACTTCTTCAAAATTTTAATGGTGTAAACGTGTTGTCTTCCATTGATCTCAGATCGAACTTTTATCAGATCGAACTTCATCCAGAATGTAGCAAATACACAGCTTTCCTTTGTTTCGGCGTTTGTTATCAGTTTCGGAAACTTCCTTTTGGTTTGAACATTTCTTCGGCAGCATTCATTCGCGGGCTAAATTCCATATTACCTGAGTTCTTAAAACGTCACATCACCTTATATGTGGACGATATTCTAATAGCAGAAGCTTCATGGGAACAACATAATCGCATCCTCAACAGTTTGTTACGTATTTTTGCAGAATGTGGAATTACAGTTAACTTGGAAAAGTCTGAATTCGGTAGGTCAAAGGTGAGGTTTTTGGGACATATTATTTCTTCTGAAGGCATTCAGCCGGATCCTGAACAGTTAGAAGCAATCAGAGCCATTCCAGTTCCATCCACAAAAAAACAAGTCCGCAGTTTTCTAGGTCTCGTAAATTTTTACCGTCGTTTTCTGAATATGCAAATTCTTGTTACACCAAAACTTTGTTCTCTTACTGGAAAAAATACTGTTTGGAACTGGGACGAACAAGCACAGTTGGAATTCAATTCTTTGAAAGAAGCGTTACTTCACGCACCAATACTAGCTCATCCAGATCTGTCACAAGATTTCTGCCTTAGCACGGATTCTTCTAAAGTCGGTCTTGGTGCCCATTTATTTCAAGAAGCCATAGAAAATGACATTACTGTTCAGAAAACCATTGCTTTTGCTAGCCGAGTGCTAACAAAATCCGAAAAAAATTATTCCGTTACTGAATTAGAAGCTTTAGCAATCGTTTGGGCATTTAACAAATTCCGTTTCTTTCTTTTTGGTAAGCACGTAAAAGTATACGGTGATCATCGTGCATTACAATTTCTTATGTCTTCAAAATTAAATCATGACAGGTTAAAACGTTGGGCATTGTTTCTGCAAGAATTCCACTTCACAATAGTCTACATTCCCGGGAAGGAGAACATTGTTGCGGACGCGCTGTCACGCGCACCGGCTGGGCTTGAGAAAAGTAACACAGAAGGCAACATTGAGAAAAATTTCAGTATTCTTTACATTCAGAAAGTCGCCTTTGAAAACTTCATCACCACATCTTTAAAGGACATTGCTCATGAACAAGATAAAGATCCGATTTGGAAAGACATCAAAAGTAAATGGCATGAAAAGACACACACTCAGATTCGGCATTATTACCTGGTTAGAAACAACATACTCTTCAAATGCTGCACTGTTCATGACAAGCTATGGGTACTTTGCATTCCAGACGATTTTGTTAATAAGCTCATTTGGTACATTCATTTCAGCTACGCACATTTTGGCCCACGAAAATGTTATCATATTCTTCGAACGACTTGTTATTTTAACAATATGGAAAAGAGAATTCGAAGAGACTTGTCTATTTGTAAACTTTGTCAAAAGGCGAAACCATCTACTATCTCACATCGTGCTCCGTTGTTTCCTATCATTCCTTCTAAATTAAAAGAATTTGCTGCTGTTGATCTCTTGGGACCACTTGTCAGAACATCTAATGGATTTTCGTACGTT
Organism: Schistocerca americana; assembly: GCF_021461395.2. Lineage (NCBI taxonomy): Eukaryota > Metazoa > Arthropoda > Insecta > Orthoptera > Acrididae > Schistocerca > Schistocerca americana. Next base: position 351,154,671 of record NC_060121.1, on the reverse strand, counting down.
CTAGCCGCTGTTGAACTTACTTCAAAATTTGTTTCTTTCACACCGTTACGTAAAGCCACTGGACGGTCTGTATCCAACGCCTTTGTTAAAAATTTATTACGTGAAGTTGGACACGTTAGCAAAGTCATTTCAGATAATGGACCTCAATTCAGATCTGCTGTTTGGTCACGCATGCTTCGGAATCATAAAATCAAACCTGTTTTTATTTCATTGTACTCACCACATTGTAACCCCTCCGAACGGATTATGAAAGAAATCAATAAGCTTTGCAGACTTTATTGTCACAGAAAGCATCAGCATTGGGACAGATATTTACACTTATTTCAAAACGTGCTGAATGAAATGCCTCATGATTCCACTGCTTTACCACCTACTCTTGTACTGAAGAATGAAGAACCACCGAACAGAATCAGAGAGCTTGTACCTTTCCCGAATACACGTAAACTTCGACACAAAGACATAATTGATTTGGCTCTTAAAAATATAAAATCTGCAGCAGACAAAAGGAGAAAACTACACGGTAAAGCAAATGCAAAGAAATTGTATATTGGTCAGAAAGTTCTCATTAAATCTCATTCATTGTCACATAAGAAGAAACACTTGAGTCACAAATTCTTTCTAGTTTACAATGGACCTTACAGAATCCGACGTATACCACATGATAATTGCGTTGAAGTTGAAACTCTGTGTACTAGGAAGAGTAAAGGTTTACACCACATTTCACATGTAAAACCGTTTATTGAAAGATAATCTGCTTTTTAACTTTGTCTTTGCCATATAACTTTTCACTTTACGTTACTAGTATGCTTTGTCAGACTTAGAATCTGTTAATATGCAACAATGTTTGAAGTTAAATATCCAGTCAAGAACCAAGAGAACTTAGTTAAATAGAAATTACGAATGCATTGTTATAGTGAACTGACGACACAGCGTTATTGTGTGTGTACATTCTTGCTTGTTAGTGGCACGATTACATAACGACCATAAGGCTCACATACTTAAAACATATACTGGTACTGCTAATGAGATTTTAATGCAACATTTTGGTTTACTTGAAAATACATTCTGGATTTAAAGTACTTTCTGTTAGATACCAGATGACACAGTGGTTAGTTTATGTGACAGCTACACGACTATATCACGACGCTACTAATGTGTGACACAATTTACCTCGTTGCTTTTGCGGTGTATCTGTTTTATATCTGCACAGTTTTTCTGAATTCTTCTGGAAAGTAAAACATGTTTTAGTAGTAACTTTTGTGGTACAGCAACAATGAGACAGCCTTTTTCGTGGCACAACAATACGTTACTATACAGTAATTTCTTCATCACGCCAATAAACATAATAACTACGATATCTATTCGCAAAGCATTTCACTTTCGTTTATGATGAGGTAAGTACATTGACTTCAGCAGAACTTTGCTTACAGAGGACAATAACTATGACACTTCCACAGGATTATCTTACAGCAAGACGCACATTTAGCGCTACAGGACACGCATTTGAGTGATCGATTTTGTACTTAAACCATTTATTTTTCAAGATTTTTGAATTACAAAGAAAGTTTTCCGTGATACATTTCATTCCATTGCTGTAATCTGTAACACTTGAGGATATAATTACATTTATCCTCAGGGGGGTACACGCCTACTTTGTGTACTGTGTGTTTGGCAAGCACAAGGAGCCCTAGCTAATATGGTATTTGCTTATACAACTTTACACATCGGTACCATATTTCTCTAACACAGAATTACACAGCTATCTGATCATTTAACTGAGAGATAAACTTTTTTACTACATCAGTGACACATGTTTACGCAATTTCACAGTTGGGTAACTTCACACTTATGACACTGTACTTTGTCTGTACTTTGTAAACTGTTCATATTTTTTTCGGAACCATTGTGATACTATGAGAGCTTTGAATGATGTATTTGGTATGGGATCATGATTTTAAAGTGCGTTTGACGTAGATGACACTATTGAAATGAGCAGAGAATTTTCTTTAGGTTTTGAAATTATTGCATAAAGCTACGACGTTTTTGAGATTTGACTGAGGTGTTTTGATGTTATTTTTACAACGACGAATACGTATATGTGTAATAAGGTAAGGAGTAATGAATAGTGGTTAGGGACTCTGATTTGTGGAAAAGGATGATGGAAACCAAGAATCGTACTTTAAGAGTTATGAAATGTGTGTAAATGCGTGAATGTATCACAATGCCGGCGAAAATTTTTTGGACACTGTTATATTCATAAGATTTTGTATCTACACATTTGCAACGCAAATTCTCGACCTCTGAAATTTTTTATATGAGACTGCCACTGTAGCGGAAACTGCTGTCGTAAATATTTCCGTAAGAAAATTAAGTGACCACCTGCACGTAATGTGTCGTGGGCACCCAGCTGTGTCAGACGCCTGGAGAAAAAGCCATTAGCGCATGCCTTTTCAGAGCACAGGAAGAAAAAAAAAAGGGAGGCCATTATCCTCGCTATTGACATTCCTTTGTAGAAAGCACCGCAAATACGACACGCTCATTACTTGGAAAGATACTTACATCTGCACACCTGATTATGACAAGCGTTTTTCTCGAGAATTGAGAGAATTTTTACTGCCTTATGAAATGTCATATGGTTAATGAATGATGTTTCATGCCGTCCTTTGTCCATATTTGCTCATTTTCTTTAATATCTAGTTTCTAGCTGCACTGCAGCATTGGTTAAAATAAAATTTAATATATGTACTAATATAGTTATTTTATGCCTACAGATCCAGTCAATAAGAAATTTATGATTTACTTCCAAGAAAACGAGGGCACATAAATAGACATTTCCCTTCACAGGAATTGCATAAATAATTTCTTTACGATTTGGTAACTTATCTGCTAGTGTAAGTTCTCGTGATGCATCACTCTAGTGTTAAGATGTGACATAGGTATTAGACATGGCCATTTTTAGTGTAATATTTTTTTTCTGCTTGAGCTATGTCATGTTTAGATATATGTTTTTTTTTATTTGCTGCTGCTGTTTGCCAGGCAGAATGTTACTGAATTTGACTTTGTATTACGCTGTTAAGCTAGTTTACTACGCATTTATTTTTCTTGTTTGCTGCACAGTGCCTTATATTAGTGGTAATATTGCAATTGCTTTGCCAGTTTGAATTTTTTGTCATTGATGTTTGCGTTAATTGTTTTGTGCTGCTGCATTGCCTTGTCCCTTAGTTTAGCATCTGAGCTCAGTAGATTTAAGTTAGCTTAAGAGGGGGTGGACTACATAAGAAACTGACTATGGACAACAGGAAAAAAATGCATTGAGAAGTTATATGAAAAAGATTTGGGCCAAAATGAGTATTGTACACTGAGAAATAATTATTTAAAAAGAAAAGTGAATAGAATACAGAAAGCAGGTATAGATAGGACTTTTGGGGATAATGATGAATGAAGGGAGATCTCCAAGAAGTAAAGAAAGTTTTGCTTGCAAAATACTGCAGTAAAACAAACCCTGTCCTTTCCTTGTGTTATCCCACTATGTGTTTGTGTACCCTTGTGTATATATGTTCTTCCTGTCTTTATATGTTTACCTCATAAGACTTATGTTGTAGAATTTTTCTCATACTCAGCTACATGAACTATGATGAGGAATACTGTTATCCTCAAATATAATTTGCATTAATAATATGTTATTTACTTTGTAAAGATGTTAGACATTATTAATTCTGTTCTGTTTTAATGCTCATGTGTGAAGTTGTTGTTTCCAAAGCTATTCTGATCTTTATGTATGTACTTCTGTCATTATTTTTGTAACACTGATGTATATGTTTATTTCTATTCTTTTGTAAAGCCTGTGTTACTACAAATGTTATCTGTATTGTTATGTTCTTTAATGATGTATTTTGTACCTTCGTAATTGTATTCTTATGTTATAAAATTGTAATTGTCACCAGTTCATCATATTATTAACTTGTAAGTTACATTTCACTGCACACGTTTCTGTTGGTCATAGTATATGGACAATATGTGAGAAGTAGGGACTGTTAGTGTTTGCACGTGTGTTAATAATTCAGCAAGGGACTGGATAACAGCATTGCTGGTTCTAAGGACAATTACAAAAACTTTGTGAGTGCACAAGTGGTGGTTTTGGACTTGCTATATTATCCGCAAGACTCTTCAGTGGTGATTGTACACCTGCACAGTCACAACAGATGGCTGCTGGCCATCTCTTCAAGGACTACAGTGGATCTACATCTTTGATGATCCATCAATACCATTATTTCTACAAGGACTGCAGTGGGTCTGCACCTCTGGTGGCCCACCAATACCGTAATCTCTACCAGAACTATAGTGGGTCTGCTCTGTGATGACCTACCTACCAATATTCTTCAAAACTTCGAATGACTCTGCTGTGGGTTTGCTCTGTTGTGACACATTACTTGTCTGCATGTCGAGAGTCAGCACTGTCTTTCCGTTGGAAGGACAACACTACTTCTTCAAGACTGCATGGAAATTAACTACTTCTGTGTGCATTTTCTTTTACTGCTCAGACTTTGAGAAAAACACTGCAATTTTACTGTGACGAATGATGAGGACTGTCTTTATGGACTGTGAGAAAATTTTAGCTTTTGACCAACATTGTATCAATAAGTGTGTGCATTTGATATCTTTGTTATTGTAATTATGAAAAATTTTTTCAAATCTGTATTGGCCACTGCCCAAACCAATTTGTAAAATTTTTTGTGGAGAGCATGGGGGCTATGTAAGTAGGCTGTTTAGGTTTTTTTATTGGTAACGCCACCTCTGTGTGAAAATCACTGGCTGTGCTGTGTGCAGTCTGCGGCTGCTTTCCATTGTTGTAATACTCGCCATTGTAGTGTTGGGCAGTGGCAGCTGGATGTGAACAGCGCGTAGCGTTGCGCAGTTGGAGGTGAGCCGCCAGCAGTGGTGGATGTGGGGAGAGAGATGGCGGAGTTTTGTAATTTGTCATGAACTGCTACATATACACTCCTGGAAATGGAAAAAAGAACACATTGACACTGGTGTGTCAGACCCACCGTACTTGCTCCGGACACTGCGAGAGGGCTGTACAACCAATGATCACACGCACGGCACAGCGGACACACCAGGAACCGCGGTGTTGGCCGTCGAATGGCGCTAGCTGCGCAGCATTTGTGCACCGCCGCCGTCAGTGTCAGCCAGTTTGCCGTGGCATACGGAGCTCCATCGCAGTCTTTAACACTGGTAGCATGCCGCGACAGCGTGGACGTGAACCATATGTGCAGTTGACGGACTTTGAGCGAGGGCGTATAGTGGGCATGCGGGAGGCCGGGTGGACGTACCGCCGAATTGCTCAACACGTGGGGCGTGAGGTCTCCACAGTACATCGATGTTGTCGCCAGTGGTCGGCGGAAGGTGCACGTGCCTGTCGACCTGGGACCGGACCGCAGCGACACACGGATACACGCCAAGACCGTAGGATCCTACACAGTGCCGTAGGGGACTGCACCGCCACTTCCCAGCAAATTAGGGACACTGTTGCTCCTGGGGTATCGGCGAGGACCATTCGCAACCGTCTCCATGAAGCTGGGCTACGGTCCCGCACACCGTTAGGCCGTCTTCCGCTCACGCCCCAACATCGTGCAGCCCGCCTCCAGTGGTGTCGTGACGGGCGTGAATGGAGGGACGAATGGAGACGTGTCGTCTTCAGCGATGAGAGTCGCTTCTGCCTTGGTGCCAATGATGGTCGTATGCGTGTTTGGCGCCGTGCAGGTGAGCGCCACAATCAGGACTGCATACGACCGAGGCACACAGGGCCAACACCCGGCATCATGGTGTGGGGAGCGATCTCCTACACTGGCCGTACACCACTGGTGATCGTCGAGGGGACACTGAATAGTGCACGGTACATCCAAACCGTCATCGAACCCATCGTTCTACCATTCCTAGACCGGCAAGGGAACTTGCTGTTCCAACAGGACAATGCACGTCCGCATGTATCCCGTGCCACCCAACGTGCTCTAGAAGGTGTAAGTCAACTACCCTGGCCAGCAAGATCTCCGGATCTGTCCCCCATTGAGCATGTTTGGGACTGGATGAAGCGTCGTCTCACGCGGTCTGCACGTCCAGCACGAACGCTGGTCCAACTGAGGCGCCAGGTGGAAATGGCATGGCAAGCCGTTCCACAGGACTACATCCAGCATCTCTACGATCGTCTCCATGGGAGAATAGCAGCCTGCATTGCTGCGAAAGGTGGATATACACTGTACTAGTGCCGACATTGTGCATGCTCTGTTGCCTGTGTCTATGTGCCTGTGGTTCTGTCAGTGTGATCATGTGATGTATCTGACCCCAGGAATGTGTCAATAAAGTTTCCCCTTCCTGAGACAATGAATTCACGGTGTTCTTATTTCAATTTCCAGGAGTGTATTATGACTATAAAGGTAAATACATTGTTTGTTCTCTATTAATATCTTTCATTTGCTAACTATCCCTATCAGTAGTTAGTGCCTTCCGTAGTTTGAATCTTTTATTTAGCTGGCAATAGTGGCGCTCGCTGTATTGCAGTAGTTCGAGTAATGAAGATTTTTGTGAGGTAAGTGATTTCTGAAAGGTATAGTTTAATGTTAGTCAGGGCCATTCTTTTTTAGGGATTTTTGAAAGTCAGATTGCGTTGCGCTAAAAATATTGTATGTCAGTTTAAGCACAGTCTTGTATAATTGTTCAAAGGGGACGTTTCAGAATATAGTAGTACAAATCACTGGAGAATGAAATAAATAGGAAGTGCAGGGAAGCTAGGGCGAAATGTGCATGAAAAATGAGAAGAAATGGAAACAGGAATCATTGTCGGATGGACATAAAAGCCAAAACACTCTTCGGTGTCATTAAAAGCAAGGGCAGTAACGTTAAAAGTGCATAGGAACAGCGTTGTTGAATGCACAGAAGAGAGCATATAGAAGGAAAGAGTACACTAAAGGCCTCTATGGGAGGCAGGATTTATCTGATGACGTGATACAAAAACAAATGGTAGTCGATATGGAAGAGACAATGGATCTAATATTACAATCAGAATTTAAAAGAGCATTGGAGGACTTAAAATCGAATAAGGCAGAATAGGTAGATAACATTCCATTGCTATTTCTAAAATCATTAGGGAAAGTGGCAACAAGACGACTATTCACGTTGGTGTGTAGAATGTATGAAATTGGTGATATACCATGTAACTCTGAAAAATATCATCCACGCAACTCCGAAGACTGCAAGAGGTGCGAGAATTATCGCACAATCAGCTTAACAGCTCATGCATCCAAGTTGTTGACAAGCGTAATACCTAGAAGAAGGAAAAAGAAAATTGAGGATGTGTTAGATGATAGCTAGTTTGGCTTTAGGATAGGAAAAGGCACCAGACAGGGAGATCTGACGTTGCGTAAGCAAAACTAAAGAAAAATCAACGCGCGTTTTTAGGATTTGTCGACCTGGAAAAAGCGTTCGACACTGTCAAGTGGTGCAAGATATTCGAAATTCTGAGAAAAATTGGGGTAAACAACATGGAAAGGTGGATAATATACAACATGTACGAAAACCAAGAGGGAACAATAAGAGTGGAAGACGTAGAACGAGCTGCTCCTATTCAAAAGGTGTAAGATAGGGATGTAATCTGTTCAGTATACACACCGAAAGAGCAATGATGGAAATAAAATAAAGGTCCAAGAGTGAAATCCAAACTCAAGATGAAGCGGTATCAATGATAAAATTCAGTCATGATATTGCTGTTCTTAGTGAAAGTGAAGAAGAAATACAGGATCAGCTGAATGGAATGAACTGTCTAATTATTACGGAATATGGACTGAGAGTAAATCGAAGAAAGACGAAATAATATGAAAAAGCAAAAATGAGAACGATTGGTGATCACGAAGTAGATAAAGCTAAGAAATTCTTCTCCTAGGCAGCAAAATCACCGACGCAGCACGGAGGTCATAAAAAGCAGATTAGCACTGGCAAAATGGGCATTCATGGCCGAGAGAAGTCTGCTAATATCAAACATTGCCGTTAATCTGAGGAAGGTGAAATTTAGGAAAATGTACGTCTGGAGCAAAGCATTGTATAACAGTGAAACATAAACTGTGGGAAAACCGGAAGCCAAGAAAATCGAAGCATTTGAGAGGCGATGCTACAGAAGAATGTGGAAAATTAGGTGGACTGATAAGGTAAGGAATGAGGAGGTTCTTCAGAGAATCGGCAAGGAAAGGAATACGTAGAAAAAACCGACAAGAAGGAGGGACAGGATGGTAGGACATTACGGAATAAGCTCCATTGTACTACAGGAAACTGTAGAGGGTAAAAATAATAGAGGAAGACAGAGACTGGTATATCTATATATATATATTCAGCATTTAGTTGACGACGTAGGTAGCAAGTGCTACTCTGAGATGAAGAGGTTGGCACAGGAGAGGAATTTCTTGTCTACCTAGAGAAAGTGTTCGACAATGTAAAATGGTACATAATGTTCAATATTCTCAGAAAAATTAGATGTAAGATACGGGGAAAGACGGTCAATGTACAACATGTACCAGTACCTAGAGGAAGCAATAAAAATGGAAGAGCAAGTAGCATGTGCTCGTACTAAAAACGGTGTAAGCCTTGGACGTAGTCTTCGCTCTTATAGTTTGAGAGCAAGCCGTTGAAACATGAAACTAATGAGCAGTAACAGAAATGAGATTAGCCACAAAATCTAACATGAATCTTGGTGACCACAAACCGGACGAGTGAAGGAATTCTGCTACCTCGGAAGCAAAAGTGATGGACGACATAACGACATAACCAGATTAACACGAAGAGCACAGCATTGTATGGATCTGATTCATGTGCTGTGAGAAAACGAGAAAAGAACAGAATCGAAGCGTTTGCGATGTGGTACAACAAAAGGGTATAGAGAATTATGTGGACTGGTAAGTAATGAGGAGGTTCTCCGCAGAAACGACGATGAAAGAACTATTTGGAAAATTCTGACGAGATGATGGAATAAGATGATAGGACATATGTTAACACGTCGGGGAAATACTTCCATGGTGCTAGCGGTTCCTGTAAAAACTCTCTATAGGGAGACAGAATTTAAATATAGCCAACGAATGATTGAGGACTATAGGCGTAAGCGCTCAGGTTCAGCAACCGTATTTGACTTTTCAAATGGTTCAAATGGCTCTGAGCACTATGGGACTCAACTGCTGAGGTCATTAGTCCCCTAGAACTTAGAACTAGTTAAACCTAACTAACCTAAGGACATCACAAACATCCATGCCCGAGGCAGGATTCGAACCTGCGACCGTAGTGGTCTTGCGGTTCCAGACTGCAGTGCCTTTAACCGCACGACCACTTCGGCCGGCATTTGACTTTTAATGAAGGATAAAAAACGGTTAACCGGCTGCACAAATTTTATTCCTATTTACATGTTACCGATACCCACTAAGGTTATCTACATCAGTGCAGGTTACAGTTGTAAAGATTCACACTGTCTGGAATGATAATAGCTCATATGTTACTGTTATCTTTCCATGTAATGTGTATCCGTGTAACTGTAACTTATTCTGATGAAGGTACCCTTAGTTGTTATCGAAACCAGGTCAGTGCAATAAAATTTGCGCAACCGGTTGGCTGTTTTTAGTAAAAGCTGAGCAATGAATGTTTATCTTATTCTTGAAACAACTAGCGGAAATATGACGAAAGGCTTTCATACACTACTGGCCATAAAATTGCTACACCAAGAAGAAATGCAGATGATAAACGGGTATTCATTGGACAAATATATTATATTAGAACTGACATGTGATTACATTTCCACGCAATTTGCGTGCATAGATCCTGAGAAATCAGTACCTAGAACAACCACCTCTGGCCGTAATAACGGCCTTGATACGCCTGGGCATTGAGTCAAACAGAGCTTGGTTGGCGTGTACAGGTACAGCTGCCCATGCAGCTTCAACACGATACCACAGTTTATCAAGAGTAGTCACTGGCGTATTGTGACGAGCCGGTTGCTTGGCCACCATTGACCAGACGTTTTCAATTGCTGATAGCTCTGGAGAATGTGCTGGCCAGGGCAGCAGTAGAACATTTTCTGTATCCAGAAAGGCCCGTACAGGACCTGCTACATGCGGTCGTGCATTATCCTGCTGAAATGTAGGGTTTCGCAGGGATCGAATGAAGGGTAGAGCCACGGGTCGTAACCCATCTTAAATCTAACGTCCACTGTTCAAAGTGCCGTCAATGCGAACAAGAGGTGACAGAGACGTGTAACCAGTGGTACCCCATACCATCACGCCGGGTGATACGCCAGTATGGCGATGACGAATACACGCTTCCAATGTGCGTTCACCGCGATGTCCCCAAACACGGATGCGACCATCAGGATGCTGTAAACAGAACCTGGCTTCATCCGAAAAAATGACGTTTTGCCATTCGTGCACCCAGGTTCGTCGTTGACTACACCATCGCAGGCGCTCCTGTCTGTGATGCAGCGTCAAGGGTAACCGCAGCCATGGACTCCGAGCTGATAGACCATGCTGCTGCAAACGTCGTCGAACTGTTCGTGCAGATGGTTGTTGTCGTGCAAACGTCCCCATCTGTTGACTCATGGATCGAGACGTGGCTGTACGATCCTTTACAGCCATGCGGATACGATGCCTGTCATCTCGACTGCTAGTGATACGAGGTTGTTTGGATCCAGGACGACGTTCCGTATTACTCTCCTGAACCCACCGATTCCATATTCTGCTAACAGTCACTGGATCTCGACCAACGGGAGCAGCAATGTCGCGATACGATAAACCGCAATCGAGATAGGCTACAATCCGATCTTTATCAAAGTCGGAAACGTGATGGTACGCATTTCTCCTCCTTACATGAGGCAGCACAACAACGTTTCACCAGGCAACGCCGGTCAACTGCTGTTTGTGCATGAGAAATCGGTTGGAAACTTTACTCATGTCAGCACGTTATAGGTGTCGCCACCGGCGCCAACCTTGTGTAAATGCCCTGAAAAGCTAATCATTTGCATATCACAGCATCTTCTTTCTGTCGGTTAAATTTCACGTCTGTAGCACGTCATCTTTGTGGTGTAGCAATTTTAATGGCCAGTAGTGTAAATGGCAGCGACCAGCAGTCTTTCATGATGGCAGAATTTTTAATTTTCATTACTGGTTTCAATTTGCCTAGCGCCTCATCATATGGTAAAAACTGTACCATTTGATGATGACTCGCTAGGCAACTTGTAACCGTTAAGGGGCAAATAAACGTTTTCCCACCATGGAAGGTGACTAGGTGCACTACATATTCCCACCTTTCGCCATATGAGGGGACATCCAGCATTGTAGACGTCATCCTTTTGGTGGTCCAGATGGTATGGCGTGGGGAGGCATAATGTCCCATGGACGTAATGTCCTCGAAATTTTCAAATACGGTACATTGACCGATTAACGTTGTTGTGACACAGTACTACTTCAGGGCTGCATTCGACCCTGACTTCATTTTTATGGATAACAATGCGCGACCTCATCGACCAGCACAGGTGGAGGAGCTCTTTGAAAGAAAGGACATTCGGCGAATGGACTGAGTGCCTGTTCTCCGACTTAAATCCCATCGAGCACGTGTGAGACGCAATTAGGAGAAGAACAGCAGCCACAGACACAACCGGCCATCCAGAAGTTGTCAACATTTGATAAACAACTACTATTTCGGCAATATGCGTTGAAACGACAACGAAAAATAAAAATTAGGACCGGAATAAAACTCAATAAAATTCCAGAACCAAACAAATGACATAAAAAGTGGCAGAAGCGCAAATTAGCATTTTGCGAGACTTCGCTTTATGAATATTAAACAGGTTATTTACGCTTACACCACGTCTGTATGCGGTGAAACTTCATATTCATTTGACCACAGGCAAAAACCTCCAATAAATGAAATTCACTGTTGGAGAACTAAATTTAGTAACTCAGAGTCCCCAACCCACAGCAAAATAGGATGAATTTATTTCGTTTATCATTTCAGCAACTAATAAGTAGCTGCAGAGAGAGAGAGAGAGAGAGAGAGAGAGAGCGAGAGAAAGGGGGGGGGGGGGGGGGAGGGAGAGAGGTGGATGCTATTGCCTTTAACTAATCTGTATTGTTTTACCCGCTGTAATTATGTGACTGAATAATGAAATCTCATCAGATTTCAACAGAATTAAAACAAATTAGTTCAGTGCTTTGCTATCCAGAATTGCATCAACTGCACGCCTGCTGCGACACAAAATTCTTCGATTATTATAGGTTATCTGTCTTGAGCTGACTCCAATCTAATTCTTTTGAAATGTTTTACGTACACTCTTTTCAAGAATCATCTTTTCCTGTCTCTGGGTGGCTCACAAGAACTTAACGTTTCTTTCCTTGGTCGCAATAAATCTTATTTTATCTTAAAATAATGTACATAAGTACTACGATAGCTTTCATTCTCTGGCCAAAGAGTAAAAAGTATTGTAAACAGTGCGATTCGAACCCGCGCGGGCCGCCCGCTGTGACCGAGCTGTTCTAGGCGTTTCAGTCTGTAATCGCGCTGCTGCTACGGTCGCAGGTTCGAATCCTGCCTTGTGCATGGATGTGTGTGATGTCCTTAGGTTAGTTAGATATAAGTAGCTCTAACAAGGGGAGGCCGCCAATTGTGAAATTCAGATTCGATTCATACTGCGCATAATAAAAGCTCATGGCCAGACGTGTAATGTGGCAAAGCACCAAGATGCACTTCTCAGCCGTTGTCGAGAAAATCGACAGTTAAAAGAAACCGTTGCGGTGAAATACTCTCTACGATTAATAATTCTCTACAGCGTCGTGGCGCAACGGTAAGCGATCGTGTTCGTAATCCGAAGGTCGCCGGATCGAATAATTCTCAACTACCATTCTGGAAACGTTACATTCATTTCTATTATATCCATTACAGCGTCTTCAGGACTTAGTTCTGTAAGCTTTCCACGTAGTTTCTCTATATACGAAAAACTGAATATTCTCTCTTAAGTAACTTTCTCGTTGTGTAACGTGTCTTTAAGTTATCGTATTCATCGCCTTAGCAGTACAGACTGTTGGTTAAGTCTGTATTGCGCTTGTGAAGTGTCCTGTAACAAAACGATATCTTAGTGAAGTGCTGAATTCGAAATAATGAAAATGACTCTAATTAAATCCCAAAAGAAAGTAACTGTATACTAAGTAAAATCTATTTAATTGAAATTCAATACTGAAGTACGTTGTGAAAGTTACGTAACATAAAGCGCAATTTCTCATATGAAATATCCACATAATAAAATACTGCTCGACTCGGAAGAAAATAAATGTTGAAGGTTACCTTCACTGTTCACTGTAAATTAATCTGCTTACTTAGCACAACACCTGAAAATTCTGACTATGTACTGTTTTCTCACAGGAATGCAAAGTGAGATCTACCCTGAGAATAAATGTGACTTACCTCTTGCTCAGTATGCAGTTTTGTGTCTGATGTGGTGACGTTCTCGGAATCAATTACCAACCAGCAAATGCAGCAGCTAAAGAAAAATAACCTACTTTTTCTTTGTCAGAAACGATCTGTGTGGTGTAAGGTGAGATGCACACAAGAGAAAATATACAAACTATATTAAGAATAACGGAGGAGAGATCTACTTTAAAGAAAAGCGTTCTTGAACAGTTAAAGTCTGATTATTGTCAAAAAAGTCTGTACAACAAAAAAGGCTCAAACAGTTACGAGATTCACTCATTACAGAAATTACATACATTTAAAACAATTGCGTTATTTGTAACATAATGAAAATGGCTGCCTCTGAGCTCTATGGGACTTAGCTTCTGAGGTCATCAGTCCCCTAGATCTTTTTTTTTTTTTGTCATCAGTCTACTGACTGGTTTGATGCGGCCCGCCACGAATTCCTTTCCTGTGCCAACATCTTCATCTCAGAGTAGCACTTGCAACCTACGTCCTCAATTATTTGCTTGACCTATTCCAATCTCTGTCTTCCTCTACAGTTTTTGCCCTCCACAGCTCCCTCTAGTACCATGGAAGTCATTCCCTCATGTCTTAGCAGATGTCCTATCATCCTGTCCCTTCTCCTTATCAGTGTTTTCCACATATTCCTTTCCTCTCCGATTCTGCGTAGAACCTCCTCATTCCTTACCTAATTTTCAACATTCGTCTATAGCACCACATCTCAAATGCTTCGATTCTCTTCTGTTCCGGTTTTCCCACAGTCCATGTTTCACTACATACCAGACGTACATCCTCAGAAATTTCTTCCTCAAATTAAGGCCGGTACTTGATATTAGTAGACTTCTCTTGGCCAGAAATGCCTTTTTTGCCGTAGCGAGTCTGCTTTTGATGTCCTCCTTGCTCCGTCCGTCATTGGTTATTTTACTGCCTAGGTAGCAGAATTCCTTAACTTCATTGACTTCGTGACCATCAATCCTGATGTTAAGTTTCTCGCTGTTCTCATTTCTACTACTTCTCATTACCTTCGTCTTTCTCCGATTTACTCTCAAACCATACTGTGTACTCATTAGACTGTTCATTCCGTTCAGCAGATCATTTAATGCTTCTTCACTTTCACTCAGGATAGCAATTCATCAGCGAATTGTATCATTGATATCCTTTCACCTTGTATTTTAATTCCACTCCTGAACCTTTCTTTTATTTCCATCATTGCTTCCTCGATGTACAGATTGAAGAGTAGGGGCGAAAGGCTACAGCCTTGTCTTACACCCTTCTTAATACGAGCACTTCGTTCTTGATCGTCCACTCTTATTATTCCCTCTTGGTTGTTGTACATATTGTATATGACCCGTCTCTCCCTACAGCTTACCCATACTTTTTTCAGAATCTCGGACAGCTTGCACCATTTTATATTGTCGATCGCTTTTTCCAGATCTTAGAACTACTTAAACCTAACTAACCTAAGGACATCACACACATCCATGCCCGAGGCAGGATTCAAACCTGCGACCGTAGCGGTCGCGCGGTTTCAATACTGTAGCGCCTAGAACCGCTCGGCCACACCGGCTGGCTAACATAATGAAAACAAAGATATCAAATTAACACTAATCATGATTATTGTTAGTTATTTAAGGGACAGACAAATGTTTCATTCTTGCACGTGCATTAGTTACTGTGGAACATTCCTCAAAAAATCTTCTCCATCCATACACTGAAGAAAACAGCTTCGCCAACATGTTTTCATCCCCATATTAAAGTACCCCAGATAATTTCTCCCAGATTCACAAATATCAAATTTCTTTCTCTAAAAACTCAACTGCTCGCCACCACGCCTCAAATAAGAATGCCCCAGCGCTGCGGAACTAACAGGCGAACAAGCGAACCACAGATTATATTAAACACAGGGTCAAGGATGTTATCAACTACTCATGAAGCTCGCTCATGCATCTTTGTCTCAGTACAGTAAAGGTGAAATATTTACAATGGCAGAAAACTTATGAAAAACTTAGAATTGTACCTTGCCGCGGTATTTTTTCTTTTAATCTATAAATGGCCGTTCTTCGTTCTTTTTTCTGGATTGTCCAAAGGACATAGCTACATTAATATAGTCAGACGTTTATAGATGTGGTGCAAAAAATACTAAACAGTAGCAGAAAGCACCCCATACTTTTCTGGCCGCATCAGCGGCTTTACGCTCCAGCCATGCTGGGCCACCGTGTAATTTCACGCGCCGTGCATTTTCCGCGTGCAGTGGCTGAAGGTAATTTGTCAGCCTCGGCTGCTCCGCAATGAGACAATTTCATTAACCTTTGCGACGTAACCTGTTTTTTCGATATAATTTATTATAGCTGGACGATTTCACACCTTTTCTCTATTACCTGCAATGCAACGACCTTAGGATCCAGGCAGAATCGTAGTCACCACTCGCACAATATAGCTGGATGGAGCCATTGTATTTCGAAACCGGATGGTGCAGAACCATTTCGTTATCTCGTTAACATGACAATGAATCGGCTTTTCACGCATAGAGTTCGACGATTATACGTGACAAAACAGTGTATGAGACCGCGATCCGATCAAAGAATTCGGGCTTTTGCGGAGGAGGTAGATGGACAGGGGGAAGGGGGAAATTAGCGTGACATGTTCAGGCTCCGAGGGTTTCAGGCATGCTTGGCGTGCTTGGAATCCGTAAGTAACAGGTTCGAAAACTAGTTAATGGTATGAACGAATATTTTTTTTAAAAAAGTGACTGGCTAATGTTCTCTCTAATTTTACCTTCATGGAGAATATGATTCTTGACCCTTCTAGGAATCACATCGTGATGTACAATGCCTCTCTTGCACTGTCTGCCACTGGAGTTCGATAAGCATCTCCATAACGCTTCCATGATTACTAAACGAACCTGTGAAGAAACGTGCTGCTCTTCTTAAGATCTCTACTTTGTCTACTAATTCTGTTACCTGTCCCAGACTAACGATCAGTATTCAAGTACCAGCCGACCGAAAGTTTTGTTGGCTACCGGCTTCGTGGCTGGATTACACTTTCAGAAAGATTCCTCCAACGATTCTCAGTCTAGTATTTACCTTTCGTACAATTAATCTTATATCGTCGTTCCACTTTATATTGCTTCCTTCGCATTCTCTGCAATGTTTAATGTATGTGCTCAGCAATCGTGCAAGCGTACAATAAGGGAGATTTTCGAATATTTATGAGCAGTACGTTACATTTGTTTATATGGGTGTTGAACTACTAGTCAATAAACGCAGAAAGTGTAGACCCTCTGCATGTGTTACTGTATTTCGCTGCCACCTTCCAGGGTCATCCGCGAACAGTCTCATGTAGCTTCTGATGTTATACGCTATGCCATTTATACAGGGTGTGTCTAAAAGGACCTTACAACTTTGAAAATAAATACAAACATTTCATATGACTTACAGACCTAGTATTGACGTAATTTTGTAGTAAAATAGATCAAGTTTTGACTCATGTGGGATGCTAATACGAATCATATCACAGCAGGCATCAGCCCTATTGCAAAGACGGTTCATTCGCTGGTCCCGAACATGCTCGTTGTGTGTTTTTGTTCAAGAATCGAAGTCTGTAACAACTGTGCAACATAGTTTTCGTGCCGAGTACTGTAAGGATCCTCCTAACAAACCTACAATTAATAAGTCTCTTGAAGAAACTGCGAGCTTGATGAACCATATGTGCCGTTCCATAGTTTGTATCTGAAGACGTCGTACAGCAAGTGAAGCAAAACTTCAACAGTCCTGAAAAACTGACGTGGCATGTTTCTCGGATGTCGCACATGCTATTACTCGTCAGGTGTCAGTTTGCATCTGAAATCGTGCAAATTAGCAATGGTAGACCCTTGTAGGATTGCTCGCAAGGACTGTTGTGGGGAAATGTTACATCTATTGGGTAAAACTGAAAATTAAATTGGAAATAGTAAAATAGTAAAGTTAATAGAGGGAACTGTAGGATTTGGGGCAGTGAGACTCTGCGACTAGTCTTAGAAAATGTTCGCCATAGGCCAAAAATTAACGTCTTAGTGCGTAGAGCAAAAATTGAAGTTTATGTCCCATTCTTTTTCCAAGAGAAAACAATGAACGGAATAGTGTACTTAAATATGCTAACTGGCAAGGCATGTATACCTGAACTGTTGTTGTCGGTGTTGCTTTGCTGTCGATTATAATGAGTACAACCCGGTCACTGAACCGTTCACAGTAACACACTCTCTGCCCACCTTCCTATTCGTAACGAATCCTACTCCCGATATACCATTTTCTGCTGCTGTTGATATTACCCTATACTCATCCGACCAGAAATCCTTGACTTCCTTCCATTTCACTTCACTGACCCCGCTATATGTAGATTGAGCCTTAGCATTTCCCTTTTCTGGCTTTCTAGTTTCCCTACCAGGTCGAAACTTCTGACATTCCACGCCTCGAATCATAGAACAGTACGCTTTCGTTGGTTGGTCAGTTTTTTAGTCAGAAAAAAACAATGCGCAAAGAACTGGGATACGGAAGTACTAAGGAATGAAGAGATACAAATGAAGTTCTCTGAGGCTTTAGATGCTGCGGTGAGGAATAGCTCAGTGAGTAGTTCGGTTGAAGAGGAATGGACATTTCTAAAAAGGGCAGTCACAGACGTTGGAAACAACAACATAGATGTAAATAAGGTAACCGCGAAGAAACTGTGGGTAACAGAAGAAATACGTCAGTTGATTGACAAAAGAAGGAAGTACAAAAATGTTCAGGGAAACACAGGTATACAGAAATACAAGTCACGTGGAAATGAAATAAACAGGAAGCACAGGGAAGCTAAGGTGAGATGTCTGCAGGAAAAATGTAAAGAAATCGAAAATGACACAACTGTCGGAAGTACTGACTCAGTATATAGAAGAGTCAAAAGAATCTTCTCTGAAATTAAAAGCAGTGCTGGTAACATTAAGAGTGTAAATGGGGATTCCACCCTTAAATGCAGAGGAGACAGCAGATAGGTGGAAGAGTACATAGAAGGGTTCTCTGAGGGGGAAGATCTATCTGATGACGTGCTAGAAGAAACAGGAGAAATTCTAAAATCACTGAAGAAACAGCAATTATTCACGTTGATGGGTAGAATGTATGAGTCTATCAATATGTCATCTGACTTTCGGAAAAGACATCATCCACCCAATTCCGAAGACTGCAAGAGACATCAAATGCGAGAATTATAGCACTATCAGCTTAACAGCTCTTGCATTCAACTTTCTGGCCAAAATATTAGCGGAAGAATGGAAAGGAAAGTTCAAGATGTGTTAGATGTCGATCAGTTTGGCTTTATGAAAGGTAAAAGCACCGCACGGGCGGTTCTGACGTAGTTGATAATGGAAGCAAGACTAAAGGAAAACCAAGACACCTTCATAGGATTTGTCGACCCGTAAAAAGCGTTCGATAATGTCAAATGGTGCAAGACGTTCTAAATTCTTAGAAGAATAGGGGTAGGCTACAGGGAAAGACGGGTATACAATATCTGCAACAACGAAGAGAGAATATTAAGAGTAGGAGACGAAGAATGAAGTACTGCTCGGATTAAAAAGGGTGTAACACCCGTACTGTTCAACCTATACATCGAAGAAACAGTGACAGACATAAAAGAAATATTCAAGAGTGGTATTAAAATTCGGGGTGATAGGATATCACCGACAAAATTAGTTGATGGCATTGCTATCCTCACTGAAAATGAAGAAGAATTACAGTATCTACTGAACGTAAAGAAAAGTCTAATGAGTATAGATAATGGATTGAGAGGAATTCGAAGAAAGACGGAAGTAATGAGAAGTAGCAGGAACGAGACCGGCGAGAAAGTTAACAACAGGATCGGTGATTACAGAGTCATGAAGTTAAGGAATTCCGCTACCTAGGGAGGAGTTCGTCGCGGGCGCATCAAACCAGTCAGAAGATTGATGACTCAAAAAAGAAAAAAAATGACTGAGGAAGTTGATCAAGAAAGCAGCGTGCACTTTATGCAAGACGGTGCACCGGCGCACAACCTCACTGACGTCCTGGATTTTATCAGTAACCGCTTTCCAGGTAAACGGATTTGTCCAGGGGTGCCGGTTTTATGGTCTACATGTTCACTAAACGTCAACCTCTTGATTTTTATTCTTTTGGGGTTTCATCAAGGCATTTGTTTGTGAACTCCAGTGTAGTCATGCAGATGTAGATATTGTGTTTGTACCACCGTTACCGACTTCCCTAGCAAGGCTCAGTGCAAAATACCGACTTCTCTAGCAGAGCTCAACGCAAGAATGTATACCGCAACTGTTATGCATGCAATTCTAGAGGGAGCTTGGTAGAATTGGATGTGCATCACCTAACCAAAGTAGGTCATATTTCACCTATTTAACTATAATATGAATAACTTAGTGTGCTTTGCTAAACAATGACATCAAAACCATATCTGTAAGTCATTTCAATAAATTTGTAGCCATTTTCAAAATTGTTAAGTCATTTTATAAACAGGACGCATATATGGTGAACAGTAATCGCCTTCTAACACTCTCTTGAGGTACGTCCGAAATTACTTTTACATTGAAGGTTTCTCACTATTAAGGACATGGTGCGTTCTATGTGGTAGGAGCTCCTCAGTCCAATCACAAAGCTGGTCTGGTATTTATTACGCTCGTATTTTGTCCATTAGACGAAAGTCTGTGACTATATTAAGGCACTGTTTGTTGAAAGATATTGTCTTGCCACATTTTCTTTATTTGTAACTGTACTGTCTGCCATCGGGTTCCCCTAAATGGCAGGCAGCACCGCATAACAGACACGCTATGAGGGAAACAAAACAACAGCCAAACAGGCGAAGACATCAGGTAAACACAACGAAGATTCCAGTCGATTAATAGCAACCTTTCCTTGCAGAGGTCGCCGCGACATATCCGGCCACGGATTCCTACGCTGGGTTTCTATTGGCTCCAGCTCACTATATAGGCCCAGCCGGTCGAAGGCAGACTAGGATTCGAGGGTTGGATTCCCTCACTTCCTCATCGAGGACTCGCAGTGCCTGGGCTACTCTCAGGGTGTATCTTCGACGTGGAAGCGCCCCCAACCGTGCTTGTAGCGTTGTTGCCCGTCTGCACGCCGCCGCCGCCGCCGCCGCCGTCGTCGTCTGTTCGCCGCCGCCCGGTGCTTGCCGCCGCCGCCGCCGCCGCCTGGTCGCCGTCTGTCGGTGCTCACCGCTTCCTCTTCTGCCTCCGCCACCCGGTCGCCGCTTCTTCAGCCGCCGCCGCCGCCGCCGCCGCTGTCGCCGTCTCTTGGTGCTCGCCGCTTCTTCTGCCGCCGTCTCTCGGTGCTCGCCGCTGCCGCCGTCTCTCGGTGTTCGCTGCCGCCTGCGATCATGGACGCCCCAACTACCACCATCATCTACACCTCTCCTTCACCTGCCCCCACTGTAACGTCATGGAGTGCTTCCTCTGGGACTCACCCATCTCATGCACCTCCCCTACTCACAGTCTCCTCCCGATCTATCTCCTCTCCATCGCTGTATCCCCACCTGTACGTCACTTCTGCTCCTACCCCTGCTACTGCCCCTGCTGCTTCTCCCGCTCCTGCCTCTGTCCCTGCTCCCAACCCCCCTCCTGCTCCTGTCGCCCGCCGAGACGACTTTCCCCCTCTCCCCCCTGCGACTACCGTTGCTTCCCCTGCCAGAGTCTCCGCCCGCCACGCCACAGTCGCCGCCACAGAGCGCCCTACCCTCTCATCCGGTGCTACTGCCTCACAGGAGGGTCCTGCCTCCCACCACCTCCCCATCCATCCAGTCCCTCATCCCTCCTCCCAGGCAACACCCGCCAAAAAATCTTCCAAACGGCCCAGTGGCGACCTCTCCTCTACTCCTTCCTCCAAAAAGCCACTGCCTGCCCCACCTCCCACTGACCCCGCTATGGATACCACCCCACCTCCCTCCTCTCCAGCCCCCTCCCTGTATACCTTTGTCCTAGCCAACCCTGATCCGAAATTCCTGGATGCCCGCACCCTCACCCTTGAAATCCGGAAGTACATCCCCAGTGCACCCATCACCCAACTTATCCCTCGCAGAGACTCTGTCCTCATCAAGTCTCCCTCTCCGTCCTTCCATACTGATCTCCTCCGGCGCCTTCCCCGCATCACCTTTGGGCCCCACGCATCCCTCACCCCATTCCTTACATCCTCCTCTCCTCGTCAACCCCAACCGCCTCGTCATCTGCCGACCCTCACTGCCATCGTCACAAAACTCAGCCCTGTGATCACGGAGGCTGAGGTGTTGGCGGAACTGAATGCCCACCCCTCCCTGGAAGTCCGCTCTGCCCACCGTATTTACAACTCCTCTGGCCCTACTTTCCTCATGCATATCTTTACAGAGTCCGGCTCCTCCATCGACCACCTCCTCACGCAGGGAGCCCTGATTTTCAACCGCCGCCACCCTGTTGACCCATCCCGTTCCCCTCCTCAATCCTACCGCTGCCAGCGTTGTCTTCTGTACAATGACCACCTCACCCAAAACTGCAAGAACCCACCCACCTGCCCCCATTGTAAAGCCTCCCACTTCCTCAAACAGTGTCCCAACCTCGCCTCCCCCCCATCCTGCAACACCTGCAATGAACCTCACCCCACCTATTCCTCCAAATGCAAAGCCAAGCCCCCTCCCACCAACCCTGAACTCACTGTCCCCGTTCGCCCCATTGACCCACCTATCCACCCTATCAATTCCCTCCGCCCTCCCCCTACAGCAGAAGACATCATCCGGTTCCTCACCGTCGTCCTGCAGAACATCCACCCCTTCCAGCGCCCCCACACACTCCAGCAGATTTCCCTCGCTGCCCACTCTATTTTCTACTTAAACACCTACGCCACGTACTCCCACAACCAGGCCCACTTTACCTTCACCCGCCTAGACACCCTCATTTAAGCCCCTCTCTCCCCTTCCCACACCCAACCCCATGGCTCGTCAACAGTATCGTCTCCTCTACCTCAACACTCGCTCCCTCACTGCAAACAAATACCTCTTCATGCATACCCTCTCCCAGCACCAGGTTGACTCCTTCATCCTTAATGAAACCTTCCTCCAACCCCACCATGTGGTCCGCATCTCCCCTTATCTCCTTCACCGCACCGACAATCCCCTTCCCCTAGCTCGGGGCGGGGTCGCTATCGGCCACCTCCGGCATCTCCCTGTCCGGCCACAACCTCTCCTCAATGACCCAACCGAACACCTTCTCCTCAGCCTCTTTTTTCCCTCCCTCACCATCACCTGTGCCACTATCTATATTCGCCCCGCAGCTCCTCTCCCCTTTGACTTCATTTCCCATGTTGACCGTACCTTCTCCACCTATGTGATCGCCGCTGACCTCAACATCCACAGCCGTGACCCTGCCACCCTTCGGCGGTGGCATCAGTTCCTTGCCACCCTCCATGGTGACCTTATTCCTCTCCCACAGCACACCCGTCCTGAAAGTAACTCTACCCCTGATGTTATCCTCGCTTCCCCCAACCTCCTTGGTCGCATTGCCGTTGATGTCCTTGATCCTGTCGGTAGTGACCATCTCCCTGTCCTTCTCACCATCTCCTCTACCCGTCCTGCCACTGCAGCCACCCGCCCACCTGCCCCTCCAAAATCTGCCCATGACTACCACCGTGCCAACTGGGATGCCTACCGGGAATCCATTGCCTTACAGGTTGAAAGCCACCCCCTCACTTTCCACCACCCTGATGACATCACCCATGCCTCTTCCTTCCTTCAGAAGACCATCACTGACACTGTGGCGGCTCATGTCCCTACCAAACTCATCCACCCTCACCGCCCTACGCTTCCTCCACAGGCCGTCCATCTTCTGCGTGAATCCCGCAGGCTCTACCGCTCCTTCCTCCGCACTCGTGACCGGGATACTCTCACCCGCCACCGGCAATTACAGCGACATATCCGGAACCTCCTTACAGCAAAGAAACGCCGGGACTGGCGACAGACATGCACACGTCTCAACTCCACCCTCCCTGTCAACTCCTCCAAGTACTGGTCAGCCTTCCACCGCCTTACTGGTAGCCATCCCACCCCGCATTACCCCATCCTCCATGACGATCGACCCTTTCCTGACAACCTCAGTAAGGCTATCCATTTTGCTTCCCACCTGTCCGAGGTCTTCTCCATTCCTGACGATCCCCATTTTGATTACTCCCTCTTCCCCACTGTCCTTGACCGCACTGACACCTCTGTCCAACCGCTCGCCCCTAGCTTCCAGTACTTGGATCGGCTACCCCCCTCCGACATCAACACTCCCATCACCATGCAAGACATCACACTCGTCCTCCGCTACAAACGAAACACCACCCCTGGTCATGATGGCGTCACCTACCATCACCTCAAGGAATCCCCTCCATCCTTCCTGTCTATCCTTGCTACACTGTACAATGTCCTCCTCTCCACTGGATTTTACCCTGTCCTGTGGAAGACTTCCCGTGTCCTGCTGTTCCCTAAGACTAACAAACCCCCCTCTGCTACCTCTTCCTATCGTCCCATCTGCCTCACCTCCGTGTTCAGTAAGGTCTTTGAGGCCATCCTCTCTCGCCGTATCCACCGCCACCTTAACCAGCACCGCCTCCTTCCTCTTACCCAATGTGGCTTCCGGCCTTCCTTCTCTGCTGACGACCAGCTCCTTAACCTTACCCATCTTCTTTCCCTCCAACTTAACTCCCGTCGCTCTGCTATCTTTGTTTCCCTTGATCTCCAGAACGCCTATGACCATGTCTGGCATCCCGGGCTCCTTTTCAAACTCCAGACCTATGCTCTCCCCATCAACTTCGTCCGTCTCGTTGCTTCCTTCCTCTCCCATCGTCCCTCCTATGTGACTATCCACAATTCCAACTCCCGTACTTTCTACCCCTCTGCCAGCGTGCCCCAAGGTTCTGTCCTTTCCCCTCTCCTCTATCTCCTGTACACTGCTGATATGCCCAAACCTCCCCCTCCTGTTCATCTTCTCCAGTTCGCTGATGACACCGCCTTCCTAGCCCTTTATCCTACCCTTCAACGGTCCCAACGTATCCTCCAAACCCACCTTGACCAATTCACCGCTTGGTGCAACCAGTGGTTCCTCCGTGTTAATCCCTCCAAGACCCAGGCGATCATCATAGGCCGCACCACCCGCTCCTTCCGCCTCCATGATTTCTACCTCACCATTTACGGCCGTCCTATCCACCTCACTCCTACCCTCAAATACCTTGGCCTCACACTCTACCGCCACCTCACCTGGACTCCCCATCTCCTTACCATCCAAAACAAAGCTCACGACCGCCTCCGCCTCCTGAAACTCCTGTCCGGCCGGACGTGGGGTCTGCATCCTTCCACCATCCTTCACACCTACAAATCCATGATCCGCCCCATCCTTTGTTATGCCAGCATCGCTTGGATTTCCGCCCCTCCCCGATTCTATAAAGCCCTCCAAATCCTCGAACGCCATGCACTCCGCCTCGCCTTCCGCATCCGCCTTCCGTCCCCCACGCGTATCCTCTATGACCTCATCCCCTTCCCCCACCTTCTCCTTTTCCTTGCACACATCCGCACACTATATATTGTCCGCCGCCTTGATCCCCCTCACCCCCTGGTGTCTCCCTTCCTCTCCACTCCCAACCAGTTGCCGCGCCTTTACCGTTGTGTCCCTCCCTCTCTCCATCTCCACACCCTCCATCTCCTTTCCCAACACAACTTCCACCGTCTACCACTCCCGGATGATGAGCTTTGCCCTGACATCTACCCTTCCTACCAACTCTAACCCCCTCTTCCTGCCTCCTCCTCAGGGCTCCCTCTCCTCCCCCTCCCTCCTTCTGAGCGGATTACCCCTCCTACTCCCCATCCATCTCTTGTGCCTTCTTTCAGTGTCTCTGCGCTCCCTCCTGCCCTGTCATCCCTTTCCCTCTCCCGCCCCATGTGTCTCCTGCCTCTCCGTGCACCCACGGTTGCCCCTCCTCTCTTCATCCCGCCGCTTCCCCAGCTGCCCCATGCTCTCCCCTCCTTTTCCATTCTCTCTGCCCTTTCCCTCGGCAGGTCCCGCCTGGTAGTTTTACTCTTCGTCGTGTGTGCTCCAAGTGGGTTTTAAGTGTGTTGTTTTCGGAGTGTTTTTAATACTGTGGCCAACTTTTAAACTGTGCATGCGCATCCAGTGTCTTCTCTGTGTTTTAAGAATCGCACACTGTGTTTTTTAAACTTTCTGGTGACTATTTTAACTGTCCCCAATGAACTTCTACATGTCAGTGATTTTTACCTCCATTTTCTCCCCTTACTCTGTTTTATGTTCCCCTTTTTTTACCTCCTTATGTATGTATTATTTTATTCTTGTTTTAGTTGTCATGTCACTCGGCTGAAGAGCGGCGGATTGTGCTGCTGACAGCCCTCCCCTGCCCATATGGGGCAGGGGCATGAAATCACAATAAAGAAAAAAAAAAAAAAAGGCAGACTAGTCTTCGTCCGCTGCTAATGGCAACCGCTATAGCAGAATCTCCGAGAAGATATCACCGAAGCCGCTGTACTGCACCGCCGATCGAAGTACCAGCCGACCGGCTAAATCGGCGGACGTCTACATCTATTGTACAGCCAGCTATTGTATTGTAGAAGAAGTTACGTTCAATAAACTATTGGAGTACACAACAGTAACTTTCTTTCGGCTTGCCATAGCCATTTAGTTAGACTATTTTATTCCCGAAAACTCCCAGAAATAATCGTCGTTCTCTCAATGTGATCAGATGCCAAACAGAGAGTGACGAAATCTGCGCTCGAAATTTGACGAAGCCAACAGGACAAGCTAAATACAGTAAGGCCTTGGTAATCATCAATTTATCCGACGAGATAGCCTGAAAAACTGGTTCTTGTTCTGAGTTTCTGAATGGTTAAAAATTTCGAATTGGTTAAAAAGTTCGAATATGTGCAGCTAACTGTTACCTACATCTTCATCCATTTACATGTCCCCCTCCATATCTGAGTGGTCAGCAGAGTGCCATGCGAGGGGTCCGGGTTCAGTTCCGGGGTGGGTAGAGGATTTTCTCCGCTCAGGGACTGGATGTTGTACTGTCTTCACCATCATTTTATGCTCATCGACATGCAAGTCACCGAAATGGCGTCAAAGCTAAAAAGACTTGCACAAGGTAATCTGTCTATCCGACGGGAGGACCTAGCGGCAGGAACATTTCATTTCATCCAGCTGTGTGACATAGTGTACTTTTTGTAGGGTGAGCGCACAGGACAGTTGTATTGGAGGCGACCTTGTGGCCGCTGGTTAGAACCGGCAGCAACCGCACGCGGGGCCAAATACCAGTACTAGCTGGTTGCTGGCAGGATGACAACATGACCCTGGCCGCCGCGGTCGCGTCAGCGCGGGGGGTCACCACGAGATACAGCCGGTTACGGTCGCTAGTTATGAACGTGTGCAGAGCGACCGAATCAGCCTGAAAGCCGATCTCATTAAGTGAACGAACGCGGACGCAAGAAAACAGACCAACTTGTTCCGCAGGCGGTTGGTCACTGTTAGCTCACATGCAGGACGCAGAATCCAAGCCTCCCGCCCTGAGAAATATAGCACCCATGCCTCCCAAACGCTTTAAAGTGCGTCTGGGGCACATAACCGAAGCCTCCCGCCATTTCAGTAATTCCTTCAGTGTCTCAAGAAATCTGTGTGTATCTTGAGAAGTGGAATTGACGTACTTGCTGTGGAAACTTTCGCATACATTGTCGTTTCTGTCTATTTCACCTCGGGTCTGCTCAGGTGAGTAAGGGAAATAGCGCGTTTTTGCTTATAAGTAGGAGCCGGACGTTTGTAGTTTTTGAAACAGGCGTCACTGACATTAAGTCCTCCATAACAGTCACGGACCATACCAGGTTATACAAGCTGTGACATCGTCGCGAATCGAACAATGATACAGGAAGTGTTGAACAGAATTCTTTATGACTTCCGCCTATGATCACAAACTTGTTCGGTCCTCAGATTACCGGTTTCGGTTAGCAATGACCCTCTTCGCATCTCGGTAATGATTGTTGATTCAGTATACAGATTCTTCTGACCCTGTCGCAAGCCAGACATGGTCGCGAATTAAACAGTGATCCAGAAAGTGTAGATACATTTATTTATTTCTGTCTATGATCACAAACTTGTTAGCAGAAGCAGCAAATCAGTATCGAGGTTGGAAGATTGTCATTGATGACCGAAACAGGTAGTTTGAGGACGCCAAATGTTTGTGATCATAGACGGAAATAAATTTATTCTACACTTTCTAGATCATTGTTCAAGCTGTGTCGCAGCTTGTGAAAATAATACCATGTCTGGATGTAAACTGAAACAACAAATCAATACCGTGATCTGAAGATGATCATTGCAGAGCGAAACCGGTAGTTTGAGGACATAACACTTTTGTGATCATAGCCGAAAATAAAGGAATTTATTTTAAAGACATCAGGATCCAGTATTGTGCAACTCAATATGTAAGACAGAAACTTCCCGATTTCATTTACGGGGTCCAAGTTTCAATGTTTGTATCTTTCGCACTAGCTTTGTATTAGAAGAAATTTATATCCTTTTATTCTCATGTCAGTCCACACTTCACTTCTAGCTTTCTCGTTATGCTTTCTTCAAACTCTGAAAACATTGTCGAAGGAAATAATTTCAGGCATAGATTATCACTTTTAATAATAATGTTGAAAAAACATGCTGATTGGATGAAGTTTCCGTATTGCTCAACAAAGCCCGTAACTGACGAAAAATTTCGTGCAATACTTGAAACTTACATGAAGATGTATTGTGTAGCACAAAATATTTTTCGATTTCCAGCTTCACAGAATATTATAATATTCTTATCAGCATAATTATGTAACAATAAATCACCCCATCTGTAGTTTTCACACTTAATGTGTTTAGAACAACAAGAACCTCCTGAATACTTGTAAGTAATTTCGGTACAAATTTTCATCTTGTAAATGGAAAAAAATTGGAAATTTGTGGTAAAGTCTTATGGGACCAGACTGCCGAGGTCATCGGTCCCTAAGCTTACCCACAAATTAATCTACCTTAAATTAACTTACGCTAAGGACAACACACACACCCATGACCGAGGACTCGAACCTCAGACGGGGGACTGTGGACGGTGGGTGGGGGGGTGGGGGGGGGGGAGGGGAGGGGGAGAATTGAAAATGGATTTTCGAAACCTGTCGACATCTTTAATGGTTATCTCTTCCCTGTTTCCCTGTGTTCTTCTTTTGGTTGATTATATACAAGTTCTGATGGTCTCCCACATATATATTCTGTAGCTTTTCTCTTCAGTTCACGAACTATTTTCTACCTCTTAATTTTGTCACCAGCTATTTCTGTAAGTTTGTTGTCGTCTTGTCTTTCGAGCATGTAGGTATCTTCAATAGAGATAGTTTTAATAAAACTTTTCCACTTCTTATTGTTGCACAGAAATCGCACTACACCACATTTTAGAATTCGAAGGAGTAGCATTTTCTGTTGTAGACAGAAACCTGAACTACAAACCACCACTCTGAGGAGGCACGGAGATCTCAGGGTTTAGACTTGTTCGGGAGGCATGTGTCTTGCTACCCTGCTACCTGCCATGCGATCCTGCTTACTGGAGGCCTGTGTCCTATGCCCCCCCCCCCCCCCTTCCACTCAACAATCAGATTATCAGGAACTATTTCTAAAATGACAGATATGCGAGTATTTAGTCACAAAATGGAGGGAATACTTAATTATCTAAGAGGTAGCTCTGTTTCCTCCCCTACATGTGCTCCAGCATTTTACATGAAGGTGGCTCCAAAGACACAATCAGAATACAGTTTCACACAATATTATTTGTTTCCACAGATCACCGGCCATCTTCAGATCTATTTGCTTTTATTTACCTGTTATTCACATTCTCCTTATGGGGAGAAGTATGGCTGTCACTTGGCAGGCGGGGTTTCCATCTTTTGCTTTACAAACAGAACAAGGCAATACCACAACTAACAGAAAGTCTTAGAATCCATGAGCTCAGATGAGCAAAGAACACCATCTGAACGAAATTTTTTATTAACTAGTACTGGTTTCGATGTGCCCTGCAGATCATTGTAAGGTTCAAATGGCTCTGAGAACTATGGGAGTTAACATCTGAGGTCATCAGTCCCCTATAACTTAGAACTACTTAAACTTAACTAACCTAAGGACATCACACACATCCTTGCCCGAAGCAGGATTCGAACCTGCGACTGTAGTGGTTGCGCGGTTCCAGACTGTAGCGCCCAGAACCGCTCGTCCACCACGGCCGGCATATCATTATATGATGATACCTGGATGGACGAATAAATGACATGATATCCGGCTGCTGACAAACTGCACCTTATGGTGCAAGTTCTGAATGTGCTCTCCAAGGCACATCGAAATCAGAAATCGAGAAATCGTTAGCAAAAGAAGTCGTGTTTTACACGAAGTTTCTGATTCATTATAAAAGCTGTATAAAAATTAATTTTAGTCCGATAAAACCGCAATGAATCCATGACATCAGAAAGGTTACAGCGGGGGCTCCTGGTATCTGTAGCAAGGGATTTGCATGAGGAAAGTCCCAGACACTGAGAAAGTATGAATTAGAAGATGACTGAATATCACGTAAGTGGGAAGAGCCTGTGTTGGAACCTACATACACAGGATGACCGATTTATCTTCAACACCCAAATAATTTTTGGCCAGAAAGAAAATGAAAAAGAAGTAAATATTTCTTAGCTATCAGGCAGACGCTTGCCAACCTCATTGCCTTTCTTGTCGCTCTGCTCGTACCAAAGATAAGAAAAAAGGTATGTCTGTTTTAAATACCACCCTGTATTTTTTATTCGGCAACCCAGTTTCTCACTCAAGCCCTCTACAAAAAATGCACACCGGTTCTTCACTGAATGTCCACTGGAAAATTCTGCGCGAGTAAGAACTAAGAGGAAGAATTCGCGTGGTAAATCTGCCGTATTTTCTACCGTTTAGTTCAACACTGATGAAATGAGGGCCAATAAATGTAGTAGCAAGCATCCCACATCAGGCATTAACTTTCCATTGACGCTGATGTTCCACCTGTCAAAGCCATTGTGGACCAATAATGCATGTTCCTTTTATTTACCTGCTCTTTGCTCGAGAAGAGACATTCATCAATAAAGTAAATATCGAAGTAAATATTTTACGAACGGAATATGTAAGTACACCGGCAGTCTCATCTGGAGTTGGCAGTAAATGTTAAGTAGAATATATGTGTTCAACAACACTACTACCGTGGCTACCGGACTAAAATCAGAAAATATTAATCGTAGGCTCTAACTGTGTCGAGAATTATTACGAACAGAAGGGTTCATTACTGGAATTACAGCACACAAGGTAGTAAACATTTATCTACCACACAGAGAAATAGTGAAAGTCGTCCAAGCGTACAGTAATGAAAATTGCTATTTACCATAAATAATTCATTAAATATATCAGATTCAAGGAGGGTTATAAATTACGAAATTTAATACTGAGATCAGATTACGTCATACCTTTCGTAACCAACATCTGCGCAATAGTTAGTAAATAAGTATTTTATCACGCAAATCATTATGTTATATCTTACGACAGTCAACCAAACACATTTTTAGTGCAAAGAGTTAATGCATGGTCGCAGCTGTACGTTCCATGACTGTTCGTCGTATACGGCAAGGATCACAATTACTGCGCACAGCGGGTTATTGCAGGAAACAAACTGAATTTTCTTACACTGCGACAGAAGTCACCAGAAGTGATTGGTGAGGATTTCTTGCTGTGCCCACTGACACAGCAGTGTCCTTGAAATCATTCCTATGAAATTCTTTGTGTACTATTGTTTAACTGGTGACGTATGAGAATTCCGATGTACGCTGGGTGTACGACTGCTAATTTCCTGATCAAGCTGTTATATTCTCATGCGTGTGGTCACTGCAACAGAAGTGAGGACAGTAACTTTGGTGGCGGCGCCCGAGAGAGATTTATGACGATTGCGTTGAACTGAATCTTTCTGTTTCCTCAATATTCACAATAAGACAAGGAAACATCCTCAAGGAAGGTGGATTCTTCTCGTGATGTTGCTCTCCATAGTGTTCTTCCGCCTGGATAGCATTGCTACTACATTCAGCCACAATAAAAGGAAAGACAATGATGAAGCAGTTATTAAGAAAGGACTGGCTTTACTGTACACAACGTGTCGTTTAAAATTACAACAGTATTGTACTGCATGAACGTCTATTGTAATTAAGGAAACATTACTGCCATAACTGTTCTGCTAACTTACATGCTCTATAGATGAATACCTTTTCTACCTTGTCATCTTTGGTGGACATTATACTCATACAAACCTTCAACTGAAGACGGTTGACTGAATGCCGGTATCACTCTTCCATATGTTTCCATTTGTTTACTGGCTACTCTAGCTAGTGGACGAGTTACTTTACCCTGCGTATCTGCTCTGTGTGCTTCTACAGGAGAATCAGTCAGTACTGTGTTACGTTTTCAATAACGGCACGTTTACGTTTAATGATACACTGTGATTCGTTAAAGAACAGGTCTCAGTTAGTGGATTACCGAATAAAAATATAGGCTGCTATTTGAAATAGAGGTACTGCTGTAATACCATTGTAATGAACGAAGTTAACAATAAAGCCAGTCGCCCTACTTAATATCCCCCTGCCAGCTGCAAAAGATTTGCTTCACTTTTTTTATATATTGCTTCTGAGCAACAAGTTATTTAGGACCTTCAAGAAAAATTTTACACCACGCACAGGAGGACACTTGTGGAACGTTTCAGCTGTTAGGATAAGCACATCTCAGGACTTATTTCATCATCTCTGAGGTGGGAGCAGTTAACAATGTGACATGTTGATATTTGAGAGGTAGCAGGCAGACTTGTTAAGGATGTGATTCACCTTTACAGACTATAT
This sequence comes from Schistocerca americana, assembly GCF_021461395.2. NCBI lineage: Eukaryota > Metazoa > Arthropoda > Insecta > Orthoptera > Acrididae > Schistocerca > Schistocerca americana. The sequence goes on along the minus strand of NC_060121.1, from coordinate 351,122,226 downwards.
TTTCCACGAGTCTTCTGACTGGTTTGACACTGCCTGTCAAGACTTATCTTCCTGTGCCAGTCTCTTCCTTTTAGAGCAGCATCTACACCCAGTTTCCTCACTTATTTGTTGGATACATTCCAGACCCTGTCTTCTACTGCAGTTTTACCATCTACATCTTCCTATATTAAGTGGAACTTGTTCCGTGACGCTTAAATACAAGAACAAATATCCTTTTTTTCTTGTCAGGTTTCCATAAGTTCCAGCCTTCGCCGATTCTGCGGAGAAACTCCCCATTTCCTATCAATTGCCGGCCGCTGTGGCCGAGCGTTTCTAGGCCGCGCTGCTGGTACGGTCGCAGGCTGGAATTCTGCATCGTACATGGATGTGTGCGATGTCCTTAGGTTAGTTAGTTTTAAGTAGTTCTAAGTCTAGGGGACTGATGACCTAAACTGTTAAGTCACTTAGTGCTCACAGTCAGTTCAGTTCAACCTATCAATTCACCAAATTTTAAACTTCCTTCTATAGCATTGAATAACTAACGCTTTGCTTCCCTTTCTTTCAGTTTTTCGGCAGTCCTTAATTCACTGCCATACAACGTTGTGGTACAAACGTACATTCATAGAAATTTCTTCCTCAGTTTAAGGCCGATGGTTGAGTCTACTCGTCATCTATTGTCCATGAATGCCCTCTTCGCCTGTGCTGATATGCGAGGTGCACAATTTTGATGTTTATTGCTAATTTTATTTGTGCTACTACTCATTTCTTCAATTTAGTCCTAGCCACGCGGGGTAGCCGTGCGGTCTGAGGCGCCTTCCCACGGTTCGCGCGGCTCGCTCCGTCGGAGGTTCGAGTTCCCTCCCTCGGGCCTGGGTGTGTGTGTTGTCCTTAGCATAAGTTAGGTTAAGTTAGATTAAGTAGTAAGTAAGCATAGGGACCGATGACTTCAGCAGTTTGGTACCATAGAACTTACCACAAATTTCCAAATTTCAGTTTACCCGCAGCCCATATTCTGTAGTCATTAGACTGTTTGTAACATTCAACAGGTCCCATGGTTGTTTTTAATTGTCACTGACAGCTATGTCATCATCGAGTCTTATCGCTGATCTCGTTTAACCCTGAATTTTAATCCCAACCCTGAATCTTTCTTTTATTTTCGTCATTGGTTTTTCGATGTATAGACAGAACAAAAGGGGCTAATGACGAGGCCCCCCTTAATCTGAATATTTCGATTTTCGTCATCCATTCTTATTCGTCCCTCTCTGTTCTTGTACAGATTCCACACTGAACTCACAAAAGTCATTGTATAGCAACACGCACATATGGAGAATGCGGTATTATCGCGTATACAAGGCATAAAAGGCCAGTGCCTTGTCAGAGCTGTTGTTTGAACACAGATGATTCATTTGAAAAAGTTTCTGACGTTATTATGGTAGCACCACAGGAATAATGAGACTTTGAACGCGGAATGGTAGTTGGAGTTAGAAGCAGTGGACATCCCATCTCGAAAATAGTTAGGTAATTCAATATTCCGCCATCCAAAGAGTCAAGAGTGTGAAGACAACAGTGAATTTCAGGCAATACTTCTCACCATGGACAACGCAATGACCGACGGTCTTCGCCGCGCGGAGTTGCCTCGCCGTTTGAGGCGTCTTGTCACGGACTGCGTGGCCCCTCCCACCGAAGGTTCGAGTCCTCCCTCGGGCATGAGTGTGTGTATTTTGTTCTTAGCATATATTAGTTTAAGTTAGTTTAAATAGTGTGTAAGTCTAGGGACTGACCTAAGCAGCTTAGTCCCTTAGGAATTCATACACATTTGAACATTTTTGAATCAACGGTCTTCACCTAACGATCGAGAGCAGCAGCTTTTGAGTAGAGATATCAGTGCTAACAAACACGCAACACTGCGCGAAATAATCACAGAAATCAATGTGGGACTTACGACGAACGTATCCGTTAGGGAAGTGAGGCGAAATTTTTAAGTTAACAGGCTATGGCACCAGACGACCGACAAAAGTAACTTTGCTATCGACACGACACGCCTGCAGTGCCTCTCCTGGGCTCGTGACCATATGGTTGGACCTAGACGGCTGGAAAACCATAGGCTGGTCAGATGAGTCCCGATTTCAGTTGGTAAGGACTAATGGTAGGGCTCGAGGATGGTGCAGACCCACCAAGCCATGGATCCAAGTTGTCAACAAGGCAATGTGCAAGCAAGGTGGTTGGGGCTGCATAATGGTGGAGCTATGTTCTCACAGAACGGACTGCGTCCTCTGGTCCAACTGAACCGATAACTGGCTGGAAACGGTTATAATTACGACATATCATAATTAATGAAGTAGTACAATAAAAACTTCGTACACGAGGGGCTTTCAATAACTAATGTAACACATTATTTTTCTCGGTCAGTTTCGTTTGAAAAGTAGCTGGATTTGTTGTGTGACATTGTGGATTAATCTCGCACCAGTCTCTGAAGTATTATGTTATGATCAGAGCGAATATTTTTGTTTTGGACATACAGGTATGTATGTGGCTCGTGTTTTATCACGTACATCTAGTCAATGGAATACATACATTTGTCATTGGAGTACAAAAGATAATATAATTATCCACTTACGAACACCGATGTATTGCCTTGAGGAACGTCAGCAGCAAAAAGCTAATTGAAAAATATATGCAGAAAAAACTGAACGAGCATTTCCGGAAAGTAAACCGAATGCAAATGATACGAATTGCAGTAATAAACGCCGAAGGCTAAACACTAGTACGTCAATAATAATTGAACCAGAGGTGAGTGTGGGATCGACAGACTGAGTGTGCGGAAACATTGGTGAAGCTTCGCCAAATTTGCCAACAATGCTTTCACACTTCGTCCACTTGGGATCCCCTTGAGTTCGTTATTAGTTACAAGAGATTGTAAGCTGGCGATCACTCATTGGGCTGCCAGTATGTCTCTGTGTTCACAAGTGTAGAGGTCTGCAGGCCACACAGAATAGAGAGCGTCGACGAACGTGTCAGTCTCCCCAAAGTGTAGCAATAACAGGTATCAGGGAACCACCAATTCGTTTCTCCCACACTATAATTTCATCAAGTTGCAGTCATTATTGCGCGAGGATGTAGAGAGAGGCGATACAAAGTCCAACGCACAAAAACAATTTTTACAGAAAATAAGAAGGACTAAATAATACAAGTTGTGGTCCGTAATATCATATGAAGGAAACAGTGCCAACTCTTCCGCATTACAAGCTCCATAACACACGTAGAAGCGACTGCAGTCTTGAGAAGCGGTCTGATGAATCTACGAACCTATTTTTGCGTAGATACGTTTGGCTTGCTGAGCTTATTTGAGCTTATAACTGATTTCTGAGTCGTTATAACCTCCGATGATGTCTCTAGCTTTGAAACACGTAACAATACACAGAGACCGATAAAAATTATTCTTGTATGAATAGAAATGCTTTTGTGAATAACTAAGTGAGGGCCATGGCCTTTATCATAAAAAGAATATAACTGAAGATCATTGAGTCAAAGCTCATATTATGTGATAAAACGATGTACTTTGCATACACTAACGAAATACACTCCTGGAAATTGAAATAAGAACACCGTGAATTCATTGTCCCAGGAAGGGGAAACTTTATTGACACATTCCTGGGGTCAGATACATCACATGATCACACTGACAGAACCACAGGCACATAGACACAGGCAACAGAGCATGCACAATGTCGGCACTAGTACAGTGTATATCCACCTTTCGCAGCAATGCAGGCTGCTATTCTCCCATGGAGACGATCGTAGAGATGCTGGATGTAGTCCTGTGGAACGGCTTGCCATGCCATTTCCACCTGGCGCCTCAGTTGGACCAGCGTTCGTGCTGGACGTGCAGACCGCGTGAGACGACGCTTCATCCAGTCCCAAACATGCTCAATGGGGGACAGATCCGGAGATCTTGCTGGCCAGGGTAGTTGACTTACACCTTCTAGAGCACGTTGGGTGGCACGGGATACATGCGGACGTGCATTGTCCTGTTGGAACAGCAAGTTCCCTTGCCGGTCTAGGAATGGTAGAACTGTAAGTAGGCTGTTTAGGTTTTTTATTGGTAACGCCACCTCTGTATGAAAATCACTGGCTGTGCTGTGTGCAGTCTGTGGCTGCTTTGCATTGTTGTAATACTCGCCATTGTAGTGTTAGGCAGCTGGCTGTGAACAGCGCGTAGCGTTGCGCAGTTGGAGGTGAGCCGCCAGCAGTGGTGGATGTGGGGAGAGAGATGGCGGAGTTTTGAAATTTGTCATAAACTGCTATATTTTTATATGGTGATATCAAGGTAAATACATTGTTTGTTCTCTATTAATATCTTTCATTTGCTAACTATCCCTATCAGTAGTTAGTGCCTTCAGTAGTTTGAATCTTTTATTTAGCTGGCAGTAGTGGCGCTCGCTGTATTGCAGTAGCTTGAGCAGCGAAGATCTTTGTGAGGTAAGTGATTTGCGAAAGGTATAGTTTAATGTTAGTCAGGGCCATTCTTTTGTAGGGAATTTTGAAAGTCAGATTGCGTTGCGCTAACAAAATATTGTGTGTCAGTTTAAGCACAGTCTTGTATAATTGTTCAAAGGGGACGTTTCATATGAATTATACAAGACTGTGCTTAAACTGACACACAATATTTTGTTAGCGCAACATAATCTGACTTTCAAAATTCCCTACAAAAGAATGGCCCTGACTAACATTAAACTATACCTTTCACAAATCACTTACCTCACAAAAATCTTCGCTGCTCAAGCTACTGCAATACAGCGAGCGCCACTACTGCCAGCTAAATAAAAGATTCAAACTACTGAAGGCACTAACTACTGATAGCGACAGTTAGCAAATGAAAGATATTAATAGAGAACAAACAATGTATTTACCTTGATATCATCATATAAAAAATATAGCAGTTTATAACAAATTTCAAAACTCCGCCATCTCTCTCCCCACATCCACCACTGCTGGCGGCTCACCTCCAACTGCGCAACGCTACGCGCTGTTCATAGCCAGCTGCCTAACACTACAATGGCGAGTATTACAACAATGCAAAGCAGCCACAGACTGCACACAGCACAGCCAGTGATTTTCATACAGAGGTGGCGTTACCAATAAAAAACCTAAACAGCCTACTTACAGAACGATGGGTTCGATGACGGTTTGGATGTACCGTGCACTATTCAGTGTCCCCTCGACGATCACCAGTGGTGTACGGCCAGTGTAGGAGATCGCTCCCCACACCATGATGCCGGGTGTTGGCCCTGTGTGCCTCGGTCGTACGCAGTCCTGATTGTGGCGCTCACCTGCACGGCGCCAAACACGCATACGACCATCATTGGCACCAAGGCAGAAGCGACTCTCATCGCTGAAGACGACACGTCTCCATTCGTCCCTCCATTCACGCCTGTCGCGACACCACTGGAGGCGGGCTGCACGATGTTGGGGCGTGAGCGGAAGACGGCCTAACGGTGTGCGGGACCGTAGCCCAGCTTCATGGAGACGGTTGCGAATGGTCCTCGCCGATACCCCAGGAGCAACAGTGTCCCTAATTTGCTGGGAAGTGGCGGTGTGGTCCCCTACGGCACTGCGTAGGATCCTACGGTCTTGGCGTGCATCCGTGCGTCGCTGCGGTCCGGTCCCAGGTCGACGGGCACGTGCACCTTCCGCCGACCACTGGCGACAACATCGATGTACTGTGGAGACCTCACGCCCCACGTGTTGAGCAATTCGGCGGTACGTCCACCCGGCCTCCCGCATGCCCACTATACGCCCTCGCTCAAAGTCCGTCAACTGCACATACGGTTCACGTCCACGCTGTCGCGGCATGCTACCAGTGTTAAAGACTGCGATGGAGCTCCGTATGCCACGGCAAACTGGCTGACACTGACGGCGGCGGTGCACAAATGCTGCGCAGCTAGCGCCATTCGACGTCCTTAACACCGCGGTTCCTGGTGTGTCCGCTGTGCCGTGCGTGTGATCATTGCTTGTACAGCCCTCTCGCAGTGTCCGGAGCAAGTATGGTGGGTCTGACACACCGGTGTCAATGTGTTCTTTTTTCCATTTCCAGGAGTGTATGTGTATGACTTGGGTATCAACTAATCAACCTTAATAAAATTCAAATAACTGCTGTGTACTTCCTACTTCCTATCAAATTTAACTATTGTGGCATGATATGTTCTTAAATTCTATGAATCAGTTGCATCGATGTGACAGTTTTATAATCTTGCACCTCCCCCCCCCCCCGCCCCTTCCCCCCCCCCCCCCCTCTTGGACAATTATCTGCAGATGCCCATGAATTCCTACTTTGTTTAAAAATCACAAATAATGAATAAGAAACTACTTTAGAACTCTGAGAACCATTTCAACTCCGTTCATTAATTAATTTTTGTCACATAGCGTCACTAAGGTTCAAATTTTGGATATAATTAAGGACCACGCCCTGGGAATGAGGTTAATTGCAGCCTACATTTTTGACATAAAATGTACAATGTATTCATACAATTGACACAACTACTGATCCACGACTTTATAGAACTAAGTGGTATTCTGGCTGTGTTTCTTGCTAAAAAAGAAAAATCACATGCACCGTAGTCAAATGTGAGAGGTGCAGAACTTACTACATCTTCCTTTCTTTTGTATGTATCGCCAGCTTTCTTATAAGTTGAAGGCGGTGCGTTGGATATCGTGGTTTACGTAGTCCATAAAACTTCTTTTTGTACATACGCTACACGTAGCACCTTTCGTAATCGTATTTCAACTCTTCATTTCAATGCAACCTCTTACAGCTTGCTTTGTATCCCACTGTATTTTTGCTATGCCACTGGCACAATTATATCGTCCATCGTAGGACTTTCATAATCCTACTGTCACCAAGCTAGCTCACTTAGATGGCGCGTTAACTGAGTACGTAGCCGATTACTATTCTCTCATTCCTTACCTGCCACGTTTTCCTCTGGAGCCTTTCCAGTTCACTAAGATACTTCCCTGATTTTCGCTACAAACCATTACCAAATGTTTACTATTGATCCTCTTCATGGATCAGTCACTTATCGTAGGCCATACAAAATTTATACAGTATATTCACAAAATCTAAAGTAGTAACAAAAATTCTTACTTACATAATCATTCACAAATATCACTTTTATAAACAGTGTGCAGTGATGAATAAGGCAGCTTTTCGTTGCTATTCGCAAGGCATCTGAATTTCTAGGCGGCTGCGTCGAGCGACATCATTGACCCATTAGAGGGCACGGTTGCTGAATGCTGACACGCAAGAAAAAAGGAAGATTGCATTCAAAAAGTGGATTTCCACAACTTTTATGTCTTAACGTCTTTTCACCTGTATTTCCCATAGCTAAAAAGACCGCAAAACCCATCTCGCCGTTGCATTATGCTGCATTTTGTGGACAAACCACTTGAAAGTATCCCTCCTAATCAATGCCTTATCATGCAGACCGAGGCAGTTTGGACTCAAGAATATTTCAGCTCACTGTTAGGCAACAGACATCAGACGCACGTTGTAGATCTGCCTTGATAACAGAAAGTCTATTCAACATACTTTATTCTCGAGACTTTAACGATTAATTTCAGTAAGCCCTTATTTCGGGGGTGTCATTTTCATAACTGACGCTAACTCACGACGCAAAGTGGCTCAGACTCATGACGCTTAAACACTTAAACCAAATATAATTCACGCATGTTTAGGGCCGATCTAATACTGTCCAATTTATAATACTAGAAACTATGATCGCTTGATGTGAAAAGGTTTATTTCATGACCAGTTTCGACAGTAGCTATCTGTCATCCTCAGATTCTCTGATATCCCAGAATCATAATTACACATCAGTCTCGTCAACAGCATTTTCTCAGAATACCGACGAGACTGATGTTTAATTGAATTTCTGGGAAATGTGGGAATCTGAGGATGACAGCTAGTTACTGTCGGAACTGGTCATGAAAGAAACTACTTCACATCAAACGATCTTGGTTTCAAATATTATGAATTACGTAACTCTCACACTAATCCGATTGAGGCGAAATCACTGCCTGCCCAGAAGTATACCTTATTGATGTGCACTACTTCATACACAACAGTAAGCAGATGTGGGCTACACAGCAGCGTAGCAGATGTCGTCGTAGGAAAGCTGGACAGGACCAGAAATGATTAGCGAACAAGTTAACACAACAAACAGAAGATTTACTTAACTTTTAGCTTTCCCGAAGCGTACAAAGGCTCTTTACAAATGAACGCGTTACAGTAAAGTCCAGCAAATACAACAGCAACAAGAGCATCGGAGGGAGGGGCTCTAACTAATGCATGAGCGATAGTCAGGGTCTTGACCGGGCTGCGTCCGAGTGGTAACTCCATTGCGACCGGCTCACGCCCCGTTGTGTATGGGGCTGGTGGCTGCCGTCGACCATCCTATATTGCAGCTACAGAGGAAACTTATCGTAAGAAGCTGCTGGAGGCATGGCTCTGCAGGCGTACTCCATTGGATTCGCCACATCCTGCACAACCACTATTGGCGTCTGACGGAAACTTGCTTTGCTATTACCAACTGTTGGACGTCATTGGGGTGATATCCATGTGTGATACCACACTTATGGACCAATCTGGTCTTAAAAACTAGTAAAAGTAGTATATTGGTAGTCAGACTCAGTGTCGTCAATGAAACCATTTCCACAATGGAGAACCTATCAGCGTGGACAAGAATACAGAAACACCAACAACACGACACATTACCATGTCTAACACAATGTTGAAATCCTATTGGCATTCAAAACATCTACCACTCGTCTCATAATCAATACAGTTCCTGCACGGTTGTCAAGGGAATCTACGAATCTCGTAATACCAACCTTCATGCAAAATAGTCGCACGATGAGGTAACGATTATGCAAAGTAGACCACAGTGACTCAGTAGTACTGAGATCTGCTGACTGTGGCGGCCATGGGAGATGCGCCAATCCGTACGCTCACCGAACCAGTCCTGCACGATGTGAGCTGTGTGAACAGGGTCCCTGTCGTCTTGGAACACATCATCACCGCTAGGGAACAAACATTGTTATAATTACGCTTCCGTGTGTGACCACTTAGATCAAACATTGTACCATGGGATGGACCTGATCTGCAGAAATGATCACTCAATCCTTGGCAGTAATGCGACCTTGAACAATAATCATGGGGTTCATGGATACGGCAGCCGAAATAATCACCGAACCCCTGGCCCTGTTGCAGGTTTAGGCCATATGTTGGCTACATTGTCAAGTACGACTCATCCGATGAAATGACTTTCTTCCATTGTTCCATAGTCTAGGCTTTACGGCTTTGGCAGTACATTTTCCTGTTACGGTCATTTATATTACTGATGAATGGTTTTGGAATTCCATGTCGCCCTGCAATTCTCTGCTTAAGTAGCTTTCCTTCGTGCTGTTTTGATGCTGTTAAAATTCGCTACATTGTGACCTAGCAGATAATGTTAAACTGCTTGCCTGTACGTGGGATAAATCTGCGATCGGCTGCTTTGGTTGCGGAAGCACCCACCATTCGAGCATCAACAATTTGCTAAAATTCGAATTAATTTAGCTCCGGCATAATGAATTCACAACTACACAGTACGCTGTTCTGACTGCTACTGACACTTGCAAAGTACTGAGGGCATTGCAGAAGTACAGTTCATGCTCAAATACAACAGCGCATCTTGCAGACTTGGCTAGAACATGCCTTTATGTTCAAGCGTGCATTTCTCGCGATCATTCCACATTTTTGTCGATCCTCTGTGTATAAACTCAAGCTGAGGCCCGTCCAGTACAGTGGTGGATGCAATACTCATGAGAAACTTTTAAGAACAGTGTTACCCTTGTATCAGCACTTCCTTTGTGAAAATCTATTTACGTGCCCCTGTCTCACACTTCTAGTTATTCCTGTTCATTATGAAACCAGGGTGGTGTCATTTATGTTATGTTATGTTAACCGGGGACCTAGAAACGACAGAGAGGCTCCGTCCCCGACGCAGCAGCAGTGGTCCGCCACCCCACGACGACTACCGCAGTCCACTTCAACCCCTCCGCCGCCCCACACCGAACCCAGGGTTATTGTGCGGTTCGGTCCCCATTGGACCCCTCCAGGGAACGTCTCTCACCAGACGAGTGTAACCCCTGTTTGCGAGGTAGAGTAGCGGTGGTGTACGCGTAAGTGGAGAACTTGTTTGCGCAGCAATCGCCGACAAAGTGTAGCTGAGGCGGAATAATGGGAACCCGCCCGCATTCGCCGAGGCAGATGGAAAACCGCCAAAAAAGCCATCCACCGACTGGTCCGTTCATCGGACCTCGACACAAATCCGCCGGGTGGATTCGTGCCGGGGACAGAAGCTCCTTCCCGCCCGGAAAGCAGTGCGTTAGACCGCACGGCCAACCGGGCGGGCTGTGGTGTCATTTACTTCAGTAGTTTTTCTTTTAGCTTTTTTTGAAACTAGGGCGGTGTCATTTACTTTAGGATATCTTTTAGTTTTTCTCCCTGCTCCACGAGAAACAGACAGACGTCGCTCTATAAATTCATGCTGTATTTTATTTCTCTTTATCTATTCGACTTGCAAATAGCCGTGTGAACCCTATGTCGCTGAGTTAACACATTGCGACACAGTAGTCACGGAAGGCCTTTCATCAAGTTATCAGTAAAAGAAATAAAATTTCAGAATGAGTATGATAACTGGGGATTTCGGTCTGAGGCGTCCTGTCACGGTCCGCGTGGCTTCCCCGTCGGAGGGTCGTTCTCCCTCGGGCATGGGTGTGTGTCGTCCTTAAGGTAAGTTAGTATAAGTTAGACTAAGTAGAGTGTAAGGTCAGGGACCAATGACCTCAGCAATTTCGACCCATAAGGAAAAAAAACTGTGGATTTTTTTGAATAAAGCCGTCTGCATACCTTAATATATTACCTTATTTATAATGATGTTTAGGCTGCTTGCATCATCAGGTGTATAATTAAGATTAAAGGAATTTTTTCTGCACGTATTAGGTGGGGCTCAAGTGATGGTTTAGAAGGAAGCATGACCTGCTGGTTAGACTTTGTAATAAAAATTCTGAGATTCTAGGTTACGTTTCTGGTGTCCAGATGATTCGATTATTGCAAGGTCTGGAACGCATCACACAGTCTTTTCGTGAGGAAAATTGAGAAGCTTGTTGAATAAATAAGCAGCGAAATAAACATGTTAGCTGTCGAAGTGCCGTCAAATCGGAAATTCTCACACCTAGATGGGGTCACAAGGCATTTATTTTCACCTCTTTACAAGAAAAGTTTGTTCCCATTAATCCGGTAAACAATATATGCTCGAAATAGCCGCAGGCGATGAAAGCCTATATAAAAGTCGGCGACGAAACAACGCGGGCCATTGATCAGTCTTTTAAATCACTCGAACAGCACGAGTAAACACAACGGCCACATATAAACTATTCCTAGCGACCCGTGTGGCGCCTTTTATAAAACCAGCTATAGTTCCACTTCCTGGTAGGCAACGTGGCGTAAGAGCTCCATTAACTGAATGATACAACTATAATGCTCTGCGAAACTGAGAATATTACAGACTAAAATAATGTAGAGTATGACGAAGGAAAGATTTCTGGGGGACTGCTGTCACAACTTTCTGTCGCAGATAATGTCGTACTGCTCGCAAGTACTACCTTATTTGTAGCCTAGCATCACGGCTCCAAGTCAGCCAGGTCCATTTGTGGAGCAATTTGAATTGTGATTCCAGTTAAGTGAAGTGAAGTGGTCAGGAGTTTCCTCCGAATTCTAGGTGTGGTAATGCACTACTTGCCTGGTAGTGGTCACAGAGCAACCTCTGATTCCAGAATGAAATTTTCACTCTGCAGCGGGGTGTGCGCTGATATGAAACTTCCTGGCAGATTAAAACTCTGTGCCCGAGCGAGACTCGAACTCGGGACCTTTGCCTTCAGCGGGCAAGTGCTCTACCAACTGAGCTACCCAAGCACGACTCACGAGCCGTCCCCACAATGTTACTTCTGCCAGTACCTCGTCTCCTACGTCCCAAACTTCACAGAAGTCTACCAGCATGGTAGAGCACTTTCCCGCAAAGGCAAAGATCCCGAGCTCGAGACTCGGTCCGGCACACAGTTTTAATCTGCCAGGAAGTTTCAACCTGTGATTCACTTTACAAAATTCTTCTCTGGTTTACGAACATTCTCAGACTGGATTACACCCAGCACACTGGCTAGCCTGGACTGCAATTTGAATCAGAAACGTATAACTTGCCAAGTTTGGGCTTTGCTTCTAAGTGGTCTTTAGTGAACTTGTATATTTTATCCTAAGTCTCTTCTTACCACTCGAACGGTGTATATTTAGTACTGTGAATAAATTAAGTGACATCTACAATTACTTTCATTCGTAGTTACGTAGCTAGCTTGGAGAAACTAGCTTTTATTTCGCGTGCAGTACAGCACTCTGTGACTGCCGACACATCTTATGTTTAACATGCATGTGACATACCAAAAAGGGCCAGATTTTCACCGGACTTTCTATGGTGCCAGGTTTCATCATAGTGTTTGAAATATTTATAATTTAGTGAGTGGGGTAGCTTCGGACACTAATTCACTTGCAGTTAGTCTTAAAACATGATGAAATCTGCATAATTAAGAATAGCTGCTGAAACTACGTTTACGAATTTACAGTTAACTTTACGTGAAATTATATTTCCGTTTCTCAGAATGCACATTCCAGATTATGATTCAAAATATATTGTATGTGAAAGAAATCTGCATCTACATATCGATAGAGCTTTTACTCACCGTTAGTAGAGAACTGATATGTTAGAATCACTTCAGGCGGGTAAGGGTAATTACTTTTGAATTGCAAACACATATTACGTAGCGAGAGGGTACAGATTCTCTTAACGGTGTCCTCTTTAGTGTCATCTCGTAGCCTAACGTTTAACTTCACTGTTTTGTATTTTATGGACTTCTACGGCCATGACATTGTAATTCTGTCAGAGACAGCAAAGAACTTGGAAGAGCAGTTGAATGGCATGGACGGTGTCTTGAAAGGAGGATATAAGATGAACATCAACAAAAGCAAAACAAGGATAATGGAATGTAGTCTAATTAAGTTGGGTGATGCTGAGGGAATTAGATTAGGAAATGAGACACTTAAAGTAGTAAAGGAGTTTTGCTATTTGGGGAGCCAAATAACTGCTGATGGTCGAAGTAGAGAGGATATAAAATGTAGGCTGGCAATGGCAAGGAAAGCGTTTCTGAAGAAGAGAAATTTGTTAACATCCAGTATTGATTTAAGTGTCAGGAAGTCATTTCTGAAAGTATTCGTGTGGAGTGTAGCCATGTATGGAAATGAAACATGGACGATAAATAGTTTGGACAAGAAGAGAATACAAGCTTTCGAAATGTGGTGCTACAGAAGAATGCTGAAGATTAGATGGGTAGATCACATAACTAATGAGGAAGTATTGAATAGGATTGGGGAGAAGAGAAGTTTGTGGCACAACTTGACCAGAAGAAGGGATCGGTTGGTAGGACATGTTCTGAGGCATCAAGGGATCACCAATTTAGTATTGGAGGGCAGCGTGGAGGGTAAAAATCGTAGAGGGAGACCAAGAGATCAATACACTAAGCAGATTCAGAAGGATGTAGGTTGCAGTAGGTACTGGGAGATGAAAAAGCTTGCACAGGATAGAGTAGCATGGAGAGCTGCATCAAACCAGTCTCAGGACTGAAGACCACAACAACAACAACAACGGCCATGAAATGATATTTTTGACTGCTGCGATAGCTCACTCCACCATAGTCCTACAATCGTCGACTTCCGTTTTTTCCCCAATGCCAGTAACCTTCCAGTATCACACCAGTTTACCTGCTCCCCCTCTGCTAGCCATGTTACTGTGTGACCTCTCATTTCCACAAATAACTGAATCTAAAAATATCTTCCTTGGCGCATTTGTTGTAGATTCCTTGTTACTCGTACACGTGGGCTAGCTAGTAAAAGGGATTCCACAGTAAATGCTCCAAGGAAGTCTAATACTCTTTTGGCAGTGGTGGGGCCTATGGATGGCGGTAATGTGCTGCCGAAACTAGGCATGTGACACAATGAAGAGTCTGAAGATACAGCTGTGATGGTACTTTTTCTCATATATATCATCAGCTGAAGTCCCTCGTCAATGGGATAGGACAGACAGCCATAAACTGATCATGTAATTCTTGGCAGTATTGCTTTCTTGCAGAGAAATTATAGGGCCTATGGAATACCACCATATAGCTGCCCAAATCATCACTGAAACCCCACCATGTTGCACTCTTTGGACGTAAACTCGACCAGAAGTTAGTGTGAAACAAGACTCAGCCGACCAAACTAATTTTTTCCATTATTCCATAGTCCATTTCCTGTATCGGGCATTTTCACCACTGAAGAGCGGCTCTGGATTTCCAGGTTGCCCTGCAGTTCCCTGCTCATGGACCCCCTTCCTGTTCTTTTGGTGCTGAGGGGATTCGCGAGTGATCATTCAGCCCTGCAGTAACTTTTGCAGCAATCGTCCTCTTATTTTTTCCTCTTATTTTTCGTCACAATCCTCCTCGATGACCATCTACCACGATCATCCAACACATTTACGTCCGCGTTGTGACCTAGCGGATGATGTCTTCCTGTTTTCCATGTATGTCGTTTGAATCTGTGTTAGGTGGTTCTTGAAATACCAAACGCTTCGGTTTCCTTGATTACGGAAGGATCCGCGATACGAGCACCAACAATGTGCCCGCGCACGAATTCCTAAAGCTACGACATAATCCACATACTACTACACACTACACTGTTAAGAGCACGACTGACACGTGCACAGTATTAAAGGTAGCGCATTTGCGTTTATGTTAAAGCACGCATTTCTCTCAGTTTTTCCGATCTTTGTCCAACTCCTGTACCTGTAAGGACCCGAGATGGAGTCATATGTACCTTCTCAATTACCACCACTTGCTACTTCATGAATGCATTAAGTGCAGTCTCAAGTGGCACCAAAACCACTTTCCGTTACGGTGTCTTATTTACTACAAAACGGATTCTTAAATGTAAGCACAAAAAGTTGATAAATTTGTTAATTTGTAGTCCTACTATCTAACGTAACAGTTTTTTATACCCAACCTACAGCTATAATAAGTTTATATATGTTATTCGCAATATGTTGTGATAAAAAACAAAATGTCAGGACAAATCTGTAAATCAACAAAGAATAATAACCATGTTGTTGTTGTTGTGTTCTTCAGTCCAGAGACTGGTTTAATGCAGCTCTCCATGCTACTCTATCCTGTTTAGATTAGATTAGATTAGATTAGATTAGATTAATACTAGTTCCATGGATCATGAATACGATATTTCGTAATGATGTGGAACGAGTCGAATTATCTAATACATGACATAATTAGGTTAATTTAACAACATACTTAAGTTAATATAACAACTTTATTTTTTTGTGTTTTTTGTTTTTCTTTTTTCTTTTTATTTTTTTTTTATTTTTTAAATATTTTTTTTCTTAATTTATATCTAAAAATTCCTCTATGGAGTAGAAGGAGTTGTCATTCAGAAATTCTTTTAATTTCTTCTTAAATATTTGTTGGTTATCTGTCAGACTTTTGATACTATTTGGTAAGTGACCAAAGACTTTAGTGCCAGTATAATTCACCCCTTTCTGTGCCAAAGTTAGATTTCATCTTGAACAGTGAAGATCATCCTTTCTCCTAGTATTGTAGTTATGCACACTGCTATTACTTTTGAATTGGGTTTGGTTGTTAATAACAAATTTCATAAGAGAGTATATGTACTGAGAAGCTACTGTGAATATCCCTAGATCCTTAAATAAATGTCTGCAGGATGATCTTGGGTGGACTCCAGCTATTATTCTGATTACACGCTTGTGTGCAATAAATACTTTATTCCTCAGTGATGAATTCGGCCAAAATATGATGTCATATGAAAGCAATGAGTGAAAATAGACGTAGTAAGCTAATTTACTAAGATGTTTATCACCAAAATTTGCAATGACCCTTATTGCATAAGTAGCTGAACTCAAACGTTTCAGCAGATCATCAATGTGTTTCTTCCAATTTAATCTCTCATCAATGGACACACCTAAAAATTTGGAATATTCTAACTTAGCTATATGCTTCTGATTAAGGTCTATATTTATTAATGGCGTCATACCATTCCCTGTACGGAACTGTATGTACTGTGTCTTATCAAAATTCAGTGAGAGTCCGTTTACAAGGAACCACTTAGTAATTTTCTGAAAGACAGTATTGACAATTTCATCAGTTAATTCTTGTTTGCCAGGTGTGATTACTATACTTGTATCATCAGCAAAGAGAACTAACTTTGCCTCTTCATGAATATAGAATGGCAAGTCATTAATATATAATAAGAACAACAAAGGACCCAAGACTGACCCTTGTGGAACCCCATGCTTGATAGTTCCCCAGTTTGAGGAATGTGCTGATCTTTGCATGTTACGAGAACTACTTATTTCAACTTTCTGCACTCTTCCAGTTAGGTACGAATTAAACCATTTGTGCACTGTCCCACTCATGCCACAATACTTGAGCTTGTCTAGCAGAATTTCATGATTTACACAATCAAAAGCCTTTGAGAAATCACAAAAAATCCCAATGGGTGGTGTTCGGTTATTCAGATCATTCAAAATTTGACTGGTGAAAGCATATATGGCATTTTCTGTTGAAAAACCTTTCTGGAAACCAAACTGACATTTTGTTAGTACTTCATTTTTACAGATATGTGAAGCTACTCTTGAATACATTACTTTCTCAAAAATTTTGGATAAAGCTGTTAGAAGGGAGATTGGACGGTAATTGTTGACATCGGATCTATCCCCCTTTTTATGCAAAGGTATAACAATAGCATATTTCAGTCTATCAGTGAAAATGCCCTGTTCCAGAGAGCTATTACAAAGGTGGCTGAGAATCTTACTTATCTGTTGAGAACAAGCTTTTAGTATTTTGCTGGAAATGCCATCAATTCCATGTGAGTTTTTGCTTTTAAGCAAGTTTATTATTTTCCTAATTTCAGAGGGAGAAGTGGGTGAGATTTCAATTGTATCAAATTGCATAGGTATGGCCTCTTCCATTAACAGCCTAGCATCTTCTAATGAACACCTGGATCCTACTATATCCACAACATTTAGAAAATGATTATTAAAAATATTTTCAACTTCTGACTTTTTGTTCATAAAGTTTTCATTCAATTTGATGGTAATACTGTCTTCCTCTGCTCTTGGTTGACCTGTTTCTCTTTTAATAATATTCCAAATTGTTTTAATTTTATTATCAGAGTTGCTGATTTCAGACATGATACACATACTCCTGGATTTTTTAATAACTTTTCTTAATATAACACAGTAGTTTTTATAATTTTTGATAGTTTCTGGGTCACTACTCTTTCTTGCTGTCAGATACATTTCCCTTTTCCGGTTACAAGATATTTTTATACCCTTAGTAAGCCATGGTTTGTTACAAGGTTTCTTACGAGTATATTTAACTATTTTCTTGGGGAAGCAGTTTTCAAATGCATTTACAAAAATGTCATGAAATAAATTATATTTTAAATTGGCATCAGGTTCACGGTACACCTCATCCCAGTCTAACTGCTGTAGGCTTTCCCTGAAATTTGCAATTGTTAAATCGTTGACTGAACGTACTACTTTGGAGGACTGTTTAGTATTGCTGAATGGAGCTATGTCATATATTGTAACTAGCTGTGCACCATGATCAGAAAGACCATTCTCAACAGGCTGAGCATTTATCTGGTTAAACTTATCTTGGTCTATAAAGAAGTTATCTATCAGTGAGCTGCTATCCTTTACCACCCGAGTAGGAAAATCTATAACAGGTGTCAAATTGAAAGAACAGAGTAATACTTCAAGGTCATTTTTCCTATTACCCTCTTTCAGAGAATCTACATTGAAGTCCCAACAAATAATAATTTGCTTCCCCCTGTCTGACAGATAGCACAACAAGGAGTCCAAATTTTTCAGAAATAGATCAAAATTTCCTGATGGGGACCTATATACAGTTACAATTATAAATGTGCCTTTATTTAATTTAAGCTCACAGGCACATGCTTCTATATGTTTCTCTACACAAAACTTTTTTGTTTCTATACTTTTTGCACAATGATAACTTTTGACATATATGGCAACACCTCCTTTCTCCATATTTTCTCTCATTACATGTGCAGAGAGCTTATATCCACTTACATTTACCTTATCCATATCAGTAACAATGTGATGCTCAGACAGGCATAGTATATCTATTTCATTCTCAGCTTCTAAATCTTCTAAACAAACCAGAAGCTCATCTACTTTATTCTTTAAACTCCCAATATTTTGATGAAATATACTTACATTATTTTTAATTATACTTTTATGAGAACCTTTCCTTATTCTAACATTTACAGTACTCTCCTGTCTGAGTTTCTCATTGTGCTTAGGCCTAGTTCTGATACCAGTGGTCACATGGTGTTCAGAGAGACAGATTATGTGAACTGGGTTGGGTGACTTTAATTCATCAATGCAATTACCTAGGACTGAGATACAACTTGGTGGAGATAAAATTTCTGGTGATTGGTGAAAATTTATGATTGATAGCTGTGATTGGTGATCAAATGTGCTAGAATTGTGCTGTTTAATTTCTTTCCTAAACTGAAGATTTGTTTCAATCCTGACCTCTCCTAGAACTTGACATCTTTCTGTCTTACCTATCCTAAAAAAGGTGCTGCTCCAACACCTGTAACCACTGGTATTTTACCATTCATGGCAGTGCCTCTCCCACTTAAATTTCCTGCTATTACCCCAGCCAGTTTCCCCTTCCCTTTCCTGTTGAGATGTAGGCCGTGCCTGGTATAGTCCCACCTACTGAGATAATCAACAGGAACCACACCAATATGAGCCCCCGCACCCGACCCAAGCAGCTGTTCCAACTCCAAATTAACTCTCCCAACAGAAGAGTTCAAATGAGGCCGGTCATGGCGTCTCAGGACAGATACAAATTCAACATTGGTGTGTCTCGATGCCGACGCAATCTTTACCAGGTCACACTCTATACTGTACCCAGGATCTCTGTCGATGCTGTTCCCTGGCTCTCCCACAATAACCACAGTGTCTTCCCTGGTAAATCCTTTACAGAGTGAACCTAAATCCTCTGTCACCTGATCCAGACTAGCACTTGGATTGAAAAAATTTGTGACCTGGTATTCTGGTCCTAATTCCTCCTGCAGAAGTTGGCCTACACCTCTGGCATGAGAACTGCCTAACAACAAAACTTCTTCTTCATCTCCCAGTACCTACTGCAACCTACATCCTTCGGAATCTGCTTAGTGTATTCATCTCTTGGTCTCCCTCTACGACTTTTACCCTCCACGCTGCCCTCCAATACTAAATTGATGATCCCTTGATGCCTCAGAACATGTCCTACCAACCGATTCCTTCTTCTAGTCAATTTGTGCAACAAATTTCTCTTATCTCCAATTCTATTCAATACCTCCTCATAAGTTATGCCTTCCACCCATCTAATCTTCAGCATTCTTCTGTAGCACCACATTTCAAAAGCTTCTATTCTCTTCTTGCCTAAACTATTTATCGTCCACGTTTCACTTCCATATGTGGCTACACTCCACACATTTCCTTTCAGAAAAGAATTCCTCACACTTAAATCTATACTCGATGTTAACAAATGTCTCTTCTTCAGAAACGCTTCCGTTGCCATCGCCAGTCTACATTTCATATCCTCTCGACTTCGACCATCATCAGGGATTTTGCTCTCCAAATAGCAAAACTCATTTACTACTTTAAGCGTCTCATTCTAATCTAATACCCTCAGCATCACCCTATTTAATTGGAATGCATTCCATTATCCTCGTTTTGCTTTTGTTGATGTTCATCTTATATCCTCCATTCAAAACACTGTCCATTCCGTTCAACTGCTCTTCCAAGTCCTTTGCTGTCTCTGACAGAATTACAATGTCATCGGCGAATCTCAAAGTTTTTATTTCTTCTCCATGGATTTTAATTCCTATTCCGAATTTTTCTTTTGTTTCCTTTACTGCTTGCTCAATATAAAGATTGAATAACATTGGGGATAGGCTACAACCTTGTCTCACTCCCTTCCCAACTACTGCTTCCCTTTCATGCCCCTCGACTCTTATAACTGCCATCTGGTTTCTGTACAAATTGTAAATAGCCTTTCGGTCCCTGTATTTTACCCCTGTCACCTTCAGAATTTGAAAGAGAGTCTTCCAGTCAACATTGTCAAAAGCTTTCTCTAAACCTACAAATGCTAGAAACGTAGGTTTGCCTTTCCTTAACCTATCTTCTAATATACGTCGTAGGGGCAGTATTGCCTCACGCGTTCCATCATTTCTACGGATACCAAACTGATCTTCCCCAAGGTCTTCCCCATTCGTTTGTAAAGAATTGGTGTTATTATTTTGCAGTCGTGGCTTATTAAACTGATAAACGCATTAATTTATTACTTCGAAACACCTGTTTCTCTCTCTCTCTCTCTCTCTCTCTGTGTGTGTGTGTGTGTGTGTGTGTATTTGTCTCGAAAATACAATAAATTTATCAGAATACCAATTTGTCACAGTAACATAAAAATATTTAAGCTTACATCTTCGCAGTTCATTTTATTTTGTTCTGTCTTTTTAGTATTTTTTTAAGTGTTTGTTATTCAGTTTCCACACACTTTGAAAGAATTGCCGCAGCACAAGTACAGTTTCGCTACACCTCTTTATAGCCTTCTCAGGCACCTGACGTTCCTATTACTCTGATGCAGGGTAACCAACAACTCTTTTGCAGTCTCTCCTGCCAGCCATACGATTTGCACAGGTGCAAGAAACAAAAAAAAAAAAAAAAAAACCAGTCAGATACGTGCGGCTGAATAATCTAAGGATCGGTCAGACCGGAACCTACTCCTTTTGCAGTCCATACTTGTCACATTCAAAAAGTAACTATTAGAGAAAAATCTGACGCAGCAGATTGATATTGTTTATATGGGACACTTGTAACGTACCGACCTTTCATTTCTGTTTCAACAATTTGTGCCATTCAAGAATAAATGAGCCCAAGCCATTGAAACTGTACAGCACTATCAAAAAAATCTCTCCAATCAAAAGAGTTACAGGCATGAAGTAAACAAAGCTCAGAATTTATAGATTTTCTATGATTAGCGTCACAGCAACCTTCAGCTGAACGATCCCTACCCTCCCATTGTAAACAAACAACAGCAACTCTCATCTTCACCATAAGCGTGATACAATTAATGGAACGTTCAATAATTCTACACTGAAATTTACTCATCACTTAGTAAAACAAGGAGATCATACTAAATGAACGTATTCCTAACAACCTATGTTAAAAAATGCCTGAAAATTCTATTCACAATCACCTTTAAAATCAGTTGACATGCCATCTGTTGTATGCATGACTCCCACGTACCAAACATTTTGATTTGTAACCAAAGAAAAATCACCATGGATAAAAATGCAAAAGAAGCTGCCACGTATTTGCAACTACGAATAAATAAATTCAGAACTCCTCTTTCTGTCTAATGTCTTCTGACATGATAACATAGCAAAAATAAATAGACACAAATCACTGCTGTTAAAATCTGTAAAATAAAAAAAAAGTCAATTTCTTTGCCATCTCTAGCAACAAATTCTCCCTGGCAGATCTTCCCCAGAAGTTAATCAAAACCCACTTAAGATACTTTAACAGAAACATTTTTCCCTTCCAAAATACGTCCTTAAGACCCAACAATTTAATGACTCCAAACATATTATGCATAAAGAAAAGAAACTTATACACTTAAGATATAGACTAAACTCTGTCAAACAGGCCTCGGAAGGCCCAACAGCACCGACCAACCCACGTGTCATCTTCACCAAAAAGGCGTCACTCGATGTGGATATGAAGGGGCAGGTGTCAGCACACTGCTCTCCCGGCCATTGTCAGCTTTTGTGACGGGAGCCGCTACTTCTCAATCAAATAGGTCCTCAATTGGCCTCACAAGACCTGAGTGCACCCCGCTTGCCAACGGCACTCAGCAGACCCAGAGAGTGACTTGTCTAAGTGCTAGCCTAGCCCAGCAGTACTTAGCTTCAGTGATCTGACGAGAACTGCTGTTACCACCGTGTCAACACTGTTGCCTCTAACATAACATATAGCACCTAATAACTAATATTTCAGTGATTGTTATTTACAGCTGCTTGTCCAATATTAGCGCCACTTAATTCAACTCTTAACCTATTTATAATTAAATAATAAAACTTAAAATGTAACTAAAAATTAACACATAATCTATTATTTACATATACACATCATTGCTTCTTTTATTGCCACCTCCGCACTCCTTTTTTTCACCAACGTCCATCTCATCTCCTCCACATTTAGCCACACACAAATGTGCCACTAAGAGTTTTCCTGTAAGTGTGCTCTTAAATTTAACTTTCTTTCTGCCACGTTCAGCATTTAATTCCAGCAACTTTTCTGTGCAACAAACGTTTGCCTCATGTTTTCCCGAAAAATGTGTCCCTAAAAATACACTTAACCCTGAAAACACAAGAAAGACTCACCAAAATACTTTCTTATATATATTTACATCCAACACCACCTCTTTCTAAGTTACTGTAATAATTTTTAGCAGAAATATTGAAGAAATCGTATTGTATCTCTGTTATTCATATAATCGTAACTTTTCTGATAAACCATATATGGCATTAACAGTGTCTACCAAAGCCACCTTACACGAATACATAATTTAATATTAATCAAAGGCTGAATCCTTTCTCAAATATCTTGTTATAACTCTGTCCTCTACTTCATGAATGCAATCTTTAACCACTGTGAATAACTGTTACCCATCAAATAATTCAGTTCAGCTATCTCCAGAAAATGTAACGTTAAAATCTCTTCTAAAGTCTAAATAGCACACTAGCTTCATTGAAAAACTAACTTTTTCATCCTCCCATTCATCAGGAACTAACAGCTGATGGCACATGTGATATACCATCGTTTCCCCTTTATGCATTGGTTAATTTATTATTGATATTAGCTGTTGACCATCAACAAATAAATAAGTCTGTATCTCATCTTCATCGCCACCCACTAACAGAGGTTGCACACTGGACTCGCATTCGGGAGAACAACTGTTAAAATCCATGTCAAGCCTTCTTGATTTTAATTTTTCATCAATTTCATGAATGGCTTAAGGCAAATACTGGGATGGTTCATCTGAAAGGGGATGCTGAATTTCCATCCCCATCCTTCCTTAATTTGAGCTTGTGCAGGGTACCTAATGACGTCGTTGACAGCAGAATGTTAAACACTAAGATTCCTTTCTTCTTTTTTCATAACGACCACTTACACTATCGCTAATATTGTCACTAACATTGTATGTATAATCCACTTCAATGTGAATCAAGTTCTCCCTTCACTCTCTATTTTCAACCCTGTCTCACTTAAAAGACCCTCCTCTTGTTTCTCAATGCAATCTTTATCGATTGTAAAGATCTGTTTTTTTTCTAACTAATTCAAAACCTTCATCCCCCCCCCAAATATTTCACTACAGGCATCTGTAAATTTATGATTCTTCACACAATATTAAGTCCTTCCTGGCGTGCAAGTTTTCTACAGTTTCTCCCTTTATTTAACTTTCTTCTATCATTATACTTCAACTGACTACCCCATGGATTACTGTTTCTCAACACTGCATCCATTTTATAAATTCTTTCTTCTTTTTGCCATTTACTATGACTGTTATAAAACTCCCTTGTTATTAAATAAAAAAATATTCCTTCCTTTGGTTCTGTTCCATTCATAATTCATTGTAATATCTCAGATCTCATTTGGAACACTTTTCAGTTTCCTGAAATCTGACCTTCCTGTTCCCCTCTATTCCTGTCAAAAAATCTGTGGTCCTTTATCCAGCATCGAACTGTGATCATACTTATTACTGTTATTCTCCCAATGACCCCATTGGTTTCCACCTCCCTCCTTAAGTCTTCCCTATTGCTTTTCCAATTCTCACCATAATATTCCAATTCCTATCACGTAAATTGTCCTGCTGTTCCTTTTCTTCCCCATCAGTCTTCTGACTGGTTTGATGCGGCACACTACGAATTCCCCTCCTGTAGCACTTGCAACCTATGTCCTCAATTATTTGCTGGATGTATTCCAATCTCTGTCTTCCTCCACAGTCTTTGCCTTCTACAGTTCCCTATAGTATCATGAGTCATTCCTGATGTCTTAATAGACGTCCTATAATTCAGTCCCTTCTCCTAGTCAGTGTTTCCCACATATTACTTTCCTCTCCAATTCTGCACAGAACCTCCTCATTCCTCGCCTTATCAGTCCACCCAATTTTCAACATTCGTCTGCAGCACCACTTCTCAAATACTTCGATTCTATTCTGTTCCGGTTTCCCCACAGTCCATGTTTCACTACCATACAGTGCTGTGCTCCAGACATACATTCTCAGAATTTTCTCCCTCAAATTAAATCCTATGTTTGATACTAGTGGACTTCTCTTGGCCAGGAATACCCTTTTTGCCAGCGCTAGTCTGCTTTTGATGTCCTTGCACCGTACGTCATTATTTTGCTGCCTAGGTGACAGAATTCCTTTGTGACCATCAATCCAGATGTTACGTTTCTCGCTGTTCTCATTTCTGCTACATTATTTACGTCTTTCTTCGATTTACTCTCAATCCATTTTCAGTACTCATTCAATTGTTGATTCCGTTCAGCATATCATGTAATCCTTCTTCACTTTCACTTATGATAGCAATGTCGTCAGCGAATCTTATCACCGATATTCTTTCAGCTTAAATTTTAATTTTACTCCTGAACCTTTCTTTTATCTCCATCATTGTTTCTTCTATGCACAGCTTGAACAGTTGGAGCGAAAGCCTACATCCCTGTCTTACATCCTTTTTAATCCGAGCACTTCGTTCCTGGTCGTTCACTCTTATTATTCCCTCTTGGCTCTTGCACGTATTATACAGGGTGATTCAAAAAGAATACCACAACTTTAGGAATTTAAAACTCTGCAACGACAAAAGGCAGAGCTAAGCACTATCTGTCGGCGAATTAAGGGAGCTATAAAGTTTCATTTAGTTGTACATTTGTTCGCTTGAGGCGCTGTTGACTAGGCGTCAGCGTCAGTTGATGCTAAGATGGCGAACGCTCAACAGAAAGCTTTTGTGTTATTGAGTACGGCAGAAGTGAATCGACGACAGTTGTTCAGCGTGCATTTCGAACGAAGTATGGTGTTAAACCTCCTGATAGGTGGTGTATTAAACGTTGGTATAAACAGTTTACAGAGAATGGGTGTTTGTGCAAAGGGAAAAGTTCTGGACGGCCGAGAACGAGTGATGAAAATGTAGCACGCATCCAGCAAGCATTTGTTCGCAGCCCAGGAAAATCGACTCGCAGAGCTAGCAGAGAGCTCAAATTCCACAATCAACCACATTGGCACTTATCTGTCCGTAACTACCTGAACGTCAACTACCCGAGGCGATGGATCGGCCGTCAGGCAGCCCGTGACAGAGCACTTCATCACTGGCCTCCTAGAAGCCCTGATCTTACCCCCTGCGATTTTTTCTTATGGGGGTATGTTAAGGATATGGTGTTTCGTCCACCTCTCCCAGCCACCATTGATGATTTGAGACGAGAAAGCTACCCAAACTGTTACGCCTGATATGCTACAGAGAGTGTGGAACGAGTTGGAGTATCGGGTTGATATTGCTCGAGTGTCTGGAGGGGGCCATATTGAACATCTCTGAACTTGTTTTTGAGTGAAAAAAAACCTTTTTAAATACTCTTTGTAATGATGTATAACAGAAGGTTATATTATGTTTCTTTCGTTAAATACACATTTTTAAAGTTGTGGTATTCTTTTTGAATCACCCCGTATATTACCCGTCTCATCCTATAGCGTACCCCTATTTTTATCAGAATTTCGAACATTTTGCACCATTTTACATTGTCGAACGCTTTTTCCAGGTCTACAAAGCCTATGACCGTGTCTAGATTTTTCTTTAGTTTTGCTTCCATTATCAACCGCAACGTCAGGATTGCCTCTAGGTGCCTTTACCTATCTAAAGCCAAACTGATCGTCATTTAGCACATCCTCAATTTTCTCCTCCATCCTTCTGTTTATTCTTAACAGCTCATGCATCCAAAATACTAACAAGAATTGTGCGATAATTCTCGCACTTGTCAGTTCTTGCAAGCTTCTAAACTGGGTGGATGATATTTTTCCGAAAGTCAGATATTACGTCGCCAGACTCATACATTTTACACACCAATGTGAAGAATCGTTTTGTTGCCACTTCCCCCAATGACTTTAGAATGTTTAGAATGTTATCTATCCCTTCTGCCTTATTTCATCTTAAGTCCTCCAACGTTTTCTTAAATTCTGATTCTAGAACTAGATCCCTGATCTCTTCTAAATCGACTATCACATCACACAAATCTTCCCCCTCATAGAGACCTTCAGTGTACTCTTTCCACCTATCCGCACTCTCCGCTGCATTTAACAGTGGAATTCCCGTTGTACTCTTTATGCTACTACCCTTGCTTTCAGTGTCACCGAAGATTGTTTTCACTTTCCTATATGCTGACTCAGTCCTTCCGACAATCATTTCTTTTCCGATTTCTTCACATTTCTTCTGCACCCATTACATCTTAGCATCTCTGCACTTCCTATTTAATTCATTCCTCAGCGACTAGTATTTCTGTATTCCTGAATTTCCCAGTACTGTTTGTACTTCCTTCTTTCATCGATCAACTGAAGAACTTCTTCTGCAATCTATGGTTTCTTTGCAGTTGTCTTCTTTGTAACTATGTTTTTCTTTCCAACTTCTGTGATTGCCCTTTTTAGAGATGTCCACTCCTCTTCAACTGTACTGCCTACTGAGCTATTCATTATTGCTGTATCTGTAGCCTTAAAGAACTTCAAGCGTGTCTCGTCATCTCTTAGTTCTTCCGTATCCCATATCTTTGTGTATTCATTCTTCGTTACTAATCAAATTTCATCCTAATCTTCATCACTACCATATTGTGATCTGAGTCTACATCTGCTCCTGGGTACACCTTACAAACCAGTATGTGATTTCGGATCTCTGTCTGACCATGACGTAATTTAGCTGAAATCTTGCCATATCACCCGGTATTTTCCCAGTATACCGCCTCCTCTTATGATTCTTGAACAGAATATTTGCTTTCACTAGCAGAAATTTATTATAGAATTCAATTATTCTTTCCTCTCTCTCGTACCTTGTCCTAAACCCACATTCTCGTGTAACATTTTCTTCAACTCCTTCCCTACAACTGCATTCTAGTCCCGCATGACTGTTAGATTTTCATTTCCCTTTACGTATCGTATTACCCTTTCTATATTCTCATATACTTTCAATATCTCTTCATCTTCAGCTTGCGAAGGCGGCATGTGTACCTGAACTATCGTTGTCGGTGTTGGTTTGTTATCGATTTTGGTAAGAACAACCCTATAAGTGAACTTTTCACTGTAACACACTCTTTGCCCTATCTTTCTATTCATAACGACTCCTGCTCCCGTTATACCCTTTTATTGCTGCTGTTGATATTACTCTACATTTATCTGAAGAGAAATGGTTATCTTCTTTCCACTTCATTGACCCCCACTATATCTACATTGAGCCTTTTCATTTCCCTTTCCAGATTTTCTAGCTTTCCTACCACATTCAAACTTCTGACATTCCACGCCCAGAAAAGTAGAACGTTATTCTTTCGTTGACTATTCAGTCTTTCTCTCATGGTCACCTCCTCCTTGGCAGTCCCCTCCCGGAGATCCGAAAGGGGGACTATTCCGGAATCTTTTGGCAATGGAGAGATTATCATGATAATTCTCAATTACAGGTCACATGTCCTGAGGACACACATTATGTCTCTTTAATGCTGTGGTTTCCACTGTCTTTTGCATCCTCATGCCGTCGAGCATTGCTGATTATTCCTTTTGGTGCAGTTTCCCACCCCGAGGACAAGAGAGTGCCCTGTACCTCTGTCCGCTGCTCCGCCCTCTTTAACAAAACCGTTGGTACAATGAGGTTGACTTCTTATGCCGGAAGCATTCGGCCGCCAATGCTGATAATCAATCAAAATGTAAACGATGGAGGATTTCGAACGCGGAACCTACGAATCTTTTGTTGTTAATGAAAGTCGCTACCTCTAGACCACGTGTACAACTGATTTACATGGCTGTTTTTTCTGAATATGAAGCCAGTTAGGTCTGTGAAAGATTGCGTGATCCACTTTCTCAATAAAATCTAAAAAAAATTCTAATCATGCAGTAGCGCAGTGTATGTAAGGTAAAAGGCTCCACTGCTGTTGGCACAGGATGGTCGAGAGTGGACAGTGGATCAATGAAAACGTGTCAACTGGTCGAATCACATTTCTTCTTGCACCTGGTCAATGATCTTGTGTGCATAAGGTGTACCAGCCATCAACCAGGTGAATGGCCTTAGCACTACAGATGCAGGCCAATGGAGTCAATATTATGCTGCGGGGCGCATTCATCTACGGTAGTAATTGAAGGCAATTTGACCATTGTAGACTACGTGTACGTTATTAAGGGCCATCTGCAGCCCATCATGGTTGATTTCTTCCTCGAGAGTAATGGCATCTTCCAGCAGGACAGCTGGCAATATTGTAAAGCTAGAATCGTGCAACAGTGCTTCGATGAGCACCAGATCAGCTTGACTCCTTACCTGGAGCGTTGCAACACCTCTGGCTTTAGGTAAACATGTCCTCCTTCCACCCCAATTGTCGGGTACTTGTCACGTAAAGTGCCATCTATTAATGTACTAGTCCCCTTCTCCACTATCCAGCACTTGATATTCTGCTGAAACACTGTCTTCATTTCTGCTGTTGGTGTCATACATTGATAAACCTTGGACCTGGGATACACACCAAGTCGGAACCCCTGGTAATCAGGAGTCCAGACTTCCGACATTTCCTGAAAATTTCGCTCCCTTCGAGCCAAGTGATGACAGCAGTAACGCTGTGCTGTTTATCGTAACAGAGTGTCACATTATCCTTTTTTTTTCTTTCTTCGTCAGTCCTCTGGTTGGTTTGATGCGGCCCGCCACGAATACCTCTCCTGTACTAACCTCTTCATCTCAGAGAAGCACTTGCAAACTGTGTCCTCAGTTATTTCCTGGATGTGTTCCAATCTTCGCCTTTCCCTGCGGTTTTTACCCTCTACAGCTCCCTTCAGTACTATGGATGTTGTGCCCTGATGCCTTAACAAATTCCTGTCCCCCTGCCTCTTCTTCTTGTCAGTGTTTCCCATACAGTTCTTTCCTCGCCATTTCTGCGGAGAAACTCCTCGTAGCTTACCTTATCAGTCCACATAATTTTGAAGATTCGTCTATAACCACATCTCCAAGGTTTCGATTCTCTTCTGTTACGGTTTTCTTACAGTCCACGTTTCACTCCTATATAACGCCGTGCTCAAAACGTACATTCTCAGAAATTTCTTCCTTAAATTAAGGATTATTTTTGATACTAGATTACTTTTTATGGCCAGGAATGCCTTTTTTGCCATTGATAGTCTGCTTTTTATGTCCTCCTTGCTTATTTTGCTGCCTAGATAACAGACTGCCTTAACTTCACCTACTTCGTGATCGCCAATTCTGATGATAATTTTCTCGCATTACTCGTTGATGTTACTTCACAATACTTTCGTAGTGCTTCGATTTACTCTCAGTGCATTGTCATTGGAGTTCTCATACCATTCAACAGGTCCTGTAATTCTTCTTGGCTTTCAATGAGGAGAGCAGTGTCATCAGAGAATCTTATCACTGATTTTACTTCCGTCATTGCTTCTTCGATGCACAGACAGAATAGTTGGGGCGAAAGATACACTTTTTTTAATCTGAGCACTTCGTTTCTGGTCTTCCACTCTTATTATTTCCTCTTAGTTCTGGTATATATTGTACAAAGTGAGTCATTCCTCTTTTTGTCATGAACATTTGCTCTGCCTCTACTAAACTCCCTACAACACTTAAATACACTTACTAACTATTGCCACCAAGAATAACTCCGAAAGTATGATAGGAGCTGAAACATTTTTGGGACAAAAGTTGCATGGGACAAGGGGGGCCACAATATGACGTTGGGTTTTTGTTCTTAGATGGGGTCGCTTCAGAGATATGAAGGTCAACTTTGTTTGTTTTTTTTTTTGTTTTTTTTTAATGGGATGCTATAGTTGATACTTGTTTTCTGATAGCCGCTATCGAGACGAATCCAATGATGTGTAACAGTAAGGTTTTGAAGGTCAGCGAAGGTCACAAAGGTAACATGGTTCGTGAATAAAGCCTCATCAGTAAATAAAATCAAATTAATAAATGTGTGATCCCTCTGAATCTAAAGTTCAGTCCACCGGCAGAATTCAATGCGACGCATACAATCCGTACCAGTTAATTCTTGGTGGAGACTGATATGGTAAGGATGATATTTATGGCGACGCAGAACACGATGAACATTAATTTTGCTCATGCCAGATTTCCTTGCAATTTTACGCGAACTAACACAAGGATCTCGACCCACAGGGGCAAGAGTACCAATTTCCTTTTCCCCGTTAGTAACTTTCCTTTGCCGGATATGTTTCCTATGCGTTAAAGATCCAGTTGTTCTCAATTTATCATACACATATTTAAATGTACGACGCGTAGCGTGAGTACGTTGAGGATATCTTTCAGGGTATAAGTCTCTAGCTCTCAGTGAATTTTGTTGGCTTTCTCCATAAAAGAGAAGCATATCGACTTGTTCTTCGAAGGAATACATCATTCACATTCGCTTGATTCGACGATGCAGGTCTTACCGTTCCTATTAGTGTTGTACTGCAAAACCGTAGACTGGTGTTTACATGTCAATGGCTCGTTAGTTGTACGTATTCGGCGAATATTTACTATTTGCACCATAAACGACAGAGAATTGTCAGAGCATGTGCTTCGATAAGTACCAAAGTTATGAGGAATACCACTCAATCCATGATAAGAACATTGCAATACTGCATTGATTCCAAACTTCAAACAACTTCTGTAAGCGGACGTTCATGCCACCTTTCTGACCTTCGCTGACCTTCAGAGATCTTACTGTTACACAACACTGGATTCGTCCCGAAAGCCGCTTTCAGAAAATAAGTACCAAACTATAGCATCCCATTCAAAGAAACAAAGTTGATCTTCATATCTTTGACGCGACCCCACGTAGCAACACAAAACCAACATCATACTATGGCCCCGTTGTCCCATGCAACATTTGTCCCAAAAATGTTTCAGCTCCTATCATACTTTCGGAGTTATTGTACGTGGCAATAGTTAGTGACTCACCCTGTATATTACCCGTCTTTCCTTATAGCTTACCGCATTTTCCTCAGAATTTCGAATATCTTGCACGATCTTACACTGTCGAACGTTTTTACCGGGTCAACAAACACTATGAACGTCTATTTATTTTTCTTCTGTCTTGCTTCCATTATCAACTACATCGCCATAACTGCCTCTCTGGTACCTTTACCCTTCCTAAAGCCAATCTTAACGTCATCTTTCCACCTGAGTACTACGATACTTTTACAGCTCACTTCGCAAATATTTATCTGACAACGTCCTATGAGGGATTTATGCTTCTTGGCCAAGTATTATTTTGCACCAACTACAACCACTTAAACAAAACTGCAGATGTGAGCATCGCTATGGTTCTATGTGGTTCACAACCAAACATTTCCAATAATTTACGTATTCATAGCTAACGAAAAACCACTGTAATCTTCCCTTTTCATTTTATATTATTATCCGCTTCCGAGTAAAGGTAAAAGGAGTATATTAAGAAGCTCTTGGCATTTCTCGTCTCACTTAGCGCCATATGTAGTTTTCACGGCGGTCACACATTTCACTTGGCCGGACGGTGTAATACATTTCTGTTGCTTGTTAATATGTCAGCGATTGTTATCCGTCCCCGAATCGGAAGTCACCTGCTCACAGGACGAGTAGACGCGCTGTTTAAGAATGTGATCTCATTCAGTACGAAAGAAACTCGAGCCACAATCAAGCAAAAAAGGTTTATATTTTCCGTAGTATCCTTATAACTTCAGTTTTGGTCCCAATTTACGTCCGACACTGATTCTAAACGATTCTTGTTCACTATTCGATTGTTTGTGAAGCCTCATCCATATGTTTCATCTACTTTCCGAGTATTCGTTTGGATTAATACCAGCCAATCTGATCTAGTACCATCTCATTGGTATTGTTTTGATGTTGTTCCTTTCCTTAAGAATATATCGGAGTCGCGTTCGTAACCAGTGTGCAAAAAATAGTGTTTGTTCATGCGGCAGTTGACAAATAGAATCTAAGCTTATCACTGTACATAGCTGAGAATCCAACGGAAACGTAACAGAAGTTAAAACTGATACAGAATAACAAACTCAACTGTTTTATTGGAAATCATCCGAAAATAGAACAAGAAATGAGACAAGCCATGACGGTCATAAATGTACCTTTCGCCGTACTCCATACGTTTTTTTTTTTTTTTAACGGGTCCATTGATGCACACTTATCTTTATATCATTCATAAACAGTTAGCTGCTATGCAGCTGATGCATAGTATTTGAACTTTGATTCAGACTATCTTGCATATACTTTTTTTATTTCATTTAATTTCGTAGTAACATTATTTTTACTATAATTAATGTTGTTATACTGATAATTAGTTATATGCTTTACAGAAGACAAAACATATTGTACAAAATCCTTATCTCTAGCGCGGAATGCTGTGTGTGAGCTGAAGTGATTTCTAACTTTTCATATGTTGTAATTTTATCTTATCTTAATATCCAACGCAAAGACATGTACTAATGTACAGAATGTTTACAAGACTAGTGGTACTTTATGTGCTTCGGTCTGTTCTTTCACAATAATGTAAAAATATTTCGTTATATGTGTGAAAATTCCCATTCCTTTTAAAATATTTAGCAGATTCCAGCCTTGCTCGTGTACACGATTAATGGGTATTACGATGTGTCACTGGCTGCGTGTATTTGTGTATGTGAACGGAAAGAAAACTGGTTTCTGGTTTCGCCGGTGGGATTCTCCGAATATTGTTCTTTTCTCACATTTATCATAATTTAACTTTTAAGCACAGGTAAGTTTAACGTATTTTTCTAGATCGTGTTGTGTTGTATGTCCTAAAGCGTACTTTCTGTCTGTGTTCGGGAGTGTGTCTTCATAACGCTGTTGACTTCGCAGTTGGAAACGCTAAATTGCCAAACATTTTCTGAATCCGAAAGGTGGTGTAGACTGGATTCCACCTCAAGACCAGCGCACACTCTGCAATGCCAAAGGAAGTTTCTGACCCGTATAGGAACAAACTTACCGCAGCAAAAGTTTCGAGCTGCTGGCAGCGCCTCAATTCTGAACATCTGTGGCACAGCACTGTTTCACGCTTTGGCAGCTTATGGCAGAACTTCGTGAAACGTCAGGTGTGCCCCGTCTACGAGGCTAAAATACGAGGATATTTAATGTTACCGACAACCTGTGGTAATCTCTTTGTCATATCGCTCTGCACGTGCAGCAATCTTCCCGAATGACTACTTTAAATAAATAAATTGTGTGAGTGTGTGTGTGTGTGTGTGTGTGTGTGTGTGTGTGTGTGTGTGTGTGTGTGTGTGTCTGTGTGCGCTCGCGCGCGTGCACGCGTGTAATACGGAAACTCTCTTTGTCTCAAATCTCATACTATGCTTTTCATAGCTTGATGTGTGTGACAGTAATGGAAATGTTACCGACAACAGTGTTACTAATGCGGAATTACTACCATCACCAAATAATATGCTGCAAATATTTTAGAATCTGAATCACTAATTTGGAAGTAAACCCCACGGTGCAGCGAAGCAAGGTTGTCATTTAATAAAGGCTACTTTTCCATTTGAGAGTGTATTCCAATTAGGCTGATTGCAGAGTATGCTTACGAAATATTCCCATTCTTAGCAATCGTATACATCCGCCTACTAGACGAAAGATCCTCATCTGAAGACTTACACGGGCCACACCGAAACATAAGAAATGAAACACAAGTAACCAGCCAAATTGCATCCCATATTACTAACATCGATCTACAGTGTGGTCCATTGATCGTGACCAGGCCAAATATCTCACGAAATAAGCATTAAACGAAAAAACTACAAAGAACGAAACTCGTCTAGCTTGAAGGGGCAAAACCAGATGGCGCTATGGTTGGCCCGCTAGATGGCGCTGCCATATGCCAAACGGATATCAACTGCGTTTTTTTTTAAAATAGGAACCCCAATTTTTATTACATATTCGCGTAGTACGTAAAGAAATACGAATGTATTAGTTGGAACACTTTTTTCGCTTTGTGATAGATGGCGCTGTAATAGTCACAAACGTATAAGTACGTGGTATCACATAACATTCCGCCAGTGCGGACGGTATTTGCTTCGTGATGCGTTACCCGTGTTAAAATGGACCGTTTACCAGTTGCGGAAAAGGTCGATATCGTGTTGATGTATGGCTATTGTGATCAAAATGGCCAACGGGAGTGTGCTATGTATGCTGCTCGGTATCCTGGACGACATCATCCAAGTGTCCGGACCGTTCGTCGGATAGTTAAGTTATTTAAGGAAACAGGAAGTGTTCAGCCACATGTGAAACGTCAACCGCGACCTGCAACAAATGATCATGCCCAAGTAGGTGTTTTAGCTGCTGTCGCGGTTAAACCTCACATCAGAGCAGACAGATTGCGTGAGAATCGAGAATCTCAAAAACGTCGGTGTTGAGAATGCTACATCAACATCGATTGCACCCGTACCATATTTCTATGCACCAAGAATTGCATGGCGACGACTTTGAACGTCGTGCACAGTTATGCCACTGGGCACAAGAGAAATTACTGGGCGATGATAGCATTTTTGCACGCGTTCTATTTAGCGACGAAGCGTCATCCACCAACAGCGGTAACGTAAACCGGCATAATATGCACTACTGGGCAACGGAAAATCCACGATGGCTGCGACAAGTGGAACATCAGCGACCTTACCGGGTTAATGTATGGTGCGGCATTATGGGAGGAAGGGTAATTGGTCCCCATTTTATCGATGCAATCTAAAAGGTTCAATGTATGCTGATTTCCTACGTAATGTTCTACCTATGTTACTACAAGATATTTCACTGCATGGCAGAATGGCGATGTACTTCCAACATGATGGATGTCCGTCACATAGCTCGCGTGCGGTTGAAGCGTTATTGAATAGCATATTTCATGACAGGTAGATTGGTCGTCGAAGGACCATACCATGGCCCGCACGTTCACCGGATCTGACGTCCCCGGATTTCTTTCTGTGGGGAAAATTGAAGGATATTTGCAACCGTGATCCACCGACAACGCCTGACAACATGCGTCAGCGCATTATCAATGCATGTGCGAACATTACGGAAGGCGAACTACTCGCTGTTGAGAGGAATGTCGTTACACGTATTGCCAAACGCATTGAGGTTGACGGACATCATTTTGAGCATTTATTGCATTAATCTGGTATTTACAGGTAATCACGCTGTAACAGCACGCGTTCTCAGAAATGGTAAGTTCACAAATGTACATGTATCACATTGGAACCATCGAAATAAAATTTTCAAACGTACCTACGTTCTGTATTTTAATTTAAAAAACCTATCTGTTACCAACTGTTCGTCTAAAATTGTGAGCCATGTGTTTGTGAATATTACAGCCCCATGTAGCACAAAACGAAAAAAGTGGTCCAACTAAAACACTCATATTTCTTTACGTACTACACGAATATGTAATAAAAATGGGAGTTCCTATTGTAAAAAAGCCAAGTTGATATCCGTTTGACCTATGGCAGCGCCATCTAGCGGGCTAACCATAGCGCCATCTGGTTTCCCCCTTCAAGCTAGCCAGGTTTCGTTCTTTGTAGTTTTTTCGTTTAATGCTTATTTCGTGAGATATTTGGCCTGGTCACGATCAATGGACCACCTTGTATATCAGGATTTAGAAGATATACTGCTTTTCAAGTACCTCGAAGGAAACGATTGACACACAGAACGGATTCAGAAAATATCTTCCTTGTGAAACACAACCGGCTGTTTATTCGCAGGACGTAAGAAAAATCGATAGAAGATATCAAGTTGATTTCATGTTCTTAGATATCAACAAGGCTTGTGAGACCGTTCCTCACACGCAGAATTTAATAAAACTGCGTGCCTATGGAGTATCGTCTCAGTTGTGTATTCATGATTTCCCGTCAGAAGATCAAAGTTCGTAGTAATCGGCGAGAAGTTCTCTAATGACCCGAAGAGGTATCCGGGTAACCAAAAGGCCTTGTTATAAGCCATCTGATGTCTTAATACATAAAAGAGGTTTAGTAGACAGTGCTGCAGCCCTCTTAGATTATTAGCATAGGACGCTATCGTTGACCGTCCACTTAAGTCACCAGAAGGTCAAAACAAAAAAGAGTTAAGCAAAATATTTGCATGAAGCGAAAAGTGGCAATTGACACTGAACAATAACCTTTTAGTACTAAAAACTTCCTTTAAATTT
The DNA here is from genome assembly GCF_021461395.2 of Schistocerca americana. Classification (NCBI taxonomy): domain Eukaryota; kingdom Metazoa; phylum Arthropoda; class Insecta; order Orthoptera; family Acrididae; genus Schistocerca; species Schistocerca americana. Next base: position 351,085,540 of record NC_060121.1, on the reverse strand, counting down.
CGGCTGCAAGGTGAATCACACGAATTTAAAGGTCGTCGATTGAATTAGATTTCTACGGATCTGCTATTTAAATTAACACCATCATGGGGAAAACGTGCGATGGGCGAACAAAAGACATCTTTTATTTGGCAGAATACTTACACGGTGAAACACGTCTCTTAAAGAGACTGTCTACAATACCGTTGTCCGTCCTCTTTGGGAGTATCGCTGCGTGGTATGAGATTTTGACAGATGGGATAGATGGAGAACAACGAAAAAGCAGCTCGTTAAGCATTATCGATAAATAGGGGAGGGTCCGCCGCAGATACGATAAGCGAATTGGAATGACAGTCACTAAAATGATGGCGTTTTTCTTTGTGTCGAGATCTTTTCACGACATAGTCCTCCGAATCCATACATATCATAAAAACGGTTGTAAATCGGAATGTGAGAATCTTGAACGTGGTAGAGAAGCAAGAAAATCTGAACAAGAAGTGCAGAGGCTCAATCTAGATACAATAAGGATCAGTAAAGTGAAATGGAAAGAAGACAAGGCATATAGGACAATAGCATCAGAAAATGGTATATCGGGATAAGATTCGTTATGAATAGGAAATTAGGGCAGAGAGTGAGTTACTGTGAACAGTTCAGTGACAGGGTTGTTCTGATCAGAATTAACAGCAAATCAACATCGACAACGATAGAACAAGTATACATACCGACGTCGCAAGCTGGAGATGTAGAGATAGAGAAAGTATTTGTGACTGCTGAAAAGTATTACAGTACATAAAAGAACATGAAAATCTATTAGTCATGGGGGACTGGAACGCAGTTGTAGGGGAAGGAGTAAAAGAAAATGTTACAGGAGAATGTGGGCTTGGGGCAAGTTATGAGAGAGGAGAAAGACTAATTGAGTTCTGTAATAAATTTCAGCTGATGATAGCGGGTAATCGGTTCAAGAATCACAAGAGGAGGAGGCATATTTAGAAAGGGTCGGGTGATACGGGAAGATTTCAGTTAGATTCCGAAATTAGATACTGGATTGTAAGGCGTACCCAGGAGAAAATACAGACCAAGATCACAATATAGTAGTGATGAAAAGTAGGTTGAAGTTCAAGAGATTAGTCAGGAAGAATCAGTATGCAAAGAAGTGGGATACGAAATTACTAAGGAATGGCGAGACACATGAAGGTCTAAGGCTATAGATATAGCGATGAGGAACATCTCAGTAAGCAATACAGTTGAAGAGGAATGGACATCTCTCAAAGGAGCAATCACAGAAGATTGAAAGAAAAACATCGTCACTAAGAAGACAACTGCGAAGAAACCATGCGTTGCAGAAGAAATACTTCAGTTGATTCATGAAAGAAGGAAGTACAAACAGTTTAGGGAACTTCAAGAACACAGAAATATAAATCGCGGAGGACTGAAATAAATAGGAAGTGCAGGAAAGCTAAGATGAAATGGCTGCAGGAAAAATGTGAAGAAATGGAAAAAGAAATGATTGTCGGAAGCACTGTGTCAGCATATATAAAAGTGAAAACAGCCTTCGGTGAACTTAAAAGCAAGGGTACATTAAGAGTGCAATGGGAATTCTACTGTTAAATGCAAAGGAGGGAGCGTATAGATGGAAAGAGTACATCGAAGGAGGGAGAAGATTCATCTGACGTGATAGAAGAAGAAAGGGGAGTCGATTTAGAAGAGATAGGGAATCCAGTATTAGAACCAGAATGTCAGAGAGCTTTGGAGGACTTACGATCAAATAAGGCAGAAGGGATGGATAACATTCCATCAGAATTTCGAAAATCACTGGGGGAAGAGGCAACAAAATGACTATTCACATTGGTGCTTTAAATGTATGAGTCTGGCGATATAACATTTGACTATCGAAAAAACATCATCAACACAATTCCGAAGGCTGCAAGAGTTGCCAAGTGCGAGAATTATGGCACAATCAGCTTAACAGCTTATGAATCCAAGTTGCTAACAAGGATAACATAACGAAGAATGGAAAAGAAAACTGAGGATGTGTTAGATGACGACCAGTTTGGCTTTAGGAAGGGAAAGGCACCAGAGAGGCAGTTTTGACATTGCAGTTGATAATGGAAGCAAGACTAATAGAAAAATCAAGATACGTTCATAGGCTCTGTCGACCTGGGAAAAGCGTTCAACAATGTAATATGGTGCAAAATGTTCGAAAAACGAAGTGCTCGGATTAAGACAGGGTGTAGTCAATCACCCATACTGTTCAATCTGTACATCGAAGAAGCAGTGATGAAAACAAAAGGAAGTTTCAGGAGTGAAATTAAAATTTAAGGTGAAAGGATACCAATGATAAGATTCGCAGATGACATTGCTGTCCTGACTGAAAGTGAAAATTGATTGCATGACCTGCTGAATAAAATGAACAGTATAACGGATACAGAATATGAACTGAGAGTAAATAAAAAAAGACGTAAGTAATGAGAAGTAGGAGAAATGAGAACATCAGGATAGATGATCACCAAGCGGGTGAAGATGAAAATTTCTACTACCTAGGCAGCAAAATAAACAATGACGGATGGAGCAGGGAGGACATCAGAAGCAGACTAACACTGGCAAAAAGGGCATTCCTGGTCAAGAGAAGGCTACTAGAATCAAACATAGGCCTTAATCTGAGGAAGAAAATTCTGAGAATGTATGTCTGGAGCACAGCATTGTAAGATTGTGAAACATGGACTGTGGGAAAACAGGAACAGAATATAACGAAGTATTTGAGAAGTGAAGCTACAACGAATGTTGGAAATTAGGTGGACTGATAAGGTAAGGGCTGAGGAGGTCCCGTGCAGAATCGGAGAGGAAATGAATATGTGGAAAAGACTGACAAGAAGAAGGGACAGCATGACAGGACATCTGTTAAGGCATCAGGTAATGACTTCTATGGTACTAGAGGGCTCTGTAGAAGGCAAAAACTTAGAGGAAGACAGAGATTGGAATACATCCGGCAAATAATTAAGGACGTAGGTTGCAAGTACTACTCTGAGATGAAGAGGTTGGCACAGGAGAGGAATTCGTGTTGGCTCGCATCAAACCAATCAGAAGACGGAGGGCTCAAAAAGAATAAAGAATGTCGATACTTACGCACGGGCGCCCAGAGGGACTCTCTGTTCACCATTACTCCTGCAATACTCCACTGCTGGCTTCTGTGCAGCCGACGAAACCGAATGGTAACTGCTTGCCACGTTGCTTGGAGCAGCAATTCGTAAACAATAAAAAATACAATTAATCACTGTGAAAAAATCATAACGGTCTGTGGAAAGAGAACAGCGTTATTCGTAGCAGATTTGTAGACCCACGACAGCTGAATTTATTTTCTCCATTACTGACACAACTTTTATCACTTATTCCTGTAGACTCCTGACTATTAAAAATGCAACACCACGAAAACAAAATGCAAAATACGTCAAACCGTTCTGAAGTGTACTTGCTTGAACATGCAAATTATCATTTCAGTGCAGCCGCACGAAGGAACAGCAGTAATGCCATCTACATTCTGGATTTAAGGAAAGATTACGTAGCAGGTTTCCCAATCGTTCGCATTTGAATGTTGGTTGTTCGTGAGAAGATCGTGTTATGCCTCGTGAAATGAAACTGGACAGATGAAGGATCGTGCCCTATCGGGGCTGTGGTTTATCGTTCTACAACGCTGCGGCTCGCACTGGTCTGGTTCCCACTGTGATGCAGACAGACGTGACCAGCGCCAGAGACGATAGAGCGATAGTCCACTGGCTGTCGAGAATCATTCATCCCTGTCACGTAGCTTCAGTCGGGAAGTGGGCTTGTTTATACTCACGTACTATGCGACAACGTCTGGATCAGCATGGGCTGACAGTATGGCGACCATAGTTGTAGTTTTCCATGACGCGCCAGCAGGGAGGGGCACACCGATAGTGGTGCAACGTACGATAACACTGGAAACAGAAGTTGCACTGTGTCACCTTTTCAAACGAGTCTCGGTTACCTGTACAGCATGACAATGTATGTGTCTGTGCATAGACGATACGAGGATAGTTTTGTCAGATCCATGCTTCATGGTCATAACAGACCCAGTACATAGCGTGAGGGCATGGGATGCCACTCATTACACTACACTGTCACATCCGGATCGAGCTATCGATATATTGGATAGCAGCAATGTCATTTCTGGCGTGTTATTGTCCTGTTTTCGAGGTGTCTGTAACGTTATCATCCAATTAGATAACGCACCACCACATAATCCTGTGCAGTCCAGAGCAACCTCCACTATTTGACTGGTGCCCTGCCAGCACATTCTCCTGACCTATCACCCATTGAAATTGTTGGGAATGCTGGAGGACGGCGTAGATTATCTTCAATCAGAAAGATTCCCAACAATTAGTAATAAAATAATATTTCTTAAATGTGAAGAAATATTAAATTTAAATGATGCTCCTTCTTGTGAATTTCCAGCACAATTAGAGGTTTGAAATAAGCACAAGTCCGCTAAAATATTAAAGTCCGGTGACTGTGCCTCTGAGTGATGCATATGTAGAACCTATAGCTGCCCTATGATGCGTACTGAGTCTAGGTGTCGGAGACAACGGACGAACACTGCAGCTCGTAGACTCGGCGATAACCGTTTACAGTGGACGTGGCACAGCGCATAGATATCAATCCGATAATGACAATTACTAGGTAAAACCTTTCTGAAGCCAAGACGGCATAGAAATTTCTTTATTTACAAACAGCCTGTTTCGACAGACTTTGCTATCATCTTAAGGGAACCAAAAATTGTTGTTATAAAGTGTGTTCGTTTTGAGTTTGACGTCAGGCCAGTTGTCATGTAGATAAAATGTAGCAAATTATATAAATGACAAACTTTTACATAAATGGAAAACTTTTCCGTAATGTACTATATTTTATCTACATGATAGCTTAGTGTGACGTCCAACCCAAAATGAATTATAACAAAAACTTTTGAAGCCCTGATGACTGTAACGGATGTCGAAACCGGTTGCCTGTAAATAAAGAAATTTGTATGCGATCTTGGCTTTATAAAGTTTTTATCAAGTAGAAAAGATCGCTTTTTCTCATTTCTCAACAAGAGAAAATTCAATGGTATAATTGCCGTGAACTATAATTTACTCGTTCCCTCAACAAAATTCAGTAAGAGACGTAAGTTCAAGTTTCCTCAATACGTCACGGGCCCGCAGCATTCAGTTTCGCAGTGGACAATCATCATAATGTTTTAGTTCATCGACGTTAAGTTCGCTTTACAGAAATCTGGCATTCATCAGAGCACACTCGGCATACTTGCAGCTTACCTCCCTTGCATTTACGTTCATTACTGTAGATTGGTAACTATTTTTGACCTTCTTTCAAATCCCTTGCTTATTATTGATGTCTGAATGGAAGGAAACATAAAGAAATGACACTCTTTCCGGAATGTTTGTTATAGCTAGCTACATAAATTGTGGCCTAACTACTCAGACTGTGCCGGCGGTGTTTACCGAAGAGAAACCTTCCAGACATCAATTTCGTCAACGCGACATTTGCATAGGCTTTAGCCGCGACTTGACTTCCCGGTCACGGAACGTAATCTCGTCTCCTTAAAACGACTCCTGTTTCCCATCGATCCCCGCCGTCTACGAAACAGGAATTTATTTAGATCCCTTTGCGGTATCTCGCCTTCTTTTATTTTCCCTACATCTGGCTTCTGTTTCTTCTGGGAAAGGAGTGTCTGCTCAAGCGTATCAGATGGCGTTCGTTTCATGAATCGCCCACGGAATGCGATACGTATAGCTGGAGAGATTCCTTCATCCTCGTCACTAAGCATTTGGTATTCAAGCAGTACGGGGATGTAGTCGGCTGACTTCTAGTGTTCTTCTCTGCTTCTCGTATCCACGAACGTGAAATGGATTTCATATTTCATTAGACTATATCGCGTTTAATTTATTTCACAATAATTTATTTGTGCTGTCTGTGAGGTCAGTAGTTGTACGTTCAAGTGAATCAAAATATAAACTCACTAGGTACACATAAGCTTTTCGTAAATACTTAAAATACACTTTGAAATATGTGACAGGCTCTACTTTTATCTCCAAATAATGACATTCGACTATATGCAGAGAGTTAGAGTTAACAACAAATAATGTGCAGCTAAAACCGTCATTAATAATTCTTTCCATCAATCAGTATACAAACCCTAAGCTACCAGTCATCTAGACCACAGCTCCCCACAATTAAAAACGAACAACATGAATTCAACAGTGTGTGTGTGTGTGTGTGTGTGTGTGTGTGTGTGTATTACTCACTTTGAACGTCACTTGTGGTACTATGCTACCTATAATCAATCGTTCTGTTGTCCGTTTGTCGTCCAATATGGAATTACCTCCACCTCATTATCGTAGTATTGCCAAGACACATATGTTTCCTAATTTTGTGTTTTGTGCACTGCTCCTAGTGAGTAAACGAAAGCACACACGTCTGATGTACGCTTGATTCAGTCACATAACTAATTTCTAAATTAATGGACGAGTATAAACTTGTATAATGATTTTAAGAGGAGCAATATTTTTTCTGGAAACGTTTTTATGAGGAACTTCTTGGTTGAAAAGTAGCTTTCAGTGGATGTAAGCATATAGCTGACGCTTACAGTTTTGATGCACACATCTCTGAAAGAGATAACTGACACTCATAACTGACGCCCAAAACAAATTGATATTTCATATTCAAGCTCTCCGCGCTAATACAAGCACTTGAAATTATACCACACAGCTACCCATACTCAATTTGTTATATCGTATTTTTTTATGGATTTTACAATGAAAACATTAGTGTCGCTTGTCGGGGCTAACGTAGACAGTTCCATAACCACGAACAACCACATAAGAAACTCTGCTGATTTCATTACTAAACTGAAATCATTGAAAGTGAACCCTTCTGATATATTAGTTACTTTCGATGTGGTGTCTTTATTCACAAAGGTTCCCATTCCAGAATTTCTACAACTTATTGAAATAAGTTTTGACAAAGAGATTTCAGCTTTATTCAAACATGTTCTAGCCTCTACGTACTTCTTATTTAACAACGAATTTTTTGAACAGACTGAAGGAGTCGCCATGGGTAGTCCCTTATCCCCTCTGGTGGTCAATTTATTTATGGAAGACTTCGAGGAGAATGCGCTTGAATCTGCTGACTTGAAACCCACGGTATTCTGGTGGTATGTTGATAATACCTTTGTAGTTTGGCCCCATGGTGAAGATAACTTGCAAGACTTCTTAAGACATCTGAACTCCCTCCACAATCAAATAAAGTTCACAATGGAAACTGAAAAGGAGGGATGCCTTCCATTCTTGGATGTTCCGGCTCGGCGCAGAGAGGATGGCACTTTCCGACATGAAGTTTATCGGAAGCCGACGCACAGGGATTTGTATTTACGTGCAAATAGCTGCCACCATCCTGCCCAGACGATGAGTGTTCTCTGAACTTTGACCCACAGAGCGCATATGATTTCGGACGAAAGCAGTCTGCAAGATGAACGTTCCCACTTACAAAGAATGAAGACAATGGGTACTCCCCACAGCAAATACATAAGGCACTGAAAATTAAACCGAAAGAGACCACAAAGAAAGCAGAAGAAGACGGAGAAACCTTTAAAACGATGGCCTTCCTACCTATATGTGAGTAGCCTCTTATCAAAAATAGGACGGATTCTCAGCAGGCACAAAGTAAAAGCGATTTTTCGTCCTCCACCCAAGACAGCTGCACTCGTGGGCTCCGTCAAAGATGATTTTCTGCTCCGAAAATCTGGAGTTTACAAAATTCCATGTGAATGTGGCCTTTCTTACATTGGAGGAACAACTTGTACTGTCCAAGAAAGACGTATAGAACACCGGAGGTGCACACGACTTTTACAACCTAACAAGTCGGCAGTGGCAGAATACTATTGACACTAGTCACAGTATGTTGTATGATAACGTCGAAATTTTGGCAACTACATCATCTTTTTGGGACTCGATAGTCAAGGAGGCAATTGAAATTCGCTTGACGTCGAATTTAATTAATAGAGATAGTGGTTTCAACCTTGATAAATCATGGAATCTGGCACTTGCTGTAATAAACTCACAAAGACGCCGTCACAGTGCAACTCACAATGATACATAGACATGCCAACACAGATCGACTGCGGAGTCATAGATATTGCATTGTGCACGTCTCTGCCGCCGACCAACGTCTCTGGCGCGTTTGCATCTGTGGCAGTATGCGCAGTTGCGCGATACACGAGTATAAAGAGACGCAGCGAGTACTGGAGCGACAGTCTTGCGGCTCACTCTGAAGATGGCTGAATGTCATACGGCCGAAATATTAGAAGAAGGAGAATTCTTGCGGCTGCCCACCCGAAATTTAATGGAACGTATTCGAGAGTGTTTACTTATACGAGGTGCTTTCGGTAATTAATGCAAACTTTTTTCTGAAAGAAGGTTGGTTTTACTCAGGATTCCAATACACCATATTATTCCCACTCTTTTGTCTTCAAAACTCCAGTTTTCAACAAAATCTCTCTTCAATGCGACGGCCTTACGCTACTTAACTGATACGGCCGGTAATCTGCATGATACCACTCTATTGGTCGATGTCGGAGCCAACTCACTGGTGCATCGGTAACTTCCCCATCATACACGTATTTATTTATTTACATGTCAAGTTCCTTAGGACCAAATCGAGGAGCGAATCTCCAAGGTCATGGAATGTGTCAGTACATGAAATTACAACGTAAAAGTAATAACAGATAAAAATAAATGTTTATGCACCTGAAAAAAGTCAGTCCGTAAGTTTAAGTAAACGCTATCAGCAATACAATAAGAATCAGCTTAATTTTTCAAGGAACTCCTCGACAGAATAGAAGGAGTGACCCATGAGGAAACTCTTCAGTTTCGATTTGAAAGCGGGTGGATTACTGCTAAGCTTTTTGAATTCGAGTGGCAGCTTATTGAAAATGGATGCACCAGTATACGGTACAGCACACCTTTTTGCAAAGAGTTAAGGATGTACGATCCAAGTGCAGGTTTCATTTCTGCCTTCTATTAACCGATTGAAAGCTGCTTATTTTTGGGAATAAACTAATATTGGTAACAAGAAACAACAATAAGGAATATACATATTGAGAGGGCAATGTCAAAATACCAAGACTCGTGAACAGAGGTCGACAAGAGGTTCGTGAATTCACACCACTTATTGCCCGAACCGCCCGTTTCTGAGCCAAAAATATCCTTTTAGAATGGGAAGAGTTAACCCAAAATATAATACCATACGACATAAGCGAATGAAAATAAGAAAAGTAGACTAATTTTCGTGTCGAACGATCACTCACTTCCGATACCGTCCTAATAGTAAAAATGACAGTATTAAGTCTTTGAACAAGATCCTGAACGTGGGCTTTCCACGACAGCTTACTATATATCTGAACACCCAGAAATTTGAACTGTTCAGTTTCGCTAATCATATGCCCGTTCTGTGAAATTAAAACGTCAGGTTTTGTTGAATTGTGTGTTAGAAACTGTAAGAACTGAGTCCTACTGTGATTTAGCGTTAGTTTATTTTCTACGAGCCATGAACTGAGGTCATGTACTGCACTATTTAAAACCGAGCCAATGTTGCACACAACATAGATTACTACCAAGCTAGTGTCATCAGCAAACAGAAATATTTTAGAGTTACCCATAATAGTACTGCTTCCGTACTGCTTCCAGGGAAGTGCATCCTTCATTGGGCCAAACGAATGGAAGTCGGAAAGTGACAAGGCGGGGCACACACCTTTGAGTTTCCTAACTGCTGGACAAGTGTGTAAGCACTACCAACAAAAATGTCCAGTTGTGCAACGAGGCGTTTGATTGCTACCCGTCGATCACCTCGAATGAGTGTGTCCGCATTGCAGGACTCCTCACAGTCCGCGGGAGGTCGGACAGGTTTGCGCAACCTTGTTGCGATGGTTAGAGATTCACCGTGCTGTTATTCACTGCCATGTCCCTATAGACATTCTGCAAGTGCCTCTGAGTATCTGCGATGCTCTGGTTTTCCGCCCAAATGAACTCAATGACAGCTCTCTGCTTGGAACAGACACCATTTTGAAGGCTATATATAACACCGCCACCTGTCGGAACTTAATGAAACTATATCGCCTGGAGCGGGAATATTCCACGATGTCTGGTAACACATTCTGCATTTTTCAACCGCAATTTGGCGAGAAAATTGTGTGTTGCATTACTTACAGAACGCCCCTCACATATTCAACCGAAATTGTGATACTAGAGCTGATGCCAATACATGCATTTTTACTGAATTTGCGGCTGAACAGAATCAAGGATAAGCCAATGATCAAATCGAAAAACGCAGACCTATGACAACCACCAGTGAAATTAACGTATATATCCAGATACAACTAACGTATATATCCCACGCAGTAGTCTAGGAATAGCGTCTGATTCGTAATCAAAACGTCCTGAATCATGGCTTCTAACACAGCTACTGCTTAAACTTTGAATTAAAATCAATAGCAATGGCGGCTGAACATTCCACATAAAAAAATTACTCTCCTTCCGCCAGCTGTTTTGTCAAACAGGGCAAAGGAGCATACAGAGCTTCAGGGCATTCTCTTGCCGTTCGCCTGAGAAATTGTCCCCTCAAAGGGTGGTAGAATCAGCAATGATCAAAGGCATGAGGATGTCGTTGTGGGGAAAGGAAAGGGGGGGGGGAGAGCACGAGAAAAAGATGGAACAACCAACGAAGAGTAAAATTTTACGAGCGTGGAATGTCAAAAGTTTGAACGCAGTAGGAAAGCTAGAAAATCTGGAAAGGGAAAGGGAAAAAGAAGGCTCAAACTAGACATAATGAGGATCAAAAATGGCTCTGAGCACTATGGGACTTAACTTCTAAGGTCATCAGTCCCCTGGAACTTAGAACTAGTTAAACCTAACTAACCTATGGACATCACACACATCCATGCCCGAGGCAGGTTTCGAACCTGCGACCGTAGCGGTCGCGCGGTTCCAGGCTGTAGCGCCTAGAACCGCTCGGTCATCCCGGCCGGCATAATGAGGATCAGTAAAGTGTAGTGGAAAAGGGTAACGATATCTGGTCAGGCAAATGTAGGATAATATCAACAGCAGTAGAAAATGGTATAACGATAGTAGGATTCGTTATGAATAGGAAAATATGGCAGAGAGTAAGCTAGTGTTTGTAGTTCAGTTAAAGGGTTATTTTCATCAGAATCGACAGAAAACTTCCGATAAAAACAGTTCTGGTATACATGGCGATATAGCAAGAAGAAAATGAAGAGTTGGGGAAAGAAAATGAGGGTATTCAACTAGTAATTCAGTATGTAAAGGAAGACGAAAATCTAATAATCATATGGAAATGGAACACGGTTGCATGAGAAGGAATTGGAAAAAGGATTGCGGAAGAATATAAGCCTGACAGTAGAAATGAGACAGGAGAAAGACACATTGAGCTCTGCGATAAATTTCAGATGGTAATAGCGAATACTCTGTTCAAGTATCACACGAAGAGGAAGTATACACGGAAAAGATCCGAAGACACCGGAAGATTCCAGTTGGATTACATCACGGTCATACAGAGATTCTGAAATCAGATGTTGGATTGTCAGATGCACCCAGGAGCAGATGTAGACTCGGATCACAATTTAGTGATGATGAAGAACAGACTGAAATTAATGTGAATCGTCTGGAAGAATCATTGAGCAAGTAAGTGGGATACTGAAGTACTGAGCAATGATCAGACGCATTTGTAGTTCGCTAATGTAATGATTTGGGTACTGCGATAAGATTTACAAGAAGATGTAGTACTGTGAAGAGGAGTAGATATCTCTAAAACAGGTAAATCACAGTTGCTCGACAGAAAACATAGGTACAGGAAAGGTAACTGCGAAGAAATATTAGATAACAAAAGAAATTCTTCAAGTGATACGAAGTACAAAAATGTTCATGGAATGACGGGAACACAGAAATATAAATCGCTTAGGAATGAAATAAATAGGATGTGCACGGCAGCCGAGTCGAAAAGGATGCAGGAAAAACGTGAATAAGTCGAAAAAAAAAACGATCTTTGGAAGAACTAACTCAGCGTATAGAAAAGCAAAACAACTTTCGCTGAAATTAAAAGCAAGGGTTGTATTATTAAGAGTGCATTGTGAAATCCACTGTTAAATGCAGGCGAGAGAGCGGATAGTTGGAAAGCTGACACTAAAGACCTGTATGAGGGGAAGGGCTTGTCTGATGTTGTGACAGAAAAAGAAATTGGAGTCAGTATGGAAGTGATAAGCGTTACAGTATTAGACTCATAATTTAAAAGAGCTATGCAGGATTTGAGACCTAATAAGGCAGATGGATAGATAACATTCAAAATAGGAATGTCAGAAATCATTGAGGGTAAGTGGGAACCAGACGACTATTCAGGATGATGTTTAGAATCTATGACACTGGCGGAGTACTATCAGACGTTTGGAACAACATCATCCACACAATTCTGAACTTAGCCAGGGCCGATGAGTGCGAGAACAACCACACAATCAGCTTCACCGCTCATGCATCCGAGCTGCTCACAAAAACAGTATAGAAAAGAATGAAAAAGAAAAATAACAACCTACTAGATAACGAACAGTATGGCTTTAGGAAAGGTAAGGACGCTCCAGAGGCGGTTCAAATGTTGCGCTTGTTGACGGAAACAAGACTCACATCAAGACATGCACACAGGATAATACAAACGTGTTCTAAATTCTGAGAAATCCAAATTTGCTGTAGGGAAAGGCGGGTAATATAGAACAGTCCTAAGAACCAAGAGCCGGCCGGTGTGGCCGAGCGGTTCTAGGCGCTACAGTCTGGAACCGCGCGACCGCTACGGTCGCAGCTTCGAATCCTGCCTCGGGCATAGATGTGTGTGATGACCTTAGGTTAGTTAGGTTTAAGTAGTTCTAAGTTCTAGGGGACTGATGACCTCAGAGCCATTTGAACCATTTTGAAGAACCAAGAGGGAACAATAAGATCGGAAGACCAAGAACCAAGTGCCAGGACTAAAAAGGGTGTGAGACAGGGATACAGTCTTTCGCCCCTGCTGTTCAGTCTATACGTCTATGAACCAATGATGGAAACAAAAGATAGGTGCAAGAGTGTGTGATTAAAATTGAGGGTGAAAAAACGTTAATAAGATTGGCTGATAACGTTTCTACCATCAGTGAATGTGAAGAAGTACTACAAGATCTGCTGAATAGAATGAACATTCAAATATACTGAGAATAAACCGTAGAAAAATGAACTTGAGGAGACGATCAGAAATGAGAATAGCGAGAAACTTATCAAAATGTATGATCACAAAGTAGACGAAGTAATGAATTTTGCTACCATGGAAATAAAATATCCCATGACGGACGAAGCGAGGAGGACATAAAAATCTGACTAGTATAGGCAAAGATGCCATTCCTGGCTAAGCAAAATCTGCTATAAAACATAGGCATTAAGGAAGAAATTTCTGCGAATTTATATTTGGAACACAGAAGAATGTTGGAAAAGAATACTACAGAAGAATGTGGAAAACTAGGGGGACTGCTAAGGAAGCGTGTGTGTGGTTCTACGGGAAGAATATTGAAAATAAGGAGCACTGATTATATAAGGAATGAGGAGGTTTTCCGCAGTATCTGTAAAGGAAGAAACATATGAAAATCACTGACAAGAATAAGGGACAGAATAACAGAACTTGTGTTAAGACATAACCTCGAAGGTACGAGAGGAAACTGTAGAGGGTACAAACTGTAGGAAAAGACAGAGCTTGACATACACACAGCAAATAATTGAGGACGTAGGTTACAAGCGCTACTCTGAGATGAAGATATTGGCGCAAGAGAAGTAGTCGTGGTGGGCCGCATCAAGCCATTCAGAGGACTGGTGACCCAAAAAAGATCCATTTACGGCACCATGATTAACCCTGCCTTCCTGGCAGTTCTCACTAACGCAGGCCTCCACAGCGGCGCTCGACTCGGAGATAGGCCATTGGAACCCTGGCAATGGAAGAAATCGTCACCTCTGGCGGGGTAGATGAGATGGTGGTGCACAGTTCCCGCAGTAGACTTTGCGCCGATATCCTGATTTCAGTTCCAAAGATTGGTACTGTTGATCATGACCTGTCCATTGGTTGTGAGGTCTTTAAGTCTGGCGGCGCTCTTGGTGCTATTCGAGAGGATTCGGACCATGCCAGCACGGGATTTCCCTCCCACATTTTTGGCAATCATCGCAAAACACAAAATCACACTACACTATATGCATACTCATTACAATCGCTTACACGTTACAGGTACACTCTAGATCCAACCCTTACACACCACAAATAAAGCGGCCCTTACTTGGTAGGGAGGAACACGCTTTTCGTTTAGCCGGGGGGGGGGGGGGGGCGAACCTGCCCCTCGTAGTCTCTCAGCTAGCAATGGCATATGACTGTTTCATTTTATTGAGTGGGGATTCCATCAGAAGAAACCGTACAGCTACATAGTTTGTATCATTAGTGATCACAACAATCTCACATGTGCAGATAAGATTGATCATCGATATTACAGGGTGGTTTTAATTAAAGTGCAGCTACTCACAGAGGTCCAGCGTGGGCCGTAATTATCATATGATAGCGAAACTTCATAGATATGCTAATGCGTTAAAGCGGAACCGATTTACACTGGAAAAAATTAGTTCCAATTTTGATCACCAGGTGCAAATCTGGCACTGAGAATGCAAGAAAGACGTACAGAAATGTTTCCATGTGTTATGGATTAGGTACGGTTTGTGGTCAGAATAGGTAAAACATCTGGTGAAGGCGTAATTTTGATTTAATTATTAACTGCTGCTTACAAAGTTTGTTCAATATGAGCACTGGAGACGGTGACGAGATGCTGCATCCGTAAAACGACGTGATCAACAGTTGCTGGCAGCAGTTCCAGTGGAATCTGGGTAACTTTTTCCCGTATACTGGCCTTCAGATCAGGTAGAGGCCGAACTTGTCCCCGGTAAACGCTAGAGATCAGAAATGAGCTCCGTACAGTTGGTTTAAATTCGCCAATGAGTGTTGTGACACACCTCATAACCTGCTGTCTCCGTGTGCCCGTGAACTCGACCCGTGAATCCGCCGCTGCCAATCTGTCGCCTGAGTCTATTGTTGGCGACAAGTGGACTCAACTCGCCCAGAAAGGAAGGCGAGTATGCGAGTTCGCAAGTATAGCCGCGGAGTCGCGGTATTACCGGTACAAACGCAACCGTTTTGAAAAAAAATGTTAGCCGCTAAATAGTAAATTCTGTTCATTTATTTCACACAATTATAATTTCAGCTTTATAGCCGTTCTTAAGTACAAGTTGAAATGTCATAAAATGACCGATCTGGCTAAATGACAGACGCAAGTTATATAACAATGTAATGCCTCATGGATTATTATGTAGATAAAACTTATTTATATAGATAAAACTTTTTCGAAGATTACCTTGGAATCAGAAAACATATGAGATCTGATCTGATTCATTATGAATCTTTAAATTTTTATTAATTATTAAAATAAATTACAGAAATGAATACAGTCATTACCAAATGAATACCGAAATAGCACGCTTTTTTGAAGCAACAGTATGACACTGACGTTGCCCTGTGCCCAGTAGTCATGCTTTCTCCTGGTGGACGTGGAATAAACAAGAATACAACCATTTTGTTTGCGTTGGACTAAATTTGTATGTTTTCGTCTGAAGCGTGTACTAGAGCGTGAAACTTATGCCAGATATCATTCCTCCTTTAACGGAACATAATTTTCAATTGTCTACTTCACATCAATTTTCGTCTTACAGCCTCCACAGTCTCACAAAACACAGCTTCATTAAAAGCCATCTGATCCCGACAATCAGTCATTTCACGTTGTTATTGCGTACTAACAATGAGCCACGACTAGCCTTACACTCCTGCACGCATCAGTAAGTCAGAGAGCCGACGAGTATGGAGCGACCCCAGCGGCACAGTTCTCAGACTCATACTCGCCGTACGATGGAATACCATTACCACTGATGTAACAGTGGCGCCTTGAGTTGTGAAGTATGTAACCCGAATGTTAGACTCGAAATCGCTCCGTTTCTGATTTCCAGTCAGGCCTTTTTTCATGTCTCCTCAGAGATGAAAGTCACGTGGATTGAGATCAGGTGATCTTGCAAAACTTTGAAGAGAACACATTCGTGAAAAATTGCATTAAGCAGACATTTAACTGGGTAATCGACATGAGTTGTTGCCCCATCTTCCATGAAAACAGTTGTTTCCACACAGTTGCAGTCACAACATGCTGTACAAGGTCTCGACAACGTACATACATCACGGTACACCTGACAGACCCTCTGGATGCATTCTCTTCAAAGAAGAACGGACCAATAGTAAAAGTGCTTATGAATCAACACAACACAGACACACACGGCGAGTTCAGTGGCCCTTCGTCACAACACACTGTTCATCAGAACCCTAAATTTGGCAGTTCTTTGTATTCACTGCCCCTGCAGCGTAAAATGTACGTCGTCACTCCATACAATAGAGCCCGGACACATGTCATCAAATTCGATCCGTGCCAGAAACCAAAGAACAAATTCAGAACGTTGCTGCGCATCATGAGGTTTCAGTCACTGTACCGTTTGGGTCTTGTACAAGCACCAGCGTAATAATAGACTGCAAAAATTTCCATACTGTTGATCGTGGAACAGAGAATTCTCTTCACCCTGCACGGGCTCTAGAGTGGTCGTTACAGCAACTTCGCCAACAACCACCGGACGTCTTCTTCTACCACACAAAGCTCACTGGCACCCACTACTGGTGTGAAGTTGCCTTGGGGTGGAAAGACCGGGCCAAATAAGAGCTGAACGTCAGTCGTATCAAGAGTTTTATTAACACTTCTACGCAAAATTATCTTTACCAACCAGGCCAAGAATACCTTAACTTATTGCGACAAAATTGTTCATATTAAACGAAATTATTTAAAGATAATTACTGATATACGATCAACAATGTTATCATATATTTCAGTGAGATCAAATAACAAAAGGCTATAATGTTAATTGAGATAATTGCAATCAACTCTCCAGAAGTCATTCCTGGTGTACCGAAGCATGAATATTTAAAGGTTTTTTTAAATTACCACTACCAGTCACAAATTTTGTCAACTATTGTATTACTTATTTATTTAGCGACATATTTCGAGGGTTAAACCTCATCTTCAGGCTAAATGGCACTACAAAGACAACTTTACAATAAGGTCATACTGATGTCACATAGTCTTTTCGTAAATATTGTGGTCATACTGTGGAAGAAGAGAAAACTTAGTAAGAGGCGATGTGACTTTGGAAGCTGGACTGATGTTTGCGCGAGAATGTTTTGTAACGGTCACTCGCTTTGTTCTTCTGGTGTGGCAGTCTCGTTGTGATGCGTTGCTGTGTTTCCATTTCTGTAGCTCTCTTGGTCATTGTTCACAAATTGTCACACGATCACAAACAGTTCTGTAGTGCAGTGGACAAGTAACACAATAGTTGACAAAGTTTGTGACTGGTAGCGGTAATATATATATATATATATATATATATATATATATATATATATATATATATATACACAGGGTGTTACAAAAAGGAAAAAGGTACGACCAAACTTTCCTGAAAGTTTGGCCATACCTTTTTGTAACACCCTATATATATATATATATATATATATATATATATATATATATATATATATACTCCTGGAAATGGAAAATAGAACACATTGACACTGGTGTGTCAGACCCACCATACTTGCTCCGGACACTGCGAGAGGGCTGTACAAGCAATGATCACACGCACGGCACAGCGGACACACCAGGAACCGCGGTGTTGGCCGTCGAATGGCGCTAGCTGCGCAGCATTTGTGCACCGCCGCCGTCAGTGTCAGCCAGTTTGCCGTGGCATACGGAGCTCCATCGCAGTCTTTAACACTGGTAGCATGCCGCGACAGCGTGGACGTGAACCGTATGTGCAGTTGACGGACTTTGAGCGAGGGCGTATAGTGGGCATGCGGGAGGCCGGGTGGACGTACCGCCGAATTGCTCAACTCGTGGGGCGTGAGGTCTCCACAGTACATCGATGTTGTCGCCAGTGGTCGGCGGAAGGTGCACGTGCCCGTCGACCTGGGACCGGACCGCAGCGACGCACGGGTGCACGCCAAGACCGTAGGATCCTATGCAGTGCCGTAGGGGACTGCACCGCCACTTCCTAGCAAATTAGGGACACTGTTGCTCCTGGGGTATCGGCGAGGACCATTCTCAATCGTCTCCATGAAGCTGGGCTACGGTCCCGCAAACCGTTAGGCCGTCTTCCGCTCACGCCCCAACATCGTGCAGCCCGCCTCCAGTGGTGTCGCGACAGGCGTGAATGGAGGGACGAATGGAGACGTGTCGTCTTCAGCGATGAGAGTCGCTTCTGCCTTGGTGCCAATGATGGTCGTATGCGTGTTTGGCGCCGTGCAGGTGAGCGCCACAATCAGGACTGCATACGACCGAGGCACACAGGGCCAACACCCGGCATCATGGTGTGGGGAGCGATCTCCTACACTGGCCGTACACCACTGGTGATCGTCGAGGGGACACTGAATAGTGCACGGTACATCCAAACCGTCATCGAACCCATCGTTCTACCATTACTAGACCGGCAAGGGAACTTGCTGTTCCAACAGGACAATGCACGTCCGCATATATTCCATGTCACCCAACGTGCTCTAGAAGGTGTAAGTCAACTACCCTGGCCAGCAAGATCTCCGGATCTGTCCCCCATTGAGCATGTTTCGGATTGGATGAAGCGTCGTCTCACGCGGTCTGCACGTCCAGCATGAACGCTGGTCCAACTGAGGCGCCAGGTGGAAATGGCATGGCAAGCCGTTCCACAGGACTACATCCAGCATCTCTACGATCGTCTCCATGGGAGAATAGCAGCCTGCATTGCTGCGAAAGGTGGATATACACTGTACTAGTGCCGACATTGTGCATGCTCTGTTGCCTGTGTCTATGTGCCTGTGGTTCTGTCAGTGTGATCATATGATGTATCTGACCCCAGGAATGTGTCAATAAATTTTCCCCTTCCTGGGACAATGAATTCACGGTGTTCTTATTTCAATTTCCAGGAGTGTATATATATATATAACCATGACATATTTCTTGAGAGAGTCACGGTCGTAAAATAGCCAAAATGGCTTCAAAACAAAATTTAAATTTATAACAAATGTTAGTATTCTCTCTCTCAAAAAATGTACAAACATTATATGCCACTGGTTACTATTGGTTGAAATATTTACAGCAAGTCTCAATAAGATAACCAAGATAATATTTCACCAACTGAAGTTACATAAAATTTCTTCCAAGTTTCTAAGAAACGTTCTTCAAGTAGGTAGGCCACAAAGGTCTCTAAAATGTGTTGACTTAAGCACAACAAATAATTCAGGTTTACCTAAAATGGAATTCATTTAAAGGAGATAAACAATCAAAGCTGCTTTATATGAAACCACCACACGTCGGGCAATGTGGTCCAGACGAACGGACACCAAATTACTTCGGGCTGACCTGATAATCTGTTCACCACACTCCTCCTTTTCTAAGGATCTAGTGAGAACATGCCCCAAGGCAAAAACATGCTGTGATAGCCTGATGAACAGAGAAATAATTCTTAAGTGAAACCAGTTAAAGTTATCAGAGAACATGTTGGCAGCGTAGAGAAAACATTTGTGATAATAAACGTAAACATGGTCCGCAGTAGGCTGCAATACGATGTTTATTTAATCGTGCAATTAGCGAATTTCGACTATGCGTCATTGTCATGCACATTTGTAACATCTGCATTTCATGTCATTTTCAAATCACACTTAATTACAAGTAAAAAGTAGCCATATTCACATTTGTGATAAGTTGCTAAAAGATAAGTTAACTGGCCAAGGCAGCCACCCTCCACTTACACTAATAGTAAAGAAGCTCAGTGACCAACTGACATTCAGCTTCAAAATACGCTATGAGGTGGAAATGGTAAATACTTAACCATCGAGCAGGACGGAAAACATAGGTGGAAGGTGTGGGGTAACGGGCGAGTTGTGGCGCCCTGGAAAGTTCGGAGTCGGCAGCAAACCATGTGGTGCCGAACGTTAGCTGAGCAGGAGGGGTAGCCCCAGCGCGTGGTCCAGCCACGTGGCTGGGAATTCCATGGTGACTCTGTGTCGATGAAGGAAATACGCCGGGAGAGCCAAAGATGGCGGACTTTGTGAAACCTTAATGGCAGATATTTCACAGTTCATATAGAAATTAATAGTAGCCAGATGTATCATGATATCTCAAAAAGAAGCATGTACATTACCATTATTTGCACGACGATTCTGATGGTGTAATCAGATTTTCAATATCTTTATTAGTTTAAAGTTTAGTATCTGACTGTAAATTATACAAGTAACACCCAGCAACGAATTTCCAAAATCTAAACGGTTCATCCGATATTGCCGATCGACGTGTCTTTAGAAAGCTATTAGTGTAAAACTAAATTGGAATTAATTACAGGCATGTAACTTGAATAGTACATGAGTTATTGGAGGTCAAAGTGGGCAATTACCATCGATCGCGTCGGGCCATAAGAGCTCCACAGTGACACGAAAAAACGGTGACAGCATGCTTATAAATATATTTATTTGTCTATGTCTTTGTTTATATCCGATATATCCTATTCATGAAGAAATTGGTTAAATATTTACTGTGTTTCAGAAAGGACAGAGGCATTAGACTACTGGTCTACCTTTTGTTTTTATTCCTTTGATATATGTTTATTTGATATGATAATGTATCTAATAATGTGTGTTAGAGCGTGTATATTTACTTAATTCCACGTTATTTAAACGTAAATACAGTATTTCGAAAGTGTTTCAATACGTTCGTGAGTGTGCATTGGCTTGGAGACAGTGCGCAAGGGCTCTAGCCAATCACAGCGCTCGAGCCTGGGGAGTTCTGAACAGTGTGGCGTGGGGGGCAGCACGGCATAGGATACGCGAAGTGGTGGACGCGACGCCGCGACGGACGCACGGTCGCGAGAGAGACTTGGAGAGGGTGGAGTGGTTTGCGCGTGGTCGCGCGGATAGAAATACTTCGGAGGGCCAACTTGTGCACTTGTAAGATTTCCGTGTCATCTACAGTGAAGACGTAGTGTGCGTTTAGAAGTGAATATCTTGCGAGCTATGTTGTTGTTCATAGCTAATTACGTGCAGTAGGAATGTATTGTTTCCCTGTTATTCAACTTATATTTTATTTAATTGCTAGACCATCGACACCAATAAGTGTGTTGCAGAAATATACCGCATTGCTGTAAAATTTGAAATTTTCCCGGTGAATCAACTGTTCAAAAAGATTTCGGGCTTGCAGCCGGTCGTCGTAAACTTCATTGCACGATATTTCGGCTGGACAACTGCCAGCCATCTTCAGGTGAGCCGAACGAGGACTGACGAAGACGTACCGCATTGTCAAAAGTACTTCTACTATCGTACTCACCATTTAAATGAGTTAAGATAGTACCTGCAGATTTTATTTAATTGCAGCCTTTCATTTATAAACTACTATGTTGAATTAAAAATTTGCAATTGCCAAGTGATAGGAACCTTCGACCATTCTATTCATATGTATATTCATATTCTATACAGTATAATCAGCAGTATTTGGCTTGTAATGCGGCTACTACGTATCCCAGCCACTAGACAACGAAACCAGCCAAAACTTTTAATATTTCAACTCTGATTCGGAGGGTACGTAGTTGAGGGCCACCACACCATCACCTTTTTTTTATTTGAAAGCCCGCAAAGGAAAACGCGAACGGTTGGCTAATGAACCTTACCTACATAAACACAAGCTTGGCTTGGAAGTATAACCCACCAAAATATAACCAACAAGATTTGCCCTGGTGAGGCGCATAAGCTTGCGTGCTCCAAACAACTAAGGATAGCGACTTGGTGATTTAGTACAGAAGGTACTAGGCAAGAAAAATGTTTTGGACATAGCTATTCGGCGTAGCCATCTTGCATTACCGACACTGACCATTTTTCTTAAATCACGGATAGGATGGTCCAGACTCACGGATCTTGTCAATGATTGTATATACCTACAAGTAAACATCCATAACAGAATTATAACAATATTTGAAAACAGGTGGAACAAGCGTGGTAGGCGGACAGATTTTAAGCTCTTCATCGCAGCGCCTGCGGCGGCAGAGAACGTCCTTCCGCAATTCGCAGCCAGGAACTAGCTGACCGGCTCTCAGCTGCTCCGTAATCGAGCCCAACTTAAGGCCTTGCTCTTCTTGTTGTCCATGGTCAGCAGACAACACCGGATTCTCGGTAGACACTGAATTAACAAGACCCCATAACACCTTGGCATCAAGCGGAGAAATACCGTTCTCCTCTTTGAACATTCAGCTCGACGTATCCGCTGCAACGTTATCGCACCCCCTAATGTGGCACACGTTGAAGTGGAATGGAAGGTGGAAATTCGGAGAGCTCTTCTCGCAGTTCGTCCAGTTCTACGCGCGCGAGCCAGAACCCAACTCAGGGCGTGTTTGTTCGTCTCCAGTGTGAATTCTCTGGCTGGCTGGAGTGGCCGAGCGGTTCTAGGCGCTACAGTCTGGAACCGCGCGACCGCTACGGTCGCAGGTTCGAATCCTGCCTCGGGTACGGATGTGTGTGATGTCCTTAGGTTAGTTAGGTTTAAGGAGTTCTAGGTTCTAGGGGACTGATGACGTCAGATGTTAAGTCCCATAATGCTCAGAGCCATTTGAACTATTTTTTGTGAATTCCCTGTGTTCGAAGTAGCATTTAAATAACTATGGCGCTAAGAGAATAGCCAGCGCTTCCAATTCATAAGTGCTCCTGAAGCAACACAACAGTCCATCATTAGAGACATCAATTTGCACCATGAAGGGTTGATTAATCAGGAAACCCAGAACAGGGGCACTGCTCAAAGTGTTCTTAAGTGCACCAAACGCAGGTTGCTAGCTATCTGTCCAAACGACTCTTGCTTCCTTCGCAACAGGTTTTAAGGAGCGGCTGCCCCAGCAAACTTAGGAACGAATTTTTGGAAAGAAGTTAGTCATTCCAACGAAATGGGCTACACCTTTTTTAATATTAGGAGGACGGAAACTGTAATTAGCTCGTGCCCCAGGCTGATCAATCCTGACCTTTTCGCCCGAGACTAGATGCCAGACAGAAGACATCTCATGGCGAGCTAAGGTAACTTTAGGTGGTTTGATTGCCCCGTTTACCACAGACGCTCAATAGTAAGTGCTCCAAATGCTCGGAGAAGGGGGCACTGTAAATGACAACATTGTCTAAAATGTTACACACGCACCTGAACTTTACATGTCCGAGCACGGAGAAAGAACGGCCACACCAGTAGAAAGACCGGAAGGCACCCGGCTGATTTCATGTAAGATCCAGTCAGTAGAAAACGCAGAGGCTGTGTTGGATTCATCGGCAAGTGGAACCTGCTAATAAGGCTGGTTAAGATCGAAAACGGAAAAACAGTGGCCCCAAAAAACCATGAAAAACATCCCTGGAGGGACAGACTCCAAGATTACTTTCTGATTAAGGACAAGCTAGTCCACAATGTGTCTGAAACCTCCACCCCCATTATTCCTAGGCACCAGAGATACTGGGGATGCATACAGCGAGGTGGATTGCCTTAAATTTGTGAGAGATCATTTTATCTAATAACTCATGCAAAACCTTCATCCTAGGTGAAGTTAGCTGGTAGGACGTTTGTTGATTGGAGGATGGTCGGAAAGGAAAATCCGGTAATCAGTATGATAGTCACCCCTAATTTATCTGTCAACACTTCAGAGAAACCACACAACATTTCAACAGAGCATCAGCATGATCAGAAAGTAAGTGCACAACGTCGAACTCCACCCCACTAAAGTTAGTATTGCAGAGGCCTGCCCTCTTAGAACTGTGGCACAAGCGACTTCATCTCATGCCGAAACGCAAAATGGAATTTATCCATGGTATAATCCAAAACTGATCCCGTTTTACTTTAAAAATCCCCCCCCAAGAGGAGGTCGGTGCTTAAATCCTCCAACACCAGTACGTCAATGGACCAAGAAAATTCACCAACCAAAAAGAAATGCGAGTCGATTCTATCAAAGAGAGAGCTTGACCGTTAACATTCCTACTACCCAAGGGTTTTAAATTGGGTAACTTACAACTCAATCGGTATCGGGAGTGCTATCGTCGACTCATTAATGGACACTGCTGCTGGAATCCAAAAGCCTACAGAGCGGCCCATACTTGAAATATGCACACATAAACGGAAGGGGATTATGGGTCACTCCTTTACTTTATTAGAAGCACTTAGCAATGTGAAAACGCTGCCACGCCGTCGCTGCCTATAGCGTCAGCTGTCGAAACACCTTTTCCCGTTGACCTCGCACTGGCGAGCAAAATGACCCTGCCCACCACAGCGATAACGTCTACCTTGGTAGAGCCTCATCTAGCTAGTGGCGCCCGAGATGTTTCTTGCGTAAGATAACTGCTTCTCAAAGCTTCTCCTCTGATCAACTTGTGTAACCTCCTCCACAATAGTGTCTACGTTTTCCAATAGGTTCAAAAATGTTCAAATATGTGTGAAATCTTATGGAACTTAACAGCTAAGGTCATTAGTCCCTAAGCTTACACACCACTTAACCTAAATTATCCTAAGGACAAACACACACACCCATGCCCGAGGGAGTACTCGAACCTGCGACGGGAGCAGCCGCACAGTCCATGACTGCAGCGCCCTAGACCGCTCGGCTAATCCCGCGCGGCGTCCAATAGGTACTCAGCCTCTAGACGAACAAGACTTTGGAACTGTTCTATGGTTTAATCTTTGCAAAATGGTGACAACAATCTCTTAGCCAGCTCTAGGTCAAAGGACCTGCTGCCGTGCGTACTTCACGAATATACTCCACTAGGCTCTCGTAATTATGTTGGACAAGAAAAAATTTATTAACGAAATCGCTCTTAATCCTGGCAGACGGTCACTCCCTCAGTGAGCGGGTGCACAGTTCCCCTAAACAGCCCTTCCTCGCTAAAACTTCACCAACCATTTCTGTCGAGGACTCTTGGTACAAAGGATGCATCAACTGATCAACTGAAAAACGGTTTCCCACGACATTGGCCGGCCGGTGTGGCCGTGCGGTTAAAGGCGCTTCAGTCTGGAACCGCGTGACCGCTACGGTCGCAGGTTCGAATCCTGCCTCGGGCATGGATGTGTGTGATGTCCTTAGTTTAGTTAGGTTTAATTAGTTCTAAGTTCTAGGCGACTAATGACCTCAGAAGTTGAGTCGCATAGTGCTCAGAGCCATTTTTGAACCCACGACATTTTAAAAAGGTTAACATGTTCTTCTAAAACAAAAGTAAACCACAAAAATTTACCCAACTCCTATGATCGATAGCAAGGAATTCAAGAAAGACTGGGTAATTTAGAGAAACTGGATATCGAGTTTTCTACATCACCACTTATGGGTCCCAGAGAAACGATTTCGTTTTCAGTAAGCACCGGATTTTGCAATTCACTACGCCCCTGAGCACTCTCCCATAATGACGCAAATTAATTTGAAAATTTATCACTCTATTATATAGTTTAACAACCTCAGCATTGTACTGGGAATTCGTGATAACTGGAGCCAGGTCTTCAACTCTGCGCAGCCAGTGAGTAATTTGTGGCTGCCTAAGGTACAGCTGAGTACGTGATAGGGTACTAAACCGAAGAAACTGTAAGGTCTGCTCTATTTCCAACAGGAAAGCGACGCACCGCATGATGGTCACACTTTGCCTGCACCGGAACCGCCAAAGATACAAGGAAAGAAAAACATTTAAATCTGCTTGATATGAAAAACACCACGCGTCGGGCATTGTAGTTTGGACGAACTGACTCGAAATTGCTTAGGGCAGGCCCGATACGCTGCTCACCACACTCCTTTTCTAACAAGGGAACCTCCCCATCAGCCCGCATCTCGTGGTCGTGCGGTAGCGTTCTCGCTTCCCACGCCCGGGTTCCCGGGTTCGATTCCCGGCGGGGTCAGGGATTTTCTCTGCCTCGTGATGGCTGGGTGTTGTGTGCTGTCCTTAGGTTAGTTAGGTTTAAGTAGTTCTAAGTTCTAGGGGACTTATGACCACAGCAGTTGAGTCCCATAGTGCTCAGAGCCATTTGAACCATTTGAACCTCCCCATCGCACCCCCCTTAGATTTAGTTATAATTTGGCACAGTGGATAGGCCTTGAAAAACTGAACACAGATCAATCGAGAAAACAGGAAGAAGTTGTGTGGAACTATCAAAAAATAAGCAAAATATACGAACTGAGTAGTTTATGGGCAACATCAAGGACGATCTCAGCACAGGAGTGCCGTGGTCCCGTGGTTAGCGTGAGCAGATGCGGAGCGAAAGGTCGTTGGTTCAAGTCTTCCCTCGAGAGAAAAGTTTACTTATTTTATTTTTGCAAAGTTATGATCTGTCCGTTCGTTCATTGACGTCTCTGTTCACTGTAATAAGTTTAGTATCTGTGTTTTGCGACCGCACCGCAAAACCGTGCGATTAGTAGACGAAAGTACATGCCTCTCCAATGGGAACCGAAAACATTTGATCCAGGAAAACACGTCTGATATATTCTATACGACACTGGTGACGGCATGTGCGTCACATGACAGGAATATGTTGTCGACCCACCTAACTTGCACACTTGGCTAATAGGTAGAAAGATTCTTCCACCTTGTCCAATTTAGGTTTTTTTGTGGATGTGATAATCACTCCCAAAAAAGTGATGAAAACATAAGAGTGTGCCACATAAACTGCAACAAATGACTGCAACAGTTTCACAGTCGCACAGTTTTCTCCGTGCTCTGTCAAAACATATGTTTTTAACGTTTTCAAATTTTTCCGCGTGTAGACCGTCAAATCCTGCATATGTCCAAGCAAATCTGAACATGCCCTGCAATTTTGGAAAGCGAAGTTGATTATGTGTGAATGCCTGAACTCTGACAATTGTCCGAAAATAACTTTTCACTCGAGGGAAGACTTGAACCTAGGACCTCTCGCTCCGCAGCTGCTCACGCTAACCACGGGACCACGGCGCTCTCGAGCTCGCATCATCCTTGATGAGGCCTGTATTGCCAATGGACTACTCAGTTTGTATATTTTGCTTATTGTTTCATAGTTCCACATAACTTCTTCCTGTTTTCTCGATTGATCTGTGTTCAGTTTTTCAAGGCCTATCCACTGTGCCAAGGTATAACTAAATCTGATGGGGGTGCGATGGGGAGGTTCCCTTCTAAGCACAAAGGAACAAACGTACAACGGTGGCCTGAAGAACAAAGAAGCACTTTTTAAGTAGAACAAGTTGAACTTACGTCATCAGAGTATATGCTGGCAGCGTAGAGAAAACATTTGTGATAAGTCGCTAAAAGGTAATAACCACCACCACTTACACCTGACAGTAAAGCGGCCAAAAAAGATTCAGCTTCAAAACACGCTACGAGGCGGAAACGGTAAACACTTCACCGTCACGCGGGATGGAAATCATAGATGGAAGGAAGATACGAACAGTTAGATGATGAACCCCACCTATGTTAACATATGCTTGGCTTGGAAGTATAGCCCAACAAAATGCAAGCAACAAGATTTGCCCTGCAGAAGCGCAGAAGCTTGCGTGCTCCAAGTGACTAAGGAAAGCGACTTGGTGGTTTAGGACAAAATGTACTAGGCAACAAAAATGTTTTGGACGTCACGATTAATGACATTGAACATAAAGGAAATTTACAAAACCCGAATATTTCAAAAAACCCAATCAAATCTTAACTCTGTGTCAACGACCAAAAGAAAGCTATTATGTTTTGACACGAGCGACACGCTCCCGCTTGGCCAGACACAGGAACAGGGAACAATAACAACAACAACAACAATAAGAGGGTCATCCGAGTCCAGTACAGAAGCAGCAGGGCACAAACACGCACAGGAAACGAACCGGACACAATTATCACGCACGCAGCGGGGAGGAAGATCAGTCTCTACAAACGCCGCGTGGACTCGGGACTGAAGCAAGCAACTGAAAGCAGCTCACCGAGGATACAATGTCGCTGTGGGACGACTAACAGTGAAAAAACTTGGAGCTGTCAGTAAATGTGTGGATGACGGTGACTCACCGCTCGCCTAAGATCTGAGGGCTAATGGTTAGTGCCTTCTCCTGTTTACGGTGCGGGTCGTTAGTGTCCGGGAGACGCTCAGCCACTCCAACTTGGAAGTCACACGGGCGGCAGAACAAACAGTCGGCACGTTTCCCTGTAGAGCTGAGCCGTCCGTGCTGCTTCAAACACTACCTCTCCCGGAATAAAGGCCTCAACGGCACTCGCGACAAACGTGCCACACACCCTTCACGTCAAAGGCTATTCCAGGAGACGTGGCGCGGGCTATCGATCGCACAACGATTCACTTGCCTGTGTTTTCGAATTTCAGTATCACCATCTTTAAACCATTTAATGACATCGGGCATCACCTCAGACCCTTTAGCCGCGATACTCTCTTAGTGTATGCTGCAGTTCACGTCAAACAGTTACACTAACAGCGCACGGTGTCTCTGCTCGATGGCCATTCCGTTCAGTACCATTATTGGCTCTCAAATGACAGCGTTGATGTCATTCCGGCATACAAACAGTGTACCTGCTGGTCAAAATTGGAACTAATTTCTTTCCAGCTTAAATCGGTTTCGCATTAACACGTTGAGAGAGAACAAGTTCCTCTCTCATCAATTTTTCATAAATATTTCGAGGACAAGTCACTCTATCACCTCTTTTTCATAAATTTTTTGTTTGAAATTAATATTGTTGTTCCAACGTTTCGCAACCAGTGCGTGACCCCAGAGGTTACCAGCCTGAGCGGACGTTGATGGAGGTAGAATCATAAGGAATGTTTATGGTTATTGGTTCTTAGAAGCGGCATGTTTGAAGCTGAATGCAAGTAGCAGCGAGCCATCCCTTAGTTGAGCTTGCCGGACTGTCCCACGGTCGTAAAGGTGCCGGCAGAGTACCCCCTAGTTGAGCTGGGTTTCCAGCAGGACAATTTCCGCTTTACCTGCACCGGCGCCAGCCGAACGCTGGGCTGGGGGCGACGGACTGAAGGGACGCGTCTACACTAGGGTTGTAAACAGGGCATTGTTGACTGCGCTATACCTAATAAAAATTTACAAACTTTCGTGTTCGCCGAAAACTGTAAATGGGCCGGTGACCCACTTCCACCGACCCCCTTGGTCGTAAAGGAAACGCTGGCGTCTGGGAAACGTTTAGCGATAAATCTTTATTACACCACGTAGCTAGGACTAACTTGCTCCAAGGCACAGGCAATTAAGATAAAGACCTGTAACATTGTATCTGTTCGCTTGCTGCCATGGGAAGCGATGCAACTCCGGGGAAAAATATCTGCTCCCACCGCGAATCTTAAAAAATGGTTGTAATTGGCAGTTTTTTTTTTTTTCAGAGATGCAGGTCTCTTAACTCTTGCGCTGGATTGTCGTGAGTTTGTGCTGGCGTGTAGGAGGGGAAATTGAGCGCCTCTAAAGCTCTGTGGTTGGCTCAAGTCGAAATGGAAGGCGTTGTCGTGGAGGTGCGTGGCTCTGGCGGTGGTGGGGCGGGGGGGGGGGGGGGGGGGAGGGCTTCGGTCTGCGAGGTCCTCTGGCTCTGAACTTCGGTCTGGAAGCACTTTCTGGTCGAAGATCTGGCTGGTGTGATTCGTACTTGGGACCCGTCCTAAGACTGACTCAATTTGCAAAAAGTTAAGACTGGAGAGCCTGTGGTGAAGTTTTCACTGTACCGACAGTGTGACTTCAAATGTTTCGGACTACTCGTTTGCCGAGGGCACACTTATTCGATTTGGTTCACCAGTCTCGACGTTTGGCAATCTTGTGCGCTCTGCCGTATAAGTGAGCCGAACTGGTCCTTGGTACGACCAGCGAACGGGTGTGTCACACACTGAAATCTTCCGTGATTTCAGGGCTCTAGTAGGGAGTAAATTGCAATCCGTCTGCCTGATCGCTAGATCGTGGGATTTTTCATTCCTTTCGTGGGCGCTATCGACTCACAGGTGCCGTCTTATGTCTCGGCACTGCCGCACACGACTCGCCAGCTGCAAATTATATCACAACACGAAGCAAACAGGGTAAAGTACTGCTGTTCCGGCCTTGTCTAGGCCTACAAATCTCAAACCCATTTGCTCTCAGCTGCACCCTCATAACCTAAGGTAGACTGAACAAGTCAAAATCTGCTCAACATCAGATTAGCACCGACAGCGTTATCCACGTTTTTAGGGCCGTTGCATTTGACTCATCTTTGCCACCCGGATCCTTGTCCATTGTGGTCTTAAACCACCTGTTCTTGTTTACGATATTCGAAAATAATCTGTTTAGGTTTAATTAGACCTGTCTTTGTTTCATCTGTTTTTTTTTGTGTGTTTGGAAATATAAATGTTGTCAGTAAACTAAATATTATTTGCCTTCTCAATTAAATCATAACTTTAATATAGTAACCCCAAGTGTTAATTTTGATTTCATACAACGTTAACAGGTAGCCTTTCATTGTCTACGACATTGCCAGGATCTCTTACTTTTTATCATCCAGTTTCAACATTAGTATATTAACCAAGTTTTGCTGGCATACGACAGTTGCAGCCAACATTGGATCTCAGTGAGTAGTTGCACTTTAATTAATTAGGATTTGGCGTCAGTGGAGTCTGGGCTGGGGACTGTGCAGACAATTAGTTTATCAAACATATAATACTCCTTGATAGCAAAATAATTACAGAGTAACAGTGAAACAATATAATTCTGGCGGCCGCTGTGGCCGAGCGGTTCTAAGTACTTTAGTCCGGAACCGCGCTGCTGCTGCCGTCGCAGGTTCGAATCCTGCCTCGGGCACGGATGTGTGTGATATCCTTAGGTTAGTTAGGTTTAAGTAGTTCTAAGTCTGGGGGACTGATGACCTCAGATGTTAAGTCGCATAGTGCTTAGAGCCATTTGAACAAATATAATTCTGGCCGCGTGGGGTAGCCGTGAGGTCTAAAGCACCTCTTCACGGTTCGCGCAGCTCCCCTGTCGGAGGTTCGAGTCCTGCCTCTGGAATGTGTGTGTGTGTGTGTTGTCCTTAGCCTAAGTTAGATTAAGTAGTGTATAAGTCTAGGCACCGATGACCTCAGCAGTTTGATCCCATATGCACTTACCACAAATTTAATATAATTCTGTAGCCTTATACAGTTTCTTAAGTGAGGTTGAGACAATGAAATACAACTAAAATATCTTCCATACAGTGAACAGAATTAAATCTTTGGTCCAGGACACATGATGGGCAACAGCAGTGACAATTATAATATGTGACCCTCCGTCATATCTACGGTATATGACAGATATAACTACTGCAGTTAAGCGTCAGATAACAAAACGGCTCTCGGACCTGCTTAACGTAGTCTACATAGCACTTAACTACATATTGGTCTACTTCTACCACCTTCACCAAGTAGCTGGTACAACATGCTACCATCAACATTTTACCAAACTAGCTACGCATCTCTCAATAAATTCCTTTGAAATAACGTGTACAGACTGATCATTCACACGAAACAAGATGATTTTCTTAGTAAAAATTGTCTCCACGAAGCACTTACACTCACGGCGTAGTTCAAACAGTATCAAATTCTGTATAACATAATGGCTCTCACTCAAAGAGTAGACACCCGCATGTCCAGCAAAATTTGTCACATGATAGCCGTGGACTTCTGTGCTTAATGTTGTTTGCTAGTCAACACACCCAATGCACCGCTCGTACACAACACAACGTGCTGTATCGAAGCACTGAGCCACCGGAGTGCAAACGTTAGCTGCTAAAGCACTCAGACAGTGCTTCACTTGGCATACGGAAGGCTCTTCCTCTGTCTCTACTGGGATCACTATCGTCTCGGCTGGGAAAAGACAACTACCGCTCCATGAGGTTGTGTTCACACAGCAGTCATGTCCCGTGCTGATAGTTACTGGCGACTTGTCGACAGTCCCACCGTATATCATATTGTTAAGACTCTCATTCTTGGCTCTGCCACGGCAGACTCTTTCCTCTCCATGCAGTGACTGACCAGCACTGCGTCTGTAACTGGTCCTTCCGGTTCATGTGCTCACCTGCCCAAGATTCCCTCTCCTCTGCTCACCTGTAGGCACAGCCCGGGCTACCAATACCACACTGGCCTAAAGATTGCGCGGCGCCGGAAACCCGGAACTGACATCAAAATGACGCGTACTTGACTGGCAGCACATTAACATTACGAGCAAGCTGTCACCACCCCGTCCCAGGGGTGAGTCGTCTCTTAGTAATCGCAGAAACAACCGCTAAGTATTTCACTCGTAGCAATTTGGTCCAATTGGGGACGTAAGAGAACGGTAAATATCATTATAGATGCTTTTATCAGGTAAGAAGTGAATAAATTAGCTCAAGCTTTTATTAAAACTGGAAAGCACAATAAATGTCCCTGAAAGTAAAGAAGTACGAATATTTATGTATTAAGCTGATTCATATTAAATATATATGAAAGAACTACTAAATCTCGTTACGTAGATTCATGTCATTTGTAATTACAAGTCTGATGTATCACTGTGGCGTAAAAGACTTTTGTTGATAAATAAAAATTGTCTACAAAGGATCACGTTTTCTGGACTCTAAGATAGTACATAGCTGATTTTATCAAGTAAGCTGTATAATAGATCGTATTAATCGTATATTTCAGGTCTCATTAATTATATTTTACCGACATTACCTTCCTGGTATGTAGACTACTGTAACAAAATCATTCACTTGCTTCACATATGTCCTGCAGATATCAGAAAGTATTTCACATGTAGCATGCACTGAAATGCAAAAGAGTCACTAACGTAAATGTCTCCGGTTGCTAACATCCAGAACGTTAATGCTAGTCTTTCTTCAGATTACGTTGATCGTCAGGAATTCATGTTCCGATTTTAAATTTCCTCCTCTTTTGTAATGAGAAGCCATCAAAATGTGTCGACATATGTTCGCCGCTAACCTGGAACCTAGGATAGCTTTTCTGTCTATCTGTCTGTTTGTCCGACTGTTAGAAACGCTTTTTCTCAGGAATATGTAGACTATCACGTTGAAATTTATTTCACATACTGCCGTTAATAGTCTCTTGGCGGTGTAAAAAACTGGAGATTCTAAGCCAATGCAGTCAAAAGGTACGGCCATTTATGTCATGTCTTTTAATGCAAACTCACTCATCAAAACCTATAGGGTTCTTCCCGTTAGCCCAGAATCATGAAATTTGGAAAAATGGAACGATTTACACTGCAACCAAAGGGAAAAACCTGAAAACTGCAAATTTGTAATTATAACACAAGAAAATAACTTTTTTGTTATTTCTTATCTGACTCTCCGTCTGTTCGTTTGACTGTTAAGACCCCTTTATCTCTGGTAGGGGTAAGCGTATCAAGTTGAAATTCATGTCGCGTACTAAGACCTACAGACCCTTGACTGTATAATGAACGTTAGCTTCTAAGTCAATGCAGTGAAAAGGTGTGGTCATTTATGTTACATATTTTGATATTCGCAAACTCACTCGTCAAAATGTATAGGTTACTTTCCGTTGATTACAATGTTGACGTTTGACATGAAGCAAGGTTTCACTATATGAATAAAGGAAAAAATCCGAAAATTGTTAGTTTGTAATTGTATCACACGACAGAATTTTCTTTTGACATTTGTTATCCGACGTCAAACCTGAAATTAAAACATTCAGTAGTTTTGAATTCAGGCTGACTGGATCACAGTGGTAAAAGTTAAACATCAGACAACGAATGACTTTATGTCTCATATGACGCGTTTCGGAATTTATCCATAATCAGATATCCAGGAGCGATTACTGCACGCAGACGTGTCGTTTCAAGTTGTATGTGAAACAAACATTCGCAGAGGAGTATGACATCTGATGATCGATAAATTCCGAAACGAGTCGTATGTGCTATAAGTCATTCTTTGCCTATTGTTTTACTTTTACCATTGCGACCCGGTCAGCCTGAATGGAGAACTACTAGTTATTATAGTAATGATCACTTGACTCTTGCATAACTTTATGTTACATTTATATTATAAAAATTATAGAAATCTTGGAATCTCAGGGATCGATATCTTCCTAGTGTCAAGGTCGCTAACAGGCAATAAAGGTCGAGATTCTCGGTCCTCGGAGTGACTGAACTGTCTGCAGGCCTATTTCACAATTAAGTTTGTACGGAACCCTCAGTGCCCGAGTCCTACTCACACCTGGCCATTTTTTTTATTACAACATATTTTTGGAGTCGATGTCTTAACTAACATAGCGAGGCAGCGCAGCGACAGAACGCTGGACTGGCATTCGGAAGGACGACGGCTCGAACTCCTTTCAAGACATTCTGAGTTAGGTTTTCAGTGATGTCCCTTTATCACTGAAGGCAAATGACAGAATAGTTTCTTTGAAAAGCATATGACCAGTTTCCTACCCCATCCTTTCCCAAACCGAGGTGGTATTCCGTCTCTGTCTGAATCTTAATCTTCAATCATTGTGTTTTGGTTTTCAAAATAACATGCGGCATGCAGGCACACTGGACAAAAATAGTAGTCATCCTCGGGAGACATTACACAAATACCATCTATTTTTTCGTGTGGCAACCTTTTGCTCTCAGAGTAACAACCGCACCCTAGGCGGTTATTTGTGGTACGTATAGCAGTTACTGTCTTCCCCTGCTGTTTTCATCCTCTACAGCTTCCTCTAGTAGCAGGGAAGTTACTCGCTGATGGCTTAACACAAGTTCTATCATCCTGTCCTTTCTTCTCGTCGGTGTTTTCCGTATGTTCCTTTCTTCGTAGATTTATGGAGAATTTTTTCGTTCTCTATCAGCCTACCAAATTTTCGACATACTTCTATAGCAACTCATCCTAAATGCTACGATTCTGTTCTGTTCCGGTTTTGTTCGCGAATCGCTATTACAGAACGCTGTGCTCAAAACGCATAGGGTCAGAAATTTCTTCCTTAAATTAATGTGTATGTTGACACCAGCGGACTTATCTTGGCCTGGAATGCCGTCTTTGCCTGTACTAGTCAAATTTTTATGTCCTGCTTGCTTCATCCGTCATGGGATATTTTGCATCAAAGCTAGCAGAATTCCTTAACTGCGGCTACTTCGTCGTCAACAATTTTGATGTTATGTGACTCACAACTTTTGTTTCTGCTACGTCTCATTACTTTCAATACATATTCTGTATTCATTAGACTGTTCATTCCACTCAGTAGCTCCTGCAATTCTTCTTCACCTTCACTAAAGGTATCAATATCATCAGCGAATCTCGTCACTGATAACCTTTCATCCTCAAATTTAACTCTACTCTTGAAATCTCTTTTATTTTCATCATTGGCGAAAGGGTGAATCTCTGACTTACACACTTTTTAATTCAAGCACTTCGTTCTTGGTCTTCCTGTCTTATTATTATCTCTTGGTTCTTATATATATTGCGTATAACCCGCCTTTCCCCCCCTTTTTCTCAGAATTTCGAACATCTTACACCATTTTCCTTTGTCGAACGCTTTTTCCAGATCGAAAAACCCTGTGAACGTGTCTTGATTTTTCTTCAGTAAGCCCAACATCAGGATTGTCTCTCTAAATCCAGTACAGCTAACACCGTCTATATCCATCGTTGCGGCCTGCAGACCAAGGAAGTCCAAAAGCTTCTTCAGAAATGCAATACCCAGCATAAGCTGCTCACTGATGACTATATCCAGTGGAGCTATCAATTTGCGGGGTTGCTGATCGCTATGTTTCACACACTCTTCCAGCTAGTCTCAAACGTTTAGTACAGAATCAAGATCATATTATTTACCGAGGCAGTCGAGATTCGATAATGTGTCCGACTCTTCCTCATACCAAGAACGTATGCATGCAGCACTTTGAAGGAAGCTTTTGTCGTCTTGCAGGGCTGGAATGTCGACAACACACTCATCCCGAAGATGTAGATGAAAGGAAAAAAGCTGTAAAGTGAAAGGGGCACTGCTGGACGCAACAGACTCACCACGAAGAGAGTAGACAGTCTTCAGGTGTATTATAGCGAAGCTATCAGAAAGAATCCGTCCAATGTAACTGACATGAAAAGTGCAGTACAGGCTATGTATTTCCATCTGGAGACAACAGGTGAACATCTCATTCATCATTCGTGCCACACTAGCTGGTATAATTATCTACAGGCCCAGAGGGATAACGACCCCTACATTCGCAAGGAGAGACTTCCAAATTGTATCCTGGATGCTGTCAAAATCACTTACACGTTTATAGCTGATCCTCAGCTTCTAAAAAAAGTGTTTTCATGGCAAAACCCAGAATCCAAATGAGTCTCTAATTTCACTCACGCGGAAACGATGCCCTGAAACCACATCTTCATCAGCTACAGTAGTCAGAATTGCGACGTATGATTCAGCAATTTCATTTAATGATGAAACGTAGGTAGGATGAAGGTATTAGAGAGAATAGGCTTTAAGATAGAAAATTTCACTCAAGATATCTTGAGAAAAATAGATTTACAGGGCCTCTCTGCAGCTGAAAAGTCAGTTGAAGAGCTGATAACGGAAAGAAGGCAGAAAATAAGAAACCGGAAGGGAAAAAGAGCCCTGAGTATAAATCTTCGGCCTTCTGAAGAGGCGACATAAGAAGAAACGTTAGGTTGAAATTTAAATAGAATTTCATGATTTTTTAAAATTTTTATATCCTTTTCTCAGAATCTATGAGGGCTAGGATTATAAAATTTTGGACACTTGTTTCTATTAACCCGATAAATGTTGTCTCAAGAGTATATTTTGAAATTCTGAGTGTAAGCTGAGATATGGTGCAAATTGCTTAGAATTTTGCATGAATTTTATGCTATACGGGCTTACAGAATTAAAATTTAGAAAATATTGAAATTTTCCTATTCGATATATTCGAAAAAACTAACGAATGAAGCTTCTACTATGCGCAAAGAGATTAAACAGAGAAAATTTTGTAGAAAGCTCTTGAATAGTTTCTGAGACAAAGATACATATTATTTTTTGAATATAAAATTTTTGAATCCCATAACAAAGTTAAGCACATGCAATCCAAGGAACTTAACAGTAAATGTGTTAATTTCATGTAAAGCATGGTACAAAATTTCGTTGCCGTATATTCAAAATTTTGAATCTGGTGCATCCTTTAAACAGTGTGTATTTTTCACGAACGTCCCTCCCCTTAAACGCATCATTTGGCCATCGGTGAAATCATCGTCTCGCATGAGAGACTTAACGTATGTAAAATACATTTCTGTAAATAGTGACTGAGAAGTGTATAATTTGTGTTATAATGTCAGTGACCTTTGTAGTGTTGGTGGGAAAGGAATGTCAATTTCACTGGTAAATGTGTTACTTTGCTGCTATCTAACGTTGACGGCATATTGTAAAGCCGTGTAATTATGTTGTAGTATCTTGACGATAAGTTAAAGAATGACCAGACAATTACCGCGCTTCTCTCACCTTTAATTGTGTTAGTGGTAGATCGCATAAATCTTTTCCATTCAGGAATTGCTGGCACCTGTAGACTGGGCTGACTGAGTAGAGACATTTACCACACACCCAAAGTATACTTTCCAAAGTGGGTGTGAGTTTGTCTGAGGGAGCTGAGCTGATCACGATCACGTCTAGAACAGTACTCAGCTATAATGCAGTGCTGGACCTCCTTTTAAATATCTGAAGTTCCGCATCACCTAGGTGACCAGTATTCCAGCCAGTAATAGTGAAGATAATGAAATCGACATTGTCGAATACATACTGACATGTTATACCTGGGACAGGCTCTTCAGTATAGTAGACAGTTGACAGCTGCAGCAGTTGAATTTTTTTCATAATACGTCACTTAACAACTGCAAATAAGTACTCATTTCATAAACTGAAAATAACGTCACTACATAAACATGAGCTCACTCAAGTTATTTTGCCTGCTCACACAAGAGAACTAGACAGACGATGATGGATAGGTACAGTCTGTCTGCAAAAGTAAGAGCGATCTGCACCCACGGCAGAGGAAGGTGCCTTTCCCGCAAGAATGTTACAGCTGCCGTACAGGATGACTAAGAATCAGTTCCCCCTCTAGAAATTTTGAACAGTACGAGAGATTTACGTAGATTCTGTCAGTAATGCAGTTCTTCGATTAGTGTTATTTAAGGTTGCCACATGTTCCGCCCAGTACGGGATCTCGTATTTGAGATGAAAATTTTGCGTACTGTATTGTGAACTGGTGTTCCGTGAAAACAAAGGTTTGTATTTTTTTGTCTAAATATTTTAAAGTCCGTATTTGTTTTGAGCACCGTTGAAATTCGAAGTACCTCCATTATTTTTGTCTCTTTGGAGCCTTAGAAAAAGGAAATCTCCCGATGTTCTCATCATTCGCTGGTAAAGCTGAACATGCAAACGACCTCGTCTTCCGCCGCTTACTTCCGTAGACCTTCCGTTCGAATTTGCCATGTGACTGTTCGTGCTGCTTGAGACTAAATCAACATAAATTGTGAAGTTATCAAAGTTCTTTTAAGATATCAGTATTAAGATGTCAAAGTCCGATGAAAATTCCGTCAATATAACTTCTACGAAAAAGATAAACGTGTAACGTCATATCAACATAGCTGGGAATCGCCATACACGTGGGCGAAAGCTGTTACTGGATAATGCCATAAGGCCCGATGTTCCACCTGTGCGCCTGAATTCTCTGTATCTCACGCCGGTGAGTCAGACGTTAAGCAACGTCCTAGAACTGAAACCCATAAAGGACATACAAGATCACAAAATGAAAAAAAAACTCTGATTTGTGTTTCTCTAGTCAAGTGACATCTCAATCACAACAAGACAAAGTGACTACAACATAACTAACTACTATGTTTCATACTGCAAAACATAACCTAAGTTATGCAAGCACGGATTGTTCGAATAAACTAATATCTGATATTTTCGTTGATTCCAGTGTTGCTAACAGTGTTTCCTGTGGAAGAACGAAGGTAGGAAGTTTGGTTTAAGACATATTGACTCCAGAGTCTCTAAAACACTTCGTGAACGAACTTGCTTTTAAAAACTGTTTCTTTTCAGTTACAACAGAGGACAGCAAATCGTAAAATGTTTCCTCTCTGTGTAAGATATTCCACAGCAACATGTGGTGTACAAAACTAGCTGCTGGACTTTTATGAAAGTACTAATGAAACCGCAAGATCAATTCGGGAGTGTTTCATAAAGGTAATTAATAAAAGCAGTCTGCCTTTAGATAAAATTTCTGCCTATTGCGCTTGTGCAACACTAATGTGAATTACGGTAAGCACAGTTCTGCTTTTAAGCTGCTTCGTGAGACATATTTCAAATTTTGAAGTCAAATTGCACTTCTCATGTTTTCCATAATACAATGAGGTGTGCAATCGACTGGCTTAATACAAACACAAAAAAAATGTTATTCTGAAAATAACTCTGCGCAGCGCCGCGAAGAACTGAAGAACTATTTTGGGTTTGTAGATGTTGAATGTATGGAGATATTGCGACACGTTACAAATCGCTGGCTTTCTTTAGAACGTGCCGTAGAAAGATTAATCCACAACTGGCCTGCCTTCAAAAGTTATTTCAAATAAATGGGAGAGGACTGTTTCAAAGCTCAGAATCAATATTTTTATCCAGAAGACGAAGTTAAGGGTATATTACTAGAAATCCATTTACTGCTCTTCAACAACATAGCTAAGATTTTTGTTCAGTACATCAATATCTTAGAAAAATACGCTATTTCTATGGTAGAGGCTTATGATGAAATGTGATTACTGAAGAAAAATATTGGAACAAAGGGAAGAAGATTAGTCCTTCGCAATCGCAGTTAAGAGCCATAGAAGTTCTGTCTTGTTCAGAAAGACCCAACTTGGAGAGAAGTTTTATGCAGTTCCTTCAACAAACCAACCTTAAACTACCTTCAAAAATTGTACGCTTTCTCGGAGGAGCATGTTACAGCAAAGTTACACATTTTTAGTTTAACCAGAAGCATAGATTTTTCTACCGTAGAAGCTGAAGTGAAATCTGTCCAATTAACTGAAGTAATTGATATAGAGGAACTGCATGGAGAGCTTCGTCTCATTGGGAACTTTCCCTCTAGTATTTTGGACAGTACAGAAGATGCCTCAAATAAGCAGTTGTCAGTGTGGCTAGTCATAAAGGACAACAGAAATTAATAGAATTAGAAAAACTTGTGTCTTTTGCAATGAGCTTTCCTAGGTTAAATGCATTTTTAAACGGATTTTCTCCTTAATGTCTGACAAGTGGTCAGATAGTAGGAAAAGGTGTTCAGTAGATCCTATTAAAAGAGAACTACAAATGACCGTGAACTTCGACATATCTCCGTTGCAAGCTGTGAAGTACAGATGGACAAAATAAGGTATGTCTATTAACGATTTTCTGCATGTTTTGTCATACATAATGCATTGTACTCAGTGTACTATTAAGAGGGTATAAGTTAGGTTCTTTTGTCAATTTTATAATTAACTTATTGTGTTAATGAAACTAATTGTAAAGTAATTGAAACTGGCACGTGTTGTTGGATTTCCAGACAGTTATGAACTGTCCTTTATTTCTGTAAAAAATCCTATATTATTAGGTTAATGTCCCTTATTTCTTATATCATAAAGTGGCAACCCTAATATTATTAGCAACTCATACCTGTGTTCCGTGTAGTGTTTATGCACTCTGTGGAAAATAAAGAACCCCAGGCATGATTGCAGACTGCATCGCCAATGAATCATAAAGCGCGCAGCAGAGGGTCGGTATAACTTTCTGAAAAGTTCTGTAGTTGTTTCTTGTGACGTTGTGGGGTAAACAGAGTGGGGTATTATCTGCTCTGCTTACTCTTCAGGTTGCAGGCCTACGAAGGACGTAAGTGCATAACAACAATCCGGTGACATATCTCCCTTCCCTTGCGTTTCTACCCACCACCTGCACACCTCTCACACCCTGTTACATACTGAGAACACAAATTATCCCTTAATACGATTCTGATACACACATTTAACATTTGTTCTTAACCCACTTCAATTAATAGTAAACAGTAATTTTACATCATTCAAATATTATCTGCCATTTCCCATCTCTTGCAACACGGAAACTATTAGTCCAAGATAAATAATGAATGGGATCTTATTTGTAGCAAATTTAATGTTTAATTTTGTATTCAGAAACATTTTCAGTAGAAGCTCCTGTCTTCGAGTTATTCAAGAAAAACATAAAAAAGTGGCCTCTAAACGGCCCCCACCATCTCGCCCACACCCAACCAATGGAGAATTTTGGTATGTTGTTCACGACATTCCCTCCTACCACTGCATAAAAAATTGCGAATACTCGATTTTTCCCCTATTCGATCTTTTTTGGTCTTCATTCACTAGCCTGAATACGACTGACAGGGAATATGCAACTTGTACAAATAAGGCCGGTACCAATGATCACAGGTTTGTTGCCTTACGGGGATCCTGGCAGGTACTTAAAGTCCCAAAAGAGCCTGCCTACAAAGTTTCAAGAACCAGTATTAAGTGAGGAATATAGGAGTATACTACAGCCTCCTGTGAAGACAAGGTATGGTGACTTTACACGTAGCAGATGATACTTCGTTATAAGTGATTACATTTTAAAATTTATCGTCGTTCTTGTACTGCTATGTGTACACCAATACTTATTTCTATTTTTTATTTAGTAGGTCTTTCTTGGTATAGAATAAGGGCGAGAAATAATTATGACTTCTTGTTAAAAAACACGAATTATAGTCGTCGTAGTATTTCTTTATTTCTGGGTTGCTTCGCAACCAGCGATTTTGCTTAATATTGCTCTCAGCTAAATGCATTGGATTTCTGGATTTTGGGCTGTCATTGCAACATGAACTTTAACATTCTCCACTTTGACGTACTTGGTAGCTATTTTAGCTAAAAGACCTTAAATACTTTTCATTCACATTCAAATAGTAGATTACTCTGTCCTGTAAAAGGATTATTGTGAGTTGAAACGTATTGCATCGACCTGTTTTACAACCAAAGATATCGTTGTTTAGCCCACTTTCCTATATGCTTGGTTGTCAAATTTAATTAAAATTAATTAAAATTGAAACAAATGAGCCCTCGGTCACTATTATTTTTAGTCTCATTGACCAGTTTTCAACTCTTCTAAGAGTGCCTTCATCAGAATTAAAACAAAATGGCCTATAACAGAGTTACAAATTTATAGGTAAAGACATTTTTATATAAAAAGTGTAAGTACTGACTAACAACAAAAGACAGAGGCAGCACTTACATGTCACATATAAAATAATTAACAAACAAGAAGGGCTTTAGTCGCAAAATATGTAAAAAGGAATGCGTGAAGGCGAGCCGCTATGGGCTGCTAGTATCTGTGCAGTTCAAAATAACTTCTCAAACATACGTACTTCAAGGGAAGGGGGGGGGGGGCTACAGCAGTGGGAGGACGACGATTCAAATCCGCGTCCGGCCTCCTGATTTAGGTTTCCCGTATTTTCCCTGACTCGCTTAAGGTAGATGAAATGCTGAGATGGATCCTCGGAAAAGTTTTCGACGGGACGTTCAACACTAATCTCCTTCTCCTCTCCTCTTCGCACATACTTACAAAGATAACCACAATTCAAATAATTGTTTCTCATCACAAATACTTCAGTTAGGTTTATTTATCACCACAGAGTACAAAATAATACCACATAATCAAGACCTTCTAGTAATGTAAAATACATAAACACATTTATTGGCTGTATCATGGCCAGTACTTAATTGATAGTAACACTAACAGTAACATTACTTTTTTTGTAGCAATAAGAGCACAGAAGATTTGGCTCGGCATTGAGCCTAGACAGCGGTCGACTAGATGGTGATTTAATCCGGTGACGTGAAATTTCCGTGCAGCGAGCAACAGCCACCAACTACCGAACGATCTGTGTCGCTTATGCAACAAGGAGAAAAAACAAGCAATTCGTAATATTATATTAAATAATTACTACTGTAAACAATTGGCCAGTTGCGAGCAGGACTTGCACTCTGAGTGTTCAGTACAAACATAATTATGTATATTGACAGTTTATTATATTGACAGTTCATCCTTTACGGGAATCAAGAATCTCGACCATTTTCGACTGTTACCGTCATTGATACCTGCAGTATATCGACCCTAGAGATTCTAGTAAATTCGAGAATGTTTTAATTTCAATAACTTAAATGTGACGTAGAGTCATTCAGAGATATCCAGGAGCGAATACTGTACGTAGATGTGGCGTTTCAAGTTGTATGTAAAACGCCACACAGCAACAGCTCCTGGTTAGCTGATGATAGACAAATTCCAAAACGCGTCATACGAGCAACAAATTCAATCCGTGCCTGATGGTTGGCTTTTACCCCTACGATCTAGTCATCCTGAATGCACACCTACTGATTGTTTTAATGTCAAGCTCGATGTCGAATAATGAATAAAAAAGAATTTTTTTATTATGATCTAATTACAAATTAACCATTTTCGGATTTTTTTCCTTTACTTGTACCGTGAAACCTTGCTACTTGCCAAATTTCATGATTCTAGGCCGACAGGAAGTACCCTGAAGGTTTTGATGAGCGAGTTTGCGAGTATCAGAATATGTAACCTAAACGGCCGTATCTTTTGGATACATTGACTTAGAAGTTTCCATTTATTATACCTCCAAGAGCCTACAGACATTATTATGTCACATAAATTTCAACTCGATACGTCTACTCCTTTCTTGAGAAAAAGGCATCTCAACGGGCGGACGAACGACAAATAGTCGGATAATAAATGAATAAAAAAATTCCGTTCATATAATTAAAGAATTACAATTAACAAATTATTTCCTCTAGCTGTACTGTGAAACTCTCCCTTTTTGCCAGATTTCCTAACTCTAGACCAACGGGAAGCACCCTACAGGTTTTGAGGAGTGATTTTGCAAGTATCAAAATATTTGTCACGAATGGCCATACCTTTTGAAGGCAGACTTAGAAGTTACAATTTTCTACAAGGGACCATAGACCTTACTATGTGACAAATTGCTGTATGATATGTCTACCCGTTTCTGATAAAAAGGGATCTAAAAAGACGTACTGACAGACGGATAGCCTGATAATAACAAATGAGAAAAAGGACTGGTGTGTGGCATGTGGTATAGTTACAGCTTTACAGTTATTTGATTTTACCAGTTTAGTTATACTGTGAAACCTACATTTTTGCCAAATTTCATCTTTCTAGGGCAATGGGAAGGATCCTATAGGTTTTGATGAGTGTGTTTGCAAGTATAAAAATGTGACATAAGTGGCAATATCTGATTTCATCGACTTAGAAACTTTAGTGTTTACATCGTCAAGGGACCACAGACTTTAGCATGTGACACAAATTTCAACCTGTTCCTCAAAAAAAGTTTTTTAGCAGTCGGACAGAAAGACACACAAACGCAGAACGAAGTGATCCTATAAGGGTTTTGTTTTTACCGGCTGTGGCTCGGAACGCTATAAAAATAATAATTAACGTGCATATATAACATATTATGCAGAATACTTTTCTATATATCTGTGAGCAGGAAAAGATCCACTATGGTACAGCCCGAGTTCTGTATACTACAAAGATTAGACCAATTTCAGTGAGTCAGACTCTTTATT
The DNA here is from genome assembly GCF_021461395.2 of Schistocerca americana. Classification (NCBI taxonomy): domain Eukaryota; kingdom Metazoa; phylum Arthropoda; class Insecta; order Orthoptera; family Acrididae; genus Schistocerca; species Schistocerca americana. Next base: position 351,040,699 of record NC_060121.1, on the reverse strand, counting down.
GCTTCTTATGCGATTGGTACGGAAAGCTTAATGTGTGATACAATGGCGGTACCTTCTGCCATGTAATTCACGGTAGCTTACATGATGTGGCTAGATGGTCCCTGGCCGAGCGTACTTCCTTGCGCCATAAGAGGCAGGAAGGAAATTTTGTTTCCTATATGTGAAACACGTAAAATTGCATTTGTTTTCGTATTGTGACTGTTTATTTCTTGTGATTCTGAGACGTATGAGAAACAAGCCCAGATTTCATATGGACAGCCGGCCGATGTGGCCGAGTGGTTCTAGGCGCTTCAGTCTGGAACCGAGCGACCGCTACGGTCGCAGGTTCGAATCCTGCCTCGGGCATGGATGTGTGTGATGTCCTTAGGTTAGTTAGGTTTAAGTAGTTCTAAGTTCTAGGGGACTGATGACCTCAGATGTTAAATCCCATAGTGCTCAGAGCCATTTGAACCATTTTTTTCGTATGGACACGTGTGACAAAATCACCTAAGAGCTGTACTTACATTGGCAGTTTTAATAGAGAGGTGGTCACTGACAAGAAACGCAGATTCCTTAGAGCATAAAGGTCCCTCACATTCCCCTGACTTACAAGCCGACATGCTTAGCCTTAACTATACCGAACAGACCGTTGTTGTAAATCTGTTACTCACTGGGCTCACAAAAATAAATGAAAGGGGCATTACTAGACCGTATCTAAGCATCGAAGGGAAAGTTTCGTCTATCATGTCATCATCAAATCGATACCAAATGTTACGACGGATTATCGTCATTATGAGGTGCACTGTAATAGTGCATGTCCATGTCACTTAAATGTGGTAAGTGCATTACTGTGGGTGAAATTAAAGGCTAGGCAGGACTGTGATCAGTCGATTTCCGAACAGTCTGGTGATCAAGAAATGGATTCCGCAACTTCCTCAACCCCTGCCTGCCAAACATCGGTGATTAAAATTCCTTCCACCACCACGTTTGCGAGGTAGCCCAATGGTAAAATTTCAATTTTCCGTTTTTTTTTTAGTCATCAGTCTCCTGACTGGTTTGATGCGGCCCGCCACGAATTGCTTTCCCGTGCTAACCTCTTCATCTCAGAGTAGCAATTGCAACCTACGTCCTCAATTATTTGCTTGACGTATTCCAATCTCTGTCTTCCTCTACAGTTTTTGCCCTCTACAGCTCCCTCTAGTACCATGGAAGTCATTCCCTCATGTCTTAGCAGATGTCCTGTCATCCTGTCCCTTCTCCTTATCAGTGTTTTCCACAAATTCCTTTCCTCTTCGATTCTGCGTAAAACCTCCTCATTCCTTACCTTATCAGTCCACCTAATTTACAACTTTCGTCTATAGCACCACATCTCAAATGCTTCAATTCTCTTCTGTTCCGGTTTTTCCACAGTCCATGTTTCACTACCATACAATGCTATACTCCAGACGTACATCCTCAGAAATTTCTTCCTCAAATTAAGGCCGGTATTTGATATTAGTAGACTTCTCTTGGCCAGAAATGCCTTTTTTGCCATAGCGAGTCTGCTTTTGATGTCCTCCTTGCTCCGTCCGTCATTGGTTATTTTACTGCCTAGGTAGCAGAATTCCTTAACTTCATTGATTTCGTGACCATCAATCCTGATGTTAAGTTTCTCGATGTTCTCATTTCTACTACTTCTCATTACCTTCGTCTTTCTCCGATTTACTCTCAAACCATACTGTGTACTCATTAGACTGTTCATTCCGTTCAGCAGATCATTTAATTCTTCTTCACTTTCACTCAGGATAGCAATGTCATCAGCGAATCGTATCATTGATATCCTTTCACCTTGTATTTTAATTCCACTCCTGAACCTTTCTTTTATTTCCATCATTGCTTCCTCGATGTACAGATTGAAGAGTAGGGGCGAAAGGCTACAGCCTTGTCTTACACACTTCTTAATACGATCAGTTCGTACTTGATCGTCCACTCTTATTATTCCCTCTTGGTTCTTGTACATATTGTATATGACCCGACTCTCCCTATAGCTTACCGCTACTTTTTTCAGAATCTCGAACAGCTTGCACCATTTTACATTGTCGAACGCTTTTTCTAGGTCGACAAATCCTATGAAAGCGTCTTGATTTTTCTTTAGCCTTGCTTCCATTATTAGCCGTAACGTCAGAATTGCCTCTCTCGTCCCTTTACTTTTCCTAAAGCCAAACTGATCGTCACCTAGCGCATTCTCAATTTTCTTTTCCATTCTTCTGTATATTATTCTTGTAAGCAGCTTCGATGCATGAGCTGTTAAGCTGATTGTGCGATAATTCTCGCACTTGTCAGCTCTTGCCGTCTTCGGAATTGTGTGGATGATGCTTTTCCGAAAGTCAGATGGTATATCGCCAGACTCATATATTCTACACACCAATGTGAATAGTCGTTTTGTTGCCACTTCCCCCAATGATTTTAGAAATTCTGATGGAATGTTATCCATCCCTTCTGCCTTATTTGACCGTAAGTCCTCCAAAGCTCTTTTAAATTCCGACTCTAATACTGGATCCCCTATTTCTTCTAAATCGACTCCTGCTTCTTCTTCTATCACATCAGACAAATCTTCAGCCTCATTGATGCTTTCGATGTATTCTTTCCACCTATCTACTCTCTCCTCTGCATTTAACAGTGGAATTCCCGTTGCACTCTTAATGTTACCACCGTTGTTTTTAATGTCACCAAAGGTTGTTTTGACTTTCCTGTATGCTGAGTCTGTCCTCCCGACAATCATATCTTTTTCGATGTCTTCACATTTTTCCTGCAGCCATTTTGTCTTAGCTTCCCTGCACTTCCTATTTATTTCATTCCTCAGCGACTTGTATTTCTGTATTCCTGATTTTCCCGGAACATGTTTGTACTTCCTCCTTTCATCAATCAGCTGAAGTATTTCTTCTGTTACCCATGGTTTCTTCGCAGCTACCTTCTTTGTACCTATGTTTTCCTTCCCAACTTCTGTGATGGCCCTTTTTAGAGATGTCCATTCCTCTTCAACTGTACTGCCTACTGCGCTATTCCTTATTACTGTATCTATAGCGTTGGAGAACTTCAAACGTATCTCGTCATTCCTTAGTACTTCCGTATCCCACTTCTTTGCGTATTGATACTTCCTGACAATGTCTTGAACTTCAGCCTACTCTTCATCACTGCTATATTGTGATCTGAGTCTATATCTGCTCCTGGGTGCGCCTTACAATACAGTATCTGATTTCGGAATCTCTGTCTGACCATGATGTAATCTAATTGAAATGTTCCCGTATCTCCCGGCCTTTTCCAAGTATACCTCCTCCTCTTGTGATTCTTGAACAGGGTATTCTCTATTACTAGCTGAAACTTGTTACAGAACTCAATTAGTCTTTTTCATTCCTTGTCCCAAGCCCATACTCTCCTGTAACCTTTTCTTCTACTCCTTCCCCTACAACTGCATTTCAGTCGCCCATGACTATTAGATTTTCGTCCCCCTTTACATACTGCATTACCCTTTCAATATGCTCATACACTTTCTCTACCTGTTCATCTTCAGCTTGCGACGTCGGCATGTATACCTGAACTATCGTTGTCGGTGTTGGTCTGCTGTCGATTCTGATTAGAACAACCCGGTCACTGAACAGTTCACAGTAACACACCCTCTGCCCTACCTTCCTGTTCATAACGAATCCTACACCTGTTATACCATTTTCTGCTACTGTTGATATTACCCGATACTCATCTGACCAGAAATCCTTGTACTCCTTCCACTTCACTTCACTGACCCCTACTATACCTAGATTGAACCTTTGCATTTCCCTGAAGACCTACCCACACGAAGTGCTCCCATACTCTACGAAAACAAGGAGCTATTGTCCCATTATAGGTGGAACTGGGAAAATATGAAGTTGCTTCTATAGAGCATCCAGAGATTACAATTCCGTATTTCACTTACAGGAGCAATTTATAAAAAAATTAAATAAATGTTAGTATGGCACATCATTTAGAAATCAAGAATTATTTGTCAATCATTGTATGTAGATATTATAGTTACCTATATTGTCTGAGATTTCATAGGTGAGGGATCTGACGAGTTTTAAAAATTCACGGTTATTGAATGGCATAACAGCAAAGATTATGTGATATTAAGAAAAATATTTTGATGTCTTCGGTTGTATGAACTATGGAGTATTTGGTACAGCTGCGACTCAAGAAGAAACCGTCAACGAAAGCAAATGTTATGGTGACTGGCCCAGAGGCAGCTATTTCGAGGGCTGAAGAAAGGAAGACTAGGATTTAACATCTCGTCTGGTAATTAGAGACGGAGCTCATACTCGAATAATGGAAGGGTGGAGAAAGAAATCGTCCGTGCCCTTTTAAAAGAAATCGTCCCGGCTTTCACATTAACGATTTAAGGAGTTTACGGGAGGGGACTGCCAAAGTGGAGGGTACCATGAGAAAAAGATTGAATAATCAACGAAAGGATAACGTTCTACGAGTCGGGGCGTGGAATGTTAGAAGCTAGAACGTGGTAGGGAAACTAGAAAATCTGAAAAGGGAAATGCAAAGGCTCAATCTAGATATAGTAGGGGTCAGTGAGGTGAAGTGGAAGGAAGACAAGGATTTCTGGTCAGATGAGTATCGGGTAATATCAACAGTAGCAGAAAATGGTATAACAGGTGTAGGATTCGTTATGAACAGGAAGGTAGGGCAGAGGGTGTGTTACTGTGAACTGTTCAGTGACCGGGTTGTTCTAATCAGAATCGACAGCAGACCAACACCGACAACGATAGTTCAGGTATACATGCCGACGTCGCAAGCTGAAGATGAACAGGTAGAGAAAGTGTATGAGCGTATTGAAAGGGTAATGCAGTATGTAAAGGGGGACGAAAATCTAATAGTCATGGGCGACTGGAATGCAGTTGTAGGGGAAGGAGTAGAAGAAAAGGTTACTGGAGAATATAAGCTTGGGACAAGGAATGAAAGAGGAGAAAGACTAATTGAGTTCTGTAACAAGTTTCAGCTAGTAATAGCGAATACCCTGTTCAAGAATCACAAGAGGAGGAGGTATACTTGGAAAAGGCCGGGAGATACGGGAACATTTCAATTAGATTACATCATGGTCAGACAGAGATTCCGAAATCAGATACTGTATTGTAAGGCGCACCCAGGAGCAGATATAGACTCAGATCACAATATAGTAGTGATGAAGAGTAGGCTGAAGTTCAAGACATTAGTCAGGAAGTATCAATACGCAAAGAAGTGGGATACGGAAGTACTAAGGAATGACGAGATACGTTTGATGTTCTCCAACGCTATAGATACAGCAATAAGGAATAGCGCAGTAGGCAGTACAGTTGAAGAGGAATGGACATCTCTAAAAAGGGCCATCGCAGAAGTTGGGAAGGAAAACATAGGTACAAAGAAGGTAGCTGCGAAGAAACCATGGGTAACAGAAGAAATACTTCAGTTGATTGATGAAAGGAGGAAGTACAAACATGTTCCGGGAAAATCAGGAATACAGAAATACAAGTCGCTGAGGAATGAAATAAATAGGAAGTGCAGGGAAGCTAAGACGAAATGGCTGCAGGAAAAATGTGAAGACATCGAAAAAGATATGATTGTCGGGAGGACAGACACAGCATACAGGAAAGTCAAAACAACCTTTGGTGCCATTAAAAGCAACGGTTGTAACATTAAGAGTGCAACGGAAATTTCACTGTTAAATGCAGAGGAGAGAGCAGATAGGTGGAATGAATACATTGAAAGCCTCTATGAGGGTGAAGATTTGTCTGATGTGATAGAAGAAGAAACAGGAGTCGGTTTAGAAGAGATAGGGGATCCTGTATTAGAATCGGAATTTAAAAGAGCTTTGGAGGACTTACGGTCAAATAAGGCAGAAGGGATAGATAACATTCCATCAGAATTTCTAAAATCATTGGGGGAAGTGGCAACAAAACGACTATTCACGTTGGTGTGTAGAATATATGAGTCTGGCGATATACCATCTGACTTTCGGAAAAGCATCATCCACACAATTCCGAAGACGGCAAGAGCTGACAAGTGCGAGAATTATCGCACAATCAGCTTAACAGCTCATGCATCGAAGCTGCTTACAAGAATAATATACAGAGGAATGGAAAAGAAAATTGAGAATGCGCTAGGTGACGATCAGTTTGGCTTTAGGAAAAGTAAAGGGACGAGAGAGGTAATTCTGACGTTACGGCTAATAATTGAAGCAAGGCTAAAGAAAAATCAAGACACTTTCATAGGATTTGTCGACCTGGAAAAAGCGTTCAACAACATAAAATGGTGCAAGCTGTTCGCGATTCTGAAAAAGGTAGGGGTAAGCTATAGGGAAAGACGGGTCATATACAATATGTACAACAACCAAGAGGGAACAATAAGAGTGGACGATCAAGTACGAACTGATCGTATTAAGAAGTGTGTAAGACAAGGCTGTAGCCTTTCGCCCCTACTCTTCAATCTGTACATCGAGGAAGCAATGATGGAAATAAAAGAAAGGTTCAGGAGTGGAATTAAAATACAAGGTGAAAGGATATCAATGATACGATTCGCTGATGACATTGCTATCCTGAGTGAAAGTGAAGAAGAATTAAATGATCTGCTGAACGGAATGAACAGTCTAATGAATACACAGTATGGTTTGAGAGTAAATCGGAGAAAGACGAAGGTAATGAGAAGTAGTAGAAATGAGAACATCGAGAAACTTAACATCAGGATTGATGGTCACGAAGTCAATGAAGTTAAGGAATTCTGCTACCTAGGCAGTAAAATAACCAATGACGGACGGAGAAAGGAGGACATCAAAAGCAGACTCGCTATGGCAAAAAAGGCATTTCTGGCCAAGAGAAGTCTACTAATATCAAATACCGGCCTTAATTTGAGGAAGAAATTTCTGAGGATGTACGTCCGGAGTACAGCATTGTATGGTAGTGAAACATGGACTGTGGAAAAACCGGAACAGAAGAGAATTGAAGCATTTGAGATGTGGTGCTATAGACGAAAGTTGTAAATTAGGTGGACTGATAAGGTAAGGAATGAGGAGGTTTTACGCAGAATCGAAGAGGAAAGGAATTTGTGGAAAACACTGATAAGGAGAAGGGACAGGATGACAGGACATCTGCTAAGACATGAGGGAATGACTTCCATGGTACTAGAGGGAGCTGTAGAGGGCAAAAACTGTAGAGGAAGACAGAGATTGGAATACGTCAAGCAAATAATTGAGGACGTAGGTTGCAATTGCTACTCTGAGATGAAGAGGTTAGCACGGGAAAGCAATTCGTGGCGGGCCGCATCAAACCAGTCAGGAGACTGATGACTAAAAAAAAAACGGAAAATTGAAATTTTACCATTGGGCTACCTCGCAAACGTGGTGGTGGAAGGAATTTTAATCACCGATGTTTGGCAGGCAGGGGTTGAGGAAGTTGCGGAATCCATTTCTTGATCACCAGACTGTTCGGAAATCGACTGATCACAGTCCTGCCTAGCCTTTAATTTCACCCACAATAATGCACTTACCACATTTAAGTGACATGGACATGCACTATTACAGTGCACCTCATAATGACGATAATCCGTCGTAACATTTGGTATCGATTTGATGATGACGTGATAGACGAAACTTTCCCTTCGATGCTTAGATACGGTCTAGTAATGCCCCTTTCATTTATTTTTGTGAGCCCAGTGAGTAACAGATTTACAACAACGGTCTGTTCGGTATAGTTAAGGCTAAGCATGTCGGCTTGTAAGTCAGGGGAATGTGAGGGACCTTTATGCTCTAAGGAATCTGCGTTTCTTGTCAGTGACCACCTCTCTATTAAAACTGCCAATGTAAGTACAGCTCTTAGGTGATTTTGTCACACGTGTCCATACGAAAAAAATGGTTCAAATGGCTCTGAGCACTATGGGATTTAACATCTGAGGTCATCAGTCCCCTAGAACTTAGAACTACTTAAACCTAACTAACCTAAGGACATCACACACATCCATGCCCGAGGCAGGATTCGAACCTGCGACCGTAGCGGTCGCTCGGTTCCAGACTGAAGCGCCTAGAACCACTCGGCCACATCGGCCGGCTGTCCATATGAAATCTGGGCTTGTTTCTCATACGTCTCAGAATCACAAGAAATAAACAGTCACAATACGAAAACAAATGCAATTTTACGTGTTTCACATATAGGAAACAAAATTTCCTTCCTGCCTCTTATGGCGCAAGGAAGTACGCTCGGCCAGGGACCATCTAGCCACATCATGTAAGCTACCGTGAATTACATGGCAGAAGGTACCGCCATTGTATCACACATTAAGCTTTCCGTACCAATCGCATAAGAAGCAATAAAGAGTCTGACTCACTGAAATTGGTCTAATCTTTGTAGTATACAGAACTCGGGCTGTACCATAGTGGATCTTTTCCTGCTCACAGATATATAGAAAAGTATTCTGCATAATATGTTATATATGCACGTTAATTATTATTTTTATAGCGTTCCGAGCCACAGCCGGTAAAAACAAAACCCTTATAGGATCACTTCGTTCTGCGTTTGTGTGTCTTTCTGTCCGACTGCTAAAAAACTTTTTTTGAGGAACAGGTTGAAATTTGTGTCACATGCTAAAGTCTGTGGTCCCTTGACGATGTAAACACTAAAGTTTCTAAGTCGATGCAATCAGATATTGCCATTTATGTCACATTTTAATACTTGCAAACACACTCATCACAACCTATAGGATCCTTCCCATTGCCCTAGAATGATGAAATTTGGCAAAAATGTAGGTTTCACAGTATAACTAAACTGGTAAAATCAAATAACTGTAAAGCTGTAACTATACCACATGCCACACACCAGTCCTTTTTCTCATTTGTTATTATCAGGCTATCCGTCTGTCAGTTCGTCTTTTTAGATCCCTTTTTATCATAAACGGGTAGATATATCATACAGCAATTTGTCACATAGTAAGGTCTATGGTCCCTTGTAGAAAATTGTAACTTCTAAGTCTGCCTTCAAAAGGTTTGGCCATTCGTGACAAATATTTTGATACTTGCAAAATCACTCCTCAAAACCTGTATGGTGCTTCCCGTTGGTCTAGAGTTAGGAAATCTGGCAAAAAGGGAGAGTTTCACAGTACAACTAGAGGGAATAATTTGTTAATTGTAATTTTTTAATTATATGAACGGAAATTTTTTATTCATTTATTATCCGACTATCTGTCGTTCGTCCGCCCGTTGAGATGCCTTTTTCTCAAGAAAGGAGTAGACGTATCGAGTTGAAATTTATGTGACATAATAGTGTCTGTAGGCTCTTGGAGGTATAATAAATGGAAACTTCTAAGTCAATGTATCCAAAAGATACGGCCGTTTAGGTCACATATTCTGATACTCGCAAACTCGCTCATCAAAACCTTCAGGGTACTTCCTGTCGGCCTAGAATCATGAAATTTTGCAAGTGACAAGGTTTCACGGTACAAGTAAAGGAAAAAAATCCGAAAATGGTTAATTTGTAATTAGATCATAATAAAAAAAATCTTTTTTATTCATTATTCGACATCGAGCTTGAAATTAAAACAATCAGTAGTTGTGCATTCAGGATGACTAGATCGCAGGGGTAAAAGCCAACCATTAGGCACGGATTGAATTTGTTGCTCGTATGACGCGTTTTGGAATTTGTCTATCATCAGCTAACCAGGAGCTGTTGCTGCGTGGCGTTTTACATACAACTTGAATCGCCACATCTACGCACAGTATTCGCTCCTGGATATCTCTGAATGACTCTACGTCACATTTAAGTTATTGAAATTAAAACATTCTCGAATTTCCTAGAATCTTTAGGGTCGATGTACTGCAGGTATCAATGACGGTAACAGTCGAAAATGGTCGAGATTCTTGATTCCCGGAAAGGATGAACTGTCAATATAATGAACTGTCAATATACATAATTATGTTTGTACTGAACACTCAGAGTGCAAGTCCTGCTCGCAACTGGCCAATTGTTTACAGTAGTAATTATTTAATATAAAATTACGAATTGCTTGTTTTTTCTCCTTGTTGCATAAGCGACACAGATCGTTCGACAATTGGTGGCTGTTGCTCGCTGCACGGAAATTTCACGTCACCGGATTAAATCACCATCTAGTCGACCGCTGTCTAGGCTCAATGCCGAACCAAATCTTCTGTGCTCTTATTGCTACAAAAAAGTAATGTTGCTGTTAGTGTTACTATCAATTAAGTACTGGCCATGATACAGCCAATAAATGTGTTTATGTATTTTACATTACTAGAAGGTCTTGATTATGTGGTATTATTTTGTACTCTGTGGTGATAAATAAACCTAACTGAAGTATTTGTGATGAGAAACAATTATTTGAATTGTGGTTATCTTTGTAAGTATGTGCGAGGTTGAGAAGGAGATTAGTGTTGAACGTCCCGTCGAAAACTTTTCCAAGGATCCATCTCAGCATTTCATCTACCTTAAGCGAGTTAGGGAAAATACGGGAAACCCTAATCAGGAGGCCGGACGCGGATTTGAATCGTCGTTCTCCCACTGCTGTAGCCCCCCTCCCTTCCCTTGAAGTATGTTGCAGGAAAAATGTGAAGACATCGAAAAAGATATGATTGTCGGGAGGACAGACTCAGCATACAGGAAAGTCAAAACAACCTTTGGTGCCATTAAAAGCAACGGTGGTAACATTAAGAGTGCAACGGAAATTTCACTGTTAAATGCAGAGGGGAGAGCAGATAGGTGGAAAGAATACATTGAAAGCCTCTATGAGGGTGAAGATTTGTCTGATGTGATAGAAGAAGAAACAGGAGTCGGTTTAGAAGAGATAGGGGATCCTGTATTAGAATCGGAATTTAAAAGAGCTTTGGAGGACTTACGGTCAAATAAGGCAGAAGGGATAGATAACATTCCATCAGAATTTCTAAAATCATTGGGGGAAGTGGCAACAAAACGACTATTCACGTTGGTGTGTAGAATATATGAGTCTGGCGATATACCATCTGACTTTCGGAAAAGCATCATCCACACAATTCCGAAGACGGCAAGAGCTGACAAGTGCGAGAATTATCGCACAATCAGCTTAACAGCTCATGCATCGAAGCTGCTTACAAGAATAATATACAGAGGAATGGAAAAGAAAATTGAGAATGCGCTAGGTGACGATCAGTTTGGCTTTAGGAAAAGTAAAGGGACGAGAGAGGTAATTCTGACGTTACGGCTAATAATTGAAGCAAGGCTAAAGAAAAATCAAGACACTTTCATAGGATTTGTCGACCTGGAAAAAGCGTTCAACAACATAAAATGGTGCAAGCTGTTCGCGATTCTGAAAAAGGTAGGGGTAAGCTATAGGGAAAGACGGGTCATATACAATATGTACAACAACCAAGAGGGAACAATAAGAGTGGACGATCAAGTACGAACTGATCGTATTAAGAAGTGTGTAAGACAAGGCTGTAGCCTTTCGCCCCTACTCTTCAATCTGTACATCGAGGAAGCAATGATGGAAATAAAAGAAAGGTTCAGGAGTGGAATTAAAATACAAGGTGAAAGGATATCAATGATACGATTCGCTGATGACATTGCTATCCTGAGTGAAAGTGAAGAAGAATTAAATGATCTGCTGAACGGAATGAACAGTCTAATGAGTACACAGTATGGTTTGAGAGTAAATCGGAGAAAGACGAAGGTAATGAGAAGTAGTAGAAATGAGAACATCGAGAAACTTAACATCAGGATTGATGGTCACGAAGTCAATGAAGTTAAGGAATTCTGCTACCTAGGCAGTAAAATAACCAATGACGGACGGAGAAAGGAGGACATCAAAAGCAGACTCGCTATGGCAAAAAAGGCATTTCTGGCCAAGAGAAGTCTACTAATATCAAATACCGGCCTTAATTTGAGGAAGAAATTTCTGAGGATGTACGTCCGGAGTACAGCATTGTATGGTAGTGAAACATGGACTGTGGAAAAACCGGAACAGAAGAGAATTGAAGCATTTGAGATGTGGTGCTATAGACGAAAGTTGTAAATTAGGTGGACTGATAAGGTAAGGAATGAGGAGGTTTTACGCAGAATCGAAGAGGAAAGGAATTTGTGGAAAACACTGATAAGGAGAAGGGACAGGATGACAGGACATCTGCTAAGACATGAGGGAATGACTTCCATGGTACTAGAGGGAGCTGTAGAGGGCAAAAACTGTAGAGGAAGACAGAGATTGGAATACGTCAAGCAAATAATTGAGGACGTAGGTTGCAATTGCTACTCTGAGATGAAGAGGTTAGCACGGGAAAGCAATTCGTGGCGGGCCGCATCAAACCAGTCAGGAGACTGATGACTAAAAAAAAAACGGAAAATTGAAATTTTACCATTGGGCTACCTCGCAAACGTGGTGGTGGAAGGAATTTTAATCACCGATGTTTGGCAGGCAGGGGTTGAGGAAGTTGCGGAATCCATTTCTTGATCACCAGACTGTTCGGAAATCGACTGATCACAGTCCTGCCTAGCCTTTAATTTCACCCACAATAATGCACTTACCACATTTAAGTGACATGGACATGCACTATTACAGTGCACCTCATAATGACGATAATCCGTCGTAACATTTGGTATCGATTTGATGATGACGTGATAGACGAAACTTTCCCTTCGATGCTTAGATACGGTCTAGTAATGCCCCTTTCATTTATTTTTGTGAGCCCAGTGAGTAACAGATTTACAACAACGGTCTGTTCGGTATAGTTAAGGCTAAGCATGTCGGCTTGTAAGTCAGGGGAATGTGAGGGACCTTTATGCTCTAAGGAATCTGCGTTTCTTGTCAGTGACCACCTCTCTATTAAAACTGCCAATGTAAGTACAGCTCTTAGGTGATTTTGTCACACGTGTCCATACGAAAAAAATGGTTCAAATGGCTCTGAGCACTATGGGATTTAACATCTGAGGTCATCAGTCCCCTAGAACTTAGAACTACTTAAACCTAACTAACCTAAGGACATCACACACATCCATGCCCGAGGCAGGATTCGAACCTGCGACCGTAGCGGTCGCTCGGTTCCAGACTGAAGCGCCTAGAACCACTCGGCCACATCGGCCGGCTGTCCATATGAAATCTGGGCTTGTTTCTCATACGTCTCAGAATCACAAGAAATAAACAGTCACAATACGAAAACAAATGCAATTTTACGTGTTTCACATATAGGAAACAAAATTTCCTTCCTGCCTCTTATGGCGCAAGGAAGTACGCTCGGCCAGGGACCATCTAGCCACATCATGTAAGCTACCGTGAATTACATGGCAGAAGGTACCGCCATTGTATCACACATTAAGCTTTCCGTACCAATCGCATAAGAAGCAATAAAGAGTCTGACTCACTGAAATTGGTCTAATCTTTGTAGTATACAGAACTCGGGCTGTACCATAGTGGATCTTTTCCTGCTCACAGATATATAGAAAAGTATTCTGCATAATATGTTATATATGCACGTTAATTATTATTTTTATAGCGTTCCGAGCCACAGCCGGTAAAAACAAAACCCTTATAGGATCACTTCGTTCTGCGTTTGTGTGTCTTTCTGTCCGACTGCTAAAAAACTTTTTTTGAGGAACAGGTTGAAATTTGTGTCACATGCTAAAGTCTGTGGTCCCTTGACGATGTAAACACTAAAGTTTCTAAGTCGATGCAATCAGATATTGCCATTTATGTCACATTTTAATACTTGCAAACACACTCATCACAACCTATAGGATCCTTCCCATTGCCCTAGAATGATGAAATTTGGCAAAAATGTAGGTTTCACAGTATAACTAAACTGGTAAAATCAAATAACTGTAAAGCTGTAACTATACCACATGCCACACACCAGTCCTTTTTCTCATTTGTTATTATCAGGCTACCCGTCTGTCAGTTCGTCTTTTTAGATCCCTTTTTATCATAAACGGGTAGATATATCATACAGCAATTTGTCACATAGTAAGGTCTATGGTCCCTTGTAGAAAATTGTAACTTCTAAGTCTGCCTTCAAAAGGTTTGGCCATTCGTGACAAATATTTTGATACTTGCAAAATCACTCCTCAAAACCTGTATGGTGCTTCCCGTTGGTCTAGAGTTAGGAAATCTGGCAAAAAGGGAGAGTTTCACAGTACAACTAGAGGGAATAATTTGTTAATTGTAATTTTTTAATTATATGAACGGAAATTTTTTATTCATTTATTATCCGACTATCTGTCGTTCGTCCGCCCGTTGAGATGCCTTTTTCTCAAGAAAGGAGTAGACGTATCGAGTTGAAATTTATGTGACATAATAGTGTCTGTAGGCTCTTGGAGGTATAATAAATGGAAACTTCTAAGTCAATGTATCCAAAAGATACGGCCGTTTAGGTCACATATTCTGATACTCGCAAACTCGCTCATCAAAACCTTCAGGGTACTTCCTGTCGGCCTAGAATCATGAAATTTTGCAAGTGACAAGGTTTCACGGTACAAGTAAAGGAAAAAAATCCGAAAATGGTTAATTTGTAATTAGATCATAATAAAAAAAATCTTTTTTATTCATTATTCGACATCGAGCTTGAAATTAAAACAATCAGTAGTTGTGCATTCAGGATGACTAGATCGCAGGGGTAAAAGCCAACCATTAGGCACGGATTGAATTTGTTGCTCGTATGACGCGTTTTGGAATTTGTCTATCATCAGCTAACCAGGAGCTGTTGCTGCGTGGCGTTTTACATACAACTTGAATCGCCACATCTACGCACAGTATTCGCTCCTGGATATCTCTGAATGACTCTACGTCACATTTAAGTTATTGAAATTAAAACATTCTCGAATTTCCTAGAATCTTTAGGGTCGATGTACTGCAGGTATCAATGACGGTAACAGTCGAAAATGGTCGAGATTCTTGATTCCCGGAAAGGATGAACTGTCAATATAATGAACTGTCAATATACATAATTATGTTTGTACTGAACACTCAGAGTGCAAGTCCTGCTCGCAACTGGCCAATTGTTTACAGTAGTAATTATTTAATATAAAATTACGAATTGCTTGTTTTTTCTCCTTGTTGCATAAGCGACACAGATCGTTCGACAATTGGTGGCTGTTGCTCGCTGCACGGAAATTTCACGTCACCGGATTAAATCACCATCTAGTCGACCGCTGTCTAGGCTCAATGCCGAACCAAATCTTCTGTGCTCTTATTGCTACAAAAAAGTAATGTTGCTGTTAGTGTTACTATCAATTAAGTACTGGCCATGATACAGCCAATAAATGTGTTTATGTATTTTACATTACTAGAAGGTCTTGATTATGTGGTATTATTTTGTACTCTGTGGTGATAAATAAACCTAACTGAAGTATTTGTGATGAGAAACAATTATTTGAATTGTGGTTATCTTTGTAAGTATGTGCGAGGTTGAGAAGGAGATTAGTGTTGAACGTCCCGTCGAAAACTTTTCCAAGGATCCATCTCAGCATTTCATCTACCTTAAGCGAGTTAGGGAAAATACGGGAAACCCTAATCAGGAGGCCGGACGCGGATTTGAATCGTCGTTCTCCCACTGCTGTAGCCCCCCTCCCTTCCCTTGAAGTATGTTGCAGGAAAAATGTGAAGACATCGAAAAAGATATGATTGTCGGGAGGACAGACTCAGCATACAGGAAAGTCAAAACAACCTTTGGTGCCATTAAAAGCAACGGTGGTAACATTAAGAGTGCAACGGAAATTTCACTGTTAAATGCAGAGGGGAGAGCAGATAGGTGGAAAGAATACATTGAAAGCCTCTATGAGGGTGAAGATTTGTCTGATGTGATAGAAGAAGAAACAGGAGTCGGTTTAGAAGAGATAGGGGATCCTGTATTAGAATCGGAATTTAAAAGTGCTTTGGAGGACTTACGGTCAAATAAGGCAGAAGGGATAGATAACATTCCATCAGAATTTCTAAAATCATTGGGGGAAGTGGCAACAAAACGACTGTTCACGTTGGTGTGTAGAATATATGAGTCTGGCGATATACCATCTGACTTTCGGAAAAGCATCATCCACACAATTCCGAAGACGGCAAGAGCTGACAAGTGCGAGAATTATCGCACAATCAGCTTAACATCTCATGCATCGAAGCTGCTTACAAGAATAATATACAGAGGAATGGAAAAGAAAATTGAGAATGCGCTAGGTGACGATCAGTTTGGCTTTAGGAAAAGTAAAGGGACGAGAGAGGTAATTCTGACGTTACGGCTAATAATGGAAGCAAGGCTAGAGAAAAATCAAGACACTTTCATAGGATTTGTCGACCTGGAAAAAGCGTTCGACAACATAAAATGGTGCAAGCTGTTCGTGATTCTTAAAAAGGTAGGGGTAAGCTATAGGGAAAGACGGGTCATATACAATATGTACAATAACCAAGAGGGAATAATAAGAGTGGACGATCAAGAACGAAGTGCTCGTATTAAGAAGGGTGTAAGACAAGGCTGTAGCCTTTCGCCCCTACTCTTCAATCTGTACATCGAGGAAGCAATGATGGAAATAAAAGAAAGGTTCAGGAGTGGAATTATAATACAAGGTGAAAAGATATCAATGATACGATTCGCTGATGACATTGCTATCCTGAGTGAAAGTGAAGAATAATTAAATCATCTGCTGAACGGAATGAACAGTCTAATGAGTACACAGTATGGTTTGAGAGTAAATCGGAGAAAGACGAAGGTAATGAGAAGTAGTAGAAATGAGAACATCGAGAAACTTAACATCAGGATTGATGGTCACGAAGTCAATGAAGTTAAGGAATTCTGCTACCTAGGCAGTAAAATAACCAATGACGGACGGAGCAAGGAGGACATCAAAAGCAGACTCGCTATGGCAAAAAAGGCATTTCTGGCCAAGAGAAGTCTACTAATGTCAAATACCGGCCTTAATTTGAGGAAGAAATTTCTGAGGATGTACATCTGGAGTACAGCATTGTATGGTAGTGAAACATGGACTGTGGAAAAACCGGAACAGAAGAGAATCGAAGCATTTGAGATGTGGTGCTATAGACGAATGTTGAAAACTAGGTGGACTGATAAGGTAAGGAATGAGGAGGTTCTACGCAGAATGGGAGAGGAAAGGAATATGTGGAAAACTCTGATATGGAGAAGAGACAGGATGATAGGACATCTGCTAAGACATGAGGGAATGACTTCCATGGTACTAGAGGGAGCTGTAGAAGGCAAAAACTGTAGAGGAAGACAGAGATTGGAATACGTCAAGCAAATAACGGAGGACGTAGGTTGCAATTGCTACTCTGAGATGAAGAGGTTAACACAGGAAAGGAATTCGTGGCGGGCCACATCAAACCAGTCAGTAGACTGATGACCAAAAAAAAAAAAAAAAATGAATCTTCCTGGCGCCCAAAGGGAGGTGTGTGGTCAGAGTGGGCAGAGGTCGCAGTAACCCGAGGCCTGGCCACCATGTCCCGTTCCCACCTTCCAGTAACCGAGAAAAGCTTAGGGAACGCGGAGTATAGGTATAATGAACATCAATGTTTTATTAAATTATTTTAGTTTTTTGAGACTATCGACGTATAGTTTTTCCGAGAAGAACACTCCGATGACCAAAGAACATATATGTTCTAAGTGTGGAAGAGGAAGGGATCAACTCTTCATGATAGGATCACCCCAGATCTGGGGTGGATTAAGGCAGACACTGCACAGGAAATTGGAAAAAATTTGTCCGTATTTTGGATTGCAGACAACTGGACAATGGCGTTCAGTACGGAAATTCAAAAAACCAACGATATCTTTCTCGCCATCAGCAAACAAGTAGCGAGCTGCGTGTCTACGAATACACTTCACAGAGTTCGTCTTCGCTTGCGGGAAGTATTGCGAGTCCGGAAAGAGGAGCAGTTGAGTAGGTATCTGATGAGGAGGCGTATGGGTAATTAGGGACATCATCTGTCTCAGCAATAATCAGACACCTCTTGCCGATCTGCACAAAAGTCGATACTCGTCTGTGTCCAAAACATCAGAGGCGACACACAACGGGCTGTATGCGAGGTGAACTCCATGAAGGCGTGGCCGGCATACTTGCTTCCCACTGACAATAAGGTATCATACAGACTGGACGCCAGTGTCAAGACAGGATGCGCTCACACACCGCCAAACGGCACGCCAGCCAATATGGGGATACTTCCCTTCAACACATTCGGTGACCTGTGCTGCTGAAGAAAGCTATAGATCTTGGCATTATCGCAGTAGGGACGTAGTTCAGGTGGAGGAAAAAGTGGCGGAAGTAAAAGAAGGGCGGCGGGACATCCGAAAGAGGGATAGGTGTTGAGAGTATGATACAAGGGCCTCCAGACATAGGCTGGTAAGGCACGTACGACAATGGCCCTACAACGCCATGCGAGAGCCAATGAAAACGGCTATCGCTCTCTCCGGCACATGATGCAGGCTTAAATCGGACCTGCGCCACAGGAGGGTGAGGCTCTCGTACCTTATCTCGAGCAGAAGCCGTAGCAAACAAATGAACCCAGTGCCACTAGCATGCGGCAGGCCAAGGATGGCGGAACAGCAACGTGGGGGATACGTGACGCCAAATATACATTCACATATTGTATCCGTTGCAGAAGATCGAATACTCGTAAACAGTGATCAAAGAGCGTCGACAGTTGAGGGCAATCGTGCGCTGCACATCACTTGCGAAATCGAATCCTAAGCATCGGATAGTATCAGCTACACGCAAAGGAGCCATGGCGCTCGATTTGCCGACGTTGAAGCAGCTACCAGAAGCTTCGGCGTAGATGGTAACCCATGCCAGTGACTTCCTGACCTCAGCACCGCTATGACGAAAGATGGCGAGATCGTCTGCGTAATCAGTGCAGCTGAATACATGGTTCCCGAGAGCATCCCAGAGGGGCGTTGACGGAGACCCCAGAGCAGCGGCTCAATGGTGAAAGCATATAACAGTGCAGAGAGCGGGCAGCCTTGATGCACTGACCGACGGATCGAGATGGGAGGAGTGAGACGACCTTTGAAGAGCACACGAGACGCAGCTCCTCGAAGGAGACGTTTTACGACGTCGAAGGTAGTATCAGGGAATCCCATACCGATGAGCGACCCTTCCAGGTAGTCGTGAGCTACCCGACCGAACGCCTGGCTGAAGTCAAGAGCTGGCAGGCATACGTCGAGCGTGAACAAGAGCGATTATGTCCCGATAGCGACAGATGGGAGTGTAGATGTTACTTGGACCTCCGAAAGAAGTTTGATCGGGGGAAACAACGTACCGAGCTGTCCGCTTAAGCTGCGCAAC
This sequence comes from Schistocerca americana, assembly GCF_021461395.2. NCBI lineage: Eukaryota > Metazoa > Arthropoda > Insecta > Orthoptera > Acrididae > Schistocerca > Schistocerca americana. The sequence goes on along the minus strand of NC_060121.1, from coordinate 351,021,431 downwards.
CAACAGCCGGGTAAAGATCTCTGTGTCGCTGTTGAATAACGTCAAGGGGCGGTAATGGCATATGCGTGAGGTACCCCGAAGGTGTGCATGGGAATAAGGAAACCATCGAGGAAACTGTAAACGTAGGCTTCCGCGGCCGTTGTCACAGTCAATAAAAATCTTCTGGGTTTGAGGCCGCATTGGCATCTGTAAAATTTCGACGTTTCGGTGACTGATGCGAGGCGCCTTCCTCATGGTGTATTGCTAACTGCTGAATGAGCACTAGTTTGGATACTTATATACTACGGAGGAGTGCTGTCTTTGGATGTGAGGGTGGGGAGGACAGGTATTAGGAGTACATTTTATTGGTCTTTGCATTGCGTGTTGTCATTGACGGAAATGGGCGTTCTCCATTGGAGTTTCCTTTGCTGCTTGCCATTGATGGAAATCGGCGAATTGGAGACTGAGCGACGACAACAGCGTAGCGTTGTTTACTAACTGCCTAGTATCGACTAGGCCGCGTCAGCGCTCTGTGTACCCTCCACCGATGTAGCCTACCACGCCCCTGTTGCTCTGCGAGAGCTGTCCTTCCGCAAAGCTGTCACTGCTGGCAGCCAAGACGCTGGAAGTCGGTACCCGTCTTCTCTCTTTATATTGTCGGGTCGCTTGGCTATTTCTATAGCCTCTCTAATTGTCCTCCTTAAACTAAACGGCTGTTTCGCCAGTATGCGGGCCTCTCGAAATTCGATCTTCATCCTGCACTGTTCCTGATGTTCTGCCACCGCTGACTTGTTGTATTGTTTGAGGCGGATACATCTCTCGTGTTCAGTTAACCTTGTGCTTATTGGACGCCCAGTCCCACCTACATACACCAGTCCACATTCGCACCCGATTTCATAAACTCCGTCGGCCTGAAACTTGTCAATTGTATCTTTCGTCGAGCCCAGAATGTTTTTTATTTGCAGTGCACAAACCAATAAAATGAACTAATACCCTTCCTCCTCACCCTAATATCCAATGACTGTACTCCTCCATAGTATGTAAGTATCCAAACTAGTGCTCGTTCAGGAGTTAGCAATACACCCAGAGGAAGGCTCCTTGAAAAGTCGCCGAAACGTCGGAATTTTACAGATGACAATGCGGCCTCAAACACAGAAGAATTTTATTGACATCGAGGAAACTGTCTGAAATCGGCACGAAAGGTGACATAAGGTCCTGACAAATTTCCATTCACACTGGTGCCAGAAGGGGACGAAATGTCCGATAAATCTCCCGTGGAAGGCCCTAAGGGCCAGGCGACCTGTTCGTACAACCCGCCTGGATTGCATCATGGGCTTTGTCCTCTGTGACATCGGTAAGCACATCCATCGTCGCATCCACGAGAACCGAGCCAAAGGAGAGTCTGGAGACGGCTCTAAAGTTGGAAGCGTGGTGACGTTGTTCGGAGTACAGCATAACATAATGTTAATGGAGGGCAGGCCTTATATCACTTTGGGCATCAAAACGCCGCCCATCATCGGTGGTAAGAACATTAATCAAAGTTCTCCGAAGGTGACGTCGTTCCGCTATGTCATGATACGTAGATGGACGCTCATGCATTAAACCGTCGTGTGTGCATACCCTCACCATAGTTCAAGGTGGCGGCGAAAGAGGGAGGGAGTTGTGCCTTGGCACGAATCACCAGCGCCGAACGCTCTGGCGAATACGACATCCCTACCGTAACCATTCAGGCAGGCTTCACGCATAGCACCCACCAAGACAGGGCAGACTGATACGCATCACAGCGTCGACGACAGGCTGTCCATGTAGTCTCGATGAGCTGCCAGCAGTCGGGTGTAGTAATGTCGATCGTGTTCACGGCCGCGCCACACCCTTTGGCTGCAGAGATTGATGGCGCAGATACATGCGTCATGGACAAAGAACGCAATTGGCCAGACATCAGCAGCCTGCACCCGACGGACAATATCGCGGGTGATGTAAACACGATCGAGGCGGCTGGAAATGCGTAAACCCCGCACCCAAGAATCCACAAGCTTGAGGTGCTGGAGAATTATCGCTAGCGCTGCGCACGTAAAGTGACGTAGTAGAAGGTCCCTGGGTGCCTGGGTACAGTTGAAATTGCCTCCCATGATCAGTGCATCCTGCCGACCCAGGAAAAAAGGTGTGACTATCTCTGATAAGAAGATGGAACGTTCACTGCGGCGATCCGAACCAGATGGTGACGCCACTAAAGGTGAGAGCCATGCCTCAGGTATCAGGGAGATATTTATTTATTTATTTTTATTTATTTATTGATTTATTTAACCTGGCAAGATTAGGGCCATCAGGCCCTCTCTTACATCTAACCAGGCATTCTACTTATTTTACATTCATATGTTTTAGTAGGCATGTTAAACTACATCTAGTACAAAAAGTGAAATAAACAATTTGAAAGGTACACCTGGAAAAATACATACATATAGAGTTTATATTCTTAGGTCACAAGTACTGTTATAATTAGACATTATTGAAGAGACAGATTTTAGATAGGAGTGCCGGCAGCAGGGAGTATGAGGGAGACTCATGGTGAAGGGAGGAGAAGAATAGAGACATGATGAAACATAATTAAGGAAATATAAAGGAAAAGAAGATTGCGTGGCTAATAGAGAAAGATGAAGAGGAAGGCATCTCAGGAGCAAGATAGGAGACGCTAGCTTTGCTATTTGACATATGAGGGGATTGTCCTTGTACATTAATTTTGTGGAGAACTTTGTGAGGATGATAGTAGGAAATACTTCAACTTCTTCTTAAAAGCAGCAGGAGATCGAATTTTGCGCAAGGTAAGGGGCAGTTTGTTCCAGAGGCGGACAGCGGCAACTGAGAAGGAGTTTGCAAAAGTTTTTGTTTTGTGAGTGGGCACAGTTAGGATACCAAATAAGAGTGACCTCGTGTTTCGATTATGATGACATGACAGGTTTTTAATCTCTGAAGCAAGGTACTGGGGTGCTTGCGCGATGAGGAGTCGGTGGAGTAGACATAGAGTGTGGTAGTCACGCAATTTGTCCTGCCGCAGCCACCCTAGCTCGGAGTATGAAGCACTAACATGATCATATCGGCGAATGTTGCAGGTGTAACGCACACAGGCATTCATGGTTAGCTCTAGCCGTCTTTTGTTTTCACTACTCATGCCTTGTTGAATCACATCACAATAGTGGAGGTTCGGTAGAACGAGTGCTTGCACGAGCTGGCGTTTCAAGTCCTGTGGAAATATGTTCCGAAACTTTTTGAGAGCATAGAGACAAGCAGACGTCTTTCGGCACACTGCGACTGTATTCTCCGCCCAGTTGAGATGCTCATCCAAAGTTACACCCAAGTTCTTCACTGTTTTCTGATATGGTATTGGAGTACCGTCGAGCAGAATAGGAGGTAGCCGTTCGCGGAAATCTGAACTTATTAATTTCTGATGGGCTATTAAGATTACTTGCGTCTTTTTTGCATTTAGTTTAAGCCCCAGGTTTTTCGCCCATCTCACTACTGAAGACAGATCATCATTCATCTGAGCGATTGCAGTGTTTACATCTTCAGGTCTGACGCTTAGGTAGAGCTGGAGGTCGTCGGCATAGAAATGATATTTACAGGAGGACAGAACCGACGAAATATCGTTGACATATAAAGAAAACAAAAGTGGTCCTAAGACTGATCCTTGTGGCACTCCCGACGAAACATGTTTCCAGGAAGATTTTTCATTTACGCAGACAACACATTGCTGTCTGTCTTTTAAATAGCTTTCAAACCATCTCATTGCACTGTCAGAGAAATTAAGCTGTTGCATTTTTCTGAGCAATATGTCAAAGTTAACAGTGTCAAAAGCTTTGCTGAAGTCCAGTAGCGTCAATATTGTTGCCTTTCGATTGTCGATGGCATATTTCAGGTCATCAGTTACTTTAATTAGAGCAGTGTTTGTGCTGTGATGTTTACGGAAACCGGATTGAAATTTGTCATATAGGCTGAATTCATGCAAGTGTTCAGTGATTTGGTCATGAACAATATATTCAAGTGCTTTGGAAACAGCAGGCAGTATGCTAATTGGTCGGTAATCACTAGGCAGTTGCGGGTTTTCGATCTTAGGGATGGGTCGAATTAGGCTTCTTTTCCATGCAGTGGGATATATTCCGTTCACGAGGGAAAAATTAAATATGTCAGTTAAGACAGGTACTAAGATATCGGCAACATTCTTAATCATGGTTATACCGATACTGTCGTTGCCTATTGCATCAGAAGAGATTCTCATTATTGCTTTTCTTGCCGTATTTGTTGTTACATGTTTTAGATGGAAGGTATCGTTGTTAGTTATCCTGTTTGGGGATTCTTGTGGACGGTAATTATCAGCTGTGCTGGTATTCAGAGGTGCAGAGAAGAATTCATTTAATTCGTTAGCTGACACATGAAAAGTAGTTTCCGATTTTGCCTTTCCGACCCCCAAGCTACGGAGATTCTTCCATAGAGTCGTGGGCGTCAGATCGCTGCATACAAGGGAGCGAGCGTGCCTGATTTTAGCATTGCGAATGCATTGTTTCACTCTGTTCCGTAGCTTTCTATATTCTTCGAAACGCTTGGGTTTCGGATCTGCCTTGAAACGCCTGTGGGCAGCATCCCTATTAGTCATCATTTGACGTAATTCAGCTGTCAGCCATGGAGCAGGAGATTTTCTTACACGGATTGTGCGCACAGGTGCATGTTTGTCATAGAGGGCAGTGAGTTTATCACCAAGTTCATTAATTTTGCCGTCGATTGTGGGTTTTCTGATTATTTGATGCCATGAGATTTCTGAGCAATCGGCTGTTAGAGCGTCAAGGTCAATACGTTTCATGTTCCTACAAGTTATGTAACGCGATTTGATCCTTGGGGGCTGCACAGAGTAGGCCAGGAATATTACATCATGTGCTGAGAGGCCAGGGGCCGATGTTTGACCAACATCTCTTACTTTGTCAGTCTGTTTCGTTGCGATTACGTCTATAAGAGTATGACTGTGCGCCGTATGGTGTGTAGGTTGTAATGGAAGAATGTTCATGCTATTGCAACTAAACAGTCTTCTTAGGTTTATTGCGGAGGGAGTGTCTCTTAGCAGGTCTATGTTCAAGTCACCCATTACGATGACATGTTCGTATTGACACTGAAGTGAATGTAATTCCGACTGGAAGGAACTCATTGAGCTTATTTTTGGCGGCTTGTAAACGACGCCAGTCAAGAATTTCCGACTTTGTATATTTATTTCAATGAACATGAATTCAGCCTCTTTTTGTTCAGCAGGATTTGACGTACATAAGACTTTCGCTTTGAGATCTGTTCGTATATACGCGCCGACCCCGCCACCTCGCTTTTTTGATCTGTCTGCCCTAAGAAATGTGTACCCTGGGAGATGAAAAGATGCAGAGGATATGTGTGGTTTCAACCACGTTTCGGATAAGAGGATTACGTGGTAGTTTAGTTGGTTGAAGAGGAGGCTAAGTTCTTCGTAATGCGCAGGTAAAGACTGGATGTTACAGTGAGCTGTTAAAAGCTCTGACGCGTTCCGCCGAGCAACCTGGAGTAGGGTGGCAGACTGGTTTGTCCCTTTGTTAGGCACTACCTGCCGCGAGGGGCACTGGCCGCTGCTTCCGCCAAGTGACATAACACAGGGGTGTCAGAGATTTTGCACGCCCTGTTTGTGACACCGCGAGTGCCGAAAGAAAGGCGCCTGCTAAAGATTTTCTGAGGTTGCGGGAGTATAGAAAATGGATTAGTGGTATTCTGTGCAAGGAGAATATGACCAAAATAGTGACGGCTGTGTGTCACTGTGTATCCTCTGTCGTAAGAGGAGAAATGTAATTAGCGTATTTGAAACAGCTTAGAGTGGAAATAAGGGAGAAGGGAGTGATTTAAGAGGCCGATGCTGCCAGCAGAGAGAAGTAAGCTTAGTAATTAATAGATTATCGTAGGAAGCTAGAATTAAATTGAAATTTACTGAAGTGATACTGGTAGTGATTATCGTAGGAAGCTACAATTTTATTGAAATTTGCTAAAGTGATACTGATAGTGATTTTTGTTATGAACAATTTAAACCGAAGAGATGGGCGATTAATGAACTAAAGGAGAGACTAATAATTGCAATAGAACTATTTCAGAACGGAAGAGAATAAACTGAGAAAATGAAAAAAAGAATTAGCAGTAACTAAAATTAAGTAATGGTTAGAGCTACAGACACAAAAAAATAGTGAAAAGTTAATACAGTTACAAAAACAATTAGTTGAAGGTACAAATATGGGTATAATTAAAAAATTAATAAAATTACAAGACTATATCTGAGTATTGGGGCTGTTACAATTGCAAATGGTGTTAAGTTTGCACTTTTGGCTCGAGTAACTTCACTTAATACTATTCAGTTCTGTCATGTTTGTGACTGTCTTCTTTCCAGCTGCTGTCTTAATGATTACTCTGCCATCCTGAGTCCACACATTCTGACGACCGAAATGGGATATGGCACTGTTTAAAATCTTTAGCCGTTCGTGTGTCAGATCTTCCCTTATTGTAAGCCCTGTCCTTGCTAACTTCTTCTTCTGGGTAAAGATGTCTGCCCTTTTTCGGTACGAGACAAATTTAATTATTATTGGACGAGGTTTGGTGGCACCTGGTAATTTTCGTCCCACCCGATGGCTCCTGTCAATGTCTGCCTTGGTCACTTCAACGCCTAATTTTTCACGCGCAACCTGTATAAGCAGGTTGTCCGTGTCTTCTTCCTTATTTTCTACTACTCCAAACAGTCGTAGACTATTTCGCCTTTGGTACTGTTCTAGTTCGTCAGTTGCGGCAGATAGTTTGACTTCCAACTCTCGTGCCTTTTTCTCGTATTCAGACACAGACTTTTTTAGTGCTGTAATTTCGGCAGTATTGGCCTCAACAGTTTCACGCATTTTGGCCAATACTGCTGCCGTTACAGTATCTGACATAGTGCCTGCTATCAGCTCGAGATTGTTTTTATCGCGGAGCGCAGCGTTTACCTCAGAGCGGACCAGCTCCGCTATACCGGGAGCCGCGGCCGCACCTTCCGCCAAGAGCGGACCCGCCGCACCTGCTGCTTCCCCGCTGCTGGACGCGCTGCTGTTCACTCTTCTGTTTACCATTTTCTCGAAGATACTGGCGGAGCACAGAAAAAAAATAGCACTACTGCACAGAACACTGTTGTCTTCACGATTTCCACTTGTACTAGACAACACCACCTGCGAGAACACCTTCGAATTCAACTAAATTTCGCGAGCCGAACTTAACACGTGTTACACTGCAGGTACTTGCATCAGTGAGGACACCGTCACGTAAGAAGATCGCCACCCCACTACCAATAGGGGAATCATGACAGACATGTACTGTAAAGTGATGGGGAGCACAGAAATTTGCAATGCTTACCTACTGAAGGAGAGCAACGTCAACTTCTACAGCATACAGCATGTCATGGAGAAAAGCCAGTTTGTGGCGTAAGCGAATGGTATTGACATTGACCGTGGCTACGAGATAAGTCTGAAAAGCTGCAATCGCCAGGAAGACGGGCGATTCAAACACAGGGGAAGCACAAGGAATTCCCTGTTAAGTCCCTGTGGAAGGGCACATCACTGTGACAGGGAAGGAGCCTACCGCACCAAGAGGGCTCTATCGTTCTGTACACCTAAAAAAAAAAATGGTTCGAATGCCTCTGAGCACTATGCGACTTAACTTCTGAGGTCATCAGTCGCCTAGAACTTAGAACTAATTAAACCTAACTAACCTAAGGACATCACACACATCCATGCCCGAGGCAGGATTCGAACCTGCGACTGTAGAGGTCGTTCGGCTCCAGACTGTTGCGCCTAGAACAGCACGGCCACTCCGGCCGGCCTGTACACCTCCATGATGTCCATCCTCAGAATCGACGTCCAGGTAGCGTCAGACACAGAAAGGGAAGCAACCGCATCAGACGCAGGCGGGGAAGGTCGGTGGTGTTCGGAGGTGGACGCTGACTGGAGATGGAGGCTGGGAAGGATGTCGCGTCGTCAGGTGTCAGGGTGTCAGAGACCAGCACACCACCATTAGCAGGGTCGTCATTCTGTGCGCACTTCCGATGGAGGCGGTCATCGAAAGGGGTACGGCGCTGTCTCTTTTTCTCGGCGACATGCTAACATGCTGTTCCGTGTCGGATGGTTGGCGGCTATCGTCCGACATGTGGCCAGACGGCAGAAAAGCGGAGACCCTAGAGCTCCATCAACCATGGGGTTGGGACAGACGGTCATCGTTCGTTTGTATTGCCTCCGGCAGGAGTGTAAGAGAGACAGGCAAAACGTCAATTGCGTCGTCGAGAGGAGTCGACGCCTGATTCAGAAGGGGCGCAGCAGGCAGCACCGCCGCAGACGCGTAATATAGAGGTGACATAGTGGGCGCCGCAAGAAGAGTGACGTCTCCGGTCGGCGTTTGAACCAGTCTACATCGGAGACATTCAGAATGGACATGCTCTTCCCGGCCACAACCTAAACAGGTGCGCGGCTTGCCATTTTGCAGGCCGAAATCGCAATCTTGAAATAAAGAAAGTGTTACAGTCAGTCTGGCGTAAATGATGTCTTTTATAGGAAGGCACGTGTTTCCGTAATTCAGTTTTTATCTGACGGACACCACTGAGGACACGGTATGTTTCGAACGTCATCCCCGTATCAGCAATGACTGACGATGTTCCAGAATGAGATTTTCACTCTACAGTGGAGTGTGCGCTGATATAAAACTTCCTGGCAGATTAAAACTGTGTGCCGGACTGAGATTCGAACTCGGGACCTCTGCCGCTTTGGCGGGCAAGTGCTCTACAATCTGAGCTACCCAAGCACGACTCACGCCCCGTCCTCACAGCTAGGAGACGAGGTACTGGCAGAAGTAAAGCTGTGAGGACGAGGCGTGAGTCGTGCTTGGGTAGCCCAGATGCCAGAGCACTTGCCTGCGAAAGGCAGAGGTCCCGAGTTCGAGTCTCGGTCCGGCACACAGTTTTAATCTGCCAGGAAGTTTCACTGACGACGTTGCCGTAAGATACGAAGGCGGCCACCACAACGTCCGAAGGTAGCTCAAACGGGAGTTCGAAAACTCGCAACGTTCGGAAGCCAGATTCAAATGGTTCAAATGGCTCTGAGCACTATGGGACTCAACATCTATGGTCATCAGTCCCCTAGAACTTGGAACTACTTAAACCTAACTAACCTAAGGACATCACACAACACCCAGTCATCACGAGGCAGAGAAAATCCCTGACCCCGCCGGGAATCGAACCCGGGAACCCGGGCGTGGGAAGCGAGAACGCTACCGCACGACCACGAGCTGCGGACTCGGAAGCCAGAACCATCATGATCAACCACGACAGTCATTTGCCAGTTTTATGTACACAGTAGGACTGAGGATCGAAAAATCAATTCCGAGAACATCTTGTGGCAGGAGACATATTTCAATCCGTACAAAACGTTCTCCTTCATGCGCCTTCGGTCGTTCGTGATCCAAAAGGAAAAGTTAATTTACACTCCTGGAAATGGAAAAAAGAACACATTGACACTGGTGTGTCAGACCCACCATACTTGCTCCGGACACTGCGAGAGGGCTGTACAAGCAATGATCACACGCACGGCACAGCGGACACACCAGGAACCGCGGTGTTGGCCGTCGAATGGCGCTAGCTGCGCAGCATTTGTGCACCGCCGCCGTCAGTGTCAGCCAGTTTGCCGTGGCATACGGAGCTCCATCGCAGTCTTTAACACTGGTAGCATGCCGCGACAGCGTGGACGTCAACCGTATGTGCAGTTGACGGACTTTGAGCGAGGGCGTATAGTGGGCATGCGGGAGGCCGGGTGGACGTACCGCCGAATTGCTCAACACGTGGGGCGTGAGGTCTCCACAGTACATCGATGTTGTCGCCAGTGGTCGGCGGAAGGTGCACGTGCCCGTCGACCTGGGACCGGACCGCAGCGACGCACGGATGCACGCTAAGACCGTAGGATCCTACGCAGTGCCGTAGGGGACCGCACCGCCACTTCCCAGCAAATTAGGGACACTGTTGCTCCTGGGGTATCGGCGAGGACCATTCGCAACCGTCTCCATGAAGCTGGGCTACGGTCCCGCACACCGTTAGGCCGCCTTCCGCTCACGCCCCAACACCGTGCAGCCCGCCTCCAGTGGTGTCGCGACAGGCGTGAATGGAGGGACGAATGGAGACGTGTCGTCTTCAGCGATGAGAGTCGCTTCTGCCTTGGTGCCAATGATGGTCGTATGCGTGTTTGGCGCCGTGCAGGTGAGCGCCACAATCAGGACTGCATACGACCGAGGCACACAGGGCCAACACCCGGCATCATGGTGTGGGGAGCGATCTCCTACGCTGGCCGTACACCACTGGTGATCGTCGAGGGGACACTGAATAGTGCACGGCACATCCAAACCGTCATCGAACCCATCGTTCTACCATTCCTAGACCGGCAAGGGAACTTCCTGTTCCAACAGGACAATGCACGTCCGCATGTATCCCGTGCCACCCAACGTGCTCTAGAAGGTGTACGTCAACTACCCTGGCCAGCAAGATCTCCGGATCTGTCCCCCATTGAGCATGTTTGGGACTGGATGAAGCGTCGTCTCACGCGGTCTGCACGTCCAGCACGAACGCTGGTCCAACTGAGGCGCCAGGTGGAAATGGCATGGCAAGCCGTTCCACAGGACTACATCCAGCATCTCTACGATCGTCTCCATGGGAGAATAGCAGCCTGCATTGCTGCGAAAGGTGGATATACACTGTACTAGTGCCGACATTGTGCATGCTCTGTTGCCTGTGTCTATGTGCCTGTGGTTCTGTCAGTGTGATCATGTGATGTATCTGACCCCAGGAATGTGTCAATAAAGTTTCCCCTTCCTGGGACAATGAATTCACGGTGTTCTTATTTCAATTTCCAGGAGTGTAGTTGTGGCTTGGCGGTAAGAAAACGCCCTGATGGTCGATGAAGTCGCACTCTGAGACAGCCGCTACGCGGAAGTAAACAAACGAGCGCTTGCTCGCAAGCAGCACAACAGGCGAGACACAAACAAGGCGTGCGCGCCTCACCACAGTCAAAGGCCGACTGATTCGAAACTGCCCCCTTCGCAGTCCAACGGTGTGACATGTACTCGTGAAATTCACTCGTTTTTCTACATGTGGTCCGTTCACTACTACTTCTTTTCTTTTTTTTTTTTTTTTTTTTTTACTATATCCTCCCGTCCTCTTGCTTGATCTGTGTTCTGTGTTCAGTTTCTGACTCTGACTCGCTATCCGCTGGGCCAACTTACCCTAAATGTGAGGGACGAGGAGGGGTGCGCGTGGTGGGGGTTGCGATAGAGAGGTCATCTTGTGAGAACGAAACGAGAACAAAGATGACCTTGATTCATCTTTGTCGAGTGCTGGAGCGAGGAACATGTACTGGCTTCCGATCATGTTGCGAGTTGTTGCCACATCTCCCTCGTTTTTTTCATTTTTTTTTCATTTTGTCTCTGCAGATCATCTGTCAAGCGTCAGTTCTATTGAGTGGTTCAGCTGATGGTTTTGGTTATAATATTATTTTATGTGAATAATCGATCTCGTATTCACAAGCTATGTTTTATACTTCTCTTTCAACATATCCAAAAGGAGTGAAAGGAAAGTGCATTTCATCATACCCATAAATAAAAATGAGTTGGTATCTCTAAGTCTGTCTCTGAGAGTCAGAGACTTGCAGCACGAGAAAATAACTACGATGTCCTTTATTAAAACAAATTATCTGTCATTTTCTTAAATTCTGACATATACGCAAATAATAAGAGAGTATCATGGATTGTTTATCGACGGCACATAACTGTAGAAATTGTGTGTATTGTGACTCCAATCTGTTGTCATAGTTTAATTTACAATCATATTAGTGCTCGCTGCAAAGTCATGCTGCATACTACCCTTCGCTGTCGGTTTCAATTTCACAACCAATGTGCGAAAGGACATTTTTCTGCTTTAAACACTGCTTCGTTCACTGTTAGACATCTTAGAACCATTCTCAATCTTGAACCTTGAAACAGATATCATTAATAGCATTGATATTGTGTTTCATGATGAAATTACAAATTTGATCATCTAAAAATTTGACGAACTTGTTGACTGATTAGTTTCAATAAAATTCAGCGGGGGCGATAACATCGTAGAAACGACCTAGTTTGATGTTTCGTCATGTCTCCCATCAGCATAGCATGATTTCTAAATTCAAAGAAAAATTCATTCGCACCAGAAAATAGTTCCACACCTAATTAGTCTATTTTCTTGCAATTAAATAGATCAAAAAGTTGAAGCAAAGTTTGGTTTTACTGGTGTACTCAACTGAGTTCTAGTTTAAAAAGTTCAGCACATTCTTCCTGTTTCAATTATTCTGGGAAATTTCAAAAACTGAAGACAAAAAATAACAACTGAGGACATTTATTGTTCTCAATCAGTTTTAACGGAACTGAGGTCAAAGCTTAGAAATTGAGGACTGTCCTTAGAAAATGAGGACTTTTGGATCCCTTAGTTTAACGCCTGAAAGTATAAAAGGAGATTTGAATTACTGTGCCATAGGATGTTAGAGGTGGCGGAATGGGAAAGGGGTGGGTGGTGGAGGGGGGGGGGTAGCTGGGAGACCGATTGTAGTAAAAAAGTGGGGCACTATTTTTCTGTTCTCGCCTAGGGCGGCAAAACATCCAGCAACGCCCGTAGGTGTCACCAATAGCAACAGATTATAATTTTTCCTTTATTAATAAATCGGATCAGCACATAGACCAAATACCAAGATCCTAACATAAGCAATATTTTTCTAGGCTTCTGATCACACATACATGCGCTTAGGGCCATCGAGACTGCGTGGAAAACATCGACGTAAATGTTTGCAGCCGCAAAATGCCAAGAAAATAAGAAAGCATTTTCAACATTAGGTTTATAGCAAATTTCGTGACGCCGGTTAGCCCCAGAGCGCCACGCTACCTTTTAAAATGCCGCTTTCAACAACAGATGTTCAGCCTGCGACACATGCGGCGGTTGGCAAACCTGGCGTTATTGATCTACCGCGACAGTGGCGACGCGAGGCGGCGGCCGCGGGCGGTTCGGGTAACAGTGTGTCAGCGGGCACGGCCGGCGGCTGGCTGTCAGCGCTCGTCAACCGGTTCGCGAGACATCTGCCGGCCGACAGGTGAGTCACGTCTCGGCTGCGACAAAATCATTCATTTACCGGTGGAGTGTCATTTCAGATGCCCTAGTACGTCAAAGGAAAAAAATAAAATAAAAACAGCGGAGGCAACACTGATGTAGGATTTGCGCAAAAATCTAAATTTCTGTATACAGCCACCTGTTCACCTCACTTCTGCATGTGCTACCCCGCTGCGAAAGTGGCGTTTTTCATTCCTAATGTAACTTCTATAGTTACTGCTTCTTGCATGATGTTTCATAGCGAGGGACTAAATAATTCTTTTCGTTTCAGTGTGTTGTTAAGGGCAGTGTTATTCAAATGGCGATGTAAACACCAGATTTTGGCTTAGGTTGACACAGCGCAGGTGTACTGTTAAAAGCAAGCACGCGTTGGCTTACTCATCCGTGTTATAATTTGGTGTCGCCTTTGATGCCGCTTCACGTGCGCCGCGGACTCTGTCAACTACGAGTATTGTCTGCGACTCGGCAATTATAATTAGCCGACACGCTTTCGCAAGCGAGCATCACTTGGCAGGTTTGTATTAGCTTCAAATTGACACTGAAGCCCATTTCGCCGGACCGTTACTCAACAAGCTTACGAGCGCTCTGCAAACAGAAGGTTAAACACAGCGGCACGCCTGTTCCATTCCCCCCACGTGGCCGCCGCACTAGGCAGCTGTGCGAAGTGAACAAGAAGAGAACATCCACTCAACAGACATTTTCACTCGTTTCTCGGTAAAATATTTTTATGGTTTTCAATTCGCAGAACACAAATGAGAAATAAATATGCGGCAGAAGTCATGAGGATACTTTCCTTCATATAACTGTTGCTCTCTAAAGCAACAAATTTTTTTGTAGACGCTGAGTTAGAAAATACAGCACACAGTATATAATATTTGCTGTTCTGGACAGCGTTAAGTCCAGGATACAAATGTCTTAAAAAAAGAAAATTACTACAGATTCAGTCATTACCACTCTTAACCATTTTGAATAATAGCCCTGTTGTCTAGGTCGCCCATTCTGCTTCATATTACATTGCAAACTCGTTTCGGCTATTGTCATCCGAGCTTTCTTCAGTGCCAGCTGAAGTTGTGTAACAAAGCTGCGATAAAGTGTGATGTTTGTCGGAGCGAAATATTTCAATGTGACAAATAACATATTGAGTATTTTTAACAGCATTATTTCAATACGCTATAACTGTGCTACTGCAGTGTAGACAGTCCTTTTTCGGCAAGTAGCAATCTCCAGTCAGTTACAGGATTTAATGTTATCCATATATTGCAGTTTCAAACGTGACTATTCAGTACATTGAAGGAATGAATTAAAAAACGCTTTCAGTCACAACTTTACGTGTTTTATTGAATACACGATGCATTTCAGACCCCGTGAATCCATAATCAGGTGTAATTTGTCTTAATACATGTTTCATTTCTTCTCGTGAATGAGGTGAAATGCATATTCCCGTCACGAAAAGGTTTAATGTTAGGCAGATAACGTTCACCAGGAATTCGCCATACCCACACCCTGCCATCGGAAGGCCACATTGTGTACCGTGATTCGTCACTCCACGCAACGTTTTTCCTCTGTTCCACTGTCCAATGTTTTCGCTCCATACACCACGCGAGGGGTCGTTTGGCATTTACAGGCGTAATATTTGGTTTATGAGAGGCCGCTCGCATGAAATCCAAGTTTTCTCACCTCCCGCCTAACTGTCATAGGACTTTCAGTGGGTCCTGATGCATTCTGCGATTCCTGTGTGATGGCCTGGATAGATACGACCGTCTTCAACTGTCGGCGGTCTCTGTCAGTCAGCAGACGAGGTCGGCCTGTACGCTTTTGTGCTGTACATGTCCCTTGACGTTTCCACTTCACTATCACATCGGAAGCAGTGGACCTAGGGATGTTTAGGAGTGTGGAAATCTCGCGTACAGACGTATGGCACAAGTGACACCCAATCACTTCACCACGTTCGAAGTCCATGAGTTCCGCGGAGCGTCCCAATCTGTCTTCTCATGATGTCTAACTACTGAAGTCGCTGATATGGAGTATCTGGCAGTAGGTGGCACCAAAATGCACCTAATATGAAAAAGTATGTTTTTGGGGGTACCCGCATACTTTGGTCACATAGTGTACAATAATGGCTACATCCCTCTGCAGTAGTCTGATAGAGGCCTCTTCGCATCCTGTATGTTGACAGGATGGTAGGTTTGACGTGGAGGGAGATCTAACACTTTATTGCTGAAAAAGGTTTATGGTAATTGTTGTTGGATATCAACGAATTAGGTGGTATCTGATGCAATATCTAATGAATATATATGAATTTGACAGTGGTGCATTGAATAAAGTCGATCGTTGGGCGACAGCATCTAGCAATCAGGACTGCGAGATTTTCCACCCATACTAGTAACTCATGTTAGCAGACACTTTAACTATCTGGGTGAATTCTGAAATTCCCAGAAAAGACGATGGCCCAAAGTCTTAGATAGTAGGGGAGGGGAGGGGACAAATCTCCGCATGGCCTCCCGAAAATATCAGAATGGATCCTTTGTGAAGGACAACTGATTTCCTTCCTCAAGTCCGAGCTTGTGCTTCTCTCTCGAATAACCTCGTCCTGGGTTGGACACTAAATGTTAATATTCTTTTCTTCCCTGGTATTCCTTTCGATGGGAAACACCTGCTTAGCAACAGTTCGACTTATTTACAGCGTATGTATCCGCTGAGCAGTTTTTACCTAGCACATTTGCAGGGTAGAATGAAACGTTTCGTACAGGTATTCCACCACGGTTGGTAAATATTTGGAGAGCGTAGAATCACTAAGTGTTCTTGATGAAACAAACCTTCATTAGTCATCAGTTTCGATCAGCCGATCATCGTGGTAACATGTACACTACCAGAGCGTGCTGAAAAGTAATGCCTCCGAATGTTTGATGTAAACTCTTAAAGATTCTTAAATAAAACGAACGTTATCAACATTCCACATCATTGGACTTTATTTCTACATATTTGCAGCACTCTGCCGCTAGAGGAATCCGAATCGTAGCGTATAACAAGGCAGTGTGTAACTTAATTTTGTCGGTGCGTGAGAAACAGTGCTGTAATAAGGTTTCGAATTCGAAGAGTTCCTCCACACATGGAGCAACACTGCACGCGCACGAGCGCTGCGACTTCTGCAACAATCCGACACCTTTGGTTCACTGTTAACAATCGTCCTCCATAAAGTCCCGATTTTGCCCCATACGATTTTCATCTGTTTCATAAAACAACACCTTCGAGAACTTCACTTTGACAGTGAAGAAGCTACGCAAGCAGCGGTGAGGTTGTGGATCCTTCTTCTTCTTCTTCTTCATCCTGCGTTACGGCCTCTGTAGGACAACGGGTAGCCCCTTCGTGGACTGCATTTTCCTCTTCTTCTCCCAGAACCTCTTCATTCTTTCTCTTCTTCTCTCCCGCTCTTCTTCCGAGATCTTCAGTTTCCGTTTCTCCTGTCGGCTCCACTGGTGACACTCTAATCTTTTCCTTTATTCTTCTCTGTCATTGATCTCCAGCATATTGGTCGGTGTATATTTGTTCCTACAATTTTCCTTGCCTTCGACCTTGATCCCCAATTCCAACCAGTCCTTCCGAAGTTCAACAACCCACTTGGTTCCTGTCTTTCCCCTTGTTCTCCATGTTGTTTCCCAAACTCTCTTCGTCATTCTGTCCACATTCATCCTAACTACATGTCCAGCAAACCTTGCCCTTATGAGTGTAATTTTCCCGGATATTGTTCTCATGTTCTGGTACAATTCTTCCCTAGGTCTTCGCATCCACCTCTCTCCACCTCTTTTGGGACCTAGTATTTTTCTCAGTATTTTTCTCTCTTCTTTTTTTAGTTGTTCTGCCCCATTTCTTCCTAGTGTCATCGTCTCAGCAGCATATAATACTGCATTCCTCACCGTTGCCTTGTAGTGGCTTATCTTTGCCTCTATGGATATATTCTTTTTAGTGTATATCTCTCTCGTCATGCAGAAGGCTGACCTCATCTTCTTTATTCCCTCCTTGCTCCTGTTCCTTCCTTTTGTAAATTCTCCCAGGTATTTAGATTTGTCCATCATTTGCACAGTGCCTTCCGGTGTTTCCCAGTCTGCAGTGGTATTTAATGTCTTTCTCTTGTTATAGGCGACCCTCAGTCCCACCTTTTTGGCTACCTTACTTAAGTTGTCGAGTTGTGTCTCTGCGTCTTCTTCCGTCTCACTATTGCTATGTCATCTGCAAAGGCTAGGCAGTCCACTTGAGCCCTGTTGTCCTTTTTGTCCCCCACATAGGTCTTTGGTATTCCCATTTCCTCGTTTATTGCTCTCCACTGCTGATGACTTCGTCCAGTGTTATATTGAACAACAATGGTGACAATCCATCTCCCTGTTTAACACCAGGCTTGATCTCAAATTCTTCTGACAGTGTTGTGGATCCGTCAACAAAGTCAAACATACTAAACTGGGGTTTCAATTAATTGGTGTCTTGTTGGGGGAAATGTGTTCGTCGTCAGAGTGACTATGTTGAGAAATTTATAGACATGAAGAATGTTAATAACGTTTGTTTTATCCAAATGGATTTAAGAGTTTTCTCATTTAAAAAATTCGGAGGCATTAGTTTTCAGCGCATATTCGTCCTTACATGACGACTGTAAATCCTTAAAATGTTTGTTCGTGTGCTATAGTTTGTCATGCTAATTCTACGATACATTGTAAGTACCGCCTGTATGCAGAGCTCAGTCGTACCCTTTCATCCACAAATTCTCTCTGCGAGTTAGAATAGGCCCGAAGTATTCCTGCCTGTCGTAAGAGGAGACTAAAAGGAGTCTCACACGTTTCCCCCTTTATGTGGTGGTCCGCTGTTTGACCTCCGAAGAGCGAGCCAATTGGGGAAGAACGCGTTACATGGTGCATTGTGTCCATCATGTTTTGAGATCCTTATCCCACTTTCTCGTCGTCGCATTGCAGTCCCGTCCATTCTCCATCTCTTGGGCGAGGACTCCTTCCTGGGTGTGTTTTCCACTATGCACTATGCAGTGTCACTTTCTGTGCCGATGATGACCATGGACTTCTTGGCACATCATATCCAGTACGGTAGCCAGTCCGTTGTGGTGGAGCCGCCATGTGCCCTGTTGGTTTTTGCCCCATGACAACACAGGGATCGCTCTGCTGATGGCTGCGCCGTTAACTCCCAACGTATGCCCGTCACCCTGGGGCATCGTGACTCCCGCCAATAGCCATCCTGACCCGTTTGCAGAGTGGGAATTCCTCAGCGCACTTGCACATTACCCCGACACAGCCCCTGGGCCGGATCGGATCCACAGTCAGATGATTAAACATCTCTCATCTGACTACAAGCGCCATCTCCTCGTCATCTTCAACCGGATCTGGTGCAATGGCGTCTTTCCATCGCAATGGTGGGAGAGCACCATTGTTCCGGTGCTCAAATCCGGTAAAAACCCGCACGATGTGGATAGCTATCGGCCCATCAGTCTCACCAACGTTGTTTGTAAGTTGCTGGAACGTATGGTGTGTCGGTGGTTGAGTTGGGTCCTGGAGTCACGGGGCCTATTGGCTTCATGTCAGGGCGGCTTCCGCCAGGGTCACTCTACCACTGATAATCTTGTGTCCCTCAAGTCTGCCATCCGAACAGCCTTTCCCAGACGCCAACATCTTGTTGCTGTCTTTTTTTATTCACACAAAGTGTACGACACCACCTGGCAACACCATATCCTTCCCAGATTATACAGGTGGGGTCTCCAAGGCCCGCTACCGATTTTTATCCATAATTTCCTGTGCCTCCGTACTTCCGTGTCCAAGTTGGTGCCTCCCATAGTTCCCCCCATATCCAGGAGAATGGGGTCCCGCAGGGCTATGTATTGAGTGTATCACTATTTTTAGTGACCATTAACAGTCTAGCAACAGCTGTAGGGCCGTCCATCTCAACCTCTCTGTATGCAGACGACTTCTGCATTTCGTACTGCTCCACCAGTACTGGTGTTGCTGAGCGGCGCCTACAGAGAGCCATCCATAAGGCGCAGTCATGGGCTCTCGCCCACGGCTTCCAGTTTTCGGCCGCTAACTCGTGTGTCATGCGCTTCTGTCGGAATCGTACCGTTCATCCGGAACCAGAACTTTACCTTAATGATAATCCACTCACTGTTGTGGAGACATAACGATTCTTAGGACTGGTTTTCGACGCCCAATTGACTTGGCTACCTCACGTTCATCAGCTTAACTGGTAGTGTTGCCAGGACCTCAATGCCCTCCACCTCCATAGTGTACACCTAGACCGTAGATTCTTCTGGACTTTTCGCATGACCCTAAGGACTCAGTTACTCCTGCCACCCTCTGCTGTCAGTTCCTCTCGATTCTTGACGTGTTCTGGGGCTCTGAAGTGGTTTACACCGACGGCTCGATGGCTGATGGTCACATTCGCTTCGCCTACGTCCACAGAGGCCAATTTGAACAGTATTTCTTTCCCGATGGCTGCAGTGTATTCACTGCAGAGCTAGTGGTCATCTCTCGTGACTTCAGTATACCCGTTCATGCCCCAGGGAATCGTTTCTTCTGTGTACTGACTCCTTGAGCAGCCTACAAGCTATCGACCAGTGCTACCCTCGCCATCCTTTGGTAGCGTCCATCCAGGAGTCCATCTATGCCCTGGACTGGTGCCGTCATTCAGTGGTGTTTGTGTGGACCCCAGGACACATCGGCATCGCAGCCAACGAACTTGCCGACAGGCTGCCGAAGCAGGCTACGCGAAAACCGCTTCTGGAGATGGACATCTCTGAACCTCACCTGCGTTCTTACGTTGTAGGGTTTTCGGCTTGGGGAGACGGGATGCCATAACAGTGTACACAACAAACTGCACGTCATTAAGGAGAGTACGAATATGTGGAAGTCTTCCATGCGGCCCTCTCGCAGGGAATCAGTAGTCCTCTCCCGGCTCCACATTGGTGACCCACGGTTACCTCCTGTGCCATGCAGACCCTCCTGAGTGTCGGTGCGGCGCTCGGTTGACAGTGGCCCATATTCTGGTGCAGTGTTCCGCTTTGACTGCCCAGCGACAAAATCTTACGTTACCGGACTCGTTGCCGCTAATTTTATCTGACAACTCCTCATCGCCTGATTTAGTTTTACGTTTTATTCTTGAGGGTGGGTTTTATCATTTGATCGAAGTCTTAACGCATGTCGCTAGTGCTTCTAGGGTGGAGGTTTTAATGTGTTGCAGTGTGTCTGGCTTCTCCTTTTTTATTCTCATGGTCAGTCAGCCACGGTAATCTGCTTTGTTGTGTTAATCTCTTCATCCCGTTTCTTGCGTTTCGTGGTTTTCTTGTCCCCTTTTGTCCATTTACATGTTTATTGCCCTTCATCGTTCTTGTGATTTCTTTCTTTCATTCCGTTTAGAGTTGTCAGTCTCGTTTGTTTTATTCTCACACTTGTGGCATTGTTTTATTCGGAACAAGGGACTGATGACCTCATAGTCTGGTCCCTTTCCCCCTCTTTCAACCCAACCAACCTTCTCTTAACGAAGCTGGTACCAGTGAGTGTGCCCGCACTGATCACACCACTCTGCAACTCTTCCTTCGCCCCACATTTGGCAGTAACTGTTAACTCAGCATTCTCCAGGATGCGACGTTTCAGGGCTCCACAGTCAAGAGTCATATTTGTTAGTGCAGTGGCCTCTACACGCTAGTCTGTCCTCTGCAAGTCTAATAACTACCGCAAGCAACATCGACAGTCACATACATACTCCGCAAAAGACAGTTAAGGTGTGTCACAGAGAGTTCCCTGTACCAGTACCAGTCATTTTCTTTCCTGTTCTGCTCCCAAATAGAAGATGGAAAAACGACTCATATCCTTCCCTATGAGGCCTAATTTGTCGTATCTTATCTTCGTGGTCCCTATGCGAAATGTATGTAGGCGGCAGTAGATTCGTTCTGCGGTCAGTTCCTCTAAATTTTCTCAAAGGTGTTCCATTGAAAGAACGTCGCCTTCCCTTCCATTTGAGTTGCTGAAGCCTCTCCGTAAAGCTTGGGTGTTGTTCGAACCTATCGATAGCATATCTAGCATCCATTTTGAAATTGCTTACTTGGACTCCCTCCACAATTTTTATCTCACGTACTTTCCCCCCCACTAGCCAATTCACGATTCATTCATGCCTCAGGATGTGTTCTACGAATCGATAGCGTCTGTTATAAAAGTTCGGCCATTAATTCCTTTCATCCCGTGATTCGATTCAGTACCTTCTCATAGATATTCCATCAAGCTATCTAATCTTCAGCCTTCTTCTGTAGTATTATATTTCAAAAGTTTCTTCTCACGTCCCCGTTCCATTTCCATGCAAGGTTTCACTCCGGACAAATATCTAACAGTAGAATTTATTTTCAGTGTCAACAAAGGTTTTTAGAATGTTTACGTGCAGTTACTAGTCTTAAGTTCACGACGGTCATTTTAAAGTTCTGCACATTGTGCGTGCCCGACCGTAATGGTGGCGTGATCAAGCTGGAATTTATGTCAGCTGTCAGCAAGTCTTTACGCGTGACGGTAGTATATGTGCTCGCTGGTTCGCGTGGCTGTGTCGTGATTAATTCAGTTTTAAAATGGAAGCTGAAACATAGTCAGGTCGGATTAGGGGCACTGACCAGCGCTCCTACATCAAAGTCGAGCTCATACGTGGAAAGAACTTAACGGAAATTGGGAACAGTGTAGTGCAATGGTCGTCTAACGTTTTCGCTCAAGAGCAAATACTGACATTCTGTGGCTGCACCTTGGACCGCAAATCTACCGGTCTTATTATTACTTGGTAACCTACATGAGCTTCCAACACACTAACTACATTAAAGGCGCGAAAATTTAGTCACCGGTCCGCAAGAAGTGATCCTTAAAAGTTGACACCATTCGAAACACTTCCTGTGGATTGAGTTGTGTTTCAAATTTTTGCCGCCGTCGGGGCCCCCAAAGTTGCGACACTATATGCCTGACGAAGTGTTGTCTGTGTAGGGGTTTAATTGATTGATTAATAACAGGAACTGTGCTTATATTTAAATGCTTTATGCAATATCAGACACGATCACAAATATTTACTAAATGTTTTAATGCAATTTTTCTCCTACTGGATGTGTTATGTAACTAGAGCCTTAATATAACTTCATATTCCTTGCTACAGATACGAATAGCATTCGAAGATGACAGTCTGTAACGCGCATTCACGAATCCATGTTACTTCCACTTGCAAGTTATAACATCGCAGGTGATCGGTACGAGTAACGTACGTCCATGAGTTTCAGGACTGGAAGTCAAACAACAAAACATTCCCACTCCCACATATTAACCCTACAGTGGGCGCACTACTTAACCCTTTGTCCTGATTTAAGTGCCCAACTCTACTTAGCACACAGCCAAAATCGTCAGCACTTCTTAAAATATTACTGTCTGTGTTTCTTATTGAACGGAAAAACTACGCTCTTAAGAATCTCTTAACGTTAACACACGTTACTGAATTCGGCTGCTGATTGCTAGATGTATTTTACAGTACAAAGTGCGTCTGAATAGTTCAGTGAGTGACTTCAAAAAATAAAGGAAAGAGCAGTTACAAGTAAACTATCTTTACTGGCCTTCGAAGTGACCACCATGAACTAGAACACACTTCTGACATCGGTTGTTAAGCTGTAAGAAACTGTCTGCAAACGCTTCTTGTGGAATCGCTCGAAGCATAATGGTGACGCGTTGTTCGATATCCGCCACGTCTCCGTGCTCAACTTTCTCGCCCAACGAAATGCGGCTACTTTTAACACCTTCATTATTCTCCAGATTTGACGCCGACCGACTTCTTTTTGTTTCTCCGCCTTAAATTAGCTCTGAAAGCCTTAAGCTTCGCAGATATTGCGCGTGGAACGATGTTTCGAACGATTCCACAAGAAGCGTTTCCAGACGGTTCCGCCGGCCGGAGTGCCCGAGCGGTTCTAGGCGCTACAGTCTGTAACCGCGCGACCCATCGGTCGTAGGTTCGAATCCTGCCTCGGGCATGGATGTGTGTGATGTCCTTAGGTGAGTTACGTTTAAGTAGTTCTAAGTTCTAAGGGACTGATGACCTCAGGAGACTGGTACTGGACGAGCGGATCTAGGCGCTTCAGTCCGGAACCGCGCTGCTGCTACGGTCGCAAGTTCGAATCCTGCCTCGGGCATGGATGTGTGTGATGTCCTTAGGTTAGTTAGGTTTAAGTAGTTCTGAGTCTAGGGGACTGATGAAATCAGATGTTAAGTCCCATGGTGCTTAGAGCCATTTTGAACTCGCAAATGAGGGACCACCAAGGCGAATGGGTGCTTGATGTGATACCTGAGATCTTAACCTACATCACGTATAGATGGTTTCAAAAAGTCGATCCCACCACTAGGGACCTTTCTTCGTCAGTTCTGAGCAGCAGCCTCCAGATGGTGCTCACAACCCGGACCTGTTTCTGCTTCCGTGCGAGATCCTTCAGCACGTCATACTAGTCCGATAATAGCGTGGATAACTCCTTAAGAAAGTGTTGTCAACCATGGGCTACAGTGCTTCCGTCTTGTACTGACGAACATAGAGATTCTTCCACAGACATTTGCAAAACACGACGTGCCACGGACACATACGCATTTGCTATCTATCAAGTACACAGTTCAGCACAGCGCCTGCAGCCAGCTCAGTATAGTTCCTGGAAGAATACACTCTAACTGAGCTTTCGCTATTAATGGAGTAACAGGACATACAAGAGTGTCTACAGTATCAGTTCCAGTTATAGTGACAGTGTCATAGACTGCTAACAGACGGCAAGGTGATTTAGATTTTATTGTATTAGATTAGGACATCTAGTGCCACGCTTCAAAGCTTACCAAAGTGCCATTTTGTAACATACTTTTACCCTGATATACCACCGCTATCCATAGCGTCTCCAGACATGTATTTGTGGTCATCGGAGCTTAGTTCGAAGCGGGACTTATCACTGCTGGCCATTATACTCCAGTGAACGGGTATCCAGGCCGAAGGCGTGTGTGGAGACGCCCCGGATAGTAATGGAGTACCAACTTGCCTCTTGCCCGTCATGCGGCCCGGCAGCCATGAGTGATGGTCTGGGGTGCCATTTTTCATAGCAGGACCGCTCCGGTTGTCATTCGCGGCACCCTTACAGCAGAGTAGTACGTCGACGATACTCTATGCCCTGTTTTGTAGCCCTTCCTGGCAAGCCATCCTGGGCTTACATTTCAACAAGATAAAGCCCGCTCGCACACGGCGAGAGTTTCTACTGCCTGTTCGTACTTGCCAAACCCTACTTTGGCCAGCAAGGCCGCCCGATCTCTCCTCAATTGAGAACGTTTGGCAGAGCCCTCAAGCCTGCTTGTGATTTTGACGATCTACTGGCACGGTATTCGTCAGCAGGATATTCAACAACTCAATCAATCAACGCCAAGCCGTATAACTGCTTGCATAAGGCCAGAGGTGGACCAACATGTTTCTGACTTACTCAGTTTGTGAAGCTCTTTCTTTTGAATAAATCATCGAATTTTTCTGAAATTGTTGTCATGTGTTTGTCTCTACATGTCCATTACATCTGTCAGTTTCGTCCCGTTCAGATTATTCCTCCGTTGCGAGTCCTTTTTTTAGAGTGTAAATGTTGTTTTTTTTATTTCTATTGTGCTGCCACATTTCTGTTCTAGTGCTGTCCTGTTAAGCAAGTGTTTAAGCTGAATTACTAGCAGGCG
Organism: Schistocerca americana; assembly: GCF_021461395.2. Lineage (NCBI taxonomy): Eukaryota > Metazoa > Arthropoda > Insecta > Orthoptera > Acrididae > Schistocerca > Schistocerca americana. The sequence goes on along the minus strand of NC_060121.1, from coordinate 350,996,495 downwards.
TGCAAGCTGCCACGTTTAAAGAACTACAGCAATAAGTTATACACAACTACGATCATAACCACTAGTAGGACCGGTACGCTGTACTTGACAGTGAACGTCCCACAGAAAAAGGTGACATCGGGTGTGCCCCAAGGCAGTTTAATACGACCTCTAATGTTTTCAATATACATAAACACTTCATCGCAGTGGCGCCGACTTGGGGGGTGGGGGGGGGGGGGCAAGGTACTTAGTTCGTTGGATGATATAGTGAAATACCTAAAACAGGAAAACTACCTGTTTGACGTACTGCCTGAACTAGTGAAATTCATACGTTTAGTGCTGACGATTCCGGTAACGTCCTGCACCGCTGAGCGATCGTTTTCTTGTCTGCGGATGGTGAAAATGTATCTTCGTTCTAGAATGAGGCAGGATCGTCTCAATGCCATCGCCCTTCTCAACGCCCATAGAGGTGAATCGATGAAACTCGACCTTGATGCCATATGTGACGAGTTCATATGCAGGAATGATCTGAGGAGGAGTACATTTGCCATCAAAAATTAAGCTATGTCTCTTCAACTTTATTTATATATTTTTTTTGTACCACTACTGACCTATACTACGACTGAAATGACGTGATTGACGTCGAGGGGTAGGGGCTAGTCGTCAACCAATCGTAGTTTGCAATATTTTCAGCTGTTTGCATTTTTCATTTTCTTCACAATCTTTCTTTGTTTCTTGAAAGTTGTTATGCTGTGAGGGGCATTTCCCGAGAATATGATGTCATAACTCAAAAGGGAAAGTATGCGTCCATAATACACCTCTCTCCTTCAGCACTTGTGTTGATCCATACAATTTTCATAGCATATGTCATTTTAGATAGCTTATAATTTAAGAATGTGATGTGGGAATTCAATTTCAGATTGTCTTGTAAGTAAACAAAGCAATTTTGTTTCAGTGACACTTAATTTTTTTGTTTTCCAAAGTAATATTTGGTTTTAATGGATTTTTAATTTTGCTGTTTGTGGAATTGTATATTGGCGATTTTTTTTATTTTTTATTTTTTTTAAGGGTTAATCAGTAGCTTACTCATTTGTGACTTCAGCATACAGCCTAAGAGCCTTTCTATTTCCACCTTCAATCAGTACACTGGTGTCATCTGCAAATATGGTTTGGAGTGTCGAACATGTAGATGGAAACGCAAAGTTATCTGTCAAATGTAGTACCTAATAAAATGATTCTTGCCCCCCCCCAAAAATATTTTCAAGTCGGCGCCTCTGCTTCATCGGACAGCAGCAGCCGCACTCCCGTAGCGATTATGAGAAAAATATTAGAAAGATTAAGGCGCTTGCAGTGGTATTTACACAGAATACGGAAGGAAATTTATAATATTGATACTACGTAACCTGTACCGTGCACTGTACAGTGTTCTGCCGAGTATTTGCATGTAAGTGTCGGAAAAAACCATTGTGGAAAACTTCAACAATCTCTACAACCTACAGGATCATTAATCCAGTATTCATCGATTTGATTCCGAAGAGAGGGAATGAGTTAATTCATGTCCTTCACAAAGGAACCAATCTGTCATTTAAACTGTCTACGTAAACGACGGAAAATCTAAATCTATGCTCGGATGGAGCGTGGAACCTCTATGCATGTGAATTCTGGACATCCGTCCTAAATGTAGTGTAGTACAGCTATAGCTCGCTGTTTCACTTAGAATCCGTCTCGAACATCAGGTACGTTTGACTATGAAATCTCTTTCCTGTGGGAGAATAGGATCTTTCCAGTAAGATGCTATGCATTGCTAGAAATACCCGCAAAATGGAACGAACTTCGTGTTCAAGACTTGCACGTTGTTAGCTAACAGGCAAATTCCATAGGTCTTAACACCATCAAATACATGCTGAACCATCTCCATCGTCATGTTCGCTGCGCTAATTCCCCACCACGTTTCCTTCAGAAGGTGCATTAAATAATGCAGAGAGCTTCGCTCAAAATATTCCTGTAGCTCTGAAAACGTCACGCTGTGCCTTCCAGCTCTGGTAGCTGCTGTTCGAGCCCTGAATGGCAGACACCCTGGATACCGTCGAGTGTGGTCTTCAGTACTGAGACTGGTTTGATGCAGCTCTCCATGCTACTCTATCCTGTGCAAGCTTTTTCATCTCCCAGTACCTACTGCAACCTACAACCTTCTGAATCTGTTTAGTGTATTCATCTCTTGGTCTCCCTCTACGATTTTTACCCTCCACGCTGCTCTCCAATACTAAATTGGTGATACCTTGATGCCTCAGAAAATGTCCTACCAACCGATCCCTTCTTCTAGTCAAGTTGTGCCACAAACTTCTCTTCTCCCCAATCCTATTCAATACTTCCTCATTAGTTATGTGATCTACCCATCTAATCTTCAGCATTCTTCTGTAGCACCACATTTCGAAAGCTTCTATTCTCTTCTTGTCCAAACTAGTTATCGTCCATGTTTCACTTCCATACATGGCTACGCTCCATACAAACACTTTCAGAAACGACTTCCTGACACTTAAATCTATACTCGATGTTAACAAATTTCTCTTCTTCAGAAACGCTTTCCTTGCCATTGCCAGTCTACATTATATATCCTCTCTACTTCGACCATCATCAGTTATTTTGCTCCCCAAATCGCAAAACTCCCTTACTACTGTAAGTGCCTCATTTCCTAATCTAATTCCCTCAGCATCACCCGACTTAATTCGACTACATTCCATTATCCTCGTTTTGCTTTTGTTGATGTTCATCTTATACCCTCCTTTCAAGACACTATCCATTCAATTCAACTGCTCTTCCAAGCCCTTTGCTGTCTCTGACAGAATTACAATGTCATCGGCGAACCTCAAAATTTTTATTTCTTCCCCATGGATTTTAATACCTTCTCCGAATTTTTCTTTTGTTTCCTTCACTGCTTGCTTAATATGCAGATTGAATAACATCGGGGAGAGGCTACAACCCTGCCTCACTCCCTTTCCAACCACTGCTTTCCTTTCATGCCCCTCGACCCTTATAACTGCCATCTGGTTTCTGTACAAATTGTAAATAGCCTTTCGCTCCCTGTATTTTACGCCTGCCACCTTCAGAATTTGAAAGAGAGTATTCCAGTCAACATTGTCAAAAGCTTTATCTAAGTCAACAAATGCTAGAAACGTAGGTTTGGCTTTCCTTCATCTAGCTTCTAAGATAAGTCGTAGGGTCAGTATTGCCTCACGGTGGGTTAGTCGTCGAAAAAGAACAAGATGATGGGTTAGTAAATGATGTTGGCTAAGTGAAATACGTTGTGCAGATAGTCATACTCTCATAAGAAAGACTAGATCACATCATCAACACGTACACTTTATTACAGGTACAAAATTATTGAAAAAGTAAGGGCTGGTGCATGGCGAGTGAATTAGCAACTGAGTATGCAATAAGAAAGTAATTTACTTAGGTGCTCTGCTGTATAGAGTCCAACAAATCTATTGATTAAATTGGAAACTAGACAGTCAATTAGCTTCCCCCAGACCACCTCTCTAATAAACCAATAACTTTGGTAGCCTGTGGATCCTATACAACACACAATTTTTAAAGAAAAAAATTTATTCTTTTTCTTGCGATTCTGTCCGCATCGGTGGAGGGTCACCATGGTCATTAACGGATCTGGCATGGTTAATTTAAGCTGTGACCCGATGCACTTTATGTCGCCGCGTCGCTACATCCCAGGACGGAATATGCGTACCTCCACTGACTGCGTGTAGTGTTATTCAAGTGAAAATGAGCGAAAGTTTTCTAAATGATTGCGAATCGCGTAACTGCCGCGGGACTTTGGTATCGGCCGGATATTCACCTAGTGGTATGTGACATACCACCTAAAAACCACTTCCCGTTCCAGAAGCGGCGCCTTTACACGCACGGCTAATGCGCAAGTAAACAAGGTACAATAACAATGCAGACATTTAACTGTTGTGTATCTTTTAATTCTTCAAGTAAATGAATTGCATGCTTCCACGGAAATTTCCACTTGGGTGGCCCGCTATCCAGCGCATGACAACGGCGAGCCGAGTCACGAAGAAAAGACGGCATTTTAGAAAGAAAACAAGACTTTCAAGCTGTACGTCACGTCCTCAAAATATTTGGTATTAATAATTACTGCGCTGTTGTAAGTTACAAGTGGTCGTGTCTATCTCCTTATCAGGAGTTTCACATTCATTGGATAATAACTGACAAGGAGACGGCACGACCATGGGGTCCGGGATTTGTCCGAAATTTTGTGTGGTGAAAGAGGACCCCTAACACCTCACGTGGTTAAAATATTAGGACGCACTACTCGGAAAATCCCGAGAAAAATCGATCCAAAGTTTCTTACGTGCCTTATGAGTATATAATGCTGTTCCATTGCCGAGCCGCCGTGTGGCCTACATGGTTAGCGGTCGGGCCCTTACGCTAGAGGTCTCGGGTTCAATTCCTCCTCCGCCACTTTTTTTTTCTTCTGTTGCTTGCAAAATTGCAGCGCATTGTTACAGGAGAATCGTGAAATTAATTCCCGGGAAGACTGTATAAAAATTCATTCTATAATTTACCATCAGTTATCGTCACCAATATTCCGAGACATGATTCAATATGCCTGGTTTGCCTCAAAATTATCAGAAACTGAAAACATTTTCGTAAATGTTAGTGGGGCATATTTTTGTACAGATTTATTGCAAACGCCCTGTAATTGTAAAAAAAACCGCTTTTATATGTTGTGCAAGACGTCGCAAAAATTATTGCTTTGTTTGTATTTACGATAATTACCACTGCGGTTCTTGTTTATAATTATTATATGTATAAACATTGAATGTTTCCCAATCGAATTTGTTATTCTGATTGAAAACCCAATGATTCTCATTATATACTTTACAATGAAAAATGGAAAACCCACCGCCATGAATTGTGTTGGACAAAAAGAAAATAATTCTTATTCAATAATGTAACTAATTTGTTAAAGATAATGTAGGTTTGGGAAACTTTCAGAATAATTGGTGGAATAACAAAAGAGTAGGTTTAATAATGAATAAAAAAATAGGAGTGCGGGTAAGCTACTACAAACAGCATAGTGAACGTATTATAGTGGCCACGATAGACACGAAGCCCATGCCTACTACAGCAGTACAAGTTTATATGTCAACTAGCTCTGCAGATGAGGAAGAAATTGAAGAAATGTATGATGAGATAAAAGAAATTATTCAGGTAGTGAAGGGAGACGAAAATTTAATAGTCATGGGTGACTGGAATTCGACAGTAGGAAAAGGGAGAGAAAGAAACATAGTAGGTGAATATGGATTGGGGCTAAGAAATGAAAGAGGAATCCGTCTGTTAGAATTTTGCACAGAGCATAACTTCATCATAGCTAACACTTGGTTCAAGAATCATAAAAGAAGGTTGTATACATGGAAGAATCCTGGAGATACTAAAAGGTATCAGATAGATTATATAATGGTAAGACAGAGATTTAGGAACCAGGTTTTAAATTGTAGGACATTTCCAGGGGCAGATGTGGACTCTGACCACAATCGATTGGTTATGAACTATAGATTAAAACTGAAGAAATTGCAAAAAGGTGGGAATTTAAGGAGATGGGACCTGGATAAACTGACTAAACCAGAGGTTGTACAGAGTTTCAGGGAGAGCATAAGGGAACAATTGACAGGAATGGGGGAAAGAAGTACAGTAGAAGACGAATGGGTAGCTCTGAGGGATGAAGTAGTGAAGGCAGCAGAGGATCAAGTAGGTAAAAAGACGAGGGCTAGTAGAAATCCTTGGGTAATAGAAGAAATATTGAATTTAATTGATGAAAGGAGAAAATATAAAAATGCTGTAAATGAAGCAGGCAGAAAGGAATACAAACGTCTCAAAAATGAGATCGACAGGAAGTGCAAAATGGCTAAGCAGGTATGGCTAGAGGACAAATGTAAGGATGTGGAGGCTTATCTCACTAGGGGTAAGATAGATACAGCCTACAGAAATATTAAAGAGACCTTTGGAGAAAAGAGAGCCATTTGTATGAATATCAAGAGCTCAGATGGAAACCCAGTTCTAAGCAAAGAAGGGAAAGCAGAAAGGTGGAAGGAGTATATAGAGGGTCTATACAAGGGCGGTGTACTTGAGGACAATATTATGGAAAATGAAGAGGATGTAGATGAAGATGAAATGGGAGATACGATACTGCGTGAAGAGTTTGACAGAGCACTGAAAGACCTGAGTCGAAACAAGGCCCCGGGAGTAGACAACATTCCATTAGAACTACTGACGGCCTTGGGAGAGACTGTCCTGACAAAACTCTTCCATCAGGTGAGCAAGATGTACGAGACAGGCGAAATACCCTCAGACTTCAAGAAGAATGTAACAATTCCAATCCCAAAGAAAGCAGGCGTTGACAGGTGTGAAAATTACCAACCTATCAGTTTAATAAGTCACAGCTGCAAAACACTAACACGAATTATTTACAGACGAATGGAAAAACTGGTAGAAGCCGACCTCCGGGAAGATCAGTTTGGATTCCGTAGAAATGTTGGAACACGTGAGACAATACTGACCTTACGACTTATCTTAGAAGAAAGATTAAGGAAAGGCAAACCTACGTTTCTAGCATTTGTAGACTTAGAGAAAGCTTTTGACAATGTTGACTGGACACTCTCTTTCAAATTCTAAAGGTGGCAGGGGTAAAATACAGGGAGCGAAAGGCTATTTACAATTTGTACAGAAACCAGATGGCAGTTATAAGAGTCGAGGAGCATGAAAGGGAAGCAGTGGTTGGGAAGGGCGTGAAACAGGGTTGTAGCCTCTCCCCGATGTTATTCAATCTGTATATTGAGCTAGCAGTAATGGAAACAAAAGAAAAATTTGGAGTAGGTATTAATATACAGGGAGAAGAAATAAAAACTTTGAGGTTCGCCGATGACATTGTAATTCTGTCAGAGACAGCAAAGGACCTGGAAGAGCAGTTGAATGGAATGGACAGTGTCTTGAAAGGAGGATACAAGATGAACATCAACAAAAGCAAAACAAGGATAATGGAATGTTGTCGAATTAAGTCGGGTGATGCTGAGGGAATTAGATTAGGAAATGAGACACTTAAAGTAGTAAAGGAGTTTTGCTATTTGGGGAGCAAAATAACTGATGATGGTCGAAGTAGAGAGGATATAAAATGTAGACTGGCAATGGCAAGGAAAGCGTTTCTGAAGAAGAGAAATTTGTCAACATCGAGTATCGATTTTAGTGTCAGGAAGTCGTTTCTGAAAGTATTTGCATGGAATGTAGCCATGTATGGAAGTGAAACGTGGACAATAAATAGTTTGGACACGAAGAGAACAGAAGCTTTCGAAATGTGGTGCTACAGAAGAATGTTGAAGATTAGGTGGGTAGATCACGTAACTAATGAGGAAGTATTGAATAGGATTGGGGAGAAGAGAAGTTTGTGGCACAACTTGAATAGAAGAAGGGATCGGCTGGTAGTTCATGTCCTGAGGCATCAAGGGATCACAAATTTAGCATTAGATGGCAGCGTGGAGGGTAAAAATCGTAGATGGAGACCAAGAGATGAATACACTAAGCAGATTCAGAAGGATGTAGGTAGCAGTAGGTACTGGGAGATGAAGGAGCTTGCACAGGATAGATTAGTATGAAGAGCTGCATCAAACCAGTCTCAGGACTGAAGACCACAACAACAACAACAACAACAACAACAAAAGAAAATGAAACAAAAGAAAAAAAAGTGCCAGGGGAGGAATAGAACCCGAGACCTCGGGCGTAAGAGACCGAGCCCTAAACATCTTTTTTTTATTATTATTTTTGAAATCTCGTTTTGTTTGCTTTCGTTCGTTGCATTGGCTCGGGGCGGACGCCGTAAGACATCCGTTTTAGTTCGTTGTTGATCGGTGAACTCAGTTTTTCATTACAGAGGGCAGCTAATCCTCTGACCGAACACGCTAAGCTACCGTGCCGGCTGTAAACATCTAGGCCAGACGGCGGCTCGGCAACGGACTAACATTTTATACTCATAAGGCACCTGAGAAACCTTGGATCGATTTTTTTCCGGGATTTTCCGGGTAGTGCGTCCTAATATTTTAACCACGTGAGGTGTTACGGGTCCTCTTTCACCTCACAAAATTTCGGACAAATCCCCGACCCCACGCTCGTGCCGTCTCCTTGTGAGTATAGATTATCAGCATAAGTTGGTGACTGATGTACCTGGCCAAAGTGTCGTCTGATTGACGTTCATGAACCAGTATTTGCGATGATTCTAAAATCTGTACTTAAATGGCAGCTCACACTTGTTACATGCAGTCTGATTACACATTTCAAACATACGATACACGCTCCCGTTCGGTGTGTGTGTGTGTGTGTGTGTGTGTGTGTGTGTGTGTATGTGTGTGTGTGTGTGTGTGACAGAGAGAGAGAGAGAGAGAGAGAGAGAGAGAGAGAGAGAGAGAAGAGAGGAGTGTAATGAATAGATCTGTGACGCTCTGACGAAGGCTGTACGAACTCATGATGAAGTGTTCAGGTCGGTGTTTGAATTTTCTTTCTCCCGTTAATGAAACTTCGAAACGGACCATAGGAGTGTTTTACATCCATAGTACTATTAATTTTTTCGGATATAAGTCATATGTGTTCAAAGTTTAGTTTTAATTACACCAAACGCTGCAGACGGTTCGAAATCAGTCCACCCTTATTGTATTATCTGTGTTACTAGTCGGCTAATCCGGTTTATGGCGCAAAGTCCGAGTTGCAGGTTGTCTATCTAGCGGCTTCCAGGATCAACAAAAACTTCGTCAGTATTTCGTATATTTATCGACCGAACTTAAATTTTTAAAATGTTGTCACAGTCTACTCATAAAGAGGTATAATGTTACATTAAATTATTAACACACTAAGACAAGTATTGCAGATAGAAACTGTGTGTCGAGGCTGTGTAACTCACCGTGTGCAAATATGCAAACTACTTTTTTCTGACTGTATTTGAGAATGAGAGCGCTAAGTTATTTGCAACATACAGCACATATATTCAAGTATTTATGAAATTATTTCTCGCTGATACCCGCAAAATGAAGCAAATACGTTTACCGATTACTACATTTCTGCCGCATCACGTACGACGTTTTAATGTACTACTTCTTTATCACAAATTGTATTCGTAATACATTTTGTAGAAATTATCAAAGTATATCACTGGATGTACGTACAAAATTATACCATATGACTCACATTTCTGAAGGTATAACGTCATAAACATCGAGATGCGTGAAAAACAAGTTTTTGCTTAAAATGGAGCACAAATTGCCCAAATTAAACTCATCCAGTGTTCGATAATGAGAATAGTTAGCGATTTCGAACACGCTATAAATATAATTCCAAACATTTTGTTGCTTAAATGCTCAACATGAAATATTTAACACATTAAATCATGTGTACAGTAATCAGAAGTCTGAAGCTGTTTTATATATGGGAGTCTAATTCTTAAAGAATCAGGGGTTTACTGGTAGACCAATAATTCCCAGAGCAAGGAGACATAATGCAGATAGCGGATGATTTTCTGTATACAGTGTTACACAGCTTCCATTTATATGGTTTTCAGGAGGAAAAGTTAATATTTTAGGAGCTGGTGTTGAAATACTATATGTGGATCCAGTTTTTATTGGTTAGAGATACAGCCGTTGGAATGATGCCCAAACAAATATACGTAGACGATTTTAGGCAAATTCAAATGAACAAGTACAATTTTGATAAATTCTACCGTCTTCAGTGCACTTCCGAACTCAGTTGACCACACCGAGCATATCTCTTCTGAGATTGTTGCGACGTGCTCTTGTGGATCAGGACTATTCAGCTTCCGAATGATCTAGACGTCTTTCGTGTTAGCTTTTTCTCTGCAGACTTCGTCTTTCCGCCATCTCGACAGCAAAAAGGGGAAAGGACGAAGTCCGGGTTCCTTTGTTGCCATGAAACGTGACCATTTTCAGATTCACAAGGTAAGATGTCACCAGACGATTAGACTGTCCAGGGACGCTGTCATGCCAAAAGACGTACCCATCCTTGTGGCCATAGGAACCTCTTTCAATAATGCTGGAAGCCCGTTTTCAAGAAAGTCTTCCAAAGTCTCGGACTGCCATTATATCAAATTTAAGAAAGTTTCACCAACGATAACGAGGAATGTACGTAATCGGTACCTGCGCCGTTAGTGGCAAGTTGGTATTACGTAAATTCAGTTAATTTTAGCTGCTTAAACGTATGTGTAGTCCATTAATGGAGCAGATCGGGGTGATTACAATAAAACGATTTTAAACTAAATGTTTATCTAATTAACAAAACAATTCACTTGGGTGTTAAATCAATATTGTTAGCCGATTTCATCTGTTTTTGGTTCGATGGTCATCGTACAGCCAAAATGTCAGATGTAAAATTCATTATTATAATAATTCACAACATTTTTAACATTTTTTGATTTCTATGTTCAGCATTTTCCAATCGTTCATTTAGACATAGCATACATTCTCATTCTTTAGTAATGATTTCCTTTGTTGCCCTGAAACGTGACCAATTTCAGATTCACAAGATGTCACCAGACGACTAAACTGTCCAGGGACGCTGTCATGCCGAAAGACGTACCCATCCTTGTCACCATAGGCTCTTCTTTCAATAATGCTGGAAGCCCGTTTTCAAGAAAGTCTTCCAAATTACAAAGTAGATTTCATTACAAAAAAGTAAACGAAAGATTACTATTTTACCATACTTATACAAATAAGATACGTCTACTGTAGTGGTTTTTCTCATATTTATATGCTACATTCAGTTGAGTAAGAGTTTATTAGCTGCGCGTATGTTTTAGAGTGGATTAGAGCTACTCACAGATACGATTCTCAGCGTCGATTGTCTAAAGCAGTTGATCGTAGATGAGCAAGAAAAAATTAACTCGAATATTGCTTTGTATGAATTCTAATCACATATTGTTATTATTAGCATTATTGATCAATTTTGAAGAGTAAAATTTCTCAGATCAAGCCAAGGTCAACTGCAGTTGTCAGTTCATAGCCTAGTGACACTACAAAAGAACAGACATCGTTTTGTGCAAACAGAAACTGAAAATACGTAAATAAAAAATATGTCGGTGCGCTAAGCCCGTATGTACATATATGAATAAGCTGCTCTCAAATTATTCAGCAACTTTGCATACAAGAGCTTCAACGGATTGGAAATAACAGCCAACCAGATGCAAAATACGGATTTCTTAAAGCTTGACCATGGTTTCGACAGTTTTAAAACTTTCTTCAGAAGCTATTGTACCTATTAATAAATGATATGATATTGCGTGTGGAACAGATATGATGTCGTTGCAATAAGCTTATTGTAATGATACCATATTTATTCCACACAGCCGGCCGGTGTGGCCCTGCGGTTCTAGGCGCTTCAGTCTGGAACCGCGTGACCGCTACGGTCGCAGGTTCGAATCCTGCCTCCGGCATGGATGTGTGTGATGTCCTTAGATTAGTTAGGTTTAAGTAGTTCTAATGACCACAGATGTTAAGTCCCATAGTGCTCAGAGCCATTTGAACCATTTTTTTATTCCACACACAATATCATAACATTTGTTAATAGGTACAATAGCTTCTTAAGAAAGTTTTAAAATTGCCGAAACCATGGTCAAGCTTTAATAAACTTATATTTTGATCTGGATGGCTGTTATTTCCAATCACATATATTTATTTCTTCGGTCGTTAAGATTAGGATATAGAAATGATCGACGATGTATGCAATGAGTATATACACTCCTGGAAATTGAAATAAGAACACCGTGAATTCATTGTCCCAGGAAGGGGAAACTTTATTGACGCATTCCTGGGGTCAGATACATCACATGATCACACTGACAGAACCACAGGCACATAGACACAGGCAACAGAGCATGCACAATGTCGGCACTAGTACAGTGTATATCCACCTTTCGCAGCAATGCAGGCTGCTATTCTCCCATGGAGACGATCGTAGAGATGCTGGATGTAGTCCTGTGGAACAGCTTGCCATGCCATTTCCACCTGGCGCCTCAGTTGGACCAGCGTTCGTGCTGGACGTGCAGACCGCGTGAGACGACGCTTCATCCTGTCCCAAACATGCTCAATGGGGGACAGATCCGGAGATCTTGCTGGCCAGGGTAGTTGACTTACACCTTCTACAGCACGTTGGGTGGCACGGGATACATGCGGACGTGCATTGTCCTGTTGGAACAGCAAGTTCCCTTGCCGGTCTAGGAATGGTAGAACGATGGGTTCGATGACGGTTTGGATGTACCGTGCACTATTCAGTGTCCCCTCGACGATCACCAGTGGTGTACGGCCAGTGTAGGAGATCGCTCCCCACACCATGATGCTGGGTGTTGGCCCTGTGTGCGTCGGTCGTACGCAGTCCTGATTGTGGCGCTCACCTGCACGGCGCCAAACACGCATACGACCATCATTGGCACCAAGGCAGAAGCGACTCTCATCGCTGAAGACGACACGTCTCCATTCGTCCCTCCATTCACGCCTGTCGCGACACCACTGGAGGCGGGGCTGCACGATGTTGGGGCGTGAGCGGAAGACGGCCTAACGGTGTGCGGGACCGTAGCCCAGCTTCATGGAGACGGTTGCGAATGGTCCTCGCCGATACCCCAGGAGCAACAGTGTCCCTAATTTGCTGGGAAGTGGCGGTGCGGTCCCCTACGGCACTGTGTAGGATCCTACGGTCTTGGCGTGCATCCGTGCGTCGCTGCGGTCCGGTCCCAGGTCGACGGGCACGTGCACCTTCCGCCGACCACTGGCGACAACATCTATGTACTGTGGAGACCTCACGCCTCACGTGTTGAGCAATTCGGCGGTACGTCCACCCGGCCTCCCGCATGCCCACTACACGCCCTCGCTCAAAGTCCGTCAACTGCACATACGGTTCACGTCCACGCTGTCGCGGCATGCTACCAGTGTTAAAGACTGCGATGGAGCTCCGTATGCCACGGCAAACTGGCTGCCACTGACGGCGGCGGTGCACAAATGCTGCGCAGCTAGCGCCATTCGACGGCCAACACCGCGGTTCCTGGTGTGTCCGCTGTGCCGTGCGTGTGATCATTGCTTGTACAGCCCTCTCGCAGTGTCCGGAGCAAGTATGGTGGGTCTGACACACCGGTGTCAATGTGTTCTTTTTTCCATTTCCAGGAGTGTATAACAACTACTAGCGTAACACCTTTGGGAGGCAACTCGTAGCTGACGTAAGAAAGTTAAGTCATTTCTTAGACAGCGGAATTCCAATTATTTGCAGTGAACAGTAAGCATATGGAATTCATCAGCCAATAAAGATCGATGATCTCCTTCGTACTAAATTCTACGCAAATCAGTGTTCACAGGATGGCGAGGATTTTACTAGTGAAGCCCACTTCGAGCGTAAACTGATGTGATAGCAGCGTACACTTCGATAAACTGAAGTGACACTTTCGTTCACACACACACACACACACACACACACACACACACACACACACACACAGAATGTTCACCAGTTTCTAACGATATGTACTACAAATGTTTTCATCACGCTCCTCAAATAGCTGAAAGCCTGACGCGACGTCACTGTGACACCATTTTGTGCACAATAAAATCGCCCGTGAAAGGTAGCGCCCACCGCCATGGGCCCGTGTTGCATCAGATGCTGAACAATGTATTCTCTACGTTATTAGTCATAAACGTAATTGGGGTAACATCATTAAATTTCAGACCATGCCGTTTCAGTACACCACTTGCTGTTTTCCTAGAGTTGCGTGTTCCAGTGGAGGGTAGCGTTGTGTGTGCAAGAGTATTAATCGCAGACATTGACATTATTTCTCTTCGTTTACAAAATGGCTCTGAGCACTATGGGACTTAACTTCTGAGGTCATCAGTCCCCTAGCACTTAGAACTAATTAAACCTAACTAACCTAAGGACATCACACACATCCATGCCCGAGGCAGGATTCGAGCCTGCGACCGCAGCGATTTTCGTTTACAGATTATGCCGATGTGTCTACTAAGGATGACAGCAAATTCAACGAGCTGCCAATGTTTTCCGCGGAACTACGATCCCATCTTGGAATTAAGTGATAAAAAAATTAAAATTAGGTTTCGTTTGGACAGAATTATTGTGCAACAATTACTCAGGATTTGCTTCCACGTTCCACGAATTATCGGCAACGTCAAGTGCCGAGTCGGGAAGGGCGGGGGGGGGGGGGGGGGGGAGGAGAACGATCAAAGGACACATTAACATGCCTAATACACGTACGGTGTATGAAACCAAGTGGCATTAATACAGCTTCGAGGCGTCTCAGATAAATATAAGTCTTGTTTGGTTTTCAGAGAAGTCTTACAAAATTTCTCCTGCAAATTAATGGCAAATTCATGTAACGATGATTGAGGTGCTTAGCTGATCGTATAAATCTTTAATTTTCCCCGAGACATTTAAGTCTCATCTGGTAATAGCGATAATGCTGGGAGAAAATAAATTGGAGATATGAACTGAAGATTGTGTTGGGGAGGGCATTCGACGTGGATAGTTCGTGCAGCAATGTTGACCGTAGCGCTGCAGTGTTGTAATGGTCAGCATTTCTGCCTATTAACCAAGAAGACCCGGATTCGAGTCCCGTCCCCAGCACAAATATTAATTCATTTCTTCAGCTTCCAACATTATCGTAGATAATGGCTCTGAGCACTATGGGACTTAACATCTGAGGTCATCAGTCCCCTAGAACTTAGAACTACTTAAACCTAACTAAGCTAAGGACATCACACACATCCATGCCCGAGGCAGGATTCGAACCTACGGCCGTAGCGGACGCGCGATTCCAGACTGTAGCGCCTAGAACCGTTCGTCCACTCGGCTATAGTAGATAAAGTTGCGATTTAAATGTCTCTGGAAGTTTCCAAACTCCTGTTAACAAACTCTTTCGTATACTAAGTTGACCAGTCATTCTGCAGCATATACTTAAACGACCAGAACAACATGACCTAAAATACTACAATCGATGCTGTCTATCCCACATTAACGTTGAACAAGATAGTTTTTTACCCCATAGCATACAACACCGTAACACAGCGGTCAATCTTTGCGACGACTCTCACTAAATTGAGGCTGTGCAGCGACTCAGTTATTGATCAGTAAGTGCTCCAGTTGCTAATAAGTTTTTTATCTTATTCCACGACCTGTTTCGCCCTTTATATTGAAGTGGAATCTGAAAGTGACTGTTAATGCGATTAAACGTTGTATATAATCAATATTAAATTTTTTTTCATAACATAAATGTAAGAGTTTAAACACTAAAAACTACAACTTTCAAAAGTCCCCTTAGAAAAATTAGTGAATTACTGTGCTGGTAAATCCCTTACGTTATTTGATTTTCAAACAGCTGAGCAGAACTGAACGTACTCAAACATTTCGCTCTTTACCTATTCTGATCAACACTAAACTGCCACACAATATTTTTAGCGCGACGCAGTCTGACTTTCAAAAATCTCTACAAAAGATTGGTCCTGACTAACAATAACCTATACCTTTCACAAATCACTTACCTCACAAAAATCTTCGTTACTCGAACTACTGCAATACAGCGAGCGCCACTACTGCCAGCTAAATAAAAGATTCAAACTACTGAAGGCACTAACTAGTTATAGGCATAGTTAGCAAATGAAAGATTTTGATAGAGAACAAACAATGTATTTACCTTAATAGTGTTCAAAAGTCATAATATATATAGCAGTTCATGACATCCATTCTTACAAATGTACTGTTTCTGATGGACACACGTCCAGATCATCCGCTCTCAAAAATCCGCCATCTCACTTCCTCACATCCACCACTGCTGGCGGCTCACCTCCAACTACGCAACGCTACGCGCTGTTAACATCCAGCTGCCCAACACTACAGCCGGCCGCGGTGGTCTAGCGGTTCTAGGCGCGCAGTCCGGAACCGCGCGACTGCTACGGTCGTAGGTTCGGATCCTGCCTCGGGCATGGGTGTGTTTGATGTCCTTAGGTTAGTTAGGTTTAAGTAGTTCTAAGTTCTAGGGGACTGATGACCACAGTAGTTAAGTCCCATAGTGCTCAGAGCCATTTGAACCATTTTTTTTGAAACCAACACTACAATAGCAAACAACAATGCAAACAAGCCACAGACTGCACACAGCGCAGCCAGTTATTTTCATACACTACGTGGCATTACCAATAAGAAAGGCTAAACAGCCTACTTACAACTTTACTCATAATTTCGACAGTTTTACATCTGTCTCCTTCAGAAACTATTGTACCTGTTAACAAATGTTATGACGTTGTGTGTGGAATAAATATGGCTCTGCATTGAGCTGTGGTGACCAAAGGTAAGTAAAAAATGGTTCAAATGGCTCTGAGCACTATGGGACTTAACTACTGTGGTCATCAGTCCCCTAGAACTTAGAACTACTTAAACCTAACTAACCTAAGGACATCACACACATCCATGCCCGAGGCAGGATTCGAACCTGCTACCGTAGCGGTCGCGCGGTTCCAAACTGAAGCGCCTAGAACCGCTCGGTCACAGCGGCCGGTTCCTTTGTCATTCACATTCATTTTTAAACGCTTGTGATTATAGATGGCTAGACAGCCTCGTTTCGTGCAAACATCCACTGGATTTCTGAACGTCCTTCATACCACAGATAAGCGAATGGTAAAGAGGGCTGACACCACAGTTCTGCCGGAAAAGAGTTTTGTCGACCGAAAAATGCCACGACGCAATACGAAATGAAATGTCAGGGTGTGCCGAGTACTTCCGGGAAGGAACGAGCTAAGGGTACACAGGCCGAGCCGTGGCACGCACGCAGCGTGCACACTCGGCCCACGTGAAGCCTGACACGTCATAGCCAGTCCTGATGTAAGCTAAACTTGCAAATGAAATCCTGTACAAAAAGCCACTGCTTAGACTGTGCATGTGTAAACTTAAATTTCTTTCGTGTCTACATTCTTACAACCTTATTTTATAAATTATTTAGATACACTACTGGCCATTAAAATTGCTACACTACGAAGATGACGTGCTACAGACGCGAAATTTAACCGACAGCAAGAAGATGCTGTGATATGCAAATGATCAGCTTTTCAGAGCATTCACACAAGGTTGGCGCCGGTGGCGACACCTACAACGTGATGACATGAGGAAAGTTTCCAACCGATTTCTCATACACAAACAGCAGTTGACCGGCGTTGCCTGGTGCGACGTTGTTGTGATGCCTCGTGGAAGGAGGAGAAATGTGTACCATCACGTTTCCGACTTTGATAAAGGTCGGATTGTAGCCTATCGCGATTGCGGTTTATCGTATCGCGACATTGCTGCTCGCGTTGGTCGAGATCCAATGACTAAAGCAGAATATGGAATCGGTGGGTTCAGGAGGGTAATACGAAACTCCGTGCTGGATCCCAACTGCCTCGTATCGCTAGCAGTCGAGATGACAAGCATGTCATCCGCATGACTGTAACGGATCGTGCAGCCATGTCTCGATCCCTGAGTCAACAGATGGGGACGTTTGTAAGTCAACAACCATCTGCACGAACAGTTCGACGACGTTTGCAGCAGCATGGACTATCAGCTCGGAGACCAAGCTCGTTGATGTACTCAACGACATACCGGGGTGCACGAATGGCAAAACGTCATTTTTTTCGGATGAATCCAGGTTCTGTTTACAGCATCATGACGGTCGCATCTGTGTTTGGCGACATCGCGGTGAACGCACATTGGAAGCGTGTATTCGTCATCGCCATACTGGCGTTATCACCCGGCGTGATGGTATGGGGTGCCTTTGGTTACACGTCTCGGTCACCTCTTGTACGCATTGACTGCACTTTGAACAGTGGACGTTACATTTCAGATGTGTTACGACCCGTGGCTCTACCCTTCATTCGATCCCTGCGAAACCCTACAGTTCAGCAGGATAATGAACGACCGCATGTTGCAGGTCCTGTACAGGCTTTTCTGGATACAGAAAATATTCGACTGCTGCCCTGGCCAGCACATTCTCCAGATCTCTCACCAATTGGAAAGGTCTGGTCAATGGTGGCCAAGCAACTGGCTCGCCACAATACGCCAGTCACTACTCTTGATGAACTGTGGTATCGTGTTGAAGCTGCATGGGCAGCTGTACCTGTACACGCCATCCAAGCTCTGTTTGACTCAATGCCCAGGCGTATCAAGGCCGTTATTACGGCCAGAGGTTGTTGTTCTGGGCACTCATTTCTCAGGATCTATGCACCCAAATTGCGTGAAAATGTAATCACATGTCAGTTCTAGTATAATATATTTGCCCAATGAATACCAGTTTATCATCTGCATTTTTTTTTTTTCTTGGTGTAGCAATTTTAATGGCCAGTAGTGTATTTAGATATTTCTAATATCGCTATGCACAAAGTTGTAGAACAGCAGCGCTCTCCAAGCATGGTGGAACTAATGACTCATTGTAATGTAGTACACCTGTGCCTTCTACGGGACGCGAGGTTACGCGAGAATGTAGCAGGTGAGCCGTCTCCACGTTGACGTCGTCGGCGAGGCGGTAACACACGCGCTGCCTGTACACGGCAGGAGGGCGTTATTGTCCAGACTCGTCGAGCTGACGACTTCCGCGAGGTTACGCGAGAATGTAGCAGGTGAGCCGTTTCCGCGTTGACGTCGTCGGCGAGGCGGTAACACACGCGCTGCCTGTACACGGCAGGAGGGCGTTATTGTCCAGACTCGTCGAGCTGACGACTTCCGCAGTATCCGGCGGTGAGCTGACGCACGCAGGTCGATAGCCAGGCGGCTGCCGCTACTGGAGTCCGCGCTCAATGGCAGCGCTGTCTCACGTGAATGGAGCCTCACGCCACCCTGCCCTGTCTCTCTCCATCTCTCGCCCGCGTAGCTTCCACTTACCACCAGCGCGCCGCCTCTCCGCACCCCGCCGCTTTCATGCCTGTCGTTGGACGCCTGTGGGAACACCACCTGTTTCTTCTCAGGCCACGTGCTTTACTTTGTCTAGTTCATTTTGTAACCGTTACCTACAAGGGCAGGCTACCCCATTCGGATCACAGAATTAATTGAGACTTCGTACATTTTTAACAGCCCATTAGGACGACATACTGTACAAGCAGTAAGGCGAACTACAGGATGGCGTAGTTAAAACTAGACCCGCCGTCCATTTGAATTAGAATTCAGTATTCCGACTTCTGAAACAGAGTAAACAACTACGACAATGGACAGTTAATGCAGTAATCAATTGTTAGCATTATTCTGTCAGCATATCGGTTTACTTCAACAGTGAAGTTAGACGTTTCTCTTTGCGATATGCAAAATTACTTTCTCGATAGAAGAAAGAATTGAAATTGTGAAAGCATATGTGAAAACACTTTCGTTTAGCTCTCTGTTGCTCGCGCGGATGACACTCGTCATCCACATGACATTCCCGCTCAATTTTGTCTGACAGTCCTGGATTCAGTTCGCGCCGTTTTCATTACCTTTCTATTAACTCTTCGGCTGTTATCTCCAATCATTATTCGCTTTTCAGTTACGAAAGATACATTGCTTATGACATATTATTATAGACTGGAGGACACTGGTCATCCGTGCAAGCTATGTTACCGCAATGTGAAACAAAGTAAGTCTGTATTACTTTATTGCTTTCCTAGATCCAATCGATCTTTCATGTGCGTAAATTTAGACTTATTGGAACTGATTGCAGTTACCTTCCGTATTACCTAGTATTCTCTTCATTTTTTGATTGTGGAAGAAATTTCAAAGGCAAAAAGGTGTAGGACAGAGTTTCAAGAGATTCTAATGTACGGTTGGAATGGTTCAATGAGCTGAGTGATAAAGATGCTCACAGTGATAGGGCTGACTCAGAGACTGAGGATTGTGTTCGTGAAAGCGGTCATGATTCAGAAACAGAACAATAAGTGTCAGAAAATGATGAATATGAGTCACAGGAAGAAGTAACTCAAGAGGATGCAATTTTTTTTAGGGAAAGATGGACTAACTAAACAGAGGAAGAATAAATATCCTACCAATGTTAGAAGCACATCTTGTAATATTATTATGCATTTGCCTGGGCCAAAAAATCAAGCCGGTATAAAAAGGACAGAAATAGAAATTCTGAAATTGTTCTTGGATGAAAACATGATAAGCATTATGCACTAATACACTCCTGGAAATGGAAAAAAGAACACATTGACACCGATGTGTCAGACCCACCATACTTGCTCCGGACACTGCGAGAGGGCTGTACAAGCAATGATCACACGCACGGCACAGCGGACACACCAGGAACCGCGGTGTTGGCCGTCGAATGGCGCTAGCTGCGCAGCATTTGTGCACCGCCGCCGTCAGTGTCAGCCAGTTTGCCGTGGCATACGGAGCTCCATCGCAGTCTTTAACACTGGTAGCATGCCGCGACAGCGTGGACGTCAACCGTATGTGCAGTTGACGGACTTTGAGCGAGGGCGTATAGTGGGCATGCGGGAGGCCGGGTGGACGTACCGCCGAATTGCTCAACACGTGGGGCGTGAGGTCTCCACAGTACATCGATGTTGTCGCCAGTGGTC
The DNA here is from genome assembly GCF_021461395.2 of Schistocerca americana. Lineage (NCBI taxonomy): Eukaryota > Metazoa > Arthropoda > Insecta > Orthoptera > Acrididae > Schistocerca > Schistocerca americana. The sequence goes on along the minus strand of NC_060121.1, from coordinate 350,975,895 downwards.
GGCGGAAGGTGCACGTGCCCGTCGACCTGGGACCGGACCGCAGCGACGCACGGATGCACGCCAAGACCGTAGGATCCTACGCAGTGCCGTAGGGGACCGCACCGCCACTTCCCAGCAAATTAGGGACACTGTTGCTCCTGGGGTATCGGCGAGGACCATTCGCAACCGTCTCCATGAAGCTGGGCTACGGTCCCGCACACCGTTAGGCCGTCTTCCGCTCACGCCCCAACATCGTGCAGCCCGCCTCCAGTGGTGTCGCGACAGGCGTGAATGGAGGGACGAATGGAGACGTGTCGTCTTCAGCGATGAGAGTCGCTTCTGCCTTGGTGCCAATGATGGTCGTATGCGTGTTTGGCGCCGTGCAGGTGAGCGCCACAATCAGGACTGCATACGACCGAGACACACAGGGCCAACACCCGGCATCATGGTGTGGGGAGCGATCTCCTACACTGGCCGTACACCACTGGTGATCGTCGAGGGGACACTGAATAGTGCACGGTACATCCAAACCGTCATCGAACCCATCGTTCGACCATTCCTAGACCGGCAAGGGAACTTGCTGTTCCAACAGGACAGTGCACGTCCGCATGTATCCCGTGCCACCCAACGTGCTCTAGAAGGTGTAAGTCAACTACCCTGGCCAGCAAGACCTCCGGATCTGTCCCCCATTGAGCATGTTTGGGACTGGATGAAGCGTCGTCTCACGCGGTCTGCACGTCCAGCACGAACGCTGGTCCAGCTGAGGCGCCAGGTGGAAATGGCATGGCAAGCCGTTCCACAGGACTACATCCAGCATCTCTACGATCGTCTCCATGGGAGAATAGCAGTATGCATTGCTGCGAAAGGTGGATATACACTGTACTAGTGCCGACATTGTGCATGCTCTGTTGCCTGTGTCTATGTGCCTGTGGTTCTGTCAGTGTAATCATGTGATGTATCTGACCCCAGGAATGTGTCAATAAAGTTTCCCCTTCCTGGGACAATGAATTCACGGTGTTCTTATTTCAATTTCCAGGAGTGTATATACATCAGTGAAGTTCGTGGTAACTTCTCTAGGGAAAGGCATACTAATGAAACAGATGCGATAGAGGTCACAGCTTTCATTGGTTTGTTACATCTGTGTGGATCTTTGAGATGTTCTATGAAGAGTATATAGAAATTGTGGGATAACTCAAGGGGAAACGGACTTGAATCATATTATTTATGCATAAGTGAAAACCGATTCAAGTTTCTGTTGACATGTCTGACGTTTGATAATATCCGTGATAGAGGTGTTAGCAGAGAGATTGACAAGTTGGCTGCTATCACAGAGGTACTTAAACTGCTTACGAACAATTACCAAAAATATTTTTCACCTAGTGAATATCTCACTGTTGACGAACAGCTTTTGGCCTTTAGAGGAAACTGCCCGTTGAGGCAATATATTCCTAGCAAACCAGCAAAGTATGGATTAAAAGTGTTTGCTTTGGTTGATGTAAAACCAGCTTGCACTTTGAATTTAGAACCGTACGTCGGTAAGCAACCAGAGGGACCATGTAATGCCAGTAATTCAGCTGAAGGTATTGTTCTTCGAATGGTCGAACTGTTTCAAAAGTTAGAATATATTATAATTTGTACGAATATTACATCAGTCACAAATCAGTCATAAAGACCGTTCAAAGTATACAAATAGACCACTTGCTTTGTAGACGACACCTGTCATCCACGCGAATGACTATGTCACGAATTTTCGCGCGAGTAACGGAGGGTTGAGGGAACTCGGGAAATTTTCGGGGTCAAGTATCCGGATGGAGGACTACCAGCAAAGAGGGTAATACAGTCTGTATAAAAAATTGGCCCACCTACAGATCTGGCAAAAAGTAAAAAGACAAAGAATACCTTCAGTTCGCACACCAGAAGCTATTGCAGATATTCACCGAAGAGTTAGACACAGCCTACACGTAAATTGGCCTAACAGGCGCATGTAAGTAGCAGTTGTCAGTGGCTACTGAAATATTTAGAGTGAAGCCATATCGTGCGACGGTTGCGCAGCAGTTATGCGAGGATAACAGAAACGTGTAGATTAAGCATGGGCCTTTTGAATAACATCAACGATGATTTGTTATACCCTTTCCACTACGTCATGAGTGATGAAGCACGTCTTTAGTTGTCAGGAAAAGCATCTGGCAATGTAACAGACGAGAGGTCATTAATGTACACAAGGAAAATCAGTGGACCCAAGATGGAACCTTGAGGAAGACCACATGTAATTAATTACCAGTCAGATGAAGACTGACTGCTTGCTGCACAGGTATTTCGCAACGACACCCTTTGTTTCCTGACTCCCATTTCACAGCATTGCCGGTGAAACAATAATATTCGAATTTACTTAAGAGAATGTTGTGGTTCACACAGTCAGAGGCTTTTGACAGATCACTGAAAATGCCAGTAGCGTCTAATTTATTACCTAATAAAGTACATTCTCACTGTAAGTGTAAATAGCTTTCTCTATATCAGAAACCTTAAGAAAACGAAACTGTGACTTGGACAATATATTATTTGCAGTCAGATGCTTAAGGAGACGCTTGAACACAACCTTTTCAAATAGGAGGTTGTCCTGTTAAAAGACGGCAAGGTCATACTATGGTATGAGAGGTAGCACTTGAGGACTCAAGATATCCATGATGTAACGTTTTGCCGTCATTCCTCCCCGTCACTACCAGCCACGACGTAAAGTCGCACCAGATGGTTCCCCAAGAGTAACACTGCTGTGCCTGTCCAAAACATTGGAGGTATAGGTCCTCTTACCAGGTCACCAACGTACCATCTGACAATGGTCTTCGGAGTACTGCAGAAACTTAGTTCGTCGCTGAACACAATATCACATCGTTCAGTAGCGGTCCATACTTCCTGGTCACGACTCAACTCAAACGTAGCCATTTTTGTTGCGGTGCTAACCGCAGCTTAAGCATGAGTCAGCAGTTGCCTAGATCAGCTGCTGCTAGACTCCGACCAGTGATCCGGGATGACACAGAATGTTGCAGATGCAGCACACTGAATCGCGTTTCCACAGATTGCAAATCTGCTTCGTTCAGTAAAACACTTCCAACCTAGGCTCTTTCATGGCTTTCAAAATGGATCCCGGCTCGTATTGAGTCTTCAATAGATATTCCCGCAAAATCTTGCTGACATTATTATTCTACCTTACTGGGCCATCACATTGCGTTAAATGCAGAGTAGATCTTCTTTCATCATACTTTATGTAAATTCTATCAGAACTGTATATAAAGAATAGTTCAGTCGATTGAAACAACAGCAAACCAGCTGCAAAACACAGGTTTATTAAACCTTGACCACGGTTTCGACAGTTTTAAAACTGTCTACTTCAGAAGGTATTGTACATAGAATCACACATTATCTATCTCCGATGTAGGAGTCGTTGACTCTGTCTGGAACATGTGCGTGTCAACACAGAGGGTTTATGCTTTAATTGCTTTTTTTGTAATATCTTAGATGTGTGTGCTTGGAGATGGAGTTATACTTGTAGATATATTCGGTATGCAGTTTCCATCTTTCGGGATCCAATTTCGTTCGTTTTTTACTCGATTTCATTATCTGTAAATAGTTTCACTTAGGTAAGCAAATGGTGGAACTTTTTCAGTTTTGCCACATTTTGTCTCTATGAATTTTTGTGCTTGTTTTCGCACGTCACGTGCCTACTCTTCAAAAAAAAATACCAAGAGAGAGACTTTTTCTGCCGTTTCTTTCTGGGGCTCAATCTGATTTTCGCATTTTGTAACGTACACATGCAGTGCCGTGGGTTGACAACGCACACACTTCATACGCCGCGATCGCAGTGGACGCACATTTATTGCTCCAAGATAACCCGTTTCAACAGTCTTATGCTGCCATTATCTGATCCATGGGAAATACAAAGATAATTGGCGGGCGGGGGGGGTGGGGTGGAAGGATATATGACAGATTGGATTTATAAAATATACAATATTCCGACCACCTCACAACCAGTGAGGCTTGCATCCGCCTCTGGATTAGATGAATTTTGAAATAATTTCAACACCGCATGTTTTTTGGGCGTGTCCTCCCCCTCCCCCCCCCCCTTTCTCCTTGGCATACTTCGCGGGACCGCTCCAGGTCTGGCCGGTTTAGCAATCGCGTTCACACCGGTGAAATTCTCTTCATTTTGCTTTCGTACTGCTTTGTTAATAAAGGATGCTGGTTTTTTCAGTTTTGTTGTTGCTGTTGTTTTCGCACTGACGATAAGCAGATAGTATGTATTTAGTTTAGATTTTATATGGAGCATAAGCTGATGCTAATTTTATTTGTATGACCAGGTGGCATTCCTGATTGTTACATCGAGCATTTTGAAAAAGCTAGCTTTCTTTGATGGCGCTGCTATTCATTTCTTGAAACCGCCGAATGCGATGATTTAGCATGTACTACGTAAGCCAAACAGCGGCGAGACAAATAACTCGCGGGTCTGCCGCCTCTGTGTTAACACTCCACTGGCAACATAGTTCTATGCAGCTAACTTGTGACAATTATGTTCACCGACAGCTTACATGGACGATACCAGGATTTTAACCGTGGTTTCTATCATTTGTGTGCATTTTATCGACTGGAATTTTATCAAGACATGAGTATGTGGGGAGTGATGTAATGTAAAATGGCCGTATTTTAGTAAGTTCCAGAAGGAACGTGGAATATTTTATATATACGTCATACGGATTGTACTCTCCCCCATCCCAAGTCCCCCCTCCGCCACCCCGATTACCTTTGTTTTCCACTTTAATCAGATGATGGCAGCATATGACTGTGGAAATCGGTCACCTTGGAGCAATAAATGCATCTGCACTGCGATCGCGGCGTATGAAGTGTGAACATTGATTTTCGGATGATGAAATGTCGTGAGTTGAGATTGCTAAATCGTCTACGGATACTAGAGAATCTGTAGATAACGTACCTTTGCCTGAAGTAATTGGCTGGTCGTCTACGACTGATTCAGGTTTGCTACGTACTTTATCAGTGCCTTTAGTGATCGCTCTCAGGTCTTCTCAGCGTGGTTGATCAATAGCGCGCGTCCGTGTGTCCTGCCGTGTTGTTGTTCCCATTTTCTGGGCAACGTTGCGCCGAGCGAACTAGTCGTCTGCCAGTGTTGCCGTTACGAGTAATCGCTGCCTCGTCTCCAACCGGACTGTGGAGTACACTGCAGGTCTCCTGTCCTGACACCCACTGTGCCCTTTCACACACTTTTCTTCTTTAGAGCCCTCACCGATATAACAAGAAACGCAGATTCTCTCACCGTTTTCGACCTTTGGTGGATGTGATGGCCGACGAGTTATTAATATAACGAGTGCCGGATCCTAACCCTTTTTCGGACTGAAACCTCCGTCCGTGATTATTAGATTACCTGAATCTTTATTTCGATAGACTCCTGAATTATGCTGTCCCAGAAACGTGTTTGCACTAAGACACTGGTCTCATCATATTTCCTTTCACGATTATATTAGAGGCAGTTTATATGTTGATAGCAGGTCTCAATGCTAGGGGGACTGAAAGAAGTCCATGGAGGATTCCCAACAACAAACTATATTTACCAGGCATCGAAGCAACGAACACTGATAATAGCACAGATATGCAATGATATTATGGCTTCAAATAATAAATAAAGTCAAAAATTCAGAAAAAAACTTGCAAAGCAATAAGCGTTACGTTTAAGAATATATACATTAAATTAAGATAACTGGCAGTGATTTCCTTCAATAAAAGAGAGTTTTTTTTTTTTTTTAACTTGGAACTTATGCTTTAGTTTGTAACAAAACTTAGTTACAAAATACAGTTTTCTATAAGTAATTTAAAAAATGAGAAAGTAAAAAACGAGATGTTTTAAGGAAAGACTCTACAGATATTCTACTTGTTCAGTGCAAATACTATAGACAATATTATTTGACAGAGAACTGACAAATCTGGCGACTCCTGAAGGGTTTGGAATTCTTTAAATAGTTTAAAACACCAAAAACATTATTTACAAGCTACAGTTTTAAAACCAGAAAAAAATTCAATTACAATGCTGCTCAAAATTAGCAGCCTTCCGCGGTCGTAGACCCACTTAGTTGCACTGGTCACGCGACAACGCGTGAGGGGCAACCCAACCGGCTTAGAAAACAAGTAGTTCCTTCTACAGCATACCAAAAAAACTATTAAAACATGGCCCGCTTTAGGCCAATTGCGAAGCCAGCCAACCTTTTGCACGCCAGATGTTAAATCAGATATTAACGTACAGCCTTGCAAACAGCCAATAAGCCCGAAGTTCTTAAAGCAGATTGCAATACTTTAAAGCACATTTTCATTGTAACTTTAACCATCAAATGCTATCAGTAGGAAGCTTGTTGAAACACTCTAGCAGTGCGCAAAGCAGTAAAAGCACAGTTCATTATAGGGATAAGATAAAATTACACCTTTAGAACTACAACTAAAATGGCATTGCGTTATTTGAGCTGCTTGCACACACAGTTGAGCAGAGGTAACGAGTACGTAATCAAGTGCTGCAAGAGCAACTTTTTCCGATAATTTGGTTAATTCACAATTAAGAGTACACACGCTTGCATTCAATACAGCATACTTCAAAAAACGTAAAAGACTTTACCACAGCCGCGCCTAAGGCGCCTTGCCAGGCATTGTGCTTTTAATAAATAGTTATTACTCCAGAAAAAATTTCCGGACGCAAGTGCTACACAGTTTGAACAATTTTCACACCTTTCGTAAGTTACACAAAGTGCGATTCCCACCTGTTTATCAAAAACATGTCCTATTGAAAATATTTTGAGGTCTGGCCTGCTCAATGAGTAAATTTTTAAAGAGCCGCGGTATTTTGACCGTGCAAAGGTAGCATAATCATTAGCCTCTTAATTAGTGGCTGGAATGCAGGCTTGACGAGAAATCAACTGTCTCTTAATAAATGTTTGAACTTTTAAGTCAAAAGGCTTAAATTTAGGACGAGAAGGCCCTATAGAGCTTAACGTTTTACTTTTATATAGTTTTTTGTTGGTCTTTCTATATTTAATGATAATGTTTTGTTGGGGTGACATGAAGAATAAATAAACTCTTCATTATTATATCATTGATTTATGTTTGTTGCTTTGATCTGTAGTTTATGATCATAAGATTAAGTTACCTAAGGGATAACAGCGTAATTGTTTTTGAGAGCTCATATCGACAAAGCAGATTGCGACCTCGATATTCGATTAAGAAAAATCTTGGGTGCAGGAGCCCAATAATTAGGTGTGTTCGACCTTTAAATTCTTACATGACCTGACTTCAGAGCGGTGTGAGCCACGTCGGTTTCTATCCAAATATTATTTACCTGTATTAGTACGAAAGGACCATATGGTTGAAATATTTTTATATCATAAATTAATATTAATTAATTACTATTTTACAAATTAATGTGTTGAATTTAGAATTCATTTATGTAATTTTTTCTGCAAATATTACTTATACTTAATGATTTATTTATGTTTGTTTTGAATTTTCTTTTCTGGTTAATTGTGTTTTGATTAGTGTGGCTTTTTTAACTGTATTAGAGCGGAAGGTTTTGGGTTACATTAAAATTCGAAAAGGTCCAAATGAAGTAAGATTTCTAGGGGTTCCTCAGCCTTTTATTGGATGCTATTAAATTAATTTGTAAGGAGCAGCCAATTCCTATTATGTCTAATTACACTCCTGGAAATTGAAATAAGAACACCGTGAATTCATTGTCCCAGGAAGGGGAAACTTTATTGATACATTCCTGGGGTCAGATACATCACATGATCACACTGACAGAACCACAGGCACATAGACACAGGCAACAGAGCATGCACGGTGTCGGCACTAGTACAGTGTATATCCACCTTTCGCAGCAATGCAGGCTGCTATTCTCCCATGGAGACGATCGTAGAGATGCTGGATGTAGTCCTGTGGAACGGCTTGCCATGCCATTTCCACCTGGCGCCTCAGTTGGACCAGCGTTCGTGCTGGACGTGCAGACCGCGTGAGACGACGCTTCATCCAGTCCCAAACATGCTCAATGGGGGACAGATCCGGAGATCTTGCTGGCCAGGGTAGATGACTTACACCTTCTAGAGCACGTTGGGTGGCACGGAATACGTGCGGACGTGCATTGTCCTGTTGGAACAGCAAGTTCCCTTGCCGGTCTAGGAATGGTCGAACGATGGGTTCGATGACGGTTTGGATGTACCGTGCACTATTCAGTGTCCCCTCGACGATCACCAGTGGTGTACGGCCAGTGTAGGAGATCGCTCCCCACACCATGATGCCGGGTGTTGGCCCTGTGTGCCTCGGTCGTATGCAGTCCTGATTGTGGCGCTCACCTGCACGGCGCCAAACACGCATACGTCCATCATTGGCACCAAGGCAGAAGCGACTCTCATCGCTGAAGACGACACGTCTCCATTCGTCCCTCCATTCATGCCTGTCGCGACACCACTGGAGGCGGGCTGCACGATGTTGGGGCGTGAGCGGAAGACGGCCTAACGGTGTGCGGGACCGTAGCCCAGCTTCATGGAGACGGTTGCGAATGGTCCTCGCCGATACCCCAGGAGCAACAGTGTCCCTAATTTGCTGGGAAGTGGCGGTGCGGTCCCCTACGGCACTGCGTAGGATCCTACGGTCTTGTCGTGCATCTGTGCGTCGCTGCGGTCCGGTCCCAGGTCGACGGGCACGTGCACCTTCCGCCGACCACTGGCGACAACATCGATGTACTGTGGAGACCTCACGCCCCACGTGTTGAGCAATTCGGTGGTACGTCCACCCGGCCTCCCGCATGCCCACTATACGCCCTCGCTCAAAGTCCGTCAACTGCACATACGGTTCACGTCCACGCTGTCGCGGCATGCTACCAGTGTTAAAGACTGCGATGGAGCTCCGTATGCCACGGCAAACTGGCTGACACTGACGGCGGCGGTGCACAAATGCTGCGCAGCTAGCGCCATTCGACGGCCAACACCGCGGTTCCTGGTGTGTCCGCTGTGCCGTGCGTGTGATCATTGCTTGTACAGCCCTCTCGCAGTGTCCGGAGCAAGTATGGTGGGTCTGACACACCGGTGTCAATGTGTTCTTTTTTCCATTTCCAGGAGTGTATTTACTTTATTGTTTATCTCCCGTTTTTAATTAAACAATGTCTTTGGCTGTTTGGGTTACTTTTCCCGATTTAATTTACATGTGTTCCTTTTCTTAAGCCGGCCGGTGTGGCCGAGCGGTTGTAGGCGCTTCAGTCTGGAACCACGCGACTGCTACGGTCGCAGGTTCGAATCCTGCTTCGGTCATGGATGTGTGTGATGTCCTTATGTTAGTTAGGTTTAAGTAGTTCTAAGTTCTAGGGGACTAATGACCTCAGATTTTAAGTCTCATAGTGCTCAGAGCCATTTGAACGTTTTCTTACTTTTTTTATGTTGTAGTAGATTAGGTGTTTATACCGTAATGATTGCTGGTTGATCTTCTAACTCATATTATTCTGTATTAGATTCTTTACGTTCTGTTTCCCAAACAATTACATATGAAGTTAAATTACGCAATAGGCACAGGTAGTACTTGTAAGTACAGCGACACCCACAGGGCGGGCAACTCCCACACAAACGAGGCAGTACATCTAATGTACTACAGCTCAACGTGATAGTAATAGCGTCGCTCAACAGTTAATCGTACAAGAACGATCCTGGAAGGGGAAACAGCATACCCAGCAGAGTTAACACAGCTGAAGGCGGCAGCGGCAGACCGAAGTCTTGGCTCGGTAACAGCATTCAGACGGCTGTATTCAGCCTCTGCACGGCTAAGCTGTCTTTCAGACGTAGCAGAGCCCCAGTCCCGCTATTAGCGTCAAGTCCCACGTCGTCCATCAAGAGTGTTTCTTCCGTACTCGGCCAAAACAAACTCCGGGCTCGTACGACCCGTCACTGACCACGGCACGATCAGTACTGCCACGACGATGACTGACAGGGTCACTGCCCTCTGTCGGTAACCAGCGTAACTTCAACGACCTCTCGCTGCTGCGCCGACCCCCATATCCAACCGTTTCGCGCGCGCCTTAAATAGGTGATTGCGACCAATCACACCGCGGCAAAGCGAGGGCACAAGAGAGAGCCGACACACTAATCGTTTTTTGTTTTTGTTTTTGTTTACTTGGCCTTTGAGTGTGTACTCAACTTAGCCATAAGCAACACATAGTGACAATGTACACATAATTGAATAAACAAATACAGAAATGCAGATTTACAAGAATTAAAAGCTTAACTGTTACAGTTTTGTACATAATGTTTTAAAAATTGAATTGAATTGAATTGGAAAATGATTAAAAGTGTCTTGGCTTACAATTCACACCAATTCTGAAATATCTTCATCAGCAAGACATATTTATAATTTTGTACACCATTAAAACCTACAGATTGTAACCAGTGCTCTTGATGAAGTTAACTATCACTTTATATAGACGAACGTCTTTAGTACACAACAGAGAAGAAGCTGATTGAGGAAGATGGTAGCCCGTACTCAGCAATGTCTTCAGAAAGACCAACCGTTCACGGTCAAATTTGGGGCACATAAATAAGATGTGGTTGACATCAGCTTCCGACTCAGGATCACACTCACATGCTGGTGAACTGTAAACGTTGATCCGATGTAGATGTTGTGGGAAAGACGCATGATTGAAGCGGAGTCTTGTGATGGTAGAAATCGTGGATCGGTCCAGATGTGTTCTCATGAACCACGGCTGTGAAGGAATCCGAGGTTGTAGCACTGCGTAATAACCGCCTTTTGTCTGTTGAGAAACGCTCCACATTTCCTGCCATTGTTGTCTTGCGTGATCCTTGACTTCACGTAAGTAGTCTGTATAAGGAAGGTGCAGATCCAGGACGGTGCCTAAGGTGGCCGCTTGTTTGGCTAACGCATCAACTTCATCATTATAGAGGATACCAGAGTGGGAATGTACCCACAACAAATGGATCGTCCGTCCCGTGCGTGCGCTGCGAATATATTCAGATATCACATCCAAGATATAACTGTTGGTTGCTTTGTTCCATCGACTGTACTGAATGTTTTTAAGGCCGCTTTACGAGTCAGATACTATCAATATCTTGGGGAAGGAAGTGCTAGAGACAAACTTAAGTGCTTCCAAAACTGCCACTGTCTCCGCCGTAAAAATAGAAGTGCTCGTAGGCAGTTTGAAGGTTTTGCGGATCTGGATCTGAGGGCAGAAAAAAGCGCATCCTGTACACTCTTCTTGCGGAATTTTGGAGCCATCTGTATATATACAGAGAAAACCCGGCCATTGTGCTTGAACGAGACGATTGAAGCCAACGTTGACATTAGTACTGTCCAGCCAGGACGTACTTAAATAATGGACTGGGATCTGGGAGCAGAGCGTTTGAAGATCATGTTCAAAAACAGGTAGATGCGCTGAACGCCATATAGAATGAATGACAGGTGACCAAGTGTCAAAGCTGGCACAAACGGCTGGCACTTTATTCCTTCTGTGGGATGCAATCCACAGTCGATAAATGCAGTCTCTGCTTTGATAGACGGAAATGTCCATAATGGCCATGCCTCGAATGTAGAATTTGTCCGATAACATTTGGCGCCTAATGCTCAAGGGCATCTCCCCTGCTTCTATTAAAAGGGCGTTGGTGGGCGTCGATCGCATGGCTCCGAGACAGGTACGAATGGCTCTATATTGAAGAGTATCTAATTTGGAGAGATGAATCTTTGACGTAGTGTGGTAGAATTGACAGCCATAGTCTAATCGAAATCGAATTATCCTTCGGTACATGGTGAGTAAAACACTCTGGTGGGCTTCCCACCAGACACGAGTGAGTGACCTGATTACATTTAAACCTTCATCACACTTGGTAACGGTGGATCGGATGTGGGGCGCCCAGCTTAACCGAGAGTAAAAAATCATCCCCAGTAATCGAACGTGAGATTTTATTTGGAAGATGTACTTGCCACAGGTAATGTGATCTTCAGTGCGAGCTGTCGTCGACTTGGAGAAGGGAACGACTGCTGATTTCTCAGCCGAGATCTCCAGCCCATTGATAGAGAGCCACTCATCGATGTGTGCGATGGTTGCGGTTAATGCCGTTTTGGCCTGAAGATATGAAGCAGCAGTAGAATAAACACATAAATCATCAGCATACTGTGGGATTTTTGTGGGGGGATTAAGTATGCGTTCTAGGTCGTGCGTATATAGAGTATACAGGAGAGGACTTAAAACTGCACCTTGCGGCAAGCCCTGGGAGACATAAAAAGGTCCGATCATGGTGCCTTTGAAACGGACGTAGATCGTTCTTTGAGTAATCAGGGTCTGATACCGCAGATCATCCGTGAAGGAATTCCGAATCCTGCCAGCTTGTCCAAGAATATCGGTATTTGTACGTGATCATGTGCACCCTTAACGTCAAGAAAAGCTGCCACTACTGTCTCTTTCGTTTGAAAGGCTGACGTGATATCCGTATTAAGCAAAAACAGGTTATCCTTGGTCCCTTTGCCTTTTCTGAAGCCGTATTGACTCCGAGGCAACAAATTACTTTTTTCAAGCCACCATTCTAGTCTCCTTTTTACCATTCGTTCCAGTGTTTTTGCAACACACGACGACAAGGCAATAGGTCTATAATTAGTACCGACATTTGGATCTTTACCACTTTTGAGAATTGGAATTATTACTTTTGTCTTCCATGTTGATATGAGGTCTTTCTTCATCCAGTACTGAATAAAAATGTTCAAGAGAAAGTCTTTCGCTTCTACAGGCAGGTGTGCAAGCATTGAGTAGTGTATATGATCAATGCCAGGGCAACTGTCGCTCGATACTTTAATAGCTTCGTTGAGTCCTTCTTTAGAGAAAGGACGAAGGAGAACATGATAGCGGTCTTCTTCAGCAGGGAACCGATGGTTTAAAAATGGTACCGTGGGAGGAGCGATTGTATCTATGAATTCCTCTAACCAGGCCGTGGTAGCAGGAGGGGAGGAAGACAGTCTTCTTGTTCTAAAAGCTTTTATTTTATGCCAGATGCTTGCCATACTGGTTTCATTATTTAGGGACAGGCTAAATTGTTTCCAACTGTCCTTCTTGGTTTTCTTCAGGAATTTGTTAACTCGCGCATTCACTTTTTGCACAGCCAAGAAGTTGTCCAATGAAGGATTCTGACGATAGATTTTCAAGGCTAGTCATCGCTTCGCAACTTCCCGAGAGCATTCAGAATTCCACCAAGGAGGAGAACGGTACTTCATTACTGTAAACTCTTTTTTCTTATGGATGCTGATGCCAGCTGCGACGTTCATAGCATTGAGTAAAACTGGGTATGCATCTTCGTCCCGTAAGTCACGTCTCGTATTTGCGAGTGCCCGCCGAACCGTTTCCTTATAAGAGGCCCAATTGGCTTCCTTGATTTTCCACGTACTATTAGAGTAACAGATGTGCGTATTATCGAAGTTGATGTTAATGTGAAACTCTATTGGGAGATGATCGGATCCCATTGAATCCTTTTTAACGCACCAATTAGATATTTCAGTAAAGCAGGGGGTGCAAAGAGTTACATCAACTGCGGAGGGTCTACGGAGAGGTGAAGCTATCATAGTAGGAGAGCCATCGTTGAGTATCACTAGGTTATTATCTTCGATAACGCTTATCAAGGTCCTGCCGTTCCTGTCTGTCACGTCTCCTCCCCACGCTACATGGTGGGCATTCACGTCTCCAGCTACGATAAAGGGAGGACGAAGCTGACTTATTGATTGTCTCCAGTCATCTTCCACGATACTGTGGTGGGGAGCGTTATACAACAAGGCAACTGTAAAGGTTTTGTGGGCAGTTCGTATCTCCACAGAAACTAATTCAAGATTGGTGACAGGTACGTGTAATGGGTGTGCTAGATGCGGCAGCGAAGTTTTTACCAGTATAGCTACGCCGCCCCACCCACTGAGACGGTCTTCCCTTACTATAGAATAATTTTGAAAGCGAACAGTTCGTTCGAATTTGAACCAAGTTTCACATAACAGAACGATATCAGGCTGACTTACGAACAGTTCTCGTTGCAAGCTTTCTCTATTAGAATTAGCCGATCTCGCATTCCACTGCAATACTTTTAAAGCCGCCATAATTTAGGGAGAGAGAGATTGAAATATGCCAGTAACGAGGTGCCGAATACCGAAATTGTTCATAGCACTATTTTGTCTCATGTTTTGCACGACAATATCAATCACATTTATTATCTTCTCTGTAAGTTCAGCATGACCTTGAGGCTGTCGTTGATTCGGCGCTTGTGGGTTTGCTAATCTGTCAGCAGCAGGCTGGTATGGAATTTGGCTGATAGGAGTGAATGAATGTTGCATGGGATATAACAGGCTGCGGTACTGAGACCACTCACGAACGTTACTTTGGTTGTTTACTTGCGCCTGCCGCCGGAGAGGCCGGTAAGTGACATGTGTCTGCTGGGGCACAGTTGCACACTGAGTTGCGTCCCCACTTCCGCGTTGTTGACTCTGCATGCTTGCGGCTGGCAGCGGCGGGAAGAGTTGTGGGTTTTGAAAGTCCGGAGAGCTCAAATTTGTTGGAGCAGGAATGATTGGAGCCGGCAAGTGAAGTTGCTGAACCCCGGTGACAGATGCATTGGTTGGCATAAGAGCAATAGACAGCGCATCCCTGAAGTCAACGTTGTTGAACGTAGCTAATTCTTGAGCTCGTCGCCGTATATGGTATTCCGGGCAGGAACGGTCCGTGGATGCGTGTTGTCCCCCGCAATGAGCGCAAATAGTGATAGGTGAGACACAGGATTCAACATTATGTGGACCACTACATTTAATGCATCTCATCTGAGATCGACATTGTTTGCTGATGTGCCCGTAACGAAGATAATTAAAGCACTGCCTGACAGTTGGTACATAAAGGTCTACGGGACATCTTGTTCGGCGAATAGACACGGCTTCCGGTAGGGTTTGAGAGTCGAAGGTTAACAAACAGGTCTGCAATTTAACGATTTGGTCTTTACCATACCTCTTCGTAAACCTCCGAACGCCTACAACAGGGAAGGGAGATTGTACGACTTCCAAAATCTTCGCTTCTTCAAGGTTGGTGTCTACTTTCCTGATTACTCCCAGCTTATGGACAACAAAGGAAGGAATGTAAGCTTCTATATTTTTTGACTTTAATACCTTACTGGTAACTAGGAAATTAGCCTTGTCTGGGGTTTCCAGTTCCACCTTAACGTTTGTTTTTCCTGCTGAAGAGATGTTAAGTATAGAATTCTTCACTTCTGGCAAGGAAATATGCAATAATTTCCCTAGTGCCATAGGGTGCAAGCAGCCTAAGTTTTTGTCCAAACATTCCATGTAAACTATGAATGGTCCCCTATCTGTATGTTTGTAAAAGTTGAGAGACCTCGGAGTAGGTGCAGGTCCCACAGGAGGGGTGTTAGTAGCAGCATGTTGGTTAGGAGTGAGCCCAGAAGCAGGGGTTCAGCTACATTTGGAACGTCAGTTACAGGTAAGAGTTGATTAGCGTCTGCTATGAAGGTTTTGGAATTTCTTAAATCCAGACTGACCTCACTTTGTCGCTTGTTTCTCGTAGCGGAGATACTGGAGGAATCCCGTTCCGATAAATCCATATGCTCTTCTGCCGGCTGTATTCCAGATTCTTCCCTGAACAACTGCTAACGAGTGGCTGATCACAGCCGTCGTGTTGTCCAATTTAGTTTCTGGAGGAGCTGGTAAGGGTGCTGCATCTGGATGTAGCCGCTGGGCAGGTGGTTGTTGTTGATGTTGTCCCATAGCGGCGTCGAAGTCACGACCCCCCTCTCCATACACCCCACCATACATGGCGGGGCTTGCTGTCACCGATAGTAATGTCAGGTGTTAATGTGCCTAACAGAGAACCGTACCAAACGAAAGCTGTTACGCGCGTGCACTAGTAGGTAAACACAAGCGTCACACGGAAGAGCGACCGCGTAGCACGTCTTAACACTTCCGCGTCTGTAAGTGAACCTGACACTAATCGTTCTAGAGATAAGTTACGGCTCGGCAGTGTTCAGCGACAACTGATTTGCTTGGTTGTTTCAATCGAGTGTGTCGCTAATTTTCTTTGAGCTCTCTTTGACTGTGTTAATAACATTATAAAGAAGATATCTTAGTCAAGGCAGCGAAATACACGGGATGCCCTTTCTCTGTAGGAGTCTACCGATCTTTCCGGATGTTGGGCTATCAGAAGACATATAAGCGACTTTAGGCTGGTCCTCCTCCGTCTCATTCTCTCTCTCTTTCTAATGCGTTCTTCATTTTGGCTGCAACGTCCGTTCAGTGTGACTCTCTGAGTTCCTATTCCTTCAAAATACTACACGCTGTGGCGTTCTGAACACCCTAGTCTACCGTGATAAAATCGTTTCAGACGCTGAAAATTTGCCTTTGGAACTAAGCAACCTCCGAAATGTCTTCCGGCAAAATGGCTAACCACCAGGCATCACCGATCATTTCTGGCGAGACTTTAAAGAAAATCGCCACCGAAGAAGAGGGTAAGAAACTTGTGTTTTTGTATTTCCTTGTGGCTCATGCTACGTAGGCCAAACAGTACGCACTGTGGAGCAACGCCGGACGGAACACGAGAGGTGCTTACGATTACGCTAGCTGAAAAAATCAGCCGTTGCAGAACACGCTTTAGAAAATCGACACCGTATTCTATTCGACAAAACGTCCGACATGAGGACGAATGGATTTTGGGATAGCGTTATAAAAGAGGCCACAGAAATAAAAATATCTGAAAACACCATCAGTGAAGACAGCGTTTTGCAGCTCAGCACAGCCTGGGACCCGGCCGTCGCGAGTTGAAGCGGACGCGGGACGAAAATATTACCACAGTTGGCGAAGAAAAGAGCACCAGTGACGTCACAGCCAGCAGCGCGACTATATGGGCGCGAGTCAACGGTGACACGGAAATCATTTACCACTTGACAATAGCCGACGGATCTTAACCACCTGCCGTGGCTGGAAGACCCACAAGATTTTATTAATTACTATACATAACTGCTGTAATTCTTCGGCGAGGCTCACCTTATCTAAAAAAGTTCGAGCTCTATGGGCCAGAGTCATTAACATCGAATTCCTTGTGATGGATGGCGATGGATCTGTCGTCCCCGGATTTCTTTCTGTGGGGAAAGTTGAAGCATATTTGCTGTCGTGATCTACCGACAACGCCAGACAACATGCGTCAGCGCATTGTCAATGCATGTGCGAACATTACGGAAGGCGAAGTACTCGCTGTTGAGAGGAATGTCGTTACACGTATTGCCAAATGCATTGAGGTTGACGGACATCATTTTCAACACTTATTGCATTAATGTGGTATTTACAGGTAATCACGATGTAACAGCATGCGTTCTCAGAAATGATAAGTTCACAAAGGGACATGTGTCACACTGGAACAACCGAAATAAAATGTTCAAACGTACCTACGTTCTGTATTTTAATTTAAAAAATCTACCTGCCGCAGTCAGAGTAACTTGTGTAAAAAGATAGAGCGTGGAATATATGCAACAAGTAATTATGGACATCGGATGTAAATGCTACTCTGAGATGAAGAGGTTGGCACAGGAAGTTTTTTTTCTATGTATGTGTGTGTTTGCGGTGGGGAGGGGAGGGAGGAGGGTGGGGCTTCAGACTATCTGGAAAACAAATGACCCCGAAATAAATGGTTTCTAAGCTTGATTTCCAAGTCTCTCTAACGCGCCGCGAACCTTGGATGACAATAGGGATAACTTTCCGACTACTTCAGTTAGTTCTTCATGTTGCTGAGCAACAATCGTACAAGTTTTTTTGAAGGAACAACCGCCGTTTGACTGTTTTATTGTTTATTTAAGTACAATCAAGATTTCGTCGTGTATTGCCATTTTCAAGTATTTGATTTTGTGTGCAGTACACTTAACATGTTGTCAAGCACTAAGTTTGCCATAAATTGGAGCTTGACAACATGTTAAGCGTGCTGTAATAAATGTTAAAGACATAAAATCAAATACTTGGAAATGGCGTGAAAGGCCGAAACCTAGGATGTATGAAAATAAACAATAAAACATTCAGATGGCGGTGTGTTCCTTTAAAATATACTTTAATTAGATTAGACGCGTAATAGCACATGCAACGACTTGTCATTGGCAGATGCAGCGATCATATGGGCAGCCAGGCAGTTAAGACACCAGAGTCGGCACTGGCAGAGCAAGTCAGCGCCAGTTTCGATTACAGATTGTCATCCGCGCTGACATTTCCAGTTTAGAGTGTGCAATCGCGCAACAGATTGCGTGACGTGGAGTAGCGCCAGCGTGGCGAATGCAAATGTCACGAAACGATGTAGGCCTATATAACACCGAAATAACGTACCTAGATAAGGAATCACGCAATAGGGAATCAACGAAATTTGCTCAGATGATAGGCAAGTGGATCTCGTGAGATACATATACGACTCCATGTAGATTATATGAAACAGGGAGCAGCAGTTCATCGTAGGTCACTGGAGCAACGAAGAGTGACAAACGATTGGGAAAAAAAGCGCGCATTAGTGATAGTCATTGTTTACTAGAGAGCGTTCAAAACAGTTCCACAATGTCACCTACTGAAAAAAGCGCGGACTGCCGAACCAGCTTTCCGAGCAGATTGCTCTGGTCTTAGCAGATACAAAACAAAGGTTTTAGACGCGACAACATTTTCCCCGAGGCTGTTATTAAATGTATTTCTAATACGTCAAACTGTAATTTGTATTTCCAAACTGCTGCAGGACTGTGGATGCTAGTGGAGCGACCACATGACATAGTTTCAGTTAAGGCAGATTTACTGGGAGAATTCTCAGGATGTGTAGTCCATTCGCGAATGAGGTACCACGTTCGTCCAGTACTTACTGCTCGTCAGTTTGGGATCCGTTCCAGATAGGACTGACAAACGGGGAAGATCCAAAGAAGAGCAGCACGTTTCGTTGCAGGTTCATTTAATAAGTACAAAAGTGTCACGAAGATGATCAGAAAATTCCAGAGGCTGACCCTACAAGTGAGGCGTTGTTGCATGTGCTGAATCTTCTTGTCGGATCTGCATCCGGATCATACAGTCATCTAGAGACGCGTCCGAGATGGCATAAGACCTCCTTGCCAACGTCAGGAGGATCCCCGTGTGATGTTACGATGAATATCAACTCGTTTATCTTGATACCGGTCCGTATGCACTAGTCTGCTATAACCACTGTATCCTAAAGTCGTATTGTCCTTTCTATCAATCAATATGTTGCGCTATAGAGAGCTTCCGTTTCCGGACGTGTTGGCCACAACCAAGGCATACAGACCGATATTTAAAAGCAAAGAGTTATCCGCTATACTAACGCACAGGGTTCCTGAGGAGCTTGATAAGGAGGGCTTATGCCATCTCGGAAGCGGAAAGCTTGAGA
This sequence comes from Schistocerca americana, assembly GCF_021461395.2. Classification (NCBI taxonomy): domain Eukaryota; kingdom Metazoa; phylum Arthropoda; class Insecta; order Orthoptera; family Acrididae; genus Schistocerca; species Schistocerca americana. The sequence continues at coordinate 350,956,445 of NC_060121.1, read as the reverse complement.
CGCTACCTGGAACACTGTAAACTCGTGTTCAAGCAGAATGGCAACAGATACAGATCCATCATACCTTCGAGGTTGGATCTTCTCCGGAACCAGTACAGTATGCATGTCGATCGCTCGCTTTGCTGCCTCTGTTGGGGGCGTATCTTCAACGATAGGAAGGATTTAAAACATAACTTCAAAAGTGTACTCCGTCCGCCGCCAAGATCAGAGAGCTCCTTGGCTTGGTAACAGATGACCTCGGGTTAAGGAAGTACGGCGTTCACAAAATTCCTTGTCATCGTAAGAAAAAAAAAACCGCGCAATACACAACAGATGTATTGATATTGAGCATCATCTCAGCATAAGATTATTACAACCTAAGAAATCTCTGCGACGGATCACGACGAGACACAACAGTTGACACTAGTTGCCCATGCGTGTCGTTGTGGGGCTGTGTCCTAAAGTAATCAGTCGAAATTAGACTAAGCGACAACATTACAGAGACAAGTTTGGAAATCCTTTAAAAAGCACCGGTCTTTGATTCGACCGGTAGGAGGTATTGAGAGAGTTACACGATAGCGATTCATCGTTTTTTTTTCAGTTTTCACCACTGTATCACTGTTAACTTCACTTAAGTCATCGGCACACGGGACGAGTTACCTAACGTTGACGTGACGCTCTATGAATTTTGTAACGTCACTTCCTACTACTTCACGCTGAGAAGCCTTTTCGTCACGTGAAACACAAAATTAGTTTTGCAATATTCCAGCGACGCGTCACGTGAAGTAGAGCCAGTAGGGAGCAACAACGCTTCTTACGTCACAAGCAGAAAGCCTGAGGCCCGTAGAAAGCAAGACGCCATATTGTACTTGTCTTGTTCAGAAGAAGCCCATATTAGGTGGATTTTATGTTATATCTTATACCCCACGAATATATGCTGTTTCCAAGCACCAGCACACTGAATATCTCGAGAAAGAATAGTTATCTGTAAGATCTGTTGTACACTGAAGCGCCAAAGAAACTGGTATAGGCATGCGTTTTAAACTACAGAGATATGTAAACAGGCAGAATACGGCGCTGCGGTCAGCAACGCCTATATCAGACAACAAGTATCTCGCGAAGTTGTCAGGTCGGTTACCGCTGCTACAATCGCAGGTTATCAATATTTAAGTGATCCTGAACGTGGTGTTACAGTCGGCGCGCGAGCGATAGGAAATAGCGTCTCCGAGGTAGCGATGAAATGGGGATTTTCCCGTACGACTATTTCACGAGTGTACCGTGAATATCAGGAATCCGGTAAAACATCAAATCTCCGACATCGCTGTGGCCGGGAAAGGATCCTGTAAGGACGGGACCAACGACGACGGAAGAGAATCGTTCAACATGACAGAAGTGCAACTTTCCGCAAATTGCTGCAGATTTCAATACTGGGCCATCAACAAGAGTCAGCGTGCGAACCATTTAACGAAACATCATCGATAAGGGCTTTTGGAGCCGACACGAAGCTTCACGCCTCGCCTGGGCTCGTCAACACCGACACTGGACTGTTGATGACTGGAAACATGTTGCCTGGTCGGATGAGTCTCGTTTCAAATTGTACCGATCGCGTGGATGTGTACGGGTAAGAAGACAGCCTGATGAACCCATGGACCCTGAATTTCAGCAAGAGGCTGTTCCAGCTGGTGGGGACACTATAATGGTGTGGAGCGTATTCATTTGGAGTGATATAGGATCCTTGATACGTCCAGATACGACTCTGACAGGTGACACGTACATAACCATCCTCTCTGATCACCTGAATCCATTTATGTCCATTGACATTCCGACGGACAATGCAACATCCGACACGTCCAAAGTTGCTTCAGAGTGGCTCCAGGAACACCCTTCTGACTTTAAAGACTTCCGCTGGCCACTAGTCTCCCCAGTCGAACATTATTGGGATGCCTTGCAATGTGCTGTTCAGAAGAGATCCCCACCCCTCATACGCTTACGGATTTATGGACAGTCGTGCAGGATTCATAGTGTCAGTTCCCTCCAGCATTACTTCAGTCATTAGTCGAGTCGATGCCACGTCGTGGTGCGGCACTTCTGCGTGATCGCGGAGGCCTTACACGAAATTAGGCAGGTTTACCAGTTTCTTTGCTCTCTAGTGTAATAAAACTACAGGAAACGTATTAGTGGTTAAAGAATTTTCGTATTAGTTGTTATAGCGTTATAACTTGCGTTTTATCAAAGTAAGCCATTTTAAGGTAACGGCACTTTAAATATTCATGATAAACTTGTCGTTCTTAGGATATGTAACCTAGACATTTTTGTTTTTGTGGAATAAAAAAAGCGTAGTGTTTAGAGGCGCCAAGTTACAGTACAGACATTACGTCGTATACGGTTTTAGTCCCGTTGTATCTATTATTTTCTTCATCCTCGCGTTTTCCACAGGGTTATGGGGGTTTTCTATGAAATTAATAGAAATCATTTCTGTAATATCTGATGTTACGTAAATATAAGTGCGCTCTCTGTCAGGGGTGAGTTTGTTCGATGTGGTGAACTTTTATAAGCTGATGTCCTTATTGGCGCTAACTTGTATCTTTCCTTTTTGTCTTATAACAGTTCAGTTTTTATTTACATATACAACAGATAGGACAACAACAGATAGGAAATGTGAGTTTTAGCAGAGATGACGTAGGAATTTTAGCCGGCCGTGGTGGTCTAGTGGTTCTAGGCGCGCAGTCCGGAACCGCGGGGCTGCTACGGTCGCAGGTTCGAATCCTGCCTCGGGCATGGATGTGTGTGATGTCCTTAGGTTAGTTAGGTTTAATTAGTTCTAAGTTCTAGGGGACTTATGACCACAGCAGTTGAGTCCCATAGTGCTCAGAGCCATTTGAGTCATTTAGGAATTTTACGCGCGTCCATTTTCGAGAACAAACCGTTGTTTGCGAACCATATAAAGCTGACAGTTCCTCTGGAGAGCGCTAAGATGCATAAAATCACGTTAGCCGACTCGTCCCGTGTGACGACGACGCTGTGTCTCGTGACGTTGGCCATCCAGTCTGCGTGCACGTCAACGTTAGCTGCCTCGATCCGTGTGTCGACGGCTTTATGTTAAGGGATCGCAGCGATGGTTTCTGGTGCACGAGCTCCTTGTGTTCTGTGCCGTATAAAAAGAACCACCGTTAACGCTGTGAATCTGTTCCGGCGAGATTAGCAAAGACGGTTTTCACCTGCACATGGCAGCCAGATAGAACACGAAAGTAGTGTTTGTAGGTGATCGTACGATCTGGCTGCAGACCCGCCAAGTATATCACCCAGTAAATACCCCGGGAAAGTTCACGAAGTCACATCACCGTATGTTAACTATTAAATCTCTGAGAGCATATGTCCCTAGATAAATACTGCTTCTCCTAGCTCCTCCTGCGTATATCTCGTTAAAAGGCTGAGAAGGTAAAGTTAGTGAGATTTTAGCTCATACGGAGGCTTACCAACAATCATTCTTCACACGTATAAAATGCGTGTTTGACCATCAGCTGCTTTTATATTAAACCCAAATATCGACCGGCTTCAGTCACAGATCGCCTTACGAATTAGGGTTAAAGCAGTTTAAGCCACAACATTGCATTTGTCATTACACAAATAATGGCCACGTCTCATGTGTAGAGCATGTCATAGATTCCAGTATGCCGGCCGAAGTGGCCGTGCGGTTAAAGGCGCTGCAGTCTGGAACCGCAAGACCGCAACGGTCGCAGGTTCGAATCCTGCCTCGGGCATGGATGTTTGTGATGTCCTTAGGTTAGTTAGGTTTAACTAGTTCTAAGTTCTAGGGGACTAATGACCTCAGCAGTTGAGTCCCATAGTGCTCAGAGCCATTTGAACCATTTGATTCCAGTATACAACACAGGTCTTTTAGAAGCAAACATACCAATAACAATCGTAAACAGACCAGTACTGAAGAGAAGATCAGAAGTATATGTCTTACAGTTCTTCACGCGTACCATATACGATTGGAATGACACACACACACACACACACACACACACACACACACACACAGACAGATACCATTGGTGATCTTTCATCTCTCGGAGAATGAAATTACAATGTAACGAATTTGGCTGCTTACAGGCGTTGATAAATATCAATGGGGGCCGTTGAAAATGTGTGCCCTGACCGTGACTCGAACCCGGGATCTCCTGCTTACATGGCACACGCTCTATCCGATTCAGCCACCGAGGACAGTGCGACTGCTGGTTTGCTCCCCGTGTGACCCACACTTCCAACGTTCTGTCCACACACTACATTTTTAGTGCCCCTGCCCATTACACTGGCCACCCGGTGTGGCCGAGCGGTTCTAGGCGCTTCAATCTGGAACCGCGTGACCGCTACGGTCGCAGGTTCGAATCCTGCCTCGGGCATGGACGTGTGTGATGTCCTTAGGTTAGTTAGGTTTAAGTAGTTCTATGTTCTAGGGGACTGATGACCACAGATGTTAAGTCCCATAGCGCTCATAGCCATTTCAACCATTTTTTGAACCCATTATACTCATTACTCGCGGCAGTCAATCTACCGATGCATGCCGTTGCTCTTGCTCACCCGCCTCCTGGGATTGTTCCCCGTCCCAAGGACGTGGTGGTGCCCTATTTCTAAATTTTCATCTGCTCTCCTAGGAGACCGTTGGCACGGGACAGAGGTTGTCTCCTTATTCAGGGAGACACTGGATCCCCACCTACGTCAGCTGCCTGAAGCGTTGCTCGCTCCCCACCACTAGGAGGTATAGTTTCACCTTTTCTCTTAATCAATAAGACATAAGTTTCTCCTCATACATATCCAGTATTTTTGGGGAGCTATTAATGACTGTATGATGTAAAAAGGAACAACATGCGAAAGTACAGAGATACTAAAATTGAAATTACAAGTTACGTGAAGTACAGACAGAAATTCGGTAGATGATTAAGAATAAAGTGGAAAGATAAATGTCTGTAGCTCAGGTTAATTCAGATTGCATATACAGTTTTGCTGACGTCTAGCACAGTTAAAACACCTTCGCAAGAAAATTTTATAGGAGGCATAAGAACTGGATGGAAATCTAACAAAAGAAAGGACATCAGTACTCTGAATTTGTAGTTAACGTAAACATGGATTAGTTCCTTCGACATTTTGAAGTTAGTTATTAAACTGACTGCATTGGCACAAGGCTAGGTCTGGGAGTATATTGTTCGTAAGTGCGAAAGCGGTCGTGTGTGGAAAAAAGATTGGCTACCCCTGGATACCAAACTAAATAAGAAAACTTAATAGTTGGTGGCCTGCAAGAAAAACAAAAATTTAATTAACACATAGAAAAAATTACCCACCGAAGACTTACGACTGTCCTCTTAAGGAAGCGATTCATCTTAGCAGTGACGAGAAACTTGGGCTCATTCACGAGCTTCAGCACTTCACTACGAGCGCGCTCAGACCTCAGACCGAGGGGAGGTACTTTAGAGCCGAGACGCAAGTGGCAGTCGCGCATAGCAACTGCTTTGTTGACCTAGATCAGGTCTGAGGAGTTGAAGGTACGCGCGTCGGCATGGTCTTGGCATCTCACCAACGCCGAGCTCTGCTCTACTACTCGTGACGACCTGTTTCAAATGATCGTAAAGCGTTTGTGTAGAAAGTTAATGGGCGGAGCCCGCTTAGTCATCAACAAAGAAGGCGGGTTTTCAGCTTTCGAGAGCAGCGATACATGCATACTCGGTCATTGCTCCCCTAGCCTTCATAATATTCTGTGTGGAAAGAGAGAGGGTGGGGGAGGAGGGGAGGGAGCATGTGGAAGGTTCTTTGTCTTCAGAAATTTGTCTCTACGACTAGGACGCTATATGACGTGCACCTTGTGTTTTCATCGGGAGAACTACGGAAATTAATTCCTTTAGAAACTAATAGGACTCTTTCTGGCAGTGTACAAGACACCAAAAATAGCAATATAAGTTCTGTTAGGTGACAAAAGTCATGGAGGTAGCGATATGCACATATACAGATGGCGGTAGTATCACGTACACGAAGTATAAAAGGGCAGTGCATGGCGAAGCTATCATTTGTACTCAAGTGATTCAGGTGAAAAGGTTCTCGACGTGCTTATGGCCACACGACGGCTGTTAAGACATAGACCACGGAATGTTAGTGGAGGTATATGCATGGAACGTCCATTTCGGGAATCGTTAGGAAATTCAATATTCCGAGATCCTCAGTGTCAAGGGTGTGCTGGGAATATAACATAAGCTTTACCACGGACAAAGCAGTGGCCAACGGCCCTCATTTAACCACCGAGAGCAGCAGTGTTTGCGTAGAGTTGTCAGTGCTAAGAGACAAGCAACACTGACTGAAAACCTCAGAAATCAACTTGGGAGGTACGACGAACGTATCCACTCGAAAAGCGTGGCGAAATTTGGCGTTTAATGGGCTGTGGCAGCAGACGACTGACGCAAATGCCTTTGCTAACAGCACGATATCGCCTGCAGCGCCTCTCCTGGGCTCATGACAACATCAGTTGGACCTTACACGCTTGCATGCTGTGCATTTATTACGTCAAATTCTTTTCCGTTGTATTTTCTTTTCCGATGCTCAAGTTAGAATATGATTGATTTCTGAATCAAAATCTGTTAAGGGATCCGAGTAATCCTTTACAGCCGAAGATGCAGTATTAGAATTGCGAAATCTTTCAGAGTGTGGTTGGATCTTACATGACTTGAAAACCGTGGCTCGCTCAGATTAGTCCCGATTTCATTTGGTAGGGTTCAAGTCTGACACAGACCCCACGAAGCCATGGACCCAAGTCGGCAACAAGGCACTGTGCAAGCCGGTGGTGACTCCATAATGACCGAGCGAGGTGGCGCAGTGGTTACCACACTGGATCGCATTCGGGAGGACGACGGTTCAATCCCGTCTCCGGCCATCCTGATTTAGGTTTTCCGTGATTTCCCTAAATCGTTTCGGGCAAATGCCGGGATGGTTCCTGTGAAAGGGCACGGCCGATTTCCTTCCCAATCCTTCCCTAACCCGAGCTTGCGATCCGTCTCTAATGACCTCGTTGTCGACGGGACGTTAAACACTAACCACCACCACCACCACTCCATAATGTGTGGGCTGTGTTTACATGGGTCCTCTGGTCTACATCTACATCTACATACATACTCCGCAATCCACCATACGGTGCGTGACGGAGGGTACCTTGTACCATAACTAGCATCTTCTCTCCCTGCCAAACAGAACGAGGGAAAAATGACTGCCTATATGCCTCTGTACGAGACCTAATCTCTCTTATCTTATCTTTGAAGTATTCCCGCGAAATATAAGTTGGCGGCAGTAAAATTGTACTGCAGTCAGCCTCAAATGTTGGTTCTCTAAATATTCCTCAGTAGCGATTCACGAAAAGAACGCCTCCTTTCCTCCAGAGACTCCCACCCGAGTTCCTGAAGCATTTCCGCAACACTCGCGTGATGATCAAACCTACCAGTAACACATCTAGCAGCCCACCTCTGAATTGCTTCTATGTGCTCCCTCAATCCGACCTGATAGGGATCCCAAACGCTCGAGCAGTACTCAAAAATAGGTCGTATTAGTGTTTTATAAGCGGTCTACCAATGAACCGAAGACGACTATTCGCCTTCCCCACAACCGCCATTACATGCCTGACCCACTTCATACCGCTCTGCAATGTTACGCCCAGATATTTAATCGGTCCAACTGAACCGATCACTGACTAAATGATTATTTTCGTCCGCCTGAAGACCATTTGCAGCCGTTTATGGACTTCATGTTCCCAAACAACAATGGAATTTTAATGGGTGACAATGCGCCACGTCACTGAGCCACAATTGTTCGCTATTGGTTTGAAGAACATTAGGAGCAATTCAAGCGAATAATTTGGCCACCCAGATCGCCTGAAATGAATCCCATCGCACATTTATGGGACATAATTTAGAGGTCAGTTCGTGCACGAAATCCCGCACCGGCAATGGCTCAATATTTCTCCGGAGTAAATCCAGAGATTTGTTACATCTATGTCACTCTGAGTTGCTGCACTATGCCGGGCAAAAGGAGGTCCGACGCTATATTAGGACCTATTCCATGAGTTTTGTTAGCTCAGTGTGTTGTATCCTGCCTACTCGTCAAATATGGGGTGCCTGAGAAACCTGCTTTTTCGGATCAATACAAATCGTATTAATGAAGTTTATTACAAGAGGATATGATTACAAAACTTAACATTATGAGATACAGATGTGTCATGAACAAAGGGCAATAGACAATAAAACTCTTCAGTATATACAATTCGTAATACAAGAGAAGTAATACAGTTCCTAAGTCGTTGTTGTGCAAGTGCCTATTCTTGGTGCTGCTGTCGAAGTCTGTGAACTGCTAGTCTTCAAACGGCCCGTGGCCAGGCGGCTTGGCGCTTATGTCCTCTTCGTGTAGATGGCGCTGCCATTACGTTGTAGTCCTGGAGAAGGGTCGGTCAGCTTGCAATTTCCTGACATCGTCTCACAACCCTCTCTGCTCTAACGTTACTGTCTGGCGCTCCGGTGCACGACTTTACACCGGACCACAGTGTATGTCACCTAATGTATTTCTTCCCATTGTTTATCACATTCATTGGGTGTTTCATGACAGTAATGGTGATACTTTGGTAATAATACCCATGTTCCATGAAAAAGTACCGGTGATAAGTTTTAACACTGAATGAGTTCTTAGAAACTTCTTACGTCTTCAGTGTTCACTTTAGAAAAAATTCATAATTTTGAAATGCCTTTGTAAAGCAATATATGCCAACAAAATGAGGACATCAACAATCACTTCGAAAAAATAGGTGAGTAATGAATTTTTTTGTTTGTTTACAGGCAGACACCTGCAGTCTTGGCTTACATTAAAACCCCACACCATTGTAATGTGGTAGAACGACGCTAGAGACGTCAAACCAAAATGACACAAGCGATTTCTACTTTCGCAGTCGCCCCCGCCATTTTGTTTTGACGTCTCTAACGCTGTGCTACTACAGTACTGTGGCGCTGGCATTTTAATGTGAACAAACACTGCAGGTACCTACCTATAGACAAACAAAAACATTAAGTAACATTTTCATTTGAGGGTGATACTTTTAACTTTGACTGCCCGACATTTTTGCACATTTTTTTATAGTGCACAGTCAACATCATAATTATAGCGTCTGAACAGTCCAAACAACTAATTTCGGTCGGTGGCCACCATCAAATTGAAAAAGGAGTTTCATCATCCGATTCAATATATCTCATCACGTGTACGATACAGGTACGGGACCTACTTGTGTAGCGCGACGCATGGAGCTCTAGTTCCCCTTCTTCGGCTAAGCAACAAATACTTAATAAAAAGAGAACAAAAATCCTAGACTGATAGTGTTCATAACTTCCCCATTAGTTTAAAGGAACGATGTAGGACACAAAAGGAAGAGAAATTAGTGTGTATCTGCGTTCGTGAGCAAGTGAGAGAGAGAGAGAGAGAGAGAGAGAGAGAGAACGCTCCCCACATAAAGCCCGTAAGTAATGGTGCGTCCCAGTACCTTCCTTCCGCTTCTCCCAGAACCTCTACTCGCTGATGCCGACGAAGGCGTGAAAACTCTCTGAAGTGCACCACAGCGCCACGTCTGGAGTTGATTCCGCACTTTGCTGAAATTTCGTACCATTAACATCCGTCTATACCTCCACTATCCTCAGAGATAAGTTAAAATTCTCTAACCATTCTTAGTTCTGAATCAATCTGACCTGTGGGGGATGGCGTTCTATGTCATGCTAGTTCAGACGTACAGGGTGGACGAGAAGTCCCCTTACACGTTCAATCATTGTTTAGTGTCAAATATTATTATACAGATTGGTAGCTATGCTACTTCATTTCAGTTGTTGGAATTCATGTCCACAGCCGGCCGCGGTGGCCGTGCGGTTCTAGGCGCTCAGTCCGGAACCGCGTGACTGCTACGGTCGCAGGTTCGAATCCTGCTGCGGGCATGGATGTGTGTGATGTCCTTGGGTCAGTTAGGTTTAAGTAGTTCTAAGTTCTAGGGGACTGATGACCACAGATGTTAAGCCCCATAGTGCTCAGAACCATTTGAATCTTTTTTTTTTTTTCATGTCCACATGTTTCCGCAGTCGAGTTGTAATTTGTAGCCTTAGCAGACGTGAGCGATCATAGTTACTCTATTGAGAAGCGCTTAGTGACAACTGTGTGGATGCACGAGAGACAACACACAGGGCACACAATGAAGCAGACTATGGAAGCATTCCAGGAAAGGTGTAATAGGTCTCCACCATGAAAGTCAAGACTTCTGGATTGGGAAAGACGTGTTTTTGCTTTTGGCAGTATTAAAGACAGGCCGCGGAGTGGAAGGAAGAAGACATGTGGCAGAGTCTCTGCTTCGATTGAACAATTTACTATGTAGACGACACGTAATAAATGTGCTTCAAAACTTAGTGTACCGAGGACAACAATGCGAGATCACATGAAAAAAACATTCTCAGGTCAGACCTCTTCGTCAGACGTTCTTAAAAGAGTTATTGGATACTGATCGGAACGAGCGCGTTTCAGCATGCCGTCCTTTCTTAACTCAGTTTCCAAATGCAGCGAACCGTGCCACGGTTATGTTTTCAGATTAATGTGCCATTTATGGCAGCTCACGTGCTAGAACATATTGTCGCTTGGTCCAAAGTGTTTCCTAATTACCCAGTTGACCTAGAAAGGAACCCGCCTAACGTAATGACATGGACAGCAATGACATCACGACATATGCTTGGACCGTACTTTTTTGAAGGGACTGTGAATGACGCAAATTTTTTACGCACTTGTAAGCATGGTTAACACCTCAGCTTGAAGGAAGCGGCCTCACAGAACGCTTATAATAGGGGTCAGACGGAACGCCGCGTCATTACGGTGGTGGTGGTTAGTGTTTAACGTCCCGTCGACAACGAGGTCATTAGAGACGGAGCGCAAGCTCGGGTTAGGGAAGGATTGGGAAGGAAATGGCCGTGCCCTTTCAAAGGAACCATCCCGGCATTTGCCTGAAACGATTTAGGGAAATCACGGAAAACCTAAATCAAGATGGCCGGAGACGGGATTGAACCGTCCTCATCCCGAATGCGAGTCCAGTGTGCTAACCACTGCGCCACCTCGCTCGGTGCGTCATTACGCTCTTGCTGTCTGCGTGTTCCTGAATGAACACTTTTCACAACGGTGGACACGTCGTAGTTCATCAGCAACACCAGCTCCATTGAAATGGCCACCAAGAAGTCCTGACCCCACCACCCCTCGCAACTCGTTATAGGGAGTGATATTTGCACGCGTGTCTGCACATTGTTATGCTACAAACGAAGAACACTGCATTGATGTTTAGGATGCATTCACACTACAACACTGGAACTGCTCAAAAATGTGTCAGAAATAACATGGACACATGTGGAAGTGTGTGTACAGCATAATGGGAACATACCGATATACTGCAAACTTAATCTCTAAGTAAGTACTTACGCTAATTTAAACTGTTGCCGTTTATTATATCTCAGTTGCCTCCTTTATAACGGAATAACCAGTATATTGATGCATGAGCCAAGACTCTCGTCTTTTAGAACTGTATTTTGTATCAGTTTTCAGGCAATGCTCAGCTGTTGCCGACTTGTTAACTACGTCGCTTGTACTCAGTACAACACTCCGCAGATGTACGAATAGTTTGACCTATATAGATTCTGCTGCATTGACAAGGGACACCACACACACCGGGCACACACGTAGAGCTATATCGTCTTTAAAAGAGCGCGGCATATCTCGTACTTTGGGGCAGAAGGGAACACTGGTCTCAATCCTAAATTGCTGCTCGTCGCCCCACAGTACGGTAGGAAAGCAGTCGACCTCTTGTTCCGTTTCACAAGGCGTCCATCGTCGGTGACATCAGAAAGCGTTTTTAAAATGAATTTAGACAACACTGTCGGTGGAGTGCAGCGATCTGGTGCTGTACTTCGGTTAAAACAACATTCGAGATCGCAGTAACAGTTGTTTATTATGGCCGGTTTCGGCTTATGATAAAGTCATCCTCAGATGTTTTGGGCCTCCAATGGCTGCTGCTAGCGGCTTTCACGAGATACCGTGGCCATACACAGTGTACGAATGCTGTGTACAAATACAAAATTACGACAGATTCGAACAATGCATCAGACTTAGCAATCTACTGCTGTGGAATACGTTTTGATTACCCATCTTCGATTAAATATTGTTATTAAACTTGCTCATTCCATCGATGACAATAAATGAATGCGGTTGCATGCTGTGCATTTATTACGTCAATTTCTTTTCAGTTGTATATTCTTTTTCGATGTTCAAGGTAGAATATAATTGATTTCTGAATCAAAATACTCCATCGTCAGGCACGTGTCAATGGATCTGAGTTATTCTTTACAGCCGAAGATACAATATTAGGATTGCGAAATCATTCACAGTGTAGTCTTGGTAGCTGAATAAATAACAAACGTGAGGGAAGAATATTTTCACCAAAATAAACACCCCTGTTGCTGCAGTAGGCTCCTACTCCTTACAAGCAGTGTCGTTTTAAGAACTCGTATTGCGTCCCCTGGGTTTATCCCTTACTGATTTTATGTACAGAATAGCTAAAATAAAATTGGTGATAGAGTTGTACACCATGCATATCTTGGCTTTACAAAACGGCTGGTCAACGTAGAGGACTTTTTTTGAGAGTCCATATGCCAATACAAGTTCAACCAGAAAACATATGAATTTCCCGATACCACTTCATTTGGAAAGCAGAACTGTAATCGCGCAGAATGATCTGGGACTTTTCTCACGCACGGTAAGAAATGGGTAAGGGTACAGAGGCTGAGCTTTCTTTGATGTACGTATTTTGGCACGGCGATTTTTAATTCCAACTTGCAGTGGTTGGTACATTTTGCAGGACGACGGCGAGGGTTCAAATCCCGTTCGACCATCCAGATTTACGTTTTCTGTGATTTCCGTAAATAAGGCGAATTCCGAGTTGGTTTCTTTGGAAAAGGCCACAACCGATTTCCTACCCCGTGCTTCCGTAATCTGACCTTGTGCTCCGTCTCTAACGACGGGACGTTAAACTCTTCCAGAAGACAGAAAGAATTCCGTGGTAATTTTCTGAACATAATGGAGGTACCTTCCACTAGCACCAAAAAAAGCTGTAAACGTTATGAATTTCCACATGACTCATACTGTTCAGCATTGTCGTCAGTGCTTATATTACTACAGAAGGAGAAATGTACTTTGTCCGAATTTAGTTAGCTTCTCCACTTCAGAATTCTCTCTTTGTTGCTTAGTGCACACTGTTTATTTTGGCTGTACTACATATTATTGATCGTTGTAGCTAAATGAGCCATAGTAAACTCCAAGCTATCGTTTTGCTAAACCTAGTGTTATTATTTCTTTTTGTTTATTGTGGAGAATGTTTTTGTTTAAAACTGTGCATCTTCGGTCATTCTCCGGTTGATTTGTTAAGACACCCACTGTTTCTTGACAATCCAAAACGTGTAGTTATCGGTAGTTAATTCCTCGGTGGGACGATCCTTCGCCCTATTGAAAAAGTACATTGTTCAAAATTCTCTACTTTTCCCTGAGTGACAAATCGTCTGAAGTCCCAGAAATATTATTTGAGTTTAGCCCTAGTTCCTATCACAAGGGAAAAAACGCGCGACTGAAATCTAAGAACTGTACTTCGGATCGACCGATCAGGGATTGAATTGTACTAAACGCTAACTAGTAATTTTCTCTTAGAGGGTGCATGAGGTCAGTGATCATAAGAGGAAGAATGGCGTTTTGGTATGCGTTCCTGGCGCGGTCATCTGAAAGAGCCAATCTCCAGGGCGCCCGTTGCGAAAACCCGCCCAGATAACCCTCCGACGTTCCTCTACCAGCGGTGCTTCAAGCCAACTTTACGAGTTGAACTCAACTGCTGTTTCCAAGACTCTGCAGCAAAGCTAATCCGAGAAGATCCACTTGGATTGACCTAGTTGCACGTCTTTGCAATTGCACCCGCATTCATTCAATCCAGCAATCATCCATACTTAGGACCGGTGGTTACACGCAATGGCGCGCGGAATATCAAATGTAATAAAAAAATGAAAATAAAGCACATTCAGTTTCGGTCCCCAGGTTGAACTTCCACCCTGACGTGGATAAATATAAGGAAACGCAGGCAGAAAAAAAAGACACTATGTAGCTCTTAATAAAAAGACCACCAAGGTGGATCGACTGCCGCCTTTCACTGTAACAGGGCAACTGCGTAATTTTTTATCAGTTGATAAGGAATGAAATTGACAAATTTTGATATATTTGCTGTACGGCACTTAAAGGTGTGTGGCGGAGGGTATTTCAACACCGCTATCATTTGTCTCTTTTACGTTTCGTTGGTGAACGGTTCGCGCGATAACCTCCAATTTCCCTAACTTCATCATTATGATTACTTCACGACATGCGTGTGAGAGGAAGCTAAAATGTTGACTCACTCATTTGAAGATGTACACTCTTGCAGTTACGTCAGTAAACCTCTCACTGTTGGAGAACGTTTCTTGTGGAGTTCGTCATTGGGATTTGGTGAATATCTTGTTGACTCTCGCGTCTACTGAATGGACTGCATCGCTCTTCTTATCTCCACAAGCCGACCTGGCAGATACCTTACAACTGACGAGGAATTTTATGGGCACTTTCGTGGATGCCATATTTTACGGTCCTGTATTGCTGTAATGTGTCTGTATTAAAAAAAAAAGAAAAAAAGGGTGTTCTAGGCCGTCCGTTTCTCTCACCAACGTTGTTTTGTCTTTCTCGGGCCGAAAGCGCTGCGGTACGCAGTAATGTGATCGGATCGATGAAACAATATGGTACGCCCACAGTTAGAAAGTTTGCACGCTTACGCAGAGGCACGTGATTTGTTTGTTTGTTTAAAGGAGTGGAGGAAAGGACAAGCAAAGTAAACATTAATTTCAAGAGCAGAGTTGTGGAACGCAGAAAGTAATTTATACAACGATCGAAATTTGAAAAAGGAACTTCTAACTGCTACCTTGATATAAGATCAATAGTGGTGAATAACAGTTGTATTCCATATAGGTTCTAAGACGTTTAAACTTTCTGTAAGCTTAATCATGCTTGTATGAATGCATGGTTTCGCGGCGATATGAATTAATAAAATTTTCTCGGGCTTCCAGCCGCGTCTGGTAGTTAAAATTCCACAAGCTTTCGACCAAGCTCTCCCCAGTCATTATCAAGTGGTAAGACTGACTGCTGTGTCGCCGTGGCCGCGTCGTTATATAGCCGCACTGCTGGCTGTGACGTCACTGCTCCTCTCTTCCTCACCATATACGGTAATGTTTTCACTCCGCATCCGTCGCGCCCGTTTTAACATCGCGATGGCCGGGTCCCAGGCTGTGCTGAGCTGCAAACCGCCGTCCTTGGTGTTTTCAGAGGTTTTTATTTCAATAGCTTCTTTTATGACGCTATCCCAAAATCCACTCATCTTCATGACGACAGATGTTTCGTCAAGTAGAATTCGGTGTCCATTTTCTAAGGCGTGTTCTGCCACGGTTGATTTTTCTGGACAGCGTAGGCGTAAAGCCGTCGGCACACGGAACGTGCATCCCAACGTTGAGCGTTGAGCGTGCCCAGTTTCTGACGTCATAGCGTGGAATAGCACGCTCGGGAGTCTTTCCGAACGTGCAGAGCAATATCTAGCATGTCAGATATTCTGAGCGTGCGTCTGAGCGTTGACCAATGAGATGGCACAACGCCACCTACGTCACACGCTCGCCGTCTCCCTTCAGCACAGAGTTGTGAGGCGCCATATTGGCATTCATTTCAAGTCTATACATGTATATGCCGTTTCTGAGCACCAGCGAAGTGAGAATCACTGGGAACCCCGTTGTTAACTATGTGATTCGTTCTAATAAAATAGTGAGAAACATCATAGTCGTGGCAAAAGAATTACTGTAACGAGCGTATTATGAGAGTAGGCTATTTGAAGGCAGCGACACACTGAAGATCCATCCAAAACGCATTGTTCTTCGTACAATTTGTTATAATTAAATATCAATTAGTAACATAATTATCTACTATTAACGTTTCTGGCAAGTGGAAATGTGCTATGATGAAGCAAGAAATTTGCGCTGTATGTTTAGCGTAATGGGCTGCGTCTCTGTACACTAACGAATTTTTATTGTGGCGGTGGTTCGCGTCTGAACAGTTCCAAAGTTTGTTTGCCAACATTCGCGTTTTTATTAGGTTCTGGTACTTTATTATTAGTTTAATATAAGAATATACTACAATATTTGATGTTATGTAAATATAAATTCACCTTTTTATGAGGGGTGACTTTGTTGGATTGGCTTAATCTACAGGACAGCTTGCGCTACTTGTACAAAGATATTTTGCACCATTTTCTTTTACGCTTCGTAATTCACATGTTGCAGAGAGTCTGCTGCTGGGTAGGAACAGTGATCAAGTAAGACCGACCTTGGGGTTTTACTAAAATGTGGGAATGATGATATTCGGAGAAGTATTCTAAATTTGTACCGCACTGTTTGTAATGGAACTTTTATAAGCCTGTGTCCTTATTGATTGGACATGGCACTTTCCTTTTCGTGGACGATAGAGGAAATGTGCGTTTTAATAGAGCTAACGTGGGAATTTTACGCGCGCCCGTTGAGTAAACAGTGTGATTTACGAACTAGAAACATCCCTCAAACTGCCGCTGGAGTGCGTTGCGATCGCGTATACCACGTTGGGGCCCACGTACCGTATACACAAGTCTCATCGTTCCTAAGCGTTCAGCAGCACGTTGAACTTGGCACGCTCAACGTTAACGTTCGACAGCACGGTCCGTGTGCCGACGGCTTAAGCACCATTCGTGTTCCGTCCGGCGTTGCTCCACAGTGCGTACTGTTTGGCCGACGTAGTAACAGCCACACTGACATGGTATCTTGTACACTAGAGGCGTTCTAAGCCCTAGATCGTCCTTCACAGGCCTCATGAGCTGACGAACTTTTGCTGGGGGCCTGAAAACCGATGAAATGTTATATCCCTTCAGGAGCCGGCCAATCTTTCCCGACACTGTACCTTGCTTGTTTGCGTGCTCATGAGCAGAAGTTGCGACTCTCATTTTCTTATTACGATCTTTGTAAACATTATTTTCCACTCTGGTCGTTTTGTAAAATTCATAGCTGTCTCACTACAAAAACTATCAACATGAACATTTCGTTGTTTTACATATATATATATATATATATTTATTTATTTATTTAACCTGATCAGATTAGGGCCATCAGGCCCTCTCTTGCATCGGACCAGTGTTCCACACATGCAGCATTTCACACATCAGAGTTACATCATGAACATAGTTTAAATGAGACAATTAGCTTACTCTAGTGACAATATGAATAAAGAGTAGTGACTAAGACCTAATAAAGTAAATGCGGAAGTATTTTTACAACAGTTGCTATACATACAGATAAAAGCAATAATAATAACAGTAAAACAAAAAATCAAATAATAATGATAAACATGACTAAGACCTAATAAAGTAAATGCTGGCAGTATTTTTGCATCAGGTGCTATACATACAGATTATGGTGAAAGCAATAATAATAACAGTAAAAAAAATCAAATAATAATGACAAATATGAGAAAGATTGGCAATAGTAATGAAGGTTTGTGCAGATGTACATTAATATTTTGGTGTGTAAAGTAGATGTTTACTAGTATAGCGAGTTTTGGGTAAGGGAGGTTTAAGGAGGGGGAGAGAGGGAAGTAATGAGGTGAAGTGCACTCATGTACAGAGGAAGGCATTACTGTTGCTTAAGTAGATACGTCATTAACTGTTTTTTGAAGCTGGTCATGTTTTTAAGTTCTCTAACATAACGAGGGAGGTTATTCCAGAGTCGGGTTCCCGCTACTGTAAAGGACTTGGAGAAGGTGACTGAGCGATGCAGTGGAACGGAGAGGATTTTATTATGATGGGAACGTGTGTTTCTGTCATGTTGTTCCGACATGAGTGTTAGGGACGAGGAGAGATATGAGGGACAGTGTACATGTATAAGGCAGTAGATGAGACAGAGTGTATGGAAATTTCTGCGTTTGTCTGCACGCAGCCAGGACAATTTTGCATATGCTGGTGAAATGTGATCAAAAAGTCGAACGTCACAGATATATCGGACGCAGGCATTCGTGACCAGTTCTAGACGTCGGGAATTTTCCTGAGAGAGGCCTCGTAGGATAATATCGCTGTGGTCAATGATTGGGAGTATAAGCGTTTGTACTAATTTCTTTTTCAGATCGAAAGGGAAGAGTTTTTTATATTTTTGTAGGACATGAAGGGATGCTGATGCTTTTTTGCACACTGCAGTTACGTGCTCTGTCCAATTTAGATTTTCATCTATTATTACTCCCAAACTCTTTGCTGAGGGCGAGAAGTTAATATTTGTTCCATTTAGGATAAGAGGTGGTACGGATTCCCGATGTTTTGGGCTAATGAGCTTAGAGTGACCAACAAGTACCGCTTGGGTTTTAGATGGGTTTAGTTTTAGACCTATGTCCTGTGCCCATTTTGACAGTGCATCGAGGTCAGTATTGAAATTTTCAATAGCTTTCTTGAGATTGCTTGGTTTCGCACTTAGATACAACTGAAGGTCATCAGCATACATATGGTATTTGCAATAGGTCAGGACTGATGACACATCATTGACGTAAAGAGAGAAGAGTATAGGACCTAATACTGAGCCTTGAGGAACGCCTGACACTACCTGCCGCCATTGTGATTTTATATCCCCAGACAGGACGCGTTGCTGACGAGACGTCATGTATGAGCGAAACCATTGCACTGCGCTTGGTGAGAAATTTAGACCGCTAAGTTTGGCTAGTAAGATGTCGAAGTCGACAGTATCAAATGCTTTGCTGAAATCTAAGAAGCAAATGATAGTCGCTTCTTGTCTGTCCATGGCAAGTTTCAGGTCATCTGTCACCTTTATCAGAGCGGATGTTGTGCTTCGATGTTTACGGAAACCTGATTGGTATTCGTCTAGTAGGTTGTTAGTAGTTAGGTAGTTGGTGAGCTGGTCATGAACTATATACTCTAAGGCCTTTGATACTGCAGGAAGAAGGCAGATGGGGCGGTAGTCAGAGGCTGCTGTGGCGATGTCCTTTTTAGGCAATGGCTTGATTTGTCCCAGTTTCCAGGCCTCAGGGAAAACACTTGTGATTAATGAATCGTTGAAAATGTCTGTTATAGAGGGCAGTAGTTGGTCAATAATAAGTTTTACCATCTGGATAGTTATACCATCATGACCAGTAGATGCTGATCTAATCCGCATTATGGCTTTCTTGACAGTACTGCAAGTGACGTGCTGTAGATAGAATTTTTCTTTGCTACAGTCGTTCGTCCCAATGAAGTAATCAATGATTCTCTGTTTTTTTGCGGATCAATTTTGGTTGCAGGTAATGTGAAGAATCGGTTTAGTTCTTCGGCTGGGACCATGGGATTTTCTGCAACTTTTATTTTGCCTAAACCGAGACTACGGAGATTTTTCCACAGGATAGCTGGTCTACATCTATTGTCAGTTAATGTACGGGCATGTCTGAGCTTAGCGTTTCTCACCGCGTAACTGACTTTGTTTCGTTTCTGCTTGTATACAGCGTGATTTTCAGGTGTAGTATGTATCTTGTATGCTCGATGTGCAGCATCTCTGAGATTCATGAGCTGTTTTAGTTCATCAGTCAGCCAAGGTGCAGGTTGCCTTTTTACTTTTCTGGTCTTTATTGGAGCATATTTGTCATATAGTTGAGTAATTTTGTTAGTGAAATCGTGGAGTTTGTCGTTTATGTCCATGAGGGGAGTAGAGGTTATCCCCCAAACTATTTCTTGTGCCTCAGTTTCGAGTTCAGGCAAATTTATGCGTTTGAGGTCTCGGTATGTAGACAGTTTTTGTTTCTTTCTAGGGCATTCTAGTGAATACGTCATGGAAATGATGTCATGGGCAGACATGCCAGGCGCAGATATTTGAGAGGTGCGGATTATTCTGTTCGGAGATTTCGTTGCGAATATATCTATGAAAGTGTGACTGGTAGTCGTGTGATGAGTAGGTGCCAGCTGAAGTAGCGTCATATTTGAGGAAGAAAGCATCCTCTTACATTTCCCAGTGAAAGGACTATTGCACAGAAAATTAATGTTAGTGTCACCAGCTATAATTACATGTTCATATGACGATTCGAGACTAGAGAGGGCAGTTTCGAAGCAGGTGAACCCACCTACTTTAGGAGGCTTGTAAAGGACACATATTAAGCACTTTCTGTTAAGTGATTTGATCTCTATGAACATATATTCCACTTGTTTATCTACATTGTTGTCGGATGTGTGTAGTACTGTAGGTGACAAATCAGAGCGTATGTACGCCCCTACTCCGCCCCCTCGTCTGTTGCATCTGTCGTGCCTGAGAAAGATATAGCCATCTAGGTTTACGGAAGTTGTAGGAATACTTGGTTTGAGCCAAGTCTCTGACAAAAGTATTACGTGTATATCAGCAGTTTGAAATATATATTTGAACTCGTCGAAGTGAGCTGGCAGAGACTGGACATTTGCATGTACGATATGCAGCTTGGTGCGTTCGGGTGTTGATTGCCCGAGGAGGCTGCCGACCGATGTTTGCGGGTCGTGGTTAGCGGTGACAAGAGGGTCTGGCATGAGGAATTCGGAAGGCGTGTGAAGGGAGGGTTGGGGGGGGGGGGGGGGTGAGGGAGTGTCCTCCCAGTTCTGTGCAGTGAAAGCGTTCGGGAGGGGGAGGGGGTAGGTCCCCGGGGAGACAACGGGATCTGCGGCCAAGGTCAGCGAGGTCTGCAACGGTTATGGAAGTAGCCGTGGGCTGGCAGGGGAAGGAATTTCGCTAAATACAACGGGAGTAATCTGCACGTTATGACAAAGTGTGATATTAATTGCACTTATGAGGATAACAACTAAAGTATGATGGTGAGTTGCTAATTATGGATGGAAGTGAGACTACCTTATGCAATAATTAACAAAATTACATGAGAAAAACAATTAAAAATGAAAATAGTTATGTGGAGAAACGAAAAGTTGATAATACAAACAATAACAAATATTACACGAGAAAGAATAATTAGAGATAAAAAATAGTTATTTAGAGAAACGAACAATTTGATAATACCTTCCCTGTTTACCTTTCCCTGTTGCTTCATAACCTGGGTTGTGAGTAACTGAATCCACTTTCCCTTCTTCCCTTTTTTCCCCTCTCTCCTCCCTGATGAAGGAACAAAGTTCCGAAAGCTAGGAATGTAAATTTTCAGTTCTGTTTTATGTGTATCTATCGGCTGTACTGAGCTGAGGTAAGTACTGGCCAGCCCCTCTATCTCTTTGTTAGTATTTGTTTCACATCTTATATGAGATTTTCCATTAATCATTTTGATAATACATTAGTTACGATATGGTTGACAGTGTAAACAATATAAACATACAGGTTTGTGGCAGCAAGATTAGACATGATTTAGCTTCTAAAGCACAGGCTTTCGAGTTCATTAACACTGCAAATTGTTTTCTTTCCGTTTTCGGTCTTAACCATTATCCTGCCATCATTTGTCCATACGTTATGTAGCCCAAATTTCGAAATCGCGCTCTTCAAAATGTTTAGTCTTTCAGAGGTCAGATCCTCGCGTACTGTCAGACCCGACTTCGCGAGATTCTTCTTTGCTCTGAAGATTTCAGATCTCTTCCTATACGACATAAATTTCACTATTATAGGTCTTGGTTTTGTAGAACCTGGCGACTTACGACCCACTCTATGACTTCTGTCAATGTCACTCAGAGTCACCTGCACGCCTAGCTTATCTTGGACAAGGTTTATCACAAGTTCATCTGTGTTCTCCCTGCTGCTCTCTGGAATGCCGAACAGTCTGAGATTATTGCGTCTCTGATATTGTTCGAGCTCGTCTGTCTTCTCGATCAATTTCTGTTCGAGCAGTCGTGCTTTCTCCTCACTTGCTTTTAACGATGTGTTCAGTGCACGGATCTCGCTCGCATTTGCCTCCAGAGTTTTCTGTATTTTGTCCGTCACTGCTGCAGTGACAGCATCAGTGATGGTTTGAACAACGAGCCCGAGCGTCTCCTTAGCCTGCAGCGCGGCACTCACCTCAGCCTTCACGAGTGCGGCGATGTCAGCGATCCCGGGCGGAGCGGCCGCAGCTCCCGGTGTAGACTCCACGCCTGCGCTGTCGCCGGCCTGGCCGTTGGCTGCACTGCGCGTTGTTCGGCGATTTTCCATTTTTAGTGCGATTCCGTGTAATTGGTGCTCAGTATGTGATGTAAAATACGACACTCGGCAGTAGATATACGGCTTTAGTATATGTAGACTAGCCTAACTGCTTAAAACACCTCCAGATTTCACGTAAACTTGCGAGCCAAGCTAACGCACGTCACTCACTGGCCGCCATGTTACATCCGTCGAACGCTGTCTTAATGAATTACCTCAGTCCTTGTACCGAAACGTAGCGAACGCCCATTTCCAGGAATCTCGTTTAACTGACATACAGTCTCTTATGCTGGTATTTATCTTACGAGTTTTTGGAACAATTGGTTTTACATTATGTTCAAAATCGTATTAGAAGCTCTGGTGGAAAAGACGCAACATTCCCAGGCCATATTGTCAGCAATATGAAATTTCTACGGCACCTTATTATTTTTCCATCTAACACGTTTGGCATATTCTGTTCCTACAACTGGCTAAATGAAATCGTTCAACTTCAGGGCACACTGAAGTAATATTCCTAGCTATTTTACTACTATTACTGTTTACATTGATCGACCACTTTTCGTGTAATTGAACAATAGTTGTTCTCTCCGTCTATTTATGTTCAGTAAATAAAATTTGATTATGTATTTTCTCTGCATGTTGTCTTCTATTTAGCTTCAATTTTCTGACATTAAGTTTTACCTATAAACAGAATCAACATCCAGCGTTTCTTAAGGATCATGGTGAACTATAGCGGCTCAATAACGCTTCCTTAGCGTTGCGGAAGTTGATTTTGCAGTTATTATCCACTTGTTAGTCTCACCAGCGACGCTTTGCCTCAAAATGTTCTCCTTTCGAAGCTTAATATGTTTTCTTTCAGGCACTTTCCTATTCACGTCTCTGCATATCCGAGGTTTCCTCTAAGCTGCTTGTGTGAGAACTCGGATACAGGCTAGCCTAGTGTCGTAACAGGTGTGCGCTGGGTGGGCAACATTTCTGGCCTTTGTAAGACGTAATATGCGTGCCGACTGTAGAGTGTAGCTGCAAATGTATTCTCGAATTTTCATTCATCTACATTAATTACTTTTTGGTGTTGCAATTTTTTTCCGAAACTACACAATAAAGTGCACATTGCCAAACATATTTTTAAACCTATTCATAGTTCTCAACCGCCCAGAGCTGATGATAAATAAATTGCTATAAAATAGTTCTATATTTTGTGGTCCTTCTTGTCACTTATCGGAATAGCCAAAAGCAGCTGATAAATCTTTCCTACTGGTTTCGGTTCAGGTATCAGAAAATTATTTACAACAGTCTGCATTGTTGCGTAGCTTCGGTATTTTGACAACTGACCGTTTTTGTTTTATTTCACGCCGCAGTAAGAACGTTAGCATTCACGCTATTGTAATAATTTTCTAATACAGAAGATGACGACTTGATCAAAACCAGTAGTTTATAGCAATTTATTTATCATCAGCTCTGGGCGGTTGAGAACTATGACTAGGTTTAAAAATATGTTTGTCAATGTGCTCTTTATTGTGTAGTTTCGGAAAAAAATTGCAACACCAAAAAGTAATTAATGTAGATGAATGAAAATTCGAGAATACATTTGTGTAGGCAACGTACTAAAGTGATTAATATTGCAAGATCACAGGTTAATGTTAGTGCGAGATAAGCTGCTACATTAATAACAGATGTAACTGCCAAACTGTTGAATGCATGCATGTAAACGAGCATGCATGTTGTACAGGTACCAGATGTCAGTTTGCAGGATTGAGTTCTATGCCTGTTCCATTTGGTCGGTCAATGCAGGGACGACTAATGCTGTTTACTGATGACAATGGAGTTATCGTCCGATGATGTCCAATATGTGCTCGAATGGAGCTAGCTCATGTGATCGAGCAGGCCAAGGCAACATGAAGACACTGTGTAGAGCAAGAGGGGTTTCAATAGCGGTATCTGGGCGAGCGTTATCTTGTTGGAAAACGCTCCTTGGAATGCTGGTCATGAATGGCAGCAAAACATGTCGTATCACCAGACTGATGCACAAATTTGTAGTCATGTTCCATGGGTTGGTCACGAAAGTGCTCCTGCCTCATAAATAATCACACTCATTATCATAACTCCAGCTACACGTTCAGTGTATCTGGCAGGCAGACGTGTTGGTTGCAGACCCTCAACCAACCTCCTCCTAACCAACCCCCAAGGCCATCACTGGCACCGAGGAAAAACCAGCTTTCATCAGAAAACACAACGGAACTCCACCCTGCTCTCAAATGAGCCGTCTCTTGGCACCAGAGACGTGGAAAATGGTGGTTCTTCGTGATCAGTGGAATTCGCGCTTCAGGTAGTCTGGTCCGTAACTGTCCTTGAAGTAATCGACTTGCAACGTTGTGTCACTGTGGTGCCAAATGTTGCTCAAAATGGTGCTGCAGATGGAGTACGATGCACCAGAACCATAAGTCAAACACGGTGAGCGTCCCTCTCGGTAGTGCCAGGTGGACATCCGAACCCGTGCTTTTTGCGACCGTACGGTGTCGTAACCACCTCTGCCAGCAGTCATGTACAGTGCTTACATTCCTGCCAAATCTTTCTCCCATATCACATTAGGAACATCCAGCTTCTCGTAGCCCTATTACACGACGCCGTTCAAACTCAGTGAGGTATTGATAATGTCGTCTTTGTCGCCTTAAAGGCATTCTTGACTAACATCAACTCACCACTCCCAATCTCAAACGTAACTATCGCTCACAGCCGTTACGGCGTGTAGCCTATTTAAAGCAGACTCTTATGCGAGTGGCGTGAAATTTCGTGTAGCCTATTTAAACCAAACTCTTATGCGAGTGGCGCGATATTTGAATAGACACCATCTTTCATATGTAGAAACTTGCCTAGCAACCTTCGTTTATGTCGCAACACACCTTCTTGTGGTGGTGTGATTTTTTTCTGTCTGTGTACATCTACATCTACATCTACATTCTACATCTACATTGATACTCCGCAAGCCACCCAACGGTGTGTGGCGGAGGGCACTTTACGTGCCACTGTCATTACCTCCCTTTCCTGTTCCAGTCGCGTATGGTTCTCGGGAAGAACGACTGTCTGAAAGCCTCCGTGCGCGCTCTAATCTCTCTAATTTTACATTCGTGATCTCCTCGGGAGGTATAAGTAGGGGGAAGCAATATATTCGATACCTCATCCAGAAACTCACCCTCTCGAAACCTGGCGAGCAAGCTACACCGCGATGCAGAGCGCCTCTCTTGCAGAGTCTGCCACTTGAGTTTATTAAACATCTCCGTAACGCTATCACGGTTACCAAATAACCCTGTGACGAAACGCGCCGCTCTTCTTTGGATCTTCTCTATCTCCTCCGTCAGACCGATCTGGTACGGATCCCACACTGATGAACAATACTCAAGTATAGGTCGAACGAGTGTTTTGTAAGCCACCTCCTTTGTTGATGGACTACATTTTCTAAGCACTCTCCCAATGAATCTCAACCTGGTACCCGCCTTACCAACAATTAATTTTATATGATCATTCCACTTCAAATCGTTCCGCACGCATACTCCCAGATATTTTACAGAAGTAACTGCTACCAGTGTTTGTTCCGCTATCGTATAATCATACAATAAAGGATCCTTCTTTCTATGTATTCGCAATACATTACATTTGTCTATGTTAAGGGTCAGTTGCCACTCCCTGCACCAAGTGCCTATCCGCTGCAGATCTTCCTGCATTTCGCTACAATTTTCTAATGCTGCAACTTCTCTGTATACTACAGCATCATCCGCGAAAAGCCGCATGGAACTTCCGACACTATCTACTAAGTCATTTATATATATTGTGAAAAGCAATGGTCCCAGAACACTCCCCTGTGGCACGCCAGAGGTTACTTTAACGTCTGTAGACGTCTCTCCATTGATAACAACATGCTGTGTTCTGTTTGCTAAAAACTCTTCAATCCAGCCACACAGCTGGTCTGATATTCCGTAGGCTCTTACTTTGTTTATCAGGCGACAGTGCGGAACTGTATCGAACGCCTTCCGGAAGTCAAGAAAAATAGCATCTACCTGGGAGCCTGTATCTAATATTTTCTGGGTCTCATGAACAAATAAGGCGAGTTGGGTCTCACACGATCGCTGTTTCCGGAATCCATGTTGATTCCTACATAGTAGATTCTGGGTTTCCAGAAATGACATGATACGCGAGCAAAAAACATGTTCTAAAATTCTACAAGAGATCGACGTAAGAGATATAGGTCTATAGTTTTGCGCATCTGCTCGACGACCCTTCTTGAAGACTGGGACTATTTGCGCTCTTTTCCAATCATTTGGAACCCTCCGTTCCTCTAGAGACTTGCGGTACACGGTTGTTAGAAGGGGGGCAAGTTCTTTCGCGTACTCTGTGTAGAATCGAATTGGTATCCCGTCAGGTCCAGTGGACTTTCCTCTATTGAGTGATTCCAGTTGCTTTTCTATTCCTTGGACACTTATTTCGATGTCAGCCATTTTTTCGTTTGTGCGAGGATTTAGAGAAGGAACTGCAGTGCGGTCTTCCTCTGTGAAACAGCTTTGGAAAAAGGTGTTTAGTATTTCAGCTTTACGCGAGTCATCCTCTGTTTCAATGCCATCATCATCCTGTAGTGTCTGGATATGCTGTTTCGAGCCACTTACTGATTTAACGTAAGACCAGAACTTCCTAGGATTTTCTGTCAAGTCGGTACATAGAATTTTACTTTCGAATTCAATGAACGCTTCACGCATAGCCCTCCTTACGCTAACTTTGACATCGTTTAGCTTCTGTTTGTCTGAGAGGTTTTGGCTGCGTTTAAACTTGGAGTGGAGCTCTCTTTGCTTTCGCAGTAGTTTCCTAACTTTGTTGTTGTACCACGGTGGGTTTTTCCCGTCCCTCACAGTTTTACTCGGCACGTACCTGTCTAAAACGGATTTTACGATTGCCTTGAACTTTTTCCATAAACACTCAACACTGTCAGTGTCGGAACAGAAATTTTCGTTTTGATCTATTAGGTAGTCTGAAATCTGCCTTCTATTACTCTTGCTAAACAGATAAACCTTCCTCCCTTTTTTTATATTCCTATTAACTTCCATATTCAGGGATGCTGCAACGGCCTTATGATCACTGATTCCCTGTTCTGTACATATAAAGTCGAAAAGTTCGGGTCTGTTTGTTATCAGTAGGTCCAAGATGTTATCTCCACGAGTCGGTTCTCTGTTTAATTGCTCGAGGTAATTTTCGGATAGTGCACTCAGTATAATGTCACTCTATGCTCTCTCCTTACCACCCGTCCTAAACATCTGAGTGTCCCAGTCTATATCTGGTAAATTGAAATCTCCACCTAATACTATAACATGCTGAGAAAATTTATGTGAAATGTATTCCAAATTTTCTCTCAGTTGTTCTGCCACTAATGCTGCTGAGTCGGGAGGTCGGTAAAAGGAGCCAATTATTAACCTAGTTCGGTTGTTTAGTGTAACCTCCACCCATAATAATTCACAGGAACTATCCACTTCTAGTTCACTACAGGATAAACTACTACTAACAGCGACGAACACTCCACCACCGGTTGCATGCAATCTATCCTTTCTAAACACCGTCTGTACCTTTGTAAAAATTTCGGCAGAATTTATCTCTGGCTTAAGCCAGCTTTCTGTACCTATAACGATTTCAGCTTCGGTGCTTTCTATCAGCGCTTGAAGTTCCGGTACTTTACCAACGCAGCTTCGACAGTTGACAATTACAATACCGATTGCTGCTTGGTCCCCGCATGTCCTGACTTTGCCCCGCACCCGTTAAGGCTGTTGCCCTTTCTGTACTTGCCCAAGGCCATCTAACCTAAAAAACCGCCCAGCCCACGCCACACAACCCCTGCTACCCGTGTAGCCGCTTGTTGCGTGTAGTGGACTCCTGATCTATCCAGCGGAACCCGAAACCCCACCACCCTATGGCGCAAGTCGAGGAATCTGCAGCCCACACGGTCGCAGAACCGTCTGAGCCTCTGATTCAGACCCTCAACTCGGCTCTGTACCAAAGGTCCGCAGTCAGTCCTGTCGACGATGCTGCAGATGGTGAGCTCTGCTTTCATCCCGCTAGCGAGACTGGCAGTCTTCACCAAATCAGATAGCCGCCGGAAGCCAGAGAGGATTTCCTCCGATCCATAGCGACACACATCATTGGTGCCAACATGAGCGACCACCTGAAGATGGGTGCACCCTGTACCCTTCATGGCATCCGGAAGGACCCTTTCCACATCTGGAATGACTCCCCCCGGTATGCACACGGAGTGCACATTGGTTTTCTTCCCCCCTCTTGCTGCCATTTCCCTAAGGGGCCCCATTACGCGCCTGACGTTGGAGCTCCCAACTACCAGTAAGCCCACCCTCTGCAACTGCCCGGATCTTGCAGACTGAGGGGCAACCTCTGGAACAGGAAAAGCAGCCGTCTCAGGCCGAAGATCAGTATCAGCCTGAGACAGAGGCTGAAACCGGTTCGTCAGACAAACTGGAGAGGCTTTCCGTTCAGCCCTCCGGAATGTCTTTCGCCCCCTGCCACACCTTGAAACGACCTCCCACTCTACCACAGGTGAGGGATCAGCCTCAATGCGGGCAGTATCCCGGGCAACCACAGTCGTAGTCCGATCAGGGGATGCGTGGGACGAGCTGGCCGTCCCCAACAAACCCCCATCCGGACCCCCACAATGATGCCCATTGGCAACAGTCTCAAGCTGTGTGACCGAAGCCAACACTGCCTGAAGCTGGGAGCGAAGGGATGCCAACTCAGCCTGCATCCGAACACAGCAGTTGCAGTCCCTATCCATGCTAAAAACTGTTTCGCAAAGAACGTCTGA
Organism: Schistocerca americana; assembly: GCF_021461395.2. Classification (NCBI taxonomy): domain Eukaryota; kingdom Metazoa; phylum Arthropoda; class Insecta; order Orthoptera; family Acrididae; genus Schistocerca; species Schistocerca americana. Next base: position 350,927,309 of record NC_060121.1, on the reverse strand, counting down.
ACTAATCTACAGAGAGCGCAAACAAATCGACAAAATTTAAACGGTTATTAAAATACAAGATTGCCTAGTAAATGCAGTAATGCTGCTACTTGCGCACTGCTGACACTGCTCGGCGGCGGAAGGAGACTAAGCGAAATTACACTATTCAGGTACTAAAACGCTATGCTACACTCTCAAATACTATAATACGCCCGAAATTTATGAATTAAACAATGCAAGTACCAAAAACACGCAAAGAAATTAAGAATTAAACTATGTAACAAATGAGTGAGCTAGGAGTATACGACTTGCTGCTCAGCTGCTTATCCAACGGCGGCAGGGAGCACACTGACTGTGACCAACCGACACTGGCCGTTCAAAACAAAAACAGTAGACAAACGACTACGCGAATTTACACTATTCAGGTACTAAAACGCGATGCTACAACTCTCAAATACTATAATACGCCCGAAATTTATGAATTAAACAATGCAAGTACCAAAAACACGCAAAGAAATTAAGAATTAAACTATGTAACAAATGAGTGAGCTAGGAGTATACGACTTGCTGCTCAGCTGCTTATCCAAACAGAAGAATAACTAACTTGTGGCGAGATGAGTGACACCTTCGTAAATATAGTAGAACTGAAGTTTTCATCTATGTACAAAGATGATATAGAGATTTTTCCACTCACTACACAGCGCGAACTGTCCGGGTGAACCAATTACGAGAGGTGACACTCTCAAGCGTGTCAGCCTCTCGCCGCTACAGTTTCTTCTATTTGCCGATCAGTGTCAGCTTCGTTATTTCTTTGTAGTCTGGCTGTACATGAAAACAAAGAAAAAGATGGCTTTTGTTAAATTTTTAAATCAACGTAACAGGTTTCTGTTATGTATTTATTCGGTATTGCATCTGTAAAAAGGCCAAACACTAACAGAAAAATCGCACGTGTGAAAACATAACTCTCCAAATTACAGTAAAAGGGTCTGTTGCTGCCAAATGGTGAATACATTCAGTAGTTTCTATTACTTACGTACAGGATGCATATACAGCCTTTGGAAATGGACATTGTGGGGAAACAAAAGTGTTGTACCATACCAGTACCTGTTAACAGTCAGATCAGCTATGGGCTGTTACTGCGGGACCATTGTGCAGCTGAAAGAATGTGCTTTTATTACAAAAGAAAACAATGAGGATCATTACCTGAAGCAAAAGAAACTGACCATTGCAAACCATTTTTTGTTTTCAGATTAGTAGTTCCCGATATTATCAGCCAATATATTTTCACCTGCCTTGTTCACACAATGGCAGAATCATGAGACCTACAGAAAGAGAAATGAAGTTCAACAACACAGCACTCATTATAAAGACGGTGTAGACAGGCCAAGATATAGATTAACTAAGACGCACAAGAGCTTCCCAATGGTGGCCCTAAAATTATTTAATGCTCTACCTAAGGGTGCTCCGTCATTACGAATCGAACAATTTAGGACCAAAATTTTGTGTATACTAAAAGAACAACCCTTGTACAGCATAGAAAAATAGTTCTCTGGTGATGGAACAGTATGTACCTGAACTGCAACTCAGCGCCAATGAAAACAGCAGCAACTCCATTTTACTACATGATTGTCTTATTATTGTAATGTATATTGTAATCTAGTTCTTAAAGCTATTTTTTATAGTACCCACTTTAGTATCATAGTTTAAATTGGAAATTTTTTCATCTTGCTGCGGTAATGTTATTGTAAAATAGACGCTGTCTGTCCAGCCAAGGTTGGTGAATGACAAAGAACTGTTAATAAAAGTAATGAAGATAATATACATACATAAAAAATACCGAAGTTTGATATATGATGAAACAGGAAATTTTGGCAATATTCCGCTACACATGGGCAATGGTGGAATTTGTAAATAAACGATGCTCACAATCGAAGTAAAAAGGATGTCTTATTATTATTAAAAAAAAACTTATACAGCTGTGAAACCCACCCCCAATAAAACATAAAGTATAGTACATTCGAAATATTACTGGAGCTGAGACGGACACTTAGCGTAGTAACAGTCACATATTCCTGGTAGTATCAGTCACACATTCCTGGGCTTCTCTCAACGCAACACGAATTTTTGTGGCAACACCTGACAAACCATCGTTAACTCGTCTAATCCTATCCGTACTTCAAACATTGAATCATAGTTCATACACCTTCAGATACTTTTGCAGGGGTAAGGTTTAATTTTAGTTAATATTGATATAATCACATAAATAAAAATATGGCATGATTAATAAACAAAGTTTCCATGGGATTTCTTATGCTTTACTAGCGGCTGAAACTGCAACATCATAAAGGCATCATGTACAGAACGTCAAAATTTGCATGAGGTGTACCACATGGTTTGATATGACTAGCGTTTGAGATAGATAGGAATAACGCCATATACATTATACAGGCTGACTTTTTTATCTTTAGATAATGAAATATCTCAAAGTACGCATAGGATTAAAAGACCGAAAAATACGTGTTCAGTGGGTGCGGCGGGCGACAACTTAGAAATCTTAAACTGGAACATCCAGTTTTTATCGCAGAATCAGATTCTACGGAAAAAATACGTGACTTTTGTGTATAACACCTTTGTTCTTGTGTGATAGATGGGGCTGTAGTCGACAAATAACACAATTGCGTTCCAAAGCCTTCACCACTTTATTTCCATAAGAACAGTTATAATAAAGCACTCGCTACGCCGACCCGTCATGACTGTGTCTGACATCCTAGCACCGGATAATACGTATTTTTCAGAACTCCATTTTAGCCGAAAAAGACATAGGTGACAAAAATACATTAGATCAAAAACATAAAAGCTGCCGTGTGTGGTGAACGACTCAGTGTTTTGCAGTTTTGCTGTTTTGTAGCTGTTCTGAACATCCATTCATTATTTGACTTCATCTCATTCGTGCACGTCGTTCTTCAAGTCTTAAATACGTTCCTTCATAAACTGACTGCGTTAGTAGTTAGAATGAAAGTCGTTACAATAGAAGATAAAATTGAAATAGTTTATATTTGTGGAAAAAAGTGGCATGATGTCGATAATACTGTAACCCTCTTCCACACAGGGCGCTTATTTTTGATGGATCATTCGACAGTTCTCCATCGAGGGAACACTTCAGCAACGAGAAAGGAACCTTCAAAGAACAGTTTCTAAACAAAATAATGAAACTGGGTTATTAGTTGCATAGAATCATAGCCCCCACATAAGAACTTGGCAACTAAGTCGTGAATCGGAAATTAGACTACCGTTTCCAGAATTTCGAAACTTTTCGTATTTCCCTCCATAAGGAACTTCGTGGTAACGATCTCCAGAACCGGGTAACATTTTCCCAGTGGTCGCTTCAGCAGATACAGAGAGACCAAAATTTCTTAGCTTGGGTATTGTATTCTTCACGAACAACGATACCATTAATAGACACAACATGCATGTAAAAAACCTGCATTGGTTACGCCAAGATGAACATCAGCCACCATGGAATGTCAATGTTTGGTATGGAACAGTTCATGACAAACTCATTAGTCTATTGTTTATCAATAGCATCTTAAACGGTGATAAATATCTAACAGTCTTCAAGGACGATCTTCTCTTCCGGTATTGCGTGCGTACCTTCAAATTCTTCAAATGGCTCTAACCACTATGGGACTTACATCTGAGGTCATCAGTCCCCTAGACTTATAATTACTTAAACCTAACTAACCTAAGGACATCAGATACATCCATGCCCGAGGCAGGATTCGAACCTGCGTACCTTCCCTTGGACTTGAGACAAACAATGTAGTTTCATTCTAATGGTTGTCCAGCGCGTTATTCTGAAGTAACACGGGAAGTATGAGATCGCATTTTCAGTCGGCGGTGGATCAGAAGAGGCGGTCCAGTGTCTTGGCTTGCTAGATCCCCAAATATTACCTCGCCTGACTTTTGTCTGTGACTTAATTGTAGAGAGGATTTTATAATGAAGTGCCAACAACGCATGATAAAATGATGCAGCGTACCACCAATGCATGTCAGAAGATAACATCGAAAACACTTTTCAGCTGCGTCAAGTCATTCCATCTGCGCATAAACAAGTGCACCGAAGTGGTCGGTGACATTTTGAGCACTTACTATGAAATAATTCTTACAAATGAGGACCCCCTTGATGAGAGGTCAGAGGACACACTTCGAAAGAGCTTTTTTCACAATTACTGATCACGTCTTTTTTCATTTTTTGATGCAGTACATTTTTCCCGTGATAATGCCGTTTTTGAACTCAATTTTATTTTCTCTCGATTATCCTACCATCTACCACGCAACGACAATAGTGTCACATACGAAGGTTACGTATTTTTTCCCGTAGTATTCTGTTCTACAACAAAAAGTGGGATGTTCTGTTTAAGATTTCAAAGTTGCCACCCGCCCCACCTCTGCGAAGGTTGATAGTCGCCTGTCAAGACTGTTGGCGTTTAGAGATTTCACGGTATTGCTTTTCGAGTTGGTCGGTATCGGACTACTGTGATACGAATACAAGTTCTGTGGGTTCAGCATGCCCATTCTCAACACCATGGGTTATGTGTTCTGTCAGGACGCCTGACATTAATTGCACCACTGTATAATGGCTTTGGAGACAAAACCGGTCGTGGTGTTTAAAGTAAAAAGTACAAATGATGCTGAAACTTTATTCAGAAACATGTAGGATCTCAAAGGCGTCCTGTACCTTACGCCCGAGAGACAGTGATCGCACTGCCGTGAAGAATCGTACAGTCATCTTACGACAGGGAATGGACCTATTTGCAGTAAGGCGTCTGACGACGACATCTGAAGCACCACGTCAGCACGGAGACCATTGTCGCGGTTTCCTTAGACCCTAGACGCGGCAACAGAGGGAGACACGTTCACCGTGGAGCGCCGAAAACAGACGCTCGATACAGGAGTCAGTGGTGATTCCGTGTGTAGCATCATGATGAACATATCCTTGCGTGAATCCTCCAAGCGGAACGAACGTTGTCAAATTACATTCGTCATCACAATGAGATTTTCACTCTGCAGCGGAGTGTGCGCTGATGTGAAACTTCCTGGCAGATTAAAACTGTATGCCGGACCGAGACTCGAACTCGGGACCTGTTCGTTTCGCGGGCAAGTGCTCTACCAACTGAACTACCCAAGCACGACTCACGCCCCGTCCTCACAGCTTTACTTCTGCCAGTACCTCGTCTCCTACCTTCCAAACTTTACAGAAGTTCTCCTGCGAACCTTGCAGGCTGTGGCTAAGCCATGTCTCCGCAATATCCTTTCTTTCAGGAGAGCTAGTTCTGCAAGGTTCGCAGGAGAGCTTCTGCAAAGTTTGGAAGGTAGGAGACGATGTACTGCCTGAAGTAAAGCTGAGGACGGGGCGTGAGTCGTGCTTGGGTAGCTCAGTTGGTAGAGCACTTGCCCGCGAAAGGCAAGGGTCCCGAGTTCTAGTCTCGGTCCAGCACACAGTTTTAATCTGCCAGGAAGTTTCACATCAGCGCACACTCCGCTGCAGAGTGAAAATCTCATTTTGGAAAAATCTCCTAGGCTATGGCTAAGCCATGTCTCCGCAATATCCTTTCTTTCAGGAGCGCTAGTTCTGCAAGGTTCGCAGGAGAGCCTCTGTAAAGTATGGAAGGTAGGAGACGAGGTACTGGCAGAAGTAAAGCTGTGAGGGCAGGGCGTGAGTCATGCTTGGATACGGTCAGAGAGCCGATTGGCCTCTGCAATATAAAAAACTGAGTGGAAGAATCAACAAACAAACTTAACCGGAGGTCATGTGACGTCCGCAACGACCAAACACAACGATCAACGACGAAAAAAATGAAAAAAAAAGTTGGTAGAGCACTTGCCCGCGAAAGGCAAAGGTCCCGAGTTCGAGTCTCGGTCCGGCACACAGTTTTAATCTGCCAGGAAGCTTTACATTCGTCATCGTCATACGAGCCTATAAACTGGAATGATTATATGGGGCACCGTTAAGTACACTTTGCACGATCGTCTCTGGTTAGCATAGTCAGAAATTTGGTCAAAAATATTTTTGTTCTGCTGCAGTTGGTTCTGTGGCTTATCTTCGAGTTCTATTTTCAACAGTATAATGCGGGACCGCATGTTACCTGTGGTGTCCTAAACTTCCTCGATACGGAGGGTGTTCAACTATTCCTCCCTCTCATCCGCTGACTGATCCAGTAATGATAGAGGGACTGCCAAGCCACCGTTAGCCAGCTACTACGATTAGTGAACTCTGGCATAAGGTTGAATCAGCATGTAATGACATATCCTTATCTACTAAGCAGGCTTACTTCGACTTCTTGTTGCTACCACACATGTCTACTAATTATGTCAGATCTATACGTGCAGATCACCAACCAATCCTCGCTAAAATACTGTACATACCCGATAAGTAAGATATTTGAAGCTAGATTCCGTTGGGGGATGGAAATATCAAAAATCTCCCTGTTATACCTCGCTCGATGAGCAGACAGCAAAGCGGAGCACACATTTTTGGGAATACTTCGAGTGCTATCTGACTTCTTTGAAGAAAAAAATAGAATACTTGGAGACGTCCATCAGTACGACGATAAACATCTTAAAGTGAGTTTTTACGTAGTGTCACACGATTACTCACTATACGAGTATGCATGTTACAATTTATGTGTTAAGCTTCTTATGTAATGATTTTCGTTCACATTTTGTTCTTCATGTTTTATAACATCAAACCGCTATTATTAGCACCATTGATCGATTTGTTATGTATAATTATGGACAATTATTGTATTCTTTCTACGAAGCACACTGCAGTCGCTCACTGCAACCATTTCGTTTCTAAGGCTTCATATACGGGAGAACTAAAATAGATATTAATGTGAAATTTTGGTATTCAAACTGTTATTACTTGCTGGATTTCTTCAGTTATTAATTGAACTACACTCATGTAAACTTTACATCTGTCTGTTGATGGTTTTATGAATGGTACGTCAGAGGGCGTTATTTCTCTTTTTGCTGCATTTTTATATTATTATTTATATTCTTGATTTCTCGTGTTACAAAGATTGAGTTGTCTTTTACTGTTCCTTTGTCTAAAATCCTGGTCCTTCTTTTAATGAAATACATCTCATAATGTGTTATTTGAATAAAAAGGGCACTGTGAAGCCTACGTCACGTACCGAACTCTACTGCATGTGATTATAAGCTGCAAGTTCAGTTCAGAATTTGTTCGTTAACTATTATGTTCTTCTGTGCTGACGCCAAGTTAAAGCTGTAATACGTGCTCTTGTTACATGAGTCTTAAAGACATTAATATTTGGTATCTACTATACAAGTACATCACAGTTGTAATCTACTCGATGTGACTTATGCCTATGTTTTATAATATGGTCTTCACGTCCGATTTTATTTCTTAATATTCTTTAGCACTGAAGATGGTCACACTGTGACTGAAAGCGATTTGCTATGATAAATGATTTCACACCTGTAACAACCGATGCTGTCAATTTTCTTACTCACAATTCTTGTTAACAAAGTAAAATTGTGTTATTTTCTTTCCTCCCCGTTATTGAAATTGTAATGGCCAGCAGCTTATATATCGGCTTTAGTTAATAATTACCAAATTTGTGACTTAGCGCCCATATCGGTAACCTTTCCCGCTAAAGCTTCATTATTCGTTCTCGCGCTTCGTGGTATCTCATCGCACCACCACCTATCCCAAAACTCGGACATCCTCTTCCCTCGCGTGGGAATGAGTGGAGTGGTGCTTCTAAAAATCCAAACCACACATATAACTCCCACTTGATATGTTTTCCTCCTCTGGTAGAACGGATGAACACGCTCCATGGTCCCAAGGAAAACAGTAAGGCCACCATTCGCCAATGCATAATCTACTTCAGGATTATCCAAGTTTCGCAATCATTAACACAGATCACTTCAAGGTTGGTTAAGCAAAGTTTTACATCAGATCAGAAGTATTCCAGCCCAGAACGTTCTCGTCTGCAGTGATTCCTTGAGCGGACTGCAGTCAGTAGAAAAACAGTACTAGTATCGATTATTTACTTACGACTACTGAAACTTCTACACTGAAGCGCCAAACAAACTGGTAAATTCACGCGTATTCAAATACAGAGATATGTAAACAGGCAGAATACGGCACTGCGGTCGGTAAAGTCTTTATAAGGCAACAAGTGTTTGGTGCAACTGTTAGATCGGTTACAGCTGCTGCAATAGGTGATTAATAAGATGCAATTGAGTTTGAACTTGGAGTTATAGTCTGCGCACGAGCTATGGGACACAACATCTCCGAGGTAGCGACGAAATGGGGATTTTCCCGTACGACCATTTTACAAGTGTACCGTCACTGTCAAGAGTCCGGTAAAACATCAAATCTCCGACGTCGCTGCGGCCGGAAAAAGATCCTGCAAGAACGAGAGCAACGGCGACTGAAGAGAATCGTTCAACGTGACAGAAGTGCAGCCCTTCCGGAAATTGCTGCAGATTTCAATGCTGGGCCATCAACAAGCGTCAGCGTATATCCATTCAAGGAAACATCGTCGATATGGGCTTTCAGAGCCGAAGGGCCATTCGTGTACCCTTGATGAGTGCTCGATACAAAGCTTTACGCCTCGCCTGGGCACGTCAACACCGATATTGGAGTGTTGATGACTGGAAACATGTTGCCTGGTCGGACGAGTCTCGTTTGAAATTGTATCGAGAAGATGGACGTGTACGGGTATGGAGACAACCTCATGAATCCATGGACCCTGCATCTCAGGGGGGACTGTTCCAAGCTGTTGGAGGCTGTGTAATGGATGTGGGGCGTGTGCAGTTGGCGTGATATGGGACTCCTGATACGTCTAGATACGACTCTGACACGTGGCACGTACGCAAGCATCCTGTCTCATCATCTGCATCCGTTCATGTCCATTGTGCATTCCGAAGGACTTGGGCATTTCCAACAGGACAATGGGACACCCCATACGTCCAGAACTCCTACAGTGTGGTTCCAGGAACACTCTTCTGAGTTTAAACGCTTCCGCTGACCACCAAACCCCTAGACATGAACATTATTGAACATATCTGGGTTGCCTTGCAACGTGCTGTTCAGTAGAAATCTCGCACTCTTACGGATTTATTTTGTCAATTCCCTCCAGCACTACTTCAGACATTAGTCGAGTCCGTGCCATGTCGTGTTGCGGAACTTCTGCGTGCTCGCGAGGGCCCTACGTTATATTAGGCATTTTCTTTTACTGTTCACTGTATAATTTTCCTACAGAGGCAAAGCCCTTTGATAATACCAGGCAACAAGCTTGGCGACAGGTCGTGTAAAGATACAACCATAACGGCTACATTATATCTGGGCAATGAAGTGGCAATTTCAATTCGAACGTCACGAAAAGGAGCCATCATCTTACGTCACTTACGCGTGTACCACCCAAGACTCACATATATATTCATCCAGCGACAAGCGGTCCCTCCCCAGCCAGTTTACATGTGGAGTGGCACTGTCGCTGGTTCATATAGTCGTAGCGTGCGTCGCCCTAGCCTGTCTGTGATGTGGATTGAAGCGGGATACATTGTTACCGCAGCTACTAGCCGCTAGCCGACAACGCAACAGTTGATGACCGCATTCTACACTTTTTACGAGAACGTGAACATTATAACGAAACTCTCTGCATCAGTGCAGGAGGCGGGGAACGGATAAAATGCCTCTCGCTGCAATTCTGGCCCCTGGGGTGCACTCTACCCCTGAACCAAGGCACACGATGACTTCGTAACTCTGCAAATCCAGATACAATCCGTGTCTTTTACTCTGCCGACATATTAGTAAAGCTTTAAGACCGCGCGCGCGTTCGTGCTAGAGTGGTCGGGTGGGGGGGGGGGGGGGGGGAGGGAAGGGGGAGGGGGGAAGTCGTGTCTCACGTCACTGGTGCTAGTCCCAAAGGAGCGGGGGAGCCTCCTTGTACGTGCTGGCCTGTCATTTTTGTTAAATGAAGTTATTTTTTCATCACATCCAAGAGGATGGAGGGACTGGTAACATCGTAGTTAAGTTCTTTCATGCATTCATCGCCGGCCGGCCGTGGTGACCGAGCGGTTCTAGGCGCTACAGTCTAGAACCGCGCGACCGCTACGGTCGCAGGTTCGAATCCTGCCTCGGGCATGGATGTGTGTGACGTCCTTAGGTTAGTTAGGTTTAAGTAGTTGTAAATCTACGGGACTGATGACCTCAGCAGTTAAGTCCCATAGTGCTCAGAGCCATTTGAACCATCATCATCGCCTTCTTAAATGAATAGCCATTTATTGCAGTGAAGATTGCACACTCGGTTAAAATAAACTGAAATAGCATCGAAAAGGTGCGAGCTCTGTGATGGAGGCGAAACACCACTTCAGGCGGCGCTGTTGCTCTTGCAGCCTCATTCTCCAGTGGACAAGGCACTCTGTCCTGGAGCCGTTACGCCAGCAGAGGCAATTTGCCGGCCGTCCGTACCCGCTCTTCAGGCTGTATTAATGGCCCTGTCCTCTGGCAGCGTTGTCGTTTCCAGAGCAAGCAAGCAATCTCCTGGCTCTTCAGGGACGCGACATGTGCCGCCATGTTTCTAGTTTCTCTCGTACTCTCTAAAAGCACTTCATGGTCCGTGATCAGAACACCCTCGTACGCAGGTTCGACAATCTCCTGGAACATAGAGCTAAGGTACAGCTCGTTTCTGCGTGACTGGCAGATACGCCACCATAGTAGTCAAAGTATGTGCAGTGCCTTGTAATATGCAGTATTAGTATTACTCACACGTGCCACTCACCCCAGTTGTAAGATTGGGTGAGAAATTCCATTTTTGCTTAATGCTCGAAGTTTACGATTCGCAGTATCACAGAGGAGATTCGCTTGTCGCCAGTCGTCAAAAGTAAGCAAGATTAGGCTGTCACATGGTGAGAACATACCTTGCTGGGCAGCAGACTAGGTATTAGGAATCAGACAGTATTTCTGAAGTGGGAAGTGGACAGTGTGCGAACTGTTTCACGAGTGGGGAAGGAGAGACAAAAGCTTGACGACACCAACAACATGAAGCAACTACAGTCCACGGAATTACGTAATGTACTATTACGGACCCAAATTGAGAGCGATGACTGTACGGAGGAACTTGCTAGTCATATTGATTGTGCGAATCAGAGCATGCTTGCAAATACACTATTGGCCAATAAAATTGCTACACCACGAAGATGATGTGCTACAGACGCGAAATTTAACTGACGGGAAGAAGATGCTGTGATATGTAAATTATTAGCTTTTCAGAGCATTCACACAAGGTTGGCGCCGGTGGTGACACCTACAACGTGCTGACATGAGGAACGTTTCCAACCGATTTCTCATACACAAACAGCAATTGACCGGCGTTGCCTGGTGAAACGTTGTTGTGATGCCTCATGTAAGGAGAAGAAAAGCGTACCATCACGTTTCCGACTTTGATAAAGGTCGGATTGTAGCCTATCGCGATTGCGGTATATCGTATCGCGACATTGCTCCTCGTGTTGGTCGAGATCCAACGATTGTTAGCAGAATATGGAATCGGTGGGTTCAGGAGGGTAATGCGCAACGCCGTGCTGGATCCCAACGGCCTCGAATCACTAGCAGTCGAGATGACAGGCATCTTATCTGCATGGCTGTAACGGATCGTGCAGCCACGTCTTGATCCCTGTGGCAACAGATGGCGACGTTTGCAAGACAACAACCATCTGCACGAACAGTTCGACGACGTTTGCAGCAGCATGGACTATCAGCTCGGAGACTATGGCTGCGGTTACCCTTGACGCTGTGTCAGAGACAGGAGCGCTTGCGATGGTGTACTCAACGACGAACCTGGGTGAACGAATGGCAAAACGTCGTTTTTTCGGATGAATCCAGGTTCTGTTTACAGCATCATGATGGTCGCATCCCTGTTTGGCGACATCGGTGAACGCACCTTGGACGCGTTTATTCGTCATCGCCGGCCGCGGTGGTCTCTCGGTTCTAGGCGCGCAGTCCGGAACCGTGCGACTGCTACGGTCGCAGGTTCGAATCCTGCCTCGGGCATGGATGTGTGTGATGTCCTTAGGTTAGTTAGGTTTAAGTAGTTCTAAGTTCTAGGGGACTGATGACCACAGCTGTTAAGTACCATAGTGCTCAGAGCCATTTGAGCCATATTCGTCATCGCCATACTGGCGTATCACCCGGCGTGATGTTATGGGTTGCCATTGGTTACACGTCCCGGTCACCTCTTGTTCGCATTGACGGCACTTTGAACAGTGGACGTTACATTTCAGATGTGTTACGACTCGTGGCTCTACCCTTCATTCGATCCCTGCGAAACCCTACATTTCAGCAGGATAATGCGCGACCGCATGTTGCAGGTCGTGTACGGACCTATCTGGGTACAGAAAATGTTCGACTGCTGCCCTGGCCAGCACATTCACCAGATCTCTCACCAACTGAAAACGTCTGGTCAATGGGGGATGAGCAACTGGCTCGTCACAATACGCTAGTCACTACTCTTGATGAACTGTGGTATCGTTTTGAATCTGCATGGGCACCTGTACCTGTACACGCCATCCAATCTCTGTTTGACTCAATGCCCAGGCGTATAAAGGCCGTTATTACGGCCAGAGGTGGTTGTTCTGGGCACTGATTGCTCAGGATCTATGCACCCAAATTGCCTGAAAATGTAATCACATGTCGGTTCTAATATAATATATTTGCCCAATGAAAACCCGTTTATCATCTGCATTTCTTCTTGGTGTAGCAATTTTAATGGCCAGTAGTGTATATCTACTGGAGAGGTCAGAGGGAAATTTCATAAAGGATTAGAAGTAAGTTGTGACTGTTGTTGGCAACTCTAGTTTCTCTATTAATTGTCTACTAAGGGATCCGAGAACTTCACAAAACATAATTCTTACTGTACGTTTTTTCTTATTTGCATTTTTTAATGATTACTTTGACACTATGTGTATAGATTTGCAACGGAATATCTTTCTCGTTGACAATCATTCGGAATACACAAACTAGAATAACTTTGCCCTTGCCATAAACAAAATCAACCATCACACCAGACAAAAAGTTGAAGTTACGAAAAAATGGTTCAAATGGCTCTGAGCACTATGGGACTTAACATCTATGGTCATCAGTCCCCTAGAACTTAGAACTACTTAAACCTAACTAACCTAAGGACATCACACAACACCCATTCATCACGAGGCAGAAAAAATCCCTTACGCCGCCGGGAATCGAACCCGGGAACCCGGGCGCGGGAAGCGAGAACGCTACCGCACAACCACGAGCTGCGGACGTTGAAGTTACGCATTTAAGATGATGTGGAAAGTAGATCGGTATATGCAAACATTTTGAACAATCTTAGTCAACTCTTCTTTCTCGTACTGACGAAGTGTTCACAATTTCTTTGCATACAGCAACATGAAGTGCTTTCCTTGTAATTCATATGACATTTCATGACAAAGATGCTCAATTTTATATATTCATGCATTACTTCTCTTTGCTGACGCCTTCAGAGGTCATAACAGTGATACTTGCAGCTCCAGCAAACAGAACCATTTTCAGTGAGCATCCTTACTTCCGGGTCACTTTCTCTACGAACGCTGTAAATTTTTGTTAAAAACTGAAATGTATTCCTACGGCGCGACTGACCACTTCATGTGTTAGTCGTCGTCAAGTGAGAGAGTATGTATTTGGTGTTCTCTTGCAGTCGCTTGTCAATGACCTTTAAGGTCAAAACCTTGCAGTCGTTATTTAAAAATAAGTACTAATTTTACATTTTGTTTCTGGCAGAAGTACTTCCCCTCTACCGTTGTTAGACAGTAGAGCACAGAATCCATTGTAGTTATACGACAGTTGTTATTTGTCCTCTGTTAGCTGACTAATCCCTCGTTATTGATCAGTATTGCCTAAGTGTGATCTCAGCAGTACACATTCTTCACATATTCACACTATTCTTATATTTTCCTACTAAAACTTCATTAACAATCAATGCGCATACGAGAGCAATGTACGGCATCAGTCGTCGTATAAAGTTTTCATTTCATGTGAATGTAAGACGTAATATCAGTGCACTGAATTATACTGCCACTTCCTTTTCGTCTCATTTATCCTTCTGTCTGCGTGGGCAGTCCGGTAGTGGTGCTTCTCGTATTTTGTATTCATACCAACTCACTACTGCGAATAATGCATCGATGCGGTTACATCTGAGTAATACACTAACACCTCCACTGCGCGCCCTGAAGCATGGAAGATCGCTACACAAATGGCACTTATCCGTCTAGACTCAAATTCCTTATGCAAGTCAGATATTTATCTTCAATGAAAAAGACTACGGTTACAAATATAATTAATTTCAGTACAGGCAGAGGGATGTATAACATTTTGATAGTGCTGTTTCCCCTTGACGTCATGCAACTGACGTCAGCGGACATACTCCTGTGAATGTGAGCAGCTCTGAGTGACGACAAACATAAATTCCCGCCTGGTACATATACCGTTCGGTACACGTTTCCCTCCAGTGGAGCGGACAATGCTCTCTGATGACTGAAGCGTGTGTGGGCGCCAGCGTAGGTCATCGCTCTCCGTGTGGGGTAAAAGCCTGTGGGGGAGGTCGACAGACGAACACAGTAGCTCACGTCACTGCGAAGGACGTCAGCGGTGTGAAACGCTACAAGCTGGCTGTCAACTTTACATTCGCTGCAATAGTCGCAGTGTTCGTTTGTCGTTCTACTTCTTTCTTCCTGACATTCGTATTACTGTCACCACAAAAAATGAACTGCAGTATAGTCTAATGCTTAAAACTTCCAACTATTAAGCAGACCTTTGTACTTTGTAGACGCTAGTCTATTACCTGACTAAGTGTGAAAACGGTTCGTAACAACAGGATAACTGCAATTCTCTGCTTTTCACATTTAAAAAAGGAAGTGTTATAACCTGAAACCATGGTAAGAGCCACTAACATATCGAAAGAGAACATTAATTGTGAGCTTCTTTGTTGATATTAACAGTTGCATAATAAATTTTAAATATTTCTAAATTATTTTCGAGTAAAGTTAGATGAAATAATTTGTTTTTAATTTTTTCCCCAACGCCGTCGTAGTGCTGTGACGGTTCTAGATATCACCGATATCGCTGTTATTGACATAAAATCATCTATCTAACAATACGTCGTTTCCAAAATATTTCATTTGATCGCAGAGACATTCTGTTCTATAATAGGCACTTGCGGATGCGAAGAAATGAGAGTAAGTGTGGCGGCGTGTTCACGATATTAGTGGATCAATTTTTTCCTCGGATTACTCTGTCGTCTCAGGCTTTCCGTACAGTTTTCCGGTTTGAGGCAATATTTCTCTGTAGTTACCGGGCCCCCTGTGAATGGGACAGTTACATATGTATGAATTGGCGCCCTTTCATGAAACGGAAATAGCGCAGCTACGATGGCTGCAGACGGGATTGTTTTGGACGACTAACCGCTCACGTCCGCTGCTGTGTCGTTACACGCACAATGAGCTAGCTAGAATAGGGCAAGGGGAAAAACAGGAGTGCTCCCTCAGACGTGAGGTCGTGTTGCCAGAGTACGCCGGCGGCGACCTGGTGACTGCTCTCCGGAATTTGTTCCTGTGAGAGACCGAGCGGCTGTAACAGTACAACCAACTTTGCCGATGGACTTGTACCTGATTCATGTACAGAGTATTAAATGCAAAATATGTCAGTGGTGTTCTGGTGGCTAGTTCTCTCAACAAAATGTTTTTAGCGAGAAACCTCGAATTTCGCATCACATTCACACCGCCCCGCTATAAAAACAGTTTTGCCCAATAGGAAGTGCGTTGTCAGTTCCTGAACGACTAAACTTCATACAAAGAGGCCACTTCCATGCCCTTTAAACAACCGATGAGCCAGGAGGAATAAAGCTACAAGGAATTGAGATGGAAAGTTACGTCACGTCTAACTGAAATATGATGCATAGTGGTACCTTGCAAATATTGATACTCTTCAGGATGCGTATCTTTGTGACCTTCAAATGTATGTGTAGTAAATGTGTGGTACACAAGTCAATAAAGTGACGCCAAAATAGTGCCTCACAAAATGTTTTAAAGAGCCAATTCATGTTACCTGAAGGGGACTTGGCTGAAAAGAGGGAAGTGGAAAGCATGTCATGTAATTCTAGAATAATTCTGATTATCTCTTAGAGAAGTCTACTTCTCACACAACGTAACACACCGTTTCAGTGATCATATGGTGCCTCTCTCATATGCTTACGAACTCTGCATGCATTGCTGGGTCATCACTCCTAAGCTTCGGCGGGGAACATACCATGAAACTTTCTGAGATACTGCGCTTGGTAACTTCGTTACTCACTACAGCCGAAGTTTTGGTTTGAAGTCCGACGCAGCACATTTGCTAGAGTATTTAGCGATACTCGGCTGCCAACTTTTGAGATTTGGTAATTCTTCCGCTCTACTTATCGCACACCGGCAAGAAAAGTGACACAAGTCGAAAACGGCCATTTTTAGTTTGTCACTGAAAAATACCTGTGAAGTACCACGTCGTGCACAAAAAAATAGAAAGTAATTTACTGCCAAAAACTTACTTGTAATTTGAAGGAAGCTTATACTATTTCACTATAATTTTATAGAATTAATTCTTTAACGTGAATTTCCTGAAAAGTATTGCATTTTTGGATTTTCACTGTTCTTGCCTTATGTTACAATTAATTCTCTGCTAGGGACTGACACATAAAGTTAGGACCTGTGGCGTGTGTGATCTTTTAACAGGTTAAGTCTTCATTCCTTTAATTACTTTATCGAGCATTTTCGGGAGGTCCTGTATGGAGCACATACTCCATCCTATTTTAAGGCAGTCTCTGTTGTAGGTAAAGGTGACATTCTAACTACAGGTGAAACTTAGTTTCACAATGAAAAGTGAAAACCTTTTTAATAGTCAGTTGAAAATCATAAATGAAGTTTCAATAGAAAACAAGTTACACTAGAAGCTTTACTGCAAAATTCTTCATCTTGTCATGAAACTGCATAAAAAAATTCAAAATCTGCATAACAAGTAAACGCCATTACGAGGCATGAAATGAATAGACTGAGTAAGAGAAATAACATTCAACTTCTTGCTTCGGCCAACCGGTGTAATCTGCCTTTATAGATAGCTGAATTCCTCCATTCGTGCATTACTGCGTCGTTCCAATCACCTTCGTCTTTGCAATGTTTCTCCTTAAGCTATATTACGCTCTGATTATGTTGTCCCTTATTTTCAACAGATGTACCTTTCCCTTACCCCAGAAGGGCCACTGGTTGCGACTTTGATATTATTATCTGTTCTCCCTGAACTTTTATTCCTGTTCCAGAGTTTTCCATTTTTTTAAATCGGTTCCTCATCGTTCAAATTGAAAAAAGTGACGATGTACTACTTCACACACATCTTAATAAGAACTTTTACGTTTGTCACTTATTGGCACCGACGGTTATTGGTATCGGCTTCCGAAACACTGCTCAGTGTTTACAACGGAGCTCCTCGCCCTGTATCAGGCGAAGCAGTACCTCCGGCGACACACGCTTTTCAGTTGTGTCATCTGCTCCGACTCTCTCTGTGTCCTTCAGAGCCTCTGTGTGCTGTACACCGTCCATCCCTTAGTGCAACGGGCCGGAAAAGATTTCACTTGCTCAGTCTTGATGGAGCCACTGTGGTGTTTGTGTGTGTCCCTGGTTACGTCGGAAATCAGGCTGTTGACGCTGCTGCCTAGGCTGCCGTCCTCGCACCTCGGCCCGTTAGTTTTTCCATTCTCTCCGATGATCTCTATGTTGCCGTCTGTTAGCAGGTGGTTTTGGGAACAAGCTCCAGAAAATTAAACCTTTCCCAGCGGCTTGGATGACCTCCTCTTGGCCTTCTCATCGTGAGGAGATAATTTTAGCTAGGTTGCGTATTGGGCGCTGTCGTTTTAGCCATCGCCATTCGTTAAGTGGTGATTCACCCACCACTTTGTGTTCATTGTCATCAGCCTTTGAAGATTCCCCATTTTCTGACAGAATGCCTTTTTTAAACGACTTACGTTGTAATTTACGTTTGCCGTCTGAGTTGTCGGCCGTTTTAGCGAACGACACGCGGGCTGTCGAGCGTTTTTTTTTCCGTCGTAGCAATATGGTGAAGAACATTTAATCTTTGGTTCGGGACCTCCGTTGTCTCTATGGCTTATTTTACAGACCTTTCTTCAAGAGAAAGTCCCTGTTTATAGCTGTCTTTCCTTCCGCCGATTGTCGCATTCGGGAGGACGACGGTTCAATTCTGTCTCCGGCCATCCTGATTTAGGTTTTCCGTGATTTCCCTAAATCGCTTCAAGCGAATGACGGGATGGTTCCTTTGAAAGGGCACGGCCGATTTCCTTCCCCGTCCTTCCCCCATCCGAGCTTGCGCTCCGTCTCTAATGACCTCGTTGTCGACGGGACGTGAAACACTAATCTCCTCCTCCTCCTCCTTCCGTCGATTGGGCTTAACGTGTAGTCGCTTTCAACTCCTTTTTCGTCTTTGTGTTCTACGGTTGTGGCATGAGCGTGTATGACCTTAGTTGTTTTTGCCTCCTAAAACTCACTCTTGTGTTTTGTATATGTTGTAGATTATTCTTAACTGTCTCTTGTGTAGCTCCCCCTCTTCCTAGGGTTGTGAACATCTCATTCAACCTTACAGTGACGAAGGTTTTCTCTTGGTCCACAAATGCTAGAAAAATATCCTGATATTTCTTCAATCTGTCATTCACTACCAAGCACCATGTCCCAATTGCTTCTCCGCTACATTTACCCTTTCCGAAACCAAACTGATCTTCGTCGTCTTCAAGTTTTCTTTATATTCTTATGCATATTACCACGATAGCCGGGGCTAGTCGTTTAGTGACACTTGCGTTTCTCGAAAGGTTCGCGGGACTGAATCCCGGTTACATTACGGAATATTTCTCTCTGTGTTTAACGTAGCAAAAGTGAGATTGTGGCTCCGTCAACAAAGTCAAACATTCTACAGTGAAGGTATCAACAAACTGGTCTCTCCTTGGGAGAATTGTATTGGTCCCCAAGGTAACTATGTTGAGAAATAAATATATAGACATGAATAAAAAACATGCATAAAAATTCGGAGCATTACTTTTCAACAACGCCCTCATAGTACCACTCTAGACTCCTCGGTACACCACCTTCTTCAGGGGTTCGCAATCACGCTGTTACCGCATATTTTCCAGTGGTATCTAACAACCTTCCCGTAGATCACAGTCATTCTCGTTTGTTAACTATAGGGATCAAGAAAGAAATGGCCTTGGTCCATCTATTATTCATTAGTCTGCTTGCGAGTTCCAGTGTATTCCATTTTCATCACACTCATAATTATATATTCAACTCCTGTATGTTTAGTGATTCATTTACTTACTTTGCTGTATTTAATAGAAATTTCCAATATGCATAACTGCATTGCTCACCGAGGGAGTCTGGTTTTGAGTACTTTCCATTTAGGGAGTCCATGTTTCACTGTCATGAATCAAAACTTGTAGTACGCACTGAATGTAAATTTTAGTTAATAAAAAAAAGGCAAGTTTTGCTTTGCTATTTTACTTTTGTTCTCCTGTCTTTTGTGCTCTAAATAGAAAAGTCTTATCACCTGCATTTACCTCTTCATTATTTTTTGTATAATTTTTATTTCTGTATTTTTATGATATTTTATTCTTATTTTGACTTTCAAGTCTGTTGTCAAATTTGCTTTAAGTTCCGCCATTCATGGTGGGGACTTCATTTGCACAACAGACAAACGGTACAGTGTCATGACCAAAACGAAGTGGTTAAGGTATGTTACGTTGACAGGTTTTATTTCCTTCGTTCTGCCAGTTAAAGATCTGAAAGCCTCCTCTGGGACCGCAGAAGACATTTTAAGGAATTCCCTTTCCTGAGTCTTGGCAGTTCTAAATTATTTTCTCTCCTCCGAAATATAAGGGACGATCGAAGTGTTTCCGTTCGAGGGCGTTGCTGCAATTTATATGCAACGTAGCGCGACTTCGAGGCCGGGATATAAGCACCGACATGTAGGCAAGAGATTAGTATGGCATTCGTGTCTTTCCGACATGTGTGCGGTAAATGCGGAAACACGAACTACGGCGACGTAACTACGAAATGCGCCCAAACGCGAGCAGCCTTCTGTTATTCTCGTCTTAGCTGCCGAAGGACAAACAATGGTAGATATCTATCGGACAATGAAGAATGTTTATGGGGCAGCACGTCTGTCTAAAACCATCGTTGTGGAATGGTGCGCCAAGTTCCCAGCTGGTTGCGATTCGATTCAAGATTCCGGTCGATCTGGCAAGCCAGTCTCATCCAAATCACAAATCTGATAACCCCAACTAAAGTGGGAAACACTCGAGCACCCGCGCTATAGTCATGATCATTCCCTGTGCGATTATCACGCCTTCGTTTCCTTAAAACGTTGAAGCGTCGATGATTCCTCTCTCACAAGCATGTCCAGAAGGCAGTTACGGACTTCTTCCGCAGCAGGTTCAAAAATGGCTTTGAGCACTATGGGACTTAACATCTGAGGTCATCAGTCCCCTAGAACTTAGAACTACTTAAACTTAACTAACCTAAGGACATCACACACATCCATGCCCGAGGCAGGATTCGAACCTGCGACCGTAGCGCTTCCGCAGCAGGACACAGTGGTTTACCAACCCGCTACCTTTAAGCTGGTGCGTCAGTGGAATGACTGCCTTAAAGCTAACGGCGATTTTGTGTGATTAGCATACCGATTCTGGACGGTATGGCTTTCTAAGGGAAACTTTTTCACCGAGCGAGGTGGCACAGTGATTAGCACACTGGGCTAGTATTCCGGAGGACGACGGTTCAAACGCGTCTTCGGCCATTCTGATTCAGATTTTCCGTAATTTCCCCAAATCGCTTCAGGCAAATGCGGTGACCCTTTGAAAGGGCATGGCCTATTTTCCGGTTCTTCCCTAATCCGAGCTTGTGATCCGTATCTAATGACAGCATTGTCGATGGTACGTTACACACTAATTTCCTCCTCCTCCTCCTCCTCCTCCTCCAACGGAAACTTTCCGATGGCCGCCTTACATATTGGAAGCTACAGCACTAATGGTGTTCTGTAGTACAATGACGTGAGTCAAATCGACACATTGTTTCTCAAGTGCTATTACTACAGATTTTGTTGAAAGTGAATCAAAAGGCTTCTGAATATCTACGTACTGAGCGATAATGGTATTCGTTGTTTGGATCTGCAATTCTCCTCGGGACATGAAAATGGTGATTTTCTTCCAATGACGGCTTCTTCCTTTGCTTGGCGAAAAACCAATATTTTTCCATGCTATATGTTTCTATCTTGGACATTAAACAGGACGGCTGAAAGGGTTGCAGTCCTTTTCTTATGTCATTATCATTATTATTATTGTCATTGTTGTGTATTGTACAATAGTGCTGTAGTTGGTTACGTAAGATAAACAAAGTGATCAAAAGTATCTTCACACCTGTTAACGAACATTTATGTGGGTTGTGTTCACCGTTCGCTTTGATGACGACCTGAACTCAGCTGGGGACACGTTCTATGAGATGTCTGAATTTCTGTGGAGAAACTGCAGCCCAGTCTTCCTCAAAAGAGGAAACCACAGAAGATAGTGATGTTGGACTTTGGGGTCTGGAGGGAAGTCGACGTTCTATTATCCATTCTAACATTTTATCCATCGGGTACAGGTCAGGACTGTTGATACATAACTCCATTTCAGGAAAGTTATCATCCAAAAACTCTTTATGACAGGGCGCCTTGTTATGCTGATGCAATCATCATATCAGAACTGTTCCTCAACTCAATAAGGGGACCACTCGCGAACCACGAAAAGAACCTACATGCCGTAACATCACCTTCGCCGTACTGCACTATTGGCACACACATAGATTGATAGCAGGTAATGTTCTCCAGTCACTCGCCAAACCCAGTCTTCTGTCGGATGTAACGCAAGTTATAGCGTGGTTCATCACTCTAAATCACTCGTTCCCAGTCATCCGCTGTCCAGTGGCCTTGCTCTTCACGCCACCTCCAGCATCGCTTAGTACTGACTAAAGAAATGTGTGGCTTAGGAGCTGTTCGACCACTGTTCCCCACTCTTTGTAACTCCCTATGAATAGTCATTGTGTCAGGTGTACTAAAACTAAACTCCTCCCGAACAGACCTTGATGGCCCAACGGTACCGACCGGCCGTCGTATCATCCTACGTCCAAAGGCATCACTGGATGCACATATGGAGCGGCATGTGCTCAGCACACCGCTCTCCCGGCCCTATGTCAGTTTCCGTGACCGGAGCCGCTACTTCTCCAACAAGTAGCCCTCAGTTTGCCTCACAAGGGCTGAGTGCAGCTCGCTTGCCAACAGCGCTCAGCATACCGGATGGTCACCCATAGAAGAGCTAGCCCAGTTCGAAAGTGCTTAACTTCGGGGATCTGACGGGAACCGATGTTACCACTATGGAAAGGCTGTTGGCGCTAGATGTGCTACTGCAGAGTTATTGGAACTCACGGTGATTCCTTCTGCTGATTTCATTCGATGCTAAGACTAAGAATGCTGCAAAAAAGATGACAGAATTCATAAGGTTCCGGTACTGACTCACTGACTCACTTCTGCGAAGTAGCATCAGAATGTAAATTCAGAATAAGCTCAAAGAAACCTTGTCAGTACTCAGACCCTAAGCTCAAACAAACCTTGTCAGTACTCAGACTCTCTGGAGATCAGACGCATCTGCAGTTTACAAGGGGAACTGAGGCTTCAGAAGCTGTAGCAGTGGTTCCACAAGGTCAAGCCTTTTTTTTTTTTTCTCATCAGTCTACTGACTGGTTTGATGCGGCCCGACACGAATTCCTTTCCTGTGCTAACCTCTTCATCTCAGAGTAGCACTTGCAACCTACGTCCTCAATTATTTGCTTGACGTATTCCAATCTCTGTCTTCCTCTACAGTTTTTGCTCTCTACAGCTCCCTCTAGTACCATGGAAGTCATTCCCTCATGTAAGTCATTCCCTCATGTCTTAGCAGATGTCCTATCATCCTGTCCCTTCTCCTTATCAGTGTTTTCCACATATTCCTTTCCTCTCCGATTCTGCGTAGAACCTCCTCATTCCTTATCAGACCACCTAATTTTCAACATTTGTCTATAGCACCACATCTCAAATGCTTCGATTCTCTTCTGTTCCGGTTTTCCCACAGTCCATGTTTCACTACCATACAATGTTGTACTCCAGACTTACATCCTCAGAAGTTTCTTCCTCAAATTAAGGCCGGTTTTTTATATTAGTAGACTTCTCTTGGCCAGAAATGCCATTTTTGTCATAGCGAGTCTACTTTTGATGTCCTCCTTGTTCCGTCCGTCATTGGTTATTTTACTGCCTAGGTAGCAGAATTCCTTAACGTCATTGATTTCGTGACCATCAATCCTGATGTTAAGTTTCTCGCTGTTCTCATTTCTACTACTTCTCATTACCTTCGTCTTTCTCCGATTTACTCTCAAACCATACTGTGTACTCATTAGACTGTTCATTCCGTTCAGTAGATCATTTAATTCTTCTTCACTTTCACTCAGGATAGCAATGTAATCAGCGAATCGTATCATTGATATCCTCTCACCTTGTATTTTAATTCCACTCCTGAACCTTTCTTTTATTTCCATCATTGCTTCCTCGATGTACAGATTGAAGAGTAGGGGCGAAAGGCTACAGCCTTGTCTTACACCCTTCTTAATACGAGCACTTCGTTCTTAATCGTCCACTCTTATTATTCCCTCTTGGTTGTTGTACATATTGTATAAGACCCGTCTCTCCCTATAGCTTACCCCTACTTTTTTCAGAATCTCGAACAGCTTGCACCATTTTATATTGTCGAACGCTTTTTCCAGGTCGACAAATCCTATGAAAGTGTCCTGATTTTTCTTTAGCCTTGCTTCCATTATTAGTCGTAACGTCAGAATTGCCTCTCTCGTCCCTTTACTTTTCCTAAAGCCAAACTGATCGTCACCTAGCGCATTCTCAATTTTCTTTTCCATTCTTCTGTAAATTATTCTTGTAAGCAGCTTCGATACATGAGCTGTTAAGCTGATTGTGCGATAATTCTCGCACTTGTCAGCTCTTGCCGTCTTCGGAATTGTGTGGATGATGCTTTTGCGAAAGTCAGATGGTTTATCGCCAGACTCATATATTCTACACACCAACGTGAATAGTCGTTTTGTTGCCACTTCCCCCAATGATTTTAGAAATTCTGATGGAATGTTATCTATCCCTTCTGCCTTATTTGACCGTAAGTCCTCCAAAGCTCTTTTTAAATTCCGATTCTAATACTGGATCCCCTGTCTCTTCTAAATCGACTCCTGTTTCTTCTTCTATCACATCAGACAAATCTTCACCCTCATACAGGCTTTCAATGTATTCTTTCCACCTATCTGCTCTCTCCTCTGAATTTAACAGTGGAATTCCCGTTGCACTCTTAATGTTACCACCGTTGCTATTAATGTCACCAAAGGTTCTTTTGACTTTCCTGTATGCTGAGTCTGTCCTTCCGACAATCATATCTTTTTCGATGTCTTCACATTTTTCCTGCAGCCATTTCGTCTTAGCTTCCCTGCACTTCCTATTTATTTCATTCCTCAGCGACTTGTATTTCTGTATTTCTGATTTTCCCGGAACATGTTTGTACTTCCTCCTTTCATCAATCAACTGAAGTATTGCTTCTGTTACCCATGGTTTCTTCGCAGCTACCTTCTTTGTACCTATGTTTTCCTTCCCAACTTCTGTGATGGCCCTTTTTAGAAATGTCCATTCCTCTTCAACTGTACTGCCTAAGCGCTATTCCTTATTGCTGTATCTATAGCGTTAGAGAACTTCAAGCGTATCTCGTCATTCCTTGTACTTCCGTATCCCACTTCTTTGCGTATTGATTCTTCCTGACTAATGTCTTGAACTTCAGCCTACTCTTCATCACTACTATATTGTGATCTGAGTCGATATCTGCTCCTGGGTACGCCTTACAATCCAGTATCTGATTTCGGAATTTCTGTCTGACCATGATGTAATCTAACTGAAATCTCACCGTATCTCCTGACCTTTTCCAAGTATACCTCCTCCTCTTGTGATTCTTGATCAGGGTATTCGCTATTACTAGCTGAAACTTGTTACAGAACTCAATTAGTCTTTCTCCTCTTTCATTCCTTGTCCCAAGCCCATATTCTCCTGTAACTTTTTCTTCTACTCCTTCCCCTACAACTGCATTCCAGTCGCCCATGACTATTAGATTTTCGTCCCCCTTAAGATACTGCATTACCCTTTCAATATCCTCATACACTTTCTCTATCTGTTCATCTTCAGCTTGTGACGTCGGCATGTATACCTGAACTATCGTTGTCGGTGTTGGTCTGCTGTCGATTCTGATTAGAACAACCCGGTCACTGAACTGTTCACAGTAACACACCCTCTGCCCTACCTTCCTATTCATAACGAATCCTACACCTGTTATACCATTTTCTGCTGCTGTTGAGATTACCCGATACTCATCTGACCAGAAATCCTTGTCTTCCTTCCACTTCACTTCACTGACCCCTACTATATCTAGATTGAGCCTTTGCATTTCCCTTTTCAGATTTTCTAGTTTCCCTACCACGTTCAAGCTTCTGACATTCCACGCCCCGACTCGTAGAACGTTATCCTTTCGTTGATTATTCAATGTTTTTCTCATGGTAACCTCCCCCTTGGCAGTCCCCTCCCGGAGATCCGAATGGGGGACTATTCCGGAATGTTTCGCCAACGGAGAGATCATCATGACACTTCTTCAATTTCAGGCCACATGTCCTGTGGATACACGTTACGTGTCTTTAATGCAGTGGTTTCCATTGCCTTCTGCATCCTCATGTCGTTGATCATTGCTGATTCTTCCGCCTTTAGGGGCAATTTCCCACCCCTAGGACAAGAGAGTGCCCTGAACCTCTATCCGCTCCTCCGCCCTCTTTGACAAGGCTAACTTCTTATGCCGGAAGTCTTCGGCCGCCAATGCTGATTATTTATCAAAATTTAGGCAGTGGCAGGGATCGAACGCGGGAGCGAAGACGTTTTGATTATGAATCAAAGACGCTACCCCTAGACCACGGGTCAAGCTTTAAGGGCGTAGAACTACGATAAACATATAATGGAAACCACTCAGCACGAAAGATCCCGACGTTGGGGAGTATACTGCGAGAGCATGGAGAACAGATCAGGCTGTCCTGTATTGGCGATGAAGAGACACAATAAGGTGTGCCCAAACCTCCATTGGCAAACTTGCAGAGCTCTAGGAGTATTAGATCTCTATGGGAAATTGTAAGACCACACAAATAACGCGATCACGACAGAGAGATGTAACACTATAGTGCACGACAAACAAATAAATGGTGACAAAATTGTTACAGCTAACAAACCTGGCATTGCTGTACGTCAGATGAAAGATCAAGCATGCATCTTCATCGATGTGCGAGTGTGACGCGAACATTAACGATAAGGCGGTTCAGAACAAATTCAAGTACTAGTATGTGAGTATCGAGGTAAGTGGAATGCATAAAGTGAAAACTGAAGAGCGCCCTATTTAGAACACCACCATGCAGCAAAAAAAGTGAACTACAAGGTATAGTACTGTTCGGAACACACCACATCTTTCATAAAGTATTGTACAAAATCACTTAAAGCACCGGACGTACTCATAGGGAAGCTGGAAGTAATTTGGGGCTGGGAAACAATTTGTATACTGGCAAAAATTTTATGGTTTTTGATAGTTGCCTTTATTCAAATATTTGGAAAACATAGCTTTTCCTGGCGGAACATAACTGAAGGCAGGACCGGGACTCGAACCCAGTACTTTTGCCTTTTGTAGGCAGCATATGTTTCGTAACCATTTTGAGAACCACAGCAATTTTATACCGGATGGTTATAATTAAAGTGCAGCTAATCACAAAGTTTTAGTGTGTGATGTAATTCTCGTATGACAGCGAAACTTGGCAAATATTCTAAACCGATCCACACTGGGAAAAAAATTAGATCCAGTTTTGTTCACCAGGTGCAAATCTAGAGCTGAGTGCAAGAAAGACATGGGCAGAACAGCTCAAACAAGTTGATTTTATTATTTTGTCAATGTGACGAAACGCTGTATCAGTAATTAAACAGTTATTCGCATTTTCTGTATACTGACTTTCAGATCAGGTAGACACCGAACATGTTCCTGGTAGACGCGTTCTTTTAGATATCCCCAGAGCCTAAATTCACGTAGATTCAGATCAGATGATCCTGTAGACCATGCATCTGGGAAACCTCTGAAGATGTTCGTGGAAGGTTGCATTAAGTAGACCTTTCACTGGGCTAGCGATATGAGGCCATGCCTCCGGGAAACCTCTTGGGACAACTCTTTCGTGGAGGATTGCACTGAGCAGCTCTTTCACTGGGGGAGCGAAGTGAGGTGTGCTAGGAAATCACGGTGCACCTGACAGACCCTCCGGGTGTATTCGCTTCAAAGAAGAACGGACCGAGAACAAAGAGACTTGTTAATCCACATCGCACTGTCACATACGGCGGGTGCAATGGCTCTTCGTATAGAAAACGCCGCTCAACGGTACCCCATATTCGGCAGTTCTGTGTGTTCACTGGACCCTTTAATGTAAAATTGGCCACATCACTCCACAGAATATTGCTCGGACACATGCCATCCACTTCCATCCGTGCCAGCAACCGCAGCAGTAGAACACAAAGCTTTACGTAGTGTTGAACACGGGATAGACAATTCTCGTGACACTGCACGGACACTAGCTCTACTCGGGGCACTTGCTGCAGGCTCAGTTACAGCAACAAAAACCTCGCCAAAAACTTCTACGGGGACAGGACGAACTTCTCTTCCAGGTATCGCACCAACCTCGCCCGTGTTTTCGAATTTCGTCATCATCTTCTTCAAACCATTTAATGACGTCGGGCTCCCCTCGGACGCTTTCGACAGCGATACTTTCTCAGTGCAGCAATGTTATTGCCGCCGTGCACATAAAACAGTTTGACTAACACAGCACGGTCTCTGCCCTCGATAGCCATACTGTTCACTCACGTTATAGCGTGTCAAATGACCCCGTGGATGTCATGACGTCATACAAAGACTGTACGGCGCCGTAATTGGATCTGGTCACCACAACTGGAACTTACTTGTTCTCCAGCTTAAATCAGTTCCGTGTTAAGGGGGTAGTACGTCAAACGGGCCGAGATCGAGAAGGAGAGGCACCACAGGACATTTTAATTTGCACTGTCTATACTTTTAAAAATAAATTCATAAAATTTTGTCAGCTTGACCAGGAAGGATTCAGGATTCACAATCATAGCAGTGGAAGTTCAAAAACACGAAAAAATAATACTTTTTAAATGTGAAATTTCATGATTTTTTTCACTTACTGTTGGCTGCATTTGTTGCTATAGGTACACTTTTCTTCATAAGTAAGAGAGATTCTTCGATGAATTTTTCACAGCTTACAAATCTTACTTAGAGGTGTATGAAACTCTAGAATTTATTTAATCTATGGAAAAATGAATGGGCAGTTACGTTTTAAACTTCGTGTTCAGAGAAAACTCGAATTTTATAGTTAATTATCTCAATTTTTACCACAGTTTTTAACAGATTTGGGAAATTCTTGAGTTTCATACATCTATAAGTATGGTTTGTACGCTGTGCAAAATTCATCGATGAATCTCTCTTACTTACGAAGAAAATTGTATCTACAGCAACAAATGCAGCTAATACCTAGTGAAAAAATGATGAAATTTCACATGTAAAAAAATTTGTTTTGTTATGTTTTTGAACTTCCTCTGCTATACGTGTGAATTCTGAATCCTTCCTGGTGATGCTAACAAAGTTTAATGAATTTATTTGTAAAAGTATAGACACCTGGAAATTAAAATGTACTGTGGTGCCTCTCGTGCTCCAAGTCGGCCCGTTTCACGTCCTACCCCGCTTAACACATTAGCGTATCTAGCAAGTTTCGCTACCTTACGGTAATTATGATCCACACTAGACCTCCGTGAGAAGTTGCACTATAATTGTAATCACCTGGTATTATGTATATTCATTTCTCTGGAAAAGAGCGTTGTACACTGGCAATTGCCGCGACGCGACGTGTTTTCGTCGTTCATCGACAGTCCGATGTCAACCGTTCCAGTAGAAATGACGTTATCTGAATGCGGCAGCTCGTCTCAGCACCGCCGCTAGGTACCACAGCCGCTGAGGACAACTTCCCTGCAGTCTGTCCGGGCTGATGTGGGAGCTAGTGGAGCCGCGGCAAGCCGTTATGGAAGCTGCCGTGTCCTCTTGCTATCCCGCAGAGTTTACCCTGCGGCTGGGCCGTGAAGCACCCGGCTCGGTGCCTTATCTCCGGCTGCAGTTGGCCTCGCCCGGCCCGCCGCGTCCTCTTTAAAGGAGCTTCCCCTTCTCTGCAAAAGGACGACGCACAACTTAGAAATTTACGTGTTCCGTGCTTGGAATAATACTCCCTGTGTACAGCCTACTTCTGCGAAACGCAACACGTTCTAATCTCATAGCGATGTAAGTATAACCCAGCAGCTACAGACGTAATTTAATTTACTTTTTTCTAAAATGTATTTGGTATAGTTTCAGATTTCTCACACAATAGCAGCGTGTGACATTTATCATAGTTTCTCTTTTCTTTGATAGGTTTCTAGTTTACAGCCGAAGGCCGAGTTTTTATTTTAACTTTACACATTTCGGCAACTTCCCTAGTTGTCTTCGTCAGATGCCAAGTGCAAATTCAGTTGCTCACTGTATGCTCTACAGGCATATACGGAAGGTTGTTGTTGTTGTTGTTGTTGTTGTTGTTGTCTTCAGTCCTGAGACTGGTTTGATGCAGCTCTCCATGCTACTCTATCCTGTGCAAGCTTCTTCATCTCACTGTACCTACTGCAACCTACATCCTTCTGAATCTGCTTAGTGTATTCATCTCTTGGTCTCTCTCTACGATTTTTATCCTCCACGCTGCCCTCCATGCTACATTTGTGATCCCTTGATGCCTCAGAACATGTCCTACCAACCGGTCCCTTCTTCTTGTCAAGTTGTGCCACAAACTCCTCTTCTCCCCAATTCTGTTCAATACCACCTCATTAGATATGTGATCTACCCATTTAATCTTCAGCATTCTTCTGTAGGGCCACATTTCGAAAGCTTCTATTCTCTTCTTGTCCAAACTATTTATCGTCCGTGTCTCACTTCCATACATGGCTACACTCCATACAAATACTTTCAGAAACGACTTCCTGACACTTAAATCTATACTCGATGTTAACAAATTTCTCTTCTTCAGAAACGCTTTCCTTGCCATTGCCAGTCTACATTTTATATCCTCTCTACTTCGACCATCATCAGTTATTTTGCTTCCCAAATAGCAAAACTCCTTTACTACTTTAAGTGTCTCATTTCCTAATCTAATTCCCTCAGCATCACGGAAGGTACACTATGCGAACCATCGGTATGTTCGTTTCCTGGCCCTGATAACTGCCGCCGGCCGGTGTGGCCGAGTGGTTGTAGGCCCTTCAGTCTAGAACCGCGCGACTGCTAGGGTCACAGGATCGAATCCTGCCTCGGACATGGATGTGTGTGATGTCCTTAGGTTAGTTAAGTTTAAGTAGTTCTAAGTTCTAGGGGATTGATGATCTTAGATGTTAAGTCCCATAGTGCTCAGAGCCGTTTGAACCATTTTGATAAATGCATTTTTAGCGTTGTTGTGAACTGAGAGAGCGATAGAGGGGGAGAGATGGGAGAGAGAGGGGAGAGGGAGGGGGAGAGGAGGAGGAAAGGAGGGCGGAAGGGGTAGAGGGGGATGAGGAGAGGGGGGGAAGGAGAGAGAGACAGAGAGAAAGAGAGGGGGGGGGAGAGGGGGAGAGGGATGTTTTTGACGCGATTTGGGAATTGGATGTCGCTTTAATTGCCTTATTGAAGCTAAGGCGTCTGTTGTCCCTCTTGATTAAAGTATCCGCTGCTCTAATTTCGATTACCCCCTCTGTTACGCTGTCCCAGAAATTCGTCCCCTGCTCGCGATGCTGGTACAATATCACATCACAGGCGACGCAACACGCGGCGTCACCAGATGAAGTTGGTTGCTTGGGTTGAGCGTAACATACGTTGCAAAATTCCACGTTAGTGCGGTATGTGATTTACACCTTCCATGTGTGCTCTGTACAAAGGAAGCTGGTACTTGGGTATCGGAGTACGTGTTATGTAAGCATGGGTAATTATCTCCTTTCCCTGCAGATCGGAAAGAGAAAATGTCAGTATACAGTACTAGTAAATTCCGGAAGCATAGGTGATCAGGTCGCAGAATTAGAATCGCTTAGTACGGGTAATACAGGGTGTCCAGAAAAGGGCTCCCTGATTTCAAAATTAAATATCTCGAAAACAAAGATCGATAGAGGAATGCAGTAAACGGTATGTCTATTGTGAAAGCTGCAAGAAGTTCATACAGCAGTTTCAAAATATAGTTACAAAAGCTGCTAACAGATGGCGCTGTAATCGCCATACGTAATGCCTGGTATCAATAGTGATCCGAAGCCCAGAGAGATCAGTTCCACTATTGAAACGTGAAAGGAGGTTAGCGTACCGAAGGAAGAGATTAAAACCATGTACTTCATTGAACAACGCGTTTTTCTGGTGCTAGAGTACCACAGGCAACAAGGCGAAGTTTTCAAGCACGATTTAATGTTCCAAAAGGACCGACCAGGTACTGAATGGTTTATGCAAGATGGAGCCCGTCCACATCGGACCGAACAAGTGTTTCGCTTTCTTGAGGAAAACTTCGGGAATCGAGTCATTGCTTTGGAATATCCCAAATTTACTGGTGCAGGCATGGATTGGCCTCCATATTCGCCGGATTTGACTCCCTGTGACTTTTTTTTGTGGGGCACAGTGAAAGACGTGGTCTACCCGAAGCATCCCGCCACGCTGGACGAGCTTGAATCGGCGATCTCTGTGGCACGTGAATCCATTTCGGTTGAGACACTACGAAATGTGATGGCGAATTTCATTCTCCGTTTGTGCCCCCTCTGTAGTGCCAGTGGTGAACATTTTGAAAACATTGTGATGTGATTGTTTGCAAAGATTGTTTCATACGATTATTTCACTTATGTATGCTGATATGAGCTGTACAGCGTACAGCGCCATCTGCTAGCAGCTTTTGTAACTATTATTTCAGAGTGCTGTACAAACTTCTTGCAGCTTTCACAATAAACATACCGTTTACTGCATTCCTCTATCGATCTTTGTTTTCGAGATATTTAATTTTGAAATCAGGGAGTCCTTTTCTGGACACCCTGTAATGCCCACATAGCATTAGGAATAGAAATCAGACTAAAGCACGCCCGGGTTCTCGGGTTCGATTCCCGGCGGGGTCAGGGATTTTCTCTGCCTCGTGATGGCTGGGTCTTGTGTGATGTCCTTAGGTTAGTTAGGTTTAAGTAGTTCTAAGTTCTAGGGGACTGATGACCATAGATGTTAAGTCCCATAGTGCTCAGAGCCATTTTTTTTTAGCAGACTAAAGCCAGAAGTTGATAATAACTGAAGTCTGAATTCACACTGGAAGATATATTGCAAGTATAGTTCCCAAAACGATCTGGATTTATTCTAATTACAAGTAAGTCTAAGAAATATTTGGAATATGGGCTGTGGACTGCGCGAAGAGCTGTGTCGGACTGACAGCTGCCAAAGTGGTCAACATAATACACATATATCAGGGACTTGCATGTGATGGGCTACTGGCAACATACAGTGATGACAAGACAAAAATGCTAATGCATTTATAGTGTCATTTTGCCCAAGTGTTCTAAAGAAAAAAAAAGAAAAACTTGTCATGTAGTAGTTTCTCATTTCAGTATACGATGTTTGAAGACCCGCCAGGAATCCCAGCACTCCTTTACCACCCTCCCAGAAGATTTGCGTATCTAATCATCAACTACGAACTAAGCAGTCTACTAGATGCTGCCTGGGGAACGAAAAATTCAAGAAAAAGTTAGCTTAGTCTTGAAATCACAAGTAGGAGAAGCCTTACAGGAGCAGATAGGGAAATCGTATCGTACCGGTAAATATTAATGATATGTGCCTTGCACTAGCATTAATTTCGCAATACAGTTTTAAAATCGATTTTCCCGTAAGTTTCTTCTACCAAATTCAGCGCCAATATTTTTATATTAAATATTAACCAATCTCTGAGAAATTCTTCCAGGAAGTAGTCGAGGTATTTGCATACTTTTATGCATTAAAATTATCTAAAAGGTAGTTTCTCAGTTTTATTACTACATTTATGTGCAGGTAATTAAAGAAAATTTGAGTTTGAAACTTGAAAAATACTGAAAGTAAATTAATAACATTTCTCGTAAAATGAATGCATAGAACTGTTGAACAATATCTTGTGACTGTACCTAGAATATAGCTGGAATGTTAAAATTAAGATCTCAGTACCAAAAACTGGTTTTCAAAACCTCCATTAAAATCGTATTAAAATTCAAAACTTAAAAATCAATGAAGTTCTGAACTTCAAAGCTTGGGTATAGCTACATCTTTACGTGATAGACATGGTTTTAAAACTCCATTTTAACCGGCAAAATAGGAGAAAAGTTCTATTCTGAGAGTTGTTTCCCCTTAAGCTATCAAGTAATTGTATAAATAAATATGGAGGTTTTCCTGCTTGGAAATTGCTCATTTCTTGGTCAAACAACAACGGGACGCATTTTGCGTTACTCTACTTCATTTTACTTTATTTGGCTTCCTGCGCTGCTGCAACACAGAGCCATCACATTTCACAGTAAAAATTTAACTTAGAAAGTATATTGATGATAATTTTGTTTGGGTATATATGCATGATTTTCACAATTAATCTATAAGATTTATAAATACACTCCAAGACTTAATAAAAGTTACTCACTAGAAAGGAATTATCCGAATGGGACCGAAATCGGTAGATGTGATGTACATGTAGAGAAAAATAAATGATTCCAATTTCAGAAAACCTCGATGATTTATTCAAGAGAAAGAGCGACGCAGATTGAGCAAGTCAGTAACGCGATGTTCACCTATGGTCCTTATGCAAGCGGTTATTCCGCTTGGCATTAATTGACAAAGTTGTTCCTGAGGGATATCGTGCCAAATTCGATGTAGAGATGATGTAAATTTCCGGAATGAAATTGTCACTCTGAAGGGAACTGTTCGCTGATATGAAACTTCCTGGAAGATTGAAACTGTATGCTCGGACCGAGTCTCGAACTCGGGACCTTTGCCTTTCGCGGGCAAGTGTTCTACCGACTGAGGTATCTAAGCACAGCTTTACTTCTCACAGCTTAACTTCCGCCAGTACCTCGTCTCCTACCTTCCAAAGTTTCAGGATATAAATCGTACGCTGGAGACAGTAAGGAAAGTGTTTCTGGAAAAGGAGTATTTCTTAATGTGGGACATAAATTTAAATTTTAGGAAACTTTCCTCAATTTCTTTGTCTGGGCTGAGACATGCCCGTATAGCCACGCGCGTTAAGACATCGCTTTCAATATTCAGGGAAGTTCGCCGGACCCGGATCGAATCACCGGGCGCATTAACGACGACAGCTGACTTGCCAGCCAGCGTGGATGTGAATGCCAGGCTGGCATCCACGTCCTGCCCCATTTACACGATATGCAAATGTTTCGAGAACGTTAGCACACTTTGACGTGGGATAACGCTAGACGTGGAAGAAGATGTGACGGCAGGGTGGGCATCCGGTTACCCACAATCAATGCCGACCCCATAAAGATACGTGAAAAAGGACAGGCAAAAATAGATTTGTCTTGACTGAAGCCTCGTGTGGAAATGGAACGTTGGCGATATACAGTTGAGGCGCGAAGGGAGTAGAAAAAATATTATGCTACAGGATAGTGCTGAAGTAGGTAGACTGGATAAGTAGGGAGTAGGTACTGAAAGTTGTGAGGAGGAAAGAAATTTATCGCACAGGTTGACTAAAGAAGGCATCTGCTGGTAAGACACACCGGGAGGCATTTAGAAATTGTCAGGTTCATAATGGAGGGGGTACAGCTTATGGAAGGAGACCAAGACCTGACTACATAAGCAGTGACGAGTGGATGCAGGTTGCAGTAGTTATGCAAAGATGTAGAGGCTTGCACAAGATCTACTAGAGATCTACTACATCAAACCGGATTTCAGACTGCAAGCGACGGCAACAACATACACCGCCCAGTGGTGACACACTTCTAGAGACAAAAGCATCGTCAGTGAACAATTGACAAAGGTGCTCACTATCGACTTGTTCAAATAACGCACGGGAATCCAGCCGGCTGTTGTCTTCGACAACCACCAATAATTGGAAAGATGAAGATCCTATCATTTTTAAGGTACAATTGATACTACAGATCGCTGTTCATGCATTTTTAAGTATTTTGGTGGGCAAACCTACGCTAACTAGGAAACCAAACGGTAGTGTACGTAGAAAGACAACACTCACCATAAACAACTATCAGTACCACACAACAGAAGACGATTAACGTCCGACGTTATCGACTGAAATGATAAGCAACAACGTATGAACTTTTCCTCAAAATTTGCCTCATATGTCTTAATTTTATGGTAAAAATAAAAAAAAGAACGACTCACCACGAAGGTATTATCCGGATGGGTCGGAAATCGGTATATTTGATATACATATAGAGGCAAAGAAATGGTTACAATTTCAGAAAAACTGTTTTATTTATTCGAGGAAAGA
This sequence comes from Schistocerca americana, assembly GCF_021461395.2. Lineage (NCBI taxonomy): Eukaryota > Metazoa > Arthropoda > Insecta > Orthoptera > Acrididae > Schistocerca > Schistocerca americana. The sequence goes on along the minus strand of NC_060121.1, from coordinate 350,891,480 downwards.
GCTTCAAAAATTGAACAAATCAGTAACGCTTTGCTCCACGTTTGCCCCTTATGCAAGCAGTTATTCGGTTTGGCATTGATTGGTAGAGTTCTTGGATACCCTCCTGATGTATATCGTGCCAAATTCTTCCCACTGGCGCGTTAGATCGTCAAATCCCGAGCTGGTTCGAAGGCCCTCCCCATAATGCTCCAAAGTTCTCAGTTGGGGAGAGATCAGACACGTCTTCGCTGGTCATCAGATTCGAACCGTGATTCATCACTTGAAACCCACTCCAGTCGATGAGATTCCAGAACGAAGACGTGCCTGGAGACGCCCCAGACAACGGTGGGATACCAACGTGCCTTTCGTCCGCCGTACGGCCCGATAACCAGGAGTGATGGTCTGGTGTGACACATTTGCCACTGCAGCACACTTTTGGTAGTCATCCGCAGCACACTTACGGCGCAGCGGTCACGATATTTTAAGCACGGTTTTATTGCCCTTCATGGCAAGCCAATCTGGACTTACATTTTACACTACTGGCCATTAAAATTGCTACACCAAGAAGAAATGCAGATGAAAAACGGTTATTCATTGGAAAAATATATTATATTAGAACCGACATGTGATTACATTTTCAAGCAATTTGGGTGCATAGATCCTGAGAAATCAGTACCCATAACAACCACCTCTGGCCGTAATAACGGCCTTAATACGCCTGGGCATTGTGTCAAACAGAGCTTGGATGGCGTGTACAGGCACAGCTGCCATGCGATACCACAGTTCATCAAGAGTAGTGACTGGCGCACTGTGACGAGCCAGTTGCTCGGCCACCATTGACCAGACGTTTTCAATTGGTGAGAGATCTGGAGAATGTGCTGGCCAGGGCAGCAGTCGAACATTTTCTGTATCAGAAAGGCCCGTACAGGACATCCAACATGCGGTCGTGCATTATCCTGCTGAAATGTAGAGTTTCGCAGCGATCGACTGAAGGGTAGAGCCACGGGTCGTAACACATCTGAGCTGTAACGTCCACTGTTCAAAGTGCCGTCAATGCGAACAACAGGTGACCGAAACGTATAACCAATGGCACCCCATACCATCACGCCGAGTGATACGCCAGTATGGCGATGACGACTACACGCTTCCAATGTGCGTTCACCGCGATGTCGACAAACACGGATGCGATCATCATGATGCTGTAAACAGAACCTAGATTCATCCGAAAAATTGACGTTATGCCATTCGTGCACCTATGTTCGTCGTTGAGCAATCCTCGCAGGCGCTCCTGTCTGTGATGCAGCGTCAAGAGTAACCGTAGCCATGGTCTCCGAGCTGATAGTGCGTGCTGCTGCAAACGTCGTCGAACTGTTCGTGCAGGTGGTTGTTGTGTTGCAAACGTCCCCATCTGTTGACTCAGGGATCGAGACGTGGCTGCACGATCCGTTACAGCCATGCGGATAAGATGCCTGTCATCTCGACTGCTAGTGATACGAACCGTTGGGATCCAGCACGGCGTTCCGTATTACCCTCCTGAACCTAGCGATTCCATATTCTGCTAACAGTCATTGGATCTCGACCAACGCGAGCAGCAATGTTGTGATACGATAAACCCCAATCGCTATAGGCTACAATCCGACCTTGATCAAAGTCGGAAACGTGATGGTACGCATTTCTCCTCCTTACACGAGGCATCACAACAACGTTTCACCAGGCAACGCCGGTCAACTGCTGCTTGTGTGTGAGAAAACGGTTGGAAACTTTCCTCATGTCAGCACGTTGTAGGTGTCACCACTGGCGCCAACCTTGTGTGAATGCTCTGAAAAGTTAATCATTTGCACATCAAAGCATCTTCTTCCTATCGGTTAAATTTCACGTCTATAGCACGTCATCTTCGTGGTGTAGCAATTTTAATGGCCAGTAGTGTAGCAACATAATGCCCATCAGTACACGGCGAACGTATCTACTGCTTATCTTCGTGCTTGCCAAACCCTACATAGGCTAACAAGGTGACCGCCTCTCTGCCGAAATGAGAAAGTTTGGAGCATTATATGCAGAGCCCTTCAACCAGCTCGGAATTTTGAAGATGTGACACGCCCGTTGACCTAATCTCATCTCGAGGCGCAAGTTGCCAATGTGGCGTCAAACAGAAAGACTTGCAGTAGGCGTTCGGAAACCTCACACGAGGTCCCTCGGCGAGTAATGCTATACGTCATTTCATTGCATTTCTAATTAACATGTACAGCTTACATTCAAACTGCTTGGTAATTCCTTGATGTCTCAGGGTGTATCAGATCAGGCGAATGCTCCTTTCAGTCTGGTTGCATCGTAGCCTTCTTATCTCCCAATTTCGATTCCGTACTTCCTGAGAAGTTACTCTATGTAACCATCTAACTTCAGCAGTCTTCTGTATCACTAACATACGGATTGAATACCATGAACCATAGATAAAAATCCTGTCCTGATATATTGCCTCCGTTTCAGGTTCTTCGAGTCTTATAACCGCAGACTGGTTTGTGTGCTAGTTATAAATGACCTTTCGCTCCTTGTATTTTATGCCCGCTGAATTTCAAAGAGCGTATTCCAGTCAACACTTATCAACAGCTTTCTCCGAACCTTCAGATGGTGTAAATTCTTAGAAAGACAACATGTTCACACTTGACTAAATGTTTTATCTCCACTTTTGCAATCTTAACTTCTTCGTCGTTTTCTTGTGGGTAACAGGTGTTGTAAGCACAGCAGTAGTCACTAATAAAGGGGATAAAAATAACGTGAGCCTGTGCTGCTCGTATCAGCCTTAGACAGGATAAAAACACATGAAATAAAACTCGTGCTTTCTGCACTTCTCAGTAATGAATAGCCGAGCGGTCTGAGGCGCTGCAGTCAGGGACTGTGCGGCTGGTCCCGGCGGAAGTTCGAGTCCTCCCTCGGTCGTGGGTGTGTGTGTTTATTCTTAGGATAATTTAGGTTCAGTAGTGTGTACTGATGACCTTAGCAGTTAAGTCCCATAAGATTTCACACACATTTTAGTAACGAATAGTGTCCATAAACACAGTCACTGGCGAACCGAAAGTCTTCCAAGGAATTTTACGAGACTGTGAACCCCCAGTAAAGACAATATAGTAAACGGTATCGAAGGAGTTTTTCTTTTCTTCAACCTAACTTCTAAAATAAGTCGTAAGGTGAGAACTGGCTCCCATATTCCCAACAACATCGAAAAAAAGTGGTATCTATACTTCCCTGTCAACTAATACTGAATACAAAGCCTAACACAAAAATAGACGCATCATATAGGAACATGTACATGGTACATGGTGCTCAAGGTAAAGAGCTACACAAATTGAGCAGGTCAATAATAAGTTGAGTCGACCGCTGTGGCTGAGCGGTTCTAGGTGCTTCAGTCCGGAACCTGAGTTGGTCCATCTGTGGCCGTCATTCAAGCAGGTACTCGGCTTGGCATTGATTGACAGAGTTGCTGGATGTGCTCCTAGGGCATATCGTGCCAAATTCTGTGCAATTGGTATGTTAGGTCGTCAATATCCCGAGCCAGTTGTAGAGCTCTACTCAAAAATGTCCCAGAGTTTCTCAAATGGCGAGAGGCTCGGTGACCTTGCTGGCAAAGGTAAGCGATCGAAAGTACGAAAACAAGTGTTCTACTCGTCGTGTGCGGGCGGGCATTATCCTGATGACATGTAAGTTAAGGATGGCTTATCACTAAGGCAACAAAGCGGAGCCTAGACTATCGTAGATGTGAGGCTGTGTAGTAAGGGTGCCACGGATGGAATGAAATGGTGCTGCAGACCATCACTCCTGGTTGGCGGACGACAGTAAGGCTGATATCCCATTGATATCTGGGGCTTTTCCTTTCGCTAGTTATCGGGGCTCAATTCGAAGGGCTACTCATCGGTGAACACAATTCTACTCCAGTTAGTCTAGGACGTATGTGTGTCCGAACACGCCCCGGACAGTGGTGGTATACCCGTCTGATTGTCGCCCGCCATACCATCCGACAACGAGGATTGATGGTCTGGGGTGCCATTTCTGTTCGTTGTACGACCCTCTCGTCGTCTTCGGGAGGACGACGGTTCAATTCCGCGTCCGGCCATCCTGATTTGGGTTTTCCGTGATTTCCCTAAATCGCTCGAGGCACATGCCGGGATGGTTCCTTTGAAAGGGCACGCCCGACTTCCTTCCCCATCCTTCCCTAATCCGATGAGACCGATGACCTCGCTGTCTGGTCTCCTTCCCCAAACAACCCAACCCTCTCGTCGTCATTCACGACACCCTTAGAGCACAGCGGTACGTAGACGATATTCTACGCACCGTTTTGTTACCCTTCACTGCTAGCCATCCTGAGCTTACATTTCAGCAACATACAGTCATGGAAATAAGTATTCATACAGTAGGTGGTGATCAACTACGATGGTGTGTTGGGACAGTAAATCACTCACAGCTCCGAAACGAATAAGTACGATGATGTAGCGTCAGATAACCATGTTCTTGGTAATGAAGCTTCCCGTATGCCATGAATCTATCCTGGGAAAATAAAATACACTCCGCACGGTCTACGACAGGGCAAAATGTATTCAAACAGCGGACTACTTTCAACCAAACAAACGGCTGACGCAGCCCCGGAGTGCATGCCACACTTGTGTAGTCGTGTGGCGGCCGTGAAGCAACACCACGTCCGACGTGGGTACCGTGGAACAGCAGAATGGGCCGCAAAGGGAAGGAAACAAACATTGAGGAACGAAACATCGTTTTCGCCCAATATCTTCAACACAAAAAAATGGCTCAAATGGCTCTGAGCACTATGGGACTTAACTTCTGAGGTCATCAGTCCCCTAGAACTTAGAACTACTTAAACCTATCTAACCTAAGGACATCACACACATCCACGCCCGAGGCCGGATTCGAAGCTGCAACCGTAGCGGTCGCGCGGTTCCAGACTGTAGCGCCTAGAACCGCTCGTCCACTCCGGCCGGCTCTTCAACACAAGTCGTATGCCGAAATTGCGAACATCATAGGACGAAGCCGAGCGACTGTCCAATCTATCGTTAAGCGATATAAGGACAGACATGCAGTAATAAACAGTGAACGACACGGTCGTCCACAGAAGCTTACGACAAGACAGACCAGAATGCTACTTAGAATCGTCAAGAAAAACCCTAAAACGACAGCGTCGGCACTATCCGCATATGTACATGACCACTTCCGAAAGGACATCATTCCAAGGGCAGTTCGTACCATTCTCAATCGTTCGGGCTACAGAGCCAGGGTCCCGAGACGAAAGCCCTACATCAGCAAAAGAACAGGAACTGGCGGATGGAATTCGCGAAACAGCATGTATCCAAGACAGCAGACTTCTGGGATACTGTATTGTTTAGTGAAGAAAGTAAATTTAATATCGTGCACAATGATGGTAGGATCTTGTCTGGAGAAGAACGAATACAGACCTCGACCGAAACAACATTCAATCCACGGTGAAGCACGGAGGTGGTGGAGTGATGGTATGGGGCTGTATGTCAGCCTCCGGTGTCGGAAAATTAGTGTTTGTGGAAGGTACCATGGACAGATTTGTGTGTATGAACATTCTCAAACAGAACTTACAACAGAGTGTTGATGCCTTGGGTCTTTCTAGAAATGATTACTTTCAACAGGACAATGATCCCAAACATACGGCGCAAATTGTCAGGTTGTGATGCTCTCCAAACTCCAAACACTCTTAAAACACCAGCTCAGAGTCCTGACCTCAATTCCATAGTACACTTGTGGAGTGAGCTGGAAACACGAGCGAGAAAACACGACATTCGTAGTAAGGACTCTTTGAAAGAGGCTCTCCTTCGAGAATGGGAAGGTATCACGACGGAAACTACAAGAAAATTGGTCCATTCCATGCCACGGAGGTTGCGAGAAATAATACATCGGAAGGGTATGCATACGAAGTATTAAATATGTTCTGGATTTGTTAGAAGTGTCATTTTCTGTTGGTGTATGAATACTTTTAAAAAATGGTTCAAATGGCTCTGAGCACTATGGGACTCAACTGCTGAGTGGTTCAAATGGTTCAAAGAGCTCTGAGCACTATGTGGCTTAACTTCTAAGGTCATCAGTCCCCTAGAACTTATAACTACTTAAACCTAACTAACCTAAGGACATCACACACATCCATTCCCAGGGCAGGATTCGAACCTGCGACCGTAGCGGTCGCGCGGTTCAAGACTGTAGCGCCTAGAACCGCTCGGCCACTCCGGCCAGCTATGAATACTTAATTCCCAGCGCAGTAGAGAACTTGGCAGACGTTTTTGTATTTTGTTTTGTAAAGGCTTGTTCAGTCTCGTACTATATCCCAGCATAGCTGCATTGGCGACTGGCCAATGTGTATAGTGCATATCCATTTCGGTCTAAGGCGCTGCAGTCATGGACTGTGCGGGTGGTTCCGGTGGAGGTTCGAGTCCTCCCTCGGGCATGGGTGTGTGTGTGTGTTTGTCCTTCGGATAATTTAGGTAAAGTATTGTGTAAGTTTAGGGACTGATGACTTTAGCAGTCAAGTCCCATAAGATGTTGCACACATTTGAACATTTTTGCATATCCAGTTAGTGTTTTTGGTTTCGTATTGTCAATAAAGGCAGTTTACTTTTCCACGCTCTAGTGTATGAAAACTTATTTCCATTACCGTAGTTCCCGTCCGCACAAGGCGAGAGGCTCTACTGTTCGTCTTCGTAGTTGCGAAACCCTACGCTATCCAGCATGGTGGCCAGATCTCTGCCGAAATGAGAACTCTTGGAGCATTATGGGCAGAGCTCTCCAACCAACCCGGGATTTTGACGGTCTGACACACCAGTTGCATACAATTTGGCGCGATACCCCTCAGGAGAACATCCGACAATTTTGTCAATCAATGCCAAGTAAAATAAAGGCTTGCATAAGGACCAGTGGTGAACCGACGCGTTGTCGACTTGCTTAATTCATGAAGCTCTTTCTCTAGAATAAATCATCCAATTATTTCTGAAATTGTAATCACTTGTTTGTCTGTACATGTACATCATCCACCGATTTCCGTCCCGTTAGGATAATTCTTTCGTGGTGCGTTGCTTTGTTTTTATCTTAGAAGGGGAGGCCACGACGTTTGGAACGCGGATTTACTGCAAACTTCGTACACTCGTAGTACTCCACGAGGACAACAAAATGTGTAAGCAGTAGTGCGTGCTTCTCAAGCGTTATTGAGAAAATCGCAAGATAATCTCGGTCGTCAAATATATACCTGTGCGTGGCCATTTTTACCATGAAGCGGTGGCAGCCGAGTGGTTAGCGTTCAATACCCGTAATCGCTGGATCGAGTCCCGTTCGTCTGTTTCTTTTTATTTTCAACACAGTCATTTTTTTTACTATTTATATTACAATTGATATAATGGGGAAAATACGTGTAATCGGATGAACTTTTATTAAACTTACAATGTTATTTGGCAGTCTGCTAATTTTTACTATCAAAAATAATGTCATAATCATAACTATCGACTAGTAAACGACCAAACGCATAAATTGATACTGAAAATGTATGCTTGTCCGTGATTTGAGAAATCCCCTATACCTGGAAGGAGCCCCGAAACGACTTGTTACCTCCAAGCTTTGACCGGCACAGACGGCTTTCGAAAGATGTACAATTAACCGTCGCTTTCGACATTACGAGTACAAGTTGCAGAATGGTATTTTTCGTAAAAACATGTAAAACATAAAGTTAAAAGGCACCAGCTACATTGAATAAATGCTATGTTTTCGCATACGCAAGATCTTTTACGTTTTGCGTGGAAAAACAAACCTCGTTTCCTTAAAAATCGGCGTTGATAATTGGTTATGCAGTATCGAGTGTATTTTAATAGCATCTTCCGAGAAGCAATTTCTCGTTCTCTTTCGATTAAATACGAATAGTTTTGAAGACGCGGACAAGCACACATTTTCAGTATCACTTTACGCCTTTTTTTCGTTTACTAGTCGATAGTTATGAATATTATACTATTCGTGATAATAAAAATTAGTAGACTGCCAAATAACATTGTAAGTTTAATTAAAGTTCATCCGATTACACGTATTTTTCCCATTATATCAGCTGTAATATAAATAGTAAAGAAAAGGACTGGGTTGAAAAAAAAAATACTGACGAACGGAACTCCATCCAGCGATCCAGCGGCTTGAACGCCAACCACTTAAAAAAATTGTTCTATATTGTTCGTTGAATTTGTTCAGGGCGGACGTCCAATGACACCCGTTCAGTTTGTTCGTTGATCCGTTCGCTCAGTTTTCTTATTAGAAAGGGTAGCTAACCCTCTGACCGAACACGCAGAGCTACCGTGGCGGCACCACTCGGCCTGCAGCCGCTTCATAGTAAAAATGGTCACGCAGAGATGTATATTTGCCGACCGAAATTATCTTGCGATTTTCTCAGTAACGCTTGAGAAGTACGCGCTACTGCTTACACATTTTGTTGTCGTCATGGAGCACAAGTGTACAAAGTTTACAGTAAATCCGCGTTCCAAACGTTGTGGCCTCCCCTTGTTAGTATGTTAACTGTAATAAAATGGATCGTTGGTAGAAAATAAATTAATAAAAGGCAATTGAGGCCAGCGGCCAACGCATTTCGCATTTTACTTAGTGTGTCAAGTGGAGGTTAGCAGTGGTGTGCCGACCTAGGGCAGCGGCGGCGAGTGCTAGCAGCTGGCGAGCTAGTGGCTGCCAGAATCGATGCGCCGCTCGCCGCCGGCGCTCCTTTCTGCAAAGTGTTTCTCGCCCGCAGCACTTGCAGAAGGCGTCCCATTGAATCGCATTGGCGGGGAAGGCGCGCCGGCCGAGGCTGCAGCTCGGTCGCCTCCTGTCCCCTGCAGGCTGTTGCTGCGCCGAGCGTCGTCCCACAGGCGGTGGGGGTGCTCCAACCGTCACAACAGTTTCCATTACCGCCAGCTGCGTGCTTTCAGAGAAGTTAAGAACTCATCTCTGCTGAAAGAAAAGTATGTACGCGTGTTGGCTGTCGTTCTATCATAGTTAGCTGACAGATTCCACCTTCCTCAGTACATCGTGAAAGAAAAGAGCAATTGACGGCATGGATAGACGGGACCTGTAGCCCAAACTTTTTAAAAATAATTTCGTGCCCTTAAAAGTAAAATACAGGGAACGAAAGACTATTTACAATTTCTACAGAAACCATATGCAGTTATAAGAGTCGAGGGACATGAAAGGGAAGCAGTGGCTGGGAAGGGAGTGAGACAGGGTTGTCGCCTCTCCCCGATGTTATTCAATCTATATATTGAGCAAGCACTGAAGGAAACAAAAGTAAAATTCGGAGTAGGTATTAAAATCCATTTTTTTTTTTTTTTTTTGGTTATCAGTCTACTGACTGGTTTGATGCGGCCCGCCACGAATTCCTTTCCTGTGCTAACCTCTTCATCTCAGAGTAGCACTTGCAACCTACATCCTCAATTATTTGCTTGACGTATTCCAATCTCTGTCTTCCTCTACAGTTTTTACCCTCTACAGCTCCCTCTAGTACCATGGAAGTCATTCCCTCATGTCTTAGCAGATGTCCTATCATCCTGTCCCTTCTCCTTATCAGTGTTTTCCACATATTCCTTTCCTCACCGATTCTGCGTAGAACCTCCTCATTCCTTACCTTATCAGCCCACCTAATTTTCAACACTCGTCTATAGCACCACATCTCAAATGCTTCGATTCTCTTCTGTTCCGGTTTTCCCACAGTCCATGTTTCACTACCATACAATGCTGTACTCCAGACGTACATCCTCAGAAATTTCTTCCTCAAATTAAGGCCGGTATTTGATATTAGTAGACTTCTCTTGGCAGAAATGCCTTTTTTGCCATAGCGAGTCTGCTTTTGATGTCCTCCTTGCTCCGTCCGTCAATGGTTATTTTACTGCCTAGGTAGCAGAATTCCTTAACTTCATTGACTTCGTGACCATCAATCCTGATGTTAAGTTTCTCGCTGTTCTCATTTCTACTACTTCTCATTACCTTCGTCTTTCTCCGATTTACTCTCAAACCATACTTTGTACTCATTAGACTGTTCATTCCGTTCAGCAGATCATTTAATTCTTCTTCACTTTCACTCAGGATAGCAATGTCATCAGCGAATCGTATCATTAATATCCTTTCACCTTGTATTTTAATTCCACTCCTGTACCTTTCTTTTATTTCCATCATTGCTTCCTCGATGTACAGATTGAAGAGTAGGGGCGAAAGGCTACAGCCTTGTCTTACACCCTTCTTAATATGAGCACTTCGTTCTTGATCGTCCACTCTTATTATTCCCTCTTGGTTGTTGTGCATGATGTATGTGACCCGTCTCTCCCTATAGCTTACCCCCCATGTTTTTTCAGAAACTCGAACAGCTTGCACTATTTTATATTGTCGAACGCTTTTTCCAGGTCGACAAATCCTATGAAAGTGTCCTGATTTTTCTTTAGCCTTGCTTCCATTATTAGCCGTAACGTCAGAATTGCCTCTCTCGTCCCTTTACTTTTCCTAAAGCCACACTGATCGTCACGTAGCACATTCTCAATTTTCTTTTCCATTCTTCTGTATATTATTCTTGTAAGCAGCTTCGATGCATGAGCTGTTAAGCTGATTGTGCGATAATTCTCGCACTTGTCAGCTCTTGCCGTCTTCGGAATTGTGTGGATGATGCTTTTCCGAAAGTCAGATGGTATATCGCCAGACTCATATATTCTACACACCAACGTGAACAGTCGTTTTGTTGCCACTTCCCCCAATTATTTTAGAAATTCTGATGGAATGTTATCTATCCCTTCTGCCTTATTTGACCGCAAGTCCTCCAAAGCTCTTTTAAATTCCGATTCTAATACTGGATCCCCTATCTCTTCTAAATCGACTCCTGTTTCTTCTTCTATCACATCAGACAAATCTTCACCTCATAGAGGCTTTCAATGTATTCTTTCTACCTATCTGCTCTCTCCTCTGCATTTAACAGTGGAATTCCCGTTGCACTCTTAATGTTACCACCGTTGCTTTTAATGTCACCAAAGGTTCTTTTGACTTTCCTGTATGCTGAGTCTGTCCTTCCGACAATGATATCTTTTTCGATGTCTTCACATTTCTCCTGCAGCCATTTCGTCATAGCTTCCCTGCACTTCCTATTTATTTCATTGCTCAGCGACTTGTATTTCTGTATTCCTGATTTTCCCGGAACATGTTTATACTTCCTCCTTTCATCAATCAACCGAAGTATTTCTTCTGTTACCCATGGTTTCTTCGCAGCTACCTTCTTTGTACCTATGTTTTCCTTCCTTTTTAGGATGTCCATTCCTCTTCAACTGTACTGCCTACTGCGCTATTCCTTATTGCTTTATCTATAGCGTTAGAGAACTTCAAGCGTATCTCGTCATTCCTTAGTACTTCCGTATCCCACTTCTTTGCGTACTGATTCTTCCTGACTAATGTCTTGAACTTCAGCCTACTCTTCATCACTACTATATTGTGATCTGAGTCTATATCTGCTCCTGGGTACGCCTTACAATCCAGTATCTGATCTCGGAATCTCTGTCTGACCGTGATGTAATCTAATTGAAATCTTCCCGTATCTCCCGGCCTTTTCTAAGTATACCTCCTCCTCTTGTGATTCTGGAACAGGGTATTCGCTATTACTAGCTGAAACTTGTTACAGAACTCAATTAGTCTTTCTCCTCTTTCATTCCTTGTCCCAAGCCCATATTCTCCTGTAACTTTTTCTTCTACTCCTTCCCCTACAACTGCATTCCAGTCGCCCATGACTATTAGATTTTCGTTCCCCTTTAGATACTGCATTACCCTTTCAATATCCTCATACACTTTCTGTATCTGTTCATCTTCATCTTGTGACGTCGGCATGTATACCTGAACTATCGTTGTCGGTGTTGGTCTGCTGTCGATTCTGATTAGAACAACCCGGTCACTGAACTGTTCACAGTAACACACCCTCTGCCCTACCTTCCTATTCATAACGAATCCTACACCTGTTATACCATTTTCTGCTGCTGTTGATATTCCACGGAGAAGAAATAAAAACTTTGAGGTTCACAGATGATATTGCAATTCTGTCAGACAGCAAAGGACTTGGAAGAGCAGTTGAACGGAATGGATAGTGTCTTGAAAGGAGGATATAAAATCAACATCAACTAAAGCAAAACGAGGATAACGGATGTAGTCGAATTAAGTCGGGTGAAAAAAAATGGCTCTGAGCACTATGGGACTAAACTTCTAAGGTCATCGGTCCCCTAGAACTTAGAACTACTTAAACCTAACTAACCTAAGAACATCACACACATCCATGCCCGAGGCAGGATTCGAACCTGCGACCGTAGCGGTCTCGCGGTTCCAGACTGTAGCGCCTAGAACCGCTCGGCCACCACAGCCGGCTAAGTCGGGTGATGCTGAGGGAATTAGATTAGAAAATGAGACAAAGTAGTAAACGAGTTTTGCTATTTGAGGAGAAAAATAACTGATGATGGTCGAAGTAGAGAGGATATAAAATGTAGGCTGGCAATGGCAAGGAAAGCATTTCTGAAGAAGACAAATTTGTTAACATCGAGTATAGATTTAAGTGTCAGGAAGTCGTTTCTGAAAGTATTTGTATAGAGTGTACCCATGTATGGAAGTGAAACATGAACTATAAATAGTTTGGACAAGAAGAGAATAGAAGCTTTCGAAATGTGGTGCTACAGAAGAATGCTCAAGACTAGATGCGTCGATCACATAACTAATGAGGAGGTATCGAATAGGATTGGGGAGAAGGGAAGTTTGTGCCACAATTTGACTAGAAGAAGGGATCGGTTGGTAGGACATGTTCTGAGGCATCAAGGAATCACCAATTTACTATTGGACGGCAGCGTGGAGGGTAAAGATCGTAGAAGTAGACCAAGAGATGAATACAATAAGCAGATTCAGAAGGATGTGGGTTGCAGTAGGTACTGGGAGATGAAGAAGCTTGCACAGGATAGAATACCATGGAGAGTTGGATCAAACCAGTCTCAGGACTGAAGACCACAGCAACACAAAAAGTGTTTCTAGGAAATTTTTTTGTTATGTTGTACTACGTGACAACCTCGACTACGTTGTTTTAATGTAATGTAAGGAAATCTGTATATATGTTGCGTTGTGATAAATTCTGCAGAACTGACATATTGCCCTCTTAAAAAAAATCGGCATTCAGTTGTTGGACAAGAGATTTAACTGTTGCTTTAAGTCGCAAATGTTTTGAAAGTTGCAGTAGGTATTTGTTCGATCGAGTCACGTCCAGATCTGAGAACGTCGGCGATCAGAGTAACCTGTCAACTTCTGTAAGCTGTATGAATGCTACGTCATTGACAAATAGAGTGTAATTACTGTAAGAAATTTACACACAGAAATAACTTACTAGATATTTATGATTTCAAGGCAATTTAATTTATTAAGAAAGTCACAACATTATTTTGCATCACCATTCTGTATATTTTATTTGCTTAGTCTTGAACGTGAACGACACGTTTGTACCAAACTGAATGAATACATGTTTCCACGTGTTTTGAACCATTCATTTCACTGTATGGCGGTTCAAATCTCCATCTCAATATTGGAACGGTTCCATTGAAAAGAACACAGTGAATTGACTTCTCCATCTTTCCTAAGCTTGTACTCTGTCTGTTTTGATCTTGCCATCGACAAGACGTCGGACTCCAATCTTTCCTTCGTGTGTGTGTGGGGGGGGGGGGGAAGTGGGGTGGTGGTGGTGGATGTGAGTAGGGGGTTGGGTGTGGGTGATGGATTAGTAGTGGGCGGGGAGGAGGTAGGTGTGCGGATGGGGAGTGGGTAGGGGTGGTTTTGGTTGTGGATGTGGACTCGGATGGAATGATGCTTTCGTGACGTAAGATTGAATATCGTGACTTCAAGGCAATATGTAATACCACTGTCCAAGCCTGGGTTGAGCTTCTTACGGTTACAGGATGCCAAAGCATAGAGTATGTTTGTGAAAGCCAGTTGGCACTCTGCTTGGCACTGAAATAGCGTTACAAGGCATACATTTCAAGATTTAGGTGTTGTAATTGAATCGTCTTCTCTCCTGTCCTTGCAAGGGCCGTGGATATAGCACACAGCCTTGTGACACTTTGATTAATCAAATGGTTCAAATGACTCTGAGCACTATGGGACTTAACTTCTGAGGTCATCAGTCCCCTAGAACTCTGAACTACTTAAACCTAACTAACCTAAGGACCTCACACACACATTCATGCCCGAGGCAGGATTCGAACCTGCGACCGTAGCGGTCGCGGGGTTCCAGACTGTAGAGCCTAGAACCGCTCGGCCACCCTGGCCGGCACTTTGATTAATCCACCGCAGCAGATTCTCGAGGTCGTTGTCATGGCTGGTCAGGTAACACTGTCGTGCCACGTAGGGCACCAGGCAGCGGGTGTAGCTCGAAAAGTGGCATTGGCCACCAGATCTTCGATTACTTTACTATGGCAGTCTTGTGGACATCGAGAGAGTACCCTAGTAACTCCAGCAGCTCTACAAGAGTGGTATGTGGCAGCGCAGACCTCTCCACCATTTGTAATCCATGGACGTGGGTGTCTACTCACAGATGCATGTCAGGGACCAACCATTTAGTGTGCCTTCCGAATACAGTAAGAGCTTTACGGTGCACCGAACCCCAATAGTTTTGCTCTCAGCAACCTGGAGGTAGAAGTCCTCAACACCTCACATCAGCAGATGAGATGGTGGCAGCTAACAGTGACCTGGTGTGGCAGACCAGCTGGGCAGCAGTCTCGATGGTAGATGCCATCTGGATGTCATCTGGCAAACTATAGGCTGCACGTCACAGGGTCTTCATCGTACTGCCTCACTGTAAGTAAATGCAACATGGACTTGGACGCCTGAATTTTATTGCTATCCGTCTGAGGCAATGACATTACGTCTTGCCAAGGATGATGGCCTTATCAGCTATCTTTGGCGGTGTCACATTAGTGCCCTTCAGCGCTTCTGTGTGGAGTTTTTGACCATGTCAGCGAGCTGATACTTGTTCTTGTCGAACCTGCACTTTTTCTTGTGGTAGCGCTCAAATGGCTCTATGCACTATGTGACTTAACATCTGAGGTCATAAGTCCCCTAGACTTAGAACTACTCAAACCTAACTAACCTAAGGACATAACACACTTACCCGAGGCATGATTCGAACCTCCAACCGTAGCAGCTGCGTGGTGCTAGACTAAAGCGCCTAGAACCGCTCGGACACAACGGCCTGCTGTGGTAGCGTGTTATGCTGTCAGTCTGACATCATGATCATTCTTCAGTGAGGTAATGTTTCTGAATGCAAGATTGACACTTATCATCCAACAAGGTGAAGTAGTAGCTTCCAGGGTGTGCCATTCTATTTGCAGTAAAAGCTTTCTGCCTGTTTGTAATTCTCATTGTTACAAGGTGCGCTAGCCTGGTTTGACTTCGCTTAGTGCTCTTTGGCGAAAACTTAAAAAATATTTTGTATTTGCTCATGATACCTTTCTATTGTGCAACACACCCCCTTCCCTTAAAAAACTTCGTTCCGAATTTTTTCTTGCTTTGCCTCTAGATCGATTTCTTGACACGTATGTTACAAGGACAATTAATAACACACTGTACAATCTTGTCACTCAAATGTTTGTAAAAGCTTATCCATAAGGTTTTATGTATTGCTAATTCAGGGGGTTAGTTGTTTTACATCACAAGCAAAACTACAGTACTGAAACTGATACTAGAACCATGGTAGCACTGGTAGTGTTAATGCCTATGGTTCCGATGTTATACCGTCGTCTATCTGTATAGCGCTGAATATCCTGGTACATTTGATCTGTGAAAATGCGTCCTTTTTGTGACTTTGTCAATTAGTCTATCTGTAATAGATCTGGGTTTAAGGTGTTATTAAGCAACGTTAGGTTTTGTGCTAGTAATGGTTTTTCCGGCAAATTCAATGTAGGTTGTGATAACTTGGCTAGGTCATACCGGTGATGGTAGCTGGAAAATGAAATTGTGCTCCTGCTGTATCATAAGTTTTACCATTTATCAATATACCACTGTGTCGTTGGTTTGGGTTGTTTGGGGAAAAGACGAAACTACGAGGTCATCGGTCTCATCGGATTAGGTAAGGACGGGGAAGGAAGTCGGCCGTGCCCTTTCAGAGGAACTATCCCGGCAGTTGCCTGGAGCGATTTAGGGAAATCACAGAAAGCCTAAAACAGGATGGCCGGACGCGGGATTGAACCATCATCCTCCGGAATGCGAGTCCAGTGTGCTACAATACAATTAACAGAACACTGACACACAAGTAAGATATATAAATTTATCGTGGTTATTTAGTTTTATGAGTTTATCGTATCGTGTGACAAATACAGGCGATAGCCTACGTACAAAAGCCTCCCCTCCAGTGATGACCAATGCGCCACTAACGCCGACAAAACAGTAATTACACCACACAGGACGGACATTAGAGAACTGATGTGCAGAAACACAAGTGGTTACCAGGTAAAAATCTGGAAGCCGCAAACAGCGGCGCGCGTCTGAGATTAAATCTTTATTTACTAATCAATGTTTTTTTCTTTTATTGACTTAATATTAACTCAAAATTCCTACAATGCCAAAAATTCTTTTGCTGATACCAGTGGCCTCCAGTGGGTCGAATTACACTAAAGTGCAAAGCGCTACGCCATGACATGACGTTACCTGCAGAAGACGCTACAGTGGTATGAACTTCGTCTAGTAGTTATGCTGTCATGCATTATACATAATTTATGTTCAGTCCCTAAAAAGTTACTTATCTGTAAAACAACTCAAAACCAAAAATAAATTAACCTGCTAATTTACAAGAAGACTGACACATAAGCAGATCATCTCAACAGTAATTCATGAGTTAATATTCAGTTCTCTAACGGAGAAGAGAAGTGTCTTATTTCCGTATAAAACTCAGAAAATCAGTTTTGCATACAGTGACAAAAATTAGATTTAATTATAATAACCTAAAGCCACAAAGTCCGGCATTTTGCTCAAAGACTGAAAAATAGAATCAAATAGCCAGCATATAGTAAATCACTCTTAGGCAGGCGATTTACATCAGATTACACAGTTTTACATACTCTGCTCTAATGACCAAAATTACATTTCCTTTTCTACAAACTGAATCCGTAGCTCATCCGATGCTGAAACGTCAAGCACAGACGATTGGCGAAAAGCAGATGGAATGAGCAGAATGCGTTTTTTGAAAATTTTTAAGGTACATCAAAAAATAATAAATCCTTTCTTTTTACAGGATAAACTTCTTAGTATACAACTCAAGTTAAATCCTCAGTGCAAACTGGTACGAGATCGCACGTCCATATGAAGACGTAATGAAGGTACAATAAAACAGCCGATTGGCTAAAATCATATAAATAAGCAGAAATTTCACTATTTAAAAATCTTTAAAATGTATCATAAAAACAACAAATTCTTTCTTATTGCATATTGAACTTCTTATTATGTGGTTAAACTCTATCTACTTTACAGCTACAGTCCTTCGTCGTATCGTACATTCAAACTCTCAATCATAAAGCTATAAAATAGTAATGGAGTTCAACAATCCTGCTATTAGTTAGCATTCTGTACACACACAGAGACTGTAAAGGCACTGCGTAAATACTTGTAGTTAAACTACAAGGCTAATAAATGAAATAGGGATTTGGCGTAAGCGATTAATTTAACATATTCCGCACCGTAGCCTCTGCAAGGAAAAGCGTTCCGTATCAAATGTAATACATTCATTTAAATTCCCATTCACTGATTCACACTACTTGGTGAATCGCCCGTGTATGGTGGCAACTCAGACGGAAACCTTAATTAACGGATTACAAATGTATTTAGTTGCTGATCCCAATAGCAAAACAATGTTGTAATTACTTGAAAATGAAAAATTTAGTGTGTACAAGATTGTAAATCTCCGAAAGTTCCTCACCGAGGAGTGCTTCGAAATTACGACAAAACATTGCATCTGAACACGTGCGCGTTTTTATACGCCTTATTTTTAAATACGTATTATATATAAAAATATGGTTATTATCAAAAATCTCGAAAAGTTCTACATCTACATACATACTCCGCAAGCCACAACACAGTGCGTGGCGGAAGATACCGTGTACCATAACTAAACGTTTCCTTTCCTGTTCCACTCGCAAACAGAACGAGGGAAAAACAACTGTATACATGCGTCCATAAGAGCCCTAATTTCTTGTATCTTGTCTTAGCGGTCCCTACGGGAAATGTATGTTGATGGCAGTAGGATCGTTCTGTTGCCAGCTTCAAATAGCGGATCTCTAAATTCCCTCAGTAGCGTTCTTCAAAATGAATGTCTTCTTCCCTCCAGGGATCTGCACTTGAGCACCCTAAGCATATTCTTAACACTTGAATTCTGATATAACCTATCGGTAACAAATCTAGCACCCCGCCTCTGAACTGCTTCGATGTCTCCTTTCAATCCGACCTGGTGTGGATTCCAAACACTCAAGCAGTACTCAAGAATGGATCGCACTAGCGTCCCATATGCGGTCTGGTTTACAGATGAATTACGCTTTCCTAACATCCTCCTAATAAACTGAAATCGACCATTCGCCTTCCCTACCATAATCCTCGCATGCTCGTTTCATTTCATATCGCTTCGCACCGTTACGCCCAGATAGTTAAATGACGTGACTGTCAAGCAGGACACTACGAATGCTGTATCCGAACATTACTGGTTCGTTCTTCCTAATCATCCGCATTAACTTACATTTTTCTGCATTAAGATCCAGCTGCCATTCATCACACCAACTAGAAATTTTATCTAGGTCCTCTAGTATCAACCCAAAATGGAAATTTGTGGTAAGGACTATGGGACCAAACTCCGGAGGTCATCGGTCCCTAGGCTTACGCACTACTTAACCTAACTAAAACTATCTTCCGCTAAGGACAACACACACACCCATGCCCGAGGGAAGTATCAACATACAGTCAGTTATCTTCGACACCTTCCTGTACACCACAGCATCTTCAGCGAACCACCGCGGATTGCCAGATCATTAACGTATACAGAAAATATCAACGTTCCTATCACACTTCCTTGGGCACTTCTGATGTTACACCGGTCTCCGATGTAACAAAATACTGCATTCCATCACTTAAGAAATCTTCAAGCCAGTCACGTACCTGGGAGCCTATTCCTTATGTACGTACCTTCGTTAACAGTCTGCGGTGGGGTACCATGCCGAATGCTTTCCGGAACTCTAGAAATATGGAATCTGCCTGTTCCCCTTCATCTATACTTCAAAGTATATCATGTAAGAAAAGGGCAAGCTGGGTTTCGCACGAGCGATACTTTCTAAGGCCATACTGATTCGTGCACATAAGCTTTTTGGTCTCTAGGAAATCTATTATATTCGGATTCAGAATCTATTCTAGAATTCTGCAGCAAACCGTCGTATATTGGTCTGTAATTTTCCGGGTCCGTTCTTTTATCCTAATTGTGCACAGGAGTCGCCTGCGCTTTTTTCCAGTCGCTTGGCACTTTGGTTCAAATATCTCTGAGCACTATGGGACTTAACATCTGTGGTCATCAGTCCCCTAGAACTTAGAACTACTTAAACCTAACTAACCTAAGGACATCACACACATCCATGCCCGAGGCAAGATTCGAACCTGCGATCGTAGCGGTCGCGCGGTTCCAGACTGAAGCGCCTAGAACCGCACGGCCACACAGGCCGGCACTTGGCACTTTGCGGTGGCCGAGAGATTCGCGACAAATGCAAACTAAGTAAGGGGCCAATGACGTACAGTACTCTTTGCAAATCCGAATTAGGATTCCTTTCCGATCTGACGACTTATTTTCAACTCTTTCAGTTGTTTCTCTAGGCCAGTGATGCTTATTACTATGTAGTCCATTCGGGAGTCTGTTCGATGGCGAAACGACTGTGTTTGTATATTCCTCCTGCGACAACAATTTTTAAACGTGGAATTTAAAACTTCCGTCTTCCTTTTGCTATCTGCTACTACCAATCCACACTGGTCAGCAAGTGACTGGATGGAAGCCTCAGACCCGCTTAGCGATTATACATAGGATCAGAATTTTTTCGGGTTCTCCGGCAGAGCCAGCTGCTGTGGCCGACGTCCCATAGTGCTCAGAGCCATTTGAACCATCTCCACCAGATCTTCAGCCGAGTTATGATGGTTGTAACTGTTGTATGCCTCGCGCAAACATCTTTTCACAGACGCACGAATCTCTTCTAACCTTTGCCTATCGTCATTTTCGCGTCCTCTTTTGAATCCAAAATGCAACAGCCTTCGCTTCCTCGCCATTTTCCGAATTTCGTTATTAAACCAAGGCGGTTTTAACCCTCTTACCAGTCACATACATGTCTACATTCCTCCATGTCCATCATTCTGGAACTAAATTATTGCAGTTCTTTGGATAAGTGAGATGCTAACAGTAGTTTATCTACTCTTTCTACCTCTCCATCCCAAGAATAATCTGAGGCTGAGAATTTTCCTGGAGGACAGTAAATTCGGGAATTTTGTTACGAATATAACTACAGTTATAAACTTTTTACAGTCGAACTATCTTCAGTCTGAACGCTGTCTGATTTTCCCATATGCGTATCGACTGGCGAGTGTTCATGAGAGTACCTTCAAATACCACCTAGCATAAAAGAGCCCCATGTGGGCTCCGCAAGTACTCTGCTACCCGAGTAGCTGCTTTCTTTGTATAGTCCACCACTGACCTATGAAGGGGAGTCCTACAAATCTCCACCCGATAACGAAGGTCCAAAAATCTGAAACCAAGACTGTCTCCACTCGGCTCCAAACCAAAGAACCCCAATCAATTCTGAGAACAATTCCGCAAACTGCGAGCTCTGCTTGCACCATACGTTCGAGGCCAGCAGTCTTCACCATCTCCACCAGCCTTCTGTAAGAACTGAGGATGGCCTCAGAACCCATGCGAGACGCATCATTGGTGCCGACGTGAGCCACAACTTGCAGACTGCTGCACCCTGTACGCTCGATAGCCGCAGGCAAGGCTGCCCACACATTTCGGATGAGGCTCCCTGGCAGCTATACCAGTGCACACCGGCTTTCTTTCTAGCCCTGAAAGATATCGTCCTAAGGAGCTCCATAACGCGCCTAACATTGAAGCTCCCAATAACCAGAAAATCCCTGCCCACGTGTTTCTGCTCGGACCCTACTGAAGGAACGGCCTCCTGTTCATTCACAACGTGAATAGGCGAGGTCATTACAAGCCCCCATCTCGAGCGACGCGGACGGTTTATCACCTGCCACTCACCCTGCAGGTCCACGGCGTCGGATACACTAGAAGGTGCCTCGGCAGTAGAGCCCTTGAGCGAAACAAGCGACACCTGAGGTGTCCGATGCGACGCTCCACAATCTCCGCCGCCGCTACACCCCGAGGCCGTAGTCTGAAGGCGACTGACCGCAGCCAAAACCACATTCAAGTGCTCGGGAACTGCGGCCAGCTCCTCCTGCGTCCGCACACAGCTAAGGCGACTGACCGCAGCCCAAACCACATTCAACTGCTCGCGAACTGCGGCCAGCTCCTGCGTCCGCACACAGCGAGCGTGTATCCTACCCATCCTAGCAAGACTAATTGAAGAGTAAACGGTAAAAGCTGGTAGAAACCTATATAAGCAACTTCTTACCCTCCTAAAGTGTAACCGAGGGACACTGATGACTATTTAAACAAATATATGCTATTAAGAAAACACAGGTAAAGCTAAATACGTAACTTGGTACCCTGGAGAAGTGTCACAGGCGATAACGGGCACTAAACTGAGCGGCTAACTAGGCTAATTGAAGCGGTCACTAGACGCGGTGGTCTAGTGGTTCTAGGCGCGCAGTCCGGAACCGCGGGACTGCTACGGTCGCAGGTTCGAATCCTGCCTCGGGCATGGATGTGTGTGATGTCCTTAGGTTAGTTCGGTTAAAGTAGTTCTAAGTTCTAGGGGACTGATGACCACAGAAGTTGAGTCCCATAGTGCTCAGAGCCATTTGGACCATTTGGTCACTAGACTCAAAACAAACAGCAGAGTAACTACTGACTAATTGAAAAACACTTGCAAAACGCGATATTAAACTTTGAGAATCTGAGGCTGGAGGTCTACTGAATATTTACTATTCGCAAAGGCCGTGGAATCAAGTATATAAAGCGACACTAGCAACTTCTGCTGCGAAAAGTAAACCCACTCAAGACAAAAGATCGAATCATACGTAAATTGTTGCTACTACAGGCGCTTGACTGATTTATAGCCGGCTGCTGTGGCCGAGCGGTTTTAGGCACTTCAGTCCGGAACCACGCTGCTGCTACGGTCGCAGGTTTGAATCCTGCCTCTGGCATGGATGTGTGCGATGTCCTTAGGTTAGTTACATTTAAGTAGTTCGAAGTCTAGGGGACTGATGACCTCAGATGTTAAGTCCAATAGTGCTTAGAGCCATTTGAACCTTTTTTTTTTTTGACTGATTTATATTTTTACACAATACTCTAATTAACATTTGACAGACATAGGCTGTCGGACTGGAAAATTGCGTTTAAGGCTTATCATCTTATGCTTAGAATGCTGCTGCAGGATCTGAATACGCAATAACAATGAACAATGCTCAAGGTCAAGGTCAAAGAGATAATGGTGCAGGGGTCGGGGGTGACGGGTACGAAGTGGAAAGGAGGGGATGGGGGGGGGGGGGGAGAGAGAGAGAGAGAGAGAGAGAGAGAGAGAGAGAGAAAGAGAGAGGAGGGAGGAGAAGATGGACAGAAAAAGGAAGTGATGGACAGCCGGCCCTAGGCGCTACTGTCTGGAACCGCGCGACCGCTACGGTCGCAGGTTCGAATTCTGCCCCGGGCATGGATGTGTGTGATGCCCTTAGGTTAGTTAGGTTTAAGTAGTTCTAAGTGTAGGGGGCTGATGACCTCAGATGTTTAAGTCCCATAGTGCTCAAAGCCATTTAAACCATTTGTAGGTGATGGACAGAAAGATGAGCAGGGGGGGGGGGGGGGGTACGAGATTGAGAATGAGATTGGGACAGATATCTAAATGCAAAAATAATATAATTTTCTTTCTTTTTCATTTCACCTGACTCAGGCACAGCAATGGGTGACTGGGAACAGCTAGTACTACACATATCGTTTATTTTTATGTCTGTGAAGGCACGTTGACGCTGGTATCCCATTGTAGAGTTATTAAAGGGGGCGTAAAGATACGACAAATATTACGTTAACAGGTGTAGGGGACAGTTGTCAGTAAAGGGAACAGCTGAAGCGCGTAGTGTGAAACATGTATCCTGCGTCAGTCTTTGCGCAGAACGCGCGATGAGGCATCCTGCTTACTTGCACACTTTGAGAACTGTGCAGTGCCTGTGCGACGAAGGGGAGATACTATATACTGTAATCGTGTAAGTTCAGCGCCCGTCAACGCCACACGGTCGCTGTCTCCGTCGTTCCCATTTTTGGGTATATACATGTTGGAACACGTGAGGCAATACTAACCTTACGACTTATCTTAGAAGAAAGATTAAGAAAAGGCAAACCTACGTTTCTAGCATTTGTAGACTTAGAGAAAGCTTTTGACAATGTTAACTGGAATACTCTCTTTCAAATTCTGAAGGTGGCAGGGGTAAAATACAGGGACCGAAAGGCTATTTACAATTTGTACAGAAACCAGATGGCAGTTATAAGAGTCGAGGGGCATGAAAGGGAAGCAGTGGTTGGGAAAGGAGTGAGACAGGGTTGTAGCCTCTCCCCGATGTTATTCAATCTGTATATTGAGCAAGCAGTAAAGGAAACAAAAGAAAAATTTGGAGTAGGTATTAAAATTCATGGATAAGAAGTAAAAACTTTGAGGTTCGCCGATGACATTGAAATTCTGTGAGAGACAGCAAAGGACTTGGAAGAGCAGTTGAACGGAATGGACAGTGTCTTGAAAGGAGGATATAAGATGAACATCAACAAAAGCAAAACGAGGATAATGGAATGTAGTCAAATTAAATCGGGTGATGCTGAGGGAATTAAATTAGGAAATGAGACACTTAAAGTAGTAAACGAGTTTTGCTATTTAGGGAGTAAAATAACTGATGATGGTCGAAGTAGAGAGGATATGAAATGTAGACTGGCAATGGCAAGGAAATCGTTTCTGAAGAAGAGAAATTTGTTAACGTCGAGTATAGATTTAAGTGTCAGGAAGTCGTTTCTGAAAGTATTTGTATGGAGTGTAGCCATGTATGGAAGTGAAACATGGACGTTAACTAGTTTGGACAAGAAGAGAATAGAAGCTTTCGAAATGTGGTGCTACAGAAGAATGCTGAAGATAAGGTGGGTAGATCACGTAACTAATGAGGAGGTATTGAATAGGATTGGGGAGAAGAGAAGTTTGTGGCACAACTTGACCAGAAGAAGGGATCGGTTGGTAGGACATGTTTTGAAGCATCAAGGGATCACAAATTTAGCATTGGAGGGCAGCGTGGAGGGTAAAAATCGTAGAGGGAGACCAAGAGATGAATACACCAAGCAGATTCAGAAGGATGTAGGTTGCAGTAGGTACTGGGAGATGAAGAAGCTTGCACAGGATAGAGTAGCATGGAGAGCTGCATCAAACTAGTCTCAGGACTGAAGACCACAACAACAACAACAACAACATTATAGTGCTGCAGCCCTCAATAGCCCCTCGGTTCGCTTCGTCGGATAATAAAATGCTTCCGAGCGGATGTCGGTTGTGCCCGCATCACAGTGCTGGTGCTGCCGCCCGCGTCATGACACCTCGCTGCCGCGCTTCCCCCGCCACCTCACCTCACCTCACCATGCGGGGCCGTTGCCCAATTTCCTGATTAGTGGCGCCGGCCACGAGCCAGCACTTAGGCAGGCTCGCTGTCACAGATGACACCGCCGCCCGCCGGGCACTCCATCACCAGAGCTGTCGCCGGGACTTAGCACGAGAGCAGGCTTCCTGCCGCTGCTGCAGGGGCGACTACGTACCACTCCTAACTACCTCCCCTTTCTCGCTGTCACACATGACACCTTGGCTCGCCAGCCATTGTCTCACCAGAGCTCCTCAATTAACAACTTTTCCCATAGATTTTGTTCGTAGTCTTCATTTCGTACGTACTATGCCTTTAGTATTCAGCGCTCTACTTCACGTTTCAGAAACCTCCAGTTTTGTCTGCCGTTTCTTACCACACAAGCGTGGTTTCTCAGTCGTTATGTTCATCTGTCTTCGAGGACATGACTTTCGTTTCATCCCTGGGCCAATTATGTAGCAAAAAGTCTATAATAAATTAACAAGGAAGAAATATACGTAACGAAAGTCATAAAAATAAGAGATATTCAATCCAAAATCAAAGTCATTACAACCGTAGAACCATTTAAATTAAAAAGCTCCCATTCGGCAAAAACTCTATAATCAGTTATTAAATAATAAATAGCCAAAATAAAGATTATACTTCTTGAAAAGAATTTTTAAAAAACTCAGTGAACAAATAGAAAACAAATACTCTGCCTAAGATGAAAAACTTCATATCATTGAACCCACAAAACAAAATTTTTAATTAAAATACTTAAACAATTTAAGCAAAGAAATACTCAGCCTTTAAACAAAGAATATTTAATGGCAATCAGTGTAAAAGTAAAAGATGATACTCCCGAAAATAAACGATAGTGTCATCTTTTGGTTTTATATTGATTGCCTTTAAATATTCATGTTCATTCGTCTTTCAGGACATGACTTTCCTTTCATCCCTGGGCCAGTCATGTTGCAAGCAGGCTACCCTCAGAGGTGTACATATTCGGGCTTTAACTTGCTTGTAGCAGGCCGCTGTGGCCCAGCGGTTCTAGGAGCTTCTCGAACCGCGCTGCTGCTACGGTCGCAGGTTCGAATCCTGCCTCGGGCATGGATGTGTGTGGTGTCCTTAGATTAGTTAGTTCTAAATCTATGGGACTGATGATCTCAGATGTTAAGTCCGATAGTGCTTAGAGCCATTTGAACCATTTGAATCTTCTTTCACCTATTCTTTTGACAATTAATTTGTTTCCGTTACTGTCTACGAGATATTTACTGTCCTCCTGCAGCACCACATTTCAAATATCTCCAAATGTCTCCTCCTACCCCTATCAGTTACCATGTCTTTTAAGTTCTACTCTGTTTCACACCAAAAACAGTAATCTCCAGACCTCTTTAATGTGTATTCTCCTCTGAAATCGCATTTATTCGATTTTAATTGTCTACAGCAGGTGAGTCGAGAAACTTAGCAGGCGAGCCACTCTGTCTCATCTGACTGCATGTTAACCCCCACCATCCCACTGTACTGTATGACAAGGGGAGCGTCTGACATGATCGTTTTGCAAAGACTTCCTATATTGAAGATAGACGCGGGTTTCGACTGTTTAGAAGACACTCCCTAGTTTTTTAAACTAATCGAGATCAGAGTTGATGACGGAAAATGGTATTCACGGAAAAATCGTCTAAAAACAAACATTTGTTAGCAGTATAACATGAGGTCTACAGTTAATGATGTTGAGCTATTAACGTGTATGTTCATCTTGTAGCTTGGGTACCCATCAATTAATGTGTCAAGCAAAGCGAGGTCGGCGGTAGAGCGATCGAGGCATTAGACCACCCAACCACTGGCCCGTGTTCGATTCTTAGTCGTGGATTTTTTTCATTCAATATTTTTTTCGGCGTATCTGATAGTATTCTCATAATAGGAATACTTTTTCTTTTTTTTGCGAGTAATACATCGGGAGATGAGAGTAATAGTCAAATTGGGCGTATATTATAATGTATTGTCAGTTATTTTCATCGTAACACATAGTACAAAAATACACCTGCAATATATTATTGCGTAACCCTAACTGATCATGTATTCTTGAGCGTTCTCACAGTTAGTGAGGTAAAACGTATTATAAAAACAGGCAAAACGTAAATATTTCCCGCACCATGCACAAAACATGAACGAAAGTTCGCCACATTGACATATTTTCGTTAGATTGTTCGTGGAAAACTTACGTTTTTCATGGCCCTAAAAACAGATCAGGTATCAATTTGTATGCGTAGAAAGCGTGTAAAAACATATCTTGAAAGACAGACCTGGACAACTGGTTATGGATCAACGCTTTAATTTTGACAGTTTCCGCCCTATTTTGTAATTCTCTGTTCTGCTTTGCTGTCGCATGATTTTGAAGTCGTGCGATGAAATGCTTCAGTTGTCGTAAAAAGTAAACGTCACACAGTTGATAAAGAGAGGTACATTTCGATGGTACGATTTTCACGGTACAAGTCTGTTGGGCATCACCATCTACGAAAGTTCTACCGTAGCGCGCCATGTATTACGATGAGAATAACTGTTAATATAGTATACGAGGTGTGGCTAGAAAAAAACCGGACTAGTACTGGTGAAACAATAAAACGAATGCAATAAGGCTGAAAGTCGCGTGGCCTGTCACGTGACTCTCGCTCCGCCTACTGCTCGAGTTTCATCTGCCTCCTGCACTCAGTCTGCCCGTTGCGTCTGTTTTAAGTAGTTGACGTTTTGTCTGTGCGTCGGAAAATGTTGAGTGTACAGAAAGAACAGCGTGTTAACATCAAATTTTGTTTCAAACTAGGAAAATCTGCAAGTGAAACGTTTGTAATGTTACAACAAGTGTACGGCGATGATTGTTTATCGCGAACACAAGTGTTTGAGTGGTTTAAACGATTTAAAGATGGCCGCGAAGACACCAGTGATGACACTCGCACTGGCAGACCATTGTCAGCAAAAACTGACGCAAACATTGAAAAAATCGGTAAACTTGTTCGACAAGATCGCCGTTTAACAATCAGAGCAGTGTCTGAGTTAACAGGAGTTGACAAGGAAAGTGTTAGGCAGATTCTTCATGAAAGTTTCAACATGAACAAAGTGTGTTCAAAAATGGTTCCAAAGTGTCTCACAATTGAACAGAAGGAACGCCGAAGAATGATTTGTTCTGACATCCTGGAAAACATTGAAAGTGATCCCACCTTCTTACGAAATGTTATTAATTGCGATGAATCGTGGTTTTTTACTTACGATCCCGAAACTAAACGCCAATCGATGCATTGGAAAACTCCTGGTTCTCCACGACAAAAAAAAGCACGAATGTCAAAATCGAAATTCAAGGCAATGATAATTGTTTTTTTTTGACATCAAAGGGATTGTGCACATTGATTGGGTACCAGAGGGACAAACAGTGAATCAGCATTACTACATTAGCGTCCTGGCTACCCTACGTGAGCGAGTACGGAGAAAACGGAACGATTTGTGGAGAAAAAAGTCATGGATCCTTCACCAAGACAATGCCCCAACTCACAGTGCGTTGTCAGTGAAGACGTTTTTGGCAAAACACAACATTCCCATCTTAGATCATCCACCCTACTCACCTGATTTGGCCCCCTGTGACTTTTTTCTTTTCCCTAAAGTCAAGTCAGCTTTGAAAGGAACTAGATTTGAGACTGTTGAAGCAGTAAAAGAAAAAGCGACGGAAGTAATGTATGGACTTACCGAAAATTATCTGCAGCATTGCTATGAACAGTGGACAATTCGTATGGAGCGGTGTAGAGACCGAGGAGGAGAGTACATTGAAGGAGATAGCATGAAATTGTAAATAATTGTAAATAAATGTTTTTTCCAGCATCAGTCCGGTTTTTTTCTAGCCACACCTCGTATATACTTATTTGATTATGAATCACATCTCCCGATGTTTTACTTCAAAAAAATAAAACAAAGGTAGTCTCATTACCAGAATATTATCAGATACACAGAAAAAAATATCAGATGAAGAAAAGCTACTACCAAAAATAGAATACCGGCCAGCACTTTGGTAGCCTAATGCCTTGACCGCTCGAGCGCCGAACTCCTCTGCTAGACACTTTGACGGGTACCCAAGCTACAGGATGAAAGTACAAAAACGTTAACAGTTCTAACATTATTAACTGTGGGCCCCATGTTATCTTAATAAAATAACTTGTTTTAGACGGTTTTTCGATGTATAGCATTGAAAATACGACAACCCATCGTTAACTTTGACCTCGATTTTTTCCAAAAACTAGGAAGTGTCTAGCAAAAAGCCGAAACACGTGTCCTATTATTTCCAGTGTAGAATGTCCTTGCAAACCTTGATCAAACTAAGCGACCCACATGTCATACTCTTCTCTTGTCCTCTTGTCAGCGGGAACGCTGGAGGAACTGTAGACGCATCACTTAAACAACAAAATAGTCGCGCACGGGACACAGATTTGCTTGCGTGCGGTTTGTTTTCATATTATGCCGTATTAGAAAATTCGAAAATCTTTAGCTATATATCGTGAAGAGCGATATTACACTGTTCCTGACTGGTGGTACAAGGGCATAATCTACAAAAATAAAAAAATTAAAATAAAATAAAGTTGCGTTTGCAACTGCATTACACCGGTAATATTGTGCAAGCCACATTGTTCCACGTAAAATTCTTATATCATCTTATCTGAGACATAGAAATAGAGGTGAAAACAAATAGTCTGTATTGCATTCAGTTAGGTGTGGAATAAACTATCATAACTAAATGCAAAAGGAAAAAAAAATGTTATTATCTAGAACTTCTCTATCGACAGTGCAATGGGTACAACTCTCAACAAAATGCGTCAGAAACAAAACACCATGTTCATTATTTAAATACTTTTGGTTCGCTGACGACCTAATAACGTTGACATCTGGTGCAGTCTGTCGCCACGCTGACAAGCGCAGGCAGTTTATCAAATTGTCGTCACTCAGGCTGCCACGTAATGATAACTTATTTAGTTTCGTTACCGTAATAAATATGTCACACACTTGAGTTGGTCCAAACGTGGATATCACTTTTGCAGTCACATTAAGAAGACGTGGAAAAAGTTCCCAAATAAAATCGTCGTATAGATCCTGGATAGTTTTAACGTAATGGAATTTGTTTTTTAATCGGGAATTAAATCGCATATCGATGTTCCCCCGGTAAGTGGCCGGGGGCGCTTTCAAATGATACGGCAAGTGGTCTTGAAAATGTCTAAAAACAATGCAAAGCAGGCAGTATCCCGTAAGCGTTTTGAAAACTCACCCTTTATTTCTTCCAACTCAGAAATGAATTATTCAGATGTCGCATTTTTGTCTAACACCAAAGAGCTCAGCAAAAAGGCCGGCGTTACAGAAGTTGTCCCTTCCAGAATGTAATTTCCATTTTAAACGCACCCACCTTTCCGATTAAATCGGATATTTATTGCTTCTCACTTTGCAACATCTTATTGAGGGCGTTCAAGCGTGCAGTCCAGTCAACTAAAAGTCGAAGCCTGCAGTCAATTTCGGATTTTTTAATGTGGCCTCTGCTTTCCTTTTTCCTTCACAAATTGAACAGTAGCACGTCTCTACTCGAAAAATCATTTCAAGCATGCCCCTCAGGTTTACTAGGTCCTGCAACCTGGAGCGCTATTTTGTAGCTTGTTTGAAATGAGAGGCCACTATAGTTGGTTGGCGGCTAAAAATAAAAAACAATAGACCGGACTGTTCTAAGCACATTGCATTTTTACAAGCAAATACATACAAATACAAACAGCACAAACACAGTGATTTTCATAAGCTACTCACGTTGAGAATTTGCAATTTTCGTTGTCGATGAAAGAGAAAACAAGTTCGCGGACCTAGAAGGTGAAGTGCTGCACAGCGAGGAGATCTCAACGTGAGTAACCTGTAAAAAACCATCTGATGTTTGTATTTGTAAGTATTTGCTTGTAGAGATCCAGTACATTCTATTGTTCCTAATTTTTAGCCACCAACCAGCTATAGCGGCCTCTCATTAAAAATAAGCTACAAAATAGAGCTTCAAGTAACAGAAACTAATAAACATGATAGTCATGCTTGGAATAATCTTTCGGGTGGAGACGTGCTACGGTTCATTTTACGAAGGGAAAAGGAAAGCAGGAACCAACATTAGAACATCCGGAATGGGTACATATAGGGCGAATCACATAAACTTGCACCGCAAATGTTGCAGCAATGGAAAGCACTATTGACGTGCATTTTTCACAGAATCGATTGGTAGTCAGGGACTCGTTTCTTAGCTAATCACCAGATTGTGATAATACTCAGAAGAGTATTTTTATGGAGACATAATACTTCTTAAATGGAACAATGCCTATTGAGATCAACAAACCAGGAAAATTAGAATTCAGTGGTGTTTGTTGCAGATTTCTAGTTCGAGTCGTTTACGATATGCCGTATTTCGAAAAGTTCCCACATCGACACTTATACAGGACCCATAATAGAATACACTAAATAACAATTGCATACTTAGTTATGTGTATTGTGACTAGTAACAAGACAACTGATCACCACGAGTTGCGTTCAAAATGACAACTGGCAGCTGTGATACACGCTTCCAGTCTGGTAAGGAACGACTGCTGCAAACGTGTTAGCATTTCAGTGGAGATGTCCGAGCACACTGCTGCACATTATCGAGTGTAGTTGGTACCTCGTAGACTGTTTTTCAAGTTACCCCAGAGAAAAAGATCTACAGGCGTCAAATCCGTATAACGGGCTGGCGAAGGTACAGGTCCTCTGCATCCAATCTAACGATTTGAAAACAATTAGTGAACGCTTGCTGTAGTACTTTGTGCACTATAGGCTGGACATCCATCACGTTTGTACTACAGGTACCTCCTAGTCTGCGGATGAACGTCTCTTAAGATCCGTGAAAGATGGTCTGTTAGGAGGCTGCAGTACATGTGCGCGTTCAGTGTTCTGTCTATGAAAAACGGGCCTATGAGCTGATGGTTCACTATTCCTCATCACATGTTTACACTCCATAGACGCTTATGTTCCACCTGATAACGCCAACGCGAATTGCCAACAGACCAATAGTGCATGTTTCGGCTGTGCATCTGGCCGTGGCCGGCGGAAGTGGCCGTGAGGTTCTAGGCGCTGCAGTCTGGAACCACGAGACCGCTACGGTCGCAGGTTCGAATCCTGCCTCGGGCATGGATGTGTGTGATGTCCTTAGGTTAGTTAGGTTTAACTAGTTCTAAGTTCTAGGGGACTAATGACCTCAGAAGTTGAGTCCCATAGTGCTCAGAGCCATTTTAATTTAAACAAAACAATCTTAGCAAATAGTGACGCTTACTATGTAATGCAATCATATAGCAAATACTTTAGATTTTCCTTCCTTTGGTATCAAAAACATTTTCTTAAACGATAGTCAACGATAAAAATACACTGTGCTGTGTATGACACCCGAATGTGTTGTATATAGCGCAAGTGTAGAGACGATATATAAGAGGTCTGTTATGTTGTGTGATGTCCTTAGGTTAGTTAGGTTTAAGTAGTTCTAAGTTCTAGGGGACTGATGACCATAAATGTTAAGTCCTATAGCGCTCAGAGCCATTTGAACCATTTGAGCCAAGAGGTCTGTTACAGAGAGGTGTGGAAATAATTTGGCAGCAGTTTCCACACAAGTAAATCACCACATTGGATGAAAAGTGAAGAACGGACCCCACGTCGTCTCCGCCGAGCCTATTGGATAATCCACGGTCTGCTGTGAGTCAGATCGATGTAGATTTGATTGTGCGGCGTCAGGAACTCAATGTCATCCATGACTATGAGGAGACAAATGCGCTGCACAGACTTCAGCGCCCAGTGACCTTCCCAATACTATTGACCACTCACATTATACATCACAAAAGTTGTTTAGCTACTGTGAGCTGCAAAGAATCATTCTGTAAGGTTAAAGCTGTGGACTGGACAGTATCACCATCTTTGAAAGACTGTGGGTCCATACTGAAAGTAATGAGCAAAAACTTTTAAAACTTTTATTCTTCACTTTTTAACAAACCATGTAAATCATCTTAATGTACATACTTTGGCACATTTCAAAGTAGTCTCCAATCTTTTACACTTATTTTCCCCACCGTTCTGGAGGTTTGAAAATACCGTTACGATAGAACTCCGTTACAGCTTTTCGGAAGCACCGACGCACTGCATACTGAACATCCTCTACCATCTCACGGTATTGGCTTCACATCTGTTCCTTAATAGAACCGAAAAGGCGGGAGTCAGAGGGTACCAAGGAGGGATTTTAGGGAGAATGTGGAAGTGTTTCCCACCCGAACACCTCGGTCTCCTCTACAATGACACGAGCAGGATGATCTTCTTCCCTGGCAGTTTATCGCCCAAAACACGACGGAGGTTCAAAGGTGTCTGGATATAGTGAACAGTGTTTTGATTTGTTCAGATTTAAGAAAATCAATCAGAACGCAGCGCTCTGCACCCCAGAAAACAGTCCCCACAACTTTCCTAGCAGTTGGCAGTGTCTTTGTCTTTCCTTCGAAAGCGAATCCAAACGGTGGCTTTCCATACTTCGGCGTTTTGTTTTAGTCTCATAATGAAGGAACCAGCTTTCATCGCCTTTCACAGTACTCATCACAGAATCATCACCTTCACTGTCAAATCTCCGGAAAAAGTTTTGGGCGCTGGTTCTTCTCTAAAGGTCTTCGGTCAGCAAACGTAGAACCCAATGACACAAAATTTTCGATAACCTAAGCTTTAAAATATTACTTACACTGCACTTTGTCCCACTGCAGGTTTTGCAAAGATTTCGTTCAGTGTGACACTTCTGTCTTCTCTGATGATTTTGTCGACTCCTTCCTTTTTGCGTCATGTAGATGCATTTCGAGTTCTACCACTAAAAGGCTC
Organism: Schistocerca americana; assembly: GCF_021461395.2. Taxonomy (NCBI): domain Eukaryota; kingdom Metazoa; phylum Arthropoda; class Insecta; order Orthoptera; family Acrididae; genus Schistocerca; species Schistocerca americana. The sequence continues at coordinate 350,857,739 of NC_060121.1, read as the reverse complement.
TTCATGGATACTCGTGTTTCCATCTCCGGTACGTTTCACCCACCTCCTAACACTGTTGGTAACATGCAGACATCTCCACAGGCACGCTAAAGTCTGAATTTCAGCGGTACATTTGCCTCTTTAAGAAGCAATTCAACCATAGCACGCAAACGAAATGAAACACAGATGTCAGCCATTTTGAACGTATTTCCTGTGGTCATGTGACAGACACTAATGAACATGTTATACAAAGCCTGTTGATTACACTCCCTCACTTGTTTTTGTTAGATTGCTAGAATTCGAATTTTAACAATACATTATGTTGCTCACGAATTGTCAGTATACCTCTCGTACATTGAATGGAGCTCTATGCAGGTCTTGAGCTGCAGTGTTGTGACGTTGCCCGTGAAAGCTAGAGATTTTGGTTCTAAGAGAACTGCAGCTGGCTATTTCCGAGCCACGAGCAGTGAGAAGGTAGAAACGACGTCGTTTGAACTTGCCTATTCGCAGCAGCACCAGACTGGAACTGCAGAAAATTGCAAAAATTGAAATATGTATCAAAATTATGAAAGACATTCGTGCCTGCTTTAGCTACTGACGTAATGTACTGTGGTGTGCGTCTGCCCACTGCAAATTCAATAATATGTACACCTCCGAAATAAACGGTTTTTTGTGAAAACCGTGAAAACAGAGGATGTATGCCTTTCAACTTCCGGTAGCACCCAGTTAACTATTTCCTCTCCTCACAAAGTCCATTTCACATCTTCGTCGTTTCTTCAAACCGTGAAAATAGAGGATGTATGGTTTTCTGTCGACGTTTCCCCACCGTTGGGTGTTTTTAAGCATCTTACGAACTCGATACAGCCGAAAATGATACTGGTACTGAATGAATGGAGAAAGAGTCACAAGAAAATCGAAAATGAGAGGACCATATTGGAGTAGAAGAATGATTAGAAGGGAGTACAAACGAAAGGGGAGTTCTATTAGTTGCAAAAGGGGAGTCAGGGTCACGAGAAAATAGGAATAGCTAGATATGTGAAGACGTAGTTTTAGATGAATGGAAAGATAGTTTCTCGGGGGAAGGAAGTTTGGAATTTGGGTCTCTGGAGAGACAGGTGGGCCAAATAGAAAGACAGGTGGATCAAATAGCACAGATTGCTGAAAGCAGTGACAACAGCTGTTCCGACGCGTGAGACAGCGTATCGACAGTAAATAAAAAACAGGTGCGGCGCAGTGCAGCATAGTGGTGTGTGACTGCTCCTGGAACGAGGTATTGGTAAACATGAACGTGAAAGGCGGCGACGTTTGTGTGGATAAAACGCACCATGGTCAGGTGGTTATTAAACAAGAATTGTATTGATGACAGATTTTTGTCATGGAGATGGTAGTGTTGAAAGATGTGTGCAGGTGTCTAATAGCAAACAGCAAATAGCAGTGTACCAAGATCACGATTATAATGTTGGGGTGGTGCAAGGGGTGCGCGGATGGGAAATATTAATAAAAGTGATTGATAATTTTGGCAGCGGATGGTCTCAGTTACACCTGAGGCGAAATCTGTTGAGTTGGAGCTGCAGTCCGTCAGAGACGAAATCAAGGATATTGAGGTTATCAGACCGAATACCTGAGTAGAAATAGGGAGATGGAAACCACAGTTGTCGAATAGGTAGAGGAGACCGCTGATTGTTGTCCAGATAAGACAGAAGAGTTATAGGCAGGCAATGCTAAGATGTTGGAATGATTCTAGAGAGAGAGAGAGAGAGAGAGAGAGAGAGAGGGGTTGGGGGTCGGGGGTAGTAGGTGATGTGAACACGACAGTCAGAAACACAGATTTTCAGAAAGTAGTTCTTATTATTGGTATTTCTATTGTGAATTTGTGTAGACTTAAGGTGAAAATAAAGAAGTGGCGTTGAAATTTAAGTTTTTACTCCTTTGTTTTACGTCAGGTCATCTGCAGACTGATTGACGAACTGGGATAATATTACAAAGCGATTAAGCTAGATTTTATGTTAATCATTCATGTAGGGTTCCCTCAACAGTCGCATGCATGTCTGTAGAACGTTGCAGAGCACATTGTAGAAACCCTGGCACTGCGAGATTGTATTTCGTGGTAAGACAACGCAGCGACAATAATCAGATGTCTCTCCCTGTGTGGGAATCACAGCAATTGTGTGAGTACAGTACGTAGACACAGGGTGACATGTGGAGGTCTGGGTCGGTCCTGCAGGCGTGCTGAGATGGCCGAGGCAGTTGTGGCGACCTCTCGCGTAAAGCAAGAACTCGGGGTTCGAGTCCCGGTCTGGCACAAAATTTCATTGTCATCATTACATTGTGCAGTTGGAGTCTGATCATATTCGCAGTTGCGAATGCATTTCTTGGCTGAGTATGACATGGAGAGACACTCTGTAGTTTGTGTGATCAATTGTTGCTCACTTTAAATGTTAAATATATATTAATGGAGATGGGTAGAGGAAACATTCCTCTGATGCTGGACTATAGTATTAAATGGAAAGAGCACACAACCTCAACTGCAGGAAAGACGAATGACCAACTGCTATTTATTGGGAGAATTTTGGTAAAGTGTAGTATATTTATAAAGGACGTCGCGCACAGGAAACCTCTCCGACCGATTCTAGGGTACTGCTCGAATATTTGTGATTTAAATCAGCTCTGATTAAAGAAAGCGATTCAGAGGCATGCTGTTATATTTGTTAAGTGTGGTCGATCAGCACAAAAGCGTTAAAGAACCTCTTCCTGATTTTAGATAAAAATTCTTGGAGCAAAGACGACGATCTATTCGCGTAATGCTGCTGAGGAAGTTTAGAGAACCAGCATTATTGACAGACTGCAGAATGATTCTACTGGCTCCAAGCAATTGTTTTCCCTAGTTTCATCGGCAAGTGGATAAGGAATGGGAATTACTACCAATGGGACCATCTCCTCTTCACTTATTCATTATAGTGGCTTGCGGAGTGTGTATGTATGCAGGTTTAGGCAGTTGTACGAGATGTTAATGAGGTACAGAACAGAACAGATACCTTAAAGCGGAAACGAAAACAAAATTTCCTGCGAGCGGACACAATTCGTAGAGTCCAGTGTTCGAGTATACGCATGCAGCGGATATGGGAAAGGGGATCAAGTTTGTTCGAAACGAAGGCGAGCGGAGTTTCCTGCTGTCATCAGTGGCTACCGTGCAGCTCTTCTGAAGGTGCATGCAGGTTGCTTTTATCGACTACCTGTTGAATCTCACTGCATTGTTAATCATTCGCGAGGCACGCTACAACTGATTGTTCCCACGTGGAATATCGGAGGCACGCTACTGCAATTCGATGTGCGTCGTCTCACCCAACGTCACTTCATCATTTTCTGTCCTATAAATCATACAATACGTGCTCTCATGTTATATGCATCAGGTACTATGCTCAGTGCCGGCCAGAGTGGCCGAGCGGTTCTAGGCGCTACAGTCTGGAACCGCGCGACCGCTACGGTCGCAGGTTCGAATCCTGCCTCGGGCGTGGATGTGTGTGATGTCCTTAGGTTAGTTAGGTTCAAGTAGTTCTAAGTTCTAGGGGACTGATGACCTCAGAAGTTTAATCCCATTGTGCTCAGAGCCATTTGAACCATTTGGCTCAAATGGCTCTGACCACTATGGGACTTAACATCTATGGTCATCAGTCCCCTAGAACTTAGAACTACTTAAACCTAACTAACCTAAGGACTTCACACAACACCCAGTCATCACGAGGCAGAGAAAAGAAACATTTGAACTATGCTCAGTAGTCTTCCGTATGTATTGGACTACAAGCACTGTGAATTTCTTGACGGACGTCATTTCCGGCTGTTCTGACTTTTTGAATACCTAGTTTATGTCATTTAGCTATTAGCTAATTTCTTCCGCTTGGCTACGTCTGTTACTTGCATCACAGTAAAAAACTGTGAGCATGTGGTGTCATATGTCTTACACATATCTGTACAGGAAGCTACATATGACGGCGTCTTCAATAACGGTTTCTCATAACTATGGTAGTTACGGGCACAACTATTTCAGATGTTTTGTAATGAACACATAGCGCGTAGTGGGGCGATCACACTGTTGTAGAAATAATTCAAAAGCCAAGATCGCTTAAATACTGTTTACTGGATAACCAGTTTCAACACACTAAAGGTGCCATCACTGGATCTGAATGCAGCCGGCCGATGTAGCCGGGCGGTTCTAGGCGCTTCAGTTTGGAACCGCGTGACCGCTACGGTCGCAGGTTCGAATCCTGCCTCGGGCATGGATGTGTGTGATGTCCTTAGGTTAGTTAGGATTAAGTAGTTCTAAGTTCTAGGGGACTGATGACCTCAGATGTTAAGTCCCATAGTGCTCAGAGCCATTTAACCACTTTTATGAGCTGAATGTAGATTAACATTTATAAACCATTTGGATATAACGATACTTGAGGCAGGTCAGCTGATATAAAATCATTGTCACAAAAATATAAGAAACTGTTGTCATGTACGTTCTTTTCCACAAGATATATAAAACCGCAGCCACAAGATGAAACTATTTGGTACATGACCGCTACTCGACTAACAACGGTCGGCACCACACTGCCCTATTCCGCGCAGGTATGTACCAAATAGTTTTATCTCGTGGCTGCGGTTTTACATATCTTATGGAAAAGAACGACCATGAGAGCAGTTGCTTTTTTATTTTTGTGACAATGATTTTATATCAGCTGGTCTGCTTGATGTATCGTTATATCCAAATGGTTTATAAATCTTAATCTACATTGAGATCTGATGATGGTACCTTTTCTGTGTTGAAACCGGTTATCCAGTAAACAGTATTTTAATGATCTTGGCATTTGAATTATTTCTATTTCAAATGTGAAATCCATACTTAAAAAGGTAAAAGCACGACGCTTGTAAATAGGAAATTCACAGTATGTCTGAGTTGTACCCGTCACTTAGTTTCTCCGCCAGTTAAGACACTTCCGTGATACTCACTAGGCAGTAAATGTGACTATCCGCACACACCTGTTGGTTACACCTGAGGCAGGTCCAATAAACGAGTGCAGTATTAAAGTATGAGTTTTACGAAAGCCCTCTCCTAGACAAACTGTACATTCGCTGTATCCTCCCGTTTCCTTTACCTGCAATTCAACGTATGTCGTCGTTCCGGTCAACTGGACTTACCCGTAACTTATGTAAAAGAACAGAACACTGGTAGTATTTCTTTGACGTCTGTATTAGTTTTAGAATGCAGGTTGTGGTGACAGTCTGAGTAGTAGTAAGTCACTAGTTCTAACTTTGAAAGATGAGAGTTTGGTTGTGAATTGGCGAAGCGGTATAGAACGCTTCAGTTAATCCGGTCGTCTCACTTACATTTATACACTTACCAAAATTCATAATTTTGTGTGAAATGTCCAAATACAGCAGTGACTCAATCGCCCTGTAGTCAAGTGGAGTCCAGAACTTTGCGTTTCTCTAGAAGCGCTAGCTGCCAGTTGTTGCAAAAGTCAAATATTTTGTCGATATCTAACAGATAAAACTGGATAGATGTTCTCTTATATGACTGAGTCATATACGGAAAGTAGAAACTTGCAACTAATACTTAATTCTAAGTCATCAATGTACAGGGTGTCCGGACTAGAGGTTACAAAAACATTTGTTTATATTTCAGTACCTATTGAGGTTTATAACTATTTGCCCAACATTGCACACAGGAACTCAAACATATTTTATGCATCTTGGTTGAGTTCAATTTGGGCACCGTTTGCATTTCGACAGATACCGAAACGATACACCACTTTTTGCTGCACATTGATGAGCGTGACAGGTGATGTGGCCTCCATTGCGGCGTCGATCCATTAAACAGAGTGAGGTGGCGCAGTGGTTGTCGCACTGGTCTCGCATTCAGGAGGACGACAGTTCAAACACGCGTCCGACCATCCTGATCTATTTTTTCTGTGATTTCCCTAAATCGCTTCAGACATATGCCGGGATGGTTCATTTGAAAAGGCAGGCTGATTTCCTTCCCCATTCTTGCCACAATCCGAGCTTGTGATCCGTCTTGTATGACATTGATGTCGACGGGACGTTAAACCCGATCTTCCTTTCCCCCTTCATTCGATCGGTTATCTTAAATCTACCAGATCTCGAACTTTTATTCTGTAAACAACGTCCTTGCTAAACCCGCATGCACTGAAATCCAGTGAAGTCAGATCGGGAGACCGAGATGGGCACCATCCTGCTGGAAAATGTCGTCGGAGGACGTATGTGGAATTGCATAGTTCGCCAACATGTCGAGATAGGGGTACCCTTTCACTGCACACACCATACAATAATGGACCAATCACACGATGTGTATGTAATCCCACACACACACATTAACTTTCGATGTCGCGGGATTAGCCGAGCGGTGTGAAGCGCTGCAGTCGTGGACTGTGCGGCTGGTCCCGGCGGAGATTCGAATCCTCCCTCGGGCATGGGTGTGTGTGTTTGTCCTCAGGATAATTTAGGTTAAGTAGTGTGTAAGCTTAGGGACTGATGACCTTAGCAGTTAAGTCCCATAAGATTTCACACACATTTGAACGTTTTTTGAACTTTCGGTGTGCCCCTTTCACACTCAGTCACTTCTCCAGGAGTCCCTCTTATCCTTATTCGACAATCATTGTAGGTTAACTCTGCTGCAGACGTGGAAGGTAGATTATCACATAAACACCACTACATTGATTTAGTCGCTGTTTTCATCTATAGGATGCCACATTTCAGCATCAAAATCACATTGTCTGCAGTGATTCTCAGGCTTACTGTGATGCAACCGGAGACGTTTGTGTACCGTCGAACGGGGCGACGGTTAGTTCCCTACTAGCTTGCCAAACGGATTTACGTGGGATTGTAGCGAATGCTTAGCGTACACTTTCCACTTTCTCCTCATTCACATGCATTTTAGGATGTTTTCCAACATTTGAAGTTAAATTTTCGTTTCTCTAAGTGTTCTGTCCCACTGTTAAATGGATTTACGTGTGGAAAGATCCACATTCTATTCTCTTCTTGCACGCCGCTGAAAACGTGTTACAGGTTTTAACTCTGCTAACATAGCACTCATTGTACCTTTCACTGTGGCGTCCACATGTTAACTGTCAGGAGTACGTCTGATTGCTGCACAGTAAACATGTGCTCATGGCATGGTGAGCATCACATCTTCTATCGATTGCATTGAGCCGTGCGTGGCTCGTGTTCCCACCATCATGTATTTTACACCCTGTTTTTAACGTACTTCCACCTCACTACTTTAATTTGAATTACTACTGTCACTGAATTGCTCCTTTGCCTGACCGTGAGCGGCGTTAGCAGCGCGTATTGATATATCCCCTCTCGTAGTAACTTTGCTCGACTGCTATTACTTCCTGGTCGTTGTCTGTCGTAAGGCAGTGCGTCGGGAGTTCGGACTGCCGGTCGGTCGGAACGCGTCTGGAGCGCAGTCCGGACCTGCCAGTCGCTAGTTGCAATGCGGCACTAGTGCAGTCGGATTCGAGCAGCAGTGAGATCTGCGTCGACATGGCTTGCCCGGCCTTTGCCGCCACGCATCACATGAGCCATGCCACGGTCATGGTGGATCGTCGGTCGGTCGCCCTACCGGACGACGTGTTTTGGCTCGCCGATCGTTCATGAGTCGGCTATGTGTGTGTGTGTGTGTGTGTGTGTGTGTGTGTGTGTGTGTGTGTGTGCGTGTGCGTGCGTGCGTGCGTGCATCGCCTCCCGATTTGTCTTCGTGTGTGCTTAGTTACTGTTGGGTATCGTTCAGGTCTTCATGCAAGTGTTTCTCAGGTTGTGTGTTTAGTTGGCCTTTGACAAGTTATTTTAAATGTTGTCGGCGTACTGCCTCTGAGAGGTCGGCCGTCTCATCGGCCGAACGCTTCTGGACCCCTTCAATTACCATCATGTGGAACTTGGGTCGGTCCTTTCCTGGTGCAGGGATGTCGTTTTCCCAGTGGGTGGTTTCTTCTGCATGGTTGGATCCGGCCCAGTGTTTCCGCCGTCGTGTGTCTGGAAGTGAGTGGGAGACGTACCAGCAGTGCAGTCGCGACGGACCAGCAGTGCAGTCGGCTAGTTGGTGCGGACCAGGGAAGATATCTCTGCGCGGTGCAGTCGCTGGGTCCGCTGCCGGTCCCTGCGCAGTGTCGGAGCGTGCGTGGAGCTGTCTGATCGCTACGAGCTTCGTGGTTCACCGACGCAAAACGTCAGAGTTGAGTGTGGTTTTAAGAACACAAGTCTCGTCCATTGATGTTGTGGTTCGTTTCGGTGGTTCGCTGTTGGGGAGGTTTTCCTGTGAGCAACACCGAGTGTTTGTGCGTATTTGATTGTGGATAATTACGTCCGTAACATTTTATGTTTGGGTTCTCATGTACCGAGTGGTGGCAAGCAAGTCGTTGTGCGGTCGGTCCGTGGCTGTCCCCTGGTTGGGTGGTGGTGGTGGTTGTTGGGATGTTTAAGGGGGGCTAAACAGCGAAGGTCATCAGTCCCCCATTCCAAAAACAGGCGAGCCGAAAATCGGCGGAGCAGGTAAAAACCAAAGGGGGGAGGAGACCCCCCCCCCCCCCAGGCGCTAAAAGAACACAAATGCAGCAACAAACACTACAGACAGGAAGAGTACAGATGAACACCAGACAGAAAGAAACAGAAGAAAAGAAGATGGCCGGAGACTGGTTGACTGACCACGAGAACAAAAAAAGGCAAAGAGTCAACCATCCGACGACACACCAAAACAGCAACAAATATTGAGAGACGCGAGGACAAAAGACACAGAAAGGGAAAGGTGCAGGACCTCCCTAAATGGAACCATAAAAAGGACTACCACGGGTAAAATTTAAAAACGTCATCAGCCATGGAGGCATTGTCACATAAAACCAAAGGCAAAGTGCCGGGAGATTAAAAGACTGCCGGAGGGCGCGCAGTCGATGACACTCCAACAAAATGTGGGCGACTGTCGGCCGGGACCCACAGCGACACAGGGGGGGATCCTCCTGACGCAAAAGATGACCGTGCGTCAGGTAGGTATGGCCGATGCGCAGCCGACACAGGATGACAGAGTCCCTGCGAGAAGCCCGCAGGGAGGAGCGCCACACATCGGTCGTCTCCTTGACAGCCCGCAGTTTATTCGAGGATGTCATGCCACGCCACTCAGCAGTCCACATCCCAAGTACCTTACGGCGCAACACCAGCTGCTGATCGCGAGCCGTGAGGCCGATCTCCAAAGCTGGGGCGTCGATCGCCCCTTTGGCCAGCCTGTCAACACGTTCGTTCCCCGGGATGCCAACGTGACCTGGCGTCCAAACAAAGACCACCGAACGACCAGAAAGGGTAATGGCGGAAACAGTCTTCTGAATAGAGAACACCAGAGGAGAAGAGGTATAGCAGCGGTCGATGGCCTGGAGGCTGCTCAGGGAGTCACTGCAGATGACGATGGACGTACCTGAGTAGAAACGCATCTGCTCAAGAGCGCGCAAGATGGCCACCAGCTCTGCAGTAAAAATACTGCAGCCAGCCGGCAAGGAGCGCTGCTCAACATGGGCAGCGTGAGCAAAAGCGTAGGCAAAGCGACCATCAACCAGGGAACCATCAATGTAGACAGTCTCACAGCCCGAAAATGAGGCGAGGAGCGCAAGAAAACGGCGACGGAGGGCCACAGGCGGAAACGAGTCCTTGTGTCCCTGCGCCAAGTCCAGACGGACGGACGGACGGGGCAAACACCAGGGAGGCGTAGGTGCACGGATTCGGAAGGGAGGCAGAAGAGGGAATGACCCCAGTTCCGACAGCAGGGACTGGATGCGGACAGCTATGGAAAGCCCAGACTTAGGTCGCCGTTCGGGCAGATGGAGGACCATGGCAGGGAAAAGCAGGCGACGATTGGGATGGGCGGCGAGCAATGCACGTGGAGAGCATAGTCGGCGAGCAGTCGATGGCGGCGAATCCGCAGCGGGGGAACTCCGGCCTCCACCAGTAGACTATCCACGGGGCTCGTACGAAAAGCGCCAGTTGCAAGCCGAACCCTACAGTGGTGTATGGGGTCTAACAACGTCAACACGGAGGGTGATGCAGACCCATAGGCCAGGCTCCCATAATCAAGCCTGGACTGCACAAGGGCCCTGTACAATCGCAACAGCGTGCAGCGATCCGCACCCCAAGATGTGTGGCTCAGGCAGCGGAGGGCGTTGAGGTGCCGCCAGCACTTTTGCTTCAGCTGAGTAATATGAGGAACCCATGTGAGCCGAGCATTAAAGACGAGTCCTAAGAAGCGGCAAGTGTCCACCACTTCAAGCAGGTGGCCGTCGAGGTAAAGTTCAGGATGAGGGTGGACCGTCCGACGCCTGCAGAAGTGCATAACTCGAGTCTTGGCTGCAGAGAACTGAAAACCATGAGTCAGAGCCCATGATGCTGCCTTGCGAATGGCTACTTGCAGCCTGCGTTCGGCGACTCCCGTAGTCGTGGAGCTAAAGGAGATGCAGAAGTCGTCGTCATACAAAGAAGGAGACACCGACGCCCCCTCGGCTGCAGCAAGACCATTAATGGCCACTAAAATAAGGAGACACTCAACACCGAGCCCTGCGGGACCCCATTTTCCTGTGTATAAGAGGAACTAGAGGTGGCACCGACTTGCACCCAGAAAGAGCGGCGCAATAGAAAGGTTTGAAGAAAAGCTGGGAGCCGACCACGAAGACCCCACTCATGCAACGTAGCAAGGATGTGATGCCTCCATGTGGTGTCATACACCTTCCACAGATCAAAAAATACAGCAACGAGATGCTGACGTCGGGCAAAGGCCGTACGGATAGCAGATTCCAGCCGCACCAAATTGTCCACTGCAGACCGTCCCCAACGGAAGCCACCCTGGGATGGAGCGAGGAGACTGCGCAACTCAAGGACCCAACACAAACGCCGCCCCACCATACGTTCGAGCAATTTGCACAAAACGTTGGTGAGGGTAATGGGACGATAGCTGTCCACCGCCAGTGGGTCCGCATCGGGCTTCAAGATGGGGACAATAAGACCCTCTCGCCATTGCGACGGGAACACGCCCTCGCTCCAAATGCGGTTAAAAATGGTGAGGATGTGTCTCTGGCAGTCCCTGGAGAGATACTTCAGCATCTGCGTCTGGATGCAGTCTGGTCCTGGTGCTGTATCAGGGCAATCGGCGAGGGCAGCGAGGAATTCCCTCTCGCTGAAAGGAGCATTGTATTTTTCAGAACGACGCATGTGGAATGATAATGGCGTCTGCTCGGCTCGCTCCTTTAGAGAGCGAAAGGTGGGGGCATAAGTTGCAGTCGCAGAGCTCTTAGCAAAGTGCGCAGCAAGGCGTTCAGCAATGGCGGCAGCGTCCGTGCAGACAGCGCCGTCCAAGGAGATCCCAGGGACACCCATAGGGGTCTGGTATCCATAAATCCGCCAGATCCGGGGCCACACGAGCGAGGGGGAGACACGGGAGCCCAAGGATGAGACATACCTCTCCCAGCACTCCTGCTTACGCCGTGCAATAAGACGACGGGCCAAGGCACGGAGCCTCTTAAAGGCGATGAGGGTCTCCAGAGACGGGTGCCGCCTATGACGCTGGAGGGCCCGCCTACGGTCGCAAACAGCCTCAGCAATCTCCGGCGACCACCAGGGTACAGCCTTCCTCCGAGGGAGTCCAGAAGAGCGGGGGATGGCAGCCTCTGCCGCCGAAATGATTGACCTGGTGAAGACACGGACCACCTCGTCAATGTCACCATGTGGGGGAGACTCGATGGTTGCAGCGGAAGTAAAAGCCGGCCAGTCAGCCCTGTGGAGGGCCCAGTGGGGCAGGCACCCAGAAGAATGACACTGGGGCAGTGACAAATAGATGGGAAAATGGTCACTATCACACAGGTCAGGACGCACTCTCCAGAGGAGGGATGGGACAAGTCCGGGGCTGCAAAGAGAGAGATCGATGGCCGAGAATGAGCCATGGGCCACACTGAAATGCGTGGGAGCACTGGTGTTCAAGAGGCTAAGGTCGAGTTGAGCCAACAAATGCTCCACGGCACGACCGCGGTCATCGGAGACAGTCTCACCCCATAAAGGGTTGTCGGCATTGAAATCGCCCAGTAACAAGAAAGGTGGCGTCAATTGGGCCAGCAGCACAGCCAGCTCATGCTGCGCGACATCACCATCTGGTGGAAGGTAAAGACTGCAGACGGTAATAGCCTGTGGTGTCCACACCCTAACAGCGACAGCCTCTAAAGCCGTTTGTAGAGGGACAGACTCACTGTGAAGAGAGTTAAGGACATAGATGCAGACGCCACCAGACACCCTTGCATAAGCTGCTCGGTTCTTATAATAACCCCGATTGCCACGGAGGGCGGTGGTTCGCATTGCTGGAAACCAAGTTTCCTGCAGAGCAATGCAGAGAAAAGGATGAAGGCTGATAAGGTGTCGGAGCTCAGCTAGACGGTGGAAGAAACCGCCGCAGTTCCACTGGAGGATGTTATTGGCCATGGCTGAGAGAGGCGTGACGGGACTTGGAAGGCAGATTACGCCGCTGGGTCACCTGCTGCCTGCGATTGAGCACCGGTGCTAGCGCTATCCATGGCGTCTGAGGGACCGGCGAGATCGAGGTCCTCAACGGATGCCAGAATCTCCACCTCGTCCTCAGACGCAGAGCTTGTAGGAAGCGGTGGGACAGGTGCCACCGCAATGTCGGTATTCTTGGGGACTTTCTTCTGCTTCTGTTTCTGTTTCTCGCGTTGTGCCTTCGGTGGTTCAGGCTTGGAGGGCTTCACAGGGTCAGTCTCAGGGACGGACGACGACCGTGAGACCCTACGACCACGGACTGGTGGTTGTTTGAGCCACTTGCGGGTGTCTGCTGTGCCGCTGGTCTGAAGTTGCGAAGGGAGGTCCCCAAGGGACCCCTTCCTTGCGAGAGGAGCCGAAGAAGACTTACGCTTCCCCGGCTGGGTAGGGGGAACTGATGTCCCCGAGTGTTGGGGGGGGGGGGGTTGCTGCTCCTGAAGTAGATAGAGCAGGAGCAACAGGTTGTGAAGGGCCCCCCACAAGCAAGGGGGCTGGTGGATTCTGACCGATCTTAGAGCCGATTCGGGACGATGGGAGAACCGTCGTGGCAGCAGCGGCGTAAGTTGACATCATTGCCACATGATGGAGCCGCTCATATTTCCGCCTGGCCTCGGTGTAGGTCAGGCGGTCCAGAGTCTTATATTCCATTATCTTCCATTCCTTCTGGAAGAGCCTACAGTCCGGTGAGCAGGGGGAATGGTGTTCTCCGCAGTTAACACAGATGGGAGGCGGGACACATGGAGTATCGGGATGGGAAGGATGGCAACTATCTCGACAGGTGATGCTGGAAGTACAGCGAGATGACATGTGCCCGAACTTCCAGCACTTAAAACACCGCATCGGAGGAGGGATATATGGCTTCACATCACAACAGTAAACCATCACCTTAACCTTTTCGGGTAAGACATCGCCCTCGAAGGCCAAGATGAAGGCACCGGTGGCTACCTGATTATCCCTCGGACCCCGATGGACGCGCCAGACGAAATGGACACCTCGTCGTTCGAGGTTGGCGCGTAATTCATCGTCGGACTGCAGAAGAAGATCCCTGTGGAATATAATACCCTGGACGATGTTGAGACTCTTATGCGGCGTGATGCTAACTGAAACATCCCCCAACTTGTCACAATTATGCAACATCCGTGACTGGGCAGAGGATGCCGTTTTGATGAGCACAGAACCAGAGCGCATCTTGGACAAGCCCTCCACCTCCCTGAACTTGTCCTCTAAATGCTCCACAAAAAACTGAGGCTTAGTTTGCATAAAAGATTCACCATCGACCCGCGTACAGACAAGGTACCAGGGTGAATAATCTCCACTGCTGTCTTTAGCCATGCGTTCCTCCCATGGAGTGGCCAGGGAGAGAAATGATCTTGGATTGAATTGCTTGCCGTTAGACCTCGATCGCTTAGAGACTGCTGGTGGAGGCCCACCAGCGAGAGATGATGTACGACGCTTCATTGCGGGTCATCCGCCCTGATGCCACCCACTCCGACCAGGGGCTCTCCCCACGGGCGCCACCCAGCCACAGCAAAGACCACCTGGCAGGATGGCCTTTGCTGGGAGTCCTGATGCCCCAGAGGGATAGGCATCTACTCCTCGACATACGTGGGGAGGTAGCAGCTCAGGCATCTGCAGTGCGATCCCTGTGTAGTCAGGGGGCTACCACCAAGAGGGTACATGACGACCCCACCACAACAGACTGGCTACCGTGCTGGATGTCGGGTGTCGAAATATCCATGTACATCATGAGGGCAAAGATGGAAGTGCACATTGGAGGGAATGTATGCCACCCGGAACACACTGCAGTGGATGTGGCCGGAAGCTCGATGTAAGTACAACTCCATGAAAAATCAGATGTGCCAGATCTTAGGGCAAGATGGATTTTTAGATGCACCACGTAAGGTGTCCTTCCCCAAATGGTACGCACTAACGGAAAAATTTAGAAACGGAGTGGTCAAACCCCTTAGGGGACCATCACATTAAAGGCCGAAACAGTTGAGACTCCTTTTAGTCGCCTCTTACGACAGGCAGGAATACCGCGGGCCTATTCTTACCCCCGAACCCGCAGGGGCGGCTGGTTGGGTTCCGACGGATCAAGTGTACTTTGGCTCACCACCTGTCTCGCCTCCGTGAACGAGAGCAGATCGACCTCCCTGGAGGCTTCTGAGTGCGGCCGGTGTTTAATTATCTGTTTACAGCTACTTAAAATTGAAGGATTATGGTAATTTTATCTTTTTTTCTTAAAAATTTTGCAAAATTAATTCTTAAATTTATCTTTCAAGCTTAAATATTGCGGCCTTCTGCCTTTAAAAGATTATGGTAATGTATTTTAAAATCTTGAAATTAATTGAGGCTTTCAGCCGTTGGTATTGCACCTTGCATATGTTTGTTCTATCTGCTTTTCCTTGAGGCTTTCCACTTAGCCGTGATATGTTTCTTTAAATTTATTTTATTTGCCTGTTTAATTGCATTTTTATCTTGTTGATTTTTAAGATCTCTTGTTTTTAAACATTCTGGCCTTCTAACCTTTAAAAGCCTATGGTAATGTATTCTGAAATTTTGAAATTTAGTTGTGGCCTTCAGCCATTTGTATTGCACCTTGCATATGTTTGTCCTATCTACTTTGCTGTGATGGTTTTTATTTTATTTTATTGCTTTCTTAATTGGACTTTTATATGGTTAATTTGTTAAGATTTCTTGTTAGGAGGCCTTCAGCAGTGAAAGAGTTGCATTCGGTAAAGGTCTGGCTATGTGTCGCTTTGGTTGTAAAAGTTATTAAATTACAATAAATTACAACTAGACGGTGAAACCGACCGCAACCTATTTGGCCCTTTTTACAATCCTATTACCTGTTCTGCGCAGCGGGTTTAGCGGGTGTACCATGCATATTTACCCGTCTACATAACATGTCAAATGCTTTCGTGATAAACATCTGTTTGTGTATACCTCTATCCGGACACCTTGTACAAGACAACAGTGGTTGTCATGTCACACTTAAGATGCTGGACGTTATTACATGTAGTGTGTGTGTGTGTGTGTGTGTGTGTGTGTGTGTGTGTGCGCCTGTGTGCCTGTGTGTGTGTTTTCAAAGGCGCTGTTCTTACCAGGACAAGCTTTAGAACGTCGTCACCTCTGGGTAGCGATCAGAAGCGGGGAGTGCAATCACTGACGCAGTGTGCTTAAGGGCCGCGATCTGAGCCGGAGTGCAGGCTTCCCTGACGGCAGCGGAAAGGCAGGAGAGGGGCATCGACATTGGACGCCACTTGACATCGTTCCTGTCTCGTTAAGCGCGCGCAAAAGGCCGTACGACCGAGACACGGTCGCAGGCCTTCAGCGGAACTGGAGGAGGAAGCTGTTCCCGGAACCCGCAAGGACGCCACGCGTGCTGGGGGTTTCGTTCGACTTTCCTGTATTTCACGTTCCATTTTTTTATGGTAAAGGTGTTACCCATAACCGTTCGTTAGTAACTCAAAATCAAACACATGAAAATTGAGAGGACCTAATCTCTTTCAATACAATGAAAAAAAAAAAAAACAGCTTGTCTATCTTTTTACTTTCATTCGCATTACCGGTTTCGACAGTTGTTTCAGATCGTCTTCAGATCCATATCTAATAACTGCAAATGGCACTTCGTTACCAAGTCCCAAACCACTCAGTATTGCAATTCAGTCTGCTGACGACCGGCTATTCCTAGTAATTAGTTACGCAGCCAAATACTACTTTTAAAAGCGGTTGAAACCTGTATTCCGAATAAAAATAAAAGATGACCCAGACGGAGTCTGTTTTTCTTCGTTGTAACTGCCGATTCCTAGATTTCTAGGCCCACAGAGATTGCTTACTCTCACTTGGTCAATGTTTCCAGTTTCCCGTTATTCCGCACATCTCTTTTTTCCAAAATGATTCAAATGGCTCTGAGCACTATGGAACTTAACATCTGAAGTCATTAGTCCCCTAGAACTTAGAACTACTTAAACCTAACTAACTTAACGACGTGACACACATCCATGTCCAAGGCAGGATTCGAAACTGCGACCGTAGCAGTCGCGCGGTTCCGAACTGAAGCGCCTAGAACCGCTTGGCCACATCGGCCGGCTCTTTTTTCCAACTCAATAGGAAAAAGACGCAGAGCGGCCTAGCCAAAGTCACACAGACGAAAAATAAGCTGAACGAAGCCAGAATTAACATAAAGATGATGACGCATGAAGCGTGCATCACTGTAAGTTGTTTGTGCCATTATATATTTAAAAAACTTTTGTGCTTGCTCGTTCGGATTCCGTAATCATCAAAATTCAGTGGACTGAGATCTACTTTCTACTGCACAAGCACAACTGACCACATACCTATTGCATCTCTGTGCCCTGTCACACGACCTATAGATCCAAGGCTCCATATAGAGCGTGTGTATCACCATTAGCAGGAGCTAATAAAACAACAAAGGTCGTCACTGGGTTTACAACCCAAAATAAACAAAACTAAGTTAGCATAAGACGGTATTTCATTACAATTGTCACTCCCCACCTACACTATTCATTTATTTGTACGGTGCTTCTTCCATTGTTATTAGAACATCATCATCCGCACAGACCAGTGTGTTGATCGTTCTGCCTAGCTGAATTCCTGTCTCTAGACTTGTTACATTCCTGTTTGTTCTTTCTAGTGACAGATTAAACAGGAAAGGGAAGGTGGAAGGGGCAGTCTCCTTGTCATACTCCCGAACTCCACCGACATCTTTCCATTCACTTTCGCCATGTGATTTGTCTCTTCTGTACATCCTTGTGTTAGTTTTATCAGTTATCTGGGAACTTGCGCTCTTTCCATTGCTTGTCATATTGCTTGAGTGTTCACTGTAACATTCGCTTCTTCGAAATCCACAAAAAGTGAGCATCTCTGCGAAATTCCCAGCTCTTTGATAACATACCTCTTATTACAAGCAATTGGTCTGCCATTAGTTATCCCTTTCTAAAAAATGCTTGCTTGAATCCAAGTACCTCCTCGGCTTTGATATTAGCATAGTCAGAATCTTATAATCTGTACATAGAAAAGTAATTCCTCCGTAATCGCTAAATCTCGTTGGGCGTCCTTTCTTATTGGGCAGACTGCTTCCGATCTGCTGGGATCCTTCCACTCCTCCAAATTAACCATTATCAGGTGTAGCATTCCTTCTTGTAAAATAAACCTACCCTATGTCAGCATCTCTGCAAGTATTCCATCTGTTTCTTGTGCCTTTCCTTTTTTCAGCATTTTCATGACTTCTCCTATCTCTTCTATACTTGGCAATTTATTCTCCCCTGTTGTTACTGCCGCTCTATTTATTTTTTTTGTATAATTCTTCTTCTCCTCTTGATGGTTTAGTTCACATTGGGAAGATTTTCGAAGTACTTTCCACTTCTCCAAAGGTTTCATCTATTTTTTGTCCTACTTGACATTTGATCACAATAACCCCTGGGTTATATTCTTTCGTGAAGAACCTAACTGTCCACGAGGTCTCTTGTATTTGCTATTTATATATTCTCGCTTTTCTGCTTGAAGGACTTGCATCTCTAGCTGCTTTCATGTATCCTTACCTTGTTCCTTCATACTGTTCGTCTGTCAGCCGCTTTTCTCTTGTTAAATAGTCTCTATGCCTATAATTATACTGTCTTCTGCTGCTGCTGCTCCTCCTCTCCACTAATTACAACTCATATGTGGCGTGTTTGGCTCTAGTACTGAGCTTGTACCATAATTCGTCTACACCATCTTCCACTGATAAAAAAAATAATACATGTAGAAGAAATGTTGACTGATATGGTCACTCACATCTAACTCTTAAGATTAAATATACTCTAAGACAAAAAAAATGCATCACGAAGGAATTATCCTAATGGAATGGAAATCGTTAGATTTTATATATATGTATAAAAAACCAATGGCTACAATTTCAGAAAAAATGGGTTATTTATCCAAGAGAAAGAGCTTCCCAGATTCATCAGGTCAGTAACGTGTTGGTACACATGTGGCCAATATCCAAGCAGTCATTCGGCTTCGTATTGATTGATTGATTGATTGATTGAGTTGTTAGATGTCCTCCTGAGCGATATCGTACCAACATTCTCAAATGGAGAGAGATCTGGCAACCTTGTTGCCAAACACGAAGATAAGCAGTGTAAACTCTAGCCGTTTGCGGACCGGCACTGTCTTGTTGAAATGTAAGCTCAGGATGGTTTGCCATGAAGGGTGAGAAAACCTGACGCTGAGTATCTTTGACGAACCGCTGTGCTGTAAGGGTGCTGCGGATGACAACCTCGCTGCCCGTGGCTTCTCCAGACACGTCTTCGCTGGCCACTTCGTCACTGAAGACAGTTCTACTCCAATCAATGATATTATAGGCCGAAATCCGACACCAGATTGGGTGTACAGAGGTCAATGGAATCAGCGAGTGCGCAATCGGCGCCGTGAGTTCAGCCTCGTTTCTCCGAGCCGCCTATTAATGGTTCTTGTAGTCACCCCAACACCTGTTGCCCTTGGATCTATGATCATGACGAAACCGGGGCTCTGAGTACGATCACTCGGTTCTCAAGTTCTGTCGCCTCTCTAGGTCGACCACTTCCTTCTTGAGTCTGTGTTCGGCCATTGCTCACTCATTCCTACAAACATCGTGGAATAGTGGGGCCGCTCCCATTCAAATGTCAAGCAATTCGCCGGTTACTCCAACCGGCATCTTTCAGCCCAACTACACGTCCTCTCTCAAATGCTGACATCTACGTATACCGTTCAAGCATCTGTCTGCGAGACGTAGTTACTGTCCAACTTAGTACACGGAATGAAATTCGCGAAGACTTTCTGCCCTGGTGTCGACATGTCCTCCGTTTACTTGCATAAATCCTTCGTGGTGAGTCGTTTTTTTTCGGTATATATTCTAAGAAAACAGGCTAACGTGTGTTGTTTGTTGAACAACGCCCTTTATATAAGAAGGGTGGAAGAACGGATCCTCAAAATTACAGACCAATATCCTTAACATCGGTTTGTTGCAGGATTCTCGAACATATTCTCAGTTCGAATATAATGAATTTCCTTGAGACAGAAAAGTTACTGTCCATGCATCAGCACGGCTTTAGAAAGCATCGCTCCTGCGAAACGCAACTCGCCCTTTTTTCACATGATATCCTGCGAACCATGGATGAAGGGTATCAGACGGATGCCATATTCCTTGACTTCCGGAAAGCGTTTGACTCGGTGCCCCACTGCAGACTCCTAACTAAGGTACTAGCATTTGGGATTGGTTCCCAAATATGTGAGTGGCCCGAAGACTTCTTAAGTAATAGAACCCAGTACGTTGTCCTCGATGGTGAGTATTCATCGGAGGTGAGGGTATCATCTGGAGTGCCCCAGGGAAGTGTGGTATGTCCGCTGTTGTTTTCTATCCACATAAATGATCTTTTGGATAGGGTGCATATCAAAGTGCGGCTGTTTGCTGATGATGCTGTGGTGTAGGGGAAGGTGTCGTCGTTGAATGACTGTAGGAGGATACAAGATGACTTGGAAAGGATTTGTGATTGGTGTAAAGAATGACAGCTAACTCTAAATATAGATAAATGTAAATTAATGCAGATGAATAGGAAAAAGAATCCCGTAATTTTTGAATACTCCATTAGTAGTGTAGCGCTTGACACAGTCACGTCGATTAAATATTTGGGCGTAACATTGCAGAGCGATATGAAATGGGTCAAGCCTGTAATGGCAGTTGTGGGGAAGGCGGATAGTCGTCTTCGGTTCATTGGCAGAATTTTGGGAAGATGTGGTTCATCTGTAAATGAGACCGCTTATAAAACACTAATACGACCTATTCTTGAGTACTGCTCGAGAGTTTGGGATCCCTATCAAGTCGGATTGAGGGAGGACATAGAAGCAATTCAGAGGCGCGCTGCTAGATTTGTTACTGGTAGGTTTGATCATCACGCGAGTGTTACGGAAATGCTTCAGGAACTCGGGTGGGAGTCTCTAGAGGGAAGGAGGCGCTTTTTCGTGAATCGCTACTGAGGAAATTTAGAGAACCAGCATTTGAGGCTGACTGGAGTACAATTTTACTGCCGCCAACTTATATTTCGCGGAAAGACCACAAATATAAGATAAGAGAGATTAGGGCTCGTACAGAGGCATATAGGCAGTCGTTTTTCCCTCGTTCTGGTTTGGAGTGGAACAGGGAGAGACGATGCTAGTTGTGGTACGAGCTGCCCTCCGCCGCGCACCGTATGGTGAATTGCGGAGTATGTATGTAGATGTAGATGTAGATATGTGTACGCAGAGTGAAGTCGATGACTGCCTCGTACCTGTGGCTCTGCAAATCAATCCACCCGCTTTTCTATATACCTTTTTAAACACCTCACATAACTGAGACCGAGCGAGAACCTACGGGTATGTTAAACTGTAGTATATGGGTTTCCAATTCTGCCTGATTGATATAATTACGTGAAAACTACAGCAAACATCTACATCAGTGGACGTGTGCCGAAGTCCGTCTTAGCATAAATGCCGGCCGCGGTGGTCTCGCGGTTCTAGGCGCTCAGTCCGGAACCGCGCGACTGCTACGGTCGCAGGTTCTAGTCCTGCCTCGGGCATGGATGTGTGTGATGTCCTTAGGTCAGTTAGGTTTAAGTAGTTCTAAGTTCTAGGGGACTGATGACCACAGCACTTAAGTCCCATAGTGCTCAGAGCCATTTGAACCAATTTTTAGCATAAATAAAACTATATAAAAAGTAGCTATAAAAAGTAGCTTTCTGCTGTATTTTATCAAGCAATTTAATCCACGGCCACGGAGATCACCGATTTAACATTTTCACTGATGTCTTTGTACCACTATACGTGAATTTTCAAATTGCTTCTTACCCAAAGATGCGTCCGATCCATACGCCCTACCAATTGAAGCTACGTATGCCGATTTTACAAATGCGCTTATTTCTGTTAGTAGTTATATTCATTGAAATTTAGCTTACAGTAGGGAAGGATTTTGCCTTTTGTTCGTGCAGATTCCCAACCGCACTTTTCTGTTCCTAAGATACTGTAAGATCTAACTCGGTTAGTGATTTGATAAAGCACAACAGAAATTTATTTTGCAGGCTCCATGAATGCGTAATAGCAGTTCCGCCATTACAGAGTGATTAAGCGCCGTCGCAGGCAGCAGCACATTTTCTCCAATTAGCGACAGCCGCGAGCAGAGGGACCTGGAACACGGCCAACCACCTCTTCTTACAAGAACTGCCATTATCGTTACGAGACTTTCTTCCTTTCTAACTGGAAAGCGCCCTTATTCGCACTCGTTATCATGCCCTAATAAGATAAATTGTTGCGCATGTATCTACATTCGCTAAATCAGAATTTTACGCCTCCTTCTCGCAGTAATTCAGTCTTTCTAATTGCTTCCGCGAAGAAGATCACAACACAGTTCCAATTTTTGTACGTCGCACGGCTACCAATGGTAAATACTGAAATAAATAACTTCAGTCTTTCGGTAAGAGAAACACCACTGTATCTAGAGTATCCGGATGTTTTTTTTTTTTTTGTATCTCTTCAAGAGAGATACTGACAAATTTAAAGAGTTTTAAAAGCTTATACGGTGACTAAACTCTCATACTGGTTGCACTTTTTTCTTTCTACGTATTAGTTTCACTTCTGTGAGAGTCGTTCCCATACCTATAGCATACTGTAGTTGTACTGTATTCGTATTAGAGATGAAGTAACATTCTTTTGACACTACAAGCATGGAAAGTAGTTTTTCCGTGATGTCGCTTGATAATGCCCCACAGAACGAACTAATATAGCTGCAAGTGTAATTAACACATCAACTGCTACCGGTTTCGATAATTTTTATAAATTCATTAGAGACTATTTTCTATAATTTATTTGTGCTATTGATAACAACAAATAGAGCCAAGTTGTGTCAGTTTGTAGGATTGTGGAGTTAGGTTTGCAGACACTGTGGTTTTTCATAGATTTTTTGCGTCATTCCTGATAGCGGGAGGCAATCGGTTTGCAAAATATGCCAAAATAGCCACGACTTCAGACTAGTTTAGGATACGATGCAGTTAGATTCGCAGGCGGTGGTGGTGGGCTGTAGGAAACACGGAAGCTTTTATATCGATTTATCGGCCTTCTTCATAATCATTTCCTAAAAGATAAATTGTTGATCTGGTGAAACGGATTCCAGGATCCTGTCGGAAGGAATCGGCACAAATAACAAGGGCCATGGAAACTGTAAGATCTCGTAACTTTTTTATTTTCATTCAGTGCCTCATGTGTACAATTAATATTCTTTCTATAGACTCGTGGATTTCGACATGAAGTATCTCATCCTATCTGGCCTTTTCACACTTTGACTGGATTTTTGAAGTACTGTTTGCAAGACATATAAACATTTACGGGTGCTTATACGACTCCTTGCATATTTTAATTCTTTTCTGCTGATAAATATCCACCTGCCAGAACAACACTTGTTTTAAATATCAGAACGGGAATAAGAGACGTCCCGGCAACCGCAAAATATACTTTCTCTAGCAAATATATACTTTATTTATGTATAACCCATGGAATCGTTTAGTTTTATGTACTTTGTTTCCGATACAATTTTTCGGAGCTCAAGATTTCTGAAACAGTAAGCATAATTGTAAAGCACTAACCTTCGAATGTAAGCAGCTATTCGAGTACAGATTATTGAAGTTCACCCAAGATTTCACTTAAAGTTTCTACACAATACTATCAACTCCGTAATATTCTACCAACGACTCGTCTGAAGGAGGACTGAATGCAAGTTTAGGAAAGGCTTATATTGGTAGCTGTCGTTCTCTGCACTGTTGTCAGGATCCTAATATCATTATGCTACGATACAGAACCGTTCGTGGTAACACCGTCAGAGTCGAAGCAGATCAGCGTAACACGCCATCGTACAGGGCATAACGACAGTCAAGTTGTTCCAAAAGAAATTCAATATATAAACTACATGCCCTGACCATGTGCTTAATAGCGTATTGTTCCTCATTTGGAACGCTGTGCAATGGCGGTTTCGATTGGAATGGATTCGAGGAGTCCATTTTCCGGAGGTATTTTGTACGGGTCACGCAATTCCTGTAAATTAAAGATTGGTCTGTGGGCGCCGAGCTGACCCCCAATGGCGTTCCAGATGTGTTGAATTGGGTTCACATGAGATGAATTTGGTAGCCAACGTGCATTGACTATTACGCTCCTCAAACCACTGTACAGCAATTCTAGTCTTGAGATAAGCAGAGTTATTCTGGTGGTAGACATCAAGCACGAAGGGATGCAGTTGTTCACGTAGTCCCCAGCAGTCAAGGTACCTTCGATTACTACCATAGATACTAAGAAAGCCCAAGCGAATATCTCCACAGCATAATACCGCCGCCTTGCCCCCCCCCCCCATCCCCCCTTTCCACGGGCCTTCGGTGCGTGCTCCGTACAGCCTTTAACATGGCTGACGGCGTATTCGGAAGCCATTATCGACCGCGTGTGAAAAGAAATGTGATCATCCAAACAGACAACAAATTTCCATTTGCCCACAGCGCAGTATCGACGCTCCCGTGCCCACTGATGTTAAACACGAAGGTGTCATCTGCTACGGAAGCCCTGTACTTTGTCGTCAGATGCACCACAGATCGCCGTCTGTCCTGCTTTACGGACATGGAAGTGTTAGAGGTCTACGTGCTGTGACAAAGTTCGAATGCCCATCACTTTGTCGCCTATTCGTGGCTGCACCGTCTATCAACCGCGTTCCATATATGCTCACAATAATAGCACGCGAACAGCCAATCAGCGTCATCGCTTCTGAAATCCTCGTTCCCAGACGCCGAGCTGTAACAACCTGCCCTTTGTCAAAGTCGCTTCTGTCAGATTTCCCCATTTTTGCTCGTATTGTCCCTAAACTCAAAAAATGGCTCTGAGCACTATGGGACTTCACACAGAGGTCATCAGTCGCCTAGAACTTAGAACTACTTAAACCTAACTAACCTAAGGACATCACACTCATCCATGCCCGAGGCAGGATTCGAACCTGCGACTGTAGCAGTCGCGCGGTTCCGGACTGAAGCGCCTAGAACCGCTCGGCCACCACGGCCGGCGCTGTCTGTAAACTGTCTAGTTTCCCCTTTGGTAATAGAACGTCTAGTTACATTAATGTGACCACTACCTATATTCGACGTCAATAACACCTCACACAAGGCAAGTGGCAGCACTAGCAGTGCAGGTTATGTAAGGCAAGTGTGGGAAGAACGCCGCATGCAGTTCAGTCGTTGTTGTCATGTGGAAACGGAGCGATTTAGCTGATGTCCTAAAGGGAATGATCATTGGCCTTCCGGCCAACGGTGGAAGCTTTTCCGTAACGGTTAAGTTCGTAAACTGTTCGCGTGTCCCCATGGTTCAAGTATACCGTGCATGGCGAAATGGTGCTATCCAAAACTGACACCGAGGCAGCTAAGGTGCACCGAGGGCCGTAAACAACTGGAGTAACGTCGGCTACGGAAATGTGTACAGGCAAATAGACGTGCAATTTTTTAGTAACTGATCGCCCAGAAGAACCTAGGGGGTTCCCAACAAGTTTTTCTCACCCCTATCAGCGAACGTTGCTGCGTAAGGACCACCTCAGTAGCCGCCTCGTTCGCGCACCAGAGGCGACTGCAGTTCCTCGGAAACGAAGGAGGGAATTTGAATGTCCGATGAACGTTGGCGTGTCCAACGTGAAACGTCTGAAAGCAAATTACCCTGCAGCAATCGTCGGCAAGCTGCAACCCGGAGGAGGGAGCGATGTGGTTTGGGTCATATTTTCGTGGCATTCGACGAGTGTTCTCGTAATTGTGGAAGCCACAATGGATCAACACAACCATGCATCTCACCTTGAGGGTCATGTCCACCCCTACATGCAGTTTGTTTTCCCTCGCCAAGATGGCATCTACCAGCAGGACAATGCAACCTGTCACACAACTCGAAGTGTACGAACGTGGTTTACAGTGATCCCTTGGCCACCGAACTCCCTGGATTTAAAACCAATTGACATACACGTGTGACCACCTCGATCGGGCGATTCACACCGTGGATACTCAACCGAGAAACGTAGCACACCTGGCCACGGCACTAGTGCCGTCGTGGATCCACATCCATGTCGGTAGATTCCAGAAACACATACTCTATTCCTGCATGTCTCCCAGCTGCCCGTTCTGCAAAGCTGATTATTCAGGTTATTGACAAAGGTTCACACCAACGTGAATGGACAGTGCATATATTCTTCTTGCGTTTCGTTCCCGCAACGCCATTATGTCACACTTGGTGGTCGGCGATTTCTAATCCCAATTCAAGATAAAAGTGTATCTAGCAAAACCTATAATCCCCCCCCCCCCAAAGGTTTAATACAAATGCGATTTACGAAACGAGGCTCTCGCAACACAGTAACTGCGTTCAGCCTGGCTAAGAACTCTATGCTCTGCTGGAGCTGTCTCACTAGCTCAGTGAGACGAGGCTATTCTGTGGGGAATCGATACACAAACTCGCCGATGTTCGAGTCGTGTTCGCACCAAACATTTTTTTCTCAGTTAAAGCATCAAATTGTATCCAAGTTACATCTCCACAATGCGGTGTTTGTTTATTTCATTCTGTTACGTTACCTTTATTTAAACAATAAGACCTAACATCAACTTGCTACAGACGTAAACGTCCGCTTTGTTTCGCCCATGACACAAGTAACAGTGGATACAGTAACATCGTCTCTACCCAGTGAGGTACAAAAAACGCCACGGGTAGGCTACACTAGATTGCACGTTATGCTGCGCATAGTAATTCCATTCTGTACCTTTGACATCTAAGCATATCTTCACAAAGCAGGTACGTAAACGCACCAGCAACTTTTACTTTAGAGAAAATGTTCAAAGCGACCATCTTGCATTTGCAAATACTTCGCCAGTCCATGAAGCGTACTTTACTTAACCCTACGCAACACACCTGCATCCACCACTGCCGAAGCGGCATGCAAGTGAACTGTTGGCCAGAACATTGGACCACCGCAACCAAACCATTTCCCTGAAAACGCTTCATTTAAATAGTTACACATATTCATTCCAAAGCGTGACGGTACACCATCATGCTGGAACCAAAGCCGAACGTCAATTGGAACGTTTTCTAATGCGGCAGGCAAAGTATTGCAAAGAAACGTACGATATTCGAGCGCATTCAACGTTTCCGGCAACAGGCAATATGTAATGGCCCAAAAGCACTCCTCCGATGATCCCAACCCACAGCCTGCCTGAAAGCCATGTCCACGGGTGACATGTAGGTTGTGTTCCGACTACTTAATGGCGGTTGTAGAAGTTAAAAATACCTTCACGGGTGAAGCTAGATTCGTCAGTCCATATGACATTATTTATAAAATGTTCATTATCTTGCACTTGGTGCAAAATCCATTCACAAAACTGTACTCTTCGTACATTCTGGCCAAATGTATTGAGTTGACGTGTAGTGATATGGATGTAGTTCTTCATCGTTCAACGCTTCAACAATCTTTGAGATATCTGGAACTGCCTTGCAATATCACAGGTACTTCACCGAGGTGACTGGTGAACGGTTTCAAGAAACTCGTCCTCTGTTTGTGGAGTACGTCTAGTCCTTGGACAACCTCTGTCCTTACTTTTAGACGAAGACTACAGGTTTCCCGAAGACGTCGCTTCAGGCGACGAAAGCCATTCTTATCGGGATGGCGCATCTAAGGGTACCGTGCAGCATACGCGCAACCAGCAGCATCAGCAGCAGCTGCTTGGTTGTCGGATACATCCAACACCCATCGTTTGTGTACGTCATCTTAGCCCACCTACATGAACTTGACAACACCAGTTACAGTTGCTCATTACGAAATTGGTAGACACATGCGTGCACTGTTGTGTGACAGGCTATTGTTAGTAACATAATGATGTCCAGTTTATAAGCGACGAGAACTAGGGAACTGACGTCTAAAAAAATAAAAAAAAGGAACCTGAAGAGGACTGCAACGATAGTTCTAGTGTGGATGTGGGTCCGAAGTCTCAACTGTCTACTCAGTGAGCTACGATGGCGGTACGGTAGTGCGGAGTGATACACATTCCTCTGGATTTTCAGATGCACTGCACGTTGCAGAGCAATTTTTATCTTCATTCTGGATGAGGGATCGCATGCCGACCTCAAGGAGCGGCAAATTTCTTAGGTCTCCATCCACTTCCCCTCCCCCCTCCCCCCCCCCCCCCCCCCCCCAGGTCGTTCTCGAAATTTATTTGTCGTCAGGACATGCTATACACAGTGTGTGCTACAATTCCCATTACAGACTTCTAGGGGTCTATTATTATTATTATTAATATTAATATTATTATTATTTGAAAAAAGAGACAGCATTGGTCGTATACTTTTTACTATTGCAAAATCGATTTTCTGTCACTGAGTGACCATCTTCAGTGCTAGAAGTTAAAAAATTTTTCACATTACGATCATAGAGTACAACATTGAAAATCACAATTACATCTGCATATGAACATAACACTTGTTAGAAACAAACCTATATTGTATAACTTAAATTGGGATGCACTGTTGTCACTAAGCTTACGGCAATCACATAGACTGGGGTCGCTGTTTACCTGCACTTGTTCAGCCGACCTCGGTGTGACGGGGCTTGACACGCCCTCTATGTGACATGTGTCACGTGAAGACATAGTATTATTGGTTTTGCGAATTATTAACACTAAATAACTCTTGTACTTTTGTGAATGGTGTAGTAATTCAAATTTAAAATGTACGTACAACACATAGCAGATATTCTCCTGCGTCTGCTATGTGTTGTACGTACATTTTAAATTTGAGTTACTACACCATTCACAAAAGTACAAGAGTTATTTAGTGTTAATAATTCGCAAAACCAATAATACTATGTCTTCACGTGACACATGTCACATAGAGGGCGTGTCAAGCCCCGTCACACCGAGGTCTGCTGAACAAGTGCAGGTAAACAGCGACCTCAGTCTATGTGATTGCCGTAAGCTTAGTGACAACAGTGCATCCCAATTTAAGTTATACAATATAGGTTTGTTTCTAACAAGTGTTATGTTCATATGCAGATGTAATTGTGATTTTCAATGTTGTACTCTCTGATCGTAATGTGAAAAAAAAAATGTTTAACTTCTAGCACTGAAGATGGTCACTCAGTGACAGAAAATCGATTTTGCAATAGTAAAAAGTATACGACCAATGCTGTCTCTTTTTTCAAGTATACCTGTTATCTGGTCGTAGTGCACAAGACAACATGGAGTCGCCAATCAATATTATTATTATTATTATTATAGGGGTCTAAAGAGGACTTAGCAGATAAAGTTTTGATGAGGAACCCATTTCCGGGAATATACCGCTTAGACGTAAAATAAGTTTGAATACAGATCACTTTAGCATTTTCCGCTCCGTGGTACGCACAAAAGACGAGAAGTACCGAGTTTCTCTTCGTTTTTGTATGTTCCAGTGTTGTAGCTAACATGAAAGCATAAATTTGAAACGAGAGTGGTTTATGACAGTAACTAATGATAAGGCTGATCTTTATTGCTGGTGCTGTATACAGCCTAGATGCACTAACGCTTCGTTAATTTTCCATTCACCTTGAAGTTTTCCATGATTGTCTCACGCAAACATAAAATGCAATCGGTCTAGTAAGCCCACGGGCGCAATTTGACTGTTCTTCTATAAAAGCCTGCCACTTAACGCGAGAAACCCAGTAATTACTTTCGCTTCTATAGCTTACAAAAAAGGAGAAAAAAGAGTGGCATTTTGCAATCGTGTGAAATGGTGTCGCCGGTGTGTAATCAGCCTCGCTTGACAAGGCGTTGTGTGTCCTCAGAAAACAAGTAGCACATGGCGCTCGAGGAAGAACTGCGAGTGGCTGGCGGATGCGTCCTATCACTCCACTTGCTGGGACATCAATCACAAAGATATTTTAATCGGTGTAAAGCTTACCTGAAATTGTAGCCATTGTCTGCGTTGTCATTAATACGATGTGAATCCTCGCTATAACGCTTCCCAACAGACAACTCTTTTCGCACAGTTACGTTCCATTACCGAACACAACTTGCTTCAGCGCTTAGGTACTGTTGTCTGATGATACGATAATGTTACGACCAAAAGCGCGCACTGTATCAAAAGTATAAAAACAAATTCATCAGTGCATAAATCTTCAACTCTTCTATGTTGATCTGACTAAGTAAATATTACCTACAACCAGATCTTGGTTGTAGTAAATATCATTATCTTTTACTTCATTTTATTCATGTTATATGGAATGTTTTGAGGATTATGACTGTATTGTAAACTTCTGAAATATCTACTGCCCCAGACACGTTTTACTAACATTTAATTAGCGATACGCTTTTCAGAAGCATGCTGCCATCATTAGGTGTATTTAAATCACATGTACATTATATTAATCTGAAGTGTGATTAAGTTCATTTAATGTGTGTACCAGTGAGATTATCTATCTAACTACAGCCCTGTACAGAACGATACATGTGTTTTAGTGTGTACATTGATTTGCATGTTTAGATCATATCATTGGTGCATTTACGTACATTTTTATTGGAAAATTAGTCGTCTGGCACACATAGTACAGTAACAAACACATCACCTCTTCA
Source organism: Schistocerca americana (assembly GCF_021461395.2). Lineage (NCBI taxonomy): Eukaryota > Metazoa > Arthropoda > Insecta > Orthoptera > Acrididae > Schistocerca > Schistocerca americana. The sequence goes on along the minus strand of NC_060121.1, from coordinate 350,827,530 downwards.
CGTCTTCACGTACTGATGTTTACATCATTCCAAAGAGTCTAAACTGCTAAGATAAACTAGTTTCAGTTGCTAAGACAGTAACATACAGTGAGTGTGAAACTTTTTCTATCTAGAGGCGTTTGTGACGCGGCACGTATTAGATAGTATAAAGGCAATGTTTTCAATAAGGTAAGTATTCAACATTGGAGTAGTTTTTGAAAAAAAATAGTATTTTTTCTTTTAGCTTATCATTTAGTAACATATTAGCATGTCCTCTGCCGTGAATGAAGTTCTCCAATTCTTCACTCTGTTAACCCCAATCTGGTGCCCCTTATCCATTTTATATAATACAGAAAGATCATTCACAATATCGTGGAATGGGTGGCCAGCGACTTTTACGTGGGTGGCTATTGCTGATTTATTGTAATTGTTTGTGTGTTACTAGCTGTCGATGTGGACTTGCTTCTTCACGCAAATTATCGTACAGAGGTAATGTGAGAATTTTTTTACGTACTACGGTGGGCTAAAAGAGCAGATTACTTTTGTTCAAATTATGGTATAAATTTCCTGCCGTTTATGCCAGATAAGAGTGATAATGGTCATTGACCAAAACTAGTAGCAGACTGCGCAAAATAAACGACTGCTGAAGGTTTAGAATCATCAAGGGTACACGAGTGGGCCTTCGGCTCTGAAAACCCATATCGATGACATTTCGTTGAATTGTTCGCACGCTGACACTTGTTAATGGCCCAGCGCTGAAACCTGCAGCATTTTCCGGGAGGTCTGCACTTCTGTCACGTTGAACGATTCTCTTCAGTCGTCGTTGGTACCGTTCTTGCAGGATCTTTTTCCGGCCGCAGTGATGTCGGAGATTTGATGTTTTACCGGATTCCTGAGATTCACGGTTCACTCGCGAAATTCCCTACTTCATCGCTACCTCGGAGATTCTGTGCCCCATCGCTTGTGCACCGACTATAACACCACGTCAAACCTCACTTAAATCTTGATAACCTACCAGTGTAGCAGCAGTAACCGATGTAAAAACTGCACCAGACACTTGTTGTCTTACATAGTTGTTGCCGACCAAAGCGCCGTATTCTCCTGTTTTCATATCTCTGTTTTCAATACGAATCCCTATACCAGTTTCTTTGGCACTTCAGTGTATGTGCACTTTGTGTTTTACTTGAGGCCGGCCACTGTGACCGAGCGGTTCTAGGCGCTTCAGTGTGGAACCGCGCTGGTGCTACGGTCGCAGGCTCTAATCCTGCCTTGGGCATGGATTTGTGTGATGTCCTTAGATTAAATAGGATTAAGTAGTTCTAATTCTATGGGACTGATAACCTCAGTGTTAAGTCCTATAGTGCTTAGAGCCATCTGAATTATTTGTTTTACTTGAATCCTACAAGGACTAGTAATAAATAGGGCTTTATAGCGAACTATGTACCAATAAATAGTTCGATGAATTCATTATGTTCATGAACTGTTAGTTACAGCATCCATGTTTCATGTATGTTAGGCCCAGCATTGTTAATTCTTTCAGTTGAAATTATCCATTGTGGCACACCTGTAATTAAATTCACAAGATCTTACGAGAAGCGATCTTTTTATCGGTACGGTTATCCGATACCGGTAATTGTGACATCCACAGGGGTATACTGATTGCTCACACTCCACAGGTCCCCAGTTCTGGCTGTGATTTTCGCTGGTTATTTTCAGTAGCATTTTAGTATTACCAAGATCTGGTATGAAACTCATAGGCTGAATACTTCCAAATATTACCATTCACCAATAAGCACACAGCTACATGTATACCGATAATTTACTTTTTTTCTGTTTCTTTCAGGTATGTGCCCGCAGTCGAATACATCGAGGGCTTCATGGCGGGTAGAAAACAGCAGATGACTTCGTGAGTGCACAAGTAAAAAAATCTTTTGCTTAGTTTTGTATGTTGGTTACGTTAGTACTTACGTCAGCTTTCTCACCTTGTATTTGTCTCATTACAAAATTGTTCAAATGGCTCTGAGCACTATGGGACTTAACAGCTGAGGTCATCAGTCCCCTAGAACTTAGAACTACTTAAACCTAACTAACCTAAGGACATCACACACATCCAAGCCCGAGGCAGGATTCGAACCTGCGATGTCTCATTACAAATTCGACGAAACGGTATACAACTGTCACTGGTGACTGTATCATGAATACTGGCTGGCTGGTATCTGCAAGGAAAACTAAAAGCAACAAAGTTGGTGCGTGGTGAGGAAGGAAAATGAAATGCGGAATTGAGGAAAGTTCCATCGCTGCGGCTGAGATGCGAAAATGGAATGTTAGCGCGGGCGGAATGCGGCCTTATTCGCCCCCGTGACGGCAGCCTGCCGCGTCGTTCGCCGCAGTTGCGCTGTGTTTGCTGCGCGCCCCAGTTCCACACGTTGGCGACGATATTGGACCTCTGTGTGCCAAAACACCGAACCTAGCACGTCACACTCGCTGCTGTCGCAGTCTTTGGAAATTGTGACTCGTGGAAGCTAAGAATCGAATGACGACATAGTGAAGAGCTCTTAATTGGTTCTTAGACACTTACAAGTAATCATAAGGTTACTAAAAGCAGGGGACTGATGACGATTGCGATATTTCTGTGGAAGTGGACAACCATGTTTCGAACGGAAATAACTACCTTTACCAAAATTGGGAACCGTTTTTTGCAGTCTTCAGAATTAACCAGGCTTGAGAAATCAGTGAGGAGATGCACTGGAAGTACAATGATGAAAAAAAAAAACTTAAACACCAAGAAAGAGTTTGAGACATAAACGGAAATTGACAGGAGTGTTTTTACATCTGAAAGGTGACTTCTATTCAAATTTCGCTCGTCGCATAAGAGTGGTGCTAGTAGCGCCACTATGAGAATGCAAATCAAAAAATTTGTAAATTTGTGGTAAGGTGCTATGGGACCAAACTGGTGAGGTCATCAGTCCCTAGGCTTACACACTAATTAAACTAACTTACGCTAAGGACAACACACACACACACACACACGCACACACACACACACACACACACACACACACACACACAAACACACACATGCCCGAGGGAGGACTCGAACCTCCGGCGAGGGGAGCGGCGCGAACCGTGACAAGGCGCCCAGACCGCACGACTACCCCGAGCGGCAATTCAAATCAGTTTTGCTTGTTTTGATCCCAGGCTGATGCCATATTTCTCGACTTTCGAAAGGCGTTCGACTCAGTTCCGCACTGTCGCTTGCTACAAAAAGTGCGCGCTTACGGTCTATCCAATGACATATGCGGTTGGGTAGAAAGTTTTCTAACAGACAGGGACCAGTATGTCGTCCTAAACGGGGTAACTTCAACAGAAACAAGAGTAACTTCAGGTGTGCCCCAGGGCAGCGTAATAGGTCCTCTGCTTTTTACGATTTACATAAACGATCTGGTTGATGGTATTGACAGCGGCCTTAGACTGTTTGCCGATGATGCTGTAGTCTACAGGAAAGTAGTATCACACGAGAGTTGTGAACAAATCAATGAGGATTTGCAGAAAATAAATGCGTAGTGTAATGACTGGCAGTTATCTCTCAATATCAGTAAGTGTAACCTACTGCGTATAACAAGGCGAAAATCCTCATTAATGTATGAGTACAAAATAAATGATCAGTCTTTGGAAGCGGTAACATCAGTGAAGTATCTGGGTGTGACTATTCGAAATGATCTCAAATGGAAGGATCAGATTACAGAAGTAACGGGTAAGGCGAACTCTAGATTGCGGTTTATTGGTAGAATCCTGAAGCGATGCAGTCTTTCAACAAAGGAAATAGCTTACAATACGTTAGTTCGTCCAGTCTTAGAGTACTGTTCGTCTGTATGGGACCCTTACTAGTTGCGTCTGATTCAAGAGATTGAGAAGGTCCAAAGAAGAGCGGCAAGATTCGTGACTGGTACATTTGGCCATTGCTAGAGCGTTACAAATCTCATAGAAAGTTTGAAGTGGGACACACTTGCAGATAGACGACGCGATAAACAGAAGGGGCTCCTCACTAAATTCCCAAATCCAATCTTCACCGAGGATGTAGAGCATATATTATTACCACCAACTTTCAAATCGCGTAATGATTATCATTCAAAGATAAGGGAAATGAGAGCTCGTACTGAGGCGTTCAGACAGTCGTTTTTCCCTCAAGCGATCCGCGAATGGAACAGTGGGGGGGGGGGGGGGAATATGACTTTGGCGCGAATTGTACCCTCCGCCACACACCGCTTGGTGGCTAGCGTAGTATATATGTAGATGTAATGCACACTGTAACGGTTATATGCGTTATTCACTTTGAGATGGTGACTTGCTGACAGTCAAGAATGGCTTCAAGGCGACAAAGACGCCATTGTCAGCACCTCACTGAGTTTGAACGATGTCGTGCAATAGGGCTACGAGATGTTGGACTTTACTTCTGAGATACTGCAGTCGTGTAGCCACTTTACATGTTTGCTAGCAGCGGTGATCACGAGAATGCAGGGTCGCAAGAAGACCGGGCTCCGCACGGCCACGTAGCACTGCCGAGAGGGAAGACCATCGTGTTGGACGTATGGCTCTGGCACATCGTACTGCATCTGAAGCTGAAATTTGAGCAGCAGTTGCCACCACAGTGAAACAACGCAATCCGTTACTTAAAGGACAGCTTCGAGACAGACGACCCTGTAACGTGCTTTCCACTAGCCCCGGACCACCGCCCTTTGCAACTTCAGTGGTGTCAAGCGAGAGATCATTGGAGGGAAGGTTGGAAGTCTCTTGTATTTCCTGAAGAAAGTTAGTTCTGCCTCGGTGCCTCTGATGGCCGTGTGTTGGTCAGGAGGAGGCCAGCTGGGAGCCTGCAACCATCCTGTATGCGTGCTAGACGCACTAGACCTACACCTGGAATTATGATCTGGGGTGCGATGTCTATGACTGCAGGAGCACTCTCGTTGTTATCCCACGCAACCTGACTGCAAATTAGTACATCAATCTGGTAATTCGACCCGTTACACTGCCATTAATGAACAGCAGTTCAGGAAATATGAGATTTTCACTCTGCAGCAGAGTGTGCGGTGATATGAAACTTCCTGACAGTTAAAACCGCGTGCCGGACCGAGACTCGAAGGTAGCAGACGAGGTGCTGGCAGAATTGAAGCTGTGAGGACGAGTCGTGAGTCGTGCTTGGGTAGCTCAGTTGGTAGAGCACTTGCCTGCGAAAGGCAAAGGACCCGAATTCGAGTCTCGGTCCTCCACACAGTTTTAATCGGTCACGAAGTTTCAGTTCAGGAAGTGTTTTCCAACAGGGAACCCACTCTCACATACCGCTATTGTAACGCAACATGCTCTGCGGTGTTTCGACATGTTGCCTTGGCCTGCTCGATCACCAGAGCTATCACCTATCGAGCATGTATATCACGTCATCGGACGACAACTCCAGCGTCATCCACAGCTAGAATTAATCATCCCTTTATTCAACGATCAAATAAACAGGCGTGGGACTCCATCCCACAAACTGACAACCGTCACCTGTGCAACGTAACATAGGCACGTTTGCATGTTTGCATTTGACAAACATTCTAGCTGTTACATCGGTTACTGACGTACCAGCATTTCATATTTGCAATAGCTTATCCCACGCTTGCATTAACCTGTGATCTTGCATTGTTAATCACGTAATTATACAACCTACACAAGTTTCATTACTCTAATTATTTTTTGCTGTTGCGAATTCTTCCGTCAGTGAATGCTTCTAAGCGCGGTGACCATTCCGCCCGATAACTTTATTCACAAAACCAACAGAAGCTCATGTACAAAATATGTCATCCTGTTATCGATTAATACCTGCCCGAACCTCGTTATGTGGCATTAGTTGGACAGTTACCATTATGTACGAGACGTAAATGGCTAACAACTTAAGGTGCTGTCGCGACTCGACTTCTTTACAGGGCAGTGCTAGTCCTACAGTTCCATTTCGTCGGTTTCTTTACCCTCTAAATTTGGCACGTCCTTTTCGAGCGCTCTGTTTCTGTTGCTGCAGGTATGTGACTACTCTCGCAGTGGGTAACAATATGTGCAACTTGTGTCACCACCAGACACCACACTTGCTAGGTGGTAGCCTTTAAATCGGCCGCGGTCCGTTAGTATACGTCGGACCCGCGTGTCGCCACTTTCAGTGATTGCAGACCGAGCGCCGCCACACGGCAGGTCTAGAGAGACTTCCTAGCACTCGCCCCTGTTGTACAGCCGACTTTGCTAGCGATGGTTCACTGACAAATTACGCTCTCATTTGCCGAGACGACAGTTAGCATAGCCTTCAGCTACGTCATTTGCTACGACCTAGCAAGGCGCCATTATCATTTGCTATTTATATTGTGATGCATGTTCCGTCAGACCGATGTTTACCAATTATGGATTAAAGTTAAGTATTCCAGAAGCTACGTACTTTTTTTACTAGACTCAACTCCTTTAACTGTTCCAGACCTCACGCCAGCCTGCGTGAGCTTAAACGCGTGCCTTTCGGCTACCTCATAGTGGCTTGGCTGTCTTGCCAAGTCACAACACAACTCATTTATATATATATATATATATATATATATATATATATATATATATATATATATATATATATATATATTAGTTTGTGACTGCATCTGATCTGGTAACTGAAATCTGGTTTCGCAGGACAGAGCGGATCAGGTTATGGTTGTGGAAAGTGGCCAAAATCAGTTACTGTCAGTTGGACAAAACACACAAACTTTAAGGACATCACACACATCCATGCCCGAGGCAGGACTCGAACCTGCGACCGCGTTGCTGCTACGGTCGCACGTTCGAATCCTGCCTCGGGAATGGATGTGTGTGGTGTCCTTAGGTTAGTTAGGTTTAAGTAGTTCTAAGTCTAGGAAACTGATGATCTCAGATGTTAAGTCCCATAGTGCTAAGAGCCATTTGAACCATTTTTTAAAACAAACTTTATTTTCCTTAAAAATATTTAATCACACATGCCCTTAAAAGGATTCAAAACAATACGGCTGAAAGCCCGAACACAAGTTATTACAATTGCTTGAAGGAATACACACGGACGAAGGCCTTACTTAAAAAATAATTACGTAAATACTCAGCTGAAGGCCACATGTTAAAATATTTCACGTAGAAGTTCGGCTGAAGGCCACATACAGAACATAGAACAAGTCAAGGATTAAGGCCTGGATAACAGGAATCACAGTTAGAGAAGAAAACTTTAGGAAGTTTCAACAAAGTGAATTTTCAACTTTAATTTAAGATGGCTGAAGCCTTATCTTAAAATATTTCACGTAAAGGTTCGGCTGAACATAGGACAACTCAACACTTAAGGCCTGGATAATAAAGATTTCCAATAGAGCAAAGTCCCCCCCCCCTTTTTTTTAAAAAAAAGAAAAATTAGTTTAAGCAAGAATCTTCAAAGTTAATTTAAGATATCTGAAGGCTTTCTCTAAAAGCTATTTCACGTAAAAGCTCAGCTGAAGGCCACATACTGAACATTGAAGGTTTAAGGCCAGAATAACAAAGATTTCAAATAGAGCAAAATCTACTTCTTTTTCAATAAGTTTTAAACAAATCAATCTTGAAACCTTAATTTAAGTCTGCTGAAGGCCTTATTTTAAAATTGAAACAAACTAAATTAATAGACAACTGAAGGCCTGTACTTGAGAGTAAAAGAAATTCACAATCTAAAAACAACAGAACAATGGTGCTCAGAAGTGTACCAGGGTTCGGCCTGAGGTAACTTTAACATAAGTTTAGGTGAGACAGGCAGCCAAGAGTAAGACTAAATAATCAGATGGCAACCCGACCCATGGACGGCTGAAGAACCGACCTCACAATATAATCAATTCCCTTCCACCCAACCAACGGCACGACAACGGAAAATATCCTCGAGGACGAAGATACCAGCAGCACTACGTCTTGAAAATTGGTGTCTAAATACAGTCAAGGAACAATAACCACTCAGAAATATGAACAACGCCAAGGCTGTCGAACTACACGCCGTGCCGGACAGCAGCAACATGGCAAGGGAAAACACACTGCCGGAAAACTACGCTAACGACCAGGGCAAGCAACAGGAACGTTAACGGCCACAAGGCAGAAAATACCGATGGTGCACTTCACTAATGAGTAACAACCAATTCAATAGTTAAACACCATACAGGAAGGTGGCTGCAAAATTTCTCCGACTCCAACACACCATACGTTGCTGCTTGCGGGAACGGCCCAGGAAGCAACAACCAGCAATGAACGAAGAGATGTTCAAATGGCTCTGAGCACTATGGGACTTAACATCTGAGGTCATTAGTCACCTAGAACTTAGAACTACTTAAACTTAACTAACCTAAGGACATCACACACATCTATGCCCGAGGCAGGATTCGAACCTGCGACCCTAGCGGTCGTGCGTCTCCAGACTGAAGCGCCTAGAACCTCTCGGCCACAACGGCCGGCGAATGAAGAGATGTCACAGGAGTTGAGGTTTCATAACAAGTTAATTGATCACTCAACTTCAGTGTCCAGTTTCGGTGGGACGAACTTTGTAGCCCTCGCAGCTAGCGCCTCACAAATCCGATCGCCCGTGCACGAAGCCAGCGGCCCCGGACTGACCACGCGCCATGGAGACTTCCTCGCTGCTCTGTCCCAACCCACCGACTCCATCCAACATGCAGACAGCGTTACAATAACTGGTCAATCAAAACCACAAGCTACACACGGTTCCACGGAAACACTTCCACAAATAGCTCGAACAATACTAAAACCAGTGATTGTGGAACAACAGAGGCTAATCACAAGTCGACACACACGAAGAACCCAGAAGCGGTCTGCGACCAAATACACGTCGTCCGATGAGACGACCGGCCGAACGACCAACCAAGGTTGTCCCCACTCAAGTCATGAGTGTCAGCAACGATCGGGCGAGTCATGGCTGTCCGGACCTCACTGCTGCTCCGTCCCCACTCAACTCGCGACACACGACGACCCGGAAATGCTAGTGGTCACTCCAAAGATAATACGACAGTGGTCTTATCGATAAGCGCTGCTGCTGCCACTCACGGGCAGGCAAGCCAGCAACTTAGTGACGCCAGTAAATAGTATAAGAAATGGAATGGCATTACCGCAAAGACAAGATGTCAAGCAATAAACGGCACGACCATGAGCCGCGCACGGCTCAGTAAGACTATCTACATTTCAGCTATTATAGCAAACTTCCTTCAAAAAGGTGACGGCACGTGAGGTGTGGTTAATGCTTTACATTCAGGGTATTTCAAAATGCTTTTACAAACTTTGGGGTCAGTTCCCTTACACCAAACCAAGAAAAAAGTTTCTAGTAAACATGGGCTCGCAAATGTACACCTATAAGCATTTGTTCAATAGAAGAGATGTGTTTCACAGTACCAAAGTTTAACAAGTGCTAATCGTTCTTAAAGTATGTATTTTAGAGCCCATTTTCCCTAGATTTTTTTTCTTGTTTTGACATAAGGAAACTGCCCCCACAGTTTGTAAAAGTATTTTTGAAACACCCTTTATTTTACTGCGTCCCATATGCCAGTTAAAAATGACTGGGCGTCCGGTTATGCTGTGTGTTGATTGGATGATAGTATCAAGGAGAGAGCAATACCAAACGCTTCTCTGGAATTATTTTCTGCTCTTTTTTATTGGTGGAAGCTTGTGGTGGAAACTGCCATCAAGGCGTAGTGCTGCTTGAGTATTAGCCTATGGCGACCGAGGTCTGTCAGTACAAATGGAGTCGAAACATTGGTAGTTTCATCACATCATGACGAAGTCGCAGATCCATATGAATTATATGCTCATACAGAGTGACACATATTAATGTTTAAAAACCCTTGAAGTGACATTTGTGACACTAAGACAAGACCAATGGAGTTGGAAATGAAAGAAATACCCCAAGAACGGATGACAGATGTTGAAAATGTGGCGTCACATCCAAATTACGGGGGGTATTTTCGAGCGTGTGATCGAAGGATGACTGAGCGATGCAATACTTTCATTCAAGCAAACGCTGCAGATTTCGAAAAAGTTTTGTAAATATGATTTTCTGTGAACGTAGAAGTTACAAAATTATTCTCTTTGCTGTAACTAAGCAAAAGCTGTTATTATTTGGTGTTTCTCTCCTTTCGTCCCTTTTATTTTTTGCTTTACAGACGTTGTTTAGTAAAGAAAACATACGTAATTTACTGAACGAAGCAGTTCGGAAGCTTGTACTCATTTACTTGTGACGCAATACTGTAGGTTTTTGTTGTGCTGAACTTTGCAATAAACCAGCGGAGATTCGATGACTAGTAAATGAATTAAAAAGTCAATACCTTAATGTAAACACACAATTGTCTCACGCAATGAAAAAAGAAACTGTCAGCCTTACGCAAGATTCGAACCCTGAGCCCCACGCGCTAAAGTGACTCGCGTAGACCGGGGACCACACTGACATGAATACTTGACTTGGATGGGCTGATCATGTGTGAAGAACAGATAGCCTCAACAGCTGCACTTACGGCGAGGTATGTCATCTGGTGACGTCACATGCTCGACATTTGTCATCCACTTCTGGAGTATTTCTTGTCATTTGTCGACCCAAGTGTCTTGTATGAAATTACTTGTCTCAGCGTCATCTACGTCGCTTCGGAGGTTTTTAAACGTTAATAATAATCACATTGTATATCCTGAAATACTGTTGGTAAACTGGGAAAACACAATATGGTGATACATGAGATTCTTCATAATGTTGATTATACGTACATCCCCCTCCCACGAACACGCCCGTACACACACACACAAGACACACACACACACACACACACACATACACACACACAGTAATACAGAAGTACCATACTTCGTGATATTTTCGTCTCCAGGAGTCAACAATAAAGTTGCTGAATCTATTTATTCAACGATTTTAAGAATATTTTACGTTGAGTTTAATGATCATGTAGAGCCAAAAATTTATGAGGTCAAGTTTTACTTACTTATTCCTCCACATCTGCTACACTTCCGATTGGTCTTTTGTCCATTAATATGCAGAATGTTCGATGTAGCGTTTTTATTTCGGTTCCCAGGAATCAGATAATTATCCTTTTATAAACATTAATTACTGTCATTTTGTTAAATTTTATTTGAGACGGTAATTTGCTAAAAAGATATTTCCATGAAACTTCAGTTTCTGTAGCAGAAAACCTAATGATATTAAATTTCTTTATCTTCGTTCCTGTTCATTAGAAGGAAAGCATCGATCTATGCAGGGAAAGCCACCTCTCTGCCTCTAGCTTTGTACTTGCTGAACCAAATAGGGAACTGTTATCTTCCCTTCTTCCTGAGGAACTAATAGGATATTGCAAATTGGGGCTCTTCTGATTCGATTGGATTACATTAATACAAATGTGCTCGAATAAAATCATTCCCCCGATAAGACGGGCTACCGACGCTGCAGCCGCAGAACTTAAAACTCTGGTGCTGCGGATAAACGCGATGTCTGCAGCAGCGGTGCTATCACGGCTTGTTTAAGTGTCAACGCAACGCAGTAGAGATAAGCAGAGCAAGCTTTACCAGAGATAATGCGACGGACTCATTGCGGTCAACACCGCGGTACCCCAGGCAAAAAACCGTTAACGCGAACAGAATCAGGAAAATGATAGCGCTCAGCAGAGAAAATTTCTGAGGGATTGCAATGACATCAGTGGTCCACTATTTATGTTAGGAATTCCCTAAGAAATCAAACAGAGAATTATCAAAGACCTGTACGAAGCTGACACACGGTGAAATAAGTCAAAATGAGTTTTAGGACAATAATGGCAGAAGCTTTCAGCGAACTACAAAATAGATATGTATCCTCCGGTCTGAGGGCAAAATACGAAGTACGTAAGTCGCTATGCGAATCAGTATCATTTGTATAGTTGTGTTGCGATCGTACCTGTACTGTAACGGAGAATGATACAGAGGAAACCGAAATCCTGAAACAGGTTTTCCGAAATTTTCACTGTGAGATACAGTACGAGGTGCATTCAAGTTTTCTAAGGCCTCCGATTTTTTTTCTTCGGACTGGAAAGAGATAGAAACATGCGCATTGTTTTAAAATGAGGCCGCGTTCATTGTCAATACGTCCCAGAGATGGCAGCACCGTACGGCAGATGGAATTTTACCGCCAGCGGCGAGAATGAGAACTGTTTTAATTACTTAAAATGGCGACGTTTTCCTTACTTGAACAGTGTGCAATCATTCGATTTCTGAATTTGCGTGGTGTGAAACCAATTGAAATTCATCAACAGTTGAAGGAGACATGTGGTGATGGAGTTATGGATGTGTCGAAAGTGCGTTCGTGGGTGCGACAGTTTAATGAAGGCAGAACATCGTGTGACAACAAACCGAAACAACCTCGGGCTCGCACAAGCCGGTCTGACGACATGATCGAGAAAGTGGACAGAATTGTTTTGGGGGATCGCCGAATGACTGTAGAACAGATCGCCTCCAGAGCTGGCATTTCAGTGGGTTCTGTGCACACAATGCTGCATGACGACCTGAAAATGCGAAAGTGTCATCCAGGTGGGTGCCACGAATGCTGATGGACGACCACATGGCTGCCCGTGTGGCATGTTGCCAGGCAATGTTGACGCGCAACGACAGCATGAATGGGACTTTCTTTTCGTCGGTTGTGACAATGGATGAGACGTGGATGCCATTTTTCAATCCAGAAACAAAGCGCCAGTCAGGTCAATGGAAGCACACAGATTCACCGCCATCAAAAAAATTTTGGGTAACCGTCAGTGCTGAAAAAATGATGGTGTCCATGTTCTGGGACAGCGAGGGCGTAATCTTTACCCATTGCGTTCCAAAGAGCACTATGGTAACAGGTGCATCCTACGAAAATGTTTTGAAGAACAAATTCCTTCCTGCACTGCAACAAAAACGTCCGGGAAGGGCTGCGCGTGTGCTGTTTCACCAAGACAACGCACCCGCACATCGAGCTAACGTTACGCAACAGTTTCTTCGTGATAACAACTTTGAAGTGATTCCTCATGCTCCCTACTCACCTGACCTGCCTCTTAGTGACTTTTGGCTTTTTCCAACAATGAAAGACACTCTCCTGGCCGCACATTCACCAGCCGTACTGCTATTGCCTCAGCGATTTTCCAATGGTCAAAACAGACTCCTAAGGAAGCCTTCGCCGCTGCCATGGAATCATGGCGTCAGCGTTGTGAAAAATGTGTACGACTGCAGGGCGATTACGTCGAGAAGTAACGCCAGTTTCATCGATTTCGGGTGAGTAGTTAATCAGATAAAAAATCGGAGGCCTTAGAACTTGAATGCCCCTCGTACACCGGTTCCTCCTATCACTCGTCATTTATCTGCAGCTACATATACTCCACAAGCCACTTAATGGTATGTGGCAGAGGATACTTTTTGTACCGCCAACTGAGACCTCCAGGCCTATTCTACCCGCGAATAGCGCGCGGGAAGAATGATTGTCGATAATCCTCTGTACTGGCTCTAATTTCTCGAATCTTCTCCTCATGGTCATCGCGCGAGACATGTGTGTGTATGTATGTGTGTGGGAGGGGGGGAGGGGGGGGGAGGAGTAATACGTTGTCCGACTCTTCCCGGAAAGTGCTCTCTCGAAATTTCAATAGTAAATCTCTTCGTGATGCACAACGACTCTCTTGTAACGTCTGCCAATGAAGTTTGTTGAGCATCTCCGTAACGCTCTCGCTCCAACTAAGCGATACGGTGACGAAACGGCCGCTCTTCGCTAGATCTTCTTTATCTCTTCCAACAGCCCTACCTGGCGGGGATCCGAGACAGATGAACAATACTCAAGAATGGCCTTGTAAGCCACTTCCTTCTTGGATGAGTTGAATTTCCTTTAGATTCTTCCTATGAATCTGAGTCTGGCATCTGCTGTTCCCACTATTTGTTTTATGTGGTCATTCCACTTAAGGTCGCACTCCTAGTTAATTTACGACAGACACTGTTGCCAGCAGTTTGTCATCAATATTGCAGCTATACAGTGGTGGATTTCTTTTCCTATGTATGCGCAATATGTTACATTTATTTACGTTCAGGGTCAACTGTCAAAACCTGCACCATTCATCAATTCTCTGGAGTTCATTCTGCAAATCGTTACTATCTTCTAGCGCTGCTACTTTGTTAACAGCATCGTCTACGAGCAGCCTTAGAGAGTATCCGACGTTTTCTATTGGATGATTTATATATATTGTAAATAGTAACGGTAATACCACACTTCCTCGGGATAATCCGGAAATTACTGTTACATCTGTCGATTTTGTTCCCTTAAGAACGACGTGTTGAGTTCTGTCTGCAAGGAAATCTTGAATCCGGTCGCAAATCGGCTCCGATACTCGATGATCTTGTATCTTTTTCACTAAACGGCGGTGCTGGACGGTGTCAAACGCCTTCCTGAAGCAAGGAACGCGGCATCAACCTGAGCGCCATTGTCTACGGCACTGTGGATCTCACGGAGGAACAGAGCGAGCTGAGTTATCGAATAATCCATCACCAAATAGAAAACAGACAAGGGGCTGAACCTGATGGGATACCTATTTGATTCTCTGTCTGTTAGTGAATCATGATGCCTCCTTTTTAGCGGCAGTTTATCAGTAGGTCGCTAGAACCACGAAGGCATGTAAACGATTTATAAAAAGAGTTCATGTCAAGAATAGCCGTCGGAGATACGCACGAAACTATAAGCCTTTGATAGTGACGTCAATAATCAATGTAATTATGGACCACGTTTCATATTCGCTTGAAATGACGTTAGATCGAAAATCTTCTGTGTAGAAATCAACATGGATCCCACTGACAGAAATACTGTGATAAATAAAAGGCGTAGACAGCAGCATTCACATGTTCCTCGACTTCTGTAAATTGCATGATACAGTTGTACATTGTTCACTAGTGAGCAAAAAATGATCTTACGGAATATCAGAGCAAGTTTGTGACTGATTGCAGAGTACCAAGTAGAATCCAGCATGTTTCTCCTAATGAGATCATGTGATTTGAAAGTAGCTTCTGCAGTACACCAGTAAATTATTATAAGGCCGTTAGTATAGGAAGTATCATGGGCGGTTCGTGGATGATGATGTGGAGTACAGAAAAGTCGCAAAATAGAAAGCTGTAGTGAAACGATGGAAAATCTGTTAATGAGGGGCGGAGACTGGAATCTGACAATCACCTTGAACAGATGTAGTGTGTAAATCAAAAACTGAGGGAAGGGCCATTACAATACCTAGGAGTATCGTTCCGAACTATTAAAAATTAAACGAGCATAATATTTGTTGTAAGGAAGGTAAGTAATGGACAGTGGTCAACTTTTTTAAGAGAATGAAATTTTCACTCAACAGCAGACTGTGCGCTGATATGAAGAACTACCTCGCAGATTAAAACTGTGTGCCGGACCGAGACTCTACAACGCAGCATATGAAAATATGCAAGCAAGATATATTCCAGGCATACTGAGCACAAGCCATTCGTTTATGTAACATAAAGTCGGATCCCACCCTGGACGCCGTATGGAATGCATGTAATACGATATATTATCCCCATGCTAGCCGTCAAACGTAACACAATAAATGAAATTTATAGGCCCAGTGTGGGATCAGTGTACCCTGTTATTGCATTACATGTGGAGGACAGCGTGGCCAATATGTACTTGTTACGGCATTACAACATCGTTTCAGAGATGGAAACAATACGATGTTCAGAAGGACAAGTGATTTATGAGCGAACTAATGCTGTTACTTTCGAGCGGTCTGTCGGGTCAGCTATGGTGTTAATGAATTGACTTACTTTAAATTAGAGTATACGAAACTATTAAGAATATGGGCTCATAGATCTTGATTAAGCCTACAGTGCAACTATTCGCAGCAGCACACTGTAAAAAAAGCTAAAAGGAACTATCGCGTCATACGACACAATGAGGTTTCAACCCCGTTGCGCTATTTCTGCTTATCTACACCTCTGATATTCCATTAAGCAGGTTAATAGATTATTTTCGCGAAATTTTCTCCTGCAGCCAAAGGCTATGACTAAATTTCTCTTTTTTTAAATTCTCTCGAATATAGACAAATTGCTTCGCTCCAAACATAGAACATCAGTTGCTATACACCATGCTAGTTAGTAGCTATGATCAAACAAGCTGACAAATAATTCTTCAGTTGCATTAAATTCGTTAAAATTAGCCGAATGAAAGCAGCTGCTAATAAATCAGTGAAATTTATGTCCATTCAATCCATTACATTAACTTCATTTCAGAGAAATTAATCACACTTACGTATATATATGCGGCAGGGTAAGACACGTCAGCCTAACGAGTTGCATTCCCGAAAATATTGTTCAGAAAAAAAGAAGACGAAAGCGTAAATGGCAATGACATATTTGGCGCAATCCTGCAGGCGTGACATGGTGGCCTAATTGTTTACAGCGACTGTTCCTGACTGTTCTGGGAATCATTCCCGGTCTGGCACAAATTTTCGTATGTCACGACAAATTTTTTTGATTGCTTAATGTGAAACACCAAAAACTTCGTTCAGTATATTGAGCATATACACACCTGGAAATGGAAAAAAGAACACATTGACACCGGTGTGTCAGACCCACCATACTTGCTCCGGACACTGCGAGAGGGCTGTACAAGCAATGATCACACGCACGGCACAGCGGACACACCAGGAACCGCGGTGTTGGCCGTCGAATGGCGCTAGCTGCGCAGCATTTGTGCACCGCCGCCGTCAGTGTCAGCCAGTTTGCCGTGGCATACGGAGCTCCATCGCAGTCTTTAACACTGGTAGCATGCCGCGACAGCGTGGACGTGAACCGTATGTGCAGTTGACGGACTTTGAGCGAGGGCGTATAGTGGGCATGCGGGAGGCCGGGTGGACGTACCGCCGAATTGCTCAACACGTGGGGCATGAGGTCTCCACAGTACATCGATGTTGTCGCCAGTGGTCGGCGGAAGGTGCACGTGCCCGTCGACCTGGGACCGGACCGCAGCGACGCACGGATGCACGCCAAGACCGTAGGATCCTACGCAGTGCCGTAGGGGACCGCACCGCCACTTCCCAGCAAATTAGGGACACTGTTGCTCCTGGGGTATCGGCGAGGACCATTCGCAACCGTCTGCATGAAGCTGGGCTACGGTCCCGCACATCGTTAGGCCGTCTTCCGCTCACGCCCCAACATCGTGCAGCCCGCCTCCAGTGGTGTCGCGACAGGCGTGAATGGAGGGACGAATGGAGACGTGTCGTCTTCAGCGATGAGAGTCGCTTCTGCCTTGGTGCCAATGATGGTCGTATGCGTGTTTGGTGCCGTGCAGGTGAGCGCCACAATCAGGACTGCATACGACCGAGGCACACAGGGCCAACACCCGGCATCATGGTGTGGGGAGCGATCTCCTACACTGGCCGTACACCACTGGTGATCGTCGAGGGGACACTGAATAGTGCACGGTACATCCAAACCGTCATCGAACCCATCGTTCTACCATTCCTAGACCGGCAAGGGAACTTGCTGTTCCAACAGGACAATGCACGTCCGCATGTATCCCGTGCCACCCATCGTGCTCTAGAAGGTGTAAGTCAACTACCCTGGCCAGCAAGATCTCCGGATCTGTCCCCCATTGAGCATGTTTGGGACTGGATGAAGCGTCGTCTCACGCGGTCTGCACGTCCAGCACGAACGCTGGTCCAACTGAGGCGCCAGGTGGAAATGGCATGGCAAGCCGTTCCACAGGACTACATCCAGCATCTCTACGATCGTCTCCATGGGAGAATAGCAGCCTGCATTGCTGCGAAAGGTGGATATACACTGTACCAGTGCCGACATTGTGCATGCTCTGTTGCCTGTGTCTATGTGCCTGTGGTTCTGTCAGTGTGATCATGTGATGTATCTGACCCCAGGAATGTGTCAATAAAGTTTCCCCTTCCTGGGAGAATGAATTCACGGTGTTCTTTTTTGAATTTCCAGGAGTGTAATACGTGGACACCCAATATACTGTATAATAAATATGTTCACTTTTTTAGAATCGCTGTGTGGTTACTAACCATTAAGTAAAAGTCAGTGAAATTCGTAGATTTTGCGGGTCTATTTGAAGTTCCTTGCAACCTCAGAAACCATCCAAATCTAAGTTTAAATAAAACCATAACTGGGTTATCACAAATTGTTGCGGAACGCATGTTCATTGTTCGCATTATTTCATTATTAACTAAAAATATATTTTATAGCAACTAAAAAGGCACATGTTTCGGAAAACTTGGAAATAACATCTGTGACGCTGAATAACTATTTTGAGCACAGTTACAAATATTTTGAAATGTTACTGGGCTTCAAAATAAACTACAATAAAAATAAAATAATCTTAGTTAAACAACAAAACTGAACAGTTTTATAATATCAATTTCACGGAAGATTGGAGAACCTTAATTCGGTTTACTACTAAAAGATGTGACTCTCCTCATCTTATAGTAACACACATTAGTATCGATCTCTACATCGACATTGGTATATGTAGTTAAAAATAGAGCAGTTTATATTTAAGGTTGAGGATTTAACACATTCAGTAAATTGTCTTATTTGTAAGTCTGAGTGTCCTACTAATTTTCCAGTTTTGACCTACTAAGTTTCCAACTTAAAATAATTGTCCCAGGAATTTAAACCTTTCCAGAACATCATCGTGTTGGCGCGGTAGGTCCTACAGTTGTCCTTCTCGTCCCATACCGCATCTCTGTTGCTGAACACCTGGATATATTCACTTTTCCTCATCCTCTTCTACTCCTCATTTCTCCACCACCTCTTCCATAATCCTCGGCCAGCCATTTTGTAATCTTCCTTTTCTTCTCCTCCTCCTAGGAGGTTGCCATGAAAGTACTCTGTCTGGTCAACTGCCCTTTCCCATTCTTTCAACATGCCCTAACCGTCCTAGCTGTCTTTCTTCCATTAAGCATGCTCATTTCTCCCATTCTATATGCGATTTTCATTTCTGTACTCGCTTTCTGATTCTTTTCCATTGTTATCTTCTCACCCAAGTCACCACCTTGGTTTTCTCTCATCTTCCATTTGATGTCCATTTCGTCAGTCAGCAGGACTTAAAATGCTTTTCCCACTCTATCAGACTTAAATGCCCAGTTTTCCTTTTACAGGCGTTCTTTCTTACTTTTCTGTTCATTCTGACATACAAGGCTCTATCTTGTTTGTCCATTGTCCTAAACCAATCATCATTCATCTTTTTTATGTTTACCTTTTCTTCGATGCTTGAAGTCCACCATTCTGGGGGCCACTTTCCATATTCTTTTTGTTGTCCCAGTGTTTCAAATGCCGTTTCATGCACGCATTTTTTAATTCCTTGGTACACATGCTCTGCTGTTGCTTCGTCTAGGTGCCTCAGTTTGTACAGTTTCTTTATAATTTACGGTTAGCAGACTTTCTTGTATCAGACTATCTAAGTTATATTTCATAATGTCCACTATCCTCATGGGAATATTTGCCTCTTTAATTTGTCTTTGCCCCTCAGATGTTACTACCATCTTTGCATCTAACAAGAAGTCTTAACCACAGTCTGCTCCCCTGTGGCTCTGACATCATTTGCTGTACTGGAATTTTTATTTTGAATACTATAGCGTATTATTGATCTGATATTTATGGAACGCCTATCCCATGTACACGTGTGGATTTGCTTGTGAGGAAACAAACCTTTCTGAGAACACACATCTACCTTCAACCTCTCTAGTTCCTGGAATACTATTCTTTTCTTTGGGCCAAAGCCTTGCATATTCCACGTTGTTATAAACGTAGTCCTTCCCGTTGCCATTTTCGTCTTCGTGATGATCCTTTTCGGAATACATAAGTCTGTAATTTTTCTCCTGGGTAAATTTGAATTTATAGTATACATCTGCTAAGGAAGCTACGTATCTGAAAACGACAATTGCCTTATGGGTAAGACAAAAAAGGTAGTTTCCCGATTAGAATGTCAAGTTAAAAGACTAGACCAGTGACTGAACAATTCATATGTGGGTTGTCATTCTAGAGGGAGCTATCAAAATATACTTCGAGATCGTTGCGAATATCCAACGTTGCGCGACTCCTATACGTGTACATAAACAACGATATCTACGAAAGGAATTAGAGTGACATTCCCTTTTTTCTGACGTGTTTGCGGCAAATGAGGAAACGAGCACTATGGCGACTTTACTGCCAAATGCGTCCAAACAGAACCAACCTCCTGTTACTCTTTTCTTGGTCGCCGAAGGACAAAAACCGGTAGGCATTCACCGGAGAATGAAGAATGTGTTTGGGGCAGCATGTCTGTGATAAACCAAGTCACGGAGCAGGACATGGTGTTTTAGACTTGCAAACTAGTTCTCAGTTTCAAATATCTCCTACATAGGCGATTTTTGTTGATGTTGTGGCCTTCAGTCGGAAGTTTGAGTTGATACCGCTCTGCACAGTACTTTATACTCTAAAAGTCTCTTCATCTCTACATAACTACCGCACTACACAACCACTTAAACCTGCCTTGGTATCCTTCTACCATCCGAACCCACCCTCACTTCCCTCCTTTGCCAAATAAATTATTCGTTGATTCGTCAGGATGAGTCTTACGAACGTAGCCCTTTTTCTCCCTGATTCCTTTCAATGCCTCTTCTTTAGATACTCCGTTTAGCCGTCTAACGTTCTGAATTTTCCTGCAGCACCACGTTCCCTGTCTGTACCATTTATCACTCACTTTTCAGTTTCATATAATCCTATACTCGACGCCAGTACATAAATTGGTTGGATGTTAACTTTTTTCCAGAAAATGTTTTCTTGCATAGTAAGTTTGCCTTTTATATCACTTTAATTTCTTACATCGCCAGTTCGTTTGCTGCCCAAATAGCCAAACTAGTCTGCTGCTTTCGGCGTCTCGTTTTCTATTACAACTGCCTCAGCATCACTTGCTTTAATTCGACTATACTACGTTATCATTGTTCTACTTTTAGTGATGCCCAACTCCTAAAGATTTTTCAAGACTCTTTGACTGTTGTATAGGTTTAAAAGGTGTCTTTTTCGTTCTGCTAGCTTTCCACCTCGTTTTCCGTCGCTGCAAGAATTACGGTATCAGTGGCTGATCTCCGCGAATATTAGTTCCGTTTCCTATTTTACCTTTTCTTCCTTAAATATATACTGAATAACAGTGGGCGTAGTTTACAGTCCTGTCTCCCTCGCTTCGCTACTACTGACTCCCTTTCCTCTCCTCCGACTTTTACAACTGACATCTGGTTTCTTTACAAGTCATAGCTAAAATTTCGCTCCCTGCTTTGTAACCTCCAGAGCGCGATATTTCTAATGAATCAACTCCAGTCAACACTGCCAAATCATTTATGGACATTTCCACATTGTGCAGGGCATAAACTTCGGTTACACGATAAATCAATCAAACCTAAAGGCCGTAAATTATACTTAATACCTAGGAATAACATTTACAAACAACTTGAATTGGAAATAAAACATAGAAAATGTTGTGGAGAAGACGATCCAGAGACTGCGTATTATTGGCATAACACATAGAAGATGCAACAGATTTACTAAACGACTACTTGTCCGTTCTCTTTTGGAGTACCGCTGCGCTGAGTGGGATCCTTCCAGATATTATTAACGGAGTACATCGAGAAAGTTCAAAAAAGAGCAGCACGTTTTGTATTATCGAGAAATTGCGGAG
Source organism: Schistocerca americana (assembly GCF_021461395.2). Lineage (NCBI taxonomy): Eukaryota > Metazoa > Arthropoda > Insecta > Orthoptera > Acrididae > Schistocerca > Schistocerca americana. The sequence goes on along the minus strand of NC_060121.1, from coordinate 350,805,791 downwards.
AGTGTGTCATGGATACGGGATTTGGGGTGGACATCGTTCAAACAAAGGTGTTTCTCGTTGCGGCAGGATCTTCTCACGAAATTTCAACCACGAACTTTCTCCTCCGAATGTGACAATATTTTGTTGACACCGACCTACATAGAGGGAAACGATTATCATAATAAGGGAAATCAGAGCTCGCGCGGAAAGATACAAGTGTTCATTTTCTTTCCCGCCCGCTGTCCGAGAGTGGTTCAAATGGTTCAAAGACCTCTGAGTACTATGGGAGTTAACTTCTAAGGTCATCAGTCCCCTAGAACTTAGAACTACTTAAACCTAACTAACCTAAGGGCATCACACACATCCATGCCCGAGGCAGGATTCGAACTTGCGACCGTAGCAGTCGCGCGGTTCCGGACTGAAGCGCCTGGAACCGCTCGGCCACCGCGGCCGGCTCCGAGAGTTGAATTATAGAGAATTACTGTGAAGGTGGTTCGATGAAACATCTGCCAGGTACTTAAGTGTGATATGCAGGGTCTCCATGTAGATGTAGATGTATGTATTACGATCACACTATCAGCTGATTACAAGTCCTCATAATTTTACAAAGTCATCGTGTGTGAGTGTATAAAGCTGATGTCTGTTATTTACGTATGTAAGTGGTAGTATTGTAGACCAGAACGATAACAACATTCAGTACTCGTCAACCATTTCATTAGTAGAACTGGTTCACACAGAAATGATTGACGAGTATGGATAGTTGTTCTCTTTCAATACGTCACAAGTTATCCACTATGTGAGCAACTGACGATAGGTTGACCCTCATGTATACTAGGAGGCGGGGAGTGTAGTGTTGTCAGTAGAGAGGAACTAACAGCACAATGGGTCGATCAGGAAAACTCAGTGGATTCGAACGTCGACGATCACTGCACATCACCTAACAAAACCGTCAGATACATTTCAATCCTTCTAAAGTTACGCAGGTCGATTGTTGGTGATGTGAGTGTGAAGTGGAAACACGAAGTAACAACCTCCTGTACTGACGGACAGGGATCGTCGAGGACTGCGCAGGGTTGTCGTAAGAAGTCGTATGAAATCAGCGGAAGGCATCTAAATTTCCACCATTAGTCCTGGTACCACAGTGACTGTGCGTAGTAAGTTAAAAAGAATGGGGTAGAATGGTCGAGCAGCCCCTCATAAGCCACACATTCCTGAAGTCAGTGCTAAGCGACGCTATACGTGGTGTAAAGAGCGACGACACTGGCCAGCGGATGACAGGAAACGAGTGGTCTGGAGTGGCCAATCACGCTTTGCCCCGTTGCATTGGGACGGAAGGTTTTGAAATGCGGAAGTATGTGAACACATTTTACAGCATTGTGTGTACCGTATAATAGGGGAACAATTTAGAGGTCATGATTGTTTGTATCAGCACGGCAATGCATCCTACAACAAAGCAGTATCTGTGAGGCAATGGTTTGTGGGCGGTAACATTCCTGAAACGGACTGACCTGCCTAGAGTCCCGACTTGAAGCCAATTGGACATCTTTGGGATGATTTTGAACGGTGACTTCACTGCAGTCCGCAGTGCCACATACGGTTTCGTCTGCCATTCCTCCACTTCATTGAAAGCGTTCCCCGTGAAGTTCAAGCCTACATAAAGACAAAGGGTGGATGCATCCTATATCAATGTCCACTAACAGGTTTTCGGATCCCTTTTGATGGTTCAAATGGTTCAAATGGCTCTGAGCACTATGGGACTTAACAGCTGAGGTCATCCGTCCCCTAGAACTCAGAACTACTTAAACCTAACTAACCTAAGGACATCACACACATCCAAACCGAGGAAGGACTCGAACCTGCGAGCGTAGCGGTCGCGCGGTTCCAGACAATCCCTTTTGATCAAAGAGCGTTAATTTAGATGACAGACTATGCTATATACACCCAGTCTGAATGACTCTAAAATAACGACGATGTAAGCACGACAGTGGCACATCACGGATATCAGAAAACTGTGTGAAATAAACGTGTTCATAATATAGCCGAAGTAGAAAAATAAATTGTCTTTTAACAAATCTGTGACTCTGGCACCCGACATGAGAAACTTCTACTAGAAGTGCAGGATTGTAGCATATTTCTTTTTCAATCATTAGTTTCGTGTTTGGTTTGATGCGGCCATCCCGAATGCCATGTCCTCAGTTATTTGTTGGATTTATTCCAATCTCTGTCTCTCCCTACGTTTTTTGTTTTACCTCTACAGCTCCCTCTAATACCATGAAGATTGTACCCTTATGTCTTAACACACGTCGTATCATCTTGTCCCCTCTTCTTGCTGTATATTCCCTATGTTCCTCCATTCAACGATTCTACAGAGAATCCCCTCATTCCTTATCTTAAGAGTCCACCAAATTTTCAACTTTCTTCTGGAGAACCACACCTCAAAGGCTTCGATTAAAGGTGTCGATTCTCTTCTGGTTCGGTTTTTCCACTGTCCATGGTGTCCTACAACGCAATGCTGTGCTCCGAACGTACATTTTAAGAAATTTCGTCCTAAAATTAGAGCCTTTGTTTGATACTAGTAGACTCATCTTTGGCCAGGATTGCCATTTTTATCAGTGCTAGTATGCTTTTTATGTCGTCCTTGCTCCGTCCGTCATAGGTTATTTTGCGGCCTAGATAGAATTCCTTAATTTCGTTTGTTTGGGACCGTCAACCCTTATTATAAGTTTCTCGTGGTTCTTGTTTCTGCTACTTCTCATTACTTTCGTCTTTCTGCGATTTACCCGTGATCTATATCCTGTACTCACTAGACTGTTTATTCCATTCAGTAGATCTTGTAATTCTTCTTCACTTTCTCTGAGGATGTAACTGTCATCAGCGAAGCTTATCACTTCTATTTTTTCGTCTTGAATTTTATTCCCACTCTTGAACCTTTCTATTATTTTCGTCATTGCTTCTTCGATGTACAGATTGAACAGTAGAGGCTAAAGATTAGAGCTCTGTTTTACACTCCCTTTTAATCCCAGTACTTCATTCTTGTCCGCAGCTCGTGGTCTTGCGGTAGCGTTCTCGCTTCCCTCGCACGGGGTGCCGCCTCGAGATGACTGGGTGTTGTGTCGTCTTCATCATCATCATTCATCCCCATTACGGTCGGAGGAAGACAATGGCAAACCACCTCCGCTACGACCCTGCCTAGTCGGCGGGGCGGGTCTCCCGCATCGTTCCCTACGCTCCTCGGAGTATGCCACCTCATCATCGTCACTTCGTTCTTGGTCTTCCAGTCTTACTGTTCCTTCTTCCTTCTTGTGCATATTGTTTATTAGCAGTCTTTCCCTATACGTTTCCCCCATTTTTCTCAGAATTTGGAAAGTCTTGTACCATTTTAGGTTAATGTATGTAGGCTGACAAGTCCAATGAAACGGACTTAATTTTACTTCAGTCTTGCTTCTCTCGTCAACCATAAAATCAGTGCTGCCTTTCTACTGCTTTTACCTTTCCTAAAACCAAACTGATAGTTATCCAACAGATTCTCAGTTTTATTTCCATTCTTCCGTATATTGTTCTTCTCAGTAACATGGATACGTGATCTGTTAAGCTGATTATGCAATAGTTCTCGCACTTATCAGTCCTTGCTGTCTTCGGTATTATTTGGATGATATTTTTCCGATATTGGTGCTTCGGCAGTCTCATATTCTGCACACCAGCTCGAATAGTCATTCGGTTGCAATTCGTCCAATGATTTTTGGAATTCCGATGGAATATTATCAATCCGTTCTCCTTCTTTCATCCCTTCCAGAGCTCTTTTAAATTCTCACTAATAGTGGATCCCCAGAGACTTCCATACCGTCTCTAATTTATTCTTCTATCACGCCATCAGACATCTTCCGTCTCGTAGAAATCTTCAGTTTACACTTTACACCTAATGGTTCTGACAACTGTGCTTGATTCTGGAATTCCCATTATACTCGCAATGCTGCTACCCATGCTATTGATTTAACACATCATTTCTGTTTTGATTTCTTCAAATTTTTCCCGCAGTCCTTTAACCTTGACTTCCCTGTTCTTCCTATTCATTTCATTCCTGAGTGATTGAAATTGCTGTATTCTTGTAACTCCCTGAGCAATTTTGTACTTTCTCTTTTCGTCGATCAACTGAAAAATTTCTTCTGTTACCCAGCTGTAGATGAAGACGGAAATTGTAATTCATCCAGCAAATAATTGAGGATGTAGGTTGCAGTTGCTACTCTGATGAAAAGGTTGGAAGGAATTCGTGGCCGGCCGCATCAAACCAGTCAGAAGACTGGTGAAAAAAAAAAGGTTTCTTTACTGTTACCTTCCTTGTATCTATGTCTGTTCAACATATCTGAGTGCCCACTTTAGAGATGTCCACTCCATTTCAACTGAACTGCTTACTCTTGTATTTGTTATTGCAATAACGACATCGTTAGCGAAATTCAAACGATTCTCATCATTCTTCAGTACTTGCGTATCCCATTTCTTCTTCGCTGATTCTTCTGCATAATTCTGTTTCGTATGCTCTCTATCATTACTAAATTGTCGTCTGGATCTATATCATCTCCTGGGTACGTCTCGCAATCCAGTGTCCGACCATAAGGTAATTCAGCTGGAATGTTCCCATGTCTCCGGGTCTGCCAAGTATATCTCCTCTTCTTATGATTCTTGAGCAAAGTATTCGCCATTACTAGTTGAAATTTATTGCAGAACTCAATTAGTCTTTCTCCTCTCTCATCTCTACTTCTAATCCCATATTCTCCCATAACCTTTTCTTCTACCACATCCCCTCCAACATAGTTTCAGTCCTCCATGATTATTAGAGTGTCATGTCCCTTTACATACTGAAATATCCGTTAACTAACATATACTTTCCTTATTTCTTCGTCTTTTTCCTTTTCCTGCTTGCGATGTCGGCGTGTACACTTGAAGTGTCGTCTGCGTTGGGTTGCTGTCGAATCTGATGAGAACAACCCTATCACTGAAGTGTTTACAGTAGATCACTGATTGCTCTACTTTCTGTTCATAACAAATCCTACTTGTACCATTTTCTGCTGCTGTTGTTATTAGCCTGGACTTGCCTGACCAGAAATCCTCATGTCCTTTCATTTCACTACATTGTCCTCAACTATATCTAGACTGAGCATTTACACTTCCCTTTTTATAATTTTCAGCTTTCCTACTATGTTCGGAAATTTCACGCTCCGGCTCGTAGAATGTTACACTTTCGGTGATTATTCAATCTTTTTCTCGGGGTCACCTCCGCATTGGCAGTCCCAGAGATCCGAATGGGGGACTAATCGGGAATCTCTTGCCAATGGAGTGATTATCATGACATATTTTTTATTTATAAGGCCACTAGTCCTTTGGATACACATTATTTAGTTTTCGTTGCCTTCTTTATCCTCTTGCCGTTGAGCCTTCCCGATTCTCCTGCCTTTCAGGGACAGTTTCCCACCTCAATGGCAAGAGAGACTTCTGAACCTCTGATCGTTACTCCGCCCTCCTTTAAAATGACATAGGCAGAATGAGAGTGACTTCTTATACAAAATTTAAGCAGTGGCACGGTGCGAATCCAAGGTTCTAGCCGCTCCCCTAGATAACAGTTGCCTATTATATAGACTTGTAGCCTATTATATAAAGCAAACACTCGCCACCAGCGTGAAGTATTTTCTCTCTCTCTCTCTCTCTCTCTCTCTCTCTCTCTCTCTCTCTCTCTTCCGCTGTGTGTGTGTGTGTGTGTGTGTGTGTGTGTATGTCAAAGAGGTTAGCTATTCCACTAAAGAGTGCTTTGCGTTGGACATTAACAGTATTTGGCTCCTCTTAACGTTGCAGTCCTTGCAGAGCACTGACTGCACTCATTCTCAAGAGAGCCAGCCGCGGTCCTTCAGTGCAGGATACTCTGCGGTGTGGAGTCGGTGGCTGGCGTAATGCGGGTCGGAAGTCGGGGGCAGTGTGCAGAGTTTACGGCACCCCCGGGGCGCTGCTGGCTGGCTAATGCGTGGGCCGCCTGACCCGTGACCCCGCAGTGCCGCAGTCGGGCTCTAATGTGATGCTGCCACAGCGTAACGAGTCGTAATCTCATTCCTCTGGTGACTCTGCTCTTTTCCCACATACTAACAACGCACGGCAACTGCAAGACTCTGGAATAACCTCCGGCATTAAATGCTGAGGTGACAAGATTCATGGAATAACGATATGCACATGAATATACAGATGGCGGTAGTACCGCTTATACTATCTGTAAAAGTACAGTGTATTGGATGTACTGTGAGTACTCAGATGATTCATGTGAAAAGGTTTCCGACGTGATTATGGCTGCACAGCAGAAATTGACACTCTTTGAAAGCAAAATGGTATTCGAGCTACATGCATGGGACATCCCATTTCGGATATCGTTAGGGAATTCAGTATTCCGAGACTCAAATTGTCAAGGGTGCGGCGAGAATACCAAATTTCAGGCATTACCTCTCACCACCGACAACGCAGTGGCTGACGGCCTTCACTTAACGACCGAGAGCAGTGGCGTCTGCGCAGAGTTGTCAGTGCTAAAAGACAATCAACACTGCTTGAAATAACCTCAAAAATAAACGTGGAACGTACGAGAAACGTATCCGTTAGGATGGTGCGGCGAAATTTGGCCTTAATAAGCTATGGCAGCAGACGACCGACGCAAGCGCCTTTGGTACAGGAAGAAGTCGCTTGCAGCGCCTCTCTTGGTCCCGTGGCCATATCGTTTGGGCAATAGAAGATGGACACCGTGGGCTGGTCAGATGAGTCCAGTGGTAAGAGCTGTTGGTTGCGTTTGAGTGTGGCACAGACCCGAAGGAACCATGCGACCTAGTTGTCAACAAGGCATTGTGCAAGCTGGTGGTGGCTGCACAGTGGTGAGGGCTGTGTTCACCTGGGATAGACTGAGTCCTCTGGTCCAACAGAGCCCACCATTGATCGAAAATGGTTATGTTCGGCTACTTGGAGACTATTTTAGGCCGTTCATGGACTTCATGTTATCGAACAATGATGCAGTTGTTATGTATAACAATTGAGCTTATCAGCGGTCCTCAGTTATGGACAATCAAATGGTTCAAATGGCTCTGGGCACTATCGGACTTAACATCTGACGTCATCAGTCCCCTAGAACTTAGAACTACGTAAACCTAACTAACCTAAGGACATCACACACATCCGTGCCCGAGGCAGGATTCGAACCTGCGACCGTAACAGTGGCGCGGCTCCGGATTGAAGCGCCTAGAACCGCTCGGCCACCGCGACCGGCTATGGACAATCCGAGTGAATGATTTGGCCACCCAGCTCGCATTTATGGGACATAATCGAAAGATCATTTCCTTCACAGAATCCTGCACCGGCAACACTTTCGCAATTATGGACAGCTGTAGAAACATCATGGGTCAATATTTCTATAGGGGACTTCCAACGACTTTTTGAGTCGATGCCTCGTTGAGTATCTACAGTACACAGAGCAAAAGGATGTCCGACATAATATTAGGAGTTATCCCATGACTTTTTTCACCTCAGTGTATAGGAGAACTGAATATCATCTTCAGCTTCAGAAGACAGTTAATGGCATACCTACTAAAGAAACGATAAAGGTTACCATTGATCCTTGTACATCTTTCTTTCCAACCTGTTCTTCCTCTTTTTCCCAGTGTTCTTAGGTGGTGCAGGCAAAATGTGGGTGTCCGTTTGTGGGCGATGATTCAGAGAATAAAGACACGATACACGATTGTTGAGAGAGAGTAACTTGGCATTATTGCCATAATTCTAGCGCTATTGATACAGCAGAATGAATTTACGGTGCCTGGAAGATGTCTACAGGCAGGGGGCATGCTGCCACGAAGAAGAGTGGAACGGTAGGACTAGATCGGACGAGGGCTGGCTGAGAAGACAGCAAGCGATAGGAACAGCAGCCCGCTCACCACTCTCCCCTGAGCCCCTTAAGTGACCTTTCTCGTCCCTCTGATTGGCTGTTGGGGGTATTTCAGACGAACGTCCCTGCCTAAGCGACGCTCTCCCCGGCAGCAGTACCTATAGTGAGAATTTATTCACGTGGCTGATCGTGAGTACGTGCTCATATAGAGTCATATCTTGGTGCTATGCCGGCCCACGTTCAACCACATTTCTGCAGAGAAGCGTTTCTACAACGTACAACGAAGGAGACTTGAAAGAATTAAACCACAAATAAAATTCGCATTCCTCACTGGCTGTCCACCCTACACAATCTATCCTGAACACCAATTTTTTTATGTCTGCCGCTGTCGTTATTGTTATTATTATTATTATTATTATTATTATTATTATTTCTTTACTTTCTCAGACGTTAGGTCTGGTTAAAAATGGGACGTGACGCGGACCTTGATCAAGCGTCACTTCCTTTTAACTGTACGGTATATGTTATATTGCATTTAGGAACTTTCGGGTAATTGAACATGTATCAATAATTACGGATTTCTGTAATTGTATATATAAGTTTGGATGTAGCTGTATTGTATTGATGTACTGGTGGATATTGTGTGGTATGACTCCTGTAGTTCATAGTATAATTGGTATAATGTCAACTTTATCCTGATGCCACATGTCCTTGACTTCCTCAGCCAGTTGGATGTATTTTTCAATTTTTTCTCCTGTTTTCTTTTGTATCTGTTGATGTTATGTGATCTAAAGGGTTGTAGAAGTGGTTATGAAATTGTAATGGTGTAGCCGATGTATTTATATGAGTTATTGATTTGTCTATTTTGATAGTTTCTGCTCGTTCTATAAAGAATTTTCTTAAAGTGTCTACCTGTCCATAATGTAGGTTTTTTATATCGATAAATCCCCTTCCTCCTCCCTTTCTGCGTAATGTGAATCTTTCTCCAAATGAGTAGGTCAATATTTGTATAGCATAAGTATTTATAGCTTTTGTCTTGTTTCTTGCTGTCAATTCTGTTTTCAGTATTTTTGTTAGTCTTTGTCTATATTTTTCTTTTAGTTCTTCTTTAATATTTGTATTATCTATTCCTATTTTTTGTCTGTATCCTAGATATTTATAGGCATCCGTTTTTTCCATCGCTTCTATGCAGTCGCTGTGGTTATCCAATATGTAATCTTCTTGTTTAGTGTGTTTTCCCTTGACTATGCTATATTTCTTACATTTGTCTGTTCCAAAAGCCATACTTATATCATTGCTGAATCCTTCTGTTATCTTTAGTAATTGGTTGAGTTGTTGATTTGTTGCTGCCAGTAGTTTTAGATCATCCATGTATAGCAAATGTGTGATTTTGTGTGGGTATGTTCCAGTAATATTGGATAGTGGGTTCAGAGCAAGGCAGAACCAGTAAGGACTTAATGAGTCTCCTTGGTATATTCCACGCTTAATCTGTATTGGCTGTGATGTGATATTATATGAATTTGTTTGGATATTAAGTGTGGTTTTCCAATTTTTCATTACTATGTTTAGGAACTGTATCAATTTAGGATCTACTTTGTATATTTCCAATATTTGTAGTAACCATGAGTGGGGTACACTATCAAAAGCTTTTTGGTAATCAATGTATGCGTAGTGTAGCGACCTTTGTTTAGTTTTAGCTTGATATGTCACCTCTGCATCTATTATCAGTTGCTCTTTACATCCTCGTGCTCGTTTGCAACAGCCTTTTTGTTCTTCATTTATAATTTTGTTCTGTGTTGTATGTGTCATTAATTTCTGTTTAATGGCTGAAGTTAATATTTTGTATATTGTTGGTAGGCATGTTATGGGGCGATATTTAGCTGGGTTCGCTGTGTCTGCTTGATCTTTAGGTTTCAGATATGTTATTCCGTGTGGAAGTGTATCAGGGAATGTGTATGGGTCTGCAATGTAACTGTTAAATAATTTAGTTAGATGTGAATGTGTTGAGGTGAACTTCTTTAACCATAAATTTGCTATTTTATCATTTCCAGGGGATTTCCAATTGTGAGTAGAATTAATTGCTTGGGTGACTTCATGTTGCAAAATTATCACTTCAGGCATTTGTGGTATCATCTTGTATGTGTCTGTTTCTGCTTGTATCCACCGTGCATGCCTGTTATGTTGTACCGGGTTTGACCATATGTTGCTCCAGAAGTGTTCCATGTCTGTTATGTTTGGTGGATTGTTTATTTTAATGTGTGTGTTATCTATTGTCTGGTAAAATTTCTTTTGGTTTGTGTTGAATGTTTGATTTTGTTTCCTTCTATTTTCACTTTTTTTGTATCTTCTGAGTCGTTTGGCCAATGCTTGTAATTTCTGCTTCTTTTCGTCTAATTGCTCTGTCGCTTCTTGTTGTGAGATTTTACCTAACCTTTTTCGTTTTTTTTCCGAGATTTCATTTCTTATAAATTGTGTTAGCTGTCCGATGTCTTTTCTCAGTTTTTCTATTTTGATCTGTAGCCTGTGTTGCCATGCTGGTTTTGTGGGTTTCTTCTGTGTGTTGGTTGGTTCTGATCTCTGCCTAGTGTGTATATTTAGTGTAGTGAGTGCTCCTATATAAACCAGTAGTTGTAACTCTTCCATAGTTGTGTTTTCATTTATTTTGTTGTGTATGATGGTGTTGATAGTTTTTATTGTTGTTTCGACTTGTGGGTTATTTGGTGGTCTATGCAAGAATGGTCTAATGTCTGTATTTGTGTCTTTGTATTCTATATATGTTAGCTGAAATTTTTCTTCTATATCTAATATCTGTGTCACTTCGTGTTCTATTTGTGCTTGTTCTGGTGGCTGTCTTAAGATTTCGTTTTCCTCTGATTGTTTAATTGGGGTGTGTTGTTCTTTGTTTGTCTTCTCTGGGATGTTTGAGTCCATTACTGTATTTTCTTCTTCTTCTGATTGCACATTATTTTGTTCAAGTACTTGTTGTTTGATGTTTTCTAATTCTGACTGGGGTATCCTGTTATTTTTTATTATTACACGGATCTGATCAGCTAGTCGTTGTTCTGTTAAAAATTTTAATTCTGGGTATCTGGTAATAAATGTTGTGTATACTTGTGATCTGTATCCAGTTGTGTTGGTTTCTAGGTTTGTTGCTTGGTAATAACAGAACATGAGGTGTCGATTAACTTCATCTGACCATCTCATCCTCTGTCTTTGTTTTCCTTCTAGGGTGGTTGCAGGAAGCATATCCTGCAAAACACCTCTATTTGGATTTAAATCATTTTCCAGTTGGCTAGCAGTGTCGTTACCATTGTGGGCGGGCATAGGGTTCAAGCGTCGTCCCCGACCATGACGGCGCTTGTCCGAGGCTTCTTTAGTTCTGTCCTGAACCAACTAATCACACTAAAAGGGGGGTTAGCCCTATTAGTGATTTGTTCTTTTCGTCGCCTTTTACGACTGGCAGAACATACCGGAGGCCTATTCTTTTCCCGGGCCTCCACGGGATTTATTATTATTATTATTATTATTATTATTATTGCTGTTAGTGGCAGCAGTTGCAGTACTTCAAGTACTGTCAGTATTAACTTTACAAATTCATAGGCAGTATTATTACTCACACTCACACTACAGGCACTCAAATCATTTTAATACTATTTGTCGAATTAAAATTACTTGTTAGGACACTATGACGTGAAAAAGGTACTGTAAGTGCGTGGTTCGACGTAAGAAAGGGCCTAGTAGTCCTAATCAGAGCATGTTATAAAGAAACAAAATTATTATGGCAGGAAAGAAATTTCTGTACTTGGCCCACACATGGCGTTCATTTGTTTTGTTGTGTTGCTTTGTGTTAACGTAAGCAGTTATTTCATATTGTCCAACTGAAGCACGCGATCAGTTTCAGAAAAGACTTTTCTTGTGCCACTTGTTCTGATCGCATTGAGTAATAACGGAAACTAACATTTTAGTAAATACAAAATGCAAAGTTACTTTCTTTGTCATTGGTCTGCTGATTGGTACGATGCGGCCCGCCACGAATTCCTCTCCTGTGTGAACCTCTTCATTTCAGAGAGGCACTTGCAACCTACGTCCTCAATTATTTGTTGGACGTATTCCAATCTCTGTCTTGCTCTACATTTTTTACCCTTTACAACGCCCTCTACTACCATGAAAGTTGTTCTCTGGTGTCTCAACAAATGACCTATCATCTTGACGCTTCTTACTGTCTTTCATATATATTTCTTTCCTCGCCGATTCTCCGTAGCCCTCATTCCGTACATTATCCGTCCGGCCAATATTCAACATTCCTCTGTAGCACCACATCTCAAATCTTTCGATTCCCTTCTTTTCCGCTTTGCCCGCTCAACGCTTCACTGACATACAATTCTGTGCTCCAAATTTCTTCCTCAAATTAAGGCCTATGGTTGATACTAGTAGACTTCTCCTGTTCAGGATAGCCCTTTTTGCCAGTGCTAGTCTTCTTTTTATATCCTCCTTGGTCCATCCGTGATGGGTTATTTCGCTGCCTGGGCGGCAGAATTCCTTAACTGCAGCTACTTGGTGATCACCAGTCCTGATGTTAAGTTTCTTGCTGTTCTCATTTCTGCTAATTCTTATTACCCTTGCCTTTCTTCGATTTACTATCGGTCCAATTACTATTAAATACAAAAAATTTAAAAATGCGAGATAATGGGAACATTAAAATGTACTCATGTTGTAACACAAATAATTCGTCGCAGAGCAACCTAAATTCCATTTTCGTTGCATCAACCGCCAATACTGCTCTGCGTATTAATGTAATGGAACCATCAAGTTCATAAAGGATGCTTGAGGATCACTAGACAACATGCGTTGGAAAACTGCCCCTAAAAGGTAGCGGAACCAGTAATGATCAACGACATAAGGATGCAGAAGGCTACGGGTACCACTACAATAAAGGCAAATAACGTGTGTCCAAAAGACATCTGTCCTGTAATTGATAAAGTATCAAGATTATCTCTGCATTCGCAAAAGCTCCATTCCGCCTCATTCGCCTTTGATAATAGAGTTATACGAAATAGCACCCTACCGTCACTCAGCAGCGTCTGTTATGAGGGGTGCCTTTCTGTTTTGTGGAGAGGCCAATGGGGGTAAGGCACTCGCCTGAAGTCGGTGGGAGTGAAAAAGCTTAAGTGACATAGGTATTTTGGAGGTAACCACTACATAAGCTCCAAGGAAGCAGCTGTCGTACTCTTTCCTGCTCCAACTTGCTGTAGTCTACAGAGGGCAGTTGCAGCGTCGGAGAAGAATTCCGACATCTGATGTAATGCTGGTCCTTGGTGTTAAAAGTGGCTACGCAGCTTCGCAATGCCCCTCACCTCACCTCATCACCAAGATTTTTGATCGTAGTACTAAAATCACTGAGGGCTACTAGGTAGCGACGAGTAACTTTCTGTTCTAAGGAGCTCTTGTACTTTGTGAGGTGTTGTGTGTCAAAAAATGGTATGCAAAATACGTGTGCTAGGACCAATATTTGGTTCTCTCGGCTTTGGTGTCAAGCGTAATTTGGGACAACCTTAGTTCTTTTTATTGTTTCAGGATGCCATATGCATCAAAGTAAATTGTTTCTCCTCTCAAAAGATATGCCGTCCTTAAATACCCTTTCTTCACTGAAGCACTTTTTTTCACACTACTTTATGTGCATGGCAACCATAGCCGAAATACGAAATTGTTCATGTTCTCCAACAAAGAATTCCAACAGTCGCAGCGGTCTTGTTTATTCAAATCACTTGTTTGTCCCTTCTTATCATGTTTCATGGAAAGATTCCATTGCGAGGTCGCGCTTTTTGTAAACAAGCAGGCAGTTGTTGAAGGATTCCAGCCTTTGTCAGATGGGTAAAGCGTTTACGAGACTGTCCGTTATCATGCTATCGGGGCACCAGCAAAAAGATGAGATTAGGTACCTTATTCTTTCGGCCCTTCACACAGCACGAGGCACCCTAGTGTCCAACCCAATATCCTCAATAATTTATTGGATGTATGCCAATCTGTGTCTTTCCCCACATTTTTATCCCCTTCATCTCCCCCTAGCACCCTGTTGGTTAATCCTCATGGCTTAAGAAATATCATCCTGCTCCTTCTTATACTGCTTTCCTTTTATCTCTATCCTCACCAATTTTGTTGATAACCTCATTTCTTAGCAGTGCACATAACTTTTAGCATCCTTCTGTAGCACCACATATTAAATGCTTTTGTTTTCTCCGTCTCCGTTCCACCCTCCCCCATTCTCTCCATAATTCAATTCCATATAATACTGTGCTTCAAGACATACATTCTGTAAGTAACCTGTTTATGTGTTTGTATGTTGGCAGCGCTTTAGACTACATTAACAGCATTGACAGCATTGTGCGCCCTTTGTAAGAGACTCTGTGGCTGGTCGGACTCGCCGTTGGAAGTTAATAGTTAGCAGTGATGGAGGTTGGCACTGTTAGCGCGAGCTGATGGTCCGGAAGTGTGTCCGTCATGGAGATGTACTGTTGGTTTGCCATGGATTATAAAATGATGATTGATATATTTGCTAATGTTTGGGAAATGGAATTACTGACGATTACATAATTTTTGGAACTGAATGTCACATGATTAAGGTGAAATCTGCTAAATACATTGATTGCTCTGCTACAAAATCTTTCACTAACCATATGCCTATTAGTAGTTGGAGCCTTCAGTAGTTAGAATCATTTTATTTAGCTGGCTGTATTTGCTGCTTGCTGAATTTACTGTAGGTCGCGTCATGAAGATTTTCTGGGATGTAAGTGACCACACTTACACACAATATCTTAAACACCATAAAGGAGGAAGCGGGATGGAATCGTTGTTGGTGGTCACAATTTATAAATTAGACAGTCTATTAACATTACCCATTTAAAAAAAAAGATATTGACAATTACGAATTCTGGACGAGCCACTAGATAAAGCTTTGCATATACAATTACACAACCCAACGCACTCAGTGCTCTAACAAACAATTCCAAATCAAGAAAACAGGGTTACTAACAAACTTGAGAACTCCAAACTCCCATATAGGACTTCCTCAAAATAGATGTAATGAAAACAATTAGAGGTAAAGGGTGACTTAATAACACTTGAACATTAGTGCCAAGCTAAGATGCCATTACATAACATGATAGAACCATTTAAATAAAAAACTAGAACAGAACACTGATCTTTAAAAAATCAATTTAACCCGCCTTGACAGAAAGGAAGATAAATACTAAACTTTGGAAGGCGATATGTGAACAACACCGGTAGTGGCGAGGTTCCTAACCCTGCCACTCCTAGGCCTCGGATGACATTTCCCTCCCCGCCAAGGCGTTGCCACAATCAAAAGTTTCTGCCCCAATCACAAAGACATTCCAATGACTCTGAAACATAGAAACACTCGGCAGAACCTTTGACTCACTCATGGACAACTGTATTAATAGAGTGCAGGCTTTAAAAACGGCAACATAAAATCATTTGATTGCAAGAGGTACAAAGCACTAGCAAAACTGAGAAAATTTTCAAGTAACGGCCACCATTTGACTAGGCCAACTGAACTCTTCAACACCGTCTTAAGGTTGGACTTTGAAAGTCTCACCATAATAATAAAGTTTATGAGTGCGTCGGTGACAAATTACGAAGACTTACTCCATATCAGGAACACAATACGGTGGAGCGGGTTCCACAGCTTCACCGCTTCTCTTCAAATTTTGTTCACTCGTCTCCCCGTGACTGTCACGAGATCTGCAGGGTTACCCGTCGAAGGCTCACAACCAACTCGCTTCGCCTGCCAAGCCGCAAGATAAGACACGTGAAAAGCAAAGATAGCTTAGCTCAACCACAATCGATCTCAACGATACATGAACAAAATAAGACTGGCGGCAGCTCGCCACGGCTCATATTTGCAGTCAGTTTGCGCTGCGTTTATAAATTGTGGGTCATAAATGAATAGGATACGTTTGAGTTATATTTGTCAAGGAAAATTCTGTAGGTCAGTGTTGTAACGATATAAACAAGCAAAGTGACTGTAGGTTCAGTTGCACTCAGCATTTTAAAAAGGTTCAGTTGCATTCAGCAGATTAAGTGAATACGTAGAAGTTTCAATTCCCAAAAACTACTTCCTCAAATTAAGGACAATGTTTGATACTAGCAGACTACTTTTGATCACGAATGCCATCTTCAGCTGTGATACTCTGCTTTTTATCTCCTCCTTGCTTCCTCCGTCAAGTTTATTGCCTGCAAGGTAACCAAATTCCTCGCTCCATGTACTTCGTGAGCCCCAATTTTGCTGTTAATTTTATTACTAATCTCGTATCTGCTGTTCCTCATTACTTTTTTCTTTCTTCCGTTTACTCTACCAATACTTTACGTTAGAAGACTGTTCATTTCGTTCATAATGTCCTGCAGTTCTATCTCGCTTCCACTTACTATAGCAATTCCATTAGCAATAGTTACCGTTCATGTTCTTTTGTCCTGAATTTTAATCTCGTTTCCAACATTGCTTCTTCGAAGCACGAACTGCACAGTAGGAGAGAAATGCCGCATCCTTGTCTTACACCCTTTTTAATCCTATGAGCATGGCTTCATTTTTCTTCAGTCTTGCTTCAACTATCAAGCGCAACGTCTGGACTGACTCTCTGATGCCTCATCGTTGATATTCTTTCAGCTTGAATTTTAATCCCATTTCGATCATTTCCTAAAACCAAAGTGATCGTCTAACGGTACTTCAGTTTCTTTTCCATTCTTCTGAATATTATTCTTGTCAAATGTAGCATGCAAGAGCTGTTAAACTGATAGTGTGATTGATGTCGCACTTACCTGTCTGGCCTTGCTTTGTTTGGAATTCTGTCGGTGATGTTTTCACAGACATCTGATATTATGTCTCTAGACTCAGATTCTACACACCATCTTGAACAGTAGTATGGTTGTCCCTTTCACCAATGATTTTCCTTCCACTTTATTTGATGGATTTGATACCAGGTCTTCTAAACCTATATGAAACTCTAATACTCGGTTCCTTATGTCTTCCACAACGATTCCAATTTCTTCTGCCCCGCCCCCTCCCCCCTCGTACAAGCCTTTCATTTTCTCTTTTCACCTCTCTGCTCTGTCGTCTGCGTTAGTTTCACAGAAGATTGTTTTGACTTTTGTATATGCTGAATCGGTCCTTTCGACGATCGTTTCTCTTTCGACTTCTTCGCATTCTATCTGCGCACATTTCACCTTGGGTTCCCTGCACTTCCTGCCTGTTTCATTCCTAAAGAGTTCCTGTCTTTCCATGAACGTTGTTATACTCCCTCCTTTTGTCGATCTGTTGAAGTATTTCTTCTGTTTCTCAAGGTTTCTTCGTTGTTGCCTTCCTTGTACCTTAGTATATCCAAAATCTGTGGCTGCTGTTTTAGAGTTGTCCGTTACTCTTCAACTGAACTACCGATTGTGATATTCATTATCGCAGTACTGCAGCCTTCAAGAAGTTATAAAACTGTGCAGTCTCTCTCGCAAAAGCGATCACATGGCATATTGTATCAAATTCTTTAGAAACTACTCTCGGTTCCGAACCCAATAGCTGCAATCATTGATGAGGTAGCTTATATGTAATTGTCTCCATCTAACATGTACGTTATAGAAAAAAAACGAGTGTAGTTCCTTCGTTGCATAAACCTATTTTCAGCTAAATCGTAAGCCACAGCAGCAGCAGCGGTGGTGAGAATTTCATAATAATGCATGTCCACATTTCGCGCCCTTATTGCCTTCATTGCCTTCATGTCGAACGTCATCCTTTATCGTACATTTTTAACAGTACATAACGGTGCCACATAACGAGCTCATAAGGTATTTCAACAAGGCAAGTAATCGAAAAGGTAGCGTTTGGAAATGTACACACAAAAACACCATGGATTTTAAAATACCATATATTGTTGCTGCCTTACGTGCGCGTAAATTCTTGTAATACTATCAAATATTCAGGAAACCACACTAATATTTCAAAACTTGGCACACTGCACGTTTATGCCCCATAGCGGTTGGTTGGATCCGTTACATGCGAAATTCATCACTGGCGTGTGCTGCATTAGCTATACACACAGACGTCTCTTTCCATTGGATACTGTTTCATAGCCAATCGGTACTACAAATGAATTCTGTTTGATGAGTCACACATCTCTGCGTATAATTTGTGGAATTCAGATAATTTACTATAAGGAAATATAGAAATACTGAAGAGTAACATGAAACGAAGTTAATCGTGAAACGTCGGGCAGATGAAAACCATATGGCTCTCAGATGCGTTTCCTAGACTTTCGAGGACAATGCCCTTACCCATAGAGTAATCCACGCTCAACACTTCCTTGAGAAACGTCGGATATCACTTCTGTATTACTCTGTGACTTCCCACTAGTTTCTATAAAGTGTTGACTTTAGGAAAAGAAATCAAGAATCCAGTCGACAACTGAGACGATACTCCACACAATTTGATTAGAGGTCATTTGTGAAAAACAAGTTACAAGCGTTTTGGTAACAAACAGTAGCAGCGGTGATATAAACATGAGATTGACTGTCGGTGGCACTAATTACTTCGTGTGAATAAAGAGACAGTTGTCTCGATACTTTCTAAGTACATGTTGGGTGTGTGTCAATAGATCGTTTTCTTAGAGGTGTTTCATAACGTTGAAACGTTCCAAAATCCTCTACATGTCTGTCAATGATATGTGGCTATAGTTCAGAGAATTACTTCTACTTCGTTTCTTGTTTATTGATGTGACCTGAGAAGCTTTTTCTTCTTCACGTACGGATCTGTCATCGAGCGAACGACTGTATATGACTGCTAAAATGGAGCAATTTCATCAGTGTAGTCTGAAAGAAACCTAATTGCTATATCATCTTGACTGGAAGATTGCTTTCCTACGCCACGGGAGTCTGCTTCCAAACTACTCATGTTTGCACCTATTCTTGATTGAAATTCCGGAATATTTACTGCACCTTCCTTGTTATCTTATCGCACCTCAATTACCTTGTTAAATCGCCCGATCTCAATTGTAAAGAAAATTTATGCGGTTATCTGAGACAGCGGATGAAACATAGCAAGCACCATGCACAAAATTTGTTATTTGAACGGTATCCAACAGCCAAGAAATGGTTTCAACTGAACGTGGAACACATAAAACAACTTGTTATCCCATCCTTACGTAAAGGAGCTGTTACCAAGGCTAAAGGCGGTGTGGAAGGTTTTAGCGTCATCGTCACCAATTTGTTGTCGGCTGTGCATATCAATTTCTCATCTGTCTATCGTGTGCTGCCGAATTTCAGTGAGACAGTCCGTGTAGCGTTTGTAATAATACGGTTCATCCCTACTGTTATAAATAAATACCCTTCTTAGCGAAATATAGCGTCCACATCAGATAACGTTCGCATTTCATTTTAGGTTGGAAGAATGATACTAGTTAACCAACGTGCAGCTGGGACAGAGATATATATATATTAAAGGGTTCCCAGCACCCGTGCCTATCGTTTTACCACCGCCGAGCGCTTCCGGAGCGAGCGCAGGAATACGCTGAAAGGGCGGCACAATGCGTGACGCGCCTACAAGGCATACCACACATACGCCGCCTGAGCCTAGCGGGTTGCCAGGATGCGCCTGTTGTGCAATTGTGCGGCAGGAGCTGAAGAGCGACGCATCGGGGAACAGGTGGAGCCTGCGGCGCTCGTAAAGGCCAGCGGTGGCGCTTAGGCTGCTGTGTCAGAGAACTGGAATCTCTGCGGGCGTTCTAAGGTTTCATAGCGCCGTTGCCTTCTGTTACCAGCTCTTATAGAAAACAACAATTATTACTTCCGAGAATAAATTCAGTTCTACATGTACATTACCAAAGAAACCCGGCGTTTCCCACGTATATTTATTCATAGCTGTGCATCCACACCCTTACCACTCAGCGTCTGGTCCTGTGCTTAATATTTATGACGTCACATTTCTCAAACCATGTCGTACTATGGTAGAATATTGTAGGTACAGTCAGTGACATACTTGAATGTTATATACTTACATGGATATGGTATCTGCTCTTTCGGACAGGTCCGAAAGGACAGACACCATATCCATGAACGTATATAGCTCTGGCAATACCGGCCATGACCTCCTTCTTCTGTGCGGATGCACACGTATTACCCGAACACTTACGGGACTTGGTAAGAATGTCTTCCACGAGTAATGAGTGTGTTGGGTAGAGACACTACGAATGTAGTGTGTGGACATATAAGGTGAGAATCTGGGTCTCGCGGGAGGCGTGCGCGAGATATTCCCTGCTGTTACACTATTCCCTGTGCCCTCGGTGGCTCAGATGCATAGAGTGTCTGTCATGTAAACAGGAGATCCCGAGTTCGAGTCCCGGTCGGGGCACACATTTTCACCTGTCCACGTTGATATATATCAACGCCCGTCAGCAGCTGAAGGTATTAATATATAATTCTAATTTCGTACTTGGATATTATGTGCGAAGTTTATTGAGAATAGTTAGTAGCAAAGAAGCAACAGTTTTACGCTCATCAGATTCTTTACGGCGTCATATCTCCTGAAGTATATGTCGTAGAATGATACAATTTTGCTTGTACATTCAGTGGTATATGTGCGTATTGTCTGTAAAATGTGTCATGAATACAGTTAATAGCAAAGAAATAATAAATTATAATTGCATGAATAGGAGAAAAGTAATAAACGATAAGCAATTTTCCTTTCATTACTTTGTAGGGATGGTCAGCAAGGAAGAATTTAGTAAAGATTTTAAATCATGTTTAAAATTTGTTGCAAGTCGCTAAGTGCTCTCTTTCACAAATACTGGGTAGATAAATCTGGGAAATCACGCCTCACAG
This sequence comes from Schistocerca americana, assembly GCF_021461395.2. Lineage (NCBI taxonomy): Eukaryota > Metazoa > Arthropoda > Insecta > Orthoptera > Acrididae > Schistocerca > Schistocerca americana. The sequence goes on along the minus strand of NC_060121.1, from coordinate 350,785,042 downwards.
GCTCTGCTTGTTTTTCACTTCCACCTCTTTGATAGGTAGGTGGTTCTTAACCCCACAACGACTGTCCCCTGCAGTATGTGTACCAATTTTCAAGCATACACATGCACATACACACACAAATTTATAATATGTATGGATGTAGTGGGAAATAGGTGTTGCTAACGTAAAATGGTGTTGCAGTCCTACGGCGCTATCTGTGAGACGATACTAAAAGTGAAATGACAATGATTTGTTCACTGAGGAACCATCTGCTTAACAGCATGTTGGTCCACCTTTAGAACTCAATAACAACGCAGTGGATCTATGTGGCGCGGATTCCGGAAGTCGTTTGTAGGTCTCCGGACTTGTGAGGCACCTCATGTTTACCTAAAGATCACCGAATTCCCGTAAATTATGTGTCGGTAGTTAGTGGGCGTGGAGTTGGCGCCCGATAGCGTCCCAAATATGTTCCATCTGGTTCAGATCAGGAGAATTTGCTGACCAAAACATCAACATGAGTTCAGTATCATGCTCTCCAAACCATGGCAGCACGATTCTGGACGTGAGACTTGGACAGCTCTCCTGCTGGAAGATACGACTCTCGAGCAAGACATGAAGCCAAAAAATTATTTTTGATTTTGTGGCAAACAGTTCTTACAAGGTAGTTTCTGTTATTTAATAATTAATTAACGTTTCTATAATAATCAGTTTTTATTTTGAAAAAAATATACTTTTAAATTGTAATAGAACATGGAGTGAATATACTTTGCATGAACTCAACAACTATTTGAAAGACCCCTGCTGAAATAGTCACGCTGCCTCTGTGGTCATCCGTAAGTGCGAAAGTGTTGCCGGTGCAGGATGTCGTGCAGGAACTGTTCTCTCGATTACGTCCCATAAATGTTGGACGGAATTCATGTCAGGTACCAAAATCATTAGCTCGAATTGTCCAGATTATTCTTCAAACCAGTCGCGAACAATTGTGGACCGGTGAGATGACATGGTTGTTTTGGAACAGGACGCCCATGAAAGGCTGCAAATGATCTCAAAGGAACCGAACATAACCATGTCCAGTCAATGATCGGTTCAGTTGGACCAGAGGACCCCACTCCATTCCGTGTAAACATATCCGACACCATTATGGAGCCACCACCAGTTTACACAGTGCCTTGTTGAGAACTTTGGTCCATGATTTTGCGGGGTCTGCGCTGCACTCGAGCTTTTACCAACTGTAGCCGGGACACATCTGACCAGATCATGGTTTTCCAATTGCCTAGAGTCCAACAGATATGATGACGAGTTCAAGAGAGGCGCTGCAGGCGATGTCGTGTTGGTAGCAAAGGCAGTCACGTCGGTAGTCTACTGCCATAGACCACTGACGCGAAAATTCGCCGCACTGTTATAACGGATACGTTCGTCGTAAGTCCCACATTGATTTCTGCGGCTATTTCACGCAGTGTTGCTTGTCTTTCAGCACTGACAACTCTACGCAAATGCCGCTGCTCTTGGTCATTAAGTGCAGGCTGCCGGCCACTGCGTTGTCCATGGTGAGAGGTAATGCGTGAAATGTGGTATTCTCTGCACACTGTTGAAACTGTGGATCTCGGAATATTGAATTCCCTAACTATTTCCGAAACGGAATGTCCCATGCATCTAGCTCCAACTAGCATTCCGCGTTCGAAATCTCTTAATTTCAGTAGTTTTCTTAATTTACGTCAGGAACCTCTTCATATGAATCACCCGAGCACAAATGACAGCTCCGTCAATGCACTTCCCTTTTATACCTTGTGTACCCGATACCACCATTGCATTCCCATTATTTTTGTCACCGTACTGTAAGACAATGCTACTTGTCACTTAGAGACTTCGTGACTACCTCGTAAAAAGACTAAGTATAGTGTCGTGATTCAGTTATTCCAAATTTGACGGTGTCGTGCCGCACGCCAGGTACACTGATCCCGAATTTAAATTGTAGTTGCTATTGATGCGTAAAACAATGACCATTTATATATTAGATTTGTATTCACATGTCCACGTACATGGACAGTGTTCATAGTTTGATTTCTAAATTGGTAGACGTGAGGTATCAAATGGCTCTGAGCACTACGGGACTTAACTTCTGAGATCATCAGTCCCCTAGATCTTAGAACTGCTTAAACCTAACTAACCTAAGGACATCACACACATCCATGCAAGAGGCAGGATTCGAACCTGCGACCGTAGTGGTCGCGCGGTTCCAGACTGTAGCGCCTAGAACTGCTCGGCCGCTGCGGCCGGCCGTGAGGTATCAATCATGAAAAATTTTAAAAGTTCTTAATAAGTGAACTGACTGTCATTTTGGATTTCCTCAGTACAATTCTGAGCATATATTACGCATTGTCTAGATTTTGTAAAATGATGCCCCAGTTACAGAATAACGAAACTTGAAATTTCGTCGGTTAGTTGGTGTTTTTTACACCAAAGTCTCAAAATAAAATGTATCCGAGTGGTGATTCCAGTTCAATACCAATAAATCGCTACAGTAGTATTCACTTTCTCTGCCGTACTGGCTGAGTCTGTCTATCTGGTCGACGATTTCTCCCTTGAATGTAATGTCGTAAAAGATGCTGCTATGCTAGACTTGAGGGCTTTTGTGAAAGGTTGGTTCGGTGTTTTTCTTTGTGTGTGTGTGTGTGTGTGTGTGTGTGTGTGTGTGTGTGTGTGTGTGTGTGCGTGCTGGGGGGATAAGAGAGAGAGAGAGCTACTGCAACTGAGGTCTCATCTTTGCTGGCAGTTCCCCATGTGTTGCTGAGCTAGCCTGGTTTGAGACCTGGTCCAACGGAGTTAATTACAGCAGTCAGACTGGCAGAGGGACAGAGAAAGGCTATGAATATTTGAGAGCGCTCTGCGCCGCCTACAGATAGTGCTTTAATATGACCTTTCCAGGCTCTTCGGCAGGACACCGAGTCCGGCGCTCTTGCTACCGCTGTACCCTGAATCAAAGCGACTAGTTTATGTGAAGGATACTCATCTGATGTGATATTATGGACTGAAGAGGTTTCTTTAAGAGCTCCTTTATTTTTTGTAGTGTGCCTTTGCACATGACGCTGAGATACACTTTTGTTACATTCCAAAATAGAGATACCCTGTGTCTTTGAGGATCAAGTGTCCATTTCAAAATAACAGTTTTTTATCCTTACTACAGTGGTCTAGGAATGCAGGTGCGGTTGCTCAGCGTGTTCGGTCAGAGAGCTGGTTGGCCTCTGTAATAAAATAAACTGAGTGGAAGGATCAACAAACGAACTTTAACAGATGTCATGTGACGGTCCATTAAAAAAGAAAGAAAGGTAGCTTCTTTGAATCATAATCGAAACGTCTTTGGTCCCGGGTTCGAATCCCGCCGCTGCTTAAATTTTGATTAATAATCAGCATTGGCGGCCGGAGACGCCTGGCATAAGAAGTCACTCTCATTCTGCCAACGGCCTTGTCAAAGAGGGCGGAGGAGCGGACAAAGGTTCAGGGCACTCTCTTGTCCTAGGGGTGGGAAATTGCCCCTAAAGGCGGAAGAATCAGCAGTAATCAACGGCATCAGGATGCAGAAGGTAATGGAAACCACTGCATTAAAGGCACATAACGTGTATCCACAGGACATGTGGCCTGTAGTTGAAAAGTGCGATGATGATCTCTCCGTTGGCAAAAGATTCCGGAATAGTCCCCCATTCTGATCTCCGGGAGGGGACTGCCAAGGGGGAGGTTACCAGAAGGATAACGTTGTACAAGGCGGGTCGTGGAATGTCAGAAGCTTGAACTTGGTAGGGAAACTAGAAAAATCGGAAAAGGGAAATGCGAAGACTCAATCTAGATATAGTAGGGGTCAGTGAAGTGAAGTGGAAAGAAGACAAGGCTTTCTGGTCAGATGAGTATAGGGTAATATCAACAGCAGCAGAAAACGGTATAATGGGAGTAGGATCCGTTATGAATGAGAAGGTGGGACAGAGCATGTCTTATTGTGAACAGTTTAGTGACAGGGTTGTTCTTATCAGAATCGACAGCAAACCAACACCGACAACGATAGTTCAGGTTTACACGCCGACGTTGCAAGCTGAAGGTGAAGAGATAGAGAAAGTGTATGAGGATATTGAAAGAGTAAGACAGTATGTAAAGGAAGACGAAAAGCTAATAGTCATGGGGGATTTGAATGCAGTTGCAGGAGGAGTAGCAGTAGAAAGGGTTACAGGAGACTATGGACTTGGGACAAGGAGTGAGAGAGGAGTAAGACTAATTGAGTTCTGTAACATGTTTCAGCTAGTAATAGCGAATACACTGTTCACGAATCACAAGAGGAGAAGGTATACTTGGAAAAGGCCGGTCAGACAGTGATTCCGAAATCAGATACTGGTTTGTAAGGCCTACACAGGAGCAGACATAGATCACAATACAGTAGTAATGAAGAGTAGGCTGAAGTTTAAGACATTAGTCAGGAAGAATCAATACACAAGGAAGTGGGATACGGAAGTACTAAAGAATGACGAGATGCGCTTGAAGTTCTCTAAGGCTATAGCTACAGCAATAAGGAGTAGCTCAGTAGGCAGTACAGTTGAAGAGGAATGGACATCTCTAAAAAGGGCCATCACGGAAGTTGGGAAGGTGGTGGTGGTGGTTAGTGTTTAACGTCCCGTCGACAACGAGGTCATTAGAGACGGAGCGCAAGCTCGGGTTAGGGAAGGATTGGGAAGGAAATCGGCCGCGCCCTTTCAAAGGAACCATCCCGGCATTTGCCTGAAACGATTTAGGGAAATCACGGAAAACCTAAATCAGGATGGCCGGAGACGGGATTGAACCGTCGTCCTCCCGAATGAAGTTGGGAAGGAAAACATAGGTACAAAGAAGGTAACTGAACAGTGTATTCGCTATTACTAGCTGAAACATGTTACAGAACTCAATTAGTCTTACTCCTCTCTCTCACTCCTTGTCCCAAGCCCATAGTCTCCTGTAACCTTTTCTACTACTACTCCTCACGTTGGTGTGTAGAATGTGTGGGTCTGGTGACATACCATCTGACTTTCGGAAGAGCATCATCCACACAGTTCCGAAGACGGCAAAAGCTGGCAAGTGCGAGAATTAGCGCACAATCAGCTTAACAGCTCATGCATCCAAATTGCATACAAGAATAATATACAGAAGAATGGAAAAGAAAATTGAGGATGCGCTAGATTACGATCAGTTTGGCTTTAGAAAAGATAAAGGCACGGGAGAGGATATTCTGATGCTGCTGTTAATAATGGAAGCAAGATTAAAGAAAAATCAAGACACGTTCATAGGATATGTCGACCTGAAAAAAGCGTTCGACAACGTAAAATGGTACAAGATGTTCGTAATTCTGAAAAAGTAGGTGTAAGCAATAGGGCGAATCGGGTCATATACAATATATACAACAGCCAAGAGGGAATAATAAGAGTGAAAGACCAAGAACGAACTGCTCAGATGAAAAAGGGTGTAAGACAGGGATGTAGTCTTTCGCCCCTACTGTTCAATCTGTACATCGAAGAAGCAATGATGGAAATAAAAGAAAGGTTCAGTAGGTATTGAAATACAAGATGAAAGGATATCAATGATACGATCCGCTGATGACATTGGTATCCTGAATGGAAGTAAAGAAGAATTACATGATCTGCTGAACGGAATGAACGGTCTAATGAGTACAGAGTATGCATTGAGAGTAAATCGAAAAAAAACGAAGGTAATGAGAAGTAGTAGCAATGAGTACAGTGAGAAACTTAACATCAGGATTGATGGTCACGAAGTGGATGAAGTTAAGGAATTCTGCTACCTAGGCAGTAAAATAGCCAATGACGGATGGAGCAAGGAGCAAATCAAAAGCAAACTAGCACTGGCAAAAAGGGCGTTCCTGCCCAAGAAAAGTCTACTAATATCAAATATCGGACTTAATTTGAGGAAGAAATTTCTGAGAATGTACGTCTGGAGTACAGCATTGTATGGTAGTGAAGCATGGCCTGTGGGAAAACCGGAACAGAAGAGAATCGAAGCACTTGAGATGTGGTGCTACAGAGGAATGTTGAAAATTAGGTGGATTGATAAGTAAAGGTACGAGGAGGTTCTGCGGAGAATCGGAGAGGAAAGGAACATGTGGAAAACACTGATAAGGTGAAGGGACAGAATGATAGGACATCTGCTAAGACATGAGAAAATCTCTTCCATGGTACTATAGGGAGCTGTAGAGGGTAAAAACTGTAGAGGAGGACAGAGATTAGAATACATTCAGCAAATAATTTGTGTTTCCAAGTGCTACTCTGACTTGAAGAGGTTGGCACAAGAGAGGAATTCGTGTGGGGGGGGGGGGGGGGCAATCAAACGAGTCAGAAAACTGATGACCAAAAGAAAAGCACTCTTTGAATGTCATGAAAGGTCCTTTAAAAGGAAGACAGTTATCTCCTTCCCCTGCCCTCTTAATAATTAATTGTTGTGAATTACACAGCGGTTAATAGGGCTTTAGAGGGAGATTCGTTTCTCATCAGGCAAAGAGAATCACCAAATACCTGTATTCGTCAACTTAGAATAAATTATATATAACTTTCTTTGAGAATATTCCCGCTGAGAACAAAAATACTGATACAAAAGATATGCGTATCCGTTACACAGATACCAATGTGCACTGTTCCAAAACGTTTTTCACTACCTGTATGTCTGTAGGTTTGTCGGAGTGCGAGGAAGAAAGAATAGGCCTTATATGCGAAAAATAAGTTTACTGAGAAATAAAAGTAGGTGGTCTCTCTAAAAATACACCTCTTTACACAATGAAATCAAAATCTGTCCAAGTTCTTTAAACAATTCTGTATAGCGATGCTCCACCCCAAATATTGTAACATATTTAGATACCAGTACTGAAAGTTCCTGGCATATTAAAACTGTGTGCTAGAGACGCGAAAAACCGGTGTGTTAAAACCGATACTGGTATTTTAGTTTTGAATAACCGGTATCTTTCGAGATTTGTTTGGTTTCGGTTAAAACAGGTATTTTAACTTTTTCTGATAACCGGACATAAAACTGATAGATTAATTTTCCGCAGCAGTGGTGCTAAATTTTTGGTTTTTAAATAAACTCTTTAGAAAACGAATGTGATAGTGCTACAGCTTCTGGAAAATTGGTATCATGTTTTAATAACATTGTTTTTGATGAAAGGAGTCAGCTTACAGATCAGCAATTTACAGAACGGACTAGGGAATAAACATTGGCCAATGCGTTCATTCGTCATCGAAATTTTAATTTCTCATGTAACTTTTTCTGGGAAACGACATATTTTGCCTATTATCTAACTTCATTTGAATTTGAAACAGCACTTTTTGTCAGTAATATATTAGTTTTATTTAAATTCCCGTTAAAAAGTAGATATCTATTTGACTAAAACATGGATTTTTCCTTTGAAATAATTAAAGAAGAAGAATGCTACAAATTTTACACATAAGCTTATCATTTGTCTGTCGTTTCTATAAACTAATAAAACAGAAAGGAGTTATAGCAACATCAATAAATTGAAAACTTGACAGTTCATTCATAAATTCCAAATAAAATAGGGAATATCTGATCTTCTGCCTATGTCTGTATAATATGTCTTTATCTGCTTGTAGCCCTTGGAAATACACAATATCAAGTTCTAGCACCTCAGTTTTCACCCTTTAGCAGTGACTATTCGTACGTGTTTTGAGAAGAAATATAAAAAAATTGGTATCAGAAGAATAACACTACTGAAATTCTGTCTTTTCAACCCCTCATTACTTTTATTTTCGTATTTTATTACAAATTTCATATGTCTTGAAACATACAATCCAAAAATGTGAGGGAATCTTTGAATTTTTTAATCTTTTTTTTTAACATCTACATTATACCTGAAATAATAGCAACAAAGAAACCGAAAATAGGTTATTTTAGAAACCGGTTATTTTGAGTCGATGTGACACGTGGGCTAAGCAGAACATGTAAAAAACCGGTATAACCGAAAACCTAGTGCTTCAGCGATAACCGCGATCCCTACTGTGTGCCAGACAGAGATTCGAACTTTTGGCCTTTGCCTTTCGCCGGCCAGTGGTCTACTCCGCTGCACAGCGAAAATCTATTTTGGGTCGGCAGTCAAGGTTCAAATTTCGAGATTCGACATTCAGCATTCGGCTTTAGTATTCTGGAGAGCAGAAGGGCCATGCCACGCCAGAGACCATCACTACCTGCGACATTGCCTCACCTTAATTCATGTAGTTGGTGTAAGTTTCGCAGCGAAGTGACGTACTGAAATCGCACAAGACGATATTCATGTATTGTCATATTACCTGATCTTCCACGTTTACGCTGACTTCTTGGATGAGACTTCGCTGTTTGGGGTTCACAGTCCTTTACTTACTAATCTTGCGACGCAGTCAAGATCATCCACTTAATTTCACGATTCAAAATCAGTCCGGGAGGTTGAACACATCGTTAGTAATTTGGTTTATTCTGATAGATCCTTTCTGTTCACTTCTTTCCTAGTGACCTTTGATTATTACGTGTTGCTATGAAACCTGCACTTTTTTTTTCCTAACGAGTTATTTGATTCAGTGTTTGTTCTACTCATAATTATTTTAATTCTTAATCAATAAATGCACATAATTTACAGCACTTATTTCATCACGGTAGTTGATAATCACTACTTAGTAATTTATTAGTGTCGATGAGCTCGCACAATTCACATGTGAGTGCCAGTCTTCCTTTCGTTCCTTTGCGCACGGTTCATTTCTGTACACCTGAACCTCAGTGCGGAACTTGAACCTTGAGAGGAGACGCTCAGTGCGGTAAGTGGCAGGGGTGTGTTTCAAGAAACTCATCTCCGATTGACTATAGGGATGAACAATAGGATGGAACTTTCTGTCGTAGTACTCCACAGCCTTCAAATTATCCTCGTTAGTCATGAGAAGTGTCCAACATTCCTACATGGTAGTAGCCAGAACCAAATAGACCGACCTCCCGCTGACCCCATGGTACAGTATAGCTGAGACATACGTTGGTACCTGGTTGAACCAAAACTGCTCTACGAGAATCGTCAGGCATCACAAAAATCCTGCGCCCGAAGGCATCGATCCAAGTTCCTTTCAGGGGCTCTCTTGATCACCTTTCTCGTGCACGATGCCGCAGGGGCATTTATACTGTTGTCCATAATTGGCGTGCAGAATTAAATACATATCATGGTGACGTATGTGTACTCTCTGTGAACCGACACAACATCCACCTCCCCTCCTCCAGCCCCCAAAGGGGTAGTATTCAGTTGTGTCAAATTCTCGTCGTGATACCTACGAGCCATTTGTCGGAAGTGGTCATCAACTAATGTCGTTTTCACCTCAGGAGACCACTACGAGGCAGACCTTCAATATCCTGTTATCCCACAAGAGTCAAACGTTCGAATGACGTCGCTATGGTATACAATATCTCATGAAAATATACGGACACCCCTATGTAACACGAAATTGACTACTACATGTCTTGAGAGATGGATCGTCAGTATAAAAGGACGCTGGAAGTATTGTGTTGCAAATAGAGGTGCAGTAACAGCAAAAAGGATGGGTCAGGAGAAATCTTCGACTTCCAACGTCGACCAGCCACTGGATGTCACCTGAGTAACAAGTCCGTCAGGTACATTGCCGTCCTCGTAAAGCTGCCGAGGTCTACCGTTGGTGATGACTGTGCAGTGTATAATGAACCTTGCCTCTTCGGAACTCTCGCGTGTTTACCGAAATGTTTGTTTCCGTACACATTGTGGCCTTAATTGGGTTAATTTTCTTTATGCACTTCTGATCTGAAGATGTTTCTGTACGTATATGATTGCCAAAAACTATTTTCTGTTAATATATTTTTATTATTCATATCGATCCATTTCGTAACGTCAATCTTACACCACAGAAATTAGTAATCAAAATTGTCACTTAAGTGATAAAAAGCAAATTTATAGTAAATATAATATTGTTTTATGCTATAGTTTTCATGTAAACAAAATTACTTTCTTCATTTATAGTTTTTCTTACTTGACTGTCGATATTGAAAGAAGTTTCATAAAATAAGAGGGAGTTACTATTCTTCGTAGTATCAAAGTTTGCAACGTTTATTATTAACCAGTAAGGCAATAAATCTTCAGTTAAATATTTATTTTCAGAAAACAGGGTGTAAATTAAATCTGAAAAACCGTTTCAAATAACGTAGTCATGTTAATACTAATTTGGACTTAAACCTGTTGTAGAAGGTACTGGAAGCTGGGTTCATAATATGTACTCAGGACACAGCCTTTTCAGTAGGTGATTTGAGGGCTATCCAGAAAGTAAGTCCCGATCGTCCGCGAAATAGACACTACCGTAAAAATCAAAAAATGTTTTATTTGCAACTGCTAGCCACAACTCCCAGCTAATTATCTAAATAATCGCCGCTCCGACTTAGACATTTGTCGTGGCGTTGTACCAATTTTCAATTCCCTTGTCACAGAAGGCAGCCGCCAGTCCTTTCCGTTAATTCTCTAAGCAGGTCTACAGCTCGTTGTCTGTGCCAAAATGTTGTCAGTTGCGGTCTGTATTTGTGGGTGATCAAAAACTTCCCATTGAAAATGCAGTAGGAAGATCTTCATTGCCCCTGCAGAGTGTAGCTGAGAATTGTCACGAAGAAGGAAAGGCGTGACAGTTGGGGTACGTGGGCTACATAGCTTCAGGCGAAATTTCTCACCAGACCCTCGTACTTGGCGGGAGACACTATTTTGTAGGTGCATTTACGCACTCACTGTGCGCTCAGAAATGAAAAGAGCGATGTGACGCGATCGACGGGCGTTCTACAGGCACTGCCCAACACCTCTGTGCAAAGCTTCATCGGATTTTTACAGTGGTTTCCATTTCGCGACCGATCCGAACTTACTTTCTGGATAGCCCTCGTATACGAACAAAGGAACCAGCCGTGAAACTGATACCAACTTTGCAAGCTAAGTGCTATTTATTTGCAAATATAATACATTTTCTCTTACTACATATTTACATGTTTAAACTTGGAGACAGTTACTACAGCATAGAATTTGTCCTTCGTTATATACCTATACGGGCTATAAGTATGAGTGTGCATCATAAGAGGAAACGCGAAGGAAGGGTCAATCCAGACACGTAGCACACAGGCACCGTCGGGTTTTGCAGAGGGTGGTAGTAAAAAATCGCATGAAACCAGCGGAAGCAATCACTCGCGATCTCCAAAGTGCTGCCAACAGTCCAACTAGCACAATATCTGTCCGTAAGTAGTCAAACAGAATACAGTACAGTTGTCGAGGAGCCACTCACAAGCCACACATTTTCTTCTAGACAGTCCAAAGCGAAGCTTCAGGTGATATAAAGAGCGACGTCGCTGTACAGTGGATGACTGGAAACGAGTACGTTGGCGAATGGCTGAAGAATGTCATCTGCCATCACGTGCCAACAGTGAACTACGAACACTGTGATGTGATGGAATGGGGATATTTTTCGTGGGTAGTGTGTGGTCCCCTTAATGCGCTAGAGAAAACTCTTAATGTGGAAAGGTATGAAATTTTACAGCACTGTGCACTGGGTACAGTAGAGAGACAATCGATGATAGTAAGAATTTGCAGAACGACCTGCTGAGAATTGATGAATGGTGCAGACTCTAGCGTTTGAACCTGAACGTAAATAAACGTAACACATTGCACATACATAGGAAAAGAGATCCACTACAGTACAGTTACAGTAGTGATGACAAACAGCTGGAAACAGCGTCTACCGTAAAATATCTGGGCGTAACTATCCAGAGCGATCTTAAGTGGAATGACCACATAAAACAGATAGTGAGAAAAGCACATACCAGACTAAGATTCATAGGAAGAATCTTAAGGAAATATAACACATCCACGAAAGAAGTGACTTATAAGGCACTTGTTCGTCCGATTCTTGAGTATTGTTCATCTATCTGGGGTCCCTACCATGTCGGACTGATAGAGGAGATAGAGAAGATCCAACGAAGAGCGGTGCGTTTCGTCACGAGTCGTTTAGCTGGCAAGAGAGCGTTACGGAGATGCTAAAGAAACTCCACTGGCAGACGTTACAAGTGAGGCGTTGTGCATGACGGAGAGATTTACTGTTGAAATTTCGGGACAGCACTTTTCAGGAGGAGTCGGACAACATATCACTTGCCCCCCACATACATCTCGAGTATTGACTACGAGGAGAAAATTCGAGAAATTGAGCCAATGCAGAGGCTTACCGATATTCTTCCAAGGCACTATTCGCGAGTGGAACAGGGTTGGAGGGATCAGACAGTGGTACCGAAAGTATCCTCCGCCACATACCATTAGGTAGCTTGCGGAGTATGATGTAGATGTAGATTGATTGTGTCTGCATGACAACTGATCTTGTCATAAATCAGCGTCAGCGAGGCAGTCGTTTGTGGAAAGCAACATTCCTAAAATGGACTGGCCTAAACGAAGTTCCGACTTGAACCAAATGGAACACTTTAGGACGAGTTAGAAAGTCGAATTTGTTCCAGACCCTAGGGTACAATATCACTTCCTTCTCTGGTCTTCTCTGCTTTCGCTCTTGACGAAGAACAGGCTACACCATTCCTCCACAGACATTCACACACGTTGTGAAAGTGTTACCAGCTGTGTTCAAGCCGTCATAAAGACGAAGGGTGAACACATCCCATATTAATGTCCACTAATAGGTGTTTGGATACTTCATATCGGGTACTATACATCCATGCAGAGTGAGGATGGACATACACTATGTGTGTTTCACGCGATTACTGGTTCAAAGACGTCGGGTGAACTAGTGTGGACCCGCGCTAATACGTGTAAACATGAATGTCGACAACATCGGTTAATACAAAGAGGTAGTTGGGACGTACTTGGCTGAGGTGTCCGCCGTCAAAGTACGCTTCGAGCCCGTGAGCTGTCACGCCTCGTCGCGTCCCGTGACGCCCGCATCACGGCCGTGACAAAGTGCTGTGACGCGTGCGCCACGGTCGACGCACGCGAAGTTCTCTGCTAGCACGCATATCGTTTCTGGCTACTTCTGGAAAACTACCCACGCTGGCCGTACAAAGCTGCTGCTGACTCAGGTCTAACCCTGAAGTTTCTTATAGTACCTCTATGACGTCGGGGCTAATTTCCAAATATCTTGGAATTGGAGATTGACTGATTAACGTGCTTAAATCACCCAAGTCCATAGCATTGTTGTCCTTCTGAGAATTAATATTTATATCGTTTAATTTTAGCTGTGAGATGCAAAGTGATGTTTCTACAACTGTTCACACTTTACAAATTAATACACTACTGGTCATTAAAATTGCAGATGATAAACGTGTATTCATTGGAGGAATATACTTCAACTGTCATGTGATTACATTTTCACGCAATTTGGGTGCATAGATCCTGAGAAATCAGTACCCAGAACAACCACCTTGATACGCCTGGGCATTGAGTCAAACAGAGCTGGGATGGCGTGTACAGGTATAGCTGCCCATGCAGCTATAACACGATACCACAGTTCATCAAGAGTAGTGACTGGCGTATTGTGACGAGCCAGTTGCTCGGCCATCATTGACCAGACGTTTTCAAGATCTGGAGAATGTGCTGCCAGGGCAGCAGTCGAATATTTTCTGTATCCAGAAAGGCCCGTACAAGACCTGCAACATGCGGTAGTGCATTTTCCTGCTGAAATGTGGGGTTTCGGAGGGATCGAATGAAGGGTACAGCCACGGGTCGTAACACATCTGAAATGTAACGTCCACTGTTCAAAGTGCCGTCAATGCGAACAAGAGGTGACCGACACGTGTAACCAATGGCACCCCATCCCATCACGCCGGGTATAAGCCAGTATGGCGATGACGAATACACGCTTCCAATGTACGTTCGCCGCGATGTCGCCAAACACGGATGCGACCAACATGATTCTGTTAACAGAACCTGGATTCATCCGAAAAATGACGTTTTGCCATTCGTTCACCCAGGTTCGTCGTTTAGTACACCATCACAGCCGCTCCTGTCTGTGATGCAGCGTCAAGGGTAACCGCAGCCATAGTCTCCGAGCTGATAGTCCACGCTGCTGCAAACGTCGTCGAACTGTTCGTGCAGATGGTTGTTGTCTTGCAAACGTCCCCATCTGTTGACTCAGGGATCGAGACATGGCTGCACGAACCGTTACAGCCATGGGGATAAGATGCCTGTCATCTCCACTGCTAGTTACACGAGGCCGTTGGGATCCAGCACGGCGTTCCGTATTACCCTCCTGAACCCACCGATTCCATATTCTGCTAACAGTCACTTGATCTCGACCAACGCGAGCAGCAATGTCGTGATACGATAAACCGCATTCGCGATAGGCTACAATCCGACCTTTATCATGGTTGGAAACGTGATGGTACGCGTTTCTCCTCCTTACACGAGGCATCACAACAACGTTTCACCAGGTAACGCCGGTCAACTGCTGTTTGTGTATGAGAAATCGGTTGGAAACTTTCCTCATGTCAGCGCGATGTATGTGTCTCCACCGGCGCCAACCTTGTGGAATTCTCTGAAAAGCTAATCATTTGCATATCACAGCATCTTCTTCCTGTCGATTAAATTTCGCGTCTGTAGCACGTCATCTTCGTGGTGTAGTAATTTTAAAGGCCAGTAGTGTACTTTAACGCATCCAAGTGCGAGGATATGACATCTTCGTGCCGTACGAGAATGGCTGATTATGAGTTATTGATAGATGGATTTACTGGCCTCCTGACATTCAGATGTTGCTAGAATATATTGCGTTGTTTGTGACCGTTACTACTGTACTCGTTCTGTTACGGCATTATGCATGAACGCAACCTCATATCCGAATGATGCTGGCCACGTCAACGAACTGTTTATTTAAAATAAACTAGTGCCCTACGCAGGGAACTGGTTTCATTTAACAAACACTATTCTTAGCCCTAAACTACTAAATACGATTAAGTGTTTGTAACGTACACCTTCGACTGAACATCATAGTTTGTTCTGTTCATTTGGGGGAAGGGCGGACTAAAGAATACTTTCTGCATAAAGGCAATCTTGTGACTTTGTACTGTCTGCATTGGTGTACCCAAAGGACAATAAAAAACAAACATCTGCTTGTAACAGATTTAATAAATGACCATAGACAGACTGTACATGAACTAACAGTAGATCGTGGGCTTTTTGATTGTGAACTTTTTGTTCTGGTGTTTTAAGTGTGCGGACACCTGTAATTAACAGCGCTGAAGAAATTTCGCTGAAGGTGGAAAAATACGTTTAGTTGGTCTCCCAGTGGATGTCGAGGATAATGTACAGAAGTTGTTGATGGATCAAGACGTTAGAATTCCGATGAATACATTACTCTACACAAGTCCAGATTTGGGATATAGCGATTATACGGTAATGGATCAATACCGATAGTAGGACGAGGTAAAGCAAAAAGGAGTTCAGAATTGTAAAGATGTGTTTCGCGCGCTGCTTTTTACGTAAAAGACGATTATTCCACTGTTCATTAAAATTTTAAATAACCTGTTTCAGAATGACGTATTGCATCACAACCCATATCAGAGCCTCTGTAGTCGCTTTCCTAAATAGAAAACACCATTGCCACGAGTAATAGCGTGTTTTGTATGTTGGTATAATCATATTAATTCATCGTCTTTCGTAAAATGATAAGCGTCACCTTGGCCTTAGATGTCAGGTAATCTTCGAAGAGCAACGATCTTACAGCGGAAGACAGAAATAATTAACCTGATACAGTGAGGATGTGGCATCCACTATGGAATATCCCATGGTCGAAAGTCATTTGGGAAGGGGGGGGGGGGGGATCGCAAACATTAACATTTTTATTTGATGGCGGCCCACAACGACTGCATCTCTTGTATCCATCTCATGATTTAAAGTAGAACCCAACGCCCAAGATCCTGTGTTCGATAAATTCCAATCTCTGTCTCCCCTTCAGTTTCTGCCCACCACGGCTCCCTCTAATGCCACGTAAATTATTCGTTTATGGTGTCGTAACGCATTTTAACTAATTTACTCTTATTTTCAGATAGAATGTCAGTGCTATCTGCGAACCTTAGCATTGCAGTCTCAGAAATGTTAGGATAAAATTTGGTGTCACTTTCTTGAACTACTCTGCAGTATTCATTTTAAATGGCAGAGGTAACAAACTGCAACTTCATTGTTTTCATTACAGCATCAACACAGTTTCTGTTGATACACTCTATGCCTCCTCTGTACCTGTAGCTGTTTCACTACAGGGATTTGCTTTCCCATCCCTGCTCCGCATTCAATGACACCGTCGTTTTCGCAGTTTTAATATTTCAAATTTATTATTTAATATTATAACGCTGAGATTTACTTTGGGTCCAGAAATATGAAAGTGAACCTTCCTTCAGTTATTAAATGTTACTATTAAGCACTTTCCCTCAATTTTTTCTGAGTGGATTCATCACTGTCAAATAACCCGGCGCACAGTAATTTTTAGTATAATTCCATAAAAGTATTTAGAGGCTGAAAATAAATTTAGCAGTAATTGTATTGAACTGATACTATTTTAAAATAACAATTTACGTTGAAGAGGCAATCTTAGAAGACCTTTGGTGTAACAGTGTAATTTAGATTCGTACCAAGCAAAGAATATTTGAAGTGGAGCTATTATGAGGGGCAGTCAAATGAAAACCGGACGCCCGTCACAACAGGACCATGGAACGGCTCCATTCAAAAGCAATCACCACTCGTGTTAAGACACTTATCGCACTGGGAGCCGAGACGGTCAATTTCTGTTTCGTAGAGTGCGGTCAGCCGCTGACGGACCCACAACGGCACTTTTCGTCCTCCTGCAAGCGATGTCCACTCATGTCATTCTTGAGGTCGCCAAAGATGTGAAAATCACACAGTGAAAGATACGGGCTTTACGGGGGATGTTGCAGCGTTTCCCAAACAAATAGCCTTCGACCAATTGGCAGTATGGGGGCGGGCGTTGTCGTGCAAGAGGATGATTCCATGTGACAGCCGGAGGGCAAACGGCAAAACCAACAGCGGTTAGCCACCACAGCTCCTGAATAAAGTCAGGAAACTTATGAATAAAATACATGTTTGTCCGTCAGTTGCAGCCGTCCGTTGTGACCGAGCGGTTCTAGGCGCTTCAGTCCGGAACAGCGCTGCTGCTACGGTCGCAGGTTCGGATCCTGCCTCGGGCATGGATGTGTGTGATGTCCTCAGGTAAGTTATGTTTAAGTAGTTCTAAGTCCAGGGGACTGATGACCTCAGATGTTAAGTCGCATAGTGCTTAGAGCCATTTGAACCATTTGAACCACCAGCTGCTCTTTTCTTTAAAACCCAAATATCGACCAGTTTCAGTCACAGAACATCTTCGCGGACTAGGCTTATAACAGTTTAAGCCCAACATCACATCTGTCACTACTTAGTTGTTGCGATGTTGTGGCTAAAACTGTTTTAACCCTTTAACCCAAATCTGTGAAGATGGTCTGTGACTAACTTTGGGCAAAAAAAAAGGCTGATGATCAAACATGTGTTCTACACATTTTTTGACGGCTATTAATAGCTACTTTCCAAAGAAAATGTTCCAAATACTTAAGCCGACCGATACTGGACGACTCTCTCCCTACTTAAGAGCATTCTTCACACTCACTCACTGGTCATACTGGACTCGAGAGTCCATTACCGCAGCAACGTATTTTCGACATCTGTCCGTGTCTTGTGCTATTTCCTTCCATTCAATACCTAGGTTCCTTAAATCAGCCTTCACGTTGTCCTCCCATCTACGCCTCGGTCTCCCCACAGGACGTTTTCCTTCTAGGTGCCCTACCAGTACTCTGTGCGCTGCCCTGCCCTCATCCACTCGAGCTACGTGACCCGCCCATCGCAGCCTACGTGATTTAATAATACTGATTATGCCAGGGCTTCAATAGAGTTCGTGAACCTCTTCGTTATGCAGTTTTCGCCACACTCCGCTAATGTCATCCCTTTTTGCTCCGAAAATTTTCCTCAAAATTTTGTTTTCAAATACTCGAAACGGCTTTTCAGTTTGCACAGTGAGAGACCAAGTCTCACACCGATACAGCATAACTGGTAGAATAATAGTTTTGTATATTCTAAACATTAAATTCCTAGACAATATCCGTGATGAAAGTAATCTATTCAGTGAGAAGTAGCACGCATTTCCCTCCTGTAATCTCTTCTTAGTAACCCGTGGTCTAGGGGTAGCGTCTTTAATCAAAAACGTCTTCGGTCCCGGGTTCGATCCCCGCCACTGCCTAAATTTTGATAAATAATCACCATTGGCGGCCGAACGCTTCCGGCATAAGAAGTCAGCCTCATTCTGCCAACGGCCTTGTCAAAGAGGGCGGAGCAGCGGATAGAGGTTCAGGGCACTCTCTTGTCCTAGGGGTGGGAAATTGCCCCTAAAGGCGGAAGAATCAGCAATGATCAACGACGAGAGGATGCAGAAGGCAATGGAAACCACTGCATTAAAGACACGTAACGTGTATCCACAGGACATGTGGCCTGTAATTGAAGAAGTGCCATGATGATCTCTCCATTGGCAAAAGATTCCGGAATAGTCCCCCATTCGGATCTCCGGGAGGGGACTGCCAAGGGGGAGGTTACCATGAGAAAAAGATTGAATAATCAACGAAAGGATAACGTTCTACGAGTTGGGGCGTGGAATGTCAGAAGCTTGAACGTGGTAGGGAAACTAGAAAATCTGAAAAGGGAAATGCAAAGGCTCAATCTAGATATAGTAGGGCTCAGTGAAGTGAAGTGGAAAGAAGACAAGGATTTCTGCTCAGATTAGTATCGGGTAATATCAACAGCAGCAGAAAATGGTATAACAGGTGTAGGATTCGTTATGAATAGGAAGGTAGGGCAGAGGGTGTGTTACTGTGAACAGTTCAGTGACCGGGCTGTTCTAATCGGAATCGACAGCAGACCAACACCGACAACGATAGTTCAGGTACACATGCCAACTTCGCAAGCTGAAGATGAACAGATAGAGAAAGTGTATGAGGATATTGAAAGGGTAATGCAGTATGTAAAGGGGGACGAAAATCTAATAGTCATGGGCGATTGGAATGCAGTTGTAGGGGAAGGAGTAGAAGAAAAGGTTACAGGAGAATATGGGCTTGGGACAAGGAATGAAAGAGGAGAAAGACTAATTGAGTTCTGTAACAAGTTTCAGCTAGTAATAGCGAATACCCTGTTCAAGAATCACAAGAGGAGGAGGTATACTTGGAAAAGGCCGGGAGATACGGGAAGATTTCAATTAGATTACATCATGGTCAGACAGAGATTCCGAAATCAGATACTGGATTGTAAGGCGTACCCAGGAGCAGATATAGACTCAGATCACAATATAGTAGTGATGAAGAGTAGGCTGAAGTTCAAGACATTAGTCAGGAAGAATCAATACGCAAAGAAGTGGGATACGGAAGTACTAAGGAATGATGAGATACGTTTGAAGTTCTCTAACGCTATAGATACAGCAATAAGGAATAGCGCAGTAGGCAGTACAGTTGAAGAGGAATGGACATCTCTAAAAAGGGCCATCACAGAAGTTGGGAAGGAAAACATAGGTACAAAGAAGGTAGCTGTGAAGAAACCATGAGTAACAGAAGAAATACTTCAGTTGATTGATGAAAGGAGGAAGTACAAACATGTTCCGGGAAAATCAGGAATACAGAAATACACGTCACTGAGGAATGAAATAAATAGGAAGTGCAGGGAAGCTAAGACGAAATGGTTGCAGGAAAAACGTGAAGACATCGAAAAAGATATGATTGCCGGAAGGACAGACTCAGCATACAGGAAAGTCAAAACAACCTTTTGTGACATTAAAAGCAACGGGGTAACATTAATAGTGCAACGGGAATTCCACTGTTAAATGCAGAGGAGAGAGCAGATAGGTGGAAAGAATACATTGAAAGCCTCTATGAGGGTGAAGATTTGTCTGATGTGATACACTCCTGGAAATTGAAATAAGAACACCGTGAATTCATTGTCCCAGGAAGGGGAAACTTTATTGACACATTCCTGGGGGTCAGATACATCACATGATCACACTGACAGAACCACAGGCACATAGACACAGGCAACAGAGCATGCACAATGTCGGCACTAGTACAGTGTATATCCACCTTTCGCAGCAATGCAGGCTGCTATTCTCCCATGGAGACGATCGTAGAGATGCTGGATGTAGTCCTGTGGAACGGCTTGCCATGCCATTTCCACCTGGCGCCTCAGTTGGACAGCGTTCGTGCTGGACGTGCAGACCGCGCGAGACGACGCTTCATCCAGTCCCAAACATGCTCAATGGGGGACAGGTCCGGAGATCTTGCTGGCCAGGGTAGTTGACTTACACCTTCTAGAGCACGTTGGGTGGCACGGGATACATGCGGACGTGCATTGTCCTGTTGGAACAGCAAGTTCCCTTGCCGGTCTAGGAATGGTAGAACGATGGGTTCGATGACGGTTTGGATGTACCGTGCACTATTCAGTGTCCCCTCGACGATCACCAGTGGTGTACGGCCAGTGTAGGAGATCGCTCCCCACACCATGATGCCGGGTGTTGGCCCTGTGTGCCTCGGTCGTATGCAGTCCTGATTGTGGCGCTCACCTGCACGGCGCCAAACACGCATACGACCATCATTGGCACCAAGGCAGAGGCGACTCTCATCGCTGAAGACGACACGTCTCCATTCGTCCCTCCATTCACGCCTGTCGCGACACCACTGGAGGCGGGCTGCACGATGTTGGGGCGTGAGCGGAAGACGGCCTAACGGTGTGCGGGACCGTAGCCCAGCTTCATGGAGACGGTTGCGAATGGTCCTCGCCGATACTCCAGGAGCAACAGTGTCCCTAATTTGCTGGGAAGTGGCGGTGCGGTCCCCTACGGCACTGCGTAGGATCCTACGGTCTTGGCGTGCATCCGTGCGTCGCTGCGGTCCGGTCCCAGGTCGACGGGCACGTGCACCTTCCGTCGACCACTGGCGACAAGATCGATGTACTGTGGAGACCTCACGCCCCACGTGTTGAGCAATTCGGCGGTACGTCCACCCGGCCTCCCGCATGCCCACTATACGCCCTCGCTCAAAGTCCGTCAACTGCACATACGGTTCACGTCCACGCTGTCGCGGCATGCTACCAGTGTTAAAGACTGCGATGGAGCTCCGTATGCCACGGCAAACTGGCTGACACTGACGGCGGCGGTGCACAAATGCTGCGCAGCTAGCGCCATTCGACGGCCAACATCGCGGTTCCTGGTGTGTCCGCTGTGCCGTGCGTGTGATCATTGCTTGTGCAGCCCTCTCGCAGTGTCCGGAGCAAGTATGGTGGGTCTGACACACCGGTGTCAATGTGTTCTTTTTTCCATTTCCAGGAGTGTAGAAGAAGAAACAGGAGTCGATTTAGAAGAGATAGGGGATCCAGTATTAGAATCGGAATTTAAAAGAGCTTTGGAGGACTTACGGTCAAATAAGGCAGAAGGGATAGATAACATTCCATCAGAATTTCTAAAATCATTGGGGGAAGTGGCAACAAAACGACTATTCACGTTGGTGTGTAGAATATATGAGTTTGGCGACATACCATCTGACTTTCGGAAAAGCATCATCCACACAATTCCGAAGACGGTAAGAGCTGACAAGTGCGAGAATTATCGCACAATCAGCTTAACAGCTCATGCATCGAAGCTGCTTGCAAGAATAATATACAGAAGAATGGAAAAGAAATTTGAGAATGCGCTAGGTGACGATCAGTTTGGCTTTAGTAAAAAAGTAAAGGGACGAGAGAGGCAATTCTGACGTTACGGCTAATAATACAAGCAAGGCTAAAGAAAAATCAAGACACTTTCATAGGATTTGTCGACCTGGAAAAAGCGTTCGACAATATAAAATGGTGCAAGCTGTTCGAGATTCTGAAAAAAGTAGGGGTAAGCCATAGGGAGAGTCGGGTCATATACAATATGTACAACAACCATGAGGAAATAATAACAGTGGACTATCAAGAACGAAGTGCTCGTATTAAGAAGGGTGTAAGACAAGGCTGTAGCCTTTCGCCCCTACTCTTCAATCTGTACATCGAGGAAGCAATGATGGAAATAAAAGAAAGGTTCAGGAGTGGAATTAAAATACAAGGTGAAAGGATATCAATGATACGATTCGCTGGTGACTTTGCTATCCTGAGTGAAAGTGAAGAAAAATTAAATGATTTGCTGAACGGAATGGACAGTCTAATGAGTACACAGTATGGTTTGAGAGTAAATCGGAGAAAGACGAAGGTAATGAGAAGTAGTAGAAATGAGAACAGCGAGAAACTTAACATCAGGATTGATGGTCACGAAGTCAATGAAGTTAAGGAATTCTGCTACCTAGGCAGTAAAATAACCAATGACGGACGGAGCAAGGAGGACATCAAAAGCAGACTCGCTATGGCAAAAAAGGCATTTTTGTCCAAGAGAAGTCTATTAATATCAAATACCGGCCTTAATTTGAGGAAGAAATTTCTGAGGATATACGTCTGGAGTACAGCATTGTATGGTAGTGAAACATGGACTGTGGGAAAACCGGAACAGAAGAGAATCGAAGCATTTGAGATGTGGTGCTATAGACGAATGTTGAAAATTAGGTGGACTGATAAGGTAAGGAATGAGGAGGTTCTACGCAGAATCGGAGAGGAAAGGAATATGTGGAAAACATTGATAAGGAGAACGGACAAGATGATAGGACATCTGCTAAGACGTGAGGGAATGACTTCCATGCTACTAGAGGGAGCTGTAGAGGGCAAAAACTGTAGAGGAAGACAGAGATTGGAATACGTCAAGCAAATAATTGAGGACGTAGGTTGCAAGTGCTACTCTGAGATGAAGAGGTTAGCACAGGAAAGGAATTCGTGGCGGGCCGCATCAAACCAGTCAGTAGACTGATGACCAAAAAAAAAATCTCTTCTTCAGTTCGGATTCAATCTCATTTCTTGAAGTGATGTCCACGCCTAGATACTTAAATGTGTTCACTTTTTCAAACTGCATGTCTCCAACTCTTAACATTTCCTGATCTACTGCTGTTGTCATTCTAGTAGTAGCCAGGTATTTAGTTTTGTCTTCACTTATCCTTAGACCTACATCTTCATAAGCATTCGCATTTGCTGTTACAGATTCTTTCCTATCGCTAATGATGTTTAGATCATCTGCATACCCTAATATCTTAATATTTCCATTTAACTCCATACGCTCTGAATTATCTGCTGCCATTCGTACAATATATTCTAGGACTAAATTAAAAAGTAGCGGAGACAGGGAATCTCCCCGCTTAAGTCCGTTCTTTATTACAAATTCTTCTGACTCCAATTTCCCCACGCGTACTCTAACTTTTGTGTTTTTCAAACTCGCTTCTATAAGTCTAACATACTTCTTTGGTATTCCAAGTTCCAGAAGAATCATATGCTTTTGTAAATTCTATGAAAAGATTATGAACTGGTTTATTGTATTCCCATTTCTTTTCCAAAATTTTACGCAGGGTGAATATTTGGTCTATAGTTGATCTGTTCCTCCGAAAGCCAGCTTGGTAATACCCCACAATTTCATCTGCATATGGTGTAAGCCTGCTTAGCAGAACATTCGAGAAAATTTTGGAACATACTGGTAATAGCGACGTCCCTCTATAATTACTACAATCCATTTTGTCGCCCTTCTTAAAAATTGGGATCAGAATCGACTCCTGCCACTCTTCAGGTATCAACTCTGAGATCCATACTTTAAAAAAATGGTTCAAATGGCTCTGAGCACTATGTGACTTAACTTCTGAGGTCATCAGTCCCCTAGAACTTAGAACTACTTAAACCTAACTAACCTAAGGGCATCACACACATCCATGCCCGAGGCAGGATTCGAACCTGCGAGCGTAGCGGTCGCACAGTTCCAGACTGTACTGCCTAGAACCGCTCGCCACACCGGCCGGCTCCATACTTTAGTTATCACCTTGTGAACTACTTCTAACAGGGGAACCTCCCCATCGCACCCCCCTCAGATTTAGTTATAAGTTGGCACAATGGATAGGTCTTGAAAAACTGAACACAGATCAATCGAGAAAATAGGAAGAAGTCATGTGGAACTATGAAAAGAATAAGCAAAATATACAAACGGAGTAATCCATGGGCAAGATATGCAACATCAAGGAGAAAGTGAGCTCAGGAGCGCCGTGGTCCAGCCGGCACGGTAGCTCAGCGTGTTCGGTCAGAGGGTTAGCAGCCCTCTGTGATAAAAAAAACTGAGTTAACCCGTCAAAGACGAACTTAAACGGATGTCTTACGACGTCCGCCTCGAGCACATACAACAAACGAAAGCGAACAAAATGAGAATTAAAAAAAAAAAAAAAAAGTTGTTAGCGTGAGCAGCTGCGGAACGAGAGGTGATTGGTTCAAGCCTCCCCTCGCGTGAAAAGTTTAATTTTTTTTATTTTCAGACACTTATTATCTGTCCGTCCGATGCGAGGTAACTGCGCCGTAGTATGCGGACGCTACACCTAAACACTTTTTTGGAAGTGATTATCATATCCACAAGAAAACCTAAATCGGGCAAGGTAGAAGAATGTTTTTACCCATTCGCCAAGTGTATAAGTTAGGTGGGTCGACAACATATGCCTGTCATGTGACGCACATGCCGTCACCAGTGTCGTATAGAATATATCAGACGTGATTTTCTGTGGAGGAATCGGTTGACCTATGACCTTGCGATCAAATGTTTTCGGTTCCCATTGGAGAGGCACGTCCTTTCGTCTACTAATCGCACGGTTTTGCGGTGCGGTAGCAAAACACAGACACTAAACTTATTTCAGTGAACAGAGACGTCAATGAACGAACGGACAGATCATAACTTTGCGAAAATAATGGAGCTAAAGTTTTCACTCGAGGGAAGGCTTGAACGAAGGACCTCTCGTTCCGCAGCTGCTGACGCTAACCACTTTTTTTTTTTTCGTTTTCGTTCGTTGTACCTGCTCTGGGCGGACGTCGAAAGACATCCGTTTTAGTTCGTTGTTAACCATTCACTCAGTTTTTTTTTATTACAGAGGGTAACTAGCCCTCTGACCGAACACGCTGAGCTACCGTGCCGGCGCCACGGGACCACGGCGCTCCTGAGCTCAGACCACCCTTGATGTTGCCTATCTTGCCCATGGACTACTCAGTTTGTATGTTTTGCTTATTTTTTTCATAGTTCCACACAACGTCTTCCTGTTTTCTCGATTGATTTTTCAAGGCCTATCCACTGTGCCAACTTATAACTAAATCTGAGGGGGTTGCGATGGGGAGGTTCCCTTGTAAGAGCATTCTTAGTAACGTAAATAGAGCATTCTTAGTAACGTAAATAGTATTTAAGTGTTCCTTATTCTTTGATACCTGAACATGGGCAATAGCAGCTGGATAAGCGTGGCAAATATATGCATTTTATGACATTGGTGAATTCATAAGCATATAAATAACCTTGACTGTAACAGTGAGAGGAACCAGGTACTGAAAATATGGCAAATGATTAAAATACTTGCAACTTTAATCAGCGAGATTATAAACGTTAAGAAAAAATATTAATGTACAGTGGTGTTACGGGAGGCGTCTTGCAGAATCCTAGCTGGAAGATAAACAGTGGCTCAGACCATTGGCGCCGCAGCCGTGTTAGGAGTGGCTGGGGAAGAGGGCGCCAGGCGGACGCTTTTAATTAAGTCCAGGCGCACCCTGAATGCGGCCGCAATTCCAGGCAGCCATCCAAGATTGGCTTTCCTCCCCTCTCTCTCTCTCTCTCTCTCTCTCTCTGTCTCCAGTGGCGGGCGTGCCGATAAGCCGTGGTGCAGTTCGATCAGTCGTCTTAGCTCTCATACCTAAGCAGAAGCGTAACCCCTGCAGGTGATACGTGAGGTACCCATAAAATTTTAATTATCACCTCGAAAAAAATAGTTACATAATCAGTTTTTTTAAACCCAGCCCCACAGTAGCGTAGCACGCCACTAGAGCGCAGCCCAGTGACAAAGTGGAGAACCGTGCAGCAATCAGTTTCCTGAATTTAAGGGGAACATAGCTGCAACAACAGTGTTTGGGCCGCGCAGACGCCTTAGATGTTGACAAACAAATTTGAATGATGATCACAGAATACGCAGAGCATCTCTCTGTGATAGACCAGAAATCGGGAGAGAAGTCGGAGACCGGAATATCACAATCGTAGCGATGGTGGAAACACGAAATATTGGCCATGTTCGAGTAGGACTCGTCTACCTATGGTTCTGTACAAACTTAAAAACGTATACATTTCGTCCATTCCGTAAATCGAGACGGTCTTAATTTTAAGTTTTGAAGTCGGATGAATAAGACAAAGTAGTATTTTTTTCGTGTGACATAATTACAGATTAACAGTTTTCTGACTTTTTCCCTTTACTTGTAGTATGAAACGTTGCTGTTGCCAACTTCGTTTATTCTAGGCCAACGGAATGTACCCCACAGATTTCGGTGAGTGAGTTTGCGAGTATCAAAATACGTGACATAACTGGCTATATCAATCGACTGCACTGACTTACAAGATAACGTTTATTATACCACTAAGGAACGTTAGACCTTAGTATGTGACATAAATCTCAATTTGATCCGTCCACCCATTCCTGAGGAGAAAGGGTCTCAAATTTTTTTCCTTTAGGTTTCTCATGAAATCTTCCCTGTTACCAGATTTCATGATTCTAGCTCAACCAGAAGTACCATACAAGTTTTGATGAGTAAGTTTGCGAGTATCTAAATATACGACATAAATGGCCGTATATTTTGACTTAAAAGCTTCAGTGTTTTACACCACCAAGGAACCGCAGACTTCAGTACGTTACACACATTTCAACGTAATATGTCTACCGGTTCCTGAGAAGAAGAAAAGAAAGTGTTTTTAACAGTTTGACTAACGGTCAGGAAAATTATGCTGTAAGGGCTCCATTTTTAGATACGGAACCCTAAAAAACATTCATACATCAGTTTCCATCACCTTGTACGACAGTTTAAATATAAAAAAAGGTTGCCGCCCGCCGGGTTCCATGAAAGATCGCATCCACTATAAAAGCCCGCCGAATCGAGGAGGCAGCAGAAATGTTGCAGCTGTCAGACCAGCGTGATCCACCAAATCTTCATTGACGAATGAAGAACTGGGCCAAGCAAACAGTCTGAGCACGTGAATTCGCAGCCTCCGAGAAATATGTTAATACGGTCTTTGGGTTATTCCGAATTACGATGCAATGTTCCTTCGGAGATGCAAGCCTGTGCGAAGGAACAGGCACTGAGGTGTCTGTAGCCGTTATGAAATATACATATGAATATACTAGTGTGGGCTGTAAACTGGGTCTGGTCGTGGGTCGTGCTCGTGCCAGATGGTAAGGCGTTCGAGACCCGTTTCAGCATAAATTTTCATTGTCGCCAATCCATTATCCGCATTCGCAACTGCGAATACATTTAATGCCTTTGAATAATGTCAGTATGTAACAGTTATCGAGCAAGTTGATGCTGAGTGTTGTTTTGGAACTGCCGTGGTGTGGTGCTAACAGGTTACGGTCATAAAGGACAAACCGTCACAGCAGCCTACGGCAGAAATCACCTGACAAGGTTACGGGATATTGTCAAGATGAAGCGTCCCAGTCAAGTTGTCGAGGGGGTGGTTTCGCTCCACGACGACGCTCTAGTTCATTCGTCACAGAACACAGCCTCACGTACTGCTGCTTTCGGCTACCAAATTTTTCCTCAAGCCCCACTTGCTGACACGATGCTGTGTGCGAGCAAGCCACTTCATTAAGCAGCAACTTTCGGCAGTAACGGGTTCTCTTCCTACCACATGCTTGACGCGAAGTAAATATGACGAATACAGCAGCTTTATGTGTGATTATGTACAGAAGAATAGAGCAGGTACTGTCGCGGTCTTATGCTGACAGAAGCATTTTCTGTGTGCCCATTTTTGTTTAAATAACAATACATTTATTCCGTTACTCTTAGAAATTCATCATAGATGTATATTCATTATCAGTCCGTTGCGTCTGTATATTCAACATTAGTCACATGTGCATAAATCATCATTAGTCATACGTGCGTAAATATCAATTCTAATCTGTTGCACTTTAGGATTTACTTTGTTGAAACAAAAAGTAAAGCAAGTAGTCACCCACATACACGACTGCAAACCCTTAAAACTTTTCAGCATATGCGCCCTGAGGTGTTCGAATTATGGGGGCAAGCGATGCAAGTGCCCCCTATCAAATAGTTCAAATGGCTCTGATTACTATGGGACTTAACATGTGAGGTCATCAGTCCCCTAGAACTTAGAACTACTTAAACCTAACTAACCTAAGGACATCACACACATCCATGCCCGAAGCAGGACTCGAACCTGCGACCGTAGTGGTCGCGTGGTTCCAGACTGAAGCGCCTAGAACCGCTCGGCCACTCCGGCCGGCTGTCCCCCTATCAACTTGTCACGTAGAGGACGATTTTGAAAATAGAAACTAAATTACTGTTTATCAAAAGATGAGCTCAGGTACTGTCTTGTGTAGATGCGAATGCTGCCGACCTGATATGACTCAAGTGAAGGGTTACGATATGAAACTCGTGCACTGCAAGCGGCAGCTGCGACCTGAGCGCAGGTGTTCCTGTTTGTTTGTTTGGGGGAGGAGTGGCGCCTGTGCGGCGGCTTTTGCGTCGCCAGCTGGGCAGGTCGCCTTTAACGCTGGCACACTTACCTGGCCGTCGCAGTGGCGAAAGCGTGCTTCCATTCCATTCCACTCCCGGCTTCGCTTTTCCTGGGACCAGTCGGCCATAACTCTCACTGTGCCCAGCTAAAGTCGTTCAGAGATCCAAATCTGTAGTACAATTTCTGCCGCACCCAGATTAAAGTGAAAGTTTATTTTTTTTTTTTTTTTCAACAACGCAAATCTCATCTAAAGATGTATCGTCTGTCTCTGCACGCGCAGTCCGCAAGCCACTACCGTATACAGTGCGTGGCGGAGGGTACATCCTACCAGTGTCCTACTGCACTCACGTGTTGAGCGAAGGGATTTATGTTTTCAGACAGAAGCGACGAATGAAAATATTTACCAAGACCGAGGTTCGAACACACGTTTAGATGCACTAATGACTATCCTAGATGCCTCTCTCCTCAATGGCTCTGAGCACTATGGGACTTAACATCTATGGCCATCAGTCCCCTAGAACTTAGAATTACTTAAACCTAACTAACCTAAGGACAGCACACAACACCCAGTCATCACGAGGCAGAGAAAATCCGTGACCCCGCCGGGAATCGAACCCAGGAATCTCTCCTCAATCCAAAATCCTTTCCACGCCTCTGCCTACTTCATATTCCCCCTAAACCCGACCGAGCGAGGTGGCGCAGTGGTTAGCACACTGGACTCGCATTCGGGAGGACGACGGTTCAGTCTCGCGTCCGGCCATTCTGATTTAGGTTTTCTGTGATTTCCCTAAATCACTACAGGCAAATGCCGGGATGGTTCCTTTGAAAGGGCACGGCCGACTTCCTTCCTCGTCCTTCCCTAATCCGATGAGACCGATGACCTCGCTGTTTGCTCTCTTCCCCCAAAACAACCCAACCCTAAACCCGAAATGCATTGCGGAGGGTCTCCAACTGTATTGGAATAGCAACTCAGTATCGAACGAAACGGGGATTCCTGCCTGAATCCCAGGCTCAGGTGCTTTATTCAGAACTTCTAAGGCCTCAAACAACTATGATGTACATATGCAGACTGAAGCGACGAGTAAAAATTTATAACGAGACCAGTATTAGAACCTGGGTCTCTTGCATTCTAAACAGATGCGCTAACAACTACGCCACCCTGGCACAATCGCACTGCACAACTCCATCAACTACCCTAGCACATGGTGGGAGGCATGCAGGATATTCCCTGCAGTTGTGCAAAGCCACTGTGCCAGGGTGATGAAGTGGTTACCGCATCTGCCTAGTGAGTAGCAGACCTGGCTTCGAATCCTGGCCTTGGAAAATGCACAATTAAATGTCTCTGTAGGAGTCCTAATTCTCTCACCTTCAGGATCGCCATACGTCCCAATTGATCAGAATGTCCCAATTTTTCACTTTTCTTCCTGGTGTTCCAAAAGGCTCAATCATGACGCTACCTGTCTCGATTTTCAAGTGAGACAACTGAAGGTTTATATTTTACTGGTTCAATAAATTAATATGTATTAATATATATATAACATTTAAGCAATCGACAGCAGCTTACTTTCGGATTATGTCCAGTTTATTTGATTGCAGTTGGCAACAATATAATAACCATTATTCACTTGTTCATATTGTTGAGTAACTTGATTTCCATAAATTTGTTTACCGTTGCAGTGTTTGTGGGTGTTATTATATTCCGTGTTCTCATTGTTTTGTGATGTCAAAAGGGCAAATGCTCTTTTAGTGACGTAAACACAGAAATATGAGCTTTCATAAGAAGAGGCAACAAAGATGCGGAAAGATTCTGCAAACTTAGTTCCTGTTATTTTTATACTGAGTATGGTATACAATCTGACGCAAGTTATCATATAGAGATCCAAAAGCAGAGGTATCCCAGTTCAGAATCCACAACATTTTTTTTCTACCACTGAATTAACAACAGCATACCGAAAATATTACCATTTATATAAGTCACTTAATTGCACGACGGGGGGAGCAAGGACAAAGACCACAGCAATAATCAAACATATTCTTGCTCCTTGTTGTTCATCCATTTGCACAGCGCACTCGGAAAAAAACTCCGTTTTACGAAATAGCAATCGTAAAGCATTAAAGTTGTTTTCTATAGTATTTTGATGCAGGTTAAGGAATAAAAACTAAACTAATTAATCTGGATTCCATACAAAATGAAACGTTGGATACTACTTCCAACTTACGAATTTCAGCACTCATGGATCATAAAAATAAATTTAAAAAATTGTGTAGCATTTTGCAGCGACCATTACAACACAACTTTCAAAGGGGGGGGGGGGCGCTTAAAAACGAAATTGGGAGGAGTATTTTATGTAACACTGTTTCAACCACTACAGAAATTTTATTTGTTAATATCGAGTCAATTGTTGTGAGACTTTTTAACTGCTTTTTACATCTTCACAATAAGAACCAACAAACTTGCTAAATTTTGTGAATTTGTAGATACCTGCTATACAAAGCTTATCTCACACTCTGAAACGAGATGGCTGTCTTTAATGCTTGCAGCTGAGGGTATCTTGCAACCGTGGGAAGTTATGAAATCTTCTTTGTTGTCAAAGAAAAACCGCCAATGATCTTGGTACAGTTTTTCTGTGCTCCTTTAAGCGAGGCTTACTTTTAGGTTATTCACCATCAGTTGGGTTTGTTTAGTAAGCAAATATAGAAAATTAAGAGAAATGATATTATTGGGTTATTGAAAACATGATAATATCACTACAAGAGAGAGAAAACTGTTCTTATATGCATGAAAACTAAAGAAATATTAAAAAATCCAGAAAATCATTACTATTATCTAACCATTGAAAAATTTCAGAGTGACCTAAAAATACTTTATAAAACTGCCATTACTTATCGTACGAAATGGCCTCATTAATTATCAGGTGTTGACATTTATGAGTTGATGTATTGCCTAAATGAGTGAAAAGGGCAGACTCAGAGAGGACATAGGTTTATTTAAAAGGGAAAGTAGATATTCGTGAGTCAGCAGGTTTGATCAGTACGTGCATTTGAACAATTTTATTTCTTCAAAAGTTGAAGGAGATAATTGAAACTCAGTCCCATCACCCCAGAGCAAATGCCTGGAATTTTTCAGACGTGCAACGTTCACACTGAGAAGTCAGAATTGCTAAAGATATGCCAATATATGATTTCAGTTATAACAATTAATTTACATGTTGAGAGAATGCTTTCATTAATAGGAGCTTGTGGGCTGAGGAAAGAAATCGGCTGGATGTATCAACAATTGAGAGCAACTTACAGTATACTTATAACTTTCAAATGAGCTGTGCAGAGTTTTATAATTATGGAAGTAAACAAACTAATTTTATAAAAGATGTTAAATCATCTGAGAAGTTTGACTGATCCGTAAAATAATCTGTGTTAAATGTGTGTATGTAAGTAACTTGCGGTAAACTTTGTCCTTCTCGAATAAATTTATTTCGTTCGGTATTGACGCATATATTAATTTCTCCAGGCGTTTCAAGTACCTGCTCATCCTCACCTTATGACAGGATTTTCTGTGGATTTTGTCCGATTTTAACATCAACACTTATAGCAACCCTACTTATGTTATTACCATGATCTCTCTGTGAGAGATTTACAGCGGTGGACAATGAGTTCTTGTCACAGCGAATATAGCTTCTCTAAATTTATGCAGCAGCATTTCAGGGGAACAACTTTGGTTTTCTTCAAATGATTAAAAGATTGCCATTTAACTTCCCCAGATGTCTCTATTACACTTTTGCGTAGCCTATACTGATCTGTTAGAAACAGAGTAGTGACCTAGCAAAGGGTAAGAACCGAGGCCCAACTCCTGAACTGGAAAGTGGCTACATGGCAGAACGCCTGGAATAACAGTGAAATGAATAGAACAACTTACCAATTATTCCAGTGCATTCGAGAGAGCCTAGCGCTTGGTGATGTAAACCCCGGCCAGGGCGTGGTTCATTACTTAAGAGGAAACCTCCAGTATTCTGTTTACCCGCCCGGCGGATTTGTGTCGAGGTCCGGTGAACCGGCCAGTCTGTGGATGGTTTTTAGGTGGTTTTCCATCTGCCTTGGCGAATGCGGGCTGGTGCCCCTTATTCCGCCTCCGCTACACTGTGTCGGCGATTGATGCGTAAACAAGTTATCCACATACGTGTACGCCACCATTACTCTACCACGCAAACATAGGGGTTACACTCGTGTGGTGTGAGACGTTCCCTGGGGTGTCCACCGGGGGCCGAACCGCACAATAACCCTGGGTTCGGTGTGGGGCGGTGGAGGGGTGAAGAGGGCTGTGTGAGGTTGCGGACCACTGCGGCTGCGGCGGGGACGGAGCCTCTCTGTCTTTTCTGGGTCCCCGGTTAACGTAACACAACATCCTGTGAAACGTCCCCTTGGAAAAATTTATGTTTTACTGTGCTGGAAAACCTCAACGTTATTTGATTTTCAAACAGCTGAGCAGAACTGAACATACTCAGACATTTCTTCTCTTTACTTATTCTGATCATCACTAAACTGGCACACAATATTTTTATCGCAACGCAATCTGACTTTCAATAATCCCTACAAAAGAATGGCCCTGACTAACAATAACCTATACCTTTCATGAATCACTTACCTCACAAAAATCTTCGTTACTCGAGCCACTGCAATACAGCGAGCGCCAATACTGCCAGCTAAATAAAATACTCTAACTACTGAAGTCACTAAATACTGATAGGCATAGTTAGCAAATGAAAGATTTTGATAGAGAACAATGCATTTACCTTAATAGTGTTCAAAAGTCATATATATATATATCAGTTCATGATATTCAGTATTACAAATTTGCTCTTTCTGGTGGACACACGTCCAGATCGCCCGCTCTCAAAACTCCACCATCTCTCCCCCCACATCCACCACTGCTGGCGGCTCGCCTCCAACTGCGCAACACCACGCGCTGTTCACATACAACTGCCCAACACTACAATAGAGAATATTCCAACAATGCCAACCAGCCACAGACTGCACACACCACAGTCAGTGATTTTCATGTGGAGCGCTACGTGGCGATATCAACATAAAAACCTAAACAGCCTACTTACACCTGTTTACCTGTACAGGTTTAACACGAAAGACAATGACGTCCGTCCTTGTGATCATACGGGAACACCCGACCACATTCACTTTTACTTTAACGCCTATAAGGGAATTAGGGAACCAACGGATTCTGACCAACGTATAAGAATTAACGAATGGTGGGCAGTAGCGGACAATGTTGCTGACACTATTTCCCGTCACGAAGAAGACAAATTTACCAGATACGGCAAAATCCCTCCCACCCCGCATATCGTTACCATGGGAGCGTCAACGTAAATAACGAAGTCCTAGCGAGTACATCTAATGTTGTGGAAGAAGTGAATGAGAGTGCTGCATTAAAAATGTGTGTGTGCAGCCAGGATCACAGCGACACACGAGGCAAACCTGTAGTACCACATCAGTCCCACGTCGGCGTATCTTGCAGTTCCACCTCGGCGGCGGGGATGAGGAAATGCGCATCGAAGAGAGTTGCGTAACGCATTTAGTGTAAACCAGCCCCCAAAAAAGTCTCGACGTTCTCAGATTGTTTTCAAACACAAACAGTAAATAATAAAAACTAAAAAGCTATTACTATGGCAAAGGTGTGAACGATGATGCCGTTCAAGGGCATATTCAGACTTATACATACATTTTATGACGATTTTATTCATTCTGTCTCTTTCTGTGCATAGCTCTCTTCTTCAGAACCTAATTTGATATGGCTCTTACTACACACATACTTTCTATAATAGCTATAGTTGCAGATATTTCTATTGTTAACTGAGGACGACGTGCCGGCCGTGGTGGCCAAGCGGGTCTAGGCGCTTCACTACGGAACCGCGCGACTGCTACGGTCGCAGGTTCGAATCCTGCCTCGGGCATGGATGTGTGTCATGTCCTTAGGTTAGTTAGGTTTAAGTAGTTCTAAGTTCTAGGGGGCTGATGACCTCAGATGTTAAGTCCCATGGCACTCAAAGCCATTTTTTGAGGACGACGTGTTGAACAACATAACATCAGTATTTAAGTCGTTCACAGATTAATCATAATTGTAGATATTTTAACACATATGGTTTTAGGTTTTTGGTAGTATCTCCAAGTGCATGTGTGAAGAGCAAGCCATTATTGCTTCTTGTCCCCTAGGTAGCAGAACAGGTGTTGATGTGTGGAAACACGAACGCTAAACAGTTGGCCGCCCGTTGTGACCGAGCGGTTCTAGGCGCTTCAGTCCGGAACTGCGCTGCTTCTGCGGTGGCAGGTTCGAATCCTGCCTCGGGCTTAGATGTGTGTGATGTCCTTCAGTTAGCTAGGTTTAAGTAGTTCTAAGTTCTAGGGGACTGATGACCTCAGATGTTAAGTCCCATAGTGCTTAGAGCCATTTCAACCATTTTTTGAACTAAACAGTTGGTCTATATTGACAGGTGTAGTCCGATTAGTGGTGCAGTTACAGCCATGCAGAAAATATCAGGTCAAAGTTTGTGAAGTATCTGTGGGAAGACTGTTCGACACAGAGAGAAAAAGAACCAACGCACAGATGTATGTGCATATTAAGGTACCACATATTAAAGTGTCTTCAGTTACATCCGCTGAACACTGAGTATACGCTGCTGGGAAAAAAAAAATAGTACAGCCTTCTAGAGTTTTCCAATTGACTCAAGATTTATTTTTGCGACAGTACATGTCAGGTACATTAAGTGATTACATTTACAGATCAGTAGAAGTGGTTCTAAGGTGCCAGGTTTCAGCCCATACTGAAACACCCACGTTAGTACGTGCTGTAACCTCCACAGACGGCAATGCAGTTCTGGCATCCAGTTGATCGTACTGATGACGAACAGTGTCCTAGGATACGTTATGCCGTGACTGCTCCATCTTTTCACGTAGTTCTGTGAGAGTTTCTGGTTGTCGAGTCGCGCGAGTCACTTCTCGTCCCATCATATCCCACAAGTGCTCGATTGGAGCCAAGTCTGGAGAACGTGCTGGCATGAAAAATTGCTTCACGTATTGCAAAACAGGTTCAATTTCACAGGCAGTGTGCGGGCGAGCATTATCCTGCTGAAGCAACACATCACCTCCCTGTTGCAAGAACGGCAAAGAAATGGGTCTAACAACACTCTACATATACTAAGCACTGATTAGCGTCCCCCTCCCCCCCTTCCCACCCCACCCCACCCCCCCACCCCCACCCCAGAGAGATACAGCTTATCGCACCACAGAACATAAGGCCCGGGATGGGGCTGCCGTGTCTTCGATGAATGCAGTCTACGAGAAAGCACTCACCATACATACGTGGCACGAGCAAACTACCATCACAGAATCTGCTTTCAGTCGAGCCGCGCATGTCGATGATGCTGCTTGAATGGAAGAAGGACCGGAGGTATACAAGCCCGTAGTACCACTGCTAATAACCAGTTCACAACAGTTCGTGTTGACAGGTGTGGACTCACAAGCCCTCTTACCTGTGGTGTGCTAGCTATACGATCCTGACGGCGTCTGTGCTGCATGGACGTCCAGAACCTCATCTACTGATATGAGAATGTTCACCTATCCACTGGCAGCAGTATCGTTGCACACCTGGCGCAGCACGTCCAACTTCGGTGGCAATTCTCCAGCCACTCAGAAGGCCGCAATGTGACGCTTTTCAAACTCGCTTGTTTGGCTGTAGGAAGCACGAGAGGATCTTTGTGACAAGGATGCCTGCTTGCTTCACAGTTCCGCACCACGCTGAGCCTTCTGGCTGTGAGCATTCCCTATTAAAGGGTAGTCAAAGGTGGCGCTATGGTAGCTGTATCACAACGCTATCTGGTGGCGACGTTGAAACCATTATCAGTACATTTACTTTTTCCCCACATAGCATATGCCGTCATCGGATCGAAATCGACGTCGTCTTTCCAGTTGTACTACTTTTCTCCGGCAGTGTATAATCAGTACCACGACCATCTCCTTGAGAAAAAACGGATAGAATTGTTATGGGAAATTTTGCGTCACGTTAACAGGGAAATGATTTAAAATTTAGCATTATGCGAGCGTTGAACGAGGAAATGCATCACTTAACAACACAGTAAAAACAGAGCACTCACATCGCAATAACAAGTATTTTATACTGGAATAATAAATACAAACAGTTGGTTAAGTCAAAATACACTCCTGGAAATGGAAAAAAGAACACATTGACACCGGTGTGTCAGACCCACCATACTTGCTCCGGACACTGCGAGAGGGCTGTACAAGCAATGATCACACGCACGGCACAGCGGACACACCAGGAACCGCTGTGTTGGCCGTCGAATGACGCTAGCTGCGCAGCATTTGTGCACCGCCGCCGTCAGTGTCAGCCAGTTTGCCGTGGCATACGGAGCTCCATCGCAGTCTTTAACACTAGTAGCATGCCGCGACAGTGTGGACGTGAACCGTATGTGCAGTTGACGGACTATGAGCGATTGCATATAGTGGGCATGCGGGAGGCCGGGTGGACGTACCGCCGAATTGCTCAACACGTGGGGCGTGAGGTCTCCACAGTACATCGATGTTGTCGCCAGTGGTCGGCGGAAGGTGCACGTGCTCGTCGACCTGGGACCGGACCGCAGCGACGCACGGATGCACGCCAAGACCGTAGGATCCTACGCAGTGCCGTAGGGGACCGCACCGCCACTTCCCAGCAAATTAGGGACACTGCTGCTCCTGGGGTATCGGCGAGGACCATTCGCAACCGTCTCCATGAAGCTGGGCTACGGTCCCGCACACCGTTAGGCCGTCTTCCGCTCACGCCCCAACATCGTGCAGCCCGCCTCCAGTGGTGTCGCGACAGGCGTGAATGGAGGGACGAATGGAGACGTGTCGTCTTCAGCGATGAGAGTCGCTTCTGCCTTGGTGCCAATGATGGTCGTATGCGTGTTTGGCGCCGTGCAGGTGAGCGCCACAATCAGGACTGCATACGACCGAGGCACACAGGGCCAACACCCGGCATCATGGTGTGGGGAGCGATCTCCTACACTGGCCGTACACCACTGGTGATCGTCGAGGGGACACTGAATAGTGCACGGTACATCCAAACCGTCATCGAACCCATCGTTCTACCATTCCTAGACCGGCAAGGGAACTTGCTGTTCCAACAGGACAATGCACGTCCGCATGTATCCCATGCCACCCAACGTGCTCTAGAAGGTGTAAGTCGACTACCCTGGCCAGCAAGATCTCCGGATCTGTCCCCCATTGAGCATGTTTGGGACTGGATGAAGCGTCGTCTCACGCGGTCTGCACGTCCAGCACGAACGCTGGTCCAACTGAGGCGCCAGGTGGAAATGGCATGGCTAGCCGTTCCACAGGACTACATCCAGCATCTCTACGATCGTCTCCATGGGAGAATAGCAGCCTGCATTGCTGCGAAAGGTAGATATACACTGTACTAGTGCCGACATTGTGCATGCTCTGTTGCCTGTGTCTATGTGCCTGTGGTTCTGTCAGTGTGATCATGTGATGTATCTGACCCCAGGAATGTGTCAATAAAGTTTCCCCTTCCTGGGACAATGAATTCACGGTGTTCTTATTTCAATTTCCAGGAGTGTATATTAATTAAAAACCATATGCTTTAATGTCTAAAAATATTATTTTGCGACTAACGTGGCTGTTCATGTTGAACATGAACACAGCAGTTAAGAGGATCACACACCCCCACTATCAATATACGCATTTAAATACTTTCATTTATTGCCCTTTATGAGGATATCTCTAAGCCGACATTGAACACGCATGCATCTTGCTTGTGGAGATCAATATCATGGACGACTAAACGATGATGTTTCGTTGGCAGCTTGCTCCTGATTGTACGGAATGAATGACAAAGGTATGAAGCGTAAAACGATACCGCCACACAACTTATTTGTCTCGAATCGCCTCTAGAGTACAGGAGGGGAAAAGAGGTGCAGTGGGGCGCGATGTTAGAGTTTTATGTTTGA
Source organism: Schistocerca americana (assembly GCF_021461395.2). Lineage (NCBI taxonomy): Eukaryota > Metazoa > Arthropoda > Insecta > Orthoptera > Acrididae > Schistocerca > Schistocerca americana. The sequence continues at coordinate 350,746,302 of NC_060121.1, read as the reverse complement.
ACTTTACGTCCCCTTCTAATGGTTGGGTCATTATTAGCTATGTTATATGTCAGATCTCTGCAGAATATTGCGGAGAGGTTTGGTGTTTCAATCTTAAAGAATCATAGACTGTTAATGGGAACTGTATGCTGTTGCCTTTCCTACCACCCTCGGCAATTTTTTTTTCTTTTGAGTCATCAGTCTTCTGAATGGTTTCATAGGGCCAGCCTCGAATTCCTCTCCTGTGCCAACCTCTTTATCTCAGAGTACCACTTGCAACCTATGTCTTCAATTATTATTTGCTGGATCTATTCCAATTTCTGTCTTCCTCTACAGTATTTGCCCTCTACGGCTCCCTCTAGTACGACGGAAGTCAATCCATGATGTCTGTTAAGACATAAGATGTCTTATCATCCTGCCCCTTCTTCTTATCAGTGATTTTCAAATATTCCTTTCCTCTCAGATTCTGAACAGGAGCTTCTCTTTCCTTCCCTTATGAGTCCGCCTAATTTTCAACAATCGTCTGTAGCACCACTTCTCAGATGCTTCAATTCTTTTCTGTTTTCCCACGGTTCATGTTTTACTATCATACAATGCTGTGCTCCAAACGTACATTCTCAGAAATTTCTTCCTCAAGTTAAGGCGTATGTTTGATATTAGTAGACTTCTGTTGGCCAGGAATGCTCTTTGTGCCAGTGGTAGTCTGCTTTCCAGGTCGTCGTTGCGCCGTTCGTCATGGGTTATTTCGCTGACTAGAGAGCAGAATTCTCTAACTCTATCTACTTCGTGACCACCAATTAAGATGTTAAGTTCTCGCTGTTCTCACTCCTTCCATCTTTCTTCGATTTACTCTCAGTTCATCTTCTGTACTCATTAACCTGTTCATTCCATTTAGCGGGTAATATAATTCTCCCTCACTTTCACTTCGGATAGTAATGTCATCAGCGAATCGTATCATTTATATCCATTCACCTTGAATTTTAATCCGATTCCTGAATCTTTCTTTTATTCCCATCATTGCTTCTTCAGTGTATGCAGGGTGTTTCCTTCGGAACGGGCAAAAATTTAACACGACATAGAGGATGTTCCACTGAACAATTTGAAGTAGGAAACCTGAGGTGAGAGAAGCCAGCTGAAGGAGATAATAGCAATAAAATCACAATACTGTGTAATTTCTTATTTACATTAGTTACAGTTAACTGCAAATACTGTCAGTGACACAACGAGCGTACCATTTGTTCTGTATCTTACAAAATGTACTGAAACTGACGGCCATCATCCTCAGTGAAAGCATGACATCGTAGAACAAGATTCTGACGCACCCTGGTCTGTTTGGAAACACATCACGCTGCTACAATTATGACAACTAATTCTATCTCCGTATCCACGGGGGTCTTATACACAGTGACTTTAGATACCCCATAGGAAACAGAGGGATTCAGGTTAGGTGACCCCGCAGGCCATAGAATACAAGCTACCCTTCAAATGCAGCGAAGAGGAAACACAGCAATGGGATGGTTGCAGACATCCACACTGAGGTGTGGCGGTGCACCATGTTTAATGACTCTGTCGTTGATTCATAGCACGTTCTGTCATGGAACAGTGTATATACGATGGATCAGAGCCACCTCATGGACTAGCAAAGTAAACCAAATCTGCATCATGACTTCTTAGTAATCAGTTCCTCCTTGTTTCTTTGCAGGAAATAAATAACGTACATGTAAATAAACAGCACAGTACATGTTAACTTGTACCGATATTAGTTGTAAGTAAGCTGGAAGACAGTAATACTAGACAAAGTGGTAGACAAGTGTACTTCCATACCTCCTTAAGCTGGTTTCTCCAAACCGCAGGTTTCCTACCCCAAACGGTTCACTGGAACATCCTCTGTGTCTTGTTCGATTTTTGCACGCTCTTACGGAAACACTCTCTGAACTGAACAGTAGGCACGGAAGACTACATCCCTGTCATACATCCTCTTCAATCCGAGCACTTCGTTCTTGGTTTTCAGCTCTTATTATTCCTTCTTGGCTCTTGTACACGTCGTATACCGAGTAAGTTGAGGCAGCAGTTAGCAGACTAGTCTCGCATTCGGAAGGACAACGGTTCAAACCCGCTTCCAGCCATTCTGATTTAGGTTTTCCGTAATTTCCCTAAATCGCTTCAGGCAAAAGCCGGGATGGTTCCTTTAGAAGTGCACGGCCGCCACCTCCTTTCCTAACCCGATGGAACTGATGACCTCGCTGTTTGGTCCCCTCCCCCAAATTAATCCCCTCCTCCAAATCAACCAACCAATCAACCAACATATTGGATATTACACGTCTCTCCCTATAGCTGACCACTTTTTCCCCAAGCATTTCTTACATCTAGGACCATTTGATACTGCCGAAAGCTTTTTCTAGGTCAACACGTCCTACGAACGAGTCTTGATTTTTCTTTAATCTTCCTTACATTACCAAAAGCAACGTCAGAACTGCTTCTTTGGTGCCTTTACCTTTCCTATAACCAAACTTAACGTAATCTAACATATCTTCCATTTTCTTCTCCATTCTTCTGGATATTATTATTGTCTGCAACTTGGATGCGCGAGCTGTTGAGCTGATGGTGTGATGATTCCCACAATTGTCAGCTTCTTCAGACTTCGTAATTGCGTGTACGATATTTTTCCAAAAGTCTGATGGTATATCGCCAGACTCACACATTTTACACGTCAAAGTCAATAGTCGTACTGTTGCCACATCCCGCAATGATTTTAGGAATTCTGATAGAATGTTCTGCCTTATTCGAGCTTAACTCCTCCAAAGCTCTTTTAAATTTTGATTCTAATACTGGATTTCTATCTTTGCTACATCGACTCCTGTTTGCTATTCTACGATATCAGACAAGTCTTCCCTCTCATAGAGGACTTCAAGGTCCTCTTTCCACATATCCGCTCTCTCCTCTGCATTTAAAAGTGGAATTCCCATCGCATTCGTAATGTTATCACCGTTGCTTTAATTTGCGGACGATTGTTTTGACATTTCTATATGCTGAATCAGTCCTTCCGACAGTAATTACTTTTTCGAATTCTTCACTTTTTTCAAGCAACTATTTCACCTTAGCTTCCCTGCACATCCTATTTATTTCATTCCTAAGTGAGTTTCATTTCTGTATTCCGGAATTTCCCTGATCATTTTTGTACTTCCTTCTTTCATTGATCAACTTAAGTATCTCCTGTATTACCCTTAGTTCCTTCGCAGTGACCTTCTTTGAAACTATGTTTTCCTTCCCAACTTCTGTGATGGCCCTTTTTAGGTATGCCCATTCCTCTTCTACTGAACTGCCTGCTGAGCTATTCCCTATCGCTGTATCTATATCCTTAGAGAACTTCAATCGCATCTCTTCATTCCTTAAAGCTTCCGTATTCCACTTCTTTGCGTAGTGTTTCTTCCTGACTAATCTCTTAAATTTCAGCCTACTCTTCGTAACTACTAAATTGTGATCTGAGTCTATATCTGCTCCTGGATATGCCTTACAATCCAGCATCTGATTTAGGTACACCTGCCTGACAATAATTTCATCTGAAAATCTTCCTGTATCCCCAGCCTTTTCCAAGTATACCTCCTCGTCTTGTGATTCTTGAACAGATTATTCGCCATTACTAACAGAAATTTCTACATCTACGTCTACGTCATTACTCTGCTACTCACCATAAAGTGCCTGGCAGAGGGTTCAATGAACTACCTTCAAACTGTCTCTCTACCGTTCCACTCTCGAACAGCTCGCGGGAAAAACGAGCACTTAAATTTTTCTGTGCGAGGCCTGATTTCTCCATTTTATCGTGATGATCATTTCACCCTCGGTAGGTGGGAGCTAGCAGAATGTCTTCACAATCGGAGGAGAAAACTAGTGATTGAAATTTCATGAGAAGATCCCGTTGCAATCCAAAACGCCTTTATTTTAATGATTCCTGTCCCAATTCATGCGTCATGTCTGTGGCGCTATCTCCCCTATTTCGCGATAATACAAAACCAGCTGCCCTTCTTTGAACTTTTTCGATGTCAATCGCCAGTCCCACCTGATGCGGGTCTCACACAACACGGCAATAATCCAGAATAGGGCGGACAGTCTCTTGTGTGGACGTGTTACACCTTCTGAGAGTTCTGCCAATGAATCACAGCCTTTGGTTTGCTCTACCCACAAGATTATCTATGTGATCATGCCAATTTAGGTTATTTGTAATGCCTAAGTATTTAGTTGAATTTACAGCCTTCATATTTGTGTGACTTATCTCGTAATCGAAATGTAGCGGATTTCTTTTAGTACTCTTGTGAATAACTTCGCACTTTCCTTTATTCAGGGTCAATTGCCACTTTTTGCACCATACAGGTATCTTATGTAAATAATTTTGCAATCAGTTTCAGTCATCTAATGACTTTACAAGACGGTAAATGAAAGCATCATCTGCAAACAATCTGAGAGGGCTACTCAGATTGTCTCCTATGTCGTTAATACAGATAAGGAACAATAGAGGGCCTATAACACTTCCTTGGGGAAAGCCGGACATTACTTTTGCTTTACTCGAGACTTTCCGTCTATTACTGCGAACTGTGACCTTACTGACAGGAAATCAGCAATCCAGTTGCGCAACTGACACGATATTCCATAGGCACGGAGTTTGGTTAGAAGACGCTTGTGAGGAACGACGTCGAAATCCTTCTGGAAATGTAAAATATGTCATCAATTTGACATCCCCTGTCAATAGCACTCAACACTCATGAGTATAAAGAGCTAGTTGTGTTTCACAAGAACGATATTTTCTGAATCTGTGCTATGTGTTTATAAATCATTTTCTTCAAGGTAACTCATACTGTTCGAACATAGTATATTTTCCAAAACCCTTGTACAAATCGACGTTAGTGATATGGGCCTGTAATTCAGCGGATTACTCCTACTTCCCTTTTTGGATATTGGTGTGATTTGAGCAATTTTCCAGTATTTAGGTACAGATCTTTCTGTGAGCGAGCTGTTGTATATACAAACATCAAAAAAAGTTTTGCATCACCCCGAACTCCTGAAGGTAGAAGTTGACTGTGGATATTGTATCACAGACCCGGTCCCTTTGATGTACAGAGATGTCACTAAACCCGCTCAAACATGTAAACAACCAAGCCTGAGCAGCGCCTATTAGACGGAGGGGGTCCGACAGCCGATCAGTTCCAGTCATTCCACCAGGAAGAAGGTACACGGCTCGTGTTGTATGTAGTTCAACTATGCCTAGACGGTCAATGCCGCGGTTCGATCGCGTCCGCATTGTTACTTTGTGCCAGGAAGGGCACTCAACAAGAGAAGTGTCCAGGCTTCTCGGAGTGAATCAAAGCGATGTTGTTCAGACATGGAGGAGATGCAGAGAGACAGGAACTGTCGATAACATGTCCCGCTCAGGCCACCCAAGGGCTACTACTGTAGTGGATGAACGCTACCTACGGATTATGGCTCGGAGGAACCCTGACAGCAACGCCACCATGTTGAATAATGCTTTTCGTGCAGCCACAGGTTGTCGTGTTACGACTCAAACTGCACACAATAGGCTGCATGATGCGCAACTTCACTCCCGACATCCATGGCGAGTTCCATCTTTGCAACCACGACACCATGCAGTGCGGTTTAGATGGGCCCAGCAACATGCCGAATGGACAGCCCACGTTCTCTTCGCCGATGCCTTCAACCAGACAATCGTTGGAGACGTGTTTGGAGGCAACCCGGTCAATCTAACGCCTTACACACATTGTCCAGAGAGTGCAGCAAGGTGGAGGTTCCTCGCTGTTTTGAGGTGATATTTTGTGGGGCCCACGTACGCCACTGGTGGTCATGGAAGGCGCCGTAAAGGCTGTACGACACTGTATGATACGTGAATGCCATCCTCCGACCAATAGTGCAACCATATCGGCAGCATATTGGGGAAGCATTCGTCTTCATGGAACGACAATTTGCGCCCCTTCAGGATAACGACATCGCTCGACTAGAGTGGTCTGCATGAACCTTATCGAATATGCCTGGGATAGACTGGAAGACGTGACCCACCAACCACTCTGAGGAATCTGCGCCGAATTGCCGCTGAGAAGTGGGACAATCTGGACCAACAGTACCTTGATGAACTTGTGGGTCGTATGCCACGACGAATACAGGTATGCATCAATGCAAGAGAACATGCTACTGGATATTAGAGGTACCGGTATGTACAGCAATCTGGACCACCACCTCTGAAGGTCTCGCCGTGTGGTGGTACAACGGGCAATGTGTAGTTTCCATATGCGATAAAAAGGCCGGAAGTGTTGTTTATGTTGATCTCTATTCCAATTTTCTGTACTGGTTCCGGAACTCTCGGAACCGAGGTGATGCTAAACTTTTTTTGATGTGTGTAGTTGCTAAGTATGGAGCTACTATAGCAGCATACTCTGAGAGGAACCTGAGTGGTATACAATCTGGGCCGGAGGCATTGCCTTTATTAAGTGAATTAAGCTGGTTTGATACACCAAGGATATCTATTTCTATGTCTCTCATCTTGGCAGTTGTTCTTGATTGGAATTCAGGAATATTTACTTTGTCTTCTTTGGTGAAGAAGTTTCGGAAAACCTGTTTAATAATTCTGCTTTAGTGGCACTGTCATCAGTGACTTTACCGTTGTTATCGCGCAGTGAAGGTATTGCTTGCGTCTTGCCACTGGTGTGCTTCATGTATAACCAGAATATCTTTGGATTTTCTGCCAGATTCCGAGACAGAGTTTCGTTATGTAAATTATTAAAAGCATCTCACATTGAAGTACGCGCTATATTTCGAACTTCTGCAAAACTTGGCCAGTCTTGAGGATTTTGAGTTCTTTTAAATTTGACATGCTTTTTTCGTTGCTTTTGCAGCAGCGATCTGTCCAGTTTCGGGATTAGTACCATATATATATATATATATATATATATATATATATATATATATATATATATATGAATTGCCGTAGATACTGTCTCTTGGAAATGATTCCACATCTTTTCTACACCTACATGATCAGATCGTCAGGAGTGGAGAGTGTCTCTTAAAAAGGCATCAAGAGCATTTTAATCAGTTTTTTTTAAATAGACGTACTTTGCTTTTCTTTGTTATGGTTGTGGGTGTTACGTTATTCAGTCTAGCAGCAACTGCCTTGTGGTTACTAATACCTGTATCCGCCATGACACTCCCTATTTGTCCAGAATTATTTGTTGCTAAGAGATCAAGTATGTTTTCGCAATCATTTATACTTGGAGTGGGCTGATGAACTAACTCTGCAAATTAATTTTCTGAGAAAGAATTCAGTACAATTTCAGATGACGTTTTGTCCCTACCGCCAGTTTTAAACTTATAATTTTTCCAGCATATCAAGGGTAGATTGAAGTCACCACCAACTACAGTTGTATGAGTGGGGTTCCTATTTAAAATGAGACTCAAGTTATCTTTGAACTGTTCAGCAACTATATGTTCTGAGTCGATAAAACGATCCAGTTAATAGTTTAGTCCGATTGTAAAGTATAACCTCTACCCATACTATTTCGCAGGAACTATCTACTTCAATTCACTACGAGGTAAACTACTTCTGGCAGCAATAAATCACCACGAACTGAATTTAATTTATCTTTCCTGAACACTGTTACGTCGTTTGAAAAAATTTCGGCTGAACTTATTTCTGGCCTTAGCCAGCTTTCCGTACCTGTAATTATATGAGCTTCAGAGCTTTCTATTAGGGCTTGAAGATCTGTTTCTTTCCCAACACAGCTACGACAATTTACAACTACAATACCGATCGTTTCTACAACTACTTCACTGTGTTTTACATGCCCCCTTTTAGACGGACGCCCTTTCTGTGGTTTCCTGGGATCCTCCAACCTAAAAAAATCGCCCCCGCCACCCGTGTAGCTATTAAGCGGAATTCGCTTAGTCTTTCTCCTCTCTCATTCCTAGTACTATGCCCGTATTCTCCCGTAACCCTTTCTCCGATCCCTTCTCCTGTAACTGCATTCCAGTCCCCCATGACTATTGGATTTACATCTCCCTTTACGTAGAGATACCTCTTCATCTTCAGCTTGCGACGTCGACATGTATACCTGAACTATCGTTGTCGGTGTTGATTTGCTGTCGATTCCGATGAGAACAACCCTATCACTGAACTGTCCATAGTTACTCAGTCCCTGCCATACTTTCCTATTCCTACATCTACATCTACATCTACATTTATACTCCGCAAGCCACCCAACGGTGTGTGGCGGAGGACACTTTACGTGCCACTGTCATTACCTCCCTTTTCTGTTCCAGTCGCGTATGGTTTGCGGGAAGAACGACTGTCTGAAAGCCTCCGTGCGTGCTCGAATTTCTCTAATTTTACATTCGTGATCCCCTCGGGAGGTATAAGTAGCGGGAAGCAATATATTCGATACCTCATCCAGAAACGCACCCTCTCGAAACCTGGACAGCAAGCTACACCGCGATGCAGAGCGCCTCTCTTGCAGAGTCTGCCACTTTAGTTTGCTAAACATCTCCGTAGCGCTATCACGGTTACCAAATAACCCTGTGACGAAACGCGCCGCTCTTCTTTGGATCTTCTCTATCTCCTCCGTCAACCCGATCTGGTACGGATCCCACACTGATGAGCAATACTCAAGTATAGGTCGAACGAGTGTTTTGTAAGCCACCTCCTTTGTTGATGAACTACATTTTCTAAGGACTCTCCCAATGAATCTCAACCTGGTACCCGCCTTACCAACAATTAATTTTATATGATCATTCCACTTCAAATCGTTCCGCACGCATACTCCCAGATATTTTACAGAAGTAACTCCTATCAGTGTTTGTTACGCTATCATATAATCATACAATAAAGGATCCTTCTTTCTAACGAGTCGTACTCCTGTTGTACCATATTATGCTGGTGTTGTTATTACCCTTTAGTCAGTTGACCAGATATCTTTGTCTTCTTTACCTTTCACACCACTGAACCCCACTACATCTAGATTTATCTTTGCATTTCCATTTTCAGATTTTCTAGTTTCCCTACCACGTTTAGGCTTCTGACATTCCACTCCCCGACTCGTAGAACGTTATCCTTTCCTTGGTTATTCAATCTTTTCCCATGGACACCTTCCCACTGGCAGTCCCCTCCCGGAAATCGGAATGGGGGACTATTCCGGAATATTTTGCCGATAGAGAGATCTTCATGACAATTTTTCAATTACAGGTCACATGTCGTGATACATATTATGTGTCTTTAATGCAATGGTTTCCATTGCGTTCTGCATCCTCATGCCGTTAATCATTGCTAATTCTTCCACCTTTAGGGGCAGTTTCCCACCCTATGGGCAAGAGAGTGCCCTGAACCCCTTTCCGTTCATCAGCCCTCTTTGACAAGGCAGTTGGCAGAATGAGGGTGGCTTCTTATGCAGGAATTCTTCAGCCATCAATGTTGATTTTAATTCAAAATTTTGTGGTGGCAGGATTTAAACCCGAGGGCGAGGACGTTTTGATCAGTAATCAAGTCCGTTTCCCCTAGACCATTGCAGTGACGAAATTGCGTCTACCATCTGTTTATCTATTTGTGCCTTGACCGTGATAGTTGTTAATTACATTAAGTATGGTTAGCCTCAATCACAATGGCTTTTTTAAATGTTGAATTTGACCATGGACAATTATAACAACATGGTAGAGGGTGATCATTAGGCTCCAGTTACAGGATTCGGAACCGATGATTCTTGATGGCGCACCACAAAATTAATCTGTGTCACCGTCGTTAGCCACACAGCCGGGTTATGACAAGTCGGGTGCTTGCAAAATTTAGCCTAAACAGTATTCCATGTTCTCCGTATTCCATGATCCCTCATGTGAATTATGCTGGATCACAGTTTATGTCCTCACCAGAGCGTGTAGATTTATGTACGTACAAATGAATTTACGTTTCAGACGGTAAACGGCCTGAAACCTGTAAAAATCGTACTAAAAATACTGCTGCCAATTTTCTGCTGACTAAATGACTGCAACATATGAAAAACAAATCCCAGTGAATAAATTCTCTTGCTGAAGTTAGTTAATTGCCGATGGATCCCCGTTACTGAATAACTTCTGAGTCCATGACTACATGTCTTCTTGAGAGGAAACGTTACATAAATGCACCGAACTTTGTAATAGGAAGGTGCGTGAATGAATATAGAAAGATTTTTTGTAAATAGTTATTACTGCAGCCCAAATATACAGTCTTTTTACGTGAAGGATATACCGGCAGTTGAAATTACATGAACGGCGTTGTCACCACAGCATGACAAAAACTTCATTCGCAAGGTATTTATAGAAGCAATGAAAACACAAAGAATCATGAGATGAATGAAGAACGTGTGCTTTGGTAGTTTAGTTTCTTGAATTTCTGAGTATTAATTTAATATATAAAATGCACAACTCTCGAGTTTACGATTGTGTTGGAAGGTTCAGTATAGTTCCTTAGCGCATGTCGGTAGTCCTTTGTTGTGTAGTATAGTTTTCCAAGGTCTTTAATGCAGATAGGGACTGTGATCGCTGTTTGCGGATGTGAGCCGAGTTGGCAAGACTTCGCTCTCAGCTCCAGGTTGTGATGGCTTCGGATACACAGCTTGAGACTGCTGTTGATGGGCATCACTGTTGTTGGTCGACCGTGGGCAATCAACGGACGTCCAGCACAACCCACGAGTCCACCGATCGGCCCGCATCGGTGGCCAGCTCTGTTACTGAGAGCACTGAGGTTGACCCCTCACCCATGATCGAGTGAGAGGTCGTCTCGGGGCGTGGCAGGCGATGAAAGACTTCCCACGGTGACACACGTAGGGCTTCCTCAGTTACGCTGAGAAACAGGTTCCAGTTGCTGTATGTGGCTGACACTGTCCCTCAGCCAGATGCAGTCGCTTGTCCTCTTTCATAGGAAACCTCTCATCCTGCAATATCCAGGCAATCACAGAGGGTGGTATTATTGGTTGGGAGCTCCAATGTTAATCACGTCATGAGTCCCCTTACCACTACGGCTTCCAAGGAAACGAAGAAAGAATAAGCACTCCCTGTGCATACTGGGTGGAGTCATTCCAGACGTGGAACGGATCCTTCCGGATGCCATCAAGAGCACAGGGCGTAGCCATCTACACATGGTGGCTCACGTCGACGAAGACGTGTGTCGCTTTGCATCGGAAGAGATTATCTCTAGTTCCAGCTGCTGTCAGAAATGGTAGAGGCTGTCAGCGTTGCTTGCGAGACGAAAGCAGTGGTCACCAATTGCAGCATAGTCGACAGGACCGATTGCGGAGCTCTGGTATAGAGTGGAGGGTCTGAATCAGAGGCTCAGACTGTTCTGCGACCATGTAGGCTTCAGATTCCTCAACTTGCGCCATAGGATGGTTGGGTTTCGGGTTCTGCTAAACAGGTCAGGAGTCCATGACAGGCAGGAGGCGGCTACACGGATAGCAGGGGATGTGTGGCGTGGACTGGGCGGTTTTTAAGGTGAGAGGGTATCAGGGAAACATAAGAAGGTTTCAGTCTCAAACAGTACAGGTCGAACATAGGAAGAACGTAGATCAAAGAACCATCGATATAACAGTCGTAAATTTTCGTAACTGCGTTGGGAAAGTAATAGAGCTCCAAGCGCTAATAGAAATCACTTATATTCAAATCGTAATAGGTAGTAAAACCTGACTAAAGCCGGAGTCAAGTTCAGCCGAAAATTTTGCGAAGACCCTAACGATGTTCAGGAGGGACAGGCTAAATGCACTTGGCGTTAATGTGTTTGTTGTTGTTAAAAGTAGTTTGTCTTATAGCTAAATTGAAGTGGATAGTTCCTGTGAGTTAGTACTGTAGAGTTCATTCTTGACAACCGGTATAAAATAATATTTCGATCCTTTTACCGACCTCCAAACTCAGGTGTTACAGTAGTTGGAAGGTTCAAAGAAAACCTGAGTTTAATTTCAAACACGTACCCGACTCATTCAATTATAGTTGGTGACTCCAACTTACCCTCGATATGTTGGCGAAAATACATATTTAATTCCGGAGGTACGCATAAAACATCATCCGATATTGTGCTAAACGCATTCTCTGAAAATTATTTGGAAAGGTTAATTCATGAGTCCACTCTAATAGTAAACTGTTGTGAAAACGCACTTGACCTCTCAGTAACAAATAATCCTGAGGTACCAACAAGTATCAAAACAGATAAAGGGATTACTGAGCTCAGGGTTGTTGTAGCGAGACTGAATACCGTAACTTCATAAGACCTCCAAAAATAAACGAAAAATATAACTATTCAAAAAAGCTTATAAAAATTCGCTTGACGCCTTCCTGAGAGACAATCTCCACACATTCCAAATTAACGATGTAGATGTAGGCCAGATGTGGCTTAAATTCAAACTAGGAGTATCGATAGCAATTGAGATATTTACACCACATAAATGAACAAACGACGGAGGTGATCTCTCTTGGTACACAAAACGGGTCAGAACACTGTTGCAGAAACAATGAAAAATGCATGTCAAATTTAAACAAACGGAAAGTCTCCAAGATTAGGTATTTTTTACAGAAGCTCTAAATTTAGGGCCGATTTCAATGCGAGATGCTTATAATAGTTTCCACAACGAAACTGTCTCAAAACGCAAAAAATCCAAGGAGATTCTGGTCGCATGTAAAGTATGCTACCGGCAAGACACAATTCAATGCCTCCTCTGCGCTATAGCTATGGAAATACTATCGACGACAGTGTTTCCAACGCAGAGATACAAAACACCCTTCGGAAGTTCCTTCATCAAAGAAGACGAAAGAAGTATTCCACAATTCGAATTAAGAACAGCTGCCAGCATGAGTAACGTAGAAGTATATGTACTTGGAGTAGTGAATCAAGTTAAATCACTTAATAAAAGCAACTCTTCCGGCACAGACTGTATACCAATTAGGTTCCTTTCAGAGTATGCCGATGCAATAGCTTCATACTTAACAATCATATACAGCCTCTCGCTCGATGAAAGATCCGTATCCAAAGACTGGAAAGTTACAGGTCACCAGAAATTCAATAGGAGTAACCCGCTAAATTACAGACCCGTATGATTAACGCCGATATGCAACAGGATTTTGGAACATAGATTGTGTTCTAACATTATGAATTATCTGGAAGAGAACGGTCCATTGACACACGGTCACCACCGATATAGAAAACGTCCTTCTTGTGAAACACAACTAGCTCTTTACTCACACGAAGTGTTGAGTGCTATTCACAAGGGATTTCAAACTGATTCCGTATTTCTAGATTTCCCGAAGGCTTTTTACACTGCACTACACAAGCGACTTGTAGTGAAATTGCTTGCTTATGGAATATCCTCTCAGTTATGTGACTGGATTCGTGATTTCCTATCAGAGAGGTCACAGTTCGTACAATTGACGGAAAGTCAATTGATTTTTGACTTTTGGCGTTTCCCAAGTTAATGTTATAGGCCCTCTGCTGTTTCTTACCTATGTAAACGATATAGGAGACAATCTGAGTAGCTGTCTTAAGTTGTTTGCTAATGATGCTCTCATTTATCGTTTAGTAAAATCATCAAAACAAATCGCTAAACCATTTAGAAAACATATCTGTATGATGTGAAAAATGGTAACTGAGCCTAAATAATGGAAAGTGTGAGATCATCCACATGAGTGCTAAAAGAAATTCGTTAAACTTCGGTTACACGATATTATCAATCAAATCCAAAGGTCATATAATCAACTAAATTCCAGGGAAATACATTTATGAACAACTTAATTTGGAAATAACACATAGAAAATGTTATGGAGAAGGCCAACCAAAGACTGCGATTTGTTTGGCGAACACTTAGAAGGTGCAACAGATCTACGACACAGACTGGTTATCCGTCCTCTTTTGAAGTACTGCCGCGCGGTGTGGGATCGTTACCAGATAGAATGAACGGAGTACATCGAGAAAGTTCAGAGAAGAGCAGCACGTTTTGTGTTATCGAGAATCAGTGGCTAGAGTGTCACGGACATGATACAGGATTCGGGGCGGACATCATTAAAACAAAGACGTTTCTCGTTGGAGCGGGATCTTCTCACGAAATTTCAATCACCAACTTTCTCCTCCGAATGGTAAAATATTTTGTTGGATGTGACCTACATGGGGAGAAAAAATCATAATTTTTAAATAACGGAAATCAAAGCTCGCAAGACAAGACATAGGTGTTCGTTACTTCCTCTCACTGTTCGAGAGTGGAGTGATTGAAAATTATTGTGAACGTGGTTCAGGCACTTCAGTGTGATTTACGGATTATCCATGTAGATGTAAATATCTTCGCTGTGAAATGAATGCATAACACAGAGAAAAAAAATTCTGGCCCACACTCACCGAAATTGCCTGTCCCATAATATCACTCATAATTCCATAGTACAGACGTGAATACCTTTCATTAGCAGCCGAAATGAGCTATAAACATTGATTAATTGTGATTAAAACTAAATAGATTTATAAACAGTATCACGAAAATTAAAGCTGAACATAAAATGGTGGAAACGACATTGATTGCCAAACGTGAATGCCATGGAGAAAGACACACGAAAATATTTGACTGTGTGGTTTCGAAAGAAACTCACGACACTGTGATGGTTTGTCTTAACGATCTTCTTTGAGTGAGCAGCGGGTCAGCCAATAGCAATACGTAGCCAGTGTGGTCAGTAAGGTCTGTATGTTTGAATAAGAAACAGAGGTTCTTTTCTCCTCTGGTCTGTTCTCGAAGTATGGCACGCCAAGCAATCCATTTGCAGCAATTATTACCGCATCTCTCATGCACATGAAATTCAGGTCGCAGTTCTCAATATAAATTTTCGCATACAAACCGAGGTTGTAACAATCTCCAAGTAATATAGCTCTCTTTCTCTGTCTCTCTCGATATATACAGGTTGTTCCATTTATCGTGACCGGGCCAAATATCTCACGAAATAAGCGTCAAACGAAAAAACTACAAAGAACGAAACTTGTCTGGCTTGAAGGGGGAAACCAGATGGCGCTATGGTTGGCCCGCTAGATAGCGCTGCCATAGGTCAAACGGATATCAACTGCGTTTTTTAAAATAGGGACCCCCATTTTTTATAACATATTCGTGTAGTACGTAAAGAAATATGAGTGTTTTAGTTGGACCACTTTTTTCGCTTTGTGATAGATGGCGGTGTAATAGTCACAAACATATGGCTCACAGTTTTAGACGAACAGCTGGTAACAGGTAGGTATTTTAAATTAAAATACATAACGTAGGTACGTTTGAATATTTTATTTCGGTTGTTCCAGTGTGATACCTGTGCCTTTTTGAACTTATCATTTCTGAGAACGCATGATGTCCGTCAACCTCAATACATTTGACAATACGTGTAACGACATTCCTCTCAACAGCGAGTAGTTCGCCTTCAGTAATGTTCGCACATGCATTGACAATGCGCTGACGCATGTTGTCAGGTGTTGTCGGTGGATCACGATAGCAAATATCCTTCAACTTTCCCGATAGAACGAAATCCAGGGACGTCAGATCCGGTGAACGTGCGGGCCATGGTATGGTGGTTCGACGACCAATCCACCTGTCATGAAATATGCTATTCAATACCGCTTCAAATCAGCGTACATTGCACCATTTAGATTTCTATCGATAAAATGGGGGCCAATTATCCTTCCTCTCATAATACCTCACAATACATTAACCTGCCAAGATCGCTGATGTTCCACTTGTCGCAGCCATCGTGGATTTTCTTTTGCCAAATAGTGCATATTACGCCGGTTTACGTTACCGCTGTTGGTGAATGACGTTTCGTCACTAAACAGAACGCGTGCAAAAAATCTGTCATCGTCCCGTAATTTCTCTTGTGCCCAGTGGCAGAACTATACACGACGTTCAAAGTCGTCGCCATGCAATTCCCGGTGCATAGAAATATGGTACGGGTGCAATCGATGTTGATGTTGCATTCTCAACACCGACGTTTTTGAGATTTCCGATTCTCGCGTAACTTGTCTGCTACTGATGTGCGGATTAGCCGCGACAGGAGCTAAAACACCTACTTGGGCATCGTCATTTGTTGCAGGTCGTGGTTGACGTTTCACATGTGGCTGAACACTTCCTGTTTCCTTAAATAACGTAACTATCCGCGCGAGTGGTCCGGGCACTTGGATGATGTCGTCCAAGATACCGAGCAGCATACATAGCACACGCTCGTTGGGCATTTTGATCACAATAGCCATACATCAACACGATATCGACCTTTTCCAAAATTGGTATACTGTCCATTTTAACACGGGTAATGTATCACGAAGCAAATACCGTCTGCACTGGCAGAATGCTACGTGATACCACGTACTTTTACGTTTGTGACTATTACAGCGCCATCTATCACAAAGCGAGAAAAGTGGTCCAACTAAAACATTCATATTTCTTTACGTACTACACGAATATGTAATTAAGAAATGGAGGTTCCTATTTAAAAAAACGCAGTTGATATCCGCTTGACCTATGGCAGCGCCATATAGCGGGCCAACCATAGCGCCATCTGGTTTCCCCCTTCAAGCTAGACGAGTGCTTCTTTCGTGAGATATTTGACCCAGTCACTATCAATGGACTACCCTGTATATAAATTTTGAGTAGGCCTGCTTCCTCCTTAAACATTCTGCAGACCAGCCAGAACAAAAAAGAACCTTTGTTCCTCATTCAAAGATGCAGACCTTACTGGCCATACTGGCTGATACGTATTGCTACAATCTGATCCGCTGCTCACTCAAAGAACATCGTAAGACAAACCATTGCAGTGTCGTGAGTTTCTTTCGAAACCACGCAGTCATATGCTTTCGTGTGTCTTTCTCCGAGGTTTTCACGTAAGACAGTGTTTTCGTCTAAACTGTTTATGCGTTTCTACCATTTTACGATCAGCTTTCATTTTCGTGATACTGTTTATAAATATGTTTAGTCTTAATCATAATTAATCACTATTTATCATTTCGGCTGTTAATCGCCTAGCTTCCACACCAGCTAAAAACGTCTGACAGGATGTCTACGCAAGTTGTAAGACATGGATTAATGTATGTGTCAGATGAAGACTGCAAGATTCAGTGGTTGCAACAGTGGTTTTCTGGAAACAAGAACCCAAGACTACCGAATATGAAGCATATAGAGTGCAACCAAACTACTTACAGATTTGTAACTAACAATTCAGGATGCGAGACATACATCACTTTTATGTGCTATGATAATTTCTCCTTTCCATGATTTTCATTTGATCCAACTCAGCTTCTATCAGTCTTCTAGATTTATAGCATTAGAATGCGTGAGAGAGCAGTTCTGTGGGACATTTGATTTTAGTTTTCATTCACTTGTTGGAATAAGCAACCTCATTCCTCTCCAGTACCAAGTCCTAGTTTTTCTCCCTGCTTGAGGTAGGAGCTTGGCTGCATTGCTTTCAAGTTCAAGCATTTCCTTTCTTCTTTCTCTCTGGGGTGACGTGGGAACGTCCGTTAGGTCTTTAGAACACGCTGGCGGGCTTGAGACTCTGGGAAAGGCGAACTTCTCGCCGTTCTAAAAATTGTGCCCTTTGATAGGCCACGTGAAAACCAACGCGGGATATTCTGGGAGCTTTTTGGTCGCTCTGGGGACTGGCTATCAGCTGCCTCGTCTCTAAAGACCTGACGCTGGACATAGCGGCCGGAGAAAGATCGCTAAGAGTCGGCAGGGCTTCACTCTGGCTTGAGGGTTCGGCGAGTTTTGGATATTCATCTGAAATATGAAGATTTAAGGTTAAATCGGGCTGAGATTTATAAGTTAGGCCGTGGTTGAATCTGAAGGTATCAGCACCTTCGAGAGTAAGAAAGTATGCTTTTATTAATATTCGTGTGTGATAATTGATTATTTCCAGTGATCTCCTGGTAGGTTTGGCTTTGCGCTGTTACTGTACGTGTGGAATCACCACATCATGAGTGGTTAGTCCTGCATTCCAACTACACCTACATCATCAGATATCCCCGGACGTATGGAGTGTTGACTTTCGATCATTCTTAGTATGGTGTGTGACACCGCACGGCCAGAGACAAGTGACCTTTGCTCAGTAACCATCTTAGCTAGAAACATCTCGAGCACGCGAACGTAACGAATACCAACACACATAGAGTCAAACGAATAACTTTTTCTTTTGTAGAATTCATCGTAGACTGGTACCACAGATTTCTCCTTTTTCCACATCTGTCTGAGTTTTCAATCTGCATGAATAGCAATTTGTCCTAAAGTAGTTAAAGAGCGCATATGTATGTGTAAGCTTTCTGTAAAAAAAATATATCTGTGAATACTGAATATTTTGTTTTCTAAAACTTTCTCCTCGTGCAACACGTACTTTAGATATCGTGTTCAACTGCTGAGCAATACTGACTGTTGTTGGCCCTGCGTTGCGCCTGTGAACTGTATCGTGAAACGAAATGTGTATCTTAATGAAATTCTGAGTATGAAATAAAGAAATGAATCTAATTAACTGCCAAAAGAAACTAATTGTGTGTTAAATGAAAACTATATAATGGAAATTCAGTACCAACTTACAATATAAAAGTTACGAGATATGAAGTGCAATGTTTGACTTGGAGTAACCACAAAAATAAATTACTGCTCTACTCAGAAAAAATAATTCATGATTGGCAGTCGCAGGTTCGAATCCTGCCCCGGGCATGGATGTCTGTGATATCCTCAGGTTAGTTAGGTTTAATTAGTTCTAAGTTCTAGGCGACTGATGACCTCAGAAGTTAAGTCGCATAGTGCTCAGAGCCATTTGAACCATGATTGGCAGCACACCAGAACGACGTCCAGATTTTCAGTCACAGTGCATGGAATAACCTGAAGAGTACTCCTGCTGTCATACGATATCGCACCCCAGACCATAGCTCCAGGCTCAGGTCCAGCGTGTATCGGCCGCAGACAAGTTGGCTGCAGGAGCTCACCTGGCCTACTCCTAACCAAATGGCACCGTGGCAGACCGTCTGCCATCAGGAAACAACAGACTTCCGCCCTGCCATCCAGTGAGCTCTCGCTTGACGCAACTGAACTCTCAAACGGCGGTGGTTTGGGGTCACTAAAGGCCACCTGGCTCGGACCTGTCCTCGAAGAAACGGAATTCCAGCCGTTGTGTCACAGTGGAGCCAACTGATGCTCAAATTGCTGCTGGAGATGCAGTATGATATGCCCAAGCCATACGCCGACCACGATGGTCCTCCCTCTAGGTTGTGCCACGTGGCCATCCGCAGCCCAGTCTTCTTGTAATGTCACGTGGCCGTCCGCAGCTACCAATCATGTACAGTGGCTACATTCCTGCCAAGTCTTTCTGCAGTATCGCGAAAGTGACTTATGGCTTTTCGCAGCCCTATTACAGGACGTCATTCAAATTCAGTGAAGTGCTGTTGACGGTTTTTTCGTGGTCTTAAAGACATTCATGACTAACATCGCCTCACTAGTTCCAGCCTCGAAGGTAACTAGTGTTAACGACCTTGCATCGCTTATTTAAGGCAAACCTGATTTTCAGCCTCATAATGTCACTACTAACACCGCTCTTAAACAGTTAGCGTGGCATCTGAATAGACGCCATCAATCGGATGTGGAAACACGCTTACCAACTTTCGTTTATTTTGCACAATTCCTTGTTGGTCTTGCTATTTTTTTCCGCTAGTGTACGTAAGGGACCGTAGTAAGATAAGATTTATCTTGTGTTACATTCTGTAATGAACAACGAATTTTAATGCAAGTTAGATTTCAATTAAGATTACTCCATCCCTTCCTTGCAAAGTACGCATATTTTCAAGAGTAAATGCCATAGATGTGCACAGAGCACAAATAAAACTTGGTCGCCACCGCATGCGTTTCCGTTTCCTTTTCATTTCTCACATGAATACTATCGTTAGAGCTCTCGCACAGTCACAGTTCAGTACGACCCACGCACTTGCCGTGTGTGACAACTGTGCCCATGCGGCGAGACACGACGAGTAAAAACCTAGCCCGTATAATAGCTAAACTTAGACCCCCTCATAGAATAATGCCTTCACAAGACATAGGGCAAGCGAGATAATCCCCTTTCAACAAGTCCCTCGTCGAAGTATAAGAATGTAAGTAATGTGTAGAATATCTTATTGATCGTTAAATGGAACGTTTTCCAAAGAGAGAGTTTCTGTTGGTTGATGGCTTGTACGAGTATGCTGATGGCTTGTTTCGTTGAAATATGGTATGGAAAATAAATACATTAGAAATACATGTTGTTAACTTATTTAGCAGTTGATTAACATTCAAAGCACCTAGTGCAATATTACTGTTGTGAACAAAAATGTCAATATGTTTGAGACACTCGTAGAGTTTCAAAAAAGGATCTCTCTCTTTCAGTTAAATATTAGGCATAATGTCGAGTTTTTTAGCTCTACTGAAGAGTTAACACAAGAACGGCGTAGTTTCTGACATTCCTAAAACGGCGGAAAGGAGTCATTTTGAACCCACGTAAAATATTTTCATATTTGACTTAAATAAGTACTTTTTTAGTGTTTGTTAATCCATACTTTATTTCTAGTAATCACAACAATTGCTTACAATTATAAATTTATTTGAACTACAATGTATCTTACAAATTTATTGTTGCTACTGCTAACAATTTTCTTAAGTATAGATTTTAAATTATGAACCATTCATACAACATTCTAGACACATTTAGTATATTTGGTCCATTTTACTCTCACATGTGTTTTACAAACAGCTCTGCATTACTTTTCACTCAAGTCATTTGAAGCTGCTAGACGCACTTAGCAGATTTGATTTCTGTTTTATGCGTACATTTTCCACACACTGCTTTTTGGCACTTAACACAGTTTGTGCTGGTCTTGTTGCCTTTGCAGAGAGTGATTTTGCACTTCCTCCGCTTTCGCGGTGATTTCAGTCCCATATCCTCTTCCATTGCCTGATGTTCCTGCTCTTTCACTTGCCGGTTGAAGTATGAATTTCTTCCTTTCCTTTTTCTTGTTCGCTACTAGGTTATAGGTGACCCATGCATTTATTACCGCCATGTCCAGTATGTTGTAGAAGACTAGAAGACATGCATTGACCATCTCCTACATGCAACCTTCGTAGTATATTTACGGGTCATTTCATCAACCACGTCCACCCTGTACTTTGTTGCATTGTAGAACATTACCGTTTCAGGTTTTTCTTTCCTTCCTTGCTTATTGTTACTTCAGCACGCAGCGTACCCAGAAGAATGACATTTTTATTCTTCTTTCCTTGGTATGCAGTCAAGGTGCAGTCTGTGATTGCACTATTGTGCAGTATTGTGATGGAGTGTATTTCAGCATTCGGCTTCACGACATATCTTGCTCATTGTACCAACTAATAAAGTTTTCTTTTCTTTGAGTTTTTTAGCAAGTTGAAGAGACGTAAAGAAGTCGGCTGCGGTCACATTTCATCCTTCATTTATAAATGGCTCCATGAGACGCAGAACAACGTATTCTCCAAGTGGTTGTTTCTATCTACGCATGTCCTCCTTGCCGAGGTATGGGAAAGCGTTACATATACACTTTGTCGTTACATCAACAGCCAACAAGAATCTGAGACCTTATTTGTCTGGTTTGTTGGACATGGATTGAGTAAACCTACATCTTGCTTTGCTTGGTAACAGTGGCTCGTCAATGGTTATATCTTCTCTAGGGCGGTAAGCGCGAATACCGTCTTCAATTAACTTTCCCCAAATTTCAGATACAAGAGAGAATTTGTTGGCTGCCAGGATTGATTTTTCATCAAAACGGAGAAATCTGAGAAGCTCCTGAAACCTGTCTCTTGGCGTAATATCTTTGATAAAAACAGGCCCCTAAGAGTGCGACCAGAAATCATCCACAAACATAGCGTTTGTGCATAATACACCCTGAATATACATGATGGCCATCAGTTTCTCCAGTTCCTCACGTGACACAGTCCAGTCATTGTTTTTTAGTACTTTTCGAGCATTTGATTCTGTGTATTTCTTCATGAGACTTAGCATTGCTTCATCAAAAATAAGACGGAAGGCACTGATGACAAAGCTGTCTACTCGTTGGCAAACATAAGCAGTGGGACCAGGAGGTCTCCTTCAGAACATTCACAGCTGACCGCCTTCCAGAAGATTCATAATTTCCAATCTCCCACACGGTTCCATCCCTTGCGATCAGCTTGTAGACGCTTCCAACTGTACCTGCCATGATGAAAGAGGTGATGATTGACGTATATCAGCATCTCAATCCTCTTCCACTAATTGCCACTCGTTCACCAGCGGAGTCAATTTCCAGTTCAACTTTGGAATGTAACACTACTTCATCAAAAACTCGACGCTGACGATACATGTTCGAAAACGTGTTCCACGGATAAGAACTGTACACAACATAAGCTGTGGCGGACTGGAATGTACACGTGCCAAGTTGCAACAATGAGGAGCAACTGCTCTGCGTTACTCCTCACTGTTACCACAGTATTGTTGAATAATTTGCTTATTTTCAGAAGAGAAATTACAGTGGGGTCAAATCGACCCCTTCCGCCATTATAGGTATACTGAATGAAATGGCGAAGAAAATTAAAATATTTTGTAAATACTAAAACATCTTCAGAAAGAGGAGGAAAAAATAAGAAATCGTCATATAATTTCACTAACGAAATAAATACAGTGGGTATGACAATGAAGAAAAAACGTACGACAGGGGTCATTTTGACCCCTTCCGCCGTTCTACTCTTAAACTGACGATGAATAAGATGGTTCAAATGGCTCTGAGCACTATGGGACTTAACATCTAAGGCCTAACCTAAGGACATCACACACAACCCTGCCCGAGGCAGGATTCAAACCTGCGACCGTAGCGGCCACGCGGTTCCAGACTGAAGCGCCTAGAACCGCACGGCCACCACGGCCGGCGACGATGAATAAAAAATCTCAATCTGCACAATATATAGCATGTTTCGGGAATAACTCTTTTCGTTTTTTTATTTTCGCACCAGCAAATCAGACTTCGTAAATTAAATAGCAAGCAGGCTCTGAATAATTGCTACAATTCGTAGCAGTCTCAGTGAGATAGATTCGATGGTGGCTGAAAAGCCACCGGGTAAGTCGGTTATTCAATTTCATATAATCAATTATACCCGCATTTTAACTGTAAAACGTGTCAACAACACATACCAAGGATATTATTGGTACAAAACAAAAAAGAATATTACACTATGTTGGGACAAAAATGAGTAAATATTCTCACTTAAAGTAACTTAAATTGATACGCGCGTCTTAACAGATCCCGGCCAGAAGGAGGAAAGGTGAAGAAGGAAGTAGCAGGTGAAGTATGCCCGACAAAACCCGGATATTGTTTTACAAACCGGTATCTTACTTTCTAAACTGATTAATCCAGACTTCACGCACGAGGACTGCGTTTTCATACATACGTGTCTCTTCTGTGTCACAAATAACACGTTTATAATCAGACGATTATATTTGCTCTAAGAAAATGTTTTATTAAAACAATTAAAAGTAGAGAAAATTACTAATATGTCGTTATAGTTGACACTCTTCTATTCATACTTTGTAACAACGCAAGACATTCATAGAAATGGTTCAAAGGCAGACTCGCTCGCGACAGCAAAGGCAATACAGTAAAACTTCGTTAACACGAATCCGAAGGGACCAAAAAATCAGGAGTTCGTGTTAAAGAAATTCGTGTTAAGTGAAAAACACAGATTTTAATAAGAATACATGCACAGCAGTGCACTAATGTGTAATACACTACACTATCAATCACGTTATTGTAGACTTACAACACTATAAAGTGATTGTAAAATCCAAGTACTGACAAATTATGTACGTTACTTTCTTGGAAAAAATTCGGTCACGGTTCGCTACGTTCAGGGGAACGATAATATTTCGTAATTTCACAACCAATTATAATGGTAGCGTCCGTAAACCCGGCAGTGATGTCGGATGTTGAAGCGCACTATTCTAAACAGTCAAAAGCGTAAACATCTCCTGACGGGTAGGTAGAATGATATCTGTATTCTCTTCCTCTTCACTTTCTTCTGATGGCCCTTCTTGCACCTCGTTCACAGCTTTTGGCACATCCGATTCCACAGAAGCACGTACGGCAACATCGTCGTATACACTAATTAATTCTTCGAAACTAATCCCAGGGTTCGCAACGTCCTGCAGAACAGTCCATTCATCAGGTGAAGTGGCATCTTCTAACTCGTGGACATCTTCAGTGTTGCTATGTCTCCAAGCTATGTTAAAGCACTTCCCTATATGATGTGGCGATACTGAGTTCCAGGCTGCTGCGATGGCTTTTATTGCGTCAAGCAGATTCCAATTTGGGGTTGCACTATTCTTTTCAGCAACACGAAATGCAGCTCTTACAAGTCGCTGACGGTAAGCTCTCTTTATGAGAAAGATTACGCCTTGCTCCAAAGGCTGAAAGCGGCTTGTGACGTTGGGTGGAAAAATCTGAACCTTTATGTTGGATAAGTTCAGATCATGAACGTTATGGGCAGTACATCTGTCCAATGTAAGAAGAACATGTCTCTTTTGAGCAACCATTCGACTGTTGAAACGAAGAAGTCACTTTGGAAATGATGTGTCATCGATCCAAGCTTTCTTGTGGTGAGAGTAGATGCAAGGTAAAGTGCCCATTTTTATGTTTTTGAAACAACGTGGTTTCTTGGATTTACCGATTACCCAGGGACGAAACTTCTCACTGCGGTCAGCATTACAGCACAGTACAACAGTCACACGTTGTTTGCTTCGTGCTGCACCGTGACACTTAACACCTTTCATCCCCAGGGTGTGATTTGGAAAAAAATTGCAGAAAAATACAGTTTCATGCATGTTAAACACATCACACGAGGCACACTTTTCCCTCACTCGTTGAATTCATGCAACCAGCTGTTCGTACTTTCTTCATCAACTTTATTTGCTTCACCACAAATTTGTACAGATGAAACTGAATGACTCTTTTGGAACTGATACAACCAACCAGCAGAACAACGGAAGTCTTCGATGCCCACATCTTTAGCAATATCATTTGCTTTTGACTGAATCACAGGGCCAGTTAAAGGTATGTTAGATGCACGCATATAATTGAACCATCTAGCAGTAGCGTCTCGATGTCTTAATACTTGGCGGTACGAAGTCTTAGATTTGTTTCCAGAACCCGATGCCGCAGCACTAATATTTTTTTTCAGATTCTTATTAATCGTAGATAAAGTAGATTTAGGTATTCCAAACTATTCTGCAATTACGGTTTTCTGGATATCACGGTCCACTTCATCTAGAATCTTAAGCTTTAACTGCACATTTAGAGCTGTCTGTTTCCTCTTTGCCATTATCGCGTTCTACGTTACCGGTTGTAACTGTAGTTTTTATTCAGTATTCCAACTCGATACGGCTACGAGTAACAGAACACCTCTCAAATCTGGCATTGAGTACATTCCTAAATGCTGCTGCACATATTATTGAATGTCTTACAATGTACAGCATACGCTGATTGTTGAGGTGATAATCGCGGTTACCGACCTACAATACGTTAAAAACGTGTCAACAATAAGTATAATTAGCTCTGTAGCTACCTTTCCTACATTCATTTCGGAAAAAAATTACGCTTTAGAATACTCTAAGGTCGGAAGTTTACGTTACAATGAAATTTAATTGCGCCAGAAACTGAAACAGAGTTCGTAATTCGCCCTAACAGAAATTCGTGTTAACCGATAAAACATACCGTAAGAACTAATGTATTCCTGGAGGGACCAACATTTTTTTCGCGTTAACCGCGAGTTCGTCTTATGCGAGTTCGCGCTAACGAAGTTATACTGTATATAGGAAAATAACATCGTAGCGCAAGACTATTCAACGACACCGTCGCATAGAAACGGTTAAATCTGCAAATTACAAGCCTTATATTCGAGGAAACACTGATGAGACGCGGAGTAACTGCCGAGAAAGGACTCGTTGCCAGCAGCTACCACTGACTGATGGCTGCTACGAGAGAATGCAGTGAATGGCAATCGGATACTGCGACCGTCCATCGCGAGGCAGACACGCAGTGCGTTGCGGGGTTTGAGCGCAGATTTAGAACCGGCGCAGCGCGTCCCTGCCCGCACGTACTTCAAACAGTAATCAGTAACAGGCAAGGAGGCGCGGCTGACAGACGCGGATCGAGCATGCCGCGTGATCTGCGACTAATTTTGGACATGGCGCGCGCTCTCTAGCACCACGTCATCGCTCACACACACGTTCCCAACGCAGCTGAAGTGGACAGGTAATTGAGTTACACTGCCAGGCCATCACAATCAAAGAAAGTTGCATTACAGCTCACTTTGGTCTGTTAACATCAAAAACACCTTAAAAGCATTTTTCCCCCTTTATATTGATGAAAAACGCATTTTCAGCACCATCCCGCTCCGCTTTGAGGTTTATGTAGGGCCTTAGCACTTATGAACTGGGATCCTTATCTAGCAACATGTACTAGCAATTTAATTCCTTATAATACGTGCAAGTAACTAGCGTTAAACAGAGTTTTGTTACACTAATATAAGCACTAATTATCTTGTGGACTTGTTTTTTTATTATCTGCCTGATATAATAAACATCACTCAAAACGCTCTATCTGTGCGTGGCAGTTAACATGTATTAGCACTTTTGAAATAGCAACGAAAACCAAGTGTTTGAGTTTAATAAGTCAATGTGTTATAAAACTGAAATAAAATTTTTTGACAGCTCATTGCTTAGGCCGTTTACAAGGATTGTCCATAAGTTACGAGCGTTTTGTAATTTCATTTGTTTTGTAAATCCGATTATTTTGGTAAATATGTCTAAAAATTATCTGAATAGCGTTACGCATACCAGACATTTGCTCACATTTGCTCTCCTGCCAGGGTTGCATGTGTTTTGGTACTGTCTAAGATAACTTATTTTGTGTACAAATGAATCAGAGTATGTCTTAATTTTTTCCACAAGAAAGATATAAACTGCAGCGAAATTTTAGAAATGTAAAATATTGCTTTTAGCGAGTCTCTTCTGACAGAAAAAGGCGTTTACAAACGATACATGCCTTTCTAAGATGGCCGTGATGGCGCTAAATACGGCGGCTGCCGTCGACGCTCCAGCACATTATCAACCAATGAAATCGTGGAAAACGTGAAAGATATTATGACGAATTATCGCCGAACAGAATCAGAGAACTCGCTGAAGATCTTGAGATATCAGCTGGCTCAGTTTTTCGGTGTTTTGCGTATGAAATGTGTGACAGCAAAATTTATTCAAAGATTCTTAAATTTAGTATAAAAACAGCGGCGAATGCGAGTTGTTACTGAGCCGTTAGATAAAGTCGACAACGACGCAGAACTGCTAAAGCGAGCGGTAAAAGGAGATAAATAAATAAATGTCGTGTGACTAGGGCCTCCCGTCGGGTAGACCGTTCGCCGGGTGCAAGTCTTTCGATTGGACGTCACTTCGGCGACTTGCGCATTGATGGGGATAAAATGATGATGATTAGGACAACACAACGAGTCCGTGGGCGGAGAAAATCTCCAACCCAGCCGGGAATCGAACCCGGGCCTTTAAGATTGACATTCTGTCGTGCTGACCACTCAGCTATCTGGGGCGGACAGAGAAGGAGATGAAACACGGGTTATGCGGCTATGATGTCGAAATCAAGTTTCAGTCGTCTTAGTGAAAGCATTTTGGATCATGGAGCTCGGAAAGAACATCGGTAAGTCCGGTCAAATGTGGACTTTATGCTGTGAGGCTGGTCCCGGCGGAGGTTCGAGTCCTCCCTCGGGCATGGGTGTGTGTGTTTGTCCTTAGGATAATTTAGGTTAAGTAGTGTGTAAGCTTAGGGACTGATGACCTTATCAGTTAAGTCCCATAAGATTTCACACACATTTGAACATTTTTTTTAACTTCATGCTCACTTTGTTCTTAGAGTAATAGCATAATGCGCCATGACTTCTTGTCACAAGGTCGAACCATCAAAAAGACGTACAGCTAACAAGTTAAAAGTCGTTTGCGTCAAGCAATACGGAAAGTCGCACGTATTTGTGGAGAAACAATTCATGACTCATCACCACAGGAGTTGCATCTGTCGACAGACTGTTGCTAGTTTGGCTAAAAAAAAAAAAAAAATAGCGCCATATTCGCCATATTCATCAGACATGGCGCCAGTTACTCTTTCCTGTTCTCAAAAATAAACCCAGACTGTCCTTTAACAAGCATAGGTGAGATTAAAAATACATCGCTGAGAGAGAGAAAACCTATACCAAACTTCAAATTCCAGAAGTTTTTCGGGTATGAGAAATCCGCTGGCATAAGTGTGCAATGTCTAATGCGGACTGCTTTGAAGGGAATAACATTGATGTAGAAGAATAAATAAAAATATTTCCAAAACCACAAGACTATCAATTATTTTTTGAACACACCCTGTATGCGCAAAATTGACCAAGTTTTAAGGTGTTCTTACACAAAGTTACACGGGTATTGTAACGACTACTCCGGTCTTTTGATATCATTCGAATTATCTGCAAGTAGTTATAGGTATAGATTTATTAAAGGTACCTTAGATAGTAAAAATCAATGTATTGTAAATATATAACATTTAGACCTCTAGCCAGAAAAACATTTTAATGACACAGTCCGTAGACGTACGCTACTGAACATTACTTCACGACACTCCGGTTGTGCTTCAAGTGGACCGTACCTGCTTGCCCTCACCGATTTTATTCGTGTCGACACGGTGTGTTGAGATTGTAAATAGGAAGGCGAAACTCTCAACTGCTTTCGAGAAAATAAAGTTTGAACATTTTAAGCATGTGTGTATATACTATCGTATAGACGCTAAAAATCAAGGAGTCCGTAAGCAAGTCATTAAGTGCTTAGTTTCAGATGCGCAAGGTCTCTGGATCGAACCTCGCTGCTGGTGCTTTTTTTTATTTCCACATAATTCTAGCAACAGATTTATTATGGCTGTCCACATTATCAGTATTTCATGATTCATTTATTATTTGCATATTATTTATCCTGAAGAATGGGAAGTAAAGGATACACCTTCATTTTGAATCAAATCAGGATAATCTTTTTCTTGACATTACTGTCCCTACATGTGTGACGCTTATAGATCACTGCACGAATCAGGATGATACCAACCGTAAAAAAGTAAAACAGTAATTATAGTGGCATACAGCACAAGTAATAAACGCCGAGTCTTTGCATTAGCATGGTTTCTTCAATGTTTCAACTGCAAAATAATCTTGGTTTACGTTCATAAACGGTTCTCGGTCATCACACGGTTTCGCGGCATACCACACATATCATTTGAACATATAACCGAATTTTGGTGCAGAAAACTGATTGTATTCGAGTGACTGAATTTTTATGAACTCTTCTCTTGAAGATATCTCTCTATTGTGTTCGATGAAGTACGAGCAGTTTTGTAGTAGCTTTATAAGATTTTTCATCTGCTTATAAAAATGAACGTCCAAGGACTGCACCAACTGAGTACATTTAGTTGGAATTACTTTAATACCGCACGTTGGCAGATCTTGAAAAATTTCATCATACAAAATCAGGTTCGTTTTCCCTCCCCATGAATCGAGGAGCAAAAGAAATTGTTCCTCTCTCATTTATGGCTTCAAAACGTCAATTAGAAATTTCCTGTATGGCACTGTTGCGAGTTTGCCGGATTTTAAGATCTTATCATAACGTTTTTTGTATTTGTGTGCGTACTCATCAGTTGTTTTTTGCACCCATGATCCAAATAGGCCAGTGGTCTCTTGTAAGCAAATGAAGACTGTTGGTAGTTATTTTCCAGATAAGGCGGCAGCATACTGTGCGGTGTACGAATATGCCGCCTTGTGCATATCTTTTCGCTTTAAAAGAACTATATTTTTTTCTCGTTCGACGAGAGTTCAGTCATAAACTGATTGACGTTGGAACCCTAGCACAAACATTCACAAATTAGCATTGTATGCTGTTTGAAAATTCTATTGCAATTGATGTAAATAAATAAGGTATTTTTATATGTAATAACTGTTTGATCAGTGTTAATAACAAGAATCTTGTCGTAATTTGGTATGAGGGCTCGAATCTGCAATCGGAAATTTGCTGCAGCGTCAAGAACTTGCTGCAGTGAGCCGCTTTCAAAAAATGGTTCAAATAGCTCTGAACACTATGCGACTTAACTTCTGAGGTCATCAGTCGCTTAGAACTTAGAACTAATTAAACCTAACTAACCTAAGGACATCAC
Organism: Schistocerca americana; assembly: GCF_021461395.2. Taxonomy (NCBI): domain Eukaryota; kingdom Metazoa; phylum Arthropoda; class Insecta; order Orthoptera; family Acrididae; genus Schistocerca; species Schistocerca americana. The sequence goes on along the minus strand of NC_060121.1, from coordinate 350,716,007 downwards.
ACACATCCATGCCCGAGGCAGGATTCGAACCTGCGACCGTAGCGGTCGCTCGGCTCCAGACTGTAGCGCCTAGAACCGCAAGGCCACTCTGGCCGGCGAACCGCTTTCCCTCTTGGATACAAATCCGGTGATTTTTCTCTGATGAATCCGATGTCTCTGTTTGAAGAGCACGACCCACGAGTCAGATGCATGAAAACTGGTTAGTAATAGCAAGAGTACACTGCTCCAGATTTCTCGTTGTCACTTGCTGATTACATTGTCGAGCTTGTATGAAACGATCATAGGTCCACGAATCAATTTTATTAAGTTGTTCATGCCTTGTTCCACCTTGTTTTATATGATCTTCCCTTATTTGCAAAGCTTTCACGCTTTTTAGTCGTGAATTTCTCCTATGAAGAGTGGCCAAACTCCATCCTGGATGCTCTCTCGCTATGATGACGACCCTAATCTTACTAATACTGCGGAACGTAATCGCTGTCCACTTTCGACTGCTTCTCTTCGGCCTCTTAATAGTGTGATGAAGATTAAGCGACTTCTTCAGATTCTTCAAACACACCCCCGTTATCGATGTCTTGGTGGGCAATTAGTTCATCTTATACCACGAGTTGTTCCTCGCTAGCATTTCTTCTCCAATTTCCATGTATTCTTGCTGTTACCACTGCAGAAGTTTTAGAAGCGGTGAGTTTGTTGGAGCTGTTCACTGTACAGAAGTGCCGTTTTTAATCGTACTTTTGAAGCTTCACTTAGCGCGATTCGGCTTCACAATCAGGTTCCCGTTCTCTTGCTGTCGAAGTACCAGGCACATCAACACATCTACTCGTAACATCAGACATCTTGGAGCGTTGACATGTAATTACCTCGGGGTTTAACATACGAATGAAATATTCTTCGTGTTCGTAAACGCCGTTCCCTTTCTCCCTCCATCAAAGTAAAGTTGTTTGTGCACATGCAACAGTTTCTGGTGGATCAAGACTAACTCCAGGATTACTAGGAAAATAGGTTCACACGGTTCAGTCGTACCGTACCTGTACCTATACCGGGAAAATGGGATCATGTTGAGTTGAAATGTAGCAGCAGGTAATGTCAACAATAAATGATTCCTTAGGTATTGGTAATGTGCACGATCTTAATAAACCTGTTATTAGAATTACGTAGGAACGAATGACAAAAAAAAAATGAAAAAAAAAACAGTGGTAGAAGCGAGATTGGAGCCAGACTTCTCCAACTTATGAAACCAAGCGTTTACTTTTTTTATTTTTATTTTATTTTAGAAGGATCTCCCCGGGATCCAAAGGGAGGGGTGGGGGCAATGTGGGCAGGGGTCGCAACCCGAACCCTGCCCACCATGTCCCGTTCCCACCCTTCAGGAACCACGAAAAGCGTAGGGAACATGGAGAGGAGGTACAATGAACATCGTTTATTCATTTATTTTTATTTTCATTCTTTTTTGTTATTTTTTTATTTATTTTTGTCGTTAATACTATCCAATAACAGGAAATCAGCGTCATGCGAGGAGGAGGGCTCAACAAGAAGTCAGACTAATTGAGACTATCAACATATTCTTTTTCTTTCTTTCGAAAGAATATTCCGATTACCAGTGAATATATCGGTTCTAAGTGTAGAAGAGGAGAGGATCAACTCTTCGTGACAGGTACACCCCAGCTCTGGGGTGGGTTAAGAAAGACACTGCAGAAAAATTGTCTGTATTTTGGATTGCGGACAACTGCACAATGGCGTTCATTAAGGAACTGCCAAACGTCAAGGATACTTTTCTCGCCATCAGCAAACAAGTAGCGAGCAGCGTGCCCACAAATCCACCTCACAGAGTTCGTCTTCGCTTGCGGGAAGTATCCCGCGTCCGGAAAGTTACTCGGTCGACTACGACGCTCGTGGCTGCTAGCGACCGCACATTAGTAGATATGCATGCATAAAACTTTCAGGCTCGTTTTTCTCAAACACGGTTGAGAGTTGTGCCTTCTGTTTTACATATGTTTTAATCCCAGCCATGATCTACAAACCCTATGAATATGAATCAAATCGGCGAAGACAATTACTTAGGGTCCCCTTCTTAGTGGTGAAAGCTGGCAATCTATTTGCAAAATTTGGCGGTACAGAATGAGCACACAACCTATCAGAATGCGTTCAATATGAAACAGCGCAGCTGCCGTTGTGGCCGAGTGGTTCTAGGCGCTTCAGTCCGGAACCATGCGGCTGCTACTGTCGCAGGTTCGAATCCTGCCTCTGGCATGGTGGCATGGATGTGTGTGATGTCCTTAGGTTAGTTAGGTTTAAGTAGTTCTAAGTCTAGGGGACTGATGACCTCAGAGGTTAAGTCCCATAATGCTTAGAGCCATTTGAACCTTTTTTTTTTTTTTTTTTTTTGAAACAGTGAATACTTCATAAAAAGCTTTAAAACACGCTGTTGAGGACACACTGTCGCTGAAATTAAACTAGTAAATTCAATAAGAAAGAAACGTCACAATACGAGGAAGTGTGCTACGTTATCACTTGCCTTAATTCAAACGACTTTTGGAATATTCTCATTGTTCAACTGTTTCGCTGAAGTGACCTATTCCTTTTGGTATGCGTTTGTATCGGCAAACAACTTTCAAAGAAGCTTTGTTAACTGTGTGAAGCACATGCCGCAAATTCTTATTAATACACCATAGAGTGGCGCCAAACATGTAAATGAAACTCTCGATCAAAGTTGTAATAAGTAAAGTGTGATTTAATAAAGTTGACTTATACAGAACGTGTGCATCAAACCACAGAAAATGTACACGACTTTGTGTCGGTAATCTATCAGTTCCAGAGCATTAATCACGCATAGTTCTAAACGGTATTATACTTCCAGTTGAAAACGGATAACGGTTAGTCCGGTTTTGGGTCCCCTGATGGGTCGTCCTCCTACGTACCACATGAACTGTATCAATAAACCGCCCCTGGCACCGTTTAATCCCTGTTTTCTGTAATATCTTCTCTAGAAAGTACAACAAATATGGAATTTAATACATATCCCAAACACAGATGTCCATATTCTTATATTAGTATGGACGCCCTGCTGTTACATCACTGTCCAGTAACCTTCTAGTATGACGACATACTTTCTTTTCTGCGTAGTGGTTCTCAGACAAAACAAAACTGTTACACATAGTGTACACAGTAATAATTCCAATTCCACAGAAAGCAAGAGCTCACCGATCGGTTATCGAACTATCAGTTTAATAAATCGTGGTTGCAAAATACCAAAACGACTTATTTGCAGTAGAATGAGAGAACGTAGAAACGGAGTTTGGGTTCATGAGAAATGTGGAACCACGCGTGGCAATTCTGTGACCATGTAACTTATAATATACATTCAAAGCAAATCTACGGTAACTGCTCCTCTAGACTTACGGAAAGCTTATCGCAATGTTGACTGGAAAACACTCTTTGAAATTCTAAAAGTAGCAGGGGTAAGATACAGGGAGCGGAAGGTTATATACGACTTGTGGTTAAACCGGACGGCAGTTACTAATCCAAAGAAAGAAAGGGAACCAGTCGTCGAAAAGGGAATGAGACAGGTTGCAACCCATCCCCGATGTTATTCAATCTATACATATAGAAGGTCTAAAGAAAAACAAAGAAAAATTTTACCAATTGTAATCATAATGACATCAGATACTATTATCTGAATATTATCAACAACATTCTTCAGTTTGGTCCTTCTAGGAGGACTCTTCCATGAAAGAAATCAAGGAATTAACGTTCAGGGAGACATAAAAATTGAGATCTGCCATTGCAATGGTAATTCTGTCGTAGAAAGCAAAGGACGCAGAAGAGCAGTTGAATGGAATGGACAATATCTTGAAAGGAGGATATAAGATGAATATCAACAAATGCGAAACAAGGGTAATGACATCTAGTCGATCTGAATCATATGATGCTGAGGGTATCAGATCAGGAAATGAGACACCAAAAATAGTAGAGGAGTTTAATTATTTGGGCATCAAATTAACTTATTATGGTCGATGTAGAGAGAATATAGAAAGCAGATTGGCAATAACAAAAAAAATCGTGAAAGAAGGAATTTGGTGACATTGAAGAGTTACGAAATTTTTCCTGAAGATATGATTATGGAGTGTACGGACCTGATGTGGTGTCACCGCCAGACACCACACTTGCTAGGTGGTAGCCTTTAAATTGGCCGCGGTCCGGTAGTATATGTCGGACCCGCGTGTCGCCACTGTCAGTGATAGCAGACCGAACGCCACCAAACGGCAGGTCTAGAGAGACTTACTGGCACTCGCCCCAGTTGTACAGCCGACTTTGCTAGGGATGCTACACTGACGAAGACTCTCATTTGCCGAGAAGATAGTTAGCATAGCCTTCAGCTAAGTCAATTGCTACGACCTAGCAAGGCGCCGTATTCAATTGATATTTATTATATGAAGCATGTATCATCAAGAGCGATGTTATACAATTATGGATTAAAGCTAAGTATTCCAGAAGCTACGTACTTTTCTTTATAGCATTCATTACGTATCCCGTTTCAGACCTCACGTCAGCCTGCGTGAGTTTAAGCGCGTGCCTTTCGGCTTCCTCTCATTGCGTCTAGGCTGTCTTGTCTAGACACAACACCTGAAACGTGAACAATAAGCAATTCAGAGAAGAAAAATAATCAAAGCATGAAATTACAATGAAATCCGGACCATTAACGGCTTACAGGTGTTGATATATATCAACGGGGACAGTTGAAAATGTGTGCCTCGACGCATCTCTGGCACGCTCCCCGTGAGACCAACATTTCCAACTTACTGTCCACACACTACATTTATAGTGCTCCTGCCCACTATATTCATTACCCAAGGCAGTCAATCTACTGATTCCAGTAAGAATTTGAGCAGTGTGAGTGCATCCGCACTGAATAAGATCATTGGCAGGTAAACCTTATCTATGTGAAGATGGAGTATGTTCCTACGGACATGTCCGAAAGAACAGATACCATTGGCGATCTTGCAGCTCTCGAAGAATGAAATTACAATTAAATCCAGACCATTGATAAATATCAACGGGAACAGTTGAAAATGTGTGCCTCGAATGGGACTGTATCACAGCAGGACATCCTGGGTTCAAGTTCCGGTCGGGGTACACATTTTCAACTGTCCCCGTTGATATTTATAAACGCCTGTAAGCAGCTAATGGTCTGTATTTCATTGTAATTTCATTCTTCGATAGCTGCAAGATCAACTATGGTATCTGTTGTTTAGGACTTGATGAAGAAGTAGTGAACAGAATTCGGCAGAAAGCAAATTTTTAGCATCACTTGACCATCGAACAGACTCCCGTATGGACGATATACAAGTAGTAATAAGCATTCTTCCCATAGAGGAACAACTGAAAGAGTTGAAAACAAATAAGTAGCTAGATCTGGATGGATTCCCAGTTCGGTTTTACAAGAAGTGTTCTGTAGCACTGACCCCTTATTTAGCTTTCATTTGTCGCGAATCTTTCGTCCATTCCAAAGTCTCAAGTGACTGGAAAAAAGCGCAAATGACTCATATAAATGCATAAGAAGCATAGAAGAATGGAACAGGAAAATTACAGACCAATACCCCTAAAACTGGTTCTCTGCAAGATCCTTGAGCATATTCGCAGTTCGAATATAATAAATTTCCTTAAGGCCGAAAATCTTATGTCCACGAACCAGCAAGGTTTTAGAAAGCATCGCTCGTGCGGAACTCAGCTTCCCCTTTTCTCACATGATATACTGCGAACTGTAGATGAAGAACAACGGAAGGATTCCATATTTCTAGATTTCCCGAAAGCATTTGACACGATACCCCATTGTTGACTGTTAAAGAAGGTACGAGCGTATGGAGTAAGTTCACAGACATACGAGTGGCTCGAAGACTTCTTAAGTAACAGAACCAAGTATGTTGTCCTCGACGGTGGTTGTTCATCAAAGAGAAGGAATGCTCCAGGGATGCGTGACGGGACAGCTATTGTTCTGGATATACATAAATGATCCGGCCGACAGGCTGGGCAGCAAGCTGGGTTTGTTTGCTAATTATGGAGTGGTGTACGGAAAGGTGTCGAAGTTGAGTGACTGTAGAAGAATAAAAGATCAATAGTTGGTGTGATGTATGGCAACTAGCTCTAAACGTAGAAAAATATAAGTTAATACGGATGAGCAGGAGAAACAAACCTGTGATGTTCGGATACAGCTTTAGTGGTGTCTGCTTGACACAGCCAAGTCGTTGAGATATCTGAGAGTAACGTCACACAGTGATATGTAATGGAACGAGCATGTCAAAGTTGGGGCAGGGAAGGCGATTGGTCAACTACGGTTCATTGGGAGAATTTTGGGAAAGTACTTCATCTATTTGGAGGCCACACATAGGACGGTAGTTCAACCTGTTCTTGAGCATTGTTCGAGTGTTTGGAATTTGTACCAGGTCGGATTGTAGGAAAACATCAAAGTAACTCGGAGGCGGGCTATTAAATTTGAGCCGGCCGCGGTGGCCGTGCGGTTCTAGGCGCTTCAGTCCGGAACCGCGAGACTGCTACGGTCGCAGGTTCGAATCCTGCTACGGGCATGGATGTGTGTGCTGTCCTTAGGCTAGTTAGGTTTAAGTAGTTCTAAGTCGTAGGGGACTGATGACCTCAGATGTTAAGTCCCATAGTGCTCAGAGCCATTTGAAGCCGTTTATTAAATTTGTTACCGGTGGTATCGAACAATAAGCAAGTATTATGGAGATGCATTGGGAACTCTATTGGGAAGTGCTGGATGGATGCAGACGTCTTTTCGAGAAACACTATTGAGAGAATTAGAGAACCGTCAGTTGAAAGTAACTGCAGAACGGGTCTACTATCGCCAACATATATTTCGTGTAAGGACCAAGAACATAAGATACGAGAAATTAGGGTTAACACGGAGGCATATAGACAGTCGTTCCTCCCTTGTTGTATTTGCGAGTGGAAGAGCAAAGTAAATGACTAGTAGTGGTACAAGGTATCCAACACCACGCACGGTACTGTGGTTTTTGTGTGTTATGTATGTAGATGTAGACCGGTTAAGAAGACACATTCTGAGACAACAACGAATCTTCTTGTAGGGGAGTTTAGAAGCAAAAAACTTGCAGGGAGATCAAGATGCGGACACAGTAAAGAGGCTGAAGTAGATATAGGTTGCAGTAGTTATTCGGAGATGAAGAGGCTTGCAGAGGTTAGACTATCGTGAAGAACCCAAGAACAACAGTGGTTCTGATTTCTCATTACCTGTTATGTTCAGCATCTGAAGTTTCAAATTCTGTGTGAACTAAACAAAATCAAAGATTTAATATACGCTATGGATACATTTTTAAGTAACAGCCTTATTTTCCTGTGTAATAGCCGTAAAAAATCGTGCTGTGATTTACCGGTCCACGACACAGTCAGTCTCACCCTGCTCGTCAGTTCGAACCGTGTTGCTAATGAGATTCCGCTGTGACAGAGAGAGCGTGAATATCAAATTAGCCGAGTGCAGCGCAACCGCAAGGCGAAGAGCGACTGAGAGTGACAGCCGCAGGGGATTTGGTACGTGAGTGCAAAGCGGCCACAGCTTGGAGCCAGTGCCGGGAGCCGTGGGCAGCAGCTGTAGTACATAACTTCCAGAATGGCCTCAATGGAGGGCGCGCCGACCGGAGTTGACTGAGTGGTTGATACCTAGAGTTTGTCGGCGAACGGAGCCACCTCCTGGTCTCCGAGCGTACACTAGGGGAGACAGGTTGTGACTGCATCTTTGAATGGCCTCGTACGCAAGGACCGTGGGCCGACCAGTGTTGTCTGGCAGTCCGTGTTTACTGAAGATAAAATCTTGTGGGTTTTTAGCCCGCGTTATATTTCCTCTAAAATAATCGACGTTTTCGACCCCTGTGCTGGGATCTACCTCAGGATCTTCCAGTGTCTACTACTGCTAGAACAGCACAACTAGACACTGAAAATTCCTGAGGAAGATCCCAGCAGAGGGGTCGAAAGGTCGATTATTTTAGAGGAAATATGACGCGGCCTAATAGCCCAGAAGATTTTAACTTCAGCGACAACGACCACGAAAGCGTGCAGACTTACGTAGTCCGTATTTAGTTGGTCAGGTAGCAGCGGAGCCAAAGGATCTGGGAGCGTGCGCTTGGAGATAAGAGTGGCTTTTGGCTGCTGGTAACCTGTGTGGAGGTGGCAGCTATTATCTTCAGGACTGAAAAAAAAAAGACTGAAGAGAGTCAACGAGGGCTGACTCGCCAAAGTAACCAACAGAGAGACGATGTGGGTGTATAACAGGTGAAACTGCCAGTTAGCATGGCAACCAGTGGGGTAGCGTGGTGTGGAGTCCAGACCTGAGCTAGCGGTTTAACAGCAGCTTGTTATCAACAGACAGACATCGGTTCCTGGTCCTGACCGGCATTTCTACTCCAGTTAAGACCATGTTAGCTGTATACAAATGAATTCTTGAGCGGCTGTGTACAAAGAGATATGGAGAGATTCATGCTGATGGTGATGGACGAGACCATCGGTAGTGCAATGCTCTCAGTTGCATGCTTCAGTGTTTCCCTGGTTACTGTTGCCTTAATGGCGGTGCCACTGCAAGCTCAAGCTGAGCATGCATGAAAAACGCAACAGTTGTGGAAGTCTCTATGTTAGACTGCAAGGGAGGGGGAGGGGGCCATGCTATTATGTTTTTACGTGACGTTAGCTGATAAGTTATTTTATATTTACTCTGTGACCTACTATTTCTGCATTTGGTGAACCAGTCTATCTTTCCCCATATTCCAGCAATGTATAGGCCTTTATCAGTACTGTTTAAATTGACTATTTCTTGCTACTTTTAGTTTTGATTTGCTGAACTGGCCTTAGATTTTGGATGTCTTCTCTCATCTCCCATTGATATCTGATCTGGAAAATAGTGTCTTGAGCTTGCGCCCAGCAACTTTGTTTTATTATTGTTCTATTCTAGCTTGGATAGTTAATTTGTTATACTCTTGCCGGCCGGAGTGGCCGAACGGGTCTAGGTGCTACAGTCTGGAAACGCGCGACCGTTACGGTCACAGGTTAGAATCCTGCCTCGGGCATGGATGTGTTGTAAGTAGGCTGTTTAGGTTTCTTTATTGGTAACGCTACGTAGCACTCTATATGAAAATCACTGACTGTGCTGTGTGCAGTCTGAGGCTGGTCGGCATTGTTGCAATAGTCGCTATTGTAGTGTTGGGCAGTTGTCTGTTAACAGTGCGTAGCGTTGCGCAGTTGGAGGTGAGCCGCCAACAGTGGTGGATGTGGGGAAGTGAGATGGCGGATTTTTGAGAGCGGATGATCTGGACGTGTGTCCATCAGAGACAGTACATTTGTAAGACTGGATGTCATGAACTGATATATATAATATGACTTTTGAACAATATTAAGGTAAATACATTGTTTGTTCTCTATCAAAATCTGTCTTTTGCTAACTGTGCCTGTCAGTAGTTAGTGCCTTCAGTAGTTTGAATCTTTTATTTAGCTGGCAGTAGTGGCGCTCGCTGTATTGCAGTAGTTCGAGTAACGAAGATTTTTGTGAGGTAAGTGATTTGTGAAACGTATAGGTTAATGTTAGTCAGGGCCATTCTTTTGTAGGGATTTTTGAAATTCAGATTGCGTTGCGCTAAAAATATTGTGTGTCAGTTAAAGCACAGTCATGTATAATTGTTCAAAGGGGACGTTTCAGTGTGTGATGTCCTTAGATTGGTTAGGTGTAAGTAGTTCTAAGTTCTAGGGGACTGATGACCTCAGAAGTTGAGTAACATAGTGCTCAGAGCCATTTGAACCATTTGTTATAGTCTTGTTGATACACTTTGTGCTCTCCTTTTATTGTTACAGTAACTTTTATTTAAAGTCTCAAGATGTTTTCAAGCTGACATTTAATGTGAGATAATTTGAAATTTAAGATAACTTGTTAATGTTTTGTTTATTGGATTTGAGCGCAAGCAATATTTCTTACATTTAAGCCGATGCTCTCTCATTAGCTGGGTTGTATAAAAAGTAAATAATAGGGGCAAGTATTTATGTCCCCATAACCGCTGGTCACTTACCACACGAAACGATTCCTGCACGAAACAATTAGGCTCCGACAATCCTACCCAAACTAGCAAATTTCTAATGCGTTATTGCCCAGCATGATGTCTGCTAGTGCAGCCCCTGGCGTAGACTGACGTCATTAAAATGGTCCTGCCACAGGAGGGTGCGTCGGCAGGCACGATTGCGTCAGTGCTCTCGGTGCTTAGGCTTAGCCCCACAAATCTGCATGCCCCAGTTGACTGCTTTCGTGATGGCATGTAGGCGGTGGAGCCACACAGGACAGCCCAGGAGGTGGTCTCATCACAAGGCAGTCTCAGCATACAGCCAGTAAGGCAGTACTTGTAGTGCCCGTGAATGGCTGCAAACGTGCGCTGCTCTCAAGTTAAATATCTTGCATATGGGCAAATCAGTTCTCCTTTCACAGAAGATCAGTCCGGCCTCATCTCTGCGCAGTCACAGGTGTGACAGGCAGGAATGCACCTCAAAGAGTTGAACTTCCGTCCACAGCTGGATGGCTGCAGACTCTTAACAGGAGGCTCCAAGCTGGCAGTGGCTGATCCTGCAACTACAGAGCCGGCCTTCCACCGGTACTGGTGATACAGTTGGAGTGGCCCGGCCCTGAAAGTGGCAGGAAGGCGAGGATTTTATAGCAGTTAATGACATGATGCCCCCATATTAGTGATGAATGTGCTTCCATTGACTAAGCCTCTCAGCTCTCTTTGCTGGCCTAATATTTAGTTTCAGAACTTCAGAGTGCTTTTTATGGAAAGTTTGCAGCCTCAAAGGCGCTCTTGTGCCGTCTCTAGGTGCATTTACTACACATTGCTGAGAACATACCGTTGTCTGCTTGTCATCAGGGCGCTGAATCAGGTGTTCCTTATGCTGTCCCTCCCACAGTCTGAGGCAATGAACTCCCTCCTTGTTTGTACTTCGTCTCTTCTGTGTTGATACTGGTTACACCATCGTTGGTTAGTCGACGGGCATACTCCACTTAGCGTTGTCCCAAGTGGTTTCAATAAAAATTTATTCATTACTTAATTACTCTTCTGCTCTCTTCAGTTCTTGTCAGTATGATGTAGTCCTCTCTTCATAATGGGTCCATTTCCTTTTTCTCAGACTGCTGCACTGTTATAACTTCTGTACAATTTTGTATCCCATAAACACACATTCTACAACGTATTTCTAAATTCTGTGCCATTATTTCCAACCAGCAGCCGTTTTATTGAAACAGGTTTTCACCGCCTTCCTTGCGCTGGAGACCTTTTCATAAGTTCTAAATGCTTATGTTATTAAGTCGCTCTTCTAACAGTAAGAGCTTTTATAATTGTTTCATGTCGGTCCACCTACCAGTTTCTGTACATATTTCTTATTTTCAGCCAGAAGTATTGTACCGTCCTTCTTGGCTGTTCTCAGTTTCTTCATCTTACATCACATGGTTTACTACATAAATTTGTCTTAATTTTTTTCATCCGTTTCTCCAGTCACTGGTTCACAGAAGTACAATGACACCGTGAAGGCATAAAGGGATTTTGGATTTTAATTTATTTCTTCCGTTAACAATTGCACGATCTAGATAGTGGAAGATGGGGAAGTTCATGCACCTAAGGTAATCTGTTATTAATCATAAGATTGTATTCATAAAATCATGGACATTGTTTCTCAGCTTTTATCCATGTGTCAGTGACTCAATACTAATATAACTTTTGGATGACTAATTTTTGTATGACATCGTATCTACCCTAATTTCGCAACCAGGCCACCACCATCCCCCACCCCCACCCCCCACCCAACAGTAAGGGAAAATTATGCATCAAGTAGGGTGAAATGATGCATTTCAAGATGTTTAAGGTTCTCATTTATGTAGTTCCTTCCACCCCTGTACTGAATGGTTATACGAACTTCAGCTGCTCACTATGAAATGACAACTAAAACACCTGCAGTAGTCACTTTTGCATTTATTTACGTAACCAGTTTCGGTGTTCTATTACGCCATCTTCAGTCCCCTTGACCAACTTGAATTGGGAGGAATCCAGCATCTTGTGTAGTCACAACAGGAGCCAGTATTATATAACCGCTGTTTAGTTCTCTTGTTTACAAGACACTATCCCTCCGTTCATCAACCTTCGGTTACGTAAATAAATTAAATGAAAAAGTGACGTCTGCAGGTGTTTTAATATTTATTCCACGGTTATTTGTTCTTTCATGTAGACATCAAAACATTGCAAGTTGAAAAAAATACAACATTCACTGCTATGTCCCTACATGCAGACGAACACTGATGAGCCAAAACGTTATACTGTCGTCCATGGCGATAATACGGCCTGGTGGTTATACTGGGAAGAAATGTGTTAAGGGGAGTATCGCATACAAGCGAGGTAGAGACGAAAGGGAATCCATTATTGCGAAGATACGGACCACAAATGGGAGAAATAAACTGACAAAAGCGAAAATGACGAAGGACAGTTTGTTATGGCCTGGTGTCTGGACGCGAGCCTCTCGGAAACGGTGAAGATGTTCGCCTGTCCGTGTGCTGCGGTCCTGAGCATCTGGGGTAAGTGGTTGGAGAAATGTGAAGCTACGAAAAGGCGACGAGGTGCAAGACGTCGAGGCCTCATAGCAGACGTCCGAGGTCTGAGACGTGCCCGCAATGTGAAGTATGATAGGAGGTGATAGGGGCACAAAGTGCAGTATACAAAGTTTCCACAGTTTGAGTAGATTGGATTGGATTGTTTGGGGGAAGAGACCAAACAGCGAGGTCATCGGTCTCATCGGATTAGGGAAGGATGGGGAAGGAAGTCGGCCGTGCCCTTTCAAAGGAACCATCCCAGCATTTGCCTGGAGCGATTTAGGGAAATCACGGAAAACCTAAATCAGGATGGCCGGACGCGGGATTGAACCGTCGTCCTCCCAAATACGAGTCCAGTGTGCTACCACTGCGCCACCTCGCTCGGTCAAAGTGCAGTATAAAATGCATATTTGAACCATGAGCTGTTTTCATTTTAAATCCAAATTCTACCGGATTCGATCTTCGACCAACTTCACGGATGAAGGGTTAAAATGATTTAAGCCTGCATATTGCGTTAGTCATTACTTAAAATGTATAGTGCGTTTCAGGAGTATAAATATATGACACATGACTTTGAAAGCAAACATCCTAGTACAAATTGTATGCAGTGCAATAGTTGTTCATGTTAAAAATGTCGAGAACATCGACAGCTGTAATTTCTTCTCAAATTTATTGGTTATCGCTTACAGCGTTACAATACGCCATCATCAAGCCATTAAACAACAAAATTAACAGCGGTACGTATCAGGCAAGTTACCATATGCAATAGAAGCCTCAGATTATTACTAGTAAATCAACTCATATAATGGCATAATATAAAAATAAAATCGCCGTATGATTGGAAACATGCTATCTAAGTTGGCATGGCTATATGACATGGATATATGACTCATGTGGGCATTAACAGGTTCTTTTATTGTGCAATCCGTATGCATTCAACTTTTCTTCAGCTGTAGAATGGCTGAATAAGCATGTGTTCCTTGTCACTTACTCTATGTAACGGGGTACATGGTGCTCCATTCTAAATATTAGCTTGCAATAATACACTCTTCTATGTCAGCTGGCCTACATCAGTATCTATATTACACGTCCGAGTTGTTCTGGGATAGTATTGACGTAGCTCACTCGTTTTTAACTACGGTGTCGTCCACTGATTTTCCTTTACAGTTTTTTTATCACCTGTTGTGTGACACTGGCAATCTACATTGATACTAGTAGTAACATACGTAGCCCTGACAAGACTTCCACTCTCGTCTTTGACACTGTCCCTGTTTTACCGTGGGTCTGAAGCATACTGGGTAGATAGTATGTTTGCAGTCATATGGCGATTTTAGTTTGATATTACATCGTTTAATGCGTTGGTTTGCTAGTAACAATCTCGGGCTTCTTTACGTATGGTAACTTACTTGATACATACTTTCATTGATATATTATGAACTTATATCCAAGTTTGGTAACTCCCTGTTTGTTAGTTCTTATTCATATCGCCTTTTAACACAAGAAACATAGCTTTGGAAATATGTGGACGTGGTGACCTTTATTTTCAGACTTGCTCAGGTAAGAGCATTAAAGACAAATATGTTTTCGTGCAACTACTGTTTGTACATTTGTTTCATGTAATTCGTGACAATAATACGGCTGGTAATTTTGTTCTTTAAGAGCCTGATGATGGGGTATTGTAACTCTGAAACCGGTAGCCAATAAATTGGAGATGAAATTAGAGCTGACGGTATTCTTGACATTTTTAGCATATTATTGGCTGCTGTCTCACCGTTCAGTAAAGGACCAATTGATAACCTGAGTGAAAAATTTTCATTTATATCCTATTCTCCTCAACGGGCATTTTTAAAAAGTGGATACCTGAAAACTTCATAAAATGTAGTAATAAAAGCAAACAGATGTGTTTAGGGGTAGGAAGTGTATGTATTGTTGCCTCTTTGCGCGGCAACGCCACGCCTCAGCTCAGTGGAGAGCTGTGGTGATGACGTAGTGGGACGCCGGCCGAGCCGCCTGTTGCGGAGCTGCCCCTGGCCCACGGCTTGGACTCCTGCCATTGAGGTTGCGACCCCGTGTCCTTTCGGCCGCGGGCCACCGTGCTCTATCGCGGCGCCAATAACTTCACGGCTTGCCGCCTGTTCTGTTTCTCGTTGTCAGGCAGCTACAGTTAGGCAACATCCGGAATCAGTATTCCATACTGATCCATTCAACCGTCTCAGCGCAAAGACACTAACTGCAGTCTACATCTATATTTCGCAGTCACTTCCCCCTTCTCCTGTTCCAGTCGCATGTTACGAGGAAAAACGATTGCTGGTAAGCCTCGAGTAGGCTCTAATCTTTCTAATTTTATCTTCATGGTCTTTTTCCAAGATATACGTAGGACGAAGCAATGTACTCATTGACTCTTCCAGGAACGTACGCTCTCGGAACTTTAACCGTAAATCACACCGTAAGGCAGAGTGCCTCTCTTGCCGCTTCTGGCACTGGCATTTCCGTGATGCTTTCGCGCTTACTGACTGAACCTACTTCCTCTATCAGTCCTGTCTGGTACGGATCCCACACTGACGAGCAGTATTCAAGTACTGGTCGAACGAGTGTTTTGTAAGCACTTCCTTTGTTGGTGGACTACAATTCCTGAGGATTCTTTCAGTGAATCTGTTTGGCATCTCCCTAACTTGCGAATAATTTTATGTACTCGCTCTAATTCATCTCGCTCTGTGCGCATGCTCTTAGATATTTTACGAATGTAACTGCTTCCGATAATTTTTCTGCACATATGTACCCATACAGTAAAGGGTATTGTTGCCTATGTATTCGCAATAAATTATATTTGCTTATGTTGACTGTCAGTTGCCACTTCCTGCACTAAGCATCTACCCCCTGCATTTCGCTACTGCTATCTACACTAATGGCCATTAAAATTGCTACATCACGAAGATGACGTGCTACAGACGCGAAATTTAACCGACAGGAAGAAGATGCTGCGATATGCAAATTATTAGCGTTTCAGAGCATTCACACAAGGTTGGCGCCGGTGGTGATACCTACATCGTGCTGACATGAGGAAAGTTTCCAATCGATTTCTCATACACAAACAGCAGTTGACCTGCGTTGCCTGTGAAACATTGTTGTGCTGCCTCGTCTAAGGAGAAGAAATGCGTGCCATCACGTTTCCGACTTTGATAAAGGTCGGATTGTAGCCTATCGCGAATGCGGTTTATCGTAGCGCGACATTGCTGCTCGCGTTGGTCGAGATCCAATGACTGTTAGCAGAATATGGAATCGATGGGTTCAGGAGGGTAATCCGGAACGCCGTGCTAGATCCCAACGGCCTCGTATCACTAGCAGTCGAGATGACAGGCATCTTATCCGCTTGGCTGTAACGGATCGTGCAACCACGTCTCGATCCCTGAGTCAACAAATGGGGACGTTTGCAAGACAACAACCATCTACACGAACAGTTCGACGACATTTGCAGCAGCATGCATTATCAGCTCGAAGACCATTGCTGCGGTTACCCTTGACGATGCATTACACACAGGAGCACCTGCGATGTTGTACTCAATGACGAACCTGGGTGCACGAATGGCAAAACGTCATTTTTTCGGATGTATCAAGGTTCAGTTTACAGCATCATGATGGTCGTAACCGTGTTTAGCTACATCGCGGTGAACGCACATTGGAAGCGTGTATTCTTCATCTCCATACTGACGTATCACCCGGCGTGATGGTATGGGGTGCCATTGGTTACACGTATCGGTCTCCTCTTGTTCGCACTGACGGCACCTTGAACTGTGGACGTTACATTTCAGATGTGTCACGACCCGTGGCTCTATCCTTCATTCGATCCCTGCGAAACCCTACACCTCAGCAGGATAATGCACGACCGCATGTTGCAGGTCCTGTACGGGCCTTTCTGGATACAGAAAATGTTCGACTGCTGCCCTCGCCAGCACATTCTCCAGATCTCTCACCAACTGAAAACGTCTGGTCAATGGTGGCCGAGCTACTGGCTCCTCACAATACGCCAGTCACTACTCTTGATGAACTGGGGTATCATGTTGAAGCTGCATGGGCAGCTGTACCTGTACTCACCATCCAAGCTCTGTTTGACTCAATGCCCAGGTGAATCATCGCCGTTATTACGGCCAGAGGTGGTTGTTCTGGGTACTGATTTCTCAGGATCTGTGCACCCAAATTGTGTGTAAATGTAATCACATGTCAGTTCTAGTATAATATATTTGTCCAATGAATACCCGTTTATCATCTGCATTTCTTCTTGGTGTAGCTATTTTACTGGCCAGTAGTGTAGCATCGAATTTTTCTTTATACATCAGTATCACCCGCGAAAGCCTCATGAAACTTCCAATACTACCAGGACACTTATATGCAGGGTGATTCAGCTCCCCCTTCTGCTCTCGTTTTATACAACCCGCAATATTATTGATGGCCTCCATAAACCACGCGCGAGATGCTCGTATTTTATCGCTCGCCACGCGGAAATCACTGGACGCTACGGATTTCGAACTTTTCAAGAAAAACTTACAGGAGTGACCTCTAAACGTGGTTTCACTCAAAGCTTATCCCTCATTAGTCAGGATTTCTAGTATGTTGTTCGGAGCACTCCTTCCTACCAGTGAACTAAAATTTCCAACTACACGAACTGTTCTCGATACTCGACGCTCTTTGGTCGCTATTCATTTGGCTATTAAGCCACGAACATAGTCGGCTACTTCGCCGACAAATATCAATTTAAACGTGCCCGTGAGAGTAATGAACGAAGAACGACTTCTGTAAACGTCACACTAAAACTAATTACGTTGACAATTCGATCCAAACTTAACCCATAGCAGCAGAGTAGTTTTATTGTCAGAAGGTCTGACGAATACAACGATTTAATTTTTATTTCAAGCTGTTAAACTTGAAACTTCCCCTTTGAATGTAAAGAATGTCAGTGCTGCAAAAACTCTTATGTTACTTGATTTTCAAACATCTGAGAAAAACTAAACGTACTGAAACTGTTTTCTCTTTACTTATTCTGATCATCACTAAACTGACACACAATATTTTAGCACAACGCAATCTGACTTTCAGTAATCCCTACAAAAGAATTGCCCCGACTAACAATAAGCTATTCCTTCATGAGTCACTTACCTCACAAAAATCTTCGTTACTCGAACTACTGCAATACAGCGAGCGCCAATACTGCCAGCCAAATAAAAGATTGTAACTACTGAAGGCACTATCTACTGATCGGAATACAGTTAGCAAATGAAAAATTTTGATAGAGAGCAAACAATGTATTTACCTTCGTGACATCCAGTTTGACAAATTTCCTTTTTCTCACGGACACACGCCCAGATCGTCCGCTCATATTAACATCTCAAAACTCTGGCATCTCTCTCCCCACATCCATCACTGCTGGCGGCTCACCTCCAACTGCCCAACGCTACGGGCTGTTCACATCCAACTGCCCAACACTACACTAGCGAATAATCCAACAATAAGTCCAACCAGCCACAGACTGCACACAGCGCAGTCAGCGATTTTAACGCAGAGCGCTACATGGCGCCACCAACATAAAAACCTAAACCGCCTACTTACAAACTTCACAAAATGGTTAGACACAGTTTACAGAAATGTCAATTTTACAATTTGTTAGTGCTCGACTAAGCCGGTGGCTTAATAAGGCTAGTCACTGAAGAGCACGTGGCAAGAGGGACTGCCGTGAACAATATACCAGAAATCCTGACCGGTGAGGGTTGTTTGTGGGAGTGGCGGTGCGTCTGAATGTCACTTTTTTACGTTTATCTTCAATAATTTGAAAACTACGACCTCTAGCGAAAACGTATCCTGGTACAAAAGTTAACTAAATTAAATTTTCTACAAAAAGCTCCTGTTCATTCCTTTCTGTAGAGCTAGCTGGATTTTATACGACAGTTTTTTGGCGAAAACCATGTTAATTACTACGGAGGAGATTTTCCGTCTCCAGAAATGTCATAATACGTGAGCATAAAGTAAGTTCCAAAATTCTGCAGCAGGCCGACATCAGAGATAAAGGCCTACAGTTTTGTGCGACTGTTCGATGACCTTTCTTGAAAACAGTAGTGACCTGTGCTTTTTTTTCAGTCAATAGGGATGCTTTGCTCGTCTAGAGATCTATTTTCCACTGCTGCTAGAAGAGGGGCAATTTGTTTCGCATTGGTATCCCGTCAGGCACTGTGGCCTTTCCTCTGTTGAGCGATTGTTTTTCTATCCCTTCACCACTTATTTTAAAACCTGTTATTTTATCGTTCCTACCACGATTTAGAAGAGGAAGTACAGTGCGAGCTTCATCTGTAAAACAGTTTTGGGAAAACACGTTTAGTAGTTCGGACTTTCCTATGCCATCCTCTGTATCAATTCCAACGGTCACAAATGTCTAGACAGATGCCTTCGATCCGTTCATTGATTTAACATGAGACCAAAACTTATCAGAGAGAGTCCCTTTAGTCAGCCATAGTGCCTGTAGTGTCAGTGTCGTCGTAACTGTCGTCTGCTTCACGTCTGCTGTGCAGCGAGCTACCTTAATTTAAGTATTAACTGTGTTTTTCTTACTTGTCACTTCTTCTTCCGTGTGTTTTTGCTTTTAGGAAGCTTTAATTGTCGAGTGCTAGTAATAGTGTTCCATAGATTTCGTGTTTGTTTTGAATACAGTCAGAGAGACTCCCTATAATCAGCCATAGTGCCAGTAGTGCTAGTGTTTGTTTTCAATACAGTCCAGAGACAGGTAGTGCTATTTTCATTGTTTTTCACAAGAAGTGGCTAGCAACCACAGTTTAGTGAACAATCAGCCGCATTCAGTGAATTAGCAGTCTAGTTAAAAGCTGATTAACTCTCTACAGTAAATTGATTTTTTAGGATGGATAGGATGTGTGACTGCTGTGTACGGACGCAGGAGGAGCTAGCCACTGTTCGCGAACAGCTGAACGTGTTGATGGCCGCGGTCAGCCGTCTTCAGGCTGCTGCCTCGGAGTGTAGCGGCAGCGGGGAGTCTGGTGCGTCGCATGGTACACCCCAGGTGTTACATGCTTCACCCACTGTCCCTGCTGTCGACACATCTTCGCGGGTATCGGGCACGGTTGGGCCACCCTCTCCCCAAGGGGAGTGGCGGGTTCAGCGGCGTTCGCGGCGCACGAGGCGGAGGGTAAATGTGGAGGCTGGCCGTGTGGCATCGCCCGCTCTGCCTGTGATAGGACATGTGCCCGCTCCTTCAGCAAGGTCCGAGCAGGCACACGGGGGGAGGGGTTTATTAGTTATTGGGAGCTCCAACGTTAGGCGGGTGATGGAGCCCCTTAGGGAAATAGCATAAAGGTCGGGGTTCAAAATGGTTCAAATGGCTCTGAGCACTATGGGACTCAACTGCTGTGGTCATAAGTCCCCTAGAACTTAGAACTACTTAAACCTAACTAACCTAAGGACAGCACACAACACCCAGCCATCACGAGGCAGAGAAAATCCCTGACCCCGCCGGGAATCGAACCCGGGAACCCGGGCGTGGGAAGCGAGAACGCTACCGCACGACCACGAGATGCGGGCTAAAGGTCGGGGAAGAAGGCCAGTGTTCACTCTGTTTGCTTGCCGGGGGGTCTCGTCCGAGATGTGTAGGAGGCCCTGCCGGCGGCGATAGAGAACACTGGGTGTACCCGACTGCAAATTGTTGCTCATGTCGGCACCAATGACTCCTGCTGTCTGGGTTCAGAGGTCATCCTCAGTTCGTACAGGCGGTTGGCGGAATTGGTGAAGGCGGAAAGCCTCGCTCGCGGGGTGGAATCAGAGCTAACTATTTGTAGTATCGTTCCCAGAACCGATCGTGGTTCTCTGGTTTGGAGCCGAGTGGAAGGCTTAAACCAGAGGCTCAGACGATTCTGCGGAGATCTGAGGTGCAAATTTCTCGACCTCCGCTATCGGGTGGAGAAATGTAGGATCCCCCTGAATAGGTCAGACGTGCACTACACGCCGGATGCGGTTACAAGGATAGCGGAGTACGTGTGGAGCGTACATGGGGTTTTTTTAGGTTAGAGAATTCCCTCCCTAGGCCCGACAAGACGCCTCCTGAGACGCGGCAAGGTAGGAGTAGGCAAAATGCAACAGGGAATAACAATATTAATGTGCTAATAGTAAACTGCAGGAGCGTCTATAGAAAGGTCCCAGAACTGCTCTCATTAATAAACGGTCACACCTCCCATATAGTACTAGGGACAGAAAGTTGGCTGAAACCAGACGTAAACAGTAATGAAATCCTAAACTCAGATTGGAATGTATATCGCAGAGACAGGCTGGACAGTGAAGGGGGAGGTGTGTTTATAGTGATAAGAAGTGCAATAGTATCGAAGGAAATTGACGGAGATCCGAAATGTGAAATAATTTGGGTGAAGGTCACGGTTAAAGCAGGCTCAGACATGGTAATTGGATGTCTCTATTGGCTCCCTGGCTCAGCAGCTGTAGTGGCTGAGCACCTGAAGGATAATTTGGAAAATATTTCGAGTTGATTTCCCCACCATGTTATAGTTATGGGTGGAGATTTTAATTTGCCGGATATAGACTGGGATATTCAAACGTTCATAACGGGTGGCAGGGACAAAGATTCCAGTGAAATTTTTTTAAGTGCTTTAACTGAAAACTACCTTGAGCAGTTAAACAGAGAACCGACTCGTGGCGATATTAGACCTTCTGGTGACAAACAGACCCGAACTATTTGAAACAGTTAACGCAGAACAGGGAATCAGCGATCATAAAGCGATTACTGCATCGATGATTTCAGCCGTAAATAGAAATATTAAAAAAGGTAGGAAGATTTTTCTGTTTAGCAAAAGTGACAAAAAGCAGATTACAGAGTACCTGACGGCTGAACACAAAAGTTTTGTCTCAAGTACAGATAGTGTTGAGGATCAGTGGACAAAGTTCAAAACCACCTTACAATATGCGTTAGATGAGTATGTGCCAAGCAAGATCGTAAGAGATGGAAAAGAGCCACCGTGGTACAACAACCGAGTTAGAAAACTGCTACGGAAGCAAAGGGAACTTCACAGCAAACATAAACACAGCCAAAGCCTTGCAGACAAACAAAAATTACGCGAAGCGAAATGTAGAGTGAGGAGGGCTATGCGAGAGGCGTTCAATGAATTCGAAAGTAAAATTCTATGTACTGACTTGGCAGAAAATCCTAAGAAATTTTGGTCTTATGTCAAAGCGGTAGGTGGATCAAAACAAAATGTCCAGACACTCTGTGACCAAAATGATACTGAAACAGAGGATGATAGACTAAAGGCCGAAATACTAAATGTCTTTTTCCAAAGCTGTTTCACAGAGGAAGACTTCACTGTAGTTCCTTCTCTAGATTGTCGCACAGATGACAAAATGGTAGATATCGAAATAGACGACAGAGGGATAGAGAAACAATTAAAATCGCTCAAAAGCGGAAAGGTCGCTGGACCTGATGGGATACCAACTGGCTCTGAGCACTATGGGACTTAACATCTATGGTCATCAGTCCCCTAGAACTTAGAACTACTTAAACCTAACTAACCTAAGGACATCACACACATCCATGCCCCAGGCAGGATTCGAACCTACGACCGTAGCAGTCCCCCGGTTCCGGACTGAGCGCCTAGAACCGCTAGACCACCGCGGCCGGCGATGGGATACCAGTTCTATTTTACACAGAGTATGCGAAGGAACTTGCCCCCCTTCTTGCAGCGGTGTACCGTAGGTCTCTAGAAGAGCGTAGCGTTCCAAAGGATTGGAAAAGGGCACAGGTCATCCCCGTTTTCAAGAATGGACGTCGAACAAATGTGCAGAACTATAGACCTATATCTCTAACGTCGATCAGTTGTAGAATTTTGGAACACGTAGTATGTTCGAGTATAATGACTTTTCTGGAGACTAGAAATCTACTCTGTAGGAATCATCATGGGTTTCGAAAAAGACGGTCGTGTGAAACCCAGCTCGCGCTATTCGTCCACGGGACTCAGAGGGCCATAGACACGGGTTCGCAGGTAGATGCCGTGTTTCTTGACTTCCGCAAGGCGTTCGATACAGTTCCCCACAGTCGTTTAATGAACAAAGTAAGAGCATATGGACTATAAGACCAATTGTGTGATTGGATTGAAGAGTTCCTAGATAACAGAACGCAGCATGTCATTCTCAATGGAAAGAAGTCTTCCGAAGTAAGAGTGATTTCAGGTGTGCCGCAGGGGAGTGTCGGAGGACCGTTGCTATTCACAATATACATAAATGACCTTGTGGATGACATCGGAAGTTCACTGAGGCTTTTTGCAGGTGATGCTGTGGTGTATCGAGAGGTTGTAACAATGGAAAATTGTACTGAAATGCAGGAGGATCTGCAGCGAATTGACGCATGGTGCAGGGAATGGCAATCCAATCTCAATGTAGACAAGTGTAATGTGCTGCGAATACATAGAAAGATAGATCCCTTATCATTTAGCTACAAAATAGCAGGTCAGCAACTGGAAGCAGTTAATTTCATAAATTATCTGGGAGTACGCAGTAGGAGTGATTTAAAATGGAATGATCATATAAAGTTAATCGTCGGTAAAGCAGATGCCAGGCTGAGATTCATTGGAAGAATCCTAAGGAAATGCAATCCGAAAACAAAGGAAGTAGGTTACAGTACGCTTGTTCGCCCACTGCTTGAATACTGCTCAGCAGTGTGGGATCCGTACCAGATAGGGTTGATAGAAGAGATAGAGAAGGTCCAACGGAGAGCAGCGCGCTTAGTTACAGGATCATTTAGTAATCGCGAAAGCGTTACGGAGATGATAGATAAACTCCAGTGGAAGACTCTGGAGGAGAGTCGCTCAGTAGCTCGGTACGGGCTTTTGTTAGTTTCGAGAACATACCTTCACCGAAGAGTCAAGCAGTATATTGCTCCCTCCTACGTATATCTCGCGAAGAGACCATGAGGATAAAATCAGAGAGATTAGAGCCCACACAGAAGCATACCGACAATCCTTCTTTCCACGAACAATACGAGACTGGAATAGAAGGGAGAACCGATAGAGGTACTCAGGGTACCCTCCGCCACACATCGTCAGGTGGCTTGCGGAGTATGGATGTAGATGTAGATGTAGGAGTTTCTGTCAAGTTGGTAGATAGTTTCACTTTCTAATTCGTTGAACGCTTCATGCACAGCCCTCTGTATGCTGATTTTGGATTTTTAGTTCTGTGAGGCTTTGGCAAAATTAAATTTGCAGTAAATCTCACTTTGCTTTCGTACCAGCTTCTTAACAAGGCTGTCGAAGCACGGCAGGTCTTTTCCATTGTCACAACTTTGCTCGGTACACAACTGTCTAAAGCGTATTCTACGATGCTCTTTAACTCGTTCTCATTATTCTCAACGTTTCCAGTGCTGGAGATGAAATTTTCGTGTTGAACTGTCAGGTAATCTGAAATCTGTCCCTTGTTGCTCCTTCTAAACAGAAAGATGTTCCTATCTTTCTTCGTAATCCTATTTACATTCGTACTGAGCGACGCTATAGCGGCCTTGTGACTGATTCCCTTTCCTACGTTAAGTCGAAAAGTTCGGATCTGTTTGTCACCAGCATGTGCAAGATGTTATCTTCATGAGTCGTTTCCCTGATTAACTGATCAACGTAACTTTCGGATAAAACACCTAGAACCATCTTACTCCATTATCTGCCCCTGCTACCCGCCCTAAACACTTGAGTCTCCCAGTCTATAAGTGATAATTTGAAATTTCCGTCTGAAGCTATAACATGACCAGGAAATTTACGCGAAATATTTTCAGATTTCCCTCAGAAGTTCCACCGCTACTGCTGATGAGGCTGAGGGGGGGGGGGGGGGGGGGGGGGGGGGGGGGGGGGGGGTTGTCTATGAAAGGATCCGATGACCATGTTTGATCCACTTTCATCCAAATTATTCCGCATTCTGAGTCTGTTCTAAACTCATCAGATATTATCGTACGTTTCATTTCTACAAACACACTTTTACCACCGACGTTCAAACTACATTTGCGGTACACATTCCAACTCCACTAGGAATTTCGAATTTCATTGCTCTTGACACCTGGTTTCAGACAGCTTTCTGTCCCTAGTATCACGGTGTCAACCGATGATCGTGTTCAGAGAGTAGACTAGGCGATTCGAGAAAATCCTGTCTAAATTGAACGATTCGTTTCCAGAAAGTTCAGAGTCAGCTCTCCGTACGGTCATCAGACAGACCGCAAAGTCTGTGTGAGATGGATTGCCAAGATATTGTCCGACGATCACAAAACACAGAGAATGCACGCCACCTTAACATTTCTCCAGCGCTACCAATATGGAGTAGACTTTTTTTAACAAAATTGTTACAGGGGACGAGATACGGGTCATTTCAAAATTGAAACGAACGATAAAACAGAGAATGCATTCTCATTGCTACATGCGAACTTTCTCCACCAGGAAGTGTACGACCACTGTGATCTGGCACCGAAAAGGGGTTTTGTTACTGGAGTTCATGGACCATTCGACGACCATCACAGCGGCCTCAAATAACATGACTATTGAACGTCCACGAAGGGCAGTTTAGAACAAGCGAAGCAGAATAGTGTTCTCAGGAGTTCTCCTTCTTCATGTCAATTCTCGGCTGCACACTTAGGCTGCAACAAAGATACTCCTGCAGCGTTTTCAGTGGTAAGTGTCTGATCATCCATCGTACAGCCCGAACTTGGTACCATGTGACTTAAATCATTTTTCTCACTTTGTCACGGACAATGAGCTGCAGACCAGCGTAGAAGGTTGGTTAAAAGTACTGCCGGCTACCTTCTATGACGAGGGTATTGCACAGTTGCTATCACGCCAATACTAATGTCTTTGTCGGAGCGGCGATTATGTGGAGGAGTAGCTGGAAGGTATAGCTAAATGTAGCAAATAAAAAATTTTGGTTTTCACTGTGGTTTCCATTTCGCGACCGATCGGACCTTGAAAAAATACGAATATGAAATGGCAGTGCCTGTGTTATTAAGAAGTATCACGCATGGCTCCTTCGGACATGCAACAGTTGTGAATATGGAGCACCTTCCGCTGTATATTGGATTTATGAGAGTGAAAATTTGTGCCGGACAGGAACTCTCACCAGAATTTCCCGCTTGCGGCGAGCGGTCGCCTTAACAGCTTCGATAACTTCGGCTATCCGTGCACGAATAACAGCCAGACCCAGATGTCCATATTTCGTAGCGTATATTCCCTCCCAGGAAGGAAATTTTTGTTGAGAGTCAAGGGCATTGTATTGGCGAAATACGAAATACTAGTGTCTGTGTTATTAAGAAGTACGATACAGTGCTCCTTCCGGTATGCATGCATGCATGCATGCAAGCAAGCATGTGAAATACGAGTGCAGGTTGTGACACAAGGGCGACAACATATGGATGTTCATATGGATGTTAGAGTCTGGCGCAGATAACTGAAGCGGTTAAGGAGACCGCTCGTGTAAAGTTGTAAATGGAGGCACAAATTTTCATTATCCTCATTTTAATACGCAGCCGAAGGTGGTTCATATTCGCAAATGCGAATACATTTCGTGTACTGAAAAAAATAGTTCTCGTGTAAACAGCTGCTCAAAGATCGTGCACCGAAGCGGAGGATGCTGAAGTAGACCACCGCTCAGGGATTGGGCCTTACGCTTCTTGCGACTGGCAACTGCTGCCTACAAGCCAGTAAGAGGGGCAATGTATGATTGTGGGACATATGATTACCGTGTCTCCCAGTTCCTCCCCTCATTATTACCAGTAGATGAACCCGGGTGGTGCCGGTGGCACTTTATTCAAGCAGCTCTTTATCTGACCTCACGAGGGTGAACGGTCCCCGTTCCAGACGGTCCTATCTCAAAAAAAAAAACCTGAAGAACTACTGGGAATGGAACCTGGATCCTTCTGTACCAAAGATGGCGACGCTAACATTTTTTTCCTTCTTGTTTCGTTCTATTTATCTTTTTTCCGATTTCTCGTCTGCGGCCGTCACATGACACCTCTCAAACACCATCGATGAAAATTTCACTGTTTTCGTTATTACAGAGGGTGGGCAGCCCACTGACCGAAAACCGTGGACTACCGTGCCGTCTCAGCTACGGATGCGGCCTATTGAGAAGGCTGAAACATTAATTTCCATGTTTTGAAGTATTTTGATTGCTCGAATGTTTAACTCTGTATGGTGAATGCGAAATAACTTCATAGTTAATAACAATCTAACAGCATTTTATGGTAGATCTCTACAACAAAGCATTCAAACAGATTACGAAGAGATTTAGGCCATTACCGTTTTCAAGAAAGGATTAAGACAGATCTGCATGACTATAATCCTGTGTCGCTGAGTCTGATCTGCTGTAGAATTATGGAACAGTGTTGCTTTATGACCTCCTTGGAGACTGAAAATCTCGACTGCAGAAATGAACGTGGATTTGACGAACACCGATCTTGTGAACCTCGGCTCTCTCTCTTCGTTCTCAGTATCCGCAGGACAGTAGACATAACAGTGTCCAGGCCTCTGACAAGGTTCACGGCTTCCCTGAAAACTGAAATTGCTGCTTCGCAATATCATCTAGTGAATAAAGTAGCTTACAGAATATCTAGTCACGTTTGTCGCTCTGGATACCACACTTCCTAGTAGAAAGAGCTCAGTACCTCGTTCTTAAGGTGGACGCTGTCCGCCGCCGGTAGCTGCGTGGTCAGCACCACAGAATGTCAATCCAAAGGGCCCGGGTTCGATTCCCGGCTGAGTCGGAGATTTTCTCCGTTCAGGAACTGGGTGTTGTGTTTTCCTAATCATCATCATTTCATCCCCATCGACGCGTAAGTCACCGAGGTGGCGTCAAATCGAAAGACTTGCACCCCGCGAACGGTCTACCCGACGGGAGGCCCTAGTCGCACGACATTTACATTTAATGTGGAAGCTTCCAAATATGAGTGTACCCCAAGAGAATGTTAAAGGGCCGTCACTATTCAGAATAGTGACGGTCTTATATACATTATCCCGTCGATAACCACGAAAAGTGAAGCTGTTCGAGCCGGCCGGTGTGGCCTAGCGGTTCTAGGCGCCTCAGTCTGGAACCGCGCGACCGCTACGGTCGCAGGTTCGAATCCTGCCTCGGGCATGGATGTGTGTGATGTCCTTAGGTTAGTTAGGTTTAAGTAGTTCTGAGTTCTAGGGAACAGATGAACTCAGCAGTTAAGTCCCATAGTGCTCAGAGCCATTTTTTTAAAACTGTTCGCAGATTATGATGATAAACATGTCGCATTGTAGTGATTCAAATGGTTCAAATGGCTCTGAGCACTATGGGACTTAACATCCATGGTCATCAGTCCCCTAGAACTTAGAACTACTTAAACCTAACTAACATAAGGACAGCACACAACACCCAGCCATCACGAGGCAGAGAAAATCCCTAACCCCGCCGGGAATCGAACCCGGGAACCCGCATTGTAGTGATATGTAGGAAGACTGACGTAGTATCAGCTCCTCGTGCAGAGGCTAATGTGTGTGTTTGTGTGAGTGTGTGTGTGTGTGTGTGTGTGTGTGTGTGTGTGTGTGTGTGTGTGTGTGTGTGTGTGTGTGGAGGAAAAGGGGGGGGGAGGGGTTGTAGGAGGATACCAAGGCTTGAATACTATAGCTAGAATACACTACTGTGGAGTGCTGCTTCAACTCAGTCTACGGACTGAAGACCATAGCAGCAGTAGCAACAGGAAAGAGAGATGACAGACTATGATTCATTGAAATAATGGTAAGGTATTAAGATTCACTCACAAGCAAATGCTCTTCCAACTCCAGTGGCACGCGCTGATAGAGAGGCGTTGTGTATCACGGATGATTTTATTGATAAAATTT
The DNA here is from genome assembly GCF_021461395.2 of Schistocerca americana. Lineage (NCBI taxonomy): Eukaryota > Metazoa > Arthropoda > Insecta > Orthoptera > Acrididae > Schistocerca > Schistocerca americana. Next base: position 350,687,507 of record NC_060121.1, on the reverse strand, counting down.
CGAAATCCTAGTTTCCAGGAAGAGTCCAACAGCATATTAATTCTTCCCACATACATCTCGATAAATGACCTTGACTGTAAAATAAGGGAAATCAAGAAATTGGATCTCAGTAGAAGGCTTACCGATGGTTGCTGTTCACTTGCGCCATTCGCAAATGAAATAAAAATTAGGAAAATTACAATGGTACGCAAAGTATGATGTGCCACACCGAATGTTGTATTTCGTATTGTCGATATCAATAGGATGAAGCGTATTTACACCACAGAATATGTCCAATGTAGCAAACATGGAGTATCATGAACGCGTCCATATGCACTTCAAAATTAAGTATGTCAAATGTCATTCCTTACAGTAATTCTTGTTTTTTGCAAGGTCTATAGAATTTGTATTTCTTGGAAATTTCTGTTGACGCCATACTCTGGTGCACAGATTTTTCAGATAGCAAAAGTAGCTGATTTCGTGGGACAAGGATCGTGACCGTGAAACATGTAAAAGTAAGAGAACAGAAAGAAAATATCCTCCGCTCCGTTCGTGGCTTTCAACTCGCGTTGAGGTGTTTCGAAGCATTTATATTCTGGACAAGGGATTCATGAAGCTTGTAAAGCTTGTAACCTGAACAACTTGGGGAGGTGGGATAATCTACCAGGCTTTATAGCTGGCAACCCACATTACTTATCTAAGCGCTACGCCGCATGCAATGTCGGCTCCCAGCCACGCAACAACGTCCCCGGGCTTCGCATGTTAGACAGAGGCAGTACAATTTTTACCATAATCTGCACGCTAATCGCCGACATTCTTTTACCGTCGGTTAATAAATGAGAAAATGATATCATTCAAAGTTTATAAGTGTGGAAAACTCTTATCCACAACGGAATATACGTTTTATGTCCCTTTACTTAACCAGAGAACGAACGTGGCAAGTACCTCGTCTTTGTTATCATCTAAAAGCAAATGTGTCGAAGGCGTAATGGCATGGTCGTCATCCGTTTACGCTACACACTGAGGTGACAAGTCATAGCATAGCGATATTCATATATACAAACGGCGGTAGTACCGCATACACAAGTTATAAAAGGGGGCATTGGCTGAGCTGGCGTTTGTACTCAGGTGACTCATGTGAAAAGATTTCGAGCTTGATTGTGGCCGCGCGACTGGATTTAGCAAACTTTGAACGCGGAATGGCAGTTGCGACTAGACACTTAGACGCTCCATTTCGGAAAACGTTAGGGAATTCAACATTCCGAGATCCACGGTGCCAACAGTGTGTCGAGACTATCAAATGTCAGGCATTACCTCACACCACGGACAACACAGTGGCCGACGGCCTTCGCTTAAAGACCGTGAGCAGCGGCGTTTCCGTAGAGTTATCATTGCTAACAGACGAGCAACACGGCGTGAAATAGCTGCAGAAATCAGTATACGACGTACGACGAATGTATCCTTCGGGACAGTGCGGTGAAATTTGGCGTTGACTGGCTGTGGCAGCAGACGATCGACACGAGTGCCTTTGCTAACAGCACGACATAGCCTGCAGCGTTTCTCCTAGGTTCGTGACTACATCGGTTGCACCCAAGACGACTGGAAAAGTGTGGCCTGGTCAGATGACTCCCTATGTCAATTGGTGAGAGCTGACGGCGGGGTTCGAGTGTAGCGCAGATCCCATGAAGCAGTGGGCCCAGGTTTTCAACAAGGCACTGTGCATGCTGGTGGTGGCTCCACAATGGTGTGGGACGTGTCTACATGCAATGGACTGGTTCCTCTGGTCCAACTGAACCTTTCATTGACTATAATATGTTCAGCTACCTGGAGACCAATTGCAATCATTCATGGACTTTAGGTTCCCAAACAACGACGGAATATTTATGGATGGCGATGTGCCATGTCACCAGGTCACAGCTGTTCGCCGGTTTGAAGAATATTCAGGACAATTCGAACGAATGATTTTTCCACCCATAGAACATTGCGCTGTTTCCAAGAAACGGATCATCAACCAGACACTTCACCTATTGATAGACCAGCTGTCGCCTGCTTCAAGGGGAAGTGTCAAAGAGTAGGCTTCAGTTTATTTGCAGTTCAGGCTTAAGATGACTAATGCTACCCTTTTGGGAAATAGCAGTAAGGAGAGAACACTACCTGCATTCAGCGTTGTATGCCTGGAGGCCTATTTCACCATCTTAAATGGGCTGTTTTCGTAGCCATTTTGCGAACAGAGTGCAGCCAGGTGCAATTTGAGGTACACGTCTGAACGAACGATGCCTTTCATGTTGTGCCCAGCGTCATTCTTGGATGATTACAGCGACTAGTAAAGAGCAAAGTTTTAAACACGGCTGCTTGCTTCAGTGACCGTTTCTAAATTAAAATTGAAACAAATGAGCCCTCGGTCACTATTATTTTTAGTCTTATTGACCAGGTTTCAACACTTCTAAGAGTGCCTTCATCAGAATTAAAGCAATTAAAATGGCCTATAACATAGTTATAGGCTCTGTCTTTTATTGTTAGTCAGTACTTACACTTTTTTTATATAAAAATGTATTTTCTTGTAAATTTGTAACTAGGTTATAGTGTTGAAACCTGGTCAATAAGACTATAAATAATAGTCACCGAGGGCTCATTTGTTTCAGTTTTAACTAGTAAAGGGGTTGGTGAGCACCATTCTCTCTCATGGAGTTACAAAGAATCTGCTCCAACATGGCCCCCAGAACTGATCAGGGACCTTTGGTTCAAAGCCGAGCAGGCTAGAATCAGATACATAGATTCTCTGACAAGATAGGCTGTGCCGTCCTTGACTTACGCCATAGATTTGAGAATAGTAGATACCCTAAATGTGTCGCTGCACTTCAGAGGCTGCTAACCAGGTGGCTGTGTCCGAAACGCTCACAAGTGTTGCTTAGTACAACCGACTTTCCACCCAGTCCAGTTAATTACAGCTGTCGGAGACTACAAAGTATCAGTGTAAGATGCCTCCCATAGTCCACAAATTGCCTCAGCATTCGCAACAAAATACTAAAGTTTGAAGCGTTCTTAAAAAGCAGGGGAGCTCACATAACACTGGGTACAGAAAGCTGGTTAAAAAATGGAAATGATAGCAGTGATTTTCTGATTAATATTTAAGTATATATGGAAATGATATGCCAATGGTAAATTGAGGTGATGTGTTTGTTGCATTAGAAAAGAAGCTCAAATCTAGAGAGATAGCAATAGAAGCTGCATCCGAATTTGCTGGGCAAAATTCAAAAGTGGGAACCCACCATAAGTCGCTCCCAGGGTGAACAAAAAGGTGAAAATAGATTTATATTTTGGTCCACATGCCGACATTCAGTAGTTTCCGAGAAAATGACGGCCAAAGTATCTTCTCCACGTCTTCAGTCGACTCACCCGGTGCAAAACCACGTGAGTCGCTAGCGAAGTTACCGTGGTTACGGTTTCGAATTTTTTCCCCGCCGTGTTCAAATCGAATCGTTTCTTTTTTTTTCTTTTTTTGTCGCGAAAGCACGTAACATCAATATTTTTGTGATACCGTGTAATACAATGGGAAACAAAAGAAATCAACATTTCGAATCTCATTAACAATAAATTTTTCATGAAAATTCTTATTTAACATTATATAATTAACGTTGAATGAAAATTGAAACTAAACACATTCCAGTATCTCAGCTTTTGCATTGATTTTTACTTCCATATGTCAAGAGAACCAGTGCATTCCCCGGGTTGATACCTATCACAAAATCATTAAAAGCATTGAACTCGGAGCACAACCACCAACGTGCGAAGGCACGTACAATGAGGTGACAAAAGTCGTAGGTTACCTCCTTTAACCCACCGCAGTGCAGCAACTCGATGTGACATGGATTCAACAAGTTGTCGAAAGCCCCTGCAGAAATATTGACCCATGCTGCCTCTACAGCCATCCATAAATTGTTGCCCGCGCAGTGTTTTGTACACGAACTGACCACTCGATAATGTACCACAAATGTTGGATGGGATTCATGTTGGGCGATCTGTGTGGCCAGTTCATTCGCTCCAATTGTCCAGAATGTTCTTCAAACCACTGGGTAACAATTGTGGTCCAGTGACATATCATCGTTGTTTGGAAAAATGAAGTAAATGAAAGGCTGAAAACGGTCTCTAAGTAGCCCAGCATATCCATTTCCCATCAATGATCGGTTCAGTTGGAAAAGAGAAATCAGTCCATTCTATGTAAAGACAGTCCACACCACTATGGAGCTACCACCAGCTTGCACAGTGTCTTGTTGACAGCTTCGGTCTGTGACTTCGTGGGCTGTGCGCCACACTTGAGCCCTGCCATCAGCTCTTGCCAGCTGAAATCGGGACTGATCTGGCCAGGCCACTGTATTCCAGTCGTCCAACCGATATGGTCAGAAGGACAAACGCTGCTGATGATGTCGTGCTGTTAGCAAAAGCACTCGCATCGGTCATCTGCTGCCATAGACCATTAACGCCGAATTTCACTGCACTGTCCTAACGGTTACATTCGTGATTTCTGAGGTTCTTTCATGCTGCATTGCTTGTCTGTTAGTACTAACAACTCTACGCAGACGCCGTATTATCGATCGTTAAGCGAAGGACTTCGGCCACTCTATTGTCCGTGGTAGGATGTAATATCTGAAGTTTGGTGTTCTCGCCGCGCTGTTGACACTGTGAATCTCGGAATATTGAACTCCCTCATAATTTCCAAAATGGAATGTCCCATGCGTCAAAGGCCAACTGCCATTCCGCTTTCGAATGTTCAAATGTGTGTGAATTCCTAAGGGACCAAACCGCTAAGGTCATCGGTCCCTAACTGTACGGCTGGTCCTGGCGGAGGTTCGAGTCCTCCCTCCGGCATGGGTGTGTGTGTGTTTGTCCCTAGGATAATTTAGGTTAAGCAGTGTGTAAGGGACTGATGACCTTATCAGTTACGTCCCATAAGATTTCACACACATTTGCACATTTTTTCATCGGTCCCTAGTCTTAACACTACTTACATTAACTTATTCTAAGAAAAACAGGCACACCGATCTACATCTACATCTACATCCATACTCCGCAGGCCACCTGACGGTGTGTGGCGGAGGGTACCCTGAGTACCTCTATCGGTTCTCCCTTCTATTCCAGTCTCGTATTGTTCGTGGAAAGAAGGATTGTCGGTATGCTTCTGTGTGGGCTCTAATCTCTCTGATTTTATCCTCATGGTCTCTTCGCGAGATATACGTAGGAGGGAGCAATGTACTGCTTGACTCTTCGGTGAAGATATGTTCTCGAAACTTTAACAAAAGCCCGTACCGAGCTACTGAGGGTCTCTCCTCCAGAGTCTTCCACTGGAGTTTATCTATCATCTCCTTAACGCTTTCGCGATTACTATATGATCCTGGAACGAAGCGCACTGCTCTTCGTTGGATCTTCTCGATCTCTTCTATCAACCCTATCTGGTACGGATCCCACACTGCTGAGCAGTATTCAAGCAGTGGGCGAACAAGCGTACTGTAACCTACTTCCTTTCCCGATGCCCGAGGGAGGACTCGAACCTCCGGCCGGAGGGGCATTTCGCTTTCAGAGTCTGTTAATTCTCTTCGTGCAGCCACAAGCACGTCGGAAACCATTTCACATGAATCACGTGAGTACAGGACTGAGTATAGTATCAAATCCCCTAATAAACGCTGCTGATGATATGTGTAAACCAAATGGCAATCGTTTAAATTGGTAACATCTACCGAATACGATAAATGCTGTAAATTTTCTACATTCTGGGGCCAATTCCATTTGCCAGAAACTACTCCGTAAATCAATTGATGAAAATATCTTAGCACTGTGGAAGTTTTGTATCAATTCCTCTAATTTTTCTGGGCGATCTGTCTCAGTAATTATGATTGTGTTGATCTGTCTGGAATCAAGCGCTCACCTGATGCTCCCATCTCGTTTTTGTACAATAGTGAGCGGGCTGTTATATGTGAAGGTAGCTGGTTCATTAATATCATCATCTAACATTTTATATATCTCCTGGAATACTTTATTCCTATAGCTTAATGGGATTGTATAGGGTGGTACTCTAAATGGTTTGTGCTGTTTTACGAAAAGCAAAATAGTTAAATTTGTTGATTCCACGCAATTTAGCGATAATTTCGCCGCACACCAGGGAATCGAAGCAGTTTTCTTGAAAGACGGAGCCTGCATTCGCCCCCAAATGTGATTTCCCTTTGCTGTGCGATGAGAATACGACACCTCATCTTCGATAAAGGTAGACATCAAAGGGTTGACAGAAATACATACACCTTAGCGGAGTTTTCAATGAAAACATCGGTATTCAGATTTCATCTACAGACAGTCCATCATATACGCATAGATCCCTTTGCTCTCCCCTCGTGTCACTAATGTACAAAAACGGCTGCATTTTACCATAAGGTCCCCACTTTGTCCAGGAACGGATGACAGGACTCTTCCAGATTTTGTGGCTGTTGCATACACAGTCTGATGCCGTTCCATTAATTGGTTTACGTCTTGCTGGACTCTAGGACCAAATTACGACTAATTTTTTGGAGGCAAACTAAAACTGTTGGTAACAATTACACTTCTGCGTGTTTTCGGAAGTTCCTGAAAGCTTAAGTATCTCGATCGAACGGAGGGCGTTAACCGCGAAAGGCGAAGTTCCAGTCTGGCACACTTTTAACGTGATAGGAAGTTTGCAAAATAGCACATATTCCGTTGAAGAGTGAAATATCCGTTATGGATCCTTAATACTGCCCTAAATTAATTTATGAAACTTTTATAACTCATTGGCGTTGTTAATTGCCAGTTTCTTAAATAAATGCCGCGAAAATTAAACAAATTTGTTTTGCAAAAGTGAGCGCTCTTCCTCGATTCTCACATTTCGGTACAGAAACACTGGCGCAGTATCACGCGACAGAAATAAAGCCGGACGAGTCGGAGATGAAAACCGCTCTCGCTTCAATTCCGCGCATTCGATCGCCGCAGGCGCAATTTCCCGTCGCTGCAGGAGCGGCATAGTGCGCCCACGTGTCAGCCTGCGCTGGCAAATCAGGAAATTGTCTCCCTCGTCATCTTTCCTGACAGCTGCGTAGGCGCCCTCTATAAACACTACGCAACTCCGTCCGTCGATAGACGATGCTTAAACTACATGCGGGCATTGGGGTTGCAGCTGTTATCTGCCATGCCATCATATTAACCCTAAGGTCAGTCTCCTATGAATGAACTCAGCAAACAGCAGCTTCCGTGAAAGACTGAACTGTCATGAAATACTGTATATTGTTTTGACAATACAGAGTTAAATGAATGAACAAATCATAAAAGTGACACTAATTCAAGCTTTAAAAGTGACGAGTTCTCAAGTTCTTTGGGGACTCTGTATAACTAACACGGAAGATATTACTTCATTAAGAAATAATAAATAGCCAATCAGCTCAGCTGCACCATGTAAGGTCTAAATAAACCTCTTGATCATGGTCCCCCCCCCCCTCCCCCCCCCCCCCCCCCACGAACCATAAGACCTTGCCGTTGATGGGGAAGCTTGCGTGCCTCAGCGATACAGATAGCCGTACCGTAGGTGCAACCACAACGGAGGGGTATCTGTTGAGAGGCCAGACAAACGTGTGGTTCCTGAAGAGGGGCAGCAGCCTTTTCAGTAGTTGCAGCGGCAACAGTCTGATCCGGCCTTGTAACATTAACCAAAACGGCCTTGCTGTGCTGGTACTGCGAACGGCTGAAAGCAAGGGGAAACTACGGCCGTGATTTTTCCCGAGGGCATGCAGCTTTACTGTATGGATAAATGATGATGGCGTCCTCTTGGGTAAAATATTCCGGAGGTAAAATAGTCCACCATTCGGATCTCCGCGTGGCGAATACTCAGGAGGACGTTGCTATCAGGAGAAAGAAAACTGGATCGGAGCGTGAATTGTCAGATTCCTTAATTGGGCAGGTAGGTTACAAAATTTAAAAAGGGAAATGGATAGGTTAAAGTTAGATATAGTGGGAATTAGTTAAGTTCGGTGGCAGCAGGAACAAGACTTTTGGTCAGGTGAATACAGAGTTATAAATTCAAAATCAAATAGGGGTAATGCAGGAGTAGGTTTAATAATGAATAAAACAATAGGAATGCGGGTAAGCTACTACAAACAGCCCAGCGAACGCATTGTTGTGGCCAAGACAGACACGAAGCCCACACCTACGACAGTAGTACAACACTGTATGCCAACTAGCTCTGCAGATGACGAAGAAATTGAAGAAATGTATGATGAAATAAAAGAAAGTATTCAGATAGTGAAGGGAGACGAAAATTTAATAGTCATGGGTGACTGGAATTCGCTAGAAGGAAAAGAGAGAGAAGGAAACGTAGTAAGTGAATAAGGATTGGGGGTAAGAAATGAAAGAGGAAGCCGCCTGGTGGAATTTTGCACAGAGCACAACTTAATCATAGCTAACACTTGGTTCAAGAATCATAAAAGAAGGTTGTATGGCCGGCCGCGGTGGTCTAGCGGTTCTAGGCGCTCAGTCTGGAACCGCGCGACTGCTACGGTCGCAGGTTCGAATCCTGCCTCGGGCATGGATGTGTGTGATGTCCTTAGGTTAATTACGTTTAAGTAGTTCTAAGTTCTAGGGGACTGATGACCACAGATGTTAAGTCCCATAGTGCTCAGAGCCATTTGAACCATTTTTTTAAGGTTGTATACATGGAAGAAGCCTGGAGATACTGACAGGTTTCAGATAGATTATAAAATGGTAAGACAGAGATTTAGGAATCAGGTTTTAAATTGTAAGACATTTCCAGGGGCACATGTGGGCTCTGACCACAATCTATTGGTTATGAACTGTATATAGAGTGTATATACAAGGACGATGTACTTGAGGACAATATTATGGAAATGGAAGAGGATGTAGATGAAGATGACATGGGAGATATGATACTGCGTGAAGAGTTTGACACAGCACAGAGACCTGAGTCGAAACAAGGCCCCGGGAGTAGACAACATTCCATTAGAACTAGTGACAGCCTTGGGAGAGCCAGTCCTGACAAAACTCTACCATCTGGTGATCAAAATGTATGAGACAGGCGAAATACCCTCAGACTTCAAGAAGAATATAATAATTCCAATCCCAAAGAAAGCAGGTGTTGACAGATGTGAAAATTAACGCGAATTCTTTACAGACGAATGGAAAAACTGGTAGAAGCCGACCTTGGGGAAGATCAGTTTGGATTCCGTAGAAATGTTGGAACACGTGAGGCAATACTGACCCTACGACTTATTTTAGAAGCTAGATTAAGAAAAGGCAAACCTACGTTTCCAGCATTTGCGGACTTAGAGAAAGCTTTTGACTATGTTGACTAGAATACTCTCTTTCAAATTCTGAAGGTGGCAGGAGTAAAATACAGGGAGCGAAAGGCTATTTACAATTTTTACAGAAACCAGATGGCAATTATAAGAAACGAGGGGCATGAAAGGGAAGCAGTGGTTGGGAAGGCAGTGAGACAGGGTTGTAGCCTTTCCCCGATGTTAGTCAATCTGTATATTGAGCAAGCAGTAAAGGAAACAAAAGAAAAATTCGGAGTAGGAATTAAAATCCATGGAGAAGAAATAAAACTTTAAGGTTCGCCGATGACATTGTAATTCTGTCAGAGACAGCAAAGAACTTGGAAGAGCAGTTGAACGGAATGGACAGTGTCTTAAAAGGAGGACATAAGATGAACATCAACAAAGACAAAACGAGGATAATGGAATGTAGTCGAATTAAGTCGGGTGATGGTGAGGGAATTAGATTAGGAAATGAGACACTTAAAGTAGTAAAGGAGTTTTGCTATATGGGGAGCAAAATAACTGACGATGGTTGAAGTAGAGGGGATATAAAATGTAGACTGGCAATGGCAAGGAAAGCGTTTCTGAAGAAGAAAAATTTTGTTAACATCGAGTATAGATTTAAGTGTCAGGAAGTCGTTTCTGAAAAATATATGTATGGAGTGTAGCCATGTGGAACGTGGACGATAAATAGCTTAGACAAGAAGAGAATAGAAGCTTTCGAAATGTGGTGATATAGAAGAATGCTGAAGATTAGATGGGTAGATCACATAACTAATGAGGAAGTATTGAATAGAATTGGGGAGAAGAGGAGTTTGTGGCGCAACTTGACTAGAAGAAGGGATCAGTTGGTAGGACATGTTCTGAGACATCGAGGAATCACCAATTTAGTATTGGAGGGCAGCGTGGAGGGTAAAAATCGAAGAGGGAGACCAAGAGATGAATACACTAAGCAGATTCAGAAGGATGTAGGCTGCAGCACGTACTGGGAGATGAAAAAGCTTGCACAGGATAGAGTAGCATGGAGAGCTGCATCAAACCAGTCTCAGGACTGAAGACAACAACAACAACAACAACAACCTTCCGTATATGCCTGTAGAGCATACAGTGAGCAACTGAATTTGCACTTGGCATCTGACGAAGACAACTAGGGAAGTTGCCGAAATGTGTAAAGTTAAAATGAAAACTTGGCCTTCGGCTGTAAACTAGAAACCTATCAACTGCTTCTCTCTCATGCCGCTCGGCTCTTGTAACTGCCATCTGGTTTCTATATAAATTGTAAATAACCTCTCGCTCCCAGTATTTTATCCCTGCTACCTTCAGAATTTGAAAGAGAGTATCCCAGTCAACATTGTCAAAAGCTTTCTCTAAGTCTACAGATGCTAGAAACGTAGGTTTGCCTTTCTTTAATCTTTCTTCTAAGGTAAGTCGTAGGGTCAGTATTGCCTCACGTGTTCCAACATTTCTACGGAATCCAAACTGATCTTCCCCGAGGTCGGCTTCTACCAGTTTTTCCATTCGTCTGTAAAGAATTCGCGTTAGTTTTTTGCAGCTGTGACTTATTAAACTGATAGTTCGGCAATTTTCACAAACTGTCAACACCTGCTTTCTTTGGGATTGGAATTATTATATTCTTCTTGAAGTCTGAGGGTATTTCTCCTGTCTCATACATTTTGCTCACCAGACGGTGGAGTTTTGTCAGGACTGGCTATCCCAAGGCTGTCAGTAGTTCTAATAGAATGGTGTCTACTCCGGGGGCCTTGTTTCGACTCAGGTCTTTCAGTACTCTGTCAAACACTTAACGCAGTATCATGTCTCCCAATTCATCTTCATCTACATCCTCTTCCATTTCCAGAATATTGTCCTCAAGTACATCGCTCTCTGCTTTCCCCCCTTTGCTTAGAACTGGGTTTCCATCTGAGCTCTTGATATTCATACAAGTGGTTCTCCTTTCTCCGAAGGTATCTTTAATTTTCCTGTAGGCAGTATCTATCTTACCCCTAGTGAGATAAGCCACTACATCCTTACATTTGTCCTCTAGCCATCCCTGCTTAGCCATTTTTCACTCCCTGTCTATCTCATTTTTGAGACGTTTATATTCCTTTTTGCCTGCTTCATTTACTGCATTTTTATATTTTATCCTTTCATCAATTAAATTCAATATTTCTTCTGTTACCCAAGAGGTTCTTCTAGCCCTCATCTTTTTACCTATTTGGTCCTCTGCTGCCTTCACTATTTCATCCCTCAAAGCTACCCATTCTTCTTCTACTGTATCTCTTTCCCCCATTCCTTTCAATTGTTCCCTTATGCTCTCCCTGAAACTCTGTACAACCTCTGGTTTAGTCAGTTTATCCAGGTCCCATCTCCCTATTTACTATAGACAGTTTTTTTTTTTCGCTTCGATGGTTATGGCAAGTTGAAAGTGAGGGCTGCACCGTGACTCCATCGAATGAAGGTGGTGCAGTATTCAGCATGAGATGTGGTAGCACAATGTTATCTCAGTACAGAAACACCAAGTACGTAACCTAATAGACCTAAGTTGGGTAAGAGAATAATTTATAGTGGAACATATCCTAAATATGGCCTTTGTTTAATAAGCAGTTGATTGGTTGAGACCACATAATAATCCCTAAAATAGACCATGAGGTATTTTAATTTTAATTGGGTAGTGCATCAGGATTTATGGAGATGCGCGTAGACTGGGTTCGGCCATTGTAACGCAAATTGGGACGGTGCGGCCGCAGAAGACGCGAAGCCCACAGGTAGAGTGGAAACGAGGGCGTCGGGAATGTACTCGAAGCATGGTGCAGGAATAGTTCAGTGAAAAACTAGAAGTAAAATGCCGTTTTTGTAGGGAGTTATCGCTTAGAAAAAGTAGCTGCATTTGTTCATAACACTGAAGGGTGAGCGAAGCGAAACTAGACCGTCAAGAAAAATACGATTTATGCGAGACAGAGCGACTGCAAAATTATTGTAAGGAGATTCCGGTGAGAGATTACGTGTGTTACAACATGATATCAAAACTGTGTATTATCGGAAAGGTGACGTGTTTGACATCATAGTCAGCTCAAAAGTTACAAATAGGGGTCACAGTTCCTTATTAGAATGGCTGCTGGGACTTAACATCTGAGGTCATCAGTCCCCTAGACTTAGAACTACTTAAACCTAACTAACATAAGGATATTACATACATCCAAGCCCGAGGGAGGATTCGAACCTGCGACCGTAGCAGCAGCGCGGTTTTGGACTGAAGTGCCTAGAACCGCTCGGCCACAACGGCCGGCTCCTTATTAGAAGTAGATCACAATTGGTGGTGACTGAGGACGGAGCTGTAGCTGTGTCCGTTCCATCCCAGTGATGTAATCATCTTTCTGGAAGTTCATATGGTTTGCAAAGTGGGAATATGAACTGTCGCATAGGAAGTGATTGAAATTAGTCTTTCGGATTTACATTTTTGTCTGTGGCAGTACCTGCAGTATTAGCTGGTTAGCTCACCTAAACAAAGCTTATCTCAGACTATTACGTCATCTCTCATATCGATGCTGGTACGTAGGAAAGTGCTTCTCATCTTTCTGTACACTTTCTCAGTGCTGGATTAAAGAATCCCAGATGACCTTTTGATGGTGATTGTAAGTCTCTATGAGAATATTGCGTGTCTCGCTGCCAAGCAGTCTCAGAACTATCCTGGCATCGCAGCAATATCAGCGTTTCACATCACTGTGATCTTTAGAAAGACAAATTTTCGAGAGAATATTACTAGAAATTACAGACTACACGAATTCTGGTGCGTGGTGCTTTTATCTTTTTGTTCATGTCGTTGCTAATGTACACCAACATAATAGGACATACGGCGTCGACAGTGTAGTGTGTTTTTACCAGACACTTGCGTTCCTTAGTTGATAGTTAACAAACTTATCGAGTTGATCTGGTAGTGCAAATAGTAGGTATGTCACCGCAGTTAGAGTGCATTTTCAGAACGAACGCACACCATGTAAGGGTAGATGGGGCTTAACAGGTGTAAGTAGTGCAAATCGGCAACGAGTGAGCTGAACCATCGGGCAGGTGTCTACAGGGTTGTCCACAGCATACACACACTGGACTCGCATTCGGGAGGACGACGGTTCAATCCCGCGTCCGGTCATCCTGATTTAGGTTTTCCGTGATTTCCGTAAATCGCTCCAGGCAAATGCCGGGATGGTTCCTCTGAAAGGGCACGGCCGACTTCCTCTCCCGTCCTTCCCTAATCCGATGAGACCAATGACCTCGATGTTTGGTCTCCTTCCCCAAAAAACCCAACCCAACCCACAACATGCAAAACTTCATGCGAGAGCGATATGCTGCACTAGTGCCTGCCTAGGCTCGGCCTGTGAGAGCTTTGCTCGGACCCACTCAGACGCACTCGGTCCAGCGCCACACTGTGGTGAGACATTTTTCAGTCGGCACGACATTCTTTAGTTCGACAGAATCGTGCTGTTAGCGCTGTTTACCACTCGCTCTTTGTTTTAGTATGAAGGTAGCTGACAGGTCCACTGAATGATTGCACATGAAAAGGCAGTCTAGCGATCTGTCACCATGAGCCTTTAAAAGCGAATCAGAATGATATAACAGAAGGGTAATTTTCAACATCTGATATGCAGTCGACGGGTACTGCAAATTTGCTATGGAACAGTATTACATCATCATTCAGAAAGAATTTAAAGATTTAGTTGACGATGAAAGCGCAAATGGTTACAACGATCGACAGATGAGATTCATTGCTCTGTACATAAAGACGCACCTCGTGATAAAATTTACAGGCTTGAAGCATGCGATGCAGTTGGTGGTACGAATAGTAAAATTTCTGATTTTGCGTGCATTATTACTCTATCAAGATTCCTTTAATTTACGTCTATGGTCACAATCTTTTTTGTTTAACAGATTACCGGTTTCGGTCTTTAATGACCATCACCAGATCTGTTTCATAAAAAAAAACAAAGTCCTAATGTACTGCAGCCATAGTGGCATCGCCAAATGTTACTGTATCAGTTGCAAAAGTTTTTGATGGAACTGTACGAAGAGTATGGTGACACCGTACAGGGAGTATCAAAGTTAATGGCGTCAACGCACACTGTTTTACACGACACTAAACGCAAAAACGCGTAGTAAATATGGACTTTAAAACCTCATACCTTCAGATCTATGAGCACTTGTTCAGTAGAAATGTTTCACAGTAGCGAAGATGTTGTGCTCATAGCTCTTAAGGTACGCGTTTTGTGACTACTCATACTTTCTAGTATCAGGCACTTTCAGCTGTATGCGTTTACGCCATTAATTTTGATAATTATTTATATTGCTGCAAAGTACGTTGGTTGAGTAAAGGGGCACGCCTTGAAAGATTTTTCGATTTAAAACCCACTGTTGTTGAATTTCTGGATGAGTAAGGAGAGCAGGAAAAAAAATTAAAATATCCAGTACTGAATGCGGAACTCGCATGTTAAGCCGATTTGATTGCACACTGCCCAAAGTAAGACACTGCAAGGTGAGAAACAACTTTTCTGATTTTGATGCGGATACATTTGAAAAGTAAATCGCATTGAGATATTCAATCAGCAAACACGACGCATTTCCTTAAGTGAACTAACATCAAAGAAAATGCGAGTTCTGAAGGATTCGTTGTAACCTTGGAAGAATTAAAAGGATAGTTTTCTGAGAGTTTTGAGGACACTGCCTATCTTACATTGGTTTTACTTTCGGGGCCGTTTGTCTTTTCAGTTGGAAGAGCCCCCATGCATGCGCAGATGGAACGGATTGATCTGCAGTGTAATTCCCGTTTAAAAGACAAATTCTTTTTCGTTAAAACTGTCCACGAGATCAAATGTGTATGAATACCTAAGGGACCAAACGGCTGAGGTCATCGGTCCCTAGACTTACACACTACTTAAACTAATAATAAGAAGAACACACTTACACACACACACACACACACACACACACACACACACACACACACACACACACACACACGCCCGAGGGAGGACTGGAACCTCCGGCCGGAGGAACCGCGCAATCCGTGCATGGCGCCTCAGACGGCCCGGCCACTCCGCGCGGCTCCAGGAGTTCTGTGTTGTTTTCATCGGGAAGAGTTCCCACGTCAGCATAATGAGATTGCATTTGTCTAATTGCAACAATGCATCAAATGGGCTGAACCTAATTCGATTCCGACCTTTCGGTGACTATTGCAAGACGCCTCCTCAGGGTGTACTGCTAACAGTTAGCAGTACACCCTGAGGAAGGCGTCTTGCAATAGTCGCCGAAACTTCGGAATTTTATAGTTGACAATGCGGCCTCAAACCAGAATAATTTGATTGATTGTTGACCGTTGATTATTCTTTACATTATTCGTCTTGCTATCGATATTCAGGTCTCCTTTCAGTTTCTGTTATGTTTTCTCGCTTCTTAAGTTCGTCTGTACTACAGGTCGGTAGTACAGTGTCGTTAACCAAACAAAGGGGATTGAGGTACATTCAGTTACTACCTATTGCTTCTTCGTTCTCCTAGCTTAAGCAGCTAAAAACTTACTAAGAAACGAATGAATTAAATGCGTTAGCTGCCAGTGGGCATTGACTTAAATGTGGGAGAAATCTGACGATGTGTGCCGGACCGGGGTTCGAATCTGGGTTTCCTGCTTACTAGGCAGATGCTCTGACCACTGTGCCATCCGGATAGAGTGGTCACCGCAACTGCACGAACTAGACCAGCACGCCTCCCGTCAGTTACAGATTCTCAACTAATCCACGTACTACTGATATAGTGCACCATTCCCATTAACGTTACCACACGCGACAGTTTGTCGATTCCCGTACGAATTCGGGCTTGGAGTGCATCCACAGTGAAGTGGTCATTGGGCGTCCTTGCCCTAACTACGTATGTGATGTCGGAAAGAACAGGCTCTACATACATATTGCTGGTGAGGATAGTTTCGGTTATATTTAATCTTCTGGTCTCATTTCCTCTTGATATCTGAGTTTTCCACTATTTTGATAAAGTATTACTGAATCTGTAGCACTGAAGTGTGTACACGTATCTATACATAACTTTTATCTAGTGGTATTGGTCATAATTACCCAATAACAACCATCACAGGCAGACAATACATAATTGTCACACAAAAGCATACAATTTACTAACAAACCTTTATTTTGTAATTCTAATATTTCAAATAAATTACCCCATCCGTTGCGATAGCATTCCTTGGATTTTGCGTGGTATCTTTTCACAGCTGGTACACGGGAGGCTTGTGCTAGGAGGAGAGACAGACTGAACGTATCGCTCGACTGTTTGCAATATTTTAAGCACAGTCGTAGTTCAGTCGATTACCGAACTCCTCTGATAAATTAATTTAACTGACGCCATTGCCATCCTTATATCTCTGAGCACTGCCATTCTCCTCGAAGTACAACTCGGTATAGTGGCCCAGCACCCTTTTAAAGTTCCAGTGATCATGTTTTCAGGTCAACTGTCTGCTGCATCGTGAAAGAAAACGTTTATCATCTGCCTGAAAGAGCAAAGGTCAGTGACATAAGGACTACTTATTTTAAACATTGCGTCTAGAGTTTCTCTACCACATGTAGATGACACCTACGGAACAGCATGGATAAATTTTCAGTTGACCGTCCTGCACATGGAGAATAGATTCTTCTCATAATTTCCAGTGAATTCTGTTTCCGCTTATTACTGATTAATTGCATGACCGACAACGTTGCATCTCATAATGATGTCGATTCAAAATCGTGCTTTTCTGAAACTGAAAATAGCCGTTAGACAGGCTTATTGTCGATGTATAATGCACCACAGTCAGTGTCAGACTATTACTACTTGTTTACCATAATGATGTCATTTTGAAATTACAGTTTTCCCCTGTAACATGAAAATTATTCAAAAATAAACGAATTTGACTTCTCGAGAAGATACAAATAAGCAACAGCCAGCAGCTAAAAAGTATAGTGCAAGTACAAACTCCACAGACTTATTACAAGCCGTGTTTACCTCTCAAGGAAGTAATTATCACAGGTCACGCGTTGCAGGGCTCTTGTTAACGAACTGTCTCACAAGAGTGCCATTGTAGTGTCTTTGTTATCTTGGCATCAAAGGAGCGGGAAGATTAAAAGCACCACGGGTTGGACATGAGAGAGAGAGAGAGAGAGAGAGAGAGATGACCTGACCTTTCACGTTCCAGGCTTTCTTTGATGGGACCCAACTACGGCAAGAAATATGAGAGTACAGCAAAAATTACGTCGTGTCACAGAACATTCTAGTCGTCAACAAGACTGCAGTTATTTAATTTAGTTTCACATATTTTTGATTTATTTGTGATACTAAATTCCTGTATTTCATGGGAATGTCTGCGAGTAAGAATCTTTGTCTGCATAATGTTTGAAACATTAAGTATCGTGACTATCTTTATTTCAAAAATTCCACGTGGAACTGAAAAACGTTCGTATTACAACTGTCCAGCTAAAATTATAAATGTCGGGTAAACTATTTTGTGGATAGGGAGACCAGTTTGCCAACTCCCAAAGAAAATTTAAGTACCACCAAAGCTGCCCTCAAACTGCCCTCCATCCTGGGACAAGACCCACGACCCCCTTTTGAACCTGAGCCATTGAGAGGAATTTAGCATGTTCACGATTTCTTGACACTAGCCAGAGGTAACATCAGGCTACAATCAGAAACGAACGTAGAAACTCTATTGGACAAAGTTAAGGAACGATGCTGACTAAACGAACTTTCAAAAGCAGCTCAGACGTCAACTTTTATATCTCTGAAAGGAGTACAAAGCAATAGTCGAAACGATTTAAGGGGAATTAATTGCACAATTTTTCAGTCTTCACCGGTGGAAATACACTGCACGGGTGTGCCGTCGGATAACACTGTTTAAGTCCATCAGTACTGTTCTGGCGATTACAGCTGTGTTAATATAACGAAAATTGATTGGCAATTTGCGAAAACTTATTGACATCAGCTCTTGGCGACACAACAAAATTTGTGCCTAACCAAAAATCGAAGCTTTACTCTGGTTGGTAGGTTGGTTTAAAAGAGGGGGAAAGGGACCAAACTGCTAGGTCATCGGTCCCCTGTTCCGAATAAAACAATTCCACAAGGGTAGGAATAAACAAGCGAGACTGACAACACAAAACGGAGAGAAAAGAAAAACCACAAGAACGACGGAAGGGCAACAAACTATTAAATGGACAAAAGGGGATAAGAAAACCTCAGAAACGCAAGAAACAGGTAGAAGAGATTAGAACGACAAAACCGGTTACCATGGCTGGTTGACCATGAGAATAAAAAGGAGAAGCCAGCCACTCTGCAACAAATTCAAACCTCAACCCTAAAAGCACTAGGGTGGAGGACACAAAAGGACAAAGGAAGTGCGCTAAAACTTAGATTAATTGATAAAACCCACCCTCACGAATAAACCGTAAAACTAAATCAGCCGATGAGGCGTTTTGAGATAAAATTAGTGGCAACGAGTCCGGTAACCGAAGATTTCGTCGCAGGGCAGTCAAAGTGGAACAATGTTCCAGAATATGCGCCCATCGACACTGAGGCGGGTCTTCACGGAGAAGGAGATAGCCGTGGGTCGCCCAGGTGTGGCCAAAACGGAGCGGGCAGAAAACCACAGAGTCCCTGCGAGAGGCCCGTATGGAGGACTGCCCCACATTTGTAGTCTCTTTAATGGCACTCAATTTGTTGTACGTGTTGAGGTTATGCCGTTTCGTCTCCCAAAGCCACAACCTTGCGGCGTAGGACTGAACCCAGGTCAGTCGATCTCCATAAGTGGTTTCCGTGTAGCCTGTTTGTCCAGCCTGTCGGCAAGTGCGTTGCCTGAGATTCCCACGTGACCTGGGGTCCAGACAAACACCACTGAACGACTGGACCGTTCCAGAGCATAATGGACTCCTCGATGGTCGCTACCAAAGGATGATGAGGGTAGCACTGGTCGATAGCTTGTAGCCTGCTCAAGGAATCAGTACACAGAAGAAACGACTCCCCGGGGAATGAACAGATGTTCTCAAGAGCACGAGATACAGCCACCAGCTCGGCAGTGAAAACACTGCAGCCATCAGTCAAGGAACGCTGTCCAATATGTCCTCCAAGGACATACGCGAAGCCGACGTGAGCAGCAGCCATCGAGCCATCGGTGTAAACCTCTTCGTGGCCTCGGTACACGCCAAGAATAGAGAGGAAGTGGCAGCGGAGAGCTGCGGCGTTAACTGAGTCCTTAAGGCCATGTGAAAGGTCCAGGCGAAAACGCGGCCTAGGTATACACCATGGAGGCATACGTGAATGGAAAGATGCCACTCTGGCGTGTAGTGAACGGGAGGACTTTCCGTTCCATCCGCCGTTTGAGAGTGCGAAACGCTGGCTCCAACGCAGAGACGTGAGCATAGTGCGCAGCAAAAGGTGGTAAAGCAAGGACTCCAGTTTGGGGAGAAGGGATCGAACACGAACTGCAATAGGAAGCCCAGACCCGAGCCGCCGTGGATGGGAAAAGGAGACGGTGATTCGGATGCGCAGGAGAACTACTGGCCAGCAGTTGTGCATGCATAACCTTCAATGGAGGGACTCCGGCCTCCAACAGGACACTGGTCACCGGACTCGTTCTAAAAGAACCTGTCGCTAGGCGAACGCCACAGTGCTGCACTGGCTCGAGTAAACGCAACGCCGAGGGCGCCGCCGAACCATAAACCACACTCCCATAGTCAAGGCGAGATTGAACAAGGGCTATGTAGAGCTGTAGCAGCGTAGAGCGATCTGCACCCCAGTTGGTGTTGCTCAGGCAGCGGAGGGCATTGAAGTGCTGCCAGCACTTCCGCTTAAGCTGACGAAGGAGGAGGCCAAGTCAGTCAGGCGTCGACAGTGAGGGGATCATCAGTAAGGTAAAGTTCTGGTTCCAGATGAACGGTACGAGGTCGACAGTGGTGCATAATATACGACTTTGCGTCCGAAAACTGGAAGCCGTGGGCTAGAGCCCATGACTGCGCCTTGTGGGTGGCTCCCTGTAGGCGCCGCTCAGTAACACCAGTACTGGTGGAACACTACGAAACGCAGAAGTCGACTGCATACAGAGAGGGTAAGACGGATGGCCCTACAGCTGCTGCTAGACCGTTAATGGCCACTACAAATAGAGGTACACCCAATACAGAGCCCTGCGGGATCCCATTCTCCTGGACATGTGGGGAATTATGGGACGAACCAACTTGGACACGGAAAGTACGAAGCGACAGGAAATTCTGGTTAAAAATCGGGAGAAGTCTTCGGAGACCCCACTTGTGTAATGTGGCAAGGATATGATGTCGCCATGTGGTGTCATACGCTTTCCGTAAATCAAAAAAGACGGCAACAAGGTGTTGGCGTCTTGAAAAGGTTGTTCGGAGGGACAGAAGGTTATCAGTAGTAGGGCGACCCAGGCGGAAACTGTGCTGGCACAGAGCCAGTAAGCCACGTGACTCCAGGACCCAACCCAACCGCCGACACACCATGCATTCCAGAAGCCTACAAAGAACATTGGTGAGGCTGATGGGCCATAGCTATCTACATCAAGCGGGTTTTTGCCGGGTTTGAGCACTGGTACGATGGTGCTTTCCCGCCAGTGCGATGAAAAGATGCCACTGTGCCGTGTAGTGAATGGGAGGACTTTCCGTTCCATCTGCCGTTTGAGAGTGCGAAACGGTGGCGGGGAAATTCTCCAACGCAGAGGCGTGAGCATAGTGCTCCGCAAAGTACTCGGCAATCGCGTTTGCGTCGGTAGATATCACGCCATTTATGTTAACACTGGGAACACCTGTTGGGGGTCTGGTACCCAAAAACTCGTTTGATCTCTGCCCAGACTTGGGAAGGTGACGTATGGCGCAAAATAGTCGAGACGTATCTCTCCCAACAATCCTTCTTCCGCCGTTTGATAAGCTGGCGAACGCGGGCACGGAGCTGTTTAAAGGTCATGAGTTGCTCCAGGGAAGGGTGCCGCTTATGCCGCTGTAGCGGGCGGAGTTGCCAGGCTGGCGTAGAGCGTTGGTACCAAGTGGGGGAACACGTCATCCTTCTGTGGCAGAGACTTCATTGCGGCAGTTAGCGGAAGAAACGCAGGAGCAGGTAGCGGCGCGGCGAAAGCTGAGACCTGCAGCTGGCTGGAAGGCGGCCAGCTGTGCTGTTGCCAACGCGTTGCAGAGGAGGCCGCATTGCGCCCTCGACCTCCACTCGCTGACGAGTCTCTGCATGCAGTCTCTCATCTCGCAAGGAAACGTCTGCCGCTCCACCTCATATTTTAAGGAGAGAAAAAAAAGCACGCCTGGCAGATATCAGCCCCTGCAATCGCCCTCGAGAGAAAATTTGCGCCGTAATTCTAATAGTACGCAGTTGCGACGTTCTGAATGTAGAGCTTTTATACTTGGCGAGTGCCGGTTGTTTGTCAGTCGCTCCGCGCCACTGCAGCAGCCTGGTGCCCGAGAGCAAAATACTGTACAGTGAAGTGATTGAGAGGTTTGTGAGATACTTTTCTGACGTTGGTAACATGCTTTGTTCAACGTTAAAAAAATTCGAGAACACCGTCACCTGTAATTTCATCTCCAACTTGTTGGCTACCGGTTCAGCGCTACAGTACGCCATCGTCAGGCCCTCTACGCCAGGTAGCGGCTGTATTTCCTCAGTGACAACAATAGATATGTCATAAGTGAATTTTTTTTAAAAAAATTGTTCAAGTGGCTCTAAGCACTATGGGACTTAACATCTGAGGTCATCAGTCCCCTAGACTTAGAACTACTTAAATCTAACTAACCTAAGGACATCACACACATCCATGCGCGAGGCAGGATTCGAACCTGCGACCATAGCATCAGCGCAGTTCCGAACTGAAGCGCCTATAACCGCTCGGCCCCAACGGACGGCTAAGTGAAAATTACTTGACTTCGCACCAGGTCTTGCTCACAACACCACGTCGAACACATCTGTTATAGTTGGCATCATGATGGCGTGTTGTAACGCAGAAAACGGTAACAAGTAAATTAGAGATGAAATTACAGCCGACGGTCTTCTTGACACTCATAACGTATATTTCGGCTGTTGTCCCGCCTAAGAGTTTTGTTCAATGTGCTTCGTGTTAAGGAATGCGGTTTCCAACCTGTCCTTAGTACCAGAGGTTTCTTTGCTTCGAACATTTTTATGTTGTGATCCTCAAATGCAGTGTAAATCAATGAAAAGAGTTGGTATGTCACTAAAATAAGTATCGTATCGCTATATAATTAACAACATCCCTGTTGTGCGTTATTTTCTTCGTATTTTAAAGCTGACGCTATTAAAATGAAAAGCAAGAGGTTCGCTATTCATCAACGTGATTGTTGTCATTAAATAGAAATCATCAACCTCACGTCAAATAACTGTTCAATTGGTTGGGCCCATTCAGTTTTATTCTGAGACATCTACACAGAGTGATTCCTACTAATGTTTAAAAATATTCGAAGCGACGTATTTTATTTACCGGCCTCTCCGCCTCCACTGAAAAGGAAGGTACAATAAAAACCTCGCGTCACGAATAAATTAATATAAGCTCCCGAACTGCGTTATTATCAGTAAATGGCCTACGTTTCCTTTACTAAATAAGGGACAAAAGGAAAGAAACAAAAAAATGTGAACTACTTTTCCTTGGTTGCAGCGAGGACAATAACCTTGTAACTTCTACGTTAACAACATATCACATTTATAAAAGGTGTTCGAAATTAGCACCGTTTGCTTGAATGCAAGTATTGCATCGTTCAGTCAGTCCACGCAGAAGCCAAAACGTTGCACTTGCGGCGAGGTATGTCATACCGTAACGTCGGATGTTCAATATTTCTCATCCACTTTTGCGGCATTTCCCGACATTTGCGGTCCCATGTGTCTTGTATTAAAGTACTTGTCTCAGCGTCATGTACATAGCTTCGGGGCTTTTTAAACGTTAGTAATAATTACTCTGTATAGCTGCATAATATCACTAGGAGAATATAGTTGAATTAATATTCAACTTTGTTTGAGGTTGACATATTACTTACTCGTATTACTTTGTATTTCTTGCGCAGAATAACATGTGTTCTAGAGTAAGATTTCAACACACATTAGGCAATCCCTTCCTCTTCCCACGCCTTCAACATACCTGAATAGGAGAGCTCAAATTGTCTCACTCCACTTCGCTCCCCGGGATTAACCGGCTGCAAAGAAAAGTTGTGAAGAGAAAGGGGTGGCGGACGGAGGGGGGGGGGGGGGGGCTCTGGAGCATATGAACAACATCCAATGATATCTTGCAATTGTACCGTTTTCTCCTTAAAATATGAGGTCCAGTTGGTAATGTTTCCTTGTCACACAGAACACTGCCGTTACAGCCAGACCGCCAACCAGTAGAAATCAACTTCGGCTAAGCAGCTACGCTGGAATAACACACTTTCTCTCTCTCTCTCTCTCTCTCTCTCTCTCTCTCTCCCTCCCTCCCTCCCTCCCTCCCCCTTTCCCCCCCCCCCCCCCCCCTCTCTCTCTCTCTCTCTCTCTCTCTCTCTCTCTCTCTCTCTCTCTCTCTCCCCCTCTCCCCCTCTCTCTCCCCCTCTCCCCCTCTCTCTCTCCCCCTCCCCCTCCCCCTCCTGTTCCTCCCGCTGTCACAGCATAGACCTCCCAACCTGCAGACAGACATGAGCTTGCGAATAGGGCGCCCAACGCCCAATTGGCTTAGGTTGTAACCCAAACCACTATGACCGCCTACCTAATAACGTGTTGGACCATCTTTGGAACGCAACATAGCTTACTGGCCGCATGTAGTACCAAATGTCTAAGCATAGGTCACGTAATTTCCGTGAATTACGGGATTACGGTTCGTGGGCACAAAGCTAACTCCCAATAGCGTCCCAGATGTGTTCCGATCAGGAAAATTTGGTGGTCAAGATAGCAATATGAGTTCAGTATCATGCGTCTTAACACAATGCAGGACGATTCTAGCCTTGTGACACGATCAGTTATCCTCTACAGGACGGCATTGCCATCGTCGAAGAAATCAAATTTGAAGCGATGCAGGGCGTCCACAAAAATGTTCACATACTCCATAACTATTATTTTGTCTTCGTTTACGGCCACAGATCCCATACCATCAGAAAATAAATATCGCCCCTACCAGCATGCATGCATGTTTGTTTCGAGCAGTCGTTCGACAACAGATGTGTCTCGCCCAGCAAGATGACACGTTTCCATTCATCGATGATCTGACCTCGATGAAACTGTGCCATTGCAGTCCTAATTAATGACGTTGTTGCGTCAGCTGCAGAGCTCCTTTTTCAGCAACGTACACTGAATGGTGTGCTTCATAACACTTGCGCCAGAAACACCGTTCTTCCCTGACGTCAGTTCTGCCACACGTCGTCACCTATTCTGCTTTACAGAATGCGTTTGGTTAAAGCAACAAAACCGACGACCTTCTGCATATAGAGAAAAGTTATTGATTTGTTGTGTTACTTTGTTACTATGTATTATGCCTGTACTAGCTAAAATACTCGACCCTGCTCTGGTATTCATTTTGCCAATTTTCTATGGGAAACGAAAAGAGAAGTCGAACCTGTTTGTAGCGTAATATACCGGACAATTTCCGTACGCTGGGCGCAGCTGTTTCGTGTGTCCACAACGCAATTTTGTAAACGTCTCTATCGCAACGCTCTCCATAGCTCTATGGATGTCAATTGTTTTTGCCTACAGCGGTTTGCGCTTCGCAGTTGAAAGCTGTGAAATGCACTTTCAGATGTCAAGGATTTCCTGAAGTTGATTCAGCTGTAAGAGTGTCTCAGTAGTAAAAGATATCTGTATTAAAACTTGATGCATGATCAGCATTTTTTTCTCGGCCTCCACTGGTTTTTTATGTCTGTGATTAATACGGCATACCTCTTGAAGCATATGTAGTAGAAGGATATATTTGTGTACGTACATCAGCGGCATATGGGAGTATTGTCTGCGAAAATTATTGGGAATAGAGCTAGTATCACAGAAGTACTAAATTTAAATGTCATGCATGATGCAGTAGTTTTCCACATACCTCATTGTTTATATCATATCTCTTGAACTATGAGAAGTAAGTGTCTTTTTGCCTCGACAGCGATTGTTGCCTGACGGTAAGGAATATGTACACAAAGTTTAGTTGTAATTGGTACATTGTTTTAGGAGTAGTTATGGAAAACACACACACACACACACACACACACACACACACAGAAACACCTCTATTTTGTAACATGTATGGATTTTATTTTTTATGTTATTTACGTCCTTCAAATAAATTTCATGCAGAAGGAAAAACATTTCACACCTTGCGGTTGACATTGTCATACTGAGACACTATAAGACACAGTAGACCAGATTTGCTGTTTGGGCAGAAAGTATCTAGCAGCGATGGAAGACTGACAGTTTCAAAACAAGGGCGGTTATGCAAAAGAGAAATTGTTAACATCGAACATAAATTTAAGTATTATTTCTTCGAAAGAATTTTTCTGTAGTGTAGCCTTCTGCGGAAGTGAAACGTGGACAAGAAGAGAACAGCTCAGTCAAGAGAATAGAAGCTTTTGAATGTAGTGCTACTGAGCAAGGCTGAAGATTACATGGGTAGATGGGGTAAGTGCTGAAGAGGAGTTGAATAGGACAGAAAAGAAATGTGTTGCATGACTGCTCATTACTCGCACGAAGTATTAAGTGCTATTGACAACTGATTTCAAATGGATTCCGTGCTTCTGGATTTCCAGGAGGCTTTTGACACTGTACCAGACAAGCGGCTTGTAGTGAAATTGCGTGCTTACGGGATATCGTCTCAGTTATGTGAGTGGATTTGTGATTTCCTGTCAGAGAGTAATTGACGAAAAGTCATCGAGTAAAACAGAATTGATTTCTAGCGTTGCCCATGGTAGTGTTATAGTTACTTTGCTGTTCCTTATCTATATAAACGATTTGGGAGACAATCTGAGCAGCCGTCTCAGGTTGTTTACATATGACACTGTCGTTTATCGACCAGTAAAGTCATCAGAAGAGCAAAACAAATTGTAAAGCGATTTAGAAAAGATATATGTATGGTACGAAAATTGACAATTGATCGTAAACAACGAAAAGTGTGAGGTCATCCACATGACTGCTAAAAGGAATCCGTTAAACTTCGGTTACACGATAAATCTGTCAAATTTGGAAGGAACACACAGAAACTGTTGTCGGGAAGACTAAACAAAGACTGCGTTTTATATTCAGGACACATAGAAAATGAAACAGATCTACTAAAGACACTGCCTAACTACACTTATCCGTCCTCTTTTCGAATACTGCTGCGCAGTGTGGGATCCTTACCAGATAGGACTGACGGAGTACATCGAAAAAGTTCAAAGAAGGGCAGCACGTTCTGTATCGCGAAATAGTGGAGAGAGTGTCACTGAAATGATAGAGGATTTGGGATGGCCATCATTTAAACAAAGGCGTTTTCTTTACGACGGAATCTTCTCACGAAATTCCAGTCACAAACTTTCTCCTCCGAATGAGAAAATATTTTCTCGATGCCGACCTACATAGGTAGAAACAATCACCATGATAAAATAAGGGAAATCAGAGCTCGCACGGGAAGATACAGCGTTGTTTCTGCCCGCTATACGATATTGGAATAGTAGAGAATTGTGGAGGTGGTTCTATGAGCCCTCGGCCAGGCACTGAAATGTGATTTGCAGAGTATCCATGTAGCTGTAGAAAAGGAGGAGTTAGTTTGATAGGGAACATCTTGAGAAGTCATCGAATTATCAGTTTGGTAATAAATGGAAGTTTGAAGAAGAAAAATTATGGAAGGAGACCAATGCTCCAATGCAGCCCATCTGGTTGTAATGGAGGTAGATTGCAGTAGTTCAGCTGTGGACAATCCAAAGCCGAGACTGCAGTGGAGGGGTGGTTGTACGGAAGGCTATTGCTTGTGCTGCTCTGTCACGTAATTGGCAGGCAATTTCCTCCAGCAAGAGATTGATGTCCTCGGGTACAAGCTCTCGGAACCTGTTGCCTACCATTGATGTGATGGAACAGCATAAGAAATAGCCTTCCATACAACCACCCTTTAAAGGCATTTCGAGTTTCGACTGTTAAAATGTATGTTCTGTTTTACATAATTTTTTATTTGAGACACAGTAAAAGAATACGAAATATCAATCATTTTCGGTCATGTATTGGCGCTTTTCATTTTCTGCTATAGTACAAGAAGAAAAAGTTTAAATTTACAATCATAAAGTCTGTAAGAGTTTTGCCATTTCTACTTGTAAGTAACACAAAGCGAAGAAGTAAATGCATCATATGCATTGTAAGACGGCTTGCAGAGTGAAAGACAGTGGTTAGTACTCTGACAGCTCGCAGTAATCAGCCAATTGGGCGAGGAATATAGGAATACTGGCGGCTGACCGGCGGGCTGACCGGCGTTGCGGAGTTTTCCACGGGGCCGGAACGTGCATGCTTAGCTAAATGGTGGAGAGACGATACAGTGGCGGCTAAGTTGTACGAAATGAAAGATGATTATTGAAAGTTATTTTCAACAAAACTACGCTACTGACTCACCAAAAATTATGCAGAAAAATCGCGGTGACGGCAGGAGCTCATTACGACTTTAAGCATGGTTCTAGGATAAATTTCAATAAAACTACAATTTTTTTATGATGGAATACAAAATTAACAATTGCACCACTGGAGCAATTTGATCATATGAAGTATAAAATGAAAGCTGATGGTACCCATAAACACCACAAGAAGATACTTTTTGAATGCTGCGTGTGTATAAGGAATTAAAGATGGTTCTATTAGAAGTGTGTATGAAATGTGCCTGTACTATAAATCGTTCACAGTTTAACGTAATACGAAGGTAGCATGATTTCCCTAGGTCCTTACCTGATGTTCCTAGTGGAGGAGTATCGTACTCCAAATTTATAATTTTATATCCTTTGACTGATCAGTTACTGTGAATTGTATAAAACAGTCATGGAGGCGGCAATTTTAATGAATGAAACATTTAAAACTACATTCCAAGAGCAGAAGGACACTCGTTATACAAACTGTTTATATTTTTAAATAATTTCTAATCACAACGCAAAACATGAATTTTGTTAACACTTTGTTATACGTTGTGTTGTATTTTTTAACGAAAGGTTACAAAATGATGGAAAAAATTTCAGTTGTATCCTAATACCTTACATCTACGTGCAATTAGCTTTCTATATGACTGGTCGTCATTATTTAACTGTCTAAGATGGATACAGTCCTGTGTGACGTCACAGAGTATTTAAGGGCTAGCTGTAGGGGTCATAAGGTGTTTTGTCTCAGTTGTTGGTCTTCTTTTACCAGTGAGCTGTCAGTATACTTTTGTCCAGGGGGCTGTGCGGCCGAGAATCTGCATCAGTTTCATTAACTTTTCATTGGATTTGGAATAGTTTTGTGAGCGCGAGTTAAGTACTCGTACTTTCACTTTTCGCTGGACTTGGATTATTTGACCGTCTTTGCCTCGACTGATTCTGCCCAAGTTTACGAAGTTCAAGTTCGTTTATGGGATCTGAGGCAGGAGATGTGTACAGTGGATTTGTGGTATATTTTCCCACTGATTATCCAGGATAAAGAATTTCAGTTTGCATCAGGATGTACAGTGGCAAAATGCACTTTTGAAATGTGTGTGTTTCCTGTTGCTTTTCGCGAATTAATGTCATTCAAACAAATTTATTTCTTTTCTCTGCAGTTCATTGTAGTTATCGCTTAATTGTGTGACTATCCATTCGTTTATATGTTTCTCTTTCCCTTTAACTGTTCCATGCTGGAGTAGGCACTGTCTTTTCAAGATATGATGTAATCATTTTTACTTTTTGCTCACCTTTTCCCAACTCACAATCTCTATTTTCCTCCATGCCCACATTTCCAGTTCTTCCAACCTTCTTTCTTCGTCTTTTAGTAATGCCCCTGTAAAGAAGTGCTCCATTTACATGTTATTTAGTCAGTCTTTCCCTTTGTTTGTTTTCAATGCCTCACATAGCAATTTTCTCTTTTCGTTGAACGCTTCCATGGCGGACGCTCCCTCCCACTCTGTCTTTGTCACATTTTAGCTTCTGTATTACATTTCCCAACTATTTAAATTTTGCAGCCTCCCTTTGTTGTCATCTGTCTAGTGACATTTCAGCCTCCTCTCCTAATTTTCCCAGTACCATGGTTTAACTTTTTCTTATTTATTTTCGTTCTAAATTTTTCCGTGTTTGCTATTCAGTTCTTAAATCATTTCAGACAGTTCCTTGCCAAATTCCATACCGTGTACATTCCATATTTTGTGTCCTACAGGCGCCGGCCGCGGTGGTCTAGCGGTTCTAGGCGCGCAGTCCGGAACCGCGCGACTGCTACGGTCGCAGGTTCGAATCCTGCCTCGGGCATGGATGTGTGTGATGTCCTTAGGTTAGTTAGGTTTAAGTAGTTCTAAGTTCTAGGGGACTGATGACCACACTAGTTAAGTCCCATAGTGCTCAGAGCCATTTTGTCCTACAGGCTCGTTCCATCCATACACGAGTATTCCTCTATGATGCCTTCCAGGTAGGTGAAAGGAAACTTGCCTGCCTGTTTCATATTGCTCTTCCTATTTCTTCTGTTAGTTCTCCGCCAATTCTTAGTTCTCCGACTTTTCTGAATCTGGCTTTTTGCTTAAAGCGTTAACTGCTTGAGCAATTTCCTTGGTCTACGATCGATGCTGTGATTTCTTTAGATAAACACAAATCTATTACACGTCCGCCTGCCAAAACTTTTTCCTAATCAATAAAAAGAGTATTGTTTTCGTTGTATCTCTTCCCTAGTAGCTGTAGTAAGCCTGTAGCATCTCTACCGCCCACCCCTCTTCTGAACATTATCGAAATTTTAATGTCACGTCTACGTAGTATGTAGTGGCTGACGTAGAGTGATACTGTTAGAAATAATTGTGCTCTAAGTTGTGCTCTAAGCTTTTACTGGTTCCGCACTGGCTCAATAGTTGACCACCGCATTTTTTTTTTTTTAACAAGGCCTTTGCGAAAATCTATCGGCAATTGACGGATCGCTACTAAGAACAGTTCCTATCTGGCCAGATTACTGTGTAAAGATGATCTGACGCAGGACTGATCGATCACGCGCACCCATGCCATCTTAGCTTCTTGGAGAACTAGGTTACCTAAAAATTCCTAAAACAAATCTCCTTCCTAGTTCCGTTCGGTTCCCCTGATGGTGGTTTTCCCAAATCCCAATGTGAGAACCTCCTGTTACCGTGCTAGAAAATTATGGCAATCACTAAAACAAAGACGTTTTTAGTTGCGACGAAATCTTTTCACGAAACTTCGATCACCAACTTCCACCTCAGAGTGCGAAAATATTTTGTTTCTCGTGAACCAACGTAGAGAGAAATGATCACCATAATAAAATAAGAGAAATCAGAGTTGACACGGGAAGATTTGAGTTCGTTTTCCCTGCATTGTTCGAAAGTAAAACGGCAGAGAAATAGTCTCTCGATAAACCCTCTGCCAGGTACTTAA
Source organism: Schistocerca americana (assembly GCF_021461395.2). Lineage (NCBI taxonomy): Eukaryota > Metazoa > Arthropoda > Insecta > Orthoptera > Acrididae > Schistocerca > Schistocerca americana. The sequence goes on along the minus strand of NC_060121.1, from coordinate 350,656,636 downwards.
TTGAGAATCGCAGAGAAGTCTTGTAGATGGACAAGTAATGTAGAAAATATATAACTGTTCAAAACTTCTATCATAAAAAATAAGGAAGAGTGAAAGATCATAGCATGGGGAGAATAATACATTCGATTTACAGTCCACGAGACGCTAATCAGAGGCGTTGTATGAGCACGCGAAACGACAATGACCGTTGGCAAAGCGATTTTACCGTCTCACAGTGGCCTGTGTTTAGAATTTATTAGGGAGAAAAATATAGCCGCTAGTTTGCCACTGTCTGAACTATATTTTGTTAGTAAACATAAGTTTTGAAAGCGATTGTTGGATTAATTTGGAAACCACAATATGTATCGGTTTTTCAAAATCTATGCGGCATCAGTGACTTAGTCATCATCAGAGATTGGTGAAAAGTCGCTCACCTGACTGCGCTGAGTCAAGCGTGTGTTTTACAATGTCAATTCTTTTGCGTGCTTCTGGCAGCAGGAACTGTGGCAGCACGGCAATCCCGACGTCGTCGTCATTCTGTTGCAGTCACGCTCGACCATATTGACGCAAGAGGCCGCTACTGCTGCCGGCTAGGAGGCCCATATGGTGCGTCGTTGCAGCGACGGCGCCAGATAAGCCTAAGCTGTACGCGGTCGATGGTCGCAGTGCCATTCGCTTGAGAGTGCGGCAACCTGTATGCCACACGCGGTGTGCGGGTGACGCGTAGCCAGGGGCGCGACTGACAGCAGCGATTGTCAGCGCGCTCGACAGGCTGCACCCACCGACAATAATTTTTCCGTTTCTGTCTTACAATTGTGTTGAAAGCAAAAGCATGAAAACGACAGCTGTCTATATCGACTGCAACGGTAAGCTGTTATTCGAAACACAAGACGAACTGTCGTAGAACCGAACTGACATAAAACATATCACGAACAATAGGCAATATCCACTACTGGCCATTAAAATTGCTACACCACGAAGATGTACAGACGCGAAATTTAACCGTCAGGAAGAAGATGCTGTGATATGCAAATGATTTGCTTTTCAGAGCATTCACACAAGGTTGGCGCCGTTGGCTATACCTACAACGTGCTGACATGAGGAAAATTTCCAACCGATTTCTCATACACAAACAGCATTTGTCCGGCGTTGCCTGGTGAAACGTTGTTGTGATGTCTGGTGTAAGGAGGAGAAATGCCTACCATCACGTTTCCGACTTTGATAAGCGTTGTATTGTAGCAGGACCACCTGCGATGGTGTACTCAACGACGAACCTGGGTGCACGAATGGCAAAACGTCATTTTTTTCGGATGAATCCAGGTTCTGTTTACAGCATCATGATGGTCGCATCCGTGTTTGGCGACATCGCGGAGAACGCACATTGGAAGAGTGTATTCGTCATCGCCATGCTGGCGTATCACCCGGCATGATGGTATGGGATACCATTGGTTACACGTCTCGGTCACCTCTTGTTCGCATTGACGGCACTTTGAACAGTGGATGTTACATTTCAGATGTGTTACGACCCGTGGCTCTACCCTTCATTCGATCCCTGCGAAACCCTACATTTCAGCAGGATAATGCACGACCGCATGTTACAGGTCCTGTACGGGCATTTCTGGATACAGAAAATGTTGACTGCTGCCCAAGCCAGCACATTCTCCAGATCAATTGAAAACGTCTGGTCAATGGTGGCCGAGCAACTGTCTCGACACAATACGCCAGTCACTACTCTTGATGAACTGTGGTATCGTGTTGATGCTGCATGAGCAGCTGTACCTGTACACGCCATCCTAGCTCTGTTTGACTCAATGCCCAGGCGTATCAAGCCCGTTTTACGGCCAGAGGTTGTTGTTCTGGGTACTGATTTCTGAGGATCTATGCACCCAAATTGCGTGAAAATGTAATCACATGTCAGTTCTAGTATAATATATTTGTCCAATGAATACCCGTTTACCATCTGCATTTCTTCTTGGTGTTGCAATTTTAATGGCCAGTAGTGTAGATTGACTTCAGCTGTACTTTTAATTGGTGACACAAGAAGGAAGATTGTATAACATGAACTGTCAACGGAGATATTATTCAATAAAATAACTGGTATTTAAATGCCTCTACGGGTTAAAACAACGATAAGATCGAATGTCCTCCGAAATCACGTTGGTGTGTGTGTGTGTGTGTGTGTGTGTGTGTGTGTGTGTGAACATTAGGACATGTGGACAACTCAACATATGGAAGTACGAAACGATTCTGGAGGCGTCCTCGGTTAGCCAAGCGGTTAAGGCAAGCGCTCGCATTAAGTGGGAAATCGCGGTTCAAGTCCCGGCCCACCACAAATTTTCATGTATCACCGATTAATGATGCAGCTGAAGTCAATACAAATTCGCAGTTTGTGAACTAAATTTCGTAATACCTAATGAGCAGCTGTGGATCGTCACGCAGTGTCTGTTCCTTCAGTCATGCACGCATATCTGAAGGAACATCGTATAACGTGAAATTCAATACAGACATCGTGCAGTAACTTTATAAGTACTGCAATAAGTTGTAAACTATTACCATTTGCACACTCTAAAACATACATAAGAGTAGAATGTATGTAAAGAGACAGTACTAATAATTACTGTCACGAAAATAGTTTTTTGATGTGCAACCTTATAATTATTGGTTAAGTGCGAGTGATAAACAGAACAGGTGAAAGAAAAGCAACTTTTGAAATGTAATTTTGCGGAAGGTACGAAGAGTAAATTTATTTGGTCCCCAATTCGGTTCAGTATTCCTTCACTACTTATCCAATCTAAAGCTCAGGCTGACTAATAGAAATCGGTTGACAGCACACATCTGGAGCCACCAAAAAAAATGTCATTTTGGTAACGAAGGGAAGAGTGAGGGTTCAACTCGTTGAGGGAGACCAAAGTTTTCCGAGCGGTTCTAGGCGCTACAGTCTGGAACCGCGCGACCGCTACAGTCGCAGGTTCGTATCGTGCCTCGGGCATGGGTGTGTGTGATGTCCTTAGGTTAGTTAGGTTTAAGTAGTTCTATGTTGAGGGGACTGATGACCTCAGAAGTTAAGTCCCATAGTGCTCAGAGCCATTTGAACCATCAAAGTTTTACTACAGTAAGCATGGGTAATGGATTAGCTTGCAATAGTTGATCAGAAATTGAAAGGCTTATATATGAAACTCTAGCGTGGATATCTACGTCGAACCAGTCTTCGACTGACGACTGGAATGAAAGTACATACTGCACTGATTATACGCTAAAAGAAATTATAACTTCAAGAAGGAGTTGTGCGACAGAAACGAAAGTTGGTAGGCGACTTTCTACATCTTAAAGATGGTGTCTACTCAAATTTACACCATTCGCATAAAAGAGTGGCCCTAGTAGTATCACTGTGATGATTCAAATGAGGTTTGCTTTAAATACATGCTGTAATGGTCGTGAGCGTTATTTACCTTTGAAATGTGACCCGGTGAATTTATATTAGTCGAGAACGTGTTTAAGGGAGCGAAGTCGCCATTATCAGAACCTCACTGAGTTTGAACGATGTCGTGTATAGGGCTACGAGAAGCTGGATGTTCCTTCTGCGATACTGCACAAGGACTTGGCAAGATCGCATCCATTTTACACGATTGCTGGTAGCGGTGGTCACGAGAATGTGCAGTCGCAAGAAGACCAGGTTCCGGAGAGGAAGACCTTTGTGTTCGGCGTATTGCTCTGGCGCATCGCACTGCATCTGCAGCAGTAATTTGAGGAGCAGTTGGCACCACAGTGACACAACGAACTGTTACAGATCGGTTACTTCAAGGAAGCTCCTAGCCAGACGTTCCCACCGACCACAAACCACCATAATTTCCGACATCCCTTTTGTCAAGCGAGAGATTGGGGAGCAGGGTGGAGGTCTGTTGTGTTTCTGCTGAAAGCTGGTTCTGCTTCGGTGCTAATTATGGCTGTATGTCGATTAAGCGGCGGCCATTTGAGGGCCTGCAACCGACCTGTTGCGTTCTGGACACACTGGACGTGTACCTAGTGTTACGGTCTGGGGTGCGATTTCGTATGACAGCAAGAGCACTCTCGTGGTTATCCCACGTAACCTGACTGAAAGTCAGTCTGGTAATTCGACCTGTTGTGCTGCCATTCCTGAACAGAATTCAAGTGAGTGTTTTCCAACAAGATAACGCTCATCCATTGTTGTGTTACGTCCGCACTATAACACAACAAATATTCCGTGATAACCAGATTTATTTGGCCTTCTGTCACTCAAAACAAACTTAGGTTCGACTAAACAACATTTCGCTGGCTGTAGATCCAAGGAGAAATCAGAGTCATTAGTAGAGAATACAAGTCCAAACCACTGCCAACCAGTCGATACCGACGCATCGCAAGTTTACAGCCAGGGAGGTCACAGTACGGTTCGGTCATCGTGAATCCAGCAGCCGGGTAGTAACATGGTCATCGGCGAAGATTGAACTGGTTAAACGGGCTCAGGGAGCTCGCTTAAATCAGCAGGTCCGGCCAGTCAGGATGTTGGTAGATGGTAGATGGCGCCCTTATACGGTTGCTCACTCTGGTGGCAAGGGCAGCGCCGCCAGGGTAATCCGTATCGATAGTGGTGTGTACGCTGCCGCTAACCTCGCGACGACGCGTTCACTTGCACCAGTTGTTGACATCGTGTGCGGCGCCAGCGGTACTCGCTGTGTTAACGGCTGCTGTGCGGCGGCCGATTCGACATCCATATACCGCTGTCGTAACTCAGAATGCTCTACAAAGTGTCGATATGTTACCTTGGCCTGTTACATCATCAGATCTGCCTCCAGTCGAGTACATATGGGACATCATCGGACGACAACTTGAAACGTCCCCATTGAACAATTATACAAGACTGTGCTTAAACTGACACACAATATTTTGTTAGCGCAACGCAATCTGACTTTCAAAATTCCCTACAAAAGAATGGCCCTGACTGACATTAAACTATACCTTTCACAAATCACTTACCTCACAAAAATCTTCGCTGCTCAAGCTACTGCAATACAGCGAGCGCCACTACTGCCAGCTAAATAAAAGATTCAAACTACTGAAGGCACTAACTACTGATAGGGATAGTTAGCAAAATGAAAGATATTAATAGAGAACAAACAATGTATTTACCTTGATATCATCATATACAAATATAGCAGTTCATGACAAATTTCAAAACTCCGCCATCTCTCTCCCCACATCCACCACTGCTGGCGGCTCACCTCCAACTGCGCGACGCTACGCGCTGTTCACATCCAGCTGCCGCTGCCCAACACTACAATGGCAGACAACAATGCAAACTAGCCACAGACTGCACACAGCACAGTCAGTGATTTTCATATTGAGCGCTACGTAACGTAGCCAATAAGAAAACATAAACAGCCTACTTACATAGAGAAAACATAAACAGCCTACTTACATAGAGAAAACATAAACAGCCTACTTACAAACTCCAACGTCATCCACAAACAGCATGAACCGTCCCTGTATTGACCCACCAAGTACAGCAGGCATGAAACTCCATCCCACGAACTGACATCGGGCAGGTCTACAACACAATGCTTGCATGTTAGCATCCTTCCATTCAACATTATGGCGGCTACAGCTACTGTTAGTGTACCAGCATTTCACGTCTGCAATTTACCTTAACCAGTGATCTAGCAAAGTTAATCAGTTAAATATGTTGCCTGGACAAATGAATTGCCGAAATTTCATTACTCTACCTTAGTTAATTTTTTGTGTTTGGTTTTTTTTTTCGCCAGTGTAGTTAAGGCAAAACTTTAACACCGGAATTCAAAACCCTTCTTTTCCCAGATGTGGACTCTCATTTACGCCAAGCGAGCACGCGTGACGGGCTAGGTCAGAGCTTAGCTTGCCGCGTGCTTCTCACCACTGCTGCCAAATGAAAAAGTGGAACACCAAGCACCACCCGCGAAAGCAGATAGAGTCTCACACACACACACACACACACACACACACACACACACATTTTCGTTCACGCCGCTGCATGGGTTACAGTCGCGTGTATCACGCTGTGTAACCGAAGTACTAATCTTGCATAATTCATGCTAAAACTGTAGCTGGAATGAAACTGTCGGCTTTATCTGCAGGGCAGTTCGTGGCATAAGAGAGAGACAAAAAAAAAAAAAACACTCGCTGAGTTTAGTTCTGTGCGAAACGCGCTACTGCAGCACACAGTTCACTACCTCCTACGGAAAATAACATTCTCTAGCAAGGCATGTGAACTGCAGTTCGCCTTAATCGACACTGTTGCTCCTGCAGTTTGTTGAAAATGATTTCTCCTGATTACTCAAACATTCAATTAAGGCTCCTCACAGGCATGAGTATCTGTCTTAATGACACTTCATGTAGAACTGAGAAAGCATGTTTTAATAAAAGTCAGTCCAGATTGTAGTAACTATTTATTTTTAATTCTGGTTACCGGTTTCGGTCTAACGGACCATCCTCAGAACAAGGCTCAGGGTGACGTGAGGAGCTAGTGCTGATCGTGACAGGTGCCAGTCGGTATTGCTCAGTAGCTCTGTGCGCTGGCTCCTGACCTTCAGTCTTTGTCTGAGGATGGTTTTATAGACCGAAACCGGTAACCAGAATTAAAAATAAAAGTTTATTGTGATCTGGCCCGTTTCTTCTTAAAATGTGAAGCATGATCGCTATGCTCGGTTCTGTGTCGAAGAGTTTTGAGAACGGAAGGGTAGCATACCACTTACAGCTTTGGCCATCAAATGAGTAGTCCACCTACTTTTCACGTTGTCTTTTCTCGATTGCGCAGTGCCCACCTAATGGTATCACTTACTTCTGGAAACTAACTGCTAGTTTAAGGAGTTTAAACCTATGGTTAGTCCTACTAGCAAAATGTTACTCAACGAAGCTGTATATTTATAATTGTCATGCACCTCTTGCTCGAAAGCAATGTGAACGTGAAAAATAATGTCAATAGAAAATTTTAATTTTTATTGATTTTAAGCAAAACGTAGGTAGCCTATGAGCATATATCCAACGAGGCACCTCTATACATAGTGATGATAAATCGCGTTAGTGATGTGTTCGTGCAGGACCACGATCATGAGCCGGCTGGACTGGCCGAGCGGTTCTAGGCGCTTCAGTCTGGAACTGCGCGACCGCTACGGTGGCAGATCGAATCCTGCCTCGGGCATGGATGTGTGTGATGTCCTTAGGTAAGTTAGGTTTAAGTAGCTCTAAGTTCTAGGGGACTGATGACCTCAGATGTTAAGTCCCATAGTGCTCAGAGCCATTTCACGATCACGTAGCCTTTGAAGCTAGGCGCCACACGGTTTTATCTGTGGATTACTTTAACAGCCAGACTTGACTTTAATAACATTCATATGCCTTGACCAAACTTTTTATTATCTCCAAAATCACCATACGCGTTTCGACATACCGTCATTTCCACAGGCTATAAAATACAATACAAAAATGGTATCGTAAAATATGAAAGAGACAAGTGAAAACTGCTACTAAGGAAGGAATTAGAAACCAAGTGGTCTAAACTGCCAATTACGCGATACACGATGCATTTGTATGTTCACAACTAACCTTTTTATCATTTCATCGTATAAAAAGTCATCAATAAAGAATTCATAGAAATCAATTTGTAATGTTTTACAAAAAGGTATTTTTTTTTACAAGACATTGCGTAACGAGCGCTCGAAATAATTCAATGGAAGTGGCTGCAAGGGGGCGCAAGGGACATACGGCAAATTTTCTGTTAACAACTTTAATCTTTTTGACAAGTTATAGCGTATAAAATAATATAAAATAAAATCTGCAGTAAAAGTTCATAAATACCATTACATAATATTTACGAAATATGGAAATAACAGTTGAGGCATATAGAATTCAGTGCCCAAGCATTGACATTTCCGTCAACTGGAGCACATGCATAACCGCTTTAAAGGAAATTCAATTAATTTGAGAAAGCGTAATTTTGAAACTCCATACATCAGTGTTACCAATAGTACGACTATGTGGCAACGACCCAGGTTGCCTTATATAATTAAAACTCCTTAATCCCCAAACATCATGATGTTAAGGAGTTTTAACTAGATAAACCAATCCAGATCGCTGTCATATACTCGTACTATTGATGACACTGATTTCAACATTGCGCCTTCTCTAATTAATTGCATTTTCTCTCTGGTGCTTGTGCATTTGCTTCCATTGGTAGAAATAGCAATGCATAGGCATCGCTGGTTGTTCAAAGCGAATGCTACATGCCTCAACTGATATTTCTGTATTTTGTAAATATTATGTAATGGTATTTACGAATTTTTGCTGATGCTGTTGTTTTATATGCTGTAAGCTGTCAAAGCAAAATACGTGCGTTAACAGACAATTTAATCTCGTTCACCCTGGCGCCGCCCATCAGCTTACTCCATTGTGTTATTTTCGACCGTTCAAAGAAAAAACTGTTACGCATTGTTTTGTAAAAAATACGTCCTTGTAAAACACTGTAAACTTACTTTCGTGTATTCTTTACTGGTGAAATTGTTTTATACGGTGTAATGATAAAAAAGTTATTTGTGAACAAACAAAGGCATCTTGTAGCACCACCTAGCGGTTTATTCCTCTAAGTTTCTAATTTGTCCCTTGCTAGCAGTTTTCACTTGTCTCTTGGTTAAGAATACCCTCAAGGGCAGAATTTATCTAGTGAACAGTTTCTGTGATTTACATAACATCTGTAAGGTTAAAAAGCATATTCTGCTCACTATATTATGCTCCTCATCAGTGGTAAAATGTAGCATACTTTCATGTCTTCTGATACCAGTTTTGTTTTATATTTTACAGTCTTCGAAAATGACTGAATGTCGAAACACATAAGGCGATTACGGGAATCATAAAAAGTGTGGTCAAGACATCTGAAAGTTATTAAAGTGTGCCCAAGTGGCCACTTCGTCTCATAGCTGTTTAATGCCTGTTGCAACCAGACTTGAGGGTCAGTCATCATTCTCACTGTTCAACGTTCCCGTCAGTGTGTGCCCACTGGCTAAGGCTTGTTTCGTAGCATGGACCGAAGCAACTGCACTGACAGTCCCGTGTAGTCCAGCCTTACCAGAAATAGCCGTGTGACACGCACTGGTGACGCGCCATGTACGACAGGACACCGAACGCCCGGTCTGTGAGGCCAGCGACCAGCGGCAGTTTCACGGGGAAATCGCCAAACGGGCTTCCAGCCGCCATGAAGCACATCTATGGCTGCACGAACACGTTTTAATTTAGCGCGCTAATTTCTGCCTGTACTTTGCCCTCGACGTGTAACACATTCGTAATTAGAAATACTTTTTCAACGGAAAAAAGGTGACCCATGATAAGTTCGTGTTTCAGGGTTACAGATACGGCTCGAATAATACGGTATCTGATCGAAAGTATCTGGACACCTGTTAATTGACATTAACATAGCATCCTTGGTCTTTGTGACGATTCCAACTCCGCGGAGGACACTTTCAGTGAGGTTTCTAAATGTGCAGGCTTGGCAGACCATTCTTCCTCAAGAGCTGAAAGTAGAGCCGGTAGCGATCTACAGCATGGTAGACGTTCTAACTAATCCCAGAAATGTTCAGGTCGCGACTCTGAGTAACCCAGTCCGTTTTAGAGATTTTATTGTCCACGAACGATTGTCTCAGGGTCACTGCTTTGACAGGATGCATTTTCATGCTGTTTATGTTCTATCGTGGTGATCGTTTCTCCTTGTGTAGATCGGTGTCAACAAAATACTTTCGCATTCGGAGGAGACAGTTGATGATTGGAATTTCGTGAGAAGATTCCGTCGCAACGAAAAACGCCTTTCTTTAAATCATGTGCAGCCCAAATCCTGTATCATTTCTGTGACACTCTCTCCCATATTTCGCGATAATGCAAAACGTGTTGCCCTTCTTTGACCTTTTTCGATGTACTCCGTCAGTCCTATCTGGTAAGGATCCCACACCGCGCAGCAGTATTCTAAAAGAGGATGAGTAAGGGTAGTGTAGGCAGTCTCCTTAGTAGATCTGTTACATTTTCCAAGTGTCCTGCCAAGAAAACGCAGTCTTTGGTTACCCTTCCCCACAACATTTTCTATGTTTTTCTTTCAATTAACGCTGTTCGTAATTGTAACACCTAGGTATTTAGTTGAATTTACGGCTTTTAGATTAGACTGCCTTAGCGTGTAACCGAAGTTTAACGAATTCCTTTTAGCACTCATGTGGATGACCTCACACTTTTCGTTATTTACTGTCAACTGCCAATTTTCGCACCATTCACATATCTTTTCGAAATCGTTTTGCAATTTGTTTTGACCTTCTGATGACTTTATTAGTCGATAAACGGGAGCGTCATCTGCAAACAATGTAAGACGGCTGCTCAAATTGTCTCCCAAATCATTTATATAGATAAGGAACAGCAAAGGGCCCGTAACACTACCTTTGGGAACGCCAGAAATCACTTCTGTTTTACTTGATGACTTTCCGTCAGTTACTACGAAATATGATCTCCCTGACAGGAAATCACAAATCCAGTCGCATATCTGAGACGATATTCCATGTGCACGCAATTTCACTACAAGCCGCTTGTGTGGTACAGTGTCAAAAGCCTTCCGGAAATCCAGAAATACGGAATCAATCTGAAATCCTTTGTCAATAGAACTCAACACTTCAGGTAAATAAAGAGTTAGTTGTGTTTCACAGGAACGATGTTATCTAAACCCATGTTGACTGTGTGTCAATAGACAGTTTTCTTCGAGGTAATTCAGTTGTCGTGATGGTAGGTAACGTCTCCGAGCATTCGCCAAACCCAAACTCTTCCATCAGACTACCACAGGGTATGGCATGATTTATCACTCCAAATCATTCGTTTCCAGTCATCCATTGTCCAGCAGTGTGACTCTTGACAGTACTTCAACCGCCGCTTAGCATTGACTACAGAAATGTATGGTTCATGAGGAGCTGCTCGGCCATTCTACGCCATTCTTTTTAAGTCCCCAGGCACTCGTTGTGCTACCTAAACTGTTGGTAGCACCTTGCAACTCATAACTGACACCTTCCCCTGATTTCATGCGATTTTTTACAGCCATCCTCCGCAGTACCGGACGGCTTATCAGTACATAGGGTCTCTCTGGTCTTGGTTTAGCTGAGCAGCTTGAGCAGCTTTATAACGTTTGAAATGTCCCTCGTAGATTTCTTACTCAGGTGACATCCAATGACTAGTACACGTTCGAAGACACTATTCTGCTGTTACTGCTTCTTCAAGGATGACTCTCCCCGCCTCATTTTATGCTCATGAGAAATCCTCTAGTGACATCATGTGGTCAATTACACATTACATAGTGGTGCCCAAATACTTTTAATGAGGTAGTGTTTGTGTAATGTCGCAGGTGTAAGAGTATACTACCAGGAATAATTTATGTGTAGCCGTTCTGTGCCTAATGGTCTGTAATATTCATAGATATACCTACTGTAGAAAGGAAAGCTTGGAAGTTCGCACACGCTAGTAAGAGCTGTCTATTCAGTCACTAGACGAACTTCTGCTCCCGTAATGCCCACGTATGATATCCATAAAAGGCTGTGCTTCCACGTCCGTAATTCGGTATCACTGCTGCCTTTCTTTTCTCTGTTTTGCGCTTTCACTGACATTCCTCACATACTACTTACTATCGCTCGAAAATTGTCAGTGCACTGGCAGTAAATCTGTAAATCAGTACCATATAGAAGACTCATAAAGATCTGAGCACATCATGAATCTACTCAAATGCGTGACGGGCTTTAACGACATTTTGAGAGATAAGTGTTACTGCAATATCTGTGACAGTAAGAGTTCCGCAGAAACGGATGTCCGGAATGACATTAGACACACTGGTGCTTACACAGACGACCTAACATATATTCATAGACTGTGCGGCTGGTCCCGGCGGAGGTTCGAGTCCTCCCTCGGGCATGGGTGTGTGTGTTTGTCCTTTGGATAATTTAGGTTAAGTAGTGTGTAAGCTTAGGGGCTGATGACCTTATCAGTTAAGTTCCGTAAGTTTCACACACATTTGAACATTTGAACCTAACATATATTATCAGTAGCACAATCAGATTGTCTACTCACGACGTACCCATGTAGAGACGTTAATACTCCTGTATAACTGAAAAGAAACAGAAACGTATTATTGGAAACATCCACGTGGTGCGTTGAATGCAATAGTCCAAATTATGGCAACAGATACGATGGGGAAACATCTCATAAGATTTCCGTACAGCGCTATTGGCGTCCTTCTGGATTCGATACGTCGATGGAAACGATGTGAAATTAGACGATGACACACATGACTTGTATGCAGGGCAAATGGTTGATTTAGATACACTGGCAGAATTTTACTAATACGTACTGTTTCTGCCAAGAGGACCTACTTGAATCGTGTTCTACATATTCGTGAGCATTTCTCCTCTGCTTTGGATACACACATCGAATTACGGGATAATATGGAATGGTGAGACGTTCTGATTGAATTTTAATTGTCATTTGATGAGAAAGAATGTGTTACAGAGATGCTAAGAGACCTGAAATAGAAATATAAGAAAATTCAAAATTTATAGCAGAACTTTTTTAGACAGATTTAGAGAAATTTTTGAGGCAGTGAAACGATGTCCTAGACTCGTTGTACATAATTCACGTAGATCATAAGAACAAGTCAAGAGACAGCCAAAGACTACGGCGGCTTTCACACACCAAATTTTTGAATGTAACAGTTAACGAAATAACGAAACTATCAAGCACCCTCCAGTAACTTGCAGAAAATACAGTGTGTTTCACGTAACCTAGTCCAATTTCTTGTAGACTGGTCCAGGCGAAGATGGCGACAGCATTCAAGATATCGAAGTGAGATTTCTAACAATTGGCAGTCGTACTTTCTATCCAGGCAACAGCCTTTAAATTTCTGAGCAATGAGAAAAAGTGAATAAAGGGTTCGGTATTTTAGCGTACCATTCTGATTCACAATATTTGGTTTTGTTTGTCAGTATACAGTTACTGCAGTGTACAATTTGTTAGCCTCACATTGGCTAACCAGATCATGAAGTTAATTTACATTAATTACATTTGCTAGTTCAAAACAACGCACTGGAATGTAAAAACTAAGATTTAAAGTAATATGGCAATTCCATTGATGATATTGTCAGACTGTCCGAATGCCTTACCTGGGTGCTAATAATTAATTATTTTGATAGAAATGGAACGTTTGTTACAGTGATTTAAAGTACTTTGTTATCAGGTAGTAACCTATGTGTTAGAAACTTGCAACTGATTTAGCTGTTTTTCACCTTTTATTCACTAAGAAAGCATTCTACAGCCACGGAGTACAACCATATTCAAGATTTTAAAGTTTTTATCTGTCCATATTTCAAAGGCTGTTTCTAAATACATGGACATTTCTTTTCAAATCCTCAATATAAGTATGACCATCGATTTTGATAAGCAGTGTGATACAGTTAATTCGACGCCAGATTACGAAAAGACTTACATAAATGTCAAACGGTGTTAACCACCCTCGACTAAGAACATATTTTAACATGTATACCTGTATAGTGTTAAAAATTTTATGAGTCAGTTATTGATCCTTCAGAAGAAGACATTTTTAATGACGTCGAAACCTATGTCAATGAATTTTAATTAACTATTGCAAGTGATCTGGCTCTCTTTCGCCTTTTCCTCGCGAAAATTACATTCTACAGCTGCTGCCTCCAGCCGTATTAAATATTTTCATGTCCTTTGCGCGACATTAAAGAGGAGTTCCAATATGAAACAAAAGTTATAATACATTAACAAAGAAACAATTTCTCAAGGCAATAAAAAGAAACCTTGCAATATATGGGTAATGAAGCGAGAACTCAGTTACATTTTCTCCACCACAATTATTCCACGATATGTCCGGAAATGTCTGCTCGTGCATTAAACACAAGATAAAATACGATGGCTATGAACTGTTTTCGTTAGGACCTTTTGCTTCGTAAATTGTTTCCTTTCGAACGTCCTGGAGTTTTATGTTTCATACACTGAACGATGTTAAACCGTGGGCTGTTTGTAATTCGGACATATCAGGACGCACACTAACTTGCACATAAAGTGCAAGAAGAACACTCCCCTCGCCCCAAAGCTTCTTGATGTTATTTGACCACGACTGTATTAGAAAAACTACGTAAACGTGTGGTTTCGTACTCGTGGTTGACGCAGGGCTCGGTGTCTTGTGCGCCACATCTCTTCCCTCGGACGAACTTAACCAGGTTACCGCCTGCAAGCCTTCTCTTATAGCGAACAGGAAACTGGCTCACAACTTCAAGCCTTAAATAACGAACTGGTGTTATTTTTATTAGTTTCCATGACAAGCAACACTTCATAGTCATATTTTGCCAAAAAAAAACCTTTGTGTTGAGTAAATGATAACATTTTGACCGTGAATGTGTCTAAATAGGCGGGTAACCGCCGAAAAACAAAATAGACGTATCACGACCTTAACTATAAAGAAGACTTATTTTATTTAGTACTTAAAGGCAAAGAGTTTGTATCTTCCATTAAGTCATCTGACCAGATTTATGACTCTTTTCAATCCAGCTGTTGATACAAAAATAACACTAAATCTTAAAATAGCGTGGACGGAGGTGCTGCCTCCTCATTAGCACACATAAACACAGGTTGTGTCAGCCTCAAGCCCAGATTTAGGAAAACCACGCTTGTTGCTCGGTCGCCGCGACAGTAGAAGATTGTTGAAAATTGGATGGACTAAGAAGGGATCGCATTCAGACGCGTCGTTTAGGGGTAGCAGTTTTGATTAGTAATCAAAACGCCCTCGATCCCGGGTTCGAATCCCACCACTGCTTAAATTTTGATTAATAATCAGCATTGGCGGCCGAAGACTTCAAGAATAAGAAGTCACCCTCGTTCTGCCAACGGCATTGTCAAAGAGGGTGGAGGAGTGGACAGAGGTTCAGGGCACTTTCTTGTCCTATGGGTGGGAAATTGCCCCTAAAGGCGGAAGAATCAGCAATGATCAACAGCATGAGGATGCAGAAGGCAATGGAAACCACTTCATTAACGACACGTGACGTGTATCCACAGGACATGCGGCCTGTAATTGAAAAGCGTCATGATGATCTCTCCATTGACAAAATATTCCGGAAAAGTCCACATTCGGATCTCCGGGAGGGGACTGCGAAGGAGGAGGTGACCATGAGAAAAAGATTGACTAATCAGGGAAAGGATAACGTTCTACGAATCGGAGCGTGGATTGTCAGAAGCTTGAAAGGGTTGTGGACTGGCAAGACAGCCAATCCACAGTGACGGGTGGCCGAAAGGCACGCGTTTAAGCTCACGCAGGCTGGCGTGAGGTCTGGAACTGTACAAGGTAATTAATATAGCCAATAACGTACGTAGCTGCTGGAATACTTAACTTTAATCCACAATTGGTGAACATCGGTCTGACGGTACATGCATCACAAGATAAATAGCAAATGATAATGGCGCCTTGCTAGGTCATAGCAAATGACGTAGCTGAAGGCTATGCTAACTATCGTCTCGCCAAATGAGAGCGTAATTTGTCAGTGAACCATCGCTAGCAAAGTCGGCTGTACAACTGGGGCGAGTGCTAGGAAGTCTCTCTAGACCTGCCGTGTGGCGGCGCTCGGTCTGCAATCACTGACAGTGGCGACACGCGGGTCCGACGTATACTAACGGACCGCGGCCGATTTAAAGGCTACCACCTAGCAAGTGTGGTGTATGGCGGTGACACCACATTACGTGGTAGGGGAAACTAGAAAATCTGTAAAGGGAAGTCAAGGCTCACTCTAAATATGGTACGGGTCAGTGAAGTGAAACGGAAGAAGACAAGGATTTCTGGTTATATCAACAGTAGCAGAAAATGGTATAACGAGAGTAGGATTCGTTATACATAGGAAGGCTGGGAAAAGAGAGCGCTACTGTAAGGATTTCAATGACAGGTTTGTCCTTAACAGAATCGACAGCAAACCAACATCGACAACGATAGTTCCTGTATATATGCCGACGTTGCAAGCTGAAGATGAAGAGAGAGAAAGTATATGAGGATATTGAAAGGGTAATACAGTACGTAAAGGGAGACAAAAATCTAATAATCATGGAAGAGTGGAACGCAGTTGTAGAGGAAGAAGAAAAGGTTTTAGGAGAATATGGGCTTGGGACGTGGAATGAGAGAGGAGGAAGACTAACAAGTTTCAGCTAGTAATAGCGAATATTCTGTTCAAGAATCACAAGATGAGAAGGTATACTTGCAAAAGACAGAGAGAGTAGCGTGTTTTGATGAAAAGAAATACGACAGCGATAATTTTGTTAATTATTTTGTTGGAATACCAGTTTCGGTGCCTCATTGGCACGGTCTTCAGGCCCCTGTACAAGTAGCCAAATAAGTCATCTACACGTCCACGCTATTGTAGGGATCACTAATTTCAAGTGGCTTCCGTAGATTTCTAAACCTCTGTAGACGTGGACTGTCGTCAGAGATATGCGTAGGACAACGTATATAGGGGACTGAAGAGAGTTCCGATGAAGCATCGAAGCTGGCAGTGAAATAAAATATTTAATAAAATTACGACTGTCTGTATTTAATCTCTTCAAATCTTTGACCAGCCACAGTCTCACTCCATTTACACAACATGGAAATACAATGCGTAGCGTGTGTCTCGCCAGCCTCCGTGGCCCGGTCGCCCCGTCCCTCCATTCATCAGTTGAAGGCTGGGAGAAGGAATGAGGTGATGAGAGGCGGCGTCCAGGGCGCCCCCTGGCTCGCGTGCAGCCGACGGGCAGTTGTTTTCGGGGTGACGATCGCGTGCCGCCGAGCCCCGCCCAGTCCAGCGCATCGCACGATGGAAACACCGGCGATCGACATGCATGTTTCATGAGCCGTCGCCTCCCGTCCCATCCCATCACCTGCCATTCAGTGGCCGCTTGCCGGCCATTCACTCCGAGACAGGCGTGCACAAGCGAGATACGCTTTGGTCGTGACCGACAAACGGATGTGCAGCTTGCTGGATCTCCCAAGCTGAGCAGGCAAGCTGTAAATCATTGTGTAACGTGTACTTTTCTCCCTTCCCTTTCCATTCATAAGAGTAGTATTCATGAAGCCTTGTTATAGTAGTCAGTAGTTAATTATTTCACTCATTTCCGAGAAAATGGTAGCCTGTTAAACACCAGCTACGAGGGGTGGTCGTAAAGTTTTAATAACCACCTCGAAAAACTAAAGTTACGTAATTATATTTTGATTTTCTTAGACTGGAATCGATTTGAGTCCGTTGTGCGCAGCGATCGCTGAATGTAGACAATGGAGAAAAGAACAACAATCGATTGAGAAATCGGTCGTTTTGTTACAATACATCTAGATTGCAACTATTGTGTAATCATCTTCGGTGCATATGACAACAGATGATATTAAGTCTCCGTGGTAGCGGGATCTCCACTGTTTACTGTAAATGTCAAATCATAACACCTTCAGCCGTCTAAATTTCCAGTTTTACATTATTTTTGCAACCGGTTTCACCGTTACATTATGTCATCTTCAGGCCCCTTGACCGACGTCTAGGAAGAATCCCACCTCGTACATAGTCGAAATAGGAGCCAGATGATCGAAG
This sequence comes from Schistocerca americana, assembly GCF_021461395.2. NCBI lineage: Eukaryota > Metazoa > Arthropoda > Insecta > Orthoptera > Acrididae > Schistocerca > Schistocerca americana. Next base: position 350,638,997 of record NC_060121.1, on the reverse strand, counting down.
GGATCCGTGTATTAAGAAAAAATCTACGGATACTGGTAACTGAATGCCATTTCGACTTTATAACAGGTGGCATTCTTTCCACACGCCGGTCAGGGCACCTGAAGTTGGCGTAATATAACGCTGCAAATGGGTGCACAAATAAAATAAAACTTGAAATTTATACGGCTGAAAATGTTTTGTTTTGATATTTACTGGTGACATTAGCCCAAAGTGTCACGTAGTAAGCCGGCCGTGGTGGCCGAGCTGTTCATTGATGTAGAACATACAGGAGCCTAACATGAACTTCGACTCTTATATGTTCTACATCAACCAATAATGTTCACTGCGTGACACTTTGGACTAGTACCGAGCGAGGTAGTTCAATGGTTCAAATTTCTCTAAGCACTATGGGACTTAACATGAGAGGTCATCAGTCCCCTAGACTTATAACTTCTTAAACTTAACTAACCTAAGGACATCACATACATCCATGCCCGAGGCAAGATTAGAACCTGCGACCGTAGCATCAGCGCGGTTCGGTACTGAAGCGCCTAGAACCGCTCGGCCACAGCGGCCGGCCGAGCGAGGTAGCACAGTGGTTAGCACGATGTACACGCATTCGAGAGGACTACTGTTCAAATCCGTATCCGGACATCCTGTTATTTCCCTAAATCGCTTGAGGCAACTGCCGGGATGGTTCCTCAGAAAGAGCACAGCCTATTTCCTTTCCCATCCTTGCCTAATTTGAGCTTGTGCTCCGTTGTCGACGGGACGCAAAACTCTAACCACCTCCTCCTCCACCTTGGGACTAACGTCAACAGTTGTTGTTGTTACGCGCACTGAAGAAGACTATCTAACAATTGAAATCTAGATGTGTTGTAAGTTTTTTTGCTTTTTTTGTGTATATACTGCACATATCAGCAGTTTTGGTGGAGATAAAATCCCTGCGTCATAATACCGTAGCACGACCAGCCCGGGTAGCAGGTCGCTTCCGGACTTCGGGAATCCCCGGATCAAATCCGACCGGTGGATTAACGGGGCCGATGTACCAACCAGCCTGGTTATAGTTTTTAAGCGGCTACATACCCACAACCCGCTTCAGTTGCCGAACTGGCAAACAGAAAACGTTCGTGTACTTCCACCCGGAATAATGTTAGATACAGGCAGTTAGGGTACACAAATTATGTCCGGGGAGGGGAGGGGATGGATGAGAAGGGAAGGGGATGGGAGGGAGATGGGAGAGGGAGAAGGGGTCGCGAGAGGAAGGCCGTTCTTCCACTCCCTACGACTAACATAACCAATACCAAAAATTAATGTCCCTACCTCGTGAAGAGAAGGGACAAAGGGTAGCAAAAAGGAGATAATGACATAACGTTCCGCAAGAGGCGAAAAAACAAAATTTCACAGCTCATTGATAAAGTTGAATATCTTGCGGTAATTCCTTTCCAGTACCAGTGGGAATTTACAACTTAGTCAAGCTAATTTCTTTATCCTGTGCAACAGTCGATACGCTTCACATTCGTAATCGGTTCAAAGCGGCTTATATCAGTTTTATGGCAGGGCGACAAGCTTAACTTGACGCAGCTTTCTCGTTTTGTACCTGCATCCATTCATTTTCGCACTGTCACGATTTTACTCCTTCGCAGCAAGATAATAGGGAGCAGTTCTGTAGCTCATGGTAGTGTTTTGTTATTTTTGCGAGTATCTCTTGTCGCCCTGTTTGTTCTGATGATTTCCAACGCTGATATATAATCCGATACTCAGCAGCACTTGGTCCCCTAACGGTTGTCGTATGGATAGAGCGTCTTGCGTGTTAGGCGCTGTTTCTGTCTGCTGAGTACGTTTAGTGGGCAGTCTTAATGGCACTTACGGAAACAGGGCAGATGAGAAAACTCTTCACTCAGTCGCCGCCGGGTATCTTCTCCAGATAGGGATATTTGTTGGTCATCAATATTTACAGAATACCTCTGCCGGGAATTTAAACATCGATGTTTCAATATCGATACTAAACTTTCTGAAAAGTGGTAACATAACATCGACTTACGTAGTTGGCAAAAACGAAGTTACGTGTTAGAAATGACAATAATTTTGTCACCATTTAAACGAATATTTTTCTTATCAAATAATGACATCAGTGTAGTGGTTAAAACAGCAAAAATAGCATTTGTAAGGAAAAATTGTATACGTAGCATGTATTGCCCATACTGACAGAAAAAAAAATCTATTCAAAAGATTGACAAATTGCCCGATGCGATTATTGTTATGGGAAGTGTATATTTTAGTAGTGTCTGTCCTGTCGGCCTAAACAGATACCACTTAGATTACATATTTCTGTAACGAGACGGCTCCTGGACGGTTGCCTCAGTACAGATGCACTGATATCATCTGAACTCCTACGGGAATAAATTATTCGCAAGTAGGGAGTTCATGGAAGAAGGACGCTGCATTGCTGTGTGCGGTAAGTTGGAAATTTGAGTCGGTTGGGTACCGTGTCCGGATGGACGAAGCGGTTAAGGCAGTCTCTCATGAAAAGCGGTAAATCCGTGTTAGAGTTCTGGTCCAGCACAAATTTTCGGCTTTCACCATTGCATTACCACAATGCACTGTGCGGCTGTAAGTCACGAATTCCCAACCTCCATTCTTTCCCCAGTCTCCATTTCATATAAATTTTGTGATAAGGACTGAAATGTGGTTCCAAAAAAGTCTAGTAGCAGTTGATGAGCTAAGAAAAGAATTAGACCTCATACAAATTCAAGACTTATCCGCTAGTTGAAATCCAATTTTCTGCATTATTGATAGAGTTTTGCTGCTTCGTTCATTGACTAATAATACATTGATTACCATGCTAGCAGTCGCATATGTTGTAGATCTGGCAGATGTTCGTCACAATTAATAAAATATTCTGGGCTATTATGCCGTGGTCTAAGGGATTTCACTTCAAAACCCGACGATTCGTCTCTATCTGCGGAGGACATTTTCAAGGGTGATCACACTCTGGCTCGCTGCTAACTACAGCAAAATACCGCTTCGCGAAGTGGCGTGAAGTCACGTCTTTTGAACACGAGAGCGCAACTGGCCGTTGTCGACTGCCGTCGTTCGCTGTTACTGTCATACTACGGTGGAAGCACCGGAATCCAAATATCATTCAATTTCACGCCCTCCTCCTACGTTCCAAGCAGTAATTCGAATAATTAGTGAAATTAGTATCAAAATATCGGACAATCTGCCAATCCAGACAACGGGAGAGAACCTTAAGGGTAACATCACAACAGAAATCAAAATGTGATTACTACCAGCTGCACACGTTAGCATATTAGCCTTGCTCGACCCTAGAGTCAAGAACATACTCTTAATACGCTGTAGAATCTTCGGAAACCTGTCAGAGAGGATGTGTAACACGTTGTTACATTACAGGACACAGTGAAGAGTAATTTGATTTCTAAAGAAAACATTTTAAAATAAGAAAAGAGTAATTTACACATTGGAGCAGAAACTGAACTCCCATCACAGTTAAAGGTAGCTGAAACGTCATATTTATATAGATATTCAGTTATAATCTGAAACACCGCCTTCTAAATCTTAAATAACACCCATTAGGAGAATAATGTGTCCAAAACTAGTACAAATTGCAAAGAAGAATTTGACCTGGCCGGCCGATGTGGCCGAGCGGTTCTAGGCGCTTCAGTCTGGAACCGCGCGGCCGCTACAGTCGCAGGTTCGAATCCTGCCTCGGGCATGGATGTGTGTAATGTCCTTAGGTTAGTTAGGTTTAAGTAGTTCTAAGTTCTAGGGGACTGATGACCTCAGATGTTAAGTCCCATAGTGCTCAGAGCCATCTGAACCATTTTATTTGACCTGTGTAGCCAAATCGTCAGGTTCTGGAAGACTATTCTCAACAGCTGAATATGCTTGTTGTCAAGAAGGCTACAGACTGAACGGAAAACATTTCAGAGTACAAAAAATTGTGGGATACGTAATGTTAATTATTGTTCTACTTATTGATTGATAAATATATTAGTTATATTAGTGTCTTGCTTTGTACGTCTTTCTATAAAACTATGATTCAACGTGTAAAAAACATCGGTGTTTTGAGGTCGATAATTATCGCCCATCTATGTTTAGACGTCAGTAATGAAATCGAAATTAGTACTGATGATCTGCAAACATCACATATTCCTACTCCAGAGCGTTGATAATGTGCTGTTGTTCCGAACAGGTCAGAGGGGGACGGCAGTGACTTTGTGTCGTAAACTGAACTCCAATGTGTGACGGTGGCTTCAGCAGACACTCACGAGGTCCTGAAGACGCCGTAGTATTATGAGATAATTTTAGTTCGTTTTTAGTGCAGATACAAGAAACTGTACTGTGGACTGAAGATGAGTACAGTGAAGGAAAGTTGCGAACTGCGGCAGGCGCATTACGCCCGGCACCGCGAAGTATGCGAATTATAAATGCGAGAAGTTTGGCATCGATTTGGGTAATTGGAAAGGAAAATTATCTATCCTGAAACTATTAAACTGTTCGTAAAACAGTTCGTGTATCTTAGTTGGATAATTAAACTTTGAAGTAGACCTCAGAACTTCCACTAAACAGAAATCGTTTCTTTCGTCTGTCCTCAGAGCTCCCATTTCATGGTGCGATATAGCACTTAAGACGTCAGCCAGAAATCACGTGCGATTAGCTACGTATTGGTTAGCTGATCTGCTGGGAAACGTTCATTGACGAACTAGGATGAATTCTCAGCAGTGCTATATAAAGGTCGCCGGCCTGTCTTTGACCTGCAAAACATGATCGTATTTCTCATCGCCCCAAAAATGATTAAAAAGCCCTGTAGTCATGTAAGTAACAGTTCATAGGCTGACTCCTAGCAGCTTCCACCGATAGTCTCCAGAAACAAATCAAGCATACAGTTTGAAGTCGATAGGGAGAAAGTCACACGTAATTTTGAGTCGTGTGCCAGCAATCTTCTCCTCCTGCCGTTCTTGTCCATCTTGCCGCGACTTGCTGCTTCCTTGGTTTGACCGACTGTGGCCTTCACTTTTCCTTCCAGAGGGTAGCGAGGGCAGAGAGATGTGCTATTTAGGCGCGTGCCGAGATGACGAGAAAGACTGGCCGCGACGAGTACGTCACAGCTCGTGACATTGCAGGTATTACGAATGCCAGCAGCCGTCTTCGGCGGAGAGCTAGCAACTGTTTCAGACGAATTTAGCAATTCTTGACTTTGTGTTTACATGCTTGGAAGTTTTCGATAGCACACGACAAAATTAAGACTTTTAATAGGCAGCTTTGCAATTGAGTATTGATTTCTTGTGGGCCCTGCACAGAGCTGAGCGTTCAGGAAATGTAGCGGACAAGCCGACTAGTGTGACGTCACAATTCGTTGCAAGGCCCGTTTATCGCGTTGACCCCAGGTGCGTGCGCGGTGACCCAGAGAGCAACCAGCTTGTAAAGAGTCAGGTGACCAGTGGCACGTCGGTGATTAAGGCCTCAGATTTGTTACAGGTGCTTGTACAGTCTACTCGCCATGCGTACGTGCGCTTGTGTGTGTGTGTGTGTGTGTGTGTGTGTGTGTGTGTGTGTGTGAGAGAGAGAGAGAGAGAGAGAGAGAGAGAGAATGCTCGTGGCACGTTCTCAGTATTGCGATAAGCTACCCAAGGGAGTCGTCGTTGTACTTCCTTCCGTTTTAAACTTGTGATATAACTTGCGTATTTTTATGAATGGTTATCTGCTTGTAGTAATCGCTTATGTAATAGGATTTTGTTGTATACTTGATTCGCTCTTTTCAAAATTTTGTAAATTCGGCCTGAGCTATACAGAGTGGCAGATTCGTATGACGGTGGCCACTTTGACAGAAGGCGATTCTCGTACTCTTAATGGCTGAATAAGACACCAAATGCATAAGTCGAGTACCTTGAAGTTAACTTCATTTACTCTCTTGCCAGGTGCCTCACTTGTAATTACATGATTCTGGTAATCAACTATCTTCTGTCTGCTGCAAGCTTCAGTCTCGATATTATCTTCAAGCGTTAATATTAGGCTTCGAGAAGCAGACATTTGTTGCAGGCTGTAGAAGTTATTGCAAGCTATTCTCCGAATATGTTACCGATTCTTAAGCAAACTGAAAAAATTTAAAGTTGGTATAGTTGCACAGCACGTTCTTGTAGTCCAGGCTTTTATTACAAATTGTGATACCTAGAAATTTTACGTAGCTATAGTACCAGTTGTCTAAGCCTTTATAAAAACGTATTTAAGTTTTAAGTGAATTTCAAGTTGTATTCAAGGGTCATAGTTTTCTGTGCTGTGGCCTTAAGTTCCACTCTTCGTTAGGTCACATTAACCTAATTTGTGGCCTGTGCGTACTGGACATGTGAACATTCGCTAAACGCCAATACTCGCCTTGAAAAGCTGAAATGGCTCAACGAGAAATTCACATTTTTGCACGATAACACATAACCTCAGTTATCCGTACTCCAAGAAACAACTCCGTTGGTCAAGTACGATGAACTACTCCCCACTTCAGAAATACACTACGGAAACAGCACCTCAGTCCCAGAGGATATGCCGTGCGGGGTGGCCGAGCGGTCTCGGGCGTCTTGTCACGGTCCGTCGGATCCTCCCGTCGGAGGTTCGAGTCCTCCCTCGGGCGTGGGTGTGTGTGTCGTCCTTAGCGTAAGTTAGTTTAAATAGTGTTTAAGCTTAGGGAGCGATGACCTCAGTAGTTTGGTCCCATAAGATCTTACCACAAATTTCCAGTTTCCCAGAGGGAACACGAATTCTGCATCCAGCGAGGTTTGTCAGTAGACTCCAAATTTCGAGATCTCCAAACCGCTCCACTATATGGCAAACGTCACTGTTACAATCTTATGCAATGCAAGATTTCAGAACAATAAAATATAACTAATAAATCGCATTTGAAATGTGACCTTCCGTGCAAATTTCGTTTGTAGCTTTCAAGTCTTACTTTTCTCTAGCGTTTTGTCCCGCCTAGAGCGGGGTCCAGTCTTCGATAATTTGGCAAATTTTCTCTCATTACTTAGCAGTGAGGTCAGGTGCCCTACCTGACGCCACAGTCGTGAAGGTACCCTGAAGGAGGGAAGTCCGGTGCGCCATCTGTCGGGGAACAATGTACACTTTGTGTGTGTTATCGTATTTTAACGTATCGTGTACTGTACTCTCTGGGTACTAGCCCAGCACTTGCCTAAACGAGCGTGGGAAACCTACTAAAAATCACAGGCTAGCTCCTCCTCCCTCCCTCCCCCTCCCGCCCCCCTCCTATCTCGCAAACTACACGCTACGCGTTACGTTATTAGAGACCAGAAACGGAGCGAGTACATGTCTAATGTTCGGGTTGCATACTTCACAAATCAAGGCGCCGCTGTTACATCAGTGTTAACCGATTTTCCTTCGTTGCACTGTAGTTCCGCGAGTATGACGAGTTTGAGATCTGTGGTCTTGCAGTCGCTTCCTATTTGTCACCTCATTCTCTCTTAACTGAATGAAGCACGTCGAAGTACGGAAGATGAGTACATGATTTTGCTGCCGTAAAGAAACACTGACAAGGCGAAATACAGATTGCTGGGATCAGAAGGTCTTTAACGAAGCTGTCTTTTCTGAGACCGTGGAGAGTGTAAGATGAAAATTAATTGATGCAAAGTACACATTTGCAGATACAGGGTGACAGTTATTGAACTACATAAAAAAACGTAAATTGGTTACACATTACGGCATGCACATACTTCATTCAACATTTAAACGTCACTACCGATATTCGGATTTAGGTCATGACTTAATTGTCTGCCATCATTAGCGATGATGTGGCGCAGACGAACAGCGAAATTCTGTACGACCCGCTGAATTTCGGGAACATCGATGCTGTCGATGCTCCTAAATGGCTGTTTTCATCACAGTAATGGTTTTGGGTTATTGCTGTACACCTTGTCTTTAATGTAGCCTCACAAAAAGGAGTCCCATCGGGAGACCCCAGAGCCAGAATGCGGTCTCCGAAGTTCTCCTCCAAGACATCAAACACTATCCTGCTTCGATGGGGTTGAGCTCCGTCATGCATGAACCACATCTTGTCGAAATCAGCGTGACTTTGAATAATGGGGATGAAATAATCTTCCAAAACCTTAACGTACCGCTCGGTAGTCACCGTGCCATCAAGGAATGTCGCACCGATTATTCCGTGGCTGGACATTGCAACACCACACAGTCACCCGTTGAGGTTAAAGAGACTTGGCGATTGCGAAATGAGGATTGTCAGTGCCCCAATGCGCCAATTTTGCTTACTGTCGAACCCATCCAAATGAAAATGGGTGTCATCGCTAAATCAAACCATGCATGCGCATACTAATTCCCATCGTGCCGGTGGCCAGACGTGCAGATTGAACGTCCTAAAGCAAGTTTTGACGATTTTATTTCACACAGTTCAACAGTTGTCAATCTTTATGTTCCATTAAGGAGGAGTGATATTTGGAGCCGACCGGGGTGGTCGAGCGGTTCTAGGTGCTATAGTCTGGAACCGCGCTACCGCTACGGTCGCAGGTTCGAATCCTGCCTCGGGCATGGATGTGTGTGATGTCCTTAGGTTAGTTAGGTTTAAGTAGTTCAAAGTTCTAGGGGACTGATGACCACAGCACTTAAGTCCCATAGTGCTCAGAGCCATTTGATATTTGGACTTCGTTTAACGCTTAAGTTCACGCTTCAGACGAAACACACACAAATTTCTTCAAGTGCAAACAGAATGGTTGTATTCTTCTTTATTCCATCTTCGCCACGAGAAAACATGTGTTGCATCAAATCAAAACTGGTCCCAGAGCAACGTCACTGCTATATCCCGGCGACGAGAAAGCGTATCAATTCTGTTTGGTCACGGCAAATTGCGTTTATGGGCTAACAGCGAGTTATGTAATTTATTGCAATAATTAATCGCCTTTTAGAGACTGCACTTCAGCCTCATTTCATGTTTTCTAGTACTGTCCTTGCAGACTCGGTAACGCCTCGAAAGTATGTATATATCAACTCAATTGTCAGACGTTCTCTGAATAGTAATTAAATATTAAAACAAATTTACAGTAGTCTTCAAAATAGTTTTATGTATATAAATATATGTACACACAGAACAATATTCATTTCAAACCCATCTGTCATTATGTTGTTGTACAACTTGCTTCTGCCATTTAGGCACGTCGAGCTTTTGTGACAGTCCAACTTGCACTCGGGAATGGTTATAAAGCCGAAATCATGATTGTGCGAAGTAAATGAACAGTAATTTACAGTTTAACAGCGGAAATTCCTTTCAAGAATGGTTGCGTATGTAGCGGGAATTCCTCGAGTCATTGGTTATATTCGTGAACTCGTGCACTTGCTCACCGTTCTGAAAGAGTCAACTCCAATTGTACCCCACAGGTGACGAGTGGGCAGAGGGCAACGGGAGAGACTCACGAGTAGACACTAGGGGCACACGGAGACGACGAGTTCGAAGGTGACGTCACAGGACTCGCTTTCGAGTTTAAAGCGGGTATATGGAGCTCATTTCTCATCTCTATACGCTATACGTGCAGGTTTATTTCCAGCTGTCCAATATTCTAGGTTACATGTAGAGGTAGGCGCTCCACGTTGACTTCCTATTTATGCTTCGCTTTTTATTAACACGCTCAAGATACTGCTCGTGTCCTAGTACTGAAATTGGATTATTACTGTTTTCACGATATACAAGCCTTTAAAGAGTGATAGCTTCCATGGATTGGTTATTGTGATTTCACTGTGTTCTAATGACTCCAATGTCTCTTGCCACACCTGTCGCGCAGTGTTCCTCTAAACTTAACTACTCAGGAAAATAGGAATTCCTTTTTTAGTATTTCCACTATCCGAAGGAAAATTTTCTCTTATTTTGTATTTTCGTTAATTTCAAATAAAATACCCAAAATTGAAGTTCTCACTGTCATATATTTGTAATAGAACATTTTTTATATTGGACATTTTAATGTTTGTCTTCCAATGCCTCGCGTTGTTTTGTATGCCGTGTACATGTAACTGCGATTGATGCAGTATTCATGAAATGGTACCTTGATTTCTAGTTCAGGATTAGTCTTGAAATTGTGACAGCAAAGGGTTTGTAAGATTCTGTTCATATTTTTGTTTTGTTTTAGGTAACTTCCTCGTCTATGAAAATAAAAGGTCGTCTTGTCGGAAGGACCAGGCACTTCAGCGTAATGTAAGTAACTCATTAAACGCAAATATAGTGATAAATAACATGCGAAAAAGGAAAAATTCACATACATACATAATTTTTGTGATGAATTAAACCACTTCATAAAAATATTTTTATATGTATGGGATAAAATGTTTGCAGCAATTATGACGTAAAAGTCTATGAAATGGACAATAGCTACTCAGTCGCTATCAAAAACATTTCTGGACATACATTTCTATCTCAGGAAGGTAATGAAGTCCCAATAGCTCTCTTGCACCATGTCATGGTTAACATAACACATTGCTGCGAAGAATATCTGACATCTGACAGATATGATACGCATATTTTCTGTTGACTGTTTGGTATATTCTGTTATAATGGAACAGTTCTTCCTAATAAGATGCATGTTGAAAAACTGTGTATTTAGCGTTCTTCCCTTATTCTGGATCTCTTCAAACGTTTTTTTAGCGAAATCTGTTTTCCTGATTATGCTCAACTTTCAAAAATATGTGTAGATTCAGTAAGACGCGCGCCTGTATTTGTGACCAAACTTCATCCCGTATTATGAATGCTCATCGCGCTACGTCAAAGTTTGAGTGAAAACAATTTCTGCTTACTTAAAAACGGCCGCAACGAAGAAATATGCTGTCGAACTGCCAACGTTCCAACGAAAGTATTGTAAGTAGGCTGTTTTGGTTTTTTTATTCGTAATGCCACGTAGCTCTCTGTATGAAAATCACTGGCAGTACTGTGTGCAGTCTGTGGCTGGTTTGAATTGTTATTGGCTATTGTAGTGTTGGGCAGCTGGATGTTAACAGCGCGTAGAGTTGCGCAGTTGGAGGTGAGCCACCAGCAGTGGTGGATGTGGGGAGTGAGATGGCGGAGTTTTGATAGCGGATGATCTGGACAGAGACAGTAAATTTGCAAGAATGGATATCATGAACTGATATATATATATATATATATATATATATATATATATATATATATATATATATATATTATGACTATTGAACACTATTAAGGTAAATACATTGTTTGTTCTCTATCAAAATCTTTCTTTTGCTAACTATGCCTATCAGTAGTTAGTGCCTTCAGTAGTTTGAATCTTTTATTTAGCTGGCAGTAGTGGCGCTCGCTGTATTGCAGTAGCTTGAGTAACGAAGATTTTTGTGAGGTAAGTGATTTGTGAAAGGTATAGGTTAATGTTAGTCAGGGCCATTCTTTTGTAGGGATTATTGAAAGTCAGATTGCGTTGCGCTAAAAAATATTGTGTGTCAGTTTAAGCACAGTCATGCATAATTTTTCTAAGGGGACGTTTCATATGAATCTGACTTTCAATAATCCCTACAAAAGAATGGCCCTGACTAACATTAACCTATACCTTTAACAAATCACTTACCTCACAAAAATCTTCGTTACTCAAGCTACTGCAATACAGCGAGCGCCACTACTGCCAGCTAAATAAAAGATTCAAACTACTGAAGGCACTATCTACTGATAGGCATAGTTAGCAAATGAAAGATTTTGATAGAGAATAAACAATGTATTTACCTTAATAGTGTTCAAAAGTCATAATATATATATCAGTTCATGATATCCATTCTTACAAATTTACTGCCTCTGTCCAGATCATCCGCTATCAAAACTCCGCCATCTCTCTCTCCACATCTACCACTGCTGGCGGCTCACCTCCAACTGCGCAACGCTACGCGCTGTTAACATCCAGTGTTGCCAACTCTAAAAAACCCGAGTCGCTAGATTCAATATCAAAACTCGCTAGAAAGTCGCTAAAGCTGATTTTACTAGAGGTGTACTGAAAATTTCGTGCTGTGAACGTTGCAATAAGCCAGTGGGGAGGGGGGGGGGGTAATAAAATATTAATAAAAATTGTCTCACACGTAATTGCTATATTGTCTTAATTTAATGACGCATTGCTTGCAACAACATACATATAAAATGCGCTAACTTTAATTAAACATGTTATCATAATTGACGCAACACATAAATTGTTGTTTCAATCATAGTAGTCAAATATACTAGAAATATACAACTATATTTGTAACACAAGAAAGCAAGAACTCAAATTAGGTTACAAAATATATCCATACCGGTATGTGAGCTATTCATCGTCGTCACTCAGAAGAACGAACAACTGTTCTGTTTCATGCTTTGACAGAACTGTAGTAGATGTGTTGATGTACAGGATTGAACGTCGTTTAAAATATTATGTTGCAGTTCGACTGGTTTTGTCGCAAAAGAGTAACTTCTGTTCATTCCAATAAGCTCCAATACGTCTGACGGTATGTCAAAAGATGCACAATCTTTATTTAGTTTCTTAGGCTAGTCTCTCAATATGATCAAACCATTAATTGTCTTTAACGATAATCTGTTACGTTGTGTAGTTTTTATAACGTCCATAGAATTGAATATTCATTCCACTTCTGAATTTGAATGCCATAGGCATAGAACAGTCATTGCTAGCTGTGAAAACAAAGAAAAACGATTCTCATCTGCAGCATTTTTATACTGCAAAACCTCACTCCAAAATCGAACAGTGTTAGTAGTGTTATTCCGCCTAATGAAGTTGATATTATGCCGTTCTTGCAGCATACGGTCTATGAAATCGCCACTAAAACCCAATTCTTTGGCTACATCCGCTACAGCATTGTTTTTATTCACTTCTAGTGTTTCTTCAACATTCAGCATTGACATTTTTCCAGGATCGTAACGTTACTTGGCAGTCTTTGTTGAACTTCTTTTATGAGTTTCAGACTAAGCTTAATGCATCTCTTCTGCAAATAAACTTTATTTTCTTCAGACAAACTTGATTCAGACAATTTCTGTTCAAACATAAAGCCAAGGTTCGGATTTGCGTACATACATTCGCTTGGAACTGCTGTTGTCAACAAATCAACGGTTGGAAAAACTATGTTTTGTCCGAGTGATTACATGAGAAATACAAGTGTATCTAGTAATTTAGTGGGGTCATTGTCTTCTCCTTCAAAAGCTTTTATTGCTATTTGTACGTCTTTTAAAGCATGTTTAAGGTAAAACATGTAAAGATGATTTGAGTCGTCACAATACATCTTGTACAAAAGATCGGCAGTGTAATAATTGTCTTGAACCATGGCAAGTGAAAAATGTAGCTTTAGTTCTTCCCACTGCTCCAGAATTCTTCGTATTGCTGGTTCAATTGAAAGCCAACGTGTTGCACAGACCTTCAAAATTTTTAGTGGCTGTTTTCCACAATTTATTGTCTCATAAACCTTTTTATATTCCTCTTGTCTTTTGGGTGAAATGGAGAACCAATTGTAGGTTTCCCGTACAAGAAACTCTATATTTCTAGGTGTGGTATTCACTGAGGCGTGCGAAACTGCAAGCTGAAGAGAGTGACAAATGCAACGGATCAATACAAAATGCTTCAAACCATATTCTCTCTTGAGTTGTTCGAAGAGCCCATTGTTTATTCCAACCATTGCAGAAGCATTATCTGTGCAAATTCCTACCATATGAGCGATTGGAAGTTTGAGAACTTTCAAAGAATTCACAAGAACAGCAGCCAGCTTTCTTGCATCTGCAGTTTCTACTACAGCGAGTTTGAGGAATGCTGATCTAATGGTTTGGTTGTTTAAACTATAGTATCGTATAGCGATACCTAGCATTTTAGATATTGATACATCTGTGGATTCATCTATTAGTACACTGTATTTTTGGTTACCTATATCTTCAACCAATGACTGTGTAAAATATGGAGCCAAAACTTCAGTTATAATGATAGTGCACTTTGAACGATGTAAGTGCATGTTTTTAGCGCCCTCATCACCGGAAAACACCTTCTTGCACAGTATTCCTAAATGATCTACAGCTAAAATAGAACAATGTTCAGCAATAAATAAAGAAAGGGCACCTTCCGCTCTGCTTGCTATTCTAACTGTAGTTTTCGGAACAATTTTCACAGGTAAGGTCATTTGTGTTTTTTTTTAAATCAATTTTTTGTTTATGCTCAATAGTTTTCGAATGCTTTCTAATATCACACAATTTAGCATAAAACTCTGTTGCACATACTTGACATCTTGCCTTAGATAAGTCTCCAACGACTGGTTTCAGCCACCCATTGAATTCAGGTTCTGCTTCTTCTTCTGCGGTAAATCCATTATGTAAGCCACCACAACATAAGTTTCACCAATTTATAATCACTGAAAATACATTAAGACTCAGGCGAACTAGAGGTCATGAAACAATCTACTCACTCGGTAACTCGATATCAGTCCTATTGTTCATTGTTTAAAACGTAATAATGTCTGAGATACCCCCACCGAACTGTTCTTGCGTTACCACTGTGCATGTGGTAATAATTTGACTGCGAGTTAACATTTCGAAAAATTAGAGGTTGCTGGACAGAAATGTATTTTATTATACTTAATATTACGTATGTTTCCTGTCAATTCGAAAAATAAAGGGAGTTAAAAAGTTGAATAATTATAGATCGATACGCTATTGACGATAACAGGCTAGTGGGTAATGAATAATGAATTGTTCTATAGTCAAGGTTTTCTTACTCTTTTTTTTAAATCAATTTTTTGTTTATGCTCAATAGTTTTCGAATGCTTTCTAATATCACACAATTTAGCATAAAACTCTGTTGCACATACTTGACATCTTGCCTTAGATAAGTCTCCAACGACTGGTTTCAGCCACCCATTGAATTCAGGTTCTGCTTCTTCTTCTGCGGTAAATCCATTATGTAAGCCACCACAACATAAGTTTCACCAATTTATAATCACTGAAAATACATTAAGACTCAGGCGAACTAGAGGTCATGAAACAATCTACTCACTCGGTAACTCGATATCAGTCCTATTGTTCATTGTTTAAAACGTAATAATGTCTGAGATACCCCCACCGAACTGTTCTTGCGTTACCACTGTGCATGTGGTAATAATTTGACTGCGAGTTAACATTTCGAAAAATTAGAGGTTGCTGGACAGAAATGTATTTTATTATACTTAATATTACGTATGTTTTCTGTCAATTCGAAAAATAAAGGGAGTTAAAAAGTTGAATAATTATAGATCGATACGCTATTGACGATAACAGGCTAGTGGGTAAAATGAATTGTTCTATAGTCAAGGTTTTCTTACTCTGTAGGCAATTCCCACATTCAGATTTACTAAATGTTGAACAATGCTAGATGATCTGCTAAGAACTTAAATTAACTTAGTAAATCTAGAACAAAGTCAGTGTAGTACCCATTCTATAGTTAAAATCTTAGTTTTGTTAATGAAAATACTGGCCCAAAATAGTTTTGATTTGTACTTCAAAAGTCGTCAGTACTGCAAAAGTCGCCAGATAAGTCGCTAAATAATTTATGTCGCTAAAACGTTTTTTTTTTTTTTTGTCGCTAAGACGAAGGGAAAAGTCGCCATTTTTAGCGACAAAGTCGCTAAATTGGCAACACTGTTAACATCCAGCTGCCCAACACTACAATAGCAATAACAATGCAAACCAGCCACAGACTGCACACAGCACAGCCAGTGATTTTCATACAGGGCGCTACGTGGCGTTACCAATAAAAAAACCTAGACAGCATACTTACAGTATTACGTACTCGGATTAATCGTGGCTGGAGCAAGAGGAGTTAAAGTTAATTTGATCAACAATTTGCTCATATCATATGCAGGCAGGTTTTGAAATAGAAAACAGGAAAGCAGCGAAACTTTTAGTGGGAATTGCTCTCAGTCAAACTAAGGAATGTTAAATTGCCAACGTCTTGGCCTACTACAAGTATCGTGAGCTTCTGGACTGCTTTCGAACGCAACCAGGATTCTTCAGTAACGTTATCGCTGATGACAAATCATAGATTTTTAGTGCTCTGCGGCGACAAAAAATCAAAGTCCAAAGTGACACAACAGCACCAAAAATCGATACTCATTAGTTTTCTGACAGTCGGTGTCTCGGTAGCAAAGAATTTGTTTCCTCGTGGCCTGTCTATTAAACATGTCGTCGGAAGTCACTGAAAGAGCGAGGAAAAGAGATACGTGTGCGATCAGGCACTGCATGCACTTGCGTTATGTACCACACCACGACCAGGTGTCCTGTCACTGCGGTCCACAATGACTATTTTTGGTTTAATTTATTTAAAACTAGTACATAAAAATGGTATCCGTTGCTGAGTGATAAAAGAAGGAAAAGCGTTTCCGTTTTACTGGCTTTCCAAACGTCTCATACCCGGGAACTGATGACCGGCAGACTGGATAACCGGGAGATTGACGTGGACGCGACGTAGACAATGAAAATAGTCATACGATGGAACAAGCTCTACAGGCAGCAGTAGTTTTCAAGGTTATATAATACAACGAGGCACAGTGTTTGTTTACTTCGTGAAGAATTACCAATTATTTATCTTCTTATCGCTTTTGAACTGGTAGTAAAGGTGAACTTTAAACATTTACATTTTCTCTGGAGTGACACAAATTTTTAAAACGGGAAGTCATAAGCGACGTAGGAACGTTGTTTACTCTTCAGAATTTCAACTTTTAATCGCGCTGTTGTATGAGAGGCTCCCTGTAGCGACGGAATATTATCATTTCACAGTCAAATGCTTATTTAGGATCCCAGTAACATATTTTTGCTTCTAAAAGGCGGTTTTGCTATGAGGTTTGAGTCATGTGTCTTCAAGGCCAAGGCAGAATTGTATAGAGGGGCTTATAGTACATGTTATTACGAATCTTAGCGCTTAGGATCAGGACTATCCATATGTGTTTCCACTTTAACAATTACTCTATCGTAATTTCATGCTGACCCAGTAACAAAACCCGCGTAATGGTTGGGCTTTTCAAATTTTGCATGTGGACTTCATAACTTGGATATTTTGAGTCTTCAGTCTTCTCATTGGTATGAAGCGACCCGCCACGAACACTTCTTCTGCGTCAACATTTTCATCTCAAAGTAGCGTTTGCAACCTACGTCCTCAACTATTTGCTGGATGTATTCCATCTCTGTCTTCCCCTACGGTTTTTACTCTCTACAGCTCCCTCTAATACCATGCAAGTTATTTCCTGATGTCTTAACAGAGGTTCTATCATCCTGTCCCTGCTTTGTCTCAGTATTTTCCATATATTCGTTTCCTCTCCGATTCTACGGAAAACCTCTTCTATTCCTGTTTTCCCACAGTCCCTGTTTCACTTCCATACAATGTACATTCTCGAAAATTTCTTTTTCAAATGCCTATGTTTGATACTAGTAGACTTCCCTTGGCCAAGGATGCCCTTTTTGCCAAGTCTGCTTTTTATGTCCTTCATATTCTGTTGCTCATGGGTTATTTTGCTGCCTAGGTACCAGAATTCCTTGACACATTCTACTTCGTGACCTCAAATTCTGAAAAGTTTCTTCTCATTAGTTTCTACGATTTACTTTGTCCATATTCGTTACTAATTAGACTGTTCGTTCCATTCAGTAGATACTGCAATTCTTCTGAGGGTAGAAGAAGGTGTAATTAGATGAATGACGAACAGTAACTTCACTTAACGAAGTTGTATTCAGCACTTCCACATACAAGAGCGCGGAGCGAACTGCCTCCGGCCAGAACACATACGGTATATATATATATATATACAGTTACAGAACATTCCAGTACAATGATTCTTGACATTTGTGGATACTTCTAGAATGTACTCGAACCGAATATAGAAATTAAAATTTTACAGCTCAGGTGAGTTTTGAACTCACGACCCTCTATGCAATAGTCTAGTATCATAACCACTACATTACGGTGACTGTGCTATTCAGCTTCTTCTGCGACAATATCATCAGTGCAGTTTATCATTGGTATGCTGTCACCCTGAATTTTAATGCTGCATTTGAATCATTCTTTTATTTCTGTCGTTTCTTCTTCGATGTATAGCTTGAACAGTAACGGCGAAAGACTACATCCCCTATAAGCTTTTTAATCCGATCAGTGCTCCTTTCCCCATACCAATGTGTGAAATACATCATTCTCTGTACCTAACAACTTCAGTTTTGATTTAGCTTGATAGCGCCGAAAGGTGGTGAAATGATAATGGAATATAATGATTTCAAAATAAAAAACAGCTTAGATGGGGAAATGACTTCCTTTGGGGAAAAATTTTTTTAAAAAAGAGTCACCGTGACTGGGGTTCGTATACATAAGACTATTCCCCTGAGATAGTCCTCGGGGATTTCCACAATATTTTGCATAATGTCTAGAAGAGCGTAAGCGACTAGATGAAACTAGTGCAGCAGAAGCCTTCCAGAACACCTACGAGGACTAGAAACAAAGATTCCTTCGCTGTGTTTCTATCGAAGATAATTAGTATGAAGGGGACAATTTTGTTCAGGAAGAATACAGTTCATCGTTATCCTTCTGATACAGCTCGTACATCGGTGCGGCTGTCAGTCTAATTTATTCTCCAGTTCCCAAGGACCCGGGCGACACAGCGATACTTCAGAGACGCGCCGTATTCTGAGCTCCATGGGCATAAAGTGCAGGCCTTACGAGGCCCGGAGGAGCCCGCTGCGCCTGCCAGCGTTCAGACTGCAACCCGCAGTACGGACGACCGCAGGCACTTTACGGCTCACCCATTTTATTGCTCCGCGCCACAGATTCAAACTGTCGACCAACATCCAACTGGCGTCTCTTCCGTTTCTTCAGACGTCCTTTTCCACTCACACCAGTTAAGAAGAATTTCATGGTAGTGTAATTGGCTATTCTTAGCAAAACAGAGACGGTCGGTGAACGATCTTTTCAATATACCGGTTGGTTATAATTAAACTTTCCCTGTTTAACGCGTTATACGGAAACTAATTACCGTACTAGGACCAAACTTGGTAGCATTAATGTCAAGGACGTGAGGAAGAGAAATAATGCAGAATGAATTCGACTGAAACACTTTTTAACATGTTGCTACGCTACATCATACCATTACATACCGGTACCATTACTGCTACAAAAGACGCTCAATATGGAGCCCATTAGTGTCCAGAAGAGCCTGAAAGCGCAGGATTGTATTCTGCACAGCAGAACGGAACATGTCCGTAGATATGCTGGCTACCTCTCTTGATATTCTGCGCTTCAGATCAGTACATTTGTGAATGTTCCCCCGGTAAACCATGACCTTCAGGTAGCTCCACAAACAGAAATCACAGGGAGTGAAATTAGGTGATCATGCTGACCAAGCATTTGGAAACGATCGGCTGATAATTCGATCGTTCCCAAATGTGTTTCGGAGAAGCAGGTGAACTTCACGAGCGATGTGCGTTGAGGCCCCATATTGCGTGAAAACTGTTGAGCTCAGTGCGTCTCTCTACTGTAGGGCGGGTGTGACATGCTGTCGAAGCATATCTCAGTAACGTTGGCCAGTCACACTGCGCGTCTTTGGAACTTGAGCGCCAGTCATTCAGAGGAAATTCACGCACAGTGACTGGAGGTGAAGATCCCCCCAGCTCTCGTCAACCCTTGAGAGAAAGTGGAGCGAAGTCAACACGTCGTTGTGTCTCCTGTGGTGCAAGCTGCTGTATGATAATGATCGTGTACGGATACAATTTCAGAATGGTTCGTAGCACCCCCCGTACAGTGGATCACGGGATGTTCAACTGTCGTGACACGGCACGCGCACTGCCTGACGATCGGGCATTGCGCGCAGCGTTGTCTGCCATAGCAACAGCGATTTCATCAACCACCAGTGGTGTAACCGGTCATCGGCCTCTTCCCTGAGCGACGCTCAGTTCTCCAGTTGATTCGAACATCTTCATCATGCTCCGTGCATAAGGTGAAGAAAGAGGACCCTTCCGTAATCGTTTCAGACGGAGATATTCTCGACGTGTAGCTGCAGCGTTACTGTTTTGATAATAGAGCTTCACCAGTAATGCCCTGCTCCTACTGTCCAAGCTCATGTTGACACATTAGCAAGTACACTGCGACTGGTCAGGTGTGTGAGACTATGAATCACGACGACTGATCACGGCACCTGGTGGCGACATTTGGAACTGGACGGTGGCACTGTTTGGAAATCATGCACCGCCATACTCTGGACATTAATGCTACCAAGTTTAGTACTCGTGCGGTAATTAGTTTCCGCGTTACAACGTGTTTAATTTTAACCATCCGGTAGTACAGAACAGAAATAATGTCCGTCTACGATTTTTTCAATATCATTTTTACTTCGTCATTGTACGTTCCGAAAGCAACAGGGCATCATTTGCTTATCGAAGAACTTTCACTACGGTACTAGCTCGCCGCGGACGCGTATCTGTGAATTTTGCCAATACCTTGCAATAAAGTAACTTCCACACTGTAGAGCTGCACTAAGAACACCGACAGTACAGCACACACAGAAACGCAAAACAATAACATTCATGACATGACTATCACAAAGAAATGTTACACTGTAATATACAGACACAAATTAAAACATCCCTTTGCGGTGTCGGGGGCTAGAATAGACCAGCGGCCCATCCTTGCCTGCCGTAAGAGACGATTAATAGGAGTCCTTTTATTTGGTTACGATTTTACCTTGATGTTTTGACTATAATGTGGTCTTCCGATGGTTTTCACTCTTTTCGGTTTTTTACGCCTTTTCTGTCACCTTTTCTGGCTTTTTAAATTCCGGTCCCCATTTTGGGTTTGATCTCCACTTTCCCAATTTTTCATGGAAGTGCGGGCCGTTTGGGGAAGGATGCCTTACAGTGGTGTCCGCTGTTATAGTTTGCACCTTCCGATCAAGTGGATCTATCTCTGCACGCGCAATCCAGCACGGTAGTTAGTCCATCATGGTGAGGTTGTCATGTACCCTATCGGTGGTAGCCCCTAGACGGCGCAGTTATCGCACTGCCGATGCCTAACGTCCTGGTGACAGCCAAGGAGTAGGTGCCCATCAGCTTCATGATACCGGGACTCCGGGAAACATCTGCTGTGACAGGCGGCCTTCGCCTTGGCACGGTGGCGCCCACAGGGGGGGGGGGGGGGGGGGGGGGGGCTCCGGTCGGTGTGAGTGGCATCGTGATCGTGGCGGATGACCCGCAATGATTCGCATCAGACTTAACGGCGGTGGTGCCAACACTGCTGTCTCATCATCAGGAACAGTGATTTTAATTCAGAGGTTCGCAGTCCTATGGCATTTCCGTCTTTGGCCATGCCTTGAGAAGGGAGCGAGGTAAGGACAGTTTTCTGAGTTATTGGTATGTTCCCGAACTGACTCAGGATCTGTCGCTACAACGAAGCCACTGTTTTTCATTGAAAATATTGAAGATCGGTTTGCTGATCAAAACATCACACGACAACCAATCACGGACACTTAAGGCCTGTGTAAAGATAGGAGATATTCCAATCACCATTTCTCCTCATAATAAGCTCAATACAATTCAAGGTGTTATCTTCCATCGGAGCCTAAAGCCACAAAGTGATGAAAAGCTGTGTATAATCTGGCGACGCATGTCTTTTTTTTTTGTTTGCTGAGAAGGTTAAGGTCGTGGTTTATAGGTGTGATGCCAGGCCTTATTTTCTTCCTCCGGTGAGATGTTTTAGGTTTCTCCCCTCGTTCACCGCAATGCTCAGTGTTCACGAGGATGAAGATATCTCAAGAGTATAAAACATTTCACCGCCTGTCTTACCAAGATGCGCTGTAATAGTCACAAACATACGGCTCACAACTTTAGACGAACGGTTGCTAACGGGTAGGTTTTTTAAATTAAAATACAGGATGTAGGTACGTTTGAACATTTTATTTGAGTTGTTCCAATGTGATACATGTACCTTTGTGAACTTATCAATTCTGAGAACGCATGCTGTTACAGCGTGATTGCCTGTGAATACCACATTAATGCAATAAATGCTCAAAATGATGTCCGTCAACCTCAATGCATTTGGCAATACGTGTAAAGACATTCCTCTCAACAGCGAGTAGTACGCCTTCCGTGATGTTCGCACATACATTGACAATGCACTGAGCATGTTGTCAGGCGTTGTCGGTGGATCACGATGGCAAATATCCTTCAACTTTCCCCACAGAAAGAAATCCGGGGACGTCAGATCTGGTGAACGTGCGGGCCATGGTATGGTGCTTCGACGACCAATCCATCTGTCATGAAATATGCTATTCAATACCGCTTCAACCGCACGCGAGCTATTTGCGAGACATCCATCATGTTGGAAGTACATCGCCATTCTGTCATGCAGTGAAACATCTTGCAGTAACATCGGTAGAACGTTACGTAGGAAATCAGCATACATTGCACCATTTAGATTGCCATCGATAAAATGGGGGCCAATTATCCTTCCTCCCATGATTCCGCACCATACATTAACCCGCCAAGGTCGCTGATGTTCCACTTGTCGCAGCGATCGTGGATTTTCCGTTGCCCAATAGTGCATATTATGCCGGTTTACGTTACCGCTGTTGGTGAATGACGATTTGTCGCTAAATAGAATGGGTGCAAAAAATCTGTCATCGTCCCGCAATTTCTCTTGTGCCCAGTGGCAGAAGTGTACACGACCTTCAAAGTCGTCGCCATGCAATTCCTGGTGCATAGAAATATGGTACGGGCGCAATCGCTGTTGATGTAGCATTCTCAACACCGACGTTTTTGGGATCCCGATTCACGCGTAATTTGTCTGCTACTGATGTGCAGATTAGCCGCGACAGCAGCTAAAACACCTATTTGGGCATCATTATTTGTTGCAGGTCGTGGTTGACGTTTCACATGTGGCTGAACACTTCCTGTTTCCTTAAATAACGTAACTATCCGGTGAACGGTCCGGACACTTGGATGATGTCGTTCAGGATACCGAGCAGCATACATAGCACACGCCCGTTGGGCATTTTGATCACAATAGCCATACATCATCACGATATCGACCTTTTCCACAGTTGGTAAACGGTCCATTTTAACAGGGGTAATGTATCACGAAGCAAATACCGTCCGCACTGGCGGAATGTTACGTGATACCACGTACTTATACGTTTGTGACTATTACAGCGCCATCTATCAAAAAGCGAAAAATAGGGGTCCAACTAAAACATTCATATTTCTTTACGTACTATACGAATATGTAATAAAAATGGGGGTTCCTATTTAAAAAACGCAGTTGAGATCCGTTTGACCTATGGCAGCGCCATCTAGCGGGCCAACCATAGCACCATCTGGTTTCCTCCTTCAAGGTAGATGAGTTTCGTTCTTTGTAGTTTTTTCGTTTGATGCTTATTTCGTGAGCTATTTGGCCCGCCCACTATCAATGGACCGCCCTGTATACCAGTTAGAATGTCAAGAATGTGTAACACTATATCACAAGGAGTTGCAGAACGTGCTACCCATGGCTGTACCACTCTTGATCCTGACGTCATCCAGCATGAGGCGGCTTCCTCCACTAATTTAACTTGACCCATGAACCATGACCAATAGCGCTCATGTCAGTTCCTGCCGCCTGGAGAAAAGTGTTGAGACTGTGCAGATGGACAGTGGGTGAGAAGATCCTGACCGGCCTTCAAATGATCCTACACACCTGTGAGAAGCTTCGGATTTCCGTAGATATCAAGGGTCCAAAATGTGAAAGACCCAACTCCCTGTCGAACCCATGTGACTTCCATGCCCGAGACGTAAATTGCTGCTTCACATCCTCCACAGTCTCCTGTCGATCCTCAAGCACCAGAAAAATCTCGCATTCGTCAGTGAAGAGAACCCGATCCCATTAATCCACGTGCTCCAGTGCTGCCTTTGATCGCTTACCATGGTGCTGGAGAGGTTGTTCTGAAAGGATGCCCAAAAGTCAGATTGAGTTACGTGAATACATAAGTGTATTTTCTGATGTGACAAGCCCTCCCAGTTGCTTCCTTTAGAGTACCTTCTCCTCCTCCTCCTCCTTCTTCTTCTTCTTCTTCTTCTCCTCCACTTGCCATATTAGACCATTTACGGTCTGTTTCAGTTACCAGTTCCTCAGTCTGCCATGATCTCCCTTCCCTTTCGATTTAAACTTCATCTGACATGGTAGTATCTGTTGATCCATTCTTTGGAGATGTTCATTCCATTTCCTTTTGTTTTCGTCCAGTTTTTCTTTCACAGTCCAAATTTGCAACTCCTTTCGAATACATTTCGTGTTTCATCTATTCTTTTACATCCCTTTGCCGCTCTAATAAATTTCACTTCTGTTCTCCGTATATATTTACCTTGTCTTTTATCCTATGCCCACGCTTCGCTTATGTATAATGGGGTTGGCAGTGAGAAGTTTTATAAAATTTCTATTGCGTTTCTTTCAGTCTTTCATGCTTCAAAGTTCTGTTATTTGTTCCACAGATACAACCAAGATACTTAAATATTTGTACCCCTGTAGTTTTTTCTCACTAACTGCTATCTTCGTTGCGATCGAATATTTTTAACAAAACGCCATTGACTTGTATTTATTACAAGATATTTTCGAATTATGTCCAGTACATATTTTATGTAGTTCATAAATTTGTTTTTGTGCATAACAATTTGTAGACAGTTGTTATCAGCTCATATTATTGATCAAGGATGACCACTACGTTGCGAATCTTCGACGACAGTATCATCATGAAATTTTAACTGATTAGATTGCACTAATAAACTTGTTTAGATCGCTACTCGTTCTTTAACCACAGTAACCAGTTGCAATTGAACTTTGCAGACATCTTCAGGTCATATGGTCGTTAACGAACTCATCAGTCCACCAAAAACATAATTTTATAAATTGACGTACTGACGAGTCCCCCAGATATGTGTCAGAAGACCTGTTGCAACATCATCACTTTCTCCTGGAGAGGACATGGCACAAGATGTGGAATTGGAGCAAAAGTCTGTATTGTAATGGTTATGAAGACCAGACGTCAGGGTCCGAACTACGAAGGAAGATTTGGTCCTGCCTAGACAGGATCTGGACAGCTACTCCAGGTCTAGGGTTACCATACACAGATGGGGTATCGTCGACAGGCATGAATGTGACTGTGACACAGTGTGGGTGACTGGAGGACTCATCGTCCAACGATGTTCTAGGAGAAGTTAATCTAGCAAATAGAGTCATGTGCTGGAAGCTACAGCTAAAGCCAGTCGTTGGATATGAAACTTTGACATAGATACAAGAATGTGAAATGCTGTTGAAACCCTTTTTTTCATGGAACTTGTGATTTAGATAAGTTTTTTTGTTAAATAGTGGGTTGTTTCTATAATTTGTAATATTATAGTCACTAACTTCTTCTTTCATATTTGTGATTTATAACTTGTAGCACTTCATTTGTCATACAAAAAATAAGTAACATTAGCTTATTACATTCGTTTATTTCCATATTGCAGTAGTCATCAGATAGCAAACCTTCCACTGTATTAAGCAACGCAAGGAACATTTATAGAAGAGCTTATCTGATAGCGTTGTAGTCTGAAGTCATAAGAGATTATCTGCAGTATCTGATTAGATTAAAAGGTAAATCGCTCAGGATGTATTAATGATAGTGAAAGTCGAGGAAAAGGAAGTCTGAATATTAGTGTGAAAATACCTCGAAAATAGAGAAAGGATTCCAAACCAAAACCACTTTATTTCGGTATTAGGAAAAGGACAGCAGTCAGTCGCAGAATCCGTTGTTTGTTGCAGGTTGGCTTGGTTCAAATGGCTCTGAGCACTATGGGACTTAACTACTGAGATCATCAGTCCCCTAGAACTTATAACTACTTAAACCTAACTAACCTAAGGACATCACACACATCCATGCCCGAGGCAGGATTCGAACCTGCGACCGTAGCCGTCGCGCGGTTCCAGACTGTAGCGCCTAGAACCACTCGGCCACTCCGGCCGGCCGCCTTTCTTGGAATTTCGATGATTACAAAGGTATGAACAACAGGAAGTGTTTGTTGTGTAGCACCCTAAATTTTTCATTCTCTCAGTACGTGTTCAAAAACGAATCACAGTGCATCATTTGCGTAAACATGATGTTATTAAAAAAAACTGTAACACAATTCTGACATTGCGCAGGTGCGATAGGTTACGCAAGTCGTACACTTGCTGGAGTTAAAACTGAATAAAACTGGAACAGACTGCAGAGATAAAAAATTGATTCATTTTTCGTTTTGTTGGTGATGTTCACCGTTCTTCTGCCAGGTTATCTCACCTGGAGGAAGCTGCGCACTGACCTGCTCGTTTTGCACAGGTGGCTACCTCCTGCAGTCTTCCTGTGGCGCCCCGCTACCTCGACACAGTGTGGGCGGCGTAGGCGGTGACCGCGGCGTCAAGGAGCGTGACAAATCCGGCTTAGGTCGCGGCGGAGCGGCTCGTTGTTGGGTGGGGCGAGGAGGCGCAGTGGCTCTGCTTCCTCCCCCCCCCCCCCTCCTTCTCTTTCCCTGCCCCCTCCCCCTCACCCTCTTCCCCTCCGTCGCCTCGCGACGCTCTTGGCTGGTGGCAAGTGGCCGCAGAGGCCGCGCTGCTGTTAAAGGCGAAGGCGCCGACCCGCAGCAGCTGGCAAATCAGCTGGGCACTGCATACGCGTCCAGCTCACGACACAGTCCGCTGAGTCACTGCACGGCACAGCACGTGCGACTCCACAAACTCAGTGCTCATGATTAGACTGCTCAAGCCCCTCTTCCAGTCGATGGACTGGACGTCTTCGATTTTCTTCATACTTGCAGAACATTTAGTTTCGTGACCAGACATCAGTTTCCTAAATTCTTCCAATCCATATGTGGCATACAGCAAACCAGTGCTTAACAGTAATGGTTAAAACAGTCTTAGTTGCAATTTTAATTTTTTATTTTTCAACTACGCGTTTCGCCTCATTTAGGCATCTTCAGGTTTGATGTTACGCAGAGATGAAGCCACTCGTTTTTCCGCCCGACTAGACAGCATACTATAGAAATTCTTCCAATCCATATGTGACATACAGCAAGCCAGTGCTTAACAGTAATGGTTAAAAACAGTCTTGGTTGCAATTTTATTTTTTTTATTTTTCAACTACCTGAAGACGCCTAAATGAGGCGAAACGCGTAGTTAAAAAATTAAAATTCCAACCAAGACTGTTTTTAACCATTATAGTTTCCTAAATCAGTATGACGCATTTCTCAAAAAAACTGGAAACAATAGTCTTTGGAGATCAGAAGACTTTTAAGCACCGTTAAACATTTCACACTCACTAACGTAGCCACCGTTAGCTGCAGACACAAAACAGTTAGAGGAAAAGTCTTGTAGCCATAGCGTCGTTCGTTCGAATCTCGCTATCAGTAACATTTTTCCTTTTATTTAACGCTCTTTATGTTATCAAGCAGCCGTTGTGGCCTAGCGGGTACAGCACTCAACCCAGCCAGGGAGGTCCGGGATTCGATTCCGGTTTCCGTGTAGGGGACAGGTCTTTTCTTCGTTCCATCCCCTCCATGAGGCCCCAGGTCCACCCAGCCTGGTATCAAATGAGTGCAGGGGTTCTTTACCGCGATTAAAAGGCAGCGAGGGCGATGAGTCTGCCATAGTCGTCTTCCTAATGCTGTGGCGAAGACAGGCTGCACTCTGCCTGTGCCAGGACAATAGACTGGTCACAGTTCGCGCCAGAGACTGCGCCTATACCTTTATATATAATCGTATTAACAAATATTAAATCAAAATTTTTAATAAAATTTAATTTTTAATTCTTAACAGCAAAAAGTGCATTAAAAAATTTGAAGTTAAAATGTGAAATATCAAATATAAAATAGATTAGAGATTGAATAAGAGAAATATTTCATATAGCAATAGGGAAAATTGCAAGTTTGTATGAAATTATGATTGATTTTCTTTTGACAGCTGTAATGGCACAGGCCTCATCCACAGCCTAATATCATAGCCAGGGCATCAGCCGTCAATGCAGCCACAGTCTACGACCTGCTAATTCGACCTCGTCAAAAGTAGGCTGCTTCTATGGTTCAATGAACTGAAATGTAGCAACAGCACATGTTGGGACACTGGCCTCCGCTCGAGATGCTGCACATGGAAACAGCTCCTTTCTTGTAGTCACTCCCAGACAGCAGTATTCAAACCCACCCCACACCTCAAACCGTGGTCAGCCTGTCACCGTTGAACAGCTAGGATATACTATGACGCCCAGTCTGTGCCACACAGATGATTGAAAAGATGGAGCCGCCACCGTCACTATTGTCGCCGGGCTTCGAAATTCGATTGTCATGTGACCACCTGGGCACTTGTGCAGCTCAGCACTCTGCAGTCTGCCTCGTTCACAGGTCTACGATGCTGGAATCCATCCATCTGCAAATGGGCTGAGGTACAAACAGGACTCCTTAGCCCTGTGCCACGGAGACAAGAAGACCGAGCGAGGTGGCGCAGTGGTTAGCCACTGGACTTGCATTCGTGAGGACGACGGTTCAATCCCGCGTCCGTCCATCCTGATTTAGGTTTTCCGTGATTTCTCTAAATCACTCCAGGCAAATGCCGGGATGGTTCCTCTGAAAGGGCACGGCCGACATCCTTCCCTAATCCGATGAGACCGATGACCACGCTGTCTGGTCTCCTTCCCCAAACAACCAACCAACCAACGGAGACAAGACGCAGTATGCTGCATTCTCGATGACAGAAAACGACTCGCCGGCCCCTTGTTATGGCTAGAAACATAAAACTTCCACTGATGCAGAAGCGGCGGGCAGCACGTGCTCGCTCCCACGAACAGCAACTGCACAATGACTTCGACACAACGTGAGACGCCCTGATGATGTGTTTACCTAGTTTGCCAGGAATCAACACCAGCAGCATTGAAAACTGAATGAATGTAAATAAACAGCAATAAAGGGTTTCTTGTGCCAATGAGGTGTCTTCTCCTGTTGCACCTACATACATCTCATGTAGAGATTCTCTGCCCACACCAAGCCATCCTAAACACCCCATTATATTTGGTGGCAGGAGATCTACTGAAGATGAAGACGGACAACAACCGGAGAGGACAACAACCGGAGACAGCAGTCTGTTCCACGGTTCTCCAGCAGGAAGGTTCAAATGGTTCAAATGGCTCTGAGCACTATGGGACTCAACTGCTGAGTTCATTAGTCCCCTAGAACTTAGAACTAGTTAAACCTAACTAACCTAAGGACATCACAAACATCCATGCCCGAGGCAGGATTCGAACCTGCGACCGTAGCGGCCTTGCGGTTCCAGACTGCAGCGCCTTTAACCGCACGGCCACTTCGGCCGGCTCAGGAAGGTTCAACGTAACTTACTGGCAAAATATTCTTGAAGAGAAGTGAATGGATGGAAAATGAGACTGATTTGATGAAAAGAAAAGAAGAGAAGTAGGCAAGGTGTTGCCCCACGGAGGATTTAACCAATATTCCAGAGACTGTTGAGGCCCGCGAAGGATTCCGTAGATGCTCTCCACACTGGGGGGCGTCCACGAACTTCGATGTGAAGGCGGCAAAGTCTACGTTGATGAAACCAGGAGAACGATTAGCACTCACCTGTCGGAGCATAAACGCTATGTGCGACTTGGGCAACACTGGGCAGCTGTAGCTGGAAACCACCAGAACTTTATGCTTGCTCGGCAGCCCCGGACGCAGCAGCGAGAAATGGACGATTGAAATAATAAATCGCTCTAACATCAAGAACATGGAGGATAGCTACAAGTTATAGACGGCGTGGCTGCCAGCGCTCCCAGACCAGTGGGCCGCCTGTGTTCGCCAGCCAGCAGCTCCGCGGACGCGAGTTGAGAAGTACACTCCTGGAAATTGAAATAAGAACACCGTGAATTCATTGTCCCAGGAAGGGGAAACTTTATTGACACATTCCTGGGGTCAGATACATCACATGATCACACTGACAGAACCACAGGCACATAGACACAGGCAACAGAGCATGCACAATGTCGGCACTAGTACAGTGTATATCCACCTTTCGCAGCAATGCAGGCTGCTATTCTCCCATGGAGACGATCGTAGAGATGCTGGATGTAGTCCTGTGGAACGGCTTGCCATGCCATTTCCACCTGGCGCCTCAGTTGGACCAGCGTTCGTGCTGGACTTGCAGACCGCGTGAGACGACGCTTCATCCAGTCCCAAACATGCTCAATGGGGGACAGATCCGGAGATCTTGCTGGCCAGGGTAGTTGACTTACACCTTCTAGAGCACGTTGGGTGGCACGGGATACATGCGGACGTGCATTGTCCTGTTGGAACAGCAAGTTCCCTTGCCGGTCTAGGAATGGTAGAACGATGGGTTCGATGACGGTTTGGATGTACCGTGCACTATTCAGTGTCCCCTCGACGATCACCAGTGGTGTACGGCCAGTGTAGGAGATCGCTCCCCACACCATGATGCCGGGTGTTGGCCCTGTGTGCCTCGGTCGTATGCAGTCCTGATTGTGGCGCTCACCTGCACGGCGCCAAACACGCATGCGACCATCATTGGCACCAAGGCTGAAGACGACACGTCTCCATTCGTCCCTCCATTCACGCCTGTCGCGACACCACTGGAGGCGGGCTGCACGATGTTGGGGCGTGAGCGGAAGACGGCCTAACGGTGTGCGGGACCGTAGCCCAGCTTCATGGAGACGGTTGCGAATGGTCCTCGCCGATACCCCAGGAGCAACAGTGTCCCTAATTTGCTGGGAAGTGGCGGTGCGGTCCCCTACGGCACTGCGTAGGATCCTACGGTCTTGGCGTGCATCCGTGCGTCGCTGCGGTCCGGACCCAGGTCGACAGGCACGTGCACCTTCCGCCGACCACTGGCGACAACATCGATGTACTGTGGAGACTCACGCCCCACGTGTTGAGCAATTCGGCGGTACGTCCACCCGGCCTCCCGCATGCCCACTATACGCCCTCGCTCAAAGTCCGTCAACTGCACATACGGTTCACGTCCACGCTGTCGCGGCATGCTACCAGTGTTAAAGACTGCGATGGAGCTCCGTATGCCACGGCAAACTGGCTGACACTGACGGCGGCGGTGCACAAATGCTGCGCAGCTAGCGCCATTCGACGGCCAACACCGCGGTTCTTGGTGTGTCCGCTGTGCCGTGCGTGTGATCATTGCTTGTACAGCCCTCTCGCAGTGTCCGGAGCAAGTATGGTGGGTCTGACACACCGGTGTCAATGTGTTCTTTTTTCCATGTCCAGGAGTGTATAAACAAGCGGCCACAAGAGGACAGCCGTGCGGGATAAACGCCTCGTTACAGGAGAACACTACCCCTGAGAAGCTGCAAATTCACTATTGCTTACTAGATACCTGACGCATAGCCAATCCCCCCCCCTACTAAATCACATTTACTTCCATTTGTCCAATGGCATTTCTGACTGTAACATGGGTAGGCTCCTGAGAACCGAAATAATACAGTGCACAGGAGAAGAGCAGCGATTAGTAGCCCTTGAGAAGAATGCTGCAAAGCCGGTATTTTGGTTGTTTTATGTTTCGTATTGAGGCAGCCCAAACCAAAAATAAGTTCATCTTAAAATATTCGATTGATTTTCACAGCAACCCGAGTGGATGGACACAAGTCATGGCACAAGAAATATCACAGAACCACACACTGCCGGTTACACAACCTAGTGGGTCTTCGCTACCCTCGAGACCTTTTGGTAAGAGACTCGTCTGTAGCGCACTCCTCCACTTAGCTACTGTCCAGTATGTGTGGTGCTTGCCCATTAGAGACTTGAAGCTTTATGTGACGCTGTGACTCTAGATGACCATTGTAGCTTCGAAAAATCCGCTCGAATATTGATTGAGTTGCACCTGCATTCTTTGATAGCAGCAATTCCTGTCGTGTTTGGCACTGATAAAGCGTGCCGCTCTCCTCCAGTCCCTGTCAGTTAGGATCTTTCCACCACCATTCCTTGTGAACACACTGGATATTCTGCGTTGGTACACCAGTAATTAGGACTATTTCATTCACTTGGGAACTTCCAAACAAAATAGTTCCCTTTTGCTATTCGGTCCCACGTCTCGACGTCGACCCATTTTACTGCACTTATTCCATACAACCGACCGGCACCAGAGCACCGTTTCACTGCCGTGACGTCTGTCAGCGGTGGAGAGTCAAATGACCGCCTAGTAGCAGATCCACGCCTCCTACAGCGCTCCGGAACAGCTAGCTTACACTCTAATAGGTGGATACTGTTTCGTACTGTGACTGGCAGAATTGTAAAACTACGGTATCCTAGTGTAGACTAACGTAGACTGTGGTACTTTTCCCAGTGGCTTTGGTCAGTTGAGGTCGTACCTGCCTTATTTGTACATTAAGTGTGTTGCATATCTATCAGGCGTTACCTCACAACTATCGATTTCTTTATATATGCAATCAGCGTCTTAGTAGAGGCTGAAAATACCGCTTCAGTTGTAAATTACTTTTATTATCACGACCGATTTCGGGCTCTCATAAGGCCATCCTCAGGTGTCGCAACTGTACTGCGGCCCCCGAGCGCCGCGGTGGACGTGTACTAGGCGCGGTTTTTCAACCTCTAGTATAATGTTCGGATGCGGATGTTCGTCCAACAGGAATCAGTGTCATATTAAATTCGACTAGACACCGGAAGCAGTGAACCATCTAGAAGCTGAGTTAGGATATATAAAGGGTCGTGTAACATACGGAACACTTGTGCTCTGCTTAGTTATCCTCCAGCCTGTTAGATAAAAAAAAATAAAAAATAAACAGTGTTTATAGCGAAACTGAAGTTTTCAATGTTTAATTCAGGTTTTATCCTAAAATTTTTGATTTGTAACTCGGAACGGAGGGGTGACGTAGTAAAAACAAAGAAAACAGTACAGATTTATCACATAAGGATAGAAAACGCAATTTCCTCAACAAATAGGTAAAATAAAGAATAACAAAAATTTATCAAACATCGCTTCTGTACATCGTCGTACTTAAATAAAACATGTTTCTGTTACTCATCAGCCGGCCAGTGTGGCCGAGCGGTTCTAGGTGCTTCAGTCTGGAAACACGCGACCGCTACGGTCGCAGGTTCGAATCCTGCCTCGGGCATGGATGTGTGTGATGTCCTTAGGTTAGTTAGGTTTAAGAAGTTCTAAGTTCTAGGGGACTGATGACCTCGGATGTTAAGTCCCATAGTGCTCAGAGCCATTTGATCCATTTTTGTTACTCATCAACAATTTTGATTTTTATGAGTAATAACAGGATACTCTTCCCCTTGATCGTTATGGTTCAAATGGCTCTGAGCACTATGGGACTCAACTGCTGAAGTCATTAGTCCCCTAGAACTTAGAACTAGTTAAACCTAACTAACCTAAGGACATCACAAACGTCCATGCCCGAGGCAGGATTCGAACCTGCGACCGTAGCGGTCTTGCGGTTCCAGACTGCAGCGCCTTTAACCGCACGGCCACTTCGGCCGGCTTGATCGTTATGATGAACGTTCTGTTGAGTATGAGACAACAATAATAATTACATATACTTGTTGTGTTTGTACATGTAAACTGTGCAACCATCAAAAGTAAAGACTTTGATTACACAAAAGCGGTGAAGTTAAACGATCAGCCACTTTTTATTATTTATAAAATGCAATTTATTTTCTGTAAGAATATATAATATACAATGATGTGCGGTTCTAATTATGAGAAAAAAACAAACATACAAGAAACAAATTATTTTATGTTACCTACAAATGCTAGCAGTACTACTGGTAATCCTACCATTTAATACGTAATGTATGTATTGCATCAAAATTACCGAAAGTTAGTTTCATAGACATGACGGCGCGATTATATAACCAGAAATATTTTGTTGAAGACTGCAACGGTCATGGAAACCTAGCGTCGCGTATATAGACCCCCCCCCACCCCCCCACCCCCCCACCCCCCCACCCCCCACGCCTTTTCCTATCCGTATCATCTCGCGTCATTCATTCTGCAGTTTCCCAGCCGTGTACGCCCTCAAGGCTCGCCCCATACCTGTGACCTAAGCGATCATTTCCAGCTTCAGTACTTGCTGCAGTCACAAATCACAGCCAGTAATGACGTCGTCGAGAGCAGAATGTTAACCTGGAGCTAATGGGAATTGTTACCTGGTCTCAGCAGGCAGCTTGCCAGGGAGTTCTGCCAGAGTGGCGAGCTGTCATGTGGTCTCATGCACACCCCACTGGCTGTCCATTTCTACCGATTATTCTTTCCAAGCATAACAGACGGAGCACTGCGCGCCGTACGCAGTGTTTGTAGGTTCTCCAAGTGCGTCACTTTAGTTTGTGTTTTTCAATAGCGGCAGAGAGCAATTTTCTAGTTAAAGATCAAAAGGCCAACTGTGTCTGTGCAAGATAAATGATGCGCGTTTTATTACAGTTATAGTATGACGATGTTTGAGCAGCCGATGCAATCCCCTCACAGCGAATTTTCCACTCAACTTAGCTCTCCAGTCAGCAACCAAATGACGGGTATATCAAGTGTTTAAAAAAACGTACTTCTGCTATTATTACCTCACATATCATCGTCAGAATTTCGAAGGCGAAATTATATACATAATAGCCGAAGTATTCGGCCGAAACAGAAGTGCGGAAGACATCAGCAGCCAATACGCAGAGGTATGTAAAGTTACAAGACGTCTCAATTATCTTCACCACCCCAAATAACTTGTTGTCCACAGTCAAAATCAAAAAATGTAGCAAGCAAATATTGCTTTTTGCTGCCTACCAGGGCGATATT
Organism: Schistocerca americana; assembly: GCF_021461395.2. NCBI lineage: Eukaryota > Metazoa > Arthropoda > Insecta > Orthoptera > Acrididae > Schistocerca > Schistocerca americana. The sequence goes on along the minus strand of NC_060121.1, from coordinate 350,604,195 downwards.
AACCACTATGACTGCCTTTCTTGTAAATGGTTCAAATGGCTCTGAGCACTGTGGGACTCAACTTCTGAGGTCATCAGTCGCAGAGAACTTAGAACTACTTAAACCGAACTAAGGACCACACACATCCATGCCCGAGGCTGGAATCGAACCTGCGACCGTAGCCGTCGCGCGGTTCCAGACTGTAGCGCCTAGAACCACTCGGCCACTCCGGCCGGCCGCCTTTCTTGTAATTTCGATGATTACAAAGGTATGAACAACAGGAAGTGTTTGTTGTGTAGCACCCTAAATTTTCTCTCAGTACGTGTTCAAAAACGAATCACAGTGCATCATTTGCGCAAACATGACGTTATTAAAAAAAACGTAACACAATTCTGACAGTGCGTAGGTGCGATAGGTTACGCAAGTCGTACACTTGCTGGAGTTAAAACTGAATAAAACTGGAACAGACTGCAGAGATAAAAAATTGATTCATAAAAAAATTGATTCTCAACCCACACAAAAACCAGAGTACAGAAATCAATATCAGTGACATTATGAAAGAAGCTGTGACAAGAAGAGCTGTCCGACGAAGCTGTTGTCTCTCTTGCCGTAGTGGCCGAGCGGATCTAGGCGCTTCAGTCTGGAACCGCGCGACCGCTACGGTCGCAGGTTCGAATCCTGCCTCGGGCATGGATGTGTGTGATGTCCTTAGGCTAGTTAGGTTTAAGTAGTTCTAAGTTATAGGGGGCTGATAACCTCTGATGTTAAGTCCCATAGTGCTCAGAGCCATTTGAACCATTTTTTGTTCTCTCTCTCTCTCTCTCTCTCTCTCTCTCTCTCTCTCTCTCTCTCTCTCACTCTCCATATTTATTTATATACTGTCAAAGTGAAAAGTAGTGCAGTGAAAAGTGCCCAGTCATCGTGACTCATTTCAAAGCGGGCCTCGTCACGGAAGACAACTGTGCTCCAGTCAATGAAGTTCCTGGAAACATTGCGATGGCACACCAACCTGAATGTCGCCCGTCATATGACTCGACAACTATGAGTGATGGGCTGCGATGCCATTTCATTTCATAGCAGGTTCCCTTTGGTTGTCATCCGCGGCACATTTATAGCACAGAGGTTCGTCGACAATATTCTACGCCTCGCTTTGTTGTCCTTCACTGCAAGCCATCCTGGGATTACATTTGAGCAAGACAGTACCCGCCGATACGCGGTGACAGTTACTATTGTTTGTCTTCGTGCTTCTCAGACCCCACGTTGGCAAGCAAGATCGCCCGATATGTCCCCAGCTGAGAACGTTTGGAACATTATACACAGGGCCCGCCAACCAATTAGGTAGATTGACGGTCGAACGTACCAACTGGATAGAATTTGGCACGATAACCCTCAGGACAGCCAATAACTCCAGAAATCAATTCGAAGCCCAATAACAGCTTGCATAAGGGTCAGAGGTGACCCACGCTTTATTGACTTGCTCTATTTGTGAAGCTCCACCTGTTGACTGAATCATACAATCTTTCTGAAATTGTAATCATTTGTTTGTCTGTACACTTACATCACATCTATCGATTTCGGTCTCATCTGGATAATTACTTCGTGTTGCCTCGTTTTTTGTCTTAAAATGTATATTCAGTTTTAAATTGTCAAAGTTATGTGAAGTAAAGAGACAAAGAAGTACGTTTCGAAACTTATCTTCTTATAAAACAGCGGAGAAATGTTTATAACCGTTTTAGTTAAAAATAATTACAAAAATATTTTATGTTGGGAAGAAAATGTACACACTGTTATTAAATAAAAATGGCTTCTAAATTACAATCATTGCTTGCCTAGTTTCCTTTTTCCTTTGACATCCAGTTCTCCTTCCCTCAGAATTTATCAACTATTTTCTCCCACGTCTCTCTTTTTTTCTTACCTCTCTGTTTCAACATTCAGTGAAACAAACTTGCCATATCGCTCTACGATGTTCAGTTGCGGTACTAAAGCTATCTGTACCAAACGTCGTAGTCTGAAAATAGCTTACAGACACCGTGTTGGCTGTATGGTCGGTAAGCGGAGTGCGGACACGTGGCTCGGTTCTCGCTACCCAGTGGTTGCCCCAGTCCCAGGTAGTCGGGGCTGGTCGCTCCTTCACTCCTGGTGTCCGACGGCTCTCTGGTTGTGACAGACAAAAGCATAACCGCCCATGCTTTCTGTACTGTCTTTTGGTTGCTGCCGATTCAGTTGCTGACAACCAGTCGCGAATGAATATGAGGACTAAATCTTTTCTTCAGTCTTCGGCATATACAGGTTTTTTTATGCTTCTCTCTGTTCGATTACAGTAGATACCGACGTCCATTCAATACGGTCGACTGATGCACCTCTTCCTCTTACATAGACTTTTATGCAACCCAGCAAAACTTTATAAAATGTGATGCAAGATCTCCCTTGTGTGGTATAGTCTTCACAAACATCCTATGTTGTTTGTTTTGATTAGCCGTAAGGCTCATTTGATAGAATTCTCCTCCACTGTTGCCTGGTGCCTGCCCACTTTTACTCGATGAGAACATCACAACAGTCTCTCTTACGTTCTCGCATCTTGTCCTGCCCATACTAGTATTTCCCTCTACCATCGCCTCAGTTATGGTTTCCAGCACCATCTCCTGGTGTAGTATGTGCTCAATCTTTCATTGTCTAACTACGTTCTCTATTTCACTTTTTTCTATTATATTTGTTGCTGGCCATCTACATCGGAACAAGGTCAACCCATCCCATTTTCAGCACTCTCTTGTAACGCCACATTTCAAAGATTTCTATTCCTTTTACCTGCGTCTTCTTTAATTTACATTTTTCGCACACACATAGTTGTGCTCCAAGCTTATCTTTCCCTAAACATCATACAGCTGCGCTAATATTTTACTAATCAACACATGAGCACTTGGAGGGATAAACCCATTATCAACAGCCCAGCGCTAAAGAGTGCAGAATTAAGTGTTTAATAGAGGCGTTATGGTAAAAGTAATTGGTAACTGTCGAACACCAAAAATTTTAGTCTGTACTGTGGGAGAAGTTAACAGCAAATTAAGTAAACGTGTAGAGGTTCCATGTATTTAATGGCTCTGAGCACTATGCGACTTAACTTCTGAGGTCATCAGTCGCCTAGAACTTAGAACTACTTAAACCTAACTAACCTAAGGACATCACACACATCCATGCCCGAGGCAGGATTCGAACCTGTGACTGTAGCGGTCGCTCGGCTCCAGACTGTAGCGCCTAGAAACGCACGGCCACTCCGGCCGGCCATGTATTTAATGAATGGCATCATGGGACCACAGAAAGCTATGGTAATTACAGTTCCGCGTTTTTTAATTTATTTTTTGCAAGTATTTGTGCGGATACGGAGGTCGACTTCCACAACCGCTAAACATAGCAGTTTCTTTTCCGTGGCAGAATTTTTCGGCATTTGATGTTCGTAATATTGGTTGACATTCTGTGGAAAATCGCTCGTGTTTGACGGGGTCCGTGCGACCGACCGACTGCATTGATATTGCTTGCGACGGATCGCTGCGATTCATTGCCCGTGTGTGTGTCCCTTAAGGCCATTTGCCGATCACCGTTTATTCGACAGCGAAAAATTACAGGCTGAAAGGCGGTTTCGAGACGACATTAAAATGTACTTCTCCCTATAGCTGATTTATTTTTTCCCTCTCCTCTAGTCCCGCGGAAGCTATTCTGTATCATCCCACCATGTCTTCTAATTATTTTTCACACGTTCCTTCCCTAACCAAGTCTGCGGAGAAGTATCTCATTTCTCATCAGCTAGCGTATTTTTTTCAGTGTTCTTCTCTAACTACAGCTCTCAAACGCTTCCCTTCCTATCCAGTTCTCCTGCAGTCCATATCTCAGAAGTAAATTCTCGGTAATTTCTTTCTAAACTTATACCCTGTGTTTCACACTAGAGGACTTCTTTTGTGTAGTAGCGATTTAACTGTGCTGGTATCGGGTGTTTCTCCTAAGAGTCATCAGGTGCACTTTCTCTTTTGTTTCGGCAGATATTCTCAAATTTACACTACTGGCGATTAAAATTGCTACACCACGAAGATGACGCGCTACAGACGCGAAATTTAACCGACAGGAAGAAGAGGCTGTCAAATGCAAATGATTAGCTTTTCAGAGCATTCACACAAGGTTGGCGCCGGTGGCGACACCTGCAACGTGCTGACATGAGAAAAGTTTCCAACCGATTTCTCATACACGAACAGCAGTTGACCGACGTTGCCTGGTGAAACGTTGTTGTGATGCCTCGTGAAAGGAGGAGAAATGCGTACCATCACGTTTCCGACTTTGATAAAGGTCGGATTGTAGCCTATCGCGATTGTGGTTTATCGTATCATGAAATTGCTGCTTGAGTTGGTCGAGATCCAATCACTGTTAGCATAATATGGAATCAGTGGGTTCAGGAGGGTAATGCGGAACGCCTTCCCGAATCCCAACAGCCTCGTATCACTAGCAGTCGAGATGACAGGCATCTTATCCGCATGGCTGTAACGGATCGTGCAGCCACGTCAACAGATGGGGACGTTTGCAAGACAACTGCACGAACAGTTCGATGACGTTTGCAGCACCATGGACTATCAGCTCGGAAGCTATGGCTGCGGTTACCCTTGACGCTGCATCACAGACAGGAGCGCCTGCGATGGTGTACTCAATGACGAACCTGGGTGTACGAATGGCAAAACGTCATTTTTTTCGGATGAATCCAGGTTCTGTTTACAGCAACACGATGGTAGCATCCGTGTTTGACGACATCGCGGTGAACGTAATTTGGAAGCGTGTATTCGTCATCAACATACTGGCATATCACCCGGCGTGATGGTATGGGGTGCCATTGGTTACACGTCTCGGTCACCTCATGTTCGCATTGACGGCACGTTACATTTCAGATGTGTTACGACCCGTGGCTCAACCTCCATTCGATCCCTGCGAAACCCTACATTTCAGCAGGATAATGCACGTCCGCATGTTGCAGGTCCTGTACGGGCCTTTGTGGATACAGAAAATGTTCGACTGCTGCCCTGGCCAGCACATTCTCCAGATCTCTCTCCAGTTGAAAACGTCTGGTCAATGGTGACCGAGCAACTGGCTCGTCACAATACGCCAGTCACTACTCTTGATGAACTGTGGCATCGTGTTGAAGTTGCATGGGTAGCTGTACCTGTACGCGCCATCCAAGCTCTGTTTGACTCAATGCGCAGGCGTATCAAGGCCGTTATTACGGCCACAGGTGGTTGTTCTGGGTACTAATTTCTCAGGATCTATGCACCCAAATTGCGTGAAAATGTGATCACATGTCAGTCAGTATAATATATTTGTCCAATGAATACGTTTATCATCTGATTTCGTCTTGGTGTAGCAATTTTAATGGCCAGTAGTGTACAATTTACAGTTTCCATTTTGCGTTGTGTAAATGGGATGAGCCCAGACAAGTACACAGTGTCGACGGAAAGCATCGGTTTATTTCCCCATCACAAACAAAATAATTTTAAAGCGGAATTTTACGTTCCCATTGAACAGGGTGGTAGATTATTGTCGTCCTATATTTGTTTCGTCGATACGTATTAACAGGGACAGAAAAACACGAAGAATAACCAGTACTACAGCAGTGACAGCACTGACCTAATCCGCACAGGCGCTAAGGCCAAGCACCCAGCGCTACTGACAAGGGAACATTCCCAAGTGTTAGTAAACGATCTTGAAACTTAGCGGGTATGTAGAAGGGGCAAAATGGTGCAATATATATATTTTTGCCCTATTTCACTTTTAAAGTGTAAAACACACCCCGAAAGGTAATTTGGCATTTTAGGTTCAGAGGGATTATCTTCGAAACGATATTAAAAAATGTTTTTCATATAAATGTTGATATGTCTTGATATGTTCTTGAAAACTGTATAATGAAGCTCCACATGAGAAACAATACAGTCGTGCTGGAGTCGCCAGCTCATAATCAATTCTCTTCGCCAAGGCTTGCCAGTGTACTAAAATGTGCCTGATGTAGATCAGGATATTTAGAGGATCACCTGCGGCGATATGAAATCCTGATGAATCTTGTTTTGTCTTGGCTTGTCCTTCGTGAGTATAACGTAAAGAAATTTCGTTCATTTTCTGTGCATGGCGTAAAAAAACGTTATGTTGTAAGCATTTACTTACAGATTATCATTATTGTAATTATTTTATATAATAATAACGAGCTCCTTATTATTGTCAACTATCAAAATACACGTATGCGAAATGGTATATTGGTATATTAAAAACCAAAAAGCTTATGTGAAACGAAAAATAACAATTTAATATATAAAAGAAATGTAAGTAAAATAAATAATTAGAATAGTAATGAATGTTCATATACTTTAATTAGATATGTTGAAGACACTCCGACAGTACTTTGTGTACAGCATATTTTCCAAAAATGGTATTTTAGAAATCAGCTTTAGTGCACAGGGATGTATGTGGCTTGAAAGATTCTTTAATTTGTATTGTAACAAAAGTTTCCGTTTTTCAAAATCAGTTAACGGTGGTGAGGTATTTTGCAAAATTTCAAATTTTTGCGAAAGTTGACTATCAGTTTTCAAGAATATTAATCACATATCAACTTTCATATGAAATACATTTTTTATATGTCGTCGTTTCGAAGATATTTCCTCTAAACCTACAAATTACTTTTTGGAGACTGTTTTGCCCCTTAAAAGTGAAGCAGGGCACAAACAGCTATTTTGCCCCCTCTACATACCCGCCAAATTCATCAAGATCGCTAATTGAAACTTGGGAATGTTAAACTCGGGAATATTTCCTTTCGAGTCGCTGATGAATTGTTTGTTTTTCGTGTTTTACAGTTAATACACATCGATAGGACGAATATCCGATGAGACTAATTTGACAGCTCTCTATTGAATGGGCACATGAAATTCCGATTTACAAATAGTTTTGTTAGTAAAGAGAAACAAATTGGCGTTTTCTGTTGTCACTGGGCATCGCATCAGAGGCGCGACGAGCAGTAATTTTTTGGGCTGATTACAGGTACGGAATGCGGAAATGAAATTACAAATATCTGCCGAAACACGAGAGAAAATGCGCCTCACTACTCTTAGAAGTGATACCCGTTACATATTTATTTTTTGACGAGACTTTGACTTCCGGGTGTCGTGTCACTTCTTTAACCGCGACCTAAATTTGACTGGATTATTGTTGAGACAATCATATTATTCCCAAGCGTTTAGCAGATGTTAGGTTGAGTCGTTCCGTAACACTTCGCACACGGCTCTCCTTACTCTAGCCATTGTTCAAATGACTTTCTAAGATACGGTAAACCACAGTGTCTGTATTTAAGAATCGGTGAAACTTTACCTTGTGTCTTTTCCAACTTAAAACAAGCATTGTATTAACTCAATAATTCGGTCTCCACTCCGGAAGGGATACAAACTGAAAAATGTTTTTGTATTTGTGCTTAAAATTATTAACACAATTTGTGTTGAAATCCTACAACTTGGTTTCAGTGAAACAACGAACCAAATAAGCCTAAATTTGCTTTTCTTCAGCCACTAACACCATTCAATTTATTCAAAGAGAAATGATATCATGTGTTAATTTTGATGTTTTACGTTAATCTTGCAGGATCTTAATAGTCGAATTAACTGTGAACTAAGGCAAAGTTACGATTCCAATAAATAATTAAAAACTTCAGTTTGTCTTTAAACTGTGACTTTTTCAGTTATTATTCATAATCCAAATAACAGTAAGTTGTAGTAATAGATTAAATAGCCACTTTTTCTCTACGCTGAAGGAATTTAGTCACTACTTCTATCAAGTAACAGTGTTAGGGGACAAACATTCGCGCAGCACATAATTACTCTTCAGTTAACAATATGACTTTGGAAACATTATTATAGATCATGTTGATATATTTTTCAGAACTAAATAACAACGTTTCCTAACATAACCGATCATCCTGTTACATTTCTAACAAGGTTAGAAAACTATCTGGACTTCAAACTAGAGCATAGAAGTGTAAAGAATGAACAGTATCTTTACGTCTCACGTCCATGATGTAGCCACTGTTTGCCATGATGCATTTCTTGATCACAACGCTTGCTGGACTTGTAGCACTCTTAACTTCAGTACTCATTTAGCCCCGAAATTTTTTGAATTTGAGACTTTTACACAACTGAGACAGCTTATTATTGTCAATATACCAGACCGACCTCTCCATCCAGCATTGTGCAACACTTCACTGCTCAAAATTAACTGCTTCTTGTGAACATCAGCCATCGATTGCACTTTACTACCGTCTAGCTATGAAACGTCCCCTTTGAACAATTTTACACGAGACTGTGCTTAAACTGACACACAATACTTTGTTAGCGCAACGCAATCTGACTTTCAAAATTCCCTACAAAAGAATGGCCCTGACAAACATTAAACTATACCTTTCACAAATCACTTACCTCACAAAAATCTTCGCTGCTCAAGCTACTGCAATACAGCGAGCGCCACTACTGCCAGCTAAATAAAAGATTCAAACTACTGAAGGCACTAACTACTGATAGGGATAGTTAGCAAATGAAAGATATTAATAGAGAACAAACAATGTATTTACCTTGATATCATCATATATAAATATACCAGTTCATGAAAAATTACAAAACTCCGCCATCTCTCTCCACACATCCACCACTGCTGGCGGCTCACCTCCAACTGCGCAACGCTACACGCTGTTCACAGCCAGCTGCCTAACACTACAATGGCAGACAACAATGCAAACTAGCCACAGACTGCACACAGCACAGCCAGTGATTTTCATATTGAGCGCTACGTAACGTTGCCAATAAGAAAACATAAACAGCCTACTTACATAGAGAAAACATAAACAGCCTATAAACAGCCTACTTACATAGAGAAAACATAAACAGCCTACTTACATAAAGAAAACATAAACAGCCTACTTACATAGCCCCCATGCTCCCCACAAAAAATTTTTACAAATGGTGTTGGGCACTGGCCAATACAGATTTGACAAAAATTTTTCACAATTACAGTAACAAAGATATAAAATGCACACACTTATTGATACAACGTTGGTCAAAAGCTCAAATTTTCTCACAGTCCCTAAAGACAGTCCTAATCGTACATAACAGGAGAATAGCAGTGTTTGTCTCAAAGTCTGAGCAGTAAAAGAAAATGCACATGGAAGTAGTGGATTTCCATGCAGTCTTGAAGAAGTAGTGTTGTCCTTCCAATGGAAAGACAGTGCTGACTCTCGACATGCTGACAGGTAATGGGCCACAACAGAGCAAACCCACTGCAGAGTCAGTCGAAGTTTTGATGAATATTGGTAGGTAGGTCATCACAGAGCAGACCCACTGTAGTCCTGGCAGAGATTGTGGTATTGGTGGGCCACCAGAGGTGCAGACCCACTGTAGTCCTTGTAGAGATAATGGTATTGGTGGGTCATCATAGATGCAGACCCACTGTAGTCCTTGTAGAGATAATGATATTGGTGGGCCACCAGAGGTGCAGACCCACTGTAGTCCTTGTAGAGATAATGGTATTGGTGGGCCACCAGAGGTGCAGACCCACTGTAGTCCTTGTAGAGATGACCAGCAGCCATCTGTTGCGATTGTGCAGGTGCACATTCACCATCGAAGAGTCTTGCGGAGAATATAGCAAGTCCATAAACCACCACTTGTGCACTCACAAAGTTTTTAAAATTGTCCTTAGAACAAGCAATGCTGTTATCCAGTCCCTTGCTGAATTAGTAACACACGTGCAAACACTAACAGTCCCAACTTCTCACATATTGTCCATATACTATGACCAACAGAAACGTGTGCAGTGAAATGTAACTAACAAGTTAATAATATCATGAACTGGTGACAATTACAATTTTATGACGTAAGAATACAATAACAAAGGTACAAAATACATTATTAAAAACATAATAATACAGATAACATTTGTAGTAAAACAGGCTTTACAAAAGAATAGAAATAAACATATACATCAATGTTACAGGAATTATGACATAAGTACATACATAGATCAGAATAATTATTGAAACATCAACTTTACACATGAGCATTAAAACAAAACAATAAACAATGTCTAAACATCTTTACAAAGTAAATAACACATTATTAATGCCAATTGTATTTGAGGATAACAGTATTCCTCATCATAGTGAATGTAGCTTAACATTAAAAGAAAAAATTCTATGAAATTACACAGAGACAGGAAGAAAACAAATACACAAGGGTACACACACACATAGTGGGATAACACCAATAGGAAAGGACAGGGTTCGTTTTCAGTGTAACATTTGGTACTGCAGTCCAACCCAAAACTTCATATATCTTTCCTCTTATTTCATCCTTTGTTTCCACCAAAAAAAATTCTATCTAAGCATGCTTTCTGTATTTATATGTTCACACATTTCTTACCTCAACATTTATTTCCAAGAAAATCCTACCTAAACCTGTTTTCTCAATGCATTTCTTCCAATTCATCGCAACTCATTCTCTTAGAGGCTACCCCCTCTTAAGCTAACTTAAATCTACTGAGCTCAGATGCTAAACTAAGGGACGAGGCAATGCAGCATCACATAACAAATCAACACAAACAGCAATGCAAAAAAATGCCAATTGGCAAAGCTAGCAGCATAAATGAGCAAAAGTCAAATTCAATAACACTATGCCTGGCAAACAGTAGCAACTTATACCTAAACATGACATAGCGCAAGCAGAAAAAATATTACACTAAAATGGCCATGTCTAATACCTATGTCACATCTTAACATTAGAGTGATGCATCACAAAAACTTACGCTAGTAGATAAGTTACCAAATCGTAAAAAAATTATTTATGCAATTCCTGTGAAGGGAAATGTTTTTTTTTTTTGTGCTCCCTCATTTGTTTTGGATAGATCATAAAATTATTTACTGGATCTGTAGGCATAAAATATTTATATTAGTACATATATTAAATTTTATTTTAACCAATGCTGCAGTGCAGCTAGAAACTTGATATTAAACAAAATGTGTAAATAAATACATTAAGCAAGCCATATGGCATTTTTCTTAACTAGCAAGGCAATAGCTGTGAAATGTTTCTCATCGTTTCATTAGGCATTTCAGTAAATATCATAAATTACGAGCTCCACAGTATGCTTTCAACAAGGAGATGTCAGTAGCGCGGACAATGGCCTTCCCTTTCTTTTTTTTTTCTACCTGTGCCGCTGAAAAGGGCTCGCAATAATGGCTTTTTCTCCAGGCGTCTGACACAGCTGGGTGCCCGCGACGCATTACGTGCAGGTGGTCACTTAACTTTCGTACGGAAATATTTACGACAGCAGTTTCTGCTACCGTTGCAGTCACATTTAAAAATATTTCACAGGTCAAGAATTAGCGTTGCAAATCTGTAGAAACAAAATCCTATAAATATAAGTGTCCAAAAAAAATATTCGTCAGCATTGTGATACAGTCACACATTTCATAACTCTTAAAGTACGTTTCTTGGTTTCCAACATCCTTTTCATAAATCAGAGTCCCTAAACACTACTCATTATTCCTTACCTCATTATACATATACATATTCGTCGACACTTCTTCAATATTTCATCGTGAGAAATACGTAGCATAATAAACATTCCTCAACAACATAATACACATCGTCGTCGTAATAATAACATCATAACACTTCAGTCAAATCTCAAAATCGTCGTAACTTCCTCCAATAATTTCTAAGCCTAAAATAATTCTCTGCTAATGTCAAAAGTGTCAGCTGCCTCAAACGTACTTTAAAAATCATGATCTCATACCAAATACATCATTCAAAGCTCTCATAGTATCACAATGATTCCGAAAAAATATGAACAGTTTACAAAGTACAGACAAAATACAGTTTCATAAGTGTGAAGTTATCCAACTGTATAATTATGTAAACATCTGTCACTGATATAGTAAAAATAAATGTTTGTCTCTCTCAGTTAAATGATCGGATAGCTGTGTAATTTGTGTGTTAGAGAAATATGGTACCGATGTGTAAAGTTGTATAAGCAAATACCATATTAGCTAGGGTTCCTTGTGCTTGCCAAACACATGGTACACAAAGTAAGCATGTACCCCCCTGAGGATAAATGTAATTATGCCCTCAGGTGTTACAAATTACAGCAATGGAATGAAATGTATCACGGAAAACTTTCTTTGTAATTAAAAAATCTTTAAAAATAAATGTTTCAAGTACAAAATTAATCACTCAAATACGTGTACTGTAGCGCTAAATGTGCGTCTTGTTGCAACATAATCTGTGTGGAAGTGTCGTAGTTATCGTCCTCCGAAAGCTAAGTTCTGCAGAAGCCAATGTACTTACCTCATGATAAACAAAAGTGAAATGCTTTGCGTAGAGATATCTTAGTTATTACGCTTATTGTTGTGATGATGAAAGTACTGTGCTGTAACGTATTGTTGTGCTATGGAAAAGGCTGTCTCCTTGTAGCTATACCACAAAAGTTACTAATAAAACATGTTTTGATTTCCAGAAGAATTCAGAAAACTGTGCAGATATAAAACAGATACACCGCAAAAGCAACATTGTAAATTGTCACTCATTAGTAGCGTCGTGATAAAAATCGTGTAGCTGTCACATAAACTAACCTCTGTGTCATCTGGTATCTCTCAGAAAGCACTTTAAATTCAGAATGTATTTTCAAATAAACCAAAATGTTGCATTAAAATCTCATTAGCAGTACTGGTAAATGTTCTAAGTATGTGAGCCTTATAGTCGTTACGTAATCGTGCAACAAACAAGCAAGAATGTACACACACAATAACACTGTGACGTCTGTTTACTATAACAATGCATTCGTCATTTCTGTTTAAATAAGTTCTCTTGGTTCTTGATTGGATATTTAACTTCAAACATTGTTGCATGGTAACAGTTTCTAAAGCATACTAGTAACGTGAAGTGAAACGTTTTATGGCAAAGACAAAGTTAAAAGGCAGATTATCTGTCAATAAATGGTTTTACATGAGAAATGTGGTGTAAACCTTTACTCTTCCTAGTACGCAGAGTTTCAACTTCAACGCAATTATCATGTGGTATACGTCGGATTCTGTAAGGTCCATTGTAAACTAGAAAGAATTTGTGACTCAAGTGTTTCTTCTTATGTGACAATGAATGAGCTTTAATGAGAACTTTCTGACCAATATACAACTTCTTTGCATTTGCTTTACCGTGTAGTTTTCTCCTTTTGTCTGCTGCAGATTTTATATTTTTAAGAGCCAAATCAATTATGTCTTTGTGTCGAAGTTTACGTGTATTTGGGAAAGGTACAAGCTCTCTGATTCTGTTCGATGGTTCTTCATTCTTCAGTACAAGGGTAGGTGGTAAAGCAGTGGAGTCGTGAGGCATTTCATTCAGCACGTTTTGAAATAAGTGTAAATATCTGTCCCAATGCTGATGCTTTCTGTGACAATAAAGTCTGCAAAGCTTATTGATTTCTTTCATAATCCGTTCAGACGGGTTGCAATGTGGTGAGTACAATGAAATAAAAACAGGTTTGATTTTATGGTTGCGAAGCATGCGTGACCAAACAGCAGATCTGAATTGCGGTCCGTTATCTGAAATGACTTTACTAACGTGTCCAACTTCACGTAAGAAATTTTTAACAAAGGCGTTGGATACAGACCGTCCAGTGGCTTTACGTAACGGTGTGAAAGAAACAAATTTTGAAGTAAGTTCAACAGCGACTAGAACGTACGAAAATCCATTAGATGTTCTGACAAGCGGTCCCAAGAGATCAACGGCAGCAAATTCTTTTAATTTAGAAGGAATGATAGGAAACAACGGAGCACGATGTGAGACAGTGGATGGTTTCGCCTTTTGACAAAGTTTACAAATAGACAAGACTCTTCGAATTCGCTTTTCCATATTGTTAAAATAACAAGTCGTTCGAAGAATATGATAACATTTTCGTGGGCCAAAATGTGCGTAGCTGAAATGAATGTACCAAATGAGCTTATTAACAAAATCGTCAGGAATGCAAAGTACCCATAGCTTGTCATCAACAGTGCAGCGTTTGAACAGTATGTTGTTTCTAACCAGATAATAATGCCGAATCTGTGTGTGTGTCTTTACATGCCATTTGCTCTTGATGTCTTTCCAAATCGGATCTTTATCTTGTTCATGAGCAATGTCCTTTAAAGATGTGGTGATGAAGTTTTCAAAGGCGACTTTCTGAATGTAAAGAATACTGAAATTTTTCTCGAGGTTGCCTTCTGTGGTACTTTTCGCAAGCCCAGCCGGTGCGCGTGACAGTGCGTCCGCAACAATGTTCTCCTTGCCGGGAATGTAGACTATTGTGAAGCGGAATTCTTGCAGAAACAATGCCCAACGTTTTAACCTGTCATGATTTAATTTTGAAGACATAAGAAATTGTAATGCACGATGATCACTGTATACTTTTACGTGCTTACCAGAAAGAAAGAAACGGAATTTGTTAAATGCCCAAACGATAGCTAAAGCTTCTAATTCAGTAACGGAATAATTTTTTTCAGATTTTGTTAGCACTCGGCTAGCAAAAGCAATGGTTTTCTGAACGGTAGTGTCATTTTCTATGGCTTCTTGAAATAAATGGGCACCAAGACCGACTTTAGAAGAATCCGTACTAAGGCAGAAATCTTGTGACAGATCAGGATGAGCTAGTATTGGCGCGTGAAGTAACGCTTCTTTCAAAGAATTGAATTCCAACTGTGCTTGTTCGTCCCAGTTCCAAATAGTATTTTTTCCAGTGAGAGAACAAAGTTTTGGTGTAACTAGAATTTGCATATTCAGAAAACGACGGTAAAAATTTACGAGACCTAGAAAACTGCGGACTTGTCTTTTTGTGGATGGAACTGGAATGGCTCTGATTGCTTCTAACTTTTCAGGATCCGGCTGAATGCCTTCAGAAGAAATAATATGTCCCAAAAACCTTACCTTTGACCTACCGAATTCAGACTTTTCCAAGTTAACTGTAATTCCAGATTCTGCAAAAATACGTAACAGACTGTTGAGGATGCGATTATGTTGTTCCCATGAAGCTTCCGCTATTAGAATATCGTCCACATATAAGGTGATGTGACGTTTTAAGAACTCAGGTAATATGGAATTTAGCCCGCGAATAAATGCTGCTGAAGAAATGTTCAAACCAAAGGGAAGTTTCCGAAACTGATAACAAACGCCGAAACAAAGGAAAGCTGTGTATTTTCTGCATTCTGGATGAAGTTCGATCTGATAAAAGCTGGATCTGAGATCAATGGAAGACAACACTTTTACACCATTAAAATTTTGAAGAAGTTCTTCCATCGTCTGTGGCCTGTCTGTTTCAGGAATAATGATAGTATTGATTTGTCTCGAATCTAAGACAAGTCTGATCGATCCATTTTTCTTTTCAACAACATGTAATGGATTGTTGTATGAGCTTACTGCAGGCTCAATAATGCCCTCGTCAAGCATAGATTGTATTTCTGTTCTAACACGGTCCCTATAATGTGCTGGAATTACATATGGTCTAACACAAAATTTAGTATGCTCACGAACACGAAATTGGTGTTGAAATCCCTTGATTGTTCCTGTTTTATGAGTAAAAACTGTGGAATGTGCTTGTAAAATCTCAAAAAGGTCCTGCCTATCAGTGTCATTACAATTCTCAATTGTTTGAATTTTATTCTGAATTAACTTATTAATGTCAAGTGCGCCGTCGATATCATCCCTGTCAGTACTTGCAGAGTGATTATTAGTGTCTAGTTCCGTAGAAAAGTCCGAACTGTTGTCTAACAGAAGGTAAAGCCGATTAATTTCCTCGTCATGGTTTGAGAGCCAGTCTTCAAATTTCAAAGCTATTGACTTACCTTCTTTCTCTAAACTTATTTCAGCATCGTGAAAGCTTAAGATTGCTTTGTATTCATTCAAAAAGTCTACTCCCAATATAATTTCCGTCGACAATAATGGAACAATAAGAAAGTTCGTAGAGAAGCTGTGGCTTTGACAAAAGAATTCTAAGTTGGTTTGTTGGCGTACATCTACACTTTTTCCAAAGATTGCACCTTGTAATTTAATCTTACGTAACGGAAGTGTGGGGCAATCGTTCGATTTGTTGCATTTGCTAAAGGCTGTTTCACTAATTACTGAAATGGGACTGCCAGAGTCAAGTACTGCCGTAAATTTTACATCATTTACTGTAATGTGAATCACAGGATATGCAATATTGTTATGTTTTATGTCGTGTTCCTGGAGTAAGATGTCCCTAATGTCTTCCATTTTTACGTAATTACTAGCTACGGCAGCTGCGTCGTTAGTGTCATAAGAACGTTTTGTGGCTGCCATCGGTGTGAGTCATTGCCTATTGTCTCTTTGTTGGCGCGCGTCGTTATTGGGATTTGGAGACCTAACTTCTACAAATTCACCGTGACGAGAGGGCCCTGCTCTGTTTGAATCCCGCCAGTTCTGATGCAGTTCAGGTCTATCGTTACGATCATATCGTCTGTCGTCATGTCGGTAGATGCCATAGTTTCTTTCTTGTCGGTCACGTGGTGGAGAATTTCTCCCTGAATCGAAACTGCGCGCTGGACCGTTGCGTCTAAAGTTATTCTGTCTCCCCTGATAATATTTATTTTGGTTCCCATATTGTCTGTTTCTCTGATTGTCTCTGTGATAGTCATTACCACGGAGAGGTGATCTTTCCCTGTAGTTATTACTACTCTGCCAACGGTTGTCATACGGGTGGTGTCTATTTTGGTCACGATTTGTGTTGTGAGAATAGCCTTGTCGTGTCCAGTTATTACTTCTTTCATCGCGGATTTGCGACGGATGTGACCTGTAATTGTTGTGTTCCTGGTTTCGCGTTCCGCAATTGTCAGTGTCAATTTCTAATTCTTGTAACAGTCCCTGAAAAGCTTCAATGTCGTCTTTGCAACGTCCTGCTAAAATAATATGTCGTAAATGTTCAGGCAGTTTGATTAAGCAAATGCGGATGAGTTCTGAGGGGCTGTATGGGTTTGACAGGTATTGATTCTTGTGCAACATGTCTTCAAAATATTTCACAAGACTGGAAAATTCAGATTGTTCGAAGTGTTTCATCATTATGATGTTATGTTTTACACGGTCTTGTGTATCTTGAGACCAATATGCTGAGAGGAAGGCATGGTAAAACTCTCCTTCACTGTGGCAATCGTGAATTACCGATCGCATTCTTACAGCTGGTTCATTCTCCAAGTAGCCACACATAAATTCTAATCTGTGTTCTAACGACCAGTTGGGAGGAAAACAATGAGAGAATTGATGGAGCCATGCTTGTGGATGAATGTCGTTGCCAGAATTCTTAAATGTTTTGAATTTACGTGTAGTAATGAACAGCTTATAGTCAAAATCATCATGTCGGCGAGTCGCATATCGGTCATTGTTAGGTCGTGTCGGCCGTTCCATCTCAAAATTCGGTGCACATTGCCAATTTCTTTCATAACTTCCGAAATGCCCTGTGTTATTATTTTGCGGCTTTTCCGTGTTTCTAAGTCCCTCTTCCCGTGTTGGAGCGCGAGTGTCTTCTGAAATACGTAATTCTTGTATTACCTGTGTCAGCTGATCTTGTACTTCCCGGATTTCTCTTTGGTGTTGCGTATCAATTTGATTCAGATTTTGTTTCAGTTTCCTAATTTGTGCGTTCTGTTCTGTGTCATTAAAGACTACCGGTTTTGCGTCATTCAGATTATCATCTACCTTCGCAGATAAATTATTTAGCTGATCCGAAAGTTCAACTACTTTCTCTGATAATGAACACATTTCCTCAGTGTGTTTTTCTGAACCAAGTTTCAGAGTGTCCATTTGTGTTGAAATCGAATCTACTGTGTCTTTTAAGTTTTCTTGACTTTTTGCAAGTTGTGTAACCGAATCGGTAGATGCAACTGCGTCAATTTTAGCTTGCAAGGTGTTGTGATTTTCATGAACAATAGTTTGCAGTTCTTTTATGGCTGCTTCGTGATTCTGTAATGCATTTTCATGACGCGAAAAAATAGGTTGGAAATGCTCACAAATTTGAGTTTTTACGTCATTACAGACTTTTTGACATTTCGATTCAATGTTATGTAACTCAGTAGTTAAATCTTCACGCGTTTGTTCAAGAGTTTGTTCCAATGAGTCTAACTTTTGAAGATTTTGTCCCATTGCGTCTAACTGTTGCTGTGTTTGTCTCTGATTTTGTTCCAGTGTGTCTAACTTTTGAAGCTTTTGCTGTGTTTGTCTCTGATTTTGTTCCATTGTGTCTAACTTTTGTAGCTTTTGTCCCATTTGTTGCATTAACTGTAATAACAATGCACTGGTGTCTGAAACATGTTCCTCAGTGCTTTTCGGCAGTGAATTTGCACCGGCAACATTCACATTTTGACAAGCGGAAAACGTGTCTTGACTCATTTGGGAAAACGGTGAGGACGCAAAACCTGAATCTACAGTATTTGCAAAATTGTGTCCTGTCATTTCGGATTCCTGAGGCGAGCTGTTGCCGACCGATCGATCGATAATGCTTCCCTCTTCACTACCTGTTTCACTGTCTACACCATTGTTTGCCGCCCGCTCCATTTCCCTATGCGCAATTACCAAATTACTACTTTGAACATCAGTTAATTCATTACTCGGTGGCGCTAACACACTGCTTTCATTTTCACTGTCATTTCTCAGTTTACTTTGGAGCCTAGTATTACGTTTTTCACACGCCATTATTGTCACAGTATTTCACACGACAACACAGAAAAACACAATTTGAAGATCAAAAATAAGAGAACACATTAACATAGCACTGAAAATAATATCTAGTTAATTGCAAGCGCAGCTGCGAAATACTTAGTGCAAATCTACATGCATGCCACAACTGTTTTACTATACAACAATGAAAGACTGCAACTACAAAGGAAACTCTCTCTACAATTACGCGCTAGCAATAAACAAAATCTACACTAATTACACAAACTACAAGAAAAATCAGAAGATTCCAGTGAGGTATCCTCGGCTAAGGGTCGACATATGAAACGTCCCCTTTGAACAATTTTACACGAGACTGTGCTTAAACTGACACACAATACTTTGTTAGCGCAACGCAATCTGACTTTCAAAATTCCCTACAAAAGAATGGCCCTGACAAACATTAAACTATACCTTTCACAAATCACTTACCTCACAAAAATCTTCGCTGCTCAAGCTACTGCAATACAGCGAGCGCCACTACTGCCAGCTAAATAAAAGATTCAAACTACTGAAGGCACTAACTACTGATAGGGATAGTTAGCAAATGAAAGATATTAATAGAGAACAAACAATGTATTTACCTTGATATCATCATATATAAATATACCAGTTCATGAAAAATTACAAAACTCCGCCATCTCTCTCCACACATCCACCACTGCTGGCGGCTCACCTCCAACTGCGCAACGCTACACGCTGTTCACAGCCAGCTGCCTAACACTACAATGGCAGACAACAATGCAAACTAGCCACAGACTGCACACAGCACAGCCAGTGATTTTCATATTGAGCGCTACGTAACGTTGCCAATAAGAAAACATAAACAGCCTACTTACATAGAGAAAACATAAACAGCCTATAAACAGCCTACTTACATAGAGAAAACATAAACAGCCTACTTACATAAAGAAAACATAAACAGCCTACTTACAGCTACGAATGGCTGCCAGTCTCGTTACACGATGCGTGCCAAGGTAAAAAAAAAGGCGTCAAACTAAAAGATGTAGTATACTGTTTCTCTGGTTGAATACCATGTTCATAAAGGCGAGAGCGAAAAATAATGCCCCCGAACTTTTTACGTGAAAACTCTTAAAGCTTTTTAAATAAAACTAATGTTATTAACATTCTACAGCTTTATTCTTCGTGTGTACCTGTTTGCAGCCCTCTGCCACTAGAAGGCCCCATATTGCAGCATGTAACATGGCGGAGTGTAAAGTAACTATCTCGGTGGGTGAGAAACAGCACGCTGTAATCGAGATTCTAACCGTAGGAAACGTTCGTGCGCACGTGCAGCGTCCTCTGCTTCAACATGACAATCCCAGACTACACGCAAGTGCTCCGACATCTGATGCATTGGGTGTCATTGGTCATCCTCCATGCAGTCCCGACTTGGCCCCTTCCGATTTTCATCTGTTTCCAAGACTTAAAGATTATCTTCAACAACTTCACTTTGAAACACTGCAAGCAGATGTAAGGCTATATACACGTGTCAAACATTCGACAACATCGGTATCAACAAACTGGTCTCTCATTGGGAGAAATGTGTTCGTCACCAGAGTGACTAAGAGTGATTGTGCTGAGACATAAATAAGTCGACATGAAGAATAACTATGCAGACAGTTAATAGCTTTCGTTTTATTTAAAAAGCTCTAAGAGTTTTCACCTAAAAAATTCAGGGATATTACTTTCCAGCACGTTCTCGTATCACTCCCTCAGGAAAACAGCTTTTATTAACAATCATATTTTTCAAACATACACAATTTTATGTACGACATAGCTTCAATAAAGCAAATTATTAAGCGCGTGTTGCATATTTACCAGTGGTTTCACAAACAATATGTATAAAATATAACATGTTAAATACAAAAAAATATAACAGGTATAAATTACGATGCCAAAAATGAGACAATAAGCAGAACGTTGTGTTTTTACGTTCCATGCTTCTGTGACGTTTGCCCCCCTTACGATCATGATCTTATAGTACCACACTACGGTAGTCCCAACCCTCACTATGCATTATGTTGCCCAGCGACGATTGTGTCTCCGCCTTTTTCCACGTTGGTGAATCCACGTGTTTCCCCAGTTTGCTTTGCTCCTTTGTCTCGGTCTCAGTGATAAACCAGGTCTCACCGATGGTATGAGGCGGCTAAAGAAGTCATCTGGATTGGCCTGACACAGCCGCAACACTTCCGCTGATGTCTCGCTTCTGTGCGTGGTATTGGTGTGAGCAGCCGTGGAACAAATAGGCGATGACCAGTGTCATGTTTAAAATGTCATTTGGCCCTTTCAGACGATGTGGTTCCGTTTGAAGCCACCTAGGATTTTCTCATTTCGTGGCATATACACAGTAGCTATCTGATCAAAAGTATCCGGACACCCCCAAAACCATATGTTTTTCATATTAGGTGCATTTTATACCACCTACTGCCAGGTATTCCATATCAGCGACTTCAGTAGTCATTATACGTCGTGAGAGAGCAGAATGGGGCGCTCTGTGGAACTCATGGACATCGAACGTGGTCAGGTGATTGGGTGTCACTTGTGTCATACGTCTGTACGGGAGATTTCCACACTCCTAAACATCCCTAGCTCCACTGTTTCCGATGTGATAGTGAAGTGGAAACGTGAAGGGAAAGTGTAAATCAGTTTCAACCAAGTGTCCGGATACTTTTGATCACATAGTGTAGATGTGTAGCCACCCTTTACGTCTCTAGTAGATGCTGCTCTGTATCGGCTGCATTTCGAACATCATCATATGTTTCGAATCTTAGCAGTTAGACGAGCAAATTCAGGAGCCATTTTCGGATGCAGTGCACGACTGTCTTTGTTTTCAAATTGCGACTGAATTTGTCCGTAGGAGGCATGTTTTGCGCATAGATTAGGCACAAAAAACTGTCCTGTTGAAATTTACGCGCTGTGTATTGCGACAGCAATCACATTTATGTATTTATTTTCATAATTATTGTCATGGTCTGCTCTAAAAGCAACATGAGTGGCTGTGACAGGTTGCTGTCTTTCCAGTTTTACGCGATGTAGTCTCGTAGAATAAAGGAAGAGGGTACTCTGAGGGATTTCGCTCTATGGCGACTCAGATTGGCAGTAACAGTGAAAGCGGAGATGACTTATTAGCTGAAGACGGTGATCTCGATTTTCGATCGAAAAAGTCATTGTTGTCTTGCATTTGTTCAAAGAGTGAGAGCAAGGAATCATTAGCAAAAAGAAAAAAAAATGTAAAACTGTTGTTCCACCTGAAAAAGATGAAACGAAGCAAAATATCCACCAATACAGATCAGCTCAAGGCAACGTGTACACTGTAGCACACAGAAAGAACATCACAGAAGCATCTGGAAGTGTCAAGTAACCCTATGACTAAAGGCAGAAAGGAAATTCATTTTACCTTATTACCAAAAGTAACAATGTTTCATGTACAGTAGTTCTATTTGAACCCCCCCCCCCCTCCAGAACAGGTTCAATTAATGTTTCTGACATGTTGTGTTTCATTGTATGTCTAATAATCGGACAAAAACAAGAAGACTAAAAAAATAGTTTTTAACATTTCAAGTGTGAAAGGGTAAAGATGCTTAGAACCTATCCGTGTCATATTTTCAATTTTTCCACTAAACCACACTATCTTACGCCAGTCGCTGAGCACCTCAACCTCCACGTATCTTATGTTTCCTGGTTCTTCATCATGAGATTGTCTGCCTCTTCGTTTCGCCTCTTTCAGACTTGGTTTGACCACACTCAAATAAGCATGTTATATGATAATGTATTATCGGGGAAGCAATATACTCGGTACCTCATCCAGAAACGCACCCTCTCGAAATATGAACAACGAGCTACACCTCGATGCAGAGCACCTCTCTTGCAGAGTCAGAGTCTGCCACTTGAGTTTGCTAAACATCTCCGTAACGCTATCACGCTTACCAAATAACCATGTGACGAAACGCGCCGCTTTTCTTTGGATCTTCACTATCTCCTCTGTCAATCCGACCTGGTACGGATCCCACACTGATGAGCAATACTCAAGTATAGATCGAACGAGTGTTTGTAATCCACCTCCTTTGTTGATGGACTACATTTTCTAAGGACTCTCCCAATGAATCTCAACCTGGCACTCGCCTTACCAACAATTAATTTTATATGATCATTCCACTTCAGAGCGTTCCGAACACATACTCCTGGATATTTTACAGAAGTAACTGCTACCACTGTGTTCCGCTATCATATAATCATACAATAAAGGATCCTTCTTTCTATGTATTCGCAATACATTACATTTGTCTGTGTTAAGGGTCAGTTGCCACTCCCTGCACCAAGTGCCTATCCGCTGCAGATGTTCCTGCATTTCGCTGCAATTTTGTAATGCTGCAACTTCTCTATATACTACAGCATCATCCGCGAAAAGCCGCATGGAACTTCCGACACTATCTACTAGGTCATTTGTGTATATTGTGAAAAGCAGTGGTCCCATAACACTCCCCTGTGGCACGTGAGAGGTTACTTTAACGTCTGTAGACGTCTCTCCGTTGAGAACAACATACTGTGTTCTGTTTGTTAAAAATTCTTGAATCCAGCCACACAGCTGGTCTGATATTCCGTAGGCTGTTACTTTGTTTATCAGGCGGCAGTGCGAAACTGTATCGAACGCCTTCCGGAAGTGAAGGAAAATGGCATCTACCTGAGAGCCTGTATCTAATATTTTCCGGTATCATGAACAAATAAAGCGAGTTGGGGTCTCATGCGATCGCTGTTTCCGGAATCCATGTTGATTCCTACAGAGAAGATTCTGGGTTTCCAGAAATGACATGATACGCGAGCAAAAAACATGTTCTAAAATTCTACAACAGATCGATGTCAGAGATACAGGCCTATAGTTTTGCGCATCTACTCGACGACCCTTCTTGAAAACTGGAATTTCCTGCGCTCTTTTCCAATCATTTGGAACCTTCCCTTCCTCTAGAGAATTGCGGTACACGGCTGTTAGAAGGGGGAGGGGGGGGGGGGGGGGGGCAGCGTTGTTCCGTTACCGCATGAACTGCAAGTTACCACTGGAAAGACCATTTGTTTTCGCTCACCTACCGGCGTGCTACTGGATTTTCCTCGACACACACACACACACACACACACACACACACACACACACACACACACACACGGATGCAGCCGGGGTATCGGCGGAAGTCCGGGCTCGGCCGGCGCCGGCCCGACAGCCGCCGACGCCGGAGTCACACAGTGGCGGCAGCCAACAGGTGCAGGCAGCGCCGGCGCTTTGCCAAGACAATTTCGCATCCGTCAGGTGTCGCCACTCACCTACGAGCGGTGTCTCGCTTCGCGAGCGTGACGTGGCCGCCACCTCCAGTGGGTTTGCTGATCAACGAGTCTCGTCGTTAAGAGGTTGCGCACGCGAGTCACAGGCGTAAACCCATGTCGTCACGCACACGCCAGCCGAGGTGCCGTTTCAAGAAGCAGGCGCACGTATCGTGGGAAGATGATGTCACCGACAGCCAGGAGTCTGACTCAGGTGAGAACAGCTGGCGATGGTCCATTACTGCGGCTTCTAACGTTAACGCACCTGCAAACGAGAAAACTTGACTTAGATTTTCACTCTGCAGCGGAGTGTGCGCTGATAAACTTCCTGGAAGATTAAAACTGTGTGCCGGACCGAGACTCTGACTCGGGACCTTTGCCTTTCGCGGGCAAATGCTCTAAGCTTGTAAGGTGGGAGATGAGGTACAGGCGGAAGGGAAGCTGTGAGAACGGGGCGTGAGTCGTGCTTGGGTAGCTCAGTTGGTAGAGCACTTACCCGAAAAAGGCAAAGGTCTTGAGTTCGAATCTCCGTCTGGCACACAGTTTTAATCTGCCAGGAAGTTTCAGTTCAGCGCACACTCCGCTGCAGAGTGAAAATCTCATTCTGGAAACTTCCCCCACGCTGTGGCTAAGCCATGTCTCGGCATATCCTTTCTTCCAGGAGTGCTAGTACTGCAGGTTCGCAGGAGAGCTTCTGTGAAGTTTGGAAAGACGGAGATGAGGTACTGGCGGAAGTGAAGCTGTGAGGACGGGGCGTGAGTCGTACTTGGGTAGCTCAGTTGGTAGAGCACTTGCCCGCGAAAGGCAAAGGTCCCGAGTTCAAGTCTCGGTCCGGCACACAGTTTTAATCTGCCAGGAACTTTCAAAAGAGAAAACTTGTTTGACAAATTTACTGTTTCCATTCCACGGGTTTGTCAAACAAGTGCGAAGTCACTGAAAATTTAACCGCACTTTTTGAAGCAGCTGTCACGCTGTGCGCATTGTGTCGTGGTGTATTTTGAGACTGCTGTGAACGGCTGTCAATGTAGACAAAACATTTCTTAAATTTTTAGACAACATAGTTGTATGGAGATAAACAGCGATTAATTTACTTATAATCAATTATTCAAAATGACAGTCACAATCACATTCTATATTTTGCCGCCAACCGGTCTCAACCCACGATGGGGTCATCTTCAGGGCAATTTACACCATTTGGTCGCTCGCTGGAGTCGTCACCCTGCCTGTAAACATTTGGTAGTTACCAACCGTGCACAGGCAGTGTGACGACTCCAGCGAGCGACCAAATGGAGTAAATTGCCCTGAAAATGACCACATCGCGGGTCGAAACCGGTTGGCGGCAAAATAAATAATGCGATTGTGACTGTCATTTTGAATAATTGAAAACATTTCTTGTATTTACTTTAGCACTGTGTGTAAAGAAGGAAATGAAAACGGGACCCATGTTCGAGGAATATATGAAATTGAGAGATAAATATAGCCTACTCAAGAAAATCTGTTAAAGGAAATATTATACTCAGAAACTGATGATTACATAAACCGTCTTCGAATGGACAGCCAAACTTCCAATAACCTCGCACTCACACAAGAAGACATAGTTACGAGAAAATCTGTTCTCCTCAGCTTGGTTCTCTAATGAAAATTCATTAAAATATGACAGTATGTGGACACTTACATCGTCCATGGAAGAACCGTAAAGCTTCAATTTTTTTTGTTACACCCGCTTGTTATGTTGTGCGTGGAATATTGATTTTCTTCTTAAAGTCTTCCTACGTAATACATGGATCAGAAACACGCAGCACGCTACCACTTAGGTACTTGCCATTGTTTTTGAGGGTTCCTTGCCTCGTTCTGTATAAAGACATCGCTCTGTTGTCGGCACGTCTGTCTATCTGTCAAAAATCATTTTTCTGAGGAACAGTTAGACTAACCAAGTTCAAATTTATGTCACATACTAAGGTGTATGGTACCTTGGGCCAGTAAAACTTGTAAGCTTCTGGGACAATTCAATAAAAAATATGGCCATTTATATCGCCGCTTCATACTCGAAAACTCATTCATCAAAACCTAGAGGGTCTTCCCATTGACCTATAATCGTGAAATTTGCCAAGAAGCAAGGTTTCACAGTACAATTAAGGAAAAAATCCAGAATTGTTAATCTGTCATTATTTTTGTTGTGGTATTCAGTTCAGAGACTGGTTTGATGCAGCTTTCCATGCTACTCTATCCTGTGCAAGCTTTTTCATCTCCCCGTACCAACTGCAACCTACATCGTTCTGAATCTGTTTAGTGTATTCATCTCTTGGTCTCACTCTACGATTTTTACCCTCCAAGCTGCCCTCCAATACTAAATCGGTGATCCCTTGATGCCTCAGAAGTGCCCTACCAAGCGATCCCTTCTTCTAGTCAAGTTGTGCCACAAATTTCTCTTCTCTCCAATTCTATTCTATACCTCCTCATTAGTTTTGTGATCTACCCATCTAAACTTCAGCATTCTTCTGTAGCACCACATTTCGAAATCTTCTTTTCTCTTCTTGTCCAAACTATTTATCGTCCATGTTTCACTTCCATACATGGCTACACTCCATACAAATACTTTCAGAAACGACTTCCTGACACTTAAATCTATACTAGATGTTAACACATTTCTCTTCTTCGGAAACGCTTTCCTTTCCATTGCCAGTCTACATTTTATATCCTCTCTACTTCGACCATCATCAATTATTTGGCTCCCCAAATGGCAAAACTACTTTAAGCGTCTCATTTCCTAATCTAATACCCTCAGCATCACCCGATTTAATTCGACTACATTCCATTATCCTCGTTTTGCTTTTGTTGATGTTCATCTTATATCCTCCTTTCAAGACACTGTCCATTCCGTTCTGCTGCTCTTCCAGGTCCTTTGCTGTCTCTGACAGAATGACAGTGTCATCGGCGAATCTCAAAGTTTTTATTTCTGTCCATGGATTTTAATTCCTACGCCGAATTTTTCTTTTGTTTCCATTACTGTTTGCTCAATATACAGATTGACTAACATCGGGGATAGGGTACAACCTTGTCTCACTCCCTTCCCAACAACTGCTTCTCTCTCATGCCCCTCGGCTCTTATAACTGCCATCTGGTTTCTATATAAATTGTAAATAGCCTTTCGCTCCCTGTATTTTATCCCTGCTACCTTCAGAATTTGAAAGAGAGTATCCCAGTCAACATTGTCAAAAGCTTTCTCTAAGTCTACAAATGCTAGAAACGTGGGTTTGCCTTTCCTTAATCTACCTTCTAAGATAAGTCGTAGGGCCAGTATTGCCTCATGTGTTCCAACATTTCTACGGAATCCAAACTGATCTTCCCCGAGGTCGGCTTCTGCCAGTTTTTCCATTCGTTTGTAAAGAATTCGAGTTAGTATTTTGCAGCAGTGGCAGTGGCAGCAGTGGCTTTTCCCATCTGTCAACACCTGCTTTCTTTGGGATTGTAATTATTATATTCCTCTTGAAATCTGAGGGTATTTCGCCTGTCTCACACGTCTTGCTAATCTGTCATTATATCGCACAAGAAAATATTTCTTTTTTCATTTGTTGTCCGACTTCAGACTTGAAATCAAAAAATTCTCGAAAGACTGGGATCGATATCTTGCCAGTATCAATGTGGATAACAGGCAAAAATAGTCAAATTCCTCCGTTCCCAGGACGGACAAACTATGTGTACACATAATTACGTTTCTCGGAACCCTCAACACGTTTCTGATCGTACTGTCCACAACTGTGAAAATTCACGAAAAAGTGAGACAAACTGTAATAAAAGAACTCATTCTCGCTAAACATTAAAGGCGAAACATCAACGCAGACTACGTCCGACCTCTTGACAATTCGGCTGTCAATCAAAATTTCTCTCAAAAGGGTCAAACAGTCTATGTTTGACAAACAAATCCAAACACTGTCAAATATATTGACAAACAAGTGAAGTCTGACTGATGGTTTGATCGTTTACAGAACCATTACATCTATTCTCATCATTCGCAAATATAGATGTTATACGGTGGGCCGGCCGGAGTGGCCGTGCGGTTCTAGGCGCTACAGTCTGGAACCGCGTGACCGCTACGGTCGCAGGTTCGAATCCTGTCTCGGGCATGGATGTGTGTCATGTCCTTAGGTTAGTTAGGTTTAAGTAGTTCTAAGTTCTAGGGGACTGATGACCACAGCAGTTAAGTCCCATAGTGCTCAGAGCCATTTGAACCATTTTTTTATACGGTGGTTAACTGTGATTCTAGTTTACTTAAAAAGAATTTACGAGTGTTTTTGCAATATAATTTAAAACTTTTCGAAAACAGGAAACGCACATCTATTTTATGCTTATGTCTGGTTCCTCATGCTGAGTATTTTAATGACTAAGCCATTATCCGTGGAAAATTCGTAGGTTCATTCTTTTATATTTTGCAGGACTTCATGTGGTTCGGGTTTTTTCAAATCAAACAAATGAATTAAAACTTGCCGGCCTGTGTGGCCGAGCGGTTCTAGGCGCTTCAGTCCGGAACCGCGCGAATGCTACTGTCGCAGGTTCGAATCTTGCCTGGGGCATGGATGTGTGTGGTGTCCTTAGGTTAGTTAGGTTTAAGTAGTACTAAGGTCTAGGGGACTGATGACCTCAGAAGTTAAGTCCCATAGTGCTCAGGTCCAATTAGAACTGATTATGTTTATTCACTCTGCAGTGCGTTCATATCACATCCCTTCATATAATATACAGATTGTTCATATGTTAGAACACTTCACCATCCTGGCCAATCAGCAACAGACAATGTCAAAACAGACAATGATCTCTCCCACCGAAAGGCTCTCGACACCAAGACAAAGATATTGCAATACAAAGAAAATATTAGTTGTTTTCGTGATTTTGTGTACTTGTTACATTAATTGGAAATTATATAGTTAAATGCGCAAATTAAAATAACTATTCTGTACTGAATTTTTACAAGGTAAATAAAAAAAGTAGTTGGTTTCCTGGTTGTGAGAGGATCACATGCGTAACTGATTTTTTACGCGGCCCCTACTTGAAAATCAAATACTTTAGTCACAAAATTGCAAATGAATATGTAATTTTGTGACATAAAATCAAGAGACTGATACCCATATATGCACTCACTTTACAGGCTCATACGGCGTGATTAAACACTGGGTAAGTATTGAAAAGTAAGCCTACTGCTTAATAAAATTACTTGTTGCTATTGCTACATTTCTGTACTTTTACCAGTAACATGCATGCACAACATAGACAAGACTCACCACTAAAACACAGACACGCACGTACCAACAAACAAGTCATCATTGTTATTTGATGCCGCCTTCTGTAACAGCCGACGATATAGCTTCAACTGCCAACATTGGCCCACTTTACACCTTACACTGAGACGGCTGATGTTTGCCGTCAGGACTTCGCTACACGTGTTAAGCATGCGCACAGGCCACTTCCCTCTTTCCGTACCCCTCGACCCTCTGACGGCCAACATCTCGTGGTGCGACCATAGTACATACGAGTGTATCAGTCATTCTTCCTCCGCTGTTGGATTCAATATCAAGTTTCTGCTGCTAGATCCCTTTCAGGGGCTGTCTCATAAACGGTCCCTCCAACTTCCATAGAACTCTTACCTAGTCTATTCTTCATAATACTTTGTTGTCTGACGTCATATGTCCGATAAAATATGTTTCACAGTTCCCTATTGTATAAACTTTTTCTCCTCGCTACTTCTTATTCGTGATTCTATGCTGTTGCTCTATAATAAGTTATTATCTGTTTACAATAAAAGATAAATAACCGGCCCGAGGATGTTGGAAATTAAGTACCGAAGTCGTTAGCGAATAAAAAGGTTCAAATCTGAACCGACTTGCGTGTCTGTAAGAAAACACTCTATTATGGTTATTGAAAGTGAAAAACTTCACTCATTTCGTATGAAATGAAATGAAGTCCCATGCTTCTTGCAGATCGTAGAGAAACGATGCGGGAAACCCGCACCGTCGTACTAGGCAAGGTCCTAATGGAGGTGGTTTGCCGTTGCCTTCCTCCGACCGTAATGGGGATTAATGATGATTATGAAGACGTCACAACAACACCCAGTCATGTCGGGGAAGGTGAAGATCCCTGACCCCATGTTCGGGAAGCGAGAACGCTACCGCGAGTCACGAGCGGCGGACTCATTTCGTATAGTAATGTATAAATATTGTTCATGACTGCTAAAGTGTTTTCCCACACAGAATCCATGAATATCTAATACCAACTCATCACACTTTACATTTGCGGGGAAATATTTGGGTAAGTTCTTAGCGTTTTCCTTTTGCGTGTTGGTATCCCGGCTGCTACGTGTTTCTTTATCAATTGTCGTGATTTATTTGTAGTTCACTGTTGCTGTTTGAGCTTACATATTGTCATTTGCAGATAGTGAGTGGAGCTGTGGATGCTAGAAAATATAGATCCAAGTGGAGAAATGGGGACATTTACGATATATTCTTGTGTCTGAACTCAGTAGAGGGGTGACAGCAGCGGAGACACCCATGAACATTTGTGCCGTGTATGAAGATAGTGTCATTGGATAGACCATGGTAAGAAAATGGTTTTCTTGTTTTAAGAGGACCGTTTTCACATTTGTGACTCCTCGACGTTCAGGAAGACCTTCGGGGTTTGATGAGGATCGTTTAAAGGCATTAATGCACAGTGATCCATGTCAGTCCACTCCAGGAACTGGCAAATGTGATTAAGTGTGATCATTCCACCATCTTGCAACATTTGAATGCGGTGGGGAAGGTTCAGATATCGTATTTGTGTGGATCCCTCATGCTCTAAGCCAAATCACTATTCAGCAGGTCGCCATATGAGCATCTCTGCTTGCTCACCATCGATTGGTTCGTGAACAACACCGATCATTCCCATCCTGTGCCGTTACGGGTGACGAGAAATGGTGGGTGGGTTTGTGCTAACATAAGGAAAAGAAAGTAATGGTTCAGTTCAAACAAAGCATGAACATCCCTTACAAACACCTGCGTTCATCCGCAGAAGATAATGCTACGCATCTGGTGGAACAGCGACGGTGTGTGTACTACGAATTGCTTCCCCGAGTTATAATCATCACTGCTGACACTTATTGTCAACAACTGAGACAAGAACAACGACCGGAGCGACTGCATGTAGCCAGCCAGTGTGGCCGAGCGGTTCTAGGCGCTTCAGTCTGGAACCTCGCGATCGCTACGGTCGCAGGTTCGAATCCTGCCTCGGGCATGGATGTGTGTGATGTCCATGGGTTGGTTAGGTTTAAGTAGTTCTAAGTTCTAGGGGACTGATGACCTTAGATGTTAAGTCCCATAGTGCTCAGAGCCATTTGACTGGGTGTAGCGATGCTACTCCACCATAACGACAGCCAGCGTTCTGTTAGACTGGTAAAAATCACTGTTGTGGAGTTGGAGTGGGAAGTCGTGCCTCACCCACCTTATTCACCTGCTCTTGCGCTCTCGGTTTTTCACCTTTTACGCTCGTGTCGGAGCACGGCCCGAGCCAGCGAGGCTTGCGGATCGCTGCTGGGTCGAAGAGAGCTTGTGAAGAAATTCTGTGCTGTGATCGCGGCGAAACGTAAATTGTCGGACGTTGTTTAACAACTGCTGAGCTCTCCGCGCCACTGCATGGGGAGAAAAGCTGTGCGGAAGAAACCTGCCGCCACGAAGGTCGTGCACCTCACTGAGTCTGCCGACCACGCCAAGGAGATTCGAGAAGAGTTGTAGCCTGTTTCGCCTTTGTACGTCAACTGTAGAGGCGGGCGAACAGCGCTGTTCGACTTGATGACGAGCTGCACAAAGCATGAGGTAGTCTACGATCCCGTAGATTCAGATTCGATAATCTGCGTGCAGGTGGCGAACACGGCCGACCTCACGGCGATCAAGAGCGCTGTGGCCGCCATATTGCCGAAGCGCCACTGGAGCAAGAGAAGACCACTGCTGTAAGGACTGTGAGTTGCCTTGGTGTAGTGACGAGACTACAGTCCGAGAACGGCTGTTGCGAGCAGGGTTCGATAATGCGGATTTACGGCTGCATAACCGAACCAACAAGAGGAGAATGCCGCTATTTGCTGTCGCAGTGCAAACGAGCGACTGTGCTAGCGAAGTCATCTCACTGAGGAAGTTGCTGGGCTTTCCCTGTTGACAGCAGAACCTTCGGCGTCAGTACTTAAAGTGCCAGGGCGAGGGGCCAACGCAGTAGTTGCATTATGTGCTCGGGTGAGCATGACAGTTGCAGCTGCAGCTGTGACCGCGGCAGAGAAGTTCTGCCGAACTGTGTTCGGTGCGGCGGGCCACACGTTGCCGGCTGGCGTGGCTGTCCGGCTTCTTCAAACCACAGCCGGGCCGAACGCGGCACCGACGCAGCGGAAGAGAAGACGAAAACGACGACGACGGGCCAAGACTGGTCCAGTACAGCAGAGGGACACCACGGTGACAAGCTCTTGCCGCCAATAGCGGGGACGACCGCTCAAAGGC
Source organism: Schistocerca americana (assembly GCF_021461395.2). Lineage (NCBI taxonomy): Eukaryota > Metazoa > Arthropoda > Insecta > Orthoptera > Acrididae > Schistocerca > Schistocerca americana. Next base: position 350,571,605 of record NC_060121.1, on the reverse strand, counting down.
GGATGTTCGGAACGCAGCTATTGCCCGAAAAGAGCAACGGCGGCGAACTTCGCGCCGTAGTGGAGCAAGCGACAGCGGCCCTTAAAGCCGTTATGGCGGCAGGGAGGGCCGTCTGCGCAGCCGCCCTGCCTGTGGAGGAGGAGACCTTGACGCATTTGCGTGCATACCTCGCCCAAGCCCTACGATCAGCAGCAGCATATAACGGTACTTTGCGGGCAGGCGTGTCAATTAGCATCATATTAATTAAAATGGGGGATAAATAGACTTTATTTTGGAAGAATTAAAAAGGGGAAAGTAATACGAAACTTAAATAACTGCACAGTATTACTAAGAAGCAATATAATGAAAAGTAATAAAAAGCAAAGTAGCAAAGACCAAGCGGGACAGAAAGACATAGCGGTGCGTTTGTTTTTTAATACATATAAAAGAACATGTAACACATTATTGAGCTTCAGTTATCGCGATGGGGCTAGTCGATGAAAAAGTGGTACGCGACTGCGAAATTCGTTAAGGAGATTATTCAAGGACTCTTCAAGCACGTTTAAAATACATTACGTGTGACGAAGTGATCAGAGACGTTTGTTGTCGCGTGGAGTGAAAATGAATCCGACAACATAATTCGAACTTTGTGTTAGCTGGGAAAAATACTCTTGGGAAACTATTATGGTTGTGGAACCTACGAAAGTTGTGCGCAACGGAAAGCTATAGTTTACGTAATTCTGCATTTTATAAAATGGTGAAACGCGTGTGCGCGGAACATTAATAGAATCTTATCCTTGGACGCTTGCGGGGGTAACTGATACAAACAACGCGCCAGCATAAAAAATAGTTCGCTTATTAACTACCAGATATTAATTAACGGGGACCTAAAATACTAAAAAAGAAGGATAGGATCATCACCTCCAATCCCGATTCATATTTCATATTTAATTAGTGAAAAGAGAAGTGTTAATAAACAAACTACATTTCAATTTTATCCACGATTTTGGCTTCATTACGTAGTCTTGACTACATGATAAACAATATCTGAGGAAGTTGTATGCAACGTATCGTCATAATATTTAGCCAACCAATATTGTGGGACACCAAAAAATGTAAATGCATGAAATTGTTCTTACAGCGGATGTATAACGTGTGAGTGCGGCGAACTATATTGAGAAACTGAACATCCATTACGTACTTGCATGTTTATCTGCGAAAATGGTCCTTGTCGGTACATCAGCATAGAGTTCGAACAGAATCGCTGGAACATTGCAAACCATTCACATTAATCGAACATCTAAATAAGCATAATGCTGGTACCACCAGGATGTGTTCTTTCTCCTCACCCCCGTGGCAGTAATAGAATTAAGAGTCAGCCGGGAAATACATTTAAATCAACTTACGACCATTGAGCTAGCGTCACGAATTTTCAAACGTCCACTGCTATGTATGAAGGCGAGTGACATCACGAGTGTTAACGTCGATCGAGGGGTGTCGTGATCATATTGAATGACATTGAGCGGTTACAAGCAGCAGCAACTTCATTCCTCTCTGAGCTTTGAAACGTTACCCTTCGTTCGCTTTCAGTCCACTATCTATCTCCTCGATGCAACCGTATTAGTGGGTAGTCCTACCCATAGTTACGGATAACATCACGGTCCCACATCCCGTGAAGTCCTCTAGTAGTTACTAACAAATACGGTGGTGGCAGTCGATATTTTGAGACGATTACCTCGTTGGTGTGGACGTGGACTGGCTCTACCCTTAAAAACCTTTTCCGGTTTCTGTGTGACAGTCTCCAAGAATCTTCCTTTCTAAATGAAAATGTGCTCCGCACATGTCTCGACGAGTTCTTCGCCTCAAAACTACCCAATTTCTACAACTGCGGAATGGAAACGTTACCTCAGCATTGTAAATGGTGAATATATTATTGGTGACTAATATGTCTCTCTTTTGTGTATCTGCTGTGCTTATTAAGCTTCTGGGAAAACGTGACGAAATGCACCGACCTAATACACTGATGGAAAAAAAAACGAAACGCCAAGGAGGAGCTGTGTGATATTAACGGAAGGCATAGGCATGTTTCTACACCAGTCGTATAAGAGTGGTGTTAGCAGCGCCGGTATGAGTATATAACCACGTTTGCTTTAAATACTCGTCTTAATGGTTGAGCGTTAGTCACGTTTGAGATTGGACTTGGTGAGTTGACGTTATTCAAGAATGTCTTTAAGGCGACAAAGGCGTCTTTATAAACACTTCACGAGTTTGAGCGAAGTAGCGTAATAGGGCTACGAGAAGCTGAAAGTTGCTTCTGTGTCCCTGCAAAAAGGCTTGACAGGAATGTAGCCACTGAACATGACCGCTGGCAGCGGAGCTCCCAGGAACGTAAGGTGGCAAGAAGACTGGGCTCCAGGCGGCCACGTGGCAGTACTGCATCGTGCTCGACATACGGCTCTGGTGCGTCGTACTGCATCAGCAGCAACTGGCACTACAGTGACACATCGAACTGTTATAAATCTGAAACTTGCAAGGTTTGCAGAAGAGCTTCTGTGAAGTTTGGAACTTAGGAGACGAGGTACTGGCAGAATTAAAGCTGTGAGGACAAGTCGTGAGTCCTGCCTGGGTAGCTCAGTTCGTAGAGCACTTGCCCGCGAAAGGCAAAGGTCCCGAGTTCGAGTCTCAGTCCGGCACACAGTTTTAATCTACCAGAAGTTTCATATCAGCGCACACTCTGCTGCAGAGTGAGAATCTCACTCTGTTATAAATCTGTTACTTCAAGAACAGCTCGAGCCAGATGCCTAGTAGCGTGCGTTCTATTGACCCCAAACCACCACCATTTGCGGCTTAAGTGGTGTCAAGCAATAGATCATTGGAGGGCAGAGTGGAAGTTGTGTTTTCTGATTACAGCTGGTTCTGATGCGATGCCACTGACGTCCGTGAGGCGGTTAGGAAGTGGCCAGTTGAGGGTTTGCAACCAACCTGTCTGCGGGCTAGACACCCAGGACCTACACCTGCAGTCGTAGTCTAGGATGCGATTTCGTATGACGGCAGGAACGCCCTGGTGGTTATCAGACGCAGCCAATTTGAACCTCAATCTGATGATTGGACCTGTTGTACTGGCATTCATGAACATCGTTCCAGGAGACGTTTTTCAACAGGATAACGCACGTCCATATATCTCTGCTGTAGCCCAACACGCTCTACAGTGTGTCAACATGTTGCCTTGGCCTGCCCAATCACTAGATCAGTCTCCAATCGAGAACATAATGGACATCATTGGATGACAGCTCCAGCGTCGTCGGCAACTAGCGTTAACCGTCCATGTATTGACCGACCAAGGGCAACACGCATGGAACTCCATCCCACAAACTGACATCTGGCGCTTGTACAAAACAATTTATGCACCTCTGCACACTTGTATTTAATATTCTAGCAGTTACACCGGTTATTAATGTAGCAGCATTTTGTATTTGCTTATCTCGCGCTTACATTAACCAATGATCTTGCAGTGTTAATCACTTAAATATGTAATCTGGACAAGTGTGTTCCCGAGATCTCATTACTCTCCGTTATTTTTAATTGTTGTTGCAATATAATTGAAAATAATGCTTAACTAACGACTTCCAAATGGTTCAAATGGCTCTGAGCACTATGCGACCTAACTTCTTAGGTAATCAGTCGCCTAGAACTTAGAACTACTTAAACCTAACTAACCTAAGGACATCACACACATCCATGCCCGAGGCAGGATTCGAACCTGCGACCGTAGCGGTCGCTCGGTTCCAGACTGTAGTGCCTAGAACCGCACGGCCACTCCGGCCGGCTAACGACTTCCAAGCAGGATTTGTACGCTAAAGGCCGTTAACTGTTCAGTGCTTGGCATTATCATTCATTTAGTCGACTGGTAAAAATAATTCGATTCGTGACTAAAAACATTTGTTCTGGTAGAAATGTGGGAAGAATTTTATATGACCTGAATGGTCAAACATGTGGAGTACACCCTCTTGATTTTCTATATAAAATTTGTCTTGATGGCACATTTATAAAATTATGGCCAGTTTCAATTACTCAAGCAGTCATATTTAAAAGATTTGTTCGCACAAAGTTCTTCGACTTACAATATATGTTGTATAAAAATGAGAGAGAACACATCATTAAAATACCGTTACAGTGAGTAACTGGTCACATAGTACAAATACGTACAGCTAACTGTTGTGTGTCCGATGATGTTACTGTTTAAAATAGCACATCTGCTGCAGGGCTCAAAGGTGTGCACAGTTACGTGATTATATCAGCGTATAAAAACAAAAATAACCAAAATTAAAGAAACAATGTTGGCATATCAACTGATGGTAGTAACAGAATTCCGCACGTGATAATAAAATATGGAGAGTGGAAAGGTGCACATCAGTAACTACTAAGTAAGTTAATAAATAAAATGCAAGGCACAAAAGGACAAAGAGGAAACGGATGAGTTCGTTGCACATCAGTAAAATACGAAATAATTAAACAAATAGAGGGAAAATTGCAAAAGAACGGAGAGGAACCGTTGCAGCGCCGTCGCGTTCATCGCAGCCAGCAGGTGTCGCTGTCTTCGGGCGGGATGTAAGCTGTCTGCAGACACTGATGTGTTGTCGACAAGAGCAGGTGGGCCGTGCGGATGAGGTGGTCTCGCTGTCTCCTTGGCTTCAGGCGAAGCAGTAAGCGTCACAGGCATTATTGTTTCTGCTCGTTAAAGTATCACATTTCAGCACGAAGCTCCTCAAAGAAGTTAAAATACTCCTCTTGATTAAGATGGCACTTTTCGTTTGAAATCTTGTCACATCTCTAGAAAATGTTGTGTATCTTCCCACATACTCTCCGCACCTTACAGTATTATCACTCGTGGAAATCTGTGCTACCCTCACTTACATTGCAAACATTCCTTTCCTAATCTTGTTTAATTTTGTTTCTTTTTATACGACAAATTTAGTCATGCAACTGTGCGTACCTTTGTGACCTTTAATAGAAATGTTTTTCTCTATCTTATATAGTAGCATCATAGAACACACAGTAGTTTGACTCGGTACGGGTTTGTGCTACCTGTGACGAGTTACAAACTAAAGATATTTTAATGGTATGTTCTGTTGTTTGCTTTCCTTTCTACATAGTAAATATTGTAGTAGGTAGAAGTTTCTGTGAACAATATTCTTTTATGCTTTAGATCTGAAGATGATTGCTTTAGCAACCGAAAACGGTCATCATTTTATGAATGTGTGATAAAGACAAATAAGTTTCACATGCGGAAAGAATCACTGAGCAAGCAGCACAATTATTTAACATTACTGCTATACATTACATATAAATGTTTGACGGGAAGCTTATCTGTTGAAATCAGTTACAGAAATGACCAAGGAAAGGAAAATACAATAGGATACAGGGAAAAGAGATGCTGAGATGTTCTTAAGTTGTAATACAGGGAACCCGTAATAATCATTCAGAAAATATTTTTGTATGAATCTCTTGTTATTTGTAGGAACTGGGAATGCCATTTCGGATTCACGAATTAGCCAGAATTCGTCAGAAGTTTCACAATGACTAAGAACGCTAAGTCTGTCTTTCAATCGTCTTCTTGTTACAAAACCATACCTATGTAAATGAATAACACATCGACTATAATAATTGAATCATTAAAGTTGAGTATAAATCGTATTTCCCTTATCTAGCGGATTGAGCGATTAGACTCATGTCAGGCTTTTCCTTTATGCCTGCCTTAAGAAGTTTTACAGAGTGATTAACATTTGACTGCGCACAGTCTGGTGCGAAGTTTTAATCCAGAATGGTTCTTCGCTATAACTTCTACAGGAGTTTCAGAAACATGAGAGGGACATATATGTTTTCCTCCAGATGTCCAACTGTACATTCTAAAACATGTAGCTAGATACTGCGAATAACAAGCATGATGCGGTGAATTCAGGAAGTAACACAATATCCCCATTTTCAGGAGATCTCTTTCTGCTCTGGTAAGGTTCCCATCCGACAGATGCGTCACCATTGAGTTTGTCCAGTCTCTAGGCACAACGCTGTAGTTTTTCCGCTTTCATTATACTAATTTCAATAACATAAGAGTGGGTTTAAACTCCACCACTGACTATTAAGTTTTAGATTTTCCGTGTTTTCCCGTAGATTATCCGCTTAGCGGGGAGGTTTCTTTGAAATTGCTACCAATTTCGTTTCTTATAACATGCGAACTTGTTTTAGTCTCTAATGATTTTATCACTAGATGCCACACATTAGTGTTCTTCGCTTTATTTGAAGATTCAGTAGAACCACTTACGGTGAATCATCCGTTCCGTTCATAAAAATAGCGTTCTTAGCTAGTGTACTGCTATGTTAATAACTTTTCTGGCAGGAGCAGTTCGATAAAATACAGTAACAAGCTTCACCAAATTCAAGTTCCTCATTAAGCCTCAGTTCAGAGAAATTTCGTTAAATATTTCGACCGCACATGCCAGTACAAGAAAAAATAACCAGCCGTTACTGCGTAGGATCCAGAGTCGCAGACTTGATGTCCATTGCATTGGCTGTACTGAAGTTATGTGTAGGTAAACTGAAAAATGTTTTGAGAGGACTACAGAGAGACTGATATTTTATGCCGCACAAGAATTTGGCAGTTCCATTTTTCTCACTGAGAATTTAAGAAGGAAACGCCTACGCGTCTTCATATTACAGCAGACACTTCATTTCAGTACACAAGGCAGATTTCCTTTCTGGTAAACAAGCGTGTTTGTACAATGGCTAATAGACTTGGACGACGGTGATGTGTCCGATCCAGCCCTCTAAACTTGTTTGCCTGTGAGGATTCTTTTGATGGTTCATCTGTTTCCGCTCCGCGTCTAATGACCCCGTGGTCAGCGGGACGTTAAGCTACGATATTCCGTCTTTCCTCGTTGTAGGAAAGGTACTTTGCAGGGAAAAGGAGTAAGGAAAACACCTGACAAGGGGAAGCCACGACGTTCGGATCATAGACTTACTTCACACTTGATACACTTTTAATAGTCCGTTAGGACAACATGATGTGCAAGTGACGTCAGTGGCGTACCGGTGCGTTGCAATCCTGAGCAAGAGGTTGTTGGCAGTCATGTGGTTATGGATTAAACTTCCACAGTCGGTGACTCACTGGATCGAATTCCGCTCATCTTTCTTTTAATACTAGTCGTGTTGTTCCGCACATACATTTGGAAGGTAATATGAAAAAAAGACACTTGTATCTGCATGAACTATTATTGAATATCCAACGTTATTTCACTGTTCACTGATTTTTATTATTACGACATATTTTATGCGACTTTTATTTCCACAGGCACGTTAAAAACCTTCCCAAGCGTCTTCAGACTTGTTCGTATTTGATTGAAAACAAACGAGAAATTGCTATTCGTGAAGATACTGTTAAAATACATTCAATCGTACATCGCCAATTTTCGGCATCGACATTAACGAAATCGTTGTTACTCATGGTTTGCATCTGAATTTTCGGAAGGAAGAGAAATTTTGCAAAATGTCAGCGAGCTCTATTTTTCATTAGAACTCTGGAGGTCTGTGTGCACGTCAGGAAAATTGCATTCATTCGTTGTAGTAGACGCCGAAAACCTCAAACCACACACACACACACACACACACACACACACACACACACACACACACACGCCATTTTGTCTTCCGTATCTGTACGAGAAATACCACCCTGCAACTTGTAATGTCGAAAGCACATCCGACTATTAATCGTACATTACCCTCATATTCTGGCATATTCTGAGCGATTCAGAAAGCTCTAACGCTGAAGTAAAGCTTAAACAAAATCTGTCGCAGAAGCGAATTTTCACAGAACTCCAATGCAGAAGCTGAGCTCACAAAATGACGTCTGTGCCTTTTATATTTTCTGATTCTCAGCGAGTAAAACAAAAATTACTAAGGCAATGTTAGAATGACCCGCGCAAGTGTCTGTGGAATCTACCTAGATCGGCAGTCGAAGATACGGAAATCGAGAAAAAGTGACTGAAAATAAAATATAACTTTTCCTTTTTCCAATCCATTGTCCATCTGAACAACACTCCCACCACGAGATTTAACAAACATTGTCTTTATACCGCATTTTAAATCGGATTAATGTAGAGGGTGTTTAAAAATCGCCCGATTTCACATGACTTTACCTGAATATAAAAACTTGAGAGAAATAATAACTTTGCGCATTGAACAACAAAAATTTATAAATTCAAGCATTTATTTGCTACATGCATGTACATACATCCTTTCGTAAATATTCAATGTGATCTCCGCAGATACACGACAAATATCCAGACAGTATTCGTATTCGCCCCTAATTCTAAGAGCACGTTTGGCTTTAACGCATCAACTGATGTTGCTGTGTCAAGGCGCACTGCACCCAAAATTGATGAAAGTGGAGGCACGTAGATTCTTTCACGAGCACCACAAAAACATATTACACTGCGATTGGGCGTTCTAGGAAACCAATGATGCAATGCGTGGGCCATACGCCCCTTGCGCTGCGTTAGGGACAGTACTTTAGTCTGACGAAGATTACGCACCACTGTTGTAACTGAAATACACCTGCTAAAACGGAGAATACAAACACATTTCGTCGGTTTGTTATCGCCATCTCGACTCTACGCACATTGTATAATTAACAAGCGAGCGAGTTAACTGGCTGCACTGCAGAGAACGCTCAAATGAGTAAATCAGAAGTAAATACTTCGGCGTAGTGATGCAGCTTAAGTCAACAAAGTCTTCCACTCCACACTGTATACCAATTAGGTTCCTTTCGGAGTGCACTGATGTAATAGCCAACTACTTAGCTATTACGCACAACCGCTCTCTCGACTATAGATCCCTACCTAAAAAAACTCAAACTTGCACAGTTAAAACTAATGCACAAGAACGGAAATAGAAGTAATCCGCTGAGCTATAGACCATTATCACTGATATCAGGTTGCAGTAGGATTCTGTACATGCATTGTTTGCCCAATACCGCCAATAAAATGATCTATTGACACATATCGTTCTTGTGAAAATATCGTTCTTGTGAAAGTCGTGTGGCTTTTACTAACACAAAGTAACTAGCGCTTTCTACAGGGAATTTCAAATTTATTCCGTATTTTTAGATTTCCAGAAGGCTATTGACACTGTTCCTCATACGCGACGCTTAAAAAAATTGGTGCCTATGATGTACTGTCGCATTTGTGCGACTGGGTTTGTGATTTCCAGTCAAGGAGGTCACAATTAACAGAAGATCGTCGAATGAAACAGCTGTGGTATCTGCCATTTCCAAGGAAGTATTGCTGTTTCTAATCTATGTAAACTATTTACGAGACAGTCTGAGCAGCCCTCTTACATTGTTTGCAGATTACGCTGTCATTCGCTGCCTAGCAAAGTAATCAGAAGATCAAAACCAGTTGCAAAGCTAATTAGACATATCTTTATGGTGTGAAAGGTGGCAATTGACTCTAAATAACTCATCTTTTAACGAAATTTCAGTCGCCAACTTTCTCCTCAGTGCGAAAATATTTTGTTGATTTCCGCCTATATAGGGAGAAATGACCTTCGTAATAACATAAGAAAAATCAAATCCTATGTGGGAAAAGGCTTCGATTATCCGTATGATGTTAGTGTGTGGAACGGTAGGAGAGTCTGAAAGTGGTTCGGTGAACCCAGAGCCAAACTCATAAGTGTGAACTGCAGAGTAGCCATATAAATAATACAGTCTTGTGATATCGTGTGAATCTGTTTGGAACGGCATGTAATTTACGCTGCAGATGTGTCTTCTCGAATGGGCAAGCTCTGTTTACAGCATTGTTAATGGAAGCACAAGCCGTTTCGTGGAACCATCTAGATTCCAAAACCTACAGTAACGGGGAGCACGGAACCAGCGCGGAACGTGAGATGACCGACAGCACTCTAATCACCTTGAATTCATAGACTGCGCCCGTGTTTGCTAATTAATGTAGTCGTAAGGCAGGGATATTAACAGCGTTCTGCGTCGAATTAGGGGACCCTACGTGTACCGACATATCTGACAACCTCTCTACAAATATGCGGGTAATGAGTGAATTGCGGCGGTGACCCTGTATTTCACCTACCTGTATGCAATCCGTCGTGCCCATGCCACCGTTCTGTGACATCTGCAACCACAGAAATCAATTTGTCACAGTTAATCCAACGCACTCTGCAATTTAGTATCTGTAGTTGGCCACTCATTACGTAGGTGAGTGCGCTTGCAAATGACGGTCACTAGTTTCCGGGAAATACCGCTCGTATAATCAGACAGTAAAGCATGCTGTTCTACCTGCAGTGTTTAGTCACCGAAAACAGACAAATGCGGAAAATCTACCGGCTACTGGCGTAGCGGCGGTGACTTGCTGACTTGATAATAAGTAGGATATATAGGTTGTCGCTGCCAAGAGCGTACGCAAGATCTGAGGTACGGCAGCGGGCGGGGAAGCATCTCACGTTAGTTTCGCTTTGACTGAACAAAATGGTTCTTTGATTTACTACACACGGCTCTGAGTACACTTCCAACTAAAAGTTCGAGCGATTGACAGAATCCTCTTGCATATCAATAAAAATAAAAATAAAAATAAAAATTCTGTTGATTCTATTCAGTCAATGGGACAAAAACTTAAAACAATGGTTATTCAGTGTTGTGGCTGCAGATCGTAGTCCAGTGGCCAGCGTTGCTGCTTCTGGATCACAGGGTCCGGGGTTCGATTCCCAGCCGAGTCGTGGATTTTCTCCAGTGTCTGAGCTGTCCTCATTTATCTTCATTCGGAAAACTGGCGAAACTGGACATTAAAAAGATTGGGAATTTGTAAGGGTGCTGATAACCACGCAGTTGAGCGCCTCACGCACCAAATATCGTCCATCATCAAAGTGTTGCCATCTAGTAAACAACGGTGAATAGATGTACTGCATTATTGTACTGTAGTCTATTTTTTAATGTTGGCTGGAAGTATTTAAGTTCGACAAATGTGTTTTTTCAAGTTATATCTTTTGTGTAGTTTGTATAAAGTGCAACCCATCTTACAATTTGACAATACGCATGTGAAGAAAACCTCCAAACCCCCTAAATCCTCACTCAAATTGACGACGGACCTCAGTCCACCCTGCCCAGTCTGATGCATTATTGTGCAGCCATGTTAACTGGGTTCCATTTTGAGACGTCATGTAGCGCCGTCTTGCACGGCATAGTCGAGAACATTCGAATATTCGGAGAGGGCATCTGTTCGACATTATACTTAAACAACTTTTTTTCCTCTCCTCTAGTGCAAAACAAAAGATATTTTCTCTGTCCAGCTGATGCAATTCGGCCTACAAATGAAACATTGGTCAACACCTCCACGTTATAGTAAGCACGTGTTCTTCGGAGTGTAATACACTCGCTCTGCCGTTAAAACTGAATTTACGAGGGGTAATCAAAGTTTAATGACCCAGAAAAAAATAAAATTGTGTGTTTCATTTAGTTTGCGGTTGGCTAGGGCACTTGATTGTTGCAATGTTTTTCTTTGACTTCTTAACAGTACTCAAATCACTTTAATTTCACTGATAAAACTGTCACTAACATCCTTGTAACTGTTTCCCAACGTTTCTGATGCTGAAACTCGGAACTCGTAATAAAACAGTTTCATTCGTAAATCGTACTTTGCTTCTACACCAAGCAATTCCATCACTGCAATACAGGTACTTCCATAAAGTTCTTTATTTTCTGTCAGATAAACTGTCCCGGCTGGTGTAGCCACGTGCGCATATCTCGCTCAGTGCTCCAGCAAGTTCTCATCCAAAGTACTCTGCTACCCAAATGCAGTCGGACTTGGTGGCCTAGTGGTAAAGTGGAAGCCGCAGACCGTAAGGCTGTGGGATCAAATCCCGGTCGGATACCGGAATTCTTCAGTCTGCCTTCACCTCTATTATGTGGTCATATCTCAGAAACGACACGTGCTTCGGGTTCCGAATGACGGTCTCCCAGCCAATCATGCCATGCAAATTTCCTTTAATCCATCCGCAACTCCTAAACAATCCTGCACTCCCTGCTTTTTTATACTTCATCAGTCTTCAGACTGGTTTGATGCCGGCTGCTGCTACGAATTCCCCTCCTGTGCCAACCTCTTCATCTTAGAATAGCACGTGCAGTCGACGTCCTCTATTATTCGCTAGATGTAATCTAATCTCCGTGTTGCTCTACAGTTATGCCCTCTACAGCTCCTGACGTCTTAATAGATGTCCTGTCGTCCTGTCCATTCTCCCTGTCAGTGCTTTCCACATATTGCTTTCTTCTCCGATTCTGCGTAGTACCTCCCCATTTCTTATTATAAATCCACTTAATTCGCAGCATTCTTCTATAGCGCCACATTCTTCAATTCTGTACCGGTTTTCCCACAGTCCCTGTTTCTGTACCATACAATGCTGTACACCATCGCAGCCATGGTCTCCGAACTGATAGTCCATGCTGCTCCAAACGTACCTTTCCGGAAATATCCACCTCAAATTATGACCTATGTTTGATACAAGCAGACTTCTCTTGATCAGGAATGCCCTTTCTGCCAGTGCTAGTCTGATGTCGTCCTAGCTCCGCCCGTCATTGGTTATTTTGTTGCCTAGGTAGTAGAATAATTTAACCTCATCTACTTCGTGGCCTTCAATTCTAACGTTAAGTCTCTTGCTGATTCCGTTTCTCCTACTTCTCATTAATTCCGTCTCTCTTCGATATACTCTCAGTTCATATTCTGTTCTCATTACTGTTCATTCCAGCAGATCATGTAACTCTTCTTTACTTTCACTCAGGATATCAATGTCATCAGCGAATCGTATCGCTCATATCCTTTCACATTGAATTTTAATACCACTTCTGAACATATCTTTTATTTCCATCATTGCTTCTTCTATGTACAGATTGAACAGAAGAGGCGAAAGACTGCATACCTGTCTTACACCCTTTTTAATCCGAGCGCTTCGTTCTTGGTCGTCCACTCTTACTATTCCCTGTTGTACATATTATATTTTACCCGTCTCCCCCTATCGCTTACCCCTATTTTTCTCAGGATTTCAAACATCTTGCACCATTTTACATTATCGCACGCTTTTTCCAAGTCGACAAATACTATGAACGTGTCTTGATTTTTCTTTACTCTTGCTTTCATTATCAATCGCAACGTCAGAACTACCTCTCTCGTGCCCTTAAGTTTCCTGAAGCCAAGCTGATGGTCATCCAACACATCCTCAATTTTCTTTTCCAGTCTTCTGTATATTATTCTTGTCAGCAACTTGAATGCAAGAGCCGCAAAGATAATTGTACGACAATTCTCGCAGCTGTCAGTTCTTGCAGTCTTCGGAATTGTGTGGATGATATTTTTCCGAAAGTAAGGTTGTATGTCGCCACACACATTCTACCCCCCATGCAGGTCCGGGGGTTAAAATAGGCCCGAGGTCTTCTGCCTGTCGTAAGAGGCGACTAAAAGGAGTCAATCCCCCTCAAGGGGGTAGTTAGCGCCTGCGTCCGGAGACGTGCGGTCCCACGACCTATATTTGTGGTCTTCTTGGTTTTTCACTTCTCGTTTCTTCCTTCTTTGGTTGGTTCCATTCTTTGTTCTTCTCCATCTAACTGTCTTCCTTACTCTTTCCCTTGCCTTCTTTCCCTTGCCTTCTTTCCCTTGCCTTCTTTCCCTTCTTGCCTTCTTTCCCTTCTTGCCTTCTTTCCCTTCTTGCCTTCTTTCCCTTCTTGCCTTCTTTCCCTTCTTGCCTTCTTTCCCTTCTTGCCTTCTTTCCCTTCTTGCCTTCTTTCCCTTCTTGCCTTCTTTCCCTTCTTGCCTTCTTTCCCTTCTTGCCTTCTTTCCCTTCTTGCCTTCTTTCCCTTCTTGCCTTCTTTCCCTTCTTGCCTTCTTTCCCTTCTTGCCTTCTTTCCCTTCTTGCCTTCTTTCCCTTCTTGCCTTCTTTCCCTTCTTGCCTTCTTTCCCTTCTTGCCTTCTTTCCCTTCTTGCCTTCTTTCCCTTCTTGCCTTCTTTCCCTTCTTGCCTTCTTTCCCTTCTTGCCTTCTTTCCCTTCTTGCCTTCTTTCCCTTCTTGCCTTCTTTCCCTTCTTGCCTTCTTTCCCTTCTTGCCTTCTTTCCCTTCTTGCCTTCTTTCCCTTCTTGCCTTCTTTCCCTTCTTGCCTTCTTTCCCTTCTTGCCTTCTTTCCCTTCTTGCCTTCTTTCCCTTCTTGCCTTCTTTCCCTTCTTGCCTTCTTTCCCTTCTTGCCTTCTTTCCCTTCTTGCCTTCTTTCCCTTCTTGCCTTCTTTCCCTTCTTGCCTTCTTTCCCTTCTTGCCTTCTTTCCCTTCTTGCCTTCTTTCCCTTCTTGCCTTCTTTCCCTTCTTGCCTTCTTTCCCTTCTTGCCTTCTTTCCCTTCTTGCCTTCTTTCCCTTCTTGCCTTCTTTCCCTTCTTGCCTTCTTTCCCTTCTTGCCTTCTTTCCCTTCTTGCCTTCTTTCCCTTCTTGCCTTCTTTCCCTTCTTGCCTTCTTTCCCTTCTTGCCTTCTTTCCCTTCTTGCCTTCTTTCCCTTCTTGCCTTCTTTCCCTTCTTGCCTTCTTTCCCTTCTTGCCTTCTTTCCCTTCTTGCCTTCTTTCCCTTCTTGCCTTCTTTCCCTTCTTGCCTTCTTTCCCTTCTTGCCTTCTTTCCCTTCTTGCCTTCTTTCCCTTCTTGCCTTCTTTCCCTTCTTGCCTTCTTTCCCTTCTTGCCTTCTTTCCCTTCTTGCCTTCTTTCCCTTCTTGCCTTCTTTCCCTTCTTGCCTTCTTTCCCTTCTTGCCTTCTTTCCCTTCTTGCCTTCTTTCCCTTCTTGCCTTCTTTCCCTTCTTGCCTTCTTTCCCTTCTTGCCTTCTTTCCCTTCTTGCCTTCTTTCCCTTCTTGCCTTCTTTCCCTTCTTGCCTTCTTTCCCTTCTTGCCTTCTTTCCCTTCTTGCCTTCTTTCCCTTCTTGCCTTCTTTCCCTTCTTGCCTTCTTTCCCCTTCTTGCCTTCTTTCCCCTTCTTGCCTTCTTTCCCCTTCTTGCCTTCTTTCCCCTTCTTGCCTTCTTTCCCCTTCTTGCCTTCTTTCCCCTTCTTGCCTTCTTTCCCCTTCTTGCCTTCTTTCCCCTTCTTGCCTTCTTTCCCCTTCTTGCCTTCTTTCCCCTTCTTGCCTTCTTTCCCCTTCTTGCCTTCTTTCCCCTTCTTGCCTTCTTTCCCCTTCTTGCCTTCTTTCCCCTTCTTGCCTTCTTTCCCCTTCTTGCCTTCTTTCCCCTTCTTGCCTTCTTTCCCCTTCTTGCCTTCTTTCCCCTTCTTGCCTTCTTTCCCCTTCTTGCCTTCTTTCCCCTTCTTGCCTTCTTTCCCCTTCTTGCCTTCTTTCCCCTTCTTGCCTTCTTTCCCCTTCTTGCCTTCTTTCCCCTTCTTGCCTTCTTTCCCCTTCTTGCCTTCTTTCCCCTTCTTGCCTTCTTTCCCCTTCTTGCCTTCTTTCCCCTTCTTGCCTTCTTTCCCCTTCTTGCCTTCTTTCCCCTTCTTGCCTTCTTTCCCCTTCTTGCCTTCTTTCCCCTTCTTGCCTTCTTTCCCCTTCTTGCCTTCTTTCCCCTTCTTGCCTTCTTTCCCCTTCTTGCCTTCTTTCCCCTTCTTGCCTTCTTTCCCCTTCTTGCCTTCTTTCCCCTTCTTGCCTTCTTTCCCCTTCTTGCCTTCTTTCCCCTTCTTGCCTTCTTTCCCCTTCTTGCCTTCTTTCCCCTTCTTGCCTTCTTTCCCCTTCTTGCCTTCTTTCCCCTTCTTGCCTTCTTTCCCCTTCTTGCCTTCTTTCCCCTTCTTGCCTTCTTTCCCCTTCTTGCCTTCTTTCCCCTTCTTGCCTTCTTTCCCCTTCTTGCCTTCTTTCCCCTTCTTGCCTTCTTTCCCCTTCTTGCCTTCTTTCCCCTTCTTGCCTTCTTTCCCCTTCTTGCCTTCTTTCCCCTTCTTGCCTTCTTTCCCCTTCTTGCCTTCTTTCCCCTTCTTGCCTTCTTTCCCCTTCTTGCCTTCTTTCCCCTTCTTGCCTTCTTTCCCCTTCTTGCCTTCTTTCCCCTTCTTGCCTTCTTTCCCCTTCTTGCCTTCTTTCCCCTTCTTGCCTTCTTTCCCCTTCTTGCCTTCTTTCCCCTTCTTGCCTTCTTTCCCCTTCTTGCCTTCTTTCCCCTTCTTGCCTTCTTTCCCCTTCTTGCCTTCTTTCCCCTTCTTGCCTTCTTTCCCCTTCTTGCCTTCTTTCCCCTTCTTGCCTTCTTTCCCCTTCTTGCCTTCTTTCCCCTTCTTGCCTTCTTTCCCCTTCTTGCCTTCTTTCCCCTTCTTGCCTTCTTTCCCCTTCTTGCCTTCTTTCCCCTTCTTGCCTTCTTTCCCCTTCTTGCCTTCTTTCCCCTTCTTGCCTTCTTTCCCCTTCTTGCCTTCTTTCCCCTTCTTGCCTTCTTTCCCCTTCTTGCCTTCTTTCCCCTTCTTGCCTTCTTTCCCCTTCTTGCCTTCTTTCCCCTTCTTGCCTTCTTTCCCCTTCTTGCCTTCTTTCCCCTTCTTGCCTTCTTTCCCCTTCTTGCCTTCTTTCCCCTTCTTGCCTTCTTTCCCCTTCTTGCCTTCTTTCCCCTTCTTGCCTTCTTTCCCCTTCTTGCCTTCTTTCCCCTTCTTGCCTTCTTTCCCCTTCTTGCCTTCTTTCCCCTTCTTGCCTTCTTTCCCCTTCTTGCCTTCTTTCCCCTTCTTGCCTTCTTTCCCCTTCTTGCCTTCTTTCCCCTTCTTGCCTTCTTTCCCCTTCTTGCCTTCTTTCCCCTTCTTGCCTTCTTTCCCCTTCTTGCCTTCTTTCCCCTTCTTGCCTTCTTTCCCCTTCTTGCCTTCTTTCCCCTTCTTGCCTTCTTTCCCCTTCTTGCCTTCTTTCCCCTTCTTGCCTTCTTTCCCCTTCTTGCCTTCTTTCCCCTTCTTGCCTTCTTTCCCCTTCTTGCCTTCTTTCCCCTTCTTGCCTTCTTTCCCCTTCTTGCCTTCTTTCCCCTTCTTGCCTTCTTTCCCCTTCTTGCCTTCTTTCCCCTTCTTGCCTTCTTTCCCCTTCTTGCCTTCTTTCCCCTTCTTGCCTTCTTTCCCCTTCTTGCCTTCTTTCCCCTTCTTGCCTTCTTTCCCCTTCTTGCCTTCTTTCCCCTTCTTGCCTTCTTTCCCCTTCTTGCCTTCTTTCCCCTTCTTGCCTTCTTTCCCCTTCTTGCCTTCTTTCCCCTTCTTGCCTTCTTTCCCCTTCTTGCCTTCTTTCCCCTTCTTGCCTTCTTTCCCCTTCTTGCCTTCTTTCCCCTTCTTGCCTTCTTTCCCCTTCTTGCCTTCTTTCCCCTTCTTGCCTTCTTTCCCCTTCTTGCCTTCTTTCCCCTTCTTGCCTTCTTTCCCCTTCTTGCCTTCTTTCCCCTTCTTGCCTTCTTTCCCCTTCTTGCCTTCTTTCCCCTTCTTGCCTTCTTTCCCCTTCTTGCCTTCTTTCCCCTTCTTGCCTTCTTTCCCCTTCTTGCCTTCTTTCCCCTTCTTGCCTTCTTTCCCCTTCTTGCCTTCTTTCCCCTTCTTGCCTTCTTTCCCCTTCTTGCCTTCTTTCCCCTTCTTGCCTTCTTTCCCCTTCTTGCCTTCTTTCCCCTTCTTGCCTTCTTTCCCCTTCTTGCCTTCTTTCCCCTTCTTGCCTTCTTTCCCCTTCTTGCCTTCTTTCCCCTTCTTGCCTTCTTTCCCCTTCTTGCCTTCTTTCCCCTTCTTGCCTTCTTTCCCCTTCTTGCCTTCTTTCCCCTTCTTGCCTTCTTTCCCCTTCTTGCCTTCTTTCCCCTTCTTGCCTTCTTTCCCCTTCTTGCCTTCTTTCCCCTTCTTGCCTTCTTTCCCCTTCTTGCCTTCTTTCCCCTTCTTGCCTTCTTTCCCCTTCTTGCCTTCTTTCCCCTTCTTGCCTTCTTTCCCCTTCTTGCCTTCTTTCCCCTTCTTGCCTTCTTTCCCCTTCTTGCCTTCTTTCCCCTTCTTGCCTTCTTTCCCCTTCTTGCCTTCTTTCCCCTTCTTGCCTTCTTTCCCCTTCTTGCCTTCTTTCCCCTTCTTGCCTTCTTTCCCCTTCTTGCCTTCTTTCCCCTTCTTGCCTTCTTTCCCCTTCTTGCCTTCTTTCCCCTTCTTGCCTTCTTTCCCCTTCTTGCCTTCTTTCCCCTTCTTGCCTTCTTTCCCCTTCTTGCCTTCTTTCCCCTTCTTGCCTTCTTTCCCCTTCTTGCCTTCTTTCCCCTTCTTGCCTTCTTTCCCCTTCTTGCCTTCTTTCCCCTTCTTGCCTTCTTTCCCCTTCTTGCCTTCTTTCCCCTTCTTGCCTTCTTTCCCCTTCTTGCCTTCTTTCCCCTTCTTGCCTTCTTTCCCCTTCTTGCCTTCTTTCCCCTTCTTGCCTTCTTTCCCCTTCTTGCCTTCTTTCCCCTTCTTGCCTTCTTTCCCCTTCTTGCCTTCTTTCCCCTTCTTGCCTTCTTTCCCCTTCTTGCCTTCTTTCCCCTTCTTGCCTTCTTTCCCCTTCTTGCCTTCTTTCCCCTTCTTGCCTTCTTTCCCCTTCTTGCCTTCTTTCCCCTTCTTGCCTTCTTTCCCCTTCTTGCCTTCTTTCCCCTTCTTGCCTTCTTTCCCCTTCTTGCCTTCTTTCCCCTTCTTGCCTTCTTTCCCCTTCTTGCCTTCTTTCCCCTTCTTGCCTTCTTTCCCCTTCTTGCCTTCTTTCCCCTTCTTTGCCTTCTTTCCCCTTCTTGCCTTCTTTCCCCCTTCTTGCCTTCTTTCCCCTTCTTGCCTTCTTTCCCCTTCTTGCCTTCTTTCCCCTTCTTGCCTTCTTTCCCCTTCTTGCCTTCTTTCCCCTTCTTGCCTTCTTTCCCCTTCTTGCCTTCTTTCCCCTTCTTGCCTTCTTTCCCCTTCTTGCCTTCTTTCCCCTTCTTGCCTTCTTTCCCCTTCTTGCCTTCTTTCCCCTTCTTGCCTTCTTTCCCCTTCTTGCCTTCTTTCCCCTTCTTGCCTTCTTTCCCCCTTCTTGCCTTCTTTCCCCTTCTTGCCTTCTTTCCCCTTCTGCCTTCTTTCCCCCTTCTTGCCTTCTTTCCCCTTCTTGCCTTCTTTCCCCTTCTTGCCTTCTTTCCCCTCTTGCCTTCTTTTCCCCTCTTGCCTTCTTTTCCCCTCTTGCCTTCTTTTCCCCCTCTTGCCTTCTTTTCCCCTCTTGCCTTCTTTTCCCCCCTCTTGCCTTCTTTTCCCCTCTTGCCTTCTTTTCCCCCTCTTGCCTTCTTTCCCCCTCTTGCCTTCTTTTCCCCCTCTTGCCTTCTTTTCCCCCTCTTGCTTCTTTTCCCCCTCTTGCCTTCTTTCCCCCTCTTGCCTTCTTTCCCCCTCTTGCCTTCTTTCCCCTCTTGCCTTCTTTCCCCCTCTTGCCTTCTTTCCCCTCTTGCCTTCCTTTCCCCCTCTTGCCTTCTTTCCCCCTCTTGCCTTCTTTCCCCCTCTTGCCTTCTTTCCCCCTCTTGCCTTCTTTCCCCCTCTTGCCTTCTTTCCCCCTCTTGCCTTCTTTCCCCCTCTTGCCTTCTTTCCCCCTCTTGCCTTCTTCCCCCTCTTGCCTTCTTTCCCCCCTCTTGCCTTCTTTCCCCCTCTTGCCTTCTTTCCCCCCTCTTGCCTTCTTTCCCCCTCTTGCCTTCTTTCCCCCTCTTGCCTTCTTTCCCCCTCTTGCCTTCTTTTCCCCCTCTTGCCTTCTTTTCCCCCTCTTGCCTTCTTTCCCCTCTTGCCTTCTTTTCCCCTCTTGCCTTCTTTTCCCCCTCTTGCCTTCTTTTCCCCTCTTGCCTTCTTTTCCCCCTCTTGCCTTCTTTTCCCCCTCTTGCCTTCTTTTCCCCTCTTGCCTTCTTTTCCCCTCTTGCCTTCTTTTCCCCTCTTGCCTTCTTTTCCCCTCTTGCCTTCTTTTCCCCTCTTGCCTTCTTTTCCCCTCTTGCCTTCTTTTCCCCCTCTTGCCTTCTTTTCCCCTCTTGCCTTCTTTTCCCCTCTTGCCTTCTTTTCCCCTCTTGCCTTCTTTTCCCCTCTTGCCTTCTTTTCCCCTCTTGCCTTCGTTTCCCCTCTTGCCTTCTTTTCCCCTCTTGCCTTCTTTTCCCCTCTTGCCTTCTTTTCCCCTCTTGCCTTCTTTTCCCCCTCTTGCCTTCTTTTCCCCTCTTGCCTTCTTTTCCCCTCTTGCCTTCTTTTCCCCTCTTGCCTTCTTTTCCCCTCTTGCCTTCTTTTCCCCTCTTGCCTTCTTTTCCCCCTCTTGCCTTCTTTTCCCCTCTTGCCTTCTTTTCCCCTCTTGCCTTCTTTTCCCCTCTCTGCCTTCTTTTCCCCTCTTGCCTTCTTTTCCCCTCTTGCCTTCTTTTCCCCTCTTGCCTTCTTTTCCCCTCTTGCCTTCTTTCCCCTCTTGCCTTCTTTTCCCCTCTTGCCTTCTTCTCCCCCTCTTGCCTTCTCTCCCCCTCTTGCCTTCTCTCCCCCTCTTGCCTTCTCTCCCCTCTTGCCTTCTCTCCCCTCTTGCCTTCTCTCCCCTCTAGCCTTCTCTCCCCTCTTGCCTTCTCTCCCCCTCTAGCCTTCTCTCCCCTCTTGCCTTCTCTCCCCTCTTGCCTTCTCTCCCCTCTTGCCTTCTCTCCCCTCTTGCCTTCTCTCCCCTCTTGCCTTCTCTCCCCCCTCTTGCCTTCTCTCCCCTCTTGCCTTCTCTCCCCTCTTGCCTTCTCTCCCCTCTTGCCTTCTCTCCCCCTCTTGCCTTCTCTCCCCTCTTGCCTTCTCTCCCCTCTTGCCTTCTCTCCCCTCTTGCCTTCTCTCCCCTCTTGCCTTCTCTCCCCTCTTGCCTTCTCTCCCCTCTTGCCTTCTCTCCCCTCTTGCCTTCTCTCCCCTCTTGCCTTCTCTCCCCTCTTGCCTTCTCTCCCCTCTTGCCTTCTCTCCCCTCTTGCCTTCTCTCCCCTCTTGCCTTCTCTCCCCTCTTGCCTTCTCTCCCCTCTTGCCTTCTCTCCCCTCTTGCCTTCTCTCCCCCTCTTGCCTTCTCTCCCCTCTTGCCTTCTCTCCCTCTTGCCTTCTCTCCCCTCTTGCCTTCTCTCCCCTCTTGCCTTCTCTCCCCTCTTGCCTTCTCTCCCCTCTTGCCTTCTCTCCCCTCTTGCCTTCTCTCCCCTCTTGCCTTCTCTCCCCTCTTGCCTTCTCTCCCCTCTTGCCTTCTCTCCCCTCTTGCCTTCTCTCCCCTCTTGCCTTCTCTCCCCTCTTGCCTTCTCTCCCCTCTTGCCTTCTCTCCCCTCTTGCCTTCTCTCCCCTCTTGCCTTCTCTCCCCTCTTGCCTTCTCTCCCCCTCTTGCCTTCTCTCCCCTCTTGCCTTCTCTCCCCTCTTGCCTTCTCTCCCCTCTTGCCTTCTCTCCCCTCTTGCCTTCTCTCCCCTCTTGCCTTCTCTCCCCTCTTGCCTTCTCTCCCCTCTTGCCTTCTCTCCCCTCTTGCCTTCTCTCCCCTCTTGCCTTCTCTCCCCTCTTGCCTTCTCTCCCCTCTTGCCTTCTCTCCCCTCTTGCCTTCTCTCCCCTCTTGCCTTCTCTCCCCCTCTTGCCTTCTCTCCCCTCTTGCCTTCTCTCCCCCTCTTGCCTTCTCTCCCCTCTTGCCTTCTCTCCCCTCTTGCCTTCTCTCCCCTCTTGCCTTCTCTCCCCTCTTGCCTTCTCTCCCCTCTTGCCTTCTCTCCCCTCTTGCCTTCTCTCCCCTCTTGCCTTCTCTCCCCTCTGGCCTTCTCTCCCCTCTGGCCTTCTCTCCCCTCTGGCCTTCTCTCCCCTCTGGCCTTCTCTCCCCTCTTGCCTTCTCTCCCCTCTTGCCTTCTCTCCCCTCTTGCCTTCTCTCCCCTCTTGCCTTCTCTCCCCTCTTGCCTTCTCTCCCCTCTTGCCTTCTCTCCCCTCTTGCCCTCTCTGCCTTCTCTCCCCTCTGGCCTTCTCTCCCCTCTTGCCTTCTCTCCCCTCTGGCCTTCTCTCCCCTCTCTGGCCTTCTCTCCCCTCTGGCCTTCTCTCCCCTCTGCCTTATCTCTCCCCCCTTGCCTTATCTCCCCCCTTGCCTTATCTCCCCCCTTGGCCTTATCTCCCCCCTTGCCTTCTCTCCCCCCCTTGCCTTCTCTCCCCCCCTTGCCTTCTCTCCCCCCTTGCCTTCTCTCCCCCCTTGCCTTCTCTCCCCCCTTGCCTTCTCTCCCCCCTTGCCTTCTCTCCCCCCTTGCCTTCTCTCCCCCCTTGCCTTCTCTCCCCCCTTGCCTTCTCTCCCCCCTTGCCTTCTCTCCCCCCCTTGCCTTCTCTCCCCCCTTGCCTTCTCTCCCCCCCTTGCCTTCTCTCCCCCCTTGCCTTCTCTCCCCCCTTGCCTTCTCTCCCCCCTTGCCTTCTCTCCCCCCTTGCCTTCTCTCCCCCCTTGCCTTCTCTCCCCCCTTGCCTTCTCTCCCCCCTTGCCTTCTCTCCCCCCCTTGCCTTCTCTCCCCCCCTTGCCTTCTCTCCCCCCTTGCCTTCTCTCCCCCCTTGCCTTCTCTCCCCCCTTGCCTTCTCTCCCCCCTTGCCTTCTCTCCCCCCTTGCCTTCTCTCCCCCCCTTGCCTTCTCTCCCCCCTTGCCTTCTCTCCCCCCTTGCCTTCTCTCCCCCCTTGCCTTCTCTCCCCCCTTGCCTTCTCTCCCCCCTTGCCTTCTCTCCCCCCTTGCCTTCTCTCCCCCCTTGCCTTCTCTCCCCCCTTGCCTTCTCTCCCCCCTTGCCTTCTCTCCCCCCTTGCCTTCTCTCCCCCCTTGCCTTCTCTCCCCCCTTGCCTTCTCTCCCCCCTTGCCTTCTCTCCCCCCTTGCCTTCCTTGCCTTCTCTCCCCCCTTGCCTTCTCTCCCCCCTTGCCTTCTCTCCCCCCTTGCCTTCTCTCCCCCCTTGCCTTCTCTCCCCCCTTGCCTTCTCTCCCCCCTTGCCTTCTCTCCCCCCTTGCCTTCTCTCCCCCCTTGCCTTCTCTCCCCCCTTGCCTTCTCTCCCCCCTTGCCTTCTCTCCCCCCTTGCCTTCTCTCCCCCCTTGCCTTCTCTCCCCCCTTGCCTTCTCTCCCCCCTTGCCTTCTCTCCCCCCTTGCCTTCTCTCCCCCCTTGCCTTCTCTCCCCCTTGCCTTCTCTCCCCCCTTGCCTTCTCTCCCCCCTTGCCTTCTCTCCCCCCTTGCCTTCTCTCCCCCCTTGCCTTCTCTCCCCCCTTGCCTTCTCTCCCCCCTTGCCTTCTCTCCCCCCTTGCCTTCTCTCCCCCCTTGCCTTCTCTCCCCCCTTGCCTTCTCTCCCCCCTTGCCTTCTCTCCCCCCTTGCCTTCTCTCCCCCCTTGCCTTCTCTCCCCCCCTTGCCTTCCTCTCCCCCCTTGCCTCTCTCTCCCCCCTTGCCTTCTCTCCCCCCTTGCCTTCTCTCCCCCCCTTGCCTTCTCTCCCCCCTTGCCTTCTCTCCCCCTTGCCTTCTCTCCCCCCTTGCCTTCTCTCCCCCCTTGCCTTCTCTCCCCCTTGCCTTCTCTCCCCCCCTTGCCTTCTCTCCCCCTTGCCTTCTCTCCCCCCTTGCCTTCTCTCCCCCCTTGCCTTCTCTCCCCCCTTGCCTTCTCTCCCCCCTTGCCTTCTCTCCCCCCTTGCCTTCTCTCTCCCCCCTTGCCTTCTCTCCCCCCTTGCCTTCTCTCCCCCCTTGCCTTCTCTCCCCCCTTGCCTTCTCTCCCCCCTTGCCTTCTCTCCCCCCTTGCCTTCTCTCCCCCCTTGCCTTCTCTCCCCCCTTGCCTTCTCTCCCCCCTTGCCTTCTCTCCCCCCTTGCCTTCTCTCCCCCCTTGCCTTCTCTCCCCCCCTTGCCTTCTCTCCCCCCTTGCCTTCTCTCCCCCCTTGCCTTCTCTCCCCCCTTGCCTTCTCTCCCCCTTGCCTTCTCTCCCCCCTTGCCTTCTCTCCCCCCTTGCCTTCTCTCCCCCCTTGCCTTCTCTCCCCCCTTGCCTTCTCTCCCCCCTTGCCTTCTCTCCCCCCTTGCTCTTCTCTCCCCCCTTGCCTTCTCTCCCCCCTTGCCTTCTCTCCCCCCTTGCCTTCTCTCCCCCCTTGCCTTCTCTCCCCCCTTGCCTTCTCTCCCCCCTTGCCTTCTCTCCCCCCTTGCCTTCTCTCCCCCCTTGCCTTCTCTCCCCCCTTGCCTTCTCTCCCCCCTTGCCTTCTCTCCCCCCTTGCCTTCTCTCCCCCCTTGCCTTCTCTCCCCCTTGCCTTCTCTCCCCCCTTGCCTTCTCTCCCCCTTGCCTTCTCTCCCCCCTTGCCTTCTCTCCCCCCTTGCCTTCTCTCCCCCCTTGCCTTCTCTCCCCCCTTGCCTTCTCTCCCCCCTTGCCTTCTCTCCCCCCTTGCCTTCTCTCCCCCCTTGCCTTCTCTCCCCCCTTGCCTTCTCTCCCCCCTTGCCTTCTCTTCCCCCCTTGCCTTCTCTCCCCCCTTGCCTTCTCTCCCCCCTTGCCTTCTCTCCCCCCTTGCCTTCTCTCCCCCCTTGCTTCTCTCCCCCCTTGCCTTCTCTCTCCCCCCTTGCCTTCTCTCCCCCCTTGCCTTCTCTCCCCCCTTGCCTTCTCTCCCCCCTTGCCTTCTCTCCCCCCCTTGCCTCTCTCCCGCCCTTGCCTTCTCTCCCCCCCTTGCCTTCTCTCCCCCCTTGCCTTCTCTCCCCCCCTTGCCTTCTCTCCCCCCTTGCCTTCTCTCCCCCCTTGCCTTCTCTCCCCCCTTGCCTTCTCTCCCCCCTTGCCTTCTCTCCCCCCCTTGCCTTCTCTCCTCTCCCCCCTTGCCTTCTCTCCCCCCTTGCCTTCTCTCCCCCCTTGCCTTCTCTCCCCCCTTGCCTTCTCTCCCCCCTTGCCTTCTCTCCCCCCTTGCCTTCTCTCCCCCCTTGCCTTCTCTCCCCCCTTGCCTTCTCTCCCCCCTTGCCTTCTCTCCCCCCTTGCCTTCTCTCCCCCCTTGCCTTCTCTCCCCCCTTGCCTTCTCTCCCCCCTTGCCTTCTCTCCCCCTTGCCTTCTCTCCCCCCTTGCCTTCTCTCCCCCCTTGCCTTCTCTCCCCCCTTGCCTTCTCTCCCCCCTTGCCTTCTCTCCCCCCTTGCCTTCTCTCCCCCCTTGCCTTCTCTCCCCCCTTGCCTTCTCTCCCCTCTTGCCTTCTCTCCCCTCTTGCCTTCTCTCCCCTCTTGCCTTCTCTCCCCTCTTGCCTTCTCTCCCCTCTTGCCTTCTCTCCCCTCTTGCCTTCTCTCCCCTCTTGCCTTCTCTCCCCTCTTGCCTTCTCTCCCCTCTTGCCTTCTCTCCCCTCTTGCCTTCTCTCCCCTCTTGCCTTCTCTCCCCTCTTGCCTTCTCTCCCCTCTTGCCTTCTCTCCCCTCTTGCCTTCTCTCCCCTCTTGCCTTCTCTCCCCTCTTGCCTTCTCTGCCCTCTTGCCTTCTCTGCCTCCTTGCCTTCTCTGCCCCCTTGCCTTCTCTGCCTCCTTGCCGTCTTTGCCGTCTTTGCCGTCTTTGCCTTCTTTGCCTTCTCTGGTCTCCGCCTCGGCGTTTGAGACAGTCTGTCCTCTCTCTCCCTCTCTTCTTCTTCTTCTTCTTCTTCCTTCCTCCCTGTGCGCGCCTGAAGGCCGACCCACGCGTTCGCACACGTAGCCGGTGACGGGGTAACCCGTAATTCCCCACCCTGGGTAGACAAGTAAGGCACGCACGTACCCCCTGCTGAAGGCCAGGCCCAGGGAGGGGTGATTGCCTGAGCTGATACCTTCGGACCATGCCGATTGGTCCCTCCATCTGTTTCTCGGGAGGTGTGACCTGAGGTGTAAACATTCACCTAAGGCGGGAGTGCTCTCTGAGAGGGTCCCAATAAGGAAGGAGCGCGCCATCGGAGACGCTGGCAATCATGGGGGATTCCTCCGCAATAAATTTCTCTTCTTCTCTCTCGACTTCTGCCCACAAACGGAAACATGACCAGCCCCCAGTGACAAAAGTACTACCGCCTACCCCACAGTTCCTCGTCATTTCTCGATCTGAGGACGGAAAGGATTTTTCCTCTGTCAACCCTTTCGTTATCCAGAAGGGTGTAGATCCCATAGCCGATACTGTTAAGTCTTGTACGAGGTTGCGTAATGGTACCTTGTTACTAGAAACTGAGAGCGCTTTTCAGGCACAGAAACTGCTTCGGGCCACACTACTGTCCACGTTCCCTGTCTGGGTGGAGGCTCACCGAACTTTGAATTCGTCTCATGGTTTGGTCTATACTAGAGCCCTCGACGGATTGACTGACGAGGAGATTCAATCTTTCCTCGCTGAGCAGGGCGTGACGGCTGTCCATAGGGTCATGAAAAAGGTCAACAATGACCTTGTACCGACCCGGAAACTTTTCTTGATCTTTGATAGTGTTAAGCTGCCATCACGCATCAAGGCGGGCTACGAGGTTATTTCTGTTCGCCCCTATGTCCCGACACCTACGCGCTGCTACCAGTGTCAGCGATTCAATCACACTCGACAGTCTTGTTCCAATGCGGCTAAATGTGTCACTTTTGGCAGGGATGCCCATGAGGGTGACTGTCCACCTCCATCTCCTCGTTGTGTGAACTGTCAGGGTGACCATGCAGCATCCT
The DNA here is from genome assembly GCF_021461395.2 of Schistocerca americana. Lineage (NCBI taxonomy): Eukaryota > Metazoa > Arthropoda > Insecta > Orthoptera > Acrididae > Schistocerca > Schistocerca americana. The sequence continues at coordinate 350,545,088 of NC_060121.1, read as the reverse complement.
CCCGCGACTGTCCCGTCTATATGGACGAACGCTGTATCCAAGAAATTCGGGTCAAAGAGAAAGTGTCCACCTCGGCTGCTCGCAAGCTATTGGCTAGTAGGAAGCCCACGCTGCTCCCAGCGGGGAAATACAGTACTGTCCTCGCCTCTCCTCGGACTACCATGGAGGTGGCAACCCAGACATGTAATCTGACCTTCAGCACCACGGTCGTCCGTTCGGCCAGTGCTAAGATCGCACGGTTGACGTCTCCTCTTCCTCCCATCACCCCACAGACACCAGCCCCTTCATCAGCTTCTGCTAAGACGAAGACCCAGTAGTCAGATGCACGGGCCTTCAAGAAGGAACCGTCCCGTGCAGACTTCCTACGTACCTCGACCTCCCAGCCATCGACCGGTACTTCCACCAAACGACCTTCCAAGAAGGCTCATAGGAAGCACAGTTCTCCTTCTCCGCCACGGCGCATTTCTTCTCCTGCGCCACCCAGCGGTTGCCGCCCCAGGCCGTCATCCGTTTCGCCTGGCCGCACCGCTGGTAGCCGAACATCTGGCCGTTCACCGGCGGAGGAAGCTCCCCCTCCCGGCCATCTTACCCAGATGGCCGATGAACCTATAGAACCAATGGACGATGACTGTCCGCCTACTGATAGCGGCGGCAGTGCTCGCTCGAAGCCAGGCCCTCAGCGGCCTTCGAGGTGACCCCTTCTTTCATCTTCCTTTTCTTCTTACGATGGCACTTATTCACTGGAATATTCGCAGCATTCGCTCCAACCGAGAGGACTTGAAGTTGCTGCTCCGCTTGCACCGTCCGCTTGTCGTAGCCCTCCAGGAAACGAAGCTACGCCCATGCGATCAAATTGCCTTGGCACACTACACCTCTGTGCGTTTTGACCTACTCCTTGTGGTAGGTATCGCGGCTCATGGAGGGGTTATGTTGCTGGTCCGGGATGATATTTACTACGATCCCATCACGTTGCACACCGGCCTGCAGGCAGTTGCCATCCGAATTACTCTCCCCACTTTTACATTTTCCATTTGTACCGTTTACACTCCATCGTTGTCTGCCGTTACCAGGGCAGACATGATGCAACTTATTGCTCAGCTACCTGCACCATTTTTGTTAACTGGAGACTTCAATGCCCACCATCCCCTTTGGAGCTTTCCAGCATCCTGCCCGAGGAGCTCCCTGTTAGCAGACCTTTTCAACCAGCTCAATCTTGTCTGCCTCAATACTGGCGACCCTACTTTTCTTTCGGACACATCTCACACCTATTCCCATTTAGACCTCTCTATATGTACTCCCCAACTTGCACGCCGGTTTGAGTGGTATACACTTTCTGATACATATTAGAGCGACCACTTCCCGTGTGTTATCCATCTCCTGCAGCATACCCCCTCTCCGTGCTCATCTAGTTGGACCATCTCCAAAGCAGACTGGGGATCTTCTCTTCCAGGGCGACCTTTCAGGATCAAATCTTCACAAGCTGCGATCGTCAGGTCGCACACCTCACGGAAGTCATTCTCACTGCTGCTGAATATTCCATCCCTCACCCTACTTCTTCTCCACGTCGCGTACCGGTCCCCTGGTGGACCGCAGCATGTAGAGATGCTTTACGTGCTCGTCGACGTGCTTTACGCACCTTTAAACGTCACCCTACAGTGGCGAATTGTATCAATTATAAACGATTACGTGCACAGTGTCGTCGTATTATTAAAGAAACCAAGAAAGCCAGCTGGGCTGCTTTCACAAGCACCTTCAACAATTTTACTCCTTCTGTTGTCTGGGGTAGCCTGCGCCGGCTATTTGGCACTAAGGTCCACTCACCAGTTTCTGGCTTGACGGTCGCGAATGACGTCCATGTGGCCCCTGAGGCTGTCTCCAATGCCTTCGGCCGCTTTTTCGCAGAGGTTTCGAGCTCCGCTCATTACCACCCTGCATTCCTCCCCCGCAAACAGGCAGAGAAGGCCAGGCCACCTAACTTCCGCTCCTCGAATCGTGATAGTTATAATGCCCCATTCACCATGAGGGAACTCGAAAACGCACTTGGCCGATCACGGTCCTCCGCTACAGGGCCTGATTCTATTCATATTCAGATGCTGAAGAACCTTATCCTGCGGGTAAAGGTTTCCTTCTTCGTACTTATAATCGCATTTGGATTGAGGGACATGTTCCCGCATGCTGGCGCGAGTCTATTGTTGTACCGATTCCTAAGCCGGGGAAGGACAAGCACTTGCCTTCCAGTTATCGACCCATCTCGCTTACTAGCTGTCTCTGTAAAGTGATGGAGCGAATGGTTAACTCCCGTTTGGTTTGGCTGCTCGAGTTTCGACGCCTACTTACCAGTGTACAATGTGGATTTCGTAGGCGCCGCTCTACTGTTGATCATCTGGTTACTTTGTCGACCTTAATTATGAATAACTTCTTGCGGAAGCGCCCGACCGCGGCTGTGTTCTTTGATTTGGAGAAGGCTTACGACACCTGTTGGAGGGCGGGCATTCTCCGCAACATGCATACATGGGGCCTTCGCGGTCGCCTCCCTCTTTTTATTCGTTCCTTTTTAATGGATCGATAGTTCAGGGTACGTGGGTTCTGTCCTGTCGGACACCTTTCGCCAGGAGAATGGCGTGCCTCAGGGCTCAGTTTTGAGCATCGCTCTCTTCGCCATAGCGATCAATCCAATAATGGATTGCCTCCCAGCTGATGTATCAGGCTCCCTTTTCGTGGACGATTTTACCATCTATTGCAGCGCGCAGCGTACATGTTTCCTGGAGCGCTGTCTTCAGCGTTCTCCTGACCGTCTTTACTCCTGGAGTGTCGCCAATGGCTTCCGTTTTTCTGCCGAGAAGACGGTCTGTATTAACTTCTGGCGCTACAAAGAGTTTCTCCCACCGTCCTTAAGACTCGGTCCCGTTGCTCTCCCATTCGTGGAGACAACAAAATTTTTAGGTCTTACATTTGACAGGAAACTTAGCTGGTCTCCACATGTCTTATTTGGCTGCCCTTTGTACCCGTTCACTAAATGTCCTCCGTGTTCTCAGTGGTATGTCGTGGGGAGCGGATCGAACCGTCCTACTTCGCCTATATCGGTCAATCGTCCGCTCCAAGCTGGATTATGGGAGCTTCGTATACTCCTCTGCACGGCCATCCATCTTACGCCGCCTCAACTCCATACAACATCGGGGTTTACGACTTGCGATCGGAGCGTTTTATACTAGTCCTGCCGAGAGTCTTCATGCTGACGCTGGTGAATTGCCACTCCCCCACCGGCGCGATATGCTGCTTTGTCGGTATGCCTGTCGGCTACTGGCAATGCCCGACCACCCGTCTTATCGTTCCTATTTTGACGACTCTCTCGACCGTCAATACGGGTTGTATGTCTCTGCCCTGCTACCCCATGGAGTTTGCTTTCGTCGCCTCCTTCAACACCTTAATTTTTCACTCCCTGCAACCTTTCGAGTGGGCGAGAGCCACACGCCACCTTGGCTCCAGGCTCAGGTTCGCGTTCACCTTGACCTCAGCTCGCTCCCAAAGGAGGTTACCCCCGGTTCAGTCTACCACTCCCGTTTTGTCGAACTTCGTTCGAAGTTCATTAATATGACCTTCATTTATACAGATGGCTCTAAGACCAATGATGGGGTCGGTTGTTCTTTTACTGTCGGGGCACAAAGTTTCAAATACCGGCTCCATGGCCATTGCTCGGTCTTCACAGCTGAGCTCTTTGCCCTCTACCAGGCTGTTCATTACATCTGCCGCCACCGACATTCTGCATATGTCATCTGCTCCGATTCCCTGAGCGCCATCCAGAGCCTCAGTGATCCGTACCCGGTTCACCCTTTGGTGCACCGGATCCAACGCTCTCTTCAGCAGCTGGTGGACGTCGGTTCTCCGGTTAGCTTTATGTGGGTTCCTGGCCATGTCGGTATCCCTGGGAACGAAGCTGCAGATGCCGCAGCCAAGGCTGCGGTCCTCCAGCCTCGGACAGCTTCTTGTTGTGTCCCCTCGTCAGATTGTAGCAGGGTTATTTGTCGGCGCATTTTATCGCTGTGGCATGCCGATTGGGCTGCACTTACAGACAACAAGCTTCGGGCCTTGAAACCTCTTCCCGCGGCTTGGACGTCCTCCTCACGCCCTTCTCGGCGGGAGGAGGTAGTTTTGGCCCGGCTACGAATTGGACACTGCCGGTTCAGCCATCGCCATCTGCTGACGGCTGCGCCGGCGCCGTTCTGCCCATGTGGGCAGTTGTTGACGGTCCGCCACATTTTAACGTCCTGTCCGGATTTTAACACACTGCGTCTTGATCTTGGCCTGCCATGTACTCTAGATGCCATTTTAGCGGATGACCCACGAGCAGCTGCTCGCGTTCTTCATTTTATCAACTTGACAACCCTCTCTAAGGACATTTGATTATGCTGTTTTTTTTTTAATCCTATGCCTGTCAGTCTGTCTGTTATCGTGTTTTCCGTTTCGTTGCTGTTTTAAACTTGTGACTCGCGGTGCATTCCTAACGGAGTCTGGGCGCTATGGCCGTTGAAGTTGTGCGCCCTAAAACCACAAAAAAACACTCATTCTACATACCAATTTCTCCCACTAATTTCAGAAATTCTGATGCAATGTTATCTGTCCCTTCTGCCTTAACTGATCATAAATCCTCCAAAGCTCTCTTAAATTCTGACTCTAATACTGAATCCCATGTCTCTTCTAAATCGACTGGTGTTTCTTTTTCTATCACGTCAGACAAATCTTCCCCCACGTAGAGGCCTTCAGTGTACTCTTTCCACCTATCCGCTCTCGGCTCTGCATTTAACAGTGGAATTCCCGTTGGGCTCTTAATGTTGCCACCCTTGCTTTTAATTTCACCAAAGGATGTTTTGAGTTTCCTATATGCTGAGTCAGTCCTTCCGACAAGCATTTCTTTTTCGATTTTTCACATTTTTCGTGCAGCCATTTCGTCTTAGCTTCCCTGTACTTCCTATTTATTTCACTCCTCAGCGACTTGAATTTCTGTATTTCCGTGAACATTTTTGTACTCCTTTCTTTCATCGATCAACTGAATTATTTCTCCTATTACCTTTGGTTTCTTCTCCGTTGTCTTCTTTGTACCTTATGTTTGTCTTTCCACCGTCTGTGATTGCCCTTTTTAGATATGTCCATTCTTCTTCAGCTGTACTACCTACCGATCTATTCCTTACTGCTGTATCTATTGTCTTAGAGAACTTAAAGCGTACCTCGTCATTCCTTAGTACTTCCGTATCCCACTTCTCTGCGCATTGATTCTTCCTGACTAATCTCTTAAACTTCAGCCTACTCTTCATCATTACTACGTTATGACCTGACTCTGTATCTGCTCCTGGGTACGCCTTACAATCCAGTATCTGATTTCGGAATTTCTGTCTGACTATGATGTAATCTAACTGAAACATTTCCGTATTACCCGCCGTTTTGCAAGTATACCTCCTAGTCATGTGATTCTTGAACAGAATATTCGCTATTACTGGCTGAAATGTATTACCGAACTCAATTAGTCTTTCTCCTCTCTCATTCCTTGTCCTAACCCATATTCGCCTGTAACCTTTTCTTCTATTCGTTCCCCTCAACCGAATTCCAGTCCCCCATAATTTATTTTCATCTCCCTTGACGTACTGTATTACCTTTTCATTATCCTCATACTTTCTCTATCTTTTCATCCTCAGCTTGCAACGTCGTCATGTATACCTGTACTATCTTTGTCGGTGTTGGTTAGCTGTCGATTCTGATAAGTACAACAGTCACTGAACTGTTCACGGTAATACATTCTTTGCCCTACCTTCCTATTCATACCATTTACACCATTTTCTGCCGCTGTTGGTATAACCCTGTACTCATCTGACCAGAAATCCTTGCGTTCTTTCCTTTTCACTTCACTGGCACCAATTATATCTAGATTGAGCTTTTGCTTTTCCCTTCTCAGATTTTCTTTCTTCTGTACCACGTTCAAGCATCTGGCATTGCACGCCCTGACTAGTAGACATTTATCCTTTCGTATGTTATTCAATATTTTTTCCACAGACACCTCCCCTTTGGCGGTCCCCTCCCGAAGGTCCGAATGGGGCTACTCCTGAGTACTTTTCCGATGGAGAGATCATCATGATTATTTCTCAATTAGAGGCCACATGTCCTATGGGTACACATTGTCTTTTGCGCCTTTAAGGGCAGTTTTCCACCCCAAGGACAAGAGTGCCCTGAGCCTCTGTCGGTCCTCTGACAATGCTGTTGGCAGAATGAGGGTGACTTCCTATGTTGGAAGTCTTCAGCCACCAATGCTGATTATTAATCAAAATTTAAGTGGGACGGATTTCGAACCCGGGACCGATGTCGTTTTGGCTACGAATCAAAGACGCTCTACCTAGACCACAATAACGTAAGATGCTGAAGACTGCTCACAAGACCTTACTCGAATTTTTGTTCAAACTACAGCTTTCAAGGACAGCTTCGTCGCTGACTTATTCACCGTCCGAACAGAAACAACTGGTAATCCGAAGCTTCTTAGTACCATTTCTGCTCCGGTCTTCGTGACGGTTTTTGTGGTTTCATGGTCTCACTAATTTAATTCCAGATGAGTATCACATCAATTAATCGGCAAAGCCGCTGTAAAATGCTTATTCAACCCCCAGGAAAAAATGTGGGTGGTAATTGTATTATTAACGGTATTAGACGTAATTTGTATATACCCCATCACTGCGAAATTTCTGTACTTGGTAATAAGCTGAAAGGCATACATTTGATAATAGAATTACTAGCTGCTCTTACACATATCCAAAAGCGCTAATCCATTAAAAATAAACCTCAGTGTTATGACTTACCTAACATCGTACCCCTATCTTGATGATAACTTATCTACCATATTCACAACACCTGTACCCTCAAAAAATTGTATGAAATATTTTATCTTGGGCTGCCCCAACAAACTTAACTTCATTTCTCCTTTCTGATAGTCTTACCAGACATTTCCCTAAATTCGCTTCCTCATAAGGGCATACTGTTTGTGTTTTCCTCATCTACTGTCTGTGGTACCTCTTTATTTAGCACATGTTTAATATCCTTCTGTAGCGTTTGTTATCGTTCTGTACCGATTTCATCGGTGTAAGACTTCCCCTCCCCCACACTGTCCTGTTACAAGCCCACAACTCCAGCAACTCCGCAAACTAGCCCAGGTATTACTACGAATAGATTTACCACAATAAGCGCTCTTCCCATGAGTAACTTTGATCTTGTGTAGTGACAAAACTCATACATCTACCGTCTTCTCAATTACTGATGTTGATATTTAATAGTTCCATTGCTTACGGTGCTTACGGAATCGTGGGAACGCAGTCGTATGATTGAGAATTAGAGTAAATTTGCCTCAAGTTGCAAATAATGATCAATTTTATAACATGATCGATTTATTGGCTTCTAGCCTCCTCTTCAGATGTACTAAACACGTATCTGTTACTTGCTGTTCAGCGTGAAATTACTTTGTGACCCTCTAAGCTGACTGGTGGCGGGTAAATAAGATAATCGATCCTCCTGGTTTGGATAGAACCATTTCAAGAATGTGTGCTTCCTATCTTGACGGGGTATGTTCCCCTTTCCAACTGCACAGTTCGTGTAACGGTAAGAGTGTGCGTCTTAAATACCCACGTACAACATAATTTTGTAACCTTATTTCTCTACTGTTAGTTACGCCGGTGTTTAGGACAGGTGGGTCTAATCAGACATTTAGCATGTAGAATAACGTGGAGAACATAGCAGGCGCTTGTGTACATTTGTTACAGGCTGTGGTTCCTGTGTTGTTGCAGTTTCTAACGTGTTAGAAGTTGAGCAAATTGTAATACTTCCTCGTTAGTTCTTTATTTTAACTCGTTGCGTTTTTCTCTTATGTGTGTGTAATACTTTTAACTAATTATATCCAAATACATGCATAAAAAAAGATAATACAGTGCATAGTTTATTCAGCATAATAGTTCCCGGTTGGTTTTAGTAACCTTCGTTCACTCATTCCCCCCACACAATGTTTTAAAATACCTAATTTTAGCCTAAGACTGTCTATCCCGTGTAGCATTGAATTGTATCAATGTTCACCTGTCATGGACGGAACGTCATACAAATATGGTGTCCTCAGGTGACAAAATACCATTTAGTAGATAGGGGCCGTAGCGTTTAACGTGGAATTATTAGATTGATTTCCACAATATTTGAGTAATGGAACTCCACCATAGTATAACCTAATCTTCAACGCTATCAGATGATACTCAACATACGTAAAACTGCATAATAATATTTTATAAAATAATACTTTTACTTACGAGCACATGAAATTGTAGTTTTATGTACGTTTTGATTTTAATATTAATCTCGCAGATGGAAGAGATGAAGGAAGCTGTTACCACATAATCACCAAGTAGTGTAATTGTATTATGTATGGCCGCGCAGTATTAGCCAAGCGGTCTCAGGGGCTGCAGTCATGGGCTGTGCGGCTGGTCCCGGCGGAGATTAGAGTCCTCCCTCGGGCATGGGTGTGTGTTTTTGTCCTTAGGATAATTTAGGTTAAATAGTGTGTGTAAGCTTAGGGACTGATGACCTTAGCAGTTAAGTCCCATAAGATTTCACACACTTTTGAACATGTCTTTGTTTTATGTATGTACTTGATCATAATTCGTAAATGTGAATAGGTACCTCCACAGATTAAGCTAGCAGCCTCGAAATCGGTCATGTTACAATAAAAGTGAAGATCATTCGTTGCAGTCTTAGGCAAATTCATTCTCAGTTTCAATCACTGATGTAGAAGTTCAGCATTTCCATCTTCGGTTCTCACCTCAAAGCCTGTTTGAGGTAGGTTGTCCAGTCCATTCGATATTTCTTGTACGTTTTGATCACTATCCACCACAATCTCGATTGCGAAACTGATCACAGGTATTTATTCTCTACAGACTATGCACCGAAATACGAGGAGCATTCAATAAATAATGCAACGCATTTTTTTTCGGCCAGTTTCTGTTGAAAAAAGGTGGAACTCGTTGTGGAACATGGTCGAATATTCCTGCTTCAGCCCCTATAGTTTCATGAAGTTCCGATAGCTGACAGCGCTGTACATAGCCTCCAAAATGGTGTCTGTACTGGAGGTGTGTTCCAGGCATAGAACTGTCGTACAGTTTCTTTTGGCTGAAAACCAGAGCATCGCGGATATTCATAGGCGCTTGCAGAATATTTACAGAGACTGTGAACAAAAGCATGGTGAGTTGGGGGCGAGGCGTCTGTCATCATCGTAACAAGGTCACGCTAACCTGCCCGATCTCCCTCTACCGGCCGGTCGCACACAGCTGTGACTCCTGTAATGTTGGAACTTGAGGACACTCTGATTCGACGTTTGTGTTGTTCTCATTATTTCATCATAGTTCATGAAAGTGGGGAGTTTGGACTGAGCGAAGGTTGGGAATTTGTACGGGGGCTGATAACCAAGCAGTTCAGCGCTCCACAAACCAATCATCATCTGATTCGAGGTGATAAAGGGATCACAAAAACCTCGCTGCACAACTGGACGTCTGTGTTTGTACAGCTGATACACTCGTCCATCACTTGGAGTATTCAAAGGTGTTTGCCCGCTCGGTTGCCCGCCGCCTAACGTAGGACCATAAAGATCAACGGAGGAGCATCTGTGCGGAACTGCTTGCGCTTTACAAAACTAATCATGTCACTTTTTTTTCCTCTCTAGAACATCGTCAATGGCGATAAAACATGGGTTCGTCAGTTCCAACCAGAAAAAGTTCACATCCGACCCCCAGCCGGTAGACTCATGGCGATGGTCTCCAGGGACTCCGAAGAAGTGCGACGGTCAGCTCTGAAGTGTATTGTGCTATCGGAGCGATCTTAAGCTGGTAGGACATGAAGTGATTTCTACAGTAACGGCAGCGTCTCTGCATAGTCCACATTTGCCGCTAATCTCAACGACCTCGTCTGCGTTTCCCGGGTAGCGAGCGGCGCTATCGCTGCGGTTAGAATATCGCGGTGGCGTTACCGTGATGTGTTGCTGCGGTAGCTTGCTGTTAGACCTATCACGCGACCGGAATCTACCCCGGGGCGATAGCGGAAGGTTCTTGTTCCTCTTCCATCGTGATCTCGTGACCAGCTGCTCGCACAACATCCGATGTGTAATTTTATGCACATATTAAATTTTTTAATTATCCTTTACAGCTAAGTTTTTATTTATTTCGACTGCAGGTACTATAATTCATAATTTTCAAGCAACTGAAATCATACCGTACGTAGGATGTTTACGAAGGCTCACAAAAGAAATCACGTGTCCTATTCTTCATAGAAATGGAGAGGGAAGAGTTACAGATAATGTTCAAGATACAGACATTCTCTGCTGTAAGAAACTGCTCTGAACATATTCTGAATGAGCACTGTTTCAGAAATATTTTATGTCTTTGTCGTTACATACCACAGTTCTGACCTGGATGCACATTAGCTTTATCTCTGTGATCTTGTTAATTTTAGTTACTTAATTTTATTTTAGGTTGTTCTAGTTGTTCCTTGTTCAACGTTGCCTTAATGTATCATGAATGAACGTTGCCCTCCTATCTTATCTTTGCTGCTATTGAGTTCACATCACGAGAGCAGCTGTTAGCTGTTTTAATACGTATTTACAATCACACATTTGATATGTTGTTTCAGTGGAACTTGCGATGGGACAAAACGGTGCAACCAAACTCCCTGGTGCCTCCTATGTTTTATTAAATCGTACATTTTAAATCAGTGTGTGTGCTTTTCAGCTGTACCACTTGTTTACTTCCAGTAACATACGCTTAATATGCTATTACTTTTGTTGCTTGTCAATTGTGCGATTCCGTACATCTAGTTAAAAAATGGTTCAAATGGCTCTGAGCACTAAGGGACTTAACATCTGAGGTCATCAGTCCCCTAGAACTTAGAACTACTTAAACCTAACTAACCTAAGGACATCACACATCCATGAACGAGGCAGGATTCGAACCTGCGACCGTAGCGGTCGCGCGGTTCCAGACCGTAGCGCCTAGAACCGCTCGATCCCCCCTGGCCGGCTGTTTTCTTGTATGCTAAGCAAATTATATGTGAGAGACTGTTAAAACTTTGCAAACGTACACATCAAAAAAAGTTTAGCATCACCTCGGTTCCGAGAGTTCCGGAAAATCTACAGAAAATTGGAATAGATATCAACATAAACATCATTCCCACTCTTTTTATTGCTCATGAAAATCACAAATTTTGTACCACCATACAGCGAGACCTTCAGAGGTGGTAGTCCAGATTTCTGTACACACCGGTACCTCTAATACCCAGTAGCACGTCCTCTTGCATTGATGCGTTCCTGTATTCGTCGTGGCATACTATCCACAAGTTCATCGAGGCACTGTTGGTCCAGATTGTACCGCTCCTTAACGGCGATTCGACGTAGATCCTTCAGAGTGGTTGGCGGGGGAGGGGGGACACGTCGTCCATAAACAGCCCTTTTCAGTCCATCCCAGGAATGATCAATAGGGTTCATGTCTGGAGGACATGCTGGTCACTCTAATAAAACGATGTCTTTATCCTGAAGGCGGTTATTTACAAGATGTGCACGATGGGGGAGTGAATTGTCATCCATAAAGAAGAATTCGTCGCCAATACGCAGCCGGTATGCTTGAAGTATCGGTCGGAGAATGGCATTCACGTATCGTACAGCCGTTACAGCGCCTTCCATGACCACCAGCGGCGTACGTCGGCCCCACATAATGCCGCCCCCAAAGAGCAGGGAACCTCCACCTTGCTGCATTCTCTGGACAGTGTGTCTAAGGCGTTCAGCCTGGCCGGGTTGCCTCCAGACACATCTCTGACGATCTGGTTGAAGGCATATGCGACACTAATCGGTGAAGAGAACGTGATGCGAATCCTGAGCGGTCCATTCGGCATGTTGTTGCGGCCCTCTGTACCGCGCTGCATGGACCTCGCCATGGACATTGGGAATGAATTTGCACACCATGCAGCCTATTGCGTACAGTTTGAGTCGCAACACGACGTCCTGTGGCTGCACGAAAAGCATTATTCAATATGGTGGCATTGTTGTCAGGGTTCCTCCGAGCCATAATCCGTAGGTAGCGGTCATCCACTGCAGGATTAGCCCTTGGGCGGCCTGAGTGAGGCATGTCATTGGCAGTTCCTGTATCTCCTCCATGTCCGAACAACATCGCTTTGGTTCACTCAGAGACGCCTGGAGACTTCCCTTGTTGAGAGCCCTTCCTGGCACAAAGTAACAATACGGACGCGATCTAACCGCGGTATTGACCGTCTAGGCATGGTTTAACTACATACAACACGAGCAGTGTACCTCCTTCCTGTACACTTCTTTTACATGTTATTTGCATTGTTTATCCACTTTGAACAAAACACACACACACACACACACACACACACACACACACACACACTTTACCAATGAGTGGAACTGATCGGCTGTCGGACCCCCTCCGTCTAACAGGCGCTGGTCACGCATGGTTGTTTACACCTTTGGTCGGGTTTAGTGACATTTCTGAACAGTCAGAGGGATGTGCCTGTGATGCAACATCCCCAGTCAATGTCTATCTTCAGGAGTTCTGGGAACCAGGGTCATACAAAACTTTTTTGACATGTGTATTATCTCCATACTGCTAGTGTGACAGTTTTTTAAAGCTGTCTCCTAGTATTTGACTGCCTCCATTCGTCATCCACCTGCTAGCTGGAAAACATGGGTGATACAGTATAGATGAGCTAATGTAGCTGAATTTGAGGTCACATGTCTGAGTGACCATATCATTCATGAAGCGAGGGGTAACAAGAACAGAACTATAGGTGCCAGACGGGAGAACGCAAGGTATGCGACTAACCAATACTTGAGCTACCGGGGAAGGCACTATTTCCATTACCCGAATCTCTTGGACAGCCCACTCATCAAGGTACACGGGGCCATTCCGAGAGGAATGACCGCCATTGCAGTTGATACAGCGGGGAGGAGATAGACAATCGCCCTCATGCGGCTCCCTACCACAGGTTACACATTTGGCTGCGTGTCCACAAAACTTTCTAGTGTGGTTGAAACGATGACACTGGTAGCAGCGCATCATGTTCAGAATGTATGGCCGGACTGTGATAATTTCGTTGCCTGCTTTGATCTTGGACGGAAGCTCCACTCTATCAAGGGTGAGAATAATTGCATTAAGGAGGAATCTAAATTTTTCATCACCCTGTTACCTCCCCCTCACTTATCGACCTTAATGACAGTGAAAAATTAAACCGCGTGCACCTAATGGAAATTTGGGAAAAGCAATCGTCACCGAAGTTAATTTGTCGGTAAAGAGGGAGGAAAGGGTTACATCCAAATGAAAGGAAAAATGCAAACGAAATTGGTGAAAATTAATTTTGAGAAACGGGTAAAATTAATAAAGAAAGTAAATTTGCGGTCGTTACGTTAACAATTAACTAGCGATAATTAGATATTTGAGATTTGGGGAAAATTACGGTCGCCAGTCATATGGACAATTACTATAGTATGTAATGGTCGCCTAGTCGTAGATATTGCTATACTCGCACTATTTCACTCCCATTTACGGAGCTTGTTAGCACTTGATGTTAGGTTGGCGCCATTAAAATGCATTGTGGTAATCGCTGCTGCTTGCTGGATCGCTGTTGTGTCTCGATGCTGATGCTGGCTCTAAATCTGGTTGTCTAGGGATAAAATGAAGAGGTCCCGTGTTTTTGATGTGCTTTTGATGATAAACATGTTATTTGCATTGTTTATCCACCTTGAACAAAACACACACACACACACACACACACACACACACACACACACACACACACACACACACACACACACACACACTTTACCAAAGTGACATTCCGACTGCGCCCTCAACCCTTCTTGCTGCTTGTATTTATAACCTTGTCAAAGAACTATTAAAAAGATATATAGTTTATAAGTCACATGTACATCTGTTATCGTAATTTGTGCAGAAGAGTTATTAATTTATATCAAGAGACATAATTTAACAGGTTATTAAAATGACACAGATTTGTTAACTTGACAGAATAATTCTTTGTTACAAAAAGGCCGTTTTTTAGAAGTTTGTTAATTGACTTTTCTAATTTGCATAAATAAGTAAATAACATGAATTATTAAGAATTACATTGGTTTTGTCTGAAATAGGATTGTTTACATGAATGCTGAATGAAAACGGACCTAGAGAACAAATAGGTTTCACTGGGTGATTTTTATTTAAGGAGATCCAAAATATGTAAGTTGGCCACTATTTTTCGTGCTTCATATTAATTATTAAAGATAAACTTAGTGTTTTTCCATGATGACATTTGCTGTATCAGTGATCAAGTGATATTAACTTTTGTGTGGGTCAGTTATTCAGTATAATTTAATGGGTTCACTGTTTATGGATCATTGTTAACATACACAATAACTTTTCTATAATCATAAATACTCGTTAAACTGGTTGAATTTGGAGGGTATCGCATACTTCGGTAAAGTAAAGCCTTTAATAGGTTCCATTACAAGTAACTGAAAAAGGATATTGCACATATAATTAGCACTAAAAGCATGGCAACTGAAGGTTGACACGTGTTGTGTGAAAACTGAATGTTTGTCAGAAATAATAAATTTCGCTACACTCTGACTTAATTTAGCAGAAGAATGAATAAAACTGGAAAATTGAAAGTTAATTTAGTCACTGTAATTAATAGTGAACTTTGTTTCTGAACCACTACGAAATTCAATAAAATAAGATTAGTCTTGGGCTACCTCAACAATCATTTCAAAAGCTACTTGAATCTACGCAATTTAGAAGTAAGAGATTTATCTTTGAACTCGAATCAAATGATTCTGAACAATTAACAATAGTAAAATTTAGTACATACTAAGCTGAGCTGCAGTCACAGGTAAGCTAAAATATGCTAACAAAGCTCGCACTCTTAGCTTGTGCTTGTGTAATGTAAGTATTGTAGCCAGCTATGAATACCTTAACTGAACTTTGAAATTAAAGCAGTGAAAAGGAATGATATTACTGTAATGCTGGCGTTTGAATTTCAACGACACTCGGGTTCATTCCAGAAAAGGAAGGGACCCTGCTTGGTAATGCAATTGGGACAATGAGCAACAAAGGTTCATGCAACGTTTCTGTAATTTAGTGAAAAAATTTAACAGTTTGAAAAGCTGTGGTCTGCCATACAGTTCTAAAACTTTACGTACTTCCAGTCTTCCTTGTTGGTTGATTGAAGGTTTGAAGTCGTCGATCGAGGAGGTGGCGACAGTCACTCATTGTCGGCCGTCGCTGTTGCAGAAGGTGGATGTTGGCGCGCCTACTTCACACGGTCACCAGGCGAAACGGGCTCTTGATGTGCGCCAGCTAATGCTTCGCGTCCGCGACACCGTGTCAGAAACTATTATAGCAAGTCGAGCGCAATTACATGCTGCCAAACCCCGAAAGCGCGGCAACTCGCGGGAGCGTCACTCAACACACCTGCTCCACGGCCCTACTCCAGCCAGACTCTCTCTGCCCGCGTTCCATGCGGCAGAGTTAACACTCCCAAAGATCCTAAACACTTTGGTTATCCACACGACCTATCGATGTATTCGTTCGATAGCATAGTTTTCCCTAGGCAAGACCCAGCGTAAAAGTACAAATAATATTTACAAAACAATCCAATTATACATCGACATAAATGCATGCATATATATATATAAAGACACCGAAATGTCATATCTTCAAGTAACAAAATAAGGAACAAATTTATAGCACAATAGATGAAAATAGGATGATATGCATTTCTGGCGTTACGACCCGATAGATGGCACTGACACCCTGATCAGAGAAGTAAGATTTGATTTCGGCCTCAGACCGTCGAACACCTTAACTTACATCACCCCACGGGAAGAATTCAAAGTTCTAAGGACCTCGACATCAACAGGGTAACCGTGCAGAAGCAAAGCAGCAAGCAGTAGTCGTGCTTGAGAATCAGTAGTAGTCTCCAAAAACAACGTACCCTTCTATAAACGAGAGCAGGATTTCACAAGGCGGCAATTGCATCAACACATTTCTGAATAATAAACGGATTTACTGTGGCGAAGGACTGACTAGTAAGTGAGACCACGAGGAGCGGTAGTGTAGCATTAAGGGTCTCTGAATCGTTAGCCTCATTGCGTTTCGTAGACATTGATTGTGAAGATGATTGGCACATTGCGAGAAAATCCCCAATGACTGCCAGTGTCTCAGATGGCCCGCTCCTTCCAACTGGGGGCCCCCATCATAAGGGCGGGTGCACCCTCATTAGGTGATAGTTCACACCTCAG
This sequence comes from Schistocerca americana, assembly GCF_021461395.2. Lineage (NCBI taxonomy): Eukaryota > Metazoa > Arthropoda > Insecta > Orthoptera > Acrididae > Schistocerca > Schistocerca americana. Next base: position 350,528,725 of record NC_060121.1, on the reverse strand, counting down.
GGCACACCTCCCAAACCCTTGAGAGAGGGACCAATCTTCCATTTGGGAAGGTTGCAGCTCGGGCAGTCAACCCTCCATGGGCCTGCCCTGTTGATCCGGCTGGGAATTAGGCGTTACCCAGTCAAATACACTCCTGGAAATTGAAATAAGAACACCGTGAATTCATTGTCCCAGGAAGGGGAAACTTTATTGACACATTCCTGGGGTCAGATACATCACATGATCACACTGACAGAACCACAGGCACATAGACACAGGCAACAGAGCATGCACAATGTCGGCACTAGTACAGTGTATATCCACCTTTCGCAGCAATGCAGGCTGCTATTCTCCCATGGAGACGATCGTAGAGATGCTGGATGTAGTCCTGTGGAACGGCTTGCCATGCCATTTCCACCTGGCGCCTCAGTTGGACCAGCGTTCGTGCTGGACGTGCAGACCGCGTGAGACGACGCTTCATCCAGTCCCAAACATGCTCAATGGGGGACAGATCCGGAGATCTTGCTGGCCAGGGTAGTTGACTTACACCTTCTAGAGCACGTTGGGTGGCACGGGATACATGCGGACGTGCATTGTCCTGTTGGAACAGCAAGTTCCCTTGCCGGTCTAGGAATGGTAGAACGATGGGTTCGATGACGGTTTGGATGTACCGTGCACTATTCAGTGTCCCCTCGACGATCACCAGTGGTGTACGGCCAGTGTAGGAGATCGCTCCCCACACCATGATGCCGGGTGTTGGCCTTGTGTGCCTCGGTCGTATGCAGTCCTGATTGTGGCGCTCACATGCACGGCGCCAAACACGCATACGACCATCATTGGCACCAAGGCAGAAGCGACTCTCATCGCTGAAGACGACACGTCTCCATTCGTCCCTCCATTCACGCCTGTCGCGACACCACTGGAGGCGGGCTGCACGATGTTGGGGCGTGAGTGGAAGACGGCCTAACGGTGTGCGGGACCGTAGCCCAGCTTCATGGAGACTGTTGCGAATGGTCCTCGCCGATACCCCAGGAGCAAGTGTCCCTAATTTGCTGGGAAGTGGCGGTGCGGTCCCCTACGGCACTGCGTAGGATCCTACGGTCTTGGCGTGCATCCGTGCGTCGCTGCGGTTCGGTCCCAGGTTGACGGGCACGCGCACCTTCCGCCGACCACTGGCGACAACATCGATGTACTGTGGAGATCTCACGCCCCACGTGTTGAGCAATTCGGCGGTACGTCCACCCGGCCTCCCGCATGCCCACTATACGCCCACGCTCAAAGTCCGTCAACTGCATATACGGTTCACGTCCACGCTGTCGCGGCATGCTACCAGTGTTAAAGACTGCGATGAAGCTCCGTATGCCACGGCAAACTGGCTGACACTGACGGCGGCGGTGCACAAATGCTGCGCAGCTAGCGCCATTCGACGGCCAACACCGCGGTTCCTGGTGTGTCCGCTGTGCCGTGCGTGTGATCATTGCTTGTACAGCCCTCTCGCAGTGTCCGGAGCAAGTATGGTGGGTCTGACACACCGGTGTCAATGTGTTCTTTTTTCCATTTCCAGGAGTGTAGTTCAAATGGCTCTGAGCACTATGAGACTTAACATCTGAGGTCATCAGTCCCCTATAACTTAGACCTACTTAAACCTAACTAACCTAAGGACATCACACACATCCATGCCCGAGGCAGGATTCGAACCTGCGACCATAGCAGTCGCGCGGTTCCGGACTGAAGCCCCTAGAACCGCTCGGCCACCGCGGCCTGTTACCCAGTCATCTGTTAGCCGTCAGACGCATGGACCGGCCGTCAGGAGTGCACAGGGAGGAAGAAGAAAGAGGACCCTCAAACGCCGAAGCGGAGGAACGAGAGGAGAAGGGAAACAAAGAAAGGAAAAGGAAGTGTAAAACAGTGGTGAGAATGTCAGCGACAGACAATGCGGAACATTCTCAATAACACCCGAGCCATGTTCACCAAGGGAGGGGAAAAAGAATAGCAAGCGGATAGACATGCAGTACGGAAGGGAAAAGTTGCTGCAGTGGCTGGGGCCCCATGGTAGCCAAGCATGAACCCGCCAAAGGGTGTCGAGCCCCCTGGGGGAGTTTGTTGGCAGTGACACATCGTGCGAAGTCACTTTCGTTCGTAGGGTTTGCACATGTGTGTGTGTGATTCGGAAATGAACAAGCATCGCTACAAGAAATAAAAAGCTTGAAACTGTAACTGAGTAGTAGTTATGTATCAAACGAGAATATGTACACAGGCTCGTCTGAACAGTGGCCGTATTTATGCTTAAGTGTTACCCAGACCAGATGGTAGACAGATGTGTCATCCAGCCAAGTGTGTAACCTGTGGTAGGGATGCGCACGAGGGCGATTTTGCGCCTCCTCCTCCCCACTGTATCAACTACAATGGCGTCCATCCGTCTCGGGATTGTCCCGTGTATATTGATGAGTGGTCTATCCAAGAGATCTGGGTAAAGGAAAAAGTGGCATACCCAGTCACTCGCAAGTTACTGGCTAGTCGCAAAACCTGCGTTTCCCGTCTGCCACCCATAGTTCTGTTCTTGCTACCCCTCGTTCCATGAATGACATGGTCATGCAGACATGCGACCTCAAATTCACCTCTGAGGTTGTGAAGTCACCCACTGTCCACGTAGCACCGCCATCGCACTGTGCAACAACCCGTCAAACTCTCGCCTCAAGAGGCGAAACCACAATCTACACAACCGGTAGGCCAGAAAGGACAGGAGTAGTACTCCCGTAAAGACTTTCCTTTGTCCTTCCCGACAAAAACACCCGAGTTTTCCTCTATCAGGAAAAGCCCGAAGAAGTCCACCAAAGGCAAACGGTCTTCTCCTTCGCCAACTCGAAGATCCTCTTCGACAGTGTTGCCACATGATACTTTAGCCCGCCCGGCCTCCGTGTCGCCAGTGCGAATTCACCAAACGTTTTTCAGTATTGTACTCCACAGACCGACAGCACAAGCAAGCCGGTGCTTCTGTGGATCCCATGGAGTAGGATCCTTCTGTTTCTGTGCCCTGCAGTGGCGACTCTACACCGGCTGTCACTCGGCAGCCGCCGAGGTAACACCCCTACAGATCATCATGATTCTCCTCCAATGGAAAGTTCGCGGCCTTCGGTCCCACAAAGGGAATTTACGGCTGCTTTTAGCACTGCAGCGTCCCCTTGCACAATGCTTTCAGGAAACGAAATTGCGTCCTCACGACCACTTAGATCTTTCACATTACTTACCGATTCGTCTTGATCTTCCCCCTGAGGTCAGGATTCCATCCGATGGGGGCGTCATGCTGCTCATGTGGAATGACATTCATAGTCAAGCCATCTCCCTGACTACCTATCTACGAGCTGTTGCAGCTCGCCTTTCCCTACCCCACTTGACTTTTTCCCTCTGTACCATTTATGTCCCTCATCATTTGATGTCACCAGCGCAGACTTCCTTCAGCTTATTGGACAGCTACCTTCCCCCATTTCTGCTACTCGGTGACTTCAATGCGCGTCATCCCCTTTGGGGTTCTCCCAGGATCTGTCAGAGAGGTGCTCTCTTGGCTGATCTTCTTAATCAACTTCTTCTACCTTAACACTGGAACACCCACTTTCCTTTCAGACTCCTCGCACACCCGTTCCCATTTGGACCTATCCTTCTGCACTGCCCAGCTTGCCCATGGTCTTGAGTGGTCCGTTCTTTCTGACACCTACTCGAGCGACCATTTTCCATGTGCTATTCGTTTGCTGACTCCTACCCCACCTGCGTGCACATCCAAATAGCAGCTTTCTAAGGCTGACTGGCGGCTTTACTCGTCCATGGCGACCTTCGAAGAACAAGAATCCCCCAGTTGTGATGACCACAAACGCTATCCTTACTTCTGCAGAACGTTCCATTCCTCGCACTTCCTCTCTACTACGCCGTGTCCCAGTCCATTGGTGGACTGAGGCGTGTCGCGACGCAGTTCGCGCACGGAGACGTGCTCTCAGCGTTTTTAGCAGTCTTCCTACGATGGCAAACTGCATATAAACAGATGTGTGCAAAGTGCGTCACGTTCTTCGGGATAGCAAAAAAGCTAGCTGGATTTCATTCACTAGTTCTTTTACCAGTTCCAGCCCTTCCTCTGTCGTGTAGGCCAACTTCCGATGCCTCTCTAGGACCAGTATCCATTCGCCAATTTCCGCCCTGACAGTAGCAAACGATATGTTTGAATTCCAGGCCGACCCTCGGAACTTCTGAGCGCCCTTGGGTGTACTGCCATTTCTTGTTTGTTCTTGTTGTTTGTACTTGTATGGATACTAACCGATTTTTAGATTAAGGTTGTTTTGCCCTTAAGGCGTCAGATGGTTTGGGCCATCAGCCTAATTTAAGAACTGTTTTACCTAAAGCCTTTGGCATTTTTAATATTAATGTTATTGAGTCTTAAGTGTTGGCCCTTCAGCCGGTTTTGAATTTGTTTTGCTCTTAAAGTGTCAGATTCTTTGGGCCTTCAGCCTAATTAAGGAACTTTTAAAATAAGGCTTTGCCTTTTAAATTTCTGATTTTGGTTCAGCTTTAAGTTATTGGCTTTCAGCCATTTTTAAATTAAAGTGGTCTTACCATTGAGGCATAAGATTGTACGGCGCATTCAACCGCTAATCAAGTTCCGAAACTACAGCTACGTTTTTTTTTTTTTAAATTCTTGGCTCTTGTGTTGTTTGATCAAATAAAAGGTTGTATGTTCGAGTGTAACTGACAGCCGCTTACTTTGGCTCCTTACCACAACTTAAACTACCTGTCCTGCCCTGTCCTGCGAGTTTAGCAGGGTGTCTCACGCACGCTTCCCGGACTTTGGCTTGAAGCCACCGCCATACCCACATCTAAGCCCAGTAAGGACAAAAACCTACCTTGTAGCTACCGCCCCATCTCACTCACCAGCTGCGTTTGCAAGGTGATGGAACGTATGATTCGTGCTCGGCTGGTATGGTGGCTCGAGTCTCGCAATTTACTAACAAATGCACAGTGTGGATTTCGAGCATGCCGTTCTATAGTTGACCATCTCGTTACATTGACCACCCATGTCGTGAATGGAATTCTGCCCAAATCGCAGACTGTGGCAGTGTTTTTCGATTTTGAGAAGGCCTACGACTCCTGCTTCTGAACTGGTATTCTATGTAATCTTTACACGTTGGGCTTTTGTGACCGCCTGCCCTGTTTCCTTTAGGCATTTTCAAAAGACAGAGATTTCGAGGTACGTGTGGGTTGTGCCATGTCGGACACCATTATCCAGGAAACCGGTGTGCCTCAGGGCTCTGTCCTGAGCGTTGTCCTCTTTGCGATCGCCATTAACCCTATCGTGACCTGTCTCCCGCCAGGCATCTCCGACTCCCTTTTTGTTGACGATTTTGCCATCTGTTGCAGTTTTCCGCTGACCTGTCTCACTGAGCGGCGTCTTCAGCGATGTCTTGATCGTCTTTACTTCTGGAGCATCGACAATGGCTTTCGTTTTCCACTGATAAAACCCTCTGTATGAATTTCTGGCGGCGTAAATGGTTTCTCCCACCATCTTTACATCTTGGGGCTGTTGCCCTTCCGTTCGTTGAAACTACGAAATTCCTGGGGCTCATGCTCCATAGGACACACTTTTGGTCCTCACATGTCTTACCTGGTAGCTCGCTGTACGCAGTTCCTCAATGTCCTACGTGTCCTCAATGGTACTTTCTGGGGTACCGATCGAACCACCGTCCTCCGTTTGTACCGGTCCCTTGTCCGTTCGAAACTCGACTATGGGTGCTTTGTTTATGCGTCTGCGCGTCATCCCTCTTACACCGTCGCAACACTATCCACCATCCAAACATCCGTTTGGCCACAGGCGCCTTTTACACCAGCCCGGTTGAGAGTCTGTATACTGAAGCTGCTGAACTACCACTGTCCTACCGCTCTGACTTTCTCCTCAGCAGGTATGCATGCCGTTTGTCTGCCAAGGGTGGCCACCCATTCTATACCTCCTAAGTTTCCTTTGATCGCCAGTATGGGGCGCGTCCCTCTTCTCTGTTACCTCCTGGAGTCCGCTTTCGCCACTTAATACGGCGGCTTCGCACTATCTGCAACTTTCCCGGTGGGTGTGAAGCCTTCACCACCTTGGCTTCGTGAAGCGGCCCGTGTTGACCTTGGCCTTCATTCGCTTCCTAAGGACACTACTCCAGCCTCTCTCTGTCGCCTACAGTTTCACCACCTTCGCATGGAACTTCGCGATAGTACCTTTCTGTACACTGATGGCGCTCTGACCGACCATGGGGTCCGGTGTGCCTTCGTTATTGGCGCTCGTGTCGTCAGGCGTCATACGACCGAGTGAACGTGGCGTTATGGTTGTTCATCAACTGTCATTTTCTAATTTGAAGTGCTCTTATCTTGCGGTTACATATTGAATTTTTCATGCTCGAAACTTACGAACGTTGTTCAAGAGCTGTAAAACAGTCCCAAGTGAAAAGAAGTGTAACATTTGTAACATATTGTTTGCTCGGTTTAACAGAGGTGTGCAGGCAGCAAGGCAGCTAGAAGCACTTGCACTTTGTGTGGAGCGAGTGGTTTTGGTCAAAACACGCAAGCAAAGGATTTTATTGTTTCAAGAAACGTCGTTCGTTCTTCATGAATCATTTTCTACATTCTGGAAGTCTCTGTAACTGACATGTGACGAACCTCGACCATTTAACCTTAGTACGCGATTTGCATTCAATACGCAAGATTCAGAAGTCGGTTTTAGGTGAACAACTGGCTCTAAGTGAAAGCAACAAAAACCAAAGGGTTAAATATTTCTGCATTTTAGCCTGAACGTCATTATATCGCCCATTGATGATTCCTATGCAATATTGCTACTGGTGTCTTGTAGTGACGTCTTTGTTAACTTCTTAAGAGGAAACTGATGCCTGAACCGTAAGAAAAGCCATCTCCTCGAGCAAAGAGAGGTGCTAACATACTATTTTGCAGCTGGTAGCTCAATGTACTACGAAACTCTCCCCATGGTCGTGTCTATCACAGCTGGTGCTTGTTGCCAAGACCTAAGGACTGTAACTCAGCTTACGACGAAACTGTATTTTAATAAAATAAATTACTGTAACACGATCCTGCCTGTAACAGCACGAATCAGATATTACTCATTCTGGACTTGGAAACAGTCTGTGTTTATTTGCTGTCCTATGTCAAAGTGAAACAGTTGGCCAATTTGGCGTTTTATAGTTGTAATTTATTTATTGATTTTGTATTTGACTGCCTGTAGCTCTGACACGAAACGACTAAAAAATCGGACCTTCAGCAAGACTGAAACCATGGCCCAAAGCAGCCCTCACTTCAGAAGCAAAATCATTACTTCAGTTCCACTGAAGCACTGCTGTGATTGTCTCTTCCTTATTGTCCCAGTGGTGGCTAGAACTGATCAAATGTATCGTAAAAGACTAGATTAGTTGCAATTTCGGTGTCTAATGATCTCTCTGGACTCAAAAGCTTGAAGTAGTACGCCGATGTCACACCTTTAAAGAAAGTAACTCGTATTATTCAATCAAACTGACAAGTCATATTCATATGTCATTGAGAAAGTAACTCGGCAATCACACCATTTCCAAACATATTCTACATTGTTGCCAAGTTTCATTTATACTACGGGGAGGAAGAGTTCGTTTCGCCAGATGATATCAAGCCTGGCGCGGGTGAGCACGTCTTGTCTGAAAAACATGGCGAATAAGGGTCTGAATACCGAAAGTATATGACAATAGATTTTATTCGCGTTTCTGAACTACAGCGTAGTTACTAATAATACTCAGATGCTCTGACTGCAGATTAAACATCATAAATCAGTAACTGGCACAGTTATTTCTGTTTCTCTGTCGTAAGCACAATGAAAACTGAAAAGCTAATTCGCCAAACGCGATCCCCATGTCTCGAGAGTCTCGAGTGGCTATGATGCATACTTTACGAGAAAGTTACACGCTTTTTGATCGTTACAGACATTGAAAATGTTTTTCTTAAGAATTCTGTCATTGGCACCATCCCCGAAACAGAACACAAATGAGAGGACGACTCAGCTTTCACTGCAAAATCTGAACATCTAAGGAGAGGCTTCGTAAGCTACGAAAATCGTTACGTTCCAAATCAAGAAATAGCTGAAAAGCGGGCTCAAAGAGCTATTTAAAAATTGATACAGTGAATACGTGCAGTGTTAGTTTGATTCGAGCTGTTGCTAACGTGAAATGAGAAGCAGTTGTCGTCAGGACAAGGAGTAAGGAACGAAGAATGCAGACAGTAATGTCTAGAATAAGTCACCCTTAAGCGAAATTGTCATTAAGCTTATACAAACTGAAATAATGACGAGTATCTACTCATAATGATTACAGCATAACCAATCTGATTTTTTGCCAATAAACGCGAAGAGGATCCATGCTGAACAGCTTTTCAACTTACATTATGCTTAAGACAGTGTTACCGAGATAACAATGTCACCATGTAATAATTTTCTATGGAGTCCTTCACACTCGGTGCACGGTGTTATTAACTAAGTTCCTGGTGGTCTTTATTGACGACGCCTTTATTCTGCCACAGTATTCAGAAGAGAGTTATACGACGGCACAGATGGGCACACAGTTCTACTACTTGCAGAAACTATCGATTGGCTGCTGATGCCTGACGCTACCACTACGTCGGATTGTATCTCAGACTTTCTGCTCATGAAAGAGCTGCTCAGCAGTGGGTGAATAGCATCCACAGACACACTGCACAGACCCATAACATTGCAGTTAATCACAGTGAAGTGCCATATGCTCGCATCTCTTTGGCAGCGTCTTTTTTTTTTACTTTTTTCTTCTTTCTTCTTTTGCAATTGACTGTCACCTCGTTTTGGAAGCGATAACCAATTGTTACAGTCCACCATACCATAATTCACACCCATTCTTCCCCGCCAAACAACCACCACCACCATGGATGTTTCTTAACACACACCACTGGATGTAGTTTCATACCTACTTCATCGGCTTCTTGTCAGTTTTTTGAGTGGTCATTCTGAAGATGAATACGTAAGGTAAATGATGTTTTATTGTGGTGAACTTCCAATGACTCCATTCTTCAAGCTCCACCATTCAAAATGCGGTGACAATTTCCATTAGTCATTTGACTATTACGAACTGAAGTGTTTTTTAGGATTCCTTTAGGAGGAAGAGTAAACTGGTCATAAACGTTCACTTGTAGTGGGATCTGAATGTATGACTACAGTTACAGCAGTACACAGCTAGTGAGATAACATCGAGAATGTGAACATTCTATCATTGCTGTAGTACTAGCTAAAGCATTATTTACTTTGTTTCACTTTACATGCTGTAACCCAACGAGGTCCAAAATCAGTAATGAGGGTTGAGCACCCAACCCCACTACGTCTGGACATGGTTTCACCTTGGTTTCGCCACGTTCTGAAGATACCACAGTCCTCCTCGAACACCCAGCAAGCCGTACAGTTTCCGAATTGCTCGTGCCGAGCCTCCGAGCCATCATAGTCACCCCTCGTTCAAAATCAGATAGCGCGCCTTCTCCATTGTACACAAGAACAGCACGCTCAGTGATACTACATGCACGGTGCGTGTGTAGATTAACAGACATTCCTCGCCAGCAGACGCTGCTATCGCCTGGACGGGTTTATATCGACAGTCGGTCGGTGGGTATAATGTTCTGACTGATAAGTGTACGTTTGGAGCAAAGTAGTGAATTATGGAAGGTGGGAAAATCGGAAAAGGAGGAAAACTGAAGCGTTTAAGACGTGGTGCTATAAAATGAAAAGTAGGTGGTCCTCCAGACAAGCGACAGGAAGGAGAATACGTGGAAAACATTGGCGAGAAGGGACAATCTAATACGATATCTGTTATAACTCAAAGGTATACGTTTCACGATAGTGAATGGAGGTGTTGAAAGTATAAATAAAAGGGAAGACAGAAATTTGAATATATCCATCAAATAATTTTGGGTGATAGGTGTGTTGTGCTGAGATGAAATGGTTGGAAAAGAGGAAATCGTGGAATTAATCCAGTTACTAGGTAAACGCTCGGATAGTAATAATAAGGGGTCCACATACCTATAACAAAATAAATGTCAACTTCATTAGATCGCTTAAGTACAAAAAGTTAATGGTTCAGATATTACCCAGCGTCTCAGCGTTTGGTGTCACCTTACTAGGTGACACCAAACGCTGAGCCGCTGGGTAATATGCATGCAAGCAAGTAATATGCATGCAAGCAGATGATGCTCGTCTGTTCACCCAAGTATTACGAGCATGATGGTGGACTCTCCACTCCTCCCTGCCTTAAGTAACAGCGTTGGCTAAAACCCCCAACAAAACAACTGCTACGGGTGGGTAGCCTTGCCGTGCCCTTGGCCTGCACGCCTTTGGCGGTGCTGTGCTACGCTTCGCTGTGTTGCGGGTTGCGGCAGTGTACCCTGCGGACAGGCTGCGCCAAATTAGCCGCACTGCCGCCCTAACAAATGCGGAAGTCGAGGCGAGGGCGGCACGCGTCCACAGAGTTGTGCAGCGCTAGCGGCTGGCTGCCGTGTGCCCGTCTCTGCTATTAGCGTGCCCTTGTCACGCGATGAGGTCGCTTTGTCACTCGCATGGTACTGCATTCATAGTTTCGCCCCGTCTCCTCTGGCAGTAAGTAGTTCTACATGCGAATTCAGTTGTAACAGCTATTCACAGTACCCTCAGGTCAGTCTGATTTTTTTGTCATCCTCTATTTTCCCCCTGAACTAACTCTGTTACCCGTTCTTTCTATCACTTCTACTATATCCAGCCTACGTCTCTTTCTGTTTTTCTCTTCCTGTTTTTCTTCATCCTCGCTGTGATCACCATCATGTTTCTCCTCTTTTTGTTCTTCCTCCTTTTGTTCTTGCTACTCTAACTCTTCAATCCCAAAATTGATGGCACACATGATGGTCTCTCAGATGCTTCTCCTGCAATTGCATCTTCTTGATTCAATGATAACATTCTTTCCTTTCCATGACGTTCATAAATTAGTCTCGTGACCTTGCTCTTTCCTTTATTTTTCCACTCAATTGGAATGGTTAAAACGTGACCCTGTTTTCTTTATCCTTTCTACAATGCTTTTTTTTCCTTCATTCTTTCTAAAACATTTTGAAAATGATTGATTTTCCTGCACAACCGCACAAAACAAGAAACTGCCGGTTTCAAGCATCACTGACCATCTTCAGGGCGTAGGAGGGAAACGCTGGTTCACTCCCAAGCCGTCTAAAAAAAAGAAAAAAAACATTGCAATTAAGAAAATTAGTCGCCGTATGACGCTTCCTTGAGGCATGTCAGATTTTTTTAATTTGTTGAATAACAGCATACTGAGTTCTATTAGTAAAAAGTTCTTCGACTTAATTACATATCCAAAGGGTCGTATCCTGTTGATTAGATCACAGTGGTACAGTATCGAACGCCTTTCGGAAAAAAAGTAGAATGTTTGACTGAATTTTTTCATCCTGAGAAATTGGAAGGGACGATCTGTTCTACTTAGTAAAAGCTTTCTAAAGCGAAGATCGCATAAATATTTCTTTATTTACAAACAACTGATTTCTAAAGACTTTGCTGTCATCTACAGGTCTTCATTTTTTTATTAAGTGTGTTAATTTTGAGTTGGACCTCAAGACAAGTTGTCCTGTAGATAAAATATAGCACATAATATAAACATTTATCATATATACTTGGACATGGCCAAATGCACAAAGTGACTCTTGATTTTTAAATATTTTATTTATGATAAAACTTAATATTATCCGCAACATTTTATTTAGGTGACAACTTGTCATGAGATACAACTCAAAATTAACACATTTTACAAAACAAATTTTTCAAGACCAGAAGATGACAGAATAGTGATTCGAAACCGGTCGTTTGTAAGTAAGGAAAAGTTTATGCCATTTTGGCTTTTGATAGTTTTTCCGAAGAAATCTGTCTTTCCAGCTGAATCCTTCCAGCTGAATCTAGTAGTTTAGCCATTTTGTAAATAGTGACTGAAGTTCATTTAGAGTCATACATTGTATTCCCGCGGAGACAAGCTTAATTTGCTTGTGCTGTGGCGCAACTGTGCACTACCTTGGTCGCCTAAATGAACGAGGGCGGGGCTCCGTCACAACAACGATGGGAAGAACCATAGCAGTACCTTGTCGTCGGCTACTGACAGTGCCGAGGCATACTCCAGCCATTGGTCCTATGTGAGCCAATCAGCTTCATTTGTTAACTGCTGGTCTATGAGGCCACTGCTACATCTGATAATAGTCGGGGTAGAACAGGTGTCAAGAAGAATGGACCAGCTCTGGTATTACTTAGTCTTCGGGCATCTCCAAATGACCTGGGTTCGGCACCTGGACACTATCGTGCCGCACGCCTGAACGGCAGCGGGGAAGGATTGACTGTCCAGCACACCCGCCTGCCGCCTGCTGGATTTCTTTCGTTTGCGAGGCCTCGCCAACAACTCCCAATTAGCTGAGGCATCGCTCAGCAACCCTGCGTACTCGCACTGTCGCAGGCCAAGCACGCCGTCGTGTGGTATGCTGAGGTGGTAGCTGCTGTCTGTTGGTCTAAAAGCGCTAAAAACGCCATCGAGTCGCCGCCATCAACTTCTGTATGAGCTCATCTGATTTCATGACCGTCGGAAGGTTGGTAGTTAGGAACCCACCGTCCTGTACACGTCACCCCGAGACGGCCATCCTGGCATATAATGTCCGAATCCCCAATTTTACCTGCTACAGCGTACAATTCTAAACATTTTACGCAACACAGACGTGCTTTACTTGATTATGTAGAAGCAGGTAAAAACGGCAGCAGTACGCAACACAGCGCTCAGCTACCTACAGGATTCGTCTGGGCCCCTCAGACGACACCAGTAACAATGCTAGAGATGTCGTTATCCAACATTAATAAGCAGTTTGAAACAGCGAATATACCAAAATCACAACATGACCGCCGGCCGCGGTGGTCGAGCGGTTCTATTCGCTCCAGTCCGGAACCGCGCTGTTGCTACGGTCGCAGGTTCGAATCTTGCCTCTGGCATGGATGTGTGTGATGCCCTTAGGTTTAAGTAGTTCAAAGTCTAGGGGACTGATGACCTCAGATGTTGAGTCCTAAAGTGCTCAGAGCCATTTCAACCATAACTTGACCTCCTTAGACTAGATCGTTGCGCAAACACCTCTCTCTCTCTCTCTCTCTCTCTCTCTCTCTCTCTCTCTCTCTCTCTCCCCTCTCCCTCCCTCCCTCCCTCCCTCCCTCCCTCCCTCCCTCCCTCCGCGAAGATAAAAAGAACCTTGCCACGCTCCGTTCATACATTAATATGAAACAATGTAAAATACACCACGCCTTTTATTAAGTATGGTGTGGAGGGATTCTAGTAGTGGGAGGACCAGGAGCAATATGACCAAGAATGTTCATGGCCAAGACGAAATTCATGGAAATCCTTTGAAGACTGCAGAAAATGGGTCAGCAAAGTTTACAACGAAGGAAAAATACCTGCAGAATTTGAAAGTCCAGGGGAAATGACGACCTGATGTCTTACTACTATGAAAAAGACAGTCTTGTTTAAAATATTCTGATTCAATTAAACGTTTCTGACACACTTGCCAGTCCAAAATCAGTCACGAAAGCAGTCACATTGTCGAATTGTAACCCGTGAGAGCTGATCAATACACTGAATCAGTTCATGGCGAGAATATATCGTACGTCACGACACAGTTGTAAACGAAACCGAGAAAGTGTGAATAATGTAAAACACTCCTGCTACCGCTCCTCCAGCACGGAAATAGACAGCCATGAAAAGGCAAAGACGTGAATAGTTCGAGAATAGTGTCAGTGGTAAAATTTAAAATTCAGACTGGCGTAACGTACTGTTAACCGGTTTAGATACAATCCAGCGTAAGCCCTGTTGACTTCAAAATAGTGTCAGTATAAGGTTCGTTGCGCTATTGACACATCGTCAGCACGGATTCAGAAAATATCGTTCTTGTGAACGATACTCATGAAGTAATAAGTGCTATCGACAGGGATGTCAAATTTATTCCATATTTTTAGATTTCCAGAAGCGTTTCGACACCATTCCTCACAAGCGTCTTCTAACCAAACTGCGTACCTACAGAGTATCGCCTCAGTTGTGCGACTGGATTCGTGATTTCCTGTCAGAAATGTCACGGTTCGTAGTAATAGACGGAAAGTCATCGATTAAAACAGAAGTAATATCCGGCGTCTCCCAAGGAAGTGTTATAGGCCCTCTATTGTTCCTAATGTATATTAACGACATAGCAGACAATCTGAGTAGCCGTCTTAGATCGTTTACAGATGATGCTGTCATTTACCGTCTTGTAAAGTCATCATATGATCAAAGCGACTTGCAAAATGACTTAGATAAGATATCTGTATGGAGCGAAAAGTGGCGATTGACCTTGAATAAAGAAAAATGTGAAGTTATTCACATGAGTACTAAAAGAAAGCAGCTACATTTCGATTACGCGATAAATCACACTAATCTGCAGGCTGTAAATTCAGAAAAATACTTGGGGATTACAATTACAAATAACCTAAATTTGAACGATCACATAGATAATATTGTGGGTAGAGCAAACCAAAGACTGCGATTCATTGGCAGAACACTTCGACGGTGCAACAAGTCTACTAAAGAGACTGTCTACACCACACTTGTCCGCCCTATTCTAGAGTATTGCTGTGCGGTGTGGCATCCACATCAGGTTTGGCTGACGGATGACACCGAAAAAGTACAAAGAAGGGCAGCTCATTTAGTATTATCGCGAAATAGGAGAGATAATGTCACAGACATGATACGTGAGTTGGAGTGGCAATCATTAAAACAAAGGCGTTTTTCGTTGCGACGGGATCTTCTCATGAAATTTCAATCACCAGTTTTCTCCTCCGATTGCGAAAACATTCTGTTGGCACCCACCTACGTAGGGAGAAATGATCATCACGATAAAATAAGAGCAATTAGGGCTCGCACAGAAAAATTTAAGTGCTCGTTTTTCCCACGTGCCGTTCGAGAGTGGAACGGTAGAGACAGCTGGAAGGTGGTTCATTGAACCCTCTGCCAGGCACTTTATTGTGAATAGCAGGGTTATCACGTAGACGTAGATCGTACATAGATAAATACGGTACCAGAGTGAGATATTCACCCGTGTGGCTGTCTTCGTCTGGTGTGCATTATTACACGAGGAGGAAAGAACGGTCAATAAGAAACAGCTTCGCTGGATATTACTGAACAGCTAAAATTTTGCTGAACTGGAGCTTCAAACTACAAGAGAGCTAGCGCTATAAAAAAGTTGTAGCTGCTTTCTTCAGATGAGTTCAGTGGGCTGGTGACAAAAGTGCTCTAAGGGGTAATTATTCCATTTGCTTGCGCTGCCTTTCCTTGCGCTGCCTTTCCTTGCGCTGCCTTTCCTTGCGCTGCCTTTCCTTGCGCTGCCTTTCCTTGCGCTGCCTTTCCTTGCGCTGCCTTTCCTTGCGCTGCCTTTCCTTGCGCTGCCTTTCCTTGCGCTGCCTTTCCTTGCGCTGCCTTTCCTTGCGCTGCCTTTCCTTGCGCTGCCTTTCCTTGCGCTGCCTTTCCTTGCGCTGCCTTTCCTTGCGCTGCCTTTCCTTGCGCTGCCTTTCCTTGCGCTGCCTTTCCTTGCGCTGCCTTTCCTTGCGCTGCCTTTCCTTGCGCTGCCTTTCCTTGCGCTGCCTTTCCTTGCGCTGCCTTTCCTTGCGCTGCCTTTCCTTGCGCTGCCTTTCCTTGCGCTGCCTTTCCTTGCGCTGCCTTTCCTTGCGCTGCCTTTCCTTGCGCTGCCTTTCCTTGCGCTGCCTTTCCTTGCGCTGCCTTTCCTTGCGCTGCCTTTCCTTGCGCTGCCTTTCCTTGCGCTGCCTTTCCTTGCGCTGCCTTTCCTTGCGCTGCCTTTCCTTGCGCTGCCTTTCCTTGCGCTGCCTTTCCTTGCGCTGCCTTTCCTTGCGCTGCCTTTCCTTGCGCTGCCTTTCCTTGCGCTGCCTTTCCTTTCAAATCCATACCAGCGTCAAAATCGGATATCCATGTAGAACTACACACAATAAAGTTGAATCCACTGGACCGACTTCAACCAAACTTGTACACAAATGCCTTACTGTCTGGCAAAATTGCCATCGGAGTAAGAACAACCAACCTATCATTGTCCAGACGATACCACATCATAAACAGTGACACGCGTGAAAAACTGCCGCATCATGTATGACGTTTAAAAGTATTACTCCAGTGGTTCTAATTCTATTCGCACTCAATTTCGCAGACAGTGTCCACATTTGCAGCTAAATGCACCTATAAAATTATGGTACCACACATGAGGAGCATCATTTCAAAACGTATTAAATGCAGCCGAGGAGAGTTTAGTGTTTGATGCGTTTTCACCTCTTTAACGCTGTTTATTCAGATCTGAACATTTCGTATTCTTTGCCATAGTAATTTAGTGCTGAAAACACGAATCGTATCAGGTCCCGTTATGTACACCGCAGCCGACGGTTCAAAAGGTATATTAAACATTTTTTCCCAGCCTGCTGTCTTAGCCAGATCTTTCGTTGGCTGTTCCTACTATTTTGATCTTGCAGCTCATAGTGTGGTGTTGATTGCATGACTGCTCATTCTATAACTACAGAGCGGGCTATTTTTCCGTGGAAGAGCGATCAAAAGGAAGCGGAATTCTAGAGCTGCGAAAACTAGAAGAAGGCGAGAAAAGGAAGCTCAGTAAGTAATAATACCAGAGGTGCTTCACGAGTGACCATTTGCAGTTAAATTTGTGATGTCAGTGCATTGATGTTATTTGTGTGGGAAATAGCCAGAATCCGCTGTAAATTTCAAGTGAAAGTGATTTCAGTGCACTATCGAAGATTGCAGACCTTACGGGATCGGCGAAGGAAGATTCTTATTTTGGAAGGCATGAATTTACAAAATATCTTGTCAGTGTCGTATGGCTTACATAGGATAGACCATACGCACTATGACAGAACGCTGCATTGAACATAAACGTTGCACTCGCCTTCGGCAGCCAAGAAAGTCCGCTATTGCCTAACACTGTAGTTCCAATGGAATTTCAATGGAGTATGATATAACTGTGATTGTGACCACAGCAACATCTTACTGGAACTCCCCAATTAAATAAACCATGAAAATACACCTGGCGGAAAATTTGGTGAACCGTGATAGCGGCTACCAGTTGGGCACTGCGTGAAACCACATCTCCATGACTTGTTCTGATCGAAGACCATAAAGTGCGCCAACTGCAGCGGCGAGCGTTAGTGCAGAGGACAGCTGAGTTTCGCGGTTCCACCAGAGAGGGCACTGCCGCCGTGGAATGTGGTCCGTATGTCAACTTGAATTCTGACGCATGCGCGAAATACTCGCAGCACGCTATATAGGGCGGAACGGAGCAAACCTTCGTCAGTCTTGGATGGCTCACTGGCAGGTGCGTAGTCGAAATATCGTGCAATGAGTTAGACGACGACAGGCTGCAAGTCCAACATTTGTTTGAACAGTCGTGCCATTGGACATGGCACATTTTCTAGTCCTGTTCACGCAGCGAACGAACTAGGGGTTCTTACTGGCTACTAGTTTTAAATTTAAATTTGTCCATGGAATGCCACTTGTCGAGGGGAGAAATGATTTTCGATTAGATTTGAAACGTGCTTTCTTACCTGTCAGATGGTTTGTTATTGGGCAAATGGCAAAAAATTTTTCATGTTGCGTACCGAACTCCTTTCTGCGTCACTGACAGTTTCAATAAGGGGTGTTTATTATTTTTTCCTGTAATGTTGCTAGTATGGACCTCATTACTCTTCACAGCTTATTGTGATGTTTCACGCAGTCTTCCTGGTCGTTGTTCTTGGATTGCGTCTGCAGAATATCTCAGTTGTTGACAATAAATGTCAGCAGTGCTGGATACACGTCGGTGAAGAAAATCGTAGTACACCACACCATCGCTGTTAAATCAGCCGCATAACATTATCCTTTGCGGATGAGTGCAGGTCTTTGTACGGGGGATTGTTGCTTTGTTTGGACTCGATCATTCCTTTCGTTTCTTTGCGTTAGCATAGACACATTTCTCGTCACCAGTTAACGATACAGGATAGGAATGGTCGGTGTTATTCACGAGCCAATTGATGACGAGCAAGCAGACTGCAGATATAGCCACCTGCTGATTTTTGTGATTTTGGCTTACATGCGGGTACTCATATACCCGATTTTTGAATCTTCCCCACAGCATGCCGTTGTCAGTTCTCGAGTACAATGACGCGGATCATTGTGGATTAATGCGTTTAAACAATCCTCATCAAACCCCGACCGTCTTCCTGAACGTAGAGTCACTACTGCCAAAAGGATACTCTTTAAAACGAGAAAACCATTTTCTTGCCGTGCTCTGTCAAATGGCATTAGTCTCGTACACGGTGCAAATGTTTCTGGCTGCCTCCGCTGCTGTCACCCCTCACTGAACTCAAACAGAAGAGTAAGTCGGAAATGTTCCGATTTCTCCACCTGGCACTCCACTCACTATTTCAAACTGACAAAATGACAAACAGCAACAGTTAGCTACAGTTAAAAATGACAGTCGGTAAACAAACCCATAACAACCGGAATACAAACATTCAAAACGAAAACGATATGAATATATTAGAAATAGGAGTGGATCCAAGACTGAACCTGGTAGGACACCGTTTGTGGTTTCTACCCAGTTCTTCCAACATTCAACATTGAATTATTCAGCATAGCCTTTTGTATTCCTGTTTTTATTCCCATATGCCGAAGACGGCAAGAGCTGACAAGTGCGAGAATTATAGCACAATGAGCTTAACAGCTCATGCATCGAAGCTGCTTACAAGAATAATATACAGAAGAATGGAAAAGAAAATTGAGAATGCGCTAGGTGACGATCAGTTTGGCTTTAGGAAAAGTAAAGGGACGAGAGAGGCAATTCTGACGTTACGGCTAGTAATGGAAGCAAGGCTAAAGAAAAACCAAGACACTTTCATAGGATTTGTCGACCTGGAAAAAGCGTTCGACAGTATAAAATGGTGCAAGCTGTTCGAGATTCTGAAAAACGTATGGGTAAGCTATAGGGAGAGACGGGTCATATACAATATGTACAACAACCAAGAGGGAATAATAAGAGTAGACGATCAAGAACGAAGTGCTCGTATTAAGAAGGGTGTAAGACAAGGCTGTAGTCTTTCGCCCCGACTCCTCAATCTGTACATCGAGGAAGCAATGATGGAAATAAAAGAAAGGTTCAGGAGTGGAATTAAAATACAAGATGAAAGGATATCAATGATACGATTCGCTGATGACATTGCTATCCTGAGTGAAGGTGAAGAAGAATTAAATGATCTGCTGAACGGAATGAACAGTCTAATGAGTACACAGTATGGTTTGAGAGTAAATTGGAGAAAGACGAAGGTAATGAGAAGTAGTAGAAATGAGAACAGCGAGAAACTTAACAACAGGATTGATGGTCACGAAGTCAATGAAGTTAAGGAATTCTGCTACCTAGGCAGTAAAATAACCAATGACGGACGGAGCAAGGAGGACATCAAAAGCAGACTCGCTATGGCAAAAAAGGCATTTCTGGCCAAGAGAAGGCTACTAATATCAAATACCGGCCTTAATTTGAGGAAGAAATTTCTGAGGATGTACGTCTGGAGTACAGCATTGTATGGTAGTGAAACATGGACTGTGGGAAAACCGGAACAGAAGAGAATCGAAGCATTTGAGATGTGGTGCTATAGACGAATGTTGAAAATTAGGTGGACTGATAAGGTAAGGAATGAGGAGGTTCTACGCAGAATCGGAGAGGAAAGGAATATGTGGAAAACACTGATATGGAGAAGGGACAGGATGGTAGGACATCTGCTAAGACATGAGGGAATGACCTCCATGGTACTAGAGGGAGCTGTAGAGGGCAAAAACTGTAGAGGAAGACAGAGATTGGAATACGTCAAGCAAATAATTGAGGACGTAGGTTGCAAGTGCTACTCTGAGATGAAGAGGTTAGCACAGGAAAGGAATTCGTGGCAGGCCGCATCAAACCAGTCAGTAGACTGATGACCAAAAAAATGCTTCAGATTGCGTGTAAAACATTCACTTCCATAAAACTGTATTTCTTTCTAGAGGGTAGCGTGATCTACGGAATCAAACACCCTGAAAAATCACAAAAAATATCAGTTGCTAATATTTTATTCTTTAAAGCATGGAATATCAGGCGAGTGAGTGTATAATAGCACTCTCGATCAAGCAACGTTCCTGAAATCTAAACTGTGATGGGATAAGCAAATTCTATTTCATTGTGAGACTACGCTTGAGTACTTTCTCGAATATTTCGGAAAAACACGTCAATAAGAAAACTGGACGATAATTATTTAAGTCTTCACACTGCACTCATAAATAGGCCTCACTGCTATACTGGAACTATAAGTTGCCAGATTATTTATTTCCATTCATTGTACACCGTGATCAGGCAGTCCTTTCAAAATTTGGTGCACATTAACCGTTTCAGCCTGAGCACTGATGCAACGAATTGTAGCGGTTTCCCTCAGGCCATAGACCAACACCATTCCATAAATTCAGAACAATTGAGTGAGCAGTTTTACGACACTGATAAGAGCTTCAGTGTACAGAACGAACCTGTACCCCACCGACAAAATTTCAGGAAATATTTTCCAAACATTTTGGTACAAGCGATCCGTAGTCTCTGATGGCTTGTTACAGAGTAATAACATAATTTTCACGTACGCAATTAATTACACCGTTCACATTTGGTTTTTTGAAAATACCTCTAGAATTGTGAAAAAGCCTGTAATCAAAACAAAACGAGCAATACAATAATAATGCAACTACCCTCTGAATAAATATGTACACCATTATACGCGGTGCAGTCACATTAATGTGAGTACCGCTTATGTTCAACGTCAACCTCCAATAAACTCGCAGCCGACAGGTGGCAGCAGAAGCAATGGAGGATATATAAAGCACGCCGGGGGAGGGGTGGGGGGGGGGGGGGGGGGGAGAGGGTGGTCGCGGGAAACAGTAAAGTCGTTGTTGTAACGCGAAAACGTGACATGGCGCTATCCAACAACAGCAGTGAGGCAAATGTGGTGCCGACGGCGGCGGGGATGTGTACGGGCGAATAGACGTACAACGTCGAGCGTCTGACTACCCAGATGAACCAAGGGGCTACCAACAGTGTCTCCTCAACGACTGTTCATGGAACATTGCTGCGAATGGGCCTCCGCAGCAGGCGTCTGGTTCATGCACCCATGCTGACTGCTCTTCATGCGTGAATAATGCTGGAACGTGCAACCCAACACCACAACTAATCGCCCACTAAGTGGCAGCAGGTGGCATTTTCAGATGCGTCGCGTTTTACGCTCCACTGGACAGATAGCCGTTGGCGTGTACGGCGTGAAACGTCTGAAAGCACACCCCCTGCAACAGTTGTCGGAGCGTTATGATACGGAGATTGTTTTTGTGGCATTCCCTAAGTGATCTCGTCATTCTGGAAGGCACTACGGACCAACACAAGTATGTATCTATTCTTGGGCATCCTGTCCACCCGTACGTGCAATTTGTTTTTCCTCGGCACAATAGTACCTACTATCGAAAGACTGAAACGTCTCTCACATTTCGCTGTGTACGTGCGAGGTTTGAAGAGCACCAGAATGATTTTACCGTACCCCCCTGGCCGCAAAACTCCTTGGATTTAAACCCGAATCGAGAGTCTGTGAGACCACGTCGATGGGACTGTTCACTCCATGGATCCTCAATCGAGAAACTTAGCGCATCTGGCCAAGGCACTGGTGTCGGGATGGCTCCACAGTCCTCTCGGTATATTCCAAAACCGCCTTGACTCTTTCCCTTCTGCAGCGGTCTGCGCTGCAGAAGCTGGTTATTCAAGCTTTTGACAGGTGGTCGCATTTGTTTGACTTGGCAGTGCATTATCATGGTGTGTTCAGTCTGAAGAGTACAGTACAGTACAGTACAATACGTTTCCTTAAAGGCGTTATTCAAATGAGCACGGCAATGTCCAGAGCGAAGTACCATCGACTCTCTTAAACAACGAAAGATCTCAGGAAAGCGGCATACTACTTCCGTGGCTGCGTCGACGATCCTAGCTACAGACACCATGTAAGTAACAGGAGCTTTTCAAACCACGCCCTTCACATGCTGTGTGCCATTGTTTAGATACAGCTGACATTGTCTGAGAAACGTTACCGAACAGTCGTGAATGTGAGTTTGAAGCAGCGCGAACCGTAACAAGGCACCGGAGACACTGCGGCTACCCCGCGCGGCTTTAATTGTGTAGACTGATACTGTTAAAGCTGCACAGCGGCATCTGTTCGTAGAAGAAGATATTTAGTGGTATGCTGTTAAGTCCTTCCTTGCGCATTTGCTAGTTTGTAACCATGTGTTTTTGGAGTTTGGATATCTCGTTTAGTTTTCAGGATTATTTTAGAGCAACTTGTTTAAGTATTAGTAATGATTTTTGAAATGTCCGAATGGAAAAACCGCTGCGAAAAGTCAGTGAACGAAAGAGGAATCCCTTGAAGGTGACAAGGACCGATAATCGACAAATTCTGCAGAGCTGTTACTGTTCAACCCCTATCAAGCAAGTTAAGACAGCCGTAATATAGTTCTCTTTAGCCTGTACAGCGTTGCAGTGTTTATATTTCAGATTTATGTACAATCCTTACACGCGTACACGATTCAGTGTGCTTAATGTAAATGGTTTCCACGAATAGCGCTGTAGAATGTACTCAATTTTCTGTTGTCAGTAGAAAGAGAAAAAAATTACATGGTCACGGCCAGACCTTCTGATCAGCTAGTTGCGTTGCGTGCCTGTAACTTGCATTGCAGCTGTTTGTCTTAAGCACCAGCTGTTACCTGTAGCAAAACATTTCTCGAAACAGAAAGCATTAAAGCTACTATAGCCTAAGCGAGGAAATGAAAACGTTTAAGGAGACACGTGGTGAGCTTACTACAGACACGATCACAACACGCTGTCCGTACAAAGTTTGTCATCGTCCACACGACATCACCTGCTGCTCTGACTTCTCGTGCAGTACATTCTTAAGAGGGTGACGTTCATGAAAAAAAGCACACTATTTAAAAGATACATCAAATCCACAATTTTTAATGTCAGTGGAATTTTGAGCCGAGCTTCATATGAAATCAGCACAGTTCCTTGTTAAATACATATTTAACTTTTTAAGATAACATATGTACCTTTTTCGGGAACTAATGACATTTCTACAAAATTCTGTATATGGTAAACTTCTCGTGAAGTTTTTTGAATATATCGAAGAGAAGAACTTAAAAATTTATTAAATTATAATTCTGTAGGTATAATATAAAATCCATGCAAAATTCCAAGCACTTTGTCCTATATCGCAGCTTAGACTTACAATTTCAAAATTTACTCCGGAGACATTTATTGGGTTTATAGACATAAATGTACAACATTTCACAATTCTAGCCTTCATAAATTCTGAAGAAAAGGTACATAAACTTTTTAAAAAAAAATTTGAAGAAATGCAGTTTAAAGTTCAACCCAACGATTTTTCTTGTGTCGCCTCTTCAGAAGACCCCAGTTTCGTACTCGGCGTCCTCTTTTCCTTCAAGGCTTCTCTTGTAGCTTCTTATTTCCTGTCTTCTTTTCTTTACCAGGTCTTCAACTGAATTTTCAGCTGCAAAGAGGAACTGTGAACCCATTTTACTCAAGATATGTTGATGACATTTTCTGTCTTATAGCCCATTCTCTGTAATACCTTCATCTTCCCTATTTTCCCATCATTAAATACAAGAAGTGGCCCATAAGTTGCAATTCTGACAACTGTAGCAAGTGAAAGTGTGGATTTAAGGCATCGTTTCCATAAGAGTGAATTTAGACATTCATTTGTATTCTGGGTTTTGCCATGAACACACTTTTTTAGGAGTTCAGGGTTCACAGCTTCTAGATCAATCCCGTGCAAGTTTACTTGAATTAATTTGTGGAATCGTTGTTCACCGACCTGGTATTTGGGCGCTTATGCCCATAGTTGTCTTTGCGCCCTAAAACAAAACAAAACCGAGCTGGTACTGAAATGTTGCTTCAAAAGGGGGCGTGGCATGGAGGTTGGCATGGAGGTCGCCTCTCACATTTAATTATTTTGCAGGCAGTTCGCATGCGATTTCATTATAGAAACTTTGGGAACTTATTGTCCATGAGTTCTACTAATAAATAAAAAATAAACTGAAAACTGACATTTTGGGTAAATTTCATGAACGTCCCCCCTTAGACACATGAAGAGTCCACGTCTACAGAGAAGGTCTAGAAATCTATGAGATCCAGTTGAAATTAGTGATCCCTATAGTAACGTGGACGTTTAGATGACTTATCTAACTACTTGTGTAGGGGTCCGAAGATGGTGGCAATGAGACATCGAAACTGGTAGTCAGATAAAACAATTAATAAAATTACGGCTGTCGGTATTTATTTTCTTCAAGACCACATTCATTAGAAATAACTACGTCTTGTGTCGTGACATCTTCCCTGCTCCATTCGATTGTTTTCCTGTCCCTTTCCTTTCAAAAATAACACCATGAGTCTCACCGTTGCATTCTGAGCAAACTCCAGATTTTGAACGGTTTTCGCAATGAAAGCTTATATCTCGCTGCCATTAAGCACATACTAATTATCATATTTTCTTTTACGAAAAGTTCATGTTTAATAGTCTTCAGGGTGTTCTGCCGAGTTGCCGTTCCCACTTTATGCGTAGAGCAGAACAAGTGGAAGCACACTATTAATCAATGGCACCGAGGAAACCTAAGAGATCACATAAGATTCAAAGGAAAAAAAATTGATTTCGCCTCCGTAAACTATAAAAATAAATATAAATTATTGAGACTGAAGCTTAGTATAATTTGAGTCACGGAGATAGGTATGTGCGAAATGGCAATTAAATGACGACTTTTAAATGTATTCCTTTACATCAACATTTTTCCAGATTAGTTGGTCAGTTTAAACTCCTTGGTCATTATGACTGGATTTGGCACAATATTAGTTCTACGTAGAGTACGCGGAAGAACTTGCCCCTCTTCTAGCGGCGGTGTAACATAGGTTTCTGGATGAACGAAGCGCTCCTAATGAATGGAACAAAGCAAAGGTCAGCCCCGCTTTCAAAATCTGTGACGTCGCTCTTTTGTAGAATTACGTGAAGTGTTTAACGCTCCCGTCGATCAAATATCTCCTGTGTAGAAACCAACATGGGTTCCAATAACAACGATCGCGTGAGACC
Organism: Schistocerca americana; assembly: GCF_021461395.2. Taxonomy (NCBI): domain Eukaryota; kingdom Metazoa; phylum Arthropoda; class Insecta; order Orthoptera; family Acrididae; genus Schistocerca; species Schistocerca americana. Next base: position 350,503,419 of record NC_060121.1, on the reverse strand, counting down.
CAGTTGGGTCTGCTCGTCCACGAGACCCAGAAAGCAGTAGATACAGGCGCCCAAGTAGGTGCAGAGTCCCTTGAGTTATGGAAGGCGTTCGGTGCGGTTCCGCACTGCCACGCAATGAACAAAATACGAGCGGACGGAATAACAGACAAAATGTGTGACGGGAGCGAAGAGCTTCTAGCAAATAGAACACAGCATGTCATTCTATACGGAGAGACGCCTTCAGACGTAAAAGAACTTCAGACATGCCCCAAGGGAATGCACTGGCACGATTACTTTTCGCAATAAATGTGCTTATTATACCTGGAAAGTTCCGTGAAGATTTTTGCGGATGATGTCGTATACAGAGAAGCCACACCGCTAGGAAATGGCAGCGAAATGCAGGATCGACGCTTTCTGCAGGGAGTGGCAATTAAGCATCATCATAAACAAATACATGTATTGTGAATACATAGAGCGAAAGACCATTTATTTTATGATTACATTATTGCAGAACAATCACTGGAAGCAGTTGCTTCCATAAAATATACAGGAGTATGCGTACGGAGTGATTTAAAATAGAAAGCTCGTATAAGATTGATAGCAGTTAAAGCAGACAGACGCCAGACTGAGTTTCGTTGGAAGAATCGTCAGAAAATATAGTCCACCAGCAAAGGATGTAGCTCAGAAAATACTCCTTCGGCCAATTCTTAAATGTTGCTCGTCAGTCTGGAATCTGTACTCAGACAGGACTGTTAGTAGGAACACGGAATAAACAAAGAAGAACGGCACGTTTCGTTACTGATTCATTTAGTAAGCGTTAAAGTTTCTCGGGTGATCTCAGAGAATTCCATTGGCGGACGCTGCAAAAGAGGCTCTATGCATCACGGTGTGGTCAACTGTTAAAGTCCTGGGAGCGTACGTTCACAGAAAACTCAGCCAGTATACTGTTAGTTTCTGTGTTTATGTCGCGAAAAGACCATGAAGATAAAATTGGATTAGAGCCCACACAGAGGCTCGCCGGTATTAGTTCTTCCTGCGAATATTCGCCACTGGAATGGGAAAACAGGAAGTGTCACTGGCATACCATAAGGTAGTTTGCGGAGTAGAGATGTAGATCTGTCATACATACATCATGTTTATATCCCTTCGATGTTATCACGTTTCTGAAACTGCCTTTATACCTGTATGCGTTTCCTTTAGCGTCAGAGATAATCTTTAACCAATAAACACAATTAGCCAGGTGCGAATAGGACTCGCGCACTGAGAGCTCCCTACAAACATATTTGTGTGTATGAAAAGTTCATCCATCCCGTGAATCGAGAACCACCTCGATTTTTTCCTTTTACCGGCATTGATACAAGAAAGATATTGGTCTCGGAAATTCCAAGACTTTAGAATGTGTTTTAAGTATGAAGTCGGATAATAAATTACAAAAGAATTTTTTTTCGTGTTATAATTACAAATTAACATTTTATTATTTTTCCTTTCTCTGTACTGTGAAACTTTCTTACCGCCTAATTTAATAATTCTAGGTTAATGAGTGAGTTTGCGAGTATCAAAACATGTGACACAGATGGCCGTATCTTTTGACTGCACTGAGTTAGAAGCTTCAAACTGTTTACACCACCAAGGGACCGTAAACCTTAGTATGTGACACGAATTTCAGCTTGACGCCGGGCGCAGTGGCCGAGCGGTTCTAGGCGCTTCAGTCTGGAACGGGGCGACCGCTACGGTCGCAGGTTCGAATCCTGCCTCGGGCATGGATGTGCGTGATGTCCCTAGGTTAGTTAGGTTTAAGTAGTTCTAAGTTCTAGGGGACTGATGAACTCAGATGTCAAGTCCCATAGTGCTCAGAGCCATTTGAACCATTTTTTCAACTTGACGGGTCTACCTCAGAAAAAGGGTTCTTAGTAGACGGACGGACAATAAAGCGATCCTTTAAGTTTTCCGCTTTTACCGACTGAGAGACGCAACCCTAAAAAATAACCAAGTTGTACTTTGAGAGATTGACCTGTAGAACCCAAAACGCACAAACTTAATACTGAAGTTTAAATGAAGGCCCGCCTTCTAGGGTGGGGATTTCAATATACTGCACTGTACTTCTATAATGACTTTTAGATTAGTGATCGGCCATTTGTATATGGACTGTGGAAAAACCGAAGAAAGAAGAGAATCGCAGATTTGGAGCTGTGGTGGTATAGAAAAATATTGAAAATTAGAGGGACAGATAAGAATTTAAGTTGTTCGCAGATTCGGTAAGGAACATCTGGGAAACACTGATAACAAGATGAGACGCGTGATACTACGTATGTTATATCAGGGTAAGGTAGAGCGTAAAAACTGTAGGGCAAGACAGAGAGTGCAAAACACTCTGCAAATAAACGAGGATGTTGGGTGGAAGGGATACTCAAAGGAGAGAAAGAGGTTGGCACAGGGCAGAAAGTCAGTCCTGGCTGCCCACAGCAAACCAGTCAGTGGATTTATGACAAAAATAAACTAATACGCAATCGTCCTTAGGCTTTTAATCTCTTCTCTATTAACCCTCCTTGTCTTCAGCGCTACTTAGGCACTCATATCATGCATCACTGGTACAGCCAACATTTTATTGAGATAGTCTCTTACGAGAATGCACTGCAAGGTGCAAACGTCCTACCCCCACTTTACTAGGTGGCACTATGCAAGTTTTATAACTGATCTGAAGATGGTTGTATGAACAGTCGAAACTAGTCATTTAATGTGTTTTTGAGATATTGGATATCAAAACACTTTTTGAAGGATCTTTTTACTTTTTACAATATTTAGATCGCTTGTCTCCATCTCCTGATTGTCAGAAATTAAAGTGACTTGCATTGCTTAAACCATTTACATTTATTGTAGTCATTGTGTGCAGGTACGGTGTGGCAGTAATTGCTGCCTTATCACGCACTACGCTTACGTTCAGCTCCAAAAACCGGTTTTCGAAAACCAGTTTCCCAATGCCGCCACTGGAACGGGAAAAGGGGAAGTTTGCAAATGCTGTTGTAGCTGATTGATTTAGTCACTCCAATATCGAGTTTGCAAATGCTGTTGTAGCTGATTGATTTAGTCTCCCACATGGATAAATGCTCCGCTGTTTTTGCAACGTGCGTGGGTTGTCAGATTATTATATGCTATTAAAAATACTCTCGGTACTTAACTTTTTGAGATTTTTTTGTGCATCTAAGGAGAGTACTGGGCAAAAAAGATGAGAATGTAATTTTTCATGGCACCATTCTTGTGTAAATGCTTCAGGAATTCCTTGCAGCGTCAGATTTGTATGTAATCTCAAGCTTTCGACGACTCCCTCTGTCGTTACCTGTAGGCAGTGCTGTAATTTATCTACTTAGCTGAATTACGCCACGGAGAGTTTATTTCCCTGTTGTTTCCCAGCACCAGTCCGCCCACATAGCTGTGGACGCAAATGACCTTCCTTACTCGATCTTCTAAGACTGTATACACTACGGACATCATATTAAGCCCAGATTCTTCCTCCTTTACACGGTCGAAAACCCATACCGTCATGTGATAGCTGGGACTCTTCGTTCATTTTCTTTTAGAAGGCTAGGGGGAAGATAACATGAACTTCATGCAGTACATGATCACAGCCTATTGGACTTGCTTGCAAATGCCTCGATATCGAGACCTCTTAGCCAACCTGTTGAATCTTGTTTCCCGTCGGCAAGGTGTTTGTTAATTACATTTTTCTGATGAGAGGCGTTTTCTTTGTTATAAATGTTCACATCTGATTTGACTTGTTCTTTCGCAGTTTCCCTGCTCGTTTTGTTTTGTGTTTTGACTTCTTATGGATCCAGTTCTATTGTAAAATGTGTACAGATGAAGTGTGCATGTACATGAGCGTATATAATCCTTGCAATCAGATTGGTATTTTTCTTAGTTTGCTATTTAAAATATAATCTGATTTCATTGTCCTTCTGATTTTTGATCCTATATAAAAAAAGTGGTAAGCTCGACTAACTGCTACGCAGAGGACCCGGGTTAGATACTCGGTTCTGCCAGTGATTTTTTTCTTTGCTGTGAGGACTGGTACGGGGTGCACTTAGCGACGTAATGCCAACTAAGGATTTATTTTACTGAGTAGTAGTGGTGGCAAGGTCTGGAAAGTCAGCAAAATAGCTGGGAGAGCGGTGTGCTGACCTCATGTTCATCCATATCGCATCCACATGATGGTGCAAGACACAGGAAGACATAGCGGCCGTCCTACATACCTTGGGCTTTCACGGCCTGGGCAAGGAGCACTTCTTTTTCTTCCTTTCTCCCTTCCTTTTAGATTCCCGTGCCTCAAGCGGTAAAAATGGAACTCTTGAAGAATCGCTTTGTTGTCTATCTGTCAAGAACCCCTTTGCTCAGGATTGGATAGACGTATGAAGTTGAAATTTAGGTCACATGCTGAGGTCTACGGTTCCTTGGTGGCGTAAAAATTGAAGCTTCTAAGGGAATGCTGTCAAAGATACTGACATTTATGTCAAATCTTTTGATACTAGCAAACTCGTTCATTAAAACCAATGGAGCACTGTCATTGATTGACCTAGAATCACGAAATCTGACAGAAAGAAAGGTTTCACAGTATAAGTGAAGGAAAAAATTAGAAAATTGTTAATTTTTAGTTATATCTCACTAAAAATACACTCCTGGAAATGGAAAAAAGAACACATTGACACCGGTGTGTCAGACCCACCATACTTGCTCCGGACACTGCGAGAGGGCTGTACAAGCAATGATCACACACACGGCACAGCGGACACACCACGAACCGCGGTGTTGGCCGTCGAATGGCGCTAGCTGCGCAGCATTTGTGCACCGCCGCCGTCAGTGTCAGCCAGTTTGCCGTGGCATACGGAGCTCCATCGCAGTCTTTAACACTGGTAGCATGCCGCGACAGCGTGGACGTGAACCGTATGTGCAGTTGACGGACTTTGAGCGAGGGCGTATAGTGGGCATGCGGGAGGCCGGGTGGACGTACCGCCGAATTGCTCAACACGTGGGGCGTGAGGTCTCCACAGTACATCGATGTTGTCGCCAGTGGTCGGCGGAAGGTGCACGTGCCCGTCGACCTGGGACCGGACCGCAGCGACGCACGGATGCACGCCAAGACCGTAGGATCCTACGCAGTGCCGTAGGGGACCGCACCGCCACTTCCCAGCAAATTAGGGACACTGTTGCTCCTGGGGTATCGGCGAGGACCATTCGCAACCGTCTCCATGAAGCTGGGCTACGGTCCCGCACACCGTTAGGCCGTCTTCCGCTCACGCCCCAACATCGTGCAGCCCGCCTCCAGTGGTGTCGCGACAGGCGTGAATGGAAGGACGAATGGAGACGTGTCGTCTCCAGCGATGAGAGTCGCTTCTGCCTTGGTGCCAATGATGGTCGTATGCGTGTTTGGCGCCGTGCAGGTGAGCGCCACAATCAGGACTGCATACGATCGAGGCACACAGGGCCAACACCCGGCATCATGGTGTGGGGAGCGATCTCCTACACTGGCCGTACACCACTGGTGATCGTCGAGGGGACACTGAATAGTGCATGGTACATCCAAACCGTCATCGAACCCATCGTTCTACCATTCCTAGACCGGCAAGGGAACTTGCTGTTCCAACAGGACAATGCACGTCCGCATGTATCCCGTGCCACCCAACGTGCTCTAGAAGGTGTAAGTCAACTACCCTGGCCAGCAAGATCTCCGGATCTGTCCTCCATTGAGCATGTTTGGGACTGGATGAAGCGTCGTCTCACGCGGTCTGCACGTCCAGCACGAACGCTGGTCCAACTGAGGCGCCAGGTGGAAATGGCATGGCAAGCCGTTCCACAGGACTACATCCAGCATCTCTACGATCGTCTCCATGGGAGAATAGCAGCCTGCATTGCTGCGAAAGGTGGATATACACTGTACTAGTGCCGACATTGTGCATGCTCTGTTGCCTGTGTCTATGTGCCTGTGGTTCTGTCAGTGTGATCATGTGATGTATCTGACCCCAGGAATGTGTCAATAAAGTTTCCCCTTCCTGGGACAATGAATTCACGGTCTTCTTATTTCAATTTCCAGGAGTGTATTTTTCTCATTTCTTATCCGTATTAAAATTAAAATATTCTCAAAAATCTTTGAATTCCAGGAACCAATATCTTGCCAGCATCAATGCAAATAAGCAAAAATCGTCGAGATTTTAGATTCACCTGATGGATGAACTGTGTAGATACATAATTCAGCTTGTAGGGAGCACTCAGAGTGAGATTCGTACTGGCACCTAGATAATTTTATTTTTAGCATTTAGTGCCCATTTTCATCCAACCGGAAGGGATCTGCTATCCCGGTGATATTGTTGTTACAATTACTTATCTCAGCGGTGTCCCTGATGGTAGAATTCAGTAAAAAGGTGCACAGTATAAGATTTACTTTCGATCTAACATAATCATATGTTTGTTCGTTAGGATATGTAAAGTGTAAGGCAACAGCAAATTTGTGGAAATCATGGTTTAATGCGGCGTCGGTGGTCTGTGCAGCATTCTGAAATCGTTCGCACTGATCAACGACGATTCTATATACATACACAGGATGTATCTCCTAAGAGATATTTCCAATGTCATTTTTGCGATATGTATACTGGATCGTCCGAAACAAATATCGCGACAACCAATGCATACGGAAAGCGTCAGTTTGTTTCCAGTTGCAAGGAAAATGGTTTTTAAAGTGGAATTTTACGTTCCCTTTCGACAGAACTGCCCAGTCTAATACGATTTTGTGTATAGTGATATGTATTGACACAGCAATAAAATAAAAAGTATAACCAGTACTTCGACAGCGATTGAGTAGCGCTGCTGCGTGGTGGTAGCAGACAGTGGGGTTCAGGGCGGCGTATGAGAACGGGGTAAGTCAGGCAACAAAAACCTGGCGTACAAAGGTTTTACTGTGTTTTGCTGTACCACTAGTTCTGCTAAGCCGAATATTGCACTAGACTAATTTGGGGCCACTCTATCGAAAGGGACATAAAATTTCGATTTAAAAAACATATTTGTGGCTGAAAACAAACCGACGCTGTCCGTTGACAGCTGGCGTCGCATGAAACATGTAATTACCATCTTCAGCTTTTGTAGTCCCGTCGTCCTCGCTTGCGTACAGTATTACAGTATATTGTTAATTGTTACTTTGGGACCATCTAGTCAAATTTTGTAGACATGACAATAATAAAAGAAAATGGTAAACTTTCCTTTAATATTTTTAGAAAACCGGCGCCACAGAGACAATAGTACATCTCATATTGAATCATCCCCATAACCAGAAGCTAGCAGCAATAGGATATATGTTGTAGAGAATAAACAGGATTCCATCAACAAGAAAAATTATGAAAAAGACATCATAAGTAGCTGAGTGTAATGGGTATGACACACAAACAGTTCACAGACACAATCAAAACACCAGTACGAAAGAGAGAGAATGCATCCGACATGTCCAGACCGAGCGAGGTGGCGCAGTGGTTAAACACTGGACTCGCATTCGGGAGGACGACGGTTCAATCCCGCGTCCGGTCATCCTGATTTAGGTTTTCCGTGATTTCCCTAAATCGCTACAGGCAAATGCCGGGATGGTTCCTTTCAAAGGGCACGGCCGACTTCCTTCCCCGTCCTTCCCTAATCCGATGAGACCGGTGACTTCGCTGTCTGGTCTCCTTCCCCAAAACAATCAAATCCAATCCAACATGTCCAGAAGGTAGGAAAAGTCACCAGCCTCAAACCCACAAATGCGCACAGTACACATTGACTTACACGCGCGAACTAACACACTGAGTGGCAAATATTCTAAAGAAATAGCTTACAAAATTGCGCTAACACTCCAAACAAACTTAGGTACCCTGACAATCAAGGGAACAAAGTCCAAGGATCAGTAATTATACAAACTTGAATGTCAATGTTGAGATGCGGTATACAGAGGCATGACATGTAGGGATTTTGAAACACGGTACACAGGACACACTTGGTGTCGGAAGTATGAAACAAACCATTTCACATTTGCAGAGCACTTAAGCCATTGGTGAGAACAAACATGTGATAAACTACCGGACACACACCAATACGAACTCTCTATTAAACTTAATAAAAGAAATGAAAAGATAAAAATCCATTTGTACGAATGTTCTGTTCGTAGTGCTCTGGGAACTAAATTTTAAATGGCGGTAAGCTGACGAAGAATAGCTGTAGCGCATTAAAAAGGAACACATGTAGATCAGCATCCACGAAATGTGTAAGTAGAACTTTCAATTATGACCACATCATAGAAAACTAGAAAGTGCCATAACGGTTCGTAACCTCCAATGTCCAAAATGTAAACCAGATAGTATAAACGAAACTTTCTATGTATTCCAGGCCACTGAATACTTCTTGCAAGTAATAAAGGCGAAACGCGTAGAGCACGACACTGTGTTTTATTCTGTCGTGATTAGATGGTCCCAACGTAACAATTCTCAACATACCTTAATGTGATGACCAGAATTTGCCTGGTTTGATTAGAGCAACACATTTCTAGAACTAAACTGCAAATATCTGCCTATAAAACAGAGGAAATGCGCCTGACGATTCTTAAGAGACTCCCAGTATAGTCATTAATTCCTTTCCCATTAACAATACTTTTATTTTCTCAAAAAATGACAGGCGTGAATATAACTCTTGCACCAAGTACGGTCTCTACAAATACTTAAAGGAATTAACATTAGCAGAGACAGGAGCCAGGCGCACAGTGAACATGTGTTTAACAACCTGCTAGAGGACATTGAAATTGATGTAACTATTGTTGTGAAGTTAAAGACGAAGTTAAAACCAGCTGCAGTTCTTAGAATACGCTTTCGTTTTCATAAAACCTATCGCTGTAGTTTGTTTCCCAAAAAAAATTATCCTATGGCTTATTATAAAATATAAATACGCATAATGAACTAGCTTCTTTCAAAATAACCTTTTGCTCTTATCATGCATATTGCAGACTTAATTGAACTAAAGTGTTTCATTAATGGTAGACATTGGATTTTCCGACCTGAGGTTGTGATCGCTCTGTAATCCCAAAAAATTAACCCTTTTTGCTACTTGTATTTCACTGTGTGAGAAACATAACTGGGTAATTGTGAGAATCTGAATTGTACTAACAAAATTTTCTCGGGCCTCCAGGCGGTTCAATATCCACAAGCTTTCGGACGAATGCTCCTTACCCTTTGTCAAGTGGTGATAATGGCCAACCAGTACCCGTCCGAAAGCTCGTCGATATTGAACCACTTCACCTTGCTGAAGGCTGGAAAAGGTTTTATTGGTTTATATCCCTGTGAGACCACGCATTTGTACACTGGTGAATTTTATGTAGTGCCAAAATTTGATTCGGACCACATTTTTTGTGTGTGCAGAAGACGAGCAGCCGGCGGCTATGTCGAGGAAGCAGCGCCATCGAGATGAGCGCTACGAGCTGAATGGCGCGGAGTTCTCCACGCGCTACGGCAGCATCAACCGCGAGCTCGAGCGACAGGGCATCCTTCAGGTCGGTCGCCAGCGTACTACTGTGGTCAGCTGGACAAAGCATAATTTGTTAGAAACTGAACATGTGCCTAAAGCTCTAATCGACTTGATGACTGATCTGAACTCCGTTAGCCTTGCTGTAGTTGTAATACCAGTTGCCGTCAGATCACCGAAGCTAAGCGCTGTCGGGCTTCGTTAGCTCTTGGAAGGGTCACCGTCCATGTCTGTTGACTGACGTTGGCAATCGGGGTGCACTCGGTCCTTTTGAGGCCAATTGAGTAGCTGCTTGATTCACAGGTAGCGACAGTGGTCACGAAAACTGACAACGACCGAGAGAACGGTGTGCTGATTGCATGCCCTTTCGTATTCGCATCAATGACGCCTAAGGGCTGATGACACGGCGGTCGGTCGGTAGCGTTGGGCTTTCAAGGTCTGTTCGGAAGGTGTTTCTTAGCCCAGATGAGCTTCCAGTAGGTGTAAGCTCACAAAAAAATCGTCAGGAGACGTATGGCCTTGATAATGGGCTTAGTTCTGGGGAAAAAGGCTTCTGTCGTGTTGTAGAGTGCAGACTTTTCGTTGACTGGCCACAAGGCCTGTCACTAATCTATACTGCCATATAGTTCGGTTCAATGACAAAGGGATATTGTACAGATTAAATTGAATCAATAATTTTCATTCAGATTCGGGTTATTCGTTAAATTACCTTTCATTTGCTATTTCGCTCGAGCCGATAAAACAATTCTCAAAAGCCGTTACAATTAATCTCCAGTTATACCTTATCCAACTTCCCACGACGATTTGAGACCAGCATGGGCTCGCGGGGGCAGGCGAATTTTTAGGATGCAAATCAATAATTCTACAATATCGCAAGAAGGCAAACTTCCGCAGAGGGTACCCAGCCAGCTGTTAGCTTCTAATGCAGATCACGGCTACTCGCCGCGGAAGGACGCACGAGGGCCCGCCGTTTCCGCGGAATTCCCACCATAGTAAGAGCAACAGCCACTGAGCCGGGGAGGGCTCTGACCACTACACAGGAGTGTGAGTGGTAACAGCGACGCTGGTTAGGTTAGCTATACGCCCTGAGTCTCGTCGGCGGAACCATACTGTGCTGAGGACTTCTTGGTCACCAACAATGACGAGAGACGGCAATAAACGCCAGTTGTTACTAGTGGTCTGAATGGAGCAGATGTCAACAGATACGACGGTCGTCAGTAAGGAGCCAACCACCATCTTGCTGTCGGTGATAAAGTTCAGTACACCATTTTCCGTCCTGGTGGTTCCACTCGCGACATGACACCTGTCAGCACCTATATTCAGCGGCGTTTGCGATTATGCTGGTTATCGTTGGCACGCCACAGACTTAGCGCTGTTTAAGATGATTACTGAACAGGAAGTTCCTTGCGCGGGCTTCCATTACCTTTTCTTGCCGATAACGTTCTCCGTGAGTTCTCTCCTCACACACTCGCATAGTTCGGGGATGGGTCAAGCTAATTCAAGGTTGTACTATTGGTTGACGGTTTCCCGTGTGCCATTCTTGACCCGCAACAAGAAGAGGCAGGAACTGCTCTTTCCTTTAAATATACCGTCATGCTTGTAAATAAGGCTACCTCACCATCCTTTTGTGTGCTGCTGGAAGTACAATATACTATGATTTTACCACGACAGACGCATTTTCTCTGGTCTGTAGCTTTCCCTGTTTTCCCGTTAAGTATTTCAAATAACCATCAACTGATCCGCTGCTAGAAGAAAAGAAGTTCGGTACCAGCGACGATCAGGGCAGCAGGTGACAAGCAGGTGGATGACAGTTCTCACCGCTTGCAGGGAACGGAGAATTCGTCTGCTCTAATAATCACCTTAATTAAAGTTAATTGTTATCATGGCTCTAGCAGACCACTAAAGGCTGCAGTATCGAGCTGAAGCCACTCATTCGTAGAGGTACCAAATCGCGGGGATGTTATTTGCTTAGTTTCATTCACGGTTCCATGTAGTCCCAAACTTTCCTGTGGATTTTGAGACTGGGTGCCAGTGTGTCCGTCAAACCAGGAACTCATTTGTGCATCTCTCTAAATAAGATTGCTGTCATCTTGGGAATGTCCAAAGCTGTAGAAGAAAGATTAGTACTTGGTCACCAACAAATTGGAAATAACTGATGAATGAATGAGCCAAAGTCAAGACACGAAAAACACCTCTAAAATATCACCGAACCCACCTGCAACGTGAATTACACACCACACACTGCGACTTAAACGCCTCATTGGACTATCGACGTATTCGACGTCCTGCATCAGAAGTAAAATTGCTCCTTTTCAGACCACACTACCCACCTCCAGTCAACTACAGGCAACTTTTTATTGTTTTCACAGCTAGGACGTGCAACCTTATGCACAAGCAATTCCCTTCGCGATGTTCACTAGTTCATATGGACCTACCTCAACTTTCACTATCGTTATTGAAATCGATTGTCATTAATAAGGTGCGACATTCGTCTCCGATCCCTGTCGGTAGTCTTTTACAACTACTGGTCTTACGGTGTTTCACATTTCTGCTAGTAGCATACCATTCATTGTAGACACGTTCGTCCAGACTGCGTTGACACACCGAAAAATTGGACAAATTGTTCTCGGTGCGGTCGTGGTCACGAAGAAATGCGATATCTCCATTCTGCCATTCTTTTAAGTCCCCTTGTCTACCCATCTTACAATGATGATTCCATAAAACCGTCTTCCATTACTTTTTTCAAGTAAAATAAAAATTAATTCAGAATCTGATGACAGTTTTATTGCTTAAGCTTTTTTTTCCTTAAAACATTTTTGCGTGCACATCGGACGCTCCTGTAACCGCTGCACCAGGTGAAAGGACCCCTTGAAGTCGCAACATCGGTCAACTGTAACAAAATAATTTTGTGTCAGTCATTTTCAATATATTTTCAATCAGAAAACATAGGTATTCGTGAAAAACATTAAATTTCAACAAAATGTGAAGCTGAAAAATCGATTTTTTTTTTATTCCAGAGAGGGCTACCCCCTTAGGGGATGACTAATATTTTATCTAGTAAGCTTTATTTTCATCTGCTGGCCACAGTGTACTATTTCGGGTATAGCAATACGGGTGGAAATCGTTGCAGTCTCAGCTCTGCTGCCACATGTTATTTTCCACGAAGTTAAAGGCTACCCTGGATCTGTGTTGAACGAAGAGACTATAATTGCATGACAATAATTTGAACCTCCAGTGCGTGTAAAGACACGTAGAACTGTTTTGTGATATAACTACCTCACCCCCATACGGCAGTACTGGTCTTTACAGCAAGAAACGATTACGTATTTGCAGATGAAACATAGCAGCTACCCGTAACGCAACATTTTTCAAGGAATGTCTCGAAGATAACACGGGCCTATCATCGTCAATCACCAAATTCATTGCACTCATATGAATATAGTAACTGTTCTCGAAAGAACAGATACCATTGATGACCGTGAAGCTTCTCTAGAAAAATATGTTAATTGATTGAAACCCTCAGCTGCCGACAGGTGTCGTTGATATACCTCGATGGGGACAGCTGTAAATGTGTGCCCCGACCGGGACTCGAACCTGGGATCTCCTGCTTAAATGGCAGACGCTCTGTCAATTTTTTTTGTCCGTTATTGATCGTTGTGGACGTCACATGACATCCGCTCAAGCTCGTTTGTTAATCCTTCCGCTCAGTTTTTTTTTATTACGGAGGCCAACCAGCTCTCTGACAGAACACGCTTAGCTACCGTGCCGGCCTCCATCTGAGCCACCGAGGACACAGATGAATAGCGCGACAACAGGGACGCCATTGACCTTCGTCTGTCGGAATGCGCACAGGTTGCCTGAACTCTTATGAGATTCGTCACCTAGGTGGGCGCGAGTAATGAGTAGATGGGCAAATGTCTATTACAAACATCACGTATGTGATAGTGGACAGTTGGGAATGTGGGTCTCACGGGAAGCGTGCAAGGGATAAGTCCCTGCAGTCACGCTATTCATCTACGCCCTCGATGGCTCAGATGGATAGAGCATCTGCCATGTAAGCAGGAGATCTCTGGTTCGAGTCCCGGTCGGGGCACACATTTTCAGCTGTCCCCATCGAGGTGTGTCAACGACACCTGTCGGCAGCTGAGGGTTTCAATCAATCATCATTCATCGCACTCGGTATGTGCTCCGTTACAAAAACAACCTGTTAACAGACGTCGTCTTCCACCATGTCACAAAAACGCAGCTGACAACTGGTGGCATTTTTCTTTGGGTATGAGACCCGAACCGAGATTGTGAACTGTCAGGATCCATCATATAGCCTGAATGCCTGAATGCTCGACCATTTCTAACCAATAACACAGATAAGTTAGAAAGCTCCGCCGTTGAAAATAACAGAAACTTTCTGGTAGTATATACAGGATTCAACTTGGAACGCACGAAACTCTGCCCCCAATTCCAGCTGAAAAATGTAAATGACCAGGTTTGAACTGCCTCGTCCATATTAAATAGCACTAGCTAAACTAAAAACTTTACAGCGAATCATACAATCGCAGATTAAGTTTTATTTCAGTACAGTTAAGACAGGTTTAGTTAAAATCCTCTCCAGATACAGAGAAGGTCCACCAAATAACGACTAAATTCGTGATATCATATATTTGAAAATTTTAAAATCGAATTGCAGGATACTGTGGCTATTAAGAAAATTCTTGTAAAGAATCATTCGATATCAAAGCAATAACTGTGATGTATTTCCAACGTGGAGTCAGGACAGGGCCAGCAGCTCCTTTGCAATTCCGTCATATTTGCGTTTAATTACTCTGGCGACTAGTTTCTAATTACAAAGCTCATTTTCAAGCCAGGTCTATTAGGCACTTGTGAACACATCTACATTGTGAAATTTGTCTTACATTCCATGGCGTGTATATTACCTGTGTGTAAATTGACTGTCACATAACCAAGCACTGTCAGTGCAGGTTTAATAAGCCTGGCTTGAAAAAACACTCTGAGCCGCCGTGACGTAGGTGAAATATTCCTTACGATAAGTTAAACTAAGTAAACCGCATTAACCCATAAGGTCGATACAAACCACTGACCAGACCTAGCGTTGATTAACATTACTAAGATTCATGTGGACTTCATGTGAAAGCGTCAACACCGGCAGTGACGAAACTATTCCGAAAATAGTCATACTAGCTCTGGATTACACAATTCTGGGACCAACGAAGTTATTTCCTCTTTCTCATCATTTCTAAGAATTAGGTAATCAGAAGACACGTCTCCCCCCTGCGGGTCCGGGGATTAGAATAGGCCCGCGGTATTCCTGCCTGTCGTAAGAGGCGACTAAAAGGAGTCCATCCCCCTCACGGGGGTAGTTCGCGCCTGCGTCCGGAGACGGACGGTTCCACGACCTATCATCGTGGTCCTTTTGGTTTTTTCACTTCTCGTTTCTTCCTTCCTTTTGTTGGTTCCTTTCTTTGCTCTTCTCCACCTCACTGTCTTCCTTACTCTTTCCCTTGCCTTCTCCTTGCCTTCTCATTGCCTTTTTCTCCTTGCCTTCTCATTGCCTTTTTCTCCTTGCCTTCTCATTGCCTTTTTCTCCTTGCCTTCTCATTGCCTTCTTCTCCTTGCCTTCTTATTGCCTTCTTCCCCTTGCTTTCTCATTGCCTTCTTCTCCTTGCCTTCTCTGGTCTCCGCCTCGGCGTTTGAGACAGTCTGTCCTCTTTCTCCCTCTCTTCTTTTTCCTCTTCTTCCTTCCTCCCTGTGCGTGTCTGAAGGCCGACCCACGCGTTCGCACGCGTAGCCGGTGACGGGGTAACGCGTAAGTCCCCGCCCTGGGTAGACATGTAAGGCACGCGCGTACCCCCTGGTAAAGGCCAGGCCCGGGGAGGGGTGATTGCCTGAGCTGATACCTTCTGACCATGCCGATTGGTCCCTCCGTCTGTTTCTCGGGAGGTGTGACCTGAGGTGTAAACATTCACCTAAGGCGGGAGTGCCCTCTGAGAGGGTCCCCACAAGGAAGGAGCGCGCCATCGGAGACGCTGGCAATCATGGGGGATTCCTCCGCAATGGATTCTACTCCATCTCTTTCGACTTCGACCCAAAAACGGAAACGTGACCAGCCAACAGTGACAAAAGTACTACCGCCTGCCCCACAGTTCCTCGTAGTTTCTCGAACTGAGGACGGAAAGGATTTTTCCTCTGTCAACCCTTTCGTTATTCAGAAGGGCGTAGATGCCATAGCCGGATCTGTCAAATCCTGTACCAGGTTGCGTAACGGCACCTTATTACTGGCAACTGAGAATGCCTTTCAGGCACAAAAACTGCTTCGGGCCACCCTCCTGTACACGTTCCCTGTCCGGGTGGAGGCCCACCGAACTTTGAATTCGTCTCGTGGTGTGGTCTATACTGACTCCCTCGACGGATTGACTGACGAGGAGCTTCAATCATTCCTCGCTGAGCAGGGCGTGACGGCTGTCCATAGGGTCATGAAAAAGGTCAACAATGACCTTGTACCGACCCGGACAATTTTCTTGACCTTCGATAGTGTTAAGCTGCCATCGCGCATCAAGGCGGGCTACGAGGTTATTTCTGTTCGCCCCTATATCCCGACACCTACGCGCTGCTACCAGTGTCAGCGTTTCAATCACACTCGACAGTCTTGTTCCAATGCGGCTAAATGTGTCACCTGTGGCAGGGATGCCCATGAGGGTGACTGTCCACCTCCGTCTCCTCGTTGTGTGAACTGTCAGGGTGACCATGCAGCATCCTCCCGCGACTGTCCTGTCTATAAGGAAGAACGCTGTATCCAGGAAATTCGGGTCAAAGAGAAAGTGTCCACCTCGGCTGCTCGCAAGCTATTGGCTAGTAGGAAGCCCACGCTGCTCCCAGCGGGGAAATACAGTACTGTCCTCGCCTCTCCTCGGACTACCCGGGAGGTAGCAACCCAGACATGCGATCTGACCTTCAGCACCACGGTCGTCCGTTCGGCCAGTGCTAAGATCGCGCGGTCGACGTCTCCTCTTCCTCCCATCACCCCACAGACACGAGCACCTTCTTCAGCTTCTGCTAAAACGAAGACACCGAAGTCAGATGCACGGGCCTTCAAGAAGGAACCATCCCGTGCAGACTTCCTCCGTACCTCGACCTCACAGCCTTCGACCGGTACTTCCACTACACGTCCTTCCAAAAAGGCGCATAGGAAGCACAGTTCTCCTTCCCCGCCACGGCGCATTTCTTCTCTTGCGCCACCCAGCGGCTGCCGCCCCAGGCCGTCATCCGTTTCGCCTGGCCGCACCGCTGGTCGCCGTACATCTGGCCGTTCACTGGCGGAGGAAGCTCCCCCTCCCGGCCATCCTCCCGAGATGGCCGATGACCCTATAGACCCAATGGACGATGACTGTCCGCCTACTGATAGCGGCGGCAGTGCTCGCTCGAAGCCAGGCCCTAAGCGGCCTTCGAGGTGACCACTTCTCTCATCTTTCTTTTCTTACGATGGCACTTATTCACTGGAATATTCGCAGCATTCGCTCCAACCGAGAGGACTTGAAGTTGCTGCTCCGCTTGCACCGTCCGCTTGTCGTAGCCCTCCAGGAAACGAAGCTACGCCCATGCGATCAAATTGCCTTGGCACACTACACCTCTGTGCGTTTTGACCTACCCCCTGTGGTAGGTATCCCAGCTCATGGAGGGGTTATGTTGCTGGTCCGGGATGATATTTACTACGATCCCATCACGTTGCACACCGGCCTGCAGGCAGTTGCCATCCGCATTACTCTCCCCACTTTTACGTTTTCCTTTTGTACCGTTTACACTCCATCGTCATCTGCCGTTACCAGGGCAGACGTGATGCAACTTATTGCTCAGCTACCTGCACCATTTTTGTTAACTGGAGACTTCAATGCCCACCATCCCCTTTGGGGCTCTCCAGCATCCTGCCCGAGGGGCTCCTTGTTAGCAGACCTTTTCAACCAGCTCGATCTTGTCTGCCTCAATACTGGCGCCCCTACTTTTCTTTCGGACACATCTCACACCTATTCCCATTTAGACCTCTCTATATGTACTCCCCAACTTGCACGCCGGTTTGAGTGGTATGCACTTTCTGATACATATTCGAGCGACCATTTCCCGTGTGTTATCCATCTCCTGCAGCATACTCCCTCTCCGTGCTCCTCTCGTTGGACCATCTCCAAGGCAGACTGGGAGCTCTTCTCTTCCAGGGCTACCTTTCAGGATCAAACCTTCACAAGCTGCGATCGTCAGGTCGCACACCTCACGGAAGTCATTCTCGCTGCTGCTGAATATTTCATCCCTCACCCTACTTCTTCTCCACGTCGCGTACCGGTCCCCTGGTGGACCGCAGCATGTAGAGATGCTTTACGTGCTCGTCGACGTGCTTTACGCACCTTTAAGCGCCACCCTACAGTGGCGAATTGTATTAATTATAAACGATTACGTGCTCAGTGTCGTCGTATTATTAAAGAAAGCAAGAAAGCCAGCTGGGCTGCTTTCACAAGCACCTTCAACAGTTCTACCCCTTCTTCTGTTGTCTGGGGTAGCCTGCGCCGGCTATCTGGCACTAAGGTCCACTCCCCAGTTTCTGGCTTGAAGGTCGCGAATGAAGTCCTTGTGGCCCCTGAGGCTGTCTCCAATGCCTTCGGCCGCTTTTTCGCCGAGGTTTCGAGCTCCGCTCATTACCACCCTGCCTTCCTCCCCCGCAAACAGGCAGAGGAGGCTAGGCCACCTGACTTCCGCTCCTCGAATTGTGAAAGTTATAATGCCCCATTCACCATGCGGGAACTCGAAACCGCACTTGGCCGATCACGGTCCTCCGCTCCAGGGCCTGATTCTATTCATATTCAGATGCTGAAGAACCTTTCTCCTGCGGGTAAAGGTTTTCTTCTTCGTACATACAATCGCATCTGGATTGAGGGACATGTTCCCGCATGCTGGCGCGAGTCTATTGTTGTCCCGATTCCTAAGCCGGGGAAGGACAAGCACTTGCCTTCCAGTTATCGACCTATCTCGCTTACCAGCTGTGTCTGTAAAGTGATGGAGCGAATGGTTAACTCTCGATTGGTTTGGCTGCTCGAGTCTCGACGCCTACTTACCAATGTACAATGTGGATTTCGAAGGCGCCGCTCTGCTGTTGACCATCTGGTTACCTTGTCGACCTTCATTATGAATAACTTCTTGCGGAAGCGCCCGACCGCGGCTGTGTTCTTTGATTTGGAGAAGGCTTACGACACCTGTTGGAGGGCGGGCATTCTCCGCACCATGCATACATGGGGCTTTCGCAGTCGCCTCCCTCTTTTTATTCGTTCCTTTTTAATGGATCGACAGTTTCGGGTACGTGTGGGTTCTGTCCTGTCCGACACCTTTCGCCAGGAGAATGGGGTGCCACAGGGCTCAGTTTTGAGCGTCGCTCTCTTCGCCATCGCGATCAATCCAATAATGGATTGCCTCCCAGCTGATGTATCAGGCTCCCTTTTCGTGGACGATTTTACCATCTATTGCAGCGCGCAGTGTGCACGTGTCCTGGAGCGCTGTCTTCAGCGTTCTCTTGACCGTCTTTACTCCTGGAGTGTCGCCAATGGCTTCCGTTTTTCTGCCGAGAAGACGGTCTGTATTAACTTCTGGCGCTACAAAGAGTTTCTCCCACCGTCCTTACGACTCGGTCCCGTTGCTCTCCCACTCGTGGAGACAATCAAATTTTTAGGCCTTACCTTTGACAGGAAACTTAGCTGGTCTCCACATGTGTCATATTTGGCCGCCCGTTGTACCCGTTCTTTAAATGTCCTCCGTGTTCTCAGTGGTATGTCGTGGGGAGCGGATCGAACCGTCCTACTTCGTCTATATCGGTCGATCGTCCGCTCCAAGCTGGATTATGGGAGCTTCGTATACTCCTCTGCACGGCCATCCATCTTACGCCGCCTCAACTCCATACAACATCGGGGTTTACGACTTGCGATCGGAGCATTTTATACCAGTCCCGTAGAGAGTCTTCATGCTGACGCTGGCGAATTGCCACTCACCTACCGGCGCGATATACTGCTTTGTCGGTATGCCTGTCGGCTACTGTCAATGCCCGACCATCCGTCTTATCGTTCCTTTTTTGACGACTCTCTTGACCTTCAATACGGGTTGTATGTCTCTGCCTTGCTACCCCCTGGAGTTCGCTTTCGTCGCCTCCTTCAACACCTTCATTTTTCACTCCCTGCAACCTTTCGAGTGGGCGAGAGCCGCACGCCACCTTGGCTCCAGGCTCAGGTCCGCGTTCACCTCGACCTCAGCTCGCTCCCAAAAGAGGTCACCCCCGGTTCGGTCTACCACTCCCGTTTTTTGGAACTTCGTTCGAAGTTCAACAACATGACTTTCATTTATACAGATGGCTCTAAGACCAATGACGGGGTCGGGTGTTCCTTTATTGTCGGGGCACAAAGTTTCCAATACCGGCTCCATGGCCATTGTTCGGTCTTCACAGCTGAGCTCTTTGCCCTCTACCAGGCTGTTCTTTACATCTGCCGCCACCGACATTCTGCTTATGTCATCTGCTCAGATTCCCTGAGCGCCATCCAGAGCCTCAGTGATCCGTACCCGGTTCACCCTTTCGTACACCGGATCCAACGCTCTCTTCAGCAGCTGGTGGACGTCGGTACGCCGGTTAGCTTTATGTGGGTTCCTGGCCATGTCGGTATCCCTGGGAACGAAGCTGCAGATGCCGCGGCCAAGGCTGCGGTCCTCCAGCCTCGGACAGCTTCTTGTTGTGTCCCTTCGTCCGATTTTAGCAGGGTCATTTGTCGGCGCGTTGTGTCGCTGTGGCATGCCGATTGGGCTGCACTTACCGACAACAAGCTTCGGGCCTTAAAACCTCTTCCCGTGGCTTGGACGTCCTCCTCACGCCCTTCTCGGCGGGAGGAGGTCGTTTTAGCAAGGTTAAGAATTGGACACTGCCGGTTCAGCCATCGCCATCTGCTGACGGCTGCGCCGGCGCCGTTCTGCCCATGTGGGCACTTGCTGACGGTTAGACACATTTTAATGTCCTGTCCTGATCTTAACACACTGCGCCTCGATCTTAACCTGCCTAATACTTTCGATGCCATTTTAGCGGATGACCCACGAGCAGCTGCTCGTGTTCTTTGTTTTATCAATTTGACACACCTCGCTAAGGACATTTGATGATGTTTTTTAATCCTATGCCTGTCAGTCTGTCTTTTATTGTGTTTTCCCTTTTAGTTGTTGTTGTCAACTTGTGCCTCGCGGTGCATTCTTAGAGTAGTCAGGGCGCTAATGACCATTGAAGTTGTGCGCCCGAAAACCACAAAAAAAAAAAAAAAAAAAAGAAGACACGTCTACTTTGCTGCGCTAGGGAGTTCTTCACTGTCTTAATGCATGGTTTCTACTACTTCATGATTTCAAATGGGGCAAGTATGCTTGAATAATTACTACGTAAAGTGGTGTAAGGTTGATGTTCACCATTTTAGCCTGTCAATTACATTAAATGCGCGCTAGAGCATACCGCTGCAGCCCATTTACTACTTTCGGTAATTCCAGTTCTTCCACTCTGCTTAGCGCAACTACGAATTATTCTGAATTCATAGTTGTATAAATCACCACATTATCCTCTCCCTTTCTCACATACTCGTACAAAGTCTATATGGTTGTTTCTTTTGTCATGTTTCACTTCTGAAGATTTGCTGTTTAAAGTAGGCTCTGTAAATTCAAAGTGGGCTACATATATCCATACCAAATTTTGATTGATTTTGCTTGATAGTGAACCAAGAGGCCCCGTTCGCTCCATCCAGATGCGGTGTTCTGAAGCAGACAATTGACCTCCCGTTATTCTTCAAAATTCATATCTCAATATAGCTAGTGAAGTTCTGGTTTCTTCTGATTTATTTACTTAGCGGTCCTCCGACGTGAGGACGCTTGGATCAAAATGTTACTACTTTTGTTAAACTCAAAGGGGCAATACATACTTTCTGCAGTTTTTGTGTCGAGATTTTTAAATTTTTAATTTAAGTTTTATTTTATGCTTTTTAAACTATATATTATACTAGTCTTATACTAGTAGATACGGTACGATCGACACACTTTCCTCGCATTCAAACACACACTTTCCGGGACGAAACAAAATTTTTCACTTACGCGATTTACGTGTTTCTTTCGTTAATTCACACACATATTCATTGACTGTTGTTTCAGTACATATTTAGTTAATTTTGCTAACATATGCAATAATAGGTGACGATAATTCTAAATGAAGTCGGAAGAAAGTGCGCTGCCATTGCGCTCTCTTGCAATATAATGCCTAAAGTATTTGGGCAAAATGATTTAGTTCTGAATTGTCTACCTCAAAAAGGATTACACAAATGTCCGCGTGAGAATATGTTTATCTCTTGCAGATCAGTCACAATCACACTTTTCCTCTTATGTAGGTGCTGAAACGGGCGACAAAAATTCATTGTTTATCAATCGTAAAAGAGAAACATATGATCTCGCGGAGTTTTATTTGGTTCTTTCTGAGTTCTGCTATGTAACTTGATATAACTCTTATATACTGAGGTGCCAAAGAAACTGTTATAGGTACACGTATTCAAATGAAGAGGTACGTAAACAGGCAGAGTAAGACGCTACGGTCAGTCTGGCGCAGTTGTTATATCGGTTACTGCTGCTAAAATGGCAGGTTACCAAGATTTAAGTGATTCTGAACGTGGCGTTATAGTCGGTGCACGAGCGACGGTACACAGCATCTCCGAAGTAGCGATGAAGTCGGAATTTTCCCGTATGACCATTTCACGAGTGTACCTGAACATCAGAAATCTGGTGAAACATCAGATCTCCGGCATCACTGCGGTCGGAAAAAGATCCTGCAAGCTTTGGACTGAAGAAAGGGCAACAGCCTCAACGGGTGCGGGGCAAAGTAAGGACATGCGGGGACCAAGCAGCAATCGGTATTGTAATTGTCAACTGTCGAAGCTGCGTTGGTAAAATACCAGAACTTCAAGCGCCGATAGAAAGCACCGAAGCTGAAATCGTTATAGGTACAGAAAGCTGGCTTAAGCCAGAGATAAATTCTGCCGAAATTTTTACAAAGGTACAGACGGTGTTTAGAAAGGATAGATTGCATGCAACCGGTGGTGGAGTGTTCATCGCTGTTAGTAGTAGTTTATCCTGTAGTGAAGTAGAAGTGGATAGTTCCTGTGAATTATTATGGGTGGAGGTTACACTCAACAACCGAACTAGGTTAATAATTGGCTCCTTTTACCGACCTCCCGACTCAGCAGCATTAGTGGCAGAACAACTGAGAGAAAATTTGGAATACATTTCACATAAATTTTCTCAGCATGTTATAGTCTTAGGTGGAGATTTCAATTTACCAGATATAGACTGGGACACTCAGATGTTTAGGACGGGTGGTAGGGACAGAGCAGCGAGTGACATTATACTGAGTGCACTATCCGAAAATTACCTCGAGCAATTAAACAGAGAACCGACTCGTGGAGATAACATCTTGGACCTACTGATAACAAACAGACCTGAACTTTTCGACTCTGTATGCACAGAACAGGGAATCAGTGATCATAAGGCCGTTGCAGCATCCCTGAATATGGAAGTTAATAGGAATATAAAAAAGGGAGGAAGGTTTATCTGTTTAGCAAGAGTAATAGAAGGCATATTTCAGACTACCTAACAGATCAAAACGAAAATTTCTGTTCCGACACTGACAATGTTGAGTGTTTATGGAAAAAGTTCAAGGCAATCGTAAAATGCGTTTTAGGCAGGTACGTGCCGAGTAAAACTGTGAGGGACGGGAAAAACCCACCGTGGTACAACAACAAAGTTAGGAAACTACTGCGAAAGCAAAGAGAGCTTCACTCCAAGTGTAAATGCAGCCAAAACCTCTCAGACAAACAGAAGCTAAACGATGTCAAAGTTAGCGTAAGGATGGCTATGCGTGAAGCGTTCAGTGAATTCGAAAGTAAAATTCTATGTACCGACTTGACAGAAAATCCTAGGAAGTTCTGGTCTTACGTTAAATCGGTAAGTGGCTCCAAACAGCATATCCAGACACTACGGGATGATGATGATGGCATTGAAACAGAGGATGACACGCGTAAAGCTGAAATACTAAACACCTTTTTCCAAAGCTGTTTCACAGAGGAAGACCGCACTGCAGTTCCTTCTCTAAATCCTCGCACAAACGAAAAAATGGCTGACATCGAAATAAGTGTCCAAGGAATAGAAAAGCAACTGGAATCACTCAATAGAGGAAAGTCCACTGGACCTGACGGGATACCAATTCGATTCTACACAGAGTACGCGAAAGAACTTGCCCCCCTTCTAACAGCCGTGTACCGCAAGTCTCTAGAGGAACGGAGGGTTCCAAATGATTGGAAAAGAGCACAGATAGTCCCAGTCTTCAAGAAGGGTCGTCGAGCAGATGCGCAAAACTATAGACCTATATCTCTGACGTCGATCTGTTGTAGAATTTTAGAACATGTTTTTTGCTCGAGTATCATGTCGTTTTTGGAAACCCAGAATCTACTATGTAGGAATCAACATGGATTCCGGAAACAGCGATCGTGTGAGACCCAACTCGCTTTATTTGTTCACGAGACCCAGAAAATATTAGATACAGGCTCCCAGGTAGATGCTATTTTTCTTGACTTCCGGAAGGCGTTCGATACAGTTCCGTATTGTCGCCTGATAAACAAAGTAAGAGCCTACGGAATATCAGACCAGCTGTGTGGCTGGATTGAAGAGTTCTTAGCAAACAGAACACAGCATGTTGTTATCAATGGAGAGACGTCTACAGACGTTAAAGTAACCTCTGGCGTGCCACAGGGGTGTGTTCTGGGACCATTGCTTTTCACAATATATATAAATGACATAGTAGATAGTGTCGGAAGTTCCATGCGGCTTTTCGCGGATGATGCTGTAGTATACAGAGAAGTTGCAGCATTAGAAAATTGTAGCGAAATGCAGGAAGATCTGCTGCGGATAGGCACTTGGTGCAGGGAGTGGCAACTGACCCTTAACATAGACAAATGTAATGTATTGCGAATACATAGAAAGAAGGATCCTTTATTGTATGATTATATGATAGCGGAACAAACACTGGTAGCAGTTACTTCTGTAAAATATCTGGGAGTATGCGTGCGGAACGATTTGAAGTGGAATGATCATATAAAATTAATTGTTGGTAAGGCGGGTACCAGGTTGAGATTCATTAGGAGAGTGCTTAGAAAATGTAGTCCATCAACAAAAGAGGTGGCTTACAAAACACTCGTTCGACCTATACTTGAGTATTGCTCATCAGTGTGGGATCCGTACCAGATCGGTCTGACGGAGGAGATAGAGAAGATCCAAAGAAGAGCGGCGCGTTTCGTCACAGGGTTATTTGGTAACCGTGATAGCGTTACGGAGATGTTTAATAAACTCAAGTGGCAGACTCTGCAAGAGAGGCGCTCTGCATCGCGGTGTATCTTGCTCGCCAGGTTTCGAGAGGGTGCGTTTCTGGATGAGGTATCGAATATATTGCTTCCCCCTACTTACACCTCCCGAGGAGATCACGAATGTAAAATTAGAGAGATTCGAGCGCGCACGGAGGCTTTCAGACAGTCGTTCTTCCCGCGAACCATACGCGACTGGAACAGGAAAGGAAAGTAATGACAGTGGCACGTAAAGTGCCCTCCGCCACACACCGTTGGGTGGCTTGCGGAGTATAAATGTAGATGTAGAAGAGAATCGTTCAACGTGACAGAAGTGCAACCCTTCCACAAATTCCTGCATTTCAATGCTGGGCCGTCAACAAGTGTCAGCGTGCAAACCATTCAACGAAACATTATTGATATGGGCTTTCGGAGCAGAAGGCCCACTCGCGTACCCTTGATGACTGCACGACACACAGCTTTACGCCTCGCCAGGGGCCTTCAGCACCGACATTGGCCCGTTAATGACTGGAAACGTGTTGCCTGCTAGGAAGAGTCTCTCTTCAGATTGTATCGAGCTGATGGAAGTGTAAGAGTATGGAGACAACCTCATGAATCGATGGTCGTTGTGTATGTTAGCAGGGGACTGTTCAAGCTGGTGGAGCCTCTGTAATGGTGTGGGGCGTGTGCAGTTAGAGTGATAACGTCTGATACGTCCTGATACGACATACAGTCGACACACATGTAAGCATCCTGTCTGATCACCTGCATCCATTCATGTCCATTGTGCTTTCCGACGGACTTGGCCAATTCTAGCAGGACAATGCGACAGCCCACACGTCCAGAATTGGTACAGAGTGGCTCTACGAACACTCTGAGTTTAAACACTTCCGCTGGCCACCAAACTCCCCAGACATAAACGTTATTGAGCATATCTGGGATGCGTTGCTTGGTGCTGTTCAGAAGAGATCTCCATCCCCTCGTATTCTTACGGATTTGTGGACATGCCTGCGGGATTCATTGTATCCGTTCCCTCCAGCGCTACTTCAGGCATTGGTCGAGTCCTTGCCACGGAGTGTTGCGGCACTATTGAGTGCTCGCGGGGGCCTTATTAGGCAGGTGAACCAGTTGTATTAGCTCTTCAGTGTATATTACGAAACGTTTATCAAGAGCATGCGCTGCCAGAAAACATTTTTAATTAATTTAGCTGATGAAATTTAAACTGCTGAACAGACTTTCGTGGAACATAGCTAAGAACCATCTTGATTAACGCAGCTTTCAACTAGAAAAACAGCATTAAAATCGTATCTTTCGTTTGGAAGCTTCGATGCCCCGGACATATACACACGTTAAAATTACAACAACCCACTTTTTGCGTCGGAGGTTGAAAATACCAGGCCTCGTTCAATAGTATGTTCCACATTACCATACTACTGAGACCCACAAAACGTGGCGTCTACACACTAGCACGTAAAACCCATGTGCAGTGGATCGGCCAAGTACAGACCCGGCCATAATGCGCCTTAAAAATTACAGAAAATTTTCTAATTGGTCGCTGATTTCTCAGTTAATTTTCTTAAGTTTTGTTTTACAAAAATTACTTCGTAACAAGTCTGTTCACGGCAGTCTGGCTAAATAGTAAACCACGCTGGGTCACCAACAACGTCCACTGGTTGTATGCAGTCCACGAATCACGTTGTTACTACTCTCCGCAATCATAAATTATGTCTATCCGCAAAAGTGGCCGAAGCGTCACGTGTGTGTGTGTGTGTGTGTGTGTGTGTGTGTGTGTGTGTGTGTGTGTGTGTGTGTGTCGCTGCAGTGCGTGCAGCACGCAAATGTAAAAGCGCTGTGCTCCACCTCCGTTGTTTTGGCACAGCGCACGCGCACACGCCATTCTCAACAGCACAGGCACTCCGGGGTCTGCGCGCTACCGACAGGAAAAACCAATTTACTTCTGCACTCCGCTGGCCATTGACGCGGGAAATTTTGTGTTGCAGCGGCTTCTCGTTTATTAGCCCCCCCCCCCCTCCCCCTCACCGCAATGAGTCACCTTATCTGACAAAGAATTCGTTATTCTAAACATTGCACCGTGCTGGGGCATTATCCACATTACACATGTAAAGCCTCGTACAAATTCTTGCGTAGGCTATAGCAATACTGACGTTGAAAATTGAATTAAAAAAACATCCAATGCCCAATGGATGAATCATTATCTGTTTCCTTGCTGAGTCAAAACTCCAGAGCAGAACACAGCAAGTGTCATCACCCGATTTCCCACGAACTTCGCTCAGTGGCAGAAGAGTAAAAAAAAAAAAAAAAAAAAAAAAAAAAAAAAAAAAAAAAACACGTCTCCGGTTATCCGTAGATACTCGACCGTTCCTGAAAAAATTGACGGTCAACGTTTTCGAGTTATTTTCGAACTTTCGAGATAGTTAGCGTCCCAGCTTATTAATTTTGTGCCCCATATTCGACGTCCGATTATTGTTTTAATTTATTTTATTGTTTTCATTTATCTACACATGTCCATAGCAAAATACTATACGGGTGTTTCTTATCAAATAAGGGAATACAAGGGCGTTATATTAATTGCAAAAGTATAACTTGATTCCATAATAAGTGTCACACTTTTATCATCTAATATACGTGTACATGGCATGGTGAGGTGTGACAATTTTTTTAAAATTCTCATATTCTGATATTTCATTCTCATATCAATTATTACAACTTAGGAATTGCATCTGCGAGGACGTTGATTCAAAGCCTCGTCCGACCATAATGATTTAGGTTTTCCGTGATTTCCCTAAATCGCTTAAGGCAAATACTGCGATGATTCCTTCGAAAGGAAAAGGAGCTCGTTGTCGAAAGGATCAAAACGTTAATCTCCTCCTCCTCCTCCTCAATACATTTACTTTTCAGGAAAACTTGCTGTGTTCTCTCTAATGCTACCGACCGCAGAAACATTCGAAACCGAACACCATGAGCATCGCCCGAGGAAAGGTTTGTCAGAGTGACATTTCTTCTTATGAATCTCATTCTCGAAAGAAACATAGATTACGCGCGTTCGCAATAATCTCACGGTAAATCACGCATAACGGATCACATTTCCGAAATCTGGCGCTTGCAATTGATTACGAATCAATATACACTACACCGAATACAGTTACAAATCATTTTCTCGTTCATTTATGCTTTTAATTCGTTTATCAAATATTCAGTCACTAGACTAATAAGGATAACATATCTTTATACATGGGAAACATCGGTATAGTAATCTTCTACAGATGTAGGTATATAAACGGAAAAACAAAAATAAAAGTAATGATTTGGTTTCGAACACGGGAGGCAAAAATAAGAAGCAACAACGCTAATCCTTGTGACACCATTTCGTCTGAATATGTAGTGCAGTGAAAGGTACATAAAACAACTGAAAAGGCCTTTAAAACTTAGACCAACGTCTTTTTTTCCGAAACTATTACCTACGGATAAGCCGGGATACGTGGTGTTTTCGTTCATTTTGATCCCTCTTTCTCTGAGCGAAGTTCCTGGGAAATCGGATTATGGCGTGTTCTCCTCATCAATAGAGCCTCAAGCTTTCAACGGTCACACCAACATTGTCTTCAACGGAAGAACTTCATTGTTGTGTCTGCAGCTGTGGTGCGCTTTTATAACCCATAGACGGCTTGTGATTGGTCGACGTAGTTCTTCATTATAGCATGCTGCCGTAGAATGAGTTAACGTCTGCGCTGGTGGCGCTATCGATAGGAGCGTAAACAAATCCGCGAATTAGTCTGTTTCTCCTATATGCATAGAGCTCACTTTCACGCCACTAAAATAATATCCGCTGTCTCATTAGAAGTTTTTCTGGCGCACTGCAATATCTACTTCCTCTTTTATAACAGGATCCCAGTACGTAGAAGCACGCATCAAGATTGTTTCATCAAAAACTTTTCTGTCGTTCTTTGTGAGGCTTTGCAACTGCTTTTTTCTCAAGTTTGATTTTTTAATGAGCCGTTGTGCACAGCGGTCGTAAATCGTGCAGATGGACTAACGGATGTAGTTGCTTCCGCATTCACAAGGAATCTTACGAATCCGAGAGAGCCTGAGACGGAAACTGCCCTTAACCGAGCGCAGTGTCTCCTTTATCTTCTTAGGTATCGTAAAATAGGTCTCACACTTGGTCTTCCCAGAGACCACCCTATTTTGTTAGAAGTAGCAGCTCAGATATGAAGGGACATAATTTGAGGATCACCGCGTAGTTGTTAAATATTTTCACGTTATCGTTTCTTGGAGAGTGCCAACTTGGTACCTCGAACCACAAAAAAGTTCTTTCGGTACACGTAGTGCAGATGTTTGATCCCGGAATCCAAGCGGACCTTGTCAGAAACAAATACAGCTCTGTATATCAATGTTTCTGCTCTGTTCTAGAGTGGATGGTGAAAAATTTGCGCGGTGCGATGTAAATCAGCGTGCGTCAGCTTGTGGAATACAGAGTGGCCGTGCAGCCCATCGACTTTTCGTCCTACTAGAAGATCCAAATTGGCAGTTTTCTTTGACTCTAGTCTTGATAGTGAACCAGATGTTTGAGTCGACAGCATGTGGCCAGGCGATTAAGTGTCGCCAACATACCTATGCAACGGACATGGGCGAAATAGAACCATTTAATACGCGTTCCTCAAAATGCTTCATAAAAAAGTTGTCCGCTTATGATGTTTTATACAAAAAATTTCGCACCGTGAACCTTTGCTATCGCATTGTCAAATGCTCATGCGGATTCTGTATTTTTTTCCATTCTAACGAGAAGTGAGGTCACGCTAGTTATATAATTGGTGAAATACGAGGGCGTCACGTTGCTCTTTCCAGTTCGGAACGTACATTGATCACCAAAAAATGCTAGAAAATAGTGTCTCCCGCCAAGTACGAAGACCTGGTGAGAAATTTCTCCTGAAACTATGCAGCCCACGGAACGTAACTGTTGTACGTTCCGTTCTTTGTGAAAATTCTCGCCCGCACTCTGCAGGGGCAATGAAGATGCTCCTGCAACGTTTTCCATGGGAAGTGTTTGATCATCCGCAGTACAGCCCCTAGTTGGCTCCGTCTGCTCACACGAAACGCTGACTATGAAGACAATATTCTGGCACAGACAACGAGCTGTAGACCAAAACAGGGCACTGGCTGAATGCAATGGTGACTGCCTTCTGTGACGGTGTTGGAAAGATGGTACAACGCTACATGTGTGTACATCGCAACAACTACTATGTAGATAAGCAGCTGGAAATTGTAACTAACGGTTGCAAATAAAACATTTTTGATTCTCAATAGTTTCCATTTCGCGGCCGATCGGAACTTACTTTTCGAATACCCCTTGTATTTAAATATCTCTCACATCCACGTCTGATGAAATGGCTCTGAGCACTATGGGACTTAACTTCTGAGGTCATCAGTCCCCTAGAACGTAGAACTACTTAAACCTAACTAACCTAAGGACATCACACACATCCATGCCCGAGGCAGGATTCGAACCTGCGACCGTAGCGGTCGCGCGGTTCCAGACTGTAGCGCCTAGAACCGCTCGGCCACTCAGGCCGGCGTCTGATGAAAAAATATTAGGCACTCCTATGTAATGCAGAGTTGACCGCTGGAAGTCCCTAGAAGGGGACCGGTCAGTGTAAAAGGAGGTGGATGATATTATTTTATCTGTAGAGAAGAGTAACAGCTGAGTCGTTCTGCCAGTAGAGCGTAGTGACTTCGAATGTGTGCTTACACCTGAATAACAGATCCGTCACCAATATTTCGACCCTTCTAAAGCTGTCCAAGTCGACTGTCGGTGAAGTGATTATGAAGTGGAATCGCGAAATAACACCCACAGCTAAACAAGACCAGGGGTTGAAAAAAACTGAGGTGCAATGGTCGAGTAGTTCCTCGTAAGCCGCATGTGTCTGTAGTCAGTGTCAGTGGTACGCACCGCTTGAGGTGGTATAAACAGTGACGCCCCTGGACAGTGGATGACCACAAACGAGTAATTTGGACTCATGAATCACGCTATACACTGTGTCAATCTATTGGGAAGGCTGCGGATTTAGCGAATGCCTGAAAACGTTAGCTGCCATTATGTGTATTGCCAACAGTAACGTACGGAGGAAGTGTTGCACTAAAGGAAACGATAAATGCGGAAGGATATGAAATTTTACAGAATCGTTTACTGCGTATAGCAGAGGAATATTTCGGAGACGACTAGTTGTATCAACGTAGCAATCCACCCTGTCATGGAGTGTCTGAAAAGAAACTGAAACCTGATGACTCGATATGAACCCAGCGCAACACCTCTGAGACGAATTAGAACGTAGACTTCGCTCCCGGCGCCAGCGTCCAACAGTAACATACTCTCTCTGGTTTCCCTGTCTAACATTAAAATCAGTTCTTTTCGTGCCCCACCCGCTCTGCAGAATCCATCCACCTCGCTAGTACCATAAAACTTGTTTCTCAATAAGGGGCAAACCCTAGTAGGGACATCACGGGAATCATGACAACATAGTGTTGTGCTGTATGATGGCCGAGAAGTTGTGTAGGACACGATAGGTGGAGGAATTCATTGAAGCCGGCGGTATACGAATAGGACTGATCTTAATGTTAGACGGAGAGAGATTAGTTGGAAGTTTTAACATGTAACGGTTGTTAACTTTTAGCATATGAAGACTGTTGCATGTTTAACATGAGGGTGAGAACTTACTAATTGAAATGCATCGTTTCACATGTAATTGATCACCAATTGTATGTGATTGAGCCAAAGTTTAATATTTCACTAATTATGTGGATTCGTTTTCTTTTATGTTGTCCTACATGCAGGGGTAAGGCGTCTGCTTCTTCAGTCTTCACAGGGTTTATGTTCAGCGTTTGCTTTGGCGACTTGTCGCCCCTCTTTCCTTTCGGCTTATAGTTGAGGATTTTCTTGGCTTGTCTGTGTCTATTCGCATGTTACTTCCATCCATCTCTGTATTCAGTTATTTGCTCAATAATACCAAGTATATTCATCGCATTTGAAACACTTTCACATTTTATTAAATTCTCTTCACTCTGCTCAAGAATCTTGTCTCTGTTTCTTGTATTTTCTATCATCTTTCTTAACTGAACTCTCGCTTCTTTACAACAGCAATGATACCGCCACGGATATGTAAGAGATTGTTTCGGGTTTTTGTTAACTGTTCGGTTTATTGTCTCATGTATTGGTCGCAATTTGTGCAGATTTTCATCTACATCACAGTAATCGTGACTCGTGTGACAGCCCAGAAGTTTAAAACGTGACACTTGTTCAGTCATTTCGTTGTAAATTTCTGTTTTCGACCGTACTGGATCTCTTGCTGGAAGTAAATTTCGTATGATTTAATGAAATTTTAAAACTGTATTCTGCGCGTAACTGGTTTAGACGATGAACTGGTAACTCAAGGGCATACTCATTTTCTTATATTATTACTTTATCATCTGCAAATAGTAATGCGCTTAGATTATTCTATGTATTTAGTTCCATATTGGATAATTTCGTGATTTCCAAAGCGCTGAATCAACGCCAGACTAGCACCCTGCTCTCTCTTTGGCCGTGTGTGTGTGTGTGTGTGTGTGTGTGTGTGTGTGTGTGTGTGTGTGTGTGTGTGGAATGCAGATTGCATGCAGAGAGCTACCAGATCGGTGACCAAATTGCCTCTGCCCCCCACCCCCCCCCCCGCCCCCACCCTCCGTCAACTCCCCACTCAGCACTAACCGAGCAGCAGACACACCTGCTGTGCGCAGCATCACATCCCCGGTACCTTGATCACGACAACCGCCTCAGAGGTAGCAGACAGCGAGACTGACGGCAGACCAGCAGTCTTCCGGGTAGTGAAGGACAGAGGTAGGACGCAATAGCAGCGTTGGCAGCCGTCGGGGCGCTTTCTCGTGGCTCTACTGCATACTGATGGCTGTCACCTGGCACCGGGCTGCTTTAGTTCTCTATCCTCGCGCTCATGTCAAATGTCTCACAGTGCTAGTTCACCTGGCACATCATCATTGATACGTGGTGCTTACTGGAATTAACGAAAACGTGAGAGAGAGGACACACCAATATTACTTTCTTTTCACAAAACCTGTTTATTTAACAATATGTAAACTGTGTTTTACACATAATCGAAGCATTTAACCATAAATTTTTTTAACAAAGTGAACAAATTTGGTAAATTCTTTTGACCTTAAACCTTAAGCTGAATAAGCTTTTATTCTTTGCGAACGAAATCGGAAGTGCTATATTGCAAAACAGCAAACAATATGACAATGATTACAAGACGGCCGGACCTGCAGCCCGCCCGTTATTGGGTGAAGCAGCGGTGTTTACTACCACGCTGGACACAGTCTGTCTTATTAAATGCCCTTCCTCAACACATGAAAACTATATAAGCACCATTGATGACAAAAGTGATTCAATTACTCAAAACAGATGACTTTTAATTTGAAAGCTGTATGTCTGAAGGTTCGGGGTTAAGATGCGCTCCTGTGCTTGAAGATTAAACGGACTAGCAAACAATTTGGCAATGATAAGGCTTACTTCAAATTTCAATCGGCAACCAAGGTGTGACTCGATCCCAACCAGTCCGTTCTGACAATTTTATTTTGACTTAAGTCCTGGTGACAGTTGGGAGTTAATATTTTCAAGGTTAAATTATCAGCCATTAAGACCGCTCTGAAGGAACGTCTTAAAACATCACTTGTGAACACTTACCCTGTATTACAAGAGAACTCACTCGACGGAACTAAAAGATCCAGCTAAAATACACCAATAATGACCCGATCTTTCAAACACGAAAACGAACAGCTTAGTACAAGTTCTTCCGATTATAACTAATGACTGAGAAATGCAATTACAGTCAAAGAATTCAATCAGTTAAGAGCTAAATCTAACCATAAGGTCCCTCTTTTGTTCAATGGCAACCTGTGCCTTAGTAAAATTGTACCGGCTGTATTTACGACCAAGAGCTGATTAATTAGAACAAACCAGAAAGGAAAGGCAATATAATAGCAGGACAAATTTTCAAACGACAACTAGTGTCTTAGTACTATACTACTGCCTATATTTACCCGTGGTCTAGGGGTAGCGGGTTCGATCCCCGCCACTGCCTAAATTTTGAAACATAATCAGCATTGGCGGCTGAAGACTTCCGGCATAAGAAGTCAGCCTCATTCTGCCAACGGCCTTGTCAAAGAGGGCGGAGGAGCGGATAGAGGTTCAGGACACTCTCTTGTCCTATGGGTGGGAAATTGCCCCTAAAGGCGGAAGAATCAGCAATTATCAACGACCTGAGGATGCAGAAGGCAATGGAAACCACTGCATTAAAGACACGTAACGTGTATCCACAGGACATGTGGCCTGTAATTGAAGAAGTGTCATGATGATCTCTCCATTGGCAAAAGATTCCGGAATAGTCCCCCATTCGGATCTCCGGGAGGGGACTGCAAAGGGGGAGGTTACTATGAGAAAAAGATTGAATAATCAACGAAAGGATAACGTTCTACGAGTCGGGGCGTGGAATGTCAGAAGCTTGAACGTGGTAGGGAAACTAGAAAATCTGAAAAGGGAAATGCAAAGGCTAGATATAGTAGGGGTCAGTGAAGTGAAGTGGAAGGAAGAC
Source organism: Schistocerca americana (assembly GCF_021461395.2). Taxonomy (NCBI): domain Eukaryota; kingdom Metazoa; phylum Arthropoda; class Insecta; order Orthoptera; family Acrididae; genus Schistocerca; species Schistocerca americana. The sequence goes on along the minus strand of NC_060121.1, from coordinate 350,468,837 downwards.
AAGGATTTCTGGTCAGATGAGTATCGGGTAATATCAACAGCAGCAGAAAATGGTATAACAGGTGTAGAATTCGTTATAATAGGAAGGTAGGGCAGAGGGTGTGTTACTGTGAACAGTTCAGTGACTGGGTTGTTCTAATCAGAATCAACATCAGACCACCACCGACAACGATAGTTCAGGTATACATGCCGACGTCGCAAGGTGAAGATGAACAGATAGAGAAAGTGTATGAGGATATTGAAAGGGTAATGCAGTATGTAAAGGGGGACGAAAATCTAATAGTCATGGGCGACTGGAATGCAGTTGTAGGGGAAGGTTACAGGAGAATGAGCTTGGGACAAGGAATGAAAGAGGAGAAAGACTAATTGAGTTCTGTAACACGTTTCAGCTAGTAATAGCGAATACCCTGTTCAAGAATCACAAGAGGAGGAGGTATACTTTGAAAAGGCTGGGAGATACGGGAAGATTTCAATTAGATTACATCATGGTCAGACAGATTCCGAAATCAGATACTGGATTGTAAGGCGTTCCCAGGAGCAGATATAGACCCAGATCACAATATAGTAGTGATGAAGAGTAGGCTGAATTTCAAGACATTAGTCAGGAAGAATCAATACGCAAAGAAGTGGAATACGGAAGTACTAAGGAATGACGAGATACGTTTGAAGTTCTCTAACGCTATAGATACAGCAATAAGGAATAGCGCAGTAGGCAGTACAGTTGAAGAGGAATGGACATCTCTAAAAAGGGCCATCACAGAAGTTGGGAAGGAAAACATAGGTACAAAGAAGGTAGCTGTGAAGAAACCATGAGTAACAGAAGAAATACTTCAGTTGATTGATGAAAGTAGGAAGTACAAACATGTTCCGGGAAAATCAGGAATACAGAAATACAAGTCGCTGAGGAATGAAATAAATAGGAAGTGCAGGGAAGCTAAGACGAAATGGCTGCAGGAAAAATGTGAAGACATCGAAAAAGATATGATTGTCGGAAGGACAGACTCAGCATACAGGAAAGTCAAAACAACCTTTGGTGACATTAAAAGCAACGGTGGTAACATTAAGAGTGCAACGGGAATTCCACTGTTAAATGCAGAGGAGAGAGCAGATAGGTGGAAAGAATGCATTGAAAGCCTCAATGAGGGAGAAGATTTGTCTGATGTGATAGAAGAAGGAACAGGAGTCGATTTAGAAGAGATAGGGGATCCAGTATTAGAATCGGAATTTAAAAGAGCTTTGGAGGACTTACGGTCAAATAAGGCAGAAGGGATAGATAACATTCCATCAGAATTTCTAAAATAATTGGGGGAAGTGGCAACAAAACGACTATTCACGTTGGTGTGTAGAATATATGAGTCTGGCGATATACCATCTGACTTTTGGAAAAGCATTATCCACACAATTCCGAAGACGGGAAGAGCTGACAAGTGCGAGAATTATCGCACAATCAGCTTAACAGCTCATGCATCGAAGCTGCTTACAAGAATAATATACAGAAGAATGGAAAAGAAAATTGAGAATGCGCTAGGTGACGATCAGTTTGGCTTTAGGAAAAGTAAAGGGACGAGAGAGGCAATTCTGACGTTACGGCTAATAATGGAAGCAAGGCTAAAGAATAATCAAGACACTTTCATAGGATTTGTCGACCTGGAAAAAGCGTTCGACAATATAAAATGGTGCAAGCTGTTCGAGATTCTGAAAAAAGTAGGGGTAAGCTATAGGGAGAGACGGATCATGTACAATATGTACAACAACCAAGAGGGAATAATAAGAGTGGACGATCAAGAACGAAGTGCTCGGATTAAGAAGGGTGTAAGACAAGGCTGTAGCCTTTCGCCCCTACTCTTCAATCTGTACATCGAGGAAGCAATGATGGAAATAAAAGAAAGGTTCAGGAGTGGAATTATAATACAAGGTGAAAGGATATCAATGATACGATTCGCTGATGACATTGCTATCCTGAGTGGAAGTGAAGAAGAATTAAATGATCTGCTGAACGGAATGAACAGTCTAATGAGTACACAGTATGGTTTGAGGGTAAATCGGAGAAAGACGAAGGTAACGAGAAGTAGTAGAAATGAGAACAGCGAGAAACTTAACATCAGGATTGATGGTCACGAAGTCAATGAAGTTAAGGAATTCTGCTACCTAGGCAATAAAATAACCAATGACGGACGTAGCAAGGAGGACATCAAAAGCAGACTCGCTATGGCAAAAAAGGCATTTCTGGCCAAGAGAAGTCTACTAATATCAAATACCGGCCTTAATTTGAGGAAGAAATTTCTGAGGATGTACGTCTGGAGTACAGCATTGTATGGTAGTGAAACATGGACTGTGGGAAAACAGGAACAGAAGAGAACTGAAGCATTTGAGATGTGGTGCTATAGACGAATGTTGAAAATTAGGTGGACTGATAAGGTAAGGAATGAGGAGGTTCTACGCAGAATCGGAGAGGAAAGGAATATGTGGAAAGCACTGATAAGGAGAAGGGACAGGATGATAGGACATCTGCTAAGACATGAGGGAATGACTTCCATGGTAGAAGAGGGAGCTGTAGAGGGCAAAAACTGTGGAGGAAGACAGAGATTGAAATACGTCAAGCAAATAATTGAGGACGTAGGTTGCAAGTGCTACTCTGAGATGAAGAGGTTAGCACAGGAAAGGAGTTCGTGGCGAGCCGCATCAAACCAGTCAGTAGACTGATGACCAAAAAAAAAAAAATAATTTACGACCAAAGAGGCGACCGAGTAAAACTCGGGTACAAACCAGAAAAAAATGAGGGCAGGTAGGCAATGACACACATCACCATGAGGGTTACAATATGTTACTCCCCTTTATTAGCAAGCAGTTCTATGGACCCACGGTGCGTCGCAGCGGCTACTGCGTGGTACCGGTGAAGTCTGGTAGAAGAGGGCAGCCAGGCCACGAGCGGTCGTCAGACATAAAACCAACCGACTGGATGTCGGCCTGCTGCTTGCAGTCGACGCTGACCCCGGTGAAGTACTCCGGTATCTTCACTCTGCGCAGGCCCTCTTTGCGCAGCTCGTGGCTTCGACCGCTCGGACTTATTGTCACATGTTACTGATGTATAGCTAGGTTCTTCGGGAACCTGACAACCTGTTCTGCAGATGTTCAGTCAGCTGCTTACCACAGCTGTCAACAGAGCGAACGACGCAATTTTAGGTGCTGTAGACTTCACAGTTCGTTTTAGTCCAGTGTGGACGGAAATTATCACTGGGCTGAAATGATCGTTTGGCAGCGAAACCTGATAATGTGCTAATGTGTTATTGAGGAACCGATTTACGCTAGAAAAAATTAGTTCCAATTTTAGCCACCAGTTGCAAATATGGCGCTGAACAGCATCTCGTAAATGTCTCCGGCGTTCATATTGAAAAAACTGTGTAACAAGCGATTAATAAAAAAAATCAACATTATGCCTTTTCTCAATTGTTCGATCTTTTCTGCCCACCTTCCGTTCCTAATCCATGACATATGGACACATTTTTCTATACACCTGGTGGGGAAAGCTGGAATTTTTTCCCAGGGTAAATCGGTTCCGCATTAGCGCATTGGAATATCTACCAAGTTTTGCCGCGATGCGATAATTACAGCCCACACTGGGTCTATGTGAGTAGCTGCTCTTTAACTATAATCATCTGGCATTTGGGCATCTTTTCATTGCAGGTGGTTTCCAAATTACAGGTATTGCCAATACAGCGACGTCTATGAGAAAAACGAGTACAGATTTATTGATCAGTGTTACGTGAGATCTATTACAACGGATTGTTTTATCGGTTATCATTTTGCAGTTTCAGCAATCTTTGATTTTTTTCCTACAACAATGGGAAGATCGGATCTGTAGTATGAAGGGGAGCCTAACATCAGCTGCTGTATAAATTTCTGGTGATTATTTTGGTGACATCATACCTTTTGAAATATACAGTGAGTGGCGGGATAATGTGTGATATGGTCTCCTTTTGATACCCGCACTGTTATCATAGACAGGGGAAATGAGTTTGGTAATCCCAACGACAACACTACACACATATGGCACCACGTCGTCTTTTCAGACAGATTCCCAGTTTTGAGTGTAGTATCATGAAGGACATATCCATGTGTGGAGGCTCCGAAAGTTGCCACAAGGTATTCACTCATCATCGTCATAGGGGACCAGCACTTCGCATGATATGTAGTGCCGGATGGGTACACAACACGATCAGCTGTGGTTTGCATGGACGGTGATTTGGACAGCAGCTGTCGAAAGGGTGGTGACTGGGCCCAATCTTCGAAGTGACGTTATCTTTCAACAAGATAAATCAAGACTTCCATGTTGCATGTTCTGTTCTCACCTCGACACGTAGGGAGTTCGATTGTTGCCTTAGCCAGCCCGTTCTCACCCGTTGAAAATACCTGGTCAAGAGTTGCGAAGTGACTGGCGTTGCCACCAATCCCCATCCTCTTCGGTTGTTTGACATTCAGCAGAAGCAGCATGGAATGACGTATCCATATCAGTCAACCAAGCTCATTTCGAACCGATGTCCATACGAGCTAGAGCCATTTTTGTGGCCCCCCCAGGGGGTCCACAACTCTTTCGTGGATACGTGCGTGGCGAGCACGGGGCCCCGAGCCATTGCAGCCTTCTCTCTCTCCCGGGCTGCATTTCCTTTCCCTTCCCCTCCTTTCCCCTCCATACCCCTTTCCCCTCGCCCTCTCCTCTCCCTCTATTGGTGTCCTTGCTTATGTTGGCCCCCGCTATCCTCCTGGTTCTGTTGGTTTTACACTCTGGCTTTGTTGCGTAATCATCTCCTCCTTTTGGCATTCCTTGGTCCCCCTCTGGGGTTTGACCTCCATTCCAAAATTTCTCTTCCGTAGTGTGAGCCATTTGGGGAAGAGCACCTTACCTAGTGTCTCCGACGTGTGCCCTCCTAGTATATTCCACCTTTTCTTCTACGTCGTTGTCTGATGCTAGGGTGCATAGCCAGCACGGTAGCCAGCCCGTGTGGTGGGGTCGCTATGTACCCTTTTGGTTGAGCCCCCTGAACACACAGGGATCACACTTCTGATACCTGAGCTGTGACCTCCTCATGCATGCCTTGGAGTGGTTGCTCGTCATCCTGGAGCATCGGAACTCCCGGCAATGGCCGCCGTGCCAGACGGCCCTTGCTGTGGCTGGGTGGCGTCCGTGAGGAGAGCCCCTGATCGGAGTGGGTGGTATCAGGGCGGACGCTATGCAGATGAAACGCATAAGGGTCCAAACCTCTGGCCGCTCTTCTGCGGCCGTCTCTCTGCGTGGTACTGATTCCTCAAGTGCTGCTTCTCTTGCCCCTTCGGCCTTCCCTTCCGTGGCTACCCCCTGGGAGGAGGGTCAGGCCCGTCGTCTAGGGGCAAAACCTTTCTCCCGTTATCTAGTTTGCACCAGGACTGATGGGGATACTTTCACCAGTGTCAAGCCTTTATTCTTTGTGGAACACATTGAAGACAAGTTCGGCGAAGTGGACTCCCTGAGCAAGATGCGGTCGGGTTCGTTACTGGTAAAAACTGCTTCGGCTGCCCAATCTGCGGCCCTTCGTGCCTGTACCCATCTTGGCACAATTCCCGTGTCCATTACCCCTCACCAGTCTCTCAATATGGTACAAGGTGTGATTTTTCACAGAGACCTCATCCTTCAAACTGATGAGGAACTTCGGGACAATCTCGGACGGCGGGGTGTTCACTTTGTTCGGCGTGTTCAGAAGGGTCCTAAAGATAATCGTATTGATACTGGTGCCTTTATCCTGGCCTTTGAAGGGGATACCCTTCCTGAGAAAGTTAAGATTATGGTCTATCGCTGTGATGTGAAGCCGTACATCCCACCTCCTATGCGGTGTTTTAAGTGCTTGCGTTTTGGCCACATGTCTTCTCGCTGTACCCAGGACCCTCTCTGTGGTGACTGTGGACGTCCACTCCATGAGGGGAGTCCCTGTGTTCCCCCTCCTGTATGTGTAAATTGTCATGGTAGTCATTCTCCACGTTCAGCAGATTGCCCAGTCTATAAGAAAGAAAAAAAGATACAGGAGTATAAGTCTCTTGATCGTTTAAGCTACACAGAGGCCCGTAAGAAATATGCACGATTGCACCCTGTGTCCATGACATCTAGTTACGCCTTGGTTACATCTTCATCCCTTCCTCCCCCTTCCTTACCCCCGTCCCGGACCCCTCTCCTTCCCCCCTCCCCTGCGGCTCCCACACCTTCTCCTCTGGGCGCCGCTCCCCCTCCCCAGCCGGAGAAGTGTCCCACTCCTTCGGCGTCTGCCGGTCAAGGGCGCCTCTCCCGGGATGCCCCTTCCCGGCACCTTCCAGGTCAAAGGTCTGCTGCAGCGCGGCGACCGCGAGAGCCGCGGTCTATCGGCCCCCAGGTCGCCCGGTCTCTTTCTGTTCCTGATCTTGCTGCAGCTGGCTCCATTATGCCACACAGCCCTCCTCGATCTCAGCCTGAAAAGAAGAAGAAACATAAGTCCCGGGACAAAGAGCCTCTGGTGTCACCGGAGGTCCCTTCCCCGGCTTCACAACCGGATTCTGACCTGTCGTTTATGGATGTCGCCCCCTCCTTGTCGGTGACGGGTGGGGACCCGGCGGTATGACTGGATTTAGCGTGTTCAGCCCTCATTTAAACCATCGTTCTGTGGTTCTCCAATGGAATTGTAATGGCTACTATCGTCACCTTCCGGAATTGAAATCCCTTCTTTCGTCCTACTCAGCAGCTTGTGTGGTTCTCCAGGAATCTCATTTTACTGATGCTCACTCACCGACCCTCCGTGGGTTCCGTGTTTTCTGTCGAAATCGGGTCGGACCCTTGCGGGCTTCTGGTGGCGTTTGTACGTTGGTCCGTACAGACATTGCTAGCACGTGGATTCCTCTCCAAACTACATTGGAAGCAGTTGCTGTTAGGGTCCACTTAGACTCTGCAGTCACAGTATGCAATCTTTATCTCCCTCCTGACAGGACTCTTACACCTGCTGCCTTAACCACCCTTCTTCAGCAACTTCCTCCTCCCTTCCTCCTCCTTGGGGATTTTAATGCTCATCATCCTTTGTGGGGCAGTGCCTTTCCATCTAGACGAGGTCTTCTTATCGACCAATTTATTGCAGACCACGACCTGTGCCTTCTTAATGATGGCTCCCCTACTCATTTCAGTGCTGGTCATGGTACCTTTTCTGCCATTGATCTTTCTCTTTCTTCTCCCTCTCTCCTCCCTTCATTACACTGGTCGCTACACGACGACCTTTGTGATAGTGACCATTTCCCGTTGATTATCACGCTCCCTTCCCGCTCCCCGATGGAGAGGTTACCTCGTTGGTCTTTCCACCGCGCCGATTGGCCTCTATATACTGCACAGGTCGAGTTTTCTCCCTCTTTGTCGGGTTGTATTGATGACGTCCTACGTGACGTGTCTGACGCGATTGTTCGCGCTGCTAACCTTGCTGTCCCGCGCTCATCTGGACAATTTCGTCGTCGGCAAGTCCCGTGGTGGAGTACGGCCATTGCCATTGCCATCCGTGATCGCCGTCGAGCTTTGCAACACTTTAAGAGGCACCCATCTGTAGCCAGCCTTTCTACCTTTAAGCGCCTTCGCGCTAAAGCCCGTTATTTAATCAAACAGAGCAAGCGGATATGTTGGGAACGATTCGTTTCTTCCCTTGGTTCCACTGTCCCTCTGTCACGGGTATGGGCTACACTTCGCTCTCTCCAAGGTTGCCATCGGCAGTCCACCCTCCCAGGCCTTCACCTCCCAGATGGCATTTGTACGGACCCATTAGTTCTTGCAGAACATCTTGCGACCCATTTTGCAGTGGCATCAGCGTCGGCCTCCTATCCAGCTGCTTTCCTTCATCAAAAACAGCAGGCTGAAGCTGTCACCTTATGTTTCACCACTTGTGAGTCAGAATCTTACAACGAACCTTTCACTGAATGGGAATTTCTTTCTGCTCTATCTGCTTCTCATGATACGGCTCCTGGCCCAGATTCCATTCATAACCAGCTGCTTCAACATCTCAGTGCTCCACAACGGCACCATCTTCTTCGGGTGTTTAACCGTATCTGGCTCCAGGGTGACTTCCCTTCTCAGTGGAGGGATAGCATCGTGGTTCCTGTCCTTAAGCCTGGTCAGAACCCCCTATCTGTTGACAGCTATCGGCCAATTAGTTTGACCAATGTTGGTTGTAAGTTACTTGAACGGCTGGTAGCCCGTCGGCTCACTTGGGTCCTCGAATCTCGGGATCTATTGTCCCCTTACCAGTGTGGCTTTCGAGAGGGACGATCTCCAATCGATCATTTGCTTCGCTTGGAATCCGCAGTTCGGCTGGCTTTTTCCCAGCGCCGCCATTTGGTTGCAGTGTTTTTTGACCATCGCAAGGCCTATGACACGGCCTGGCGCCATCACATCTTACTAACCCTTCATCAGTGGGGTCTTCGGGGCCCACTCCCGATTTTTATCCGCCAGTTCCTGATCCATCGGTCATTCAGAGTTCGAGTTGGTACTGCTTTTAGTTCTCCACGGACCCAGGAGACGGGCATCCCACAGGGTTCTGTCTTGAGTGTCCTTCTTTTCCTCATTGCTATCGATGGACTTGTGGCCTCTGTCGGTCCCTTGGTCGCCCCTGCCCTGTATGTGGATGATTTCTGCATTTGGGTTAGTTCCTCCTCGATGCCATCTGCAGAACGGCAGCTCCAGGTGGCTATACGGCGTGCCTCTGCATGGACCCTCTCCCACGGGTTTCAATTCTCTCCTTTAAAATCGCGGGTGGTCCACTTCTGTCGCCGTACTACGGTCCACCCTGATCCAGAGCTCTATCTCGCTGCACAAAGATTGCCTGTGGTTCCACAGTTTCGTTTCCTAGGTCTTCTTTTCGACAACAAGCTCACTTGGCTGCCCCATATCAGACTCCTGAAGGTAGGATGTTTCCGTAAACTCAATGTCCTTCGCTTCCTTGCCCACTCCTCCTGGGGTGCGGACCGTTCCCTCCTCCTCCGTCTTTATCGTGCTCTAGTTCTGTCACGTTTGGACTATGGTTGTCAAGTTTATGGTTCAGCTGCTCCTTCCACGCTGCACGTGCTGGATCCAGTCCACCATCGTGGTATCCGTTTGGCCACCGGTGCCTTCCCTACTAGCCCTGTTGATAGTCTCCTGGTTGAAGCTGGGATCCCCCCCCTTTCTGTTCGGCGGTCCCAGCTTCTGGTGTCTTATGCCCTTACTATCCGTTCTTCTCCCGCTCATCCTTCCTATTCTATCCTATTCCCAGACCATGGACGTCGCCCGCCTGACTCCCGCCCTCGGGCGGGTTTACCGGTTGGGCTGCGCCTTGCGTCTCTTACCCGTGATTTTCGGCTTCCTTCTTTGTCCTGTCTTCCTCGCTCCCTCCCCTCCACCCCTCCTTGGTTAGTTCCTCGGCCTCGAATTCGGATGGATCTCCGCCGCGGTCCGAAAGATTCCATCCCCCCGGTGGTGTTCCGTTCCTTTTTCCGCCAAATTTTATGGGAGTTTCGGGATGCTGTTGTTTTTTACACTGATGGCTCTAAATCTGCTGATCATGTTGGGTATGCCTTCACGTCCTTCGTTGGAACGGAAAATCATCTACTGCCACCCTCATGTGGGGTGTTTACTGCGGAATTGATGGCAATTTCCCGGGCCCTTACCTTTATTAAACAAACCCAACACAACCGCGTTTTGTTATGTACGGACTCTATGAGTGGCCTTCTTGCTATTGACCGGTGTTTTTCGCGCCATCCCTTGGTCTCTGCCATCCATGACCATCTCGCTGATCTTCACCGTGCTGCTTGTTCCATTGACTTCTTATGGGTCCCGGGCCATGTGGGTATCCCGGGTAATGAGCTCGCTGATCGTTTGGCTGGGGGAGCAGTTACTTACCCCCCATTTTCTGTAACCCCTCCTGCAGCGGATTTACGGCTTCACATCAAATCCCACTTTGCACAGTCATGGGCCAATTCTTGGGAGGCTACTCCACTGTCTAATAAACTTCGTGCCATTAAGGTGAATACAGGCCCATGGCGTTCTTCCTTTAGCCTCTCCCGCAAGGACTCGACCACACTGTGTCGTCTCCGCATTGGCCATACCAGGCTGACCCATGGTTTCCTTTTGCGTGATGAGCCACCCCCGCTATGTGGTTGTGGAGCCTTCCAGTCAGTGGCCCACATTTTGGTTGAATGCCCCCTTCTTTTGGCTCTGCGTGCTAAGTACAGACTCCCCCACACTTTACCTTTGATGTTGGCTGACGATTCCCGGATGGTCTCTCTGGTTCTAGGTTTCCTCCGGGAGAGTGGTTTTTATTCTCAGTTTTAAAGTTTTTAATCTCCCTCTGGTGTTGGGGCAGGGCGGTGAGTGTTTGGGTGTCTCCCACTGTAGGCAGTGTTCAGAGATTCCCGATTCACCTCCCTGACCGGAATCCTCTTTTCTTTCCCTTTTACTCTGTTTTTACCCCTTCTTTTTAAGGCTTGGTTAGTTTTTCTATTCCCATACGTACTTTCTGCATTATAGCAGTTGTACCTTTTAAGTCACAGGTGGTCTTGCCTATGCTGTTTCAGCATAGTGTTGGGTTCGTTCTCTTGCCAACTTCCCTCATTTGTTTTTACTAATGACAACGTGACTGCCCTTTTACGTTTCCCCTTTATCCGTTTTATTTTTCTGACTATACTGAGATGTCCCGTTAGCAGAATGGAGTCTATTTGAAACAAGGGACTGATGACCTTGCTGTTTGGTCCCTTTAACCTCAAACAACCAACCAACCATTTTTGCGGCCTGAAGTGACAGATCTGTGTAATACATTTCACACTCTGTATACCTCCAAACCGGCTGCAAATGAAATCACACATTCTTCCTCCTATACCGTATGCGCACGACGACTTAAACTACATTATTTGCTTTCGTCCAAGGTGTAGAAATTTTAATGGTCATCGCTGAACTTTGCTTCATTGTGCTGTGTATGACCAGTCTGTTGTGGAACCCGTTTAGCTTCGACGGTGTTGGCGGTGTATACATTGCTTGCCAAAAGTGAAGCACGTAGGAGAGGAAGAGCGGGTATGTGCCGTTATTGCTCTGATTACAAAATCTATTCATACTTAGAAAGAACTTGGCAGCATAAGCCCACTTAGGATTATGAAATTGCATCCCTTCTGGCCTGCTTGCAAGCACTGGTTCGGTTGGGAAAGGACAGCGTTGTCAGACTTGGTGCCGCACATATTCTATCGTGGACAGTCCTGGGAATCTTGCTAGCGACTGCAGTACTTCAGCTTCACGGACTCACTTCATAGACACACGTACTGGTGTGTGGACGAGCATGGTCCTGTTGAAAAGCGGTAGCACAATACCGCAAATGAGATGTAACAAATGGAGATGCGGGATTTCCAGAGCAAACTGTTGAGCTAACAGAGGTCATTCAGTTCCTACGAGCCGTGACCTGAAGTCATACCTGATGGTCTCCCACACTATGACGCCGGCAGTATCGCCATCGGGCCTCTCAAATTTTGGAATAGAACGTCTCCACAGTTCACCGCGATAGCCGCAGTGCCGAGTATAATACATCATTCATCAGCTATGCATGCTTCCCAGCCACTGCATCATTCCAAACACTGCCTTTGTGTTTCTAATGGAAGAACGGCAGCCTAAGCATAAGATGGTAATTACCTAGTCTGGCCGCTGCTAGTCCTCCGACCAATGGCGCAGAATGCGACAGAATGTTGCAGGGACTTCTCGGATGGCGGGCGCGGATGTGAATGGCTTACGGTGTACTTTGTGCGTAACACTTGATCCTGTGGTGCTCAGATGTGGTCGACCAGAACCTTGAAGATAAACATCCCTTCCCTCATGGTCCCATGTAGTCCCACATCGCGCCACTGTCATATCCGACTGCCCCAGAAATCTGGATACGGCACGATTCGACCAGTCGGCTTCATGGAGACCCACAATGAGGCCCTTTTTCAGACTTGGTCAGGCGCTGGTAACGCTCCCACACGAGTACGCGAAATCACCCTGTCCTTCAGTGATCACTCTACATCTGGCGCTATCATGCCCTCTTACAGAGGGTTCTTTTTTAATCCTGAGATAATGAAATATCACAAAAACTGTTCATAGGATTAAAAAAAAGGGATAAATATGTTCAATTCTGTCAGGCGATACCTATGTTGACCCCTCCAAAATGGTTCAAATGGCTCTGAGCACTATGGGACTTAACTTCTGTGGTCATCAGTCCCCTAGAACTTAGAACTACTTAAACCTAACTAACCTAAGGACATCACACACATCCATGCCCGAAGCAGGATTCGAACCTGCGACCGTAGCGGTCACGCGGTTCCAGATTAAAGCGCCTTTAACCGCACGGCCACACCGACCGGCTGTTGACCCCTCCCCTCCCCCTCCCGCCAATGGGTGTGTGGCGGGGAGTCAGCTGCGAAATCATAAAGGAGCATTCAATTATTGTAAGGTCGGATTTTACCGGGATGCAAGATCGCCAGATCTTATTTCGCCTGACTTGCTCGAGGAGTGCGAGTTACAACAAAGTGCCAACAACGGACGATTATATAATTCAGCGTTTCATCAACGCATGTCAACCGATTACATAGGAAAAAAAACTGCTCAACTGTGTCGAATCATTCCACGTGAGGATAAATTGGTGCATCGAAGTGGGCGGCGACATTTTTGAGCACTTACTGGGAAACAGTTCTTACAAACAAGCACCCTGTTGATGAGAGGCAAGAGGACACACTTGAAAGAAGCTGTTTTCACAGTTACTGAGCTTATCTGGTTTCCTTTTCTTGTTCTAACGCACGTTTATCGAGATAATACCGTTTTGGAACTCAGTTGTGTTAACTGTCGATTACAGCGCTATCTGTCGTGCAACGATGGAAGCGTTACATGCAAAAGTCATGTATTTTTTCCCCGTAAAATCCGAATCTACAATACAAGGGGACCTTACTATTTTTTTATTTTTTTAGTGGTCAATCCAAGGATTGGTTTGCAACAGCTACAATGGCAGATTGTCTCCATTCTGTGCGTCTTTCAGCTTTTCTCTTCATTTCTTTATAGGTGTTAACATCCCACATCTTTCACGATTTGATCCATGTACCTCAGCCGTGGTCTTCCTATGGTCTTCTTCCTTCGACATATCCCTCTATGATTGTGTTCAGGAGTCCTTTATGTCTTAATAGATGGCCTGTAAATTGCACTCTTCTTTTAACAATGAAACTCCAGAAGCTTCTCTTCTCACCTGCTGTTTCCAGAACCACTTCGTTTGTGACCTTGTCGATACATTTTATTGTGAGCATGCGTCTAGAGCACCACATTTCAAAAGAATTTAGCTTCCGTTCTTCCTCTGTCCCGAGAGCCCATGTTCCACACCCATAGCATGCCACACTCCACACACATGATTTCATAAAATCTTTTCCTAATTTCAAGGCTGATGCTCTTAGATGTTAAGATGTTTTTCTTCTTGTTAAAAGCAGCCTTTGCTTGAGCAATTCTACTTCTCACTTTTGCCTTGCTCCTTCCATCCCTGGTAATATTACTGCCCAGAACTTGTTCAAGCAGTTCATAGCCTACATGAACTTGGACTTTCATTTGATCTTTTTGTCGCATGCCATTACTTTTGTTTTTGCTTTATTAATTCTCATATTATATCCTTCCCCCATAACTTTATCCATTCTATTCAGTAGGACTACAAGATCTTCTTCACTTTCAGCTAGAACAGCTAATCATCGGCATATCATATTTCTTCGTTGGCCATGAATTACTACACCTGTCTGCATTTTCCCTTACTTTTTTCAGCGCTTCTTCAATGTATAGGTTAAAGATAACAGGGGATAGTGCGCAACCTTGTCGGACACCTTTCCGTATCTGCACCTCTTCTTGTTTTGTTCGTCCACGGATAACTGCTGTCTCGTTTTTACTATTAAAGATTTGAAAATGGCTCCCCGCCCATTTCCTGGGGGTGGAGCAAGGAATCAACATTGCTTTCGAGGGATAACATTTTTAAAAACATGGAACACATATATTTATCGGTATTTTAGTCCTGTGCGTAGTCTTTGAGATAGTTCGTTCTCTCAAGACAAAAAAAAAACTTACCCTGCATACCCTTCGAGAGCTGGTAATAACACTAAATACTGAAAAATCCCCTTAGAAAATTTATGAATGATTGTGCTGGTAAACCTCTTACACTATTTGATTTTCAAACAGCTGAGCGGAACTGAACGTACTCAGACATTTCGCTCTTTACCTATTCTGATCAACACTAAACTGACACACAATATTTTTAGCGCAACGCAATCTGACTCAATAATCCCTGCAAAAGAATGGCCCTGACTAACATTAAGCTATACCTTTCACAAATCACTTACCTCACAAAAATCTTCGTTACTCGAACTACTGCAATACAGCGAGCGCCACTACTGCCAGCTAAATAAAAGATTCAAACTACTGAAGGCACTAACTACTGATAGGGAAAGTCAGCAAATGAAAGATTTTGATAAAGAACAAACAATGTATTTACCTTAATAGTGTTCAAAAGTCATTATATATATAATCAGTTCATGACATCCAGTCTTACAAATTTACTCTCTGACAGACACGCGAACAGATCATCCGCTCTCAAAACTACGCCATCTCTCTCCCCACATCCACCACTGCTGGCGGCTCACCTCCAACTGCGCAATGCTACGCGCTGTTAACAGCCAACTGCCCAACACTACAATAGCAAATTCCAACAATGCAAACCAGCGACGGACTGCACTCAGCACAGTCAGTGATTTTCATATAGAGCGCTACGTGGCATTACCAATATAAAAACCTAAGCAGCCTACTTACAATACGAATAGCATTTACGCACTCTGGTGGCCATTCTGCGCTTGACAGAGAATTGCAACTCTAATAATGTACATACCCGACGACGGTGTGTACGTGTATGAAGTTACATTGACATCCGTCTACGTGTTCTGAGTGCCTCACTTTCTTTTGCCGGGCAGTGTATTGTCAGCGTCTCCACAAAAAGGGAACGGAGTGAGGTAAGTGAATGGTGGTACGAAATAGCCTGTTCCATGCAAAGCAGTCGGTCGATATAGAGGCGTAAGGCGCGGCGTTCGGGTTGGAGTGTGGGGTAGGCGAGTCAGCAGGCAGGCTAGCGCCACGGCCCAGCAGTTGTGTGACGCGGCGCGGACGGCGCAGGAAGACCGAGTTACGTAGTGTCGCCGGCACCCACCAGCCGGCTCCCAGCTCCCAGGCAACCAGTTACCGCCGGAACGCGTGGCGCCAAGCGCTCGCTACCAGCGGCAGAATGGCTCAAGACCAGCAGCACACAAAGTCCGCGGAGGCAGCGCAAGCAGTCGTCGCCGCAGATGCGTCTCCTGCAGCGGTTGAGGTGAGCCAGTGATACCAGAGTGGCAGCGGAAACGACTTGAAGTCGATTCACATCTGCACGTCACGAACGAAAAGTCGAAACATTCCACAGTGCGTCACGATTGGCGGCATTCAGTAAGCGCCCGTACAGGGTGTTATAACAAATAATTTTGCTTAGACGTTTTTTCTGCGGTATTCATATCTATGACTGTATATCTAGTTAGAGCCCAGCAACGCTTGCCCGTTTAGTTGAAACGTCGCTATTAGAAATTATGGAAGATATAACGGGCCATGTTATGAAGACCACTTCTGCGACAGATCTTACTTAATAAGTTCCTTTAATTTACATCTATGGTCACAATCTTTTTAACAGATTACCGGTTTCGGTCTTTCATGAGCATCATCAGATCTGTTTCATAAAAAGTCCTAATGCACTGCAGCCATAGTAGCATCGTACATTGGGACTTTGTTTATATGAAACAGATCTGATGATGGTCATTAAAGACCGAAACCGGTAATCTGTTAAACAAAAAAATTGTGACCATAGATGTAAATTAAAGGAAATTATTACATATACGGGTCGCTGTGTTTTTTCGCGACGGTGTCGCAGCTTGTGAAGATCTTACTTAGACTTCACTTCAGCATAAGTGCTTACTGAGTAGATTGATTAATAGAAACGTTGAGAATTATTTTGTGGTAAGGATTCAACTTATCGTTGTGAGCGTAGTTGTGCGGAACGCATTCTAAGGTAACGTAACTGTGAAATGGAAAAACAGGATCGAGAGTGTGAACTTACATGTACCAGTGAATTATTTACGGATATTTATCACTCAAGTACTTCAGAAATACTGCTAGAAATCCAAACGCGATTAATTAAAAATATAAGTGCAAGTTTTGTGATCTTATCTGGAAAGCTTGGATTTGAGTCGCTGCTCAGACTATATTTATTTTTCAATGAAACCGCCGCACATGTCAACTTGAAACATTGTTTATTTATATTTAAACATGCAATAGTTAAAAAGATTACCCATGCCAATTATCGCCAGATAAGACGAGTGTTATTGTCATACTGAGTACCAACATTCGGAAACATAGCACAGTTAGCGCTACTCTCGCAGTAGTCATGCATGGGAAGTAGCCGTAATTTTGTAATAGTGCCTGGCAAGCGCTATTAAAGAGTAACATGACCGTCTGGCTTTACATTTTAAACATCTTCTGCATCAAGGAATCTTCATCGTATGCTAATAGTACAATGCGACGAAGTGACGGTGATGACTTACGTACGTAATGGTAGTAGACTATTTCA
The DNA here is from genome assembly GCF_021461395.2 of Schistocerca americana. NCBI lineage: Eukaryota > Metazoa > Arthropoda > Insecta > Orthoptera > Acrididae > Schistocerca > Schistocerca americana. The sequence continues at coordinate 350,452,156 of NC_060121.1, read as the reverse complement.
TTAAGATAAACTATAGTTTCCAGAATGAGATTTTCACTCTGCAGCGGAGTGTGCGCTGATATGAAACTTCCTGGCAGATTAAAACTGTGTGCCCGACCGAGACTCGAACTCGGGACCTTTGCCTTGCCTTTCGCGGGCAAGTGCTCTACCAACTGAGCTACCGAATCACGACTCACGCCCTGTACTCACAGCCGCGAAAGGCAAGGCAAAGGTCCCGAGTTCGAGTCTCGGTCGGGCACACAGTTTTAATCTGCCAGGAAGTTTCATAAACTATAGTCTTTTAAAACGAATTTTAAAGCCAAATAGCTTTAATGAATTTAAATGACGCTATTGTTTCATATCAAAAATAACCACCACCACCACCGTCTTGAAGAATTAGTCCTTTTGATACGTTCCGCCCTAGAATTGCTTAGGCCATCTCTTTAAGCGAAGTTCAACGTTTCTCTTTCATACTGTGTAATGCAGTATTGCTGCTTTAGTTAGCCTACTATTAGACATTTGCTGGACACGGTCTTTCCAGTTCAGTCAGTTTATTCAGTTACAGTTGCGTGGGGTTCAACACTTAATTATTTTCTAGTATCGGTGTTTCATCTGTTGCTGAGTAATGAGTATCCGGTTACGAAGCGGAGGAACTTAATCTCTGATGATTCGACTGGTCACAATTGATCAGGTGTTAGGATTCAACATATAGCGGCAAAGGCAAGGCTATTACTTTCTGAAGTTTATTATTATTGTTTATTTCCGTACGTTGTGTCTTAATGTGCGTTGCATGGTTCCTCAGAAATGTCTGCTTCTGATCATATTTACCTTAACATCATTTGACTTGGAAGATTTAAAATGGTACCCTAGATATTTAAACTCTCTTGTTCGTTCAGCTATTCGTCCATCTAAAACAATTTTGGTGCTTATGGGTTCCAGTGCTTGAAATTCCATCATTTTTGTTTTATCTGTCTACATTGTAATTCAGTATTCAGACGTTTTACCCAACTTACGTACTAAAATTTGAACCTTTTATTCAGATTGTCCCATTATAAGGTGATTACCAGTAAATAGCATCGTGATGCAATTAAAACTATCACTTCTTTATGTGTCGTTCAATATAATCAACCATTCACATATGATATCGTCAGTATAGACATTATAAACGGTGGGGGATAGTGGATAGCCTCGTCTAGCTCCTTGATTAATGTCGGCAAATTGTGTTGCATTCAGTGCAGTACAGGTCCGTTCCTTCAGGGATTCTCATAGCAGTTCCCGTTTTGCCTTGTCATACGTCTTATCATAATACATAAATACATAAGAAGTCGGTAATCTAAATTCTCTTGTTTTCTCTGTTACTTGTGCCAAAAGTCAGTCGGAATATGATCTACATTTCCTAAAGTTATGTTGTACCTCTAGCACACATGCTTTCACCATCTATTATTATTATTATTATTATTATTATTATTATTATTATTGGTTTTCGAGATGTGCCCGTACAGTCATTTCAATAGCGCAGTGTCATTCCCGGAGATAGCAACGTAAGGAGAGCACAACCCGGTCGGCGATACAGCCAAGACCCCTTTCGTTAGCAATCCACCTCGCTGACCGCACAATCACCGAGGCGAACAGCTTACACTTACAATTTTAGTGCACAGATTGTAAGAGTAATTTTCCTGAATTATTCCTTGGTGATTTGCACTTTGTGATTTACCTCCTTTTTAGCAAATCGGGCATATTAAACTTCATGTCATCCGCAGCCGGCAAACATTCATAAACCTTTAAATTAGTTTCATCGTTCCTTTTCGGATCTTCGTCTTTCGAATGGGCCAGCTAAGGACCCCGATATTCAACTTTTCAGCCTGGAGAGGGACTTGATGTTTGCCCAGTAATCCCGCATTCTCTGGCTATGTTTCTCCTTTCTCTCCTTTGTCCTATACTGTGGTTACGTGTATCCTGTATACTGATATTAAGGTAGCCCTCGGTCTCGCTGGAGATCTGCCCACCATCCTCGCAGATACCAATACCAGTGTTAACAGAGTGGTGAAATTTTGTGAACTGCCCGGCCTCATCCATAAACTGGTGGGGAAGGGCGGCATACTTCAGTACGTTATAAACTGCTCAGCATGTAAGTACAGCCGTCGTCCCCACCGATGAGATTTCATGTTGACTTTTCGTCAGGGCGCTGATGACCATGATGTCGAGCGCCCCCTCAACCCAAATCATCATCCTTTGTCCAAAGGGAGCGGTCTTTCTACGGGGTGATCTGTCCTGAAATTTCTGTTCTTTTAGTATCCTTCTGAGAAGTATTCGGTTTCTAATGTCACTTTCAGTTGTGTTCAGTTCTTGGATGTCTTTCTTGACTTCTGTCAGCCATGGTGTCATGGTTTTCCTGCTCTTCCAGTTGTTGAGGAGTCGGTTGGTCAGTCTTGTTTGGTCCATCCTTGTGATATGTCCGTAGAAAGCGAGACGTCTCTTCCTAGCTACATCTGTGGTTTTCTCAGTATGATTGTATAGCTCCTGGTTTGATTGTCTTCTGCACTCATCTGTTTTGATAGGTCCTAGAATTTTTCTCAGGATCTTCCTCTCCTGAATCTCTAGTTTGTCAAGCCTTTCCTGTTAAGATTGGAACATTCTGAGGCATATGGGGCTTCAGGGCGGATAACTGTTTGGCAGTGTTGAATCTGTCAGCTTTCTCAAAAATGGTTCAAATGGCTCTGAGCACTATGCGACGTAACTTCTGAGGTCATCAGTCGCCTAGAACTTAGAACTAATTAAACCTAACTAACCTAAGGACATCACACACATCCATGCCCGAGGCAGGATTCGAACCTGCGACCGTAGCGGTCACGCGGTTCCAGACTGAAGCGCCTTTAACCGCACGGCCACACCGGCCGGCTCAGCTTTCTCAATTTGACCTTATTCCAGCTGTAGTTCACTGGGAGTATCACTGATGTTAGTGAGGTATTCTGTCTTTTCTAGTGACAGTTGAAGTCCTACCTTGACAGCCTGGAGTTCGAGCATACTGAGCTGCATTACTGCTACTTCGACTAAGCTTGCTATCAGTGCGAGATCATCTGCGAAAGCTAAACAGTCTACTACTAGTCCCTTCTGTTTGTGTTCCAGGTAAATACCACTCGGTTATCTTGTATTTCCATTCCTTTTTGCCACTCTGTCCAGTGCACAGTTGAAGAGAAGAGGTGAAAGTCTACCTCCATGTCTAATTCCTGTATTTATCTCAAAGCTTCCTGAGAGTGTTCCCCTGAACTTTACTCGTGATCTAGTGTTACTCAGGGTCTTTCGGATAAGGCTGTGGGCTTTCTGGCCCAGGCCTATTTCCTGCAAAATTCCCATAAGAGTATGTCGATTCAAAAGAATGCTTTCTTGAAGTCAACGAAAGAAACTAAGTACTGTTTATTCGCTAGCTTAATTTGACTTAATACTGACTTCAAGTTAAGGATCCGTTCAGCACAAGAACGTCCTTTTCTAAAACCACCCTGATAATCTCCAATTGAGTGTCGGGTCTGTTCAATAATGACTTAGATAGTATCTTATAGGTGACTTATCGACGAGATCCCTCTATAATTTTTGATGACAGTCAAATCACCCTTCTTGTGTAAGGGGTGGATCAAAATGGTTCAAATGGCTCTGAGCACTATGGGACTTAACATCTATGGTCATCAGTCCCCTAGAACTTAGAACTACTTAAACCTAACTAACCTAAGGACAGCACACAACACCCAGTCATCACGAGGCAGAGAAAACCCCTGACCCCGCCGGGAATCGAACACGGGAACCCGGGCGTGGGATGCGAGAACGCTACCGCACGACCACGAGCTGCGGACGGGGTGGATCAGAGCAGCTGTCCATTCATCTGGTAACTTCTCAATATCCCAAATATTCCGTAGGATCTCGGTCAACTTCCTGATTGCTTTGTCTCCAGCCTGCTTGCACAGTTCTGAAACTATAGCGTCTTCTCCTGGTGCTTTGTTATTCTTCAGGGACTGAATGGTGTTTTTCACTTTTTCTGTTAGAAGGTGAGAGTTTGGTTGTCTGGGACTGTCTTGATAGATAAAGGTGGTTTTAGGAGACTCACAGTTGAGGAGAATCTCATAATACTTGGCCAATATGCGGCAGTTGTCTTTGTCATTATAGGCTATGTTTCCATCTGGTCCTCTGAAGTGTAAGCTGGGTGGGGCATAGCTCCTAAGTTTTCGCTTGAAAGTTTCGTAAAAGTGTTATTCTTCTTGAAATATTCATATAATTGAGTCAACTGGACCTGATTGTACTGACGTTTAACCTGCCTGATGGTTTTGGCAGTTATCCGGCGCTATTCTATGAACTTCTCCTTATTTGTTTCGGACTTCTGTGAGCTCCATCTTAGCCAAGCTGCTTGTCTATTTGCGATCGCTTGGTCGCAAGTACTGGTCCACCACTCATGTTTCTTCTGTTTCTTTAGTGGGGAGACTTCTGTTGCCGTTTTTACTAATTTGTGCCTTAGTTGGTGCCAGTTGTTGCATTCATGATCTAGTGTTTGCATTTGCAATTTTTCCAAGTCAAACTTGGTAAGTTTGGGAGTTTGAGACTTTCTTGTATTCTTAGGTAGAAATCGGATCCTTATTTTTGAGAGGTAGTGGTCAGAGTCCAGGTTCGCCCCTCTTAACACACACACATTCTGGACTTCTCTACAGGACTTTCTTGAAATGGCCACGTGATCTATTTGAAACACTCCTAGGAGTTCATTGGGTGAAGTAAATGTCTTCTGTTTTCATGTGCGGTGCTCAAATGCCGTTGATTTCATTACTACGCTAAATAATTTACAGAGTCCCACAAGTCGTTCCCCATTTCTGCTTGTGCGCATGTGAGCTGGGTATTCCCCCACAATATATTTATACTTCTGCTCTTTCCCTAACTGGGCGTTAAAATCACCCAATAGTATGACTGTATTCCGGCCTGGTATTTTGCCCCCTTGTGTTCTCGAGTCCCCAAAATTGGTCTGTGCCTTAAGGATTTTTTCGGATATTATATTTGTGAGATTATTCGTTCTTCCCAGAATTAATTTTCGATGATGATGCTGATGATGATGATGATGATGATGATGATTCTCCCTCTCTCTCTCTCTCTCTCTCTCTCTCTCTCTCTCTCTCTCTCTCACTCACTCACTCACTCACTCACTCACTCACTCACACACACACACACACACACACACACACACACACACACACACCTGAGCGAAGGAAATCGCCGACGCGGCCGGAAATCGAACTCAGAGCCCCAAGATCGAGAGTCAGCAATGCTAACCATAAGATCACAAGCTCCCCCACATGTTAAAAGGTAATGACAAGGTTTTCAGATAAGCCTCCTTTTTTGCTTTTGTTAATCTGCTAGTATAGTCGTTCCACGTAGTTAATCCCATTCTACAATATTTCTTTTTCCTCGTTTCTAATGTCTTTAACAGTGTTACATTCTGCGTTTATGATGATGCTTATTGGTTTCGCATCAGTGCAACAGTTAATTCTTTGTCACAGTTTCAGTGTTTCACCACAAACGTAATTATATCATGATGGGTCTCCAGTGTAATTTAGTGGCTGACAATCCGTAGCGTTTAACAGCTCCCCCTCCACCCTGTCAGCATTTTCCACTTTCAGTAACATGGAGCCACATTCCTCCTCTGGGCACCATCATTACACACCACTGACATTCGCACTGACTGCCGGACACTGCCTCTTTGCACATCATCATCTTTTAACACCGTTACATGTGTGATGTGTCATGATTCTGCCACCGTATATGCAGATGATGAAAGAGAAATACCGACGTCAACCATAAGAGGGCATTGAAATAATTCAAAGGCGACAAGCGAAATTTTGTTTCGGTCGGGACTCCAATCCGGATTTCCCGCTTTTCTGTGAGCGGTCGCGCGAACCACTTTGGCTATATGAGCACACTTGACGTGTGACAACTTGTCACACATTAACACTGTCCGAAAGTACAGACACTACACATGTAACAGTAACATATAAGCGTTGACGGCAGTTCATAGTATCTCCAGTGTGGATGCACATTAGGTCCGACCTCTTGTGAGCAATCAGGAAAATGGCCGGGGAGGGGGAAGGGGGGGGGGGGAGGGAGGAAGTGTGCTCGGACAGCAGAGGAGCGGAAGTTATTAAAGCGACCGCTCGCCTAAAAAGGGGGGGAGGGGGAGGGGGAGGAGGAGGAGGAAATCCGGATTTGAGTCCCGAGCGGCATAAAGTTTAACTTGTCGCCAATGAATTATGCAATGCCCTCACGCGGCTGACTGGTTTTCCTCATTCATGAAATAAATCTTTGCTCTAGCTAATAGACCTCACATCTCCCTCCCTCCCCTAATAATTGTCTACAAACAAAATTGTCTTTCATGCGATACATTTTATAACATACTGCCGCATGTAAATTTTATGATTAACTGAGAAAGAAGAAAGAATACACAAGAAAGAGAGAAACTGTGTCACAGTCTCGAATTTACTGTGTCATTCACATTGGGACCAACACTCAAAAGCCTTGAATAAGAACCTTTTGCAGCTCGGACCGCTGCGAGACGTGCTGGAAGAGTATCAGAGAGGTGCTGGAAGGTAATGACGGGGATGTGGCCAGCTGCAGCAGGTTTCCCGGTTGAGGATGCACGGCACGAATACCTCGATTGACGTGGTCCCACAGATTCTCGATTGGGTTTAAGTCTTGGAAGTTTTGTTGCTAGGGAAGTACGGTAAACACATCCGAGTGCTCTTTGAACCACGCACGTACTCCGCGAGCTGTGACATGCTGCATTGTCCTGCTGGTGCCGAGGAACAACTAATTGTATTGTAGATGTTGACGTGGTCCCCAAGTGTAGTTGCTTAATGGGTTTCCAGAATGACGATATCACCCAGGGAACCCCAGGAAACCATTTCTCAGACCACAACGCTCCCTACTCCGGCCTGGACGCTTCCGACGATTATTGCAGTGCCGTACACGCAAATGGCCATCTGCCCGATGGAGCATAAAACGTGTTTCATCTTAAAAGGTCGCCTGTAGCCAGTTGCTACTGGCGTAGAAATTCCAGCCTGATACACCTTACATGCATTTTGAAAGACTTGAGGTCTTTTTACGCTCCGTTGGGCACGATCGATGTTACTTTATTTTCTTTTTACTTCGCCGTGCTGTATAACACAATGGGGTTTAACAAAAATTATTTACTTATCACTTACCAAAATCATACCTGCGACTATCCGCTTCATTTATAGACTCAAATTAATTTTCATTGTTGGCAATTATTGTTATACATTGAAAACTACTAATTAAAACGTTCGAGATTAATTCTTGCACACGTTCAGTTTCGGTTTTACAAAAAAAAATCTTTAAAAATAGCACCTGAATTTTGCTACACGAAAGTGCTTAAGGTTTAGGTTCGGATAATCACCTATGTTACCAAACGGCGAACACAGTTCAAGGTTTATTCTGCACAATCCCCGCTGCAGGTTGCCTACCTAAAGGCTTGGTTGTGTATTTCAGTCATTTGTCCACGTTTCAGTTACCACCTAGTATAATACTAAATCTGTTTACAGTTTGGATTTATAGTGCCTCCCAATTACAGTACGTATGTTAAATAGCTCTGTGTTCTTTACTACTTTCCTTTCGTTGACTAATTAGGCTGACGACCTTCTACATTCGAAGCTACTGTTTCGACGACTTCCATGTCTTGTAAATTCAAATTTTCTTGCGCTTGTAATTTAGGTGCGTTCCGTAGTCTTTAAAAGAGAGATTGGGACTCCTAAAATGTGGCGCTTAAACTCGGTAACTCAGGCTACCCATAGATACCACGGTCAGTTAGTAAGCACATTCGAGCTGTTGCACGAAAATATTTTTCATTTAATTAACTGAGATTGCATATTATGTCATCTATTAAAGCGGAACAACTACAGGAGCTCGTCTTTTGCGATACCTTAGAATGTGCGATAAGTAATTCTTCCGTAAATACTAATTCATAGTTCCAATACATCCATTAACTAAAATTATTACGATTTTTGGTTGTATTTGATATGTTACGAACATTCGTGTAGTCACACAGTGGTTAGTACATATCATTCACCTTATTTAATCATAATTAGGTTCAACTACTGGATGATTTTTATTTTGTACTTTATACCTGATGATAACTTAAGAATTCTACGATGGATAACATGAATCATTCACTAAAGTCTTTCAAAATATGTGCGCCTTTATATCGGTATCTGCGCGACCATAGTTCGCCATTAGTAAATAATTTGCAACCTTGTTGGATGATTTCAAAATTGCATTTTTCACAAGATACAAAAGTGAAGAAATTCAAGAAAAGGCATAAAATGTGAATCATTAGACGTATGGAGGGAAGAAACGGCACATACAGAGCTGCAGCCTTCAGTGAGAAAATATCGCTTACTTGACTGTTGTAAATTTACCACTGGGCAGAGGGCGTGCTGGAGATCGTTGATAGAAATGGAGCCACTACTAATGAACGTGTGACACCGTCCCAGAACGTTAGTGACAATGAGTAAATGTACGGATGCATATTGGCTGCGTTTTAACCCCTCAACCTATGATTTAAGTTCAAACGGACTGTGCCCAAAATGTAAACACGATCACACAGTCTTCGAGCCATTCCACGGTTCGCCAAATCGAGCCAACGATGTACCAATCGTGGAGAATTTCCGGAATGTGAGATCCAACTCGTTTAATTTTGTGAAATAACTGATAAGTAATTGTTAGAAATACCACAAAATGTTTATTATCGGTCAGTACAATATAAATCAGTACAGTTTATCTCCAATTCCTGAATACATTCATAATTCACATAATTAGTACTCCTATAATTACAAAAAGCGGCATCACAAATCAGTAACGTTCAATGGAGTGATATTGTTCTAAGCACACAGCCAGAAGTAATGCAATTTTGCATCTCTTGCATTCGCACGTATGTATGTATTAACTCAAGGACCTAGAAACGACGGAGAGGCTTCGTCCCGCCATAGCCCTCAGTGGTTCACAACCACACAACAGGCCATAGCAGTCCACCCACCCCACTGCCGCCCCACACTGAACCTAGGGTTATTGTGCGGTTCGGCCCCCAGTGAAGCCCCCCGGGAACGTCTCATACCAGACGAGCGTAATCCCAAATGTTTTGCGTGTTAGAATAATTATGGTATACGCTTACGTGGAAACGGTGTTTGTGCAGCACTCGCCGACACAGTGTAATTGAGGCGGAATAAGGGGAACCAGACCGCATTCACCGAGGTAGATGGAAAACGGCCTTAAGAAGCATCCACAGCCTTGCCATGTTCCTGTTCCTCTAAAGCATCATGATGTCAGTGCTACTTTCCAGTATGTTTAGTTTCTCCACACGCTTTCGCTTTGCCTCCCAGTTACTAGTCTACTTCCTTTTTTTTTTCTTTTTTTTTTGGGGAGGGGGGCAGTACGTTTCAAGTTACTCATAGAGGATGGTGGCAAAGTGATTCGTGTAAGACGCTGAATTCGCATTCGGGAAGTCGGCGTTCCAAGCCCTGTCCATCCATGCAGATTTAGTCTGTGCATAGAACCCCAAATCAGTTAATACAAATGCAAAGCTGGTTCCAATTAAGAGGAGGCTAATTTTCTCCTTTCGTTCTTTCATCTTTTTACGCTCCATAGTTACAAATGAATGTATGTCGATATTTCCGCTCATACATTATGTTCCATATCCAATCGATTGAATTTTAATCGCAGTGTTAGAAGAGGAAAAAGTGGATTAAGCTCCATGCCTTACTAATTTCAAGAAATCACTTCTCCTATCGAGATACGGTTACCTCGATGACGATATATTTACTTCGTCGGCAGCAAAGGTGCGAATCTTATTTTTTCCAAGTGTGTGATGTGGACTGCCGAAGGTGCAGCAATGTGTATATCTGGGAAAATTGGAATACATCGCTCTTGGGATGTCTTAACGTAATCTGAGCTGTTCATTCCACAAGTTTTTGTAAAGGAATAGTAAGGTCTCTGCTCCTATTCTTTACAGAACTTACGTACATCATTAACGATATTTCTCTTCTGGGAACGTATCACATCTCCATTGTACTTATTTTACGAAGAAATACAGCAGACAATCTCTAGCGCACGTGAATAACAGCTATGTTACTCACATACTTACTGAAACATAACGCTCATCTCAGGTATGATGAACTCCCTACTTTCAGAGATTCGATAGATCGTGCAGATAGTACGAAATGTTTCATTCTTTCCTCTAACTTTTTTGATTTGCAGCTGTTTCCAACTGTTCAGCAAGTAAACTACTGGGAGAATAGGAAATTAACACATAATCGCTTATCGTGCTTTACTGTCAATTTTCCGTCACAACGCGAGACCAAGACTACCACTTTAATCGACGAATTTGGCAGATTTTGGAAATAGCTGCTTTATTTTTAATAAGAATTAGTATCAACACACTTCTCTAACGTGTGCGCAAGGATTTCAAAATGGAGCATGCAACTCATTTCATGTTCGTGACTTGTGGCTATAGACGTGTGACGTTAACAAACCAAGCAAACAGTGAAATGGAGGTGACATGTCTGCAGACGTGTGCATGCTGATGATTCATAACTGTATTACCACTGCCAATCGCTAGACTGAATGCCTCCGTACATAAGGAAACTATAAAAACGGAAAACGGGCAAATGGGGAATCGTTCTAGTGACGACACGGGCTGCAGATTGGTAAATCAGTTGATATAAGCGACTTTGACAAAGAGCTTCTCGGAAAAGGTGATTCTGGTCGGCTATTCGCGTGCTGCTGTCATGAACATCTAGGAGAGTGTTTAAAGAACAGCGAAACCACAAGTAGGCGACGAGTTGTTGGACGTGCACCCCTCATCACGGAATGTGTGATCGGAGGCTTGCCTGCTCTGTAACGCAGGCTAGGTGGCGATCTGTAACAGATTTGACGACACAATAAACCCTGGTGCAGGGAAAAGGGTCTCGGAGAACAACGTTCAGCGAACAGTGTTGAACATGGGACTCCGCAGCAGGCGATCTCTGTTTCCACGTTGACCCAGCGAAATTGTCAGTTACAATTGGCGTGGACGTGGGTCATTGAGACTGGATACGCTGGCGTGAAGCCGGTCATATCCATACCTAACGCCGGTGAGAAAAAACACCTTCCTTCTATCTACCGCCCTATTTCTCTCACCAGAAAGGTGATGGAACGTACAATTTGTGCCTGGCTGGTACTAGGCTCGAGTCACGCAATTTGCTAACCACTGCACAGTGTGGATTTAGTGCGCGCCGTTCTGCAGTTGAGCATCTAGCTACATTGTCCACCCATGTCATGAATTCCGTTCGCTGAAACTACGAAATTTCTGGGGCTCATAATCGATAGGAAACTTTCTTGGTCCTCCTGTGTGTCTTACCTGGCAGCCCGCTGTATGCGGTCCCTCAATGTCCGACATGTCCTCAATGGTACTTCCTGGGGTGCAGATCGAACCACCATCTCTATTCTTACCGCTCCCTTGTCCGTTAGAAACTAGACTATGGTTGTTTCGTTTATGTATCTGCACATCCGTCCCTCTTACGCCGTCTCAATATTATCCACCATCGTGGGATCCGTTTGGCCACTGACGCCTTTTACACTATCCCAGTTGAGAGTCTGTATCCAGAAGCTGCCGAACTACCGCTGTTTTATCACCTTTACATTCTCATCAGATATGCATGGCGTTTGAGTGGCATGCGTGGCCACCCATCCTTTGCCTCCTTGTTCGATGATCCCTTTGATCGCCAATATGGGGCGCGTCCCTCTTCTGTTATCTCCTGTCTGCTCTTGCTCTGACAGCTTAACTTCACGCTCCCTGCTACTTTCCCGGTGGGTGTAAACCCTTCACCACCTTGGCTTCGTGCCGCGGCTCGTATTCACCCTTGCCTTCTACATATACATACATACTCCGCAATCCACCATGCGTGACGGAGGGTACATCTTCTTTCCCTGTTCCACTCCCAAACAGAACGAGGGAAAAATGACTGCCTATATGCCTCTGTACGAGCCCTAATCTCTTATCTTTGTGGTCTTTCCGCGAAAGATTGTATTGCAGTCAGCCTCAAATGCTGGTTCTCTAAATTTCCTCAGTAGCGACTCACGAAAACACCACCTCCTTTCCTCTAGACTCCCACACGAGTTCCTGAAGCATTTCCGTAACACTCGCGTGATGATCATACCTACCAGTAACAAATCTAGCAGCCCGCCTCTGAATTGCTTCTATGTCCTCCCTCAATCCGACTTGATAGGGATCCCAAACTCTCGAGCAGTACTCAAGAATAGGTCGTATTAGTGTTTTGTAAGCGGTCTCCTTTACAGATGAACCACATCTTCCCAAAATTCTACCAATGAACCGAAGATGACTATCCGCCTTCCCCACAACTGCCATCACATGCTTGTCCATTTCAAATCGCTCTGCAATGTTACGCCCAAATATTTAATCGACGTGACTGTGTCAAGCGCTGCACTACTAATGGAGTATTCAAACATTACAGGATTCATTTTCCTATTCATCTGCATTATTTTACATTTATCTATATTTAGAGTTAGCTACCATTGTTTACACCAATCACAAATCCTGTCCAAGTCATCTTATATCCCCCTACAGTCACTCAACGACGACACCTTCCCGTACACCACAGCATCATCAGCAAACAGCCGCACATTGCTATCCACCCTATCCGAAAGATCATTTATGTAGATAGAAAACAGCGGACCTACTACACTTCCCTGGGGCATTCCAGATGATACCCTCACCCCGATGAACACTCACCATCGAGGACAACGTACTGGGTTCTATTACTTAAGAAGTCTTCGAGCCACTCACATACTTGGGAACCAATCCCATATGTTCGTACCTTAGTTAGGAGTCTGCAGTGGGGCAACGAGTCAAACGCTTTCCGGAAGTCAAGGAATATGGCATCCGTCTGATACCCTCCATCCATGGTTCACAAGATATCATGTGAAAAAAGGGCGAGTTGCGTTTCGCAGGAGCGATGCTTTCTAAAGCCATGAGATGTATGGACAGCAACTTCTCTGTCTCAAGGAAATTCATTATATTCGAACTGAGAATATGTTCGAGAATCCTGCAACAAATCGATGTTAAGGATTTTGGTCTGTAATTTGGAGGATCCGTCCTACCTTTTTTATATACAGGCGTCACCTGCGCTTTTTTCCAGTCGCTCGGGACTTCACGTTGGGCAAGAGATTCGTGATAAATGCAAGGTAAGTAAGGAGCCAATGCGGTAGAGTACGCTCTGTAAAATCGAATTGGAATCCCATCAGGACCTGGCGATTTATTTATTTTCAACCCATTCAGCTGCTTCACAACCCCAGGGATGTCTATGACTATGTCCTCCATACGGGAATCTGTACGAGACTCAAACGGCGGTATGTTTGTACGATCCTCCTGCGTGAATGATTTCTCAACTGCTAAATTTAAAATTTCAGCTTTCGTTTTGCTGTCTTCCGTTGCCAGGCTAGACTGATCAGTGAGTGACTGGATGGAAGCCTTCGACCCGCTTACCGATTTTACGTAAGACCAGAATTTCCTTGGGTTTTCAGCAAGATCCTTTGCTAAGGTAGAATGCTTCGCGCATCGCTCTTTTTACAGCAGCACGAATCCCTACTAACTTTTGCCTGTCCTCATTCTCCCGATCTTTCTTCTACCGCGAGTGCAACTGCCTTTGCTTCCTGAGCATTCTCCGAATTGCGCTGTTAAACCACGGTGGGTCTTTTCCGTCCGTAACCAACTTTTTCGGCACATACTTGTCCAATGCGTGATTTACAATGCGTGATTTACAATGTGTTTAAAATTTGGCCATAATGCTTCCACGTCCATCGTACCGGAAGTAAAAAAGGTAGATTCATTTACTAAGTGGGATCCTAACAACTGCTTATCTGCTCTTGCTTCCTAATGAAACCAGCTTCTCTCTATGGCCTTTAGTTTCACGACCTTCGCTTGGAACTTCGCGACAGTACCTTCGTGGACAATGATGGCTTCTCGAACTGACCATGGTGTCGGGTGAGCCTTCGTCGTATTTCGGTATCGGCATCCGGAACACTGCTCAGTATTTACAGCAGAGCCCTTCGCCCTTTATCAGACCGCGCATTACATCCGGCGACACAGGTTTTTCAGTTGCGTCATCTGCTCAGACACTCTTAGCGCCCTTAAAAGCCTCTGTGCCCTGCACACCATCCATCTCTTAGTGCAACGGATCCAGGAAAGCTGTTACTTGCTCACCCTTGATGGAGCCGCTGTGATGTTTAAGTGGGCTTCTCGACACGTCGATCTGACAGGAAATGAGGCTGCCGACGCTGCTGCCAAGGCTGCAGTCCTCGTACCTCAGCCCGCTAGTTCTTACATTTCCTCCGATGATCTCCGTGTTGCCGTCTGTCAGCAGGCGGTGACACTTTGGAATCACTACTGATCCTCCCTTCATGGGAACAAGCTCCGGGTTATTCAGCCTCTCCTAGCGGGTTGGACGGCCTCCTCCCGGCCCTGTCGCCACGAGGAGATCATTTTAACTATGTTGCGGATTGGGCACTGTCTTTTTAGCCATCGACATTTGTTAAATGGTACTCCCCCACTCCTTTGTGCACATTGTGCCCAACTTTCAACTGTCCGTCATTTCCTGACGGAGTGTCCTATTTTTAACCGCTTACTTTCCTCTCTGTGTTTGTCGAGTAAGTTATCGGCCGTTTTAGCGAACGATGAGCGGGCTGTTGACCGCGTTTTACTTTTCATCCGTCGTAGCAATAGGGCGAAGTTTCTCTATGACGTATTTTAGAGACCTTTCTCCATGTCCCTGTTTCCCGCTGTCTTCTCTTGGGATTGACGTGTAGTAGTTTTCACTTGTCCTCGTGTTTTACAATTCTGACAAGGGCGCCCTAAAATAAAAACAAACAAACGAACAATTGAGATATGGTAGATCAATGGAAACATTTTAACTGGTTGTTATACAAGGTCAATGGTCATGTCCGTGTTCCAAGCGGATAGGTGCTCTAAACACTACCGCGTCAAGGACACAGGTGAATTGGTACATCATCTTAACGTGGGAGGACATCCAGCTGGACTCACGTCGATGTCTCTGCCTCCACAGTCACCTGGCTTGTACACTGTGAAACACGTATGGGACTCAATGGGCGCCAGCACTGAACTCACAAACAAGCATTTACGTCTGGTGCCACATATCCGGATCTACCAACGACTTGTTGAATCCGATCCACTCAAAATCGCTGATGTATTGCGTTCCGGAGATGGACCAACCTGCTTCTAAACAAGTGGTCATTATGCATTAGATCGTCAGTAGATTTTATACAGGCAGCCGTCACTGATATTCTCGAACAGAGCCACTTGTAGTTGCACTGTAAAACTCATGACTTTCACATTATCTGTGCGCATTGTGGTATAAACATTTCAGGATCAGAATTTCAAAGGATCCTTAGTTTGAAATAAGGAAGTAGTAGGTGAAGATCAGTAGTTTTATATTAATAAGAACGTTTTACTATCTTCTAGCAACAACTTAAGCTCATAGCGACTGTTCAAACCTTCGACCGCGTACTCTCAAAGCATCCAATAATAGCGTAATCCATCGACAGAAAACTGAGTTCAGAATCATTTGTCAACATTGTTTGCACACAACATTGGTTCAGTGCTGTACAGATTATATCCTTAGATCCAATGCATTGTATGGTGTAGGTGGCACGTACTTGCTGATGAATCTCTCCTTGACTGTCAACCATCATCTTATGAAAGTACCTGACAGAAGAAAACTGTGTGGCGGACCGAGATTCCACTACGGGACCTCTCCCTACGTCGTCTCCTACCTTTCAAACTACAAAAGAGTTCTGAGAAACTTGCACGTACTGGTGGAAGTAAAGCTGTGGGGATAGGTCTTGGTTGGATAGCATATTCGATAGAGCACCTGCCCGTTAAAGTCAGAGATCCCGAGTTCGACTCTCGGCCCTGCACACAGTTTTAATCTGCCAGGAAGTTTCATGTCAGCGCACACTCTGCTGCAGAGTGGAAGATGAATAATTTTGTATTATACAAGGTGGTTCACTGATGATGATAAAACTTTTAGGCAATACGAAGAAAGGTGTTTCAATTTGAGGTTAGGGACGCTGGGCAAGGAAACGACCGTATCGAAAGTTATAAACGAAAATAGTTCTGATACATCTCTAAGTGTAGCAGATGCAAAAATTGTAGGGTTGGCATCTATCAGAGGTGGTAGTATGGACTAAAATAACAAAACAAAATCTGACCAACATGGGCTCCAAATGCATACCTTAGGAGCTTTGAGCACTTACTCATTTTCGATACTGTGAAACGTGTCTTCTACTGCAAGATCTTTGGTTTCCACATTTTTTGAGAAGGTAGTATGGATCAAAACAAGAAAAAAATCCACTACATATGGACTATGAAATACATGGGAACTTTCTTCAGTGGAAGAAATGTTTAACAGTAGCGAAGATGAACAGGTTATGCATATTTACTGGACATTTTTTCTTTTTTTGACCCATATTACCACCTTTCAAAATATGGAAACCAAAGACTTTATAGTAGAGGAGATTTCTTTCACAGTATCGAAAACGAGATGCTCTTAACGTTTTTTTTTTTTAGAGCCTATGCTTACTAGATTTGTTTGCTTCGAATTATTGAATACTAGCCACCCCTGGGACACCCTCTACGTGCTGGTAGTTGTTTGTTATGAATCGCAAGCAAGTTAAAAAGACGGGTCTCTCTCGCCGTTATCAGTGAATACACCTTAAACAGTCCTTTCCGGGCAATGGTACCTCATCTCTAAATATTCAACAACCCCCCCGCCCCCATGAATCATGGATTTTGCCGTCGGTGGGGTGGCTTGCGTGCCTCAGCAGTAGTAAAACTTTATATGCCAGCTAGCTCAGCAGATGAAGAAGAGATTGAAGAAATGTATGACGAGATAAAAGAAATTATTACGGTAGCTAAGGGAGAAGAAAGTTTAATAGAGATGGGGGAATGAAATTCGATAGCAGGAAAACAAAGAGAAGGAAAAATAGTAGGTAAATATGGTAAGTAGTGAAAGAGGAAGCCGCCTGGTAGAGTTCAGCACAAAGCATGATACTTGGTTTAAGAATTATAAAAGGTTGTATACGTGGAAGAGACCTGGACACATCAGGTGGTTTGTTTGATGATATAATGGTAAGACCGAGATTTAGGAACCAGATTACAAATTGCAAGACAATTGGTTATGAACTGTAGATAACTGACGAAATTGGAAAAAGGTAGGGAATTAAGGAGATGGGACCTGGATAAGTTAAAAGAACCAGAGGTTGCTGAGAGTGTCAGAGAGCATTAGGCAACGGATGGCAAGAAGAGGGAAAGAGTGACAGTAGAGGACGAATAGATAGGTTTAAGAGTTGAAATAGCGAAGGTAGCAGAACTTCAAACATGTAAAACGACAAGGCCTATTAGCAAACCTTGGATAACGTAAGGGATATTGAATTTATTTGATGACAGGAGAAAATATAAAAATGCATCAAATGAAGCCGGCGGAAGGAATACGAACGTTTAAAAAATCAAATTGACAGGAAGTGCAAAACGGCTAAGCAGATATGGCCAGAGGTCAAATGTAAGGATTTAGAAGCAAATTTCACTATGGAAAGACATATACTGCCTACATAAATATTAAAGAGGCCTTTGGAGAAACGAGAACTACCTGTATGAATATTAAGAACTCAGATGGAAAACGACTCCTAGGCAAAGATCGGGAAGGTGGAAGGAGTATATAAAGGGCCTATACAAGGGATATATTCTTGGAGGCAATATTACAGAAATGGAAGTGGAGGTAGATGATGATGGGAGATACGATACTAGGAGAAGAATATGACAGAGTTCTGAAAGATCTAAGTCGAACCAAGGCCCTGGGAGTAGACTATATTCCGTCAGAACTACTGAAACTACTCATACCCTTGGGAGAGCCAGCCATGACAAAGTCCTTCCATCTGATATGCAAGATGTATGAGACAGGCGAAATACCCTCAGACTTCAAGGAGAGTGAAATAATTCTAATTCCAAAGAAAGCTGATGCTGACAAGTGTGAAAATTACAGAACTATCGGTTTAATAAACTACGATTGCCAACTATTAACACAAATTCTTGGCAGAAGAATATAAAAGCTAGTAGAAGTCGATCTCGGCGAATATCAGTTTGCATTCCGGAGAAATGTAGGAACTCGCAACACAATATTGACCCCAGGAAGTCTCACGGAAGATAGGTTAAGGAAAGGCAAACCCACGTTTATGACATGTATAGACTTACAGAAGGCTTTTGACAGTGTTGATTGGAATACTCTCTTTGAAATTCTGAAGGCAGCAGGGGTAAAGTACAACGAGCGAAAGGCTCTTTACAACTCGTACAAAAACCAGATGGCAGTTATGAATCGAGGGGCCTGAAAGGAAAGCAGTAATTGAGGACAGGGTTGTAGTGTGTTCCCAGTAAAAGAAACGAGAGAAAAATGTGGTGTAGGAATTAAAGTCTAGGGGAAAGAAATTAGTCTTGAGGTTTGCCGATGACATAAATGTCAGAGACAGCAAAGTACTTGGAAGATCAATTGAACGGAGTGGACTGTGTCTTGAAAGGAGGATATAAAACGAACATCAACAAAAGCAAAACGAGGATTATACAACATAGTCGAATTAAATCAGGTGATGCTCAGGGAATTAGATTAAGGAAACAAGACACTTAAGGTAGTAGATGATTTTTCTGTTTGGTCAGTAAAATAACTGATGGACAAAGTCGATAGGATATAAAATGTAGGCTGGCAATGGCAATACAATTAAAATTGAATATAGATTTAATAGTTAGGGAGTCTCTTCCGAAATTATTTATGTGAAGTGTAGGCATGATGGAAGTGAAACACAGACAATAAATAGTTTAGACAAGAAGAGAAAAGAAGCTTTTGAAATGTGGTGCGGCACAAGATTAGATGGGTAGATTATGTAGCTGATGAGAAGGTATCGAATAGAATTGGGGAGACAAGAAATTTGTGGCACAACTCGATCAAAAGAAGGGATCTGTTGATAGAACTCATTCTGAGACATCAAGGGGTCACCAATTTAGTGTTGGAGTGAAGCGTGGGGCGTAAAAGTTGTACAGGGAGAGCAAGAGAGGAATACAGCAAGCAGATTCAGAAGTATGTAGGTTGCATTAGTTATTCGGGGATGAAGAGGCTCGTACGGGGCAGAGTAGTATGGAGAGCTGCATCAAACCAGTCTTCGAACTGAAAACTACTGCTACTGCTACTGCTACTACTACTACTACTACTACTACTACTACTCAAACTCTGACGTCCGTATAATTGTGAATCTAAAGGTTTTAGATATCCTATATCGTCTGGGCACACATACCATCTACACTAATTCATTATTTCAATCTTCCCAAATCAGAGAAGTCAGTCACATGTCATGACGAAGCTATTAATAGATTAATTATCTTACTTGGAAACGGTAGTAAACTGCCAAAACCGGCAATGTGAATATTGTAGTAATTAGTCTATCTTGGCGTAATAAATTATAATATGGATATGTGTAAATCTGCGTGCGTCAGTTTGATAAAACGTCACTTTAAAAGAACAATTGCAACTATCATTTCTTCCCTTTGCATAAATGGTGTACTCGTTGTCATTGTCAGCAAATTGTTGATTGCATAGGTAGGTGCGTTGTTGTTCTGTTCTATCAGTTGCTTGTAAGACATATCCAGGCCCGCCCGGTTGGCCGTGCGGTCTAACGCACGGCTTTCCGGGCAGGAAGGAGCTCCTGGTCCCCGACACGAATCCGCCCGGAGGATTTGTGTCGAGGTCCGGTGAACTGGCCAGTCTGCGGATGGTTTTTATGCGGTTTTCCATCTGCCTCGGCGAATGCGGGCTGGTTGCCCTTATTCCGCCTCAGTTAGACTACGTCGGCGATTGCTGCGCAAACAAGTTCTCTATGTATGCATACACCACCATTATTCTACCATGCAAACATAGGGGCTACACTCGCCTGGTGTGAGACGTTCCCTGGGTGGGGGGGGGGGGGGGGGGGGGGTGTCCACCGGGGGCCGAACCGCATAATAACCCTGGGTTCGGTGTGGGGCGGTGGAGGGGTGAAGTGGACTGCGGTAGTCGTCATGGGGTTGTGGACCACTGCGGCTGCGGCGGAGACGGAGCCTCTCCGTCGTTTCTAGGTTCCCAGTTAACGTACAAGACATATCCAGATGACTTGGAATTATTCAGTTTACATTTGAAATTCTGCGTAATTTATTTTTAGACGTGTATACATGGCCCCCTTCACAGTACAGTGTACCGAATAAAGAAATTTCCATTAATTTGTTAATAGTGATAAGTGTATTACTTGGATTGCTTTTTACAGGGTGCATGCTAAACATTTTTAAATACCAATTTCTCTACTGAATAAAAACGGTAGCTGTGAAGTAACGGTTGGTTTTAAGATTGCTCCCCGTACATGAAATACTGCAGAGAGGCTTCGGCAACGATGTTGTCTTCCTTCGATAGGCGTGCGTCAGTGCGAAAGGTCATATGTGACAAGAGATACGACGTTCCCTCCGACCCAAATGGTTGACACTCGTTAATTTGCATTGTGTAGTGCACTTTTACTACTTTCATTGCACTCTTGGCCTGGAGAGCGGGCATTCATGAGTATTGGCACAACATTCAGCAACTCTATGGCCAAGTACATAGTAACGACCGTGAATCTGGGATATCTAGCGTTTATCTCAGCATGTCATCCATCACTTGGTGACTCTCCGGGGCATTCTATGCAGGGTGATGTCTCCTTTCTTCTGGCGCCTGCAGCTCCCTCTAAAACTGCCCAACATAAAGCATGCATACTACGCAGAAAATGGAAACAGAGCTATCCATAACTGTTGTGAACAATCCAAAACTGAGTAACCTGCGGGACATACTCTGTATTCCTGCCAATACAAACTGTTGTCTTGTTACATTGCGTTAGGTCGAGAGATAGCACCCTTCGCATCTGTAAACAGAATGTCAGTAGGGTATCAAATCGAGATGAATCTGTGTCTCTAAAGGTAGAATTATAATTAATTACATGATGAACTGGGGTGAAAGGAATTAAAAGGAAACGGGATAGGAAAGAGATAGGAAGGAAACGTATCAATAACATCCAGCCGCACAGGGCATTGTGGCAATGCAACGACGAGAGCTGAAAATTTGTACCGGATCGGTACTCGAAACCTAGTGCTCCACTTCTCTTGAATTGCGGCAATCTGTACATTCCTTGCGGCAGATCCAAATAATCCGTAACTTCACGCTCTCCGCACTGCAACGACCCCCCCTCCCCCCTCCCCCCACCCCGCCGCCTCCTCCCCGGGCCATCCCCCGGCCCCCCCCTCCCCCCCCCCCCCGCCACCACCGCCCCCCCGGGCCCCCCCGCCCCCCCCCCCGCACCCTCATTAACCCCGTACTCGTAGATTTCTGATTCCCGTAAGAGTTTGGTCATTGGCTGTGCATCTGCACTGAACCTTTTTCATCAAACAGCCCACAAAATTTTAGATATTTGCTGTCTCTGTTCTGTCAGACATGTCCGACAGAACAGACGCCACTCATCTATAATTATAATTAATTGAGGATGGGTTGCTTTTGCTTCAAAATATTCAGTACCAAAAAGCCGTTCTGGTAAAGCAAGTCTAATCGCTCTTTTGTCAATTGAGCCTTACTGTCGAAATTTAGTAGGTACCAATAGCAATCTTCTAACGACCGTTCGGTGTACGCCTTACACATAATAGCATATGTCAGTAGCAACAATCTCTGATTAGCTCCTCGAAGAAAGTAAACTTTGAAATCCACACTCAGCGTAATACAAGTACATAATACGGAATTTCTACGACAATGAGCCATTTCATGCTGAACGATGATATGGTATCAGCTCACAAAACCGTTTTCGACACGTATTCAATGCCGGTTCGGCAACATCAGTTGCACTTCCCATCTTCCCTCATAAATTAGTTGCCTTTTACCTGCACTGTTGGTAAGAGCTTTAAAAATAAATCTGAATCTAATGATCGTAGAAATCGGTTGGTTTTTCTTCTTTTAAAACAATTACTACGTAAACCGTCCTTCGTAACAGAAATAATTTTCTTAATCTTATTCCATAACCAAACATTAAAAGAAGAAACAATTTCGATGTAAGTTAATTCTTAACATCTTTAAAGGCTTTTAGTAATAGCAGAAGAAACGAGACCTGTTGCCTGATTAAAAATGTGCTCTCTCTTAAATTAACATAATGCAATCAGAGTGGATAAAATTAGAATATAGAATTCCTGCTTTTTAACTAGCAAAATTAAAAAGTTCCGTTATTAATTTCCAAATTAATTCACTGCGTATCAGAAAAAGTGGAATAGAAATACACAAAATATCATCTAATTTCATACTAACCTGTTAAACATAAGACTTGTTCAGATGCTAAGTTTTGTATACACGTGAAGAAAATTAACCAATAAGTAGTTAAATTTCGGAAAATTTGCCTTAAAAGTAGTTGAAAATGGATAAACATAATCAAAGCTTTTGTGTGTACAACTGAAAAGGACAATATACATTTTTGTGTGGTACAAAAGCGAACTATTCTGTTAATGAAGTCTTGTAGCACCTGCACGTGGAACTCTTTAAACAGATACGAATCTACAGTAAATTGTAACCTGTGATGTGTTGAAGTAACCTTGGGTGAAATTTGAGCCGAATTAGACGGGACTTGTCGGAAAGCTCGCATTTCAAATGCGTTTATGCTAATTAGGTCAATATTTCATACTGAAGTCAATCAACTCGCAGTTATCTCGGAAACGAACCCATGTCCCTTGAACAGCTTTTGCATCTATAGCATTATGCTACACTTTCACCCGTGTCAGTTTTCGCTACCAGTCATGATACGCGTATAGTTGGATTCGAGAACGATGGCGGTCGAGTTTAGACTTGTTCTGAGCATCTACGTCACGCATTCGACAGCGAATGAGCTTTTAGTATTGTTCTCAGCACTGTGGTATGAATTTCTTAGCGAACGCGAGCATTAACATGATCGTAGCGAGGTCTTTAGAAACTTTTTATTCCATTTGTTGCGAGTTGTCACGGCTGATCGTGATGGTAGGCGACAAATTCTGCACAAGCAAGCGGGAGACATACTTTGCATTACATGCGCTTTCTTCAAGCGTACGGCAAGTGTATGCGCTCACCGCAGCCGTCGTTTGGAACGGGCAGCAATGCAATCGCCGTCCGTGTCTCGATCTGCACGAACCGCTATCGTGTATAGATCTTAGATCTTATACTTAGCGGGGGGGCTTTTCGCACGCGCAGTATCTCTTAAAAAAATTGCTGTAAAATTTCGTAACAGTGCTGTTTCTTATTAATTTCGTTTTGTGCGCACTTCTTGACACTTCCAGACCTTCACCAGAAAATTAGTGCAGAATACCTGTCATTATTGATCACATAAAATCTTGTGCATCTTTACTTCTTAACATGTGCGAAATATCAGGACGCACACACGTGCTATAGCACGAACATTTTAGGTTAGAACTCGCTTGTATTTCCGTCAAGCGCAGCAGCTGCTGCTACTGCCGAAAGGGGCGGCACCGTCCGGCCACCGGCAGTTTCGCCACTGCAGCCAACAGAACAACCGTGTTGCAGCAACACACTGTTTGTCTGCGAGATACACCCACAAAAGTTTAACAGCGTGGCTGCAAATCATTCGCAGTGTTACTCGAATAACAAGTGTGTACACCTTTCTGCGCTTCCGTGCTTCCTAACAGGATTGCACACCACATCAAAATTCCTAGACTTCTTTCTAAAGCCCTATTTGAGGAGTTATAGTCCGTTTAAAATGGTTCAAATGGCTCTGAGCACTATGGGACTTAATTTCTGAGGTCATCAGTCCCCTAGAACTTAGAACTACTTAAACCTAACTAACCTAAGAACATCACACACACCCATGCCCGAGGCAGGATTCGAACCTGCGACCGTAGCGGTCGCGCGGTTCCAGACTGTAGCGCCCAGAACCGCTCGGCCACCCCGGCCGGCCGTTTAAAATTAGATGCGACTTTTGATGATCAGCTGACCGGGGCTGGGGTTGTGATGCAGTTATCCAGGTAACACCAATGGCGAGCCGGCTTTCCCTACCACACCGCCTGCGGTTCGGCTGTTAAAGCGCCCTTACTGCCACACCATAAATAAACAGTAGCACGTTGTGTCACACACGGGTCAACGTTCGTCAGTTCTCGTTGTTAATTCGTATTCTGTGGCACTGAAGTGCTCTGTAGCCGTCAGGTATTGTGAACAAATGTTTTATGTTTGCGTTGCATTAATAACAACAGTGCAGCACATCTGAACACGAGATTTGCAATACAAACGTCGTCCAGGAAGACATTCACCGCCTGGGAAGATAACGTTCTGCTGCAAAACAATCTTCGAAATACGGAAAATGTAGTGGACAAAAGCTTTACCACTCTGTTGTGGTGCGTAAGTCCCCAACAATGTAGTGGAGGAAAGAAGATATTTGCTCTGGTTACAAAGAAATGTTCCGTGAGATAAAGTTGAACCAGCATATATAAGGCGAAGTTAATGGAACTTGTAGTGCAGTACAAACAAAAACTTCGCGCTACCAGGTCGACGAACTGGCGAACCGTAAAGGGCATAAGTTGATCAGGCTTCATCCGCATCACACTTGTTTAAATCCGAAAGAGTATATGGGACAAGGTGAAAAGTAACGTGGCAAAAAACAAGTAGGCCCTAGTAGTTTACGTTCATAGAGGTTGAAATGCTGACGAAAGGAGCCACTACAAACGTTACACAACAGCACTGTAGTTTTCAGCTACACCAAGAAGGTTACTGAAGAGACACATCCATGAAGGACTGTGACGGGTTTTGAGGAATACGTAACTTCTCTTGCTCCCATGTTAAAATCTGCTTCTTTCGTCAAAATACAGCAGAGTTTAGAAATATTCATCTCACTAACATTCTAATGCCGTTGAAATTGCTACAGAATCCTGAAATAGTGTTATTACAGTAGTGGGATTGCAAGTCAGGTCAACAGTTTATAAAACAGCCCATTTTCAGTACAAAAATAAACGTAACTTCTTTACTTGTATTGTTGCAAAACCCACAATAATTCTCGTTTCACCTGCTATCGACGGCCCTCAATGATGACATGATTTCACTGAAAAAACTCTGTAGTCGCTTGAATATCGTGGTAGATGGGAATATTTCGCATATTAATCTCATGACAAAACACACTCATCTTTGCGCGCTATCATTTGCCAAAAATCTTTCTTCGATAACTCAGACCATTTATGAGATATGAGTAATTTATGACTTATTTTAATCTAGTTTTTTTTTTACTGGCGCACGATTCGGCGACGGAGTGGTTTACTTGCATTCATTTTTCTCGAGATTGGAAACACAGCGATATCCTTCAAAGTTCAAAGAATGATTCAATATATTACCTACATTTAATACGCAGCAATATGCAACCTAAGACCCACCAAACACAAATTAATGGTGACACCTATTTCTCAGTGCGAACTAAGAATTTCTTGCAGTGGTTTACTACTATTGAAATATCGCAATTACTAAGACCATTAACGTGATTATAGGCGGTTTATCATGAAGCTGGCACTTTACTATAAGACGTGCGATAATCAGAGTTTATTACCAAATAGTTTCTTTAAAATTGTTTCAGAAACACGGCAGATCCGCCGGCTTATGCGGCTTGCTGTTCACGCAACCAAACGAGACTGCTAGGTTCACCGCCGATTAGGCCTGACATCATTACACTGTGGTAACCTGCTGACGCGCCCAGTACATGCTGACAACTACGCTTCCCTCCACTCTTTCCGTGCTGAACTGTCAAAAGCCGTAACTTATTTTAAGGGCACTGTAGGCGTTTCCATTACAGCTTTACAGATCGTTTGTATGCGATTAGTTCTAACTAATCCCTTACCATTTAGAACAAATGTAGTTACATTGTAAGTACAACAGAATGGACCTTCATTCCTATTCATTAAATTGTGTTCCACCTCTATAACTCTGTACTTCAGAGTCCACGAAAACTGTAGGTTCCGCTAGTACGGCGAGTTATGAGTTCAAAGGTCGGAGGAAGCAAGGACAATCCAAAGGTGGGGTCCAGGGAGTTACTACCCCCTCCCTCTCTTCCACATAGTTGCCGAGTAGTGAAATCATATATTTTGATTTTCAATCTTGCGACTTGCACAAGAAGGCCAACAATAGATTTAAGCTATCGATTTATTGATAGCACTATCGGCTATCGCCCTTACCTTCTTCAGCCAAGACCAACTACTGTACATTGGTGGCCTTACTTGAGCATAGTTGTTTCGTTAATCTATTCATTTGTTACTTGCAGTTGAATTTAAAGTACACTACTGGCCATTAAAATTTGCTACAGACGCGAAATTTAACCGACAGGAAGAAGATGCTGTGATATGCAAATGATTAGCTTTTCAGAGCTTTCACACAAGGTTGGCGCCAGTGGCGATACCTACAACGTGCTGACACGAGGAAAGTTTCCAACCGATTTCTCATACACAAACAGCAGTTGACCGGCGTTGCCTCGTGAAACGTTGTTGTGATGCCTCGTGCAAGGAGGAGAAATGCGTACCATCACGTTTCCGACTTTGATAAAGGCTACGGTTACCGTTGACGCTGCATCACAGACAGAAGCGCCTGCGATGGTGTACTCAACGACGAACCTGGGTGCACGAATGGCAAAACGTCATTTTTTTCGGATGAATCCAGGTTCTGTTTACAGCATCATGATGGTCGCATCCGTGTTTGGCAACATCGCGGTGAACTCACATTGGAAGTGTGTATCCGTCATCGCCATACTGGCTTATCACCTGGTGTGATGGTATGCGGTGCCATTGGTTACACGTCTCGGTCACCTTTTGTTCGCATTGATGACACTTTGAACAGTGGACGTTACATTTCAGATGTGTTACGACCCGTGGCTCTACCCTTGATTATATCCCTGCAAAACCCTACATTTTAGCAGCATAATGCTTGACCGCATGTTGCAGGTCCTATACGGGCCTTTCTGGATACAAAAAGTGTTTGGCTGCTGCCCTGGCCAGCACATCCTCCAGGTCTCTCACGAATTGAAAACGTCTGGTCAATGGTGCCCAAGTAACTGGCTCGTCTCAATATGCCAGTCACTACTCTTGATGAACTGTTGTATCGTGTTGAAGCTGCATGGGCAGCTGTACTTGTACACGACATCCAAGCTCTGTTTGACTCAATGCCCAGGCATATCAAGACCGTTATTACGGCCGGAAGTGGTTGTTCTGGGTACTGATTTCTCAGGATCTGTGAACCCAAATTGCGTGAAAATGTAATCACATGTCAGTTCTAGTATAATATGTTTGTCCAATGAATACCCGTTTATGATCTGCATTTCTTCTTGGTGTAGCAATTTTAATGGCCAGTAGTACAAGTGCTGCCAGTAATGTTTTTTTTTCTGTGCTCTGTTGAGATAGTTTCTCTTCATGAGAGTACTGAAGGGCGATCAGCTTTAGTTGTTAAAACCATTCAAAAGCCAAGAACGCACAAAATATCCTTTATTCGAGACAACCAGTTTGAACAGTCTCAGCTGTCGTCTTCAGGCCTGATGTAACAGAGGTATTTTAATAGTATCTTTCCATTACTTTTTACTTCCATATCCAGCTTCTACGTGCATTGATTCTTTCTGATCAATTTCTTAAACTTCTGCCTACTCTTCATCATTACTATACTGTGATTTGATATCTACGCCAACGTACGCCTTACAATCCAATATCTCCCCCCTGCGGGTCCGGGGATTAGAATAGGCCCGAGGTATTCCTGCCTGTCGTAAGAGGCGACTAAAAGGAGTCCATCCCCCTCAAGGGGGTAGTTAGCGCCTGCGTCCAGAGACGGGCGGTTCCACGACCTCTATTTGCGGTCATTTTGCTTTTTCACTTCTCGCTTCTTCCTTCCTTTGGTTGGTTCCTTTCTTTGCTCTTCTCCATCTCACTGTCTTCCTTACTCTTTCCCTTGCCTTCTTCTCCTTGCCTTCTCATTGCCTTCTTCTCCTTGCCTTCTCATTGCCTTCTTCTCATTGCCTTCTTCTCATTGCCTTCTTCTCCTTGCCTTCTTCTCCTTGCCTTCTTCTCCTTGCCTTCTTCTCCTTGCCTTCTTCTCCTTGCCTTCTTCTCCTTGCCTTCTTCTCCTTGCCTTCTTCTCCTTGCCTTCTTCTCCTTGCCTTCTTCTCCTTGCCTTCTTCTCCTTGCCTTCTTCTCCTTGCCTTCTTCTCCTTGCCTTCTTCTCCTTGCCTTCTCGGGTCTCCGCCTCGGCCTTTGAGACAGTCTGTCCTCTCTCTCCCTCTCTCTCTTCTTTTTCCTCTTCTTCCTTCCTCCCTGTACGCGCCTGAAGGCCGACCCACGCGTTCGCACGCGTAGCCGGTGACGGGGTAACGCGTAATTCCCCGCCCTGGGTAGACAAGTAAGGCACGCACGTACCCCCTGGTAAAGGCCAGGCCCAGGGAGGGGTGATTGCCTGAGCTGATACCTCCTGAACATGCCGATTGGTCCCTCCGTCTGCTTCTCGGGAGGTGTGACCTGAAGTGTAAACATTCACCTACGGCGGGAGTGCCCTCTGAGAGGGTCCCCACAAGGAAGGAGCGCGCCATCGGAGACGCTGGCAATCATGGGGGATTCCTCCGCAATGGATTTCTCTCCATCTCTCTCGACTTCTGCCCAAAAACGGAAACTTGACCAGCCACCAGTGACAAAAGTACTGCCGCCTGCCCCACAGTTCCTCGTCGTTTCTCGATCTGAGGACGGAAAGGATTTTTCCTCTGTCAACCCTTTCGTTATCCAGAAGGGCGTAGATGCCATAGCGGGATCTGTCAAGTCGTGTACCAGGTTGCGTAGTGGTACCTTGTTACTAGAAACTGAGAGCGCCTTTCAGGCACAAAAACTGCTTCAGGCCACACTCCTGTACACGTTCCCTGTCCGGGTGGAGGCTCACCGCACTTTGAATTCGTCCTGTGGTGTGGTCTATACTCGATCACTTGACGGATTGACTGACGAGGAGATTCAGTCTTTCCTCGCTGAGCAGGGCGTGACGGCTGTCCATAGGGTCATGAAAAAGGTCAACAATGACCTTGTACCGACCCGGACACTTTTCTTGACCTTTGACAGTGTTCAGCTGCCGTCGCGTATCAAAGCGGGCTACGAGGTTATTTCTGTTTGCCCCTATGTCCTGACACCTACGCGCTGCTACCAGTGTCAGCGTTTTAATAACACTCGCCAGTCTTGTTCCAATGCGGCTAAATGTGTCACTTGTGGCAGGGATGCCCATGAGGGTGACTGTCCACCTCCGTCTCCTTGTTGTGTGAACTGTCGGGGTGACCATGCAGCGTCCTCCCGCGACTGTCCCATCTACAAGGAAGAACGCTGTATCCAAGAAATTCGGGTCAAAGAGAAAGTGCCCACCTCGGCTGCTCGCAAGCTATTTGCTAGTAAGAAGCCCGCGCTGCTCCCAGCGGGAAAGTACAGTACAGTACTGTCCTCGCCTCTCCTCGGACTACCAGGGAGGTGGCGACGCAGACATGCGACCTGACCTTCGGCACCACGGTCGTCCGTTCGGCCAGTGCTAAGATCGCGCGGTCGACGTCTCCTCTTCCTCCCGTCACCCCTCCAACACAAGCAGCTTCATCAGCTTCTGCCAAGACGAAGACCCAGAAATCAGATGCACGGGCCTTCAAGAATGAACCGTCCCGTGCAGACTTCTTACGTACTTCGCACTCTCAGCCGTCGACCAGTACTTACACTAAAAGACCTTCCAAGAAGGCTCATAGGAAGCACAGTTCTCCTTCTCCTCCACGGCGCATTTCTTCTCCTGCGCCACCCAGCGGTTGCCGCCCCAGGCCGTCATCCGTTTCGCCTGGCCGCACCGCTGGTAGCCGAACATCTGGCCGTCCACCGGCGGAGGAAGCTCCTCCTCCCGGCCATTTTAACGAGATGGCCGATGAACCTATAGAACCAATGGACTATGGCTGTCCGCCTACTGATAGCGGTGGCAGTACTCGCTCGAAGCCAGGCCCTCAGCGGCCTTCGAGGTGACCCCTTTTTTCATCTTCCTTTTCTTCTCACGATGGCACTTATTCACTGGAATATTCGCAGCATTCGCTCCAACCGAGAGGACTTGAAGTTGCTGCTCTGCTTGCACCGTCCGCTCGTCGTAGCCCTCCAGGAAACGAAGCTCTGCCCATGCGATCACATTGCCTTGGCACACTACACCTCTGCGCATTTTGACCTACCCCCTGTGGTAGGTATTCCGGCTCATGGAGGGGTTATGTTGCTGGTCCGGGATGATATTTACTACGATCCCATCACATTGCACACCGGCCTGCAGGCAGTTGCCGTCAGAATTACTCTCCCCACTTTTACATTTTCTATTTGTACCGTTTAAACTCCATCGTCGTCTGCCGTTACCAGGGCAGACATGATTCAACTTACTGCTCAGCTACCTGCACCATTTTTGTTAACTGGAGACTTCAATGCCCACCATCCCCTTTGGGGCTCTCCAGCATCCTGCCCGAGGGGCTCACTGTTAGCAAACCTTTTCAACCAGCTCAATCTTGTCTGCCTCAGTACTGGCGCCCCTACTTTTCTTTCGGACACATCTAACACCTATTCCCATTTAGACCTCTCTATATGTACTACCCAACTTGCACGCCGGTTTGAGTGGTATGCCCTTTCCGATACATATTCGAGCGACCACTTCCCGTGTGTCATCCATCTCCTGCATCATACCCCCTCTCCGTGCTCAGCTAATGGGAACATCTCCAAAGCCGACTGGGGGCTCTTCTCTTCCGGGGTGACCTTTCAGGATCACACCTTCACAAGCTGCGATAGGTCGCACACCTCACGGAAGTCATTCTCACTGCTGCTGAATATTCCATCCCTCACACCAATTCTTCTCCACGTCGCGTACCGGTCCCCTGGTGGACCGCAGCATGTAGAGACGCTTTAAGTGCTCGTCGACGTGCTTTACGCACCTTTAAACGCCACCCTACAGTGGCGCATTGTATCACTTATAAACGATTACGTGCGCAGTGCCGTCATATTATTAAAGAAAGCAAGAAAGCCAGCTGGGCTGCTTTCACAAGCACCTTCAACAGTTTTACTCCTTCTTCTGTTATCTGGGGTAGCCTGCGCCGTCTATCTAGCACTAAGATCCACTCACCAGTTTCTGGCTTGACGGTCGCGAATGACGTCCTTGTGGCCCCTGAGGATATCTCCAATGCCTTCGGCCGCTTTTCCGCAGAGGTTTCGAGCTCCGCTCATTACCACCCTGCCTTCCTCCCCCGAAAACAGGCAGAGGAGGCTAGGCCACCTAACATCCGCTCCTCGAACCGTGAAAGTTATAATGCCCCTTTCACCATGCGGGAACTCGAAAATGCACTTGCCCGGTCACGGTCCTCCGCTCCAGGGCCTGATTCTATTCATATTCAGATGCTGAAGAACCTTTCTCCTGCTGGTAAAGGTTTCCTTCTTCGTACCTATAATCGCATCTGGATTGAGGGACATGCTCCCGCATGCTAGCGCGAGTCTTTTGTTGTACCGATTCCTAAGCCGGGGAAGGACAAGCACTTGCCTTCCAGTTATCGACCCATCTCGCTTACCAGCTGTGTCTGTAAGGTGATGGAGCAAATGGTTAACTCTCGTTTGGTTTGGCTGCTCGAATCTCGGCGCCTACTTACCAGTGTACAATGTGGATTTCGTAGGCGCTGCTCTGCTGTTGACCATCTGGTTACCTTGTCAACCTTCATTATGAATAACTTCTTGCGGAAGCGCCCGACCGTGGCTGTGTTCTTTGATTTGGAGAAGGCTTACGACACCTGTTGGAGGGCGGGAATTCTCCGCACCATGCATACATGGGGCCTTCGCGGTCGCCTCCCTCTTTTTATTCGTTCCTTTTTAATGGATCGACAGTTCAGGATACGTGTGTTCTGTCCTGTCGGACACCTTTCGCCAGGAGAATGGGGTGCCACAGGGCTCAGTTTTGAGCGTCGCTCTCTTCGCCATAGCGATCAATCCAATAATGGATTGCCTCCCAGCTGATGTATCAGGCTCCCTTTTCGTGGACGATTTTACCATCTATTGCAGCGCGCAGGGTACATGTTTCCTGGAGCGCTGTCTTCAGCGTTCTCTTGACCATCTTTACTCTTGGAGTGTCGCCAATGGCTTCCGTTTTTCTGCCGAGGAGACGGTCTGTATTAACTTCTGGCGCTACAAAGAGTTTCTCCCACCGTCCTTACGACTCGGTCCCGTTGCTCTTCCATTCGTGGAGACAACAAAATTTTTAGGTCTTACATTTGACAGGAAACTTAGCTGGTCTCTACATCTTATTTTGCTGCCCGTTGTACCCGTTCACTAAATGTCCTCCGTGTTCTCAGTGGTATGTCGTGGGTAGCGGATCGAACCGTCCTACTTCGCCTATATCGGTCGATCGTCCGCTCAAAGCTGGATTATGGGAGCTTCGTATACTCTTCTGCACGGCCGTCCATCTTACGCCGCCTCAACTCCATACATCATCTGGGTTTACGTCTTGCGATCGGAGCATTTTATACTAGTCCCGTCGAGAGTCTTCATGGTGACGCTGGTGAATTGCCACTCTCCTACCGGCGCGATATACTGCTTTGTCGGTATGCCTGTCGGCTACTGTCAATGCCCGACCACCCGTCTTATCGTTCCTTTTTTGACGACTCCCTCGATCGTCAATACGGGTTGTATGTCTCTGCCCTGCTACCCCATGGAGTTCGCTTTCGTCGCCTCCTTCAACACCTTGATTTTTCACTCTCTGCAACCCTTAGAGTGGGCGAGAGCCACACGCCACCTTGGCTCCAGGCTCAGGTCCGCGTTCACCTTGACCTTAGCTCGCTCCCAAAGGAGGTTACCCCGGTTCGGTATACCGCTCCGGTTTTGTCGAACTTCGTTCGAAGTTCATTAATATGACCTTCATTTATACAGATGGGTCTAAGACCAATGACGGGGTCGGTTGTTCTTTTATTGTCGGGGCACAAAGTTTCAAATACCGGCTCCATGGCCATTGTTCGGTCTTCACAGCTGAGCTTTTTGCCCTCTACCAGGCTGTTCTTTACATCTGCCGCCACCGACATTCTGCATATGTCATCTGCTCCGATTCCCTGAGCGCCATCCAGAGCCTCAGTGATCCGTATCCAGTTCACCCTTTCGTACACTGGATCCAACGCTCTCTTCAGCAGCTGGTGGACGACGGTTCTCCGGTTAGTTTTATGTGGGTTCCTGGCCATGTCGGTATCCCTGGGAACGAAGCTGCAGATGCCGCGGCCAAGGCTGCGGTCCTCCAGCCTCGGACAGTTTTTTTGGGGTGTCCCTTCCTCAGATTGTAGCAGGGTCATTTGTCGGCGCATTTTATCGCTGTGGCATGCCGATTGGGCTGCACTTATGGACAACGAGCTTCGGGCCTTGAAACCTCTTCCCGCGGCTTGGACGTCCTCCTCACGCCCCTCTCGGCGGGAGGAGGTAGTTTTGGCCCAGTTACGAATTGGACACTGCCGGTTCAGCCATCGCCATCTGCTGACGGCTGCGCCGGCGCCGTTCTGCCCATGTGGGCACTTGCTGACGGTCCGCCACATTTTAACGTCCTGTCCGGATTCTACTACACTGCGTCTTGATCTTGGCCTGTCATGTACTCTCGATGCCATTTTAGCAGATGACCAGGAGCAGCTGCTCGCGTTCTTCGTTTTATCAAATTGACCAACCTGTCTAAGGACATTTAATTATGCTGTTTTTTTAATCCTATGCCTGTCGATCTTTTATCGTGTTTTCCCTTTTAGTTGCTGTTTTAAACTTGTGCCTCGCGGTGCATTCCTAACGTAGTCTGGGCGCTAATGACCGTTGAAGTTGTGCGCCCTAAAACAAAAAATCCAATATCTGATTTAGGAATCTCTGCCAGACCATGATGTAATCTAACTGAAATCCTCCTGTATCTCCCGGCCATTTTCAAGGATATCTCCTCCTCTTGTGATTCTTAAAGACAGTATTCGCTATTACCATCTGAAATTTATTTCAGAGATGAGTCTTTCTCCTCTCTTTCCTACTGCGAAGCCTATATTCTCCCATAACCCTTTTTTTCTGCTCCTTCCCCTAAAATCGCATTCCAGTTCCCCATGACTATTAGATTTTCATCTCGCTTTGCGTTCCGAATTACCCGTTCAGTGTTTTCGTATACCGCTTGCGACGTCAGCATCAATATCTGGTCTAATGTTTGCTATGGGTCTGGAGAAAATGATTACAAAATTCTAAGAGACTTCCTTTTGAAGTGCAGTGTGGCAGGGGGAGGAAAGTATTTGATCTGACGTCTGTCGAAGATGTGGAAACAGCACTGCAGGAGGGGTCGAGTGGCATCGTGCAAGCATGCAGTGAACGGGGAACTGACCGAACATTGGACATGCCTGCGATCACGGTGTAAAATCACATATGTTCAGGAGTTGCCCCCTGCTGACCTACCAGCAAGACAAACATCCTATCTGGGATTTCTTGCTCGCATGCAAATGGACAATGAATAGCCATGGAACATAATGTGGAAAAAAAACCATCTCCAAGGCCATGTCAATACACGGAACTGCAGGATGCCCAACGGAAGATCAGCACGCACATCAACCGGCACCACTTAGTACTGCTAATGTGTGACTGTGTGATGCGGGTTGATGGCATCCTTTATCGCAGGGCTGTATTTTTTCGAGGGGAGAGTTTCTGCGGGTCCTGTTACCTATACCGTCTCTGATAAAAGCCACGAGAGTTTTTTTCGCACCAATGTCATTCAAACCCTTCAACAACGTGGATGTGAGAGTTGGATCATTTTTATGCTAGATGGCGCTCCTTCGCACAGCCAGTGACGCGGCTGTTGCAGAGGCATTTCAGAAATGCTGCAGCGTGGCCGTCCATATCACTTGATCTCAATCCGTGTGACTTCTGGCTCTGGGGTTATCTGAAAGATGATGTGTTCAGTGCTCCAATTACGTACGTAGATGAACTGAAGGCACGCATTGCACAACCCATTCTGAACGTGACCCCCGACACACTCGGATCTGTTGTGAAAGCTGTTGTTTCTTGATTTCAGCTTGTGGCAGAAAACGGTGCACAACATATTGAACATGTCATGCTCCAATCTCACGACAATTGTAAAGGGATATCAGTTTGCTTTTTAAGCGGTTTTTGGCCCCGGACAATAATTGATTTTTATGTGGTTCTTGGCCCCTGGGCAATCAAAAACGGATTTTTCCCATCTTCTGTGGTACGATCTTGCGTAGTGTATGGGTTTCCCTTGCCACAAATGTTGACTGCCGACTTGGGCAGTCATGCGCATTGAACAGTATGGATAGTGTAATGTGCAACTCAAACCACAGTCGTGGTATTGCGATTCATCTGTCATTTGTAACCGATTCTGATTACGTCAAGACACTTACGCACCATCTATTGGAAAAAATTCCGTTAATAGTTTTGTTCCATGACGTCTCTCCCTGCATCAACAACATGCTGGTCAAATTTGACGTCATTCTGAGCATTCTTTTTGAAACTGGGACTTTACTTATGGATATCCTGTACATACCAAGACAGGATAACTCTTTAAGATAACTTACTACATGCTGACTGTGCAGTGATTCTAGCAGATAAAGGAAAGGACCTTGAGAAAATAATTTACTTACTGGAACAGATAAGGGCGAAACTAGACATGGAGATCTCAACCGAAAAAACTGACACTGGTCTTAAAAAAACAGTACATTGAAATGAAAACAATGATGGATGAAAATACTTTAGAAGTTGTTAACCGCTTCAGTTACGTAGGATGTGAGGTGGCGTACGGCTACAGCAAAAATATAGAAATTAAGGTCGCAAGGAGGACGACTCGGACATGGCAACCCATTCGGCTCATATTTGGCAGGTGCTAAAACTGCATAAAATAGTGGCTCCCAACCTGGAGACAGTTACCCCCTGAGAGTTGAAATCAAACGAAACGTTCAGGTGCATATTAGTCACGAAACAAAGTTTTCAAAAAGTCGGTACTACTATCAGTACTCTGTGGAACCATAATGATGATTACTTAGGTAACCAACAATTATTTTTTTCAAATAGTAGCATTAACACATAACACAGGTTTGCGGAGGTTACGGCTTGTGTAACGAATATGTGATCACCATCTTCCTCATATATTCCTAACAGTTTGTACCGTGCATCTGTGGAAGCAAAATGCAGACATATACATCACATACGCTTAAATATCTCATGAAAAGTCTTCTGGAGGTTACAAGTAGTTCTCGAAATAGAACAGAAATTACTTCATTATTTACTTTGCAACAATAAATGAACTACCCGACAGCGCAATACAACAGTAACTATCTAAATGGCTAATACAATGCTGAAGGACCTACACAAGATAATTATTATTACAGCTGCACTCGCATATGAGCAGTTTCATTATGAGTGACGATGAGTAAGCAACCTACTGTAGATCTGTAGATGCAATAACATCAGCTGCCCTCTTGTGTCCTCCCGTTCAGGTAAGCATAGCTCGTAATGCGCGACACCCTCTCTCCCACTTCCCAAGCTGTCTCAGTGCACGATGTGTCGGCATATGCTGCACCACTGCTGAGCAATGCGTACAGGAGCGTGAATGTTCGCATTGTCCTATTAAAATAGCTATACGTTGTACAACTTGTACATTATGCAACAAATAGTGTGAAAGTATGGCTTAAACACATTGAATATTGTATAAGCATTGTATTCATAACCTTGATCATATCACAGGTCATATCAACCAATAAAAGCATTATCACAAATATGATAAAGATCAAAAATCAAAGGACAAATCTTTTTCCCTAATTAGCATTATATTCTTCAAATCAATAAATTCCCTGTACTAAACATTTTCTAAAGTAGCCTTTGTTCTTTCAAAGGATCTCCATACCAAATTTCACTGAAATCAGTTCATCAGATTAGTCGTGCAAATGTAAGTTATTTTTGCATTCATAATATTAATATGGACAAAACTTTCAATTACGATAACTTGTTTCCCATCATAAGATTTTGCTGAAATGAAGCCTATATGGTGCCCCAAAATAGGCTAAAGTTACATGAGAAAACACAAAATTATTCTAGTAGTTTTGGATAAGCATGTTGAAACATATACACGAGAGTTTTACAGATTTATTATTCGTATAGTTTATTATTTTTAGGAGCAGTTGGTCATTTTGGGTCACACAGAGCTCTTATATTTGGAATTCGCAAGCATCTCATTTTATCTCCATGGATTCTTTTTCTTCCTTTAGTCCACTTTGTAGTTGGTCGTGTGATGACTTCATTCTCTGGAAGTACGTGTAATAATAATAATAATAATAATAATAATAATAATAATAATAATAATAATAATAATAATAATAAATAATTAGTGCCAGTAGTCAGACACAAAGCGGCGACAGCCTGAGGCCATCCAATTTCTGCAGCTCAGAAGTAAGGAGCTCAGCGATCAGTTGATTTACAAGCAATAAGTATAGCG
Source organism: Schistocerca americana (assembly GCF_021461395.2). Lineage (NCBI taxonomy): Eukaryota > Metazoa > Arthropoda > Insecta > Orthoptera > Acrididae > Schistocerca > Schistocerca americana. Next base: position 350,414,504 of record NC_060121.1, on the reverse strand, counting down.
CAAGCATTTTCAAATGGGGGTGCAGAATGTGAGTGAAAAAATTGTCACTATGGAGAGGAGTAGCGCAAATTTTTATTTATATTCACATGTTATATGGGAGTAAAACAATACGATTACATTTTGCTGAATAGGAAAATGGCAGTTCATCAGTGGCATGGAGTACGACCATGCTTTTAAGGATCGCTTAAGGGAGATTTAGTGACAATAAATTTCAACTGACCAACTACATCACATTTTCTTGGAAAAGCTGACAATAGAGTGCATGGGGGCTTATTTATTAAATTTGAAAATAATTTTTATTTTTGGTAGCTGTATGTCCGATTACGCTGTCTCTCGTAAACGGTTGGCCCTGATTAGTATTATTACGCAATCTGACTGCATAGAACAACAACAAAGAATGAAATGAAAATTTTCGTTAACACAATTAATTAAGTCCCCAGCAACTATAAAACCAACGCAACAACAAAGCAGAAGTGTAACTGTTCTGTGTGTGGAAGTGTGATTCAACGTACACATCTGGCACGGTTCTTCTTCAATAAGACAAGAAATTTTAAATACCATTTATACTGACGTGATAAAAAAAATTAGAAATACTATAATTGCGCAAGAAAACCAGAATTACACTCTAATACAAGAACACAAGCCAGATGCTTTGTTGATTGAACCTGTAATGACGCATTATTCAGGACATTGAAATAATGAGAAAAAAAAGAAAAGGAGTTTGTTACCTTCATTTATATTGATGAAAAGTACTCTAATCATTACAATATCTCCACACCGACTCGCTACTACCACATCTCAACTAGAACTCCTACTGCCACATCTCGACAAGCACTCTTCACTACGACATCTCAGCAAGCACTCTCTACTACGAGTTCTCAACAAGCACTGCCCTCCGCTACTTCTCAATAATCACTGCCAGTGGAGGCGGCGAAACAAAACTCTCTGGCGCTGTGGCTCAGTGTAGCCACCTTTCAAGAGACATAAATACAAAAAAATGGCATACTTTGATTACCTTTCTTTAAACTCCTAGAGTAAAAAAGTGTGTAATAAGACTTTTTGTGTAAATTAAAGAACAGCACACGGAAACCTACTCAAATAATTGAGTATATTAACTGCTGATGCTCAGCATATTTATTCCTTAAAGAAATGTGTTGTAAATGTCTCTTTTTTTCAAGCAGTAGTTGAGTACACAATATCAATACTAGGAATAAAAACAATCTCAGTAAAAACTTGAAATCTCTTTAACTTGGTCTAAAAAGGCCTCCAATACTCAGGAAGACACATTTTCAGTCAGCTATCAGCAGTCATTAAGAGCGTAGTTTCAAACCACAGTTTAAACAGAGTTTGAAAGACCATTTGGTGCCCAATTCCTTCTAATCCATAGCTGAATTACTAAATACAAACTGTTAGATTAATTTAGGTAAAAATTTCAAAGAGATTTCATTTTTTGCAATACTTAGTTGCAATAATTAAGTAATTAGTCAATTTTGTTTATGACCAATTTGATAAAAGTGCATATTTGTTTTATTCTGACAGTGTATTAGTTCTGTAAACATTAGAAGTTTTATCTTAACCTACGTATATAGCTTGAACTTTTCGTCATTAAAGATCAGTGAAATGAGTATTAACTCAAGTGTTATTAATATTTTTGTTTTCTTATGTTTTTTGATTTGTTCCACATCTACTTTTCGAAATGTGTCCGTTGCGGAATTTGATCTATCGATCGTAATTCGCGGGATTAACATTTAAGTGGTAGTCCTCTTTAAGCCCATGGAAAGTAGGTGATTTTCGCGATTATTTCAACTCAAACAAAAAGTAACGCTAAATCTGATGATACATTTTTGTTCCTTACACTTTTGTCTCTGAGATCAGTTTTGTGTCCATATCGGACGCTCCCCGTAACCGCCGCACCAGGTTGAAGGACGCCTTTCAGTCATCGATGAGAAATTCCGAAGCCCTACTCTTGGACCTGTAACAAAATTATTTTGTGACGGTCATTTTCAATATATTTTCTATCAGCATGCATAGGACAACTGGAAAATGCTAAGTTCAGACGTAATGTTGACGTGCTGACAGAAAGACATTCTCTTCGCCCAAGAAATCGAGACAAAATCTTGCACCCAAAATAGACGTTTGCAGATGCCTCAAAACGTATACTGACAGAAAATTTAATGTAGAATGGCGATATCAAATCCCATGTACGTTTCTGATTTCCGTCAGTTTGAAAAATAAGGTTTCGAGAAAACTTCGTTTAAAGTTTTTGGTTACACTTTCTACAGTGACATTAAATATACCTCTAGTCAGCGATACGTGGACCATACAGCTATCCTTCCAAATCCAAAGGAGGTCCTCCTGGATCTTCTTCGTGGCCATGGTGGTCCTGCGGACCTCTTTCCTGTCATCCTCTGCTCTGTTCGATCGATACGCTTTTCGTCCGCTTGCAACAGGCTGATCCGATCTGAAGTTAAACACTTTCATAATTTTCATAATGCCTGTTAGGCCGTCCTTGAAATCACATGCTGCCACATTAGTTGCGATGTCGACTAATTTTTTTCTGCTGTGAATGGCTTTCGAAGTCGTTTTTCCACAAATCAACTAGTAACATAAGAGGTCCTGGCAAACTTGGGATGAACGGTACAATAAAGCAGACATACCAGAGAACACTATAAGCCAAAAACAATCGATTTCCGACTTTCTCGAACAGGGCTACGCTCTGAGTCCCAACAAAAAAAATTTATTCCAAAATGTTTCACAAAATTGACCTTTATTATAAGAGAGCAACGAATATGAGAAGAATTGGCAAAAGGCAATCAGCTATTTTAAAGAGGTAGTTTCACTTTGGAATAAAATGTTAAAATTTTACACAAAATTAACCATTATTGTCATAGTAAGCAACGAATACAGGTCAAGATTGGCAAAAGTTAGATAATTGATTGTTTTAAGGACATGGTTTAAATTTGTAACATTGGAACATACCGTTTTCAATCACCCATCACAGAGCTGCTCCTTGTAATGGCTCCACACAACGAAGGTATCGTCGACGTATCTGTAACACACCGTCGGTTTACAGAGTGCCACGTCCGTTGCCAAAACTTTAAAATGTTCCATGAAGACGTTGGTCACCACTGGACTAAGTGTACTACCGATGGCGACGCTCTGCAGCTGTTCATGTAAGTTGCCATTTCACATTAAATAGCTTATTGTGAGACATGATGAAGCGTGACTGTCTTTTGTGTGGTACACAGCAGCTGTGCGGTTTGTTTGGTGGTGCATGACGATGTAAGAATGGCGGTTATCGCTGAAACAACGTGTTTTCGGTTATATCCTTCGGTTCTAGGCGCTTCAGTCTGGGACTGCGCTGCTGCTTCGGTCGCACGTTCGAATCTTGCCTCGGGCATGGATGTGTGTGATGTCCTTAGGTTGGTTAGGTTCAAATGGCTCTGAGCACTATGGGACTTCACATCAGAGGTCATCAGTCCCCTAGAACTTAGAACTACTTAAACCTAACTAACCTAAGGACATCACACACATCCATGCCCGAGGCAGGATTCGAACCTGCGACCGTAGCAGTCGCGCGGTTCCGGACTGCGCGCCTAGAACCGCGAGACCACCGCGGCCGGCTGGTTGGTTAGGTTTAAGTAGTTCTAAGTCTAGGGGAGTGAAGACATCAGACATCCAATTTCAAGTCCCATAGCGCTTAGAGCCATTTGATTTGAACTGTTATATCCTTTTTTTCCACCCCAGTTTGACCGGACTGTTAAAACAGCTCAAAAATAACCGGTTTCTGATAACCAATTTTCGGTTTTCTGTTCCTATTGTTTCCTTTTATAGAGACTTAGAAATCTAACAAAGGTTGAAAACATTTTGACTTACTGTTTCGAGATCGTAGAATCAAAATATTAAACAGGCAAATAAAAAAACTTAGTCCGTTCACCGTTAGCTGCTGTTCTCGTAACATGGTACGTGCTTAAATATCGCTCAAAAGTCTGTCTACAAGGCCTACAAACAGATAGACGTAATAGCTATTACGGCAAGAAAGGAAGAATGAATTGATTGTTGGTGTTGATAACGGTCATCCTTCTGTACTTCCTCTGCATTACTGCAGATGATGTGTCACTGAGCACATATGTTTTGTGCATGCAGTACACGTGAGGCGCCTAGTTGTTTCCACTGCACTGTGTGGAATACGAAGGTTCATAGTTCACTAACCTGCTGTCTTCAAGTTGATGTCCCCAGCGCAGAAAACAGCACGCATGTCGCAGATTCTGTATCTTGAAGCTGAAACTGACTTTCAGCGATGTTCTGTTCTGAATAATGCATAACTTCTTTGGGATGCCACTCGCGTATTTTAATATAGCCACACGAGAAGATTACATGATCTTAATGCACCACCTTCTGATATAGCAAAGTACATGATCAAACACAATCTTTACGAAAATGAATCTTTATACTATTTGTGGCACGCGTCTGGAGTGAATCTTTTAATACTGAATACTGGCAAACACATCCTGCCACAGACATGACTGTACATCTCGACTGCCTAATCCAGAGTGACGAACAGGAAATTCAGTAAAAATTGGAAACACATCCTACGACAGACAACATGTCTGTTGCTCTCGACTGCCTAATCCAGAGTGACGAACAGCCCGAAACACTTCGCGCGCCATACCAGAAAAGGCATGACCCTAACGCTTCCGAAGTGCTTCGTCTGATTAGATTAGTACTTGTTCCATAGATCGTGAATACGACACTTTGTAATGATGTGGAACGTGTCAGGTTAATAAAAGGTGTCTATACAAGATATTACATTAGACAAAATATTACATGACACTCAATAATTTTTTTGTTGAGGTTGGGAAATTACCCACTTACTATACTCAAAAATTCATCTAATGAGTAGGAGGAGTTGCCATTAAGAAGTTCTTTTAATTTCCTTTTAAATGCTATGTGGCTATCTGTCAGACTTTTGATGCTATTAGGTAAGTGACCAAAGACTTTTGTGGCAGCATAATTTACCCCCTTCTGAGCCAAAGTTAAATTTAACCTCGAGTAGTGAAGATCATCCTTTATCCTAGTGTTGTAGCCATGTACACTGCAATTACTTCTTAATTCATTCGGATTGTTAATAACAAATTTCATAAGTGAATATATATATTGTGAGGCTACAGTGAAGATTTCTAGCTCTTTAAATACGTGTCTGCAGGATGATCTTGGATGAGCTTCAGCAATTATTCTGATTACACGCTTTTGTGCAATGAACACTCATTTACTCAATGATGAGTTACCCCAGAATATGATGCCATACGAAAGCAGAGAATGAAAATAGGCATGGTAAGCTAATTTACTCAGATGTATATCGCCAAAATTTGCAATGACCCTAATAGCACAAGTAGCTGAACTCAAACGTTTCAGCAGATCCTCAGTGTGTTTTTTTCCAGTTCAACCCCTCATCAATGCATACACCTAGAAATTTTGAATATTCTACCTTAGCCACCGATTTCTGATCGAAGCCTATATTTATTAATGGGGTCATTCCATTTATTGTGTGGAACTGTATATACTGTGTTTTCTCAAAGTTTAATGAGCGTCCATTTGCAGAGAACCACTTAATGATTTTCTGAAAAACATCGTTTACAATTTCACCAGTTAATTCTTGTCCATAGGGTGTGATAGCTATACTTGTATCATCGGCAAAAAGTACCAGCTTTGCATCTTCGTGAATATAGAATGGCAAGTCATTAATATATATTAAGAACAGCAGAGGACCCAAGACCGAACCTTGCAGCACCCCATTCTTGATTGTTCCCTAATTTGAGAAATCACCAGTTTTTTACATATTATGTGAACTGTTCATTTCAACTTTCTGCACTCTTCCCGTTAGGTATGATTTAAACCATTTGAGCACTGCCCCATTCATACCACAGTACTTGAGCTTATCTAGAAGTATTCCATGATTTACACAGTCAAAAGCCTTCGATAGATCACAAAAAATCCCAACGACTGACTTCCGGTTACTCAGAGCATTTAATATTTCATTAGTGAAAGTATATATAGCATTTTCCGTTCAAAAACCATTCTGGAAACCAAACTGACATTTTGTTAAAACTTTATTTTTATAAAGGTGTGAAGCTACTCTACAATACATTACTTTTTCAAGAATTTTGGATAAGGCAGGCAGAAGAGAGACTGGGCGGTAGTTGTTAACATCAGACATATACCCTTTTTTATGAAGTGGTATAACAATGGCATACTTCAGTCTATCTGGGAAAATACCCTGCTTCAGAGAACTATTACATATGTGGCTAAGAATCCCATTTATTTCTTGGGAACAAGCTTTTATTATCCTGCTGTAAATGCCATAAATCCCATGTGAGCTTTTATTCTTGAGAGAGTTTATCATCTCCCTAATTTCAGATGGAGAGGTGGGTGGAATTTCAATTGTATCAAATGGTGTGGGTAAGGCCTCTTCCATTAACTGCCTTGCTTCTTCTAATGAACATTTAGATCCTATTTTCTCTACAACATTTGAAAAATGATTATTCAAAATGTTTTCGACTTCTGGCTTGTTGTATATCAAGTTTCCATTCGCTTTGATGATGCCGCCATCCTGTACTCTTGGTTGCCCTGCCTCCCTTGTAATAATATTCCAAATTGTTTTGATTGTTATCAGAGGTATTAATCTCAGACATGATGCACATGCTTCTGGACTTTTTAATAACCTTTCTTAATGTAGCACAGTAGTTTTTATAATATTTGGCTGTTTCTGGGTCATTACTCTTTCTTGTTGTTAGATACAGTTCCCTTTTTTGGCTACAAGATATTTTTATTCCTTTAGTAAGCCAAGGCTTTTTGCATAGTTTCTTACAATTAGATTTAACTACTTTCTTGGGGAAACGGTTTTCAAATTCTCTTAAAAGTGTATCATTAAATAGGTTATATTTTAAATTAGCATTGGGTTCCTTGTATAGCTCATCCCAGTCTAAATGCTGAAGATTTTCTCTGAAATTTCTAATTGTTGAGTCATTAATTGAATGCACAACTTTGGAGGGTAGTTTTGAATTACTGAATGGAGTTATGTCATATACTGTAACTAGCTGAGCATCATGATCAGAAATCCCATTCTCAACAGGGCAAGAATTTATGTTTTTAAACCTATCTTGGTCTATAAAAGTGTTATCTATCAATGTGCTGCTGTCCTTTACTACCCGAGTAGGAAAATTGACAGTTGTCAAATTGAAAGAACTGACCAAGACTTCCAGGTCATTCTTCCTGTTACTCTTTCAGTTAATCAACATTGAAGTCCCCACAAATAATAATTTGCTTTCCCCTATCTGACAGATAGCACAACAAGGCATCCAAGTTTTCCAGGAATAAATGAAAGCTTCCTGAAAGGGACCTATATACTGTTACAATTATAAAAGAGCCCTCCTTCAGTTTAAGTTGACAGGCACATGCTTCTATATGTTGCTCTAGACAAACCTTTTTTGTATCTAAGCTTTCTACACAGTGATAACTTTTTTGAAATCTGCGATTTCGTTAGTCTTATGTTTTTTATTTAAATTGTTTTTAATAATTCTAAAATGACTGATTGATAGTCAGCTGTTGAGAGACATTTATATTAAAAAGTGAAGTCATTCCAGTGAGTAGTTTAATAATAATAATAATAATAATAATAATAATAATAATAATAATAATAACAACTACTATACTTTAACGTTTTGGCGCCCTTGCTCCGAACACAGCAGCCAATCACAGAGCAGTAGCATTATGCAGGCGGTCTTTCTCACGGGAATGGTACCGAATGTAATATCTGTCACAGGTACCTTACACCACATTTCGTCATCTATATACACTTCTTGCATCTCCACTGCTCTGGGAACAGCTTCTTGGAGCCTAATATGATGGCTGACTAAGACAGAAATATTACACTACGCAGACACGGGCAACAGAGCAGCCATTTTCTGTTTTTCATTGTATACTATGAATGACTTGACGCGATGTTTTTAATTTATTACTTTTACAAAAAGAAAAGGCTCCAAGCACTATGGGGCTTAACACCTGAGGTCATCAGTCCCCTAGACTCAGAACTACTGAAACCTAACTAACCTAAGGACATCACATACACCCATGCCCAAGGCAGGATTCGAACCTGCGACCGTAGCAGCAGCGCGGTTCCGGACTGAAGCGCCTAGAACCGCTCGGCCATAGCGGCCGGCTATTGCTGTAGCGATAACATCCTTCCTCTATTACTGTTTCATAGAAATGGCAGACAAACCTTTAATCTTTAAAAAGTAAATGAAATATTGTACTTCATTGCTACGTCACTTCGTAAAAATATTTCCAGACTAGGGTTGACGCTATTCTGCAATACAACATCCGGCAACGACAACGAGAAACTATCTTATAGACCAGGTGGGGGGGCAAGGCTTCCACACTGCACATACGTACGCCATGACGCACAGCCGGCAACACGGATATTGTTGTCTTAGCAATGCCGTACCAATTCTTATGCCGTGTGTTGGTTGCTCGTTTCTGTCGGTATTTTTTTCCCATTTTCTTAATAATGCAATATTTCAAACCAACGCAAATTTTACAAATAAAAATTACTCCTTATCTAAACGACGTCTATTTAAAAAAGAAATATATTAGCACTGCTACTATAGTTAATTGATATTTCCCTTTTTTACGCGGTTATTAGTAAAAAAAATTAAAAACATCTCTTATAACTGAGACCAAACGAATACCGAAAAACTCGCGCAGATAGGTGGCCGAAGCGCAGTGAACAGCTTTCGTCCAAAGCGCTGGGCGAGTTCATTCGTTTGTTCGGAAGGGGAGACCAGTAAGGTTTTCCACCTTTCGGCCGCTCAGCGATGACAGAATCGAGACGCGCGTCATGCAGTCTTTCTCAAGCTATTTTATAGAAAAGATTAGGTAAAAAGATTTCATTTTTGCTTTACTTACAGCTTTATACATCAGGTTCATGATGATGTGCCCAGCATTTCGTTAATAGTCATACTTATTGGGATATTTTTGAAAATTAATACACCGTGCGAAATTCAGAAAAGTGTCCAAAGGTCTTATGATTTTGCGTTTCCTGCATTTTACGAGGGCAGTTCAATAAGTAATGCAACACATTTTTTTTCTCGGCCAATTTTGGTTGAAACCGGAAATTTCTTGTGGAATATTTTAAAACATTCCCGCTTCGTCTCGTATAGTTTCATTCACTTCCGGCAGGTGGCAGCGCTGTACGGAGCTGTTAAAATGGCGTCTGTAACAGATGTGCGTTGCAAACAACGGGCAGTGATCGAGTTTCTTTTGGCGGAAAACCAGGGCATCTCAGATATTCATAGGCGCTTGCAGAATGTCTACGGTGATCTGGCAGTGGACAAAAGCACGGTGAGTCGTTGGGCAAAGCGTGTGTCATCATCGCCGCAAGGTCAAGCAAGACAGTCTGTTCTCCCGCTTGCGGGCCGGCCGTGCACAGCTGTGACTCCTGCAATGGCGGAGCGTGCGAACACACTCGTTCGAGATGATCGACGGATCACCATCAAACAACTCAGTGCTCAACTTGACATCTCTGTTGGTAGTGCTGTCACAATTGTTCACCAGTTGGGACATTCAAAGGTTTGTTCCCTCTGGGTCCCTCGTTGTCTAACCGAACACCATAAAGAGCAAAGGAGAACCATCTGTTCGGAATTTCTTGCTCGTCATGTGGCTGAGGGTGACAATTTCTTGTCAAAGATTGTTGCAGGCGATGAAACATGGGTTCATCACTTCGAACCTGAAACAAAACGGCAATCAATGGAGTGGCGCCACACCCACTCCCCTACCAAGAAAAAGTTTAAAGCCATACCCTCAGCCGGTAAAGTCATGGTTACAGTCTTCTGGGACGCTGAAGGGGTTATTCTGTTCGATGTCCTTCCCCATGGTCAAACGATCAACTCTGAAGTGTATTGTGCTACTCTTCAGAAATTGAAGAAACGTCTTCAGCGTGTTCGTAGGCACAAAAATCTGAACGAACTTCTCCTTCTTCATGACAACGCAAGACCTCACACAAGTCTTCGTACCCGAGAGGAGCTCACAAAACTTCAGTGGACTGTTCTTCCTCATGCACCCTACAGCCCCGATCTCGCACCGTCGGATTTCCATATGTTTGACCCAATGAAGGACGCAATCCGTGGGAGGCACTACGCGGATGATGAAGAAGTTATTGATGCAGTACGACGTTGGCTCCGACATCGACCAGTGGAATGGTACCTTGCAGGCATACAGGCCCTCATTTCAAGGTGGCGTAAGGCCGTAGCATTGAATGGAGATTACGTTGAAAAATAGTGTTGTGTAGCTAAAAGATTGGGGAATAACCCGGTGTATTTCAATGCTGAATAAAACAACCCCTGTTTCAGAAAAAAAATGTGTTGCATTACTTATTGAACTGCCCTCGTACATGATACGAGGTGTAACTGGAAAGTTTTAAGAATGGGCTTGCAATTGTACAATGGTGGTACTTACAAGCTACTGTGATGCATCTCTTTCAAAATAGTCCGCATCTGATTGAACACACCGACTCCAACGGTGTTTCCACTTTTAGAAACATTCCTGGAATTTTTTTCCTGGAGTGTGTGAAGGGCGCTCTCCATATTTGCCTGAATGTCTTCAATTCAGTCAAATCTCTTCCCTTTCAGTGAAAATTTTAGTTTAGGAAACAGGTAGCGGAATATGGCGGTTGTGGAAGCGCAGAAATTTTGAATTTGGTCAAAAATTCGACGATGGAGAAGCCACGATGAGCCGGAGCATTGTCATGGTGCAGGACCCAACTTCTGTCATTCCACAAGGCAGGCCTTTCCTACCGTACCTTTAAACGCAAACGCTCAAGGACACATTTTTAGCATTCCAGGTTAATTGTCTGTCCTCCAGGGGTAAATTCATGAAGCACAATACCGGTAGAATCGAAAAAAATCACCAAAATTGTCTTCACCTTCGATCGACTTTGCCATGCCTTTTTCGGTCGTGGTGAATCTGGAGTTTTCCACTGCGAAGACTGCACTTTTGATTCAGGATCACAGCCATATATTCACGATTCGTTACCTGTAATTGCCCTGTTTAACAAATCTGGGTCATTTTTAGTCCGATTAATCACACCGTGCACACTTCAAGTTGGTATTCTCCTGGTCACTTGCCAACACTTTCGGAATGAATTTTTCGGACAATCGACACATGTTCAGATCTTCCGTTAAAGTTGAGTGAATTGCTTAGAAACTTAAGTTGATCAGCCATCTCCCTAATTGTAAGTCTACGATCAGAGCGCACTAAGTCGCCAACTTTCACAACATTTTCATTCGTTTTTGAAGTGGAAGGACGGCTAGACCGTGGTTCGTCTTCAAATGATTCGTGACCATTTTTAAATCTGTTGAACCAGACAAAAACATTTGACTGACTCATACAGTTATCTTCAGAAACTGTTTTTAATAGTTCCTAAGTCTCAGAATCTGATTTCCCGGTTTTAAAACAAAATTTCACACAAACTCGTTGCTCGGTTTTCACGTCCATTTTCATGCAGACAGAATCCGGCAACAAGCCCTAACAGACCCGCACTCAACCAGCTGCCACAATGGACTAAATAAAGGAAACGCAGTTTCCTGTCAGAGGGCGTTCAAGGACAAGGCAAACACTCACTCCCCACCCTCCATGTACCTGCCCACCAAACAAGTAAGCAGTAGCGGATCCATTCTTAAAACTTTCCAATCACACTTCGTATGTTGTTGCATATCAAATTTAGCTGACACACTAAATTTTTCTGTACACTTGGACAGAGGTGCCTGTCTGTCACCAGTCTCGAAAAAAACTGATCTAATGTAGCATATTCATTTGCGATCGCGTTGCGCCAGCGATAAAGCCTGAGTGAAATATCCATAGCGTTCATCATACACTCCTGGAAATGGAAAAAAGAACACATTGACACCGGTGTGTCAGACCCACCATACTTGCTCCGGACACTGTGAGAGGGCTGTACAAGCAATGATCACACGCACGGCACAGCGGACACACCAGGAACCGCGGTGTTGGCCGTCGAATGGCGCTAGCTGCGCAGCATTTGTGCACCGCCGCCGTCAGTGTCAGCCAGTTTGCCGTGGCATACGGAGCTCCATCGCAGTCTTTAACACTGGTAGCATGCCGTGACAGCGTGGACGTGAACCGTATGTGCAGTTGACGGACTTTGAGCGAGGGCGTATAGTGGGCATGCGGGAGGCCGGGTGGACGTACCGCCGAATTGCTCAACACGTGGGGCGTGAGGTCTCCACAGTACATCGATGTTGTGGCCAGTGGTCGGCGGAAGATGCACGTGCCCGTCGACCTGGGACCGGAACGCAGCGACGCACGGATGCACGCCAAGACCGTAGGATCCTACGCAGTGCCGTAGGGGACCGCACCGCCACTTCCTAGCAAATTAGGGACACTGTTGCTCCTGGGGTATCGGCGAGGACCATTCGCAACCGTCTCCATGAAGCTGGGCTACGGTCCCGCACACCGTTAGGCCGTCTTCCGCTCACGCCCCAACATCGTGCAGCCCGCCTCCAGTGGTGTCGCGACAAGCGTGAATGGAGGGACGAATGGAGACGTGTCGTCTTCAGCGATGAGAGTCGCTTCTGCCTTGGTGCCAATGATGGTCGTATGCGTGTTTGGCGCCGTGCAGGTGAGCGCCACAATCAGGACTGCATACGACCGAGGCACACAGGGCCAACACCCGGCATCATGGTGTGGGGAGCGATCTCCTACACTGGCCGTACACCACTGGTGATCGTCGAGGGGACGCTGAATAGTGCACGGTACATCCAAACCGTCATCGAACCCATCGTTCTACCATTCCTAGACCGGCAAGGGAACCTGCTGTTCCAACAGGACAATGCACGTCCGCATGTATCCCGTGCCACCCAACGTGCTCTAGAAGGTGTAAGTCAACTACCCTGGCCAGCAAGATCTCCGGATCTGTCCCCCATTGAGCATGTTTGGGACTGGATGAAGCGTCGTCTCACCCGGTCTGCACGTCCAGCACGAACGCTGGTCCAACTGAGGCGCCAGGTGGAAATGGCATGGCAAGCCATTCCACAGGACTACATCCAGCATCTCTACGATCGTCTCCATGGGAGAATAGCAGCCTGCATTGCTACGAAAGGTGGATATACACTGTACTAGTGCCGACATTGTGCATGCTCTGTTGCCTGTGTCTATATGCCTATGGTTCTGTCAGTGTGATCATGTGATGTATCTGACCCCAGGAATGTGTCAATAAAGTTTCCCCTTCCTGGGACAATGAATTCACGGTGTTCTTATTTCAATTTCCAGGAGTGTATATCATAACCGGTTTCAGATATTGAAGTGCGATTTTGGTAAATGATAAAGTATTTCACCATACAGTTATTATGTAGAACTTCATTATCTACATGTTATCCCAATAACTACAGACTTTTTCGGTGAAAGAATGTAAGTTTTATGGGCCATCGATAGCTGATAAAACGAGAAATGCTATGGGTTTTGGAACAACATATGTGAAGATATTATACGTTATTTTGTACTGAGGAGTCAGCCTGGGTGGCTGAGCGGTTCTAGATGCTGCAGTCTGGAACCGCACGACCGCTTCGGTCGCAGGTTCGAATCCTGCCTCGGACATGGATGTGTGTGATGTCCTTAGGTTAGTTAGGTTTAAGTAGTTCTAAGTTATTGGGGACTGATGACCTCAGACGTTAAGTCCCATAGTGCTCAGAGCCATTTGAACCACTGTGTACTGAGGATGGGCTTTTCATAATTATTGACTTCACTTTTCCTAAGTTCCTAGCTTAACAAACTTAGTAAACAATTGATTCAGAATTCTCTCGCAGTTGTGTCTGCACAACATGTTACTGAGGTGACACTCTGTAAGCTACGCTGTGTTTTGGCAAAAGAAGCAAATTTTGACATGGCAACCAGAGAGGGGCGTAGGTTTCACTCAAAATTCACCACTCCTGGGGCTTCTCTGAAAGTTACAAATGGTTAACGAGCCAGACGAAAATAAATCTCTATGTTTTCGGGGGTATTCTTTTTAGATACTAACGAAAGCAGAGGTGGCAGTAGATCGTTTTTGAGCGGTCACCAGAGAGTGTGCGTGGAGGGGCCAGACTTCATATTTACAAGAAAAATGTGAGAGTGGGTTTAGTTTGAAACAGAACATCCCCTGCAGCGCTCGGTGTTTGCCCTGCAGCGCTCTGAGCGACCCCCACCACCACTGCCGCTCTCCCAAGCTTCCCCGCCGACTGCGCACCTAGCGGCCGCGGCTTTTCGCGCTGTACCAGAATCTGTTCTAATCGGTCCGTTTTTCCCATCCATAGGACGATGACTCGTCGGACACGGGCGTGGCGGCGCGCGGCAGCGTGGAGGACTCCGGCTCGGGCGACTGCGAGGGCGGGCTGGACGCGCCTGGAGGCTCCTCGGCGGCGGGACCCGGCGCGGCGCCCCCGCAGGCGGGCACTTTCTTCCGCGACGGCCGCCGGCGCATCGACTTCGTGCTGGTCTACGAGGAGAGCGGGGGCGGCGGCGGCGGTGGGTCGCGTGGAGGCGGCAGCCGCTCCACGCTTGGCTCGGGGGACCCCGTGATGGCGGCGCACCACGGCTCTGCCGCCGCCGCCAAACGCTCCTCGCGCCGGGAGCTCTGGCGGCAGCGCTTCATGGGCAACCTGCAGCGATCCGGCCTCCACATGGAAGAGGTATCATCTTTATTATTATTATTATTATTATTATTATTATCATCATCCTCTTGATAGGCAAATTGCCTGTTGCGGTACTCGCTCTCTCTCTCTCTCTCTCTCTCTCTCTCTCTCTCTCTTTCTCTCGTATGGCCTTCCAGCATTTCTTCTTCCAATGCGTTTGTAATTAAACGCCTTTATAGGGAGTCTTTCCCCGCCCATACCATCTACATGTTTCTTGCATTTTCTTTATTTATTTTTTCGTTTAAGTTATACAAGAGCTGGATAAAAATATGGAACTTTTTAGACACAGTGTAAGTAGGCTGTTTAGGTTTTTATGTTGGTAACGCCACGTAGCGCTCTGTATGAAAATCACGGCCTGTGCTGTGTGGAGCCTGTGGCTGGTTTCACTGTTGGAATATTTGCTATTGTAGTCTTGGGCAGTTAGATGTGAAGAGCGTAGCGTTGCGCAGTTGGAGGTGAGCCGCCAGCAGTGGTGGATGTGGGGAGAGGGGAGAGAGATGGCAGAGTTTTGAGAGCGGATGATCTGGACGTGTGTCCATCAGAGAGAGTAAATTTGTAAGACTGGATGTCATGAACTGATATATATATAATGACTTTTGAACACTATTAAGGTAAATACATTGTTTGTTCTCTACCAAAATCTTTCATTTGCTGACTATGCCTATCAGTAGTTAGTGCCTTGATTAAACATAAATGCACATCCTAGCCGAGCTGGTGAGTGGCGCTGTTAAGTTTGACTACGAATGGCACATGTGTAATGTCCTCTGTACTTTGCAACTGTAAGTCGTAGTCTGAACAGTGTTCTTTGTAGTTGTCAGTGCATTATGTCGGATCTAGGTGATTTCGAATATTGCAAATGTTTGGCACTTGTATCGTGGGTGCCGAAGTGGTTGGTATTCCAAGAGGTACCGTACAGAAGGTTTATATGGCATACAGCGTAAAGGCGCGTTTACATTGAGCTCAGAACATGTTTTTGTTCGGAACATTGTGTGCAACTTGTTCTGACAACATGTTGGCAACATTGTTCGTTGTCCGCTTTCCCGTTTACACTAGCGAGCAACAGTTCTACGTATTCGCATAGTCTGCTGCGGTGAACTGATAGGTTACTTCGTGTATTCACATCAATAGATACGCTATGTCAAGTGAAAAGGAAGAGTTAATGACATCTGGTGCTGCATTAATAATACTTAACGAAATAAACAGACGAAGAAAACGATGTAGTCGTCGTCGGTGGACCAAAACCTATTATAGAAGACGTGGCGGGAATGGCATGCTTTGTGAGCTGAATTTGGAAGACGGTTCTGGCTTTCGCAACTTCAGTAGGATGTCGCCGTCAGATTTTGAAATGTTGGATGTTATAGGACCAGTTGTTTCAAAGAAAGTCACATTTCAGAAAAGCAATCCCTGTGAACCAAAGACTTACTGTTACTCTTCGTTTTCTGGCATCAGGTGACTCCTATCAAAGCCAGCCATATCTCAAATAGTTCCATATCATCCAGGAAACGTAAATATTTAAATCCAAACCACTTCGTTTCGTAAAGTGTGTCAGTACCACATCCATATTTTTTACTTTCCTCTATTTTTCGTTTCTCTCGTCGGTACTGAGACGAAAGAGATTTAACTTTTTTGTCCACGTCACTGCTGCTGGTGCCAAGCGCCGCAGCAACTTTTTGTAGTGAATCATGTTTGATTTTAGTATTTTTATAACCTGCGCAACGTACATTCCACAGGCACTCCTCTGCCTCATAGAGCGACATCAGCTGGAAAATTTTGTCTCATGACCACTCCATTTCAAATAAAAACGAAGGGATATAAAATACACACCACTTCACTCCAGCAAAACAAACACCAAAACACTCACTCAGCGCAAACGAACACTAACGCTGCGTAGCGGAATTTAGTGGTAGCACGCCACGAACAATGTTTCTTTGATCTCTACCGACACAACCGTGGAACACTGATTTTGTGTTGCGAACATCGGTAGTCCATTACTAGCCACGAACAATGTTGCGAATAATGTTGTGAACGATGTTGCGAACTCAGTGTAAACGCGCCTTAAGATTAAAAAGTCATCTGATAAGTCACAACGCGGAAGAAAGTGTGTTCAGTCATCATGACAGATGGTCATTGAAGGGGATTTGACGAATAATTAGAGGTTGAAAACTATAAAAGTCACTGCGGAACTGAATGTCGCACTCTTAGATTATAGAACAATGGGAAGTCATATAGCCGAATGAGTCTTGTAGCACGCTGTTCCCAACTCCTGGTAGAGTTTACGTGCCAAGAGTGAAACATGGCGGGGGGTTCGGTGGTGGTTTGGGCAGCCGTATCGTGGTATTTCATCGGGCCGCTTAGGTACTCTGCAGGCATGCATTACTCTCAAGGATTATGTGACCATTTTCGCCGATCTGGTCCATCCCATGGTACAAAGTTTGTTTCCCAGTGGTGATGCTGTGTTAGGGGAAGACAGGGCTCTTGTTGACACCGCTCACATCGTCCAGACCTGGTTTTGTGAGCATGAGAGTGAGCTGTCTCATCTCTCCTCGCCACCAGTCGCCAGATCTCAGTATTATTGAGTCTCTGTCGTCTACTTTGGAAAGAAGGGTGCGCAATCGTTATCCACCACCATCGTCGTTGCCTGAACTTGCCAATATTTTGCCGGAATAATGGTATAAAATTTCCTTGAAAATCATACAGGTCCTGTATTTATCCACTCAAAGAGAACTGGAAGCTATTTTGAATGCCAACGGTTTATTGGCATGGTAACATGTTGTAGTGTCTGTGACTGTATATTTTTGTCCACCCCTTGTATATTCCTGAATTTTCCCTTAGAGCTTCATTTCTTTTACGGTATATACTTCTACTTCCAGCCCCTCTTACCTGTTATGTGCGCATGTATTCTACTTTCCTCGTGTCGTGCTGTCACGCATGCCTCAATCACACATCTGGTATTGATGTGGTTTTGTAAAACTTCAGTTGCATTTCTCTCTTGGCTTTATTGTACAACTTTTTTACCATCATTCCACATACAGAAGCAAATTTATTTAATTTTTGGCCCACATCATAGTTCCATTCATACGTAATGTCGCATCTCAGATATTTAAAGCGTGTAACTTGTTCCATTATTTTATTATTCTGGACTACTTTTCGTCTTAATGATTATATGCCTTGAAATGTCATCATTTCTATTTCATCTGCAGACAATGTTAGTTTTCTGAAGCTATCTGCTGCAACTTACTGGTTACTATATAAAAACGTTATTTTTTATTCATCATTTTCCGTTCATTGATACCTTCATCTATGTTGAGAAAATGCAGCATCCTTCTCGTACCCCTTCGTGTTCATTGGCTTTATGTTTATATTTCCCACATCTATACCAATTTTAGTGTTTGTGTATAAACTTTTAATTACATTTAGGAAAAAAGATGGATAACCTCGGCCAGCTATACATTCCATAGTTTTCCATAGTCTTTTCAGGTTGTCGAATGCGGTTAAAATCTAAAAGAGCAAGCTGCATTTAGCTACCAAGTTCTCGCTTCTTTCTGTAACTACTTGCTAGTGTACAAACATTGTCAATAACTGATCGTCCCTTTCTAATACCTGACCTTCAAATGTTCATTTTTCAAAGATACTTTTTCTCTTGCATTCACCGATATTGGCATATAATTTATAGGCTGAATCCAGGAGGCTTATACGTCTATAGTTACTGCATTTATTTCATCACCCTTTTTAAAGACAGAGATTACCTTGCTTTCAGCCAATCCTCTGTCACCTTCTTGTTTCTCCAACATTTATTTTAAAAAATTTAAAAATCCTTAGATATAGGAATGACCTTCCACATTTCAACATTTCTATATTAATACCTTCTAAACCAGTGGCTTCCGTATTCTTAGACTTTCTGTCGGCTCTCTCATGTCAAGATCGTCCACATCTTTTGTGACATCCAGTTCAGGCACTGCCTGAATTACTATCACCTATTTCGTGTTTTCGTCACTTTATAAGCAATCAGTTGTCTTCCAGCCTCAGCCTTTACTCCCTAATAACAATATTTCTCTCACGAGGGATAGTTGCAAAGTTTTAATTATCACTCTTAAGGAATAAAGTTGCGAATAGTGCATACACTTTAACATGGCAGCCAACTGAGAGTGTAAACCGACAACTTAACCCTGTTTTATACAAGTGACTTTCTAGTCAGAATCGACTACCAGTTGTGAGTCTGCATCGTGTGCTCAAGTGTACCTGTGAATCAAGCGCCAACCACTTCGCTTGTGAGACTGTGATGCCAGTAAGCAATTTAGAACTCCTCGTCATTGTGGATGAGAATTAGATACAAAAAGGGTAAAACAAAAAAGTGACACAAACAGAATTATCTGCATTCATTCCCCCTTACCATTGTCATAGTGGTGCGGTCGGGGCGGGGAGAGGGGGGGGGGGGAGGGAGAAGGGAGGGGGGAGAAGAGAGATTGAGAGAGGGGGGGAGGGAGGGAAATGAGGTTGTTAGAAGCCAGTTATATCATAGGAATAACTCTGGTTTAAATATTTTTAAATACTTTATTTTTAGTTTTACCAACTTCAGCATAAAGTGCATCATTACATATTGGTTCAAACGGCTCTGAGCACTATGGGACTTAACATCTGAGGACATCAGTCCCCTAGAACTTAGAACTACTTATACCTAAGGACATCACATACATCCATGCCCGAGGCAGGATTCGAAGCTGCGACCGTAGCGGTCGTGCGGTTCCGGACTGAAGTGCATAGAGCCGCTCGGCCACCTCGGCCGGCCATTACACATTCTTTGTAGTGTTGTCTGTACTGTAGACACTGCCCTCATGTTCAACCACATCCACAATACAGTAAACAAATATTTTGTCATTTTGTGCAGGGCAAGGACATAATACTTCAGTAAAAATCTGAACATTACATCAGCCAGGTATCTAGAAATGATTCCATTAAAGATACTATTTACACGTCAGTAGTGGGACACAGAATGTATGGCCCCATTCTGCATTCTTGCCAAATTTATTCAACATTGCGGCCGTAGATGTGGCAATGTCGCAGTGACGTCATGGTGGGGAGACTAGGTCACTTGAGCTACGTCCACTAACCTAGCCCCCTTTCCCCTCCCCATCTGGAAATTGGTGGGAGGACGACTCAGTCTGTTCTGGACTGTCAGACAGGACGGACATAAGTCTTTATTTTGCATGCATTGTTTAACTAAACAATTTGAGTTGTCACAGACAGTAGCTCCATCCAGTCTGTTCAACATGTCTGGAGTCAGTCACCTAGTTCACAACATCACCAAAAGATGATGCTGTCAACCCTTCCCACTCCCCTCCAGTTACGTTATCCAAGGTGACGGTCTGGGGAAAAAATGGACGGAAATGGAATCTGTCTATATCGTGCTGCTGGACTGGGAGGCTGGTAGTAATTATTTACTGTGTTCAATGGATGAGATGCCTTTGCTGGAGGAAGAGTATATTAGCTGTAATCATGCATCTGAGAATTGTGTTGATAGCAATGATATTTGATGAAGAGGAATACGCTTCATGAAATAATGAAGGTGCAGCATAATGGGGCTAAGTTACACTTAGCAACTCATGCTGATAAATCCATATGCTGCAACTGTAGATCATTCGATAAAAGTCTAGTCAGTTTTCCAGAGTGCAAGAGGCAAGACATTCACCCCAGAGTCTTCGCATCTGCTGGAAGAGAGGCCACATGCAGGGCTCACGGAACGCCATGCAGCAACTGCAGGGCCACGCGCTAAGCACTCTTTGTAATGCAAGAATATTTAAAATTATTCTGCAACACACGAACACAGATTCTAAAAAGTTCGCGACACACTTGTGAAATCATCCCAGAGTCATATTGAATCTTCTCAAATTTCCACAGAGAACACATGCAATCACGAAAGCTGCCCGACACATACTATTAGTTCGCTATTGCCCGCCTAGAGGGCGACAAGGTTAGGTCAGTTGCATTCTTGAACTCCGGCCTGTCCAGTTTGGACGACTCCCACTGTAAGCTGGAAATGTCAATTGTTCCAGCCACAGGCTACCATCACAACATGTGTTTCCACACCCCAGACAGAATCGTCCTAGGAAACCAGTAATATAAATTTTATCACTGTACTTACAATTAAATATTACGATCACAGCCTCATACTGACGACGTTGGACAATGAGCGAAGTATTAGAGATACCTCCTCCTGACGACGTGACTCTGGAAATATAAATATCTGCTTTTTAATTCCCCTTATGGCTATCACAAATACGTACCTTCCCCACAAGAGGCTGTAGGCATTTTCTTTTCATATGCTGGAACACACACACACTTTTATAAGCATGTTGATCACAGCAAATCTGTCACACATACCCTACTAAGAGGTTCTGCGATTATAGGCAATGGTTGGTTGATGATAATCACACACAGTAGATGGTGTTTTTTTCTGCTGTAACATGTCCAAGCAGCGTATGACACAGCTTTGTACACTACCACACGTTTAGTTTCCTCCACCATGCCTTAAAGATCTGTGTCAGGTTCTAAACTGACATTAACACATTTCAATCCACTGAAATTCATTCTCTCTCTCTCTCTCTCTCTCTCTCTCTCTCTCCCTCCATCTGTCTCTCTCTCTCTCTCTCTAATGTATCATCAGTCTACCATTAAATCATACTTCATTACAAGCACATGTCATCTGATCACTCCATCCACATTCTGTCATCCTTTAATACAGATACAAGTCAGCTTAGAGGCGGATGGTTCTGCTTTTTTCCAGCAAAGCATCAAAGGCAGCAATAAACTCACATGCACAACTATTACCTCAGTGGACATCCAGTAGAATGTTGCAGAAACTGTTTAACTGACACTGCAAGGTTGTGATTGGGGGAGTGTACAGAGAAGCACAGTGTACATACTGTTTGTTGGGGTCTAAAACATCAGATCAGTCCTGCACGGTGTCGAACACACGATCCATTCTATAGTCGTATACGGCTGTCCCTCAACTGGTATTACAATGCCCTATAGCGCGCGCGCTCGGGTGTGTGTGTGTGTGTGTGTGTGTGTGTGTGTGTGTGTGTGTGTGTGTGTGTGTGTGTGTGTGTGTGTGCGCACATACGTGCGTATTTTGTGGGAGCAGCAGCTTAATTTACGCCATGCAATGTTTTGCTTTGTCAAAGCCAATGGATCGAAACATGTTAGTGTCAGTTTAGAACCTGACGCTAGTCTCAAAGTCGTGGTGGAGAAACCAAAATGTGTGGTGGTGTACAAAGCTTTGTCATAAGCTGCTTGGACTTGCTACAGCAGAAAAAAACAGTGCGTCAAACAACACAGGGACCCTCTCTTGAGTCTGATTGTCTGTGGGGTATGATCTTCCTACAGTAATGACAATGAAACTTTACATTGGTCTGTGCAGGCGACTTCGATCACTGAGTGGATCAATACTTGTATATTTAATGGGTGTCAGTGCATATGCGTGATGCCAATATACAGACGGTATTTGTTTTGCTATATATATAATCAGAGGAGAGGGAGACTGTGAAAATCTTATCTGGTTCTCTAGCTGATAATGTTAGTGGAGTTTTTATAGTTCGTAGTTTTTTATTGTCTGTTGGATGGTATATGACGGAGAATGTTTTGGTGACAAACATGAATGCACCCTGAGGAATGCATATCTCCTTCCAACTGCAGTACCTGTATGTAGTTTGAAAATGCACCGCACCGCACTGCACTGCATCAGCAAAATCCTCATTCTTCTCTAAGTTCCCATACTGCTTTTTTCTACTCCTACCTCGTGGTTCAGGAGAAAGCTTCGTTTCGCGCTGACCTTACACATCATACATTGTTGGCAGAGCTATAACAATATTTTCCCATTTTCATCAAGTGGTCAAAAAAATGCAGTCCTGTCGCATTAACTCAGCTCAGCCTGTTTCTACTCAGGTTGCAGAAGGTGTAGAAGCAGCACTCGCCGATTTCTGCTCAGTTCAGACTTAAATTGGAACGATCATATGCACAAAGTGGCAAGGATGTCGGGGCAGAGCCTGATTCGCTAGTGGCTGTAATCATTAAAAGCCATTTCCATAGGATCCAACGATGGTATGTGGTTGAATGGAAAGACTTGATTCCTTATCACATATGGCATTTCTACTAGAAAGCGTAACACTACAGATCTGAAAAGCCAGTGTACATTTCTTGCGACTTCAATCCAGTATTGCATGTTTATGTGTTTCGTCGCATATCACACCATCACATTGCATCTGGATAGAAAGTGTTAAAGGTACTGGAGAAATATCTAGTGTTGGCATAAGGGAGTTGCAAATACTGGCTCCATACCACAGTCCTTAGCCAAATCACTTTCTAAATTTGGTGATTTTATTACGAGCTTACACCGTGGGCGACATGCATCCCGCGTATTTGATCTGTTAATACACACACCATGATCAGCGTCTATATTCAATGTCATGGTATTAGTATGGAAAACCACTTCATTCATAAGCAATACCATACTGCGATTTATAACGCTTCTTTAGTTTTTGACATTGATATCGCTAGCAATGCTTCATGTGCAGATACAACAAAGACCGATCAGAATCGTTGTGATCATGTGGTTAACACCTGGTGGCTTTTAAGACGATTATGTGTCTCTTCCTAAGGCATACTGGTACCACTCACAAAAAAGACATATCCATCCATCACGAATTTTCACTCAATATTGTTTGGTGTCACCAGAATTCAGTTATTCTTAATAGGGTATGTGTGATAGATTCGCAGTGATCAACAGGCTTAAAAAGTATGTGTATTACAACATGTGCAAAGAAAATGACTGTCCACTCATAGGAGGTTATGGATTTGATGTGGAAAACTGTGATAGCCATAAGGGGATGAAAGATATTTTTTACGTGTGTGTGTGTGTCTGTGTGTGTGTGTGTGTGTGTTTCATTTAGATCCTGTGACATCTCCAAGTTACATATGTGACAGTATTCCACAACACGCAACACGTGCACGAGGTGTGGAAAGGAAGAGGAAGGCTACAGGTACTTCTAATGTGACAGGTAGTATGTGGCCGCTCCTGCAGCTACCATATCGTCGTGCTGTAAGCTGGCACATGGCTTCTCTTCCAGTGGAGCACACACACTGGAGAACATCTTGCCTCTTACGTTTCAGAAGGCTGACTTTACTTTCACCGAATGATTTACAGTTACAGTTTATGCATTTATCAGCATGAGTTGCGATGTGTAACTTAGCCCCATCCTGCTGCAACTTCATTATTTCATGAAATGTGTTCATCTTCACCAAATATCGACACAGTCCTCAGACGCATGGTTACAACTAATGTACCTGTTATATTCCTCCATCTCCAGCACAGACATCTCGTCCACTGAACACAGTAAACAATTATGTCTGTCGTCCTAGTCCAGTAGCTAGACACAGACTGAGTACTTTTCCCACCGTTTTTCCCCAGACCGATATCTTGAATTATGTCGTGGAAGGGGAGGGGGAGGGACGACAGCGCCTCGTGGTGGTGATGGTGGTGGTGGTGGTGGTGGTGGTGGTGGTGGTGTGAACTAGGTCAGTTGAACTCCAGACCTCATGGTGAAGACACTATATGGAGTTACTGCCTGTTACAATTCAAATTGTTTAAATAAACGATGCATACAAAATAAACTGTCCTATCCAGCAGCCCAGCTCATACTGAGTCCTTTTCCCATCAATTTCCAGATGGGGGAGGGAAGGGGAGAGGTTCAGTTAGTGGAGGTAGCCCAATTGACCTATTTTCATGCCAAAATTTGAACTTCCCGCCATGTCACTGTGACATTGCCACATCTATAGCCGCCATCTTGCAATGCAATGTGTTGTGGCGTCATTGTTGCCCCACTACTCACATCAGTTACTACAATTATTCATCTTAAACTATATCTATATAATGCACCCATTTGACAAGTTTCCGTGCAATAGATATGACATGACTTCCAGCCAAGGTCATATTCATAGTACCAGAAATACATCTTTGCCCACGTTTGACAATGATATGTTAGGATACCTCAATAACAACTTGGGAAAACATTAAATCTAGGAGACAGGAAGCAGAGGCATCTACAGAGATTTCAATGAGTGGAAGCCTAATCGGAAGGGGGGGCGTGAAGGGAGGGTGGGAGGGGGGGGGGGGTGTTGTTCCATCATCCCATGTAAACTCCGTCAACCAGAGACTGTCTGCTGTGACAGCGCTAGGAAGATAGCAGCAAACTGACCATGCTTGCTAGTTGCAATCTCTAAATTGCACTGGTTTTGCGTGCTGGAAGTGCTGTGATTTGTGTTGATTTCTAGCTCTCTATTCAATGTTGAACCAGTAGTGAAATAAATAGGACCGGGCTAATTGCGCCGTAGCTCATTGCCTAGAAAACTCAGGATGTTATGTCATAGTTCCCCAAAAAACGTTATTGTTCAGCAGAAATGGGTATCTCGGTGCAAAAGAGTGGATAAAATAATGCTCGTAATGCAAGGTTGTGCTCAGGACTTTTTCTCCCTGAGGATGATACGCGGGATTGTAAAAATAAGATATTACGTCTGTTTTTAAGAGGGGGAGGGTCTGACATGTGGGTCACCGTTTTTGATCAAGTTTTGCAAGTTTTATATTGAAAAATAGACGTATGTTTCACCTTTTTGCTGGACAGTCCCAATTATTTTAAAAAAGTTGCCATCGCTGTTGATTAAGAAAAATTATATTTTCAATGCTATCAAAAAAACGAAAGATCGTCTAAAAACATATTTGTTGCTAATACAAGGTCCAGAGTTAACAATGTTAAAATTTTCGTATTTTCATGCTGTAGCTTGGGGTACCCGTCATTCAATATGTCAGCAGAGCGAGGTCGATAAGTCAAGGCGTAAGATTACCAAACCATTGGTCCATGTTCGGTTCTTAGAAAAAAGAAATTCCACCTGAATAGGCCACAAAGGCAAAATGGCACCGGTAAGGCCCTGTGAGCAGCTAGACGTCACTGTGTTGTTCTGATCCGGGTATAGTTGCTCACAGGGCTGCTAACAGTGCAACAGCCAATCATACAACGCAATCCGCCACGCCTCCTGTTCCGTTCACCGTTGTCAAATCTCACTGCTACTGCAGGTAGCGGCTACTGTAGCCAGTTGTAGACAACGCTCGCGGCAGTTGCTTGTCGTTTCCGTGTGTGCTTTGTTTCTCTTTGCAGCAAGTTTATTTTGCGCTACGGGATGTTTAAAGCTTATAGTTGAAGTGTGCAGAAGAGTGTGGCTGTTAAAGGAAAATTCAGCGATGTAGGCATACTCTATTTTGCGTGGCCAGACACGTGAGTTTGTGTGCTCGGTGCAATAATACTTCAAGAAAGAGAGAGAGAATGGTACAACTCTAACGAAGGTAATCGAAAGAACTGCAGACGTCTTGAAGATACACAAAAATACTGTCGACAAACTTTCTAAGGAGAAATACTCTGCAGAAGGGGAACAGCTTGGTTCATTGAAACTGTGGACTCCCGGTAAGAAGAGGACGGAACCACGTGTAACAAACTTGGTTTGTTTTCAATGAGATGATGATCGTCGCCACATGTGTATATTACGAGAGAAAAGAGCACTCAGTCATTAAAAAACTATGCGTTACTCTTCGTGAGGCAGAGTTATTAAAAGGCAGCAAAACGTCGTTGTTAACGGTTGTCAGAGCACTCGATTTTCACTATAAATGTTAATAGCCGGAAAATTATAATGGAGAAAGGCGACACTGTAGGGCGGCGTTGTCATTTTTAAAAACTATAGTCAAAGTGCCGTTCCAAGACATTGTGTGGCTCGATAAAACCTTTCTCTCTCGGGAAAGACTGGACAGATGATAGCATATGTAGAAGTTCTGCTGTTCCAACGGGAAAGGGCGCAAGAATTACTGTCTTGCATGCTGGAAGACATCTGGTTTCGTACGTAACTGTCTTCTCGATTACAAATCGAGGAAAACAAACGACTACCACGAGATAATGAACCACAATAGTTTTCTGATGTGGTTCAAGGGGCAATTACTGGAAAACTTATTAGAGATAAAGCTCAAACTATGGAAACGAAAAAAGCCGACATTGTTGAATGGTTGCAACGCCACGACGTGAAAATTCAGGACGATTTATGTAAGGCGGAGCTAATGGAAATAGTAAAGAAAAATAAGCTACAGTTTAAACAGTGTGCTGTGGACGGGGGTAGCTAAATAACATGGCCACAGGATTCTAAGGCTTCCACCATACCACTGCCACTTTGTCATCGAAATGATTTGGGCACAAATTAAAAATTACTTGGCAACAAATAACAAAGGAATGAGATTTTCACTCTGCAGCGGAGTGTGCGCTGATATGAAACTTCCTGGCAGATTAAAACTGTGTGCCCGACCGAGACTCGAACTCGGGACCCTTTCCTTTCGCGGGCAAGTGCTCTACCAACTGAGCCACCGAAGCACGACTCACGCCCGGCACTCACAGCTGTACTTCTGCCAGTACCTCGTCTCCTACCTTCCAAACTTTACAGAAGCTCTCCTGCGAACCTAGCAGAACTAGCACTCCTGAAAGAAAGGATATTGCGGAGACATGGCTTAGCCACAGCCTGGGGTCAAATAACAAAGGCTTCACTGTGGCAGAAATTCAAAGACTGTTAGGGGAAGCAGTGGCACCAATAACGCCAGAGAAACGGAGAAATGTAGTACGCCACATAGAAACGGTTCTTAAAGAAGTGTGGAAAAGGGAAGTGTGTGTCGAGAGTAATGTAGAAAGTATAATTATATTCTTGACAATTCTTGTGGCTCGTCCACGGACCAGAGCTGCGTTAACGGCAGTGTCAAGGAAGAAAGTGATCTTGAACTAAGTGGCATATACCCTTTGCCGTGATTCGTCTTTATTTTAGTGTTTGTATTTCGTATCATTGACTGAACGGAGTGTACTGCAGTTGCACCATAAATCTCATCTTGTTATTAAGGAATACGCCTCTGCATAAGTATGACACTCAGCTTACACACCACAGTGATTGGTAAGTTCTCAAGCAATTTTTGTTATTTTAATGTTGTTAGTCACAGTATTTACGTGAACGATTCAGATCCATGTTAACGCCACTTACATATCGAATACGACTGAATGTAATTCATTTTGATTTTTACAGAAAGTGTTCTTCCTGCTGCTTTTGTTGAGGTATACTAATAATAGGAACACGGTATCGTTTTACACATGGGAGTGCGTTTGTTAAGCCACAAGGATATGACGATCCTGTAAAGGAACCCAGTACCACACATCGCACGCACCGGCAAACCGACATCATCGCCCCCTTCCATGCTCAACTGGGCTTCGCCATCCAACACTTCGTTGTTCTGAACCAGGTATAGTGCTACACAGAAGTCCATGGCTCCCCTGTCGCCCGGTGGACGTCACGCAATGTTGACCAACGGCAACGCACTATCCGGAAGCGGCCCAACTGCTTAGTCCATAGAAAATTACCATTCATTAAAATGAGTAGGGTAACTGTCATTCGGCAGAAATCGAGGGTTAGCTTAGGATGAAAGGTAATGATGTGGTTGAGAGTTTGCGAAGTCACGAATTTAATTTCCAAATAAAGGTTGTGGTAACACATCAACCTCAATCGTAGCCTAATGTTCACGTTTGCCGGCCAGGGTGGCCGAGCGGTTCTAGGCGCTTCAGTCTGGAACCGCGCGACCGCTACGGTCGCAGGTTCGAATCCTGCCTCGGGCATGGATGTTTGTGATGTCCTTAGGTTAGTTAGGTTTAAGTAGTTCTAAGTTCTAGGGGACTGATGACCTCAGATGTTAAGTCCCATAGTGCTCAGAGCCATTTGAACCATTTTGAATGTTCACGTTCGCGCCATATTTAATCGGTCGATTTCAGCCGAAAACCAGTCGCACCGCCTTCATCTTTGTTACTCGTGATAATTACGTACCGCCTCGATAGATGAGTGGTGAGCGTGACGAATTGCCGTCCTACGGGCCCGGGTTCAAATCAATCAAATCAAATTTTATTGTCGTTAAACAACTTAGTGTAGTAATAGACAGCGTCAAAAAATACAAGGAAAGGTACCAAAACACAATACAATACATACAGGTTTCTTAAGGTACAAATTAGTTTTTAAAAAATATACAGAAAAGAAAAGTATTTACAGTTATACATCTCCTTGGATCAAATTTGTCACAGAATATGATACCGCCTATATTTTCACTACATGCTATAATCATTCATTCTGGAGGCGTCTCAAGTTTTCTTCGAATTCTAAAATGTTGTAGGTTGTATTCAGAGTCAGCCAATTTTTTAGTTTCTTCCCTAGTTACTGTACTGGCATTTCCCTCAGTGTTATAGGCAGTTTGTTGAATAGCTTAATCCCCATGTAGTTATGGCAGTTTTGGGTTTTCTTTAGCCTTACCAGGGGCGTGTCAATGTAATGTTTATTTCTTGTGTTTTGTGAAAGTACCTGCCCCCTTACTGTGAAGTTATTCTGGTTTTCTTTGATGATGTCTATCAGACAGTGGTATATGGATATTGCAGCAAGAGTCATTATTTTGAGGTCCCTGAATACTGGTCTGCATGATTCATTGTCAGGTATGCCCTTTATACCCCTAACTGCCCTCTTCTGCCACTTAAAAACTTCCTGAGCCCCTGAAGAGTTCCCCCAAAGTATTATGCCATAGACCAGGTGCGAGTGGAAAAAGGCATAGTACGCCTCTAACATTTGGCTCTTACTGACACAAGTCCTAAGTTTGCCCAATAAAAAATTACTCTGGACAGTTTCTTGCATAGTTGTTGCGTATGTTCGCCCCAGTTCAAATTCGGGTCTAAATAAATTCCTAGCAGTTTTACAGATGTGTTTACCGTCCCTTCTGGTTTCAACTTACTCAAATGAAAATATATTGTCTCTGTTTTATTGCCATTTAAGTCCAATTTATTGCTTTGCAACCATGTGGTGGAGTTTTCTACCATGTCTGTATTTTTGTCCTGTAATGTTTCCGTTCGGCTCGAGGATTTTCTCCACTCAGGGACTGGGTGTTGTGTTGTCCTCATCAGTATTTCATCCCCATCCGACGCGCAGGTCGAATGTAATAGGACCGGCACCAAGGCGGCAGGACCTGCCCCCCAAGGGGCCTCCCGGCCAATGACGCCAAACGCTCATTTCATTTCACTATATCTCTGCCATGTTGGTGTTTGAAACAAGCACCTGAGTCAAGAGACAGAGGGCAACTGCTGAGTTTGTCATTACGCAATGTGGGAATGGTGCTGACATTCACAGTATTTCTCGTTTATATCACTGAATGCTTTACAATAAGAGGGTAACAGTTTCAAACATTGTATTCTTTTTCTTTTTTGAAGGCGACAACTAATTCTGGTATTTGTTGCAATGCGAGTTTAGTTCACCGCCCTCAGAGGAGCCGTAGCCAAATTCAGTGTTTGGCAGGAAGCTTTTAGTTTTCTGACGATTCCCGAACAATATGCGTTCATAAGAAATGATATATATTTCTAGAGAGCTTTTAACAACAAATAAGCATTTAACTTTTATGTTTTTTGAAACAATATCGAGCTAAGAAGTGTAATATATGAGAAAACATCGCTTAGAGAGGAGAGTCATGCAGTGAGAGAGAGATCATTATGTATTCTTAAAAACCACCGTCATTCATAAAGCTTCAGATCCGAGGAAAAAGTATTTTTTAATGAGAAACTTATATTATTATCTTCAGTTTGTGTTACTTAGATACAAATAAATATTCTCGAATAGAAAATCAATTGCATCTGTTTCGTAACAATATCACTCCTTAGCTTCAGCCTATAAATTATCTTATTCCGAAATGACGTGCTCGCACTTTTTTGTGCTTTTAAAGCAACTGCTCTACCTGTGGAGTAAAATATTACTTTCTTTCACATATCTATTGGTGTAACCAAACAGTTCAGGTTTTGAGATTTCTTGTTAAAGAAAACAATTTTTCGGCCTGATGTGAACATTATCACTCTTTTTAGGAGTTGGTGGAGACGCAGACAAGCCGCAAAACACTTTGTTTCATTAAGCTCCATGCCACGTGGTCTGTACTATGCCACTATGCAGAAGAACTGAATATGAGAGCACCATTACAGGTTTGTGAACGCAATAAATTATTTAAAATATGTGATATGTCATTATAGCATTACGGTATTGTAGTCTAGGCTTCCATCTGTAATACATTGCATTTTTATATAACAGTAACAAACAAACAAATTGTCTAATCCAAGAACATAGTTTGACATTACAGAAGTGACCGATTCCACTCGTCTGCTTTGACCCATTACGTCATCAATATGACGGATATGGGTATTCTAACCGTCTCCAATATGGCGCCACTATATACACACGGCAACAAACACGAAAATACTTCCAAATAATACAATAACATATCCCACCAAAAATGCTATCAAACTAACAGGGCAACTGCGGGAAATTGGGTGTTTTAGGGTGGGTACAAGCTAAATATAACAGTAAAAAGAAACACACCACAACCCCAAAACACACAAAAGACAAAAAAAATTACAGCATTCCGCAACACCAACAAGAATCTACAGGAATCTACACTCCCCTTGTCCTATATAGGTCAACCACAGCTGACGATACACCAACACCAACCAATACTTACAAATGAGACAACGAAAATTGGAATCTGTTATTTCCCTTGTCCGACAGAGGTCAACCACAACTATTGATACCAAAAAACCAACACCTACAACTACGAAAAATAAAACCAGAACCACACCTCAAAAATCTAAAAATCAAACATCCCTACATAAATTAAAACACAGCAAACTAGTTTGCCCCCCTCCCCACACACACACTATTGGAAGGCACAATCAAACACAACAAGACATCATCTGCAAACACAACCAACTCATAAACTTCGTGCTGTTATGACATCACATGTCACAACACCCAAGTTGCGTCAAAGCAGATGGCTGGAATCGGACGCGTCCATTGACCCAATAGCTTTATAGCTAAAAGTATTTTTTCTGCAAACTCTTCAGTATTGCCATACTATTTAATTGTGTTTAATTTTGTTATTAATTGCATTCACTCCTTCACAAAGTCAGATCTTGCTCTTTCTGCGTTGCTGCTGAACATTAAATGAAGGAGAGTTTAGAATATTTTTCCAGTTATCATAAGCAGAATGCATCATGCTCTTAGTGTGTCATTCCAACAGACATTACTGCAGTAAGTGCTAAATTTTTAACTGGGATTTCATCAATGTAATTCCACTCATGACAGGACTAGCAGGTACTTTCATTTATCTAAAATTTGACATATGGGCACTTCTTGAGACCTGATGTCACTCTGCACACAAGAGACAGAAGTCAAAGGTGTAAAAGACAGTATATGGTGCTTTACATTCCATGAAACAACTTGGTAACTTGATAGATATCTTGTATCACAGGATCAGAACCTTCTTTGATTTCCAGTGAGAGATAATAGCTATGCCTTGACATAAAGCAGAAGCGATGAAATCATATTTCCTTGTATTACATACTGTAAACTTTGCTTCCATTGCTACTTATATTCAACTATAATGATATATTCCACATGAAAACAAAAAGTATTAAAGTACATGAAAATTGTTTACATTTTAAAATTCCATGTACAAAAATGTTTGTTTTATGTTGAGTATTCATATCAACCTTTATTTTTGCAGGCTCATCCAAATCCTTCAATTAACTGGTCTGAACAGATACTCAAAGCTCTCCGGCTGCCAAATATTATGTATGAAGATGTTCCCAACAAACCTCTTGATTACTATACTTGTCCATTTCGCAAGTCTAAAATAGACAGGTAATTAATACATACAATTTCCACATAAATTGATGTCGTCACAATTTTTTTCTCTACTTCTTATTGATTGGTTGCAGTTTTTCATCTTTCTTTACTGCATGCAAGGCAGGCCAGACACAGATGAATGCATTTGAGAGTGCAGATTTTTCGAGTATTGCCAGATGAAGATGATGTCGCCATTTCCTAATAATTGATACTCCGTTTATATGAAAATTCTATAGCGGTTTGAGTGTAATATGACAGATTTTGAAAATGTTGTAAACTGCAGTTCATTTCCAGGGGCAAATGTAGAATCAGCCAATAATTTATTGGTTATGACCTGTAAATTAAAAGAATGGTAAGGAGATGGGACCTTCATAAATTGAAAGAACACAAGGTTGTTGAGAGTTTCAAAGAAAACATGGGGCACCAACTGCCTGAAATGGAGGAAATGATCACAGTAGAAAATGGAATAGTTTTGAGGATGAAGTAGTGAAAGTAGTGAAGGATCACACATGTAAAAGGACGAGGCTTAGCAGCATAACTTGGATACCTCATGAGATATTGAATTTAATTGACAAAAGAGAAAATACAAAATCCAGCAAATAGAGTAAAAGGGAATACAGATGTCTAAACATGAGATTGACACAAAGTACAAAATAGCTAAGCAGGTATGCTTAGAGTGGCTGGAGGTAAAATACAAGGCCCTAGAAGGCTGTATTACAAGAGGAAAGGTAGATACCACCTACAGGAGAATTAGAGCGATATTAATTTTGAAGGAGAGAATCACTTTTATGAACATAAAGAGGTCAGATGGAAAGACAGTGCTAAGCAAAAGAGGAAAATCTTGAAGATTGAAGGAATATATAGAGGGGATAGACAATAAAAATGAATTTGAAGGCAATATTATAGAAAGGGAACAGGTAGTAAATAAAGATGAGATGGGACATCCTTGGGAAGAACAATAGTACAATACTATTCCGCCTGGTGTGCAAGATACGCTGAGGTGACAAAATTAATAGGGCAACGAAATGTACAAATGCAGCTGATGGTAGAATTTGATATACAAGGTATAGAAGGGCAGTCCATTGACAGTGCTGTGATTTGTACTTGGGTGATTCATGTAAAAAAGTTTCTGGTGTGTTTATGGCCCATGATGGGAATTAACAGACTTTGAATGTGGAATGGTAGTTGGAGCTAGATGCATGGAACATTACATATCGGAAATCATCAGGGAATTCAATATTTCGAGATCAACATGCCAAGTGCATGCCAAGAATACCAAATTTCATGCATTACCTCTCACCCTCTACCATGATGGCTGTCACTTAATAACCGAGAGCAGCTGCATTTGCATAGAGTTGTCAGTGCTAACAGACAATCATCACTGCGTCAAGTAACTCCACAGATCAATGTGGGATGTACGACAAACATATCTGTTTGGACAGTGCTTCAAGTAGTATGGTATTCTGCCTTACAGCAGGTCTTGTCATGGGTAAAGCCTCTTCCACTTTTGTCTGTCCATAGCCAGTCTTTTCATTTCTGAATATTTGCCTCCTTTGATATTGTCCAGCATTTGATATCTTCTTTTTCGTCTTCCCCTTTTTCCCTCCACCATTCCTTCTATTCCTTCCCTCAATAAACAGTCCCTTCTCAAACAATGTCCAATCCAGTTCCGTTTTCTCTTTCTGATGACTTTCAGCATATTTCTTTCTTCTTCAACTCTTCTTAATACTTTTTCGTTCCTTACTCAGTCTTCCCATTTCAATTTTTCCATTCTTCTCCATATCCACATCTCTAGTGCATCCAATCTTCTTTCATCTTCCTTCCTCAATGTCCAGGTCTTCACGCCATATAGTGCAATGCTCCAGATGTAACATTTGGCAAGTCTTGTCATCAGATCTTTGTTTAGTGAGCCACAAAGTAATTTCTATTTCCTCTTGAATCCCTCTTTTGCCATTGCAATTCTTTTCCTAATTTCTGTTGAGCAATACATATCATCCATTATTACGCTTCCCAAGTAATTGAAGTTATTCACTTGCTACAAAATTTGATGTTAATGGGCTATGGCAGCAGATGACTGACGTGAATGCCATTGTTATAAAAAGGGCAAAACATT
Source organism: Schistocerca americana (assembly GCF_021461395.2). Lineage (NCBI taxonomy): Eukaryota > Metazoa > Arthropoda > Insecta > Orthoptera > Acrididae > Schistocerca > Schistocerca americana. The sequence continues at coordinate 350,379,839 of NC_060121.1, read as the reverse complement.
GCCTGCAGCACCTATCCTGGTCTCGTGACTAGGCTAGATGTGTCTGGATTTCAGTTGGAAAGAGCTGATGGTAGGGTTTGAGAATGGCACAGACTGAAAGAAGGCTTGGACCCAAGTCGTCCGTGAGGCACTGTGCAAGCTGGTGGTGGCTCAATAATGGTATGAGCTGTGTTTAAATTGAATGGACAGGGTTGTCTGGTCTAACTGAAACGACCATGGGCTTCATGTTCCCAAACAACAATGGAATTTTTATGGATGACAATGTGCCATGTCACAGGGCCCCAGTTGTTCGCAACTGGTATGAAGAACATTGTGGACAATTTGAGCAAATGATTTGGCCACCCATATCTCCCAACATGAATCCAAATGAACATTAGAAGGACATATCAAGTGGTTGGTTCATGCTCAAAATCCTGCATCGACTGCACTTTTACAATTGTGGATGTCTATAGTGGCAACATGGTCATTATTTCTGCAGGAGACTTCCAACAACTTCTTGAGTCCATGCCATGTTGAGGTGCTGAACTATGCCAGAAAAAAGGAGGTCCAACAAAATATTGGGAGATATCGCATACTTTTGTCATCTCAGTGTACACAAGATGAAAATTCTCTGACTTCAAGAAGAAATGCGTGAATATTACCGAACTATCAGCTTAATAAACCATGCTTGCAAATATTGACAGAAACTAGTTGCAGAATGATAGAAAAACTGGTAAAGGGTGGCCTCAGGGAAGAACACTTTGGTTTCTGGAGAAATGAAGCAACACGAGAGGCAAGACTGACCCCCACCAGTTACCCTAGAAAATAGGTTGAAGGAACATCTACAGCATTTTTAGATTTAGTGGAAAGTTATTTACAACTTTTAGAAACTGTACTACAGTTAGCAGAAGACACGTAAGGGGCTCAGTAGTTGAGAAGGGAATGAAACAAGGTTGTAACCTGTCGCCAATGTTATTCAACCTGTATGTTGAAGGAGTTGTGAATGAAACCAAGGAGACAATGGGAAAGGAATTATAGTTAAGCAAAAAGAAATAAAACTTACAGGTTTGCTGATGGCATTCTAATTCTGTAGGAGTTTGCAAAGGACTTGGAAGAGCAGTTGAATGGAATAGAAAGCATTTTGAAGAGATAATATAAAATGAACACTGTCAAAAGTAAAACAATAGTATTGGAATACAGTCAAATTAAATTGGGGTGATGTTGAGGAAATGCGACACTAAACACAGTCTCTGAATCAGAGGAACCAACAACACTGAATATAAATTAAACTTCAGACTAGGAGAGAATATAAACTTTTAAAATGTTTAACACCACAAATGTTCGTCAAACCACAGCCACTATACAGTGAAATTTTTAAAAGATTATGTAATTAATTTTGATGCACTGAGTCAACAATTTCAAATGTAATCACAATCCTGGACAACTGCAGCAATAATTTCAACTAAACTTCATTCAGATATTACAAAAAATACTCTAAAACCAGTATACTAAAGCAAAAGCACCAAAAATTGGTCGCAAGTTGTCATTACAATTTTTTGGTTGATCAGTCATTTCACACTTCAATGAGGAGAACTGCATCGGGATGCACTGCATTTAGGTGTGAACTCACTGATGAACCAAAAACTGTCATGACATCTTGTGACCTGTTTCTGCTGCCTTTGCTTCAGTTTACTGGTTTTAGTGCATTTTTCATATTATTTGAAATGAATGTGGTTGTAATTATTAATGCAGTTGTCCAGGATTGTGGCTAAATTTGAAAATGATGGCTCGTTCGACCAAACTAATTATGTTACCTTTTAAAAATTTCACTGTGGCTTGATGACTGTAACTGTGGCTTGATGACTGTAACTGTGGCATCAAATAAACATTTAAAATTTCATTCAGTTACACTCCTTGATGACCATTATGTTGAAATACAAAAAAAGAAAGTTTTAACATGTGGTGATAAGAATATTGAAGATTAAATTGGTAAATTGTATAATTAATGAAAAGATGTTGAACCAAATTGGGAACAAAGAATTTTGTGCCACAGCCTGATTTTAAAAAAATTGGTTGATAGGATACATCCTGAAGCATCAGAGATTTATTTATTTGTGTTGGAGGGTATTGTGGAGGGTAAAAATTATAGTAGGAAAGAGTGGTTACCTGGTAAGGTTAGGAAGTCATACAGATTACTAAGACTCTAGGTTGAGGGAACCAATCTGTTGTGAAGATGGTGGGATGCTCAGCTAAAGAGACCGGCATCAGAAAGAGTAGGTGGTCAAAATCAGTAAGTTGCTGAGCAGTGTGCCATCTCTAGGCAAAATAAGATAGGAGGACAGTGTGAAAGAAATGGATGAAATATGAGTAAGAGAAATGTGAAGTGCAAAAATAGTGCAATTAAGGACTAGGAGAAAAGCAGAAAAGAACATTGGAGAAAGCTGAAAAGAAAACAATGACACAAAAAATGAGAAAAGATAAAGGGAAGAAAGGTCATGCTATTACAGAGATTAGGAGGATAGGATGTGTGAATAATTTCAGAGCCAGTTCAGATTCTGGTGCATAGGAAAACTAGTACCAGGCGAAAGTGTCCAATTGGCTTGTGTGGTGTAGCTGACACTCAGGTCCTTGAGAGTCAAACTGTAGAGCATGCTCATTAATTGGGTGCTGGTTGTCCTGAAGGCAGACATGTTTTCTGTATCCACACACACACACACACACACACACACACACACACACACACACACACACACACACACACACACAGATATATATATATATATATATATATATATATATATATATATATATATATATATGATATCAATATAATGGAAGGAAACATTCCACGTGGGAAAAATTATATATAAAAAACAAAGATGAGGTGACTTACCGAACAAAAGCGCTGGCAGGTCGATAGACACACAAACAAACACCAACACACACACAAAATTCAAGCTTTCGCAACAAACTGTTGCCTCATCAGGAAAGAGGGAAGGAGAGGGGAAGACGAAAGGAAGTGGGTTTTAAGGGAGAGGGTAAGGAGTCATTCCAATCCCGGGAGCGGAAAGACTTACCTTAGGGGGAAAAAAGGACAGGTATACACTCGCACACACGCACATATCCATCCACACATACAGACACAAGCAGACATATATGTCTGCTTGTGTCTGTATGTGTGGATGGATATGTGCGTGTGTGCGAGTGTATACCTGTCCTTTTTTCCCCCTAAGGTAAGTCTTTCCGCTCCCGGGATTGGAATGACTCCTTACCCTCTCCCTTAAAACCCACTTCCTTTCGTCTTCCCCTCTCCTTCCCTCTTTCCTGATGAGGCAACAGTTTGTTGCGAAAGCTTGAATTTTGTGTGTGTGTTTGTGTTTGTTTGTGTGTCTATCGACCTGCCAGCGCTTTTGTTCGGTAAGTCACCTCATCTTTGTTTTTTATATATATATATATATATATATATATATATATATACTGAATAATTTTCTGTGCTATTATTTTTTATCTTCATGTTTCCCTTATCTGTCTATCTTTGGTTTCTCCCATCTCCTTTCCTGCTTTCCTCCCAGAAGCTGCACAATTCATTTCACTTCACTTCCCATTCATCTGTCTCATACTCCATCCTGACCTTCTTGCTTCCTCAAGGCTCCCTGAAGAAGCAACTAACAGTTCCAAAAGCTTCACCAGTTCTCTGCTGTGGACTTGCTAATCCTGGGGTGTTCAGTCTGAATACTTGTTTGATACAGCCCTCTTTGCAGGTCTGCCTGTACAAGTATCTTCATCTCTCCATAACTACTGCAGCCTAGAGCCGTTTGAGCCTTTTTACAGACACAGTGCTTACCAGTTTACTGTTATGACCTACTTCAATCTCTGATGCCTCTCCTTTATCTCCTCTCATGCTCACAATGGCTGAACCCCTTTCAGCTCAGGGTCAGGGTGACCTGCCTCTCTTTTTAACCTTCCTCTCTCCTACATGAAGAAGGAACTGACAGTTCCAGAAGCTAAGATAGTTTTTTCCTACTTTCTTATGTATATGTCACAAGAGGAGGTGGTATACTTCAAAAATGCCAGATGATGCAGAGAGATTGCAGTTAGATTACATCATGACCAAGCAGAGAGTCTGAAATCAGATATTGGATCATAAGGTATGCCCAGGAGCAGATATAAACTGAGATAACAATTTAGTAGGGACAAAGAGTAGGCTGAAGTTCAAGACACTAGTCAGGATCAATCAGTGCGTGAGGATATGGAATGTGGAAGTAGTAAGGCGTGAAGAGGTACACTTTAAGATCTCTGAGTCTATAGATACTGCTATAAGGAATAGCTCAGTAGGCAGTTCAGTTGAAGAGGAATGGACATCTCAAGGAGGGCAATCAGAGATGTTGGTAAGAAAAACATTTGTATAGAGAAGGTAACTATGAAGAAACCACGAGTAACAGAAGAAATACTTAGTGATTGATGAAGGAAAGAAATACAAAAATATTCAGGGAAATTCAGGAATACTGAAATACAAGTCACTTAGGAATTAAATACTGTAAATATAAAATGAATGAAAACTAAGGTGAACTGGCTGTGTGAAAAATGTGAAGAAACTGAAAAAGAACTTGTCAGGAGGACTGACTCAGCATATAGAAAAGCTGACACAACCTTCGGGGAAATTAAAAGCAAGGATGGTAACATTAAGAGTGCAATGAGAATTTTGTTGTCAAATGCAGAGGAGAGGACTGATAAATGGAAAGATTACATCAAAGCCCTCTATGTGGGGAAAGATGTGTCCAATTATGTGATAGAAGAAGAAACAAGAGTTGGTATAGAAGAGAGGGGAATCCAGTATTAGAATTGGAATTTAAAAAAAGCATCGGAAGACTTAAGATTGAGTAAGGGGTAGATAACATTCCGTTAGAACATCTAAATTCATTTGGGAACGTGGCAACAAAGTGGCTATTCACATTGGTGTGTACTATGTATGAGTCTAGCGATATACCATCTGACTTTCAGAAAAACACCGTCTGCACAATTCCAAAGATTGAAAGAGCTGACAAGTGTGAGAATTATTGCACAATCAATTTAACAGCTCGTACATTCAAGTTGCTGTCAAAATAATATGCAGACAATAGAAAAGAAAATTGAGGATGTGCTGGATAATGACCAATTTGGCTTTAGGATAGGTAAAGGCACCAGGAAGGCAGTTCTGACATTGTGGCTACTAATCGAAACAAGACAAAAGAAAAATCAAAATACATTCCTAGGATTTGACAACCTGGTAAAAGTGTTTGACAATGCAGAGTGGGGCAAGATGTTTGAGATTCTGAGAAAAATAGGACTGAACCATAGGAAAAGCAGGTAATATACAATATGTACAAAAGCCAAGAGGGAACAGTAAGAGTTGAAGGCTGAGGATGAAATACTCAGATTAATAAGGGTGTAAGACATGGATGTGGTCTTTCGCCCCTACTGTTCAATCTATATGTTGAAGAATCAATGACCCAAAATGAAAGGTGAAAGAATATTGGTGATAAGATATGCTGATGACATTGCTATCCTTGGTGAAAGTGAAGAAGAATTACAGGATCTACTGAATGGAATGATCAATCTGATGATTACAGAATATGGATTGAGAGTAAATTGAAGAAAGATGAAAGTAATAGGAAGTAACAGAAATGAGAACAGTGAAACCTTAACATCAGGATTGGTGTTCCACGAAATTAAGGAACTCTGCTACCTAAGCAGCAAAATAAATTGGAGCGAAGAGGAAATAAAAACACAGAGTAGCACAGGCAAAAAGGGCTTCCTTGGCAAGAGAAGTATACTAGTATCAAACATTGGCCTTAATTTGAGGAAAGAGTTTCTGAGAATGTATCTTTGGAGTGCAGCATTGTATGGTAGTAAAACATGGACTATGGGTAAACTGGAAAATAAGAGAATTGAAGTATTCGAGATGTGATGCTACAGAACAGTGTTGAAAATTAGATGGACTGATAAGGTAAGGAATGACGTGTTTCTCCAGAGAATTGGTGAAGAAAGGAATATATGGAAAACACTGATAAGAAGGAAGGAAAAATGGTGTCCGTTGACAGTACTTAAAATTTCACCTCCTGAAGACAAGTTATGGCCAGACATTGTGTGTCCTTAAAGTGAATTTTTATTTTATACAATTGTTGTTACTATTTCTTCTTTGCTTTCATTTTGGAACTTCCTTAGAAGGATGGCAAGATACAGTGTAAAAAGATTAATTATGAAGGAATAGTCTTTCTTAATTGATTGCCAAAGATAGTGTTATCAAGAGAAAACTACTGGAGTTACAAGTGATGAGAGAAATGTGGAAAAGAATGTGTTTACAAATTAAGCAAAACAGTAAGATTAATGGCACATTACTATGAAAATTTTGGACAACTTTGAAAGCACAGTACATGAATAAAGTTCTCATTACTAAATTTTGCAATGGTAAATGATGCTGTTCTCATAGTAATTAAGTTTGTTTTTCTCTGTTGGCAGCATCATCACTTCAAAATATCACAGTTTCTCTTTATGCTCTGACCAGCACAATGTAAATCCTTCAAGAGAGAGGACTAATGTTTTAAATGATGTGTTGCTTTTAGTTGGTACTGTTTTTATTTCTACTATTGCATTTTCAGCATTTGTGCAGATTTCAAGCGTAAGATTTTGACATGTGGGTTGTTGATGAGCAGACGTCGTAATCTGTTCCCAACATCAATCTTCATATCAAAAAGCTTACACTTAAAAATGGCAAAATTGTAATACTGAAATATAAGCAGAAACAGCTAAAAGCAACGTGACATTTAAAAATTCTATAGAAGCTACCGACCCATATTACAGGCAAAATACGGGGTTAATTGTTTTGCACTCATCAACTCACAGAAAATATTCCTTATCTATATATTCCCGTACCTCTGTAATCTCAGAAAACTTAAACTCTGCATTCTTCTCTCCTTCAGCAACCATAAGCAAGAATCACATCACTTGCATGCATTTCAGAGCTGTTAGCACCAAATTGTAATATGCAGTCCTTATTTGCACATTAAAAAGAGCTGAGACTTCTTTTCTGTAAAATAAGCTTTCATATAATACTTGTCGGAAATGTAACCCAGGAGACAAACATTTAAATAGGATATATGTGGTTTTAGCCAAGTATTATATGAGTTCTGCTTGTCTTTCTTCATTATGAGTCAACACGCTTATATATGCACCAACACTTCCATCACTTTGTTCATTGAAATAAATCTACATTGTCTCATAAAAATACACGCACCACACATTCACTTTCTTGTAAATGTAATCACAATGAGAGAGACTGACAAAGCAAGAGTTATTAGTCCCAAAGAGATGCACAAAAGTTTAAGTCCAGCCTGTTGCAATTAAAACAGACAAATATCACAACATCCAGTTCCTGGTCATGGTGTTGGAGACCACATCTCTTTGGCAAAAAGGTTGCTGATGAGTAGGCCAATAGCTGGCAGCTACTGGAGGTGAAAGCTCAACATGGGTGGTGTCATCATCATAGTGGCAGCTCCAGAGGGAGATCTGATTGTGAACTTTTGTAGTCAGCACCTGGCCCATGAAACTCACTTTGAGTGAGCTATTACAGTATAGTCCAGGCACTGGCATTAATACTACCTGGAAACCAGGATACTGCAGGTGCTGCTTTTAGTCGTGTGGCCCATGGAGTAGTCGTAGCTCAGGGGGCCAATGACCTCTGGTGGCAGTTGATGGTTCAAATGGCTCTGAGCACTGTGGGACTCAACTGCTGGGGTTATCAGTCCTCTAGAACTTAGAACTACTTAAACCTAACTAACCTAAGGACATCACACACATCCATGCCCGAGGCAGGATTCGAACCTGAGACCGTAGCAGTCGCACGGTTCTGGACTGCGCGCCTAGAACCGCGAGACCACCGCAGCCGGCGGTGGCAGTTGAGTTGCTGCCTGATCGCTGGGCAGAGTGCAACCATCCCTCCTATGTTGTCTGAAGAACTGTTCCCTGCAAGGTCTGTGCCTGCATAGCCCAGGGTGTTGGTTCCTGGCTGAATAGGCACAAGTCTTCAGCACAGCATTCTCCCCACCCCTCCCCTCCAATAACTCCACTTCACCCCAAAGGGGAGGAGAGATGGTAGCACTTCTCACTGTCTCTGCTGTGACTGGAATTGCTAGGGAACTGAGGTCCACTTCCTTCAGTGTTGGTACTAGTGTGACTTGTGGAGCATCTGACAGTGATTCCAGAGAGCTGGCCACGGCAGACAGGCCGGCAGTATCTGAGATGGGCATTGTGGAGGACCAATGACTGCAGCAAAGAGTGATGAGGAACTAATGTACCCAGACAGAACCACAAGAAGACTGCAATTGGTTAATGTGCTTACTGCAACACCGTGCCATCACATCGACCATGACCCAGCTCAGAAAATTGGAAACAACCCGGGAAACAAATACTGGCAGTCTTTGGTGAAGACAAGGGTCCATATACTTTCATGGACAGAGAAGTGGTGGCCACTGGACTGCCAGGAGGAGGGTGGGGCACTGGTAGGATGGGAGATACATAACAGCAACCAATGGGGACAGTTGTGGAGGGCTTCTGCTGGAGTTGACCCATCCTGGGGAATGCAGTGATAAGAAACCAGAGAGAGCTTAAAGGCCTCGTCCAAAGGGTGATGACAGTAGAGATCAGACAGCTGAAATTTAAATATACAGACAAAATGTTCAGCTAGACCATTATAAGGAGGGTAGAAGGGCACAATATGTGTCAGTACTACACCATTTACTTGACAGCCAAGAGCATTGAACAGATCTAGGCCCAAGAGACCGATGGCTCCAGGAGCATCGACGACCAAAATCCTGGATGTGAGGGTGATCAAACACTTGTTGTGGATCCTGCTGGGTGACTGGCTACTCGAGAGGCTGCTAAAAAGCTCCAGTAATTTCTAAGGAAAAGCACTCAATCTTCAGGCCACAAGTGGCCCATCAGGACCATCCAACCAATCATGTCATCCTCAGCTAAGGATGTGGATAGGAGAGGCGTGTGGTCAGGACACTGCTCTCTCGGTCGTTATGATGGTTTTCTTTGACCGGAGCCACTACTATTCAGTTGAGTAGCTCCTCAATTGGCATCATAAGGCCCCGAAAAATGGCAACAGCACGTGGTGGCCTGGATGGTCACCCATCAAAGTGCCGGCCACGCCCAACAGTGCTTAACTTCGGTGATTTGACAGGAACTGGTGTATCCACTGTGGCAAGACTGTTGCTTTCTAAGGAAGGGTTCTTCAATTTCTCTGTGTGTAGTCCTTCATAAGGAGTGTGCACAAGAAACATGTCCTGAACCAAGGCAACTTCATATGATTGCTTACTCTGAATATTAATGCACTGGAAATAGCATTCATGAGAGAAACCTCAGAGGCGGGCAATGCATTCGCATTAACATTGCCCATTAAGTTTATGGCACCTGAAAAAACTTGGGTTAGGTTGCCACCTCATGCACCTGATAGTATTCTAACAAACTGGACTTCAACCTGCCACAGGGAAGAGCACAGAATTCCACTTCTGTGTTAAGTAGTTGCTGGAGGTGGTATGGCAAAAAGGTATGCTGCTGAATATCACATGCAATGCTATGGGTTAAGAAGTAGTTCACCCATGGCTCAGCATTGTTGAACTGCTGGAAGGGTGGGGTGCTGTCCTGAAGGCCTTGACGATAGTCGATGTGAGAGGGGTAGTTGAACAGCTCTGGAGGTGACATGGAGATGGCAACCAGCTGCTCAGTCAGGAGTTTTTGGGTGTGCTGCATCTGCTGTAGCAGTAACACCACCTGGGCAGAGATATCTGCCAGTTTTGTCATGCTGGAAGCAACGTGGTAGTAAGTGTACATGAAAGTCGAAGAAGACACACTAAAGTACTGTCTTCCTGGGTCAAAGCACACGTATACTTCATCACCAACTGACATCTGCCAAAGGCAGCACAGGAAAAATACCCATGTATGAAATGAAATGAATATGAAGTTTATTGTAACACACAGAATCAATCTACTCTGAGAGGAGTTAGTGTGGAAGCAAGTCACTTCTTGAATGTTGAAAAGAACAATAACAATATCTAACAGCTGAAAGCCTGGAAATGTCACAGTATATTGCAAGCTCCCAAAGCCATTGTCCTGACACCTGAGCAAGACACAGTCAGTCATAAGGCGATGCACAAAAGTTTAAGTCTGGCGTATTGCTGATGGAGCAACAAAGACTAATATTACAAAATCTAATTGTGCAGTTGTTGCCTGGCCCAGAAAACTCACTTGGAGGGAAACCTTGCAGCTTAGCCCAGGTGCCGGCCTAAATCTTGCCCTGGCACCAGCATACTGCAGTTGCTACTTTTGATCTCCTGCCTGTGGAGAATAAAATGTCCATGGGGATAGTGATCATGGGTGGCACTTAGGTTGCCATTTGCTGGCTGGACAGATTGTACTGATCCCTTGGGTGTCATCTGAAGAGCTGTCCTTTGTGAGGTCCATGTCCACGTAATACATCTGTGTTGTTGGTTCCTGGCTGAGCAGGCATAAGGCCTCCACACAGCAATATCAGATTATCCATAATCAAGAACACCACAGATAGCTTAGTACCAGGCTTAAGATATATTTAATTTTTCTCTTGTGAATAGAACATGTCCCATTGCATGGAAAAGGAGCATAGTCTGACCTATCCCGAAGAATAAAACACCACAATCACCTAGTGATTACTGACTGATCACTCTGTACAAATTCTGCAATATACAGGGTGTTTATAAACAAATATCAGGGTTTTAATGCTTTATAATATTTATTACATTAAACTTACAGTTATAAATGATATGTCAAATGAAAGAGAAACTCAAACAGTTTTACCAAGAACCTTATAAATGTTCAATGTGAGCACCATTTGTCATACAGCACACATCAAGTCTATAGCAGAGTTCTTCCCAAACAATGATAAGTTGCTTTGCATGGCCTCCACGTTCATCCGACCTAACGCCATGCAATTTTTTCCTTTGGGGCTTCAAGGATTGTGTGTACATGCCTCCTATACCAGCAGACCTCCCTGAATTAAGAAACTGGATTGAAGCAGCTGTTGCTACAATCACTGAAGACACACTTATCAACGTTTGCGAAGAACTCAGTTTTAGACTTGATGTGGGTCGTGTGACAAATGGTGCTCACATTGAACATTTATAAGGTTCTTGGTAAAACTAAGTTGTTCTTCCATCTGACATATCATTTATAACTGCAAGTTTAATGTAATAAATATTGTTGTTGTTGTGGTCTTCAGTCCTGAGACTGGTTTGATGCAGCTCTCCATGCTACTCTATCCTGTGCAAGCTTCTTCATCTCCCAGTACCTACTGCAACCTACATCCTTCTGAATCTGCTTAGTGTATTGATCTCTTGGACTCCCTCTACGATTTTTACCCTCCACGCTGCCCTCCAATGCTAAATTTCTGATCCCTTGATGCCTCAGAACATGTCCTACCAACCGATCCCTTCTTCTAGTCAAGTTGTGCCACAAACTTCTCTTCTCCCCAATCCTATTCAATACCTCCTCATTAGTTACGTGATCTACCCACCTTATCTTCAGCATTCTTCTGTAGCACCACATTTCGAAAGCTTCTATTCTCTTCTTGTCCAAACTGGTTATCGTCCATGTTTCACTTCCATACATGGCTACACTCCATACAAATACTTTCAGAAACGACTTCCTGACACTTAAATCTATACTCGATGTTAAGAAAGTTCTCTTCTTCAGAAATGATTTCCTTGCCATTTCCAGTCTACATTTTATATCCTCTCTACTTCGACCATCATCAGTTATTTTACTCCCTAAATAGCAAAACTCCTTTACTACTTTAAGTGTCTCATTTCCTAATCTAATCCCCTCAGCATCACCCGATTTAATTTGACTACATTCCATTATCCTCGTTTTGCTTTTGTTGATGTTCATCTTATATCCTCCTTTCAAGACACTGTCCATTCCGTTCAACTGCTCTTCCAAGTCCTTTGCTGTCTCTGACAGAATTACAATGTCATCGGCGAACCTCAAAGTTTTTACTTCTTCTCCATGAATTTTAATACCTACTCCGAATTTTTCTTTTGTTTCCTTTACTGCTTGCTCAATATACAGATTGAATAACATCGGGGAGAGGCTACAACCCTGTCTCACTCCTTTCCCAACCACTGCTTCCCTTTCCTGCCCCTCGATTCTTATAACTGCCATCTGGTTTCTGTACAAATTGTAAATAGCCTTTTGCTCCCTGTATTTTACCCCTGCCACCTTCAGAATTTGAAAGAGAGTATTCCAGTTAACGTTGTCAAAAGCTTTCTCTAAGTCTACAAATGCTAGAAACGTAGGTTTGCCTTTTCTTAATCTTTCTTCTAAGATAAGTCGTAAGGTTAGTATTGCCTCGCGTGTTCTAACATTTCTACGGAATCCAAACTGATCTTCCTTGAGGTCTGCTTCTACCAGTTTTTCCATTCGTCTGTAAAGAATTCGCGTTAGTATTTTGCAGCTGTGACTTATTAAACTGATAGTTCGGTAATTTTCACAACTGTCAACACCTACTTTCTTTGGGATTGGAATTATTATATTCTTCTTTAAGTCTGTGGGTATTTCGCCTGTCTCATACATCTTGTTCACCAGATGGTAGAGTTTTGTCATGACTGGCTCTCCCAAGGCCATCAGTAGTTCTAATGGAATGTTGTCTACTCCCGGGGCCTTGTTTCGACTCAGGTCTTTCAGTGCTCTGTCAAACTCTTCACGTAGCATCTTATCTCCCATTTCATCTTCATCTACATCCTCTTCCATTTCCATAATATTGTCCTCAAGTACATCGCCCTTGTATAAACCCTCTATATACTCCTTCCACCTTTCTGCCTTCCCTTCTTTGCTTAGAACTGGGTTTCCATCTGAGCTCTTGATATTCATACAAGTGGTTCTCTTCTCTCCAAAGGTCTCTTTAATTTTCCTGTAGGCAGTATCTATCTTACCCCTAATGAGACAAGCCTCTACATCCTTACATTTGTCCTCTAGCCATCCCTGCTTAGCCCTTTTGCACTTCCTGTCGATCTCATTTTTGAGACGTTTGTATTCCTTTTTGCCTGCTTCATTTACTGCATTTTCATATTTTCTCCTTCCATCAATTAAATTCAATATTTCTTCTGTTACCCAAGGATTTCTATTAGCCCTCGTCTTTTTACCTACTTGATCCTCTGCTGCCTTCACTACTTCATCCCTCAGAGCTACCCATTCTTCTTCTACTGTATTTCTTTCCCCCATTCCTGTCAATTGTTCCCTTATGCTCTCCCTGAAACTCTGTACAACCTCTGGTTCTTTCAGTTTATCCAGGTCCCATCTCCTTAAATTCCCACCTTTTTGCAGTTTCTGCAGTTTCTTCAGTTTCAATCTGCAGTTCATAACCAATAGATTGTGGTCAGAATCCACATCTGCCCCTGGAAATGTCTTACAATTTAAAACCTGGTTCCTAAATCGCTGTCTTACCATTATATAGTCTATCTGATACCTTTTAGTATCTCCAGGATTCTTCCAGGTATACAACCTTCTTTCATGATTCTTGAACCAAGTGTTAGCTATGATTAAGTTATGCTCTGTGCAAAATTCAACAAGGCGGCTTCCTCTTTCATTTCTTCCCGCCAATCCATATTCACCTACTATGTTTCCTTCTCTCCCTTTTCCTACTGTCGAATTCCAGTCACCCATGACTATTAAATTTTCGTCTCCCTTCACTACCTGAATAATTTCTTTTATCTCGTCATACATTTCATCAATTTCATCATAATCTGCAGAGCTAGTTGGCATATAAACTTGTACTACTGTAGTAGGCATGGGCTTTGTGTCTATCTTGGCCACAATAATGCGTTCACTATGCTGTTTGTAGTAGCTAACCCGCACTCCTATTTTTTTATTCATTATTAAACCTACTCCTGCATTACCCCTATTTGATTTTGTATTTATAACCCTGTAATCACCTGACCAAAAGTCTTGTTCCTCCTGCCTCCGAACTTCACTAATTCCCACTATATCTAACTTTAACCTATCCATTTACCTTTTTAAATTTTCTAACCTACCTGCCCGATTAAGGGATCTGACATTCCATGCTGCGATCCGTAGAATGCCAGTTTTCTTTCTCCTGATAACGTCCTCTTGAGTAGTCCCCGCCCGGAGATCCGAATGGGGGACTATTTTACCTCCGGAATATTTTACCCAAGAGGACGCCATCATCATTTAATCATACAGTAAAGCTGCATGTCCTCAGGAAAAATTACAGCTGTAGTTTCCCCTACAGCCATTAGTACAGCCATTCGCAGTACCAGCACAGCAAGGCCGTTTTGGTTAATGTTACAAGGCCAGATCAGTCAATCATCCAGACTGTTGCCCCTGCAACTACTGAAAAGGCTGCTGCCCCTCTTCAGGAACCACATGTTTGTCTGGCCTCTCAACAGATACCCCTCCGTTGTGGTTGCACCTACGGTACGGCCATCTGTATCGCTGAGGCACGCAAGCCTCCCCACCAACGGCAAGGTCCATGGTTCATGGGGGGTAATAAATATTATAAAGCGTTAAAACCATATTATTCATTTATAAACATAAATATTATAAACATAAATATTATAAAGCGTTAAAACCATATTATTCATTTATAAACATGCTGCATTGTGCGTGACCAAATTACTGAATACTTACACAAATATCACTCATACCACAAATATCAGTTTAGCTTTTGTAAATAACACAACACTAATCCTGCATTGATTAAGGTAACTGGAGACATGAAATATCCCATGATAAACTGTAAGGCCATAATACTGACACCACTAGAATCCAGCAAAGTGTTTGGTACCAACTTTGACATACTGCTCAGAAAACTGAAACAACTAAAATTTTCTTATAGTACACTGAAGTGATTTAAAAACTGCTTGAGGAAAAGACAGCGTTGTGTTGTCTGTAGTGATGAAAAGTTGTCCTAGAAGTACATTTTCCCAGGAGGGCCACAGGTATCAGCTCTGGGCCCACTATTTTATGTCAATGATACCTTGTCAGTTCTGTCATCCTGTCAATATCATTTCTGAGTTGACAATCTCCAGGTTCACCAAAGTGCCAGATACATTAATACTGTGTTCATACAGATGAATGGTGATATTCCTTCAGTGGTGAGGAGGGTGCAAAACCTGAGACTCAAACTAAATGTGAAAAAAATGCTGAATATCCTTATCAGAAATTAATAAGGTCTGAATTCGATAAACAATTGCGTCATGTTGTTCTTGACAGTATTCCAGTAATTATAAAAAAATGGAGAACTTGGGTGTAATTTTGAAAGAGATTGCAACTGAGAAGAAAATATTCTCACCAGGTGGTTTGCCTCTGTGACCACAAAATTTTATGGAAGCTATTTCAGTAGCATGTGAAACACAAATTTGTGCTGTTACTTATTTTACTGAACCTTCACTAATGTGATGTAATCCAACATGGCAAAGCAGTGAGAATACTAGACAGCTAGAACTAACCAAAAATGCTTGTGTACATTATGTTTGCTACATCTGTCTATTTGACAATGTCAGTGCTTCATACACCCAGTTAGGTTGACTGTAGCCAAACAAAACACATTGCTACCACATGCTGTGTTTACTTAGAATCCACAGGGCATAGGAATCCAGTAAATTGCATCAGATATTAAGCACCTGTCATCTCTATCATAACTGAGCCCATCTCACTTATTTAGTACCCTAGTTGTGTCCATCCAAAAAACAAAAACACTTGCAAACTTCATTTCTGGAACTTGACACTCTGCGTCCTATGCACAATTAAATGCCCTGCTGCTTTTATTTTAAGAAGCAGCTGGAGCACTTTCTTCTGGCAGTTTCATGTTTCCCCAAAAGTTGTATATGGTCAGTTCACTTTGTCAAATAGTGAAGCAAATGCCCCCTATCTTCTCCCATTTATGCTTCTTTTCTCTTGTCATATCTCAGTCAATCACATCATTTTCTTTTCCTTTATGTCCATTGTGTTTTATCACATTCCTCTTTTCTTCTTCTACCCTGCTTCTCACATCTATAGCTGCTAGTTTAAACCTACCTTTCTGTAAATTATCTTTATTGATAAACTACTCTTGCTTGTTTTTTTCCACTTCTGTACCACAGTAATTAATAAATATTTTGTACTATTGTATGTTAAATGTAGCTTATAACACCATTATCATAATGAATGCAATGTAATTTATATAGACTGTCTGGTTAGGTATTAGAAAGGACCTGATAGCCCTAATATTACTGTGTTAAAGAAATAATAAAAAAATATTAATCAGCAGAATATTTTGCACACATACACATTCACAGAGGGACTTGGATACTGCCTAATGGATTAACTGTCCAAAGCAGTATAAAAAGACACAGGGGGAGCAGATTGCAACAGAGACCGTATGCTCATCATATCTCAAATGAAAGTAAAAAGGAATTGTTGTTGAAACCATGTATAAGGTAGGTATCCTAGTGGAAGAAAAATACAAGAAAATTTTACACAAGAAACAGAAAATAAGCTAGCTAAAAGTAGCCCATCTCACAATGAACAACAGGATATGTAAATCTGGTTGGGACACCAGAAGGAAAGTAAACATGAAGTGACATCCAAAGTAATTGGAAAATGAAAATAATTAACCAAGCTTGCTTTAACCAAAAATGCTGGAGTGGAGGAAGACAAGGGAAGCATGGAGTAAGGACAGGAACCATATTACCTTAAAGATATCATCTGCTAAAATACACAAGGAAACACTACAAATTCTAAGAGGAGAGAAAAGGTAATACTGTTACAAAGTGAAGCTGTAAATAATTACATGCATTACATTAGAAGGGAAATGTTATCAATTCATCAAAGATCCTTCAAGCATATTCACTTGACAAAAACATTTTATTGAGATGGAATGAAATAATCATATGGTATTTTTGACTGGGACACCCCCTTCTGGGGTTGTTCGGCTTCCTAATGCAAACATTTTTATCTGATACCACTTTGCTGTCTTGTGCATCAGTGATGATGAGGATAACACAATATCGAGTCCCCAAGCAGATAAAGTCTTTGATCCAGCTGTGAATAGAACCCCAGCTCCTGGCATGTCATTCAGCTGCACTGACCTCTCAGCTACAGAGGTGGACAACATTTTATCAAGATAAAAGAGGAAGCTTTTGTAATATTTACTTGTGGTCTTACTGGCTACATTTGGGAACCGTGACTTTGTGAAATAATTACCTATTTGTATTTTTTTCTGCCAGTATTGTTGTAATATATTGCGTTTACTGAACCTCTGCCATGCTGTCTAAGGCAACTTGCCATGGTTCATGCAGCTCCCCCCATCGGAGGTTTGAGTCCTTCCTTGGGCATAGGTGTGTGTGTGTTGTCCTTAGCATAAGTTAGATTAAGTAGTGTGTAAGCCTAGGGACTGATGACCACAGCAGTTTGGTCCCATAGGAACTTACACCTCTCTCTCTCACTGAACCTCCAGAGAAAATTCATCAGAAATGTGTGCTGCACATCAAAGGGAATCATGTTGTCCATTATTTAAAAACCTGAATATTTAACAGTCTGCTACCAACATATATATGAAATAATCATATTTTTATACAGCAAACCATAATTATTCATGAAAAATTACTTTCATGCATGTAAAACAAAAATGAATATAATTTTGTGGTTCCTATTCATTGATTAAAGTTGTATGCTCTGATACCTCCATTAATGGGAATAAAAATATTCAACAAGTAAAAGATAAAACTGCATGAACATGAAGCTGTCTGCTGAAAAGAAAGCTACCTGATACTCTGTTACCTACACAGTACAAGAGTTAGTGGTGGACAAACTGATAATTTAAACAGAATGTCATTGATAATTAGCGTTATTACATAAACATAATTGTCTGTCCTTAGGGAGAAAATGAACTGTCAAATACTGTTCCATGTCCTTAGTAATCATTTTATACCAGGGCTGTTCAAAAAATTCTGGAACATTCGTAATTTTGCGCCATTGTTGGAGTGAAATGCAGCTGGCATCCCTGCATACGCCTGTATTTAATGTGTAACTGCCGATAGTTTCATTGTTGTATGTCTGTTAGTTATTGTTTACTGCTGTATTGAGTAGAACATTGTTGACAATTTGCAAAGTTTGAGATGACAGAGTTAGAGGAGTGGCCCTACTGCATTAAACATTGTATGAAATTCAAGAAAATCATTTCAGAGATGCACCAAATGATGCAGGAAGCTTACGGTAATGAGTGCTTAAGCTATGCTCAATGTTACAAATAGTTCACACAGTTTAAAAATAGCCAGATGGAAGTTAAAGATGGCCCTCTTTCACGATGCCCTTCTACATCTACCAATGATGCTCATGTCAGGAAAGTCAACGAAACTGTGTGTGCCAATGAAAGACTGACTGTTCAAAAGCTCATGTATCAACACCAGAAAGATCTTTGCCTCATAATGTGTGAAGAGCTTTTGGATCATGCAAATGGGAATAAGGTGTTTCATAAGAGAATCATAACAGGTGATGAGAAGTGGGTCTAAGGTTATGATGTTGAAACCAAGGTCCTATCTTCACAATAGGTCAGGAGAGGTTCTCCAAGATCAAAAAAAGCTTGTCAGGTCAGGTCAAATGTCAAAGCAATCTTGATAGTTTTCTTTGGCTTTGAAGGATTAGTTCATCGTGAATTCAGGCCTCTGGGACAAACTGTTAATCAATGGTACTATCTGGACATGTAGCGATGTCTGTGATAAAATGTGAGAAGGCTAACACCTGAAAAGTGGTGAGACAATTCATGGCTCTTACATCACCATAATGCACTCATACATTTAGTCCTGTTGGTGTGTCACTATTGCACAAAAAACGACATCACTGTGCTGCCTCATCCTTCTCTCTCTTGAGACCTGGCCCGTGTGGACTTTTTTTTTATTTCCAAATTTGATAACCACATTGAAAGGATGAAGATTTGCAATGACAGACGAGATAAAAGGTAGTTCACAGATGATGCTTTGCACCATGCGGCAGGAGGCATACCAAGACTACTTCCACAAGTGGAAACAGTGTTTGGAGTGGTGTATCAGTTGTGGATGAGAGTATTTCAAAGGAGACCATGCAAAATAAGTAAAAGGTAAGCATAGGAAAATTTTGTGGATGAAGTTTCAGAATTTTCAGAATAATCCATGTCTTGCTAAATGATGATACTAATTTTATCCAAATCATGTGGAAAAAATCAGTCTACAGGCTACTTGTGCAGCATTTATTTGAGAGTATGACTACTTGTTGATAGTTGACATGCTACTCAGTAGCACATTGGCTCAAGTTCACTAAGAATGGACATATATTTAATACTAAATACTCACATAACTTAAGACACACTTTATTTTTTTGACAGAAGAAATGATTTTAAGTTTGACTGAAGATTTGTTTTTCTGCCTGCCAGAACATTCTGTGTTAATGGGAAAAAAATTAAAGATTTTGGTCGCTGCATATTGAAGTCTTGCGAAAGCCACTGATAGCTTTAGCAATGAGTTATAAAGACTACCTTCATCTTCGCCTTCTTCTTCTTCTTCTTCTTCTTCTTCTTCTTCTTCTTCTTAGTATTTGTCGTCGTCTAGTGTTGTAAAGGTTTACATTACTATTTTACATAAATTATAATGGGTTATTTATGATTAATTCTGTTGGCGAATAAATACATACATACAAACAAAAGAGTGGTGAAAATGTCTAACTCCTTGGAAAGGCATCTGCAAGATTACTCTGGAGGAACACCATATATCAATCTGGAACCGCGCGACCGCTACGGTCACAGGTTTGAATCCTGCCTCAGGCATGGATGTGTGTGATGCCCTTAGGTTAGTTAGATTTAAGTAGTTCTAAGTTCTAGGGGATTGATGACCTCAGATGTTAAGTCCCATAGTGCTCGGAGCCATTTGATCTGAACACCATATACTGTTCTCACTGCTTGATTTTGTGCAGTCAATATGCCCTTTCTAAGTGGTGAATTATTTGGGTATAGTTATATTTTTGTCAACTGTTGCATTAATTTCTAAATAAAAAGTAGTATTCATTTTTTATGAATACTAAAAGCCTATGGAGTGAGTATTAAACCTTCAATGTGTTAATTCTTATGTAAAATGAATATTCTTTACATTATTTTTCTGGTGTATTATACATCCATGATGATTTTTCTCTGCATCCATGAGGATCATCTTACGTTTTACCTACAGATCCAAAAATATAATTCATAACATTACCAGTAACTCTTATGTCGAACATATTTTTCTGCAAACTGGTAGAAAGACCAGGCTTTACAGATTTACAAAAATTGTTCCCAGGTTCCTTGGCAGTGATAACCATGATACTTACTTTACCAATGTTCAGCGTAGTCGCATATTGTACGAGATCCTTTCAACAGCTATATTTGGCAAGAAGAAGAAAGGTGAAGTGGGCATTGAAAGGCTAGTGGAAGAAGGGGTCTTCTGCTCAGCATTTCCTCTACATGATGTAAGTATGGTTTCTACTTTAATCTTGTTAATTTATTAGTTACATCTTCCACATATAATTTGCCTCATATTTGTATCAAAATGTTGTGGACTGTGTCAGCTTACAGAATATGTATACATAACTTACTTTTAACAATAACAATCATACTATTTTTCAACACTGTTTCTTTTTTCTTTAATTTTCTTTTTACAGGCTACCAGTTCTTAAATAAAAATTGTCTATGGTGTGGAAGGTGTTATTCAGAATAAATGATTATAGGTTAGATTTGAAACTTGCATTGCTATCTCAGACTTTTATGTTATTGGGCAGATGATGAATATATTTTGTTGATGTGTACTGAACCCCTTTCTGCACCCATGACTGCTTTAGTAATGGGTAATAAGTGTCATTTTTCAATTCTAATGTTGTAGGTATGGTCATCACTCTTCTTCTCAAACTGTGATGCATTATTTATGACAAATTTCATTAGTGAATGTACATCCAGGGTTTCAGAAGACAGCAAGATTTCTCCCCTCCTCCCCTCCTCCCCTCCTCCCCTCCTCCCCTCCTCCCCTCCTCCCCTCCTCCCCTCCTCCCCTCCTCCCCTCCTCCCCTCCTCCCCTCCTCCCCTCCTCCCCTCCTCCCCTCCTCCCCTCCTCCCCTCCTCCCCTCCTCCCCTCCTCCCCTCCTCCCCTCCTCCCCTCCTCCCCTCCTCCCCTCCTCCCCTCCTCCCCTCCTCCCCTCCTCCCCTCCTCCCCTCCTCCCCTCCTCCCCTCCTCCCCTCCTCCCCTCCTCCCCTCCTCCCCTCCACCCCATGAAGGCCTACAGTTCTTTTGTGAGCTCATGCATGGTGCACATGGGGCCCCAAGCTATTGCAGCCTGTTCTTCCTTCCTGGATTGTATTTCTTTCCCTGTGCCCCTCCCGTCCTGTCCTCCTCCTTCCCCTCTGCCCCCTCCTTTCATCTCTCTCTGGGTTCTTACTTATGTTGACCTGGCTAGCCATCCAGTTTCATGTATTCGTTCCAGTTTTGTTTTCCTTGTCTTTTTGTTTTTCATCCTTCCTTTTATGCATTTTTAGTCCCCCTTTGGGGTTTGACCTCCACTTCTAAATTTTCTCTATGTAGAGTCAGCCATTTGGGCAAGAATTCCCTCCCTAGCATCTATCACGTGGATACCTCTCTCCCTTTCCTTCCCCTCGTCCTTCCCCTGCATGGCCCCCCTTCTACACTGATAGGTCATCAGTGCATGTAGCCAATCTGTGTGGTG
Source organism: Schistocerca americana (assembly GCF_021461395.2). Classification (NCBI taxonomy): domain Eukaryota; kingdom Metazoa; phylum Arthropoda; class Insecta; order Orthoptera; family Acrididae; genus Schistocerca; species Schistocerca americana. The sequence continues at coordinate 350,358,074 of NC_060121.1, read as the reverse complement.
GGGCTGTTATGAACCCATGTGGCTGAGCCCCTGACAACAAAGGAATCGCACTTGTGATACCTGATCTGTTGGCTCCCCATGTATGCCTAGCAGTTGTTGCTTGACATTCTGCAGCATCAGAACTGGAAATGGCTACATTGTACCCGTGGAGCTAGCCCCTGATCAGAGTGGGTGGTATCAGGGTAGATGTATGAAACGTATCAAGCTCCAGAAAACTGGCCGTTCTTCTATGACCATCTCTTCGGTTGGTAATGGATCATTTAATGCTGCTTCTTATTTCCCTGCGGCCTTCCCTTACCTGACTACACTCTGGGAGAAGGGCCAGGCTCACCAGCTTGGGGTGCAACACTTCCCTTGTTACCTAGTCTGAATTAGGATGGATGGGGACATATTCACTGCCACTAAGCTGTTATTTTCTGTCGAAAACGTCGAAGACAAGTCTGCCAAAGCGGAGTCTTTCAGTAAGATTCGGTTGAGTTCACTGTCAATCAAAACTTATTCTGCATCCATTCTGCAGTCCTCCATTCTAGTGACCATGTAGGTGATGTCCTGGTGTTCATTACTCCTCACCAGTCTTTGAATATGGCTCAGGGAGTCATTTTTCACAGGCACCTCATCCCTCAAACTGACGAGAAACTCTGGGCAGATCAGAAGTGATGGGGCATTCATTTTGTTTCACATGTTCAGATAGGTTATAAGGATAATCACACTGATATTAGCACCTTTATTGTGGCATTTGAGGGAGATACCCTGCCAGAGAAGGATGAGAGGTCAAGTGTTATCAGTGTGACCTGAAGCTGTACGTCTCACTACCATTGTGATTCTTTCAGTGCTTGCATTTCAGCACACGTCTTCCTACTGTAAGGCAGAGCCTTTATGTAGTGAATGTGGACAATCAGTCCATGAGGGGAGCCCCTGTGTCCCACTGCTCATGTTCGGTAATTGTCGAAACCATCTCTCTCCATGTTTGCCTGACTGCCTATTTTATAAGAAGAGGAGATGATACAGGAGCATAAGACCCCTGATAGTTTCTTACACTGAGGCTCATAAAAAATATGACTGGCTTCAACCTGTATCAATGACTTCTACCTTTTCCTCTGACACATCCTTTTCCCTCCTCCCAGAATTGTTTCGTCTTCTGTCTCTCTCTCTCTCTCTCTCTCTCTCTCTCTCTCTCTCTCTCTCTCTCTCTCTCTCTCTCCCCCATTCCCACTCCCCTGTGCAGATCCCATGCTCTCACTTATGGGTGCTGCTCTCCTTCCCTGGCCAGAGAAGTGTACCCCTTCTTTGATGCCCACCAGTGATGTGGCTCCCTCCTGGGTCCTCTCACCTTGATGTCTCCAATGCCAGAGGCCTACTATCACAACTCAGTCATGGGACACACAGTCAGTGCGCCCCAAGGTCACTGGCTCTCTTTATGCTCCAGACCTTACAGAAGCCTGCTTTCCCTCCACACTCTGCCCTCCTCGACCTAAGAAAGAGTAGGAGTAGGAGTAGGAGTAGGACTAGGACTAGGACTCTCAGGACAAGGAACCCCTAGTGAACCTGAAGGCACCATCTCCAACTTTGCAACATGAATCTGACCTGTTATTTATTGGTGTCACCTGACCCTTGTTGGTGACAGATGGTGACCTGGTAGTGTGATTGGCTCCAGCCCATTTGCCTATCATTTGGATACCCACTCCATGCTTATTCTGTGGAACTGTAATGGATACTACCATCACCCCCTAGAGTTGCACTCTCTTATTGCCTTTTACTTGGCAACTTGTGTTATTCTCCAGGAATTTCATTTCACTGATGGTTGCTCACTGACTTTTTGTGGAGTCCGTGGTTTGTCAGAACTGGGTTGACCCTTTGAGGGCCTCTGGTGGCATCTGCATGTTGGTATGTCCAGTCAACTTGGACCCTGTGGTCACTTTTGCAATTTTTCCCTCCCTCCTGACAGGTCACCTACACCCGCTGTCCTAACTGCCCTCCTTCAGCAGCTTGCACTTCCCTTCCTTCTCCTTGGAGATTTTAGTGCCCATCACACTTTGCGGGGCAGTGCTTTTTCACCTGGTCAGGAGCTCCCAGGGACCAATTTCTTGCAGACCATGAGCTAAGCCTTCTTAATGATGGTTCCCCTACTCATTTTAGTTCTGCGTATGGCACTTTCTCTGTCATTGGCCTTGCGGTCACTTCCCCTCCTGTTCTTCCTTTCCTATACTGCTCACCACATGATGACCTCTGTGGTAGTGACCACTTCCTTTTCTCTCATTCTCTTCCCACCTCACAATGGCTAGCTTTCTCTGCTGGGCTTCACATAGTGATGATTGGCCTCTATATACCTCCCAGATCATGTTCACACATTCTTTGTCAGGTTGTATTGATGAAGTCATGTGTAATCTGTTTGATAAGGCAGTTTGCCCTGCCATTCCCCACTCAAGCCTCACTTGCCTGTTCCATCCTGCAGTGTGGCTATTGCCACTGCCATCCGTGATAGTCAATGCACCTTGCAAAGTATTAAGTAGCAGCCATTCTCTGCCTGTCTTATTACCTTTAAATTTCTTCATGTCAAAGCTCATTACTATTATATTTTTTGTGAAAGCCAGGATTGCTTGATTTTAAGACGTTTATTTAAATTACTAGTTTCAACAGGATCATGCTGTCCTCTTCAGATTGGCATTACACTTTGCATACATGTTCACATACATGTGTCATAAACATTTTGAGAGCAAAATGTCAATACAAAAAACACCACAGGTATGCAAAGTATAATCCCAATCTGATGATGACAGCGTGATTTAGTCAAAACTAGTAATTGGAGTGAAGGTCTTAAAATCAAGCGATCATATCTGTCACAAAAAATACATATATAAACAGAGATCGCTCCAACAACATGTGTACATCATGTAGTATATGCCCGATAGTTAATCAGTCGAGCACATGGGTGTGTTGGGAATGCTTTGTCTCCTCCCTAGGTTCTTCTGTCCCTTCATCAGGGGTGTGTGGACTACACTCTGAACCCTCCCAGATTTTCAGTGGGAGCCTTCCATTCCAGGCCTTACCACTCCAGGTGGCTTTTGCACAGATCCATCAGTTCTTACGGAACACTTTGCAGCCCATTTTTCAATGTCATCAGTATCACCCTCCTATCCAGCCGCCTTCCTCGTCCAGAAACAGGGGGCTGAAGCTTCCTGCTAAATGTTTTACCCCTTGTCAGATCGAATCCTACAATCAACCTTGTACTGAAAGGGAACTTCTTTTGGCCCCCTCTTCTTCGCACAGTTCAGCCCTGATTCCAAGCATAATCAATTGCTTCAACACCTCAATCCTCCATGACGACAATATCTCTTCCAGGTGTTTAACTGTATTTGGCTCCAAGGCACTTTTTCCCCCTCAATGGAGAGACATTATTGTGGTTCCTGTCCTTAAACCTGGCAAGAATCCATAATCCCTTGATATTTACTGTCTGATCAGCCTGCCTAAGGTCCCTCGCAAATTACTAGAATGGATGGTTAGTCATCAGCTCAATTGGGTCTTCGTATCCCAGGACCTTTCATCTTCTTAACATTGCAGCTTTTGTGTGGGACCATCTCCAGTTGATCATCAACTTTGATTGAAAACCGTAGTTCAACAGGCCTTTTCTCAGTGCCAACATCTTGATGCTTTTTTCTTCAATCTTTGTAAGGCCTACAAAGCGGCTTGACACCATCACAACCTGCTTACACTCCATGAATGGGGTCTTTGGGGGCCCTCTACCTATTTTCCAGTTCTTGTCCACAGGTTGTTAAGAGTTCATTTTTTGCCACCCTTCTTAACTCTCCACACGCTCCATATTAAGTATCCTTCTTCTCATTGCATTTAATGGACTTGTGGCCTCTGCCAGATCATTAGTCACCCCTGCTCTGTATGTGAATGATTTCTATATTTACACTAGTTCCCAGTCATTGGCCTCTGTGAAATGACAGCCTACCACTATCAATATAGGCGGACACAATTTTGAACGAGTAGAGAAATTAAGTACCTAGGATTGAGTCTATCTAATAAAAGCAAGGTTAAGAAAGAGGTTCAACAGAGAATAGTTAATGCTAATCATGCCTTCTTTAGTCTCAATAACTTATTCAAGTCACACTTGGGCTCACAAAACAGCAAGATCAAACTTTACATGGCACTAGTAAAACTGGTTCTATTATTTGGCTGCAACACATGGCCAACTTCACAAACACTTGAAGAGTGCATTTGAAAGGAAAGTGCTCAGAAAGATCTATGGGCCTACATTCAACAGAGAAAATGGAAGATGGGAAAGGAGGCAAAAAGAGGACTTGTACCAACGTTTTGTGAACGCTGCTGATGGTAGGACCATCAGAGGATGATGACTCTGGTGGTTGGGACATGTCTTCAGAGCTGGAGAATCTATCCCCAACTGAGTGTTCAATTCCCAGCTGACTGAAGACGTCCAAGAGGTCGTCCAAGGACTTGGTGGAAAGATAGGGAGATGAGGACATTGCAGAAGGTAGAACCAACAGCATCCCCAGAAGATGCAATGGACAGAAGAAAGTGGAACATCTGCCAGAAATACCTGCAACTGTGATCAGGACAATGCTCCCTCCTGTGTCACTGATTGTGTTGTTGATCTTTGGATAGTGTGTGATTAATGCATATGATATTCTGAGCTTAATTGACCACTTTTACACTCACTTCAGTTATGGATTTGCACCAATTGACTTACTCCATCACATTCTACAATGTGAATGGTATAATGCAGCTAACTGTACCATGACACACCAATGTCCAAATAATTTGATACTAATTGATAGATATGCACATTTTAAACCTTTCCAGGTGGCCTACTTCTAAACTAGGTAGCTTACAATTTGATACTAAATATTCACTTGCATATAACCACTCTGGTTTCACAACTGTATTACAGTGTTTTAATTTCTACATCTACATCTAATTTGAGTCATTTTAATAACCTTTATTTTCCTTTGAGAAATTATAAATATTATTATTATTATTATTCAATCACTGAATTTAATTAAAAAATCAGTTCAAGTAGTGTCATGTACTATTTATATGAAATAAAAAATAAAATTAAGTTTTTGGCTGTGGTGAGCAAGATGTGACACCAAGGCTTTGGGTGCAACCCTTTTTGCACAATTTGCCATGCTCTTAGTGCTGAAAACTTCATACGTGCTCAATATTTCTCACCTTATTCTTTTCTTGTTCTGATATTTGGAGAGATACTGTACCTATTAGGAGTATTTATTTGCAGTATAATGTACTGTTGACAGTTATGTGCTACATTTTGGTGGATAGACACAAACATTCATTTACAACCAAAACACTTTTGTACAATCTCATAATGCAAGCTTCAACCAGAATATTTTCTGTTCATTCTCCACAATACAGAGAACAAAAAATAGTTTCATTTTCCTCAACACAGTACTGTGTGAAACATTTGCTGAGTTCACAGGAGAGTATAAAATCTGATGAGAAAGTCTATCAATATTGCTAATGTGGAACTGACATTGAAGTATTATAATCTACCTTGAAATGGTATCCTTTGGGCTTAAAGCGAATTACAGTGTAAAGAGAGGCTGCCAGTAGTGCATTCATTGAAATGGCATCAAACTAAGCAGTAAGCAAGCACAATTCTCAAAACTTCCAAAGCTGTTGAGCACACTATTCCACATCAACATGCAAATTGTTATAGCAGTCAGTCATACCTAAGTCACTGCTGTGACAGTCCTCCAGAGTCAATCAGCACTAAATATAAAACAAACTATTGAAGGTTTTTTACTGAGTAGTTGTTTTATTACTTACAGAGACTGGTAAGAAATAACTGATAAATTCTTCTTTATTGCAAAGGGGCCTTATGAAGTGAAGAGAAGAACTGATGGCACACCACTAGGACCACTCAATCCCCGTCAGGTCCTCTATGAATACTGGGCCCGTTGGGGAAAGTGGTATAAGTACCAACCACTTGACCATATTAGAGAATATTTTGGTGAGAAGATAGCAATCTACTTTGCTTGGCTTGGTGAGTCACTGAAATCCTAGGACGAAAGTGATAAATGCACTAGTTTAACTTACATGTGAAGTAACTGTTTCTTTATGTATCCACGTATTATTTCTGTTACATTTTTAATTTCCAATACAATATTCTTTAATGTAATTTGATTACAAATATGCCCATCTTTAGATGTTTTAGTGTGAATTTATATCTTTGGTCAATGATCTGCAAAGTTTGCTTAATATAGCAGTAAGAAAACAAATAATTTCCTTCTGGCAGTCACTAAAACTGTATAATAACATGAAATGAACAAAGAAGTTAGAGGCTTAGTAAGAGGGCTGTTATTGGAAAAAGTAAATTAAGAGAATAACAAAGAGATTCACAGAAAGTAGCACTGGTAGAAGAGAAATGAATCACGTTCAGTGTCAATTTTCTGCCATATATTTTCTCCCACTTTCCACTGTATTCAGTCACTTACTCTTTTTCTTGCTTCATCTGACATGTATCTTCTGAGACACCTGTGTTCTTTTTCATGTTTTGCTTCATGAATATCAGTTTCTGATAAGCCAATATTTATTGACTTTGATAATTGTATTGTTTGGTTCCCTCTCTTTCTTGATTTTGTATGAATTTTGAATGTACCTACATTTATTGTTCCAATATTGGCCACATACGTAACAGCCAATGCTTAAAATTTTTTTTGAACTGTGAATAAGATAGGATTTTTTTGTAACACATTTTTAAAACTGCAGGCTTCTACACTGGATGGCTACTGCCTGCTGCTGTGGTTGGCTTGTTGGTCTTCATGTATGGTGTTTGCACAATGCACTCAAATAGACTGGCAAAAGAAGTATGCAGTAGCCAAGGACAGTTTAAGATGTGTCCTCTCTGTGATGTGGAAATTGGTTGCAATTATTGGGACCTGAGTGATGTTTGTGGCTATGCTCAATTTGCCTACCTCTTTGATCATCCAGGCACAGTCTTCTATGCAATTTTTGTTTCATTTTGGGGTAAGTAATTTATTTTAATGATGATAACCCTAGTAGTAGTAGTAGTAGTAGTAGTAGTAGTAGTAGTAGTAGTAGTAATCTGCTTCAGTTGTTGCCACCAACTGATACTTTGCAGCAGTAAGATGCTATACTCCCATTTTGAAGGAATGAGTTTATACTCAACGTCCAGTTTGTGTGATCCTAGTGTTTCTATAAAATAATTAGAGCCCAAGCCAAGTCATTTGTTTTGGAAAAGGTGATAGCTAACTTCTTTACCTGATCCTATCTTGTGGTCAGTCTGTAATCTTGTCACATAACTTTCATGAGGGGCAGCCATGTTTATATATAGACTTAAACATAATTGCTGTGTAGCTTCTTGTATAGGCTAGACTGCCAGTCAGTGTCATATAGTGCTGCTCACGACGATGTTGTCAGCTTCAAGGCTGGTTCACAGGCTATGTTGCTAGTCCACCCCACTCCAACACCAGCTTCTCTAAATTTGAAGGGTGAAAACAGTCACTCAATCATTTCACTTCAACAACCCTCCAAATATCAATCTCCTCCTGTCCCTGTCAGTGTACCTGCACTCATGTATCTCCAACCTGTTGCCCCACTGGCTTCTCATGTTGTCTTCTGTTTGTAGGCTATGTGTACTTGTCACAGTTGTCTGGCTCTATTGTGACCTCCCTTCTCCTACACCAGCGTAGTTACTGTAGATATATGCAGATATCTCTGCTTATTCTCTGGAGAGATCTCCCCACGCACCACCACAGTCACCTCCCCATATTTTTATCCTCCTTTGCCCCCTGCATACACCAGCCTGAATGCAGATGACAGCTGTATTAGAGTTTTATCAAGTAACATTCCTAACATATGACATTTGTCAAAATGCAGTGTGTTCTATATCCGCATATCATAATACTTTTGGTACACATGTATTTGCATAAGAAAGGTCAATGTGTTTGATGTCTTGTAAGGAACCCACCCACAATCATCTAGGCCACAAATTTTCAAGATAAGTATTTTGTTATTTCAGTCTTCTTTTCCCCGTTTGAGTGTAGATATGGTGGAGTAGTGAGACGGAGAATGGTAATTAATTTTGGTTGCTAGTGCTATTGCTCAGTTCACTGTTAAACCCTGTGTTCATATGGAGTGAGAAGTTCTGTTGCAACTGTATCACCACATAATTTACAGGTTTAGAGTGAGATTATAAACAGAATGCTGCAGTGGCAAAGTGAAGTCTCAATAATTCAGTAAAGTGTTTACCTGTCCTTCTGCTGTTATGAAGAAATTGAAATTCTAACCATACCAGAGGACCTGTCAAGGTTATAGTACATTTAGTTTTTGCATATTTTATGAAAGAAAGTACATGAAATGAAGTTCTAGTTAGTTATCAGTTGTCTTGGAATATGGTAACAGTGTCATCTATTCTATCCAGTGGTAAAAAATACCAGTACTAAGATTCTTCCAGTGCAAGGAAACAACAAAATCAAGTACAAGGAAATCTCAATAGAACTATGAAACACCAATAGAATGCTGTAATCATGAAAAGACACTATACTAGACGTTTTCTTTTCTCCATCATTTGTTGTTCCATTCTTCCACAGTTTTATGTTTACTCTGTTATGTGCATATGTCTGATTTTCATAGACGAGATGTATGTTCCTCATTATCAATATTAGGTGCATTTATGGGACACTTACGTGGAACAACTATACGTGACTGGTTATATTATGTGGCTAATTCATCTTAAAAGGGGAGGACGTGGGATGGTTCTCACTGGTTTGGCTCAAACTGTGTGAATAGAAGCAAGTAAATGACCTTTCAAAGTTCCTAAAATACTTTATGTGAGTGGTCCATAGGAAAAAAGAAAACACTCTTTGAAAGTTTTTCGACCACATTGTGAGTGATTTTTGAATAACAACTGTGCAGTCAGTAGTGTGGCACAGTTGGTTAGTGTACAGAATAATAATTATTCATTGTATTTTATTCCCTGCAATTTGGAACTACCAATTAAAAAATTTAAATATAGTTTAACAGTTTCATTTATTTACATAAAATATATATAATTTACAGTTAGTTATAATGGTTTTAATTTGAATAATGATTATAGTTAAAGGGGCCAGTTTTCATAACTGGATGTAGTTATGAATGGAAGTAATGTTTCTGAAAATTCTATCAAGGAATTACCTGTTTTTTATTTATTACAGGCAGCTTCATTACATATTTTGGGCAATAATCATCAAAGAAACATTTAAAACATAAATATTGTTCACACAACACACATTTTATGAATGCATTTTTTCAGCATAAACATTTTTCTGAAATATGCTTCAGTGGAAAGCCTACTTCATTCACATTTTTAAATGGAGGCTTTTCCCTCTATCAAGTTTGATGCATACCAAGCATATTGAATCATTGGAGTGAAAACAGGAGCAGTAAACTGATGCTGCATGATGTGCATCTTTCCTCAAGAATAATTCTTGCTGTTTTTGTAGCATACATAATCTTTGTAATCTTTTAATTAGATTTTTGACTTGGTGATAGATATTTATATAACATGGTTGGGTAAGAGGAGTCCATACTGTAGAGACCATTACAATATCTCAGAAAACAGTTGAAATCACAAACCATTAGAGATGAGTCATTCAAAAACAATCCATGTTTAACTATATTCATTATTCAGATTAAAGTAATCATTATTAACTGTAAGCTGTGTATACTAATTTTATGTATATAAATTGAACTGTTAAACTATATGTAAATTTTAACATTGCTAGGAATAAAATACAATAAGCAAAAAAAATTTGGGTAGCAGCAGGAATCAAGCTCATGCTGCCAAATTATCACACTGTACACTTACTGGCTGCGTAACACCACGAAAGGTACAATTGTTACCCATATAATCACTCATAATTCAATCAAAAAACTTTAGAGTATTTTTTTCTCATTTCCTATGACCCACTCAGATGTAATATTTTAGGAAACTCAAAGGGTCATATGCTTGCTTCTACTTAGAGTTTGAGCCAAGTCGATGAGACCTGTCCTGCGCCATCCTCTTGCTAATGTCAAGTGAAAAATGGCTTTTAAAACTGGAAATTTGTATTTATTATTCACTGTATCTTCACTATCCTGCTCCCCCCCCCCCCCCCCCCCCTCCCACACACACACACATATTTTTAGGAGTTTCAGAATGACAAGTTTGACATTTGAACTTACAATGAAAGTAATAACACAATCAATGAAAGATGAAGGCCACTTGTCCCAAATAGAGAAATAGAAACAAGTATTGATAAACAAATGCTAAACTGCTGCTCTTTGACAATTCAAGTTTCTACAAAACTAAGCAATAAATTCCTAGTAGTGTCAACACAGCCCCAGTCATGCTTATACAGTGCCAGTTCTACTCTTCTACTACAGCTGTAACTTTCCTGGAGTACTGGAAACGCAAGTCTGCAAGCCTGGCTCATCACTGGGATTGCATGGGGTTCCAGGAGGAAGAGGAACGGCCACGGCCGGAGTTCGCAGCACGTGCCCCATTTCTGGAACGTAATCCTGTTACTGGAGTGAGGGAACCAAGCTTCCCTTCCTCCCTACGGCACAAACGCATTGCTGCAGGAATTGGAATAATTTTTTTGATGGTGAGTTTCTTAATCACATTTTCTCATGCATATTCACCTTCGTGTTAAGTAAGTATATTTTGTTTTGTAATTTGCATAACTTCTCAACTTATTTTCTCATCTTGTACTTACATCATGAAGGATGATAGGTGGAGTAGGAGTTGGAAAGGTTTGTAAGTTTACCACATTTTGTCTAGATATTCTAAGTCGAGTGATGTGAAATGGCAAAAATATTTCTACTTGACTTCTTATTTTTACATTTTTTAACTTGAAATCTCACTCACACTTTTCATTCAGTTTTATTGTTTAACAAAATTAGTAAACATCTGAGGTAAAACAGTTTACAACGTGGTTCAGTGTAGAATCTGCAACATGTAAACTAAATTTGCCGCACGAGATAGATCTGCCCCAGTGTAGCTCCTTTTAAGATTTCCTCCTCCTGTCCTTCTGAAACAGCAATGATACCATTGTAATGCTTTCCGAAACAAATTGGAAGCAGACAGAATTAGACAATAGAAAGCATAAACTGATTCAGAGAGGTATCCAAAAGAAATTTCATGATCCATATCATCTCTCCAGAAAGTTCTGAGATTGATTTTACTCCTGGCATATAAGCAACATTAGCACAGGAACTACAGTGGCAGCTTGAACTAAAAACTGTAAGTGACAAATGATCATCCAGTCAGTCAGTGGTGAGAAGGTAGTGTGAAGTAGTGGACGTGATGCCTTAATGTGTCAACATTTTTGTCAACAAATCACAGTGGAGAAACATCTCTAAATCAAATGTTCAACACATTCTCCAGGATGGTTTGAAGAAGACAAGTGCGTGTCAGATTTATCCCTCACACCTTGACTCCTAAACAAAAAATGATGAAGCAGGGATACCTGCCATGACTTGATTGAAATACAAAATGCGGACAATTCTTTTCTGAAAAAAATCATCACAGGTGATGCAGCCACTCACAAAACAGGGTAGTGCAGAAATTCACATGAAAAGTCAATGATGTGATGATAACTTTTCTTTATTTTTAACTATCCAGTCTCAAAACTTTTTGTACTGCTGTGCTGCATCATAAAGCCTCACCAGACTATTGAGTTGTTGTTAAAAGGAGAAAGACTCCTAGTCTAATGTATAAAGGAGCAAGCACCAGCTTCTTGCTACTGCTTTTTAGTGTATGTTCTAGCTCAGTTTATTTTGTATTGATAAATAAATATTCCGTGTGTAATCTTTCATTGTTCCTGAAGTTTCATTGTTACACCTACCAATATAGAGAGAGACTGATGTTACATCACTGTGTATGACATCAGTGCTCTCAAATCTGACTGGAATTTTAATGTAGTATGTCCCAACAATACTGAAGCTGAAGTAAGTAGAAATCAAAAATAAGATTTCAGTTGGGCTCAGTCATAAGGATATTTTACAGATGACAAATGATTGACTTCAGAACAACATTATGATGTCACAAGATTATGGTATTTGTGGGTTAACATTTTTCTGCCTTCATTTGATTAAAATTTTATATTTAAATATTATTTTATGTAAATTTTTAAGATTGTTAAGATTCCATTATTATATCTTTTTATGTAGATAATTTAGGAGTAAAGCAAACCATTCATCGAATAGCAACAGCAGTCAGTTGTTAACAGGTGTGCAGCAAAGAAGAACAAAAAAGTTCAGCAGATGGACTGGGTAGGGTTATGTCATGTAGTGTAGGATGAGGGGAAAAGAGGGAGGAAGGAGGAGGAGGAGGAGGAGGAGGAGGGATGGGTAACTAGTGTCTCCGAGGGAGGCAGCAATCATACAGGATAGGAATGCATGTGATAGAGGTGGCAGATAGACAGGCTAGGCATGCAACACACAGGCACAACAGACATGGAGGTGTGGTGTGTGATGAGGCTGATATGGAGGCATGAATTTGGAGGGGTTGACAGGTTATAGGAAGGGGAAACTGTTGGCTAGAGGGTGTGAAGACAGTGGGTTAGTGGAGATTGTGGTCAGGAAGATTGCAAGAGTGGAGAATGTCTTACAAGGATAACTCTGTTCTATGTAATTCAGAAAATGTGGTGCTGGAGAGAAGGGTCCAAATGGGATGGGTTGTGAAGCAGCCACAGAGCTTCACTATGTTGTGCCCAACACAATGTTGTGCCACTGGGTGATCAACTCTGTTCTTGGCAGTGGCTGTTCATTCTGGTAGACTAGACAGCTGGTAGGTGGTTGTGCCCACATAAATTTCTGTGCAGAAGTTGCAGCAGAGCTGGTATATGACATAGCTGCTTTCACAGGTCGCCCTGCCTTTCATGGGATAGGAGAAGCCTGTGACAGGACTGGAATAGGATGTTCTCGGTGAGTGAATTGGGCAGGTCTTGCATCTGTGTCTTCCACAGGGAGTGGGAGTGGCATAGGGATGGAGCAGGATGTTGTACAGGTTGAGTGGACAACAGAATACTGCTTTAGGAGATGTGGGAAGAATCATGGAAAGGCTGTCCCTCATTTCCAGGCAGCACCCTGGCAAAGTGTGTGGTTCATCTGCTCCAATCCATTAGGGGTGATACTAAGTGATTCTTAGGAATGGAGGGAGAATTAGGAGTGTGTAATGATATGGCATTGGAAATCTCCGATTTGGCTTCCCAAGAAGACAAACTTCTTGACAGAAAAAGGACAGACATTTGCAAACTCAAAACAGACCTTGATTTAATCATCCTCCCATAGACAAAGACTCCACCATTGTCACAATGAATCACAGTGTGTAGCTAACAGAAGGCTGTCACAAACTGCCAATTTCCCACAGCTTAGCCTCAGAGACCAATCACTTCCTTCACCAATTCTCAACCATCCCACTCCATTACTGCTGGGATTCCTTTCTGATACTGTTGATGTCTCCTCCCTATATACCAACATCCCTCATGCTCAAGGCTTTGCTGCTATCAAACAATACCTATCCCATTGTCCTTCTGGCTCCAAGCCCACTACCTCACCTTACCAATTACATTCTCACACACTTCTACATTTCCTTTGGAGGAAGGTTTATAAACAAATCCATGGAATGGCCACAGTCACCCATCGACCCACTCCCCATGCCAATCTGTTTATGGGCCCTCGTAGGGAACCTTTTTAACCTCCCAAAAACCCAAACCCATTTGTTACCCATGGGTGGCACAATGATGAGAATTTCGTTTCCCAATATCCTGAAGCTTTGAGAGTTCAATCTGTGCTTCACAACGTGTCCCATTTGGAGCTTTCCTTCCAGCACCAGCTTTTCTGAACTATGTAGATGGGAATTATTCTTGCAACGCACCACTTCCATAATCCACCTGACCTCAGTCTCTGTTAATCTACTCTCTCTCTCTCTCTCTCTCTCTCTCTCTCTCTCTCTCTCTCTCTCTCTCTCTCTCATATAACTTCTACCAAATAGTTTCCCTTTCCCTGTCCCGTCAGCCCCTCCATATCCATGCCTCCACATCATCCTCATCATGTGCCGCAACTCACTGTCTTTGTTGCCTGTTTGTCACATTCCCAGCCCATGTACTTGCCATCCCTCCCTCATGCTGTCCTATGATGCACATCTGTTGCCTCCCTCTGATCTGTTAGCTACCTATCTCCAACCCTCTTCCTGCTTCCTGCCTCTTTCTCCTTCCACCCACACCACCCAGCATAACCCCCACCCCAGTTCAACTGCTGAACTCCAATCCTGGCAGCGTGTGTGCGTAGTCTAGCTCATAGAAGAATTTCTACAAAAAGCTGGCTACCCCAGCACTGCTCCCACTCTATCAGCCCTCCTTATCTCATTATTAGCCACCTCATAATCAACACTTATTTTCCCACTGCTGCCAGTGACACATGACTCCGTCATTTCTGCGCTATCAGTTCAGATATCACTCTAGTGAAATCCAAGAAGATAATGCTTTTTATTAAGTGTTAAATGTGACCGTATGTGATTACCAATAATCTGCAAGTGTGTGGCTTCCTTTGCTCAGTTTTGTTTATTTCAGGTATACCCCTCTCATTTCATTGTGCTGCCTTCCAAGGCATTCTTACAAGGCAATTAATACATCATATTCTTTATAATAGAAGACAGAATGTCATTATAGAGGTCAGCAATAATAATTAAGCACTTGTACAAAATTAGGTCATAATGATTGTCATGCCCTTAACACGTCCCTCTCTGTCATATATTTATTGCCGTGTGTTTTAAATCAAGCCATGAGGGCTGCAGCCAACTTCTGTGTGATATCTAGTCCCCTCATTGGTATGTCAGGTAGAAGATTTTGATGTGTGTCCAGAGGAGTTGCTTCACCTTTTATTTTCCAATTGCTCAACCAGCCACAATTCCCTGTTACACCAATTTAGATATTGCGTAGTTTGTGTATCTATATAAAATTTTCCTTCAGGCTATCTGGTTCATCATCTGTATAAAGATTATTTTCAAGTAAAACAGTCTTGGTTGTAATAATTATTATTTAGTGACATGTTTTGCCTTTTTAGGGCATCATTAGATTTTCTACAAAAAGAGAAAAAAGGAAAAATAATAAATAACCAGATGTATGGTTGTATCACTTACAGATCAAAATAGAAATATCAAAGCAGTACCTATAAACCATTAAGAGGAAAACTTACATTTGCTGTTATGATCTAAAATAAGCATATGCTAAACAGGCTATGTATATGTACAATAAAAATCAAGTAATGAGAAAACCTTTAAAGAATAAGGAAGAGGTTCAGTAGCAGAGGCAAAATGAAAACATGCATATGCATCACATATACATGTGTGAAGGTCCCAAAGTGAACAAATATTGCCAGAATGTATGTGTTGTCATTGTGTGGACCCAGCATATAGCATGATGGTATGAGTTTCCATGGGATACACAAGATCACATCTGGTTCACTTAGACACTAATTTGGATAGCATCAGTTACATTTGTGGCGAGTTAAGGCCAGTGGTTGTGCACCGTCTTTGGAGTCTCCATGACTGTTTTTCAACAAGGTAAGATGTTGCTTATATGTTCAAGACCTATCTCCGTATGAGAGGGTGTTAATTTGTTATTCTGGCCATCACATTTTACAGATCTTTCACAAAACTGAAAACATCTTGCCATGGTTACCAAGAAACCTGCACTCCTCCACTCACTAGCACCTCTGGTGTGTAGTTTGTTGCAGCATGGGCTGACATCCTAGCTAACTTTGGCTTGATGCCCAGCAGAGTTAGAGCTATTGTTGCTTCCAGAAATGGCAGCTCTGAGCACCAAACTAATTTTCTTGTTTTCTGTCTTTCCTGGTGTAGTGCTTGTATTGGCCAGCAGTGTAGAAAGCCCAGAAATCTAAATTTGTTTATGCTCTCTTGGTACGCTGCAGTATCTGCTCTCATGAGGACTCCATCTTGTAACCCCCAGTGCAAATATTCAGTGAATATCTCATATCTGACTTTTAATATTCCTGTTATTTTTGTGTGTATTTAAATAATAAATTAAACAAATATAAAATATTTAACATGCATCTGATATAGTTTGAGTATTATTATTATTATTTACTTTTTTTTTAAAAAAAGGGTCTATTTGTATTCGTTGGTAGGTGCAGAAAATATCTTCCCTACAAAAATTATATCAGTGGTAATATGATATTGTAGTTTGTAATTTTATTCTGTTTCAGATGTCCCTGGTTATAATTTTCATTATTGCCATCATAATATACAGAGTGCTTGTGTCTATTCCACTGTTCCAAAATGCAACCCTCAGATCACAGGCACAGGCCATAGCCAACCTTACAGGTGCCGTGGTGAATTTAATTCTTATAATGGTCATGAGCCGTGTTTATGAGAAGCTTGCTTATCGTCTCACAACATGGGGTAAGTTGTCAACAACAGTTTTAGATGATGATGATCAATCTGTTACATAAGGCATCCTAAAAAGTAATGCCTCCAATTTTTTTAAAGCTTTTTAAGCAAAGAAACTGTATTCACATTCTACCTCTTCATTCTTCACATCTCCATTTTTGTTTCTCAACAATCATCCTGACTATGAACCCATTTCTTCCAATGAGGGACTGATGTTGTCACTGTAGAATGTTTGATTTTGTTGATGGAACCACAATTTCATCTCTGCTTTTGCCGCTTCATCACTACCAAAAAGTGAAGTCCTTAACGGTCTTCTTTAAGTTTTGGAAACAGTTGAAAATCACACGAGACCAAGTTGGGACTGTAAGTAGTATGATAAAGGACAGTCAACACAAGAATGTTGGACTGTTGATGTCGCAGTGCTTGGGTGTTAACTGGCATTGCCATACTGAAGGAGAAGGTGCACCATGTGTAGATGAACTCTTTGAATTAGAAACTGAATTACAACATTCTGTTTCTCAGGTACTGACATAGTTATGTTACAATCTGCCATGCTACATACTACAATTTCAAGCCATCTCATGGAAGAGGGCTATAAAAATGTAGTCATGAAGAATAAATGTGTGCAATGTCCCAAGTTCGAGTCTCGGTCGGGCACACAGTTTTAATCTGCCAGGAAGTTTCAATGTTAATAATGTTTGTTTTTATTTAAAAGGCTTTAAGAGTTCTCACATAAAAAGTTCACACGCGTTACTTCCAGCACATCCTCATACACAATTTTTACAGCGATTCTTGCAAAACCTGATGATAAAGAGGGATCACTTTGGCAAGTTTAAGACAGTTGGGAAAGCTCCCTAGTGAAGAGGACAAGTTGATTATATCTGAAAGGGGTGTTTCAATATTTATAATACATTTATTTATGATTACGTCTGGAGTACCATCCATTACCAAGCACATATTTTTTGAAGCTTTTGCTATGTGAATAATTTCATAGGGTTGTTTCATAGAGATAGAGCATGAGGAGACAAGACTTCAATTTGTTCTGGTGGATGCTTGGGCTACCTCTCTTATTACAAATCATATCTTTTGTATTGTCTGTATACTATCACTTCAAGAGAATTATAGCCCTTTGGGGATAAGTTATTGCCTTGTTCCTTTTTACTATTGCCTTCATAATTTATTACTTTCCAGACTACTTTGCTTTTATTTTTTGTCTCTGACATAACTTTATCATTGGCCACTATTTTTTTTCTGATGTATGGCTTTTCTACATGGCTGAATGTATTTTGTAATGCAACTTGAGGAGAATGAACATGTGGAGGCTTTTTCTGCAACTAGGCAGTTCTCTTTGCATGTTGTTTGAGATTTTTATGCCTCACGTTATCCACTTTTTGCTTTTAGACTTGTGTTCTTTAGAACCTGTGATTCGAGGGAAAATGCTGTTTGAAAACAACAGTTAAAAATATCTGAGAACTTTTCAAACATTTTGTTGGTGTCTCATGCACCTGAGAAATTTCTTCCTAACTTCCTCTGGATTGTAAGTCAGGAATGTTACTATGCTCTGAGTGTTGAACCTTCTTGCAGTCACAGTGAGTGAGAGCAACAATGAGTATGGATCTTACTGAGGCCATTAATAGTGCAGTTTTGGTGCATTTTAGAAAGGCAAGTAGCCAATCAGATCACTACAAATTATGGTAAGATTATCCTGCGGAAACTGTGCTCACCAAAGCAGGCAGACAGATGAGAGTAGCTAATGTTACTGCATGTACAGCATCTTACTTACCATCGCTTATCATAACAGAACTACTGATATGTGAGCACAGCCAAGGGTAATAGCTTGTCACACTATAAATGGACACTTCTTTTGATTGGGTTCACATTTAAGGACCAGCCAATTATTTGTTAGAGAAGTTTTTGGTTGTTTCTTCTGGTGTCTGTCTCTCTGGTCAAGCATTTGTTTGCAGATCTCTCTTGGCGGTTAGGTAGTCAGTAAATATTTTGTCACCTGGTCTTCCTCACCTGTTGGTCTAATGAACAGGTTATTTGAACATTTAGCCTGTGAAGTTGCAATTTGCAAACTTACCTAACCGCTTGGTTTTCTCTGGCATGACTGTTCAACTAGTTTTTGTACTTTTTTTATTATTAATTAGAATTTTTTTCCTCAAGTGTTTGTCTTCTTTTTAACTGCTCTTTTTTATCCTATCAACCTCATTTGCCAGATGGTAGGAATCATGAGCTTTTTCCTGGGAAAGGAGAGATGTTATCAGAATGGAGGAAAGGTGTGGAAAATCACTGAAAGGAAAGCATTAGGATGGAGGTGGATAGGTGACGATCAAGAATGGGGAGTAGCTGACCACTCTGAAGAATCTCAAGTGGCAAGCTTCTTCTATAGTTCATTAGAAACTATCATTAACCACATCACACATTGCTGTGTGCTGTATTGCAGTTCAGGATAATTACACAACTGTGGTGTAATATATCCCTTTGGTAAACTGATATGTTACCCCACATCAACATAATCAATGAATGATGATCGTGACCATTAAAATTTTTGTTAGTTAAGTAGCTTAGAATCAGCAACTTTTGGGAAATTTCATTATGTTTGTGCATGTAAGTGGGTACTAATGGATGCCTTGCATCTTCAAGGTGGGACAAAAATGGCAGCTAAACTATGCATTGCAGTGTCTTCTAGCTTGGCAGTTATTTTTTGCTATGATGTCCCATCTTGAAAATGGGGTGTGCCGTGAATAAAAGGGCATGCCATGACAATATTGCTGAAGTCACAGAATACATGTGACCCTCAGTTAGCTGTCAGTGCATGTAGAACTGTTGCTACTTACTGTCAGATAAAGTCCATTTTACATTGCGCTAACTGTATATGCAGTTTCCTATACAGCTGTTAACTGTAATGGAAGATGCAATATAACTGTTGTCAGAAGAAACAGTTTTTATTATTTAGGAAAAAGTCACAATATATCAAAGTTTACAGGTTCCAGCACAATTACTACTGCAACATAGTAGTAGTTCTAAGTAAGTCAAGTTACACAGTTTTAGCTAAACATGCAGCAGTTCAGAGTTAGAGGACAACAACATTCTCGGCTAGTACAATCATACACATTATTTAAAAACTAACAGAAACACCACACTGTGCATAGATGTTGTTTGTATGATACTAAAATGGCAC
This sequence comes from Schistocerca americana, assembly GCF_021461395.2. Taxonomy (NCBI): domain Eukaryota; kingdom Metazoa; phylum Arthropoda; class Insecta; order Orthoptera; family Acrididae; genus Schistocerca; species Schistocerca americana. The sequence goes on along the minus strand of NC_060121.1, from coordinate 350,338,455 downwards.
ATTAATTTTGTATGTTTCAAACAGCTCCTATGTTTGAATAAAAATAAATCAACTGTAATGATGTTTTCTTGTTTTACTAACAACATGTCAGATATTGTTCACTTCTGTCAAATTTAATGATGTGCAACTGACAACTTTTAGAGTTACCAGTATTTTTCCTTAATTTATGAATCCATGGTGTATGAAAGTAGCTGCATTTTCTTAATTTTGGCCCAAAACAGCAAACACTGTGCCATTAAAGTAAAGTATCAATCCAACATGAGTACTGATACATGCTTTTCTATCTTATCCTTTTCCCAGATTTGATGGTTTTCCAGTATCCTATGAGCCTCATGATGTTGAGATCTGAAAAAGCAAGTGAAAGTGTCCTGAAGTTGAAAGTTTCAACACGGAACACATTTGGATTGCAAAATTTGCTTATTATTTCATCATTTGCAGCATTTCTAGAAGTCGGAGGCCGTTATCCCATATTAATCTTCCAGGTGTGTCAGTATCAAAGTAAATTGATGGGCTGAAAATGCTTAACAAGCCCACCAACCCCAGCTCAGACTTTACCTTCATCACAGGTTGCATACGTTGGTGAAAAGAGAAAAGAACAAAGGAAAGGCCAAATAAAAGAAAACTCAAAAGAACAAACATTTTGTCTGAAATTCCCACCTTCATAACTGGAGTCACTGTAAACCTCATCCCGCAAGTATCAAAGTCAAGCCTGGTGGTGAAAAAAATTTCCTGCACCAGTTTTAAATGTGAAGGCAAAGGGAGGGACAGTTACTTATCAGTTCTGAAAGTTTCATTCTAATTGTAAACAGCACTGCGTTGGGGACTGTCACAACAGCATGTCACATCGGCATGCTATAAATATTACACAAGAGTGAGCTGAGGGATAGTTATTACTTTATGCTAAAAAATCCCTTGATTCATGGTAGATGTTACGAAAAATGTTAAGCTATAGTATTTGTCTTTAAGACAGTATGTTATCAGATTTGTGCTGCTTTGTATATTTCCCTGAATAATTCACATGTCCACCCTTCTTACAGAAGCTGAAGTGTAGATGACCCATTCAACGTGTTGCACCATAGTAACTTTGAGTTGTTCTAGTAGCTTGAGTATTTTTTTAAATTGTACAATAATCATTGAGCATTGAGAGATAAACACAGTATTTTAAAAGAAAAAAAAAATCATACAGTGCCAGATTGAAATAATAGAACTCTACTGCTGTACACACCACTGAGAGACCCATTATACCCATTTCTATGTCTGCATCTACTTCTACGTACATACTCTGCAAACCCCTGCAGAATATATTATAGGCCTCCCTCATACCAGGGTTTCTTCCCATTACCATGGCATATGGAGCGTATGATGGCCGCAGCCCTCCTCTGCCCCCTCCCCAAATAAAAAAAAAAAATTAAATAAAAATGTGTGTTGCTGTGATTAAATGTGTTTGCATGTTTACTAGGGATCAGAGACAATAATTACAACTTTACTTCTGCAATTGTCCCCCCAACATTTGAGGCTTTAATGAAACTAATTGGGTACACATGTATCATTCAAAGTATTTTCCATTGCTGGCCACTACTTTCTCCCATCTTTTGGGCAGTGTACAAATCAAGTATCGAAAAGATTGTTCATCTATTGAAGCTACCCACAAATCGATCCAATTTGTGACTTCTTCAAAAGATCGGAAGTGTTGGTCAGCCAAGCCATGCGCCATTGATCTAAATAGGTGATAGTCAGAGGGAGCAATGTCTGGAGAATATGGTGGGTGGGGTAGGACTTCCCATTTTAACATTTCCAAGTACGTTTTGACCTCTTTTGCAACATGGAGTCGAGTGTTGTCGTGCTGCAAAATCACTTTATCGTGCCTCTTGCTATATTGCGGCCTTTTATCTTTTAAAGCTCTGCTCAAACACATTAATTGCATTTGATAACCAGCACCTGTGATTGTTTAACTTGGTTTTAACACCTCATAGTACATGACGCCGAGCTGGTCCCAGCAAATGCAGAGCATGATCTTGGACCCGTGAATATTCAGTTTGGCCGTCGATGTGGAAGCATGGCCAGGATACCCCCATGATTTTTTGTGTTTAGGGTTATCGTAATGAACCCATTTTTCGTCCCCGGTCACAATGCGATGCAGAAATCTCTTCCATTTTTGCCTCTGAAGCAACTGTTCACAAACACACAAATGCTGTTCAACATCTCTTGGTTTCTACTCACTTGGGACCTAAGTTCCTTCTTCCTGAATCATGCCCATAGCCTTGAGACGTTTTGAAATGGCTTGCTGTGTCACTCCCACTAATCATGCCAAATCGTCTTGAGTTTGACACAAGTCTTCACTCAGCAATGTGTCCAGTTCTGCATCTTCAGAAACATTCTCTCTTCCACCACTATGCCAGTCTACGACGTTAAAATACCGTTCTTGAAGTGTTGAAACCACTAATATCGTCCTTACCATATGTACTTTAGAGCATTCGATGAGACTCAGCTGCTGTTTTCTTCACATTGAAACAAACCAGTAACGCCTCCCACAAATGACGAGAATTAGGTTTGTAAACTGATATTTTCAATCAAGAACAACTTTATGATGCAGACACAAATCGACTAACGTTTGAATGAGGTTGTGTTGACAAAGGTCCAAGCTAACTGCCTCATGTCTGTGATCTGTTTCTTTTGACCGTTACTTACCGTTGTCACCACATATTGGCAAACAGTGAAAGCAAAGTTGTACACCTTGTAAAAAGGTCTTAATGAATTGATGAAAAAGTGTTCAGAAATGAGTGTAGACATAGATGGGGTTACACATCAATTTTATTATTCAGTGATGATCAAAGTACATTGCCTGCAGATAATATGATATAGAGTACATTATTAACAAAATCATACACATGCAGTAAGGCAGAATTATCAATAAATTTTTCTAAAACGAAAAATATCTCTGTGGGAAGTATCATCATGACATTATCATAGATGGAACTACTAGAGATACAGCAAAAGAATAAGTATCTGGGAGTTATAGTTTCAGCTCAAGGTTCCAGTATAATAAGTAAGGCAGGGGTCAACCAAGCCAAATAATCAATCAATAAGCTAACTTCCACCCTTTGGTTAGACCAAATTAAAAAAGACAAAAAACTGATATGAATTAACAATATTAAGCATTTGCTTATATGGAGCCAGATATTGAGAATTGACATAACATTGAACGATACTTGAAGTTATCCAAATGAATTTTTTGAGTAGTAGTCTTAGAGTTTCAAAACGAGAGAAAACCCAAATAACAAAATCAAGAAGTGAATGAAAATTCCCACTTACATCACCCAAAAAGCAGAAAAACATTGTCTAAAATGGTGTGGGATTGTAATGAGATTAGGGATGACTGATGGCTGACAGAAGCACTTTGTTGGCAACCTCCATACAAGGGGAAAAAACGAAGACATAATGCAAAATGGAAAAATCGAGTAGAGGAGGATTTGCAGTGAAAAAATTTGAGCTATGGTTTATACAATGCTAGGGAAGCTTGGATATGAGGTTGCAAGAAAGAGCCCGAAGAGCTGTGAACAATTGGTGTTGTAGTCATAGGATACTCCAGTGTTTTGTGAAGTGCATAATTTCACACTTCTGTACATTTAAAACAATTTGCCAACCTTTGCACCACTTTGAAATCTTACCAAGATGTGACTGGGTATTTGCACAGCTTTTTTCACGCATCCTTTCTTTATAGGTAACTGCAAACAGAGACTGGTATTAGTAATGTGTGCCACATCATTTTATACAACATGAACTGTAGGTCCCAATATATTTCCCTGATCCAGCCGCAAAATTGCTTCTACTTCTAACAGTGGGTCTACAGCACAATGCGGTGTCTGTTCCCTACCAATAAATCCTCAGTACGGTCACAAATTTTGTTTGATACCTCATATGATCAGACTTACTTTAATACTTATTGAAATGGAACCAAGCCAAATGGTTTTCAGAAGTCAAAAAATGCTGCATCCACCATATTGCCTTGATCCTTGGCTTTCAGGATATCATGTGAGAAAAGTGTGAATTGGGTTTCATATGATGTTTTCTAAATCTGTTGTGGGTGGCATTAAGGAGGTCATTCGGTTTGAGGTACATTATTATGTTTGAGCTCAGAGCATGTCCTGATATTATAGAAGAGATGGATGTCAATGACATTGTATGAAATTTTCGTGGATCATGTGTGACGTGCTTTCTCACAACCACTGTGCACAATTTTCTGTTAAAGGGATGTACTATACATTATGGTTAAAATGGGAGATAACTCAGTTCATTTGCTGGTATTGTCTCTCGTTCTAAATAATAATCCTTATTTCTTATGTGGAATACCACAGAGAACATGAAGCAGTATAATTATCACAGTGCATTGCTGAAGAGATCTGCTTCATGTTCCTGCTGGCATAACAGGTAAAGGTAAACTATGGATTAATTTCAAAAGTTTTAATTCCAGGCATCATAATGCAATGAAAACCCTGCACAGGCAAGATGCTAAATGTAGTATGGAGTAGAAATCTCTATATCCAAAGAATAGTTTTATATTTCATCTTATTGAGGATTAAAGAAATGTTATTTCAGGACAAAGTGCCCACTGTAAAATGACTTACAAAGCTATAACTAATAGCTGGAGCTTTTTATCAATGTACCTGTTACCTCAAACAACTCAACAATTCTTCCACAAATTGTTGATACAGTAATTTATTGTTGATTGGGCGAGCCCTTATCAACCCTCATAACTGTTTTCACAATTTGTAGTAACTTCTTAGTGATTCCATCAATAATTTAGTGTGCATACTTTGAAGATGTTACTATGCAATCACATGAAAAGTTATGATATTATTTTAATGTAAAACCTTTATTCTGATAAATTTAGCTAAATTTTGCGCTTCCTGTTTTCATGTTTTTGTGGGAAACAGCCATTTCTTTCAGAGTTTCTTAAATAAATATAGCATTAAATTTCTCTATTAAGACTCTGTTTTTAAATGATGACACATAAACTTGCTTGTTGAATTTTGAAATAACTGCATAAATGTATACAATAAAGCAACAATGTGTTTGAAAGTTGCATTGCATTATTCAGATGTGATTGATTTCTACTAAAATTTAACAGTTTTACTGAGAACATCAGCTTGAAAAAATTCTTCATTTTGTTTCAGAAATGCATCGTACACAGACAGAATTTGATGACAATCTAACATTCAAAGTGTTCATTTTCCAGTTTGTGAATTTCTACTCATCAATATTTTACATAGCATTTTTCAAGGGTCGTTTTGTTGGTTATCCTGGAAACTACACTAAAATACTGAAACTCAGGAATGAAGATGTGAGTACCTAATTTTTTCTTAAAATGTAAAAAACATGACAAGTTTCTTCTTCTTCTTCTTCTTCTTCTTCACTTCATGAAGCTGGCTTACAAACTGTTTTGTCTCCACTGAAGCCATCTGTTCCTTGGTTGTCCTATGTCTCTCTTCCCTGTTGGCTTATAATTGATTACTTAAAAGTTCTTCTTCTTTAATCTCTGAGAGTATGTCTTCGACGTTCTTTAAATATTTCATTTGTACTGGCTGTGTTCTTCTTTTGTCCTCCTTAGTTAATGTCTAAAATTTGCTTCAGTATTTCAAAATAGCAGTAATCATTACTGTGTAAAATTTTAAACTTTGTATCCTCCCTTGTTTTGTCATGCAGTGTTCCATGTATGCATCACATGTCATTTGAAACTTAAGTAATTTACCAGTGATCATTTTGATATTTGTAGCTAACATCACAGTGTAAATCTGAAATGTGCTATTGGTTCTATTGATTGTTCATATAGTACTGTTCTGAAGCTAACTGGAAATTTCCCCTCAAAGGCCAATACTTTGAATTTTTACTGAAATTTCTAAATGTTAGTTCTTACACATTTGATTTAGGTGATGTATTGGTGTCCGCAGCCCGTGGTCTTGTGGTAGCATTCTCACTTCGTGCGCACAGGGGTCCCGGGTTCGATTCCCAGCGGGGTCAGGGATTTTCCCTGCCTCGAGACGACTGGGTGTTGTGTCGTCGTCGTCGTCGTCGTCGTCGTCGTCGTCGTCGTCGTCGTCGTAGTCATCGTCATTCATCCCCACTACGGTCGGAGGAAGGCAATGGCAAACCACCTCCGCTAGGACCTTGCCTAGTCAGCCGTGTGGGTCTCCCGCATCGTTCCCTACACTCCTTGGAGTATGGGACCTCATCATCATCATTGCAATCTGGAGGTCATTTTCTGACTTTTGAATAATTATTTGATCATCATCTATGTATCCTATTAGTAATCTGACACTTTGATAAAGTTCCCATTTCCACTGTCAGTCAATGTATTCCAACAATATATTGAACAACCAACTTGCCCCAGCTTCACACAGTTAGCACAAAGTATCTGCAACTGCACAACTTGTGTGGCATAGCAGTAATTTTTTTAGGACCACTGCATAGAATTCAGATTTAAATTCTGAGACTAATGTAAGGTAACTGAATATCATCACTTTCGTATATCTGGAATGATTTATAGTGCGCATGCCAGGAAAGTTCTCGTGAGCCACAAATATTGTCTAGTCCATACTACTGAAGTTTGTAGTGACATCCTGTCACAATAATAGTAGCTGAAAGCCAACACCAGTCCAGCACAAGCTACATTTACTGTGTGACCATTTCCTGCTTTTCCTTTCACACCCCTTAAACATTAACTAAGTACTGAAAGCTCTGTTTTCATCTGATTACTATGTGAGATGTCCAGCTTACCATGTTATTGAGGAATTGGCAGTAGTCCATACAGGCTGCCCGGTAGCATTAGCTCAGGCCAACCTGGTACTGCTGTTGAGTAGCCTTGCAAGCCATGCTGTTGTAGATACTTCGGGGGCAATTTCATTATATTTTTGGATTACATTGTTAGACAATTGATTCAAGAACTTTACCAAAGTCTCGGATTAATAACAGGACACACAGGTGCACATAAAAATACTCTGCTCTTCTCTCATGACCAAATAATTATTCAGAAGACAGAATATGACCTGTAGTTTGCAATGTATTCCTCGTTAATCTGTCAGACTATTAGCAAAAACTGTATCAATAGCCCTGTAGTAGTTCCTGATATTGGCCCAAATACAGAAACGAAAACTGTGATGTGGGCTTCAATTTATATATGTATAGACAGAAGATGTAACAGTAAAGGAGATTCCTGGATGGAAAAATACGTAAAACAAGGGAAAGGCAACCACTCTTATATAACGGATTGGTGCATGATGCACATAACACCACCTACTACTACTACTACTACTACTTCTTCTTCTTCTTCAGTTCCCTTATGATTTCAATCATTGGGTAACCTTGTCCTGTCCAATTCTTCCACACTCATGCCTTTGTCCCAGTTTCTTGACCCTGTTCTTGCATGAGATGAAGAGTTTTTATCATCCAGCACCTCCCTGCACATGCAGTTCAAATGCTTATTTAGCTTTTCTTTCCTCTCCCAGTCTTGCAACATGCCAATACCACCCAACTGGTGCTCCTCAGCCACCATACTCATTACTTTCTTCTGCATCTACGTCTACATCTACATGACTACATGCAATTCACAATTAAGTGCTTGGCAGAGAGTTCATCGAACCATCTTCTGCCCAGTCTCTTCTCAAGTTCTTCAATTTCTAACTCAGTCTTCTGGTCTTTCCTACTGTGCTTCTCACAAACTTCCTTTTGTGGCAGCAAACCACATTAGATGTTTCTCCATACCACATGCTGTAATTGGAGCCATAATTGCATTGTAAATTATTTATTTGTAATTTCTGCTACCAGTCACTTTTATTTTTTTGTTCTATGTTTAATCAAATATAATACAATGTGTTAGGAACATGACTTGTTCATTAGGTGTTTATACATACATACATACAGAGAAATTTTACTTAAAAATAAATTGTCCTAAACTGAATTAACCTAGAACTTTCTGTCCATTGTTTGTTACTGTAGTGGCTGGTGTGGCATTTTGGGGGGAGGGAGGCAGTGGATGGCCAGAAATCAAAGTCAGTGATGTCTTCTGCTGGTTTTTCTTGTTGTGCAATAGTGTAAAGTTACTCAACAGCTCCACCATTACACCAGTGATGCAAGTGAAGCTACAAGGTGATGAAATCATAAGTGATCAACTGTCATAAAAGTCTTTCACACAATTGTCGCAACACACGACTGCTGCAAAACTATCTGCATCCTATATATGCGGTGATGTCATACATTAGAAGACAAGAAAAACCAGTAGAAGACATCACTGTCATCAATTTTTGGCCATCCACTGTCTCCCTCTCCCTCCCCCCCCCCACCCCCCCCACCCAATGCCACACCAGCCACTACAGTAGTGAGAAATGAGCAATGGGCAAAAAATTGCAGGTTAATTTAGCTTCAGATAATTTATTTTTAAGTAACTTTTCTCTTTATGTATGTATGTATGTATAAACACCTGATGATGAACAGAACATGTTTGAAACACATTGTATTATATTAGATTAAACATAAAACAAAAAAAATAAGTGACTGGTAGCAGAAATTACAAATAAATAATTATCCCACACAGTCATGGTTCACAAATGTAGCCATTATGACTGAAAATAATAAGTATTGTAAATTTTCATTCTCTCTCTCTCTCTCTCTCTCTCTCTCTCTCTCTCTCTCTCTCTCTCTCTCTCTCTCTCTCTCTTCCCTACTATTGTGTTATTCATCTTACACTAAGCTAAGACTGGTTTCTTAGTTGTATTTAGCACCTTTTGTTCTGTTTTCCCATCACTACTTAATATGGTGCCGAGATATTCAAAATGGTCTATTTTTTCAAAAGAGTATTACAGAGTATATAGAGTTCTTTCTGTTTTGAAAGCCACATTACTTTGTTTTTCTCCACATTCACCATCATTCCCTTCCTCTTCAGTTCTTCATAATATTCCACTACAGCCTGCTGAAGTCCTTCCGGTGTGTCAGCCATCAATACTGTATCATCTGCAAATTGCAGATAGATCGGTCATAGTCTCCACATTATGATGTTTGTTCTGTGGGTTTGATGCTTGCATACTTTTATTACTTCACCTAGAAAGATGATATAGAATAAGGGGCTGAGGCTATTCACCTTGCTTGATTTCTTTTCCCACTTGCAATTCTCCTGATTTTTCACCATCAATGCAAATCACTCCCCCTGCTAGTTCATACGCACTGTTTACGACATTTATCAATTTCATTGATGCCCTCTTTCCTACCAGTCCTTCTCACACATACCCCCTTGACACGGAGTCAAATACAGATTTAGGATTCTCTATTTCATCATACCATATACTGAGAGCATTCTTCTTCTTCTTCTTCTTCTTCTTCTTCTTCTTCTTCTTCTCTACAGCTTCTGTTGCTTCTCTGTTAATGCACGGCTTGATGTTTCCACATTCTGTTTTTCCATTTCTCTATGTGATGTTGTTCTGTAGATATTATGAGAGTTGTTGTTGGTTTAGGTGTTTCTTACTGCCTCCTTATATCTGATAGGCATTAAATATTCCTTCAGTGTTGTGTAATTTTTTTTCCCTTCCATTTCGCCAACAGATTTATATTTGCTGTAACAATGGAAAATCCATGATGGAATGTAAGGTGCTGAGTCACAGATAGGCACAACAAAAACACTGTCACAAATACAGCTTTCGGCCATTAAGGTCAGAATTAGACTGCAGTCGTGTGTGTGTGTGTGTGTGTGTGTGTGTGTGTGTGTGTGTGTGTGTGTGTGTGTGTGTGTGTGTGTGTCGTCTAATTTTGAAGAAGGCCTTACTGGCTAAAAGCTATATTTGTGACAGTCTTTTTGTTGTACCTATCTGCGACTCAGCACCTCTGCTTTACGGTGAGTAGCAACTTTCCTTTTAACAATATTGTTACAAAATATATATTTAATTTTAATACTAATTTCTTTTCATAACTCATTATAGTCTGTAAAATCTTGCCTCAAGTTCGCTTGGACAGAGCATAATAAATTCTTAAATTCATAAAGTATGTAGCAAATGCAAATAAAATACAGAGCAAAAGATATGTACACTGGATATAAGTTTTGATTTACAATTTTGATATCTGTAATGTGTATAAATGCTTCCAGGAAACTGCTTATATATAATACTACCTTCTCTTTTTCTAGTGCAGTGCTGGAGGATGTCTGATTGAATTAGCACAGCAATTAGCTGTCATAATGATTGGAAAGCAGATAATAAACAATGCACAAGAAATACTTGTCCCAAAGTTGAAAGCATGGTGGCACAAGAAACAAGTGAGCCATTACATTGGTAGTAACAACTTTCATTAGCTTCTGTTCAGTGTTAATAAACACCAAGCATACTTGAGGTGTGACATGGATAAGGATTATATAACTGTTAACGGGGACATTGGTGACAACACATTGTAGATTATACACTCATGATGTATGCAGTCCATGACAACTAGTGTTACATGAGTTCTACAATACATGGGCCAAGGAATGAAAATGCTCTTTTCGTTTATAGTGGAGCTGAAGATGGCGTAAGTGTTGTGAGTGTTGGGCAAACTAGTTGCTTGAAAAATTTCTTTGACAATACAGTTGTGGTGGTTCGTTTCCTTTATATAAATGGGAATTGTCTGTTTTTAGAGACTGATAGAGGACAGATATATGTCCACAACTACTACGTAGACTGTAACATACAGGCAACATATTATAGATACTTGTGATAAGAGTCTCAAACATTCTAAACAATATTTCGTCTAATGATCTCACATGTATTGGAAATAAAAAAATGCAGTTAGGCATGATTGTTATGGCTGTCATGAAAGTTGACTTCTGGTAGCTATTTAAGAAAATGTAAAACATTTTTCTTCTTTTATCATTATTTGTAAGACTTCTCTATCAGATTTTGTGGGAAGTCTCAGATAAGTTACAGTAAATAAATACTTCCAATATATTTACTGTGTATACATTGTACATACATTCTATGCTTTTCTTGTGTAGTTTTGCAACACAATTATGATCCTACTCAAGATGATTCAAATATTCCAGGTTAAGCTTACTAAGAAGCACAAAACCCGATGGGAAGAAGATTACCAACTTATACAGAATGAAGGACTTTTTCAAGAATATCTGGAAATGGGTAAGCCTCTTTCTCTGTCATTAATCTTATAAAACAATATGTTTGAAGTAATGGTTTGTTCTCCAAAAGTTAGGACAAAATCAAAGGATTTAGTAAATTGTAAAAAGTGATAGGACAACCTGTTATACATGTTCATATATTTAAGGAAATCTTTGGGCACCCTCACTGTTGAGAACAAGTAAGCCCCCAAGCGCGCGCACACACACACACACACACACACACACACACACACACACACACACACACACACACACACACACAAATAAAATCTTGTTAATGATCAAGGGTTGGTCGGCAGATTCAACAAGAGAACTGCTACATGTGCTAATGATCTTTAATTATTCATGTGATTAAAATAAATGTATTGACTTCAATATATTTAAAGACTGGCAGGAACTTGATGAATTTTTCAATAACTAGCAATAGTACAAAGAAACAAAGACTGTGCATTGTCGTTAAATGTAAATTTAAAGTAATTTTGAACAGTTTTCCACATCCAAATTTCATTACTTGAGAGGATATGTGATGTTATTTCAGTGATGACAAAACTGAGCCAATTTTATATAGAACTTATCAGTATGAGCCGACTTCTCAGTATGATGTTGCAGCCCTTCTAACCCGGATGCATGCCCTGATTTAGGTCGGAAAGGTGTCAAGCCACTATATCCTCTCATGAAGCAAGCTGGCACCCAATGGTTGTAACTGGCACTGGATATTCAGGATACTGGCACTGGGACAGAGTTGACATCCATGTTGGACCCATGCATGTTCTTTTGGGGACAGATCTGGGAATCATGCTGGCCACAGAAGTAACTCAACATTTTGTATACAAGTCACAGAGACATGTCCCATGAATGGATGAGCATTGTCCTGTTGGAAGATGGCACCGTGATGTCACATGAGAGGTAACACATGAAGATCCAGGATGTACCGTTTCCCATCAGAGTTCCCTCAATAACTATGTCACAGTCTACAGTCATACTCAATGGTTGGCCACACCATGATACCAGGAGTAGTACCACTGTGCATCTCCATAACATTGGAAGAATGTGATCTCTTTCCAGGTCGCCACCATACTCACCGATGATGGTCATCCAGGGCAGTGCAGAACCACCATTCATCAATGAACATACTGTAACACTTCAATTAGCATTCCCTGCTTACCAGTCAGGGTACCACCCCAAACACATCCATTTGTGTTGAGGTGTTAGTGGCAACCTATGCATGGCACAGTAATTTCCCAGTCTGGCTGCTACTAGTCTTTGACCAGGGATGCGGGGTGACACAGAATGTTGCGGTGAGTCCATTACTTTTTCTCAGATGGCAGGCAGAGATGTGAAGGGGTTATGACATGCTAGGCACACAGTACTGTGATCTTCCCTTGTGGTGGTCAGACAAAGTCAACTGGAACCATGGAGCCGAGTATGCCTCCTGCCCTAACATTCCCATGTAGTCCAACTTCAGGCCACAGTCACATCTGAATGCCTGAAAAATTTGGATATTGCATGATTCAACTAGCCAGCCAAATGGAGCCCTTTCAAATTCTGTCAGAGGTTGATAATGCTGTTTCACATGAGTACATGGCATCTCTCTGTCCTTCACTGTGGTCACTCAACATCCAATGTGGTTCATGCCCCTTATGTACACTTTCAGGCCTTACAACAAACATAATTGCAACTCTAATCATTTACATACCCACCAATTTGATTGTGTGTGTGTGTGTGTGTGTGTGTGTGTGTGTGTGTGTGTGTGTGTGTGTGTGTGTGTGTAGTTAGATTGACATATTTTGATGCTTAACTTTTTGTCGGGCAGTGTGTAAAGAGTCATCTATTTTCACATGAGAATTTGATGTATGTAGTTATACTTTCCTCAGTTAAATTATAATTTAGCATATCAGTCAAAGATAGGCATTAATATTTAATTAATCTGTTTATAAAATAACCATCAATCAGTGTTGCAGTTTTATTTAGTGTTGTAGTTTTATTTTTATTGATTTTAATGTGATCTAAGTCCTATGTTTGTAGCCGGCCGTGGTGGCCAAGCGGTTAAAGGCGCTACAGTCTGGAACCGCGCGACCGCTACGGTCGCAGGTTCAAATCCTGCCTCGGGCATGGATGTTTGTGATGTCCTTAGGTTAGTTAGGTTTAAGTAGTTCTAAGTTCTAGGGGACTGATGGCCTTAGAAGTTAAGTCCCATAGTGCTCAGAGCCATTTGAACCATTTTTGAACCTATGTTTGTAATTAGCTTAAATTATCTTCAGCATATTTAATATAGAGAATTTCCATTGCAGTACTCCAGTTTGGTTTCATCACAATATTTGTAGCAGCATTTCCACTTGCTCCATTGTTTGCTCTCCTCAATAACTGGGTTGAAATTCGTTTGGATGCACAAAAGTTTGTGTGTGAAACAAGACGCACAGTTGCAGAGCGGGCAGAGAATATAGGCATTTGGTTCAAAATTCTTGATATGCTGGCACATCTGGCAGTCATAAGCAATGTAAGTATTAAAATACACAATACTGTACACATTTGCTTTTACTATATAATCAGCTCTATTGACACGAAGGACACATTAAAACTGAATGTCTTAATTTATCTTATAATTATTGTTCTTTCTGATATTGATGTTAGAGGCACATACCACTACACATTGCACAAATTTGCAATGATCAGTGTCACATAAAAATTAAAACTTACAATAGCACCAGTAGGTTTACTGTAACAGTTAAACAATAGAAACTCCAGGTATGAATATCAATAATGTAGGAGAAGACAGATTGCTACTTACTGTAAAGAAGAAATGTCAAGTTGAAAACAAGCACAATTAAGACACTTCCATAAATCCTTCTGCCACAGTCTTCAAAATCAGTGAAAGAAAGAGACATACTATTCACACACACCAGCAAACCAACCTCATGCACACACGATCACCAGCTTCAGTGTCTCTTGCCAGACTGCAACTACCACATGGATTGCAAACATCAATCTGGAGAGGGCAGGCAAGGGGCAGGATAGTAGTGTATGGGTGAGGAGAGAGACGAACACTCTCTGGTGGAGTGTGCAGGAACTAGACTGCCAACAGGTGCAGTGTCAGGAGGCTGCAGGGCAGTGAGGTGCGGAATAAAAGGAGAAAAAAAAAAAAGGAGAGGAGCGGGGAAAGATAGCCGAATCTGTTGGCAGAGGGCTGCAAATAAACATGGTGGGAGGTGAGAATGAGGAGGAGATGATAGGACAGAAGAGGTGAAAACTGTTGGGTGGAGGGTTTGGGGACAGTATGTTACCATTGCTTGAGGCCAGGATAATTAAGGGAGTGGAGCATGTGTTGTAAAGTTAAGTCCCATCTGCATAGTTCAGAAAAGCTGGTGATGGAGGGAAGGATCTAGATGGCTTGGGTAGTGAAGCAGCCATTGAAATAAAGTGTGTTATGCTCAGCTGCATGTTGTGTCACATGGTGGTCTACTTTGTCCTAGCCAAGTTCATTAGTGGCTGTTCATCCTGGTGGACAGCTGGTTTGTAGTCATACCAATATAAAAAGCTGTGCAATGATTGCAGCAGAGCTTGTAAATGATATGGCTGCTTTCATTGATAGCCCAGCCCCTGACGGGGTAGGATAAACCTGTGACAGGACTAAAAAGGAAGTGTTGGGTGGGTGGATTGGGCAGGTTTTGTACCTGGGCTTCCCACTGGGGCATGATCCTTGTGGCAAGGGGTTGGGATTGAGAGTGGCATAGGTATGGACTAGGATGTTGTGAAGATTGGGTGGGTGACAGAACACCACTTTAGAAGGGGTGGGAAGCATCACAGTCAGGATGTTTCGCATTTCAGGGTATCATGATAGGTAATCAAACCCCTGGCAAAGGATGTAGTACAAGGATGAGGTTCAGTTGTTCCAGTCTGGGGTGGTACTGGGTGATGAGGGAGTCACACCTTTGTGGCTGGTTCTTGAGGGTGGTGAGAGGATTGGGAGTTTGAGGGGATATGGCACAGGACATCTTTTCACTGACTAGGTCTGGGGGATACTGCCTGCCTGAAGGCCTTCGTGAGACCCTAGCATACTGAGCACAGGTGTTCTTGTTACTGCAGATACACCTTCCACAGGTGGCCAGGCTGTATGGGAGGGACTTTTTGGTGTGAAAGGGAGACAGCTGTCAAAATGCAAGTAGCGTTGGTGGTTTGTGTGTTCATTGTGGACAGAGGTGCAGATGGAGCCACCACAGAGGTGGAGTTCAACAACTACGAAGGTGGCACACTGGGTTGAGGAGTAGCACATGAAGTGGAGGGGAGAGGTGTTGAGGCTGTGAAGGAATGAAGATAGGGTGTCTCGACCCTGAGTGCAGATCATGAAGATATCATCAATGGACCTGAACCAGACTAAGGGTGTGGTGTTTTGTGAGGCTAGGAAGGTATCCTCTAAAAATGTTGGGATGTTGTTGTTGTGGTCCTCAGTCCTGAGACTGGTTTGATGCAGCTCTCCATGCTACTCTATCCTGTGCAAGCTTTTTCATCTCCCAGTACCTACTGCAACCTACATCCTTCTGAATCTGCTTAGCGTATTCATCTCTTGGTCTCCCTCTACGATTTTTACCCTCCACGCTGCCCTCCAATACTAAACTGGTGATCCCTTGATGCCTCAGAACATGTCCTACCAACCGATCCCTTCTTCTGGTCAAGTTGTGCCACAAACTTCTCTTCTCCCCAATCCTATTCAATACTTCCTCATTAGTTATGTGATCTACCCATCTAATCTTCAGCATTCTTCTGTAGCACCACATTTCGAAAGCTTCTATTCTCTTCTTGTCCAAACTATTTATCGTCCATGTTTCACTTCCATACATGGCTACACTCCATACGAATAGTTTCAGAAATGACTTCCTGACACTTAAATCAATACTCGATGTTAACAAATTTCTCTTCTTCAGAAACGCTTTTCTTGCCATTGCCATCCTACATTTTATATCCTCTCTACTTCGACCATCATCAGTTATTTTGCTCCCCAAATAGCAAAACTCCTTTACTACTTTAAGTGCCTCATTTCCTAATCTAATTCCCTCAGCTTCACCCGACTTAATTAGACTACATTCCATTATCCTTGTTTTGCTTTTGTTGATGTTCATCTTATATCCTCCTTTCAAGACACTGTCCATTCCATTCAACTGCTCTTCCAAGTCCTTTGCTGTCTCTGACAAAATTACAATGTCATCGGCGAACCTCAAAGTTTTTATTTCTTCTCCATGAATTTTAATACCTACTCCGAATTTTTCTTTTGTTTCCTTTACTGCTTGCTCAATATACAGATTGAACAACATCGGGGAGAGGCTACAACCCTGTCTTACTCCCTTCCCAACCACTGCTTCCCTTTCATGTCCCTCGACTCTTATAACTGCCATCTGGTTTCTGTACAAATTGTAAATAGCCTTTCGCTCCCTGTATTTTACCCCTGCCACCTTTAGAATTTGAAAGAGAGTATTCCAGTCAACATTGTCAAAAGCTTTCTCTAAGCCTACAAATGCTAGAAACGTAGGTTTGCCTTTCCTTAATCTTTCTTCTAAGATAGGAGAGTGTTGGGATAGGAGTGTTGGGATAGGAGAGTGCTATATTGGTGACCATGGCTGTGCCAGAGATTTGTTTATATACCTTCCCTTCAAATGAGAAGTAGTTGTGGGTTAGGATAAAGTTAGTAACGTGTATGAGGAATGAGGCAGTGTTCGATAGCAGTAAGATTATGGGCATAAGGGATGTTGGTGTATAGGGAGGTGGTGTCAACAGTGACGAATAGGGATCCAGGAGGTAAAGGGATGGGGATGGTGGAGAGTTGGTGAAAGAAATGGTTGATATCTTTGATGTGGGAGGCTAGGCTACAGACAACTGGTTGGAGATGTTGGTCAGTAAGCACTGAAACTGTTTCAGTGACGGCACAATAACCAGCCACTATGGGGTGTCCAAAATTGTTGGGTTTGTGGATTTTGGGGAGCATATAGAAGATGGGTGTGTAGGGTGTAATAGGGGTGAGGAGGGAAATGGATTTAGGGGACATTTTCTGGGAAGGGGCTAAGGCTTTAAGCAGGGACTGGAGTTTGTGTTGGACTTCTGGCAGAGTTTGTAGGTGTAGTAGTCAGATAATTGGCTGAGGCCTTCTGCCAGATAGTCCCAGCGATTCATAACATCAGTGGTGGAACCTTCTTCTGCAGGTACTGGAAGAGGCAGTGTTCAATGTTGGAGTTAGGGTGGTTTTGGTTGGAGAGATTGGCAGCTAAGAAGTGCTTTCATTGCAGGGATTGAGAGGAGGAAAGTAGGTCTTTGACAAGTCCAGCATGGTTAAATTTGGGTGTAAATCTGAAGCCGAGGCCTTTGGAGAGGACAAATGTCTGTGGAGCCGAGGGAGGTTTTGGCTCTTGGATTTGGTGGAGAGTTGGTAGGTAGGGAATTTTTGGGGATGTGGCAATTAAAAATGTCAAGGCAGGGTTTAACTGCTATGAGGGATGGATGAGGAGGAATATTGTGGGTACAATAGGTATTGTATAGTGACAGTAGTAGGGTGTCGGCGGGTTGGATACGTTATGGAGGTGGTGTCTGGAATACTCCTCCAGGTGCCGAAGAGCAAGGAATTCAGTTTCAGAAGTGTGGTATATCGAGTAGGGATTGCAGAAGAGTAGTATCTTGTCAAGGGAGCTGAGGTGGTTCTGGGATGCCTGTGCCATGGAGATGTGTTTTTGCAGTACCAGGTTTGTGAGGGCCAGGGAATGGCAAAATTTGAAAAGGTGTTGGTCATTGTGAAAGGAGGGGTGTGATCCAGATGAAGTGGTTTAGGCAGCATTTGAGAACCAGGATGTGGGACTGGTTTTAGCCAGGGAAAAGGATACTTGCTTGGTATGCTGTGAATCCCATCAAGGCCTTCACAGACAGGCAAGATCCCACCAACCTAAACAGAAAACAAATCTCCCATGCCATTCCCCTCACATCCCAAATCGTCCCACCAACCCCAAGGACCACCCACAAAGGAGTGTCCCCATCATTACCCAGTACTTCCCCAGACTGGAAGAGCTAAACCACATCCTTCACCAGGGCTTTGATCATCTATCATCATGCCCTGAAATGAGGGGCATCCTACCTGAGATACATTCCACCCCTCATAATGTGGTGTTCTATCATCCACCCAGCCTCCATAATATTGTAGTCCATCCCTGTGCCACTTGCAACCCCAACCCCTTGCCACAAGGGTCATATCCATCATATCCCTGTGGAAGACCCTGGTACAAAACCTGCCCAATCCACCCACCCAGCACTTCCTATTCCAGTCCCATCACAGGTTTATCCTACCCCATCAGGGGCCGGGCCTTCTGTGAAAGCAACCATGTCATTTACCAGCTCTGCTGCAATCATTACGCAGCTTTTTAAATTGGTATGACTACCAACCACCTGTCAACCAGCATGAACAGCCACCACTGAACTGTGGCCAAGAGCAAAGTAGACCACCGTGTGGCACAACATGCAGCAGAGCACAACACACTTGATTTCAATGGCTGCTTCACTACCAAAGTCATCTGGATCCTTCCCACCACCACCAGCTTTTCTGAACTGTGCAGATGGGACTTATCTTTACAACACATTCTCTGTTCCCATAATTATTCCCATCTCAACCTACAGTAACACACTGTCGCCACATCCTCCACCCAACAGTTTCCACCCTGTCTGTGCTATCATCTCCTCCCCATTCTCATCTCCCACCCTGTTTATTTGCAGCCCTCTGCCAATGGATTTGCCCATCTTTCCCCACTCCTCTCCTTTCTTCCACACCTCCCTGCCCCACATCATCCTGACACCACACCTGTTGGCAGTTTAGTCCCTGCACACTCCAGTAGAATGCATTCATCTCTCTCCCCACCCACACACTACTATCCCTTCCCCTTCTCCACCTCCTCCAGAGTGCTGCTTGCATCCAACATGATAGTTGCATTCCGGTCCGAGATGCGGGAGTCGCGATCTCGTGTGTGTGTGTGTGTGTGTGTGTGTGTGTGTGTGTGTGTGTGTGTGTGTGTGGGGGGGGGGGGGGGGGGGGGGGTCTTTTTTTTTAACTTATGTGTCTTCTTTACAGTAAGTAGCAATCTGTCTTTTCCTACATTGTTGTGCTGTAAGAGTGTTGCTCTTTAATCTGATAATATTTACTGAACTGCACAGTTCTTCCTGTACATAGTTGAACTATTTAGAAAGATCTAAAGAAAGCAATGGGAAGGGTGGTGGGTGGAGAACAGACTCTGCTCCTGTGTGAAAGATTTTATTCTAAGTGATTTCTTGGAACTGATTGCCACATAGTAAACACTTACTACAGGGCGATACAGTCCTCCAAAATGTGGTTGGGAGTAGTGACCCAATTACACAGTTTGTTGTTTCTAAAGCTCTTCTGTAGGAAATCTCATATGTGCAGGATATAGTTCCATAATCCCTATCCAGAGTATTTGATTTCCTCAGTAGGTACCACCAGTAACTTTTTTGCCCTCCACTGCTTCAGTGGTAAGAACCTGAAGGTCTGTTGACAGGGATGATATGTAGTATATCCAGTTGTTGCACCCCCCCCCCCCCCCTTTGTGCGTACTACAGATGAGCTAAGTAATGTATGTCAGCCACTCTCTATGATCTTCAGCTCTGCCTTCAGCAGAAGAGAGGAATATGGTGATGGGCTAGCAATATTTGCAGCAAGAGATAATAACTATAAGGTAATAGATGTAAGTACTTTCACCATGGAGGGTATAATCAAGTTATTAGCAGTTAACTAAAAGTGGGGAAAAAGAACTTAATTATTACAGCTCTTTACAGACCTCCATGTGGCAACCTAGATTTTTTTTAAGTTCATGATGGCCTACTTGTTTAACATGCACAGTAAACAACGTAAAAAAAATGGCTGGGTTGACATAAGACTAATAACTTTCCTGAGAAGTGAGTCCACTAGAAGGGTCAATCCCAGCATATACTGCATTTACATCATCATAACACATCTCACATTGCATACAGTGTATCAGCTGTGAAGTGTGCCATTTCTGATCACAAAGCTGATAATCTTTGTCAACAGCAAAAAGAAACAGTATATGACAAAAAGAACCACCCATGATGACAGTGTTGAAAATCTCAACAGTGTGCTAAAAAGCCTAAAAAGGTATGAAAAAAAAACATTACTTTCAGTGAATATGCATCAAAATTTTATTATTGTTTTCATGTCTCATGTCAATAAATTATCTTGCCAGTAAATGACTTTGAAAAACGCAGTTAAATAACTGGATAAATCATGAAGTGAAAACAGCAAGAGAATGGCAATAATCAAAGACTGAAGGTAGAATTTAAGAACTATCATATTTACTTCAAAGATATGCTGCTAGAAAGTAGAAGTAAATACATAGCCACAATGTTAAGAAACTTAAGTAACATTGGCACAGCTGGCTAGAAAGTTATAAATAGCTCTAGGGATTGTAAGGACAAATTGGCTACTGATCTCATCATAGGGAATATTATAGATTGCTGTTATTGGATCAAAAATGTTTCTAACGAGTGCTTTTCTTCTGTTGGGATATTCATCAGTAGCCATTTCAACACACTCCATAGATGTAAGAGTGTTACAGTTAAATATAGCATATATTTCATGCCAACTAACAATAGTAAAGTAAAAGACATAATAAAGTCACTAAAAATTTCAAAACAGGTCATCTATCAGCACCTTAAAAAAGTTGCATAGACAACATGCCTAATGCCATGGCCACAGCAATAAATTCTGTAAGTGCACCAGGTAGTGCCCCAAGACAATGCAAAGATAGCACAAGTAATCCTGATTTACAAGAGAGGTGGTGATCTATAATTGAAAACTATCAACCTATCTCAATTTTAACTGCATTTTCTAAGGTAATTTAGAAAGTTATTTACACTAGACTAATCACATTCCTGCAGTAACAGAATTTAATATTTAAAAATCAGAATGGCTTTATGGGAAAAAAAATCAACTTCACTAGCCGCAGCACAAGTAATAGATGAAAATAGATGAAATAATAACTGTCATAGAGAACAAGGAGCATGTTACTGGAGTTTTCCTTGATCTTGAAAAAACTTTTGACTGTGTCAGCATTGTCATATTACTTGACAAGCTGTGGAATCTTCAGAGTGCTAAAAGGAAATGGATATGGGTTAATAAAATTGTATATTGCAACAGGGCACAACTTGTGTTAGTTAAAACAAACAGTGGGTCTTTCAAATCCAAAATTACTGACATCAAATATGGAATGCCTCAAGAACCTGTGTTGGGACACCTTCTTTTCTTGATTTATATTAATGTTATAAAGTAATGTTTTCCTTACTCAAAAAAAAAAAAAAAAAAAAAAAAAAAAAAAAAAAGGGTATGTAGACGATACATCAATTGTGTGAAAACACAAAGCCTAGGGTAGTCTGGAGGTGCTATACAGCAGTGTTACCAATGAAATATTAAAGTGTTTCAATGAATCCCATTTAACTGTAAGTGCTTCAGATACTGCAATAATGGAATTTAATACAAGGAAACAAATAGAATTTAGTATGAAATTATCCATAGAAAATGACATTGTAAAAAAGGAAAACTGGACAAAATTCCTGAGAATCATAATCCAAGACAACGTCAAGTGTGACAGGCATAATGTAGATTCCTTAGCCTGTAAACTGTATAAAAACATGTTTGCTGTAAATTTGATAACCAAATGTTGTTAAGACATATATGTGCAAAAAAAACTGCTTATCAGTTGTTATTCTCATCAAATTTAAACTATGTGGTAGAAATATGGATTGAATAACACAAAGCAGTTTAATCACATTAGTAACATTGTAGAAAAGAAAGCCATCACAATTATTTGTAGTGCCAAATCTAGAGAATCATGTTGTATCCCGTTTCCAAAATTAGGAGTGCTTTTCCATTATAGGTGTATATATGTAGTAAAAGTAATACTGCTCATGAGAACAATAAATATACTCCAGCATAAAAGTCAAAAATTAAGATACTGTATAAATAATCCAAGAACAGCATTATACTGTATGAAACAAATTCCCCATGCTGGGCTGAAGCTTGCCAATGCCATGCCAAAATGTCTCGCAGCCCTCCCTAATAACAAATTAAAACACCTACTAAGTTCTTAATTGATATCATAATCAGTTTTATTCCCTAGAGCAGTTCCTTACCTATGTTGGGCTCATAGTTTCAGGTAATTCACAATTGATCTAACAATCATTAACATATTTTGTAACTCTGTTATTTGTGTATTAACAAATGTAAAATGCATTAGTGTTAAACACAACTGTTTTTAGGTCATAGTTTGTAAACTGATATATTCAGAAGAATTATCTGTGCATGTCCTGAAACTTTATTATTTATTTGGATTGTATTTGATGTTGAGTAATTATTATTTTTATTGTTATTATTATTATTATTATTATTATTATTATTATTATTATTTCTTTCTTGTCTCAGACATTATGTCTGGTTAAAAATGGAAGGTGACGCGGACCTTGATCAAGCGTGACTTCCTTTTAACTGTACGGTATATGTTACATTGCATTTAGGAACTTTCGGGTAATTGAACAAGTGTCAATAATTACAGATCTCTGTAGTTGTATATATAAGTTTGGATGTAGCTGTATTGCATTGATGTACTGGTGGATATTGCGTGGTATGACTCCTGTAGTTGAAAGTATAATTGGTATAATGTCAACTTTATCCTGATGCCACATGTCCTTGACTTCCTCAGCCAGTTGGGTGTATTTTTCAATTTTTTCTCCTGTTTTCTTTTGTATATTTGTTGTATTGGGTATGGATATTTCGATTAGTTGTGTTAATTTCTTCTTTTTCTTGGCGAGTATGATGTCAGGTTTGTTATGTGGTGTTGTTTTATCTGTTATAATGGTTCTGTTCCAGTATAATTTGTATTCATCGTTCTCCAGTACATTTTGTGGTACATACTTGTATGTGGGAACATGTTGTTTTATAAGTTTATGTTGTAAGGCAAGCTGTTGATGTATTATTTTTGCTACATTGTCATGTCTTCTGAGGTATTCTGTATTTGCTAGTATTGTACACCCACTTGTGATGTGATCTACTGTTTCTATTTGTTGTTTGCAAAGTCTGCATTTATCTGTTGTGGTATTGGGATCTTTAATAATATGTTTGCTGTAATATCTGGTGTTTATTGTTTGATACTGTATTGCAATCATGAATCCTTCCGTCTCACTGTAATATTGCCTTTTCTTAGCCATGTGTTGGATGTGTCTTGATCGATGTGTGGTTGTGTTAGATGATACGGGTGCTTGCCATGCAGTGTTTTCTTTTTCCAATTTATTTTCTTCGTATCTGTTGATGTTATGTGATCCAAAGGGTTGTAGAAGTGGTTATGAATTTGCAGTGGTGTAGCCGATGTATTTATATGAGTGATTGCTTTGTGTATTTTGCTAGTTTCTGCTCGTTCTATAAAGAATTTTCTTAAATCGTCTACCTGTCCATAATGTAGTGTCTGTGTATGTGCGGATGGATGTGTGTGTGTGTGTGTGTGTGTGTGTGTGTGTGTGTGTGTGTGTGTGTGTGTGTGTGAGGGGGGGGGGGGGGGGGGGGCGCGTGCGCTCGCGAGTGTATACCTGTCCTTTTTTCCCCCTAAGGTAAGTCTTTCCGCTCCCAGGATTGGAATGACTCCTTACCCTCTCCCTTAAAACCCACATCCTTTCGTCTTTCCCCTCTCCTTCCCTCTTTCCTGATGAGGCAACAGTTGCAAAAGCTTGAATTTTGTGTGTGGTATGTTTGTGTTTGTTTGTGTGTCTATCGACCTGCCAGCACTTTCGTTCGGTAAGTCACATCATCTGTGTTTTTAGATATGTCCATAATGTAGGTTTTTTATGTCGATAAATCCCCTTCCTCCTTCCTTTCTGCTAAATGTGAATCTTTCAGTTGCTGAATCTATGTGATGTATTCTATATTTGTGGCATTGTGATCGTGTAAGTGTATTGGGTGTTTCTAGGTCTGTGTTACTCCATTTCACTACTCCAAATGAGTAGGTCAATATTGGTATAGCATAAGTATTTATAGCTTTTGTCTTGTTTCTTGCTGTCAATTCTGTTTTCAGTATTTTTGTTAGTCTTTGTCTATATTTTTCTTTTAGTTCTTCTTTAATATTTGTATTATCTATTCCTATTTTTTGTCTGTATCCTAGATATTTATAGGCATCTGTTTTTTCCATCGCTTCTATGCAGTCGCTGTGGTTATCCAATATGTAATCTTCTTGTTTAGTGTGTTTTCCATCGACTATGCTATTTTTCTTACATTTGTGTGTTCCAAAAGCCATATTTATATCATTGCTGAATACTTCTGTTATCTTTAATAATTGGTTGAGTTGTTGTTTTGTTGCTGCCAGTAGTTTTAGATCATCCATGTATAGCAGATGTGTGATTTTGTGTGGGTATGTTCCAGTAATATTGTATCCATAATTTGTATTATTTAGCATGTTGGATAGTGGGTTCAGAGCAAGACAGAACCAGAAAGGACTTAATGAGTCTCCTTGGTACATTCCACGCTTAATCTGTATTGGCTGTGATGTGATATTATTTGAATTTGTTTGGATATTAAGTCTGGTTTTCCAATTTTTCATTACTATGTTTAGGAACTGTATCAATTTAGGATCTACTTTGTATATTTCCAATATCTGTAGTAACCATCAGTGGGGTACACTATCAAAAGCTTTTTGGTAATCAATGTATGCATAGTGTAGCGACCTTTGTTTAGTTTTACCTTGATGTGTCACCTCTGCATCTGTTGTCAGTTGCTCTTTACATCCTTGTGCTCCTTTGCAACAGCCTTTTTGTTCTTCATTTATAATTTGGTTCTGTGTTGTATGTGTCATTAATTTCTGTGTAATGACTGAAGTGAATATTTTGTATATTGTTGGTAGGCATGTTATGGGGCGATATTTAGCTGGGTTTGCTGTGTCTGCTTGATATTTAGGTTTGAGATAAGTTATTCCATGTGTAAGTGTATCAGGGAATGTGTATGGGTCTGCAATGTAACTGTTAAATAATTTAGTTAGATGTGAATGTGTTGAGGTGAATTTCTTTAGCCAGAAATTTGCTATTTTATCTTTTCCAGGGGCTTTCCAATTGTGAGTAGAATTAATTGCTTGGGTGACTTCATGTTGCAAAATTATCACTTCAGGCATTTGTGGTATCATCTTGTATGTATCTGTTTCTGCTTGTATCCACCGTGCATGCGTGTTATGTTGTACCAGGTTTGACCATATGTTGCTCCAGAAGTGTTCCATGTCTGTTATGTTTGGTGGATTGTCTATTTTAATGTGTGTGTTATCTATTGTCTGGTAAAATTTCTTTTGGTTTGTGTTGAATGTTTGGTTTTGTTTCCTTCTATTTTCACTTTTTTTTGTATCTTCTAAGTCATTTGGCCAATGCTTGTAATTTCTGCTTCTTTTCATCTAATTGCTCTATCACTTCTTGTTGTGAGATTTTACCTAACCTTTTTCGTTTTTTTTCTGACATTTCATTTCTTATAAATTGTGTTAGCTGTCCGATGTCTTTTCTTAGTTTTTCTATCCTGATCTGTAGCCTGTGTTGCCATGCTGGTTTTGTGGGTTTCTTCTGTGTGTTGGTTGGTTCTGATCTCTGCCTAGGGTGTATATTTAGTGTAGTGAGTGCTCCTATATAAACCAGTAGTTGTAACTCTTCCATAGTTGTGTTTTCATTTATTTTGTTGTGTATGATTGTGTTGATAGTTTTTATTGTTGTTTCGACTTGTGGGTTATTTGGCGGTCTATGCAAGAATGGTCTAATGTCTGTATTTGTGTCTTTGTATTCTATATATGTCAGCTGAAATTTTTCTTCTATATCTAACATGTGTGTCACTTCGTGTTCTATTTGTGCTTGTTCTGGTGGCTGTCTTAAGATTTCGTTTTCCTCTGATTGTTTAATTGACACGTTTTGTTCTTTGTTTGTCTTCTCTGGGATGTTTGAGTCCATTACTGTATTTTCTTCTTCTTCTTCTAATTGCACATAATTTTGTTCCAGTATTTGCTGTACTTGTTGTTTGATGTTTTCTAATTCTGACTGGGATATCCTGTTATTTTTGATTATTACACGGATCTGATCAGCTAGTCGTTGTTCTGTTAAAAATTTTAATTCTGGATATCTGGTAATAAATGTTGTATATACTTGTGATCTGTATCCAGTTGTGTTGGTTCCTAGGTTTGTTGCTTGGTAATAACGGAACATGAGGTGTCGATTAACTTCATCTGACCATCTCATCCTCTGTCTTTGTTTTCCTTCTAGGGTGGTTGCAGGAAGCATATCCTGCAAAACACCTCTATTTGGATTTGAATCATTTTCCAGTTGGCTAGCAGTGTCGTTACCATTGTGGGCGGGCATAGGGTTCAAGCGTCGTCTCCGACCATGACGGCGCTTGTCCGAGGCTTCTTTAGTTCTGTCCTGAACCAACTAATCACACTAAAAGGGGGGTTAGCCCTGTTAGTGGTTTGTTCTTTTCGTCGCCTTTTACGACTGGCAGAACATACCGGAGGCCTATTCTTTACCCGGGCCTCCACAGGGGGAGGCATTATTATTATTATTATTATTATTATTATTATTATTATTAGGTGTTAGTCATTTGGAATGAAATCTTTCTTTCAGAACCTTCATTTGGATATAGTTATGGTTCAAGCTTCCTCAAAATTTACCTTCAGGCTTTTTACCTATGAAGTTGCATTATATCTACATACAACAACAGTGCATATAGGTTATAATTACATTAAAGATGCTCACTCTAACAGTCCTGTCTTTGCAGGCTTCACCTGATGTAAGAGCTATGACATTCTCTCTCCTCCACTCTCAACTGCCTAAACCATTTCCGCTGTTATCACCTCTGTTTCTAAATATGTTTTCTTCCAGAAGAAATCCGTGACTCAAAAGTTATGTCTTCTTATAAATCTGCCTACATTGTTGAGTTTGGTTAGTGTAGAAAATCATCACAGATGAATTGAGCAATTATGTTTTGAGATTATTGAACAACTGGCTCCATGATTATATTATTTCCAAAAGAATCAGTATTGAAGCCTGTCCTTCAGACCAGAGCACAGTGTACATTATCATCTCCTCCTCCTCATCCTCCTCCTCCTTTGGCTTCTTCAAAAAGGGCAGTAAAAGGCCTTATCCTGCTAAATGCTGTAACAAAACATTGAACAGTACAGTAACAATTCTATCTGAGGCTCTTTACCAAGAATATTAAACTGGATTTAGAAAAGGATACTGGTGTAGTAACAACATTTTTACAATAACATGACTTGTATAAAAACTATGAGAATTTGGGTCTCTCAGATCTCTGCTTAATTGATCAATAGTTTGCTCCCAGGTGTTCCACTGAGTTGTTTCTTCCGTTTTATGCAGTTGATTTTGATTCCGGATGGAATACATGCAGAGAGTACACACAACAACAGAACTTGCAGCACCTGAAGAGGATAGTTGGGTCAGTCGTCAGAATATTGTACTTAAAATGGAAGAAAACAGCTTGGCCAAACACCTGGGAGAGCAATAATAAGATAATTTAGTTTCAAAACCCACACTGATTTTGTGGATTAAAAAAACTGTTGACTTAGTCAGAATGAATTATGAATAAAAATGGGTAACATTGGCTACCCACTACATCTCATAAATTCAATCAAAAGTTTATTTTGTCACACAAATAATAATAATAATAATAATAATAAATACAAGAGAATAATTAATGGCGTGTGACGAGAGCCTCCCGTCGGGTAGACCGCTCGCCTGGTGCAAGTCTTTCAATTTGACGCCACTTCGGCGAATTGCGCATCGATGGGGATGAAATGATGATGATTAGGACAGCACAACACCCAGTCCCGGAGCGGAGAAAATCTCTGACCCAGCCGAGAATCCAACCAAGGCCGTTAGGATTGACAGTCTGTTGCGTTGACCACTCGGCTAACGGGAGCAGACAATACAAGAGAGAAAGGAAAAGATAAGATAAAAAAAACAATTAAAATGTGCAACAGGTGTATGTTAATCATCCACACTTTTTAACACTGATGCTCATAATGTCCTTAAAATCTAAGCCCTACAGCAGCTAAAGGAAAAATGTCCAGAATAGTCTAATATCATTATAAAATATAATCCATAGCCAAAATAAACTAACTCAATATCTCAACAGTATTGTGAAAAGGATAGATTACTACTCACTGTATAGAGATGATGTTGAGGCATGGACAGGCACAACAAAAGAACTGCTATATATTTGAGGTTTTGGCCAGAAGGCTTTCTTCTAAAATAGGGAAACACACACACACACACACACACACACACACACACACACACACACACACACACACACACACACATAGTCTACTTCCTCCGGCCACTGAGGCTGGACTGCAGGCAACTATGCCTGATAGAAGAAGCAATCCATGGGTGGTGAGGGTAAAGAGGAGGCTGGGGCAGGTCAGGGGAGTGATAGCAGGGAGGGGAGTGTATAGTGCTTATGGTAGCATGCTGGGACGTGTTGGGGACAGAGTAGGGCTGGTAGGGGCAGTTAGGATGTTTGGAGGAGGGGGGGCTGAAAAAGGAGAGAAATGGGGGGCCTTTTGGCCAAAAGCTCTAATGTATAGCAGTGTTTTGTTGTGCCTGTCTACAACTTAATGTATCCTATGTGCAGTGAGTAGCAATCTAGCCTTTTCTTAATACTGTCATTATTCCATCCTGGAGTTTCCTGTTTAACTTAAAATGTCACTACATAAGATGAAAGTTGGGGCCTTTTAAGATAATTTACTATGATGAAAATAGTAATTAAAATAATGAATTGATCAGATTTCACATTTTAAATAAGTGGACTGTGTGAATGATAGCAAATTCATAATATCATGCTGCACATATTTGAAGGAGTATTTGGAATAACGAACAGAACAATTTAATACAAAACCCAGAAGGATTAAAAACTCAAGCTGTGTATAACCATGGTGATATCATTAATGCCCCATGGAATCATGATGTGGACACACACAAAAGAAAAGATAGGAGCAAAACGTATGGGGCAGAATGGAGATTTTTGAGGGGAGTGAATGGTTGCGCAGGAAGAGATTTAATTAGAAATGAAAATGTTTCAGTTGAATGCATATACTATTAACTAGGGAAATAATTGAATACAGAGATAAATGAAAACACCTTGTATCCTATAAAATTCTGAGTTAGAGCTCCAAAGAAATGAGAGATGTATGTTGACAAATGAAATGTTGAACAAACACTTTTTGAAGATGGGACAGGCAGATGCCTAATCTCAATATGCAGACTACAACAATAATGTAATATATTAAGATGGTACTTTGTTTGCACATTATAAGTTTCAGTAAGTTAGTATCATCAGAATAATTACTCATCTGAGCACTACTAACAGCAAGAATGAAGTTGTGTGTCCTATTGCTTGAAATAAATGAGAGATTTACAACTAACACTACCATCTTACAGTAATGTTGCATTTTGTTTAACTTTACTACCTTCTGAATTAGGTGAAAAGTTCTGCATTGACAACTTCTAAATCTGTTTGTTGGGTGTACTTCATCATATGAGAAAGTTTAAGTAAAATATGTAAATCCTTCAGTATTTTAGTACAAAGAGCTCTGTGATAACTTTTGTTGAAGCAATGTTCAGAGTACTACTGTGGGGAAACTTTCTTAAACATGAGATAGCAAATTCATAATATTTAATGCTCTGATATTTGTGACAATACACTGAAAAACATATTGTGACTATAACAAAAAATCAAATTTTAATTTATTAATTTGAAGGTTGCTCATTACTGCCTCCTTATAGTTCTCTTACTTCATTTTTTTTATATATATATATATATATATATATATATATATATATATATATATATATAAAAAATTACCATACCACTTTATTTCATTGTCGTAATTACCACTTGATCTTCCTTCCACCATTGTTTTTCTGCCTCAATACAACTTGGTACTTTTCTGCTCCTATGCAACTCGGTACTTTTCCCATCCCTGTAATTCTGAGGTTCTTACGTATTTGCTGTACATACACCTTATCACAAGATCTAACATTTTCATGATCATTATTACCATCAAATCTCAAATATTTTTTCCTTCTTTACCTGTTTTATAGTTACACAGAAGGATATCATTATAATAGTCCATTAAAACTTAAATTTTTAATCATTATTACATGGTTCATCTGAAGTAGTGGCTGTTATTATCTGTGACTACAGGCATTTGCACACTTGTATCTGTCATCTGCATTAAGCACAAAGTTTATAAGAAAGCAAGCTTGTGGTGAACAAAGTTTCTGTTTGTGGACTGGTGGAAAGTGCAAAGGAACATTATTAGATGGCTATATGTGAAATTTATTTTGGAATGAGGTATGCAAATGGATCTATGTGTATATTTAGATCTCATTCTAATTATTATATTTTTTAATGAACAGGAGTTGCAGTTGAAGTTAATTATGTTCTGTCATTCACTGAAATCAATTGTATTCAATGGCATCACATTAAGATTATGTTGAAATATTAATTTAAGAAAAAAATAAGAATTTCATTAATGCAATAAATAATAAATGCCAAGTTGTAACAATATTACACCACTAATGAGGTACTCAATAATTCTTCTAATTTTTGATGTTACAGGGTTTCCTCATTGCTTTCACTTCAGAATTTTTACCCAAATTATTGTATCAGTACGAGTATGATTGGGATCTGACTGGATATGTGAATTTCACATTGGCATATGCTCCAAAGGGGAATACAACTGAACAGTGCCGTTATCGTGGATTCAGAGATGAGACTGGTAGTCACACACCATTTTTTTGGAGACTGCTTGCTGTGCGCTTTGCCTTTGTCATCATTTTTGAGGTATTTCACCCATGCTTTGTGTTATCTTCAGTTCCATCTCTTTATTTATAACAGTAGTCATATGTTGTTCTCAGACAATTACTATTCTCATTAGAATTGTGTCATCAGTTGGCAGGGGGAAGTTCCAGCCACCATACCTTCAGAGATTGTATGTTGAACTGCTGCTTCAGTATTGTGCTATGTTACTGAAACTAAATGTTTACTCTAATAATGCTAACTCTCTATAAACTATCATCAGAAACTATTCCAGTCCTTAATGAACAGTTTTAAAGTATTAAGCTTTTTAAAAATAACAATTATCATTGCATATAAAAATCTTAAATCTGACTTTTTGTCAGAGCGTGTTGATACATTCTATCCAGAGTTAGTGAAGTCTGTCTCTAACCTCATCCTCACAATAACATTCCCAAAAGAATCAGAGATGGTACTGGCAGCTGTTTACAACATTTTAGAGGACAATAACTTTAGATATTATGATACGTGAATGGTAGTAACTGATAAGTCTCACCACCGTGGCCAAACCAACCTAATTAAAAATGAAATATTATATTTGTTTATTGAGGATAAAAGTCACTGTAACATAAACAATGACTGGGCCCAAATCTTTTGACAGAATTTATGTAAAAAATACTGGAAAGATGTACATGAAGTTATTCAGCATCAATGTGACTCTCGCAAAGTCAATGTCTGGTGCAGTTTGATGGAAGATGGTGTGATTGGTCCTTTAATTTTTGTAGAAAAGACAATAAACGGGGCTGTTTACTGTGACAAACTGACAAGAGTACATCTTTCCCCAAATGGACAATATTGAGGTGAAAAAGGGGCTTGTGTTTTTCCAACAAGACGGCCCCCCACCTCATTACAGTAACCATATGTGTGCAGCTCTTGACACTCACTTTCCAGGAAGGTGGATAGGCAGAGCTGGCCCAATACCTTGGTCACCACGAATCCCAGAATTAACCCCACTGGACTTTTTCTTTTGGGGTCACATAAAAAATGTTGCGTACAGTGAAAAGATCAGAGACATCAATCATTTATGGGAAAGAATTGTTGCGGCATTTGGAACAGTTACAACTGAAATGATGGTGAATATGTGACGAGAAGTGGAATTTCATCTCGATGTGTGCAAGGCAACAAATATATCCCATGTTGAACATTAAACAAAGCCTGAAGGAATTCTCTTTCATAATATGTACTCATTGATGTAATTTTTCATTAATTTCCCCATTAAATTTATACTTAAGACTAAGTTCTTTTTCAAACACCCGTATATACAAAATGTACAGAACAAATTTAATCTGTATCGAGAATATGGACAGATTATCAAAGTGGTACAGAATCCATGTTAGAGTACTACAAGGATGTTGGTAGTCACCATTCTTGTTCATTATTTGTATGGATAAAATTGTCTGACAGTAAAGACAAATGCCAGTTGGCTTCATTCGAATGAATAGGAACCCTAGTTGGGTGCTTTACTTTTTGCTGATGATTTGCCTCTTATAGTATCTTCAGAGAATGACCTGCAGTGTTTTGGACACAATTTACAGATTATATCTGAGGTATATAGCAAGGGCATGAACACCAAAAAAGCAAAAATTGTGGCCTTCTATGCAAAATACCCAGTACAAAATAAGATCAATTTCAAAAATAGAATTCTGGAAAGAGTGAACACTTCCATTTATTTACACTACAAACTGTCCTTTCTGGAAGAAACAGACCTAACAGAAAAAACTGCCAGGTATACAAAACAAAGGGAGTTGTTAATGATGTAATGAAGCCTTCCCTAGCCCAAAGCACACCAGAATATGCCTTTATAAGACCTTAGCGAGAGCTGTGCTGTGGTGCGCTGGACAGCAGAGCGCAGACAATAAAAGCAAAAGATGGGAAAAGACTAACAATCTATGAAATGAATTTCTTCAAGAGAACAGCTTTCATACTAAATGGGATCACAAAAGAAATGAAAATGTGTTGAAGGAACTTAAAGTGGAACGCATGGCACATTTGGTACACAACCACCAAAACAACCATAGAAAACACCTACAGCGAATGGCCTCAGGTGGATGCCAAAACCTGTGCTATGCTACCTTACAGTGCAAGATGAAAAAATGGCCAAAGATCTTCTGAACGAGGCCATAACAGGCCAAGAGGCCCAATGAGCAAGTGAAACTTGACATGTGGAATTAGAAGTGGCATGTCTCTTCTGTCAGAGTATATGTTGAAATCGTGTCACAAATTATCATTATATACAGAGTACCACAACATTTATTTGTAACAAATATGTAGACATGAGTGATAACTGCAGTGATTACATTTCCAGAAAGAAGAACTCTTAAAACTTAGCAAATTGACATGTTCTACAAGCCACTTGGGCTGGAAGCAGTTTGAGCACAACAGAACAGGTAATAGTGTATGATGTGTGCCATTTCAAGTTCCTTAAACATATTTTCATTTATTTTGTTATCTCATCTGGTGTAAGAAACTGGTCCTCCCCCTTCCCCCTCCCCTTCACCCCAAGAATTTCATTTTAAGTGCTCCAATCAGAGACACTGGGCAGACTAGTTTGTAAAGATAATTGTCTGAAAGTCAATAACACCATTTTTATCAATTTGTTTTTAATTGTTGGCAGAGATATTGTATAAGAAATTACTCTAGTGAGTATTCCACATAAACTATTATTGATTAATCATAAATAATAAATCCACATAATTTATTGATATAGTCCAATAATTATTTAAAATTTCCTTAAGAATTGGATTATGATTTAGCTAATAAAGGCTTTAAATAACAAGAAGTACTTATTGTGCATAAAATTTATTGTTAATTACTGGAATTGTCCTTCTTCCACAAAATCCAAACTACACTTTGATTCAGAAAAATTCCCATATCCTGCAACACATGATTAATTTATTCACACTAAAAGTAAATGTTTGCACTGAACATAATCTCAAGAGGAGTGCAATTTTTATCCCATTATTTAGCTTATGAACCATGCAGGTAACAGTTTTATTGTTTGTAGTTACAGCCATGCCAAAACTTGAGTCATCTGTAGAACACATTTAAAGAATACCCTACAATTTTTCAGGGGCACACAAATACCAAGTTAATAAAACCTGGAAACTGCATGTCTCCAGGCACCAGTTCTAACTGCTGCATCACAGTGGACAATGCACAGGTCCCTGTTCCAGCAGTATCACAACTACTTGTGCATGCATTTGATCATGCCCATAATCATGCAAATAAGCAAATTTGGTCTTGTATGGAGCCACACAATCAATTGTTCCTATGCGTCATTTAGGACCGTAACAGGAAGGGTCAACTGTTTAAAGTGTATTGTTGAATCTTCTTCTTGAATTGTAAGGTCATTTCTAAAGATATTTTTTCTTTATTATCAAAGCATATAATTGTGACCATGGCCAAGCTGTAAAAGAGTCAGAATTATAGCATAAAAAAGCGCACATGCCTATACATGCGCACACACACACACACACACACACACACAGAAAGAGAGAGAGAGAGAGAGAGAGAGAGAGAGAGAGAGAGAGAGAGAGAGATCAGAAACTTTTTGTTGAATTTCCACATGGTTGTACATCCAAAATGTTTAAATTTACTTCTGTGTGAAGATTCATAGCTTCCAGCACATTTGAAAGGAAGCCACTACAAAAAATTATATTGTTGCTTTGTCTGTGGCAGCTGACAACCATTCTGCAATTCGGTACCACAATTGCTTAAAATCTGATGGTTTCAGTGCCATATCATTTGTTATCCCTCTGCTATGAACTCACTCTCTCTCACCATATAGCTCTGTTACTTTAGCAGAAATTTCTGACATATGTAATATAATAAAAAATAAAGTGGAATGTAGCTACTGTCTTCAGATGAAGATGTATGAGGAAACGTCACAGATTTCCTCATCTAGCTAACATCACACAAGAAGATGAACAACATTTTATTCCCAAAACATTTCTGAGATTGTGTTCTAATTTGAAACATTAGGATAGTTTGATTTAATAGACTGCACTTTGGAGATCTGTGACTCGCAGTTGTACAGCATAAGACAGTGTGAGTGAGAGTGAAATCTGTAGCGCACTCTATTTTTGGAACTACTTAAGAGAAAGTACATAATTTGGTAGTGCCTTTCTATTAAATTAGCATGTTAATTTGACTATTAATTTTGTGCAGAATTTAAACTGTTCAGTACCACTTCACTCTAAGGCTGTGTTACTGATTCAGCAGTTTAAGTTTCATGAACAACACCACGTTTTAATAAGATATTAATACTAAAGGAATTTTATCTGTGCTTTCAGCATGTTGTCTTTGGAATCTGCCGACTGATTGACATTTTGGTACCTGATATACCAGAAAGTCTTGAACTGAAGATAAAGAGGGAACGTTATTTAGCAAAGCAGGCACTTCAGGACTCTGAAACAATCCTCAAGGTTTAGTGCAGTAATTTTGTTTTTAATTTATTCTTATGTATAGCAGTGTATGAGGAAATGCAAATCCTCTCTGCTAGTCACAAGCCATCACACACACAGGAATTAATTCTATGAAATGTAAAAATTATATGAATTAAATATTTAAAATTACTTCACAGCTTGTAATACCTAAAAGGCAATAACTGATGCAAATTTGCACAGCAAAAATCGCTTTCTTTCACTGTCTTCCTTTCTCTAACTCTAATCTAAAACTATTTTAACAGTCCTCCTCTATTCCTTTTGACTATTCTCACCCCCATCCCTCCATGCAGTCCTTCTCAAAGATCGTTTCTAACTCTGCCCCTTGCAGAGCCCATAGCATGTGTTGCCATTGCAAAATGCACAGTGAGATGGAGGTCCTGATGTGAGTTGCCAGTAGACAGGACAAAACCACATTAACTGTGGAATGGAACTGAAAACATTCCAGGAGTATTAAATGATACAGAAATATTATGGGTATACAAAATTAGTACATTTTGAAGTAAATTTCTTTAAGTGTCAGTATGTTTCCAGAATGAGATTTTCACTCTGCAGCAGTGTGTGTGCTGATATGAAACTTTCCTGGCAGATTAAAACTGTGTGCACGGACCAAGACTCAAACCCAGGACCTATGCCTTTCGCGGGCAAGTGCTCTACCATCTGAGCTACCCAAGCACGACTCTCACCCTGTCCCTGTCTCCCGTTTGGAAGGTAGGAGACGAGGTACTGGCAGAAGTAAAGCTGTGAGGATGGGGTGAGAGTCGTGCTTGGGTAGCTCAGATGGTAGAGCACTTGCACGCGAAAGGCAAAGGTCCCGAGTGCGAGTCTCAGTCTGGCACACAGTTTTAATCTGCCAAGAAAGTTTCATGTCAATATGTTCTCACAACAAAATAATTTTAAATAGGTAGCTAACAAGTGGAGGTCTCCGGTGATGAGATTGACTGGAGGTCTCCGGTGATGAGATTGACTTTTTGCAACCATTTTATAATGGTGTAGGTTAGGATCCTAGGTATGACAGTCTGAAGCCACTCACCATGGCAGACCCACACTTACAAGTAAATGAAAAAAAAAAAAAACAGCCTCCTGCTCTAGGCATCATAATACTGCCACATGTTTGACTAAATTCATAGTGTAATGGATAGCATACTAGACTGGTAAATCGAAGGTGGTGGATTCAAATCCTTCAGTTTTTTATTTTTATCAGAATGACTTCCACCATTAATTTTCTTCAATTACTGTATTTGGTTCTGATGTAATGATTTAAATTTTCTAATTCTTTGCCAATTCATTTTAACCATTGTATTAACTTTTTTATTCTATGAGGTTTCGAGATTGCAGACAGATCATACAGACTTCTTGCCACAATATTCTGGGTGCCAACTGTCTAGCCATCTTCAGGTGAGTGTCTGCCACTGGATACTGTTAGTTCACAATATTGGCTTTATAGAAAATATTGGCATGGAAACGTACATTGGCAGCCATCACTCGAGCATCCTCTATCGAAACCCATGCCCTCAGCAAATACTGTTATATCTGTGGCATGCAGGTGCATGCATAAAGGTGATACTACACATTCACCCACTGTCAGATTATGCGCTCACATCATTAGAGGCAAACATCAGATGTTGCCAGATGTTTAATTATGAATAAAATATTTTCTCTCAGAGGAAATTAGAGAGGTCACCGGGTCCCAAGCCTCGTCCAGTTGAAAGCTGCCATCATGATTTATAAGATTTCGTGATAGATGTATTTCCACAAACTATTTAATTACTGAATCTGAAAAAGATCTCACCAGGCCATAATTTTTGTAGCAGAATAATCCATAGTGTCCCTAGGTAATACAGTGTTTAGCTGTGTCCAGCTTACTGGGCTACAAAAGGCAAGTGTGGTGCTCATGTTCAACGCACCTTCCATGTGCTGTGCGTATTGTCTGACATATGTACACTTTGCCACACTCACAAGGGTTTTTGTTAATCTGGCCTTCTGCAGACCCAGATTGTCTTTTACCTAACCAAGAAAGACACTAATCTTCACCGGTGGCCAAAAGATTACTCTAAGCTGATATTTCCTTAGGATCCCACCTACTTTCGATGAAAGGTTGCTGACTTACAGAAGGAAAGTCCTGGACTTGAAGTCTCCTTCTCTTCTTGATGTGGTTGGTCACATTTCCTCCACCTTAGCGCAGTACTAATCTGATGTGGACAGTAACCATTATCTATGAACCCTGACTGTAGATGTTCTTGCTCTTTTGTAAGGCTGTCTCCATTAGAAACAACATGAGCCTGATGCACCAACGTTCTAAGGACGCTGGTAATTTGTGAAGGGTGATGGCAGCACGACGTTTGGAGATAGAGGTCCTTATGTGTGGGCTTATGGCAGACAGGATGCCCTAATGGCCCATCCTCTCCCCTAGTAACAAAGACGACCAAAAGTGGTAAGCAATTGCCCTTCTCTATTTCCATTGTAAACTGGATGTTCTTGTGGATTGAATTTAGGTGTTGCAAGATGCGTGACAGTTCTTGTTCACCATGGGGCTGCATTATAAAAGTGTCATCTATATGTCACTAGAAGACTCTCAGTTTAAGTTCTGCTAAATCAAGTGCCCTTTCCTCAATGTCTTCCATAAAAACGTTAGCTACCGGAGAGGAGAGAGGATTGCCCGTGACATCATCATCAGTCTGCTCAAGATATTTGTTGTTAAATAAAAAGTAGGTTGAGGAAAGTACATGATGGAAAAAGTGCTATTACGTTGACCATGAACTTATTGTTGATGAGTGACAAGGAGTCCATAAGAGAAACCTTAGTCAAAAGTGAGATGACATCAAAGCTCACTAATAAGTCAGTTTCACTGAGTTGAAGTGATTTCACTCTATTGATAAAGTCAGCAGAGGTGCGGACATAATGCCCACACTTCCTCACAAAAGGTCTCAGTAGAGAGATGAAATATATTGCTAAATCATAAATGGGGGCATCAATACTACCCATGATCAGCTGTAATGGAACCTCTTTTTTATGAATCTTCAGAAGACTATATAACCTGGGTGGCACAGAACTATGAGAACATGAAAAATGTCATGCATCTACAAAAGCTCCACTGCAAATGAGCAACATTTCTGCCATTGAAAGGCCCATGCTACGAAAGCTACAAGAAGCTGCTCACATGGTGGTTGTACCAGCCGATAAGGGAAACACCACTATGCTGTTTCCACGTGAGGTTTATGAACAGAAGGTTTATAGCTTGCTGAGTGAACCAATGTATCAGTAGATTGACAAAGACTCCACAGGGAAAGTGGAAAGGAAAACATCAGCACTGCTGGATTCTTCTTCTGTTCCAGAAGAAGTGGCCAAAAGATTAAGGCCTCATAGTTCTATGCCACACAGGCTATATGATCTTCCGAAGATTCATAAAAAATAGGTTCCTTTATGGCTGACAGTAATATCAATGCCCCCCGCCCATAAAATTTGGCAATACATTTCGCCTGTCTACTGCAACTTTTTGTGGGGAAGTGCATGCAACTTTGCTGACTTTATTAATAAACTGAAATCACTTCAACCCAGTCAAACTGACTTACTAGTGAGCTTCAATGTTTTCTCTCTTTCCACTAAGTTTCCTCTTAAGGACTCTTTGTCACTCATCAGCAATACGTTCAAGGCCAATATCACATCACTTTTTCATCATGTTGTTTCCTCAATGCACATTTTATTCAACAACAAATATTTTGAGCAGACTGACAGTGTTGCCTGGGCAATCCTCTCTCCTCTCCAGTAGCAAACTTTTTTTGTGGAAGATGTTGAGGAAAGGGCACTTGATTCAGCTGAGAGTCTTCTGGTGACATGTAGATGACACTTTTATAGTGTAGCCCCACGGCGAACAAGAACTGTCACGCTTCTTGCAACATCTGAACTCAATTTAAATCATCATCCAGTTTATGATGGAAATAGAGAAGAGCGGTTGCTTACCATATTTGGTCGTCCTTGTTATTAGGAGAGAGGATGGGCTCTTAGGGCATTCTATCTACCAAAGCCCACACATATGGACCTTTATCTGAAAGTGTTGAGCTGCCATCACCATTCACAAATTACCAGCATCCTTAGAACGTTGGTGCACTGGGCTCATGTTGTTTCTAATGGAGGCAGTCTTGCAAAAGAGCAAGAACATCTACAATCAGGGTTCAAAGATAATGGTTACTGTCCATATTGGATTAGTACTGTGCTAAGATGGAGGAAAAGTTATCACCCACAACATCAAGAAGATAAGGCACTGTTCAAGTCCGGGGTGTTCCTTCCGTAAGTCAGCAACTTTCCATCTGAAGTACGCAGGATCCTAAGGAAACATCAACTTAAAGTAATCTTTCAGCCACTGGTAAAGATTGGTGCCCTTCTTCGTTCAGTAAAGGATGATCTGGGTCTGTGGATGGTCAGGATTTACAAAATTCTTTGTCAGTGTGGCAAAGTGTACATAGGTCAGAAGATACACATAGTAAGTGAAAGGTGCATTGTACATGTGTGCCACACTTGCCCTTCGCAGCCCAATAAGTTGGCCATAGCTGTGCATTGTATTACCACGGGACACACTATGGATTATTCTGCCACAAAAATCTTGGCCCTGGTGAAATCTTTTTGGGATTCAGTAATTAAAGAGTTTGTGGAAAAACGTCTAGCACAAAATCTTATAAATCATGATGGCATCTTTCAACTAGAGAAGGCTTCGGACCCAGTGATCACTCTAATATCTTCTAAAAAAAAAAAAAAAAAATTTTTATTCATAATGAAACGTCTGGCAACATCCAACGTTTGTGTCCAGCAATGCAAGCACATATTCGGACAGAGGGCGGACATGTAGTATCACCTTTACGCATGCACCTGCTCACCACAGATGGGACAGCACTTGCAGAGGGTGCAGGTTTTGATAGAAGATGCTCCTGTGACTGCCACCAATGTGCTAGCATTTCCGTGCCAATTTTTTTATATAAAGCTACCACAGTGAACTAACAGTCTCCACTGGTGGACACTCATCTGAAAATGGCTGGACAGTTGACAGATTTATTTTTCGTTGAGAGATGTACAGTTTTTCAGGTGTTAGTATTCAAAAAAATGTTTAAAACACAGATTGTTCTCTCACAATAGACAAAATATAAAAGTCGGCTTTCTACATTCACATTGTTTCTTCATCAAATTCACTTATTGATATTATGAAATATTGTCTTTTCATTACCTGACTTCAATCCATATGTCACACCTTAGCATGTTTCAAAAGCCTGATGCACACATAATCCAATGAACAATTGAATGTATCATGATTATGTTTGCAAATTTAGTAATTTCATGCTTATCTTGAAGTAATTAAAGTATCCTCTTAAGTTTTTTTACAATATTTTTTCACCTGATGGTAAAAATGTATGTCACATGACAGGTGGAAGTACACTTTAGATGAATAATTTTCGCAGTGCATATAGCTTTCCCAACACATCATAGAATGAAGGCTTTCCAACACTGTTCACAAATATGTCATTGTATAATTTGTTGTCGATCTGACCACTCCATGAATCGTCTAGTACAAAGTGTCATTTTCTTTGATGTACAGTTTCATGACAGATTGCAAATATTGTCTGTACAGTTCTTGTGTTAATTTTCCTGGTTTTCAGATGACAACAGTATTTCTGTAATCTAATTCCAAACGTTTAATTTCTTTAGAAACCATAGGTCCAAATTTTTTTGCGACTTTCTACGTACATAAGAACACATGTGGCAGCTATTCTTTGACAAATGTCAAAGCATATTCCACTGTATATGAATGTGTAGTTTTCGTCAAATTTCTCTTTTGCCCCAAAACTGTTTTTGCCCCACAACTACTGTTTTTGCCCCACAACTACTGTTTTTGCCCCACAACTACTGTTTTTGCCCCACAACTACTGTTTTTGCCCCACAACTACTGTTTTTGCCCCACAACTACTGTTTTTGCCCCACAACTACTGTTTTTGCCCCACAACTACTGTTTTTGCCCCACAACTACTGTTTTTGCCCCACAACTACTGTTTTTGCCCCACAACTACTGTTTTTGCCCCACAACTACTGTTTTTGCCCCACAACTACTGTTTTTGCCCCACAACTACTGTTTTTGCCCCACAACTACTGTTTTTGCCCCACAACTACTGTTTTTGCCCCACAACTACTGTTTTTGCCCCACAACTACTGTTTTTGCCCCACAACTACTGTTTTTGCCCCACAACTACTGTTTTTGCCCCACAACTACTGTTTTTGCCCCACAACTACTGTTTTTGCCCCACAACTACTGTTTTTGCCCCACAACTACTGTTTTTGCCCCACAACTACTGTTTTTGCCCCACAACTACTGTTTTTGCCCCACAACTACTGTTTTCGCCCCAAAACACCAGTCTTCGATGATATGTTGATACATAATTGCAACCCATGTGATCAGTATTAGGAGCAAGGTTTGGATTGTAATTGCCCATTATCTGTACTATTTGTATTCTGAATTGTTCTGCTTGTTTCTACAGTTTCTTAAAGTGTTGCTACATTATTTGCATTAACGAATTTAGTCTCTTTTCTCTCTAACGTATTCTGTGTTTTATTTTAAAATTCTTTTCCCAGTTCCCAATTGCAAAGAATGAAAAGTTTTCTGATAAATATGTAACAGCAATAGCACTGCCCATCGTTGCAGTGTATGCATTATCACTTGTTCATGGCACGTCCAAGCATCCTTAAATTTTCAAATATTCGGTATCAATTAAACACAGCTTATTGGATTTAGTTTCTCCTTGTTTGGCATCTTGTTTCCATTTCCTCAAGTATTCTTTTCTGTGTAAAAGAGAGGAACCACTTTGTTGAATACTTCTTAATGAATAATTGCAACGGGCTTCAGTGAAG
The DNA here is from genome assembly GCF_021461395.2 of Schistocerca americana. NCBI lineage: Eukaryota > Metazoa > Arthropoda > Insecta > Orthoptera > Acrididae > Schistocerca > Schistocerca americana. The sequence continues at coordinate 350,296,052 of NC_060121.1, read as the reverse complement.
GCAATTGCTTTTGCTTTGTATTGTAATGAATGTACGTCGATGGAGGTGCTTGAAAAGTGGATGGGTTAAAACATTTATCCATGTCTTCATCACCAACAGTACACTGCAAAGAACAAATTTTTTGTGTTAGTAATGGGCAAGAAAACCTGAAAGTTAACAGATAATAGTATGAAAAGGCTTACCTCATCATACAAACGCTCTTCATCAGCCTTTCTGATTAAAATGAGGTCCTCTTCTTGAACAATAACTCTCTCCATCTAAAAACATCAAATTTGAATCAATTAAACAAAGAGAACTAATGATGGAAGTCATTTTGATAAAAATTCAAAAATAACTGAAAGGACTGTGAGAGGATTTGAATTTTTTCCACAATATCAGTGTTTAAACACGTAGTTTGGCCTTCAAATGTAGTTCTTTATCATTTATTTCAGTTTGATAGCTTCTTCTGTGGAACACTAATGCCAATCAAGAAAAGTGGTCAAGGTGTTCACATCAAAAAGAGTTGGTTAATTCAAAAAGACACTTGTAATATAACAGATGAAACTGACTTATAAATGCTTTTATATGCAGAGCTGTCATCCAGCATTCTGTCCCTTCGTGACAACTTTGAATTAATTAATTTCCCTTAGTACAAAAGTCCAATTGAAAACGTCTACTACAGCCACTTGGCTTTTTTTCTGACAATAGAGAATGTGCATAGAAATCAGAAAAACATACGTTGGGTCCTGTTGCAATGGCTCTGGCCACAGTACCTGCTTAGGTAGGGAAAACAGGTTACAATATAATCTTTCAGAAAACTGCATGTAGTTTCAATATTTATTTATTTTTGTCACTTAAAAGTATTTGGTGTGATACCTTATAATTGGAGATTGAAAATTTGTAAATGGCAAACATCTATCAATAACTATGGTTCGGTAAAAATTTAATATATCTTGGAGTGGCCATTTCCCCTCCTCCCTACCCCTCGCCCCCCCCCCCCCTCCTCCCCCGCCCACCCTCTTTCTCATCTTTCCCATGCAGCCCCGCCTGTCGCTCTACAATGTCAGTATTAGCTCTTTTAAAAATAATAATAATAATAATTTGATGACCACTGCTCTAGAGTGCCAGGTTAAATTTTGTTTCGCCTTTTACTTGTAAGCTAGGATATACTGCAGAGTGAATGGCTTCAGGGTGTGATATCTGGGTTTTTAATAAACAGTGTCATACAGGTTGTTGCAAAAAGTTAATCCCGGCACTGAGGACCTCTCCATGTAATTACACGAACAGGTTAGCTATTTAGTTGTAAGGACTATTGTGTGAGTTTTTCCTTACAATATCCAAAATTAGTTAAGGCTTTCAAAGAAAAATCAGTACACTGATGACAGTTCTACTAAGTCCTGTAAATCAGTAGAGAGAAACCTGTCTCATTTTAGTAAGCCTGAGAGCATAAGGCAACACTAACTGGAGATTCACAGTGTTAAGATAGTTTGATGTTATCAAGTCTCATTGATATTCCACAGTCAAGTTTGTACATTAACATACCTAAGAGAGATATGAGAAAGTAGCATTTAAGCCATTATCAATTGTTAATATATATCCAGAGTGTAACAGGTATAAGCACAGATATTTTTATTTTTAGTACCTTAATATGTACACATCTCAATGTTTCCTCCCCCACCCCCACCATTCATATCAAGCAGTCTTTCCACAAACACATAACGAACTTTGCAACCTGATGTTTCCTGCTTGGCCGTAACAGCATCACTAAATAAACTACACCTGTCTGTATAGACTGACCATTCTGTACCCATGTGTTCACACTTTAACACCTGACATGCTGCCCTGGGGAAAATAAGCATTAATAGTTTGCTCTTGCCACGTGTACAAGGAGGTACTAACAAACCTAAAAACATACTATTTCTATAGCTATAATTTTTGAGACAGAAAGTGAAAAGGGACTTCTTTTAAAAAATTTTGGCTTTTGAGTTACTGTAAATTTTAAGTTCAGCGTTAAATTCTGAAAAATTTCTAAAAAAAAAAAAAAAAACCTCTAAAATTGAGTGAGTTCCCTTCAAGCCGTATTGACTATTCCTTGATGTCTCAGGATGTGTCCTATCCTCTGATCCTTTCTTTTAGCAAAGTTGTGTCATAAAATTCTCTTCGCTCCAATTCAATTCAGTCCCTCCTCATTAATTACTCCATTCACCAACCTGTTCTTCTGTAGCAGCACATTTCAAAAGCTTCTATTCTCTTCTTTGCTGAAATGCTAATCATCCACATTTCACTCCTGTACAAGGCCACAGTCCAGACAAATACTTAAAGAAATGATTTTATAACACATTTTTATGTTAGATGTTCCTTGCTTATCAAAAGTGTTTTCCTTGCAACAGTCATTTTCCCAGTATCCCAGCAATGAACTGAAGCTGCCGCCTGCCTTACCTGTGACTGAGCCTGTATGGTCATTCCACTTCATATCCTTGAGTTTATAATCAGCTTCCAATGACCTCATTTTCAATGAACACTTTATATGCAAACTAAATGGTTTTCAAGCACATTCAAGCAGCCTACTGTTTTGACTGTCTGCTTCCCCCCTTCCCCAACCCCCTTCTTTTCTGTGAGGTATAACTGTGATTTCACATTTCAAATGCTATAACATAGTAATACCTTAAGTTCTTAAGATAGTGCTTCATCTTGCTTTAGTTGTAGCCTAAAATATGTAACTGCCAGTTTGGTATTCAGGCATATAACACATCATCAGTGGTATCTGATACAAAGGACAAACAAATAAACATATAAATATCATTGTCTTTAACATAAGAACATTTTCATACATTACAGAAGTAGTATTAGGTTACATACATATAGTGTGTGTCAGTAATTAGATGTGTCTGTCAAGCATGGAAGGTTTATGATAGCGAAACTGATTTGGATCTAGAAAACACAGAATCCTTAGATATTAAAAATGTAATTATAAGTGTGTCTGTGTGGTTGTGATAGCATATTTATCTGCTGGGTATGCAAGTTATAGCTCTCAAGTGCTAAATGGCTACACTTCTTGGTCATATTGGACAATACTGTCACAGAATGGAAAGAGGGATCTGGTGGTCAGGATAAAGAGTGTTACAGGATAAGTTTCTTGTCGTCTTAGAGATCATATCCAGATACATCTGTGGCATGCAGGCACTCTACTGAGAGTCCCTCTTGAGAGTCATCAGGCATATTTGTTTCATATTTTCATTGTATAGATGGAATTGGCTCAAACTAATACTGCTCATTGCATCTCTAATGCTACATGTCGGTGTTGGAAAGCATTGCTTTGTTTCCCTGAGCAAACAAAGTTATTTTTAGAGTGCAGTTTAACATACCCATGGTATAGAGCGGCCCCAAATTAGTATAGTACTCCATCAGTGACTAGTGTGCTGCTGTAACCCATACTGATTGCTACTGCCTTGCTGCAGTACTGCTCTGTAGCTGCTGGAGGACTGGTTATTTGTCATGTTTTAATGTTCCTGTTCAAGATTTCTCAATATGCTGAAGTGCTCAATACACTATCGATGTTGCTTGAACAGCCACATGACGTTTGGCTCACACGGCACTAGTGCAAGGGATACACTAGAAACTATAAACTAGCAACTACAGCAATCTACTGCTCTCCCCCCAGGGGATCCACAACTCTTTTGTGGATACGTGTGTAGCGAGCACGGGACCCCGAGCTAATGTGGCCTTCCTTCCTTTCCGGGCTGCATACCTTCCCTTTCCGTATCCTTCCCCATCCCCCATCTTCGCCCCCGCCTCACCTCTGGCTCTTTCCTTCCCTTTCTCCCCCTCTGGGAGTATGGTTTGTGCCTACGTCCGGAGACGGACGCTTGTAAATGTACCGCACTCTTCGCCTTCCTTGCTTGTATGTCTTCATCTTTCTTCGTCCTTCTCTTTTCCTTACCTCTTCTCTTTACCCTTTTCTCCGCTGCGGCGTTTGAGACCTCTCTTCTTTCCTTTCCCTGTCTCTTTCTTCCTCCCTGTGCGTGTCTGAAGGCCGACCCACACACTTCCATGCGTAGCCGGTGACGGGGTAACGCGTAATTCCCCGCCCCGGGTAGACAGGTAGGACACGTACGTACCCCCTGGTAACGGCCAGGCCCAGGGAGGGGTGATTACCCGAGCTGATACCTTCCGAAAGTGCCGATTGGTCCCTCCGTCCGTTTGTCGGGAGGTGTGACCTGAGGTGTGAACAATCACCTAAGGCGGGTGTGCCCTCGGTGAGGGCCCCCACAAGGGAGGAGCGCGCCATCGGAGACGCCGGTAATCATGGGGGATTCTTCCGCAATGGTTTCCTCACCTTCCACTATGTCTGCTCACAAACGTAAGTTCACTGAGTCTCAGCCACAGACGGTTCTTCCATCGTTGCCACAGTTCCTTGTTGTTTCTCGGTCTGACGAAGCTCACGACTTTTCCACGGTCAACCCTTTCATTATTCAGAAAGGTGTCGACGCAATTGCGGGTCCTGTAAAGTCTTGTTCCAGATTACGGAATGGCACCCTGTTGTTAGAAACACACAGTGCCCTCCAGGCTCAAAAATTGCTGCGTACGTCTCTGCTCCACACCTTCCCTGTCCGGGTGGAACCGCACCGTACCTTAAATTCCTCGCGTGAAGTCGTTTATACACGCTCCCTCGATGGATTGTCTGACGAAGAAATTCAGCACTACCTGTCTGACCAGGGCGTCACTGCTGTTCATCAGGTTATGAAAAGGGTTGACTCGAACATCATTCCGACCCGCACTGTCTTCTTGACATTTGACAAAGTTCAACTCCCATCAAAAATCAAAGCAGGCTATGAGAGAATTTCCGTTCGCCCTTATGTCCCAAACCCTACGCGTTGCTATCGGTGTCAGCGGTTCAATCACACCAGCCAGTCCTGTTCCAATCCGGCCAAATGTGTTACGTGTGGCAGGGATGCCCATGAGGGTGCTTGTCCACCTCCATCCCCTCGCTGCATCAACTGTATGGGTGACCACGCTGCTTCCTCTCGAGATTGCCCTGTTTTTAAGGACGAAAAGCTGATCCAGGAAATAAGAGTGAAGGAAAAGGTGTCGACCTTTGCTGCTCGAAAGTTACTCGCCAGTCGACAGCCCACCGTGCCTCAGAAAGGAACATACAGCACTGTTCTTGCTTCTCCTCGGCCAACAAAGGAGGCGGCCACGCCCACGCAGACTTGCGACCTTACATTTAGTACCACGGTCGTCAGATCGGCCAGCGCAAAGATCGCCCGTTCAACCTCACCACTTTCGCCTGCCCACTCTATGGCTCACCCTTCGTCGGGTTCTGCTAAATCTCGAGCCCAAAAGTCAGACGCCAAGTCTTCAAAAAAAGAGCATTCTCGTGAAGAGTTTTTACGTACTGCAACTTCACAACCATCGGTTCCTCCTTCATCTAAACATACCTCCAAGAAGGCTACGAAGAAACACAGTTCCTCTCCTTCTCCGCCAAGGCGTGTCCCATCTACAGCACCACCTGGCGGAAATCGCCCTCGGCCATCTTCTCTGTCGCCGAGGCGCACTGTTGGTGGCCGGTCAACTGGCCGATCGTTGGTGGCAGGAGCTGCTCCTGACCAACCTATGGATCAGGATCTTCTGCCTTCGACTGAATGCCATTCCATGCTGTCGGTCGCAAGCTCTGAGCAGTCGTTGAGTTGACAGCACCCTTGGTGACGTTCCTCCATTTTCTGTTCACCCTATGTCCATTATCCACTGGAATATCCGCGGCATTCGCGCCAATCGGGAGGAATTGTCGATCCTCTTAAGATCCTACTCGCCGGTCATCTTCTGTCTTCAGGAAACAAAGCTGCGTCCCCATGACCGCTTTGTTCTCCCTCATTTTCAGTCCATCCGATATGACCTCCCCTCTGTTGAAGGCACTCCAGCCCATGGAGGACTCATGATTCTGCTCCATGATACTCTCCATTATCACCCAATCCCCATAAACACTTCCTTCCAAGCTGTCGCCGTCCGTCTTTCCCTTTCTGGATACACGTTCTCTCTTTGTACGGTATACATTCCATCGTCTACACCAATGGCACGAGCTGATCTCCTTCATCTTCTTGATCAGCTTCCACCCCCCTATTTGCTGGTTGGGGACTTCAATGCCCACCACCCGCTTTGGGGATCTCCACATCCTTGTCCACGTGGCTCACTATTGCTAGACGTCTTCCACCAAGCGGATCTAGTCTGCCTCAACACTGGGGTCCCCACATTTTTGTCTGCCTCCACGGCAAATTTATCTCATTTGGACCTTGCGGTCGGTACTGTTCCGCTAGCTCGGCGCTTGGAATGGTTCGCCCTTGATGATACACACTCGAGTGACCACTTTCCATGTGTTCTTCGACTGCAGCCTCAACTGCCATATATGTGCTCGCGACGCTGGAAGTTTGCCCAAGCCGATTGGACACTTTTTTCGTCTCTAGCGACATTCGATGACCGTCGCTTTCCCAGCGTCGACGATGAGGTCACACATTTTACCGACGTTATTCTCACAGCTGCGGAACGTTCAATACCACGCACCTCCGAATTGCCCCGGCGCCCCCCAGTTCCTTGGTGGAACGAGGCATGCCGTGACGCAATACGTGAGCGGCGACGTGCTCTTCGCATTTTCCGTCACCATCCAACTTTGTCCAACTGTATCCGATATAAGCAGCTCCGTGCGCGATGCCGTCGCGTCATCCGCGATAGCAAGAAGGCAAGCTGGAAATTCTTTACTAGCTCATTTAACAACTTCACTCCCTCCTCGGAAGTTTGGAGTCGGCTTCGACGGTTCTCAGGCGCGCCTAGTTTCTCCCCGGTCTCTGGGCTCACTGTCGCGCATGATACCTTAGTGGACCCCATCGCAATTTCTAACTCATTGGGTCAGCACTTTGCTGAGATTTCGAGCTCTTCAAATTACCCGCCAGCGTTTCTCCCGAAGAAACGTGCAGCGGAAGTGCGACATCTTGCTTTCTCCTCTCAAAATCGCGAAAGCTACAATACTGTTTTCTCCATGCGCGAACTCCAACATGCACTCTCTTCTTCTCGCTCCTCCGCCCCAGGACCGGATGGTATCCATGTCCAAATGTTGCTGCATTTATCAACCCATAGCCTGCGTTACCTCCTTCGCCTTTATAATCGAATTTGGACCGACAGTACCTTTCCCAGGCGATGGCGGGAAGCTATTGTCGTTCCCGTTCCGAAACCTGGAAAGGACAAACATCTCCCCTCTAGCTATCGTCCCATTTCTCTCACGAGTAGTGTCTGTAAGGTTTTGGAGCGTATGGTGAATTACCGTTTAGCTTGGTGGCTGGAGTCCCGCAGTCTTTTAACACCAGCCCAATGCGGATTCCGAAAGCATCGTTCTGCTGTTGACCATCTTGTTGCTCTCTCCACTTATATCATGAACAATTTTCTCCGGAAACGCCAAACGGTAGCAATATTTTTTGATCTGGAGAGAGCGTATGATACCTGTTGGAGGACAGGCATCCTCCGCACACTGTTCTCTTGGGGCTTTAGAGGCCGGCTGCCCCTTTTTCTTCGCGAATTTATGGCAGAGCGCACATTTAGGGTGCGGGTGAACACTACTCTCTCCCGTACTTTCTCCCAAGAAAACGGGGTACCCCAGGGCTCCGTGCTGAGTGTTGTACTGTTTGCCATCGCCATTAATCCAATTATGGATTGTCTCCTTCCTGATGTCTCGGGCTCCCTCTTTGTGGACGATTTTGCGATCTACTACAGCTCTCAACGGACCAGCCTTCTTGAAAGACGTCTTCAAGGATGTCTCGATCGCCTCCACTCGTGGAGCATCGAAACCGGCTTCCGTTTCTCACCCAGTAAGACCGTTTGTGTTAATTTTTGGCGACGTAAGGAGTTTCTTCCGCCCTCCTTACATCTAGGTCCTGTCAACCTTCCGTTTTCCGACGTCGCTAAATTCTTGGGTCTTATGTTTGACAGAAAACTGTGCTGGTCCTCCCACGTTTCCTATCTTTCGGCTCGCTGTCTGCGTTCCCTTAACACCCTCCGTGTCCTGAATGGTACCTCTTGGGGAGCGGACCGAGTGGTCCTTCTCCGCCTCTATCGCGCCTTAGTGCGCTCGAAATTGGATTATGGAAGCATAGTCTACTCCTCTGCTCGGCCGTCTATTCTTCGGCGTCTCGACTCTATCCACCACCGTGGATTACGTTTAGTGTCTGGAGCTTTTTACACCAGCCCTGTGGACAGCCTTTATGCTGAGACTGCTGAACCTCCGCTGTCCAATCGGCGGGCAGTCCTTCTGAGTCGTTATGCTAGCCATCTGTCTTCCATGCCTGCTAATCCAGCCCATAACCTTTTTTTCGACGCCTCCTTTGATGTCGGGTATGCAGGCCGCTCCTCCTCCCTACTACCCCCGGGAGTCCGCTTCCGTCAACTGCTCCATTCTCTTTCCTTCCGCTTTCCTAAAACCTTCTTGACAACTTGGGGTACAGCACCGCCTTGGCTCCATCCCCGGATCGACTTGCTCAGAGACCTATGTCAATTTCGCAAGGATGGTACCCCTACACTTGTTTACCGTCGGGCATTTGCTGCTCTATGTGCACAAATGACGGAAGCCACATTTATTTACACCGATGGCTCGAAAACATCGTTAGGTGTAGGGAGTGCCTATATTGTTGGCGACACCCCAAATCACTTTCGGCTTCCCGACCAGTGTTCGGTTTATACTGCGGAGCTTTACGCTGTTCTCCAGGCTGTCCACTACATCCGCCGCCATCAGCGGATACAGTACGTAATCTGCTCAGATTCTCTCAGCTCTCTCCTCAGTCTCCAAGCTCTTTACCCTGTGCACCCTCTGGTCCACCGGATTCAGGACTGTCTGCGCTTGCTCCACCTGCGGGGCGTCTCAGTGGCGTTCCTCTGGCTCCCGGGACACGCTGGTATCTGTGGAAATGAGGCGGCCGATATAGCGGCCAAGGCTGCAGTCTCTCTTCCTCGTCCAGCTATTCAGTCTCTTCCGTTTACCGATCTACGGAGCGGTTTATGTCGCCAAGTTGCTCATTTATGGCATGCGCATTGGTCAACACTTCCCCACAATAAATTGCGGGAAATGAAAGCCCTTCCTTGCGCTTGGACCTCTTCCTCCCGAACGCGTCGTCGGGAGGAGGTAATTTTAGCTCGACTCCGGATAGGGCACTGTCTTTTTAGTCATCGACATCTTTTAAGCGGTGATCCTCCCCCACTCTGTCCCCACTGCTCTCAGCTGTGGACGGTCAGACACCTTTTAATTGAATGCCCCTATTTTAATCCGTTACGCTCCCGTCTACAGCTATCGCCTGATCTATCGTCGATTTTAGCAGATGACGCGCGCTCAGCTGACCGCGTTCTACAGTTTATTAGTGACAGTGAAATGACGTCAGTCATTTGAAGCTTTTTCTGGGGGACAACCAACCCCTTTCTATAGTGAATTTTTAAGCATTCCTTCTGCCTTTAGTTTCTCAAATTTTATGACTTTGTTCCCATTGCTGCTGATTTTAAATTTCGTTTTTTTTCCTGTTTTCTACGTCACGGGCTGGGCGCTAATGACCATAGAAGTTTTGCGCCCTAAAACCACAAACAAAAAAAAAAAAAAAAAAAAAAAAATCTACTGCTCTGCTTAAAATTTGACAATTTTGTGAAAAACATTAGTAAAAAGCACTAAACTGCTGTTGTATTTGAACAGGTTTGCAATAAAGGTTCTAATGCTACTACATACAAACATTACTGCCACTTTTTAAGTAAAAGTAACATTCAAAATCAGATATGTTGCCCTTCAAAAAACTATACTTGATTCCGAACCCAGATCAATATTTTATTTGATTATGAGAGACTGTAATGATTATCTAAGTGGGTTGAAATGGAAAATCCAGTCACTGTTCTTGTATTAGAATACAGATAAAAATGTTCCAGCTTTTAACCAGCTTTAGAACTTGATGGTGACATTTAGATGAAAGAAGAAGGAAAATTAATCGAGAATGAAATAGCTAACAAACAAAGTCATTCATATTAAACTGACTATAAGTGTTGTGAGAAAAAATTACAGCAGCAACACCCGTCATGGAAACTGTACCAACAGATGTCAGTAGATCACAGGACAAGTGAAAGTTCCAGGATCAGACTGACTCATGAATTCAATCTTTTATTTATATATGAGTTGCTGTTGTTACATGTGACTTGCATCCTAGAAGATATTGCAGTCCATGTTTCACAGTTGCTCAAGCACAATGCTACGGAAAGGTTGGAGGGAGAAGTGATACCGGTTTGACTGAGAACTAGTGGTATGCTGGGAGAAGCGCAGTGAGTGGGCAGAAATTACGTCATGTTGCCAACCATGGGAATGTATACTGTGTCCTTTGGCTTTCTATGAACAACTAAACTAAACTAAACTCCGTCCGAACAGGCCTTGGAAGGCCCAATGGCACTGAACGTCACAGTGTCATCCTCAGCCCACAGGCGTCACTGGATGCAGATATGGAGGGGCATGTGGTCAGCACACCGTTCTGCCGGCCGTATGTCAGTTTACGAGACCGGAGCTGCTGCTTCTCAATCAAGTAGCTCCTCAGTTTGACTCACAAGGGCTGAGTGCACCCACTTGTCAACAGCACTCAGCAGACCAGATGGTCACCCATCCAAGTGCTAGCCCAGCCCAACAGCACTTAACTTCAGTTATCTGACTGGAACCAGTGCTACCACTGCGGCAAGGCCATTAGCTCTAGGAACATCTACCATGTTCAAAATGCAGTTCGCCTGAATCCATTTGTAGCTGGATGTGAATTAACTTTAAAATTGGATACATACTCAACAATAGCATTCATTTCTTCAGGAGACAGTAAAAACCTAAACAGTGATCATTTGTGTACTGAAGTGTTTCATGATGTTTTGTTGATGACGCTCACCGTAATGTATGTAGGGAATGAAAGGGGCTGTGTACGCAGCCAATGAGAGAGCGGCAGGCAGATAATATGTTTGAAAGCAAGAGACATCCTACCATTCTTACATCAGTATAGAAGCAAAATCCGTTATGTACTCAGCTGTGTTCTCAGATCCCATGGTAACCACCACCTCAGAAATCAGACAATACTCAGAAGACAGCCAAATATTTGTGATAACGAATATATAAGTTTCACAGCTGTGCCATTATGGAGATGGTGATGATGATGGGGGTTATTACTATTATTATTATTAAAAATAGTGACACCACAAATGACAGAGTTAGTAAGCAAAAAAAAAAGAAAACATTCTTCAAATTAATGTAAACCACTTCTTTTCGTTTATTTTATTTATCCTTGTTTTATCAAAATGGAGACAGCCAATAAATGGAATATATTTACAATAGGTATAATGTTAACTTTTTAGACTCTGCTGTAGTCTTTATGTTCAAAAATCTGTCTAAAAAGAGAGGTGTTTTGTTGATAACTTAACTTCTGTAGACCTTAACAACTCTGTCTCAGCCATAGCTGATAATATTCATTAATCTTCATTAATTTACCAAAAGATCTTACACTGTTATCATCACAAAAGTACATGACTGATAAAGTTTTTAAATTATTTGTAAAAATTGAAAATTAAATTTAGAAAACTATTAAAATTACACTAAAACTGAAAGTTTGATAAGTACTTATCTTCAGGTGGTACAAGTTCATTGCTGTTGATAGAACACATTACTCCTGCTACCAGTATAGTAGGTTCCTTTTTGAGGGGGGAAAAAAAGCAAGGATTCATGGAAGTTGGGGAAAAGGAGTTGGGAATATAGGTCACTTAAACCCTATGCTAAGAAGGACCTGCCTGTTGTGAAATAGCTGTCAACATTACATGAGTTACACCTCTTGAAAGTATGTGGTGGCCAGCCATTTTCTCTCTTCATGATTTTATTAAAAATTTGATAAATAGCTCTGTGTAATGTAAATTTCATATTGTCTTTAGCCTAGGTAATGCAGATGAGAGGCTGATCATCAGAGAGATCAAAAATAAAAACATCAACACTGTGTGTGTGTGTGTGTGTGTGTGTGTGTGTGTGTGTGTGTGTGTGTGTGTGTGTGTGTGAGTCAGTTAGTTTAAGTGCAAGTATGTCAGTCCCCAGTTATTAAAGAGAAGATGGACTGTGTGTGTGACATGTCTAAGTAACTAATAAATTTATAGATGACTGTGATTTCCATTTCAAGCAAGAGCCTAATAATTTTTGCTTTTGAATAGGTTGCTGCAAGGAAGGATGAAGATGAGGAAGAGCTGTTGCCTAATGGAGGCATGGCTTTAGATTTGACAGCAGAACTTGGAGACATGACAGCTGAACTGGAGCACCTAGCAGCTACTGCCCCAGTTCTCCCAGCAGCACCATCTCTGTCAGTATGTACAACTGCCGTACAGCCAGAAAGTCAACTACAGAAGCCAGAAAGTTCCACATCACTCAACATGGATGTAAGTCCAGTTCATGCAGGAGATGGCACCTGACAAAAACTTTCCACTCTCTGAGGAGGGGGTCGGGCCCTTAAAAGCAGGGTCCAGCGTAAGCAATACAGGCTTCCAAGACCTGACTATGTCTTGAAAGACCTAACATAGAAGCACAAATACGGGAAGTAAAGTTCAAAATTATGCAATTCAGAGTTATGGTGTCAGAGGCACACCTCTGTTTTTCACCATATTGTTGCTATTTTGTACAATAAATTCATGTTAAATCAGGAAATAGTCATGTGTGCGACATTCCTAATTATGGAACAAAACAAGTTCAGTGTGAAAGTCATATAAAAGTTTCATATTTCTTATATATGGATACTCCAAAGAGAAGTTCCTTTGGATAAGGAAGTTATGTACATAGTGCTGTACATGTCAGTTTGACCTCGGGCACTTCAGTCGGTGAAGTTGCTGCAGAGGTGTTAATAGCTGCACATGACTGGATATTTATACTGCACTATGAATTTTTTATTTATTGAAAGCCATGAGTAAGTGGCTTTATTGTTATTTCTAAGCCCTAAAACAAACTGCCCTCCATTTTTATATTGTCGGCTGAGAGTAGAGCATCTGTTTTGTAAATGTATGAGAGAGTGGTATGCTTGGTTAAATAATAAAGTTCATAATGTGGTGTTTGTGAACAATTATCGTCAAATGAAGATTAAAGAACTCTGTCATCGTATATTTACTGAAGATATCTATATGTACAATGATAACATTTTCGAATGTTGTTACATTTATTTAAGCTTAGCTGTGATTTATCATTCCACAATAATTCTTTACTTAATAAGCACTGAATAATGACTGGTAACTAAAAATTTATTGACATATATTAAACGCCATCAATGAGTGTCTTTTAAAAAGTTACTTGGAAGAGATATTTTTAATTAATTCAATGCTTTATAAAAAGGGGATTTTTGTGCTGTCATAAAAACTGTCTTTCATTGCAAATAATAATATTAATTGTTATTGCCGTTGTTAAAATGTGTACCTTATTTCTTAAGTCAATTGTAAATAGAGCCAGGAAATATGTTATAAGTAAAATACTTTAGTAAGATATTCTTGAATGGAAATTCAGATATTTAAGAGAAGGAAGAATTTGAATCTGAAAGTTGTATCTTTTTGTCTGCCACCTTAGTATTACTTCACTTTTATAGTAAGTACATAAAGTCTAATGATTCTAAATTTACTGTTAAGGAATCAAACATGCTGTCTTTCAATCACTTTTTCAGAGCTGTTGAACATTATAGGACTCTGTAGTGGTAATTAACATGCCACATACTAGTTGTAGTGCATACTTGAAGTTAAATGATAATATTGCATAAGAAATATGTTCTGCATAGGAAATTGTTTAAAAATTATTCATTCAACCCCCTACAATGGTGTAGTGTAATTGTATGCAAAGTTAAGATTGTATGGACTGGCTATAAGACTGTACAGTACATTCCAGACTGAAAAACTAATATTTTATGTATGTAATATGTAACTCTCTGCCTTGTGTGCAGCCTAAGCAAATCATTTGGATATTTTGATGATCATGGTATGTCTTCTCATCTTAAGTAGCCACTGTCTCCACATCACTTCAACAAATTTGTTTAATTTTTTCATGCTGTAATTGGTTTCTCTATTTTGTATCCATCAGTGCAATTCATAAATAATATGAACCATTTCCGTTATATTTTTTTAGTTCTTTGCTTACTTCATCATACTATTATACTACTGTTCTGGTTTATTTTCAACTGAGATTTTTAATCTCTGCTATACATAAGGTTGAAGAAAGAGACACAATCTGTCAGAAATAGTGTGTCCATATTGCAGCACAAATGGAATGGTAAAACACTTGGAATCACATCTTAGTCTATCCAATATCCTTGTTCCATGCCCTAGGACATTCACCTTACAGTCTCTTAACTTAGTGTACAGTCTCTTAACTTGGTTTATATTTCATTGCTTCTAAATTTCCTCATTCACTGGGAAATGGTGCATTGATTAAGACACTTGACTCATAATGTATGGTGCTCAAATCCCAGTAAGATTTTAGTTGATTTTCAAGGCACAGCCCCATCCTCAAACCTTCCTTTCTCTCCAAATGAATGATCTCTTAATTTCTAAACACCATTAAGTAGCCACAGAAGCACTAAACTCAAAGTAAATTGCTATTTTTACACAATTCATGCAATTGCATGATCTGAACTTCTCAAAAATGTATCAGCATTGTTCTTATCACATACAATCCTAATTACTCAAAAAACACAGATCACCTTATCTGTACACAAAATTGTAAGAGTTTACAATATAAATTATTGGTCCACACATTTCATCACTACAGTTTTTGTGGAACAGTTAACTGCCTGCTTCTCCACAGTGCATCATTAAGTGATTTTAAATGGGATTGTTTTGTTACTTTCTCAAATTCCAAAATCAACACTGAAGTACATTGCTTAAGAGCACAAAGTATGGTACAGAGCTCTGTTCAAAATGTCTTAAAATATGTCTCTGTAGTATTGCAGGAAGGGTGAAAAGTATTAATCTGCTATTTTGTTATTTCATTTTAACGATTATTCATGTACAGTGTTTCCTTTAAAGTTGTGAATTCGCTTTTCTCAGACAGTTATTTTTGGACTTGACATCTTCACATAACAGATTCAGAAAGATTTGTTCTTTATGTTTGTGTTTTAAAGAATTTTCTTCAAAAATTTCCTTAATCACACATATAAGGCATATTTGAAAGTCAAATCCTGCTTGTCTGTTGTGAGGACCCTACTGCTGTCACCGCATCCTGCATCTATGTTGCCTGATGCCTTCCCTAGATATCTCCATTCTTCCTCATCCTCTTCCATTCTTCCTCATCCTCTTCCATTCCTTCTTTCCATTGCTTCGTGGATACTGCTTTCTGTATTCTTCCACTTCTCCTTCCAGGAGGTTGCCGTAAAACTACTCTCTTGGCCATCTGCCTTCATCCATTCTTTTGACATGTCCAAACAATCCTTGCTGTCATCCTTCTATTTTACCCATAATATTGTAATGAGTCTGTATCTTTTTCTCTTATTTCCTCATTCCTTACCTGGTCAAGCAGGGAAATTCTACAGGCTCTTCTCAAGTCGTCCTTTTCTAAAGCTCTAAGTTTCTTTTTATTTATTTCTGTTAGTTCCCAACATACACTCCCATAGGTTGTTCTTGGTTCCACAATGGATTTGTATAAATGAGTTTTAACCTTGAAACTCGTTTCTGAGGACCAAAGTACTGAGTTTAATTTTTGGATAACCACTCTTTCTTGCATGGTCTCTTGTTAGATGTCTGTCATATCTTCCACCATCTGATAGGATACTACCCATGTACTTAAACTCTTTACACACTTTTAATAATATGTCAGTCAATGTCCAGATTACTCCCCTATTCTCCCCAACATAGATATTCTGACTTCTCAAAATTAATTTTCAAACCCCACTTCTCATACTCTTCCAACAACTCTGTGTGTGTAAGATACATCCAATTCAACAACCTGATCATCAGCATAAAAAAGTTTGTACATACACAGGTTCCCTACTTCAGTTCTCATACCCATGCACTTTCTGCACCACAGATTCAGTGCCTTCTGCACATACATCTTAAAGATTGTAGGAGACAGACAGCATCCTTGCTTCAATCCTTTAGTTATCCTGAAGGCCTCTCCAGGGATTTCTTTCCCTACTTTAATGACACATTTTGCTGACTTGTAGAGGTTTCTGATGCTTCTTACATAAAGTTAGGCAGTTCCCCTAACCACAGCACCTGTAACAATAACTTTAGTGCCACAGTGTCATATGCTCTCTCAAAATCTATGAAAACCGAATGACTGCCTAAGATTTCTTTCTAAACTCTTCTCCATGATCTGTCCTAGGAAAAGATGTTATCTAAACATGACCTGTCTCTTCTAGAGCTACTTTGTTCTTCCACTTCATTTATAATCTTCTCCATTCCTGATTTTAAAATCCTCCTATACAGCTTGCTAATTGAACTACAACACTTATGCCACAATAATTTCTACATACTTTCTTTCTTTCTTCCTTTTTTATGTATGGGGCTTAGATATGCTAAGTTCCCCTCTGCTGGAATTTTCTCCACATACATTTACTAAATAACTTACTTAGATATTCATACAGAATGCGTGAGCCATACCTCACTAATTTTGTTGGTACATTTCCAGGCCATGGTGATATCCCCATTTCCATTTGTGTAGCCACTTTCTGTACCTCTTTCACATCTACTTTCTCTACCTGTTTACCCTCCTGGTTCTCCCATATCTCCCACCTTACCTCCTTGTACTCTGTCCTTACTTCTGTCAAGAGGCCTTTAAAATGTTTCTCCCACTCTACCAGACTGATAATCAGAAGGTTTGCTCTTTCTTTTACTTCTTTCCTCAGCCCTGCAATCATTTTCCATGCTGACACCACTTTTGTGCCCCCCATGCATTGATTGGCTTCTTTGAATTTATCCTCCCAGATTTCATTTTTCCTTTTGCATATGTCTTTATTTACTTCTCTATTCATTCTGATATACAAGGCTTTATCATGTTTGTCCCATGTTCTCAACCAATTATTATAGTAAAGGTTTTTAGGTTCACTTTTTCATCAGTACTTTGAGTCCACTTTCGTAGGTACTGCTTTCTTTCTTCCTCTTGCTGCCCCAGTGCTTCAAATGCTGCTTCATGTATCCATTTTTTAATTTCTTGGTACATTTGCTCCACTGTTTCTTCTCCTAATGCCTCAGTTTGTTTGACAAACATAATTTATAAGGAAATTATGCAGACTCTTGTTTCAAGCTGTCTAAATTTTATTTCATAGTATCCACTGCCCTTGTGGGAACATTTGTGTCTTTAATTTGTCTTTGGCTCTTGGATGTTATCATCATCTTTGCACTAGCAGCAAGTGGTCTGAGCCACTTTCTGCCCCCCTGTAGACTCTTTCATCAATTTTTCTTATGTTTGAATTTTTATTTTGAATAGTATAGTCTATTATTGACCTGATATTTCTGGAAGGACTCTCCCATGTGTATTTGTGGATCTGCTTGTAAGGAAAGAGACCATTTAAAATTTTCAAGGGCAATGTCTCACACACATCTCACCTTTCTCCGTGTACTGTCTCTGTATCTTCCCACTACTCCACTATAGGTGGCCACTCCCACTTTTCCTTTAAATTATTTCTTTACAGATACTTTGCTCTCCAGCAAACTTGTTAATTTCTCAAAAAACTCATCTCTGACTTTGTTGTCAGTGTCATTTGTACGTGCATAAGCCACAACAATGACCAAGTTGTGGCCATATAATACATTAATTAGAAGAAGCTTTTATTGGTGGTTTTAGTTTACTGGAAACCTACTTCCCTTTTACATGTAATTTCTTTCTGCTAATTCTGAGGACTTTTTGCGTTGTACTTCAATCCCTCAGCATAGAAGTTCTCCATCTAGGAACTGAATCTTCCACAGCAGTTTGAGTTTTTAGTCATCTTTAGACTGTTGCACGACTGTGTGGATATCCTACATCAATGCGAAAACACATCGTCTCATTGCCTGCAGCAAATCGTCTCCATCTTGAGGGTAATGGTCCATAAATGCTCATCTGCTTGACATTCTTGGTCAGTAATCATTTTTGGCACCCTTGTGCAAACTACTTCTGGTAACTGAGTGTTTAAACAGTGTGAATAGTGATGTGGACAATATAAATAAATCCATCAGCTACAGCAACGAGCACCATTTGTCAATAGCCAATCAAATCACAGATTGTGATGCACTTGCGTGATTTCATCAGCATTATCTAACTTTCCCTTCACTCATTACTGTAAGCCCCTAAATTATGTGCAACTCCTTATGTACTAAAGTAGCTATAGATCCTATTGCATACACAAATTGGCACTCTTGGCAACTTACAGCAGCAATGCTTATAATAAACATCATTGTTGTTTGCATTCATACAACTTCGTTGTCAGTTGTTAACATTCAGATATAAGCAAATTGACTTACTTCTTCCTGAAATATTCTTAATAAAACCACTGGACTGTGTTTATGCCGATGAATGAAAAGCTCATATGACAAAGGTTAATAAGTTGCAACAGTTTCTAGGATCATAATACCTACTAACTACAACTAGTGAGAGGATTGTGACATATCCATTCAGACATAGGCTTTGCAACTTTGATTTTGAAACACTATATCCAGAAGGCAGTTATGGGCCATACCATTAGTTTCATGAATTTCTGTTTAATTATTTATAACAATGCTTTGAAGCATTATATCCCATGTTCGTGTTAATGGAAAGAAATTGCAAATTAGGTAACAATACATAAAATTACAATCAACTGAAGACAAAAACACAAAGAATTAAGAATGTATTTTGGAATTTATTATAACAGCAATTTTCTTTGCAGCACAGAAAATGCACGCAAGGGAGAGAGAACATTTGTTACATGTCCTTGAAAGCTGTAAATGTAGATTATGAATAAAATGTACTGTGGTGTGTACTATTCTAGTCACAAAGTTTTCAGCATATCACACTTAAATCTTTCACATCATTTGCATACTTCATTAGAGTAGGTGAAACTTAAAATTTTTTAATGCTTTATTGTAGCACATGTTGTTAAAAATTATCTTCTACATTGAAGTTATAGTTGCATAATCTTAGTTTTTTATAGTGTATCTCAAATAGGGTATAACATTGTTAAACTACCAAATAAATTATATTTTTACATAGTCATGCATTTTCTTTTTTTAAAAAGTAAGTTGCAATTGTACTCACTTGCTTGGCCTCGAACAAGACCAGCCATGTGTGATGGTACTCAGATTTAAAGTTTTTCTGCTGTAGCTTGCATGATCTTTGGTGCAATTCAGAGCAGAGAATTTAAAAAATTAAATCATAAAAATAAAGTCTGGATGTCCACTGTTTACAGTATAGATCAGCGCCCCACATGCTATTCAAAAACATTAGTCATGACAGAAAGACAGAACAATGAGCACCCTAGGGTGTGGTTGGGCTTAGATATTTTAAAAGTCCAAGGTGCAAAACTTAGGAATACTCCATCACTCACGAAATGTGACTGTCTTGCTGCCTATGTGGACTAAACCCCCACAGATTTTGCCTCACCAAGGTCCTGAACACTAATGTCTCTTTCCCTCCTTGATTTTTTTCTGCCTGCAATAGTTTATTTATAAATAATGACTGTGCTGACAATCGCATATTTCCAGGTTTTTTAGAGTAAATAAATACAGTTCATCATGCTGATGTTCCCTACTTCCATCTAGTCTTGGTTACTGCTGCTACTTTTACAGTTTTAATTATAAACAAGATTTTGTGGCATAGAAGGCACATTCCAGCGCATGATTCAAAATGTTGTACTATTTTAACATGCCTACTATGACTTCCTGATAAAACTCAAAAAGATCTATCCATTGACGCCCCATTTGTTGTAAAAGCATAATGCGTTGCTGAAATATAAATTGTTGTTGCTAGAACACTATATCAAATACTCAGTTTGCAATAACTTGTAAAGTAATTGAGATATTGATGGCATATATTTATTTTTCTCATTAAAATGGGCCTACTAGCTCCTCAGTACTTCAAATGGTTTAATATTTATTAATGTTAATCACTTTTGCACATTACAACAGTCACACAGAGTGGCCCTTGTTCAGTCCAACATCTGGATTTTGCCCCCTCAGGAAACAACCAAGCCGTTGTGGTCCATCTCACTACCATGATTTCTCATACCTGAGAGCTTGTCAGTCACATGTTAAAGCCACTGTCTTCTGTGTGCAGAATTGTGAACTCATCCCTTTACCTGTCTCTCAAACCACCACACTGGACATACCCTGTTGCATGGCTGTCAACACGATTGTCTGGGCCAATCACAACTGCACATTTGCACCTGAATTTAGAGTTGCTCACTATTCTAATGGGGTTGTATGCTCACAAAGTATGACAAAGATACCATTCCAGTTGTTATGATGATGTTAAAAATTAATAGTAGTGTGTAACAGACTGTTTACTCTTCTTGCTTCTATTACACAGGAAAAAACTTTTTACAGTAGTATAATCTGTATGGATGATACTCTGAAAATGGACCCACATGGTCAACATTTTAACAATATGGACACCAGATAACCTCATGTTGAAGACATTAGACAAAATATTAGGTCAAGCTGATGATTTCTCAATCTGGCATGGAGATGCTGTTGACATCAGAGTAATTTTGTTTCTGTAATGTTAGAGCATATTGTGGGAAAATGCAAATCAAGTATACTTTGAACTGAAAATAGTTTCATTTAGACTGATTGTAATATTGTAAAACCCAGGACGGAATACCAACAATATGAAAATGACACATACAGGAAGTGTTAGTTGCAGATAGCCACAATGAAAAAGAGTGCTAGGTGTATTCTGCTATCTAAGTCTTTCATCAGACATAGAAAAATCTCACAGAGTTACTGTCGTCTCCAGATGCTGAGGCATGGCACCTATTGGGACACTGCTGACGAGGGGCAAGGCTGGGTAGTATAGTGAAGATTTTTGTGACTCATGGGTGTATATATTACAGCACAAATTTAGGCACGGGACAGGGCAGTACTGTGCCTGTTTTTGCCTTTGCCATGCAATGCTCAGGACAGAGTTTACTGCACAAGCACCATGAAGCTAACGTGCAGCAAACAAACCACGTAGTCTCACAGGGTGTGCACAGCAATGGAAACTGCCAAACAGTATATGCAAACACTGTATTGCCAAGTATTTCCTTCCCTATGTTGTGCTGCCCTGCCCTTTGTTGGCTGCATCCTAATATGCACCTGGCCTAAGGTCCAACTATATATATCAGGTGAGCAGAAATCTTTGTTGGAGTGGATAGTAAGGGTACAGAAGAGGTGTGGCGTAGATTGTTAGCTGCAACAGGCAGAAGTCGTGCTTCATTGGTGCTGTATATTTTCTAGATTTTGACTGAGATAACCTCCCACTGCTGTGTTCTTCTTCAGCACACCAGTGTAGAAGTTGCCACAGAAGCAGCTAAGTAAAAAATCCAAGCACTTCACACATTTATTTATGTATATTATATCCAACTTTGGAACTTTCCTTTGTATAAGACCGCATGTGCAAGATTCGTGTACCAATTTGAAATTCTAGATTTGCATGTTTTTCTGTTCATACTGCTTCTGCATAATCTTTAACTAATTGTATCAATACCTGTTTGTATTGTGATATATTGGGAAACTTCCATGTGCCGCAATAAACAACTCCTATTATCATCAATTGTAGGCTTAAACTTACTTGTGTTCTGTTAAAATATTTGAGAACAGTAGACCTACTCTCATTCAAAACAATTGTTCTCTAATTTCATTGTATAATTATGTGAGAAATAGGTTTTTTCTGAGAATTTTAAGATGCTTACAAAGCTGTATTATCGTAAGTTACTGTGATTCACAGTTACTGCCAAAAAGTATATCACTTCAAATTTCATTGAATGTCAAGGCAAACAAATGTGAATATTTGAGAACATTCCGAAGTTACCATTGTCCAATGCATAATCCAGTTTGCAGTAAATCAGTCTTCATAATTTAGTTACTGCAGGAGATATTTTAACTAGCATTGTGTTACATCTAGTTTTCCCTTAAAGAGAAGTATTATCTACATTTATCATAAATTAGGTCAATTTCTGAGTTTTCTAAGGACTGTAATTAACCTCAAAAAGTTTTAGGGAATTAGTAAGTTTTAACACAAGTTTTATATTGGCTTAATATAAACCTTTGCACTTAGAATCATTGCAAGACTTGTGGGGGGAGAAATGAATAAGTTGACATATTTTCATTCTGTAACACCGTATGGAATGATGTTCTGGGGTAAATCATTATTAAGGAAAAAAGTCTTCACTGGGCGAAAATGTACCACAAGAAAAATATGTGATGCTCACTGTTGATCATCTTGTAGACATCTGTTTAAGGAATTGGACATTCTGACTGCTGCTTCACAGTATATTTAATCCCTCATGAAGTTCATTGTAAATATGCTGTGATTTTTGCCCTGAACTGTCTGTCCCTATGCTTTCTAACTATATTTAAGAAATGATTATTAAATGGATTTGCTACTTGTGACTCATCATTTATAGCCCTTCAGTTCAGCTCAATAATGATATTGACTTGTTCTGTGGCTGGTTGTTCTGTCTCTCATTTCATGACATTCCATATAGCCTCAAGTCTGCTGTCTGAACTACTGATTTCTGACATCATATGCATGTTCCTTGATTTTTTAATAACCTTTATTAGTAATTTTGAGTAGTTTATAAAATGTGCAGCCACTGCAGGATCCATACTTGTTCTTGCCTCTACCTTTCAAAACATAATCTAATCCCTCTATTGGTCCATGGTTTTTTACGTGGTTTAGTGTCCTTTCTGATTAGCTAATGCAGAGAGCTATTTTCAAATAACAATATTAATTTATCATTGATTAAATTAAAATTTATGTTAGCATTTCATAAAGGAAGCAGTTCATAATCAGAGGGACCCTCTATGATACACAGTCACTGTAAAGAAACTTCAAAAGAAATATAGATTACTGCATAATAAGTGTAAAACAAAGCATAGGACTATAGATAGAGAGATGATGAATGATACACTTTGGCCGTCAAGAGAGCACTGTGTGAAGCCGTCAGTGACAACCATACCAGAATATTGTCAAATGGTATTTCACAAAACAGAAAGAAATTCTGTTCCTATGTGTAGACTGTTAGAGGCACTAAAGTCAGTGTCCATACCCTAGCAAATGAGACAGCAACTGAAACTGAAGTAGCAAAGCAAAAGCTGAAATGCTTAAATCTGTTTTCAAGTGTTCCTTTACAAAGGAAAACCTGGGAGAGCTGCCCAAATTTATCCTTTTATGATTGAAATAAGTATTAGTGATAGTGATATTGAAAAACAGCTGAAATTGTTAAAACTGAACAAAGCTCCATGGCCCAATGGAATCCCTATCTGTGGCTGAGTTAGACCCTCTGCCAGCTATAATCTAATGTTGATCCCTCGAACAACAAATCATGCCCAGTAGTTAGAAGAAAGCACAGGTAACACCCGTCTACAAGAATGGTAATAGAAGTGATCCACAAAACTTAGGTTCTACATCTACATCTACATCTACATTGATACTCCGCAAGCCACCCAACGGTGTGTGGCGGAGGGCACTTTATGTGCCACTGTCATTACCTCCCTTTCCTGTTCCAGTCGCGTATGGTTCGCGGGAAGAACGACTGCCTGAAAGCCTCCGTGCGCGCTCTAATCTCTCTAATTTTACATTCGTGATCTCCTCGGGAAGTATAAGTAGGGGGAAGCAATATATTCGATACCTCATCCAGAAACGCACCCTCTCGAAACCTGGCGAGCAAGCTACACCGCGATGCAGAGCGCCTCTCTTGCAGAGTCTGCCACTTGAGTTTATTAAACATCTCCGTAACGCTATCACGGTTACCAAATAACCCAGTGACGAAACGCGCCGCTCTTCTTTGGATCTTCTCTATCTCCTCCGTCAACCCGACCTGGTACGGATCCCACACTGATGAGCAATACTCAAGTATAGGTCGAACGAGTGTTTTGTAAGCCACCTCCTTTGTTGATGGACTACATTTTCTAAGCACTCTCCCAATGAATCTCAACCTGGTACCCGCCTTACCAACAATTAATTTTATATGATCATTCCACTTCAAATCGTTCCGTACACATACTCCCAGATATTTTACAGAAGTAACTGCTACCAGTGTTTGTTCCGCTATCATATAATCATACAATAAAGGATCCTTCTTTCTATGTATTCGCAATACATTACATTTGTCTATGTTAAGGGTCAGTTGCCACTCCCTGCACCAAGTGCCTATCCGCTGCAGATCTTCCTGTATTTCGCTACAATTTTCTAATGCAGCAACTTCTCTATATACTACAGCATCATCCGCGAAAAGCCGCATGGAACTTCCGACACTATCTACTAAGTCATTTATATATATTATGAAAAGCAATGGTCCCATAACACTCCCCTGTGGCACGCCAGAGGTTACTTTAACGTCTGTAGACGTCTCTCCGTTGATAACAACATGCTGTGTTCTGTTTGCTAAAAACTCTTCAATCCAGCCACACAGCTGGTCTGATATTCCGTAGGCTCTTACTTTGTTTATCAGGCGACAGTGCGGAACTGTATCGAACGCCTTCCGGAAGTCAAGAAAAATAGCATCTACCTGGGAGCCTGTATCTAATATTTTCTGGGTCTCATGAACAAATAAGGCGAGTTGGGTCTCACACGATCGCTGTTTCCGGAATCCATGTTGATTCCTACATAGTAGATTCTGGGTTTCCAGAAATGACATGATACGCGAGCAAAAAACATGTTCTAAAATTCTACAAGAGATCGACGTAAGAGATATAGGTCTATAGTTTTGCGCATCTGCTCGACGACCCTTCTTGAAGACTGGGACTATCTGTGCTCTTTTCCAATCATTTGGAACCCTCCGTTCCTCTAGAGACTTGCGGTACACGGCTGTTAGAAGGGGGGCAAGTTCTTTCGCGTACTCTGTGTAGAATTGAATTGGTATCCCGTCAGGTCCAGTGGACTTTCCTCTGTTGAGTGATTCCAGTTGCTTTTCTATTCCTTGGACACTTATTTCGATGTCAGCCATTTTTTCGTTTGTGCGAGGATTTAGAGAAGGAACTGCAGTGCGGTCTTCCTCTGTGAAACAGCTTTGGAAAAAGGTGTTTAGTATTTCAGCTTTACGCGTGTCATCCTCTGTTTCAATGCCATCATCATCCCGTAGTGTCTGGATATGCTGTTTCGAGCCACTTACTGATTTAACGTAAGACCAGAACTTCCTAGGATTTTCTGTCAAGTCGGTACATAGAATTTTACTTTCGAATTCAATGAACGCTTCACGCATAGCCCTCCTTACGCTAACTTTGACATCGTTTAGTTTCTGTTTGTCTGAGAGGTTTTGGCTGCGTTTAAACTTGGAGTGGAGCTCTCTTTGCTTTCGCAGTAGTTTCCTAACTTTGTTGTTGTACCACGGTGGGTTTTTCCCATCCCTCACAGTTTTACTCGGCACGTACCTGTCTAAAACGCATTTTACGATTGCCTTGAACTTTTTCCATAAACACACAACATTGTCAGTGTCGGTACAGAAATTTTCGTTTTGATCTGTTAGGTAGTCTGAAATCTGCCTTCTATTACTCTTGCTAAACAGATAAACCTTCCTCCCTTTTTTTATATTCCTATTAACTTCCATATTCAGGGATGCTGCAACGGCCTTATGATCACTGATTCCCTGTTCTGTACATACAGGGTCGAAAAGTTCGGGTCTGTTTGTTATCAGTAGGTCCAATATGTTATCTCCACGAGTCGGTTCTCTGTTTAATTGCTCGAGGTAATTTTCGGATAGTGCACTCAGTATAATGTCACTCCATGCTCTGTCCCTACCACCCGTCCTAAACATCTGAGTGTCCCAGTCTATATCTGGTAAATTGAAATCTCCACCTAAGACTATAACATGCTGAGAAAATTTATGTGCAATGCATTCCAAATTTTCTCTTAGTTGTTCTGCCACTAATGCTGCTGAGTCGGGAGGTCGGTAAAAGGTGCCAATTATTAACCTAGTTCGGTTGTTTAGTGTAACCTCCACCCATAATAATTCACAGGATCTATCCACTTCTACTTCACTACAGGATAAACTACTACTAACAGCGATGAACACTCCACCACCGGTTGCATGCAATCTATCCTTTCTAAACACCGTCTGTACCTTTGTAAAAATTTCGGCAGAATTTATCTCTGGCTTAAGCCAGCTTTCTGTACCTATAACGATTTCGGCTTCGGTGCTTTCTATCAGCGCTTGAAGTTCCGGTACTTTACCAACGCAGCTTCGACAGTTGACAATTACAATACCGATTGCTGCTTGGCCCCCGCATGTCCTGACTTTGCCCCGCACCCGTTGAGGCTGTTGCCCTTTCTGTACTTGCCCAAGGCCATCTAACCTAAAAAACCGCCCAGCCCACGCCACACAACCCCTGCTACCCGTGTAGCCGCTTGTTGCGTGTAGTGGACTCCTGACCTATCCAGCGGAACCCGAAACCCCACCACCCTATGGCGCAAGTCGAGGAATCTGCAGCCCACAAGGTCGCAGAACCATCTCAGCCTCTGATTCAGACCCTCCACTCAGCTCTGTACCAAAGGTCCGCAGTCAGTCCTGTCGACGATGCTGCAGATGGTGAGCTCTGCTTTCATCCCGCTAGCGAGACTGGCAGTCTTCACCAAATCAGATAGCCGCCGGAAGCCAGAGAGGATTTCCTCCGATCCATAGCGACACACATCATTGGTGCCGACATGAGTGACCACCTGCAGACGGGTGCACCCTGTACCCTTCATGGCATCCGGAAGGACCCTTTCCACATCTGGAATGACTCCCCCCGGTATGCACACGGAGTGCACATTGGTTTTCTTCCCCTCTCTTGCTGCCATTTCCCTAAGGGGCCCCATTACGCGCCTGACGTTGGAGCTCCCAACTACCAGTAAGCCCACCCTCTGCGGCTGCCCGGATCTTGCAGACTGAGGGGCAACCTCTGGAACAGGACAAGCAGCCATGTCAGGCCGAAGATCAGTATCAGCCTGAGACAGAGCCTGAAACCGGTTCGTCAGACAAACTGGAGAGGCTTTCCGTTCAGCCCTCCGGAATGTCTTTCGCCCCCTGCCACACCTTGAAACGACCTCCCACTCTACCACAGGTGAGGGATCAGCCTCAATGCGGGCAGTATCCCGGGCAACCACAGTCTTAGTCTGATCAGGGGATGCGTGGGACGAGCTGGCCGTCCCCTACAAACCCCCATCCGGACCCCCACAGTGATGCCCATTGGCAACAGCCTCAAGCTGTGTGACCGAAGCCAACACTGCCTGAAGCTGGGAGCGAAGGGATGCCAACTCAGCCTGCATCCGAACACAGCAGTTGCAGTCCCTATCCATGCTAAAAACTGTTTTGCAAAGAACGTCTGAACTAATCTACAGAGAGCGCAAACAAATCGAGAAAATTTAAACGGTTATTAAAATACAAGATTGCCTAGTAAATGCAGTAATGCTGCTACTTGCGCACTGCTGACACTGCTCGGCGGCGGAAGGTTCAATATCTTTGACATAGATTTGTTATAGAATCGTAGAACATATTCTGAGCTCAAACATAATGAGGTGTCTTGAACAGAATGACCTCCTCAATGCAAAACAGCATGGATTCCGAAAACATCAACCATGTGAAACCCAACTTGTGCTTTTCTTACATGACATACTAAAAGCTGCGGATCGAGGTAGTCAGGCAAATACAGTATTTCTTGATTTCCAAAAAGCATTTCAATCAGTACTACACATACATTTATTGTCAAAATTTCAATTATATGGGCCATCAAGTGAAATTTATGACTAGAATGAGGACCTTTTGGTAGGGAGGACACAGCATGTTACCTTGGATGGAGAGTCATTGTCAGATGTAGAAGTAACTTCAATATTCAGTCAGATCTTGATAAGATTTCAAAGTGGTGCAGAGATTGGCTACTTGCTTTAAATGTTAAAAATTGTAAAACTGTGCACTTCAAAAAATGAAAAAACTTAGTATCCTAAGACTATAAAATGAATGAGTCATATTTGGAACTGACCATCTCAAACACATACCTGGGTGTAACACTTTGTAGGAATATGAAATGGGATGATTACATAGCTCAGTTGTGGGTAAAGCAGGTGGTAGGCTTCATTTTATTGATAGAATAATGGGGAAGTGTAACCCATCTACAAAGGATATTGCTTACAAATCACTGATGTGACTCATTCTAGACTATTTTTCAAGTGTATGGGACCCATACCAAATAGGACTAACAGGGGATATTGAATTTATATAGAGAAGGGCTACACAAATGGTCACAAATTTGTTTGATCCATGGGAGAGTGTTACAGAGATGCTGAAGATATTGAATTGGCAGATTCTTGGAGATAGATACAAACTAGATCAAGAGATAGATACAAACTAGATCAAGAAAGCCTACTAACAAAGTTTCAAGAATCGATTTTAAATGATGAATCTTTGAAGATACATCAACACTCCATGTACTGCTCACATAGGGATCATGAGGACACGAATAGAATAATTACAGAACACACAAAGGCATTCAGTGAATCATTCTTCTTATGCTCCATACATGAATGGAGCAGAAAGAAACCCTAATAACTGAGTATAGTGGGACATATTATCTGCCATGCACTTTGAGGTGATTTGCAGAGTATGGGTGTAGATCTAGATGTAGCAGGGGGACAGGTATCAGAGTAGTAGGGGGTGATGAAAGATACTAATGCTGCCTCTGGGACTCTGCAGGGATGTAGAGAGGACAGAACAGGTTTGCTAGGTACAGCATTGGAGACTGTGCTGGAGGAGGGGAGAATCAGAGAAGGTAAACGACTGGGCAAGTGCAGTGGAGGGATGAAGGCATGTGTAGAGTTGTAGAGGAAGCTGCTCTGGCACTGTCATGACTGATAATGTACCAGTAGTTACAGATATCAGAGCAGCACCTTTATGTAGGGCAGAAAGAAAGTAAGTTTAAGAGAGATTAGAATTAAAATATTTTCACTCTATCTGCCGCTCTCTTTGAATATTCTTGAAACCATTTGATCCTCTTTCATTCTAAACAGATGGCCTACTTATTGAGGTCTTCTGGGTTCTTTTATCTTATTATTGTTGCTTCTTGTGATATCATGTGGATCCCTGTGTTGTGTCTTCTCTTCCAGCTTTGTGAATCATTATTATAGTATGTACCAAAGATTTTCTTGTAAATTTTGTTTTCAAATATTTGTCATTGGTGTCTCCCCTTTTAGTTATACTCCTTGTTTCTGCTCCACAGGTTAGGACTAGTCTGGTGACTGTGTCATAGATCTTCATTTCAGTTTTTCTGGCCGGTAATTTTAGAGCCTACAAGTGTTTGTATGGAGTATTAGCCTCTATTAGTTTTTCACAGTCTCACATTCATTTCTACTTATCTCTGATTTTGTTCATCTATCTTTTTTGCCCAGAAATTTGAACTGTTTAACATGTCTGAATTTATGAGTGGTGATTATTAGATGCTATTGGTTGTCTTGTTCCTCTCTACATCTTTGAACTATAGTGTGTTGTTTTTCTGACTGTCTACTTTTAGGGCAAGCTTGGATCTTTCTTTTACTAGCTCCACAAATAATTATCTAATCTCTGTTTCACTTTTTTCAATAAATGCCACATCATCTGCATACACTAAAACGTTATCTTTCTTTCCTTCGAGGATCCCAGCAGGTATTAGTCTCTTCACCATTGTCTCTGAGGCTACATTAAAGAGAAGAGGAAACAGAGTAACGCTCAGTCTTGGTTCAGTTTTATGTATACGAGGGTTACCCAGAAAGTAAAGCACCGCATTTTTTTTTTCTCAGATGAAAACAATGCTGTTGTTGTTGTTGTTGTTGTTCTGGTCTTCAGTCCTGAGACTGGTTTGATGCAGCTCTCCATGCTACTCTATCCTGTGCAAGCTTCTTCATCTCCCAGTACCTACTGCAACCTACATCCTTCTGAATCTGCTTAGTGTATTCATCTCTTGGTCTCCCTCTACAATTTTTACCCTCCACGCTGCCCTCCAATGCTAAATTTGTGATCCCTTGATGCCTCAAAACATGTCCTACCAACCGATCCCTTCTTCTAGTCAAGTTGTGCCACAAACTTCTCTTCTCCCCAATCCTATTCAATACCTCCACATTAGTTATGTGATCTACCCACCTTATCTTCAGCATTCTTCTGTAGCACCACATTTCGAAAGCTTCTATTCTCTTCCTGTCCAAACTGGTTATCATCCATGTTTCACTTCCATACATGGCTACACTCCATACAAATACCTGTACTTTCAGAAACGACTTCCTGACACTTAAATCTATACTCGATGTTAACAAATTTCTCTTTTTCAGAAACGATTTCCTTGCCATTGCCAGTCTACATTTTATATCCTCTCTACTTCAACCATCATCAGTTATTTTACTCCCTAAATAGCAAAACTCCTTTACTACTTTAAGTGTCTCATTTCCTAATCTAATCCCCTCAGCATCACCCGATTTAATTTGACTACATTCCATTATCCTCGTTTTGCTTTTGTTGATGTTCATCTTATATCCTCCTTTCAAGACACTGTCCATTCCGTTCAACTGCTCTTCCAAGTCCTTTGCTGTGTCTGACAGAATTACAATGTCATCAGCGAACCTCAAAGTTTTTACTTCTTCTCCATGAATTTTAATACCTACTCCGAATTTTTCTTTTGTTTCCTTTACTGCTTGCTCAATATACAGATTGAATAACATCGGGGAGAGGCTACAACCCTGTCTCACTCCTTTCCCAACCACTGCTTCCCTTTCATCCCCCTCGACTCTTATAATAGCCATCTGGTTTCTGTACAAATTGTAAATAGCCTTTTGCTCCCTGTATTTTACCCCTGCCACCTTTAGAATGTGAAAGAGAGTATTCCAGTCAACATTGTCAAAAGCTTTCTCTAAGTCTACAAATGCTAGAAACGTAGGTTTGCCTTTTCTTAATCTTTCTTCTAAGATAAGCCGTAAGGTTAGTATTGCCTCACGCTTCCCTGAGGTCCGCTTCTACCAGTTTTTCCATTCGTCTGTAAAGATTTCGCGTTAGTATTTTGCAGCTGTGACTTATTAAACTGATAGTTCGGTAATTTTCACATCTGTCAACACCTGTTTTCTTTGGGATTGGAATTATTACATTCTTCTTGAAGTCTGAGGGTATTTCACCTGTCTCATACATCTTGCTCACCAGATGGTAGAGTTTTGTCAGGACTGGCTCTCCCAAGGCCGTCAGTAGTTCTAATGGAATGTTGTCTACTCCCGGGGCCTTGTTTCAACTTAGGTCTTTCAGTGCTCTGTCAAACTCTTCACGCAGTATGGTATCTCCCATTTCATCTTCATCTACATCCTCTTCCATTTCCATAATATTGTCCTCAAGTACATCGCCCTTGTATAAACCCTCTATATACTCCTTCCACCTTTCTGCCTTCCCTTCTTTGCTTAGAACTGGGTTTCCATCTGAGCTCTTGATATTCATACAAGTGGTTCTCTTCTCTCCAAAGGTCTCTTTAATTTTCCTGTAGGCAGTATCTATCTTACCCCTAGTGAGACAAGCCTCTACATCCTTACATTTGTCCTCTAGCCATCCCTGCTTAGCCATTTTGCACTTCCTGTCGATCTCATTTTTGAGACGTTTGTATTCCTTTTTGCCTGCTTCATTTACTGCATTTTTATATTTTCTCCTTTCATCAATTAAATTCAATATTTCTTCTGTTACCCAAGGATTTCTATTAGCCCTCGTCTTTTTACCTACTTGATCCTCTGCTGCCTTCACTACTTCATCCCTCAGAGCTACCCATTCTTCTTCTACTGTATTCCTTTCCCCCATTACTGTCAATTGTTCCCTTATGCTCTCCCTGAAAATCTCTACAACCTCTCGTTCTTTCAGTTTATCCAGGTCCCATCTCCTTAAATTCCCACCTTTTTGCAGTTTCTTCAGCTTCAATCTGCAGTTCATAACCAAGAGATTGTGGTCAGAATCCACATCTGCCCCTGGAAATGTCTTACAATTTAAAACCTGGTTCCTAAATCTCTGTCTTACCATTATATAATCTATCTGAAACCTTTTAGTATCTCCAGGATTCTTCCAGGTATACAACCTTCTTTCATGATTCTTGAACCAAGTGTTAGCTATGATTAAGTCATGCTCTGTGCAAAATTCTACAAGGCGGCTTCCTCTTTCATTTCTTCCCCCCAATCCATATTCACCTACTATGTTTCCTTCTCTCCCTTTTCCTACTGACGAATTCCAGTCACCCATGACTATTAAATTTTCGTCTCCCTTCACTACCTGAATAATTTCTTTTATCTTGTCATACATTTCATCAATTTCTTCATCATCTTCCGAGCTAGTTGGCATATAAACTTGTGCTACTGTAGTAAGCATGGGCTTTGTGTCTATCTTGGCCACAATAATGCGTTCACTATGCTGTTTGTAGTAGCTAACCCTCACTCCTATTTTTTTATTCATTATTAAACCTACTCCTGCATTACCTCTATTTGATTTTGTATTTATAACCCTGTAATCACCTGACCAAAAGTCTTGTTCCTCCTGCCACCGAACTTCACTAATTCCCACTATATCTAACTTTAAACTATCCATTTCCCTTTTGAAATTTTCTAACCTACCTGCCCGATTAAGGGATCTGACATTCCACACTCCGATCCATAGAACGCCAGTTTTCTTTCTCCTGATAACGACGTCCTCTCGAGTAGTCCCCGCCCGGAGATCCGAATGGGGGACTATTTTACCTCCGGAATATTTTACCCAAGAGGACGCCATCATCATTTAATCATACAGTAAAGCTGCATGTCCTCGGGAAAAATTACGGCTGTAGTTTCCCCTTGCTTTCAGCCGTTCGCAGTACCAGCACAGCAAGGCCGTTTTGGTTAATGTTACAAGGCCAAATCAGTCAATCATCCAGACTGTTGCCCCTGCAACAACTGAAAAGGCTGCTGCCCCTCTTCAGGAACCACATGTTTGTCTGGCCTCTCAACAGATACCCCTCCGTTGTGGTTGCACCTATGGTACGACTATCTGTATCGCTGAGGCACGCAAGCCTCCCCACCAACGGCAAGGTCCATGGTTCATGGGGGGGGAAAACAATGCTACTATTGTGAAACATTACGTATGTAGTATTTGAAGTCTCCTGAATGTGTGTGCCAAGTTTCTGTCACTTCCAACAGATAGATTTGCTGCAGCACAGTTTCATAATGGCATCTGTAGGTGATATATGTTACAAGCAATGTGCTGTCATTGAATTTCTCACTGCAGAAAAAGAAACTTGGGGGAATATTCACTAAGTCCATTGTTACAGTCCACAGGTTTTGCTTGTGAATGGGTTCATAAGCTTTCATAAAATCAATGAACTGTTTTTTACATACCTTTCCATTTATTGTTTTGATTACAAGTATATTGTTGGTAGTGGATCTATTTCTATGAAAGCCATTCTGATACTCGCCATTTCATTTTTGCATATGATTTCAAGTGATTTAGCAATAAACAGTGTAGACTAATGATATTCCCCTATAGTTTCTGTAGTCTTCCCTTTCTCCTTTTTATGTGTTGGGAGTATTAATAATTCTTTCCATTATGTTGGTAGGATCTCAGTTGACCAGATTACCTGAATCAGGTGAAACAAAAATCTATGTAGTGCTTCCCATCCATATTTTAGTATCTCAGCTGGAATTCCATTAGTCCTATTTGCCTTGCCATTTTCAGCTGTTTAATATTTCCTAGCACTCTTCATATGTTGGTTCTAAAGTTTGCTCATTATTAAGGCTGCTGCTGGAATTTGTAATTGGTGATTCTGGATCAGATCAGATCAGTTCACTAGACCATCAAAATATTTCTTGCTTGATGATAAAATTTTGTATTGGTTCAATAATCATATTGCCATTTTTATCCTTCATCACCTGCAATTTTTAATTAAAACCTCTTTTAATTTTGTCAACTAAACTATAAATTTACAGAACATTGTAATTTTGATGATATTTGTGAACAGACTCAGTCTGTTGTTTTAGGTATTGTTTCTTTTTCACAGTTTACTTTATCAGACTGATTTTGTGCCCACTAATAAGTAAGTTCTATTTCAGGCTTCTGTTTTGCTTGTACCATTTCATGCATAATTTCATAATCTTGTCTTCAGCTTCTTCACATTATTCACCCAACTATTTCTTTCCGCCTTTTTTCACTCTCTGTAGTTTATTACTTGCAGCTGCGACGATGACTTCTTTTATTCTATTCAAGCAATAATTACTAGTCATTTCATAATTTTCTCTCATGCAACTTAGAGCTTCAAACTGGTTTGAAACTTCAACATTGTTTTTTTTGTATTTATTCTCTTCCTATTACATTTCCCAGATCAAATTTGGTCATGTTTCCAGGGTCACATTTAATCTGGAACTACTTATTTGCACTGATAAATTGTCATACTCAGTTGACATAATGTTGTTCTCTGAATATCATGAGGCCATTTGTACAGATTTAGTGTTACAAGATTTAAGTTAGCATCTCACTTTTGTAGAACAGAAATAGGGGAGTTACCACAATCATCACAAATTGTCATGTTTATGAACAAAGGTATTAACCTTTCTTAAAGCAGCATCTAAAACCATCTGGTACAAAGGACAAATTTCAGAGCAAATCCCTTTTGTAGGCATATGCTAAACATCTAAAGGAAATTTTAATCTGTTCATAAATCAATGAAGCTCTATTGGCCGATTTGTCAGGAAAAAAAAAAAAAAATTGGTTGCTGGTGATTTTAATATAGAGTCACTTAATGATTCTGCTAGTAAGAATTTATTACAATCTGTAATATTATCATTAACTTACTTCCCACTGGAAAGTTTCGTACAGGAGTACAGTAGTTAGTAGTTCCCAAACTGCCATTGATTGTATCCTTATAGACAAGTCTAATATATAAAAAAAATTCATATTACAAAATCAATAGTATCCGAGATCAGACCTGCAGTTAGTAATGTTAAATGTTGATAGTGATCTGGATACTCAATCTGAATTCTGATTGTCAAACAATCTGTCACAAACTGTTTATTTTAGAAAACTGCTTGGACACAAAAGGGAGTGATGTATACAGTGTTTTGACATCAATGAAAAGTACAACACATGTGTTAATAAAGTCCTCACCATATTTGGAAATATTTCCTCCAGAAAAATAGCTCAGATTGGACCATAGGCTACAAAAGTGCCATGGATTACTGAGGAAATAAAGGTACTGTGTAGGAGAATAAGGAAACTGTATCTCTGTCAGAAACTTGTGATTTTAGTACAAGTTTTCAGATTTGCACCTAAGTTTTCATTTTCTCTTTATCAATTATTTTAATAGCTTCCCTAGTTATCTTTGTCAGGTGTTGAGTGCATACTCCATTGCTTGCTATGAGAGTAGTCTGAAAAGTTTCCAACCTAACAAAGAAACAAGACATTATTTATTAAAATTTATTTTTATTTCTCAACATAATGTCCTTGTAAGTCTATAATCATCTCTCAGACATGCTCCCACTTCTTTAACCCATCTTGTAGTCAGTGTCTTTCTCTGGAAAATAGTTGTTTACAAAGGTGATGCCCTCTTCATTCAATGAAAATTACTGTCCTCTGAGCTCAACGTTTAGCTGACGGAACATAAACAGTCATTTGAGAGGAAGATGTGATAAGGAGCATGATCAAGCAGCTGAAACTGCAGACTGTGGATTTTCTCCAGGGCAACTGCTAAGGTCTAAGACGGCACACAGTGGACAATTGTGGCACCCAGTGTGTGGTCAGCTATCTCAACCCTAGATTTACAATCAATATGTGACAAAAATGTTCTTTAGATATGCTCATAGCCTTTGCTATCTCTCTCACTTTAATTCAACAGATCTCTACCACCATTCAGTGAACTTAAGCAATGTTTCTGCATCAGTGGTTGCAGTTTTTAGCCGACCTGAACATTTATTGTCACCCTAGTCGGTACGGTCCCCTTTAAATTCAGCTGCCCAAAATTTCGCAGTAGTAAGTGATGGTGCAGATTCCCCATAAACAGCATGCAATTCATGTTCAATGATACAGGACAGCTCAGTAGTCGATTTTGCCCATTTTCGCACAAACATATGTGTTTACTCGCTAAAATTACTGTCAAAGAACTGCTGTATGTCCAACATGGCTGAAATTCTGGTGCGTGCCTTACTTGGCATGCCCTAACAAATACCCCAACTTTTATTGACAAGTGCTGTCATCTCTATGCTGAGGTCAGAAACTTTTCAAGACTGCTTCGTAGTTGGACCCCAACTTTGAAAGGTACTTGCTGTATCTCACCCTAGTGATGGTTTCTTAGTGCCATTAAACATAATGCTTACAACAATCATGGGATTCCGATCTCAGTTCATTTAAATCACATCAGAAAAGGTAAATTCATTCTCTCTCTCTCTCTCTCTCTCTCTCTCTCTCTCTCTCTCTCTCTCTCTCTCTCGTACCCCAACTGGAGTACGAGTGTGTAAGCACTACCAACAGACACATCCAGTTGTGCAGGGAAACGTTTTATTGTGATCCATCGATCACCTTGAATGAGAGTGTGTGCATGTTCCATCATTGTAGAAGTCACAGCTGCATGCAGCACCCTGGAAAATGGGAGATCGGACAGGTTTGGGTAACTTTGTTTTAATGATGAAAGACAGTTTAAAAGTATAGATGACCAAGCACTGGAAGCATATACACCTAGCAGAACAGTTTATGATAGGAGGGACCTTAATGGCCTATAGATAGAGAAATACCAATATCACCATGGGAGAATCATACTGAAAGACATCTCACAAAACCCAAAGATGTTCTGGTCATATGTAAAAGCTATTAGTGGCACCAAAGTTAATAATCAAATGCTCATAACAACATGTGACATAGCAAAGGTGGACTCTCTCTCCATCTGTTATATTTCTATACCTCTTAAATTACTAGATTTTGTTGTTGTTATTATTATTATTATGCACTTTTCAAAACAATCATCTATGTATTATATATGTAACATATACATAAATATTTCAAGTCAGAAATTAGGGGAATTTATTTTCCACATTATTATTTTGAATGTGTTGATTACATCATCAAACACAGTTTTCATGGAAACTCTGTCAGTTAAAAAATACAGCTAATTGAAGTTAATACTATTGTTCATCATGTGCAATATCTAGTGGACTAATCAATGTACGGGGCATGTTTTTTAAGTAAGTACCGTTTTGAAATTAAAAAAAGACGTGCTAAGATATCTCAATAATTTTATTTTTAAATGAAAGCCTGTACCTTAATCTAGGCACTGATGCCATTACTGACTGATTCTTCCTTGTTTACGTTGTGTACTGGGTGTTTAAGATGCCTCAAACAATTGACAGTCCCGCCGACTATGAAGTATGGGCTGTAACAAGATTTCTTAGTGCTAAAGGCCTAAAAGCGATCGATATTCATCGTGAGATCTCTGCAGTTTACAGAGAAAACATTATGAGTGATAGAATGGTTGAAAGCAGGTGAGAGCATTTAAAGATGGCCACACAAATGTGCATGATGAACAACGGTGTGGGCGTCCTTCGATTGTTAATGAAAGTTTGATGCAGGAAGTGGACAATAAGGTGAGAGAAAACAGACGCTTTTCGATTTCCTCCTTGCGGGATGACTTTCCTAATGTTTCTCATAGTGTTTTGTATGGCATTGTGACTTAGCACTTGAATTACTGAAAATTGTGTGCACGCTGGGTACCGAAAATGTTGACGGATGTGCACAAAACCAAACGTTTAGATAGTGCATTGACTTTCCTTGATCGGTACCAAAACGACGGTGATGATTTCTAAAGCCAAATTATTACAAGCGATGAAACATGGGTGGACTACGTCACACCAGAATCAAAGCAACAGTCCATGGAAGTTGAGCAAGGGCACAGTTTTGCTGCAAGACAATGCCCGTCTGCATGTGGCAAATCAGACCAAAGATCTCATCACATCTTTTCGATGGTTAACTCTAGATAAGGACTCCCCAACGTGTGGTCCGCGGGCCCCTTAGGGGTCCGCCGGCTCTTTCTACGGGGTCCGTGGCCGCCTTCCACCAAATCATGTAAAGTAATGAGTAAAATTATTGAATAAAAATGTGAAAATCAAATTCATCACTATTTTTGCGTGTGTGTGTGAAAAACGCGTACTTTTACGTCAGGTCGTATTCCCAAGCAGCCTTTGCGGTTCCTAAGTGAGAACGCATACACAGTTTAGTGCCAGAGAATGCGGCTTCTCTGATCGACTCTTTCGCAACAATAAGGGGGTCGTTTGTGCACCGGCTCACGGCGCCAGATGCACTGAAACCTTTTACGCATGCGCGGAGCGAGCTTTCTCGACCAATCACAGCGCTCTCTAGCACGTGTGCAGCCCCAGGCATCATTAAATGTTAAAACTTACTTTGTCAGTGTACTACCTATTTCATAAGTCGATTTTTGACCAGTTTGTTACTTATAACATGGATCGGTGGGTGAAGTTTCTCCATCGCCTTCACAACAAGAGAAGTTTCCAGTTGAAATGAATGAGGAGGCAGGACCACCAAAGGAAGAACAATCACAAGAAGCTCCACAGCCGGATTTATTATGTGAAAAGGCTGCAAGTACTCCATTGATTGCAATATCCTGTGGAAGTGGAGTAACCAAGAAGCCTAAGTACAACGAAAGCTATTTAGAAATGGGCTTTATGGGGACAAAGGAGGGTAAAGCTCAGAGTGTAATTTGTGTGCGAGTCCTTCCGAACAGTTCAATGGTTCCAGTTAAATTGCGCTGTAATTTTGAAGGTACTCACCCGGATTTCCAAGCTAAAGAAATCGATTTTTTCAAAAGGAAGACTGCTGAACTAGCTGCTTTTCATCATTGCATGAAAACTTATGCAAATACAATTAACGAAAATTCCTTCTTCCTTGGTTAGTTATTGAGTGGCAAAAACAGGCAAAGCTCATACCATTGCAGAAAATTTCGTAAAGCCGTTTGTTAATGACATTGTTTCTTGCATGCTAGACAAAAAGGCAGTAAAGCTTGTATCTTCGGTGCCATTATCAAACAATACTGTCAAGAGATGCATTATTGACATGTCAAATGTGAAAGACACTCTTGTTTCTTGCATCCAACACAATTCATTTTCTCTGCAGATGGATGAATCCACTGATGTTGCAGGCTTTGCCATTTTATTGGCTTTTGTCCATTATGAATATTCTGGATGTTTGAGGAGGACCACTTATTGTGCAGACCACACAACAGGTGCTGAAATATTCCGTCTATTGGATGATTTTTTAAGGACTAACGAAGTTTCATGGTCTAATTGCATAGATGTGTGCACAGATGGTGCAAAAGCTATGACGAGTCCTACAATCGGAGCAATAACGAAAATAAAAGAAAACGCCAAGAATTGCAGCAGTAGTCATTGTGCTCTCCACCAGATACGCTTTAGCTATGAAACAAATGCCTGTTTCATTCAAGAAAGCTTTAGACAAATCCATTCAAATCATTAACTACATAAAGTCAAGGCCGTTGAAGTCAAGACTTTTCACAATACTGCGTGAAGATATGGGAAGCCTTCATAGTTCCCTGCTTCTCCACACAGAAGTGAGGGGGTCCTCACGTGGGGATGCACTCTCTCGGTTGAACAAATTAAGATTGGAAGTCTTAGCTTTCTTTGGAGCATTAGCCAAATTAGCAGACCTTATTAATGACGAAAATTTGCAGTGTATACTTACCTATTTGTCAGATATTTTCTCCAAAATGAACGAAATGAATATTTCACTCCAAGGGCAAAGCAAAACAAAGGTCACTGCTATTGACAGAGTTCAAGCATTCAAGAGGAAAATCAATTTTTGGGCAGAGAGTGTCGAGGAGGGGGAGGTCGAGTGTTTTCCTCTTCTCAAGGAGTTTTTGAAAAACAAAACATTGGCGCTTGGGAAGAATTTGTTTCATAAAATCCTGGAAC
The DNA here is from genome assembly GCF_021461395.2 of Schistocerca americana. NCBI lineage: Eukaryota > Metazoa > Arthropoda > Insecta > Orthoptera > Acrididae > Schistocerca > Schistocerca americana. The sequence goes on along the minus strand of NC_060121.1, from coordinate 350,255,980 downwards.
ATCTCCGAAGCTTGATGTCATTGTTGGAGCATTATTTCCCAACAGCTGAAGATGAGAAGCTGCAGAAATACGAATGGGTGGTCAACCCATTCATTGTATCCAAAAAGCCAAACATTCTGTCATCAAATGAATATGAGTTGTTGATGGAAATTGCCACAGACCTTATCTTGAAATCAAGTTTTGACACTGACGGTTACTCATACTTTTGGATCCGTTTGCATAACAAGAAATACTACCCCCTTATTGAAAAGGCAAAACGTGTACTTCTTCTGTTTGCCACAACATACATGTGTGAATCTGGATTCTCGATCTATGCTGCCCACAAAACTATGTACCGAAGCTGTCTAGATGCGGAACCAGACATCTGTCTCCAGTTGTCAACAACCCAACTTCTCAAAATTGTATCAGCAGAAGCACCCTCAACCATCACATTAGGATTCCATAATTATTCCTACAGACTCATCTATAGTAAAGAAGAAAACATTTTTCTTCGTAGACGCTCAGTGAACGTACCTGAACTATAACTCTGTAGTAATTTTGTTTCTGTCTTCTATCATTTACAAAATAATTATTAATTGAATTCTGTTGGCATTGATATTTTTGTTACGAAAATTAAAATGATCTCTAAAGCTAATTTCTTTTCTTTATAATATATTCCGTCCTCTCAGTTAAAAATATGGCCTGCCTATACTTCAATTACAATTACTTGCTATTACTCTGACACTATATTGTGGCAACTGGCTGGGAGCATAAACAAATGAGGGCTTTTCACGTGCCACCTTGTAAAAGGTAAACCTCCTCTGCCAGAATTGTTTCCTTTGATAAAGAAAGTCTTACGTTCTGTGAAATGCTTTGTCTTCTTATATTGAAATAAGAGAGTCTGTTTGTTTGTTTTCCTAATTTGTTTACAGTTGAGGCTGACTGCCACGATGTAGTGTCCAAGTAGTAGTTGAAGTTGTCAGCTGTGGCTAAGTTGTTGCCACGCTTCCTGCCAGTTTCCAGCTACCAACTGACAGTACACTATTGCAACGCCGCCTGCTAGCTGCCGGCTATGGGCTGACAGCTGCCATTCAGTAGATACGCAAAGACATAAAAGTAACTAGACTTTCCGAGCTGTTTACATGGGCACGAAAATCGATTGTGGAACTGGAAAAAGTGTTTACCTGACCAATCAACAGCGGAACTGGGAAATAGGCTTAGGAAATCAGGTTCTGGAAATACATGTAAAATGGGTGAATGTATTCCCACACATTGCACAACAGATGTCACAACAGTCCTTTAAAGGCAATTTCTTGGCCTCTTTTTTTTTCTTGATGTGTTTGTACCCCAAATCATGGGTCTGCCTCTTTTCTTCACAGTCACGAGGAATGACTGCGCAGTCTAGGGCTTGGATTGGGTGGCCGCTCCCGCCAGAGGTTCGAGTCCTCCCTCGGGCATGTGGGTGTGTTGTCCTTAGTGGAAGTTAAACTTAGGTTAATAGTGTGTAAGACTCATAGACATTACATACATTTGAACACTTTTCTTCGGATTTCACGAAAAACCACACACACACACACACACACACACACACACACACACACACAACTGTTCCGAAATATGCATGCTACTTAAACAACAGTAGCCAAACAGTGGAACTGAACAGACCACAAGTGGCAGCTTGTCAACAGTGAATAGTTTGGACGTGACATTGATCGCTCTTGGAGGAAGGCAGCTCCAACGTGTGAAATGTCAATTACCAAGTAATTTTAATCAGGCTATAGTGTGTTGAACAAAGGGAGTAAATCCACTAGTAAGTGTCTGGATACAGTGTGAATTCAAATTGGATCATTAATTTCAAGTTGTCTTCATTCATCTCTAAACCAAAGACTATTGATACTTCGGAGGGGGGGGGGGGGGGTCATTGGGAACATGGCACTTGCATTAAGAAGCTTTCAGTTCCCATGGGTTTCGCTCTGAAATTTAAAGTTACTGTGCTATTGACTGACTAGGGGTCCGCCATGGATTTTCGACTGAAGAAGGGGTCCGCCAGCTGAAAAGGCTGGGAAGCCCTGCTCTAGATCATCCTCTGTACAGCCTCGATCTTGCACCCAGTGACTACTATCTGTTCCTGCACTTGAAGAAATACCTGGGTGGTCAGCGCCTTCAAGATGATGTCGAAGTTAAAACAGTGGTGATGCAGTGGTTAACAAGTCAGGCAGCAGACTTCTATGAGGAGGGTATTCAAAAACTGATGCAACATTATGACAAGTGCCTCAATATTGACGGAAATTATGTAGAAAAGTAGCTTAAGGTGATTAAGGTACAGGCGTTCATGTAAAAATAAAATTATTGAGATACCTTAGCATGTCTTTTTTAAATTTCAAAACGGTACTTACTTAAAAAACACACTTCGTATTTGGATGAAGTAACATGGAGCGGTAGTGTTCAGTCCAAAGACTGATTTGATGCAGGTCCCCACGCTGATCATGTCCTGTGCAAGCCACCTCATCTCCAAATAATTAGTACAGCTTACAACCTTCTGAATCTGCTTAACGTATTCATCAATTGGTCTCACTCTACAATTTTTTTCCCCCACACTTCCCTCCAGTATTACATTGGTGATTGCTTGAAACCTAATCTAATCTAATCTCAGAATATGTCCTACAAATCGATCCTTTCTTCTAGTCAGGTTGTGACATAATTTTTTTTCTCCCCAGTTCTATTCAGTAGCTGATCATTAGTTAGGTGGCCTACCCATCTCATCTTCAGCATTCTTCTGTAGCACCATATAAAAGCTTCTATTCTCTTCTTGTCTGAACTGTTTATTGTCCATGTTTCACTTCCATATAGGCTACACTCCACACAAATATTTTGAGAAAAACTTCTTAACATTTAAATCTGTATTCTACATTAATAAATTTCACTTCTTCAGAAGTGCTTTTCTTGACATTGCCAGTCCATAATATATATATCCTCTCCACTTTTGCCATCATCAGTTATTTTACTACCCAAATAACAAAACTCACTCGCAACCTAACTCTACAAATGCTATTAATGTATGTTCGCTTTTCCTTAACTTACCTTGTAAGATATGTCATAGGGTCAGCATCACCTAACGTGTTCCTTGGTTTTGATCACCTTCTACCAGTTTTTCCATTCTTCTATAAATGATTCATGTCAATACTCTGCAAAAGTGACTTATTAAACTGATAGTTAGGTAACATTCGCACCTGTCAGCACCTGCTTTCTTTGGAACGGAATTATTAAATTTTTGTCATGGTCTGAGGTTATTTCGCATGTCTCACACATCTTGCACACCAGATGGAAGAATTTTGTCATGGCTGGCTCCCCCATGGCTATTAGTAGTACTAACAGAATGTCGTCTACTCCAGGGGCCTTTTTCGACTATGTCTTTCAGTGCTTGCAACATACCATTATAAAGGATGACTGTCCAACTCTTCAATAAATTAACAGAAACTAATTAACCCATGAAATAATGAATACTAAAACTCCATTCTATCATTTTATGGCAGATTTTGTTTATATGTATGTTAGATCTGACTTTTGCAAGTGTACTTTATTTGCCATATTTTTATGAACAAAATGACACACCTCATTAGTCGATTAAGCCAGTAATCAAGATTCTGCATAATTTATGGCAATGTAGAATAAATTTAAAGATAGCTACCATACTTGTAGTTAGCATATTCCAAACATGGATGCAAAAAAATAGTTCTATAAACTTTCTCAAATTTCATACCCAGGGCATATTCCATAACACACATTACTGTCTTAGTCCAATCAGGATTAGTACTGATCAGTTCTGTCGTGGGTTAGTTAATTAGTTGTATGTTAACAGTGGCACTCAATAGGGCAATCTTATTTACGTAAGAAAGAGTTGACAGGAACGCAGCTATTGTCTGAGCTCACTCAATGCAATGAAAGAATGGTACAACACTGCTGAGGTGCTACCACAGCAATGCAACAATATAAAGGTGTATGTTTTTCATCTGATGGTTGTTGCATATATCTTCACCATTGGCCATTAAAATTGCTACACCAAGAAGAAATGCCGATGACAAACAGATATTCATTGGACAAATATATTATACTAGAACTGACATGTGATTACATTTTCACGCAATTTGGGTGCATAGATCCTGAGAAATCAGTACCCAGAACCACCAATTCCGGCCGTAATAACAGCCTTGATATGCCTGGGCATTGAGTCAAACAGAACTTGGATGGTGTGTACAGGTACAGCTGCCCATGCAGCTTCAACATGATACCGCAGTTCATCAAGAGTAGTGACTGGCGTATTGTGACGAGCCAGTTGCTCGGCCACCATTGACCAGACGCTTTCAATTGGTGAGAGACCTGGAGAATGTGCTGGCCAGTGCAGCAGTCGAACATTTTCTGTATCCAGAAAGGCCCGTACAGGACCTGCAACATGCGGTCATGCATTATCCTGCTGAAATGTAGGGTTTTGTGGGGATCGAATGAAGGATAGAGCCACGGGTCGTAACACATCTGAAACGTAACATCCATTGTTCAAAGTGCCGTCAATGTGAACAAGAGGTGAGTGAGATGTGTAACCAATGGCACCCCATACCATCACGCTGGGTGATACGCCAGTATGGTGATGACGAATACACGCTTCCAATGTGCGTTCACCGTGATGTCGCCAAACACGGATGCGACCATCATGATGCTGTAAACAGAACCTGGATTCATCCGAAAATATGACGTTTTGCCATTCATGCACCCAGGTTCGTCGTTGAGTACACCATCGCAGGCACTCCTGTCTGTGGTGCAGCATCAAGGATAACCGCAGCCATGGTCTCCGAGCTGATAGTCCATGCTGCTCCAAACGTCGTCGAACTGTTCATACAGATGATTGTTGTCTTGCAAACGTCCCAATCTGTTGTCTCAGGGCTGCGCGATCCGTAACAGCCATGCGGATAAGATGCCTGTCATCTCGAGTGCTAGTGATACGAGGCCATTGGGATCCAGCACGGCGTTCTGCATTACCCTCCTGAACCCACCAATTCCATATTCTGCTAACAGCCATTGGATGTCCACCAACGCGAGCAGCAACGTCACGATATGATAAACCGCAATCGCGATAGGCTACAATCCGACCATTATCGAAGTTGGAAACATGATGGTACGCATTTCTCCTCCTTACACGAGGCGTCACAACAACGTTTCACCAGGCAATGCTGGTCAACTGTTGTTTGTGTATGAGAAATCGGTTGGAAACTTTCCTCATGTCAGCACGTTGTAGGTGTCACCACCGGTGCCAACCTTGTGTGAGTGCTCTGAAAAGCTAATCATTTGCATATCACAGCATCTTCTTCCTGTCGGTTAAATTTTGCGTCTGTAGCACGTCATCTTCGTGGTGTAGCAGTTTTACTGGCCAGTAGTGTATTTTGTGTTGCATATTTTGGTGATTGCGAGTTGTTGTCCTAGTCTTCAGTATGGACACCGGTTTGATGCAGCTCACCATACTAGTCTATCCTGTGCAAGCCTGTTCATGTCTGCATAACTAACACAACTTACATCCATTTGGCCCTGTTTAGTATATCTACATCTACATATATACTCCGCTAGCCACCAAGCAGTGTGTGACAGAGGGCACAATTTCCACCAAAGTCATATATCCCCCCTCCCCTTCTGTTCCACTCGCAGATCGCGTGACGGAAAAACGACTGTCCGAACGCCCCAGTGTGAGCTCTAATTTCCCTTATCTTTGAAAGGTGATAATTGCGCAATTTAAAAGTTGGTGTTAATAATGTATGCTCTATATCCTCAGTGAAGATCGGATTTCGGAATTTAGTCAGCAGCCCCTTCCATTTAACGCGCCGTCTATCTGCAAGTGTGTCCCACTTCAAACTTTCTATGAGCTTTTTAATGCTCTTGCGATGGCCAAATGTACCAGTCACGAATCTTGCCGCTTTTCTTTGGACCTTCTCAATCTCTTGAATCAGACCCAAGTGGTAAGGGTCCCACACAGACGAACAATACTCTAAAACTGGATGAACTAACCTATTGTAAGCCATTTTCTTTGTTGAAGGACTGCATCGCTTCAGGATTCTACCAATAAACCGCAATCTAGAGTCTGCCTTACCTGTTACTTGTGTAATTTGATCATTCCATTTGAGATCATTTCGAATAGTCACACCCAGATACTCGAAGGATTATGCTTTGGTCTCCTCCTGCAGTTCTTACTACCACATTTCTCTCTGTTACCAAACTGACTATTGCATGATGCCTGATGATGTGTCTTCTCAAATCATCTCTGTTTAGTCACATTGTCTTAAATTTCTCTTTCCCCAGTTCCATTCAGTGCTCATCACTGGTTATTCAATCAACTCATCTAAACTTCAGCATTTTTCTGTAGCACCATATTTCAATTGCTTAAATTCTTTTCTTATCTGGGCTGTTTATTGCCCAAATTTTGCTCCCATGCTTGGCTACATGCCAGAAGAAATAACTTCAGATAAGACTTCCTCACATTAAAATTATATTTAATGTTCAGAAATTTCCCTTACTCCAATGTGTTTTACTTACTATTGCCAGTCTGTATTTTATATAGTCGGTACTTCAGCCATCCTCAGTTGTTTTGTTACCCAAATACCGAAACTCTTCTACTACCTTTAGTGTCCCATTTCCTAATATAATTCCCTCAGTGACATCTGACTGTTATTGATGTCCATCATATAACCTCCTTTCAAGACAGTATCCATTCCTTCCATCTCTTTGACATCTCAGAGACAATCATGTCATCAGCAAATTGTGAAGTTTTTATTTTTTCCTTAACTTAAATTCCCTTTTCAGATGTCTCCTTGATTTCTTTTCTGCTTACTCAATGTAATGATTAAGTAACAACTAGCCTCTAATCCTTTCTCCTTCCCTTCTCAACTACCATTTCTCTTTCATGACCTTCAACTCTATGCAAGTTGTGTATCTTATCCTGCTATGCTCGTAATATCAAAGGGTAATATCAACACCATAAAAACTTTTTCTTAATCTAGCTAGATGCTATGAATGTAGGTTTGCCTTTATTTAACCTGTCTTCTCATGTAAGTCATATTTATCCGTGGCTTTGTTTTCGTCCTCAATCCTAAGGAAAAAGAAGGAATGTCAAATGTGTCTTTTGTAATGTTTTTACTTTCTTTTCATGCACACTATATAATTTTTGTTTATCCAGGTACTGTCAAAACAAAATTAGGTTTTGCTACCTGATAATTGGCATTTTTTGTGGAATAACACACAGATAAAATTACCAAGTCCTCAAAGTATCTTTGCAATGTGCCATGAGCAGAAAACAAACAATAAAATAAAGATTAAGGAGTGACAAAGGAACAAAATCCACCGTAACAGTATCAACGTGTGCGACAAGTATAGATGTTGGATGCTTAACTTCCAATGATAACAGAAGACGCCAATGACAGCACTAAGCATAAAAATATTCTTTCTTAGGATCCTTGACGGCAACTTTCCGTTTCGTGCTGCTCCGGTGAAGGCCCAAGCAAAAGTGCCACACGAAATACACTCAGGACTGTTTTCACATTTCGTTCCATGACGTCCAGTTTGAATCGAGCCCATACATTAACATTATAGCTTTTAACGTACTTATTTAAATCTACTTTTGTACATGAAGTAGAAAGATGTTCTTTCATTGGTCAACAGGCAGCCAAGGTCTAAAGCCGGGTTCACATACGCAAAGGAAGTGTCATCACAGCTAGTGGCATACTGAAGTTTCATCAGTGAACTCCCAGTTTTTAGTTTTAAGAGACACAAGTTTTGCCATGTCACAAAAAGTTCAACTTAATACTTTAGGTTTGTTTGAGCAGTTGCCAGCGGGCTCGTGCGCATGCGCAGAGCTGAATTCGCGTATGAGCAGTGACTTCTCCTGCTTCTGGATACTTGAAGCGTGGCTGTTTGCCGTATGAGCAGTAGCAACAAGTAGCCACAAGCTACCCGGAAAAATTTTTCTGGCGTGCCCAAGCTGCCAGATTCACGCATGTGCAGAGCAAGCTGAGTTATAGATTTCTGTGGCCGCGAGCCATCAAGTGAATTAATATACACTCTCATAATCATGAAAGACTAAAATAAGTTAGTAGTTTCAGTTTTCTGATTTTATATTATTTCCACGTTATTAGCAATCAACTATTAATGTCTTAATAAAGCTATTTCCGTCAGTTTTGTAGAGAAATTTAGTTCTATTAATTTTTTCGGCTGTGGCAGTTAGTTTATTTGAAACGACGTTTTTCATTCTGTACTATTGGCTACTTTCAACTTCGTTCAATTTCAAGTGCAAATTTTTATTTTCTGGGACTAATAACATTATACCATAATAAAGAACCACTCATGAGAATACAGTACTGGACCTCCAACAAAATTGTTATCCCGAAAACCACATACAAAAGCTGAATATAAGGTACGTCAGAGTGCATCTGGACATAGAAATGTGCCATTAGAGCGGAATGATGCGTCTTAGTATGGTTTATGAAATTCCGATGCTGCTGGGAGTAGTCTCTGATGTCATGTTTCTCTTATGACACTGTAAGATCTCTTAATGCAATATAAATACGAACATACGAAAACACTGACTTGAAGCTGACTAAGCAGGCAAATTTGGTCAGTAGTTTTGAACTAAATATTTTGTTTCAGTTATACTGACAGCTGTAGTAGAATTTTACAAATCTGCCTTCCGTCAAACACAGTGTTTTTCGATCACAAGACTAGGCCTGAAGCTATTTCTCAATTTGTGTTTACATCTTAAATTTATAGAATGCCATTCTATGCTAAATTGTAGACTGGTGGCATACCGTGTTTTATCGTTTTTAACTCCCCACATGGCTTTGTATTTATTCCTAGAGTAGAATGTAAACTGTCAGTTGTACAATTTCTTTGCCTCACAGACAACCTTGTTAATTTTAACACATTTTGAAATAGTCATGAAATTTATTGTCACTTATTCTGTTGTAAGCTACACAAGGAACTTCTCTTTTTTCTGAAATTTGTATTCCTTCTTACTAACTTTTTTCAGAGCTGTGTAGATGTAAACGTGATTGCAAATGCTACATAACAATATTGCAGAGTACGAATTGCAAAGAAATCTGTCAAAAATAAAATCAACATCTGTAATCAAAATAGCGACTTGTATGGTTTGTAAGACCAGGGATTGTGTACATTGTGGACTATACACAGGAAACAGCTACCCAGTGTGATGTGGTAGCTGTTAAACTAAAAATTGGTTATTCGAAACGCCTATATTAATGTACACAATAAGATTTTAAAATCTTGGAAGAATGGCATGTCTGCTGGTGATATTTACATGCCAGCTATTTGTTAGTTTGCCATTGCAGACAGCATTTTTGCCTCTGAGTGTGATTTCTTTTACAGATTTTTTTTTCCTGATTTATCCCTGACTGAGCTCTATTTTCGGATATAGCTTTTGACTTTTATCTTCCTTGTATTTAAATCTTGTCACAGCTCTAAGGCCATAAACTGCACTATAACATTCATACCTGCCCCATACTGAAAGCTGCACAACTACGTAAAATTTGTGGCGTCTTTTGTTAACGGTAGCTTACGATGCCATGACCATAAGCCACAAGCTGTGTCACCACATTAGCTGCGCGTGTGAACCTGGTTTAACATTGTGCCTTTTTTAATGTCGAGCTGGCAATAATTACCGTTCTCTATGTCTCTTCTTCTTATTCAGGGTAGAGTATGACAGTGAAGGGAACAGCATTCCTTTAAGCAAGCAGTACATCACATAATCAAAAGAAAAACGTTAAGGAATAACAACTATGACAAAGTTTGTCACAATGCAAACCTAAAGGGAGTTTCACACACACAACAAAAACGATGCCACAGCTTGTGTCATACTGCAGTTGCATCTGTGAACTCCCAGCTTTTAGTGGCGCAACCTAAGAGACGTAACTTTTGACGTACCACAAACTTGGTTCCACTTTGTTGCGCCACTTCCCTTCTACCACTGCTCCCTGAAGGCAGTATTTCGAAACACGAGCATTGTTTTGCAGTTATTGTGAAGTAAGAGTACATGCACACAATGCCTCTTTCATTGTGTGCAGTTCCATGGGAATAAAAGGGCATGCACAAAAGTCCCGAGAAAGAGCGCATGTACACATGGGCATTCTTGTGTCCACACGTTGCTTCATTGTGCAAGCAGTCTGCTCTTAATCCCCTTCTCTGCTTGGGAGCTTGTGTTACGTATATTGTGGCGAAAAGGCGACAAAAAAAATAAAACGCAAAAGTGACTGTAGGTAAGGAAGAATATAAACAACAGAAGTATGAGAAATACAAAGTGACGGCAATGTTTTGTCACAATGAAGTTTTCGATTTTCTGCTTGGGAAACTGTAGCGATAAGGCTGGCTATAAAATTTTGTGAGCTAGTAACTACATACTCATTTCACTTATTTTATCCTCATTTCACAGCAAAGCATTTCAATTCCATCAAATCTGTTACTCGTAATGTGGAATAATTGTAATTTGCTGTTTGTTTCTTTTATACCTCTTTTTACTGTAGGAAATGCCTAAGTTTGTGATTATTAAAATATTTTGTTCCTATATGATACTGAAGTTTCAATCTATTAATATCTATAAGTACTGTTCTCATGTATAATGTCTCAGTCCCTGTGTGGTTCTCTTTTATACCAAACCAACGGAACAGGAAAAATTAAAAGTAAAAGTGATTATTCCTGGAACTGAGAAATGATTAAGGTAAGTTCCTTGTCGTTATGTAAAGGTTAATGTACTTTCAATATGTCATATTTATTTAATCATAAAATATGTAGATTAACATCCCCAGACACGATAAATTTGGGAATTTGATAGAGCCTGAAATCTGCTACAATGGAGGTTGTGTTTTTCGGTTTTGTATTTTTTTGCATCGTCGGTGTGCTTCATTTCTATTTTTAGTAGTTTGTTAAGGAGCTACACATACCCCATCACTTCTTTTGTTCAGATGTCAGGCTCAACAGTTGTTGAGGTTTTAGGCCGTCATAGCATGAATATTCGTCCACAGTTTTCATATATGTAACTTTTCATAAATTTTTGGCTTCTTCTTAGTTTTCCTACTTCGAAACTTATGGTATTTTATTCTTTACAGAAGTGTGATCGGAGACTTTCTATATAATAGATGACACCCAGAGCAACACACCTCGAATTTTTATTCGAATAATCTTCAGAAGCAGCACTCCACACGACTTTTTTCTTTGTCCTTGTCATCTATAAACTTAAGTCTGCTTCCTTTGGAGTCAACAGACATTAATGCACATAAATTGGTTTACAACATAACCTCAACATACTTCAAATCACATCCAGCTGCCCGCAGTCCATAGTACAACAAGAAAAAAGTAGCGAAACTCCCTTGTTAAAAGAGGGAAGCACAGACCGATAGCAGCGCCTGTAGTGGTACGGAGATGAATTAAAAAAGGGTAAACATTGCAGGCTGCATTCCTTCTAGCTTCTGTACATTATATTTTTTTTTTTTTTTTTGCTTTTAATTTTTTTATCTCAGTTTCTTGAATGTGCTATGTAATTATTTTGGCTAGTATCATAATAAAATAATTTAAACACAGCTATAGCACATTGCAATACAGCAGTGACAAACCTATTAATGAGGAATATTTGTAGTCCAATTTAGGTGCAACAATTGTATTTAGCCTCAGTTACTTAAACTACAATCACTGCTCCTATGATGTTTTCTTGAGCACTAACTGTCAGGCGCAAATGTCAAGGATAGACTTGCAAACTGACACACTCATATTGATTTCTGTCAGCATATACATGCTCCAGGACGTTTTGTGGATCATAATAATTAGACACAACACTCGAAAAAAGCTTTTAGTCTAAATAACTGTCACAAGCTAAATAAAAATTGTAGCAGCTAAATTGGACTACAGATATTCCTGAATAATGCCGTTCTCTGACGTCTTACAAGCTGTGGGGTCAATGGAGAAAAAAATCTTTTCTCAGGAGAATAATTGACAGTTAAAGTGGTTCAATTAAGAAATTTTTATCACAGTGTTAGTTAATGAAGAACTCTAAAATTTATTACAGCTATGTTTCAGGACTGTAATTTCTGAATAATTGCCCACAAAACTTGGACTACTGACCACTAATTTCTTGAAAAAATGTTCCTACATCTTACAATTGTAAATGATACAACACAAAAAAGATGACATTAATATTAAGTACCAAAAATAGGAAACCTGGATAAAAACAGTAAAATGAAAACAAAACTTATATTTTATTTCTCAAGCACACAATAAAAATTTCACTATTAACAACAGTTTCACCTGATTCACTACTGATATTAACAATCTCACAAGGAACTCAGGCCACATGTTTTGGAAACACACCCTTGTTTAGCCTGTGCCTTGTTTTATTCATAAAATCTTCTTAGAAAAAATGGTCTTCACATACAAAATAAGTAGCACAGTTCACATTAGGTGATAGTCTACAAACACTTTTCCACTTCAGAAGCTACTCTTGAGGTTGGTTTCCAAAACTGTAGAAATGCTCAAAATGTTCAAATGTGTGTATATTCCTAAGGGACCAAACTGCTGAGGTCATCAATCCGTTGACTTAAAAACACACTACTTAAAGTAACTTAAACTAACTTATGCCAAAAACAACACATACACCCATGCCCAAGGTAGGACTCGAACCTCCTGCAGGAGGGGCCGTGCAGTAAGTGACATGGCGCCCCAAACCGCACTGCTACTCCATGTGGCGTAGAAATGCTGGTTGCTAACTTTCTCCACTGAACCCATGTAATATCCAGATGAACAGCCAGGGAATTTACATGAGTATTTCAATGTCAGCTTGTTGTGTTGAATATTCTGAAAAAAAACATAAAATTACTCATTAAATAAAACTACTATTGACATATCAATGTAATTGGAATAAACAAATGAAAACCACATAGCTAAATTCACGATAGAACAGAATACATTTCATATATAGGCTACAAGATTATTTACTAAAAATTAAATGTCTTACCTTAGGATTAATTGCGGACATTTTTTCAGCAGGAAATCTCTTCAATTCCACAGTGATCTTTATGAAATTTAAAGTAAAAAACGTGTTTATAATAAGATAAGTAATATGTAAATATGAAATAAATACAAAGTCGACTATAACTGCAGACTTCAGTAGAGAACAAGACGATAGAATATCAACAAGCGCCATTGGACAGCTCTCATTGGTCAAATCCAGCTTCGTCTGACACCTAGTGCCTTTAGTGGTCTGGAGGAACTACATGGCTTGTTGCCTCCTCTCCCATATAGCTTTCACCCCATGAACTGTCGTCTGCTAAAAAGCTGAAGCTACGGTAACAATACACTTTACATACCACCTCCATTTCCAGGAAATAACACGTGCTCAGATCCACATGTGTAGTCGTGCTTTTGGAAATTAATCGCCATACGCAAAATTGAACATAAAAACGGCATCATATGGACGCACCTTAATTGCTACTATACGCCATTCGATTTCAGAGTGCGTTCATTTTACTACTGAAAATAGTGATCGACAGGTACACTTTCACAGCTTCTGGAGCTACAAGAACAGCGACTGTGTACGTGTGGAGAGGAGGAACAGCAATATTTGCAAACACATTCCACAATCATAAAAGATTTTTGCCTGAATAAATAAAGGAACTTAATGCATGTAACCAAAAGAAGCAAGTCATATAAACTTTGTGCTTTGTGAGACCAAGCATTGTATGAATTGTCGATTATATGCACGAAATAGCTCCAACTGTGTCGTGACAGCTGTTAAACTAAAAATTAGTTACTCGAAATGCCTATATCAATGAATGCAATAAGATTCTAAAATCTTGAAAGAGTGGCGTGTCTGCAGATGAAATTTATATGCCAGTAATTGGTTAATTTGCCATTGCAGACAGCATTTGCGTCTCTGAATATTAATTCCCTTATAAGACTGTTTGTGGTCCCTGATTGATCCCTGTACGAAATCGATGTACAGATCCAACGTTTGGGTTTCGTCTTCCTTGTATGTAACTCTTGTAAATCCTCTAGCGCTATAATCTGCACTGTTGCCGATATGATTCCAACTGACACCATATTGAAAGCTGTGCAACTAGGTAGAATCTGTGGCAGCCTGTGTCGATGGTAGCTCATGATGCCACTACAGAAAGCCACAAACTGTGGCGCTACGTCAGTTGCATGTGTGGACCAGGCTTAAAACATAACTGCCAACATTTGGTACTTGTGATTATAATTTTAGCCTGTAACTGTTATGTAAATGTTGCATTCTCATTTTCACCAGATGTGTTCACTGAACAAAATCGGAATGAGTTGCAGACTTGCACTATAGGCTTCATATACGCACAGAAAATTTAACCCAAAGTTACAGCACTCCCCAAAGGTTGTATACAGGGAAAAACGATTTCTTTATAGTACACTTCACCGAATCTCAGTTAGAACTTTTATTTAGACACCAAATGCGAGTTAAAGTTGTTTGTTTGAATTACAACTTTATTTTCTGATTTCTGGAAATTTTGAATGTTTTAGAGCTACTGAAGTTCCCATTACATCTTTACAATGAGAAACAATTGCGTCAAAGAGAGTCACAAGTAATTTCTATCGCCTAAATTGTTGATAAAAAGTAGAGAGTATTACCCTTCATTTGCAATCGCATGTAATGATTTCTTGGTTACTATGACACATAATTCAGCTTCTTCTGTCAGTATTACATAGTCTACAGAGCTGGAATATTTACTTCTGTCCTCTGCATTCGAAAATGCGAGTGACGAAGGCATTTTCCTCATACCATCAATCAGTATTAGTAGGCATAGTTCGAAATGCAGTATGGTATTTCCGATTAAAAACCGTAGGCCTACTCAGGATCATCCATAATCTTTGTAAGTACAGTCGTTCAGGCTAGGTGATGCTATCGTCAAAATATATTTCGTAACAATTTAAACAGTTTGGAAGGGAAAAAATCGTGCAATTGCCCATATAGTTTGAACCTCGCTCTTGTTCCTACACTTCCAAATTTCCATTTCTGTGTTGCACAGAATATAGTGAAAATATGAGCCAATGCTTCTCCAATAAATCAGCTTTTCTTAAATCAACAGTCTTCCGACTGGTTTGATGTGGCCTGCCATGGATTCCTCTCCTCATCTCAGATTAGCCCTTGCAAACTACAACCTCAGTTATTTGCTGCACCTTTTCCGAACTCTGACTTACCCTACAGTTTTTACCATATTCAGTTCCCTCTAGTACCATGGAAGTTATTCCTTGATGTTTTAACAGGTGTCGTACCGTCCTGTCCCTTTTTCTTGCAAGTGTTTTCCAAATACACCTTTCCTCACAGATTCGGCAGAGAACCTCATCATTCCTTACCTTGCCCACCCACCTAATTTTCGACATCAGTCAGTATGATGTCAAGATGATTATATGTTGCCTAAGCAACGAATTTTCTTGTACCAGTTTTAATATGTGTGACAAGAGATTTCTAATAGGGACAGGAATAATGTTGAGAAAATCGAAAAGAGGCATAACAAAAAATTGGCTAAACTAATCAAACCTCAGAATGGCAAAAGTGAGGATGGCATTGGACAACATAGCTTCAATGAAAGAATAGCTAACTTAAGTGAGTGATGAGGTTAATATTTTGCTTAATAAAAGTTTACAACATATCACTCCAGATGTTAGTAAGGAAAATATTAAGCGAGTAATAATTGAAACTAATATGGCAAATGAAACAGGTAGGATGACGAAACAAGGTCAATAAAGCTTTATTACTTCAAACTAGTTCTTGTAATGTTGGAATCATAAGAACTGTACTTTAAAAGATCTCAGTACAAATTTAGAGAAAGGGAAGACAATGGTCATTAGAGCAGATAAGGCGAATACAGAAGATGGAAGAATGTTTTGAAGAGAACATTATTATAGAAATTTACAAAGATTCAAATGAGAGGTTTCAGACTGATATTGGGTAAAAAGATAGGCAGCTCCCAATTTCTTTTAACCAGTACGAAAACAAATCACTTAACATGACGGATGCTAAATTTACCCAGCTTCGATCTCAAGATTCAGAAAGATGGAAATTTGGTTCATCTGATTGTGAACAATATGTCATCACAATGCTATACACTAAAGGCTTTTATTGTTCAGAAACGTAACTCAGTTTGCATGTTAGATACTCATTTTGGGTTAAAAACAGTTCTGAGCTTGCAAATGTGATCATGGATATACCTATACCAAATAATGTGACATCACAATCCTTGGATGTAAAAAACCTCTACAGTAATGTTACAAAAAAGAAACTATTGAAATTATTAGATGTAACCTGCTATCCCATAACAAGTTCAGTACTGTAGAGTGTACATAACAACCTGAATTTCTAGTTTTTGTTTTAGCTTACTTTTTTTTACTTTCAGTGACAAAATACACTCCTGGAAATGGAAAAAAGAACACATTGACACCGGTGTGTCAGACCCACCATACTTGCTCCGGACACTGCGAGAGGGCTGTACAAGCAATGATCACATGCACGGCACAGCGGACACACCAGGAACCGCGGTGTTGGCCGTCGAATGGCGCTAGCTGCGCAGCATTTGTGCACCGCCGCCGTCAGTGTCAGCCAGTTTTCCGTGGCATACGGAGCTCCATCGCAGTCTTTAACACTGGAAGCATGCCGCGACAGCGTGGACGTGAACCGTATGTGCAGTTGACGGACTTTGAGAGAGGGCATATAGTGGGCATGCGGGAGGCCGGGTGGACGTACCGCCGAATTGCTTAACACGTGGGGCGTGAGGTCTCCACAGTACATCGATGTTGTCGCCAGTGGTCGGCGGAAGGTGCACGTGCCCGTCGACCTGGGACCGGACCGCAGCGACGCACGAATGCACGCCAAGACCGTAGGATCCTACGCAGTGCCGTAGGGGACCGCACCGCCACTTCCCAGCAAATTAGGGACACTGTTGCTCCTGGGGTATCGGCGAGGACCATTCGCAACCGTCTCCATGAAGCTGGGCTACGGTCCCGCACACCGTTAGGCCGTCTTCCGCTCACGCCCCAACATCGTGCAGCCCGCCTCCAGTGGTGTCGCGACAGGCGTGAATGGAGGGACGAATGGAGACGTGTCGTCTTCAGCGATGAAGGTCGCTTCTGCCTTGGTGCCAATGATGGTCGTATGCGTGTTTGGCGCCGTGCAGGTGAGCGCCACAATCAGGACTGCATACGACCGAGGCACACAGGGCCAACACCCGGCATCATGGTGTGGGGAGCGATCTCCTACACTGGCCGCACACCATTGGTGATCGTCGAGGGGACACTGAATAGTGCACGGTACATCCAAACCGTCATCGAACCCATCGTTCTACCATTCCTAGACCGGCAAGGGAACTTGCTGTTCCAACAGGACAATGCACGTCCGCATGTATCCCGTGCCACCCAACGTGCTCTAGAAGGTGTAAGTCAGCTACCCTGGCCAGCAAGATCTCCGGATCTGTCCCCCATTGAGCATGTTTGGGACTGGGTGATGCGTCGTCTCACGCGGTCTGCACGTCCAGCACGAACGCTGGTCCAACTGAGGCGCCAGGTGGAAATGGCATGGCAAGCCATTCCACAGGACTACATCCAGCATCTCTACGATCGTCTCCATGGGAGAATAGCAGCCTGCATTGCTGCGAAAGGTGGATATACACTGTACTAGTGCCGACATTGTGCATGCTCTGTTGCCTGTGTCTACGTGCCTGTGGTTCTGTCAGTGTGATCATGTGATGTATCTGACCCCAGGAATGTGTCAATAAAGTTTCCCTTTCCTGGGACAATGAATTCACGGTGTTCTTATTTCAATTTCCAGGAGTGTATGTTATCAAAAAGGTAGGCTCGTGGTGGATAATAACTAGCTGGGACTTAAGCAGATATTTTTGTGAACGATTTAGAATGTAAATTTTTTGCCAAGTTTCCACAACTAAAAGAAAAAACGATTTATTATAAAGGATATGTTGACAAAATTTTATTACTGATAGAGGGTGACACCAGTGAGGTTAACACATCTACCTGAGCAATAGGCAGCAAGCAGTCAAAAATAACTTTTACTGCAGAAGTTGAAAAAGAGAACTCCATTAACTACCTTGTCCTTAGTATTAAGCCATGCAGGGTAGCCGCACGATCTGCGGCGCGTTGTCATGGTCCATGCGGCTCCCGCCATCGGAGGTTTGAGTCCTCCCTCGGCCATGGGTGTGTATGTTGTCCGTATCGTAAATTAGTTTAAGTTAGATTAAGTAGTGTGTAGGCTTAGGGACCGATGACCTCAGCAATTTGGTCCCATAAGACCTTAACACAAATTTCCAAAAATTTCCTTAGTGTTAAGGAAGCTGTCGCAAACGTACATTTTTCGTTTTAAGAAAGCCTACATGTACTTATAGTATCATCAATGCCCATTCCTGCTGTCCTCCACGATATAAAGAAGCATTTTCTCCCTCAATAATTCACTGGCTCCTTCATCTATCTTTGACCCAAATAAAATACGTAAAGAACTCATCATTTTTAAGCAAACTGCAATAGCTAATGCCTTTTCTGTAAATGATGTCGCGCACCCTTACAGTAGGCTAAAGAAACATATAATAAACAGTAGGCAGACGCACACTCAACCAGAAAATAGAACCAATAAAGAACAGACGAAAGCCATTCCTACGAAACTGCGTAGCAAAATGTCCCACCAAATAGAAAAATGATTCAGAAATCTAATATTAGCTCTGGCTTTCAAGTTAATAACACCCTAAAACTGTGAGTAAAACATAAATTGAAAAGGGTGTATGACAAATTTGAATGCTCTAGAGCATACAGGATTGATTGAAATAATGGTGATAACTGTGATGTATGTTATATTGTGTTATATTGGCCAAACTGACCTCTCTTTTAACGTAAGGAACTGTCTTTTAACGTAAGGTTTATGTAGCATTCACAGCCACGCAACGAAACTGCTTTGGGACTGTGTTTGTCAGAAACTGGCCATTCCATAGGAATCATGGAGAATAAGAGGAGTATCCTCCACAGGGTGCATAAAGGCCATGCTGTCAACTTGTTAGAAGAGCTTGAAATTTATAAAGCTAAAAAAAAAAAAACAACAAAAGTGCTCCATGGGCAGAGCGATTTTGTACCCAGTGCCTGCTTTCCTTAGTTTGACAATGTTGTACTTTAATCACTGAATGCCTATCTTCTACATATCTTGCCTATGTCTTTCCTAGGATAGGGTGCTTTATATATTTACTTTGTTTTCTCAAACCCTCGTGTTTTCGTGTATCTTCTCTGTTTATGTAACACATTTTATTAACCAGATAACCTTTTTAATGGACTAGTATGGTGTTTTATCATTCTTTTCATGGAACAGCGTGTCACAGGGATGAGGGTCCTTATGAAAGTCGTGTTCCTCAAAGCACTTCTCGCCTATGCAGCGAGATGGCGGTAACATAACCAGAGGGCGCTGATTGTTTACCACAGTCTGTTTTCATTCATTTGGCTTCTTTCGCTATTTGTTTTATCATTTTTATAGTATATTTTGTACTCTGTAAGTTTGTTCTTACATTACGTCATTATATTTTCATCTAAAATTCGACACAAGAGCGTATCAGAACTGTAGCCACTTAACTATTTCCTTTGTAACAAACTAACTTTTGTCATGTTTTAATTTATTTTTTATAACTAAGGACTATATTGATTGTATTTTTCTTTTTATTTGATATTGTACAATTAAATAATTGAAGAATATGTTTTCGCCTACGTTAGTGACATCTGGCGGTCCTGCAACACAAATATTTTATGGCTATTGTATAGCAGTTTGTTTTGATCAGTAGTGCTCTTAAGAAGATGACTCTAGTATATAGCATATTTTATATATGTTTGATGATGGTGGTGCTGATTTTGTCTTTATCATTTGATGATATTAAACATGTTTTAAAATAGGTATGCCTCATCAGATTTCAAGCATGTAATTTTCACATTCATGTCAGTAATGCTTCTCATCACTGCCTTTTTATTGTTTGAAGCTGTAGACAATCCACTAGTTGTATTCGAGTTTTTATAGTGTTTTGCTGCATATCTGAAGATGGACACTGGTGACGAAAACAGGTGTCTGACGACCTACAAGTTTGTGATCGTAGTCATGAAATAAAGAAACTTATTCTATCTCCAGATTTATCACTTAATAATTGTTCCCAAAACATGTAATTATACTTTTGTGGGATTATCTGTGTCTAGCTTTAAGGATCTGCCAATACGAATTTTTAAATTTTACAACTCAAACAAACCTGTGTCCATTCTTGTCATCCTTATTTGTATACCTTCCAAGTCCCACATAATTGAACAATATCTAAGATGGGACGCCCAAGTGATTTGTAAGCAATCTGCTTTGAGACTGACTCAGTTTTCCCAGTATTACATCAAAGAAATGAAGTCTGAAAGCTGCCTAACCTACATCTGAACCTATATGATCATTCTTTTACATATCTCTACACATTGTTACACCCACACATTCATGTGAGTTGACAGATTCTAATTGTGTCTTGTTAGTGCTGGACTCATAAGATACTACGTTTCTTCATTTTGTGAAGTATGTAATTTTGCATTTCTCAATATATAAAAGAAGTTGCCAATTTCTGCACCATTGTGAAATCTTATTACTATGTGAAGCTTTTTTTGGCAAATACATTAGAGATAATAACATAATTTGTGAAAAATCTGAGGATTACTATTAAAATTGTCTGTGACAGGTGATTAATAAACAATATGAACGACACAGGTGTCAAAGCTCTTCCTTGGGGTACACTTGAAGTTACTTCTAATTCTGTCGATGACTCTACACCCAAGAACACATGCTCTATGTTCTCCATTGTGGAATCCTAATCCCACTCATAAATTTTGTTTGATACTCCATGTAATTGTTCTTTCGGTAATAAACATTGTGTTGTATCAAATTAAATGCTTTTTGGAGATAATCCTGTATTTATCTGGTTGCCTTGATCCACAGTGGTAGGATGCCATGAGAGGACAGTGTCAGGGGCAAGTTGAGTTTCGAATGGTCGATGGTTGGTTGGCATGGTAAAGGTCATTCTGTTTGAGATACCTCATTATGTTTGAGATCAGAATATGTTCTGGGATTCAAAAATGGATGAATTTGCTTCATTGTTCATCTCGCATGTTATACTATTATTTCTGCTCATTTAATGCTTCTTTAAGCATATCCTTTTGTAAATAACATTTTTCATGTTGTATGATGGTTTAAACGATGCCCATTTTGCATTTAAATCATGCACTGTTGTTCTCCAAAACAGCTTGCGATCAACTTGAAAATGACATCGCTTCTGTTTGGCATCAATCTGAATAACCTGACTACACAAACACGATCCTCAGTTTATGAGACGCTAATAATACAAAAATGATAACAGAGTTCATTGTTGTAAGTATATTAGTTTGTCAGATAACTGCATATCAAATATTACCATCTGCTATGCAAATGAAATGACACTAACTACAGAGGTTCTATATGTTACAACTTGTTGAGTAATCAGTTCACTGTATTCTTACTTCCACTGTTCAGAAACAAACTGACCATTAGTTATGAATAAATTAGTACAGCACTCTAATTCACGTGTATTTCAAATAGTTTGGTGCCATCATGCAAGTGTGACTAAGGAAAATCCATTTCATTTCACAGCAGGACTCCTTTGATTGTCATCTGCAGCACCCACTGCACAGTGCTACATCAACGATATGTCCTTAATGGCAAGCCATCCTTGGCTTAGATTTTAGCTAGATAAGGCCCACCCACACACAGTGAGAGTTCTGTTGCTTGTCTTCATGCTCACCAAACCCTATCCTGGCAAGCAAGGTAGCTGGATCTCTCCACTATTGAGAGCGTTTGGAGCATTATGGGCAGGGCTCTCCAACCGTCTCGGGATTTTGGTGATCTAACGCTTCAAGTTGAACAATTTGGCATGATATCACTCAAGAGGACATCCAACTACTTTACCAATCAATACCAAGACGAATAGTTGCTTGCATAAGGGCCAGAGGTAGATCAATGCGTTATTGACTTCCTCAATGTGTGAAGCGCTTGCTCTTGATTAAATCATCCAATTTTTCTGAAATTGTAATCATTTGTTAGTCTGTACATGTACGCCATATCTACCGATTTCTGTTCCATTTGGACAGTTTCTTAGTAGAGCGTCGGCTTTTTTTTGTCTTAGTGTATTTTATCAGTACCAACGTCCTCAAAGGTTGATTGCATGATAGTGAAAAGACGTGAATTCATATCAAACAATGAAGCAAATACAGCTACACGATATAACACATTTATCCTCAATTCAGGCATGTTGTAGTGTCTTCGCATCATGGGCAGAGGAGGAGGCAACTGTCGATCAAGTTTCCATGTACCTGTCTGTGTCAAAACCAGGTGAAGGACCACAGTCATTTCTGGAGTGGTGGAAATCAAGAACTTTTACCGTCGCCCATCGCAAGTGGCATAAGACGTTTTCTGTACATTTACTTCTAGTGCCACTAGCGAGAGGGTATTTAGTAGAACTGGAAATGTCATTACCTACAAACATAATGTAATAACTATGAAAAATGTGAATTATCTGGTTCCTGTGCACCAGAATACCATTGCAAGTTTCAGATACATTTCCATAACATACTATTTTCATTATCATAAATCTCTAACTTTTTAATTGTTTGTTATAAGAATAAATGTCATTATAGAGAAGAAGACTATTTATTATTTACTTGAAACAAAAAAGTTGTGTTCCTTCATTAATTTAGATTCTAATTTTAACCAATGTATCAGCAGTCAACAGATAATTTAGTGGATCTGTCATACAACTTTGATGTCATGCAGATATTCTTGCAGATACCTGAGAGTAGTGGTACCTAAACTTTTTCGACCTGTGATGCACTTCCACGAAAACCTGATATGTGCGAATCCCCACCCCATAAAAAACGTACTTACATACAAGTAATTGAATTACAAACAAATGATTTAATAGCCCTAATATTTTTATGAGGTTTGTGTTTAAGTTGTATCACATCAAAAGGGGTGATGAAGGCCTTTGCACAATGGGTAGCACTAGTACGCAATATTAAAGTGTATTATTCGTTTCCATTAATCTACAAGTTTTCATTATGGAATTAACTGCCTAAATCGTCTCTTGGGATTCGGTGAGAACGATCTGGTTATTTTAGATGATGCACAACTTTAGTCGGGAGCTACAGAAGTTAAATTCAGCCTCAGATTGCTTTCAGCAAGAAGTTGTTTCCGTATTTATTTTTTATATAAAAGTAAGACGAAAAGCCTTTTTACACAAATATGTTGATGAGACAGGAAATAAAACTGATACTGCTTTATTTAATAGCATTGTGAATTACGCACTTAAGCTTAACAAGATACTTACCCATGACAAAGGTTTAAAATGTTCCTGAAACTTAAAGTCCCTAGAACTGCTCATTTTTATTTACAATCGATATGGATTCGAAAATTAAGCTCACTTCCAAGAGATTGCGAATCAAAATTATTACACAGAGCTGGGAAATAGGCTCTGGGGGTTTTTACAAGCCCTTCAACCATTCTTAAATTATGTTCTTAACATTTTCGTCTGAAGGAAGATGAATTTCTACTCAGATATTGTGAAGGGAATTGAAGGTCTCAATTTGATTGGAGTATAAACAGATTTCCTAAAGTTTAAGATTTTTAATGAACAACTTGATATGGTTCCAGAATGAGGTTTTCACTCTGCAGCGGAGTGTGCGCTGATATGAAACTTCCTGGCAGATTAAAACTGTGTGCCCGACCGAGACTCAAACTCGGGACCTTTGCCTTTCGCGGGCAAGTGCTCTACCAACTGAGCTACCGAAGCACGACTCACGCCCGGTACTCACAGCTGTACTTCTGCCAGTACCTCGTCTCCTACCTTCCAAACTTTACAGAAGCTCTCCTGCGAACCTTGCAGAACTAGCACTCCTGAAAGAAAGGATATTGCGGAGACATGGCTTAGCCACAGCCTGGGGGATGTTTCCAGAATGAGATTTTCACTCTGCAGCGGAGTGTGCGTTGATATGAAACTTCCTGGCAGATTAAAACTGTGTGCCCGACCGAGACTCGAAAGGCAAAGGTCCCGAGTTCGAGTCTCGGTCGGGCACACAGTTTTAATCTGCCAGGAAGTTTCATATCTGTGGCTGTCATTACAGAGGCATTGCGGAGCTGCTGACCACACAATCCACTGCTGACTACAGCCGCATTTGGCAACGGCCTGATTTCGTCTTGGTGTCTTCCTTCATCTGTTTGTTTGTTCGTCCTCCAACGCTGCAATCCATCATTCCAATTCTCTTCCTATCCCTTCCTTCCACTTTTGCATATATAATACTTCGTTGCAGATGTCAATTCCTCCTGCTTCCCCTATTTCCTTCGTTGCTTCTTCATTCTTAAGTCTCCCAGTCAACTTCACCTTAAGCATTCTTCTCGATAGCCTATTTCAAAACTTCCTAAATTTTTCCTTCTTTCTTATTAGCTGTCCATGATTCACTACTATGTAACACTATACTTTAGACATAACAATTAATGGGTGTTTTCCTCAGCTCCATATGAATTCTGTAAGATATTAGTAACTTTACAAATGCTCTTTTCTCATAGATCTCCTCGACCTTATTTCTTCTGTACAGCTTCCATTCCGTGTCACTGAATTTTGGTTATTTCTATCTTATTTCTATGTAAGAATATGTTAATTGGAGTTCCCTTCTACTTATTCTAGTCACTTTTCTCTTTATTATATTTATCTCCATTCTGTACTCCTTGCCTCTCCTTGCAATACTTTGCAATATCTTCTGTATCTCCTGTTCTGATTCCGCCAGCACTGCTTGTTCATCTGCACATTTTATAGTCTTTATCCTTCCTCCCCCAGTTACAATGACTTGTACACCGAGTGAGATGGGGCAGTCATTAGCACATTGGACTCACATTTGGTAGTATAATGTTGGAAAACCGCGTTTGGACATCCACATTTAAGTTTTCCATGATTTTCCCAAAATGTTCAAGGCAAATGATGGGATGGTTCCTTTGAAAGAGCAAGGACGATTTCCTTCCCCACCCTTGAAACAATCCGAGTTCGTGCTCTGTCACTAATGACCTTGGTGTCGATAGGACGTCAGACCCAATCTTCCTTCCTTCAATGTCTCTTGGAGCCTCTATATTCTTTCTTACCTATCAGTTCTTCTCCATATACACTGAAGCGCCAAAGAAACTGGTATAGGTATGGGTTTTCAAATACAGAAATAAGTAAACAGCCAAAATACGGCCCTGGAGTCAGCAGCGACTATACAGTACAACAAGTCTCTGGCACAGTTGTCAGATTGGTTACTGCTGGTACAATGGCAGGTTATCAAGATTTAAGAGAGTTTCAACGTGGTGTTATAGTCGGCGTACGAGCGATGGAACACAGCATCTCCGAGGTAGCGCTGATGTAGGGATTTTCCCGTATCACCATTTCATGAGTGTACCGTGAATATCAGAAATCCAGTAAAACATCAAATCTCCGTCATCTCTGCGGCCGGAAAAATATCCTGCAAGAACAGGATCAAGAACAACTGAAGAGAATCGTTCAATGCGACAAAGTGCAACCCTTCCACAAATTGCTACAGATTTCAATGTTGAGCCATCAACAAGTGGCAGCGTGCGAACCATTCAACAAAAAATCATCAATATGGGCTTTCGGAGCCGAAGGTCCACTCATGTACCCTTGAAGACTGCACAACACATAGCTTTATGCCTCTCTTGGGTCCATCAACATTGACATTAGACTGTTGATGACTGGAAACACGTTGCCTGGTCAGGCGAGTCTCATTTGAAATTGTATTCAGTGGATGGACATGCATAGGCATGGAGACAGCCTCATGAATCCATGGAACTTGCATGTCAGCAGTGGACTGTTCTAGCTGGTGCACACTCTGTGATGGTTGTGAGACGTGTTGAGTTGGAGTGATATGGGACACCTGATACATCTAGACAGGTGTCATGTACGTAAGCACCCTGCCTGAACACCTGCATCCATTCAAGTCCATTGTGCATTCTGACGGACTTGGGCAATTCCAGCAGGACAATGCGGCACCCCACAAGTCCAAAATTACTACAGAGTGTCTTCAGGAACATTTTTCTGAATTTAAACACTTCAACTGGCCACCAGGCTCCTGAGATATGAACATTATTGAGCATATCTGGGATGCCTTGCAACGTGTTGCTCAGAAGAGATCTCTGCCCCATCATACTCTTACGGATTTTTGGACAGCGCTGCAGGATTCCTGGTGTCAATTCCCTCCAACACCACTTCAGACGTTAGTCGAGTCCATACCATGTCATGTTGTGGCACTTCTGCATGCTCGCAGGGACGCTACGCGATATTAGGCAGGTGTACCAGTTTCTTTGGCTCTTCAGTGCACATATGTGGCATAAATTGTTGGACACATTCCTCAGACGTAGACAGAGAAATTTTGTTATATGAACATGGGTCTGGAAAGGCTTTGTGTGGATGTTACAACTCATTTTCTCCGACTTATAAATCACAGGAAACATAGACAAACCAAACTTTAGAATCGTGAGGAACAAGCACTCTTGGTGACGTCATGTTACACAGTGTGCCGCCAGTATTTTGTTTTATACATCCTTGTTGTTATGCGACATACGTCATTACTTGTTTACATGTAACATCAACTGTTCCAGTGATCAGTTCAAGCGCATGTGTTAGTACATATAGTTAGGCCCGCCGCTGTGGCCGAGCAGTTCTAGGCGCTTCAGTCTGGAACGGCGCGACCGCTACGATCGGGTTTGAATCCTACCTTGGGCATGGATATATGTGATGTCCTTAGGTTAGTTAGGTTTAAGTAGTTCTAAGTTCTAGGGGACTGATGACCTCAGATGTTAAGTCCCATAGAGCTCAGAGCCATATCAACTTTTGAACTATGTAGAGTTAATCACAAACTTGGCTCATGCAATGGCCATGTACACAAATGCAGAGATGGCAGATGCCAAGTTGATGTACGGATTAGCTGATGGCAAAGGCGCTCACGCTCATCGTTAGTACTGGGGGAGATCTTCAGGACAAAGGAGTCCCAACAGAAAAACGTTTGAAGCTGTTAATCGTCGTCTTATGGTACATGATGCACTGAAGCCTGATACTCTCGACCGGGAGTGGCCTACAAGGACGAGGACAATGCAACAGGAGGCGGCAATTCTTCATGCAGTTGATGACGACTCTAGTGTCAGTACAAGACATGTAGCTGCAACACTGAATGTTGACCACGTGACTGTCTGGCGAGTGTTACACGAGGACCAGCTGTATACATACCATTTATAGCGTGTACAAGCACTGTCAGCATCTGATTTTCCTGCATGGGTATTCTTCTATGAACGGTTTGTTCAGCAAAGTGTCAACCCTAATTTTAGTGCAACAGTGCTGTTTACAGATGAGGCATCGTTTCAGTGAGATTAGATTGTCAATTTTCTCGATCGGCACAAATGGGCAGATGTCACTCCTCAAGCAGCTGTTGAAGCCAGTCATCAGAAAAGATTTTCTGTTAATACTTGGGCCGGATTGTTGGTGACTGTTTGGTAGGGTCTCATTTTCTTCCACCCACAGTCAAATGACAAAGTTATCATAATTTCGTAGAAAATGTTCTACATTACCTGCTAGCAGCTGCACCTTTGTTGTGTGACAAAACACATACTTCATGCACGATGGAGCACCTTCTCATTTTAGTGTTAATTTCTGTCGGCTTCCAAATAACAAATTCGGTGACAGATGGATAGGTAGAGATAGACTAGGTGACTGGCCTTCACACCTCCTGACCTAAACTCACTCGACTTTTATTTTTGTGGGCATTTGAAAGCCCTTGTGTATGGAACCCCAGTAAAAGATGTTCAGAGTCGCTGTGCCTGTAGAATGGAATTCTGCAAAACCATGGACAATACTCAAGGGATACATCAGTGCATCGAAGATTCACTATGAAAGCTGGTTCATGCATGTCTCAACGTCCATGGAGGGCATATTGAACATCTCCTGTGATAAAGAGTAGCATGTAGTATGCTGGTGCATTCTGTTCTTGTGTGTTACCAATGATTAATCAGTAGGAGAAAATGGAAACATGGAAACAACGCGTTTCCAGATCCATGTTCATATAACGTAATATCTTTGTCTGTTGTGAGGAATGCGTCCTGTACAGTTTACTTTTGTTACACCCTACATGTCGAATGCTGCATGTCCTCTTAGTTGCCACTACCAGTTCCAGTTACTACAACCCAGAAAAATGGAAACCTGCTGATACGGTGCCAGCAACAGCAG
Source organism: Schistocerca americana (assembly GCF_021461395.2). NCBI lineage: Eukaryota > Metazoa > Arthropoda > Insecta > Orthoptera > Acrididae > Schistocerca > Schistocerca americana. Next base: position 350,227,601 of record NC_060121.1, on the reverse strand, counting down.
AAGCGGCAGAATGTTCAATCAGCAGCCGGAGGCCACTGCATGGGGAAATGCTGGGATCTTCTCTGTGTGCCATCTAGTGTTCAAAACTCAAGAAATAAGCCATTGTGACTATACCTGGTCTCTCTTCAGCTGCTCAACACATCCTGAGCAGAGAATCCTAGTCCTTGCTACAACCATCCTAGACATACCATTAGAATTAGCTTCAGAAATGTGTTCTCTCCATGGACCTAGGTGCAGCGCAAATCTGGTGTTGTAGGTTTGAACAAAATTGCTCCAATCTGTGGGCGCAAATCACTTCTGCACAGACAAATAGTAGCAAACTGACTGGAAACCCCTAGAAATGTGGCATGCGAAAATTTTGTAAATCAGTTGTATATTTACTACTTATTGTCTTTTTGTCCACAATGAATTCTGAAAGTCTGTAAAACTTTGTCAGAAGACTTGTGGCTGAGAACTAAAATTTCTTGGATACTCAGAAACAAAGTAAAATATATCTAATTGGTCACGTCTGTGTTTTATTATTCTCTCTCTCTCTCTCTCTTTGGGTTGTTTTGGGGGAGGAGACCAGACAGCGAGGTCATCAGTCTCATCGGGTTAGGAAAGGAAGTCGGCCGTGCCCTTTCGAAGGGTCCATCCCGTCATTTGCCTGGAGCGATTTAGGGAAATCACGGAAAACCTAAATCAGGATGGCCGGACACGGGATTGAATCGTCATCCTCCCGAATGCGAGTCCAATGTGCTAGCAACTGCGCCACCTCGCTCGGTCTCTCTCTCTCTCTCTCTCTCTCTCTCTCTCTATATATATATATATATATATATATATATATATATATATATAGAGAGAGAGAGAGAGAGAGAGAGAGAATAATATCTATAGAGAATAATATATATATATTGAGAGAGAGAGCGAGAATAATATCTATAGAGAATTATATATATATATATATATATATATATATGTGTGTGTGTGTGTGTGTGTGTGTGTGTGTGTGTGTGTGTGTGTGTGTATTTCTTCAACCATTGTTGCTGCTATTTTCGATGTTCCTGTTTCAAAATAAGAGAGGTATGAATCCCTTCCTGTCCTTGGTCTCTTGCTTTTGTTCATAAGAACTTTCGAAATAAAAATTAGAAATTTTAATTTAGTCAGTGTTTTATTTGTTGACATGAGGTTACTACCTTTCACTAATGACACTTACAGTTTGTTATATTTCAATGTCAATTAAGTTTTAACGAGACAGTTTGTTGACACGTTGATATGCACATAATTTACACATTATTACGTGCAGATTTGCATGATATAGAAAAAGTCGAACCTTGCAGTCCAGGTTAGTTCAACAAAGTCTGATTTACATCTGAGTAATGTGATGCAAATAATTTTTTTGCAATACATTTCATACAAGCATGGTCTGCTGTCACTAAACTCATCTGCTTCCAACAACATTAGGAGTTTGGCGACCATCCACACAGGTAACCCAAATAATTTAAGTCGACAATGAGGCTTAGGCTCAAGCAGTTAGGCTTCAGAAAAATGCAACATCAGCATTTCAGTCCAAATTCCATGTTATTATCCAAACATATTAACATAAGTTGCATCTTCTAAGAGTCGACAGTCCAAACAAATCCTGCTCATCACGCCTTTCAAGCGACGCCCAGTGTCAATGGTAAGGTTTGGTTTATCTCCAGTTACGAACTAAATGACTGATAAAGTGGAATTTTATGTCACCACTCGAAATAGCAGTCCTAAATTAGTCTGCTGCTATATTCATTTTATTGATATGTATTAACAAGGACAATAAAAGATGAGGAATAACTAAGACTTAAACAGTGAGCACTGCCCTGGTCTGTGCTGACTTCTAGCGCTATGCAGAAGCTCTGCTTATTCACTGCTGGCGTATTGATCATTCTTCGTGTTTTATTGTTCTTGTTAATACACATCGACAATACAAATAACCTACTAGACTAATTTCGGACCACTCATTCTAAGGTGCACGAAAAATCCTGATTAAAAAAGTTATTTTGTTTGTAATTGGATTGATACCGACGCTTTCCATCGACGCCAGACATCATATTAAAGATGTGAAGAACAGGATATTTTTGGGCTGACTTCAGCTACTTACAGCAGAAACGAAATCGCAAATATCTGCCGAAATACCAGAGAAAATGTGCCTGACGACCCGTAGCAGAGGCACCTTATATATATATATGTGTGGAGCTCCATATGTTGTTGTTGTTGTGGTCTTCAGTCCTGAGACTGGTTTGATGCAGCTCTCCATGCTACTCTATCCTGTGCAAGCTTCTTCATCTCCCAGTACCTACTGCAACCTACATCCTTCTGAATCTGCTTATTGTATTCATCTCTTGGTCTCCCTCTACGATTTTTACCCTCCACGCTGCCCTCCAATGCTAAATTTGTGATCCCTTGATGCCTCAAAACATGTCCTACCAACCGATCCCTTCTTCTAGTCAAGTTGTGCCACAAACTTCTCTTCTCCCCAATCCTATTCAATACCTCCTCATTAGTTACGTGATCTACCCACCTTCTCTTCAGCATTCTTCTGTAGCACCACATTTCGAAAGCTTCTATTCTCTTGTTGTCCAAACTGGTTAACGTCCATGTTTCACTTCCATACATGGCTACACTCCATACAAATACTTTCAGAAACGACTTCCTGACACTTAAATCTATACTCGATGTTAACAAATTTCTCTTCTTCAGAAACGATTTCCTTCCCATTGCCAGTCTACATGTTATATCCTCTCTACTTCGACCATCATCAGTTATTTTACTCCCTAAATAGCAAAACTCCTTTACTACTTTAAGTGTCTCATTTCCTAATCTAATCCCCTCAGCATCACCCGATTTAATTTGACTACATTCCATTATCCTCGTTTTGCTTTTGTTGATGTTCATCTTATATCCTCCTTTCAAGACACTGTCCATTCCGTTCAACTGCTCTTCCAAGTCCTTTGCTGTGTCTGAAAGAATTACAATGTCATCGGCGAACCTCAAAGTTTTTACTTCTTCTCCATGAATTTTAATACCTACTCCGAATTTTTCTTTTGTTTCCTTTACTGCTTGCTCAATATACAGATTGAATAACATCGGGGAGAGGCTACAACCCTGTCTCACTCCTTTCCCAACCACTGCTTCCCTTTCATGCCCCTCGACTCTTATAACCGCCACCTGGTTTCTGTACAAATTGTAAATAGCCTTTCACTCCCTGTATTTTACCCCTGCCACCTTCAGAATTTGAAAGAGAGTATTCCAGTTAACGTTGTCAAAAGCTTTCTCTAAGTCCACAAAGGCTAGAAACGTAGGTTTGCCTTTCCTTAATCTTTCTTCTAAGATAAGTCGTAAGGTTAGTATTGCCTCACGTGTTCCAACATTTCTACGGAATCCAAATTGATCTTCCCCGAGGTCCGCTTCTACCAGTTTTTCCATTCGTCTGTAAAGAATTCGCGTTAGTATTTTGCAGCTGTGACTTATTAAACTGATAGTTCGGTAATTTTCACATCTGTCAACACCTGCTTTCTTTGGGATTGGAATAATTATATTCTTCTTGAAGTCTGTGGGTATTTCGCCTGTCTCATACATCTTGCTCTCCAGTTGGTAGAGTTTTGTCATGACAGGCTCTCCCAAGGCCATCAGTAGTTCTAATGGAATGGTGTCTACTCCCGGGGCCTTGTTTCGACTCAGGTCTTTCAGTGCTCTGTCAAACTCTTCACGCAGTATCGTATCTCCCATTTCATCTTCATCTACATCCTCTTCCATTTCCATAATATTGTCCTCAAGTACATCGCCCTTGTATAAACCCTCTATATACTCCTTCCACCTTTCTGCATTCCCTTCTTTGCTTAGAACTGGGTTGCCATCTGAGCTCTTGATATTCATACAACTGGTTCTCTTCTCTCCAAAGGTCTCTTTAATTTTCGTGTAGGCAGTATCTATCTTACCCCTAGTGAGACAAGCCTCTACATCCTTACATTTGTCCTCTAGCCATTCCTGCTTAGCCATTTTGCACTTCCTGTCGATCTCATTTTTGAGACGTTTGTATTCCTTTTTGCCTGCTTCATTTACTACATTTTTATATTTTCTCCTTTCATCAATTAAATTCAATATTTCTTCTGTTACCCAAGAATTTCTATTAGCCCTCGTCTTTTTCCCTACTTGATCCTCTGCTGCTTTCACTACTTCATCCCTCAAAGCTACCCATTCTTCTTCTACTGTATTTCTTTCCCCCATTCCTGTCAATTGTTCCCTTATGCTCACCCTGAAACTCTCTACTACCTCTGGTTCTTTCAGTTTATCCAGGTCCCATCTCCTTAAATTCCCACCTTTTTGCAGTTTCTTCAGTTTCAATATGCAGTTCATAACCAATAGGTTGTGGTCAGAATCCATATCTGCCCCTGGAAATGTCTTGCAATTTAAAACCTGGTTCCTAAATCTCTGTCTTACCATTATATAATCTATCTGATACCTTTTAGTATCTCCAGGATTCTTCCAGGTATACAATCTTCTTTTATGATTCTTGAACCAAGTGTTAGCTATGATTAAGTTATGCTCTGTGCAACATTCTATAAGGCGGCTTCCTCTTTCATTTCTTCCCCCCAATCCATATTCACCCACTATGTTTCCTTCTCTCCTTTTTCCTACTGACGAATTCCAGTCACCCATGACTATTAAATTTTCGTCTCCCTTCACTACCTGAATAATTTCTTTTATCTTGTCATACATTTCATCAATTTCTTCATCATCTGCAGAGCTAGTTGGCATATAAACTTGTACTACTGTAGTAGGCATGAGCTTTGTGTCTATCTTGGCCACAATAATGCGTTCACTATGCTGTTTGTATTAGCTAAGCCGCACTCCTATTTTTTTATTCTTTATTAAACCTACTCCTGCATTACCCCTATTTGATTTTGTATTTATAACCCTGTAATCACCTGACCAAAAGTCTTGTTCCTCCTGCCACCGAACTTCACTAATTCCCACTATATCTAACTTTAACCTATCCATTTCCCTTTTGAAATTTTCTAACCTACCTGCCCAATTAAGGGATCTGACATTCCACGCTCCGATCCGTAGAACGCCAGTTTTCTTTCTCCTGATAACGACGCCCTCTTGAGTAGTCCTCGCCCGGAGATCCGAATGGGGGACTATTTTACCTCCGGAATATTTTACCCAAGAGGACGCCATCATCATTTAATCATAAGGTAAAGCTGCATGTCCTCGGGAAAATTTACAGCTGTAGTTTCCCCTTGCTTTCAGCCGTTCGCAGTACCAGCACAGCAAGGCCGTTTTGGTTAATGTTACAAGGCCAGATCAGTCAATCATCCAGACTGTTGCCCCTGCAACTACTGAAAAGGCTGCTGCCCCTCTTCAGGAACCACATGTTTGTCTGGCCTCTCAACAGATATCCCTCCGTTGTGGTCGCACCTACGGTACGACCATCTGTATCGCTGAGGCACGCAAGCCTCCCCACCAACGGCAAGGTCCATGGTTCATGGGGGGAGGCTCCATATATATATATATATATATATATATATATATATATATATATATATATATATATATATATATATATGGAGCTCCAAACACACTAACAACCTAACAAAAAGATCTTAACCTGTCACAAATGATATAAGTCCGTTGTATTATTGGCTTATTTTAATTCATGAAACATTTTCTCAGTGTAGAGTATATAGCTCTGCAAGTATCAGGTATTACTTCGCTTAAAACTTGCATGGACACTGAAGTCGAAAATTCCAAGTCTTTATAATATCTTGCCAGGAATTATTATTTACCTGTGAACCATTCGGGTTGTGAAACTGATTTCTTACACAAGTATTTTGTTGTATTGTGCAAGGATTTACTACTGTCCATCGACATTTCCGCAAGTCATTTTGTTCTCTCTCTAAATTAACTATGCAAGAAAAGTAGTGTAAATAGATTATAGTAGTATTTCCTGCAGTGATCTCTATACTATCTGGATGTTGAACACCAACCTGTGAGTTCAATTCCTTTCTCTTACATCAGATCTAGGTTTGGTTAGAACAGTAATCCCGTCACATTACAGTTCCAGTTTGCTCTAAGACCAATATTGCTCAAGAACAATGTTACTGCAAGTGACAAGAGTAGTGTAAATGACATTGAGAAAGTAAGTTCTTTCAGTGTTGATGAATTCATGCAGAATAAGAAATAAAGTGATAAGTCCACTTATGACAATGAGATACCAGTTATTTTGAGGGTCTTGTTTCATTGAATACCAGGAGAATATTCATTATATATCAGAATATGCTGTGAAAAAGATTATGCAAATGTTAAGAAGTGCTGAGTGTAAAGAACTTATTTTTTTAAGAGACTAGTTAGGAAGAATCAGTGTGCAAAGAAGTCAGATACAGAAGCACTAAGTTTCTTAAATTTCCCTAAGGCTATAGATACTGTGGTAATGAATAGCTCAGCAGGCAGTTCTCCTGAATGGGAATGGACGTCCCTAAAAAGCGCAATCGCAGAAGTTGGAAAGAAAAAGATAGATACAAAGACTGTCACTGTGAAGAAACGTTGGTAACAGAAAAAAATACATCAGTTTATTGGCTAAAGAACGAAGTACAAAAATGTTCAGAGAAATTCAGGAATACAAAAATAAAAGTCACATAGGAATACAATAAATAGGAAGCGCCTTTGCGAAATATCTGCATGGAAAATACGAAGAAATCTAAAAAGAAATTGAACGGTTACCTTCTCCGTTATTATCTTTTTTTTTTCTCACACTCTCAATTGTGTTAGAGCTTGCCAGTGGAGTGTGTGCCAAGGCACCTCATATACACGCTGCTTACCCACTTGGTTCAATGCTCGGAAGAATTAATTGAAGGGGGACCGGCTCGAAGCTAGAATCTGATTGATTAGCTGATTATTATATTAATATTTCGCATCGGATAACGCAGGCGAGGGCTCAAGCAGCCGGTTAATTTTCATTCCCACCAGGTTATCATGACTTCAATTTAGTACCAACATTGTTCTCTACACACGATGGGGATGTTATGATCAGTCACAGAATCCATGAGATTAAATACATGTGACATTTTTTTATTTACCCAGAAACTTTACAAATGTTTTAACCATTCCTTTTACTCGCTACTTAAGCGATCTCATAATAGCAATTAACAAAGCAAACACGAATAAAAAATGGCTGTGAGCACTATGGGACTTAACATCTGAGGTCATCAGTCCCCTAGAACTGAGAACTACTTAAACATAACTAACCCAAGGACATCACACACATCCATGCCTGAGGCAGGATTCGAACCTGCGATCATAGCGGTCGCGCAGTTCCAGACTGTAGCCCCTAGAAATTCTCGGCCACCCCGGCCAGCTAGCACTGAAGGTGCCCATATTATCAGAAATCTATTCAACCCTCTCTCACACTGAATGTGCTTATACTATCTGGTCTCTTTTTCATATTGTGCGCAGGAAAGGGGAGGGATCTAAGTTGCTGCACATGTAGTCCATCTGCATGGACAGTGATTGAAACTGGACCAAATGGTTATGAATTAATAACCATGCTTCGGTTTCTCAATGATCACTCTCCCCATTACTTCCCAGCACTATTCCCTTAGTCAAAATTATAGCAAAGATTCTTGGCGGGAAAACAGGAGAACAAAGCAGACACAAACATCTCCCATATACACAAAAACACTTTTTTGAAAATAAAACATCCCATAAAATTTGGCACATGCAAATTCACAGTTTACTTCACACTCAAGCATCCTCACGTTAACTATTTTCAAGATCGAGCTGGTAGCTCGCTGGCAGTGCGATTCGACACCACGTGGGTGATCGACACCAATGGCAATTTTTTTTGTACTCACCCCACTATTCGTTCTTGTTTTCAATCTATGCAATTATTCACACACACAACCTATTACTTACCAGTTAGTTAGGACATGGAGCATCGTCTGGGTTGCTGCTTGCAAGTGGGGGTTAGTCATGAATCATGAGATCTGTGCACAAAACGTATGAATTTGCTAAAAAAATTACGTCACACACCTAGAACCTTAAATAATTCACATAAAACACATGCAAATCTTAGCAGGGTTTCATACGGAACCATGTAAAGCTAACTGGGCAGACTGAGGATCCATGTTGCTCTAACAAGACCAGTAAGAAATTTAAAATTGCAAAACGCTACTGCTAAAAGTGGAACTTTATGATTTTTTTTATACTATTGCTGCTTTAGTCTGCTGAAGGCCGTAACTAATTGCATTAGTACAAATGGATAACGTGGGCCTCCCATGAATGGCCAGAACGACATGCTAACTACTTCCATCCTGAAAAAGAGCGAATTAATAACAATATAATAAATTATACCTCATCCCACAGAGACTTTGGCAGCAAAAGCGAAGATCGCCTTCGATTCCGTCCGCTCAGTTCAACAGCTTCCTCCAGAGTGCCTCAGTCATGGCGGCCCTCTCAGGCCGTTCTCTTCCGCCCTGGAGGGGATGGGAACCTGTTACCAACCCCGAACTACCTCTGGCAAACAGGTGCATCATCGCTGCCTTTACCCCAAATTTATGTTGGCACTAACCAACCGACAGAGTGACCACATCTCTTCTGCCTTGCCACTACTTGCAGATAAACTCTTAATACAAACTCAAAGTTAATTAACCCAAGGCAACGTAGAGGGATTAAGGAAAAGAAGTGCATTTATTTAATTATGAATTAAATAAGTAGGTAGTCGATTTCTTCACTCGAGGTGTAACACTTCTTAAATTTGGAAAAAATGATGAAAGTTTCTCAATTGTCCATATCATTCAATATAATATGAAGGAATAAGCTAATTATAAAGATATGGAGCAAGCTATTCCCTCTCACAAGGATTGTTGAAAGGAATATCTCAGCAAACAGAAAAGTCAAAACAATCTTCGGCAAAATTAAAAGCAAGGGTGGTAACATGAAGAAGGCAATGGGAATTCCACTGTTAAATGCAGAGGAGAGTGGATAGATGTGAAGCAGCCTCTATGAGGGGTAAGACTTGTCTGATGACGTGGTAGAAGAAGAAGCAGGAGTCGATATAGTAGAGATAAGGAATCCAGTATTAGAATTAGAATTTGAAAGGGCTTTGGAAGACTTAAGTTTGCATAAGGCAGTAGGGGTAGATAACATTCAATCATTGGTGGAAGTGGCAACAAAACGACTATTAACATTGGTGTGTAGAGTATATGAGACTGGCGATATACCATCTGATTTTCAGAAAAAGATCATCCATACAATTCTGAAAACTGAAAGATCCGACAAGTGTGGGAATTACCGAAAAATTAGCTTAACAGCTCATGCATCCAAGTTGCTGACAAAACTATTATACAGAAGAATGGAAAAGAAAGTTGGGGATGTGTTAGATGAGTATCGATTTGGCTTTAGGAAAGATAAGAGCACCAGAGAGGCAATTTTGACACTGCAGTTGGTCATGCAAGCAAGACTGAAGAAAAATTCAGATATGTTCAGAGCATTTGTCGACCAGGAAAAAGCGTTCGACGACGTCAAATGGTGTAAGATGTTAGGAATTCTGAGAAAAATGGGGGTAAGATGTAGGGAAAGATGAGTAATATACAATATGTACCGAGCCCATGGGGACAATAAGATTGGAAGACCAAGTATGAGGTGCTCTGATTAAAAAAAGGTGTATGACATGGATGTAGTGTTTCACCACTACTGTTCAATCTATACTTCAAAGAAGCAATGACAGACATAAAAGAAAGGTTTAAGACTGTAATTAAAATTCAAGGCAGAAGGATATCAATGATACAATTTACTGATGACATTGCTATCCAGGAGTGAAAGGGAAGAAGAATTACAAGATATGCTAAATGGAATGAACAATCTAATGAGTACAGAATATGGATTGTGAGTAGATTGAAGAAAGACGAAAGTAATGAGAAGTAGTGGGAATGAGAACAATGAGAAACTAAACATTGGGGTTGCTGATCACGAAGTAGATGAAATTAAGGAATTCTGCTACCTAGCCAGCAAAATAACCCGTAACAGATGGAGCAGGGAGGACATAAAAAAGCAGACTAGCACCGGCAAAAAGGGCATTCCTGACCAAGATGAGTTTACTAGTATTACACATAGGCCTTAATTTAAAGAAGAAATTTCTGAGAATATACGTTTGGATCACAGTATTGTGTGGTAGTGAAACATGGTCTGTGGGAAAACCGGAAAAGAAGAGAATTGAAGCATTTTAAATGTGGTGCTACAGAAGATCTTGATACTAGGTGGCTGATAATGCAAGGAACGATGAGGTTCTCCAGATAATCGGACAGGAAAGAGAAGGGATAGGATGGTAAGACATCTGTTAAGACATCATGGAACAACTTCTATACTACTAGAGGGAGCTGATGGAGGTAGAAACCGTGGAGGAAGGCAGAAATTGGGATACATCCAGCAAATAATTGCAAGTGCCACACTGAGATGAAAAGGTAGGCACAGGAGAGGAATTCGTAGCAGGCTGCATCAAACCAGCCAAAAGTCTGAAGATTCAAAAATGAAAGTTAAGGGAGAATGTTGTCAATTGCAGTCGTGTGTGTGAGCCAGGTACATCCATCCCCTGACAATAATCTGAGTGTAATTTACCACGTCATAACGACAGTCCATTGCGCACCCCCCCCCCCGCCCCCCCTATATGTAAGACTGACTTTCTTTTACTGGCGTTTCACACAGCTCAGATTTATAGTTAGCTTAGTGGAATGCCGAAACTGGTTGTTGTCAAAATAAAATAACATCTCAGTTGCCAAGCTATTGGAAAATTTAGTTGATGCTGACAATTACTCCTCATAAAGGGTTGCTGTTAAAAAATTTTGTCACACCAAGGCATGCAAACAAGAACAACAACAAAATCGAGGGGACTTACAGAATAATACGCCCATACATAAAGTTTGTGGTTGTTGCTGCCTCTGTACAGGGGTTTCGTCATATTAAAATTTGCTGCCCTAGTGTGTAGAGACCTACATAAGCAATACAACTAGGTGAATGAATGTTATGTGCTGGAGATGGATTACCTACAGTGGAATATGGGAGCAGTCCACATGACTAAGAGACCAGAAACTGTACATTTCTGAAACTGGGGGGTGTTTAAATGCAAAATCGTGTAGTTTTAGGAATTCGTCTGAAACCATGCAGACTATGGGGGCAGCTACATGGTAGGACTGGCGTGGAAGGGGGACCTCAAAGTGTGGTATTTGTTCCTTTCATGTCCCACAACACACAGTAATTGTTTGAACACTTAAAGTCTCGTATTTGTCGTAATCTACATGTGTCTTTTACGGTTATCTTCATAATCAATTGTATTTGATTAGTTGGGTGGCTTTGAAAAGTAGATTAAGGCGTTGCTTGCCTCGTTTCCTACTTATTTACAGGCTGATCTGTATTTAAGCCTCAGATCTAGGTTAGGTTTGGATCTGGCAGTCTGAGTCACAAAATTAATAATACCAATCTTCAGCGGTCCTTTTTTTCTTAAGTATGCCACAGATTACAATGGTATATTTTTTTCGTCATAAGAACAAACCAGATGTACACACACACACACACACACGATGATTGGTCAGTAACCATACACTAATTTTGTGTTAGATATCTTGTTACTAAATTACGGTAAATTAAACTTTAAGATATTCTAATGTATTAACAGCCATCAGAGTTTAAATGGTTCAAATGGCTCTGAGAACTATGGGACTCAACTGCTGAGGTCATTAGTCCCCTAGAACTTAGAACTAGTTAAACCTAACTAACCTAAGGACATCACAAACATCCATGCCCGAGGCAGGATTCGAACCTGCGACCGTAGCGGTCTTGCGGTTCCAGACTGCAGCGCCTTTAACCGCACGGCCACTTCGGCCGGCACATCAGAGTTTATTTCTGGATCATTCTTTGGCTATGTAGATTTATTTCAAAAATCGTGTACAGTTCCTGTACCTGTATTGACGTTCTTAGATTGGTGTGTTGTTGATAGGTATGCCTGACACTGCTTCCTGCTCTGTAGTGAAACATGCACAAAGTGGCAAGAAATAGATTGTTCTCTAAGCTTTTGGCAAGTTTACAGAAAAAAATCGCCGTCGAAGTTTTCCAAAGACTTTATTTACTAAATTTAAGGCATTTTTGTAGCAATGCACAAAGCTTCTTCCATGACACTACTGAACAGCATGTCATAAAACAAGACGTGGAAATATGGCGCTTGGGTGGCTTCATGGATCCTATTGTTGATCAACTCATAATCAACCAGTGGCTTCAATATTCAACTATACAGTGAAATCTTTGGAATACGCTTTTGAGTCACACCTAGCTCATACAGAAAAAAGTACCCTTTGCTTAAGTTCAGAAGTGTCATTGGTCTTGTTTCTAATTGCAATACTGTGCTACCTAAAAATGGGAGCATGTTATGCTTTCTGTCCGTTCCAATAAGTAGCGAACGGTAATGCTAAATATGGTTTAATTCTGTTTAAAAATTAACTGAGATTCGAAACTATATTGTTTCTCTTCTTGTCTCTTTTTACATCGTAACTGCAATTGCTCACATCACTGCAGGTTAGTTGGCCCAACTGGGTGGCTTGTGCTGGCCAAGTTAAATAAGCCAGTGAAGCTGTTGTCCTGTTTTATCGCTCAGTCGATAAAGCGCAATGGCGACTCGTATAGGGCTTCCCACTACACTCACACCAGCTTGCTGTGGGACACACAAGGCCAGTCTGTTGTGGGCTCTTTGGAGAGCGCTATCGACTGCAGGTGTAAACCTATCTCCAGCAGATATCTGAGTGTCATTACAGCATCATGACTTTACAAAGACGAGCTGCCATGGGAGCCCACACAGCTGCATGCCACAGTATCAGTCCATCTGTTGTGGCAGCAGGTGGGGAAGGTCGCTAGTGTGAGGAATGTAGGGTTGTATGCACCCTCTGCTGGTGGTGTACTGGGGCTGCTGGAATGGCTGCATGCACAATGTTGTAGACTTACTTCACTGGCAGATGTGGGTTGCTCTGTGCTCCACTGTGCCAGGGACCACTACAGGTGGACAGGCTGTGCAATGCTACACACCCATGAATGAAGATGTTTCCTCCTACCCTGCAGGCACTCCTGTTATTTCTTTGTTTTTAACTTTCTCATAGCTTTCGTAATGTCAATGATGATTGGTTTTTCGTAAAAAAATTTCTTTCAGTGGTGAAATTCGTATCGTTTTTTGGGGTTACCATTTTTTCGTAAAAAAACTTTGTCTGATCGGTTTTCAGTGGTGAAATTCATATCGTTAAAACTTTATCTTTCGAGTGTAGTGTTCACATCGTTATTGTCTGTATCATTCTCTATCACATTTGTAGTTCAAATTTTTCTGATGTGGAACTTTTTGATCTTTCATTTTCTCATATTTTACCACTTCAGACAATTTTCGATGATCATGTGACTGGTTGTTAAACTCTGTTGTTAAAGCCTTTATCATTCTTTTTTTCGTATACAATCTGCTATAACAGTGACTGTCTTGATCTTGACCTTAATTTTTGGAGGGGGTGAGAGGGGGTGATATTGGTCTTGGGATTAGTATGGGAGACGTCTCAATCAAAGTGCGCCATCTCTACCTCTGTTCCAATTTTAATGAACTAATGGGTTTCATTACTGTTGATGATATTAACTGCAGCGAACAGAAAGATGAAGGTAGCTCAGCAAAGATTATTCAGATAAATTTCTGTCTGTATAATTATTCGAATAAGCACATCATGCAAGCAGATTTAATTGTGAGTAAATCATTTTTAACTTAAATAATGAATAAGGTCGAATGCCACTGAATTTTCTTTGTTTAATTCCTGTATTCCTATGAATAGTGTTTGATCCCTTGTCTCACTGCAGTTCCTATTTGATAAATAACTTATTGATGGATTGAACATAAATGTCCCTTGGTGGCTCAGGGCGTAAAAAAGCGGAGGGTGTCGTATTCAATCTCCCACTGGTTCTATGACTTCTTCTGTTACTTACCGGTTCTTTCACTTCTAAACCGAGAAAATTGCCAACTCAAGCTGGACCATGTTATGAAGTGCATTTTTAACATTAGGTTTTCTTTTAGCTGGCTTTATAAATCAGTTCAGAGGTGGGAGAAAGCAAAGACACCACCATGCCTAGTGATACACTTTAGAGTTCAAACCATTCTTCAGGTTGAGCACAGCTTTACTCACTTTACAGTGTAACAAATGCTACACAGAAAAACTTTATAGGCGGAAAACCTTAGCGGATACATCGCTGATGCAGGCAAATTCAGCTGATTCTGCACTAGTAGTAGCCCCCCTCTCTTCCTCCATGTGTGGAAGTGTTCTATATAAGTAGCTAAGATGATTTAGCCAACAGAAACTATTAATCTCCAGCAGCTTCCTGTGTCATGCCAAGATTGCTAACACTATCAGATGTGGGTGTCTCATTGATATAATTAAACAATAGTTTTGTGTTTGTAGTGGTACCAAATGAGTAAGCAAACGTTTTTGTAGGGATGCTGGATGTCCACAGTCATCTGAATGTGTTTTAGAATTACCTTTGAATAAGATATCCATTATAATATGGAATAGTTTTTCTATCCAGCACACATCTAAGCACTTACATTAAGTACTGAGATTCAAAAATTTCAGAAGAGATGCTGGGTATGAGTAGATAAGAGAGGCCATAATATTGCAGCACACTGGCAACTTTTTTATTGAGAAAATGCCAACAGACGATTGGATGTTAGTTTTCGTCTTTCTGCACTAACTTTAATTACTGCAGCAATGTATTACCCAAGATTTAAAAACAAATAATTCACTTATTTTGGTGTCCATTACCAGGGGATGCTTACAACAAACAGCAGACATACAATAGCCAAAAAAGTCGAAGAATCTGGTACACGAGTTTGAAGTGATGTTATGACACAAAAAGTAAATCTTACCTTGAATGTAATCTGGGAAGTGAAGCTAACTCGGAATCATGACGAATTTTCAAAAAAATATAGCAGAAATGATGCTTTCTCAGTTTTTGCTGAATAAAGTAGAGAACTGAAAGTTGCATATTGTTATCATGAAATAAAGGTGAATTCAGGAGATATAATGCATTTCTGCTTGATTCACTTTGTAGGAAGTACCAAAAATTAGTTATATGTGGTGACTTCAATATAAATTTTGTGTGTGATTGAGCAAGCAAGAAAAAGAATGTTGGTAGATCTCCTAAATTCATATGATCTCATGCACATTGTGTTTTATCCAACTAGGGTGCAGGAGAACAGTATCACAGCCATAGACAATATTTTTATTCAATCTTTATTATTAGATGGACATTCTGTTAGTAAAAGGGTGAATGGCCTTTCAGACCGTGATGCACAAATTTTAACATGAAAAGGCTTTTTCACTCAAACAAGTGTCACATATAATTACAAACTATGTAGGGAAGTTAATCCAACAGCAATAGAGAGTTTTTTTAACCTAGTCAAGGAACAAGATTGGCAGGATGTTTTTAGTGCCGATAACATAGATGATAAGTATAATGTTTTCCTTAACACATATCTCATGCTCTTTGAGAGTTGCTATCCATTAGAATGTTCCGAATGGGGTAGGCAGCCCAGGTGGCTGACTAGTGGGGTAAGGATATCATGTAGAACAAAGAAGGAATTGTATAAGAATGTTAGATGTAGTCACAATCAAGCTACAGTAGCCCATTACAAACAGTTTTATAAGGTGCTTAAAAATGTTATTAGGAAGGCAAAGATTTTGTGGTATGCAAATAGAATAGCTAATTCACAGGATAAAATTAAAACTATATGGTCTGTTGTGAAGGAAGTCACTGGTCAGCAGCACAAGGTCGACGATATAAAGTCAGTTTGTAGTAAACATATTTCTGTTAATGAAAAATCAGATATATGTACAGTATTAAACAATCATTTTCTGAGCATTGCTGGTGAATTAAATAAAAATTTACTTTCTACACGGAATCATATAACTTTCTTTGCTAATGTCTTTCTGATATTGATGTCTGAAATACTCCTCTGTGATACAGACAAGGGGGAGAATGAGTCAATAATTAAATCACTGGAAACTAACGTCTTTCATGGTTATGATTGATTGTCTAGTAGAATATTTAAGTACTGTGCTGCATATGTTAGCCCTGATTTAGTCATATTTGTAATTTTTCCTTTAGGAATGGTCAGTTTCCTGAACGATTAAAGTACTCAGTAGTAAAGCCATCAGTGTTTGCTAAAGTTATTGTAAAGGCTGTGTATCTAAGGATAACTGATCATTTTATATCACACGATTTGCTATCAAGTGTACAGTTTGGCATTAAAAGTCATTTAACAACTGAGAATGCTATAATCTCTTTACTCTGTGAGGTACTGGATGGGTTAAGTAAAAGTTTCCGAACGCCAGGCAGGTTTTTTGACTTAACTAAGGCGTTCAGTTGGGTTGATCATAAAATATTGCTCCGGAAGTTGGACCATTATGGAATACGGGGAGTAGCTCACAATTGGTTCATCTCTTACTTTACAACAGACAGTAAAAGGTCGTTATTCACAATCTTGAGAATGGTTGTGATGTGAGGTCTGAATGGGGTATATAGTCAAGTGGGGGGGGGGGGGGGGGGGAAGGGGGGGATGCCCCAGGGATCAGTGTTGGGGTCACTCATGTTCCTTACTTATATAAATAATATGCCCTCTAGTGTTACGAGTAACACTGACATCTTTCTGTTTGCTGATGACTCTAGCTTGGAATTAAAAGGATCTTGTGTGTAACATTGCCTCAGTTTCAAATAGTGCCGTTCATGACGGAGGTTCATGGCTTGTAGAAATTAAACTAACGCTAAATCACAGTAAGACTCAGTTTCTACAGTTTCTAACACAGAATTCAACAAAACCTTACATTTAAATTTCACAGAATGTGCGTATGATTAGTGAAACTGAACAGTTCAAATTTTTAGGTGTTCAGATAGATAGTAAATTGTGCATGATCGCCACTCATACTTAAGACTGAAGTACATGATTAACGTGAAGATTTTACAATTTTGCGTGCTACTTAATTATCTGAGAGAAATGACGAAATTTGCGGTGCCAATGAGGAGACTTTAACTCAAAATTACTGGAGACAGTGCGCCCCAATGAAGATTTCTTTTCATCAAAGCTCACTTCAGCATATCCCATTTCGCTCCTTTCTTCAAAAATATAAAGCAGATAAAATTATCGTTGTTGTATATAAATTAATTATTTTCTTATCAATATGGGAAATCTAGATTGTAATATTTCACCATACATTTGAAATATTGCTCCATTAACAAATATAAACATAATTTTTAACTTGAATATTGCATCAAACTATTTAGGAGATGAAGAAGTAAACTCATCTTTCGAAAGTACGCTTATCCAGTCTTGTTTTGCTGTTAATTTTGCATAGACATGGCGTTTTGTTGTTGTGATTCCTCATGAACTGCCGATGTTTCTGCACTTAAAAATGCGATGTATCCTGCCAAGTGTTTTAAAGTATTATGAGTACATCACCGAGATCACATTCTAAAACAAGTCTTCTTCATTCAGAATACTGTGACATGATGTGCTGGCTACTCTGTTGCACAACCAAAAAGAAATAAAATTCTCGAATTCTCCCACAGTTTCTCCTACAAAATTTAGATCTCTCTTCTCTGCAGTGGAAGTACAAAGGGACAAAGGCATATATGTGACACTGCCAGTCAGTAATAATAGGTGAATTCCATTTTTCACCTTGAAAATGCGCCAAGACCAGGTATTGTAGAAAAGAATTTTCAGGACGATCTTGATTCAGTCTGGCAGTTAGGGTGTAGGTTGCCCCAGCATTTTTCACATCTGTGAATAGTGAATTCATTGATGTAACAAATCCTTTTTGAAATTGGAGGGGACTGTTTCTTTTTCCTGTATGAAAATTCGATTAAATTTCCAAAAATCTCTTCAGGAATTTTTATTGTCTTCTGAGGTTGAAACAATAACCACTTCTAAGAGATGCTTTCTGATCTCGAGTTCAACACATCATAAACGTTGTTTATTAATTCCATGAAGCTCCTTTTGCAGTCTTTATGAAGGATGTATCACACAGTTTGGGCAGGGTGATGTGAAAACAGCTGTGCAACCATTAGAACGTCCTTACATGCACATCTGGTCACGTTCATGTGAACTTCCAACATGTGGTAGGTGATGAAAAGATCATTTGACTTGTGCTGTAGAAGATCGTATGTTAAAGTCTTTGTCCACATGGCTCTGTCAGACAAGGTGATTCTATCGTCAATAACATGATTTCTTAATATTTTAGAATATGCAGTACATCATTAAAAGCCAATATTCTCCTTGTATTGTCCACAGCGTTCGAAAAATACGTCTTAGTTGTAAATACACCAACTTGTTACCACCATTTTGCGTTTTTTCTCTCTCATAGTGCATGTAACTGCTACAACACAAACCCCAGTTCAAAGTATTATAATGACTGTCTGCAACAAACTGCTGGTCATTGTCACATCAGAATATTAATATACTGGCTGCTTCGACTTTGAAAACAAATTTATTGTCATGGTTCCTTGAACGTACTTGTGTAGCCAGGTATGACATCGTCAGATTAGTTGTAGCTCACACGATTCTAAAGCTTCATTTAATCAAAGCTTAGGGTAGCTATGGCCTCAAACGGCGTAAACATTGATGATTTAGCCTTAATTAAACTTAGTACTTTCTTTAAAATCCTTGGTTGACACTTAATCTGGTTTGTCCATTTTGGAATGTTGGATGACATCGTAAAGTATAGTTTTTTTCCTCTTTAGGTGAGCTTATGCTTTTGAAGATAAAGCTCTCAAAGTAAGAGCATCTGCAATGTCCTCTGGACTCTACTTTACATTTTTTTACTACATCTGCCAACGAATTAATCCTTGAGTGAAACACTGAGACATTATAGACTTAGATCAGATGTCCACTCAAACGAAACCAGAAATAGGAACTTACTCAACATTCCTTGGACTCTTTTAAGTAAGGTCCAAAATGTAACTCTTCAGGCTTTCCCAGCGATCTAATGACATCTTGGGTTGTCGAGTGTTCTGCCGGATATCAGCGTCGTACTTGCACGATATTTCGGTCACGTAGCTCGAGACCTACATCAGGTGCGACCTGAGACTGCTCCTCGAGTGGACCTGGTCCAGTATTTATGCCTATGGCCTTCCCCCTCCACCAACGGCTGCAGGCGCTTCCTCTGTGGTCCGCGCCCATTCCCTGTGACCTGCTGGAGCGTTGCTGATCCGCTTTCCGTCCGCTGCGGTTCTAGGTGTTCCCTCTGCGGTCCGCACCCACCAAACCCGCTCCTGGGGGTTTCATCTACGGTCTGGGGTACCAGGCGTTTCCCCTGCGGTCCGCGCCCGCTCACCACGACCTGTTGGAGCGTTGCCGCTCCGTTTTCCGTCTGCTGCGGCTCTGGATGTTCCCTCTGCGGTCCGCGCCCACCAGTCCCACTTCTGGGTGTTCCATCTTCGGTCTGGTGCTCCTGGCAGTCCGTCAGGGGCTCGTTTACCATCTCCATGTCTCTGGTTCTTCTGTTTGTGTAGTGTTGCAGCTGGCCCCGTTGCTCCTTTAACAATTCCAGAGCCGGATCCCAGGCTCTGCTTAGCTGGTACCCTGTGTCACGATTCATAAGATCGTCAGCCATTTTAATCTCAATCGATTCTCTTATAACACTGTCCCAAAATCTGGGTGTTTGTGCTAGAATCTTGGTATCCTCATACTTCATGGCATGATCTAGTTCTAGACAGTGTTCAGCAATGGCTGACTTAGTCACCTGTCTTAATCTAGTGTGCCTCTGATGTTCTTTGCACCTGATCTCCACAGTTCTTGTCGTCTGGCCAATGTAGGACATGCCACATTGACAAGGTATATTGTAAATCCCTGGTTTTCGTAACCCCAGGTCGTCTTTGACACTCCCCAGCAGTCCCCCGATCTTGTTGGATGGACAGAAAACACACTTGATATTGTGTTTACGCAGGATCCTACTGATTCTGGCAGAAATAGAGCCAGCATAGGGCAGATATGCCACCTTCCTTGCTTCATCTTGGTCTTCTTCAGGAACCTGTGGTATAGTGGCTGGTCGGAGTGCCCTCTCAATTTGTCTGTCCATGTATCCATTCTTGGAGAAAACTGTTTTGAGTCGTTCTATCTCTATGGGTAGATTCTCTTGGTCTGATAGGGCACGTGCTCTGTGGACCAAAGTCTTCAGAACCCCATTCTTCTGTGCAGGGTGGTGACAACTGCTGGCCTGCAGATATAAATCAGTGTGTGTAGGTTTTCGGTACACACGGTGGCCAATTGATCCATCTGCTTTCCTCTGGACTAGTACATCCAGAAATGACAGCTGGCCATTCTTCTCCAGTTCCATGGTGAACTTGATATTAGGGTGGCATGAGTTAAGATGTTCAAGAAACTCATTGAGCCTGTCCATCCCATGTGGCCAGATCACGAAGGTGTCATCCACATACCTAAAGAAGCATGTGGGTTTAAATGTGGCTGTCTCCAATGCCCTCTCCTCAAAACTCTCCATAAACATGTTGGCAACCACAGGGGACAGTGGGCTGCCCATAGCTACACCTTCAGTTTGCTCATAATATTGGTTTCTGTACAGGAAATACGTGGATGTCAGTGTATGACTGAACAGGTCCAACAGAGCACCATCAAATTTCTCTGCAATCAGTTCTAGTGAGTCCTTCAGTGGGACCCTGGTGAACAGCGATACCACATCAAAACTAACCATGATGTCCGAATCTGTGATGTGCAGTTGCTTGAGGCGTTGCAGGAAATCTTCTGAGTTGCGGATGTGGTGAATACATTTCCCCACATATGGAGCCAGGAGACCTTTCAAGTACTTGGCTGTTGTGTACGTAGGTGCCCCAATATTACTGACAATAGGACGTAGGGGCACACCCTCCTTGTGTATTTTAGGCAGACCATACAGTCTAGGTGGAACTGGCGCTTTTTCCCGTAGTTGTCTGATGATCTTATCGGCCATCCCTGTTTCCTTCAAGAGAGCACTAGTCTTCTTGGCCACCTTGTCCGTGGGGTCACACTCCAGAATTCTGTATGCAGGGTCCTCCAGAAGTTGGCGTACTTTCTCATCATAATCCACTCGCTGCAAGATGACAGTGGAGTTCCCTTTGTCTGCTGGCAGTACCACAATGCTGTTGTCTTCCCGTAGTTTCTTGAGTGCAAGCCTCTCCTCGGTTGTGATGTTCGATTTCGGCGGCCTTGCCTTGGTGAGGGCCCTGCAGGTCTCTCGGCGGACTTCCTCTGCCACATTAGGTGGAAGTGTGGCTGCAACTTGCTCTACTGCACTGACGAAACCTGAAATGGGTACGTTTCTAGGGGTCGTAGCAAAGTTGAGACCCCTGCTGAGTACCTTTAACGTTGTATCATCTAACCTGTGGCGCATATCTCGAATCCTCTCTCTCACCAGTGCCATGCTAGCTCTGCGTTTTATCTTGTTCGCCGCTCTGGAGTTGATGTGATGTTTAATTCTGGCAAATACTGGTACCACTTCTCCATCTCGACACCTCAGCAAAAAACTGAGAGAACTCAGCATCTTCCCTTTCTTCTGCCGTAGCTTGTCCAGCTTCTTGATATTCTGATACATCTCCTCCCCGTAAAGACTTTTGATGTAACTCTTCAGGCTTTCCCGGCGATCTAATGACATCTTGGGTTGTCGGGTGTTCTGCCGGATATCAGCGTCGTACTTGCACGATATTTCGGTCACGTAGCTCGAGACCTTCATCAGGTGCGACCTGAGACTGCTCCTCGAGTGGACCTGGTCCAGTATTTATGCCTATGGCCTTCCCCCTCCACCAACGGCTGCAGGCGCTTCCTCTGTGGTCCGCGCCCATTCCCTGTGACCTGCTGGAGCGTTGCTGCTCCGTTTTCCGTCCGCTGCGGTTCTAGGTGTTCCCTCTACGGTCCGCGCCCACCAAACCCGCTCCTGGGGGTTTCATCTACTCCACTGTCATCTTACAGCGAGTGGATTATGATGAGAAAGTACGCCAACTTCTGGAGGACCCTGCATACAGAATTCTGGAGTGTGACCCCACGGACAAGGTGGCCAAGAAGACTAGTGCTCTCTTGAAGGAAACAGGGATGGCCGATAAGATCATCAGACAACTACGGGAAAAAGCGCCAGTTCCACCTAGACTGTATGGTCTGCCTAAAATACACAAGGAGGGTGTGCCCCTACGTCCTATTGTCAGTAATATTGGGGCACCTACGTACACAACAGCCAAGTACTTGAAAGGTCTCCTGGCTCCATATGTGGGGAAATGTATTCACCACATCCGCAACTCAGAAGATTTCCTGCAACGCCTCAAGCAACTGCACATCACAGATTCGGACATCATGGTTAGTTTTGATGTGGTATCGCTGTTCACCAGGGTCCCACTGAAGGACTCACTAGAACTGATTGCAGAGAAATTTGATGGTGCTCTGTTGGACCTGTTCAGTCATACACTGACATCCACGTATTTCCTGTACAGAAACCAATATTATGAGCAAACTGAAGGTGTAGCTATGGGCAGCCCACTGTCCCCTGTGGTTGCCAACATGTTTATGGAGAGTTTTGAGGAGAGGGCATTGGAGACAGCCACATTTAAACCCACATGCTTCTTTAGGTATGTGGATGACACCTTCGTGATCTGGCCACATGGGATGGACAGGCTCAATGAGTTTCTTGAACATCTTAACTCATGCCACCCTAATATCAAGTTCACCATGGAACTGGAGAAGAATGGCCAGCTGTCATTTCTGGATGTACTAGTCCAGAGGAAAGCAGATGGATCAATTGGCCACCGTGTGTACCGAAAACCTACACACACTGATTTATATCTGCAGGCCAGCAGTTGTCACCACCCTGCACAGAAGAATGGGGTTCTGAAGACTTTGGTCCACAGAGCACGTGCCCTATCAGACCAAGAGAATCTACCCATAGAGATAGAACGACTCAAAACAGTTTTCTCCAAGAATGGATACATGGACAGACAAATTGAGAGGGCACTCCGACCAGCCACTATACCACAGGTTCCTGAAGAAGACCAAGATGAAGCAAGGAAGGTGGCATATCTGCCCTATGCTGGCTCTATTTCTGCCAGAATCAGTAGGATCCTGCGTAAACACAATATCAAGTGTGTTTTCTGTCCATCCAACAAGATCGGGGGACTGCTGGGGAGTGTCAAAGACGACCTGGGGTTACGAAAACCAGGGATTTACAATATACCTTGTCAATGTGGCATGTCCTACATTGGCCAGACGACAAGAACTGTGGAGATCAGGTGCAAAGAACATCAGAGGCACACTAGATTAAGACAGGTGACTAAGTCAGCCATTGCTGAACACTGTCTAGAACTAGATCATGCCATGAAGTATGAGGATACCAAGATTCTAGCACAAATACTCAGATTTTGGGACAGTGTTATAAGAGAATCGATTGAGATTAAAATGGCTGACGATCTTATGAATCGTGACACAGGGTACCAGCTAAGCAGAGCCTGGGATCCGGCTCTGGAATTGTTAAAGGAGCAATGGGGCCAGCTGCTGCTGCTGCTGCTGCTTACATCTGTTACTTTCCCCTCTTTGGGGAAGTGTGTGTGGGGGAGTTTGTAGCCTTTCGGCTTTTACTCCCCTGTGAACGTGTGTGTGTGATTTTTCTATAGTTTTTTGGTGTCTGTGACTTGTGATGTTTGTTGTGAGTGAGTCTAGTACTTGCCTGAGGTAGGCGAGAAGATTGGTGTTATATGGGAAGGAACTGGGTTAGGGATTGGGTATTGGGATTTTCTCTTCGACTTAATCGTCGAAGATCGTCATAGGGCGCTTATGCTTATCGCGGGACATGTCGTACCGACCTAGGGAGTGGATGAGCGCGTTTCCGGATCTGGAAGAACCCTCATAGAAGGCCCTTGCCAGATCCTGGAACCGCTCTCTCAGGAGTGGGATTTCGGCTGCGGCGTGCAAGTCGTCTGTGGGGAATCCAAGAGGTAGGCGCAGTGCCCTTTTGAGGGCGCGGTTCTGCAGCCTCTGGAGTTTGTCCAGGTGCTGCTTCGCCGCGTATCCCCAGACGGGGCACGCATACTCCATTACTGGCCGGATCAGGGCCTGGTAAACATTTACAGCTACTGGGCAGGGAAGGGAGCTGTTTGTGTTCAGGATAGGGTATAGGATGGACATTCTGGCGCAGACCTTCCTGTGGACCTCGTCTATGTGGGGTTTCCACGTAAGACGAGAGTCCAAGGTTACGCCAAGGTACTTGGCGGTTCTGCGCCAGGGGAGTTGGATTCCATTTAGGTGAAGGTGGAGGGGGGGACGTTGAGGAGGTTCGCGCCTTCCGAGCCTGCGGGTAATCAGCATTGCCTGCGTCTTCTCGGAGTTGATCGTGATGCGCCAGCGACGGGCCCAAGTTTCCGTGTCATCTAAAACCTTTTGTAGCCTACGGATGACCAGGTCCTTGTTCGCGTTTCTCGTGTAGAAGGCTGTATCGTCAGCGTACTGCGCCGTGTGCACCAGGGGGGCCGTTGGAGTGTCCGCAGTGTACAAACTGTACAATACGGGCCCCAGGACCGATCCCTGCGGCACCCCGGCACGAATACGCCTTCTGGTGGAGGTGGCTGTTTCTACTTTGACGGAGAAAGTCCTATTCGTGAGATAGCTCTTAATGAGCTGAACTATGCTCCCGGGAAACCCTTGTGTGTACAACTTGTAGAGTAGCCCTCTATGCCATACTGAATCAAAGGCTTTGGCTACATCTAGTAGCACTATCCCGCAGTAGCCTCTGTGGTTGAAGCCCTCTGTGGCTGCTTCAACCATTCTCATGACCTGTTGTGGGGCAGAGTGGTTCTGCCGGAACCCAAATTGGAAATCCGGCAGAATTTGCTCTCTGGTAATATGTTCTTGTATGGGTCTTAGCAGGAGGCGCTCATAGATCTTGCTGAGAGTTGGCAAGAGGCTAATCGGCCTGTAGTGCTGCGGGAATAGAGGGTCTTTCCCTGGTTTGTGTATCGCGACCACTTCCGCATGTTTCCAGCAAGCTGGGAATACACGGGAACGAGTAATCTCGTTGAGGACGTTCGCGAGGTGTGTGATCGCTGTGGGTGGGAGTTTTTTGACTAACTGGTTTGTGACACTGTCGTGCCCTGGCGCCTTTTTTGTAGGGAGGGACCTGATTACTCTTGCCACGTCCTCGGGGGCAAAAAGTATGGGTTCGTCCTCTGGGTCCTCCTCGGCATTGAGGAAGACGGCCAGTTGACGACTGACTACCTCTTCATGCTCTTCATCCTGGGGTTCTGCCGCTTGGAACTGCTTCTCGAAGGAGTCGGCGAGGGCGTTGGCCTTTCCAGCATGGCTGTAGACCAGTCCCCGCTCGCCATGCAGTGGCGGCATCCTAGCGCGTCGTTTTGTAAACTGTTTTGTCGCTTGCCATAGTGTATGATCGTCTACTTTGAGAGCTGTGAGGCGGTTTTGCCATTGCTGGTTTCTGTGCTCATTGAGCGCTACCTTCAGCTCTCTCTGTAGACGATTGAGCAGCCTCCTTGTGGCCTGATTTCTGGTGACCTTCCACTCTTTTGCTACTCTGTTCTTGTGTCGAATTTGAGCTAGCAAGTGTTCCGGGAGCTGTATTTGCGGTGGTGGGCCAGCTGCAACACTACACAAACAGAAGAACCAGAGACATGGAGATGGTAAACGAGCCCCTGACGGACTGCCAGGAGCACCAGACCGAAGATGGAACACCCAGAAGTGGGACTGGTGGGCGCGGACCGCAGAGGGAACATCCAGAGCCGCAGCAGACGGAAAACGGAGCGGCAACGCTCCAACAGGTCGTGGTGAGCGGGCGCGGACCGCAGGGGAAACGCCTGGTACCCCAGACCGTAGATGAAACCCCCAGGAGCGGGTTTGGTGGGTGCGGACCGCAGAGGGAACACCTAGAACCGCAGCGGACGGAAAACGGATCAGCAACGCTCCAGCAGGTCACAGGGAATGGGCGCGGACCACAGAGGAAGCGCCTGCAGCCGTTGGTGGAGGGGGAAGGCCATAGGCATAAATACTGGACCAGGTCCACTCGAGGAACAGTCTCAGGTCGCACCTGATGAAGGTCTCGAGCTACGTGACCGAAATATCGTGCAAGTACGACGTTGATATCCGGCAGAACACCCGACAACCCAAGATGTCAAGGTCCAAAATAATACCGAGTTAGGTGACGCGGTGGCTAGCACACTGGACTCTCATTCGGGAGGACGACAGTTCAAACCCAGGTCTGGCCATCCTGAGGTCTTCTGTGATTTTCCTAAATTACTTCAGGCAAATGCTGGAATGGTTCCTTTGGAAGGTCAAAGTTGACTTCGTTCCTCATGCTTCCCTAATCCGATGGGACTGATAACCTCGCTGTTTGGTGCATTCCCCAAAACCAACCAGGCAGTCAACCAAAATAATTTTTTACGTGTTGGCAAAGTATTTTTCAACAATTTAGCACTTCAAAAAGGGGCATTACATGAAAATGAATTTAAAATAGTAGTAGATACATAGTTGAAAGAGACAGCATTTTATAACTTGAATGAATTTATATCTATTGAAACAAGATGATCTTTCATTATAAATGTGATTTAACAAAGAATGTTGTACCTTACAGCATACAACATAATTTGTGATTTGTGTAATCTGTGTAATAGAAATCATATGATGAGTACAATATAATATGTGTATGTAATAATATTTACATATATTTACCATTTGTATAATTGTGTGTGGACTGACAATAATTCATAGAACACAAAACTTTTTTTTACAGGCAAGTAAATCAGTTCAATTGAATAACCTCATTACTTACTCTTCTATGAAGAAGCTGCGAATTTTTGCTTCAGTAAAATTTTTGCTCTCTTCACAATAGCCAATTCTTCCTCAAAGTCCTTAATTACTTGCTGATTGCTTATAATGACCGAATCAGAAGGAATTTCTGATTTAATTGACCTGTCCAGTTTTGTTTTCTTGGAAAAGAAGACTTAGAATGTTTTGAGAGCCCTCTTCCGTACTGCTAGGTGTGTGTGAAATCTTATGGGACTTAACTTCTAAGGT
Organism: Schistocerca americana; assembly: GCF_021461395.2. NCBI lineage: Eukaryota > Metazoa > Arthropoda > Insecta > Orthoptera > Acrididae > Schistocerca > Schistocerca americana. Next base: position 350,200,483 of record NC_060121.1, on the reverse strand, counting down.
CATCAGTCTACTGCTAGGTATTTTTTGGGATGGAGTTACATCTGACTTCAGTTACTTCCTTGTAGATAAATCCAACAATTCATTTTGCATGTCCCGTTTGTAATCCTGCGGACGAAAATGTTCGAAATGTATCCTTGTGTTCTTAATATTGATCTTGTCCTCTCGTTTACAACAAGACAACCATTCAAGTTGCAATTCAAAATCTTTTGTAAACCAGTGGTAATGAATGCCCTCGGTTCTAGGCTCAAAGTTAATGCACTTAGCAAACGCAGAGTACGATGCGTTTTTGCTTATTTCACTCTGAAAGTAATGCGAACAATTGAGAAGATTACAAAAAAAAAAAAAAAAAAAAAAAAAGGAAATATTGCTTCTTACTGGGATACGCAACAGGTCACGATTTTTACAAAAGCAGGCGAGAACACAGCGCGACGAACAACAGCGCGAAATACATTTTTTTGTGTGCCTCAGCAATATGTCACTGGCTATGAAGTCAAAACGAGTGTGTGAATCCGGCTCCAGATCTCTGTATTGCGATTCGATAGTTTAAAGATCCTACTCACATTTTGTCACAATAATCTCTACGTCATGAGTTCATTGCTTTGTTGTGATTGAAGAGAGAGTAGCTGTGCGTCAGCTGTTATCGGCGTGGTCAAATTCGAAAATCTAAATAAATATGCTCATGTGATGTGGCGCGTTTCTGAATGATAGAAGTAGAACTGAGTACAATTTCAAGAAGATTTAAGCTGTAAATAACAAAAAATTTTTAGTACACCTCCGTGTCATGGATGTCCAAGATTATGTATACAAGTTAAATACAGGACGAGAGTTTCCCATGGTTGGATGTAAGAATAAAACTTGACTGACTGTAAGGAGTGGCGTTGATTTGTAACACCTGCTATCAGTTCTTTGTTCTATTTCAGTTGGCACATATAAAATAAAGGGAAAAAATCTAATATACAGCGTAATTGATGCTGCACTCAAAGCTGGATACAAATCTATCGGTAAGATGTTAAAAACTTTAGAATAATATACTGATTGTATTATACGATAAAGTTGCTAACAGGAAGTACGCAAGCAAAAGACCAAAAAAGTGGTGGCCCAACACTATTCTTAGCTTAACAGGATTTTATTTATTTTGTTAAATGGACCAAAACGTAAGTCACAGAAACTCAGTTCAGAAATTGGGGAAAAGAGAGTAGGTTTGCCAATGTTGCAGCTTAATTTACATTTGCTAAGTTTGTGGTTTACGTGATATGTTTAGCGACAACTCTATCAACTATCTCAGTTGAGAAAATATTATTAATGTGTTTTGTCTTTGAGGATACTGGCGACTGCAAGTGAGTTTATCATATGATTTTTACCGGTCAACAACAATCCGTCTGAAGTGTGTGTGCCTACCTGCAGACTGAGTTTCAGAAATGAGTTTCACACCTGTGTTGCCGGCCGAAGTGGCCGTGCGGTTAAAGGCGCTGCAGTCTGGAACCGCAGGACCGCTACGGTCGCAGGTTCGAATCCTGCCTCGGGCATGGATGTTTGTGATGTCCTTAGGTTAGTTAGGTTTAACTAGTTCTAAGTTCTAGGGGACTTATGACCTCAGCAGTTGAGTCCCATAGTGCTCAGAGCCATTTGAACCATTTTGAGCCACACCTGTGTTACAGAAATATGTGACATGCAAGAGATGCTGCAGCTGATTGAAGAAAATGTCTAGGCTGCATCAAACATTTTTCTAGAATAAATAAATTACTTTTCCCTAACGTTGTTATATAAACAGCCTGATGCCAATAAAGCTAATGACCTAATTATTGAAATTTAGGTATATGCATTATAAATGGGATGTAGCCTACTTGAGAGACTAAGGCACTCCCTCAGAAAAATGGAAAACCATATGTCTGAATATTCTTATTGGTGTCTGTAATGCTTAGAGCTATCAAAGCAAGGCAGTGATGTGGAGAATATAACAGTTCAGGGCATGAGTCTATCACATTTCATAGAAGGTGGTCATTGCACAATAATTCACTGTAGCTGGAAAAAAAGTTTAAATTGATTGTGTCTTCTTACTTGCAAATTAGCTAATTCATTGAACTTGTAAAAAAATTCTCCGTTTCATTTAATTATTCTGAATTAGTTGAGTTTGTTTTGTTCTGTAGATCATATTCATAGTAAATACTATGATGAGCAATTTGTCAATTGCGCAAAAATTGTTCACATTTATTAAAAATATACATGGTATCTTAAGAGTGTGATTAAGTACAAGATATGAATCTTTTTTTTTGTCTGCCTGGGAGTATAACATGAATTAATAAGGCCAAGAATGTTATGTATTATAGTACTGCAGCCACATGTGAACATTTGCTTGAGGGCCTTGATGTTCTTCATAATTTCCAGTAGGATGAGAGAAAAATTTTAATGCCATTAAGTTTTCTCTGCGTTGATTCTTCAGCTTGTTTTACATCTTGCTTTATTTGCATCAGTTTCTAACCTGTCGTTAAAAAGTATTTATTAAAAATGATCTGTTTCACTTGGACCATGTCTTATTATGATGGTATTTTTTTAATGGAAATAATATTCTCACATTTGACTTCTTTCCCTTTCTCTGCTTTAACAATTCCATATTCATTTAAATTTATTGTTTTAGCTATTTATTTCAGACATGTGTCCTAGTGTGTTTACTTCTTAATTTTTCTTACTGTGATGTAGTATTATATAAAATCAAACTACCTGATCATTTCTCATTCGAGCTGTTTTTTAGGTGCCATTTTTTCATTCTGAAAGGCTCTAATACCTCTAAGGATTTCATTCAGGTCTCCTTTGTAGCTGTATTAGGGAACCAAAATTATATCTTTCTGAGCTCAGCATCTCACTCATCATGAGGGGATTCTGACTCAGCATTTTCAGAAGTGCTGAAGGAAGATTTGTGGCAGCCCCTTCATGTGTGGTGTTGTGTGTGCAGTGAGTGTCAATAGGCAATGAAAAGCATCTAATAGTTTCCAATCGTATCAAACTAAATTGTTCCAAGTACATAAAAATATAACAAAATTGTATGGTATGTATGAACTCAATGAGGTAGTGCATTTGTTAAGACACTGGCCTTGTATTTTGGAAGGTGGAGGCTCACTCGCTATTATGTGGCCATCCTGTTGTATTTCATTCTAAATCACTTGATGAATATGTAGTAATAGTTACTTTAACAAGCCCAAGGCTGTCCATCTGTCTTAAACATATGTTTATACCTTTATGTGTCTGTGTATATTGCTTATGGCTTTTCTCAGATTAAACTGAAAAATGCTATTCATTATCAAATGATCCTTTGGCAAGTAAATTACTGTGCTTTGTTAAATCACCACGGATGAATAAAATTTGCTTTATTTCATGACCAGTTTCAGGCATTGCTGTTTATCTAGTAACACAAGATCTAAGCTGTACAAAAACAGGAACACACGATCCCTGTACACTGTAGGAAACAGAATGATGAGCAGCTCAAAATAAAAAATAAAAAAAATACACTTTAATCCATATACATACAAGGTTTGTGCAAAAGTAATGAGTCCTAAAGTTTTTGGATGCTACTGTATGTCCCAGTGTACTCACTCCAGATAGCTTCAATGAAGGGATTCGCCGCCTTCAAATTTCACCTGGTATCATTTTGCCCACTAGCTTCCATATGGTTGGTATCATAATTTTAGTGTACCCCAGTATGTAGGCTCAGGTGAATCTCAGAACACAACATTCTACTGTACAGTGTTACACCATAAAATTCTGTGTGAGACTTAGCAGATTATTTATGGAGACATTAACCATGATGCAGAAAGTGTTTGCAAGTGAAAACTTATGAAAAGCTGCTGTTTTGAGATGCCATATGTGCTTTGAAGATGATAGAGTGTAGAAAATGAACCCTGAGCAGAAAGCTCAACCATGAGGACATTGTGCGTTTGAGTGAGTGATGGATGTTAGGGATAGACTGTGATTTCATAGACATGCAGAGAAGACTGAAGAGTAGGGTCAACTGAGTGAGACCAGGCTTTGCTTGCAGTTGGATGTTGCATCATGACCAACTGCACTGCTTTGTGGTCAATGACTATCTACTTGAAACAGCATCACAGTGCTTGCCCAACCCCCTCCAGTCATGAGGGACCCTGGTAGAGTTTTATCTGTTCGCTTGAGTGAATATAACCCTCAAAGAATAACATAATGAGGCTTTAGCTCAGGTCAAACTGACTTTGATATGCTGCTTGAAGTACATTCCGGAAAATGACTTCCAAGATCTCAAGAAACCTGACTTCCATTGTGCTTTCCAAGTGTGGGAAATATGTTGGTAGAAGTGTGTTGACAACTAAGGGTCCAATTTTGAAGAGTTTTAATTGTTTGTAGTGATATTTTCAATACATTTTACCCAGAATACGGATTCCTTACATTTATACAAACCCTATATATAAACACATTATATAAGAATCTCTTGTTTATTCTAGTAATTGTTAAATTTACTTTTTATGTTGTTGTCTGAAGTGTATAGTGAATGTGTACTTTTGTTTGTATAACATAGGTCTCACATCTATTGAAGAAAAGTAACGCCTGGAACCAGTAATGTAATTTTTTTTAAAAATAGCCTTATGCAGCTTTGGTGATGTAAATTGCTTATTGTTTAGGACAGATCTTTGTGTGATAATAAAGACTTATTGCCTGCACTGATGTAACATATTCATTAGCAACAAAAGACCTCCAAGAATCTATGTAATGAAATAAACGAAGAACCAAATGAGGTAGTGTGTTTGTTAAGACACTGGTCTCAAGTTCAGAAAGATAGGTGTATATGTTTTGTCTGTCCAGACAGATATCAGACATGAAGGAAAACACTGCTCTTCCAGTTTTGTATTGTTGAAATTACATTGCCTTTGATAAAAGAAGGGCATCAACAAGAAATATTAGGCTGGTAGATAAGCTTGTAGCATTTTTGTTTTGCTTATTGATATGCTGGTTGCTATGATTTTATTTGTCAGTTGTCATTTTTTACTTTTAGTTCACAGTTGCTATCTGAGTTTGCATATTGTCATTTGGAAATAGTGAGTGGAGTTGTGGATGCTAGAAAATGGAGTGCCAAATGAGGAAATCAGAACATTGCTGGCATATCCTTCTGATTGAGTTCCACAGAGAGGTGACATCAGTGGACACAGCCAGAAACACTTATCCCATGCATGGGGATAAAGCCATTGGACGGAGCAAAGCAAGAAAATGGTTTTGTTGTTTTAAGGAGGATTGGTTCAGCGTTAGTGAATCTCCATGTTCAGGAAGACATTCAGGATTTGATAAGGATTGTTTAAATGCATTAATCCACAGTGATTCATCTCAGTGTACTTGAGAACTGGTAAATGTGAACAACTGTGATCATTTCACCATCGTGCAGCATTTGCTTGCAATGGGGAAAGTTAGAAAAATCAGGTGTGTGGGTACCTCATGCTCTAACATAAAATTACAAGAATCTGTGGGGTCCCGTATGTGCATCTCTGTTTACTTGTCATCAATTGGCTCATGAACAACACTGACCATTCCTGTCCTGTATCATTTCTGGTAGTGATAAATGATGTCTTTATGCTAAGAAAGGAATGTTTGAACCCAAACAAAACCAACAACTGCCCTATACAAAGAACTATGCGCATCCACAAAGGATAATGTTCTGCATATGTGGATCAGTGACGATGTGGTGTACTACGAATCGCTTTCCCAAGTAGTAACCATCACTGCTGACATTTATTGCCAACAATTAAGACACCTTGCAGAGAGAATCCAAGAACCACAACCAGGAAAATTGTATGTGATGATGCTACTCCATGATAACGCTGACCCGCATTCTGCTAGATTGACAAAAAACACTACTGGAGTTAAATTGGGAGGTCATTCCACACCCACCTTATTGACCTGATCTTGGATCCTCAGATTTTCACCTTTTCTGCTCTCTATCGAACAACCTTCAAGGAACTTCCTTTCCTGATAAAAATGCACTCTGAACATGAGTTCTTCTCCTCAAAACCATATGATTTCTTCAGTCACGGAATCAAAAAGCTACCCCAGTTTTGCCAGACTATTATAAATAGTAAAGGAAAATGTATTATTGATGACTAAAGTGTGTGATGTGTATCTGTCATGTTTATTAAGCTTGTAGATAATCACTACAAATCATCCAATGTAGGCTTTCACAGCCGGTGTTGTCTTCAGCTGAAACTTCTGGGCTGAGTAGTCGGACGACCTCAGAAGATGTCTCCCGCAGATGGTGACAAAACGTTTGGTGGAAATTTTATACATCGACCACAGCCTCTCAGCCCGGAAGTTTCAACTGAAGAAACACTACAAACTTATGCACCAATCCAGTAATAAATGCTGTAGAAAACCACAGTACTTGGATGTTAAATTGGAAAAGCAGTACAGCAGAGCTGCTACTCTGAGTAGGTCCAGTTACTCTTATCAGGACAATAACCGACCATTCAGATCTGAGTTTTCTGCAGTTTTCCTAAATCAATTCAGACAAATATTCTAAATCAAACCAACGTTTGATGTGACCACTGCCTATGTGTTTTATTTTCTTAACAAACAGAATAATGACAGCCATAATGAGGACTCTCTTACATACAGTGCAAGTGTGTTATTTGCACATAAATGTATATAGTTGAGTTAATCCTTGTAAAACTAGCTGTATAATATGAATTTATAAATTACTGGCAGTGGAAGGCATTTTTTACCCTTGAATAAATGACATGGATGCCGTGGCATCAAAAGATAATAGCCATAACTAAATATCTGATCTGCATCTACTAAACATAATTGTTTTGAAATCAGAGGAAAGCTTTCCATAACAGTTAATACCAGAGCTGTTATTTAACTGCCGTTCTCAGGCAGCAAAATAATTTCTGACATAGTGCACAGTTACTGGAACCAAAAGCAAGTGTTATTTGAATCTTTTTAATTATTTTCTACCATGCAGCAGTTAATCCTGTCATAAATCAGGAGAAGATTAGCTGAACTTCGTTCTTTACAAGAGGTAATTTAACCTTTTCTTTTTTATGGACTAAAAACCACCATCCAACATGCTTTCCTGAACAGAATTAAACAAGAATTTTCTTTACAGCCTCCTCTAAATCTTAAAATGATTAAGTGCCTGAAAAACTTGATTGGCTGTTCACTCAAACTCTACCATTTTGTAGTTCAAGGAGATAAAAAGGGCGCACTACGAAGTAGGAAATTGTGTTCATATTTAATTGAAAACCTTGTTAATTCCCTTTATAATACAAGAACAGAATTGGCCTTCTGTCTCTGCACTTTTTGCACTGGCAAAACCACTCTAAACCTTAGCTAATTGCAGTGCAGACAGCATAATAAATAAATCCTTTGTTGAGTGATTTTCATCACATTTGGAAAGAAAAAAAGAGGAGAAAGAAAAGGGAATCCCACTTCTCGTGTTGGCTGAGTCTGAACTATATCCCACTTAAACAGAAATAATCATTGTACTTTAAATCCAGTGCCAACCTGTCCTAAGCAAGACAACCAGGTTATTTCTAGTTGTAATTTGTCTCTCTGTGGATCACTGGGAACCTATCATGAATTTCCCACACTCTAAAAGCAATCTTGCTCCTCTATAATATTAATTGGCAGGGGTTTAATGTTATCAGCCTTTGCTTTTGTTTATAAATGGGCAGTTAAATTGACATTCCAAGCACTGCTTGCATCACTGCCAAAGTTTGTATGCCCTAGCTGTTAGCTACTGGCTCATGTATGGCTGTGCCCAACAACCATAAGTGTATCCTAGAGCCAGTATGCTGCAGTTACTGCTATTGCTTTTCTTCTGCATACATAATTAATATTTTTTTAAGTACACAAGTTCAAAGATATAACTTCAGCTCCTGAGATCAGCAGATTCTCATTTTAGGAATATCTGTAAAACTACTGCCACTACATGGTAGGCCTTCATTCATCTTCATGAGGGTAAAAATGGTAAAAGATCATGACACTGCCAGTTTCAACTTCTTAATATATAATATTAACTGTAACATTATGAATTTTGCCACAGAACCAGGAGAACTGTTAATCAAATCTATTGCATGCAGAGAAGGAACAATGTTGAAAGCAGTGGACGGAAATTGATGGACACCATAGGCAATGATATCATTGAGTATCTGCTGCATCAGATTCACAAAATTTTACCATTACTTTCTCATTTGTTTTGTGTTAGGAATAGAAAGTTATCTCATCTACACTCTGCAAGCCACTTAACAGTGTGTGGTGGATGGTGATTTGTGTACCACTGTCACTTCTCCCGTTTTCTGTTCCAGTGTGAATGGGTCCTGGGAAGAATGATTGCTGGTAAGCCTCTTTGTGTGCTCAATCTCTCTAATTTTTATCTTTAAGGTCTTGTTGCAAGACACATATAGTTGGAAGCAATGTACTGGTTGACTAGTCTTGGAATGTGTGCTCTCAGAACTTTACAGTAAACCACACTGTGATGTAGAACACCTCTCTAGCAGCACCTGCTACTGAAGTTGGCTGAGCACCTCCATGACACTTTCATACTTACTAAATGAGCCTGTAATGAAGCACACTGCTCTTCTCTATTTCCTCGTCTCAATTCTATCTGGTACAGATCCCATTGGTCAAATGAAGGTTTTGTAAGCTACCTCCTTTGTGATTAGACTAATGCTCCGGAAGATTCTTTCAATAAATCTCAATCTGACATCTGCCTTGCCTGCAATTAGTTTTATGTAGTCGTTCCAGTATAAATTGCTTTGTACACATACTTATAGATATTTTATGGGTATGACTGTCTCCAGTGATCTGCATTTTTGTAATGGTACAGTAATGGCTATTTCTGCTTATTTATGTGCGATATGTTACATTTGCTTATTTTGAGGATCAGTTGCCATTTCCTGCACCAAGCATTGATCCTCTGCAGATCTTTCTGCATTTTGATACAGTTTTCTAGCAATGTGACTTCTCTGTATACAACAGCGTCCTGTGTGAAAAGCCTTTTCAAACTTCTGACGTTATCCAATGGGTCATTTACATATATTTTGAAAAGTACCAGTCAAATAACACTCCCTGAAGTTACAAGGGTGATTTGAAAAGTTCTCAGAATGGAATAGAAAAAAGTACTTACATCACTGAAACTTTTTTAATTTTTCAATGTAGTTTCCTTGTAGATTAATGCACTTGGTCCAACGATGTTCCAGTGTGTTGATCTCATCTCAAAAATGAGTTTCCTCCAGGCCTGCAAAATAGTTGTCAACTCTGTCTATCAGTTCTTCGTTTGAAGTGAATCATCCACCAAGAAAAATTTTCTGTTTTGGGAAGAGATGGAAGTATGATGAAGCCATACCAGGTGAATAAGCTGGGTGTGGCAACAATTCATACTGTAGTTCGTATAATTTTGCCATGGTGACGGCACATGTGCAGGTGCACATTGTCTTGATGGAAGATAACGTTCTTTCTTGCAAAACCTGCCCTTTTTTCATGTGTCTTTTGTTGCAGTTTCTCCAGGAGGTTAGCATAATATTCTCCACTAATTGTTTGCACAGTGAGGAGGTAATCTACTAACAGAATCCCCTTCACATCCCAGAACACTGATGCCATGAACTTTCGTGCCGAAGGAATTGTCTTTGCTTTCTTTGGTGTCGGAGAATCAGCATGTTTCCACTGCTTTGACTGTTGTTCTGTCTCTGGGGTATAGTAGTGCACCGAAGTTTCACCTGTGGTCACAAAGTGACACAAAAAATCATGTTCGTTTCTCCTAAAATAGGCCAAACATTGTTCCGATATGTCAATTCTCTTGTGTTTTTGATCCAGCGTCAAGGGTCATGGCACCCATCTTGCAGATAATTTTTTTCATTTCTAATTCTTCAGTTAAAATGTGATATACCTTTTCAGATGACATCTGGCAAGTGTGAGCAATTTTACGCACTTTCAATTGATGATCCTCCATGACCATTTTGTGCACTTTTGCAATGATTTCTGGAGTAGTGACACATCATGGCCAACAACTGTGTGGATCATCATCTGAGCTCTCCTGAACAAATTAAAATTCAATTGTCCACTTGGCAACAGTTGAATATGAAGGAGCAGAGTCCCCCAGTGTATTCTGGAAATCAGCATGACTGTCCTTTGCTTTCATACCTTTCTTTATGAAGTACTTAATCACTGCTCGAATCTCTATTTTTTCCGTCTTCACAAATCACTACATGGGAACAACAGAGCCACATCACTGCCACATCTCTCTTGCAAGAGCACTGATGTGGCATGTGTTTACAGTTAACAGTCCAATGAATATCACGTGAACAACTTGTTGCACTAGCGCTGACCTCTCGTGGTGATTCCAAGAACTTTTCGAACCACCCTTGTACATTTACATCTGAAGATTCCTTTGTGTTGAGAATTATATGTTGTGTTCTGTCCGATAGAAACTATTCAATCCACTTACACAGTTTGTCTGATGGTCCATACACCCATATTTTGTTCGTTTGGTGACGTGCAGAACTGCACCAAATGCTTTCCAGAAGACAAGGAGTGTGGCATCACCTGGACACTGGTGTCTACTGCTTTCTGGGCCTTGAGGATGAAGCGGCTGAGTTAGGTTGATCGTTTCTTCAGAACCCATGTTGATTCATTCAGTGTTCTTCTGTTTTCAGAAATGTCGTAATATGTGAGCATAAAACTTGTTCCAAAACTGTACAACAGACAGATGTCAGAGATAAAGGCCTAAAGTTTTGTGCATATTTTTGATGACTCTTCTTGGAAATGGAAATGACCTGTGCTGTTTACTAATCATTAGGAACGCTTTGCTCCTCCAGTGACCTAGGGTACACTGCTGCCACAAGAGGAACAAGGTCTTTCACATACTCTATGTAGAAAGTTATTGATATCTCATCAGTTGCAGTGGCCTTCCCTCTGTTGAGTGATTTCAGTTGCTTGTCTCTTTCACGGTCACGTATTTTGATGTGTAATTTTGACATCTGTATGACGATTTAGAGAAGGAACTACAGTGAATCCTCCTCAGTGAAACAGTTTGATGAAAAAGATGTTTAATGTTTTGCTCTTATCTGTGTCAACAGCTGTTTCAATGCATTATGGCAACCATTTACTGATTTAACATCAGAACAAAAATTCAGAGTATTTTCAGTCAAGTTGGTAGATAGAATTTTACTTTGAAAAATGCTGAATGCTTCATGCATAGCTGTCCTTGTGCTGATTTTGGCTTTTTTGTTTTTGTTTGTGTGTGAAGAATTGGCTGTGTTTAAATTTACAGTGAAGCTCTCTTTGCTTTCATAGCAGCTTTCTAACATGACTGTCAAACCATGGTTGGTCTTTCCCAATTTTATGAAACTTTGCTTGACACCATATGTGTTTATACTTATTGCACAGTACTAGTCTCGAACTTTGTCCTTTGGTGCTCAACATTGTCAGTGCTGGAGACTAAAATTTCTTGTTGATCGCTCAGGTAATTTATCTGTTTCTAGATGCTCTTGCTAAGCAAGTTGGGAAAAGGGACTTTTACTGAAAGTAGATTTCACTGCACTGTATCAAAATGAAAACAATATTGCTCACTGATGCCATGAAAAAAATACCACTTTTAAAATTTGTGTTTCATTTAATGAGCTTGAAAACTCATATTGTTGTAAGTGACAGTCTATAATGTGACAATACTTAGTTACAGCATTCTTATCATCATCATCATCATCATCATCATCAATTGAGCTAAAGGAAAAATTTCTAGACTTAGGGAAACTATTTTCTTGTTCCATACTAATGTGTTGGAAAGAGTTCAAAAATTTATCTAAACTGTAATTACTATGTTTTTTAGAGAATGATTTTAATCTAAAAGTTGAATGTAACTTCCCAACATCTCATGGGGGCTGTAGTGGGATTTGGGGATGTGATACAGTGAAACATATGACTAATAGTCAAGTCCAGACTTTAGACTGTAACCTGTGTATAAGACATTTATACATCTGCACGAAATATGTTAAATGAATAACAGTCCTGTTTGCACCAGTTATGGAGTTTCAGGATTGTGCACTTTCCTTTTACTGTAAAAGCATAATTTTTTGTGGGGGGAGGAATAGCTGAAACAAAACATCGTGTTGACGTATAAGCAAATCCCCCATCTGTTGGCTGTTCACTCCTATCCATCTGTTAGTGAAATGATCTTAACTGAGGTACATAGCTTTGGGCTGGCCAGTGTGGCCGAGTGGTTCTAAGCACTTCAGTCTGGAACCGCGTGACCGCTAAGGTCGCAGGTTCTAATCCTGCCTTGGGCATGGATGTGTGTGATGTCCTTAGGTTGGTTAGCTTTAAGCAGTTCTAAGTTCTAGGGGACTGATGACCTCAGATGTTAAGTCCCATAGTGCTCAGAGCCATTTGAACATAGCTTTGGCAGAATGTAAGTTGGGCATTCGACAGAAAATTATCATGAAGAAGAGGCCAAGATAAACAAATAAAGGACATGTGCCATGAAATATGAGGTCAGCAAACATTTAATTTTGACGAAAATGATATTTTGAACATTATTGCAAAACAAACAGCGAGTTTTCTTCCTGAACTAGCAATGAAAATACTAGGTACTATACTTTTGTTTCTGTATTTCAAAGACAGTGTGTTTGTTTTTTGTAGTTACTTATTGCTCAAAATTACTTTCAGACCATCTACCTAAAGTGGTGTGCTGTCACTAATTTATGTATTTAGTGTTTAGTTTGACACGAAACTATTCATTGTAAATATTTATGCCCCCACCAAAGGAATACTGATCACAACCATCAGATTATTAAACAGCTATAAGTGTGGTGTATTTAAAAGTGTTGCTTCCATTATGAGTATGTAAATTGTGCTCAGTTTCACATTGCCATCCAAGTTCAGTTTTTTAAATTCAGTTTGTCTTTAGCGTTTTCAATATAAAACAAACACATTTTTGTGACATGCTTAAAGAAAGGGTATTTGTATACTACCTTCTACATATTTAATATTTTTGCATGTGTATTCTGTGGCGGTTAGGAAGTGCTCAATGTTTATCTTGTATTGTCGTTAACAAAAATAAATGTATGTCTGCTTGTGTCTGTGTATGTGTGGATGGATATGTGTGTGTGTGCGAGTGTATACCTGTCCTTTTTTCCCTTTTTTCCCCCTAAGGTAAGTCTTTCCGCTCCCGGGATTGGAATGACTCCTTACCCTCTCCCTTAAAACCCATATCCTTTTGTCTTTCCTTCTCCTTCCCTCTTTCCTGACGAGGCAACCATTGGTTGCGAAAGCTAGAATTTTGTGTGTATGTTTGTGTTTGTTTGTGTGTCTATCGACCTGCCAGCGCTTTTGTTTGGTAAGTTTCATCATCTTTCTTTTTAGATATAATTAATTTAAGTGTAACATTGGGATCCTCTCCAAATGTCTCGATCAGAAGCATGGTATGGTCTGATTCCACCGATATTTTAAAATGTGTTATCTTTATTTCAGACACTGCTGCAGTGTATGGCAATGAGGAGGACATTGGCTTAGCACTTAAAGACTTACTGCCAAAATACAACCTGAAAAGAGAAGATATATTTATCACAACCAAGTTAGGTAGATAAATGCATTTTGTTTATAAGTAACAAACAATAAATCTATATAATAGAGGGAAACATTCCACGTGGGAAAAATATATCTAAAAACAAAGATGATGTGACTCACCGAACGAAAGCACTGGCAGGTCGATAGACACACAAACAAACACAAACATACACACAAAATTCTAGCTTTCGCAACAAACGGTTGCTTCGTCAGGAAAGAGGGAAAGACGAAAGGAAGTGGGTTTTAAGGGAGAGGGTAAGGAGTCATTCCAATCCCGGGAACAGAAAGACTTACCTTAGGGGGAAAAAAGGATGGGTATACACTCGCACACACACACATATCCATCCACACATATACAGACACAAGCAGACATGTGTCTGTATATGTGTGGATGGATATGTGTGTGTGTGCGAGTGTATACCCGTCCTTTTTTCCCCCTAAGGTAAGTCTTTCCGTTCCCGGGATTGGAATGACTCCTTACCCTCTCCCTTAAAACCCACTTCCTTTCGTCTTTCCCTCTCCTTCCCTCTTTCCTGACGAAGCAACCGTTTGTTGCGAAAGCTAGAATTTTGTGTGTAGGTTTGTGTTTGTTTGTGTGTGTATCGACCTGCCAGCACTTTCGTTCGGTAAGTCACATCATCTTTGTTTTTAGATATAAACAATAAATCTATTCATAAGTCCAATTTTTAAATGTCTAATTCCTATTACAAGAAAGCTAACCAGAGAGCAAACTCAATTTTTATGTAGAATGAAAAGTTAGGTTAGATTGGCATAGTGGCTCCCCGAAAAGTCTTGGTTGTGGTGTCAGAGTGATTTACATTTGTTATTGATGTCATTTGCTCTGTTTTTAATACACGTCAGATGATAATTATGTATGACTCCTGCTGCCTGATTGGTAGTGCCATTTCTAACTTCAGTCTGAATCAGTCATAACCAATGTTTGTGACTTATTTTAAGTGTACCAGTATTTCTTTATGAATAATTAAAACTGTAACGTAAATTCAAAGATGTCATAACAGATAATAGACAAATCTCTGGGTATTTTGATGCATGTTATGAACATTAGTGACAAAAAATGGCACAGGTGCCACTATCATTTAACTCTTATTGAGAAAAGATATGTTAAGTGACAGCATTCCTTTACCAAGGTACTCAGTTGCTTATTACACATCCAGATTTGCTTGTGCGAATTCTATGCATTCACTCATTTGCCTGTAATAATAATTCGGAATGAGTGCTGCAACTGAACTTTGTTTTATGAGTGAAATAAGTGGGGCATTATGATTATTACCAGGTAAAAAAATCACATAGTAAATATCATTCATTCTGAATTTTATGCAGTTTGTGGCCAGAGGTGGTGGTGAGATATCGTCAGTCAGTGGTTTCACAGTGTAAAAATCGAAAAACAGTGTCACCACAGGCAAAATTTTGTGGAAAGCCATCATGCACTAGATAGTCATTATGAACTTACTAACTTTATTAACAACTTTGTGAAAAAAAAAGTTGTTATGCTTGTTCTCTTGGAAAAATGGCCTGTGTTCAGATAACTGACACTTACAACTAACTTACAGATGCTGTCACTGGCTGGCTGCAATTTCAGATGGCAGAATAAAATGAGCTAGTATCAATACTAGATGTGAAATGCATCTGCACCTGTGACTTACAAGGCTGTGGCATGTTCATTAACATTCCTAGTTGGCAGCAGTGCTTAAAATGAAAATCTGTTTAGTTTGCCTGCTCAATCATGAAGTGCATTTGGTTTCTGATCAAGTTCCATATTAACAGATAGATGCTCTCTTTGCTAAATTTTGCTCTCTGTTTTTCCCGAGACTGGATTGTGTAACAGATTTTCAGACTTATATTATGATGAAACAGTCTGCCCACCCCCCGATTTTTCAGGACCTGCCTGATACTGTAACCTTACAGGATCAAGTCAAAGCAGAATTAGATTCTCTTCAATCCCCTGATGTTATTTGACCCGTTTCTTCCAGTGAATTATCAGCAACACTGGTTATAGTCAAAAAACCTACCAGTAAATTATACCTCCTTTGCTGCACAATGACAAGCTGTTAACAAAATTATAATTATTGGGTCACCATTATTTTTCAAAAATTGCCTTGTCAGGGGCATATTTACAACTGCTGCTCAACCAGGAATCTAAATGCCTTGTTGTTATTAATACCCTGTTTGGGCTTTATCAATACCAGCATTTGCCTTTTGGTGTTGCAAGTGCATCAGCTATTTTTTTCAGCGCTTTTTAAAGCAACTTATTGGATCAATTCCAGGCTGCATCAACTATTTAGATGTAATAATAGCATCTGGTACCTCTACAGAACATTTGCAGTACCTTCATGCTCCATTTTCTATTTTACAGTCTGCAGAGTTACAGTGAAATTTGGACAAGACACAGTTTTTTTAACCACCCATCATTTGCTTGGGTTTTGAAGTGTCACATGTTGGCATTAAACCATTGCACTAGCATATTGATGCTATTGCCGTGTTGCCACACCTCATGTCCATCAAGAAATTACAGGTATTTTAGGCAAAATTGCATACTACCACAAATTCATACCAGATGCTGCTATCGTGGCATGACGACTCCACGCGTTATTGTGGAATGTATTCCTTCCCACTGGTCCCTGGCTTGTGACCAGGCATTCTGGTTGTTGAAAACTAAGCTGCAGTCAGCCCCTTGTTTGGTCACTTTTCAGCTGAGCCAGCACCTTGTGTTAGCAATAGTGCATCTCAGTTTGGTGTTGGCGCTGTCCTTGCTGATAAGTATACAGACGGTTCTGAGCACCTTATTGCTTATGCCTCTAAATCTTTAAATTCAGCACATCAGTATTATTCTCAGATAGAGAAACAGGATTTGGCAGTCGTCTGTGCTCTAAAAAAAAAGTCATGTTTTTCTATATGGGTCTAAGTTTCACCAGTCACACATCACAAACCATTGCTGTCTCTTTGTAACCCTTTGGCGTTCCTTCCAGATAAAGCTGCACAATGCGTACTGTTGTGGGCTCTTTTCCTGTCTCAGTACAATTATGAGATACATTATTGACCTACAGTGCAACATGCACATGTGTTTGCCGATTGGTTCAGAGACATAGTTTGATGAAGAGGAATTACTTTGTTTTCATTTAGACATCGAAGCTCCGAATGTTTTTGATGGGTTTCCTACTACTAGCATTAAAATTGCAGCCACAGATCCTGTTTTAAGGTTTTTTTTTTTTTTTTTTTTTTTTTTTTTTTTTTTTTTTTTTTTTTTTTTTTTTGTGCAACATGGCTGGCCAGACAAACCTCTGGGCCATGCCTCTGATCTTTTGAGAAATTACTACGCATTACAAAATAGTCTTCCTGTTTTGGGGCAGAGTGTTACTGTAAGCTACAGAAAACACTGCTCCTTGGGATTTAGTCCCATCTGCCTTTCCGCCTGAGGTTATGGTTTTATTACAAGTGGGCCACTGGGTTCTGTCACTTACAAAAGCACTGCACGCAGACATGTTTTTTGGCCAGGCATTGATGGGCAAATAACGTGAGCTGTTGCAGCCTGCCCACAGTGTGCCATCTATCACGTAGCTCTTTGTGCTTCTTTGTCACTGTGGCCTGATAAACAGCAGCCTTGGAAACGAATTCATATTGATTTTGCGGGATCTTTTTGGAAGTTCTACTTGCTTGTTGTAATTGATGCTTACTCTTAAGTTTCCGTATGTGGTGCATTGTCTGTCTATTTCTGCAGCAGCAACAATTTCCTCTTTGTCAAAAATTTTTGCACTGGAAGGTCTTTTGTATACAAAAGTTACCATCAACAGCCTCCAGTTCATATCTTGGGAATTTGAAGATTTTTGTAAAAAAGGTAGTGTTTGCCATGCCACAGCTCCTCCTTTCCACCCCCAATAAAACGGAGAAGCAGAATAAGTAGTATGAACATTTAAGACTCAGATGAAAATATACGTTTTGGATGTGTCATCAGAGGTATCTGTTGACCAGTTTCTCAATTATTATGGGTTCACCCATGTTGGCAATAAAAGTATGGCAGAGTTGTTGCACAGTTGTCAGCCCCCGACTCTGCTACATCTGCTTGCGCAGGCCAATGCAAGACTGTCCACTGGCATTGGCGTGAAATGCTTCCAGCCTGGCACAGCTATTTTGGCTCGCAGGTTTGGCTGCCAGCCGAAATGGGTGCTGGTGGTAATCGAGAGTACCAGTGGCTGATGCCTGCATGGCTGAGAGGAGGGCGTCATAACACGTTGATCATCTATGACCTCACATAGGCGGCTGCTTACTAGATACACCTCATCCTTCATCTGCCCAGCTGTCTCCTACATCACAGCCAGTGCCCATTCCTTCTTCACTGCTACTGCTGATGTTTTTACCACTGTCTCCTCTGCTGTGGGGAGCCCCCTCCATCTGTAGGGGGGCCCCAGTGGGACCCCGGCTCTCATGCTGTCACAGCTGAGGTCTCCGTTGCTACTGCCTGTTCTGCCACCTTCACTCAAACTTCCTTGTCTGGGGTTGGAATTGGATATGAAAAGGGACACTGCACCAGTGTCAGCTGTCCTACCACATGGGCTGCTCACAGGGGGTGGGCATTACACCTGTCCACACTCGAGCCATTTCCTGGCCTACACACTGGTGGCAGTATGTTGCATGACTGAACAACCTGCATCAACTGCAGAAGAAATGGACTTGATCACCATGCTTACTTCTTTGCAATGAAACTTCGTGTGTGTGCTGCTTCATAGTTTGCGTATGAAGTTTGATTCAGCCACCCGGCCTGCTAATACGACAGTAGTTGCTTGCGCATCCTGTCAGCTGCACCCCCTGTGGAGCAAATTAATACATAAACCGGAGCGCATGGCTCCACCAGCCATTTGTGTACTGCTAATTGTATTATACCTTGCCTTCCATGCGTGTGTACTGTTCAAACAATAATTTTCTGTGTTCTTGGGTTCAAACACTTTTTGGTGATAAATATGGTATTCAACTCCATGCATTCCACCTCAACCACCAGTCCTTTGAGTTTAATTTCCGTGAAGGCAGTCCTTAAATCTCTTCTCAAGCAACAGCAGGCACTAACAGTTGCTATTTCCAGTTTAATGACTTCAACTGTCTAGTTGAACATAAGAGGAATTGCTGTCTGGCACATACATTTAAAATGGCCACGGCAGAACGTGGGTGCCAAGAGGGTAGTCATGAAATAAAATTCAGTGAGATGAGTGTCATATTGAAAATATCACACTGTCATGCGTGCATATATACGGAGGCTATTGAGATTTATAAACATCGTAATAATTCTAACAGAAAAATTAGATAAAATATGGACGTCGTCTTTGCACTGGCAGAATGATAATCGATTACTTTCAGTGGAGAATGTTGGCACTATCAGAGATAGTCTCGCAGCCAACATTACTTGGTGGACTGTGGTGCTCTCTATAATGCCTATATATTCAGCGCTCCCTTGAGTTCTGATTGTTATTTGTCACTTCACCTCTGTGGGTGTCTCCTGCAGCCAGAGTTGAAACATTAAGGGGAAGTCTTACATATCAACCATGGCCTTCAGCCCAGAAATTTTAAGTGAAGTGTGTAACAAACACCTCTCTTGCCAAGACTCCTAACACAAAATGAAATAAAAGTATATTTTACATACAAAGAAAATATTTTACAAAGACTTATTTGAGTTAACATAAAATAATACACCACTTAGGCACTTGTTACAATAGTTTGAAATTATGAAAATTAATTTTGTAAAATGAAATAATTATTGTGAAACATTCTTCTGTGTTGTAATTAGAAAAAGCAACTAAGAAATTTACTAATAGCTGTTTTTTGGATGCAACAGCAACAACAGAAGTGCTTTAATTAATATATTTGAAAAAACAAATATGTTGCAGAATCATGGTTTGGGATTAGGGTTGTCCTGACACTTAGTTCCCATTTGGGCAAGGAACAAAGGGTAAAATGTTTCTAGTTAGACCCAGATCAGCAGCCTTTTGTACAGCCATTCAAACACATGTTTTATTTTAGCTATGTTACATTATACAGTATTAAGCAAGGTTTGACAAACTAAAGTTGCATGGCCAGGCACATTGTATGGATTGATTAATTCCTTTTGCAAAATATTTTAATTGGGCTGTTATTAATGCTCAGACAATGGCATTATTTGTATGTGAACCATTTGGATTTTATGTCCAAAACATGCAAAAAACACATTTTTTATCAGTGGATTTTGAAATGAGCACTTCCTATACCTTAAATTTGTATGACTCAGTTCAAACTTTGCACGAAGGTAAATAATGGATAAAGTGAAAACTTTTTTTTTTTTTCTCATCCAGTAATCCTTACCTGTTATTGAGATATGGTGGTTTAAAATCGAGTAAAATGTAGCATGTAAAATGTGTTCTTATGTGAATTGAATGTGCAGAAATGGTTTGAAGTAGATCAGATAAATAAAAAATGCATTCTTATGATAAAATTGAAAGCTAGCTTTCAAAAATTGAACTTCATTTGGATTTTACATGTAAAAAACACTTTTTGTGAGTTTTTTATACATGCTGGATTTTACGGGCAAAAACTATGTTTTTCTGGAATGTTTATGAAGCATGCCGCTTCTATACTTCAAACTTGTACCAATCAGTTCAAACTTTGCATGAAGATAAACAAAAAAGGATAAAGTCAAAACTAATTTTTTCCATATAACCTTTATCCATTGTTGAGATATGATGGTTTAGAGTCGAGCTAAATGCAGTACATGCCACTTCTGTGTTTAAGCCTTGTACGAATCGGTTCAAATTTTGCAAGAATGTAGACAAATATGTGTAATTAATGGTTGTCCTGTTGTTTTGTGAAAGTTTTATCCATTGCCATGATATAAGCACCGTGGTTTGAAAGACAATAAAAAAACCTGCACCAGATCAGAAGTCACCCAAGTCAACAAAAATTTGAATCAGTTGCCAAGCTATGGCAATCTAATGTCACAATTATGGTGAGTAAAAGTTGGGAATTAGAATGAAAAATGCCCATATCATAATACAAAAAAAGGCAAATATGTCCTGGGTTGAGTTAGGATGTAAAATAAGGCAACTAGCTTTTTGACTTATTTTGCAGCTTCAAAGACAATGACATACGAGATCTGTTCAAAAAATTCTTGATCATTTGTAATTTCACGTCAGTGGTGTGTTGGAGTGAAACACAGCTGGCACCCTTGCAATGCCTCTGTTTAATGTGTATCTGCTGGAAGTTTCATTTTTGTATGTCCTTTAGCTATTGTTCAGTTCTGTATTGAGTAGAATGCTGTGTCACATAGTTTACGAATTTTGAGATGGCAAAATTAGAGGAGCAATGCGCCTGCATTAAATTTTATGTGAAACTAAAGAAAGCCTTTACACAGTCACACCAGATGATACAGAAAGCCTACAGTGATGAGTTCTTAAGCCATGCTCAGTGTTTTGAATGGTTCACACGATTTAAAAATGGCCGGGCAGAAGTTGAAGATGGCTGTCACTCAGGACACCTTTCGACATCTACTGCTGGCACTCGTGTCTGGAACATCAATGGAATCATGCGTACCAATCAAAGACTGACTGTCCAAGAGATTGCAGAAGAGTGTAACATTTCAGTTGGATCATGTAATGAAATCCTGACACAGCATCTTGTAAGGCATCGTGTTGCTGCTAAGTTTGTCCCATGGATCATGAGTCAAGGCCAGAAAAACGTCACCTCCAAAACTGCAGAGAGCTCTCATTCCGTCCAGTAATCCCCTGACCTAGGGTACTGGGCGACTTTTCCATAACTTTCCCCCTTTCCGAAACCTTACCAGTCCTTTTCCTTCATCCCTCTTCCTATCCCTCCAACACATATACCAGAAGAATGAGCCACTGGCTACAAAAGTTTGCACATTTCCTTAGCTTTTATATGCTTTTTAATCTTGTTGCTGCTTGGTGAGTTGTTTCCTTATCTAGTTAGCTATATTATATTTTCAAAAAGTGATTATTTTCTTTGATATAATCATTATTTATTGAATCCCTAATTCCAAAGTACTGAGTGATTTGTCTGAATTTTACATATGAGAATGATAACGTCCAATACCACACTGTGATTTAAAATGAGGAGACTTCTACCCATTGAAACAAACTCCTGTACCTTAGATAATAAGACAGCATTTTTTGTTCACTTTTAAAACTCAGTGGGTGATTGATCAGTCATATTTCCACTCTTGCTGAGCAACATCTCCAACCAATTGTGTGAAACCTAGCCTCCCACTTCAAAGGTATCTATCCACTTCCTGCACCAACTTCCTACCGTCCCCACCACTTTACCTCCTGGATTTCTACTTGTCAATGTTGATGCCACCTCCCTACGTACCAACCTTCCTGCCCATGGTCTTGCTGCTATTTAATACTACATCTCTCAGTGTCCATCATACTCTGAACCCACTACCTCATTCCTTATTCATCTTGCCATCTGTATCCTGACCCACAGCTACTTTTCCTGGAAAGGCTTAAAAACAAATTGATGGCACACCTTTGGGCACCTGCATGTGTGAATCTGCTTATGGGCCATCTAGAGGAAACCCTCCTGGCCTCCCAAAATTTCCAGCTTCTAGTCTGGTTCAGGTTCATCTGGACTCAGGGCCAAGACAACCCTATTCACATTCCTTCACAACCTCAACACCTTTTCTCCCATCCACCTCACTAGATCTTCCTCTACCCAGTGCACCACCTTCCTGGATGTTGACCTCCACCTCTCTGATGGCTCCATCCACACCTCTGTCCACAGTAAACCCACTAATCACCAACAGTACCTGTATTTCAACAGCTATCATCCATTTCACACCAAAAATTCCCTCCGATACAACCTAGCCACCTGTGGACGGTGTATCTGGAGTGATGAGAACTCATTTGCCCAGTATGACAGGCATTACACCCCCTATCTCCAAGCCTAGTTCACAAACAGATTTTCTGTGCCAATACCCCACACACGTCCAATCCTCCCACTTCTCCCAAGAATCAGCAATAAAGGACTGCCCCCCCCCCCCCCCCTTGTGTCCCACTATCACCCTGGACTGGAACAACTGAACCATATCCTTAGCCAGTGCCTTGATTATTTCTTATCCTGCCATGAAATGAGGAACATCCTCCCCAAGATCCTACCCACCCCTCCTATAGTAGTGTTCCATTGCCCACCCAACCTACACAACATCTTAGTCAATTCCTGTGCCACACCCACTCCCAACCCCTTTGGCAGACCAAGGTGCAAGACCTGCCCAATTCACCCACCCAGCATCTCCTACTCCAGTCTTGTCACATGCCTACCCTACTTCATCAGAGACTGGGCAAACTGTGAGAGCAGCCATGTCACAAACCAGCTCCACTGCAAACACTGCACAGCTTTTTATGTTAGTATGACTACCAACTGGCTGTCCACCAGGATGAATGGCCACCACCAAATTGATGGCAAGAACAGAGTTGACAACCTGATGGCACAACATGCTCAGTTTTAGTGGCTTCTTCACAACCCAAGCAATCTGGGTCTTTCTCTCCACCACCAGTTTCTCTGAACTACACAAATGAGGTTATCCTCACAACACATCCTCCTCTTCTCTAATCATCCTGGCCTTAGTCTCAGGTAACCCACTGTCCTTGTACCCTCCAACCAGGAGTTTCCCCCTCTTCTATCCTGTCACCCTCTCCCAGTTCATGTCCCCACATCACTTTCAGCAAGTGCCAGTTTCCACCAGCTGCTACAATTGTGCCATCCCATATACCTACCACACCTCCCTCCTGCATTCTTAGCTGGGAAACTGGCTGCATCCCCACCCCTTGTCCCTCTCCCTGCCTCCCTCTACCCACCCCTCCTGGCGCTACCCCTACCAAACCAGTCCACCTGCTGACAAATAGCATTGGCACCGTTAATTAAGCTGGTACCATGTAGAGGCATAGGTGTGTGTGTGTGTGTGTGTGTGTGTGTGTGTGTGTGTGTGTGTGTGTTTTACACTAGCTCAACAACAACTCAAGGCATCTGATTTTCAGTGAGTGGTCTCCTTCAATGCAAAATTATTTACATTCTACAGGAACTTTCCTACAACAATTATTAGAAGTGAATTTTGTAAGTGTGGGTCTCAAAACCATAATTTATTTTGAGATACTAGTGAATGTGTATGCAACATGTTGACGAGTGGTTTTATAAATAGCTGTTTTGCCTCTGCAAGTATTTTAGTTACTCTCATATTGTTATATCAAAAGATGGATGCCAATGACCTTGGTGTTTAGCAACCCAAATCACATCCATTTGTCCAAGTAGAGAACCAAGGATTAAAATATCTTTCAGTAGCATGGGTGAGGAATTGGTTAGTCCCTAGTGAAGAGTAATCTGCAAGTAATAGGTTTAAGGTGTTGGCTTACAACAGCAGAGATTCTTTCACTGGTGTGCAGCAATAGCCACACTGAGGCATATCATGTGTTAGACTTATTGGTCTTTGGAGGCTTACTGAAAGTGTGTTTATAGGAGTGATGTGGGGACAGAGGTTTTGAAAATAGTGTAGGGATCTGAGAAGGGACTGGAGGCTGTGATGAACTTGTGAGATATAGTCACTGCAACAGGGCTTGTATGTCAGTGTGTCTGACAGCCGGCACCAAGCAAAGATGCGCAATGATGGAGACACTGGACTCACATTCCCAGTTTTAAAGCCCAATCAGTTCATTTAGATTTGGGTTTTCCATGACTAAAGAAAGTGTCAAGACTTTTTCTTCGAAAAAGACATAGCTTATTTTCTCTCCCATCCTTGTTCAATCTGAGCTTTTGCTCTTTCTCTTTCTCTAATGACCTCATCTTCCACGATACATTAAATCCTAATGTTGCTTTTTTTCTGACAGCCCTCTGTCATTTAATAACTGTATCATTAGTAAGAGATGTAGGGAAAGAAAGTGAGTCTTGGCTGGAGGTAAAGTATTCTTGAAATGTTGTCAGGATATGATCATGTGGGATTGTGGGAAGAGCCTGGTTGGATAAGCTAACTGAGTGATGAACATTTTAATAGTTCTTACGCGTGGGGTGGGTGATGACATACAAATGTTTCTGTAGTATGAATTAGATAAAAAAGTAGGTCCATGATAAATTCAGTAAAATTAAATCTAGTGTGAGGCCTCTATTTTTAGGTTGTGTGATGGAAGGGATTCTCTACAGTGGCCATGAGAGGTGGATGAGAAGATTTGATAGAGGCTGTTGTGGTGATAGTGGACAGTTGAAACATTTCGATTACTTGGCCTATATGAAAATTGTAACTTTGACCAACATGAAGAGATTCGAGTAATATAAATATTTAAACTGTCTCTGCACTGTGTCTTCCTAAATAATGTTGGTGAAATCCTCCACTTGCATAAATGGAATCAGTAATTACTGCATCAATAATACTAGTACTGTACATGTAGGTGCTGACTTTTTTCCTTCATTATGAGACTTATTTCATTTTATTCATTTAAAACATCCTTGGTAGCTGAGTGGTCAGTGCGACCGAATGTCATACCTAATGGCCCGGGTTCGATTCCTGGCTGGGAGATTTTCTCCACTCAGGGACTGGGTGTTGTGTTGTTGTTGTCATCGTCATCATATCATCCCCATTGACATGCAAGTCACCGAAGTGGCGTCAGCTCGGAAGACTTGCATCAAGCGAACGGTCTACCCAACGGGAGGCCCTAGCCACACGGCATTTCCCATTTAAAACATCTCCAATGGCTGCATATTTTCATCTGCTTCTTCCTTTTAATGTGGATTTGAATTCTGCATTCATGTTTCACTTGAATTATCTCCTTTGTTGTGGAGCAATAAATAATAAAAAAGAAAGAAACTATGAGACCACAACTAGTGAATAGTGACACACGACAAGGCTGACAGTCAAGTCCACTGATACAGCAATGTTTTTTGGAAGGCCAATAATGCGGTTCTCAGGCAGGCATGGGACAGAAGAGATAAAGGGAAAGAACTCTGTCTCTGCTCCACACCTCGCGCGTCATAGGCATATTCTCACTTACCTACTGTACAAGGTTAAATGATATGTTGCTTAGGACGATTAGGTTGGTAAGGGTTAAGGACTGATGGAAGCTGACTAGATTGTGGTTGGGATGCAGCTGAAAAAGGATATTTTGATGACTAGGTCATTTGGAGGAGGAGGGTGGATGAGATCCAATGGATTAGGCAGCATAATCGATTAGTATCTGAGACTGTTTTTTCTTGCAAGAGATAAGAAAACTTTTTTGCGTTTGTGATGATGAAGGCCCATCCACATTATTATAGATATTCCATTTCTGATTGCTTCCAATGTTTTATTGGCAAAAAATATTTACCATACAACTCCCTTAATTTTGGAAGTATCATGTAAATGCATCTTGGGTAGCTTAGTAAACCTCTGACTTTATAAATGTTTATACTCTTCATGTAAGCCATATTCTGCCGTTTTAAAGTAATAGATTTCTTGCTGGTGATTAAGATGTATCTTTAATTTTCTGTTTTGTACTTGAATAACAGATTGTAATAATAGCAAATTTGCATTTTAAACCAAATTTAGCTCCATCTGATTTTGGCCGTGAAAGAGCTGTGAAAGCTGTTGAGAAGTCTCTTAAGAACTTGGGTGTAGATTACATTGATCTGTACTTGATTCACTGGCCTGGTGTGTCAAGTGTTCCAGTGGACAGCAGTGTCAATCGTAAGGAACGTTTTGAAACCTGGGAAACACTGACAAACTTGTACAACACCGGTTGCCTCCGTGCCATTGGAGTGTCTAATTACACTGTGCGGCATCTTGCAGAGCTGCTTGACAAGGACAACATTGTGAAGCCTGCTGTTAATCAGGTCAGATGATCAGTCAGTTTGTAATGAAAAGGCTGTTTCCTCATTGAAGCAGCAGTAAATTAATGCTACAGAATGGAGAACATTCAAAAAATTTCTTTACTTAGTGCCAATAGTTCACTTCATTTTAATGTAATTGTATTTTTTGTGTTTGGGTATTAGTTTGTAATGCCAATCAGAAATACGAAAATGTTAGAGGGGAGTTCGTACATTTATTTTTTATCTGTAAACATTATAATCACCATTTTGTAACCATCTCTGATCGGTTCGCCGCAGTGAACTTGACATCATATCAAAATGAAATATTGTCATAAAATATATATAGATGAATGTACTTTTACATTTGGTGGTGAAAATGGAGAGTGAGCTCTCTTTAATGTTGTTAAAGTTTTTGCTGGAGTTTTATATGGCAACAAGCAGTATGTTTCATATATGAATTACATTCTTCACAAGCCTCATAGTCTCTCTTAGCTTGTGTCAAGTAAGGATTCATTACCATCACTTCAGCTGTTTATTTAGTCATCCATAAGGTGTCTGTCGCATAAAATACTTTGTGTGTCACTTTAGATGCTCTAATTATGCCCTGTATCTTCTTCATATTGAGTAGAACTGTGCAGGTATACATATATCCCCAGAGAGTGATTGCTTCAGTCTGGGTGACAGTTTCATAGGCTCACATCTGTACTGGTTTGGAAGGTAACACCAATTTGTCTAATTTTGTAAACAGCATATGACATTACATTGTCAGACAAAAGAAACTGTTGTAGGTTCATAATTGCTTGTATTGTCACTAACAATTAATTTCAATATATTTTCTTGCAATTGCTGTGAGGAACATTTTATCATTTCTGGAGATTTGTAGAATATGATCTTGACTGTATAAAGTTACAGAGTGTCATTTTTTCCCCAACATATCTGATGATGTATGATACTTTTTAGGTTGAGCTTCATCCATATTTTCGACAAGAACAACTGAGAACTGCATGTGAAAAAGCTGGCATTCTCGTCCAGGCATACTGCTCTTTAGGTGGATCAGCAGGAGCAAACCATTTGCTGAATGACTCCACTGTGGTTGAAATAGCACAGCGTCTTGGTAGAACACCAGCACAAGTATTATTGCGCTGGGCACTGCAGCTCAATGCAGGTGGGCAAGCATCATAAACACTCCATAGTATTATATATTAATTTCACGTGAAGTGTTAGATTTCATAGAAAAACTTGGACTCATAACTCAACAGATATAAATTTTGAAAACTGAAACGGGCACCATTATATGACTTTTCAATCCTTGTGATACTGAGCTGCACACTGTTCATAATTAAAGTAAATAATTATCCCATGCAGACATTAATGTGCCTGGCCACCAAAGAGCTCAACATTAACTATCAAAGTGGTGTGCATGTAGTTAGGAAGTTATGAAGAGACAAATAGGCTAACTCAAAGAGAGTGCCATATTTGCTCTTAAAGTCAATGTTCCAAAGCTACTGGAGAATATAGCAGCAGATTTCTTCCACTACAAAATTAGGCCTTACCTATCAAATCTAATGTTTTGCATCAAGTGTCAGTTCTTCAGGTACACCACCATGGAGTGTGCAGAGGCCTGCTGACCTATGCAGTTCCAATGACCATTCGATGTGCTGCTCCACCTACTTCTGCCAAATGCTTTGACAAGCATCCTTTTGAAACTGGGACTGCTAAGCCTTCACTGAAGAGAAAAAGACTCTGTAAATCAATATTATCCAACTACTCATACGCTGAGGCAAATCAGGCATTTAAGGTCACTCGGCCACATACTTGTGTGGAGTTATTCACTCCTGCAGTGAAGCTGCCTGTACCGAACATCAGTGTTAGCAACCAGGCAATGCCAGCATGTATTGAAGACTGCTGTTGTCCATCAGATAATGACAAGTACTGAAAACACTTAAATCTAGATTTTTTTTTAAAGAGGAGCAGGAGTGGAAAGCTGTCTTGTAACGATTTGAAATGGCCCTCCACACTTTCCTCTTTTGTGTTAATTACACTCATAACCTGCAATTATTTGTTGTATAAACTTCAGTCTCTGTCCTCCCGTACAGGTGTAGGATTCAGGGATCTGGATGTGGTTAAAAAGTGAGCGCAGACTCACCAGAAGACCTGATAAATGTATTTGATGATGAAACAATTTACACAAGGCACACACTGGAAACCTGAACATATTTGATCTTTTAAGTCAAACACTCATACTACATATATATAAGGTCACACTGACAGGTTAAGTGGCAATGCTTGGTTTATATCAAAATCCTCCGACAGTAGTTGATGAACACCAAGGCTTTGCCACATAAGTTGATTTTAACATTTAACAACGCTCCCAACAGGTCGTCCTGGTAATTTTGAAACAGATGGTATAAAAACAGTTAAGTTTTAGAGATCGAATACAGGAAAACAATAATGTTACAACTTATACAAGTACCTTAAAAACGATTACAAATCATTTAAGATAAAGAACTGTGCTTACAACTTTCACATTGCTTAATTGCCTGAATAAATTTAGCAATGATTAATCAGTTGTTATATGGCCCCTTTTGCCAAATAGCATATCTCAGGCAGTTTAAAGCATATGCTTTTTATGACAAAATGCTGCCTGGATGGTGCAATAGTTTGATACATTTAAATCACCCAAAGCACACACAAGTTACTGCTGACACTGCCTTAGAATTTTAAATGAAATTACATATCAATGATGGGTCACCCACCGAGTGAGGTGGCGCAGTGGTTAGACACTGGACTCGCATTCGGAAGGACGACGGTTCAATCCCACGTCCGGCCGTCCTGATTTAGGTTTTCCATGATTTCCCTAAATCACTCCAGGCAAATGCCGGGATGGTTCCTCTGAAAGGGCACGGCCGACTTCCTTCCCCATCCTTCCCTATTCCGATGAGACCGATGACCACGCTGTCTGGTCTCCTTCCCCAACCCAACCAACCAACCAACCAGGAACACCCATGAGGGCTACTAAATTCACTTGCTGTTGACACAATTCAGTTATTATAATGTCGTCAGAAAATTTTATCATTGATATCCATTCACCATGATTTTTAATCCCACTCTTGAACCATTCCATTTCTCTTTCATTGCTTCCTTAGTGTGTGGATTGAACTGTAGGAGTGAAAGACTACATCCCTGTCTTACATTCTTTTCAATCTGAGTACTTCGTTCTTGGTCTTCCACTCCTACTGTTCCCTATTGATTCTTGTACACATTGTATATTACCTGTCTTTCTCTATAACTTACCCCTATTTTTCTCAGACTTTCAAACATCTTGCACCATTTTACACTGTTGAATTCTTTTTCCAGGTCAACAAATCATATGAACATTTCTTGATTTTTCTGCAGTCTTGCTTCCATTATCAGCCACAATGTGAGAACTGCCTATCTGGTGTCTTTACCTTCCTTTTTGTGCATTATCGTTGTCCACAACTTGGAAGCACGAGTTGTTATGCTGAATGTGCGATAATTCTCACGCTTGTCAGCTCTTGCTATCTACAGAATTGTGTGGATGGTGTTTTTCCGAAGGTCTGATGCTATATTGCGAGTCTCATACATTCTGCTAAGCAACATGGACAGCTGTTTTGTTGCCACTTTCCCCAATGATATTAGAGATTCTGATGGAATTTTGTCTTTCCCTTCTGCCTTACTTGATCTTTGGTTGCCTAATGTGTTGTTGTTGTGGTCTTCAGTCCTGAGACTGGTTTGATGCAGCTCTCCATGCTACTCTATCCTGTGCAAGCTTTTTCATCTCCCAGTACCTACTGCAACCTACATCCTTCTGAATCTGCTTAGTGTATTCATCTCTTGGTCTCCCTCTACGATTTTTACCCTCCACGCTGCCCTCCAATACTAAACTGGTGATCCCTTGATGCCTCAGAACATGTCCTACCAACCGATCCCTTCTTCTGGTCAAGTTGTGCCACAAACTTCTCTTCTCCCCAATCCTATTCAATACTTCCTCATTAGTTATGTGATCTACCCATCTAATCTTCAGCATTCTTCTGTAGCACCACATTTCGAAAGCTTCTATTCTCTTCTTGTCCAAACTATTTATCGTCCATGTTTCACTTCCATACATGGCTACACTCCATACGAATACTTTCAGAAATGACTTCCTGACACTTAAATCAATACTGGATGTTAACAAATTTCTCTTCTTCAGAAACGCTTTCCTTGCCATTGCCAGCCTACATTTTATATCCTCTCTACTTCGACCATCATCAGTTATTTTGCTCCCCAAATAGCAAAACTCCTTTACTACTTTAAGTGCCTCATTTCCTAATCTAATTCCCTCAGCATCACCCGACTTAATTAGACTACATTCCATTATCCTTGTTTTGCTTTTGTTGATGTTCATCTTATATCCTCCTTTCAAGACACTGTCCATTCCATTCAACTGCTCTTCCAAAGCCTTTGCTGTATCTGACAGAATTACAATGTCATCGGCGAACCTCAAAGTTTTTATTTCTTCTCCATGAATTTTAATACCTACTCCGAATTTTTCTTTTGTTTCCTTTACTGCTTGCTCAATATACAGATTGAACAACATCGGGGAGAGACTACAACCCTGTCTTACTCCCTTCCCAACCACTGCTTTCCTTTCACGTCCCTCGACTCTTATAACTGCCATTTGGTTTCTGTACAAATTGTAAATAGCCTTTCGCTCCCTGTATTTTACCCCTGCCACCTTTAGAATTTGAAAGAGAGTATTCCAGTCAACATTGTCAAAAGCTTTCTCTAAGTCTACAAATGCTAGAAACGTAGGTTTGCCTTTCCTTAATCTTTCTTCTAAGATAAGTCGTAAGGTCAGTATTGCCTCACGTGTTCCAGTGTTTCTACGGAATCCAAACTGATCTTCCCCGAGGTTGGCTTCTACTAGTTTTTCCATTCGTCTGTAAAGAATTCGTGTTAGTATTTTGCAGCTGTGACTTATTAAGCTGATAGTTCGGTAATTTTCACATCTGTCAACACCTGCTTTCTTTGGGATTGGAATTATTATATTCTTCTTTAAGTCTGAGGGTATTTCGCCTGTTTCATACATCTTGCTCACCAGATGGTAGAGTTTTGTCAGGACTGGCTCTCCCACGGCCGTCAGTAGTTCCAATGGAATATTGTCTACTCCGGGGGCCTTGTTTCGACTCAGGTCTTTCAGTGCTCTGTCAAACTCTTCACGCAGTATCGTATCTCCCATTTCATCTTCATCTACATCCTCTTCCATTTCCATAATATTGTCCTCAAGTACATCGCCCTTGTATAGACCCTCTATACACTCCTTCCACCTTTCTGCTTTCCCTTCTTTGCTTAGAACTGGGTTTCTGTCTGAGCTCTTGATATTCATACAAGTAGTTCTCTTATCTCCAAAGGTCTCTTTAATTTTCCTGTAGGCGGTATCTATCTTACCCCTAGTGAGATAGGCCTCTACATCCTTACATTTGTCCTCTAGCCATCCCTGCTTAGCCATTTTGCACTTCCTGTCGATCTCATTTTTGAGACGTTTGTATTCCTTTTTGCCTGTTTCACTTACTGCATTTTTATATTTTCTCCTTTCATCAATTAAATTCAATATTTCTTCTGTTACCCAAGGATTTCTACTAGCCCTCGTCTTTTTACCTACTTGATCCTCTGCTGCCTTCACTACTTCATCCCTCAAAGCTACCCATTCTTCTTCTACTGTATTTATTTCCCCCATTCCTGTCAATTGCTCCCTTATGCTCTCCCTGAATCTCTGTACAACCTCTGGTTCTTTTCGTTTATCCAGGTCCCATCTCCTTAAATTCCCACCTTTTTGCAGTTTATTCAGTTTTAATCTACAGGTCATAACCAATAGATTGTGGTCAGAGTCCACATCTGCCCCTGGAAATGTCTTACAATTTAAAACCTGGTTCCTAAATCTCTGTCTTACCATTATATAATCTATCTGAAACCTTTTAGTATCTCCAGGGTTCTTCCATGTATACAACCTTCTTTCATGATTCTTAAACCAAGTGTTAGTTATGATTATGTTGTGCTCTGTGCAAAATTCTACCAGGCGGCTTCCTCTTTCATTTCTGTCCCCCAATCCATATTCACCTACTATGTTTCCTTCTCTCCCTTTTCCTACACTCGAATTCCAGTCACCCATGACTATTAAATTTTCGTCTCCCTTCACAATCTGAATAATTTCTATAATAATATAATATAATAATATAATATAATAATAATAATAATTTGCCCAAAGCTCTTTTAAATTCTGATTTTAATATTGGATCCCTGCCCTTTCGACTCCTGTTTCTTCTTCTATCTTGTCATCAGAAAAGTCCTTCTCCTCATAAAGGCCTTCACGTAGCTACTCCTAAAGCAGAAAATCTACTGTCCTTCCAAATCAACACCCTCCACTGCCCAGCGCAACCAGTGTGTGTTCCGGTTGCTAGCGAACTGACCACCTCTGTCCGACCAAGCCCCACACTTTTCTTTCATGCTTGAGCTAGTGTCTCCAGACTGCCCATCCAGAAGTAGCTGTTTGCCCACCCTTACCCACCTGTGCCTTTGGATCCACACTGGAACTGGAAAAGCATGCAATAATGGAACACTAGTAGGTCATGAATATTTTTGGAGAGCCTGAAACTTTTAAAACAGGGAAAACCTTTATGGTGTGGCTCCAGGAGAGGCATTTTAAAGTATCTGAAGCCATTGTGGTAAGTGGCTACATCTTAAAAAGAAGAAGAATAACCATAGCAGAAAGAGAACTTTGGCATTGTCACCAGGCAGCAGGTCTTCATGGTGTGATAAGCATACCATACAATACAGAACACATTAGGTACCCCACGCACCTGCATATAGTATCATACTGTTGTTCATACTGCAATCATCAATTCATGGAATGACTTAGGGATATTTATTTATTTGTATGACTCACATTCAGTTTAAAAATACAGGTATATAACATTAGTGTATGTATATAACAAGAATACAAAATACAAAACTATATATAAAACTAACTAAATGTCAGTATCTAAGTTCCTAATCCGAGTTGTATCATCAGCTTTTATGAGGTTGTTCCAACTCCCCTGATAGGAACTCAAGGGGTATTCATCTCTAATGCGCTGTCTGGTTTAGAACCCCAGTCACAAACTGGAGACTCTGTAACACCCCATTGTAAAGAGAATCTGCACATTGTCATGCCCAGTGTGAGCTTTGTTCAGTTTGACCCATAGTTTCCTGCCAAGTCTGTGCCAGCAGTATAACAGATATTCTTTTAGAATCACTCACAGTCTTCATGATTTTCAGTAAGTTGATGGTTCTGATCTCACAGGTCTCTCGCCTCGATATTACTGACATCTAGATGTTCTGGTTGCAGCAATAGTGGGTTTCTTGAACAGTCTATTTTGTAGTAGACTTGGTATGTCTTCCTGTATGGGTGACTCCAGGTGCTCCTGCAGCTTGCAGTATTCTGTAAGCAAGGCCTCACTTCTATGGATTGTGGGTGGATAGATGTTGATTAGCAGAGGAAGCCAATAAATGGGTGTTATTAACCGCATAGTATGGTTCAACTGGATATCAATCAAGTTGGCATGGCAGATGTTTAGCTGTACTGGGGCACAGTACTTGGCTGTTGAGAAGACCAGGCACAGTTGATGATGTGCGCAAGGTATCTGCTGAAGCTCCCCATGTCATTCCACACAATTGTTGAATAATATTGATATGAGTTTTTATCTTGGCAGTGGTATTTTCAAGATATTTTCTGTGTGAAAGGTTGTGGTCAAGGGTGACAACAAGGTACTTAGAGTACTTGTTATGGCAAAGAGAGTTTCTATGAAGTTTCACTCTGAGCTCTACAGTGGCTTGTTTGTTGTTCAGATGGAATGTAAGTACTTCAGTTTTACTTGTACAGAGTTTGTTTTACAAACAAAAGTGATATCATCAGTGTAGCAGAATTTTGTTAACCTGGTATAGAGAAGCTTGGAGATATATAGGTTGAGTAATAGGGGGGCTGTGGTAGACCACTGCTTAATTTCCTCTACTTGCTCATTTTTTTCTCCCACGTAAATGCGGAAATATCTATTGTTTATCATGGTGGTGATGAGAGTTACAGTTTTTTGGCAGCCAGTCATGTTTAATAACTTGTATATCATCCCTTCTCTCCAGGCTGTGTCATATGCCATGGTTAGGTCTATGAATGCAACACATCTTCACATTTTCTTGGAAACCAGCCTCTGTGGAAGCTGTTAGGGCCAGTACCTGGTTGCAGCAACTTCTCTGTGGCCTGAAACCTACTTGCTCAGCTGGGATATGTTCCAGAATGAAGCCTTTAATTCTGTTATAAATGACCCTCTCCAAGAGTTTATAAGTACAGCTCAAAAGGGAAATTGGTCTGAAACTTTGAGGGCGGTCAGCTGGTTTACCTGGTTTCAAAATTGCCGCTGTTTTTGTTCTCTTTATCTCATTAGGCAGTGATCCATTATCTAGGCTGTTGGAGAAGAAGCAGACTAGCCTTTTTTTACCACCATTACCCATGCTTATCAGAAATTCCATGTGTATATTAATCAGGACCAGGTGCTTTACCATGTTTAGTTTGTTTCAAGGCCTCATCCAATTCAGTCAGTGTAAATGGTGAAGAGAAATCAGATTTGTTTGGGCACTGAGCTTTTAGGGAGGTGAGTTCTCATTTTATTTTGGAAGTATGTTGTTTCACTGGATGATGTAGGTGCTTCAACTATATATGGCTACTGATTTGGTTATCTGAAATTCAACTTCTGACCAGTTTATTGCAGGCTACACCAAGCTTATGCAGAAGGCTCCTTGCCTTTCTACTTGAATGTTTAAAGCTTATGTTTTCTACCGTCTCACACCATTGTACTCTTCTAGCAGCGTCAAGCCTTTGGAGGAGGCTGTTTGCAGTATTGCTGTCGCCAGTTTCACTATATTGTTTGTAAAATTGTTCGCATGTTCATTCCACCCTGGTATACAGGGTGTTCCAAAAGGTACGGTCAAGATTTCAGGAAACATTTCTCACACACAAATAAAGAAAAGATGTTATGTGGACATGTGTACGGAAAATCTTAATTTCCATGTTAGAGCTCATTTTAGTTTCGTCAGTATGTACTGTACTTCCTCGATTCACCGCCAGTTGGCCCAATTGAAGGAAGGTAATGTTGACTTCGGTGCTTGTGTTGACATGCGACTCATTGCTCTACAGTACTAGCATCAAGCACATCAGTACGTAGTATCAACAGGTTAGTGTTCATCACGAACGTGGTTTTGCAGTCAGTGCAATGTTTACAAATGCGGAGTTGGCAGATGCCCATTTGATGTATGGATTAGCACAGGGCAATAGCCATGGCGCGGTACGTTTGTATCGAGACAGATTTCCAGAATGAAGGTGTCCCCACAGGAAGACGTTCGAAGCAATTGATCGGCGTCTTAGGGAGCACGGAACATTCCAGCCTATGACTCGCGACTGGGGAAGACCTAGAATGCCGAGGACACCTACAATGGACGAGGCAATTCTTCGTGCAGTTGACGATAACCCTAATGTCAGCGTCAGAGAAGTTGCTGCTGTACGTGGTAACGTTGACCACCTCACTGTATGGAGAGTGCTATGGGAGAACCAGTTGTTTCCGTACCATGTACAGCAAGTGCAGGCACTATCAGCAGCTAATTGACCTCCACAGGTACACTTCTGCGAATGGTTCATCCAACAATATGTCAATCCTCATTTCAGTGCAAATGTTCTCTTTACGGATGAGGCTTCATTCCAACGTGATCAAATTGTAAATCTTCACAATCAGCCTGCGTGGGCTGACGAGAATCCGCACGCAATTGTGCAATCACGTCATCAACACAGATTTTCTGTGAACGTTTGGGCAGGCATTGTTGGTGATGTCTTGATTGGCCCCCATGTTCTTCCACCTACGCTCAATGGAGCACGTTATCATGATTTCATATGGGATTCTCTACCCGTGCTGCTAGAACATGTGCCATTACAAGTACGACACAACAAGTGGTTCATGCACGATGGAGCTCCTGCACATTTCAGTCGAAGTGTTCGTACGCTTCTCAACAACAGATTCGGTGACCGCGATGGATTTGCAGAGATGGACCAATTCTATGGCCTCCACACTCTCCTGACCTCAACCCTCTTGACTTTGATTTATGGGGGCATTTGAAAGCTCTTGTCTACGCGACCCCGGTACCAAATGTAGAGACTCTTCGTGCTCGTATTGGGGATGGCTGTGATACAATACGCCATTCTCCAGGGCTGCATCAGCGCATCAGGGATTCCATGTGACGGAGGGTGGATGCATGTATCCTCGCTAATGGAGGACATTTTGAGCATTTCCTGTTACAAAGTGTTTGAAGTCACGCTGGTACGTTCTGTTGCTGTGTGTTTCCATTCCATGATTAATGTGATTTGAAAAGAAGTAATAAAATGAGCTCTAACATGAAAAGTAAGCGTTTCCGGCCACATGTCCACATAACATATTTTCTTTCTTTGTGTGTGAGGAATGTTTCCTGAAAGTTTGGCCGTACCTTTTTGTAACATCCTGTATATTCCTCTCCCTGTTCACAAGGGATAAACTTCTTAGCAGCAGTTGGAACAGCCCTGAGAAACAGAGGGCTAGTTTTTAGGTTCTGGTGGAATAGAACAGATATATTGATATAGATCATCAGGAAAACTCCATCAGTCAGCCCTGCGGAAATTCCTACCTCTTTTATGTGAGTCTTCCTTGGTTGGAGTGTGTGTTTCCTGGATTAGAGATACATCAATATTATTATCTACATGGCATTTAGATAGGTACTTGCTTTTAGCTCGGCTAATGCTTTCTCTGTTTAAATGGCATACTTGAACACACAGAGTCCTGAAATATTCCATTTCTTAGGGACTTTTGATTTTGATTTGCACGTTTTTAGCCAGGAAATCCAATATTTGGTCTGACTGCCATTTCGTTTTAGCTTATTTAGCACTTCCCGGGGTGCATATGTAGTATTTCACCACGGACGCGAGCTAGTTTACACCCCTCTTAGGGTTATGAAGAAAGAATAAACTCTTAGAATTGGGGTCTTGTAGTTTACAAATGACATTTGCTTCGAGCGCAATGTTTTGCAATGGAGATGTTTTATTTCACGTGTTCCACATATGGATGTACGTATGTAATGGTTTTTTCAATTGTATGCCGCCACAACAGTTAGGGCATGTAGCATACTGCTTATGAAAGTGCTGGAAAATGACTTAAGAGTAAAAATTGGTCAATTGCGCAACAATAAAGGATAACTATACAGCCTTTCAAGGATAATGTTTTTTTTTTTTCACAAAAATAATTTTAATGTTATATGCCAATGTTGCAGAAAATCACCGTGTTGACAGATGAGGACGTTTTGAATTGTTTCATACCATATTTACTCGAATCTAAGCCGCACTCGAATCTAAGCCGCACCTGCAAAATGAGACTCGAAATCAAGGAAAAAAAAATTTCCTGAATCTAAGCCGCACCTGAAATTTGAGAGTCGAAATTCAAGGGGAGAGAAAAGTTTTAGGCCCCACCTCCAAATCGAAACAAAGTTGGTCCATTGTAATATGAGACACAATTTAGGTCAAATGAATGATGATACAATTACAGTAGTTTGGTTCGAGTTGTAAGTTTAGCAATTAAGCTTTACCAGGTAGCCATTGCTATGCGTCAGGCGCTCCATCTGTATTTGTGCGGGTACCCTTCCTTTTTCACGTGCTTCATCTGGTTTGAATTGATTGTTTATTTTTCTTTGATCTGATAAGTGCCGTTCTCTTTGTTATACGTGTTGAAGTCACTCTAAGCTGATAATTCATTACTGTACTGTGTCATGCACTGTTTGTCACATTCTGATAATGAGTGTTTACAGCCAGTCGCCGCTCGCGGCATGGCATGCTTTTGTGCATGCTACTGCTGCTTATAATTAAAAAAAAAGAGAGAGAGGAATCGTCTCATTAGCAAAACAATGGCAAGAGACTGCTATTTGTTGTTACTTACACTGCTGCTTTCTTTGATCATGATCAACAAGAACCAAATAATAGACTGCGTATGATAGATGATGTTCTGAATGAGAGTTTAGCGAAAATTTTTCTCCGTTTGAAAATCTTTGCAGACGCCTCTTTAGTACATTACATTCTGCACAGAAATTAGTCATCTTAGATTCAAAAATCTAGTCAATTGCTGTGCTTCATTTCTGACTGTATCACTATTAGGCATAAGAATAATACAAATATAAACATGACATGATATGTATATTCTTCTACGTTCGCTGTTGTGGCATTCTAGTTTCGTAGTTTATTAGGCAGACAGGATTTAAATGAGACAGCAGCAAACACAAAAGAATACATGGCAAAATGTTTATATATGTTTATATTTGTATTATTCTTATGGTGAAGAGAATACTGCATGTGATTCACAATTCATAAAAGTTCCTATTAGCAACCATCTCTTCTCACAGGTAGGAAAAAATTCAGAATGTAGAGTTGGCCATATTGACAAACATCCCAAACCGTCTTGCCAGTCGGATTTTCGTAGTACACTGAAATGCTGCTACATTCGAAGACGAACAATATGGAATTTGTATTTACTTCATTGGATGAAGTATGAAAATGCAGTGGTCGAGACTCGGGGCGGAGAAAAAAGCTCGTCTTCCACCTTTCCTTTTAATTTATTTATTGACGCAGAGGTTTTGGCGCCAGTATTTATCTTTGTGCCTGCAAAGCATGCCTGTTTAGCGCTACATATATTCGACAGCAGAAGTTAGTTGTGGCTGCACCTACCAACATTTTTCAGAACTTCCACTTATTTTGCACTCGATTCTAAGCCGCAGGCGGATTTTTGGATTACAAAAACCGGAAAAAAGTGTGGCTTAGATTCGAGTAAATACGGTATATTTTGAAAAAAAAAACTTTTATCTTGATTACCATTTAGTTATATTGGGGAAACTCCTTTGAATTCACAGTATTTTTTTCTGATAGATTTTCATGATTCCTCTTACAGATTGTTCACATACCCTTAATTATAAAGCACCAACTTGATTGTCTGTAATCTCTGTCACCTCCTCAGCAGCACATCCATTTGTTGTCCTGAAGCTGAAACTCTTAATAATTGATGATGTCTGCTCAAGAAAAATGTACAGGATACTACAATTTAGATTGCACTTTTTCACACATTTTATTAGCCTCAAAGTTGTGCTGTTTAAACTGCGACGAGTTTTCCTCATCCTTGAAATTACTGTCGCTTACTGTCAGGTCAGTACCACACAGTTCAGTCAAAATATCCATTAATTTGTGTTACAGAAATCACTTGGAAGTTTTTAGACATCAGTGTTACTGATTTTTCATTAGTACAGGTGCATGCACTTCACGAATGAACTGTGCAAACATGTAACATGAGCAAATATCACTATCATAGGTATTACATACTTGACAGTTTGCT
Organism: Schistocerca americana; assembly: GCF_021461395.2. Taxonomy (NCBI): domain Eukaryota; kingdom Metazoa; phylum Arthropoda; class Insecta; order Orthoptera; family Acrididae; genus Schistocerca; species Schistocerca americana. Next base: position 350,160,620 of record NC_060121.1, on the reverse strand, counting down.
CACGACTGGGTGCAGACTGACTAACTTTGAGTGACATCTGGCTATTTAAAAACTGATGTATTAACATAGAGTTGTTTTGGATATTATACAGTCATTAAAAATGACTATGTAAAACTTTGCTGTTTAGGATGTGGTATAAGTAATGACAGTTTTTTGTTTGTTTACAAAACATTTGGTAAACAAGGAATCACCTTATGAATTTACAATGGTAATTATGTACTTAAGAGTACAGGTGCAGTATTGAAAATTATTTCACATAATGATAAATTATTCAAAATATGAATTATATAATTAGTGAGGGATGACCCCTGATTTGGAAAAAAAAAATAGAGCAACAAAAGTGCAGTGTCAAAGTTCATAATATAACAAGCCCAAAGGCAAAATCAGCCATAAAAGTCATCACACATGGAATAGTTCCAACTTGCTGTGTCACACAGTGATGCTGAAATTTACTTGTTACATATGTCAGATGTAGATATTTTCCTTAACTTTTGTTTTGTAATCGTGAAAGTCCACCAGTCCACAGAGTTTATATTAAAAAAAAATTGCTAATTTTTGTACATTGTCTTTAAATATAACACCAGCAGCAAAGACTGAGTTTTAATTATTTTTTTCCTTCTTTTTTTCCAGCTGTGATTCCAAAATCTGTGAACCCAGATCGCATTGCATCTAATATAGCTCTAAACTTTGAGCTTCTACCAAAAGATATGGAGTTATTGAACAGTTTAAAAACTGTGAAAAAGTTTGCATGGGATCCTGAAATAGTTGCTTAATATTTTTGCACTACACCAAACTGGAAACATTTGTTTTTCATGTTCTTTAATTATGGCTGCTACATTTGATCAAGGTTTCTGCAACAAAATTGCAGAACTTTGTTATAGTAAATATGACACTCTTCCGAAGAATGGAAAACCAAATGATAGACAGTGGACTCTACTTGCGGCAATTGTCAAAGTAAATGGTTGGGGTATAGATCCAGTATTTGAAGTGATTTCAGCTGGAACTGGATCAAAATGTGTGGGGCAGTCAAAAATGTCTTCTACAAGACTGAATGACTGCCATGCAGAAGTGATGGCGCGACGAGGATTTCTTCGTTACTTATATTATCAAGTCTTTCAACAGCTGCATACGGGTAAATCAGCCCTCTTTAGTGGCACTGATTATGAAGGTCGCTGCATCATGAAAGATGATATTACATTCCATTTTTTCACCAGCCATGTTCCTTGTGGTGATGCTTCAATATTTCCAAAATTTGATGATTATTCAGATGGCACATGCACCCTACCAATTAATATTTCATTTTCACATGCATTAAAGGAAGTATCCAAGATGCAGGATGCCAATGCAAATAAACATTTATCTAAAAATACAGTAAGCAAAGAAGCAGAAACTGTATTCCAGACTAATGATGGAGTTGAGTCTGATGTGAGTCAAGCCAGTTGCTCCCATAACCATTTACCAACCGGGGAAGGACCATTTGTTAAGCAGTTAAATACTGATTCAGAAGTTCAACTGCCAAGAACAGTAAGGCTCCAAGAAATTACAGGTGAAGAGTGTAAAACGGCAGTCCACTGTGGAAATGAAGTAAAATTTACAGTGATCGAGCCAAGTGAGCTCCATTCTGTGTCACCCCACACTCATACAAATTCAACTGATGAAAACTATAAGTGCTCTGGGCTGAAACGTGCATCTGAGCACGAAGAAAATCTTAGCCCATTGTCAAAAAAACCAGCTTTCTCCGATGTTTACAGAACAGGTTCAAAGTGCCTCCCAGGGGAAAAATTACAAGATCCTAAACTTCCTGGAGCAAACTATCATGTAACAGGAGTACTTCGAGGGAAACCAGGTCGCGGAGAGCGCAGTCTATCATTATCCTGTAGTGATAAATTAGCAAGGTGGGCAGCAGTGGGTTTGCAGGGTGCTTTATTGTCTTTGCTTTTGCATGCACCTGTTTACTATAAGACACTCAACATAGGTGGCAGCAGTCCATACTCATATGATGCACTTCATCGAGCAGTTGTGGGAAGAACAACTGGCGTGGTTGGCCTAAAACCACCATATGGACTGTCATCACCTATATTTCTACATTCTACATTGCCTTTCTCAGATGCCCGTCAACCAGGAAAATTGCCTTGTGCTGAAAGCATAGTGTGGAGTGCAGTACCTAATAGGTGAGAACATCCATCAAGTATTTAACTTCTGTTTCTATTAATAATTCTAATGACGTCTTCCTTATCTTAAAAAATTGTTTTCATGTATTATGAATGTGAGAACATTGAAAAAAGAAAAACCGTTATTTGGAAACATGGGTATCCTGTTTTTAGTCAATGTTATGGTTGCACCTGTATTGTTTAAAGACTCAGTGACATTTCTCATACAAAGAAGCAGTGCTTTCTTGTCACAGTTAGCTTTCCATATCAACCTACAATAATGTACATAATGTTACATTTTGTCTTGGAATGAATAGAGAGTTGTCTGAAAGGAACCAGATTGCAATCCTTGGCATAAAAAATGTAACAGATGCAAATTTTACTACTAAATGCCTAAATACCATGGCTCTTGGTTTATTACCAAGTGGGAAATTCTATGCATGTCAGTAGGTGCATTTATACTCTCGTACTGCTATAATGAAATTGATCCACTTCATTTGCATAAATACAAGACACCACAATACACATATATTTAAGTTAGATACCACAAAAGGTCTGTCCAAAGAGCTCACAGACAAAGACTTGGTCTCAATTTCATTTTCTACATCAACTTTTGCAGCTAATTGATCCCACAACAATATAAAATAGTTGTTCAGTTACAGCAAATCTAGTATGCATGGCTGTCATGTTGTCTATTTCCACAGATAAGTCTGCATTTATACAGTGAAAATTTATTGAATGTTATGCATTCCGTCCTACTAATACTACTATTAAGGAAATTCCAGGATGAAAACTCTTAAAATGAAGAAAGGCAGCCACTCACCTCTATCAGAGTGATGTACATTTTGTAAGACATCTAAAGCATGACTTTTTTAGTTAGCACTTTCTCCTAGTGTAAGTACACACTCTTGTTCATAGGCATGGGTGAGTGCACTTGTGCATGTGTGTGCATGCTTAAACTAGAAACAAACATTCCATGGCAATTGTCTAACATAATTTTTGTAGAGGTATATGTAGTTTTAACAATGTGGAAGCCAACAGTAGGAATGAAGGTAAAATATACAACTTTTGTGTTCCTCCAAGTTACTACCTCAAGAGCATGTTTTCTTTTCAAACCTTACAAATATTTTGATGATACTTCACACACTGCTTTACATTGTAACAATTTTACTTCGAGAGAGAATAACCTGATATGTATAAAACATTGAGTTATTCTTAGTGGTTGTATGTAAACTAATTGTTCTCACAGAAATTTGAATACAGTAATTTTTATTTCAATTCAGTTTCCAGTAGATAATTATTTAATACCTGTTTAAGGAAACAAGAAAATGAAATCAAAATTAAATTACCTATGTGGTAAAGAAATGAGCAAAACTGTTTCTGAAAAATTTATTTAAAACAAGACCTTTAGACTATGGATGGTAAAGTAGCCCTTGCTTTGTATGTATGATGAAGAATGACAGTATGTTACTCATTGTCTGTGGTATGAACCTTTCAGATATAGGTATGGTACCCATGCATAATATTTGTTTTCTTTGCGTTAGCCTAATGTAGTTACTTCCTTCTCTACCTCTGCTCTGTCTTTACATACACTGAGAATATTTGAACAATTACATATTTCAGCTTTGAAATTTTTTAGGATATGAATCACCATATTAACAAGACTGTGCATTGCAGACTGTACCTCCTGTAATATTTACTTTGCATATGACATGACATTATTAAAATAAAACTTTAAGCAGCCATTCACTGTAGAAGCACAAGTGTGCGAATACTTAGGTGTTTATTTTTGGTCACTGTGGTCAAGTTCTAGTGTGACCTTTAAAAAATAGTGTTATGGCATGAAGGCAAATAGACGATGGTTGCATGGACCTAAATTACTGTGACAGTATCAACAAACAGAGAACAACTTACTAAGTGTCATTGTAAACAGGTGCTTTCTTTTTTCTGTGCAAGTAGTTTTTGGGGGCATTTATTAATTTGTTATATCAGTTTCAATGTCTCCACTGTCCATATCTTGCCCCGACTTCCAGAAGTGGCTTCATCATATATATTTCATTTTCAACATGATTGCTTTTAGGGCAGGATCCAAAGAGGGTCCACAAATTTTGTAACATACATAAATCTAGTTGCTTCTTTGGACTTACAGTTGTGGAATCATAGAGATTTACAGTGGCAACTGTAATTGAATCGTAGGGACATTCGCTTTAGTAGCAAATAGTTAAATTGAAGTAGGAACAAATGGGGTAAGTCTAAATTAGTGTAGTAAGATATTATTAAGACAAGTGTAGTAATAAAGTAGTATATGATGTCTCATTATTGTATAAATATTTTTAAAATTCCCTTTTTGTTTTATCTACATAGGCCTCTGGAAGTTGCAGTAAATGGAATTAAAAAGGGTACAACAAAGAAATCAGAAAAACTGCATTCTACTTGCTGCTTGATGATATGTAAGAAAGAACTGTTACGCCAGTTTATGCATTGCACACATGTTATAAATGGTGTTGACATTTCCAACATGACTTACGCACAAATCAAAGGAATGGCAGAACATTACAGAGCAGCGTGGAACATTGTACAGAAAACATGTTTTCCTGCATGGCCTAGGAAACCTACAGAGCTGTCATCATTCACCGCTGGAGAATAAAATTGTGTTACTGAGTACTACAATTGAATAACCTGTTTTCCCTCTGTGTTCTGTAGGTATGACTAACTACTTTATACCCTGGTCGGCATTAACTGTATAATGACTGAATATGAGGATGTTGTTGTGATCTTCAGTCCAAAGACTGGTTTGCTGCAGCTCTCCATGTTAGTCTTCCTGTGCAAGGCTTTTCATTTCTGAGTAACTTCTGCAACCTACATCCACTGTGATCCTGCCTATATCTCTATCTGCAATTTTTACCTCCCCAGCACTTCCCTATGTTACCAAACTCGCTATTCTTTGATGTTTCAGAATTTGTCCTATGAATCAATCCCTTCTTTTAGTCAAGTTGTGCTATATATTTCTTTTCTTTCCAGTTTGATTCAGTATCTCCTCATTAGTTTATTTAACGTACCCATCTGATCTTCAGCATTCTTCTATAGCACCAAGTATTTATTCTCTTTGTGTGAACTGCTTATCGTCGATGTTTTACTTCCCTACAAGTCTACACTTCAGAAAATATTTCCTAACACTTGTATTTATATTAGATGTATACAAATCCCTATTTTTGAGAAATGCTTTTCATGCTGTCGTCGATTTGCATCCTATATTTTCCGTACTTTGACCATCACTTAATTTACTACCCAAGTAGCTAAACTCTTCTACTGGTTTTAGTATCTCATTTCCTAATGTAATTCCCTCAACATTACCTTATTAAATTTGACTACATTGCATTACTTGTGTTAATGCCCTCTTTTCATGACACTATCCATTATGTTCCACTGCTCAAGTCCTGTGCTGCCCCTGACAGAATTACAGTGTCATCAGCAAACCTCGAATTTTTTATCTCTTCTCCCTAACCTGTCATTCCATTTCCAAAATTTTCCTTGATTATCTGTACTGCTTGCTCACTGTACAAGTTGAAAAACTTTGAGGGTAGGCTACAACACTGTCTCATACCTTTCTCAACTACTGCTCCCCTTCTATACCCTATGACTAATCTGGTTCCTACACAAGTTGTAAATAACCCATCACTTCCTTTATTTTACACCTGCAGCTTTGAAAAAATTGAATGTAGGTCAGTCAACATTGTCAAAAGCTTCCTCTAAAGCTACAAGTGCAGGTTTGCCTGTCTTCCAAGATGAGACATAGACTCAGTACTGCCTCACATGTTCTTACATTCCTCAAGATCTGCTTCCATTACCTGGCCTTGATGTTACTGTAGTTAGCCTCCTGTGGCCATTGTCAGAAGCACACGGCAAATTTACTGTAAACAAGTACAGTGATGACTAAGGGAAACACATCGCATTTTGAATGACTGACAGTTGTTCGTATACCATCATATGGTTCAGCATCTCCTCGTGAAATAGTACGATAAAAACTCTCACCAAGCCGACCGAAGTGCCCCCACTCCCAGGTGCAATAATATTATGGTTGACTAATACCACTTTTTCCTTCTTCTGTAAATAATTGTCAATATTTTGCATCCATGACTTATTAATCTGATGGTACAGCTGTGAGCACCTGCCTTCTTTGAAATTAATACATTCTTCCTAAAGACTGAGGGTATTTCCCCTGTCTCATGAATCTTGCACACCAGATGAAATCATTTTGTCATGGATCTCAGTAATTCTGAGGGGATGCCCTCACTCCAGGGTCCATCTTTCAGTGCCCTGTCGAATTCTTTTCACAGTATCACATCTCTGATCTCATCTTCAGCTAGTTCCTCTTCTCTTTCTCTGACCTTGTCCTCAAGTTTTTCTCTTATATAGACAGTATGTATATTCCTTCCACCTTCCCCTTATTTGCTTAGTACTGACTTGCATCAAACTCGATATTCATACAGCTGCTTCTTTTCTCTCATAAAATTTCTTTAATTTCTTGATAGGCAGCATCTGTCTTTCCACTAGTTGTGCACTTTTGTTCTCTAGCCTTCCCTGTTTAGCCTCTCTGCATCTTCTGTTAATTTTTCATTTTTATATTTTCTCTTTTTATCAGTTAAATCCAATATGTCCTGTATTATCCAAGGATTCCTACTACGCCTTGTCCTTTTACCTGTGGTCCTCTGTGCCTTCAGTATTTCATTTCTCAAAGCTACCCATTCATCATCTGTTGTATTCCTTTCCCCCCTCCCTCTGAAACTTTCCACAACATCTGGTTCTTTCAACTTATCCAGGTCCCATCTTGAATTCCCTCTTTTTGTAATTTTTTCAGTTTTACTCTGTGGTGTATAACCAACAAATGATGGTCAGAGCCCACATCTCGCCCTGGAAATGTTTAAAATCTAGTTTCAATATCTCTGTACTACTGCTGTGTAACTTGAGGATATTCAAGGAGGAGATTCACTCAAGAATGAATTGAGCTTCCCAGATCATAAGAAAATGAAAATTGTCTCAGTTTTTATTTAAACTTCCGGCAGGCTCTAAGAAACTAGTTCGTTTAGTTAATACTTTCCTGCAGTAGGCTCCTTATAATGTTATACTGAATCGCACTTTAGTCATTGTGATTTTATCCCTTTCTTTGTTTGTCCACGAGTTGTAGCAGTAATTAAGAGTGAGAACTTTTAAGTGGGATGAGTGTGGTTCAGATAACCAGCCATTTATCTTATCAAGGGTTTTTGTTGTTGTTGTAATAAACTCTTCGGAACTACACTAGTATAGATCTGATTTCCTTCCTGGATCCAGTGTTCATAGGATGTTAACGATCTTCCATTGTTAGATGTAAACTTTTATTTCTCATAGTCTGATAGTAGGTAATTTAATGTCACGACTGCTATATAACTTAATCTTTGGCATCTGTGTATCTTGTGAACACACATAATAAATATACTGTTTCTCATTTGATTGATTATTGCAAACATTGTACAATACCATCCTTGATCTTTAATATGATCTGATAAAATCATGCGAAACCAGGTACAAAAAACTGCCATTATCTAAATTTGCAAAGTACTGGCATTTCTCTTAACACAAGGCATGAAATATTAATAAAATACTGTGAAGTTTTTAAAATGGCTCAAATAATGTACAGAGAAATATAAATAGATATCGAGTTTATTATGGGTGATGATTCCACTCCTTCAACTGTAGAAATGATGAAAGGTACAAAGAAGTAATTCTGATTGGATATTGACAAAATTATTTAATTTGATAGACAAAAATCTACTCACCAAGTGTTGACAGAACTCAAAAGACTGTTGTAATTTCAGAGCCAGTGGATCCTTCTTGATGTAGAAGGGTTGAAGGTGAAGGGAGAAGGATGAAGGAAAGGGACTGGAGAGGTCTAGGAAAAGGGGTAGATTTCGGGAAAGTCACCCAGAACTGCAGGTCAGGAGAGACCTACCACACGGAATGAGAAGGAAAGACTGATTGTTGGGGACTGTTTTGGACAAGATTCAAAAACCTGAGAGCTTAAAGCTGCAAGACAGGTAATGAGCAAGACAGATTACTGCTAAAACATTGTGCATGAGTTAATAAGAGTGAAAAACTGAATGCGTTGTATGTAACAGAGGTGGGAGGGGACCAGTGAAAAATAGATGGGAAAGACATTGAAAGATGTAGAAAATGAAAACAGAGTGAAGCAAATAGTAGTTACAGTGAAGACATGCTGGGACAGAAGAAATTAACATAAATGAAGACCAGGAGGGTGGCGAGAACCAAGGATAGGTTGTACTGAAGAATGAAATTACAGAACTGCACCTGTTGTTGTTCGTCAACTTCGAAGAGCTTGCAGTAGCTGAATTTTGTATGGTTTCATGAGTAAACATTGACGCAACACACACCAGTTGGACATTTGGGGGCATGTTGAGCTGCATGGCAAATGGATTTATGTGAACTCCTTGTGAAAGTATGGCGAATGCATTCAACATCTGTGTCAGACACTCGGGGATGGTCCAGTGACTTGCCTTTACACAAACTACCTGTTCCTCAGATTTGTTCATGCCATTGTCTAATGCTCTGAGCTGTAGGAGGATCCCCACCATACCTAGTATGAAAGTCACACTGAACATTTATTACTGACATGTACTGCGCAAAACATAGTACACAAAATGCTTTCTGTTGTCCCGACATCTTTTTTACTAAAACTGGATTGGGTGCACACTACTGCTACCTAGCAGGAACCATGTAAAACTCAAGAGTTTGCTCATTCCAACAGTACATTGTTCACACACATATCTCAAATAACTTAATAGTTATGATATTTTTAAATAGGATGATTCTTTTTGATACACCCTGTATATTAATGGTACACTATGGAACCACTAGCAGATGGCAATATACTGTTTTGCTGTAATACAGCCAAACTTTAACAAGTCTGAAAGCAGACCTGAAAAATCTGTGCCAAAAGACTGATAATGTACAACTTTATTAATGAAAAGAAAGTAGTACAAATTTACAGTGAAGACATAGCACCATTTCCAGTTTTGTATTTACAACTGTTGAAAACAGTGATCAGTAAAAGTACTAAACAAGGTTCAAATGGCCCTGAATCCTTCTGATAAACTAAAAAGCACTTTCAAAACCAAGAGTTTGATGTCAGAAATGTCTAATGGCTGATGACTGGTACTAACTGCAAAAAATGTAGCACGCTGTGTACAGTACGACCAACAAGAACTACACCTCACAAATACCACATAGACTGTTCCATATCCAACATGCTGTGCTGCATCAGTTTTGCCACCAGGCCATTAAATGTGTATCCACTTTTACTTGGTTTACAGTATTACAATAAGCAACTACCAAGTGCTCTGCAAATAGAGAATACTTCATACCAATATTAGTCAGGTCTTGTCTTATTCATTTTAGTTAACGTGATGTAACAAGTTGTTGAGCCTATAATGTAGTAGCAACCCTGTTTAATTTTTAGCTATATCCACAGATGTGTCCAGCAGATGCCAGCACAATTCCTAATAACAACACAATTAATTCTCTAATGGTCAAGTAGTTTATGTTGCAAGTACAAAATGCTCATTTGCTAAATCCTACAGTTATTAATAGTTGTGATGAATGAGATTTTCACTCTGCAATGGAGTGTGTGCTGATATGAAACTTCCTGACAGATTAAAACTGTGTGCCGGACCGAGGCTCGAACTCTGGACCTTTGTCTTTCGCGGGCAAGTGCTCTACCATCTGAGCTATCCACAACTCACGACCCTTCCCCACAGCTTCAATGCTGTCATTACCTCATCTCCTACCTTCCAAACTTCACAGAAGCTGTTCTGCAAACCTTGTAGAACTAGCACTCCTGGAAGAAAGGATATTGGCGGACACAGGGCGTAGCCACAGCCTGGGGGATGTTTCCAGAATGAGATTTTCACTCTGTAGCAGTTATGATGTGCTTCTTGCTAATACATGACTGTGCTAACCAAAGGATGTTGCACTGGCCTGTGATTGATTTTATTCTTCTGAATAGCTGAAAATGACCTGGCTCACTTGGCCTTTATTTTCATTTCTATTTTTGCAAACAGTCAAAATCACTCATGACTGTCATAAAAATGAACATTTCTTTTAAGAAAAATTAGTATTTCATACTCTTAAGTGCTCTTAAATCCCCTTTAGTATTCAGCAATACCCTAATTTGAAATAAAGTACTCTGGTCTCACTTATTTCTTTACTGAAAACTGAGAACTTCCCAAAACATTCATAAATTGAAATTCATAAACAACATTCTGAAATCATGTAGAATACATTGGAGTATTTTAGAAACCACGAAAACAACCTTTAACATTCAAGAGTATTTGTAAAAGCTCTAAGCAAGATATTCTGGTGACAACCACACTGTGATGCAGCCACTTGGAACACTCGTGTCTCCACAACTGCTATAGTGCACAACAGGGGAACCAAAGGTACCACCAGATACAATTAGTAGTGATTGGCAGCTAGTGGGTTTGGAGCTGTTGTAAACTTCTCTCACAAACATCGTTGTTGTTGCTGTTGTGGTCTTCAGTCCAGAGACAGGTTTGATGCAGCTCTCCAAGCTACTCTATCCTGTGCAAGCACAAACATTAATATATAAGTTTTGTAATGTGTTAGCAGATCCTTTGCACCTCCATTTCCTGTGATCCACTGCTTCCTTCGTACTGCTGCTGTATCTGCTGTCATTCATCACATCACCCAGGACCTGAAATCTCTCCCACACTTACCTCCTTTCCCCTTTCCACATAACCCTCCATGGCTGTTACTATAAGCCCCTCCCATCTTAGTATACACCCAATCAGTTTCTTTTCCTTCCTTTTTAGAATTAGTAATAGTGTTTTACCCTCTCTCTCTTTTCAGCTCCTCTTTATTTTTCACTCTATCCATCTAACTCACTACTCCATCCTCCACCATGTCCACATCGTGAAAGCCTACAGCCTTGCTCAATCTTTCTTCTTCAATGTCCACATTTCAGCACCACACATGAGGACAGTCCATACAAAACATTATATTAGTCTCTTCTTCAAATTCTTTGTGTACACACACACACACACACACACACACACACACACACACACACACACACTGCTGAACAAAGGTTTGGAATATTATTGTAGAATTTAATCTACAACACTAGAGGTATCATTGACCTAGGGACTTCATGCGTTATCCAGTTAGAACCCATAAAGAGGACAGTGTTTACTACTAGCATGCTTTGTGACTGTTTCTCAGCCAGGTAAGCATACTGCTGCTGCAGTGCCACACCACAAGCAGTCCAGTATCAAGAACAGCTTCATTCAGTTTGTGTTCAGCACCACACTAACATGCCACATAGAGGCATACAACACTTCGATAGAGTCAGGATAGTGGCTTTACTTTCAGCAGGTTATACACAGCAAGATGTTGCCGATCGGTTACACATCGCTCAAGTGGTGTGTCTAAGGTGTGGAGAAAGTACAGGGAGGGAGGAAATATAAATGACAGACCACACAGTGATTGTCCCCCAACTGTCAGCTCGCAAGACACCAAACATCAACTGTCAGAAATATTGGAAATGACTTCTCCTGAGCAACAGGGATTCGTATTTCAGACCAAACAGTGAGTAAAAGATTGCACCAGAGTAGTCTTCATTACAGAAGACCAATGAGAAGTTTTGCACTGAACCAACAGGACTGAAACAATCGAAGGACCTTGTCTCTTACATATCAGCATTGGACCATTGCAGAATGGAGTAATGTTATGTTTGCTGATGAGACCAGGATTGGTTTGTGACCAGACACTAGATGTGTTAGGGTTTGGAGACGCGCTAGACGGCACCAGAAACTCTATCCATCAGGAAGTCCATACATTTGCAGTTGGAAGAGTAATGGTCTGGGAGCCAATCTATGGCAATTTGACAGGTCATAGATACCTAAAAGAGGTCGTACAAACGATTGTAAGCCCCTACAGACATGAAGTTGGTGACAATTTCATCCTAGTCAATGACAATGCAAGACTGCACTGTACTGTAGCAGTGTCTCGGTATCTTCAATGTTGCAGCATCAGTCAAATGAACTGACCAGTACAGTCCCCAGACGAATTCAATTGAGTATGCACAGGACCTGTGGAAGGTGGCCATTGCACAGCATCCGAACCCACCTGACAATCTTTGGGACCCAACTGAGGTGTGGGACAAACTTGATTGTCTCATCCTGAGCATCCCTTGCAGAGTGGAAGATACCATCTGTGTGTGGGGAGGACATACTCACTACTAAAAACAGATCATCATCATCATCATCATCAGAGAGAGAGAGAGAGAGAGAGAGAGAGAGAGAGAAAGATTTTAAGTGTTCTTGCTTTCAAAATGTACACGTAGGAGAGAGACTGTTTTGTTTTGTAATGATTTTTTTTTAACTAATGAAAATTGTTGTTTACAGAAGTAAATGTGTTTATTTTTTTTAATAAGGTACTTTACAAATCTCAGTGGGTGTACCATAAGAAGCCATTGTAGTAAACTGTATGATATTCCAAACTTCTGTTGTAGAGTGTATATAATGCCTCTCACACCATTGCTATTCTGGTTTTGACTTCTCTGTTGCTTGTAGAGTGTTTCTATCCTCAATACTAGGTATTTAAAGTTTTTCACAATACCATTGTATTTGTTTGATTTAGTGAAAGAAAACTCTGCTTTGTCTTCACTTTGTTTTACACTTATTCTTTTACATTACTTGCTTATGAACTACATTTGTTATATTATTTGGTATGTGTGTTTTGTTTCCTGCACCCGAGCAAGCTCCTTACAACTGACCATAAGAAAAAGCACATTTCTTTTAAATTAATACAATACCTTCATGTTTGGCCTTGTGCCTTATTTAGTGTGATACAAAATGCTAATCTTAATGGCAATTGCACATTGTATTATTTTTTTTGCTTGCTTCGTTTATTTTGTTGGATAACTGTCGCACCCATTCTTGTTTCACCAGATAATCTTTGTGAATCTTAAATTTCACCACAAAAGAACTGGTGATTCCGTTTTTAATCTAAACCATATGAAGTCATCCCTGGCAATTGCATTGAATTGATGGGAAAATTAACTCATGCATTTAACCATTAAATGTATTGATTAATGTATTCTTTCCTTGCCTGGAATGTTGTTTAGAATTTTAAATTCTACTACATTTCTTACTGCTAAAATGGCTCTTTAAAATAACCAACATATATTTATGTAACTTTGAACAATATTTGGGTAAATATTATCTACTATTTCATGTAGATTGTTGACAGAGATACGTAAATCATTTGTCATTTCAATTTCACCAATTACACCATCAGAGATTTTCGACAAAATATCTCTCTTCTCCTTCATCGATATTTGTTCTCAGTTATACCTTCTTCACTTGAGGCTGAAGAAATGATTAACATTTGAAGTTCTGATTTCATCTGCAGGAGTTTATTTTGGAAAATCTCCAGAAACTGTAACTAATCCATTTACCATTAACTACTTTACACTGTTTTAAAAGTTGACCTCATACAGGTGGTCTAAATACATTAAAGACTGGAAATTGTTGTTCTGCAATATTTAATGGCTGTTTCTTGTATACTGTTTAGTTCAGTGGAAGTCAACATGGTCCCTACGGCCCACTCATGGGCTTCCAGATTTCACAGTGGACAATAGATGGTAGGGGCTTCAAAAACATTTCCACTGGGTTTTCATAAAATTTTGACAAAGTATTTTGTGACTAATTACAACATTACAGAAAGGACAGGTGCTACTCACCTTATAGCAGAGATGCTGAGTCGCAGATAGGCACAACAGATTAAAACAAAGCTTTCAGCAAAGAAGCCATCAGAATTACATGCGCACGCACGGGCGTACACACACACACACACACACACACACACACACACACACACAGAGAGAGAGAGAGAGAGAGAGAGAGAGAGAGAGAGAGAGTTGGATCTGATTATAATTGAGGGAATAAATTCTCTTTCTCATCCTACTGGATACTTCATCTGAACCAGCAGAGTAGAAAATAATAGTATTGTCGATGCTATTGCTTGGACAATAAAATATTTAATTGTTTAATTGATGATTCATTTACCATTATGTTTTTATTTCTTGTTAGAAGTGGAATAAATGGGTGTTTATGTGAGTAGTGTGTGTGTGTGGGGGGGGGGGGGGGGGGGCAGGGGGGATGTTTAATTCTGATTAATGTCTGTTTGGGCAAAAGCTATGTTTGACAGTCTTTTTGTTGTGCCCATTTGCAACTCAGCATCTCTGCTATATCAAGGTGTATAAGTGGACAAGGGGAAAAAATCCTTGAGCTTTCCCAGATTTCCTGATTAAAAATACACTTTTTCCATTGTAAGTGACAGTGAAACTTCTCAATCCTTTGAATGGGAAAGGTTTTATACACAGGTGCAGAACGTCCCACCACTTTTGGAAACACAACCCAGTATTAAAAAAAAAAAAAAAAAAAAAAAAAATTTTGGGAAGATCTTTGACATGCAGCAACATGCACACTGCATTTTACAAATGTATAAACACACAGTCCACCAAACACAGCGCATTAGTTTCTGAAGCATAGAAATCGAGATAGCAATGCTTTTTTGTTAGCCAATGAGAGCTGATATTCAGAGTGTAGTATGTGTGATGTAGTCGGCCCTTAGCAACATCGCTGTTAAGTAACAGTTAACAGTTTACATTAGTATACACAGAGTCCAGCTACAAGAAAAGCTAAGCTTTCACATATAATATTGATCTTTTTCTTGCATGTGTTAACCTTGGAAATATATCAAATATAAATGTGCCAGTAAAATTTTAAATAATGATATGAGCGTCTGGTCTCATGGGTTCAAAATTTTGCTAACTGGCTGCTCCTCAAAGTATTAAGTTCTGAATGAGAGTCAAATGCTCTGTGATGTAAGAAATTCATCACACACGTAATGTACTTCGACTTGTGTAAAAGTTAATTTACTTTGAAAGTACCGTTTCTCAAACCACCATTCACAATATTTTCCCAAGACATGTTAGAAATGTAAACAGTTGTGAAGTCATGGTCACCGAAAGCAGTTTGTCATTACGAAGTATTGCATAATCTTCCTCCTAAACCCTTTGACACATTTTGCTGTAGGTAGAAGTTTGTTTGCTCACTGTGTTTTGTTGCTGTAAAGGAGCATTTTCTTTGCAACCGAAGTTTTATTTTGATGTTTTTCTCTCGTTTATGTTTTATTGCTGCATATTGTTTTGCAGTAGCAGGCTAAAATAAAATTCTTTGTTAGATTATCAGTTCTTACAAATAAAAATTTAATTGAAAACTAAAACAATGAAAAATTTCAGAGTTTTTCCCATATGTACTGGGTCATATACACCCTGATGGTGAGTAATAACTATCCTTTTCATAATATTGTCATTATTCCATTCTGGACTTTCCATTGTTTGGTAACATTATTAATATTATTACTACTGTCTTTCCTTTCTCAGACATTACGTCTGGTTAAAAATAGAAAGTGACGCGGACCTTGATCAAGCGTGACTTCCTTTTAACTGGACGGTATATGTTACATTGCATTTAGGAACTTTCGGGTAATTGAACATGTATCAATAATTACAGATTTCTGTAGTTGTATATGTAAGTTTGGATGTAGCTGTATTGCGTTGATGTACTGGTGGATATTGTGTGATATGACTCCTGTAGTTGATAGTATAATTGGTATAATGTCAACTTTATCCTGATGCCACATGTCCTTGACTTCCTCAGCCAGTTGGATGTATTTTTCAATTTTTTCTCCTGTATATTTGTTGTATTGGGTATGGATATTTCGATTAGTTGTGTTAATTTCTTCTTTCTATTCATGAGTATGATGTCAGGTTTGTTATGTGGTGTATTCATCATTCTCCAGTACATTTTGTGGTGCATACTTGTATGTGGGAACGTGTTGTTTTATTAGTTTATGATGTATGGCAACTTGTTGATGTATTATTTTTGCTACATTATCATGTCTTCTGGGGTATTCTGTATTTGGTAGTATTGTACATCCGCTTGTGATGTGATCTACTGTTTCTATTTGTTGTTTGCAAAGTCTGCATTTATCTGTTGTGGTATTGGGATCTTTAATAATATGCTTGCTGTAATATCTGGTGTTTATTGTTTGATCCTGTATTGCAATCATGAATCCTTCCGTCTCACTGTATATATTGCCTCTTCTTAGCCATGTGTTGGATGCGTCTTGATCGATGTGTGGCTGTATTAGATGATACGGGTGCTTGCCATGTAGTGTTTTCTTTTTCCAATTTACTTTCTTCGTATCTGTTGATGTTATGTGATCTAAAGGGTTGTAGAAGCAGTTATGAAATTGCAGTGGTGTAGCCGATGTATTTATATGAGTGATTGCTTTGTGTATTTTGCTAGTTTCTGCTCGTTCTAGAAAGAATTTTCTTAAATTGTCTACCTGTCCATAATGTAGGTTTTTTATGTCGTTAAATCTCCTTCCTCCTTCCTTTCTGCTTAATGTGAATCTTTCTGTTTTGTGTAAGTGTATTGAGTGCTTCTAGGTCTGTGTTACTCCATTTCACTACTCCAAATGAGTAGGTCAATATTGGTATAGCATACGTATTTATAGCTTTTGTCTTGTTTCTTGCTGTCAATTCTGTTTTCAGTATTTTTGTTAGTCTTTGTCTATATTTTTCTTTTAGTTCTTCTTTAATATTTGTATTATCTATTACTATTTTTTATCTGTATCCTAGATATTTATAGGCATCTGTTTTTTCCATCGCTTCTATGCAGTCGCTGTGGTTATCCAATATGTAATCTTCTTGTTTAGTGTGTTTTCCTTTGACTATGCTATTTTTCTTACATTTGTCTGTTCCAAAAGCCACATTTATATCATTGCTGAATACTTCTGTTATCTTTAGTAATTGGCTGAGTTGTTGATTTGTTGCTGCCAGTAGTTTTAGATCACCCATGTATAGCAAATGTGTGATTTTGTGTGGGTATGTTCCAGTAATATTGTATCCATAATTTGTATTATTTAGTATGTTGGATAGTGGGTTCAGAGCAAGGCAGAACCAGAAAGGGCGTAATGAGTCTCCTTGGTATACTCCACACTTAATCTGTATTGGCCTGTGATGTGATATTATTTGAATTTGTTTGGATATTAAGTGTGGTTTTCCAATTTTTCATTCCTATGTTTAGGAACTGTATCAATTTAGGATCTACTTTGTATATTTCCAATATTTGTAGTAACCATGAGTGGGGTACACTATCAAAAGCTTTTTGGTAATCAATCTATGCGTAGTGTAGCGACCTTTATTTAGTTTTACCTTGATATGTCACCTCTGCATCTATTATCAGTTGCTCTTTACATCCTTGTGCTCCTTTGCAACAGCCTTTTTGTTCTTCATTTATAATTTTGTTCTGTGTTGTATGTGTCATTAATTTCTGTGTAATGACTGAAGTGAATATTTTGTATATTGTTGGTAGGCATGTTATGGGGCGATATTTAGCTGGGTTTGCTGTGTCTGCTTGATATTTAGGTTTCAGATAAGTTATTCCATGTGTAAGTGTATCAGGGAATGTGTATGGGTCTGCAATGTAACTGTTAGTTAGATGTGAATGTGTTGAGGTGAATTTCTTTAGCCAGAAATTTGCTATTTTATCTTTTCCAGGGGCTTTCCAATTGTGAGTAGAATTAATTGCTTGGGTGACTTCATGTTGCAAAATTATCACTTCAGGCATTTGTGGTATCATCTTGTATGTATCTGTTTCTGCTTGTATCCACCGTGCATGCCTGTTATGTTGTACCGGGTTTGACCATATGTTGCTCCAGAAGTGTTCCATGTCTGTTATGTTTGGTGGATTGTTTATTTTAATGTGTGTGTTATCTATTGTCTGGTAAAATTTCTTTTGGTTTGTGTTGAATGTTTGGTTTTGTTTCCTTCTATTTTCGCTTTTTTTTGTATCTTCTAAGTCATTTGGCCAATGCTTGTAATTTCTGCTTCTTTTCATCTAATTGCTCTGTCGCTTCTTGTTGTGAGATTTTACCTAACCTTTTTCGTTTTTTTGTCTGATATTTCATTTCTTATAAATTGTGTTAGCTGTCCGATGTCTTTTCTCAGTTTTCTTTTCTGATCTGTAGCCTGTGTTGCCATGCTGGTTTTGTGGGTTTCTTCTGTGTGTTGGTTTGTTTTGATCTCTGCCTAGTGTGTATATTTAGTGTAGTGAGTGCTCCTATATAAACCAGTAGTTGTAACTCTTCCATAGTTGTATTTTCATTTATTTTGTTGTGTATGATTTTGTTGATAGTTGTTGTTGTTGTTGTTTCGACTTGTGGTTTATTTGGTGATCTATGCAAGAATGGTCTAATGTCTGTATTTGTGTCTTTTTTTTATTCTATATATGTCAGCTGAAATTTTTCTTCTATATCTAACATGTGTGTCACTTCGTGTTCTATTTGTGCTTGTTCTGGTGGCTGTCTTAAGATTTCGTTATCCTCTGATTGTTTTATTGATGTGTGTTGTTCTTTGTTTGTTTGCTCTGGGATGTTTGAGTCCATTAGTGTATTTTCTTCTTCTGATTGCACATTATTTTGTTCTAGTATTTGTTGTACTTGTTGTTTGATGTTTTCTAATTCTGACTGGGGTATCCTGTTATTTTTTATTATTACACGGATCTGATCAGCTAGTCTTTGTTCTGTTAAAAATTTTAATTCTGGGTATCTGGTAACAAATGTTGTGTATACTTGTGATCTGTATCTACTTGTGTTGGTTCCCAAGCTTGTTGCTTGGTAATAACAGAACATGAGGTGTCGGTTAACTTCATCTGACCATCTCATCATTATTATTATTATTATTTAACTTGCCTTAACTCTGCTCCATAAACTCTGTACAGTAAAGCTACTTCCCTACAGTATAAATCAGTATCACTGAGAAAGTATTGGTTGATTAGAAAATTTTATAACAGAGATATGAAAGTGGGTGGCAGGTAAGATAAAAAGAAAGGTTTAGTTCGTGTGTATCCCTCTGTGTAGTTCATTTTACAGTCTTGTTTCGCCAGCAGTTTCCTGTATGCCTGATTGCCGTGTGTGTCACTCTAGCGTCTTCTTGTTCAACTGTTACATTTTCTCTCATTGCGAAACTAAACATGCTTCTCACTCCTCATCTGTTTGATTTCTTCGCTGTTCCCCCCCCCCCCCCCCCCCCCCTCCCCACTGGCAATATCTGTTCCTCTATTACATTTCAACATCCTGCTACATTGTATTACATAAGCTAAAATACCACTTAATATACTGTTTATTAACTTAAACAATTCACTTAAATTTACTTCACTTTATCACTTTCACTTTTCCTTGATCCACTGTAATCGAATTCCTACAGTACAATGAAGCATGCATGTCACCATTACTTACATATACCCTTCTGAGCTGGAACATATTCCCACCACGCCAGGATAATGGAATAGCCAAGAACATTCTGGCCAGTTTTGATGACTACGGCACTATTTCAAGTACTTCACGAACTCCCATCAGAAATCCGTATCTTCTAACCCAACCCCTGCAGTTCCAAACTAAATCCTCCTCCATGGATGGAGAATGGAGGGCCTTTCTCACAGATGGGGAATAACATAACCCCCACTTGGCTGTGGGGGTGGGTTGCAGAGTTTTGGTGGTATACATGGACCAACCACACTTACAAAATTATATATAATGAAATGCACAACTACATAGAGCCGTGGATAATTCCATTTGTTATGAAAACATAAATTCTGTGCAGATCTATCTTCAGAATTATACTGATGTGCCTGTAATTTTGCTAATGGAAAGCAAATACCGCACTTCAAGATGAGGGGATGGACATCATGAGAGAATAATTCATCTCTATAACCATTCAAGATGGGGACAATGTTTGTCACAGAGCAAAGTACAACTAGAAGAGTAAAAGGTAATGCCACCGATTTTATTAACATGGTTTCACACCACTTACATTCATATGCGCGTGCGTAAGGGAACAGGAAACGAAAGTGTAAGCCTAAGAGTACTAAAAAAGAAATGTTACTGTGAAATAAAACCAAGATAAGAAGGTATGGGTATAATGTAAGATTTTGGGATTGCAGCCAGATTACATCAACTTTATAGTGTAGTATTTCGACTGACAACCACACCCACCTTTAGATACAGATAGGGCAAGAAATCAACTTAAAATGGCTGCAGTACCAAAATGTGATGGAATAATATGTTTCTCACAAGGTGATTATACTCCGATTAAAATCACTTTTTGATTGACATACTGCAGCAGTAGTGAACAGTGTTGCTGGCATGCAGCCAGCCTTGCTTCACAAGGAGCTGCATGTACCTACAAAACAGGCAACACAGCAGGCATGTGGCACTCAAGAAAAGCCACGTTTGGACAGTAGCTGACCTACCACTCGACACTGTGAAATGCCATAGAAATTTTAATCGCGTATAAGATCTTGCTGCACAAGCCTACCCATTCTTTGATGACACCCTTCCTGAGATCTAGTGAGAGAGGACGACACAATACTGGCTTACACAAAACCGACCACTAATGCACTGTGTATCTATGGATCTTTTCTGGGGCATGGCAGCTCATGGGTAATACCATGGCGCATCACACGTTATGTGGCCGCGACATTATAAACAAAATGACAGTTGGTATGGTTAGCGTATTTTGACTCAGACCATCAAATCCATGTTTGAGGGCACCATACTGCAGCAGGAAACAGTGTAAAATGAAATGAAGCTGAAGTGATACAGAAACTGCAATGACAGGTAATAACCACATGCTCACAGCCTGTATAGTGTGGCTTGTTGATGTGAAAGTTGTTGAAGGTACATAATAATGTAACATTTCTGTTGTAGACATCCCCCTTTGACCTCAAGGTAACAACTTCAGTTCAAAAGATAAAACCACGTCATCCAGACAGATAGGTGTTTAATAATGGATGATCCTGCTCACTCTTATCTGCTGACAATCTCACCAATATTAATACTGATACTAAACAGACATCAGATGTGGTGACATTGGAAGCATGTCCTGGTACCCCCTAATGTAAATGGACATCAAAGTGGAAGAATATAAGTCCAAATGGAAAAAAGTGGACACAAAATATACAAAGAGAAAATTAGCCAAAAGGAATAAGTCAATTGCTAAAGGCTATCTTGTACCAAACTATGTCCCTAAGCTTGGTTGATGCTCTAGTAAAAATGAATGTTATTGTAAATTAACACTTCAGCTACAACAACTGGATCATAATTAAATTTACTAGACATAATGATACAAATGATTCACTTGATCTCACAATCAAGATGAGTAAAGAACACAGTTCAACGTGAAGAGTGCGTTGAAACACCTTTTGCTGCAATACATGCCGCAACACGATCCAGCATCAAGTTGGTTAGATGTCTGATGTCGTCCTGGGGCAGACTGGTACACAGATCTTGAACAACCACATTGAAATCATGTACAGAGTGACATGGCGGTATCTGGCATTTCAGCTGGTCGCGCACATGCTCTATAGGGCACAAGTCCAGGGTACAGGCTGGCCATGGAAGAGCCAGAACATGATGTAGGAAGTCTTGAGCAACACTTGAGCTGCATGTGGAAAAGCATTATCTAGGTGGAAAAGTGTCCCTGGTAGGCCATGTAGGAAAGGTTGAAGAACAACTTAGGCTAAGGCCCCCCCCCCCCCCCCCCTCGACAATGGGCCATGTGGATAATGTGGCAAGTGACAGCACGGTTGGAACTGTATTGTTCACCAGGCTGCCTCCACATCTGTAAGTGGTTGTCATCTGTCCCCAAAACAAATCAGGATTCATCACTAAACACCATGTTTTGCCAGTCTGTTGATTCCACTTCGTTCTAGCTTGACACCACAGCAGACGGGAGTTGCCAATGTATTGATGTTAACGGCAGTACGCTACAAGGGCATGTAGATTGCAAATTTAGATCCACAAGGTGACTGGGAATCATTTGTGGAATAACTAGCAATCATTTGTGGAATAACTACATGCACATGTGCATCTGCTTGTATCCTGCAGCGAGTCACTAGGATCCCTGATCACCTGCAGACGATCTTTTGATCATCTTATGTCTTCGTCTTCCTGGTAGTGCCTATCTATTGCGTCCACTGCTCCCAACATCATTTGACAGAAGCCTCCAATCGACCTGATGATCCACATGGCATGTTGACCAGGCTGCGATTTCCATGCTGATGATTAGACCCTCTCAAACTGGCTTAACTGTGACAAATGTTGTCTAACATGTCCACCCGGTATTCTCGCATGCTAACATACCCCTTGAGTAGGGATGTTTATATGCCATTTTAATAGGGTTCCCCTGCCCAATATCAGTGTCACTGCAGGGTCTGTGGTCATGCGCATTGACACCAAACTTCAATCATTTGCATGTTGGATTTCACTGTTCTTATCTGCAAAGTTTTGCTTGTGTACTTTCATTCCTCCGTGTGCGCTGTTTTCAATGTTTCCGAGTGTATACTTGCTCATTCAGACTTCCTACGAAAAGAAATCAATCATAAGAGCCGAGTCCGTGTATGTTCATACCTGGCATTTGATCAGGACTTCATGCTAACATTTGTGGACGGAGATACAATGCATTCCAATGAATACAAGCATTACAAACCCAAGTTAGACTCTGCTAGTGGCCTAATGTAAATGTTTTACATCTTATTGACAGTTTCACCAAAACTGTAGTGGGGCCTAACCAATGACAAATTGTTTGGTATCCCAGTTTTGCTTTGTTACATATACAGGATGGTCAGGAATAGTCTGGAAAGCTTGTAAGGGTATGCTGCACTGAGAAATTATTGTTAAGAATGACACTAATTGTTTCTGGTGAGCTGCTTGAATCTGTACACAACAACAACATAAACAACTTGATTGCCTAACATCATTGCTAATAACTCTGAAATGGCCTACCTTGTAACACCCTTACAAGCTTTATGGACTGTTTCTGACCATCCTGGACACAGTTATTTCATGTACAAAATATTATGTATACATAAGTCACGTCAATGCACAGCGAAAATGGAACTATAGAATAATTGACAATGCCAAGAACTATCTAGCATTATTTCCTCATAACACCTTGGTTGGGGTTAAGCCACTCCTGCACTGAGCCTCGTATAGATCATCCTCTTCAGTTCCAGCTCAATAATTTATGAGCAGATCAGGCAGTCCCACCTTAATATCTGTTTCCAACACAGTAACTTTGGAGGTGAGAATGAATCTCATTCACATTGAATAGTAATGGCTGGAAAAAGTCTGTGTTGTAAGACTTTTCTTTCAATGTGTGTATAAGGAAAATGTATTTAAAAAAATAAAATTCAACTTGTGATTTTCCATGGTATTGATTCATTGGAAGTTACGTGTTTGATCATTAAAATGCCTCCTATCTTTCAAGACATAGTACGGAGGAGCGCATATCTGAAGGGCTCTGCCTCTATTACTGAAGCTCCGAATAGAATGCAGAGAGTATTGATTTGAAATACCACAATCTACATAATGAGAGCTGTTTCACACAACTGAAGACCTTTGTATGACACAGTTACGCTAAATATTTAAATTTCTGCTCAATGAGGCAGGAATTTTTCACCAGCTGAAATGTCTCCAAAATGGCTGTGTGTAGCACATTGGCAACGTGGAGTCTGCCCATAGTGTAACAATCTAAATTTTATACAAAAAAAAATTTTCATACATTTGAATAATAGTATTGTATGTGCAACCCTAATGGTAGGTTATTAGAATTATAAGTTAATTACTTTCGTTATAGTTTTCAATTATATCTATGAAGAATAAAAATTTAAAACACACTTTCTTTTAAAGTAAACAAGTTTTATATACACATATATGCAACAAAATACAAATACGACTCATGTGAGGCACCAAACTATGAATAACTTCATTCCTCTAATTCCTCTTTGTGGGACTTGGCAGCAATGCGCTTCTGTCGTTGCAGCAGTCTCCTCTCTCGTTCATACTCTTTCATGCGAAGAACATAGCTAAAAGGCAAAACAATGAATACTGTAATACTCATAACATGCAATAAATAATTTTTTTCTATGAAAGTTATTTCAGCAGCTGCATTAACACTAATAAATCTTTATAAAGGAAGAATTAATGGAACTGCGCAATTTGCAGTCAAAACTAAATTATACAGATTAGAAACAAGTCATTGTCACAATAACTTCCCAAATTTATAAACTTCTGACTTATAGTAAAAGAGCATCTCATTCTTTCAGCCACATTAAGCATCATGCCAGGAATGCGACAAATATATCGGGCTCCATGCAATGTGAATTTTACACTCTTATCCACTTACATTATTGAAATACTGTGCTGTATCTGACTTAGGAGTATAAAATCTCTTCATTCATCACAGATTTAAAAGATAATGTTTTAAGAAAGAATCTACTATCTAAGGTAATAATGAAACCACCATTGTGGTTGAATCATAAGAAACTGTCTACGGAATATAGCACTTTTACGCTGATTATAACAATATTTATGTTTTAGCACTGAACAGTATGGTTTTCAGTAACCACATTGCCAGATGAATTGTAAATAAAGTGTTATATACAAATTCATAAATACACAAATCATTTCTTGAAAACTGCTTGTCCCTGGGCATTACTCCAAAGGCCTAACATTGAAATATGAGATAATTGTGGTTGAAACTATTATAGTCATTAAAACAGCACTAAGCTGTACATAAAATCAGTACCCTGAACACTTCCCTTATCATAAAAAATCTCCAATACATATCTTCAACATTTTGGCAACCAAGCCCAAGTGTAATTCTGGCCACAACACTGCCTTCAAATGACTGCACTCTAGTATAGCTCAGGCTGAAATGTTTCATGGTGCACAAGCCACTTTTGCCTCTTTTCTGTATTTCTGTTGCAAGTATGTCACATCTGTTGAGTAAGAAATTTTGGAAACTAGATGAAGGACTGGGTTGGAATGAGAAATATCAGAGCAGGAACAGTCTGAAGAAATTGGTGGACTCTTCCAGAAAGGCACAACACTGGCTGAAGAATCGTTCCTATGACTATCGGCAACAGACAGAACTACCGCTTCCTGTTAAATTTCTGCTACTGAGATGAAACAGCATCCAATACAGGACAGCAAAACTTTTTCAAAGAAGACGCAACAATCTACTGGCAAAGCATGCAGGAAAGAAACATGCTGGTACTGCTCTGATAGTGATACACTTCTCTGCCTGCCAGAATATTTCAGGCATTTACATACAAAAGCCAATTATTTGTGAAATTGCTCAAAAATTCACCTCATATTTACTTTCTTTCAAGGATAGTTATTTTCTAGCATTGAAATCTCAAACACAAGACATTCCAGTAACATTTCAAATAATGACATAAATGGTTGGTTTTCTGGGCACAAAATTTTTAGAAGCATTACAGGAAGATGATCATTTATGAAAAAGATTTCTGTGTGTCTGGATGATGATTAAACAAAAAATAGGCAATCAGTTATTCTCAACATTAAAGTGTCAATCCTAACAGTTTTGCCATAGTTCTAGCTTATTTTATGACCCCTGTTTAGTTGTCACCTAATAGGGCACAGTTATATTTCAATTTACAAATGTTGTATTATCAGAACATACAATATTTTCAATAACATTGCAGCCTTCTATAATATGTACAATGGCAATATTACAAAGTGGTGCACTGAAATTAATTCAGCCCTGAACAGTTACTGGAAGGAGGAACACCATACATGAACATTACCTTTTACTAACTGTAACTTCTTTCATCTCCCTTTCGGCTGTTCCATATTCCATGTGCACATGACCTTCCACCTCTATGCCAGTTTCCAGTCCACAAGACAATGGCATGTTGATCAGTTCTATCCCATGTAGGCCTTACTGGCTGCCATCAATGTGCTCATTTTCGTGGATTATGAGACACACTTGTACCTACCAGAAAAGAATTGGGATAATATGGGAAGCAACAGTCAAACTCTTTCAGTGATGGTCAGGTGATGATATGCTAACTACATGTCCAGCATCCACAGGTTCAGCTACAAATGAACACGACTTCCTCTACAAATCAGATGCTAATGTTATTATATTGTTACTTCCACAACATTCAATTTTGATGTTATTTATCCCGTATCAAATTCTTACTTGGGTAGGCAAATGGTAGACCCAGTCATAGTGGAAACAACTTTGTTACATGTAGGGTTGCCATCTTTACAACAACGAAACAAGGGACATTCCACCAAAATATGGAACTGCTCGGAAATGCGAAAGAACTGTCAAAAATACTGACATGTCAGAATTAGCTGCTTTCAAGATTGCAAAGTCATTTTTCACCACATTATAGATTTCTTTACAATACATATTATTATTAATGCTAATTAGAAGCTCGTTCTTCATAAGAGAAGTTGAACATCTGTTTCTTGTATTTGCCCATTTATTCGCCATGGAGAAAATACATGTTTAACAAATGCATTGCAACCTGTAACACTCAAAATGAAGAACATTAATTTCCTGAATTGTTTTAGGTTAGCTGCACCATGTTCCTTCATAATAACATGGTCATTTTTCTACTAAACTATTTTCCCATCCATAAATATCATGTAGATCATCTTACAGATGCAAAACTCTTCATATTATTCCATACCAAGGTCATTTGTCAGATGAAGCTGCCCCCCCCCCCCCCTCCCTCCCTCCAGGTTCTTAACTTGTGGGCCTTTGGCAACATTATTTTCAGAAAAATCATAAGCATGTGAGAGGTACTGAACAGCTTTAGCATAGAACGGCAAGAAACTTTTTTCAATTTTATTTCTGCAAGACTCTAAGAAATGTTTCAAATTATTTCTAACTGAAAATCCAAAAAAATTATCTGCTCTTCTGTGTTCTAATTTTAGCTTTAATAACGACATGCGCTTATAGGCTTGTACAACAGAGACAATATCTCTTTCAAAGATACTGACATTCTACACAAATTTTTGTAACACTGAAGAACAAAACACACACACACACACACACACACACACACTTCGTACCGTTTTCAGGATCAAAATACAAGTGACTTGCAATGACTTAATAACAGGCCATTTATGAAGCAGTCAATCTGCTGCAGCATCCAAAGAAAGTCAGTGAGCTGGTACAGGCCTTAATCTCTCTCCATTCAATACCCGCCCTTCCAACTTTTCTCTTAGCACATACAGAGAAATGGTCATACACTTTCATGACAAGAGATTCCACATCAACATTCAGGCAGTAATTGTCATATATCATTGTATTGTGCCCAATTTCTGCACACAACTGGATGAAAATTTTTTTCCATTTGTAAATTCAAGTAGCTTAAAGACATTTATGACAACCATTAGTTACATTACTACTATCAGCAAAATACAAAGGTATCTTGTACATGCTTAAACTGCTCTGATTAATTATATTATTGACATCTTCATGAAAAGAATTAGCAGATCCATTTGCACTGTTGTAAAAGTCTAGCAATTTGTTTTCCATCCCATTTTCTACTGGGAAACATCTTAAACACAATGGAAGCATTTACAATTACCTTTGTTAATGGAATACTTGCAATCAAAAAGTACAGGTCTTCATAACTGAGTACTTTCACTATGGATATCTCCAATACATCTGGGGGCTAGCACATTCATACTCTGGCTTTCTGCGTTGGTTCTGCCACATGAAATTCACTTTGCAATTTTTGAATAATCAAATATATCAGCCATTAACGTATTGTTACAATCTGTGCTTTAAAAACTCTGATTATATTGGACTATGTGGAACACAAGGACTAATTGGGCGGAAGAAATAAAATTACTTTCAGGGGATTTAGTTTGTGGAGGCACGTTAAGTTTGTGTCCTCCACTCCTAGCATGCTGTTTCAAGTCTGATTTACCTCCATGAGAGGCAGATGTAATTCTGTTGCTTACCAAGCATATTGCTTTGAACTTCTGCCATGCACAGACTTTACCTAATACGTCTCCTAAGATATCTCATAACAAGTCATTTGTTTGCACTTTTTCATTTTTGGCAAAACTGAAACCAACTACATTTTCGTCAAAATCACACATTTTAAACAATATCAACAGCTGTTTGACCTCAAACACTGTAAGTGAGGCAATTTTCTTTTGTTCCGTGAATTTAGATATTCGACTATTGGTTACTATAGTATTAAAGAGAATGCTGTGATTTGCTGGCTGACAGTACCACAAACTTAAATGTTATCTTTTATACAAATTTTGAGTTCATCTAATTTTACAGGACAAAACAAACAAAAATGAGATAAACTTGTGTCTTAAAATAGGGGACATACCATAAAAAAATGAGATAGTTGGCAACTCTAGTCATATGACTAGGCATGGTCACATTGCAAATAAACTAATGTCTTGCTTCCTGTTAACAAATTAAATTCATTGGTAATGAGAAGCAGTACAATCCTGAAGGAAAACTTAACAGTGTGCAAACAAAATTTGAAAGCTGAGCCAATGGTGTGCAAATGATGGCAGGAGGGACATACTGCTGAGTCTGTCATTGGCTGCAACTCAATTTAGAGTATGCTAAACTTCTTCCTGCACAGAATGAGCATTTCAACCCAACTTGTGAATGTATTTCTGATGAATGTTTGGAGGTGGATGGGTTGTAATTGATGGAGCTTTCTTGCCTGTCACTTGGCCTCTTGATGTCTGTGGCAGTCTTCTTCAAACAAGTTGACAGACAGCACATTCTTCCCACATTTGTATTTTTATAAAAGTCATCTTCATGGTGTATTTTAGCTGGTCTTTCAGGCACTTAAGAGGTGCTCCACGAGGTCTACTGCCACAGATTGATTCCCAATAAAGGATTTGGCACGGAAGCCTTGTATCATTCATGTGATGAATTTGGCCCAACCATCTATCAGCAATGATGGTTCCCAATGCTGTTTAGATACACTTTCTCGAGAACCACAGTGTTGGTCACATGGTCTTCCCACTTAATATTCCAGATGTGTGTAATTTTTTTGCTGGTGGAAGCACTGAAGTGTTTGGATATCATGGCCATAATGACCATGTTTTACAGCCATACGGGATCCGAATTTGGTATGCAGTTTTAGCTGTTTATTCATGAATACTGTGCATTAACCATCTGAATTCTGCATTGGCAGCCCAAATTCACTTAGCAACACCCTGTTCGCAAGTACACCATTTAGACAGGAAGCTTCCAAGATATGAAAAATTGTCAACTTGCTCCAGTGCTGTGCCCAAGATAGAGATACTGAACTCAGGGAGAGTTAATCCGGGGGCAGGTTATGTATCTTCATTGTGTGGGTAGAACTCCCAAAGAAAAAGCACCATGAGGTACAAAATAAACATGATGCTGACCAGATGCATAAACATGTTATCACACAAAAGCTGCTGCTGTATAATGAACAAGACAAGGAAATATCAACTTTGGGAAAACTTCACAGATTATGTTTACTCAGAAGTGGACAATCAATGTGAATGATGAATTTGGGAAAGTGCTTTTGTTTAATATCAGTGAGAATTGTGGGATACCAAACCAATTTGGCCTTTTTCTTCAATAATGGGCCTAAAAGCCATGTTGCAAGATATGCTAATTCCTCAATGTATTCAATAAGCAGAACAAACTGGCAATGCTTTCAGCACAACTCAAGATGAAATGAAGGCATTTTTTGGCATGAACCTAATAATGAGGTACCTTATATTTTACATACAGTTAGAACCTACTGCCAACTGAGCCCGATTTAGATGTTCCTTATCTAACTCAGATTATGACGACACTGATACGAAGACATTCAAAAGAACTTACATTTTTCCAACAATGAAGAGCAATCAATAAAGGATGATCCTTCATACAAAGTAAAAGCTGTAATTGATCATTTGAAAAAACCTTTCAGGAATTTCTTAGAGCAACTAGGGCTCAATCTGTTGATTAGCTTGTGTTCTGGTTAAAATGGCATATTATATGATAGTATATCAAACAGGGTTTCAAAATGTGGCAGAGGTGTCATCCAGACACAGGTCATCTATTTGATTTAAAAACTGGCAGAAATAACTCATGTCCTGAAATAGGTCTCGGTGAGTCAGTAGTTCTACAACTGGCAAAAGTCTATATCCAGACCAGGATGTGGAATTTACATAGATAATTTTTTAACTCTCCTGTTCTGCAGCATTACCTTCCTTTATAAGATATTAGATAATGAGGAACAGTACACACCAACTGCAAAAACATCCTTATGTCCTTCCCTCCAGACAAAGAAATGAAAATCAGTGATGCACACAGTCTTATTAGCAACACACTGACAATCCTCAACTGGATGGATACCAAACCAATTTATCTACTGACTAGTTTTATTACCCCCATACCAAATACAACTGTGAAGGGGTGTGAGTTTGGTTCTGAGAAGATCAGTGTTCAGTGTCCCTTTGTGGTGAAGTACAACAAGTTGATGGGAGGGGTGTACCTCATGGATCAGAAGAAAGTGACTCATGAGATTGACAGGAAGGCAAAAATTAAGTATTACCTGAGAATTTTCTTTGACCTTCTTGACATTGGTGTGAACAATACATATATAATATATACAACATTGACAGCAGAAACAGGACAAACCAACATCATCATCTCTAGAGTTCAGATGATATATTCCAAGAGGTCTAATCAGCAACTACTCAAGTCAATAAAGGAATTTATCATTAGCCATAAAGACCTAAAGAAGATTAGAAATGTGTTGTAATTCAAAGAGTTTAGAGTACTGAACGATAAAATCGAAGGTGAGAATATGTGTTCATTGTGCTTCAAAGCTTATTAAAAAGCACACTTAGAATATCTGTGGCAGTGTGGTGTTAATATATGTGTTAATTAAAGCAGAAACTGTTTTGCGGAATTTCACATCAAACAGGCAACAGATACATAGCCTTTGTACTTCTTTGATATATAATATGTCTTTTTTTCCATAACTGTCCTTTAAAGTACACAGTGACAAACATATCCCAGATTTTTTCCAGAAGTACAAACAAAAATATTTGAAATAATAACATTTTGTTTATAAACCTTCCAATTAACATGGGGGTGGATGACTAAGTATTTAGCCCTTTGATTTTCTTATGTACCTGAAAGGGTTATGTGGCCATTGGTTTATTTAGCTCAAATATTGATTCACGCATATTATACTGTGAATTAATGCTGACAACATGAATAGACCCTAATAACTATGATCAAACTAAAATGCTGGTCAGAGTTCAATTATTGTGCTATCTGAGGCAGCCAAACTGAAATACTGGTCAATGTTTAATTGTTGTGCCATGTGGGGCACTGACATAAAGGCATGTGACCTGTAAGATTACATGAGCATAGCATGTACTTACATTAAACTTTAGCTTGTAATGGTGTATTCGTATTCTACCTACGCCACCTTAAATTATCTACACTTTTCAAAAGTTTTGTCATATTTCTGTAGTTATAATTTTCTTTGATTTATGGAAACTAATATGGATGTCTTCCCTAGAAGGACCTCAAGCCTAGATAAAAAAGCAACTGGAATGTGTGTGTCAGTCACTATATAATCCACATGTGTGCATAGCAATCAAGAGCCTACAGAGTTTTTGAATGTGTGAGTTTGTGTATAAAGTTGAATTAAAAATATCTATGTAATTATATCAGCTGTCAATTTTTGACAACAGTTTAATTGGATAGATACAAAATCTAATCACCAAGTGGCGGCAGAACACACACATAAAAGAAGGTTGAAATTAGGCAAGCTTATGGAGCCATGGCTCCTCCATCAGGCAGTAGGGTTGAAGTGGAAAGAAGAGGATGAAGGAAATGGACTGAAGAGGTCTAGGAAAAGGGGTAGATTTTGGGGGACTGCAGGTCAGGGGAGACTTACTGCACTGGATGAGAAAGAAAGAATTTCCTTCTAATCCAGTACAGTAAGTCTCCCGACTTGCAGTTCTGGGTGACTTTCCTGAAATCTACCCCTTTTCCTAGATGTCTCCAGTCCTTTTCCTCCACCCCTTTTCCTTCCACTTCAACCCTTCTACCTGAAGAAGGAACCACTGGCTTCAAAAGCTTGCCTACTTAGAACCTTCGTTTATGTGTGTGTTCTGCCACTGCTTGGTGAGTAGACTTTTTATCTATCCAATTTAATTATTACATTAGCTGTGTACTATGATAATGGCTAAAGTAGGCTATTATTCATTGCCTTGTTGAAACAGCACCCAAAGAGAAACAGGAATCAAGACAAAAATTAGTGCAGGCATATATATGAGTATGAGAAAGCACACCAGGAATCAGTTTTCACTGGCAGCATGGTAACCTTCTTTCCGATTTATATGGGAACTAAATTCCAAAAGTAGCCAATACAAAATGTGGGAAAATCTCACAATTCAACACTCCTTACCCAGCCAAATATTAAAACACGATGAGAAGCGAAACACTGTAACAGTTATGCCTACACATCCAATTAAGTTCAAAAGGAGTTGTTGAAACAGTGTACTCTAGTATTACCTGATGTTTACTTTTTTCCATATTTTTCGTTATAAGACAGCTACTGCCAGTTCCAAACAGTTGCAGTGCTTATGTGACATAACTGATGAGTATTTTGGAAAATGTTAAGTATATTTTATATCAGCTAAGTGTAGATGCTACTTAAATTGTGCCACACAAATGGTCAAAGACTGAAATAATTTTAAACAGAAATCACTGAATCAACTTAACTGGCCAACTATTACTGTTCCATTGTAGAAAACAAGCAGGCATTGTGCAACTTCATGACAGAAAAATGACAACGTTAGTTCAAATAACAGACGAAGAAGGCAAGGTGACATCTCCATATGTAGAGCAGATAGTAGCGCCACTGGTTGAAGTGTAACAGCTGTACAATAGTCTCTCTGTTGCCTTCATGCAGTTGTTTGGAATACAGCTCTATCAAGGTAAAATCATTGGCATTACAAGAAACAAAACCTGGCCGTTCCCATAGCAGTGAAAAATGCTGTTTCATCCACAGAGGTGCCAAAGAATCTAATTTGTATAATGACAACAACAAAATAATAAAAGCACATATGGAGAGAACTATATCTTTAATTGCCCATGGAGAAATGGAACCGATGTCATGTGAAATTAATGCAACCTAACAATTTCCCAACAGTACTTTGAGAGGAATTTACCAGAACACACACACGAACACCAGTCGGATGCCCAAGAAAGAGATGGTAGGAACAAATTAAAGAAGACTTTGAAAGGAAACTAAAGACATGGGATGTTGTGAGGAATGATTTCAGCTAAAACACAAATAGATGCCCGCAAGAGTGCACAACTTTTACTGAGCTGTGAAACTGTCACAGTTTCTGTAAGGGATTTGTAGCACTGCTTGTTCAGTGATCTGGCACTGGGCGAGTAAAATCCTGTCGACTGCCACCAAAGAAACAAATACGTTATAGTCACAAGTAACATCCAGACTGCACAGATCTCTTCTGTGCTTAACAGGTTACACAATGAAACTGAGGCTGGCTATTACAGTAACAAAGCACTAACAGTATTCATTTGTTTTAAATTACTGTAAACACACTGGAATGAAACCTTAACAATTCTCTAATGACTATCCTAATTGGAAGGTGAATGACAAACACTTGCCTTTTTGATGGCAGGAGAATCCTTTTATAAATTTAACAGTGAGGAGCACATTATTTGTTTAAATGGCATGACTGTAACAGTATTTTAAGTATCACCTATTGCTAATATGACAACTTAGGCATTCACAAATGGGAAAAGTAGATCAAAAATTTTTGCTTTTTACATGAAGTGTTAAAAGAAAACATGTTGACTAGAGGCACTGCTGTTAATATTGATATAAATTATTTGCGGCAAAGGTAAGAAACTTAAGAACGGTAAATATGTTCTGGACTTGTTAAATACTTACTCCTCAAACTCACAGGTCATGTACGCATGCTTTTCATGTGCACATTTGTAAGCCCATGGCCAAACATCTGCTCTGCAAGCCTGGTACTTGATTAATAGATGAGCACAGTAATCACGATTTTCTGGTGGAATCTTGGCCGATATCATCTCTTCTTCAGTGGCGAGCATCACTAAAACAATATTAAGGAACAACATTAAATATGACAATGTTGGGTCTATCAAACAAGAGTGCTACTGGTTGTTGGCTTTGACTTGTGGCAATAATGATGCGTGTGATGTCACATGCACACAACGAGATATGAAAAGACACTGACAACATTATTCTTTTATAAATTTTTTTTCCAAATGTGAAGCATAATTCAAGATAGTTTTGTTGCATGTTGGCAAAGTCAATGAATGGTAGGCTATGTCATAATTTTTGTTACAGTGCATATTCTACATGTACTGTATTTTGGAAAGCGGTTCATTATTACCAATTTCATGACAAGGGCCAAAACTAACTAGTGCTACCCGTAGATTCAACACCTGCTTTAGTTAAATAGTAGCTTCCATATAACTCACTGTATTTCATTAAGCTGTCTCTTCACATAGGGTCTCTAAAGAAAATTACAATATGTGACTAAAAGTTTCCTACAGGTCTTGATTAGCCAAAGGTCTTGCACCCCAACATAAAAACTGTTATTTTAACTGTTCAGTACTTGAAACACTTGGGAGGGAACTTAACCACATCCACTTAAATCAGTGTAAATTAACTAAATAAACTATATACCATTGTAATGATAACCACTATGTTTTGCATTTGCCTTTTAACTTAATTTGTGCCTGCTGAGCACTCGTAATACACGGTTTCTACACAGTTAACTAAGGAGAAACCCACAACCACTAGAAGTGGCACTTAGTATCACTCTAGAAATTTGATTGTGTTTCATAAGAGCAGTGCCTCTTTCTTAACATAGGAGAGTCATTAGAAGTTATTGAAGACTAATTATTTCTAACACCAAGGGCACTCACACCTATGAGCTATGGGGGCCACCCAGCTCATGGGGAAAAGAAAAAAAAGTGTAAACAAGTGTTTTTGTTTCAACAAATCTATCTAAAAGTCTACATTACATAGGTTTTTAACATTTTATGACTTAACAAGTCACCATTCATCTTAAAAAAAAAAAATATTAAAAATAAAACATACACCCAGGCCTGGCCCCCTCCCACATAATCTAACGGATGGGTGCACTTGTCTAATACTAAATTTGTTAATGTCATAGTTAAAACTGCGAAAGGTCAGTGACAAATTTCAACCAGGAGCAAAAGTTTCATATGACTCAAGTAGAGTATTACAATGCTTATAATGTGAAATCTCACACAGGACTCTGTTTGTTACAATTAGAACTTCTGAAAATAGCGCTTATTGCTACACTTTTAGGGTGAAAACCTTGACTACCTTTGCCTTCGTGTTTTGGAGTAACATTGAAATAAGTAATTGTTTTACGGTCAACATATTTGGCTTAAAACCATATATAATTTTATACCAAAATTAGAGAGCCCGTACCTCCCTTTGCACAGCCACAAACAGGAGTACCTGGATTTCCCACTACTTACGACTAAACTGCAACTTAATATACCCATCGCAGAATGAGATTAGACAGCTACACAATTAACTAGCGTTCAATGCCAAACGAAAATAATCTCCATTCATTTTTTATTCTATTTGAAACAACCCATCATCAGTTGTCATCACTGTTGTTAAAATTACTACAATTCAATGGGAGCTTGGGCGATACGTTATTACCTCTCTGTTTTCTCCCATTAGGGAAACCAAGCAACGGATCAAATGAAGGCTCTTTCATTGGCTGAGGAGTACCCTGAGGATCTGACACATACAAAGCCCACGCATTTCCCATGGTGTCAACACTAATGTTATTACAATCCTTAATTTCACTACGCGTATCACACTCCTCTCTGAGGATTTAACCTCTCACCGAGTGCACACACGAAGATACACTTTGGTCAGTGGTGCCATGCAATTCGAGACAACAATGTTTCATATCGAATCCAACAAGAAGATCGAGGTTTGTTTTGTTCATCGGCAGACAGTTTACAGTGCATCAGTGTCTTCAAAATATATTTGCAATAATTACAGGCCTCACAAAATACGAAAGTTCGATTCACAATTACTGGAATGGAAACCCAAAAGATTCCACAATGCATTTGAAATGGCAACATTCAACGAGACCGTCAACGGAATTGAGAGCGACGGAGCGAAATGGGACGTTAAAATCACTTGAGCAAAAAGTTCTGACTTCGACGTATGAGTTTGCATGTGTATATATATGTGTGTGTGTGTGTGTGTGTGTGTGTGTGTGTCTGAAAGTTAGCCCCCACGCTGCCTTTTTCCTCGTGCGCTATCGGAGACGCACGGGAATAAAAGGGCATGCACAAAATTTATGGAAAGAAAGCACGTACGCATGGACACCCTCATGTCCACACGTTTCTCAATGGTGCAATAAGTCTGCTATGGATCCCCTCTTGGGAGCTGCTTCTGCATTTATTCCAAAGAAAAGAAGATATAAACAGAAAACGCAAAAGCGACTGTAGGCAAGGAAGTATTTAAATAACAGAGATACGAGAGATACAAGTGACGGCCACATTTTGTGTCCAAATTTCAGAAGGAAGTCACAGTGAGATTTTAGATTGTCTGTTTGAGAAGCCGCAGCGATAATGCTGGAAATAACATTTCGTTAGGCGGCAACTGGTAACTTATATACCAGTTCTATACCTGAGTGTTGCTTTGTGTTCATCTTCCCTGCTGTTCTGCAACAGGAAAGCTATAGTGCGAGCAGCTCTTTGGTACTTCTTCAGTCGGCTGAGCCACATGAGGAACAGGCGTGGCAGCACATCACTGTGTTTTCAGCGGCGTCGTTAGAGTGGTATGCTGCAAATAGATAGTTTTCGATCCACCGGAATTGCTGGACACTGATTTTGTCAACTGAGTATGGATGAGAATGCTATGTTTAGGGTTGCAACCGACTGAGTTCTGTTCAGTGCAATGCAGTGACTTTTTTTTTTTTTTTTGCATGTTGGTGAAAGTGTTTTGGTGATGGAATTGTGGGCCATTGGTATGGGTATCTGGTGCCTTGTTAGCCATCCCTGTTGGACCTAAATTGATTATATGTTTTCTTGACCGTGCCTTGCACAGAACCTAAACTGAACTTAAGATTACACGATACCACAAGAGCGATGTTTAAACGTCAGTCAGTTCCTTTAAAAGGCCCAGTGTCAGTTAATT
This sequence comes from Schistocerca americana, assembly GCF_021461395.2. Lineage (NCBI taxonomy): Eukaryota > Metazoa > Arthropoda > Insecta > Orthoptera > Acrididae > Schistocerca > Schistocerca americana. The sequence goes on along the minus strand of NC_060121.1, from coordinate 350,123,203 downwards.
GTTGTAAATATCTACATGAACTGTGTCGGTTTGGAGCATTTACCAGTAATTAATTCAATCATACCATGCAAGGGTACACAACATTAACTTATGTAATATCTTCAAATGAGGTGTCATGAACTTGGCGCCAAGTTTATTTCGACCAAGACTAGTTGCATACAACTGTTAGTTGGCTGTCCATTTCATTATTTAGGTTGACTGCTCTGTTGGCAATTAACGAAGATTGATCTGTCATGTGCATTCTGATAGATTTTTTCTCCCTTTTTGTGATTTCACGTGTCTGTCTTAAGGGCCACAGCAGCTGTGTTTTGCTTCCTTGTAACATGGCCGCCATCACAGACACTTTTGTATAAGTCACTCCCGTGCTTGTGGTTTTCTGCTCTGTATCTTGAAACAGCTCTTGTGACAATGTGTTCTTACGTGACATTGTAGCTATGTAATCTGCTATGGTACACTGTCCACCAGTTGTTCATGAACAATGTATTGTTTTGCAGATATACCTCTCCCTCTGTCTGGCCTTTCCACCCATGGAGGCAGTGATGGTGCCTTGTTGTGCTTTTTGAGTGTTTGGCCACATGTTAGGAGTGGTCGGTTGTTCAGTAGCTTATTTATTGTAATACCCTATTGTATAAATGGCTGATTGGCAAGGATTAAACTGTTCGTTTGAATAAATACCCAACATTTGTTGTGATTAATTATTGCTGTTTAAAATGAAGGTTTCTTGGTCTTACTATTATCGCCATTTGTGCATAACATTTTATCATTTTGGAATTAAAACTGGTTGATAATACAGGAGTTATTGAACATTAGCAGTTTTATATTTTATTATCTACTGCTTGAAATGAGATTTTCTTGTCTTAGTATATTAAACTCCATTTGAACATGTAATCTTTACTATTCTCAGAGTCAGTTACTGTAACTGAAGTTGATTTCATATTTTCTATCATTTAAATTTACAGTCTGAGTAACAGTTCATGATGATTATCATTAAAGGCATTTTGAGTGCAAGGTTTCTGCAGTCTGATTTACTGGCTTGGTAAAAATTCTAAGCTTGTGTGAATGTGCAACTCTCTGATTGTAGTCTTTGTCATCATTCTGAGAGAGCAGGAGTGGTGCATGCAATTATGGAATGTTTATATTACAACTCAGTAATCAGTTAGAATTTAATTGCTTGTAGACGCTTTTCCAGTTGCAGCGCGACTATTGCCTGAAGCAGCTGAAGAAGTACTTTGCGAAACCTGCCATACTCTGACGAGAACTAAGCCTATGAAGTCGAACATTATCAACAGAGAGAGGACTGCTATTTGGGACCAGAGAGAGTGCCCTAAGATACTTGTCTTACCTAATGACAAATGCAGCCCTACTATTGTTCTTTCCCACAAGCATTACACTGAGAAGTGTAGAGCCTGTTAGTTGATGACTCCTATATGAAGATCAAGGTTGACCCCACAAAGAAGGTGGAGAATAAGATCTGAGCTCCTCTCAAGGACGTGGTTTTACCAGAGGGCGTCGCCAAGAAGCTTTTACCTCAAAGACCTGTACAGCCAAGACTTATAGACTCACTCAAGTTCACAAGGATGGGGTGTTGTTGTGCACCATTGTCAGCAACTTTAGGGAACCTACATATTTGCTGGGAAAATATGTGTCAGAAATATTACTCAATTATGTGCATAGATGCAATCATCATATCAGCAGTTCTGTGGATTTTGCCAAACGCCTCGATAATTCCAGTGTGAAAGACACAGATATCCTGGTATGTTTTGACGTCATTTCGTTATTCGTCAGAGTACCTCTAAGACAGTCACTAGAGCTTATTGGCCAGAATTTCGATGTATTTTCTATTTAATGGAGAATACTATGACCAAATGGAAGGAGTCAGAATGGACAGTCTGCTCTTGCCTGTGGTCATGTTTTTTTGTATAGAGTATCCCAAGGACGGTACCCTGGCGTCAATCAAGTGGGAACCCAAGTGTTTTTTTCGTTATGTAGGTGACACGTTCGTCATCTGGCCCCATGGAAGGGACAAACCCTTTAACACGCTTACACATCTGAACTCCATACGTCCTAGCATCAAAATCGCTATGGACATTGAAGTACAAGGAAGATTACCATTCCTGGAAGTCATGATCAAGAGAAAAGCTGATGGTACCCTGGGTCATGGTGTGTGTCGGAAGAAAACGTGCAGTGACCTGTATTTGCATGCTGATAGCTGCCTCCACGCTTCACGGAAGAATGAGATACGAAAAAACACTAGTACTTAAGGTGTGCTCCATTTCAGATGCAGAAAGTCTGCCTCGACCTGGAACGCCTCAGAATTGTATTTAAAAAAAAAAAAAAAAAAAAAAAGAACGTCTACACAGAGCGGCAGATTAGGCGCGCTGTCTTCCCCATCACAACAGTACAAACTGTGGAGACGGAAGAAGTTACGGAGAGAGAGGCAGCTGCTCCCTTTATACCATACACTGGCGCACTATCGGGAAAAATGGGACGAATATTGAAGAAGCACCGAGTAAAAGTGTCTTTTGCCCACCTAATAAAAGACTAGCATTACTGGGAAGTGCCAAAGATGATCTCGGCTTGCGGGAGGTCGGCGTATAGCGGATTCCATCACAAATTGGGAAGACATATATTGGACAGACAGTGCACACCGTCGAAGATCGTTGCCAAGAACACCACAGGCATACCCGACTGATGCATCCCAACAAGTCAGTGGCCACAGAGCCACAAAAAAAAACGGTATGGCGACCAGTATGGACAGAGAACTTACATCAATGCTATCACAGACGCCGACGCTAGAGTCTCCACCACCACCGACGTGTGGCCACTGATGCAGACCAGGGATTTACTGGTTCGTGGGGCCAGTTTATATTAGTCGGCCGCGCATCCTCAGGATCTCAGCTCGTCAGAGCACCTGACGATGGTGACATATCTGATCGCCGAAATATTGTGCTCGCTGGGCGCTATGAGCCAGCAGTACACCCACGGGCTCTTTATTTCACAATAGTGTTTCGTGAAAAGAACGTCTTCCTTACATGGATATTCATTTGAGTTCATGAAGCATTGCTGTAGTACTTGCATTTGATGTAACCTACTGGTAACAAATGTAGCAGCACACCTCTAAACTACTTCGTTGTCTTCCTTTAATCCGACCTGGTGGGATCTCAAACACTCATGCATTACTTAAGAATAGGTCGCACTAGTGTCCTACATGCGCTCTGCTTTACAGATGAGCCGCACTTCCCTAAAATTATCCCAATAAACCGAAGTCGACCATTCGCCTTCACTATTACAGTCCTTACATTCTCATTCCATTTCATACTACTTTGCAATGTTACGCCTAGATATTTAATCAACATGAATGTGTCAAGCAGGACACTACTAATAGTGTATTGAACTTTATGGATTTGTTTCTCCTACTCATCTGGATTAACTTACAGTTTTCTACATTTAGAGCTAGCTGCCATTCATCAAATCAACTAGAAATTTTACCTAAATCGTCTGTATTCTCCTACAGTCACTCTACTACGACAATTTCCCACACACCACAGCATCATCAACAAACAGCCACAGGCTGCTACTTGCCCTGACCGCAAGATCATTTATGTGTATAGGAAATTACAGCTGTGCTAATACTTCTCTGGAGCTCTCCTTACGACACCCTTGCCTCTGATAAATACTCGCCATCGAGGACAATCTATTAGGTTTTGTTACTTAGCCCTAGAAGTATAAACCAGCCTCACTCTGAACCTGGTGATTTTTGTTTGTTACTGTGCAGGCGCCACTACACATACACAGCCCGCTGCCAGCAATGTAAATTAAGCATTGACTGAGATCTAGTGGAGGTCAGATATTTGATGTTGTCTGATACTGTTGTTTAAATAATTTCAAAAAAAATTTTTTGAAGCGTCGCTGTCATTATTCTGTTGTGTGAAGCACATATATGTGGAAATTGCATGTAGGAATGACATTTTACTGAGGGAAGATGTTATATGGGAAGAATTGTTAGAAGAATTCAATGGTGAAAGTGCCATGAGTCACTATCGTGAAGAAAGTGATTCTGAAGCTGATGCTTCGGCTGCAGTTCTGTGCAATGGTTAAACTGATCAGTCTGACGAATTTCAGACAGCAATGAAGGAAATATAGTCGTCTTCCATAAGAGTGGTCATTGTTGGAACATAACTGTCCCTAACGGAAGAGGTCTGCCAGTTGGGTGTAACACCGTAGTCAATATTCCAAGAGTGTGGAAATAATGATTGAATCCATTTGTGAATAATTAAGAACCAAAATATTTTTGTAGTACATGCATTTTATTAAACAAATTGTATCAACATCTAAATAAACTGCAAATTAAGTCTTTAGGCCCAAATCACTTTCAGGTTTCATCACTGAAAAGCTTCCATGGCAGTTTTTACTTAATTTCGAATTTTTGATGTATTAATACTAATATTGATTGAAAAAGTACATGACAGAGGTAAAATAATATGTGTTTAGTATATGAGAGTCCAATTTCATTATAAAATATTCTATATTCAAGCAGTTTCACCAGCAAATAATTGAGGGTCACTGTGACAATGGTATACAGTTCGTACAACAATTTCAGAGGTGTACACTACTAGGGTTAAGAAGTCTTTGAGCCACTCACATAACGAGGAACCTATTCTGTATGCTTGTGCCTTCGTTAACAGTCGACAGTGTGGCGCTGTGGAAATCTATGAATAAGGAATCTGCCCTTCATCCCTGGTTCAGAGAGTGTCATGTGGGAAAAGGCAAGCTGAGTTTCGCATGAGCAATTCATTCTATTTGTGGACAGAAGCTGTTCCCCCTCAAAAAATGTATTATATTATATGTTCAAGGATTCTGCAGCAAACCGATGTTACAGAAATTAGTCAGTAATTTTGTGGGTCCATTCCTTTACCCTTCTTGTATACTGGAGTCACATGCTCTTTTTTCCAGTCACTTGAGACATTTTGTTGGGGAAATATTCACGATAAATGCAGGCTAGATAGAGTACTCTGTGCAAAACCGAACTGGTATTACATCCGGACCTGGTGATCTGTTTTCATGGAGATAAGAAAAGAAGGGAGGTGTCATTACTTCACAAACTTGGAGCCGATATCCGCCATCTTAACTAGCCCAAAACAGTAGGTTCATCCCCTTCATAGCTCAATAGTTCACTGCAGTGACACTTCCCTATGACATCAGTCTGACTGTGTTGTATTAATAGAACAAATACACATTGAAGAACAGAAAAACGTTCGAAATTGCCTTCCTGAAACATCATTTATTCATGTAAGCTCTACAAGTTTTAGTGTTTAGAACAGCTGTTGTGCGTACATGACAGAAATAATGAACAATATGCAATTGTAAACAGTAATCTGATAATGTTCTGGTCTACTTAAAACAACGTACAGCACAAGTCTGTAGTGCCACCTCCCTTCTTCTTGTACCTCCATGTTTATTTGCTTTAAAATCTATCAGTTGTCTCTCTGTGCCAGAGACTGGTCAATGGGTGACTGGAAAAAAGCCTAGACACACTTAGGGATTTTACGTAGGTTCAGAATTTTCTCGAGTTCTCGCCAAGATCTCTTGTAAAGATATGGTGAAGGTAGTTGTTGTAAGCTTAGCACATCGATCGTTTTATAGATGCATTTATTTCTATTAATTTTTACCTGTCGTCTTTTGCAAATTCTCTTTTAAACAGAGAAAGCAACAGGCTGTTCTTGCCAACATTTTTAGAATTTCGTTGTTAAACTATATTTTGGTGAAGAGCGTTCTAATTTTGTAGTTTTTAAGAATATTACACTCAGTAAACCTGTTTTTTTTTTCGAATTCTGTGTCTCTGGTCTGTATTGCATTCTTGATTAAACTTATAGGTTGAGTGCCCAGCGTATATGGTATTTGGTTGCTTACATCACAAGTTATATGTATCCAACTACTGCTGTAATGTTTAATGAAGTTACAAACAGCATATTCTTCATCCACTTCTTCAGCCTTCAAGAGCCGTTCGAGAGATTCTGTGACAGGCCTAAATGTGTCTCTGAGTGAATGGTCTTTCTAAACGCCCTAACTTCATCAGTTGCAGCTTCTCTTGTATAGCATTAGGTGCTTTCACAACTTTATATTTTGTCGACATGTTGATCTATACTAAGCAGACTTTGGAACAATATACAACTTATACAAACGCATTTGCCTTCTATTCAGTTATACCAAACTGTGAAGTTAATTCACTTGTCTTCTTTTTATTCACATCAACACTTGCTGTTAATTTGTTGATTAACTTCAGAATGATTTGAGAATAAGTATTTAATACAAATAAACACAAATCTTTTTTTCTCCTTTGATCATATTTACAGGCAATCAGTGTTGACAAAGTTAGTACAGTAGTAACAACAACAATAATAATTTAAAATTGGGCAATATCATTAACTAAAAGAAAATAATTCAAAATAGATACACTACATATTTAAATACATGCCAATAACAAGAATAAGTTTCATAACAGAGTAGTTACAAGATAAATGAACTACATAATTAAGTGACTGTCATGGGTAGTAAGTAATCAAACTGATGATTAATAATATGTACATGAAACAGTAATAAATCAGTTACTCAGTTGGGCATTTGTAAAGTTTGTAGTTAATTGATTGTTCATTCTAATAAGAAGTGTGGGTCATTTGACAGACAGACAAGAAACTCTTCAAAAGAGTAAATTATTGTACTTTTCACCCATCTCGAAAGAGTAGTTTTACATTTATTTACTGGCGCTTTGTAGGCATTTTCAGGTAATTTGTAGCAGTACACAGGACCAGGATATTTGTAACTGTTATGAGTCTTCACATACCTAGTATGTGGCACATCAATTCTATGTCCACTTCTTGTGTTATGTTCAAGAACTGTCCCTCTTAGGTCAAATTTACTTAGATTCTCTTTAACAAGGCAGTCGTAAATATACAGTGTAGGCACAGTCATTATATTTATTTTCTTAAAATAATCTTGACATGATTCATATTGGCTAAGTCCTGCAATGCACAGCTTTCGTTTCCCATTTAAACACTAATTTTTAGCTTACAGAATTGGCTCATGATGGTATCCCATAACTTATGTTGGAATGGAAGAATGCAAAATATGTATATAATAGAAGGTCTTTGCTGGCGCTGTTCCTCACCTTGTTCAGCAGACAGATAACGTGCTAGTCTGCCACACAATTTCCCTGTGTGGGTGTACCAGTTGAGCTCTTGATCTATGTGAGATCCTAATAATTTGATTGTTTTTGTTACCATGGCAGGGAGCATTCAGACTGAATACAATGGTTCAGTTTGGCTATCATTCTTCTGCAGTACATTTGTCTCAAACCAAGCAGTACATCTCTCTATTACCACACCCTGCTGTGTTGCACATTTTCAAGGATGAGTGTAGTGTCATCTACATATAGCACTGCATCACATGGTACAACTGTGGATAAAATCAGCTATGTAAATAATGAAAAGGAAATGTCCAAGAACAGATTCTTGAGGTACAACCTTTATAATTGTAAGACATTCTGACATTTGATTATTTACATTATCTAACTGTTTTCTACTGTCGAAGTAAGACTACATTAGGCATAGAGCATGCTCCCTCACTATGTAGTGGTAGAATTACGGTATTTTATGAGAATACTATGGGAGACTGTATCAAAAGCTTTCCTGTGATCCAACAGTGTCGCTCAGAGGAAATTTTTGTTTTCAAAACAATGGTATGTTTTTGCTGCTATACCATCAACTGATATGGTGACAGGAAGGATGGATCTGAAGCCATACTGCGAGAAGGTAATAGTGACTCGTCTGTTTATCTATGAAGTGTTCTATTATTTTTTATATTATCAGTATAAGCGATATAGCTTGATACTTATCTGGAGATACTATATCTCTTTTCTTATGTACTGGTTTAACTACAGACATTTTCAAACATTCCAAATAAATACCTTCATTTAAAATTTTATTGATTGTTTTACTCAGTGGCATTACAATTTGATTTCTGGTACATTTAATAACATAATTTGAGAGGCTATAATGACCCTATACTCTAGAATTACTGAGCTTAAGTACTGATTAATTAACCATCTTCTCAGTTACATGAGTCCAGCAAAAGCTATTTGTCTACTTACTGTTCATTTCTGGGAGCAGCGCCCCTGCTTATCTCATATCCTCCATTATGCTGTCATCTGACTAAGGTCTGACAAAATGTGCGTTTATAATTTTGGGTGGGATTGGTATCTGGTATACTTTATCATCATAGTTGATTCCTGTTTTAACAATCTCCCCATGAACTGAGTTCAGTATATATGTATCATTTGTTTTACAATTTTCTACCTTGATTGTTGACCCATAAATATTTTTCGCATTCATATACACGTCCTTGTCAGCATTGTAATGCTTAGACCTATCATGTAGAGTAGCAATATGAGTCTTATTCAACTTAAATGTGGGGTGTAACAGTTTTATAGATTTTGTGATTTGATGCAGCGATTCTGCTTCGATATTTTCTTGTACCATTTAGGACAACATGCTTCAAATTGTTCAGTTAAAAGTTCCAAACCTTTGTTGGAAGATTCATTTGCTGCTCGGAGGGAACTGTGTTCGGTCGCGGCGGCGGCCGATTTAAATACCTTTCGCCCGCGGCGCGCTCCTTCCGCTGTCCGCGCCCCGCGCCACGGTCGCGCGGTGGAACAGATTGCGACGGCGTCTGAGATAACGTCGGTGTGATGGCTCTGTCCGCCGTGGTCGTCACAACTATACGTTTGCTCGACTTACTCTTGATTAACCCAATCGCTGGTTCCCAAGCCTTGCTAAGATTATAGACACAGTCACGGTTTATGAGGTCGTCATTGGTGCGAATTTCGATGGCCTCTCTAACAACGCTGTCCCAATATCTCGACGTCTGTACCAGAATCCTTGTGCGTTCATAGTCCATAGCGTGATTTTCCGACAAACAATGTTCAGCGACCGCTGACTTGCTCGGATACATCAGTTGAGTGTGCCTCTGGTGTTCACGGCATCGATCCTCGACGGTACGCATCGTCTGACCAATATACGACTTGCCACATTGACACGGAATCTGGTACACGCCGGCCTTCCTCAAACCGAGGTCATCTTTGAGGCTCCCCACCAGTGCACGAGTTTTATTCGGAGGACAAACGCAGTTCCGACCCGGTGTTTCTTCAAAATGCAGGCGATCTTCCTTGAGAGAGCGCCTGTATATGGAATAAACGCAGTGCCTACCTCCTCCCTCGTGATTTCACCCATCTCCACAGGTTGTGCTGTAGTGGTTGGGCGGAGAGCACGTTGAATCTGCCACTCTGAGTACCCATTTTTTCGAAATACAGTTCTCAGATGTTCCAATTCCTGGAGTAGACACTCTGCATCAGAGATAGAGCGCGCCCTATGTACTAGAGTTTTAAGTACCCCATTCCTCTGTGAAGGGTGGTGGCAGCTGTCTGCGTGCAAGTACAGATCAGTGTGCGTTGTCGTCCGATACACCCCATGACCTAGGGTGCCGTCAGCCCTTCTCTTGACCAAGACGTCAAGGAAAGGTAATTTACCCTCCGTTTCAGTCTCCGTAGTGAATTTGATGTTGGGATGTATGGAGATTAGATGTGTAAGGAAGTCAAGGAGTTTATCCATACCATGTGGCCAGGTGACGAACGCGTCGCCCACGTAACGGAAAAAGCAAGTATATTTCTGTTCGGATGACGACAGGGCTTCCTCCTCAAAGTTCTCCATGTACAAATTCGCTACCACCAGTGACAGCGGGCTACCCATGGCGACTCCCTCCATTTGTTCGTAGTATTCTCCATTAAAAAGAAAATACGTGGAAGTCAAGACATGCCTAAAAAGTTCAGTGGTCTTCTCGTTAAACTTCTGACTAATCAATTCTAGTGACTCTCGCAGGGGTACCCTCGTAAACAAGGAAACGACCTCAAAACTCACCATATCTGACTCATCCAACCTGAAGCTATCAAGGCGTTTAATAAAATCCACGGAATTACGGATGTGATGAGGGCATTTACCCACATAAGGACTTAATATTCCCGTCAGGTATTTGGCCAACAAATATGTAGGTGCCCTGATGTTGCTGACAATGGGGCGTAATGTACCCCCTCTTTTTGAACCTTCGGGAGTCCATATAGTCTAGGCGGTACCGGACCTTGGGGTAACAATTTCTTAGCCTCACCCTCCGGTAAATCTGCGTCCTTGAGAAGCGACCTTGTCTTGTTCTCCACCTTCTTTGTAGGGTCAACGCTGATCTTCCGGTATGAGTCGTCATTTAGCAGGCTCTGCATCTTATCAGTGTAGTCCTTATGGGGGACAACAACTGTAGCATTGCCTTTGTCAGCCAGTAAGACAACAATTTCATAGTGCTCCCTCAGATCACGAATGGCCGCCCTCTCTTTACTGGTGATATTTGACTTCATCGGCTTGGATTTCGTCAACGCACGACAAGTTTCACGACGTATTTCCTCAGCTCATTCAGCGGAAGTCGAGCTGCAACCTGTTCAACAGCACTAACAATTTATGCAACCGGAGTGACCTTGGGGGTGGGAGCGAAGTTGAGACCTTTCTGCAAAACCGAGACCGCATCATCACTCAACACCATGCCACTCAAACTGATGACAGTCTTGCACGGAACCTGCAGAGATGGTTTGTCAAGGAGACGTGAGAACTTGGCTGTTTGATGTCCCGTTGCCTTCTTATGGGCGGAATCAGCTGCAACCCATAAGGAGGCAACGGGACGTCAAATAGCTAAGTTCTCACGTCTCCTTGATAAACCATCTCTGCAGGTTCTGTGCAAGATCTTCCATAAGCTCATCGATATCATTGGTGTCCACTTCTAGTTCCATGCTCTTGACCAAAGACACAATCTTGTTGACTACAGACTCCACAGGTACTGACTCAAATGCCTCAGAGTCACATTTGACAACGCAGCCCACTCAAAACGTCTTGCAAGTAGAAGTGAGAGTTCACTTGATAACCCCTTCCCAGGCTTTTTCAATGATCTTGACGCAGGCAACCATGAGGAAGTGATATTTCCAAAACTATCTGAGAGTGAGATTGGAAGCTTCAGTCAACTCAAACCAATGCTTGAAAGGTGCTCGAGAGTGGAGCTTCTTAAAGTTAGAAATAACCTGATGGTCCATGGGCTGGAGTAATAGAGTTGTGTTTGGAGGCATGAATTGGATCTTGATGAATTTAAATTCTTCAAGCAGGTGGTCTTGTAGGACTGGAGAATGGGTAGGAGCATTGTCCATAACAAACAAGACATGGAGTGGCAGATTCATCTCAAGCAAATATTTTTTCACCGCAGGACAAAACTCTTCCCTGATCTAGTCACAATGATCACTTGTCACCCATGCATGTTGCTGGAGCTCCACATCACTTTTAACCTGCTCTTCTGAACTTTATACTTCTTGAAGGCTTGTGGAGTTTCTGAAATGTAAACAAGCAGCAGTTATTTTCAAATCGCCACTTGCATTGGCACAGAATAGCACTGCAAGATGATCTTTCATTGGCTTGTGACTCTGCTGTTACAGAGCTACACTTCGGCATCTTTTTTCAGAATAGACCAGTCTCATCACAATTAAAAACCTGTTGCGGCAGATAACCCTTAGAATCTACGAGTATCTTGAAGTTGTTAAGTTCTCTGCTGGCTTTGTGTCGAAACTGGCTGCTTCGCCATGCCTCAGACAGCTGTGAACACTGGTTCTTCTCTTAAACTTCTCAAACCGTTCACGGCTTCCATTAAAGACTTGTTCAGCTGGTGATGATCCTGGCGTCTTCTTAACAAGGTCAGCGAAAATCATTCTCGCCTTCTCACAAATGATGTTCTCGTTAATAGTGTCACCTTGCAATTGCCGTTCATTTATCCCTCAAAAGAGCAAACTTTGGACATCGTGCAGAATACGAAACCGTTGTTTAGATATCCTTGTTACTCCCTTTGAAGCATCTATCTCCTTACTCTTGTCCTTGTTCTTGAGGATAGTGCAAATAGTTGATGTGGATCGATTATATGTGCGTGCTAAACCAGCAACACTCACACCACGATCCCATTTTTCAATGATTTTACGTTTTATCTCTAAGACAGTTTTCTTTCTTTCATGGTCGTCTTCTTGTGGCTTTATCTTCGGGGACATTTCTACGAAGGTTATTAAAATTTGCACACAAAAAAACACTGTGTGAACACAAGTTTAGAAAAATCACAAGCTGCACTACGACGGTAGCAGAAACAGCGCTAAACCCAGACTGCAGTTATGCAGTAAAGACATTGTTCATATGCCGCTGCCGACAATGAAAGGTGTTGATATTGTTGAACGTTTTCCCCGCCGTGCGCGAACGGCGGCTGGTGACGGCACACTAAATCGTAGTCTATCGTTAACCGAAACATCCCTTGTTAAGCTAGGTTTTTTTTTTTTTTTTTTTTTTTTTTACTCGTTATGCCAATTGCGCGTTATGGGAGACGTTCATTAAGCGCGTGGTTCCACTGTACATACTCAAATAAGACGGCAACTCTGTGTCTTCATCAAGTGATGCAAACTGATACATAGTTACGTTTACTGACGTGCGACACGCATCGAAATTTGTACCACATTTTCTTCCATACGATTTGGAGTTTGCCGCAAAAGTTCGTGTAAACTGGTCCACAATGTTTCGTAGAAGCTGTAACTGTATGGCTACCAGCTCAATATCCGGTCAAGTGTGTGCTGTGTGGGAAACCCGCTGTACGTTAAATTCTTGAAGATCTGTTCCTGTATGTGAGTCAGTTCTATTTCTTTAAAAATTTTCATTGCTGTTGATAATCACATAGCATCACTGAAAGCGTTGTTGGAGTTTTTCGAGTACACATGTCTGCAATCGCTATTGAGTTGTCAGGCAGTCTGCACCACTCCTATTATTTTCATATGACAATAATGTGGGTTTTCAAAAATCGCCAATAGTTTGAATTCACCGTCAGAGAACATTCCAACGCTAAAAGGCTTACATCCACTTGAATTTATGGTGAGACGCAATGAAAATGGACATGTACTCTGCTGAGATGTTTTCATCATGGGGTACTCCACAACATCATTTGGAAATAGCAAAAGAAAACGAGATAAACGCAGACCGCAGTACACTACATACACACATACGCGCAAGAACACGGATGATGCTTACATGATGTTGCCTGTTTAGGAGAAGACTGACGTTTTATGGTGGTGATGTTACCTCATCAATCGCACGCTGAGAACTGAAATAATTACTTTTCGATTGTATATATATTTATTTCGCAATTCAGTGTTGGTAGCTTCATGAAAAAAAGTGTATCATCTATGTATTGCAGATGTAGATGAGGGAGGAACCTAATGTTAGGATCTTTACTAGGATAGAAGATTCTGTATGTTCAATGAACATGTTGCCACATGTCTATGTGGAATCTACGACTAAACCAGTTGCGCTACACTGATCATATGCCTGAAATTACTTTTTAGATGGTCATGGTCCAACAGAAACGCTATTAAACCAGTTGCGCTACACTGATCATATGCCGGAAATTACTTTTTAGATGGATGATGGTCCTACAGAAACGCTATTAATGTATTTTTATCATCTTTAAGCTTCTATATTCGCTGATCGAGTTCTACCAGCTTTGAATTCTCTGTGAATTCTTTGTATTCTCAGATTACCACAGCTGAATGTTCAGGACGAATTGTGTTGCTCTGATGCTGCCTGAATTTGTCAGTTATGTGGAATATTTGTTTGGATTCTTTAGTGAATAGAAGACTGTAGTATGAAAAATATGTGGCAGTACCTAGCAAGTGTAGGCAAAAATCCTTTCTCTCAACATCTTTGAAAGAGTATTTTCAGGTAGGCTAGCTATAAATAGCATGAAATTCAAGAAGGCAAGCTATGTCATGTCTGAGTTTCGTATCACATGGATAACTGTCAGGTTAATCATGCACTGTGACCAATGCAGCATGGTATTAACAGCTACAATTCGTAACAGTGAAGGTCGTCCACCACTGTGTGTACAGTAACATCACAAGCTGCCCTAACAGTTCGCATATGCAGGCCAGAGCATTGTGGTTATGTGCGTCTGCCAGGCTGTAGCATTCTGTGTGGAGTTGCCCAAGACACTGTAACTGTTACAGCAGCTGAGTGACAGCTAGTGCAGTGCCATTAAATCAGTGGGAACTACTCATTCACCTATGAGCTACATGTTAGAGTGGTGGTGGCTGGCAGCTGCTCCCTGGCCTGGGGCATTGCAACCATGGCAACCGGTGCAGCACTTGGACTCAGGGCATCTGGCTGGCATGATGCACACTGATGGTAATGGTGGTGATAACAGTGACAGTAGCTGTAGCAGTGACTGAGGTGTGGATGTGGTGTGGGGGCAGTAAGGCCTTTCCCTCCCATTATGACGTTAAAGATACAAAGGGGATAGACCCGAAGTTAGAGTTAGGAGAAGCAGAATCGATAACCATTCACCTTTGAGTGAATAATGTCATGGGTAAACATGTCAAGTAAGATATTCTTTGTCTAGCAGAGAGGCCTGGACCTGCACAAACTTCCTTTGCCTAAAAAATTCTGACATCATAGAGCCAGTGGCAGTATCTCAAGTCTTGGATTCTGATGTAAAGCCTGAGCCATTATTTCAGGTCAACCAGAACAACAATGTACCATCATGCACTTCTGAGCTTCCTGCCAGTTTATGTTTAGCACAAAAGCCCTACTTCCATGATAGCGCAACTGGGCTATTTATTGAATTTCCCACCAATTTGTATTTCTCGCCATTTTATACATTGTCATCGAAACACTTCATGCCAGACAAGGCCCAGCATACCTACTGATGATTCATCGTATCACCATGGCAATGCACCCTGTCATAAAGCGGCATCTGTGAGGCAATGGTTTGCGAACAGTAACATTTCTGAAATGGACTGACCTGTAGAGAGTCCTGACTTGAAATCAGTGAAGCACCTTTGTGATAAATTCGAATGTCAACTTCACTCAGAACGCAAGCACACACCATTAATACCTTCTCTGGTTATGGCTCTTGAGGAAGGATGGCTTGCCATTCCTCCACAGACATTCAGATTCATCATTGACAATGTCCCGAGCAGATTTCAAACCAGCATAAAGCAAAGGGTGGACGGCTCCATATTAATACCCGCTAATATGTTCCCAGATTCTTTTGATCATATAGTGAATGGGAATGCTACTAGAAGCCTGGCCCAATTTGACCTCAATCAGATTTCCAATTTGTCATGTGATCAAGAAGGTCATACAAGTATCCATCACACACACACACACATATGATGTTATCAATGACCTTTATTGCATGCAATGATCTAGAACATATGGCATCATCAAGATGGTGGAAAATTTAAAAATCAAAGATGGCGGAAGGAGGGAATTTAAAAACTGAAAAAGGTGGATGGCTGTAAATTAAAAAAAAGGAAGAATAGCAGATGGAGGGAAATTTAAAAATTAAAAATGATGGATGGCGTAAGTTTAAAAAGTGCAAGATGACAGATGTGGGAAAATGTTTACAACCAATTGTATATTACCTCTCTCTCCCTATAGCTCACTCCCATTTTTCTCAGAATTTCGAACGTCTTGCATCATTTCACACTGTTGAACACTTTTTCCAGGTCGACAAATCTTGTGAACATATCTTGATTTTTCTTTAGTCTTGCTTCCATTATCAATCACAACGTCAGAATTGCCTCTCTGGTACCTTTACCTTTCCTAAAACCAAACTGATCGTCATCTAACACATCCTCAATTTTCTTTTCTATTCTCCTGTATATTATTCTTGTCAGCAACTTGTATGCATGAGCTGTTAAGCTGATTGTGCGATAATTCTCACACTTGTCAGCTCTTACAGTCTTCAGAATTGTGTGGACGATATTTTTCCGAAAGCCAGATGGTATGTCGCCAGACTCATACATTCTACACACCAACATGAATAGCCGTTTTGTTGCCACTTCCCCCAATGATTTTAGAAATTCTGATGGAATGTTATCTATCCGTTCTGCCTGATTTGATTTTAAGTCCTTTAAAGCTCTGTTAAATTCTAGTTCTATTAATGGATCCCCTATCTCCTCTAAATCGACTCCTGTCACTTCTTCTATCACATCAGACAAACCTCGCCTCTTTCCACATATCCGCTCTCTCCCCTGCATTTAACAGTGAAATTCCCATTGTACTCTTAATGTTATCATCCTTACCTCTAATTTCACCGAAGGTTGTTTTGACTTTTGTATATGCTGAGTCAGTCCTTCTAACAATCATTTATTTTTCGATTTCTTCAAATTTTTCATGCAGCCATTTTGTCTTAGCTTCCCCACACTTCCTATTTATTTCATTCCTCAGCGACTTGTATTTCTGTATTCCTGCATTTCCCCGAACATTTTTGTACTTCCTTCTTTCATCGATCAGCTGAAGTATTTCTTCTGTTACCCATGGTTTCTTTGTAGTTACCTTCTTTGTACCTATGTTTTTCTTTCCAGCTTCTGTGATTGCCCTTTTTAGAGATGTCCATTCCTCTTCAACTGTACTGTCTACTGAGCTATTCCTTATTGCTATAGCCTTCAAGTGTATCTTGTCTTTCCTTAATACTGTTGTATCCCACTTCTTTGTGTATTGATTCTTCCTGACTAATCTCTCAAACTTCAACCTACTCTTCATCACTACTAGATTGTTATCTGAACCTATATCTGCTCCTGATCATGCCTTACAATCCAGCTTCTGATTTCGGAACCTCTGTCTGACTATGATCTAATCTAACTGAAATCTTCCCGTATCACCTGGCCTTTTCCAAGTATATCTCCTCCTCTTGTGATTCTTGAATGGAGTATTCACTATTACTAGCTGAAATCTGTTGCAGAACACAATTGGTCTTTCTCCCCTCTCATGCCTTGCCCGAAGCCCATATTCTCCTGTAATTCTTTCTTCTACTACCTCGCCAACAACTGCATTGCAGTTCCCCTTGGGTATTAGATTTTCATCTCCCTTCACATACTGTTATTACCCATTCAATATCTTCATATACTTTCTCTATCTCTTCATTTTCAGCTTGTGACGTCGTCACGTATACCTGAGCTATTGTTGTTGGTGATGGTTTGCTGTAGATTCTAATAGAAACAACCCTACCACTGAACTGTTCACAGTAACACACTCCCTGACCTATCTTCCTATTCATAACGAGTCTTACTCCCATTATACCATTTTCTACCGCTGTTGATATTAGGCTATACTCATCTGCCCAGAAATACTTATCTTCCTTCCATTTTACTTCACTGACCCCTACTACACCTAGATTGAGCCTTTGCGTTTCCTTTTTCAAATTTTCTAGCTTCCCTATCACGTTCAAGCTTCTGACATTCCAGGCCCCAACTCGTAGAACGTTATCTACATTGGTTATTCAATCTTTTTCTCACAGTCACCTCCCCCTTGGCAGTCCCTCCCAGACGCTGGCAAACAGAGCAAGGAAACTCTGTGAACCAGAGGTGCTTGATGCAGAATTAAAACATCCCACCACTGCATTGCTAAACAATGGTTATTCATTCGCTGAGGTGAAAAGAGCGTTAAGACCAAAGCACAGAAATTATAGTGATGCTGCGAGCCAGTGTGTGAATTGGACGTTCAACAAAGCTATGATCCCCCTTGAAAATGTCCTCTGCAGATGGGCCGAAACGTCAGGTTTTGAAGTGAAATTCCTTAGACTATGGCATACTAGCCCAAAATATTTTATTAATTGTGACAATTTCGGCTGTGAAAGTTTACATTTTACAATTAGATCCATCTTTGTAGTGTCGCATGTATTCTTATTTTTTTATTTGTTTCAAATTCAATGAACCCATATAGTGATAAATCATAGGGATGTGTAACGAGTCAGGTTTACATCTTCATAGATGTACAACAAACATTAGTACAACAACAAGAATGTAGCAGTCTGCTGATATAAGCTCAAAGGGTGAACTAAAATTAAATAGATACAGTTCGAATAAATATGACGTAAACTACTGAAAATAGCTTTTGGTACAGAAAAAAGAAAATTCGTACATTGATCATCTTAGGTAGCAAAGATGAATTACAGCTAACATAATATAAATAGAGGCTAGAAAATAAATAGGAAATACAATAAAAAATTCGGCCTACTCTGCAGGTACTCACTCAGAGAGTAGAAGGACTTATGTGTAAGGTATTTTCTTAATATAAACTTGTAGGTGGAGAATTAATGTGGGCTTTGATATCAGATGGAAGAGAATTGAAGAGTTTTGTGGCAGAATAATGATATTTCACTGTTTTAGATCTCTGTGTAAATCATTTTTAGACCTTGTACTGCGATCGTGGAATGCATTATTGGGTGTAAAAAGAGAATGGTTTTTCAAGACGGAAATCATCAAACAAAATAAGTACTGACTTGTGGTGGTTAATATTTGGAGCCTACAGAAGAGGTTTCTGCAAGAATATCTTGGGTGAACACCACTCATTATTCTAATTGCTCTCTTGTATGCAGTAAAGATATTTTTAGCTAAAGGTTGATTATCCCAAAAAATTATACTGTATGACATGATGGAGTGAAAATAGTTTGAATTTGCAGTTTATTAAACTATGTGGTTTTAACATTATTCGTGCTTTATTGTGGATAGAGGTACCTGCATATCTATCACTGCTGGGCAGACTGCAGAATAAAACACAATGCATCTGCTTAACTGATGTTTTCTTCTCCCATAAATATGCCTCTCCTGGAAGCAGCATAAATACCTCTACATGTTCGGTGAACAATGCTGTGTGATCGTTTTCTTCTACAAAGAGTGGCAGATACTACCCATCTGCTTATTTAAAAAAAAAGTGTCGAACGTTCTCAGAAATCGATAATTACGTAAATAAGGGCAGCTTCATATCTATGAAAAATAGTCATAATGAAATGTTTGTCAAAGAGAATACACTGAAGTGGGGTCTTAAAGTGTTCCTCTATGGCCACCACAGCATCTTTCAAAATACTCATATAAGATATATCAAGTGTAACAAGAAAAGAAAAGAATTATAGGTAGTTGTCACCTGGAGCATACCTGGATTCTAGTTGGATACATACAAACAGATCAAAAATTGATACAGAAAATCACAATAGATGCCATTTCTTACGTCCACAGACTGCAAGAATATGCAAGTTTCAGCTAACAGGTGATTTTTTCAGATTTACAGATTGTAGAATTCATGTGGTTAAAAATGTTCTAGGAAATAATCAAGTAAACTTGTCACCAATCTGAAGATAGTTTAGAACACCACTGTGCCTTACTAGGCACAGTGCTGTTGAAGGTGGTATGCCATTGCCTTCCTCCGATCTCTGAACTGAAAGACCCAGCCAATTATAGGGGGCCCTACAATTTAGTGTGGATCCCGAAACATGGAGTAACTCGGCATTTTTGACAGCAGCAAACATTGCCGGAAGTGAAAGAAGAGATAAGTAGTGGATAAAAACCGTAAGATGGTCTGGGTATTGAACCTGAGACCTATAGATTTGCGGTTTGGCACTTTTCTGCTGCACCCACAAAAAAAAAGTGAAACACACAAAAACAGCAGAGTAACTACTACTCGCGAATCGTATTTTGGCATCTGCAGAACGCGGGGGGGGGGGGGGGGGGGGGGGGATTCAGTGAGTGCGAAGGGGAGTCATGGTATGCTGAGGGGAAAGGTGGGCTGTGGGAAGAACAAGCTCCCCTTATGTATAGCGCAAGCATACAGTGCAGGCAACACTAACCTATGTTTTGATCTTCACAAAAGCAACTATGTGTATGTCAGAGTTAATCAGTTAAACACTTTGAGGAATCAAACTGAGATCACTGTTTCTATTGACATTTTAAATGAGGCCATTAACTTCTAAAAATTCGGTATCAGTTACCGGTATCAAAATAAATGGGAAATTAAAGGTATATAAAAGTACAATTTACAACACAAGGAATGGAAGACCACTTACTTTTTTTTGAAAGTTACTGGATGCCAAAAATTTTAAGTAAACTACATAATATAAAATACGAATGAAGAAATAAAACAAGAATGAAACAGTCTAGTTTTCAGGAGCTGGTTCACCTTCACACGTAAGTTTGTTCTCAGGAATGTCACTGGTATCTGAAGAGATCAATGGTTATTTCCTTCATACTGTCATGTCTCTGGTACTCCTACCCAAGCTGTTGTACATTTTTTGCAATAGACTTTTCAGTCTTCCTCAGTAACAGCCTGGAAACAAACACTTGGCAGTTTCAACAGATTTTCTACTGAGAGGTAACCTATAATGCTGGGCCCCTTAAGACTATTTTTATCTTTGCCCACGCTTGCTCTATGACGTTCAACTCACAATTACACGGCGGCAAGCGAATCACCTTGTTGGCTATATGTCAACTGCGTAATTATGACTTCGCAGTCGCTCTATTCTCCCGCATTGAGTACAGAGTCTCCTTTGAGGGTTTTTTTCCTCTTTTGCGGCCCCTCTGTCACAGACACATATTTCGTGGACGGTTTGTTGTCTTGCTGTATATTGTCCATGATAATTACAAAGTGGGGAGGAAGATTTGGGAGCTCAAGTTATTCGAACCATTTTTAGAAATTAGTGGAATTCGTCTGCCTGTGGCTGTCTCCCTGCATCGATCTGGTCCAGAGCTTTAGTTCTGCTTGCCTAACGAATCAATTTTTGGAACCCAAACTTCTATTAGTCTTCTCGAGACGCTTCCCCACGCAATTTCTGCTTCTTCTTCTTCTTTTTTTCTTTTTTTTTGCCCCACGTTAAATTACTGCCCATCCAGGATTCGTCGAAATAAAGTATTTCTTTGCCAGCCTCCCTAATATTTTTGATCTCAATCAGGAACTGGGACCACTTGGGCACCGTGTCGCCACATTCCAATAATAAAAGTTCTCTTATTTTCGATCTTTCTCCACATGAAACCAATAGACATCAACATTCTTACTCCATCCCCAGTCAATCTTCTGTTCAAGAACTTGTTCGCGTCTTCTCTTAAGGTGACGAGAAGAAAAAGATTTTCTTTTTTTACGAACTGAACTTGCATTCAACAACAACAAACTTTTCAGAAACGCGTTATTAGTCGTTATATGTATCTGTCTCAAAAATTACCCTGCCAGTAATAGAGTACAGAATTTAAAGTAATTACGACCAAATGCAGAGCTATTTCGAATTATTTTCCACTAGAATTACAACTGAAGCTAACCTCTTCTAGTCAGAAGTTACTGGGGATACGCCTGAGTGATTCCTGGCAAATTCTCTAATTCTATAAATGCTACGCACGCTCTTTCCGGTGTACGTCGCAGCTTTGGGGGGAGACTGCATAACCGGATGTAACAGTTATTTTTGAATTTTCTCAGGCATTATTTTCCGGTACTCACTCCTTTTAACCGGCTTCCTTTTCCGAACAGGAGGTAGCTTCTGCGATGGTCCACGAACCGTGTCAGTACTCATTTTGGAAAGACTCACAATGAAAAATAGCTCAACAAAACAGACAGCAAAAGCACACCTAAGCGACAAAGTACACAACAATGCAATCAACACCGAGTAACAGTGCACGACTGGCAATGAACGTCTGCAAATCGCTACGGTATGAAGTCTTTCGACTGCTGAGGAGAGAATAAACTAAGGAGCCCGCGCACGAAGTTGTAGTTCACGCATAATAATGAAAAATGTAATTAGAAGCGGAAAACATAAGGGCATAGAACCCCAATACATAGACTACCCTCTGAAACTGAAAGAAAACAAGCGCTTCTCTCACAGCTAGAAAATAGAATGAAAGTCAAAGAGCAAAAGTATTGTGGTAGTTTAATGTAAGAGCCGTATAAAGATTAAATTTCTATCATTTCTTTGTCTTTTTTTAGTGTATAATCACTGAAGGCTCTTCTTCTCGATGCAGATTCGATGAATACAATGAATGAAGGAATGAAACTAATAAATAAAAAGACAGAGATCACCGTTAGTTTGTTCTGCAGTTTCCATGGCCAAGAATAACCTACGCAAAAACAAAGAAGTTTTTACATGTTGTCCAAACAGCTAAAATTTTATCTGTCAGTTAATCCTTTTGTAAAATGTAATTTTCCTCAGCAGGCTGTAGGCTTTATGATTTGATGTCAGTTCAGTATGACTTGTTATTCAGCGTCTATTCGACGCCGCCTTTTATTACTGAAATTTTGATAGTGTTGCTTTTAATTGTCATTCTTGGATTTCCGAGTGCTTCTTATGTGTCACGATATGTAAGTACACAAACATTTTGCAGACCGTATGGATTTGAATTTTGCAGAATGTGTAGTAGATTTGAAAGCCGTGCATAATTTCTGTATATGTGAAATGTAATCTTTGCAAACTTGTTGGAATTAATTTAGATCTATCCGAAAGTACGCAGTGCACTTGATAGTAGATGTACCGTAAATGGCAGAAACTTCGTTAGCAGTAAATTTGGTCGACATAGTTATCACATGTCAAAATGCTCTCATTTACACATAGGAGTTTTGCGTCTGTTCACCCAATGATTCAAGTACGATACTAGTCGTCATCAAGTGAACACAAGAACGAAGTTTGGCGCAATTACTAACAAGATTATTAGAAAGTGTTGTATTACTTACAGTAGTTTGTAAGCGTATGAAAGTTGACCTGAAGGATTGCTTGACTGTTATTATTGTGATAGAACTGCTGGATGAAAATCTTCCAAGGGTAGAGGAGATGCAAAGACAATCTTATGAAAAAGTACAGATTAAAGTAAAGCCTGCGAAACAAGTCACTGCACTGTAGCGTAAAATCTGAAAGACTAAAGAGAAAGGGAGTATGTTCATGAGAATGACATGGAGCGGTATAATAAATTTTCGAAACTAGATATTTCTAAACAGCGCTGCATAATTTTTATACTGTTGCCTGTTGGAAGACTTAATAATGCTTTTAGCATTCTGGGATTCATACATGAATATTATTTAGCTCTCCTTAACTGTAGATACATACATACATACTATGTGGAGGAAAACTGTATACAGGAAGCGTAATGTAAGCTGTGAACCTATGAAGTATTTTCGGAACCGCTGCGAACGTCAACACGCCATAATGTGGACATGTATTGCATTATTAATATCGATATGGTGTTTCTCATAATATTTTTTTTTATCACAAATGGTGAACCTAGTATGGAATTATTTTCTTAAAACTGGAAATATCTGCTTCTTTTTATTTTCGAGCCCTTGAAAAAAGAACTACTACGGTAGTATATGGCTATTACGCATGATATATTCAGAAATCAAACATCCTGCTGTAAGAGGTGAAAATATGCAAATTTTGAATACAAACCCGATCACAAATCCGCGAGTACAGGTAGCACTATCGCCTTACCTATTTATTTATGCATGCATGCATGCATACATGACAGTCCAGATGAATATTCAGCAGTTTTGGGAGTCTCGCTTTCATACCTATTGTTTGTTAAACGTCATTGGAAATCACATAATGACCATATCAGTTCTCTTTCCAGCAATGGCCCTTAAGAGATCACCAAACAAAATTGCCTACTTATTTCTTTGTGTGATTTACTATGTCATAAACTGATCTGAGAAAAAGTATGAGATTACCCACGCTGTACAGCAGCGGGAAAAATACTATGAACTTAATAATAATGAATAACGGTACCCATACCGTATGAGGTCTAGCCCACAAGTAAGGTGAGCTACAAACAGAATTTTCCGACTGGCACACGTAGGAAATTAAAAATATTTGGTCTAAAAACACAGTTCATAGCTGAATTGACTTCTATGTATGGAGTTGTGTTAAAGGCAGAGTGTTTGTTCCTCCATTTATGGGAAATGTTGAAGAATTGGGATAGCAAATAACACAAGCAGTTGTACCATACTTCAAGACTTGCTTCGTTGCATTTCGTAGGAAATTCATTGCAGACAGGACATTTACAGATGGGACATTAGTTGCGTTACAAAACGTAGCCATACTGAACATTTGCTAATAAAGCTTGAAGATATACTGCATTCAGTACTGTATCAAATGCTCCTATAAGTTATTTATTTTTTTCACAATAACAGGTTACTTTTGTAAAACTAGTTTATAAGCACCCTGTATACAACACATGCTCAAAATGGCTGCCATACTCAGTAACTCGTGCACAAATTACGTTTTACCAATTTTGAAACCTCATTGTGTAGCACATGGACACTGGTGATGTTAATTTCCATTGTAATATTAATCTTCGATTTTGCCAGTGTGTGCAATCTGTTTTTATAGATCCTTCATTTGTGGTAGCCCCACATGAAGAATTCTGGAGTTGTTAAACTGGGAGAACTGGGAAGGTCATAATCCTATAGGGATGATTCGACGACCAAGAAATTCACACAAGAAATGATTGTTTCGTAAGGTGTGTGGCAAGAGGCACTATCCTGCTACAGCTGACAACAATGTTCATCTGCCTCATGAAGTGAAATGAACTGTACAGTGACGTCTTGGTACAAAGAAAATGGCGGCTACTATTCAGTAACGTGGTACGGCACACCCTACTTCAATATTCTAGCAGTGTCAGTTGTTTCCAACGACGATGTGTGGATTTTCAGTTGACCAAATTTTTGTGTTTCTACTATTTGCATATCCACTAATGTGACACCGTGCCTCATCAGTGGATAGGCCTAAACCATGGTCTGGTTGTACGATTCCATGGTCGTCAGCAAATGACAAAAATCATGTACAGTACACTACAAGCTTTTCTTTATCTGTCATCTTCGGTACCTGAACGCTATGAACATGATACACATGGATTTTTAACTTCTGTACACTTTCTGAACATTTCCACATGAAGTATGAAGTTAGACAGATAAGTCTTCTCAATCACTTTGAAGGTGAATCCAGCATCATGTCCTTCACCTTAGCCACATTAGCTTCTCCCAGTTCTCTAGTTGTCGGCAAGTGATCTGCATTCAAGGAAGTGGGCGTTAACCTCTTTATTGTTGAATTGTTCAACATTGCATATCTGTATACTTCCCACAGAATGTGTGAATGGCAAATTCTGTTCAACAGTGAAAACTCATTGCTCTTGTGGAAAACGACATGTTTACCAAGCAGGGAACCGTGCAATACTACAGACATCATGTGACCTATATGTGTTACATTGGCATGTTTGTTTGTGGTTGATAATCCCTTTGTTGTTATCTTACAATGGCCGATCGTGTGAATGAATGCAATGCAACCCTATTTATAGAGAAATTTATTTTTATGTGCTTTACTTTTCATTCTCAATGTTGATATTGCATCATCTGCAAAATGTCTGAGGTTATTATTAATATTATTTGGAAGGTCATTAATACACTTTCCTGGAGCACATATGAAATTACTGTCACACATATTGATGGCTCTCAACTCAAGATAACATGCTTTGACCTCCTTACCAAGAAATCCCCAGTATAGTCACAAATCTTACTTGATAACTCACAGAAGTCTTTTTCAGTAATAAGCATAAATGTGGTACTGATTTGAATGAATTTTGGAAGTCTAGAACTACTTCATATACCTCATTAACTTGATCTGTGGCTTTCAGTACGTCATGTGAGTAAAGCAATTGCTGGGTTTGATATGCTCAATCTTGGCACGGAAGAGGTCATTCTATTCAGCATACCATAAGCTGAGGTGAGATTGATCCACTTTTTGGGGTCCATTTACATTGTAGCTCTGTACCAGCTATTTAAATTCAAGCAAAATTGTAAACTTATAATTGCATGATGCCTAAGGAATGTAGAAATGATCTTTTAGTTTCAGAAATAAAATAAGTTTAATACATTTTGAGAAACATACACTGAAACTTTTGGAACAATTTGACCCGGGCTTGGGGAGACATTGGTCCATGTTGTGAATTCTGTGCTTGTAGGTGACTCTTTTGTTCTGGAATAATGTCACCCAAGTCCAGGTATGTTTGGATGACTGTAGAAAGGTAACTGAAAGAAAATATCATTTACAAGAATCCCAAATTATTATTTTATTAGACAAAATACAAAATTAATTGAAAATAATCTCAAAACTAATTTCAGAAAGAAAAAAGAAAAAGTAAAAATAACAACCCAAGTACAATTATGAAGTTATCTTATTGAAATAGAACAAGAGTTACAAAGTTTAAGGTAACTCCTTTTAACTTGGCCTTTATGATTCTATTTATATAAAAGAATTTAATTCTGGTACACCAAAGTTTCCTCTTTTACTCAACAATGTAGGAGGTGCTATTTTTCTGATTATGTCCTCTCAGTCATATTCCATAGAATCTTCTTTAGCTGACCATTTCCAGCTTCTCCCAAACTTCATCATACAGCTAACAGTAGGCCCTCCTGTGTCGTTATCAGAAAGTTTCTCAATAATCCCTGGATACTCCTCTCCATTGTATTTAACAGTCACAAAGCCACTCTTTTTCAATTCTTTCATCTGTTCTAATGTGAAACAAGATGTTTTAGGTGTAGCTATTTCAGTTTCTGTATCACTGAAGGTCTCACTCAGGTCATCATATTCCAGTTCCATTTCTTCAAGTTCAGTTGAATCGTCACTATCACCACCATCAGTCAAGAATACAGTTTTCTTTGGATGTCCAGACTTCTTTGCCTTTACTGTCTCAATTTCTTTACTCAAATCATCAACAGTAATGCTCTGTCCAGCAGGCACACTTAGCTTCTTTCTCTTTTGCTTGCCAGGTATATTAACTCCTTCAATATCTTTATGTTTATCTTGTACGTATTGTAGAAATGAATCTCCTACTGCTTGCACGTCAACCTGTTGCTGCCTCTCAAATTTGCTCAGGAGTTCTTGTTTATTTATGGGGTAAATACTACATTTCCTGAAAACTGAAATGAAAATTTTGCTTCACTGTTGGTAAGATTGTTTCAATTAACGTCTTTAAAAGAGAAGGAAAAGTATCGTTAGGAATTCCAGATATTTGGCTACCACACTCAGTATCTCTCCACTCTTGGAGAATGTTTCGCCATGCCAGTTTCAATGGTCTAAACACAGCAACATCCAGTGGCTGTGTTACATTTGTTGAGTTTGGTGGCAGACGTATGAAGTGAACATTAAATTCTTCACAAGCTTTTAGGAATTTTTCATTTATACGGGAAACAAGATTATCACCTATCATCACTTTTGGCCCATCTTGATTTTTTAGTCTTGGTACCATCACCTTCATAAACCAATCTTCAAATGTGGTATTGTCAAACCACCCACTACTTGTTCTGTTGTAATAACAGTTTTTGGGTCCATTTAGTGTCCAAGTATCCCACAGATGTTCGGTTTTGTACACAACATATGCGGGCATCAGTTCACCACTAGCACTGCCTGCGAACATCACTGAAACAGATGTTTTTGTTGTATTGCAAACTTGCTCTACATATTTAGATCCTCTGCGACAAATGACATGTCTTGCACCTGGGTCATCTCGTAGATTGGTTTCATCATAATTCCATACGTGTGTAGGTGGAATATTGTCAACTTGTTTTGCCAGATTGTCTTGGTATTCTTCAAGCACTTCTTTGCTGACAGCAGCCCTTACTGTTTTTATATTTGAAGAGACACAAGCTGTCAGAGTAGGATGGCGCTTTAAAAATGATGAAATCCAATCTGGCCCTGGCATGCCATTCTTAAATTTGGGGACACTTCTGCCTGTTTTCAATAAGAAATATTTGACACAAAATCTTAAGTCTGTTTTAGTCACAGGAAATCCAAATTATGCAAGTTTCAAGATGTGTTCCTTGAAACCCTCCTCCTCCTCTTGAGTAAACACCCTTCACCCTCCAATAACAGAGCTTCATACACCCTTTAATTTATTTATAAAGGTACAGCGAGGTATTCCATATGTCTCTGTACCTGCACGATGTGTGAGGCACTTGCATTTGATGTCTTCCAAGCATTTTCGTAAAGTTTCATGTGAATAGTCGAAATACGAACAAGATCCAAGCTCACGTTTGTGTGTTCTGGGCATTGTGAACTGAAAGGTGAAAAATGTAGCACATATAAGACACTTCAGGTTCAGAAAGTCAGTTAAATTTTATTTTAGTCACTTCAGTTTTATTTTACTCATGTCACATGTCAACAATTTGATATTAATGTAAACAATGGGGTGACATTGTTCCAGGACCAAAGTCACCCCTCTCTAACCTCAAAATTACCTCTTTGACATACATCTCAATTATTCGAAAATGTGAGCCCTCATCATTAAAATGTAAACTGGAACTTTATAAGCACAATATTAAGCACCAAATGCTTGCTTATCAGGTGTTTTGTCCGTTGTCTTGTGGGTCACAGATATGAAAGTTCCAAGACGATTTTTTCGCTACAAAATTATCCATCCAAAACAAACTAGTGCTGCCTCTAGTGGCGTTTTCGTGAACTTGAAACTCTGGTTCCTATATTCACAACATGCATTCTACAACAGGTGCCAACCATGAAAACTATAATTTTCCCACTAGTTGTGTCAGAAAAGCAGTTATAACAAACTACCCACATTGGAACAATGTTACCCTGCAGGACCAATCTCATCCCAGTTTACGGTACCTCACTATATTTGAGCTCAGAATATGTTCTAAGATTCTACAACAAATGAATATCAGGTGTATTGGTTGGTAGTTTTGCAGCTGATGTCTGCAACTCTTCTTGCAGATGGGTGTGACATGAGCTTTCTTCCAGCCATTGGCCAATTGGTCACAGTTTTCCGTCCGAGGGATCCATGGTATGTAATGATTTAAAGAGGGACATACTCAGGCACAAATTTGGTTCAAAATTTGGTAAATATTCCATCAGGACCCAGAGCTTTGTTCAGTTTTAGTGATTGCAGTTGTTTTTGAACACCACTGACACTAATATCTATGTGAGAATTAAATTAGGGAAATATTACTGTATATTCCTTTGTAAAGGAATATTTGAAAACAGAATTCAGAAACAAAATTAATATTTGAAATCGTTTTTAGCTAAATTGCTTTTTCTCTAAGCCTTTTCCATTTGATGTTTCTGGATACAGTAAGTGACACATTGTACACTAATGCTGGAAATGCATTAAATAATTGTACATCCACTGAACTGCCCAGCATATTATTGAGACTAGCAGATGAGATATCAGTATATTTTTTATCAAGTTTCATGTTGATAAACATACTGTCACAGGTTATGGTTTGCCTTTGTTTATCTTTGGCAATAGCAAGAAATTTACAATAAACTGGAATATAACTGTTGGCACTTCTGCTTTTTTGAAACAGAGTCTACAGGTCACTGTAGTAATCAAATAATAAATGAAACCAATCCAAGTAAGACAAATATGGCTTTATTCATAAACCTCTGAACAACAATGAAGTAATGGGATGATCTGCCATGTGGGCACCAAAGAAGAAGGCCAGAATGCCCTAGGGCAGTGGGCCTATGTGGCTCTTGATGACAGCACTGGGGAGGATGGTGCCATCGCCATCTGTGCATCATCATCAGCAGGCAGGTCCCATTGGGGAACAGACGAGGTTAGACCCATTGGCAATGATAACTGAAGTGATGATGGGTTTGGGGGGGGGGGGGAGCAGTGAAGGTGGCCCAAGTGGAACAGCAGGCTGCAGCACTGGACCTGAGGTCAGAGATGGACCAATGCTAGGTGCTTGGAAGCTGGAACTAAGGCACCACACATGGAGGAGGTAGCCAATAAGATAGGGGCACCTCAACTGCAGGTGAAGACAGACTTGAGGTGGAAAGCAGTGGAGCGGGCTGCAGTGATGGCAGCCACACCTGCATCCAGTAGTTTCTGCTGGCAATCGGGGCCACAACTGATTGAAGTGGTGCATCACCAGCCCAATGGCTGTTTGGGCATCACAAAGATGGCGTCCCCAATGATGGACAACAATGGCTGGTATCCTCTTGGGCCAGTGACCAAACCTTCACATGCACACCACTACTCCCAGTGCAAAGCAGCCAGGCAAACCCGCCCGTGGCAGGTGCGGCACAGACTACGGAAGGTGAAGGAACATGTGTGGCTGCCAGCTGTGAAGCAGCTCAGCCGGGCTCTGCTCTCCCATAGATGTGAAGTGATAGAATCACCAGGATAGGTGCACCAGGATCATAAAATGGAGAAGAGCATCATCTGGTGAAGAATCACACATTTGGCACTTGAATATACACATTAGTCATTCTGTCTCGCCATTCGATTGAGGTTGGAATGGCGGAGTGCCGGAGCTGTAACATGATGAAGGCCATGATGGAAGAAAGCGATTGAAAGGTGTGTGAACTGGGCTCCATTATTGGAAACTAAGGTACAAGGTAACACTTCAATAAAAAAAAGTTCAAAAGCGTGTGAATTGCAGCCTCAGGCAGTGTTGACACACACCAGAGAATGTAAGGAAGCTGGGAAAATACATCCACAGCCAAGAGGTAATAGGAATTCAAGAAGGGACCCACAAAGTCTACATGAATGTGTTTCCGTGGCTGGCATGAAGTGCGCCAGTGGGACAGAGATGCCCTGGGAGCTGTCTATTGTCAGGCACCCTGCTCACATGTCGTGACAAAACAGACATTTCTGCCATCAATCCCGGGCCAAAAAGCATGTCTTCTAGCTAGTAGTTTAGTGTGTGAAACTTCCCAATGGCCATGTTGGAGAAAGCATAGAACTCATGCTGTAACTCTGTGGGAATCGCTAATCTGGGAGAAAGCTCTTCTGTGGAAAACAGCAAAACCCCATCAAAAACAAAGAGATGATACCACAAGGAAAAATAGTTGCCCAAGGAGGCTCAACCACCTGGTAGAGAACCAGACTGATGACAATTGTAGCTGCTATGCGTGAGCTAATAACTGGGAAACCCTCGACCGCAGCCTGAATTTTAGTATGAAGATGGAAGAAAAGCAATTCTTCACACTCAAACTTGGGATCAGGACCCACAAGAAGGTGGGAAATGGCATCCACTTTGGCATGTTTAGACATAGGTCGAAAATGGATTTTGTGATTGTAGCGAGACAAGAACAGCACCTGGCGTTGCAGGTAGTGTCTACCTGGTCAGGCAAGAAAGTGTGGGGGTTAAACAAGGAAGCCAAGGGTTTTGGTCAGTAATAAGGTGAAACATGGAGACACATAAAAAAGTCATGATATTTTTGGAGAACAAAGACTAAGGCAAGAGCCTCTTCTTGCACCTGAGAGTAAGGCTACTGTGCTGGAGTGATAGATTTAGAGGCGAAAACAACAGGTTGTTCAGCGATGTTGGTCTTTCAGAGATGTAGGCTTATCGGTGCGCTAGGACCATGCTGAGGCTGTACTGTGAAGTGTCAATCACCAAAACTATGTGCTGGTCTGAAGAGAATGTAGCTAAACATAGGGATGGGAGTAGTTCAGATTTCAACATTTGAAAAGCACATTTGCAATCCGGGCTCCAGCAAAAAAGGCACATTGTTGCATAACAATGCATGCAACGCTTGGGCCAGTGTGGCCATCCCCAGTTAAGGCTAGCTTCCCTAGGAAGGCCTGAAGCTCCTTCGTGAATGAGTGGTGAGGCATACTTGCCACCACAGAGATGTGGTTTGCAGAGGGCTTTGCAAAGTTACACCTTAAGCCTGCAGACTATAAGACACAAAACAAAGTGCACAAATTTTTCAAGTGATCAGCTGTGGAGGAGCCTGTGACAACAATATCATCCAGATAATTAATGAAACCCAGGCAGACATAGTCAGTTGCTGTGAAAATCATTGGAAAATAGCAGGGGCACTAGCCACACCAAAAGGAAGGTGCAAATATTGATAGAGACCAAAAGGAGTATTCAAAACCAGAACATGCTGAGACTCTTCATTCACAGTAATATACAGGTATACTTCAGACAAATCAAGTACTGGCTACCCAATATTTTCGCCAACAGGTCCTCCTGCCATGGGAGAGGATACATGTGCATGATCAACTGAGTGTTGATGATAGTACTGAAGTCGCCACAGAGATGAAGTTTTACCTGGTGGTTTCTGAACTACAATCAGTGGAGATGACCATTCACTAGCCATAAGAGGTTGCACCATCATTAGACCTGAAATCTGTCCAATTCTGCTTTCACTTGATCTTTCATGGCGACAGGAGTATGACACACATGGTAAAAATGAGGCTGAGCCTTGGATTTCAAAGAAATATGAGAAGAAAAATTCATAGCACATCGTATACCTTTCAAAAACAAGTCTGAAAACTTCTCACACAGTGTTTACAATTGAAAATACAGTACCTGGTCAGGCAAAATGTGAACTGCATTGGTGATAGAAAATCCAAATGCTTGAAATGCATCCATACTGAACAAGTTCTCACCACTGGCATCAACAGCCACCAAAAAAGAAATGCAACAAACCACTGCCTTGCAAGAGGTAGGTCAAAATTTATCCCAACAGACCGGTGTCAACAGTGACAAACCTAAACTCACATAGGTTTGATAATTCAATAACTTTACTGCAGCACTTGTGTCAACCTGTAGCTGGAGCACTTGTCGAAAAATATTTAATTTGATAAACAGCTTGGGAGAAGTCACAAGCACTTGAGTCACACACTTT
Organism: Schistocerca americana; assembly: GCF_021461395.2. Taxonomy (NCBI): domain Eukaryota; kingdom Metazoa; phylum Arthropoda; class Insecta; order Orthoptera; family Acrididae; genus Schistocerca; species Schistocerca americana. The sequence goes on along the minus strand of NC_060121.1, from coordinate 350,090,644 downwards.
ATGTCCATGTCCATATCCTGAGCAATCTACGGAAAATGAGAAACAGAGGCAATGTGGCCTTTCTTCTAGCAAGCATTACAAGTAGCCCAGTGCTTAGGGCACACTGAACGTTTGTGCTGGACAAAACAGAAAGGACAACATGGGAGCAGAGAAGGCTGATGTTACCATGGTCACTGCCACTTCCTTGTGCAAGGTAATGGTCACATCATGTGACACTACTACTAGATCACCCCACGCTTCAATTTGGTCACCCGCTCCCCTAGAAACTTCAAGAGATTGTGCTATTTGCAAAGCCTCTGCCAATGGGATGGTTTTCACAGAGTAAAGTCTGCTGGTGCACTTCCTCGTCTGGAGCTAAACAGATAATTGTGTCGTGCATTATAGAGTCCGAATTGGAGTCATTATGGGCATCAGTAACGAACTGACACTTACAGCTAAGCTCATGAAGTTTGGCTGCAGGGGCCCTGTATGATATGTGCATCATGTAGTAACCAAGTAATACACAAAACCAATCCAAGTAACGCAAATATTGCTTTATTCATAAACCTCTGAACAATAATTGCAATAAACCTCTTGTCACTCCACACATAACAAGACAAAAGAATCCCACAGCAGGTGCAACATAAGCAATACACGGAACAAATTATATGAGTGGTACAAACTAAAAGAACATAGTGAGTGTGAGTCAGTGCTGCTCCATGCATATATAGATGCTAGTTACCATAGACAGTGTAGTTGAGACTGTACCATGTGCACACTTCCTATAGGTGGCCTCTAGTGGCTGGCCTGCACTGATACAGTTGGCAGTCGATTTAAGTGCACATGTGTGGTGACATTACACTCGATGCCCTCACACTCACATGCACTAGGAGCAGGATACAGCAGACATGTTTCTTGGACTCCACAAATCCATCTAACTGCCTGTTATCTAAAGTGCAGTGGACAGGATTCACTTCTCTGGACTCCACAAATGCAGCTAATTACCTCATTTGCCAAATAATATATTTTTATTCCAGAGAAATTAAAAAAATTAAAATGGCTCCAAGCACTGTGGGACTTAACAGCTGATGTCATCAGTCCCCTAAATTTAAAACTACTTCAACCTAACTAACCTAAGGACATCACACACATCCATGCCTGAGGCAGGATTCGAACCTGCGACCATAGCAGCCGTGTGGTTCCTGACTGAAGCGCCAAGAACTGCTCGGCCAGAGGAATTAAATATTTCCAGTTTTTTCATGAATAACACACTGTTCTTTGCTTCCAAACACCGTACTAGCCTCTCTGAGATGTTCATTATTTTGATGCTTGAATGCTGCAAAGTCTTTTCCAGTGGTGACAGATGTGATGTCATCTCCATATAGAGTGGATTTACACAACATAATGCTAGGCAAGTCATTTACACAGATTACACAAGGGAGAGTCAAATGAAAACCTTAAAAGTGTTATTAAAGACTGATTTTCATGCCATGGTTCTGTAAGTTGGCAGTACTGGTACCAATGATGTAAGAAATGCCCTACAGTTGGCAGCATACTACAGACAAATGAAACTCAGCCACAACATCAGTTCAAAATGGTTGCCCTACTTCCTAAGTGCACTAAAGAAGAACAGCTTTCTGTCATACATATTCTGAACAGTGAATGTATTAAATCTATTGAAATTCATTGGTGAATGAAGATCCAGTATGGTGATGCATATTGTATCAATGCAGCAAGGGTATGGGTGGAATAGAAATTTTTAAAATGGTGTGACTTTCGTGACAGATGCTCAGCACCAGGGTCAGGCACACCATGGGGTGACAACATAGTCTGCTACAGAATTTGAAGACTCTGTGATGGAAAATCACCTTCTGCTGGTGGATGAAATTGCTGAGAACACTAGTTATGGCTCAGTACACCACAATACATCATTCTTGAAGTGCTTTAAGTTTTGCATAGTGTCTGCAATATGGATGCCACAGCAGCTCATTCCAGAACTGAAAGAGTGACGTGTTAGCATCTTTGAAGAACTTTTGTGGCACGTTTAAGCACAAGTTGATGGCTTCTTCAAGAGAATCATTACAACAATTGTTTCGATGAAGAGATGCAGCAGATAGTGCGCAAGTGGTTGTGCACATGACCAAAAGAAATTTTTGTTTCTTTTAAGAGGAATTTGTGCACTTCCTTTGTACTGGAGGAAGTAGGTTGAATGATAGTGAGACTATATCAAAAAATGATACACTTGTGTTCTACTTTTGTTCAATATAAAATTTTAAAAAATATTTAAGGTTCTCATTTGATTCCACCTTGTAAATCTAATGACACACTGAAAGGTAATGCCTCCAGATTTTTTATTCTGTTCTCAATATTGGTTGAGGTATTAAATGTCATGCTTATTACATGATCGACTTTCCCACTTTGTGGATGGAAGGTTGAATGCTCTGCCACTAGATAGCTCCGAATTATAGTATGTAACATGGCAGTGTGCTACATAAGTATGTCATTGTATGAAAAACAATGTGCTGTAATCAAGTTTCTAACCGCAGAAAACATGCCTTCAATAAAAATTCATAGAAGACTTAAAGCTGTGTACAGTGAGTGCTGCACTATGCTACAACATCTGCACCAATCTGATGACTGGGGCTCACTGTCATCGATCATTCTCCATACAGGATCTCTTAATGCTGTGGCTTCTGAATGGAGCCAAATACAGCATGGGGTTCCCCAGGGATCTGTCCTTGGACCCATACTGTTTTTAGTACATGTTAATGATCTACCCCTGTCCATTTGCAAAAAATGTGAATTCACAATGTTTGCTGATGATACAAGCTTTGTGATAGATAGTACGTTCGCTACTGATTTAGAGCCTGATGTTAATGACATACTCAGAGAAATTATAGCTTTGTTTACAATTAATTCTTATTCAGTTCATACTAAAAAACTAATGTTATTCAGTTCCACACTAAAAATAAAAATCCAGAAAACATAGTCACTGCACACAGCAACCAAGTACTAGAACAGGTGCACTCCACTGAATTCCTAGGGGTTCATATTGACATTCATATTGAAAGTAGGCTCAACTGGGAACATCAAGTGTCCCTAACTCTAAAAAGGCTGTCATCAGCAACTTTTGCTTTAAAAAACATCACTCATCTTGGGGACATTACCATTTTAAAATCTACTTATTTTGGGTAATTTCATTTATTAATAAGTTATGGCATAATGTTCTGGGTTAATTCACCAGTCTAAAAAATCCTAACAGCTGAGAAGAGAGCAGTCAGAATTATGTGTGGGGTTTCTCCATGAGCCCCATGTAGAAAACTCTTCACACCATTAGGAATACTGACAACAACAGGTCAGTACATATACTCTCTGATAAATTTTGTCATTAAGAAGTATACCCTGTATGAAACAAATTGTTCATACTACAAGTATGACACTAGAGGTAAGGATTATTTACATTTTGAACTAAAAAATTTGTCACTTGTACAAAAGGGAGTAAAGTGTGCTGCTGTTAGAACTTTTATTCAGATGTATCTTAAAGAAATACCTGCTTGACCATCCACTATACTCCTTAGATGAATTCTTTTACAGAAATAGTTAAAAGTTTCCATATACACTTTTAATGCACTTCTTGAATGAAAAGTTGTATCATGTTATTCAGTTATTAGATGAAAGATACAATATTATGTTAATGTTAGTGAATTACAATACTAGGTAAATGTTAGCTAGCAAGTAAGAAAAACTGATACTATTATTTATATTATTGTACTATGTTATTATTATTATGCAGTATTAATTGTGTTTTTATAATTGTATTGACATGTTCCACATCCAAGTGAATTACTCGCATGTATGGATCCATGGAATACACGTACCAAGTAAATAAAATAAATAAACAGTTCCGACTTGGTCCCATCTGATTTTCATCTGTTTTGAGAACTTAAAGTACACCTTTGAGAATATCACTTTGATAGCAGTAAAGTGGTGCAAGCAGAAGTGAGATTGTGGCTCTGTCAACAATGTCAAACAGCTGACAGTGATGTCAACAAACCGATCTCTTGTTTGGAAAAAAATGTGTTGATTGGTAGGGTGACTAGGTTCAGAATAAATATGTAGACACAAAGAATAAAGATGTAGAATGTTAATAAAGTTTGTTTTATTTAAAAAAGTTTAAAGGTTTTCATATAAAAATTATCTTCTCCTTCTGTTCTTCGGCCTGTGCACATTTTGTAAAGATAAATATTTCATACATCATGCAGGATCATTCTTTTGTAAGCCAGGCTAAAGACAAGCTGATAATTTTTGGAACTGCTGCATATACTGTTCTTACTATAATACCTGTTACAAAACTGCAAATAATTGGCTTTTGCTGCAGCTTTTACTCATGCAACTGGCCATTTCCATTCAGTATTACCTTCATCTTCTGAGATTATTGTCTACAAACTGGCTTTCTCATGCGATGATTTTGAACTACATACTGTGATTGTCTTAGCATTTAAAAATACATATTCTTGCAAGCCTACAGCTAAAGATGCTTTCCAATGCATATTCACTGCTTTTTTCATTTTGAATGATCTGAAAATGGTTGTATAAAGCAACCAAAGCTCTTTGTCGTACTTAAATTATAATAAGAAAATTGAGGACTAGGCATTAAGTTTTTTACTTTAAAGTTTTTGTTTAATAAACTATGTTAAGACTGCTGCCTGCTCCCTGACAATGTTAGGTTTCACTAACAGTGTGAGTTTGTTGAAAAAATCAGCAACCAGTTACACAAAGGAAATTTTATTTCTTGGCCAGTTTTAGGTACCTGGTGCCCTGCTTCACAAGACGATAGAGAAAAATATACCACAAATAAGTACAGGCTGGGTAAAAGTATTACAAAACTGAAGAAGGAAAGGTTTAAAAATTTAGAGACAGAGATTTGGTGCACACTTAGAATTACTGCATTATTAGCGAGCATCAAAAATAAGCATGTGTATGCAGCCTAGTGCTGTAGCCATATAAAAACACAAGAAAAATACATAATATGATAATAAAGTGTGTTAATGCAGAAAGAGCTCATGAATGCTTACATGTGGATCAAAGTGCATGTAGAATATGGTATAAGAACACCAAACACCATAAGCAGACATCACACAAGAACAGGATTTAGCCAGCTGATGACATGCATATCTTCAGGTTGGTATTAGAGTGGGGATAATAGAAAGATAATGTAATAAAATAAGAACTTACACAACTAGAATTGCCATAAAACAGATGTAAGTGTTCATACCCTGCATGTTAACTTATATGCAAAAACCTGCTAGCTGCTTTTTGAGCAAATGTACTGACAGTTGCTGCAGATAGATAAAGTACTAAACAGTGTGGGTTTTTAAAGTTATAAGGTGCAATAGGTTGTTACCTGTGGTGTGGAGGGATCTCTGCTCTCCTGCACTGCTGAGCATGAGTAGTGATATACACTATGTGATCAAAAGTATCCCAACACGTGGCTGAAAATGACTTCCAAGTTTGTGGCACCCTCCATCAGCAATGCTGGAATTCAGTATAGTGTTGGCTGACCCTTAGCCTTGATGACAGCTTCCACTCTTGCAGGTATACGTTCAGTCAAGTGCTGGAAGGTTCCTTGGGGAACGGCAGTCCATTCTTCACTGAGTGCTGCACTGAGGAGAGGAATCAATGTTGGTCGGTGAGACCTGGCATGAAATCAGCGTTCCAAAACATTCCAAAGGTGTTCTATAGGATTCAGGTCAGGACTCTTCGCAGGCCAGTCCATTACAGAGATGTTACTGTCGTGTAACCACTTTGCCACAGGCCGTGCATTATGAACAGGTGGTCGATCATGCAGTTATTGAACTGGAAATGGAAAACCCTCAACCGAAAGTGAAAGTCTCTAAGAAAGCTGTGGGACAAGTTTCTGCATCGTTTTGCAGTAGTAGCTTGAGCATCTTCTTCCATATTGGTAGCCAGGAAGAAAATAGAGGAGACAGAGGCAAAACAGAACAATACTATGTTTTAATAGTTGAGACAGAGTGAGCAAAACTCTAACAAAATTTCAGAAAATGCTGAGGTAAATGGGGTCCCAAAGTATGAACCCAAAGAAAAAAATTACCTCTACTTATTCTGTTTCATGTGGAGTCAGGTATTGTGGAAAAGGACATGCTTGATGACACATATGAGGAGAATTAGGAAAAATATACAAAAAGAGAAGAATTTAATCAACAAATTTCATTGCTCAGGCGTGTGTTAGCAACCTCAACTACAGAGGTGGGTAGGCTTAAGATCCATAATTGTGAGGGACTATATGTCAGTGGCAACATGGATTACAGATACATAGACAAGTACTATGAAAAAAATACATGCAGTTTGCTCGCACTGTCAAGTGAAGGGCACAAAAATGAGATTTCCTGCTTTATGCATTCTCTGTAAAAATAGAGATAAGCCTTGTCAGGTGCCAGGAAAAGATTGCATTGTTACACAGGGATGTATTGCTTTCTGACTGAGAGGTAATATGTTTTTTTTTTAGTTCATACCAAATAAGAAGAAAATTTGAATCCCAAGGCTATAACTGATAGACTATAATTTGTAAATGAGATTCACTGTGTAGAAAACAAAGGAGTTGGATGAGATGGAGGAAGAAAGTTAAGTTATCAATTCTATATAATAATCAGTTTGGTGAAAAACATGCACTAGAAGAAATAAAAAATAAAAAACTGCCATCCAAGATCAAAAGGAATCCAGAAAAGTTCCAGATGTGGAAGATGAAGATAGCATGACCTAAAGACTAAATCAATACATACTGGAAACAAAATACCTTGAAAACAGAATGGTTCCTTGTGCCAAATAGCCGATAGAGGGATGGATATAAACTATCAGACACCTAACTGGCAAGAAGACACAATAATAAAGGACATGAACAGTTTAACATGTAATTCCAATGACAGTTGTAATCAGAATCAAATTGCTGTAATCCAGTCAAAACACTACAGGGGATAGGGAGTGGGATGTGAAGCCTAAGTTACTACAAAGAATATATTCAGGGTTGGCACGAGAAAAGAATTAAAGATCTTATACAGATAATACCCAGTCAAAATCAAGACAATACTGAAGGACATACCCGGTCAAAATCAAGACAATAGTGATGGACATACACATTGGGTACTTGAAGATGCAATGAATATTGCAACCATAGAGGAGTTAAGTGGTCCAAACCCCAGCACTAAGGTATGTTTTGAGAGTAGGTCACCTGCAGGTGAAAACTATAAGATTTCCAACACTGGAGACCACAGACTGAATCGAGCTTAGCATATGCATTTTACTCCAGGGTGTGAAAGAACTGTTTGATATATTGCATAAGGTGTTTACTTGGAGAAATATACCACTTGATCTTGACAATGTATATAGCTATCTCATTATAGGCTAATGAATGTCTCACCTATGACATCTTGCAGCCTCTTCACTCGACACAGAAGTGCTTCCATCTACAAGGCAGGCAAGCATTCAGAATTTGCACACGAGCATTCGGAGTTGGCACACAGTGAGCTGTGTTTGATGAAAACTGATGTTTTGTAGATAAAAATGCAAGGAAGAGGAAGAACTGACAGTTTTTTGAATATGGGTCTGCATGATTTCGTATTGTTTACCCCTTCAAAGAAAGGAAACTTATTGTAGGGAATTGTGGACACATTTTAATGCAATAATGAACTATACACTTAGAAGAGAAAGTATGCACCTACAAAAAAGAGCCAAACATGTATACTGCTCAGGAGAAAAGCCAGACTATGACAATAATTGATTTTTAAAGTTTTGTTACTTTTCTGACAGTGTTTTCTCCATTTTTGTAGGTGCGAAGTGAAACATCACCAAGAGAGGATGTAACTGCCTCAGAGAGAGTGGATGTGACTGAAACTGTGCCTGGAAGTAATGAGCCTGTGACTGAGGTGCCTGACACTGATACAGGTGAGTGGTCCTCATGAACTCCTAGGGCAGCTTAAAATTTTTATTTAACCAGACTAACAGAACACTTTCTCTTTTAGATTGTTTGAGTACAGTGGTAATTCTGAATTTAATTCTTCAGACGTAGTTCCTAGTAAGGGTAAATGAATTTTACTGTAAGTAATTCCTGCTATTTTCAATTATTTTTCTTGTAATATGTTTAGTCAACTCAGCTCATACAAGCAGCTAGATGTAAAAATTTTGGGGATATGAAGTGGAATGACCAAGTAGGCTCAGTATTGGGTAAGGCAAGTGGCAGACTTCTGCTCATTATCAGAATTCTAGGGAAACAGAATCAGTCTGCAAATGAGATTGCTTACAAAATACTTGTGCAACCCATCCTAGAATATTGCTCAAGTGTGTGTACCTGGATGGACTAGCAAGATATGTTGAACGTATACGAGTAATGTCAGTACAAATGGTCACAGACTTGTTTTACCATGGGGATCATGTCACAGAATTGATGAAAAATGTGAACTGGCGAACACTTGAAGGTAGACACAAAATATCCCATGAAAGTCTACTTAGAAAATTGCAAGAACCCACTTGAAGTGATGAATTTAGGAATATACTATGATGCCCCTCCCCCACCTATCATTTATCACTCTTATAAGGTTGGGCCTGGTGATATAGTGGTAAAGTGTATGCCTGGAAACTGAGAGGTCACAGGATCATATACCCGTTGGACCACAGAAATTTTCAGTCTGCCCTTAATCTACAGGCCAAATTATCAAGTGCATCACTGTCTCAGTGATGTGAGGAGCTGCTAGGAATAATTGTGGTTCATATTCCACACTACACTGTAGGGCCCCCTTTCCCTGTTGGGTAAGGGGTAGATTAGTGACATGGGAGTTGCTGGAGTGGCGTGAACCTGACCATTGAGCCACACTCCCACAGAAAACCTGAAGACAAGATTCGACTAACTATAGCCATATACAGAGGAGTTGAGTTTCAGCTATCATTCTTCTTGTGTTCCATATATGAATGGAGTGGGAAGAAGCACTAATAACTAGTACAGTGGAAGTATCCTCTACCAAGTACTTCACGAGTATCTGCAGAGTATGATGTTATAACCAGTTAGTGATTGACAGAGTACTGTTACCATCAATAACCTGTAGCTTAGAATACAGTCCATAAGTCTGAGATCCATGTTGTAAAAATGCTTGTTGATGAAATTAATGCTATTTAATGCCAGAACACATATGTATAAGACATATTCATTAAGAAATATCCAGTTGAAAATCTATGAAAAAATTCACTCTGAACAAGTAAAAGTCAGAGAGGAATATTACATTATGATAAAGAGTTTTACATCCACTTGCACCAAGAAATTAATTCTCTAGAAATAGTATGAAGTCTTAAAGTGGACAAAAGGGATATTTAATTGACTACTGCTTATACAGATTAGAGCAGTGCTTCCCAATCCCAGTAAGAACAGATGCCATCCACTACCACCAACAAAGTTTAGTTCCTAAGCAATATAAGGTTAACAAAAAAGTTCAACACTCCAGTTTTTAAAGTGATAGAAGGTAAACCATAATTAATTAATCCACGATAAAAAGAAAAAAAAAACTCTTATTTTTTAAACAAGAAATAATGAGTTAATGAATCACTAAAAAAGTTGCTACTACTTATTTCTAGCTCTTTTTTATATTTAGTTTGGTTTCAGCTGATGCACATCGTAAGTCATGTTTCAAGTTCATTTACTCCCTCACATTTGTTTTTCCTGGTACCACAGTGGAAAATCAGTAGCAACATCTGTATGTTAATGCTAATGAGATCAGTATGCTTCAGACTTTTTAAATGATGATTAATTACTCACCACCAACCTTTCACAAAAACGTTACCAGTTTTGTCAAAACCTATTTTCAGTACACCCACACATTTTCTGGAGCACTTTCAAATAACACATTTAACAACTTTCTATTATATATTTTGAAGCCTGTTTGATTGAGTCTAGATTTGTATCTATGCTATACTCTGCAAAAGACTGTGAAGTGCATGGTGGAAATATACTTCCCATTGTATCACATATTAGAATTTCTTTTTGTTTCACTCATGTATGGAGTGTGAGTTGAAAGACTATTTAAAAACCTCTGTGCATGCAGTAATTGGTCTAATACTGTTTTTGTGGTCGCTACAGGAGTTATATGTTGGAGAAAGTGGTATATTCCTGGATTACCTACTTAATACTACAGCTTGAAATTTTGTAAATAGGTGTCTGTCAGCTAGTTGCTTTCTATCTTCAGGTGTCTGCCAGTTGAGGGTTTTCAGCATTTCTGTCACTGTTTGTGCAGCTGTTTGTTGCATATATTCAATATCCCCTGCTTGACCTATTTAGCATGGGTTCCACGTATTAGCAATATTCTAGGATTGCTCACACGAGTGTTTTATAAGCACTTTCTTTTATAGGAAGGTACTGCATTTTCACAGTATCCTACCAATGAACTTAAATGTAGCATCTGATTCACCCACAAAGGCTCTGAAAAAGCTGACCTTGACCAAAACAACTGGTTTCCCACAGCTAATCCTGGCAGTTGACCTCTAGCTCTCCAGTGGCTCCATAAAACCCTCTGTCCGTATCAAGCCCACTAACCATCAACAGTACTTCCATTTTGGTAGCTTCCATCCTTTCCACACAAAGAAACCTCCCCCAAATAGTGTGCCCATCCATGGATGACACATCTATGGTGATGAGTAATCTATTGACCAATATGCTGAATACTTTATGAAATCTCTCACAGGTAGGCACTACCCTTCAACCCAATCTGCAAAAATACATCCTGTAACATGTCCACAAATGTTCCTACTCCTTGTACTGTTCTCATGAATCAGATGAGAAAGAGCATCCCTCTTATTTCTCAAAATCATGCTGGACTGTACCAGCTTAACCTCTCTGTTTGCCACGGCTTTTGCTACCTATATCCTACTCAGGAAAGAGGAACACCATGCCAAAAATCATTCTTACATCTCCCAAACTTGTGTTGTGCTATACACTCAATTTACAAAAAGTCAATGGCCTTGCCATGGTGGTAACATCAGTCCCATCTGAGCTACTGGCAGAATTGAAGCTGTGAGGATGGGTCATGAGTTGTGCTTTGGTAGCTCAGATGGTAGAACACTTGCCTGCGAAAGGCAGAGGTCCTGAGTTCGAGTCTCACTCCGGCACACAGTTTTAATCTGCTAATAAGTTTCATATCAGTGCACACTCCACTGCAGAGTGAAAATCTCATTCTGGAAACATCCTCAGACTGTGGCTAAGCCATGTCTCCGCAATATCCTTTCTTCCAGGAGTGCTAGTTCGGCAAGGTTCGCAGGAGAGCTTCTGTGAAGTTGAGAAGGTAGAAGACGAGGTACTGACAGAATTGAAGCTGTGAGGACGGGTCATGAGTCATGCTTGGGTAACTCAGATGGTAGATCACTTGCCCGTGAAAGGCAAAGGTCCCAAGTTCGAGTCTTGGTCTGGGACACAGTTCTAATCTGCCAGGAAGTTTCATGATAATACATAATGATGTGCCATTCTTTGAACTTCTTCAATATGCTTCATCAGTCCTATATGATATGAATCACATACCATGCAGCATTACTCCAGAAGAGGACAGACAAGTGTAGTGTAGGTAGCCTCTGAAGGAGATTTGTTGCATCTTCTAAATGTTCTGCTAACAAAACACAGTTCTTGGTTTTCTTTCCCCCACAACGTTATCTGTGTGACCATTCCAGTTTAAGTTACCCATAATTATAAGCCCTAAGTAATTAGTTGAACTGACATCCTTTAAATCTACATCTACATTCTGCAAACCATTGTGAGGTGCATGGCAGAGGATACTTCCCACTGTAGCAGTTATTAGGGTTTCCTCCTGTTCTGTTCATGTATGGAGAACGGGAAAAATGATTTATTTTTTATTTTTTATTGGTCCAGTCTTATCATATAGCACAAATTGTATAATTGGTATTGGACAGGTCAAAGATAAGTTACAATAATACGTAGTATTAGCAAAATAGTAGGCAAATTAAAATTAGGTACCTATTACAGTTAATTTTGTTACTTATTCAGAAATTCTCTGACAGAATAGAAACAGTGTTTTATTAGTAGAGGTCTGGGTGGATAAGAAAAGTGCAATCCGCATCCGCACCGCATCCGCAAGGTCCTAATCCGCAACTGCATCCGCAGCAGTTAATACGCATCTGCAAGTTCCTTATCCACATCCGCATATATTTAAGTTTTGAATGAGTAATTAATAGTAATAGACAGTAGTACTTAGAATTATCATATGTAATGACATAGTTATTGTTAGGGTGCCATTTCGGCGACAACTTAACTACTTTTTATGTATACTGAGATGGTAGCTGTTCATTTGGACATGTCCGAAAGAACAGATACCATCGGTGACCATGCAGCTCATTAGAATGAAATTACAATGAAATGAACACCCTTAGTTGCTTACAGGTGTTGACATACACCAACGGGGACAGATGAAAATGTGAGCCCCGACCAGGACTCGAACCTGGGATCTCCTGCTTACATGGCAGATGCTCTATCCATCTGATTGTAGACAGTGGGCAGGTTTGCCACCCAGAGAGCACTTCATGGGCCACACAAAAGACACGGTCGCGGAAACGGATTAGGCGCAGGTCTCTTGGGTACAGCTACGTCGGTCGTAGCCAGGGGCTGAGGACAACAGACATCTGCTGTACCCGGGCCCTGCAACATTCCAAGAATGTCAACAGACTTGAAGTTTTCAACTAACATTGCAACATACGTACTGGGCAGATGCTTTGCTCATTATCCGCAGATGACCTGCGGATATCCACGCCGGTCGCGATTTTATCCGCCAAGTAACAAATACCGTGGATATCTGCAGATATCCGCATCCGCGCAGATCTCTATTTATTAGAAATGCCTTTAGTTTAGCTTTAAATATTGGGCGAGTAGTATTTTTTATTTCCTCTGGTATCTTATTGTGTAGTATTACACCAATGTTAATTATGATCCTTTGATAGGTGGTTGTTTTGTGATATTTTTGATGTATATTTTATTCCCTTCTGGTACTACAGTTGTGTACGTTTTTGTTCTGTATCAGTTTGCCTGTTTGCAGGAGGTAGTCCCTAGTGAACAAGATAGTTTCATAAATGAATAAACTTGGAACATTTAGAACACCAAGCTCAGTAAAATGGGATTTACAGGACTCCATCTTTTTAAGGCCACAAATTATTCTTAAAGCTCTTTTTTGCATTCTAAAAACCTTTACACTGTGAGTTGAGTATCCCCAGAAAATGATCCCATATTGGATTAGTGAGTGGAACTGTGCATAGTATGCCTGTAGTACTGTTGTTTTGCTTGTTGTAGCCTTTAAAATTGTTAGGCCATAGCATGCAGATGATAGTTTTCTAATTAAGTTATTTATATGTGTGTCCCACTTTAAGTCTTGCTGAACCCAAAGACCCAAGAATTTTGAACACTTACATTTTCTAGGAGATTGTTTTTTAATTGGGCTTGAATATACATTTGATTAGTTGGAGGAATTAAATGAAAATCAACACACACAGTTTTTTCAGTATTTATAATAAGTTTGTTTTTTGTGAACCACTAGAAAGTCTTTTCATAGAACTTTCTGCTGTGGACCGCAGAGTTTCTGGACTGGATCCAGTGAGCAATGTACTGGTGTCATCGGCAAACAGGATAGTTTTTGTGGGACTCATATATTCAACTAAGTCGTCCACATAAATCAAGAAGAGTAGTGGACCTAAGATTGAGCCCTGTGGTACACCATATTTTATTGGTAATTCCCTAGAAAGAAAGGAGTTGTTTCTTGTTTTATTCATTTTGTTGAATTCATACTGAAGTGATACTTTCTGCCTGTAGTTTTTTAGGTATGAACACAACCAGCTATGTGCTACACCTCTTACTCCTCATCTTTCTAATTTTTTGAGCAGAATGTTATGGTCCAGGACATCGAAGGCTTTTGATGGATCTAGAAAAATACCTGCAGCTAATTTATGTTGATCAAGGGATTTTAAAATGCAGTCTAAGAATTCGAAAATTGCTGTCTGTATAGATTTAGACTTTCTAAAACCATGTTGCGGTCCTGTAAGAGATGCATATTTATTTATGAAACTTAAAAGCCTGTCATAGAAGAGTTTTTCCAGTATTTTTGAGAAGGAACTCAACTGTGACACAGGTCAGTAGCTTGATATTTTTTCAGAAGAAAATTTTTTTAGCAGTGGGGAAACTTTTGCTATTTTAAAAATATCTGGAAATACACCAGTTTGTAAAGAGAGGTTGAAAATTTTGCCAAGGGGTTTGCTATGTGGCGAGCACATGCTTTTGATATGAAATCAAGTACTTCATCAAGACCACTTGACATTTTATTGCCTAATGATTTAATTTTAGTTATAATTTCATTGGGGTTTGTTTCATACACATACATAGAAGCAGAGACCACTGACTTGCTGGAGAAACTTGGGACTGGTCCTTGACAGTGTACTTGAATGAGGTCTTCAGCTAGTGAGGTGAAGTATTCATTGAATTTTTCCACAGCTGAATTTGCGTCTGTGACTTTTGAGCCTCCTCGTGTTAATGATACATTCTTTTTCTTTGGCACCGAAATGAATTTCTTATCAAATTGTCATTCCACAGAATTTTTGCCTCTTTGGCTACTCTACCATAGATTCTTTTGTAGGCTTTTGAATAATCTGTGAATTCTTGGCTTACTCTATATTTCTTACAAGAGTACTGCAGAAATCTGTTTCTCTCAGTGGAAATTTTTATGCGTTTAGTTACCTATTGCTTATTATTGTTAGGTTTTACTGTTTTTACTACTTTTGGAAATGCTACATTAAAACAGTGAAGAAAGAGCTGTGAAAACTCATGTACATGCTATCAACATTGTTCTGAGTGGTGATGCTTTCCCAGTTTTCCTTCGCCAGTAAGAGATTAAAAATTCTAATGTTATCTTCAGAAAAGATTCTTTTTTCAACTACTTTTCTGGAACTGCTGCTACTTGTTGGCATTTCTATACACAGCAGCTGTGCCTCATGATCACTATAACCCATGCTCAGTACTCTGCTTGTGAATCTGTAAGTTGTTCCTGAGATGAATATTTGGTCAATAATGGAATTTGTGCATTCTGTTAATTTTGTTGGACAGTGTATTGTGGGGATCATATTGAATGTGTTGGTCATATTTATCAAAACATCTCTGGTGCTACTGTCTTTTGAAAAATTAATATTGAAATCTGCACAAAACACTACCTTCATATTTAGTGTACTGATCCTGTTCAGCAGAACCTTTAGTTTATTCATGAAGACTGACAGGTTACCTTTGTCATTTCGTAGCCAATGTTCGGTAATGCAAATTATGTCTATGTTTAGTGCATACTGGAGTAGTGCTACCAACATGGAAATTTTATTTTTGAGTGACTGAATGTTATGGTGTAGTATAGCAAAATCTGGGTATTTAGTAACTTTAGTTGAAACGGTTTCTGATTCTTTATCTAATGGCATTTCTAATAGAGCACTTAACCTAAAAAATTTTCTGTATCTTTCTTGTGTGTGGCTTCTGTTCGCTAGCGGCAATCAGCTGGTGAGTTAACTTCTGGAGCTTGTATAAGTTTTGCTTCATCCACATCTGTCCACTTTGGTTTAAACCATTTCGTAATTTTAGTTTGGCTGACGACTTGATTGATTGTTTCTTGCCTAATCGGTTTAAACCACTTGGTAATTTGCATTTGGTCGATGGCACAGCTTGTAACTCATCTAAAGCACTTCTTAATCTCCATTTGTTCATCACTTATACTTTTTCTTCACTCTTCTTCGAAATACGAGTACATATTTTTTCGGCTAGTAATTTCTTTCCTGGCATATTTAAATGAAGTCCATGGACTGTGTGGAACCTTTGCTCCAATCTGTTTATATCTACAATATCTACATTCTTAAAGTTAGTGCATATTTAAGTGATACACTCGTTTGCAACATTAATTTCGCAGTTCACACATGACCAGGGTGGTAAATCACGACGATGCAGGATGTTCACAATGAGTACATTTGTGTGGGTTAAATTATTTAAAAATTTACTCATTTCTGTAATCACCTTGTGTATCTCGTTTCTATAGATGTCATTTGATCCTCCATAACACGGCGAAATCGTCTTTATTCAAACTAGCTACATCAGTTGATGTTGTTAGGTCCATTATTTCACTCAATGGAGCCCCTGGCTTCATGAAACCAGAGGCCTTGAAACTACATGTTCTCATCAACATTACAGAAATTTCATGGCCATGACCATCACCTAACACGCAGACTGTTTTGTGTTTCACACTTTTTGTAACCGGAGGATTTAAAGTTCTTCTCACCTGACTAGTGTTGTTTTTTTGCCGCACGTATTCTTAATGTTCTGCAGTTTGCAGTTTCACTGGAGATATGTTTTTTAACGTAGTTTCCTTTGTTGCATTGAAGTCTGTGGTAGTGTAGGTGTGCGCACTTATTTTTGGAGTTTTTAGAATATCTCCTGACATAGTGTTTTCACTGTTTGACCTACTTACAACAAGCAACGGTTTGCCTACTTTGTTTTCCAACTTTTCAATCCTTTCCGACGTGTTCACTGAATCCACAGCAGAAAGCACTTCAAAAGAGTTTTTTTGCACTAAATTTTCACTGTCTTTCACATCTTTTACCTTCTGAGTACAACTTCCTTCAGTCATTCTCAGTCATTGTCTGGATGCCTCTGTGTATGAAGCAATTATTCTAATCGTATCTTCGTGATTCTTGTGTGAGCGATAGATAGGGGTTGTAGTATATTTCTAAAGAAACATTTAAAACCAGTTGTTGAAACTTTGTAAACAGTCTTTCTTGGGATAGTTTATGTCTGTCTTCCAGAGTCTTCCAGTTTAGTTCTTTCAGGATCTCTGTGACACTCTCCCATCAGTTAAACAAACTTGTGATCATTTGTGCTGCTCTTCCCCAAAGTCTACCACCTGCTTTATCCACAACTAAACCTATGTGATCATTCCATTTCACATCCCAGCAAAATGCTACACCCAGGTATTTGTATGAGTTTTCCAGTTCCAACAGTGACTCATTGATGTTATAGTCATAGGATACTACATTTTTTCATTTTGTGAAGTGAAAAGTTTTACATATCAACACATTTAGAACAAGTTACCAATCTCTGCACCACTTTGATATCTTATCATTATCTGACTTAATATTTATGCAGCTCTTTCAGATAGTACTTCATTATAAACAACTGTGTCACCTGCAAAAAGCCTGATTTCACTATTATTATTATCAGCAAGGTCACTAATATGAAAAATGAACAGCAGTGGTTCCAATACACTTCCATGGGGCACCTCTGAAGTTACTTCTTCATCTGACAATGACTACCCATCCAAGATAACATCCTCAATCCAGTAGCAAATTTCACTTCATACCCCATATGGTCATTCTGTGGCAAATAAGCATAAGTGTTGTACTGAGTCAAATGCTTTTTGGAAGTCAGGAAACACTGCATCTACCTGATTGCTCTGATCCGAAGTTTTCAGTATGCAATGTGAGAAAAAGTGCAAGTTGGGTTTCACATGGTTGATGTTTTCGAAATCCATGCTGGTTGGCATAGATAAGATCATTCTGTTCAGGATACCTCATTATGTTTAAGCTCAGAATATCTTCTAAGATTCTACAACAAACTGATGTCAAGATCTGGGACAATTGTTTTGTGGATCACTTCTGCTACCCTTCTTGGAAACAGGACTCACTTCTGCCTTTTTCCAAGAACTGGACATAATTTTTTGTATAGTTAGAAGAGGGGCTAACTCAGCTGCAAATTCAGTATAGAATCTGACAGGGATTCCATCAGATCCTGAAGCTTTATTCAGTTCTAATGATTTCTGCTGTTTCTAAGTATTACTGGCACTAATACTTATTTCATTCATATTTTCAGTGGTATGGGGATTAAATTGGAGGAGTTCTCCTGGGTTTTCCTTGTAAATTTGTTCTGCAACTCAACAGTACTAGTTCATATGGTGTATGGGACTAAGTCCTGCTGAGCAAGCAATGAAATATTTCGAAATCTAACACAAAGTTAAAGTTCTGCTGAGCAGTCAGCAAAATATTTATTAGTCTCAAACAGAGTTTATACAGCCTGGATGAAGTATGGAACAGTCACTGTTTACCATTCTTCATGGAGCTGATCAGAATTCCATCATGGATCCACGTGCTGAGGAAATTACCAAAGCTGCAAAGTTCTGAGTGTCAGCAGTGATCCTTGGTCATAGACTGTGACGATTCTGCCTTCGAGAGCCACTGCACTGAACTAAACAGGCTGCGGCATAAAGCTACAAGTTTCCAATTGGCTGTCCTTGTTGCTTCAGCAGAAGAAGATAGTTCCACATGCATGCATCTTCCTGGACAGCCCGGAGCTGCTTCCCTCTGTTGGCTTTGCTGTGAGACTGGCCCTCCGAGCCACTGCAGTGTTGCCAGAGCCACATGTAGTGTGCTGGCTCATGAAGTGCCATTGTCATGGTGTAGCTGTCACATCATGACATTATCCCCCTGCCTCCTCCAGGACAGAGATGGAGAGGAAGTGACAGGTCTCAGAATGTTCTGTGAAAGCCTGTGTCATCTGACCCTGGGAGGAGGGGGGGGGGGGGGTGAGGGGGAGGAGGGCAGGGGCTGGCTGGTCTGGGGTCCATTTCCATGGGTCTGACTGGCTGGGATGATCTGCACTCTGTAGCCTCAAATGTTATGTTTTCCAGTAATGGTGCAGATTGTGGCTTCCTCATTGGTGGTAGTCCTGCTGCTTGTGATTCTATAACAGAGCCGTGTGTTAGGTTGCCTGGTGGTGGAACCGGGCTAAGACAAGGACATACGTTGTTAATATGTTTTTGGCACTATGTGCCATCTGTGAATTCCACTTCCATCATAGTTCAACTTAGAAGATGTGTGACTTTCGCTGGCAACCAGCAGAGATATTCTTGTGAAAAAGTAAGACTCCACAGTGGTTTTTCAGAGAAAATCTGTGATGCCTGTTGCATCTGAGATGCGTTTCCTCTTCCTGGGGATGAAGGATTGACAGCTTGGAGCAGTGAGGGTTACAATGGGGTTTTTACACTGGGGAGGCTCCATCTTAGAGTGTACTGTGATACGAGGCTAAGAACAGGATTACTACCTCTTCTAGGGGTTGATGTTGACACAACTTCACCAGCTGTGTTTTAAAAGTGTGGATAAATCTTCCTGTTGACCTGTTAGAAGCCAGGTGGAATGGCGCAATGAGGACCAAAGAAATGCCGTTGCAAAAGGCATGGAATTTGGCTGAAGTGAATTGAGGACCATTATCCATAACAGTGGACACAGGCAGCCCCTCAAAGGCAAAAAATTTTGTCAGTGTTAGGATTGGAAATGCAGATAACATGGAGGTCAGTTGTATTGTGAATGGAAATCCTGTGACAGCATCTACTAGCTAGGTAGCCCCTATGAATAGGCCTGCGAAATCAAGGTGGACATGGGACATGGGATGTCGGTCATTGGCTAAGGGGAATAGCATTGTGATGGGGTAGCTTGCTTGCTTGCTTTGGCAATAGTTGTACTATTGGCACCATAACCATGATATCAGTGTACATAGCTCACCAGTAAAGTCATGCCCTGCAAGTTGCTTTGTGAGCATCACACCCTAGTGTCCTTGGTGTAGTAGATGACTGGCCTGTTGCTGATGTGTGTGTTGGGAATGTGGAACTGGGTGTGACCATTATTGACAGCTTGTGGTGTCATGCCTATGATTCTTGTAGATCTGAGTGTTTTATGGTCTTCTTATTCATTGGCCAGCCTCTTTTGATATAGCTGATGAGATCTCACAGCATCAGATCCAAAGCTGTACAGCACTGGATGAGGTACATGCCCAGTGGGAGGCTGTCTACGACTTCTTTGCTGCATCTGTCTGAAAGCATACCTCGGCATCAGCATCAAACTCAGGGTTCTAACCTAAAGGCAACCAAGATAACAAATTGGCATTGGCATGCTGTGTTGTGGATCAGAAATGGGCATCATATGTATAGGAAGAGAGGAACAGGACCTACCTTGGTAGATCATTGTGGTTGGTATGGTTGCTGTAGTCTTTAGTAAGGACAGCAGCAGTTTATGTTTGTAAGGAGGGTAAATTCCCTCCCATACACATAGTCATGGAACCTTTTTATTCCAAAAATGATGTCAAGGGCCCCCTTTTAAATTTACTGAATTTAATGTCTTTAATGCAAATGCAGTGGGGTGTTCTACCCAATTAATTATATGGGAGACAACTGCACCCATACCATGGTCAGAGGCGTCAGCCACTAGTAAGAGGCAATGTTTTGGGTTATATGTCATGAGGCAAGTTGGTTGTAACAGTGCCAGTTTCAAGTCCAAGAATGCCTTGTCACCTGCAGATGAACATTTCCAGGAAATGTTTTTGTGAAACAGCTGATGGAGGGGTTCAGAGACTGCTGGCACATATGGAATAAACCAACGGTAATAGTACCGACTGAAGCTGTGACCTGTCCTTGGGTACTGGCAACTTTTGAATGCCATTCACATACTGTGGGGTCAAGTGGACTCCTGAGGCACTAAATATGTGTCCAAATAATCAATTTGTTGTATGAAAAACTCTCATTTGTCTGTGTTACAATGGAGATTCACTTGTAAAAACACTGAAAAAAGTTAATCAAGATTCTTTGTGAGGTCTGCTGCATCCATACCTGCATCAAGGAAGAATTTGGGTGTTGCTGTTGGTAGCAGGAGGAGGTGTGCCTTGAAGTTTGAGACCACTGATGCCTTTCGTGAAAACATAGTTGTGAATTTCTCTAACAGGTCTGTGATGTCCATGGTTTGTCCACCCACCCTCACCATCTCGGAAGTGGCATGAATTTCCAGTTCTAATGTTTTAAATAGATCCAAACCAAAGAGGTTAGAAGCACCCTGGGAAGTGAGCTGTGAGAGTGATGGCACTATATTAAACTCATGCATAGAAAAATCCTGACACAGATATGAATTCATTACTAAAAGTGTGAAGTGGGCTGTCGAAAGAATGTAATTCTGGTGACCCAAATTTCTGATACATTTCCCAGTCAGTGATGATGGCCTGTGTCCATTTCAAAGATGACTGAGGCTCCCTCCAGAGACACTGTAATCAAATGATTAGTCACGAATGGGGGATTTCTGTTTGCATTGAGGAGACATCTGTGCAGACATTGTCAGCAGTGGGTAGTTCGACTGGATTGGAGAATGCCCATCCCGCTTCCATAGGTGGGGCCAGCTGGCACACCTCAACTTATGACCTGATTTACTATGAGATGCATACTTAGTTATACAAAAGCATTACTGCGGGTGTTGGTGGCTGATAAAGCAGTGCACTTGATGGTAACTGTTAAAGATGGTGGGACATCTCTGTTAATTTTTTTATTCTTGCTGCCTAACGTGTGGGCTGGTCTTGACTGGGCAGATGGCAAACACTAATGCAGGATCCTGGATGGAAGCTAATGATCACAGAGATTGTTCAGATGCCCTTATAATCAGTAAACAAGCTTCCAGGGTGGGATCTTTTAAGGTCAGCAGGTCATGTCTCAAGGCTTTGCTGGTTGAGTGCACCAGTACTATGTCCCAAATTAGTGTGGAGGCATATGATTGTTTGCATTGGGAGTTGGAGCACTGGACTCTGCATTCTGGGACCAGTCCCTGGAGCCTTGTGATTGATTCATGGTATGATTCTGAAGTCTAGTTTTTTACAGCTGAAGAACTTGTAGAGGGTGGCTGCCTCATGAATCTGGGAGTTAAAATATTCAGTCAGACTAGACTTAATGGTGGCATGGGAAAGAGAGTTCAGTTCTGCCTCAGGGTGTACTTGTTGTATAAGTTGGTAAATGGCAAGGGCTGCATTTGTCAGTAAGAATGCATGTTGCTGCATGTCACTGGTTGTGCCATAAAAGAGAAAGTGTTGTTCCACCGATGTCATATAGCACGACCAGGGTTCCAGCATGCAGTTGCTGTGGAAGGGGGGTGGCATTACTCTGAAGTTCCACACCAAGAATCGATTTGGACTAGCTGTACTGCAACTGACCTTGAATTTGTAATTGCTTCCAGCCATTCCACCGCAACTCATTCATCTGCTACATTCTCTGTAGCCAGTCTCAGTGCTGTCGTGGATCCAAGTGTTGAGGCAATTAAGAGGAGCTTTGAAGTCGTGAGTGTTGTCAGCAGTGGTCCTTGGTTGTAGGCTGTGATGATTCTGCTGTTGGGATTGCTGTGCTGAACTAAATAGACTGTGGCATAGAGCTACAAGTTTCTGAACGACTGCCTTCGCAACTTAAGCAGAAGAAGATGGATCTGCATATATGTGTCTTCTAGGATGCACATGCCAATGAATATCCTGGCTGCCAGGCTGGTCCTCCAAGCCACCACAGTGTGTTCACAGTTGAATGGATGTGTTGCATCATGAGGTGTCATCGGTGCGATGTAGTTGTCATGTCATAACAGTTATCATGGAGATGTCTGTGATCTTTCATTATTCTTCTAGGGCTTGATTGACTGTGTATTTGAACTTGAGTCTCAGTTGCTCTACACTGTCACTGTGCAAATAAAATGATTCTAATTCATGTGTGAGATATGAGATAACCTTTTCCTTATCCAGTTCATTGAACTTGTAGACTTTTCTGCTTGTTTTCTAGCTCTTGGTATCTTAGTGTCATTTGATGCTATTGTTACAGCTGCTACAGTGATCACTGATCCCAGCCAACATGAACATCCTCAATGAGGTAAGGTGTCAGATGATTTGGAGCTAACGGATAATATTGTCTCATCTTTTCTAAATATGGCTCATCTGTTCCCATGTCCCCAGTATCACATTTACCTACTTATCATGAGTGTAAAAGCATTCGGTAGATTTATGTTGAGGACCTTATATCTCCATGATGATACAGTTAGATCATTTCTTCAAGGAAATTTTCAGAGAAAACTTCTACATTTGTTTGGTCAGAATTTTTCCCTCTCCTGCCACTTATGAAGTTGTGGTTTTCACAAGCAGTTGTAGTGTGATTTATAAGCATTACTTGTAAATGTACTTACTAGGAAACTGAGGTTTTCTGTGAAGCTATGAGTCACTTCTCCAGCTGTGTTCTCCAGCTGTGTCTGGTGCCTGATAGAATGATACAACCATCCCAGTATAGGTCTTGAATGATTTAGCCTTTTCATTTGATTTGTGGAAGAGGAGTCACTTGAAGTGAAAGAAAACATGATACAGTCATTGATAATGCCTATCCAGCTGTAGCATAGTTCCCTCCGACCATTGAGTATAAATGAAGCTGTATTAAATTGCTGTGGACAGGACATGCTCTTTGGGACAGTTTCCTCTTCCAGTAAATAGATCCACCAGTATCTCTGAGGAATACACTAAGTTTACTAACAGGAGGGTAGCCCATGGTTTAATCTGAATTAATCCTCTGGTTTAAGCAATGATTTTCAGTTCAATGTACACTGTTATAATCTCATGCTCAGACTGAAGTTCTGCAGTCTATTCTAGAGGTGTGTAACAACATATCCACAGACATAAGACAAAAGTAGGCTACCCACCCAATACAAAATGAATTTCGAAAATCCTTCAATAAATTATCTAACTGTCTAGCATTTGGAATAAGAAAGCACTGTTTGCATGATAATAAGTAACAATGCTTACTATAAAGTAGCCTGTATTTGAAAAGTATGTAGATAGTTTTTATGTTGTGGAAATTATCAGTGCAATCAGGTAAATATTAAGCAGGCTGAGCTAGATGAACATCACCTACTTAGTACAACTGAGAAAACAATAAATATCAATGCAGCAGACTTTCTTTTAATTATATTTTCATTTATTGCTTTTTAAAGATCAAATGAAGCATGGGTGATTCATGATACTTAGAAGTTTGACCAGACACATCATGGCCTGACTGCTCAGCCTGCAGCTTCTTATAAAAACAGTACAGTGATGCAGCATGTATCCATACTGACATTGTAACATTTTGCAAAAAAAGTAAAAAAATCAAATCCACTGGTGCACCAACTGAGAAATATTACTATTCTGCCAGTGTGTCCTCATTGCTCCTGTAGTTCATGTATTTATTGAGAGTATTGCAATGTTTCATTTGTGGGCCTTTTAGGAATGGATTTATTAACAGGGGTCAGCATTCCAGAAGTTGTTTGCAGCCTGATCTTTATGGGCTCATACTTCGTTCAGACTCCAGAGCTCATGGAGCAGTTTTCTCCTAAATTGTACCACAGGAGATTTTCTATGCTTACTGAGTTTTCTCAGTAGATTGAGCTGACCATATAGCTTAATGCATTCCCGTGATGTCAGGGGTGTGTCGTGATTATTAGAATTTAAAGTGTAAGTTACAGTTACTAAAGCATAGTTTTGAAGGTGGTACTAAGAAGAGAATGCATATCTTATGTGATGTTAGCAAATCATTTGTCATCACAAACCTTGCTTGATGTGCAAACTTCATTATGAGATGTTTTTGCAATGTGACAACTGAGGCAACAGCAGAAGTTAATCTACATCTACATTTATACTCCACAAGCCACCTAACGGTGTGTGGCGGAGGGCACTTAACATGCCACTGTCATGACCTCCCTTTTCTGTTCCAGTCGCGTATGGTTCGCGGGAAGAACAACTGTCGGAAAGCCGATTGTACAGCTGCCCTTATAATCAGTAAACAAGCTTCCAGGGTGGGATCTTTTAAGTTCAGCAGGTCATGTCTCAAGGCTTTGTTGGTTGAGTGCACCAATACCATGTCCCAAATTAGTGTGGAGGCATATGATTGTTTGCAGTGGGAGTTGGAGCAGCCACATTCAATGTGACCTCTCATGGGGCTGAATGTCGCTGCGTGGACAGTGGTGGCAAGCTATGTTCTGTCCAGCCAGCTCTAACAGTAAAACCACTGTAGAGACATAATTTCTGATAGGCAGTGTACCACTGTTATTCCTCACCCTGACATGTTTCACATATCTCAAGGTTCTGCTTTGTGATGAATCATAATAATATGAATGAATATGCCAGTGCTATGAAACACAAAATTTGCAACCTGTGCAGTCTGATAAAAGAGCTGCCAAGTGTTGTCATTGTAACACTTGCCATTCCATATGTATTAATATTTCCTTTATCATTTTGTCAATTTTTATTTCATAAATATGATAACTTTTCACATTAACTAGCACTTAGATGCTTCGGGTTATTATTTTTTGGTTCTTGTTCGATATTCATTTAAGCTACTGGTACTTATTGTATGAAACATATTATTTACAAGTGTGTGTGACTAAACGTTTTGATCTATTGACATCACATAGAACTATATTTTTTAGGTAGTCCTGAATCTGATCTAGATCTCGAACCTGACCATGGTCCTGAGCCTGAACCTGATTCTGATGATCGTGGTCCTGATGACCATGGTCCTGATGATCAGGGTCCTGGAGATGCTGGTCCCGAAGAGCCTGGTCCCGAAGAGCCTGGTCCCGAAGAGTCTGGTCCCGAAGAACCTGGTCCCGAAGAGCCTGGTCCTGAGGGACCTGGTCCAGAAGGGCCTGGTCCAGAAGGGCCTGGTCCAGAGGGACCTGGTCCAGAAGGGCCTGGTTCAGAAGGGCCTGGTCCAGAAGGGCCTGGTCCTGAAGGATCTGGTCCTGAAGGGCCAGGTCCCGATACTGGTCCTGATCCTGGGTCTGAACCTGGCTCAGGTCCTACTCCTGATGCTGGTGGTCACGAGAACAGTGGGGTATGACATTCTAATTTTATTATTGTAGAATATTTAACTTTTAAATACACAGATGAAAATTGGGAAACAGACAGTGACAAGTTAGATTTGCTTGTCAAATTACCATGGTCATGTGAAAGTGTAGATCTCCCTATAGCTAACTGGGTAAGTCAGTGCAAAGGTCCGAGAAGGCAATGACATAGCATCTCTAACAGGACCATGCCTAGTAAACCTCTGTGGTGTTTGAAATAACCTTTGGATTGATGACTGCTTTACTTTTTTCGTGCTAACAAAGTTTACAGTAGAATCAATATTTTACATAAATAGCGTTTCCTGGTACAACTCTAACCACTGAGCCATTACAGATAGTGTGTTCACACCAGCTACAGGGACCTCTCCTGTGCCTTGAGCTCCATAACCATTATGCGCCACTTGATCATCATGCCAGAGATGAATCATAGGGAGAGGTTGTGCATCCTTGCAAGAAATAGTTCCATGTGTATGTGATGCTGTTATTATTGAAACATCTATTGCGCAAAATATTCTGCTGTTATTCTCCTGGCCTTTGACCTCTTGGATATTATCTGGACTCTTATTCCACATGACCAAAAGTACCCGCCTATAGACTTGGATTTTCCTATGCAATTTCTAGCATAGTTTCGGGTTCTTATCTTGACAACCCAGCATGACTTATACTAATTTGTGGGAACTGTATGCTTTTGACTGTAGCATGGACTCTTCTTTGCAGCTACATCTCAAAACTATTTCTAAATTGAATGTGAATTCATTTTGGCAAGGGTAGTAAAAAATGAAACATTCCACCAGGTGATTCTCTTGGCATAAGTCATAGTATCTTCAAGTGAGGGTCACAGGACAAAAAGAGAGGATTGAGGCATGCATAAGCTATTTAAACATTTTTCTTCCCACTGTTAACTTATTTGTTGCTGCATATCAGTGATTGACAGTAATCACATACAAACTACAAAAAAGAACCTGCCTTGAAGCTGACAAAAAGCGTTATTGTCAGTACTGTATTCTTTTGTTTCAATATTACATTATTTCCGTTGGGAAACTAGCCATGGATGATGTGAGTACACACAGTTACATTGGTGAGGAGCAGTTAGCATTGTGTGTGTGTGTGTGTGTGTGTGTGTGTGTGTGTGTGTGTGTGTGTGTGTGTGTGACAGAGATAGAGAGAGAGAGAGAGAGAGTGAGTGAGTGAGTGCGTGCATGCACATGCACATGTACATGAATATCCATAGACAGAACAACCAATAACCCAGATAATGAGTGCATTGCTTTGGCTTGGGCCCAACTGATGAACCAAACCTACTTCGTTGGGAGAAAAATATTTTTGTTTCAGGGAATCTCAAACACAGGTCACAGAGTGGATCTAAGAAAATGTCAGGGGAAACATATGCTACCATCACCCAATCATTTGAACAGTAATAAATGAAATTTAGACCTTTTTGTAGGGGGCGTGAACTGCAGTTTCTTCCAAGTACTGGGCACTGTTTTATGTTTGAAAAATTTATGGTACATTATGGCTAAGATGTTATCTTAGCTAAAAATTCAATATGACTGGATTCTAGAGAATCTGATAAAGGTTCCATCAGGCCTGGAGACTTGTACAATTATAGTGCTACCAGCTGTTTCTGAGTGTGACAATAATATATTCCATGGGGTGAACCAGAATTTCTTTGACAAACCTTCAGAGGCTGTTCAAGCATACCTTCTGAGTATTTTGATATACATAACCCACAGTCTCCCATGAATTATTGTATTTTGTTTTGTTTCTTGTCCTAATTATCATTCTGTCTGTATTGCACTGAAAACAGTGCACAACCGTGTAAATGTCGACAATATGCACTTGTTTCTATTCACTCATGGTACCTGCTGTTGACAACAATAATGCCCTCTTTAACTTCTGGTGCACCATATTTTTTGGGCACTGCTGTGGAAATAGCTGTTCTGCTATGGCTGTGTTGCAGGCTCTGGGCAGTCAGTGGGTGCTGAGGCAGTGATATGCCAATTTCACCAACATGCTGCTTACCAACCACGAGATTGGCCAGGCCATGCCTCACAATCCTGGCAATGTAGCAGAAGTGCAGCACAGCTGCAGGATTGGCCAGGGGTTACTACATGGTTGACCCTTGGAGGTGCTCATTCATATATGTTTGGAAGCATTGCACCAGCATAACAAACATGCCGTTAACCAGTATAAATACTCACTGATTTTAGCAGAGAGATCAGCAGTCTGGTACCACCCACCATGGTGTGAGGGCCACCCCAGTCACCACCGGTTGATCGGTCAGCAGGCAGTTGATGCAAGTCTGGGCTGCCATAACCACTACACCAGCTCCCAGTACTTAAGCCCACCACCTGATGGCTTAACGCTGTCTGATGACTCAGGCACCTCCAGGTGGCTCTCTTCACCTGCCAAACTTCAGCCTTAGAGAGCAACAGTTCATGTCTGGGGAAGTCCAGCTGCAGGCACACCAACACTAGAACAAGCACTCAAGCACCTATAAGCATCATCTTCCAATAGTGTTTTCCCAACCACCACCAGCCAGCACCATCATCTCCACTCCTCAACCTCTACACCATATTGGCTACTCACCCCCTGGGCCACTGCAATTTGGTGTCAGAGGTCCTAGTCTGGCAGCAGGTGCCAGTAGAGCCAACCTCCACACAGCACGACAGTGCAGCTGCAGCATGCAGTATTGTCACATAGTGGGATAAGTGAACATGCTATTTTTTGTTGTTCTTTCTGTTTTCGCATGTAGGTATCATGAGGTCTAGGTGTGAGATTCACTGGAATTTAAGGCTAACTTTAATGCAACCATCAAGTGAGGCAATGTTTCTCAGTGCTCTGGTAATACCTGGTAACAATATTTGCAACAGTGAGATGAAGTGAGTGTAATTTGCTAGGTCATTCCACACCTCATACTGATTCAGTTGCAGTATTGTAGTGTTTTGAGAATTTCTGTGTAAATTCTAGAACCACTCAGCCTTCTACCTTCTTGAACACACAATGTTTTAGATGTGAGTGTGGGATGATAGAATCATACCTACAGCATGTCACATGTTTGTGTGCGCAGGTTTGAAATTCAGTCGCGAGAAGAATGTAGACACGGCGGTTGAATGGCAATGACAAGTACTTGTCAGGCGATCCATGGAAGTTTTAGTGAAAGTGTATGGAAGAACCATGGTGCGTCTATGTTGTTCTTGCTAATTGTACCAGTGACCATTGTTATAATAATGAGAACAGCTGAGAAGGTACTCTTGAGAAGACCTCTTGTCTTAGCCTTGTTGAAGGGAAGATGTGTATCCTGACTCATGTTGACAATGGACAGGGTGTTTAAGCCATCTTTCTCTTATATGTAAATTAGTTTGTTTCTGACATTTGGAGACACAAGGGACTTACTAAACATTATATATTTATGTGAAGAGTGGTATTTGTAAAATGTCTGGAGTTCAAATATATGTCGTTAGTTGAAGCAAATGAAACTTTGTATGTCGTAATTATTTTTATAAGTAGAAAGAGTAGTAAGAGATTCCTATACCTAGCAGCATACTTTGGAGAAAGTGAAAGAGAGTTTGCAGCAGCAGGCTAGCCAGCAAGGAAGGTTGGCCGTGCATCTCAAGTAAGTCATCTCGTAAAAGAAGTGGAAGTTTGGGTATCTACTTTGCACTTAAATCATCATCCAAAAATGTTAGAATGTGGCGACCAGTGAGAAAGGACTGAAAAAACAGGAATTCTAAGACCAAAAATCAAGGAAAGAAGCTGTTGTATGTTGTCAAAGCAACTAAACCAAATATGACCAAGAATATGCTCTGTGGCAATGGAACATGCTCAAGTATTTAAAGTATATATTTTGGGTTGAGAAATAGAGAATGAGATTCCAGTGTGTTTCTCTAAAAAGATATACACCTAGAATACTTTGATTAAGAATATCCAGTGCGGGGAGTGTAGAGCTCTCACACAGACGCGGAAACCAACATCTGACACTGCTGGCACCAGCTGATGTTCACTGGTGCTGACCTGCCTCCACATCCACTCACCGACACAGCACAGATTCTCCACTGGGTGAGCATAAAACAGAACTTTATTGTTTTAGCACAAAGTGGTACAGACTGCTCAGTGAACTTTATTAGTGTAGTTACCATACTTAAAGATAGTTAAATGCTTACAAGATCAAAAGCTTGCAAGAAATGGATGACATACGACAAATCGAGGAAACTCAAGAACCAGCTATTGGTATGAAAGTTAGTAAGGAAATGCCTGACTGGTCTGAGATAGTAAATTTTACCAAAACTCAAAATGCGACTCATAAGTGAAAAACTAGAATCAGTAAATTCTCAGTTAAATGTCCAAACAAAAAATTTAGGATTGTTAAATGCCAAAGTCAACTCACATAGCAAAGAATTTAGTAATCTATGTGAAGGTATTTAAAGAAAATTAATGGTCTGCCAGTGCACAAGAAAAGTTAATACAGATCCATGGGACCCGGGTGGAGTCATCTGTCCCCCAAGGGATGTTAACATTCTGAGTTAACGGGCAGTGTGTCGACCATCGGATCCCGAGTTGTTTTCAGTGTTTCTTCCAAAATAGTTTTCCTGCATCAAATTCCTTTAAAATCTTAAACTATTCTGTCATCTATTTCTAACATCTTAAACTATCCTATAATCATAGTGCTTAGAAAACTGGATATGGCTACAAGATAAAGGAAACTTAGGAGAATCACAGAATAAGAAAGGAAGTGACATCGACATAAAATAAAATGAATATAGTATTATACTTTTGGATAATATAATATGAGGTGAATAATTAAACAACTGTGATACCATAGTGTATAAATTTTCTATTTTGTATAGAGTATTTTGTACCTTTTATGAGATGTTATCTAAATGGAAGGGTTTGTATTGGTTTTGAAAGGGGTGGTTATTGTAAATAAAAGCATGGTTCACAAGAGCAAATAAATCATGGCTAACACAAAATGTACATCACTCCTTTCAGACAACCCATGCAAATAAGTGTGCCTGATTATTTCCCATTTGTTGTTTCTATAGGGTTGCTAAGATTTCCTTTGAGGACCTCAAGGGTTAAGGTGGGAATGTCCATTCTGTAGGAGACGATTTAACACCAAACCTCCTCTGATGTGTCACTCAAGTACCTGAGGGGTAGAGTTCCTGGGGAAGGGGAGTGGGAAGGGTTTCCTGCCTTTGGGGCTATCTTCTTTCTCTTCTTAGATCTTGGCAACCATATATATATATATAGATAGCCCCAAAGGCATATATATAATAGAGGGAAATATATATATAATAGAGGGAAACATTCCACGTGGGAAAAATACGAGGGTTATTCCAAAAGTAAGGTCCGATTCGCCGTAACTATTGAAATTTGGCGCCAATGACAAAACACGCATGCGCGCCGACTCCCGGCAAGCCTTGCGCGTCAAACGCCGCCATTCGCTTTGTTACTGTTGCTGAGTGTAGTTCACAGTGTCACTTTACAATGTTTAAGACAATTGATCAGCCCGCCGATTGTGAAGTAAGGGCAGTGATACGGTTTTTGTCTGCAAGAAACAATTCAGCGGCGGAAATCCATCGGCAGATTACTGAAGTGTACGGTCCTAACATAATGAGCGACAGTAAAGTGCGCAAGTGGGTGCGAGCTTTTAATGAAGGACGGGATAATGTGCACGATGAACCACGGTGTGGCCGACCATCAGTGATTTCAGACAATTTGGTCAATGCGGTTGACAAAAAAATTCGTGAAGATCGCCGATTCACTATTACAGACGTAGACATGCATTTTCCGAATGTGAGTAGAACAACTTTGTACAGAATTGTGTCTGAACATTTGAAGTTTCACAAATTGTGTGCCTGTTGGGTTCCCAGGCTGCTTACTGAGCCCCAACGAATGAAAAGAATGGCTTTTGCTCTTGATTTTTTGGAGCGATATCATAAGGAAGGTGACAGTCTTTTAGACAATGTTGTCACAGGGGATGAGACATGGGTTTCTCACATCACTCCAGAGTCTAAACGTCAGTCAATGCAATGGCGTCACACGTCATCACCAGTCAAGGTCAAGGCAAAGCAGACAATCTCAACACGTAAGGTTATGGCGACTGTGTTCTGGGATAGATGTGGAGTATTGTTAGTCGACTTTATGGAGAGAGGAACAACGATTAATAAAGCCGCCTACTGCGCTACCCTGACTAAACTTCGACGTGCAATCCAGAATAAGCGACGTGGTCTTTTGTCGTCTGGAATCTTGTTGTTGCATGACAATGCCAGACCCCACACTGCAAATGAAACGCAAGCTCTGATCAAGAAATTTGGATGGGAACAGATGGACCATCCTCCTTACAGTCCGGACCTGGCGCCAAGTGATTTCCACCTGTTCCGTTACTTAAAGGAGTTTCTCGGCGGCAAGCGCTTCGACACAGATGATGAAGTGAAAGAAGCAGTTAAGGACTGGTTATCGTCACAGGCGGCCGATTTCTATAACATTGGCATTCAAAAGCTTGTTGAACGATGTGACAAATGTTTAAATAAGTATGGAAGTTATGTAGAAAAATAGATAAAGATGTAAGGAATGTAAATAAAACAATTGTTTTGAAAAAACATTTTAGTTTTGATTTTTTTTTTATAACCGGACCTTACTTTTGGAATAACCCTCGTATATCTAAAAACAAAGATGATGTGACTTACCGAACGAAAGCGCTGGCAGGTCGATAGACACACAAACATACACACAAAATTCTAGCTTTTGCAACAAACGGTTGCTTCGTCAGGAAAGAGGGAAGGAGAAGGAAAGACGAAAGGAAGTGGGTTTTAAGGGAGAGGGTAAGGAGTCATTCCAATCCTGGGAGCAGAAAGACTTAACCTAGGGGGAAAAAAGGACGGGTATACACTCACACACGCACACATATCCATCCACACATATACAGACACAAGCAGACATATTTGAAGACAAAGAGTTTGGGCACAGATGTCAGTCGAGGCGGAAGTGCAGAGGCAAAAGTCTTTCCGCTCCCGGGATTGGAATGACTCCTTACCCTCTCCCTTAAAACCCACTTCCTTTCGTCTTTCCCTCTCCTTCCCTCTTTCCTGACGAAGCAACCGTTTGTTGCGAAAGCTAGAATTTTGTGTGTATGTTTGTGTTTGTTTGTGTGTCTATCGACCTGCCAGCGCTTTCGTC
Organism: Schistocerca americana; assembly: GCF_021461395.2. NCBI lineage: Eukaryota > Metazoa > Arthropoda > Insecta > Orthoptera > Acrididae > Schistocerca > Schistocerca americana. The sequence goes on along the minus strand of NC_060121.1, from coordinate 350,057,722 downwards.
CAGAAAGTCCCATCATCTTTGTTTATATATATATATATATATTTGATGTGACTTACCATACGAAAGTGCTGGCAGGTCGATAGAAACACAAACAGACACATACATACACACAAAATTCAAGCTTTCACAACAAACTGTTGCCTCATCAGGAAAGAGGGAAGGAGAGGAAAAGACGAAAGGAAGTGGGTTTTAAGGTAGAGGGTAAGTAGTCATTTCAATCCCGGGAGTGGAAAGACTTACCTTATGGGGAAAAAAGGACGGGTATACACTCGCACACACACACATATCCATCCACACATATACAGACACAAGCAGACATATCTAAAGACCAATAAATATATTTTTCCCGTATGGAATGTTTCCCTCTATTTTTTTTTATATATATTTTATATATATATATATATATATATATATATATATATATATATATATATATATATATATATATATATATATATATATATATTCCTTTCTTATTTCTCATTTGAGGACCTATCTATTTTTTCCCTCTCTGCATATTCACAAACTTTTATCGCTGAAGTCCTTCCTTGTTTCCATGGTTTCTAATAATCTACACCTTATCTTTAGATAAGAAGGCTGGAGAATCAGACTACATGAACACACATCCACATACACACAAAAATACATTTAGACACAAACATTGAAATTACAGACTAAAAAGCCTGTCATGATGTGAGAATCTCCAGGTATTGTGGGGAAAAGAATATGTGTACACAGGGAAATATGCACACGCGTATATGTAAAAACTATGACGATTCCACATCACATGCGTATATAAGAAATATGATGGTTCTGCATCATATATATATGGCGGCGCACACAGCCATGGCTGTGTGTGCCGCCATATTGGCGGGTGACCTTGAACGGGACTTATCCACAGCACGAGGCGCCTGCCGGATCACGCTCTAGTTTTAACTAAGCGCGATCCACACGAAAAACATTGTTTCCGGCCGCCATTGCTGTTTCTGAGTGCGCGACATCCTGCCACGCCCAGTCTTATCAGTAGGGACTTCCGCTTTGCAGGCAGCTGCACGCTCATTTGACTCGAGGCAGCCGCACGAAGCACACAGCCATGCCGTACAGGAGGAGGAAATATACAAGAAGAACAAGAATGCCTGTCTACAAAACTGTGAACACCTTCAGTTCTATGCCTAATAATGTTGGACAAGAAGAACTATTATCTGGTCCAATTATGTTTGTTGGAGCAAAAATTAATTTTTCATGTACTACCACAGAAGTTGTTACCGGTAATGTTTGGTTAACTATTGCCATTGTAAGACAAGAATGCCTGTCTACAAAACTGTGGACACCTTCAGTTCTACACCTGTGGCATGGCTGTGTGCTTCGTGCGGCTGCCTCGAGTCAAATGAGCGTGCAACTGCCTGCAAAGTGGAAGTCCCTACTCATAAGACTGGGCATGGCAAGAAGTCGCGCACTCAGAAACAGCAATGGCTGTGTGCGCCGCCATATTGGCGGGTGACCTTGAACGGGACTTAGCCGCAGCATGAGGCGCCTGCCGAATCGCGCTCTAGTTTTAACTAAGCGCGATTCACACGAAAAACATTGTTTCCGGCCGCCATTGCTGTTTCTGAGTGCGCGATTTCCTGCCACGCCCAGTCTTATCAATAGGGACTTCCGCTTTGCAGGCTGCTGCACGCTCATTTGACTTGAGGCAGCCGCACGAAGCACACAGCCATGCCGTACAGGAGGAGGACATATACAAGAAGAACAAGAATGCCTGTCTACAAAACTGTGGACACCTTCAGTTCTACGCCTAATAATGTTGGCGGGTGACCTTGAACGGGACTTAGCCGCAGCACGAGGCGCCTGCCGGATCGCGCTCTAGAGGCAAAGTACTCATGCGCAAAGAGGGAGACAAAAGTGACAATGTGAGTTGTGGGATAACTATAAAGCAGTAATGAGCAGGAGACAGACGAGGAAGAGACATGAACAAAGAAAGAAAGAAAAAGCAGTAGTGGCGTTAGTCATGCTGATCATTAGGAAATGTCAGTTTAATAAATACTCTGACTAATTGTAGGATAGTGGGACTTGAATAGTATATACAGACATAGTACCTACTAAGAGTATAGAAGTTGAGAAGTAGAGGAGGACTCTAGGGAGTAAATGAAGCAGTAAAAAGTGAATGCAAAGTGTAAAATAGATTTTTATTTTTACCAGAGAATACTTTATTATAGTATACATAGGAATGTACGCTAGGGTAATATACCATGAGACCTACTTAGAAAGGATAAGGGGGGCACACCCAGCATTCACTAAGTATAAAGGGCAGGTGTACCTACGTGGAGATAGGACGACCTGTGGCCTAAAAAATAGGGATGTTTTGTAAGGGGCATACCTATCAAAATGGAAAGAGGAAGTGCTCTCATAAGGTCAACCCACAAGCAAGGTATAGGTGCTGATCCTAAGAGAAGGGGACAGTATCATAACAATAGTCACAAATTTTATAGGGATTATTCTGGAAAGTTTGAATTCTATGCTAGCATTGTTATGTTTCATGTAAGTTTAGGAGTGTCAAAAAGAACATTTTCATTTTGCCCAGAGTGCCTACAAACTACAAAAAATAGTAAAAATAGTATATACTAAGGGAAAGTAGTTAAAAAAAAGAGAATGGAAAGTAGATTACTCATGTGACATGAACACATGAAGTTTACGATTGAAAATAAGGAAAGAGTCCTTACAATTCCTAAATACTAGGGGAACTGATTGAACCACGAACAAATGATAATGTCTGGATATCAAAGGAAAGTAAGAACAGAATAAAGAAATAAATTCTAGAACCACTCAGCCTTCTACCATCTCAAATTCACAATATTTTAGATGTGAGTGTGGGATAATAGAATCCTATCTACTGTGTGTCACATGTTTGTGTGTGCAGGTTAAAAATTCAGTTGCAAAAAGAATGCAGACGCGGTGGTCGAACGGCAATGACAAGTACTTGTCGGGCAATCCATGGAAGTTTTAGCGTATGGAAGAAGCATGGAGCTTCTACGTTATTCTTTGCTAATCGTATCAGTGACCATTGTTATAATAACGAGAACAGTTGAGAAGGTACTCTTGAGAAGACTTCTTGTCTTAGCCTTGTTGAAGGGAAGACGTGTACCCTGACTCTTGTTGAGAATAGATAGGGTGTTTAAGCCACCTTTCTCTTATATGTAAATTAGTTTGTTTCTGACGTTTGGAGACATGAGAGATTTACTAAACAATATATATATCAGGGCGGTCCATTGATAGAGACCGGGCCAAATATTTCACGAAATAAGCATCAAATGAAAAGATTACAAAGAACGAAACTCGTTTAGCTTGAAGGGGGAAGCCAGATGGCACTATGGTTAGCCTACTAGATGGTGCTGTCATAGGTCAAACGGATGTCAACTGCATTTTTTAAAATGGGAACCCCCATTTTTTATTATATGTTTGCATAGTACATAAAGAAATATGAATGTTTTAGTTGGACCACTTTTTTCGCTTTGTGATAGATGTTGCTGTAATAGTCACAAATGTTTAAGTATGTGATATTACTTAAAATTCCGCCAGTGCAGATCGTATTTGCTTCATGATACATTACTCGTGTTAATATGGACCGTTTACCAATTGCGGAAAAGGTCGATATCGTGTTGATGTATGGCTATTTTGATCAAAATGCCCAACGGGCATGTACTATGTATGCTGCTCAGTATCTTGGACAGTATCATCCAAGTGTCCGGACCATTCGCCGGATCGTTACATTATTTAAGGAAACAGGAAGTGTTCAGCCACATGTGAAACATCAGCCACAACCTGCAACAAATGATGATGCCCAAATAGGTGTTTAGCTGCTGTCGCGGCTAATCCGCACATCAGTAGCAGACAAATTGTGCAAGAATTGGGAATCTCAAAAATGTCGGTGTTGAGAATGCTACATCAACATTGATTGCATCTGTACCATATTTCTATGCATCAGGAATTGCATGGCGATGACTTTGAATGTTGTGTAGAGTTATACCTCTGGGCACAAGGTAATTTATGGGACGATGACAGATTTTTTGCATGCATTCTATTTAGCGATGAAGCGTCATTCACCAACAGTGGAAATGTAAACTGGCATAATATGCACTATTGGGCAACAGAAAATCCACGATGGCTGCGACAAGTGGAACATCAGTGACCTTGGCGGTTTAATGGATGGTGCGGCATTATGGGAGGAAGTATAATTGGGTCCCATTTTATCGATGGAAATCTAAATGGTGCAATGTATGCTGATTTCCTACATAATGTTCTACCAATGTTACTAAAAGATGTTTCACTGCATGACAGAATGGCGACATACTTCCAACATGATGGATGTCTGGCGCATAGCTTGCGTGTGGTTGAAACGGTATTGAATAGCATTTTTCTTGACAGGTGGACTGGTCGTGGAAGCACCATACAATGGCCCGCATGTTCACTGGATCTGATGTCCCCAGATTTCTTTCTGTGGGGAAAGTTGAAGGATATTTGCCATCATGATCCACCGACAATGCCTGACAACATGTGTCAGCACATTGTCAATGTATTTGTGAACATTACGGAAGGCGAACTACTCGCTGTTGAGAGAAACATCGTTACACATATTGCCAAATGCATTAAGGTTGACAGACATCATTTTGAGTATTTATTGCATTAATATGGTATTTACAGGTAATCACGCTGTAACAGCATGCATTCTCAGAAATGATAAGTTCACAATGGTACATGTATCACATTGGAACAACCAAAATAAAAAATGTTCAAATCTACCTACATTCTGTATTTTAATTTAAAAAGCCTACCTGTTACCAACTGTTCATCTAAAATTGTGAGCCATATGTTTGTGACTATTACAGGGCAATCTATCACAAAGCAAAAAAAGTGGTCCAACTCAAACATTCATTACATGAATATGTAATAAAAAATGGTGGTTCCTATTTTGAAAAAACACAGTTGATATCTGTTTGACCTATGGCAGCGCCATCTAGCAGGCCAAACATAGCGCCATTTGGTTTCCCCCTTCAAGCTAGACAAGTTTCGTTCTTTGTAGTTTTTTCGTTTGACGCTTATTTCGTGAGCTATTTGGCCCGGTCATGATCAGTGGACTAACCTGTATATGTGAAGAGCGGGATTTGTAAATTGTCTGAAATTCAAATATATGTCATTAGTTGAAGCAAATGAAACTTTGTATGTCTACTTATTTTTATAAATAAAAGAGTCTTAAGAGATTCCTATACCTAGCAGTATGCTTCAAAGAAGAAGTGGAAGTTTGGGTATCTACTTCACACTTAAATCTCTGTCCAAAGCTGTTAGAGTATTTTGTTTCAATTGTCATAGGTATGGTCATGTGGCTAGACAGTACACTGAGTTGAGATGGCTAATGATGAGGTGTACGTTGTAAATATGTATCAAAGTGTATGAGCTATTGGTGATTGTTGTTCTGTTTTACTTAGAGTGTATTGATGATTAAGGTTCTGCAGTGGTAAAGTCTAAAACATAGAGTATCACTGGGTAAGAGTCTATGGAGTTATTGCTTAAGAAAGTAGCACAATTAACAACATATAAAACAGACTTACACGGGGAACTTGCAGCTTAGGAGGAACAATCAGCATTAGCCAAACAACCTAGTTCTCTAGTAGGTCCAGCCACCACCAACTTGATCACTCTCTTCAGTGGAAAGTCAACTGAGAATATAATGTCCTCCTTGGGTGGATCTACAATTAACAGCTTAGAATGGAGCATAGTCACAGGATCAATTATTGCAAACAGTAAAGTTATTGTTGGTAGGGAAAGTGAAAACTTACGTCGGGTGTGCAGAGGGGATAAAAAATACATACTTTTAGTGAGTTAAGACAAGGCCTCATACAAAGAGATTTTTCCATGAGCAATTGAGTATTTTAACAAAAAAGTGCAGTGAGTTGATGCAAAATTTTGAGAAAAAATATATAAGATTAATGTGCAAAGGTACAAGATGGGGGAAGATGATGAGACAACTAGAGTTGTACTCCAAAAAGCTGAATATAGTGCATTAGATAACGTTTTGAGGAGCCTGCACCCAGTATATCTAGAAAGGATAGGACTGGTACCCTGAAACATGAACTTGTACTCTGCTGTCAGGTTGGCTACAGAGTTTGAGGAAATTATTATTGCATCAGGAATACACAATAAACTAGGGTTTCTTTCTGCTAGCATAAAGTGCTGTAGATATGGAGAGACTCATTGTAGTAAATATAGTGTGGTTGGACAACATCAGTGTGATTGTAGGGGCAGTAACGTAACGCGCTAATAAGGGACTTAGACTCTGTAGGCTCGGGCGAGAATGGTTATCCCGGATGCGCACACTAGCAATACTAGTTCGCTGGAGCGCTGAGCCAAGTAAGGCGGGTTGCGTCACTAACTTGCTAGGTGCTCAGTGGGCAGTGCGGCACTATGCTTTCAAATTTTTTCAAAGGGAAATAGACAACTGTTAAACCCCAAATCGTCTGAGTGGCATTCCCAGTAAATTCTGATGCTAAAATACATATGCAGTGGCAGAATACATAGCAGGCAAGAAGCACAAGTTTCTGTTGAGCTTGGGAGGTGCATGTGTCAGCTACAAGAGGGAACTTTATAGGTCACACCACAAAGCTATAATATGCATTGGTTTGGAGACAGTAATGTGGAGTCTTTGGATTCAGCAATATTAAATATTCAGGTTGGAGTAGGCCATTTCAGGCAGTTTGTAGAAGCTGTGACTCATGTAAGTGACTTTCTGATAACACCACATGCTAAAACTGACATTAGGTGATGTGTGATTGAGTTTAAAGGAACAACATTGCAGCTAGGGGAAACTGTCACCAGTGAAGTACTGTCACAAAGTTCATCTGTCTTGAAGGGTGAACTGCTTGAACTGCAGACAACAGCACTAAAGCTTAATTCATATGGTACTGTACCATAAGGTGTCAGGAATTTGCACTGGGTGATTTTGGAATCAGAGTTGTGCATGACTAGCCACTTGTAGAAAATGATATATTAAACACATCACATTGCTTTGTCAGAAGAAGCATATATAGCATCCTCCTACAGGCCAACCACAAATTAGAACAGCATGCCATCCTCCACCTCAAAAAACTATCCAATCTCCTGGTTTCCCACCTCCGGAAAGGCAACTCACTCACCCTTCACAACCTTCCCAGCAAACCTCAACCTCCTCTCATTGCACACAGACCCAGTCTCTCCCATCTACTCAATCTCCCACTTACAGCTCCATCCCCCCCAAAACCTCAAAATTCTAATCAATACAATCTGGAACCACAACACCCCAATTCAGTAGTTAACCTTTCCTCAAAACCTCTCCCCCAATCCGAAACCTCTGTCCTATCCAAAGGGCTCACCTTCAGCCCTACTCCCAGATTCAACCAAACAGCCCTCGTCAAAGATTTACTTTCCTACACTCGTACTCTTTGCTGGAAATATCACTTTGACATGAAGAAAAATGATCCTAATCCTACTCCTAATGATCCAACTCCCCAAGACACTATCCAAATTGAACCCTGCCTGGAACAGTTCCGTCCTCCGTCACAGCGGGACCCACCTCTTCTTCCTAAAAATCACCCTCTCCCAACCTTCCAGGAATTTCTGACTTCCAGCCTTGCCTCTCAATCCTTCTTAAAAAACCTTAATCCTACTCCCAACATCACCACTGCTGAAGCCCAGGCTATCCGTGATCTGAAGGCTGACAGATCCATCGTCATTCTTCCGGCGGACAAGGGTTCCACGACCGTGGTACTTGATCGTCGGGAGTATGTGGCTGAGGGACTGTGTCAGCTTTCAGACAACACTACATACAAAGTTTGCCAAGGTAATCCTATTCCTGACGTCCAGGCGGAGCTTCAAGGAATCCTCAGAACCTTAGGCCCCCTACAAAACCTTTCACCTGACTCCATCAACCTCCTGACCCCACCGACACCCGGCACGCCTAACTTCTATTTTCTTCCTAAAATTCACAAACCCAATCATCCCAGCCGCCCCATTGTAGCTCGTTACCAAGCCCCCACAGAACATATCTCTGCCTACGTAGATCAACTCCTTCAACCCATTACATGCAGTCTCCTATCCTTCATCAAAGACACCGACCACTTTCTCGAACGCCTGGAATCCTTACCCAGTCTGTTACCCCCGGAAACAATCCTTGTAACCATTGATGCCACTTCCTTATACACAAATATTCCGCTCGTCCAGGGCATCACTGCGATGGAGCACTTCCTTTCACGCTGATCACCTTCCACCCTACCTAAAACCTCTTTCCTCATTACCTTACCCAGCTTCATCCTGACTCACAACGTCTTCACTTTCGAAGGCCAGACATACCAACAATTAAAGGGAACAGCCATGGGTACCAGGATGGCCCCCTCATATGCCAACCTATTTATGGGTCACTTAGAGGAAGCCTTCTGGGTTACCCAGGCCTGCCAACCCAAAGTTTGGTACAGATTTATTGATGACATCTTCATGATCTGGACTCACAGTGAAGAAGAACTCCAGAATTTCCTCTCCAACCTCAACTCTTTTAGTTCCATCAGATTCACCTGGTCCTACTCCAAATCCCATTCCACTTTCCTTGACGTTGACCTCCATCTGTCCTATGGCCAGCTTCACACGTCCGTCCACATCAAACCCACCAACAAGCAACAGTACCTCCATTATGACAGCTGCCACCCATTCCACATCAAACGGTCCCTTTCCTACAGCCTAGGTCTTCATGGCAAACTAATCTGCTCCAGTCCGGAATCCCTGAACCATTACACCAACAACCTGAAAACAGCTTTCGCATCCCGCAATTACCCTCCCGACCTGATACAGAAGCAAATTACCAGAGCCACTACCTCATCCTCTCAAACCCAGAACCTCCCACAGAAGAACCCCAAAAGTGCCCCACTTGTGACAGGATACTTTCCAGGACTGGATCAGACTCTGAATGTGGCTCTCCAGCAGGGATACGACTTCCTCAAATCCTGCCCTGAAATGAGACCCATCCTTCATGAAATCCTCCCCACTCCACCAAGAGTGTCTTTCTGCCGTCCACCTAACCTTCGTAACCTCTTGGTTCATCACTATGAAATCCCCAAACCACCTTCCCTACCCTCTGGCTCCTACCCTTGTCACCGCCCCCGGTGTAAAACCTGTCCCATGCACCCGCCCACCACCACCTACTCCAGTCCTGTAACCCGGAAGGTGTACACGATCAAAGGCAGAGCCACGTGTGAAAGCACCCACGTGATTTACCGACTGGCCTGCCTACACTGTGAAGCTTTCTATGTGGGAATGACCAGCAGCAAACTGTCCATTCGCATGAATGGACACAGGCAGACAGTGTTTGTTGGTAATGAGGATCACCCTGTGGCTAAACATGTCTTGGTGCACAGCCAGCACATCTTGGCACAGTGTTACACCGTCTGGGTTATCTGGATACTTCCCACTAACACCAACCTGTCAGAACTCCAGAGTTGGGAACTTGCCCTTCAGTATATCCTCTCTTCTCGTTACCCACCAGGCCTCAACCTCCACTAATTTCAAGTTGCCGCCGCTCGTACCTCACCTGTCATTCAACAACACCTTTGCCTCTGTACTTCCGCCTCGACTGACATCTCTGCCCAAACTCTTTGCCTTTACAAATGTGTGTTTGTGTCTGTGTATGTGCGGATGGATATGTGTGTGTGTGCGAGTGTATATCTGTCCTTTCCCCCCCCTTAAGGTAAGCCTTTCCGCTCCCGGGATTGGAATGACTCCTTACCCTCTCCCTTAAAACTCACATCCTTTCGTCTTTCTCTCTCCTTCCCTCTTTCCTAACGAAGCAACCATTGGTTGCAAAAGCTTGAATTTTGTGTGGATGTTTGTGTTTGTTTGTGTGTCTATCGACCTGCCAGCGCTATCGTTTGGTAAGTCACATCATCTTTGTTTTTAGATATATTTTTCCCCACGTGGAATGTTTCCCTCTATTATATATATATAGGCACAACGAAAAGAGTTTCACACTTCTTTTTTTGTTGTGCCTATCGGCAATTCAGCGCATCCACTATATGGTGAGTAGTAGCTTTTGTTCTCATAATACTGTTACATTTCATATGTGTGTATGTATGTATATATAGGGGAAAAGTGACAGGAAAATGGTGCCAGAACATGTAGCAATTTTGGTGCTAATGAAATAAGGCTGACCAGGGGATTGCTGGTTGCTAATCTCGATAGCCTAGCTGTGGATGATTGGGACACAGCATGTGTGCACCCTGATCAGATACAATCTGGCACTAAAACCCCACTAGAAAAAAAGATAGAGGAAAAAAAAACGGAAAGAGTGGAAGTAGAGAAATTATTATTAGTGCTTGAGGATTTGTTTTTTCCTCAAGGCCCATTGCCAGCAACATTTGTTACACAATATTGAATCCCTACAGGGGCTGAAGCACTAATGTGTCATAAACTGTATCATATAGCTTGGTATTTACTGGCAGTTATGGAAGATTTTATTAACCAGCATTAGCAGATGGAGTAATAAGGGAGGGCACTAGTCCACGGGGAGTTGCCAAGGTGGGAGAGCAAAGAAGTCAGCAGATGGGTCTAAGAAATATAGGTTCTGCTGTGTCTATAAGACATCTTAATATTAAGACAATGACAGAATTGTACCTGATATCAAATATCACTGAAACTATGGACAGCTTGGGACAGTGGATCTGAGGAGTGGGTATCATCAGTTAGATGCTCTACCATTGATGTAAGTAGTCGACACAATCGCTTAGAGAATTTTCTGCGGACCACATGAAGATACCGTTCTGGGTCCGTGGTGTTGTTATCAATACGGAAGGATGTCATTCAGGTTAAAAAAACCTGCCAGCAATGTTTTAGCGGTTGTTGGACAATGTATATCTTGATGGTATAATTGTTTTTTCCATAGGGTGTGATGGAGAATATACAACAGTTACAAGAGGTTTTTAGAATGTTATTTGAAGCACATTTGATGCTAAGTAATGGGAGGAGTCATTTTGCTTTGGAGGAAGTAGTGTACTTGGGCAAGTAATCAGTAGTGAAGAGGTTAAAACAGACGCAACAATGATACAAGCAGTGTAAGATTTTCCGATTCGTAGGAATAGTAAAGAATTACAAACAGTTTTGCGTCTGGCAAGTTATTATAGAAAATTGGTAAAAGGGTTTGTAGATGTGGTGAGTTAGATTATGCAACTATTAAAGAAAAGCATAAAGTTCATGTGAGCAAAGGAATGCCACAATGCATTCAAGGAACTGAAGAATGTGTTAACATTGAGACCAGTGTTAATTTTTCTTGGCCATAAGGAAGAGTTTGTGCTTTCATGTGATGCTTCCAATCAGGCATTGGGACATGTTTTTATTCAGGTGATGAATGGTGAAGAACGTGATGTAGCATATGATTTAGACAGTTGAATAGAGCAGAGAGAAATTACTCCATGACAGAAGGGAAACGATCTCTTTGATATACGGAATTAAATATTTTTGGTGTTATTTATATGGGAAGAAAATGGTTGTGAGGATGAAAGGACACTTCTAGTAGGCTCAGGAAATGGAAAAATAATTACTGAGATCAAATTGTACGATCCAAATAAGCTTTCCAGATCAATTTTCTTATCATAATCATTTATAAAATCTATATTGAAGTCACCACAGAGTATTAACTGCTTGTTGCTCTCTTTCACATAGTGCAGTAAGGAATCCAGATTCCTCATATATAGTTCAAAATTTCCCAGTGGGGATCTACATACAGTTACAATTAAAACTGAACTATTTTTCAGTATCTATTCACAAGCACATGGTTCTATGCGTTGATCACTAAAAATCTTCTTGTCTCAATGTTTTTGAACTTGTGGTCTGTCTTAATATATGTATAACAACTCCTCCTTATTCCATGTTAGTTCTGCATGAGTCAGCTGATATCATTTAATCTTTTGTATGTAACTTACCTAACTCAATACGCACATGGAGGAGCTGAAACTGCTACCGCAGCAATGCCCTCTGTGCTTGTGTTTGCAGGAAACACATTTCAAAGCATCTGATGCCCATGCACTATGGGGCTATACCCTTTATCGCAAGGATGACCTGACTAGGGAAAGAGCCAAAGGAGGGGTTGCTGTGTTTGTCAATAATGTGCACCACTCCTCTGCTCTTCCTCTGGATACTGACCTGCAAGCAGTTGCAGTTGAAATTTCTGCACGTCAGTAGCTTACAGTTGCTCTCTTTATTTACCTCCACTGGATGCAGTAGACTCTGAGGCTGTCACAGATCTTATCGCTCAACACCCCCAACCATTTCTCCTTTTGGGAGACTTTAATGTGCATCATGTCTTGTGGAGCTTCTAACAATACCACCCCTTGCAAAGTAGGTTAGAAATCAGATTAATAATGTTGTTCACGCAGCATATGTTCACTTTATCGGGCAACAACAAAGTTATTGACTGTGGATGGTACCGTCAGAATGGAAATAATGAAGTCACTGTTAAGAAGTCTTTAATTTTGGCACTTATCTTGAATGGATTTCCTTGTAGATTTCATCGAAGTTGTTATGGCTCATTTTGTTGATTCTAGGGAGATTCCATTTTGACTGCTAGAAGGTCCAGGTCTGTATTTTAACAATATTTGAAGACCTAACAAATGTGTTTTTCAGGAAATTCTTAATGATCAAACAATCCCAGATCAGAACAATGGTATGGTAGAAATAATTTTTGACTTGGCGTTCACGATCCACATTTTTATTAAACTTCTTGTAAATTCACATATACTTCTTCTTAATTGTCACATCACCAGGAAAACAGTTTTGTATGAATCTTCATATATTTAATTTCCACTTTAACCAAACACAAGACTTGACTGTTCTTTTACAAAGTGAAATAACAACTTAACTTCTGCAAAGTGAAACAAAGACTGCTCTGTGCACATTTGCACCAAAACGTTACAAGTAAGTCAAAGATTATGACAATCTCACAGAAATGAATACACACAGGAACCATATCACTGTAATATATTGATACATCGAAGTACCTACATATTAATAAAACTAAATGTGAATATTGTCACAAAAATATGTCTGTTACTTCGCAGAAAAGTAATACGATATTACTGGTATCGAGAACTGGGGTTGGAGTGCTGTAATGGTCACGTACATAAAGAACCATTACAGGCTCAATGTCTACTTGCCATCAGGGTCAAGTTTTGGAGAGTCTACTGACATCTTGAGAGCTGTGCCTCCTAAACACTGGTACTTTGACTCATTTCTGTTTTGCTATTGGGTCATTCTCAGCCATTGACCTGTCTCTCTGCTCTCCAGCCCTCGCCATCTCTGTTCACTGGAAGGTCACTGACGACCTTCATTCCAGCAACCACTCCCTGATCCACCTTCAGCTACTCGATGGTGTGTTGCTGGAATGGAAGCCACCAATGTGGATGATTGGCAGGGCTAACTGGACGCTGTTCGGCCAGTTGGATGTGTTTGAACAGCATGACAGCGTCCTGGAATGGGTGGATCGCATCATGCATGTGATCCATCACACTGCTGATTTATCCATACCAATGTCTTTCAGCCCTCTGCAGAGGCAACCTGTCCCTTGGTGGACAAAAGAGTGCCATTTAGCCATCCGGTACAGGAGTGCACCTCTTCGACGGTTTAAACGCCACCCGACAGCGAACAATCTCTCAACCTTTCGAATCGCGAGAGCCAAGGCTCACCGTGTCATTAAAGGGAGCAAAAAGTGGTCATGGCATGAGTTCCTGAACTCCATCAATCGTTCCACTTGCTCCTCAAAAGTAGGGGAAGCCATCCAGAGGACTTCCAGTAAACAAAGCTGCAGTGTTGAACCAGGTCTGCCTCCAAACAACACCTAGAAACATTGCTCAGACACTGGCTGAGCATTTTGCACAAACTATTGCCAATGCAAGCCAGGATCCAGCGTTTCGTCACTACCACACTACTGTCAAGAGGGAAAAGTTGTACTTTAGGTTGAACAGTTCTGAGGCCTACAACTCCCCTTTCTCGATATGGGAGGTCGAATTGGCACTGACTGAGACTTCTGACACTGCATGTGGTCACGACCACATCCGGTACTGGATGCTTTGACATCTGCCAGTGGTGTCAAAGGAAATCCTCCTCAAATGTTTTAATCTAATATGCCCGACAGGTGTCTTCCCCAACTCATGGAGGGAGGCAATTCTAATCCCTCTCCTGAAACCAGGAAAGGACCGCACACGTCCCAGTGGTTATCAGATTATCGCCTTGACGAGCAGTGTAGAAAATACCCTGGAACAGATGGTTAACTGTCATCTGGTCTGGCTTTTAGATACCAGGCAACTCCTGAGCTGCTCTCAGTGTTGATTCTGAAAGTTTTGGTCCACTGTCGACAACTAGACCCTCCTAGAAGCGGCTATTCAGCAGGCTTTCCTCCATCAGCATCACTGTATTGGCATATTCTTTGATATCAGTAAGGCGTACGATACTGTTTGGATATACAATATTCTCACACAACTGCATCAATGGGGCTTTTGTGGCCACCTCCCCATTTGAGTGGGAGAATGGTGTCCCCCAGGGCAGTGTTTTGAGTGTTACCCTCTTTGCCATAGCCATCAACAGTATAACATCTAATGAGCTGTCAGTTGCAACTTACAGTGCAGCAGTTAGAGGAGTGGGGTGCAAAGACGGGTTTTCAGTTTTCTGCCGATAAGTGTGTGTGTGTGTGTGTGTGTGTGTGTGTGTGTGTGTGTGTGTGCGTGTGTGTGTGTTCATTTTAATCATTCTCGTCGTCCTTTTAATTTGCCTGCCTTGCATATAGGGGACACTATCCTACATTTTAGAGACACAGTGCAGTTTCTGGGCCTCATTTTTGACTCCAGATTGTCATGGTTGCCACAAAACACACCTGCGAGACTTGAAAGCCAGAGCCCTGAAGGCGCTGAACATCTTCAAGTGCCGTAGCCACAGGTCTTGGGGAGTGGACAGGGCACGTCTTCTCCAGTTATATTGGGCCTTTCTGTGTTCGTGGCTGGATTATGGGTGCACAGTGTATGAGTCAGTGAGGCCCTCTTATTTGCGGATCCTTGACGCTGTCCACCATGCGGGGATTTGACTGGTCACGGGTGCTTATTGGACTAGTCCCATCTCCAACCTCTTTGCTGAGGCAGGAGAACCGCCACTTACCATCCAGCGGCAGCTCATGTTGTTGCACCAGACTTGTAAGTTTCTTGCAGCTCCAACCTCAACCGCTCATTATATTGTTGCTCGTCTGCCTCTGGAGTGACTTTTTTTCAACCGTTCATGAACCAAGATGCCATTAGGGATCCTTGTGCAACGTGTGCTGGAATCCCTTGGTGTGGAGCCCTTAAAGCCGCAAATCCATGGTTTTCACCACCTGGCAACCTGGTTACTGTAGAGACCCAGAGTGATTTTATATTTGGTGCAGTGCGAGAGAGATTGCACTCCTGCCACTGTTTTTAATGCAACATTTTCTGTCATTTTATCTGAGCACCACAATTATGTACCGTTTTTACAGATGGGTCAAAACAGGAGGATTCTGTTGGTTTCTCTGTTGTTTTTCCAGATCGTGTCCTCAAGGTCTGACTGCCTCAAGCATTTACTGTCTTTGATGCAGAATTGTCTGCGATCTTGTGGGCACTGGGGCAGATGAGATGCTCTTCCTGTCCTAAATTTCTTGTCTTTTCTGATTCACTAAGTGCCCTTCACTCATTGCAATATTTGTATACAGCAGATAAATTAGTCCAGAACATCCAGGATGCCCCCCTCCAACTACAATGAGTGGGGAAGGAGGTGGTTTTCTGCTGGGTTCCAGGGCACGTCGGCATTGCTGGAAACGAAAGGGCAGATTTTGCAGCCAAGGCGATGCATCACAGTCTGCAAGTATTTCAGTGTGCCATTCCCCTGCAAGCACTCACCTTGCTATTGAGCTTACGAGTCATGTGTCAGTGGGAGTATGAGTGGCTGGAAATGACAGTAAACTCTGTTTAGTCAAGCCCACAATGCGTGTGTGGTGTACTTCTTTCCAGCCATGTAGACAGGATGAGGTTCTCCTCACTTGGTTTTGGATAGGCCACAGTCCTATGACACATAACATCCTGCTCTGGCGAGAGGACCCTCTGATGTGTGGTCCTTGTGGTGTCCAGGTCACTGTGCGCTACGTTTTATTGGATTGCATTTTATTTTCTGACCACCAGGCTGCGGCTGATCTCCTGGCAGATGTACCATCTCTTTTAGGAATCACTCAAATGAATGTGGTTAAAGTTTTAAAGTTCTGTGACTTGTCCATTGTTTTTACCAAGATTTTAGGGAGAGAGTCTTAATTTGTTCACAGGATGACTGGCTCACCCATATTTTACATAAATGGCCAGCCAGTGACTATTTACTGTGGCGTCCTTGATGCTCCTTTCTCGTTTTCCTTACATTTTATTTTCTTATACAGCATTTTGCATCTTTTCCTGCTTTCTATGCCTGTATGCTTTCATTTTACTAAATTTGTCCACATTTGTTTCTTTTGATGTGTGTCAGGGAGCTGATGACCTCGACGTTGAGTGCCCGTAAGCCCCAACACGCACACACACACACACTTAGCTAACTCTGTGATTATGTGGTGTTCAGACAGGCATAGGATGGTATCTTTTCAGAACCCTCTAAATTTTTCAAACAGACAAGAAACTCCTCTACGTTGTTACCTGATCCTCTAATATTTTGATCAGCTAAGTTAACCTTAATTTTCTGTGCATTATTAAGCATTTTTTGGGGCCCTTCTGTTGTTTTCACTTCTCCTCATTCTCTTAAATCACCTGAATTTCCAGGTTCACTTTGGTTTCGAATTCCTCAGTGCTTTTCTTCATATTTCTAATATGTCTATTGAATTTTTCTTAGTTTCTTTTTCTTTTTTCTTTGAACTGATTTCTTCCCCATAGAATTTTTTCTTTTTTCTTCTTTTGTTAATGACTTAAATTCTTCCATTTTATTATGGTTTACTTTCAGTTCTTTTAGTGCTGGTGTAAATAATTCCATTATTTGGTTGGATTCTATACTATTTCCTAACCTTACTTTTCATGTTTCTATATGGGTGGCACAGCCACTATCTGCACTTGCCTCTACATTTTCCTGCTGTAACTTGTGGAGTGTTGTCGCATTTCCCATGCTTATCATTTGTGGTATAGTCACTCTTTCTACACTTATCGTCTCGGATGTAGCCATGTTACCAGTGCATTTCTCAATTGTGCTATCTGGTATAAATATTTTCTGGTTTTCAAACAATGGAAAATCCAGGATGGAATATAACAATACTATCTGGCTTCAGCTGCCACAGACTGTGCTCATGTGTGTGTGAGTTGCACTTGCGTGCGCTTTTTGTGTGTGTGGGTGTGTGATCTATTTTCAACAAAGACCTTGTTGGCTGAAAGCTTAATATATAACAGTCTTTTTGTTATGCCTATCTGCGAATCAACATCTCTGCTATAATGTTGAGTAGGAGCTATCTTTCATAATATTGTTGTTTTCTGGTCTTAATACTTAATTATTAACTGTCCTCAAATCTAACAAATAATTTTCTCTTTCCTTTCCTATTTGCATCAGTACCTGACCAGAATTTTGTGACACAAATGAGAAATGTTACAACTCTACTACAGAGGGTTTCATCAAATGTAGTTTGTCACTCATTATAACCTACAAGATGGTATCTGTTCTTTCACATTGCTCATGTTCGGAAGAACAGATACCGTCTTCATATAGATCAGGCATACCGGCCAATGATCTTCTTCAGTGCAGATGCACTCATATTGCTCAAACTCTTATGGGAATCGGTAGATTGACTGCCGCAGGGGCACTACAAATGTAATGTGTGGACAGTAAGTTGGAAATGTGGGTCATATGGGGAGTGTGCCAAAGATAAGACCCTGCAGTCACACTATCCTCTGTGTCCTAGATGGCTCAGTTTGATAGAGCATCTGCCATGTAAGCAGGAGATCCCAGGTTTGAGTATCAGGTGGGGCACACATTGTCAGCTGTCCCCATTGATATTTATCAACACCTGTATGCAGCTAATGGTCTGGATTTTATTGTAATTTCATTTTTTGAGAGCTGCAAAATCACCAATGGTATCTGTTCTTTCAGACATGTCCGAAAGGACAGATACCATCATCATATATTCACCACTTATGTTTGTAATTTTTCACCAAAATGCTAAAATTAAGATGAAATCGTTTTTCCAACAGTACACCATTTGAATTAATATTGATGTGTTTACTTGACCTAATCGCATTCACTCCACAGCAGGTGCACCTGCAACCTTCTCACCGTGATGGCTCCTGCTGGACTGACGATATTCAAAAACATCTCATCTGATATGGTTATGAAACCAATATTGAGCTCTCCATGAAACTAGATTTTTCACTTTTACGTGCAGAGTGCAAGTATCCAGGTCCTTCATCCAGGCTTGCTCAGGCTTGACTGACTAATATGTATATCAAAACTGTATGTGGGTACCAAACCACACCCTGATTCTAGAATTGGGCATCCCCATCATCAGTGTTACAGAGCAAAGATGAGTAAGGGCAGATTTGATCTGTCAGGTACAGGTTCAACTTTGAAAGCTTATGAGATTCTCCTATCCTCTCTTCGAATAGTACTGGCTCTTCTAGATAAAGACATGAGGTATGTCGAAAAAATTCCAGAACATTCGTAATTTCATGCCAATGGTATGTTGGAGCAAAATGCGGTTGGCATTCCTGTACATGCCTGTGTTTAATGTGTAACAGCCAGAAGTTTCAGTGTTGTATGTCTGTTACTTATTGTTCAGTGCTGTTTCGAGTAGCACGTTGTGTCACATAGTTTGCAAATTTTAAGACGCTAGAATTAGAGGAACAACATATCTGCTTTAAATTTTGCATGTAATTCAAAAAAACCTTTACAAAGGCACACCAAATGATGCAGGAAGCCTATGGTGATTAGTGCTTAAGCTGCACTTGGTGTTACGAATGTTTCACATGGTTTAATAATGGACATACGGAAGTTAAGGGTGACCCTCATTCAGGATGCCCTTCAATGTCTACCAACGTTACTCATGTCGGGAATGGAAATAAAATTGTGCATGCCAATTCAAGACTGATTGTCTGAGAGATTGCAGAAGAATATAACATTTCAGTTGGTTCATGTCATGAAATCCTGACGCAGTATCTTGGAATCCACCATGTTGCCACCAAGCTCATCCCATGGCTCATGAGCCAAGACTAGAAATACCTTCACCGTGAAATCTATGAAGGGCTTTTGGATTGAGCAAATGAGAACGAGATATTCCTTAAGAGAATTATAAATGGTGATGGGGTGTGGGTCTACAGTTACGATGTTGAGCCCAAGGTTCAATCTTGACAGTGGCCTGGGAAACATTCTTCAAGACCTAATAAAGCTCATCAGGTCAGGTCAAATGTCAAAGGCACCCTGATAGTTTTCTTGACTCTATTACATCATCACAAATTCCTGCCACAGGGACAAACTCTTAATTGATGGTACTATTGGAACATGTTGCAATGCGTGCAACATACAAGAGGGAAACAACCTGAAATGTCAGGAGGCAATTCATGCACTTTGTAATTCATGCACTTTGCAGTCCTGATTCAGTTGTTCCTGCTAAGAGATGGGCAATTAAACACTCCTATTCTGTCTAAGTCTGTTGTTTTTGTTTTAAGGTATCACATAAATTAGTATTAAATTTGTAGTTGCTGAAGTGCATCTCTCATTTCTACTTTGGTAGTGAAACGAATACAAAAGGTGCTTTACAAGAGTGCAGATTTGTCTAATGAAACTGTCAAGACTCTCCCATTTCTGAGATAAAGTTAGCAACACCAAGCACCTGAATTTTATTTTGGAATCTGAAACCACACTCCTTCCCACCATCTTTAAATGTTAACAGACTTTTGATATTCCACAAGATTAACCATTTGACAATGTCTTTAATTAATTTTGACATTCCAAGTTTATTAGATGTAATAGCATTTATAAGATGTGTACAAACTGAGCTCCTCTTAAGCTTAAGACCTTTTAATAATAATGCTAATGATATTTATTCAACATCAAATAATGAAATGTAATCCCCCCCCCCCCCAAAAAAAAACATGTTCAGGACATAATACATATTATTCATCTGAATATGTCAGTTTACAAATTACAAACTAAAGAGTTGTACTCAACCATAAATTTTACATTTTAATGTGTTTTGCATTTGTTAATATACAAATAAAAGTGTTACAAATACTTTTACTGTCAACAAATTACTTGTGAATTACTTAAAACTAAGAGCTTGGCATACATACAAAGAATTTTTCGTAAAGCACTCACTTAGGGAATAAAATGGATTTTGAATTAAAAAATTTTTTTATCTAGTATTTTATTTTGCTAGTAATAAGGGCTGTGATACTTTTTGGCAGGGCATTGGCCATCACTCTTTGCCTCACAGAAGAGTCAGGGACTCATAAAGTAACCTGAAACTCCAGAGATATCATTTAACGTGGACTGAACTTGTGACATTCGCCTGCTTTATTTCTTCATTGATAGTCCTCGGTGTCGATGTACTGTATTGTCATACTGGCTGAAGAATGGTGGGATGGAAGCTCAACATTGACTACTGTAAATGATGTAGCCGACAGTAGCACAGTTGCATTTCACAGTTCTTTACTTTTACTGCTCACAATTCCAATATTACACAGTTATATGGCCAGTTTACTATTGGTTAACCTTTGATAAGCCTCATTAATATTTTTCAGGCAAACATCAGCATACTGCTACAATAATTTGCTCTCGAACATTTATGAGCAGTATGTACCTAACCACACAGTTCACTATTTCTCAAATAAATTGAACAGACACTATTATTGTTTTAATATACAGGGTATTTATGTTACACTAATTCCACTGTTCAGTTGACACATTAATCTAATTAATACAGACTTCCCATGTGAAAATCAGCCGTGGACTGACTGTCTCGGGACCAAAAATCAGGCCTTTGTATATCCTCACAATAATAGGCACTGAAACTATACATTGTTTAATGCCTAAGTTACAGAAATTACAATTAAAATGTAACTCATTCAATTAAATGAACAAATCTGAAAATTCTTCCTTTTAACAGTTCCTTCTATCACAAAGGTTAGGCCAAATTGTTTGTTTAAATAATGAAATCAACAGATATAGATACGCAAACAATGCTTTTGACAAACCTGGTAATTACTTTGGAATTAATTAAGGGCTAGCTTTGCTAAAATGTTTTTGGATAGAGCCTTATAAATATTTAAAGAACCCTAGTAATTCTTCTTCCAAATGTTTATAATTAGTACAGAATTTATATTTGTTTATAAGTTAACAATAGAATCTTAGCCATGAAACAACTACTGATTTCACTCAATAAAAAAGGATAATAACCTAGGAACAGTCAAAATAAATTAGGAAATTGATTACATTCACAAAACTAAGCACCACACAAAACTAAGCACCAAACTAGACATGGTGGTATAGTTCCTTAAGACTGAGTGCCACCCTTTCTTTCTCTTTTATGGAAATGCAGATTATACTCATGTATGTCAATGGTAAATGGGCAAAAATGAAAATAAAATAAATTTAAGGAGGCAGATGGCAAAGCAAGAGAGGAAGTAAAGATATTCCAGCTTGCTTTGTCACAAACTGAATGCTTGTTTCGTTTATATAAAAAAATCATACTAACAATTTCTACACTTACCTCTAGTGTCTCCTATAGTTTGACAGCATAAGAAGGCCCCTGACAGCTCACAGTGCTGTCGTTAGCTGTCAGTTAATGGCTGCAGGCGAAAACAGTAGCTGTTTACAAATCTCTGACAACATTGAGGCATTGCCATAGAGACATTTACAAAACTGTGTAACATTTTTGGTTGAGGTAGGTCTGTGAAACTGCCAAGCCAGCCCACTGCAGCTGTTAGGGATCATCATACACCAACTCATCTTTTTTAAGACAAATAAACTACTCCCTCAATGCCTCATCTCATAAAAAATGCAATCAGAATAGTTAAACCAATAAACATCCACCTAGTAACATTTGTTAAAAGTATTTACACTTACCTCAGTAAAACCTTGAAGTCAAGAATACTTATACAGAATATGTTATGCTATACTGTTATGTATCTTCATACAACACTGGCATTTAGTTTTATCTCCACACAAAAATTTATTAGTCAGTAGAACACATCACTCATGGTGCTTATTTAATTTAACAGAAGACCTATGTGACATTCATTGGAAATGTTATTTATTTATTATGTTGGTAATCCATTTTGCAGCAATCTGTTAACCACTGTATTACATGTTGAATGGTAAAAGACCTGCTGGCTGGTTGAGGCTTATGGTGATGATGCCTCCTATAGTGGTTTGGTGGGCTAGATTACTGGAGATAATATTTTTCTGTGGTCACAAGAAAAGGAAGGATTCCAAAATGGAACATATGAAGTGAGACAGTTGGGACCAGTCTAATACCCTGTAGAGGAAGTAAGAAAGGAAAAGAATATGATAGTCACAAAATAAAAAAAAAGAAGTTAGATCCCCAAAGACAGGTACCCTTTCCACCTTCCTTCCCTGTCTGGAGGGGCATGACCAACTGCCTATGTATGTAATGTAATTGGACAAATAGAAACATCTGCTCACCATGCAGCAGAAGGAGAACGCACATACAAAGGTATTAAGTTTTGCAAAGTGTTCCCATCTAGCAGCCCCTAAAGAGGTTTGAACTCTTTGCTATTACAGGGGCTTTGACCCCTCCCCCAACTGCCCCCCCCCCCCCCCCACCCACTCGCCTGTATCCGTACCCCCCTACATCCTAATTAGAGAATGAATGTGGGAGATGCTGATGAATGATATATTCATTGTCCAATAGATGTTGGTACACAACACACATAAAATGCACCTGTAAACTCTAAATTAATCTAATGTACTCAAATGATGAAGAATGAATGAAGATAAAATTTATTGTTCAGGAATAACAAATAAAAATATTTATTTGAAATATTGTTAATTTACACAAACAATAACATTTATTCATTATCTGAGTTAAAAAATCTTTATAAATAATAGATAAATTTGAAATACAATCTGATTTGTTACTCCAATTCTTTGTACTTTCTGTTACTTTTAAATCAGTTTCCAGAACAACTCTTTTGTGTAACGTCTCATCAGAACGTTTATTTGGTTATTGGAAATTTGCCACTGTATAACGTTAAAAAAATATGTTCTAAATGTGCAAAGAAGTTAGCAGTGTGTTATATCTCCTGAAGTTGCTGTTATTTCAGGGTACCATTGTAGGAATCATGATCTTCTTTAGCAAAAATTGAGAAATCATCAGATTTGCTCTAGTTTTGACAAATAATTTAATTGTGATTTCAAATTAGTTTCACCTTCCAAATCACCTTCAGAATTGAAAAGTAATTTTTCTTTTTCCATCATAACAGTATTTGAAACTTGCGACCCATTTTCTGTGATGTTTCTTTTGCTTTTACATGTCTAGTGTTTGTTACAAGCCTCCATTGGTCATGGACAGCAGTGCAGGGCAACTACTTGGTTTTAAATCGTGGATAAACCTTTGTGCAATAGCTGTAGTTGGTGTGAGAATGTGAAAAAAATCTTCCAATCTTCTCACAACACTTTCTCAAGAAATAAGTTGCCAGAGTGCTGCAATATTATCGACTATTATATACTCAAATCCAATGTCTGTTCTGAAATTTTTCATTCCCAATCGCATAGATGTATGTTGAATTGGAAAGCTATTCTGTCTCTTAACAGAAAACTTACTCAGAATTAGATCTAAAATGCTTTTGCATGATTTGGGATAACCAGCAGCATTCTACAAATGTTTTAGAAGACTTGAGATTGTCTGTTGATATTAATCATTAACAGCCATTGAGTTTGTACTGTTACCAGTGTTTGTACTTACCGGTGCCTGCTCTGCAGCATCTTTTACTGAATACAGCTTTACCAACTTAGATGAAAACCCAAGTTTTATTCATTTTTCATTCATTCCTCATGTTCTGTAGATCCCACCAAGAAGGAAAACCTTCAGTGGTATGGAACAAGCCAAGGTATACCTTAAAATAAGACAAGGACATAGTAGAAACTTAATCCATATAGTGAACTAACAATAAATTATCACTGTAGTGTGATGTTACTCATATTTATGCCATCTAAATTTAATAAAGTAAGTTAGTTTTACTATGTATCTGCTTTTTATCTGCTATTAATAGTTTAATATTTGCTTGCTTACAAAAGTATTTTCTTTTTAAAGAAAAAGTTTTCTTACATCTGTAAATACTGAGTCCTATTTACAGTACATCTATTTTTTATACAGTTTTATAACAAACACTGCTACTTTCCATGTATCTAAGAGAACATTTCAGTCTTTGGATATGGATATTCAGATAATTTGTAGAAAGAGTGGCTAATGAACTATGTTTATAATTTGCTTTGGAATTGGTGGAGATTCTGAATTTATTGCTTTAGGTTAGATAGGAGCTTGTGGAATATCTTATCATCAGAGTATATAACACCATTCTGAACCCTGGAGAAGGAGGCAAAGTCTACATGAAAATAATTATTGTGTCTTGTATTTTGATTGTGTGTGTGTTATAGTAAAAAGGAAACCAATTTTTATTGTCATCAACAAACACCATTAACCCTTTAATGCCGAGTGTTGTGAACTCGCATCATACCAGTGCTGTGCTAATAATTGCAAAGTTAACTATTTTTGAATGCCAGTGTCAGTCGGTGCTGATTCTTTGTGAAGCTACCAATGCTTCTGACAAGTGCTGCATTCTCCTGAGTGTTTTGGGTACTTATAAAGCACCATGTTTTTTGATTTTTGTCTTTATCTAGAAATTTATTCGGTATTAAGGGGTTAAGCAGTAAACCTGTTGGGAAGTGAGTTTAAAAATTCCAAGATTTTTAAAAAGGCTTCTGCATGGTGCACAGTCATCTATTTTACTCAATATTTGTACTGCTGGCTTCTACCCAATAAAAATTTTATTTGCTTTAGGTACTCTACCCCAGAAGGTAATTCCATAAGACAACAGAGACTGAAAATAGACAACATAAGCTCATGTATTTAAGTCAATGTAATGAGAGATGCATCTAAGGACATAGCACACTAAGCTTAGCTTCTTGCTTACTTTAGCCATACATTTTAACTTGTTATCCAGCTAGACTCGAAGAAATTTCACACAGTGTGTTTAATTCAGTGTGTGACCATTAATGTCTGCTTCTGCTGCTAACAGTTCAATATTGCTTGTTTGAAATTTAAGAGCATGAGATGTGAGATCAGTACTTAAGCTGTTATTTGTAAGCTACTTGTAAATGTTGTCAGCTGTCATCTGAGCTGTGTCTGCTAAGGTCAAGTTAGGACCCTTGATTAGTAAGCTTGTGTCATCAGCAACATTACATTCTATTGAAGCTCTTTTTAAAGTCGTTGGAAGATCATATATGTAAGTTAGGAACAAGAATGGGCCTTGTAGCAATCTGTGTGGCACTCCAAGTGTTGTATTCCACCATTCTGCGGGTTGTTGACAGTCTGTTAATGTGAGTCGTTGCTCTTTGTTATTTTTATTTGTTTATTTACTTATTGATTTATTTAACCTCATAAGCTTAGGGCCATCATGCCCCCTCTTACATTTTATGACATTCTACAAATTTTACATTAGATACACTATGTGATCAAAAGTATCTGGACACCCCCAAAAACATATGTTTTTCATATTAGGTGCATTGTGCTGCCACCTACTGCCAGGTACTCCATATCAGCAACATTAGTAGTCATTAGATATTGTGAGAGAGCAGAGTGGGGTGCTCTGCAAAACTCACAGACTTTAAACATGTTCATGTGATTGGGTGTCACTTGTGTCATATGCCTGTACGTGAGATTTCTACACTCCTAGACATCCCTAGATCTACTGTTTCTAATGTGATAGTGAATTGGAAACATGAAGGGACATGTACAGCACAAAAGTGTACAGGCCAACCTCGTCTGTTGACTGACAGAGACCGCCGACAGTTGAAGAGGGTCGTAATGTATAACAGGCAGACATTTATCCAGACCATCATACAGGAATTCCAAACTACATCAGGGTCCACTGCAAGTACTATGTCAGTTAGATGGGAGGTGAGAAAACTTAGATTTCATTGGTGAACGTCTGCTCATAAGCCACACATCAAACCGGTAAATGCCACACAATGCCTCGTTTGGGGTAAGGAGTGTAAACATTGACAATTGAACAGTGGAAAAATGTTGTGTAGCGTGACGAATCATGGTACACAATGTGGCGATCTGATGGCAGGGTGTGGGTATGTGGAATGCCCAGTGAATGTCATCTGCCAGTGTGTTTAGTGCTAACAGTAAAATTCAGAGGTGGTAATGTTATGGTGTGGTCGTGTTTTTCATGGAGGGGGATTGCATGACACTATCACAGCACAGGCCTACATTGGTGGTTCAAGAAACTTCTTGCTTCCCACTGTTGAGCAATTCAGGGATGGTGACTGCATCTTTCAACATGATTGAGCACCTGTTCATAATGCACAGTCTGTCCCAGAGTGGTTACATGACAGTAACATCCCTGCAATGGACTGGCCTGCAAAGAGTCTTTTGGGATGGTTTGGAATGCTGACTTCATGCCAGGCCTCACCGACCAACATCGATACCTCTCCTCAATGCAGCATTCCATGAAGAATGGGCTACCATTCCCCATGAAACCTTCCAGCACCTAATTCCAGCATCTAATTGAGCATATGCCTGCAACAGTGAGTGGAAGATGTCTTCAAGGCTGGCGGGGGGGGGGGGGGGGGGGGGGGGGCAACACCATATTGAATTCCAGCATTACCGATGGAGGGCGCCATGAACTTGTAAGTCATTTTCTGCCAGGTGTCCAGCTACTTTTGACCATGTAGTGCATATTTTCATAAGCATGTTGGACTACATTTAGAAATTAAAGATTACAATAGCATAGAGAAAAACAAATGCACAAACTATTTATGTTT
Organism: Schistocerca americana; assembly: GCF_021461395.2. NCBI lineage: Eukaryota > Metazoa > Arthropoda > Insecta > Orthoptera > Acrididae > Schistocerca > Schistocerca americana. The sequence goes on along the minus strand of NC_060121.1, from coordinate 350,030,641 downwards.
TTACATGATAAGTACAACAATAATTAAAAATTAGGGGAAAGTAGGTTTTAATTATGATTTCTAGCACTAGTGGGAATGAGGGAAATTGGCGAAAGAGGGTGGGAAAGATGAACATGATATCACACTGTTAATGAGTATAAGGGAAAAGAAAGTAGTGTAACTCATAACAAAAGGAAAGGAGAGAGAAGCATAACTGGGAGAAGAGAGGAACTTTGACCTTAATAGTCGACAGAGGGATAGTTGGCCATATGCATTAATTTTTGTTGAAAATTATAAGGGTGACAGAAGGGAGGACTTCAGCTTCTTCTTCAAAGCAACAGGGTCTTGAATTGTGTGAAGAACTCAAGACAGTTTGTTCCAGAGGCATAAAACAGCAACAGAGATGGTGTTTGTGAATGTTTTTATTTTTGAATGAGCACAGTTAGGGTATTAGGTAAGCGAGACCTGTGTTTCAGCTGTGATGATGTGGACAGGTATTTAATCTCTGATGTGAGATACTGGGATAGTTGTCCACTGGCGAACCAGTGAAATAGACATACTGCATGACAGTCATGTAACTTGTATGGATGAAATCACCCTAAATGTCATATGAAGCACGGAAGCACTGACATGGCCATGTAGGTAGCAGTTGCAGATGTAACAGACACAAGCTTTCTTGATTAGTTCTAACCACGTAATACTTTCACTGCTAGTGCCATGTTGAATTACATCGCAATAATGGAGGTTCAGTAGGGTGAGTTATTACATGCATTCATGTTTCACAATTCGTGGAAATATGCTATGGTGATAAGATTCCATTAACGCAGGAGGAATGCCATTAATGCCATAACACTTCACTTTGGGAAGTAGAATATTGTGATCCACACAATCAATGGCTTTGACAAGGTCAGAGAATATAACAAATTGATATTTTTTTGTTTAAGTCTTCTCTGGTCTCAGAAATTGACATACGGCCGGGAGAGCGGTGTGCTGACCACATGCCCCTCCATACCTGCATCCAGTGATGCCTATGGGGTGAGGATGACACAGCAGCCAGTGGTACTGTTGGGCGTTCAAGGCCTCTTCGGGAGGAGTTTAGTTTTAGTTGTAGTTTAACTCTTCTAGCACTTCATTTGTGATGTTTTGCTTTGCTTTCTTCCTTTATGAAAGCTAAATTGAGAGACAGGTGACAAATTTTGCTCAGTTAAATGAGTCAGTATTATATCATAAGCTACTTTCTTAAACATATGGGAGATTAGAAATCCTTAATTGGAGTTGTTTTTGTAGATGAGAATTACAATTCCATTTTTAATATGTCCAGAGTTATAGATTGATTACAGAGGTAACTAAAGGGTAGTTCTACAAATTCTGAAAAACTGTCTTAGCCAAAAGAATTACAACTTATTAGTGATATGGTTAATTTTGTAATTTTTTTAGGTGCTGTATCTTTAGACTAATATCTGTTGGTGGAGCATGCAGTGTCTATACAAGAAAATCTACTAGTTATACATTTGGTTGTTTGTTACTGGGTGCAATGTTTGCTGCCACTGTGAAGAAATGTCATTGAATTTGGTGGAAATGATGTGCCAGTGTTACCATTTCTGCCAGTGCTATTTTGTGGGGACTCAGTTTCATTTGGATCAATATTTATGTTTGTTTCTTGTTTAATAATGCTCCAAATAGCTTTTTTCATATTTTGGTGTGTTTTATTTTTAGAGCATATCACATGAGTATAGAGCAAAGTATCTTACAGTTTTGGTGGTAATGGAGTTTCAGACCTTGACTACTACTTGTTCTCTGAATTTCATACAGCTTTCTCTTCCTAGCACAAGATACTTTAACCACCAGAGTTATCTATCCTTTATTCTTGCTTCTGTTCAATTGAGTTGTTATTTGTTTCAGAGGAAAACAAAATTTAAAGTAATGTAGGATTATACACACATCAAAAAAAGTTTTGCATCACCCTGGTTTCCAGAACTTGTGAAGATAGATGTTGACTGTGGATATTGTATCATAGACACAGGCCATTTGACTATTCAGAGATGTCACTAAACCCACCCAAAGATGTAAACAAACATGCATGAGCAGCACCTGTTAGACGGAGGGGGTCCGACAGCCAATCAGTTCCAGTCATTCCACCAGGAAGGAGGTACATGGCTCATGTTGTCTGTAGTTCAGCCATGCCTAGACTGTCAATGCTGTGGTTCAATCACATCTGCATTGTTACTTTGTGCCAGGAACACCTCTCAACATGGGAAGTGTCCAGGCTTCTCATAGTGAACGAAAGTCATGTTGTTCGAACATGGAGGAGATACAAAGAGACAGGAACTGTCAATGACATGGCAAGCTCAGGCCACCCAAGGGCTGCTACTGGGATGGATGACTGCTACACCCAGATTATGGCTCAGAGGAACCCTGACAGCAATGCCACCATGTTGGAAAATGCTTTTCGTGCAGCCACAGAGCATCTTGTTATGACTCAAACTGTGCGCAATAGGCTGCATGAAGCACAACTTGACTCCCAATGTCCTCAGCAGGGACCATCTGTGCAACCACACCATGCAGTGGGGTACAGACGTCCCCAAAAACATGCCGAATGGACCACTCAGAATGAGCATCACATTTTCTTCACCGATGAGTGTCGCATATGCTTCCAACCAGACAATCATCAGAGATGTGGTTGGATGCAAACCGGTCAGGCTGAATGCCTTAAACACACTGTCCACCGAGTGCACCAAGGTGAAGGTTCCCTGCTGTTTTGGGTTGGCATTATGTGGGGACAACGTACGCTGCTGGTGGTCAGGGAAGGTGCCATAACGGCTATATGATATTTGAATGTCATCCTCTGACCGATAGTACAACCTCATCGGCAGCATATTGGCGAAGCATTCATCTTCATGGATGACAATTTGTGCCACCATCATGCACATATTGTGAATGACTTCCTTCATGGATGACGTGACCCACCAACCACTCTCAGGGATCTATGCTGAATAGCCATGGAGGAGTGGGACAATCTGGACCACCAGTGCCTTGATGAACTTGTGGACAGCATGCCACGATGAATACAGGCATGCATCAATGAAAGAGGACATGCTGGTGCAATAGAAAGGGTGGAAATGATGTGTATGTTGATCTCTATTCCCATTTTCTGTACAGGTTCCGGAACTCTTGGAACCAAGGTGATGCAAAAGTTTTTTTGATGTGTGTATTTAAGAAAGACTAAAATTTTCCAATGGTACTGTTTGCTTTATAAATTTCTCCCTAACATTCTTCCTGTAAACTCTCTCTAAACACAATGATCAGGTTATTGTTTTTGATTCCGTGAAGTAATACTTTTCCTCAAAGATCTCTACATAAATGTTCAGTAAATCTTATTGTTAATGCTAACTGTTTTTGGTTACTTGTTGCTGTGTCTCAGTCTGGTTAAATGGAAAAGAACGAAAAGAGAAAGCACAAGGTCCTAATATGTATGGGTATTGGATATACATTGTAATCTCCTTCTGTCCCCTGTTGCTGTTCATCTCCTCCTCCCTCTCTCTTTGTCCATCTGCTTCTCATTCTCCCTCTCTCTGTTCATCATTTCCTCCCCCCTCTCTCTATCTTCTCCTCCTCCTCTTTCCATCTCATCCTGCCACCTCTCTCTCCCCTTTGTATGTCCATTATCTTATTGCCCCTTTCTCTGCCCACCCTGTCCTCCCTCTCTCTCACCATCGCCTTCTGGCCCTCTCTCATTCTCTCTGTTGATCACCTCTTCCCCCCTTTGTATGTCCATCTTCCCTTCCCCTTTCTCTCTCCATCTCCTCCTGCCCCCTCTCTCTACCCCTCTCTCTGTCCATTACCTCATTTCCTCTTCCTCTGGTCATCTTCTCCTCCCCTCCCTCACTCTTTCTTTCCATCTCCTCCTGCCCTCTCCATCTGTCCATCTCCTTCTTTCTGCTTTCCATATCAATTTCCTCCCACCCTTCTGTCCATTTCCTCTTCCCTCTCCTCCCTGACGTTGAACCCCATTTATTTTTGTTGCAAATTCAGATTCTGTAGCAGTATTCTAATTATAAGCCGATAAGCCATAAATACAACTTTCCTGTTTGCTAACAACATTTCACTATTATATATTTTATATATATTTCTTATTATTTTATATATGTGCCCATCCCAATGTTCATGTTGTATAAAAATCTGAAGTAAATCTGTCAAGAACTTTTCAAGATATTTGGTAGTAACATTTTCCCTTTATATATCACATATTTATTCGGGTATTGCATATGTTAAAATAGGAAAATAAAAACACACATATTAGAGTGCAGTGTTTTATCACAGTTTTGAAATAATCAGTGAAGAACATGCAGAGATTTAAGATTTTGATCAAACAAACATTTGGATTTTTATATGGATGTCCTCTACAATTATTATATATTTATTTATATATTATATATGGTATTCCAGTAGATATATTAAAACACACACATATTCAAATGTAATATTGTGTCAACATTTCAAAACAACTGGGAAGAACATTCTGAGATGCAAGATTTTGAACAAATGAACATTTAAATTTTTATATAGATTTTCTGTGTAATTATTACACATACACGTACAGGGTGTTTCAAAACTGACCGGTATATTTGAAACGGCAATAAAAACTAAACGAGCAGTGATAGAAATACACTGTTTGTTGCAATATGCTTGGGACAACAGTACATTTTCAGGCAGACAAACTTTCGAAATTACAGTAGTTACAATTTTCAACAACAGATGGCGCTGCGGTCTGGGAAACTCTATAGTACGATATTTTCCACATATCCACCATGCGTAGCAATAATATGGCATAGTCTCTGAATGAAATTACCCGAAACCTTTGACAACGTGTCTGGCGGAATGGCTTCACATGCAGATGAGATGTACTGCTTCAGCTGTTCAATTGTTTCTGGATTCTGGCGGTACACCTGGTCTTTCAAGTGTCCCCACAGAAAGAAGTCACAGGGGTTCATGTCTGGCGAATAGGGAGGCCAATCCACACCACCTCCTGTATGTTTCGGATAGCCCAAAGCAATCACACGATCATCGAAATATTCATTCAGGAAATTAAAGACGTCGGCCGTGCGATGTGGCCGGGCACCATCTTGCATAAACCACGAGGTGTTCGCAGTGTCGTCTAAGGCAGTTTGTACTGCCACAAATTCACGAAGAATGTACAGATAGCGTGATGCAATAATCGTTTCGGATCTGAAAAATGGACCAATGATTCCTTTGGAAGAAATAGCGGCCCAGACCAGTACTTTTTGAGGATGCAGGGACGATGGGACTGCAACATGGGGCTTTTCGGTTCCCCATATGTGCCAGTTCTGTTTATTGACGAAGCCGTCCAGGTAACAATAAGCTTCGTCAGTAAACCAAATGCTGCCCACATGCATATCGCCGTCATTAATCCTGTGCACTATATCGTTAGCGAATGTCTGTCGTGCAGCAATGGTAGCGGCGCTAAGGGGTTGCCACGTTTGAATTTTGTATGGATAGAGGTGTAAACTCTGGCGCATGAGATGATACGTGGACGTTGGCATCATTTGGACCGCAGCTGCAACATGGCGAACGGAAACCCGAGGCCGCTGTCGGATCACCTGCTGCACTAGCTGCGCGTTGCCCTCTGTGGTTGCCGTACGCGGTCGCCCTACCTTTCCAGCACGTTCATCCGTCACGTTCCCAGTCCGTTGAAATTTTTCAAACAGATCCTTTATTGTATCGCTTTTTGGTCCTTTGGTTACATTAAACCTCCATTGAAAACTTCGTCTTGTTGCAACAACACTGTGTTCTAGGCGGTGGAATTCCAACACCAGAAAAATCCTCTGTTCTATGGAATAAACCATGTTGTCTACAGCACACTTGCACGTTGTGAACAGCACACGCTTACAGCAGAAAGACGACGTATAGAATGGCGCACCCACAGACTGCGTTGTCTTCTATATCTTTCACATTTGTTGTTGAAAATTGTAACTACTGTAATTTCGAAAGTTTGTCTGCCTGAAAATGTACTGTTGTCCCAAGCATATTGCAACAAACGGTGTATTTCTATCGCTGCTCGTTTAGTTTTTATTGCTGTTTCAAATATACCGGTCATTTTTGAAACACCCTGTATATATTATATGTGGCACTCCAGTAGGTAGGTAAAAACATGTTCATATTCAAATACAACATTGTGTCGTAATTTCAGAGCAATCCCAGAAGGACTTTCAGAGGTTTATGATTTTGAACAAACAAAACATTTACATCTTTATTTATGTAGATCTATATAATAGTTTGTTCAAAATGTTAAATCTCCAAAAGTTTACCAATTACTTTGAAATTTTGACGTAATGTTACATTTGCGTACACACGTTTTTATAGACATATGAGAGCACCATTTGGTACATAATTGTCTCTATTATTTATCTTAAATTTTTATATACAACTTGATGAGTACATGGTGTTACCCATCTATGTATTTATTCCAAACTTCTATTAGTTGATCTCCTCCTTCTTCCTCTCTCTGTCCACTCCCATCACCCCCTCTCTCTGTCTATCCCTCCCACCCCCCTCTATCTCTGTCAATCTGCTCCTCCACCCTCCATCTAGCTGCTCCTTCCCCCTCTGTCCATCGCCTGCCCCCTCTAATTCCATATTCTCCTCCCCTTCATTTTGTCAGTCTCCTCCTTCCACTCTCTCTGCCCATCTGCTCCTCCATTCTCTTACTGCTCATCTCCTCCCCTTTCCTTTTTCTGTCCATCTCCTTCTCTCCCCTCTTTCTCTCCATTTTCTCCCCCCTTGTCTCTGTTCATCCCCTCCTCCTTCTCTTATCTGTGCCTATCTCCTCCTCCCCCTTGCTGTTTGTCCATCTCCTCATCCTCTGTTCTCTCTCCATGATGTCACACTCACGACAATTGTATGCTTGTGGTTCTTACCCCTACAGTATTTCTTTCCAGATTGTAACAAATATGTTTACTAAATTTGAGTGAAATGGTTCCAAGGCTTTAGGATAAGCTTTTTACCCATATCTTTGCTCATATACTCATATGTCAAATATATTCCACACATAATAAACATATTTCATGCATATTTGTACAAATATTTCACCTATATTTCTAATGAATTACACCCTGCATTTTCATTTTCAAGCAGCTCAATGTTTATGATGTATCATTTGAATTATGTGGTGTACAGTGATGTACTTTTACAGGTACATCATGCAGTATATGTGCCTACTACCTTTATGTAATAAGCCAAAATGTCCAACATGATGGGGCAATTTCTCACATATCTCAATGTTTGTTGTTGTTGTGGTCTTCAGTCCTGAGACTGGTTTGATGCAGCTCTCCATGCTACTCTATCCTGTGCAAGCTTTTTCATCTCCCAGTACCTACTGCAACCTACATCCTTCTGAATCTGCTTAGTGTATTCATCTCTTGGTCTCCCTCTACGATTTTTACCCTCCACGCTGCCCTCCAATACTAAATTGGTGATCCCTTGATGCCTCAGAACATGTCCTACCAACCGATCCCTTCTTCTGGTCAAGTTGTGCCACAAACTTCTCTTCTCCCCAATCCTATTCAATACTTCCTCATTAGTTATGTGATCTACCCATCTAATCTTCAGCATTCTTCTGTAGCACCACATTTCGAAAGCTTCTATTCTCTTCTTGTCCAAACTATTTATCGTCCATGTTTCACTTCCATACATGGCTACACTCCATACGAATACTTTCAGAAATGACTTCCTGACACTTAAATCAATACTGGATGTTAACAAATTTCTCTTCTTCAGAAACGCTTTCCTTGCCATAGCCAGCCTACATTTTATATCCTCTCTACTTCGACCATCATCAGTTATTTTGCTCCCCAAATAGCAAAACTCCTTTACTACTTTAAGTGTCTCATTTCCTAATCTAATTCCCTCAGCATCACCCGACTTAATTAGACTACATTCCATTATCCTCATTTTGCTTTTGTTGATGTTCATCTTATACCCTCCTTTCAAGCCACTGTCCCTTCCGTTCAACTGCTCTTCCAAGACCTTTGCTGTCTCTGACAGAATTACAATGTCATCGGCAAACCTCTTTTATTTCTTCTCCATGGATTTTAATACCTACTCCAAACATTTCTTTTGTTTCCTTTATTGCTTGCTCAATATACAGATTGAATAACATCGGGGATAGGCTACAACCCTCTCTCACTCCCTTCCCAACCACTGCTTCCCTTTCATACCCCTCGACTCTTATAACTGCCATCTGGTTTCTGTACAAATTGTAAATAGCCTTTCGCTCCCTGTATTTTACCCCTGCCACCTTTAGAATTTGAAAGAGAGTATTCCAGTCAACATTGTCAAACGCTTTCTCTAAGTCTACAAATGCTAGAAACGTAGGTTTGCCTTTCCTTAATCTTTCTTCTAAGATAAGTCGTAAGGTCAGTATTGCCTCACGTGTTCCAGTGTTTCTACGGAATCCAAACTGATCTTCCCCGAGGTTGGCTTCTACTAGTTTTTCCATTCGTCTGTAAAGAATTCGTGTTAGTATTTTGCAGCTGTGACTTATTAAGCTGATAGTTCGGTAATTTTCACATCTGTCAACACCTGCTTTCTTTGGGATTGGAATTATTATGTTCTTCTTGAAGTCTGAGGGTATTTCGCCTGTTTCATACATCTTGCTCACCAGGTGGTAGAGTTTTGTCAGGAATGGCTCTCCCACGGCCGTCAGTAGTTCCAATGGAATATTGTCTACTCCGGGGGCCTTGTTTCGACTCAGGTCTTTCAGTGCTCTGTCAAACTCTTCACGCAGTATCATATCTCCCATTTCATCTTCATCTACATCCTCTTCCATTTCCATAATATTGTCCTCAAGTACATCGCCCTTGTATAGACCCTCTATATACTCCTTCCATCTTTCTGCTTTCCCTTCTTTGCTTAGAACTGGGTTTCCATCTGAGCTCTTGATATTCATACAAGTCATTCTCTTATCTCCAAAGGTCTCTTTAATTTTCCTGTAGGCGGTATCTATCTTACCCCTAGTGAGATAGGCCTCTACATCCTTACATTTGTCCTCTAGCCATCCCTGCTTAGCCATTTTGCACTTCCTGTCGATCTCATTTTTGAGACGTTTGTATTCCTTTTTGCCTGTTTCACTTACTGCATTTTTATATTTTCTCCTTTCATCAATTAAATTCAGTATTTCTTCTGTTACCCAAGGATTTCTACTAGCCCTCGTCTTTTTACCTACTTGATCCTCTGCTGCCTTCACTACTTCATCCCTCAAAGCTGCCCATTCTTCTACTACTGTATTTATTTCCCCCATTCCTGTCAATTGCTCCCTTATGCTCTCCCTGAATCTCTGTACAACCTCTGGTTCTTTTAGTTTATCCAGGTCCCATCTCCTTAAATTCTCACCTTTTTGCAGTTTCTTCAGTTTTAATCTACAGGTCATAACCAATAGATTGTGGTCAGAGTCCACATCTGACCCTGGAAATGTCTTACAATTTAAAACCTGGTTCCTAAATCTCTGTCTTACCATTATATAATCTATCTGATACCTTTTAGTATCTCCAGGGTTCTTCCATGTATACAACCTTCTTTCATGATTCTTAAACCAAGTGTTAGTTATGATTATGTTGTGCTCTGTGCAAAATTCTACAAGGGGGCTTCCTCTTTCATTTCTGTCCCCCAATCCATATTCACCTACTATGTTTCCTTCTCTCCCTTTTCCTACACTCGAATTCCAGTCACCCATGACTATTAAATTTTCGTCTCCCTTCACAATCTGAATAATTTCTTTTATTTCATCATACATTTCTTCAATTTCTTCGTCATCTGCAGAGCTAGTTGGCATATAAACTTGTACTACTGTAGTAGGTGTGGGCTTTGTATCTATCTTGGCCACAATAATGCATTCACTATGCTGTTTGTAGTAGCTTACCCGCATTCCTATTTTCCTATTCATTATTAAACCTACTCCTGCATTACCCCTATTTGATTTTGTGTTTATAACCCTGTAGTCACCTGACCAGAAGTCTTGTTCCTCCTGCCACCGAACTTCACTAATTCCCACTATATCTAACTTCAACCTATCCATTTCCCTTTTTAAATTTTCTAACCTACCTGCCCGATTAAGGGATCTGACATTCCACGCTCCGATCCATAGAACGCCAGTTTTCTTTCTCCTGATAACGACATCCTCTTGAGTAGTCCCCGCCCGGAGATCCGAATGGGGGACTATTTTACCTCCGGAATATTTTACCCAAGAGGACGCCATCATCATGTAATCATACAGTAAAGCTGCATGCTTTATCTCCTGAACTGTGGGTCATACAGTGACATATTTTTCTAGGTATGTTCAGTGGCATATGGGGACACCATCTGCGAAATGTGTTGTGAATACAGTTAGTAGCAAAGAAGTAATAAATTAATATATTATGGATGATGCAGCAGGTTTTTCTCACATTTCAGTATTTGACGTCATATCTCCTGAACTATGCATTGTACTATGAAAAAGTTTCATAAAGATTTGAAATTACACGTAAAGGTTGTTGCAAGTCTCTAGTGCTCTCATTCACAAACACTGGATGACTAAATATGGGTATTCTAGCATCATAGGCAACACTTCTTTTTCACACCCACTCCCACCCCTTTAATAGATGGATGGTTCTTATGCCCAAAGTGATTCTTTCCACACAGTAAATGACATTTTTCTATTTTGGTTGATATTATCCTTTGATTTAGGAGGAGATGCAGTACATACATACATACAAACATATGTATATACATATAATAGGGAAACATTCCACGCAGGAAAAATATATTTAAAAACAAAGATGATGTGACTTACCATACGAAAGTGCTGGCAGGTCGATAGAAACACAAACAAACACATACATACACACAAAATTCTAGCTTTTGCAACCAATGGTTGCTTCGTCAGGAAAGAGGGAAGGAGAGGGAAAGATGAAAGGATGTGGGTTTTAAGGGAGAGGGTAAGGAGTCATTCCAATCCTGGGAGCGGAAAGACTTACCTTAGGGGGAAAAAAGGACAGGTATACACTCGCACACACACACATATCCATCCGCACATACACCATGGTAAAAACATGAGCCTATTAAAATATAATGTTGTGTCAAAATTTCAAAGGAATCAGTTAAGAATTTTTTGGGATTTAATATTGTGAACAACAATATCAGGAAAAGTGTAGTGTCATACTCACTGTTAAGATGACACATCGAGTCAACAAAAAGACTGTTACACATTTAGCTTTTAGCCAAAATCATCTTCAGGTAAGAAAACAAACACATATTCATACAAGCAAGCACACCTCATGCGCACATGTCTGTCATCACTGGCAGCTCAGACTGGTTTACAACTATCAGGTAGAATAAAAGTAGCAATCTGGAGAGGGCCAAACAAGGGGGGAGGGTAGTATGGTATGAGTGGTGGGAGAGAAGAGAGTGCTGTCTGGCAGAGCTTGCAGGTACCAAATGGAGGTATGACAAGACTACAAGCCACAGTACTGGGAGGCAGGGAAGTGACTGGGGAGGGTACGGGGCAGAAAAGGAGAGAAGGAGAGGAGCGTGGAAGGTTAAAGACAGGTGGGTGCGCTGGCAGAGGGTGGCACACATTGAGGGTGATGGGACACAGACAGAAATAGGGAGGAGTGATAGGGCAGAGGGGGTGAAACTGTTGCGTGGAGGATGTGGGGACAGTAGGTTACCATAGGTTGATGCCTGAAATTATCCTGGCCTCACCTAACTGTCTGAGCTGCCAGGGTTGACAGCCACAATCTTTTCATTGTGCTTGCCTGTAACTCAACATGTCATCTTTACAGCGAGTAACAATCAATCCCTTTCATAATATTACTGATGTTATAACCTGGAATTTCTATTGTAAGATTTAGAGTAAACAGACATAAGATTTTTGCTAATAATGTATCTCCTATATAAATGATATTTATATAGGTTTTACCATGATATTCAGATATTCTATTCACTTTTACACTCTTTTTGTGTTCCACAGCTTTGAAAAAAAATGAAACTGACTTAATGTAACACATTAAACTGCTGTTTGATTTAGTTAGTTATTTATTTTTATTGTGAAACTCATTTCAGTCAAAGGCCATTATTCTGCACATGTTATAAACAGGAAATTCCAGGTGGAAAGGATGTTTGAAAACCGTATTAAAAATGCAAGCAAAACTTACAGATTGCAGTAAGAGTTACATATATGTGTAATTATTGCTGTTAACAAATATATTTGTAACTGTAGCTGTTAGCAAAATTCTGTAAGCATTACTTTTATTTTTGCTACAACTTTCAAACACGATTTCACCTGAAATTTTCCTGCACCCATGACGTGTATACAACTGCTGAATAATGGTCTTTGATTGAAACCTGTTGCAGAGTAAAAGATTAATTAAATAGGAGGTTAAGGTGCTTCAAGATGTCATTTCCACATACATCATAGTTTTACAGCTAAATCATTCCATGTTGATGGGTCAGAAGCAAATTAAATATAACTGTTGCAATCAATCCGAGTAAAAATTGTTCTAGGATTAGTAGAACATCAATCCCAGGAGAACAAAGTGTTAATTCAATATTGCTACCTCCCACGAACAAGTTGGAAGTTAATCGAATAATAAAAACAATGAAGAATAAAATGTCCTCAGGGATTGACGAGGTACCTTGTTCAGTCATGACGAGATGTGCTAGTGTCATATCAGAACCACTCTCACACATCATAAACATATCATTGTCAGAAGGAGTCTTTCCACAATGATTAAAAATTGCAAAAATAAAACCATTGTGTAAAAAGGGCAATATACATGAAGTGCGAAACTATAGACCAATAGCTTTATAATTGGTATTTTCAAAAGTAATATAGACAGTCATGAAAAACAGAATTACAAATTATCTCAAGAAATTCAATTTATTGTCTGTAAACCAACACAGCTTTCACAAAGGAATGAGTACAGAGTCAGCCATCACCCAATTCATTGAAAATATTGTAACGGGGCTAGATAGGAACAACAGTACAGTGGAAAGGATGTTTGAAAACTGTATTAAAAATATAGGGAAACTTGGACTTACCAAAGGCATTTGATACTGTCCAAAACGATATCCTGCTAGACAAATTAGAATATGTTGGTATACGAGGAGTGGCGAAAAAGTGGCTTCAGTCATATCTCCATAATAGGAAACAGGTAGTAGAAATTGCAACAACAAACAGTAAAAACCAAAGTATTATTTACAGATCGGATATTCAGACTGTGCCAATTGGGGTACCACAGGGGAGTGTTCTAGGACCTCTCCTATTCTTCTTTACATAAATGATGTGAAGATTCCAGTAAATGGTACTCACATAACCCTGTTTGCGAATGACACAAACATTGTAGTAACTGACATAAACCAGGTATTGCCAACATCTGCAACCAGAATTATAGAATATTTGCAAAATTGGTTTGAAATGAACAAATTAACCATAAATATCTCTAAAACTAATTATATCCACTACAGGAAAACAGTCACTCTCTGATCTGGATCTCAGAAAACAAAATAAAGAAATTTTGAGAGTTGCCACCACAAAATTCTTAGGTGTACACTTAGATGAAAATTTAGACTGGAAATCCCACATCTTGTATCTCTCTCATAAGTTAAGCTCTGCTTGCTTTGCATCACGTGTTATTAGCTTTGTGTGTAGTAGGGAATGTATCAGAACTGTTTACTTTGCTTATACAGGGTGTTACAAAAAGGTATGGCCAAACTTTAGGAAACATTCCTCACACACAAATAAAGAAAAGATGTTATGTGGACGTGTGTCCGGAAACGCTTAATTTCCATGTTAGAGTTCATTTTAGTTTTGTCAGTATGTACTGTACTCCCTCGATTCACCACCAGTTGGCCCAATTGAAGGAAGGTAATGTTGACTTCGGTGCATGTGTTGACATGCGACTCATTGCTCTACAGTACTAGCATCAAGCACATCAGTACATAGCATCAACAGGTTAGTGTTCATCATGAACGTGGTTTTGCAGTCAGTGCAATGTTTACAAATGCAGAGTTGGCAGATGCCCATTTGATGTATGGATTAGCATGGGGCAATAACCATGCCGCGGTACGTTTGTATCAAGACAGATTTCCAGAACGAAGGTGTCCCGACAGGAAGACGTTCGAAGCAATTGATCGGTGTCTTAGGGAGCACGGAACAATCCAGCCTATGACTCGCGACTGGGGAAGACCTAGAACGACGAGGACACCTGCCATGGACAAGACAATTCTTCGTGCAGTTGATGATAACCCTAATGTCAGCATCGGAGAAGTTGCTGCTGTACAAGGTAACGTTAACCACATCACTGTATGGAGAGTGCTACGGGAGAACCAGTTGTTTCCGTACCATGTACAGCATGTGCAGGCATTATCAGCAGCTGATTGGCCTCCACCGGTACACTTCTGCGAATGGTTCATCCAACAATGTGTCAATCCTCATTTCAGTGCAAATGTTCTCTTTACGGATGAGGCTTCATTCCAAAGTGATCAAATTGTAAATTTTCACAATCAACATGTGTGGGCTGACGAGAATCCGCACGCAATTGTGCAATCATGTCATCAACACAGATTTTCTGTGAACGTTTGGACAGGCATTGTTGGTAATGTCTTGATTGGGCCCCATGTTCTTCCACCTACTCTCAATGGAGCACGTTATCATGATTTCATATGGGATACTCTACCTGTGCTGCTAGAACATGTGCCTTTACAAGAACAACACAACATGTGGTTCATGCACGATGGAGCTCCTGCACATTTCAATCGAAGTGTTCGTATGCTTCTCAACTACAGATTCAGTGACCGATGGATTGGTAGAGGCAGACCAATTCCATGGCCTCCACGCTCTTCCTGACCTCAACCCTCTTGACTTTCATTTATGGGGGCATTTGAAAGCTCTTGTCTACGCGACCCCGGTACCAAATGTAGAGACTCTTCGTGCTCGTATTGGGGATGGCTGTGATACAATACGCCATTCTCCAGGGCTGCATCAGCGCATCAGGGATTCCATGTGACGGAGGGTGGATGCATGTATCCTCGCTAATGGAGGACATTTTGAGCATTTCCTGTTACAAAGTGTTTGAAGTCACGCTGGTACATTCTGTTGCTGTGTGTTTCCATTCCATGATTAATGTGATTTGAAAAGAAGTAATAAAATGAGCTCTAACATGGAAAGTAAGCGTTTCCGGCCACATGTCCACATAACATATTTTCTTTCTTTGTGTGTGAGGAATGTTTCCTGAAAGTTTGGCCATACCTTTTTGTAACACCCTGTATACATTGTGCTATTACCTATGGCCTCACCTTCTGGGGTCATAGTAAGAAAAATTTCAAAACCATTTTGACTCTACAAAAACGAGCTGTTAGAATAATTACCAACAGTTCAAGGCTAACTCCTTCAAAGCAATTATTTGAACAGCTAAATATTCTACCCCTACCGTGCCTCTATATACAAAAAAAGCATAATTAATGTAAAAAGAAATATTGACAATTTCCAATCCAACTCTGACCTACATACTTACAACACAAGAAAGTGCAATGACATTCATATTAAAAGAGTTAACAAGGCTTTGCCGCAGAAACAAACAAACATACAAGGAAGTAGATTGTATAACACACTACCGGTAAAGATAAAAGAAATAAAAAAGTTGTCTTCATTTAGAGAAGCAGTATTCAAACTACACTCCTGGAAATTGAAATAAGAACACCGTGAATTCATTGTCCCAGGAAGGGGAAACTTTATTGACATATTCCTGGGGTCAGATACATCACATGATCACACTGACAGAACCACAGGCTCATAGACACAGGCAACAGAGCATGCACAATGTCGGCACTAGTACAGTGTATATCCACCTTTCGCAGCAATGCAGGCTGCTATTCTCCCATGGAGACGATCGTAGAGATGCTGGATGTAGTCCTGTGGAACGGCTTGCCATGCCATTTCCACCTGGCGCCTCAGTTGGACCAGCGTTCGTGCTGGACGTGCAGACCGCGTGAGACGACACTTCATCCAGTCCCAAACATACTCAATGGGGGACAGATCCGGAGATCTTGCTGGCCAGGGTAGTTGACTTACACCTTCTAGAGCACGTTGGGTGGCACGGGATACATGCGGACGTGCATTGTCCTGTTGGAACAGCAAGTTCCCTTGCCGGTCTAGGAATGGTAGAACGATGGGTTCAATGACGGTTTGGATGTACCGTGCACTATTCAGTGTCCCCTCGACGATCACCAGTGGTGTACGGCCAGTGTAGGAGATCGCTCCCCACACCATGATGCCGGGTGTTGGCCCTGTGTGCCTCGGTCGTATGCAGTCCTGATTGTGGCGCTCACCTGCACGGCGCCAAACACGCATACGACCATCATTGGCACCAAGGCAGAAGCGACTCTCATCGCTGAAGACGACACGTCTCCATTCGTCCCTCCATTCACGCCTGTCGCGACACCACTGGAGGCGGGCTGCACGATGTTGGGGCGTGAGCGGAAGACGGCCTAAAGGTGTGCGGGACCGTAGCCCAGCTTCATGGAGATGGTTGCGAATGGTCCTCGCCGATACCCCAGGAGCAACAGTGTCCCTAATTTGCTGGGAAGTGGCGGTGCGGTCCCCTACGGCACTGCGTAGGATCCTACGGTCTTGGCGTGCATCCGTGCGTCGCTGCAGTCCGGTCCCAGGTCGACAGGCACGTGCACCTTCCGCCGACCACTGGCGACAACATCGATGTACTGTGGAGACCTCAGGCCCCACGTGTTGAGCAATTCGGCGGTACGTCCACCCGGTCTCCCGCATGCCCACTATACGCCCTCGCTCAAAGTCCGTCAACTGCACATACGGTTCACGTCCACGCTGTCGCGGCATGCTACCAGTGTTAAAGACTGCGATGGAGCTCCGTATGCCACGGCAAACTGGCTGACACTGACGGCGGCGGTGCACAAATGCTGCGCAGCTAGCGCCATTTGACGGCCAACACCGCGGTTCCTGGTGTGTCCGCTGTGCCGTGCGTGTGATCATTGCTTGTACAGCCCTCTCGCAGTGTCCGGAGCAAGTATGGTGGGTCTGACACACCGGTGTCAATGTGTTCTTTTTTCCATTTCCAGGAGTGTATTAATGGCCAACTGCTATTATAGTGTAAATGAATACCTGGCATAGCTTCATACAAAACAATTAGATTCATGTACTCTGCACCAATAGTAATTTTTATCTTACTGTTGCTATGATCTAAATAAATAATATGTACAAATGTGTTAGAATTATTATGTGTTATATCTAAATATCAACTGTGTATTCCATGTAAAAAGTCTTTCTCATACTTTAATGTAATTAATCGAAGTTGTACATGCTATTTCAATGCGGACTGGTGTTGTGTAGACTACTATGCACATTTTTTGATGAAATCCGTGCAATGTACATTGTCTCTGGATGAATAAACTACTACTACTACTACTACTATGTCCTTCACTCCTCATAGGGAAGTTTGCTATAGAAAATAATCCAAAGCTGGACATCAGCAGTCCTAAGTTCCATTGACTAGTACTCTCTGACAGCAAACTAATGTTAAAGTCTCCACAAACAGTGATTCTCCAGTTGAGTGTGTATAACCTTATTAAAAGGTTCCTTGGTGTGTTATGAAATTTAAGATACTTCCTGCTACTGCCCTGTAAACTGTCAGTACTATAAGCTTCTGTATTTTTTGAACTACAGAGGCATTTGATCAGTCATTCTTCCCACACTCGATATTCAGTTGGAATGGGGCGATCCCATAACACAAGGTGCCATGCTAAGTTCCCTCTGTCATCCTCTTCACAGTGGCTTACTGAGTATGAATGTAGATATTGACCCACCATTGTGGCATAGTATTCAAAAACCTTTTCAACAGAAGGTTTATTAATTTCAAGAGCTAGGGGCTTAACTTCACCTTTTGCATATAGAGGGTGTTCCTCCTAAGAGCCACCAGGCTTATTTTCTCTGATGTTTTGGCAGATATTTGCAATGTGTAAATGGAGTCAACCCTAATAAGAATAACCATTACTCCTGCAGTGACTCAGCAGTGCTGCTGCGTGGCAGTAGCAGCCAGTGTGGTCCAGGTGGCACACAAGTTGCTGCTGGAGTACTGGATATTCTTTGTGTTTTACATATCAATAAAACAAATAACACACTAGCCTAATATAGGACCAGCATATTGAATGAAAATGTATACTTCTGCCTTAAAAATCAGTTTGTCAATAACGGGAAGTAAACCGATGCTTTCTGTCAATGCTGGACATTGCATTATAGATGTGATGAGCAAAATTTATTTAGGCTAACTCTAACTACATACTGCAAAAACAAAATTGCAAATATTCACAGATACACCAAAGAAAATATCCCTGATGACTCTTAGGAAGGACATCCGATGTATCCAAACCCATTTCTTCTTATTGGTTTAATGATATTAGTGTATACCTATCAAAGTAAATCTGTTCAATTTAAGTGATTTTCATGCGGTGTTCTGACTTTTTTGAGGCTTTGGATGTTTTATGAAAGATCTTAAATGAATTTTCTTAAATATTCTAGACTTTGTCCAAGCTGCAATATTTTCTTGTACTGTTAGTTGTGTCACTGTGGATTTATATATTCTGCAGCTCTGTTTTCCAGATGAATTTAACTTACAATAAAGCCTGGTGAACACATTGGAAATCACTGGGGTAGTTTGGATACAGATTTGCTCAGAAAGGACACTTCTGGCTATTAGCCAAGCATGTAACGTATTACTGGAAGCATTCAAGTGCAAACCATGCCATGTATGATGTGAGTGAGTGACGGTTATAATGTCATGATGTGAAGATTATAACTTTGTGTTGTGCTTCCATTTAATGATCAAAATGAGCCATAATGCATTTAAATCAAATTGAGTATCAGTAAATAGCCATTATACTTAACTTTCATTTGTCAACAATGGGGTGGGGATACATTCATTACTATAAATGAATATATCCCAGATTTTAATTGTATGAGGCATTTCTATGATTTCCTAGTGAAAACACAAACACACATTTCAAATTTTGATTATATTTTCTAATGGAACTTAATAATTTTACTGAGTACACAATGACTAGCAACATCTGACAACTGACTTCATAATTATAACACTGATACTGATTTCTGTAGGCTCATGTGCTCAACTATTTGTAAAAGTTTTGACAGTCAATATTAGTAGACTGGACAGATTAGTATAACTGGACAGATAAGAAATCAAATCACCAAGTAGTGGCATGAGAAAACACATATGGAAGATATGGAAATGTGCAAACTTTTGTGGCCAGTGGTTTCATCTTTTGGCAGAAGGTTGAAAGGGAAAGGAGGAAGGATGAAAGTAAAGGACTTATGGGTTTAGGAAATTGGAAGAGTTATGGAAAAGTTTCCCAGAACCTTTGGTCAGGGGAGAATAACCAGCTGCGATGATAAGAAAAGACTGCATGTTGGTGCCTGCATGAGATGAGGCTATGACTGTCATGCTCTGCACAGGATATTGTGTGTTGCCAGTGAAGTATGTGTTGCCAAACGGAGAGTGTATATCAGCAACACACAGTATCCTGATGCTAAGCATGCTCTACAACATGACAGTCATGACCTCGGCACCTGTTCCACCAACTGTACCACCTACATTCTCCCATGTAACACCAGTTTCTCAGAACTTTGCTGGCGAGAACTGGTGTAGCAACATGTGCTTACTTCTTGCCACTTAACTGCCTGAAATTTATGTTAGTTTCTGTGGTCTTAGCATTTCTTTTCAGTAACTATTCCTTTTCTTCACTCCCCTTTATTTTCCAACCCCCCCTCCCCCTGCCACCTGTCTACCATTTATAATGCCCTTAACCTTCTGCTCTTCTCTTATTGACTCCTGCACAAGGTTCTTTGAGTAAAACGTGTCTTGCTTATTACTCTATCTTCCACATTTAAGTCCTTAATTTTCAAATCTTGTCTGGTGCAGGGATCAACAAGCAGTCTTTCTTTGTCATCCTGTCTGGTAAGTCTTCCCTGACCTGGGATTCTGGGGTTGCTTTTCCACAACCCTTCCCATGTTCTAAACCTTACCAGTCCCTTGCCTTCACCCCTCTTCCTTTCCCTTCAACTCTTCTGGTTAAAGAAGGAGCCACTGGTTCTGAAAACTTGCCCATTTCCATGTCTTTTATATGTGTTTTCACGTGCTGCCACTTGGTAGGTAGATTTGTTATCTATGTAGATTTGTTATCTATACAGTTATATTATATTTTCAAGCATTGATTATTCTCATTAGAGCACATGCTGTTAAAGTTACAATTTAAAAAAGAAAATTGCAATTACAAAAGTTAATTTCAGTTTAATTAGGTCATACTGTGACATACATGATGAATTGTAAATACACAGTGATCACTCAGGGTAACAAAATGTGCAATTATTTTACTTGAAAGTTGTAAAATATGCAATTTTATCAATACATAGTCATTAAATTTAAAATAAACCAAGACTTTCTTCATTTTTAGATTAACATTTTGAGTGTATTACAACATTTTGTAATCTCGAGTGACGTATATTCGAAATTATGTGTGAAACACAGTAATGTTTTCATGTCTGGTAACTTTACATCTCTGATAAAAGAAACAAAATATACAAGTAATTAACATAAAAGAATAGGTAAATATTTAAGTTTGAATATTTGTGTATTTAATCAGAATGTGGAATGGGGTTGTTTAGTGTAACAGTATCAGCAATTCAGTATTGTGTTTTTTTTTGGTCCACCACATTACAGGGGCAATGCATCAGTAACATCCGTGTGTGAAGATCCCTGTTCCTTGAGTCATTTTCAAAGCTTTACAATAACATGCTTGGCAGAATGTTTCAACTAGCGCTTCTCATATCTTTCAAAGAGTAACCTGATCTTCATACTAGTCCAATGAACATTCTCAGTAACGTTCCTGAAGTCACTCTCAATTGTATAATCAAAGCTATGATCCAAACTGTTACATTAGCTATCTCAGTCACTAATATACTTTGTCTACAATAAGATTATGCAACAGCATTCACAGGCAAGAATTTTGAATACAAATACTACTTTACTCCTATGGTCTGTATTGTCATAGCACAAATAAATACAAAAGAGTCAGTGAGTCAAGTATACATCCATGAGTGCTTTTGGGAGATGCTAGTCAGATTCCAATTAAATGACTAAAAGGATGAAAATGTATCTCTTAATACAATGGGTGGCATGATATTATGTATCTTGCCAACACCTATCTTCACTTTGACAGTACAGCCCAGCATGAGAACAATGATTAAAAGTGTAACAAAAAAATTTCAGGTAGGAATTAAGAAAACATTTGGTGTCAACCAGGAGCTCAAGGCCAGAGCAATATGAGGCCTCACATTCAGAGTACTTTATCACACAGTGACTATAAGTATGATGAAAGCCACAAAGTTTCATGTCTAATGAAGGGTGTGAATAAAGACATCTATTGAGTGATTCTTTTCAAGGATGTCACATCAGAGGATTTCATTAAGTGATCCAGCACTTACAGCATTACACCAGAGAAGAGTATGCTGGAAGATATTCAGCAGACTTGTGAATGTCATACCAACGACAGTCAAGGAAGACCATCAGGACCTCACATTGCTAACATTAGTAAAGGGAACCATACTGATCGTGTATGACATCTGTAAATGTTGAACCCAGACAGCCAGAATAGCAACATTGACAGCTGAACCCAGCCAGGAGGAGGTGGCATTGTTAATTCTGGAAGAGATTTGTCAATCATTTTTACAAAACAAAGATAGAGAAATGGAGTGAGAAACACTTGACTTATGCTGTAACTGTCAAACAACTTCCAAGGTTCTTGACATCATGGGTACAATAAGCTCCCTCATCAGCTTGATTGCATCACAGAAAAAAATGGATATTTGGGGAACAGAGGATGACACACCTGTCAGTTTCCATTGTGGATGCCACGGGCAAGCTTTACACTACTACAAGAAATGAAGTAGAGTATTTTATGACTAGTTTGTTTCCAGACATCAAACAGCAGGGCAGTGTTGTTAATACCAGGTGACTACAGATACTGCAGCTGGCTTACACAGTGAAGCCCATCACCATACCATAGTTGAAGTTGGTCTCCATAGTGTCGCAATTGTTCTCCATTGTCCTAGAGGTACCAGCCAAACAGCCACCAAAATCAGGAAATTTAATCAAGGTGACTGTCCATGGAGCTGAAGCTACTGCAGATGAAAATCCTACATGAACAACAGTTGTCATGATCCCTGGCAATAACACTAATGTCATTATTGAGAACCAGATTGCCCACGCACTAATTGACTCAAGGGCAGTATATTATGCGAATTCATATTGTTATCATCATCAACTGAAGAAGGTTGTGCTCCAAGATTCTTGCCCTCCAAAAAAAAGGCTATGCCTTCTCCATGTAACCTATTTTTTGAGGGGAAGAAGATCAAGAATATCAACTGCTTCACATATCTTGGTAGTGTTGTGGCAAGTCACGGGGTTGCTAATCTTGAGGTTCTGAACAGGATTACCAAAGCATCTAAATTCTTCAATCTAGTATGAAACATTTTATGGGATAAGGAACATTCTTCTGAGAGTTAAACATGCCATAAAAATTACTGCAGTCCATCTTGGAGTGGTGGGACAGCAACATTACTATTACTACTATTTAAAAAATAGTCATAGGTCACACACTGTTGTTTATTAGCTCAAAGTAGGACAAAATCAGGTTACGTTAGATAATAAAAAAATTTCTGCCAAAAAATATGTGCTAAAGAAGTACGATACTGAATAAAAGTTACTGAATTTGCCTCCATGAGGTTGCCTTTCATTACCCTTTGTTCAGTATCATACCTTCTTTGCAGCATGCTTTTTTGGTGCAAAATTTTTGATTTTTTAAGAAAACCTGATGATGCACTATCTGGGTGAACCATGTCATTCTCGAGTTAGTAAAAAGTAGTGAGCAACCTATGACTGTTGTTTTTAAATTGTTTGAACAATCAAAATACAGGTAGGTCAACTACAACTTGTGAAATAAAATTCCTTGGGTCTTCTCTACAAATGAGAAGAAGAGACAAGATCACTGACGAGAACATGATGAGACACAGGAATGTGGATGTTACCATTGAGGAAAGGCTGAGTGTACAAAGACTGAAGTGGTTTGGCCATGTGAAATAGATGCAACCTAATTGAATTGCTTTTCAATACATGGAAGGAATGTGTCAGGGTGAAGGCTTTATAAAGAAAAGAGAGACATTGAATGTTGTTGTGAGGGAAGAAATCTGGCATGAAAGAAGCAGATGGAGGCAAATCATTCAGAAATGTTCTAACCACCTTGTTGGAAGTATTCCCTGATGCTGATTATTTATAGCCCATTGTGCAGAAAGTTGCAAATAGAAAATATATCCAGCCAGCAGGCATCTCTGTTGTGAGAACAACTATCAATGACAGAATACAGCCCTTTGAATATGTCATTTTATCAGAATGCGGCCATAATATTGTCCTTGAATAAGACATCTTGTAGGCATTATAAGTAGTCACAGACTTTGAAAAATTCGAGGCTCAGATTTATGATGCTACTCCAACAAGTTCATGCAGCATAGTTATTCCTGGAATTGTGTACCATTGAAGACACAGTTATTCCTCTTATCATAATAAGACAAGTTCTAGTCAAGAGTCCAGATGCTCAGTTAAGGGAGTTCAAACCCTCCTATACCTGCCATGTTGTTTTTGAGGAGCATTCCCTCTTACACTATTAAAGCACTATTAAAATAATCATTTGGAATAGTAGAATGGACAAATTAACACATTTTTTCATAGATGCTCCAATATGGACACATCAAAACACCTTCAGTTCTGATCTTTCATTTACTGAAATACATGGCAATTCAAAAAGAAAGAACAGATTTAGTTGTTTATTACAGATAAACTATGTCAGATAGAAATACATTGCACATGCCACTGGCTGGAGTACGATGTAATGTTTTATGTTTGCACACATTCTTTGCCATATATTCAACACTCAACATACATCATGGGAAAAACATCAAAAAGACACCACACATTGCTTGAGAAACATTGAAAAGGTAGTCCATTTCATTCCACATATGAATCAACAGGTCCCTGTTTGTTCAAAGAGATTTCAGGCTTACAGCCAGTCATTGTAAACTTCATTACATGATATTTTGGTTGGACAACTGTGAACCGAAATATCGTGTAATAAATTTTCCGACGACCAACTGCAAGTGCAAAATCTCTTTGAACAGTTGATTCACAGAGAAAATTTTAAATTTTACAAGTGCCTGTTTACTGAATCAACAACTTCAACAATTCAGTTTCTCAGCTCTTGAGGAGTAGCTGCCATAGATGGGACAAAGACTCTGTCTTTTATATATCACCAACAGAAAAAATCTCAAGATGTGAAGTCTGGTGACCTGGGAGGTCAGAGTCAGTCAACAAGATCTTGATGTCCACCTCATCCAATCCAACATTGTGGGATGGTGTTGTTAAGATAATGCCATGACTCAAGGTGAAAGTGAGGTGGGGTGCTGTCATGCATAAAAATGAAATCATTGGAATCCTTGTGAAGTTGAGGCAACAACCAGTTTTGCAGCATGTCCAAATATGACATTCCTGTCACAGATTCCTCTGCAAAAAAAGAAGGGAGCATAAACACTGTGAACAGAAGTGGCTCAAAGCAATTTCAGCTTTAATGAGGCTCTTTCAGTTTGATGATGATGCCAGGATTTTGTAACTCCCAAATCCTTACATTATGGTGGTTTATCTTACCCAGTGGATGGAAAGGATGAGTAATTGGAAAATGTTTCTGCCATATCCTGGAGGACTGAAATGCAGAATTTGTACCTTTGTTAAGGTTGCCAGGATGCAGTTGCTGCTGAAACTGCAACTTGTAAGGCATCATATACAGGTGTCATTGGTCAAGAAAGTTGATGTCCCTGGCTTGCTCATCATGTGGATTTCTGAGAGTTCTATGTGAATGATCTTGGATACAGTCAACATTTTCGTGAGATGTGCATAACCAAACAGTGCTGTTCCCTTTTCCTGTGCAACCAAATCAAAAGAGTTTTGCATGACAGTAATAAAACTGCTTGTGCAGAGGTGGCTTCTAGTTGAATCAAGGGTGAAATTCTACCTTCCTCCAACCAGTGACATTCACAATGTGTTTCTGTATTCTATAGTTTATCTGTAATAAACAATTAAATCTGTTCTTTCCATATTAATCACACAGTATTATGAAAACACTGTGATAAAATGTGTAAATTCATATGCTATACAGTCACTTTATACTTATATTTCCATTAGTTTACTTGAGAATATTTTTAAATGAGAAGAAAGCACATTTGCGGAAAATGGTGTTTGAAGTTTCAACACAGTTTAACAAAGTCACAGACTGTAGGAAGAATTATCCAAGCCACTAGACAACTATTCAACTATGTGTCTCTTAACAGCTTTCATGCTTTGTCTAGCTTGCCTTTCCAAATCCTTCCGCTTCCTTTCGTCATTCTCCTTTCTCTCATTGTCTATTAATGACATGGCACTGATCATGTTATGTTCCAGAACACGTAACACTCAATAACATTTCCACAGCTGTATGTACCAAGATCATCATATATTCCAATGTGTAGAGTATAATATAATTTTTGTACAGTCTTGAACTTTACATCAATTATGTCCAAAGGGATCCAATATTTTGTCCAAACACAATATATACGAAGGATCAGAGCATGTCGGTACACATATAAACACAGTCCACCAAAACTTGTCCTAGACATTATAAAGCTAATTTTTGAATAACTGTCTAATACTGGGTTATTAAAGAAATGACTTCATAGTCATACACAGAATCATAGTATCAAATGTTGTGACCAGACATAACCACTGTTCAATACATGGAGAGCAATGTGTCAGGGTGAAGGCTTTATAAGGAGAAGAGAGACATTGAATGTTGTGGTGAGGGAAGAAATCTGGCCAATGGCCATAATTGTGGATTCTTTTATTGCTATCAGAGCAGGTTCATCAAATTAGAACACATGAAATATTAGTTCACTTTATTACATAAACAAGTGAAAGATTTATTTAACTTTGACACACTTCTTTGTCACAAAATTGCTCGATAATTTACAATTGTGACTGGCTATGAAAGCATTTCTTATTGCACTTATTAATGAATCGTTTTTTTTCAATACAAAATGCACCATTTACGAAAGTACATTTCATCAGAACTTTAACCATCACTGGCCTACACAATGATACTGACTGCTGTAGCAGAGGTCTCAAACTGGGGAAGAGCTCTGGCATGCTCAACCCTCAATATGAGGGCACTGTAATGGTGAGGAGAGAGGTGTGGTCATCAGGAGCATCTTCGATTCATTGTTGCAGATTGCAGGAAGACCTTGCTAATGCCTGTGGTATAGATGTCCTGCTATCCGTTGCCAACTTTGGTGTAGCACCAGAATCTCTTGACGATACAGCATTCCTCCCCCCATCCCCCCCCCCCAGTCCAAACATCTAAACATCTGCAACATCATCATGTGGGGTGGATGCACTTGATGGGTAACTGTGGCTGATGACACCTTCTTGCCTGCACGCCAGTGTCCACTACGAGGGTGACCAGGAACACCAGTCGAAAAACGGTCACAGGTGCATGCTCACATCCAGAGACACAGATGCTGTGGTTGGCTGGACAGCAGGTGGATCTTCTGATGTGATGACTTTCTGGGGCAGACGTTGGTTTGGGAATCTGGGTGGCAGCTGGCAGCGGCGACATGTGACAGCATGGGTGGCCTGTCAATTTCCATGGACACCACAGAGGAAGTAGCTAGCCAAAACTGGCAGAGATGGCTCTGACAGTAGATGAGGACCTCAGCGATGTATTGGATCTGGACAACAAGACTAACATTGTTCCTCCGTTAGTCTTGCTAGGATGATTAGGATATGTGCATGCTGTGTACGGATGCAGAAGGAGCAGGCTGCAGTTCATGAACAGCTGAATGCTGTTTTAACTACATTCAGTCACGTTCAGGCTGCTGCCTTGGGGTGTGGTGGTGGTGGAGAATCTGGTGTGTTGCATGGGACACCTTAGATGACACTTGTTTTGCCCATGGCCTCTGCTTCCAAGGCACCTCCTAGTGCACCCATTGTGGTGGATCCAGCCTCACAGCAGTGTGAGTGGCAGTTGATAAGGTGTTTGCGTTGCTTGAGGTGGAGGGCCAATGTGGAGACTGGCCACCTGGCCTCACTTGGGGAGTGGACAGATGGCTGCTCGTTCAGCAGGGTCTAAGCAGGCACACAGGGAGAGGGATTTATTAGTTATTAGGAGCTCCAACATGAGGCACATTATGGTGCATCTTAAGCAGATAGTGTTCAGAACTTTGGTCTCAGCCAAAGGCTTCTTCACTCTGTGACAACTTGGCTGCAGATTTATAGATGTGCATTATCGTATAGGGATTTGTAGGACTCCCTTAATAGATCATGGGTGTACTATGCAAAGGAAACAGCTATTTGGGCTTGGGTAGCAGAGTACTTGTGGAGTGCACAAGAGGGTATTTTAGACTAGATGGTAACTTGAGGTGCTCTGACGAAAATTAACCACTCTATACACAGCGAGGGAAGTTGGACAGCATTCAGAATAAAGACACTTCAACTGTCAACATTTTACCAGTAAACTGTTGAAATATCAGTTCCTGAATTTACTGCACTCCAAGAAACATCTCACAAACAAATTATTCTTGGGACAGAGAGCTGGCTGAAACCTGAAGTGTGAAGCTCTGAGATATTTAGTGAGTCATGGAATGTATATTGGAAAGGCAGATTAGAGGTCATGTGAAGGGCTCAAAGACTTCTTAAGTAATAGAACCCAGTGTGCTGTCCTTGAGAGCAAGTGTACATCAGAGACAAGGGTATCATCATCAGGAGTGCCCCAGAAAAGTGTGATAGGACTGCTGTTGTTCTCTATATACATAAATGATTTGGCAGTCAGGGTGGACAACAATCAGCAGTTGTTTGCTGATGACGCTCTGATGTACGGTGAGGTGTCGAAGATGAGTGACTGTAGGAATATGCATGAATACTTAGGCAAAATTTCTACTTGGTATGATGAATGATAGCTAGCTCTAAATGTGGAAAAATGTAAGTTAATGCAGATCAGTAGGAAGAACATACCTGTAATGTTTGGAGACAGTGTTACTGTCCTGCTTGACACAATCTGGGTGTAACATTGCAAAGTGATATGAAATGGAACGAGCGTGTGATAACTGTGGCAGGGGAGGTGAATGGTTGACTTCAGTTTATTGGAAGAGTTTTAGGAAAGAATGGTTCACCTGTAAAGGAGACTGCATATAGGATGCTGGTGGGGCCTATTCTTCAGTACTGCTCTAGTGTTTGGGACCCATACCAGGTTGGATTGAAGGAAGACATTGAAACAATTCAGAGGTGGGCTGCTAGATTTGTTACTGGTGGGTTCAAACAACATGTAAGTGTTATGGACATGCTTCAGGAACTCAAATGGGAGTCTTTGGAGGGAAATCAATGTTCTTTTTGAGAAACACTATTGCGAAAATTTGGAGTACTGGCATTTGGAGCTAACTACCAAACGATTCTACTGCCTGTTCTATGAGGTTTTGGCATTGGTGCCAGATCATGTTGACTTCTTGACACAATATTTTGGCTGGCAGCCATTTTGCCATCTTCTCTTATCTGCCATTGGAGATTGTTAGTTCACAGTGTCATCATTATAGCAAAAACTGACGCAGAGACACAAGCACATTGGTGCCCATCACAGGGTCATCCTCTGTTGAAGTCCACGCCCTCTGCAAATACTGTTCCATCTGTGGCATGCAGGTGCATGTGTAAAGGTGAAACTACAAGTCCGCACTGTGTCAGAATGTGCACTTATGACACGAAGAGCAAACATCATATATTGCCAGAGGTGTCATTATGAATCCAATTTTTCCCCTCAGAAGGAATCACATCGGTTCTACTGCTGCCAACATACATTGCACATAAGGACCACAAACAGATAAGATACAAGAAATTAGGGCCCATATTACAGCATATAGACAGTTATTTTTCCCTTGCTCTATTCGGGAGCGGAACAGGAAAGAAAATGACTAGTAGTGATACAGGGTACTCCCCACCATGCCCTGTATGGTGGTTTGCAGAGTATCTGTGTAGATGTAGATGTAGACATAGATTCTGCAGTGGAATCATTGGCACACTCATATGCATTGCACAGATGATTTTGGTGGTGATGCAGTAGCCCAACAGAACAGAGGACAACATATTAGGAGTGGCTAATCATTTTGGTAATGACTCCACATTACAAATGCTTTTTCTTGCCAAAGACTTTGTAAAAGATTTCATCCTGCAGCTGAAACTTTGTCTGACCTGAAAGAATGAATTGCTTCCATGGCAGCAACAGGAGATGTAACAGGATACACTGCCTATGACCATATAACAATTCTGACAGCAACTTCCCGTTGCATGGCAAGGAGCAGTATGACAGAAAAAGTCAACTTCACTGTTTGATTGTGGGCAAAAAGGTGCAGTGGTCACGTGGTATATGCCACTGGCAGCAAAAAGCTCTTGGAAATTAGGTGATGTGAATAGTTGGCCATTGTCTGAGAGAAAGACCTCTGGAAGACCTTCAACACAAAAAATAGAAGACAAGGTTGATACTGTACTTGCAATAGTGGTGGGTCTCATGAGAACAACAAAAGGAAACTTACAGTAAGTGCAAGCCACTAACAACCACAGTGTGTTCCAGAAAGCACCCACAAAATCAATATGAATGCATTGCCATGGTCTGGACAGAAGTGGCCACTCAAAAAAGTTATGTGGCAGAGCTGAGTGGTGCTCTGCACAAACTTTGCAACAACAGGTCATTTGATCTGTCTGAGCATCCATTCCCTGATAAGTACAATAATGTCTGACAAGTTGTTTCATGCCAAATACACCCCAGCGATCTCGGTGCAATAAACCCAGAACTTCCCACTTTAGGGAGTGAGGAGTCACAACCAGGGCATTGTCATTCTCTGTAAGCAAGATTAGAACACCTGAGCACACTGATACTATGTGATGATGCAAAAAGTAGTGATGCACCACTGGGTGATGAATGTCTTACAAACAAACTGCTTGGTCGCCCATGGCACAAGTACTGAAAAACAACCTGCACAGCTGCATCAGAAGCAGCTATAGCGGCAACAAGCTGAAAGTCGAGAGGAAAATTTTGAAGACATTTAATATCCTGAGAATTGATTTTAAAACATGATTCCTGAGATGGATCAAACACTGTGTCAATACTGACCAGTATCTGAGACAATGTATCCGCATGTAAATGTTGGGCAATGGGCCTGTACAACTCATACTGATAATAAGACAATATTTGGGCCCAGGCTTGGCAGGAGTGAACAAGGCCATTGAAGGCTGATGATCTGTTAGCAAAAATAACTTATGACCATACAAATATTGGTGAAATTTTGTAACACCATAGATAATAGTGGGTGCCTCTCTTTCAAGCTGACTGTAATTACAATGTGCTTTGTTCAGAGATTTTTTGAGGTAAAAGCAAGAGGTATGCCAGAAGTATCAATCTTATGGAAGAGCACTGCTCTCCAACCCCATAAAAAGATGCATCCACAGCTAACACAACAGGCTTACCTGGGTCAAAGTGAATCAAACATCTAAAACTAAACTATATCTCTTCCAACTACAGAAATGCATTCTGACAATCTTTGGACTACACAAGAGGAACATTTTTCTGGCACTGTGGGTTAAGTGGAGCAGCAATTTTCTCACAGTTAGGAATACATTTTATATAACAGGTGAACTTCCTTATGACTGATTAGAGCTTCTTAATGTTAAGGGGTGCTGGCAGATCTCTGCTTGGATGTACACTCCGTCCATTTATTATGTGAAATAAATAGTTCAAAGCTTTCCCTTGTTGCACTTTAAGCCATCTACAGAAAGAACTTGAAACAAACAGTCTAAATTCACTAAATGTTATGCAGACCTATGACCCATGATGACAATATCATCCAGATAATGCAAGAAGGGCTCCTTTTAACTGTTCCAGGAACTGTTCAAAAATTGCGGGAGCTGGAGCACTTCCAAATGGTAATCTTTGAAACTGGAACAAACCTAAGTGAGTGTTTACCACTAAGTATTATTTGGATTGTTCATTCAGTGATAACTGTACACATGCCTCTCTCAAATCTGTCCCCTGTCAATTAACTCCTCCGGACCTGGAAGAGGGAAAGAATCCACTACAGATTATAGTGAAGGCTTCTTCAGTATGACCAAGGGTGATGCCCATTGCTTTGCAGAAGGAGGTTGGATGATCTCACTGTGTTGGCATCTTTGTAATTCCTGTTCGGTGTAATCATGTATTGCATGGGTGACAGATCATGCATGGAAAAATCATGGCTGTGCATTGTCCTTCACTCTGATGTGTGACTCAAAGCCCTTATACCTTCCTATACATGATTCAGATAGTTCCTTGTACTTGCAAGTCAGAAACATTTTTGTGAGGCACAGAAACACTGACTTGTATCACTTTGTTTTGAATGCTAAATTGAGTAAATCTTACTCAAAAATGTTTGCATGTTTTTAGAATTGAGTAGATGAAAAGGAACACATTTTGTCACTCCCTGAAAAGTTGCTGGCAAACTGTACATGCCAAGGACTGGACTTTCTTATGCATTGTAGGCAGATGAAATATAAGTATTCTACTGTAGCAGTTGGGTACTGATTCCAGCATAAGTGTCTTTATTTATTAGGAAAATGGGAGCACCAATGTCCACTGCAGTTTAATTGTCTTATGGTCCTCTTTTAAATGAAAAAAAGTTGGTTTACCTGCATGTGTACAGCAACAGAAGAATTCCATGATGTGGAAGTGATAGGTTCAGCTTGTGCCTGAGTTAATAGTATAGCCTGTACTGTGCACTGTTGTTGACAGCAAAGCTGTGATTGCCATATGCTGCACAGTGGTTATTTTGCTTCATAAACACACAGTTAAACAAGACTTTCAATGTCCCCACTGAAAGCAACTAACATCATGGCAAGGACAAACTTTTCCAATCATGCCTCAGACAACAATGAGGACACAGTTTTCTCCCAGAGCTTTGTAACACATGTTGTGTGCTGTGAGATGGAAAGTTTTTCCTTCTATTGTTTGTCTGAGCTCTTTTCTGAATTACTTGAACACTGTGCTTTATATGAGACTGAGTACCTAGTGGACTACAAACAAAAGAAATACATGGAGCCTCAAGATCAGTCTCTCTTGAGGCCAAAATTGTTTGAGATTCCACAATTGACAGAACTGTTTTTAAATAAGGGTCTGGCAGTTTTAGAATTTCAGCGCAAATACCTGTATCAGATACATTCTGCATAATGGCATCATATAACATTATTTCACTATAATTAATTCCACATGAACATTTAGACGTGCAGTACCTGGTGACCTCTGAGTTAGGCTATCCACTATTTTTGCTGCCTGAGTAGGCTGCTGCTTCAGACAGAAAACTTTCAAACATTGATTTGACTGCCAAAATAGTCATCTTACAATTTAACAAGATTGTTGTACATAACTTTCTTGGGAATAATTTTGAAGCACAATTTCAGACATAGCTGATAAAGCAGGGGATCAGCAGTGGATAAAAAGCAAGCATTGTGCTCCATACCTGTTATTTTGGAGGCGGTGAAGTGTGCCTGTAACTGCGCCCTCTAGTACGACCATTCATCAACCTCACTGTGCTAGGACTGAAAGTTTGGAGCAGCTATCGGTGGCGGTGCTCCTTGCTGTTTTAGTAAAGATGTCAGTTGGCTGACAGTGAGTAGCAAGCGTTCAATCCACTGCACCAGAAAATGTGCAATTTCGTTTAGAGACATATTCTGTGATGGCTCAGACATGTTGAAAAATGGTACACACACAAATTCAAAAGAACAGTAGAAGGACAGCAAGAAAAACATATGCAACTCACACACAAGCAGGCTGCTGGTGCAGGTTTTGGTGTGGCATCATGATTTCTGGATGATACCACATCAACAATGTCATTTAGACCAGAATTCTGGTCTCAGATTCATGAAGCTTTTTTGCGCAGGATAATGGAATTGATATCTCCTCACACACACCTGTCCTGATGGCCAGACTATGAGAAATTTTATTTAAGTTGTATTTTGGTCCATACCATAGCCTACATTGCTTTCAGAAGTTATCCACAATGTTGATGATGATGAATATCGTACATCAAGGAAACGAAAGTGTAGAGACATTGTCAATGTTCTTCACATTAAGCTCTGTAATATTTATGAGCATAAAGTGACAACAGGGGCTTTTTTGATACAATGGGCATGAAGTTCTGCTGAACAGTTGGAAGCCTCAATTGAAGCAATATTTCCCCCTCTCATGGTTATCAATTGTTGGGTACATTATTTGTGTCAAAGTAAACAATCCATCCAAGACATAATTCCCATGCATCTCAGTATGAAGAATATGAAAATAAAATTTCTGTTAATATAAAGAATACAACAACTTACTATACATTGAAGTTAACTATTTATGATGTGTAGGTACAATAGTTTCATTTCTAGGTAACAAGTTCATGAACTGCTTACAACTTCACATAGTACACAAAACTTCTTTTTCTATAATACTGTAGTTAGTCTCATACTGTTATAACACTGTACAAAACAAAGCAATTGCACAATGAACATATACACCTCTTCCTTGGGTAAGTTGAAATATAATGCAAATCTAAACTATAATCTGATGCATCTGTGTATGTTTTAAATGGGTACTCAAAATTTGGGTGCTATAATAGTGACACATAAGGTAAACAGACATGAATTGCACTTGTAGTGGTCCACTCCTGTTTTATTTTCTGTTTGGTTGAGTAACATAAAGCAGAAGTATTCATCTGCCACAAAGTTCCAGTCAAAACAAACAGTTTAATAGCATCTTATTCTGCACTTCTGCACACTTACTGAAAGTACTGACTTTTTATAATTTGTTTTCATTTCCCTTCAGTTAATAATACAACCTACAAACTAGATTTCCTTGCTTCCATATTGTGACTTACTTCGTCACTTCTTGAGTACTAAATAAAAGAATCCACTCTAACTACATAATATAGGAACTGCATTCTATAAATAATGCAGCCCCTGTATCAAAGGTTCTCGGATGTCCAGCCAAATCAAAGTTGTCGAAGTTCCATGAATAACCATTCTGCCATCAACAGGTAGTGCTGATGGAATGATCTGTCTGCGCTGTGTCTGTGGTATATTTATGTCCATGGGGTCCCAAGTCGTGCCCTGGTGTGGACGGCCGGCGGAGGGCCGCGTGGTGGGAAAGGGGGGGGGGGGGGGGGAGGAGTGGGGGGGGATAGCTGGGTAGCTGCAGCCATGCCTGGTAGCAGGCGCAGTTCATCTTCTCTGTCCACCGTGGTGGAAGGATCTTGCCTCTGCTCGCACCGTTGCTCTTTGATGGTGTATAATAATGGTTTCCAGGCCTTGCTAAGTTGAAACCCGGTGTCCCTGTTGATGAGGTTATCTGTTACATGAATTTCTGTGGCCTCCTTGTAGATACTGTCCCAGTAGGCACTTGTGGTCATCAGGATTTTTGTCTCTTCGAATTTTGCTGTGTGCCCAGTTTCAATGCAGTGTTCTGCTAGGGCCGAATGGCTGGGTTGGTGTAAGCAGGTGTGACATTTGTATTCCTTGCATCGGTCCTCGACCATGTGAACTGTTTGGCCACTGTAGGATTGGCCACAGCCGCACAGGATTTTGTATACGCCTGCTTTCTTAAGGCCTATGTCATCTTTTGCCGTTCCTAGTAGGTCACGAATCTTTGCTGGTGGTCGGAAGACTGTGTCAATCTTGTGTCGCCTTAACAGTCTCCCTATTTTTGACAACACGTTGCCAGCAAATGGCAGAAAGGCCCGAACTTGAAAAAGGACTCAATTTTGCACTGACACCTGCATCTCTGCCGTTCAATGAAATAATCTCTTCAGTAGAACAGGCAGTCCGTGGCTTACCAGTTGACAAAGCAGAAGAAATCAGAAGGGAAACTTGCCGGATTGTTTCAAGGGCAACACTGGCCAGAAGCAACATCTCGAGAGCTCAGCTGGGACACTGCGGACATAAATACCACGGACACAGAGCAGACAGATCATTCATCAGCACCACCTGATGATGACGGAATGGTTATTCGCTGAAATATCATGGAACTTTGACGATCGGATCCGGCTGGACACCCGAGAACCTTGGATACAGCACATTCGCTGGGAAAGCCTCAGATCACATAATGCAGCCCCTCTTTTTTCTTGACTATTTTCAATTGAAAAAAGGCATAATTTATTTTGGAGCATTGTGGAATATTCCCGCTGCTTTCTCTATAGTTTTGTGAAGTTCCGATTGGTGGCAGCCCTATACATAGTCTTCAAAATGGCATCTATTCCAATCTGAGAGCTATCATTGAATTTCTTTTGGCAGAAAACCAGAACATCACAGATATTCACAAGCACTTGCAGAATATCACTGGGCAATGAGTAAAAGTGTGGTGAGACATTGGACAAATGTCTGTCATCATTGCAACAAGGCTGCGCAAACCTGCCTGATCTCCCATGTGCTGGCAGGCAGCACACAGCTGTGACTCCTGCAATGTTGGAACATGCAGACACACTCATTCGATGTGATCATATACCTCACTGCACTACTGAATGTCTCTGTTGGTAGTGCTGATACACCAACTCATCAGTGTATTTGGTCTTCAGGCATGACAGCATTCACTGCACCAAGTATGAAGATGATGTGGGTCGGCACCAGGCTGTGCCCACTGGATGATGCAGTGCCTTTATGTCTCCTCCAGCTTGATGTATCAATAAAGAGTTTAACTGTAATCCATTTATTTTGCTGTGGTCTATCTCACCTATTGACAAACTCCTAACTCCTTTGTCCATGAATCGAATCTGCAGTATCTGAGTGGGAGAGTGGCTATGCTATCCTGATAGACTAAAGTGACACTCCTCCACCTCTCAATGATGGATCATGGAAGAGCTCCACTATACCTTTTATATAAAACACTTCATACATTTAAATATTCCTCAAGAAATCAAGATATTCCACAGGTTTTGACTTCAATATTTGCTTTTAAGTTTTCAAGAAGTTTCACATAAAATTTAACTCTCATGTGGAAATTACTTTTTGATGTGAGCTTATGTTGATTTGGATCATAAGTCAGCTTTTGTTTTGTCTGGCATAGTGATCATGAACATCACAGTTTTTTCAGTCTATTATCCTAGTCTATAACATTAATTTTAGAGAATATGAGAATTTTCATAAAATCAGATACTTGGAAAAGGTGGAATACTAGATGGGGAATCATTCAAGCTATACATTTTATATAGTAGTCTCTTCTGCTGGCATGGAAGTTGTGGCTTATGTCACCTATTATTAACTGGCATGTCATGTGCTATGTGGGGCATTGTGTCTGTAACGTCAGATTGTAATTTAGTATTTCAATCTTTGATAGTTACCAAGTGTGACTAAATGTTTCCAAGACTAAAATTCTTATTGAATTTATGAACCCATCCTAGCTAATGCAGCTCTGGTACATGGACTACAACAAAAAGAGAAGGGAATGAAATGGAGGCAGCAGAGATGAAATTTTGAAGAGATATCAAGATGGGCATCTTGAAACTTCAGATCAAGATAAAAACAACAAGGCTAAAGTCATATGAGCATATGATGAGAATGAGAGAGCAGAGAGTGCCAAAAAAGTGTTTCTTAAAATGTTCCTGGGAGGGGATCAAGAGAAAAACCCAGAATGAAATCAGCAGATACAGAGAGGAATACTGTAGAGAAAAGGAGGGAAAATCAGAGGAAGTCCTTAAAGAATGAGAGGAGTGTTGGCAGACAATGATGAGAGTACTTGATTCACAACCCAACAAAAGAAGATGGAACCAGGCAATGCAGAAGAGAGAAAGGGTTACTATATCAATGAAGGTGTTAAATTTTTCATTTATATCATTAAATTGATAAACCTGTGACAATTTTTCTTTGTTTAGTAAGCTATTGAAGTAGTTTTGATATATTTACTATATCTTCATACCTATAGCATCTATATGTAAGTCTTAAAGACATGTTGTTTCCAATACTGCCTTTTACTTGCAAGGTTACTGTTAGCATTTGAGCTAGATGGTCAACAAAGCCTGCATCAAAAAATTATAGTGTAGTGTTGTATAAACTCTTTGTGGCTAGAAATGATATAAAACTGTTTTGCAAGTGTCTGTTCATTAGATAGCAGCATTTACTTCAATGCTTAAATTCCAGAAAGTAACCAGGTCCTCTGTTTTTCCACTTTTTACATTAAAGTTTTCTTAGACTCCACAATAATCAGATGATGTTCTACTTGATTTACCTCATTTAGCAGTGATTCTAATTTATAACATATATGCCTCAATTTACAAGTAAAATGAACATAATATCTTCTATGGTTTTGAAAAAAAAATTATTCTTTCACTAGTAAAATTTAACTTTTTTTTGTACATGAATTATTATAAAACAGCTTCTGATTGTTTGGTGGTTCTCAATTTACTTGTAATAACTTATTACAATCTGCAGTACAAAATGATCAAATTTCATGTTTCTAACCCCATTAGTTTATCAAATAATGGTACATGCTAGTAAAAAAATGTAGTTTTGAGAAAAATCCATTTAAAGTTTAATATTGCAATTCTTGTATAGTTATTGATGAGAATGACTTACCACTAATATTTTCCTGCACCATAGTGAGCACCATTTGAATCATACTGATCTTCTTTTCTTCTCTTGGTCCCTCTTTTTTTTTGTCTGACTTCTTTTGTGCATTTAAAATTAGTAATATCTGCTTTTCGGATTCTCTCTTTATCTGTTTGCAGTATTTCCACTAGATTTTATGCCCAATAATTCCAAAACATCCAGTTTTCTAATTACACCATCACTGAAGCATAAAATAGCATCACAAACACTAAATTAGAGGGTTGTAAGCTGAACAAAATACAATTTTTGGTAACCTGTTCCAAATGATACAATTCACACATTGATTTAAATTTTGGGTTTTCCCATGAAGACATTTCTTCAATGAGGTATCTTTACAAAGGTCTCTAAATATGGGTTTAATTTCATTCATTACTGATGCAGGTAAAGAATGTTTGTGGTCATATCTGGCACTTCTCCTGCACTTGCACCAAGTGTCAGGATCATTCGGGCAAAGACTGTGCACTGGATTTTCATTTGTGGAAATCTTATGGAAAAAGATAGCCCACACAGCTTTTCTCATATTTTCTAAATTCCCTACATTTCTTCTTATGGCCAAGCCATAATAATTCTGTAATCTA
Source organism: Schistocerca americana (assembly GCF_021461395.2). Taxonomy (NCBI): domain Eukaryota; kingdom Metazoa; phylum Arthropoda; class Insecta; order Orthoptera; family Acrididae; genus Schistocerca; species Schistocerca americana. The sequence goes on along the minus strand of NC_060121.1, from coordinate 349,992,213 downwards.
TTTCAACATTTGTCAGGTGACCTTTACTACCTATCTTCTTACCATCTTCCAATACTATTTTTTACTTTTCTTTCAATAATCTTCTCAACCTGGACCCCATTCTCTTCTGGACATGCTCAATGCACTCTAATTTAGAAATTGTGACATTAGGTTGTTCTGCACATACCTGGTCATAAGCCTTGCTGTGCCGTCCCCTAAATACTGTGTGTATCTGACTCATCTGTTTGCCACTGAACGACTAAATATCCTGAGAACTCCTGCTACTTCCATCCCACTGCTCGGACCAGTATAATTCATCTGACAGTTACGGTCATGTTCTTTCTCAGTTCCACTGCCACAAGTTTTACGGTACTTGCTTAGACTCTACCTCAATTATCTTGTTGGTATCAAATGATGTAGCTGTCATGACACCATTTAGTGAAGTGTGTCCACATTTCTGCCGGCTACCATCAAAACATGCACAAATATCACCACTTTCACTGTCATCACTTTCCTTGAGTGCTTCTTCAGCTGCTTCCTTCATTGAGATGTTATAAACTTCAGCAACGGCAGTACCAATAACATTATTGTAAGTCATAAATATTGCAGGAGGATTTGGAATATCAAGTAATGCACATAAGAGTTTGCCTGCCTCCATCCCTTTACCAATAGATCTGAGACCATAAACTAGCCTTATGTTGTTCTCATAAAAATTATTATTTGCCATTTTTGATGTCAATGTTGTAGCAACTGTACCACATTTTGTACAACTCAATGTCAGGTTTGACACAATCCCCTTACAAAGATGCTGATTCTCACCCAAAGATATGTCACCACCACATATTCTGCACACAGTATTTTTGGAAATGAAATCACAGAGCATGCTAAGGTTCACCATAATATTTCAAAACGAATGTTTATCTTCACAAGTTGACTGGGAGGAAATGCCTTGAAGACACTGTAGTTTCTTTCTTGATGTGCTGATTTTCTTTATGTCTAACATTCTTGGGTCCTTTGACCCACTAACTTCATATAGCTTTACGTATTTATTTCCCCTGAATTTTAATTTAGGTGAGAATTTCTTTATTCATGGCATTTTTATGAAAACATGCACAACCAAAGAAAATACAAATCAACACGTACTTCACTCACAAAAAACTTCACTAAGTACAACCATTAAGTCAGATAGGACAGTAATTTTTTTCTTTATGTAATTCTCTACCCCATTCTGCTTGCTATTTTTTCTGTAATAGTGGGATGTCAAAATTAAATTAGTCATTTTTGTATTTCGTATGATTCAATATTAAGCCAGTGATCAGATAAGCATATTTCTGAGATATCCATTAGCTCATCTGTCAGTAAGTTAATTTCATCAGTATTATTATGCCAGGATTGTCTATCATGGTGTTAAATTTTTAGATCAGGTACATTCTCAGATTGGTAATTGGGTATCACATTTGCACCTTGAGTGTGAAATCTATAGTACTTATCTACTTGGTCCTAGAAATTGGTAAATTCTGATCAGTGAGAAGCTGATCTCTTTCAGCTACAGTAATGTGATTATGTGTTATAGTTTCTAAGATTACAGTTACTGTACTATCTTATTTCTTAACAGTTACCATAGGACTGTTATTTTCTTAAAATGTATTTATTGCATTGTATTATCTTTTTAGGAAGATGATATACAAGGAACACAGAGAAGTGTACAAGTACTTTATTGTAAAAGCAGTAACTATCCAGAATTTACTCATTCAGAAACTGAAGAGTATCTTGGAAAATATGGTATATTACCTCCCCTCCGCAAGTACTTTATAGTCGAAAAAAATGTATCAGACAAAATGTTTCTGGAAGGAGATTTTCGCAGCATTTTCCATGATATACCAGGAGACCATGTTAAACCAAGAATTGAAATTCAAAGGTATTTTCTTCTGCACTTCAACTACATGTGGATATAGTGGTTAAAATATGTGATGATGATAGCCATTTTATATGATTGCAGAAGTGACAAGGGAAATTTGTATAGGCAGCAAGCTGGAAATATTTCTACTGTGTCTGCCACTGCAAAGGATTTCAAGCCGCAGAGTTTGGAAGGTAAAAAGTCTTGTTTTGATACTGGTAAGAAAAATATATAATTTTTTTCATGAAAGTAATTTTCTTTTCATAAATTTAGAAATACAATATTAATTTTATTAGCTCATATAAATAAGTATTTTAGACTTAGGAGTCGGCTAATTTCAGCAATCAGAGTGCTTTCGGCACATTACTTTGCATATCAGCAGGCCTATTTCACCATGTGTCTTAAATTCTGAAACTAATTATTAGTATGATTATAAAGCTGGAGAACTGCATCTGTTGTACTATGGTGTTTCCAAGATTTCCTGGCATCAAAAATGAGGAAAACCCTGGACAAGATATTATGATTGCAATATTCATTCAGCAAACACTAGGCATATAAATGATGTACACTTGGATAACACTTTCTCATGCATTGTACAGAATGGTTTTCACTATACAGCAGATTTCATTTTTCAGACTCTTCTAGAACAACTGAAGAAAAAAGTGAGTGATAAACCCCAAGTATTCAGATCCAAGTTGATAGGTTTCATTTTGGCACTTCTGTTCTGTATAGTAGTTCCTCAAAGCAGCTGAGAAATTTTGTCTGTAATGTGGTATTTATTCATATGTTCTCTGTTTTGTTATTATCTCTGAGTAATTATTTACAAATTTTCTAATGATCTTTGGATAAAGTATTCACTCACTCATTCTGTGACCAAGTAGCTTTGGCTCACATAAATAAATAAGTGAATTTGTTGTCTTTTGTCCAAAGACTGATTTGATACAGCTCTCAGTGCTAGTCTATCTTGTATAAGTCTCTTCATCTCTGTATAACTACCCCACCTTCGTAAACATCCTTCAAAGCTCTGGCATGTCCCTATTGGTCAATAGTGCAACAATGGTTACCACAATGACTTCAGCAGTAATTGACCATGTGGCCACAAATATGGACAGGGAAAAACGTGATGTAGCTGTAAAAGATCTCGGACTATCAGACCATCTCTGTCAAATAACAATAGTAAAGTCAGGCATTGAATCACTCCATAAACAACGAGCCTACAAATGACATCCATCAGAAATCAAAATAAAAGATTTTTTCAAAAGAACTAGAAAAACAAAGCTGGGATGAAGTGTGTAAGGAAACCAATGTGAATATGAAATTCTCTAAATTCTCCACATTGTTTAAATTGAACTTTGAAAATGCATTTCCGAAAGTATGCATGTCTGTATCAACATTACACAGAAACAGATGGATAACAGCAAGTATTAAGAAGTCCTCCCAAACACTTAAACCCCTCAGTTCCATGAAAAAGATTCACTATGATCCAGAATTCTTAAATTTCTATCATAGATACAAAAAGATCTATAGAGAGGTACTGATTTCTGCAAAAAAGTCATTTAATGACAAAATAATATATAATGCGGAGAATAAAAGCAAAGCAGCCTGGTAAGTTATAAAAAAAGGAAATGGGGAGAGGCAAACAAATGCATAATAACATACTGCTAAGGGAGGGGGATAAAGTAATAAATAATCCACAGCACTTAGCAAACTATGTAAATGAGCATTTTTCAAGTATTGCAGAGAAGTTACAGCAAAAATTCCCCAAAACAAATATAGCACCTGTAAATAATGTTGCACTAAATACAATGATGATGTTACTTCCAACCACAGAGAATGAAGTCAATAAAACTGTTCAGTAACTAAAAAATAAAAAGTCAGTAGGCTTAGATGAAGTGCCAATGTGTGTACTGAAACAATGCATAGGGATTATACAAGGCCCCTTAACAAATATAATAAATGAATCCTTCATATCATGGACATTTCCAGAGCAGTTAAAACAGGCAAGAGTTGTACCCTTGCTTAAGAAAGGTAATGCAGAAGACATAGAAAATTACCGTCCCATTTCCCTGCTGTCAGCATTCTCAAAAATAATAGAAGCAATTACGAAAGACAGATTAATGAATTACCTGAATAAATATAATCTTTTAAGCGAATCACAGTTTAGTTTTGAAAGTGGCAAAAATATGGAGTCAGCCATAGTAGAATTCACAAAACTTGTACTTGCTGCTCTTGCTAAAGATGAGTATGTCACAGGCATATTTTTGGATCTTTCTAAGGTGTTTGATACAGTCGACCACAAGATTCTACCAAATACATTAGAAGTATTAGGAATAGGAGGGGTAGCTAATGACTCGTTTCGATCATACCTAACAGATAGGGTACAAATAGAGGGAAACATTCCACGTAGGAAAAATATATCTAAAAACAAAGATGTAGTGACTTACCAAATGAAAGTGCTGGCAGGTCGACAGGCACACAAACAAACACAAACATACACACAAAATTCAAGCTTTCGCAACAAACTGTTGCCTCATCAGGAAAGAGGGAAGGAGAGGGAAAGACGAAAGGGTGTGGGTTTTAAGGGAGAGGGTAAGGAGTCATTCCAATCCCGGGAGCGGAAAGACTTACCTTAGGGGGAAAAAAGGACATATATGTCTGCTTGTATCTGTATATGTGTGGATGGATATGTGTGTGTGTGTGCGAGTGTATACCCGTCCTTTTTTCCCCCTAAGGTAAGTCTTTCCGCTCCCGGGATTGGAATGACTCCTTACCCTCTCCCTTAAAACCCACATCCTTTCGTCTTTCCCTCTCCTTCCCTCTTTCCTGATGAGGCAACAGTTTGTTGCGAAAGCTTGAATTTTGTGTGTATGTTTGTGTTTGTTTGTGTGCCTGTCGACCTGCCAGCACTTTCATTTGGTAAGTCACTACATCTTTGTTTTTAGATAGATAGGGTACAAAGAGTCGAGATAACACACACTTCAAATAGATCTAAACATTTAGTAAAACACTTATCAGAACCAAAATACATTAATGTAGGGGTTCCGCAAGGTAGCATATTAGGACCAATACTGTTTCTGATATACATCAATGACTTTCCCAGTAGTGTTACTCATCGTGAAAAAATCCTCTTCGCTGATGACAGCAATATTATAGTCACTGAGAAAACAAGAGAACTCCTTGCTGAGAAAGCAAATGAAACTCTCAAGGAAGCTTATGACTGGTCAATAAGTAATAAAGTGATATTGAACATAAAGAAATCTAATGCCGTGAATTTCAGTTTGAATAGGAAAAATGACAATGTTAAATTAAATGTAGATGGCACCTCTATAGACTGTGTAACAGATGCAAAATTTCTAGGAATGAACATTGATTCTCAGTTGAAGTGGTTTGAACACATAAAGGTACTTTCAAACATAATGTCATCAGCATGTTATGCCCTTAGAATCCTGTCACCAGTGTGTAACATGCAGTGTCTTTTAGTTACATATTATTCATATGTACACTCAATTCTAGCTATAGAATTCTTTTTTGGGGAACAAACGCACAAAATATGAACCAATTTTCAAACTCCAGAAAAGAGCCATTAGAATAATAACCGAAAATACTAGTCGAGCTCATTGTAAAGATTTGTTCAGAACACTGGGGATTTTAACTGCTCCATGTGAATGCATTTACCAGTCAGTTGTACACATCAAAAATAACATTGGTAGTTACTGCACAAACAGCTCTGCCCATGACCATGCAGCAAGAGATAGACTCAACTTAAATTTATCAAGAAAAAAAAACCCATAAAACTCAAAACAGCATTTTCTACCAAGGAATAAAACGGTACAATAAATTACCAAAAGAGATTAAAGAAATTGCCAAAATACACTTATTTAAAAAGGCAGCTAAATAGTACCTGTTATGCAATACGTTTTATACATTGAAGGAGTACTTAGCTAAAAGACAGTAGGAGTTTAATAAAAAATGTTATACAAATAAATAATAATAATAATAATAATAATGATTATAAAATATCCAACATTCCACATAACACCTTCACTTTACGTTTTTTTTCCTTCTTTTCTTCCTTTCTAGAAATACTTACGCCCAAGCTATGCACAGCACAATACTAACACCTCTTCCTCTTTCTGAGCTCAACATCTCACTCATTATGGAGGGGTGCTGACTCAGTTTTTCGGGATAGCAAATGGGAAGTTGCGGTACAGAAAAGTGCCCAGAGATCACCAGTGTGTGTGTGTGTGTGTGTGTGTGTGTGTGTGTGTGTGTGTGTGTGTGTGAGTGTCTCTAGTGAGTGAAGTGATATGAAACAATGTATGTATAATGTGTGCAGTGATTGATAGTGAGATGTGAGTGAACAATGTGGCATTACATTATTTAATAAGTTATTTGTAAAAAAAGTATTGTATATCAGGAGTAAATCTAATGATTGTCTCTAACTAGAAGTCTGTAAATATATGTGTATATGAATTAGCTTATTTTAAATTGATCTAAATTTGTAAATAGTTTGACATGTCCTATAACCTTGTAAAAAGAAATCTGCGGATGAACTAAGCTACTACTACTACTACAACTACTACTACTAATCATCATTCATTTTCATCTGCTTACAGTAATCAAGCCTTGATCTTGCTCTACAATTTATGCCGTCCTCCTGTCACTACCTTTACTTCTGTCTATAGCCAAACTGACTATTTCTTGATGCCATAGAATGTGTCTTTCAACAGATTCCTTCCTTAAGTCAATTTGTGTTATAAATTTATTTCTAGCCATTTTAATTTAGAGCTCTTTATTAGTTATGCAGTATGCCCTTGTAATCTTCTGAATTACTGTCTATCAGAACATTTTTGTCCTTGTTTATACTGTTTGTCAATACTGTTGCACTTCCATACATGGCTACACTCCAGACAAATACTTTCAGAAGGGAGTTTCTAACACTTAACATTTATGTTTCATGTTAAAATATTTCTCTTCTTCAAAAATGGTTTTCTGTTTATTGCCACTCTGCATTTTATATCCTCCCTACTTTGGCCATAATTGGTCACTTTGTTGTAAGTAGCAAAATGCATCCACTACTTTTAGTGTTTCATGTTCTCATCTAATTCACTCAAATCACCTGATTTAACTGGAGTAGCCTTTGTTACTATCCATTCCATTCAATTTTATATTATTTATTTATTTTTTTATGGACCCACCAACTGAAGCCTTTCGCAAATGTCAAATCAATTTTTTACAAGTTTGTGCAAACAGTTCTGATAAATTTTATATGTACATAAGCGACTGATACACATGATACAAATATCAGAGTACCTAGTAAGGCACAGAATTTACAAGTTTTGTAGAAGGAGAGAGCAGATACATTTTATATAAGCATAAGTAATTACATATATGTGGTATAACATCTAATCTTCCAAATCCTTTGCTGTCTCTGACAGAATTACTGTATCATTGGTGAGCTGTAAGGTTTTTACCTCTTCTTACTGACCTTTCCAAATTAGGTTATTAAAGCAAGCATTTAATACACTGCAATAATATATACAACATTATGATAGGGATATATGGCTACTCACCACACAGAGTATATGTTGAATGGCAGACAGGCACATTGAAGAAGGACCATTGAATATTAGCTATCAGACTAAGTCTTTCTTCAGTTTTAGACAAAAAAACAACATACACACATTCACAAATGCCTATTTCACACACACACACACACACACACACACACACACACACACACACACACACACACAATGATCACTGTTGTCTGTAGCTTGACTGCTGTTGCATCTGAGGTGACCAGAAATCTTTAGTAGGATGTGCAGTGGGGATACAGAAGGTGCACGGGGCCTTGAGATGAAGGGGTGACAAGGTAGGAGCACAGGAAAATGCTAGTGCTGCCTGTTGGTATGTGTAGGGATGTCCCTATTCAGAAATTAACCAAGAGAAAGATGGATTAGTCAGTGCATATCATCATGATTTGTAACTCCTGCTGCTACTGTCAGAAATACATATAAACATATAAATAGTTCCAGATCTCAGAAACATGGATTCTTTCTTCAGAATATAGAAGGAGTTAAATGTTAGTGGAGGTGAGAACAAACAGCAGTTATGCCTATGGGGGATTGGGATAGTGGTGATTGAGGCGGAGGGGGGGTTGAGGGGGGAAAGGGGGGGGGGGGGGAGGAACCAATGAGGTATGAAAAGTAAGAGAGACACTCTCCCCTTCCAATTGAATCTCAGAATCCCACACTTGTTCAGGCCCAGACAGCACAGTGGGCATGGAATTTCAGAGGTACCTTCACCTTTTAGCATGATGTCTGTCAAATAAGTCCTATAGAGACAAAATGAAGAATCACTAACAGAACAGTCATTTGAAGAATGTTGTATCTCTGCTTTTGGTCCAGCAAAGAATTTTTGGGATCATTTAGGAAACTTTTTGTCTGACAGTGTTAATTTGTGCTCACACCATCAGTCAATCACTATGATATGAAATGTTTCATAGTTAATGTGAGATTCCATTCAATTCGAAGCTCTCTCCATAAGAAATTAGATTGGCTGAGAGGATCATCACTAAATTGTAGCTCAGTGGAAACTGAAACAGTCACCTTTGTTGTTCCCCTTCCTAGATTCTCCTCTATTCAATTTCTTCTGTCAGTATTATACTATATTCTTGATGAAAATCTCACCATACAAAGGCATGTGTATACAGATGTTTACTTAATGCAACGTGTACAATTCTCAGATCTCATTCTTTGCCTATTCTGATAGATTGTGACAGATAACAATCACATCTGACTGTGATTACTCATGTAACAATACCAGAGAAGGAAAGTCGCTACTCACCATATAGCAGAGATGCTGAGTCGCGATAGGCACAATAAAAAGATTCACACAATTAAAGCTTTCAGCCATTAAGGCCTTTGTCAGCAGTAGACACACATACACACACGCACACACACACACACACACACACACACACACACACACACACATATAAATGCAACTTGCACACACATCTGCAGTCTCAGAGAGCCGAGACCACACTGCGAACAGCAGCACCAGTGTATGATGATGATGGAAGTGGCGACTGGGTGGAGATAAGGAGGAGACTGGGGCGGGGAGGGATAGTATGGTGGGAGTGGCGGACAATCAAGTGTTGCAGTTTAGATGGAGGGCTGGAGAGAAGGTGCGGAGGGGGGAGGGGGTAAGTAGTGGATAGGAGATAAATAAAAGAAATTAAAAGACTGTGTGTGGCAGTGAAATGACGGCTGTGTAGTGCTGGAATGGGAACAGGGAGGGGGCTGGATGGGTGAGGACAGTGACTAACGAAGGTTGAGGCCAGGAGGGTTATGAGAACATAGGATGTATTGCAGGGAAGGTTCCCATCTGCGCAATTCAGAAAAGCTGGTGTTGGTGGGAAGGATCCATATGGCACAGGCTGTGAAGCAGTCATTAAGATGAGAGATATCATGTTTGGCAGCGTGTTCAGCAACAGGGTGGCCCATTTGTTTCTTGGCCACAGTTTGTTGGTTGCCATTCATGTGGACAGACAGCTTGTTGGTTGTCATGCCTACATAGAATGGAGCACAGAGGTTGCAGCGTAGCTTGTAAATAACATGACTGGTTTCACATGTAGCCCTGCCTTTGATGGGATAGGTGATGTTAGTGACCATTCTGGAGTGGGTGGTGGTAGGAGGATGTATGGGACAGGTCTTGCATCTAGGTCTATTACAGGAGTATGAGCCATGAGGTAAGGGATTGGGAGGAGGGATTGTGTAAGGATGGACTAGTATATTGTGTAGGTTCAGTGGATGCCAGAATACCATGGTAGGAGAGGTGGGAAGGATAGTGGGCAGGACATTTCTCATGAGAAATGTCTTGCCCACTAATTCCCATACCTATAAGCATGTCACCATCTCTCAATAATGATCTGCCACTTTTATCTAATGCAGGCTTAATAATGTGGTATACTTGTAGCCACTGTTAGAATTTACTGATCAGTGGAAGAGGTACCTTTGTTTGTTACCATTGGCAGCCCTCAGAATTTTAGTGTAATTTTGAAGCTCTTGTGGTATGTAACTCTTTTTATTAGGTTTAATTTTAGTCAATAGATTATATAGTCTTCTCATTCCCACATATATTACAGTGTAAGTTATTAAATTATCTCCACTGAGATCTACTGGTGAATCACCTCCACACTTTCGATATTGGATCAAATCTGATACCATACACAGTATCACACTTTTTGTCTATTGGTTTATTAAAAATGATGTTGCTAAGCTACTTGCTGTTGCAGCTATAATTTTATTTCATAACTCTTCATCATCATATCCATCTTCTTCTCCTTTTCCTCCTCCTTCTTCTTCTTCTCCACCTCCTCCTCCTCCTCCTCCCCCTCCTCCAATATCTCCACCTTCTTCACTGCCTTCTGCTTTCATAAATAAATTGTTTTCTTTGGTTATAACATTTCATCTTCATCATGGTGGTTTTTTTTTCTTATTCACCTTTTGGAATAGCTGCTCTTCTTGAGTCAATATCTGTAGCAGTCGTTAAGTGGATGTAAATGCATGTTCCAGCACAGACTTAGCTTCAGCTTCTCTCTCTCTCTCTCTCTCTCTCTCTCTCTCTCTCTCTCTCTCTCTCTCTCTCTTCTTGCAAATATTTTGTCAAGTTCCAGCACCAGACTTTTAAGACTATTCTTATATCCAATGGAATTGAAAAACATGTTGCTGTTGTTGATAACTATTCACCTGAATTTATTAGAAGCAGAACACTCAAGTTATAACACAATATAGAACTGCCCACATATAGCAGATGTTGTATTTCCTGTTGTGTTTTTACTTGTCTGTCCTCACTATGTTTTGAATATTATATGGTAAATATTAATTAAACTATCTAAGTTATTAAATTGCTGTCTTATCTACATTCTCAGATAACTCTCGTTCTGTTTCTTATTATGGTTGCTAACCTTTAAAACACATACAGCAAATATTGTGTTTTACCAACTCTTCAATGTTTCCTCTAAATACAAATATTTTTATTGAAATAAATACAGTGACACCCATGGTTTCAATCATCATCTTTGGTTACAAGTAAAAAATAGTATGCATTCTCACTCCATGCTCGCTCACACATTTTGAGGAACACACTGAAAGTCATATCAGAATTAACATGATCATCGAATATATACCTGAAATTCCATTTGTCACTTTTGAAAATATTACATTAGCATTGTCTCTAATTAACTGTTTTGGAGTTTTGTTATGCGTTTGACATAGATAAATGCTGTCTACAGCATAATGGTGACCCATAGAAAAGAATTCTTATCACAAGCAATATCATCAAAAATAAAAATTAGAAAAGTAATGCTTCATCAGGTGGTATTATGTCCTCCTTACTTGAAGGTGTGAAATATTCAATATCACAAGTTTTCAAATACCTGTCACATGTACGGGGAACAGATTTGGAAATTATATACAGGGTGTTACAAAAAGGTATGGCAAAACTTTCAGGAAACATTCCTCACACACAAATAAAGAAAAGATGTTATGTGGACATGTGTCCGGAAACACTTAATTTCCATGTTAGAGCTCATCTTAGTTTCGTCAGTATGTACTGCACTTCCTCGATTCCCCGCCAGTTGGCCCAATTGAAGGAAGGTAATGTTGACTTCGGTGCTTGTGTTGACATGCGACTCATTGCTCTACTGTACTAGCATCAAGTTCCTGCACATTTCAGTCGAAGTGTTTGTACGCTTCTCAACAACAGATTCGGTGACCGATGGATTGGTATACGCAGACCAATTCCACGGCCTCCACGCTCTCCTAACCTCAACCCTCTTGACTTTCATTTATGGGGGCATTTGAAAGCTCTTGTCTATGCAACCCTGGTACCGAATGTAGAGACTCTTTGTGCTCGTATTGTGGACGGCTGTGATACAATACGCCATTCTCCAGGGCTGCATCAGCGCATAAGGGATTCCATGCGATGGAGGGTGGATGCATATATCCTTGCTAACAGAGGACATTTTGAACATTTCCTGTAACAAAGTGTTTGAAGTCACGCTGGTACGTTCTGTTGCTGTGTGTTTCCATTCCATGATTAATGTGATTTGAAGAGAAGTAATAAAATGAGCTCTAACATGGAAAGTAAGCGTCTCCGGACACGTGTCCACATAACATATTTTCTTTCTTTGTGTGTGAGGAATATTTCCTGAAAGTTTGGCCGTACCTTTTTGTAACACCCTGTATACAGGGTGGACCATTTTAATCCATAATGGGGAATGATTTGAGATAGAGATGAGATACAGCAAAATGATTTTGATCAACGTTGTAGATGGCAAAGAGGACACACACTCTAATAATTTCCAATGATGTTGAATGTGATTTCGATGTGATTTAGAGCTTGAAGTGATTTTTTTCAAAATGAGACACCTAATATTTGATTGAAGATTTTAAAATAGTGACAAATTTTACGTATAAAATGATTCAGTATTAAGGTCATGGCAAGGTTCAATGTAAGTCAAATAAATAAATATGTTTTTAGTTCTGGTAGGGATTAACTCAGAATAGAGAAGGGATTCAGCAAAATTAAATGTTAGATACAAATTGGAAGGGGCATTCAGTATCATGTGTCATCACCAATAACCATAATGTTAAAGACAATTGTTGAAGGTCATTCAAAAGTTGACTTTTGTTTCGTGGAGACCCCTATTTGTGACATCCTATTTGGAAAGACTGAAGAGAGATTTGAACTTTCAGTTTTAATCAGTGTGTTTACTGGCAAAAATAAATACATCACAATGTATAAATGTTATTTTGACATTTATGAGACAGAATAAATATAAATAAAACAAGATAATTGATTTACAGGACATTGACTGAGTCCCCTCATCTCTAATTCCTTGGTGTGCTTGATTTAAAGAATTCCCATGCCTTTCAGTTTGTACCTGGAAATTAACCATTGAGCATGTGGCCAAAGTGACAAATTAATCCTCCTCAAGAAATGTGTGACAGTGGAAAGGAGAACATCTTGTGGAGTAGCTGCACAAGCTCTCCAGTTACATTCCATCATGTTTTCTCTTGCCATTGACTGTTTTTTTTAATATCCTGCAGAGGTAAAAATCAGGGGAAATGAGATCAACTGAACAAGTGGCCCACACAGTGGAACCACCACATCCAATCTATTGGTGTGGGTATAGTTCATTTAAAAATGTCCTTATGATCCGTGACTAATATGGCAGTGCACTATCCAGTTGCACCAAATATTTTGTATGATCTCTAAGGCAACATCTTCAAGTAAGACTATTATTTGGTCTCTCAACATTTAAAAAAAGAATTATCTCGATTTACTTACCATTAAAAAATTGGGACCAATCAGATAGCCATTGACAATTCAGCACCATATGTTAAGGGTCCAATGACGCTGGTTGTCAACAGTTCTGTACCAATGTGTATCGACACCTGACCAGTAATGACAGTTGTGCTTATTTAATTCATCAGTATTTGTAAATGTGAGTTCATTGGGAAGCATTACTTATGTGAACACCTATTGATAATGTACAGCCTGGTGGCAAAATGCAAGGGCATTCTTTGAGCTTCCAAAACATTAGTTCATGGATCAGTGTGACATGGTAAGCATCATATCTCTGTGCCTTTAGGACTCTGAGAACCATTGACTTCGATAATCCCAGTTCCATTTCAATTTGCTGTGAACTAATATGAGGCTGTAGCTGGACCATTGCAAGAACAGCTATGATGCAATAATCATTTTCCCCATATTCGTGCCTGTGATGTATACAATGTAACCGTCTCCAGGCTCTACCAGTGACACCATTAATAGTGACATTACTTGGGTGTCGTGTGCTGGGAAAACATCTAGCTTAAAGTGCAACCACATGGACGTGAACAACCTGGCACTCTTCTAAAATTGTAATGATTTCTACGATTTCATTTGGAATATAGTCAATCGACGTAGCTATGTGACTCAACCAAATAAATCAATGGAGTCGCAGTTTTGAGGAACTGATCACTCAAAGTAGCATTGAAACAAGAACAGTATTCTGGCATGCGGACATGTGCAACATCTGTGAGCTGTGTGGCCCCACACTTTGCCCTCTCATCCACTCTGCCAACGGCACTGTACAAGGAGTTATACGCTCTTCAATTGATTAATCTTCACCTGTTTGTCTCTATAAGTGGCAGCGGGCAGATGTATGACAAGTTCAGCCGAGTTAATATCGTTAAAAAAGTGTGTATTACAACTGTACATTAAAGGAGTGTTATAGAAAGTTATTAGGAAAGCAAAGTTTATTAGTACCTTCACATTCCGTTCATCATTTTGCCCACACCGAGAATCCTGCGTCAAGAGGATCGAAGCAAACAAGAAGAATTTGCGTGAGCAGAGGAGGGGCGATCCAGAACCAGTATTGTCATACCAATCTCTATGCACAATAGCGCTAACAGTCAAAGGAAGTAAATAAATTTACAAATGTTAATCTAATAATGTATTGAATATTGGGGGTCTGTTGATACTAATTCCAGCTATAGTTCACTTAGGATATGAGTACTTTCCAATTTCTTTCAATTATTCTTTCAAAATTTCTTTTTTAATTATTTAAGCAGCAATTTTTACTCAGACACTATTCAATGGAGACCGTTCAAAGGACAGTGCCAAGTGGAATATGAATAGACCTTTCAATTGTTGAGTTAAAAATTTTTTGAGATAAATGGTCCATTCTATCATTAGAAGAAACCAATGAGGCCTTTGTTGCATTTTTTACATGTCCATGAGATTGGGACTAATAAAAACTTGAAGGAGCAAATTAAAATTAAATTCTTCCTACAAATGATATGTGCGGGGAATGCTGATTTCAGTGGTTAAGGTAGGAAGCTACTATGCTGTAAGCTTATATGGCTGCACTTGGTTCCATCTCTCTTGCAGTAGATAATCTCTTTTCCTCTCAATTAAAATCCTTTCCAGAAAGTGCATTTCTATAGGAAAGACGAAAATTTGTGTAAAGTCAACATTAAAGTGCAAAATAATTCATCTAAATTCTATAAGACAGTATCAGACAATAATCAGGTTTATTAATAAATATGCAGATAAAACCACTTTAATTGAAAAGTACCAATACAAACAAAATTTTGTTTTTGAAAATCATTTTTTTCATAATTTTGTCAAATGTTATTCACAATGGAGTCAAAGGGAATGGCCATTTTTGAAAACTCATTACAAAATGCAATATGCCAAGATGTTGGAAATCCGAGTTTGGCAACAGTTGAAAGTAACATGTCAACTCGTGAACTGGCCGATGGCTACCAAAACAACCAGGTTGGCGTCCCACTATTAAAAAATGATGACACTAGTAACATAACTAATCACGATGTCACTTTTATGATGCTCAATGAGACAATTTCTCAGGTCTCACCGGAAAACATTTTTTTCAAATAGTGAAACTGAAGCACACGACAGCGAAAATTGTTTGATTATTTGCTCATGATGTCACAAATGTAAGAACAGGAAACAGTTCACAAAAGCAATGCAAATACTAGTGAGACATACGCTTTGACACAGCTCGTGCAACTAATAACACAACAGTTTGCACTGCAAAATCAGGCATTTAACGATTTCAAGAATAGTATTAGTCAACATTTCAGTGAGGTGAGCAAAACTATATACACTGAATTATCTAATGAATTATCTGGTAAGTTCACAGAGCTCAGTAAACAACTAAAACAAGAAATAATTACCGACATGCCCTGCAATATAAATACGTTAACAGAAAAAGTAACATGCGAAAACTAATCAGGAAGAACTTGCAGGTGAGTTATGAAACCTTAGTGAAGTATATTCTCAAATTCAGAAGATGCATTCTGAAGTGGATGCATTGGTAAAAAATGTGGCGAATGCAGTCAGCGAGCTGCAAGACGTATGCAAAAACCTATGTACAGAAGTTGAGTCTAAGAGTAGATCAGGTAAGTTTAGAATCAGAATTTGCCAAAAAACAGAGAGATAAGTTATGTGCAGATGCAAAGGAAATAACTGAAAAAGCTGAAACTGGGTTGCTGGATAAGGGCAGCACCCTTTCTGAAAGATAGTGTCAGAATGCAAAATTTATGTAGGTACTGTAGAAGAAGCTCGAAAAGGGAAAGGAAGACAACTTCAAGCTAAAATAGATTCAAGTTTAAAGGGAGCAGAGAAAAGATTACAAGATTGTGTTGCTAAGACTACAGACATTCCAAAACAACATATCACCTAAAACAAACCTATGCTTTTAGAGAAGTTAGATACTTGCACTGGTTACCCACAATATGCGGTTAGCCCATCGAAGGAAAATAGCGAAGGTTGCACAGTGCAACAACACTTGCTGGCAGTTGCAACTGTCGAGCAAGTGCAGTTGTCGTGCACCATGTCATGAGTGAGCATAAATATCCCTGTCGTTGTCATTGCGGCGTGTTTGTCAACATTACTTGCAGATGAGAGATTACTTAGGCTTCAACAATTACCAGTATATACTTCTGAAGGGAAAAGAACACACCCTGTGGTCTTTGTCAGAGCATTTTGAAATGTTTTACCTTGTACCTGGACTGAAGTCCAGAAAATTAGATTTGTTGTTCGATATACACAGGGTGACTGTCTACAATGGGCTGTGGACATGGCAGAGCATTGTCACTATTATGAACAGTTTGAGAGAGCATTTCTGGATAAGTATTGGTCTAAGGCTGTACAAGAGAGGCTCAGACGTGAAGTATTCAACCCAGCTCCTTTCAAAAGCAAGTGTGGAAGCTTAAAAGGCAATTTTGAAAAATATTTGAATAAAACCAGATACCAGTATCTCAAGAAAACGTACTGAAAATTTTAAAGAGCTGTCTTCCTGCCCACGTTACTGAAAAACTCATTACCATCCCGGAACATGACACCAAATGCTTTCTATCTGTACTGGACTCAATAGATTTGATATACGAAGAGAGACCAGTACAACCCAAGCCTGTTAATACACCGATAGTGACACAGAGATTTACGGACCAACAAGTAAACAATGGATTCATAGTACAACACGGATGGCAACCTTACCCCACACAAACCTATGCTAATGGTAATGCTAGTAACAATGGCAATGGAGAAAGCCATAAATACAAAGGTGGATATAAAAGAAATGGGTGAAGATTTAGCAGACACAAATACAATGGGCGAGTAGCGTATGAGCAGCCTGTACAGTATGTGCAGACACAAGCTACTGGCATTAACCACCCGATCGCTTGGCAAACGCAAAACAGTAACAGACAACCAAACAACCCACAGACAGCAGAATTCAGCCAGCAAAGTAACACACATATGCTGAATGTCGTGCAGAGGTAAAGAGAATTTCAGTCGAGAGCCTCTCAGGATATTAATTGACATAATCAAACACCAAAGGCCCACATAGTGGAAGTTACACCTAACCCAGAGATCGATGCTGGGAAACTTGAACCGATCATGATAGGCCCCTGTTCTGTGATCTTGGATGGGAGTGAGGGCACGAGCTTGATCAACACTTGCTTTATCAGATACGGTCAGGGTAGGTATACCATCTAAGTTGTATATATGTATAATAACACTAGATTTAGGATGCTGGATGGAGCCATGGACCGCAATAGGAGAATGATTTGCGGTGATCAAGGTGAGATTAGCAGGTGAAAGTGTGTCGCCAGTGTGCTTGGCCAGGATAACACTAAGGTTGGCACCAGTGTTGATGAGAAAGCAGATGTCCCTTGATATGTCTGTGGCATATAGATGTTGTGACGCTGAAGCAAGTGATTCAGTGTCAGACAATAGGGGCCGTAAAGGAGCGTGGCAGGATGTGGCGCCTAAATGTGCCCACTGGTCTCGTTTGGGTAGGCGCAAGGCATGTGGCAGTTGCGGGCAGTGTCCATATAAGTAGTGTGGAACCAGCACAGTGGGTAGGTCGGTTTGCGGGGCAGTGCAATGCAGAAGGGAGCTGCAGCTGACTGCGACAGGGCTGGTAGCTGATTGGGTTGCTGCTTGGGGGAGTTTGGCGGCTGTCGGGAGCCCGCTGGCAGTACCACTTGTTGACCACTAAGTGGCAGCACCTGACTAGCAGCTGAGGTGCAGAACCAAAGGGGCAAGTATGCCGACCAAGAGTGATGGAGATGTTGTTTGTGACAGGTGCTGACAGTGATGAATGATAGCATAAGCCTGATCCGCCACACATAAATGAACATCTAGTGGGTCGGCGATGTGAGACAGCAGATGAAGTTGCAGATCTGAAGGCATCTTGATCATCCACAATGTCCAAAGTGCGGCATCGATTAATGTACATGGACACTGCCAAAGCTGTGAAGGGTGTGGTCCTTGAGGTGCTCATCGTGAATAATGTGGTGAATAGTCTCTACTGTAGGGTGAGATAGGCACTCAATAAACAGTGATCTTGCCGCCAAATATTTAGGCCAGGCAGGTGGTGAGAGAAGCAAGTTGTTGATGAGGTCTGTTTGAGTGTGGAGGTGGCTCACCAGGCAGACAAAACGAGTGTCATCATTCGAAACACCATGGATGTCCAGTAGGTTATCCACTAAGGCAAACCCAAGTCTTTGGGTTATCTTTTTGCAAAGCAGGTAGCTTGGGAAACCTGTCAGGTAACACATGTTGAGATAGCACCAGCAGATGGAGATCCATGCGAGCAGGGCAGGATGCCTCTGACACCGGGAGTGCAGTAGCGGTGAATGGTGCATCGCTCAAGGTGTGCGTGGGGGGGCAGGTGCTTGCAGCGCACGGTGTGAGTGTGCAGGTGCAAAAGTCAGCATGGTGTGTCCAAACTGCATGCCCTGTGGAGAACATGGCGCTGGCCTAATGGCTGGTGCCATTATTACAGTGGCTGGAGGGCAGCCGCAGCGCAGCCATGGGGGGCTGACCCGGTAACTGCCACGGGCGGAATGGCTGGCACTATTATGAAAGTGGACGGAAGGCAGACGTGGTGCATCCACGGTGCAATGGTTGCAGAAACCAGTGTGGTTGAGGTAATTGGCGTCACTGAGACGACGTGCGGGGGAGGGGGTGCTGTGACACTAGGCATATAAGAGTTTGCTGCCCTGTGCATAGAAATGTTCAAATCACAATTCTGGATCTTTGTCTGCATGTCAAACAACCAACCCAAAGGTAACTGCATAAATGAAGGATAAACCACAATGTCTTTAACTGGAAGATTGTCCACGATGTCATTAGGCTGTGTACACTGTCCATCTTGTGGCTGTTGTTGAGCTGTCACAGTTGATGGTGGCCATGTTGGTCCGGTTGAGGTTAAGTGGCTGCCGGCGTGATCGGGCATAGATAATTGTTCACTTTTAACCAAACGTTAGGTACACTTGACCACTCATGGTCACAGGCAAGTTAATAGGATGTGTGGCACTAGCATTGAAAGACACTGATAGATCCATTGTTCCGAAGACAGTGTGAGCTGGCACATGAAGTCCGTTAATGATAAAGAGAAACACAAAATAACTCACGATCATACGACGACGATGTCGGGGTCACCACTGTGGTTATCATGTATGGTAGGTCGGTTAATAACACACTTTAAATATCATAAATGCATTTATCAGACAATGAAGCAAGCAAGAACAAACATGACACTACACAAGTTGCACGCTGAGAGAACGTCGGACAACAGCAGCTCAAAGAGGTCAGAGTTAAAGGTAGGGTGCTCCAAGCCAGACGCGCCACAAACTAATACGTAAGAGTACTGTCTGGATTCCAGTACATCAGTTGGAAGGTAGAATCTCAGTAGTGAGTAAGGAGAAGAAGCAAAGAGGATCTCTCCTTAATTGTGTCACTAACAACTCGCCCAACAGACATTAAGCAGATGGGACTGTGGCTCAAACAGTATGGTGAAGAGTGAAAGAAGAAGATACCAAGTGCAGTGAAAAATTAGCTGCTTTAACAGTAAATAGTGCAGTGAAAGCTAAAGTTATAAGAGGTATGAGTATGAAGAAGAAGGAAAAGAAGAAGATTTTAGAGAAAGTGATGAACAAAATAATCAAAACAGTTCAAAGCATGTAGCCTTAGGTGTATGAAGCTGGACAGGATTCTTGTAGTATTTCTGAAAATTGCTGATAAAATTGATTCATAATATGCTCCTAAAGCAAAATTGATGAAGTGAGTTTATAATACCCACCTCCAAAACTGGTGGAAAATTGCCTCTCATCCCAATACTTGTTGCTGTATCAGCATTTAGAGGATAAGCTGGATGTGTGGTTGGTATTGCTAAAGCTGCTAATAATGCAAATCTGCTCACAAAGGCATAATCATACAATGGAAGCAGTGATACTCCATGAAGGGAAAGAGCTGTATTTAAGACCTTAGAGGGAAAACAGGTTGGTCTGCATTTGACAAAAAAAGTTTTCCTTAAGCAGCCTTCCAACAAGAGCACTAATACTGGCTTAGAAAATCGTGCAAAAAAACTGGAAAAACCTCATTTTTGGAGTGTGTTAATGAGAGGTACTTTCACCAAAAAGCCTAAAAGATATGATAGTGTGTTGTTAACCTCCAGATAGAAAGTGAAGCCTGGTTCATATTGAGTACTTTACAAGAAAAACGGTAATATAGTGTATTACTTTGACAGCTTCAGCAACTTATCACCTCCTTAGGAAAAAGTGAGGTGTTTCCCAAACTGCACAATAATAATAGAAGACATTTGAATCACCTAAAAGTCAGAAGTGTGGCCACCTCTTTTTTTTCTGAACTCTTGGATAAATTATTAAGTCCTTTGCCAATACTGACAGTATCAGAATGGATGCCATTGAACACAGCGTAATGTTTAGCTTATCAGGTAAAAGATCGTTTATACCTGCTGCATTTAACCCCACACTAAATTTATCTCGTTCTACATATAAAATTGCCTTCCCTAAATTATTCATCCACAGTTTCGCACCAAATATTGTGAGGCTGTGAAATGAAATCGAGATAGATGTAAAGAAAGTAAGTAACGTTTTATCAATTCAAAAGTAATCACCACCTGTTCATACATTTATCTCACTATGAGACAAGGCAGCCAGTGCCTTCAAGGAAAGATGTTTGTGACTGGCTACAGAACCCAAATTGTACGGAGGCATGTACCTCTTCATGCGAAGCAAACTGATGGCCACGAATGTCTTTCTTCAGGGCTCAAAAAACATGAGAAATGCATGGGGAGGCATTGGGACTGTATGGAGGTTGTATAAAGACTTCCCAGCAAAATTTCTGAAGTATAGTCGAAACAATCTTGATGACATGTTGTCCTACCCACCTACAATAAAAGTAACTACTGATTTTGTAATCAGATTAGCAAACATCAAATTCTGGACAGAGTTACTTTAAAATGTGGACTTATGAACTCTGTTACATTACTTCTGCTTATCGAGGGACGTAGAGTCATACAACATCAAGAATGACTTCTCCGTTCCAGAGAAAAAGAAGAAAACCAACTTAAAACTGAATATCAGTCACACTAAAATTCCAGAATAAGGAGTAACATATATGTTGATTTTAATGTGGATACTAATATAGGGTAAGTTTTAGGTTTTGAGAGAAATATGTAATTCCAAAAGAAAGCTTAAAGACAGCGAAATGTCCAGTAAATGTTCAGAATATCAACATTCTGTGTGTTGACTGTAACATTTCTGGAGGTTCATTCCAAAATGCTGCTCTTACACACACATTATATCAGTTCTGGTCTGCAGTACTTTTTGGATATAAGATTGTGTAATTACCAAGTTCACCCATTTACATGGCAGTTGTAGTAAGATATGTTACAGAATAAAGTGTATCAGATAGAGACCAAGACAGAAATATTGTGGATTTTGATCCTGAAAACTATTCACTTACACTTATGGAAATGTAATGGGCATCATATACAGGCAGCATGTTTTGTCTGAAAAGGAAAAGGTGAATACAAACAAGAAGAGGAAGAAAAAGAAAGTGAACAATATGTTAACTCCTCACAATCAACGAATACTACACACATCAAAAATAGTTTTACATCACCCCAGTTCCCAGAACTCCTGAAGATAGACGTTGGCTGTGGATATTGCATCACAGACACAGTCCCTTTGACTGTTCAAAGATGTCACTAAACTTGCCCAAAGATGTAAACAACCATGCATGAGCAGCACCTATTAGATGGAGGGGATCCGTCATTCCACCAGGAAGAAGGTACCCGGCTTGTGTTATGTGTAGTTCAGCCATGCCTGTTTCATTGCATCTGCATTGTTACTTTGTGCCAGGAAGGGCTCTCAACAAGGGAAGTGCCCAGGCACCTCGGAATGAAACAAAGTGATGTTGTTCGGACATAGAGGATATACAGAGAGACATGAACTGTTGATGACATGCCTCACTCAGGCCACCCAAGGGCTGCTACTGCAGTGGATGACCACTGCCTAGGGATTATGGCTCAGAGGAACCCTGACAGCACGCCACCATGTTGAAAAATGCTTTTCGTGCAGCCACAGAACATCATGTTATTGCTCAAACTGTGTGCAATAGGCTGCATGATGCGCAACTTCACTCCCGACGTCCATGGCAAGGTCCATCTTTGCAGCCACAACACCATGCAGCATGGTACAGATGGCCCCAGCAACATGCCAAATGGACCGCTCAGGATTGGCATCACGTCCTCTTCACCGATGAGTGTCGCATATGCCTTCAACCACACAATCATTGGAGATGCGTTTGGAGGCAACCCGGTCAGACTGAATGACTTAGACACACTGTCCAGCAAGTGCAGCAAGGTGGAGGTGAACTGCTGTTTTGGAGTGGCATTATGTGGGGCTGATGTGCCACGCTGGTGGTCATAGAAGGCTCCGTAGCAGCTGTACGATGCATGAATGCCATCCTCCGACTGATAGTGCGACCTTATCCGCAGCATATTGGTGAGGCATTCATCTTCATGGATGACAATTCGCACTCCCATCATGCACATCTTGTGAATGACATCACTCAACTAGAGTGGCTAGCATGTTCTCCAGATATGAATCCTACCGAACATACCTGGGATGGATTGAAAATGGCTGTTTATGGACAACGTGACCACTCTGAGGGATCTACTCCAAATTGCCATCAAAGAGTGGGACAATCTGCACCAACAGTGCCTTGATGAACTTGTGCATAGTATGCCTTGGTGAAAACAGGCATGCATCAATGCAAGAGGACATGTTCATGGGTATTAGAGGTACCAGTGTGTAGAGCAATCTGGACCACCACCTCTGAAGGTCTCTCTACATGGTGGTACAACACGCAATGTGTGGTTTTCATGAGCAATAAAAAGGGCAGAAATGATGTTTATGTTGATCTCTATTCCAATTTTCTGTACAGGTTCTGGAACTTTCGGAACTGAGGTGATGTAAAACTTTTTTTGATGTGTTTATAATCGCAAGAATACACAGTGCCACAGATACTAACATTATTCTCTGTGCACTCCAATTATGTGTTGTTGTGTTGATTGAAGAAGAAGAAGAAGATGAAGAAGATTAGTTACATACTGAACATGAGATAAAAAATTCTTATTGATGTGTCTGTTACTTACTTTGAATGTCATAAATATATACCATTTGGTCAAACAGTTTTTGATCTCAAAGCTTCCATATATGTTGTGATATAAAACACTACTCCCTTGCGAGAGTAATCTGTATATTAGAGGAAGACTTTCTGATGCATCAGGAGTGCAAAAGGTTGGTGTCATTGACTTGAATAAAAATTTTGCTTATCACTCATTTTCAGAAATTCTGTATCATTTAAATAACCAAATTATTCATCATGCAGTCTGGGAACTGCAACAGTAATGAAAGTATGGGCATGTTTTATACCAAAAGATGCAGTCACATTGTGGGTTACAAGAAATGAACTAAAAGCATTTGTTAATTCCACTCACCTTGTCAGTATACTTGGTTTGCAGAAGATTATAGGAGCATTATATTAATCACTCATGATGAAGTTGAACTGATTTGATTTGATTTATTTCGTGTTCCATAGGTCCAACTGTGTTGGATACACAACGACGTGGAACAAGTCAGTTTTTTACAAATACAATCTGATAATCTTATAGCATATACAGAAGTTTGAGTACATAATTATATCAAAATTTATACAGTAAATTCTTTGGGCAGCAATACAGAAAAAGAAAATACATATTTTATTAGAATCATTAAAACACTGCAGAAAACAGATACAGAGCACACACAGATACAGAGCTCAGGTTAAATAACATTCTTAGTGGCATTATGTCAACTTGTATTATATAATATTAAAATATTACAATTTATTTAGTTAAAAATTCATCTAGACTGTTAAAAAGCTTTTTCTAGCAGAAATATTTTTAGTGCTTTCTTAAACTTACTCTTGTTATGAATCTCTGTCTTTATTTCTGGAGGAAGAGCATTGAAGTTTTGCTCCAGTGTAGTGGACACCCTTTTGTGCCAAACTCAAATTTGTGAGCTCGCTGTGTATGTCATCCTTCCTCCATGTGTTATGCTCATGATAATTACTGTTTGGTTGAAATATCTCTATATTTTTACAAACAAAACACATGAGAGAAAAAATATATTGGCATGTAGTTGTGTATATTTTAAGTTTACAAAAACTATTTCTACACGAGTCTCTTGGGCGCAATCCACATATAATTCTTAAAGCTCGCTTCTGTGCAATGAACACTTTCCTTGCCAATGGCTGGTTGCCCCAAAAAATAATTCTGTACTCAATGAGAGAATGAAAATAGCCATAGTAGAGGCCACTTTTGCAGTGTTAGGTTCAACACATTAGTGACAACCCGTAAAGCATAGGTAGCAGAGCTAAGTCTCTTACAGAGATCAATAATATGTGAAGACCAGTTCATTTTCTTGTCAATGTGCACTCCAAGATATCTTGTTGTTTCCAGTCTTACTATTGGTTGATTACCACATGTCACACTCTCTCTTTTTCTGTTTTTGTACAGAGTTGAATAAAGCTGGTCTTACTGGAATTTAATGAGAGACCATTCACCTTGAACCAATTAACCACATCTGAGAGTATGTGATTAATGAGTTCCTCAAGATTGTTGTCTGTTCTACTGCTCATAAAAATTGTGGTTTCATCAGCAAATAATGTAAATTTACACGGCAGGCTTGTCCTTGATGGTAGATCATTTATAAAAATCAGGAATAATAGTGGCCCAAGAACTGAGCCCTGAGGCACTCCACATGTAATGGAACTCCATTCAGAATCTGAGGAAGTGTCACATACTCCACCCTAGCTATTCAAGACAACTTTTTGTTTTCTGTCTTGCAGGTACGACTGTAGCCAATTCCCTGCAACACCATTTATTCCTACTAATTTTGCTTTTTACAAGAGAATCTGATGATGAACACAGTCAAACGCTTTGGATAAATCACAGAAGACACCAAGTGGTAGCATTTTTTCATTAAGGGTTTCTAGGACTTCATTTGCAAGCGTGTAGACTACGTCTTGTGTTGAACGGCCATTTTGAAAGCCAAATTGGCTCTTGCTGTGAACTCCATTTTTCATCAGATGATCAGTAATTCTTACATGTCTTAGCTTTTCTAGAATTTTGGAGAAATCTGTCAGCAAAGAGATAGGTCGATAGTTAGTTAGTTCAGCTTTATCGCCCTTTTTGTACAGGGGCTTCACAATGGCATACTTAAGTCTACTGGGAACAACACCTTACTGAAGGGAAGCATTGAAAATATGACAGAGAATGTCCCTTATCCACACACAAGAATATTTTAATAAATTACTAGATATATTATCAACCCCTGCAGAGTTCGTACTTTTTAAGAGACATGATGATTTTTTGAATTTCTTCTACAGTGACGGGATTAAGACGCATTTCTGAAATTGCATTTGAATATACTGCTTGACAAAGAGTTACAGCTTCATCAACATTGGGCTTACAGCCAATCAGGTGAGTTACTGATAGGAAGTGTTTATTAAAAATCTCACCCACTGTTTTGGGGTTATCTACTAGGGTACCTTCATATCTGATTTTATTTACATCTTCTTTGCTTGTTGTATCTTTTCCTGTTTCTTTTTTTACAATGCTCCAAATTGTTTTTATTTTATTATTAGAATTATCTATTTTCTTCTCATAATAAAGGGCTTTTGATTTCAGTATTAGTTTCTTCAAAATTTTACAGTATAATCTATGTTGTTGTTGTGGTCTTCAGTCCTGAGACTGGTTTGATGCAGCTTTCCATGCTACTCTATCCTGTGCAAGCTTCTTCATCTCCCAGTACCTACTGCAATCTACATCCTTCTGAATCTGCTTAGTGTATTCATCTCTTGGTCTCCCTCTACGATTTTTAACCTCCACGCTGCCCTCCAATACTAAATTGGTGATCCCTTGATGCCTCAGAACATGTCCTACCAACCGATCCCGTCTTCTGGTCAAGTTGTGCCACAAACTTCTCTTCTCCCCAATCCTGTTCAATACTTCCTCATTAGTTATGTGATCTACCCATCTAATCTTCAGCA
Source organism: Schistocerca americana (assembly GCF_021461395.2). Classification (NCBI taxonomy): domain Eukaryota; kingdom Metazoa; phylum Arthropoda; class Insecta; order Orthoptera; family Acrididae; genus Schistocerca; species Schistocerca americana. The sequence continues at coordinate 349,965,839 of NC_060121.1, read as the reverse complement.
TTCTTCTGTAGCACCACATTTCGAATGCTTCTATTCTCTTCTTGTCCAAACTATTTATCATCCATGTTTCACTTCCATACATGGCTACACTCCATACAAATACTTTCAGAAATGACTTCCTAACACTTAAATCTATGCTTGATGTTAACAAATGTCTCTTCTTCAGAAACGCTTTCCTTGCCATTGCCAGTCTACATTTTATATCCTCTCTACTTCGACCATCATCAGTTATTTTGCTCCCCAAATAGCAAAACTCCTTTACTACTTTAAGTGTCTCATTTCCTAATCTAATTCCCTCAGCATCACCCAACTTAATTCGACTACATTCCATTATCCTCGTTTTGTTTTTGTTGATGTTCGTCTTATATCCTCCCTTCAAGACACAGTCCATTCCGTTCAACTGCTCTTCCAAGTCCTTTGCTGTCTCTGACAGAATTACAATGTCATTGGTGAACCTCAAAGTTTTTATTTCTTCTCCATGGATTTTAATACCTACTCTGAATTTTTCTTTTGTTTCCTTTACTGCTTGCTCAATATACAGATTGAACAACATTGGGGAGAGGCTACAACCCTGTCTTACTCCCTTCCCAACCACTGCTTCCCTTTCATGTCCCTCGACTCTTATAACTGCCATCTGGTTTCTGTACAAATTGTAAATAGCCTTTCGCTCCCTGTATTTTACCCCTGCCACCTTTAGAATTTGAAAGAGAGTATTCCAGTCAACATTGTCAAAAGCTTTCTCTAAGTCTACAAATGCTAGAAACGTAGGTTTGCCTTTCCTTAATCTTTCTTCTAAGATAAGTCGTAAGGTCAGTATTGCCTCACGTGTTCCAGTGTTTCTAAGGAATCCAAACTGATCTTCTCTGAGATTGGCTTCTAGTAGTATAATCTATAGTGTTCCCATTTTTCTACATCTTTACAGAATCTCATTGCAGCATAAGTTTCCCTTTTGGTTTTACATGACTGTTTTATACCTTTTGTAATCCAAGGCTTACTTACAGTATTGGAAGCACTGTTTCTTACCTGTTTCTTGGGAAATATTTCTTCAAAAAGAGCACAGAATTCATTTATAAACTGATTTGCTGCAAACAAGACATAACTGTATTTATGCTCTAAAAAGGTGCTGGGAAGTGCAGAAATATCAGTGGCTGTGAAATAATAAATATCACCATGGAATATCTTAAAAAATGATCAAAGACTGAGTCTGACATTCCATTATTGGGATTTAATTAAATGGGTTGCAGCAGAAATTAGGAACTGATGTAGCAAACTAAAGTCAATACAGCTCTCAAAACAACAAGGTATATAAATTTAGACTTTCAGTCAAATAGGATTTCATTTTCCAATCATTGCAGCATATTCTATGCAGTAACTGAAGGTATATCTGAATTTGTCTAAATTTTCTGAAGAGAACTGTTCAGTGGATTTTACCACAAAGGATAGGGTCTACTGCACAAAAGCATGAAAATACTCCAATTTTCTGTCACTGATTTATGAAGAAATAGGACTAAGTAAAAATTAACTCATGAGTTGCACAGAGTTCCAGGAGTGCCCCATATGTTTCATCGATTGTTTGCATCAAGATGAAGAAACACTGAAAGTGTCTGCTATTGGCAGGAGAACTGAAATGCAAACAAAAACTTCATTTCCAAGGAATATTAGAGCATACTGATTGGTTATTCATGATTCTCTTGTAGAAATGACATCTGCAACCAACTGGGTAACATGATGTACTCATTCATATATTTAAGATTTAATGCTGTAAGAAACACTGTATATGTGAAAGTACCCCTCCACCCCAAGCCATATTTCGTTGGTTATATTAGCAGCAGTAGAGATTGTGTAATAAGCATCCAGGGTATGGTTTTCCTTCTCAAGCCCTAAAGAGGACTGCTGTGATAGTCACATATGCTGATGATAACACTTTTATCACAATTTCTCATTCATGGACACATCTGGAAGTGCAAATTTGTTGCAGCTAGACTCTCATCTCAGTTGAGTTTGCATTACAGAACATAGACAGCAGACATCTTGCTCAAGGAAGTGGAAACTTCTCTCATGTTTAGAAAGGGAGACAGTTTTTTTTTTTTTTTTTTTTTTTTTTTTTTTTTTTTTTTTTTTTTTTTTTTTTTTTTTTTTTTTTTTTTTTTCCTCAGTGTAGTGTAGCTTCTTCTGGCAATATTCTGCAACACACAGTGCCCTATTATGGGCTGGATATAACACCAGCAAAATGGTTAATAGAAAATCACCACCATCACAGTATTGACCCAGGTAGTGTGTCATCAGAAATGTCACCAGATGGCTTATGTGCAGTTATATCGCCAAAGACGACTCAATATGTTGGTGCAGGGTTTGGAGAACATGAGTGCATTAAGGACTTCATGTATTCAACATGTAAGCTGAAATAATAGAAGAGCTGCATTGTTCAGCATGCAACATTTATACAAGGAGAATAGTTATCGTGGAAGGAATGGACTATCTTGATCAGGCTGATATAGTTGATCTCATTGCATATTCCAAATACAACTCAGGCAGGAAATATTTATTAATGGTAATTGAAATGTACTCCAAATATGCTTGGCTCACTACTCTCAAGACTAAAACTGGTATTGAGGTTGCATGTGCACCTGGATAAACTGAAAGAACCAGAGGTTGTACAGAGTTTCAGGGAGAGTGTAAGGGAACAATTGACAGGAATGGGGGAAAGAAATACAGTAGAAGAAGAATGGGTAGCTCTGAGGGATCAAATAGTGAAGGCAGCAGAGGATCAAATAGGTAAAAAGACGAGGGCTAGCAGAAACCCTTGGGTAACAGAAGAAATATTGAATTTAATTGATGAAAGGAGAAAATATAAAAAATCAATAAATGAAACAGGCAAAAAGGAATACAAACGTCTCAAAAATGAGATCGACAGGAAGTGCAAAATGGCTAAGCAGGGATGGCTACAGGACAAATGCAAGGATGTAGAGACTTATCTCACTAGAGGTAAGATAGATACTGCCTACAGGAAAATTAAAGAGACCTTTGGAGAAAGGAGAACCACTTACATGAATATCAAGAGCTCAGATGGAAACCCAGTTCTAAGTAAAGAAGGGAAAGCAGAAAGGTGGAAGGAGTATATAGAGGGTCTATACAAGGGCGATGTACTTGAGGACAATATTATGGAAATGGAAGAGGATGTAGATGAAGATGAAATAGGAGATATTATATTGCATGAAGAGTTTGACAGAGCTCTGAAAGACCTGAGACGAAACAAGGCCCCCGGAGTAGACAACAGTCCAATAGGACTACTGACAGCCTTGGGACAGCCAGTCCTGACAAAACTCTACTATCTGGTGAGCAAGATGTATGAGACAGGCGAAATTCCCTCAGACTTCAAGAAGAATATAATAATTCCAATCCCAAAGAAAGCAGGTGTTGACAGATGTTAAAATTACTGAACTATCAGTTTAATAAGTCACAGCTGCAAAATACTAACGCGAATTCTTTACAGACGAATGGAAAAACTGATAGAAGCCGACCTCGGGGAAGATCAGTTTGGATTCCATAGAAATGTTGGAACACGTGAGGCAATACTGACCCTACGACTTATCTTAGAAGAAAGATTAAGGAAAGGCAAACCTACGTTTCTAGCATTTGTAGACTTAGAGGAAGCTTTTGACAATGTTGATTGGAATACTCTCCTTCAAATTCTGAAGGTGGCAGGGGTAAAATACAGGGAGCGAAAGGCTATTTACAATTTGTACAGAAACCAGATGGCAGTTATAAGAGTCGAGGGGTATGAAAGGGAAGCAGTGGTTGGGAAGGGAGTGAGAGAGGGTTGTAGCCTATCCCCGATGTTATTCAATCTGTATATTGAGCAAGCAATAAAGGAAACAAAAGAAATGTTTGGAATAGGTATTAAAATCCATGGAGAAGAAATAAAAGAGGTTTGCCGATGACATTGTAATTCTGTCAGAGACAGCAAAGGTCTTGGAAGAGCAGTTGAACGGAAGGGACAGTGGCTTGAAAGGAGGGTATAAGATGAACATCAACAAAAGCAAAATGAGGATAATGGAATGTAGTCGAATTAAATCAGGTGATGCTGAGGGAATTAGATTAGGAAATGAGACACTTAAAGTAGTAAAGGAGTTTTGCTATTTGGGGAGCAAAATAACTGTTGAAGTAGAGAGGATATAAAATGTAGACTGGCAATGGCAAGGAAAACGTTTCTAAAGAAGAAAAATTTGTTAACATCGAGTATAGATTTAAATATCAAGAAGTCGTTTCTGAAAGTATTTGTATGGAGTGTAGCCATGTATGGAAGTGAAATGTGGACGATAAATAGTTTAGACAAGAAGAGAATAGAAGCTTTTGAAATGTGGTGCTACAGAAGAATGCTGAAGATTAGATGGGTAGATCACATAACTAATGAGGAGGTATTGAATAGGATTGGGGAGAAGAGAAGTTTGTGGCACAACTTGACCAGAAGATGGGATCGGTTGGTAGGACATGTTCTGAGGCATCAAGGGATCACCAATTTAGTATTGGAGGGCAGCGTGGAGGGTAAAAATCGTAGAGCGAGACCAAGAGATGAATACACTAAGCAGTTTCAGAAGGATGTAGATTGCAGTAGGTACTGGGAGATGAAGAAGCTTGCACAGGATAGAGTAGCATGGAGAGCTGCATCAAACCAGTCTCAGGACTGAAGATTACAACAACAACAACGTGCAGTTATAAAAATAGGCAGAATAAGTATTGCAGTAGGATTCTGAATCACGTATAAACTGACTTAGGCCTTAGGTTTCAAGAAGCTAAGGTGAAAACGTAAGATGACTCAATACTCCACATTAATCATTACTCTACATTGGAAGCTTCAGTTGTGGAATGATGCAACAGAAATATTAAAGGTAAGATGATTAACGTTTTCTAACGTTTTCCAACACAAGATTCTGACAAATGGTTTGATATGGTGTAAGATATAGTAAGTCAGTACAGTCACACAAAATACAGAACAAGTAAAGTGAGACCTGTTGATGTAAAAGATAATTTTGTCTATTGTTTATAATAAGATCAAGACAATAGATCCACAAAAAGCTAAATTCAAAGTGAATCTTTTTTTAGAATTAGCAAACATAAGACAATTTTTGATAAAGGCTTCAGACCAACTAGTGTACTGATATATTCCAAATTTGAGCAGGTCAGGAAACAAGCCCTCAAATGTATATGCTGGAAGATTACATGTTGCAACAGCACAGAATAACACAAAATGAAATTCCCAGCCTCATATCAAATTGAAAAAAATCATGTGAATAAAAGGAACGATAGGTTTAGTAAAATGTGTTTTTATGAAATGTCTGATGTTCTTTCAGTTATAACCTGTGATTGTGTAATGAGCAGTGTTGAACCACATGGGAAGAAAAAGGATATTGAAAATGAGGTACAACATAGCCACATTCAATCTCACAAAAAAGAAAAAAGCCTCAACCATTTTGTGGTCACTAGTAGTGATTTAAAATTAAGACTACCTCACAATCCACAATCCACCGTTGGCTACAGTGAACAAAAAAGAAATAACAAACACTGTCATCATGCAAAACAAAAATACCGGTACGCTAAAAACAGTGACTACCAAATAGCAAGAACAGGCTAAATAAGTCCATTTCCAGACAGTGAAGACCCAAACTTAGCAGTAAAACCAGGTGCGAAATTTCTGGCAATGTCTTCTGTGAATCAGAGGGTGACAACAGCGTCAACAACAAAGACTACTTTGAAACTTCCTGGCAGATTAAAACTGTGTGCCAGACCAAGACTTGATCTCCAAGAAATCCAAAATATATGCATGAGATTTAAAAATGTAACATGCATCAAATAGCAGCTTAATATATCATGTTATAACAAATTATGACCACACCATCACAGCAGACATCATAAACGGTCACCTCTCAGATCATGTAGGTTAGACATTAGTGTTTCCTTTTCCATGCTAACCTTTTCATCTCTGAGTAGCACTTGTAACCTAATTCCTGAATTATTTACTGGATGTCTTCCAATCTTTACCGACTGAGGTGGTGCAGTCTTTAGCGCACTGGACTTGCATTCGGGAGGACGACAGTTCAATCCTGCGGCTGGCCATCCTGACTTAGGTTTTCCATTATTTTCCTAATTTGCTTCAGGCAAATACTGGGATGGTTCCCAATTTCCTTCCCCATCCTTCCCTACCACCCCCCCCCCCCCCCCCCCCCCCCCCCATGAACCATGGACCTTGCCCCGTTGGTGGGGAGGCTTGCGTGCCTCAGCGATACAGATAGCCGTACCGTAGGTGCAACCACAACGGAGGGGTATCTGTTGAGAGGCCAGACAAACGTGTGGTTCCTGAAGAGGGGCAGCAGCCTTTTCAGTAGTTGCAAGGGCAACAGTCTGGATGATTGACTGATCTGGCCTTGTAACAATAACCAAAACGGCCTTGCTGTGCTGGTACTGCGAACGGCTGAAAGCAAGGGGAAACTACAGCCGTAATTTTTCCCGAGGGCATGCAGCTTTACTGTATGATTACATGATGATGGCGTCCTCTTGGGTAAAATATTCCGGAGGTAAAATAGTCCCCCATTCGGATCTCCGGGCGGGGATTACTCAAGAGGATGTTGTTATCAGGAGAAGAAAACTGGCGTTCTACGGATCGGAGCGTGGAATGTCAGATCCCTTAATCGGGCAGGTAGGTTAGAAAATTTAAAAAGGGAAATGGAAAGGTTGAAGTTAGATATAGTGGGAATTAGTGAAGTTCAGTGGCAGGAGGAACAAGACTTCTGGTCAGGTGACTACAGGGTTATAAACACAAAATCAAATAGGGGTAATGCAGGAGTAGGTTTAATAATGAATAGGAAAATAGGAATGCGGGTAAGCTACTACAAACAGCATAGTGAACGCATTATTGTGGCCAAGATAGATACAAAGCCCGCACCTACTACAGTAGTACAAGTTTATATGCCAACTAGCTCTGCAGATGACGAAGAAATTGAAGAAATGTATGATGAAATAAAAGAAATTATTCAGATAGTGAAGGGAGACGAAAATTTAATAGTCATGGGTGACTGGAATTCGAGTGTAGGAAAAGGGAGAGAAGGAAACATAGTAGGTGAATATGGATTGGGGGACAGAAATGAAAGAGGAAGCCGCCTTGTAGAATTTTGCACAGAGCACAACATAATCATAACTAACACTTGGTTTAAGAATCATGAAAGAAGGTCGTATACATGGAAGAACCCTGGAGATACTAAAAGGTATCAGATAGATTATATAATGGTAAGACAGAGATTTAGGAACCAGGTTTTAAATTGTAAGACATTTCCAGGGTCAGATGTGGACTCTGACCACAATCTATTGGTTATGACCTGTAGATTAAAACTGAAGAAACTGCAAAAAGGTGGGAATTTAAGGAGATGGGACCTGGATAAACTAAAAGAACCAGAGGTTGTACAGAGATTCAGGGAGAGCATAAGGGAGCAATTGACAGGAATGGGGGAAATAAATACAGTAGAAGAAGAATGGGTAGCTTTGAGGGATGAAGTAGTGAAGGCAGCAGAGGATCAAGTAGGTAAAAAGACGAGGGCTAGTAGAAATCCTTGGGTAACAGAAGAAATACTGAATTTAATTGATGAAAGGAGAAAATATAAAAATGCAGTAAGTGAAACAGGCAAAAAGGAATACAAACGTCTCAAAAATGAGATCGACAGGAAGTGCAAAATGGCTAAGCAGGGATGGCTAGAGGACAAATGTAAGGATGTAGAGGCCTATCTCACTAGGGGTAAGATAGATACCGCCTACAGGAAAATTAAAGAGACCTTTGGAGATAAGAGAACGACTTGTATGAATATCAAGAGCTCAGATCGAAACCCAGTTCTAAACAAAGAAGGGAAAGCAGAAAGGTGGAAGGAGTATATAGAGGCTCTATACAAGGGCGATGTACTTGAGGACAATATTATGGAAATGGAAGAGGATGTAGATGAAGATGAAATGGGAGATATGATACTGCGTGAAGAGTTTGACAGAGCACTGAAAGACCTGAGTCGAAACAAGGCCCCGGAGTAGACAATATTCCATTGGAACTACTGACGGCCGTGGGAGAGCCAGTCCTGACAAAACTCTACCATCTGGTGAGCAAGATGTATGAAACAGGCGAAATACCCTCAGACTTCAAGAAGAATATAATAATTCCAATCCCAAAGAAAGCAGGTGTTGACAGATGTGAAAATTACCGAACTATCAGCTTAATAAGTCACAGCTGCAAAATACTAACACGAATTCTTTACAGACGAATGGAAAAACTAGTAGAAGCCAACCTCGGGGAAGATCAGTTTGGATTCCGTAGAAACACTGGAACACGTGAGGCAATACTGACCTTACGACTTATCTTAGAAGAAAGATTAAGGAAAGGCAAACCTACGTTTCTAGCATTTGTAGACTTAGAGAAAGCGTTTGACAATGTTGACTGGAATACTCTCTTTCAAATTCTAAAGGTGGCAGGGGTAAAATACAGGGAGCGAAAGGCTATTTACAATTTGTACAGAAACCAGATGGCAGTTATAAGAGTCGAGGGGTATGAAAGGGAAGCAGTGGTTGGGAAGGGAGTGAGAGAGGGTTGTAGCCTATCCCCGATGTTATTCAATCTGTATATTGAGCAAGCAATAAAGGAAACAAAAGAAATGTTTGGAGTAGGTATTAAAATCCATGGAGAAGAAATAAAAGAGGTTTGCCGATGACATTGTAATTCTGTCAGAGACAGCAAAGGTCTTGGAAGAGCAGTTGAACGGAAGGGACAGTGGCTTGAAAGGAGGGTATAAGATGAACATCAACAAAAGCAAAATGAGGATAATGGAATGTAGTCGAATTAAATCAGGTGATGCTGAGGGAATTAGATTAGGAAATGAGACACTTAAAGTAGTAAAGGAGTTTTGCTATTTGGGGAGCAAAATAACTGTTGAAGTAGAGAGGATATAAAATGTAGACTGGCAATGGCAAGGAAAACGTTTCTAAAGAAGAAAAATTTGTTAACATCGAGTATAGATTTAAATATCAAGAAGTCGTTTCTGAAAGTATTTGTATGGAGTGTAGCCATGTATGGAAGTGAAATGTGGACGATAAATAGTTTAGACAAGAAGAGAATAGAAGCTTTTGAAATGTGGTGCTACAGAAGAATGCTGAAGATTAGATGGGTAGATCACATAACTAATGAGGAGGTATTGAATAGGATTGGGGAGAAGAGAAGTTTGTGGCACAACTTGACCAGAAGACGGGATCGGTTGGTAGGACATGTTCTGAGGCATCAAGGGATCACCAATTTAGTATTGGAGGGCAGCGTGGAGGGTAAAAATCGTAGAGCGAGACCAAGAGATGAATACACTAAGCAGTTTCAGAAGGATGTAGATTGCAGTAGGTACTGGGAGATGAAGAAGCTTGCACAGGATAGAGTAGCATGGAGAGCTGCATCAAACCAGTCTCAGGACTGAAGATTACAACAACAACAACGTGCAGTTATAAAAATAGGCAGAATAAGTATTGCAGTAGGATTCTGAATCACGTATAAACTGACTTAGGCCTTAGGTTTCAAGAAGCTAAGGTGAAAACGTAAGATGACTCAATACTCCACATTAATCATTACTCTACATTGGAAGCTTCAGTTGTGGAATGATGCAACAGAAATATTAAAGGTAAGATGATTAACGTTTTCTAACGTTTTCCAACACAAGATTCTGACAAATGGTTTGATATGGTGTAAGATATAGTAAGTCAGTACAGTCACACAAAATACAGAACAAGTAAAGTGAGACCTGTTGATGTAAAAGATAATTTTGTCTATTGTTTATAATAAGATCAAGACAATAGATCCACAAAAAGCTAAATTCAAAGTGAATCTTTTTTTAGAATTAGCAAACATAAGACAATTTTTGATAAAGGCTTCAGACCAACTAGTGTACTGATATATTCCAAATTTGAGCAGGTCAGGAAACAAGCCCTCAAATGTATATGCTGGAAGATTACATGTTGCAACAGCACAGAATAACACAAAATGAAATTCCCAGCCTCATATCAAATTGAAAAAAATCATGTGAATAAAAGGAACGATAGGTTTAGTAAAATGTGTTTTTATGAAATGTCTGATGTTCTTTCAGTTATAACCTGTGATTGTGTAATGAGCAGTGTTGAACCACATGGGAAGAAAAAGGATATTGAAAATGAGGTACAACATAGCCACATTCAATCTCACAAAAAAGAAAAAAGCCTCAACCATTTTGTGGTCACTAGTAGTGATTTAAAATTAAGACTACCTCACAATCCACAATCCACCGTTGGCTACAGTGAACAAAAAAGAAATAACAAACACTGTCATCATGCAAAACAAAAATACCGGTACGCTAAAAACAGTGACTACCAAATAGCAAGAACAGGCTAAATAAGTCCATTTCCAGACAGTGAAGACCCAAACTTAGCAGTAAAACCAGGTGCGAAATTTCTGGCAATGTCTTCTGTGAATCAGAGGGTGACAACAGCGTCAACAACAAAGACTACTTTGAAACTTCCTGGCAGATTAAAACTGTGTGCCAGACCAAGACTTGATCTCCAAGAAATCCAAAATATATGCATGAGATTTAAAAATGTAACATGCATCAAATAGCAGCTTAATATATCATGTTATAACAAATTATGACCACACCATCACAGCAGACATCATAAACGGTCACCTCTCAGATCATGTAGGTTAGACATTAGTGTTTCCTTTACCATGCTAACCTTTTCATCTCTGAGTAGCATTGTAACCTAATTCCTGAATTATTTACTGGATGTCTTCCAATCTTTACCGACTGAGGTGGTGCAGTCTTTAGCGCACTGGACTTGCATTCGGGAGGACGACAGTTCAATCCTGCGGCTGGCCATCCTGACTTAGGTTTTCCATTATTTTCCTAATTTGCTTCAGGCAAATACTGGGATGGTTCCCAATTTCCTTCCCCATCCTTCCCTACCACCCCCCCCCCCCCCCCCCCCCCCCCATGAACCATGGACCTTGCCGTTGGTGGGGAGGCTTGCGTGCCTCAGCGATACAGATAGCCGTACCGTAGGTGCAACCACAACGGAGGGGTATCTGTTGAGAGGCCAGACAAACGTGTGGTTCCTGAAGAGGGGCAGCAGCCTTTTCAGTAGTTGCAAGGGCAACAGTCTGGATGATTGACTGATCTGGCCTTGTAACAATAACCAAAACGGCCTTGCTGTGCTGGTACTGCGAACGGCTGAAAGCAAGGGAAAACTACAGCCGTAATTTTTCCCGAGGGCATGCAGCTTTACTGTATGATTACATGATGATGGCGTCCTCTTGGGTAAAATATTCCGGAGGTAAAATAGTCCCCCATTCGGATCTCCGGGCGGGGATTACTCAAGAGGATGTTGTTATCAGGAGAAGAAAACTGGCGTTCTACGGATCGGAGCATGGAATGTCAGATCCCTTAATCGGGCAGGTAGGTTAGAAAATTTAAAAAGGGAAATGGATAGGTTGAAGTTAGATATAGTGGGAATTAGTGAAGTTCAGTGGCAGGAGGAACAAGACTTCTGGTCAGGTGACTACAGGGTTATAAACACAAAATCAAATAGGGGTAATGCAGGAGTAGGTTTAATAATGAATAGGAAAATAGGAATGCGGGTAAGCTACTACAAACAGCATAGTGAACGCATTATTGTGGCCAAGATAGATACGAAGCCCACACCTACTACAGTAGTACAAGTTTATATGCCAACTAGCTCTGCAGATGACGAAGAAATTGAAGAAATGTATGATGAAATAAAAGAAATTATTCAGATAGTGAAGGGAGACGAAAATTTAATAGTCATGGGTGACTGGAATTCGAGTGTAGGAAAAGGGAGAGAAGGAAACATAGTAGGTGAATATGGATTGGGGGACAGAAATGAAAGAGGAAGCCGCCTTGTAGAATTTTGCACAGAGCACAACATAATCATAACTAACACTTGGTTTAAGAATCATGAAAGAAGGTTGTATACATGGAAGAACCCTGGAGATACTAAAAGGTATCAGATAGATTATATAATGGTAAGACAGAGATTTAGGAACCAGGTTTTAAATTGTAAGACATTTCCAGGGTCAGATGTGGACTCTGACCACAATCTATTGGTTATGACCTGTAGATTAAAACTGAAGAAACTGCAAAAAGGTGGGAATTTAAGGAGATGGGACCTGGATAAACTAAAAGAACCAGAGGTTGTACAGAGATTCAGGGAGAGCATAAGGGAGCAATTGACTGGAATGGGGGAAATAAATACAGTAGAAGAAGAATGGGTAGCTTTGAGGGATGAAGTAGTGAAGGCAGCAGAGGATCAAGTAGGTAAAAAGACGAGGGCTAGTAGAAATCCTTGGGTAACAGAAGAAATACTGAATTTAATTGATGAAAGGAGAAAATATAAAAATGCAGTAAGTGAAACAGGCAAAAAGGAATACAAACGTCTCAAAAATGAGATCGACAGGAAGTGCAAAATGGCTAAGCAGGGATGGCTAGAGGACAAATGTAAGGATGTAGAGGCCTATCTCACTAGGGGTAAGATAGATACCGCCTACAGGAAAATTAAAGAGACCTTTGGAGATAAGAGAACGACTTGTATGAATATCAAGAGCTCAGATGGAACCCCAGTTCTAAACAAAGAAGGGAAAGCAGAAAGGTGGAAGGAGTGTATAGAGGCTCTATACAAGGGCGATGTACTTGAGGACAATATTATGGAAATGGAAGAGGATGTAGATGAAGATGAAATGGGAGATATGATACTGTGTGAAGAGTTTGACAGAGCACTGAAAGACCTGAGTCGAAACAAGGCCCCGGAGTAGACAATATTCCATTGGAACTACTGACGGCCGTGGGAGAGCCAGTCCTGACAAAACTCTACCATCTGGTGAGCAAGATGTATGAAACAGGCGAAATACCCTCAGACTTCAAGAAGAATATAATAATTCCAATCCCAAAGAAAGCAGGTGTTGACAGATGTGAAAATTACCGAACTATCAGCTTAATAAGTCACAGCTGCAAAATACTAACACGAATTCTTTACAGACGAATGGAAAAACTAGTAGAAGCCAACCTCGGGGAAGATCAGTTTGGATTCCGTAGAAACACTGGAACACGTGAGGCAATACTGACCTTACGACTTATCTTAGAAGAAAGATTAAGGAAAGGCAAACCTACGTTTCTAGCATTTGTAGACTTAGAGAAAGCGTTTGACAATGTTGACTGGAATACTCTCTTTCAAATTCTAAAGGTGGCAGGGGTAAAATACAGGGAGCGAAAGGCTATTTACAATTTGTACAGAAACCAGATGGCAGTTATAAGAGTCGAGGGACATGAAAGGGAAGCAGTGGTTGGGAAGGGAGTGAGACAGGGTTGTAGCCTCTCCCCGATGTTGTTTAATCTGTATATTGAGCAAGCAGTAAAGGAAACAAAAGAAAAATTCGGAGTAGGTATTAAAATTCATGGAGAAGAAATAAAAACTTTGAGGTTCGCCGATGACATTGTAATTCTGTCAGAGACAGCAAAGGACTTGGAAGAGCAGTTGAATGGAATGGACAGTGTCTTGAAAGGAGGATATAAGATGAACATCAACAAAAGCAAAACGAGGATAATGGAATGTAGTCGAATGAAGTCGGGTGATGCTGAGGGAATTAGATTAGGAAATGAGACACTTAAAGTAGTAAAGGAGTTTTGCTATTTGGGGAGCAAAATAACTGATGATGGTCGAAGTAGAGAGGATATAAAATGTAGGCTGGCTATGGCAAGGAAAGCATTTCTGAAGAAGAGAAATTTGTTAACATCCAGTATTGATTTAAGTGTCAGGAAGTCATTTCTGAAAGTATTCGTATGGAGTGTAGCCATGTATGGAAGTGAAACATGGACGATAAATAGTTTGGACAAGAAGAGAATAGAAGCTTTCGAAATGTGGTGCTACAGAAGAATGCTGAAGATTAGATGGGTAGATCACATAACTAATGAGGAAGTATTGAATAGGATTGGGGAGAAGAGAAGTTTGTGGCACAACTTGACCAGAAGACGGGATCGGTTGGTAGGACATGTTCTGAGGCATCAAGGGATCACCAATTTAGTATTGGAGGGCAGCGTGGAGGGTAAAAATCGTAGAGGGAGACCAAGAGATGAATACACTAAGCAGATTCAGAAGGATGTAGGTTGCAGTAGGTACTGGGAGATGAAAAAGCTTGCACAGGATAGAGTAGCATGGAGAGCTGCATCAAACCAGTCTCAGGACTGAAGACTACAACAACAACAACATCCTTCCCTAATCCATGCTTGTGCATGTCAACGGGACATTAAACACTAATCTCCTCCTTTCTTCCAATCTTTGTCTTCTCCTACAGTTTTCATCCTCTACAGCTCCCTCTAGTACATTGTAAATTGTTCCCTGATGTGTTACCAGATGTCCTGTCACCCTGTCTCTTCTTGTCACTGTTTTCCATGCATCTCTTTCCTTACCAATTTAGTGGAGAACCACCTCATTTCTTACCTTATCAGTCCAACTAATTTTCAACATTCTTCTGTAGCACCACAACAAATGCTTCACTTCTCTTTCCAGTTTTCCCACATTTCATGCTTCATTATCATACAATGCTATATCTCAAATGTACATTCTCAGAAATTTTTTTCTCAAATTATGGCATATGTTTGATACTAGTAGACTTCTCTTGGCCAGGAATGCCCCCTTTGACACTGCTAGTCTGCTTTTTATGACCTCCTTGCTCTGTCCATCAGTGGTTATTTTGCTGCCTAGGTAAAGAATTCCTTAACTTTGTCTACTTAATGATACTCATCAGCAATCATTGATGTCCTTTCACTTTGAATTTTAATCTCACTCTTTAACCGCTCTTTTATTTATGCCATTGCTTTTTTGATGTACAGATTGAACAGTAGTTGCGAAAGACTTCATCTCTGCCTTACACACTTCATTCTTGGTCTTCAACTCTTATTGTTCCCTCTTGATTCTTGTACATACTGTACAGTATTCATATTTCCCTGAAGCTTTTCCCTATTTTTCTCAGATTTTCAAACTTCTTGCACCATTTTACATTGTAGAATACTTTTTCCAGGTTGACGCATACTATGAACATGTCTTCATTTTTTTCAGTCTGGCTTCCGTTTTGGGTCACAATGTCAGAAATACCTTTCCTAAAGCCAAGCAAATTATCTTCTAACAGACCTTCAATCTTGTTTTCCTTCTTCTGTGTATTATTCTTTACAGTAACTGGGATGCATGAGCTATTGACCTCATTCTGTGATAATTCTTACACTTGTCAGATCTTGCGATTTTCAGAATTGTGTGGATAATGTTTTTCCAAGAACCTGATGGTGTATCACAGTCTCACACATTCTACACAGCAGTGTGAATAGTCATTTTGTTGCCACTTCTCCCAATTACATTAGAAATTTCAATGGAATGTTATCTATCCCTTCTGCTTATTTGATTTTAAGTCTTCCAAAGCTCTTTTAAATTCTGATTGTAATACTGGGCGCCCTATCTATTTCCTATTGCCTCCTGTTCCTTCTTCTAACACATTGTCAGACAAGCCCTGGCCCTCATAGAGGCCTTCAATGTACCCTTTCCACCTATCTGCTCTCTCCTCTACATCTAATAGTGGAATGTCCACAGTACTATTGTAATATGAAATTCAAATGAAGAAAAATGTATGAACACAAGAGAATACCATCTGAAAACAATGTTGCTAAGTTAAGACATCGTTTGATGCTTGAAACTAGGGAGTCAATTATTACTACCATCTGGAGCAACAGTAATAGGAATGTGTTCTTAGAGCTTCTGATTGGACACATAAGTATACTATCCCTTTAACAAAGTGAGCACTCAAAAAAATTCTTCTTTAAAATCAAAATCTATGCCTTTGGTGTTAAACAAAAGACCTGAATGAAAATATTGGAAACATGTAGATTGCACAGACTGACTAACTGAGTTATGTAAAGATCTACTCAAACCATAGAAATTTCAGTAATGCAAAGAAGTCACTAAATTAAAAGCAGAAAGAATTAGTTAATAGATGTGAAGTTCAGATAATGTAAACGAAATCAGAAATAATGGAATAGAAACTAAAAATAATAATGTAAAAATAACTGCAAATAATGTTATTTCTGACCCCCTTCTAGTTAGCAATATTTTTAATCATTATAGGTGTTGTTTAAAATGATGTCTGCATGAAACCAGATACTCATCATACATCTTATTCCACTTATGAACAGAATTGCAGTACGCTACCTGTAGTACGCACGGATGATGTTCTGTAGCTTATTGATAGGCTCAGAAACAAACAATCTACAGCATTGGATGAAATTTCTCTATATCTATGGAAGAAATGCAAACCTGAACTAGTAAATTAGTTCATCTAATAATCTGGCTTCTCAAAGACGGTGTATCCTGCAACAAGTTTGCTGTATCTTTGTGAATCTCTTAGGTCAAGACTCAGTTTGTACCTAATCATCAGTAATGCATTTCTTCAATGTTATCATCGGTTTATATTGTTTTAGGTTCTATGTCTGAACTAAATACCTTTCTGTGCTTTATTATCTGCCATTGTGCAACTTGCTGTGTGTGCTAACTGTGAAATTTGAAGTCAGTATTATTATTCACTGTGAGACTTTATACATAATGTGCACTGTGTTTGTCACTGTCATACTTTGTTGTAGGAGGGTGTGAGTATCTCCCTCTTAACAACTACTTATTGTGAAACTAGATCTGGTCATCGCAGTGCTTGGGGTGGTGCTGACCAACCACCAACAGTACTTGTACTTTGTCAGCTGTCATCCCTTTCACACGAAAAAATCCCTCCCATACAGCCTGGCTACCAGTGGTTGACATATCTGCTGTGACAAGAGTTCCCTTGACCAGTATGCTGGAGGTCTCACAAAGGCTTTCTCAGACAGACACTATCCTCCAGACCTAGCCAACAACAGATTTCTGATGTCATTTCCCCACATATACCCAATCCTCCCACCGGCTCCAAGAACCAGCTACAAAGGAGCAACTTCTTCATCATCCAGTACCAACCAAGACTGGAACAACTGAACCACATACTTCATCACAGTTTTGATTATCTATCATCATGCCCTGCAATTAGGGGCACTGTACCCAAGATCCTTCCCATCCCTCCTGAAGAGTTGTTCCATCACCCATCCAACCTCCACAACATCCTCGTCCATCCCTATGCCACTCCCAATCCCAATCCCAACCCATTGCCATAGCGACCATACTATTGTTGAAGACCCAGGTTCAAGACCTGCTCAACCCACCCACCTAGCAACTTATATTCCAATCCTGTCACAGTCTTATTCCACCCCATCAGAGCCCAAGCCACCTGTGAAAGCTGCCACATCATATACCAGTTCTGCTGCAGTCACTGCATGGCTTTTTATATGGTTGTGAGTACCAACCAGCTATCCATCAGGACGAATGGTGACTGCCAAACTGTGCCCAAGAGCAAAGCAGACTACCCAGTGGTATGACGTGCAGCTGAAATATTGTGCTTGATTTCAATGACTTCTTCTCAACCCAGGCCGTCTGGATCCTCTCCTCTACTACCAGCTTTTCAAATTGTGGAGGTGGGAGTTACCCTTACAAAACATTCTTCGCTCCTGAAGTTACCCCAGCCTCAACTTACAGGAACATACTGTCCCCACATCCTCCACCCAACAGTTTCTGCCCCCTCTCTCCTGTCATCTCTTCAAAATTTGCCTACCCTCACCCAAATTGTTCAATGCTCTCTGCTGGCACACCCACCACTCTTTTGCCCTTCTCTGCTCTTCTCGTTACTGCTCCCTGATTATTTTACCATGAAAACAAGAGTATGTAATCATCTTTGTATCACATTTCATGCACTTCAATTATAGGCAGTGAATGATAACGCTTTTTGTTATCATCAACAACTTCTGTAATTGTAATTAGTAAATTTCTTGTACATAACAAGTCATCAGTTGTTAGCAAGGGTATATAAAACACGTGAGAAATGATGTCTGAGCTGCAGTACATTGTAAGAACTGGAGCAGCACTGTGTGACATAATAAATTGTTCACCTACAACAACAACAGACTTTTCATGTCTTTTGAGAACCATGGTGTTCTCAGGCTCGTTTTCACTTAAGAAACTTACAGAAAACATCAACTGCAGTAAAGCATTGAAATGAAGATAAGTTCTTGTTAACGTTTATTATTTTGAACAAATTGAGTTTCATGCACCAGATTTCATGAACATTTACTTCAGCTACCATTGATGAAATTAATATTTCATAAAGACGTTTACTTTGAATTATCCCCAGCAAGGTGATTACATCACACTACATCAAAGATACCAACCACTTCTCTCACCAACTCCCCACCATACCCACCCATTTACTACCTGAATTTCTGCTAGTCACTGTTGTCACTACCTCCCTGCACAACATCCCTCATGTCTGTGGTTGTGCCAGTATTGAACATCACCTTTCCCAATGTCCTTCAGACCAAACCAACTACCTCATTCCTCATACACCCTACTAACTATATGCTAACACACAACTACTGATCCTTTGAAGTGGAGTTTTACAAACAAATCCATGGCACAGCCATGAATATCTTCATGATTGGGACTTACAGCCAAGACAATGTATCCACATTCCTTCATGATCTCAACACCTTCTCTCCCATCCACTTCAACTGACACCACCTCAACTCAGCGTACCATCATCTTGGACATTGACCTGCACTTCTTAGATGGCTCCATCAACACTTCCGTCTACATTAAACCCACCAGCCACCAACAGTATTTGCATTTCAACATCTGCCATCCCTTCCACACCAATAAATCCCTCCTATACAGTGTGGTCACCCAAGGAAGGACATATCTATAGTGACAAGGACTCCCTAAACAATGGCCTTCACAGACAGGCATTATTCTCCAGACCTAGCCCGCAAACAGATTTCCTATGCCATATCCCCATACACCTGCAATCTTCCCACCACCCACAAAACCAGCTACAAAGAGCACGCCTGTCATCACAAAGGACCACACTGAACTGGAACAACTGAATCACATCGTTTGTCAGTGCTTTGCACTGCTCTCTGCCAAAGCACCCAGCAGTCCCTTCCCTTCTCTGCTCCTCTCCTTTTCCACTCCCCACCCTGTTCTTCCACAGCCTCCTGAAGCTGTGCCTGGCAGTTTTGTCCTACCATTTTCTTTTCCCTACTTACTCCACTAGACAGTGCTCTACTCTCCCCCCCCCCCCCCCCCCCCCCATCTGTAGCCTGCTATCCGTCTCCTTTCCCTGCCCCATTGTCACTGCTTTCATTCATTGCAACAATTGCAGTCTGCCCAGAGTGGCTGGAAATAGTGGTCATGTGGATGAGGTGTGCCTGCTTGTATTGATGTGTGTGTGTTCTCCTTTCTTTTCTGAAAAAAAAAGCTTTGACCAAAAGCTCAGTCTTTTTGTTGTGCCAGTTTGCAACCCATCATGTTTTTATGGTGAGTAGCAATCTATCCTTTTCACAGTTGTTGATATTCCATTATTGACTTTCTATTGTTGGAAAGCTTTCCTTGTAAATAACTGTTTTTATTCACTCAGTGAATTATAAGCAACAGACTGTTGCTAGGGATGTACCACTATTATATGTTAAGTATCATTTGAAAATAGTATTGAGAGTTCTGGCAGAATGTAAAAAATGTAGGAGTAAATGAAACTGTTCATCAAATAGTGAAGCTCTGAGTTGTTGACAGTCATACATAAAAATATTAAACTTTACTACCTTTTGGATGAGTCATTTTTTCAGATGGTGTACACGTAACTATATATGCCCCCCCCCCCCCCCCCCCCGCCCCTCTCTACTCACACACACACACACACCTGTACAATTGCACTGTGACAGCTGAATGCATAATGGTGGTACAGCAATTCTCAGGTAGACTGTTGTTGCGATTGTGTTGGTTTTGGAGAAAGATGCAAGGTTCAACAGAGTCAAACATGCTGCTGAACACAACATGTTGGATTGCAGTGGCTGCTCCACAACCTATGCTGTCCATTTCCTTCCCACCAGTGCCAGCTTTCTGAACAACATTCATGAGAGTTATTCTTACAACACATTCTTCACTCCTGCCATCCTCCTGGCCTCAGTCTGCACCAAGAAACAGCACCAGCATGCTCTTTACAACAGTCTCCCCTTCTTCTGTTCCATCATCTCCTCGAAGTCCATTCCTCCATGTCATCATCATTGTGCACTGCATAAACTCACAATTTCCAGTACCCATTTGTTGCACCCTTATTGTGTGCACCTACCACCTCTCCCTCCCACTTTCCTATCTCACACACATCCTGCCCCCACCTCCTTTCTCACCTCACCACCCCACCTTCCACAGCCCCTAACCCCACTCTACCTCCCGATTTGCATTCCTAATATAGTGTATTCAGTTAGCACACTGTAGCTGTAGGTGTGTGCGTATGTGTGGGTGTGTGTCGGGGGGCGAGGGGGGGGGGGGGGGGGCATGTGCAAGAATATGTACTAGTGTACTAGAGTTTGAGAAAGGATACATCCAATAGCTAGCAAAGTTTCATTCCTTCGTGTGTGTTTGTCGATGACTGATCTTTCCCACCTGCTATAACCTAAGTATGATGTTTGCCATCAGATTGATGGCACAGGCAAAGAAATGTGAATTAAAAAGTATGAAGACCTTTCTTGGAAGTAGTACTCTCACACATACACGCAACAACTCACACACACACATGGCTGCTGTCTTCAGGCACTAAGACCTGACTGTGCAGTCAGGTTCTAGCCCAGAGGCAGTAGCCAGTACCTTGTCTCCTACCTGCCAAACTTCACAGAAGTTCTCCTGTGAACTTTGCAAGACAAGCACTCCAGGAAGAAAGGGTATTGTAGATACATGACCTAGTCACAGCCTGGGGGATGTCAGTAGAGCTCTTGCCTGTGAAAGGCAAAGGTACAAATTTCAAGTCTCGGTCTAGTAGACAGTTTCAATCTACCAGGAAATTTCATATCAGTGCATGCTCAACTACCAAGTGAAAATTTCATTCTGGTAACATCCCCCAGACCGTGGCTAAGCCATGTCTCCACAACATCCTGTCTCCCAGGAGTGCTAGTCTTCCAAGTTTCACAGGAGAGCTTCTGTGAAGATTGGAAGGCAGGAGACAAATTACTGGTGAAAGCAAAGCTGTGAGGATGGGTTGTGTGTCATGGTTGGGTAGCTGAGTCCTTAGAGTACTTGTCTGTGAAAGGCAGAGGTCCCAAGTTCAAGTCTCGAGCCAGCAAATAGTTTTAATCTGCCAGTAAGTTTCATATCAGTGCACATCCTGCTGCAGAGTGGAAATTGCATTCTGGAAAGATTATCTTATTAGCCACTCCTTCTACAATTTATTACAATATTTGGAATCAGGGACCTAAATTCTGTTTAATAGTAATGTTCACATTAAACAAGTTTGTAACACCTAGTAATAGTTGTTTCTCAAATTACTGAAGTTATATAAATGCTTTGTATGAAGCAACAGATAAAAATGGTACATAAGTAGTGTAAGATGAGGCATTGTGAAGTTTTTAACGTATAAAATATAAATATACAACCTATATGTAATTCATATGGTTATCAGTGTGAGTAGATTAAAACTGTGGCAACCCACCATGTTACCATTCATCTTCTTCTGACTTCTATCATGACTTGGTCTGGCTTTGTACTCTGAACTCATATGGAATAAACGAATTGTATTCACATTAAAACATTTATAAATTTGTGCTTGTTTTTATTTGTTTGGGTATTTACTACATGTGTGGCGGTCAGGGTGATTGTACTTTCATATGGGTTTCTTGGGAAGTTGACAATGGTGACCAGTGCATCCTTGGAAGCGAACAGCAGGAACACATGATGTATTGGATAGGATACTGACTGGACTATTTACAAAGCCACAGCAACTGCTGTCCCATCCACCTCTCTTTCAAGGCTATAATGAGTCTTCAGAGGAGTGGGACCCACACAAGAAGCTCTTATGGCACCATTTTACTACCTTCAAGGCTATGGATGATAATACTATCAAGGCTCTTTTTCTCTCATGGATTTCACCCCACATGCATCACTTGTTAGGAAAGTTGGCTCACTTCAGGAACCCTGTTACCTGTTGTTTAACAAAATGTGTTGCTTGCTGTCATCACATTAGCAAGGATAGAGTTTTATCAGTGCAGGAAACAACCTCATCAATCATGCTTGGGCTGCAGACTTGTAGGGTCTCAGTCAGAAGTACTGTTTTGTTACCTCCCAATATAAGTAGTCTTCCACTGACACTATGGAACAGTGTGCATGACAGTTTGGGGATACCTCCTTGGAAAAGTTTCTCATCCAGTGTACACCCTACTGGATTTAGGGTGAAAGCAGTCACTATCAACTTGGATGACGGCAGGCACTTGGTTTCAGGCACGTACTTAGAGGTAGAAATCGTGAAGGTGCAACTTGCCTGTAAATGGCACGTGGCATAAACACATCCCCAGCATGCCGTTTCCTGCAAACCATTTCTGTCATGCCTCACATTTTTTGTTCAACATGACCAACCAGGTTGTCCCAATTTCTTGCTGTTGGAAGAAAGGAATATACAATGGTATGTCAGGCATTGTCCGCTCATGCGGCACCATTGGCCTGTCTACCAATGAACATTAATGTCTTCAGCCCTACACGCGACAACCTTGCAATGGTTTTTAACAATTTATTCATCAATGTGTGTTTCATAGGGAAGCCACTTCAGTTTGAAGTAGATATGAGTGCAGCAGTGTCTCTTATTAATTATCACATGTATCTGTTTCTTGGTGTAGTGCCAGTGTCTCCAACGACACACTGTCTTATAAGTTACAATGGATGACAGAGTCCCATTCTTGGATAATTTACAGGAGAGATGGCTTACAAGCCAGTGGTCCACTCTTTAACTTTACTTATGACAGATAGTGCTTTTGTGGAAAACTTGTTTGGCTTCGATGCTTTCACATTATTTTGGTTCACAGTGGCTGATTCAGTTAATCTTGTTTCTGACCAAGTAGCCTACTTTGCAAGAGCTTTTTGGCAAGTTTTTCACTTGGGCTTGGCAATGCAAAGGATTATAAGGCCCATATTACCCTTAAATCAACAGGACATCTCTGTTTGCTTTTGGCCAGGCTGATGCAGCTGTTGCTACATGATGGAGGAGCTCAAAAGGCTGATGACTTTGGATGTCATTGAACCTATTTTGCCCAGATGATGGGCTATGCCATTTGTAATTATCAAGGAACCATCTATATCTTTGCAATGATTTTAATGTTACAATCAATACACAGGCTGTGATTGACCTGTACCCTTCATCATCAGGAACTGGTGATGAAACTGATGGGAGGACACTGTCATTCCAGACTGGATTTATTTGAGGTACATCTGCAGCTTCTGCTTGATGAGGAATTTCAGCAGTTATTTGTTCTCAATATCCCTTATGGTTCTTACAAGGATAAAAGTTTGGTCTTTGGGGTGTCAAGCTCTCCAGCTCGTTTCCAACATTTCTTGGAACAGCTTACACAACATGTTCCCTGTTGTATCAACTATCTGGAGAAACTGTGATCATATGACCCTCCACTGAGGACCATCTGTGGAACCTTATGATTCTGTTTCAGACACTGCAGGACATGGGTCTCAAGTGCAATTTGGGTCTCATTTCTTTCAATGACCACCATTGTGCATCCTCTTATGCACTTACTAAAGAAAAGTGTCCATTTGTCTGGATGACTGTGTGTGACCAAACATTCATAACTGTGGAAGGTAGGTTTCATCAGTCCCTTGCATCATTTCAGTTGAGTAAGCTACTTGTCTTAGATGCTTGCCAGTTTGGGCTAGGGGCCTTGCTGGACCACATATGCAGTCAAGAAGGTTTCCGGTGTTTTTATAGGGCATGAAGTTTCATCTTACCATAGACCACAAGGCCTTTAGATTCTCTCTTTGGGCCCAATCTGCACCTACCAGATAAGACAGACCTCAGCCATTACCATTATGAGATTCACTCCTGCTAGATGGCTGAGTATTCCAGTGTAGATGCTCTCTCATGTATTTGTGTGGATCCAAACCCGGCCTTCAACTAGGAGGAAATACTTTGCTTTTATCTCAATGAGGAAGTTCGGAAGGCACTGGATGGTTTTCCTATTATGAGCTCTTATATCACTCATGCTATCAACATGGATCCTGTTCTCCACCAAATAGAGCAACACATCAAGTGAGGGTGGCCTGAACAAACTCAAGGCTGAGTGTTGTACCCCCTTTGTAATTATTTTGTGCTGCACCGTGGACTAACTGTCATTGATGGAGTGATCTTGTTGATAATAGAATATGCCATGTCACAGGTGATCATTTGGCTTCCCTCCAGTAGGATAACTTTCAGCTCTTACATCACAGCCACTGGAGGACCTCACAGAAAAGATGCTTGCTCACCACTGCATCTACTGGCTAAGTGCATCTTCCGAGTATCCAGATCACCAGGCTACCCTGTGGCACTGTTACTTGTTATGGTCAGCACCAATGCAGCCATGGGAATGTGACCACCTGGACTTCACGGGCCTCTTCTTGAGTGCATTTTGGTTGCTCATTATTGATGCTTACTCCCATTTCCCATACATTGTCAACTCCCACTTTACACTGGCACAGTTTACTGAGTGTACCTTCACCCAGATCTTCTCCATTGAAGGCCTTCCTTGCACCTTGGTGATGGATAAAGGGGTGACAGCTCACTTCTCAGTTCTTTCAAGGATTTTGTTTCCTTTTTTGGCTGCGTAGCATCCACCATGTCAGGGCCTGCGTAGAATCCACCATGTCAGGGCACCCCCATTTCACCCACAATCTAACAGAGTCAGAATACCTTGTTTCAACTCTCAAGACACAGATCAAGAAGTATGTTGAGAATGCTTGGGCAGAAGAGGCACATATGAATTTTCTAAGTTCTTACAGGTGCACTCCTATTGACTAAAAGAGCCCAACAGTATTGCTGTATGGACGTCAGCTGCACACAGTGCTGCACCTCATGCTCCTGACCCCTCGCATGCCTCGTTCACCTCTGTCACCACACTTTGTGCCAGAGTCCCCCATCTGGGCAAGTGCTTTTGTCTACCATTAGTGTTGGATTCCAGTGGGTCATCCCTGGTCAGCAGGGTAAGCACTTCTTTGTAAGCCCTTCTTCATGCTACAGGCCAGTGACAGGCTGTTGGAGTGCCATTGCATCCAGTTATGCTTGTGGGTGGGAGACCAAATTCCTCTGCCCCCATGCACACCTTCAAAGATGACCCACCTCTTGGAACCTTATTTTTTGTCTTTCTGTCGTCTCCACTGGATCTTGGGCCATCACCTCTTTCCTTGGTCTGATCACCTGCACAGTGCTCCCCCTTGTCCTTAGTCCACTCGTCTGCTGTCTGTTTCAGCACACACTGGATTGTCTGGGACTGGTGATGGATGAGGTTCTTCCAAGGGCAGAGCTGCCAGTTGGGCCAGAGGAGCTGCCCCAGCACATTCTGATCCCTCCCCAAAGGAGCATTATGTGCCCCTGGCAGCTGGCATCACATCCAGGGAATTTGTTCACAGCAGAATCATCATCATCAGGCCACTTCTGGCCGTATGCTCTAGTTACCACAAACTGAAGGCGGTGGTCTCTAAGGCGCAGGAGACAATGAATGCTACCTTGTTGCACACCACAAGGCAGCCTGCAGTACAGGAGATGGACACCAGGATTTCATCAACTCATTGTCATTCCCCCAAATGGAGAGGATATGGTAACCCTCCATGTTACCACTTGTCTTGTACCAGTGCGACTGCTGTGGCTACAACATTTTGCAAGGCACTGACGTGAGCTGTTGATCAACCCGCCTGTACCAGCACTGGCAATGTGGGGCCGGCCACCAGGTGCTGGGATGATTGAACATCAGGAGACCTTGTTGCCTCAGGTCCTGCACACACCACCAGTGCCCAGCACCACTTCCAGACACCAATCAACCCTGCAATGGAGCAGTCTGTCTTTCTCATTTCACTATTCTATTTTGTCACAGTAATTTGACTCCACTCTTGGGGTATATTTTGATTTGTATCATGATCTTGGTCCCTCTTTCTACTCTGGATTTCTGTGGAATATAGAAACTGTGTTCACCTTAAAATACTTAGAACTTTGTGTGTGTTCTTATATTTGTCTGTAACTGCAACAAAAACTACCCACAATTTGTTGTTAGTCTACTTTACAGAAGGAATCCAGAGAGACTGCTGCTTCCAGTTAATGTAATACCTGATGCTTTCCTTCATGATGGTGTTTATGCAATACAGTATGTGAGTGTTTGTGGCTGAGTGAACTTTTTTTGCAGCTGTGATGGAAATGTGTTAGAGGCAATAGATCTGTCACATCTCTGTGTGAATGCCTTCAGTGTACCTTCTTTCTGTCAAAACCATAATATAAAGTGAGCAGTACATCATCTTTTGAAGTATCATAATTTGTAGTAGATACTGTCTTTTTGAATTTCAGTAAACTATGAGAACTTTTAGAAACTACAGTTG
Source organism: Schistocerca americana (assembly GCF_021461395.2). Classification (NCBI taxonomy): domain Eukaryota; kingdom Metazoa; phylum Arthropoda; class Insecta; order Orthoptera; family Acrididae; genus Schistocerca; species Schistocerca americana. The sequence goes on along the minus strand of NC_060121.1, from coordinate 349,939,244 downwards.
AACTGTATTTACAGAGACTGAACATGCTGGTTTATATTTCTGTGTTGATATTGGTCACATGAGATGCTAACTTATTATACAGACCATTAAACATAGACCATCAGAGATGATAGATTGGTAACGTGTATCTTTGCTGTTCTTATGCAGTAAATAGTGCTGAAATTGGTGATTATGCTTTTCAGATACATCAAGACTGAGACAATATGAAGTACTTTCATGCAAAGAAGAAACTTCTTCCCAAGAAACTTCAGTTACCAGTGTCAGTTCTAGTCCTCTTTTCATCAAAAAGTATAAAAGTAAATTGGATGGGTCTATGAAAATGAAACTTAAAGGAATAAAACAAAGCTCAAGTCGGAGATATCCTGGAAGAAATACACCTCAGAAAAGTCAGCAATTTATGCCTTTCACTGAACATATAGTGGGAGATAATTTGGAAAAAGGCTGTTTAATGATAGGTATGCCACATATTTCAAAGTTCAGCAATCAGTGGCACACAGATGATATTAATAATTTCACCAACATACTTATTATAAATTAAAGTACATGATGATAATTCTATCTTGTTCTTCTGCAGTAAATAATGATTAAGTCAGTGGCTGTGATTTTCAGGTACTTCAAGACTGAAACAGCATGAACTACTTGCATGCAGAGAAGAAACTGCTTCACAAGAAAATTCTGCTGCTAGTGTCAGTACTAGTTCTCCTTTCATCAGGAAGTATAATAGTGAACTAGACGGTTATATGAAAATGAAACTTAAAGGAATACAACAAAGCTCAAGTCGAAGATCTGCTGGAAGAAATACACCTCAGAAAAGTCAAGGTTTTATACCTTACACTGAACATTCAGTGACAGATTTTTCTGAGAAAGGCTTTTCTAAGAGAGGTCTGTCATGTACCTCATATTTCAACAATTGCTGCTCGCAATAGATATGGATAACTGCAAGAAATTATCTAGTATAAATGAAAGTACTTGTTGATAACCTGTATCTGCTTATTCTGTCCCACTAAATAATAAATAAATTGGTGACTATACTTTTCAGATACCTCAAGACTGAAACAGTATGAACTACTTGCATGCAAAGAAGAAACTGCTCCACAAGAAAATTCTGTTATGAGTGTCAGTTCTAAACCACTTTTCATCAATAAGTATAATGGTAAATTGGATAGTTCTCTGAAAATGAAACTTAAAGGAATAGAACCATACTCAAATCAGAGATATGCTGGAAGAAATGCACCTCAGAAAAGTCAACAATTCATGCCTTGCACTGAACATTCAGTGACAGATAATTTAGAAACAGGTTACTTTATGAGAAAAAAGTCGCAGATTTCAAAGTTCAATGATGATTTCAGTAATTTACATAATATGGATGAAAGAGCATATTATTTTGAGCCTAAGGTAAGCTAAGCTGAGGTAGGCCTTTATACCTATTAATTTCATTAGTATTTATTTATGATGTCATTAAGACAATTTTCAGTGAACAATGTTGAATTTTCCTGGATACACGCAGATTCAATTCAAATTTTTTTTAAGTAGAAGATCATATAAAATGTGTTATTTACTAATCAATGTGGAGAATTTTTATATGAACCTACATGGACCCTTTACCTAATTGCAAAATAATAGCATTTTCAAAGACTGCTAGATCAATGCTTAAGATACAATACTCACAGAATTATATTGAGGGCATGTACATGAAACAGAACAGATGTTTAAATTTGCTCTTAGTGCTAGAAGTTATTTGTAATACATAAGTACTTTCCTTTGATATGTAGTGTTATTTATTTTTCAGTTCTTTACATTGCCTAATTTATTTTCAGTGGCAGGTAATTCATTATAGACAACTTTATGGAATAATGCTACCCTACTTAATGTTTCACTTATCTATACAATTATTATGCATCATTTTTGTAAAACTCTGCTCAACAATAGGTAAAAAGTCTACTTATTTGCACGAAACCAGCCATTTAACAGTTACATGTAAAAACCAGTGAATTTCAGATTTTAGATGCATGGTATTTCTTCATACAAGTAAGGGAGGAAAGAAAAAAGAGCAAAAAATCTTAAATTATTTGAATAGAAAGGCTGGATGAGAAAGAGATCCAATATCTGATAGAGTGCAAATCATGAGATCAAAGGGATGCAGTACTATTACACTGAAGTCTTCCCATATGACAGTTCCAATAACATGTAATGATAAAATGGATGGTAATATATTGAATTGAATTGAAAAGTCACAAACGTGTCCAGATCCAAAGGCAAGGTCATCAGTGAAGTACAGGACTTAGAACTAAAAGCACATTTATTACTGACAACAGCACACAGCCCCTCCTGGATGTAGAGTGCAGCTGTTTACACAGACATAGAATATTGCATAATGCTGGTATTTTTACAAACATTACCACATTATTCAAACATTAAAAAAGCAAAATATTTCAAGAATCTTGCATAAATTATAAATACTAAATAGCAAATAATACACTCCTGGAAATGGAAAAAAGAACACATTGACACCGGTGTGTCAGACCCACCATACTTGCTCCGGACACTGCGAGAGGGCTGTACAAGCAATGATCACACGCACGGCACAGCGGACACACCAGGAACCGCAGGGTTGGCCGTCGAATGGCGCTAGCTGCGCAGCATTTGTGCACCGCCGCCGTCAGTGTCAGCCAGTTTGCCGTGGCATACGGAGCTCCATCGCAGTCTTTATCACTGGTAGCATGCCGCGACAGCGTGGACGTGAACCATATGTGCAGTTGGCGGACTTTGAGCGAGGGCGTATAGTGGGCATGCGGGAGGCCAGGTGGACGTACCGCCGAATTGCTCAACACGTGGGGCGTGAGGTCTCCACAGTACATCGATGTTGTCGCCAGTGGTCGGCGGAAGGTGCACGTGCCCGTCGACCTGGGACCGGACCGCAGCGACGCACGGATGCACGCCAAGACCGTAGGATCCTACGCAGTGCCGTAGGGGACCGCACCGCCACTTCCCAGCAAATTAGGGACACTGTTGCTCCTGGGGTATCGGCGAGGACCATTCGCAACCGTCTCCATGAAGCTGGGCTACCGTCCCGCACACCGTTAGGCCGTCTTCCGCTCACACCCCAACATCGTGCAGCCCGCTTCCAGTGGTGTCGCGACAGGCATGAATGGAGGGACGAATGGAGATGTGTCGTCTTCAGCGATGAGAGTTGCTTCTGCCTTGGTGCCAAAGATGGTCGTATGCGTGTTTGGCGCCGTGCAGGTGAGCGCCACAATCAGGACTGCATACGACCGAGGCACACAGGGCCAGCACCCGGCATCATGGTGTGGGGAGCGATCTCCTACACTGGCCGTACACCACTGGTGATCGTCGAGGGGACACTGAATAGTGCACGGTACATCCAAACCGTCATCGAACCCATCGTTCTACCATTCCTAGACTGGCAAGGGAACTTGCTGTTCCAACAGGACAATGCACGTCCGCATGTATCCCGTGCCACCCAACGTGCTCTAGAAGGTGTAAGTCAACTACCCTGGCCAGCAAGATCTCCGAATCTGTCCCCCATTGAGCATGTTTGGGACTGGATGAAGCGTCGTCTCACGCGGTCTGCATGTCCAGCACGAACGCTGGTCCAACTGAGGCGCCAGGTGGAAATGGCATGGCAAGCCGTTCCACAGGACTACATCCAGCATCTCTACGATCGTCTCCATGGGAGAATAGCAGCCTGCATTGCTGCGAAAGGTGGATATACACTGTACTAGTGCCGACATTGTGCATGCTCTGTTGCCTGTGTCTATGTGCCTGTGGTTCTGTCAGTGTGATCATGTGATGTATCTGACCCCAGGAATGTGTCAATAAAGTTTCCCCTTCCTGGGACAATGAATTCACGGTGTTCTTATTTCAATTTCCAGGAGTGTATCTGGTAGTCAATTTCAACTGGTAACCTACAGCACCCCAGGCAGTGACACTAACCACTGCAGTATGGTGCACGTACCACAGAGAGCAGCACTATTGTCATTTGTATACTTCATTTGTGCATCCTGCAAAGGTACCACAAGTACTGCTCCCTCCTGTGGATACTGTCTCAGCTCCAAAAAATACATGAGTTAATACTGTTTGCTGATTTGACTGTGAGTGGTGACTCTTGAGGCTCTGTACAAGGGAGGCAGATAAAGCTCAGGGTACTACAACCATACCCCTTACCAAAATATTTGAGGTGATGTCTTCCCCTTAAACTGACCCTTGTGATTTGTCCTTTGTCAAGGAGAAACATGCACAAAAGGGTAAGTGCTCCATTAGTAGTCGGTAATTTGAACAGAGAATGCGTAATGGTATCCCTTGAGAAAACAGATGGGAGGGATCATGTTGTGCTATCAATATGTATGTCTGGAGGCCTCATTCAATGTGCTAGACTGACCGTTCTGTCAGTCATTGAGAGGTGTAACCAGCAACAGATTGTGGTACATACCACAGCAAATGATGCCTGTCATCTGGGCTCAGAGGTAGTAGTTGGAGTATTCCAGCAACTGACAGAGAAGGTTGAGAAAACTGGCTTTGTTCACAATCTGCAGCATTATCCGCAGAGATAATTTCAAGTCCTGGATCTGAGTAAAATAGAAGGCTATTCAGAGACTGTGACAGGCTAGAGCAGTTAGCTCTGCAGAGCATTCTTAATAAAATGCCAGTTCAATGTGCTCCAAAAAATGGCAGTAGAGCTCACATATTGCAAGTTACAGAAAGCTAGCTAAAACACAGAATCAGCAGCATTGACATTTTTAAATAGATCAAAATATGTGTTGAAAGCATAAGATAATGGAAAAGGAGGTGACATGTTTGCCACAAAAAATAAGAAATATAAACTTGGTGATATGAAACTGACTCTGTGTGTGGGACTGTTCAGCCAAGTACCAATATCAGGGGCATAAACTTATAACTGGGTTTTCATGCTGACCCCAGACTCAGTTCAAGATGTAACAGAAATCTTTAGCAAAACCCTCAGCTCATTAATACATCAAGGAGAGTTCAATCAACCAAAAATGGATTTTGTATGATTTCAGTTTTGTGAGTGCTTGGTGTGGTAAAACATCATGCAAAACAATACTAAATTATTTCTCCAAAAACTACTTAGAACCGAGGATTTGGAAGCCCATAGTTAACAGAGAAATATTAGATCTTAAAGGTAACAAATAGACCTGGACTGTTTGAGGATATCCTCATTGATACAGATATCATTAACCATTAGGTAGTTGTAACATCAGTCATTATTAAACTGTAATTTGTAACCAAAGTTTGTAGAAAGATTTACATGTCTAGTAAAGTGAATTGCTACAGAAGAATGCTGAAGATTAGATGGTTAGATAACACAACTAATGAGGAGGTATTGGAATAGAATTGGGGAGAAGAGGAGTTTGTGGCACAACTTGACTAGAAGAAGGGATCGGTTGGTAGGACATGTTCTGAGGCGTCAAGGGATCACCAATTTAGTACTGGAGGGCAGCATGGAGGGTAAAAATCGTAGAGGGAGACCAGGAGATGAATACACTAAGCAGATTCAGAAGGATGTAGGCTGCAGTAGGTACTGGGATGAAGAATCTTGCACAGGATAGAGTAGCATGGAGATCTGCATTAAACCAGTCTCAGGACTGAAGACCACAACAACAACAACAGTAAAGTGAATAGAGAGGTTGTAGTATCATATCTTAACCCTATATAGGACAATGCTCCCTTTTTAATAGAGAGTGTTGAAATGTAATTTGTTAAGTTGCTTATCATACCCAGATATGTAAAACAATATTATGAAAAGGATACTTCCTACTCACCATATAGCAGAGATGCTGAGTCGCAGATAGGCACAACAAAAAGACTGTCAGAAATTTGACCAACAAGGCCTTTATCAAAAACAGACTGCACACACACACACACACACACACACACACACACACACACACACACACACACACACAAACGCAACTCACACATATGACCACAGTCTCTCATAGCTGAAGCCAGACTGTGAGCAGCAGTGCATTATGGGAAAGACAACCGAGTGGTGGATGTAAGGGGGGAGGCTGGGAAGGGGGGAGGGGGACAGCAGGGTATAGGTGGGGGATGGTAAAGTGCTGATTGTGGAAGTGTGCAGGGATGAGGTGAAGAGAGGGTTGGGTAGATAGGTGGAGTCAGGGGAGGGGGGATAGCAGAAAAGAAGAGAAGTAAAACGACTGGGTGCATAGGTAGAATATATGGCTGTTTGGTGTTGGAAAGGGAGGAGGGATGGTGTTGTTGGGGTAAGGAAAATGTCTAATGAAGGTTGGACAGACAGCTTGTTGATTGTCATACCCATGGAAAATCAGCGCATTGGTTGCAGCTTAGCTTGTAGATCAAATGACCGGTTTCACAGGTAGCCCTACCTTTGATAGAATAGGTGATATTCATGACCGGACTGGAGCGGGTGGTAGTGGGAGGATGTAAGGGACAGGTCTTGCATCTAGGCCTATTACATAGATACAAGCCATGAAGCAAGGAGTGGGAGCAGGGGTTGTGTAGGGATGGATGAGAATATTGTCTAGGTTTGGTGGATGGTGAAATACCACTTTGGGGGAGGGGGAGGGGCAGAGCGGTGAGAAGGATAGTGGGTAGGACATTTCTCATTTCAGGGTATAATGAGAGGTAGTTCAAACCCTGGCAGAAAATGTAATTCAGTTGCTCCAGTCCTGGGAGGTACTGAGTCATGAGGGGAATGCTCCTCTATGGCCAGACAATGGGTCTTTGGGAGGTGGCAGTTGACAGGAAAGATATGACTAGGGAGATCTGTTTTTATATAAGGTTGGGAGGATAATTACAGTCTGTGAAACCCTCATTGAGACCCTTGGTATATTTGGAGAGGGACTGCTCATCACTGCAGATGTGACAGCCATAGGTAGGTAGGCTGTATGGAAGGGACTTCTTGACTTCTTGATATGGAATGGCTGGCAGCTGTTGACCTGAAGGTATTGCTGGTGGTTGGTAGGTTTGTTTGATATGGACACTGGTACTGTTATACCACCTTTGAGGCCAACAATGAGGAAGGTGGCTTGTTGGGTTGAGGTGATGCAAATGGGGGAGAAGATGTTGTTCTGGAGCAATGAGGATAGGGTGCCCTCACCCTTGATCCAGATCACAAAGGTGTCATCAGTGAATCTGAACCAGGTGAGGGTTTCAGAGTTCTGGGCATATAGGAAGGATTCCTCTAGATGGTCCATGAATAGGTTTACATAGAATGATGCCATGCAGGTGCCCATAGATGTACCAAGCATTTGTTGTAGGTAATGCCTTCAAAGGAGAAGTAATTTTGGGAGAGAATATGGTTGGTCATGGTGACTAGGAAGGAGGTTGTTTGTTTGTAATTCATCGGGTGTTGGGAAAGGTCATGTTCAATAGCATTAAGGCTGTGGGCATTAGGCATGTTAGTGTAAAGGGGTGTGGTATCAGTTATGATGAGCAGTGCGCCGTGTGGTAAAAGAACAGGAACTGTGGACAGTCGGTCGAGGAAATGGTTGTTATCTTTTATATAGTAGGGTAGATTGCAGGTAGCAGGCTGAAGGTGTTGGTCTACGAGAGCAGAGATTCTCTCGTTGGGGACAAAGGAACTGGTCACAATGGGGCATCCTGGGTGGTTGGGTTGATGGACTTTAGGAAGCATGTAGAAGATAGGAGTGTGGGGAATAGTAGGGGTGAGGAGAGAGATGGACTCTGGGGAGAGGTTATGAGATGGGCCTAAGGTTTTGAGGAGATTCTGTAATGGGGACATTGTGGCAGGCTTTGTACGTGGATGAATCTGACAGCTAGTGGAGTCCTACTGCCAGGTAATCTTTGTGGTTCAAAACAACAATGGTAGAGAGTTTGTCAGCAGGTATAATTATAAGGTCAGGATCAGTTTTTAGTTGTGGATTGCAGTTCTTTCTGTGGATGTAACCTTAGTTTGCATCTTCAGGATTTGTAGAATGATGGTGGGGCAAAGTTCTAGGTTAAGAAATTCTGGAAACTTACCTGGGGGTGATTTGGGGGCAATGGGGGTGGATCATGGATGGATGGAGGAGTGAATTGAGTCAGGCAGTCTTGAACATTGGTCTTTGGTTGAGTCTAATTGGTAGTATTGGTGGTGAAATTTATTTCCACTGTAGGGACAAGGAAAAAAGAGAGAAAATCTTTAACAAGTCCTCCATGGTTGAATTTTGGAGTGGGGCAAAAAGTGTGGCCTTTGGAAAGGCCTAATATTTCTGTGGGACTAAGTCTTTTGGAGGTAAGATTCATGATTTTTTTTTTTTTTTGGCTGTTTAGGTTTTGGTTTCTTTGTGGTGGTGGGAACATTTCAACTAACTCTAATGGTGCTCTGAAATGAGAAATATCCTGCCCTCTATCCTTCCCATCACATCACTGGTAAGACAGAGATTTAGAAACCAGGTTTTAAACTGTAAGACATATCCAGGGGCAGGTCTGCACTCTGACCACAATCTATTGGTTATGAAGAGTAGTTTGAAACTGAAGAAACTGCAAAAAGGTGGGAATTTAAGGAGATGGGACATGGATAAACTGAAAGAACCAGAAGTTGTAGAGAGTTTTAGAGAGATCATTAGTGAATGATTGACAAGAATGGGGGAAAGAAATACAGTAGAAGGAGAGTAGGTAGCTTTGAGAGATGAATTAGTGAAGGCAGCAGAGGATCAAGTAGGTAAAAAGACAAGGGCAAGTAGAAGTCTGAGGGTAACAGAAGAGATGTTGAATTTAATTGATAAAAGGAGAAAATATAAAACTGCAATAAATGAAGCAGGCAAAAAGGAATATAAGCATCTCAAAAATGATATTGACAGGAAGTGCAAAATGGCAGGGATGGCTAGAGGACAAATGTAAGGATGTAGAGGCATATGTCACTAGGGGTAAAATAGACACAGCCTACAGGAAAATTAAAGAGACCTTTGGAGAAAAGAGAACCACTTGCATGAATATTAAGAGATCAGATGGAAAACCAGTTCTAAGCAAAGAAAGAAAGCAGAAATGTGGAAGGAGTATATGTAAGGTCTATACAAGGGTGATGTACATGAGGGGAGGGGGGGAGGGGGGGGAGGGGGGGGGGGGGAATCTTATGGAAATGGAAGATGACGTAGATGAAGATGAAATGGGAGATATGATGCTGAGTGAAGAATTTGACAGGATACTGAAAACCTAAGTGGAAACAAGGCCCTGGGAGTAGACAACATTCCATTAGAACTGCTGATAGCCTTGGGAGAGCCAGGCATGACAAAACTCTACCATCTTGTGAGCAAGATGTATGAGACAGGCAAAATACCTCAGACTTCAAGGAGATTATAATAATTCCAATCTCAAAGAAAGCAGGTGTTGACAGGTGTGAGAATTACCAAACTATCAGTGTAATCAGTCATGGCTGCAAAATACTGGCACAAATTCTTTACAGACAAATGGAAAAACTGGTAGAAGGCGACCTCAGGGAAGATCAGTTTGGATTCTGTAGAAATGTTGGAACATGTGAGGCAATACTGACCCTAAGACTTATCTTATAAGATAGATTAAGGAAAGGTAAACACACTTCTCTAGTATTTGTAGACTTAGAGAAGGCTTTTGACAATGTTGACTGAAATATTCTCTTCCAAATTCTGAAGGTGGCGGGGGTCCAATACAGGGAGTGAAAGGCTATTTACAATTTGTACAGAAACCAGACGATAGTTATAAGAGTTGAGGGGCATCAAAGGGAAGCAGTGGTTGGGAAGGGAGTGAGAGAGCGTTGTAGCCTATCCCCGATGTTATTCAATATGTATATTGAGCAAACAGTAAAGGAAACAAAAGAAAAATTTGGAGCAGGAATTAAAATCCATGGTGAATAAATAAAAACCTTGAGGTTTACCGATGACATTGTAATTCTGTCAGAGAGAGTGAAGGATCTGGAAGAGCAGTTGAACAGAATGGACAGTGTCTTGAAAGGAGGATATAAGATGAACATAAACAAAAGGAAAATGAGGATAATGGAATGCAGTCAAATTAAATCAGGTGATGCTCAGGGAATTAGATTAGGAAATGAGACACTTAAAGTAGTAGATGACTTTTTCTATTTGGGGAGCAAAATAACTGATGATGGTCGAAGTAGAGAGGATGTAAAATGTACACTGGCTATGGCAAGAAAAGGATTTCTGAAGAAGAGAAATTTGTTAACATCGAGTATAGATTTAAGTGTCAGGAAATCTTTTCTGAAAGTATTTGTATGGAGTGTAGCCATGTATGGAAGTGAAACATGGACAATGAATAGTTTAGACAAGAAGAGAATAGAAGCTTTTGAAATGTGGTGCTACAGAAGAATGCTGAAGATTAGATGGGTAGATCAAGTACCTAATGAGAAGGTACTGAATAGAATTGGGGAGAATAGGAATTTGTGGTACAACTTGACAAGAAGAAGGGATCTGTTGGTAGGATTCTGAGGCATCAAGGAATCCCAGTTTAGTATTGGAGGTCAGTGTGGAAGGTAAAAATCGTAGATGGAGACCGAGAGATGGATACCCTAAGCAGATTCAGAAGGATGTAGGTTGCGGTAGTTACTTGATGATAAAGAGGCTTGCACAGAATAAAGTAGCAGGAAGTGCTGCATGAAACCAGTGTCTGGACTGAAGACAACAACAACAACAACATCCGTCTTCTGAAACTCAGTCTGCTGTTTGCACACGCAGTATCTTGTGGGTAGAGGTGATCCACACACAATGATGAGTAGGTACTGAACCACACCAAGTGACTACAGCATGGGATGATAGCTACCATGCTGGACTGGTTACAATAAACTCTACAACTTTGTTGATAAAGTTGACTTTACTCTGATGCACTGCTAAAATGTGTGAACCTGTTTGTGTCAACAGTTCATTGCCATCTGCTATGGATTAGACTGATAACATACAAGGCACTGAATCATCTTCCAGAATTCGGAAACTGCAAAAATGTCAGACAGAAATACCAAAATGAGAAGTCAGATACAGTATTTTCAGAAGTGCTAACCAGTGCTGCAGTGATGGCCATGTGTGTTGAGCTCTGCTATGGTGACTGCAGTCTGACAACTACTGTTGTTCAGAAACAGAGCAGATATGTGTAGAGTTTGATAATTTGGGGCACATTGGAGTCTTATGTATTGAGATATTTTTGAGCCTGGTGTATTGCTCTTCTTCAAGATAATTCTACACATTATTCTTTAGCAAGACAATTCCCAGCTAAACATTGTGAATAATGTGCAAGTCTTGTTCATAGAATGATGGTTAACATTGTTTTCCTGGCTTCATCTAACATATTTAACACTTTGTGCAATTCTTGATTTGTTTTGTTCTGATGTTCAAACTCATGGGACTCGATTAGTCCTGTAATGAGTTATCTGATATTGTTAAGTCAAGGCTTCATAGTGGCCATTTTAACAGGGACAGAGAAGTTTCTCTAGAAGACTTAGACATGATCTAGAATTGTCTAAATGCTGGTGGTGCAGATTGTCACATATACAGTGTAATGTAACAGATCGAAATTGATGTTAGTAGAACACGGTACATCAGTTTTGTATATCACTTGATCCCTCAGTTCTGTTCAGTTTCATTTCATATAAACAGGTAAATGGTTATATTTCTGCATTTCAATGTGCACTAATTAATCTCAATGATATTTACAGATATGTACAGTGCGGTCAGAAACAGTCTGAAAGCTTGTAAGCATGTTGTGGGGGAGATTATGCTGCAAAATAATTGTTGGCAAAAAAACTCGATATGTAACACCATTTCTGAGTCATTCAACATCAAAGTAAGCTAATCAGATCATCACACTCACAGATTTAAACAGCCTGCCAGAGACAAAGTGGCCAAAAATGTTCTTTGTTTGGTTTCCTCAAACCGAACAAGAGAGCAAAACAAAAATCAAACAGTTGACATTAACAGGGATGGAACATCACCTAATGGTCTAGGAGTCTTGTGCGCTACCATCTATGCTATGAGAACAAATGGTATTACTGGTATTAGCTTCTATAGCAGACATATGTCTGCTAGTTATTGGATAACCTTATGAAGTTGTACTGACACATTCAATTGTTGCCAGAAGTGTTTGTTTAGCTGTGAATGTACACAGAAATGGGTGCAAAGGGACAATGACAGATGAAGGTGTGAGACACAGTTCCACAGCAGTGAATGTAGTGGTGCCATGGCACATCATTGATATTCCTTCAATGAATACACTAATATGCATTTAACGTATTTAACTGTGGGTTGAAATGCAATGGAGGCCCACACAGTTTACAGTGAAAGATTTGTGAATCGCATTATTCCATATGCAAATATGTTTACAGTGGTTGATAAATGATTTAGGGAGATTGGAAGTTTTCATGTGAACAAAATTAAGACTGGACTCCATACTCCATGCAGACTGTTCAGTTTTAAGAAGACCTTGATATGGTTGTTACAGATCCTACTACCAGCTTGAGGGCCATTGGTAATTCATGGGCAGTAAGTAAAGTTAATGTAATATTCTTAAATATGCTTGAAAATAAACATGGTAAAATATATCCATTTGTTTTTAACTTCGGGTTTCACATACTGTTGTATTGGATGTCCTTCATGACAAAAACCTATCTCTGTACCACGTATAGAAAGTGGAAGATTTGGTGGAAGAGGACTATCCTTTTTGGAATCAGTATTTCCTGTAGTAACTTACGTCAGTGAATCAGAATTCTAAATTTCAAAAGGAGAGTGTTGTGGGCAGACGAGGCATGTTTCACCAGAGAAGGGTCATTCAGCTCTCAAAATAGCAACTTTAGGAATAAAGTAAATATGCATGGCATGAAGTAAAGTGTATGGCATGTATGTGGAGTCATTTTTGCATAAGTTTGGCATGAATATTTGGCAGGTATCACAGGTGACTGTTGGCTCTTGTTCTACTTCCCAACCATTTAAATGGACAGACTTATTTAACCTTCCTCTTAAAAGTCCTTTCATTGTATTTAGAAGATGTTCCTGCGGTGATCCATCAGAAAACATGGCACAAACATGACGGCACACCACCACAGTAAGCTGTTGAGGTACAGGAGCATTTAGATGCATTGTATCTGGTAGAGGTAGATGCTAAGATGGGCTGGTTCGCTGGTCAGCTCATTTGCCATATCTTACCCCTTTAGATTTTTATCTGTGGAAGCATGTGAAGAAAATTGTCTATGTGATTCCAGTAGACACCATTGAAGAGCTTCTTGTGAGGGTTATTTTAGCTTTTCATTAAATCAGGGGAACTTTGATTTTGGAAAACTTGTGGACCCCATGACACAGCATTGCAATGCGTGCATTCAGGTTGGAGTTGGACACTTTGAGCACATACTATACATAATTATTGTTACTTTTCATTCTTGATTATTTTGTTGTTACATGAAAGAATTGAGAAAACAACATACCTGTTGCCTCATCATTATCATTATTTTTCCCTGTTTTTGTACATTTGTGGCTGTTGACTAAAAAAATCACGGGTCCCCAGGGCTGAGATCCCCATTTTGAAACTATCGAAATTTTGCCTAGTTCTCCAGTGTTTTAAACATTTATTACTGCATGGATTGGTGGTGAGGCATAGTGGTAAAGAGATATTGTACACATGCTGAAATTATGGGTTTGACCCTCATCAGGTGCTTTGAATTTTTTTTTTTTTCTTTTTTTTTTTTTTTTTTTTTTTTTTTTTTTTTTTTTTTTTTTTTTTTTTTTTTTTTTTTTTTTTTTTTTAAATCTGTACCAAAACTTCTTTGATCACAATGTTTATTCAATTATTGGCTTAAAAGTAATTTTTTATTACTATTCCTTTGTCACATTGTTGTAGTCATCATATAAGCCTTCTCATCTGCTCTCATTGTGACTTCCTATCATTCTTTTTTCATGTGTGACTTTTGTTCATATGGTTTTGAATATTTTTATGTATTAAAGTCAATTTCATTTTCTCCATTTTAATATCATATGTTTCTGTCCATGTTACTGTATTCATTATTTCTGTTCCTCATTGTGGTTGAATTTCAGTTTTATTTATAATCCTGCCTTTTGTTCACATCTTCATCTCCATTATTTTCTTGTGTAATACAATAAGAAAATATGTTTTACATGTTTGTTTGACAATTGCCATTGGCAACATCCACATCTTGTAATGAAGAATACTTCTGACACCATTGCTCTGTCAGTATAAATAAATTACTTACTATCTTAGTTAATTGGCAGAGTGCCAATTTCGAATGTTTCAATATTATTGCAACAATATTATGAAAAGGAAAGTTGCTGCTCACCATATGGTGAGATGGTGAGTCACAGATAGGTGCATCAAAAAGACTGCCAAACAAAGTCAGAGTCTGTGGTCATGAGTGTGTGAGTTGCATTTACGTGAGTCTGTGTAGGTGTATGGTCTGTTCTGATGATGTCCTCCTTATCTGAAAGCTTTGTTTGACAATCTTTTTGTTGTAAATGATTAATGGAAAATCTCATATAAGATGTGAAACAAATACTAACAACGAGATAGAGGGGCTGGCCAGTACTTACCTCAGCTCAGTACAACCGATAGATACACATAAAACAGAACTGAAAATTTACATTCCTAGCTTTCGGAACTTTGTTCCTTCATCAGGGAGGAGAGAGGGGAAAAAAGGGAAGAAGGGAAAGTGGATTCAGTTACTCACAACCCAGGTTATGAAGCAACAGGGAAAGGTAAACAGGGAGGGTAGCAAGGATGGAGGCATGGTTGTCAGAGGGAAGCCAAAGATATTCTACTGTAAGTACTGTGCCAGCTTCAAACCAAAGAGGATGCATACAGAAGTAAAAACGTATATAGTATAAAGATAAACACAACTATGTAGGATGAAAAGATGCGTGAATGGCTAAAGAGGAAAGGGAAAGAGGTGAAGACTGAAGAGTGAATGGGAGTGAGGTTGTTTAACGTAGGTTCAGTCCAGGGGGATGGCGGGATGAAAGGATGTGTTGGAGTGCAAGTTCCCATCTCTGCAGTTCAGAGGGACTGGTGTTGGGTGGGAGAAGCCAAATGGCACATACGGTGTAGCAGGTTCCTAGGTCCCTAGAATTATGCTGGAGGGCATGCTCCGCTACTGGGTATTGGGCATCTCCTAGGCGGACAGTTCATCTGTGTCCGTTCATGCGCTCAGCCAGTTTGGTTGTTGTCATGCCGATGTAAAAGGCTGTGCAGTGCAGGCATGTCAGTTGATAAATGACATGTGTAGTTTCACACGTAGCCCTGCCTTGAATTGTGTATGTTTTACCAGTAGCGGGGCTGGAGTAGGTGGTTGTGGGGGGATGCATGGGGCAGGTTTTGCAGCGGGGTCGGTTACAGGGGTAGGAACCGCTGGGTAGAGAAGGTAGTCTGGGAATATTGTAGGGTTTAACAAGGATGTTACGGAGGTTAGGGGGGCGACGAAAGGCAACTCTGGGTGGTGTGGGGAGAATTTTGTCAAGGGATGATCTCATTTCAGGGGTTGACTTGAGAAAGTCATATCCCTGGTGGAGTAATTTGTTGATGTTTTCGAGGCCAGGATAATATTGGGTGACAAGGGGGATGCTTCTGTGTGGTCTGGGGGTAGGAACATTGTTGTTGGACGGGGAGGAATGTATTGCTCGGGAAATCTGTTTGTGGACAAGGTCTGCAGGATAGTTGCGGGAGAGGAAAGCATTGGTCAGGTTATTGTTGAGGGATTTGTCCCTCAACAACTACACCAATAACCTTGCTTCATAACCTGGATTGTGAGTAACTGAATCCACTTTCCCTTCTTCCCTTTTTTCCCCTCTCTCCTCCCTGATGAAGGAACAAAGTTCCGAAAGCTAGGAATGTAAATTTTCAGTTCTGTTTTATGTGTATCTATCGGTTGTACTGAGCTGAGGTAAGTACTGGCCAGCCCCTCTATCTCTTTGTTAATCTTTTTGTTGTGCCTATCTGTGACTCAGCATCTCTGCTATATGGTGAGTAGCAACTTCCCTTTTCATAATATTGTCATTATTCCATCCTGGATTTTCCGTTGTTCAGTATTGTAAACAAATAAAAATAATCGAAATCACTTGCTCAAAGATTCTACAATGATAGGACGTTATGAATGTCCCTTAACCACTACACTACCTCACAAATTGGAGCAGTACTATTATTTTTAAGATGCTGGATATGACACAAATTTTTACTTCAGTTACTCCCAAATGAGGACCCACCGGGGTGAATGCCTGGGTGTTCGATCCTTGCTAACCTCCAATGATTTTTATTTGTTCGGTTCCAACTAACCAAATGGAGAACACATTTGGCCATTGCCACCTCTAGAAAGCTGCTTGAATTTCTGCATGCACTGACAATATTGGGTAATTTCAGTGCTAAATAGCATGGAAATGGCACAGCGTATTGAATTTTATTCTAACAGTTATCTTTCAGCACATTTTCCCCTGCAATACTCTTACAAGATTTCAGACTGTTTCTGACCACCCTGTATAGAAATTGCGCTGACTAAACCCATGACCAGTCTGCATAGAGCACTGTGTATAGTTGTTTGCAATGCAGAAAAATGTCATAGCTATCATCTTTGTCACAGACTGAAATGAAGTAATTTATGTAAAATAATAAAATTTGCTGTAAGAAACTACTATACTTGGTGGAAAGTGAAATTATAGTTTAACTTTGGTTAAAATTAATATTTATAAAATTTATTGTCAAAAACACTTACAATATAAATTTTGATTTGAAGGATTGTGAATCTATTAGATTATTCAATTAAAATTGTAATTATGTTTTGTCACGTACAACATGGTGCATTTGGTTGATTTTGTAATTAGTTTGTGACTCGATTAAGATGTTACTGTCGATAATACATTTACTAATGGGTTTGCATTGCTGAGAACATTTTTATATTCCAGCAGTTGCACCTGCCAAATCGGCTCAGTGCACCCACAAAAAGAGTATATGGAAGATCTGTACAAGTATTCTCAGCGTGAGCCAGGTCTATATGGAAGTTTCATTCAATAAGTGTGAAAATGAGTTTTAATGTGCTGTTCAAGCCTTATTTGAAGATTGTTTCACTTCATAATGCAAATTAGGTTCTATCACACACCAAATAGGAAGAGCTAAGTACTTTTCTCTTAGTAATGAGGAGATGATGCCATCACTGTTATTAGACACCTCAACACATGGAGTTGTAGGTTGTGGGGAGGGGGGGGGGGGGGGTGTAGTAATTACAACAATAAATAATCACTCTCACTCCTGTCACTTACTATGAATACTTTTATTTTCACAGTGAATACACAATGCATGTAGTATAGAGCACATACTACAGAGAACTAATATGGCAAAGACACAGTTGTTCTTGCTATGATAGGGCAGCAATATTATTGGGGGTAGAGCCAGTGGTTCTACATCCCCACAGAGCTAATCACTTTTGTTCTCTATGTGTCACTCTTGTTCTAAAAAATTTAAACTTGCAAATAAGCCTCATATTTTACCTGAAGCAGATGCAATTCATTAATTTGGAGTGATTGGACTTTATGGAATTATTGTTATGACAACATAATTAGAATGCAGCTGTTATAAATGGTGTTTGGAGCTAGGATCATAAATAAACTAATATTCTAAGATAAGTTGTAGGGTCAGTATTGCCTCATGTGTTCCAACATTTCTGCGGAATCCAAACTGATCTCCACCGAGGTCGGCTTCTATCAGTTTTTCCATTCGTCTGTAAAGAATTCGCGTTAGTATTTTGCAGCTGTGACTTATTAAACTGATAGTTCGGTAATTTTCACATCTGTCAACACCTGCTTTCTTTGGGATTGGAATTATTAAATTCTTCTTGAAGTCTGAGGGTATTTCGCCTGTCTCATACATCTTGCTCATCAGATGGTAGAGTTTTGTGAGGACTGGCTCTCCCAAGGCCGTCGGTAGTCCCAATGGAATGTATACTCCCGGGGCCTTGTTTCAACTTAGGTCTTTCGGTGCTCTGTCAAACTCTTCACGCAGTACCGTATCTCCCATTTCATCTTCATCTACATCCTCTTCCATTTCCATAATATTGTCCTCAAGTACATCGCCCTTGTATGGACCCTCTATATACTCCTTAATGAAAGCATGATAAATGAAGGTGATATAGGTAGTGGAATTCCACCTCTGACACTTAAATGTGCTGAAACATGTCTGGGTGAAACAAAACAGAAAAATGGTGTCTTTCATAATGTGGAATTTCTCTTCCCATTTCAAGCAAGCATGGACATAACAAGAAGAACTGCAACACCACAAGATGAAGGTGATATAGTTGCCAATATCTTCAACAACCATTTTTTGACTGCTGTGGATCAAACTGGTTGTAAATGACCTATGCTTGAAGCCATGAACCTTCTTCAAAAAGCAGTACAGAACAAAAATGGTTAGATGCATGTACCATACATTTCAGCCAATGAGATTGAGAAGGTAATAAGGCAAACGAAAACTAAAAGTTCCACTGGAGTGGATAATATATCTATGAAAGTTCTGAATCGCTGCTGCAGATTTATTCTTGAAGTTCTCTGTCACATATTTAATGCAAATATTACCTATCAAAAACAGTCTTGATCACAATTATTTATTCTGGTGACCAGTTTTGACCACAGCTGTGGTCATCTTCAGACCAATGAGTAAGAACATCCTTCTGGTAGTAGTGATTTACCACCAGAAGGAGGTTCTTACTCAATGGTCTGAAGATATTTACAGTTGTGGTTGAAACTGGTCACCAGAATAAATAATTTGTGATCAAGACTGTTTTTGATAGTAAATATTTTTAATAAATATTGACCACTGTATAATCCCACAATGTATTCAAAAGTAGCATATTTAATGAGTTTATAAATCAAGATGTTGTCCCCAATAGATTCAAATATTCAATTGCTAAGCCACTGTTGGAAAATGTGATAAAACTGAGGTTTCCACCTACCAGCCAATTTAATTGCTAACAAGTCTCTCTAAAATCTTAGAGAAACTTATGTTCAAGAGAATCATGGATCATCTGAATAAACATAATATCAGTAAAAAAATCAATTTAGATTCTAAAAGAGTATTTCAACTGAACACATCATTTTCTCATTTGTTAACCAACTCCTTGAGTTCATAAACAATAAAATGTCACCAGTTGGAAATTTTTGTGATCTGCCTAAAGCTTTTAACTGAGTAGATCACAAAATTGTACTTACATAGGCTGAGCAATATGGCTTATATGGAAAAGTTGGGATGTAGCTCGAATCATATCTAGATGACAGAAGGCAGAAGGTAGTGTTGAATAATTGCACCTGCCTGCGCTGATTGGGGCACAGTGAAATGTGAAGTAATACAGGGTTCAGTGCTTGGTCTCTTACTTTTCCTAATCTTTAACAATGATCTGCCATGGGGTACCTATTTGCAGATGACACAACCATTATGACAGAGGAAGACCACTATATTCAAATAAGCTCCTGACTGGTTCACTTCTAATGGTCTGTCCCTCAATGTAAACAGACTCAACTTATTCAGCTTCAAACAGCAAACATAAAACTGGAAAATATTGAAATAAAATGTGGTGACAAAGAAATATTGAGTGTTGAGTCTTCTACATTCCTGGGATTACACATTAACAACACTCTGAACTGGACAGTTCACATAATCGACCTAAGTAAATGACTGAATTTGGCAGCATTTGCCATTCACTCAATTTCATCTATTTGTGATTGGGAAACAATCAAAGCTGCATACTTAGGATACTTCCATTCACTTATGACATATGACATCATGTTCTGGGAATAGCAGCCATGAGCAATAAAGTCCTTATTGCACAGAAGAAGAATCATCAG
Source organism: Schistocerca americana (assembly GCF_021461395.2). Lineage (NCBI taxonomy): Eukaryota > Metazoa > Arthropoda > Insecta > Orthoptera > Acrididae > Schistocerca > Schistocerca americana. The sequence continues at coordinate 349,919,421 of NC_060121.1, read as the reverse complement.
AATTATGGGTAGAGTGCACCCAAGAAGCTCTTGCAGAAACTTATTATGTAACTGGGGATCAGTACATTTTTCCACTAATGTACTTTGTGAAAATCATGCAATGTGCAGGATGCAGTGAATATCACAGTAGTCATGGGGGACTGGAATTCAATTAGTAGGAAAAGGAAGAGAAGGAAAAGTAGGTGGTGAATATGGACTGCGGGTAAGGAATGAAAGAGGAAGCCACCTGGTGGAAATTTGCCCAAAGCGTACCTTAAACATAGCTAACACTCAGTTTAAGAATCATGAAAGAAGGTTGTATACATGGAAGAAGCTGGAGACACTTGAAGGTTACAGATAGATTAAATAATGGTAAGACAGAAATTTAGGAACCAGGTATTAAATTGTAAGACATGTCCAGTGGCAGATATGGACTCTGACCTCAATTTATTGGTTATAAACTATAGATTGAAACTGTAGTAACTGCAAAAAGGTAGGAAACCAAGGAGATGGGACCTGGATAAAATAAAAGAACCAGAGGTTGTAGAGAGTTTCAGAAGGAGCATCAGGAAACAATTGATAAGAACAGGGGAAACGAATACAGCAGCAGAAGAATGGGTAGCTTTGAGAGATGAAATAGTGAAGGCAGCTGAGGATCAAGTAGGTAAAAAGATGAGGCCTAGTAGAAATCCTTGGGTAACAGAAGAGATACTGAATTTAATTGATGAAAGGAGAAAATATAAAAAATCAATAAATGAAACAGGTGAAAAGAAATACAAACGTCTCAAAAACGAGATCAACAGGAATTGCTAAATCGTTAAGCAAGAGTGGATAGAGGACAAATGTAAGCATGTAGATGCATATATCATTAGTGGTAAGATAGCTGCTGCCTACAGGAAAATTAAAGAGACCTGTGGAGAAAAGATAACCACCTGTATGAATATTAAGAACTCAGATGGAAAATCAGTGCTAAGCAAAGAAGGGAAAGGAAAAAGGTGGAAGGAGTATATAGAGGTTCTATACAAGGGCAATGTACTTGAGGACAATATTATGGAAATGGAAGAGGATGTAGATGAAGATGAGATGGGAAATATGATATTGCATGATGAATTTGACGAACACCAAAACACATAAGTCAAAACAAGGCTCTGAGAGTAGACAACATTCCGTTGGAAGAGCCAGCCATGACTAAACTCTTCCATCTGGTGAGCAAGATGTATGAGAGAGGCGAAATACCCTCAAATTTAAGGAATAATATAATAATTCGAATTCCAAGGAAAGCGGGTGCTGACAGGTGCGAAAATATTTAATTGTTTAAACTGAACAAAGCTCCAGGGCCCAATGGAATCCCTATCAGGTTATATACTGAATTTGTGGCCGAGTTAGCCCCTCTTATAACTACAATCTAATGTAGATACCTCAAACAAAAAATCATGCCCAGTCCTTGGGAAAAAGTATGGAAACACCCATCTACAAGGAGGGTAGTAGAAGTGATTCACAAAACTACTGTCCAATATCTTTGACATGGATTTGTTTTAGAATCTTAGTACACATTCTGAGTTCAAAAATAATGAGGTATCTCAAACAGAATGGTTGGCATGGATTCCAAAAACACTGCAGTTTTTCTCGATTTCTGAAAAGCATCTGACCAGACCTATGCTGACTGTCAAAAGTATGATCATATAGGGTATTAAGTGAAATTTGTGACGGGATTGAGGACTTATTGTTAGGGAGGACACAGCATGTTATCTTGGATGGAATGTCATCATCAGATGTAGAAGGGCAGGGAAGTGTGTTGGGGCCCTTGCTGTTCTTTCTGTATATTAATAGCCTTGCAAACAATATTAATAGTAAAATCAGACTTTTCACATGTGATACAGTATCTATAATGAAGTACTATCTGAGAAAAGCTGCCTAAATATTCAGTCAGGCCTCGATAAGATTTTGGGATGGTGCAGAGATTGACAAATTACTCTAAATGTTTAGAAATTTTAAGCTTCACAAAACAAAAAAATGTAGTATTCTATGACTATAATATCAGTGAGTGACTGTTGGAATTGGCCAACTCATATAAATATAACATTTTGTATGGATATGAAATGAAATGGGTATGTAGGCTTACTCGTGGGTAAGGCTGGTGGTAGACTTCAGTTTATTGACAGAATACTGGGGATGTGCTGATAGAATACAGGGGAAGTGCAGTCAGTCTACAAAGGAGATTGCTTACAAACCACCCATGCGACAGTTCTACAGTATTGCTCAATTGTGTGGGACACATACCAGATAAGACTAACAGGGGATATTGAATGTTTACAGAAAAGGGCAGCATGAATGGTGACAGATTTGTTTCACCCATGGGAAAGTATCACTGAGATATTGAAAGAACTGAACTGGCAGACTCTTGAAGATACATGTAAACTATCCCAAGAAAGACTACTAACAGAGGTTCAAGACCCGGCTTTAAATGATGACTCTAGGATTACACTACAGCCCTTTATGTATTTCTCACATAGTGATCATGAGGATAAGATTACAGTAATTACAGCATTGAAAATCATTTCTTCTGTGCTCCATATGTGAGTGGAACGGAAAGGAACCCTAATAACTGGTACAACAGAATGTACCCTCTGCCATGCACTTCATGGTGGTTTGCAAAATATAGATGTAGAGGTAGATGAAGAGCTAGCCCCCCCCCCCCCTCCCCTCCCCCACAAACTGTCATATGGGTGCCCTTGTTAGTTAATATCTTAATGTGTTCTTTGTCCTGGCCAATGCTTGCACGTGGTTTAACTATGCTTGTGACGTGGAACCCTGATACTGAATGCTTACACATCACCCATGATTCCTACCTGGCAGCGAAAATTTTCTGTTCCTGTCTGACTTTATTTCTGATTTAGCTGAAATTTTCTTGCTACAAGTCTACTTTCCCCCTCAGGAAACAGGTTACATTCATTGCTCAAGTTGACACTATGCGCACTTTGCAGATTCACCCTCCTTCACCCATTATCTGTTATGCCTGTTGAAATTTTTCCCTATCTGAAGGATACAAAGTCTAGCCTTCATTCAAGTGATTTTTCTATCACTACTGAAAATACTACATGTCCTTTGAAGGGCTCCTATGGATGCTGACTCTTCTACCCTAGTATATTTGCTTATATGAAACCAGGATTTACCATCCTCACAGAATACCTCCTCTCTAAATACCTTACAGCAACATCCATAATGGTAAGATATTAAGAGACCAGTATTACAGAATTTATAAAGAGCTTGCAGTATAGACGCAACAAAACAAAAACCCTTTTATCTAATTTGTGCCAGTAAGCAGCTGACTTTTTACAGTAACTACCAGAAAAATGAATGATAGCAAATTCTAACTGATTTCAACTTAATCCAAACCAAAATACAAATTTAGATTTCCTATCTCGTAATACATCATAACAAAAGCATGCCTACATGCACAATTGATCGGGTACAGAGTAATACACTGTCTCCTGTCATTAATGAAATTAGTACAGATAAACATTCAATATGGTAACAACTACATGGACTAAAGAAAGTATCTACAATGTAAAAACACATAAAATAACAAACAAAACAATGTTAAACTTTGTTTGCTTTCATGAGCACAGAACACGCTCTAGTCACTTGCAAAATAAACAAAAACATTTAGGAAAACCTTTACAAGAAAGCATATGTTTTGGGTTTTTGTTTGGAAATTGGCTACATTGAAGAGGAGTGGGAGCCAGAACATTTTACTTTTGTCCCCCCATGAACACATTTTATAGATGCAATTTATGTGAGCACCTGTAATCTGCAGAAGCAACAAGACATCTTACACCACTGACATCAACAACATCAGAGTCAACTAAACCACTTGAAGCAGTAGAAACTACCTGCCGGTCAAACAAAAGAAAAGTGTCACCAGTATTGAAGACAAGCAGCAACCAAACATTGAGGTGAGCAGTGTGACAGTTCCCAAGGACAATAAATCACTAGTAATATTTTATCAGAATGTTTGGGGTATAACTTATAAAATTGTTGAATTATAAGTACTTTTGCTTGATCGGCTAAAAGGTATTTTAGTTTTATGTGTGAGTGAACATTGGTTAAAGGAAAACCAAGCATGTACTGCTAGAATAACAGGATTTGAAATTATTAGTAGCTTCTGTGGAGAGACTTTTATAGGTGGAGGAACATACATGCATGTTTAGCAAGGAATTGAATGCAAAGGAACTTAGTTCAGTAACATAAATAACATTGAAAAAGTGTTTGAACATTGCTTTTGCAAACTTAAAGAACCCAAAATAATCATTGTGTACATGTACTGATCCCCATCAGACAACTTTATAGTGTTTTTTTGGACAGTGTAGAAAGAATCTTTAGTGAATTAATAAATTTTAAAGAAATTATTACTGTAGTTGGAGATTTCAGTGTAAACTTTAACATACCTGTCAAAATGTACCCAAACTGAATAATTTGCTATATTCACATAATCCATCATCCACAGTCCATGAATACACAAGACTTGGAAAGGCCACTAAAACTACAATTGATCAAATATTTTTTGACTTGCCAACATTTGATCATAGTGTAGAAGTGACTGACACTGGATTCTCAGACCATGAAGCAATAAAATTTACTGTAAATAATGTACTCAGTACAATTTCCAGGAAGCATGAGAACTACTTCTACAGAAGATCTATAAATGAGGACAATATTAGGATTTTTAATTCATCGTTAAATAATTCAGAATGGGATTTGGATAAATATGACAATGCAGATATGAAGTTAGAGTCTTTTTTAGCTTGTTACAAAAATAACTATGAAACTGCATTCCCTCTAAAGAAAATTAAAGTAAAAACCAGAACTAACACTTGGGTAACACAGGGAATAAGAAAATCTTCAGAGAAACTTAGAAAGTTAATTAAATCGGTTAGGCAAAATCCAGCTCTGAAACGGTATGTAAACTGTCACAGAAAAGTGTACAAGAAAGTCATTACAGCAGCAAAAACATTAAGCAACGATTCATACATCAGCAGAAACAAGGGTAGCATAAAACTGAAATCAGTTTGGAATGTGATAAATACAAACTCAGACAGAAGCAAAAAAAAAAAAAAAAAAAAAAAAAAACCACACATCCTTCTTAAAAGTGAAGGCAAAACAATAAATGATCCTATACAAATTTCCACTATATTCAATAGCCACTATGCATGTTTAGTACAAAATCTTATAAAAAATCAAAGTCACATAACGGCTAATCACAACACCTCTGTAATTCCTAAAAGTATGTTTCTTTTTTTTTTAATCCGATAACAGTACAAGAGGCAGAGTAGTGCAATCAGCAAACTAAAAAATAAAATTTCCTGTAGTACAGATGGCATGCCTGACAAAGTAATTCAACACAACAAATATATACTTCTTCAGCTCATTGATATAATTAATGTTCCTTTCAGCACTGGTACTTTCCGTAGAGAATTTAAGCTGTCAATAATAAAACCAATATATAAAAACAGTTATCCTCATTATGTAAAAAAGTACAGACCCTTATCAAAGTTGTCTTACTTCTCAAAAATTTTTGAAAGAATAATGTACAAAAGACTCTCTGCATTTTTGAACAAATGTTGAATATTTTCAAATGAACAAAATGTGTGTAGAAAAAAATAGATCAACCGATATTGCTATGTATAATTTCTTAAAAATTGTTCTAAATTACATTGATCATAATGAAATACTGTGGATTGTTTTTAGAGTTATCTAAGGCATTTGATGTTATTGATAATAAAATTTTGCTTGAGAAACTATACTGCAGTGGAGTCCTTGGCATGACTCATATGTGTTTAATTTGTACTTATCTGATAGATACCAGAAAGTGGAAATAGTTCATGATGGTAAATCCTTCTTTTCTGGATATGAGAAAGTTACTCATGGAGATCCCCAAGAACTGGCATTGGGATCCCTAATGTTCTTGATATTCATAAACGACTTACCAAGTTATTTAACACAAGCTGATAACGTATTGTTTGCTGATGATTCTATCCTCTTTGTTAAAACTGAATGAGACTGACTTACAAAAAAACAGAAGTAACAAATGAAGAAATAGTTAAATGGTTCAGAGAAAATAGTCTATTTGTTAATGAGAAGAAAATGTTAAGGATGAATTACAGGCATACTTCTAATAGAGTAACCCCTAACATAATAGTGAAGTTAGGCAAGCAGGAAACACTACAAGCTTCAAATACTAAATTTTTAGGAATTTGGTTAGATGAGCATCCTGAATGGGATAAACGTATAGAATGGCTCAATAAAAAAACTAAGTAAATGCTGTTATGTATTAAGAATGTTCAAAAATTCCTGCAGTGAAGAAACAGTGATGAGTGCCTATTATGCATTCATACCTAGTCTATTGAGATATGGTGTTATATTCTGGGGTCTTTCAACTCTATCAAAACACTCCCTTACTATACAGAAACAAGCAATAAGAATTATAAAAGGAATTGCACCTAGGGAGTCCTGTAGGGAAATATTCGAAGAACTGAAAGTTATGACTTTTCAATCTATTTACATCTATGAAAGTATATACTTTTTTTAAATCCCATCCCAAGCCCTTTTCTTTGAACAGTGATTACCATGACTATGAAACTACACACAGAACTGACTTCCATAGAGAAGAACATAACGAAGTCCTGAACCAAAAAATCATAATGTATTGCCTCAAAATTCTTTTCATTGCTCTTCCCTTAAGAATTAAAAAGGTAAAAAAGTTGCAAATATTAAAAAATGATATTAAGAAAATACTTATAATTGAAGATTTTACAGTGTTGATGTTTACATAAATTTCATGAATCTGTAACTTAAGTTGAACATAGCTAGGTGTCACTGGATATGAATCCATAACTTAAGTTTAACATAGCTAGGTGTCACTGGATATAAGGTAAACTTAGAATTTGTTTGGTTTATGTACTGAGTTATCTGTATGATTTTATATGTATCTGCATGATTTGCTTTTGTTTATGTACTTAATTATCTGCATGTGTTATATACAGACACTATTATTTAAGTTTTTTTGTCTTAACATATGACAAGTCCTATATCATTGTACATGACAAAATGGATGATAAATAAAGACTTCATGATTTGGTTGCAATAGTCTACTAGCAGTTTTTAGAAACTGTAGTCAGAAGACTTGTCTTATTACATGACAACTTATGCCTATAGGAATTTCCAGGCAATAGTGGGATTATATGACTTTCAGCAATGGAGAAACTTTAATTAAACAACAGTGATCATCAGATGGTACACCATTAATCCAAACTCTGAATTCTCCTATGAACATTACATTTAGTATTGATATTTTTCTTATCCAGATTCAGGGGAAGACACCTCCTTTTCCTAGCTCTAAAACATAAAAACATTTTCACAAATACACTTCATCTACAACCCTTGTATTCCACCTACCATATTTATCAGTGTTAGACTCTACCTATTCATTACTTCCAAAAAGAGTCCTTAGTCACTTTGAAAGTATCAGGTACTACTAACAGTGTTTACACTTCAATTGCAGCCTCTATCTTAACACTGAATGCCCCTCTTCTGCTCCTTGGTACTAATAATGATGAATATGTAGTGATTGGCAGTCTCTAACAAAATATTCTAAGGGTCTCATCAATGCCTACACAAACTGGAGTTGTTCCCTACCTAGATATAGAAACAGATTTTATGCTCCATTTCTACAATACTTCCCACGCTGCAAGTAATCTGCCACAGAAAAGCATTGAGGTATTCTCTTTTATCAAAACACTGGACTTGGACAGCTTGACCATTTACTCATTTGAGATCTTATCACTTTCTGTCATAGATAACAGAGAACACTTCATACATCACTCTCATCCAATGTACTCCTGGGCAGCCTACATAAGGCTGTAGGTCTCCCATACGAATTTTTGTGTGACAGTCTGTTGCCCTGTTGTTCATATATCTGTCAATGACTTAAAACTGTCCTATGCACCAAACCTAAAATCACATACTACATATCATGCACATCTAAAATCCCATTGGAATCAAAGACATTTGTAAAATAGATGCATTGTGTAACTGCTTTGATCTAATGTTTGTTCAGCTTTCTAATGGCACATGACTAGCACCTGTCTGTTCTCTAGTATGAACGTCCACCATTAGCTGTCAGTAAAACTCAAACACAAGAGAGTGAAAATGTCATTCATTATAACAATAATTATGGACTACTTGGTTCACAATGTTGTGCAAATAGTTACAACTTTTCCCACAGTTTAAAATACAGAAATTAGTTTTCACGTAAGTATTACCTTTAGGTTCCAAAATAAACAATTCTTTAGCATGCCATACAAAAGAAGCCTCAACTTGCACTATCCATTCCATAATGAAATTATATTTTCTTCCAGACTAGAGATCACTAAGCATCCATGTTCAAAACTATTGTCTTCTATATTAAAAGTTAAAATTTCCTGAGATTTTACCAATTTGCTTTGCTTACCTGTAGCTCCTCTTGTCTTTACACCTACAATGGGCATTTGCACAAAATTCATACTATCTAAATTGTTCACACATCAGGCTACCTGTATGAATCAAACAGTTGCCTTCCCACTGACCAATTTAATTTTAATGTAAGGACACCCAAAATCTGAATCATCGTCTCTGTTATCAGACTCTTCATGCAAAAGATCACTTTCAGTTTCATCAGATGCTCCATCCTCACTGTCTCTAAAAGGTTTTATCAACTTTACTGGTATCCTATCATTACTTTGATTACTCATATTGTCAGATAAAGATTGAACACAACGAATAGATTCCATGGCACAACTAACATAACTTGTTACAGAAGGAAAACAAAACACATTACTCTCAAAATTACACTTCCTGTGTAGATCCTCTTTAACTTCATTCCACCAATTGGGATACAAATTCTGACTGACCACAGTCAACTTATTCCAGAATGCATCTCTGTCTAAGTTATCATCAATCTGATCCAATATAGACTTCAAAAAGTTTTCACCTCCATTCTCCAGCCTCTCAGATACCTCACCTTCACTCTCTGGATCATTACTCTGCATAATATTAATGAAAAACTTTTTTGGCTGGACTGGTATTCCATGATCCTCACTCACAACATCGCATACATCACTTACCTTACCTGTATCACTTACCTTACCTGTATTGTCAACACCATTTACAAATAACTCTGAAACTTCATTATTCTTAAACTCCAGTAATACCGAATCCTCATTATCATATACCTTCAAAATTACTTCATCAACACCATCACTGAGAATACAAGTCTCATCTCCATCAAAGTCACTTACCTCACCTACATTCATTTGTAAGAAGCCACCAGTCTCAGACTCACCAACCTCAGTTACTTCACAGCACTCATTCACATCTACATCAAAAATACCACCTAGTTCAGAACCCATACAGTCATCACCTGATTTACATACATCAAGAACACTGTTTTCCACCAAAGAGAAGAAATCATTAGTACATACTCCACCAAAATTCTCACTACTCTCACAGTCTGGTTTGTGATTAGCACTCATCGCCATAATTAAACATAGTAACCCAAAACTTTTGATCAAAACATAAATGAGAAAGCTTCTGTTCAATTTCAGATACAAGTGCCACATCATTAACACCATTATTAATGTCTAATTGTGATTGTAACTTAGGGATCCTGTGCTTGTTATGTTTCCTTGCCCCAAAACTATGGACCTTCATTGAGGCAAACTGCCACTTCCCGAGTAGTTACTTCTGTGATTGTTTCTTCTACTAAAATGCTCATGGTTATCCCCATTATTCCTGTCCTGCTGCTGTTTAGAATTTCTCTCTCTATTGTCACTTTGATCCTAATGGGAGTTACCATTTCCTCTGTTTCTGTGATTACTCCCACTGTGATTTCTATCATTCCTATTACTATGCTACATACTTCTTTGTACTGTCCTACCCAGCCTGTCAATATATCGATGGCCCCAAGTATTAACATCGTAACTCAAAATTGTCAGTTTTACAGGAGAAGCAAAAGAAAGTTTAAGTAAACAGTGTAAATCAGAATTTATTTAAATTGTAATGAAACTACACAGGTAAACAGCTATAAATGAAGAGATTTAAACGTACTATACTAATGTGCTCCACCCTTTTCCAAAAGTGTAATTTTCAGACTTACGATATTTTTCTCTGGAAAAATATACAGAATATTTGTATCTAAGTTGCGTTACAATTGCTTTATGATAACAAAAACTGACTAAACAAGTTATTAGAACTTTTTTGAGCACTTTTGACAATAGCTCATCATTCATCTGCACTTGACACATCATTGTCATGTTGTTCTGGTGTACCAGTTTGTGTTGAAACCAGGCTTTGATAAAATGGATGATAAACACTTGGGATGCACTTTCTGTCACATACGGACAAGAGATCCTTCAACTTCAGTTCACTGATAGGTAATATTCCATGATATGGCTGTTCAAGGATGTCGCAGGACGATAACTGTTGTCTTCTAGAATGCTTCTGGACAACGATACACTTTGCTTCTTCCTGGTAAGTGTACTTAAAGTACACTTTGTATGGTCGGCCTTCAAAGACAGCAATTTCCCATACTTTACTCCACATTACTTTATTTTGATTAGTATCATACATCCACTGTTGCTTCTGCGCTACTTTCTTGAAGTCGTAAATTAAGTCCTGATTCATTTCATTAACTGTGTATGGCCTTCCAGTGACCTTACTCATTCTAATTAAAGTGACCCATTCATTCGGAACATACACTGATTGATTCTTCTTTCGATCAGAGTGTGCCTTGAGTCACCTTGATTCTGGGAGTGACCCCGTTCTAGAAAGCGATGTGTGACTGAAATTCCAAACTTAACAGAAGCAATGACGAACATACAAAATAGAAATCTGTTCTTATTTTGGCCTCCACAGCTATCAGAGTACAGGTTGAATCTTTTTCCACCTTTGCAAGCTTTCATCTGCAAGAAATGGTAAAGACAGCTAGCTATTTCATTTGGGCCACGGCAGGCAATGGCCTCATGCCAAACATAGCAATGCCCTTCCTTGTTTCCCATGTCGTACACTGTAAAATTGTAAGTGGAATATTTCCATTTGTAGTAGTAAAGGCTCACATCAGACTGAGTAGTAGCTAACACTTTCTGCAGATCAAAACATGCACTAATGATGGACTTGTCCATGATTGAACTCATTTTGTCTTTTTCTTTCAGATCCCTGACAATAGTTTTACTGGCAACGTGAGACATGTATTTGTCTCCAACTTTGCTTTCTCCTCTCCAGAGGAACTATCGTAAAGCTCACATAGTTCACACTTATCCTTTTTAGGCCGAAAGAATGACAAATTATATTCTTGGTTGAATATATCAGTGTATTGCCTTAATGTGGCAGGATATATGGAGACATATTTTATTTCCTTGATCCATTCCTGGTACAGTCTGTGCATGTTTGCAATGCTCAGTTCTCCATCGAGGTATTTTCTGCTTGTTTCTTTTCTTGTGTAATGTGACTCTACACAAGGAAAGCTGTTCATATGCTCTCACACTGATTCCTTTATTTGAGGCCCTATTGTATTTCCCCTTCTGGAATGCTTTCCTCTCATTTCAGGTGACAGAATTCCATCTGTTCTCAGTTTTTGCATGGCAGTTCTGACCCACATATATGTAATAGAGAGAGTGTGCAGAAACATTTTCTGACACACCTTAATGATATTCCCATTGACTGTTAGAAAATACTGTCTTAAAAATTGTTTTCTTGCTTCTGCCACATTTCGAATCTGTTTCCTGCTTACATTTTTCACATGTCAACAGACGAACTCTCGTTGTCTGCTATGATCCCCCATCTGCCAGAACTGTTCAAAAATATCCTGCCTGATTTTTTTGAGTTAACTTGTTATTTTAGTCGGCATAAGTTAGGATCACATCCAGGCTTCATTACTCTTGCTTTTATTCCAGCACCTTTTCGACCAATGTGTGCAAAACCTCTATTGAGAGATTCTTTTGCTCTATTTACTATCCATGAGGCTGGGTTCCTACTCCTTTTACGGGTCTTTTTATTCTTATTTTCACATCATTGTGTGCTAACAGTGTTTGGTGAGGATATAGTTGTATTATGTTCCGCTGTGGATATAGGTGGAGAAAGATTTAAGTGTTGCCCAGTAGTTTGTAAGGAGATCTCTCCTGCAATAAAAATGTGTAATTTTAAAATATAATGCCTATATTATATTGTTTTGCGAAATGTACTATGCTACAGAAACCTTTATTGTTTACCTTGGTCTTTGTTATGTTTCCCATTGAACTTTTTTTCTCTTTTGTTCCTTCTCGCCACTGCTGCTTGATGAATCATCAGCTGTTGTGGCAACGAAGTCAGGATCAGCAACAGTCATCACTATTATCCAAACATGATGTATCAATTCATTTTGAACTATTTCCTGTTGTCATCACTTCAGCTGTGCTATTATTGGGGCAAACATCAGTAAACCACGAACTAGGGCACCCAGTATCAGTGAGAAGTGGTTCCCTTTTATTTGCATTTCCGTGTCCTGTAGAAAAATGCGAATGGCGTCTAACAATAATTATTACTGCGACAACACAAATTATTTGTAGCGCTAAATAGAACTGCAGCCAAAACTTTATGAAAAATATTCTTAATTTGTATATAAAACGAGAAATCGTAATTATTTTTGTTGTCTATAGAATTTCGGGGCTTTTTCAGGTTTTCAATTGTATACGTAATTACATTCTTTATCATTGTTACAATAAAAGAAAATGAGTACTTACGTCCATTATTTTTAATGCTCTACTTGAGTACATAATTATCCAAAAACGTAATAAATGATACTAATTACAAAATCAGCACACTCGGAACCCATTCACACAGATGTTTATCAATTAATGTGCTAAGCAAAATAACTGGTTAAACTCATACTGATGACCACATCTACAATGTACATACTTATTGAAACTTCCTGGCAGATTAAAACTGTGTGCTGGACTGAGACTCGAACTCGGGACCTTTGCCTTTCGCGGGCAAGTGCTCTACCAACTGACCTACCCAAGCACAACTCACGCCCCATCCTCACAGCTTCACTTCTGCCAGGAAGTTTCATGTCAGCACACATTCTGCTGCAGAGTGAAAATCTCATTCTTTATACATACTTATTGTTGGCTACAAACAACCTGGGATGACAACGCTACCAACTCAATGGGCGAGTGAAAACATCGCATGCATCTACAAGTAAAATTTCCCTGTGCAAACATCGTAACTACACTTACGATATTTGTTCCGCTACAGTTCTCCCAGGAAAAACATCGTAACATAACTTGCGATCATTATCATTGGTGAAAGAGCCCCTTAGCTGACTTATGTTATTCTGAAGACTGCTATTGATGCTTAAGTTGTGCCACTAGAGATACGATACTTATACAGGGGAAAAGTACGGAGGCAACAATTCTGCTGAGCATCGTAACTCAATTTAGCCATTTTTGGACTTATGATTTTAATACTTGAAGCCGTTGATATCATAAAAACTGTTCAAGACAATTGTCAGGTCCGTGTACCAAATCCCACTACAATCTTTGTGGTAATCTCCTTTTAAGTGCATCAATCAAGGTCATTTCATCTAGTGGTTTGTCAAGATGTGCTAATTTTTTAAGTTGGTTTTTACAAAACTCTTTCAAAGTGCATTCCCTGGTCCTATAATTAAGACTATCAAAAATTCACTTAGATTCTCCCCTGTTCCGCTTCTGACCAAAACTATTTTAAAAAACCTTTCTCGAAACTCTGATATGTTTCCCAGTGATTTAAATTTAAATTTACCTATGACAGAGCTTTGCCTTCAAGAAATCTTTTAATAGAGTTAATGCTTTGATTGTCATTCATGCCTAACACAAAGCTATCTCTGTAGTACTGCAGAAAATCCACTGGATGTAAATCATCTGACGGAAAACATTTGATAGGAGTGTTGGACCACGCAGTACCATTGTTTGCACACAGATTTTTGTGAATATAACTTTCCTGAAGTGCTGAAATCTTTTGATCTAATACAGTTACATTATTTTGCATATTGTTTTCTAGATTTAAAACTTTATGGTTTAAATTGGTGACATTATCAGGTGGTAGCTCCCAACTCACACAGTTTTTCAGCTATGGCCTCCTGTACAACTAAGACTTGTCAACATTCTTTATTTGTTTTGCTGACTCAGTTACAAACTCACTTTCTATAACAATAAATCTGTTTTCTAAAACGTTGACTTTTTCATTCACACTTTTTAACCCCTCTGACAACCCTTTTTTTAACTCTGAAACTTGATTACTAAGATGACCTATCTGATCTTGTACCCTGCCCATTTTACTATTGTTTTCAGTTTTCAAGTAATTTAATTGTCCTTGTAGTGAAGTTTGCAAATTATTTAGCCTTTCATTAACTACAATTGTTATCTGTCTTCATTTCCTCCAATTGTGCCAAAATTAACTGTAAGACATTAGTCTGTACAGTTTCTTTACTATCTACAATTTCACTCTGCTCAAACATGTACTGACTGGATCCTGCAGCTTCCATTTCTACCTCACTTTTCCTTTCATCCCCATTCGTTTTGTTATCAAGCACAATAGTCCATAAACAAATTAACTTCACGAATAGTTTGTACTTATTTTTCCTTTTTGATGTTGCTGGTTATTGTTGTAAAGTGCTTCTCACTTTCATTAGATGCATTCCATCATTATTGGTAATGCATCATAACTTTTCCCATTAAGATCCTTTGTTGGGCAACCTGCAGCTTTGCTGCATGTGATTGAAAATTTATTCGTGCATAAATTTCAAAAATCGATGAAATAAAACAATTTCTGCAACAGACAAAACTTCATTATTAGTCAATTAATCACAAACAACGCCAACACTTGTAATCCCTGCCCCCCTTCCTTCCTTCTTCCATCTATTGTTCACATAAAACAATGCCCAGTTCAAGTAATTAATAGGTAAAGTCTTTTATGAAGGTCTGAGAGGAGTGATGATTACAATAAACTTTCAAGTTTATTTAGCTTGTCATGTTGAGATGGCTCCAGTTCTTCTTGTCTAGGGGTCTGATTCTTGAAGCTGAAAATCTAACGTCAGTTCCTCTTGGTTGGTTTGAACTAAATAAATTGGAAGATGATTGTTGCAGAATTTTTTACTTAAATATATTTTCCACTGATTGCCTCACATTTTATCGTACACTATTTTAATTTTTCACATTAACAAAGCCCAAATTTTATTGTTTGCACGCATTACACAAAAATACATCTGATCACATCAGAGGCAAGCTTATGACTCTCACAGTCTGTGGAAATAACAATATTCCAAAGGATTTACAGTTTTCTTGATAAATGAGTTCCTACTAGTTTTCTCTACATTATTAATATCGATATTGTTTCATAAATGAATCCAGAAATAAACATAGTAAACAGTACAGTACTGTGTAATTAATAATAGAATTTAAATATGCAAATAATTTGTAATTGCAAATGGTTCTTTTTGAAAAATAATTAAATAAAAAGTAAAACATTGAAACTAAAGTATTTTATAAAGTAATACTTTTTCATAAACTTTAGTGTGAAATAAAGCATTGTTTTGTATGTATGTTAACCGGCGGCCTAAAAACAATGGAGAGGCTCCGTCCCCACCACAGCCACAGTGGTCCACAGCCCCACGACGACTACCACAGGCCACTTCACCCCTCCACCACCCCACAGCAAACCACTCTTCCAGGGTTATTGTGCAGTTCGGCCCCAGGTGGACCCCCACCAGAAAACGTCTCATACCAGACAAGTGTAACCCCTATGTTTGCATGGTAGAATAATGGTGGTGTATGCATACATAGAGAACTTGTTTTCACAGCAATTGCCAACATAGTGTAGCTGAGGCAGAATAAGGGGAACTAGCCTGCATTCGCCGAGGCAGATGGAAAACCACCTAAAAACCATCCACAGAAAGGCCGGTTCACTGGACCTCAATACAAGTCTGCTGAGCAGAATCGTGCCAGGCAACAGGCGCTCCTTCCCAGTCCAGAAAGCCATGTGTTAGACCGCATGGCTAACTGGGTGGGCAAATATAACATACTGTGTATAAAGCGCTGGTAGATAGGCACAATAAAAAACACACAAACACACACACAAAATTTCAAGCTTTCGCAACCCCCGGTTGCTTCGTCAGGAAAGAGGGAAGGAGAGGGAAAGATGAAAGGATGTGGGTTTTAAGGGAGAGGGTAAGGAGTCATTCCAATCCCGGGAGTGGAAAGACTTACCTTAGGGGGAAAAAAAGACAGGTATACACTCACACACACACACATATCCATCCACACATATACAGACACAAGCAGACATATTTAAAGACAAAGAGTTTGGGCAGAGACGTCAGTCGAGGAGGAAGTGCAGAGGCAAAGATGTTGTTGATGACAGGTGAGGTATGAGTGGCGGCAACTTGAAATTAGCGGAGATTGAGGCCTGGTGGATAATGGGAAGAGAGGATATATTGAAGGGCAAGTTCCCATCTCCGGAGTTCGGATAGGTTGGTGTTAGTGGGAAGTATCCAGATAACCCGAACGGTGTAACACTGTGCCAAGATGTGCTGGCCGGATACCAAGGCATGTTTAGCCACAGGGTGATCCTCATTACCAACAAACACTGTCTGCCTATGTCCATTCATGTGAATGGACAGTTTGTTGCTGGTCATTCCCACATAGAAAGCGTCACAGTGTAGGCAGGTCAGTTGGTAAATCACGTGGGTGCTTTCACACATGGCTCTGCCTTTGATCGTGTACACCTTCCGGGTTACAGGACTGGAGTAGGTGGTGGTGGGAGGGTGCATGGGACAGGTTTTACACCGGGGGTGGTTACAAGGGTAGGAGCCAGATGGTAGGGAAGGTGTCCCATGCACCCTCCCACCACCACCTACTCCAGTCCTGTAACCCGGAAGGTGTACACGATCAAAGGCAGAGCCACGTGTGAAAGCACCCACGTGATTTACCAACTGACCTGCCTACACTGTGATGCTTTCTATGTGGGAATGACCAGCAACAAACTGTCCATTCACATGAATGGACATAGGCAGACAGTGTTTGTTGGTAATGAGGATCACCCTGTGGCTAAACATGCCTTGGTGCCCGGCCAGCACATCTAGGCACAGTGTTACACCGTCCGTGTTATCTGGATACTTCCCACTAACACCAACCTATCCGAACTCCGGAGATGGGAACTTGCCCTTCAATATATCCTCTCTTCCCATTATCCACCAGGCCTCAATCTCCACTAATTTCAAGTTGCCACCACTCATACCTCACCTGTCATTCAACAACATCTTTGCCTCTGCACTTCCGCCTCGACTGACATCTCTGCCCAAACTCTTTGTCTTTAAATATGTCTGCTTGTGTCTGTATATGTGTGGATGGATATGTGTGTGTGTGCGAGTGTATACCTGTCCCTTTTTCCCCCTAAGGTAAGTCTTTCTGCTCCCGGGATTGGAATGACTCCTTACCCTCTCCCTTAAAACCCACATCCTTTCATCTTTCCCTCTCCTTCCCTCTTTCCTGACGAAGCAACCGGGGGTTGCGAAAGCTCGAAATTTTGTGTGTGTGTTTGTGTGTTTTTTATTGTGCCTATCTACCAGCGCTTTCCCGTTTGGTAAGTCATGGAATCTCTGTTTTTAATATATTTTTCCCATGTGGAATGTTTCTTTCTATTTTATTTATACTGTGTATAAAATTATATGAAAGTTTTCAGGAAAGCAACTGAGATAATATTGACCTGTCCAAAATTTGGAAAATGATACTGGTATCGACAGCTGCTGTTGAGGAAATGTAATGCTAGAGAAGGATGTCTCATTACAAACTCCACCTTCTGTTTGCATCCTGGCCTAAACCTCTACTTCTGATCCTTGCCAGCTTGGATTTTATGTGTGTCAGTGAGTAAGGGTGGGAAAGGGGATGGGGGGCTCTTGTTACCTTGCATATAACATTTAAAAAACAGTGATCAGTCCTTTTATAAATTGTTAATTTCATCCTTGAAATCTTATTTTTATCTCCTTGTGATTTATATTTGCATGTTTTTCTAATCCAGTAATTTTCACTTATAATTCTTTTAATATTGGCACGCTGATTCTGAAACTTGTGAAATTTTTTTAGGAATCACAAGATAATTTCAAGAAAAGATATGGGACTACTGATTGGGTTCCAGATAATACAAACGATCACAATATTAGCTACTCCAATGCAGAAGATAACTTAGGATACCACATGAAAGACAGGAGTCATCCTCTGACTGAAGGGGATGCAAGTGGTGGTAAGGATCCTACTTATTTTGCACCATATTCACATTCTGAGAGGTTCCAGCGTTTTGCTAGCAGAGAAAGTGTTCGAAAATTTAAGAGCAGCTCTGATGTTAACGATTCAGAGAGCAGTCTTTCAGAAAAACTTCATAATGTTAGAATGGAGGAGGCAAAATTATTTGTTGAACTCCTGAGACAAGTTCACTATAAGAACCTAAGAGCTAAAAGCAAATACAAGATTCAAAGAAAACTGAACTACAACCTTCACTTTTCATCAGATGAAAGTCCATCACAGTACCCAGCTGGAAAGGCAAATGAACAAAGTGTGGGAGATGATAATAGCCACAGTATATCCGAAAGCATGAAAGATTCTGAACTGAAACATCTCCCCACAAGTAAAACAATGGACAAATATTTTTCTAGTACAGATGATGAATCTGATGGGCACTATATGTGAATTTCATATTACAATATTTTGGTGTTAAATGTCTACTGTACTTCCTCAATAAACATGTGTTTTTAAATATTTATGAAGACATTCAACAACATTAAAGCACTCAAGGTAGTGTGCAAAAGAATACTACAAGAACAATGAGGTGGATACAGAAGTCATTTTGAAGTAATACTGATAAATTTTGAGTTTGATATTGGTTGTGTTGCTGTCCAAATTGCGCAAAAAAGTAAATGCTATTTTTCTGCTTCGTTGTATAGGCATATATGTACAGTTTTTAAATCATTTTTGTCATGTATTTAATGTCAACGTGCATCAATAAATAAATTTTCAAAATGACTATGGTGACATTATATGTGGAGTTAATGCATGTTCATACACTTGTGTATTATTGGAGATGTCACATATACTGTTGGTTTAAAGGATTGTCCAATGTAACATGTTCAAAGTTCTGAAGGGCTACTTCTTTTCCACTGCACAGACACTCTGCTCCTAGATACTGAAGAAAAATACTCTGTATGACCGATGATTTTGAATTAATTCATTTATTTATCACACAGCAGTCTGAAGTATTAAATTATATGTTATGCTTTAGCATATTTCTGCTCCACATTGTAAGGGGTCCGTAGACCCTTACTATAAGTTTTGCGACAGCACAGGTCGACAGGACAAACAATCGATAGTGTGTGTCGGGTTGCGAGAGCGAGAGCGAGTGTTGAGAGAGTAGAGTGGGACCCAGGCTGCGGGCCGGGCCGTGGGGCGGCCGGTGGCCGTAATGCAAGGCCATACCGACAAAGGGGGTGGCCATCGCCACGGTTTAACCCCTTTGTGTTAGAAATATACGGGAAAGTGTAAAAGTATATTTACTACTGTGATTCAGTGACATTTTTGTGCCGATATTGTAATTACACGTCTACCGCGCCGGCATCATCTGGATTGCAGTGTTGGATTGCAGTGTTGGATTACAGTGATTGAAATTACGTGTGACGATAATAAATAACGAGGAGGCCTGTGCTGTGATTAGCCGTTATTAATTCTGTACAACGAAGGCAGTGGCTGTCTCCTTACATTGTGTTTTTGGTGATAAATATAGGTTGTTGATTAATGAAGCTGAGTTGCTGTTCTTCTTGGCACCAGACATTCATTATTGCAGCATTCGAGAAGGACAAAGATGGAATGTAACAACTCTGTAGCAGTCCAATCCGATTGCCAGCCCCATTAGGTACACGGTCACATTAATTAATACCTGTTTTGGGCTGCTATCAGATCTCGATCGAGCAGGATAAGTCAGTAAAATAAACCGGAGTGTTACACCCTTGGCTTACCGTGAAAGGACAAGTGCAATTTTCGGACGAATCATAAAGAATAATAGGTAATATTATCTTATTTAAGGTGAGAAAAAAATTTTCCAATGTTGGATCGAGACAGAGCATAAACTTTCAAATCGCGACAAGAAACAGTGCATTTTGAACAATACGAAGTAATAGCACCTTACAATTGTGACTAAACTTTTTCTTGCCATTTTAGATGATAATAATAGTGTCAATAAACTGTGTTATAATGTGCAAATGCGTAAATCCGCGCGAAAAACTGTGAAAAGTGAACACCAAAGAAAGACACGTGTGAACATTATCACTGCAAACGGGCCAAGAATTTGTCACGAAAGTTTTAAAGAAGTGTTTAGTGATAATATTTTGACTGGAATTGCTTTTTAAATAGTGAAAATTCGGACAGCTTCATGTGGACCCATAAACTGTTATGCGGACGACAATGTATTGTGGCGACGCAATTATTGAGTGACGTCACGCAGACACGTGTAGCAGTTGCGCCAAAGAGCTTCGATCTGCGAGGTGATTTCACACGCCCGCCACAGCAAGCCGCGCGACTTCGAGACACCGAGCGCTGTCCCGACATCTAGCAGCCGAACTACAAACTACGCCCGCCTGCAGCGCCATGGAGTGGCCAGCTGAGAACTACGACGTCCCGCCACAGCGAGCCGCGAGACCTTCACGCATTCCGGCGGCAGTACAATGCCACGCCCACTTCAAACGTCAAAACATCGCGACTCGTGGTAACGTCGGTTGGTGAGTGAAGACGACTGATTGACATAACATTATATTGCAGTGTGCAGTTTCGCGGTAAATAAACGTTTTGTGTCCAATTGCAATAATTTCTGAAAAGTTTGCGAAAAATACTCTGAAATTGAGCATACTTATTTATGCATACTGCGCTGCCTAAATGATAATTATACAGATATGCTTATTGTTTTGGGGGGATTTTATTTGTATAGATTTTATGAATAGTATGATTTATCTTATTTAAAACATTTTACATAAGCTGTGTATATGGAAATTGATATTTGAAGTGATTAAGTTTTGAGAGTTGTTGTGTTCGATGCTCTTGCAGATTGTATCAATTTAGGGATTAATTGAAAAATACTTCAGGTATGATTAGTTTCATGGTAATTAGGAGTGTTTTGGGTTACTAGAGGTTATTCTATATTACCTACCTGTGCATTAAAAATAACCAAACATGTCTACTGAGGATAAGCAGGTTTGTGAGGCAGTAGTTGAAAGGAAAGGGATAGGACAGGAAGACAGGGAAGATTCGGGAATCAGTGATTATGGAGTATCATTAGCACACTCAACTAGTTATCCCAAAACACCGGAACAAACGATGAGAAATAAGTCAGTTTCAGAGGATGCAGATAAGTGGTCGATGTTGGTAGACTTGATAAAGGAGAATAGCACATCACTAAAGGGTTTACAAGAAAACAACGCATCACTAAAGGAAGATTTACGAGAAAGGGAAGAAATATTCCACAAATCAGTAGAGAAAAGTTTACAAGAAAACAACGCATCACTAAAGGAAGATTTACGAAAATCATTAAGGGAAGATTTACAAGAAACTATAGCACAAGAGATCAAAACATCACAGATGAAGATGGTATGTAGTCTGAAGAAGGAAATACAAGAATTAGAAGAACGACTGAAGATGGACATCAATGAGAGAGAGAGGAAGCTACAGAAGAGCATAGACCAAGTCCAGGGAGACGTGGAGAAGATGGAAGGAAAGTTAACAAAAAAGATGGAAGACGATATTGAAGAAACGAAAGCCGAATTGGGAGAAAGAATCAACGAAGTGGAAACAAATTGCAATCATCGAATCGCCGAGGTGACGCAAATGCAGAAACAATGTAATGATGTGGTTAAGGGGATAGGAGATAGGCAAAACCAACTAGCTGTCAATCTGAGAAATGCTATAGCCGTGCAACGGGAAGAGGATAACAAGAGGGTTGCAATGGAGGTCAGGCAATTACAACAGGGAGTGCAGCAATTGGAGAGCAAAACAGAAGAAATTGATAAACGAATTAGCAATGCCACTTTAACTGTTGGGGAAGGCAAAGTCATTACCTTGATGAGCAGTGATAATCGGTACGTCCAAAATAATACAGGGCAGAAATTTAGACCGAAAGGAGGGTTGCACCCAATGATATTTATGAAGTGGTTAAAAGGAGTTTTCCCAGCACATCTTAAAGACTCAGACAAGATTCAATTTGCAATAGATAGAATGGAAGGTGAGGCCTTCACTTGGGAAGTCAGGAAGAAGGAAGGGACTACTAGTTATGATCAGTTTGAAGAGGAATTCTTGAAGAAATACTGGTCCAAAAGTCATCAGTGTGCAGCAATTGAGGACCTACTCCACCGCAAGTCACTTAATACATGGAGAGGAATGTTGAGAGAGTTTGCCGAACATTTGTGGGAATTGAATGAGACCTTGGAACAGCCCCTGAGTGATGACGTAATGATATCAGCAATAAAAAGAAGAATGAGCCGGAGAATGCAGGAAACTGTATCTGGGAGCCTAATTAAAGATAGGGAGGCCTTGATGGAAATAGTGGAACAGTTGGAATCTGTTCGATCACAGGAACACAATCAGGCTAATGATCGAAACCGAGGGGGAAGTAATGACCCAAGGAATCATTTTGGTAATTCATCAAATTATAGAGGAAGAGGTGGTGGCCATAGGTACAGGAACCATGGTGGTGAATGGCAATGGAGAAATGATTGGAGAAGGAGTGAAGAACCAAGAGATCATGAGAGAGGATGGGATAGGCGAATGAATGACACAGTGCATATAGAATAGGCGGAAGGACCGGAAAACTGAATGACACTCCAGATGAGGTCCGGTCAGGAGTGAGAGCGACAAGGACCAGACAATGGTGGAGATCTGAGAGAAGATCTACTGGAAGAAGGAAGTAGGATTCCCAAAGCACCCATGCTACCCATGATAGGAATAAGGCTATGTGGACTGAATGTCGAGGCATTAGTCGATACAGGAAGTGAAGCATGTGCAGTATCCAAGAGGTTATATGAACAGGTACTAAAAGCAAACATTAGCTTGCCTAGTTTCCCGGTGAGTGGAGTGAGGATTGTGAATGCGTTGGGTGCAAAGAGTAAACCTATTAAAGAACAAGTGTTGATTACCATCGAGATAGAGGGAGAAGAATACGAAGCAACATTCTTGGTGGTGGCCGGATTGAACACATCAATTATTTTAGGGATAGATTGGTTGAACGAAGTTGATGCAGTAGTGAATTTTGATGAAGGTACTATCAAAGTCAAAGGAAGAAAGGGAGAAGAGAAGAGATTAAGGTTTGCTGAGGGGAGTGCAATCGAAGAAGAGGAGGAATTCAGAAGGATAAATTTGTGTCATGAAGAGGAACCCACCACGGGATACGGGGAAGAGGAACTAGAAAAAGAAGTGCTGATGTACCTTGAGAGATTAGCACGAGAGGATAGACATGAAGAGGATAAGATCAATAAAAAGTTGGAGAGATGACACACCTAGATGAGGGGACTAAGAGGAAATTAGCCACAGTATTATACAGGCGTTGTAAGGTATTTTCTCAACGGCCAGGTATCATGAAAGGGGTGGAGTGTAAGCTAAAGATAAAGAACCATAAACCATTCAATATAAAACAGTATTCCATTCCCCAGGCGAAACGAAGAGCAGTAGATGAAGAGATACAGAGGATGATGGACCTTGGTGTTATAGAAAGGGCCAACAGTCAGTATAACAACCCCCTATTTGTTGTTGATAAGAAGGATGGAAAGGTGAGGATAGTTTTGGATGCACGAACAGTGAACAAAATCATCGAGCCGGAGCGGGACAAACCTGAGACTATAGAAGAACTGATTCAAAAATTCCGAGGAGCAAAGGTGCTTAGTAGTATCGACTTAACTGCTGGTTACTGGCAAATACCATTGGCCACAGAGTCCCGCCAGTATACAGCATTTACTTATGGAGGGAGGTGCTATCAATTTAGAGTGTTGCCATTTGGGCTTAATGTGTCAGTGTCTGAATTCATAAGAGCGATGGATAAGATACTAGGCAAGGAGTTACTTAAAAAGGTCACAGTCTACGTGGATGACCTCTTGATAGCAAGCGAATCATGGGAAGAACATTTGAGTAGATTGGACGCAATCTTAGCAGCTTTTGAAACCGCAGGGGTAACTGTAAACCTGGACAAGTCGGAATTTGGCAAATCAAAGATAAAATCCATGGGCCATATAATATCCGAGGAGGGTATCTATCCTGATCCTAGTAAAATGGAGGCTATTAGAAATTTTCTGACCCCCCATAGTAAGAAGCAGTTGCGAGCATTCTTTGGGGTCTGTGAGTTTTATAGAAAATTTGTCAAAGGATCGGTACTTAATGCCCCGAGTATGAGGGAATTGACCGAGGCAAGGATGCCGTGGCATTGGAGTGCAGAGTGTCAAACCGAGTTTGAGAATATCAAGGAAGCACTATATAGTGCAGACATATTGTACCACCCGGATTTTTCCAAGGATTTTTATTTAGGAGCAGACAGCTCTGACTATGGACTAGGAATACATTTGTACCAAATGGAGAAGAGCGGAAATGGTGAGAGTGTAAGAACAATAGCGTTCGGTAGCAGAAGTTTAAATGCTTGGGAGAGGAAATATTCGATTACTGAAAGGGAGGCATTGGCAATTGTGTGGGGGTTTAAGCGTTTCCGGTATTATTTGGCCGGGAGACATGTGAAAGTCGTGACTGACCATAAGGCCCTTACATTTCTGACTACAAGCAAGTTGAGGCATAGCAGACTAACGCAATGGGCCCTGGCATTACAAGACTATGACTTCGAGATAATTTATGAACCAGGAGCAACACATATAATACCGGATGCTTTGTCAAGATTACCAGCTGACTCGAGAGGAATGTTGGTGGACAGGCCAGAAGGAGGAGTTAGAATTAACATGATGAAGGGAGTACAATATGAAGAATTCATAAGGAAATTCCTGAAGAATGTACGCAGGGAACAGAACGAGGACGAGAAACTAAAGACAATTAAAAACAAGTACAGGTGTGCAGGAGAGGAAAAGATTCGCACATTTTATTATATTCATAATGGGATACTTTATAAAAGAAACAAGGAGAGTGAGGAGAACTGGAAACTGTGTGTGCCTGAGCATGTGGTAGAAAAATTAATTTGGTATACGCACTATAGTAATGCGCATTATGGACCGAAGAAGTGTCTGGAAAGGTTGAAGTTAGATTGTGCATTCAACAACATGGGAAGGCATATACGTAAGATACTGAGTACATGTGACACCTGTCAAAAATCCAAAACGACTACAGTACAGCACAAAGGATATATGCATACAATTGTACCAACAGCAATTAAGGACATAGTTGCAGTGGATCTCTTTGGGCCACTTCCTGCCTCACGAGGGAATTACACACAAATCTTAGTAGTGGAAGAACTGGTTTCCAAGTACATAAAATTTTACCCGTTGAAGAAAGCTACTAGTAGAGCCATTATTAACCATTTTGAGAAAGACTATTTTCAAAAGGTGTGTATTCCTAAGCGAATTTTGAGTGATAATGGGTCACAATTTAGGTCAAAGGAGTGGGCAGAGATGCTAAATGAGCACGGAATAGAGCAAATTGCCATTTCTAGGTATAGGCCAGCTTCTAACCCAGCAGAACGGACAATGAAGGAATTGAACCATTTATGCCGAACATACTGTCATAGGAAGCATGGTTCGTGGAAAGAATATCTGGAAGAATTTGAGCGGGTCAGGAATCACCTCCCACATGATTCTACAGGGTTTGCACCATGTGAAGTATTGCTCAATCAAGAACCCGACAGTATTTTTCGTGAGTTGCTAGTCTACCCACCAGGAAGTTCATTGACTTGGGAAAGGAAATTGGAGCTAGTGGAATTAAGTATGAAGGAGAAGGCTAGGAAGAGACAGGAAAGACACAACAAGCTAGTGAAACCGATAACTTACCGAGTGGGAGATTTGGTACTAGTAAAGGTTCATGCAAAATCAAAGAAAATAAACTCTGAAATAAATAAATTCAACCACGTTTATAAGGGACCATACAGGATTATAAAAATTGGTCATCCTAACACTGTGGAGTTGGAGTATGCACGGACGAAGAGAGTGCATGGTAAGGAACATGTGGAAAACATAAAAAGGTACTACTCACACGAGAACAGGGATAACCCAGATGAGGAAGAGGTACGAATTGAAGAAAGTTAAGGTGTAGGGAGCTAGCAACTCTTTTGCTGGTATACCAAGTGACGACTGGTACACTCCCAGCTGGGTGAGACTTTATTTCTAATTTCAAGTTTCACTCCTCTACCATCTTTCTCTATCCTTAGGTTAAGAATGTTAGTGTGTAGTAGTTAGAATAGGTAGTGGTTGTACAAATGATAGTTAGGAATATTGTGGCAAATTTACAGTTCATTCATATATGGAGAAGTAGTTAAGGTGTAGGGAGCTAGCAACTCTTTTGCTGGTATACCAAGTGGCGACTGGTACACTCCCAGCTGGGTGAGACTTTACTTCTAATTTCAAGTTTCACTCCTCTACCATCTTTCTCTATCCTTAGGTTAAGAAAGTTAGTGTGTAGTAGTTAGAATAGGTAGTGGTTGTACAAATGATGGTTAGGAATCTTGTAGCAAATTTATAGTTCACTCATATATGGAGAAGTAGTTAAGGTGTAGGGAGCTAGCAACTCTTTTGCTGGTATACCAAGTGGCGACTGGTACACTCCCAGCTGGGTGAGACTTTATTTCTAATTTCAAGTGTCACTCCTCTACCATCTTTCTCTATCCTTAGGTTAAGGAAATTAGTGTAGTAGTTAGGATTGGTAGTGGTCATCCAAGTAATTCAGTCAGGAACCATGTAGTAAATTTATAGTTGACTTAAAATAAGGATAAATAGTTACTGTTGATGTAGTGTGTGAGGTGTCAAAGAATCAATAAGTTGAAAGCTCAGTTTAGTGTGAGTACATTACAAAGTGAATGGTGCCAGAAGTAATAAAATGAGAACCAGATAAAAAAGCTAATGTATACAAAATGTCGTGGGAAGCTAATTGGTCAAACAAGATTTTGTGTAATCTTATAGATTGTTTTATGAGACATGAAATGGTAAGAAAATTGAAGTAGTGTATCAGCTTGTAAGTAGATGAACATATAAAGAAACAAATACACAAGGAGATAGTTGTTCGAATAAATGATGTGAAATATGATGAATGGAGAGGCTAAGGAGCCTGAAGTATTATTTTTATGTGGTTATTGCAGCGAATATGGAGAGTTGATGTAGGTTGAAGATATATATTTATTTATAGTCGAAGTTGATGTTAAGTTATGTGTGATGAAGAATATGGAGTATGAGATGTTTGAAATATTGAAGTATGTCATTTAGCACATGAGCAACATCTGTTTGCAAGTTATTTGTAGGTATACATGTTTATCTGAAATATGCTGATAAAACAAAGTGTAACTAATGAGTAATTAGTAATTCATGTATCCAATTAGCTATCAGAGTCAATTATGGTTATACGTAGGTCAAGCTTTAGAAGCAGAAGTCTGGCACTGAGTAATGAATGACAAATATCCATATAGTGGATTTGAATTAATGTGAATATAACAGGAAATATTGTACCTCTCATCTAAGCTTTCTTGATAACAATTCACATATGGCAGTAATACTTGGCAAAATGAAATGATCAGTAGTTTAAAATTTTTCATTGGGTGACCACATTAGTTGTAGTGTTGCAAATAATTATGTAAGACATGCTCAGTGGTACAATGTAGCATTTAAATTTATGGAATCTGTAATGAATAAGTTGTGAATTTCTTCCTTAACTTTTATGTATGTTAGCCAAGTGAGTTATAAATTAGAGTGATAGTAGTATGGACGGCACAAACCCCGCTGAAAGGACGGCATACCAAAGGGGTAGCTGGCATTCAATGTATAAATGTCATATTTTGTCTCAATTTCAATTTGCTTGTGTTAAAAAGTTAAATAAGTTGTGATTTTTTTTTTTTTTCTTCCTTAACTTTTATATGCATTGGGAAGGGAGTTATAAGTTAGTGTGGTAGTAGTATGGACGGCACGAACCCCGCTGAAAGGACGGTATACCAAAGGGGTAGCTGGCATTCACCTAGTTTGTTTTCTTGTCTTTGCTGTAACAATAAGTTGAGATTTTCTTCCTTAACTATTATGTGTGTTGGCCAAGTGAGTTATAAATTAGTGTGGTAGTAGTATGGATGGCACGAACCCCGCTGAAAGGACGGCATACCAAAGGGGTAGCTGGCATTCAACTAGTTTCTTTTCTTGTCTTTGCTATAGCAAGTTATAACAGATATGTAGTTAATGACTTGTACTAACCTTTGAAAGTGAAAAGTTTTTGGAAATTTTTGGTAAGATAAGTTTATAAAAAATATTTACCATGCTATGTTAAGTAAGTAGGATTGATGTTGTGTGTTATTTGGACAATGCCATATTTTTGAGATGTAATAACTTTTGTAGAATATTATTGTAGAGGCAGCCCACTACCGGAGTCAAGGATTTTCTTGGTGATTGTAATTTCATTACTTATTTGCACTGTGTGTTTTGTTCATATGTAGCTATGTCTAATTCCCTAGCCGATTCTTTTACACCTGTGGCTTCAAAGAAGTTTTTGAGGGCGGGGATGTAAGGGGTCCGTAGACCCTTACTATAAGTTTTGCGACAGCACAGGTCAACAGGACAAACAATCGATAGTGTGTGTCGGGTTGCGAGAGCGAGAGCGAGTGTTGAGAGAGTAGAGTGGGACCCAGGCTGCGGGCCGGGCCGTGGGGCGGCCGGTGGCTGTAATGCAAGGCCATACCGACAAAGGGGGTGGCCATCGCCGCGGTTTAACCCCTTTGTGTTAGAAATATACGGGAAAGTGTAAAAGTATATTTACTACTGTGATTCAGTGACATTTTTGTGCTGATATTGTAATTAAGCGTCTACCGCGCCGGCATCATCTGGATTGCAGTGTTGGATTGCAGTGTTGGATTACAGTGATTGAAATTACGTGTGACGATAATAAATAACGAAGAGGCCTGTGCTGTGATTAGCCGTTATTAATTCTGTACGACGAAGGCAGTGGCTGTCTCCTTACGTTGTGTTTTTGGTGATAAATATAGGTTGTTGATTAATGAAGCTGTGTTGCTGTTCTTCTTGGCACCAGACATTCATTATTGCAGCATTCGAGAAGGACAAAGATGGAATGTAACAACTCCGTAGCAGTCCAATCCGATTGCCAGCCCCATTAGGTACACGGTCACATTAATTAATACCTGTTTTGGGCTGCTATCAGATCTCGATCGAGCGGGATAAGTCAGTAAAATAAACCAGAGTGTTACAACATGATACTCATTTGTGCAGCTTTAGTGATGGGGTCAAAGTTGTGGTGAATACTTTGTGCCACAGCACTGGTAGTACACTTTTCTTTTGTCTTCCCTTTTTATTTAAGAAATCATCCCCTGTTATATTGAAGCTAGTAACAGTGGTTATATTGAAGCTAGTAACAGTGGCAGCACTGTCTATGCTTAGTTCCTCCAAAACTGTATGAATGTAACAGAATAGTTTATCATTCAGTGTTAATTTTTAACCAACACCATGACATCCTCAGCAGCTCATGTACATTGGTCATATGGGGTATCATGTCTGCCCTTCTCACACTGATGAAAAAGAAGTTGACAGACACAGGGCACACAATTTATCCAGTATTTCACAGTAATTAGACAGTTCTTTGTGTATGAAGATGGTATCTTTTCTTTTGGACATGTCCAAAAGAAGAAATACCATCTTCATACAAATAAGGCTTACTGGCCATTGATCTCCTTCAATGTGGATGCACTCACATTGCTCAAACTCTCACAGGAATTGGTAGATTGACTGCCGCTAGTAATGAGTATAGTGGGCAGGGGCACTAAAAATGTAGTGTGTGGACAGTAAGTTGGAAATGTGGGTCTCACGGGGAGCATGCCACAGATAAGTCCCTGCAGTCACAGTATCCTCTGTGTCCTCAATGGCTCAGTCGGATAGAGTGTCTGCCATATAAACAGGAGATTTCGGGTTCGAGTCCTGGTCGGAGCACACATTTTCAGCTGTCCCCATTGATATTTGCCAACGCCTGTAAGCAGCTAATGGTCTGGATTTCATTGTAATTTCATTGTTCTTTGTGTGGTCTGTTTCCAGGGTGCATTGCCATTATCAGAGATACACCAATGTAAATGTTGATATTATATGTAAAATGGTTAGTTTACCCAAATCTGAAGCCTCTGAATGTGCAGATGATAAAAGATGTGAATCTCATAATGCTTCAAATCTAATGGAAGCAGCACTATTATGGAGAACATGACCACAGCACACATGCTGCAGCTGCTATTCTTGAATCTCATTGCAAGTCACATGGGCCACACTCCTAGCCACTGTCTTGTCACAAGAGGCATTGCATCACCACTTCACCTCACTTTTCATACCGATGTATGCTGCTACTGACATACATCTGATTGGATTTTCCCATAAATGGCGCTGCTAACACACATTTCAGTGTATATTTCTATGATAAACCTTTGCTGTGGAAAGGTTTAAAAATTGTTCATTTTGTATTTGTACTAGAAAAAATACAAAGTTTTGAAATGGGGCCATGATTTAGAATAACCCTGTACTATGCCTCAGTGAACACTGACATGAGGAAACGCTGGCTGTACAACTTCAACTAGTTACTGTAGACCACAGGTGATGAAAGTCAGTTTTGTAGCTACATTAGTCAAAGAACATACCTCATCAGTCCAAAAATAATTAAATATTAAATAAATATGTCTGCTTGTGGCTGTATGTGTGGATGGATATGTGCGTGTGTGCGAGTGTATACCTGTCCTTTTTTCCCCCAAAGGTAAGTCTTTCCGCTCCCGGGATTGGAATGACTCCTTACCCTCTCCCTTAAAACCCACTTCCTTTCGTCTTCCCCTCTCCTTCCCTCTTTCCTGATGAGGCAACAGTTTGTTGCGAAAGC
This sequence comes from Schistocerca americana, assembly GCF_021461395.2. NCBI lineage: Eukaryota > Metazoa > Arthropoda > Insecta > Orthoptera > Acrididae > Schistocerca > Schistocerca americana. Next base: position 349,888,282 of record NC_060121.1, on the reverse strand, counting down.
TTGAATTTTGTGTGTATGTTTGTGTTTGTTTGTGTGTCTATCGACCTGCCAGCGCTTTCGTTCGGTAAGTCACCTCATCTTTGTTTTTATATACAAAAATAATTAAGACTATATTAGTAAAATGTTGAGAAAATTTTTATGCTTCAAGTGGTCTGCATAGTCTCATGTACTTGAGTACAATGCACAGAATGTACTTACAACCATGAGCAACTGTGAGGAAAGTCCTTTGGGATGTACAGCTCACACATATCTTTGCCTTGATTAGATGACACACTGAGTTCCAGACAGCCACAATAAAAAGACTTAACAAAATTTAGCTTTCGGCCAAACCCTTCTTCAGAAAAGAAAACACGCACACATTCACACAAGCAAACAAGCACACGTAATGCACGCATGACCAACTTCTCCAGCAACTTAGACCAAAATGCCAATGTCACACACCAATCTGGAGTAGGGCAAGGAAGGGGAGAGAAGGCAGGGTATTGGTAGGAGGAGAAAAGAGCACTGTATGGCAGAGCAGACAGGGGCTAGATGGAGACATAACAAGACTGCCAGGCACAGCATCAGGAAGCTGTGGGGTGGGGAGGGGGGGGGGAGCAAAACAGGAGAGTAGCAGGAAAGGGGAAGACTGGTGGGTGCATTGGCAAAGGACAGCACACAGTGAGGATGAGGGGATATGAATATGGGGGAGGCGATTGGACAGAGGGGGCAGAAACTGTTGGTGGAGGGTGTGGGGACAGTAGATTACCATAGGATGAGGCCAGGATAATTTCAGGAGCAGAGAATGTGGTGTACAGTGGATGCAACAGTGTCTGCATTCAACAACTGCCATCCTTTCTGCATCAAAAAATTGCTCCCATACAGCCTGGTTACCCAGGGATGACATATCTGCAATGTCAAGAACTCCCTTTCCCAATATGCTGAAGATCTCACCAAGACCTTCGTTGATAGGCACTATCCCTCAGACCTAGTCCACTAACAAATCTCCTGTACCATTTTCCCACACATCACCAGTCCTCCCACCACACCCAAGAACCACCCAATAGCACCCCAGACTGGAACATCTAAACAATATCCTTTGTCATGGCTTTGATTACCTATCATAATTTTCTGAAATGAGGGACACACTACCCAATATCCTTCCCACTCCTCTAGAAGAGTTGTTCCAACACCCACCCAACATCCACAACAACCTAGTCCATCCCTTTGCCATTCCCAATCCAGACCCCTTGCCATAGGGATCATATCCCTGTGGTAGACCCAAGTGTAAGATGTGCCCATACCACCCATCCAGCACTTCCTATTCCAGTCCTGTCACAGGCTTATCCTACCCTGTCAGAGGCTGGGACATGTGTGGAAGCAGACATATATATACCAGCCCTGCTGCAATTATTATACAGATTTTTATGTTGGTATGACCATCAACCAGCTGTCTACCAGGATGAAGAGCCACTGCCAAACTGTGGCCAAGAGCAAAGTGGACGACCGTATGGCACAACACGTAGCTGAAGATAGTGTGCTTGATTTCAATGGGTGCTTCACAATGCAGGCCATCTGGATACTCCCCTCCAGCATGAGCATTTCTGAACTGTATAGATGGGAGTTATCCTTATAATACCTTCTCCACTCCTGAAATTTTCCGGGTCTCAACCTATGGCAACCCAGTGCCTGCATACCCTCCACCCAACAGTTTTGGCCCCCTCTGTCCTATGACCTCCTCCTCCTCCTCCTTACACACATTCCTTACCCCTCATTGGGTGCTGCCCTCAGCCAATACACTCATCTATCTTCCCCTTCCCTGCTACTCTCCTTTTCCACTCCCCGTTTCTCTCTCTCTCTCTCTCTCTCTCTCTCTCTCTCTCTCTCTCTCTCTCTCTCTCTCTCACCCCCCCCCCCCCCACCCCCCTCTCTCTCTCTCTCTCACACACACACACACACACACACTTCACTTCCCTGCTCCACTGTCTCCCAACACGGCACCTCAGAGTTTTGTCATGCCACATCTAGTCCTTGCATGCTCTGCCAGACAGCACTCTTCTCTTCCCCCCACCCCATCAGTACCCTGCCATCTCTGCCTCTTCCTCATCTCACTACAGATTGCTACCATGTTGCCAGAAGTGGCAGTCATGTGTGTATGAGGTACCTTGCTTGCTTATCTGAATGTGTATGTTTCATTTTCTGTAGGTGGCATGTTGTGGAACACAGGATGTATTTCACTCAGCTCAGTAGTTGCTTGCCATGTCAGAGCAGAACGTGGCTGCCAGATATACTTTCTTCTGGTGGCTGCTGTGTAGCTGGGGTGTCCATCTTGTATTGTGAAAACACAATCTGCTATTTGTAATTTAACCCCTTGTGTCAGTCCTTTGTTATAAATTAAGGACACTTGTACCTAATGAAGCAGTGCAGGTATTGTTGTTGGCATTCAAATCACGTGTTCAGAAATAGGGTAATTGCAAAGGAAAGTTTTGATGCTTTCGAAATTAAGGTGTCTTCTATAGACCGGCATCAAATATTTGATGAATTGGCACCAATGATTCATTCAGTTGCATGTTTCAGACCCTTAAACTCAAATAAATGAAAATTTTCCGCTAAAAACCAAGAGATATTTTCAATTGTTAAATCAAAGTCAATACAGAAACCTGTCAAAGTAGAGAGGTATTATACCCCTTGAAGTGTATTGTCTGAATAGAAAATGATAAGCTCTGTAGAAGGTCAAATGATTAGAGTGATTATGTTTGTTAAAGGTAGGAGTTTTACAATACTGAAGTCAGTTAAAATGAAAATGAGTGTAACGGACCAGATGTCATATGTGTGTTACATGCTGTTGTGCACCTCACTTGTGATGCCAGTGGGTCAGCAGAACATCGAATTAAGCAACACGAAGGAGAACACTGTGTCACTGACCAGCAGAGTACATGACAAGAAGCAGCTTGCCACACACCTCAGTGTCAACATGGAGGGTGTTAATTGGGTCAATTACACCAGTCCAACAGTCCCAGAATATTCCACTGACCTACTGGGGAGGAAGAATCACAAACATCAGTGGCAGAAAGCCATATTTTAAGGACTAGCAACCAGCTCGTCATCATTGACCATCAAGGCATTGGTGTGATGCATAACCTGTGTCACTCAGTGCCGCCACCAGTTCAGAGGCATCACTGTCATCACAGTCATTGTATTAATCACTGTCATAATGCAGGTCATTGCCTAGAAGTCACCAGAGTGATGTCGTCACTGTCACTATCATTGGGCACTATCACCTGTAGTGGAAGTCATCGCCTGTGATAATGCAGTGTCACCATTGTTCTGGGACACTGCTTCCACAAACACCATGACTGAGGCTGGAGCCAAGGACCCTGGTCTGCCAATGCAAGACAGACACCACTGGGGATGGATACTGAGGCAGGGCACTGACCTGTCCCTCTACTGTCACCATCATACCCCCCACTAATGATCACAACAGAGGCCCATGGCGCATGGTTCCAGCTGCTGTGGTATGACCCAGCAAGGCCATAGCACCACTGCCAAGGCAGAAGATCCCAGTTATGCCAGTGCAGCTAAAGTCACAGCAGTGGACGTACATTTGAGAGTCTGCCAGCCACCTTTGTCACCATTGAGAATATTATGAGTGGAAGCAAACCTCACCCAGAGGCCAACAACCAATGTATTGCAGTTGATCAATGTTGATATTTTGTCATCAGGAACCATCTGTAGACACACTCCCACCATCCTCTTCCTCACATCCAGCAGAGAATCTATGTTTGAATCTGGTGATGAGCAGCGGAGTCCTGTGCCTGTTTACACTGCTTTCAGGAAGACTGCTTTGGCATTGTGAAGGATGGTTCTCATGTAGTTAGGAGTCAGTGTTATGGAGCACCTACAGCAATGGTGTGGTATGCAGCAAAGGAAATAAGTGCAAATTCCAGTTATTTTGGTTTTCAGCCTGTTGGGTTGTTCCTTTTCCTGTCTTTCCCTGAATCATTTTAGTATTCTTTGGGTATAATTTTCTCTTGATTAAAGTGTAGTCACAGTGAAGGAACTTTCAGCTGCTGAGGTTACTGGGCAATTTAGGGATCAGGTAGATAAATTACAGACAGAGGTAAAGAAGCTCAGAGAAGCAGAGAGGGAACATTCACATCCCAACCCACCCATCCTGGATGGCACTGCTGCGACATTGGTTATCCTGTTTTGTAGGAAACAGGGGGATGAGATTTTTATCTTTTCTGACAATTTGGCTACAGTAGCAAAAGTGAGGGTTGGAGTAAGGAGCAATTATTATGTGTTGCTAGACTAAAGTTAATGGGAGATTCTAGAGCACATGTTATGTGTAATGAGAATCTGAGGGAAGCTAAAACATTTTATCAGGGAGAGTTAATCATGAGATATCAGAAGAACACTGCTAGATATTGCTGGGAACAACTTACTAGGGTTTTTCATAAGCAGAATGAATCGATTTGAAAGTTTCACACTGCATTCATAAAATCAGTGCAGGTACTTATTAGCTCACAGATGATGATAAGGCTAACTTGGTAATTTTGTGGAAAGCAGAGTAGAGGGTTACTGGGGTTACAACCAGAAATACCAAGAAAGGTTCATTTGGAATTTCCTAAGTATTTGAGTTAAGTAATTGATATTGCATTATCATTAGAGTAAACTGAGTCATTGGCTAGATCACATGAATGTCGGACAGTGCTTAGTATTGACATAAATTGTTTTTGGTGTCGACAAAAGAGCCATGTACAAAGAGACTGCAGACAGCAATGTTGCAGGTATTGTAAGAAATTTGGCCACATGGGTTGGTAATACTGTAACAGAAGTCAGCCACAATGGAAGTTTCAATCACAGGTTAGATCTTATGGGCAGCAGTTAAATGGCACAGGTGGTGGGGTGTCCACACTCCTGGTAAGAGTTAGCACATGTAAGAAAGGAGTGGCAGACTTTTTTCAGACCAGTTATGTGGGGGATAAAGTATGTAAAGTATTATTGAATACTGGTTCTCAGGTATTGGCTACAAGTAAGCAAATATTTGGGATAAATAGATTAAGTACACCATGCTGGATATTAAGTGTCTTAGGTGGAGGGTGTGTAAACTCACTCTGTTCTGAAATGCTGAAGTTCTGAGTGGGGAGGATAACTTCCAAATGGATGCAGAAGTTCTTTCTGTGGTTGGAGGTAGGTACAATGTCATTCTCGGACTCGATTTCCTGGTGGCACAGCGTGCCATAATTGACTTGAAATAGCATATGGTAGAACTGGATGGAACTTTGTTTCACGTAGAATCTGCAGTTGGAATATTGTCACTGTCACAAGGTCTGCCCCATGGCCATGGCAAACCAATTATAGTGTGTACAAGGTCCCATAAGGTCAATTTATGGGATTGCATACTGAAAGGTACAGGGAAGGTAGTCTGCATTAGTGTTGGTGCTGACTTGCCAGTGAACTTGTTGTGTATTGTTGAACCTTTGATGGATACTGGAGCACTAGATGCAGACAATTGTTTTATATGATGTAGCATGTCCTACATTTGGGAAGTAGACAGCAGGAGGGTACTGCCTGTCAGAACTGTTAATACTGTGAGGAAGTAAAGTTGTTGCATGGTACTCTGGTTGCAAATTTAGATATCTTAGATGAGGATGAACTAGACCTTGAATTTACAGCAACATACATAATGTCAGGAGGGTCTATCAAACTGGTCAGCACCAAAGAGTAAGGCTGCACGTCTTGAAGCACAGAATAGAGCATTAGTGGAAAAACTGTTGCATGAGTACGTGGAATTATTTAATCTGTCAGGTCCACTACCAACAACACTGCTTGTTCAGCACCAGATTCCTTCTAGAAGTGAAGCATCCACCTATAAATGACCATATTCAGTTCCAAGGCATTTACAACCAATTATGGAAGAGTTTCTAGATCAGCAATTTAGAGGTGGCATCATATAACTTAGTTGTAGTCCCTGATCTGCTCCGAATGTAACTATAAGCGAAAGATCATCAGATGATGGAAAGCATATCATTTCTATTTTGAGTACTGGTTCCTCAACCAGAAAACAGTATCAGATGCGCATCCTATCCCACTGGACAGTACTTCACAACACTGGTCTTGTATAGGCATTACCACCAGTTGGAAGTAATGCCAGGGGACCAACCTCAAACTGCATTCTCAATGTTGACTGGGCACTTTTAGTTTCATACGTAAAATTGTGCCAGCAAACTTTCAGTGTCTGTTGGATAATGTGTTGCATGGATTAAAGCCAGAACAGTGCATGGTGTACCTAGATGACATAAGCGTTATTCAGAGAATATTCCAGAACATTTGAAGTGGTTACTTGAAGTGTTTGATCATCTGCCCAGTTTGTCATTTTGTATTGTAAAAAATTTGGTATTTGGGTCACATTGTAGGGAGCAATGGAATTCATACAATTCCAAAGCTAGTTGAGGCTGTTCAGAATTTTCAACATCCACCAACATAAAGGAGTTGTAATGTTATTTGATCCTAACAAAGTTTTACTGCCGGTACGTTCCAAAATCCCTCTTTCAAAAAAAATTAAACAAATAGGTGGAGCCCCTCCATGCCCACACCAGCATGATGGCCAACACAACACAAAAGATCTACTGCCATCTCTGCATAAGGATTAGTTTTCACTAAAGTGAGGTCTCACGGGATGTGGGCACTGTGATGTTTGCATATGTCTGGTTAAGGTTAATCATTAATACATGCTCATCTGAACATAGATTGGGTCAAAAGTTGAGCAAAGGGTAGTGAATTGGAGGGCAGAGTAAAAAAAGTTCCAAGGTTAGAGCCAAGGGAAAAAAACCTCTGCGATAGTTGGGTCGGGTTGTAAGAGCAGTAGCGGTTTCCTTGCTGCCTGCGACAGGTCATGGAAGGGTAGCATTTGTTAGTAGTGGGTATCATGCAGGTTGATACCTTTGTTGTTGTGCAGTAGTGTTACACAGTGGCTGCCGCTGGATACCAGTGCTGATTGATTGGTCAGTGTCAGCATACCTGTAACAGTGAAGTTCATCATCATTTTGTGTCCGATAGGTCATTATCAGATTCACAGTATAGGGTAATGTTGGCAGTTTGTTTGTATATCAGTGTACGAACTTGTTGTTTCCCTGCTGTAGCTTGTTGGCTGGCTTTAATAGCATCTGATGTTTCCAGTCAACATTGCTGTTATGCAGGGGCTTGCCAATGTAGTGACTTGTGGATGTTTGTTAGCTTACCATAAATGGTTATGCCCTAGCTAGTAAAGTCTTTGGCCACTTATGCTTCCACCTATGGTTTTTACCATATTTTCCCAGAGCAAGGATGAGAAGATTGTTCGGGTGTCTTGAATTCCTGTATAGTCATGTGTCATGTGTCTTTAATACTTCCTTGAGGGTTTCAAGGCGGTATTCATTGTGAAGATACACGGTGTGTGTGTAGCATGGAACATTGCTAATGATGCATAGCACTTTGTTCTGTATGATCTGCAGGTAGTGCAGGCATGTAGGACCTGCGTATCTCCAGAAGGGAGCTGCATACATCATCAGAGGTCTAATCAGTCATGTATGTGGACCTCAATACCCTCCTATTCAGTGTACTTTCCCTGTTGTGCATTGGGTAGAGTTGTTTGAGCCTCACATGCTCTCTGTTGGCAACGTAATCAGTGTGGTCGTCCCCCCATGTAAGTTTCCAGTCCAGCCAGGCACCAAGATATCTGACTTTCTCTTGGAAATATATTGGGCATGTGTGTGGTGTTACCAGTCACCAGTGTTGATGTTTGCGCAGTAGCTTCGGTTTGCGTGTGTACGTTTACTTTAATACACCAGTAGTCCATCGGGGAAACCAGCATTGCTTAGTTTGCATATAATGCTGTTATGCCAGAGATGATTGAAAGCTTTTTTGATGTCCAGGAACACAGCTCCAGGAACACAGCCCCAGTGGCTTTGTTTGTGTAGCAGCCATATATTATATGTTCAACTACTTGGAGGAGTTATTGTGTTGTTGAGTGGTGATTCCTAAAGCCACATTGCTCCAATCTTAGGGTGTTATTGGTGATGCAGTGTCTAGTGATGTCTTGCTGAGTGAGCGCAGCAGACTGATGGGTCGGTAATTCTGTGGGAGTGAGTGGTCTTTCCCTGGCTTCCTGAACATCAGGACCTTCACCACTTTTCAAAAGTCAGGGAAGTGTTGGTGTTTTAAGACAGCGTTTGTTATGTGTGCTGGGTATTCTATGGTTCTATCCTGGAGGACATGGTTTTGAATGCCATCAGGCCTAGGGGCTTTCCTAGCTTTGGTATGATTGATAGCCCAAGTAATACAGTTTGTGGTAGCACATCTGACTTTGTTGCGTGAGGGCTGGACTACAAGTCATGTAGCCTGCTGATCCATTTCAAGTGTGAATACTGGATCTGAAGGAGCTAGATTCAGCATGAAAGATGCTGCAAGTGTTGTGGCCATAAGCTCTGCCTTCTCCTTTGAGGAGTAGGCTGGGCCATCTGGTCCCTGTAGCATGGGAATGTAATGTTTCTCCCTGGTGAAGTGTCTGGCTAGCTTCCACATACCAGGACATGTGGTATCTAGAACTGCAAGTTTCTGCCCCCCATTTTTTGTTTCAAAATGTTTGTAGTTTATCATGTATTATACCCTGGAGTCTGTTGACATGCAGTTTATAGAATGAGCACCTGGTACGCTGCTAGTATCTCCTGAGGTGGTTCCTCGTTGAGATAAGGCCCTGGATTTCCTGGGGAAGGGCCATCAAGTGTTGTTTTGGTGTTGTATGTGGAATGGCGTCAGTCACCACATCTTGGACAGCAGTAGTAAGAGCCTCCACTGCCTCATCTATTTGGTGTGTGTTGTTAATTTCATGGGTCTCTGGAATATGACTATCAAGGGTTTCCTTGCACTTGTAGTTCAGTATTCTGTGTGGTTCTGTCTCCAGCAGTGTTTTTTCCATGTGTAGTATTACAGCCATGTGGTCTGAGTCCAGATTGTTTTCAACCCTAAAGTTGAATGTGCACATGATGTCCTTGATGAGAGCTGTATCTAACATGTCTGGCCTGAGTCGGGCCTATGTAGGCACATACATGGGAATGTCTGGCCCAAGTATGATTTAGTTTCAACCTAGTGCATGTTCGTATAGATTCTTGCCATTGGAGGTACGTATTCATGAATTCCAGTTGGGGTGTTTTGCATTTAGATCTCCAGCAGCGATTACCCGCGATGCTATGTTGAGAACTGTGCTGATATCGAGTGTTACTATGTTTTTAGGAGGGTTGCACAGTGATACTAGTGCAGTGTTGGCTCCATTGAACTTGACCCTGATGGCCATGGCCTCCAGTCTCTCAAGTGCAGGGAGCTCAATGTTCATGTGTTCTACATCTTTGTGTATGATGATGGCTGTGCCGCTTTCCTGCCATCCGCTCAGTTGGTACAATAAATGCAATAACCTGGAATGCTTAGCTGTTTGTGATGCGTAAGCAGTGTTTCATTCATAGAGTGATTCAGATACCCTTTCACTTCATGAACATAACCATTTTGACTCTTTTTGTTTGCGATCCCATTGGCATTCCAAAACAGGATCTGTGAGTTTGTGTTGGTGTTTGTGTTTTGGTGCTGGTGTGGTTTGTTATCCATGTATTGGTGTAAACAGTGGTGTAATAGTAGTTTGTATGCTAGTCCAGTTGAGCAAGCCAGACATGAACTGTGGAAAGAGTTCTGAGACACATCCCATAATCTTCATGACTACTTCATTGGTTGTCACACCTCTCCTATCTGCACCCTCAGCTGAAGATGACACGGTGGTCGGATGGTCCCAATTGGCCAGTTGTGGCCTGATAATGGAGTGCAGTGCTACTGTGGTGGTTGTGAGTCCTGGGAATAATTGGGAATAATGTGTACATTATTCTTCGGAGTGTTGTGTTAATGTTGGAAGTGTTGGCCTATGAGTTATTGGTTGTGTTGGCAGCCACTGGTACTTGTGTTGGCATCTGGTGTGGGCTGGCTTGTATGTCAGCTGTTTGAGTTGTAGTTGTGGGCACCTGAGTGGTCTCTGTGGTGAGTGGGTGTGCTGTGCGGGTCATTGTGTTGGTGTCCGAATTGTATATGTACGTACTGGTGTCCTGTTGTCTGTGTACTTGTTATGAAATGGTCAAGCTTCCACTGGTCCATTTGTTTCTCCTTCTTCTTCAGCATTGTGGGTGTCCCTGTGTAGGTGCATCTTCTGTCGTCTGCGATCTAGTCCCGTTTTGGTCTATCCAGATTTTGAAAAACTGTTTATCCTTTCCTATGATTCAAGCAGTTTTGTACTAGGAATTATTTTGAGTCATCAAGCATATGGACAGGAACAACCTACTACATATGTTTCACAGCAGCTCAGTAATGCTGAATGAAATTATTCCACAACACAGAAGGAAGTGCTCACAGTGATTTTTGAAATTGGGTACTTTTGTTGTTACGTGTATGGTACATGATTTAAAGTGGTGACTGATCACAGGTCTTAAGTGGCTTTCAGGACGTAAAGATCCGACAATTAGATTGCCAGAATGGGCTGTGTGGTTAAGCAAGTTTGATTAAGATGCAGTACATCAGCTGGGAAGGTTGCATACTAAGAAGGACAGACTCAGCTGTATGGTATGTGCTATGGAATGCACAACCATTGATGTAAGTGAATGGAGGGCAGCACAAAGTGCTGACCCAGATTGTCAGTGGTCTATTAAACAACAGCAGTTGTGCACAGAGGACTTGTGTATGGAGGACAGAGTATCGTATTGAACACCTGAAATGAGCTATGGTTAGTGTACCGCAGAGCTTGCGTGACAAAACCTCGGTTAAAATTTAGTGGGCATTCAGGTCAAAGAGCAATGGAGTGAAGGGTAACACAGAATTATTAGTGGGTGACGCATAGGCAATATTGTGGACCATTACATGAAAAACTGTGTGCCATAGGCCCAAAGAGCAGAACATAACCACCAGAAAATTAAATTACAGAGGCTGCTGGAAGCTGATAAACCCTTCCAAATGGGAGGCAAACACCTCCAGGGAATTGTTACATATTAACCTTTCTTATTTCCATGATAGCTTTACCAAACCAGCAAGCCACAACAGTGGCTCAGGCACTAGTCAGCCAGTGGATACTTTGGTTTGGGACAGCTGAAACCATAATTAGAGATCGGGGCACATATTTTATGTCAGAAATAATGCATCAGCTGTGCAGGCTGTTGCACATTAAGAAATTAAAGATGAGTGCTTTGTACCTTAGAGCAAATGATTGCATGGAGTGAGTCCACAGAACAATTGCAAAAATGTTGAGTTTTTACTCAAATTGCCAGCATAACAATTGGGAAATCCTATTGCCCTATGTCGTTACTGCGTACAACTCAAAAGTTCACCAGAGCACAAGGTTATCTGTGTATGAAGTAATTTTTGGGTGAAAGATGTCATTGCCCTTTGAGTTGTGCCATCAGTGAAGGATTTTGCTAAGGAAGTGAAACTTAACTAAAAATTAATACAAAGACTTTAGAGAACCCAGGAAAGGACACATAATGTGAAAGTAGTGTTAACTAAATACAGTGTGGATCAATGGCTTCTGTTAGCAGATCCTCATGTGCCAAAAGGGAAAACAAAGAAGTCTGTATCACAGTACAAAGGTCCTTACCAGGCAATAGGGATGGCATTGCTGGTTAACATTACATTGCAGCTCCCCGCCCACCCTTCGATATCCCACATAAGCCAAATTTGGCCATTTAAGGGGGACATGGACACTTCGCCTAGTCTGACCCCACTTTCTGTAGAAGAGAGAGAAGAAACAATGGACAAGGAGGAGAAAAAGGAAAAAGCAAAGCGAAGGAAACAGGATAATATGCCAAATCTTTGGTCTATGCTAAGACCTTGAGCAGGGATGTGGGACTGACATTAGGATTTTCTTTCCCTGCACAGGATGCAAGTAGTTCCTACCCTGGAATGGGAAGAGATGGAAGCAGCACCCAGGAGCACATTCAGTCTACGGAGGAGGGGTGGAGCACAGAGTCTTATTGTATTAGGTCTATTTTACTATGTTCTTTGTTGGGAGGCTTCATGTTTCCCAAGCAGATGAGCGTAATTATGTCAGATCACCAGTGGACGTTAAGGGTAAAATGCAGCATTTGGGCACTTGGTATCAAGATTTGGAGGCTGGAAAAATTTTTTGGGAAATTGCACAGCATCATGAGTAATCAGTCAGAGTATAACATTGCATAAGGAGAGTATCATCTGTTATGATTGGAGTCTGCAAAGCTATAGGTGCAACTACGACAGACTACAAAGTTGCTCTCACAGGTTAGATGGAAAAGAGGATTGTTGGACACAGGTGGTAGGATACTGAAGAGAGTGTTTTGTAGGGCTGATGTGGATGACATTGCTAACATCAATAAGGCACTACAGGAAATTTGGAAGGAGATGGAAAGCAACCATGAGGCAGTGAATTTGCATGCAAGCCATCTCATAAGTGTGGGAAGTGATGTACTGCACCACACTTGGCAGCTTTGTGGGGTTGGTCACTGCTTTAATGTCGCATATTAGGTCATCTGCCGAAACCACCAATTGTGACTTGCATGTTGTTGGTGATCACTTGAACAATATTGATTGCCACATTACTATGCAATCTTGCTGACAGCTTGACAGATGCTCATACTGAAATTGTGGAGTTGCAGGAAGCATTGTTGCATGCCACACACAGGCTTCATACATAATTTCTGCTATCACCAAACAATTGTTGGTGAGTTTGACTGTTGTGCCACAGCCTTTGGGACTTATAAACTGGCAAGGGAGGAGTTCTTGACTATGTACTATCACCTTGCTACCATTATGAGCCAGGAGAGAGGAGCTCACCCGGAAATTAACATACAAATACCACTAATTTGTAGAAACATCCATTTGGAGTGCAATGTGGTACACACATACCCAGTAACATGGGAGTCTTTGTGGAAGTACATCAAACTGGAGGTGCAGGAGATCTTACTAGTGGCACCAGACAGACACAGTCATGCATTAAATGTCTACAAAAAAGTTGTTACACTGTCGCACTGGACTGGTTACCATTTGCATTTCAAAGTTTGTGCATACAGTGCCGCAGTCGTGCAAGTTCACATTGTTCCATTCTGAGAAGGGGCTCTTGAAATGCCCTAAGGAAATATTACTGAGGGAAGGGAATACTTCCTGTGAATAGGACAACAATGGCTATATTTGGTGGCAGAGCCAACAGTCATTATTTGTACACGTTACAAGCAGGACAAGTTAAATGGCAAACAAAGGTTGCTTCTGCAGGCTGAAGGATTAATGCACAACGGAACTCAGTGTGAGATATCTGAAACCACTTTGCACTTACCAGCTATGATAATGGGAACCATAGCTGTCAGTGTGGTCCACTCCTTAACCCAGATAACCCTGACATCCTTCTGGAAGGACGACGTCACTCACTGTTGAAATTATTTATTTTTGCATATAACGCATTGTTGAAATGGGTTGTGACGCATTGTTATATCAAGTAGGCGGAGTCAGTTGCACACTGCAACAGTCAGTTTGATGCTGATGTTCATAGTGAGTGAGAAACTGTGTCTTGAAAATAGAGCCGATTTTACCAAGAACAAACTGACTGACCTCGTCATCGGCGAGTATGTATATTTTCTTCCATATTGTGTCAATAATTCTGAAACTTGTCATATAATATCTTAAAGAATTAACCTACATTATTTATGGGTTCATATTGCGATTGAAAGTTTTCATCAGTTGTAATTCAATAATGTTTTCAACCGTCCTTCCAGAAGGACGTCAGGGTAATATATTGTCATTTTGTATTCACAGAAAACTATGTACACTGATGGAACTTTTGGACATGTTAGAATCAAAAGATGAGGAAATACCTAATACTGGTGTGAATGTAACATTGCACCCTCCTCTAAATTCAGCTGATGACATAACCGATGAAGATTCGGGTGTTGAAGAAAATCCAAGTGTAGATAAATTACCAGCAAGTCAGCTCAGTGCTACTGCGCTTTTTGATTTGGTCATTTCTACCAATGGTAATGCTGTGAATGCAACAAGGAAACAATCTTTTACCTCTGATGTTGTTCCAGGACCCTCCAGCAGTACAAAAACAGCAACAATATCAACAACAACCACAAACAAACCAGCAAGGCTATCGAAGAATAAAGTTCTAAACCTCAAGAAATATAACTGGAAAAGTGGTGAAATAGTTAATTGAACATCTGTATGGCCTCTAATGTTCACAGTTGCAATGAAGAAAGGGCGAACACCGCTTGAATATTTCCAACAGTTTTTTGATAACGAAGTGCTTCAAATGATGGTCACTTACACAAATCAGTACACAGCCAAGAGAAATAGACCAGGTGATTGTTCAGAAGATGAGATGTTGGTGTTTATTGCAATACTTCTGCTAAGTGGATATGTAACAGTGTCACGCCGAAAGATGTACTGGCAATCAGATAAAGACAGTCACAACGACCTCATAACAAATGCCATGTCCAGAGATCGATTTGACTTTATCTTTTCCAATTTGCATGTATGCAACAATGACAATTTAGATAAATCAGACCATTTTGGGAAAATCCATCCATTACTGTGTATGCTGAATGATAGATTCAAACAATTTGCCCCGCACGTGCGGCATCATTCTGTCAATGAATTGATGGTCCCATACTTCGGAAGTCACGGGTGCAAACAATTCATAAATGGGAAACCAATCCGATGTGGATTCAAATTTTGGTGTGGAGGCACAAGTGGTGGATATATTATTTGGCTCGAACCCTACCAAGGAGCTGGCACGTGTAGTAATGATTATGAAACGAAAGGTATGGGGTACAGTGTGGTAATGACTTACGTTGACCAGTTACTTCCACATGTTCCGTATCGAATCCTACTTTGATAACCTCTTTACCAGCGTTGAACTACTACATGACCTAAAAGAGAGGGGCGTGGAAGCAACAGGAACAATAAGAGGAAACAGAGTTAAGAATTGTACTCTATCATCTGTAGATAAAATGATAAAAGAAAATAGAGGATCATATGAATTTTGTTCTGACTCAGCATCCGGGATTTCCATTGTACGCTGGAATGACAACAGTGTTGTTACTGTAGCCACCAACTTTGACAGAGTGCAACCACTATGCTCTGTAGCAAGATTTTCCAGGGAACAAAAGAAAAGGATTAGCGTGCCTCAACCTAACTTATTACACTCCTACAATACTCATATGGGAGGCATAGATCGAGCTGTATCCCTATATAGATGCTCTATAAGAGAGAAAAAGTGGTATTTTGCACATTTTATAGACATTGCAGAGCAAAATGCCTGGGATCTTTACAAGCACAATGAAGATCCCATAGATCATCGAATTGTCACTGCAATTCTTGAAAGTAACAAAAGAGTCACTACCAGTGGAGGGCATCCTAGTAAGAGGGCAAAATTAGATTCTATATTTGATGGAAGAGAACATTATGTTGCTGAATTACCAATGGACGAGATAACAAAAAAGAAAAAGCAGCTGAAATGTTGAAGTTGCCACAAAAAAACTACTACTATGTGCATAAAATGTGACGAAACACTTCATGTTTGTTGCTTTTTGTCTTATCATATTAATGCGTAAAGTATGTGTATAGGTTATTTTCTTTGGTTTTGTATTTATTAGCCGTTTTAGCCCATAATTCAAATTTATTTATGTTTATTTGAAAGTATAAAAACCAAAACAAGTTAATTGTGCAATGTCATTTACTTTAAAAACATGTTACCTTATTGTCCTGATGTCCTTCTGGAAGGACGCCCATTTTTGGAAATACTAAATAAAAAGAAATACTCAAAATTGTTTTTACTTTCTTACTTACAACCTTCTGAATGAATGTAGATAAGATATAAATCAATTCTGAAACACAAATAATTCAGGATTATCTGGGTTAATTTATGTACCTGACCTACCTCCCTTAGTTTTTCCCTCCAAACACCTTTCGTTTCTTAATGATATGAGTCCCAAGTACCTGCTCAGCTCTCTGTATCAGATTATTGCCACTCAACATGGTCGTGTTACCATGGAACATGGTGCCTGCGAAAGGCAAAGGTCCCGAGTTCGAGTCTCGGTCCGGCACACAGTTTTAATCTGCCAGGAAGTTTCATATCAGCACACACTCCGCTGCAGAGTGAAAATCTCATTCTGGAATAGTTGTGTTATAGGTAACTGTAATTTGACATTAACTGGTGATGTGATTTCAACAACTTGGTAAGGACCCTAGTAATTGGTCACAATTCTTTTGTCTTTCCTTTAACAACACAGAAACTGTATAGAAAAACCCATTGTCCAATTTTGAAATCAGGATAGTTAGTGTGTACATTGACTAATTTTTCTTGCCATTCTAATGCTCTGGTATTTGCTTTCTGTACTTTTTCCACATGTCCTTAATGATTTGAGCAAATTTCTGACCTGTTTCTCCATTCTTTGCTTCTTTAGGCTTAATAACATTGAATGGTGACCACGTCTCCTTTCCATAAATAACTTCACAAGGTGACATGCCCATTCCTTCATGTGTTTTGGCTTTGCAAGTGCTTACACAGTATTGAATGATGATATCCCAATTGCTGTGCTGGTCATTGATGAAATCTTCCCGATAATGTGGTGGACCTATCTGTCTGTCAATTTGCCTGTGGGTGTAAAGGGTAGTGCATAATTTATGAACTTTCAGCAAATGACAAAGTTGTTTCATGAGGTTGTACATGAAATTACTACCTTGGTCGACTATAAGTGCTTCTGGAATGCTGAATTTTAATATCCAATTATTGACTATAGCCTGTGCAATGGTGTTGGTGTTTTCTTGTTGATCAGGGAGACTTACCAAGGTTACATATATTGAGAAATGATCTATAATCGTTAGTACATACCTATTGCCCACTGATGTTTTATCAAAGGGACCACAAATGTCCATTCTTATTATTTGAAATGGGTGTGATGCTTCCAGGAGTCTTTGTAATGATATACCGTGATGGCAATAGTGTGCTCACTGGGCACACGGTATGCAGTTGAGCTTGTATTGTGCTGTGTCGTGCTTTCTTGTCCTCCACCAGAAATGTTAAACAACGCATCTTTCAGTAGGCCCTAGGCCACCGAGACCTGAAGGAATGTGAACATGGACCCCTTGCATGACTCCCTGTTGGAGGTGTTTTGGAGTCACAATTCTCAGTACAAGTCTGGTTGTTTGACACAGAACCACATCCTGTAGGCAAAACTGCCATTGTGTCAAATATCTTTTGCAATCTGCACCTAAAACGTCTGTGCTTTTTGCCATTCTTCTACACTGCAACCTACTGCTTTAATAGCGCTATCTTTCTACAAAAACAATGTGCATTGGAATATTTCTTCACTGGTTTATGAGTGAATTCAAAGTACATTTCAGAGAGGCAAAGGGACCAGTGCATCAAACAACTTGATGGGTCTTTTAGCCCAAGTAACCACTTGAGAGCAGAATGGTCCATGATTATCTTGAAGGTATCCTCATGCAGATAGCACCTGAACTATTTTATACCATAATGACACTCAGTCACTCAGTAAGTTCTTTTCATTGTTGAGTAATTCTTTTCTGCCATACTGAATTGCCTGAGCATGTAGGTTACTGGATGTTCTGCACCATTAAGATTCTGATGCAAAACTGCTCCAACAGCATGTCCAGATGTATCGAAGGACAAGATGAATTCTTTGTTGAGAACTGAACAGATTACAGGACTCTGTGTTACTCTGTATTTCATTTTTTCAAATGTTTTGTTGCATTCTGTAGTCCAGTGAAATTTAGTACCTTTTTTCAATAACTACATGAGATGCCATGCCGTTTCTGCATAGTCTTTTACAAATTTTCGATAATAATTTGAGAGAAATAGAAATTGCTGCACTTTCTTGATAGATTGTGGTGTTGGAAAATCTTTAACTGTGGTTATTAGCCCTGGATTAATTTTGATTCCATGTTTGATGACAACATGGCCTAAATGTGTCACGTCCCTTAATGCGAAGTGACACTTTTCCAAATTTAATGTTAATTTACCATCCCTGAGATGTTGTAAAACTTCTTGTAAGTGAGTCATATGCTCCTTGATGTCTTTTGAAAATACAATTATGTCACCAAGTTATATCATGCATTGTCAAGGTTTTAACCCACATAACACACCATCTAGCAATCTTTGGAATGTTGCAGGAGAATTTTCTAATCCAATAGGCATCCTTAAGAATTGCCAATGACCTAAGGGCTAGAGAAAGCAGTTTTATGTCTGTCCTCTGTTGAAAACTCTGTTTGATGTAACCCACTCCTTAAGTGAATTTGGAGGAATATTTGCTATTGCCAATATGGTCAATGGTATCTATGATATCTACATCTACATCTACATCCATACTCCACAAGCCACCTGACGGTGTGTGGCGGAGGGTACCTTGAGTACCTCTATCGGTTCTCCCTTCTATTCCAGTCTCATATTGTTTGTGTAAAGAAAGATTGTAGGTATGCCTCTGTGTGGGCTCTAATCTCTCTGATTTTATCCTCATGGTCTCTTTGCAAGATATACGTAGGAGGAAGCAATATACTGCTTGATTCCTCGGTGAAAGTATGTTCTTGAAACTTCAACAAAAGCCCGTACCAAGCTACTGAGCATCTCTCTTGTAGTCTTCCACTGGAGTTTATCTATCATCTCCATAACACTTTCACAATTACTAAATGATCCTGTAATGAAATGTGCTACTCTCCATTGGATCTTCTCTATCTCTTCTGTCAAACCTATCTGGTACAGATCCCACACTGCTGAGCAGTATTCAAGCAGTGGGCAAACAAGTGTACTGTAACCTACTTCCTTTGTTTTTGGACTGCATTTCCTTAGAATTCTTCCAGTGAATCTCAGTCTGGCATCTGCTTTACCGACGATCAGCTTTATAAGATCATTCCATTTTAAATCACTCCTAATGCCTACTCCCAGATAATTTATGGAATTAACTGCTTTCAGTTGCTGACCTGCTATATTGTAGCTAAACGATAATGGATCTTTCTTTTTATGTATTCATAGCACATTACACTTTTCTACATTGAAATTCAACTGCCATTCCCTGCACCATGCGTCAGCTTGCTGCAAATTCTCCTGTATTTCAGTACAATTTTCCATTGTTACAACCTCTCTGCAAAAAGCCTCAGTGAACTTCCGATGTTATCCACAAGGTCATTTATGTATATTGTGAATAGCAACAGTCCTCTGACACTGCCCTGTGGCACAGCTGAAATCACTCTTACTTCAGAAGACTTCTCTCCATTGAGAATGACATGCTGTGTTCTGTTATCTAGGAACTCTTCAATCGTTTGGTAATGGATACAAGTCCAAAATTGTTGTGCTATTTAAATGCATGTAATCATAACAGAATTATAATATTTTGCACCATCAGCAGATTTCTTTGGTACATTTACGATATTTGTGCTGTATTGTGAATCCGAATAATCTATTATACCCTCCTTTAATTGCTGATCTATGAATTCATCAAGTAATGTTTGTAATTGGTGAGAAACTCTGTATGGTTTCCTATAAACTGGAGTGTTATCTCTTTTTGGAATCCTGCATTGTATAATTTCATTGCTGGTAGCAGTCCCTGTGAATTAAACAGATTCTGAAACTCGTGCAACGCTGCTTCTGTCACATCCCATTCTTTTTCTTTTACGTATGATATCTTCTGGTGCAATGCAGTTTTGTAGGTGGCTGATTTGTTGCTGTTGTCTATGTCTTACCAATCAAAATCACCTTCCTCTAAGGCACTTATGTTAGCTGTTAACATTCCCTTTCATAACTCCTTGTCTTCTGTCCCAAAATTATCTATACTATGTGATCAAAAGTATCTGGAAACTTGGATGAAAATGACAAATACATGGTATCCTCCATCGGTAATGCTCGAATTCAGTATGGTGTTGGCCCATCCTTAGCCTTGATGACAGCTTCCACTCTCACAAGCACACATTCAGTCAGTTGCTGGAAGGCTTCTTGGGGAATGGCAGCTCATTCTTCATGGAGTGTTGCACTGAGGAGAGGTATTGATGACAGTCAATGAGGCCTGGCATGAAGATGGCGTTCCAAAACATCCCTAACGTGTTCTATAGGATTCTGGTCAGGACTCTGTGCAGGCCAGTCCATTACAGGGATGTTATTGTCGTGTAACCACTCTGCAACAGGCCGTGCATTATGAACAGGTGCTCCATTGTGTTGAAAGAAGCAATCGCCATGCCCGAATTGCTCTTCAACAGTGGGAAGAAAGAAGGTGCTTAAAACGTCATTGTAGACCTGTGCTGTGATAGTGCCATGCAAAACAACAAGGGGTGCAAGCCCCCTCCATGACAAACATGACCACACCATAACACCACCACCTCCCAATTTTACTGTCGGCACTACACATGCTGGTAGATGACGTTCACTGAGCATTCACTATACTCACACCCTGCCATCAGATTGCCACATTGTGTACCATGATTTGTCACACCACACAATGTTTTTCAACTGTTCAGTCATCCTTTGTTTATGCTCCTTACACCAGACAAGGCGTTATTTGGCATTTAGCAGCATGATGTGTGGCTTATGAGCAGCTACTCAACCGTGAAATCCAAGTTTTCTCACCTCCCACCTAATTTTCACAGTACTTGCAGTGGATCCTGATGCAGTTTGGAATTCCTATGTGATGGTCTGGATAGATGTGTGCCTATTAAACATTACAACCCTCTTCAACTGTCGGCGATCTCTGTCAGTCAACAGACTAGGCTGGCCTGTATGCTTTTGTGCTGTACGTGTTCCTTCACATTTCGACTTCACTATCACATTGGAAACAGTGGACTTAGGGATGTTTAGGAGTGTGGAAATCTTGCATACAGATGTATGAGACAAGTGACACCCAATCACCTGACCACGTTTGAAATCCTTGAGTTCCGCAGAAAGCACTATTCTGCTCTCTCATGATGTCTAGTGACAAGTCACTGATATGGAGTACCTTGCAGTAGGTGGCAGCACAATGCACCCAATATGAAAAACATACGTTTTTGGGGGTGTCTGGATACTTTTGATCACATAGTGTATATGTACCAATACCTCCTGTACTCCATAAATTGTTGCGGCATGAACTATACTCCTGTGCACAAAACAATGTGTTGTGTCTAATTCATCATTTTCCTCTAATGGCTGCATATGCATTATGTGTTTGCGTGTAAAGCACCATGAATGTCCACCCAAAGTAGCTATCATGTTCCAAATAGTATTTTATCCTGTGAATCTATCTTGAAGTACACTGCTCACAATTTAGTTGATTCCTCTTTCCAGGGAGAGGGATCTTGCGGCAGAGTGTCCTTGGCATCTGTGTCACCTGACTGAAACAATGTCCTGCTAAGCTCCACTGTTTGCTGCCAGAAGTTGATTACGGTGTGATGTTTATTCAGGAAATGTAATTCTAGGATAACATCATATTTGTTGCTTACCCTTGATATGACTTTCACAATCTTCTGGAACCTTACACATCAATGTGAAAGGTCAGTGATGTACAGCCTACCAAATGTATGTCACCTCCACCTATACCACTTAACTTATATCTTGAAGCATCATATCTCCTGACCTCAGTGCACTGTTTATTTACGACTGACATGTGAGCCCCAGTGTCAACTAATAGTCTATGTGTTTTACCTTAATAGTGCCGGGTAATCAGCACTCCACTTTTGCACGCACTCTGGAAATGTTTGTGGCTATGGCCTCCTATCAGGTAGACTGGTTACCTGGTGGGAGTCTTTTTAGTTGACGCCACTTTGGCAACTTGTATGTCGATGGGGATGTGATGATGATCGAGACAACACAACACCCAGTCCCCGAGTGGAGAAAATCTCCGACCCAGCCGGGAATCCAACCCAGGTCCCTTGGCATGGCATTCTGCTGAACTGACCACTCAGCTGTTGAGGTGGACATGCACTCTAATAGCATAGAATTTTAATGAGGATGCCTGGTGGCGGTTTCAGGGCTCCAATTCCTGTTTAATGGACCCCTGTTTGCAAATTTCTCTGTACTGCTACACTGTTATGGCCCACCCTTTGACAGTTTGTACACTGTAGTTGGCGACAGTTTTTTGTAATGTGTCCTTGCCAATCACATCTGAAACAATGAACCCCTGTGTAAAATACATTTTTCTTTCTTTGCCCCTCATCAGGAATCTATTTCCTCTAATGCTGCATCAGTTAAATTCTTCATAAATTCTGCCCTAACACTGTGTGATGTTTTGGATGGCAATCCTCACAAAAAAGTATCCAAGGCCCAATTCTCTGTTTCTTGTAGAATATACTTATTGGCTTCATCACTGGCTGACAATTGTTAAGTGTTACTATTAAATATTCTATCCACAAAGTTTTCTATTGTTTTGTTGTGTCTTTGGGACACGGTGTTCAATGCTCCCTATAAAAATGGCAACTGTTCTGCTTTTTAAACCTTTTGAGCAAACCTTGTTTCAGTTCTTCAAAAGTTAATGCACTTTGTAACTCCTCGTGCTATAGTACATGCACCTTAGCTTCCCCAGTTAACCATAACTTTGACATTTGCAACATCTGTTCATCTGACCAGGAACCAAGTTTAGTAGCTGCTAATAAATCAGCAAAAAATACTTCCATATCCTCGCTCTGCTTGCCAGAGAGTGGATTCACAAGGGTGACTGTTGAGGAATCTAGTATGGGAGAGATTACACTAAATGTCAACGTTTACTCAGATAATAAATTTAACAATTTATTATTGTCGGATCTCAGTCGGCTACCCAATTAAGTAGGCTCTGAATAGCCTCGTGGGTAGAAACTCATTGTGTCTTACTGTATGTCATTGTAATTCTTTCCTGTTTAACAAATGGTTATTCCCTCAAATATACTTCCTATGACCACAAGAACATAGACTCAGCTATGTAACAAGTAACATTATAAATTTGATTACAATTCCAATCAAAATATCAAGAACATCTAACACCACCCAAAAATAAATTTTCTAGTGTCAAATTTCTTTGAAATAATGTGAACTTTATATCATTTCTTTTTACACTGCAAAAGTGTTACTTAAAAAGGAAAAGGTTTGGGACGAATTTTCACTCACCAGTTTACTGAAATACTGTCCGTTGGCTGGAAGTTCGCCACTGGCGATGGTGTCAGGAGTACCACAAATTTCCTACCATGTATGCATTAAAATAGAGCCAAACTAGACACCAAATGAAGTGGGGTGGGGTTTTGCAACACTAGATATTGAGCGTCAGTGATAGAAGAGAGTGAAAGTCATTATTTTGTCAGGGAAGTGAGACTTTGTGGGCAACGGAATGGGTTCTTTCCTTGGCTCAGTGGACGAGGTGTGAGTGAAATACTGGCGATTCCACTATCAGTCATTTATTGACACATAAGACCCTTTAAACAGAGTAATATTTGACTCAATTCCTCATGGAAGTGGTGCTGCACAGAATCATAGTGTGCAGGTTCCAGTGACTGCTGATGCAGTGACAGCTTGTGTTGCAGCGGAGCACCAGGTGGCATATTCTTCCATTTAGTGCCATACCTTTGAACCACTGTGGTGGCAGCATTGTCTTCTCCTTCTCCTTGTGAATTTGCTTGTTGCATTATTGACAAGTGACTACTGCATGGCACAGAGCAGTGTAGTGATCAAGTCATTCAGCAAAGTATGACATCTTCTGACTAACCATTGGTCCATCCATCTAGGCGATGTTTCTTTGTCTCTTATTTCTCCCCTCAAAGGACCACCTCATGGTCCAATCTCATGAAGTTTCTAGGACAGCAATTGACTCTTTGGTCATTGATCTTTGCTTCTCATGTTGGGCAGAAATTAGACCATCGTCCATACATGTGCTGGCTTTTCTTGTTTTTTCTCTATGCGGGCATGGTCGGGCATTCCCCTGACATCCTCCCTTGCATCACCAGATATGTCACACACATGAGTTCAGTATGATGACACTTCCTGGAGCATTGATCACTGATGTAAAAACTGCACTGGTCATTGTTCTTGGAAGCATTTCTCATTTGCTCGGTTGTTGATCTGTCAATGTGCTGACTGCTGCTGCAAGAAATTGCTGGTCATCGGCCTCCTTGTTCGACTGCTGCTGCTTACGAATTTTGGCTTAACATGTCAAAGTCTCTAAAATGTTCACTTAACCTATAATAAGTCTTTACATATTTTTCTGCTGGATCTACACTTTTAACAACTACAAATAACATTAATTATTATACGTCCTACACCCTCACAGCCAGCAGAAAACCCATCTTTGAATTTGGTGAAAGGAGTGGAGTTCCATGCTTGTTTACTTGTCAAAGTAGCTAAAGATACTGACATTAAGGATGGCATATACTACAGTTATTTAGGGGCCAGAAGATTCTGCAGGAACAAAGAAGAAAAATCAAAGTAGAAAAGCAATGCCAAATTTATTGAAGAAGTTCACAGTCCTTGCAAGACAGTATGGGATCTCATTAATGGACCCAGGAAAAGGCCCACTTCATGCCCTAGTTCTTGCAGTGAAAATGAATTTTATGAATATTTTATAAGGATAGTGGAAAGCATGGTACAGTAAGTTCCTGACTTTTGAGAATAGCCTGCAGTTGCTATGACATTTGAAAATAAATTCAGTGTGGTAAAGTTGAAGGGAGTGTATCCAGAAGATGTAACTGAAACTGGAAAAAACTACACACCCTCAGGAAGTTCCAGTTTACTGTGTTAGACATTATAATCTATGCAATTGCAGAACACTGACAGTAGTAAGAAATAAATGTTTCCATGCCGGGGTATTTCCAAACTTTGTAAAAGCAGCACACACAGTTCCTGTTTACAAAAAAGGTAATCGCCATGAAGTACCAAGCTATAAGCCCATGTCTTTAAGACAAGTACCACCTAAGGTGAAAGTGAAACAGTGCATAATGAAAGATCAACTATTAAGCAACTTTGAAGGAAATGACCTCTTTTATGACACACTACACAGCTTTCAGAAAGGCAGGTCAATGTCAATATCAGTATTTGACTTAGATACAAATATATAGATATAGATATAAGAGTTTTGAAGACATTAAGTCTTTAGCGCCAGTACTCTGTGACCTTAGTAAGGCATTTGATTGTATCCTACATAAGGGTCTGCCCAGCAATTTAAAATTATATGGTACTGAAGGATGTGTTCTGCAAACCCACAAATTCTACTTGAGAAACAGATGACAGATTGTGTCAGCGCAAGGAGCAGACTCAAGCAAAAAGAAGTTACAAAATGATGGGGCACAGAGAACATAACCTCTGTTGTTCCGCATTTTTGTTAATGACATAGACTCCAATGGCACACCTTGCAGTTTTCAGATAATACAGCCTTGGCCTCAAAAGGAGAATCTGTCATTCAGGGTGTTCAACAAGCAGAAGTCGTATTCAGTGAAGGCAAGACCTTTTCTATCATGAAAAAGATGACAATTAATGAAGACAAAACACAAAAGATGATACGCAGTTTCAGTGGCACTATAGCACTGGGTGGTACAGCAGCCATTTAACCTCTTGGCTTTTTTGTTGATACCTAGTTAATCAGATAACAGCACACTAAACATGTATACTCCTAATTTTCATGGGTCGTGTATCTCTTGAGAAAATTCAAAAGTATGATATCAGAAAAGTACCTACTACCAGTACACTATGGAATGTTCCACAGCTACATCATTTATAGGCTGTTACTGTGGGGGCATTATGCATGCTGCAAGACTATGCTTTTATTTCAAAAGAAAGTAAGGATCAATACCTCAAGCCAAAAAGCTGGTTGTTGTAAACCAAATAATTATGAAAAATCCATCTCGACTGCAGAAACTACCTGGTGTTTACCTAGGTTTCAGCGTGGATAACCATGCATTCCTCAGAACAAATATAAAACAGCTTGCCTAAATAGGCATAGTCAAAGGCTAAAATCAACACCTATTTTTTTTTACAAATACGCAGTACATATGTACCAAGTCAATGTTACTTATCTCAACCCTATGTGTGTTGCCTTGCTCCAGCCAACGTACGATGGTCACAGGCTCTCCACTGAACTGAGGCACCGCGGGCTGCTCACATGCATGGCTATCGAAATCACTGCGCATGCGCGTGGCCAGGAAACGCTCTTCTTATGCATGGGAGCAGGATTACAAAGTTAACACGAATCAGGACCTAACTGATTGCCAAAAGTTGTCGCACAAATAGCAAATCGAGCAAATGATAAAAGCGATGATGCGGGAATTAAGACACATTTAATAGCAATGCACAACAAACTTTCTGCATGGATGGTAAATCACCCACAAGCTAATATGGAGGCCCTAGAATTAGGTAGAAATTACAACTAAACTAAAAAGATAGCTATGCTAAGGACGCTATTGTTAATGGATAAAACCGCACTAATAATATCTGCAGCAGAAACCACCATAGTCGCTACATCGCCATAATACTAAGCAGCTGACCAGGCCATAATCAGAAGACGTTAGAGATTTATAACATACCTTAGCTCTACGATCTTATAATTAAATAGAAGTCACCGAAGATACATAAAATACCTCCTAAAAGCACGCAGCAATAAGAAAATACAAATGGTGTTCTTCTTGGCTGACCAAACCCTCAGCACAGTAGGTAGGAAAACGTACAAAATGTGGAGGGGGGGGGGGAGGTGTCGGAGGTGTCATTACCATCAGTGAACAGTCTACATGGTGCGCATGCATCAACTAACTTCCAAGTCATGTTGCAACTTAATGTGAAGAAACCTTCAAAGAAATTTCTGTTTTTTAATTGGAGCTGATCATTAAGGACATCATCTTTGGCATACTGCAGGTGTTTAAAAATCTGCATCTCCTCTAAGATGTCCAATTTTGAACCCTTAACTTCAGCATGAAGCAACTTGACATTAGACGGAAGACTCAGCGCATGAGCCATTTGTATGTGTTCTGCATAAGTGGAACCCCTCGTGCCATCATCGCTTCTAGTGGGGGTGTGCTCTGTATATCTAGTCATGAGAGCTCGGCCTGTCTGACCTATGTAAAATTTCAGACAGTCACCACAAGTAATTTTATACACTCCAGACTAAGACAGTTTATCATCTGTGATCTGCAACGAATGAATTAAGCTCTCATGTAGATTATTGTTGGTGGAAAAGGCTACTCTAAAGTTATAGGCTCTTATGGTGATGTAGCGACTATGGTGGTTTCTGCTGCAGATATTATTAATGCAGTTTTATCCGTGAACAATAACGTCCATAGCATAGCTATCTTTTTAGTTTAGTTGTCATTTCTACCTAATTCTAAGGCCTCCATATTAGCTTGTGGATGATTTACTATCCGTGCACAAAGTTTGTCATGTATTGCTATTAAATATGTCTTAATTCCCACATCATCGCTTTTATCATTTGCTCAATTTGCTATTTGTGCAACAACTTTTGGCAATCAGTTAGGTTCCGATCCGTGTTAACTTTGTAATCCTGCTCCCATGCATAAGAAGAGTGTTTCTTCTATTCTGGAGTGTCTTGACAGTCAGACACCTACAGCCAGAGAAAATGTGGTAAGTTACCTTTGTATGCTTGTGATGTAAAATCTGTATAGTTTTTATTGAGTGTCAGGTGACCCTAAATCTATTTTAAAAGTAGATAAACTCAGTAGTGGAGCTGCCAGCTATATGCCTCCAATATCCTCCTTGATCTCCTGTCTTCCATTGTATGTGTTATCTGTAGACTGCCAACAAAGAAAACAGCAGAATGGGGAAAAAATACATAAATCTAATGGGGTAGGAGTTCACAGTGGTTAACTTTGACCTCTCATAAGGCAATCCAGGAGGCAGAATCTGCTGAAAAGAAGACATTAGATAAGACAAAGAAAAGGAAAGCTCTTGCTAGATGTTGCAAAAAGAAGTTGAAATTTCCTACTACTAAAAAACTTCGAAGGAAGCAGCTACTTAATCATCTTCATCGGAATCGAAGACAAAGATGTGTCTGCCTAACAGCATGGGGTAATAGTACACAAAATAAGTTTTAAAGAAACTTTTAGTACTTCTCTAATAATAATTGAATTACAATGAAATTTTTATGTATTCTTAACATACTGTCTGTCTTAGCAAGAACAAGCATGATTTATGGCACATAGTACTTTATAGTGCCAAGTACAGGTTGCACATAGTACTAAACACATTGAATGGACAACAGTAACATAGGTTCCAGAATAATCTGAGCACTCATTTGCAATTACTTAAATAATACTGTTTCTTTGGAAGCTCACCTGAGCGTGCCAGAGGGCCAATCTAGGTGGCCTCTACATAAGTGAGCCTGTGAACTGTATGGACACATGATCTCTGAAATCGAGCGCATCAGAAGTGGAGGTGCATCACTCCTCCCTTCCACGAGTGAGACAACCACATACATAAAAACACTGGGCACAAACAGTACATGGTACAGAAAAAAGCATTGGTAAAGAAAAAAGCACTGGTACCAAAGAGAAGCACTGGTACCAGAAAAGCACTGGCACCCTGAAAAAGAAAAAAAAACTACTGAGATTACAAATCATGTAAAACTCCAATGATGGTGCTGACATCCATTTCATCACACAACGATGGTGGCTGCTGCAGCATGTGATGGGCAGGCACCAGCAAGTAGGGGCAGAAGTGATGAGGGGGCAGTTTGGTGTACTGTCCAGTCTCTTATTAGAATCTATAGAGCAGAACAGGGATGGTGTCTCCATAGCTATGTCCTTCTTGAAGTCAGTGGTCAGCACTGGAGGCATCAGCATGGGCATCAGAGATGATGGCTACACAGGACCCAACAACAGAGTCAGCAGCAGCAGCTGCCGCAGCATCAGGTATGATGGGGACTGTAGCAGCGACAGCAGTCAAGGAGTGTGGGCAGAGGCAGGAACCCTAAACAGTGATCTTCCAGGCAGTGACCCCTGCTGTGGAATGAACTGGACTGTCTGCACACAGGAAAAGGCATCGAAGACAGTGGGGGTGGGGAGGTAGCAGGCCATTCACAATGGACCCTGCTGTGCGCAGCAACAGCTGGTTGGTGTGATGGGACATCTGCCATTCAGGAGTGTAGACGATGCACAAATGCCAGCTCCGGCATCTCTCAATGATGGCAGGAACCCAGTTTGGCCAGTGGCCAAAACCACAAGCCCAAGCAGGTGCTCTCAGCTGAAACTATCATAGAGCTGGCAATGCCAGCGGACACGGCCGTGGATGTAGCAGGTGAAGGAGAGTCCATGGTAGGCATCCGTGTAGCAGCTATACTGAGCAATTGTCCCCCAATAGAGTGAAAAGATACGAACTCAAAAAATTGTCTAAAGCAGCTACAGGGAACCTGCTGGATACATACATCTGCATCTGAGTTTTAAACATCGAAACTCTGCATTCGACTTTACCATTAGACTGAGGATGAAACAGGTGTTCTATTAGATTGCGAACACCACTAGCTGAGAAAAGATACAAAGTCTCGGGAAACAAACTGGGGGCTATTATTGGTAAGAACGGTACATGTAAGTCCCTCAATTGCAAAAATCTTAGACAGGGCCAAAATAGTGGCCGTCACAGATGAGGATGAACAACACACCATGTAAGGAAACTTGGAACAGGCATCTACTACAATGAGTCAATACTGATTTAAGAAGGAACCAGAA
Organism: Schistocerca americana; assembly: GCF_021461395.2. Lineage (NCBI taxonomy): Eukaryota > Metazoa > Arthropoda > Insecta > Orthoptera > Acrididae > Schistocerca > Schistocerca americana. Next base: position 349,858,612 of record NC_060121.1, on the reverse strand, counting down.
AAACTGACGTATAGACACACCCACAGGTGCTGAGGCATTAGCCAGGGGGAAAAAGGTGTCCACGGGGCTGCCTGTTGCTGAACACAATGATTGCAAGTGGCAATAAGCTGTGTAATGACCCCATCTATGCCCAGGCAATGCACATGCTGATGGCTCAAAGCATTGGTGCAAGAGGTCCCCCAATGACTGACATGCAGAAGCTGTGGAACACAACGGTGTAAGGAAGTGAGAACCACAACTAGGGGAGCAGCTCCTCTATAACTAACAAAAGAACCCTGTCAAACACAGAAAGGAAGTACTGGAGGGAGAAGTAATTACACAAGTGACCCGAGGCATGTTCTGAGGGCTTTTCCAGTAACCTGGGCTGCACAAAGGACAGGACCCAACTGAGTACAGAATCTGCAGTGACAGCCAATGCTGTCTCAGTCGGTTGGTTTGGTTTGGTGTTTACAGGCACTCAACAGTAAGGTAATCAGCAACCAATGCTATCAACTGCATTCTGGTTCTCAATATCTAAATAGAAAGAAAGCAACTCATCCAGACTGATTGCTGGGTCTGGCCCAGTTGTAAGGCATGATAAGGCATCAGCATTGGTGTGTTGTGCCATCAGCCTTTAATGGATCTGATAATGATAATGGGACAGGACAAGAGCCCACTGCTGCAAACGATGTGCAGCCTTGTCTGGCATGGAATCCAAAGAGTTAAAAAGAGCAACCAATGGCTTGTGATCCAAGATTAAATGAAACTTAGATCCACATATTTAAAAAAGAGAGAGAGGAAGGGAGGGAGAGAGTGTGTGTGTGTGTGTGTGTGTGTGTGAGAGAGAGAGAGAGAGAGAGAGAGAAGATGAAATTTCTTGAGGGTGACCACAGTCGCTGAAACCTGCTTTTCAATGTCAGAATACCACCACTTCTGAGTGGGAGTTAAAGTCTTAGAAGTGTAAGCAATGGGTCATTCAGGCCAAGCTGAGTATTTGTGCACCAACAACATGCTGAGAGAGACTTATAGCCAACACAAGATGCTGATCCATCTGAAAAATGGCTGGATGTGGGACAGACTGAAGCTCAGATTTAAGTAAAGCAACACTCAGTCACAAGCTGGGTACCAGAAAAAAGGCACATTTTCACACAAAAGCGCATGTAGGGGCTGAGCAACAAGGGATGCATCATGTAAAAACTTATGGTAGTATGCTGCTGCACCTATAAATGCCTGCAGTTCCTTAATGGAGGTCAGATACAGCAAAGCCACAGTTGCATCAGCATGGTGATGCAGCAGCTAGACCCCTATGTGAGGAACTTCAAAACCTAGGTACTCAACGGATGGCTGAAAAATTGAGATTTGGAAATAATAATAATAATAATAATAATTGCACTTGAGATGTGTAGACTGCAAAACAGAAAACAACAACTGGAGATTTCTATAGTGGTCTTCAGTGGAAGAACCCAAAACGATGATATCATCAAGGTAATGGATGTAGCTGAGCACAGTGGCTGTCAGTTGTTCTAAAAAAATCCTGAAAAATTGCAGGCATGCTAGTGATGCCATAAGGCAAGCACTAGTATTGTTATAGGCCAGCAGGTGTATTGACAACAAGGAGTCTAGTGGCCTCATCTAAGGGAGATGGAGTGTATGTTTCTGACAAATCAGCCAAAAAAGTAGTGGCCATGTGATAGTTTTGCGAGCAACTCATTAGGGTGGGGCAAAGGATATTGGACTGTGCATTAATTGTGGCATTGAAATCACTGCAGAGGCTAGGCTTACCAGTCAATTTCTTAATGATGACCAGTGGTGTAGCCCATTCACTGGAAGAAATAGGCCAAATGACATCAAGTAACATCAAACGGTCTAATTCGACCCTGGCAGAGTCGAGCAATGCGACAGGCATGTGTCTAGTGGCCTCATCTAAGGGAGATGGAGTGTATGTTTCTGACAAATCAGCCAAAAAAGTAGTGGCCATGTGATAGTTTTGCGAGCAACTCATTAGGGTGGGGCAAAGGATATTGGACTGTGCATTAATTGTGGCATTGAAATCACTGCAGAGGCTAGGCTTACCAGTCAATTTCTTAATGATGACCAGTGGTGTAGCCCATTCACTGGAAGAAATAGGCCAAATGACATCAAGTAACATCAAACGGTCTAATTCGACCCTGGCAGAGTCGAGCAATGCGACAGGCATGTGTCACACCTGAAAAAAACAACAGCAGGTGTACTCTTTCATAGTAATGTGGGCCTGAAAACCAGTAGCACAACCAAGTCCAGAAGACAACACAAACTCGAGTTGCTGATAAGGAACTTGATCTGGCCTAAATTTACCTCATCAGCAATGGAGTAACTGAAAGTGTTAAATGCTTGTAGCTTGAACAAGACTGCAGTATTGGAATGATCCATAACAAGGTAGGTGAAAGGATGAAAAATAAATCTGTAAGGTACAGGAGCGGAGAATTGACCTAGGATCAGAATCTGCTGTTTACTATAGCTAGCTAACCAACTTCCGTGAAACCTGCATGAGAGAAGGGGCACCCAATTCCATGTAAGTTTGTGCATTTACTAAAGTCACTGCAACTCTTGTGTCCACTTGCATTTTTAGTGGTTTATTAAGCACACACAAGTCAATAAACAATTTGTTCAAGTAGACAGTCATTGGAGAGAAACAGCTTATGTCCATCGGTACTACTGTGTCTGTCACATTTGAAGAGGAGTTTCACACCGATACAGTGTGGGTTTTCTTTCAACACTTGTTGCAAACAGCCCAGTGCTTATGGCATGCAGCATGTTCATGTTGGATGAAGCAGTATAGGCAAGATGGAAGGGGGCACATGGTCACTCTTGTGACATGGCTGTTGCTGCTCTGGCCGAATTGAAGGTTGTACTGCTGCAATGGCTTCCCCATCGTCCTGAACACTTATAGCATGCCTAACTGGGGTTGACTGAGCAAATTCTAATACCTCCCCCCACACAGCAATCTGATCACCTGTGGCCTGCGACAGTTCAAAAGATTGTGCTATATTGAGCACATCTGTATGTGTTGGATTCTCACATAGAAGTGCTTTTTCACAGCCTTCCCTATCCAGGGCCAGACAAATAATAAAATCACCCACTATGATATCAGCGTAGGATTTATGATGGGTGCTAGTGACAAATTTACAATGATGGCTCAATGCATGTAATTCTGCAGCCCAGGCTTTGTAAGATTGGTTTGGACTTTTCTGACAATGGTAAAATTCTACATGAGTCACAATGACATGTGTTCTGTCACAGTAATAGATAGAGAGAAGCTTGCACATTTCATCAAATGATAAGTTGGCCAGTTCTTACAAAAGTGCAAGTAACCACAGCTGCTACATGCATGATGAAAGCCAGAAAGAAAGAAATCCCTACACAGGTTTGCATTGCCCGTGCAAAAAACCTGGAAATGTTGCTGTAACCTTGTCTCATAGGAGTCCCAATCTTCAACCGATTCATCATATACAGGAAAGAATGATGATTGAACTGACAGAAGTGTAACCTGCCACAAACTTGCAGTAGCCACTTGAATGAGAGCAGTGATGAGAGCCTGCTGTTGTTCCACAAAAGCTTGCTGCCAGGCAATGATACAAGAGTATTTCTTCCATCAAGATGTTTGTCAGGTGACTTAGCACTGACTCTGACAGGCAGAGGAAAGGTAATCCTCACTCATCAGCAAGTTTGTTATAACAGGAACAAACATGATTTATGGAACATGGTATTTTATAGAGCCAATGTAAGATACAATGAAGTACAGGTTGCTCATAACACTGAACACACTGAATGGACAACAGTACTACAGGTTACAGAATAGGCAAAGCATTCATTTGTGATTGCTTTTATAATATTGTTTCTTTGGCAGTTCAGCAGCGCACACCAGCAGGCTGATCAAGATGGCCTCTAAAAGTGGGCCTGTGAATTGTTTGGATGCTCGATCTCTGAAATCGCGTACATAATGAGTGAAGGTACATCAATGCCAAACTAGATGTTGCATGTGTAACTGATATACACTGAAGAGCCAAAGAAATTGGTACATCTGACTAATATAGTGTATGGCCCTGTGGGCATGCAGAAGTGTCACAACACAATGCAGCATGGGCTCGACTAATGTCTCAAGCAGCGCTGGAGGGAATTGACACCATGAATCCTGCAGGGCTGTCCAAATATTGGTAAGTGTATGATTGGTGGAGATCTCTTCTGAGCAGCACTTTGCAAGGCATCCCAGATATGCTCAATAATATTCATGTTGTGGGGAGTTTGGTAGCCAGCACAAGTGTTTAAATGCAGAAGAGTGTTCCCGCAGCCACTCTGTAGCAATTCTAAACATCGTGGGGTGTTGCATTGTCCTGCTCGAATTCCCTATGTGCGTTGGAATGCATAATGGACATGGATGCAAGTGATCAGACAGGATGCTTATGTACGTGTCACCTGTAAGAGTCCCAAATCACTCCAAATGCACATGCCCCACACCATTACAGGTGTCCACCAGCTTGAACAGTCCCTTGCTGATATGCAGGGTCCATGGATTCATGAGGTTGTCTCCATACACATATACATCCAACCGCTTGATACAGTTCAAAATAAGACTCATCCAACCAGTCAACATGTCTCCTGTCATCAACAGTCCAATGTCAGTGTTGACGAGCCCAGGTGAGGCATAAAGCTTTGTGTTGTGCAGTCATCAAGGACACACGAGTGGGCCTTCGCCTCCGAAAGCCGATATCGATGATGTTTTGTTGAATGGTTCACATGCTGACACTTGTTGATGGCCCAGCATTGAAATCTGCAGCAATTTGTGGAAGGGTTGCACTTCTGTCACTTTGAATGATCATCTTTATTCATCATTTGTCCCATTCTTGAAGAATCTCTTTCCAGCCACAGCGATGTCAAGAGATCTGATATTTTACCAGATTCCTGATATTAATGGTACAGTTGTGAAATGGTCATACAGGAAAATCCCCACTTCATCACTACCTCAGAGATGCTGTATCCCATCGCTCATGTACTGACTATAAGACTACATTCAAAGTCACTTAAATCTTGATAACCTGCCATTGTAGCTGCAGTAACCGATCTAACAACTGCGCCAGATACTTGTTATCTCACTTAGGTGTTGCTGACCTCAGCGCCATATATTGTCTGTTTACATATCTCTGTATAGAATGTACATGCCTATACCAGTTTCTTTGATGCTTCAATTCAATAATGCTGCAAGTTTTTAAAAAATATTTAGTAAAACAAAAAAATTCATGCTTTTGTCACCAGCTGCCCTCTGTGTGGAACACTAACTGTAATTTGTAACTGATTTACTGTGTGACATGTCATTTGTAGCTCATTTGCTGAACGTATTACTTAATCTTATAATGTTTGTAATAATATTTAAACACTTGGATTAACCTGTGTGAAATGATACTACACATTCTTCAGGATTCTCTATCTTATGACACTGAAAATAAGAAAGAGTAAAGAATAAAAGACAATGAAAGCAATGAAATTCTTTGATAAGACAGTGCAATATTGGCCACAAATTTCTTTTAGTAAAGTATAAATCAGAGGAGATGATATTTATGTGCTTTTGTATTTTTTATAAATGATAAAGATGTGAAAATACTGTAAGTTACACCAGGTCTTTAATTTATGATCCTGTTTGTTTACATGTGGCCTGAAATTTACGAATAAGGCAGTACAGTGTTTGGCATAAATATATTCAGTGAAGTATAAAATAGAGAGAGATGACTTTTACTGATGGGGCGACACAGCATTTGACAGACAAGTTTTTGATAAATAATACAGAGGTGGAATGTTACACCAAATATATGCTTACTTATTTTTTATGTGTAAATACCATAGCTTACACCCTTTATGTATTTTTTTAACATGATTCAAATTTGCACCATTCACATGAAACTTAGGTATTTTGATAAATAACAGAAGTCATTGTGGTGCTTTTGAACATAATGCAAAATTCAAATCATTTGGATATTGTTGATCATGGTGGTTACATACTGATTGGCTGTTTAATTTTAATAGTTGGTAAGATACCGTACTGATTGCTTGTTTCATTTTCATGGGCACTATTTGAATTTCCCATCAACTTGATGTCATATAAAGTGGATGCAGCATTTAATGGGATGCAGCACTTAATGTGACATCATGGGTAGGACACTGACCTGCACAAATTTTGTCATAAATTACAAATTAAAGAAGCTGCCTCATGTTCTCCACAATAGAAGCACGCACTGTTCCTGAGCATGTACAGAACCACCCCTATCCTGGCCCATAGCCCATAGGAGTTCCTCCACAGGAGACAACCATGAACGCTCCTCATCTCCTGGTCCCACATCCCCAGGAAGCATGGTCTGGCATTCGGAGAGCTACCCATCAGGAACAGAACTGTGGATGTGCTCATATGGACAAAACACATGTAGACACCAGCAACTGTGCTGAACAACCATGTGTGATGCACTGCTTCAGTTGACATATTGAAGGGTTTGAGCACTGTCATATGAAACAGCTTCATTCATACTTATTAGCTTCACCACCAGCACCAGTAGTGGTACATCCTAAACAAGAAACTAACTCTTGGCCCATCCTAAACATTCCTTACATAAACTTTCTTTTTTTTAATTTACGAAATCTTAGATCTCCTCGTTTCATTTTCATTTCAGAAAAGCATCTAGCACATAATTCAGTTTGCTTGGATAAAAAATGGAGTGTCATTAGTAGCCTCATTTCACACTTAACATACTGCTGTACTGTATGACTGTTCAACCATATAGTTGTCACTATTTCATTTTTAATAGATAAAAATATGATAGTTGCCCTGTTCTGCTCTTGCTCAAAGGCAAATGCATTTACTTTGCTTTCAGTTCATTGATTACAACAGCATATATTCCTCAAATTTAGGAGGCAAAAAATGTTTAAGTTCATCTTTACCAGAGCGAGTTAATGCTGACATTTTATTCTACACCACTCTCCACAGTTTCAAATCTCAGATCTGTAGTAAGTCAAACATGTGTGGAAAAGTAAATTCAGAGAATCATCACCACTCAGTAGGTCTATTACCCTTTAACTTCAGTAGTGTAACTAACAGCCGCTGTACAACTTCCTACTTCAGTAAGAGTTGTGCTTACACCTTCTCTGTGGCATGTACTGTGTAAATACTTCATCTTTTCTCTGCAAGTGTCCCTTTATTAATCACTCTATACAAAGAACAGTTCAGGTCATTCTGTCTACGGAACCAACTGAGCAAGGATTGGACCATCCCTTCCCTAGGTTCCTTATCCTTCTCCTCTACAATATCTACATAAAACTGGGTATGCACCATATTAAATCTTTAACATATCCATAATTTCCAACCCTTAGCTTTACACATCTCACCGAAAAAGTTTCTCCTTAGCGTATTGACTCATCACAGTTATTCTAGACTTGTGTTTCCTGACTCCACCTGTTATACCTTTTTACCCGTACTTCCTTGAATGCTGTAACTTACATATATTCTATTAAATCATTTAATAATGAGCCTTCTCTCACTTTATTTCTCCTACATTTGTTTTGCCATTAGATTTCCAATATTTATAAGGTTTTGATTTTATGCCTCTTAATGTAATAAATTAATAACTATAGCATTTTTATTTATTAAGTAACTTCTTCATTGATGCTCTCTCATCAGAGATAACTTGAGTATTTTTATTATTATTTTCGAGCATCAGTTGTTAAACAATTAAAGGGCCACTTTGTGATTATGAATTAACATGTTAGCACATCAAGATATTCTCTATAGTTATGGACTACTTTCTTGCCTCTTCACTTCCCTCTTGTGGCATGCCTAACATGTATTTTTACGTAGCCATTTATCCAAAAGTATATATATATATATATATATATATATATATATATATATATATATATATATATATATATATATATATATATATGATATGGTTATAATGATGAGGCAACAGTTTGTTGCGAAAGCTTGAATTTTGTGTGTATGTTTGTGTTTGTTTGTGTGTCTGTCGACCTGCCAGCACTTTCATTTGGTAAGTCACATCATCTTTGTTTTTAGATATAAAACAAAGATGATGTGACTTACCAAATGAAAGTGCTGGCAGGTCGACAAACACACAAACAAATACAAACATACACACAAAATTCAAGCTTTCGCAACAAACTTTTGCCTCATCAGGAAAGAGGGAAGGAGAGGGAAAGACGAAAGGATGTGGGTTTTAAGGGAGAGGGTAAGGAATCATTCCAATCCCGGGAGCGGAAAGACTTACCTTAGGGGGGAAAAAGGACGGGTATACACTCGCACACACACACTGTTGCGAAAGCTTGAATTTTGTGTGTATGTTTGTGTTTGTTTGTGTGTCTGTCGACCTGCCAGCGCTTTCATTTGGTAAGTCACATCATCTTTGTTTTTAGATATATTTTTCCTACGTGGAATGTTTCCCTCTATTATAATCATATATATATATATATATATTCTCTCTCACTTAACAGTGTCTGTATATTTTCACTGTACATGTGTTACTTCCCTCTCCTGCTACAATAGTAAGATGTACGAGGTATGTTTTACAAGTAAGTACAGTTTTGAAATTAAAAAAAGATGTCCTACGATATCTCAATAATTTTATTTTTACTTGAAAGCCTGTACCTTAATCTACTTTTCTACATAATTTCCGTCAATACTGAGGCACTTGTCATTACGTTGTACCAGTTTTTGAATACCCTCCTCATAGAAGTCTGCCGCCCGACTTGTTAACACTGAATCACCACTGTTTTGACTTCATCATCATCTTGAAGACGCTGACCGCCCAGGTCTTTCTTCAAGTGCAGCAACAGATGGTAGTCACTGGGCGCAAGATGGGGGCAGTACGGAGGATGATCTACAGTTTCCCATTGAAAAGATGTGATGAGATGTTTGGTCTGATTTGCCACATGCGGACAGGAATTGTCTTGCAGCAAAACGATGCCCTTGCTCAACTACCATGAACTGCTGCTTTGATTCTGGTGTGATTTAGGCCACCCATGTTTCATCGCCCATTAACAATTTGGCTTAAGAAATCATCACCATTGTTGTGGTACCACTCAAGGAAAGTCAATGCACTGTGTAAACGTTTGGTTTTGTGCACATCCGTCAACATTTTCAGTACCCAACGTGCGCACAATTTTTGGTAATTCAAGTGCTCAGTCACAGTGTCATACAAAACCCTATGAGAAACATTAGGAAAGCATCTGTTTATTCTCACCTCATTGTCCACTCCCTGCACCAAACTTTCATTAATGACCAAAGGACACCCACTCCGTTGCTCATCATGCACATTTGTGTGGCCATCTCTAAATGCCCTCACCCACTTTCTTACCATTCCATCAGTCATAATGTTTTCTCTGTAAACTTCACAGATCTCACTATGAATATCGATTGCTTTTAGGCCCTTAGCACTAAGAAATCTTATAACAGCCCATACTTCACAGTCGGTGGGACTCACGACTATCAGAGGCATCTTAAACACTTAGTACACAATGTAAACAAGAAAGAATCAGACTGTAATGGCGTGAGTGCGTAGATTGAGGTACAGGCTTTCATGTAAAAATAAAATTATTGAGATATCTTAGCACGTCTTTTTTTTTTTTTAGTTTCAAAATGATACTTACTTAAAAAACATGCCTCATATTCACTGCCATGTGATCTACAGAAGAGAAAGGTATCAGATGTAGAAATATACGAATGTGGAAGAATAAGCCCTGCTGTCAAAGGAGTGAGAAAGGAAAATTAAGATTGGTTTGTTAAGACTGAAGAGAGAAAGACGAAATAGCCCCCAGACACAGAATCCCATACCATCCCTCAGCCCAGGGTGCCCTCCATGATGGGTTCTACACTGAGGTGTCAGAGAATGAAGATCATTTGGTCATACATTGCAGAATGGACTAGTCTCAGCTTCACCCAAACAGGCTCCCAAAAATTATCCTAATATACATCTATGGTTAGTGTGGGGAGAGGAAGTAACCACACATTTTTAATTAATTGAGCAATCATTGCTATAAGTATGGCTGACTATTGTCATTACCTCCACAAGCTGTTACTGGCTCATGATATGAAAACTTCCCTACAAAAAGTCTTACAAACACATTGGTAATATATCATACGACAGGTACAGTGTCTATTTTTGACAACTTTATCTACAAAATTTTGCTGCACATAACCATGCATATGAACTATTTCTATTAAATCTTCCTGTATTGGTCCATCACATTTGTAACAGGTCCCATTTTTGTTAATGTGCCTGTTTATTTTACATGCGAGAGAACAATGGTAAATCTCTCTGTAGTAGAACATTGACAATACCAATGTCTTTTTGCCACTAAAACTAAGTTTGGTCACCTCCCCTGAATCAACCAAAAAACCACCAAAATTAGGATTAGATAGTGGAATATATTTTTGCTTTAAAAATAATGGTATGGATAAAGAGGAAGAAAACTCTTCTTGGGAAACTATATAGCATGTAATGAAGCAGTCAAGTGGGCTACCCATTGGTATAAGGCGAGTGTAGGTTCTAGACCACATGGCTGAGTCCTGGCTCACTCCAAAACCGACCCAAGTTACTTAGAACCGACACATGGCATCTACTATTGCCAGTAATTCAGAGACAACATACTTAATTTCACTAAAGAAATGAATATTTTGTAATAAATTACTTAGAGAACTAAAAAAAAAGGAATATTTTTTCTTATCACATTCTCTTATTATAAAATAATTATTTTCTTCTAAAAAACGGTGAACATAAGAAAATAAACTTAATTTTTTTTTTTATAAAAGGTGCATGTAAGGAAAAAATATAATTTATTGTTACAAAGAATAATTCATATTAAAAATTTACTGGCGCACTAGTTCAGTGTATTTTATTATGAGCAGTGAATATAAGTAAAAATATGTTATATGAATATAAGTAAAAAAATGTTCTATTTCTTACCAAAAAATTTTCTAATTCCTTCTTCTTGAGCAGCCATGAGACTTTTTTTACAAGCAGTTGATTTTTCATGTTTTTTTTTTATAAGACTTGACTGCAGTTCTGCCACGTTCACGTATAACTTTTATTTTATTGTGATTTATTTTTACATTCTTTACAAATCCAGCAATATCCATCTTTTTTTATATTTATCCAGACAATCACCACACTGCTTAAGCTGTATGCTATTGTCCATTTCGATTATAAAATTTAATAGGAGAAAATAAAATTATTAAAAAATTTTCATAGAGTGAATTACAGAGCATGAAATTCATTATTTCTATTTTTAAGTTTCTTAATTTCTTTATATTTCAGTTACATTTGTCCTTCAACTGGCTGAAAATAATATTAAACTCATTATTAAGCATACATTTTTTTCTCCATATTTAGTATCTGAATATTCACATCTAGTGATATTACATAAAACATTTATTTCTAACTCATATATTTTTTAAATCTTTTTTGAGACACTTGTGGTGAGCTTCTTAATTAGGCTTTCAATTTATGTAGAAAATTTTCTATTAGATTTCTTGTATAATTTGTATTGTCTGTATGGTAATGTATCAATTTTATTTTCCAAAATATGTCTTTCATCATCATGAGGACTCTGTGCTTTCTTTTTTATTTCAACTGTCCATTGATCGTGACTGGGCTGAAACAAGCGTCAAACGAAAAAACTACAAAGAACGAATCTTGTCTAAGGGGAAACCAGATGCCGCTATGGTTGGCCCTCTAGATGGCGCTGCCATAGGTCAAACGGATACCAACTGCGTTTTTTTTAAATTAGGAACCCCCATTTTTTTTTACATATCCGTGTAGTACGTAAAGAAATACGAATGTTTTAGTTGGACCACTTTTTTCGCTTTGTGATAGATGGCACTGTAATAGTCACAAACATATGGCTCACAATTTTAGACTAACAGTTGGTAACAGGTAGGTTTTTAAAATTAAAATACAGAACATAGGTACGTTTGAACATTTTATTTTGGTTGTTTCAATATGATATATGTACCTTTGTGAACTTATCATTTCTGAGAAAGCATGCTATTACTGGGTGATTACATTAATGCAACAAATGCTCAGAATGATGTCCATCAACCTCAACGCATTTGGCAATACGTGTAACATTTCTCTCAACAGCAAGTAGTTCTTCCGTAATGTTCGTACATGCATTGACAATGCGCTGACGCATGTTGTCAGGCGTTGTTGGTGGATCACGATGGCAAATATCATTCAACTTTCCCCACAGAAAGAAATCCAGAGACATCAGATCCAACGAACATGTGGGCCATGGTATGGTGCTTCAACGACCAATCCACCTGTCATTAAATATGCTATTCAATACCATTTCAACCGCATGCGAGCTATGTGCCAGACATCCATCATGTTGGAAGTACATCGCCATTCTGTCATGCAGTGAAACATCTTGTAGTAACATCGGTACAACTTTACATAGGAAATCAGCATACATTGCACCATTTAGATTGTCACCGATAAAATGGGGCCCAATTATCCTTCCTCCCAAAATGCCACACCATACATTAACCTGCCAAGTCACTGATGTTCCACTTGTCACAGTCATCATGGATTTTCCGTTGCCCAATAGTACATATTATGCCGGTTTATTTTACCGCTGTTGGTGAATGGCGCTTCGTCGCTAAATAGAATGCGTGCAAAAAATCTCTCATGGTCCCATTATTTCTCTTGTGCCCAGTGGCAGAACTGTACATGACGTTCAAAGTCGTCGCCATGCAATTCCTGGTGCATAGAAATATGGTACGGTTGCAATCGATGTTGATGTAGCATTCTCAATACCGAAGTTTTTGAGATTCCCGATTCTCGCGCAATTTGTCTCCTACTGATGTGTGGATTAGCCGCGACAGCAGCTAAAACACCTACTTGGGCATCATCATTTGTTACAGATCGTGGTTGATGTTTCACATATGGCTGAACACTTCCTGCTTCCTTAAATAACGTAACTATCCGGCGAACGGTCCAGACACTTGGATGATATTGTCCAGGATACCGAGCAGCATACATAGCACACACCCGTTGGGCATTTGGATCACAATAGTCATACATCAACATGATATCGACCTTTTCCGCAATTGGCGAACGGTCCATTTTAACACAGGTAATGTATCACAAAGCAAATACCGTCCGCACTGGCGGAATGTTACGTGATACCATATACTTATATGTTTGCGACTACTACAGCACCTTCTATTACAAAACGAAAAAAGTGGTCCAACTAAAACATTCATATTTCTTTACGTACTACACGAATATGTAACAAAAATAGTGGGTTCCTATTTAAAAAATCGCAGTTGATATCGTTTGACCTACGGCAGCGCCATCTAGCGGGCCAACCATAGCGCCATCTGGTTTCCCCCTTCAAGCTAGACGAGTTTCGTTCTTTGTAGTTTTTTCATTTGATGCTTATTTCGTGAGATATTTGGCCCAGTCACGATCAATGGACCACCCTGTTTCACGGTTTGAAGAAATCAACGGTTTTACAATGAGTTTTCTCTTCTAACAAAGTGCATGCTGAAACCGCATACTCCCATTACTGTCAGTGAGCATCTGCAGTGTTTAGCTTGCGAACTATATGTGCGCAGCCCAATGTCAGTTATCGTCACAGTTTACTCTCAGATGTCCAGTTCAAGGCCAGAGTGTCCATGTGGTGTGTTTACAGTGGCCTTCACTGCAAAAATTCGTGAAGCTCGTGTTCAGTGGCGTGATCCTTTGTGAAATCTTCAATGCAGTTACAACTGGTTACCATATCAGCAGCCCAAGGAATATTTCACCTTGTCGCTCTTACTTAATCAGTGAGGAGACTAGTCATACATCCGCCATGTGTTGAAAAGGTAAATTCCTAGCTGCTTTTACGAAGTTGTCGAGCACAGAAAATTCATGTTACACGAAGTATTGCCACTTTGAGTTTACCACACGTATATCCACATGTTGTCTTAACGTACATCCACTTAACACTTTGCAGTCACGTTTCGTATGTTTTTGCGCTTTGTTTTTGTGTGTCTTTCATACGGCTGCATTACATAAAGTTCTTGTAGTGTCCTTTCCACTTACTGTACACATAACATAATAAAATACAAATACAGTTACCCTATTCATTTGCTGTCATGCCATTATCGCCGCTCATATACATTATAGTCTGTAACATATTCTCTCCCCTTTTTATATATAGGGTTATTACTTGTCATTTGGTTTTAGTACATTTTGTCAGACTTTATTTTCGTTACATTATTGGATCCCAGTTAGGTACGAGTACACATTTTACTCTCGTTTGGTTATACATGCTTCATATAACATTAATGCAATAATTGATTCTGCTTTGATTAATGGCATATATTGACATACATTTCATTTAAATTTACAGTGAATTCTTGTTAGAGCATATTTATCAGTTTAAAAAGAATCAAAGAAGTAAACAATAGTCACTACAATAGATACTACGCGCCACTCAGGCAACTAAACATGACATCGCCTCTGTAACATTCTCCAGGAAAGATTTACACACTACAGGGTTGTGGAAATTCCACACAAAGGCGTTTATGTGTTCAGTTATGTTTCATTAATAGACTTAACTGTGATCCCAAAGATAAAATAGTTCGTTGTTTCTAATCACAATTCAAATCTGATGATACCAATTATAGCAAATACTTATTCAATTTTTAAAGTAGCAGCTTGTAACATCCACGAGATAAATTTTAGCTACAGTGCGACGAGAGAAAATTATGCCTTTAACAGTTATAAACATTATCTATTCGACACATGAAAAAACAGTGAAAACGATGATAAATATTAATTATTTATATAACATTCTATGATGTAATTGGACATATCGATGTGTATCATACAAAGACAATGATGATTCTAAATTCCTTTTATGATCTGCATTTGTCTTCCTTTGTTTTTACCTTTTGCTGGATTGCTTTTGTAGGTTGCGGACGCATATCGAACTGAGGTCTGTTAAGAAATTGTAATTATTTGTTAATTATTACTTGAGAATAGAATTTATTATTATTATAAATATGAGTGAATAATTATTTGTAACTTTAATTCCTCTCTCAGTAAGCATCATCTGTGTTAATTATTTCTTTCCACTGCAAGGAGCGCAGCCATTGATGATAGCGATTTGTATCGCGCTTTTTTTTGTCAATGTTTTCCTTAGAAACAAATCAAATGTTTGCTTGATGAAGTCTAAGTAGTGCACAATACGAAAGTAGATTTTATAGAGTTTAATAAGCATTTTAAATATTTACTTATTTGCTCTAACAATAGAAAGTCTCTATCAATTGTCTGCCGCCATCTTAACAATTATCTCAGCAGCAAATTCAAATTACGCAACTCTGCAGACATAAATGCCAAACGTAATACAAATGTATAAAAATAAATGTGCACCGGTGGTCCCAAACTCATTTTAAAGAAAATAATTCGAATCAGATTGGTTCTTTAAAAACAGAGCTCATAGCACAATCATTATAACAAACTTATCTAGCTGATGTATGGAGCCGAAATTAATTACGCACGAGTTGCGAAGAATATTGTTTCAGGTAACATACATCAGTGTTGTGTGCGGCTGACATTCGGTGGTTTTAATGATCATTTTGCTGAAGATAACTGCTTCCATCTTAATCAATAGTTGTATAGAATCTGTTGTATGAATTGTGATTTAGTGACACTTACACAACTTACAGACAACACTTTAACACGACATTAACTTGGAGTTCTTTAGCAACTTGATCAAATCTTTAGCCGGGAGAAAAATTATTTAGTAATTGCTCAATGTAATAAAATAAGATTATCATTTCCATTTACACATTAGTTAAATACCAAACCACTGAATAACACAGCGAATGCCACAAGCTCAGTATTTACTTATTATGTTCATTGTATACAGGATAACCATTTCATGTGCTGAGGTTTACAGTGTTGTATCATCGAAACAATATGTTGCATATAATGAGTGTAAAACAATGTTTACATAAGTACCAAACGTGCATTAAAATTTTAATGTAATTCAGATGTTTGACCCTTTCATGGGTAGTCGACACTCACAGCAGTTAGGCTTCGACCCCTTGATTACTTGGTAGTACTCAATCTTTGTTCAGCATCGTGATATGTGACGTACTGCAACTGTTTTCTTTTTCACATACTTTCACACTATCACATTCATATGTATCATAAACCTACAACTATATTTAGTTGCGGTTTGGCCCTTTCTTATGTTTATATGGTACCTAACACTACAACCATTTATCTTTCTTCACTTTAGGTCATGTCGATACATCGATCCAAGGAATAAAAAAATTTGTACTAACTTAAAACTAAATCTTCATAGATAAGCATGTAGTGGCGTGATGGCTACTAATACTTTCTTCATATCTTCAACCATTTATTCATTCCTTTCAGTGTGCAGTCAAATTATTGCAAAACTTATGCCATGTATGCATCTCTACTTACCTTATAAATCTGAAAGATAAAACGTATTAGAGGCGTGGTGTGACCTCTTATTCAGTTTGCCACTTATATTGTACTCGCTTGTTTACTATGAGCAAGACTTTTCTCGTCTATCAAGTACAATTAGTATGTGCACTTTCAATAGTTAAATTTGTAAATATTGCACATGTACAGACATAATGTATAAAGTAGCGTAGCTTAACTAAATATCTCGTAGTTTAGCGTCCCTTTCCTTCGTATAAAATCCCTTAGCTTGTTTTTGTGCATGTATATTGTGTCGATAGTCGTAGTTGTAGTACAGACTCTCTCTAATTTTCGATGTCTCTGTTTATTCGATAGGCTTTACAAATGCTGGTGTGGGCTGTAGCTCATCAGGTTTGTATGTTTTGGGCCCTCCAACACTTCCAGCTGTACCTGTCTGGTGCGCTTGTGGTTTATTGACTATTTTCTTCCCAAAGTGCATGTGCTGCATCGCCCTGATACCACTTAAGCTGCTGAAAGTCACATTCCAGATTTTATGTTGTTAGTTGTTAATGAAAATTTTTGTTTGTAGATTTTCTTATATTTCAAAAGTGTAAACCGTAAGATGAGTGGATGTAACAAGAAAGAATTTTACTTTTCTGTGTCTAGAGATGACGATACTCTAAATACAATGCTTTACCTTGTATGCAGCCCAGTTGTAAACAAATAAATGAACTTGTGAAATGCACATTAGTGTGCAATGCACTACACAACTGGCCGCAGCTTAAGTGGTATATATATATATATATATATATATATATATATATATATATATATATATATATAGAGAGAGAGAGAGAGAGAGAGAGAGAGAGAGAGAGAGAGAGGGGGGGGGGGGAGAGAGGGGGAGAGAAAGTTTATTTGATTAAATAGAATGAAAGTGGTTGAAAATATAATGAATAGAGAGAATCATATATATGTGGAGCTTTTCGACATGGAGAGACGCTTGATTGCTTTCTAAAATGGTCATAAGTAACAGTGAACAACATATTGTAAATGAAGAAATGTGACATCCAGATACTAATTACATTCTGTGTGTGCAAACGACCTTTAAAAAAGAAAATACTTCTAGTGTTTCCTTTCATCATGTGCAATGTATGAACTTCATGATGTATTGAGTAGATTCTAAGTATAAAAAAAGAACTGTGAGTATGAAACTGTGCTATGATTGTAGGAACACTCTGTGCAAGTGATTACACTGTGAGTGCTGCTAAGGAACATAACTGCATAATCACAGCAAGCGAGTGACTGATGCCTCAGTCAGTGATATTCAGTTTGTAGCTGATGATTTTATTTAGGTTAAGAGTCCCATCCAACGTCTATAGATATGAACTGTGTTAACGAAAATTGGATCTGTGCTGTATGAGGTGAAACAGACTGTTTACATTCCAAGCTGCCAGTGACAGTTGGAATACTGGCACCTGAACGTTGCAATGCCAGGTGTGCCAAATGTGAATTCAAAAAGCAATACAGACGCATTACGACTGTAATGAATGCTGACCGTAGTGTATACCGACGGTGTGGGCTAGTGAAGTGCAGTGATGGATAAGAAAGTAATAAAGCAATGCTCTCTGTAGAAGAATTAAAACAGTTAGTGCCTACATCCCAGAAATGTACGAAATACTAGCCTGAGTAACTGCTTCAAACTACACTCAAAAACATTACCCACACATGCAAAATAACTGCAGAATGAGGGGAAAGTTCAAATGGTTCAAATGGCTCTGAGCACTACGGGACTTTACTTCTGAGGTCATCAGTCCCCTAGAACTTAAAACTACATAAACCTAACTTACCTAAGCACATGACACACATCCATGCCCGAGGCAGGATTCGAACCTGCGACCATAGCGGTCACGCGGTTTCAGACTGCAGAGCTTAAAACTGCTCGGCCACCCCGGCTGGTGAGGGGAAAGTAGTCATGACTCTTTTCAGTTAAAAGAACAATGCTAATAAGTGTATTAATGTATTAATGCTGTGTAGGTAACATTTCATGTACATGTGTCAACATCATTAGCGACAAGATTGGGGCACACCACAGAATCTGATGATTGATGTGGGGAGGGGGGGGGGGCAACTAACTTCAGCAGCTGACCGCCAAAGGAGTGTGGCCCTGTCCCCACATCATCACAGCTCACCAGTCAACCCATGTCGACCTATAAACATCTTTTCCTGTATCCTGAGTCAACATTGCAGATGCATATATCTAAAGACAAAACTCTTTATGAGTTTAGCTGCAAGATTGTAAAAAAAACAATTATCCTACATATTTGCTACTCATGAACAGTTTACGCATTATCTTCTCGGAGACTATTGCTCACCTTCGCATTCTTGATATCCAAAGAACAGTGTAATGAAAAATCTTGCAAAGACTTGTTTCAACAAACATGTTTTTGTGCCAGAATTTTACAAACTTCAGAATGTGAATTTTGAAACATCCTTAACAAGTTTAATAGCATAGTTTGTAACTAAATTGGTAATTACTGTGCAAATTCTTGGATGAGAGTAGTCTGAAGACTACAGGCTGGTTTTTTTATCACTCTCGGTTTTTTCCCGCTGCATGTAACGTGAATGAGGGAGTTAACAAGTATCTTTTTGGGGAAATGTAGGATAATTGTTTTTGGGGAATGTTATATACCAGACTGTTTTCATTCGTTGCAGAAATGTAGGAGAAATGGGCCAAAAGCCATTAATATAGTGTCCAAGTAACAACAAATAACAATAAAAAACCTTGTGTTATAGCTGTTGTTAAATAATAACTGATGATTTTTTAAATGCAGTTTTGAAGTCACAGCCATTGTAATCGTGTGTAGCTAACAATACTTGGTGAACTGGTTAGTTGACAACTAATTTAAAGGAGATGTAATTGTAAACCCACTATCAAGCGATATATGAAGCGATTAATAACAGGTTAAAACAAACACGATTATGAACCCATAACTGATGTAAAAGTGTTCACATAAAAAAGAGTTATGAACTTGGCTTTTTGTTTTTAAGAGTGTGCATTGTGACAAACTGTGATGTGGCTAATTAATGGACAGTATGTGTGGAATGCCTGTCCACAAAACATCACATCATTGTGGTCCAGTCGATCCAGGGGGCCATTGTACTGGTTCTCTGGGAATGAAAAACATTTATTTATGGTTGATGTGAAATGTTTAGCTAATAAAACAACGTTTTATACCAAAGAGTGCATAAAAATATTGATTATCTCACCGACTATACTGGATTCGAGATGATGAGGGAAGGAGAAATGGAGTGGGAATAGTAGTAAGAAATGGTTTGAAAATCGAAGTGAATAGAATAAGTGATAGGATGATGGAGATCAAAATATCAGCCAAGGGGACGACCGTAGAGGCAATACAAGTGTCTGCACTGCAGGTAAGTTGCACTTCTGAGGAGAAACAAGAATTTGAAGAGGAAATGCAGAATCTGATGGGATGGAAGAATGTGATAGTAATGGGGGATTTAATAACACATGTTGGAAGAGAAAGACAAGGCGGCGAAAGTATGCTGGACCAGAGGGTTGAGACCGCCGAAATGAGGAAGGTGAAAGACTATTGGAGTTCTGTCAAAGGAATGGCTTGCTGGTTGGGAACTCTTGGTTCAGGAAAAGAGAGAGCAACAAGATTACCTGTACAATCAAGACTTAAAGAGAAAGTTTGTAATTGACTACTTCCTCTATGGCCAGAGGCTGGATACGGTCCAAGGTGATGACGACGATCTCAATGCGATGTATATGTAAAGCAGTATCGATATTTCATGATAATGAATCTATGTTTTGCAGTAAAGATACTGAGAACAACGAAAACAATATCAATAGATTTTCGTAGTCTTTTTACTCTGGTTAGAATTTTCATATGAGAAAGATGTAGATGGAGATGTTTGTATCTTGTAATGTATTTCTGGTAAACATGTCGTTATTGATGAACAAACTAATTATTTCTGTGACGTTAGCATCCGTACAAGTATGAAAAATTAATTGTACATTTTTCAGAGCTTGAAAAAGGGGATTACAGTGCGTGGTATAATTAGTTTTATTGGCCGACATTTGCAAGACAACAGATTCTTTTTTTATATTACTTCAGTATTACATGGTGCAAAGCCAAAAGAGGATAGTTTACAATTAATTGCTGGAATAAACTGACTAAAGTCAAGTTATTTTCATTAATTTAGCAAAGAGTAGTATCTATATCATAAGGTATTCATATTGTTGTGCTTCATGGCTATCTTTTTTTTTTAAAGTGACGAGGTTTTTCACAGTTAAGGAAGTGCTCAGCATTGAATTGAAAATAAGTGTACCACACAGGAAGTGTTTCTCCACACTAACCTACGAAAGTAGATATTATTATTAATGCTAAAAGACTTTCCATTGCAACCCTAAAATATTTCTAAAAGTAAACGATTTAGGTGCTTCATAATTTATTTTACATCTATACAGACACTCCAAAGTGATTTATGTATTGGGCACTTGAATATGGAGAGTCAAAACCATATCAAAGATAAAATTACTTGCCTGTGGAGTGAAGTTGTAGTGAATATGTTGTATGTAGACTTACGCGATCTTATTATGTGTTATATTAACTGCATAATGTACTCATACCTGTTGTTCAGTGACTCATACAAACACATACACGTAAAATACGCCCCATCGACGCTACAACGAATCTACATATGCATATATAAAGAAGAAATATTGCAGGCTCCAGGAAGAGTGAATTGCAAGTTCCTGTAATTTTTGTCAAAGCGAGGTAATTAACAAGCAGGAATTTTGTTTATTAAAAGTTATAAAATGTAATTTGGCAGTTAATTATGATTGCAGTTGCATTGTGTACACCATTGTCTTAAGTTATGGATTTCTACAATTTTTCATATAAACGCAGCTGTGTGGAAGAATGGAAGTACATTCAGCTACAAATGGAGCAACAAAGACATTGTAAATAAAAGGAAATGCCGAAGTTAAAAGTTGTTAAAACAACCATCTCGACATCAAAGTATGATTGAAATGAATGACAAAATAAAAAATGCCAAAATGTTAAAAACGTTGTAAAGTGAATTAAAGGACCAAAATTAATTCTAATTGAACCAATAAAAGATGATAACCTGTTTTTACTTAATTGTTATTTATTTGTACATCCAATCACAGCAAAGGCTACTTTCAAAGTTTTAACCCTATGGTGTTGGGCTATTAACAGCAATCAGTCTGCACATAATAATCACACATCAATTTGTGTACTGGTGCACTTATGCATTGGAAATTAAAAACTCTATTATTCTTTTATATACAGTGTTGAACTCATCACTGGTATGTGGTGTTGTGATATAGGTTTTTTATAACATGTTATTCACCTATCATAACTACAGCTACTGAGAGGGTGATAAGTAAAAATGTTTGCCCATGTGATAAACAGATGATGGCCGTAGACACTATTGCTGCGTAATCAGAATTAGCACAGAAACAAAAGCGCTATCCACTAACAATACAAAAAGGCTGGACATACAATACGAGGTAAAGGGGGAATGCTACATTAAGAACATGTCAAATGAAGTGAGCAACAAACCAAAAAGATTGCATGCAATTTAAGAAAGGAAATTCGACGAATGAGCAAAAGATCAGAATTGGAAGTTCAACGATTTGTTTTCCTGTGTATACATGGACTTTCTTGCCTTTTATCCTCTGGCAGATCTTGTAACTCATTCCAGAAATTATTGTTTCCTGTAGGAGGAATGCAGCCAGTTTCGCAACGAAGATGGAATTTATATATGAAAACAGCAGACAAATTATATTTTCCTTTGCATCTTTGAACATTTACATATCTAAGTTTTATTGATACGGCAACTTTGTGATGACTAAGTCATAAATCTGTATGAACCTTCTCAATTAGGTCGAGATTGTGGTTGAGGGATATAAGACACCATCACACCAATATAAGTTTCATACATGTTACAGAAATAGACATTTTCTACTCGTGCCTTTACTGTTATAGCTTTAAGATATCTGTAATGCCTACTGCCCTCAGACGTAATTTACACAGTATATATGGAGATTATTCAAAGCCGTACATCAATTACCACTGCGTTTTTACACACACACACAGACATATATATATATATATATATATATATATATATATATATATATATATATATATATATATATATATATATATATATATATCTGTGTGTGTGTGTATGTAAAAACGCAGTGGTAATTGATGTACGGCTTTGAATAATCTCCATATATACTGTGTAAATTACGTCTGAGGGCAGTAGGCATTACAGATATCTTAAAGCTATAACAGTAAAGGCACGAGTAGAAAATGTCTATTTCTGTAACATGTATGAAACTTATATTGGTGTGATGGTGTCTTATATCCCTCAACCACAATCTCGACCTAATTGAGAAGGTTCATACAGATTTATGACTTAGTCATCACAAAGTTGCCGTATCAATAAAACTTAGATATGTAAATGTTCAAAGATGCAAAGGAAAATATAATTTGTCTGCTGTTTTCATATATAAATTGCATCTTCGTTGCGAAACTGGCTGCATTCTTTCTACAGGAAACAATAATTTCTGGAATGAGTTACAAGATCTGCCAGAGGACAAAAGGCAAGAAAGTCCATGTATACACAGGAAAACAAATCGTTGAACTTCCAATTCTGATCTTTTGCTCATTCGTCGAATTTCCTTTCTTAAATTGCATGCAATCTTTTTGGTTTGTTGCTCACTTCATTTGACATGTTCTTAATGTAGCATTCCCCCTTTACCTCGTATTGTATGTCCAGCCTTTTTGTATTGTTAGTGGATAGCACTTTTGTTTCTGTGCTAATTCTGATTACGCAGCAATAGTGTCTACGGCCATCATCTGTTTATCACATGGGCAAACATTTTTACTTATCACCCTCTCAGTAGCTGTAGTTATGATAGGTGAATAACATGTTATAAAAAACCTATATCACAACACCACATACCAGTGATGAGTTCAACACTGTATATAAAAGAATAATAGAGTTTTTAATTTCCAATGCATAAGTGCACCAGTACACAAATTGATGTGTGATTATTATGTGCAGACTGATTGCTGTTAATAGCCCAACACCATAGGGTTAAAACTTTGAAAGTAGCCTTTGCTGTGATTGGATGTACAAATAAATAACAATTAAGTAAAAACAGGTTATCATCTTTTATTGGTTCAATTAGAATTAATTTTGGTCCTTTAATTCACTTTACAACGTTTTTAACATTTTGGCATTTTTTATTTTGTCATTCATTTCAATCATACTTTGATGTCGAGATGGTTGTTTTAACAACTTTTAACTTCGGCATTTCCTTTTATTTACAATGTCTTTGTTGCTCCATTTGTAGCTGAATGTACTTCCATTCTTCCACACAGCTGCGTTTATATGAAAAATTGTAGAAATCCATAACTTAAGACAATGGTGTACACAATGCAACTGCAATCATAATTAACTGCCAAATTACATTTTATAACTTTTAATAAACAAAATTCCTGCTTGTTAATTACCTCGCTTTGACAAAAATTACAGGAACTTGCAATTCACTCTTCCTGGAGCCTGCAATATTTCTTCTTTATATATGCATATGTAGATTCGTTGTAGCGTCGATGGGGCGTATTTTACGTGTATGTGTTTGTATGAGTCACTGAACAACAGGTGTGAGTACATTATGCAGTTAATATAACACATAATAAGATCGCGTAAGTCTACATACAACATATTCACTACAACTTCACTCCACAGGCAAGTAATTTTATCTTTGATATGGTTTTGACTCTCCATATTCAAGTGCCCAATACATAAATCACTTTGGAGTGTCTGTATAGACGTAAAATAAATTATGAAGCACCTAAATCGTTTACTTTTAGAAATATTTTAGGGTTGCAATGGAAAGTCTTTTAGCATTAATAATAATATCTACTTTCGTAGGTTAGTGTGGAGAAACACTTCCTGTGTGGTACACTTATTTTCAGTTCAATGCTGAGCACTTCCTTAACTGTGAAAAACCTCGTCACTTTAAAAAAAAAAGATAGCCATGAAGCACAACAATATGAATACCTTATGATATAGATACTACTCTTTGCTAAATTAATGAAAATAACTTGACTTTAGTCAGTTTATTCCAGCAATTAATTGTAAACTATCCTCTTATGGCTTTGCACCATGTAATACTGAAGTAATATAAAAAAAGAATCTGTTGTCTTGCAAATGTCGGCCAATAAAACTAATTATACCACGCACTGTAATCCCCTTTTTCAAGCTCTGAAAACTGTACAATTAATTTTTCATACTTGTACGGATGCTAATGTCACAGAAATAATTAGTTTGTTCATCAATAACGACATGTTTACCAGAAATACATTACAAGATACAAACATCTCCACCTACATCTTTCTCATATGAAAATTCAAACCAGAGTAAAAAGACTACGAAAATCTATTGATATTGTTTTCGTTGTTCTCAGTATCTTTACTGCAAAACATAGATTCATTGTCATGAAATATCATTACTGCTTTACATATACATCGCATTGAGATCATCGTCATCACCTTTGACAGTTTCCAGCCTCTGGCCATAGAGGAAGTTGTCAATTATCGACTTTCTCTTCAAGTCGTGACTGTACAGGTAATCTTGTTGCTCCCTCTTTTCCTGAACCTCAGAAGTAAAGTCCCGTAGTGCTCAGAGCCATTTGAACCATTTGAACTTTCCCCTCATTCTGCAGTTATTTTGCATGTGTGGGTAATGTTTTTGTGTGTAGTTTGAAGCAGTTACTCAGGCTAGTATTTCGTACATTTCTGGGATGTAGGCATTAACTGTTTTAATTCTTCTACAGAGAGCATTGCTTTATTACTTTCTTATCCATCACTGCACTTCACTAGCCCACACCGTCGGTATACACTACGGTCAGCATTCATTACAGTCGTAATGCGTCTGTATTGCTTTTTGAATTCACATTTGGCACACCTGGCATTGCAACGTTCAGATGCCAGTATTCCAACTGTCACTGGCAGCTTGGAATGTAAACAGTCTGTTTCACCTCATACAGCACAGATCCAATTTTCGTTAACAGGCCTCCACTCTGCCGTCCAATGAGCTCTCACTTGACTTCTCTGTACTCCCAAATGGTGGTAATTTTGGGTCAGTGGAATGCACGATACAGGGCATTTGACCCTGAGCTGTCCTTGAAGTACACGATTTTTAACTGTTCATTCTGTTCTGACACAGTAGTGCCAACTGCTGCTTACACTGCTGCTGCAGATGCAGTACGATGCACAGGAACCAGATACTGAATATGACGACCTTCCCTCTCAGTAGTTTCATGTGGCCCAGTTTTCTGGCGATCGACCATTCTCTAAAATGTCGTAGAAGGAACATTCAGTTACATGACCTTGTTCAAACTCAAAGTTTCTAAAAAAAAAGAAAAAAATGCACTCTGTCGCCTGGCCACGAGTGGACTACCGGGACCATCCGACCACCGTGTCATCCTCGGTGGAGGATGCGGATAGGAGGGGCGTGGGGTCAGCACACCTCTCTCCCAGTTGTAAGATGGTATTCTTGACCGAAGCCGCTACTATTCGGTCGAGTAGCTTCTCAATTGGCATCACGAGGCTGAGTGCACCCCGAAAAATGGCAACAGCACATGGCGGCCCGGATGGTCACCCATCCAAGTGCCGATCACGCCCGACAGCGCTTAACTTCAGTGATCTGACGGGAACCAGTGTAGGCACTGCGGCAAGGCCGTTGCTAAACTCAGTGTTTCTAGGTAACATATTCAAGTGATTAACATTGTAAGATGACAGCTTAATGTAAGAGCTAGATAAGCCATTTCAAGGTGAAATGCAGGTATCCTTAATATGCAGTGTAACAGCCAGAATTAATCAAAGTTTTGTGTGCAATTAACTGTAAGATTGTGTAGGGTACTGTCCACTTTTGTATTTGTAGGATACTGCACATCTTTATATACAGGGTGATTCATGAAGATATGCAAATATTTTAATATGTTTTTCTTTAAGTAAAACTAAAGAAAAAAGTTCATATAAACATAGGTCGGCAAATGTTTGGATAGAAAATTAGCAACTTCCCTAGTATGAAGCCATCATAAAACTGTATGAGGTTAAAGTAAAGTACAGTTTCCATTTATTTTGTTGTTATTGGTCTAGTGAATCTAATAAAACATGACACAGGCGTGTATCTGCAGTAGTTTTCGACAACATCCAGAGAAGCAAATATTATTATACAAGTAAATTTATTTAATTTCCATTAGGAGTGTTAAAACGTTTTTGTAATTGTTGTCAACCGTTGGTGAGTTGTTTCCGTCGTTTCCTATCCCTGAAACGAGTTACTTTTCTGTATAGTACAGTGAAAGGACATAATAACAACAGTGTATTTAAGTGAAACCACCTGTAACTGATGTAGTTTGTAGATATTTATGTAATAGGGACAGCTTCAAATTTACGACAGGGAAATATGCCTATATGGTGTTTATTTATGGCAAATGTGATGGTAATACTACGGCTGCAGTTAACGAGTACGTTATGCAACTTGGAGTATTCCGAATGCATGAGCCATTAATGGAGTATGTCGAACGTTACAGGAGACTGGTTCTCTACCTAGCGTTTATAATCAGTACAAATGCTCGATACGTGAAGACGGTGATGAGGATATTATGGATGTTGTTCAATGTAGCCCGGGTACCAGTACACGACGTATCTCTCAACGATTAGGCATTTCACAGTCTAAGGTATATTGTACACTAAATTTCAATTATCTGTTATCCTTACCATAAACAAAAAGTGCATCATTTACATCCAGGAGATTCTGCCCTTCGCTTGGAGTTGTGCAACTGGTCAAATACTAATCGGCAGTTACATAAATACATTTTATTTACTGATTAGGCACAGTTTACTCGAGATGGTATAAACAATTTATATAATGAGCACATATGGTCTGCAGCAAATCCATGTGGAACAGTGCAACCCAATTTCCAGCACTGATTTGGCGTAAATGTGTGGTGTGGTATAATCAACAAACACTATATTGGACCATTCATTATATAGAAGTAATCCTATTAATTATATTGTATTATTGAGCCATGTCATTACATTTTCTAGGTAATCCTATGAAATTTTATTTCTGATGTAGACTGCCTTAGAGCTGTCAAAACCATGGTCAATTTCACAACAATTTTATGCAGCCGAGTTGATTATATGCACATTCTGTAATTAAGTTAATGCATGATTGCTGGACTTAAGCCTATAACAATATTTAAAATTTCATTCATTGTGAATGTATTGTGGAATTGTATGTACTCTGTACAACTTCCATAACACTGAGCTTTGTTTTTTCCAGTTTCACATGTAAACACATGTGCTATGGTATTAGTAAAAGCAGATTATCTGACACATTTATACAGTTTCAGTTAATATATATATATATATATATATATATATATATATATATATATATATTTGCTTTTATATGCTGTGTATTTTCTGATAAAATGAGGTGTTGATAATAACATCTTTGTCGCCTTAAAGACGTTCTTGACTAACATCAACTCACCATGTCCAATCTCAAAGGTAAACTAATGATCACAATTGTTCTAGTGTGTCTTTAAAGCAAATCTACAGCGCCACCCTTATGCGACTAGTGCGAAATCCGAGTAGACATCATCTTTAAGATGTAGAATCCACTCACCAACTTCTGTTTTTGTCGCACAACTTCTCTTGGTGTTACAATTTTTTTGGCTGTCAGTTCATTTCATGTGATAACTGAATAGCATAGGTAGTGGGAATACACTTGTAGCCTCCATGACATTGCATTGACTCATCTGTAAAGAGTAGTTCTAGGAGTAGTATGGGAATAGAATTCCTTCAGTGTCCTCATCACCTAGGCCAGTAGTTCCTAACTGATAGTTAATTATGCCTCAAGGGCAAAATGAAATTTTCTGAGGAGTAAAAACGAAAGGTTGCTAGTGTGTTCCAGTAGCAGAAAGTAAGTTATGTTAAAAGATAATATTATCACTGTTTCATAATACTGTAATACTGATAAAATAAGTTATCAATAATTAATCAATTCTTCTGTTCATATCGTGGCACTAACCTGTGACACCATGTGACAGGGGTACAACATGTGAAATTTGAGTATGAACAATGTCTTCCTCACATAGTTCACCCACAACCAAATACTTTGTACTTTGTTCCATGCATCTGTGACAGTAAAATTGAGACAATAGTGTCACTTATGCTTAAATATCTCATGTAAATGTCTTATCTGATCTGTAGGTAGTTCCTGCAATGAACCAAAAACTGATTTATTATTCATTCACAAAAGAAAAACGCAAAAGCTGAAAATGGTGGTGTAATATCTCGATTCTGTGAAATAACATGTTCAGAGACATTATTTAGGTCATTTTAAGCATGGAACACCCCACTGTGCATGCTCTTATTTGCCAGATGTCCTGATAGGATGTAAAGGATGTCAGCTCAGAGAGTATGCGATGGCGAGTCAACATCTCCACTTGCTGTGAAGTGCATGTCATGCTTTGGCATTGTGGTATTGGCAGTGCCTTGGAAGTCAGAACAAAAAGTGCAGATAATAATGTCAATGCCAGAACAACTAAATACTATATGAGAACTGACATTCTGTAGTGTCAAGTCAGTACATGAATACATATTGTGATCTATTTTGAGCTACAGTTTAGGAGAGATCTGTTCATCACCAATTGTAAATGAAATTGTACAGTAGAAAGATTGGGTTTATAATACAGAAGAGTTACTGCAAAGCTGACTACATCATTTTAGTGACTGTCGTTCCACATTTACTCCAATGAAATTGTCCATTATTAAGTAGACACATCATGGTCTAGTGCAATGGTTTCCGAGCTCTCTGAGACTGTTAACCTTGAGTGTAATCAGATGTTACCTAGTCCCTCCCTCCCCTCCCCCCCCCCCCCCCCACCATTCTGTGACCCAATGATCATAATTAATCTTTAGAATGAAAAGAAATTTTCTTTGAACTCTTTCATTTTTAAATAACGAAAGATAAACGATATTTAGTTACTATAGATGTCTTACTAAAGCATGAACTAATGAGTCAATGAGATAGTTGGTATATCTATTTCTAACAATTTTTTAATGATGATGTAATTCTCAGTGCATCAAGATTGCTAGCTACAACTATTTCTCAAAAAGGAAAGCTATCCACACTGAGGCAGACACTTGTAACAAAAGACTACTTCTCTCTCTCTACCAAAATTTGTTTCATTCACACACCTGCACCTCATTTGAAAACAACCGAATTAAAATGTGTCCCAATAATTAGGCCTGTTGTCTGTAAATCTTTCGATAGTTGGACTCCTTATGTCTGAACTGGCAGAAATTGAAAAATTTTGGCTGCCAGTGCTTTGTGTCTGACCACTGGTACTACTACTACTGCTACTACTACTACTACTACTACTACTACTACTACTACTACTACTAATAATAATAATAATAATAATACGAGTATTGTGTAAGACCTACAGCAGTGTGGTATTTATTACAACATTGTTGCTGTGTTGTGCTGTAAATTAATTCATTTATTGTTTCAAAAAGAATAATGAGGGAATATCTGTTGAATTGTGGCAACTATATACAACTTGGATAAGGCATTTTCCTGAGATAATGAAACATATGTGTAATGGGAATGTACTGTATGAGGAGGATATTAGCCACACATTTGTTATGCTGACTGTAACGCCCACCATATTCAGTCACACATTAGTGCTAATATTTGAAAAAAATTTATTGCTGTTAACTTCAATTACCTGTATTACAATATTATGAAATAGAGATAATAGTAATGATCTACCAAAAATAATTTAGTTTCATAACAGAAATTCAGTTGAACCATCGTTTTTTGCCCATCAGAAAATTACGTTTTACCCCCAGGATGGGAACCAGTGTCTTAGAGGACGATCAGAAGAGGTAATTACATAACATTCTATAGAAACATAAATCAGTATTCTCAGATGAACTGGGAATAACAGGATATTACATTTGTCTATTTAAAACAAATGACGAAAATCATTCTTTTTTAAACACTTGTCTGTTTAAATTAAAAGGCGAAAACCCATTCTTTTATAAAGTCTAACCCCTACTTATAAGTTTAAGATTTGTGTTATAAGAGAAAATCAAATCAAAGAACATAGTGTAAGTGTTTACAAGAAACTGTTGTTGGTTGGTATTAAGGTACAGACTGAGTATATCTGATCTTAGATGTGCATACTCTCAACCAACATATCTAAAGCGATAGCGATAGATAGACCTATGTTTATTGATGAATTGCTAGCTCAATTTGGAGAAGCCAAATATTTCGGTTCGAGGGATTTAAGACTGGGTATTGGCATAGGAGTTTACACTAAAATTCGAAAAGCTACAAGCCTCCTTGTTTGGCAAAAAAATCATATCAATCCGAAGTACTGCCTTTCGGCTTAAATATTTCAATTTCAGTATTTATTCATGCTTTAGATGAAGCTTTGGGGAAAGAATTATTACAAGAATTGATTATTTATGTGGATGATATTTTAATAGTGTCCAAGACATGGGAAGAGCATTGTACTTCATTAACAAAAACTCTGCAGAAGTTTTATGAGAAAGGTGTTACCATTAAGCTGTGCAAATCATATTTTGGCAGGGAGGAACTAAAGTTCTCAGGATGTCTTGTAGGTATACGTGGAATAAAACGCAATCCTGAGAGGCTAAAAGTTACAAAGGATTGTGTGGAACCTCAGGCAGTGAAACAGTTGTGCTCTTTCCTAGGACTAGCACGCTTTTATCGTCGCTGCATGCACAAGCAAGTAATGAACGCTCCTAGACTGATAACACTGTTACAACAAACATCAAGATATACATGGAACAAAAGGGCCACAAAAGCTCTTAAGAATATTAAGCAAGTCTTAATAAATGGACATATACTGAGTCATTCTCTGATGCTTGAGTCACTTAAATGACCAACGAATGCTTCAGAGTTAAATTACGTAGCTGCAGAAAAGAAGTTATTAGCTATGGTTTGGAGTATTTGAAAATTCCAAACATTGATTTGAGGTTCAAAAATATTATTATTTGCTCTGACCACCAATACCTTACAAGAATCCCAAATACAAATTAATTGCTTAAAGGGTTCTCAGGGACAAGTTTTTGATGTGTTGTCAAGATTACCTTTAGGTATGAATGAAATGAAATGGACTGAGAGACCTGGTGTCATTTGTGCATTGAGTTTCCTATCCTGAAATTATACTAATAAGGAGGTAAAAACGATCGCTTTGAGAATGCAGAAGGCAATAAAAACAGATATTTTAGCATTACATTTCTGCCATGGGAACAGGCATCGTTGTTATCGACTGGGACAACATTGTGAATGATAACTGATGGTATTTGCAAATTATGCAGACCATAGAGTATTGAAGTATATCTAATATGGTTTATTCATGAAGGATATGGATATTTCAGTATACACAGGTTCATAAAGCACATAAATGAATTTTATTACTTTCAGAATAAATCAGAAAATAGTAAAGCTATTACGGTCTTTTGAAGTATGCCAGGAGGCTACAGAAGGTAATAGCCATCAACACTATAAGTGATATCCAATAATACCAAAAGGATTACAAGATTTAACTGTTGATGATTTTTTTGGATAGCTACCTACGGGTTGAGGAGGGGTCACTTATAGAATGTCATCGAAATATATAAAACTTTATCCTATCTAACAGGACAACTCAAGTTTCAGTAATGAACTGTTTAAGAGACTATTTTAAGATGTAGATAAGACTTGGCGACACCTTACAGATAATGGATCGCAGTTTACAAGCAAAAACTTCGAGGAATTTCTAGTGTGGGAAGGAATAAGATATATATAGTCTGTCCACACATTACACTTAGTGAGTTTCAAAAACAGCTCTTAAAATCGGATCCAACGTATAAATAATCAAAAGAACACTAAACAAAATTAGAAGAATGTATTAAATAGGAGAAAACATGATATAGTTTCAAAATATGTATAACATGACATCTTCCAGAATGTTATAGAGTTTCTGTGTGTTTTCTTTGCTTGAACCCAAGAAGCCTGTTATAGAATGTTGCTGTAGAATTTATTTCTGACAAAATAAAAGTTTTATCCATTGTGGATTTGGAACATTGCGATTGTAATATGGAAAAGGTTTTCAGAAATTACACAATGTTAACCGAAGTACATTTACTTAAAAAGGTGACTGGCCGTGGAAATTTCTGAAATCATTTTCCTTATTTCTGACAGTTTGGTTTTGTGTCATTTAAGAACTACCCCACATTTTCTTAGAAGTTCCGTCTTTGAATCGGTGTTCAGTGTTATTTCTCTCTGACAGTTGTCATTCTTCACAAGCCATTGCGATTAAGCATGAAGGTAGAAGCTTTCATAGCATAACAACACTAAACCAGCTCCTCTTCAAGATCTTTACCTAGACATGTATGTCTGCCTCTTTTTGTTTTTCCTGCTTCATCAGGTGCACTGTAGTGCTTGCTGGATATCCTGGTAAGAGTTGTCTTTGGAACATTGAACTGCTCGCTGGAGTATTGAATCATATTAGTTTTCTTCCTTTTGTTTTCTTATATGTAAGCTATATGTAAACTAAATGAGCTATAAACCAAAGACACCGCCAAAAGTAAATTAACGAGTTGTTTTATGGAAAGGATAATGTTTTGACACATCGTTAAATATCTGTATGAAACAAAGTAAGAAATAGGCTCTTCAGTTTGTTAACTCATGTATCTTCAGCCTTTTGTTTAGGGTAGTGATAGCATACAGATGTATGCTTGGATCCGTCTTACAAGCATTGTTGAAAATGCGTATTTTATCCATTCATTAAAAGTACTATGAAAAGTTATCAGAAAAGGAATATTTATTTGCCTGGTTATAAGTTTATCTCCTATCTGTTCATCATTTCACTCGCCGCCGAGATCCTGCATCAAGAGAATCGGTGCAGACAAGAATAATTAATGCTGTGTTTGAGTAGCATTCCTGCATCGACATTGTCACACTCAAGAGTAAACACAATGGAATTAATGTGAAGGTAATGACTCAGACTCGATAGGCACCAAATTGAACTTGGTTTACTTATACTAAAAATATTGTGCATCGTGTGTTTAAGAACTTATAGACAGATTGACAATTTCAATGGTTGTGGTGATTATTTGGTACCACACACTACTGGAAGCAGCAGTACGTAATGCAAATTATGCTTATTGACCTTGAATGTAATGATATTCAAGGTCTGTTGATATTGGCATCAGTCAAAGTTCACCCTAGATTGTGCACAGATTCATAAATTACCTTCAAAATTTTCTCAACTATTCTTCCAATCATTTTTTCCAATTATTCAAGCAATTATTAATCCATTTCCACATCCCCATTCAATGGCGACCATTTAAAGGACGTCGCCGAGCGAAATATGAACAGACTTTTCAATTGTCGAGATAAACATTTTTCAGACAAATGATTCATATTATTGTTACAAGGAGCTAATGAAACTTTCATTGACTTTGTTATGAGTCCATAAGATTGGAAATGATAAAACCATTGAAAGAGCAAATTAATATTAAATCCTACCTACAAATGAGACGAGCCGGGAATGCTGATTTCAGCGGTAAAGGTAGACGCTGCTATGCTGCATACTTATATGGTCGATCTTGGCGCCACCTCTCTGGCAGTAGGTAATCTTTTTTCCTTCAAATTAATATGCTTTACAGAAAACGCATTTCTACAGAGGAGACGAAAAAGTTATCATTAAAGTGCAAGATAAGTAATTTAAATTCCGTGAGATTCAAATGGCTCTAAGCACTATGGGACTTAATATCTGAGGCCATCAGTCCCCTAGACTTAGAACTACTTAAACTAACTAATCCAAGGACATCACATACATCCATGCCTGAGGCAGGATTCGAACCTGCGATCGTAGCAGCAGTGCAGTTCCGGACTGAAGCACCTACAGCCGTTAGGCCACAGCGGCCGGCAAATTCTATAAGACTGTGTCACACAATAACCAAGTTCACTAGTGAATATGCAACTAAACCTACTTAAATTGAAAAGTACTGATAAAGACAAAATTTCATTTTTGAAAATCTCATTCATAATTTTGTTAAAAACTATTCACAATGGAGTCAAAGGAAATGGCCATTGTTGAAAATTCATTACAAAATGCAATATGCCAAGATGTCAGAAATCCGAGCTTGGCAACAGTTGAAAGTAACATGCCAGCTCATGAACTGGCTGATGGCAACCAAAACAACGAGGTCACCGTCGAACTATCAATAAATGATTACACTGGTAATATAACTAATCGTGATGTCACTATGACGCTCGATGAGACAGTTTCCCAGTTCTCATAAGGAAACATTTTCCCTAATAGTGAAACTGAAGGGCGCGACAGCGAAAATTCCTTTGATTACTCGCTCACGACATTGTGAACGCAACAACAGAAAACAGTTCGTAAAAACAATGTAAATACTTGTAAATACCAGTGAGACACACAATTTGACAGAACTCATGCAACAAATAACACAACAGTTGACAAAACAGCAGGAATTTCAGGAAGATGTAACACAGAAACATAAGGATACGACACAGCAGTTTACAAAACATCAGGAAAATATAGAACAACATCGTACACAGCAAAATCAGGAATTTAACGATTTCAGGAATAGTATTAGTCAACAATTCAGAGAGGTGAGCAAAACTAAATGCTCTGAACTATCTGACGAACTATCCAGGAAGTTGAAAAAGTTAGGTAAACAACTAAAACAAGAAATAATTACCGATATATCCCGCATTATAAATACGTTCACGGAAAGAGTATCATCCGTAGTCAATAAACAGGAACAACTTGCAGGTGAGTTACAAAATCTTAGTGAAGCATATTCTCAAATTCAGGAGACGCAATCCCAGGTGGATACGTCGGTAAAAAAAATTAAGGACATAATCAGTGAGCTGCAAGACATGTGCAAAAGCATACCTACAGATGAATAAAAGTTACGTCTAAGAATTGATCTGTTAAGTTTAGAGTCAAAATTTGCCAAAAAACAGAGAGGTAAGTTAGGCGCAGATGTAAAAGAAATAACTGAAAAAGCTGAAGCCAGCATGCTGGATAAGGGCAGCAACCTTGCTGAAAAGGTAGTTTCAGAGTGCAAGATTTATACAGATACAGTAGAAGAAGCTCTAAAAGAGACAGAAAGTCAATTTCTAGCTAAAATAGATTGACATTCCAAAACAACATTTGACAGAAAACAAACCCACGCTTTTAAAGAAGTTAGGTACTTTCACTGGTTACCCACAATATGTGCCTACCCCGTCAAAACACTTGCCGGCAGTTATACCAGTCGGGCAAGCAAGTTGCCACGCGCTACGCCACAAACGAAAATAAACACGCCTGTCACTGGCAGCGGTGCGTGTCTGTCAACATTACTTGCCGATGAAGGATTACTTAGGCATCGACAATTTCCAGCATCTATCTCTGAAAGGAAAAGAACAAACCCTGTGGTCTTTATCAGAGCATTTCAAAATGTTTCTCCTCATGCCTGTACCGAAGCCCAGAACAATAGATTTGTTTTTGGATAAACACAGGGTGAGGTTCTGCTATGGGCTATGGACATGGTGGAATGTTGCCACTACAATTAACAGTTTGAGAGAGCCTTTCTGGATAAATGTTGGTCTGAGGCCGTGCAAGAGAGGCTCAGACGTGAAGTATTCTGACCATCTTCATTTAATAGCAAACATGGAAGCTTAAGGGGCTATTGTGAAAAATACTTAAATAAAACCAGATTCTTGACGAACCTCGTATCTCAAGTAGATGTGCTGAAAATTCTAAAGAGCCACATAAGGGAAAAATTTCCGGAACACGACGCCAAATAGTTTGTATCTGTACTGGTCTCAATAGATTTGATATACGAAGAGCGACCAGTACAGCCCAAGCCTGTTAATGCGCAGATAGTGCCACAGGGATTTACAGACGAACAAGTGAACAACGGATTCGTAGTACAACACGGTTTGCAACCTTACCCCCACAGACCTATGGTAACGGTAATGGTAATCACAACAACAATGTCAAAAACCGTAAATTCAAGGGCTGATATAAAAGATATAGGAAAGAATTTAACAAAAATGACTGCAATGGGCAAGTAGCATATAGCCAGCCTGTACTATATGTATACACACAAGGTACTGGCAATAGTCAACCGTTTGCTTGGCAAACACAAAGTAGTACCAGACAGCCGAGTAATCCACAGACAGCAAAATTCGGCCAGCAAAGCAATGCACATGTTCCAAATAACATGCAAAGGCAAAGAGAATTTCTGCCGAGAGCCTCACAGCATACTAACTGGCGTAATCGAACACCAACAGTCCATATAGCAGAAGTTACACTTAACCCAGAGACCAGTGCCACCACAACGCCATAAAACTTGAACCGGTCACGGTAGGCCCCTTTCTGTGACCTGGGAGGAGAGTGGGTGCATGAGCTTGATCGACATTTGCTTCATCAGATACAATCAAGGTAATGATGTGAAAGATGATATGTACCAAAGTAATGAGGATACACAGGAAAACTTGACAGAGGGCAAGGTACAAGCTACTATTAATGCCAAAATCTTTGACCTTGATGTACCCATTTTGCTTGACACACTATGACTAATTTGATGTCACAGGGATCTTTCATGAAATAAAGAAATGTGGGTGTATACCCACGCTACCAGTGCAAAATTGCAAGGTACAAACTGCGACTGGTCAGAAATCGAAAGGAGTCAAAATGCAAGTTTTAATTCCTGTCCAATTAGAACAGTTATCTGTACGATACAATTTATTGACAGTAGAGAAATTAATAGCTGATAGTAGAGATTAAATATTGTTGACTGTTTAATCGGTATCGATACGTTTAGGGCACACAAAATACAAATTGAAATAGGCAAGATCAAATGTCATTTCATAGTAAATAACCAATTATTTGCAATATACCTAAACAGGGGAAGTACTGATAGATGTAAAACTGAAGTTAGTCATGACTTTGAGGTTCAGTTGGTAAATCCTATATCATGTTTATCCACACATACAACAACGAACAGTTGGCAGCAGAAGAGCTAACTGCAACACAATAGACATGAAGATAAGTGAATCAAAGTGCTTGTCTCGAGAACAGCAGGCGGAACTTAGGGAATTGAAACTTGCTCATTTACATTTATTTGAAAGGAAAAAAAAACAGGTATCATTAAGGATTTTGTGTCCACAGTGCAAGTCTATCCACATGAAATTTTTGCTCTACTTCAAACCCTTTACAATGGACAAAGCGATTAACAGAATGCTTGAATGGGTGGAATACAACCATTATTTTCCCCTCTCCTCCCAGGTCACAGAAAGGGGCCTACCGTGACCGGTTCAAGTTTTATGGCGTTGTGGTGGCACTGGTCTCTGGGTTAAGTGTAACTTCTGCTATATGGACTGTTGGTGTTCGATTACGCCAGTTAGTATGCTGTGAGGCTCTCGGCGGAAATTCTCTTTGCCTTTGCATGTTATTTGGAACATGTGCTTTACTTTGCTGGCCGAATTCTGCTTTCTGTGGATTACTCGGCTGTCTGGTACTGCTTTGTGTATGCCAAGCAAACGGTTGACTATTGCCAGTACCTTGTGTGTATACATATAGTACAGGCTGGCCATATGCTGCTTGCCCATTGCAGTCATTTTTGTTAAATTCTTTCCTATATCTTTTATATCAGCCCTTGAATTTACGGTTTTTGACATTGTTGTTGTGATTACCATTACCGTTACCATAGGTCTGTGGGGGTAAGGTTGCAAACCGTGTTGTACTACGAATCCGTTGTTCACTTGTTCGTCTGTAAATCCCTGTGGCACTATCTGCGCATTAACAGGCTTGGGCTGTACTGGTCGCTCTTCGTGTATCAAATCTATTGAGACCAGTACAGATACAAACTATTTGGCGTCGTGTTCCGGAAATTTTTCCCTTATGTGGCTCTTTAAAATTTTCAGCACATCTACTTGAGATACGAGGTTCGTCAAGAATCTGGTTTTATTTAAGTATTTTTCACAATAGCCCCTTAAGCTTCCATGTTTGCTATTAAATGAAGATGGTCAGAATACTTCACGTCTGAGCCTCTCTTGCACGGCCTCAGACCAACATTTATCCAGAAAGGCTCTCTCAAACTGTTAATTGTAGTGGCAACATTCCACCATGTCCATAGCCCATAGCAGAACCTCACCCTGTGTTTATCCAAAAACAAATCTATTGTTCTGGGCTTCGGTACAGGCATGAGGAGAAACATTTTGAAATGCTCTGATAAAGACCACAGGGTTTGTTCTTTTCCTTTCAGAGATAGATGCTGGAAATTGTCGATGCCTAAGTAATCCTTCATCGGCAAGTAATGTTGACAGACACGCACCGCTGCCAGTGACAGGCGTGTTTATTTTCGTTTGTGGCGTAGCGCGTGGCAACTTGCTTGCCCGACTGGTATAACTGCCGGCAAGTGTTTTGACGGGGTAGGCACATATTGTGGGTAACCAGTGAAAGTACCTAACTTCTTTAAAAGCGTGGGTTTGTTTTCTGTCAAATGTTGTTTTGGAATGTCAATCTATTTTAGCTAGAAATTGACTTTCTGTCTCTTTTAGAGCTTCTTCTACTGTATCTGTATAAATCTTGCACTCTGAAACTACCTTTTCAGCAAGGTTGCTGCCCTTATCCAGCATGCTGGCTTCAGCTTTTTCAGTTATTTCTTTTACATCTGCGCCTAACTTACCTCTCTGTTTTTTGGCAAATTTTGACTCTAAACTTAACAGATCAATTCTTAGACGTAACTTTTATTCATCTGTAGGTATGCTTTTGCACATGTCTTGCAGCTCACTGATTATGTCCTTAATTTTTTTTACCGACGTATCCACCTGGGATTGCGTCTCCTGAATTTGAGAATATGCTTCACTAAGATTTTGTAACTCATCTGCAAGTTGTTCCTGTTTATTGACTACGGATGATACTCTTTCCGTGAACGTATTTATAATGTGGGATATATCGGTAATTATTTCTTGTTTTAGTTGTTTACCTAACTTTTTCAACTTCCTGGATAGTTCGTCAGATAGTTCAGAGCATTTAGTTTTGCTCACCTCTCTGAATTGTTGACTAATACTATTCCTGAAATCGTTAAATTCCTGATTTTGCTGTGTACGATGTTGTTCTATATTTTCCTGATGTTTTGTAAACTGCTGTGTCGTATCCTTATGTTTCTGTGTTACATCTTCCTGAAATTCCTGCTGTTTTGTCAACTGCTGTGTTATTTGTTGCATGAGTTCTGTCAAATTGTGTGTCTCACTGGTATTTACAAGTATTTACATTGTTTTTACGAACTGTTTTCTGTTGTTGCGTTCACAATGTCGTGAGCGAGTAATCAAAGGAATTTTCGCTGTCGCGCCCTTCAGTTTCACTATTAGGGAAAATGTTTCCTTATGAGAACTGGGAAACTGTCTCATCGAGCGTCATAGTGACATCACGATTAGTTATATTACCAGTGTAATCATTTATTGATAGTTCGACGGTGACCTCGTTGTTTTGGTTGCCATCAGCCAGTTCATGAGCTGGCATGTTACTTTCAACTGTTGCCAAGCTCGGATTTCTGACATCTTGGCATATTGCATTTTGTAATGAATTTTCAACAATGGCCATTTCCTTTGACTCCATTGTGAATAGTTTTTAACAAAATTATGAATAAGATTTTCAAAAATGAAATTTTGTCTTTATCAGTACTTTTCAATTTAAGTAGGTTTAGTTGCATATTCACTAGTGAACCTGGTTATTGTGTGACAAAGTCTTATAGAATTTGCCGGCCGCTGTGGCCTAACGGCTGTAGGTGCTTCAGTCCGGAACTGCACTGCTGCTACGGTCGCAGGTTCGAATCCTGCCTCAGGCATGGATGTATGTGATGTCCTTGGATTAGTTAGTTTAAGTAGTTCTAAGTCTAGGGGACTGATGGCCTCAGATATTAAGTCCCATAGTGCTTAGAGCCATTTGAATCTCACGGAATTTAAATTACTTATCTTGCACTTTAATGATAACTTTTTCGTCTCCTCTGTAGAAATGCGTTTTCTGTAAAGCATATTAATTTGAAGGAAAAAAGATTACCTACTGCCAGAGAGGTGGCGCCAAGATCGACCATATAAGTATGCAGCATAGCAGCGTCTACCTTTACCGCTGAAATCAGCATTCCCGGCTCGTCTCATTTGTAGGTAGGATTTAATATTAATTTGCTCTTTCAATGGTTTTATCATTTCCAATCTTATGGACTCATAACAAAGTCAATGAAAGTTTCATTAGCTCCTTGTAACAATAATATGAATCATTTGTCTGAAAAATGTTTATCTCGACAATTGAAAAGTCTGTTCATATTTCGCTCGGCGACGTCCTTTAAATGGTCGCCATTGAATGGGGATGTGGAAATGGATTAATAATTGCTTGAATAATTGGAAAAAATGATTGGAAGAATAGTTGAGAAAATTTTGAAGGTAATTTATGAATCTGTGCACAATCTAGGGTGAACTTTGACTGATGCCAATATCAACAGACCTTGAATATCATTACATTCAAGGTCAATAAGCATAATTTGCATTACGTACTGCTGCTTCCAGTAGTGTGTGGTACCAAATAATCACCGCAACCATTGAAATTGTCAATCTGTCTATAAGTTCTTAAACACACGATGTACAATATTTTTAGTATAAGTAAACCAAGTTCAATTTGGTGCCTATCGAGTCTGAGTCATTACCTTCACATTAATTCCATTGTGTTTACTCTTGAGTGTGACAATGTTGATGCAGGAATGCTACTCAAACACAGCATTAATTATTCTTGTCTGCACCGATTCTCTTGATGCAGGATCTCGGCGGCGAGTGAAATGATGAACAGATAGGAGATAAACTTATAACCAGGCAAATAAATATTCCTTTTCTGATAACTTTTCATAGTACTTTTAATGAATGGTTAAAATACGCATTTTCAACAATGCTTGTAAGACGGATCCAAGCATACATCTGTATGCTATCACTACCCTAAACAAAAGGCTGAAGATACATGAGTTAACAAACTGAAGAGCCTATTTCTTACTTTGTTTCATACAGATATTTAACGATGTGTCAAAACATTATCCTTTCCATAAAACAACTCGTTAATTTACTTTTGGCGGTGTCTTTGGTTTATAGCTCATTTAGTTTACATATAGCTTACATATAAGAAAACAAAAGGAAGAAAAATAATATGATTCAATACTCCAGCGAGCAGTTCAATGTTCCAAAGACAACTCTTACCAGGATATCCAGCAAGCACTACAGTGCACCTGATGAAGCAGGAAAAACAAAAAGAGGCAGACATACATGTCTAGGTAAAGATCTTGAAGAGGAGCTGGTTTAGTGTTGTTATGCTATGAAAGCTTCTACCTTCATGCTTAATCGCAATGGCTTGTGAAGAATGACAACTGTCAGAGAGAAATAACACTGAACACCAATTCAAAGACGGAACTTCTAAGAAAATGTGGGGTAGTTCTTAAATGACACAAAACCAAACTGTCAGAAATAAGGAAAATGATTTCAGAAATTTCCACGGCCAGTCACCTTTTTAAGTAAATGTACTTCAGTTAACATTGTGTAATTTCTGAAAACCTTTTCCATATTACAATCGCAATGTTCCAAATCCACAATGGATAAAACTTTTATTTTATCAGAAATAAATTCCACAGCAACATTCTATAACAGGCTTCTTGGGTTCAAGGAAAGAAAACACACAGAAACTCTATAACATTCTGGAAGATGTCATATTATACATATTTTGAAACTATATCATGTTTTCTCCTATTTAATACATTCTTCTAATTTCGTTTAGTGTTCTTTTGATTATTTATTCGTTGGATCCGATTTTAAGAGCTGTTTTTGAAACTCACTAAGTGTAATGTGTTTAAAAATATTTTTTCATAACAACTTTTCTATTATTCCCTGTTACTAAAATGTAAATGACACATAACATTGCAAATTAAATATTACATGCTTTTAAAGCACAATAATTTACTATTTTCTATTTTTTAAATTAAAAACGAAATGGGAGTCTACTTTTAGGCACTTTCCAAATGTTTCTGTGCTCGTTCACTCACAGCAATTTAAGCTGCAGTCTTCGTTTCCAGCCTAACGACACCCTTGGAAACCGTGACATAGTCGAAAAAAACCATAAAATATTTGTAACAAATAAGAAAGTAAATATGATTGCTGGTCTCAGCATTCGTCACAAACGGAAAGGTAAAAGAAAAAGATCAGTCACAACAAGCTTTGAACCTATGACCTTCGACACAGTTACCTGATACTTTAAACCATATGATCAAACCAAATACTGGATACAATGGAATGAAGCTTTTGTTTATATTAGGATCTAGTTGATATTTAATTATAAGAAGTCCTACCACAGGTAACACGTTTGTGATAAATCTCCAGAACGTCAAAAACAGCTTTAGTAAGAACAGAAGTACAAACCTACATGCAGGCGAAACATAGTGATTTTAGATTGGTCTTCAAGTTCACATTTTTCATTGGTCACTTCGGGCAGAACTGGAACAAGTGGTGGACCTGGTGCAAATCCCTGTGTTGTTAGCGTTCTCGCCGGATATTTCCATCTACAATAACAGCTGTAAACACGACAGCGAATTGCATCCTCTGCAAACGAATCGATGTTGGTAATCCACTTATCCCTACGACGTTTTTTCCCAGGAGTATTAGGTTTCGATGATTCTTCAGCTTCCTTTTCTTTGCTGAACATTTTCTTCCCGTCTTCACAACAGTAGTTTTGTATATTTTCATAGCTGCAGGAGTTCTATCGATTACCTTGTTAATGGAAAAAATTGTGCCACCATTAAGTTTTTCATCCTCAAAGTAGGCACATAAAACGCGCAAACCATTTCTCTCGACTCTCAATGGCAATAAAATTCACTAACCTTAAGATCTTTTATTTCATTCTGAAGGCTACCAGTTTCAGCATTTCATTTTGCTATCTTCAGGCCCATACACTTCTATCCAAATAAACTAACTTGTCTTATAGCGCTTAAATCACTGGATATCGTGAATTCCAGTCGTTATACAATTGCTTCATACGAAGATGTAAATGAAACTGAGCCCTGAGTTGCTGTCATGTCCTCATATGAAGCAATTGTATAAAGACCAGAATTCACGATAGCCAGTCATTTATGGCACTATATGTAAAGTTAGTTTATTTGGATAGAAGCAGATGGGGCCTGAAGGTGGCAAAATGAAGTGCTGGAACTGATAGCTTTTGAACTAAAATAAAATATCTTGAAGGATACGGCTGTTGGTGAATTTTATTGACACTGAAAATTACTTTCCAGCCGATGTTCCCTGGCCATGATCGACCAACAGAGATTTCTCTCAACTGTGCTCATATGGCAACTGCTGGCCATCAGAACAGCCTCGAACTTTTCTACTTACAACTTTGGAAGAACTTCCTACTGAAATAACTGAGTATTACACAACGAATAACAGTAAAAACGAATAACTACAACAACAAACAGAAGAATAACT
This sequence comes from Schistocerca americana, assembly GCF_021461395.2. Classification (NCBI taxonomy): domain Eukaryota; kingdom Metazoa; phylum Arthropoda; class Insecta; order Orthoptera; family Acrididae; genus Schistocerca; species Schistocerca americana. Next base: position 349,814,450 of record NC_060121.1, on the reverse strand, counting down.
TCTAGAACCGTAAAAACGAACACACAGAAAGACACAGAGAAATAGTCACACAGGACAGCAGGCTGAGTGCAACTGAAGCTCACAGCGTGCAGAAAGTGTTGTGTAGGGTGAACGTTTGGCAACTTCGCGGGTTTAGTGCTACTGCAGATACGTCAATATTAGCAGAAAGTGGCCAGAGCTCACCAAGTGGGCTTTGGACAGACTATATATATCTTATTCCTTCCCACACTAGAAATTCCTCGAAGTTTTTGCTTGTAAACTGCGATCCATTATCTGTAAGGTGTCGCCAAGTCTTATCTACATCTTAAAATAGTCTCTTAAACAGTTTATTACTGAAACTTGAGTTGACCTGTTAGATAGGATAAAGTTTTATATACTTCGATGACATTCTACAAGTGACCCCTCCTCAACCCGTAGGTAGCTATCCAAAAAAATCATCAACAGTTAAATCTTGTAATCCTTTTGGTATTATTGGATATCACTTATAGTGTTGATGGCTATTACCTTCTGTAGCCTCCTGGCATACTTCAAAAGACCGTAATAGCTTTACTATTTTCTGATTTATTCTGAAAGTAATAAAATTCATTTATCTGCTTTATGAATCTGTGTATACTGAAATATCCATATCCTTTATGAATAAACCATATTAGATCTTCCTCAATACTCTATGGTGTGCATAATTTACAACTGGATACAGTAGTATTTGATCTCTAGAATAAAATATCATCAGTTATCATCCACAATGTTGTTTCAGTCGATAACAACGATGCCTGTTCCCATGGTAGAAATGTAATGCTAAAATATCTGTTTTTATTGCCTTCTGCATTCTTAAAAGTGATCGTTTTTACCTCCTTATTAGTATAATTTCAGGAAAGGAAACTTAATGCACAAATGACACCAGGTCTCTCAGTCCGTTTCATTTCATTCATACCTAAAGGTAATCTTGACAACACATCAAAAACTTGTCCCTGAGAACCCTTTAAGCAATTAATTTGTATTTGGGATTCTTGTAAGGTATTGGTGGTCAGAGCAAATAATAATATTTTTGAACCTCAAATCAATGTTTGGAATTTTCAAATACTCCAAACCATAGCTAATAACTTCTTTTCTGCAGCTACGTAATTTAACTCTGAAGCATTCGTTGGTCATTTAAGTGACTCAAGCATCAGAGAATGACTCAGTATACGTCCATTTATTAAGACTTGCTTAATATTCTTAAGAGCTTTTGTGGCCCTTTTGTTCCATGTATATCTTGATGTTTGTTGTAACAGTGTTAACAGTCTAGGAGCGTTCATTACTTGCTTGTGCATGCAGCGACGATAAAAGCGTGCTAGTCCTAGGAAAGAGCACAACTGTTTCACTGCCTGAGGTTCCACACAATCCTTTGTAACTTTTAGCCTCTCAGGATTGCGTTTTATTCCACGTATACCTACAAGACATCCTGAGAACTTTAGTTCTTCCCTGCCAAAATATGATTTGCACAGCTTAATGGTAACACCTTTCTCATAAAACTTCTGCAGAGTTTTTGTTAATGAAGTACAATGCTCTTCCCATGTCTTGGACACTATTAAAATATCATCCACATAAATAATCAATTCTTGTAATAATTCTTTCCCCAAAGCTTCATATAAAGCATGAATAAATACTTAAATTGAAATATTTAAGCCGAAAGGCAGTACTTCGAATTGATATGACTTTTTGTCAAACAAGGAGGCTTGTAGCTTTTCGAATTTTAGTGTATCCTCCTATGCCAATACCCAGTGTTAAATCCCTCGAATTGAAATATTTGGCATCTCCAAATCGAACTAGCAATTCATCAATAGACATAGGTCTATCTATCACTATCAGTTTAGATATGTTGGTTGAGAGTATGCACATCTAAGATCAGATATACTCAGTCTATACCTTAATACCGACCAACAATAGTTTCTTGTAAACACTTACACTATGTTCTTCGATTTAATTTTCTCTTATAACACAAATCTTAAACTTATAAGTAGAGGTTAGACTTTATAAAAGAATTTTTTTTCGCCTTTCAATTTAAACAGACAAGTGTTTATAAAAGAATGATTTTCGTCATTTATTTTAAATAGACAAATGTAATATCCTATTATTCCCAGTTCATCTGAGAATACTGATTTATGTTTCTATAGAATGTTATATAATTACCTCTTCTGATCGTCCTCTAAGACACTGGTTCCCATCCTGGGGGTAAAACGTAATTTTCTGATGAGCAAAAAAAAGATGATTCAACTGAATTTCAGTTATGAAACTAAATGATTTTTGATAGATCATTACTATTATCTCTATTTCATATTATTGTAATGCAGGTAATTAAAGTTAACAGTAATAAATTTTTTTCATATATTAGCACTAATGTGTGACAGAATGTGGTGGGCATTACAGTCAGCATAACAAATGTGTGGCTAATATCTTCCTCATACAGTACATTCCCATTACACATATGTTTCATTATCTCAGAAAAATGTCTTATCCAAGTTGTATATAGTTGCCACAATTCAACAGATATTCCCTCATTATTCTTTTTGAAACAATAAATGAATTAATTTACAGCACAACACAACAGCAACGTTGTAATAAATACCACACTGCTGTAGGTCTTACACAATACTTGTATTATTATTATTATTATTATTATTATTATTATTATTATTATTATTAGTAGTAGTAGTAGTAGTAGTACTAGCAGTAGTAGTAGTACCAGTGCTCAGACACAAAGCACTGGCAGCCAAAATTTTTCAATTTCTGCCAGTTCAGACATAAGGAGTCCAACTATCGAACGATTTACAGACAGCAGGCCTAATTATTGGGCACACATTTTAATTCGGATGTTTTCAAATGAGGTGCAGGTGTGTGAATGAAAGAAATGTTGGTAGAGAGAGAGAAGTAGTGTTTTGTTACAAATGTTTGCCTCAGTGTCGATAGCTTTCCTTTTTGAGAAATAGTTGTAGCTAGCAATCTTGATGCACTGAGAAGTACATCATCATTAAAAAAAAATTGTTAGAAATAGATAATACCAACTATCTCATTGACTCATTAGTTCATGCTTTAGTAAGACATCTATAGTAACTAAATATCGTTTATCTTTCGTTATTTAAAAATGAAAGCGTTCAAAGGAAATTCTTTTTCATTCTAAAGATTAATTATGATCATTGGGGTTGCAGAATGGTGGGGGGGGGAGGGGAGGGAGGGACTAGGTAACATCTGATTACACTCAAGGTTAACAGTCTCAGAGAGCTCGGAAACCATTGCACTAGACCATGATGTGTCTACTTAATAATGGACAATTTCATTGGAGTAAATGTGGAATGACAGCCACTAAAATGATGTAGTCAGTTTTGCAGTAACTCTTCTGTATTATAAACCCACTCTTTCTACTGTACAATTTCATTTACAATTGGTGATGAACAGATCTCTCCTAAACTGTAGCTCAAACTAGATCACAATATGTATTCTGTACATTACAGAATGTCAGTTCTCATCTAGCATTTAGTTGTTCTGGTATTGATATTATCACCTGCACTGTTTGTTCTGACTTCCAAGGCACTGCCAATACCACAATGCCAAAGCATGACACGCACTTCACAGCAAGTGGAGATGTTGACTCCCCATCGCATACTCTCTGAGCTGACATCCTTTACATCCTATCAGGACATCTGGCAAATAAGAGCATGCACAGTGGGGTGTTCCATGCTTAAAATGACCTAAATAATGTCTCTGAACATGTTATTTCACAGAATCGAGATATTACACCCCCATTTTCAGCTTTTGCGTTTTTCTTTTGTGAATGAATAATAAATCAGTTTTTGGTTCATTGCAGGAACTACCTACAGATCAGATAAGACATTTACATGAGATATTTAAGCATAAGTGACACTTTTGTCTCAATTTTACTGTCACAGATGCATGGAACAAAGTACAAAGTGTTTGGTTGTGGGTGAACTATGTGAGGAAGACGTTGTTCATACTCCAATTTCACATGTTGTACCCCTGTCACATGGTGTCACAGGTTAGTGCCACAATATGAACAGAAGAATTAATTAATTATTGATAACTTATTTAATCAGTATTACAGTATTATGAAACAGTGATAATATTATCTTTTAACATAACTTACTTTCCGCTACTGGAACACACTCGCAACCTTTCGTTTTTACTCCTCAGAAAATTACATTTTTCCTTGAGGCATAATTAACTATCAGTTAGGAACTACTGGCCTAGGTGATGAGGACACTGAAGGAATTCTATTCCCATACTACTCCTAGAACTACTCTTTACAGATGAGTCAATGCAATGTCATGGAGGCTACAAGTGTATTCCCACTACCTATGCTATTCAGTTATCACTTGAAATACACTGACAGCCAAAAAAATTGTAACACCAAGAGAAGTTGTGCGACAAAAACAGAAGTTGGTGAGTGGGTTCTACATCTTAAAGATGATGTCTACTCGGATTTCCCACTAGTCGCATAAGGGTGGCGCTAGTAGCGCCACTGCATGTATGTAAATCAGATTTGTTTTAAAGACACACTAGAGCAATTGTGATCATCAGTTACCTTTGAGATTTGACATGGTGAGTTGATGTTAGTCAGGAATGTCTTTAAGGCGACAAAGATGTTATTATCAACACCTCATTTTGTTAGAAAATACACAGCATATAAAAACATATATATATATATATATATATATATATATATATATATATATAATTAATTAATTTAATTACAGAATGTGCATATAGCCAACTCGGCTGCATAAAATTGTTGTGAAATTGACCATGGTTTCGACGGCTCTAAGGCAGTCTTCATGAGAATAAAAATTTCATACGATTACCTAGAAAATATAATGACATGGCTCAATAATAGAATATAATTAATAGGATTACTTCTATATAATGAATGGTCCAATAAAGTGTTTGTTGATTATACCACACCACACATTTACTCTAAATCACTGCTGGAAATTTGGTTGCACTGTTCCACATGGATTTGCTGCAGACCATATGTGCTCATTATATGAATTGTTTATACCATCTCGTGTAAACTGTGCCTAATCAGTAAATAAAATGTATTTATGTAACTGCCGATTAGTATTTGACCAGTTGCACAACTCCAAGCGAAGGGCAGAATCTCCCGGATGTAATTGATGCACTTTTTGTTTATGGTAAGGATAACAGATTATTGGACTTTAGTGTACGCCATACCTTAGATTGTGAAATGCCTAATCGTTGAGAGATACGTCGTGTACTGGTACCCGGGCTATGTTGAACAACATCCATAATATCCTCATCATCGTCTTCACGTATCGAGCATTTGTACTGATTATAAATGCTAGGTAGAGAACCAGTCTCCTGTAACGTTCGACATACTCCATTAATGGCTCATGCATTCGGAATACTCCAAGTTGCATAACGTACTCGTTAACTGCAGCCGTAGTATTACCATCACATTTGCCATAAATAAACACCATATAGGCATATTTCCCTGTCGTAAATTTGAAGGTGTCCCTATTACAAATTGTTCAAATGGTTCTGAACACTATGGGACTCAACATCTTAGGTCATAAGTCCCCTAGAACTTAGAACTACTTAAACCTAACTAACCTAAGAACAACACACACACCCATGCCCGAGGCAGGATTCGAACCTGCGACCGTAGCAGCCTCGCGGTTCCGGACTGCAGCGCCAGAACCGCACGGCCACCGCGGTCGGCTCCCTATTACATAAATATCTACAAACTACATCAGTAACAGGTGGTTTCACTTAAATACACTGTTGTTATTATGTCCTTTCACTGTACTATACAGAAAAGTAACTCGTTTCAAGGATAGGAAACGACGGAAACAACTCACCAACGGTTGACAACAATTACAAAAACGTTTTAACACTCTTAATGGAAATTAAATAAATTTACTTGTATAATAATATTTGCTTCTCTGGATGTTGTGGAAAACTACTGCAGATACACGCCTGTGTCATGTTTTATTAGATTCACTAGACCAATAACAACAAAATAAATGGAAACTGTACTTTACTTTAACCTCATACAGTTTTATGATGGCTTCACATTAGGGAAGTTGCTAATTTTCAGGCAAAACTCTCTAACTAAACATTTGCCGACCTATGTTTATATGAACTTTTTTCTTTAGTTTTACTTAAAGAAAAACATATTAAAATATTTGCATATCTTCATGAATCACCCTGTATATAAAGATGTGCAGTATCCTACAAATACAAGAGTGGACAGTACCCTACACAATCTTACAGTTAATTGCACACAAAACTTTGATTAATTCTGGCTGTTACACTGCATATTAAGGATACCTGCACTTCACCTTGAAATGGCTTATCTAGCACTTACATTAAGCTGTCATCTTACAATGTTAATCACTTGAATATGTTACCTAGAAACACTGAGTTTAGCAACGGCCTTGCTGCACTGCCTACACTGGTTCCCGTCAGATCACTGAAGTTAAGCGCTGTCGGGCGTGATCGGCACTTGGATGGGTGACCATCTGGGCCGCCATGTGCTGTTGCCATTTTTCGGGGTGCACTCAGCCTCATGATGCCAATTGAGAAGCTACTCGACCGAATAATAGTGGCTTCAGTCAAGAATACCATCTTACAACTGGGAGAGAGGTGTGCTGACCCCACGCCCCTCCTATCCGCATCCTCCACCGAGGATGACACGGCGGTCGGATGGTCCCGGTAGTCCACTCGTGGCCAGGCGACAGAGTGCATTTTTTCTTTTTTCTTTTAGAAACTTTGAGTTTGAACAAGGTCATGTAACTGAATGTTCTTTCTACGACATTTTAGAGAATGCACGATCGCCAGAAAACAGGGCCACTTGACACTAGTGAGAAGGAAGATCGTCATATTCAGTGTCTGGCTCCTGTGCATCGTACTGCATCTACAGCAGCAGTGTAAGCTGCAGTTGGCACTACTGTGTCAGAACAGAATGAACAGATAAAAATCGTGTACTTCAAGGACAGCTCAGGGTCAAATGCCCTGTATCGCGCATTCCACTGACCCAAAACTACCACCATTTGGGAGTACAGAGAAGTCAAGTGAGAGCTCATTGGACGGCAGAGTGGAGGCCTGTTGTGTTTTCTGATGAAAGCTGATTCTGGGTCAGTGCCAGTGATGGCTGTGTGTTGGTTTGAAGAAGGCCAGTTGAGGGCTTGCAATGAACCTGTGTTACTGCTAGACACACTGGACATGTTCCTGAAGTTATGGCATGTGGTGCGATTTCATATGACAGCAGGAGCCCTCTCATGGTTACTCCAAACAGCCTGACTGAAAAATTTGTACCCCATTCTGGTGATTTAACCTTACAGCATTCCGGGATAACACTCATCCACATAACGCTGTTGTAATGCAACATGCTCTACAGAGTGTTGACATGGCACCTTGGCCTGCTCGATTGCCATACCTGTCTAAAGTCAAGCACATATGCGACATCATCATACAACTCCAGTGTCATCCACACACATTTTCACTGTCCCTGTATTGACTGATCAAGTGCAACAGGCATGGAACTTCATCCCACAAACTGATATCTGACACCCATACAGTACACTGCCTGGTTGTTTACAGGCTTCCATTCAACATTAGTAGTAGTAGTAGTAGAAGTATTTTATTCATCCAGAGACAATTTACAATGCATGAATTTCATCAGAAAATACATAGTATATAAAAATAAATACACACACACACACACACACACATATATATATATATATATATATATATATATATATATATATATATATATAAGGATGTACAGTATGCTACAAATACAATGGTATGCAGTACCCTACACTATCTTACATTAAAACTGCACACTTAGTTTTGATTAATTCTAGCTGTTACACTGGCTATTAACGTACCTGAATTCCACATTTTTTCCCATTAGTATGAAATAATGCACAGGGAGCAAGAGTTAAATTACTCACACACACAACCACACACACACACACACACACACACACACACACACACACACATATATATATATATATATATATATATATATATATATATATATATATACAGTGTTTGCTAGCTGTTTAGCTGTTGGTACATCTGACGAACAGCTCTTTGGAGTGCAAGGACGCTGAAAGTACTACTTTAGACTTCCAATATAGAATGAGCAGTTGTTAAAAACGCAGTGGTAATTGATGTACGGCTTTGAATAATCGTCCATATATACTGTACAACTTGTGTAAATTTCAATCAATCTGAAATAAATTACGTCTGAGTTCAGTAGGCATTACAGATATCTTAAAGCTATAACAGTAAAGGCACGAGTAGAAAATGACTATTTCTGTAACATGTATGAAAGTTACTTTGGTGTGATGGTGTCTTATATCCCTCAACCACAATCTCGTCCTAATTGAGAATGTGCATACAGATATATGACTTAGTCATCACAAAGTTGCTGTATCAATAAAACTTAGATATGTAAATGTTCACCAAGATGCAAAGGAAAATATAATTTATCTGCTGTTTTCATATATAAACTGCATCTTCTTTGCGAAACTGGCTGCATTTTTCCTACAGGAAACAATAATTTCTGGAATGAGTTACAAGATCTGTCAGAGGACAAAAGGCAAGAAAGTCCATGTGATACACAGGAAAACAAATCGTTGAACTTCCAATTCTGATCCTTTGCTCATTCGTCGAATTTCCTTTCTTAAATTGCATGAAATCTTTTTGGTTTGTTGCTCACTTCATTTGACATGTTCTTAATGTAGCATTCTCCCTTTACCTCATATTTTATATCCAACCTTTCGGTGTTTTTAGTAGGTAATGCTTTTTTTTCTGTGCTAATTCTGATTACGCAGCAATAGTGTCTACGGCCATCATCTGTTTATCACATGGGCAAACATTTTTAATTATCAAACTTCCTGGCAGATTAAAACTGTGTGCCCGACCAAGACTCGAAGTCGGGACCTTTGCCTTTCGCGGGCAAGTGCTCTACCACTGAGCTACCGAAACACGACTCACGCCCGGTACTCACAGCTTTACTTCTGCCAGTACCTCGTCTCCTACCTTCCAAACCTCTCAGTAGCTGTAGTTATGGCAGGTGAATAACATGTTATAAAAAACCTATATCACAACACCACATACCAGTGATGAGTTCAACACTGTATATAAAAGAATAATAGAGTTTTTAACTTCCAATGTATATGCGCACCAGTACGCAAATTGATGTGTGATTATCATGTCCAGACTGATTGCTGTTAATAACCCAACACCATAGGGTTAAAACTTTGAAAGTAGCCTTTGCTGTGATTGGATGTACAAATAAATAACAATTAAGTAAAAAAGGTTATAATTTTTTATTGGTTTAATTAGAATTAATTTTGGTCCTTTAAGTCACTTTACAACGTTTTTAACATTTTGGCATTTTTTATTTTGTCATTCATTGCAATCATACTTTGATGTCAAGATGGTTGTTTTAACAATTTTTGATTTGAGCATTTCCTTTTATTTACAATGTCTTTGTTGCTCCATTTGTAGCTGAATGTACTTCGATTTTTCCACACAGCTACGTTTATATGAAAAATTATAGAAATCCATAACTTAAGACAATGGTGTACACAATGCAACTGCAATCATAATTAACTGCCAAATTACATTTTATAACTTTTAATAAACAAAATTACTGCTTGTTAACTACCTCGCTTTGACAAAAATTACAGGAACTTGCAATTCACTCTTCCTGGAGCCTGCAATATTTCTTGTTTATATATGCATATGTAGATTCGTTGTAGCGTCGATGGGGCGTATTTTACGTGTATGTGTTTGTATGAGTCACTGAACAGCAGGTGTGCGTACATTATGCTGTTAATATAACACATAATAAGATCGTGTAAGTCTACATACAACATATTCACTACAACTTCACTCCACAGGCAAGTAATTTTATCTTTGATATGGTTTTGGCTCTCCATATTCAAGTGTCCAATACATAAATCACTTTGGAGTGTCTGTATAGACGTAAAATAAATTATGAACATATTGGTGTGAAGCACCTAAATCGTTTACTTTTAGAAATATTTTAGGGTTGCAATGGAAAGTCTTTTAGCATTAATAATAATATCTACTTTCGTAGGTTCGTGTGGAGAAACACTTCCTGTGTTGTACACTTATTTTCAATTCAATGCTGAGCACTTCCTTAACTGTGAAAAACCTCGTCACTTGAAAAAAAAAAAACATAGCCATGAAGCGCAACCACATGAATATCTTATGATATAGATACTACTCTTTGCAAAATTAATGAAAATAACTTGACTTTAGTCAGTTTATTCCAGAGATTAATTGTAAACCATCCTCTTTTGGCTTTGCACCATGTAATACTGAAGTAATTTAAAAAAAGACTCTGTAGTCTTGCAAATGTCGGCCAATAAAACTAATTATACCACGCACTGTAGTCCCCTTTTTCAATCTCTGAAAAATGTACAATTAATTTTTCATACTTGTACGGATGCTAATGCAACAGAAATAATTAGTTTGTTCATCAATAACGACATGTTTCTCATATGAAAATTCAAACGAGAGTAAAAAGACTATGAAAATCTATTGATATTGTTTTCATTGTTCTCAGTATCTTTACTGCAAAACATAAAGTCATTGTCATGAAATATCATTACTGCTTTACATATACATCGCATTGAGATCATCGTCATCACCTTTGACAGTTTCCAGCCTCTGGCCATAGAGGAAGTTGTCAATTATCGACTTTCTCTTCAAGTCTTGACTGTACAGGTAATCTTGTTGCTCCCTCTTTTCCTGAACCAAGAGTTCCCAAACAGCAAGCCATTCCTTTGACAGAACTCCAATAGTCTTTCACCTTCCTCATTTCGGCAGTCTCAACCCTCTGGTCCAAGCATACTTTCGCAGCCTTGTCTTTCTCTTACAACATGTGTTATTAAATCCCCCATTACTATTACATTCTTCCATCCCATCTGATTCTGCATTTCCTCTTCAAACTCTTGCTTCTCCTCAGAAGTGCAACCCACCTGCAGTGCAGACACTTGTATTGCCTCTACAGTCATCCCCTTGGGTGATATTTTGATCTTCATCATCCTATCGCTTATTCTCTTCACTTCCATTTTCAAACCATTTCTTACTACTATTCCCACTCCATTTTTCCTTCCCTCCTCATCTCGACTCCAGTACAGTAGATGAGATAATCAATATTTTTATGTACTCTTTGGAATAAAACGTTGTTTTATTAGCTAAACATTTCACATCAACCATAAACAAATGTTTTTCATTCCCAGAGAACCAGTACAATGGCCCCCTGGATCGACTGGACCGCAATGATGTGATGTTTTGTGGACAGGCATTCCACACATACTGTCCATTAATTAGTCACATCACAGTTTGTCACAATGCACACTCATAAAAACAAAAAGCCAAGTTTATAACGCTTTTTTATGTGAATACTTTTACATCAGTTATGGGATCATAATCGTATTTGTTTTAACCTGTTATTAGTAGCCTCATATATCGCTTTCAGATACACATTTTCACATTGATAGTGGGTTTACGATTACATCTCCTTTAAGTAGTTGTCAACTAACCAGTTCACCAAGTATTGTTAGCTACACACGATTACAATGGCTGTGACTTCAAAACTGCATTTAAAAAATCATCAGTTATTATTTAACAATAGGTATAACACAAGGTTTTTTATTGTTATTTGTTATTACTTGGACACTATATTAATGGCTTTTGGCCCATTTCTCCTACATTTCTGCAACGAATGAAAACAGTCTGGTATATAACATTCCCCAAAAAGATACTTGTTAACTCCCTCATTCACGTTACATGCAGTGGGAAAAAACCGAGAGTTATAAAAAAACCAGCCTGTAGTCTTCAGACTACTCTCATCCAAGAATTTGCACAGTAATTACCAATTTAGTTACAAACTATGCTATTAAACTTGTTAAGGATGTTTCAAAATTCACATTCTGAAGTTTGTAAAATTCTGGCACAAAAACATGTTTGTTAAAACAAGTCTTTGCAAGATTTTTCATTACACTGTTCTTTGGATCTCAAGAATGCGAAGGTGAGCAATAGTCTCCAAGAATATAATGCGTAAACTGTTCATGTGTAGCAAATATGTAGCATAATTGTTTTTTTACAATCTTGCAGCTAAATACATAAAGAGTTTTATCTTAGATATATGCATCTGCAATGTTGACTCAGGATACAGGAAAAGATGCTCATAGGTCGACATGGGTTGACTGGTGAGCTGTGATGATGTGGGGACAGGGCCACACTCCTTTGGCGGTCAGCTGCTGAAGTCAGTTGCGCCCCCCCCCCCCTCCCCACATCAGTCATCAGTTTCTGTGGTGTGCTCCAATCTTGTCGCTAGTGATGTTGACACATGTACATGAAATGTTGCCTACACAGCATTAATACATTAATACACTTTTTAGCATTGTTCTTTTAACTGAAAAGAGTCATGACTACTTTCCCCTCACCGGCCGGGGTGGCCAAGCGGTTGTAAGCGCTGCAGTCTGGATCCGCGTGACTACTACGGTCGCAGATTCGAATCCTGCCTCGGGCATAGATATGTGTGATGTGCTTAGGTAAGTTAGGTTTATGTAGTTTTAAGTTCTAGGGGACTGATGACCTCAGAAGTAAAATCCCGTAGTGCTCAGAGCCATTTGAACCATTTGAACTTTCCCCTCATTCTGCAGTTATTTTGCAAGTGTGGATAATGTTTTTGTGTGTAGTTTGAAGCAGTTACTCAGGCTAGTATTTCGTACATTTCTAGGATGTAGGCATTAACTGTTTTAATTCTTCTACAGAGAGCATTGCTTTATTACTTTCTTATCCATCACCGCACTTCACTAGCCCACACCGTCGGTATACACTATGGTCAGCATTCATTACAATCGTAATGCGTCTGTATTGCTTTTTGAATTCACATTTGGCACACCTGGCATTGCAACGTTCAGATGCCAGTATTCCAACTGTCACTGGCAGCTTGGAATGTAAACAGTCTGTTTCAACTCATACAGCACAGATCCAATTTTCGTTAACACAGTTCATAACTATAGATGTTGGATGCGACTCTTAAACTAAATAAAGTCATCAGCTACAAACAGAATATCACTGACTGATACATCAGTCACTCGCCTGCTGTGATTATGCAGTTATGTTCCTTAGCAGCACTCACAGTGTAATCACTTGCACAGAGTGTTCCTACAATCATAGCACAGTTTCATACTCACAGTTCTTTTTTTATACTTAGAATCTACTCAATACATCATGAAGTTCATACATTGCACATGATGAAAGGAAACACTAGAAGTATTTTCTTTTTTAAAGGTCGTTTGCACACACAGAATGTAATTAGTATCTGGATGTCACATTTCTTCATTTACAATATGTTGTTCACTGTTACTTATGACCATTTTAGAAAGTAATCAAGTGTCCCTCCATGTCGAAAAGCTGACTTTTAGAGTAGCAGGGTAACAGAGGTGCTGGGGCATTTGTTAGTGTGGGTTGCATACATTCAGGGGCAACCATATATTGGGAGACAATCCTATTGTTCTCTTTTGATTGACAGGTCTTTAACCTATTGTTTTGCTAAGTGGAGTATGAGCCCCTGAGGATAATCAGACCTTCCAAGAAACCCTCCAAACCTCCCACTCTCCCTCCTCCTCCCCCTCCCCCTCCCCTCGTCCTCCTCCACCACTATGGGAACTCACTTCGCTGATACAAGTACACCTCCAGGCCTGAGTTACTCGAATGGCCCCCTTGCACTTTATCAATTGTATTCACAAATTATTTAAATTGATCAATTAACTAATCAATGCCACTCTGGTAAATCTACCAGCCCTCCCCTCCCACCTCCCATCTGGAAACTGGCGGGAAAAAGAGACTAATGATTGACTGTTTCGTGGAGAATCGATTGCAGTATGTGCAATATTGTTTGTTTAAACAATTTATTGAAACTAGGCAGTGTATAGTTTATTTATTTATATAAAGAAATTGTTGGGAAATAGAATGCACTATATGGAATATCGTTTAAACAATTTATGGGATACAATTTATTTAATTGAAGGATTTGTTGGGGAAACTGACTGCAATGTATGGAATACTGTTTGTTTAAACAATTTGAGGACAACAAGACAGTGTGGAATATTTAAGCAATTGGAGCATTTTTTTTATTCCAATCACACAAGGAGTACCGTCAATGTAACCCACCACTAGCAATTACACTGGAAGTTACTCTGGAAATATCAATATCTATATTCCTCTTATGGCTGGACATAATTTTGCAGGTAACAATCCTTCACCCTCCTTATGGCTATCAATGCACTGAAATCACGATCTCCCCCATCAAATCTATAGCTCACTTATCACCGAACGGAGTCATTTTCTTTGAACATGTGGGATCAGTGGTCACAGTAACTTTACACCACAACACAAACTTTATAAACCTGCCAATCACCGCGAATCTATCAAATATTCCCTACTAAGTACAATACTTCATTGAAACTGATTCATGGTGGTAGCAAACAATATTGAGCGAATATCCACGATGGATGGACGTGCCTCATTTGTAGTTCTTGCGAGTGGTACCAGTGTCTCTTAGCAAGAGTGATGTAATCGTCTTATAAGTGACCGGATGTTAAAAACGCGGTCGCAACGACCATGTTACTGTCGCCCTGCATAAAAAGTGGACTTGGCTCTACAGGCAGAAACAACTATCACTAACAGTATCCATGTTAAAAACTATACATGCTTTATAAATCGAGGTATGATATTGCTCCTTGTAGATGTGGTCTACCACACAAATACCATGACACTGCATATAGATGTTGATCTTAAGTCTTGTATTAACAGACCGAAAGTGCATGTGCAGCTCGTAATAAAATCACCCTTATCACCTAATTTGGAAACTGATTCGGCTAAGGAACGTGGTATTACGCCAATACTTGGAACTTCCTCTTTTTGGCGGTAGATCTTTCCCACGCTAACAAACAGTATATATAGCGCATGCTACCTTGATACCATGTAGAGAGTGTAACAGAGTTTCTATGACAAATTCATGGGGCTACAGGCAAGGAAGGATAATGAGTGACTGAGAATGAAGACAGCAGATGATGTGCTATGTGAGGAATCATTTAAAATATGCAACACCAGATGTCCCTCTCTTCCGATACATCTAAAATAAATACTGGTTGCGGGCTGACATCAAGCATATGTGGCAATTCTATTAAATATACAGGTTTTGGTCTATTGGAGCAGATGGCCAGCGATCGAAGTCATTTACACAGACGAGTGTCAATTGCAAGATAGGGTCTCTGTCTTGTTCTTTCAGGGAGGACGACGGTTCAATCCCGTCTCCAGCCATCCTGATTTAGGTTTTCCGTGATTTCCCTAAATCGTTTCAGGCAAATGCCGGGATGGTTCCTTTGAAAGGGCACGGCCGATTTCCTTCCCCATCCTTCCCTAACCTGAGCTTGCGCTCTGTCTCTAATGACCTCGTTGTCGACGGGACGTTAAACACTACCCTCCTCCTCCTCCTCCTCCTCCTCCTCTTGTTCTTTCAGAAACAGTTTGATAGACTGTTTTTTCTGCTGTAACACTTCGAAGCAGTGCATGACAACAGCTTTGTATGCCACCATGCATTTTATTTTTTCCATCACAACCTTGCAGTCTGTGTCATGTGATAAACTGACACTAACACATTTTCATCCATTGACTCTCACGGAAAGCTGGACATCACATGGTCTAACCTATACTGCTCCCACAACACATAGAATGGTTGAAATACACTGAAGAGCCAAAGAAACAGGTACACCTGCCAAATATCGTGTAGGGCCCTGTGAGCACACAGAAGTAAGACAACATGATATGCCATGGACTCGACTAATATCTGAAGTAGTGCTGGAGGGAACTGACAAGATGAATCCTGCAGGGTTGTCCATAAATCTGTAAGAGTACCAGAGGGCGGAGATCTCTTCTGAACAGCACGTTACAAGGCATCCCAGATATGCTCAACAATGTTCATGTCTGTGGAGTTTGGTGGCCAGCGGAAGTGTTTAAACTCAGAAGAGTGTTCCTGGAGCCACTCTGTAGCAAGTACGGACGTTTGAGGTATCACATTGTCCTACGGGAATTGCCCAAGTCCGTCACAATGCACAATAGAGATGAATGGATGCGAGAGATCAGACAAGATGCTTACATACATGTCACCTGTCAGAGATGTATCTAGATGTATCAGTGGTCCCACATCACTCTGACTACACATGCCCACACCGTTACAGAGTCCAGCTTGAACAGTGCCCTGTTGACATGTAGGCTCCATGGATTCATGAGGTTGTCTCCACACTCGTACACGCCCATCTGCTTGATACAATTTGAAACGAGACTCGTCCAACCTGTCATCAACAGTCCAATGTCGGTGTTGAAGGGCCCAGGCGAGATGTAAAGCTTTGTGTCATGCAGTCATCAAGGGTACACGAGTGGGCCCCCAGCTCCAAACGCTTATATTGATGATGTTTCATTGAATGGTTTGCACACTGACACTTGCTGATGGTCCAGCTTTGAAATCTGCAGCAATTTCCAGAAGGGTTGCATTTCTGTCACGCTGAACGATTCTCATCAATCGTCATTGGTCCTTTCTTGCAGGATCTTTTTCTGGCGCCAGCGATGTTGATTTGATGTTTTACCGGATTCCTGATATTCACAGTACACTCGTGAATTGGTCGTACAGGAAAATCCCCACTTCATAGCTACCTCAGAGATGCTGTGTCCTATCGCAAGTATGCCGACTATAACATCACATTCACACTCACTTAAATCTTGATAATCTGCCATTGTAGCAGCAGTAACCTATCTAACAACTGCACCAGACACTTGTCTTATATTGGCGTTGCTGACTGCAGCACCGTATTCTGCCTGTTTAAATATCTCTGTGTTTGAATATGCATTATATACCAGTTTCTTTGGCACTTCAGTGTAAAAGAGAGAGTTGGTGTTTCTTATTGACATAAATATTGAAGACAGCACAGTATATGGAAGAGTTTGCAGCATTGTGGAGCGTTTCCAAACAGCCGCCCAAACTTGATTACCTCAACATTTAATCTTGCCTCTCACAGTGATGGGGCTGCAAGTGCCTAGGGGGTTCCATTTCTATTGATTCCTTATGTTGCAGCCATATACACGAGCACTTATTCGGTGCTGACAGATGTTGTTTCCACCAAGACTCTCTCCATCTCAAACAAGTTGTGTCAATCAATCATTATATGGTAATCAACAGCATATCAGTGGACAGGTGGGAGGGAAAAGACACTGTTGATATGGGACAATGTACCATAATAAGCACCACAGCTGACGGTGCGATCAATTTTAGCTATTTTATCAGTTTTTCCGCAATTTCAACGCCAACCAATGACACAGCGGCATGCTTCCCAATTTCTGTATCATCATTAATCCCCCGCCCCCCCCATTACTTTCGGTGTACCATATACTAGATTGTGAATGTAGGTAGACGACTCTGCACTACACCCATTCATAGTTAATTCCCAGACATATACCCCAAAGTATACCAGACAGCATCCTGTACCGATGCAGTTAGGTTATCTACAAATTTCTAACACTTCGATCATGGGTAATTTACGATTACGTTTGCCCATCTCTGCCTATGTGGATGAGAGTTACAGAGTATTCTCGCATTCTTAGGATAAATTTGGAGATTGAAAGAGCTCCCCACATTGTCTTTGACCAACCATGTCTACAACACTGTCGCTGATTTAATTTGCAGCAAAGAGCAGAAGGGTAATATACCCACTACATTCCATGTCTAAAGAAGGACCAGAGCGAGTTGAGTCAATAACTGCTGTTCAGCGAAGGCTGTTCCTCACCGATCTTACTCTCACCTCCCATCGAAGTGCACAAGATCTCTCCAGATGAGCGCTTGTAGAGGAGGATAGCATCCCTTGTTAATGTATAGTAGTTATGAGAGTGTCCTGATGATATAACAGCCAGTTGTGGAGGACGTGTGGTTTATGCATGATGGAGCTCCAGACAGATGGAGTTTGAATCATTTTATGTAAATCATCTGCACCTTTAATTATAAAGTATTTTTTTAGTATCAGCAAGAGAAAAATGATCATAGAACATACACACATGCACTCCACAGGCTACACGGTTCTGCACTTAAACCTGCTATGATGTTAAAGCCGTGTGGTTTCTTAAATATGAGTCCAGTAGAGTCCAATGCTCTTAAAACTCTAATGCAGGGTATATATGTCCATCATCTGACGTCAATTCTCACTGTAAGTTTTGTATCCCGCTCAATACAGTGACAAACTTTAAGATAATAAAACTACTTCCTCCTACACCAAAGAAAAATATAGATTCTTTGCGATGCATGCACAATATAGCTTTCTGAAGATGCATAGCGCCCACTGTTCACATCCAGTTATGGTTCGTAAATTATGCTATGCTCCCACTAGTCCTTTAAAATGATCATTAGCAACGGAAAATGCCTCTTACAAGGAAACATACAAACTCATAGCAGCGGTGTTTGACATGTCAGCTTACGAGCCATGCTAAATTAACTCCTTAAACAGGGCATTAGTCAAGCAAATGTGTTCATAGAGTTTGCAGTACCTCACAAACAACTGTCACTAACTTGGAATATGTCCAAGAAGTGGCAGAGAAATGGAGTACTTACCTACATCTTCATTCGCCTAGAGAAGGGTGTTGAAACAGGTTTGCCATCAATGAAAACGATTCATCACATACGACAGTCCCTTGCTGGCTGTGGTATGGAGACGTTTGCTGTTAATAACTGCTGGTAGGTAGCACTGTAACTCACTCACAGTACACGCAATTGTATACAAGTCGATCGCAAGTTATACCGTATAACTGATGCACCCCAAGGGAATAACGGAAAAAATAGTTAAATGCGTGTTAAATGACCAGCAGCAATATCTCCTTCTCTCTAGAATGTATCATCAGCCTCCCATTAAATCACACATAGTTACAACCTCTCTAAACCGATCACTACATCTACTCTCTATCACCCTTTAACGCAAATACATGTCAGTTTAGAGGCAGATGGTCCTCTTTTCCAGGAAAGCATCAGTGACAGCAGTCAACTTGCACGTATCGCTGTTAGCTCAGTAGGCACACGGTAGAATTTTATTAAAAAACCATATTGCAATTGTTCTGTAAGGTATTTGTTAGCTGACACTGCATGTTTGTGATTGGAGGAGAGTACAGAGATGCACAATGTAGATACTGTTTGTTATGGTTTAAAACACCTAAACAGTCTTACACAAGTTGTAATATGCGAACCATTCTATAGCTGTATGTTACAGTCCCCCCAGCTGGTAATACAACGCTTCTTAGCTAAGGATATTTTGCAAAAATCTATAACAAGATTGCTATTAACAGGCCTGGGCTTGTGATCCGATATACACAAATTTCTTTCTCTACATTTGATGGTCATCCATGTTAAACCTTCTATTCCAGCCCTCTTATCGCTGTCAATGAAAACTGACTGTTTCCCTGGTTCTCAGTGCTTCCATGTCAACTTTTACTCCTGCTGTCACGTACTCGTTCCCATACACAAGGATTTTCCTGCACTATGCAGAAGACATGCAAGTACTCCCTCATTCCCCCTGAATTTCCCCACATTTTGCCGTATTTGCCTTCAGTTTTTGTAATTTTATCATTTCACAATCATTACATTACTTCTCACTACATTTTGCTTGTAAATGTAGTACAGTTATCAACACCTAGTGTAAATGCACTATTTTTCTTATCGGACGGCATAGTATATCACTGTACTCAAATCCAACCAGATCCTCCCAATCACATATTCTACAGTTACATTGGATTTGGTCTGTTTTCTGTATGTATGCGTCTGTGTGTGTGTTGCGGATGGCTTCCATGACCCTGTCCTCCCGCCAGTGGATCCTCCTTCAGATGTAGAGCTCATCTCCAGATGTAACCTGTAGTGGATCCTTCTTCAGACATGGAACACATATCCAGATGTAATGTATAGTGGATCCACCTTTGAGCACTATCCTGGATAAAGTGTACTGTGGATCTGCCTATGAACATTGCTCGGGATATAATGCATGGTGGAGGCACCTTCAAAGCCTATCTTGGAAGTGGCGTATGGTGGATCTGCATCTGAACATCGCTCTGGATACAACGTGTGGTGGATCCACACTCGAACACTAACTCGGGTCTACTCTGGGTCATGAGAGCTATCCGCACACATGCACAGTCACAGACATACGGATAACAGAGTACACGCAAATATTAAGCAGCGGCAAGAGTGAGCTGCATCAGCTTAATACCACGTTGCTTAGCAGAATCAATTTCTAAATTCGGCGATAAGGGTGATTCTGTTACGAGACTACACCAGAGCCAACATGCATCTGCACTTTCGGTCTGTTAATATACACCTCGAGATTACCGTCTGCTTTCGGTGTCGCTATATTTGTGTGGAAGACCAGTTCATTCGGAAACAATAATGTACCTCTATTTATAAAGCGTGTGTAGTTTTTCACATGGATATCGTTAGCGATACTTGTTTGTGCCTGTAGAACCAAGACAGCTTTTTATGCCAGGTGATAGTAACATGGTCTTTGCGATCGAGTTTTTAACATCTGGTCTCTCTTAAGACGGTTACATCTCTTTCCCTAATGAACACTGGTACCACTCACAAGAAAAACAAATGATGTATGTCCATCCATATCAGATTTTCGCTCAATATTCTTTGGTGCCAGCAGCATTTAGCTTCGACTAAGTATTACACTTAGTAGGAGATATGTGACGGATTGCTAGTGACTGACAGGTTTATAAAGTTCGTGTTGTGGTGCAAAGTCACTGTGACCACTAATCCCCACATGTGCAAAGAAAATGACTATGTTCGGTCGTAAGGGAGTTATGGTTTTGATGTGAGCGATCGCAATTTCAATGCACTGTTAGCCATAAGGGGGGGGGGGGGGGGGGGTGAAGGATTTTACCTGTAAAATTATGCCCAGTCATAAGAGGAATACAGATATTGATATTTCCAGAGCCACAGCCGTCAGTAGGAGGTATTTCCAATACATTGCTCATTGTCGAATGTCATTGGGGATGCAATCGTAATATTTAATAGTAATTACAGTGATAAAGTGGTTTCTGTTTGGTATGTTTTGTGTGTGTGGTGCAGGTGGACTGTGGCCAGAACGAATCGTCATTTCCGGCTTCAGGTTCTCACAAGTGGAAGGTACAAAGAAAAGTTCTGCCTGGCTGACTAGTCGGTTCTCGCCCGCAGCTACAGGGGCAAGTACACAGGCAGTGCCCTCTCGATAGCTAAATAGTACTAATACTCAGTATCCATTGGGCTGTCTCCGTGATTGAGTGTGTCGCATGTATTCTCCATGGAAAATTGAGCGATTCAATATCGATCACTGCCAAATGTAGGCACTGGATGAATTGATAAAATCAGAATTCCTACCACTCCAATCATCCCTGGATGCCCTCCTTGGCTGGTGTGTTACGTTTAGCACTTCTCAATACATCGCAATGGATTCTATCTTGCAGTGGTATTTGCTGTTGTCTCTACACTATCACATAGTACGCTCTTCTTCCTCCTTCCGAATGTAGAAGGGAAAACCAATTTAGGAATTCTATAGGCTTTAAAAACCTAGTCACAATGTCAAATTCCCCATCAATTCGTTGTTTCTGATAGTTGCACTGCGAGACCACATCTGTCCAGTCCCTCCTGCAAATTGTTTAGGGACATAGCATGCAACTAAGCTGAAATTTGAAACTCTCAGCTACCTCCAACATAATGGACTTGCTACCAAATGACCTAACTGTGCCAGTATCCACCAATAGGATGCAAGGGGAAACTGGGCAGTCGCAGGATTGAATTCCACCAAGTATTCCAATCCTAGTAGGATATAAGGAAGAAACTGGCTGCACCCAAAGGGTATCGATTTAATATATTAGACAATCAATCTGATAAGAGTGAGGGAATATATCCAAGAAGTTTGCAGCTGGGGGGCTCACCAGGTACCCACTACTTTGTTCAGGACAAAGGTGGGGTTAGTGTGGCACATGACAGATGCTACCTACTTCTTCTCTAA
This sequence comes from Schistocerca americana, assembly GCF_021461395.2. Lineage (NCBI taxonomy): Eukaryota > Metazoa > Arthropoda > Insecta > Orthoptera > Acrididae > Schistocerca > Schistocerca americana. The sequence goes on along the minus strand of NC_060121.1, from coordinate 349,792,293 downwards.
CGTCTTTGTTCCATTCACTATTGGTTTCCATAGCAGAACAAAGGGATGTGTCAACTACCAACGCCAGGTGTGCGTGAGTGGCGAGTAGGTAGGGGAGAGGGGATGGAAGGGAGGAGGGGTGGGGTGGACATCTTAGTCTGTGTGTATTTGTATAAGATGATTCACATAAACAGGAAATATCCACTTGAGACTGGGAGAGAGTGGAAGAGGAAGAGTGAGAGAGCATGTGTTTCGATAGGAATTTCTCAGGTATAAAACATCAAATGGTTGCGGCCACTTGAAGTTTTTGTTTGGGGATTAGCGCTACTTCCGCTCTGTGTGGTGCATGAGGCAGGTGCTGTGCAACAGTCGAGAGCAGTTGCGGGACATGCGCAAGGCGGCTGGTGCACAGTGCAAGCCGACAGATGGAGTGTGCTTCATGATCGAAAGGTTTTTAAAAGTGTAATTACGTGTGGTGATTTATGTTGATGGTACTCCTTGTGTGACTGGAACGAAAACAGCGCCGCAATTGTTTAAATATTCCATACTGTCTTGTTGTCCTCAAAATGTTTTAACCAACAGTATTCCATACACTGCAGTCAATTTGCCCATCAAATTCCCTAAAAATATAAATAAACTGTATTCCAGCCAGAGCCCTGTATCCCCTAAATTGTTTAAATAATAATATTTCGCACATTTCCTTGTCTACAAGAACTTGTTTAAACTATATTCTATACATTTCGATCAATTTACTGCCAGTGTATTTAAATAAATAAATAAACTATATTCCATACACCCCTTGTATCCAATAAATTGTTTAAACAAACAATATTCCACACATTGTCTTCTCTACCAGAAAGTGTTTAAAGAATATTGAACACAATGCAAATGATTCCTCACCAAATACCATCAAATGAGGTGGCACAGTGGTTAGCACACTGGACTCGCATTCGGGAGGACGATCGTTCAGTCCCACATCCAGCCATCCTGATTTACCTGATTTATGTTTTCTGTGATTTCCCTAAATCGCTCCAGGCGAATGCCGGGATGGTTTCTTTGAAAGAGCATGGCCGACTCCCTTCCTCATCCTTCCCTAACCCGATGAGACTGATGACCTTGCTGTCTGGTCCCCCTCCCTCAAGAACAACCCAATCCACCCCCCCCCCTCCACGAAATAGCCAATCAACTGAGTCTTTTCCTGTCAGTTTCCTGGTGAAGGTAGGAAGGTAGAGCTGATGGTTTTACCACAGGAGCAGGGGTTAGTTAATTGAACAATTTAATTAATTAGTCAATCAAATTGATAAAGTGGGAGAGGGCTATTCTAATAAATCGGGCTTCGACGTGTACTTGGATCAACAAGGGGAGTTGTCAGAGGGGTGGAGAGGAGGTGGGGAGGAGGAGGAGGAGGAGAGGGAGGGAGAGGGGTATCGGGTTTCTTGGAATGAAGGATCCCCAGGGGGTCATAGTCAATAGCCACTTTGCAGACCTGTCAATCAAAAGAGAATAGTAGGTTTAGCCCTGAATGTATGCTTGCCTCTCAATGTATGCTGCCTGCACTAACAAAATCCCCCAGAACCCCTGTTACCCTACCACTTATTAGGTCATCTGGACTAAATAATTGTTGTGCTTTCACAATCATTCGTACAGGGTCATTCCATAATCTAATGTCGTAGTGTAATATTTAAATATGGAAAACAGTCGCATCCTGGCGAGCTTCACTATAATATGATGGAAGCTTCATATAGAAAGAATATAACAGTTATGAAAAATGGATGAAAGTGTCGAAATGTCCAAAATTAGATTAGATCTCATCCCCAATGACATGCAATTACTTACAAACCAGTTCAAAACTGGAAATAGGTAATAAATGCAATATTTGTTTACTTAGGGCTCACTCAAGTGGACTCGAAATTGCTAACACGGCTCCTACACCGTCATTGTATATAAAATGTAGTCATATCATATGTGATATTTAAGAATGACAGCTCATGGTTAGGCACGTCATTAAATATTTAAACTTCACAATACTTGAAAAACCTTAATACTATAAACATACTTAAATATAAATAAACCAAATACAAATGTGATACCATTGCTAACCATATACAAAAATACAAGCCTTGTTTTTCTTATTATCAGACCTTTAGTATCAATTTTTTCAGGGCAATAAAAGGTTTTAAATCCTAGTGTTGATATAGACCTTTCACCTTTAGTGTCCTTGAGTTACCAAAGGTAACAACTTTCATGAAGTATTTTCACACTTAAATGTGGCCCTGTAAACAATAATTGCCACTTTTTATTAATTTTCTTTATGATAGAGGCTTTAGGATGAGCTCCCAGTAAGACCAGATTGCCTTCATGATACTCATGTATTGAGCTCTGCTGCTTAATGGTGTTTTTGGCTCCTAAGTTGAGACATTTAATTATAGATAGTAAAAATTGCCAGAACTTATCTTCCCTCACCACCTATCTAGGTATTTAAGATAATTGTTTCAACCATTCATTACATTCAGCCACTGATGACATGAGCTCAGTGGGTGTGAATCCTGTTGACTCACAGGGTAAGTTATTGTAAATATTCTCAAATAGAGGTATGTACTGCATGCACTTAGTACACTGTGTTGGTGAGTAAGTTCTTACAAAGTGGCTGAACTCGAAAAAGAGTCTTTCAGTCAGGTTCGCTCTGGGTTAAACATGGGTATGAAAATGTGTTTAACACCTTGTTCCCTTATAAAAGTCTTCCATTTATTATTTTAAAGTAAGCACCATTGCCTGTCAAGAAGGTGACTTGTTTCACTATTTCTGGAATGTAGTCACTCCCTAATTTTCTTACAATGGAAGTGGATGTAAAATTCCTGGTAGGGTAGAGCCTCATGCACTTGGAGAATACATCATAAATAGCTACCATGCAATTAATGCCTCCCCCCCCCCCAGCTATGGGTAAGGGTCCATCACATTGACACCAGGTAATTGTGGTGGTTGTGATGGTATAATGGCATGTGGTTCATTAAACATACTACAGTTAGTCGGATTTACCCTCTGACAGACCAGAAATGACCTTATTAACTACATAACACATTCACACAAATTGGGAAAATAACAACAGGTAGCTATTTTAGTTGCGCATTTCTTTATGCCAAAGTGACCTCAGCTGCTGTGTGTATACCAAATAACATTATTTATGCTCTCTGCTGCGATACATACACACCAATGCTTCGTATCAGTGTGGTACCTGTAGAATATAACATCGTTCTGCAGCTTGTAATGCTTACTAATGCCACTCCCTGGATTACTTTATAATACATCTTTTACCTTCTCCCAATATGGATCTGCATCTTGATGGTCTCTTATGTTCTTACTCATCCTCAGATCTGCTTGTCTCCACCTCGCATTTTCGATCAATAGAATCTTATATGCGGTTGATAGCTCGACACGTTCTGTGAATTTAGGCAATTCTTGTGGCAAACATGACAAAGCATCCATCACCACATTGTCCTTTCCTTTCATGTGTCTCATTTCAAAGTCATACTCTTTCAAGACTAATACCCACCAGATTGGCCTGCATGTAACAATTTGCACGATAAGATAAAACTCAGGGATTGATGGTCGCAGAAGACCACTGACTATATGTTTACCATATATAATAATGGTACTTCTTTAGCACCCAAACTATAGCCAATATCTCGAGTTTGCAGAATATCCTCGTTCACAACCAGATATGAAATGACCCTATAATTTTAACTTCAGTTTGTCCCGAGATTTGATTGACCTGGCACAAATATGCTCCTAGCCCACTGGTCGAAGCATCTGTCGCTAATGAAAGTCCCTCGTCATTTCTGGATGATGTAGTAGTTCAGAATTGACTAGAGCCTCTCTGATTCTATTGACGGATGTCTTGCACTCCTCAGGGAAATACCAAGGTGTGTTCTTTCTTAGTAGGCTTCACAATGCATTATAGTTCAGCACCTGTGCAGGCACAAAACGTCTAAAAAACTTCTATACCTAGGAGAGATTTTAACTGTTTCTTCATGCTTGGGTAATGTAAATGCCATATCGCATCAAGCTTACCGCATCAGGTATTGTCCCTGTAGGCGAGATAATGTGAGCCAAGAACATTATCTCCTCTTGTCCAAATTTCAACTTTTTTTAAATTTACCACGACACCCGCCTCGGCAAATCTCTTTAAAACACGATCTATGAGTCTAAATATTCTGGCCATGACATTATAGCTAGAAATAAATCATCAACACAGAGTGTTATCTTATCTAGCAAGTCCACACCTATGACTGTATCTACAGCTCCAATGAAGACTCCTTTGTTCATATTGAGTCAGAAGGGTAACACTCTAAACTGATAACTTGGACCAGCAAAATTAAAGGCAGTATACTTCCTACACTCTGCTGAAAGTAAGACATGACAGAACGAAGCTTTTAAATCAAAGCTCGTTAAATACTGTGCTCCTTAAAATTTTTGTAATTGCTCTTCCACATTTTAAGGTCAGGTTCGCACTGGTACGAAAATCATATTGATATCGCGCGCATCAAGCACGAGGATTATACTACCATCAGATTTGGGGACAGCGACTAACGGACCGCTATAGCGAGATAAGGAAGTCTCTATTATCCTCCATTAAACCACACGCTGTATCTCCTTAGACACTACCTCGTTTTTATTCCATGGTACCGAATAGGTGGCAAGGCAATAGATCTCTTGAGATTTTACCTGCATATCGTCAATGTATCACTTAATTCAGTAATTAAAACTTCCGGGCTAAGAGGCCATGGTCCAATAGTAGAAATACTTCTCCCTGACGTTTCGTTGCCAGCTGCGGGCAACATCATCTGAGGTGAGTCTACGACTGGCTGCTAGGCCTGTTTTTTTTGTTTTTTTTTTTTTCTTTATTGTGATTTCATGCCCCTGCCCCATATGGGCAGGGGAGGGCTGTCAGCAGCACAATCCGCCGCTCTTCAGCCGAGTGACATGACAACTAAAACAAGAATAAAATAATACATACATCAGGAGGTAAAAAAGGGGAACATAAAACAGAGTAAGGGGAGAAAATGGAGGTAAAAATACACTGACATGTAGAAGTTCATTGGGGACAGTTAAAAAAGTCACCAGAAAGTTAAAAAACACAGTTGGCGATTCTTAAAACACAGAGAAGACACTGGATGCGCAAGCACAGGTTAAAAGTTGGCCACAGTATTAAAAACACTCCGAAACAACACACTTAAAACCCACTTGGAGCACACACGACGAAGAATAAAACTACCAGGCGGGACCTGCCGAGGGAAAGGTCAGAGAGGATGGAAAAGGAGGGGAGAGCATGGGGCAGCTGGGGAAGCGGCGGGATGAAGAGAAGAGGGGCAACCTTGGGTTCACGAAGAGGCAGGAGACACATGGGGCGGGAGCTCCTAGGCCATGGAGGTCCTGTTTATATAGAACGCGTAGCGGGCCAGCCAGAGATAGTTTTACTGGTGACAACACGTGGCGATTGGTGGCGCCCTCTACACGCTCTATATAAACAGGACCTCCACGGCCTAGCAGCCAGTCGTAGACTCACCTCAGATGATGTTGCCCGCAGCTGGCAACGAAACGTCAGGGAGAAGTATTTCTACTATTGGACCACGGCCTCTTAGCCCGGAAGTTTTAATTACTGAAGACGCCGGCCGTGAAAGCCTACACGCTATGATTATCACTTAATTATCCCTGGTTTTTCGGAGAATAACATTGCATAATGTTTCAATAACCGTACGAGTTGCTGCCGCTGTTTACCATCGAGATAACTCGATTCGATGACCTCTGCATCTACGTTTTTTTCTTGGGGAGTCGGCCTCAGTTTCGCCGTTTTCAATTCTACACGGGTAATTTTCCCGAGTATAGACACTGGCTACATGCAATAGTTTAGGTTGATATTGGTTACCTTCAACCTTCTGCGATACTGTCCATGTAAAGCAGTTGTTTTTATCATTGCCTGTTCAACTAACCTTCGTTCGCTCATAAGTGAGCAGACAGATCGAGAAAGTTTGATCTTTGCATCCTTTTATCTTAAAAATTCCCAGCCTAGAATACACAGAACTGCTAAATTTTTCACACCGAGGAATGAGCATCCTACCGCTTTGTTTCCTACTAGAAAGATGGCCTGTACCTGACTGAATTCGCTGCATGCGTCCACGTATGGCTCATACAGTTCTACAATTTTGAACTGGCAATGTTGGCAACTTATTCACCTGATTGATGTACTTGAATAGGACGTAGCCCACAACGGATACACTATCATTAGTTTCAATAATCACATTCATGTCTCCTTTGATTACGGCTTATACCAACTCAGTATCTCGCTGATCACACTTTTTCGGATCAGCGCACAGTCCTTCTTTCAGATCCAGCCCTTCCTTGTATCTGAGCATGTATACGTTTATGCATCATCTGCTCCCATCCGTGCCCCCACGACCACATCCGGAAGGCTTACGCTGGTCATGCGTGTGGAGTTTGACGTTTGCGATGCACTTGCTTGTGGGGCATCCTCCACTTCTACAATTTTGACACTATTGAGATTGCTGCGTATCATTCTGTGGCAGTGGCCACTGTGGTTGTTGAATAGGAGCTGGCATTGGTATAACGTTAATGTTTTTCACAAGATGGTTCCTACCCTGTGGTGTTTGGTTTGAATGGCAGTTTTCTGGCCCTGCCTTTTGTCCTTGTTCATTCATCTCCCTCATATTCTTGGATTGAAATGAGTCGTTATAGCTCCCTACATTTCTCATCTTTCTATTAAAGTTGTTGCCCCCGTTCTTAAACAGATTCCCACGGGGACTGTCGTTATCATTACTTCCATAATTTCCTTGACTTCCGTGCCAGTTTTGGTAATTGTCATTGGCCCAGGCACAGAATCATTGTCTCTTTGGTGTCCGTTTTTCCTTGGACTGTTTCCATTTTGATTTCTAGTTTGGTGAAAGTTATTATGGATCCTGCCACTGTTCCCTGTTGCGCTTCGCTTTGCATCCTCCTGTATGAGGTCAAGTGGGTCAACAGTGGCCATAAACTGTACCAGGACCATATCAGTGTCATGGAAAAGTTTTTCCCTAATGAGAATTGGTAGTCTGCCTTTCAGTATTCGCAGTACATCTCTCGGAGACATTGGCTCATCCCAATACCGAGTCTTACTTTAAGTAATTTTCAAAGCACGTTTTGAAGTACTTACGTGGAGTTCCCTGCCTAGGGTTATGTGGTTAGGGATTATAAACCTGCATCCGCAAGCGTTCCTAAACACCCTCCGACCAGAAGCGTGGTAGAAATCACTTTTCAAATTCTGAAAAGTTCTGACCGGTGTCGGCGATTTCCGTCGTTCACAATGCTGCATCGCCAGTTAAGAAAGAAATCACAAACTGGAACTTTTGTCTTTCTGACCGAGAGACAGGCAGTACATTCCTAAAACTCTTAATGACAATGACGGGATGTACCTTCTTTTTCTCTTCCTTGGCGTCTGAAACTGCCTCTTATAAGCGACTCTTCGTGCTTTATATGCGTCAAGATTGGCAACAACGTCAGCGGTTGTATCTGTCAGATTGATTGCGGTTGAAAATCTCGCATGTGCAGAGTTAATGGGGCTGTTACCACACCGATAACTAGTATTTGAGGTTTCACCAGGTTCTCTAAATCTGTTCTCGTTAGTCTCGCGATCTGCCATAACCTTACGCTGCTGTGTATCACGCACCTCCTGTGGTAGTCGTGCGTTAAGGTCATCTTTCTTGCGATTTACTGCAATGTTTAAAAGTTGCAGCGTTGCGGTAACTTCGGTTTCCATTGTCTTGTCTAGATTACTGGGTAAATCGTCTACAGTACTATTAGTCTTTTTTTTCTCGCCTTCAAGTGTTTGATGAGCTTCTTCTAGTCTGCCTACTTGTGAATCCGGTTCAGTCACTTTAATAGCCAAATCCTTATTTTGAGTGACTAGTTCTTCCATTTGTGTCCCTGTTCTTTCCATTTCCCCCTTTTATGTGATCCACTATACGCTTATCACGATCGTCAAGTGCCTTGTTTAGTTATTTGGTCATGCCTATTATCTCTTTCGAGTCCGCGTTTCTTTCCCTTTCCTCTCGCTCCTTTTCCCTTCTCTCTTCCCTTTCCTCTCGTTCCATCTCCTTAATCCTTTCTCTTTCTTCTCGTTCCTTTTCCTTTACTCTTTCCCTTTCTTCTCGTTCCTGTTTCTTTTTACTCTCTCCCAAGTCTTGCTTCTGTAGCAACGTAGAAAGGGACTAGTTTTCTGTCGCCGAAAGTAACAACAAGAAGACTTCTCTTCCTGTTAGCTTAATTCTACGAGAGCCTAAGAAGAACATTTGGTCATTGCTGAAGGGAATTGCCGATACTGTAAACTACATGTAGGCATCCAAGAGCTCCTGTTGTATTAATGGATTCAGTATTGCTTGGTATATTTTTAGGACCACGTCATTTTGCTGTATGCACTTTATTACTGACACTAGCAGATAATGCGGTAGGTATAACCTTCTGAAGAAGAGCACTGGTTGCTTGTTATTTCATTATAACCCCTTGTTGTTGTGTTCAATACGTTGGTTCGGAGTGGTCACCATACAGCGATATTTTCCTTCAATCTTTCTTCGCTGTTACATTTGTGACCAATTGTCAGCAATCATCAGAGGTTCTTCTTAGGCTGTCACAGAATTAAGCTAATAGGAGGAAAATAATCTATTCGTTGAAAATGTTCGTTTTGTCATATTCGCTAGCGAGCCAGGATGTGAATCGGACGTTAAACAACGCTACGATCCCCCTTGAAAATCTCCTTCGCAGATGGGGACGAAACATCGGGTTTTGAAGTGAAATACCTTAGACCATGGCAAAATTGCCGGGAATATTTTATTAACTGTGACAATTCCGGCCGTGAAAGTTACGTTTTACAGATGACGTGTAATCACTAAATTTTGGCTTATACAAATTTTATATTTGGTTTCAAAGTTTGCCAGTACCTTCACAAAAATAAACTGGTAAGAATGCATTTTTTCAACTATGTTAAAAATCTTGTGACTGAGCTTCATTACACTCTTACAAGTAATCACATGCAGAATACATAAACTTTTTGCTGTTATAAAAATAACAGATTGGCATTGTAGCGTATCAATTGTATTTGGTCAAAAAATACGCCAGAATGGAAGCGAGTTGCAACAGTGGCATTGTAGCGTATCAACTGTATTTGATCAAAAAATACACCGTAATGGAAGCGAGTTTGCAACAGAGTCAGCTGCAGACAGGCAAGAGTGCTATGCATTACGAAGCAAAACATGGCCGACAGACGTTGCAGAACAGAGCCAACTGGAGCGGTATAGCAACAGACAGCGCTACAGTACGCCTGAGGAAGTCTCTCGTCCGTCGTAATTTAATATATTATTATTTTTATTTTGATTGTTGCCGACTTGCGTGGTGGGTCTTAATAAAAACGATATTTCATTCAATTTTGATTTACGATTAAATGCTTTTGTGAAGTTCTCCTTTTTAACAATATTAATCTGCAGTATAAATTATTTAATACGTTAATGAATGTTAGACTCACTGAATCTTAAAACATAAGCATATAAGTTGAACAATGGAATAAACTTTTCATATTAATTTCCTCGGCTAGTCAGTTCACTTTAAAGCAAAAAATCTTTAGTTATTAATTACAATTGCGGCCCACACACGCGCGAGAGTATTTTTTCTTGCCTTCGTTAACCATTGCATTGTAGTCGGAGTCCTGGCTCTGGCTCTCGGCTGTGGAACTGAAAATAAGAACCTTAAAACTACGTATTTTCTGCAACGTCGGGCGGCTGTGGAGAAAAATGTATATTATGTTAATAGCGGGCGAGTTTTTCGCTTCCCCTAAATTTTATAAGTTAATATCGCCACGTAATGGCGTCGTTGGCTGCATCGGCCGCTGCGATTGTTGAACTGTAAATTACTCGAATGAAGGTTAATTCAAGGAAGGCGGACATTAAATCGAGATCACCTCTTACAAATTAAAAGCGAACTATAATTTTAAATGAATATATTATCTGTTTAATTAGTACAAATATGCTTACGTTTGCCAGCACACGCAAGACGTCCGTCTACACGCAACCAAGACAAGAGAAGAAGTGGAGACGACTAAAAAAATTAACAAAAGAGCGTATCTTGTCGTCTCTTTAGATCATTTTGTTATATTTCTTTGCACTCGAAATTAACACTGAGAAATTATTTATTTACGGGTACATTATTATATATATATATATATATATATATATATATATATATATATAAATAATTCAATTTTTAAATGTCTCTTCTTTATAAATACCGTTTTTTAAGTCTTTTCGTAATATAGCACTGGGGACGCTATAGAAGGTTGAAGCCTTTCCTCACTTGCCACCACGGAAGTGTTTAGACTGCGTACCTTAAGCCCTAAACGAACTAGTCTGGAGCATATTAGTACTCAGTCATTCGTGTACTAAGATATTCTTGACGCAGTACCACATTCTACACCACGAGTCTGCGACACCCTGAGCGACATCCTGGAATGCAGTACGGGGTCCGCTGTTCGATCACGGGATGGGGCAGCCTGCCGTGAGTCACGGGGCCAGCCACCGCCGAAGCAGGGAGCCGCCCGCTCGCTGGAGAGGGGTCACGGCTGCCTCTGCGGTATCGCCAGCGTCGCTGATGCACTGTCATCTCAGCTGCAGCCGGAGACGCCGCTGACAGAGGTAGTCTTGTGATGCCACGCTCTGCCCAGCTCTTTGTGCTGTCAGCAATGTCGGCAGCTATTGCTTTCCATGAGAGGCAACAGGACGTCTCCACCAAGCTGTTCTTGATGCACTATGGCTGAGCGCCAGAATAAAGAAGTAAATTAAACGAAATTAACGGTCATCCTGACGTCTAATTCACTCTCCATGGCTGACCATCTAAAGTCATCTAACAGCATGTAAACAGACTTTACAGCTCTGCAGATGAATGTAGAATAACTATTTACAATCTCAAAACATCCACATAAAAGAAAACATGTCTCTTTTCTTTAATAATGTACAACATACAATAATTAAATATCCTTGACACAAACGAGTTCAGACTCATCTTCCTCTGGATGGATGGCCATTTTCTGGTAGGCTTTCTGTGACTGGCGCTACTCAGACTGATTTCAGAGAAAATGTATGACAATCATCTCCTCTCCTCTCGCTTAGAGACCTGAGATAGTTAAAAATAAATACAATTATGTAATTTAAGTTAGAGATTTGATCTTAATACATTAAAAGCAGTACTTAAATATAATACAAACTTACATAATATGAGTCACTTTGTAAGTAGGCTGCTTAGGTTTTTATGTTGGTAACGTCACGTAGCGCTCTGTATGAAAATCACTGGCTGTGCTGTATGCAGTCTGTGGCTGGTAGCCATTGTTGGAATATTCGCTATTGTAGTGTTGGGCAGTTGGATGTGAGCAGCGCGTAGCGTTGCGCCGTTGGAGGTGAGCCGCCAGCAGTGGTGGATGTGGGGAGTGAGATGGCGGAGTTTTGAGAACGGATGATCTGGACGTGTGTCCATTAGAGAGAGTAAATTTGTAAGACTGGATGTCATGAACTGATATATACGAGGGCCGTTCAGAAAGTAACCTCCGGTTGATTTAAAAAAATACACCAAGTTAAATAAAAATATTTTAATATATACATCTTACAACTACATCTTTGCACTATTTTTCTACATAGTCTCCATAGCGATTGAGGCACTTATCGTATCTCTTCACAAGCTTTGAAATTCCTTCTGCATAAAAATCACCCGCTTATGCCTGGAGCCAGCCTGTGACCGCATCTTTGAGCTCTTCGTCGTCATCAAACCGCTGTGACCCGAGCCATTTCTTCAAATGCATGAAGAGGTGATAATCACTTGGCGCCAGGTCTGGGCTGTAAGGTGGATGGTTGATAACGTCCCACTTGAAGGACTCAAGAAGGGCCGTTGATCTGCGAGCAGAGTGAGGACGGGCGTTATCGTGCAAAAAAAGCGATACCGGAAGTCAGCATACCACGGCGTTTGTTCTGTATAGCCCGTCGTAACTTTTTTATTGTTTCACAGTACACGTCTTGATTAATGGTCGTACCACGTTCCATGAATTCAACCAACAACACCCCTTTGGCATCCCAAAACACCGTTGCCATCAGTTTTCTGGCAGAAAAATCTTGCGAGGCTTTTCTTGGTTTGGTAGGCGAATTTGAATGTGCCCACATCTTTGATTCTTCTTTTGTCTCAGGGTTCACGTACTTAATCCAGGTTTCGTCACCGGGCACGATTCTGTTTAACAATGGTTCTCCTTCGTCCTCATAACGTGACAGAAAGTCTAATGCAGAGGCCATTCTTTGAGTTTTGTGGTGGTCGATAAGAATTTTGGGCACCCATCGGGCACAGAACTTACGGTAACCCAATCTTGCTGTCACTATCTCGTACAAGAGAGTCTTAGAAATCTGTGGAAAACCAGTAGACAACTCCGACATTGAGAAACGTCGATTTTCACGAACTTTTGCATCAACTGTCTGAACGAGTTCGTCAGTCACCAATGATGGTCTACCACTCCTCTCTTCATCATGAACGTTTTCTCGTCCACTTTTAAATAAACGTACCCATTCACGGACAACTCCTTCACTCATAACTCTTGGTCCGTACACGGCACAAAGCTCACGATGAATAGCTGCTGCAGAATATCCTTTGGCTGTAAAAAACCTTATGACAGCACGCACTTCACATTTGGCGGGGTTTTCTATTGCAGCACACATTTCAAACTGCCACAAAAACTAAACTAGCGCAGGTACGACGTTCACTCGACCATGGCTTGATGCCGACTGACCTGTTGAGTGCGTGAACGCACAGATGGCGTCGCTACTCCCCCCACAACCCGCACTGTGACCAATCGGAGGTTACTTTCTGAACCGCCCTCGTATATAATGACTTTTGAACACTATTAAGGTAAATACATTGTTTGTTCTCTATCAAAATCTTTCATTTGCTAACTATGCCTATCAGTAGTTATTGCCTTCAGTAGTTAGAATCTTTTATTTAGCTGGCAGTATTGGCGCTCGCTGTATTGCAAATGGCTCTGAGCACTATAGGACTTAACATCTATGGTCATCAGTCCCCTAGAACTTAGAACTACTTAAACCTAACTGACCTAAGGACAGCACACAACACCCAGTCATCACGAGGCAGAGAAAATCCCTGACCCCACCGGGAATCGAACCCGGGAACCCGGGCGTGGGAAGTGAGAACGCTACCGCACGACCACGAGCTGCGGACGCTGTATTGCAGTAGTTCGAGTAACGAAGATATTTGTGAGGTAAGTGATTCATGAAAGGTATAAGTTATTGTTAGGGCCATTCTTTTGTAGGGATTATTGAAAGTCAGATTGCGTTGCGCTAAAAATATTGTGTGTCAGTTTAGTGATGATCAGAATAAGTAAAGAGAGAAATGTTTGAGTACGTTCAGTTTTGCTCAGCTGTTTGAAAATCAAATAACGTAAGGGGTTTACCAGCACAGTAATTCATTAATTTTTCTAAGGGGACGTTTCAGCTTCTCCAGGAACGTAGTACACTGTTTGAGGATACGTCCCTATAAGAATGACTGATAACTGTAAAAAGCAGACACAGGTATGTGGGTGCACCAAGTTGCAATGGAGAAACAGGCTTGGCTGCGCTGACATGCATGTTTTGAGACCTAAAGGAGCATATATTCCTCGTTGTGGCTGAGCTCAACGTCAGACAAGTGCCGTGGTGTCATCAACAGATGGTGGCATCTTTCAGCCTCAGGGACTGACAGACACTGTGCACATGAGAATTACCACATCTGCAGAACGGAGAGGCCAGGTAAATCCATGCTCTGAAATGTGATCAGGAAAAACCCACACGCCTTGGAAATTGGCGAGAGATGTGGAGAGGGAAACCGCCATAGCTGAACTGAAAGACTAGCATAAATGTTATATAAGACTAATTTAAATAAAAACTGAACCACGCTAGTTACTGAAAAGCCAGTAACATAGTTATAAAGACAAAAATAGGATGAGTGTGTGGTTAAAAACGCGCTCTCAATTGCAAAAGTAGTTCTTAAGTTATTTAATGTCAAAAGTTTCGTGTCTAAAATGATTTTTGAAAATAACAAAGCCTGGTCCGATTTTCACACACTAAGTGTCTGGATAGGTTTCGTTGAGGACTGTCGTAAATTTCCTATAAACATTACAGATTTCAAATTATGGGCTAGAATGGCACTGTGCTGAGTTTTATTCCTTCGATGTGTCCTGAAAGTGGTCTTGTAGAACATTGTCAACATGTGATAGGTGTGTCTGGGTCAGTATGGACGACGATAGAGCTGAATGGCAGTGAGTGGCACACAAGAGATATGTCGACAGTGTACTGCACGGCTGGAGGAGCATCCCTGATGATATCAGCTGCGGGTTAGCCAGATGGCAAGGTGAAACATGGTTTACTAACGTTTGTATTCTGCTTTGTGTCTGGGATTGATGACAGTGCCATTGCTGGGTAAAATGGGGAGTGGGTATAGTCAGAAATCGTATGGGCATGACCGATCTGTGGAACCAGTGTCACACATGTACTCCCATTCTTGTCCTCATGATTATTTTATGTCATGGCATGAGCTGCTCGTGCACCAGGGACAGGGGAGTAGGTATGTCGTTATTACATTGTGGAACCAATGGGTTTTCCATATGGAGTGCGTTCCATGATGCACAGCACTCAGCATAGCATTGGTGAACCGCCAAGATCTAGACAGCTGAGGAGGGACACTCCTTGAGTGTGTCGGCAGATGTATGACTGTGTTCTTGTTGTTTATCTTGATAAGGAGATGTACAAGATGAGAGTGGAGGCGCCAGGGCAAAGGTTCCTTGTATGCAGCAGTTGGTATCAAACTACAGGAAAGTGGAGTGTTAAACGACCATTGACAGGTGAAAGTAACGTAAAATGTCCATCCATAAGTAAGGTTTTATAACGTCTTTGACAAAAAATGTCTAAGTGAGGCCCCAAGATGGCGACCATAGTAAAATACAGGTCATGGATCAGTGTGACTGACGAGCTGGCAGCTTTGCGTGGTTGCAATGCAGTAGGTTCATCCATTGTAGATGAATTGTTAAGGAGTGAATGGATGTTGTCAGTGCTTGTGTCCACCAAAACGTGGTTCATCTTAGGTGATAAGGCAGATGGCACAGTTGAAAACACGGTACTCGGAAGTGGGAGCATCGGCAGTGGAAGCCTTACAGAACACTCATCAGATCCCAAGTCAACGAAAAGATCACATTCATGTGTGTAGTCAGAGATGTGAAGATCAGTTGCAGTGGTTGTCAGTGAAGTGAGAGAAGATACGCTACTGGGCAGAGCGCTGAGACGACAAGAATAGTCCTCTTAAATAGATGAGCATTTAAATGGTACTATTGAGCAGTCATACGGGGCAGTCACGTGCAGTGATGGCGAACTGCTCCCTCACAGACATGGCAGCACAAGAGGCATGGCTTCTGAGCACTCAATCGTTTGTTTTGACTAAGTGGATATCACTGTGACAAGTGGCGGTGATGTATGTTATCTGATTCCGACAAAAGAGGCTCCGCTTAGGCACAGCACAGTCGGCTGTGTTTAGCGGCTGCACAAGCTGGACCTGGATGGCGATGTTCTGCACAGGCGTATGTGCAGCGCGCTTGGTGGCGTTCTGTGAAGACCCAGACACGGCGCGGATGGCGTATGTTCGGCCCATGCATTCCAGCAAGGCGCCGTGACATCAGAGTTGGAATCAATTGGACGAAGTCGGTTGGATTGGTTGATTTGCAGGAGGGAACCAAACAGCGAGATGATCGGTCAGTCGCTTGGATTCGGCCATTGTGTGGAAATAATCACATTGAAGCAGAATCGGCGGCATGTGGCCGTCAGCATTCTCGTCAACAGTATGAATACTTTATCGCTGTTCGGTGGAATGTTCGTGATATAACTGTTCATTTATGACACCGATCGTTACAAATAAGTTGTCGACACTTGTGGCCCACGCTTCAGGTGGTCCTCGTGAAATTAAGGGGAGGTTTACAATCTTTGGGCGGAAAAAAGCACGTTCTTTCAGAATTTTTTCTCGGTATGTGTTATATATATCAATGTCACATTTAGTCAAAATGTTTATTGATATTTCCCCTACAAACTGGAATTTTTTCGACCGGAAATGTCGAAGAGAAAAGACGGAAGTGCCGTCGGAACGAAACAAAATTTCGATGTACACCTCCACGCACGGTGTCACAGGTCAGCCTGCTCTTCTGAAATCGAAATTGAATTGACGTTAGCGAAGTATATAAGATTCTTTTGGAGTTATATCTCGCTTAAGTTATTTGGACCATAGGAAACAAAATGGCGGCCATTTGCAAAAAATAGGGTTTTTTCATAGATTTTTCGACTTCGTCGGCCAAGTAAAAATATTTATAGTTGATGGATGGGAATAAAAGTAGTACAATTCCGAGACAATTTAGTTAGCTTCGTCGCAAACAAAGAATCAAACCAATCGGTTCAGTAATTTTGAAGTTACCATACCGCGCGATAAAAAAAAAGTCATTTCGAGAAAAACGCGTTTGAAGTGTCGACTGCATATAAATGCAATATTATGCAACTTACGTTCAGTCTGCTATTCCGGACCCATAAACTAGTCATTCCTCTTCCTCATAGAGGTCGTTCTGCTCGATCTGGGCCATCCTGCGCTGCTCCAGAGTCGCTTGTACGGCCGGTGACAAGCTGTTTTCGGCCGCTTGAATCCGGTGGTCGTCCGAATGCTTGGTGAACTGCGTCGAATAGAGTCCCAGGGTGACGACCATCGTTGTCATGGTCTTCAGAATTGCTGAATACCCTTCGTTGAAGCTGCTTACTGCCAGGAAAGTCGCAATCTCCACAGTTTTCGCACCAGAATGCAAATGCTTGGGGGCTAACTTCCAAACACACGCGTTCAAACTTTCATTTGAATTTTGTGTGTTTCCTCCAAAGCACCGGTACAATAACTCGTCCTCCAAAAGAAAAAAAAATCCGGTGCGTGAAAAAGGCCGATTTCAGGCAGGTGCATTTTTTTGTTCAACCGCGAATAACGAACATTTCCGTTCCATATTCGGCCCCGGGAGTAGACACCATTCCATTAGAACTACTGACAGCCTTGAGAGAGCTAGTCCTGACAAAACTCTACCATCTGGTGAGCAAAATGTATGAGACAGGCGAAATACCCTCAGACTTCAAGAAGAATATAATAATTCCAATGCCAAAGAAAGCAGGTGTTGACAGATGTGAAAATTATCGAACTATCAGTTTAATATGTCATGGCTGCAAAATACTAACGCGAATTATGTACAGACGAATGGAAAAACTGGTAGAAGCCGACCTCGGGGAAGATCAGTTTGGATTCCGTAGAAATATGGGAACACGTGAGGCAATACTGACCGTACGACTTATCTTAGAAGCTAGATTAAGAAAAGGCAAACCTACGTTTCTAGCATTTGTAGACTTGGAGAAAGCTTTTGACAATGTTGACTGGAATACTCTCTTTCAAATTCTGAAGGTGGCAGGGGTAAAATATAGGGAGCGAAAGGCTATTTACAATTTGTACAGAAACCAGATGGCAGTTATAAGAGTCGAGGGACATGAAAGGGAAGCAGTGGTTGGGAAGGGAGTGAGACAGGGTTGTAGCCTCTCCCCGATGTTATTCAATCTGTATATTGAGCAAGCAGTAAAGGAAACAAAAGAAAAATTCGGAGTAGGTATTAAAATCCATGGAGAAGAAGTAAAAACTTTAAGGTTCGCCGATGACATTGTAATTCTGTCAGAGACAGCAAAGGACTTGGAAGAGCAGTTGAACGGAATGGACTGTGTCTTGAAGGGAGGATATAAGATGAACATCAACAAAAACAAAACGAGGATAATGGAATGTAGTCGAATTAAGTCGGGCGATGCTGAGGGAATTAGATTATGAAATGAGGCACTTAAAGTAGTAAAGGAGTTTTGCTGTTTGGGGAGCAATGTAACTGATGATGGTCGAAGTAGAGAGGATATAAAATGTAGACTGACAATAGCTAGGAAAACGTTTCTGAAGAGGAGAAATTTGTTAACATCCAGTATTGATTTAAGTGTCAGGAAGTCGTTTCTGAAAGTATTTGTATGGAGTGTAGCCATGTATGGAAGTGAAACATGGACGATAAATAGTTTAGACAAGAAGAGAATAGAAGCTTTCGAAATGTGATGCTACAGAAGAATGCTGAAGATTAGATGGGTAGATCACATAACTAATGAGGAAGTATTGAATAGCATTGGGGAGAAGAGGAGTTTGTGGCACACCTTCACAAGAAGAAGGGATCGGTTGGTAGGACATGTTCTGAGGCATCAAGGGATCACCAATTTAGTATTGGAGGGCAGCGCGGAGGTTAAAAATCGTAGAGGGGGACCAAGAGATGAATACACTAAACAGATTCAGAAGGATGTAGGCTGCAGTACGTATTGGGAGATGAAGGAGCTTGCACAGGGTAGAGTAGCATGGAGAGCTGCACCAAACCAGTCTCAGGACTGAAGACCACAACAACAACTACATTCGGAAAAATCGTTTCATGGGAGGGTTCTAAACATTTTCGTGGATCGAAAAATGCAATCAAAAAAAAGATTTTTTGAGCTAAAAGATAGTAAACCTCCCCTTAAGTATGTTACCGACTCGTCTGCAGTGCGATGTGAATATTCGAAATTCGGGCAGCAATCGGCTTCAAAGCCAGGTCGAACGAATTCGTTCGTGGTGCGAAAAACGTGGTGTTTGTGGTGATAGAATGCAAATCGAAATAGCCCAGATGTTGCCGATCAACTGTTACCTAGTATTTCTGGAAGTCGGGAATGACAGTGAGATCCCACAGTAGGTCGTCTGTTGCTTTCAGTTGTTTGGCGTAAGTCAAACTGAATCACTTCACTTGCTGAGTTGATCACTGTAGGCGATCGAAGTGTCGGCTGAGAAGCAGAGCACTGTCCAGGACGGGAGCTATTGGCGTGGCGCTCGTATTTTGGCACACGGCGATTGCTCGTGTATCACACTGTCGTAGTATAAAAACCGTATCATCGTGAATTTTACCTCATACAAGGTTGTCGTTAATTGTCGATGTCACCGAGGTGGGAGTCGGGTACGATGCAGGTACAATATAAACGGGATATGACAAGGTGCAGTAGGCTTGCTCTTTACTGGGCGAATATATACACATTTAAAAGACACACGACTGCTCACCATGGACACTATGAACCAACTAAAGTCTCTGGTCAAGTCACAGATATTTCACTCACAGACGGTCAGTGATGTATATCACAGCGGATGTCGCCACAACTGCATTGCTCACACTCACACATTTGCCGAAGCCTCAATTCCAACTGGTTGCTAGATTCGAAGTCCAAACCTTTAGCAACTGAATTAAGACACTACGAAAGTTAAAGAATCGTGTGGGCAACTTTTGTTCCAGTTTCTATTGCGTGACTACTGCAAGTCAGTTCAAACAGATATACACCGATGAGCCAAAATATTACGGCCACATGCTTAACAGCTTGTTTGCCCGTCTTTGGAACGAAACACATCACTGATTCTGAGTGTCAGGAATCCGACAGCTTATTGGTAAGTTTTTTTGGAGCTATGTGGCATTAGATATCTACGCACAGGTCATGTAATTTGCGTAAATAATTATCCGCTGATTTGCGTATGCGGTGATGATGCCCGATACTGACGCAGACGGTTCCGTAGGATTTACACCAAGCGAATTTGGTCGCCAAGAGATCAACGTGAGTTTACTATAATGCTCCTCAAACTACTGTAGCACAGTTCTGACTCCGAGACACAGACAATTATACTGCTGAAAGATGACATCACCGTCAGATATCAACCATGAAGGGATGCAGAGGGTTTGCAGCTGTCAGCGTGTTTTCCATTACTACCATAGGTCCCACGCAAGAGCAGGAATGTCTCCCATAACATAGTACTGCTCCCGCCAGCCCAGCATCCATGGCGGCTGCACGTTTCGAGACGTCGTTCACCTCGATAATATTATTCGCCCGAAGAGACGACACGTTTCCATTGATCGATGGTCCAATTCCGATGGTCTCGTGCCCACCGCAGTTGTAACTGACGATGTCGCTGGGTCAACTTGTGAAAACTTAAGGGTGGTCTTCTGCAGAGCTGCATGTTCAACAGTGTGCTCCAAAACACAGGTGTGTGCACCAACATTGTGCTGCTTCGGCCACAGATCACCATCTATCCTACCTTACAGAGGAAATAAGCCTCCGAACTCCATATTCTGTGAAGGTCGCGGACATCCAACCATTTAGCGCCTAGTAGTTGTTTCACTGCCCTAGCTCTTTCCGTAGATGCTCACGACAGTTGCTTGTGAACATTCGATCAGCTTCACCGTTTTCTATATTCTCGTTCACACGCTCTGTGTAATAAGAATCTGCCCTTTGTTAAAGTCACTTATTTTGGTGGAATTCCCCGTTTGCAGCTCATATCTTCACTTGGGTGATCCTCTGTCCACGTCTGCTCCGCTTTTATATTTTTGTTACCTTTTCACGTGCACCCAACGCCACCAGGCGGCATCCAACGTCGCAGCTGGCAGTGGTCATAATGTTTGGCTTATCAGGGTACATCCACAGGTTACCATATCGTCACATTAGAACAAAGTGTCCTTAGTGCACCTACATGCAGCCCTGTACACTACAAATTATCCACCAAATGTAGCAAAATGATTCACCATTCGATTTAGAATAACTTATAAGTGCCCCTCTTTGCCGGTCATTTTCTGATCTCACTGAATAATTCAATCTATTGATCATATTCTAAACAATGACGTGACATATCAAGCACAGACGCACTTAACACATATTACAAAGAAAAAATATTTAACAGCGTGAAAGCAAATTAAAACAAGGAACTTATTTTTGAATTCGTTTCAGTGGTGGTTTTAGGAAGTACGTAAGTTTAGAATGGCTTGCAGTTTTAAATGAGTTTCATCTTTAATAACCGTTAAACAGTTGTGTGACATTTTAACATGCAAACACTCACGTCAGGTCTATTTGATCTGAAACTAAAACACAACACTCCACCACTCCCCATGAGATAACTAATATTTGATTCCCTTTGAAATGTATAATAACGATTTCGGTGATATTTTGATCATGTTTTATTTCTAAAATAAACTTCCGGCAACCTTTTAAGACGAAGCATTATGATGTGCACTTTACATGGCATAAAATGCTCATTCTTTGTTGTCATATATATGGAACGCGTTGATCACTTCAGTGTACTTTTTACGTACATCTTTCGATCAACTCACACATACTGCTACTGTGGAATGCTTGTTATCATTTGTACTTAGGTCCATGTGCCACCTTCTTCCATTCCTAGGCAATGGTAACTCGTCTTCTCCTTAACATCTTTGCATGCTGGCACTCTCACTGCTGGGTAAAGATTTATTTTTTTACGTAGATTTCGACGTATGTAAGAAATGTCCATCCATTGGACAATAAAGTCAATTAGTAAGCACTTAGCCACATTCTTCAGATGTCCAGGACTTGTACTGAATATATGAATTCAGAGCGGACACTTTAAAAAAATCGTTCTTCTGCTAACGTTGTTATTACTACATAATTGATCACAAGTGTCTTATTTCACATCTTGTATGGTTCCTTCGTAACATCTGGCTTTTTTCTGGCAACCTGTATCTTTATCGACCTTCCCATCACTAGGCATCGTGGAGATGAGTAGAACAGATCGCGATATGGCTGGAATGTATAAGGCTTGAAAGATACCGTGTTAAACCGAATAGACTTAAAGTTATGCTGTTTGCTTGTTGGGTAAATGCTATGTGGGGATATCTGCTTTGTTCTACCGTAATGTTTCTACTAATGCCAACACTTTTTTTTTCAAATAGAAAAGACGCGCTGGAGTGCCAGTTGTCAGTAGTTACATACACTGAAGAGCCAAAGAAACTGGTACACCTGCCTAATGTCGTGTAGAGCCCCTAAGAGCACGCAGAAGTGCTGCAACACGACGTGGCATGGACTCGTCTAATGTCTGAAGCACTGCTGGAGGGAACTGACACCATGAATCCTGCAGGGCTGTCCATAAATCTGTAAAGAGTATGAGGGGGTGGAGATCTCTTCTGAAAAGCACGTTGCAAGGCACCCCAAATATGCTCAATAATGTTCATATCTGCAGAGTTTGGTGGCCAGCGGAAGTGTTTAAACTCAGAGGAGTGTTCCTGGAGCCACTCTGTAGCAATTCTGGACGTGTGGGGTGTCGCATTGTCCTTCTGGAATTGCCCAAGTCCGTCGGAATGCACAATGGACATGGGTGGATGCAGGTGATCAGACAGGATGCTTACATACGTCTCACTTGTCAGAGTCGTATCTAGACGTATCAGGGTCCCCATGTCACTCCAAATGCACACGCCCCACACCATTACAAAGCCTCCACCAGCTTGAACAGTGCCCTACTGACACGAAGGGCGCATGAATTCATGAGGTTGTCTCCATACCCGTACACGTCCCTCCGATCGATGCAATTTGAAACGAGACTCGTCCGACCAGGCAACATGTTTCCAGTCATCAAGTGTTTAATGTCGGTGTTGAAGGGCCCAGACGAGACGTAAAGCTTTGTGTCGCGCAGTCATCAAGGGTACACGAATGGGCCTTGGGCTCCGAAAGCCCATATCGATAATGTTTCGTTGAATGGTTCGCACACTGACATTTGTTTATGGCACAGCAATGAGATCTGCAGCAATATGCGGAAGGGTTGCACTTCTGTCACGTTGAACAATTCTCTTCAGTCGTCGTTGGTCCCATTCTTGCAGGAACTTTTCCCGGTCGCAGCAATGTCGGAGATTTGATGTTTTGCCGGATTCCTTATATTCACGGTACACTCGTGAAATGGTCGTACGGGAAAATTCCCACTTCATCGCTACCTCGGAGATGCTGTGTGCCATAGCTCGTGCGGCGACTATAACCAACTGCAACACCACGTTCAAACTCACTTAAATCTTGATAACCTGCCGTTGTAGCAGCAGTAACCGATCTAATAACTACGTCGACACTTGTTGTCTTATAGAGGAGTTGACGACCACAGAGCCATATTCTGCCTGTTTACATATCTCTGTATTTGAATACGCATGCCTATACCAGTTTCTTTGGTGGTGGTGGTTGTTGGGATGTTTAAGGGGGACTAAACAGCTAAGGTCATCAGTCTCCCCCCCCCCCCCCAGTTTCTTTGGTGCTTCAGTGTATTTACCAGTGACTTCTAGAAAATAAACAGACGTTGCACTATTTCTGATGGCTTGTTTGATTCGTTGAAATGACCCTCTGGTTTTGGGGGCATATGTTAAATTCAAAAGATAAAATGTTCTAGAGTCTACCGAAGCAAACACCTTTCTGCCATACTTTTTTTGTTAGATATTTTGGTACATATTGTTAGAAGCCACATCATCCTTGAAACTGAATCATTTGTTCCTCGATTGTCACATATTCTCCAAGAATATACAACTGTCAGTTTCAGATACTTATCTTGCAGTGATGCATTACGTTCACGCACATCAGCTAACTTGTCGAACTTTTTCTGTTCATCTCTAATGCTTTTATCATCATAGCGAAAACAGGGAAGTGAAAGAAAGAATCATATTGTTACTGTATCGTTTTTCGGAACGGACACGCAATATATTAAAATTCACCATATTTAGATTGGAGACTCACCCTCAACCTGCGTAAGTAATTGATCTTAAATGTACGAGTGACTTATGTGCAGTAATATAAAATAGATTTTCGTGCTATTTGCTTTGGAAGCTAACTGGACGACACGGTCGGTCAAAAGAACGCAGGGACGCCTGGGCGCCTTGTTGCGCTTCTCCGGAGTACGGACCACACGGGATGGCGCTCACACAATGGCTAGGAGCCAGCAGGACCTTCTTTGACGTGCTGCCATCATGCGATTCCACAACAGGGAGAGATTCCTGTAGCGATCTCTTGAGAGAACGTTTTATGAGCTTGTCAAAATAAGCAACCTGCAGCCGTCAATTTTAAACCTTATTTTATGATGCAACCAGTTTCAGCTCTGTATTACGCCAACTTCAGGCCCCTGACCGAAGTGTAGGAATAATCTACCCGACTGTCGGTGGGTGATGTTTGTAGCGGTCACTGTAACAAGTAGATATCTACTAATACCAGTATTGCTGGCCCCTGCTTCGATCACAAGCGAGTAGATTATTCCTACACGTCGGTCAGGGGCCTGAAGATGGCGAAATAAAGAGTTGAAATTGGTTGGCTAATAAAATAAGGTTGAAAATTGACGACTGAAAGGCGTTTAATTTGACATCCTCAATCGAACAGCAGAGTCCCGCGATCATCGCTAAAAAGGTGGACATACAGAGATTTTATGAGCTGGAGTGAAGAAGAACCATAGCAGAAAGCGCTAAAGTCTTCCAAATGTAGACACAACTTTTGGGATGGACACTGGGAAGCAATACTGGCCAGGTAAAAAGAGAGCCCTGAGTCTTTGAAAACTGTGGGTCGCCACTGAATGCACATCTGTTGCACATAAAATTTATTTAGAAGGATAAGAAAGACAGACGTTGGTTCATATGGAACTATTTCCCAGAGCGACTGAGATCATGGCAATGCCAAAACGAAGTTCCCTTATTGGCTAAAGAAAGAGACAGGAAGAGCGAGGAACTACTTTGTTCTAAGGTAACTATTACAAAGAATTTCACTGGTTAACCAAACTAACCATAGTCCAGAGAAGGGGGCCTGCACCATCAGAGACTCTTTTTTAGTTCTTACAGCTCGCAAGAATTAGAGTCCAGCCAATCAGGGGTAGTTTGTAACGAAAAACGCGGTGAATCGAGGCTTTTTTTTATGGACGCCATCATATAGTAACTAGAAAATTCCTCTGACGATTCTCGCCTCCTGGTCGCCTCGCAGAGCTTCTATGCAGAACTTCAACTTATGATGCCAACTTGTAAGGAAGGATCCTGGTGTTATCCCAGCATTTCTGCCACCAACAGCTACAATATGGTGAGACCGAGCTGATTCTGTGTGAGACGTAGGAAGAGTCATATCGGTTCGCAACTTTAATATCTTAGAACTTCACCCTGACGGTTTATGTGGAAGTCATCATTCATTTACTTTCAAATTCCGCAACAGCTGCGAGGAACTATCTTCGATGATTCTACGTGTTGGCTTTAACTGTCTAACTCATTTCACGATGATCACCAAGTACACGAATTTTTTTCAGTTTTCCCCCCGTTTCCGTGTCAGATGAAAACAACTTTATTCATACTGGTTGCATTATCGAGGTGATGCCACAGGATGCCTTTATAAATCATCATTGAGTATTAAACATTTTTATCATAATTATGAATAAATAAACCAAATGATTATTAATACAGTATCATTCATTTAAAAACCACATACAATGCATGTGACATAGGAGCTGTAAATACATAAGGCCCTTCCATTGTGTATCCCACATGCCTTTGAAGTGGAGATGGGTAGCTTTGTATGTACCTGCATATAACAGGAGGCCCACTAAGGGACACAGCCCGTATCTTGTGCCTCGTAATTTGTGAAACTGTCGTCGAATAATCATTAAGTGCATCTTAATGTTCATAACACTGTTGCACATCACTTTATCATCAAAATAAAGAAAAAGGATTCCGTTTTAGTCTTTCCTCCTATAACCGGCTCTAAAGTGCCTCGCTTATGGAAAATAATATTATTGTTTCTGGATCTTCCACTATGATTAATTGGTTTCATGCACCATTTACTCTGCTTAGGCATCTTTAATCTCAAAGAGGTCTTTTATTAACAAATGAATTAGAAGATTGTCAATTCAAGAGGCACACACAATGTAATCCGTATTACGCACAGTTATTTCAATTTTGACCTCTCCAGCTCCTAAACTTTCTTCAGACAGACAATTCATTATTAGCTCATAGCACCTCTGGCATAATATAGTCTTTGTGAGAAACTTGTACGTTCTCTGAAAGGACGTGAGAAACAACGTTGAAACATTCTGTGTATTCAATGAACATTTCCTGAATGTATAAATGGTCAGAAAAGTGGTAATAACGAATTTATTTACGAGTTGATGCAGATGAAAGACAGTGATAGTGATCATGCGTAAATGCTTGCATTAGGTCACTCCACTGAAATACTGAATACCACAGATGGTTGTGTTGGGTCACATCACTAAGATGTTGAGTGAACGATTGACTAAAATTCGGAAGCTGTAACCGGAATTTGGGTTGTTGTCCCTCATTCGCTATTTTGGAGACGTCACACCGAATTTTATCATATTTTGTTGTTTCTATATTATAGTTGCGTGTTCTGACATAGTGCCATTTCGAGGCAAGGGTGCATTGAAGATCTACCACAAATAGCACTCTTAGTACGATTTGTTACAATAAAATAACAGTTAACTACACATCAATGGTAAAAAGCTTTTTGGAGATCTGAAGATAAATGACACCAATCTTCAGAGTTTTTTCTGTTCATTGTGATCTTGATGTTAAGACATGTGGTTGTGGAGTGCAAGGAATTGGTTTTACATGCTAATATTTTCTTTCCATCTTCACGTTTGTAACAGATTTTGGTTCTTTATTATTCATGTACAGAAGTACGTTCTGCAATATTCTGTGTTATTTACAGATCACAGTAAGCTCTCTCAGAAGTGAGTTTATTCGATTTTGTGACTTCAGTCCGATTAAAACTTCTGCAAGTGAAAAGACCAGTAATGATATTTTTATTCTTCATTGTCAAAAAATTTTGGCTGTTTCCTTCTCGAGTATACAGCAATTACTGAGGGTGTGGTTAGACAGGAACCTAAAACCACAGATTTAAAAAAAAAAAAAAAATGGCTCTGAGCACTATGGGACTCAACTGCTGTGGTCATAAGTCCCCTAGAACTTAGAACTACTTAAACCTAACTAACCTAAGGACAGCACACAACACCCAGCCATCACGAGGTAGAGAAAATCCCTGACCCCGCCGGGAATCGAACCCGGGAACCCGGGCGTGGGAAGCGAGAACGCTACCGCACGACCACGAGATGCGGGCCACAGATTTTAAGTGCCGTGATTGAAACGAGCAGCAATCCATTTGTACTCCTGCTTGTAACAAATCGTTAATAACACTTTCGAAAATTCAGCGGTCAAGATAAGCATCACACCACACAGAGAGTGATGAGCTTCGCGCAAAATACAGCAGAGATCTTGAGGATATGGTGTCAGACTATTATTTGCAACATAATTTCCATACTTCACACTATCTGTCTCGCTAAATGATCGTTTAACGACAAAATATACACTTAATTGCAGCAAGCAACACTATACACCAAGATAACTATTCAATACACTGACCCCTACAAATTGCAAAAAAACTTTCCAGTGAATCTTTACAGTATGTGAATGCTCAAGGAGCAGAGCCCAGCAGTGTAAGCACTTCCTGCAGTATTCATATTTAAACATTCTGCTTTTGTAATGACTGCCACAGCACCCACAGAACATCAAAGATAAAAATGTCTACACCAGACCATGGAGGTAACAAAAGAAGGGAGTTGCCACTATGTCACAAACTTGAAGCCGACGTCCGCCAATTTACATAGCCCAAAACATTAGGTTCACTTCATTTATAACTCCATGGTTCACCACGATGATACTTCCGCATGATGTCACTCTAATGTGCCCATTTCTAGTTTCGACCATTGGGGATATCTATCGACTTCTGATAGCATCTGGTGCTTTGCTTGTGTGAAGACGTAACTGTCTCGTCAAAAATTCCCGTTTGCGTCACTTACAGGTTTACTAATCGATCAGATAATAATCTAAAGTTTGCCACTAAGCAATATTTTCTTTTGTATACGTCAATTACGGTTGCTCTGCATACTTTTCTTTCCTGTGTTTTTCATTGTCTTCCAAACCGCAAAAACTCCGACATCCGAGTCACACTGTATCAGCGGTCTCATCCCTGCACAACACACGCTAAGTGATAGCGCTGATTGTTGGTGTAGCATGTCTCAATGTCTCATACCCTAAATTCCTCCCGCCCATAATTGTCCATTGTTCACATTTCCTCCCTATTTAAAGAATAATCTGGCTAAAACAGCAAAAGACAGTGGTCATGTGTGTGGGAGTGGCCAGCAGTTCTAGGCTCTACAGTCTGGCACCACGAGACCATTACGGTCGCAGGTTCGAATCCTGCCTCGGGCATGGATGTGTGTGATGTCCTTAGGTTAGTTAGGTTTAAGTAGTTCTAAGTTCTAGGGTACTGATGACCTCAGCAGTTAAGTCCCGTAATGCTCAGAGCCATTTGAACCATTGTGTGTGTGTGTGTGGTAAGTTTTTTGTGCATGATTGCATGAGTGTTTTTGTGTGCTTGGCTTCCTTTCTGAAGAAGGCTGTAGCCGAAAACTTATGTGAACACTGTTTTCGATTTGCCTGCCTGCTGCTCAGTGTATGAGTAGCAATCTATCTACTTCACAGTATAGTTATTCGCTCATATAGTTTGTTATAAATAATGTACTGCACTTCAGCAGGAACAATGCTGTATACAATTACAATACCAGAAGAAAAAATGCCATTCATTACGCCGCATTAAGGTTATAGCACAAACAAGGGTTGACAACGCTGCAACCAAAAAGTTTCGATCACTCTCCCAGTGATATAAATTGCTTAACAGACAATAAAAGCAAAATTTGAAACTAAACTGAAAACATTTCTCTTTGACAACTCCTCTCGTTCTGTAGAAGTCTATCCATTATTGTAGTGGTAAATGGTGATGGGTAGGCATTACTGACCAACATCTATCTGCAGCCCCAGATCTATATTTCCCATAGGTAAAAACTTGATAGTGGCGCACCGCCCCACACTTCCCAGTCCCTCCTCGAGCGTTTGAGATAGGACATCAAAACATTTTTTTTAAAAATTGACTCTTCAGAAAATATGCACTCTTTATTATCTATTAGCTAATAGCTTTTTCTTTTGTGTGTCATAAAATTAAATATGGGAAATATAAAACCAGTAAAGACAAGAGACAAGCAAGACGGTGCACATTTCTTCAACCTTAGATCCCAGCACTTCAGAAAATTTGCACTCTTTATGCCTCTTAGCCAATAACTTCTTCTTTTGCGTGACATAAAATTAAATATAGGAAACGTAAAATCAGTAAAGACAAGAAACAACCTAGACAATACACATTTCTTCAGTACTTGGGTCCCAGCATTTTTTCTCTCTAATCATGCAGCTGCTTTACACAGTGTGCTTGCTTTCTGTGAAAGAATCTATTACTTCATCAAAATTCATCAAAGATTTTGCTACACAAAGAATCAAATTGTCGTTCTCTAATACACTCCTGGAAATTGAAATAAGAACACCGTGAATTCATTGTCCCAGGAAGGGGAAACTTTATTGACACATTCCTGGGGTCAGATACATCACATGATCACACTGACAGAACCACAGGCACATAGACACAGGCAACAGAGCATGCACAATGTCGGCACTAGTACAGTTTATATCCACCTTTCGCAGCATTGCAGGCTGCTATTCTTCCATGGAGACGATCGTAGAGATGCTGGATGTAGTCCTGTGGAACGGCTTGCCATGCCATTTCCACCTGGCGCCTCAGTTGGACCAGCGTTCGTGCTGGACGTGCAGACCGCGTGAGACGACGCTTCATCCAGTCCCAAACATGCTCAATGGGGGACAGATCCGGAGATCTTGCTGGCCAGGGTAGTTGACTTACACCTTCTAGAGCACGTTGGGTGGCACGGGATACATGCGGACGTGCATTGTCCTGTTGGAACAGCAAGTTCCCTTGCCGGTCTAGGAATGGTAGAACGATGGGTTCGATGACGGTTTGGATGTACCGTGCACTATTCAGTGTCCCCTCGACGATTACCAGTGGTGTACGGCCAGTGTAGGAGATCGCTCCCCACACCATGATGCCGGGTATTGGCCCTGTGTGCCTCGGTCGTATGCAGTCCTGATTGTGGCGCTCACCTGCACGGCGCCAAACACGCATACGACCATCATTGGCACCAAGGCAGAAGCGACTCTCATCACTGAAGACCACACGTCTCCATTCGTCCCTCCATTCACGCCTGTCGCGACACCACTGGAGGCGGGCTGCACGATGTTGGGGCGTGAGCGGAAGACGGCCTAACGGTGTGCGGGACCGTAGCCCAGCTTCATGGAGACGGTTGCGAATGGTCCTCGCCGATACCCCAGGAGCAACAGTGTCCCTAATTTGCTGGGAAGTGGCGGTGCGGTCCCCTACGGCACTGCGTAGGATCCTACGGTCTTGGCGTGCATCCGTGCGTCGCTGCGGTCCGGTCCCAGGTCGACGGGCACGTGCACCTTCCACCGACCACTGGCGACAACATCGATGTACTGTGGAGACCTCACGCCCCACGTGTTGAGCAATTCGGCGGTACGTCCACCCGGCCTCCCGCATGCCCACTATACGCCCTCGCTCAAAGTCCGTCAACTGCACATATGGTTCACGTCCACGCTGTCGCGGCATGCTACCAGTGTTAAAGACTGCGATGGAGCTCCGTATGCCACGGCAAACTGGCTGACACTGACGGCGGCGGTGCACAAATGCTGCGCAGCTAGCGCCATTCGACGGCCAACACCGCGGTTCCTGGTGTGTCCGCTGTGCCGTGCGTGTGATCATTGCTTGTACAGCCCTCTCGCAGTGTCCGGAGCAAGTATGGTGGGTCTGACACACCGGTGTCAATGTGTTCTTTTTTCCATTTCCAGGAGTGTATTTTCTCAACTTGATTTCGTCTATTTTGTCACTGTCTGCTAGATAATACGAAATTGGCCTTCCTAGTATTGCAGCAATTGTAACACATGTGAGGCTGTTTTGGCACAAATGGTCATTTTTATCTATCTCATTTACATGAATAACATGACAGAATATAATTCGCAAAGTACACTCCAGTTGCTCAATCATGAAATCGATAAATAGCAGTACGAAATTTTTATATAAATTTTTTATCATCATATTCTTCCATATAATTTATGTGGTGTCCCTGTTTCTTCTCCTTCCTCTCTCCAACAAACAATCTTGTCATCACTAATTCTCTAACTATTCCTCCCACTGTCAAAATTATTCTCCAGTTAAGTTCACAAACCCTGCCAGAATTACCAGTTTCGTTATCCTGCATTGATTCTCTGGTTAGGTGTTAGTAACAGGCAGCAGGCAGCAGTAGCTGTCTGCGACACAAGCAGCAACCGATTTTGTGACTTTTACGAGTTCCTAGCCAGGAGCGAACTTTATAATATCATCTATGTGCTTTAATAGTTTAGTTTCTTGTGTTTCTGCGTGACTATTTAATATCTAATAGCCACAGTTCACGCGTTTTCGCCTGCGTCGGAACGTAAATCGATTTTGTGACATATTGCAAGTTCCTAATCAAGGGCGAATTATTTCCTTTCACCTGGGCGCTTTGGTAGTTAGACTTTTGAATCTCTGCATATTAATCTAATTTATTTGACACCGTTCCTGCGTTTTCGTCAGGGTCTACAGTAGAGTTGCGCAGCATTTGCCGATAGTCTGTTTATCTGCATAGTTTAGCTTTCCACGGTCTTTAGTGTGGACAGGGACTGCGATTGTTGTTTGCAGATGCGAGCTGAGTTGGTGACACTTCGCTCTCAACTTCAGGCTGTGATGGCTTTGGTTACACAGCTTGAGGCTGCAGTGAATGGGCACCACTGTTGTGGGCTGGCCGTGGGGTTCCAACAGACGTCCAGCACCGACGAGTCCTCCGATCAGCCATCACCAGTGGACAGCCCAGTTACTCCTGGCAATGAGGTTGACCCCTCACCTGTGGTCGAGTGGGAGGTCGTCCCGGGGTGTAGCAGGTAGCGAAAGACTTCCCAAGCGGCCTCCCCGGTTTGTCTGACAAACAGGTTCCAGGCGCTGTCTGTGGCTGACGCTGTAACTGAGCCAAATGCTGTCGTCTGTCGTGTTTCGGAGGAAACCTCTCAGCCTACACGATCCGGACAGAGGGTGGGATTATTGATAGTTGGGAGGTCCAACGTTAGGCGCTTTATGGGTCCCCTTAGGGACACAGCTGGCAAGAAGGGGAAGAAAACCAATGTGCACTACGTGTGCATATTGGGTGGAGTCATTCCAGATGTGGAACGGGTTCTCCCAGATGCCATGAAGATCACAGAGGGCAGCCAACTGCAGGTGGTTGCTCACATCGGAAACAATAATCTGTGTCACTTTAGATCAGAAGAGATTCTCTCTGGTTTCGAGTGGCTAACAGAAGTGATAGAGGCTGCCAATCTTGCTTGCAAGATGAAAGCAGAGCTGACCTTTTGCAGCGCAGTCGACAGGACCGATTGCGGATCTCTGGTACAGAGCCGAGTGGAGGGTCTGAATCATAGGCTCAGAGGGTTCTGCGACCGTGTAGACTGCAGATTCGTCCACTTGCACCAAAGGGTGGTTGGGTTTCGAGTTCCACTGTATAAATCAGGTGACAATTATATGCAGCAGGCGGCTACACGGGTAGCAGGGGCCGTGTGGCGTGAACTGGGCGGTTTTTTACGTTAGAGGGTCTCAGGAAAACACAAGAAGGGCTTCAGCCACAAAGGGTGCAGGCTGAACACAGGAAGAACGTAGATATAGGAACCATCGGTATAACAGTTGTAAATTGTTGTAGTTGTGTTAGGAAAGTACTAGAGCTCCAAGCGCTAATAGAAAGCACTGATGCTCAAATCGTTATAGGCACTGAAAGCTGGAGATAAGCTCAACAGAAATTTTTGCGAAGAACCTAACAGTGTTCTGAAAGGATAGGCTAAACACTGTTGGCGGTGGCGTGTTTGTTGCTGTTGGACGTAATTTATCTTGTCGCGAAGTTGAAGTAGATAGTTCCTGTGAGTTAGTATGGGCAGAGGTCATTGTTGGCAACCGGAATAAAATAATAATTGGATCCTTTTACCAATCTCCCAATTCAGATGATACAGTTGCTCAAAGGTTCAAAGAAAACTTGAGTTTGATTTCAAACACGAACCCAACTCATACGATTATAGTTGGTGGTGACTTTAATTTACTATCGATATAATGGCGAAAATACATGTTTAATTCCGGAGGTACGCATAAAACATTATTCAAAATTGTGCTAAATGCTTTCTCTGAAAATTATTTCGTGCTGTTAGTTCGTGAGCCCATGTGAATAGTAAACGGTTGTGAAAACACACTTGACCTCTTAGCAACAAATAATCCTGAATTAATGATGTTGATGATGAAGATGATGAGTCCCATACTTCTTTGCAGAGCGTAGGGGAACGACGCGGGAGACCCGCGCCTGAATTAATGATGAGCATCAAAGCGGATACAGGGATTAGTGAACACAGGGTTGTCGTACCGAGATTGAATATTGTAACCCCCAAATCCTCAAAAAATAAACGAAAAATATACCTATTCAAAAAAGCAGATAAAAATTTACTTGACACCTTCCTGAGAGACAATCTCTACTCCTTCCAAATTAATGATATAATGTAGACCAGATGTGGCTTGAATCCAGAGAAATAGTATCGGCAGCAGTTAAGAGATTTATAGCAAATAAATTAACAAACGACGGAGCTGATCCTCCCTGGTACACAAAACAGGTCAGAACACTGTTGCAGAAACAACAAAACAAACATGCCAAATTTATACAGGCGCAAAATCCCCAAGATTGGCGATCTTTTACAGAAGCTCAAAATTTAGCGCTAACTTCAACGCGAGAGGCTTATAACAGATTCCACAACTAAACTTTGTCTCAAAATCTGGCAGAAAATCCAAAGAGATTCTGGTCATATGTGAAGTATGTTAGCGCCAAGAAACAATCAATGCCTTCTCTGCGCGATAGCAATGGAGATACTATCGAAGACAGTGCTGCCAAAGCAGAGTTACTGTACACAACCTTCCGAAATGCCATCACAAAAGAAGACGAAGTAAATATTCCAGAATTCTTATCAAGAAAAGCTGCCAACCTGAGTAATGTAGAAGTAAATATTCTTGGAGTAGTGAAGCAACTTAAATCAATAACAGCAAGTCTTCTGGTCCAGACTGTGTACCAATAAGTTTCCTTTCAGAGTATGCTGATGCATTAGCTCCACACTTGACAATCATATACAACCGTTCGCTCGACGGAAGATCCGTACCCAAAGACTGGAAAGTTGCACAGGTCACACCAATATTCAAGAAAGGTAATAAGAGTAATCCACTTAATTACAGGCCCATATCATTAATGTCGATATGCAGCAGGCTTCTGGAACATATATTGTGCTCGAACATTATGAATTACCTCAAAGAAAACGGACTATTGACACACAGTCAACATGAGTTTAGAAAACATCGCTCGCGTGGAACACAACTAGCTCTTTATTCGCGTGATGTGTTGAGTGCTATTGACAAGGGATTTCAGATCGATTCCGTATTTATGGATTTACAGAAGACTTTTGACATTGTACAAAACAAGTGGCTTATAGTGAAACTGTGTGCATATGGAATATCGTCTCAGTTATGTGATTGGATTTGTGAGTTCCTGTCAGAGAGGTCACAGTTTGTAGTAACTGATGGTAAGTCATTGAGTAAAACAGAAGTGATTTTTGCCGTTCCGCAAGATAGTGTTATAGGCCCTTTGCTGTTCCTTATCTATAAAAACAACTTGGGAGACAATCTGAGCAGTCGTCTTAGGTTGTTTTCAGATGATGCTGTCGTTTATCGACTAATAAAGTAATCAGAAGATCAAAAAGAAAATGCAACACGATTTACAAAAGATATATGAATGGTGCGAAAATTGGCAGTTAACCTAAATAACGAAAAGTGTGAAGTCATCCACATGAGTGCTAAAAGGAATCCGTTAAACTTCGGTAACACGATAAATCAGTCAAATATGAAAGCCGTAAATTCAGCTAAATAGCTAGGGATTGAAATTATGGACAACTTAAATCGGAAGGAACACATGGAAAATGTTGTAGGGAAGGCTAACCAAAGACTGCGTTTTATTGGCAGGACACTTAGAAAATGAAACAGATCTACTAACGAGACTGCCTACACTAAACTTGTCCATCCTCTTTCAGAATAACGCTGTGCATTGTGGTATCCTTACCAGGCAGGACTGACGGAGTACATCGAAAAAGTTCAAAGAAGGGCAGCACGTTTTGTATTATGGCGAAATGTGGGAGAGTGTGTCACTGTAATGACATGCAATTTGGACTGGACATCATTAAAAGAAAGGCGTTTTTCGTTGCGACGGAATCTTCTTATGAAATTCCAACTACCAACTTTCTCCTCCAAATGCTAAAATATTTTGTTGACACCGACCTACATAGGGAGAAACGACCACCACGATGAAAAAAGGTAAATCCAAGCTCGCACAGAAAGATATAGTTGTTCGTTCTTCCTGTGTGCTATACAAGATGGGCATAATAGAGAATTGAGAAGATGGTTCGATGAACCCTCTGCCAGGCACTTAAATGTGATTTGCAGAGTATCCATGTAGAGGTAGATACATTCCTACAATGCGTTTCCCGCACTATTCCGAGAATAGCACTCTGGCAAAAATTCTCTGTCAAAATTTCATTTTCTAGGATATATCGAAAACATTAATATGTAATCTTTCTTACCTGTTATTCCTTTTAGTTGTTTATTTCCACTCTTATAGTCTGAATTTATGGATTTTGTTAATAATTATAACAACTCTGATATAGGGTTACCAGATTTTGAAATGCCAAAAAGTGGACTTTTCCACATTTTAGGATGAAAAAAGAGGACACTTTTTATTTCTGAAATTTGTTACATAAGAAACAAAAAATATTATACACATCTCACACACCTACAACCTTTAGAACTCATGTATTTTTCATTGAACTAAATCTTTTTTAAAAGTTCCTTTTCCTGTCACAAATATTTTAAAAAGTACTTGCAGTCCAAGTTTGTAAAGTTAAATTTCACCATTGCAGTTCCTCTTACAGTACCAATGTTGAGTCTATTTCTCGTCTTTGTTCACTGTGCATATATTAAAGAGAACAACATCCCAAGACAAGCATTATGGGCTGGCAATGCTAAGAAGAACTGTGCATGTTAATTAACTTGCTAAACTGGTCCATGCTACTATACGACTCAACGTACTTACACCATTTGTTATGGACCAGTTATAATTTTCCATCATATGTACCTATGAATTTTTTTAAACTTCAAAGCTGATCAAAGCTCTTTTCATTGTCAATTTTAGTATTTTTATTTAACAAAAATTTGATTGATACATCTGAAAAATCAAGCCATTTAAAACAAAAAAATTCATAAAATGGGGTCATCCACATATTCAGGTACTGCAAACGATATTCATAAAGGATACCAATATGGCACTTAAAATCCTTCACCTTCGAAGCATAACCATCATTTTCTATTTGAAATACTCTTTCTTTCTCACTCAAAGGTATAAAATTTTCATCTTTTTTCTGTTGAAGAACGCCATGAAGGGAATGAAGTACACTGATGACATCTATAAGTGAGTTTTCTCCTTTTTCTAAGTTACCAGTATAACTATGGAAAATGCCAACTACAGTTTAGATATGCCATAGACACAGCTCATTGATAGGGTCCACAAAAAATTCTTATGGACTGTTGGAGGTTTGTTTTGTGACAGAAAGAAGGATTTCGGAGTGGGAAACATCTCTGTAAGTCTCTGAATAGCTGAAAATAGTGACAGCCATCGAATGTTGGTAAGCCTGAGGAGTTGTTGGTACTCTATTTCGACAAAATCACAAAATTTATTTCTAGACTCGACAAGGACAGCATATATTAAAAAATAGTTATATATTTTCCTTATTAAACCTTGTAAGACAAATTCAAGAAAGTCAGTTCTGTGCTGTATGCAGTTATTAAGGACATGAGCAGGGCCTCCCACTCCAACCAGTACCTTGTTAAGAACCTCTTTAGGTTAGCAAATCTGTTGTTTCCATCACCTCTTTTAATACCACCAAATATTTTGTTGCAATTATCAGCACCAAACGCCATACATTTGTCCTTAATTATAAACTTGTTAAACGTATCAGAGATATTTGTTGCAATAGCTTCTGCAGTCTCATGTGGTCTACTTTCTATATTAAGGCGTTTAATTTGCATTCCTCCATTTCTGTGACCAAAGTAAATGTACTGTAATGGGGATCATTTTAATATTCTGATGGTTGCTAGCACCTGTCGAGACACCAACAAAAGGAATGTTCTCTAGGTGTTTCATATTGCATTCCACTGAATGAGGTCTTAGAACTGAATTTACTATTGTTTCAGTTGTGGTACATCTACATGATATTTATGATGATTTGAATGAGTCAGGGAAAAAGTCTCACAACAGTACACTAGTTCAGTCCATAGATACATAATTGCTGTGGTGAAACACAGTATAGTAAGCAAGAGTTCCTCAGGAGCACTTACTTTTGTGTCCAGTTCAGCACGGGATTTTGTAAAAAATTACTCACTTTATCTGATGAACTTGCATCTCTAAAACACTTCTTATGTTTTTCAGTTTTTATGTGCACTTCCAGGTCGCCTTACACCATGATTTGGTATAGATACATAGGTCCTTGCTTCCCATTGAACTCTTCCAGGATGGAAGGTCGGATATTTTTCTCGGAGTTTATTCATAAATACACACTTCCTCTATGGCGTGATGAGAACCTTAAACTAAAGTGAAACAAAGAATGATCAAAGTGCAGTTTTCAGCTACTGCATGAAAAAGTCTTCACATAAAAACTGAACTATCTTTCTGTGTTGTAAGCTATACTTCGAAAATCCCAAAATTTACTCTATAAGATGAATATGGGAAATAAAGATGAAGCTGGATGATCGACAAGTTCGCTACAAACATATGTCTCTCAAAAAAGCATAGAGCCTGTAGACATCACAGCTATCCGTTGACCATAGATATTACCTATGGTCAAAGCAGCTATCTCGAAGCTAAAAAGGTAGGAACATAATTTGTGCGCAAATTAAATTGCTGTTTTCGGTTTTATGAGTGTAACAGATTGATTTTTAGCTAATAACAAATGATGTAATTCAATGACCGAAGTAAAAAGTACATAAGTTGTTGACGATACTAAATAAAAACAAAAATCAAAAGATTTTCATTCGCGAATCTCAAAAATGCGGAGATTTGCAGGAATCGCAAAAATGTCTGTGGACGATACATTAAAAGTGTTTGCGTAAATGCGGACATTTGGTAACCCTACACTGATCATCTGCATACACTATCAACCATGTAAACAAACAGCGACTGGCATTCACTTGTTCAGGTTTATTCAGCTCATATAGCCCGATTTTACCTGTGGAAAAACTTTTATTTCTAGAAGCAATGGGGATTCCCTAGCAGAAACAACTCATACACTAAACATGGATTCAAAAATCAACTTATGATTCGTTTAGAAACCAACTTGGAATGTGTTCAAAAATTTTCACAACCCAGCAGGGATGTGTTTCAAAGTGAATAATCAATAGACCAACGTGGGCTGGATGCTAGGTGCTTTATAAACACCGTTTTTTTCTTCAAGAATATAAATTTGACGTCCCATGAAATTGTCACCTTTGGCAGATATCCCAGTTTGCCCTCCCTAGTTCTGGACCTGTCTGTCTGTCTTTAACTAAAAAACAAAAAACTAATAAATGATCTGCATGGGGCCATGTTTACAAAGTAACTGATGTTAATATAAAATAACTTGTTCAACATCATTACGATTTATCATACAAAATATACATGGAACATGAAACTAACAAACAATTGGCATTTCACAAATCATAGTATAACTTGTATACTTTGAAAACCTCAAAATGAAATTCGAAAGTTAAATAAAGAGGTGATGAAAGTAGACATACATTACAATTGAGATATGTTTTGTTATTTCTGAAAAACTGACAAAGTTACTGGCAAGAACTGTTACAGGAAAAGAAGCAGATAGGCTACTGTTGGAAAGGTGGGGCTATATGTGACACAGTTAGGCTATCATAACTAAAAAATATTTCTTACATACATGTTAAATCATAATATTACTTTTACGTGGCCTAAGCCTTCTAAACCTTTCCCTTAATCACAGTTATGGTATTTCACAATGCTGGAACATGTTTAACAAATTAAATCTTTTTTTTATTCTGTTAATAGCTATTATTAGTCACACACTGAATACACATCATAGGT
The DNA here is from genome assembly GCF_021461395.2 of Schistocerca americana. NCBI lineage: Eukaryota > Metazoa > Arthropoda > Insecta > Orthoptera > Acrididae > Schistocerca > Schistocerca americana. The sequence continues at coordinate 349,753,053 of NC_060121.1, read as the reverse complement.
AAAATTTCAGAGTAAGAAGATATGAAAACTGCAGTCAACTAACACACAAACAGTCTAGTGAAACATGAAATCTATTCTGCATTGAGGTATACCTCTATGCTGTTCTCTTTCTTTGACATTTCAATAAACATTCACTTTGTTGACATGCACAAGACACAATAGCATGTCTTACTTCATTACTCAATACACATGTTTATGAGCTAGCAAAGAACACCAGGGTAAGTGGTTTGCAAATGGGAACATTAAAAATGTTGCTCATACAAGCTGAAACCTGAAAATGTAATTGACGTGAAGCAGTATCTGTAAGCAAGTAAGTCTTGGTTTCAGAGCTACATCGAAACAAACTCAGTAAAACTGGAGTTAAATGGATATGACAATGTGGTTTTCCCATCACCATCAAAAAAGGAGTTACTTTAAAGAGGCCAATTGCGTCGTATTATGAGAACAAATATGCATTCAAGAACAGGAAAACGTTCGAAATTACTCCCCTGACACTATTTTATTCATGTAGGCACTGTAAGTTTTGTATTTACTATTTTAGTATTAAAAACAATTGTTCCTTGCATATGACAGAAATTATGAACAAGAAGCAATTGTATTCTGCTACATTGCCAATGTATGGGATACTAGATATACATTGGCAATTATCACAGAAGATTGCAAATATTTTCAAAAATCACAAAGTAAAAATTGGGTTTTCCACGTCTAATAAACTACAACAAAAACTAATCCACAATATAAAGTGTAAGCATGATCCATACTCAGATTCTGGAATATACAAAGTCACATGCCAGGAATGCTCCTAGGACAAATAGGCCGAAATTTCAACATCAGGTACACAGAGCACATAAAAGCCAACACACACAACAGACACACTACATCAGCTATAGCAACACATGCACATAATACAGGGCACCCATTTGGAAAAATAGAGCAAAACGTCAAAGTACTCCACCAACTAAATAAAATGGATTTGCTAAAAGAACTGGAGATATATTCACACTACAGAAAATAGGAAGATAAAATATTAAACGAAAAACTTGAAAGTGAATGAGTGAATTTCTTCAGATGTTTCAATAGCATACTTAAATGAAATAGTAACACATAGAAATAAGCACGATTGTAAAATAGGTATAAGTAAATTATGATCCCAAATGTTAAGGTAAATAACCTCTGTACAAAAGCATATCATACTCTGTGGAAGACCTACAATGTCATCTCTGTTGACTACTTGTAAGAACATCTGTGTTGTACAATGTTTCTGATGTTTAAAGATGTACAACAAGTTGTGTGTGATGTTTGGTGTGTGTGACCACAAAGGAAACTGGAAGAACAAATTCTTCTAAATTCTGCCACTAACTTCACAAAAAGATCGACAACTAACTTAAAATCGCGTGTTTTCTTATATATTGCAGTAAAGTGAACAAAATGAAGCAGAATCTCACACATCGACAACATCACATAGGAATGACATAACAAACACATAAAATGCACTTGAAAGTGGGAATCATTTCCCGAAACATGTCGTGCGAAAAATAAAATAAAGAAAATCATGATTTGTAGCAATGAGCTATTTATAAACAAACCTATTTTTTGTATAATTTGCTGTAATTAAAATATGCAGTAATTAGTCTGTGTATTAATTATGTGACAAAATAAGTGACTATACTTGCAGCTAACTCTTTCAGCCATTTTTTCTGGCATACTGACTGTAATTATTGTTCGATATGTTTTCTAGTTATAAAATTTGATAGTGTCATCTAATGGTGTTCTTATAATTGTGCGTACAGAATTTCTGTAATGCAATCAACATTCGGTTGACAATGTATGTGCATCGTTGTAGTGGTAACTATGGTGTATTTCAATTTCTGTTATCATGTTCCAATGTTTTATTACTTAATTTCATGATTATCAGCCATAGCTATTAACCCCACGGATTGTGAAGTCTGCTATCTTTGCTGCATTCATCTGTAGCGATACTGTGACAGCCTTTTGTCCCACTACAGCGCTGTGTAAAAGCCCAACGAATGACTGAAAGAAAACTACATCTATGCTGGCTGACTGGTGAAAGTTCCACCTTGACCTGTCCACACAGACGTCTGCAACACACGCCCTCTGGTGGCTCAGCAATGGGCATCTTCTCATACTCTTACTGCCCACTAATCAGCCAAAAAAATATGAATACTTGCTTAGTAGTATGTAGACAAGTCAGTGTGACATAATTTTTACACCAAATAATTAACATATTCCACTAACACAGCCAGTAAAAGATGTTCAATAAATATAGATGCCCAAGTAATAGACTCATGAAGGTGAATGAAGAAGATCATTAAATGAATGTACATTTTTGCACTAATGAACCAGTGAGAAGGGGACGGGATGGATCAGGTTACAATTGGAAACACGACACAGTACTCTTGTAGCAAAACATGAGGATTGGAGATTCAATTATTTGTGATACATACACTGATGATCTAGAAAATATGACAACCTATCTAATAGCATTTTGATCCATCTTTGGTAAGCTATGCAGCAGCGATTGTACATCTCATGGTTTTGACACGTTCTTTGTAGTTTGATATGTGATTTCCATAAACTGTGGACCAATAGTTTGTGGGTGCAGATCTATCGTCTAATAGCCCACCAGATGGGTTCCACCCAGTTGAGATTAGGCTAATGTGATGACCCAGAACTCAATATGAGTTCACTATCATGCTCCTCAAAAGCTATAATATACATTGAAGGATCAAAGAAACTAATATAGGCATGCACGTTAAAATACAGAGACACGTAAGCAGACAGAATATGGCGCTGCGATTAGCAGCGCGTATATAAGACAACAAGTGTTTGGCGAAGTTGTTCGATCGGTTACTGGTGCTACAATGGCAGGTTATCAAGATTTAAGTGAGTCTAAACGTTGCGTTAAAGTTGGCGCACGAGCATCATCTCCGAGATAGCAATGAAGTGGGGATTTTCCTGTACGACCATTTCACGAGTGTACCATGAATATCAGGAATCAGGTGAAACATCAAATCTCCAACATCGCTGCGGCTGGGAAAATATCTTGCAAGAACAGGACCAACCAAGACTGAAGAGAATTGTTCAGTGTGACAGTAGTACAACAATTCCATAAACAGGTGCAGATGCCAAAGCTTGCCTATCAAAAACTGTCAGAGTGTGGACCATTCAATGAAACATCATCGATATGAGCTTTTGAAGCCGAAAGCCCACTTGTGTACCATTGATGACTGCATGACACATAGCTTTACGTCTCGCCTGGACCCGTCAACACCAACATTGGACTGCTGATGAATGGAAAGATGTTGCCTGGTCAGACGCATCTCATTTCAAATTCTGTTGAGTGGATGGACGTGTATGGGGGAAGAGACTACCTCATGAATCCATGGACCCTGCATGTCAGTAGGGCACTGTTCTAGCTGGTGGAGGCTCTGTAATGCTGTGGGACATGTGCAGTTGGAGTGATATGGGGCACCTGATATGTCTAGATATGAAGGACAATGCGACACATCACATGTCCAGAATTGCTGCAGAGTGGCTCCAAGAGCACTCTTATGAGTTTTAACACTTCCAGTGGCCACCAAACTCCCCAGACATGAACATTATTGAGCATATCTGGCATGCCTTTCAGCATGCTGTTGAGAAGAGATCTCCATCCTCTCATACTCCTCCAGATTTATGGACACCCCTGCAGGATTCATGGTGTCCATTCTATCCAACACTACTTTAAACATTAGTGGAGTCCATGCCACATCGTGTTGTGGCACTTCTGCGTGCTTGTGGATGCCCTACAACATATTAGGCGAGTGTAACAGTTTCTTTGGATCTTCAGTGTAATTCTAGCCCTGTAAATTGGAATTTTGTCCAGTTGAGGGACGCCATCGTTGTCGAGGTAAACATCAAGCATGAACAGAAGATGTTTTTTTACTGTAAAAAATGTATCTTCCTAAGGTGGTAGAAGAAACAAAGGTGATATTTAATACATATTGTGCATAGTTTGTATAATACAATTGATATACAAAACACACTGTGAATTTTAATACACTGATTATCACTTCATCAGTCTACACTTAGCAAATTCAAAGTACTTTTCTTCACACAACACAAATCATAGATCATCACTATTCATTAAAATTCCCTATTAAGTAGATTGACAGTAAGAGATACATTAACAGATATACAGTTTAGTTGAAGAGTATGAAACAGTGTTGAAAGCTAAAGTAAGAAAATGCATTGCAACAACTGGGTCACCTATGCTCGCTACTGCATATTTTTACAGTAAACTCTTAGAGTATTATTCTTTGTACACTTTGATGTTCGATACATGATGAACACCTCGTGATTTATGTGTTAGTATGATTTCGAGTTCTACGGTGTTTGCATGTGTAATTCGGCGTATGCGAAAGTACCTTCACACACCAAAAAAACTTCTTATTTAAAGACATTCCTTTATGAGACAAACTATGCGATTTGAGCAACCTGTACCGACACACCTGTAAACTCTAAATGTTCACTCGTGGAACTGCAGATTCTCCCTTTTCTCTGTGGCTTTCTTGTTTTTTTTTTCAATGGTAAATTAGTTATTTCAGAGTGTCTTAAACATTGTTGTGTAGGGGAGGCTACTAACTGGCGATTTATTCTTCAATAAAGGGAGTAAATGCAAAGTTGTAGAATCATTCAGTGGTTCGTTAATGATATTTTAAATATCAGATAGGAATAAATCCCAGTTTGTGTGTTGACAACAGTAATACAATCTGCAAAGTTTACCTAGTTCTGCATAATGCTTTCTGAAGGGAAACAAAATGGTATAAAATGTGATATTAATATTGGGTTATTTCTTCTACATCTCAAAGTTTTTAGTCATGTATTAGAACGAAATTGTGGCCATTATCAGAAATTACTTTGTCAACATGCCCTATTTATTTCAGAAAATTCTGTACGAATCCTACAGAAACAGATTTTGCAGTAGCCTTCCATAAAGATGTGAATGACACAGATTTAGAGATGAGCTCAACAGATACAAACACAAATGAGTAACTATGTTTAGATGTCGTAACAAGACCGAAAACGTCAACTGGAGCTAATTCTCTTAGTTTCACAAGAATGATCGGATATGGTGGTGTTCTTTGCGTAATGGTAGGTGGTTTTGCCTCTTGGCACAGTTTGCATTTTGACAAGACAACACGAATTCGCTTTTCCATATTGTTGAAGTGACATGTATCCCATAATTTCTGAAAATATTTCTTAGCACCAAAGTGTGTATAACTGAGATGTATGTACCAAATGAGTTTGCTGACGAGTTCATCTGGGATGCACAATACCCAAAGAGGACTGACAGGACATCTACATCTGAATAAAATATTGGTGCATACAAGGTAGAACTGTCTTATCGCAGTATTTCATTTGTTTTGCCATTTCTCCTTCAAGTATTTCCAGAATCGATCCCTCTCCTGCACATGAGCTGTATCACATAACGAAGATGAAATAAAGTTTTCAAAGGCTGCTTTTTGCAAATATAACAAACTAAAATTATCTCTCATATCATAACTTGCATTCCAGTCATTGTGTCTTGCAAACATATCATGTTCACGGATTCATGATTAGCTATTCCAAAATTAGTTCTTTTATTGTGATTTCCAATGTGATAATTATTGAACCTACTGGTTCTATTATCATGACCAATCTTTTTTTTCGATATTGGCAAGCTGTTACTGTTATCTTTTTTACATCACATTTACTTTGCTGATTAATCGTCATCTGCCCTTCTATAAAACGTTGCAGAGTCTATAATTCTTCAGTATCAGGAGATGGAGATAACTGAGTATCAGCTGACCTTTTCTCTGAATCATTGTTCGTTTGTGTCACTCTCTTGCATAATTTGTCGACACATTTAGCAACAGTCATCAACTGATTTTGCGTTTTTCAAGCTTCAGTGTTAGTCTGTAACTGTAATGACTCGAACTTTTGTGCTAATTCCTCTATTTGTAATTCTTGTTGTGATGTCTGTTCGCTGAGCTCAACAGTATCAACAGATTGTACATGATCAACTGTGGACTCAAGATTATTAATAACAGACATGAGTTCCACATGTATCTGCATTTTCAGCCATTCTGAGATTTCCTCGAATTTACAATTTAAATTATCATTAATTTCATCACGAAACATTTTGAAGTTGTCGTCCTGTTTGCTACTAGATTCTGTGATCTTGTCATTTATCTTGTCATGAAACAATCTGAAGTTCTCTTCCTGTAGCTTGAAATTTTGTTCCTGTTTGCTACTAGATTTTTTGTTATCGCTACAAGTTTGTCATTAAATTTTATAATCTCATTATTAAATTCTCTAATTTCATTATTGGATTTTCTAAACTATTCATTATTGGATCTTTTCTTCTCATCAAGTTGACGTAGTATTTATGATAGAGGTCATCGCATATGACTGGCAAATAATAGCCTACACTCTGGTTATTTTCTATACTATGGCTCAAATTTTTCGAGACTTCATTTGAAGCTACCCCTATAGTCTTTTCCATTCCTACCTGTTCTCTAGATTTCATAGTTGTTGTAGCAATACACAAAATAACACTAAATACAGCTATCTTACACAAAACTGTTAATTTCACTGTTGCAAAATAAATTCTGAAATAGAAAATGGGTGAAATAAAAAGTTTTGAATTAATGTGAACAAGAAGGCAAGCAACAAAAATGCTATGCAAGTACTGACGAAATACTATTTCATAAAATTTTCAGACAATAAGAAATTCAGCCTTCAGTTGCAAGGTATTTTTTTTTTACTTTACCTAGATTTCAATGCCAATAATGGTATCTTCTTCAGAACCTATAAATTAACCCATACATACATATATTAAACATTGAAATATATCATCAATCTATCGATTTCATAATAAGGAAAATCATGATACTTACAAAAATTAAATTATTTTGAGGGTCAAACGTTGGCCATGTCACAGAATAAAACTAATACAGAATAAAGACCCATAATCATAAGATTATGTCTGTCAATACTAAAAACAAGAAGAAAAACGTAGATGGAGCTACCCCAGACCAGGAAAAAGGGTCACACATAAGCAACAAGGAAACTAGCCATCACAAGCAGTTCCGCAGTGAGGCTGCATGCACGAGTACATGCACAAGCGCTAGAGACAAGCTGTCTCAAAATTACTTAGCGCAATGTAAAATGTAAAAAATGTGACAGGAAACAGTCCTTCAAATGGACAAATGCCTACCCATGGTACAGTACATTAAACAATTTTCCTAAGAACTCATTACTAAGTCAGAGCAAGAAATTTTACATTCAAATATTATAATAAGACGGCAAAACTCCACTACAGTAACTAATAAATTAGTATGGGAGACACAGCCATGCGAAGCATGAAAGATCTTGAACACAAAACAGGCAAATTAAGAAACACTTTTGCAACTGGCATCATTACCAGTATAATACAAAATATATGGAGACACAATGTGCATATGCACTATAATAAAGGGGCAAAGCAGATAGGAAAGAGCATTGGTCATTTGAAGTGGACCGTGGGTCAACTCCACTGGAGTAAAGATTGAAATCCTTCGAAATAATTTCTATTTTTTAGTTGCAGCTGAACATTAAGTAAATTTTCTCTATCAATAATCAGATGTTTAAAAATTTTCCGATTCTTCAAGGGTGTCTAACTTCCATCCTTTGACTTCATTATGCAAAAGTTCTGCATCTTTTAAGGGTTTGGGACCATGAGCCATTTGAACAAGATGTTCAACAAATGTAGATCCTTGCGTTCCATCACCTCTTTTAGTCTTCAGATGCTCTTTAATCCTAACAGACAGTTCCCTTCCTGTCTGGCCGCAGAACTGCTGGCGACGCCTAGTTTCCTTGTTGCTTCCGTGTGACACTTATTCCTGGCCCGGTGTAGCTCCACCTACATTTTTCTTATTGTTTTCTGTCTTAACAAACATAGTCTTATGATTATGGGTCTTTATTCTGTATTAGTTTTATTCTGTGACATGGCCAACGTTTGGCCCTCAAAATAATTTAATTTTTGTAAGTATCACGATTTTCTTTATTATGAAGTCATTAGATTGATGATGTATTTCAATATTTAATATATGTCTGTATGGGTTAATTTATAGGTTCTGAAGAAGATACCATTATTGGCATTGAAACCTAGGTAAACAAAAAGAATACGAGGGCTATCCACAAAGTACATTACGTTTTGGAATTAAAAATAAATGAAGTACTGGAAGTTTTTTTTATTACGTACAGATGAAAGCCACACTTAAATACAACTTTTCTACATTGTTGCCATTTAAATTAAGGCACTTATCATAGCGATGGACGAGCTTGGAAATTCCTTCGTCGTAAAATTCGGCGGCCTGCGCCTTCAACCACGTGGTTACCTCTTCTTGAAGCTGTGCGTCATCATCAAAACGCTGCATAGCCAAACACTTCTTCATTGCTGGGAATAAGTGGAAGTCGCTAGGTGCCAGGTCGGGACTGTACGGCGGATGAGGAAACAACTCCCACTTAAAAGATTCGAGAACTTAACGCGTGGCATTTTCCGTGTGGGCCCGGGAGTTGTCGTGAATCAGCAAGATCTTTGAGCCCAACTTTCCCCTGCGCTTGTTTTGTATTGCTCTTCTGAGGTTGTGCAGAGTTTGGCAATACCTTTGAGAGTTTATTGTAGTGCCTCTTTCCAGGAAATCCACAAAATCACATCTTTTCTGTCCCAAAAGACAGTCGCCATCACCTTCCTTGCCGACATTGTCTGCATGCATTTCTTGGGTTTTTGGGGGGAATTTGTGTGCCCCCACTGGATTGACTGCAATTTTGTCTCGCAGTTCACATGCTTAACCCATGTTTCGTCACCAGTAACGATGCGATCGAGTAATGTGTCGCCATCTTTCTCGTAAGCGTCCAAAAACGTTTACGCTGCAGCCATTCGCTGATTTTTGTGAATCTCTGTCAAGATTTTTTGTATCCACCTTGCACAAAACTTGTGGTAACCATGCTTTTCGGTAATGATTTCGTGCAACAAACTTTGTGAAATTTGTGTAAAACTCATAGAGAGTTCCGTTATTGTGAAATTACGGTTTTCACGGACCGCAGCATCGACTTTATCGACAAGTTCGGCAGTCACTATGCTGGGTCTTCCACTTCGCTCTTCGTCATGAACGTTAGTTCGGCCATTTTTAAATTTTATGACCCATTGACGCACTCCACCTTCAGTGATTATGTTGTCCCCATACACTTCACAAAGCTGCCGATAGATTTCTATCGGTGTACAGTTTTTTTCAGTCAGAAACCTTATTACAGCACGCACTTCACACTTCGCGGCATTTTCAATTAACGCTGACATTTCAAACTGTCACAGTAACTCAACGGAGTACAGCACGAACCTGTCACTAGCACGGCAGGATGCCGACTGAGCGGCGGAATGCCATGACACCAAGACGGCCACGCTAGCCCCGCCCCTAACGGACACAAACGAAAACGTAATGTACTTTGTGGATAGCCCTCGTATTTTACCTTGAAACAGAGAGCTGAATTTCCTATTGCCTGAACAATTCATGGTTGCTGAAGTGCTGCATTATGTTAAAGATTTGCATAAATTTTTTCAAATGCAGTAGTAAGTCAAAGCGTCTCTAATTGCAAAATCTCCCGACAGAACGAAATCCTGGCAGACAAATCGACAGGTGAAACTTATTGGTAATTATTTTTTTATTTAAACTCATGTATATTTGAAGTAAATATTCGTTTTGCTGAAAGATGTATGGATATATGCGACGTGGCATCTCTGACAATTATAGAATTGTGATTGAGAACAAAGAGAAAAAAAATTATTACCCTTCCTAGAAATCATAAAGAAGTCAATTCACAAGTATTTGCCTGTGAGTTTAAAAATCTTCTGTAACAACTCCTAACAACTGTTCTGCAATGCTCCTGTACACAATGGACAACTTACCTCATTTTGCTGCTGCTACTGTGTGATCAGCAACGTGCTAAAAGCACTTCAAATTACTAATATATTCATAAAATAGATTATTTAAACACTGATAGACTTTACACAGGCCAAATTATTCCACAATGTCTATACTCATGAAACATGTCTCTGGCCACAGCAAATATACGAATATTACTCTCACTCTATGCATATACAAATCTGAAAAAATCCCTGGAGTGTCCAAACAAGCAACAACCACGTGCAACAAAAAGGGAAATTACCAAACAATCCTTAACACCAAAGTCTCCTACAGTGCTACTAGCATGATCATGGCAGGCTGTGACCTATGCTGTCACATGACTTCTCTCACCACAGGCTGTGTCCGACCACTTCCGACTCCTCTCAACAACTGTTTGCTTTCTACTCCTCGGGATAATAATATCTAAGACTCAGAGTTTGTGTATGCACACCAGCACAATCATCGGTCACTTAGCAAAGCAGTTTCACATTACTTCAAGGAAGGCCTCTGCTTGAAGTATTCTGTTGAACAGCCTAGGCCATTACGGTCTTTCTGCTACACATGTGCTGATGTCAGATTATTTATCACTGGATTCACAACACTACACATAGCCCAATGAATATCTGAAACAGAAATTACGAAATACAAACAGAAAATTACTCTAGTACATGTTTCATAAATTATTGATTAACTAAATCAAAACTTTACTTAATAGTAATTCTTACTACTTTAGAGTTTCGATATAGAACGTTTACTCATTCGTGTTTAATGCCAACAATACTTAAATTCTAAATCAAACACGGTTTGCATTGGAATTTTCCCAAAGCAAAATACTGAAATTTCTATACCCACACAATATATTGACCCTGGAATATTACAACTAAACTAACTGGTAGCGAAAAAAATTAGAGACTGATCTTAACAATTCCTTTTCATGATGAACTGGCTATTACTACATATCAGTAACTGCTACACTGAATAGAACGATATCGCTGATATTATAATACACCTTGTCCTTCAACCCACGCCCCTCAGAATTATACACATAACATGTTATGTGTGAGATACAGCTTGTAGTTCAGTCAGTTGGTGTACAAAACAGCCATTTTCGTATCAAAATAGCGGAAATTTTTTCTCAATGGTTATATATGTTTTTTGGGATGCTGAATCCGAATTTCAAGTTTGCCACCTTGTAGGGTGCCAGCTTCCCAACGAAAACAGCAAAAAACCTGAATATTTTTGTACTTTTTTCAGATTTTCCCTTATCTTTCGAAGCATATGCATTTTCAGACGTTGAATACTCTATACAAAATTTTACTACAAAAAGCACAACTCAAGTTTTATATTCTGAGGCTAGAGCATGCTGAGAAGCAGCGATTTTTTGGTCGGCCTGCAAAAGCATCAAAAATGTCCACTCCCACACCCTACAACTTAAAAATATACATGGTATAACATGACCCCTAAACCACGTGAACGTTAGATTCCCCATCTGGAACAGAAAGAAGGTGGGTATTTAGCGATAGAACGTGGTTACAAAAGGCAGAACTATCCATGCATGAGAGGTTGTGCTCTTTCTGCACAGTCTTTTACAAATTTTCGAAAATAGTTTGAGAGATATAGAAATTGCTGTATTGCCTTGATAGATTGCGCTGTTGGAAAATCTTTAACGGCGGTTATTAGCTGTGCATCTGTTTTTATCCCGTGTTTGCTCATAACTTGGCCTATATATGTTACTTAATTTAATGCGAAGTGACATTTTTTCCAAATTTAATGTTAATTTAGTGTCCCTAAGACTTTGGAAAACTTATGATAAGTGAATCGTATGCTCCTTGATATCTTTTCGAAAATACGATTACGTCATCGAGGTATATCATGCATAGCTGAGGTTTTAATCCAACCATCTAGCAGTCTTTGGAATATTGCAAGGGGAATTATTTAATGTGAAAAGCATTCTTAAGAATTGCCAGGGACCTGAAGCGGTGGAGAAAGCAGTTTTATGTCTGCCCTCCGGTACAACCTCTATTTGATAGTACCTACTGCTTAAATAAATTGTGGACTAATATTTACTGTTGCCCAGATCGTCAATGGTCTCTGCAATATTCGGTAATGGATACACGTCCGAAACTGGTTTACTATTTAAATACCTGTAATCACAGCATAATCTATAACTTGTTGCACCGTCATCAGATTTCAATGGCACAATTACGTCATTTGCGCTACACAGCGAATCCGAAAGCTCTCGTTATTCCATCCTTTAATTGCTCATCTATGAATTCATCAAGTAGTGACTGTAATTGGTGAGAAACTCTGTATGGTCTCTTATAAATTGGGGTGTTTTCTCTTGTTGGAATCTTGTGTTGCGTGATGTTCGTTGCTGGTAGCGGCCCCTGTAAACTAAACAGATCCTGAAACTCGTCCAACACTTCTTCTATCATATCCCATTCGTTTCCTGTGATGTCTTCTGGCGCAATGCAGTTTTGTAGGCGCCTGGTTTGTCGCTATTGTCTACGTCTGACCAATCAAAATCATTTTCCTCTAAGGCACATATGTTAGCTATTAACATGCCCTTTCGTAACTCTTCTGTCCTAAAATTATCTATATGCACTGGTATCATCTGTACTCCATCAATTGTTGCGGCACTAGCTATACTCCTGCGCACAGTCCGGCCCCGGTAGCTGAGTGGTCAGCGTGACGGAATGTCAAGCCAAATGTCCCGGGTTCGATTCCCGGCTGGGTCGGAGATTTTCTCCGCTCAGGGACTGGGTGTTGTGTTGTCCTAATCATCATCATTTCATCCCCATCGACGCGCAGGTCGCCGAAGTGGCGTCAAATCGAAAGACCTGCACCAGGGGAACGGTCTACCCGACGGCGGGCCTTAGCCACACGACATTTCATTTCGTTTCACTCCTGCGCACAAAATGATATGCTGTGTCTAGTTCATCAATTTCCTCTAATTTTGTCACTATGCGCAATGTATTTGTGGGTAAAGCAGCATTAATGTCCTCCTACTTTCAAAGACATTGCTCGCAGTTTAGTTGATTCCTCTTTCTGGGGGAGGGCTCTTGCGGCAGAGCGTCCTCGGCAGCTGTGTCATCTAATCGAAACAATGACTTCGCTAAACTCCCAGATTTGCTGCCCGAGTTTGATTATGGCGTGATGTTTATTCAGCAAATCTAACGCTAGGATAATATCATATTCGTCGGTTACCTCCGATACGACTTCCACAACGTCCTGGAATCTTACATCCTCAATGTGAAAGGTTAGTGACGTACAGCCTACTTAACTTACGTGTTGTAGGGTCATATCTTCTGACCTCAGTGCACTGCTAACTTTAACTGACAGGTGAGTCCCAGTATCGACTATTATTCTACGTGTTTTACCATTAATGGTGTCTGGTAACCAGCACTCCGCCTTTGCATGCGCTCCAATAGCATAGAATTTTAATGGGAACGTCTGGCGACGATTCTTGGGTTCCCGTTCTTGTTCAACGGACCCTGTTTACAAATTTCCCCGGTCTGCTACACTCACGATACGTATGGCCAACCCTTTGACAAATTGTGCACTGTGGTTGCCGACAGTTTTTCGCTGTGTGTCCCTTCCGATCGCATCTGAACCAACGAACCCCTGTGGAAAATACATTTTTTTCCCTTGTACCCCGTCGTGGCGTCTACTTCCTCTAACGCTGTAGCAATGTTGACTGGATCAGTTAAATTCGTCGGAAATTGTGTCCTAACACAGCGCGATGTTTCGGGTGATAATCCTCGCAAAAAGGTATCTAAGGCCCTGTTCTCCATTTCGTCTAGAATATACTTATTGGCTTCATCACTGGCTGACAATTGTTAAGTGCTACTATCAACTTTTTGTATTCTATCCACAAAGATTTCTATTGTTTCTTTGAGACATACATGGTGTTCAACTTCTCCCTATAAAAATGGCAACTGTTCTGCTTTTTAAACCTTTTGATCAAACCTTGTTTCAGTTCTTCAAAAGTTATGCATTTCCTAACTCCTCGTGATATAGTATGCGCGCCTTAGCTGCCCTGATTTAACATAACCATGCCATTTGTAACATCTTTTCATCTGATCAGGAACCAAGTTTAGTGGCTGCTAACAAATCAGCAAAAAATGCTTCTATATCCTCGCTTGGCTTGCCAAAGAAGGGAGTCACAAGGGTGGCTGCTGATGAATCTAGTACGGAAGGGGTTGCACTCGGTTAATCGTTTCAGCAATTCATTATTGTCAGACCTAAATTGGGCTACCTGATTAAGTAGGCTCTGAATAGCGTCTTGGGTGGAAACTCCTTATTTCTTACTGTCTGTCATTGAAATTTTTTCCTGTTCAACAAACAGTTATTCCCATAAGTATACTTCCTATGACCACAAGAACATAGACTCAGCTATATAACAAGTAACATTAGAAACGTGATTACAATTCTGATCTGAACAACAGGACATCTAACGCCATCCGAGAAGAAATTCTCTGGCGTCAAATTTCTTTGAAAGAATAAGTGCTTTACATCGCTTGTTTTTTACAACGCGAAAGCGTTAGTTGAAAAGGAAAAATATCTGCGACCAATTTGCACTCACCAATGTATTGAAATACTTTCTGTTGGCTGCAAGTTGTAATCTGCTCTCTGGGTTGTTCGCGGCCCCTCACTGGCGATGGCGTCATGAACTCCTCGTACCACAAATTCACTACTATGTACACCTCAAAATAGAGCCAAGGTCATCTGACACCAATGTACTGGGGTGGGCTTTAGTGGCACTACATAATCAGTGACAGACGGGAGCATAGGTCACTATTTTGTCAGGGATGGCAGAAGGGTAAGCGACACTTTGTGGCCAGTGGAATGGGTTCTTTCCTTGGCTCGGTGGGTGCAGTGTGAGAGAAACATTTATTTAGATGTAAGACCCGTTAAGCAAACAGAGTAATATAACGTCTTTTAACACCAGAAAGACTGCACCCGTCATTTTGACGGGTATTGTACTTCTGTAGATTTATTCGTCTTAAATGAATTCTTCTACATGTCCCGTTTTCCATGACTTTTCATAAGTATTTGTTAGGTAGACGTCTGCAAAGAATTTACCCAGTAGGACCATTCTGAAAAGCGTCGCAAACAACTGCTACTACAAGGACTGAAATCCGTCATTTCGACAGGTATCGAAATGTGAACAATAGCTTTCGTACATGTCTAAAGCAAATGTTGTTTACCACCCTGATTTGATTATTGTCTTCTGCAGGCCCATTGTCGATGAGCAACGATGCTTTGTTGCTAAAGTGGCGCAGTTTGTGTTGTCCATATTTCAGTTGTTTCGTAATGGCGATTCAAAGACGCGGTTTGTCTGACGAAGAAATTTTAAAATATTTAATGTCAGTGTCAGATGGTGAATCCGAAGGAGAAGATTCTCGTGATGCTTGTGGAGCTGATGAATTACGAGAAGATGATGCTGCAAGCTCTATTGACGATGAGGAGTATATCCCTCCCATCAATGAAATCAGACAGCAATGTTGTAACTACTGGACAAGAGCAAGCCGAGAAGTTGCAAACCAGCGTTACTTTACCTATAGCAGGTATGTTTGTATAGCCATTGTATTATTATTTTATATTTTATCGTAACTGATATTTCAGCAAACTTATAAATGTTTTTTTCTGTTTTGCTGTATTAAAATTTGAAATTCGTTGTTTTTGTTGTAACTGAATTATTCTATTATATACTGTATATTCAGGTACGCCAAACAACAGTGTGCGCTTACCTCCAGCTAATAGCATTAGTGGCGTCCGTAACAGAGTGAAAGGAAAAACGCAGATGGAAGGGAATCCTTCCATTGGGAGTAGTCAGACAGCTAATGATGGAAAAACATGGACTGTTACAACTACGAAAGCTGTTCCTGAAACAAGTCCACAACAGAGCATCTTGAAGAAAGCACCGGGACCTATAGACCGCGTGAAGAAGTTTGTCAGGAGAGGTATATATTCTAGTGCATGGAGGTTGCTAATCGATGGCAGCATGCTTCAAGATATAAATAAGTGTACAGAAAGGAGAGCATGACAACAGCTACATGATGATGATTGGACCATTAGCATTGATGCAATAGAAGCCGAAATATCACCTATAAATTTACGAGGCATGTATGGAGCAAAAACCTTTCTTTTGAAGCTGTTGTGGTCGAATACATGGGGACCAGCATTTTTTCGGAACACAATGAGCAGAAATAAGTTCACCAAAATTCTGCAGTTTATGCGATTTGACAGCTTCACATAGACTAAAGACAGATCGTTTGGCAACTGGCTACCCCTGTGTGGAATCCTTTCATTGCCGACTCCTTACTGTGTTACATTCCAGGTGAAAATATAATTGTGAATGAGCAACTGTTTCAATGCAAGGCTAGCTGCTCTTTCATTCGATACGTGACAATAAACCAGACAAGTTTGGAATAAAGCTTTGGTTTGCAGTTGATACGAATTCTGAGTATCTGGGGAATGGGTTTCCTTACCTAGCAAAGATGAGCAGCGTCCCACAGGTGTTCTCTTGCAGAGCATGTTGTAACGTGTCTTATGCAGCCCTTTGTTTCTGCAGGAAGAAACATAATCTCTGACAATTTTCTAACAATTAAACGCAAAAAATTTGAAACGTAAGAGTACAAGCATTGTAGGCTCAGTGAAGAAACCTAGAAGGGAAATACCTCGATCAGCAAAATCTGCTGTAGTACCTTCGCACACAACTGTTCTTTATAAGTCAGGTGACATGACTCTAACATGCTATCAGGGGAAAAAGAACCAAAATGTGCTTATTTTGAGTTCAATGCATGACACAGTAACTATCGATGAATGAAATTCTAAAAAGCTACCAGAGTCAATGACCTACTACAATAACACCAAGTATGGCGTTGACGTAATCGATCAAATGGCTCGGATTTACACTGTGAAGTATGAATGCCGCAGATGGCCCATGCACGTTTTTTCAATGTCTTGGACTTAGCATCTATAAATGCTTGGGTACTCTATAAGGCAGTAACAGGAGGAAAATTAAGCAGACTTCAGTTTAAATACAACCAGCAGAAGAGTTGACTTCAGCTAAAGCCACAAGGCTACTAAATACTCTTCCTCATATAGTATCACAACATTGCAACATTCGGAAGACATGTCAAGTTGAAGGGTGTAGAGGCAAGAATAGAAACAAACATTTATGTATAAAGTTTGGCAAGTATGTTTGCGGACCATTTTTAAGCAATGCTGAATACACCTGTGTGAGGTGTCACAACGTAGCAGGTGGTTTTGAATGATTAAAAGCAGGGTTTTAAATGTTTTCTCTAGAATATATTGTGCTTTTCAGATACTTGTGTTAAAACACGGTTTTCCTTTCTACAGAAAGCTATTCATTTCACATTTTGTTACATAACCTTTTGATTAATTTATAGGCGTAAAATGTTCATTGTACCATGTAATTCTACAGAAAAAAGTAAAACTGTATCCTGGTAAACTGTAACTTGTCTGAAATAAACTGATGTACTTTAAAATGTGTTTACTTTTTTTAAAACGAAACTGCACCCATCAAAATGACGGGTTGGTCCATCTAGGTAGATCGAAATCCCCAGACCTTCTTGTGTTAACTCGCTCAATCCCTCACGGCGCGATGGCTACTGTTCCAGCGGCGTAATTCAGTACTATACCCGTGACCCAGTACGATGGTAGCACGGTCTTCTCCTTGTGAATTCGCTTGTTGCATTATTAAGAAGTGGCTATAGTGTGGCGCAGAGAGCTCTGTCCCCGAATCGACCCAGTGACCCTTCTATTCGGCATCTTCTGGCGGAGTTCATCCACCTCACAGGTGACCCAACTGGTGAGGCCGTAGTCCCTTCATCCTCACCAGCTACCTGTATAAGTACCACACAAACATCTTTCTGGAAACATCTGGGATGGCATCTTCTGCATTGACCTATTGGAGCGATACCGACATCTTCTGTCGAGCAGGGTAGCGGCAAAGTCGTTGTACGAAGTGTGCCATCCCCTAACTAACCATTGGTTTCTTTGTGACTTCTTTCTCCCCTCAAAGGATGCCCTCATGCCTGTTTGTTGCGAAGTTTCTAGGTCGACGACTGACTCCTCAGTCGTTGATCTATTCTTCTCGCGTTGGGCAGAAAAGTCGACACACGTGCCAGCTCTCCATTGTTTTACCTCTATGCTGGCGTGGTCGGGCATTGCCCTGTCGTCCCCCTCCACATCACCAGATACGTCATGCACACGAGTTTAGTTTGGCAACATTTCCTGGAGCATTGACTTCTGGTGTACAAATGGAGCTGGCCATTGTTCTCCTTGGATGCATTGCCCATCTGTTGGGTTGTTAATCTATCAAAGTGCTGACTGCTGCTGCGCCAACTCTGCTCGTCATCAGCCTTCTCACATTGAGCAGAAACATGACCAATGTCGACACACGTGCTGGCTTTCCTTGTTCGACTGCTGACGATTCAGCATATTGTGGCTAATGTGTCAAAGTTTCTAAAATGTTCACTTAACCTATAACAAATCCTTATGTATTTTTCTGCCAGATCTCTTCTTTGAACAATGATTATACACAACCATAAATAACAAACAACTATTATACATAATTACTATACACTATACATACCAGAACGTTATATAATGGCAAGACAGAGATTTTGAAACCAGGTTTTAAATTGTAAGACGTGTCCAGGGGCAGATGTGGACTCTGACCACAATTTTTTGGTTCTGAACTGCAGATTAGGACTGAAGAAACTGTAAAAAGGTAGGTATTTAAGGAGATGGGACCTGGAGAAACTGAAACAACAGGAGGTTATAGTGAGTTTCAGAGGGAGCATTAGGGAAAACTGACAAGAACAGGGGAAAGGAACACATTAGAAGAAAAATGGTTAGCTTTGAGAGATGAAATAGGAAGGCAGCCGAGGACCAAGTAGGTAAAAAGACGAGGGCTAGTAAAAATCCTTGGGTGACACAAGAGATATTGAATTTAATAGATGAAAGGAGAAAATATAAAAATGCAATAAGTGAGGTAGGTGAAAGGGAATGCAAAAGTCTAAAAAATGAGATGGACAGGAAGTGCAAAATGGCCAAGCACGAATGGCTAGAGGACAAATCAAGGATGTAGAAACATTTATCACTAGAGGTAAGATAGATGTTGCATACATTAAAGATGTCTTTGGAGTAAAGAGAACCACCTCTATTAATAGCAAGAGCTCAGATGGAAAACCAGTTCTGAGCAAAGAAGGGAAAGCAGAAAGGTGGAAGGAGTACATAGAGCGTCTATACAAGGGCGATGTACTTCAGAGAGAACCAAGAGAACCACTTGTATGAATATCAAGAGCTCAGATGGATAAACAGTTCTGAGCAAAAAAGGGAAAGCAGAAAGGTGGAAGGAGTACATAGAGAGTCTATCCTAGGGCGATGTACTTCAGGACAACATTATGGAAACGGAAGAGGACACAGATGAAGATGAGAAGGGAGATATGATACTGTGTGAAGAATTTCACAAATCACTAAAAGACTTAAGTCGAAACAAGGCCCCAGAAGTAGACAACATTCCGTTAGAGCTACTGATAGCCTAGGGAGAGCCAGGCATGACAGAACACTTCCATCTGGCGAGAAAGATATATGAGACAGGTGAAATGTTACAGACTTCAAGAAGAACATAGTAATTCCAATTCCAAAGAAACGAAGTGCTGACGGTTGTGAAAATTACCGAACTATCAGTTTAATAAGTCATGGATGCAAAATACTAACACAAATTCTTTACAGAAGAATGGAAAAGATGGCAGAAGCCAACCTCACAGAAGATCATTTTGGATTCCGGAGAAATGTTGGAACACGCGAGGCAATACTGACCCTACAGCTTCTCACAGAAGATAGGTTAAGGAAAGATAAACCTATGTTTATGGCATTTGTAGATTTAGAGAAAGCTTTTGACAATGTTGACTGGAATACTCTCCCTCAAATAAGAAGGTGACAGGTGACAAATACAGGGAACGAAAGGCTATTTACAATTTGCACAGGAACCCGATGTTAGTTATAAGAGTTGACAGGCACATGAAAATGAAGCATGGTCGAGAAGGGAGTGATACAGGTTTGCAGCCTATCCCCGATGTTATACAATCTTTGTATTGAGCAAGCAGTAAAGGAAACGAAAGAAAAATTTGGAGTAGGAATTAAAGTCCAGCGAGAAGAAATAAAAACTTTGAGGTTTCCCGATGATATTGTAATTCTATCAAAGACGGCAAAGGACTTGGAAGAGCAGTTGAACGGAATGGACAGTGTCTTGAAAGGATATCTTGTCTTGTCTTGAAAGAATATCAACAAAAGCAAAACGAGGATAATGGAAAGTAGCCGAATTAAATCCGGTGATGCTGAGGGATTAGATTAGGAAATGAGACAATTATATACTAGATGAGTTTTGTTGTTTGGGAAGCAAAATAACTGATTTTTTAAAATAACTGATGATGATCGAAGAAGAGAGGATATAAAATGTAGACTGGCAATGGCAAGGAAAGCGTTTCTGAAGAAGAGAAACATCGAGTACAGATTTAAGTGTCAGGAAGTCGTTTCTAAGAGAATTTTTATGGAGTGTAGCCATGTATGGATGTGAAACATGGATGATAAACACTTCAGACAAAAAGAGAATAGAAGCTTTTGAGATGTGGTGCTACAAAAGAATGCTAAAGATTAGATGGGTAGATCATATAACTAATGAGGAGGTACTGAGCAGAACTGGGGAGAAGAGAAATTTGTGGTATAACCTGACTAAAAGAAGGGATCGGTTGGTAGGACACATTCTGAGGTATAAAGGGACCACCAATTTAGTACTGGGGGGGAGGGAGGGGGAAGTGTGGGGGGTAAAAATCGTAGAGGCAGACCAAGAGATGAATACGGTAAGCAGATTCAGAAGGATGTAGGTTGCAGCAGTTACTCAGAGATGAAGAGGCTTGCACAGGATGGGGTAGCATGGAGACTGCATCAAACTGGTCTTTGGACTGAAGGCCACAACAACAATTTGATGGAGAAAAATTGATTAGTAGGAATATTACATCAGGAATATCTTCTGTCGCTTTAGCTGCCAGAAAAATGGTAGTGCAACAGACTCTTCCGTCTTGGTTTCGTCTTATATATTACACCTGTCATTGATATTGAAGCTCGACCCCTCACACTGCTCCTACAATTCTGTGCAATTCTGCTCACCTGCATCCATTCCAACATTGGCGACCTGTCTTATATTTGCACGATACGAACTGAAGAAGCCTCCCTGAAACGGGTTTTTATTGTGGTATTATGGTACTGAGAGCCAACCCTTTGTTTTTTAACTTCCACCCTTCTGCTCAAGATCTAAGCAGTACAGTACATGTGACTGATGAGGGGTTTTTGCTATGGTGATTCATTAGGTCGACTGGGCATATCTTTGATCAAATTTGCAACTCAAAAACCCATTACTTATGAAGCAAGTATTATCTAAATCCAACAATTACGTTTGATGTGCAGATGGACAGACGGAAGACTATCAAGTCCATGGAGCAGTTGAGGATGTCGACCAGAAAACAGTCCATGGAGATACAATTTAACAGCACCAAGAGACCACCAATTTCACAATTAAATTTCGTCGTAAATGTGGAACGAAGGAGTAACAAAATGCAACAAATATGGAATCGCCTCCAAGCAGACATCTGATGATGCAGACAAACTGTTAGCGCAAATGGCAGAATCTCTAGCTTTGGCTCACAGTTGTGCTGCAACTGTGGGGGAAGATGTTTACCTACCGGTAATAGTGATGGGTCTCGATACTTCCCTCAATGTACATTTCCTTAAGCCAGGGAACGGTACTCAGCTCCTCTACCATCTGGGAAGTGCAGTGGAGAAGACTGTTGCCAACCACATGCTCTTCCTCCACACAGTGAATGGTTGTGACTCTACATCCACATTATTCAATCAAGGCAATGTTAAATTTCTCAACACTCTCTCCCAAAATCGGTAGTTCAAAACAGACATTAGTGAACTTACTGATCCTTTAGCCAATGTAAAGGAAATAACAGCTGCTGGTGAAAAATACTGATTGACCTTTATGGAGGTAAAAACCTAACCACGTTACTCATCAAGCTGAGATACAAGTAGTACTTTACGTCAGCCTACAAGGCACCAGCAGACAGTGCTTCCGTAACTCCTACTGAATATGCAGCTCAACAATGCCCCTTCAGAGGTTTCCACCTGGTGCAAGAGTGGATCAGAAACAACTTAGATCCAGAGCAGTGAGAGTGGACATTGACAAAAAATCGCTTCGCTCCTATTCACACATTGAAATCCCCAGCTTGTGAGAAGCTTCTTCAGGTAAGATTATATTAGATTAGTTAAGATTAGATATACTTTTCAGTTCAATTGATTCAAATCCTCTTGGGATATGGAACATATTAGAAAGAAATATGCAATAAATATTTACATATTAAGTGCAGGTATTGAATGTACCTTCCACAGATCACAAATAAAATTGCCTTTGTGGATGCACAATCGATCAAAAACAATCTTAGGCATTTTTACATTTAAAAGGATACAGAACTTGTCTCCAAATATTAAATGAGCAATATACTCAGTGCACTATTGTAGCCATGAATCGTCAAAGCTAAAAAAACGTTTTGCAGCACTTATTTACAATGACCACATTATTGTCCAAAATTTGTGCAGAAGTATGTATGCAATATTCACATTACATGATAAAACTGAATTTTAATATTAATCATGTTATTGAAAATGTGTATTGCTGTATAGTGGTCATATTTCTGAACCAAACTAAGTGATTTTAAATGTTCTTGGTAGTTATTCTTATTTCTGGTATTGATTCCATAAACTGAGGTGTTGGTTTGAAAAAAAAAAAAGATATATTTTTAACGATAAATTTCATTAAGGAATAAATACATTGGGAAGCAGTAGTAAGTGTTGCACCCGTGCAGAACATTCTTGAGTTCACACCACAAATAATTGGTACTGCACATTTTTGGGCTCAGAAAACTTTAGCTGTATCTTGCAAACATAGGACAGATTGGCAATGTCACTGTCAGCATAGACGAGCAGGACTGTTCTCCACGAAACTGTGGTAGTAAAGTGGAGAAAGGTTGTACACGAAAAAGAGCTTTAAAATTATGCAGACCAAAAGAAAACCTCCCATATTTAATTATTCTACAATTTCTAATATTGTTAGGAAATCAGTACTATACTAAATGAAAAAAGTGAATTTAACAATATATGTTCGAAGTAACTGACACATACAACTTACATTTGGTCACCACAGCCACTAACTAATAGTTATAACAGGAAAACAAAGATGTCTGTGAACATCATACTCTGATATGATTCCTATACAGTTAATTATTCCTGGAATCTGACCAAATATTTATTCTTCAGATAACAATTGTGCTGAACTGCCAGCTAAATTAACGTCAGATGGAAGGTAGCATAATTCAGAATGGAGAGAGCTAACAAAGCACATGCGCAAAAGAAGCAGACAATGAGATCAAAAAGTGAGATCGAGGACCCTTGTATAGTAGTTTATATAATCACTTATGTTATGATCTTTGTCCATTTAAAGTTTACATTAATGGTTACATCTCTGGTATCCCTGATACGGTTCAGATATCCCTAAAGTTTTATGCTTTTAGTTCACGAACTTTACAGTGTCTGTTGCCACATATTAAGATTAATAAATTCAGGGAAAAGAATTGTAAAGTTTGGCTGTCAAGCCATAACCTTCCACAGCCCCTGACGATTTGCCTGGACCATCCATTGCCCAAACCACTCATATGGACTATCTAGTGTCTGACAAAAATTGTTTGGGCCACCAACATCCAAATGGAGTAAAAATAGTGAGTACATGGCGGTAGTATAGGTACTTATTGTTAAATGTATAGTTCCATCCTTTATATCTCAATTCTGTCAATAAATAACTCCTTTCTGTTCCAGATGGAGAATCTTCTTCAAGTGATGGCCCTATCACAGGCTATAAATTCACTGATTTCATGATACATGTACATTACTATATACAGAGTTCATATTCACCTTTCCGTTCAGCATCATGTATATATGTTGTAAACACAATTTGTTAATGTTTTCATCAAATAAATTTTCCCATCAATTAATTCAAAAAAACATCTTTTACAGCAATTCAACCAAAATATAGCGCCGATAACTCTTTTTTCGTGATTTTCGCTTTGCTCCCTCCTCCTTTATGAGGAAGCTGAATGTTACAGATGTCTCTTGTAGTAAATTTAATGTGCTCTCACTTGGTGTAGGGATCTCGTCGGTAACATACATACCAGTATTTTTTGAGTTGTAGGAGGTGGTTTCTTGACATTTCCCTAAAAGAGCCAAAAAATTGCTGCTTATCAGCACACTCTAATGCCGATGCCACTTGTAAGAAAATAAAATCCAAGAAGTGCTGTTCGCAGGACATTTTGTGTGCTCTAATTTTACATTGAGTGAGTGTCTTCGGAAAACGAACAGTTTTCGAGATATAGCTGAAAAAAGTACAAACATTTTGGTTTTCTTGCGTTTTTCATTGTGAAGCTGACATCCTAAAAGACAGCAAACTTGAAATTCAGATTCTGCAACCCAAAAGACTTGTAAAACTATTGAAGAAGAAACTTCCGCAATTTTACTATGGAATAACCACCACTTGACTGGGCTACTCTACAAACATGCTGATAGAATTGTGTATCAGTTACTAATTACATTAATAATATAGTGTATTTCTTATATATTATATTAATTGTGTATAAATTTCAAATGGCGACTGCATTTCAAATCATGGCATTGGCAGTGGCCATAAGCGAAACAGAATGGGATGGGACATTAACATCAAGGTTTCTGGAGAAGGAATCTGTCTGCATCTGTTCACTCATTTTATGAAAATGGATTTTGTGATTTTGTGTTTCTTAGGCTTTATTATATTAATTTGTGCTGCTTTCGAGACACACTGGAAAGTTCTGTGACAACTTGTTTATTTCTTTCGTGAGTACTCTTACAAGAGGAAGGTAAGTATCTGAAAGCAGACAACTATTTAGATTTTACACACACACACACACACACACACACACACACACACACACACACACATACACACACACACACACACATACACGCACACACACACACATACACACACACACACACACACACACAAACACACAAACGCAACTCATACACACATGCCTGCAGTCTCTGGCCTCAGTAGCAAGCTGATTGGCTGAAAGCTCATTTTCTGACTGTATTTTTGTTTTTCCTATCTGCAACTCAGGATCTTCACTATATGAAGACTTTCTTTGTGTAGAGATGAGTCACCCCAGGACGTTATTCCATATAACATTGTTGAATGACAGTATGCAAAGTATATCCATTTACTTATTTATCTGTCCCCAATGTATTCAATGTTTAGGAACTAAGTAGTGCAATGAGTTACAAAGTGTGCTTTCTTCCAGTTTAAATTTCATCAATATGGACCTCTAAAAATTGTTTGATGTTACTTACTTAATTAGTGTCATGTTCCATGGATCCTTTGCAAACGTATTGGTAATGTTGTGGAACAAGTCATTTTACACTCATGTAAATACTGCTACATACTAACACTTTACAATGTTTTTTTTCTTCATGAGGTTATTATTTTCTTGCCATGTGTTACACTTATCATTGGTGTAGTACATCTACATGTACAGAATTGAATATGTTATGGCTTTTGAAATTCATAGTGGAACCATTTATAGAAAGACCATTCACAGAAAAGCACTGAATTATATTTTTAAGAACATTATTTACCATTTCTTCCGTTGCTGTATGTATGTTTTGGTTGATTATGATATTAGTGTCATCTGCAAAAAAGTCCGCCCCTGGTAGCTGGCTGGTCCGGGTGGCTGAGTGTTTCTAGACGCTACAGTCTGGAACTGCGCGACACTAAGGTCGCAGATTCGAATCCTGCCTTGAGCATGGGTGTATGTGTGATGTCCTTAGGTTAGTTAGGTTTAAGTAGTTCTAAGTTCTAGGGGACTGTTGACCTCAGAAGTTAAGTCCCATAGTGCTCAGAGCCATTTGAATTATTTGAACCTGGTAGCTGAGAGGTCATTGCGACAGAACGTCGCCCAGGCTCGATTCACGGCTGGGTTGGAGATTTTCTCCACTCAATGACTGGGTGTTGTGTTGTCCTTATCATCATCATTTCATCCCCATGGACACGCAAGTCACCTAAGTGGCGTCAACTCGAAAGACTTGCACCAGGCGACCGGTCTACCTGACAGGGGGCCTTAGCTACACAGTATTTCCATTTCCATCTGCAAAAAGAGCTGACTCTGCTTGTATATTATACAGAAGGTAGTTTTCTTGTGGGAGAAACAATTATAGATCTAAGGATGAATCAGAAAACAATCTCTCTCGCTTATATTGGCCGAATTATCAAATACGCTTTCCTGCATTTTTGGTTAGATATGACATTAAGTATGGTTGTCTATATAATTAATTCCATAAAACCTCAGTTTATCCAGAAGAGTATTGTGATTCACGATGTCAGATGTCTTAGATGGGACACAGAAAATATGAACCGATGCTATTTTATTATTCATCACTTGTTAGATTTGGTGGGTGATTGTGAAAATGCATTTTCAGTTGACCAAATACTGCGATTTACTGAGCACAGGATACTATCCTAGAAGACATAACCTTCTCAGAAGTTTTGGAAAATGATATCAGTTATAAAATAGGATCAGTAGTTAATGACATCTCTTTTATTGCCTTTCTCATAAAGGGATTTAACAATGGTATATTTCGACCTCTCTGATCTGAGTTAGTGGTGCATTGCATATTACTGGGGAAAAGGTCTTCAGCAATCGGTTATAAACACTATCAAATCCATATGAACTTCCGTTTTTGAGAATGTATATAATTTCTTTTACTTAAGGAGAAGTATGTGAGATTTCTATCTGACTGAATTTTATGTGAGTTGCTGCGCACCTACTGCGTATTCTTTGCTTGATATCTCCAGGAAATACAATTGCATTTTGCGTTCACGAGATACTTCAATCCCTTTAGTGATCCTGGATTCTTACGTGGTAGTTTAATGTCCTTTCCTATTGGTTTATGTAGAAAGCAATTGACTAAATTTTACATCTGTATTTGGTTCCTTATTAATTTCATCCCAGATCATCTGTTCTAAACTATTCTTAACAACGTTTATCCTGGAGTTATTAATTATTCTAACTGATTAATTATTCTGACTGATGTAATAGGCAGTAGATCATAGGGCTACTAACATGTTTCCAAATGCAAGGTGACTGCACAAGGTTTGAGAAAATACTAGTATTGATATGAAAGTTTTCACAGCGTGTGAAAGACCCTGCATAGCTCTCTGGTAAACCACAGTCTAACATATGTTAGACTGTGGGTAAACTGACGTTGTGAATGACCTTTGCTTACAGTAGAGTGTAATATCTTCTCATATACGTCTAAACTCCGTAAGTTTGAGTTTGGCGCCGAGAGATGATTGTTGATTTGTTGTTAGTGTTACTGTGAGTGGGGTATTGTAATTGTTAGGATGATCATTGAGCCATCAAAGAATTTAGATGATGTGGGGAAACTGTTGTGTGCACCTCATGAGGGTAATGACCATATTGAAGATGTTTATTCTCGGAAGGAATGCGATTACAAAAATTTATCTGACAGGTTTGCCTATAAGGCGAAAGACTTCTCGAAGCAGTTTGCTCATATTTATGCCGTCAGACTTGTGCAGATGCGATGCATCATAGAAAAGCCAGTGCGACAAAAGTGGGGTAAGTAATTTGGTAGTGCTTACTTGTTTTTGGAGTATCATCCCGCCACACCAGTTGGTCTATGTAGTAAGGAACGGCGAAAATTATAAGTGCCGTAAAATGGCTTGGAACATAGAAGCACAAAGAAAGGAAGCAGTTTTTTTTATCTTGCAAGGGAAAGCCTTATGTAATTTTTATGTTTCGAAATACTGAACTTGTAGCATAAAGTAATTATACTAATTTCGATGTGCGCCAAGAGAAGTTTTCAGTGGAAAGTTCATATGTGAATAAATAATTCATGTGACGTTTCACTTTAGCGTAATGAAACTATAAATCCTGAGGGTTACACGCACTAAAGACTTACAGGTAAGAAATTCTTTATTAAAACGACTTTTTAGAGAAGCTGCTCGCTCAGTTCCCCACGCCCTTTCTCCCCAACCTCTGTCCCTGTTGGTTTTTCGTATAAAGACTTAAAATGACCAACTTTCGAAAATGTTGAGATGTTTGGCCATCTTCAGTTTTTATGAAATTGGTACCTGCATGAACTTTCATCAGCTGTCATATGTAATTTCCAGTAAGTGCTGGATTCATTTTCAGAAGTATCTGTCAGATCAAAAATAAAATAGGACCAAATGAAGATCAGAAACCATTGGACATGGCCCTGTTTCTCGTTGGACGGATTACAGGATTTTGTTGTGACAAATGTTGCCAGTATTTTAACAAAGTGGTCTATAGACAATGAGTAAAAAGGAACTGGAAATGTGACTGACTATGAGAACATTGTATGTTTTTCTGTCAGAAACTAAGTAAATCATGATTAGCTTCTAAAATTACCGTATGCAAATTTTGCTCGTCTTTGACTCTATGTATTTTGAAAATAACATCTGTTTTCATAATTGCTAACCGCTGAAATAGTGTGTTTTGAACTCTTCATCAAAATATGTATATAAATCCATTTTGGTGTCATTTCAATTATTGTACAAATTTGGTATGTGCATATGTTAAAATGTAGTGTTAACCTGCTGCACATAGTCCCATCATTGGGAATGTAATTCACAAAATTTTGAAACCATTCATTGTAATTGCTCAGTAAGAAGTAGCCCCACTTAAGCACTTCTAAGTGTTTACTGCATCTACTGCCATCGAAAAATACGTCTTTGCCTTGCCAAAAGTTTTATAGCCTTTTCCTGTACATTTTGGCTTTTTCCTGAAGCACATATTTCTTCCGTGGCCTTTAATGGACCAATTTTGAGAAATTAAGTTCATGTTGTTGATTTTTTTCTGGGCAGGTGGGTTTATTTCAGTGAAGAGTTCGAGCCAATGGCATCTGAAGAGTTGCACAGATGGTGTCCTCCAAATATGTGATGACTACAAGCTATTGTTTTAAATCTAGTACTTTGTCACAGACTGATCTGTAGTGTGGCTTGAGGCCTAAGAGGCAGGGGAAGTTTGGCTGTAAGTTGTTGAAGACAGTGTATGTGCCATGAAAATTTTTTTTGCTGCATTTCATAGTTACAGGCAAAAAGGAATACAAACGTCTCAAAAATGAGATCGACAGGAAGTGCAAAATGGCTAAGCAGGGATGGCTAGAGGACAAATGTAAGGATGTAGAGGCCTATCTCACTAGGGGTAAGATAGATACCGCCTACAGGAAAATTAAAGAGACCTTTGGAGATAAGAGAACGACTTGTATGAATATCAAGAGCTCAGATGGAAACCCAGTTCTAAGCAAAGAAGGGAAAGCAGAAAGGTGGAAGGAGTATATAGAGGGTCTATACAAGGCCGATGTACTTGAGGACAATATTATGGAAATGGAAGAGGATGTAGATGAAGATGAAATGGGAGATACGATACTGCGTGAAGAGTTTGACAGAGCACTGAAAGACCTGAGTCGAAACAAGGCCCCCGGAGTAGACAATATTCCATTGGAACTACTGACGGCCGTGGGAGAGCCAGTCCTGACAAAACTCTACCATCTGGTGAGCAAGATGTATGAAACAGGCGAAATACCCTCAGACTTCAAGAAGAATATAATAATTCCAATCCCGAAGAAAGCAGGTGTTGACAGATGTGAAAATTACCGAACTATCAGCTTAATAAGTCACAGCTGCAAAATACTAACACGAATTCTTTACAGACGAATGGAAAAACTAGTAGAAGCCAACCTCGGGGAAGATCAGTTTGGATTCCGTAGAAACACTGGAACACGTGAGGCAATACTGACCTTACGACTTATCTTAGAAGAAAGATTAAGGAAAGGCAAACCTACGTTTCTAGCATTTGTAGACTTAGAGAAAGCTTTTGACAATGTTGACTGGAATACTCTCTTTCAAATTCTGAAGGTGGCAGGGGTAAAATACAGGGAGCGAAAGGCTATTTACAATTTGTACAGAAACCAGATGGCAGTTATAAGAGTCGAGGGACATGAAAGGGAAGCAGTGGTTGGGAAGGGAGTAAGACAGGGTTGTAGCCTCTCCCCGATGTTGTTCAATCTGTATATTGAGCAAGCAGTAAAGGAAACAAAAGAAAAATTCGGGGTAGGTATTAAAATTCATGGAGAAGAAATAAAAACTTTGAGGTTCGCCGATGACATTGTAATTCTGTCAGAGACAGCAAAGGACTTGGAAGAGCAGTTGAATGGAATGGACAGTGTCTTGAAAGGAGGATATAAGATGAACATCAACAAAAGCAAAACAAGGATAATGGAATGTAGTCTAATTAAGTCGGGTGATGCTGAGGGAATTAGATTAGGAAATGAGGCACTTAAAGTAGTAAAGGAGTTTTGCTATTTGGGGAGCAAAATAACTGATGATGGTCGAAGTAGAGAGGATATAAAATGTAGGCTGGCAATGGCAAGGAAAGCGTTTCTGAAGAAGAGAAATTTGTTAACATCCAGTATTGATTTAAGTGTCAGGAAGTCATTTCTGAAAGTATTCGTATGGAGTGTAGCCATGTATGGAAGTGAAACATGGACGATAAATAATTTGGACAAGAAGAGAATAGAAGCTTTCGAAATGTGGTGCTACAGAAGAATGCTGAAGATTAGATGGGTAGATCACATAACTAATGAGGAAGTATTGAATAGGATTGGGGAGAAGAGAAGTTTGTGGCACAACTTGACCAGAAGAAGGGATCGGTTGGTAGGACATGTTCTGAGGCATCAAGGGATCACCAATTTAGTATTGGAGGGCAGCGTGGAGGGTAAAAATCGTAGAGGGAGACCAAGAGATGAATACACTAAGCAGATTCAGAAGGATGTAGGTTGCAGTAGGTACTGGGAGATGAAAAAGCTTGCACAGGATAGAGTAGCATGGAGAGCTGCATCAAACCAGTCTCAGGACTGAAGACCACAACAACAACAACAACATGGTATTTTCAGGTTTGTTTTATGTATTTGAAGGCAGAACGAACAGTTCCACTTAATTCCTCTGTTTCCATGGAGGTCGTGTTATTTTTCAGTTTTTGTTTTAGTAATGTTCCCATATTGCTAGTGGTGTCATCCAATGGTCAGTCCTTGAGGCTAGGATATCCTCCACGCTGTGACATCCTTTGTCTATCTACAACTACATACATAATCCACAAGTCACCGTATGGCTACTTATTCCCTTTCCTGTTCCACTCGCAAATGGAGCGAAGGAAAAATGACTGTCGATTTATCTCCATAGTAGCCTTATTTTCTCTTCATGGTCCTTCTTTATGTAGGCAACAGTAGAATAATTCTGTAGTCAGCTGCAAATGCAGGGTCTCTAAATTTCCTCAATAGTTCAAAATCTTTTTTTGAGGCAACTGTTATCGATATACTTGGAAAAATGCATGAATAAAAACACACACACACAGTACATTTATTAACTACTGGTTTTCTCGCATTTGGGAGGACGACGGTTCAATCCCGCGTCCAGCCATCCTGATTTATGTTTTCCGTGGTTTCCCTAAATCGCTTCAGGTAAATGCCGGGATGGTTCCTCTGAAAGGGTACGGCCGACTTCCTTCCCCATTCTTCCCTAATCTGATGAGATCGATGACCTCGCTGTTTGGTCTCCTCCCCAAATCAACCCAACCCAACTACTGGTTTTAACTGTGGACCACCTTCACAGTGAAAAAATATCTATTGTACCAACTTCATATGTCATACACCATTGCCGACTTAAAAAGTAAGATAATTTATATTTATCACTGTAATCCAGGCTTAACCAAGCAGAAAGTCAGGAGTGATGTCCATAATCAAAACCAGCAGTAAATAAATTGTATAGCAAGACAGCATGATATGTATTGTGCATTTCTCCAAGTCTCTCAGTAGTGCTTCGTGAAAAGAATGTTGTATTCCTTTAAGGGATTCCTGTTTGAATTCAAGAAGCATTTCCACATTGATTGAACCAGCAGGTAACAAATGCAGCAGCACACCTTTGAATTTCTTTGGTTACTCTAATCCAACGTTGTGGGATCTCCCAAGCACTTGAGAACGTGGATAACTCAAGTGTTCTATAAGTGGTCTCCTCCAATGTGTGTCTGCCAGTATGGACACATTGCTTGTATTACATTGTTCCCTCAGGGTCATAATCTTTAAAAGCATCTTTAAGAAAAGCTTCTAGTTGTATTTTTCCTGGACATTTGTCACAATGTTGCAGTATACAATCTTTGTATTTCAAACTGCATATATTTTCTTCTCAAAGCATTGTAGTCATCTTGGCTTAAACATACTGAATGTGATCCAGAAGCACCAACTGTAGTACACCATTTCGGCCTGAGCTCACAAAATTTTGGGAAGCTCAGTTGATTTCCATATTGCTTACAAGAAGCAATGAACATTTCTTTCAGGTTACAAAGGATGAAGGGCATCTTTTTCCTGTTTATTCTCACTGAAACACAATCCTTATAGCATGCGCATAAATGAGAAAACTCATCTTCTCTAAACAAAGTGAGGACATTTTGTTTTTCTTCATCATTGAGCTTTTCCCCTTTTTGGTTTGCAGGTGTTGCCAAAATCCGAACTTCCATATTTAGTTTCCTAGACATCTTCAGCATTTTAGTCGAAACAGCAAATTCTTTAGCAGTTTTTTCTATAGTCCGCTAGCCACCAAGCGGTGTCTAGCAGAGGGCACAGTTTGCGCCAAAGTAACATTCCCCCCACCCCCTCCTCTGTTCCACTCAGGGATCGCGTGAGGGAAAAACGTTTTTTGCACTCTTCCACTTGTACTCGAGAATTATCTACTTGGCTCTCACCAGCAGCTGTGGCAGTTACCTTAGTAATGCTGCCTTGGGCCTTCAGAACTTTGTGCTTTATGTATCCCACTGAATCCCTTTTGCTGATCCGTTGCAGCTCTAATGGTGAGTCTCCAAGTGATGATAATGAAGTATTAACAACAAAGCAAGCATCAACAACATCCATGTCTTCAGTGGATGGGCTTATCCTGGTGAGATGATGTAAAATATACAAATTAGGCCATCAAAACATACTGTTTTAGTGCTTACCTTAAGCTACAACAATGATTACTGATCATTCAAACACTCGGTACTCAACACTAAGATTGTACAATGTCAACACCAAACATCACTCTGCACAGAAGACTGGCACTGTGAAAATTACTGATAATAAAAGCAATAATTGAAACTGGTGATTAAGCAATGTATCACTGCTATGTGGCTAGAACCTAAAAAAACTATTCCTGTTTTATAATGCCGATGGAAACTGAGTGACAATGCATATATGCACCACCATGCAGTGTAGGGCTACAACATTCTAAAGCAACATAGCATTCCATTATGATCTTCTGGATTTTATAATCTTAAGGGCATTTTCTGATGCTTTATTATATTTATATTCTATACTGTAAAATAATGTATAAACACTTCTTATTAGCATAGTTACAGTCCCTAAACAACCAGCAAATCTTATACTATTAAAAGACACTACAATTATACATTTTTTGATTTACAGCTTCATATTATATTAATTTTTTGTATTTATTGATAATCCATTTTCCCCACATTTGATATGTATTCGTACTCATCAATATGCAAGATCCAAAAATTGAACAATATAGCTCTGAAAGCTTAAAGCATGCACTTTTCAGCTGTGGCAAGAAAAAAGGATTGAACAAGACGCAGTTGAGATATTGCCTCCCAAAAACAGCCTAAAATTTGCACTTAGAAAATTTTGGCCAACATTGCAGATGCATATCTTTTCACCTAGGCATCCAATGTTAATTAAATTTGATATATACAGGGTGTTACAAAAAGGTACGGCCAAACTTTCAGGAAACATTCCTCACAAACAAAGAAAGAAAATATGTTATGTGGACATGTGTCCGGAAACGCTTACTTTCCATGTTAGAGCTCATTTTATTACTTCTCTTCAAATCACATTAACCATGGAATGGAAACACACAGCAACAGAACGTACCAGCGTGACTTCAAACACTTTGTTACAAGAAATGTTCAAAATGTCCTCCGTTAGCGAGGATACATGCATCCACCCTCCGTCGCATGGAATCCCTGATGCGCTGGTGCAGCTCTGGAGAATGGCGTATTGTATCACAGCCGTCCACAATACGAGCACGAAGAGTCTCTACATTTGGTACCGGGGTTGCGTAGACAAGCGATTTCAAATGCCCCCATAAATGAAAGTCAAGAGGGTTGAGGTCAGGAGAGCGTGGAGGCCATGGAATTGGTCCGCCTCTACCAATCCATCGGTCACCGAATCTGTTGTTGAGAAGCGTATGAACACTTCGACTGAAATGTGCAGGAGCTCCATCGTGCATGAACCACATGTTGTGTTGTACTTGCAAAGGCACATGTTCTAGCAGCACAGGTAGAGTATCCCACATGAAATCACGATAACTTGCTCCATTGAGCCTAGGTGGAAGAACATGGGGCCTTATCAAGACATCACCAACAATGCCTGCCCAAACGCTCACAGAAAATCTGTGTTGATGGCGTGATTGCACAGTTGCGTGCAGATTCTCGTCAGCCCACACATGTTGATTGTGAAAATCTACAATTTGATCTCGTTGGAATGAAGCCTCATCCATAAAGAGAACATTTGCACTGAAATGAGGATTGACACATTGTTGGATGAGCCATTCGCAGAAGTGTACCCGTGGAGACCAATCAGCTGCTGATAGTGCCTGCACACGCTGTACATGGTATGGAAACAACTGGTTCTCCCGTAGCACTCTCCATACAGTGACGTGGTCAGCGTTACCTTGTACAGCAGCAACTTCTCTGACGCTGACATTAGGCTTATCGTCAACTGCAAGAAGAATTGCCTTGTCCATTGCAGGTGTCCTTGTCGTTCTAGGTCTTCCTCAGTCGCGAGTCATCGGCTGGAATGTTCCGTGCTCCCTAAGACGCCGATCAGTTGCTTCTAACGTCTTCCTTTCGGGACACCTTTGTTCTGGAAATCTGTCTCGATACAAATGTACCGCGCCACGACTATTGCCCCGTGCTAATCCATACATCAAATGGGCATCTGCCAACTCCGCATTTGTAAACAATGCACTGACTGCAAAACCACATTCGTTATGAACACTAACCTGTTGATGCTACGTACTGATGTGCTTGATGCTAGTACTGTAGAGCAATGAGTCGCATGTCAGCACAAGCACCGAAGTCAACATTACCTTCCTTCAATTGGGCCAACTGGCTGTGAATCGAGGAACATACATACTGACAAAACTAAAATGAGCTCTAACGTGGAAATTAAGCATTTCTGGACACATGTCCACATAACATCTTTTCTTTATTTGTGTGTGAGGAATGTTTCCTGAAAGTCTGGCTGTACCTTTTTGTAACACCCTGTATACATTCTCTTCAGTAATAGGACTGATGGGAAGTTGAAGTGCATGCTTCTTGAATCAATCTTCAAACACACTAAGGACTCTTCTGCCTTGAAACAACTTGTGGTTATCACAGGTCGTAGATCGGTACTTTAAATATTGTAAATGAATTTATTAGACACTGAAGCAAGCAAGAACAAACATGGCAGTACACAAGTTGTGCACTGAGAGAACATCGAACAACAGCAGCTCAAAGAGGTCAGAGTCAAAGTTAGGGTGCTCCACGCCAGACAGTTGGTGGTTGTAGGCAGTGGCCAGCGTGAGAAGTAGGCACTTCAGAAACTGTGCTGCAAGAGTCCTGTGGGCCAACAGCTGCATATGCAGAAAGGCATCAGTCGAGGGCAGGTTGGCGGCATTGGAAGGTGGGACGGCAGCAATGGAAGGTAGCTCAGAAGCATCAGAAGGCAGGTCGGAGAGTGACCACGATCCTTTCAGTTGAT
Organism: Schistocerca americana; assembly: GCF_021461395.2. Classification (NCBI taxonomy): domain Eukaryota; kingdom Metazoa; phylum Arthropoda; class Insecta; order Orthoptera; family Acrididae; genus Schistocerca; species Schistocerca americana. The sequence goes on along the minus strand of NC_060121.1, from coordinate 349,717,000 downwards.
TAACAGACATAGTCTGTGATCGTCCATGTAGATGAATTATGAACATGCTCACACATCGACGTAACACTCAGTGAGGCCCCAAATAAGATGGTTGCAAGGCCACTCCTACGGAGTCATCGCGCATCACAAATTCACAAGATGCAAGGTCCTTGTGGACAAACACAGATAGGGTGGGATGAGGGCAAGGCAGGGGAGTGAAGAGGCGTGTGGTGTGCACACAAACCCATTCAACAAGAGCCAGAAGGTCCATGGTATCAGCTGATGGTGAGTCCTCCACAAAATCTGCTGGAAGTAGGAGGGGCTCGCCGTATAGGATCTCAGCGAGCGATGCATTCCAGTCTTCTTTATGTGGTGAGTGGATGTCCAGCAGGATCCAAGGGAGGGCCTCGGACCATAAGCGGCTGGCACATAAGGGCGGCCTTGAGGGTGCAGTGCCACCGTTCGGCCAGCTGTTTGCCTGCGGATGGTAGACTGCAGTGTGGAATTTAGCAACACTGCAGAGTTCGCACAGCCATGCAAAGAGGACGGACTTGAACTGTCATCCCTAGTTAGTTGTGAGGGAAAGAGGACAACCGAATTATGCGACCCATGTGGATATGAAAGAACGAGTGATGGTCTCTGCTGTGATGTTGACAAGAGGGACCATCTCAACCCAGCGGGTTACACAGTTGATGATAGATAAGGAAGGGGACCAACTGTGTTGATGTGGATGTGCTGAAGGCATCCTCTTGGAAAGTCAAACTTGCCTAATGGAGGTTTAGCATGTCTACTGACCTTGCTATGCTGGAAAGGTACACATGCGTGAGTCCAAGTGTGGCAGATGTATTTCACACCGGGCCAGATGAAGTGCTCAGTAACCAGCCTAGTAATGGCTCACGTTCCTGGGTGGGCCAAGCAGTAGTCTGCCACAACATTCTTCAAATGGCTCTGAGCACTATGGGACTTAACTTCGGAGGTCATCAGTCCCCTAGAACTTAGAACTACTGAAACCTAACTAACCTAAGAACATCACACACATCTATGTCCAAGGCAGGATTCGAAACTGCGAGCGTAGCGGTCGCACAGTTCCAGACTGTAGTGCCAAGAACTGCTCGGCCACTCCGGCCAGTGCCACAACATTCTGTGCACCGCTGATATAGCATGCATTGGAAGAGTGCTGACAGATGTAGTCCATATGGCATAAACACCTCAGCGAGAGCTCCTTAGCTGGGTTACGAATAGCGTCCACAAGAGGCTTCTGGTCTGAGTATATCGTGAAAGGTCACTACAGAAGTGTTTAATTGCCTCGTACACAGTGAGAAGCACATGATCAAAAGCTAACTACTTACACTGGCTCTTAGTCAGTTTCTTTGAAAAGAAGTGGAGCAGTTGGCTCGAGTTGGCGATGTGCTGCTGTAAAACAGCACCCACAGCTGAGTCACTGGCATCATTCCTGATCCAAACACGAGCCTCAGGTTCAGGGTGGGCGAGTGTAATGGCTTTGGCGAGGGCAGTTTTAAGGTTACCAAAAGCGTTGATCATGGGTTTGGTCCAGTCTAACTTCTGTTTCTGTGGTGTTTTTGCTGGAGAGTGTGTCAGTGAGGCAGCCTGAGAAATATGGTGGCGGTAAAAGTTTGCCATAGCCAGGAAACGACAGAGATGAGCGTAATCTTCAGGAAGAGGGAGATCAAGTATGGTTTCGACACGAGAAATCGTCAGTCAGAGGCTGTTGGCAAAGACAGTATGGCCTAGTAATGTAACAGATGTGGAACAAAGTTGAGATTTATCATGGTTGATCAAGATGAACTTGATGCTTCTCAGCAGAGGAGGAAAAGATCAGTTTATCACGTAAGTAAGTGTAAGTAAATGGCAAAGGTAGCAAAATGGAATCAATGAACCGCTGCCATGTCTGCGCAGCATTTATCAATTTGTACAGAAACCAGATGGCAGTTATAAAGAGTCGAGGGGCATGAAAGGGAAGCAGTGGTTGGGAAAGGAGTGAGACAGGGTTGTAGCCTCCCCCGATGTTATTCAATCTGTATATTGAGCAAGCAGTAAAGGAAACAAAAGAAAAATTCGGAGTAGGTATTAAAATTCATGGAGAAGAAGTAAAAACTTTGAGGTTCGCCGATGACTAATTCTGTCAGTGGCAGCAAAGGACTTGAAAGAGCAGTTGAACGGAATGGACAGTGTCTTGAAAGGAGGATATAAGATGAACATCAACAAAAGCAAAACGAGGATAATGGAATGTAGTCAAATTAAATCGGGTGATGCTGAGGGAATTAGATTAGGAAATGAGACACTTAAAGTAGTAGATGACTTTTTCTATTTGGGGAGTAAAATAACTGATGATGGTCGAAGTAGAGAGGATGTAAAATGTACACTGGCTATGGCAAGAAAAGAATTTCTGAAGAAGAGAAATTTGTTAACATCGAGTATAGATTTAAGTGTCAGGAAGTCGTTTCTGAAAGTATTTTTATGGAGTGTAGCCATGTATGGAAGTGAAACATGGACGATAACTAGCTTGGACAAGAAGAGAATAGAAGCCTTCGAAATGTGGTGCTACAGAAGAATGCTGAAGATAAGGTGGGTAGATCACGTAACTAATGAGGAGGTATTGAATAGGATTGGGGAGAAGAGAAGTTTGTGGCACAGCTTGACTAGAAGAAGGGATCGGTTGGTAGGACACGTTTTGAGGCATCAAGGGATCACAAATTTAGCATTGGAGGGCAGCGTGGAGGGTAAAAATCGTAGAGGGAGACCAAGAGATGAATACACTAAGCAAATTCAGAAGGATGTAGGTTGCAGTAGGTACTCGAAGATGAAGAAGCTTGCACAGGACAGAGTAGCATGGAGAGCTGCATCAAACCAGTCTCAGGACTGAAGACGACAACAAAGGCATGTAACAGTAATCGAATAGGCCGAAAGATGTGATGATGGCCATTTTCGGAATGTACAGAGGATGCATAGGAATTTGATGGTATGCCTTCGGACAATCTAAGACAGAGAAAAACTTAGAACCATGTAGTAAATGCGTGAAATCCTGGCTATGAGGAGTGGGGTAGTTATTGATAATTGTATGAGGATTGAGAGACCTGTAGTCCCTGCAGATGAGTAAGGAGCCGTCCTTTTTTGGAACAAGTTGGGTAGGTGAAGACCAGTTGCTATCGGAGGGGTGAGCATGCTCGAAGCCAACAAATCCTGAACAATTTATTTTGCGTGCAGAAGTTTAGAAGTGTTTAGGTGCCTCACCTTATACCATGCAGTGGTGCAAATCCTATTACATGTGCCGTTACTGATGGCCGATACTCACTAAGGAAGGCTGGCAAGAAGGGTCAAGAGAGGGTCTAGAAGCAATGTTGTGTGTGAGAAATGTTTCCTAAAAGTTTGGCTGTACCTTTTTGTAACATCCTGTATGTACACATCATAGGTGGGAATAATCCTCTGAAGTTTTGGTGTGATTGGTCCATATGAAAAGTATGGTTGGTCAAACCTTGGCTCTAAACATAACACAACAAATTTTTTGACCACTTTAGAGGCTTGTGCCTATGTTTAGGAGTGGCTAAATCTCAAATTTTTGTCATGGTGTGATTCAGCATAAAAAGTTGTCTGTGTGTATTAAAGCACATGACCAGATGTTTGCTAGAACTGAAAAAAAACCTACCAGACTTAGCACATTTGCACCTTTGTACTTGATGCGAAAGTGGGTAGCCTCTCTTTAAAAGCCCCTAAATATTTAACTACTGAAGATACTGAACTGAAATTTGGTATATAACCCTCAAAGACCATGTAGATTCTTCACACCAAACTTAATTAGATTTGGAGATGGTTGAGTAGGGACACTTTTTAATATTGGCCCCTAGACATGGAATGACCCATTTACTAAGCCCTTCAATGTCACATTTTCTTCATCCTCTGCTTGTGGTCTAAACAATGAATATTTTCTTTGTTTGGTCTAGGTTGTCACAGTTCAGTGGAATCAAGTCCAGCAGCTTTTGCAATTTGCTTAATTAATACATCTTCAACTTAATACATTTTTCATTTTGCATATCTTTTTTACCTATTGACCTAATTTGTTGAAATTTCAATGGTAATATTCCAATAGCTGACAAGCTTGTATTTAGGCTGGATCTTCAGAAATATTCATTTCATCAGCTTCGTGTGGTTCGGGTGAAATTAGCGTCTGCGGATTTCTCTTTCTGAAGAATTTTTTCTGCTCATGGACACAGTTATTGGCTTGGTTTTGTAGCAGACTTCTTATTGAATTTTAGCTACTAAACCATTTTCAAATTAAGTGAGGGCACAAGCTTTTGTTTGGTAGCTATGAGTAGTTGGAGAGACCTTCTGCTTTTTATGCGATCTGGGTCTTTTTAATTGTTCAGTGTTACATGATGCTAACAAATTATTTTTGTGCCGATAGCTTTACAACTACCACACATTTTACATTTATTTTGTCACAAAATAAATAAAAATGTGTGTCAAAATATCAAAACTTCAAATAACTAAGAAAGCAATTGTTTTAACACACTGGAAAAAAGGCTAGAGAATCAAAAATTGCAAGTAACATTCTAAATGACACAGTTTTCAATCTCGATTTAACAAAAAAAGAAAAAAATGGAAATCAGTTTGTTTGTAGTAGACGGGCTGTAAATGTGCAGTGTTAGTAATGTCACCAGCATAAAAATAAGTTGTCAGCATCATGTAAGACTGAGCAATAAAAAATCCCAGTGAAGATAGTACAAAAAGTGCTGAAACGTGTTTGGGTAAAGAAAAACAGTGTTTTGCTTTATGCAGAATCACTCATCAAATTTTCTCAGCAGACACATAAAGAAAAAACAGCGACAAGACCCAAAAAGATGACAAGGGTGAAAATGGACTGTAAAATAAGTAAAAGTCAGTTTTCTTGTTCTGCCTTCCAAATTCGGCCAACTGCGGGCAGTTAATGATATAATGCAATTAAAGATCCTTTTGTTTGTGCAGTGTTCGTGCAGTCTTGCTAACTGACCGTAAACTTTCAGTGGATGTTTTTGCATTGTGTCTGACATTTTTGGTGTGCTTGTAGAGCTCCTTGTTTTTCCTCTACTTCCAAGTTCTATCAGTAGTCTTCTAGGATCCCAGTATTTTCCCGAGAATCCTCCTTTTCGTCCTTTCAAGTAGTTGTAACTGTCCCCTTTCATATTTAAAATAAGACACTGAAGCAAAGAGTCTTTGTGGTTTTATTACTGGATTACAGCTCCTGACTTTGGCCTTGTGGGATATCACTCATAATTTGTGCCTGTTCTGTGTTAGTTTGTGAGCAAGATGTAATTTTCTGGCTCTTCGTTTGACTGCCACTTCATCCAGTCCATTGGGTTGATCCATTCTCGTAAGTATTTGGATTTATCTGTCCTTTTGATCTTTCCAAGCATTTCTCTCCTTGGTATCTGTGTTCCACATGTTCCATCTTTTAATATATTTTGAGACCAATTTTTCCAACTATTTTGTGCAAGAACATGTTGTGTGTCAGCCTTTGTTTAAGGGTTTCCCTCATTTTTCTGTTGAATCAGAATTCCTCTAACGCACTAAATAAAGTTTTTTGTTGATGTCGTGTGCTTTTTCAAGTCGCTAAAAATTACCATATTTACCCGAGTATTTGATGACCCACCCCTTTTTTTTAAGTGGCTCCTTGAGAAAAATTTATTTTTTAACATATCCAGATGAATCAAAATTACAAACTTTTATTGATGTAAGGGTTGAGTCTAAAAACTTATTCTAAAATTATGCCATTTATTGATTGTGTACATTATGATAATTAGGGGGAGAAATAAAATAAAAATAAATTATTTACATTAATTTTTGTCTTCACTCACTGCCTTTTTGTTTACTTAGCCTATCATCTGTGGTATCACTTTTTTTAATCATCATCATCATCATCCAAAAAGGAGAACTGTGAAACGTATATCTTTGTAGTCACAAATGTTTTGCTGCTTCTACCGAACATGTTGCGATTTTTGAGGTTGTGGGACCTGAGAACACAGCTGTCTTTTTGTGAACACACAGCAGATTTTGCTTTTGTACTGACGTGAGAATGTTACAATGTCTTGTGTTCCAAACATATTGTCTGCCTGCCACTCTCCCATTGGCTATGTAGAACCAGCAGCTGACAGACCCCAATTGTTTCTGTCATACCTCACAGTGAGCATCGACAACATTACTGCAAGAAACACATAAGAACGCTTTTGGCCCCATCTAGACTTCTAGCGTCTCTACAGAAATGTATGCTGTTGCTGAATATTTGTCTAATATTAATGTCATTTCAATTCAGAGTGCAAATGGGTTAAGGCAAACTGTAATTTAAACATGGTTGATGTTTATAAAAAGCCAAAGTAAGCAGCATACATTCTCATGGTTGGCTGCACGATGAAGTTTCTGCCTGCTCAGTGCTCCCCTCCCCACACTCATTGTAGTTCTCAGCCAAACGTAGTCACTGTTCCCCCTCCAACTTTACGTAGATAATGATATGCTTGGGCAACAGGAAAACATGGACTGCCATCTCTTCTAGGGTGCAGATCATATGTGACAGCAGCAGCTGATACATAAATAAAAGTTCGCAATCACTATTCAGTCCAGTTCTCGAACTTTCCCTCATCCCACAATGTAGTGATGTCTGTCTGTACAATCTCCACAGTGGGTCTTTTCAGTGTAATTTATCCTTGTCATAGCAATTACAGTTCATTTAATGTTTCATCTGAATGTCATCATCTCGTTCTAAAGATGATAAAGAGCTGGTAACAATTTTCTGTGATATTCTAATACATGTACACCGAGCAAATTTATCATTTGCAACCCACTTTGTAATTTTTTTTTCATAACCAAACAATATATTGACTTAAGTTCAGAATCAGGTAATGGCTTTGAAGGACAAAATTTTCACCTTTGAATGTGTTAACTTTACTTAAAAAGCAGCGTACATATATGTATAAGTTCCCTATATAATTATGAGAACTTTTATTGCAAACCTGTTGAAAGAAAACAGTAGTTTGTAAGTTGATAAAATGTAATGTTATTTCCTCCTATGTTTCACATATTGTCAATTTTTAAGCAGAATATTAGATTGTTGTTGTGGCTAGTTCATAGTTTCTCATGCGTCTGTTGACCAGCTCCGTGATTCAAATGTCACTTAATTGTTCGAACAAGGTCGATACTGTATGGAGCGGAGCGCTTTGGTGTATCAAGAAGTGTCGAACCTTTTCAAACACAAGTATTTTTTGATATGGCCTATCCTCAGTATTCTTCTAAATAAATTTGTACAAAACCTCAATAGTCAAAGCTTCATCTGTAAATGTAAGACAACTGTACATTAATGTATTAAACAATGTAAAAACATTGACATCAGCAGCAGTAGTTTAATCTGCGAAATATAAGACAGCTTTGCATTTCTGCTATAGAGCAGCATGGTTCTGCTGGGAAGCAAAGAGAACGACGTAAAGTGAAACTTATTTCTTCACAACTATATTTGTCTTAAGCTCGTCCTTTATGTAGCAGTGATGGTGAAATTTCATCTCTCGGAGTTATACCATCAGTTCATCTTCATTCTGCTAGACAAACTGCTTCAAGGGCATAGTTAATCTGGTGTTTGAAAATCATTAGAGGAAATTAGCTTTTGATCCACCTTGTGAAGATATCAAAGAAACATACGAGCCAATGTTTCTCGGAAGTGTTTCTTCTGAGTTCATCCTTTCTAAGACAAAGGCAAGGTATTTAGTCTGTGATGATTTAGCTCCTTACTTTAAAAAGCAGTTGGTGGATGATATTGGAGGAGCACATTTCTCTTCTTGCTTTGATGAAACTGTCAATGCAGTTTCAAACAAAGAGCTTTAAACTATAGCTAAATACTGGTCTGTTACTAAACAAATGGTTATGACAAGACATTGACATTCCTTTGTGATTGATAAAGCCACTGCTATTGATATTTTCTTGGAGTTAAATAAAGCCTGTGAAAGTGTCCAGATTCTTGTTGGAAGCTATTGATGATAGCTTGTGATGGATACAATGTTAGCAAAAACGTGTATCATTTGATAAGTGAGTATCTGATCCTCTTAGGAAGAGAACAGTTGATTGTGATGGCATATGTAACATGCAAATGCTTTGGGCATGTTCTTGTTTCTCTGTAATTTTTTTGTTGACCAAACATCTCGTGGGGAAGATTTTGGAAAAATACAAGAAAATATGAAACTTTAGGGTCATGGTTTTATGAAACATGCTTCCTCTAGATGGCTTACTATTGAACCAGCTGGAGAGAGACTTTTAGAACAATAGTCAGTTGTTGGAAAATACTTTCTTCAGTTCATAGCTCAACACAAAAGTAAGTTGAGTTCTTTGAAATATAAGAATATTGTTAAAAAAAAAAAAAAAAAAAAAAAAAAAAAAAAAAAAAAAAAAAACCCAAGGTAGAAATTATGTTTGTTTTGTGTCTGTGGCCTAAGGGTGCTAAGGAGCAATTAAATGTGCAGCTGCCTCAACAACTGTTTATTGTTCATATTAGAACAGACCTCAAATACATTGGCTGCAGCTGAATGTCCATATTACTAAAGTGCAAACAGAAATATCTCTCATAGATGTTGCCTAGCATGCACATACATGATGAAGTCAATAAATTTTAGTAGGCGGCAGAGCAAACGGGCCAAGGATGATGGGACGTCGAGTGTCAGTGGGTGCCTGGGACATTGGGTGTTGGCAGTTGTCAAAAGCAATGGCTCGACGACAGCGGCTGCTTGTGGGATTACACACCTGGAAGCAGTGGACAACGGTCTTCCGTAGCCTCAGTGGCAGGTGCTCACAGTGAGGGCAATGACTCGATTTTTGGGCTGGTGGTGCAGCTGGCACAAAGCCCGGAGTGGTACTTGCCACAGCATGGTCCAGTGGCAGCTTAAATATACTAGAGCAGAGAGATAGCAGCATGGCACTGAGTGTCATGTGACTCGGCATAAGGAAATGGTGCACTGACTACTGCACTCTATTGCAATAGGCATATGGTCTATCAGCGAGGTTGGCACTTGTTGGATGCCTTGGGGGCTGTGTAACGCGAAGATGTAAACAGCCGGAGCTGTGTGAAGCTAGGCTTGTAAGCAGTTTGGTGAGTTATGTTGCTGTGAGCATTTTACTTGCGCCCTCCTGGGGAGGTGGCTGCCCACAGTATGTGGCTGGTATGTCACGCAGTATAGCCCCAGTATGCTAGTGCAAGTGCTCATTCATGTTCAAGATTCACTGGTTACTTTCAGAAGTAAAGGAAAGTGAGAAGAGCTAAACCATGGTTCGATCAAGAGTGTTATCAGCAAAGAAAAGAAGTACTCCAAGCTTTACACCGACAAAAAACGGACACAGATAATCACTCACTACTACAAACATACGCTGAGAAAAGAAGATACTACAAAACACTAACAAGGGAGAAGAGAATGGCACACAGGGAAGAAGACTAGCCGAAGAAGCCAGGAGAGATCCATTCATTGCAATCCGCCCCTGAAAGCAGGCACAGTCATACTATATAAGCATTGAAGAATGGACGAGACATTTCAAAGACATTCTCAACAAAGATGGTAGAGAAGGAGCACAGGTAGCAAGTCAAGAGCTCACACCGCAAGAGATGCCAGCCTGGTCCCCACTCACTCCAAATGAGGTCCGAAACATTATTGAATCAACAAAAAGGAAGAAAGCAGTGGGACCGGACATGCTTTACAATGAATACCTTAAAGACACAGCCCATCTGCTAGCACCAACATGGACAAAACTTTATAACAAATGCATTGAAACAGCAAAAATCCCAGACCAGTGGAGAAAATCAATAGTAAGGGTAATGTACAAAGGGAAGGGCGACCCAAAGGACACAAACAAATACAGAGGAATAGCCTTGGAAAACATCCCTTTTAAGGTATTCACAAAACTAATCACAGGAAGAATAAGACACACTTTGGAAGACCACCTCCCAGAATCTCAATTCGGGTTCAGGGAAGAAAGATCCATTATCACAGCAGTGGAGCTGCTTTTAAAAAACATATGGGAAACCATCGATAAGAAGCAAAAATATTATGCTGTATTCATAGACTTCACAAAGGCCTTCGACCTCCTCGATCGATCATTAGTAAAAAGGATGCTCGACGAAACCCTGGGAAGAGACAGCGTCTGGACGAGGATCATAAACTCCATAAATGAATGGAACGAGATAAGGATCTTGGACAACCTCGACCTGTCTGAACCAATAAGGCAAACAAACGGAGTACTCCAAGGAGACCCACTAAGCCCGCTTCTGTTCATTCTGGCAGCAAAGGACATTATGGAAATCGCTCAAGACGAAGATGTCGAAGCATATGCCTACGCGGACGACATTGTGATAGGCTCAAAAAACGTAAAGAAACTACAGGAGACTATAGAAGATGTGGAAAAATGGTGCACAAAACACAAGCACGTAATCAACACCGACAAGCCGGAAATGATGGTATTCAGACAAGGCGGGCAAATCCCAAAAACTACAAGAATTGCACTACAAGGAAAGCAAATATCTATCACAAAAGATTACAAATATCTAGGGATAATACTCCAGCCGTCCGCAAAGTGCTTCACTAAACACACAACAGAGAAAGCGACACAAGCCATCAGAGTGATAAACGAAATAAGTTCCATCAGAACACTAAATCTAGACACAGCTATGGCACTCTTCAAATAAAAAATAATACCGATACTGGTTCATGGGATAGAAATCATATGAATACACCTAAATGAAAAGAACTTAGAAACATTGGAAAGAGTAAAAGCAACCTATATCAAAAGAGCATTAGGGGTAGCAAAAACTACAAGATCAAGATTAGTCTACCTTCTTGCCCGAGAATCTTTCCTCATAGAGGATCTAAGGACAAGGTTCTTACTTCCCATCACATCAGCATCGGAGAACTAACTAAGATCACTACTCAAGAAAAGAGAGGAAGTACTAACGGAATTCTATGGATCCAGGGCCATGATCGACCACACTTAGACAGTAACAAATTTTAAGATGAGACACATACTTACAAGACTCGCAGTACACGGATTCCACCATGAAATTTGTGCAAATACAACATACCACGAACCTTCAAACCTTTGCAAGTGTTCACTATGTGGACAGTCTTGTGAGAGATACCATATAGAAATATGCAACAAGAGGACCAGATCAATTAGAGACTATACAATAAATGGTTTAACTGATAATCTGTTATAATACCTGCACTGAATGTAATCTACTACTAAGAATTATGCAGACCCTCAATACATCCTTGTAATTCACTCTCAAATGATTGTAATCTAATGTATAACTATAATGGCTATTTTGCTGCAATAAGTTGTTTATTTACTTTCAGAAGAGAGATCCCCACAAACCAGCTTTACTACTATTATCCACTGAATTACAGCACTTTGTATGTGGTTGAAATATTTGAAATGTTACCAGGACATTTGTACACCCCTCACTTAAGAGGTCCTTGCTCACAAAATATTGAAATTTGAGTGCCAGAAATTTACAGGTCTTTCTTCGTTCATTAAGCAAATCTGCACACTACATATGAACAAAATCTAAGATGGCTGAATGAATGAGGACCGTGTCTAAAATTAGGCCACTTGACATGGAATCACTCACTTGATTTAACTGATCATCTTTCACCACCATATCATTGTTTCTACGAGGGCAGTTCAATAAGTAATGCAACACATTTTTTTTCTGAAACAGGGGTTGTTTTATTCAGCATTGAAATACACCAGGTTATTCACCAATATTTTAGCTACACAACACTATTTTTCAACGTAATCTCCATTCAATGCTACGGCCTTACGCCACCTTGAAATGAGGGCCTGTATGCCTGCACGGTACCATTCCACTGGTCGATGTCGGAGCCAACGTCGTACTGCATCAATAACTTCTTCATCATCCGCGTAGTGCCTCCCACGGATTGCGTCCTTCATTGGGCCAAACATATGGAAATCCGACGTTGCGAGATCGGGGCTGTAGGGTGCATGAGGAAGAACAGTCCACTGAAGTTTTGTGAGCTCCTCTCGGGTGCGAAGACTTGTGTGAGGTCTTGCGTTGTCATGAAGAAGGAGAAGTTCCTTCAGATTTTTGTGCCTACGAACACGCTGAAGTCGTTTCTTCAATTTCTGAAGAGTAGCACAATACACTTCAGAGTTGATCGTTTGACCATGGGGAAGGACATCTAACAGAATAACCCCTTCAGCGTCCCAGAAGACTGTAACCATGACTTTACCGGCTGAGGGTATGGCTTTAAACTTTTTCTTGGTAGGGGAGTGGGTGTGGCGCCACTCCATTGATTGCCGTTTTCTTTCAGGTTCGAAGTGATGAACCCATGTTTCATCGCCTGTAACAATCTTTGACAAGAAATTGTCACCCTCAGCCACATGACGAGCAAGCAATTCCGCACAGATGGTTCTCCTTTGCTCTTTATGGTGTTCGGTTAGACAACGAGGGACCCAGCGGGAACAAACCTTTGAATATCCCAACTGGTGAACAATTGTGACAGCACTACCAACAGAGATGTCAAGTTGAGCACTGAGTTGTTTGATGGTGATCCGTCGATCATCTCGAACGAGTGTGTTCGCATGCTCCGCCATTGCAGGAGTCACAGCTGTGCACAGATCAGATAGTCTTGCTTGACCTTGCGGCGATGATGACACACGCTTTGCCCAATGACTCACCATGCTTTTGTCCACTGCCAGATCACCATAGAAGTTCTGCAAGCGCCTATGAATATCTTGAGATGCCCTGGTTTTCCGCCAAAAGAAACTCGATCACTGCCCGTTGTTTGCAATGCACATCCGTTACAGACGCCATTTTAACAGCCCCGTACAGCGCTGCCACTTGTCGGAAGTCAATGAAACTATACGAGACGAAGCGGGAATGTTTGAAAATATTCCACAAGAAATTTCCGGTTTTTTCAACCAAAATTGGCCGAGAAAAAAAATGTGTTGCATTACTTATTGAACTGCCCTCGTATATCTGTGACAAGTTTTAAGTCACTGCTATGGAAGCAGTAACACACCTCGAAATACTGAACTTGTTGTTTCATTCCAACATTGAACTTAACAGGCTCCATTGTTTGAAAAACATATTCTAGAGGAAACAGGAGACAGGAATTTTAATGGACACTGAATTAACAAACAGTGTGTAAAGGTATGCCTACTGGTAAAACAAATAAAGTCATGCACTTTTAACTGAAATGACAACAGAATACAAACAGATGTTTGTGGCAGACTAAAATAAAATCTTTCCATTGACATAAATGATTGTAAAATGAATGACATTAATTTTAAGATATAATGCATGAAATATAGGCAAAATTTGGCACCAACTTTTGCTATATTTAAAGGCCGATAACTTAAAGACTATATTTGTAGGAAAGTTCCTAATTAAGTAATTTCCCGAGTGGTAAGCAGATGATGCATTGGCAAATGCTTGTGGTTCAGGTGCCTTTTACTTACTAGTTATCCCTTGTTAAAATGTGGGCAAAATTTCGCCCAAGGTTGAAGAGAGATTGTACTGTGGCCATTGCTTTCTGGTCATGTAAAGTTTTGTGCCCAAAAATTTGTTTCATGATGAAGAGCTATGTTAACATACTTTATTAGGTCAGAAAAAATGACTTGCCAAATCTGAGTATATTTTCACATTGCCAGTTATGAAGAATATGGCTCTTGTGTATATAGATAGAGCTAAAACTTGGCTGGTGTGCATTCAGGTCACCTGAGTACATTTTCTACAAAAAAATGAAATGATCGTATGTCATTGTTGGCTGGGAGGCTCAGTTTGGGGTAGTTCGCCCACAAAGTGCAAGTCTTATTTCAGTCGACGCCACATTGGGCGATTTGCGTGCTGGTGATGAGGATGGAATGATGATGAGGACAACACAACGCACAGTCCATGAGCGGAGAAAATCTCCAACCTGGCCGTGAATCAAACCTGGGCCCGCTGCCTGGGAGGCAAGCATGTTACCACTCGGCTAAGCAGGCGGACACACACTCTGCATATTTCAATAAAATTTAAGATGGGCAGGGTGGCACCTCTAGGTTAGATGATGTGGAATAACTCAGAGAGATATGAAAAATGAGTTTCCACATTAACTTTGTCATGAAGTGACTCCCTCTCCCTCAGTGGGCTCACCACTCTTCAGTGAGTTTGTGCTTAGCTACTATAGGGCCCCAGCCTTTGCAGCACCTTTTCCCTTTCCATGCTGCATGTCTATCTACCTGCTATCCTTTTTTGCCTCCCTTGGGGAACATGTCGGGGGATTTTTGGGAACATGTTCTGAACCTGACATCAGAGAAGGGCTTCCACTGTTTTTTCTTTCTTTCTTCATTCTCCATCTCTTATCCTTCGCCAGCTTCGGTGTTTAAGGTTCCATTTTGTTTCTTCTTCCTCCCTCTGTGTTCTTGAAGGCCAGCTCACATGTCTGACACATAACAGGTTACTGGGTAGTGTGTAATTTCCAGCCCTGGGTCTACAGGTGGGGTTTGCACATACCCTCTGGTACAGGCCAGGCCCAGGGAGGGGTGATTGGCGGAGCTGTGACCTTCCTAAATTGCCGATTGGTCCCTCTGTCAGAAGTTCAGGAGATGTGACCTGTGGTGTGAACAATCACCTAAGGCAGGCGAGTCCCCTCTGAAAGCCAATCACCATCTCAGACTACGTCTACTAAATATAAACAGAATGAGGCTAAAAATTCCAAGAATCTCCCAGCTGCACCTCAGTTCCATGTGGTATCACATAGTGAAGATGGTCAGTCCTTTGCTACAGTTAATCCATTTATTATTCAGGAAGGTGTCAGTGCAGTTGCAGGTCCTGTAAAATCCTGCTCCAGTACCTGCAATGTTGATTTGCTTTTGGAGACCAATTATAATTTTCAAGCCCAACAACTGCTTGCAGCTTTTTTCCTCCATGGCTATCCAGTTCATGTCGAGGCCCATCGAATACTGAATTCTTCGCATAGTGTTGTTAACACTAGGCTCCTTGATGGTTTGACTGTGGGAGAAATCCAGCTTATTTCTCTGATCAGGGCGTCACTTTAGTCCATTGGATAATGAAAAAGGTTGATTAACTTTACTACCTTCACACACTCTTTTCCTCAAGTTTAATAGAGTAGTGCTTCCACTAAAGAGCAAAGCACACAGTTGACTGTGCGTTCCTCGCCTGATGCCCTGTCAACAACCACACTTGAATGTCCTGTCGAAACACGCCAAACGTGTTACTTGTGGTAGGGGTGATCACAAGGGTGATTGCCCACCTCATCCCTGCACCGAGCGAGGTGGCGCAGTGGTTAGACACTGGACTCGCATTCGGGAGGACGACGGTTCAATCCCGCGTCCGGCCTTCCTGATTTAGGTTTTCCGTGATTTCCCCAAATTGCTCCAGGCAAATGCCGGGATGGTTCCTTTCAAAGGGCACGGCCGACTTCCTTCCCCGTCCTTCCCTAATCCGATGAGACCGATGACCTCGCTGTCTGGTCTCCTTCCCCGAAACAACCAACCAACCAACCTCATCCCTGCTGCATCAATTGATGTGGCAACCATGCAGCCTCTTTCTGAGAAAGTCCTGCATATCTTGATGAGCAAGCTGTCCAGGAGATCCGAATGAAGGAAAAAGAAGTGCCTTACCATGTCACTTGCAAGTTGTTGGGTAATCGAAAGCCCTGT
This sequence comes from Schistocerca americana, assembly GCF_021461395.2. Taxonomy (NCBI): domain Eukaryota; kingdom Metazoa; phylum Arthropoda; class Insecta; order Orthoptera; family Acrididae; genus Schistocerca; species Schistocerca americana. The sequence continues at coordinate 349,701,322 of NC_060121.1, read as the reverse complement.
GTTGTACCATCTGGTAGTTAGAGTACCGTTCTTGCTATGTCTCGCTCCACAAAGGACTTGGCCATGCAGACTTGAGACCTCAAATTTAGCACTGCAGTTGTCAAATCACCCAGTGTCATGATAGCATCCTCATCCCCTTCTCCTCCAGTTGCGCAACAAGCCATCAAATCTTCACCTTCAGTGGTGACATCACCTGCTACATGATCGTCAGGTTGGAAGGGACAGAAGGAATACTCTTGTGAAGACTTTTTATGTCCCTCTGCCAACAGACATCACAATCTTTATTTGCCACCTGCAAAGGCTCAAAGAAATCAAAGACAAACAGTCTTCTCCTTCACCAACTTGGAGATCCTCTTCCACGGTGTCACTCTGTGATACTCTTGATTGGCTGATCTCCATTTCACTGGTGCGCACTGCCAACCATTTTTCTGCGCTGAAATCCACAGCCCGACCCAGAGAGACTGCCGACATGTCTGTAGATTTCGTGGAACTGAGTCCTCCAGCCTCTGTGGCCTGTAGCTATAAGTCTTCGAAGGAAGTCTTCGAGCTGACAACCTTTCATTTTTTCCCGCCTCCCCTTTCCCCATCGTGACTCTCCTCCAATGGAAAGTTCGCAGAATTTGATCCAACAAGGAAGAATTATGGATGCTGTTGGAATCACAGCATCCCCTTGTGTTCTGCCTCAAGAAAACAAAATCGTGTCTTCGCGACCACTTTGATTTCTCGCATTTCTTTCTGGTCTGCTTTGACTTTCCCTCAAGGATGGCATTTCATCTCATGGAGCAGTCAAGCTGCTCATCAGGGATATTGTTCATAGTTGAATCATCTCACTGAACACCTGGTTGCAAGCTTTTGTAGTCCACATTTTTGTTGCTTGCTTCACCTTTTCTCTGTGCATTGTGATTCGGTGTCACCAGGGCAGTCTTCCTCCAGCTTATTGGTCAACTCCCTCACCCCATTTTGCTGCCTGATGACTTCAATGCACACCATCCCCTTTGGGGCTCTTCCAGAGCATGTCGATGTGCTCTCTTGGCTGACCTTCTCAATCAACTGAACCTCATCTGCCTTAACACTGGCGACTCCATGCACACCTATCCCCATTTAGACCTCTCATTCTGCACTGCCCAGCTTGCACATCATCTTCAGTGGTACGTTATCTCTGACCATTTCCTGTGTGCTATCCAATTGCTGCCTCCTATCCCACCTACGTGTAAACCCATTTGGCAGCTTTGTAAGGGCAACTGGAAGCTTTACTCAACCCTGGCGTCCTTTGACAAATAATATTTTCCCAGTTGTGATGACAAGGTAGAGTACCTTACAAACATTATCCTTACTGCCACAGAACGTTCCATACCTCGCACTTCACTTTACTGTGCCATGTCCCAGTCCCTTGGTGGACTGAGGCGTGTCGCGACACAATTGATGCGCGAAGGCGTGCTCTCCATGTTTTTAACCAAAGTCCTACAATGGTGAATTGTATTCGTTATAAACAGTTGCGTTCACAGTGTCATTCCATTCTTCGGGATAGCAAAAAAGCTAGCTGGATTTCATTTACTAGTTCTTTTAAGAGTTCCACTCCATCTGCTGCCATGTGGGCCAATTTCCGACGGCTGTCTAGGACCAACGTCCATTCCCCAGTTTCCAGCATGACCATAGCAGATGATGTCATTGTGGACTTCATTGCCATCTCCAACACATTAGGCTGATATTCTACGGGGTTTTGAACTCCATCCACTCTCACTCATAACGAGTGGAGGAGGCTCTGGTGGTACCCTTCTCCTCTCAGAATCTTGAATGCTGCAATGCTGGTTTTACTATGAGGGAGCTAGATCATCTCTATCTCCCGCTCCAGGGCTGGACGATATTCACATTCAGATGTTGCAGCACCTTTCTATTGCAGGCAGGCTCTTTCTGCTTCATATGTACAATCACATCTGGGCAGATGACACTTTCCCAGATGCTGATGTAAAGCCACTGTCATACCCATGCCTAAGCTCGGTAATGACAAACACCTTCCCTAGATACGCCACATTTCTCTCACCAGCTGTGTTTGCAAGGTGACAGAACGTATGATTAATGCCTGGCTGGTATGGTGGCTAGGGTCTCAGAATTTACTAACCACAGCACGATGTGGATTTCAAGTGCACCATTTTGCAGGCCATCTTGGCACTTTTTCAACCCATGTTATGTGAATGTATGTCTGCGGAAGTACCAGACTGGGCATGTTTTTTGATTTGGAGAAAGCCTATGACATCCGCTGGAAGGCTGGTATCCTCTGTACTCTCTACATGTGGGGCTTCGGAGGCCTCTTGCCCTGTTTCCTTCAGGAATTTTTAAAAGACAGAGTTTTCAGGGTAGGTGTAGGTTCTGCTGTGTTGGACATCTTTATTCAGGAAAATGAGGTGCCTCAGGGGTCCGTCGTGCTATAGCCTCTTTGCTATAGCCATTAACCCTGTTATGGCCTGCCTCCTGCCGGGCATCTCCGGCTCCATTTTTGTTGACGATTTTGTGATGTATTGCAGTTTTCCACAGACTTTTTATCTTGACCGGTACCTTCAGTGATGTCTTGATCATCTTTACTCATGGAGTATCGACAGTGGCTTTTGCTTTCCCATTGACAAAACAGTTTGACTTCTGGCGGTGCAAAGAACTTCTTCCACTGTCTTTACATCTAGGGCCTGTTGCTCCTCCGTTTGCTAAAACTACGAAATTCTTGGGCGCTTTGATAGAAAACTTTTTTGGTCCGTCCTCCCACGAGCCTTACCTGGCTGGCCACTGCACTCAGTCCCTCACTGTCCTACGTGTCCTATGCGGTAGTTCCTGGGGAATGGATCAGACCACCCTCAACCATATGTACCAATCCCTTGTCCATATTGAAACTAGACTATGGATGCTTCCTTTATGCATCAGCACATCTGTTGATCTTACACTGTGTAAATACAATCCACCACCATGGTTCCATTTTGCCACTAGTGCCTTTTGCATAAGCCTGCTTGAGAGTCTCAATGCAGAAGCTGTCAAACTACCACTGTCATACCAACGTGATGTTCTCTTCAGCAGATATGCGTGCTATTTGTCTACCATGCCCGCCCACTCATTGTATGCCGCCTCCTTCAGTGACTTTTGATCACCAGTATGGAGCGCATCCCTCTTCTCTGCTATCTCCTGGAGTTTGCTTTCGCCTGCTTTTGCCTATTGCTCCAGCAACTTAACTTCAAGCTACCTGCCATTTTCCTGATGGGTGTGAGCCTGTCACCACCTTGGTTTCGTGCAGTAGCCCATGTTCACCTTGGACTTCATTCACTTTCTAGAGAAACTACCCCACATTTGATCTATTTCTGTAAGTTTCTCCATCTTTGCATGAAATTTAGCAATAGTACCTTTGTGTACACTGATGGCTCTTGGACTCACCATGGTGTTGGGTGTCTTCATCGTTGGCACCAATTAGTTTTGGTATGGGTTTCTGGAACACTGCTTAGTATTTATAGCGGAGCCTGTTTCAGGCTACGCAGTATGTCCAACGACACAGGATTTGCAGTTGTGTCATCTGCTTTGATTCTCTCTGTGTCCTTCGGAGCCTCTGTGTGCTGTACAAATTCCATCCCTTAGTGCAATGGGTCGAATAAACCTTCCACTTGATCACTCTTGAGGGAGCCTCTCTGATGTTTATGTGGGTTCCAGGACACGTCATTCTGACTGGAAACAGGCTGCTGACAAGACCAGTTCTCCTACCTCGGCCCATTTGTTCTTCCATTCCTACTGATGTTCTCCGTGTTGCCGTCCTTCAGCAGGTGGTATCATTTTGTCGTCACCATTAGTCTTCCCTTCATGGGAACAAGCTCCGGGGAATAAAGCCTCTCCCTGTACCTTCGTCGACCTCCTCTCGGCCCTGTCGTTGCAAGGAGATCATTTCAGCTAGGTTGCATACCACTGTTGTTTTAGCCATCACCATTTGTAAGTGGTGGTTCCCCACCACTTTATGTTCATTGTCGTCAACCTTTGATGGTTCGCAGTTTCCTGCTGAATGCCCTTTCTTTACCCATTTACGTTCTAATATATGTTTGCCGTCTGGGTTATCAGCCGTTTCAGTGTATGACGCACATCCTGTCTACTGTGTTCACTTTTTATCCATTGTAGTAATATGGTGAAGGACATTTACCCTTTAGTTCGGGACCTCCATTGTGTCTACGGCGTATTTTGTTGGCCTTTCTCCAAGAGGAACTCCTAGTTCTCAGCTCTCTTTTTTGCATCCTTAAAAAAAAGTCAAAGTGACTCGCTGAAGTATGTATTCCATGTATACCGTACTCACTTAGCAGCAGTGTTCTGTGATAAATTATGTCCTGTTAATAGAGAAGTTGTACTAATAGAGTTCATGAGTAGTCTACTATAGGAGATGTGGGTGTTGATGGACATTCTTCAATCAAAAAGAGTTGTCAGGAGGACCTTATGGTTCAGCTTTTTCTCCTCGCAAGAGCTAGAATACATTGTATTAGCAGCAAGTGATTTCCCTATATTATCAGGTGAGACAAGTATTCCAACAGACAGTAGTACCCCCAGTTGAAATGAATAAATAATGTATCTTGTTTTAATAGGGTTTGTGATTTTTTTTTTATCCATTAAAGGATGCAAGTATGCTCCCCTGCTGAAATGCATGAGTGCCGTTGTCCTCAAGTATTTATATTTTTCTGAATGCTTAGGAATCAACTGTAAATGAACTATTAAATATTGTCGAATCTGCTCTTTTTGAATTTTGATAAATTTGGAAGTGTCTTGCAATGTGTTTACAGGACATGCCTGTGGTTTTTCTGAAACAAATATCAGTTTCTTGGTGTGGATATGACCTATTTCATTTGGAAATGTAGGAATAGTTGGTGGGTCACACCGATTGAGGCGGCCCGGTGGTTAGTACACTGGACTCGCATACGTGAGAACCAAAGTTCAAGTGCCCATCCAGTCACCCAGGTTTAGGTTTTCTGTGATTTCCCTAAACTGTTGTGGGTAGATTTTGGGATTGTTCCTTCTCCATCCTGGGAACAGTCTGAGCTAGTGCCCCACCTGTAATGAGCTTGATGTCAGTGGGATGTTAAATGCTAGTCTTTCTTCCTTTCTTCTTGGTGGGTCACATATCCCTGATTTTGATAAATTATTTATCTCTCCCTATGGCTTTTTTGTTGGATAGTAGCTATGCATCTTTTCGTCTTTGACATTTTGAGAAATCCTGGGACGCTGGAGAAAAGGTAATTTGCTCATTATTGCTACAAGGAATAATTTGGAATAATTATCACTTTGCTCGTATAGTGTTGTGAGCAAGACAAATAGGTTTCTCATTCAGTGTCTCGCAAGGAGCATCATTTAACATAATAAGTGAAATACAGAATTTACAATTTTTTTTGTAATTGACTCTGGAATTATGTCGATGAATTTGCAAGTGCACATCCCACAATGTAATAATCACCACTCAAGAAGTGTACAAAATTAAAATGATATCAAGACTTTTGTTATAATAAAGGAAGTTTTACAAGAAGTGCCATTTGATTTTATTTTGTAATTACATGATCGCAGATCCATAAAAATCTGGGAGTGTGTCTACGGAGCAATTTAAAGTGGAACAACCATGTAAAACTAATTGCAGCTAAAGCAGATCCTGGACTGAGATTCATTGGAAGAGTCCTTAGGAAGGAGGTAGGACTGTCCACGTGTGTCTGCTATGCTTAGGCGGGACCATTAGAAGTGAGGAGAGCGTGCTGTTAGATATTTCTCGCCGTTTCGCCAGTAACGTTCACGATGTCTGAGCAACAGGTGCACCCCTCCATTGTGCAAGGCATAACTATCAAATTTCTTGATTGTGAAGGAAATTTGCCAAAGATTGACTGTGCAGTTCGATGATAAAACAATATCAAAGACGCATGTGTTTGCCTGGCGTAAAAAGTTCAAGGAAGGACAAGAACGTGTGGAAAATCAGCAACACGATCACCATCCTAGGACCAGCATTACAGACAAGAACATTCATGCGGTTAAAGACATTATTGACAACGATCGATGGGTGATAGTATCAGAAATTGCACAAAAAGCTGGAATCAGTTATGGGAGCTGTCAAGCAATCATCACAAATGACCTACACTTCCTTGAAGTGTGTTCCAGATGGGTCCCTAAACTTTCGACCGAAAATCTGAAGTTGAGACACGTTTAAGTCTGTCAGAGGCTTACATCAAGGTTTGCAGAAGAAGGGGATGCATTTTTTAGGCAGATCATCACCTGCGATGAAACGTGGGTTCACCACTACACTCCAGAATCCAAACAAGCCAGTAAGGAGTGACGGAGGAAAGGGGAGGCAGCATCAGAAAAAGCCAAGATTCGACTGTCAGCCGGCAAGGTTCTTTCAACCGTTTTTTTCGATCAGCAAGGCATTTTTCTGATTGATTTTTTGCATGAGCGACACACAATCAATGCTGTTTACTACTCTGAACTGTTGAACAAGGCGAGAGTTGCATATCGCCACAAAAGATGAGACCAGTTGATTCGACAGATCGTCGTCCTCCACGACAATGCGTGACCCCATACTGCAGCCTTAACTGTCTCCAAGCTACAGGAAATGCACTGGACTATACTTGATCATTGTCCTTACAGCCCGGACTTATCGCCCTGCAATTTCCATTTATTTGGACTGCTTAAAGAAGCTCTAGGAGGGCAATGATTTGAAGATGACGAGAATGTGGAAGACTTCGTGCACAACTGGCTGGTGACACGACCCAGTTCTTTTTATGATGAGGGTATAAAAAAAAGATGCCCATACGCTGGGACAAATGCATTTCCAAAGCAGGAGACTATGTGGAAAAATAAATTATAATTGCCATGAGTTTTTCGATAAGTGAATTTAAATAAAAAATAAAATCCCATTTATATTTGATCCACCCTCGTACTTGAATATTGTGTCAGTCTGGGATTCATACTAGGTAGGATTCATAGAGGAAATAGAGGCGATCAAACGTAGAACAGCACATTTTGTCGCAAGTTCATTTAGCAAGTGTGAAAATGTTTCGGAGATGGTCAACCATCTCCGGTGGCAGACACTAGAAGAGAGACTCTGTGCATAACAGTACTTTACTTGTGCAAATTCCATCCACGACCAGATGATCCAACACTTGGACGTTACCCAGAGGCAAAATCTACTTTGGGTCTTAACTGCATTTGCCTCATAAGTGCGTTCCCCTCACAATGGTGAGACATTTAGTTATCCCCATCCTTAAGTCTTGGAAGAACCCGATGTCTCTTGAGAGCTACCGCCTGATCAGGCTGACCAATGTACTTCCTAAACTGCTCGACAGGATGGTTAGCTTCCGATTATGTTGGGTGCTCGAATCTCATGGCCTATTATTCTCGTGTCAGTGTGGCTTTCAGGAAGGATGATCTCCAACTGACCATTTACTCAGATTGTAAACAGCAATCTGATTGCCTTTTACTCACCGCCGGCACCTTGTCGTGGTCTTCTTTGACCTAGATAAGACATATGACACAATTTGCCGCCATTACGTTTTAGTTACACTCCATGCCTGTGGTTTTTTTGCGACTCCCTTCTGATTTTTATCCGTGAGTTTTTATCCCACCGGCTCTTCCGGGTTCGATTTGGCACTTCATTTAGCACCCCTCAGGTTCAGGAGAACAGCATCTCACGGGGTTCTTTGTTAAGCTGTACAGTCTGTTGGGCCTCTGGTTACCCCAGCATTGTATACCAACGATTTTTGCATCAGGTGCAGCTCTTGGGTGATAGCATCTGCTGAGTGCTGGCTCCAAGACGCCATACGACAGGCCTCTGAATGGGCCCTCTTCCATTGCATGGGCCCACTCCCACGGGTTCCAGTTTTCTCCCTCCAAAACGTGGATTATGTATTTTTGCCATGGACCCGATCCATGGATTTGTTTAGGTGACCAGCACCTAGATATTGTAGCACAATCCAGTTTCTTGGGCCTTAGTTTTGATAAAAAGCTTATGTGACTGCCCCATGTTCGCACCAGAAGACTATGTACCTGCAAAAACTTAAAGCTCTGTGCCTCCTGGCCCACACATTGAGGGGTGTAGACTGTGCGGCTTGTCTCCATCTTTACCATGCTCTGGTTTTGTCCAGCTAGATTATGGTAGTCAGGTTTATGTCTCAGTGGGTCCTTCCACTCCATATGCAACTCGACCCCAGAAGCTGTGGAACAGAAAAAATGAGCTCATGGAATTTTTCCCTATCGGAATTGACTTGAGCAACAGTACATCCACAAGACTGCCTAGCATTTATTATTCAATGCTTCAACACGTACTAGAGAATGGACAAATTCATATGTTGAACATCTTAAATAAAATACGAATCAACCAATTCAGTATACCAGGAATGAAGACTGCTCAGGTCATATCAGGATATAAAACGGCAAAGGCTCCTGAGTGTTCTTCATTACACAGGCCCATCACTCTTCTAGGTTTTGTTTATAAGACATTGGAATTGATGATTAAATACAAATTAGGATGGTGGATTGAGAACTGATGAGCACTGCCCCTGGACAAACAGGTTGTAGAAAGGGTAATGGCGCAACTAAAATGCTGTTATCATTTGTCACTGATAAACAGCTCGCATTCAGCGACAATGAGTATTTGCTAGCACTGTATACAAATATCACAAATGCCTATGATACTGTTCTTATGACCCTATTGATACATAAGTTGAAGAATTGTGACATGTGCAGTCATTCATTATCAAGCTACACTGATTATTGTCTGATAAGACGTCTGATACTTACAAGAAACAATGAGAACAAGTAAAGGGTTATCACAAGGCTCGGTATTGTCACCATTGTTATTAAATCTATTTATGTCATGTCTGCATTCAGTTTTTCAGCCAAGAGTACAAGTACTGCAGTGTGCAGATGATTTATGTATGTATACTCGTAGCAATAGTTTTATTGAGGGATAAGCAGATGGATAACGCTGTGATAGTGTTCAGTGAATGGCTGAATGACAGTTGCCTCAACATATCACCTCATAAACCAGCTGTGCATGTGTACGACACGTAGGCTTAACGAAACAAGAAGTTTTAAGATTAGGACCCTTTATATTCACAGTCAAAAGAGGGATCAAGTACATAGGTTTTCCATTGATCATAAGGTAACATGATCAGGTCACAATAATCATACAATTAAAAAAATGTGAAGGTGCCTTAAATACTGTTCGTGCTGTGACTGGCATTTGTTGGTTAGCAGACCCGAGAATCTGCATTAACGCACATTACACACTGATAAGAACTTACATAGAATAAAGGTGCATCTGCAAATGTTCAGCAAACCAAAAGAGACTAGAGAAACTCATAAGTGCCAGTATAAAGCTGTCAGAGTCTGTATCGGAGCATTCAGATTGACTCCAACTAATGCTTTGCTGGTGGACGTAAATGAAATGACATTAAAACTAAGTGGGAAATACACCAGCCAAACACCTCTTGAAATGTTTTCACTTCTTAATTGACAATTTGTTAACAAGGATTATATACCACATTACAAAGTGTTATGCAGGAAGGTATTTGATTAAGAAGAAACTAACACCTTCAGCAGAATTTTACTTCGATGCTTCATCTTTCCAGGAATACGTTGTTACTTCCCAAAATAGAATCTGCTTCACCATGCCCTATGCTAATACCTCAGTGAAGTTGAATTTCAAGACCCGCATTCCATTCAGCCAAGGTTCATCAATTAAGAAAATTTTAACTGACAGCTTAGCAGCATGGCCATTGTTAAGACAGATATACATATATGGGTCTAAACAAAAAGACAGGGCTGTAAGTGCATTCATAAGTGGCAAGACTATTCAAGGAGGCAAATTCAAGCTCCATGAATTTGTGTCCATACTCACTGTAGAACTCATAGCGGGTTTTGAGGGTTATTGGTACATAAAAGAAGTGCAAGAAGATAATTTTATCAGACTCACTTTAAGCATCAGTTCTGTTAAAACGCTACACGATGTCAGCACTACCAAAAATTGTCTAGTATATCAGATTATAGAAGCAGTGCAGCAGCTTTTATGTGTAAGTAAGATGGCAAAAATGTGATGGGTGAAAGAGCATAGCGGAATAAAGGGAAATGGAAAAGTAGATACTCTGGTCAAGGAAGGCGTGTACACTTTCTGAATGAAATACGACAAAGTGCCATCTGATGATAATTCTTCATACCATAAGGACTATAATCAGGGCCCGATGCAATGAAAATCTCCAACAGTAATGTGAAATGAAAGGGAGACACTATGCCACAGTGGTGCCTAAGCTCCCATCACATCCTTGGTACAAAAACTGCAAATAGAAAAGAAACTTTATGTTGACAATGGCACAACTTTGCTGCAATCACAGGAGATTCCAGCAACATGTCTACCACGTCAACATAGTCATATCTTCTTCATGTGAATGCAGCAGTTGGGAGACATTAGTCATATTTTCTTCAGCTGTACGGCTTTCAAGAAACTACAAAACTATTACAGCATCTGATGAGCTCTGGAATTCCATTGCCAATTAACATTAAAACTCATTAAGCAATTCAAGGCACAAAAGTGTTTAAGCTCCTATATGATTTTATAACAGAGAGTCCAAATAAGAATATAGGAGGAGAGATTTTTTTACATTATAATATAATAAATATGTTAATTTACTTAGATTGTTATTTAAGTTCAGTTTAAATGGACGAAACAGATAGTTGGTTTTTTTGTTAAGGAACGTTGCTGTATGGATGAAGCCCAAAAGCCATTTAAAGACTTAGGCAACGCAGTATGTGATCTTACGATGAATTACATGGAGAATTCACTCAACCGAAAATATTATCAGTGTAGCTTTCTTTTGCATCTGTTTCTTTCTCTACATTTTGTGAATATTATTGCCTTATCTAAGTGCATAGATACACAGGAATCATAATAAATCTAGTGATAGTTGCTGTCAAGGTGCTGCCAGGGCTGTGTTGCACTGCATATACTGTTACAGTGGGTTTAACCATTGTTGAAATATTGAATTTTGAGAGAGAGAGAGAGAGAGAGAGAGAGAGAGAGAGAGAGAGACTGACTGGGTGGAGTGTTGTCTTGTATATTCATTGAACATGATTTTTGAGCCCTAGTTTAAACACTATATTGATTTTTATTTTTTTTTATTTTTTTATTTTATTTATTTATTTTTTTAAAGGAGACAGTGTACCAATACGTAAACTGTTCCAGTTGAAACCAGATGAAGAGGAGTCGTGTGTTGTTATAGGAACACTTTTCAAACATCAAGAATTAAAACCAAGTATTCTAAGGGAAATAAGTGATGAGGTAATATTATTATGGTATTTATGAATTTGTTGTTGCACATAAGTCTGAATTATTAGAGTTGCAGTTCCCATTTGATGTTAAAATTGATTTGTAGATATTCTTTTTGGCGAGATTCAGTTTTATGTAATGATATCTTTGTAGTCATTTTGGCTGCAATCAGTAGATTTAATGCTGATGTCATTGGCACTGACAGCAGCCAAAACACTGTGATTTTTATTTGAGATAATCTACTTTAATACCGAGGAGATTTTATTCATTTAATGGCATTGGGTGTTATGGAAGAATACGAGAGAGGGAGAGGGAGGTAGAGAGAGAGAGAGAGAGAGAGAGAGAGAATATTTGTGTTTGTCCATATAAGACACCCTCTCTAGTCCCTGACCCAACTCAAATTACATTTGATTTTCAGATACTATTAATAACACAATATAATTGTTTTAATTGCAGGAGATACTGTATATGAGTAATAAATATGTATTCAGCATTTATTATCCAGTACACACAAGACTTTGAATTGGAAAAATTTGTTACAGTACTGCTGAGAACATCTCTTTTTGTTGTATAGACATAACAGCACCTTGCATTTCAAGTACTTTATTCCAGACCCGGCCTTCACACTTAGGTGCCTGTTCCCTTCTCAATGAGAAGTCTGCCCTTAACACCTTTGGAGTGGTGCTGTACTGGGGGAGTATGGGCTGTTGATGGGAGATTTTGCATCATTGTCAGCGATAACATTTGTTCTGTACTAGCCTGATCATCAGCGAGTATAGTACCACTGAAAAGAGAGGGCACATTCTGCCAGCGTTTTGGAGAGAGAGGCTGGTACTATCCCTTAGCTGAGCATTTTGAAATGCTGGTCCTGGATTGAATCTGCCTTGCAGTTTAATGACAAGGCCAGTGCACTGGCCAACCCGGATGTGGTTTTTAGAAGACTTTTCACATCCACTTAAGTAAATATTAGGCTGCTTCCCAGATTCCACTTCAGTTACACAATGCAGAATCATTTTGAAAAATGATGTCACATTTGACCATGCAATATACTAGGGGTACTCAAAAAACAAATTATTTTTTAAAAGCAATATATTTTCAAACTGTTTATGAAACAACATTAACCCTTCAAAATATTCTCCATTACAACTAATACATTTATCCCACTGGTGCTTTCACTTTTCAAAACTTTTTTTGTGGTCATCTTTAGAAATGGATGACAGCTCTTCCCTTTTTTTTTTTTTTTTTTTTCAGAGTAGTCAAATTGGTGTCCTTCCATTCCCCTTTTCACGCATGGAAATAAAAAAGAAAAGAATTGCACGGAGCCGGGTCAGGTGCCCCGTTGTCAGTCTGTGAGCACAAGCTTTCGAATTTTTTCAGTATTTTTGTCCATTTGAATAGTTGATAGATGTCGAGAACGAGATTTCCCATAAAGTGACATGTCGCCATTTTTAAATCGAGCAAACCACTCACACACATGAGGCTCTCCCATAGTGTCATCTTGGTAAGTTGTTTTCAACATTAAAACAGTTTCAGCAGCATTTTTACTAAGTTGAAAACAAAACTTCACAGGTGCACATTGTTCACTTAAACTTGCCATCATAAAAAACGAAACAAGAACAAAACAGTGCTAGCAAAACAGTCACTGCAGGGGAACAGAAGAAGCCACATCAGCAAGCCACATTGATGAGCCACATTGACAACACAGGCAGCACTGAACTGGCAATGAGTTGTGCTATACACGCCAAGCAGCAGAAATGCATTCTACACTAATTCTGCCCAGGCAGTGTTATTCTGGTTTGTGTGTGGTACCCTCTCGTACACTGGACACAGACAGAAGGGGTACATGGATTCGTGGATTCTTCCCCCACTCGCTTCTTTTTTTTTTTGGTGGTGGTGATAGTGGGGGGGGGGGGGGGGCGATGAAATGCATTTGTTAGAGTCTGCACAGGATATGGCGGGTGATGCGCATTGACCACTTTTTGCCCAAAGCGCTGGGTGAGTCCGTTCATTTGTTCGGAAGGGGAAGCCAACACTGCTACGAAGCCAACACTGTCTGCAACCTTTTGACCGGTTGGCGATAACAAACTTGAGGTGCATGCCCTGCAGTCTTTCTCAAAATGGTTTTACAGTAATTATTCCGTAAAAAATCTCATTCTTGCATTACTTTTAGCTTTATCTGGCAGGTTTTTTGTGATGTGCCCATCATTTTGGTATTGGTCATAGTTATTGTGACATTCACATGGAAGTAAGACACTGTGAAATTCGCAAAAGCTTACAATGAAAAGCAATGCTATGATTTTGCTGCATGTGAAATTTAGCTAACATATTGAATTAAAAACTTCGATGGAGGTCTCGAGAAAACTGATCTGATGTGGCACACCTGTTGGCGGTTGCTCTGTGCCAGCGATAAAGCCAGAGTGAAATATCGACAACATTACTCGTATTACATGAATGATTAGAGTATCAAAATGAGATTTTGGCAAATGATAGCATGTAAAGAGGAGAATATTTTGCCATATGTTTATTGTGCAAAACTTCATTATTTTCCATGTTATTCCAGTAATTAGAGACTGTTTCAATGAAAGAATGCTATTTTTAAGGGCCGTTGATAGCTGGTGAAATGAGAAATGATATGGGTTCTGGAACAACATAAGTGAAGACATTACAGATTTATTTTGTACTGAGGATGTGCTTTTTCTTAAGATACTGACTTGACTTTTCCACAGCTCCTCACTTAGTAAAAGTTAATAAACCACTGTTTCAGAATTGTCTCGCTATTGTGTCTGCACAACATGTTAGTGAGGTGAGACTTGCAAACTCTGCTGTGTTTTAACAAAAAAAGAAGACTTTAACATGGCAGCAAGAGAAATGTGTAGGTTTTACTCAAAGGTCACCACTCATGACAGTTCCCTGAAAGTTACAAATGGTTAACAAGCCAGGCAAAAATAAATCGCTGCATTTTTGGTGGTATTCTTTTCAGATACTAACCAAAGTAGGAGAGAGATCTTTTTTTGAATCATCACCATGTAAGTGTGGGTGTGGAGGGTCCCCGCTCAATATTTACAAAAAAAAGAAAGAAAGAGTGTAGACTTTGGTTTAGAACAGCACTTACCCTCTAGCACTCGGCCCTGCAGTGCCTGCCTGCAGCCCCCAAAAAAATGTGTGTGTAGGTTTCGGTTTGAACGACACTTCCCCTCCAGCACTCGGCATGCACCTGCCTACAGGACCCCACCACTACCACAAATCTGGCTTTCGCTGGTTATAGGGCACCATAATGGATTGATTGATGCTGGTGTTAATCCTAGTGTCATTGTGTGGGGAGCCACCATGTACTACTTCAGGTCACCCTCTGGGAGTTGTTAAGTGACCACACAGTAGCATGTCACACACATTGTCTGTCCACATGTGCTGCTTCTCAAGAGGTGTGGAAAATCCAGGATGAAGAATGACAATATTATGAAAGGATAGTTGTTAAGATGAGAAGCTGAGTCGCAGACGGGCACAACAAAAAAACTGAAACAAGGAAACTTTTGGCCAGAAAGGTCTTCATCAGAATTAGACAACACACACACACACACACACACACACACATATATATGCATGCAAACACAACTCAACCACACATGACCACAGTCTGCAGCAGCTGAGACCAGACCTGGGCAGCCAGAGACTGTGATCATGTGTGTTGCATTTGTGTGTGTGTGTGTGTGTGTGTGTGTGTGTGTGTGTGTGTGTGTGTGTGTGTTTTATCCATTTCTGATGAAGGCCTTTTTGGCCAAAAACTGATGTGTTTGGTAGTCTTTTTGTTATGCCTGTCTGTGACTCAGCACCTCGGCTACATGGTGAGTAGCAACTTTCATAATGTTCTCACGAGACAGTATACTTGCATCATCTTTCAAGAGGACAATATTCATTCCCACACGACTCGTGTTTCTATGACTGAATGAGGTGTTGCAGTTTGTTGGCCCGCCGGACTCACATTTGAGAGGATGTTGCCTTAAATCTGTGTCCAGCCATTTAGAATTTGGTTTTCTATGATTTACCTAAATCGCTCCAGACAATTGCCAGGATGGTTCCTTTAGGAGGCCATGGCTGGATTTTCTTCCCCATACTTGAAACATTCCAAGCATGTGCTTTGTCTCTAATGATGGCGATGTTAATTAGATGTTAAACCTTAATCTTCCTCCATCATGTGTCGAACTCCAACATTCAGCTCGCTATACACCTAAACTCGTCATGTTTGCGACTAGCACTGACTATAGGCAAATTATCAAACTATGCTGTGGCGGTAAACATGGAAAAAAAAAAGAAAAAAAAACTTTCACCGTTTCTCTTCAAAATGACATATGTATGATGTCTGCGTAATGTTTGGTTCTTGTGCAATAAACAATTGAAAGTGTTCTAGGACTTTATGTATACACCGTATGTTCTGAGAAAAAAAGTGTGGGGCACTACTTATTGAACTACCCTTGCGTTAATTCATTTTGTTATGATATAGATCTGAAGATTTACTTAACTTTTTACTATCCATTTCCATAGGAATGTTCTGAGTATTTACAACTGTATCTAAATACTGAAGTGTCACTTGATAGAGACAAATTTACAAGACTCCTCACTTGATGAACAGCTGACATAATGTCCACATTTATTTCCCGGTGGTCTATCTAGGATAATGCTGTCATCTTGATTGTTGACTGTGAAATGCACCAAGTGTTCATTTGCTTTGATTATTGAATTGATATTGTGTCGCTGAAGAAAATTTTGTAGTGGAGCAATGCAGGTACTAGTGTTATTGTGCACCAGAAGAAATTTTTTCCCAAGATCTTGTGCTAAAGGCCATACTTGAGGATCAAGCTTTGTGTTGATGTGCCTCTCCCTCCCCTTAGGCCTCTGTTACTCCTTCTGTGGAACACAACCAGCTGGGTTCTAGTATCCGCTATAATTTCTTCCCCCAGCATAATACTGCCTCCTCCAGAAGAGACTGTTGTGGACAGTGTAGCTTCCATGTTACGTTCCCCACAAGTTCTCCATACCCAAACATGACCATAATTTCCATGTATTTGGTTGATGCATAAGTTCATAGCATTTTTCCCTAAGTTTAATAAGTGCAGCAGATACGCATTACAGAGACTTTAGTTATCAGTAATATATTCTCGTTCACTATTTACAACAGTCCGCCAATGCTGGGTAACTTTTTGATTTTACAACTGTAGAAATCTCTTGGTTTTGAGATGAACAACTTGTCGAGTCATGTTTAGAGCACATTTTTATCTGGAAAGGGAGATCCTTGAAGGTTGTTTGATGGAGAGAGTGGAAAAGGTGAAAATCTGAGGGCAAACGATCAGGTGTATAAGGTGGGTTCAGAATGAATTACTAACCTAACTTCTGAATAGTGTTTTCTGTCAGTCTAGCAGAATTGGGCAGGCATTATCATGGAGTAGCATCACTTCACGCAGTCTAGATCGTTGTTCTTGGATTGCGTCTCTGTTGCTGACAATAAATGTCAGCAGTGATGGTTACACATCGGGGAAGCAATTAGTAGTAAATCACGCTGTTGCTCTTCCGTCAGCTGCATAACATTATCTTTTCTGGATACACGCAGGTCTTTGTACAGGGAATTGCTACTTTGTTTGGCTTCAACTGTTCCTTTCTTTTCTTAATGTGAGCGTGAAGATATCAGTCACCAGTAAAGATACAGAATAGGACATGATGAGCAAGCAGAGATGCTAGTATGCCCATCCACTGATTTTTTTGTGATTTTGTCTTGGAGCATTCAGTACAAATACACTCAATTTCTGAATCTCACCCATTGCACGCAAATATTGCATCATGGTGGAATGACATCATTTCATCACATTTGTCTGTTCTCGAGTACATAGATATGGATCATTGTGGATTAATGAATTTAAATGATCTTCATCAAACTCCAGAAGTCTTCCTGAATGTGGAGAGTCACTAATGTCAAAATGATACTCCTTAAAATGAGAAAACTAGTTTCTTGTCACGTTCTGACCAGTGGCGTTATCAGCATACAGGACGCAAATGTTTCTGCCTGCTTCTGCTACTGTGCCCTTCTGTTGAACCTCCTTGCGGGTCCAGGGGTAAGAATAGCCCCGAGGTATTCCTGCCTGTCGTAAGAGGCAGCTAATAGGAGTCTCACACGTTTCGACCATTATGTGATGGTCCCCTGTAGGGTTTGACCTTCATTCTTCAAAATTTTTCCGAAGAGCGAGCCAAGGGGGAAGGGTGCCTTACGTGGTGTATTGTGTCCATCATGCCTTGAGATCTGTTGCCCGCTTTTTTGTCGTCGCATTGTAGTCCCGCTCATTCTCCACCTCTTGGGTGAGGACCCCTTCCTGGGTGCATTTTCCACCATGCACTATGCAGTGTTGCTTTCTGTGCTGATGATGACCATGGACTAGTTTGCAGCATGGTAGCCAGTCCGTTGTGGTGGGGCCTCCATGCACCCTGTTGTTTGTAGCCCCCTGACAACACAGGGGTCACTTTGCTGATGCCTGCACCGTTAACTCCCTATGTATGCCAAGGAGTAGATGCCTGTCACCCAGGGGCATTGGGACGCCTGGCAATGGCCATCCTGCCAGGTGGCCTTTGCTGCGGCTGGGTGGCGCCCATGGGGAGGCCCCCTGGTTGGAGTGGGCGGCATCTGGGCAGATGATGCACGATGAAGCGTACCATCACTTGCTGGTGATCAAACACCAGCAGTCTCTAAACGTTCTAAGTCTCAGTACAACGCTAATGGAAGTACGACCCTAAACCATTCCCCTCCCTGGCCACACCATGGGAGGAATGCCAGGCTAAGGATGACAGTGAACCTTATTCTTCCCGGTGCCTTATATGTATGAGAACTGATGGGGACGCCTTTGTTTAGATGAAGTCACAGTTTTTTGTAGACCATTTAGAGGACAAGTTTGGGGAGGTGGAGGGCTTGTCCAAAATGTGGTCAGGGTCAGTCTTGATAAAAACAGCATCCTCTACCCAGTTTTGGGCATTACTCACTTGTGACAAGCTGGGGGATGTTCCTGTTACCATCACACCCCATAAGGGCTTAAATATGGTCCAGGGTATCATATTCCACAGGGACCTTCTTTTGCAGTCTGGCGACAAGCTGTGCGCCAACTTAGAGTGACAAGGCATTCATTTTGTCCGATGTGTCCATCAGAGTCCGAGGAGTAATCAGGTTGCCTCCGGTGCCTTCATATTGGGCTTCGAGGGTGACACATTGCCCAAGAACGTCAAGGTGATGGTCTACCACTGTGATGTAAAGTCATATATCCCTCCCCTTACGTGGTGCCCTGTGCTGGAAGTTCAGCCATATGTCTTCCTGCTGTGCTTCCAGCCTCACATGTCGAGATTGTAGACATCCATAACATCCCAATACTCCACGTGCCCCACCTCTCATCTGTGTCAGTTGTGGAGAGCAGCATTCCCCTCGCTTGCCGGACTGTAGGATTTTACAGTGTGATAGGCAAATCATGGAACACAAGACCCTGGAATGACTGACCTACACTGAGGGCAAGAGGAAATTTGAGTGTCTACATCGTATGGCTATGACCTACTCGTACGCCGCCACTAAGAGAACAGTTGTAGACCCATCTGTTCCGCGAATTTCGGTTGGCTCTCCAAGCTGGAAGACTACATCTGCCCCCTTGATGGTGGGGACCCTTCCCTCCCTGCACTGCTCCCCCAACCATCGGCGACACCAGTCCCCACTTCTCAGTCGGAGAAGCGTGTCTTCTTTGGGACCTCTCACTAGGAAGGGGCCCCTTGCATCCCTGCCTCCCCAGGTCTCTGATAGTGAGAAAGATGACTCCCGGCAGTGGCTGAAGTGTCCAAAAGTAGCTGGTCGTAGGGCTTCATGATCATCTTCAGTCCCGGAGACTGAATCGGTCAAGCCCTCCCGGCTGTGGCACCCACACCACCGCTACCTTCAAGCTTTACTTCTGAGTATGAGGTGGAGATTGTGGTGTCTGCTGAGGACCTAGATCTCGCCATATTCTCAGACAGCATGGATACAGACAGCTCAGGAAATAAATCAGCGGCAGCAGGTGACCCTGAGGTGGAGACTGCCCCATTGAATGTTCCATGCCTTCCCAGCCTCACGATCACATCATCCTCCAGTGGAATTGCAGCAGTTTTTCCACCGCCTACCTGAGCTACGGCAACTGCGAAGCTTTACACCTGATTTCTGCATTGCCCCCCAGGAAACATGGTTCCCGGCAATACGGAACCCTGCTCTCCACGACTAGAAGGGATATTACAGGAACCGTAGCGACCATAATAGAGTGGCAGGTGGAGTTTGCGTTTATGTCCTGAACTCAGTTTGCAGTGAACCTGTGCCCCTTCAAACCCCTCTTGAAGCTGTGGCTGTCAGGATAAGGACAATGCAGGAAATAACTGTCTGCAATGTATATCTTCCTCCAGATGGTGCAGTACCCCTGACCACATTGGCTCCACTGATTGATCAACTCCCTAAACTTTCCCTATTTTTGGGAGATTTTAACACTCATAACCCCTTGTGAGGTGGGCACCGTTCTTACTGGCTGAGGCAGAGATGTTGAAACTTTACTGTCACAACTCGACCTCTGCCTCTTAAATACAGGTGCCCCCCCCACATTTCAGTGTGGCACATGGCACATATTTGGCCATTGATATCTCTGTTTGCAGTCCTGGCATTCTCCCATCTGTCCACTGGAGAGCATGTGATGAGCTATGTGGTAGTGACCACTTCCCATCTTCCTGTCACTGCCCCAGCGGCAGGCCCACGGACGCTTGCTTAGATGGGCTTTAAACAAGGCGAATTGGGAAACTTTCTCCACTGCTGTCACCGTTCAGTGTCCTCCACATGGGAACATAGGTGTGATGGTTGAGCAGGTGACTACAACAATCCTTTCTGTGGCAGAAACTATGATCCCTCGCTCTTTGGGTGCCCCCAGCGAAAGGCAGTTGCTTGATGGTCACCGGAAGTCGCTGAAGCAATTAAGGAGTGTTGACGACCTCTACAGCGGCATATGCGGCACACTTCCCTGGGGAGCCCTCATAGCCTTTAAACGGCTCCATGCTTGGGTTCACCAACTTCGATTGCCAAGCACTTTGCTGAGCACTATGCTCGAGCCTCTGCATTGGAGAATCACTCCTCAGCCTTTCACACTCTCAAATGGCGGCTGGAGGGGAAAGTGATTTCGTTCACTACATGCCACAATGAATCCTATAATGCCCCATTTACAGAGTGGGAGCTCCTCAGTGCCCTGCAACATTGCCCCGACATGGATCCTGGGCCATATTGGATCCACAGTCAGATGATTAAACATTTCTCATCTGACTACAAGCCCATCACATCATCATCTTCAACTGGATCTGGTGTCATGGCATCTTTCCATCGCAATGGCAGGAGAGCACCATCATTACGGTGCTTAAACCCGGTAAAGACCTGCTTGATGTAGATAGCTATTGGCCCATCAGCCTCACCAACGTTCTTTGTAAGCTACTGTAACATATGGTGTGTCAGCGGTTAGGTTGGGTCATGCAGTCACGTGGCCTACTGGCTCCATGTCGGGGCAGCTTCCGCCAGTGTCGCTTCACCACTGATACTCTTGTGTCCCTCGATTCTGCCATCCGCACAGCCTTTTCCAGATGCCAACACCTGGTTGCTGTCTTTTTTGATTTACGAAAAGTGTATGACACCACCTGGCGACATCATACCCTTGCCACATTATATGAGGCCCACTCCCGATTTTTATCCAAAATTTCCTGTTGCTTCGTACTTTCCATGTCCAAGTTGGTGCCTCCCATAGTTCCATCCATATCCAGGAAAATGGAGTCCCGCAGGGCTCTATTGAGTGTGTCTCTATTTCTAGTGGCCAGCTGCTGTAGGGCCGGCCGTCTCACCTACTGTGTGTGCTGATGACTTCTGTATTTCTTACTGCTCTTCCACTACTGGTGTTGCTGAGCGGCGCCTACAGGGAGCCATTCACATGGCGAGTCATGGGTTCTAGCCCACAGCTTCCAGTTTTCAGCTGTGAAGTCGTGTGTCATGCACTTCTGTCGGCGTCGTACCATTCATCTGGAACAAGAACTTTACCTTACTGACGATCCACACACTGTAGTGGAGGCATATACATTCTTAGGATTGGTTTTTGCTGTCCGATTGACTTGGCTACCTCACCTTCGTCAGCTTAAGCGGAAATGCTGGCAGCACCTCAATGCCCTCTGCTGCCTGAGCAACACCAACTGGGGTGCAGATCGCTCTACGCTGCTGCAGCTCTACAGAGCCCTTGTTCAAACCTGCCTTGACTACGGGAGTGTGGTTTATGGTTTGGTGGCGTCCCTTGGCACTGCGTTTATTTGAGCCAGTGCACCACTGTGGCAATCGCCTACCGACAGGTTCTTTCAGAACGAGTCCAGTGACCAGTGTACTGTTGGAGGATGGAGTTAGGCATGCACAACTGCTGGCCAGTTACATTGCACATGTTTGTAGTTCTCCTGCGCATCCGAATTAGTCTCCTTTTCCCACCCGCAGCAGCCCATCTCCCACATCGGCGGCTCAGGTCAGGGCTAACGATTCTGTCTGAACTGGAGTCCTTCCCTTTACCACCTATACTTGAGGTCCACTACGTACACCTCCATGGTTTACACCTTTCCGTGGCTTCGCCTGGACTGTTCTTCGCCCTAAGGACTGTTAACCCTGCGACTCTTCGCTGTCACTTCCTCTCGATTCTCGACATGTACCGGGGCCATGAAGTGGTTTACATTGATGGCTCGATAGCCAATGGTCACGTTCGCTTCAGAGCTGGTGGCCATATTTCCTGCTCTTGAGCACATTCACTCATGCCCAGGCGAGTCATTTCTCCTGCGTATTGACTCCTTGAGCAGCCTACAAGCTATTGACCAGTGCTACTCTCGTCATCCTTTGGTAGGGAGCATCCAGGAGTCCATCTATGCCCTGGAACGGTCCAGTCGTTCAGTGGTGTTTGTCTGGACCCCACGTCACTTTGGAATCCCAGGCAATGAACTTGCCGACAGGCTGGCCAAACAGGCTATGTTGAAACTGCTTCTGGAGATGGGCATCTCTGAACCTGACCTGCGTTCTGACTTACGCCGCAGAGTTTTTCGGCTTTGGGAGACAAAATGGCGTAACAGTATGCACAACAAACTGCGTGTCATTAAGAAGACTATGAATGTGTGGAAGTCTTCCATGCGGGGCCCTCGCAGGGAATCAGTTGTCCTCTGTTGGCTCCGCTTTGGCCATACTTGGGCAACCTGTGGTTACCTCCTGCACCGTGAAGACCCGCCTCAGTGTCGGTGCGGCGCCCGGTTGACAGTGGCCCATCTTCTGGTGCACTGTCCCACTTTGATTGCCCAGCGACAGAATCTTGGGTTACCGGACTTGTTGCCACTAATTTTATCTGGAAACGCCTCATTGGCTAATTTAGTTTTACGTTTTATTTGTGAGGGTGGGTTTTATCATTTGATCTAAGTTTTAGCGCATGTCCTTTGTCCCTCTGTGTCCTCCACACTAGTGTTTTTAGGGGTGGAGGTTTTAATGTGTTGCAGAGTGGCTGGCTTCTCCTTTTTATTCTCATGGGCAACCAGCCATGGTCATCTGCTTTGTTGTGTTATTCTCTTCATCCCATTTCTTGCATTTGTGTGTTTTCTTGTTCCCCTTTTGTCCATTTACATGTTTGTTGCCCTTCATCGTTCTTGTGATTTTTCCTTTCATTCCATTTTGTGTTGGCTGTCTTGTTTGTTTTATTCTCACACTTGCGGCATTGTTTTATTCGGAAGAAGGGACTGATGACCTCATAGTTTGGTCCCTTCCCCCCCTCTTTTAGTCCAACCAACCTACCTCTGTTGAACTCAAAGCAGAAGAATACGCCAGAAATGTTCCAATTTCTCCACTTAGCACTACGTTTTCTAGTGTCCACAGCTCTGCCCATTTCTCCAAATGACAATATGTAAACTCAAGTAACAATAAAAACTGACAGTCGATAAATAAACCCGTAGCAACTGGAAAACCAAAATATAAAACGAAAACACTACAAACTTAATGCAACAATCCAATAAGTCCATTCTAGTCTCATCACAGAACAGTGGCAAAAGTCTTTTTGTTGTTCACATGCTGCTTTTGTGCTATTCCTAGATATAGTAATTCAAAGATATTAATCCTCAACAGCTGTTGTTTTCCTTCTACGACCACAACCTTGCTGTCTAGCGACAATATGTCTTTCATTGTATCATTTCGACAACTTAGATATTGCAATTTGACTTACACTAAGTTCTCTTGCTGCATATTGCTGTGAATGTTTCTCCTGCAGAGGAGTTACTCCACGACTGTCTTCCTCCACTGTTACCAACTGTGCCACGTCTACCCATGTCTACGCAATGTCGTATAATATGTTTACAATCTCTGACATGCAGCACACACACTTTCTATTGAGTAATGTGTACTTCAGCCCTGTCTGTTGACATGTGAGTAAACCTACATGGTTATGACTTGTGTAAATGTGAGGATAATGTGATGTATGTGTCACTAATAGTGGAAGTGTTATAGTGTTTACTGTTTGTATGTGTTCACGGGATCTCGAAAACTAGTGACTCAGTTATGAGAAGAGGTATGTGAAATTAACTTTGAGCTTACTACTTCATGTTTCAACATAGTGTCACTGTTCTGTCTTACAATTTTGTGAGGGAGAAACTTTGCCACATTTTAATTTTAAAAAATGATGTAGAGAGTGATTATGTATTTTTATAAGGCCCAGAATCCCTTTCAGCCTGTTTGCTTATCAGGCAAACATTCATGGTATACTCCAAATAAATTTAAACACTACACTGTTGATATAGATATCTTGTTTCCCTCTTCAAATTATGTGGGTGGAAGGCACGTTTTTCGTTTTTCAGTGTGTTTGAGGCTCATCTTGTATGTAATATTCTTGTGATGGGTGTTATTCAACTCTCTTACAAAGCATCCAGTAGGAAGTTCATACTTTATTTCAGGCTCATCCAAGTCTCATGGCAATCTTATGAGAAGGGAAATTGCTACACACACACACACACACACACACACACACACACACACACAAATGCAGCTCACACACACGACTGCAGTCTCAGGCAACTGAAACCACACTGCAGTTGAGTTTTGTGTGTGTGTGTGTGTGTGTGTGTGTGTGTGTGTGTGTGTGTGTGTCTATTGTTGACGAAGGCAATAATGGCCGAAAGCTTTAATTGTGAGTCTTTTTTTGTGCCTATCTGCTACTCAGCATGTCTACTATGTGGTGAGTAGCAACTTTTATTCTCATAATATTGTTACATTCCGTCCTGGATTTTCCGTTGTTTGATCCATGGTAATCTTGTAGATCAATCTCTTCATTACTCCTGTCTTTGGATAAACTTGATATGACACAGAATAATTCACACCACATGCTACATCTGCTAATGTGAAGAAAATGCCCAAAAGCCTTTTAGTTGTTAGGTGACTTGATAAATAAGTAGCACACCGTTTGTCATGTTATAAAACATGATCATGTCAGATCTTCCTGAGTCAGGATCATTGTTTATTGAATGGCACATAGAAAAGACTATGAGACATTTTGTTTCCTTCAGCTTACTGACATACAAACACTATTAGATTAGTTCTGCTGATAAATAGCAGGTGTCACCTATAATATTTCTCCACATTTTCAGTTGCCTTCACCAACCAAAGAACAGCATGTGAGGGAACACTGTGACCTTTCTCATGGTTTGAAAGATTGTGAACATCATTGTCTTTTCTGTAATAAATGGCTTCTTTATAGAAATAATTTGTGCATTTGCACTGTATTTTCAAACCATATTTTGCTAATACGTTTGGCATATGCATTCTAAACTCACAATTTCCATGGAAAGGTACATGCTCATTTGCACCTACAGAGTAGCAAGTTGGCTTTATTCAGTGAAACACAAAAAGATTTGTGAAATTGTTGCTGACTTCTCTACTTTCTTTCCTCCCGATCATCTGGGTTGTCAAATTGTAATGCAGATGATAATAAAAAAGAAAATCTTTTTTTAGTAACAGTGCATCTGCAAATGTCACAACCTGTTTCATCAGTTGCAGACAAGCAGGAAACCAATTCTGCTTCCTGATCTGAAAATATCTGAGTACACTGATAGCCCAATTAATGTCTTCAGTTCAGTGACATCAACATCTATGCAAATAAAGGGAAGGCCAACATTCACCTTCAGCAGACCTATGTGTGGCCCAAAGACGCACGTAACAGAATACGGTATTAAGTAGCTTTTGAACCCAGGCTCTTCTTCAGGCAGAAAGTGTGCAGATGCCCCCCCCCCCCCCCCTCTCCCAATGTACTTTTGTGCCCTTGGCAATATTTGACATCAACGTCTTGTAGGAAGGATAAGTGACCATATGCATATTGTACTCTGTGCTTGCATGTTTTCAGATTTGTCGATAGAATGATTTTGTCTGGGATACCTTGGGTAAAGAACAGATTCCTTACCTCCAAAATAGCATTGTTTCCTTAGGACTTTTTGCCATCTGTTACAGTCCAAGCATTTGCAGTATGATGTTGCATTTCCCTGTTATGTTAGTTGGCAGCTTCTGTTATCTTCTTTGAAAACGTCTATTCTTACTAAAAAAGGAAGCTTGTCCCATCTTCATCACTTTTTATTCCCCTTCTCCAAAATAGTATTGGGATAACTAAATATCTCCAAATCAGGGTGATTATTGCTATTGTGAAAGTCTTCATCTGAGAATTCATTGAGTCATTCTTGAGCATACACATCTGTTGTATGTAAAACACAGTACATGGAATGTCCAGTGTTGCCTGCCATGGAGAAACGGTAACATTCAACAAAAACATGACACGGAAACACTGTGGTATGTGTGTGAGACTTCTCTAGGTTCAAGAAAGTTCAATAACAGTGCATGCGTTCTGGGACATGTAGCTTGCTGTCCAGAAGGAAGGTACGTGGAAAAGTCTACTTCGCTTTGCAGGGGATGTGAAATATGACGAGACAAAGGATCGTAGCAGTGTGAGAGATGGTCTATAGTCCGTCAGTGTTAAGCATTTTGAGGCAATAATAATACGACTCAGTTGACATAACTGAAAAATGATTGATTGTGGAAATTTCAAAACAGTTGTCTCGTTGAATACTTGTGATTCAGGGCACTTTAAGTTACTGCTGCCCAGATTCGATTTACTCCCACACTATCATTCCTAACATGAATAGAAGAACATAGTGCAAGAGTGATAAATAATTTGCTTTTAAATCCCATTACATACTTTACTGAAGATGGGGGGGGGGGGGGGGGTCGCATGCGTGCCCCCAGATGTCCCCCCCCCCCCCCCCCCCCCCCAATACACTAGCCTTGATCTTATTATTAGTTTCTGTAAATAGCGTTCTTTCTCAAAATAGTATAAAATTGTTATAGTCATTGTTGAACATATTTTTTAGTTAGTATTTAACACAGCTTGGGCATGTTACAGCTAGGAAAACAATATGAATGATGAAAAGTAAAACAGTATCATCATTGCTGGACCATTCATAACTGTATGTATCCAGTGAGCCAGATATCATGCTTAGAAGTAGTTGGTTATGAAACTGAGTGCCAACTAATTATAATTTACTTTCCTCTCTCAGTTATTGGTGTGTCATTTTTTTCTTAACTGTGTCTTGGAGACTCATCATTTACATCTTATTGTTCTGTTCTATACAGCTACAACTTGTACCACAGCCATCACGAACAAATTATGTGAGTGAAGATGATGAGCTAATATTGGAAGATGAACTGCAGAGGATCAGATTAATTGGCAGTATCAGCCCCCATTATGTTGTTACTGGAGTGGTGTGTGCTGTTTTAGGACACGAAAGTGAGGATGGAAAATTTTTAGTGGAAGACTATTGTTGGCCAGGGCTAGCCTCATCAGTGGAAAGGCCTTTGTCCAGCACCCCAGCTGAAAAAAGGTATTCATTCTGCTTTTGAAAGTAAAATAATGATACAGTTTCTTTGTTGGGTTAATGTGAAAACTGAATTTTTTCTGCCTGTAAAAATATGTAATTGTGAAGTACACTGAGGTGGAAAAGTCATGGGATAGGAATATGCACATATACAGATGGCGGTAGTATCATGTACACAAGACAAAAGAATAGTGCGTTGGTGGAGCTGTCATTTTTACATAGATGATTTATGTGAAAAGGTTTCTAATGTGATAATGGTCACATGACTGGAATTAACAGGTTTTGAATGCGGAATGGTAATAGGAACTAGAGCATGGGACACTCCATTTTGGAAATTGTTAAATTTCAGGCATTCTCTCTCACCATGGACTACACAGTGACCAAAGGCCTTCACTTATTCACCGGGTCCAGCGGTGTTTGTGTAAAATTGTCAGTGCTAACAGACAAGCAATACTGCGTTAAATAACAGCAGAAATCAATGTGGAATGTACAATGAACATATCCGTTAGGACAGTGGGTGAAATGTAGTGTTAATGGGCTATGGCACAGTTGACTGACCTTGAGTGCCTTTGCTAAGACCATAACATTGCCTGCAACACCTCTCCTGGACTTGTGACTGTACTGGTGGTACTCTAGACAACCAGATAAATTTGGCCTGGTCAGATGAGTCCCAATTTCACTTAAAATAGTTGATTGTAGGGTTAGTGTGTTTCATGGACGCCACGAAGCCATGGACTTGGGTTGTCAATAAGGCATTGTGCAAGCTGGTTGTGGCTCCATAATGATGTGGGATGGGTTTACATGTAATGAATTGGGTCCTCTGGTCCAACTGAACTGATCATTAACTGGAAATGGCTGTGTTCGTCCACTTGAGGAGACCATTTGCAGCCATTCATGTTCCCTTACAGTGATGCAATTTTTATGGATGACGGTGTGCCATGTCACTGAACCACAGTTGTTCGCGACTTGTCTGGAGAACATTGTGGATAGTTTGAGCGACAGACGTGAATCTTATTGAACACTTACGGGACATAATCGAGAGGTCAGTTTGTCCACAAAATCCTGCACTGGCAACATTTTCACAATTACGGACGGCTGTAGAGACAGTATGGCTCAGCAGGGTGTGTACGTGGACAAGGAAAAAAAAATCTTGGAATTTTCCCTTGTCAACATTTGAATGGTTATGGTTTTATATACGGGCATACAATTTCCCGGCACTTTAGGAAACAAAACTCATGGAAAAAGACACGTTTTGGAAATAATCTTTGATGTGCAGCAATATGTACGCTGTGTATTTTCATATTACGAAAGCATACATTGGAATTCCACCAAACACCGCATGTTACTTTCTGAATCATTGAAAGCAAGGTTCTGATGCGCTTTTGTAAGGCGTTTAAAAATCAAAGCTTTCACATATAGTATTGTTCTCAAGCTGCAAGAGAAGCTAAGCTTTTGCATATACTGTTGATCTTTTTTGCGCGTGTTACACTTATAAGATATATCACACAAATATGTCAGTAAAAATTTTAATAATGACATAAATGTCTGATCTTCAGGGTTTGAAATTCTTCTAAATGGCTCGTCATCAAAGAGTTGATGGTACATTCGTGCACATAGTTCAACTTACGTAAAGGGATATGTTCTTTGAAAGTAACGCTTTTCAAACCACTATTCGCAATATTTTCCCATGACCTGTTAGAAATAGGTTCGTTTCAGCATTTGCCAGAGAGCGCAGATAGCAGGCGACACCGTGCTTGGGTAGCTATCATGACGTAGGAAGCCCGTATGTATGTTTGTATAAAACATTGAAAGACCATACATTATGTTATAAAAGATACTAGATATTAGAGGATACTGGATACTGCAAGAGCATTGGAATTTCGTGAACCATATTAAAATGTGCACATTTAAAGTGCATACTTGAAGTGCACATTCGTATGTCCCGATTCCCAATGAAGTAGACCTCGACCTGATATTAAGCTTTTCAGTGTGGTTTTCGGGATGTAAATTTTCTTGGAGCACCAGTACTGTTTTATATCACGTTTGGTTCTTTATTATGGCTTAATGCCATACGTGCTAGAAAATGAAAACGTGCACTTGAAATGCAGCGAACAGTTGAAACTAGCCAGTACTGTGGAATTAAACGTTCCGTTTCAAATACATTGACTGCCTCTGCGGAAATGGTTAACAAAAGTCAAATTTCTTTAGCAGACAGACAAAAATGACGTCATTGTTCCGCAAGGCGATTAATGCTTGACCCTCAGAAAGGTGAAAATAAAATAAAATCTGAAACCGAGGGAAACATTCCACGTGGGAAAAATATATCTATAACAAAGATGATGTAACTTACCAAACGAAAGCATTGGCATGTTGTTAGACACGTGTGTCTATCAACATGCCAACGCTTTCGTTTGGTAAGTTACATCATCTTTGTTTTGAGATATAAAATTATATATAGGGTATATAAAACCAATACTGACGAACTAAGCAAGAAATTACACATTTCTTCAATCCTTAGCTCCTAGCATTTTTTTCTCTAATCTTGCTACAGCTTTACATGGTGTGTTTTCCTTTCTGCGAAAGAATCTATTACCTCATCGAAGTTCGTCAAACATTTTGCTACATGCAAAATCTAAATGTTGTTATCTAATACTGAAAAAGCTATTAATACAAATAATACCGAAGACTGGTGTGGTTTCTCAATCTGATTACGTCTATTTTGTCACTGTGTGCTAGATAAAACAAAATAGGCCTTTTTAATATGGCAGCACTTTTGTAACAAACCAAATAAACGAGACTGTCTTGGCACAAATTGCCACTTTCATAACACGACAGAATAGAATCCACGAAGTACCAATATCAAATGCCTATTAGGCCTACTACAAGCAAAAAGCTTTATGTTAGGAAATAGTTTCACATTTCATTCATAGACACCAGCTTCTCAAGCATGAGATTGAAAAGTAGTGTTACGAAATTTTTATATAAATTTGGAATCGTCTTATTCTTCCATGATTTGTGTGATGTCCCCATTTCTTCTCCTTCCTCGTTCTAACAATCTTATCATCACCAATTCTGTAGCTATTGCTGCCATTGTCAAAATTTGTTTGCCCATTAACTTCACTAACCCTGCCAGAATCACAGGTTTAGTTATCCGGTGATTATTTTCCAGTTAGGCGGTATTATGTGTTCGAACAACACGTTTTCCGCGTTACTTCCATAATAGAACTTACGCGGCTGCTAGCCAGGGACTACTACTGGTCCTTACTAGTGTAGTGATCTGGCCAAAAATTTTCTGCCAAAGTTTCATTTTCTTGGATACACTGAGAAGATAATACGTAATCTTTCTCACCCGTCATTCCTGTCAGTCGTTTATTTCCGTTCTAGTAGTCTGAATTATAACAATGCTGATTATTCGCAAACCCAATCAACAACATAATCAGACAGCTATTGGCATTCATCTGTTCGGCTTTACTCCCTCAGCTCATATAGTCCCATCCCCTTTTGTCTGTGGAAAGTTTATTTCTAGATGTGACGAGGATTCTCCTGACAGAGACGTCACATAGACTATGCATGCATTCAAAAGTCAACTTATGAGTCATTCAGAAATCAACTTAAAATGTGTTCAAAAATGTTCAAAAACCAACAGGGAAGCATTTCAAAATCATTTGAATAATCGACATACAAACATGCACTGGATGCTACGCGCTTTGTAAAACAAGTTTTTTCCCTCAAGAATATGAATTTGGTGCCCCCTTTTCCCGGTAGCATCTAGCTGCTTGCTGCGACTGCTTGCACAGCCAACAGCACATTCCTGTAGCCAGAAGCGGGAGAATCTACTACTCAAACGCGACTCAACTGCGAATGCGCGTGAGCCCGCTTGTAACTGCTAAAATGAATCTAATATAAAAGCCTTTGACACATTTGCTGTTGGCAGCCGCTTGCGTGAGCACTGTGTGTCATTGTTGTATATGGCGCATTTCCTTTGTAATTTAAGTTATTTTTGATTTTATCCTCGTTTATGTTTTATTGTTGAAGTATTATTCTGCAGTAGCGGGATTCAGTAATATCCTTTGTTAGAGTATCGCTTCTTACTAGTCAACATTACAAAAATTTAACTGAAAACTAAAACAATGAAAAATTCCTGGAATTCTAAAAATATCCCGGGTTTTTTGTCTTCAGGTGTATAAATAGTAGTTGGAATGCTTATGACATATTTGTAGGTGCCTGAGAGAGTATTTTGGTACAGGTATTGGAACATTCTGCTCCTCAGAAAAAAAGCACAGTTCCTCATGCTTTTGCATGTATGTCAGGAATGTCAGTGGTATGCGTTATCAGATGAGTGTAACTAATTGTGCCTGCAGTTTCTCTTCCATAGGAATTGTTTGATGCTAGTGGGGGCTTCTGGCCTTTTCTTGCCACCCCCCTCCCCCAGTTCCACAATTCCTTTGGTTAAAGGGAGAATAGTCTCTGCCACAGTTGTATTTAAAAATTCCTAATTCATTTAAAAAAATCAAATTCCTAATTCATTAATCCCCCCCCCCCCCCCCCCCCTCATGAACCATGGACCTTGCCGTTGGTGGGGAGGCTTGTGCACTTCAGCGATACAAGTAGCCATACCGTAGGTTCAACCAAAACGGAGGGGTATCTGTTGAGAGGCCAGACAAACATGTGGTTCCTGAAGAGGGGCAACAGCCTTTTCAGTAGTTGCAGGGGCAACCGTCTGGATGATTGAGTGATCTGGCTCTGTAACATTAACCAAAATGGCATTACTGTGCTGGTACTGCGCACGGCTGAAAGCAAGGGGAAACTACAGGTGTAATTTTTCCTGAGGGCATGCAGCTTTACTGTATGGTTAAATGACGACGACGTCCTCTTGGGTAAAATATTCCAGGGGTAAAATGGTCCCCCATTCGGATCTCGGGGGAAAGGGGGGGGGGGGGCTACTTAGGCAGACGTCGTCAACAGGAGAAAGAAAACTGGCATTCTACGGATCTGAGCATGGAATGTCAGATCCCTTAGTCGGGTTGGTGGATTAGAAAATTAAAAAAGGGAAATGGATAGGTTAAAGTTGGATATAGTGGAAATTAGTGAAGTTTGATGGCAGGAGGAACAAGGAATATAGGGTTTTAAATAAAAAATCAGGTAGGTGTAATGCAGGAGTAGGTTTAATAATAAATAAAAAATAGGAGTGTGGGTAAGTTACTTCGAACAGCATAGTGAACGCGTTGTTGTAGCCAAGTTAGACACGACACCCATAGCTACCACAGTAGTACAAGTTTGTATGCCAACTAGTTCCGCAGATGATGAAAAGATTGAAGAAATGTATGATGAGATAAAAGAAATCATTCCGATAGTGAGGGGAGACGAAAATTTAATAGTCATGGGGGACTGGAATTTGATAGTAGGAAAATGAAGAGAAGGAGTAGTAGGTGAATATGAAATGGGTGTAAGGAGTGAAAGAGGAAGCCGCCTGGTAGAATTTTGCACAGACCATAACGTAATCATAGCTAACACTTGGTTTAAGAATCATGAAAGAAGGTTGTTTATGTGGAAGAGGCCTGGAGACACTGGAAGGTTACAGATAGATTATATAATGGTAAGACAAAGATTTAGGAAGTAGGTTTTAAATTCTAAGACATTTCCAGAAGTAGATGTGGACTCTGAGCACAATTTATTGGTTATGAACTGTAGACTAAAACTGAAGAAACTGCAAAAAGATTGGAATTTGGAGGAGATGGGACCTGGATAAACTGAAAGAAGCAGAGGTTATAAAGAGTTTCAGAGAGAGCATTAGGAAACGATTGACAAGAACGGGGGAAGGAAATACAGCAGGAGAAGAATGGGTTGCTTTGAGAGATGAAATAGGAAAGGCAGCAGAGTATCAAGTAGGGAAGAAGACAAGGGCTAGTAGAAATCCTTGGGTAACAGAAGAGATGTTGAATTTAATTGATGAAAGGAGAAAATATAAAAATGCAGTAAATGAAGCAGGCAAATGTCTCAAAAATGAGATTGACAGGAAGTGCAAAATGGCTAAGCAGGGATGGCTAGGGGACAAATGTAAGGATTTAGAGGCATATATCACTAGGGGTAAGATAAATACTGCCTACAGGAAAATTAAAGACACCTTTCGAGAAAAGAGAACCACTTGTATGAATGTCATGAGCTTGGTTGGAGAACCAGTTCTGAGCAAAGAAGGGAAAGCAAAAAAGTGGAAGGACTACATAGAGGATCTATACAAGGGCGATGTACTGGACGGCAATATTATGGAAATGGACAAAGACGGAGATGAAGATGAAATGGGAGATATGATACTGTGTGACGAGTTTGACAGAGCACTGAAAGACCTGAGTCAAAACAAGACCCGGGAGTAGACAACATTCATTTAAAACTACTAATAGCCTTGGGAGAGCCAGCCCTGACTAAACTCTACCATCTGATGAACATGTATGAGGCAGGTGAAATACCTTCAGACTTCAGGAAGAGTATAATAATTCCAATCTCAAAGAAAGCAGTGTTGACAGGTGTGAAAATTACCGAACTATCCTCTTAATAAGTCACAGTTGCAGAATACTGACACGAATTCTTTGCAGATGAATGGAAAAAATGGTAGAGGCCGATCTTGGGGAAGACAAGTTTGGATTCCGTAGAAATGTTGGAACATGTGAGGCAATACTGACCCTACGACTTATCTTAGAAGATAGGTTCAGGAAAGGCAAACCTATGTTTCTAGCATTTGTAGATTTAAAGAAATCTTTTGACAATATTGACTGGAATATTCTCTTTCAATATTGACTGGAATATTCTCTTTCTAATTCTGAAGGTGGTAGGCGTCTAATACAGGAAACAAAAGGCTATTTACAATTTGTACAGAATCAGATGACAGTTATAAGAGTTGAGGGGTATGAAAGGGAAGCAGTGGTTGGGAAGGGAGTGAGACATGGTTGTAGCCTATCCCCAATGTTGTTCAATCTGTATTTTGAGCAAGCAGTAAAGGAAACAAAAGAAAAATTCAGAGTAGGAATTAAAATCCATGGAGAAAAAATAAAAACTTTGAGGTTTGCTGACGACATTGTAATTCTGTCAGAGACAACAAAGGAACTGGAAGACTAGTTGAACGGAATGGACAGTGTCTTGAAAGAAGGATATAAGATGAACATCAACAAAAGCAAAACGAGGATAATGGAATGTAGTCGAATAAAATCAGGTGTTGCTGAGGGAATTAGATTAGGAAATGAGACATTTAAAGTATGAGAAGAGTTTTGCTATTTGGGGAGCAAAATAACTACTGATGATCGAAGTAGAGAGGATATAAAATGTAGACTGGCAATGGCAAGGAAAGCGTTACCAAAGAAGAGAAATTTGTTAACATTGAGTATAGATTTAAGTGTTGGGAAGTCTTTTCAATAGAAATTTGTATGGAGTGTAGCCATGTATGGAAGTGAAACATGTACAATAAATAGTTTAGACAATAAGAGAATAGAGGCTTTCGAAATGTGGTGCTACAGAAGAATGCTTAAAATTAGACGGATAGATCACATAACTAACGAGGAGGTTCTGAATAGAATTGGAGAGAAGAGGAATTTGTGGCACAACTTGACTAGAAGAAGGGATCAGTTGATAGGACATGTTCTGAGGCATCAAGGAATCACCAATTTAGTATTGGAGGGCAGCATGGAGGGTAAAAATCATAGAGTTAGACCAAGAGATGAATATCCTAAGCAGATTCAGAAGGAGGTTGGTTGCAGTAGGTACATGGAGATGAATCACCTTGCACGGGATAGGGCCGCCGGGAGAGTTGCGTGGAACGTCTCTGGACTGAAGATCATAACAACAATAATTCATTAATGGAGCAGGTTACAACTGTTGTTTTCAATCAGATTTCAGATGCACCTGGTGAAGGATCTACCAAGGGAATGGTCCAATAAAACATATCGAAACCTACCCTTAAATTTTTTTACACAGGAAGAAGACAACAAAAGAAATTCACAGCCAAAATTTTAGCTGCTAAGAAGCACTGCAAGTATTTTGAAAAAAAAAAAAAAATGTTGAAGTTACACATTATTGCTATGCGAAGAATAGCTTATAAGAATGGTTTGCACACTCTTGCCTGCCTAGCGCGCAACTTGGCAAAAATGGTGGAGTGGCAAAGTGGGATCAAATCCTGTTTAGACCACAACTTTTTCGCTATGATTTTGTAGCCGAGCATTCACTTCTCACAATGGTGGAGTGGCCATGAAAGATATGTGGTTCGGATTCCACGTTAAAACTGTAGGTCTCCATTTTCTGATTAGGTAACTGGGGAAGGTTAGGGACATGTAAATAGCTGCAGTGGTGTCCAGTTGAGAGACATGCAAAAGGCCTACCGGGTACACCAGACAGAATTCTCTTTTGTTCTTGCTTGTTAGCTTGTTTGCTCCGGTGAAATCCGGGCTTAAAATGTTTTTTGAATAACTTCATATTGACAGTCCAGTTCTTGCACATGCAAGTCTGATGAAAGTGGCTAGCAGAGAAAATAAAGTCATGGCAGTGTTTGATGTCACAGAAGACTTCCATCATTAAGGACTTGTAATTTGTTGAAATGAAATGTGTTTTGCAGTACTACATTTTATTATAATTCCTGTAGGCCATTCCTTATAATAATGTTTGAATGTCAAACATTTGACTATTAGTGAAAGTTTTCGTTGTTTATTCTCTGTAGTCATCACAGAAATGCGAAGTGTCGAATGAAAGACAAAAACAAACATTTTTCTGACACCAGGCACACTGGACAAAGGAAAAATTGATGAAGTCAGGCACTTTGCAGTAATCACTAGTTTTATTTAGACACAAATGGTCCCGGCCATTGTTCTGCGTATTGCGCTGCGTACCAGACATGCTTGATCAAATTCATGAAGCTTGGTGAAGAAAACTGGTAATGCACAAATGAGTGGAGCTTAAGAATACTGTCCCACTGATAAACCTGAAATGAGAGAGGGGTATCGGAAATTATGTTGTCTGATAATTTCCTGAAAAATGCTTTCCACTCTCAAAAAAAAATTCTTTATCGAGTGGTTGAATCGCACTAGTAGTTCCAGACGGCATCCACATTACATCTACAGATTTTTTGTCGTCCTCCACAAAAACAGAGGCATCGTTATGTCCCGACCACAAATCCAACAAAAGCTGGTAGGAATATGTTTCAAATGAAATGGTGAAAATTATTCTTTCCCCTTTCTTGAAAAAAGATATACGGCTGCGGAAACAGTAAATCACTCATACTCGTACCTATCAGTGGCATTATCTTATGTGACTGTGTCACTGCATTCGTTGACTGGAAAACCGACTCCATCTTTTTTTCACCCTGAAATAATGAAGTGCGGTGTGCATGCAGTTCTTCCACGAAACCTGACTGATCAACATTATAAACAGCAGTTGTGGGGATAACAGAAAGTTTTGTCTTTGTCAGCTATGAATTTCTCTGTAGCATTGTGTGTCACTTGCAGCTGCTGTACACGTTTATGTGATGTAAATTTGGTAATTTTACGACTTCCTATCCTGTACAATTTCTTGAACCTGCGTAGCCAGGTCGATGATGCCTGAAAATTAGCAATGTTCATGTCAGATGCAATTTGGAGGGCCGATTCTCGTAGATCTCCATTGGTAATGGTGTATAGTTCTCACGAGCAGTTCTAAATCTTTTGAACAGTTTTTCATTCAGATGGTTTCGGATTTCTGTTTGGCGCATGTTTCTTATTTCATGTAATTCATTCTGCCATTCGTACAGTTCACTCTCCAATTTTACGAAACAAAAACGCCTTTGCACACTGTGTAACTTCAAGTGATTTTTCCTCCTTCGTTTAACCAGTATTTCACTATCTTTTTCTTTGTCGCTGAAAGCTGTTGCAGTACCGTACATGTTGTTTTTGGGCTGGGAAGGTATTCTTTTTCAGAACTGTTACAGGCACAACTAATGTCATCCGAACCACAATTCATGGAATCGACACAGTTATTTCCTATCTCTTGTAATTTATCCACAGTTTCAAACGAAATGTCGATATCATTCGAATGAATATCAAGGAAATCGACTAACAAATGACACATAAGTACTTCCTCAGGAGAAGTAGGTGATTTCTGCTGGAAACTACGTTCTTCTTATTTCATCATTGCTAAATTGAGAATGTTGATTGGATTGCACATTACTGTGAAAGTGGAAGAAAAAAAGATACTGTTAGCTGGTATGCCCTATGAAACCACAATAAATATTAATTCAGCTTTATCTGTATTGTCAATACTTACCAATGCTGCAAAAAGCAACTGATAATTTGTAATAGATGTTACTCGAGTGGCTAATTCGAGAGAATAGTAGCTGTGCACTGTAGTGTCAGAGAAACTATCAATGAATGGTAACCTGAAACGTCCTCTACAAATTACAATCGGGTTGTGTCATGTTTACTGTTTACAAATGTACTGCTGACCCTAGCTGTGTGTGTGTGTGTGTGTGTGTGTGTGTGTGTGTGTGTGTGTGTGTGTGTGGGGGGGGGGGGGGGGGCAGTTGCTATAATGCCAGTAGGGTCATGTATATTTCTTCTGCTGCCTGATGCGCTATGAATTTAGCAATTTTCAGCATTTTTTTAAAATGCTTGCAATGTCTCTTAGCAGTTAAAATTTTGACAGTGCATTTCCTGCGGTGTCTTCTTCCCGAGTAAAAAATTTCAGGGTAGGTTTCGACATGTCTTATTGGACCATTCCCTTTTAAGACCCTGAAACCAGATAATGTATACCGACTTCTGTTGTGCAAGACTTTCGTCAATAAAAGTGTTTTATGATTGTGGTGGATTTGTTCACTGTGAAAATATTGCGGAGCAGGTCTGGATGTTGCACAAATAAAAATTTATGTTATATAAAGGGAGAATATTAATGATAAGATTTATTTCTTATTTAAATATTGATGTTGTCTCCAGAAAGACTGAGAATTAATGCAAGACTCCGTTTTAACATAAATGGTGACTTAATTAAGTTGGTATGACGTTACCTCTCAATTTGTCCCTTTCAACTTTGTGAAATGTAAGCGTTTGTAGTTAAAAAGGCTTCATATGTTGTTTATTAAGCAAATATTAAATATTTATTGTCTTTGTCAGTCAGATAAATTTCTTCTATTGTGCCGAAATGTTTACTGGAGTTGGGGTTGGGTGGAGTCATAGTTGCGTAAGATAAGTAGGGGTTGGGCCGGTGCTACTCCATTTACGGCATTCTCAACCTTAGCAAACAATTGTCATAGCCGTTACTGATTCTTTATGTTTTCTGATTTGCTTGTTATTTCTCTTATTTTGAAATGAGTGAAGATGCTACACCAGGTGCATTATGGGATTCACATACAGCCTCCACAACTCATAGAAGGAAAGGAATTTTTTTTAATTCAATGTTGGATGCCCAAAATGCTTCAGTGTTCTGGAGTGCTGTGAGGTGAAAAAGAAGTGCATGAAAGACCTACACCGTACAACTGTAAAAGAGTTGTCACTTACACCGAGAAAAACCTGTGGAAACAAGCCAGATTACGAAGTTTGCTAGGTGTCTTCCTTGTGAATCACCTTGGACTACTGGGAAGAAAAAATCTGTTATAGTTATAATTCGAGCTGTATTGTTGTTTTTATTTAACAAGACTTCATCTAAGCAGCTACTAGATCCGAATTATTTTCTTTCTTTTTTTTCACTTGGATAGGGATGCAGTGTTAGGGAAAAATAAGTAAACTACATGAAAAGTTCCATCAAGGAGTTCCACCCCCAAGAGAAGATTGTACTGTGTGTGTGTAAATTTCTTCCACTGCTGCATGAGGAGGTAAAATGGAGATAGGGCAGTATGTCTTTAAAAAAGTTACCAAAATTAATGTGGTTTTTGTAGTAGCTGGTAGCTCTTGTTAGAATATTGTGAAATTGTACTATGGTAGTCCTTTATTATTGTAGTTGCAAAGATATTTTTTGTCTTGGTAAATTGTGGACAGATTGCAACCTAATGTATGGCTAATGTTGACATATATCAAAATATATAATGGAGGTTATGGCATGGGGAAAGTGCCTCTAGAAGTATGACTGGGAGTGTGTCGGATGTTAAAAAAAATGGAGCGAGAGAGAGAGAGAGAGAGAGAGAGAGAGAGAGCATTGGCCATTCAGTGCTTTGCTCACTGCTGTGCAGTTGTGACCCAAGCAGAGTTGAAGTGGCAAGGTCAGAGATTAAACATTATATCATGGAGCACAATGTGTGTTGCAGCATTATTAGTTGGTGGTTGCACTTGTGAGTATTTTGAACATTTGTGTGATACCATATCAGAATCAAATAGTTCACATGAAGAACCAAGACAAAAAAAGATTTCATTCAGTATTGCAGAGCCCAAACGAAATACTTCTTCATTTAAGTACTTTTTACTTGAGCTTAACTTTGTCTCCATGCAGTGCCACATAGGGCAGTCATTAGGCTTACAAATATTGAAATTAAGGGGAAGTCCACTAATGACAAAAGGGGAAAGCATAAAAAATGATTTTACTGACTTCTTTCCGTTGCACACAATCTGTTGCATAAAAGTTCTACTTACTGAATACCGAGCTTATAGTAAAAAAAGCTTGCCCTGTTTATTCAGAAACATCAACCTGAAAAAAGTTGTAAAGTATGACCACTATCTCAAATACTTTAACAATAGCTTTGACTACAGATTTAGGAGATCACAAGTAGATTTTTATTTGATTTGGAATGTCTACAGGCAAATCTTATCAGACCCATCTAATGGTACAGCAAAATAAGGCCTGATGTCATCTACCACTTGCACATTTGCCTGTCCAAGAAATCTTTTGCTTAACAAAGCTGTGGCAGAAGAGTGTAATGTTTACGATTTTAAAAATGAGAAGGCAACATATTATTTTTTTCTTAGATGGCAAATGAGCAAACGAGATAAGCTCATTTGTTTTTGTTACAAAATAATTATGCACTTGAGTGAAAACTAGAGGGTCATTCCATGTCAAGTCACCCAGGCCTTGACACCAACCATGTCAGATTTTGATGAAACGTGGTACAATTACTTCTTTTATCATCCTGAAAGCACTTGTAAAATTTTTTTGCTCTATCTCTTATAGTTTGTTTTATAAATTTTTAAAGTTTTTAGATTTGGCTTTGTTTCAGCAGTCGGAAATTGTAACTTAAATGTGTCCTCACAACTAAAAAAAATTTGTATATTAAAGAATACTCAAGATATCAGTATGAAATTTTGGAATAAGTTTGTGTATTATATCTAAATGTTAAAAAAAATTACCATAAAGATATATTAAATTCTTCCAAATGAAAAAAAAATTATAAGTTTTTTATTTTATTTTGTTTAGCTAACGGATGTTTAGTTTTGCAAAAACTGCAATATCTAGAGTCTCAGACCTGATAGAAAGCTCAAATTTGTTTTAAAATACTCTTCATTGTATAGGCTATTCGATAAAAGAAAAATTATGTTGGCTTTTTAACCTGTTTAATAGTTATCTAATTTTTAAAATAATATTAATTATATTTTAAAAATAAAAAATGCCAAGTGACTTAGACACCGAAAATAAGTTTTTGTCTTCTTGGAGTAACAATCTACACTTGGATTTTGTATTGTTACTCCTGTGTTTTGAAGTAAAAAGTTATTACAGTGTTAAATAGTTCTTGGATTGTATTTTATTAAGTTTATTCGAAATTTCAGTAAGTACAGTTGCTTAGTTTACAGAGATTCTTTTCCAATATCCTACAAAAGTAACCAGAACAGTAATCAGACCAAAAGTGAAATCAGTACGTCAGATATTCAAACCTGTAGTGTAGGGTTATTTAAAAAATCTGACTGTTTCCAAACAACCTACACACTTTCAAAAAAGTTACAACCGGTATCAGAATTGAGTGAGGAAGAAAAAGATTTGATCCACTTACGATCTGGAATTAATCGTTGTGAATTTATGAATATATGTTCACACCACAGCTACTACTTTTTAAATGTTTTTGAAAAGTATCAAACAACATGTGTAGACCCACTTAAAAAACACAAAAAGCCCAT
This sequence comes from Schistocerca americana, assembly GCF_021461395.2. NCBI lineage: Eukaryota > Metazoa > Arthropoda > Insecta > Orthoptera > Acrididae > Schistocerca > Schistocerca americana. The sequence goes on along the minus strand of NC_060121.1, from coordinate 349,660,009 downwards.
CAAAAAATCGTTGAGAAGTGTAGGCTTGGATCTTTCTAAACAATTACTGACAAAAAATATTAGCATAAAACCTGGGCAAAAGCTTTGCTCAACATGCCGTAACTTTTGTGAGGAAAAATTAAGAGTTGAAGTAAATGAAAGTGAAACAGATGATGAAGTCATGGTTGAATTAGAATCATTGGAATCCAGAAATGAATCCCTCGTACAAACAAACATTGCTCTTGATTATTTAGGTTTAACACCGATAAAGCTTCATGGCTTGTCAGAACAAAGTAAAGGGTCTTATTTTAAAAGGAAGGTTAGCAGTATTGAAGAGACTGCAAAAAAGGTGGTTTCAAAAGCATTAAAACATGATGCACCAAGTTCTGATGATGACGAAGAAGATGAAAGTGTGGTTGAGAAAGCAAAGGATTTTGATGTAATGATTTCTCTTATGAAAGAGAAGATTTCATCTGTTGGGAGGTCTAGAAAAATCCAGATTCTGACCTTGGCTCCAGATTCCTGGACTCGAAATAAAGTGATGAAAGAATTTAATGTGAGTGAGTACATGGTGCGACTAGCTAGAAAGCTAAAATCTGAAAAGGGTATTTTGGAAACTCCTGGTCCAAAAAAAGGTAAAGCTCTTTCTGAAAATACAGTAAGACTTGTAACAGATTTTTATGAAAAGGATGAAAGTTCCAGAGTGCTACCTGGAACAAAAGACAAAGTAAGTGTTCAAAAAAATGTGTACATGCAAAAAAGACTCATTTTGTGTAACTTGAGAGAACTCTATTATTCTTTCAAATGGGAGAATCCCGAGGTAGAAGTAGGATTTTCAAAATTTTGTTTCTTGAGACCTAAATGGTGTATCCTTGCTGGTGCTGCAGGCACACACACTGTATGTGTATGCAGTATCCACCAGAATGTTAAACTATTACTGGATGCTGTGAAAATTGAAGAATCTTATAAAGACCTAATTAAGATGCTTGTGTGCAACACAGAAAACCAAAACTGCATGCTACATCATTGCAACAGCTGTCCTGCAAATACTGCACTAACAGAGTGCTTAACTGAAAAACTGAGTGAAGATTATGATTTAGAAGAAGAAATTGTAATCAGTCAGTGGGTTAACACAGACAGGGCAGAAATGATCAAACAGTCTTATCAGTGTTGAAGACTACATTTCTTTATTGGTTAGGTCATTAGAAAAGTTCACCCCACACTCGTTTATAGCAAAATCCCAATCAGCAGCCTTTAAAAGATTGAAAGAAGACCCACCACCCAAAACAGCAATTATTGTGATGGATTTCAGTGAAAATTATTCCTTTGTTATACAAAATGAGATCCAAAGTTATCACTGGAATAGAGGTGGTTGTACTCACACCCAGTTGGAGTTTTTCTAAGAAATGAGGAAAACAATGTTTTTGTTTCCAACCACTGTTTTATTAGTGATGACCAAGAACATGACACTGGTTTTGTTAACTTTGTACAAAAAGAAATTACAAAGTGGCTGTCATTACATCATACTGACATTGACTCAGTTCACTACTTTACAGATGGTTGTGCTGGGCAGTACAAAAATAGAAACAGTTTTAAGACTTTGAGAGACTTTAATTTGAAGGCCCAACACTCTTTTTTTGCAACAAGTCATGGGAAGTCAATTTGTGATGGCCTAGGAGGAACTATTAAAAGAATTTTAAGGAAAGCCAGTCTACAGCTTTCAGACAAAGAACAAATAATGACAGCAATCAATGTGTATAAGTTTTGTGAAAAAAATATTGAAAACATTCATTTTCACTTTATTGACAAAAAAGAAGCTGATTTGCTACGGTTAAAACTAGAAAAACATTTTTCAGCAACCCGAACCATTCCTGGAACTAGAAGTTTTCATAACTTCAAACCACTTCCAACAAACAACCTTGAAATTAGGACTACAGATAGTGTAAAACCCTCCTTAGTCTTTTCTTTCCATTCTTCTTCTGATTGGGTTCGTGTTGAACCATCCATAAATTGCTATGTGGCTGCAAATTATGATGGTAACTGGTACTTTGGACTGGTAAAAACAATATTCAATGATGAAGAAGATGCAGAAATTCTATTTCTACATCCTTCAGGACCCGCTGCATCATTTTATTGGCCTGAAAGAGAAGATTCCTGCATAGTGCCTTTGGAGCACATAGTCTGTGTAGTAGACGCACCTCAATCAAGCGGCACTGGGAGAATGTATTACTTCAAAAAAGACTGTATCAAAAGAACTGAAAGCTCTTGGATGAAGTGGAAAAACAGTTTGAATCAGCATTAATGTTTATTAAAAAGACAAAATTACTCAAAAAATTCAATGTTTCAAGCAATCCGTTGGGTTATACATAAGTGCCGTAAGTAAACTATCTTTGTACATAATTCTAATGTAATCTACTATAATTAATAAACATGTTAAAAAGCCATCATTATTTTTGTTTTATCAAGTAGCCTATATGTTTAAGAGTAAATTAAAACAAATTTGAGCATTCCATCAGGTCTGAGACTCGAGATATTGCAATTCTTATAAAACAAAACATCCGTTAACAAAAAGAAAAAAAATACATATATATATATATATATATATATATATATATATATATATATTATTATTATTATTATTATTATTAAGCATTACAATCCATGAAGGCTTTTTGCTGCAGAATGGACAATGTTGAACCACTTTGCTCTGTCTTTACAAGTAATTTGCCACTGTCTGTCATGTCCTAGTTTTCTGAGATCGTCTTGAATATTGTCCAAGTATCTCATGCGTGGGCGTCCAAGAGGTCGTCTTCCGGTGGGAATCTCTTCAGTCACTTTCTTGATGGTCCTGTTTGGTGGTGCTCTGATGACATGCCCTATCCATTTCAGTCTTTTGGCTTTAATTTTGGCCACTATATCGGAGTCTTTATATAATTTGTAAATTTCATTGTTATTTGGCAATCTCCATTCATCACTGATCCTATCTCTTATGGGTCCAAATATTTTTCTCAAAATTTTTCGTTCAAATACTCTTAATCTGTTTTCCTCTTTTTTTGTGAGAGTCCAGGTTTTAGATCCATAGGTGAGTACTGGTATAATCAATGATTTGTATACTTGTAGTTTGGTGTTCCTAGAAATTAACTTGCTTTTGAAAACTGTCAAGAGACTATAGTAGCATTTGTTAGCCTTCTGAATTCGTGATTCTATTTCAATTTTTATGGAGTTGTCAGAGGTTACTATTGTACCAAGGTAATTAAATTCATTTGTCTTTGTGAAAGCTGTGTTATTAACTTGCAGTACATTATTATTTGATGGATAGCGGGATAAGATAAAGTACATTGTTTTGTCTGTATTCAGCTGGAGGCCTGTGCCATTTGTGGCTTTAATTAATTGTGCTGTAAGAAGCTTCAAATCATTCTCACTGTCAGATAATAATGCAATGTCATCAGCGTATGCTACAATGTTAATTTTGCTTTCCAGTTGTGCTCCAATTTGTAGTAGCTTTACTTTTTGGATTATTCTATTGATTACTATGTTAAAAAGAACTGGTGAGAGTGAATCCCCTTGTTTGACTCCAGTTTTAACCTCAAAGTCTTCAGAAAGTTTGCTAGCTACTTTTATTTTGTATTTTGAGTTTAAAGTGCAAGATTTTATTAAATTTATCAATTTGTTAGGGATGCCAATCTGCCTCATGCACTTCCATAAATATTCCCTGTTGATACTGTCAAAAGCTTTTTTAAAATCAATGAAAAGCATATGTACATTTTGATTGAATTCATATTTCTTTTCACCCAACATCCTTAGGACATATATATTGTCAATAGTCGATCTGTTAGGTCTAAATCCACATTGGGCATCATCTAGGGAGTCTTCAACGTAAGGGCTTATCCTTGCTAACAGTATATTTGTCAGAATTTTATATGTTGTGTTTAGTAACGCAATTCCTCTGTAGTTTGAACAATTTGTTGGGTCCCCCTTCTTGTATATAGGGCACACAACTACTTCTTTCCAATCATGTGGGACCTGTTCCTGCTTCCAGATGTTGGTGATGATTTTGTGTAAGCAGTTTACAAAAGGAAATTTACTGAGCTTCCATATATCTGTGTCTATACCATCACTTCCAGGAGCTTTATGTCTCTTCAGCTTCTTGATGCTTTCTTTAATTTCTGCTAAGCTGGGCTCTTCGTCCGATGGGTCATATTTCTTTTCACCCAACATCCTTAGGACATATATATTGTCAATAGTCGATCTGTTAGGTCTAAATCCACATTGGGCATCATCTAGGGAGTCTTCAACGTAAAGAAATATATATATATTTTCATAGAAAATATTAATATATTTTAATAGCATCATTTTTATCTTCAAATATGTATAATAAATAAACTTGCTGCAAAAATTCATGATGTTATCTAAAAAGAGTTTTTAAGATAAGCAAATTTAAAGTTTTGAATACAAACTAAACTGACCATTTCCGAAGGTTCAGAAAACGCAAAACATAAAAACTTTAAAAATTTATTAAAAAAAAACTGTAAGAGATACAGCAAAAAAAAAAAAAAAAAAAAATTTGCAGGTGTTGTCAGGGTGGTATTAGAACCATTTGAGCCAAATTTAATGAAAATCTAAGGAGGTGGGTGTAAAATTTATTTTTTATTGGGTGATTTGATATGGAATGACCCTAGAACTTTTTTATTGTTGTGTGTGTGTGTGTGTGTGTGTGTGTGTGTGTGTGTGTGTGTGTGTGTTGGGGGTGGGGGTTCAAATCAAAACAAGCCTTTAGACATTTAACACAAATGGGGAGATTCAGACCTACTTATATGTACGTACTATCCTGTAAGATGCCAGAGCTTTATGCCCTGTGATTGGATTTTTGGTGTAAAACAAGCTTTGGGGTGATATGATCACATTTATTCCCCAGACCACAGCAAAACGATCATTCACAATACCAGAAAATGTGAACCGACCGTGGAACTTACAGCATTCAAAACTGGAGATGTAATATATTTCATGTAGAGATGACCAGGGTCTTTTGTAAAATTATCAAAAACCCTTGAACAGTAAACACCTCGTATGGAAGAAAAAGCATTAAGCAAGTCGTCACACTTTATTGACAGCAGTTAAGTTTACACACAAGCAGAAAAGCCACTGTTCAGGCAAGCAGGCTCACAGATTTAGGTGAGATCATCCAGTACATATCAGAAAGCTGTATGTAGTGTTACCTGGAGTGATGAACATGATCTACTGCCAATGTTGTATTAGATTAAGAAAATTTATGATTACTGCAAGGATATGAGTGAGTATGAAAGTCATTTAATGAAAATGTATTAAGCTTATTTCCTCTAATGTATATAAAAGAATTTTGGAATAGTTATGTAGCATTTTAGTGTAACCTGTGTCCACATGGTTTTTTTTTCCACAGCTTTAGTAGAAAAGAAACGTATTCCAATATAACTGGAAGTAATGCACTAGAGTACTTTATGCCAAAGAATTTCTTAAACATTTTAGTGAATGAATGAGGACGACTTTTACAGAAGTGAAATTGCAAGCTTCTGTTTTGGTAAACCATTTTCCCAGCAAATAATACATTGTCTTGTGAAAAATAAGGATTTTGGAATGAAGCCCTTTTCCCACTCTCTAATTCAATTAGTGTCACAGTTTTGATTGTGATTATACAAAATGTTTTTGTGATCATCATCAGTGTGTCACTTTTGCTTTTGCAGAAACATAAAACACTAATGTAAGTGTGTCACATGAGAGAAAGTTGGGGCTTGCTCCCCTTCACCACTGCTCTCTTCGCTGCGATCTAACTCCTTGCTGTGCCCGCCCCCTTCACGCACTCCTCTCTCCCCTCACTCTGGCTGTCCCTCTCTCCCCTCCCTCTCCCTTTTGCTCTCCCTCCTTCGCTCCCTCCCTCCCTCCTTTTTGTCTTGTATTTGAGTTAATGCTCACAACCTGATTTCCTATTCCAGCAGTGTGTGAGGGGGAATCCAAAGATAGGGTAGAATTTCTTTCCTGGTTGTGGAAGAGTCATCTGCTAAGTACTTCTAATGCCCTCCATTTTGAAACGGCTTATGTACCATCAACCATGATTAGGGGGGTGCTTATTTTTCTAACCATCATTCAAAGTGTATGGTGATTTTTGAATTACCATAATCAGTTACACCTTTAGATCCAGTTTTTTTGTAGAGAGCAGTAAAAAGTCTCAAGGAACTGGATCCAGTGAGTAGGTGGATGGAGAAAGCTGCTGCAGTTTTGTTTTTAGCCTAGAACTGGCTTTCATCAAAAGTGGTACAACTAGAAGAGTTGTCACAGAGGAGGAGCCATTCCTTTATTTGCCTCAATGCTGTCTTTTTTCCTCACCGTTATTCTAACTGCCATTTTAGTATTTGAAGGTAATAGTGCTGTTACCTATGGTAGCTTGGGGGGTAAATACATAGTAAACTAACCTATTAATGTAAATAAATAATGTAAAACTGTAGATACAAAACAGAAATTATTTCTTTTGCCTCTTTGCAGAATGGCACAGTGTATGTGAATCACTGTTGACCTGGGGTCTTGTGTAAATAATCGCTGATAAAAGATACAGATGCATTAATACAACTGAATTGTTAATCCATATGAAATTAATAAATGTAGTATTATAATAATGAATGTCACTGTTGTTTTTAAACTGGTCCAAGTAGTTGAGAACAAATTTCATTACTAAGTTAATGTGTTGTGAGACTTCCTAACCTTTTAAACAGATGCATACAAGATGTGCGACTATGAGCCTCACACATTATTCTAACCACTTTCTTTTGAGCAGAGAAGACTTTTCTTCTGAGTGTTGAGTTACCCCAAATTATTATTACGTATGACATCAGAGAGTAAAAGTGTGCAAAGTATGTTAGCTTACTAATTTCTATTTCCTCAAAATGGCAATTATTCTGATTGCAAAAGTAGCTGAAAATATGAAACTGCTTGTCTGAGAGAGTTGCTTTGTACAAGTGCTAAATACAAAATTGCATAATTAAAATGAGTTTTTGTTCTGTGTTTGTGAAATAACCAGTATCAAAATTCTCTTTGTCGTTTAAGACAAAAATTTATTTAGTTATGTTTTGTGGTAAACAGTGCCAAAAGTAATTATGAAAAATTGCATAATTTGAGAACAGTTTGTGAAATACATTGGTTCTGCCCCTCTCTTCCAATACTGGTAACATTTTTCTTGCTGGAGGAAATGTGGATATGTGATGAAACGAGAGGCATATTAGTCATTATTGTTGTGCAATGTAAGAAATAACTGTTATAAGAAAGATTATGTCAAAGAGTAGAGGTTGCTTTCAAATATATATTTTTATGAAGTAACCTTCTACGTTTTCTGAAAAACATGTTGCTTGACAGAGAACTGAGTGGAATTTTACTGTTGCCAAAGATTTTGCTTTAATTTGATGGGATTGCAGGATGAGTTGGAGACATTTAAACTGTGTAAGTTGTTTGGTTGAAAGTTAATTCTTAAATGCTTCCCCATTTCACATATGTAATTTTTGCATGGAAAGTATGCAATGTGTTTAATTTACTTCGAGGATGATAAAAAAAATTTAATGTGCATATTTAAACCAGTATTTGTATCTTAACCTGGAAAGATTGGCAGTATTGTAACATCAAAAGGGCCAGAGTAATTTTAACTTAATGATTAAAGATAAGTATCCTACTTCTAGGTTTCTGGTAATTGTGAGTGGGTTAGGCCTGTCAACTGCATCAGATGAATGTCTTCTGGCTCTTCAACTTTTTGTGGACTGGCTTGGTGGTCTTCTGGGAGACACTGGAGAACAACAGCGAGTGGCATCTGCAGTGAGAGTTATTATTGCTGGTGAGTTTTCACACCACAACTGTCTTATTTTCTCTGCATGTAGCATCTACTTACATGTTTAGAGTAGCTATGCTCTTATTGGCAATTGGTGCCATGGATAAAAAAGTAATTCTGAGCAGTACATCTCTGATTTTCACATCCCACTCAAAATTCTGATAGCATATAATTTTAACCAAGTAAAAAGCTTTGTGTGGTAAAAATATTTATGCCCAATAACAACCCTAAGACTGTGTTTGACAATCAGGGTACTTACGTCTCTCTTCTACGGTTGTTAGAATAGGATCATTCCATGTCAAATCACCTTGGACATATCACCTGCTGTCGCAGGTGTAAATTTGCTTTTACTTATGACATATGAACTTTTGCAATTTTTTTTCCTCAGACTAAAATTTCTTTTTATATCGAATTTTTGATGTTCTGATAATTTACTGCTGTGAGAATGACTATGACTACGTACTTACGCCATGTTACTATATACTTACATACAGACATAGTCATTGCTCTGGTGTTTGAAGGTTTTGATTTGAATTTTTTTTTTCTTTTCAAAATTAAGAGTGTTCCATAGTTAACAGAAATGCAGTCATCTGATCAGTAAAGTTAAAAGAGAAAAGAAAAGAAAAGAAAAGAGAAAAAAATGTTAACGTATGTAATTTCTGGAAAAAATACAACTGTGTTGAAAAACTCTTATATCGCATTTCTTGAACCTGCTGGGAACCTGATTTTGGTCTTAAATAATTCTAAGTTGTAGGTTTTCTAATAAAACAAAAAAAAGGGCATTCTGTGAACGGCCACATAAATAAAAGAAATCTTTGGACTGATGAAAAAAGGCTCATTCCAGGTAAGTTCATCCAAGCTTGATACCCACTGTCTCCAATTTTCATGAAACATTTTGTGCTTGTTACTTTTGCCATGGTAACCAGTTTAAAAATTTCTTTCACATGTTACATATAATTTTTTAGGGAAAAAATTGTGGAAGTTTTCAAAAACATATATGGGGTAGGTATGAATTAACATCAGAAAAAAATTATCTACAATTTTTTTAATACGTAAGCAATTTTCATGGAACTGAAAACATTTGTTACCCATTGCTGAAATATTCATCTACCAGTTCCCGTAAACAGATGTGGACGTTTGCTACAGACTTCCAAGAACTTGGTGAATTTGTTCCTCCAATTCATCAAGACTTTTTGTTTTTGTGTGAAAAGCTTCATCGTTTGCACTCCCCAAGAGGAAGAAGTTGCAGGGCATTGGGTCAAGAGTCCTTGCTGGCCTTTCAAGGGGTCCACAACATCCCAACCATGTCCTGGAAAATGGGTATTGAGCTCCGCACGGACAAGATATGTAAAGTAAGGCAGGCCCCAGTCTCGTATAAAAATTAGGTCATTGTAGTTGTCTCATGTGGATACGATACTGTGAACATAATTTTCAAGTACGTCAAGATGCCATTCTGCATTCATTATGTCCCGAATGAGAGAGGACCCACAATTTCTGTGGATGTCATACCACACCACAGTGTGACCTTCGGGCAGTGTTGGCTTCAATCCGCAACCACCCTTGGATCCTTTGTTGGCCAATAACAACAGTTATGCCAGTTAACAACCTTCCCCGGCAATAAACACAACTTCATCAGCCCTCAGGATATAGGATATTACCAAAAATATCGGACCAGTCTTCATACTAAGCGAGTATCATCACTCCGTATTCCAACTGATGAACACAGTCATCCGGTGATAATTCCTGACAGTAATATGGTTTCCATGGATGAAAATTCAACTCTCTGTTCAGAAGAGTTTTGACTGTGTGTCAGGTTAAACCATTTTCACAAGGTGCCTGTCTTTGTGATTTCTGAGGACTTAAGAGTGAACATTTTCTGAACACACAGTGAAATTTTCACTCTGCAGCAGAGTGTGCACTGATATGAAACTTCCTGGCAGATCAAAACTGTGTGCTGGAGCGTGACTCGAACTCGGGACCTTTGCCTTTCGCGGGCATGGCCAGGAAGTTTCATTTCCTGAACCATTTGCACGTTTTTCTCTGTCCTGCATGTTGAGGTTGACCACTTCTTGTAACATCTTACACACAACCTGTGTCCATTAGTTTAGAACGATAATTCTTTATGGTCTTTGCACAAGGTCCTTTCATACTTCAGCACCATCTCTGTACTTGTACCTGGATCAGAATACTTAGTATCCAGATTCCAGCTGACCCCACTCATGCAAGGTGGCTCACCATTGATCTCTACAATGACATAAATTTAATAAATTTTACCACTGTAAGGAACAAAATGTTGTTCATTTTATGAAAATTAGTAAAGTATGAAAGAAGTTATAAAAATCTATAAATAGGGAGTTAATTCTCGACCGACCTTTATAAAATCCTTGGCTGAAGCTTCCCATTTGGATTGTACTACTTTAGGGGGAAAACTTTGCTCATTTTCAACACTTCACTGTCAAATATTTCCAGATATGAGAAAAATGGCTTATCTTCTTGAGGGGGAAAAAAAAAAAAAAAAAAAAAAAAAAAAAAAAAAAAAAATTAATAACTGTTGACTTCTGGGAACATAGAAATCTAATTCATATGGCTCAAACAATGATTTTTAAATATGTAAAATGATTTCAGGCAAAACTGTTATCAGGTCATTCTTTGTTTTTAATTGAAAGTCAAATATGATATATGATTACAGACAAAAAAACCAGTCTCACGTTTCGTTAAAATAATAAAAGTAATCAGCCAAAAATTATAATTTTAATTGAAGTATTTTAATTATTAATATTAACTTTATTCTGGGTAGACAGATTTTTAAATTTGAAACATTCATGTTCAGCAATGAAGATCCTTGGAGTGCTCAATTGAAAGATGTAGTAGTGTCACTATTTTTAATCCACCCTGACTAATTAGATTCTGGGTCATTCAATGTAAAATCACAGATATTTTGGTGGTTCCTAAGGTGACCATTTCAGAATTTAATCATATTTGGTACATGGATATCTGCATGTCTTAGTAGTGAAACTGCCAAATAGCACTGTCCTAACTCCGACATTTTTTTTTTTTTTATAAATATGGGTAAGAAGGCTCAAGGATGTTTATATGGTCATTAATCAGGCACCAGTTTCCCTGTTTTCTGACACCTACTACAGACCTCAATTTTTTGTGAATTTAGTATTTAGGCCACTAAATTGATATGATGATGTATAAAAAGCAAGATACATAATTCAAATTTCTTCTAAAAAATATTGAAAAAAACACTTTTCCGTGTTGTGCATTAAATTTGTGATTTTTTAAAAAAATCATAACTTTGCACAGAAAAACAGTACGGACCTCATATTATGCACTGCAATTCGTTAGTGCTAGTATTAAGTATAAATAATAATGAGAACCATTTGACATTGCAGTTAGTAGTTCTTACCTTCACTTAAAGATGAATCCATTAAAAAATAATAATAATTTGATGAATTTCTATGTTTGGGGGGGGGGGGGGGGGGGGCTAATGCAACCAGTTGAATCACAAGTTGATTTTTCTCTGAAATTTTTACATATCTATTAGCAGTCAAAGGTGAAAAGAAGAATACCCTAACTAACTTTATTCATTTGCAAAGAATAAAATGAAAATGCCACTTACACATGCCATTCATATTCAACACTACATGGCATTGGTAAGTAAAAACCAAGTGTATTACTTGAAAATTTTTCCCTAATATATATGTGGTTCACCTGTAAGTCGGAACTGTAACCAGATGAGAGCTGAAAACAGTTATCAATCATTTTTCTTGACTCTTGACATTTATGTTGTATTTCATTGTTAATTGTCTTTTCAGTGTACAGAATTACAAGAGGCAGATTGGATGCACAAATGAAGTGATACATCCTTATTCTGTTACTGGAAATTGAAAAGATAACTTAAGTAAATTGTGAGAAAAGTTGCAGCAATAATGAGAATCATTATAACTTTAAATATATGTATTGGTATATAAAATAAATATGAAAATTCCGCAAAGAACAGTTTCATAAAAAAAAATTCAAATATGAAGGAGGAAACTATCTTTAAAACTCTTGTACCTCGGGTATAACTTTGTTTTGTGTGGCATCTTGTTACAAAAACTAAATGAGTTCACTTAATGGTGAAAGATACGATTTTTTTCATAGTACCTGTTGTCAAGTTTATACAAATGCACACTTTGTGTTTGTAATGATGGGACATGCACCTCAAATGTAACATTGGAGAAGGGGGCCTGAACAGCACCATTCCTAAGAGGGCCCAAACAGCAACTTTCCTTCTAGGCCATGAAAGGAATTGTGATTCAGCAGCAGGCATACAGTTAATCTCAATGCCTTTAAATTCATATGATGCCTGGGAAATGTGTCCTGTGTACCATTCCTATGTATCGTATTTGAAAGCCACATACTGCCAGACATGCAGCTGTGCCCACTAAGCTTTTTCTTGAGCTTCCATAACAACAGTGGTCCCGTTGCATATGTTCTGTTCATTAGAAAGGTGTTAGTAGCAATGCCTAGAAATATATAGTTTGATTGTGTTTCTGGAACTGTCCTCATTGTACTTTCCCTTCTTTCAAGAGACCTTTGTACGAGTTGACCTTCCGTGAAGAAACAAAGAACTTATTAACGTCCTGTATTTCATGGTATATTTTACGCACAACGTTTTTAAATTAACAAAAGTAAATCTTTTCTGCATGTGAATTTTCTTGTTCTTTGTCATGGTGGAAACATAATCTGTGTATTACACTCTTTTTAATCCAAGCACTTTATTCTTCGTCTTCTGTTCTTATTATTCCCTGTTGGTTCTTGTTCTTGTATATATTGTATATTACCCGTCTTTCCCTTTAGGTTATTCCTATTTTCCTCAGAATTTTGAACACCTTGCACCATTTCACATTGTCAAACACTTATTTTTAGATCGACATATCCTATGACAGTGTCGTGCTTCCATTGTCAAGTGCAACATCGGAAGTGCCTGTGTAGTGCCTTTACCATTTTGAAAGCCAAACTGATAGTCATCTAACAGAGCCTCAATTTCATGTCCATTTGTTTTGTACATTACTGCTGTCAACAACTTGGATGCATTAGCTGTGAAACTGATTGTGTGATAGTTCTCGCTCTTATCTGCCCTTGCTACCTGGTATGGATGATACTTTTCCAAAAGTCTTATGGTATGTCTTTCATCTCACATATTACATACACACTTGAATAGTTGTTTGGTTGCAACTACCCTCAATGAAAGAATGTTATCTAAACCTTCTGCCTTGTTTGATACAAATCTTCCAAAGCTCTGGTGCATCATCATTTGTCACACAGCTACGATTTCCTTGTTCACACAAAGTCATAGGTTTTTTAAATGCATAACTTTATTGCAGTTTCATGCTTCATACAACATTGATGGAGCTACAAGTGTCCGCAGCAGGAGGGGCAAAAGTTGTAACTTACAGTAGTATTGGTAGAACTGTAAATAAACTGCTGTTTGGATAACAGTTTTGTGTCTAGTTAATGATTCATGGGTGCACCAGTTATAGATGAGCCTTTTTGAATTTGGCACTGTCTGGATGTGAGAGGGATCAGAGCTTTTAGGAGTGGTGGCTTGAGGAGAGGACTATTTTTTGATCCCCCTCCCAAGCATTTGGTAATTGTCACAACGAGTGAGATATCCTGTAGCTTCACAAAATGTCTTAATAAAATACTCATTAAGAAAAATGGCAATGCCATAAAAATTTGTTACCATTTATTCCCATAGTAGAAAGAACCCCTACTTTGACCCTCGGTGAAACGGCTGTGTAGTGAGTACAAGAAAGGATGAGAGCTTGTTAAAAAAAATGACACACAGGTTCTACTCATGAGGAACAAGGTGATACTTTCTTGGCAGAAATTGTCAGAAGTGATGAGACTGGATCCATCGTTAAACCTCTTAATTGAAGACAACAACATGGAGGGGTGAAAGAGCAGTAAGAAACAACAGTGAAAGTCAATACATGCTTCTATGCTGGTAAGGTTGCAGTGTTTTAGAATAGCAAAGGCATTCTGCTAAATAATTTCCTCCTCTAATGTTTGACTTTAATGCTGTCTATGACAGTAATACTCTTCACTATGTTAGCTACTTACCAGCCAAAAAGGTGTGGCATCCTGATAAGAACTGTGTTGATTCTCAGTGAGACTCTACACAGCATAAATAACTCAACAAACACTGGCCAATATGCAACTGGGCTGCTCTTCATTATTGACTCAGCAGCCTATCACTTTCATCTTGGGATTTCATTTTTGGACTTCTCAAGCTTGCTCTTGGTGGAGAGCACTACATGGACAACATGAGGAGAGTATTTCATGAATAATGTGAATGTGCAAAAGTTGGTGTGCAGCTGGATTGAAACACAACCACATACCTTTTGAAAATACCAGTAAAAATTGGTAAAAGTGTAGATAAAGATAGATGATTATGCAAGAAAGTAAGAATAATGTTTAGTATGTTGCAAAAAGTGAGAAATTGAAGAGTTGGAGAAAAAGGAAAGGAAGGTACTTCAGAAAATACTTTGCCCAAGAAAAGTCGGAAGTATATGAATGAGAAGAAGTAATGAAGAGGTCTGTACCCAAACTGAAAAACTATCCGCTGCTCTCAGGAAAAGGAGAATTTTGTATAATGGTCACTTGATTTAAATGAACTCAGAAAGACCGACTAAAAAAAATATTTGTCGATGCGAACACAAATACCAAAACGCAAACTGGTTGGTTCAGGGACTTGCAAAAGGACATAGCAGAAATTAATGTTATGAAAGCAGTGGTTCTCTATATTTGATTCACCCTTGTGCATATTTCAATAATTCTTCATCAGATTCTGTAAGTATGACTAATGTATATTTTTTCTCTGTGTTTAATGTCAATAATTTTTATGTCACAATGGAAAAAATATTACGCACCATGAAGTACTCCGTATTCTGAATGTATTTCATCTTTGAAATACTCCTCTCAAATTTTTTTCTGTCGGATGGTTGGTTATTCAGATGTTGCATGAAAAGCAATGGCAATGAAAATGAGTCGTTCAGTGTATCAAGAATTTCATTGAGGTGGTGAAGAACGACAAATTTGAACCTATGAAAATGTTTGCTAAGTCCCCTGTAACTGGGAACCCCATTGCCAGCAAATATCTTTATGAACTACATTGAACGTATTATTTTCAAAGAAATAGTAGGGAAAGAATACAACATACCATATTGGTTCTGTTATATGGATGACATTCTCTGCTTAATAGACAAACTACAAGCAAAAATTGATAAATTACATACGGACATTAGCAAGGTATATAAGAATATAAAATTCACCATTGAAAGAGAACAGAATAACCACATTAACTTTCTTGATATAACACTCTAAAAAAACAGAATAACAAGCATATCTTTGAGATTTACCATAAACTCGCGGCAACTGACATTATCATTCCCCAGTCCTCGAACTGCCTACACTCACAAAAGCAATCAGCACTTCAACACATGCCCCATAGACTCAACTCAGTGCCACTCAACAAAGAATACTGCCAAAAAGAACTTGATGTAATAATGCTGATAGCCAAAACAATGGTTACAATACTAACAGTCACAAAGCTAAACAACAAAATTAAATGTAAAATGAAAGCAGAAAATATAAAACTACAAACAACACAACTGACTGAAATAATCACAAACTCTCAGTAACATAACTGCACAAAATAATCAGGAAAATATAAGAGAAAACATAATAAATATAAGAGAAAAAAAACAAGATGAGACACAGTGACATACAAACACAAACACACACATAAAATCAGCAACATTTTCAAAAGACATGGTATAAACATTGCATACACCCCAAAACTAACAAAAGACATAAACATATACCAGAAGCCAGGTATATATAAATTACAGTGTAACACATGTGAAAGCAGATACATAGGACAAATAGGCAGAACATTTCATGTCAGATACAAAGAACACAAGAGAGCCTGGAAGTATGGGACAAACCACATTTGCAGAACACCTAAGGAAACACTGTCACAAACCAATTCCTAGAGAAGACAACATGAAAATAATTAGAATCAACAATAAAAAGCAGCTCCTAACCCTCAAGAAAATTACCACATACAAAAAAACAAAGCAGAAAATAAAACCCCGTTGAATTATCAAGTACACATGCCGAACAAATCATTGTGTACACTAATAGATAAAATAATAGACTAAAACAAACACACACACACACACACACACACACACACACACACACACACACACACACACAGAGAGAGAGAGAGAGAGAGAGAGAGAGAGAGAGAACAGAAATTAATAGACATCACTTTCCAGCATGTACTTCGTTCCGTTGGCAACATGTATGTGGAAAAACAAAGTGAACGCCGTTGTTAAGACTTTAAAGCAGAATTTTGCTTCACAGCAATTAGGGCAAACAATATGAAAACTGTGAAGAGAAATGTTTGTAACACGAAAATGTGCTTATGGTTTGTAATTGAAATTGTAGTGCAACTTCCAACATGCGACCAGATGAGAGGAAAAACGATTGCCAACCAGGAACATGAACAACTGTAAGTAATCACTTATTTACTTAAAAGACAAGATGGAAACTGAGCTGTTTTATAGTTAACAAATATAAATTATCGAAACAAAACTGTATCATTTTAGATGCCAGCGATGATACCTTAAATTAAAAGGTGAAACGTGTCTGGAAGGGATAAAGTACATTGCAGCAAGAAAAGACAGTTTTGATTTACAAAACTAATATAATTTCATTCCATTTCTACAAATTACCCTGACATGGTTTGGAAAAGTGTAATGGAATGGTCTAGTTGGAAATGTTGAAGACTGCTGCACCAGATAGTCATTTCCTTCCTTCTAAACTTGTTTTTAAGGGATTTGATAGGTTTTTATATGTGTAAATAACTAAAGATGTTTACAAACACTGAAACATCAGAATTCCTTAAAGTTCTCTAAAATCTTATATTCAAAATATTCCTCTGAACTCTTAGCTCTGTTGACAATAATTTTTACTTGTCTTCTTTCCAGCTTGATTGGAATTAATGTCAGTTGTGGCCAAGAACAGTTGGATAAACTTCTTTCAGTGCTTGTGTAAAAGAGTTGACTTGTTGTTTTCCTTATCTGATCCTGAAATGTATGGTTTCTGTGAGCTTATAACATGCCCACCACTGCTTATCACTTCTTTCGCATCTGACCTTAGTCACATACATTCTCCCATCCTGGACTAGGTTGTAAACATGTCTGACCTTTTGATCTTATTCTGCTGCATGCTTAATTTTTTTGAAATTTGTAATTTTATGATTATTATTTTAATAATGCATTATATTTGCTCACTGGATGTGGAACTGAATTTTTTTTAAAAGGGACCAACATTTCAAAATTTAATTGAGAGAGTCCTGTATTAAAGAGTGTTAACACATGCTGAGCTAAACAGTTGTCACTTTTTCTGACTGTTTCATTTGAATATGATACGTGTTACTTAGATTTTGACATGATAGCTTATTCACGATTGGCTGTTGGATAGAACTGACTGAGCAGATGACAAATTTGATCACATTGTGCTGAAAGTAGAGGACCTTTTTTTGCTAGCTTTTCTGTTTAATCAGTGATGCTGGGGAAACATGCTATTTTAAGGCACCACTATATTAAAAATTTGTATATCAGATTTTGGTATTGTTTGTTGTAATAAATTGCTAAAATTTTACATTGATAAGTAAGAATGTTTTTGGTTTTGATTCTCATTGTATGAGAACAATTTTTGAACTCCACTAAAAGAAAAAATGTCAAGAATTAAAGACAGTAGTAGAGTATGCATTAACGGAATGTGAAAATAATTTGGAATGTTGCCATGAAGTGGGATCGTTTTACAGTGATGGCATTATATCAAAAGTTGAAGTTTAGTGACAAATGAATACTAATACTAGTTGAACTACATGAGCACGTCACAACCCAGTTCACAGTTTTGGGCAGACAGTACCTCTCCCAAACTTGGATGAGTGGCAGTGAATGCAGTGCTGTGTTGTATAGTGGGTTAGCTACAGCTTATCGATTCTTTTGAGAATGCACACTACTGGAAAGTTTAGCAATTAAAACTTTTTGAAAAAAAGTTTAATATTGAATACTTTGATTCTGTCTGGTTTGAACTTGCAACTATATTTTAAGATTAAAGAACATTTATTTAATGAGCATGAAATGCGATGTAATTTTTCACATTTCCAACAGGCAATAGCATCAGAGATCGCAATCCACCACCAGTCCACCATCTTACAAGCACGAGCAGGAGTGTTGTTGATGCAGTTGCTGCAACTCGACTTTTTGATGACTTTCTTGTTCAACTCACAGTAAGGCATTTGTGATTTTGTTTTGATTGATTATATTCCTAACCTAGTTTGTGATAGTTTTAGTTTGTGAATGTCCAATGGTTCAGTGAAAAGTAATTTAATACTGTATATTTTTTTAAAAAAGTTATATCATCTTGTTAATGACCAATGTTTCAAAATGCTTTGCTAAAAGTTTTAACTAGAGTTGCTTTTGTCATTTTTTTCTCCATATCAAATGATGCTTAGGAAAAACGATCTTTTAAGGTGGTGGTTGGAAATAATTACTATTAATTTCTTTCCTAATTGTGTATCTTTTATCATGAAAAGAGGGCAATTCCAGATCTGCTTAGGGACCAGCCCCTCATTTTAGGTAACACTGGGATGAGTTTTGCATGTCGTCTTGACTCCCGCCAAGAATACTTCGAGGGAGAATTTCAGCTGCTACTGAATGAGGGTTAATACATTTACTTTTTGTCAGCAGTTGATGAAGAACATAATGCTGTGACAAAAATATTAATAGTTTTAAAATTTTTTGAACTCTTTTACCTTGTTTCTATTGGAAAATCAGTGGTTATAACAAATGAAAAAAAAAAAAAAAATTGGAACAGCAGTTACATGCCTCCTAGAGTGCTGCCTGCTTCTTACTAGCTTCAGCAGACTCCTATGGAGTAAGGAGTCTGGTGATGACCAGAACAATGGTTGAAACCGGTCACCAGTAAATAAATTAACATCTTTTTGAAGTTAGGGCTGTTTCATAACAGGGTGTATACGCTCCGGGACAACTGGGAAATCCATGAAAAACCTGGGAATTTTTTCATCCGGGAGAAAACTGGGAAAAACCCAGGAATTTTTAAGAATTCTGTGAATAATTTTTGTTGTTTTAGTTTTCAGTTAAATTTTTGTAGCTTTGACTGGTAAGAACTGGTACTCTAACAAAGAATTTTACTTTAGCCTGTTACTGCAATATAATACTGCAGCAATAATGAGGAAAAAAATAAAATAAATAAAGCTTAAGTTGCAAAGGAAATACGCCATTTACAGCAACAAAACACAGCGCACACACAAGCGCCTGCCGACAGCAAAATGTGTCAAAGGCTTTAGGACGAAGACTGCAATAATTCATAACAACAAACTGCTTTTGATGGGTGTGACGTCACAGCAGTTAACATTAGATTCATTTGAGAAGTTGCCAGCAGGCTTATGCGCGTGCGCAGTTGGGTCTTGTGACAGTACCTTCTCACTCTTCTGGCTACTTGAAGTGCGGCTGTTAGCTGTATCCAAGCTAACTAGTCACGAGCTGTATCAGTAGTAGAAACAAGCAGTCAGATGTGATCCAGAAACATTTCTCTGGCGCATCCAAGCCGCCAGATTCGCACATGTGCAGAGCAGTCTGAGTCGTAGTGGGATAAGGGGCAGTCTCCATGTGAACCGTGTTTACATTTAGTTTGCTGTTTCCTCTTGGTTTACAGATCACAAAAACAAAACATTTTTCTGTTGCCGGAAGCTGTAAAGTGAATTACAATATAAACATAATTATTTAAAGCTAAAATATGTTATTAGTCTCAGTTTTCTGATTTTATTTTATTTCCAGGTTTTTGGCTGTTGGGTATTAATTGCCTTGCAGAACAATGAAGTTATTTTTGTCGGTTTGCTAAAAAAATTGTCTTTAATTAACTTTTTCTGCAGAGGCTTACAATTTATTTGAAACACTATTGGTTAGTGTCAACTGTTTGCAGTATTTCAAGTGCACATTGCTATCTTCGACGTATGGCATTATGCCATTGAACTAAACACGAGATAATACACTACTGGTACTTAAAGAAAATTTGCATTCCGAAAACCACACTTCTTTGTGAATCTGGACACACAGATGTGCTCTTTAAGCCGAATTATGGATTTTAGTATGGTTTACGAAATTCTGATGCTCTTGGAGTATCCTCAGATGTCCTGTTTCGTTTATCATGTAATGTAAGATCTCTTAACGCAATTACGTACGAACATACGGGCTATGTATGTCATTGTGGCTTCGCAGGCACAGTAAACCGTTTTCTGGCACTTCCTGACAACTGCTGAAATGAATTCTAATAGGTGGCCGGAAAATATTGCAGTGTTACTTTCAAAGTACATTTAATTTCAAGCAATATTAATTAAGTTCATGTGCAAACGTGCTTTGAATTTCTTAAATCAAAGAGCATTTGATTTTCATTTGAAGCTTAACACTTTGAGGGCCAGCCACTTAGAAGAATTTCTAGCTCAGAAGATCAGATATTTACATCATTACTTAAAGGTCCGCCCCCGGTAGCTGAGTGGTCAGCGCAACAGACTGTCAATCCAAAGGGCCCGGGTTCGATTCCCGGCTGGGTCGGAGATTTTCTCCGCTCAGGGACTGGGTGTTGTGTTGTCCTAACCATCATCATTTCATCCCCATCGACGCGCAAGTCGCCCAAGTGGCGTCAAATCGAAAGACTTGCACCAGGCGAACGGTCTACCCGACGGGAGGCCCTAGTCACACGACATTTCATTTCATTACTTAAAGTTTTACTGGCACATTTGTATAATATATCAAAGTGTAACACCAGGAAAAAAGACAAATATTATATGTGAAACCTTAGCTTTTCATGTAGATTTAATTTAAACTTCGCTACTTAACATTGATGTTGGTACAGGCTGACTACAGCAAGTGTCCTATGCTCTGAATCACTACTTTTTACATGCGACACATCATCCGAAAGACGAGAACAGAGTTTCCGAAACCGTTTTTCGCTGTTGTGTTAACATGTTAGGGTCTCAAGCGGATTTGCTAGCCCAGTTAACTACGGTGCGTGGAAAACACCAGATGTAGTTTATCATTTAGTCGGCACAATTGCTATTTCCCTTCAGTTAGACGAGGTGTAAACAACTTCAGTCTAACATTTCTACTTATCCTACACTGTACGAAAAGCCACTCTTATCAATATTAGCCGACATTTTTAAAAACAGGACGAAACCTGAGAGCCCAAACACGTTTCAATACCGGCTGCATTTGCATGTCAGCGAAAATCAATTGCGGACCTGGAAAACAGGCAAACAGAAGTGGATTTCTAGAATCAATTTTGGAGTAATTATGTGACCACCCAGGAGTGGTATTGGGAAATCGATTTACGTAATTGGGTATTGGGAGCCCCATGTAAACACGAATATCTGCTATTATTGGCTGGCAAGATCACGTGACACGAGCTATAATTGGCTTACAAAAACGCATGGCGATCTCGATTTCAATGCTTTGGAAACAAATGTTCTGTGTTTGGTGGAAATCGACTATATAATTATGTAATATGAAAATATACAGCATACATGTTGCTGCAAATCAAAGATCTTTCCAAAACACATTTTTTTCTGGGGTTTGTTTCTTAAAGTGGTGGGAGGTTGTACTTTGGTGTATAAAACCTTAACCATTCAAAAGATTGATAAGTTTTACGATCCCGAGGGAAAGTATACTGTCACTTTACCATGGAAAAAGCATATTTTCACCCAGGAGAAAGTTTATTTTTTAACTGGGAAATCCAGGAATAACCCGAGAATTTTTTTTCCTTGTCCTCGTATACACCCTGTGTAATAAAAAATAAATAAAAAATTAATAGTTTTGTTCTTATCTGAAGGTTTTTGTAAAACATTTCTCTTCATCCTTGTGAATTTAAACTTTAAAGATTTCAGCCTTCCCTTAATAACATGTACTACTGATATATGGATTGCTGGTGTAACAGGATTTTTTAATTCTGTCAAGGATGAAAGGAAATGCTGTGAAGTAAACTTATGACAGCAGCAGTGTAAGTGGTGCTGTGGTTGCAAAACTGGACCTGCAGAGTGGCCTTTCTTGATCTCCTAATCATTGACATAGCCAAACACTCACAGAAAGCTCCCAGTGAGGAAACCATTTTATTTTGCAGGTTGATGAAATGAGCATAATATATAACTGGTATAAATGAACCCACCAATCAATAATATATACAATTAACAGTTTGCTTCCTGTTGCTGTTCCGTAGGAAATTTTGGCAGGAAATCCACTTTTTATGTAAGACATTCTTGTATGAAATCTCGTATTCGTGGTGTTTAGTGCGGGTCATTTTGAGATAATGTACGTGATTGGGTTGTTTTTTGTGTAAGTGGTTCCAAGTAAGTGTCCTGGTGTGAATGCTTTATCTGGAATCTGTAGGTTCATATGACTATTGATGAGGTCGTGGAAAAGCTTTGTAGTATGAGTATTTTCATCACAGCATCATTTGATAAAAAGGAAGTCTTTGTGTGTGTTACCAGGCACATACATATTCACCTAGGCTTCTGACAGCTGCAGTGTTGTGTACTCTGAGCCTCCCTCTGTCCTTTCCAGACGCCCTTGTATCAACTGGCATTGCCTGTGTGCATTTGCCTCTGACCTTTCTTTGAACACAGCAGATGTCCTTTGTATACAGTTCTTTGCTCACGAAATAATGATTAGAAAAAATTTATTTGGAACAAATCTAGTGGAAGTTTTAGATGAAAATGTGCAGTAGCAGGTAGAGTACAGATGTTCCATTAGTAATGACAAGCACAGAAGTAGGCAGTAAGCCAGTTTAACATCTGATATATGATATGTGTCTTCACGTAACCTGAAATTCTCATGGATGCCAATGCAATAGGCCCATAACATGATTATGAACTATTAGATATGACTGAGTAAAATAAAATGGCACTGGACTGGCATTTGGAAGGATAATGGCACTGGACTTGCATTTGGAAGGATGACAGTTCCAAATTTAGATTTTCCACAGTTGTCTTAAGTCTCTTACTCCAAATACAGTGGAGGCTCAGAACATTTGCTCTCTCTCTCTTTCTCTCTATCTCTATCTCTCAATGTCCTTGTGAATGGTATGCTAGACCATAACATTCTTTTTGACATAAGACTTCCATCTGTGAGGCATATATGTAGATTAATTTTGGGGCATTGGGGGATGATGTAAATATACTTATGAGTATCTTCACAAAACACAGTGAAATACAGTCCAATACACAATCTTAGAGAACTCGTATGGACTCCAGAATTCCTGCTGTCTAGCGGTTGTGATGAACTCTGAAACTTTTTGGTTCTAAGTTACGAACTCAGTGTTATAAAATATTGATCATGGCTGTAAACAGCAACAGTAAAGCAATAGTCTTCAGAAGGATGAAAGAATCAGCCAACCAGTTATGTATCACAGGTTTATTAGAACCCTTGACCTATGCTTGAATAATTATAAAATTGATCTATGTTTCAATAATTATAAAATTATCTTCTTCAGAAACAGATTGTAACACTTGTTACATTTTGTGTTGAAAAGTTACATTAGAATTAAGCTGTTTGGCTCTTGTCAAATAAAAATTCATTTCAAAAGCAATAAAATCACGAGTCTTGATCATCAGATAACAACAGTGTGAGCTTCATAGATAAAATTTGATTCTGGTTGGAGCAGCTGGAGATAGCGGTCAGGTGTGTGTGTGTGTGTGTGTGTGTGTGTGTGTGTGTGTGTGTGTGTGTGTTTCTTTTCTAAGGAAGGCTTTGGCCAAAAGCTGTTTAACATTCTTTTCATTGTTCCTGTCTGCAACTCAGTGTGTCAACCTCACAGTGGATAGCAGTTGATCCTTTTCAAAATGTTGTTGATCTTCCTGTCTGGACTTTCCACTGTTTAACATCTATTGTATTTTATATAATACCGTATTATCTTCATCATCTTATTACTATTGATTGTGATGATGTCGCTGGAAGTTTTTGTACAATTTTTCTCCTTTGATTCCCTGGTTCTATGTGCACACACTTAGTTGCTGCCCCCCCTCCTCCCCCTCCCCCGCCTGTAATTTGTTGTGTTTAAATATTTTATCAAATTTTAAAGTGAGTGAAGAAGTCATTTGTAATCCATCATTGGGTTTGTCTTCAGTGCTGTTGTCTCTTAAATAGAGGGAGAAGCCTGTGAATTCCGCTTCTGTAGAAACACAAAACACAGATAATGATGCTAGTACTGCAAAGAGCTGGTACTAATTTCCTTCACTTTTCCTGTCTCCAAATTGCAGTCAGGTTAGTATGCAGGGGGTTCTTCATTCCAGTCGCAAAAGCCACTGCCCAAAGGGTCTTCTTGTCGTGGACACTATGTGAGTTCGCTGTTATGGTCCAAACAGTACTCAACAGAGTAGACTGAGTGAATTACAGCTAGTCAGTGATGTTTGGATGCAAAGATATGGTATACAATGACAAAGACTGTAACTTGTATACTACATGTCCTTAACTGTTCAGGTCAGTGTAAGCAGCAGTCAGTTTTGTGGTAGAATGACTAATCTTCCTCTGTTATTTGAGTCAGGCAGGCAGCACACCGGAATTTCAAAAACCAATTCAGAAAACTGTATTGGCTTTCAAGATTTCCTGCATGAGAGTGCGACAAGGAATCTGAGAACGTTGGAAGAGGCCAAGGAAAGATGTTTTTAGATGTGATTAATTGTTGCAGTGCACGTACAAGAGCATAGAAGTAATTAAAAATTACCTTTTGGAAGCGAGATTATAAAAATTACAGCCTTGCTGATTAACTTTTAACTTAAATAAACTAACTTAAATAACTTTTAACTTAAATAAAAGCTGCTTTCCATCTATACTAAACCCCCCTTCTTAAAATTTCAGTGGATTGATCCAAAAAAAGTGTAAAATGCAGGTAAGCATAAAATACAGTAAAGCATAGAAAACACAACAAGTGGAAATGAATAAATTTTTCTTATTGCCACTCTTTTTATTCTGTATTGTTCAAAATATGAAATTAAAACAATTTAAATTTTGCCTATTTAAAAAAATCTGAAGTAATTATGTGTGTTGTTTCTTTCTAACAGCAGTTAGCTCTACTTTTCTCTCCTCAACATAGAAAGCATCAACCACAAAGGCAGTGGGTGAGTGCATACACACACACACACACACACACACACACACACACACACAGGTTTCTCTCTTCGTTGAGATTGTTTTAAAACACGAAGTAAAAGTTTTTCATGTACCTCTTTTAAAGAGATAATCATGTTCTAATGTGAAATTTACTACTGATAGTCATTATAAAATTATGATAAATAAAATTTGAAACACAATATTGGTTAAAACACTTAAGTTGGCAGTGTTTGTAAATAGAAAACAGTAGGTAACAAATTACAGCTTGTTTCCGATGAGTATGTCACTCGGCTCAGGGATGTCCTGAGTGAGAAAGAGGGCGGAAATTGTCATCATGCCTTGGAGCAACCTAACACTGCATGCTCAATACAGATTAGCTTATTTCACATAGAAGTACAAGGTCCATGAAAGCCCATTATAAAGACAGCTGTTTTCAAAAGTGATGTTTATTTGTATAAATTACCATGAAATTAAATTACAGCTTTTGTAATACAACAGAATGAGCAGAAGAAAGGTTGCTATTAGCAGCACTATAATCAGATTGTGAATATCGTTAAGGCAGTGACTCAGCGTACTTTCTTTCCCACCTTTCCAAAGACCGCAAATCTATAACAAAGATAGCCACGACCCAACATGCAGACAATGAAAATCTTGCTTACCGTACAAATGCCACATTACATGATTAGTAACTTTGGATATAGTTGTGTTTTCTGCATAGCCCCAAAGCTGACTTTGAGCAGGATTGTGATGCACTTTTTGCCAAAATCTGCATAAAAATCTATGTTAAAGGTCAAAATAACATAAAAGAAAACTTAAAATGCAGACAGTGTTGTAACACAGAATCATTAATGGTGGGAAAGTGTTGTATTGAAATAATAGGACATCTGTTAGGACTGACAAAAAGAATGTAAAATCCGAGAACATAAAAACTGGATTTTTCTGTGTTGTGTGATGGCAGAACAATCCCACTTTCGTGTTCTGGAATCAAGCCTGACTCTGTCCTATGCATTATTTTCCGTTACAGCCAATTCTCTTTTCTGTAGTATTTTCACCTGTTGTCCCAAATAAAGGAATAGCTGATTCTGAAAGCCAGTACTTGTAACCTTTTATTCATTTTTGGGTTTCTGTACGTTTGCCGGTAAAAAATGGAACACAAATTGTCTCACTTTGTTGTCTGCCTGTCCACCGGTTAAAGACCATTTTTTCTCAGGAATGTGTAGAGGTATCAAGTTGAAATTTATGTCAAATACTAAGGTCTATGGTTCCTTGATGGTGTAAATAATTTAAGCTTCTAAATCAATGCAGTTATAAAGTAAGGCCATGTATGTTACATATTTTGATACTCACAAACTCACCTGTCTATATACATGTTGTCCCTGGTGGTCTAATGAAGACATGCTAACCTGGCCTTCATCTCACCAGAAACGTGGTTCGGATTCCATGTTAAACTGTAGGTCCACTTTTCCTGTTGGACAACTAGGGTAGGTTAAGGACACGAAAGTCACCAAAGTGGCATCCAATATAAAGACTAGCACCAGTGCATTGAGCCTCATGAAATTACAAATAATAATAATGATAATAATAATAGTAATACAGAAATCTGTAATTATTGATACATGTTCAATTACCCGAAAGTTCCTAAATGCAATATAACACATACCGTACAGTTGAAAGGAAGTGACGCTTGATCAAGGTCCGCGTCACTTTCCATTTTTAACCAGACTTAACGTCTGAGAAAGTAAAGAAATAATAATAATAATCTGTATACCTACAAGGAAGTGGCATAACCAACTCGTCGACGCCCAGTGCAAACTGCCAAGGACAAAAACTTGAGGGTTCTTGATCTTATATTGTAGGAATCATTTACGAAGACATTTTTTTCAAATTCTAGCCCTGAGATGGTGAAATAGAGACGAAAGGTTTTTCGAAAATGTGTCACTGTTAAGTCAATTTTGAAGCTAGAACTACGAAAAGTGGTATTTGGTTTCTTGGTCAGAAGTAAAGAAATAAGTGTTTCAGCATCTTTGGAAATTCAACCCCTAAGGGGGTGAAATAGTGGGTGCGAGTTTTTTAAAGTAAATCATTATTAAAGAACTACTGTAGAATTTTTAAAGGTATGTCCACAAAAACTGGTATTTGACTTCTTGATTGGATATATAACAGAGTTTATGAAAAATTCGGCCCCTAAGAGGATGAAAGAGGGGATGAAAGTTATGAAAATATATCACTAAGAAAGCATTTTTAAGCTAAATCTATGAAAGACTGTATTTGGCTTTTCGGTTAGAAATAAAAAATAGTGTTTTTGGAAATTCAACCCCTAAGTGGGTGAAATAAGGTCTGTATGATTCACTGACTTAGCATAGCCCAACTCAAACTGCGAAGTATAGAAACTTGAAATTGGGAGAGGGTGTTGATCTTATACTATAGGTATTGTTTAGGAAGGAATTGTTCAAAATTCAGCCTCTGCAGTGGGGTGATGTATGGGACGGAAGATTTTTGACAATATATCACTGTTAAGGCAATTTGGAGCTAGAACTATAAAAATTGGTATTTGGTTTCCTGGCCAGAAATAAAAAAAAAAAAAAGCGCATCACCAATTTTTGGAAATTGAACCTCTCAGGGGATAAAATAACGGGTGAATGTGTTTTAAAGCTACGCTATGAAAATTGGTATTTGACTTCTCGGTTAAAAATAGAAAAAAAATGTTTCATTGCTACTGGAAACTCCCTGCAGCATGTTTTAGTAAATTCAATCACTATGGGGGTAAAATAGGAGATGGAAGTTTTTAGGCAAATATTTCATTACGAAAATGTTTTTAAAACTAGATATTTGAAAATTGGTA
Source organism: Schistocerca americana (assembly GCF_021461395.2). Lineage (NCBI taxonomy): Eukaryota > Metazoa > Arthropoda > Insecta > Orthoptera > Acrididae > Schistocerca > Schistocerca americana. The sequence continues at coordinate 349,632,096 of NC_060121.1, read as the reverse complement.
TTGGACTTCTAAGGAAATACGTGTTAGAGGATAAAAGTTTATATGGAAATAGAACCCGAACGATTCAAAAGGTAGGATTAACAAAACGCCTCTTGACACATTTTGGTAAGAAGTACATTTGGAAAATACCTTGCTTCTTAATTTGCGTGAAACGTGTAAATGATGTTGCAATTTGTGAACAACATAAAATTTTGATTGAAGATACACAAAGAAATCTGTGCAGACCATACAGTTTATGCAAGCAATGGAGCAGGCACTAAGCTAGTTATCTATTACACAATTAAGATCATATGGAACCCTCAGAACACGAGTCCTACTCACATTTGTCCGGTTTCTTGTTTTGTTTCATGGTAAGTAGAGGCTTACCTTTTGTCCTTGAATGACTGTATCATTACATCTTGTCACAGTATTGTTTATAAATGTGAATCCCACAAATATTCATTGTAGCAATCTGAATCACTAGTCTTAGTGTGTCAAACTTTGTTATGGAACTGTAACCAGTAGTGTAGCTATTTGTAGCCCGGATGCTGATATGTAGTATTCAAATAGCAAATAAATAAAATAGTGTTACTTACGCTGTCATGCATTACTTCTTTTTGTTAAAGAGCAGTATTGAAGTGGACCTGATGCCTGGAGAATTTGACCCTGCCAATGTTATGATACCACAACAACCAATGCACTATTGTATGCTTCCGCAGGTGAGTTTTAAAAAGTGATTCTATCATATGATACATGCCTTTTTAGAATGGTTGATCTGATATAAATTGCTCAAAGAAGTTTTGCACTTCCATTATAAACTGCTGTGTGGTCTGAGTTTGTTTGATCGACAACTCTTGTTATTAGAGCATGCTGCATGTCCAAACAAGAACATATTCTGCTTAGTTTGTCTGCAGACACTGAAGGATCTTTTAAAGTTTACACTTTATATGCATTGTCACTTTATAGCAATAAGGGTTTTCACCAGGGGAAGTTAAGTGACAAAGTTACATATGACACATCATTATCAACATCATCATCATTTGAACTTTTTAGCTACTATCATGAGGCCCAAAACATTGAAGATTTGGGGTATACTGGTTGGTTGTGGGCAGCAACTCCACCTGGTGGCTGCTGCGTACAAATTATGGCTATTCCACAAGGAGAACTCAACAATGCTATGCACTGTCTTTCTGGAAGAAAAAGGGAGGACCCCATTGACCCAAACAGTACATAACCACCTCCACATAATCAATTTGGCCTTTCTGCCTCCATTACGAGCAAAAGTACAAACCCCTCCAGTACTTTATGGGAAGAAGATAAGCAAGAGAGAATGTGGAATGGAGCCTAGAGCAGAACCATGCATCTACATTAATTATGATGCAAGGTTCCTTTAGACTTGGTTGAAGACATATGGAAGTTTGGGTCTGGCCATCGCTTGTGCACGGATAGCCAAATGGTAAGGCGACTGCTTGTGATACGCAGGAAATCCAGGTTCAAGTCCCGGTCCGGTACAAATTTTTATTGTTGTTATTCCATTCTACAGCTGGTAGTAGTCCTTATTTGCAATTGCAAATTCATTTCATGTGTTTCGTAAAATGACTGTAGTCGTTGCAGTGCCTGTTCCTGTGGACTTTGCATCATAATCAGAATAATGCAGGCACTGCAATATTGTATTTAAAATTGGTATACTTTTGCAGGCGTTTTAACTGAGAACACCCCCCACTCCCATTCTGATGTAGAATTGAACAGCTTCTTGGAGTTAGGAAAATCACTTGTCCATATATATGTATGACAAAAAAAAAAAGGTCGTTTAGTGATAAATCAAGTGAAATCAGGCTTTGATACATTAATTCCATCTTTTCTCCCCAATGAAGTAATGAATTGTTTGACGTGCTCTGTGACAGCTGGTGACAAACAAATTTTTGTACGCTATTTGGCATCAACTGTTCTTTCATCCTCAAGAAGTATTGTTCACAAGGTGTCCAATGTAACCAACAAATCAAGCAATCATTTTCTTGCAACTGTTCTGTGAACAGACCACTTCATTCTGGAACACTCAGTCAATTGTTTGTCATTTACTGTAGCATGACCATGTCTTTCGTAGTGAAGTTGTTTGCTTTCATAAAGCTTATTGCTTCAAAATTATTTTATTATGTTTTTCCGGCCCCATGTCATACAAACACAACTATAACCAGTTTTCACCCTGTGGAGAATTATCATCACATGATATATTTTAAAAAAGAAAAGTAAGAGTAGTAATAAAATACTGTGAAACATTTTATCTTTGGTAAATGTAGAGTTGGACTGGCTGGGAAAGCTGCTTATAGTGTAAACATGCATCAGTGCTCTTGATTGGTGGAACTGAATGCTGTAATTAACTGGATAATAGTATGAAGTATGTAAACCTCCAGTCAAAAGTGTACAATTTAAAATATTTACAATATGTAATTCGTTGTCAGATATAGCCTATCCTTCTCAAAGTAACCCCTCAGGGGCTTAGCATTCATTTATTGGGTATGAGCTTGGCGACCCCAAATTTCTTGGGCTGCGGACTGGGAAGTGCCGCCAGTCCTTAAGCTCTGGCCATGCTTCAGCAACCATCATGAGGCATGGCGGTGGAACGTTGTATGTCAGAGGGAACGAGGATCTTGGCTTGACTGCTCGGATTGCGAGGATGGAATTGACCTGTAAAAAAAAAAAAAAAAAAAAAAAAAAAAAAGAACCCCTCAATCTCAAGCTGTGCTGCATGCTGGTGGGGTGCATGGGTGTTGAGGTGAAACAGTGCTAGTGGGCACCTCAGCTATATAAGGCTTGCTCAGGCACACAGGGCTGTCTGGGTGAACTCTTATTCCCGTAACTGCATGTAGGGCTGAAATGGATCCTCTGAAATTTTCTTTTCCTCCTCCCAGCAGAAAGGGTGGGCCGCTGAAAGGTACTAACACCCAGTGTAATAAGAGGGCTTAGGTAGCCAGCCTTCTAGATGCGAGAGTAAACAAGTAAAAAGTAGAAAGAGTAACAGAACACAGGCTGGCAATCACAATGTGTTTTTAGTAGGAAAAAGGAAAGAATAAAGTTTCAAGAAAGTGTCGCCTTTCTACATCCGGAAGGGCTTAGAAAGAATTGCTGAGACTACAAAATCTGTAAAGTGGTTGTGAAATGGGATGCTGTTGGTTGAAACATCCAGTTCCCAGCAAGCTGTAAACCTACAGAGGGGAATATGCCATTGACATAGAGCTCCACAGCATGTTGAACTTCAGCTAAGATGTTCTGCCATATAGGGACCTAGTGGATATTCCTATGGAAGAACTGAAGAGTGGGTGGGCTCCAAGGGGAATTTTTGATGTTCAGAACAGTTTAAAAAGGGTTGAGGGTGAGCTGGTGAAATATGACTCCTTCATTCTTACCTTCAATACCCCCAAACCCCCAGTGTACATAAAAGCAGGCTTTCTTCACCTGAACATTTGGCCGTATGTCCCAAACCCAATGCTCTGTTTTAAATGCCAGCATTTTCGTCATGCAACACTAGGGTGCAAGGGAGAAGCGACATATGGCACCTGTGGTAAGGCTGCTCGTGAAGGAGTCAGTTGCTCATTTCCTGCCAAATGTATCAACTGATCTGGAAATCACCCTGTTTGGAGTAGAGACTGTAGAATCTTTCTAGAGGAACGCAAAGTACAGGAAATAAAAACAACAAAGCAATCCCCTATGGTGAGGTAAAAAAAAAAAAATTACAAGTCCATGAACCGTCACACATTTGCTACATCTTTTGCGTCAGTGCTTCAGAAGCCTGCTCCAAAAGCTGATGCCCCTACACAAACGGAGGTGGCGAGTGTCAGAACTAACTCCTGTAAGTGTCAGTGCACTTGCAAGGCAGCAAGTGTTTCAGAGGCTGTAGTCCTCTCTAGATCAGCCCTAGGCTGAAGCTTTTCAGAAGCCCAGTATGGCCATTACCACTCCTACTCCAGCTCCAGCAAAGCCCTCAAAACAGAGAAAAGCTACCGTAAAGTAGCAACAACAGGTAAAGTCAAGTAGTAAACCATGTCAGACGTGATTGTATCTGATACTTCATCTCACTCTTCCACAGAGCTGATGGAGGTTGAGGTATGTGTGGGGCAATCATCTGATCATCTGAACCTCCACCCGCTGCAGCCTCCCCACTCCTTGGAGAGACAGGATGAAGGTGCTACCCCCAAGATGCTACCCCCGTGATCGATGGCTTCCATACTTCAGTGGAACTTGCAGAGTTCAGAACACATATGGAGGAACTTCATCTACTATCTCAGGGTAGACCATTGTGTTGGTATCTCCAGGAGAATAATTTCAGTCAGTCGTACATCCCAGAGATACGAGGCTATGTACTCATCAAAAAAGACAACCTGAGTGGAGGGAGAGCCAGAGAAGGAGCAGGTATTTTCATCAGTACTGACTGCCACTCCTTGCTTCTCTCACTAACAATGAATTTACAAGCAGTTGCAATATTAGTGCATGTGCGTCATCTATTGACAATACGTTCGCTTTACCTACCACCACATGTTGACTCTAAAAGAGCTTCCTATACTGCTCCCACTACCCCTTCATCTTCTGTGGTGATTTTAATGCACACAATGTGCTTTGGAGCTCTGAATCTACCTGTCCCAGGGATAGAGCAATTGAGAAGCTTCTCACGTCGTCATGTGCATATTTGCAAATTACGGAACAGAGCATGCACTTCTGCATTGCAACTGAGTCGTTCTCTTCCATTAATCTCTCGATGTGCTCTGCAGCTCTAGCTCACATTGCTCAATGGGCAGTGGTCAATGACTTGCATGGAAGTGATAGCTTCCCAATCTGGATTCACCTGCCAGATGGAGTGGAACCTGAAAGGAAACTGCCGTAATGGGTGCTCACAAGGGAACCTCCCCATCACACCCCCCTCAGATTTAGTTATAAGTTGGCACAGTGGATAGGCCTTGAAAAACTGAACACAGATCAATCGAGAAAACAGGAAGAAGTTGTGTGGAACTATGAAAAAAATAAGCAAAATATACAAACTGAGTAGTCCATGTGCAAAATAGGTAACATCTATCCACTGTGCCAACTTATAACTAAATCTGAGGGGGGTGCAATGGGGAGGTTCCCTTGTCAGTAGAGCAGAGTGGACAGTTAATAGTCAGATAGCCCAGTTTGAACATCGTGTCAATGTTCAAGAATGGGTGCATAATATTACCAAAGTGATCCACTGCACTGATGTAGCATCCAATTCACAGTCCACGGGACAACTGATGAGGCAGCCCGTCTCTTGGTGGAATGATGAATGCCACTCTGCAATCAGGACTAGGTGTGTGCCTCTGTGTCAGTTCAAGTGCTGATCAACTACAGAGAATCTTGTAGCATTTTGAGCAGTTAGTGCAAAATGTCGCCGGATTATTCGAGAGAGCAATAAGAGGTCATGGCAACAGTTCCTGAACACATTAATTGTTCCATGAAGAGTTCCTTTGTATAGGAGACCATCAGGAGAATTTCTGGGAGGGGAGAGAGTTGCTCCATGGCTGCTGTAATGGGGAATGGCACTCTCCAAATCAATCCGTGAGACATTGTGCAGACTATGGCAGCCTATTTTGCCACAGTTCCTGCAGCTGCCAATTAGGATCCATGTTTCCAGCACCTTAGAGCAATTGTTGAGAGGAGCAGTTTAGACATCTGGTCCACCACCCATTTTCTGTGAGGGAGCTGGAGTCTGCATTGTCTGCGGCTCGTGACACATTTCCTGGTCATGACAGAATCCATTGCAATATGCTGTGTCACCTCACAAGGCGAAACAAAGATATCTTCATTGCAATTTTTAATGTCATTTGCACATCGGGACACTTTTCTGACTCATGGCGTGAGGCAGTTTTAATTCCTCTTTTAAAACCTGAGAAAGACCGTATGCATATCCAAGTAGTTAAAGCAGATTGTGGAGTGGGTGGTCAGATGGTGCCTTGTCTGGATCTTAGAATCCAGGCAACTCCTTTGTCGCTTTCAGTGTGGATTCAGGAGGTATCGCTCCACCTTTGATAAACTGGCCCTCCTGGATGTGGTTATGTAACAGCCTTTCCTGCGCCATCACCACCTTCTGGATATATTTTTTGACATCGAGAAGGCCCACAATACTACTTGGAGACATCTTATCTTCGATCAGCTTCACAAATGGAGTTTTTGCAGATGTCTTCCCATTTTTAATCGGTTCTTTCTCTTGCCATGGTATTTTAGGTACCAAGTTGGTGATGTCCTGTCTGATCACTTGGAGCAGGACAATGGAGTTGCATATAAGTAGTACCTTCTCCTGCTTCTGGCTACTTCATGCGCAGCTGTAAACTATATTAGCAGTAGCAACAAGCAGCCAGATGCTACCTGGAAAAATTCTTCTGGTGCGCCCAAGTGACCAGATTCGCACATGCGCAGAGTAGTCTGAGCTGTACTGGGGAAGGGGGGTTGTCTCCATGTGACTTGCATTAACATTCAATGATATTGGTGTTTCCTCTTCATTTACGGCTCTCACATCAAAGAAAACAAAACATATTTCTGCGGCCAGGAGCTATCAGGTGAATTAAAATACATTCATATAATTATGGAAGGCTAAAATATGTTATTAGTTTCAGTTTTTTAATTTTATTTCCGGGTTTTTGGAAGTTGGGCATTAATTGCCTTGCAGAACAATGAAGTTATTTTTGTCGATTTGGTAAAGAAATTTGGTTTTATTAATCTTTTCCACAGAGGCGGTAAATTTATGTGAAACACTCTTGGCTAGTGTCAACTGTTTGCTGAATTTCAAGTGCACGTTTTATCTTCTGGCATGTGTGACATTATGCCATAGTAAAGAACCAAACTTGAGGTAATACAATACTGGTACTCCAAGAAAATTTTCATCGCGAAAACCACACTGGAAAGCTTAATGTCAAGTTGTGGCCTACTTCTTTGTGAATCTGGGCATACAAATGTGCACGTTAAGCCAAATTATGCATTTTAGTATGGTTTACGAAGTTCCGGTGCTTTTTTAGTATTCTCTGATGTCCTGTTTCGTTTATGACGCAATGTAGCATCTGTTAATTCTATATATGTACAAACATACAGGCTTCCTGCCTCTTCATAGCTGTGAATGCACGGTAATGCCGTTTTGTGGCACACTCTGACAACTGGTGAAACAAATTCTAACAGGTCATGGGAAAATATTATGAATGGTGGTTTGAAAAGTGTTACTTTCAAAGTAAATTTCATTTTATGCGAGGTGTATTATGTTAGGTGTGCGAATGTGCTTTGAATTTCTCAAATCATAGATCGTTTGTTTCTCATTTAAAGCTTAATGCTTTGAGGGCCAGCCATTTATGCAATTATTTAAAATTTTACTGGCACATTAGTCTGATGTATGTTAAAGTGGAACACAAGCAAAAAAGACCAGCATTACATGGGAAAGCTTCTTGTAGGTATACTGTGTATATTAAAACAAACCATCAACTTTTCCTAATTGTGCGTTTGTACTACTAAACAGCAATGTTGTGATTGGCTGACTACATCACGTATCCTATGTTCTGAATATCTGCTGTTACCAGCTGGTGAGATCAAGATACAAAAATATGCAGCATACACATTGCCTGGGGTTCATTTTCTAAAGTGCCTGGAAGTTATATGCCGGTGTATGAAACCTTAACCATTCAGAGGATTGATAAGATTTATGGTTCCGAGGGAAAATATATTGTTACTTAATATGTAAAAAGTGTATTTTCACGCAGAAAAAAGCGTATTTTTAACCGGGGAAATCTGGGAATTATTTTTCCTTGTCCACATATATACCCTTTCTTCATGTTGAATTAGCGTTTTAATGTTGGCACAATACTGCATTCCGTGCTTCTGGGGTGCACACACAGTTTTTTTCAATTTTTGTTACCTTTATTTCCCATGCTGTTTTATACTCCTGTTAAGTGTATTTTACCAACACTGTCTCAAAACTGTTTTAGCACAGGTACTGAAGACCTTGCTGTCGTGCGCCCATACTAACATACCTAGCCATCCATCCACCCTTCTTAATGTATAAACTTGTAAAAATTACATCCCATACCGACCTACCTCTCTATCCATCCACCCTTCTTAATGTAAAAACATAAAATTACGTAAGTACTCTTATATAGATGGGCCATGGTAACAATAAGAATTAGGCTAAATCCAACAGATACAGGAGACACTGAATGGCAGACAGGCACATTTAAAAAGTTGATTGTGGAGTATTATTCAGTTATCAAACAAAATCTCTCATCAGATGACGAAAAACACTGTATATATAGTGTTTTGCACTTGTTCTCTCTTTTTTTTTTTTTTTTTTTTTTTTTTTTTTTTTTTTTTTTTTTTTTTTTTTTTTTTTTTTTTTTGAGGGGGGGGGGGGGTGTGGTTGTGTACCAGTCTACTAAATGGAATGTGGAGTGTGTCCAAATTCTTAAGGAGTGAGAATATTGCATTTGCTATTCTGCTGTCACTTGATGTCAATTTTCCTACATTTCCTAGTTTGTAACGTAATTTTGAAGCATTATTTTTTTCTATTGTAAGTGAATAAATGTATTTGAAACAGGCTTCATCGTACCAGAGTTTGCATGGTGTTCCAAATCCATATGAATGTGAACTTGGAGGCCGACGTATATTAGGTACATCAGGGCAGCCAGTACATGATATAACACGGTACAGTCGTCTTGAAGATCCACTGACCATTCTGGAGCAAACTCTGGAATGGGCTCACCTTGCTCCAACATGTCCAGACACACTTTGTAAGTTCTTCCAATTAGCATTGGATAAAATATTTGAAATTTATGTAGAATTAATTTGTGTGTTTTTGATTTCAGCAACTTATCCGTACTATGAAGAGGATCCATTCATAATATCTGATTATCCTGATATATATTTTGCTGGTAATCAGCCATGTTTTCAGACAAAAATTTATGAAGGTGAGTGAAGAACTAGTTTTTTTGGAGGGGGTGGGGGGGTCAGGAGATGGCCTTGTAGATGTTTAACAAATATGAAAAATATTTGATCAGAGAGATTAAGAAACCTACAGATGAAGGTCTGTAGATTGGTTTGAACGTCTCAGTGCATTACTAGGCCTGATGCCATTGGAGGAGATATACTCTTGCCAATGACTTATGAACTGACTTCCTCAGTCAGTTATAGGGGGACCTGCATTTTAAAGTAGACTTTAAAACATGGTGCAGCTTCTTGCATGTACAAATCTTTGCCATATGTGAAAGAAATAATAAGTGTCAGAAAAAGTTCGTAGCGCCAAGCTGAGATTGAACCCCCACACATTTGAATTTTTAGTCTGAGACACCAAATCAAAAACACCAGTAAAAGTATAGATTTTGGAAATGGCATCATGTAACACTTTAAGCTGCTGTTCAGTTTTTTCTTTAATGTCCAACTGGTTTTGGTCAAAGACCATTACCCCGAACCTGTTGTAGTACACACATTATGAAAACAGGAATTTCTATATTCTTTGAATAGTTGTCTGTAATTGACACTCCACACATCTAACTCTCCATGACTGAACATTATTTATAAATATTTTTGGTGTATATATGTAACACTCCAACACTTTCTGTTAACAAAAAATCTTTAAGTATTGCTGGTATTTTATCTATAATTTTGAGACATCCTTGTCACATGAAATTTTCTTTTTTCTGTATGATAGTCTTTGATTGAAACCTGTCACATGATGAAGAATAAATTGAACAGTACTCTAAGGTGTAACATGATGTCATTTCTACAATTTATAAAAAGCTTTGGGGGGGGGGGGAGTGTGTTAAAAGAATGTGATTAATCGAGTCAGCAAATGCACAACATTATTAGATGGAATCTTATATTTAAGCTAGCTTAGTTCAGCATTCTGTATAGACATTAATGTTGTCATTGATGAACTTTGGCAACTGACAGCTCATTTCAGTGGTGCTGAATATAATCTGGTAAAAAGCTATAGGTAGCTTGGTGTTATTGCATAATTCAGCTAATTGGGTGACTCCTCATTCCTCCTCCATTTGACCTCTGTTTCTTAATTCTAAAGATAGAGATTTAGGTCTTATCATCCATTGTTTCTATAACAGTAGCCACTCATTCTTTTTCCATAATTTTTCAAATCACCATCTAAATCCAATAATACAGGCTTTTTGTAGTTTTCTCAAATCAAGTCAGGTAATTCTTTGGGCAGTTTTTTTGATATGGTCCTGCCATATTCCTTCTCCTTAGTTATTTCCAGTTTAACTAGTGTTATGGCTCTAAGGCCTCAATGTCAGTGGGGTGTACTCCAACTTCCCTACTCTCCTGGGTTTTCTGTGTTTCATATTGCTGTTGTGTGTTGTAGTTTTTCTACCTTTGCAGTTCTTAATGAAAGTGATCTCTTTTATGTTTTTCTATCTCTTCCATTCATATCTAGCCAATTGAATATAGTAAATAGTTTAATTTCTACTTAATAAATAATAAATGCAACTAAATGGTAATTGCTAAGTGAAATGAATTCCCTTTGTAAATTCACACACAACATTTTGTGGAGACGGATTGGTAGGTTTGAGTTATTTTCACTAATTGCAGTAGTTCCTCCTGTTTATAAACTCTCCATGTATGATAGTCTTTGATTGAAACCTGTCACATGATGAAGAATAAATTGAACAGTACTCTAAGGTGTAACATGATGTCATTTCTACAATTTATAAAAAGCTTTGGGGGGGGGAGTGTTAAAAGAATGTGATTAATCGAGTCAGCAAATGCACAACATTATTAGATGGAATCTTATATTTAAGCTAGCTTAGTTCAGCATTCTGTATAGACATTAATGTTGTCATTGATGAACTTTGGCAACTGACAGCTCATTTCAGTGGTGCTGAATATAATCTGGTAAAAAGCTATAGGTAGCTTGGTGTTATTGCATAATTCAGCTAATTGGGTGACTCCTCATTCCTCCTCCATTTGACCTCTGTTTCTTAATTCTAAAGATAGAGATTTAGGTCTTATCATCCATTGTTTCTATAACAGTAGCCACTCATTCTTTTTCCATAATTTTTCAAATCACCATCTAAATCCAATAATACAGGCTTTTTGTAGTTTTCTCAAATCAAGTCAGGTAATTCTTTGGGCAGTTTTTTTGATATGGTCCTGCCATATTCCTTCTCCTTAGTTATTTCCAGTTTAACTAGTGTTATGGCTCTAAGGCCTCAATGTCAGTGGGGTGTACTCCAATTTCCCTACTCTCCTGGGTTTTCTGTGTTTCATATTGCTGTTGTGTGTTGTAGTTTTTCTACCTTTGCAGTTCTTAATGAAAGTGATCTCTTTTATGTTTTTCTATCTCTTCCATTCATATCTAGCCAATTGAATATAGTAAATAGTTTAATTTCTACTTAATAAATAATAAATGCAACTAAATGGTAATTGCTAAGTGAAATGAATTCCCTTTGTAAATTCACACACAACATTTTGTGGAGACGGATTGGTAGGTTTGAGTTATTTTCACTAATTGCAGTAGTTCCTCCTGTTTATAAACTCCTTATATTCCGCTACCCACTCAACAAAGTCCATAGCACCTTTGTTGGTAGCTAGAAAATAGTAACAAAACTGTGATCAGCTGTCCACTTGCTGGCATGTTAGCTGCTGTGCAAAAATTCAGTACAGCTTTCTGGATTCTTCAGTTGAAAATTATGCTGGAAAACGGCAAGTTCATGACTTTGACCTTATTTCATGTTAAAACACTCACATTCTACAAATTTATCGTTTGTAACAGCTCTGAAGATTATGAAAGAAATATATTTTGAAAAATATATCTCCACCTCCCTCCTTTCCCATCAAGTAACTCATGTCTGCCACAGAATACTGCAACAGATCAGGGAAGTCTCATGAACAATGTGTTTGAGGCTAATTTGCACCTCAGTAACATTAGTAAGCAGTACTTGCTTCTTTGCACATTGTTTATGGACTGCCAAAATCTGGGTTGTTTCCTGACGGTTGCAGTGGGCACAGCATGTCAGCTTCGTGTGCCTATCTCAGCCAATCATGTAATCTGATTTTGTAAATGTCTTTATGGTAGCACTCACTGTTATCACATTTCTATAGATTGCTGTTGTTTTTTGCCTACAGCCATTTGCGCTTTGCAGTTGAGAGATGGCAACAGGGCTCCCAAGGTGTCAGGAATCAACGTACGCCGATTTGGCTAAAGCAATTCTGAACTTGCAGGGAGAGTTCCCACCTCATTAATATAAATGAGCATGCTGCAGTGAGTGAAAGCTATACTCTGAAAATGTAATATGGACATTGTCCATGTATTTTTAATCTTTATCTTCTCCAGGCATTTTACTTACGATACCAAAGGTCTGTTCCTCAAATGAATAGTTGTGTATGTTACAATATTACGAAAAGAATAGTTGCTACTCACCACATAGTGGAGACGCTGAGTTGCAGAAAGGCACAACAAAAAAGACTGTCACAAAATGAACTTTCGGCCAACAAGGACTTTGTCGGACACATGTGCATGCGCGCACACACACACACACGCACGCGCGCGCGCGCGCACACACACACACACACACACACACACACACACACACACACAAAAACCACAGTCTCTGGCAGTTGAAGACAGACCATGAATGGGAGGAGGCTGGGGTGGAGAGGGGGACGGATAGCTGGGTAGGGTTGGGGGATGGTGAAGTGCTGCTAGTGGGAGCGTGCAGGGGCGATGTGGAGAGAGGGTAGGGCAGTTAGGTGCAGTCAGGAGGTGAGACGGAGGGTGGGGCAGAAAGGGGGTTAGTGGAAAAGGAGAGAAGTAAAACGACTGTGTATGCTGGTGGAATAGAGGGCTGTGTAGGGCTGGAATAGCAACAGGAAAGGGGCTAGATGGGTGAGGACAACTAACCCAAGTTTAGGCCAGGAGGGCTATGGGTACGTAGAATATATTGCTGGGAGAGTTCCCACCTGTACAATTAAGAGAAGTTGGTGATGGTGGGAAGGATCCATATGGCACAGGCTATGAAGCAGGCACTGAAATGAAGAACGTCGTGTCATGTGGCTTGCTCAGCAATGGGGTGGTCCAGCTGTTTCTTGGTCACTGTTTGTTGATAGTCATTCAGATGGACAGACTGGCATAAGGATGTATGGGACCGGTCTTGCATCTAGGCTTATTACAGGGTTACGAGCCGTGAGGCAAGGGTTGGGAGCAGGGATTGTGTAAGGATGGACAAGGATATTGTGTAGGTTCAGAGGGTGGTGGAATACCTCAGTGGGAGGAGTGGGAAGGATAGTGGGTATGATGTTTCTCATTTCAGGGCACAGCATGAGGTAGTCAAAACCTTGGTGGAGAATGTAATTCAAGTGCGCCTGTCCTGGGTGGTACTGAGTCACGAGGGAAATGCTGCTTTGTGGTCAGATAGTGAGGCTTCGGGAGGTAGAGGGTGACTGGAAACGTAAGGCACAGGAGATCTGTTTTTGTACGAGGTTGGAAGCGCAATTATAGACCAATTACCTATTGTCAGGCCCTGAAATGAGGAATGTCTTACCCACTATCTTTCCCGCCCGTCCTGCATTGGTATTCTGCCACCCACTGAACATACACAATTTCCTCACCCATCCCTACACAACCCCTGCTTCTTAACTCCTTGCCTCACGGCTATATCAGAGACCTAGATGCAGGACCTGTCCCATACATCCTCCCATCACCATCTACTCCAGTACGGTCCTGTATACCACCAAAGCCAGGGCTACCTGTGAAGCCAGTCATGTGATCTACAAGCTAAGCTGCAACCACTGTGCTGCATTCTACATGGGCACAAGAATCAACAAGCTATTTGTCCACTTGAATGGCCACGCACAAACTGTGGACAAGAAACTGCTGGATCACCCCATTGCTGAGCACGCCATCCATCAAGGCGTTCTTCATTTGAATGACTGCTTCACAGCCTGTGCCATCTGGATCATTCCCGTCATCATCAGATTTTCTGAATAGCACAGGCGGGAACTCCCTCTGCAATATATCCTATGTTCCTGTAACTCTCCTGGCTTCAACCTTCATTAGTCATTGTCCTTACCCATCTAGCCTCTTCCCTGTTGCTATTCCATCACTGCACACCACTTCTATTCCACCAACACAATCTGTCTTTTTATTTCTCTTCTTTTCTGTTACCCCCCCACTGTCCCTCATTCTCTGTCTAACCTCTTTCCATCTCATCACCGCACGCTCCAGGTAGGCAGCACTTCACTGTCCCGCACCCCTGTGCTGCTATCCCTCCCCCTATTTACCCCAGGCTCCTCCTTACCCCCACCAAGTTGCCTCTCCCATCATGCGCTGCTGCTCATAGTGTGGCTTCAGCTGCCAGAGACTGTGGCGATGTGTGTGTGTGTGTGTGTGTGTGTGTGTGTGGGGGGGGGTTGCACTTGCGCAATTTTTTTGTGCCATCTGCAACTCTCCAACTCCACTATTTGGTGAGTAGCAACTATCCTTTTCATAATATTGTTATGTTCCTTCTGGGATTTTCTGTTGTTGGTTTTAGTTGAATATGTTAATTACATGCAGTGAAGTGTGGCAAAACCATTGTGTTCCAAGCCACTAGTATAATTTTTTATCATTTCAGTACTTGTGTAGCGTTGCAAGGTGTGTGTGTGTGTGTGTGTGTGTGTGTGTGTGTGTGTGTGTGTGTGTGTGGGAGGGGGGGGGGATTGTTCAGCATTTTTAGGTGTGCATCCTTGGTTCAGTGCTTCTTTTATTTGGTGAGTAGGATATCTACTCTAAATATCTCCGGTATGAGAGATCTGCATCATGTTTACAATTTTAATCCATTCCCTCCCCCTCTCACTGCTTCAATTCTTTAATCATAGACTACATTCACCTTCATGCAGCTGATGGTTGAGAATCTATATTTATTTGCTGTATTAGTGAAATGTGTTCATTAATGGCTGTTCAAGTGATGTTGCATAGATTGGGCTGCTGGCAAATTTAAAATTGCTGACCCTGGAGTAATCAAAAACTAGTTCTGAGGCCGAAATCTATGCCTCTTTAAATAGAACCTCATAATGGGACTGCAAAACTTCTGATAAAGAAGTATACTTTCACAAATTTTATCTTTTTGTTCTAGGTACAGACAACCAGAAGATCAGACTTATTTGCGTACCTCAGTTCTCAAAGAAATTTACAT
The DNA here is from genome assembly GCF_021461395.2 of Schistocerca americana. NCBI lineage: Eukaryota > Metazoa > Arthropoda > Insecta > Orthoptera > Acrididae > Schistocerca > Schistocerca americana. Next base: position 349,616,953 of record NC_060121.1, on the reverse strand, counting down.
GTGCTGTCATTGATCTTGCATCACTTGACTGTTTTCCTGTAACGTTTGGTGGAACAGATTTTTCATCTGAAAGTGAAGTAGATAAATGATAAGACTGTATCGGAAATAGATATGTGAATGACATTTGTATCTAAACATGTACATATGTTCTGCTGATGTGAATGTAATGACTTATATTTTATTAAGGTTTAGAATAGAAAATACTGTAATAAAATATTTTCATCATTTCTGTAATTACCAAGACAGACAAAAATTATATCCTCAGTGATGTTTCCTTAGTGTGGTCTTATTTGTATTGCAGAGTTGTCATGTCACACACTAATGAAAAATATTTTACCATAATTTGAGTGTGGTTTCTGCGGACTGTAAAACTGCCAGTCCTCATCAGTCAAAAATGTGGAAGACTAACCATCTCTGCCCCTCCCCTCCTTTGTAAGTGGGTATGTTCTACGAATGTTCATTTCTCTGTCATTATGTTACATGGCAAATTGTCTGTGTGACCTGTGAATGAGGGTGGTTTGGTAAGTAGTAAATTTCATGTTCACTGAATTTTATGTAGGTTCTTGGTAGAACAGGATTGTAATACATGAAAAATGCAGTTTGCTTTGGTTCTACCGTTTTAATTTTATTGTGTTATTTTGGCTTACAAGACCGTTTTCAGACATTTAATGACTATTGTTGCCAAAGAAGTTACAATGTCTGTAAATGACATTGGAGAAGAAGTTACTCATTTCGAATGAAGCTCAAATGCACATAAATGACATCTTTTGAAGTGTGGTGGTAATGCAGTGTAAAAAATTGAACAATAAATAAATATAAAGGCAGTAAACAGGAAAAAACTTTAACACATTATAATCAGGTGCAACTCCATGACCACACCGTCACTATCTTACTTTTAGGCAATAAATTGTGGCCTCTTCCTATCCATTAACAGCGATAACTGTTGTTACTTTTTCCTATTTCCAGATTGTGCTGCTGCTGTGAAACTGCACTGCACCAGGAATATATTCAAACAAGAAAGTATGCCCAAACATCAAAACATGACTGCCTGCCTTATTTAACGTTGATGACTAATGATCCGTGTTCCTCCTAATACACAAGCTTTCCCATGGTGTGGAAATGATTCAGCTTTTTGGCATCTATGTGTTTTGTAACATTATATATTGTACAATATTTTGGGGTTATGCGTTTTTGAGTTTCTGAAAGATATCTTTAACACAAAGCCCTAGTATTATTTTATTCACTTGTATTCTATTGTCTACTAAGCATTTGTCTCTCTCTTGTCCCAACTAAACAAGTTGGTCATAAAATGTACATATTTTTGAAACTTCTTTTGATTTTGGCAGCAAATCCAACCTGATACAGGTTCGCAGTATTTTAATCAAGGATGGCTTGTATGACCATTGTATGGGACATGTCCTTTTTATGGCGTCATATCTCCCCATGAACATCACAGTAATCATAGTTTGGTGTATGTTTTTCCCCACACCTGAGGTGTATGTGGCCATTTACTTTCATTGAACAGTTTCATTAATGCATAGCATTTAAATGATGCCAGTGATGTTAGCACTTCTCATGAAGAGAATCCTCGTACATTGTCATTAAGCAAACATCAAGCAAGTCATCAGTGTAAGTAATTCCAAAGAATGTTGTTTAGAATTTCAGCTATTTTTTGCTGTCTGTTTGAGCTTCTGTAGTTTGCCACGCAACTGACTGTACTATTTGCTTCAGATAATTTTGAGTTCTGTTGATCCTGCTTTACAGTTTACTCATATTACAAATATGCATAGGTTGATAAGATTGAGAATATTGCAAATAAGCATGGTTCTTAAGTTATGGTTATACATTGAGAGAGCCACAAGAAGCGGCAGACTTCTTGCTGTATGAGAGAATAAGTTGTCACCCCAAGTCTAGCTCCCTTTCTTTGATGAAGGATACAAGAGGAAGCTTTTAGAAGATGTAAATACCATAAAGTGTATGACGGAAAAACTGACATTTTATTTGAGCCTGATCACTAAACTTAAGAGACTATATGAAAGACCTCTGTAAGTCCATCTTTTCAGAAATGGTTGCGGGATTGAGGTGTTCGATACAGAATGTCAAATCAAACATCTTCCAGCTGTCTAGTTTCCAAACTTATTTTATTTGGCTACCAGTTTTGGCGATTTACTACACCATGTAATACTAACAAAACATCGTGATGCACATGCGCATTCAAGAGTGCAGCACTGTTATTCTCTTGAGATGCCTTGACACCCTCGAGATTCTTGGATGAGAGAAATGCCCATATCTGATACTGTTATCAAATTATCTTTTCTCTATCTTGTTTCATACATACTCATCCAGCACATTTTTAATAATCTTTTTTCTCATCTCAAAAGCTTTTCACAATTTTCCAAATGAAACTATCAGGCTCTACTGCTTTTACATTTGTTTGCTACTGGCCGCTTTTAATTTTTTAGTCACCAAGCAGCAGACAGATAAATAATATGCAACATGTCGCAACACATGTAGCATGTGTATTAATCCACCAGGCCACTTATAAACACTGACATGATGCATATCAAACAGGGAAAGTTTGTTTAAAGTGCGTATCAGAGAACCACACACGTTGTAACTTTAACTACATATTGTACAACTAATTACTTAGAATCCATGTCACTTCATGCACCAACATGAAAAATTCTCATGGCAGACTGCATGTACACATGCCGCAAAAATAAGTCTGATGCTGGTTCGTAAAATGTGGGCTGTCAGTGATTTGTTGTTCAATAAGTACTTAAGTTACATTATATATAGTTCTCAGACAGGCATTTTAAACACTTCATCCTCATTTGCAGTCTCTGTGCAAAGACGTAGCCTGTGGCAGAAGGTGAGGCCTTGGTTTCAGGTATAGCAGAACTGGTCTGTTACGAGGTAAGTTGTACACTTCTCCATGGCAAGATATTCTCAGTCAGGTTGTATGCATTTTCGTAGTCTCAGTACTGACAGCAGTCTTAGTAAACATTTGTGAAACCATTCCAGTATTGCGAAATATGTGAACCAGGGATAGCAGAGTAATTATCAAGAACACGACTGAAATGAAGACAGTTCCAAAATGACAGAACTGAGTACCATTAATTGAAAGTATGGGGTCCATGCTGTTTGCTTAACATGCTTGCCTTGGTTTGTTACCAAACCAGTGTTATATCCTTTATTTCCTGAGATACTATTGTAAATACTGTAGGTATTACTTAATTGTAGGCACTAATAATATGTGTATTTTTCCTTTGCCCTACAATTCTCTATTTGTTTAAGATAGTAGCATTTTGATTATGGATCTTTTCTTTCCTTATGCTAAGTCATAATTATAAAAATTACAACCAGTATGATTATTCTACTTTTTAATTGGATTGTATCATTCCTATACTAACCTTGTAGTTACTAAGTTTACTTATATATGAAGATGGTATCTGTTCTTTCGGACATGTCCGAAAGAACAGATACCATTGGTGCCCATGCAGCTCGTTAGAATGAAATGAATACCCCTAGCTGCATACAGGCGTTGATATAAGTCAACGGGGACAGTTGAAAATGTGTGCCCTGACCGAGACTCCAGGATCTCCTGCTTACAAGGCAGACGCTCTATCCATATGAGCCACAGAGGATAGTGCGACTGCAAGGAGTTATCTCTGGCACGCCTCTCGTGAGACCCACATTCCCAACTTATTGTCCCGCACTATATTCATAGTGCCCCTGCCCATTATACTCATTACTTGGCTTTTTGTTGATTCCCGTAAGAGTTCGGGCACTGTTTGTGCATCCGCACAGGAGATGGTCAAATGGCCGGTGAGCCTTAGGAAGGAAAACAAATTTTTGATATCTTTAGCAAAGAGAGGGTGTTGGTTTTTAATGTGTTTATACAAATATTGGTCACTTACACTTGCCCCATACTAAAAACCTTCAGGCTTCATGGAGATAACGTTGATTGGTTTACTTGCTTTGGTATTACTACTTTTCTTGATAATGCGAAAATGTGACACAAGGCTGACCAGACACTACGAATTTCAAACTGACTGTTCCAAAATAGGTATTAATACAAACTAAACAAGTACTTTAAGCACTATGTGATTCTTGTTTTGTCCTGCGCAAGACTCTTTTCAAATCTGCAGGCCTTTTCAGAGTGATGTAACAACTTTTTCCAGACACAACATGATCTTGTATCCACCACATCCTGCCATGTCCTGATGCTACAAACACATGAAACTTTGTGAAGTATCACCAATGGGAAGGTGCAAAGTATAGTACAACTATGCGCTATAAAACACACATTAGGTCACAAGTTGCACATGTATTAGGGAAGTGAAAACTTCTTGAAGTGTTTCCTGAGAACCTGGTGATAGAGCTGCGTATCATAATTGGTTTTGAATGAGCTATGCTTCGTATAACTTATAGATGTCTGGACCTAAGATGAATAGCTTAGCTGTTTTGTGTGAATAAGGAATGTGAAACTTGATTAAAATGACATCGCATTCTCTTGGCAGGAAGACAAAATGTTCCTCAGAGATTTTTATAAATTATTTCCCCCTTGTCTTCCTTTATCACGGTTTTAACACAATGACCAGAGAACCCCAAAATATTTTTAAATAATTGACTGCATACTTGAACATGATCACGTATCTGGGGAAAACACTACAGTGAAATGATTCGTTACATAATATATCACAAAGCTCACTGATAAACATTTGATTATTTTACTGCTAGTTTCACCATAACCACTTTACCATTTAGTTTTAATAGTACTAACACTGAAGAAATAGGAGATAGTGTGTTAACTGTAAGTTGGTTAATTGGCACACTAGATTGAATCAGTAGATGTCTGAAGGCTTCAGCCAGTATTACGTGACTGACAATTCTGAGTGAGGTAGCCACTGTTGTGCAGTTAGGATCTTTAATAAACATATCAATGCACAAGACTTATTCAGTTTCGATTATGAACGTCATTCAGGCAATCTTTACATCTGTCTACGATTTCTGCCTTTGTGGCAGCATGAAGCACTTGTTACGGTGCTTATGTTGGAGGTGGCAGGCAGGGCTTGCTCACCCCCACAGTGCCTCACCCTGTTGTTTCATGAGAGGCCGAGCTTGCTCCCTGCAACACCCTTCTAGCAGTTGTCCAATTCACAGTTAAAGCACTGTAGTGTTTCAGAATGCTTTTTGACATAAAGTTGCACAAGGTGTATATAGACATTAAGTGATTGTAGATTGCACCATCCATTAGAAGTAACAAAATAATTCAGAACCACATTACCGTAGAGCCTGTTATAAGCGGTCTAAGGCTTCCATTTAGTTCGTTGTTGACCAGTGAGATGTGGCAGTTGAACATAGCAAAATGAAAGCTTAAGTTTTAAATTTCACATTCAACAAATCTTTCGCACTGGAGAGTCATGCAAACATATTCTCATTTGATCATTGCACAAACAACTGAAAGATTTGGAAGCACATAAATCACCAGGTCCGGATGGAATCCCAGTTCGAGTTTACAGAGAGTACTCTACGGAATAGGCCCTCTACCGTGAATCTCCCTCTCAGTACAAAGACCCAACCGACTGGAAAAAAGTGCAGGTGACTCTAGTACATAGGAAGGGTAAAAGAACAGACCTGCAAAATTACAGACCAATACCCTTAACTTTGGTTTGCTGCAGAATCCTTGAACATATTCTCAGTTCGAGTATATTACACTTTCTTGAGACTGAAAAGCTTATACCCAGGAATCAGCATGGTTTTTGAAAGCATCGTCCATGTAAAACTCACCTTGCCCTTTTCTCATGATCTATTGCTAACAATTGACGAAGGACAACTTGCAGATTTCGTATCTCTAGTAAGCATTTGGCAGGGAGCCCCATTGTAGGATGTTAATGAAGGTATGAGCATATGGAATAAGTTAACAGATATGCAAGACTTCTAAAGTAATAGAAACCAATATGTTGTCCTTGATGGCGAGTGTTCATCAGAGGCAAGGGTATCGTCAGGTGTGCCGCAGGGAAGTGTGATAGACTGCTGTTGTTCTCTATATACATAAATGATTTGGCAGACAGGGTGGACAGTAGTCTGCGGTTATTTTCCAATGATGCAAGTTATGGTGCCAAAGTTGAGTGACTGCAGAAAAATACAAAACGACTTAGACAAAATTTCCAGTTGGTGTGATGAATAGCAGCTAGTGCTACATGTGGAAAAATGTAAGTTCATGTGGATGAGTATGAAGATCAAACATGTACTGTTCGGTTTTAGTATTACTGACCTGCTTGACAGTCAAATTGTTAAAATATCCAGATGTAATGTTGCAAAGCGATATGAAATGGAACGAACATGTGTGAACTGTGATTGGGAAGGCAAATGGTCAACTTTGGTTTATAGGGAGAATTTTAGAAACGACTGGTTCACCTGTAAAGGAGACCACATATAGGACACTAGTGCAACCTATTCTTGAGTACTACTCAAGTATTTGTGATCTGTACCAGGTCAGATTGAAGGAATACATCTAAGCAATTCAGAGGTGGGCTGCTATATTAGTTACTGGTAGGTTCAGACAACACATGAGTGTTAACAAAAATTCTTCGGGAACTCAAATGAGAATCCCTTGAAGGAGGGTGAGGTTATTTCGAGAAAATTTAGAGAAGCGGCATTTGAAGCTGAAGGACAAACAATTCTACTGCCATCAACATACAGTGTGCGTAAGGACAAAGAAGATAAGATATGAGAAATAGGGCTCATACGGAGGCAAATTTTTTTCCCACGTTCTGTTTACGAGTGGAACAGGAAAGGAAATGACTACTAGTGGTACAGAGTACCTATGCCACACACTGTACGATGGATCATAGAGTATTTTTGTAGATGTAGATCATGTTAACTTGGAGTTTCTGGTTAGTGCACTCCCTTCTGTTATTTATCTTGTACTACCACAGAAGGCAACATGCAAGTAGGGGCCAGCTGACATGGAGTTATGGATATGGACACTCCAAATAAGTGTTTACAGTACTGTCGCAGAAGGCTATGAAAAACCTCAGATGCTGCTCATTTGACAAAAAAGAACACTTGTGGTACATACAAAAGCATTTTGTGTAAGAATACTATTGAGTTTGTAATCAGTAAAAAAAAATTATGCTTAGTTATGTCTGAATAATGTGGGTTGGCGACGTACCAGACTGCAAATCCAGTCCCAGGATTTTATTTCATTTTTTATTTTTTTTTTAATATCTTTGTTAGTGTGGAAAAAGCCTGAGCTCACATTAAACTCTTTGTTTTTTCTTATAACTGGCTGGATAAGGCAGTTCATCAGCCCAAAGAAAAGAGCATGCCAAGTCCTGTTAGAAACTGCCTGATGAAACACGTTCACAGCAACCTTCACTTTCTTATGTCAAAAGGATTTTTTTTTTTTTTTTAAGAAGCTATTTTCTGTATGAAAATGATTATTATTATGAATTACGACAAGGTTAATGTCAATAAAATGTTTCTTTTAATATCTCTGGCCAGAGTCATTTTTTTGTGTTCCATATAAAAAATACGTATTTCAGTGTTCTTAATATATTCTATTTTGCCTGCTCTCTCTTTTAAAACTAACAATATTTGTGGTACTTTAAATTCAACTGTGCTCGTCAAACCTTTCTAATAGTTTAATACTGTTATAGCCTACTGAACACATATCTAGTTTTACACACAATTTATCATAAAGAATGTGATATTCTATTCTCATGCATTGTAAAGACAACAGTATTATATGATTATTCTCTTCTTTGCATATCTAATCCATCTGACGAAGGTAATTTCTGAAAAATTTTGTATCAAAAATTTTTGTAGGAAATGGGAAGCAGCAGTCAGCTTGATCCACCCATCTGAACTTCCCAAGTTTCCTGGCCAACTGCAGGTAGCCAGATTGTCTGAAAGGGTACAAAACCTTTTCTTACAGAAAATTCACTCCTTGTCCAGCAACATTTATAGTATCTGAATTATTGGAACATCTATGTCCTCCTTTTCGAGTAGATTTAAAATGAAAATAAAACCAGTCAAAATTGCAAAAATATTTTTAAATTTATATAGTTCCACCTGCAGAAGTGCCTATGTGCAAGTTTTGATTTTTTTCCTTCTTCAAATTGACCAAAAGAAGGGATCAGTTGATAGAATACATTCAGAGCCATCAAGGAACTACCAATTTGACATGGAAGGATGTGTGTGGGGTAAAAACACTAGACACACACCAAGGTTCTACTAGAATAGGCAGGTGCAAATGGGTGTAGGTTGTAGTAGCTATGCGGGGATGGGGAGCTGCATCAAACCAGTCTTGCATGTAGGTCACTCTGTAGAAAGGCCTCTTCGAAACCTTCATGTGGAGGGACCATGTCCAGATGGCTATAGTTAAGGCAACCACTCTTTCCATGCACATGGCCCCTTTCTGTTAGCTACAGAGTGCAATTAAAGTTCTGCTATTCGTAGAGGTCCAGTGCGGGTTGTAATTATTGTATGGCAGTGAAACTTGATAGGTGTGCTAATGCGTTAAAGCAAAGCTGATTTAAGCTGGAAAAAATTAGTTCATTAATTCTAATTATGGCCACCAGGTGCAAATCTGGTGCTGTGCACTGTTTGCATGACACCCACATTGTCATTTGGCAAGTCATAACATGAGTAAACAGTGTGGCTATTGAGAAGAGAGATGGTGCCATGTTAGTGAAACAGTTTTATGTGAATGGCACCAATTGAGAGCATCACTGACTGAAAGATCTGAGGACAGATCGGTTGTCATTAAATGGTTTAAAAATGACGATTATGAAATTCGAAAATAAGGGTGAGCTTTGTGTGGCACATGTGAGAGGAAAGCGTCCCATCCTGGTGGAAATCATACATGAGGTTGCTGTCGCTGTAACTGACCACTCGGGAAGTGTCCTGGGTAGTGCTAGTGCTCGTGCAATATCGTAGAATTGTCCATCCCATGGTTGACAGTATGGAAATTTTTTGAAGGGAATACACCCAGAAGGGCTTTATGGTGTACCGTGATGTCTGCACGTTATCGAAATCTCCTTGTACAGTATGTGATTTATGCTTTGGAAGAATGCAGATGTGTGGAAACCACTGCTTTTATGCAAAATGTGGTAACACCTCATGTCGCATGCTCAGTCAAAGATATGCTTAACCCTTTTGCGGGTGCATTTTTTGTAGCAACTCTGCGAAGATCCATTTTTTTTGCTATCAAGTTAGAAGTGTGATCAACTACTGTATTTTTTGATAATTTAATTTTTGTGATTTAGGACCAAAAACTATTGTGGTATTTATATCACCATGGCACTGTGTGTGGTATTAAAACTGGTGGTAAACGCATTTCCCACTTCCCTTTTGTGTGTTGTCGTGTGTTGCCATTACACACAAAAAAATAATCAACATTGTTTTATGTTTTCTGTTACATTATTTAAAAAATACTTGTTACCAATATTAAAGTTTACTTACCACAATGTGAAAACAATCCTTGAAACTTAATCACGCAATAAAGATATGAGTTGATAACAGGTCACAATAATGTATATTGCAGAAGCGAAGCAATGTGTTACAACAACAAACAGAAATTGATTGTTGTAGCAGTTTCATACACTTGGTGCATTGTACTATCACAAGATGTCAGCTGTAGACAGAGGAGGTAAAACTTTATTCCCAAAAGCTTTGAGATTGTAGTAAGTATGCTTCCCAAGGACCGCAAATGACATTAATTTTGTGGTAAGTATACTTGCCAAGCCCCTTCCAGGAACTACATTGGTGAACCCTTCCCAATAACCATTGAAACACTGTTTGGTGGGATATATACTTCCCACAGTCCTGAAGGCTTATTTCACAACAACAGAAACTACAGCTGGTGCAACGAACAGCCACTAGATGCCAGAAGCATACAGAAGTGGTAACACACATTCCCTTAAACGCTTTAAAGAAATATGTTTAGTGGGAAGAATATCCCCCACGGGCTATGAAAGGGTTAATGCAACCTTATACAAACATGTTATCTCCATAGATTTTCCAGATGCGTGGCCTGCAAATCATATGATCTGAACCCATGTGATTTGGCTCTAGTGATAACTAAAAGAATATTTAGCAGGGACTCGTTTGGTCTCTACCTGATCTGAACGCCAGTATACAGGAACACGTTGCTCAGATTCCACTGGAACTGTTGCAAGCAACTGTTGATCACATTGTTTTAAGAATGCAGCATCTCATCGGTGTCTCCGCTGCTCAAATTGTGTAAGCAGCGGTTAATAGTAAAATTAACATTTGCTTTCTTGCTTTTTCGACCTTTTCTGCTAGTGTCCCATTCCCAATTCATTATAAATCTAAACATTTTTATATTTCTTTCTTGCATATAGAGTGCCAGATTTGTACATGATGGCCAAAATGAGAACTAACAACACATTAGAATAGCTACGAAGTTTAGGATGGATACGATAATTGCAGCACACACTGGACCTCTGTGAGCAGCTGCACTTTAATTATAACCAGTCAATACAACTGTCCTGTCTGTGTCTCTCTCTCTCTCTCTCTCTCTCTTTTATTGCAGCTGAGTCAATATGTGCCCGTATTTCTTCATTGGCACAGACTTAGTTAAACTTGAAAAGTGAGGGATTATTTTTAGGCATTAGTACACAATATTCAGGTGACAGAACATTTTAACTCTTTAGTGACCAAATTATTTCCGGAAGTTGTAGACTTTCTATGAACACTTTATTGGGCTAAGAAACCGTTCATAAAATCATAGTTTAAATCTTTAAAGTAAGAGTTTAGTCTACGAGTATAAAAAAATTAGTGGGAACTGTTGTTCCCACCAAACTCTGGAGTAACTTCACTTGTTAATTTAAAAAAAAATTATTTCCTTTATTTTTTTTTTGTGCAAAAACTCAAACATTACATTTATATTTGTATTGTATTAGTTCGTATTGTCCTTTGAGTTCACAAAGGTGATGTACTATGGAACTTATAGAAGCATGGTGCTACACACAAAGGTACATGACAGTTGCTACACATTATCTTTGTTCTCTTTTCTTTGTTCTTGGTGCTACATTGGCGGCATCTTCTGTTTGTTGTACCTTTTGTAGGGAAGTGAGTTCCAACTTTCTCCAGACAAACTTCATCTGGTACTCCAGGCACACCTCTTTTTGGTGTTTGAAAATGAACGGGGCTTACTCTTCTCTTACGACTTGAGAAGCCAGAGATAAGCTGCCTTGCCAAGTACAATCTAAATGTTAGCTGGTCTGCTTCTGTCTTCTGTAGCTTCCACATAATGTAGGAATTGACAACTGCCAAATCTACAAGAAAGAAAAACAGTCTGTGCCACCACTTCCATGAACGATGGCCTACAGCATACCGTTCATGCAGCTGATCAAATCTATCCACTCCTCCCATTATTTTATTATACTCTGCCACAGCCAATGGGCAGAATACTTCACTTCTGCTTCCATCTTTGTTTCTTCTCAAAACAGTTGTAATGTGTTTGAGATTATGGTAATTTGATAATATACAAACAGGTTTACTATCCTGCCACTTCACTGCTGCAACACATGACCTGACAGCAAATTCGAATTCTCCCCTGCTAAGCTTGGAATTTTTTTTTTCAGCATATCAGGCAAATCCTTCCTGTTTGGACGAACACTTTCGATGCCATAAAGTCCATGAGACTGTAACTCTTCCATTATTCATACTGTTGTAAAATAATTGTCAAAAGCTACCAGCCTTTTGCTGTCATCCATTGCCTTTGTTAGAGTAAGCACAACTTCTTCACCCAAAGTAAATTCGGATGTATCATTTGTATCTCTTTTTCCAATGTAGATGTCGAAATTTATGATGAACCGAGGACTAGCATCAGCTAAGCACCACACTTTATATCCACGCTTCACTGGTTTCATTGGCATATATTGTTTGAGTGTTGACCGTCCTTTGAAGGCCACCATACATTCGTCTACTGCTAAAACAGAAGATGGTTCGTAGACTTTACAAAGCTTATTTGATATTACTCTGATGACAGGTCGAATTTTGTGTAACTTGTCATAACCCGGCTTCTCTTTTTTGACACGCGTGCTGTTGTCATTGCAATGCAGGTTCTCAACAATTTTTTTGTCTCGAAGCTTTGCCATGACCAATGAGATAGCAGTTACTCCAAGAATAGGATCACTGCTCCAATAATTTCCGAGTTGTGGAAGCTGATGAACACCCATCAAAATAAGCATTCCCAAAAAAGCTTTTAGCTCAGGAACAGTAATGTCCTGCCAGTTGGAAGATACTTTGGTTGTTTTCTTCCCTGCCTTCACAACACACCTTTCCTGCCTTGCATATAAGTTCGTCTGATTGCAAATATGAAGCAACAGCTCTTCTGTAAATATAGACTCGAAATATTTTATTTCTTTATCAGACTTTGAGAAATTTGCAATATTTTCTGCGGTTTCTTCTAATTTCAGTGGACGATTTTCAAAATAGTAAATATTCTCATTCCACATTTTTTCACTAGAAGAAAATGTTGCAGCAGCTGTTTCTGGGGTTGAATCGGATACACTTGCTTGACAAGGAGACATGTTCCCAATTTCACTAGTGTCTATTGTCAGATTGAAACAGTTGTCTTCATTTGAAACAATAACGTTATCACTATTTTCGTCCAAAATCTGAGAGGTATTTGGTGATTCAGAATCATCATCAGAGTCAGCATCGATATCTGAATCTTCTACATCTTCTGGTAAAGCATACAAAATTCTGAAAACCTCTTCTGGTGTCGGTCCAGGTATTCTAAACAATAAGAAACAAACAATAACTATGATTGCACTTCACACAAGTTCAGTGGGAAAAATAGTTCCCACTAACTTACCTTGTAATATTTATGTAATTTTCAGTCAAATCCAGCAAATATGCATGAACACTATCTCCCTCATAAATATAAAAGTAGATAAATACAACACAAGTCACTTCACACGCAAAAGGAAAGAACACTATCCAAAAAAATTCTGTAGCGGTCGAAACAGCGACTCGTTTTCACGCGGGAACCGCGCTTCTGCATTGATTGACTAACAAGCTAGAAATACAACAGCTTTCGCCTAACCGTTGACAATCTACACGTAGTTAGCACACTCACAGGCATCTAAAGCTAGCAAAATGAGGGATGCTCAACTACCGGACCTACCGTTAGATGGCTCTACCAGCTGATTACTGTGGTCTGTATTGCCCACCATATTCGAATTTGGCAAGAAGTTTCTCTCGGTCTGTACGGTGCATAAGGAATTACGGACTATCGAAATGGTGATTTCTTGTTCCGCTTTCAATTGTACGAAACGATGGAGTAAGGAGAGTGACTTACCATTTCACAGGTAATACGACTACCGATACAATACGATCAAAATACAGACTTGGTGCGTTTGCTAATTCGATGTTTTTGAACAGGTTTCCTCTAAAGCACCCAGAGCTACTAAAGACATGGATTACTTCCGTGAAGCGGAAAGATTTTAATCCTACGTCTTGCAGTTTTCTTTGCGGAAACCGGTTCCGACAAGATGTTGTTGTTGTTGTTGTTAGTAGTGTTTAACGTCCCGTCGACAACGGGGTCATTAGAGACGGAGCGTAAGCTCGGGTTAGGGAAGGATTGGGAAGGAAATCGGCCGTGCCCTTTCAAAGGAACCATCCCAGCATTTGCCTGAAACGATTTAGGGAAATCACGGAAAACCTAAATCAGGATGGCCGGAGACGGGATTGAACCGTCGTCCTCCCGAATGCGAGCCGACAAGATGATTACGTAGTGAGCCCTGGAACGTGGGAGAAACGTTTCAAACCCGAAGCAGTGCCATAGTTTTTGACTTTCCGACACAATTGATGCACCAAATAAACAGCCACGACGACATGTTGTTAGGATTTTGAGTGACAACGATGATTCTCCATTTGAGGTAGCTAATTACTTTCCTTGCTGTGTGTGCGCTTTTTACTTTTGTGAATTTATTTCGTACGCTACATAGGTCTAACAAGGGAACCTCCCCATCGCACCCCCCTCAGATTTAGTTATAAGTTGGCACAGTGGATAGGCCTTGAAAAACTGAACACAGATCAATCGAGAAAACAGGAAGAAGTTGTGTGGAACTATGAAAAAAATAGCAAAATATACAAACTGAGTAGTCCCTGTGCAAGATAGGCAACATCAAGGAGGAAGTGAGCTCAGGAGCGTCGTGGTCCGGTGGTCAGCGTGAGCAGCTGCGGCTCAAGAGGTCCTTGGTTCAAATCTACCCTCGAGTGAATAGTTTATTTTTTTATTTTCAGACAGTTATTATCTGTCCGTCCGATGCGAGGTAACTGCGCCGTAGCATGAGGATACTACACATAAACAAACATCGAAACACAGGACGTCAGTCGACAACAGCGCACGGAAGAGGAGTATTCCTGCTAACGAGGCTCCCTGGCTGGCAGTTGACTGTTCGCGACTTTGGACGGGAGTGCATTAAATACGTGAGATGTATTCCGTGGGCAATATGAATCCAGCAAATATAGCTCGCGACTTCAATAACAAGGTCAATGAACGGGACCTCTACGCTCACGCTATCATTGATGTTGCATATCTTACACATGGACTACTCAGTTTGTATATTTTGCTTATTTTTTCATAGTTCCACACAACTTCTTCCTGTTTTCTCGAATGATCTGTGTTCAGTTTTTCAAGGCCTATCCACTGTGCCAACTTATAACTACACTCCTGAAAATTGAAATAAGAACACCGTGAATTCATTGTCCCAGGAAGGGGAAACTTTATTGACACATTCCTGGGGTCAGATACATCACATGATCACACTGACAGAACCACAGGCACATAGACACAAGCAACAGAGCATGCACAATGTCGGCACTAGTACAGTGTATATCCACCTTTCGCAGCAATGCAGGCTGCTATTCTCCCATGCAGACGATCGTAGAGATGCTGGATGTAGTCCTGTGGAACGGCTTGCCATGCCATTTCCACCTGGCGCATCAGTTGGACCAGCGTTCGTGCTGGACGTGCAGACCGCGTGAGACGACGCTTCATCCTGTCCCAAACATGCTCAATGGGGGACAGATCCGGAGATCTTGCTGGCCAGGGTAGTTGACTTACACCTTCTAGAGCACGTTGGGTGGCACGGGATACATGCGGACGTGCATTGTCCTGTTGGAACAGCAAGTTCCCTTGCCGGTCTAGGAATGGTAGAACGATGGGTTCGATGACGGTTTGGATGTACCGTGCACTATTCAGTGTCCCCTCGACGATCACCAGTGGTGTACGGCCAGTGTAGGAGATCGCTCCCCACACCATGATGCCGGGTGTTGGCCCTGTGTGCCTCGGTCGTATGCAGTTCGTATGCAGTCCTGATTGTGGCGCTCACCTGCACGGCGCCAAACACGCATACGACCATCATTGGCACCAAGGCAGAAGCGACTCTCATTGCTGAAGACGACACGTCTCCATTCGTCCCTCCATTCACGCCTGTCGCGACACCACTGGAGGCGGGCTGCACGATGTTGGGGCGTGAGCGGAAGACGGCCTAACGGTGTGCGGGACCGTAGCCCAGCGTCATGGAGACGGTTGCGAATGGTCCTCGCCGATACCCCAGAAGCAACAGTGTCCCTAATTTGCTGGGAAGTGGCGGTGCGGTCCCCTACGGCACTGCGTAGGATCCTACGGTCTTGGCGTGCGTCGCTGCGGTCCGGTCCCAGGTCGACGGGCACGTGCACCTTCCGCCGACCACTGGCGACAACATCGATGTACTGCGGAGACCTCACGCCCCACGTGTTGAGCAATTCGGCGGTACGTCCACCCGGCCTCCCGCATGCCCACTATACGCCCTCGCTCAAAGTCCGTCAACTGCACATACGGTTCACGTCCACGCTGTCGCGGCATGCTACCAGTGTTAAAGACTGCGATGGAGCTCCGTATGCCACGGCAAACTGGCTGACACTGACGGCGGCGGTGCACAAATGCTGCGCAATTAGCGCCATTCGACGGCCAACACCGCGGTTCCTGGTGTGTCCACTGTGCCGTGCGTGTGATCATTGCTTGTACAGCCCTCTCGCAGTGTCCGGAGCAAGTATGGTGGGTCTGACACACCGGTGTCAATGTGTTCTTTTTTCCATTTCCAGGAGTGTAAATCTGAGGTGGGTGCGATGGGGAGGTTCCCTTGTAAGCAATGGTGTAATACAGGTCCATATTTTTGTTTTTAGCGTTCTGTCATGGAATCCGTGCTCGATTTGCCCATTGCAGACGCTACTGATTGCGTGGAGAATGTTGTCAATGAGAATTCTTCCGTGGAAAGCATGTCCCACTTATCCAATGCAGAAGCTGCGAATTGTGTCGAAAACGTTAGTATAAGGATGTTTTCACACCCCCAACGTTTTCTTATAATATTTTTTCATCAAACCTTGAGTTATTTCAATCGTATATAACGAAATTATTTCCTTATTTAGAGTGCAGTTGGTTCTTCAGTAATTGATTGTGGTATACAGTCGAATGTATAAATGGAAGACAAGGCGACCGAAACTTGCATTTTTTTTTTCTTCTCAGACATTGTGCACGAATTAAAACGTAAACTGAAGTGTGTCCGTGAAAAAATTCGAAGAAGAAAGTGTTTTCAGTGGATGACATAAGTTCATTGAAGGAGAAGGGGCATCTTCCTGAGAAGTTACATAACTTCCTCAATCATCAGAAAGGAACACAAGTGGAATTAGTGTGCAATTTAGTGAACAACTCTCTCTCATCAAAGAGTAATAGATACACAACAAATGTGAAAATGTTTGCGATGACTGTGTACTTTTATTCACCAGCAGGATATGAATACCTGAAAAAATTAATGCCTCTGCCCCATTGATTTCAAATGGGTGGCAAGTGTAGACTGTGAACCTGGCTTCTTAAAAGATGTTTTCAAGTACATTGTAAGGGACCAGTTCAGCGATTCATGTCTAATTGTAGACAGTGTGGCAATTAGGAAGCAAGTAGTTTGGGACCAAGGAACTAAGCAGTACACAGGTTTTTTAGACTTTGGTGGGGAAGTGCCTCAGTAAAAGAAGTAATAGAGCCATCTGAGGCTCTGGTTTTCATGCTCGTCTCTATTAAAGGCAAATTTAAATGCCTGATTGCGTATTTCTTTATCAACGGTGTACAGGCAAATAATCAGGCCACACTGATAAAATCTGCTTTAGAGAGGCTGCATAGTTCTGGCATTAGGGTTTGGTGTGTCACATGTGATGGCTGTAAGGTAAATATAAGCACTTTACGTTCACTTGGCTGTACTTTAAATTTTTACAAGGGTGATTTTAAAAGCTACTTTCCTCATCCTGTGGAAAAATACAATGTTTAGTGTATCTTGGACATGTGCCATATGATTAAGTTTGCCAGAAATGCTCTAGCAGAAGTATCTGCTATTGAGTCTCCAACTGGCATTATTAGATGGGATTTCATTGAGCAGTTGAACAAGATACAACAAGAAGAAGGTATGACATTTGCAAACAAACTATCAGGACAACATATAAGTAGTGTAAATAGAAAAAATGAATGTTTCATTAGCTGCACAAACTTTGAGTTCTAGCGTGGCAGATAGTATAGAGTTTTTGAGGAGGGTTTGTGATCCAAATTTTAAAGGAAGTGAAGCAACAGTAGAATTTTTGTATTATATTGATAGGATTTTTGATATTCTGAACTCTAGAAATCCATTAGGTAAAGGGTATAAGAGCCCCCTGAGACTTGACAACAAATCTTATTGGCTTGGTATTTTCAGACACTGAAAATTATATCAAAAGCTTAAAAATCATTGGTGTTCCATTGCTGCTCCATGCAAGAAATGTTAAATCTGCATTAGAATGTATTTCTCTCTATGCTTTTCCCAATATGTCCAATAAAAATGCATTTGTAAATTTTGTTAACTGGGGAAAACTGTTTAAAACAAGTGACTGCGTGTACTCTGTTGTAGAATACTCAGAAACTGTTTTAGATGTTTGTGATTGCTGGGGATATGCGACAGAAATATATACAGACCAAGATTTTGCATTGTGTTAAAATTAAATTCGTAGATTACCCATTTCCTGCTCCTGCTCTTGGTCATGATTACCATTATGAAATTGGGATTGAGGATTTACATCAGACTCAACTTGTTTGTAAGATTGCATCCCTGTACTCCTGCACATGCTTAAAAACATATGGAAAAAAAAGCCCGCTGAGAAAATTTTAAACAACAAATCACATATAAGGCAGAAGTTAAATAAACTCATATTGTTTAATCATGTATAGTGCTCAAATTGGAAAAGATTATGTATTGGGACATTTCATGCAGATGGGTGTGACATTTTGACAGATTTTTTAAAACTATTTTGTCCATAGATTTGTTGTTGTATAATGATGAACTTCAAACGATGAATCACATTGAAGTAAAATTAACTCTTTACGTCCTGTGTAGATATTGTAACAAAATTATAATTATTTATTATATAAGCTTATTTTAAGATGTTAGGTGTTACAAAATATGCACTTGAATTAAAAACAGGTGATTTGTGTGAAATTAATGAAAAAAAGTTCTGAGACTTATTTGACAGATAGCTTTCAGTGTGAGAAAATATTTCCCTCAATAACTATGTTAACTTGAATTTTTCACTTTAAGAAAGCAGTTTAATCACAGAATGGGTGTGATCTAATGGAGTATGCAGTGGCCCTATGTTTCAAACAGTAATGTTTGTGGATACTCTGCAACATAAGAGCAATAAAATTGTTACTCTCTTAATTCTTGTTTTAATACTTCTTAGAATGAACACAATGTTCCAATTGATCATAAGCATTCTTATTACTTTAGAACCATTCTAGAATAAGGGGGCCTGATTCAGGCAAAACCTAATTTTCTTAATTTTGTCTTTATTTTGCTAGGAGGTCTTTCTATTATATTTTCCTGTGTTGATGGAGGGGGGAGGGGAAGAGAATGCAAATAATCATATAGAATTATCTTTCTAGCACTACAAAGTACTGAATACAGTGATTACAGTTACACTTGGAAATCTAGGAAATTTCAAAAAATGGTTCAAATGGCTCTGAGCACTATGGGACTTAACATCTATGGTCATTAGTCCCCTAGAACTTAGAACTACTTAAACCTAACTAACCTAAGGACATCACACAACACCCAGTCATCACGAGGCAGAGAAAATCCCTGACCCCGCCGGGAACCGAACCCGGGCACGGGAAGCGAGAACGCTACCACACGACCACAAGTTGCGGATTGGGAAATTTCAGTATTCATGTTACATACCTAATTTTCATCAACATTTACCTTAATTATACAGTTACACTTTTTGCTGATTTGAACTGTGTACTACATGTTAAAAAGATTTTGTTTGGTCATAGTAATAAAAGCATTTCATTTTTTTTTTAGGTCATATGTCCCATATGGAACTGAAATTATCAAGTTACAATGACAAAGGAAGGAATTAACATTAAGGAATCTTACTTCACAGAAATTATGTAACAATGGTCACACTTTTTGCAAGTTAACTTTAACATAAACCATTTAGTTTTCCATTACGAGTGAAAGCAGTTGCACGAGTCACGTAAAGAACAAAGTTTCCCATAGGGAACTAAAGTATTTTACGTTTGACTTATTGCAGACCCAAAGTATTGTGATCTTCATATTTCTATTTAAAAAAGTTTGTAACTCAAATTCAGACATTTTGGAATCTGTACATACATGTGTGTAACAAGGTACTTTTCATGTGTCATGTGGAACCTTTAATTTTCTGGTTTAAATATAATTTATTTCCTGAATTACCTTTAATACCGACAATGTCTGAATGCAATATTTACCATTTAGAAGAAGAACTATTAGTGTACAGAATGAAAAATGCGAGAGATTGTAATGTACCGAACTTGGAATGGCTCTTTATCAATAGCAGGTAAAACAAAGGCTTCTATTAAATGTTCAACGAAACCAGTCAGTACCTCTTAATTCACCATAGAGGTGATACAGTAATAAAAGAATTTACTTTTTTCAGAATTTCTGCTAAGTATTAAAAGTGTGAAGACCTATTCAATAAGTATTTGCTTTACCAATAACCTGTAGTACAAGCACATTTATAAGCAGGTAATTAAGGGAGTTAAGACTTATGTTAAAATTAAAGATACTGACTGGTATTACTTGCTCACAAAACATTGTAGTTGCTGTACAGTTTATGCTGTAAGTGGTGTACCCAATGTGATTCCTGGAGGACATAATATTCTGTTATCCTATGGGAATGCACTGCTACCACACCTGTTGAAAGTAAGTTTTGCTGTGGAATAGTTGTATCAGACGTCTGTATCAGAAAACAAATCTCCACTGTGACACCCTCATGTTCTTGGTATGCTATTAGCTATAATTACAGGAATACTCTTCACATGGAGGGGGGAGAGAGAGAGAGAGAGAGAGAGAGAGAGAGAGAGAGAGAGAGAGGGGAGAAAATCATGTTCTTAGGAGGAGCAAGCTTTACAGCAGCATATGCTGTTAAAAGCATAGTGAGATTTTCTTTTTCATCATTTCAAACATTGTACACAACTTTCTTGCACTTTTATTTTATCACATTTTTCCCTTGAGAATGGAGAGGAGAGAGGAAGAAGAAAAAAAAGAAAAAGTAAGCGAGCTTTCATAAGAACTGAAAACTCTACTTGTGTCATTTGTTATTTTCAAAATGTTACTCTCTTTCCAAATGCTGTTCTATTTCTTCAAACCAATTCTGAATGTCTCATGTTATTTACTGTACATTGTCCAGCAATACTTCTGTTGTTACTGGATAGTTTGTAATTTGGCACTACCTTTGTACCACTGGTATTGTCTAGTGTACTTTTGCAGATAAGAAAATCGACTGGACTAGAATGTCCTGTCAGTATAGGACAAATTCAGACAATATGGAACTTTTTGCACCAAATTTGCAATATAATGTCACCCTTGTCTAACACAGATTGTAGCAGCCATTGGGGTGCCTGTCTGGCCAACTTCTACAGCTTTCACTTTCAAGTTTGTTTTTTGCTTGGGCCATATCATGACAACCAGTCATTCCAGTGATTGACACCATGTCAAAGACTGGAACCAAGATTCACAGAAATAAAATTCCATGGTTGTAATTCACAGTCTAATTAATTTTGCTCACTGACATGTTTTGAATTCAATTTTAAAATAAAACCATGGTACCAGCCATTATTTGGGTGTCAGACTGGAAAATTACAGTTTTAAGACACCCCAACCTTAAAATTAACAGCTGTGATCGATGTTATTTTCAACAAGTTCCTTCACTTCCTACATCATCATGGATCAGTCCAATATAATATTATTACTACACTTAACTTCCAAATGATACGAGTTATGCATTTAAGAGGAGCCTTAACGTTGGCCTTTGTGTTTGTCTCATTTAAATGTAGGCCTATTTCTTGTCTCGTATCGAAGACTGAAGCACTGTCAAAAACTGGTGCTTCTACCTTATCACTCAGTTAAAATACACTGTGTCATGTACAGGCGTTAATAAAATTATGGCATTTAAATTTCTGATCAAAGAGAGAGCCAAATTCGTAAGTGAATGTTGCAATTACAGTGTCAGCATATATGCAGATCGGTAATGCATCACTTCAGATAAAGAAAAATAACAGTTTTTCCGTTTATAACTAAGTAATACTTTAATAGTTCAGTTGTAATTTCTGTTGTCAGTAAAGATACCCCTAAGCAAACGATGTCAACTTTTTTTCAAGACACGTCTTCACTGTTTTCCACACTTGATTTTCCGAATTATACCTGTAGTTAAAAGCTTTGGCAACCAAGATAATTTGTTGAGCTCCATTGAATCTTAAATAGTATTTTAAAATGGGCAAATAAGTAAAGCACTCATAAAATTAATAGTAAACAATTTATAGGTCAGCTTGTCAAACTTCCAAAACACACTCGAATTTAGGAATTTCATAGCAGAACTGTCACTGTTTTTTCTCACTAGATTAGAAACACTTCATTATGTTGAAGTGTAGATATCTAGAACATCCAATATAAAAGACTTATCAGGGCGCAGAACGAAAAACATTTTCATCCGTGTTTTGACACTTCGTTTTTCGCCAAATTCAGATATGGCGGACACTCAATGATATAATCTTTGGCCGGCACGCGCTAGAGCCATTTATCCGTAGGTCCGGTAGTTGAGCATCCCTCATTTTGCTAGCTTTAGACGCCTGTAGCACACACTAACAGAGATGGTAGCACAAGTTAGAAGTGAGAACATGGATTACCACTGAACTTACAGCGAAAACAAATAAGTGGGAACTATTGTTCCCACTGGTCAGTAAAGGGTTAACCCACATCTGCTGGGACTAATGTAATGTCTCATTCATTCATTGAAGCTTCTAGTGTAGTTGTATTCTTGAAGGTTAGTGCCCCACTTAAGCAGAGAGTGATAAGTCTACTAGGAAAATATTCAGATCATTATCTTAAAGAACAAAGCACCAACCCTCTCTTATCAGTAATTAACGTTATTTGTGATTGTAAATTTGCACAACAAAATGACAAGCATTAAGAAACAATTCACTGTGAAAGTGTAGATCCTCACAGACCTCCAACAGTCGACAGCAAAGTTGCTGAAGGTTTCTGTAATAGTGTTGTGGTCTTCAGCCCAAAGCCTTGTTGCAGCTCTCCGTGCTACTCTATTCTGTGCAAGCTTCTTTATCTCCCCATCTACTGCAACCTACATCCTTTTGAATTTTCTCACTGCATTCATATCTTGATCTCTCTCAATGACTCCCCTGCCCCCAATACTAAATTCATGATCCCTTGATGTCTCAGAATGTCTCCTATCAATCGATCCCTTCTCTTAGTCAAGTTATGCCACAAATTTGTAGTCTCCCCAGTTCTATTCAGTACCTCTTCATTAGTTACATGCTACCCATCTAATCTTCAGCATTCTTCTGTAACACCACAATTTAAAAGCTTCTATTCTCTTCTTGTCTAAACTCTTTAACCTCCATACATTGCTACACTCCATAGAAATATTTCAGAAATGTCATCCTGATACTTAAATTTATATTCATTGTAAACGAATTTCTCTTTTTCAGAAACACTTTTCTTGCCATTGCCAGTGTACCGTATTTACTCGAATCTAAGCCACACTTTTTTCCGGTTTTTGTAATCCAAAAAACCGCCTGCGGCTTAGAATCGAGTGCAAAGCAAGCGGAAGTTCTGAAAAATGTTGGTAGGTGCAGCCACAACTAACTTCTGCCGTCAAATATATGTAGCGCTACACAGGCATGCTTTGTAGGCACACAGATAAATACTGGGGCCAAAACCTCTGCGTCAGTAAATAAATTAAAAAAAAGGTGGAAGACGAGCTTTTTTTCTCCGCCCCGAGTTTCAACCACTACATTTTCATACATTATCCAACGAAGTAAATACAAATTCCGTATTGTTCATCTTCGAATGTAGCAGAATTTCAATGTACTATGAAACTCCGACTGGCAAGACTGTTTGTCAAGAGATGGTTGCTAATAGGAACCTGATGAGATGTGAATCACATACAGTATTCTCTTCCCCATAAGAATAATACGAACATAAACATTTTGCCATGTATTCTTTCGTGTTTGCTGCTATCTCATTTAAATCCTGTCTGCCTAATAAACTACGAAACTAGAGTGAGACAACAGCAAACGCGGAAGAATATACGTATCGTGTCATGTTTATATTCGTATTATTCTTATGCCTAATAGTGATACAGTCAGAAATGAAGCACGGCAACTGACTAGATTTTTAAATCTAAGATGACTCGAATTTCTGTGCAGAATTTGATGTACTAAAGAAGCGGCCACAAAGATTTTCAAACGGAGAAAAATTTTCGCCTATCTCTCGTTCAGAACATGCTCTATCATACGCAGTCTATTATTTGGTTCTTGTTGATCATTATCAAAGAAAGCAGCAGTGTAAGTAACAACAAATTGCAGTCTCTTGCTGTTGTTTCGCTAATGAGACGATTCCTCTTTTTGTTTTTTGTAAGCGGCGGTAGCGCGCACAAAAGCAAGCCATGCCGCGAGCGGCGACAGGCCGTAAACACACACTATAAGAATGCGACAAACAATGCATGACAGTACAGTAATGCATTTTCAGCTTAGAGTGACGTTAACACCTATAACAAAGAAAACGGCACTTATCAGATCAAAGCAAAATAAGCAATCGATTCAAACCAGACGAAGCACGTGAAAAAGGAAGGGTACCCGTATAAATACGGACGGAGCGCCTGACGCATAGCAAGGGTTACCTGGTAAAGCTTAACTGCTAAGCTTACGACTCGAACCAAACTACTGTAGGTGTATCGTCATTCATTCGACCTAAATTATGTCTCATATTACAATGGACCAACTTTGTTTCGATTTGGAGGTGCGGCCTAAAACTTTTCTATCTCCTTGAATTTCGAGTCTCAAATTTCAGGTGCGGCTTAGATTTGGGAAATTTTTTTTCCCTTTATTTCGAGTTTCATTTTTTAGGTGCGGCTTAGATTCGAGTAAATACGGTACATTTTATATCCTCTTTACTTCGAGCATTATCAGTTATTTTCCTGCCCAAATAGCAAAACTCATCTACTACATTAAGTTTCTTTTTTCCTAATCCAATTCCCTCAGCATCATCTGATTTAATTCAACTACATTCCATTATCCTTATTTTTGTTTTGATTATGTTCATCTTATATCCTCATTTCATGAAGCTGTCCATTCCAAACAACTGTTCTTTCAAGTCCTTTGCTATATCTGACGGAATTAAATTGATGTTGGTAAACCTGAAAGTTTTGAGTTATTCTTCCTGAACTTTAATTCCCTTTCCAAATTTGTCTGTTTCCTTTACTGCTTGCTGTATGTCCACATTGAAGAACATCGGGGATATGCTACAACCCTCCCTCACTCTCTTCTTCCCTGTCACCACATCCCTTTCATGCCCCCTCAACTCATAACTGCCGTCTGGTTTCTGTACAAGTTGTGAATAGCCTTTCACTCCCTGTATTTTACCCCTGCTAGCTTCAGAATTTCAAAAAGAATGTTCCAGTCAATATTGTCAAAAACTTTCTCTAAGACTAGAAATGATATAAGTTTAGGTTTGCCTTTCCTCAACCTATATTATAAAATAAGTCGTAGTGTCAGTATTGCCTAGTGTTCCTGTATTTCTCTGGAAGCCAAACTCGTCTTCCCCAAGATCAACTTACAACCGTTTTCCATTCTTATGTAAAGAATTCAAGTTAATATTTTGCAACCACAACTTATTAAACTGATTGTTTGGTAATAACACCCGACAGCACCTGCTTTCTCTGGACATAGAATTATTACATTCTTTTTGAAGTGCAAGGATATTTCGCCTCTGTCACACATCTTGCACATTAAATGGAATTTTTTTTGTCTTGACTCACTCTCCCAAGGCTATCAGTAGTTGACGGAATGTCGTCTGCTTGTGAGGCCTTGTTTTAACTTAGGTCTTTCAGTGCTCTGTCAAGTTATTCTCGTAATATCATGTCTTCCATCTGCTCTTTATCTACATCCTCTTTCATTTCTGTGACACTGCCAGCAATTTCATCTCCCTTGTACAGACCCTCTATATACTACTACAGCTTCCCACTTTCCCTTCTCTACTTAGAACTGATTATCCGTTTGAGCTCTTGATGTTCACACAGGTGCTTTTTTCTTCTCCAATGGCTTCTCTAATTTTCCTGTAGGCAGTATGTATCTTTCCTCTCATGATATATGCTTCTATATTCTTACATTTGTCCTCTAGCCATACTTGCTCAGCCATTTTGCATGTCCTGTCAGTCTCATTTTTTAGATGTCTGTATCCCCTTTCACCAGCTTCATTTTTACATTTTCTCCTTTCATGAATTACAGTAAATTTCTCTGTTCATCAGTTCAAGTCATTATTTTGTATGTTACCCAAGGATTTCTACTAGATGTTGTTTTTTTACTTATTTTATCCACTGCTATTTTCACTATTTCACCTCTAAAAGCTAATCATTTGCTTCTACTATACTGCCTACCCCTGTGCTAGTCCATCAGTGCCTAATGCTGCCTCTGAAACTCTCAACCCATCTCCTTAATTTCGTACCTTTTTGCAGTTTCTTCAGCTTTAATCCATAGTTCATAACCAATACTTTATGGTCACCGTTAACATCTGCCCGCCGAAGTTCTTACAATTTACAATCTGGTTTTGAAATCTCTGTCTTACCATTCTGTAACCGATCTGAAACCTTCTAGTTTCTCCAAGTCTCTTACATGTATTCAATCTTCTTTGATGATTCGTAAACTAAGTGTTATTGATAGGATGGAATGTAACAATATTACAAAAATGATAGCTGTTCTAACTATATAGCAGAGATGCTGCTGAGTCACAGATAGGCACAACAAAAAAACTGTCACAAAATAAGCTTTCGGCCAACAAGGCTTATGTCAAAAATACACACACACACACACACACACACACGATCATGACCACAGCCTAGCAGCTGTGTATGATGGGAGAGGCAACTGGGGGGGGGGGGGGGGGGGGGGGTGATAGCAGGGTAGGTGTGGGGGTCGTAAGTGCTGCTGGGGAGCATGCAGGGATGAGGTGGAGAGGGGGTAGGACAGCTACGTACAATTGGGAGCTTAGACAGAGGTGGCGAGGAGAAGGAGGGAGGTTAGTGGAAAAGGAGAGAAGTAAAAAGTGTGTGGATGAATAGACAGTTGTTTAGTGTTGGAATGAGAACAGGGAAGTGGCTGATGGATGAGGACAATGACTAATGAAAGTTGAGGCCATGAGTGTTACGGGAGAGTTTTCATTTGTGCAATTTAGAAAAGCTGGTGTTAGTATGAAGGATCCATACGGCACAGGCTGTGAAGCAGTCATTTAAATCGAGAATGTCGTGTTGGTTGGCATGCTCAGCAACAAGGTGGTCCAGTTGTTTCTTGGCCACCGTCTGGCAGTGGGCATCCATGTGGATGGACAGCTTCTTGTGACAGACAGCTTGTTGGTTGTCAGTGGTTGCAGCTTAGCTTGTAGGTCACATAACTGGTTTCACAGGTAGCCCTGTCTTTGATGAGATGATGATGATTGTGACTGGACTGTATGTAGTACATGATGGCGGTATGATGTATGGGACAGGTCTTGCATCTAGGTGTACTACAGGGATATGAGCCATGCGGTAAGGGATTGGGAGCAGAGGTTGTGTAGGGATGGATGAGTATATTTAGTAGTTCGATGGATGGCAGAATACCGTTGTGGGAGGGCCAAGAAACAATTGGACCATCCTGTTGCTGAACATGCCTCTCAACACGACATTGGCATTCTTTATTCTTCTCTCCTTTACTGCTACCCCCACTCTCCGTTTAAGCTCCTGACTGCACATAGCTGCCCTACACTCTCTCCACCTCATCCTTGCACACTCCCCAGCAGCATTCACCGTTCCCCACCCACCCATCATGCACTCCTGCTGCTGCTGCTGCTGCTGCTGCTCATAGTATGGCTTAAAAGCTGCCACAGACTGTGGTCATGTGTATGTGAGTAGTGCGTGCGCACCTGCGGTGGGGTGCGGTGTGTGTATTTTTGACAAAGGACTTGTTGGCCGAAAGCTTATTTTGTGACAGTCTTTTTGTTATGCGTATCTGCGACTCGGCATCTCTGCTCTATGGAGTAGCAACTATCCTTTTCGTAATATTATTACAAGTAAAGAAGCGTTTCAGAGTCTTTGTGTGGTTAATTGACCAAGGTGTAGAGGGAGAATTTTGTCTGGAGCTGTGGATGATTCCACATATGGATCCAGAAGGGACAGCCACCACATTTGCCTGTGCAATCTGCAGGTTTATCTTGTGTAGCCTTCTTCTTAAACAGCGCTACCCTTCCAATGAAGTGCAATGCCCACATCTACAGACTGATTTATGTAGCATGCATTTTTGCACCAAGTCTAACTCCGAAAAATGTAATAGAGGAGGAAGCAAGACACGGAGTGCTCATGGCAAAAGTATTAGAGAGTAAAAAGAAGACACTCAGGAAATGTCACACAGTGTGAAAAATGGAATATGCTTCCCAAAGTTATTTTCTGCAATGAAGGGAAAGTAATTTCACTTGAAACTAAATTACAGATTCTATAAAAGTAAAAAATTTTGAGCTCTCAATCTGCAAGGTGAAAAGTAAACATTACATTAATAATGTCATGTACTTTTAGGAGGTTTCGAGAAACAAGAACAAAAAGTTACGTCAAGCACAGTGGTTATTACTGTTCTTTATCTTATAAGGATGGAATCAAAGCAAGGATGTTCAGAGACTTATTTTTGCACGATTTCAATGCTTTGGTGAGAACAGTTTGATATATTCAGGGGCGAGATAGCATTAGCACTTATGATGGAACTGAGTTAGAACCTGGGGAGGTTCAAGAAGGCCCAGAGATGATGAAAACACTGTAGAAATAGATAGGAGCTGTTTAAAAATGGCTTGAAGCAACCACTAAGTCACTGAATTGTCACTTCATATTAAGTTAAGGGATATGTATTTTATTCGGATGGAATTTAGGCGTTAAATATTTATCATCAGTTGAACAAATGCACAACTGAGGCTTGGCATCACTCTCATATCTTGGAAAAAGAATAAGCATTTGCAGACAGCAAAACTGTGGTGTCTTTTACATTTGGAATTACTGCAGTAGCAACAATGTATGCACAAAGCATGACATTGTGACCAAGACTGCTCATTTTCAAGAAATAGTGAAGTAAAAGCAAATAATTATGGTTTCTGATGACTATCCAAATCAAAATAAAAACAGTGTTTCAAGAAGTGTCTTGGTTAACCTTTCTATCTAATCTGATCTTAAGATAAGAAAAGTAATACTGGAGAAAGGCCATAATATAATGGAGATGGATAGCATCCAACAGTGAAACATTTTCATTTTTCCAGTACCTACACCAGCATACTACATCTAGCAGCTAGATACAGGAATGAAAACTCACTCATAATTATTTCTGTATGTCAGCTATACAAATATCAAGAATTTTGAAAGCCTTCCCCGTAATTTTATGTAAGTCGAACCGAGTGTATACAACCCGGGAGATCCGGGAATTTTTTCATCCGGGAAAAACCCTGGATATTATTAGAATTCCGGGAATTTTTCATTGTTTCAGTTTTCAGTTCAATTTTTGTAATTATGACTGGTAAGAAAAAACCAAAATAACTTAAATGCGCCATATACAACAACTATGCGCAGTGCTCATGCGAGTATCTCCCAACAGCAAATTGTGTCAAAGGCTTTAGGAAGACTATGCAATGCTTCATAACAACAAATTGCCTCTGATGAGCGTGATGTCACAACTGTTTACATTAGATCTGTTTTAGCAGTTACGAGTGGGCTCATGTGCAGTTGAGTCACATTTTGAGTAGTGGATTCTCCCGCTTCTGGCTACAGGAATGTGGCTGTTGGCAGCAAGCAGCTAGATGCTACCGGGAAAAGGGGGCGCCAAATTCATATTCTTGAGGGAAAAAACTTGTTTCACAAAGCGTCTAGCATCCAGCGCATGTTTGTCTGTTGCTTATTCATAAGATTTTGAAATGCTTCTCTGTTGGTTTTTGAACATTTTTGAACACATTTTAAGTTGATTTCTGAATGACTCACAAGTTGACTTTTGAATGCATGCATAGTGTACGTGATGTCTCTGACAGGAGAATCCTCGTCGCATCTAGAAATAAACTTTCTGCAGACGAAAAGGGGACAGGGCTATATGAGCACAGTGGAGTAAAGCCGAAAAGATGGATGCCAATTGCTGTCTGATTAAGTGGCTGATTGGGTTTGCAAATGATCAGTGTTGTTATAATTACTAGCGAAATCCATAGATTCAGACTACTAGAATGGAAATAAACAACTGACAGGAGTAACAGGTGAGAAAGATTCCATATTATCTTCTCGGTGTATCCAAGAAAATGAAATTTTGACAGAAAATTTTTGGTGAGATCGCTACACTATAAGGACCAGTAGGACAGTCCCCGGCTAGCAGCCATGTAAGTTCTATTCTGGAAGTAACGCGGAATAACTAAACCTGTGATTCTGGCAGGGTTAGTGAAGTTAATCGGCGAACAAATTTTGACAGTGGTAGCAATAGCTACAGAATTGGTGATGACAAGACTGTTTGTTAGAATGAAGAATGAGAAGAAATGGGGACATCACATAAATGATGGAAGAATAAGACGATTCCAAATTTATATAAAAATTTCGTAATACTACTTTTCGATCTCATGCTTGAGAAGCTGGTGCATATGAATGAAATGTGAAACTATTTCCTAATGTAAAGCTTTTTACTTGTAGTAGGCCCAATAGGCATTTGATATTGGTACTTCGTGGATTATATTCTGTCGTGTTGGCAATTTGTACCAAAACAGTCTCGTTTATTTGGTGTGTTACAAAATTGCTGCCATATTAGAAAGGCCTATTTTGTTTTATCTAGAACACAGTGGCAAAATAGACGTAATCAGATTGAGAAACCACACCAGTCTTGGGTATTATTTGTATTAATAGCTTTTTCAGTATTAGATAACGACATTTCCATTTTGCATGTAGCAAAACGTTTGACGAACTTTGATGAGGTAATAGATTCTTTCGCAGAAAGGAAAGCATGCCATGTAAAGCTGCAGCACGATTAGAGAAAAAAAATGCTAGGAGGTAAGGTCTGAAGAAATGTGTAATTTCTTGCTATCTCTTGTCAGTATTGATTTTATATATCCTATATTTAATTTGATGTCACACAAAACAGCAAGTTATTAACTAATAGATAATAAAGAGTTCAGATTTTCTGAAGAGTTCTTGTTCTCTCGATAACAAATAATCCCATCCGCTATTAATTGCGAGGATTTTTTTTAAGAGTGGCAGGCTGTCAAACAGGCCAACTGGGAGCAGGAGACGCACCACAGGACATTTCAATTTCCACTCTCCTGAATATAGTTTGGACGTGCGGTAGAAAAATGCTTTATGAAGAGGTGTGGCAATGCACTTTGGCATACTTAAGACCAAATAATATGTCTTTCATTTCCTCGAATACATATATTTTGTTTCAGACTTTTCAGAAAGATGTGCGCTACAAGATGAACATATTTTGAAAATTCTATTTTTTGTTAGTATTGACCCGGTTCGCAAATGTTGCAGAGCACTCTGAATTATAGTGGGTAGTCTCCATGTGACCCGTGTTTACAGCTAGTGATTTTGCTGTTTCCTCTTCGTTTAGTCTTTGTTTCCCCTTCGTTTAGTCTCATTTCAAATGAAAACAAAATGGATATCTGTGGTCGGGAGCTATCAAGTGAATTAAAACACATTTACATAAATACGGAAGGCTGAAATATGTCATTAGTTTCAGATTTTATTTTATTTCCACTTTTCTGACGGTCAAGCATTAATCGCCTTGCGAAACAATGACGTTATTTTTGTCTGTTTGCTAACGAAATTTGACTTTTGTTAACCTCTGCCGCAGAGGCATTCAATGTATTTGAAACGAAATGTTTAATTCCACAGTACTGGCTAGTTCCAACTGTTCGCTGCATTTCAAGTGCACGTTTTCATTTTATAGCACGTATGGCATTATGCCATAATAAAGAACCAAACATGATGTAATACAGTACTGGTGCTCCAAGAAAATTTACACCTGGAAAACCACATAATGTATGATCTTTTCAATGGTTTACATGTACGTACATACGGGCTTCCTACGTCATGATAGCTACCCAAGCGCGGTGGCGCCTGTTAATCTGGCACGCTCTGGCAACTGTTGAAAGGAATCTATTTCTAACAGGTTGGGGGAAAATATTGCGAATAGTGATTTGAGAAGTGTTACTTTCAAAGTAAATATCCTTTTATGAAAGTTGAACTATGTGCAAGAATGTACCATGAATTTATTAAATCACAGAGCGTTTGCCTCTCATTTAAAAATCAACTCTTTGATGACAAGTCATTTAGAAGAATTTTAAACCCTGAAGAGCAGACATTTATGTCATTATTAAAAATTTTACTGGCACGTTTGTGTGATATATCTTAAAGTATAACATGTGCAAAAAAGATCAACAGTATATGGGAAAGCTTAGCTTCTCTTGCAGCTTATTAACCTTAGAGACCAATATTACACGTGAAAGCTTTGCTTTTCTTGTAGCAACACCATGTATATAAATTTAAGCTATTAACTTTCCCTGTTTGTGTGTTCATACTAGTTAACAGTGATGTTGCTGTAGGCTGGCTACATCACGTGTCCTATGCTCTGAATATCCACTGTCATCGGCTGGCGAGATCACATGACATGAGCTACGAATAGCTTACAAAAGCACATCGAAATCTCGATTTCAATGATTCGGAAAGTAACATGCAGTGTTTGGTGGAATTCCAATGTACACTTTCGTAATACGAAAATACACAGCGTACAAGTTGCTGCACATCAAAGGTATTTCCAAAACGTGTCTTTTTCCATGAGTTTAGTTTTCTGAAGTGCCGGGAAATTGTATGGCCGTGTATAAAACCATAACCATTCAAAGGATTGATAAGGGAAAATATACTGTCACCCAGGAGAAAGTGTATTTTTAACTGGGAAATCCGGGATTTTTTTTTTCCTTGTCCACGTATACACCCTGTCAAACCAAAAAGAAAAACTGGATTCTACAATGAGGGTAGATGGGAACTGAACTACGAAAACAGAAGCTTTTTATACAACAAGTTACAGAATGTTGGTATTACTCCCAGGATAAAGAAAGGTATCTGAAATGTCATATACTGAGTCACTCAAAATAGAGTTATCAAAATTTTATAGCATAAATGACTTGAAACTATTAATGAACAAGAACCAGCCCTACTGCTGATCTTGTTCTGTGTGCAAGTTTTTTTTTTCTAACAAAATAAAGCAATGTGTTTATTTCAGATATGGAAAATCTTTATTTCTTCTTCCGTAATC
This sequence comes from Schistocerca americana, assembly GCF_021461395.2. Taxonomy (NCBI): domain Eukaryota; kingdom Metazoa; phylum Arthropoda; class Insecta; order Orthoptera; family Acrididae; genus Schistocerca; species Schistocerca americana. The sequence continues at coordinate 349,584,012 of NC_060121.1, read as the reverse complement.
TCAGAAGATTTCCAGATGTTGTTTCTATACTGAAAGTACAACAAACAATACAAGTTATTAAAGACTTGACTATAACAAAAAAAACTTACTATACGCAAAAAATGGTATTATATACACAGTAAAAACAATTACCATTCAACCAAGTCAGCACCAATTATGTCGCAAATGTAGAACACCATACCAAACTTCTCGGACTTCTTCAACTTCCGCTGTTCAAGCTCCTATGCAAAATAGAAATAATGTGAATATACACCCAGAGATCACTTTAATAGCTTTAGTGCTACAGTATTATAGACACGAGTGGCTTTCACACTTTACATAATGTACTTTAAAGTTTTTCAAGAACATTAGACTTCCCCTTTGTCTCAGCTTTTTGGGTACAGCAAAAAGTGTTTACAACAAGAATCCGATGACTGCAAAGGTCAAAGATCATAGAACCCAGAAAAAAAAGGTAGATGAAATATTATTTGAAATGTAAAATGTAGTGTCTGTGATGATAGATGACCCTGCTGATCCTTTCCCTTGGATTGTAATACTGACAATATGTATGTTATGTTAATAAGGTTGTTAGTGACTGGATTTTTTCCACCAAGTTAAAAAAACATACAGTATTTCAAAATTAGACAGGGAAATAGCAAACATTAAGTTGAGCCTTTATAAATACCACTAACTAAGCAACTTAAGCTCACACTGTAACAACATAGTAATTTGTTGTATTTTTTTCAGTCTTTGATAGCAAGATTTTATAAAATTTGATTTCTATTTTGATCAATTATGATCATCTCCGTACAGGTCTGTGGTGATAAAAAACAAAAATTTCATCCAATAACAATTTTTTTACAGCACCTACTTCAAAACAAACTGTTCTGAAGATGATCACAGTTTATCTAAACAACTACAGTAATCTGTTCTTGCAATCAAAGATGACAAATTCTAAAAATTCAGATGATGGATCACTACCCTTCACTGTTGCCATGCTACATTTCTCCATTTCTCAGTATTGTTTATCCTCTGATACTATCACTGATTTACATTTAAGTTATATTCATCTATACACGCTTTGTTTTCTGCACAACCCAACACGAGTAAAAACCTCTACGCAAATATTTTTAATACTCTGGGTGCTGTATTAGCTAGCTATCTCATGAAAACTTGACTGTTAAACAAATGCATTTACTGTTTATACGTAAAATGAATGAAATGAGTGTGGATTACAGAACCATTAAGAAATGTTTGTGGTTTGATTGCTGAGTGAGTCAAAACACGTTGCTGTGACCAAAAACGTCTGCCTTTACCTGCCTCTCTTTGATTCTTTTGGGAAATTTATGGTGACATTCTCTACCGTAGCACCATTTTCACTGGTTTACTTAATTTGATCATGGCAAAGAAAATGAGCATGTTTGACAATACTCTTTAACCTCTCCATTTCTAGTTGGCAAGCATAACTGGAGAAGACTCAATGTTAGTTCAAGGGTTGATAATATAGGGTCATACTTCATTAGGTAGTTTATCTATCATAACAGAATCAAGCAGTTGACTTTTTGGGGAGGAAGTCACTTTAACACTGCCAATGAGTTTAAAAGACTATGGGACGAATTACCAAAAACTAGAGGAGAACTAAAGGTAAATCTTTTGATTCAACAATACCACTATAGGAATACCAGTTGGGAAGCATAATGAATTTTTATAAACATTTTACAAAGTTAAAACCAGATGGGGCGTTGGATACACTCAAAAAACTAGAGGAGAACTAAAGGTAAATCTTTTGATTCAACAATACCACTATAGGAATACCAGTTGGGAAGCATGATGAATTTTTATAAACATTTTACAAAGTTAAAACCAGTTGGGGCATACATTCAAACTTCTGCAAGTGTTTTCAAGATCATTATCACAAAGGTGAGAAGACTCTAGAAAGATAGACTTTTAATCTAGTTATATGCTATAGGAAGCTGCTGAGTGGGGAACCATCCATTCAGAAGAGTTTACCTCATCAGATGATTTTCAGGAGAAATTCAAGTGTAAATACTGGTATAAGAAAATATAAGAGAAATTGATGCTGGAATTCAGTTCATGGGGCAGTTTCAAGAAGTACACACAGTGGCACCTAACAAGACCGAAGTATTTAGATAACCAAATATATGAAGTAAATTTAGCAAAGGTATTGGTAAGGTGTTTACCATATTATGTAAGAAAGAAAATTTTATATAGAGGTTTCATTTGTTGAAAATATAGGCACGATGAATAATGAGCACAATAATCCCAGGCACAAGGATACATGCCAGAAAGAAGGTAGATTTAACACTAAATACCAGAGAGGTTAATTACTGTCCGGTAAATAAGAGTCAGAATAGTAAATCTAAACAACAAAGATGGGGAGAACAAAGTGCTGATACACAAATGTTTACAAATAGTGGCCTTAAGGAAGGTGCTAGAATAGTGAAGTATTTTTTGACAAACCAAACAACAACAACAGTAACAGAAAACGATGGATGTCCTAGTCAAGGGACAGGATATGTCAAATTAAGTGCAGGCCCATATGAAAAGAAGTTGGTTGCTTTTAGTCAGGAAACACCAATATACAATTGGTTACTCGCTGAAGAAGACAAAGAAACAGGTATAGAGTGACGATCTGGAAGTGAGTGTGCACATAGATTTGGGAAATGAAATTTCCCGTGTATCTGTGTCTTTGTTCGAAGTATTAAAACAATAGAGTGTATCCAATACTGCCAGTTAGTGGAGCATACATAGTAGAAATAACTGGAAGCAAAGCAAGACAAATTAAGCATGAAGTGTGGTTACTGATAACATCAAATAATTTTACGTCTATGCAGAAATGCTTGGTAGTGCCTAATGTAAATTTGCTGTTGTTCCTAGGTATTGATTGGCTGATAAGATTTAAAGTAATACTGGATTTTTCAGCACATATATTAACATGTACTTATCAAGATCAGTATTTTAGCACCATTTAGTGGGAAGATTACTGGTAATACAGACATATAACATCCACCTTGTAACAACAAGCACCGTGACGAATTTATAGATACACAAAGTACACTGCAAGAACTAATTAGGATGAAAGATTATGAATCTGGAGTACTTGGAAACTATGTTTGTAGTTTTAAGATCAAACATAAACTGCCTTTTTTCTGTAAACCCAATTTGGTACCATTAAGTGCAAAAGGAGATTAATAAAACGTTTAGGAGGAGGACTAATAGAAAGGAGTTCTAGTGTATGCAATAACCTGTTATTAGTATTGTGTAAAAGGATGGGGGGAGGGACAGTGCGTCTAAAATTGAATGCATGTACTCTAAATAAGCACATAGATCCTGAGAGAGATCAAACAGTCAGTATAGACAAAATATTGACGAAGTTCGAGCAAGCAAAGTATTTTAGCTTGATGGGTCTCACATTGGGTATTGGCAAATCAAAACTGGTGACAATTCAAAGAAACTTACTTTTTTTTTAAGGTTAAGTCATACCAATTTAGAGTGTTATCCTTTTGATTAAATATCTCAGTGTTGCTATTCATAAGAGCCTTGGATGCTTAGCTGGGTACGGGTTCATTAAAATAACTAATAAGCTATGTAGATGACATAATCCAAGTGTCCAAGACATGGGGAGAACATTGTGATTTACTGATTAGAACATTAGAAAGGTTTTACATCAAATATATCACTATAAGACTGTCAAAGTCTACTTTTGGGACAGAAGAACTTAAGTTTCTTGGCCACTTGGTAGGCATGAATGGAATAAAAGCAGATCCAAACAGGAAACGAGCTATAAAATGTCTAGAATCTAAAAGTACAAAACAATTGAAAGCGTTTCTGGAACTAGCAGGACTCTATAAGAAATAGATTTGAGGTCAGCCCTTGAATAATCATAAGCTATTAAACTTGTTGAAGGGGGTGGTGGAAAAAAAAAAAGTGAATGGATTTGAGGTAACGAAGAGTCTAAGGCCTTTCATGAGTAGTAGTAGAGGTAACCATTTTAAAACACCCACAGATGAACAAACCTGTTAAGTTAATTACTGACGCCGTAGAGTATGGAATATTGTGTGTGTTATTTCAGTGAGGGTGGGATATTAGTATGGGAGAACATAAAACACTAGCTTTTGCTCTCCACAAGCATGAGTTGAACTACACAGCGAGAGAGAAAGTTTTATATAATGCGGAAATGGTAAAGAAGTACAAACAATGAACTACTAAAAGAGGGTTAGTCGGATATTAATTTGAGGAACATGGTACAAGATGTGTTACAGGACAGGGTGTCCTACTAATAAGCTTGATATACGAGGGTAATCCCAAAAGTAAAGTCTCCTATTTTTTTTTTGTAAGTACATAGACCTGTTTATTTCTACAAAGGTTTATATCAGTTCACAGCTTGAACATTTAGCTATTTTTTGACATAAGCACAATTTCTGTCAATGCATTTTTGTAGACGCTGTGGCAGTTTTTGTAAGCCCATGTCATACCAGCTCGCTCTCCATGACAATGCTCGTCCACAAATCGCTAGGCAAACCATTGCTCTTCTGCAACAGTTTCAGTGGAACATAATCACCCACCCACCCTCCCACCCTACAGTCCTGACTTTGCACCCAGTGACTATCACCTGTTCCCTAGGTTAAAAGAACATTTGGCCAGAAAGCAATTCAGCTCCGATGACGAGGTGAAAGAAGAGGTTCATAACTTTCTGAACAGCATGGTGGTGTGACATGGGCTTACAAAAACTGCCACAGCATCTACAAAAATGCATGGACACAAATGGTGATTATGTCGAAAAATAGCTAAATGTTCAAGATGTAAACTGATGTAAACCGTTGTAGAAATAAACAGGTTTATGTACTTATAAAAAAAAAAAATAGGAGACCTTACTACTTTTGGGATTACCCTCGCAGGAAATAAGCCAATTTTAAGAAGGAAAATAAGGTTTGGAGGGAGGAAAACAGACAGGAAAAGCGGGAGGTAGTTGAAGTTTCATGGAGGGTACAGTCTTTATACAAGGTGAAATGAAAGGAGAGAAGTACTGAAGCACTCAATAAAGTAGCAGAAAAGGTGGGTGAGTTACTTTAAATTGGGAGTTATGGAAAAGTAATCCCCAATGAAGGAAGCTTATGCCAGTTTCAGATGGATCCAGAGAAGGGAGGACCCCAACCACTTCCGGGTAAGCAAGCCCCAAAGAAGGGAGTGTATGCCAGGTTCGAGTGGATTCATGAAAGGGAGGATTCCAACCACATTAGAAGAAAGGAGAAGTACCTTACACTGACCTGGCCTGCAAAATGAAAGGATAAGAGTGCTGAATCCATGGAAATACAGCCTACAAGAAGGGAGAAATGTTTAAGTGTAATATTCATGAAGAAAAGGAATAAAGATCCTGCTTAAGGTAGTATCTCCTCCAAACTGGATAATAAATTGAGAAAGTAAAAATTATCTAACTCTCTAGTTTACCATGAGTAATTGACTCTCTTTGTAATCTTATGTTTGATCTTAAAATTTTGTACAATAATTGCTTCCTCCAGAGGTAAGAAAAATTAATGGTTAAAGAGCTGAAAGTGCTCTGAAAAAAAAGCAATGAAATTACGGCTCACTCAATGCCATTTTGCCATCCAAAGTAGAGGAGCTCTTAAATATAAAAGAAAAGAATGCATGACAATTCTAATTAGAGGATATGTATGTTTGTATTGATTAACTGCAAAGTGTATGATCAAGGCACCTTATCTCTTAGTGGAGGGATATGTAGTAATCTATGGCATTCACAGAAGGGCGTGTACCACACACATCAAATATAAAGCTCAGGGTGAAGATGTGTGTGATCGCAATTAGTTTGTAAACATTGAGCCACATACTGTGGGAAAGCACTACTCAATAGGTGCGAAATCTACCAGCTGGAGAGGATTTGTAATCTCTGTGGAGCAAGGAGGAATGAAGGAGCTCTGGTACCTTGGAAGTTCTCTGGCACCAAGGAAGACGAATATGATGTACATAAGTGATTGTTATGTACAGAATGTTAACGAGGTGTCTTTGAGATAAAAATTATTGGTTGGTTATGGGGGTAGTAACATCCTATGTAACATGTAGCTGTTTATGAAAGTTTTTGACAATATACAGAGTTAATTGGACTTTATTTGAGTAGAGGAGCAGTGTTTTGTTTTACAGCCAATTCACTTATAGAAATCTGGATGGAAGAAAAGTTCGATGCCAAGGAAGAACAGGGCACGGCATAGCTGGATGCTGAGATAAATCACAAGAGTTGCAAGGGTGAATCTCTACACCAATCTAATAAGGGAATGTTATGGTTGTGATGTTAAGTGTACCTGCATGGAGTAATACACTCAAAAATGCCATGAGTAATGAGCATATTGGGGAAGGGGCACTACATTCGTAGTGTGTGGATAAGTTGAGAATTTGGCTCTGATGGGAGGGATGCTGCAGTAGTCCATGCAGTTGCAATGACCGCTGTGTTCGATGGTGCAGTGGTCAGTGCATCTGCTTAGTAAGTACGAGAGCCAGGTTTGAATCCTGGTTCCGCACAACTTTTCAACTTTCCCCACTGATTTGATCAATGACCACTTGCAGCCAATGTCTGTAATTCCTTTGTTGTTTTTTTTTTTTTTTTGCCTGGAGAGGCTTTGGAATCACAACCATCGAGGTGGTAGTGGCAGTGCTAGGACAGTGAACTACACTGAACCTTTGGCAGGGTTGGGAGCTCCTCAATGCTGGCAGCCACAGCCTTTTCCGGTGTTCTGGGAAGAGGTATGGTCTTTTGAGGTAACTGTAGCAGCACAAGTGCAATGACAAATGCAGGTACTAGTGCTGACACTACCAACCTCCATTTGTGTACAGCACTGGTCTTCTGAACTGGTTGTTTAAGAACAGAAGCAAAGGAGGTAGGGAACATGGGGGGGCTGCCAGGCCTTACAGATATTTTTAGCCTTACCATACAGGATGAAATTCATTGTTTTAATTTCCAGTATCCCCCTTTCTTCAAGGAAGACACTGCAGTATCTACTCCAGAGAGGTGATCCCCAGAGTAGTTCACACACTTCAATGGAGATCAACAACTGACTCCTGGGCAGCTGTACCACATTTGCCACAAGTGGTTTCTACCTTACACCCAGGAGTGGTATACCCAAAGCACTGGCATTTAAAGCACCACATGGGGTTCGGGACATAAGGCTGCATGCCTAGGTGGAGGAAACCTGCCTTGACAGGCTCTGGAAGTTTCATGCTATTGAAAGTCAGTATGAACAGGCCTGATTTCACTTGATTACCATCCACTCTTTTCATTATGTTTTGCACGTCAACAGTGCCTTATTAGGTCCAATCAACTTTCAGTTCTTTTCTGGGAAAGAACACCTTTGCTGTAGTTCACAGAGTTGTACAGTTTAGTTTCTACTGCATGCTCCTCAAGGCATTGAGGTTTCTGGAGGTCCTTTACTTGTTGGGAACTAGGTGTTTCTACCAACAGCATCCCATTGCGCAATAGCCTGACAGTTTTTGAACGGCCAGCAATCCCCTGTAAACCCTTCTGAATCTAGAAAAGGAAAAGCTTCTCAAACTAACTACTATAAACACCGTCTGACCAACAGCATACATTCCGTTACTATTAACATGAGCACTCTGAAAAATCCCTGCGTCAGGAGGACTGGCTACACAAGCCCCCATGTTGAATTGCATGCCCATACCAAAGGTGTACACATTCTACTTTTAACCTTTCCCTGCTTGCCTGATAGATAGACATGCAAGCTGCCGCATGTTAGCAGTGCAGTGGGCTGGCAGCTTCACTCCCCTCCAAGCCACGCCATGCCCAACTCAAGCGCACGCTAAAGAAGTCTTGCTTGCCTGCCCATCTTTCCACTGTGCTACGCTACGACACAGTTTATTGTGTACACTTCTAATGTAGTGTTATGAGTAGGGTTCAGAGGTTGATGGAAAGAATTTTTTTACCAGAGTATCACAAGATGAGACTCAATGAAATATAGATTCCTTTTGGGTCACTGTAGGCCAGAAAATGGTTGATTTTATTTGAACTTTTTTCCTTTTTAGTGTATTTTGGGTTTCCAGAATGAGATTTTCACTCTGCACCGGAGTGTGCGCTGATATGAAACTTACTGGCAGATTAAAACTGTGTGCCCGACCGAGACTCGAACTCTGGACCTTTGCCTTTCGCGGGCAAGTGCTCTACCAAGGTCCAGAGTTCGAGTCTCGGTCGGGCACACAGTTTTAATCTGCCAGTAAGTTTCATATCAGCGCACACTCCGCTGCAGAGTGAAAATCTCATTCTGGAAACATCCCCCAGGCTGTGGCTAAGCCATGTCTCCGCTATATCCTTTCTTTCGGGAGTGCTAGTTCTGCAAGTTTCGCAGGAGAGCTTCTGTAAAGTTTGGAAGGTAGGAGACGAGATACTGGCAGAAGTAAAGCTGTGAGCACCGGGCGTGAGTCGTGCTTCGGTAGCTCAGATGGTAGAGCACTTGCCCGCGAAAGGCAAAGGTCCAGAGTTCGAGTCTCGGTCGGGCACACAGTTTTAATCTGCCAGTAAGTTTCATATCAGCGCACACTCCGCTGCAGAGTGAAAATCTCATTCTGGAAACATCCCCCAGGCTGTGGCTAAGCCATGTCTCCGCTATATCCTTTCTTTCGGGAGTGCTAGTTCTGCAAGTTTCGCAGGAGAGCTTCTGTAAAGTTTGGAAGGTAGGAGACGAGATACTGGCAGAAGTAAAGCTGTGAGCACCGGGCGTGAGTTGTGCTTCGGTAGCTCAGATGGTAGAGCACTTGCCCGCGAAAGGCAAAGGTCCAGAGTTCGAGTCTCGGTCGGGCACACAGTTTTAATCTGCCAGTAAGTTTCTTATTTTGGGTTTATTTACTGCATTTATTTTGATATGAATGATTTTCTCTGAAACTTCACTGTCTTTCAACTAGTACCAGCTATTCTCAATTTGAAGCATCATCAGGTAACCTCTAGTACATGTTTTCTGTAGGAGGAAGAACCATCTCTGAAAGTTGAGATCACTGCATCTAAGAACCTGAAGATGTCTATTATATTGCAACGGAACTAAAGTTAGGTTTTGAAAGTCTACTTTTTGTAACCTTCATATGTTTCTGCCAAATATGACCCCAGTTACAACACTTAATTTTTCCAGATGTGTGTTGCAGGTTCACTGAATTCATTCTAAATTGCCAAACAGTTCATTCTAAATTTCCCAAATTCATTCTAGCCAACACAAAGTTTGTTTTGCATATTGTGTTAACCTAAAAAGCATATGCCTGAAAGAAGCAACTATTCTTTCATACTAAGGTTTCTTCGCACTATCTCACTTACCACCAGAATGTGGTTTTAATATGCACTGAGCCACATTTTTTGCTATTTGAATCAGTCTTTGCCCTAATAGAAAGCCTCTCAATGCTTCGGCCTCAAGTCCTTAGTACACAGTTCCACACAGTTGTCAGCCACTAAGTCTTTGACTTCCTTCAAAATACGTAGGTTGGAACTTAAATAGTGGCAACACTGCTGTGGAGACACTATGCAATGGACTCTACTATTGTCACTGATAGCACATGTTTTTGATATACCTACCGTACCTCCGAGCCCATCCCATGTGCGCGCAATCGAGGGAAACACAGCCACTTGTGAGCAAGCTGTCTAATGTAACAGTGTCACTCTGTTTTCGAAACAGTAACAATGGAGTTGGATCAAGATTGAATGTACCAGAAGTCATACAGCACGACAGCGTCATCGAAGTCTTCAAGAGGCATGCGGGGAATCGGCACTGCCGTACAGAACAGTGGTGCGTTGGGTAAAAGCCTTCAACAAAGGTCGGCAAACTGTGGCAGACATGCATCAGGCAGGTCGTCCTAGCGTCTCTGAAGAAGAAGTGCATGCTGTTGCCGCGTTAGTGGACAGTGATCGACGCCATATGATTCGTGAGCTCGCCCACGAAACCGGATTAGCGCATACAAGTGTGCCTGGCATCCTGAAGGAATGCCTGGGCACGTGAAAAACTGCATCACAATGGGTTCCGCAAGACTTGACAGAAATGCAAAAATGGATGCATTAGATGCTGCTCAGAAGCACTTTGAGTACTATGAGTGCGAAGGAGAGGTTTTTTTACACTGTATCTTAATACTGGATGAGACATGGTCACATCGTGCCAAAACTGGAACGCCAATCCAACGAATGATGTCATTATGGGTTGCCGCGAAAGTTGAAAGTGCATCAAAGCCCCAGTATGGTGAAAGTTACGGTGATTCTTGTGTACGACTGTGATGATGTTATTTTAACACATTACATTCCTCCATGGCAGACTGTTTGTGCACAGTATTACTGTTCATTTTTGGAGCATCACTTGTGAGCAGCTGTGCAAAAGAAGCGGCGACACTTTCTGCGCAACCCATCCATCATTTTGCACGAAAATGTGCAGGCGCATACAGCGCAAGCTGCAGCTGCTCTGTTCCGTCGATGGGACTGGGAAGTGCTGTACCATCCACCATACTCCCCGGAAGGAAGTCCTTGTGACTTTGATTTGATTCCGAAGATGAAGGAACCACTTTTTGGCATTCGCTTCAGAACTGTTCCAGAGATGCGACAGGCAGTAGCCCGCTCCATCCACACCATCAACAGAACAGGCTCTGCTAACGGTGTCCTATGCCTTCCACATCGCTGGCAATGGGCTCTACACAACACTGGTGACTACTTCGAAGGACAGTAACAGGTGCAAACATGTAACTCTTTTGTATCAGTTGTGAATAAATAGTTGCCACTATTTAAGTTCCAACCCTCATATTTATGGACTGAGGAAATTGCTGGTCAAATTTACAACCATGTCATAAAATACTCAAGGTTCCTGAAAGAGTGTTAATTAACTTTTTATACAATTTATATTGAGAGACACCTACCGCTTTATTGGAGCTGCCCCATAAACTCATGAAAACTTTTCCCCTGCTGGACTCTAGCTCCTTTTCATGTCTGGTATATATTCCCCAACCTTAATTTCTCCTCAGCCTCCTTCAAATTCGGTTCGCTTATTTTGCTGCTCACACTGTTGTGATAAATGAGCTGCAATGAAACTACCTACCCAAACATATATTTGGCTAGTCATAGTGGATTAACAGTGCAACCTTTTGTCAGGTGTAGCAGGCTGAATGGGTTCTGTGAAGCTTGCACTTGTGGGAACCCAAGTTGGCCTACTCTAACCACTGTGCTTCAATACACATGTATTCATGCATCTGTGCTGTGTGCAGACTGAACTGCTTTAATGGTTGCAGTGGAGATAGGGGAAGGCAGGATAGAAGGAGAATTTGTACACCTCTGGCTGATACCCACCAGTGGCCCACCTATTCCGCTGGGAGTGAAACATTTCATTTCAAGCATTCCATCTCAGTTCCACAATCAGTTAGGGAAATACAGATCCACTCACAACAGAGATGTGTGTGTCTGAGTAAGCCTTATACAATTGAGGTGCAGCAGATTCCCCGGAGGTTGTCCACCAACAACTGTTCCACTACAACAGCCATGCATCTCATCGGCATGCAGTACACTTTGAAATTGAGGTTTTTTCCTTTTGTAGAGGTTTTTCCACCCTCGTGATCTGGGTGGTCAAACAAAGATCCCCGTTCCCTGTGACACACAATGTTCCAGTCACTGAAGCATGTTCAGAGCTTATAGTGACAGATGACTGGTAGTGCTTACCAGATCCCCAGCTCAGGAATCCCAGTGTTGCCAAGCTCATCCTAGCAAACAAATTATGAGCCTCAGAGGGCTGATTATTTTGATGAAACCATAACTAACATATACCAAAATGGATTTACTTAACTTGGCAAGCTTTAAAAGTATAAAGTGCAATTTGCCTTTTTGTTATGCTGCTCATTGTGTAAACCACGCCGCGAGAATGAGCTCTGCGGTTTGCCAATATTTCTGTCAACATGTTTCGGGATCAAAGATCACGCCACACAGCCGAATACCACAGATAAATTTCACATCTTCTTTGGAGTCGTATGGTGTAAAATAGGATAGTCAGACATATATGTGTGTGTGCAATATATGCGACATACATGTATGTGGGTGAAGCTGTGTGTCAAAAACTAATGGAACACTTATATATGTCGAGAGAAGCTATAATCTATAATTTTTCTCTTGCAATTACTAGAAAGACAATGTAAGATTTTCATGGCCTCAGTAAGTAGTAAGTTCAGTCACTGTGTGTGTTGTGATATTTGCTATTTTTGGCTTCATTAAAACAGCAAATAGTTAATACTTTCAGCCAGAAGGCAAATACTTGTTTATAAAGAATGATTAATGTATAATAAGGCGTCGCATAGCGATGGTGGAATTTTCTAAATAATGTAATTCGTCGTCTTTGGGCGGCAATATAAACAGATAAATACGGATAGATATGCGATCCTTCACTATTTTGTTTGCTGGAGAACAAATGAAGCCTTGAGTGCTTAAGACTTGTACTGTTTTTCTTAAGTAAGACGGACGCAGATTTGTGGCGGTCTGATCTAATTTTTTTACTAAATAAATAAAAAAAAACATGTTCCATCTAAGTTTGAGTGAAGTGTAAGAAGAACTGTTATAACTTATCGTGACGACGCACGGGTGACTCAAAAGGACAATGGCCATATAAAAGAGCGCTCAATGGACACGATACAGACATAAAAATCTACTGTCATTGTAGTACTAAGCTTAAGGTACGATATATGTTTTAGTTATAATAAATATTTGTTCTGGGAATACTGAATCATTTAGCAGTGCTCATTCCTATCATCTCCTCAGTATTATTTTCATTTTAATTATGCATTTTGCTAAGATTACAGACACCAAGATCAGCAGTCCATTGTGCGCGTTACATTGATAAAAAGAAAACTGTTTTATCGTCTTCTTGCATCAGCTTTAATAGTGAATTTCCCTTTTGTGTGATGTTACAGTTGTTTTTGCACCCTTAAGAACTTTCTGGTCCCTTAGGAAATTGTTTGGTCATAACAATAACTTCACAACCGGGTATGATCGTATCTACGATCATGAAGTAATTAGAAAGACGATAATGCAATTTCTTAATCAATAGCACGCTAGCTGTGAATGCTTCAAGCCATGCGAAACTGCAAGTAAAAACTATTCACATTTCATAATGCAATATTTTATGACAATGGTCAATCCATGATTCTTACGACATTTGTGATTTATAAAACAGTAAGCGAAATCTCAAATTCCAACTTTTCCATGGAATAACAACATCATTTTTATTTTGTTACATCACTGTGTGTGTGTGTGTGTGTGTGTGTGTGTGTGTGTGTGTGTGTGTGTGTGTGTGTGTGTGTGTGTGTGTGGGGAGGGGGGGGGGGCAGGGGGGGGGGTGCTTCATTACATCGCCCTTCAGTTTTCATAAATTAATGTTAGTTTATGTGAATCAGTTCCATATCAAAGCATGAGAATGTGTTTCATGCTGTTACTGCTTCTTGACAGCCAATCACGGTCAAATGCATTGGCACAACCTTCTATGTAGTAACCTTGGGTTTAGGTAGCAGTAATGTGTAGTGATGAGATTTGCACTGGACATGTCAGCATGGAGATGTGCATCAGTCTTCGAGCTGAGAACGACAACTTGCATTCAGTGTCCTCTTTGTAAGTTAGTACTCCCTACAGTTTACCAACACCAATGGAAGTCTTCGATATAATTTGTAAAGTCTGTTACCGTCCTAATCAAATTAGGTAAAGAAATTATACAACAAACTGACAAAAAATTGGGTTTGTTGATAGAACACATCTAGAGGCATCAAGAAACTGTCAGTTTGGTAATGGAGGGTAAAAATTGTACAAGGAGATTGTTTGGTTGGTTGATTTGAGGGAGGGGACCAAACAGTGAGGTCATCAGTCACATCAGATTATGGAAGGATGGGGAAGGAAGTTGGCCATGCCCTTTCAAAAGAATCTCATACCGGTTTTTGCCTGAAGCAGTTTAGAGAAATCGCAGAAAACTTAAATCAGGATGGCCAGATGCTGGTTTGAACCATGTCATCCTGAAAGCAAGTCCATTGTGCTGAGCCTGTGTGGAAAGAGACCAAGTATCAAATACAGTATGGAACTTCCAATACATGCAAGTTGCAGCATTTATGCACAGAATAAGAAGTTAGCTCAGGGAGCACAATAGGATAGTGCGAAGGTCTGCATGAAACCAGTCTTTGGACCAAGACCACAAAAAACAACAACATAACACTGGCATCCGAAATCACTGAAGAGTAACATACTACTCAAACACGTATAGGTGTATCTGGTTGGAACTAGCGCTACTGGACTGCAGAATACACACAAGTAGATGCCTGTTCAGAACTTTTTGCGATATTAGCTGTATGTATAGGAGTTATACTTCTTTTTATAAAGAATAAGGATAACAAGTTTGACATTTTCAAACAATGGAAAATCCAAGATGGTATGTAACATCTCGGCATCTCCGCTATATGGCGAGTAGCAACTTTTCTTCTCATAAGACTAATGCTTTTACGTTCCTTGTGAATCAAGTGGCTAAGGCAAAGACAAAAGTTGTAGTTTAACATATCAACTTCATTAGAAAGGGAACACCACCTAAGTCAGATTACAACTCAGACAGAAACTGACTGTCCTGATAAAGAAACTATCAGCCAATCAGCATGTAAGGAAACCACAGAAAATTTGAATCAGAATGGCTTAACCAAAATATGAATTCCACTTCACACACTGTGATTAAGCCACCATCTCCCGTTTTAAATTAAGTTCCGTTGTGCCTAATGTTATTCGCTGAACTATACACAGAGCTCATGGTGATAAAATCTGTGGAGGCTTTGAGCTAACACTACCAACAGACCCTAGCATTTGCCAGACCAAATGTGATTCAGTTCTCACCATTTACCACCACCTACGAGATGTGCAAATTTATGGTCAAAATGAGAACTGACCTCCTCCCACCTTTAAGTTCTTTGCTGCTTTTATTGAAAACTGGAAGAATAAAAGTAATTAGAGAGAAGTGTAAGCTCAGCAGAAATACATACATAAATGCATTGCTGTGTCATTGATAAAATAACAGTGTGTATGTTTTGTTTTGATATGATGGTTTGTTAGTAATTTCTAAATTAGGAATAAATAATACTATTTTCTCACAGGCTGTAGAATTTCACTGAACTTGCTCCTCTTTATTGTTGCTAGGACAGCTTTCCTCCCCTTCAAGTAAGTTTTCATGAAATCTCCAGCATTTGGAAAAGAGAACCAAAAACTCGAAGCTGATCTTAATGTTAGCAGACCACATCCAAACAAAAATCTGTAAAAAATTCAAACTATGTAAAAGGCACAATTTCTTCACTTAGTGTTTCCTATTGTATTATTAATTTAGAAATAAAACAACAGAAAGTCCAGCATGGAATAATATCAATATGAATAGGATAAATTGCTACTCACCATATAAAGGTGGCTCGAGTTGCAGACATGCAGTTTTCATTGTGCATATCTGTGACTAAAAGCCTCTTCTATATGGTGACTAGCACTCTATCTTTTTCATATCATCGTTAATTTAGATATAATATTTATAAGGAATATTTTCACCAAAATTTAACCACTATTAAATACACACAAACAATAAAGACCGGTTAGCAAGCAGCAGCAGCAGTAGTAATTATAAAGTAATTAGCTTTAATCCTTTGCACTCCAGACACAGGGCATCTCAGCGCACTCTTATTTGAATTGCGGCCAGCCAGGTGGCGAGCACACCACAGAGAATTGCGCGAGTCATTTCGTGAAACCAGTGAGGCCACTAACCAACAATTAGGGTACGCATCAAAAAGTGCACTCTTAGATATATTTACATAAGCATTACAGTACAAAACTCTTCATTGTATGATAGTTTTTAAGCTCTTCTCAGTGGACTTTCCATTTTCATTTCACTTGAACTGTTTACAAATGAAGCACCATTATCACCAAAATCATTGTCACTGTCATTTTCACTTAGACATCTCTCTAAATCTCTACAATCTCTTCCTCAGAAAGGACTGTGCGCAGAGAATTAACCATTTCGCACCTACTAACTTGAACATAATAATTACAACCTCTCTCTCAACACAACTGCTACAGTTTGACACCAAGTTAACTCGGGCTTCTCTAGATGACAGTACTGAAGAGCATAGTACAGTCAGATTCAAGAACGAAGCATGTGAGAACTACAAAAAATTAGGTCAAATGACACTCAAAATCAGAGGGGAAAACAAAATTCGCAATGCTGAGTGCCACTTGCCATTGGAGTGCTAGGAATTAACAGGAGATTCCTGGAAAGTGCTGGAGGAAATCAGAGGAGACACAGGAGGGAAGGATGAAATGTCATATATTGCAAGGATAACTTATTTTTAGTTAATGCAAAATGTTAACAATCCAACATACAAATGAAGCACCGAGTTGGCAATTGGCACATAAACAAAACAGATATAATAGCTAGCTTTTGGACAAATCCATTTTCAATCGGGTAGTTGAGCTGCAGTGCCTGCACAATGTACTTAATGTGGACAATGTGGTGTAGCTTTGCTCCAGTAAGCCTAAACAAGAATTCATCCAACAGCTAGCAACATTCTCAGTGTGGTTCATGTGCCAATTGACATTTCAACACCTCAGCTATATGGTGGGTTGTTACCTTTACTCCTGTTATTTACTGTTTATTATTTTTATGTTCGTTTATACATTTTCTTCCAATCTGCCTTTCCATCCCATTTCACTCACTTTCCTGGCAATTTTCTCTAATTACTGATTAGTCTTATGTGCTCTGAATATTTCCTATTTTACAACAAGAATGAATCTCAGATTCCAAAAGACAATGATTTTTAGGTTACGCGTATCGACCAATTTCTGGAGCTACTTAGTAAGGCCCATATTTGTTCCTTTCATACAGTCCACGACAGAATTAAAGGGTCACTTTTTGAAACCATTCATTTTCTCCACATGTGCCAGAGAAGTTTGAAATTTGGTTCGAAGTTGCCAACAACCTTCCTTTTAATGGTGCAAAAGCACAGTTCTCTGTGACATCACAGACTTGGTGAAGCTTCAAAAAGCAAGGTGTATATACATGAATAAGAGAAAGGCCTGAGCTGAGACATTCATATGAGGTGTAAAATGGGTAATAATGATGTATTAGCACCAAATTTCACCATAATTATGTCCAATGTCACTGTCCATATGGCAAACCATGGGAAGATCACCGCTTCCCGCCACCTCCTCCCCTTAACCACACCTCATCCTTTCTATTGACACTTCTGCAATGGAAGACAGAACCGTGATGGCCAGTGTTGAAATAATGCAGCCTTCTTATGGTTAGCTGAGGAAAACATCTGAAACACTGTCACTCAGACTCATTGCAGAAAGGCCTCAGGGGATGGCGCGTAAAAGGTGTCAATAAAACCATCCCTTCCCTTGGGGCATTGATTTACACACATTTTGTGACTGAAAACAAGTTTGCAGTGCAATGTGCTACAGACCATATTTATTGACAACCTTTGACACTGTTGTCACCCCCCAATGATTCAACCCTTCTCTAAGGACACCATAGGGCTACAACCCCGTTAATGTGATCTGAACCCTTTGGAGTGTAGTGTTACCATAATTTTTGCTCTGGTATACAGGGTGGAACCACTATGGACAATTCAAATCCAATCAAGGAAATTTGAATGTGATCTGCAGCAGCGAAGAGTGTTTATGCTGTTGCAACCCTCTTATGGTGTCATCAAGGAGGGGGAGGGGAGGGCATTGACATTCGCATGAATAAAACAGCAAAGGGTCCCTCTAAGACTCCCCCAACTCGGCAACATCCCGCAGTGTCATCCACACATCTTTCTTGAGTGCTTTAAAAATGTACCTTTATGGAGACAACCCTCGACCAATTCCTAAGCACTTGTGGACAGGCAACTCCTTAGACACTGCTCATATTCAGCACATCTGCAAGCACACACAAGAGCAACAGTGTAGCACAACTCAGCTGAAGGGTGTCACTGGTTTATTTGCTCACAGGTGCCTAGAAATCAATCAAGGCTTGTCTCTGTACAAGTATATTTTTAAAGTACTCAGCAAAGGTGCAGTTGGCACCGAGGGTGTTGCCAAATTGGGGGAGGGCGGTGGGGGTCTTATGAGGCACTGTTTACTGTTTTCTTCATGCAACTGTCAAAGTCGCAACCTGCCCCTCCCCCTCTCAATCATGCCATAGAACAGCGTGAAACAGGAGGGCTGAAGAAACAAACGACCTTTGCTGCTTCGGATAACCTTCAAATTTCACTGAATGGTTCTGAATGGCCCTAGTGTTTCCATCCTGTATACCAGAGCAGAAATTGTGGTCATGCTACACTCCAAAGGGATCAGATTAGGTCCAAAGAAGTTGCAGCCCCACAATGTCCTTAGAGAAGGTTTAATCATTTGGATGGTGTCGGAGGTCGTCAAGAATGTCAGTCTGTTTCATACTGCACTACAAACTGTTGTTTTTGACAGCAAAATGTGTGTAAGATGATGATGATAATGATGATGATGATGATGATGATGATAGTGTTGGTGGTGGTGATTTGAGGTGAGGGGCACTCGACATCATGGCCATCAGCACCCTGATGAAAAGTCATGGGTGGGGTGAAGGCTGTCCCCACATGCGGAGCTGTTTATAATGCATTAAAGTCTGCCTCCCTGTCCGACAAATTTAGGGATGAGGCCTGACAGTTCACAAAATTTTCCCACCCTTGTAAAACTGGAATCAGTATCTGCAAGGATGGTGGGTAAATCTCCATCGAGACTGAAGGGCTGTCCTAATACCAGTATATATGACATATAGCCACAATATGCTGAACTGAAAGTGGCACACCACAAACTTCAAAGAGTGGTGGATCCTCCCACTGGAGGAGGAAGCCTTGTGTTAAAGGACTATGCTTGATGCGCAATCTGGTAAGCAGAACCTCCTTCCAGCAGTGATGCTGACATGAAGTCCGAAATGCCTTTGTGGTCGATTTGAGCAAACATATTTTGTTGTCTGTCACCTTCAACCATTCAGTCTCCCACTGACGCATGATGCGTCTGTCAGAAAATGAGATGATGGCATGCAGTGGGATGAGACACTGATAGACAGCACCATGCCAACATACTTCCTTAGTGGCTTAGTTGGCCATGTGGTAGGCCTGTATCCCGGTGAAAGATCACCTCCTTGCCATGGTGTTGGAGCTGCTGTAAGAAGTCATGGATAAGCTGAATCAGCGGGTCTACTGGATACATTCAGTTAAGTGCTTGCAGTGCACTAAGAGAGTCAGAACAGACAAGAAATCTTGTACGGTGATGTCTGTGAACCCTCTCCAGTGCCATCAGAATGCCATATAATTCCACATCATAATTTGTAAATTGTTCTGGGAGTCGCACTTTAAAAACCCTATCAGGGAAAACACCAAAACAACTGAGGACATCCTCTTGCTGGGACCCACCTGTATAAACAATGGTAAAACTCCAGTATGTACAGAAAATGAACAACAACAAAGTTGTAAAAACAAAATCTGGAGTACAAGTTTTGGGTCTCTGAAGACGCCAAGGTGGCAATGCGTTCCATACCTGGTTGTGTAGTTTGATGCCTGATAGATCCAGATCCTTAAGACCGTCTGTAGCATGTATCCCAAATGGGTGGGTCACATGGGGCCGATTCCTGAACAGTCGTTAAAAGGTGGATTAGACCACTGAACTAAATATCAAGGAGTGATATGACGCTGAGATTTTCAATGCCTGTCGAGCCAAAAGGATATGTTGCCGAATCCAGAGTAGTGGTTCACCAGCCGATGCACACAGATTCTGAATTGGGCTGGTCCAAAAGGATTCACTCAATATCCAAATGCGTTCATGGTGGATAGCATCTAGCATCTTGAGGTAGGAAGGAAAGGCTCATCCATTGACCAGGCTGCCAAAAAAATTGATCAATCAAATGTCCTTTAATACTGCAGGAGCTGGGACTTGTCAGCTCCCCGTGGTTTTTCTGTTTAGGCATTTCAAAATATTCAATGACTGGAAGGTTCATAGGTCTTTCAGGTGTGGAAGCCAGGTTAATTTTGAGTCAAATAATAAACCCAAAAAGTGCACAGTGTCTTGAAAACATAAAATGTTGTCCCTCATTGTGAGCACTGGATGGTTAAAACTTCAACGAGCACGGTTAAAATTGACAAATGTAATCTTCTTGGGTGAGAACTGAAAACCAGTTGTCCTGGCCCAGGTTTCCAGCCTCCTAATGGTCAACTGTAGCTGCCTCACCATTGTTATAAGATCAGAGGAAGAGTACAAGATTGCAAAGTCATCCACAAACAGAGAGCTTTTGACAGGGCTCCTCACTGCGGAGGAAATGCCATTGATAGCAATGGCAAACAATGTGACACTGAGGACACTAGCTTGGGGGACCCAGTTCTCTAGAACACAGCAGTATGGCATGGCATCGCCAACACGATATTGAAAATGCCAGTCCTCGAGAAAGGATTGGATAAGAAGAGGCAGATGTCCACGTAGTCCCCATTCATGAAGTTGGCGAAGGATGTTGTACCTCCAAGTAGTGTCATATGCTTTTTTGGGGTCAAAGAACACAAAAACCAAATGGTTTTGGGATAAGATGGACTCCTGTATTGCCGTCTCCAGTAGAAATAAGTTGTGAAGGGTAGAATGGTAGTGCCTGAAATCACACTGGGAGTGGTTCAGGTGACCTCAGAATTCAAGCAACCAGACAAGGCGGCGGTTGACCATACGTTCAAGAATCTTACCCATTGGTAACGGCTACACTCCAGTAACTGTTAGGGGCGCTATGGTCCTTGCCTGGTTTCCAGAATGGAATTAATATTGCATCCTTCCAAGTTGTGGGGTGCTGTCCACCAGATCTGACAAACCAGAGAGGAGCTGTCCTTTCGTTTCAGGGCACAGATGACAAAGCATGGCATAATGGATCTTATCAGATCCTGGAGCAAAGTCTCTGGCTACAGACAAAGCCGATTCCAGTTCCCACATGGAGAATGGAAGGATGTAGACTTCCTCATTATGAAGAAGAAATTGAGCTCCCTCATCTCTGTAGTCCTATGGAACACCTGAAAAGCAGGAGGTTGTCTGGATGACAAGAAGTCTCCAGTTAAAACCTCAGCCATGTCTTCTGGCATGTCCACCAAGATCCCATTACTTGACAAGACTGTAATGGGATGTGTACTAACCTTGCCTGCAACCCGTCTTATTGATTCTCAATCTTGTGCAATGAAAGTGGACCAATTAATCGAAGTCATGAATTTCCTCCAGGAAGCCCTCTTCCATTCTTTTATCACTCGCCTCCCATGTGCTCATGCAGATCTGAAGGCTTGAAGATTTTCTGTAGTTGGGCAGTGTTTGAAGTTCCACACAGCTCTTCGTCTGGCCCTGATTGCCAATTGACAGTTCGTCATTCCACCAAGGTACAGGCCTTCATCTGAGGTGGTTACTCGACTGGGGGATGGACTCCACGGCAGCCTGTTGTATCTCACAAGTGATATGGGCAACCATCTCCTGAGCACAAACCTTTTGTTCACAAATAGCCTGTTGACTGTACTGCAACCAGTTTGCCCTTTGTATCATATATCTGCATGGTCTCCTGTCAGCTACCATCCTAGTAGGCAAACGGATCCGCACTGAGAAGTGGTCACTAGATGTAAATCTGCAGCTACTTCCCACTGAAGTGAGTCTGCAATAGTTGGGGAACAAAAACAAAGGTCAACAGCTGAAAGAGACCATGTAGCTGTGGAAAAGTTATCACCTGACCTGCGTTCACAAGGCAGATATTCTCAGAATGGACGAGTGTCTCAATCATCCGGCACCTGGAGCAGGTGGTAGCCGACCCCATTGCACTGTGCTTTAAGGTCCCCCACAAGAAGGAATGGGCATGGGATTGCCTGGAAGAGTTCTGCCAGAGTATCTGCACCCAAAGCATCGTTAGGGGAAAGGTACAAAGAACACGCTGTGATTTTAAAGGGTTCAAGAACTTTCACGGCAATTGCTTGCATGGTCGTGGTAAGAGGAGTCACATCTGTCATCAATGAAAACAACTCCACCTTTAGCCCTGTCTCCAGTAGTATAGTCCTTCCTGTATGGGTGGTAACCCCGTAATGCAAGTGTGTCGATGACTTTAAGATATGTTTCTTGTACGCAGATGCAGAACAGTTTCTCCTGAACTAGAAGCTGTAATTCTTCCAAATGTGAGCAACATCCATTCAAATTCCACTGCAACACAGATGGCCCTGTGGAAACCATTGTTTAGCGATGGTTGTTCTGTTCTTTCTCCCTCGGAGATGGTGATTTACCGGGGAGGTCAGGGGGAACATTGGCCAGTTCCTTGCTCTCTGGTTCCTGCAATTGGAAGCCCATATCCTCAAGAGCATTGTTCCCATCAGAGAGGGAGAGAGCTCGCTGATCTGAAGATTTAACTACCACTTTCTTGGACTTGGAGCTACTTTTCGAAAGATGTTACCTTTACTGGTGGGAGGAGGTGGTTACCTGGGTTGTGGGGATGGATTAGTTGATTTCTAATGATGGGTAGTGGTATGTGGCTTAGGTTGTAAGCCCATTACTGATGTCTTTTGAGTGACTTCAGTTTCAACTGGAGTGTTTCTCCCATAGGTACACCGACAAGTGCATGTGCTCGTACCTGAATCTGTGGTCTGAGTTTGAGTTGAGGCATCACACTTAGCGATTGGAATCTTAAGGGCTGATGCAAAAGAAAGTAGCAAAAACCGATGGTTGGATAGCTTTGAAAGATTTTTTAGCTTCACCATAGGGTACATGTCTCTTGACTTTCAACTCCTGGATTTTGTTGTAAACCTCACAACTTCTGCTCCACACTGAGTGATCCCTGGAGCAGTTTACACATTTTGGAGGAAGTGTACAAGAATAGCATGAGCCGACCCCCCACAATTGTAACATGTAGCCCTCCCATTACATCCCATAGTGGTATGGCCAAATCTTTGACATTTGTAGCATCACACTGGGTTATGAACAAACAGGCGAACCTTAAGACGGATATAGCCTACAAGGATATGATCAGGTAATTCCGGAGTTTCCAGAATGAGATTTTCACTCTGCAGCGGAGTGTGCGCTGATATGAAACTTCCTGGTAGATTAAAACTGTGTGCCCGACCGAGACTCAAACTCGGGACCTTTGCCTTTCCGGAGTACTAAACATTAGAATAAATGTTGCTGATTTTTCCAATTTGCCATTGACACTCCTCATATACTTGTGCACTTTCACGATGCCCATATTTTTCCATTCTTCACGTAACTCCATGGGGTCCACCTGCATTAGTTTGGAGCAGGTAACCACACCCTTATTGAAGTTAAGGGTGTTATGTGACTCAGACTCGACTGGGTAGTCAAATAAGGCCTTACATCCCAGCAGCTTAGATATTTGGGGTGAATTAGCAGTTTCAACTAGAAGTGTTCCATTACACAGTCGTTTGACACTTTTTAAGAGACCCAGCAATACCTTCCAATGCCTTGTGAATATAGAAAGGGGATACCTTCTTAGAAGTTCATCCAGTTTGCTTGATTACAATGAAAGTGTTATGGCACACTAATGCCCTGTTACTATGATTCTGAGACTTCTTTTTGGGAGAACTGACCAAGCGAGTTCTCTTTGATGAGCATATGTAGGTACTACCTGACAGTACACCCAGCCTGTCAGGAGTAGTAGTTTGATGAGACCATTCCACAGGGATCCCATGAGACGATAGGGAAACAACCATTTACCCAGGCAGAGCCCTACATGACTGAGCAAGCTTCACACAACTGGGGGCGGCAGGTGCCCCAGAGGTTGCCCACTAGAGACTGTTTTACCTCAACAACCATTCACATCATCAGCATGTAGCGCACCTTAAGATTTTTTTTTAAATTTTTTTTTAATATCGAGGTGTGTATCTTCCTAGCAGTCCAGGCGGTGAAGTCAAGACTCCCTTTCTCCAAAACACACAACATTCCACTGCTGCCCAGAGCTTATGGTGGCAGAGTGCTGATGGTCCCCAGCTCAGGAACCCACGGGGTCGCCAAGCCCAGAGTCAGCAAACAAATGCTGAGCCCCTAAGGGGAACAAACCAAGAGAAGAGGTCCTTTCATTGACCCTCTTTTATCTCACCTCCTGAGGCCTTTCCACCTCTATTCTGAGAGGTGGTATAGCTAAAACGTTTTTCTTGTCCACCCATAAGAAAAGTGGGCAATTTCAACGCTGGGTGTTGCGGTTCTGACCTCCATCATAAAGGCATCACGAGAAGGGGTGAGATGTGGGTGGGGGGGCTGTGATGGCCTTCCCATGGTGCTTTGGCCAAAATTGTGGTTAAATTTGATGCCAATATGACATCTTTAACCCACTTCACATGAACTTCTGAGTTGTGGTCTTCTTTTGCATGTGGCAACACCTACCCATTCGAAGATTTGCTGAGCTGGATGGTTACATTCCAGGGTACCATGCTTTTGCATTATAATGGAGGAAGGCTGTAGCCACTTTTGAGCCACATTTCAAATTTGTGCACTGCAGTGGAGGAAAATGACTGGGTTTCAAAAATGTGACCCTTTAATTTTTTCCACAGTATATATTTAACTGAAATTAACTTTTATGATGTAAACTTTGTTTCATGAGATTCTGTAAACAATTCTCCCTTAGACCTTAAACAATAATAATTATTGGAAGGTAGCACATCTATCACAGACACTGGAATTTGTAGTGATATATTACAGAAAATTAATCTGAAAAAATTACATTGCTGTCGTACACTATCATTGACTGACTAATATGCGACAAAACATCAAAAAGTATAACTTTCCAATAACAATAATAATAAAATTTAACCACACAATTCTAGCCCCCCCCCCCACACACACACAGACAGACAGACAGAGAGAGAAAGAGAACTGAGGTACTGGCACAGCTCCAACAAACATATTCAATACCACAGACAAATGAGTAAGGGACAAGTATGGCAATGTGGTTTCTGCTTGGTAAAACCACTTGCACATTTGAAATAACTGTAAATTGGTGCACCAGACAATAATCTAAGAGAAATACTGGGCTAACTGAAGTTGCTAGATGGAATCGGTATCATAGCTACCAGTAGGGCCACACAATCCCTTCAGACCTCAGTGTGGAAGCCAGACAAAATGTGTTCCACATAACAGGAAAAAAGGTGTCTCCAGGCAAACCGAAGCTAAACTGCATGGGGAAGTAAACCTGAAGAACAAATCCTGGTTCAGCTGACAGGGAGCTGATCAACACACTTTTACAAACAGTAACTGCAAATACCAAAATGACACAATACTACAATGAAAAGAAGCAGGGCAGATGATTGGAAGGAGACCTAGCAAGAAAAAGGACAGATTACAGGATAACAAAATATGGAAAGAAAAAAAGAAAAAGTATAAAGCAGATGTTTCTATAGGAACATGGGACACTAGTCTTTGTGCAGTCTGGATGCCTTAAAAATATTGCTGGATAAACTAAAGAAACTTAAGACTGGAATTATAGCCCTCCAAGAAATATGCTGCACTGAGAATGGAAGCCACAGATATGAGAAGCAATCTTATTTTATAATGGCTCCACGGAAGTACATGAATTGGACTTCCACTTGTTTTACAAGTGGAAGTCTAAAACTGTCAGTTTTAAGGATCAAGGGGGATTTTTTGATTACAGTATAATTATTGCTCAGGTTCAGAAAAAAATCTATTCTATGAACTTCCTGAAAGAATATATTACTACCCAACCCTGATAAAATAGTAGCTGGACATTTCATTGCCCATGTGGAGGGAGAACAGATATTCAGACCAACAACCGGCCCACACAGTTAACACACAACAATGATAACAGAATCAGATTAATTTCAATTGCAGCATCTCATAATATGTTTGTTGTTTTCATACAGTTCCCACATAAAAACATCCACAAAGAGACAGGGAAATCCCCTGATGCAACATAGTGAACCACATAGACAATATGTTGATAGATACTACACAGATCAGACCAGCTTGATATGTGAGAAGATTCAGGAGCCCAAAAATTGACTCAGATCACTATCTGGTATGGGCCAGCATTAAAACAAGTATATCTAATACACCAAAAGTATTTGCAACAAACCATGCGCAGCTGCCCTAAGGCACCTGAAATTAAGAAATGACACCAAGAAGTACTAACAGAGGCACTGAAGGGAGAAAAGGAGCACAACAGTATTCAAGAAATGTGGGAAATGATTAAGATGGTAATTGAAGCTGCAGAACATGAAGCACTGGGAATAGAATTTAGACACATGAGAAACCCATGGTTCGATGCTGAATGAAAGGCAGAAACTAAAGAATAGAATAAGGCATACAAGAAGACATTACAAAGCAACTGTATGGGAAGAATAAAGCAAGATTATGAAGAGAAAAGGAGAACTGAAGTAGATTTCACCAAGAAAAGAAAAGAGAATGACTGACAGTGTTAAATGGTGTGGCTATGGCTTCAGAATGAAACTCTAATAGTAGCCTAGCCAAGGGTGAAAGTGGTTTCATCATATGCTAAGAGAAAGGATCTGTTAACAATGGCTCAAGTACTGATGACACAAGGAGTTCCTATGAACTGAACAAGCAGCAGCAAATGGAAGGAATCTGGTCCCTCCAATAGTTGGAAAAGTAAGAACTTCGTTCAAATGACCAAATAACAAGGTAGCTGGAACAGCTGCAATCCCTGCAGAATTACTAAAACAGGGTAGTCAGAAACTGGAACAGTTCCTCTTAAAAATACTGATGTTGATCTGAGAAGTGAAGGGAGGTATTACGTGCACTCTCTACAATAACGGAGATCAAATGGAGTGTGCAAACTATTGATGAATAACACTCCTAAACATGGAGTATAATGTACTCACTAAGCCCATTTTACTGCCTCCGCCTGATCATCCAGACAGAAACATTCCTATACCAACATGGATTTTTCCCAGGAAAGCAAATGGTGGAGCAGTTTCTTTCACCTTGAGAGAAATCTTACAAAAAAAAACAACTGAATCTGGAATTGGTACACACCACCTATTTGTTGACTTTAAAGATGCATATGACAGTGTGGATAAGAATAAATTATATACTGCCCTGAGAGAAATGGGAATATCTGAGAAGCTGTTGAAAATGTTGAGGATGACAATAAGCACTCCAAATAGCAGATTCAGGGTTCTATGAGAATTAGCAGAGCCACTGGATATTCACTATGATGTAACACCAAGGAAAGGTCATAGTGGGTTCCTTTCTTTTTAACGCAGCACTGGAACATATAATACAAGATGCTAACTTGCTGGCCAGGGAGACAATCATCCACAAAACAGTGCATATATTAGTCTACACTACTAATACAAACTTAGTCAGAAGATTTCAGATGGTAATGCCAGAAACATTTATTGTGTTAAACAGGCTGCTAAAGACATGGAACTGACAATGAGTTAAAGACTAAATTTACAGCTTGCAAATGAGTAGACACAGGAAACATGCTGAAGTCAATAGCTTTATCTGGTTGTGAATCTGAGAATGTCAAGGAGTTTAAACGCATGAAATTGGCCATTACCTACTATGATACCTCCTCCAAAATTAAACAGCTAGAGGCAGCCAATAGAGCTTATTTTGCTCTAATATAACTATTTTCTTCAAGGCTCTTATTTTGCACCACTAAATCTCTATAAACTCCTCATAAGAATAATGCTCACATAGGCCTCAGAAACTTGGCTGCTAACAGTATGGGATAGCAACGAACACGTTTGAGAGGTACTCTGCAGAATAATTGACTCCAGCTGCAAAGGAGATAAGTGGAAAAGACAATATAAGAATGCACTTTATACCATGCGTAATGAGCCATGTATCAAAAAAGCAGTCAAGTCAAACAATGGAAAATCCAGGATAGAATGACAATTTTATGAAAGGATAGATAGCTACTCATCATATAGTGGAGACACTGAGTTGCAGAAAGGCACAACAGAATGACTGCCGGTCTGGTCTCGGAAGCCAGAGACAATGGTCATGTGTGTACGAATTGTGTTTGTGTGAATGTGTGTGTACATGCTCTTTAATTCAGAAGAACACATTTTGGCTGATAGCTTACTTTTTATTGTGTCTGTCTGTGATTCAACGTCTCTGCTATATGGTGATTGACAATATTATGAAGAGGATGTATTGCTAAACAGCAAAGTCCACATGAATGCAGAGGGCAAGGCAAGTGGTACTGATGGTTGATACAGAAGTAGCAGAGAAGATACTAACTGGAAATCCCAGAGGGCAAAGGGGGAACAGCAATGCAAAAACAAGGTGGACAGAGTTGACAGCATACAGAGAATGGAATACAGAAATCTGAAAGCACTAGCATGCGACATACCTGATGGAAATTCATCTGAGAGGCGAAGGTCCACAACATATTGTAGAGACATGGAACAATAGGAATATGCCTCAAACTGGATTTCAAAATGCCATTTTTCTAATTCAAGAATCAGTGGATACAAAATTTAAAGACACCATACCGCCAACTGATATTTTCTGCAACATATCAAAAGCATTTGATTGTGCAGTTTGTGGTTTTCTCGTAAAGAAGATCAAAAAGTATGGTTTGAGAGTTGTTGCTCATAACTGACTTTTTCCACACTGAACTAAAAGAATGCTATGACACATTAATAACCTCTATCAATCAAAGATTGGAAAAAAACACTTTTTTAACCACAGGTTCAAAATTCATTTCACCCAATTACATTTTGACTTTCCTAATTAATTCCTGACTAGAGTAGTTTCCTCCAGCTCTTTCCTCTTTTTCCAAATGATCCCTGATCCCGAAAGCTAGTATTTTTATCTGCTATAATTTCAAAATGTAACTAGACTTTGTAAAGATAGACAAAGAAAAATAAGAGTCTCATGAAAAACATAAGTTTCAGCATCTACACACATATGGATGTTTATTTGCTTTCTGTATCACGCTTACCAACCTTATATCATGCTCTGAAAGAGTGAACTTTTTTTGAAGTACACTCTTATCAATGCTCACATCATCAATTTCCGGTAAAACATCATTCAAAAAACGTGTGATTATTGGTTTTTCAGCACACCATTTCAACACGTGTTTCTTCAGATCTTCAGTAAAAATTGCCACAAGTGCAGACTCCTCACCACCAAGTTTGAAAATTCGAATTTTTCCTTTGCTTTGTAAAACACTCTGTAAAGACAAATGTGAAAGCCAATAATGAAGTAAATAGCTTTTGACTTTGAATGATATGCATTATCTTAATGTGTAAATATATGGGAGGCCAGAATGTAGTAAAAGTATTTTGCCAAATAATGATGCTTCATCTCAAATTATTTATTATCTAACTGATATTCAACAGTTGCCCATAATCAAGGAATAAAAAGTGTTATTTACATTCATATGATTTAATGAAATAGTCTGAATCACACATAAGAACTACAGAGAATAGGATACAGAAATTGGAAAGCACTGGCACGGGACTGGTGATGGGCTAACTCTGAATAACGGTTGAATAATAAGTTTGTTTAAGCACTGCTGTGAAGTGTTTCCTTGGAAGTAAGGTGTAGTTTAGGGTACCATACACCCATTTGCCAAAGTTCTGTATGCAACAGTTACAACACCCATTAAAGTGAACATCCTTTATTTTGATTGGTTTCAAATACTGCACTTAAGTGTATTCATTTAAGTAATCTCAAAATACTGATCACACACTTTTCTTTGGCCTTTCTGCGATTGGTGGAAGTTGGATGAGTGTGCTATTCTGGATCGTTTACACTCGTTATGAACCTTAGTTATGTAACAGTTCAGTGCACCATAACAATAAGCAACCATTGTGAATATAGTGTTGATCTGTGCGTGAAGTGGTGCACAGTGATTGATAATACTATTTGCAGAAAAGAGCGAAGAGGCTCTACCTGGTCCTTCTAGCATTTCACCACCATCTTTCGTGCCACTTCTGTGACGCATTAATCCATTACATATTTGTTTCTTTTATACAATATAAGCTGGCTGCTCTCGGAGGAGAAGAGGGAGCTTGTTTCAGCAGCCAATGTGCTGCGAGTTGATCACAAGCTTCTGCTCCCAGCGTCCTCCACTCAGAGGCACAAGTAAAAGTGTGCAACCAGTATGGCCCTTTTTCATTATCTGTAACTAACATATTTAGTTAATGTAAATTAGCTCTCAATCCTAGGAAGCATTACAAAAGTGGCGGTGACAAATTGTCAGCCACACCATACATAGTTAATATTTAATTAGATGGTGTAGCATAGTCTGTTGTATTCAAAAATATGGTTTTCTTCATGGTGGCAAAGAGAAATTAGACTGTGGAATGGAAGAAATTATGGAACAGAGTAGCAGGCAAATAAAAAAATAACTTTTTTTCTGTTTTGACATTTGCCACAAGTATCTAATTTTCAGTGGCTAATACGACTTGTATTATGTGAACGTACAACAACAAACACAGTTGTAAGCATAAAATATGCCTGTCACCCAAATCCACATCTGAGAAACGTCAAGTCAGTCTGACATATTTATTAACTGGGGAATAGAAGTTGGTGTGCTAATGCAGCTCCAAGATGAAGTCACCACATCCTGCACACTACCATACAGTGTTAAATTTATCTGAAAAATTTAAAAACACACATTTACCAAAGTCCAAAAAATGTTACACTTTGCAAAGAAACTCCAAGCCAGCGGCACATGTACAGAATATGCTAGGTAAGCACCATTGCCTACAATAATATGTGAAAAAATTACAGATGGTGTGTTAGGGTGCTGCCTGTACATAGAAACAATAAATTTTTATTACATATATCAGACTTTCCACAAGTGATGGATGGGACATTTGGAGTTAAGGAAATCGAAATACAATGTTTAATTTAAATCCTTTATTTCTTTAGCCAGAACTCAAACATTTGTTATTTGATAGACAAGATTAATGGGCAATTTCAGTAAGTCACCATTATTTTTGTCTGCAGTTTTGACTAATAGTTCTGGATTAACACCATAAAAATTAAACAGAGTGAAAAATTTAATGTTGAATTTAACTTAATGTCAATAATGTACTTTGGACACTTGAGAAAACTACAAATTGTCCCATCCATCACAAGTAGCATGTGCCACCCATCCCAGTGTTTATGTATGAAAAAACATTTTGAATTAAAACATAACTTGCAGAATTCAGTAGATCTTGAGCATGACTCAATGAAATGGAAGTCTTTCTCTACTATCAAAAACCAGTGCATGATTTTAGTGACAGATGGGAGAGTTGTTATTGTAAAAAAATAAATTAATGAAGAAGAACTTGGCAATGCCTACTAGTTTCCACATTTTCTGGTTATGCTGCTGAAAACATGCTAAATAATGAACTGTTTGTCAATAACTGTGGGCAATCATTGAAACAATGAACTGTTTGTCAATAATGGTGTAAAATCATTGCCAACTTGATAACCTACTGTTTACCACTACCATTCACAAGCGAAATTTCTCTAAGATGGTGGTGATAAACGAAAGGGAAAGAAGAGTTGCAGAATGTTTCTGTTCTATACATGTAATTTCAGAGCCTTCGGATTTTATTGAAACTAGTCACTGTCATGACTTTCACATTTTTAACGTCCACTCATAGGCTCATGCCTGGTATAATATATGGTGTATCAGTACTAGAACATTGTTAAATGACTTATGATGAATGGGAGTAACAAAGATATTTTGTGGGTAATTAAACTTAGATACAAGGTACATAATGAAGCAATTTATGGCATGCTGTGACCTTGACACACTGCATTTGGGTAGGTCCCAAATAGTGATTTTTGACAGTTCGAAATTTTCAAAATCCAAAAAGTCAGTGTGTGCATGCAATTAACACAACCAAATTTGTTTTATGATTTCAGCCTTATCACCTCTCTACACACACCAAATATTGTTTCAGTACTATCATTTACACACGAGAAAAAAAAATATTGGAAACGTGCAAAAATGAGATAACTTGTGTAGTTGTTTCTTAATGTATTACTTCCGAATCATGAACCATTGCAACACGTTATTGCTTTCTCCTACAAGGGAGAGGTGTTACCTTTCAAATGAGACCAATCTTTTGGCTGTATCTGATTTAGTACAAGTGCTAGGAGGTCACACATGGTGGCACGTTTTTTTGAAAGAAACAGCCAAAATTGTAACCTTGAGAGGAGCTAGCAGCCCCACAGGGGTTTCACATTTCAATACCTGAGATATGAACTTACTTTAGTGCAGGTATTAATTGTGCCAATTTCATTAAAATCTGTAACCATGATGCAATCTCCATATGATTATTTCCAATGGAATGACCCAGTTGAGTACTGGACAAATACTTGCTCCAGTCTTTTACCCTTGAGGCATATTTTTTATAGCACCAATTTTCTCAGAAGAGTAGCAAATACCTTAAGTTTAATTGTCGTAATCTTTAAGTTATATGTAGACCTCAAGAGATGTCACTTTTACACTTTTGCAGGCCATCTTCACTTTCTTGAATGATTACTCAATCATCAGCATGAAATAAGTTGTTCACATCTTGCTTATTTCCTACTTTGCTTCCCAATAGAGCAGTGTCCTCTTTCCAGGTTATTAACTGCACAAGCATTCTTTCTTAACAGGACTTTTTAATTTCCACTGTCTATACCTTTAAAAATAAATTCATAAAACTTTGTCAGCATGACCAGGAAGGATTCAGGATTCACACTCATAGCAGTGGAAGTTCAAAAACATAACAAAATAATTTTTTTTACATGTGAAATTTCGTCATTTTTTCACTTACTATTGACTGCATTTGTTGCTAAAGGTACACTTCTATTCATAAGTAAGAGAGATTCGTTGATGAATTTTGCACAACATACAAACCATACTTACAGGTGTATGAAACTAGAATTTTTCATACCTATTAAAAACTGTGGTAAAAATTGAGATAATTAACTATGAAATTTGAATTTTTCCTGAAACTGAAGTTTAAAATGTAACAGCTCATTCATTTTTTTCATAATTTAAATAAAGTATAGAGTTTCATACACCTGTACGTACGGTTTGTATGCTGTGCAAAATTCACCAAAAAATCTCTTCACATAGTGAGTACAGAAAGAGTGAGTCCTTAAATATGTGTGTGTGTGTGTGTGTGTGTGTGTGTGTGTTTTCAAGCACCTATAAGTACAATTTCTTTGGCTTCTCCAACTCTGTCACATGTGTTAAACAAACTTTGAGCATTTATGCTGCCTTTCTCTGTATGTTCATTGTCCCATCTAAGTCATTTCTGGTACAGCACCCACAAACTTCAACTATCTTCTAGGATGGGCCACACGAGTGCTTTGTAAGTAATCCTCCTTTGTACACCGATTGCATTTCCCTAGTATTCTACCAACGAACTGAAATCTGTCACCTGCATTACATACGACTGAACTACGTGAATGTCTCATTTCATATCCTTACAAAGTGTTACACCCATTTATTTGTGCGAGTTGATCTATTTCAGTCGAGACTAAATGATATTGTAGTCATACAATAGTACATTTTTCATTTTGTGGAGTGAACAATTTTACATTTCGGAACAGTTAAAGCAAGCTGCAAATACTTGCACCACTGTGAAATCTTGTAAGAATATTTATGCATCTTCTTTCAGACAGGACTTTGTTATAGATAACTGCATCATCTGTACAAAACCTGAGGTTATTATTCACATCATCTGCTAGGTCATTAATATACAATATGAGCAGCAAATATCTGAACACACTACCCGGGGGCACACCTGAAGCCACTTCTCAATCTGAAACTTCCTGGCAGATTAAAACTGTGTGCCCGACCGAGACTCGAACTCGGGACCTTTGCCTTTTGCGGGCAAGTGCTCTACCAACTGAGCTACCGAAGCACGACTCACGCCCGGTACTCACAGCTTTACTTCTGCCAGTATCTCGTCTCCTACCTTCCAAACTTTACAGAAGCTCTCCTGCGAACCTTGCAGAACTGGCACTCCTGAAAGAAAGGATATAACGGAGACATGGCTTAGCCACAGCCTGGGGGATGTTTCCAGAATGAGATTTTCACTCTGCAGCGGAGTGTGCGCTGATATGAAACTTCCTGGCAGATTAAAACTGTGTGCCCGACCGAGACTCGAACTCGGGACCTTTCCGTTTCGCGGGCAAGTGCTCTACCAACTGAGCTACCGAAGCACGACTCACGCCCGGTATTCACAGCTTTACTTCTGCCAGTATCTCGTCTCCTACCTGCCAAACTTTACAGAAGCTCTCCTGCGAACCTTGCAGCTGTGAGTACCGGGCGTGAGTCATGCTTCGGTAGCTCAGTTGGTAGAGCACTTGCCCGCGAAAGGCAAAGGTCCCGAGTTCGAGTCTCGGTCGGGCACACAGTTTTAATCTGCCAGGAAGTTTCATATCAGCGCACACTCCGCTGCAGAGTGAAAATCTCATTCTGGACTTCTCAATCTGTCAAAATCTCTCCGTCCAAATTAACATGATGTTTCCTCTCTACCAATAAATCCTCATTCCAATCACAAATTTCGCTTTCTATTCGACACATATTCCACAAGTGCAAAAACTGTTGAGTTTTGTGGCCATTCGGGATGATATTCTGAACCATATTGAAGAAACGAAGATTTAACCTTTAATTTCCCATGGACAATGTAGTCACTTTCATTGAATCTCAGCCTTAGGTAAAAGGAGGACAAGGAAGGAAATCAGCCATGCAACATTCACATTCATTGATTTAGGGAAATGAAGGACTACTTTAATGTGGATGGGCTGATAAGAGATTCCAGCCCTACTTCTCCCCATTGTACGCCCAGTGTGCTAACCATAAACTTGTCTAGTTCAAATCTCTTCTTCGTGAGTTGATTAGAATAATGCATCATCATCATCTTAAAAGTTGTCATTGTCATAAGAAGAAAGTTGGATGCATCCAGTCTGCAACAAAGTGCTCATTTGTTCCTCTACAAGTAACAATTCCAGAATGTAAAGGGAACATTATCATAATTACTGAGGCTTGATTAATTTTTGAAAACAACAGAGAAAAAAATTTATATTTAAGAGACATGGGAATGCAAAAGAAACAGTAGAGGAGTTGGTAAGCAGTTTTGCAAGCTGCTCCTTTTATGTCATTAACTAGGAACAAAAATAACCAAGACTAATTGGACAGTGGGTAGATTCTTTTCATGACGGCATCATGACTGAATAAAATCATTTGTTTCCAAGTAACATAAATAAAATTTAAATTCTCAGTTATGGCTCACTTGCATCCAGAAAACAGAGGATTTGTTAAGACTTAAAGGATGAATGTTCAGACAGCTGAAACTGCCAAACTATGACTCAGGTAAACACAGCTGGTTAAACTGATTACGAAAATATGATCCAGTCAGTGTAACACACACTTAAACATCCAACCCAGTAAACTGGATCAGAGTCTGAACAGCACACTACTGCTCTATTATAAGCATACAAAACTAACAAAATATGGCCCAATGTAATAGATAATTCACAAGTACGATGTTCCGATGGGTCCTTGTATATGTATGCCAAAGGGCTAGGACATTTTCTTATTGACACTGAAACAACTTTGTTCCACTGTTGTATATGTATGCCAAAGGGCTGGGGCATTTTCTTATTGACATAAACCACTTCATTCCATCGTTGTGACAGGAGGAACATCTGCCACTGTAGACTTTTTGATGACTTGGAAAAATGACAAACCAAATTACGGTGGCTGACTCAGTTATAGTACATGTCACTTTGGAAGGTACCTTTATGCAGAGAGGAAAAGCAATTACAATGGGGAAACATGGAGGGGCTAAATGTGAACATGTGGCAGTGGACACTTTCTATGATATTAGACATTAAAATTGTTGCTGCACACAAGAACAAATAAAGCTGTATTATTACTACTACAGAGTGATCATGTGACTGGAGGAGATGGGTTATCACTGTCCAGCAGAGATCATGGCACGGTGCCCTGAGAAAGCCTAAATCTCTTTTGCTGCTGGCAGTAGTTGCAGGAGGTGTGCTTCAGACCTGGGCCATCTTCTGACATGACGTGCATTGTGACAAGTTTGACTCTTCATTACAAAACTATTTTTATATTGACTTTAAAATTTTAGAAATTTTCAGTGAAAATATGAGCAACCAAACTGAGCCAGAGCAGTCTATGAAATGATAACCGACTTGAAAATATGCAGTTTGCCACCACAGCTTTCAACCCCAGTGGATGTCTGGTGTATACGGTATTGTGGTTGGTTGATTGGTTGGTTTAAAGCAGGGGTGGGTAGGGGGAGGGGGGGATGGGGGGGAGGGGGAGGGGTAGGGACCAAACTGCGAGGTCATCAGTCCCTTGTTCTCGATAAATTAATTACACAAGGGAAAGAAGCAAAAAAAGGAGACGTGCAGCACAATGACAGGAGAATGGAAGAACCAGAAGAACAACAGAAGGACAGCCAACACTACTAAGGACAAAACAGGCAAAGAAAACCAGAGAGAAACATGAAACAGGTAGAAGCGTTAAAAACAATAGAGCAGATGACCGTGGCTGGCCAACCACGAGAATAAAAAGGAAAAGCCAGCCACTCTGCGACATGTTAAAACATCCAAACTAAAAGCATTAGAGTGGAGAACACAAAGGGACAAAGGACATGCGCGAAAACTTATACAGAACGATAAAACCCACCGACACATACGAAATGTAAAACTAAATTAGCCGATGAGGCGTTGTCAGCTAAAATTAATGGCAATGAGTCCCGCAACTGAAGAGTCTGCCACAGGGCAGCCAAAGAAGGACAGCTTACGCAGATATGGGCCAATGTCAGCCGGGCGCCGCACCAACACTGAGGTGGGTCATCACGGTGCAGGAGGTAACCTTGTGTCACCCAAGTGTGGCCAATGCGGAGCCGACAGAGAACCACAGAGTCTCTGCAAGAGGCCCACGTGGAGGTCTTCCACACATTTGTAGTCTCCTTAATGGCACACAGTTTGTTGTGCATACTGAGGTTATGCCACTCTGTCTCCCAATGCTGCAAAACCTTGTGGCATAGTACTGAATGCAGGTCAATTGCAGAGAAGCTGATCTCCATAAGCAGTTTCTGCATAGCCTGTTTGGCCAGCCTCTCAGCAAGTTCGTTGCCTGGGATTCCGATGTGACTTGGCGTCCAGACAAACACCACTGAACGACTGGACCGTTCCAGGGCATGGATGGACTTCTGGATGGTCGCTACCAAAGAATGACGAGGGTAGCACTGGTCGATAGCTTGTAAGTTGCTCAAGGAGTCAGTACACAGAAGAAATGACTCCCCAGGGCATGAACAGATGTGCTCAAGAACACGAGATATGCCCACCAGCTTGGCACTGAAAACACTACAGCCATTTGGCAAGGAATGCTGTTTGATATGCCCTCCATGGACATACGCGAAGCCGACGTGATCATCAGCCATTAAGCCATCGGGGTGAACAACTTCATGGCCTCGGTACATGTCAAGAATCGAAAGGAAATGGCAGCGGAGAGCCGCAGGGTTAACTGAGTCCTTACGGCCATGTGAAAAGTCCAGGGGAAGCCACGGCCTAGATGTACACCATGGTAGTGTATGTGAATGGACCTCAAGTATAGGTGGTAAAGGAAAGGACTCCAGTTCGCAAAAAGGGGATCGGACACGAACTGCAATTGGAAGCCCTGACCTGGGCCACCGATGCAGGAGATGAACCGCCTTGAGTGGGAAAAGGAGATGGTCATTCGAATGCGCAGGACAACTACGAATGTGTGAAATGTAACTGGCCAGCAATTGTGCATGCCTAACCTGCAATGGAGAGACTCTGCCTCCACCAGGACGCTGGTCACCGGACTCGTCCTAAAAGCTCCTATCGTTAGACGAACACCACAGTGGTGCACTGGCTCGACTAAACGCAATGCTAAGGGTGCTGCCGAACCATAAACCAGACTCCTGTAGTCAAGGCAGGATTGAACAAGGGCTCTGTAGAGCTACAGCAGCATAGAGCGATCTGCACCCCAGATGGTGTTGCTCAGGCAGCGGAGGACGTTGAGGTGCTGCCAGCAGTTCCGCATAAGCTGACGAAGGTGAGGAAGCCAAGTCAATTGGGCGTTGAAAACCAGTCCTAAGAATCGATATGTCTCCTCTAGAGTGAATGGATCGTCATTAAGGTAAAGTTCTGGTTCTGGATGAACGGTACAATGCTGACAGAAGTGCACAACACACGACTTTGCGACCGAAAACTGGAAACCATGGGCTAGAGCCCATAACTGCGCATTTTGCATGGCTCCCCGTAGATACCGCTCAGCAACACAAAGTACTGGTGGAGCAGTATGAAAAGCAGAAGTCGTATGAGTACAGAGAAGGTGAGACGGACGGCACTACAGCTGCTGCTAGACCATTAATGGCCACTAAAAATAGAGACACACTCAATACAGAGCCCTGTGGGTCCCCATTCTCCTGGATATGAGGGGAACTATGGGAGGCACCAACTTGGACATGGAAAGTAAGAAGCAACAGGAAATTTTGGATAAAACTCTGGAGTGGGCCTCTGAGACCCCACTCGTATAATGTGGCGAGGATATGGTGTCGCCAGGTGGTGGTGTACGCTTTTCGTAAATCAAAAAGATGGCAACCAGGTGTTGGCATCTGGAAAAGGCTGTTTAGATGGCAGACTCGAGGGACACAAGATTATCAGTGGTAGAGCGACCCTGGCGGAAGTCGCCCTGACATGGAGCCAGTAGGCCACGTGACTCCAGGACCCAACTCAACCACTGACACATCATACATTCCACCAGCTTACAAAGAACGTTGGTGAGGCTGATAGCTATCCACATCAAGCGGGGTTTTACCGGGTTTGAGCACCAGAATGATGGTGCTCTCCCGCCATTGTGATGGAAAGACACCGTCACATCAGATCTGGCTGGAGATGACGAGGAGATGTCGCTTGTAGTCAGATGAGAGATATTTAATCATCTGACTAGCCCAGGAGCTGTGTCAGGGCAATGTCCAAGGGCACTGAGGAGCTCCCACTCTGTAAATGGGGCATTATAGGATTCACTGTGGCGTGTAGTGAACAAAAGCACTTTCCCTTCTAGGTGCCATTTGCGAGTGCAAAAGGCTGTGCGGTAATTCTCTGACGCAGATGCTCAACAAAGTGCTCGGCAATCATGATTGCGTCGGTAGATAATATGCCATTTATGTTAACACCGGGAACACCTGTTTGGGGCTGGTACCCAAAAACACATCTGATCCTTGCCTAGAATTGGGAAGGTGATGTATGACACCCACTGGTAAAGATGTGTCTCTCCCAACACTCCTGCTTCCGTTATTTGATAAGTTGGTGAACGCGGGCACAGAGCCGTTTAAAGGCTATGAGGTGCTCCAGGGAAGGGTGCTGCTTATGCTGCTGTAGAGCTCACCTACGCTCCTTAATTGCTTCAGCGACTTCCGGCGACCACCAAGGGACTGTCTTTTGCCAGGAGCATCCTAAAGAGGGAGGGATCACGTTTTCTGCCACAGAAAGGATTGTTGTAGCCACATGCTCAACCATCACATCGATGTTCCCGTGTAGGGGAGATTCAACGGTGACAGCAGAGGTGAAAGTTTCCCAGTCCGCATTATCTAAAGCCCATCTGGGCAGGCATCCATGGGCCTAATGCTGGGGCAGTGACAGAAATGTGAAATGTGTGGTGGCCCCAGAGTTTAGGAGGTAGAGGTCGAACTGAGAGAGTAAAGTTTCAACATGTCTGCATCGGCCAGTAAGCACGGTGCCACCCCACAAGGGGGTTATGGGTGTTGAAATCTCCCAAAAGTAGGAAAGGTTTATGGAGTTGACCAATCAGTGCAGCTAATACATTCAGGGATACTGCACCATCTGGAGGAAGATCTACATTGCAGATAATTATTTCCTGTGTCATCTTTATTCTGACAAACAAAGCTTCAAGAGGGGTTTGAAGGGGGATGATTTCACTACAGACTGAGTTTAGGACATAAACGCATACTCCACCTGACACTCAATTATAGTCACCACGGTTCCTGTAATACTCCTTATAGCTGTGGAGGGCAGAGGTCTGCATTGCCAGGAACCAAGTTTCCTGGAGGGCAATGCAGAAAGCAGGTTTAAAGCTTCACAGTTGCCGCAGCTCAGCCAGGCAGTGGAAAAAACTGTCGCAATTCCACTGGAGAATGATGTGATTGTGAGGCTGGGAAGGTATGGAACATTCAATGAGGCAGTTTACGCTTCAGGGTCATCTGCTGCCAACGACTTATTGCTTGAGCAGTCTATATCCATTGTGTCTGAGGGCCCAGCGAGATCTAGGTCCTCAGAAGACGCCAGAATCTCCACCTCATTCGCAGATGCAGAGCTTGTAGGTAGCGGTGGTGCGGGTGCCACTGCAATTCCCTTGGTCTTGGGGATCTTCTTTTTGGATTTCTTTCGCTGCTCTTTGGGTTCCTTGGCTGGAAGGACTTCACTGATTCATTCTCCGTGACTGAGGATGAGAATGAAGTCCCACGACCAGCCACATTTGGGCTCTTCAGCCGCTGGTGGGTGTAATCTTTCCCGCTAGTAAAAACCTGGAGAGCGAGTGACCCAAGGGACCCCTGCCTAGCGAGATGAGCCAAAGAAACTTACACTTCTCCAGTGCAGAAGTGGGGACTGATATGCCCAATGGTGCGGGGTGGGGGTGGGGGGTGGGGTGTTGCTCTCCCTAAGTAGGTGGTGCAGCAGCAACAGGGAGGGAAGTGCCCTAACCATCAAGGGGGCAGGTGTAGTCTTCCGGCTCTGGGGGGTGACTGGGGATGGAGCTGATGGGGCTAGAACTGCTGTAGCAGCAGTGTAAGACGATGTCATATGTACAGGATGTAGGCATTCAAATTTCCTTTTAGCCTTAGTTTAGGTCAGTCAGTCCATGGCCACGATTTTCCTTTCTTTCTGGAGAATCCTGAAGTCAGGCAAGCAAGCGAATGATGCTTTCCACAGTCGACACAGATGGGAGTTGGGGCACATGGAGTATTGGGATATGATGGGCGTCTGCAATCTCAACATGCGACGCCGGACGTACGGTGAGAAGACATATGGCCGAACTTCCAGCATTTAAAGCACTGCATAGGGGGAGGGATATAGGGCTTTACATCACAGTGGTAGACCATCACCTTGACCTTCTCGGGTATGTATCACCCTCAAAGGACAAGATGAAGGCACCGGTGGCAACCTGATTATCCCTCAGACCCTGGTGGACATGCCAAACAAAATTTACACCTCACCGCTCTAAATTGGTGTGCAGCTCATTGTCAGACTGCAAAAGAAGGTCGCTGTGAACTATGATACACTGGCCCATAT
The DNA here is from genome assembly GCF_021461395.2 of Schistocerca americana. Taxonomy (NCBI): domain Eukaryota; kingdom Metazoa; phylum Arthropoda; class Insecta; order Orthoptera; family Acrididae; genus Schistocerca; species Schistocerca americana. The sequence continues at coordinate 349,542,668 of NC_060121.1, read as the reverse complement.
TTAAGCTCTTATGGGGCGTGATGGTTACAGAAACATCCTCATCTTGTCATAAACAAGTGACACCCGTGACTAGGCAGAGGATGCTGTTTTGATCAAGATTGACCCAAATCTGATTTTGAACAAGCCCTTCACCTCCCCAACTTGTCCTCTAAATGCTCAACAAAAAACAGACTTCATTGTCAAGAAAGATAACCCCATCAGCTCTCGAACCTACAAGGTACCGGGGCGAATAAGAGTCGTTGCCATCCTCAGCCTGATGTTCCTCCCATGGTGTGGCTACGGAGAGGAACGATTTGGGGTCATACTTCTGTGCATTGAACTGAGCCCGTGAACACTTAGAGACTGCTGGTGTTCTACACCAGTAAGAGATTATGTACTACGCTTAACTGCATGTCATCCGCCCTGATGCCACCCACTCCGACCAGGGGTCCTCCCCATGGGTGCCACCCAGCCGCAGCAAAGGCCACCTGGCAGGATGGCCATTGCCATGAGTCCCAATGTTCCAGGGTGACAAAGAAAGTAGAGAAAGTATGTATTATTTCTCTGTAAGAATATATATGACAATTGCTTCAATCTTCAAAGATATACTTCTTGTGTCTGCAGTCACATCATGCTATCATCTGAACACACACAATTTTTGCAGTCCGTCTGGCCACCATCTACAAGTGAGAACACTGCTCAGGGTAAATAACCTCCCTGGGAATTGACAACACTCACATTTATTACTGTGAAGATGATGACCATTGTCCAGCATTTGGTTTGGCTCTCCGTGTAACACTTGTTTGTGAAGTATCAACATACCTGTTGTTGAATTTTAGAAAATGACTATCTCTGGCTTCCTTTTCTCTCCAGATCTGGGATCCACAGCATCACCTTATCAAGCAAAGCTACAAGAATCACATTCCTGTTCTCTCACGGTATGGGCAAAAATCAAACTTCCCATTACTGAAGCAAAACATACTTCTGTATTGTTCCTACTCTTTTACATCCATAAAATCTGATGTCAATTGCATCTTATTTTTTCTGAGAGTTCCAACATACAACAAATTCTTAGCTTTCAAATAATTTATGATATCCATATCAGAAAACCAATTTTCAACAGTGACACTGTGATCACTTCACTTGGTTTATTGCCAACACAGGAGGGAGCTCCTGACCATTGCCCAACATAAATTTTGATGGTGCGTCTGAAAACCAGAGGTCAAAATACTAAATATTTCAACAAATTGTCTACAAAGTACAAATTACTCATCCATCAAACAAGGTAAGTAATAAATCTGATAAATAAAAGAAAATACAAACCTCCATAAATGGGACATCCTTAGGTACAATGAGCTCATGGATCATGCGAAAACCTGAAGATAGGGAGTTACTAGCCAGGGGGAATCCCATGCTGCCTAAAATGGGAGTAGGGAACAAAACATATCAGCGGTACCTATCAGGCTGATTATGGTTGACTGATGGTTAACAGATGTGGGTAAGAACCAGTTTCAAAATGCTAATTTATTAATGCAGATAGTGTATGAATTATTATTTTATACACTGATTTAATTAGGCCTACCTTTATGAGTATCCCATCTCAACCTGTAGAATCTTGGTCTTTTAGCTTTAGTATACTTCTTGTGTTCATTGTCAGAACAGAATTTTGATATTCCTGCAGCTCACAATGAAACTGTCAACTCTCAACCTAACCTAGAACTTGGGCTATGCAACATATCAGCCTGTAACCACAACCAGTATTCCAAAAAATAATATTCTCTTCTAATTAGCACACACATGATGTCACACACTATAACATTATTACATCCTGGCTCAATGACAGTATTTTGTGTTCGTATGTTCAACTAACCTGTCAACACATTTCTGATTTTTATGAGGCTTGAACTCTTGCTAAAGGTCAAAAGGATTATTTTCATCTGGTGATCTGCTAGGGTCAATAGAAGCATCTGATTCCACCCATCTGGTTTGTCCCGTGCCGTAAAGATGATGAGGTGTGTGACGCCACTATGACTTGGTTTTGAGTTGGTTATGTTTGTAGGGTGGTGGTGGTGGTGGTGGTGTACTTTACGGTGGATGTGGACATGCTGAGTTTAATATGGTACTGGGTTCATTTGAGTTTGGTAATCATTGCGCTAACATGGTTTTGAGTTTAGGTAGTTAGTGAAGTAATGTGGGTTGTGGAAATGTTTTCAGCAAGTTGCTACAGTTTCTTTTTTTCCCCTTCTTTTGCTTATATGTTTGACGTTTTTGTTTGCTCTGATTCGTTCGTGTTTGTTGTGCAGAAAGAATTCTACAGTAAATGTGGTGTTTTGTCTGCTGTACATTTATGATAGGTCAGTTGTGTTTTAATTCATGTAATGAATATGTAGTATTTGGGTTTTTGAGTGTTGGGGTTTTGGTTCCACTTTTCTGATATGTAGGTGTTGGGTTTTGGTATCAATTGTTGCAGTTGATCTATACAGGTCAAGGGAAATGCCAGATTCCACTTTTCAGGCTTTTAGATGTTGGGGTTTTTGGTATCGATAGTTGCGGCTGAGCTATACAGATAAAGAGAAACGTCCGATTCCTATGGTTTTCTTGATATGGCGCAAAGTTGTTAACGTAATTTGTTACATTATTTATTTTAGGGTGGTTCAGTGTTTCTTTATTCTTGTATATTTAGCTTGTCCCCGCCCTAAACCCCTATCTTCCGCGGTTGTCCCGTTAGTTTCATTTTACTTTTGGAGCGAGACATTCTCATTTTTATTTTTGCTCGCGTTTGTAGGTAGTGACGTCATGTTGCCATATTGTATTCGTTGGAACTAGCAGTTTCCGCCGTACTGGTGTGGCGGAGGTCAAAATAGACGGGTGGAATCTGATGCTTCTGTAGTGCCGCTACACTGATGTCTGATTTCACGATATTTATGAAAACTGCATTGAAGCAAACATTTGCGCAGGGTATACAATGTTGTCTTTTTCAAGCTTCATTAAGGAAGTTTCATTGTTATAATGTAGTGTACATTTTCATAATTTTGTTATTGCGGATCTGAGAAGCAGAAACCATACTGGCAAGTATTCATTATTCTATTCACAATACATATCTGTGACAGATCAAATTATCTAATATATCTTGTTTTTAGCCTAATATGAAAATTAACGCCTAGTTCCCGGTATAACACAGGGTTCTAAATCCCACAGTGCAACCTTGAAATCAATATAACGCACTACTATCAGAACCATATACAGTCCTATTACTACCCATCGAATAACAGAAAAATAACATTCCTTGCAGCACCCGAAGGTTTGTAAATTTAGAATATCACAAATCTTTACAGTGATCAGCAGTGTTGCGCTAAAGTAACCACAAACGACAGTAATGAAACAGAATCACGATCAGACTGACTTTTAGCTCGAGATTATATGGGCACCAAGCACATATTTCACGAGATTTTGCTCAGAAATTTAAATTCCAGCGCAACGTAATTACAGGAAATAATAGTTTCCACAATTATCAAAGGGATTCCTGTTAATACTTGTAACTTACAAGTTAACAAATTTTACTTCTACAGAACACTTACCACATCTTTATCTACAGTCGTTTTGCATTTCACAATAGCGTAAACCTGATGGATGACAATAACAGGTGGTAGATGGCCTTCAAACGCTTCGTTGGGAAATTTACTTCGCAAGTACACCAAGGCACCTTCTGTATCTGACGGCGCATCTTTTCCAAAATTAGTATCTGTTTTTGGGTCACTATCTGTCAACTGTATGTCAGCCGATAAGTGAGGTTTCTTCCTTTGAATGTAAAAGTCTGGCAACGTCACACGTCTCTTCATATTATGGAGAATACCGTAACGGTAGGAAGAACCGTGGCGCCCCCAGATCTCTAGCATACGAAATTTACGAATTCAACCATATTTATGTTTATGCTATCTCTCAACTTCTGAAGATTTTGATACGCCGGCTGGTTACTGCCTTTCGAGAGTGCTACTGCGATGAACTAGACAACTGCCTGGCACTTGTAGATATATACATCTTTGGCTTCACATTTCATATTGAAATGTAAACACAACGGGTAAACACTAGTGAAAATGCACGTGTTGAGGCGAAGTCGTACAGTACTTTGCAGTGGAGCGAAAAGCGACAGTGTGGTTCCAGTATTTTGTTAGTTAGCGGGCTGTGGCGAATAGTATAAAATATTTCTGCTTCATATGTCTCTCATTTCCATCCTTGATTTGTCTTTGTGACAAGTCATTTAAGTGTGGAATTTTGAAAAACAAAAAATGTTTGTACTTGCCGAAATGAAGCATGTCATTCGAATTCCACCACATGATTTTAAGAAGAGGCTTAATGATGCTATTTCAGAAGAGCTGAACAAGAAGTTGGCGAACAAAGTATGTGTTTGTTTTGGTTGGGCTGTAGGTATCACTTCCTCGTAACTGTTGTAACATTTTTGTGTTTTCTACAGGTTGTTTTAAATGTCGGTTTGTGCATTGCACTGTTTGACATAACACGTTTAGAAGATTCTTACATATTCCCTGGTGATGGCGCAGCACACACCAAAGTAAACTTCCGTTATGTTGTATTCAGGCCATTCATGGAAGAAATACTCATCGGTAAAATTAAAAGCTGTAGCCCAGAAGGCGTTCAAGGTAGGTGTCACATCGTTATCGTTTATGGTGTTATTAATGTATCTTTATATCGACACATTTACAAGCAACTATTGAATTATTGCACTCATTCTGAGTGAATCAACACATGTAAATTTGGTCTTATTTTTAAGAATAGATGACTTCAGAATTGCAGAACGTGAGTGAAATTTTATTTTGTCTATAACTGGTTTTGTACTTACCGTTTCTCATATTTTTCTCGACGCAATACTCCTAGCTGTACTTGTAATGAAGACCCCAGTGACTGACAGATATTCAGAGGCTGACTCTTAAAATTCACGAAGGACGAGTTCTACTACATGCAATTTAGTCCATTTACAGATGTACTGACTTAAAAATATGTAAATGTTTAAGCACAAAAAAACACTGTAACCAAAATTAACCATTCTAATTACACAAAAAACATAGAAGGTAGTTTTCTCTCCATCAAATCTGTAGGCATACTACTCAATTTTCTGGGTATTAGACATGTTAATAAAGCTAAATTTACGCCATCATAAATGCTGAAAATTGTTTTTAGTAAGATGGTACCAGGCTTTGCATGTCACTGCCAAGTTTATTACAATAATAATTTGTCAGAGTCAACTTTACACAGTCTGAAAGATGATCAGTCAGCTTATTTCTGCACTTATATTTCACTTTGTTCATCATTGAAAATCCTGCCTTATGTAGACAAGTTAGTCCAAATACTATGAAACATGCAATGCGCCTTTTACTATGTTAGGGTAGGTTGTTACGCTCACTAATTTCTGGATGTTATCTTCATTATTTTCTGACTTAAGGGAATATCATTTTGAAATCAAATTATTTCATGTTCAGTCTCACTTCAAGAGAAAAGATCACACATTTTACATGAATTTCTTTCATATCCACTTTTTGGAAAAGTTGAGCTGTGATCCAATGATGTTTGTTACAGTAATCTCGTCATGCGGGATGAAAAAGTGTTGCTTGGTGTGAGTGATAAAGACAGTGAAATGAAAATGGAGACAAAAGAGGCAGATAGGGTATTGTCAGACTTGTTGTTGTTGTGGTCTTCAGTCCAGAGACTGGTTTGATGCAGCTCTCCATGCTACTCTACCCTGTGCAAGCTTCATCATCTCCCAATACCTACTGCAACCTACATCCTTCTGAATCTGTTTAGTGTATTCATCTCTTGGTCTCCCTCTACAATTTTTACCCTCCGCACTGCCCTCCAATACTAAATTGGTGATCCGCTGATGTCTCAGAATATGTCCTACCAACTGATCCCTTCTTCTAGTCAAGTTGTGCCGCAAATTTCTCTTCTCCCCAATTATAGTCAATACCTCCTCATTAGTTATCTGATCTACCCATCTAATCTTCAGCATTCTTCCGTAGCAACACATTTTGAAAGCTTCTATTCTCTTTTTGTCTAAACTATTTATCGTCCATGTTTCACTTCCATACATGGCTACACTCCATACAAATACTTTCAGAAAGTACTGCCTGACACTTACATCTATACTCGATGTTAAGAAATTTATCTTCTTCAGAAATGCTTTCCTTGGCATTGCCACTCTACATTTTATATCCTCTCTACTTTGACCATCATCATTTATTTTGCTCCCCAAATAGCAAAACTCATTTACTACTGTAAGCGTCTCATTTCCTAATCTAATACCCTCAGCATCACCCGATTTAATTCGGCTACATTCCATTATCCTCATTTTGCTTTTGTTGATGTTCACCTTATATCCTCCTTTTAAGACACTGTCCATTCCGTTCAGCTGCTCTTCCAGGTCCTTTGCTGTCTCTGACAGAATTACAGTGTCATTGGCAAACCTCAATGTTTTTATTTCTTCTCCATGGATTTTAATACCTACTCTGAATTTTTCTTTTGTTTCCTTTACTGCTTGCTCAATATATAGATTGAATAACATCGGGGGTAGGCAACAACCCTGTCTCACTCCCTTCCCAACCACTGCTTCCCTTTCATGCCCCTCGATTCTTATAACTGCCATCTGGTTTCTGTACAAATTGTAAATAGCCTTTCGCTCCCTGTATTTTACCCCTTCAGAATTTGAAAGAGAGTATTCTAGTCAACATTGTCAAAATGTTAGAAATGTAGGTTTGCCTTTTCTTAATCTATTTTCTAAGATAAGTCGTAGGGTCAGTATGGCCTCACTTGTTCCAACATTTCTACAGAATCCAAACTGATCTTCCTCGAGGTCGGCTTTTACCAGTTTATTCCATTCGTCTGTAAAGAGTTTGTGTTAGTAATTTTCAGCCGTGGCTTATTAAACTGATAGTTCGGTAATTTTCACATCCGTCAACACCTTCTTTCTTTGGCATTGGAATTATTATATTCTTCTTGAAGTCTGAGGGTATTTCGCATGTCTCATACATGTTGCTCACCAGATGGTAGAGTTTTGTCATGACTGACTCTCCCAAGGCTGTCAGTAGTTCTAATGGAATGTTGTCTACTCCCACGGCCTTGTTTCGACTCAGGTCTTTCAGTGCTCTGTCAGACTCTTCACGCAGTATCTTATCTCCCATTTCATCTTCATCTACATCCTCTTCCATTTCCATAATATTGTCCTCAAGTACATCGCCCTTGTATAAACCCTCTATATACTCCTTCCACCTTTTTGCTTTCCCTTCTTTGCTTAGAACTGGGTTGCCATCTGAGCTCTTGATATTCATGCAAGTGGTTCTCTTTTCTCCAAAGGTCTCTTTAATTTTCTTGTAGGCAGTATCTATCTTATCCCTAGTGATATACGCCTCTACATCCTTACATTTGTCCTCTAGCCATACCTACTTAGCCATTTTGCACTTCCTGTCGACCTTATTTTTGAGACATTTGTATTCCTTTTTGACTGCTTCATTTACTGCATTTTTGTATGTTCTCCTTTCATCAATTAAGTTCAGTATCTCTTCTGTTACCCAAGGATTTCTATTAGCCCTCGTCTTTTTACCTACTTGGTCCTTTGCTGCCTTCACTATTTCATCTCTCAACGCTGCTCATTCTTCTTCTACTGTATTTCTTTCCCCCAGTCTTGTCAATCCTTCCCGAATGCTCTCCTTGAAACTCTCTACAACTTCTGGTTCTGTCAGTTTATCCAGGTCCCATCTCCTTAAATTCCCACCTTTTTGCAGTTTCTTCAGTTTTAATCTATAGTTCATAACCAATAGATTGTGATGAGAGTCCACACCTGCCCCTGGAAATGTCTTACAATTTAAAACCTGGTTCCTACATCTCGTCTTACCATTATATAATCTATCTGAAAACCTGTCTGTGTCTTACCACTTAGAAATATTTTGCAAAACACTCATCATCAGCAAACTGATATTTTACATTTAAACAGATTTCATTTAAATGGGTTTCAGACAAAGATTTTGAAAAATCACCTCATAAAACCATGTCTAAAATCATTGGAAAACTGATCAATGGACAAAAAATAAACTATTACTACAACTTTGATGTTTGACTGGTCTATGGCAATCGACTGGTTGAGCATCCCATGTTTTACAACTATAAACAGGCTCTGCAAGCTGCTGTACAGAGCATGGCAGAGGGAACGTTGCACAGTTGGTCAGTCGTTACCTTTCCAGACAAATATTTTCAAAAAATACTTCCTACCACTTATGTTTGATGTTAACAAATTCAGAAATATTTCATGGCTGTAGCAGTTATTTTGCTGCCCAAAAAACATGCAGAAGTCAGCTACTACTTTTACTGTATCATTTCCTAATCTGACTCTGTTAACATTGCCTGATTTTATTTCACTACATTCCATTACCCTTGTTTCACTTTTGATGGTGTTCAATGTGTAACCTCTTTTCAAGACACTGTATATTCTTTTCAACTGTTCTTCCAAGTCTCTGTCAGAATTACAATGTCATTGGCAAACTTCTTTTTCCCCCTCTACCTCCATCAATTTTAATTCCATCTCCAAATTTTTCTTTGGCTTCCTTTACTCTTTACTTAGTCTACAGATTGAATAACATGGGTATAAGTTACAACTCTGTTGCACTCCCTTCTCTTCTGTGGCTTCCCTTTCATGTTCTTTGACTCTTCTCCCTTCTGTATGGTTTCTGTACAAGCTGTAGAAAACATTTCACTTCGTGGATTTTATTCCTGCTACCTTCAGAATTTCTGAGTGTATTCAACTCAGTAATGTCATAAGCATTCTCAAAATCTGTGAATGCTATAAATGTAGATTTGCCTTGCTTCAACCAAGGTAAATCATATAGTCAGTATTGCCTCACATGATCCTTCATTTCTTCTAAACCCAAACTTCCCTGGGGTCAGCTTCTATTGGCTTTTGCATTCTTCTGCAAATAACTCATACCAATATTTTGCAACCAGAACTTGTTAAACTTATAATTTGGTAATATTCACACCTGTCTGCATTTGCATTTCTTTGTATTTTGAACTATTACGCTCTTCTATCGGAGGGTATTTCCCCTGTCTCATATATCTTGCATGCCAAGGATCTCAGTAGTTCTGAGGAATTGTTTCCTCTAAGGGCTACAATTCAACTTCGGTCATTCAGTGCTCTGTCAAATTCTTCTTGCAGTATCTTGTGTCTTGTATAATCTTAATTTACTTCCCATATAATCTTCATTTACTTCCTATTCCTTTTCTATGATACTACCTAAAGTCTGTAGCACTTCTGTAGATTCCTTTCACTTGTCAAATTTCCCTTCCCTACTTAATATTGGTTTGCCATCCAAACTCTTGATACTCATACAGCTGTACAGCCACTTCTCTCTTCTGCAAAGCTCTTTTCAGTTTTCCTATAAGCGGCCTCTGCATTTCCCCAAGTCATGTATGCTTAGCCATTTTGCATTTTCTGTAGATCTTATTTTTTTCGATGCCTCTATTATCATTTGTGGCATTTTTACGTTCTCTCCTTTTGTCAGTTACATTCAGTATTTACTGTGTTATCCAAGGAGTTCTATGAGGCCTTTTCTTTTTGCCTATTTGATCCTCTGCTTCCTTCATTTTGTTTCTGCCAGTCTTTAAGAGTTCAAATAAAACAAATATCTGTGTCAGTCACTTTTTTTATTTTATCCCACAGTGTCATTTTTAAGTGTTTACACCCTTATCTTCAGGTGGAATAATGATACTTTGTAACATTTTTGCTAGCTAAATGCAGTCTGTTGTTTGCTGTGGTTTCATTTTGCTACAAAAATGTGCAACAAGCACTTGTTAGTGTAACATGGCACTACAATTACAAGTTTTAAGTGGTGATAGAGTTACAATCTGTTTCAGTGCCCAGAACAGTGAGGTTCATCATAAATAAAAACTTTTTAACTTAATTTGTCGTGCAGAACGTGAACCAATAACATAAACAAACCAGAGATTGTAAAGATATAGTGCCTTGCCTCATAGATTATTCATTACTAACTTACACTGTGGACCATAGATACATGTAACAATTATGTGATTACTTCATTCTTTACAAGAAGTCATTTATAAGAATTGCTATTCCAAATCCATGGCAGTAAAGACGCAAATAAAATAAAAACATAAAAAATAGAAAACTTAGTCTTGGCATCAGCACAATCAAAGTCTTACTGTCTCTGTACAATGCATTGGGAATTATCTTTTATTAAGGTCACTCGGGAATTAGAAAGTGAAAAGAGCTATAACGCATTTTCTAGTATAGTTGCAAAACTCTTTAAGAAGCTCATAGTCACGTTCTCAGCTTGTTTCGTCTAGTGTGCTCATTGCCACTGTCTCAGCTTTTTCATTTGTGTGTTCTGTCCATATTTTCTATTGTGAATGAAAATTTCCAGTTCTTTATAAAGACTGAGTTTGTGACCTATATTTAATTTGTGAAGTATTATTAGATTGTCCTCTACAGTATCAAAGGAATGTTCTGTGAATGTGTGTAGCTATGGCACATTTATGGAGTGTATTGTATCAAAATGCATTAATGTGTTCTTTGAATTTGGTTTGAATGCTTCATCCAGTCTGACTGAGGCATTGATTGCATTTCAGCTAGTATAGTCTTACTATGTAATTTATTGCTGGTGGGGAAAGCAACTGTTACCTTGTATAGTTTCAATACATTAACAATTTTTATGAAATGGTAACAAAGTGAGGAAGGTATACTGTCCTGGAGTCCATCTGTTTGTTGTTCTTATTTATTTTTCTGTTTATCTTTCTCAGTAGCTACAAAGAATGCAGCAAATGCTGCCAAGGTCAGCAATAACACACAAATTGCGGTAGCACACAAGGCAAATAGTTTATTAAAAAGAGAACTCAGTGAAACAAAGTACAGTACTATTAAATCCATCAGTGACAGTAAAACACTTAAAACCATAAACAGTAATCAAGAAGAACATAAAACAGTAACAACAAAAGCAGACAAGGGCAATACATGAACAAACTTATATTGAGAAAACATTAGAATTCTTTAACAAAAACGATATTGAACAGATAAAGAAAGACCTAAAAGACAAATTTCAAGCTGAACTTAAGACTCTTAAAGAAGACTGACTTCTTACGTACTGTGAAGGAGAAATAAAGATGCATCCATGAACACAAAAACACCAAAACTGAGGTCACAGTTAAATATGTACAAGGAAGACTGTCCTGTGAGATCTGAGACCTGAAGTTAACTCTAGAAACAACCCATATAAGTTGAATCACAAACTAAAGGAGACTGTGATGAACAACTACACATTTGGAGTAAACTGCTCTGTCGAAAACAGTTATACTGTAGCAAATGAGCTACTAGACAGACAACCAAATGGTCTATCAATGGGCTCCAACATATCAGGGGCCATAGCTAACATATTCATTAACCACCTTGAGCAAAAATTATTCAGTGGCAACAGCCCATGTTTACAAGACATCAATTTTTACAAAAGATATATGGATGACACATTACTAGTAACAGAGAGGGTAAACAAACAAGGTGTTGAGGCAATAATTCAAGCATTCAGCAGTATGCCTAAGAACATTCAGTTCATTTGTAAATATGAAATTCAGAACTCGATAAACTTTTTCATCTTTGCCATTACCAGTAAAAACAGTGAACATGTGATTAGGATTTACAGAAAACCCAGAACTGCAGATGCAAATATCCATGATTCTTCATGCAACCCACTCACACACAAATTAGCAGTGAACAGTTTGATGTTGCGCAGAGCATGCAAAATGCTATTAAGCAATGAAATTGAGTCGTCAAACAGATAGCAGCTGCAAATGGTTTTTGACCTGCACTCATAGAAAAAATGCCTAAGAAAGTTAGGAAAGGAATGACCAGAAAAGAACAGCAAGCAGACAGACACCAGGATTGTATGCCATCCCTACTTTGATACCATTTCATAAGAAACTGCTAATATATTGAGACCATACAATGCTTTCTCCACTAACAAAAAGTTAGATAATAGACTGCAACCAATACAAAAACCAGTAAAGATAATTCTCCAACTCAGATGTATACAAGATAAAATGCAGTGACAAAGCTTCCGAACTAGATTCAGAGAACACATTAATGCATTTAGGAGCAACACACCCAATAAATTTGCCATAGCTTCACATATTTAGCACTCAGGACATTCCTTTGTTAACATAGAGGACAATCTAATAATACTTAACAAATTAAAACCCCCAAGGGGCTCATGGTTCTTTTTGTGAGTTCGTGCATTTCACTCAAGGGGCTCTGAGATATTGCAGCCCATTCTTCCTTCCTGGGCCGCATTTCCTTCACTGTGACCCTCGCTCCTTAACCACTGCCCCCTCCTTCCCCTCTCCGTGTTCTGATTTACATCTACGTGGCTACCCACCTCGTTCCCCGTATTCCTTGCAATTTTGTTCCTCTTGCCTTTTGTTTTTCATCCATTTTGGCATTTTTGCTTGTCCTTTGGGGTTTGACCTTCACTTCTAAATTTTCTCTATGTAGTGTGAGATATGACGTGGATACCTTTCCCCCTTTCCTTCCTCTCATCCTTCCCCAGCATAGCCCCCCTTCCATGTTGCTAGGTCACCAGCATGTGTAGCCAGTCTGTGTGGTGGGGCTGTTATGTACCCATCTGGCTGAGACCCCTGACAACACAGGGATCACACTACTGATACCTGAGCTGCTGCCTCTCCATGTATGCCAAGGAGAGTGTGCTTATCATCCTGGAACATTGGAATTCCCAGCAATGGCTGCCATGCCAGGCGGCTAGGTGGTGGCCATGGGGAGAGCCCCGGATCTGAATGGGTGGTATCAGGATGGATGCTTGGCACATAAAGTGTATCAAGCTGCAAAAAATGTGGCCATTTTCAAATGGCCACCTCTTTGAATGGTAAAGGATCATTGAAAGCTGCTTTGTGTGACATGGCAGCATTCCCTTCCTTGGCTGCACCCTGGGAGGAGGGCCAGGCTCACTGTCTTGGGATGAAACACTTTCCCTGCTACCTGGTCTGTACTAGGATGGCTGGGGACACATTCACCACCACAAAGTTGTTGTTTTTTGCAGACACTATCGAGGACAAGATGCGATCAGGCTCCCTGTTGATCAGAGCTGCTTCTGCTACCCATTCTGCAGCTCTTTGTGTTTGTGATTGCCTTGGCAACATCCCGGTGTCTATTACTCCTCACCAGTCTCTGAATATTGTCCAGAGTGTTATTTTGCATAGGGACCTCATCCTGCAAACTTAGGAGTAACTCCCGGCTAACCTCAGTGACATGGTGTTCATTCTGTTCAACGTGTACAGAAGGGTTGTAAATACGACCTCACTTATAACGGCACCTATATTCTGGCTTTTGAGAGAGATGCTCACCCAGGGAAGATCAAGGTTAAGTGTTACTCATGTGATGTGAAGCCTTACGTTGTGCCACCCATGAGGTGCTTGTGTTTTGGCCATATGTCTTCCTAAGGTGGACTCTCTTTGTGTAGGCTGTGGATACCAACTCCAGGAAGGAAGCCCCTGTGTTCCGTCACCTGTGTGTGTCAATTGTCATGACCGCAGCTCTCCACACTCACCAGATTGCCCAGCTTACAAGGGAGAAAAGAAGAACTCAGAGTACAAGACCCTTGATTGCCTATTTTATGCTGAGGCTCATCAAAATTATGACAGACTCCACCCACTGTTGATTTCTTCTACTTTTGTCTCTGTTACATCCTTTCCCCCCTCCTACCTCTTCCTTTTTCTGAACATGGACACCTTGTCGCAGTCTTCTTTGACCTACATAAGACTTTTAGGTACCCTCCATGACTTGGCCTTTCGTGCCTCCGTAAGATTTTTTATCCACGAGTTTGTATCCCTAGAATTGGCATTTCACTCAGCGCCCCTTGGATCCAAGAGAACAGTATCCCACGGGATTCTGTGTTAAGTGTCACACTCCTTCTTGTGACCATAAATGCGATAGTAACCTCTGTTAGACCTCGGGTTAACCTAGCATTTTATGTTAACAGTGTTTGCATTGTTGCATTTTCCACTCAGAAGCACCTGCTGAATGCCATCTCCAAGGCACCATTCGTCGGGTCTCTGTGTGGGCCCTTTCCCATGACTTCCAGTTTTCTCCCTCCAAAATGTTCATTATACATTTTTGCCATCGGCCGACAGTACATGCCAATCTAGAATTTTATTTAGGCAACCAGCGCCTAGATGTTGTAGCACAGTCCCATTCCTTGGGCCCTATTTTTGATAAAAAGCTGACGTGGCTGCCCCATGTTCTCCACATGAAGACTACATGCATGCGGAAGCTCTCCTTCATCTTTGCTGCACTGTGGTGTTATATAGATTAGATTATGGTTGTCGGGCTTATGGCGTAGTGGCTCCATCCAGCCTGAAACTACTTGACCCTGTTCGTCATTATGGGGCATATCTGGCTATCAGTGCCTTTTGCACTCATCTCGCCAACAGTCTCCTAGCAGAAGCAGGGATTCCCCCTATACAGCCAAGTCCTGGTTTCTATGCACTTGCCATTCGATGATTCCCTGACTATCCTGTGCACCCCGTCCTCTTTGCAAATGCAGGACATCTCCCTCCTGATACCCGCCCTCGGGTGGGATTGCTGGTTGAAATGCATCTCACTCCCCTCTGTCGGGATCTCCATCTACACTCGCTGGAATGTGCCCTGTGTATTTCCTCCTGCACCCCACCCCCTCCCCGTCCCCCTTGGATGGTGCCTAGACCATGGATTTGGACTGACCTATTCCAGGGTTCTAAGATCTCTGTTGCCCCTGTGGTCTTCAGTGTCTTGTATGTTCCATCCTAGCAGAGTTTCAGGTACTATGATCTTCTACACTGATGGTTCAAAAACGATAGGTAAGACAGGATACACTTTTACGTCTCTTACTGGCATGGAACACTGTTTACTGCCGGGATTGTGTAGTGTGTTCATAGCAGAGCTGCTAGCCATTAACAGGGCCCACCTCTTTGTTACCCAGTCCTCACTCCACAGTGTTTTAATATGTAACGACTCAGTGAGAAGCCTGCAGGCTATAGATCGACATTACTCTCGTCACCCTTTGGTCTCTGCTGTCCATGGCATTCTCTCTGCCCTTGGCCATGCCACCTGCTCAGTTGTCTTTCTGTGGGTCCCAAGTCATGTAGGCATCCCAGGGAATGAACTGGCTGACCATTTGGCTAGAGGGGCAGATACTTAACCTCCATTCCCTTTCATGGTTCCAGGTGCAGATATGCAAATACTAATCAAATCTCTCTTTACCCAAAAGTGGAATGACGTCTGGTGCACTACTGCTCTCAGTAATAAACTCCTTGCAATCAAGAAGACTATTACAGTCTTCTGCTCCTCTCAGAAGGCTTCCACTGTCTTATGCCACCTACACATGAGTCATACTCGGCGCATCCATTGTTTTCGCTTGTGTAACGAGCCACCCCCACAATGTGGTTGTGGAGCCAGACATAATGATGTCCCATATGTTTGTGGAATGTCCCCGTCTTTTGGCCCTTCATACTAAGTATAGCATTCCAGATTCCTCGTCTTTAATATTAGCAGATGATTCACGGATGGTTGAGCTGGTCCTCAGTTTCCTTCGTGAAAGTAGTTTTTATTTTCCGTTGTAAGGTTTTGTTTTCCTCCTGGAGCAGGAGCAGAGTGATTGTAGTTGTATCCCCTATTCGTGTTTTCTGGGTCTGGGACCCATGACCCCATGCGAACACTGCTCTTCTATCCTGTTTTTTCTGGTTTTTAGATTTGGCCTACTCTTTCATGTCTTCTTCTGCATTTGTTTTTAGCTTCCTTGCTTAATACTGTGACCCCTCTGATTGGATCCACCCACTTTTTGCAGGTATCTCTATATTACGCATTTAACTTCCGAATCGCAGGACTGATGACCTCAGTCCCATAATCCCACCCTTAATCAATAAATCAGTCAGTCACAAATTAAACAAAGGTCACAAACTCAACTTTATCAAGAATTGGAAATTTTTATTCAGATTGGAAAACATGGGCGGAACACACTAAATGAAAAAGCTGAGACAACGGCAGTGAGCTTCCTCAAGAGTGTTGCAGATATATTAGTTGATGCACTATAACTCTTTCCACTTTGTAATTCCTGATTGACCTTAATAAAAGATAATTCCCAAAGCAACATACCGAAACAGTAAAAATTAGATTATTTTGATACTAAGTCTGTAATTTTTTTTGTTTATTTTATTTGTCTCTTTACTCTCTTGTATTTGCAATAGTAACACTTTTAACAAGTACTGTAAAAAATGAAGCAATTTTTTAATTATTATATGTATCTATCGTCTGCAATATAAGTTAGTAATGAATAAACTATGAGGCAAGGCACTATATCTTTGATTTTTGGTTTGTTTGTATTAAAGGTTTGTGTTCTGTGAGACAAGTTAAGTTAAAATGTATGTTTATGATGAACTGCAAGGTTCTGTGAACTGGAACAGGTTGTAAATAACACTATTACTGTTTAAAATGTATAGCCTTAGTGCCATATTACACTAACAAGTGCCTGTTACACGTTTTGTAGCAAAGAGAAACCACAACAGAGAACTTGCTGCATCTAGATAGCAAAAATGCAACAAAGTATCATTGTTACATGTGAAAATGAGAGCTCAAACTCTCGATACGCACTGTGGGATGACAAAAAAAAGTGAATGATGCAGATAATTGTTTTATTTGAACTTTTATTGTCATAAATAGTTGCAGTCCCTGGAAAAAGTCCAACACGGTCGACATAAGGTACTGTCAAGCATTACCTAATGCTCCCCTGAAACCCTCACTAACATATGAACTTTTCAATTTATGTGGGTCCCATCTCGTTAGTTTTCTACTGTTGAGGTTTACACTTACTAACTAACACTCATTATTCCATATTCACTGGATAAACAAATAGTGAACAGGAAATACAGAGTCACACTGTCTAAGAGTAGTCCGGGTCTGAGGTGGTAGTTGTCATCACAAGATGGCCAGTGTAATATGTGGATCATACAGAGCACCAATGAGAACTGCCATTCCTGGTGGAGCACCGACTTATATCAGGCAAATTGGCCACAGGATCCCACCAAGGGATGAAGTGATCACCTTGAGGGCATGGCTTCTTTCTGATATTTATGTGGTGGCCATTCGCAGTTTGCAGCACTGTCAGCAGTCGCAGCACTATCAGCAGAGCAGGTGGCAAGTACGGATCGATTCCTGGCAGTTTGTTATATCATCATCTCATGTCTTAGTCAGTTATATCAACCCTCCATCGCTGAAGGCAGCACGTAGGGTTGGAAGTGTCCCCTAGGGTGCTGACTGTGATGAGGGGGTGATGGAGCAGCAGTTGGCATGGGAGCCGGGAGGGCACCCAGTGGGGCCAAGTCTGGGACAAGCTGTGTCTCTGTGTTGACATTCCCAGGACTGCCAGGAGTAGTCAGAGCTGTGCAAGGAGCGGTCACGGGATGAGGCCACCTCTGCTGGAAGTGAAACAGAGCCAAGTCCCACTCCATGACTCATGGGGCACTGAGGGCTCAGCCAAAGATAAGTGGAGCTGCTGGCTGAAGAGGTGGGAGAGGGTTAGGTGGCAAGGTGTGCAGGACTGGGGGTGCTGACTGGCAATCTGGGGCATAGCTAGTTCTGGTGGCGCTGCCAAAGATGGCCCCCTGCAGAGACCTCATACATTCAGTGACTGTGAATGCTGTGGACTGTAGCATTAGCCCAGGATGGCCAGGTCCCAACAATCATGCCCATACTGGGGTACTCAGCTGGAACCAGTGATGGACCCGAGGCAAGAGGCGGCTGGTGGAGATAGCAGTGTAGGGCGAGTCCATGGCGCCCACCTATTTAGTAACTCAGCAGACCTTGTCTGTGGAAGCATAATTCACCATGGTCAACATCTTCTCTTTGAAAGTCCACACCATCCTTTCTGCCTCTCCATAGGATTTGGGTGGAATGGGGCGGTTGGCAGCCATGGGATCACTTGGATCCCGCAGAAACAGATAAACTGGGGGCCATTATCCGAAATGATGGCCAATGGAAGATCGTCGATAACAAGGATATGAGGCAAAGTCCAAATAATATTTGCCACCGTAGCAGAGAGGAGTGGGTGGATATAAGGAAATTTGCTGGATGAGCTGACTGCAGTGAGCCACATCCAATGCAAATAGGGACTGACAGTCAGTGTGAAGGATCTCCAGGAGTTCTGTCTGGAGCCAGGGTGAAAAAACCTTGGGGGAAACTGACTGATGGTGGGCACACGTGGTACAGGACTGAACTATCAAACTGATATAAATCCTGTTGTCTGACTGATAGGCGTGCTGACAGGTCATCTGCTTCATATGCAGAACACAACAGGAGATTGAGGACCTTGGGGTGCAGAGCTTGTGGGATAATGACCTAAGGCCAGTCTTAGGGCAATCTCCAATGCCAAACATGCAAAATACACTGGACAATCGAATGGACTGTGGGGTCCACTCAAGTCTATGCTCTGACCACTGACGCATCAATGGGGAACTCCTGAAGGGCCAATGATGAGCCAGTCTCGTTAAAAAATGATGAGTTCATGAGAGCATCAAACGGGATCCAAGCCAGCCGGCAGACAGGACCGTGTTGGTGTTTACATGGCGATCGGATGGTTTGTAGCAGATGTCATATGTATATGTCGACTGAAACAATGCTCAACGCTGAAGCCTTTGTTCTGTTTTATCCAGGAGTCTGGTCCAAAGACCAGACAATGCATGTAACAGCTTGCAGTCTGTGATCAATAGAAAATTCACCCTGTACAGATAGATATGGAATGTCTTCGCTGCACACACAATAGCTAACAACTATTTCTCTGTCTGCGAGTAGTTGTACTGAGCTTGGGTGAGAGTTTTGGGTGTTCAGATTGGGATCTCAGTGGGAGAGCACTGCGCCGACTCCATGCTGTGAGACATCAGTGGTGAGGAAAGGGACTTTCCTGGCAAATACAGGATGAGGCACGTTGCTGATTGCGGAGACTACTTTAGTGTGAGAAATGCTGCCTCACAACGCAGGTGACCACACAAAGTTAACCCCCTTCTTTGCAGGGAGTTAAGGGGGGGGGGGGTGGTTGAGCTTGGTGACATGGGGGATAAAACAACCATAATAGCTAATTTTCACCAGAAAGGACTGTAGTTCTTTCACAGAGTGGGGGTGTGGCATGTTGTCAATGGCCTGTAAGTGGTCTCTAGTCAGGCGGATGCCTTGTTTGCAGAGGAGGAAACCAAGGTGCTCCACTGAGGGCTGGAAAACTGTACATGTACTGATGTTACGTTTCAGGCGCTCAGCCAATAAGTGTGAAAACAAGGAGTGATTATTCTGGAGGTGTCTGGCCGTAGGTGTCCCTGTCACAATGATGTCATCTAAATAATTGCCACATGAGGGATTCCCTGAATCAGTTGTTCCAAGAAACATTGAAAAACAGCTGGGGCACTAGTGATTCCAAATGGAAGCTGGTTATACTGTTACAAGCCAATGGGCATATTAAGCACCAGCAGGTCGCAGAAAATTGGATATGATGGCAGTCATCAGATCGGTCTTCATGTAACAGTCTCTATTCTGTAGCCTGGAGAACAGGTCCTCTGGCTGTGGAGTTGGTAAAGAATCTACAATCAACTGATCGTTCACAGCCTGAGAGAGCCATCCATTTCTTTTTTTTTCCAATAATGAGAGGAGAAGCCCACTGACTGGGAGAAAATTGGGGGACAATATCGAATGTGACCAACCTGTCCAGTTCCACCTTCACCGTCTCCTGGAGGATGTGAGGCAATGAGTGCTCATACAAAGTGCGGGGCTGGGTGCTCTCATGCAAAGTGCAGGCCTGAACCTTGCTTCAAGTGAAGGTGTACCTCAGCAGATGCCACCTGAGCCAGACCTGGAGAAAATAATTCTGAAAAGGGGTCATAAAGTTTTTGATGCCTTGAAACAGAATATCAGGGATACCAAACACGCACCTTCAGAAATGGAAAACCCAAATTTCTTGAAGGCATCCAACCCAAAAATGTTTTCCACTGTGACAGAAGAAACCACCAAAAATGAAAGCACATTGGACACGTTTTTATATGAGACTTTTGTCAAAAACACACCTTGCACCGGAATTTCATGACTGCTTTAGACCATGTGTACAGTGGAGGAGATCCTAGCATCATACAGGTAGAAATGTTGATCAGAGGAGAAGATGTGCCAGTATCCACTAGAAAAAGTCCAGTCCAACCCATCATGTACAGTGTGAGTAGGTACTTGGTGGGTTTTTCTGATGTCAGGTTAAGCACGGTGTTAGTGGTATGAATGGTGTCAGTCGGAAAAGAAGACAGTATGTGCATGGCTTCGACATCACTAAGCCACTGTGCAGGCATGGCGCAGCACATGGAAGTAGTTGACGATGAATGCCACAGACAAAACAGATAGCCAACCAGCATGGGCAGGGCAGGCTCAAAGAAACACTGAGGGCATAATGGAAGATGACACTGATCCATAATGGAAGACGACACTGACCCATGTGCTTGTCAGACAAGGAGACACAGCCTCCAGAGGGGGGAAAAAAAACAAAAAAAAAAAAAACACCTGTGACTGGGAAATCTGATGTGTTGTTGTCCAACGTGGAATGACTGTGGGGAACACATTGATTACTCGTAATGCCAGACCATACTTTCCTGATGTGTGCTCATGACGTGTGTAGTGCTGACCCGCCAATCATGGCCACTGTGGCAAAACAAGACTCCCCTCTACAGTCTGGGTACTGTGAGAGTTCAAAAGCCATAGCAGTTTTAAGAATTTCATTCAAATAAGGGTCTGCATGGTACATAGCTTGTGCATGCACTTCCCTATCTGGTGCAAATTGAAGGAGGGGATCCCTATCATAGAATCAGCATACGAACAATAAAAAACATTTTCAGACCAGTTGAAAGCATGACAGCAACAACTAAGGTCATGAAGCTCAGTGACCAAATCCTTATTCAATTCCAGCAGCAGCAACCTCCACTGCTGATAGAATTGCAACCTAGCACATGCCACTAGAAACTGGCTTCTGCAGTGGTCTGACAACAGAGTGCAAATATCGAGAAATGACAAAGTATCGAGATGCTCTGTAAGAGACAACTTGTGGAGCAAAGCTATCACATCTTGAGATGACCATGACACGAAAAAGAAGTTTGCTTCAAATCGGTGTTGGTTACCTAGTGTATTGTGAAAGGATGGTTGAGGTGCTGTAAATATTTGTCCCACTGGTCAGAAGAAGGAAATAGAGAAACAGCTGGGGGGGGGGGGGGGGGGGTAGTAAGCGTCTCCCACAGGGAGATGCTTGATAAGAAATAATAAGACACAGGTAAACAAGAACAAGGATTTATAAGGACCACAGTAAGGAGATTTAATAACCTAGGAAAACTCTTCTCAGTTAAAAAAAATACAGCTTTTCAGACACTAACAAGTGTATGCCTGGAACACACTGTGAATGAATGTAGTAGGATGTGAAGACTATGCCACTGATAATCCCTAACACTGGAGATTGAGCATTTGATGTAATTGGCTGTCAGGTACATCTTGGGATATCGCTGGAGAGTCGTAGGTCCTGCTGCAGTGTCTTCCGATCGGGCTCTGACTGATGGACTGTGAAGAGCCAATGCATGAATCAGCCCAGAGCTCTGGTGGAATGAGCCGCCAATGTGTTAGCTTGCACTGCCCTATGTAACCAGGGCACGGAGGAATTCGTGCTGATCCAGTTCAGGCAATGCTTTGTACATGTGCAAACCCATGATGCTTCAGGGTTTGCGGTGTTGGTGATACCTTTAGGCGAATTGTGGATCACAGCAACAACAGACTGCTGATGCTCTTGCTCCATTAACTGCCAGTCCAACTGACACTGGTCCTGTTAGGCCAGCCGCTACTGCAGCAGTTGTGGGTCCAAGATGGCAGAGTAATCGTAGCACAGCAGGCCCAAAAAGTCTCATTGCCTGTTGCCCCTGTTGTGGTTTACATTTACTAAATCTCTTTGTTTTGTATTAGCTGGATAAACTAATGGTGAACAAGAATCACACAGTCCAAGAGTACTCTTGACCCGAAGTAGTAGTTGTTATCAGAAGGCAGTCAGTGTAATATGCAGGTCATACAGAGCCCCAACAAGAACTACAGTTGCCAGTAGAGTGCTTGTTATATCAGGCAGCTTGGCCATGGGATCCTACCAGGTGACATGGCGATTGTCTTAATGGCATAGCTTCCTTCCACCATTTGTCCTCTGGCAGCCACTCACAGTGCCATCAGAGTTGCGGATGGCAACATTGGATTGATTTTGGACAGTTGTGATAACTCCAACTTGCTGTCAGAGTGCATTGCATCATCTACCTCTTTGCAGTTTCTTCAGTTTTAATGTGCAGTTTATAACCAGTAAATTTTAGTCAGCTCACACCTGTCTCTGAAGATGTCTTTTGGTATAAAATCTGTTTTACCTTTGTGTACTCAAACTGAAACCTTTTTGTGTCTCTAGGTCTCTTCCATGTATACAACCTTTCATGATTCTTACACTTAATGTTTGTAATGATTAAATTATCCACTGTGCAAAATTCTACATGTTAGCTTCCCTGTCATTAATTTCCTCCCAATCCATGCCATCCTACAATTTTTCCTTCTCTTCCTTCCTACTTTCTACTCCTACTCCTGCATTACTACCTATTTTTCCTGCCAAGGCACTTCACTAATTCTTGCTATATGTTATTTAGACCTATCCATTTCCCTTCTTGAATTTTCTAGCCCACCTGCCCAATTATAGGATCTAATATTCCAAATGCTCCCGAGTGTAGTCTCTGCCCAGAGATCTGAAGGGGGGGGGGGGGGGGCTATTTTACCTCTGGAATATTTTATCTGTGAGGATGCCATTATGATTAAGCCACACAGCAGATGTGCATGCCCTCAGAAAAAATTACAGCTGTCATTCCCCCCCTTTTTTTTAGCTGTTTGCAGTACTAAAATAGCTGGGTCATATCAGCAACTATTAAAAGGCTGCTGCCCCTCATCAGGAATCACTGACAACAACAGACCTGTCTGGCCTTTCCACAGACACCCCTCCATTCTGTTGTGGTTGTTATTGTGGTACAGTTTTCTGTATTGCTGAGGTATGCAAGTCATGAAGTCCATGGTTCTTTGTGGTGTGTGTTTGGGGTGATACTTATTTTAACTAAAAATAGAATTATTGTAGCACATATTTAAAATAAAAACTGTGTGCAGTGTTGGGCTTCCTCCATGAAATGTTGATAATGACCGTTGGGAATCGGTTAGAAATGAAGTGTGAGAAAAAGGAGGGGTCATTGGAAGGAATTATGATCATATGTTGCTCATTTCAGGCTTTAATGGTGTTCTGTTACAGACAAAATGGCAATTTTCAAGTTAGCTACCAATTGAATTTAGTGCCCTTTCATATTTCTTGCTGCAGGATAACACTAGCTAAGCATTTTGGCAGATTCTTTTAGTAGTACCCACTTTCAGCTCTGTTTTTTTTCTTTCTTTTTTTAAAAGTTGGTAGACATCAGTTGAGGCCCAGTCATTTATATTATAATCAGGAAGAGAGCTGCGAAGACACACACACACACACACACACACACACACACACACACACACACACACACACAAAACTATAAACAGCCTGTGGAAGCATGTTTTATTGCTACAGATTTAGATGGACTGTACTGGTCCACAGTGAATTTTTTGCAGAAACCAAAGTAGACGATCTTTATAGATTTCTATGCTCTGAACATGAATATTATGATTAAAATTGCCTCCTAGCTCAGACGTACTTTAAGTTGGGATTTCACATATATTGCTACTGTATTCCATTGGACATCCAACTTACCCATAGTCCACCATCCTGTGTACCACTGTTCCATGACAGAAATGTCACTGTGATACTGCTCACCATGCTCATCACTGAATGCACCACAGTTCTCTGTGAAGACATCAAGGTGGAAGTAAAGGAAGTGCATCTTCAGGGTTATGTTGCAGCTAATGACCTTATAAACATGAATGAGTTTGTCCAAAAGGTCCCTGTAGTTTTGAGCAGTCCTGTATCCTAAGAACAGTGTTGTCACATTATGAAAACAATGCAACACATGCAGCTGATCAGGTGTTAGAGTGGGCTTGAAGTGTGTGCTCCCAACAGCTGGCGTATCAGTGGACCAATGAATATCCCCCATGTAATCTTCTCTGTGTTAAAGTCATGCAAACATCTTACATAATTATTGAAATGCTGCTTCTTTCCTGTACAAAGCTTGAACAAATGCTATAATGAGTCCCAACTTACGTGTGCAATGGTGGGGGAACAATTTTGTTTGAATTCTCCAGAGGTTCTTCTCTGTTGGCCATGATTTTCCCTCGTCCTCATGACAGGTGGCTCTCTCACAACATGAGGTCTGAGTGACATGCATTTTCTTTCCAACCTTTCCTCTGTAAGGAATGAACCAACACATTCAAAACCTAGATTGGTTTTTGCTACTTTTTTACGTATCTATCAGCATGTGCTTGGAATTTCAGGTCCCAGAGGCAGGTGCTGTACAATATTCTCCTTTTTGTCATTTTACTGTTGTTTCCAGTGATTTCCTTAATGACAAAAATAATGTAGTTTTGTGTTCTAATCATTTATTTGTTTCAGTTACACTTGGGTTTTTTGATGATATAATTATTCCACCAGCATCGTTACAGCATCCGTCAAGGTTTGACGAAACAGAACAAGCCTGGGTTTGGATATATGACACTGATGGTGACACACATGATTTGTTTATGGATCCAGGTAATATTGGTATCACAGCATGAAGCATTTTTTTTTATAGAAGACAGTACCCTTTTTATGTTTATGTTTATTAATTGCTTTTATTGGCAAGTGACATGAAGCCTTATTCACATAATTTTTTATGTGTATGAATATTGGAACATTGTTTGTAATGACCATAGGTAAAGAGTCCTTGCTTAGCTTGTCTAATTTCAGGCCAAAGGATTACTGGAAATTTGTCTGTTATTTTCAAACATAACAGGCTCACTTCCCTCAACAGAAAAAGCCCATGCTCCCTCGTACTCATTCCCTCCTCATTGTGATTTTAACTTGGAATGGTTTGTTTATTGTTTATTCCATGGGTCACATGCATAACATTTCATTGTGGCATATTTCATTGGGGTGTTGCCTTCCTAGAAGTAATTGCCTGTGTCATTGTAGCTACTTCTGCAAGACTACCATTTTCAGTTTCCTAATTTTTCAGCCAGTCTATCCAAAACAGCATGTTAGTAGTTAGTCTAATTCTTGTTCAGCGCAGTATCCCAGTCCAGTTTCCATTCTTGTTTTCAAACAAACTACTGACACTTGTCAGTTCAATTACTTCTATAATATACACTGTTAGTGTCATTATATTATGTGTATTTAGCATAATAATCCATGCTTTTACACACATGGAACTGTGCTCCTTCAGTCCTAATGAAAAGACTATTGTTTTGCTTACTATATTCCATTAGAAACTCTTTAGATGTTGCTAAGTCCAACTATTTTACAGTGTACTATCTGTTAGAGGCATAAGTCGATTTTAATCTGTGTAACTCCGTGTTCATGTGTTGTAAACATAGTCAGAAGTTTTCAGCATGCTTGTTTGAGACAATTAGAAACACTTTAGATATGCTTAAGTGTCAGGGTCATCTGTAGAAACCATCATCAAAAATGGGCCAAGTTTTAAAAAATTCTGGAAAGTTGCAGGTCCAATATAATACTTGATAGAGCGTGTTTGCTAAAACTAAATACTCAATACCTGTAAAGTTCAGGAAGTAATCTATATGTGTATCAGAAGGTACTTGAATTGGAAGTCATATGTTTTTTGCCGTAGATAAGAAATGTAAGACTGAAATTTGTAGTTGTAACCTTCTGTTTGCAGCCTGACATTTTCCCCAGAAGTAACTGTAAATTTAAGACCTAACCTCCGTGTAAAGTCACAGTAGTTGCAAAATACTGTAATTACTCAGGAGGTAAGTGAGGAAACTGTAATTGGTAGGTGAGACAAAATTCTGTAAAATAGTTCTAAAAGCTTCTCATTCTTAATGGAAATTCATTAGCGGTTGATGAGAAGCGAACATAAATTGCCTAGCAGTTTAAGGGAGTTAAGGTTGGAGTAACAACTATCACCAAGCTATAAAGAACCCCTTCAAGAAGTAGAACACTACAGCCAGCTAAATTGTCACACCTGAAAAAGAGGCAGAAATATTTGCTTTGTATAGGAAGTTACAGAGCAACTGCAGCAAGATGAATAGTTGATCAAGCACTTGTCGAAATGTATATTTAATACAGTTACTGAAAATTACAGAAATGCACCACTGTGTTAAGAAGTGTCTGATATAAAAGCATCGATATAAAGCAAAGTGCAGAAGGCAGAGAGCAGTATTAACAGATCCACACTTTGCAGTACATAAAACCTTCAGTTCAGTGGTTACTACAGCTGTCCTACCAGAGAAGTTACATGAAATATTTTAGTAATTTGTAACAACTGGTGGTAGCACAAAATGTAGGGCCCAGGCACAGCATAATTAAAGCCAAAATAGCACACTGTCTTTTAAAATGTTTATTCATAATGAAAGGGTAACAATTTTCATTTCAATGTCATACCATTTATTTGGTATCCAGCAGGATTTCTGTTAACGCTAGGTACAACAAAACCCAAAATTTATTATTTACAATTTACCCTAAAAACTACTAATGTAAATAATCAACTGGATTCTGTACTGAATCAGTGCCCCTTCACAATTAGCACATGGCAACATGTAATATTTAGTCCAACTTGTGACTGAATGAGGATTTAGGTGTTATAGGGCTATAAATGTACCTGCTGTGTGTGAACCACCTGTCAGTTAAGGTTGCTACATCTTGATCATCCTGCCAGTATTTGTAAAATTGTTTAAAAATGTTTAACATTGTAGGACCTTCCTGTTAACAAAGTGTTAAGGTGACTCTAGAAAACATGCCTTTGTGTATGAATGGTAACCTTTTCTATTCAGGAGGTATTTCAACTTCATTTTTGATTTGTGTTGTGGCTACAAAATCAACGTGCCTTCTGTATCAAGTGTTGGCTTTCTGCTCTTTTATTCAGCACTAAACTCTAGTAGACATGACAGTTTGGTGGAGATACCAGCTGCTTTGGAACTTCAGCTAAACTTTTGAAGCAGTTGGGGTACAAAAAAATCAATCATTAAAGAAGGCAGGAATCTGAACCCAAACTGTACATTTCCGTTTTGTTCGATCTGTGTAGAGACAGAGACAAGTGGATATGAAAATAATGGTGAGCCAGTTTCCACAGCAGGCGTCAATCTTCTTTTGAAAATGATAGTTTAGAGAATTTGTTGTCACTTCAGACAGATGTTAGGATGATACTGTGTATTTTGCCAACATTTCCTTTTATTTGAAGTACAACTAGATTACTACCAAGAGCTGTTGATAAACTTTCTTCGTTGAACAAACAGTTTCCACCCATGGACCATTTTCTGTTTCATAAAAGCATTTACAGGATACTAGACAATATAAAATCAGTAGGGTAATGAAATCCATAAATTCATCACTGTTGTCACATAATAATATAAATAACATGAATGAGTGCACTGTCAACATCTTCATCTACACGTACATCTACATGGATATTCTGCAAATCATATTTAAGTGACTGACAGAGGGTTAATCAAACCACCTTCAAATAATTCTCTATTATTCCAATTTCGTACAGCGCGCAGAGAAAATGAACACCTATATCTTTCCGTGCGAGCTCCGATTCCCCATATTTTTTTATGATGATTGTTTCTCCCTATGTAGGACAGTGTCAAAAAAGTATTTTCGCATTCGGAGGAGAAAATTGGTGATTGAAATTTTGTGAAAAGATTCTGCCACAACGAAAAACACCTTTGTTTTAATGATGTACGCCCCACACCTTGTGTCATGTCAGTGACACTCTCTCCCCTTCTTTGAACGTGCTGCCCTTCTTTGAACTTTCTCAATGTACTCCATGAATACTATCTGGTAAGGATCCCACACCGTGCAATAGTATTCTAAAAGAGGACGGACAAGTGCAGTGTAGGCAGTCTGTTTAGTAGATCTGTTACATTTTCTAAATGTCCTTTCAGTAAAAACAGTCTTGGATTAGCCTTCCCCCACAACATTTTCTGTGTGTTCCTTCCAGTTTAAAGTGTTCATAATTGTAATTCCTAGGTGTTTAGTTGAATGTACGGCCTTTAGATTTGACTGATTTAACGTGTAACCAAAGTTTAATGGATTCGTTTTAGCACTGGATGACCTCACACTTTTCGTTATTTAGATTCAATTGCCAATTGTTGCGCCATA
This sequence comes from Schistocerca americana, assembly GCF_021461395.2. Lineage (NCBI taxonomy): Eukaryota > Metazoa > Arthropoda > Insecta > Orthoptera > Acrididae > Schistocerca > Schistocerca americana. Next base: position 349,514,286 of record NC_060121.1, on the reverse strand, counting down.
TGGATATCTTTTCTAAATTGTTTTGCAATTTGTTTTGATCTTCTGATGACTTTACCAGTCGATAAATGACAGCATCATCTGCAAACAATGTAACACAGCTGCTCAGATTGTCTCCTAAATCGTTTATCTAGATAAGGAACAGCAAAGGGCCTATAACACTACCTTGGGGAATGCCAGAAATCACATCTGTTTTACTTGATGACTCTCCGTCAATTACTACAAACTGTGATGTCCCTGACAGGAAATCACAAATCCAGTCACATGACTGAGACGAGCAATTTCACCACAAGCCACTTGTGTGGTACAGTGTCAAAAGCCGTCTGGAAATCTAGAAGTATGGAATCAATTTGAAATCCCTTGTCAACACTTCATGTGAGTGAAGAGCTAGTTGTGTTTCACAATAATGATGTTTTCTAAGTCCGTATTGACTGAGTGTCAATAGACCATTCTCTTCAAGGTAATTGATAATTTTCGAACACAATATAAGTTCCACAATCCTGCTTCATATTGACGTTAATGATATGGACCTGTGGATTATTACTACTACCTTTCTTAAGTATTGGGGTGATCTGTGCAACTTTTCAGTCTTTGGGTACGGATCTTTCGTCGAGCGAACGGTTGTATATGATTGTTAAGTATGCAGATAATGCATCAGCATACTCTGAAAGGAACCCAACTGGCATACAGTCTCTCTCAGAAGACTGGCTTTTGTTAAGTGATTTAAGTTGCTTCAGTACTCCGAGGATATCTACTTCTACGTTACTCGTGTTGGGAACTGTTCTTGATTCGAATTCTGGAATATTTACTTCATCTTCTTTGGTGAAGGAATTTCGGAAGGCTGTGTTTAGTAACTCTGCTTTGGCAACACTGTCATCTATAGTATTTCCATTGCTATAGTGCAGAGAAGGCATTGATTGCATCTTGCCACTAGCATACTTCACATGCGACGAGAATCTGTTTGGACTTTTTGCCAGGTTTTGAGACAAAGTTTCACAATCATGGAAGACTGCCAGAATGTGGCATTCCTTGTTACATAAATAGTAAGAGAAGAGAGACAGGAGTGTCTGATGGCTCTGAAAGTCAAATCCAGATGACAAGAGTGGACAGAGATTGTTCAAGAATAGGTGTATGAATTTCAGCACCCATCTGTACCACAAAGCAGACTCAACATGTGATTAGCTTCCTAGCTTTTACTGCAAACGTGAAACAGTAGCCAAGTCACCCAGCGGCTTGTGCACCGAAAGCTCTATTACAAATTCGATTGTCATGGAGAACTGATATTTAGAGAACAGCAAACAATGTGTAGGGTTCCAGAATGAATTTTCACACTCTAGTGATGTGTAAGCTGTTTGAAAACTTCATAGGAGATTAAAATTTTGTCATACTGGGACTCAAACCTAGGCTGTGAGTAAATCATTTCTCTGGAATATCCTTTCTTCTAGGAGTGCAAGTCTTGCAAGGTATGCAAAATTTCTGTGAAGTTTGGGAAACGGGGGAGAGGCTTGTGAGTTATATCGTGATAGACTAGTCGGTAAGACCATTGTGCATGAACGGCAAGGTTTAAGTCTGGTGCACAGTTTTAATATGCTAGGATGTTTGAGCACATAGGGTTTCAGTCAAGCCTGGAGGTGTGCTCAGATATCCTAACAGTTAGTAATATCTCCTTGCTTCCAGTTCTTTTAATTGCAAGTAGTTTATATATTATGTTATCTTACCATCACCCCCACCCCCTAGATTCCCTTTCTGCTTTGTACCAGTTTCTATAGTAGAGTCAACGAAAGATGATCTGTGACAGCTAGCAGCACTGTTGCCAGCTTTTAGCTGTGAAATGCAAATAGCTTCTGGCAAAAAACAGTAGTTGTCTATAGAGCTGTGACAACACTAAGGCATTGCATGATGGGATGAAGTATGTGTGTGAAGCAGCCACACCGAACCCACTGCTACTGTCAGGGATCTTCTTTTGCTGACTCTCCTATAACTGGTTCTCATTTCTCTTGCTCTTTATCTTTACTTCTTACACTGTTCTAGTCTCATATCTTTTCTTACCAGTGAACCGTGTTTGACCTCTGATGCCCCAACTTGCATGATGGTCTCCCCATGTCCTCACTACAAATGTCTCCCCCTCAACCTGGGTTTTGTATGACCTGCCACCCCTTTACAATCTTCTCCAACCTACCCCTCTTTTTCTCTATGAGGAAGGAACTAAAAGCTCTGAAAATATAGTTGCACATTTTTTTTACCCTACATTTAAATGTATCTATCACTGCTTCTTGGTAATACACACTCGGGACTAATCACTGACCGGTCATTGTGTCGTTTTAGGCTATATCTGTTTTGAACACCAAACCAGTTGATACAGTGAAGACTTAAATGGACAGTGTTTGCTTATATTTAAACTTCCTCTCTGAGATGCCGTGATTTATGTATAAAATTGTGCCAGTTGAAGATGTCTGTTGCATGTGGGCATGAAATGCTAGTAAATAGTTTTGTACTGAGTCCCATCTTGGTGGTCCAGTGTTCCATTCCCAGACTAAGACTCCAAAGGTCACAGTTTCAATTCCCGACCAGTCCTAGGACTTTTATGTGTCACTTATCACTTGTTTCATGTCTGGCAACATTGTTAATTTGAAATATGCCACGATGCACTTAGATCCAGAGTCTATGTCAAAGTGTAGGACCCTCTGTAAGAGTCGTGAAATCATGTTGATGGCCGGTGGGAGGCAGTGACATACCAAGTACGCCAAATAAAGTGCTGTGGTGTTAAAACCAATTTTGGATTAATTACAACATTTACATTGACCTTGGTCTGTCAGACAGAAAATTTTAACAGAAATGAAACAGACTGCTATTGGTTGCAGAATCTTCTGTTACCATACAGAACCATCCCATCCAACTGATGGGGCACTCCAGCTTGATGCACCTGAGAGTGTCTAATAACAAGTTCAGAATAGTTTAGTTTATAGCTTGAAGGCAAAGAACATGACTTCTAGATAACTACACTGACAATTCTGCTCTTGTTTAATAAGAGACTTGAAAATTAATAAGTCTTTGAAAAAAGTTGAATATCACAAATCGAATGCATTTATAAAGCAGAAAATTGAGATGAGAAGATTATTTAATAATATCATTACAAAAATAAAACCAAAATCAACAGGAGTTTAATTTTGAAATGCAAAATTTTTGGGGCTCCTTCTCTATTTTTACACCACACAATTGAAAAGTCTGGTCAATATAAATAAAAGAACATATATCTGTTTCTCAAAGTGCAGATAATGTGATTGTATGCTGCAATCATAAAAAAAACATTTTGACAGACTTACGCTTAAGACTGTTGTAATCTAGATACGAAAAAGATTGTTATCTTTTTGTGGATAGTGTGTACAAACCTCACAATGGCAATGTAACCTCTCTCTTGCTTCTTCCTTCTTTTTTTTTCTTATATTTCAGTTAATGTAAATGCAGTGTCAGTGTATATGTAAGAATATATAGCCTACAGTTGCAGGTTAACTTTATCGTTTGCCTAGGTTTCAATGTTAGTAATAATGTCTTCTTCAGAACATAAAATATTATTTAAATGTTTGCCTAAAACAGGCCATGTCCTAAGTCAACTTTATAAAACAGGTGCATGACCATAAGGCATGTTTTAGGCAAACATTTAAATAATATTTTATGTTCTGAAGAAGACATTATTACTAACATTGAAACCTAGGTAAACGATAAAGTTAACCTGCAACTGTAGGCTGTATATTCTTATACAAACCATATCAGTTGCTGTCGCTGCATAAAAATGTTAAAAATTATGAGTGTCAATGTACTAATCTTAGCCTTTCCCTTGAATATAGTCCAGACTGTCAGGTTTCTGGCTACATGCAATGCTCAGCACCTTTTAACTGATAATTATTATTGACATCACTGATACCAGGGGCATAATTATGTGATAGTTGGAACTGAAATTAAAACTGTACCTTTAAGGTACTGTGTCACTGTAAAATCAAGCTTGTTTCGTTTCTAATTTTTTTCTCTCTTTCTGTATGATGAGAATTTGTTTAAGAAACCGCTATGTGAGTGCAATGAGGAGTGTAAGTTTACAGGGTTATGACAGAAATAACTCCATAAATTATTGCTTTGTCTTGCTTGGAATTGCAAAACTCAGTTACAATCTGTAAATTTTCTGAAGGCTGGGAAACAATTACTTTCATTAAATATTGTGATCTATATGCAATTATATGATTAAATTTTAACATTTAAACAATAGGTAGAAATGTGGAGCAACCTTAAATATTCAGGCTTAATATTTAATGAATGTGAAAAAGTAATACATTACAACAGTTAGACACGTAAAAGATTTTAGAGGTCTTTTTGTTATATTTGCCTAAATTTAAACTGAAATGTCATTTGGACTATCAGTGATCATCCTAGAAATCTCCAAAAATTACGGACTCAGTATCAAATTCGAAAGGTGGCAGGGGTAAAATACAGGGAGCGAAAGGCTATTTACAATTTGTACAGAAACCAGATGGCAGTTATAAGAGTTGAGGGACATGAAAGGGAAGCAGTGGTTGGGAAGAGAGTGAGACAGGGTTGTAGCCTCACCCCAATGTTGTTCAATCTGTATATGGAGCAAGCAGTGAAGGAAACAAAAGAAAAATTCGGAGTAGGTATTAAAATCCATGGAGAAGAAATAAAAACTTTGAGGTTCGCCGATGACATTGTAATTCTGTCAGAGACAGCAAAGGACCTGGAAGAGCAGTTGAACAGAATGGACAGTGTCTTGAAAGGAGGATATAAGATGAACATCAACAGAAGCAAAACGAGGATAATGGAATGTAGTCGAATTAAGTCGGGTGATGCTGAGGGAATTAGATTAGGAAATGAGACACTTAAAGTAGTAAATGAGTTTTGCTATTTGGGGAGCAAAATAACTGATGATGGTCGAAGTACAGAAGATATAAAATGTAGACTGGCAATGGCAAGGAAAGCATTTCTGAAGAAGAGAAATTTGTTAACATTGAGTATAGATTTAAGTGTCAGGAAGTTGTTTCTGAAAGTATTTGTATGGAGTGTAGCCATGTATGGAAGTGAAACATGGACGATAAATAGTTCGGACAGGAAGAGAATAGAAGCTTACGAAATGTGGTGTTACAGAAGAATGCTGAAGATTAGGTGGGTAGATCACATAACTAATGAGGAGGTATTGAATAGAATTGGGGAGAAGAAGAGTTCGTGGCACAACTTGACGAGAAGAAGGGGCCAGTTGGTAGGACATGTTCTGAGGCATCAAGGGATCACAAATTTAGCATTGGAGGGCAGCGTGGAGGGTACAAATCATAGAGGGGGACCAGGAGATGAATACGCTAAGCAGATTCAGAAGGATGTAGGTTGCAGTAGGTACTGGGAGATGAAGAAACTTGCACAGGATAGGGTAGCATGGAGAGCTGTATCAAACCAGTCTCAGGATTGAAGACCACAACAACAACAACAACATCAATATTCATCACATTTTATTAATTTTACATGTCAGTCCCTTCCTATCCTCACTTGCATACTTGTGGATGAGGTGTTTGCTTTACCCTAAATCTATTGAAGGTAATTGTGTGGGTTCCATGTTTGGTTGAAATTGTTCAGAGTGTTCCATTAGAACGATACTAGACACACAATGGTCCACTTCATACAAGGAAAGTAACAAAATGCTTTCCTTCAGTGACAACAAACAGAGAACAAATCTGAAATGACTAAGGTCATATAAAGTGTGGGATACCATTTGGGACTGTTCTGAGTCTATTGATTTTGTTGATATACACTGTCTGACCAAAGAAATGAAGCACACAGAAAGGGGGGGGGGCAGGTTTAGTGAGTAAATGATGTTATTTTGTTACAAAATCAAGTCAGATTTACAAAGAATTTGGTAGTATGAGCCCACTTATCACAATGATGTTCAGGCCTGGATGCATGTACTAATTCAATTGAGAAGGATGTCATAAAGCTGTTGTAACATCCCCTGAGGCAGGCTGGGCCACAACTGTTGTAACCATTCCTTTATATCCTGGATACTGGCACTGGGACAGAGTTGAAACCCAAGCTGGTTTCACACCTGTTCTGTCAGAGACAGATCTGGGCAACCTGTTGGCCAAGGAAGTGGCTCAACATCATGCGGACAGCTGGTAGAGGCATGTGACATGTGTGGACGAACATTTTGATGTTAAGAAATGTCACCACAGTCCTGTCACATGAGAAGTAACAGATGAGGACGTAGGATGTCTGTGGCATACCTGTGCCATTAGAGTTCCTTCAATCCCTACTTGCCATGACTTGAAGTCATATCCGATGGCTTCTGACACCATAATGCCATGAGTAACATTGCTGAGCCCATCCAAAACATTGGAAGGATGGGACATCTCCTCAGGTTTCTGCCACACTCACCGTAATGGTCATCCAGGGTAGTGCAGAACTGCAATACAATGCCATTCATCATCAGTCTTTGTTTCCTGGTCATGACGCCGCTCCAAACACAGGTGTTTTTATTGTGGTGTTAACAGCAGTGTGCGCATGGGACAGTAATTCCCTAGTCCAGTTTTTGCTAGTGTCATACAAATACTACAGGATGGCACAGAATGTCGCAGGGAGTCCATTACTTGTTATTGGGTTGCAGATGTAGATGTGAAGGGCTTACGGTGTGCTTGGTGCACAATGCAGCGGTCCCCCTTTGTGGTGGCTAGAGATGGTTGACTGACACCTTGACAATGAGTATGTCTGCCCTCAAGTTCTTCTATCTTGTCCAGCACTGAGCCACTGTCACATTTGAATACTCCACATTTCAAGATATTGCATGATTTGACTAGTTGGCCAAATGGAGACCCACAGTGAGGATCCTTTCACACTCTGTCTATTAATAATAATGCTGACTCCCAGGCATCTTCACGTCCTTTACAGTGATTGCTCATTGTCTGATGTGAATAATCTCTCTAATAGAGTAGTCCGTAACTTCAACAGGTGCCAAAATTTTATTGTCTCACATTGGTCAAACCATCAGTGAACTTGACCATTTCAAATTCTAAAGACCAAGGGCAGATGAAAACTTTTGTGGAAGTATCGTGCAGAAACAAAGCTACTATCTTCATTATATGAATAGTTTCCCCAGTCTGTGGTACTGATATGTGAAGATTTGCTTACTTTGCTTGCTCTTACTCTTATCATCTCCTGTTGTATCATACTTTGAGACATCCCTGTGCACTCCCAAGAACATTCTTAGCCCGTAAAAGGTCAGTCAGTCAGGTCTGCAGTGTGTTCTTGAAATTCACATAGATCATTGGTAGGGGTCTTGAAATCCTAACTTGGCCGCCTCTGTACTTACATGCCATAATGGGATTTGTTGTTGACAGTACTGACTCACTTTCAGAAAATGGCAACATTCACTAAGTGAACACTAGATAGAAGAACAGTTTGCATCTAGATAACATTTTCTGAATCATTGTACAAGGAGGTGTGCACCATTCAGCAGGTTTCATTGTTAATAGGCTCCCAATAACCTGAAAAAATTGAAGGATAAACTACAAGTCTTCAAATCTAAGTTGAAAGGTTTCATTGTTTCACACTCCTTCTGTACTATATAGGAGTTCCTAAAGTAGTTGAGAAACTTTCTCTGTAGTGTGTATTCTATCTCAATTCTTCTTTGTGTGTGTTTTCTTAATTCCTTAGGTCTGTTATTTATAAAGTAGTTAACAACTCCTGCATTTCTTGGGTATTTATCTTTCCAGTTTTCTATTAGAAATGTGTGTTTTTTATGTAATATCCTGAGCAGTTTCTGTATGCTGGGCATGCGTCTATATGACAACATCTCTGCATAGCTCTATTGATGGTGATTGTTTCCGCTTACAGCTATTTGCTTTTCACAGTTGAAAGCTGTGAAAAGTGCTGCCAGGTGTCAGGGAGTTCCTTAAATTGACTCGACTGTAGGAGTGTTGTAGTACTAAAGAATAAATGTATTAAAATTTCATGCCTGATTCATCATTTTTTCATTCATCTCAATGTTTATGATGTCCTATCTGCTGAATTGTGTGTGGTACTATGATATAATGTTTGTAGGTGCATTTAGCTTGCATATGTGGACATTGTCTGCAAAATTTATTGCAAATAGAGTTAGTACACAGAAGAAATAAATTTAAGTGGTCTTACACGATATGGCAGTTTTTCACACATCTCATTATTTATGACTTCATATCTCATGAACTGTGATATGCAGGTGGTTCTTGCCCTGTGACAGAGATTCTTGCCAGGCAGTAAGGCATATGTGTACCAAATTTGGTTGTTATCAGTCCAGCAGTTTAAGGGGATACGGAATCGGATTTTGGGTTAAAAAATCGAATTTTTTTTTATTGGCGTATTATATTCTGCCATGTTTCCTCTTTAAAATGACGTATCATACATAGCTCTACTACAATTATAACTATTTTATTTTTATATATTTGTGAGATCGGGTATTGCGCTTTAGTTATACACGTCTCTCGTGGCTGACCATGAACTTTTTGGCAGTACCTTTAAAGTGACATGAATTCAAATATCCCGGTTTCCAGCGACTATTTATACACTAGTTGCCCGAAAATGTTTCTCTCTGGTTTCCTCAAGTTACTCTTTGACTTTGTGACGGGACTGTTTTGTAAACAGTGTGATATAAGAAAGTAGTTGTTGTTGAGTTATTTCGTATTTAGTGCTTCATTTTTCGCAGTGAAAATGCCTAGAGCTAAAGCAAAAGTATTTAAAAAGCGTGTGAACTGGCAAAAGAAAAGAAATAATGATTCATTAGCAAAGCAAAGCAGTTCATCATCATCACTGTTGGAAAATGTGAATCCACTTATTACTGATTTGCCGAACGAACTTACACCAAATGAAAACAGTGCTTCTCATAAAAAACTAAGAGATTTGGAAGAGAAATATAATTTACTTGATAGAGGGAATGAAGTTTTTGAACTCATTGATACGAATATATTGTGTGAAGCTCTTGAAAACAGTTTGTGCTGCAAAAAATGTCATGGAAACGTTTCTCTGAAAGTAGAATCCCATGTTGGCCTGGCTGCCCAGTTTAATTTAATATGTAGTGTTTGTAAATACAGCTGTAAGTTTCCAAGTTCGGTTTCAGTAACTGTAAATAATGGATACAAGAAAACTGAACTTTATAGTGTAAATATTAGGTTAGTTTATGGATTGCGAGCAATTGGTAAGGGCAAAGCAGCTGGTGATATGCTATGTGGTGTTCTAAATCTTCCAAGTGCACCTTCAAAGTTTGAAGCTTACAATTATGTACTAGGATCTGCAGTTGAAGATGTAGCACAGAAGTCAATGCAGGTTGCTGTGGAAGAAGCAGTGGAAGAAAATGACGGCAGTCGTGACCTCACAGTGGCGTTTGATGGCACGTGGCAGAAAAGGGGCCACACCTCCAACAATGGTGTTGTAACAGCAACTAGTGTTGATACTGGCAAGGTTATTGATGTTGCAATAATGTCTAAATACTGTAGGTGCACAGGCAGGCTGAAAAATGAACACAGTGATGACTGTATTGCTAATTATTATGGTAGTAGTGGTGGCATGGAGGTTGCTGGGGTGAAGAAAATTTTTCATCGCTCTTCACAGTGGTATAATGTTCGCTATGTCAAATATCTGGGAGATGGTGACTCTAAAGCATTCAAAGAAGTTTTGGAAAGCAAACCATATGGGAACAGTGTAAATATAAGCAAACTTGAATGTATAGGACATGTGCAGAAGAGAATGGGTGCCAGGCTGAGAAGGTTAAAATCAGTTATCAAAGGGAAAAAACTAGATGATGGGAAAACCTTGGATGGCAGAGGAAGATTGACTGATTCCATAATAGACCACATTCAGAACTGCTATGGCCTTGCAATCAGGCAAAATACAGGCAATCTTGAAGAAATGAGGAGAGCTATATGGGCTTTATATTTCCACACCGCATCCACGGATGAGCATCCACAACATGGTTTGTGCCCCAAAGGTGAAAACAGCTGGTGTAAATACAATAGGGGACTAACAACAGGAGAGAAATACATTCACCACCACAGTCTACCATCAGCCATCATGGCAGAAATAAAGCCCATTTTCAGAGATCTGGCTGACAGAAGTCTTCTGATGAAATGTCTTCACGGAAAAACGCAGAACCCCAACGAGTGCTTGAATAGTGTGATATGGCATCGTCTCCCAAAAACAGTGTTTGTCGGAATTAATACACTACATTTTGGTGTATATGATGCTGTGGCAACCTTCAATCTTGGAAATATAACTAAATGCCAGGTCCTTCAAAAGTTGGGTATGTGTGTTGGTTCCCGTACGGTACGTGCTATGTTCTTTTTAGATCAGCACAGACTAAGGCATGCTGATAATATAATCAAGACATTAGTGAAAAAAGCAAGACAGGTGCAGAGGGGTGCCAAAAGAAGACTTGAAGATGATTATGAAGACTGTGAAGGGGGTATTAGCTACGGATCAGGAATGTTTTAATCTTCTTTCTCCGTTTCCCGTAAGTTTACTTTTTACTTCATCTAGGAACATTATCTCAGGTACTGGTCAACCTAGAAGTCTGAAATTTTTGACGTAGTGACATAGGTCCCTATTACATACTGAAACAACGATTTTTTAATTACTTGATTTACAAAAGACTTAGGGGTGATAGTCTAGTAAAAAGCGATGGAAAAAATTTACTTAAAAATAAATGTACAATATCTCTGTAAGAAAATACTTTGACAATAAACTGTTGTTTCAGTATTGTTGTAACATATGAATGCACATACAGTAAAATTTTTACCTCTCTGTCTCCAGTAGTTTGTGAGAAAATGTTCCCTATAGTAGGCATATATTAACATTGCGGGGATAGGTGATTCCGTATCCCCTTAAGAGGAGAGTTGGAAAACACACACACACACACACACACACACACACACACACACACACACACACACAAATAACAAAAAGCTTCTTCTGTGTTTTTTAGTGTTGTTTAACAAAATGTTGTTTTTAATAGGAGAGACAATAAGATTTCGTGTTACTGCTGAGAGCTTCGTGGAAACATCACCTGTTGGTCCTGAGAATCCAGATGTAAAAGATGCAGTTGATGCTACAGAAGAGCCGAAAGTTCCATACAAACTGACGGTAAGTTAACTTGTATTTAATGCCAAAACTTTAATCTCATATGTGATAGTTCCTATAGTACCTGAGAACTCAGGCTAGTACAGTATCTTTTTCTTAACTACACTGCGCATTTACTGTAGTCTCCATTACTGTTCTCATTCATGAATACACTACTATGCCACTGAACTAATCTATAGAAATAATGCAAATAGTAGCACAGTGAATTGTATTTGGAAATAGAAATGTGGTTATGATATCACTCATACGTCCTGGATACTAAATAGAACTAAACAAAAATATAAGAATTTATTCTGGTGACTAATTTTTAAAATATTGATGTTATTAACATATGAAGAGGGACAACAGTTTTGTTCTGGAGATATCTGGTTTCCAAGCCAACACAAGTTATGTGACAGGGCTTTTTTGTTACAAGTTAATATTCTGTTTTTCCTATTACATTTTCATATTCTTTAATGGTCTAGTAACAGTGCAGTTGCTTTAGGACAAAGGTGAGCAATGGATGGCCTTCTGGCTGCATCTGACCCTCAGTTAGTTTCAGTCTGGACTGCAGAAGAAATTCCATGTGAAAATAAAATGATTGTACTCTCAAACATACATCTTGTGAGGCATAATTTGTTGGCGTGGAATCTCAGGAAAGGGGCGACATTCATAATGGTGTGTTACTCCATAAACTTTAACGTCACAGATGCTATAGTTTTGACTTGACTAGAAGTTCTGCTGTCGTGTCACGTGATGAGGTGGTCCACGAGCTTAAGTAAGTATGTGAATCAGGCGCATGGTTCCCCAAATGTTGCCCATGCCTTCTTTCTTTTCAGTTATGAAACACAATGAAGTGACCTGTTTTTTATTTATATTCTATAACATATCTAATACAAGTATTTGTTATCATAGTTTTGCAGTTAGGATAGTAAAGAAAAACAGGATGAAACTGACACAGTAAATATTTGTGTGTATTTTGTTGTAAAGGATGCCATTTGTTAAGGTACATTACCTGTAAGTGTGAGCTGGAAATGTAATATGTGTGGATTCAAAACCATGCCCTATTCTGATTTGGTTTTAAAAGATTGATTCCGTCAGCGAAGCCTCGCCTGGTTCAATCCTCATCCTCTTTATTGTCCAAATGAGCTCAAGTTCGGCATAGAATTTTCCTAGACTGAAAGATTTATCCATTTCATACACTCATTAGACTGACTACTTGGTCCTGAATTGCTCTGTATGATGTACAAGGACTGCCTTTTACATTTTAGAAAAATAATGAAAGAGAACATTTTTTACACAAATTGTTTTATTGTTTCTCTGAATCTAACTTCTAAAAGTTACATAGTTTTTCATGCCTTCAAACAAATTTGAGAAACATTTTTTCCCCATTTGGACATTGGTACCTTAAAAACGTGGTTTTGGAAGCATTGAATCCTCTGCCATGTACTTCACAATAGTTTGCAGAGTATGGACGTAGGTGTAGAACAGCTTCTTGAGGTGAGAAAATCACTGTCAACACATTTTTTTTCATTAGAGAACAAAAATAATTAATTATGTATTAAGCACAGTAAATATGAACAATGAGAGACTAATTTAAAGTTTTTCTCCATCAAATAAACAATTGTTTGAGTGCTATGTGAGAGCTTGCATTATAATGTTGAAGAATGATGCGACATTTTCTGTTCACTGCCCTAGTTTCATCGGTGACTTGTGACAAACAAGTTGTTGTTTACCATTCATTTCTAACAGTTTTTAATCCTCTAAAGCAGTCCAGTATAACCAAAGAAACATATGATCATTTTCTTAGAAGTGCTTTGTGGGTGAAACTTTTTTGTTAATTTCTGTACGTGGAACATCCAAACAACCGATTGCTGCTTACTTTCCATCCTGTAGGAATATATCTAAATTTTGTCTCTTGCTTCAGTGTTACTTTCCCTCAGTGGACTTTTTACAGAATTTCCTTACACTGGTGGACATAAGCCTTTTTTTAAGCTTCAGTCAAATAGAGTGAAATCTGTTGCAAACAGATACTTTTTACAGCTAAATGTTCAAGCAAAGTCAAATGTGCTGCAGTCTTCAGTATGCCTATATATGGCTCTGTCTTGCATAAAGGACCTTGCCAATCCTCTTCATTCACGTCTGGCACACAGCATCAATGTTTTTTGGAATGACAACTGATTTTGGTCAGCCTTTGGAAAATTCACTGCTTACAGAACCGTGACCACATAGAAAGTCTGTAAACCAATAATGTAAACAATGTTTTCTAAAGGAGAGGGATTACCAAAAGTTGAGCAAAGTGATTCGAGGCATTGTTGTTAAGTTACGCCATTACAAATATCATAAAAAAATAATCCAACAAAAAACTTAACATGAAATTGTTTCTTAAAAAACTGTTTGAGAAAAAAAACTTACGTAGCCACTTTGAGCTGCAATTATTTTAAGAATAACAAATGAAAATTTTAAAATCACAGTAATGCCACATCTCAGTAGCACCTTCTAGTGATCATTTGTAAACACTTAAATGGTCACCCTCGTACCATGAATTATTATGGTATTGTGTAGGTTGGGAAGACAGTAGCTCTAATCCCTCCCTCCCTCCCTCCCTCCCTCCCTCCCTCCCTTATCCCTCCTCCCTTTCCCTCACACCCCCCTCTCACACAAACATACCCACATTTTTATTATTTTCAAATAATAAAAAAAAGGCTTCTTAAGATTTAACAGGTGGAAAAAATAGTTATTGGTAAGCTTCACAACTGTGTTAAGAAAATGCTCCTAAAAAAGAGGAGATGTGGGAGATGGTATGTCATCAAGTGATCTAAATGCCGTGGTATTGTAATTTTAAATGTTGTGGTAGTGTAAGTATTTGATGTCGTGAAAGATAAATATTGCTATAGTCCGCATATTTTTGTTAGTTCATAAGTTGTCATTCCCTGATGAACCTGGGACTGTGTTGAGGTGGGTTCATTTGCATGCCTCGACAATACAGATAGCATTGCTGTAGGTGCATCTGCAATGGAGTAGTATATATGGAGAGGTCAGCAGCCTTTGGAGTAGTTACAGGGACAAGAGCCTTGATGACACTATCCAACATGGCCTTACTGTACTGATACTGTGAATAGCTGAAAGCAATGAGAAACTACTGCATTTATTCTTTTCCCATGGGCATATTCAGGTCTACCGTGTGGCTTAATGGTGATAGCGTCATCTTGGGTAAAACATTCGAGGTAAAATAGTCCCCCTATTTGAATCTCTGGGCAGGGACTACTCAGCAGGATGTCATCATCAGAAAAAAGAAAACTGGCATTCGATAGGTCAGATCGTGGAATGCTAGAGAATTTCAAAAGGGAAATAGATTGGTTGAAGTTATACTGGAAATTAGGCCCAACCTTAGTGTTCAAAGACAGTAGCCTGTGTGTGTGTGTGTGTGTGTGTGTGTGTGTGTGTGTGTGTGTGTGTGTGTGTGTGTGTGGTGTCATCTTCTCATTATTGTGCTGAGTAGCGATCTATCCTTTCCGTATTGTTATAAATGTGGATGAAAAATAAGTTTTCCAATTTTTCCATTGCTGCATATTTTAAATAGTATTCAGATTACTGACAAGACAGGTTAAACTCTATTTGCAATACATTTTTAATTGTATTTTAGCCGAGAAGGCTGTCATTTTTGTGTTGTTGGACGCACACAGTTCTATAAATATACTCTTGGAGGGGAGGGGAAAAAAAGACATGGAGCAGAAAGAGGAACTACTAGTATGTCATTTAATAAGGCATAGTACTAGGAGTGTGAGAGGAGAAAGACATATTGAGTTCTGCAATAAATTTCAGCTACAGATACCAAATACACTCTTCAAAAATCACAAGAGGAATGGTATATTAGTACTTGGAATCGACATATAGACTTGGAAAGATTCCAACTAGATTATGTCATAGTCAGACACATAAGCTGTACCCAGGGGTAGATGCAGATTCACATAAAAATTCAGTAATGACAAGGAACGGACTGAGAGGATTGTGCAAAAGAATCAGTATGGAAAGAAGTGTTACACTGAAGTACTGAGGGATGATGATGATGTGCATTTGAAATACTTTATGACTATGATAGTGAATACCGCAGAAGAATAATGGACTTCTCTAAAAAGGACACTCACAGAAACTGGATGGACAAATATAGATACAAAGAAAGTAGCTGTGAAGCTTTCAGTGGATCAACAAAAGGAGAAAGTACAAAAATATTAAAGACAGACAGGAATACAGCAACGTAAGTCTCTTAGAAATGAAATAAATAGGAAATATAAGGAAGCTGAAGTGAAACAGTTGCAGGGAAAATATGAGGAAATCAAAAACAAATAGTAGTCAAAATGACAGATTCAGCATTTAGAAAAATCACAATTACCTTCAGTGAAATTAAAAGCAAAGGTGTCAACATTAAGAGTGTGAAGGATATTCCACTGGTAAATGTAGAGGAAAGAGATGTGTGGAGAAATTACTAGAAAGCCTCTAGGAGGAGGAGGAGGAGGAGGAGGAGGAGGAATTATCTGATGACGTGATCAAAGAAGAATTGAGAGTTGAAATTTAATATGTAAGGGATCCAGTGTTAGAGTTTAACAGAGAATTGGAGACATGGGATCAAATAAGGTGGAAAACATTGATCACAGTCCTTCAGAATTTCTAAAATCATGGGGAGAAGAGGCAACCAAATTTCTCTTCAGTTTGGTTTGTAGAATCTGGGAGACTGGAGACATACCATTGGACTTCCAGAAAAAATAGGTAGCAAGGGAAGATAAATGCGAGAACTATCACATAATCAGCTGAACTGTTCATGCATCTGAGTTGCTGATAGGAATACTGTATGGAAGAAAAGACAGTTGGGGATCTGTTACATGACAATCAATTTGGCTTTAGGAAGAGGCAATTACCATCTTGCTCTTGATATTGGATCCAAGATTTCAGAAAAATCAAGACAAATTGCTAGTTGATTGAAGTCCTCAGGAAAATAGATATAAGCTACAGGGAAAGATGAATAATGCACAATAGGTACAAAATACCTGAGAACAATAAGAACTGAAGACTGAGGATGAAGTGCTTGGATTGAAACGGGTGTGAAACGGATGCAGTCTGTGATCACTACTTTTCAATCTATACATCAAAGACACAATGACAGAAATAATAAAAAGGTTCAGGAGTGGGATTAAAGTTCGAGGTGAATGGATATGAATGACAAAATTCACTGTTGACATTTCTATCTTCAAAGATAGTGAAGACAAATTACGGGACATGGTGAATGGAATGAACAGTCTAATGACTACAGATTATGTATTGAGGGTACACTGGAGAAAGATAAAAGTAATGAGGAACAGCAGAAATAAGATTACTGAAAGACTTAAAATCAAAATTGGTAACCAAGCAGCAGGTGAAGTGAAGCAATTCTGCTACCTTAAAAGCAAAATAACACATAATGAACAAGGCAATGACGACATGAAAAGCAGTCTAGTTCAGGCAAAGAGGGCATTCTTGCCCAAAAGAGTCCAGTATAAAATTTTGAGCTTAACTTGAAAAATAAATGTCTGGGAATGTACATTTGGAGCACTACATTGAGTAGATGTGAATGACTGATTGTGAGAAAATTGGGGAAAAAAAAGAGAAAGAAGTATTGGAGAAATGGTGCTAAAGAAGGGTGTTGAAAGTTATGTGGACTGATAAATAAGAAATGTGAAGGTTCTCCACAGGATTGTTGAGCAAAGGAACATATGGAGAACACTGACGAGAAGGATGAACAGGGTGATAGGATGTTTGTTAAGACATCAGGGAACAACTTCCATGGTTCTAGAGGAAGTTAGAGTGCATAAAAACAGTAGGGGAAGACTGAATTGGAATATATGCAACAAATAAATGACAATGTTGGGTATAAGTGCTACTCCAATATGAAGAGCTGGACACAAGGACAGGCTATCATTGTAGGCCGCATCAAACACTTCAGAAAACTGATGACCACAAAATAAGTATCAGATTCTTGAGTCAATATGATCAGTTTGCATTGCTGATTACAAGCCAGCAAACCCTCAGTGTTGCCATTTAGCAGTTGGTCCATCTCTGTTTCTCTTGTAATACATGCCTTTCTTAGAGGTGTGCAGACATTAAGGGTAGTTAGAACGGAAAAAAATTCACATTTTCGGATTTTTATGTCATTATAAAATTTGCAATTTTCTGAATAAAATGATATGTATATCACTTATAGACTCTCATCGGAAGTATTTTGTTTTATTTTTTTTAAAATATAATCTACACTGGTGAAAATGTTAAAATTTTTATTTGCGTTACTTCAAGATCGAATAAAATCGGTCATTTTTTATATAGAAGGCTGTGGATTGCTGTGTTATAAAGCTTAAATTACATGTTTGTATTGGTAGCAGTGTCAAAAACAGTATTGTATCATTTCATAGCATAAACACGCATTGTATGTTGTAGTGTTAATGTTTTTCCGAGGAAAAGTGATGAATAGATTGGTAAATCTCTCAAAAAGTAAAGTATGACACCAAAATGAAGCATTTTTTAAGAAATGTGGGTTTCATGGTAATAGATTTTCGAATGAAGGGAAACATTGTGTTCAAAATGTGGTGTGTGAAGTTACAGACAATGAAACACAGGCAAAGTTGTCAGTATCTAGGGAAACACCCATAAGTGCTTTGAAGATTAAAAAAAAAGCATTGTGATACACAGTTTTCTCAAAATGAAACTGATGTAAATGTTAGTTTAGGTTATTTTCTGATTGACTTACACGTCCTAACAAGGGTGTTAGGTGAATGTGCTGGGCCCAGGCTCCTTGCTGCTAGCAAAGTGATTGCTTTTGGTCACATCTTTTGCAATATTGACTGTGCGAGTCGACGGTACCTCGTACGGAAAGAAAGAGCAGGTGATGCTACTGAGGACTCGGCTGCGAGCATTGCTGATGACTTCTTGAGCTCTTATTCGTAATGGCATTCAGACAGTCAAGGGTGCTGTCGATTGTTGCATATGAATGCAAAATACCTGCATTGTGCATTTCCACAAAGTGATTTTTACTCCAAAATGGCGATCATCCTACAAGCTGTATCATATGTGCAGTGCAGAACATAGCAGTTTCCGTTAATTGTGCCAGTTGTAAATACACTCATTCATTTTGGAATTCTGATAAGTGTAAAGATAATTATTTTGAAGTAAATGTTTGGTAGTTTTATGGCTTGAAAGCTATCGGCAAAGGACACAATGCAGCAGAAACAATGTGTGCCATGATGAATATGCCATGCCCACCGTGTAAAATCGATAAGTATGCAGGATTTATTGGAACTGCTGTGGAATCTGTTGCATGTGAGTCAATGAAGGGTGCTGCAGACAAAGCTGTTGAAGTAAATGATGGTATGACTGACATACCAGTAGCATTTGATGGCACTTGGCAGAAGCACGGCTACAGTTCTATGAGTACTGTTCCTATGGTGACCAGTGTGGATACTGGAAAGGTAACAGATTTCCAGATTTTAACCAAACGTTGTCATAAGTGTAAATCATGGAATGAAGAAGGGCGTATCTGTGACAGAAATTATGAAGGAACAAGTGGTGGTAAGGAGACCTCTGCAGCTATTGAAATTTTTAGTCAATCTTAGGTGATGGAGATTCAAAAGCATATAACAGTGTAGTAGCCACTCAGCCTTATCTACATCTACATCTACATCCATACTCCGCAAGCCACCTGACGGTGTGTGGCGGAGGGTACCTTAAGTACCTCTATCGGTTCTCCCTTCTATTCCAGTCTTGTATTGTTCGTGGAAAGAAGGATTGTCGGTATGCCTCTGTGTGGGCTCTAATCTCTCTGATTTTATCCTCATGGTCTCTTCGCGAGATATACGTAGGAGGGAGCAATATACTGCTTGACTCTTCGGTGAAGGTATTTTCTCGAAACTTTGACAAAATCCCGTACCGAGCTACTGAGCGTCTCTCCTGCAGAGTCTTGCACTGGAGTTTATCTATCATCTCCGTAACGCTTTCGCGATTACTAAATGACCCTGTAACGAAGCGCGCTGCTCTCCGTTGGATCTTCTCTATATCTTCTATCAACCCTATCTTGTACGGATCCCACACTGCTGAGCAGTATTCAAGCAGTGGGCGAACAAGCGTACTGTAACCTACTTCCTTTGTTTTCGGATTGCATTTCTTTAGGATTCTTCTAATGAATCTCAGTCTGGCATCTGCTTTACCGACGATCAACATTATATGATCATTCCATTTTAAATCACTCCTAATCCGTACTCCCAGATAATTTATGGTATTAACTGCTTCCAGTTGCTGACCTGCTATTTTGTAGCTAAATGATAAAGGATCTATCTTTCTGTGTATTCGCAGCACATTACACTTGTCTACATTGAGATTCAATTGCCATTCCCTGCACCATGCGTCAATTCGCTGCAGATCCTCCTGCATTTCAGTACAATTTTCCATTGTTACAACCTCTCGATACACCACAGCATCATCTGCAAAAAGCCTCAGTGAACTTCCGATGTCATCCACAAGGTCATTTATGTATATTGTGAGTAGCAACGGTCCTATGACACTCCCCTGCGGCACACCTGAAATCACTCTTACTTCAGAAGACTTCTCTCCATTGAGAATGACATGCTGCGTCCTGTTATCTAGGAACTCCTCAATCCAATCACACAATTGGTCTGATAGTCCATATGCTCTTACTTTGTTCATTAAACGATTGTGGGGAACTGTATCGAATGCCTTGCGGAAGTCAAGAAACACGGCATCTACCTGTGAACCCGTGTCTATGGCCCTCTGAGTCTCGTGGACAAATAGCGCGAGCTGGGTTTCACATGACCGTCTTTTTCGAAACCCATGCTGATTCCTACAGAGTAGATTTCTAGTCTCCAGAAAAGTCATTATACTCGAACACAATACGTGTTCCAAAATTCTACAACTGATCGACGTTAGAGATATAGGTCAATAGTTCTGCACATCTGCTCGACGTCCCTTCTTGAAAACGGGGATGACCTGTGCCCTTCTCCAATCCTTTGGAACGCTACGCTCTTCTAGAGACCTACGGTACACCGCTGCAAGAAGGGGGGCAAGTTCCTTCGCGTGCTCTGTGTAAAATTGAACTGGTATCCCATCAGGTCCAGAGGCCTTTCCTCTTTTGAGCGATTTTAATTGTTTCTCTATCCCTCTGTCGTCTATTTCAATATCTACCATTTTGTCATCTGTGCGACAATCTAGAGAAGGAACTACAGTGCAATCTTCCTCTGTGAAACAACTTTGGAAAAAGACATTTAGTATTTCGGCCTTTAGTCTGTCATCCTCTGTTTCAGTACCATTTTGGTCACAGAGTGTCTGGACATTTTGTTTTGATTCACCTACCACTTTGACATAAGACCAAAATTTCTTAGGATTTTCTGCCAAGTCAGTACATAGAACTTTACTTTCGAATTCATTGAACGCCTCTCGCATAGCCCTCCTCACACTACATTTCGCTTCGCGTAATTTTTGTTTGTCTGCAAGGCTTTGGCTATGTTTATGTTTGCTGTGAAGTTCCCTTTGCTTCCGCAGCAGTTTTCTAACTCGGTTGTTGTACCACGGTGGCTCTTTTCCATCTCTTATGGTGAGAAGATTATCACAAAACTTAAATGTGTTGGTCATGTCCGAAAGAGGATGGGCACCAGGTTGAGGAAGTTGAAATGAAGTTTGAGAGACAAGAAACTTTCTGGTGGTAAAACCATAAGAGTCAGGCTGACAGACAAAATGGTTGATGAACTACAGCAATATTATGGGCTGGCCATTACAAATAATACTGAGGTTTTGTTGAAAATGAATCAGGTAGTATGTGCTACATTCTTCCACAGACTGTCAACTGAAGAAAAACCAGTACACCACCTTTGCTCTCCTGGACCTGATTGATGGTGCAATTATCGCAATGCCCAGTACTCAAACACTTCATTCAGCCATAAACATTCAATCCCAACAGCAGTCATGGATATCGTAAAACCTAAATGAGATTTTCACTCTGCAGCGGAGTGTATGCTGATATGAAACTTTCTGGCAGATTAAAACTGTGTGCCGGACCGAGACTCAAGCTCGGGACCTTTGCCTTTTGCGGGCATGTGCTCTACCATCTGAGCTTCCCAAGCTTGGGGAGATTTTCACTCTGCAGCAGAGTGTGCGCTGATATGAAACTTCCTGGCAGATTAAAACTGTGTGCCGGACCGAGACTCAAGCTCGGGACCTTTGCCTTTTGCGGGCATGTGCTCTACCATCTGAGCTCCCCAAGCTTGGGGAGATTTTCACTCTGCAGCAGAGTGTGCGCTGATATGAAACTTCCTGGCAGATTAAAACTGTGTGCCGGACCAAGACTCAAACTCGGGACCTTTGCTGCCTTTCGTGGGCAAGTGCTCTACCATCTGAGCTCCCCGAGCTCCATCTGCGTGTGTACCCTCTGCACAAAACAGGTTGATAAGGCAGCCTAATACTGCCACAACTGAACAGGCCTCTCGCACAGGGCAGCCTGTATGTCGGAGTCTGGAAAATAATTTCTTGCTGCTGAAATGTACGTTACCTTTCAGAGCAGGTCGATACAGCAGACTGTTTCTATTCCCACACAATATGCCTGTTGTACAGGTCAGCCTAAGCCACACACACACATGTAATATATCAAACAATGGAAAATCCAGGATGGAATGTAACAATATTAGAGAAGGAAAGTTGCTGCTCACCATATAGCGGTGATGCTGAGTCGCAGATAGGCACAACAAAAAGATTCTCACAATTATAGCTTTCGGCCATTAAGGCCTTTATCAACAATGGACATACACACACATACAAATGCAATTCACACACACACAACTGCAATCTCAGGCAACTGAAACTCAGCATCTCTGCTCTGCAGTGAGTAGCAACTTTCCTTCTCTAATATGTAATATATATTATATGTGAATTACCCTAAGATTGCAAGCATATCAGATCCTATTGTGCAAATTAGGCCACTTTAGAGTGGTGCCCTGTCACCTGCTCTGACCCAGCCCTTGCTGCCCTTGCTCAGTGGTTCGCCCTGGTTCCTGTCCTTCCCACCTTTTTAATTCTTCTTACTTGTTACATCTATTGTTGGTTTACTGTCTTGTCATTGCTGTTCTCTTTCTTGAGATTTTAACAACTTACCTGCATTGTTAGTTTTCTGGTAGCAATAGAGGGTGATAAAACGCAAGTGTGATATAGAGGGCGGGTCTCCCATCACGTAAGGTGTCCCAGGGGCCTCCAGGTGCTTGCTGGGTGCAGCAATGCACATTATCACTTCTACTTGCTAATATCTCTTGGTTTTATTAATTCTTGGTTACAGTAGAGTTCATTAGGATTTGTTTCTGTCCCCTCCCTCTCTGAGGACTCTTGCCGGCTTGATGCACAGAAGGTGGAGAGACTGAAGACCTTTTAGTTTGGTCACTTTAACTCTGTCACCTCAATCCAGTCTGTTATCTTTGCTGTACTTATTATGGGCATCCAGAAAGTAATTTTTCTTTCAGAAATGGGTTACCTAAGACCGAGCTAAATCAAGGCATGTTATGTTACCTATTAGTCCAGTATTCCTTCATGCACAGTGACCGAATGTTTCCATTTCTTTGTCAGTGTCTCTTGTTTGTTCCTTCTCTATTCCTCTTCAAAACACCATGTTTGTAATCTTTCTTGATTGCATCTCAGTCCTGTAAATTTAGTGACCATAATTTCTCAAGTTCTTTTCTTGTTTGCCTGTACCAGTAGGACCAAATAAGCTTGTATTTCAAGAATTTGTGAATCTCATAGATTAGTTTATATTGGTCCATTCTTTCTGTGTGTTCCATGACTTTGATTATTTCCATCTGCATTGTAACTGTGACTTTAGGGATTTGTCTAGATATCTGCATTGAGTTTTAGGTGTTGTATTTCCTCTTTTTCTTGGTCTTAAGACTTTTGTCATAATTTTGTTATGTTACTTCTAATTGCTCTTTTAATGTTTTGTGTTAGAGACTAAGATTATTTGAAGTGTAGAGTGCTTCTTGTTTGATCACTGCTCTGTGACAGAGTTAAAATTCCAGGGAAGGCATTTTTATTCTAAATATTTGTAACTGAAATGTGGTTTCTGTTTCGTAAAGTCTTGAGTTAAGTGGCCTTCTCTTTATTACAGTTTTCAATAATCCATTTACCTTTTTCAATTGTGAGCACTCTGTTATTGTCAATTTTGAGTTCTCCCACAGCTATTTTTTATATCAGTCATGAATTTTCTCCTTTAGTTCTTTATTTTTTTAAATTTCAAACACATATCACATTGTATAATTTTCCTATACTTAGATGCTTTGTAACAGTTTTGTTAATAAATTTACTGAAAAAGGAACATATTGTTCACTAATGGTAGTAAGGGTGGAGCAGTGAGCACTGTCTTCAAAAAAATTAATTGAACACATCTTTTCATGCCTGTTGTCTGATCCGTAATCATTATATGTGTTTTCCCAAATTTTAAATTGCTCCTGAATCATCAAATAGGCTATTCATTTACTCCAGTTAAAATTATTTGTTGTTTGATGTTTCTTATATGGTGATATAATGTTCACACATTGGCTGTATGTTTATGAGTGACACCATATGTTGTGGGTCACGTAAAATATGCTGTTACTGAGGTGTTTCCTGGAGAAATGATGGCAGCACCCATCAAAAAGTGAGATGGGAATGAAAGAAACTATGTGAATAGCCTATATTAAGTAGCCTGTCAGAGAACAGAATGCAGTTGATATGTTCTGTAGTGATTAATTTAATCTATTTTCTAAACTTGGAAGCAGTTTAAAATAAAATAAATAAAAACAACAGTTTAAGTGTCAAGATTCCTTGCTTCGTGGTGCTCAAAAGATTTTTCCTTTCAGAAAAAACACTTAATTGTTGGTGAATAAAGCCACAGCAAGTACCATCATGTAGAAGAATAATTCTACTGTCTGTACCTGTTGAGACTGTCACTACTTTTCCCATGTTGTCAGTCAAATCTTTTGTCACTCAGTGACCACTATTAACCTTTGTTTCATTGACCCAAACAGTGTCATCAAAATTAATTTCCTTCACTTCTTGTGGAAACCTGCATTGCCATGCATTTATGTCTACTCTCACCAAGAAAAGATTCTACATTTGTTATACACCTCTGAACATCTCTCTTCCTATCTGTTGTATAAAAAACAAGGGTAGTGCTTCACTGCTTTTCTTTTAATTTTTATCCTTTCCAGTACGCACATACCTAGTCGAACTATGTCGATGACTACTTATGAGACTTGCTAGACAGGTCTCTCATTTTTCATTTACCTCTCCAAGTTCTCCTGCACATTGCATATAAATTGATGCACTTTTTCTTTAAGTGCAATTAATTTTGTGGCTTTCTTTATGTTGTCTTTGAATCCAAAGCCAGGATCCACCCATTTTATTTTGTATTGCAACGAGGAATGATGATTACACCAAAAACGGATATAAACCGGAAAGTTATAAAACATGATCCAGTAACAGAACAGTCCTATTTTATACATCCTACTGCTCAACACCGCAACCTAATTGATTCTTTGGCTGTGCTTAAAGTTGAAACTGAGTGAGAGCTCACTTGAAAACAATGCAATTTTATGAGCTGATATGTGTGTCTTTGTACCCACATCAGTTGCTTGTGGTGAGGGTTTTTTTCCATTTTGGTGGTTTTTATTATTATGATTTTGTTATATATTGTGCTCAGCTCATATTTACTTAGTTTTTGTTGATTCTGTTGATATTGCCTTTATGCTCCAGGGTAGCATCAATGAACCAGGTCTTGGTCTTTTGTCTTGGTGGGCAAATTCGTAATGTGCAGACACTTTGGAAGAAGATTGATGTATTTAACAGCCAGGAACTTGTACAACAGGATGTCAACACAGGTAGTTAGTGCAGTAATTGTATTTTTGGATTCATTTGTGTTCATGGTCTGTTGTAAGCAATAAATTTATTATTCAAGTATTCTTTAAATATCTTTATTATTCTTTAATAACAACATCACATAAAAATTAAAAACAAAGAAAATTACAATTACTTAATTGGCGCCTCGTCACATTTGCTATCATGCATTACCAGTAAGAAATTTACAATATTTACATGTTGTACTATGTGTGATAAAAACAAATAAACTTACATTATATTTTGAAGGCATGTACTCTTTTATTGTTATTAGTTGCTGGCATTTCTACACAAAAATTAATACTGGTATTTGTCTCAGCCTGATTATATTTACCATTGTCCTGTAAACCTAAAATTAAGGAACCATGTGTAATCTCTTTCCAAGTTTCATTTGGTTAAAGGGCATGTTCTTGGTAACAGCATTGCACTGGTGGTATGTCAAGCTGTAATACTGGCTAACTAAAACTCATCAACCATTTCACACTGTAAGGAGATAAACAGGGAGGAGGGAGAAGAACATTGTGATATCACTTTTTTAATTTGTGTATATATTTACAATAACCAGAAATTTAAATCTCAAACAGCACACAGCTTTTTTATGAAAATAGTTCTCATAAAATTCATGAAGTATACAACATTTCTTAGAATGGTATGATTTTGTGTGACATTATTGCAGTTACAGGTGCACATCACAGACTTGAAGTAAAAAGTTATAAGATTACTATTTACACTTTTCAGATGAGCACTTTTTACATATTTTTGTTTCCTCTTGTGGCCAAGAGACAGGTATCATACTGTCATTGAATTGGCCCTATATCATTTATTTCTGATTATTAGGGTAATGGAGAATTAAGGTGCATTATTAGGAAAGGGAAACTTTAAACTGAAAAAGCAATATGCATTATAGAAACCAATGGAGTTTTAACATCATAAAATACTTTGTTCCTATCGCCTATATCAGCGAATAGGTTATCTGGAATAAGGACAAATTTAATTAGACTTTTATGTTGAGCTCCCATGCTAATCAGTTCTGATACCTGTACCTTATGCATCACTACAGGAGATATTTATGGATGTCAGTAGTATATTACTTTGTTGCAGAGTCTCCAGATTCATAAAAAATATTTCATTTAGAAACATTTATACATTAAGTATTAATAACTTATCCCATTGGTGTCAAAAAATGTAGCAAGACATCCACAACTATTATAATTTCAAAAGGCAAATAGAAAAAAAGGTTTGCATTGTGCAGCTCAATACGTATGTACAGGACGAGGCATGAGTGAATCGATTTTATTTAGAACAGGAAATCTTAATGTTACTGTTGCTTGCAACTGCAAATAGTTAATAATTAGCTTATAAAGGGTCTGGTTCATGATCCATAAAAATGAGGATTTGTTAACTGTGGTAATTATTTGTGGAACTTTCACTTCTGGTTCTATTTGTCAGCAAATCTCTTGATACAGTATTTTGTATTCACAGAATATTTTAATATTGCTAACGTGAACTTATGAGCACTATGGAAGAAAGTTGAGCAACTGTAAAGGACAACACAAATCATGTTGCAACATCAGTCAAAATAAGAGCATTTTTATTACACCAGTATACAATTAACTTGGCAATGTTGTGGAATGCATTATTTAAATTACTGGCTCTTGTGATTCAAAGCTATTGCTTTAGAAATCTTGCTATGTTTTGGTGCAATTACAGTTCAAGACTAAGGTGAAATTCCATGTTTTCCTCTCTCTGTGTACAGGTTTCAATATTGAACCAGTGATATATTTTGTTTACTTTGGAAACCGTAGGAAAAATTAACCATTACCAGTTTCCTGTGAATTGTTGGCATGTTACTAGGTATTGCCATAATACTACCAAACTATTTAGTTGTAAAATTAATGTAACTAATCTTGTTAAAAATAGTTTGTAGATTCCTATAGCCATCTGGAAATTATTGCACTTTTTCTCAAATGTGTAGCAGCGAGCTTTCTTAATGAATACTTTATATTGCTCCTACACTGAATGTAATCACTAAATTTTGTAGCATTCTGCAACATTTGGTTTTTATTTATCAGCATCATTATAATTCTATTGGGGAGTGTCAGTCTGTAGTTCTACTTAGAGGGATTGCAGTGCATTTAACAGCTTACAAATATGAATCAACATGTCAGTCACTAAAACAAATTTCAGTCTTTGTGAGATGAGGAGTTAATATTAAAAGCCCCCTTATGTAAGCTTTTATTATAAAGGACTGAATTTTTGCAAGCTGGGTTGGAATGATGGCAATGTTTAAACACACTATTTACTTCAAAATACTGCTCCTGAACAGCACATTTACTCAGTATGCCTTTGAATCATACTCTGAAATGAAACCACTGCACAGGCACATTTGTTATATATCTTCTGTGAATTTCTGTTGGGTTCAAGTAATTTCAATCACTAATTCTTCTGCCTGATGTCAGGAACAGTTTTAAAAATAAATTACCTTCATTATTCTATTACTAAACAATGAGGTAAGTGTTCTCTGAGATATTCAAACAATTCCTTGGATGCTCCTGGACAGTTGGTTAATTCAAGTTCTTGTAAGTGCCGTAGCTGTATGAGACTGGACAGACCACTGGACGTAAGCAGTGGACAACCTGTAAGCAGGAAATATTTACATCATTAGATGTTTACTACATTATGTTCCTTGTGCACATATGAATTAATATGAACAAACCTCCCAGAAAAGCCTGTGTTCAATAAAAATACTCAAATCTCAAACAGTAGAGATTATATATGCTCATATTTTTTGTACTTTTCTTTTTTTCCGCTTTAACAAAGGAGCTGTAATGGACATTTATAGGACATCACAGTTTTGGATCCCTTCAGACCAAGTGGCAACAGAGATGTCTGGATGATGTAGGAGAAATTTGTAGTTAACTACATGCTGTAGATGAATACTGTACTGATATCCATAACCCAGAAACAAGGAATGAAGTAGGCTGTATGAAAACACATCCAATTTCCACAGTTCTTAGAAAGAAAAAACTGCAAAAATATACCATAATGGTAGCTGCGATTTCTCGGGCCTGCAAGGGTGTTCAACAAATGACTGAATTAAAATAATACTGTATACTTGAGCTGTTGTTAGCAAATGAAGAACATGAGATGGAAACTGAGTAAAGCTCATACGTCTTCTGTTGTTGGCGAACAGTTCACCAGCTCAAAGTAAGTTCATACACAATGTTCCTCTGCGTATTGGATTCCTTCGATAGGAGTGACACTGTGTGACTGTTTCCTCTCTGGTAATGATGTGCCAGAGTAGAGGAGGGTGACATTGGCAGTGTAGGAGAATAACTGTGTACTGACATCAGTTGTAATATTTGATTATATTCTAAATGTATTCTGCCATTAAGCCCTGTGAGAAGTAAATAGCTTTAATATTTTTTGATTATGCTGAACCTTACAGGTAAAGGATCAAGGGCTTCTGAAGCCAACACTTTACTGTTAACACAACCCCAAAGCATTTGGACAACAACAAAAAAGTTCGATAATAACAATATTATGAAAAGGATAGATTGCTACTCACCATATAGACGAGATGTTGAGTAGCAGACAGGCACAACAAAAAGACCATTAAACATGTGAGTTTTCAGCCAAAAGGCAATCTACTAAAGTAGACAAACATCCACACAAGCACAACTCGCTCGCACATGACCACTGTCTCTGGACAGTGAGCTGAGTTTGTCCTCAGTCGCCAGAAACAGTGGTCATGTTTGTGTGAGATACTCTTGCATGATGGTTGGTGTGTGTGTGTGTGTGTGTGTGTGTGTGTGTGTGTGTGTGTGTGTGTGTGTCTACTTTTGAAGACGGCCTATTAGCTGAAAGTTCACATGTGCCTTCTTTGTGCCTGTGTATGTGGCTCAACATCTCCTCCATATGGTGAGTAGCAAAAATCTGTCCTTTTCATATGGTTGTCATTATTCCACCCTGGATTTTTCATTGTTTAAGATTTAATAATATGAACATAATAACATTTTAATTAATAAGTACCTTTATGTTTATATTATTTTGAAACAATAGAATTCTATTTATGAATTTTAACAACCAACATAAGTGTTTGCAGCCAAGGCTTACATTTAACAAAGATGAATAAAACAAAAACAGATTTGAACATAACATGATGCTAATTAACTACCATTCTGACAAATATAAAATAATGTACATTTCTGCATGTACTTTATTTAAATTTAATAATTCATGAGTCAATAAACGAAATTAGTAATGACTTTGTTTCATTTGGTATGTTTTTTTCAGCACAGATGCATTTCACTTGTGTCAAATCATGTCTTCAAAAACTAAGGTTTTGCACCTGACTAATGAATTTAGATTGTTTTGTCAAGCTATTTGTTTCTTAATATTTTTCTTGTATTGCCTAGTATGCCACTTAATTGATCTTAAATGTTAAACACTCTTCACCACTTTTTGATAATTTGTTCTATATCATATTTTAAGAATTTGATGCCCCACTCATTCTGTCCTGTGTTGTCTGTATTCACATAATGCCCAGAGAGTACAAATTAATTGAATCTAATTTCATTCTTTTCCAGACATGACATAGCATTGTTTTTTAATAACTAATCCTGTGGAATGTAATGACAGACTTATGATTTTCAATTGAACTTATAATTCTTAGTAAAATGACCCTGGATGATAACATCAGTAGGATTTTTCCAAATGGAATAAAATCTGACTATTTTAAAAATACAACTGGATTAAGACAGAGAATGCTGTGTCCTCTTTTCTCTTTAGTGTTGCCTTCGAGAGAGTTGTGAGGACACTCGAAACTAGTACCTGTTGGGATCCTCCAAAGAAATAAAGTTAAGGTTTTGGCATATGGAAATGATGTAGTGTTCATTGGAAAGTGTGGAACAGAGATTAAACAGTTATTGTGGAGCTCATATAAGAAGCATCCAGACTCAGCGTAAAAGTGAATGATCAGGAAACAACAGTCAAATTTCTGGGCATGATGCTAACTGAGCAAAATCAGAGGCCAGCAGAAGTGAAAATGATACTGCAAAATACTAATAGAGCCTAAGTGCTCTATAAAAAAACTTTCTAGGGTTTAAACCACTGACAAGGGAAACTAAATTCAAGCTATATAATACAGTCATCACATCAGTCCTAATCTATGGAGCAAAAACATGGAAGAACACTAGTTACAGGTATTTGTAAATGAAGTTTATAGGAAAATCTTTTGTTCATACTACAGTGAATCACAAAGCTGGTATGTAGGTCATAGGCAACACAAAAATCAATGTACTATTACCGCAAGCAACAATAATGAGAATAATACATTCCAGAAGATTTCAATGGGCAGACCATCTGATGAGAAAGAGAGAGGATCAGAGAGTTTAAAAAATATTAATGGAGAAGTCATTAAGTAAGAAACCAAGGGGGAGACATGGAAAAATGAAATTAAAATAATATGCAACAGGATGGATGTAAATAATTTGGCAGGAAGCAGCACAAGATATAAGCATTTGGAGGCCATATGTGAGATTGGTACGGGAGCTTCGAGTTCTGTAGGAACCAAAAAGTAAAAGAACAACTACTAATCCTCGGGACCTTCTGCTCTGCAGTAAGGCTCCTGTGTTTGTTGACGTGGATATAGTACTACCGTTAATGGACATGGCAATAAAAATATTTTTTTGAAAATATTATTGCTGCAAAGTCACTAGTACCAGTGTCGTATTTTGCATTAAATATTAACAAAGGTGTGCCACAAACATACAGACTGTATCCAGTTTGCTCCATTTATCCTGTAGTTAGTCTCACCATAGCTATCAGTAACAGTATTTGCTTAAGTGTGTTGTCATGACAATGAAATTTGATGGAGATGATGTAGTAGTCTGTTTTTTTTATTGTTTCAGCCAGTGATAGTAAATAAATAAACAAGTAATGTGACAATAGTTATGAATCAGACATTATTGGCATTAGTGTGACAATGATTCTGTCAACAAGAGGGGAACATTGCAGTGTAGGTTCAAGAAAATCTGAATTACTTGCTTAGTTGGTCTAGCCCAAACCCTGATCTGAACCATTTCAAACATTTCTGTGATGCAGTAAGACATTAAATGCTAAATTTGCTCAATAACCTAACATCAGTTATTAATCATTGTTAACCTTTTTGCAGGTAATTCAGTGGAATTAATTTTTTGTACCACATTAGAACTAAGATCAACTAACTATTTAATTTCTGATAAGTTTATTTTTGTGATTTAGGAACAAAGGCTATGATGGTAAGTATTCTTTCCAAGATGCTTTTTGAGCTATTATTGGTTGCCATTACACAGAATTCGAAATTATTTTGATGACGCTAAACATCTGTAGATGCATACTTGCTATGTGTCAGATTTGAAAATTGGGCCATTTCTTTTTATTCCTACCAGCATAGGATACTGTAGAAAAGAAACAATGCATCCTGACTTCCCAAGTGACAAAAATAGTGACGTTATGATAAACAGAAGCTGATTGTTGTAGCAGTTTTTATACACCTGGTACAGCATACTACCACAAGATGTCAGACATGCAGTTTTTGTGCTACTGGTACAGCGTACTACCACAGGATGTAGGCACATACAGAGGTAGCGAGACCAATTCCCATGAACATATAAAACTACTAAGTTGGTGGTGGTAAGTATGTTTCTTGCAGTCCACAGAAAGAAAGTGACAAGCATACTTCCCAAGTCTCATGGAAAAGTTACTCTGATGGTAAATATGCTTCCCACTGGCCTTTAAAACAATGTTATTTGTGATATGTGTACATCCCATGGGTCCTGAGAAGCTTGAGACATTTTACAACAGTTAAATAGCTACATTTCATAACAAACAGATGTTACAACTGGTAGAGTGGACTACCACTAGATGCCAGGAGGATACAGAGGTGGAATGACATTTGCGTGAATGTAGTAAAGAAAAATAGTTGCTGGTAAGTATACTGGATGAATTGGAAGACTGGAAAAAAATCAAATTCAGTGTGTTGAAACTTTGTGAACAGCCTCCCTGCCAGATTAAATATTTTGATAGTAGCAGAAGAATGATGTACATGTTCTTAATTATACAAATGGTTTCTTTGGGACACACACACACACACACACACAAAAAAAAAAAATCTCTTGAATCTTTTGTCCACACAGCAGAACGAGATACCAAGGTTTTAATACTGTGTGAGCATTGTTCGACAATAATTGATGCAGTTTACAAGTTAAAACTGTATTAGACCAGGGCTCAGACACAAATACCTGCCTTTCACATGATCATATTAGTAACCCTAAGTGTGGAAATGGGAAGATACCCTTCTGTAACTATTTTCTGAAATATACTGGTCTCTCGGTATTTAACAGTATGTGCCTGACATCGATCGGAAAATGGCTGTGGAGCAGTGAGGCAACATCAAGTTTTGTGTGAAGTTGGGCACCTCAGGCAGTGAATTCATCAAATTTGACCCAAATACTAAGGGGCATGTTTGTGGTCATGTTTACTCAACGAAGCCCCACCCAGCCCACAAGTAAAGCTCGTGCACAAGTTTTTGCTCAGAAAACAGATCACAGTTCTGGATCATCCCAGTGTATTCACCAGACTGGACTGCAGCAGACTTATTCCCCAAAGAGAAGTTGTCAGTGACAGGACACCATTATGATGCAATTAAGAATACCTAAGAAAATTCTATTGCAGTACTAAATGTAATTACAAAAAATGACTACACTGAATGTTTCAAAACAGTTTTTAAATAAATCTTATAATTAAATTTTCTATGGGACTTTTAAAATAATTTTAGCTGTGTATTGATTCAAGGGGAGACTAATTTGAATAAATACGGTGACACTGTATACATAGTCTGACGTATTTTTTGTAGTCACAGCCCTAACTGAACTGGGACACACTGTGTATTGTTCTTTTCACAGATCCATAGCAAGGAAATTGTGAACAATTTGCAAAGATTAATTTACTGACTTTGATTTTGACCAGCACAAACAAGTGTGTAATTACTTCGTAAATCTTTAATTTCTCATTCACCTACTTTGCATCAGAGTTTTGTGGCACTTGTTGTTGAGGGCAAACTAAGTGTGACTTTTCACATAAGGCACCATTGTGTTTTGGAGTTCCACTTTATTTTACAGTATGGTAGGTTTTTGCAAATATGTCCTATTTGCAAATATGTTCTAGATTATAGCTAAATGGAATTATAAGTGGGGATATAATTTGAAATGCTAGTAAGAGTGTAACACTGTCTTGGTAACATTTGTAGATACCTTCTACATCTACATGCACACTCTGCAAACCACTGAACACTGCATGCCAGAGCACTTGCCACTGCACCCATATTAGTTTCTTCCTTTTCTATTCAGCACTGTAAGAATGGTAGCTTAAATGCCTCTGTGTGCACTGTAATTAGTCCTATCTTGTCAGTTTCTCTGGGAGCAGTACAAAGAGGGCTGTAGTATATTCCC
Source organism: Schistocerca americana (assembly GCF_021461395.2). NCBI lineage: Eukaryota > Metazoa > Arthropoda > Insecta > Orthoptera > Acrididae > Schistocerca > Schistocerca americana. The sequence goes on along the minus strand of NC_060121.1, from coordinate 349,480,726 downwards.
AAGATTCATCACTTAATACTAGTTCTTGAAACATTGTAAGTAGGCTTTTGCAAGATAGCTGACATCTGTCTTCAAGTGTACGTGCTAGTTAAAAGTTCTTTAGTATTTCTGTGATGCTCTTCCATGCACCAAACAAATATGTGACCATGCTGCCCTGTTTCAATATCCCTTGTTACTCCTATCAGGTATGCGTCCCACACTAAAATCTTACCAAGATCTGACTGGATATTTATACAGATTTTAAAGATACTATTTCTTCATAGGTAACTGCATCATGTGTAAAATGCCTGATGTTGATATTGTCTGTATGGATGTACATGGTGAACATATATTTCCCTGGTACACACCTGAATTTACTTCTACATCTCTTGATGCCACTCCATCCAGCTGCATCCTCTCTACCAATAAATGCACATGGTAGCCACAGATTTTGTTTGATTTCTCATATGATCATACTTTTATAAATAATCATTGTTGTGATGCTATGTCAAATGCTTTTGGGAGTCCAAGGAATACTGCATACATTTGGTTGCATTTATCCATAGCCCCGGTAGGTGAGTGGTCAGCGCAACAGAATGTCAATCCAGAGGGCTCCGGTTCAATTCTCGGCTGGCTCGGAGATTTTCTCCGCTCAGGGACTGGGTGTTGTGTTGTCCTAATCATCATCATCATTTCATCCCCATTGACGCGCAAGTTGCCGAAGTGGCGTCAAATCAAAAGACTTGCACCAGGCGAACGGTCTACCCGATGGGAGGCCCTCGTCACACGACATTTATTTATTTATGATATGTTGTGAGAAAAGTGGATGCTGGGTTTTCCATGACCAATGTCGATATGGAACTCATGGTGGTTGATATGTAGGAGATGATTCTGTTCTATGTACCTCTTTGCATTTGAGCTCAGAATAGGTTTCTACAACAGACTGAAGTCAGTCATATTAAGTAGCAGTTTTATTGGTCACCTATGCTACCATACTTTAAGATAAGTGTGACTTATTTTTCTTCCAACCACTATGCTCGGTGTCTTGTTTGAGGTATCTACAGTATGGTATGGCTAATAGAGTGGTCAATTCAGCTGCATGTTATGTATAAAATTTGACAGGAGTTCCACTGGGCCCTGGTGAATAGTTCAGTTTTAACAGTTTGATCTGTTTCTTAATTCCAGTAACACTAATAGCTCACTACTTGACAAAAGAAAGTGAATCATCGTGGAAGAGATGAAGAAACAAAATGAAACTTAATGGATTGAGAGGGTATTTGATGTTATTTCAGTAATTTACAAAGAACTTTGCCGTATGAGGCCACTTGTCAGCATGACGCTGCACCGCCTCTTACCTGGATGCTTGCAGTGATTCAGTTAGAAAAAGGTGGCTTAAAGTCATTTTATCCTCCCTTGAGCCAGGCTGGCCTGCAGCTGTTGTAAACTGGTCCTTGATATCCTGGATACTGGCACTGGGACAGTATTGATATCTGAGCTTCTTTCAGATATTTTCTGTCAGGGACAGATATGGGGAGCTTCCTGGCCACAGACAGCTGATAGAGACATGCACCCAATGGGGACGAGCATTACCCCATTGAAAAACGGCTCCACATTACTGTTGCACGAGAGGTAACACGAGGATGCAGGATGTGTGTGATGTATCATTGTGCTGTCAGTTCCATCAAATGCTACCAGCCTTGACCTTGAGTCATACCAGATAGCTCGTCACACCATGACGTTGGTAGTATCACCACTGTGCCTCTCCAAAATGTTGAAAGAATGGGACCCCTTACGATGTCGCCATTACACACTTCTATGATAGTCATTCAGATAGTACAGAACCATGATTTATTGTTGAACTCAGTGCAAAGCTATTTATCAGCAGTCCATGCTTCCCGATCACAGCACCACTTCAAATGCAGCCATTTGTATTGTGGTGTAAACAGCATGTAACAGGAGCCGAAATTCCCTAGTCCAGCTGCTGCTGGTCTCTGACCAATGGTGTGGGATGACACAGAATGTTGCTGGCGAGTTCTTGGATGGCAAGATCATGTGTGAATGGGTTACAACGTGCTTGGTACACAATACGATGATCGTAACCTTGTGGTGATCAGATGTGGTTGACCAGAACCTTGGTGATGAGTATCCCTGCCCTCACGTCCCCATGAAGTCCCATCACACTGGAACATTGTCACACGCAAATGCCCCTCAAACCTGGATATAGCACGATTTGACTAGCTGCCAAATGGAGACCACTAAAAGGCCCCTTTTGAACTCTATCAGGCGATAACGCTTCCACACTCACGCAGTATACATGTGCTACCAAGTTGTTGAACCAGTCACTAAAGCCCTCTTTCATTATGTTGTTTTCATTGTGCTTTTCTCCCAAGGAATGCTTCAATTCGGAAAAATTTCGTAAATCGCTCAAGTGAAGACTGGGCCGTAAGGCGGATGTTCAAAAATTCCCACTTAAACTGCCAAGGCAAGTACTATGTCAGTGCAGCAGAGTGTGCGCGAGCGTAATCGTGACAAGCTCGATACCACTGGACACAATCCACACCTTTATTGTTTTGTGTGTGCGTGCGTGCGGGGGGGGGGGGGGGGGGGGGATTATTGCAAATAACGTGATTCCAGTGACTGGCATTTTGTTTCTGAACTGTTACGGGAAACCCAGTTCTCGTCACCAGTGACAATGTAGCTCAAACCTTCTCGCCATCCTTGTCTTCCCGAGTAAGAAAAATCAGTGCAGTTCCCATTCTTGATTCATCTGCCAAAATTCGAGGAACTCTCTTAGTACACACTTCATTGTAGCCCAAATTACCACTAACGGTTTGATAAAGCACTGACCGTGAAGTTTAAGGGAAACACAAGCTCAGTCCATCAATAGGAAACAACTATTATGTTGAATTTTTTCCTTAATCCTTGATTTGAGTTCGTCACTCACAACGGAAGGGCGTCCTGGTCATTCTTCACCGTGAGTACATGTTAATTTCAGTAGGACAGACATTTTTTGCGATGAGAAATCGTGTCACACTGCGAATCTCATCATACAAATATACTGTAAACGATAGTTTCCCCTCGATCTTAGTGTCAAACTGGTGATAACAAGTAGAAAGGTGTATGACACGGCGACGGGGACGGGAGGAGAATTGTGGGCTCGTCGTATCAAAACTTTCCTTACTTGTAGAAGGAGCCTATCATGAATATTTCTCTGGGCTTACCCGTTCAGCACGGTAGTATGATGGCCTTTACAAGCCTCTCTCTCTCTCTCTCTCTCTCTCTCTCTCTCTCTCTGTGTGTGTGTGTGTGTGTGTGTGTGTGTGTGTGTGACCCGCTCGCTTGCACGCACGCAGTACTATATCTTTGACAAAGGAACAACGTGCAATAAAGTCGCCGATAGAATTTCGGAGACCTACTTAGGTCGTTCTTGCCCGTCTAGTCGCGCAGCCGGGGACTGCAGCAAGGAGCGAAGCGGTCGATCAATACAGCCACCCTCGCTTCCCAACAGCTGTGTTGCGCTTCCTACTGCTAGGGGCAACTGTCGCATTCGTATGCCTCAGCGCTCGTCTCCGCCACAATTCTTGTAATTAGCTAAATATCACTGGATTCATAAAATATGGTCCTGACTGCAGATTATAATAAAACATAGTCTTTCTTTGTACATTGAGACTGATTTGTTGTTAATTTGGGTCTTTCCTAGGGGCAACAGTCATAACAGACCTGATCAAGAAATACCCCCACTATTAACGGCCATATTTTCCCCAAACCTCCCACCATCACCACCATCTGCTAACTGAAAAAAAAAAAAGGAATCGTATGGCATGAATGGCTGGGAGATCTCAAAGATCAGATTCAGACGCCTAATTGGAAAGGTTTTTTCCGTATGCTCTGCGCCCGCAGGCACCTTTCGGTCACGAAGTACGAGAGTTGTGTGTGTACCTGTTAAATGTAGATGACTATAATGGTGTGTGTGTGTGTGTGTGTGTGTGTGTGCTGAAGATGATGCACAACAAAGGAGACAAGGCCAAGACTTGCCCACTTTTCCTTATTGTTTGACGTAGAGGTTTAAGCAGACTGGCTGGATCTCTCTCTCATACCCTAATGAAGAGATAACAGAGAGGAATAGAATAATTGAGCCAGGTTCGCCTAAAAACTATAATTTTTCGGCCGATTCTTGATATGGTTACGATGCTGCAGGAAAGGAATTTTATGAATTTTCAGCACCTGGAATTTATCTCCATATCAAAGTGTCAAGTTGTGGTGGTCAGAGGTTTATGGAAGCATCCTACGTTGTTTTCATAGCGCTAGCCTTTTCTCTGTCGCCTCATCCTAAATCTCTTAGTGAGCGGAAGAATAAGACCGGTCCAAAATACCCGACGCGGGCTGTACGACGCGAACTGCCATGTCACTTCCGCTTCACCGGCGTTTACGCAGACATGACTGCTGTATACCCGGCTAACGTGTGTCTCAAATTCCCCCACCCTCTCCCAGATTTACACTTATTGGCAATGGTAATTTACCTTTAATTCACGCAACAAAAACAGCTTATTGTGGCTTTGTGAAGTTGCATACAGTTTGAGACAACAGAACGATTTTAGTGGTCTCTGAAGAACCTGTATGTGTGCTTAAATGATAGGAAGCATTAAAGCGACCCAGTAAAATTTAAAACCACCCTGCAAACATTTTTGTGAACAAGTAAAGTTTAGTACTATACATTGGCATCAAAGCGCTACCAGCTATTTTTTTAAAGCTTATTTCTTGTTTCTCCACTTGTAAGAGTGACATTTCTTCCTAGTTGTTTTTGTTAACATCTAGCAAGATTTATTGCAGTTCTTACTCGTTTTCTGTTTCCAATTTACAGTGTCAGTAAGTGATTAGGAATGCATTTTACTGAATACGTTATAGCTTCATTTTGTAACTCGTTGGATGTGCTTGATTTAATCGTATGAGAACATAATGTTAGATCATTAATTCAAGAAAGGTGACATCTATAATAACATGTAAAATATAAAGGATGTACTTTGCATGTACTAAATTTATACGCTTAGTTTTTGGGCTTCAGAATAATTTACCTTAAAAATTTACTTAGTGGACCTCTATTAGTGTTTAAAGATACGATACACTTAGTGTACATCTGTCAGCTTCAGTTCTTGGTCGCCGCCCGCTCCCTCCTCCCCAAATACACACACAAGGTTAAAATTTTGCGGTTGCCCACGCTTGAGTGGTTCAAATGGCTCTAAGTACTATGGGACTTACCATCGGCGGTCATCAGTCCCCAGACTTACAACTACTTAAACCTAACTATCCTAAGGACATCACACACATCCATGCCCATGGCAGGATTCGAACCTGCGACCGTAGCAGCAGCGCGGTTCCGGACTGAAGGGCCTAGATCCGCTCTGTCACAGCGGCCGGCGCGCTTGAGTGTACCTTATTATTGGGACGCAGTAAACACAAACTGGAAGAAAGGAGCAATAAACAACATTAGTGCCACACGTAGAAACGCGTTGACTGTTCAGTGGCTCTCCTTTCTGTAGTGGAAAAGAATTAATAAAACGGGAATTGCTGGTGGTGCCATTCTGTTTTACCCACACTTGATAACAGGGGCCCAGAATGTTTTGTGTGGAAAGGGCACCAATTGTATGGCCGTGAATAGTACGCAAAGAATTTATGCAAGGGGGCGGACATGATATAATTCATTGTGTTTATAATTTATACAACGAAGGGTTTTGCGGAAGATTATACTTTGTCGTGTCACGTAGTAAGTATTCCTGATTTCTGCCGCCCTTTTCACGCCATTTTTTTCTTTACCTTCCTATTACATCCTGTCACCAAAATAACAGCAATCCAAAAACTTTTTATAAGCAGTTATTGTAAGCATACTTAATAATACTAACACTGTAAAGAGTGTAGTTGGAGCGGGAAGTATCCATTCGAAATAATAGTAATAAAAAAGGGGTATGAACTTTATTGTTTAGCCATATAGGGTGTAACTGAATTCCCTTTATAGACGTTGAGGACTTGTAACACTGGAACATAAGTCCAGAAACGTACCGTTTTCCCCAACTCGCAAAATACAATACACGTTCAAATCTCCCGCATTGTCGGCGCCACTGACTAGGGTGTTACGTATGTCATTAACCAATTACCTGATGTCCCATGCCTACTACATGTTTGTTTAAATGCCACTCAGTTGAGTATGTGATCTGCTCAGAGCTTTGTACCTGCTACTGTACAGTAGTAGTACAGAATGCCAGCTATATATACAATTAATTTTTAGTGTCGGTGCGATGGGAGAGTTGCTCGTCAGTTGTATGTGGAATGTTTTCCACACCGCCAGACACTTTCACATTCCCTCTTTGATACGGTGTACCAGCAGGTCTCAGAGAGGGGCACAATCACCAACAGCACAGTCGACTGTGGTGCTCCACACCCTAGTTTTAAGAGGCAGTGGAAGAGGATGTGGCAACGAGTGCCAGAAACATAGCAGGTAGACTGAACGTGGATCACCAAACAGTCTGGCATGCTCTGCATGAGCAGCAGCTACTCCCATACCGCCCCCAGAAAGTACGGATGCAGGATTCTGCGTGACTTCTGCAGGTGGTTCTTGCACTCACTGTTGTGTGCATGAGCCTGACTTTTCATGGCGGATCCTTTTCAGAGGTGAAGCCAAGTTCACCAGGGAAGGCGTTCTCAATTCCTAAGACAGTTTTGTGTTGGCTGATAGAAACCTGCATGCTGCGCACCACCCATGGGTTTCAGGAACGATACAGTCCGAACATTTGGGCAGGGTTCCTGGATGGCTGTGTGTTTTGGGCTGCGCCTTCTTCCACAATGTCTCACAGGTGCCGTGCACTTATGATTCCTTGATGTTGTACTGCATGTGTGTCAAAACATGTGGTTCCACCACTTTATTTTTTACGTGCGGTCCAAGACCATCAGGACCAACGATTTAGGTAACAGTGGATAGATCGTGGTGTCTTGATTGCCTAAGCTGCACATTCTCCTGACTTGAACCCGCTACACTGCTCCCTGTGGGGTCACATGAAATCACTGCTTTACGAGACTCCTGTGGCTTCCAAGGAACACCAGCTGGTGTGGATTATGGCAGTGGCGGTTGCTGGAGAATCAGGGATTGGTGATGGTGTGTACCTAAACATGATATGGAGGTTCCGTATCTGTATTGACGTTTGTGGTTAGACACTTGTAAGTGAACCCCGACTACAGGGAACAAGATCAGAGAGCAACACGTGTTGATTTATTCTGCGAGTAGCGGGAAAACAGTACATTTCCAAGCATGAGTTTCAATAGTAAACTTAACCTTGTTGGTGCTCACTTAAGTCATCGAAGTCTGTAAAGGGAATTTAGTTATATCCTACATGTTCCAAATACTGTAAGGACAAGGCATTTAGAACTTTAAAAAACCATTACATTATTATGAAGGAAATTGACACAAATTGGCACATGATTTCGTAGTGTTTTCAGAAAACCTGACTGAAGTGTTTTAGAGAACATGCCAAGCAGAGATGGTCTAAAACTCTCGGTACATTCTCAGTAAATGTCATTTTTCCGCCCAACATAAACAACTGACAAGAAATTAGTAACATGCAGAAGACGCACGCTAATACCGTGTAAATCCGCTTCTGGCCTCGACTAGGAACTCTATTCAGTGAGAGAGACTGATCACTAGTACCATCAGGTCCATATCTCGAGGAAGCCACTGATTGTTGATTAGATCCCGATGTTGTTGTTGTGGTTGTGATCTTCAGTACGAAGACTGGATTAATGCCGTTCTCCACGCTAGTCTAACCTGTGCAAGCTTCTTCATACTTGCGTAATTTCTGCAGCCTACGTTCATTTGACCCTGCTTACTGTATTCATCCCTTGGTCTCCCTCTTCAGTTTTTCCGCCCACACTTCTCTCCATTACCAAATTGCCGATTTTGTGATGTCTCAGGATGTGATCTATTAACTGATCCTTTCTTTCTGTCAGAATGTGCCGTAAATTAAGTTTTCCCCGAATTTGATTCAGTACCACCTCACAGTTATTCGACCCACCCGTTTAATCTTCATCTTTCTTCTGTAGTACCATATTTCGAAAGCTCTTCTTGTTAACTGTTTACAGTGCACGTTTCAATTCCGTACAAAGCTGTACTCCATACAAAAATCTTCAGAAAAGACTTCCTAACACTTGATTTATATTAGATGTTAAGGAATTACTCTGCTATTGTCAGTCCGCGTTTGACATATTCCCTACTTGGGCCATCATGTCATTTTGCTGCCCACATAGCTAAACTGATTTACTACTTTTAATATCTTATTATTCTAATGTACTTACATTAACATCGCCTGATTTAATTTGACTACATTCCATTACCCCTGTATAAGTTTTGTTGGTATCTTCTAACCTCTTTTCAAGGCTCTATCCATTCCGTTCAGCTGCTTTTCAAAGTACTTTTCTATCTCTCACATAACTACAATGTCGTCGGCATACCTTGAAGTTCTTATTTCCGCCTCCTGAGCTTTAATTGCCTTTCCAAATTTCTCCTTAGTTTCGTTTGCTGCTCGCTCAGTGTCCAGATAGGAAACATCGTAGATAGGCTACAGCCCTATATCACTCCCTTGGTGCCAGCTGCTTTCCTTTCATGTCCTTCGACTCTTTGCAACTGCAGTCTGTTTCTGTACAACTTATAAATAACCAACCGCTCCCTATATTTTATCCCTACTACCATCAGAGTGTATTCCAGTAAACATTGTCAAAGATTTCTTTAAATCTATAAATGTTATAAATGTAAATTTGTCTTTCTTCATTGTATCTTCTACAATAAACCGAAGTGTTGCCTTGTGTATTCCAGTATTTCTCCGGAACCCAAACTCATCTTTCCCAAGGCCGGCTTTTACCAGTTTTTGCATTCTTATGTAAATAATTCGTGTCCGTGTTTTGCAGTCATGTCTTATTAAAGTGATAGTCCGGTAATGTTCGCACCTGTCACCACTTGCCTTCTTTGAAATTAGAATAATTACATTCTTCTTGAAATGTCTCATATATCATGCACGCCAGATGGGATAATTTTGTTGACTCTGGCTGTCCCAAGGATCTCAATAATTTTGTCAATTTGTGTCAAATTCCTTTTGCAGTGTCATATCTCCTATCTCATCTTCACCCAATTCTTAATCTCTAAAATATTGTCTTCATACTCTTGTATAGACCCCATATATATTCCTTCTATCGTTCAGCTTTTGGTGTGTGCTGAGTCCGCAAGTGTATGTTCAATTAAAGAAAAGCCACTACAGTTGCTTGTAAGAACGTTATTAAGACCAGGACCAGTTTCAGCTTTTACAGCAGGCCATTTTCGAGTAGATCTCAAACTGCCATTAGTAATACATATTGTAATATGATGGATATATAAATATTTGTACGATGATTGAGGGAAAACAAAGCTTAGATATGTACTGTATAAGTACAGAAAGAATATGTAACTCACGTTGTGCTGCAGAGAAGCAACATCAGTTGACAGAATAGATAAAAGTGGATTTAAAACGATGTGCCTAATGACATATTGTCGCTATATCATTGGGCACATAATGAGTTTTACCTCTTCTCTCAATTGATGTTGCTTGCCTACACCACAGCGTAACGGACAAGAGGGTGGACGAACTTATGGATAGACAAAAAACGAAACACATTGCCCTGGCTAACACGCTTTAGGAAAACAGTTGGCGTTCACAACAGCTTACGGTCGTCTAGGAATGGATAAGTAGAGGTCCTGTATGGTTTTCAAGGGGGTCTTCTTTCCTGCAAAATAGCGGCAAGTTCTGTTAACGGCGACGGAGGTGGACAACGATCACGCATCCTTCTCTCCAAAGTAGACCAGAAATGATCACTAATACTCAGATCTGGTGACTGTGATGGGCGCAAGAGATGTGACAGTTCATCCTCGTGCTCACAAAGCCAGTTGTGGACTATGCTACTCATGTCAGCAGTGGACCCTGTCGTTCTGGAACACAGCATCGCAACTGGGAAACTGACATTATACCATGGGATGGATGTGATCAGCCAAAGTGGTAACATAATCCTTGTCATTAATGCTATTTTGCAGAGTTACGGTGGGGTCCATGCAATACCACGATACGGTTGTCCAAATCATCACTGAACCCTCATTGTATTTCACTCTTGGGAGGGTCATAAACTTGACCAGAAGTTGGAAACAGTGTGCAACAAGACTCATTCGAAAAAATGACTTTCTTCCATTGATCCATAGTCCTATGGCTTCGGCGCCACTTTTTCGTGTTATGGGCATTTGCATCACAACTGAGAGGTTCCTGCTCGCCCTGCAATTACCTGCTTATGGAGCTCTCCTCGTGTTGTTTTGGTGCTGACAGCGTTCGCGAATGGGACATTCAGTTTTGCTGTAATTTTTGCAGCTATCGTCATCTTTTTCATCACAATCCTGTTTTATGGCCATCCGTCACGATCACTCAACACGCACTTTCATCCGCGTTGTCATGTAGCAGATTATGCTTTTCCGCTTACCCTGTATGCGCTACAGATCTTTGACGCTGTGCCTCTTGAAACACCTGACTTGGTTACGTAAGCACCCACCATACGAGCTCCAACAATCTGCCCACCTTCGAATCCACTTAGCTCCGAGATATCGCACTCACAACTGTACAGAACACTGTTGTGCCGGCGACTGAGACTTCAGCATACTAAAAGACACTGCACAAGTGCCGTCCATGCTCAAATACAACAGTGCGATCTGCAGGTTTGGCTAGCATCTGCATTTATGCTCAAGCATTAATTTCTCGCAGTGTTTCACATTTTTGTCCACTCCCTGTATATTCCCTCTACTTACGCATGCTTCTACAGCCATGCATTTTTCCTCTAGCCATTCCTGCTTAGCCATTTTGGACTTTTTGTTAATCTTATTTGTAATAGCCGGCCGCTGTGGCCGAGCGGTTCTAGGCGCTTCCGTCCTGAACCGCGCTATTGCTACGGTCGCAGGTTCGAATCCTGCCTCGGTCATGGATGTATGTTATGTCCTTAGGTTAGTTAGGTTTAAGTAGTTCTAAATCTAGGGGACTGTTTACCTCAGATGTTTAAGACCGATAGTGCTTAGGGCCATTTGAGCTATTTTTTTTATTTTTAATACGTTTGTATTCCCTTTCGCCTGCTTCATTCGCAACATTTTTATATTTGCTCTTTTCGTCAATTACAATCGTTATCTTATGTGTCATCCAAGAATGTCTGTTAGGCCTTGTCTTTTTATCTTCTTGATTCTCTGCTGCTTTCCAGTGTTACATGTCTGATAGCTACCCATTCGTATTCTATTGAATTTTCTTTCCCTTTTTCAGTCAGTGGTTGCCTAATGTCTCCTCTGAAACTCCCAACAGTGTCTGGGCCTTTCAATTTATCCACGGCCCATCTCTTTAATTTCCTACCTTTATGTAATTTACTCAGCTATAAATGCGATTTATAACCAATTAAGACCGGAATCCACATTTGCTCCTTGAAATGTCTTACAAATTGAAATCTGATTTCGAAATATGTCTTACCGTCGTATAAATAATCTGAAAGCTTCCATGTCTTCAGGTGTCGCCCATATATACAATCGTCTTACACACGGTGCAGTCCCATTAATGTGACCATCGCCTATGTTCGACGTCAATGTGCAATAACCACTCACAGACGGCAAACGGCATCACGAGGAGTGGAGGAAAATAAAATTCCTATCTGGAGGACGCGGAAAACATTGCAGTTGTTGTCATATTACGGAAATGGAGCGATTTATCTGACATCCAAAAGAGCATGACCATTGACTTTCGGACCAAGAGTGGAAGCATTCCCGATACGGCTATGTTTCTAAACTGTTCACGTGCCGCCATGGTTAAAGTATACCGTGCATCAGTATTTTAAACATAGCTGCGCAACAGCAACGGTTCCACGTAATAGGATTAAAAACAGCCGACCAGTTGCAAAGGATAAAGTAATCTTTACCTAGGTTTCGATAGATTTAAATCTATCTGGTGCTGGTTAACAGTCTGGCCAGGGGATACCAATTCCCGATGCACAATTCCCTGCCGCCTTCTGAAGAAGATAGATTTAAATCTATCGAAACCTAGGTAAAGATTACTTTATCCTTTGCAACTGGTCGGCTGTTTTTAATCCTATTACTATACCGTGCATGGTAAAATGGCGCTGTACAAACCCAGGGCCGTGACAACTGTGGTGCCATAGGTGATGGAGCTGCGGAGATCTTTACGGGCTAATAGACGTGCAACTTTTGAGGAAATGACCGCCCAGATAAACTAAGGGGCTATCAATAGTGTCTCCTCAACGACTGTTCAATGAATGTTATTACGTATGGGGCCCCACAGCAGGCGCCTGGTTAATGCATCTACGAGGGGAGACCCAAAAGAAACCGGATTGTTGTCATAAAAAAATTATTGATGAACCTTTTTACAAAATTACTTCAGTCACCCTCAAAATACTCTCCATTACATACGATGCACTTGTCAAGTCCCTTTTCCCACTGTTGGAAGCATGTTTGGAACTCTTCAAGTTTGATACTGTCCAGTGCCCTTTGCGAAGCTGCTTTTACCGCCTCCACATCGCCATAACGCTCCCCTTTAAGCGTTTTTTTCATTTGTGGAAATAGGAAAAAGTCGCACAGGGCTAGGTCCGGCGAATACGGAGCGTGGGGAACGACAGACCACCTCTGAGATGCCAAATAGTGGGTCACTCGTAAGGCCGTGTGTGCTGGAGCGTTGTCGTGATGCAGAAACCAGTCACCTGATCGCCAAAGTTCCGGGCGTTTCCTCCTCACATCCTCTCGCAGACGCCTTAAAACATCCAAGTAAAAGTGCTGGTTAACAGTCTGGCCAGGGGATACCAATTCCCGATGCACAATTCCACGAACATCAAAAAAGACAATGATCGTCGTCTTCACATTTGACCTCATTTGCCTTGCTTTTTTTTGGCCTGGGAGAGTTGGGAGTCCTCCACTGGCTTGACGCTTGCTTGGTTTCTGGGTCATACCCGTAACACCAATTCTCATCCCCTGTAATGACTTTGTTCAAGGAGTTTGGATCACGTGCAATCTCTGTTTTCAAGTCCTGACACACATTCATGCGGATGGTTTTTTGCTCCTGTGTGAGAAGGCGCGGAACAAATTTAGCAGCAACACGTCTCATGTGCAAATCCTCACTCAAAATCCGCTGGCACGAGCTCCAACTGATACCTGTCTCTGCTGAAATTTGGTCGCTCGTTTGGCGACGATCCTCGTTGATCTTTTGGCGTACCTTTTCAATGTTCTCCTCATTTCGCGATGTTGAAGGGCGTCCAGAACGAGCTTAGTCTTCAACACACATCTCACCACGTTTAAAGCGCCCAAACCACTCGAAAACCTGTGTGCGGCTCATAGCGTCCTCCTGGAAAGCTTCCTGAAGCATTTGGTGTGTCTCCGTTGCAGTTTTTTTAAGCAGGAAACAAAATTTCACACACTCTCTTTGTTCTTTTAAAGTTGCCATAACGACTTCGCCGAGGTAACCCGCCAACAGTCAGAGAAACACAATACCACACTTGCACGTTCAGCTCTACACTGACGCCGTCTGCACAGCTGTTTCATGAAGGTCTCTACTAACACCATCTAGCGTGAGAAACCTGCACTACATCTACGAGTGGCAGCGCCCTCGGAGTCCGGTTTCTTTCGGGTCCCCCCTCGTATGCTGACTGCTGTTCATCGGCGACAAAAGCTAGAATTTGCGCACCTGTACCGCAACTGGATATCCACTGAGTTAGGGACAGGTGGTCTTTTCAGATGATTCAAACACCCTGCATGAATCGTCCGAGGGGTCCAGACCGAAGGAGGGAGAGTTGTACTCTGTGGAATGTTTTCGTGGCATTCCCTGGGTGAGCTCCTCATTCTGGAAGGCAAAATGTATCCACACAAGTGTTCATGTATCCTTAAAGACCAAGTCCACACCTATATGCAGCTTGTTTTTTCCTCGTCACGATGGCATCTACCAGCAGGACAACGCAAGATGTCACACAACTCGCGGTGTATTTGCAAGGTTCGAAGAGCACCAGGATGAGTTTACTGTACTCACCTGACCACGAAACTTCCCGGATTTAAACCGAGACGAGAATTTGTAGGACCACTTTGATCGGCGTGGCTCAACATCCCTGTCGGTAACGTTCCAGAACCTCGCTGAATCTCTTATTGCACATTTAGCAGCGGTCTGCACTGTAAAAGGTGGTTATTTTGAACGTGGTCACGCTAATGTGACTGGACAATGTATGATTCCTAGACCAAGTGTTAATAATGTTTGATTTATTCACTGTGCAATATTCTACCAGGCGGCTTCTCCTTTCATTTCTTTTCCTCGGTCCATGTTCTCCTGCTATTTTTCATTCTCTTCCATTTTCTGCTACGAATTCCAGTCTCCCACCACAATTAAAATTTCATCTCCCTTAACTAGGTAAATTATTTTTTATCATCCATTCTTTTCATATATTTTATCATCTGTGGGCTGGCAGGCTTGTATTAACTGTGGTGGGCTTGGCTTCCTGTCCGTCTTGGCTATGATAAAGCGTTCACTACGCTGTTCACATAGCTTATCAGTATTTCTATCGTATTCATTGTTAAATCTACTTCTGCATTACCTCTACTAGAATTAGTGCAGTAGCGCTTCTGCATAGTCGTGGACAACAACATTCCTGAAATGGACTGGCTTGCCCAGAGTCCTGAGCTGCGTCTAATAGAACACCTTTGGGATGGGTTCGAATGTCGACTCCACTCCAGTCCTCAGTCTAACGTCATTACCCGTCCCTAGTTTACCGAGCGAGGTGGCGCAGTGGTTAGCACACTGGACTCGCATTCGGGAGGACGACGGTTCAATCCCGTCTCCAGCCATCCTGATTTAGGTTTTCCGTGATTTCCCTAAATCGTTTCAGGCAAATGCCGGGATGGTTCCTTTGAAAGGGCACGGTCGATTTCCTTCCCAATCCTTCCCTAACCCGAGCTTGTGCTCCGTCTCTAATGACCTCGTTGTCGACGGGACGTTAAACACTAACCACCACCACCACCACCCTCCCTAGTTTAGGCTCTTGAGGAAGAATGGACTGCCATCCCTACACAGACATTCTGACACCTCACTGAAAGTGTCCCCAGCGGTGTTCAAACCGTCATAATGGCGAAGAGTGGAAATATCCCATATTAATATCCACTAATAGGTGTCCGCATACGTTTGATGAAATACTGTATTCTGGCTGGAGGATTTCTTTACACCAACTCAACGAGCCTGTTTCTGAGCGCCGGTCAAATTGTGCGAAAGCCATAGAGAACAGACGCTTTTGACAGCTAAATGTTGGTGCAGAATCGAATATATCGAAGGACATTTCCATCTCCCTATGAGTCGCTTGTTGGTCCTTTCCAATCACGTGGTGCGCACAGTACCGATGTTTTTTTTTCTTCTTTTTTTTCGCTTACGGAAGCTTGACTATGATAATATTCTGCAAACTAATTGTGTACAGTCTTTTCTGTAGGCGCGATAGTAATTTTTGACGCATATGCGTGGAAATGGGAAATGGATAGGTTAAAGTTAGGTATAGTGGGAATTAGTGAAGTTCGGTGGCAGGAGGAACAAGACTTTTGGTCAGGTGATTACAGGGTTATAAATACAAAATCAAATAAGGGTAATGCAGGAGTAGGTTTAATAATGAATAAGAAAATAGGAGTGCGGGTTAGCTACTACAAACAGCATAGTGAACGCATTATTGTGGCCAAGATAGACACAAAGCCCATGCCTACTACAGTAGTACAAGTTTATATGCCAACTAGCTCTGCAGATGATGAAGAAATTGATGAAATGTATGACGAGATAAAAGAAATTATTCAGGTAGTGAAGGGAGACGAAAATTTAATAGTCATGGGTGACTGGAATTCGTCAGTAGGAAAAGGGAGAGAAGGAAACATAGTAGGTGAAAGAGGAAGCAGCCTTGTAGAATTTTGCACAGAGCATAACTTAATCATAGCTAACACTTGGTTCAAGAATCATGAAAGAAGGTTGTATACCTGGAAGAATCCTGGAGATACTAAAAGGTATCAGATAGATTACATAATGGTAAGACAGAGATTTAGGAACCAGGTTTTAAATTGTAAGACATTTCCAGGGGCAGATGTGGATTCTGACCACAATCTATTGGTTATGAACTGCAGATTGAAACTGAAGAAACTGCAAAAAGGCGGGAATTTAAGGAGATGGGACTTGGATAAACTGAAAGAATCAGAGGTTGTAGAGAGTTTCAGGGAGAGCATAAGGGAACAATTGACAGGAATGGGAGAAAGAAATACAGTAGAAGAAGAATGGGTAGCTCTGAGGGATGAAGTAGTGAAGGCAGCAGAGGATCAAGTAGGTAAAAAGACGAGGGCTAATAGAAATCCTTGGGTAACAGAAGAAATATTGAATTTAATTGATGAAAGGACAAAATATAAAAATGCAGTAAATGAAGCAAGCAAAAAGGAATACAAACGTCTCAAAAATGAGATTGACAGGGAATGCAAAATGGCTAAGCAGGGATGGCTGGAGTACAAATGTAAGGATGTAGAGGCTTGTCTCACTAGGGGTAAGATAGATACTGCCTACAGGAAAATTAAAGAGACCTTTGGAGAGAAGAGAACCACTTGTATGAATATCAAGAGCTCAGATGGCAACCCAGTTCTAAGCAAAGAAAGGAAGGCAGAAAGGTGGAAGGAGTATATAGAGGGTTTATACAAGGGCGATGTACTTGAGGACAATATTATGGAAATGGAAGAGGATCTAGATGAAGATGAAATGGGAGATAAGATACTGCGTGAAGAGTTTGACAGAGCACTGAAAGACCTGAGTCGAAACAAGGCCCCGGGAGTAGACAACATTCCATTAGAACTACTGATGGCCTTGGGAGAGCCAGTCATGACAAAACTCTACCATCTGGTGAGCAAGATGTATGAGACAGGCGAAATACCCACAGACTTCAAGAAGAATATAATAATTCCAATCCCAAAGAAAGCAGGTGTTGACAGATGTGAAAATTACCGAACTATCAGTTTAATAAGTCACAGCTGCAAAATACTAACGCGAATTCTTTACAGATGAATGGAAAAACTGGTAGAAGCGGACCTCGGGGAGGATCAGTTTGGATTCCGTAGAAATGTTGGAACACGTGAGGCAATACTAACCTTACGACTTATCTTAGAAGAAAGATTAAGAAAAGGCAAACCTACGTTTCTAGCATTTGTAGACTTAGAGAAAGCTTTTGACAACGTTAACTGGAATACTCTCTTTCAAATTCTGAAGGTGGCAGGGGTAAAATACAGGGAGTGAAAGGCTATTTACAATTTGTACAGAAACCAGATGGCAGTTATAAGAGTCGAGGGGCATGAAAGGGAAGCAGTGGTTGGGAAAGGAGTGAGACAGGGTTGTAGCCTCTCCCCGATGTTATTCAATCTGTATATTGAGCAAGCCGTAAAGGAAACAAAAGAAAAATTCGGAGTAGGTATTAAAATTCATGGAGAAGAAGTAAAAACTTTGAGGTTTGCCGATGACATTGTAATTCTGTCAGAGACAGCAAAGGACTTGGAAGAGCAGTTGAACGGAATGGACAGTGTCTTGAAAGGAGGATATAAGATGAACATCAACAAAAGCAAAACGAGGATAATGGAATGTAGTCAAATTAAATCGGGTGATGCTGAGGGGATTAGATTAGGAAATGAGACACTTAAAGTAGCAAAGGAGTTTTGCTATTGAGGGAGTAAAATAACTGATGATGGTCGAAGTAGAGAGGATATAAAATGTAGACTGGCAATGGCAAGGAAATCGTTTCTGAAGAAGAGAAATTTGTTAACATCGAGTATAGATTTAAGTGTCAGGAAGTCGTTTCTGAAAGTATTTGTATGGAGTGTAGCCATGAATGGAAGTGAAACATGGACGATAACCAGTTTGGACAAGAAGAGAATAGAAGCTTTCGAAATGTGGTGCTACAGAAGAATGCTGAAGATAAGGTGGGTAGATCACGTAACTAATGAGGAGGTATTGAATAGGATTGGGGAGAAGAGAAGTTTGTGGCACAACTTGACTAGAATAAGGGATCGGTTGGTAGGACATGTTTTGAGGCATCAAGGGATCACAAATTTAGCATTGGAGGGCAGCGTGGAGGGTAAAAATCGTAGAGGGAGACCAAGAGATGAATACACTAAGCAGATTCAGAAGGATGTAGGTTGCAGTAGGTACTGGGAGATGAAGAAGCTTGCACAGGATAGAATAGCATGGAGAGCTGCATCAAACCAGTCTCAGGACTGAAGACCACAACAACAACAATGCGTGGACAAAATAGGTTTGTGATAATTTTCTTTCACATAAATCCAGAATTTGTGCCGTGCCAATAGCCGCTAGAGCGTATAGAGCCAATGAGTATTAAAGACACTAGATTAATAAAAAATAGAGACAAGTTAATGTGGTGGTCTTAATGCTGCAGGTATCCTGCATAGTCCTCCCCCTCCCCCTTTCATTTGCATATAACGCACTGACCATTCACACAACAACGTGAAACTGTCAGAGAAGTCCTTCGGGATGTGGTTCAACTTGCGCATCACTTTGGCTGGAATGAAGGTTATTTAGTCGAAGCGTCGGCTCTTCGTAACACTCTTTGTCGTTTTGTGGTAGGTTCGTGTGGATAACATCAAGTCTCGTCATCTGTGCTGATTTCTTCCAGAGAAGAACGTCGACGTTTTGTTCAAAATGGTTCAAATGGCTCTGAGCACTATGGGACTTAACTGCTGTGGTCATCAGTGCCCTAGAACTTAGAACTAGTTAAACCTAACTAACCTAAGGACATCACAAACATCCATGCCCGAGGCAGGATTCGAACCTGCGACCGTAGCGGTCTTGTGGTTCCAGACTGCAGCGCCTTTAACCGCACGGCCTCTTCGGTCGGCTCGACGTTTTGTGTTTCAATGAAGCCACATCAGGCGCCCATGGTTCTTTTCGTTCGCGAATCAATGTGTACGTGACAAACTTTCTCTTCCTCGAAACATTCTGAAGAATGTCGTGGACACCTGATTTACAGATGTTGCTTCATTGTGATTTGTGACACAACGTTTACACACTATACCACCGTGCCCACTACGTAACAGCACCTGCTCACAACTCACTGGACGAATCCACATATATTGTTTACAGCTGTTAGTTCAAGCCGCCACCTTAGTTACTGCGTTGACGTCACTTGTACGCAAGGAATAAAATCAGTGTCAGAACTTTTTGGTCGGATATTGTATGTTGTATAGAAAACAATCTTCTGCAAAGTGATCGATCTTTGCAGAAGACATATTAGAAGGTATATATAAAAAGGTTTTGTTGTTGTCTTCAATTTGAAGAACAGTTTGATGTATTTCTATACCCACTAATTACCTACCCTCTAGCCACAAATGATGGCCGATATTTCCCGAAATTCGTTTGGCAAAAAAGTTTGAATAAATACAAGAAAATTATCACAAGCAGCTCTTGTTGATACTTTTGTCTCACAAATGACCATTACATACAATGAAGTTGAAAAGAACTTTAAGCGTACTTTGAGAAAAATAGTACTGTCATCTCAGTAGCGACATACAATATTCCAGTTGTCTGTAAAATCCAAAGACCACTCTCGTACAGAATTTTAAAAAATTGAAAGAGTGTAGATAAATTTTTGTAGTACATCGAAACGTAAATTTGTTTTGAAACTGAAATTAAAAACCTTTGTTGTAAATAACTACCACAAGATGCTAAAATTTTTTATTTTCATTATCCTGCAACTAGTTTCAACCTTGAGGTAATCATATGGTAGAACTACACAGCCTGACAAGAAAAGTGGATCAGAGAATGTGGTGGGATATCAGTCTAACTCTGTACTCATACACACCATCGATGGCTATGTAAATGATTAGTGTTGCAATTCTCTCTGACAGGTAGAACAACTACTACAGTGCATTAGTATCCTTTGTGTTTCGTGTTGTCAACGGGCCCGGTAGGATGTATGAGGGACGTGAACAGTGTCATGTTGAGAGATCACTGAAGGGCATGGAGCCTAGTACTCGTGTGAGACAGAATAATCGGCATCTTACAGTGTTTGAAAGGGACCTTATTGTCGGCCTCCATTTGGCTGGATGGTCGAATCATGCAAATCAAGATTTGTGGGGCATGACCCGATGTTGGACTGAACGGCAACGTGAGGGCAGGCTTACTCATCGTGAAGGTTCCGATCGACCGCGTCAGATCGCCACAAGGGAGGAACGCCATGTTATGCACCAAGCACATCGTAACCCTTTCATACATGTGCCTGCCACTGGAGAATGAATAATGGACTCCCTGCAAAATTCTGTGTCATCCTGCACCATTGGTCGGAGACTACCAGCGGTCGAACCAGGGAATTACCGTCCCAGGCGTAGGCTGCCATTAACACCACAACAGAAACAGCTGCGTTTGGAGAGGTGCCATGGCCAGGTAGCATGGACTTCTGACAAGTGGCATCGCAGTGTGTTCAGTGATGAATCGCGTTTCTGCACTACCCCAGAAGACGTAGTTGGCTAGTATGGCGGCGACCTGTGGAAATGTTCCATTCTTCCAACGTTTTGAGAGGCACAGCGGTGTTACTCCTGACGTCGTGCTGTGGGAAGACAACGGGTGTGGCTTTAGGTCATGGCTAGTAGTGACTAAAGAAACTCTGATGGTGTAACAGTGCGTCAAACACATCCTGCACCCTTATGTGTTAGCTCACATGTTACAGTATCGTGGTGACATTTTTCAACAGGACAGTGCTCCTCCACACATGGCATCTCTCACTAAGAACTGTCTGCATGATGTTGGAGTATTCCTGTGGCCAGCAAGATTCGCAGCTCTGTCCACGACAGAACATGTGTGGGACCAGCTCGAACGTTCCAATGCCAGTGTCCATTATATAAAGCACCAGTTACAGCAATTGTGGGCCAGCTTGCCTCAGGAGGGGATACAACGGCTTTACACTCTTACCAACAGAATCAGTGCGTGTATGGAGACCAGAGGTGTCGCAACGTCATAAGTGGACTCATACTGCCAAGTTCTTTTTAAATTTGGCTCGATATTGTAATCATTGCAATAACCTCTCACACTCTTACAACCCGTGAAGTTTCATTTCCTTTCCTCTTCCCCATCTGTGTGCTTCACTTTGTCAGCCAGTGCAGTTTCAACCGTGAGGTCGCCATATGGTAGACTCACTAAAATTTCAAAATTTAATCCATGATTATGTATCAATGTGCGAATATGTGGCTCTTGCATGTGGTATGACACAAGTTTTGAGTATGAGTGTCATGCCGCAGGCGAGAACCACGTATTTGCACAATGATAAATAGCCACGGTCTTACGAAAGCATTTAAGAAAGAACGGCTAGGTTAGGTTGGAACCGACCTGCCAGAGAGAGCACCTGCAGGTTGCGCATGCCGCACAGGTGCTGCAGGCCGAAGTCCCGCAGCTGTGAGCACCAGCGCAGGAACAGTGCCGACAGCGACAGCATCGTGGACACGTAGCCGACGCCGATGTCCGTGATGTGCACGCACCTGCACACGAGAGAGACAAATGACGTCAGAGGGAGCGTACTCGCTCTCTGTGCAGAAATTTCACAGCAGCCAACTATCAGCGGTACCTGCGCTACGAGGAAGTTTATTTAGGTATAAATCTGCCTTAAATATTGAACTGTGGTCTGTTTATTTATTTTTTAAGTCAAAAGCGTTTTTAAAATTTGCTTTAGTAATCCACGCAAAGATTGAGACGTAACGAAATTATACCGTCTGAGACGTAACGAAATTATGCCGTCATTATTTCTGATGTAACCAGTTTACTGCAGGCCCTCTTCTGCACCCGAGGTACACACCTGTGCGGTGACGCTCGACTCGAAGGTAGCAGGTTCGAATCCTGATGGTGGAGGTGCAAAGGCAGGAGAGGTGATGGCGTAAGGGTCCTGATCACCAGATTTCGCGCTAAAGTCCTGGATTAAATATCAGATTCTGTGCAGTGTGTAGTGGAGAGTGCATATGACACTGGTCATGGTGATGTGTTTGTCGCATGGTGACGGTAAGCCTGGCGATACCTTGGTGCTGTTCAAGAGTAGTAGGTTATCAAGAGGCGCGGACGCAGGATTCGTTTCTAGGGGGGGTGTCACAATTACTCCCTGTCTCCTCCAGCCCCTCCCAAGCCCCCCGCCCCCCCCTCCAGGAAAATATTTTGTACTCAAGCCCACACTGAATGTGCCACAGACGCCTATGATTCTAATATGAGTAACAATAAAATATTTCAACATAATAATAACTTGTCTACATCATTGTTAGTGCACTGGTTTTGCTTTTTGGGATTGGTGCTTGAGGCTATGCGACAACGTCGAATCTCACCCATTTCCTTCTCTCATCATTAGACAACACTAAAAACACGCCGTACTGTATACGCATTGTTTATATTCACCTACACTTAACAGATACATTTAACACACAACACAAAGCGCGAGGGACGAGGCCATTGTGCACGGAGGAAGGAAACCCTTTCTGTTTAGGTGGCTAAACCTACTCTTCATGGTCTCTCCACCCACTTGTCACACGACTCTTCCTTTATTTAGGTATCGCGATACATCGATCAGGGAAATTATTAAATGGAACCTTGCTTAGCGCTCTGGTCGAGGGACAAATTGTCGAGACTCAATAATTAAACGAGACGGATATGTGATTCTTACGTTCTTATATGAAACTTATATTCAGAGCGCGCACAAAAATACAGATAAATGACAAACACAGCACATTACCATGCCTAATACCCTTGTAATTCAAAACAGTTTCCAGTCGTCGTCGTCTCGGAATGGATAAATATAGTTCCTATATGGTTTTCATGTGAATCTTGTACCATTCTTCCTGCAAAATAGTGCCAAGTTCGAGTAACAATGATGTAAGTGGAAAGCGATCACGCACTCTTCTGTCCAAAGTAGACAACAACGGCACACTTATATTGATATCTTGTGACTGTGGTGGACTGCGGAGAAAGAACAATTCATCCTCTTGCTCACAAAATCATTCCTGGATGATACGATATGTGCGAACACAGCACCACCATCGGGGAGCAAACATTGACCAGATCCGTCAGAGTGGTCAAATAACCCTTGGCAGTAATGCGACCTTACAGAGTAACTATGGGGTTAATGGAATACCGAGATATGGCTGTCCAAATTTTCACCCAACTCCCGCCGTGTTTCACTCGCGGCAGCAAGCAGTCTGCATCGTACGCTTGGGACGACGTGCACCAGATGTAAACTCCGCCACACGTAGGGAAAAGTGTAACAAGACTTATCCGACCGAATGACATTATTCTATTTCCCCACAGTGCAGGTTTTACGGCTTCGGCACCACGTTTTCATGTACATCAAATCTACCGATTTCCGTCACATTCGGATGATTCCTTCGTGATACTTTTTTCCCCTTAGGGTGTACATGGTGTTCTAATATGAGACACTTAAAGAAAACAGTATCGACCAGTGTAAGAACAAGTAAATCCTGAAATAATAATCTCTTTCTCACTACCTCTCTAACATTTTCTGCGTTTATTATGCAAAAGAAATGAAATCATGGTGAATGAAAATTCTTTTTCGAGTTAATATTCTTTGGGAGGCCAAAGATAGCATTCAATGCATTGTGCCCATTTCTCTACGTTAGTCTTCAGAGAAACGACCATTGCAGAAGATGCATTCATTGTCATCTTCTTCTGATTGCACGTCTGAAGCATTTTCCGCAATTAAACTTGTATCAGACTCCGAATGACTGGAAGATTATGTTTCCCGTGTCTTTCTCTTTTTCTTCTTCAAGAACAAAATTTTAATTTCTGTCTCCTTTGATTCCGCTTTCTTCTCTTTGAATTGTTTCAAACGTGCACAGTATGGAGACGATGTTAGCTTCTTAATAGATTCAGAACGTGCTTCCTTCAATAGAGTTGGTGGCTCATGATGTGGTTTGCTGACATTGAAGACAGGCCAGATACCATTTGGACTCAGCGGTAGTCTGTTGTTTCCATCTTGTATTTCAGGCTCCAGGTGTATTACAAAGGCATTGTCCCTGAGTGTATTCCATGCTATGTGGGACGAATCCCATTTTTCAAAGGCCGTTTATAGAATTTTTTGTTCTTACGGCTCAAAGAATTAGATTGTTACTTGACCTGGTTATTTTACCTTCTAGGTTTCTATTTCTTCGGGTTAATGCGTTCTAAATTCCACACTAGAGGCTGCATTTTATGTGTGGAATGGGGTGATAAAAAGAAGATGTGGATACGGGTTTTCTTGGTCTGTTCACAAATGTGATACTATGCCCATCGAGCATTAGCACCATAGATGGCTTCACAAAGTTCACAAAATTGTCACACTAATTAGTAAAAACATGTGTCTGGATCCAGCTACTAGGGTGGCAAGCTGAAGGTATCCTAATATGAGACAAGCATTTTCTGATAAACGATATTGTCGCATGTTAGAACACCCATGGTCTAGCGTATTAGGAATAAGCGAACTTGCGCTAGATACCTAGCCACAAAATTACGCTACTCGGTTTGAAGGACAATTCGTTTTAGCGAATGCAAGAGTATTTTGGGAAGAATACAATCATATGAATGTTGTTGCAAAAGCTACATGGCTTCATGTATTGAAACTCGGCAAGTACAAACTGAATAGACTTGAAATTCAACACTTAAAATCAAGGGTTCTCGACAATGTCCGGTTTCGTAATAGTCTTATTGTCACTGCTCTACGCCTGAGGCTCTGTGAGAACTAAGTTCTGATACTTCCCAAGAGAGCTGAGAACTCAACTCTCGTCAGAATCTAGCTATCTCACATTATCAAAAAATCCCATTATAGGTACCTTTCCTCTGAATTCAAAATCATTTTCAATACTTATAATATCATTTAGTTATATATGAGTTCACAGTTAAACTTTTGTTCTCTCTTACTCAATTTCACCTTTTCTTCTGGATCTGCTGTTCCGTTCTGTTTGCTACTTCTGTGAATTGTTTAATGCATACAGACAAAACTTTCTCTTTGGCCACCTGATTGTTTTCAAAACTGAGAGTGGCAGTGAATTTTAGTGTTCCCAAATAAAAGCGCAGAAGGATTGCTATTGAGTTTGGGGTTTACCTTCGAGAATGTCATTTGAAAAAAAGTATATAGTTTCCAGTTTCATTTGTGCCAAATAATAGAATAATTCTTCGTTTAGTTACTCTCTCCTACATCTGAGATACGACCTTCGTAAAAGATATAAGTTGGCGAGAAGACAGATAGATCTAAAATAACTTACTCCTTAAAATAACTCCCTGAAAATATCTTGGACGAATTTTGTTTAAAATTGTGTGAATTTTGTGGTATCGTTTTTGTTAACTCGTACTACAATAGATTTCTTAAAAATTAAAAATAATAGGCACTGGTGTTCTATTCATCAAGACAAGAGGAACTACCACAGAAAGGTCGTTGGCACCTTCCACAACGGAGTCATATTGGCCAGGTGGCGGAACCGAACTCTGAGAGTGACGACCAGGCACTTGGCCCAGTGACGCTAACAGTTCCTTCAGACCACACCAAGCGCTACCGGTCAGTCATTGACTTCGCGATCGCTGTCAACATCCTATACTTTCGTGTATAATTTTTAATTGGTATTAATTTCCAGTGTTGTGCGTGCGGACAGCTCCAAACCTGAGTCATATTTCTTATACATGCCCCTCTCCAGAGCCAAATGTTTCAAATTCCTTTTTGAGATACTTCCCTACCATCTCCTTATTTTGTTTGCTAAAAATACAAATGTTATCCAGGAGCAGATTCTAATTTTACTGAAGTGCACTTTCGAAAAGACTGCATTTATTTGTTTGTATTTCACAGTAAAGTTGTGTTCGCATTTCATAAAGCTTCTTCCATTTCCAGCTCCCCTTGAATCTAAGCCTGTACGCGTCCCAGACAAGTGGTGCAAAACTTTTTATGAGCAGCTGACTATGGGAACTTACGGCTGTCATTTTATAGTGGCTTTAATACATCTGAAGACGTTCGAACCAAATTGAAGGAATACCTACGTAAACATTTCCACTCAGAACTCGAGAATAAACTGCAGATACTAACCACACTCAGTAGCAACTGCTTAGACTGTCTAAATATGTGTACCTTCCTGCGAACTTCTTCCGTCACGCTTAGTGTATACTCACATAGTATTCAACCAGTTCACTTTGTAAAACACACAACTGAAATGGATACGTAGTCATCCGCAGCCGGTGTCAGTCTCACCATAATTTTTCTGTGTACTGCCGCGACCTCTTAAAATCCTTAACATGCCAAAAATGCTAAAATAGCCTATGTGTCGGTCGCGTTTCAGCGGCCTATGCCATGAGGAAGACGCTACAACACAATTGAAACCAGGGTTATTTCAATAAGATAGCATTTTAAGTGTTTTAAAGGCTGACGCAGCAGTACATCCAGAACAGTTTTGATGAGATCGTATAATTGAAATTATTAATTCATTCTATAATATGCATTTTCATCATCAGCTGTTTATTTATCCCATTAGTCATCTACCGGTTTCGGTTATTAGCCATCAACCAGGATGTAGGGTACAACAGATCGGTTAAAATCATCCCATATTCCTTTGAAGCACAACAGTATCGAAATTATCCAGTGCAATTGTACATACACCTGACATAATTTGTCTTAGAATGCTGGCAGTTACATCTCATACACAGGATATTCTGTGGTGTCTGCTGTTTGACATGAGATATAACTGCCAGTATTCTAAGACAAATTACGTCAGGTGTGTGTACAATTTCACTGGATAATTTCGATACTGTTTTGCTTCAAAGGAATATGGGATGCTTTTAACTGATCTGTTGTACCCTACATCCTGGATGATGGTTAATAACCGAAACTGGTAGATGACTAATGGGATAAATAAATAGCGGATAGTTAAAATGCATTTCATAAAATACCTAAAGGCTGTTGAACCTCGCCTGTTTTATTCGTAGCGAATGTTTTCAGATAAATATTTATTTAAGAAATATTTCGGCGTTTCTGCAAGCGTCAAAATGTTCTCACGCCTAAAGTCATCGATAGTATCTGTAATACTACCCATTCAGTTCTATTTTACACATTTGCCGTAACATTTTCTTGTTTGTAGGAAAAATGATTGGGGAGCATGCTTTTCCTTCTCTCCCAACTACCTATACATCGTATTTAGGAAAGGCTGCATATTACAAGTTTTCATACATTGTTTCACAAACGCCTTAAGATATCGAAACACGTTTGACAGCATCTAAAGGCGCGGTTACTTTCCTTCACATGAAATATTTGTAACATTGCCGGCCGGAATGGCCGAGCGGTTCTAGGCGCTTCAGTCTGAAACCGCGCGACCTCTACGGTCGCAGGTTCGAATCCTGCCTCAGGCATGGATGTGTGTGTCCTTAGGTTAGTTAGGTTTAAGTAGTTCTAAGTTCTAGGGGACTGATGACCTCAGCAGTTAAGTCCCACAGTGCTCAGAGCCATTTGAACCATTTGTAACATTATCTATGGACACATTGAAATATGTTTTTTAATGAAATGTAGTTTTACTTCCTGACGAAATTCAATGCCTTCTGAATAAATAAATGCAGTGATATAATTTCTGATACTGTTTGCAAGGTAATTTTAGAAAAATAATGAAATACGCTGTATGTGAGAGGCAAGACTGCTGAGATTTCAGCCCCGTTATGCCTTGAGAATACGAAGATATAGTATGACATTAGCACTGAATCACTTTAAACAAAAAAGACGAAGGTCTGTTCAGAGTTGGGGTCAACAGAAGGCTTTTTAAGTTGTTTTGCTTTTCACCGAAAGGATAAGATCAGAGACCCGTGGTTTCTGCTATTATTGGACCTTTTCGTCAGTCGAGCGAACAATGTCCGCAGGAACAAAAGAGGTGAACGGGACCATCACTTTCGCCTTTCGTTACCACAAGCTCTGACAAAATAGCGTGAAAGGTGATGTAAATAAGTTGCGTTAATCTCAGCTGCACGATCTGAAGCGGCTTTGCTTTTGTTAGATCAAACAGAAACACACAGGGTTTGAGTGGCGACTTTTGTATCACTGAGCGGAAGGCGGTGCTTTTTTCTTCTTCACGACCCACGGTAACTCAGTCCTGCTGGGGGCCTGCTCTCTAACGGAAGCGACATGGTTTGATCGAGAAATCACCTACACGGAAAACTGACTGCCTTGTTACAAAAGTTGCCTGTGACAGTGACCAAAGAAGTATCTGGGCAAATATTTTGTCTTGAATTGTTTAAATGTAGTCATACTGTGTCTCGTAGCAGCACTTCTAGAGTAACTTATATTCACTTTGCTTATAAGTAAAAGATGCAAGTTCCGACACCGGACCTTGCCGTCGTTGGGGTGGCTTGCATACGTCAGCGATACAGATAGCCGTACCGTAGGTTCAAAGACAACGGAGAAGTACCTGTTAAGAGTTGCTCCTTAAGAGGGTCAGCAGCCTTTTCAGTAGTTGCAGGGGCAGCAGTCTGGATGATTGATTGATCCGCCCATGTAACAACAACCAAAACGGCCTTGCTGTGCTGGTACTGCAAACGGCTGAGAGCAAGGGGAAATCACAGCCGTAATCGTTCCCGAGGGCATGCAGCTCTACTGTATGATTAAATGATGATATCGGATAAAATATTTCGGAGTTAAAATAGCCCCCCATCCGGATTCCCTGGCGGGGACTACTCAGGAGGTGTCGTCATCAGGAGAAACAAAAATTAAATAGTGATTGGGGACTGGAATTCGATAGCAGGAAAAGGAAGAGAAGGAAAAATAGTAGGTGAGTATGGCTGGGGAAAAGGAATGAAAGAGGAAGCCGCCTGGTAGAGTTTTGCACAAAGCATAATTAAATCGTCACAAACACTTAGTTTAAGAATCATCAAAGGAGAGTGTATACGTGGAAATGACGTGGAGACACCAGAAGGTTTCAGACCGGTTATATAACGGTGAGACAGAGATTTCGGAACCACACTTTAAATTGTAAGACATTTCCAGAGGCAACTGTGGAATGTGATCACAATGTATTGGTTATGAAATGTAGATTAAAGCTGAAGAAATTTGAAAGGATTTGAAATTAAGGAGGTAGGACCTGGATAAGTTGAAAGAACCAGAGGTTCTGCTAAATGGCTCATCAGCAATGGCTAGAGGACAAATTTAAGTATTTAGAAGCATATTTAGCCGGCTGGGGTGGCCGAGCGGTTCCAGGCACTACAGTCTGGAACCGCGCGACCGCTACGGTCATAGGTTCGAATCCTGCCTCGGGCATGGATGTGTGTGATGTCATTAGGTTAGTTAGGTTTAAGTAGTTCTAAGTTCTAGGGGACTGATGACCTCAGAAGTTAAGTCCCATAGTGCTCAAAGCCATTTGAAGTATATTTAACTAGGAGAAAGATAGATGGCGCCTACAGGAAAATTAGAGGCCTTTAGAGAAAAAAAAAGCAGCTGTGTGAATATCAAAAGCTCAGATGGAAAACCAGTCTTAAGCAAAGACGGGAAAGATGAACGGTGGAAGGAGTGTATAGAGGGCCTATACATCTACATCTACATGATTACTCTGCAATTCACATTTAAGTGCTTGGTAGAGGGTTCATCGAACCACAATAATACTATCTCTCTACCATTCCACTCCCGAACAGCGCGCGGGAAAAACGAACACCTAAATCTTTCTGTTCGAGCTCTGATTTCTCTTATTTTATTTTGATGATCATTCCTACCTATGTAGGTTGGGCTCAACAAATATTTTCGCATTCGGAAGAGAAAGTTGGTGACTGAAATTTCGTAAATAGATCAAGCCGCGACGAATATCGTCTTTGCTTTAATGACTTCCATCCCAACTCGCGTATCATATCTGCCACACTCTCTCCCCTATTACGTGATAATACAAAACGAGCTGCCCTTTTTTGCACCCTTTCGATGTCCTCCGTCAATCCCACCTGGTAAGGATCCCACACCACGCAGCAATATTGTAACAGAGGACGAACGAGTGTAGTGTAAGCTGTGTCTCTAGTGGACTTGTTGCATCTTCTAAGTGTCCTGCCAATGAAACGCAACCTTTGGCTCGCCTTCCCCACAATATTATCTATGTGGTCTTTCCAACTGACGTTGTTCTTAATTTTAACACCCAGGTACAGGGTTATTACAAATGATTGAAGCGATTTCACAGCTCTACAATAACTTTATTATTTGAGATATTTTCACAATGCTTTGCACACACATACAAAAAATCAAAAAGTTTTTTTAGGCATTCACAAATGTTCGATATGTGCCCCTTTAGTGATTCGGCAGACATCAAGCCGATAATCAAGTTCCTCCCACACTCGGCGCAGCATGTCCCCATCAATGAGTTCGAAAGCATCGTTGAGGCGAGCTCGCAGTTCTGGCACGTTTCTTGGTAGAGGAGGTTTAAACACTGAATCTTTCACATAGCCCCACAGAAAGAAATCGCATGGGGTTAAGTCGGGAGAGCGTGGAGGCCATGACATGAATTGCTGATCATGATCTCCACCACGACCGATCCATCGGTTTTCCAATCTCCTGTTTAAGAAATGCCGAACATCATGATGGAAGTGCGGTGGAGCACCATCCTGTTGAAAGATGAAGTCGGCGCTGTCGGTCTCCAGTTGTGGCATGAGCCAATTTTCCAGCATGTCCAGATACACGTGTCCTGTAACGTTTTTTTCGCAGAAGAAAAAGGGGCCTAAACTTTAAACCGTGAGATTGCACAAAACTCGTTAACTTTTGGTGAATTGCGAATTTGCTGCACGAATGCGTGAGGATTCTCTACCGCCCAGATTCGCACATTGTGTCTGTTCACTTCACCATTAAGAAAAAATGTCGCTTCATCACTGAAAACAAGTTTCGCACTGAACGCATCCTCTTCCATGAGCAGTTGCAACCGCGCCGAAAATTCAAAGCGTTTGACTTTGTCATCGGGTGTCAGGGCTCGTAGCAATTGTAAACGGTAAGGCTTCTGCTTTAGTCTTTTCCGTAATATTTTCCAAACCGTCGGCTGTGGTACGTTTAGCTCCCTGCTTGCTTTATTCGTCGACGCGTGAAACTTGCCAGCACGCGTTCAACCGTTTCTTCGCTCACTGCAGGCCAACCCGTTGATTTCCCCTTACAGAGGCATCCAGAAGCTTTAAACTGCGCATACCATCGCCGAATGGAGTTAGCAGTTGGTGGATCTTTGTTGAACTTCGTCCTGAAGTGTCGTTGCACTGTTATGACTGACTGACGTGAGTGCATTTCAAGCACGACATACGCTTTCTCGGCTCCTGTCGCCATTTTGTCTCACTGCGCTCTCGAGCGCTCTGGCGGCAGAAACCTGAAGTGCGGCTTCAGCCGAACAAAACTTTATGAGTTTTTCTACGTATCTGTAGTGTGTCTTGACCATATGTCAATGAATGGAGCTACAGTGAATTTATGAAATCGCTTCAGTCATTTGTAATAGCCCTGTACTTAGTAGAATTGACAGCCTTGAGAATTGTACTGTTTATCGAGTAATAGAATTCCAACGTATTTCTTTTGGAACTCATGTGATGAGGGAGATGAACTTGAAAGCGATATTACAGGAAGAGAAGAGGACGTAGATGAGGATGAGATGGGAGATATGATACTGTAAGAAGAATTTGACAGAGCACTGAAAGACCTAAGTCGAAACAAGGCCCCAAAAGTAGACGACATTCATTTAGAACTATTGATAGCCTTGGGAAAACCAGGCGTTACAAAACCATTCCACCTGGTATGCAAGATGTATGAGACAGGCGAAACGCTCTCAGATTTCAAAAAGAATGTAATAATTGCATTTCCAAAAAAAGCAGGTGCTGACAGGTGTGAAAATGACCGAATAATGAGTTTAATAAGTCATAATTGTATAAACTTACACGGATTCTTTTCAGAAGAATAGAAAAACTGGTAGAAGCTGACCTCGGGGAAGATCAGTTTGGATCTGGAGAAATGTAGGAACATTCGCTGCGATACTGACCCTACGACTTACTCTAAAGGATAGCTTAAGGAAGGGCAAACCTACGTTAATAGCATTTGTAGACACAGAGAAAACTTTTGAAAATGTTCACTGGAATATTTTCTTTGAAATTATAGTGGTAGTAGGGGTACAATACAGGAAGCGAAAGGCTATTTACAATTTGTGCAGAAAAGAGATGGCAGTTATATGAGTCGAGGAGCATGAAAGGGAAGCTGTGCTTGGGAAGGGAGTGAAACAGGGTTGCAGCCTATCCCCGACGTTATTCAATCTGTACATTGAGCAAGCAGTGAAGGAAACCGAAGGAAAATTTGTAGAACGAATTAAAGTTCAGGGAAAAGAAATAAAAATTTTAATGTTTGCAATGGCATTGTAATTCTGTCAGAGAGAGAGCAAAATACTTGGAAGAGCAGTTAAACGGAATGGACAGCGTCTTGAAAGGAGGATATAAGATGAACATCAACAAGAGCAAGACAATGATAACGGAATGTAGTCTAATTAAATCACGTGATGCTGAGAGATTTAGATTAGGAAATGAGACACTTAAAGTAGTAGATGAGTTGCTATTTGGGCAGCAAAATAACTGATGATGGCCTTAGTAGAGGAAATATAAAATGTAGAGTGGCAATGGTAAGAAAATCATTTCTGAAGAATATAGATTTAAGTGTCAGAAAGTCCTTTCTGTCAGAAAGTCTATTCTGAAAGTATTCGTCCGAAGTGTAGCCACATTCGGAAGCGGAATATCAACGATAAACAGTTGAGACAAGAAGAGAATAGAAGCTTTTGAAATGTGATATGTATGTCCATTGTCTCTTCTATATGCACTTCCAGAGTTAAACTTCTTTACATAAAATTTTTCACTAAAAAGTAAAGCGGAAACGACGGTATAGCGAGGAATTGTATAGTGTGTTGTGATGTGTGTGTGTGTGTGTGTGTGTGTGTGTGTGTGTGTGTGTGTGTGTGTGTGCGCGCATGCGCGCGCGCGCGTGTGCTCGCGCGGGTCTGCGTGCATGTGTGCGTACATGCTAGCGTGTTTGTTTATACGGGGTGTAACGGGTATGAGTGCAGATATTTTTATATGTGGTACTGTAGTATGTACACACACAGCGTGTTGGTTGTTGTTTATTTTTTCTCTGTGTCGAGCAATCTTCCCACAAACGTGTCACAAATTTTACGGCCTGATGTTTTCTGCGCGGCTGTAACCACGCCACTGAATAGACTTTACCTGTCAGCATAGACTTACTGCTTTGCTTCTATGTGCCCGCACTTCAACATCTTACCTGCTGCCTCGGGGAAAATAAGTATTGCTGGCTTTCTCTTGCCGTGTGTACCTTGAGGTACTAGCCAATGTGAGTATTTGAGATGTGAACTTTTCTACTGAGTACCTGTCTAACTGGGCACCAGTTTCACCTTAACAAGAAATAATCTGTTTCAGCTGTTACTTGTTACAACACACTGTACACTCATATCTGTGAAAGAAGCTCCACATGTCATACTCATATTTGGTTGCAATACTTCACTCGTCTCTGGAATGAGTTACTAATTATGTCAAACACCCATGGATCGCCCCGTAAATATTGACAAGACTGGACAATTTGCTGTTCCAGTTGTTCAACCATATCAACGAAAGAGCTGTAGACTACACGTTTGAGACGATGGGAGACAGGAAAACTCAGATGAGTGAGGTGAGGTGAGGTGATACAGGAAGCCAAGGTACAGGTCCTGTTCGACCAATCCAACATTGACCATACTGGCGCTTTATACGCCTTACATCAGCAGCAAAATATGACGGTTACTCTTCATACATATACCACATTCCCCAACCATCAGCCATGGGTGAAATTTGAGCCCAACTAAATGGGAACTTAACAGAAAATTTCACATTACAAATACATTTGTGCTAACTAGAGCAATATTTTGTCCTAAAGTCAGTGGCGATGATAACTTTCTGTTCGTCATTTTGCGCAGCCATGTCTACTGGAATGTTTCTGTCTCTGTTATTGCATAATTCCCCCCATGGACCATGGACTTTGCAGTTGGTGGGGAAGCTTGCGTGCCTCAGCGATACAGATAGCCGTACAGTAGGCGCAACCACAACGGAGGGGTGTCTGTTGAGAGGCCAGACAAGCGTGTGGTTCCTGAAGAGGGGCAGCAGCCTTTTCAGTAGTTGCAAGAGGGGCAACAGTCTTGATAATTGGCCGATCTGGCCTTGTAACGCTAACCAAAAGGGCCTTGCTATGCTGGTTCTGCGAACAGCTGAAAGCAAGGGGAAACTATAGCCGTAATTTTTCCCGAGAGCATGCAGCTTTACTGTATGGTTAAATGATAATAGCGTCCTCTTGGGTAAAATATTCCGGAGGTAAAATAGTCCCCCATTCGGGTCTCCGGGCGGTGACTACTCAAGAGGATGTCGTTATCAGGAGAAAGAAAACTGGCGTTCTACGAATCGGAGCGTGGAATGTCAGATCCCTTAAGCGGGCAGGTAGGTTAGAAAATTTAAAAAAGGAAATGGATAGGTTAAAGTTAGATATAGTGGGAATTAGCGAAGTTCGGTGGCAGGAGGAACAAGACTTCTGGTCAGGTGAATACAGGGTTATAAATACAAAATCAAATAGGGGTAATGCAGGAGTAGGTTTAATAATAAATAAAAAAATAGGAGTGTGGGTAAGATACTACAAACAGCATAGTGAACGCATTATTGTGGCCAAGATAGACACGAAGCCCACGCCTGCTAGAGTAGTACAAGTTTATATGCCAAGTAGCTCTGCAGATGACGAAGAGATTGAAGAAATGTATGATGAAATACAAGAAATTATTCAGATAGTGAAGGGAGACGAAAATTTAATAGTCATGAGTGACTGGATTTCGATAGTAGGAAAAGGAAGAGAAGGGAACGTAGTAGGTGAATATGGAATGGGGGTAACGAACGAAAGAGGAAGCAGCCTGATAGAATTTTGCACAGAGCGTAACTTAATCATAGCTAACACTTGGTTCAAGGATCATGAAAGGAGGTTGTACACATGGAAGAAGCCTAGAGATACTGGAAGGTTTCAGATAGATTATATAATGGTAAGACAGAGATTTAGGAACCAGGTTTTAAATTGTAAGACATTTCCAGGGGCGGATGTGGGCGCTGACCACAATCTATTGTTTATGAACTGTAGATTAAAACTGAAGAAACTGCAAAAAGGTGGGAATTTGAGAAAATGGGACCTGGGTAAACTGAAAGAACCAGAGGTTGTAGAGAGCTTCAGGGAGAGTATTAGGGAACAATTGACAAGAATGGAGGAAAGAAATACAGTAGAAGAAGAATGGGTACTTTTAGAGACGAAATAGTGAAGGTAGCAGAGGATTAAGTAGGTAAAAAAACGAGAGCTAATAGAAATCCTTGGGTAACAGAGGAGATACTGAATTTAATTGATGAAAGGAGAAAATACAAAAATTCAGTAAGTGAAGCAGGCAAAAAGGAATGCAAACGTCTCAAAAATGAGACCAACAGGAAGTGCAAAATGGCTAAGCAGGGATGGCTAGAGGACAAATGTAAGAATGTAGAGCCTTATCTCACTAGAGGTAAGATAGATACTGCCTTTAGGAAAATTGAAGAGACCTTTGGAGAAAAGAGAATCACTTCCATGAATATGAAGAGTTCAGATAAAAACCCAGTTCTAAGCAAGAAGGGAAAGCAGAAAGGTGGAAGGAGTATATAGAGGGTCTATACAAGGGGGATGTTCTTGAGGACAATATTATAGAAATGGAAAAGAATGTAGATGAAGATGAAATAGGAGATATGATACTGCGTGACGAGTTTGACAGAGCACTGAAAGATCTAAATCTAAATAAGGCCCCGGGAGTAGGCAACATTCCATTAGAACTACTGACAGCCTTGGGAGAGCCAGGCCTAACAAAACTCCACCATCTAGTGAGCAAGATGTATGAGACAGGCGAAATACCCTCAGACTTCAAGAAGAATATAATAACTTCAATCCCAAAGGAAGCAGATGTTGACAGATGTGAAAATTACCGAACTATCAGTTTAATAAGCCACGGCTGCAAAATACTAACGCGAATTCTTTACAGACGAATGGAAAAACTGGTAGAAGTCGACCTCGGGGAAGATCAGTTTGGATTCGGTACAAATGGTGGAACACTTGAGGCAATACCGACCCTACGACTTATCTTAGAAAATAGATTAAGGAAAGGCAAACCTACGTTTCTAGCATTTGAAGACTTGGAGAAAGCTTTTGACATTGTTGACTGGAATACTCTCTTTCGAATTCTGAAGGTGGCAGGGGTAAAATACAGGGAGCGAAAGGCTATTTACAATTTGTACAGAAACCAGATGGCAAGTTGTAAGAGTCCAGGGGCATGAAAGGGAAGCAGTGGTTGGGAGGGAGTGAGACAGGGCTGTAGCCTATCCCCGAAGTTATTCAATCTATATATTGAGCAAGCAGTAGAGGAAACAAAAGAAAAATTCGGAGTATGAATTAAAATCCATGGAGAAGAAATAAAAACTTTGAGGTTCGCCGATGACATTGTAATTCTGTCAGAGACAGCAAAGGACCTGGAAGAGCAGCTGAACGGAAGGGACAGTGTCTTGGGAGGAGGATATAAGATGAACATCAACAAAAGCGAAACGAGGATAACTGAATGTAGTCGAATTAAATCGGGTGATGCTGCGGGAATTAGATTAGGAAATGAGACGCTTAAAGTAGTAAATGAGTTTTGTTATTTGGGGAGCAAAATAACTGATGATGGTCGAAGTAGATAGGATGTAAAATGTAGACTGGCAATGGCAAGGAAAGCGTTTCTGGAAAAGAGAAATTTGTTAACATCGAGTATAGATTTAAGTGTCAGGAATTCGTTTCTGAAAGTATTTGTATGGAGTGTAGCCATGGTTGGATGGGAAACATGGACGATAAATAGTTTAGACAAGAAGAGAATAGAAGCTTTCCAAATGTGGTGCTACAGAAGAATTCTGAATATTAGATGGGTAGATCACATAATTAATGAGGAGGTATTGAATAGAATTGGAGGGAAGAGAAATTTGTGGCACAACTTGACTAGAAGAAGTGATCGCTTGGTAGGGCTCTTCTGAGGCATCAAGGGATCACCAATTTAGTATTGGAGGGCAGCGTGGAGGGTAAAAATCGTAGAGGGAGACCAAGAGATGAATACACTAAACAGATTCAGAAGGATGTAGGTTGCAGAAGGTACTGGGAAATGAAGAAGCTTGTACAGGATAGAGTAGCATGGAGAGCTGCATCAAACGAGTCTCGGGACTGAAGACCACAACAACAAACAACAATTGCATATTTTCACTTGAGTTAGTTTTAATACCCTTCTATACTCAGATGATCAAATAATAATCCAAGAAAATTAAGATAACTTTCAAAGAGCCGTCTATCATCTTAATTTGTTAAATCTACACGAATAAAAAAAGTTATGGTATTCAAGGAAAAAAATCACCTATCACACGCAATATTGTAATAAACAATGTAATACTGGAATAGATAATTCACTTTTACTTCCTCGGCTGTAACACAGAACGAAATTTCGATAATGAAATTGATAACAAGGATCATAAAATTTAAGGCAGTCTATGCGACAATTAGAAAAGTGCTAAAAAAATTCACGAAAGAGGGACATATGAAGTTTTACAAAGTCATGCAAGTAACTAGTATGTTCTAGGTTCCCACACAAAAGGTTACGAACAGGATCCAGGCTGCGGAAATGAGATTTTTACGCAATTTTATAGGGTGTACCAGAGAATATTGCTTCAGAAAGGAAGATATTAGGAATGTATTACAGGTTGACTGAATGCAGATGAAAAATCTGAATATGTCAGATGGTGGGAACATCTAGACAGAATGCCTGAAAGCAGGCTTCCAAAACTAATTCTTGATTACAAACTGCGGGGAGCAAGACTGAAGGAAGACCACGGAAGAGATCCCAGACCTGTTGACTGGAGCAAGTGGAATTATCTGATCCATGAAGGGAAAAGAAGAAGAATTATGATTGAGCTAAGCTGTTCACCTCAGTTATTTCTTGCACCGTTTAAGACATCGTAACTCTGTTTTCACTCAATTGAATTGTGAAAATTCCTCACTAGATGACTACAGCCTCTTTACATAGCGCTTAATAATTACAGAGATATCGGTATCAATTTCGCTGCTAGTATTGTACTTATAAAAGAGTCGAATTTGATAACATTTCTCTCTTCAAAATCTGATTAGTAGTTTCGAAGAAATTACAATATTTAGAGTATGGGATTAATTCATTTTCAACAAGAAATCGATTTCTGTGTTTTGCTGGTATACGGAACTGCCGCGTCAAGATGACGATGTGCTCAAATTTAACGCAGCTAAGGTAGTCTACGTAAAAAAGCGGAATCACGGAGAAAAGTTTAATTTCAAACTGATACCAATCACACATGGCTACGTGTGGTCGGACCGACAAAGGACGTGGCACATAAAGGACGGTTCACCAGTAACTTTGGCAACAGTTCTGCTCTTGTAAAAGAAAGGCGCACATCAAAAATTGACTAAGGTATAAACATAGTTAAATAATAATTTCCCGTCATGACTTTTATGTCAAGATACACAATGAATTGCAAAATTCGTCAGAAATAGCGGAAACAAGTATGTCACAAAAGAATATAATAGAAATACTACTACTTTAAAATTCCATAAACGTCATCAAGTTTTCGAAATGCCGTCTGTCTACTGTAATAAACAGAGATCCCTTTCACTGCACACATTGCAACAATTCCCTGTCTTAAATCGTCTTGGGTCTTGGAACTTGCGTAGTGACTGAGCAGTGATGAGAAAAAAAAAAAAAAAACAGAGACTTTACGTGCTCAGTATATATTCTTTACTTATAAACAATGAAAATATTAAGCTAACCTAAAAGTTTTTCTACGAAACACTACATATCTGAATTCAAACTACTAATATTTGTTGTTAGATAAATAATTATTATATTCAGCACAGACATCGGACGATTAAACGTATTTTTCTTAGAAACAAAAGTAAAACACAGTTACGAAACCCGACTAAAATACATGATAAACCATAAAACTGTTTGCAATTCTCAGCACAAAATCAGGATTTGTAAAAATAATAATATTACAAATGTTGCGCCGATTATTTGATTGTCTGTCAGCTTCTGTTGGCGCACTTCACGTCTCGACTTTATTTACTCTTCTTAATTGAATATATAATGAGATTTACTTAATCCATAGACAATGCGGAAGACGTTTTGCAAGTCCCGAGCAAGATGCTTTAAGTATCTGCGTACCGTCTGTTTGTCAAAAAGATCAAGTCTTTTCTTCGATTTGTTTCCTCTCTAATCTAATTCAGACTATGGATCCCACTAGTGTCGTGTCCATAGTCGTTTATCGTGTGTGGCTTTTCTTTTTCTCCGCTCACTTTTTGGTCATTGCGCATCAGAAATAGTAATTCAACTGCCCGATTTCTCGTAAGAGTGTGAAATAGTTTATCATTATGATCGAAAAGAGTTTCAGACTATCGTGATTAGGCCTCAAATCTGGTGGTAAATATGACCTGTTCATTTAGTATGCACATAACACGTCGATTTTTCTTAAAATTCATATAGTTTCATGTACAAAAACTAATTTCAACCACAATATTCTGTTTGCCTCATTATACAATAAGCTTGGTCTTACCTGAAATATGTAATGTATCACTAACTGAAGGCATTCCTATAGAGAAACTGAAATAAGCCGTTGTTACATCCCTCTTTAAGAAAGGTAATAAGAGAGATGTCAATAACTACAGATCTGTGTCACTGCTGGTCTCATTTTCCAAAATATTTGAGAAGGTGATGTATTCTAGAATAGTATCTCGCCTTAGCAACTATAATACACTCCTGGAAATGGAAAAAAGAACACATTGACACCGGCGTGTCAGACCCACCATACTTGCTCCGGACACTGCGAGAGGGCTGTACAAGCAATGATCACACGCACGGCACAGCGGACACACCAGGAACCGCGGTGTTGGCCGTCGAATGGCGCTAGCTGCGCAGCATTTGTGCACCGCCGCCGTCAGTGTCAGCCAGTTTGCCGTGGCATACGGAGCTCCATCGCAGTCTTTAACACTGGTAGCATGCCGCGACAGCGTGGACGTGAACCGTATGTGCAGTTGACGGACTTTGAGCGAGGGCGTATAGTGGGCATGCGGGAGGCCGGGTGGACGTACCGCCGAATTGCTCAACACGTGGGGCGTGAGGTCTCCACAGTACATCGATGTTGTCGCCAGTGGTCGGCGGAAGGTGCACGTGCCCGTCGACCTGGGACCGGACCGCAGCGACGCACGGATGCACGCCAAGACCGTAGGATCCTACGCAGTGCCGTAGGGGACCGCACCGCCACTTCCCAGCAAATTAGGGACACTGTTGCTCCTGGGGTATCGGCGAGGACCATTCGCAACCGTCTCCATGAAGCTGGGCTACGGTCCCGCACACCGTTAGGCCGTCTTCCGCTCACGCCCCAACATCGTGCAGCCCGCCTCCAGTGGCGTCGCGACAGGCGTGAATGGAGGGACGAATGGAGACGTGTCGTCTTCAGCGATGAGAGTCACTTCTGACTTGGTGCCAATGATGGTCGTATGCGTGTTTGGCGCCGTGCAGGTGAGCGCCACAATCAGGACTGCATACGACCGAGGCACACAGGGCCAACACCCGGCATCATGGTGTGGGGAGCGATCTCCTACACTGGCCGTACACCACTGGTGATCGTCGAGGGGACACTGAATAGTGCACGGTACATCCAAACCGTCATCGAACCCATCGTTCTACCATTCCTAGACCGGCAAGGGAACTTGCTGTTCCAACAGGACAATGCACGTCCGCATGTATCCCGTGCCACCCAACGTGCTCTAGAAGGTGTAAGTCAACTACCCTGGCCAGCAAGATCTCCGGATCTGTCCCCCATTGAGCATGTTTGGGACTGGATGAAGCGTCGTCTCACGCGGTCTGCACGTCCAGCACGAACGCTGGTCCAACTGAGGCGCCAGGTGGAAATGGCATGGCAAGCCGTTCCACAGGACTACATCCAGCATCTCTACGATCGTCTCCATGGGAGAATAGCAGCCTGCATTGCTGCGAAAGGTGGATATACACTGTACTAGTGCCGACATTGTGCATGCTCTGTTGCCTGTGTCTATGTGCCTGTGGTTGTGTCAGTGTGATCATGTGATGTATCTGACCCCAGGAATGTGTCAATAAAGTTTCCCCTTCCTGGGACAATGAATTCACGGTGTTCTTATTTCAATTTCCAGGAGTGTATACTCAACAAATCACAGTTTGGGCATCAGAAGAGTTGCTCGACTGAAATGCCATTTTTATGTTCACCTACCAAATTTTATAAGTACTAAATAATAAAATAGCATCGGTTGGTATCTTCTGCCACCTGTTTTTGAATGTGTGAATCACTGTATTCTCCTAGACAAATTAAAGTTTTATGGGACTGATGATATAGCCAACCAATGGATAATGTCACACCTAACAAAAATAATGCAGAAAGTTGTGCTTAGTAATTCAGCCAATATAGTCTGGGGAGGTAACTGTGACTGGGGGAAATCATGTATGGGGTAACCGAATGCTCAGTCTTAGGTCCACTATTGTTCCTCTTATATGTAAACGAGTTTCTGTCTAATACACAACAAGCAGAATTAGTTCTTTTCGCAGATGACACTAGTATTGTAATTACAATTAGCATACATACATACACACAAAAAAGGCTAAGCAATGTTCTTAAAAGTATCATTGACTGGTTTTCTGTGAATGGTCTCACCTTCAGTTTTAAAAAGACACAACATATTCAGTTGTGCTCACCTGCGGGTACTAAACCAGTGATAAATGTAACACATGGTGAGGAAATAATAAATAAGAAGAAACTTCAATATTCTTAGGTATCCATATTGACGAGGATTTAAAGTGGATAAAGTACATCTTAGAAGTCCTGAAACAACTTAGTTCACCACATCTGCACTTAGAATCATTGCCAACCTTGCGGAGAGAGAAATCAGTAATTTGACATACATATATATTTTTATTCAGTAATGTCATACGGAATAGTGCTCTACCGTAACCCATCTTGAAGAAAGATAGTCTTCATTGCTCAAAAACGTGCTGTAAGAATAATCATCTTGTAGACATCTGTTTAAGGAGTTGGGCATTATGACTATTGCTTCACAGTATATTTATTCCGTCATGAAGTTTGTTCTAAATGATCCACTGCAGTTCACAAGAAACAGCGAAGTACATATTTATAATACCAGAAGGAAAAATGACATCCATTACTCAACGTTGAGATTGTCTTTAGCACAAAAAGGAGCACTCAATGCTGCAACAGAAATGTTTGATCACTTACCCACTGATATAAAATGTTTGTTGATATACAGCAAGGTAAAACTGAAAAAGTTCCTCCTTGACATCTTCTATTCCGCACGAAGGCACTTCCTGCTTCTATTCCGTAGAAAAGTTTCTGTTACTATAATATGCAAAAGGAATTGGGTTGGAATTTCTAACTCATATCTGTATAAGAAAAGATAAATAATTAGAATAAAATAAACTTTTAAATGCTCAACATGGAGCCATATTTACAAATTAATTTGAGATGTGAATGTAAAATGACTCGTTCCACATCATTACGATTTACCGTGCAAAATTATCTGTGGTACACGTAACTAACTAACTTGCTGAGCCATCTGTTCTGGGTCTTCTAGCGGCGGGCTGCAGTACTGCAGCGTGGGGATTTCAAAGTGCACCTACAAATAAACAAGACATTCATTACGTACCTAGATTGTTTTCCGAGCTGACACTTAAAACTTGATGAGTATCCCTCGTAGCATTAAAGACGGTACCGACAGCTATCACGACAAGGACGGGATCTATCCTTCTCGCCTACAGGAACAAGCAGCCTGCACCTCTCCCACCCCACTGACTTGCAGGTGGTGTGGCGGTTGCCACCGCTAATTTCCTGCCGCCTCCCCGGATTAACACTCATTTCCCGCGCAAACAAGCGGCGGTGGCTGCGGTAGCGCCGTCTATTGACGTCAGCAACTGTAATCGGAAGTCGGAAAGCGGCCAACTAGCGACAAACACTTCTTTCCCCAGGTTGCTGTTCAAACACATGCAATGCAGTTAATGTCGCTGTAAGAAGACACTGCACGACACTGCACTCTCTCAACGGTCGTTACCATTTCAGACCACCGTCGCTATCTCGCAGAACGGCTGGCTTGATCACTGTCCATCGATGTCCTCCCTCGGTGCGCACGACCGCTCTGTCTTTACGATATTCAGCAGCAGACTCCGCAAAGCCGGTCTGGCGTCGCTCTGCGAACGCCTAACAAGTAGAGCACACCCACTTCACTTGCCACACAGTGACGCCACATTATGTACATGGTGAACCCGAACTCCTCCGGTAGAATCTCGGAGGTTCTTCAAGGGATTATTCGAATATGGGGTAAGGCCTTTCTCAGGAAAGCTCACGGCGTCTGGAATTGGTTATGAATGCATGTGTACATTATATCTTAATTGTTCGACTCTTTGATCATATCTCAACATGATATTATGTACGCTATCCTGGCTGCGTGCAAACAAGCGCAGAAATTTCAATACCCTCTATTTTCTCTACTGCCATATCCAAGTACACTGTCCCTCATATCTCTCCTCGACCTTAACACTCTTGTCCGAACAACATGATAGAAACACTCGTTCCCTTCAGAACAAAATCCTTTCTGTCCCACTCAATCGTTCTGTCGCTTTCTCGAAGTCCATCTCAACAGCAGAAACCCAACTCTGGAATAACATCCCGCACTATAAAGTGTTAGAGAACTGAATAACATCTCCAACTTCAGAAGACAGTTATTGACTAATCTAGTAAAGGAACAAAAATGGTCACCATTGTTCCTATACGCACACGTTACCCTCGTATATCCTTCTTTCCAGCCAGATCTTCCTCATTTCCATGTATTCTCAGCTAGTGGAGTCTCCTTTAATTTCCGTATCCCATAACTCGCTGCCGCGCGGCTTTAGCCAGCGGTCTAAGGCGCCGCAGTCATGGACTGTGTGGCTGGTCCCGGCGGAGGTTCGAGTCCTCCCTCGGGCATGGGTGTGTGTGTTCGTACTTAGGATAATTTAGGTTAAGTAGTGTGTAAGCTTAGAGACTGATGGCCTTAACAGTGAAGTCCCATAAGATTTCACACACACCAGAACTCGCTGTATCAGATAACATCTATTTTGTGCACCTATAAATTCTTTTTTTCTGCCACTCGTTATTATTGTTACTACAACTACTACTGCCACTACTATCACTATTAGTGACAGCAGCACCAGTAGTAGAAGTACTGCCAGTATTAACTTTGGGAAGTAGCAGTGTCTGTGTTATTAAGAAGTACAATGCACGTTGCTTGAACTTCTTCATAACACAGGCACTGCTATTTCGTATTTATTCGCCAATACCAGGCCCTCGACTCTCAATATGTTCTTTCTTTACGGGAATATTTGTAATGTGCGAGTGCAGGTTTTTGTATTTTTTTTATTTCTTTTTTTTAAAAAAATTCTTAATTCATAGCAATATTCATCGTACAACAAAACCCAACACCTAACTAAATAGTGGGTCCAACAATTTAGTACAATGTCACATGCAGCTTAATATACAGTAGTGTTTCTTAGTTCTAATGGGCAAGCTGACTG
Organism: Schistocerca americana; assembly: GCF_021461395.2. NCBI lineage: Eukaryota > Metazoa > Arthropoda > Insecta > Orthoptera > Acrididae > Schistocerca > Schistocerca americana. The sequence continues at coordinate 349,435,941 of NC_060121.1, read as the reverse complement.
TTATTTGATCTACTGGGAACTTCAAGTTATTCCTTCTATTCTACTACACTACATTACTGCAGCAGTACAGATGCGCCAGCACAAGTACATGTATAAACCCACTTTTGCGGTCGTGCCCACCGAGCTAACCCCTGTGGGCATCCCCCTGGCACTGTACTATCGCTGCAGCATCCTGAAATCTTAGTTTCAAGAAATCTGTTTTTACCCAAATACGTCGATGACTACCTACCTTATTAACCTAGTGCAATATCCTTTGGTGTGAGACGCACCTCCCTCCTAGTCCGAAACGTGACGGATTCCGACTGTAGCGGTGGTCGATCGGACCACGTCGCATCGGTATAGGGTGGGTGCGTGGTTACGAAGTTTGATAATCTTATACTTTCATGGATTGCCCTCAGGTATTCCCTTAACATCTTGGTGGAAACCTCGTTCACCAAGCTGTTAAGGATCTCAAAGGTATTTTGCTGTCTCAATAGGTGATAAGTGTCATTGTTCGGAAGTTGTCGCCGCAAGTCTGCTGCCACATTATCATATGCGGGGCACCGTAGACCACGTGGTCTGTTGTGCCCTCCAATGCTCCACAGCCGCACGAAGGCACTTCCTGCTTCCCAAACCGACACAGGTATGCCGGAGAGGGCCCATGTCCTATGTGCTAAAGACCTCTGCTTGGTTGAAAACACGTGAGTTTCAGTCGTTCCGGGACATTTGGCAAAAATTGAAATGTCCTGCGTCCCGTCCCGTCAGTCTCCCAGGTCTCTTGCCACATAATTCCTTCCCTCGTCGTCTGATCGAAATTTTATCCCCTACCTGAACCCCCCAATTTCTTCCGTATTTTCAATTTTTCCCCTCTTTACCCAGTACCAGGCCGCCTGCTCCCGTATTTTAACGTCAAATGGGCAGGGCCCCGCTATCATTAACAGGGCCCCACTTGAACTTGTACTAAATGGCCCAGTTGACCTCATCAGTTCGGCTGCACTCTCCGGTTGCAGGCTGTGACACATGGACGACGACATATGGAATTTTGGGTCTGGCCGGGATTCGTGCACGGATAGCCGAAGCATTTGAGGCGACCGCTCACGTAAAGCGGGAAATCTAGGTCCGAGTCCTGTTCTGGCACAAAGTTTCATTGTCGTCATTTCAATATAGAGCCGATGGTGGTCCATATTCGCAACTGCGAATACGTTTGTTTAACTTAGTTAGTTCACAGTCAGTATTAAGCACTCACATTATCACTAAAGGCACTCAAATAATTTTAATACTATTTGTCATATCAAAACCGTTGTTTCTCCGTTAAGTATGATGTAAAATGGTTCTGTATGTGTGAAACGCCGGTCCGATGTAAGAGAGGGTTTGATAGCCTTAATCAGGTCAGGTTATATAAATAAATAAAATTTTGGTATATTGGGCGCATAGTTTCCCTTGGCTAGTTAAAAAATAATTTCATTTCGTTTGATTTCTTATACCATTTATCTTTGCACCTATATTGCACTGAAAATTTAAGCAAGGCAGTGCAAGTGCTGAAGCTGTGCACCATGTGTTTAGTTTGGAAACAATAGTTGCACTCACGATAGGTACTCTCGATAACAATAACGGCCACATTTCCCTTTGTCATAAAACTTTCATTCAATGTTGTTCGGTTCTTTTTCATTTTTTAGCAGTGTTAGCTGAAGGTCTGCGTTAACAGTGATAGACAGCAGACGTATGCACAGGTTTACTGACAAACAGATGGTGACTATACAAGTCGTATATGGATCGAGTGAATACAATAGACCAGCGGCAGTGCGACACAATGCTGGGCTGTTTCCGGAGCGACGGCAGCCACGTGGCAGTACTTTTGTAACTCAAGTTTTGCAATTCTTAATCAGTAATTCTATCCAGCACCGCCGGAACAACAAGCACGAGGCGGAACTGAGTAGTTATGAACGTAAGCGTGAGGGGTAAGAATGAATTGACTATTACTGTTGTCAACAACAAATTCCGTGAGGGAATGGAACAGTTTTGTTTCCAAATAAGACACACAGCGCACAGTGTCGTCAGTATCCAGATTTGAGAGGCATCTGAATGTGACAGTGGCTCGATGTTGGCCTGCATGGGAAAGTGAAAGGTCTGACCACCGGAAGGGAAGACCGCTAGTGTACCAAACACACTGTAACCCATTAACATCTGCTCCTACTATTAGAGAGTAAGTAGTGGAGTCTCTGGAATGTTCTGTGTCAACCCGCACCATTGGGCGGAGTAATGAACTGCCGCCCCACGCGTCGCATTGTGTCGCATTGTGTTCAACGATGAATCACTGTTCTCCACCATCCCGGCTGACCATTGTCGTCGAGTATGGGAGCGATCTCGGGAGAGCTCCCATTGTTTCCGGAGAAGCACAGCGGTGTTAAATTCTGACGTCACGATGAGGAGAGCCATAGGGTATGACTTACCCGGGTTCAGCATAGATCTGGTCCTTAATGGGGAAGGTATCTTAGCTCTGCAGTATAGAAAGCTAAATCCAATGACTGTAGCCAATGTTCCATTGGCTAGATAGGCCATACGTTTTCAACTCGTTTTAGGGAGCACACATAGTCTGAGAATAGGATAGCTTTCGTTTTGCACATTGCTGAAAAGGGGCATACGTACAGGATGTTTGACATAATGTGAAGGCTACAGTAGCCACAAAAAATGTTTGTGCCGCATGCCCTTTAGATGTCGCTACTGTAAGTGCACATAGTCGTCAAGTATATATAATTGTACAGAATGCAATAAATGAAGAGTGCAATAGAGTCTAGGTTGGGCTTGCCAAATGTGTAAGTTACTTCTTATATCAATATTCTAAGGACCAAAAGTTTTGTGATTATTGATGGAAATAAAAAAAAATTATTCTACATTTCTCGGATCATTGTTTTAATCCGCAACCGTGTCACAGATTGTGAAAATAGTATGTAAATACTGCGAAATGCACTCAAGTGAATGATGCTCGATTTAGTGGAGGAAATAGAAATTTATAGTGCAAATACTAAATACACTAAATGCTAACAAGAAGAACAAGAAACTAGTAGGAGCCGACCTCGGGGAAGATCTGTTTGGATTTCGGGAAGTGTAGGAACACGCGAGGCCATAGTGACCCCATGATTTCTCTTAGAAGGTAGACAAACCTACATTTAGAGCATTTGTAGACTTAGAGAAAGCTTTTGACATCCTTGAGTGGCATACTCTCTTTCAAATTCTAAAGGTGGCTAGGGTGAAATACAGGGAGCGAAAGGCTATTTACAAAGGGCGTTCAAAAAGTTTTGCACAGTCGTCCTTAATTTTTTTTATTTTTTTGCAGGAGGAGAATGAAATTTTTGTGAACATACTTGGAACAAGTTGGTGTATAAAAATATTTTCTTTTATTTATAGGTGAGCCATAATGCACTGTGGAGTAAATGTCAGGTTGCGAAACGGTCGGTGATGGAGTTCCCTTCAAGACCGGCGATGACTCGCCACATCGATTCACAGGAAGTTGCTCCCTGTTTATGGGGAGGACACAGTGGATCGCAACAGTATCCAGCGATGGTTGCAGAGGTTTAAAGTAGGCGATTTCTCTCTACTGGACAATCCACGATGCGGTAGACCATCGACGCCAGTGAGCGATATGAATAAGGAGACCATTGATCAATCATCCAAAATGACAGGTGTGTGACGACACGACAGGTTGCTGAAATGTCTCGTTTGTCGTTGGGTAGTGTGTTATGACTGGTACAGATACTAGGGTACAGAAAAATCTGCGCACGTTGGGTGCCTGTATTATTGACAAGAGAAATGAAAACGATGAGGAAGAATGTGTGCTACGGTCTCATGAAGACCTTAACTGAAGAGTGGAAACAGTATTTTGACGGCGTTATTACCCAGGATGAAACATGGTTGGTTTTGTCCGAACATGAGAGCAAAACCCAGTCCATGGAGTGGCGTCATCTGGGTTCCCCTCGGAAGAAGAAACCAAGACTTTCACGAACAGCAGGCCGAAAGGTGATGACTTCCTTCTACTGGGCTCAGTGTAGTGTAATTTTTCATTGAATTTTTGGAGCCTGGCTCTACAATTAACCGGGACCACTACTGTTTGTCATTGAACAAGCTGCGACGTGCCATCAGGACCCACAGAGCACACCTTCAGGGTCAGCTCATCAGACTACACCATGGCAATCCCAAACCCAATACAGCCCGTATGACACTGGGTTGGAAAATTGTTCCTCATCCTCCCTACAGTTTGGACTTGGCTCCGTCTGATTTTTACCTCTTTGATCGTCTGAAGGACCACCTACGCGGAAACATTTGATAGTGAGAAAGATCTTATTTCCTGCGTCAAACGATGGTGTAAAAGTCAGTCCCCAGAATTTACATCATGGAAAGAATGTTGGGCCAGATGCGTCACAGCTGATGGAGGCTCAATGTATAGCTAAATGTTCCAAGTATCCAAGTATGTTCACGAAAAATTTCGTTCCCCTCCTGCAAAAAATAAAAAAAATTAGAGTCGACTGTGCAAAACTTTTTGAACGCCCTTTGTACAATTTCTAGAGAAACCAGACGGGAGTTACAAGAGTCGAGGGACATGAAAGGGAGGCAGTGGTTGAGAATGGGGTGAGATAGGGTTGTAGTCTGTTCCCGATGTTATTCAGTCTCTAAATTGAGCAAGCAATGAAGGAAACCAAAGAAAAATTTGAAGTAGAAATTAAAGTCCAGGGGAAAAAAAATAAAAACTCTAAGGTTTGCCGATGACAACTGTAATTCTGTTGGAGACAGCAAAGAACCTGGAACAGCAGTTGAACGGAATGGGCAGTGTCTTGAACGGAGGATATAAGATGATCATTAACAAAAGCAAAACGAGGATGACGGAATGTAGTCGAATTAAATCATGTGACGCTGAGGGAATTAGATTAGGGAATCAGACACTTCAAAGTAGTAGATGGGTTTTGCTGTTTGGGCAGAAAAATAACTGTTAGTGACGAAGTAGAGAGGATATAAGATGTAGACTGGCAATGGCAAGAAAAGCGTTTCAGAAGAAGTCACTGAGTATAGATTTAAATGCCAGGAAGTCTTTTCTGAAAGTCTTTGTGTGGAGTGTAGCCATGTATGGAACTGAAACATGGATGATAAACAGTTTAGACAAGAAGAGAATAGAAGCTTTTGGAATGTGGTGCTACAGAAGAATGCTGAAGATTAGATGGGTATATCATATAACTAATGAGGAGGTATTGAATAAAATTGGGGATAAAAGAAATTTGTGGCACAACCTGACTAGAAGAAGGGATCGGTTGGTAGGACTCATTCTGAGGATTCAGCGGATTACCAATTTAGTACTGAGCCTCGGGCCGGGGGTGGGGGGGAATCGTAGAAGTAGAGCAAGAGATGAATACTGTAAGCAGAGTCAGAAGTTGTAGGTTGCAGTAGTTATTGAGAGATGAAGAGGCTTGCAAAGGATAGGGTAGCATGGAGAGCTGCATCAAACCAGTCTTGAGACTGAAGACCACAACAGCAACAGAAACAAGAACACCGTGGAAAGAAAAAAAAATTCTGAACTAATACTAAATGAGGAATGCGAATTTAATCAGAATACGTTTCTTTAATACTTTCGATGGCCTGCTTTGAAAAGTGTGTTGCAAGCTTGGAGTACTGGAAACACCGGCGCCGATGGACCGTTTCTGAATGTGTGTGCGCGGAATTCTTCCCCACAGTCCAATGTTCACGCTCGCTTCAATATCGGCTCCGCTGCATACACTTACCGGAAGGTGGCGCCTTAGTCATAAGGGCAAACCACGTACTTTAATTATTAGATTAAAGTGATTTCTATCTGTACTCATTTGGTTCAAGATATGCATATTACATTAATTGATTTTAACCTTGTTTAAATGGTTACCTTGTGATAGTTACTACATTTTCCTGATACAGCTACTGCAAGGTAGCATTTTTCATGTAGATTCTCATACTTATTTCAAAATTTATATTTAGTTCCATGTTGTTAATAATCGCTCTATCTGTTTGCTGAAATTGTAACTTTGCGTACTAGGGCGCCAGCTGTCTGTTGTTACTGGCCAATTTTGATTGACACTGACAAGCACACTCAGCAGTTAGTGTTGTGATGGTTTTAAACAGTGACAAACTGGCTTTGACCAACTTTAAACTTTCATGGTTATCATTGATAGTACAGTGTAGTTATCACTGATGCATTGTAACGATGGTATGTCAACACTGCAATAAGCTACAGTTCTTAATAGGCGTGGTATGCTGTTATTATATTTTACACTTTTCACAATCTCATGCTTTTAAAAATAACTTAGGTTTCAAGTTGGTTTAGTGCTTTACTTCTAGTGGAACGTAATTTTTCGTTTGCCCCCATAGGTTTTGAATTGCACTTTCTAATCTCTTTGGTATAACCAATAGTATATTAAAAGCTTGGCTCATTAGTGAACATGGTTTGTTGTCATATTTTTTACCAGCGAATCCTGTAATACTTTGCAGTTGCTGAATAGGTATGGGTATCGTATATACGTCGTAATCTCCTTCTCTCATTTTTCCCTGTACATCTCCTCCTCGCCCTTCTGTCTGTCCACCCTCTCCACCTTTCCTCTCTTTCTTTTCATCATCTGTACAGGGTATGAGAGAGACATTTTCAACTGCTGAATCTGTGACGATAACGGCTTCGGTGGCAGTATTTCGAATAGCTTTAATCTGCGTACACGAAGGACTACAAACTGTGAGATGATCCAGATCCAAGCCATAAATACATCTTTCCCGTATTCTGTTAAAATCGACTTCGAGGAGAAAAACGCAGATTTGCACAGCACAGCACAGGAAAGCATTTTCTTTCTCGTAGTTCGTCTTAACAGAAAACCTATACAAAAATAGAGCCTAGTTTGTCTTGTTACGTAAATGGACTCTGTCAAGATTTTTCTTGAAAAACTCTTCACCAACTTACCTTATGTGAACGGAACTTTGTGTAAAAAATTTCAAACCAATTGGTGAAGAGCTTCCGGAGATTTAAGATTTTGAGCAAAGGCACATTTACATTTTTTGTTTATATAGATTATTTATTTTTGTGCTCTAACAAATGTTTACAATGGTAAGTCTTAAAAATGTTGAATGCTCACGTTACTTGAGAGGTATTTTCCATTTATTTACATATATTCCGAGAAACACTTTCAGACGATAGTGTTGTGCCCTGCAGTGTACACAGACACAGAACCGCTAGCATGAATGGTACTACGTCTTCACTATTTAACGTTTATTACTCTGAAATAATGTCGATTTAAACATTGTAATAATGGTGTAAACTAAATGCAATTTTCTGTTTTATTAATATTTTTGCAGATATGAACTAGTAATTAATTGTAAGGTAATGTGTTATTGTGAGTAAGACAATTAAAAATAATTATAATTTTTTTAAAATTTCACTAATATTTATCGACAGTCATAACAAGCTCTTACTTGCAGTTATGTGGGCGATAACTCCCACGAATTAGTCCCACCCAGCCTGACAAGAGCACTGGTCAGCTTTGTTAAGGACAGCTTTGTGGAACGATTTGGCTGTCTCAGCCGAAGTAGGAGATCAAAATACCCCGTTTAAGACAGTTTCACAAGAAACATGGTGTTTTAATTTATATCAGTTTTAACATAATTAAGGGTACAGTGATAAATTTGAATATATGAGGGCTGGAACTTTAATAGTGGCAAGTATTTATTTACAGCCCGTACAAAATAGATACGTGTCTCAAAGTTTTACTGACCTCCAAAGTAGTCTCCAGCATTGTGTATAACCCGTTGCCAGCGATGTGGAAGTCGTAGGATACTCTCAGCAGTGCCAATTTTGTTGACAGTTCGAGCGGCGCTGTCTATTGCCCGACGAATTTGTATCAGTTCTGAAGCGAATGCCATGAAGTGTTTCCTTTAGTTTAGAGATCGAGTTGAACTGACGAGGGTTTAAGTCAGGGGAATGCAGTAGATGGTATAGCACTTAGCAGCCCCATAAGTCAAACAAATCAGTAACAGCTTGCTCTGTACGTGCTTGACCATTGTTCTGCAAAATGATGGTCAGGTTCTGCAGAAAGTATCATCACTTCTGTGTCTAAGCTTGTCGTAGGTTGTGTTACAAAAATGAACGAACTGCATAGAGACAGAAGGTGGTTTGCTAATATCGCGTGTGTGTTTCCACTTTTCAGTGCTTTAGGTGTTCAGAGCATTTTATTCTGACATTTATGTTTGTCTCTCATGGATATGTTGAATGACAGTCACTGAAGATTAATTGCCATATTTGCACCAAGGCGGGGACTCTCTCCTGGCAGACGCGCTAGCCACTACCCCTCCCTGGCACAGTGGCTGCTTAGCTGCACGGACTACCCTACTGCGCCTCCTTCCCTAGTCGAAATTCCCATTCACGCCTCAGCCTACTTGGCATATAGATGTTCGAGACTTGAAAAGGCCTCTGGAACCAGGTAGTTTCTTTTGACTCAAACACCTACGGCTGGGTTTCAAACAGGATCCCCCGTTTCGTTCGATGCTGAGATGCTATTTCAATCAGTTGTAGAGCCTCTGCAATGCTGTTCGAATGTAGGGAGAATACCAAGAGGGATGTGGCATGAATGGGAAATGGATTGAGGAGGGATGCGTGCCAGGTTAGTCCTCCGTCCAGTTGTGCAAAGCCAATGTTCTCAGGTGACGCATTGGTTAGCACGTCTGCCTTCTGAGCGAGGGACACGGGTTTGAAAGTCACACTTGTCGCTTCGTAGATGTCTGAGACTGCAAAAGGTCACTGTTCACATGTAGTTTCATTCGATTAATTCACGTATGTCTGTTTTGCTGAATTTGAAGTTGTGCCGAGTGTTTGTAATCTTGCTGTGAATTATGTCGAATATGTAATAGAACGTTTCTTTCCTTATCTCATATATTCGTAAAGCATGTCTGGTTATTTCAGTAATGAGGAAAGAGTTTACAATTCTCACCGCGTTAGAAACGATTGTAACCACCTTCGTCCCGCGAAAAACTGTTACAGGAGGTCGGCCACACTGTGATCACGCCGCCAGCTGACATCGGGCGAATTCTGAGGACGGAGTCTGGCGACCGTTGTCGTTGTCACTGTCACCGTAGCTTTTGCCAGCGGCCTGTTGACGGCACGGCAGGCTGTTGCTTGGGTACGTGTAAACAGTTCGGCTTGCTGACCCTCTTTACGTTTCAGACTGCTATCTGGGACTTCATAGCCCTTTATGTCATCTCAAGCATCAGGAGGCGAAATTCGAGACACAAAAGTATGCCTTGGACCAAGGCCAAATGCCTATAAAACAAGATTTCCACCGCTGTCGAAAACCTACGACACTACATTTTATCAGTGAGCTGCGTCATTTTTAGAATTGTAAAATCACCGTTCAAATGGTTCAAATGGCTCTGAGCACTATGGGACTCAACTGCTGAGGTCATTAGTCCCCTAGAACTTAGAACTAGTTAAACCTAACTAACCTAAGGACATCACAAACATCCATGCCCGAGGCAGGATTCGAACCTGCGACCGTAGCGGTCTTGCGGTTCCAAACTGCAGCGCCTTTAACCGTACGGCCACTTCGGCCGGCTAAAATCACCGTAGGCTATGGTAGACAACCATAGATAAGCGTAGAATACGGTAGTTTTCCTGGTAGCTTTGCTCAGTTACTTGTGCGTTAGGTGCGTTCCATACCAAACTGGCGTTACCTCATTTCGATCGACATACTTCCGTATGCGATTATCGTCTTACTAGATTCCCCTAGAAACCGGAAGCGGTGAACCGTCTCTGGAAACTGAGTGAGGATATACACTGAAGAGCCAAAAAAACTGGTACATCTGCCTAACATCGTGTAGAGCCACCGAGAGCGCGCAGAAGTGCAGCAACACGACGTGGCATGGACTCGACTAATGTCTGGAGTGGTGCCGGAGTGAACTGACACCATGAATCCTGCAGGGCTGTCCAAAAATCCGTAAGATTACGAGGGGGTGGAGATCTGTTCCCAGATATGCTCAATAATGTTCGTGTCTGTGGAGTTAGGTGGCCAGCGGAAGTGTTTAAACTCAGAAGAGTGTTCCTTGAGCCACTCTGTAGCAATTCTGGACGTGTAGGGTTTCGCACTGTCCTGCTGGAATTGCTCAAGTCCGTTGGAATGCATAATGGACGTGAATGGATGTAGGTGATCAGACAGGACGCTTTCGTACGTGTCACCTCTCACAGTCGTATCTAGACGTATCAGTGACCCCATATCACTCCACGTGCACACGCCCCACACCATTACAGAGCCTCCACCAGTTTGACCAGTCCCCTACTGATATGCAGGGTCCATGGATTCATGAGGTTGTCTCCATACCCGTACAAGTCCATCCACACGACACAATCTGAAACGAGTCTCGTCCGACCAGGCAACATGTTTCAGTCATCAACAATGGCGGTGTTGGCGGGCCCAGGCGAGGCGTCAAGCTTTGTGTCGAGCGGTCAACAAGGGTACACGAGTGGGCCTTCGGCTCCGAAAGCCCACATCGATGATGTTTCATTGAATGTATCGCACGCTGACACTTGTTGTTGGCCCAGCACTGAAATCTGCAGCAATTTGAGGAACGGTTGCACTTCCGTCACGTTGAACGATTCTCTTCAGTCGTCGTGGTCCCGTTCTTGCAGGATCTTTTTAGGGCCGCAGCGATGTCGGAGATTTGATGTTTTGCCTGCTTCCTGATATTCACGGTACACTTGTGAAATTGTCGTACTGGAAAATCTCCACTTCATCGCTACCTCGGAGATGTTGTATCCCATCGTTCGTGCGTCGACCCCAATGCCACGTTCAGACTCACTTAAATCTTGATAACCTGCCGTTGTAGCAGCAGTAACCGATCTAACAACTCCACCAGACTCTTGTTGTCTTATATAGGCGTTGCCGATTGCAGCGCCGTATTCTGCCTGTTCACATATCTCTGTATTTGAATACGCATGCCTGTACCAGTTCCTTAGGCGCTTCAGTGTATAAAGAGCTGCGTAACCTAAGAAACATTTTTGCTCTACATAGTTATCCTCTTGTCTGCTACCTAAAAGTAAGCGGTATTTATAGCAAAATTAAAATTGTCAATGCTTAGTTCGGGTTTTATTCGAAAATTGTTCATCTGTAACGTGAAGCAGAGGAATGTTGTTGCGGCGGTTCGATTCCGGCGCCAGCGGCCCCCACTTTGAGTTGCCGCAGAGCGACGCCTCTGTGGCCGCAATGAGTGAGAGGGCGCTCCGGGATCGGTCGCGCCCGTGCTGCTGCCAGCGTGCGGGCGGAACCTTCCGCAGTGGGACGGTAAAAACTTCTCGTTGCGACAGAGACGGCTGATGAAGAGTGGTGGTCGTCTTCGCTTTTTGAGCCATAGGAATGTTCGGGGCACATGGTTGGTTATTCGGACTTTCCAAGCCGTTGTTAGATCGAGTAAGCAAGAAGAGTTTTATGAAAGGGGCTGCTGGAACAGCTGCATACCGCCATTCGCCGTGTTGTGGACTTTGAGCGACGTTAAACAGCCACATAGCAAGCATGATGATGGTCGAGATGGCAGTTTGCAACTGTTAGCCTATGTGGATTCGTGTGGCCGTTACAGTTTGTAAAAGCGTTCGCACGATTGAGAGACTTGGTTATTAGTGAAGCGCCATGTCACGGGTCGCGCGGCCCCTCTTGATGAGGTCCGAGTCCTCCCTGGGGCATGAATGTCTGTGTTGTTCTTAGCATAAGTTACTTTTAGTTAGCTCAAGTAGTCTGTAAGTCTAGGGATCGATGACCTCAGCAGTTTGGTCCCGTAGGAATTAATACATATTTGAATATTTGTTATAGTGAAGTACGTTACTGGTGTGCATTGTGGCTATTGTATTGAGTCCACATGGTTTTGGCTGCACGAGCCTGTCTTGACAAGAACCATATTTATTATATTGTAGCGGCACCACCATTTAGGATGGAGAAAGTTAGTTTTGTGCAATATTCTGAGCACAAGTTACAGCCAGGTGTGGGCCGGATTGCAGTGAGTTACGCATACCAACAGTTGCGAAGTAGAATAGAGGCCATAGGGCCGTCACATTGCTGAAAGAGTATACGTAGCAGTTTTGCATGTCACAAATCACAGGCAGAAGTGGCCCACTCGCCAACCTAGCGTGTTACAAGTATGTGATGTGAAGTGGGGCATATGGCAAAACAGAGGTGCAGAGCCACGTATAAATAGGTGCGGGTTTCTAACGAGATTCATTCAAGTATGGCAGCTCTCCTGGAAGATGGGGCGTGCCACACCACCAGCTACACGCAGCAGCAGATGGGGCGCCAGCGTTCCAGTCCACGGCGGGTCGCTAGCTCGACCCTCTGAGGCTGATGTGGGGTCCATAGCCAGCCAGCGGCAGGCCACTCCACGGCTCACTATCGCGGGGAGTCGTCCTGGCTTCCAACACACGCCGGAGGCCTCCCGAGGCGAGGGCCGCAGATTCGGACTCTGTATTGCGGGCGCTTGTTGTCGCTGTGATCTTAGCCACGCCGGCAAGAAGTACGCAGCTGGCCACCTGCAGCTCACACCGAGCAGAGCTGAGTCAGCAGGGTCGCAGACTGCTGAGTCAATTGCCAGCATCCTGACGACGCCACAACTCCGCTGTGGCTGACACACAGCACTGCGTACACGAGACACTGAGGCAACCATTCCGTGCCAAGCCGTTTTGCAGACAGCGAAGTGGTGTCCTCAGCATTGCGGGACCCATTGACACAGATCGAGAGGAATGGGTGCACTCAAGTTGGAAACAATAAATCACTTGGAAAGCTCAGACGACTCTTAATATGGTGTCTTCTACCTCTTCCCACTAAATTTGGTGTTGCTATTACATTCGGTGGCAGAAGTTGCCACTACAATATTATGTTTAGTACTGTGTATCCTGTTATTCATTTCATTATTGTTGAAAAAGGTGTTGTTCACATTTTGGAAGGAGGGCTGTATACTGGTAATGTTAATGTGTGAGCTATCAATTGAAAGTAGTAATGGACTTGTCTATTGTGCAAGGTTACCTGTTGTCATTTTAATGTTATTTATTCTGAAATGCAGGACGATGAACTCAGCGCGTAAATTTAACACTTTCTTGTTAATTGCTGGTGAGACCTGTGCGATTTCCGTCCGCTGTGTTAGTTAACGGAATTTCTTCCTTATGTAAAGATTATGCAGGGGCGCTTTAAAATTGTTTATTCTAAATGCAGGAGGGAGAACCCAAGCCATAATCTGAAAGTTGTTTTGGTTGATTTAATGTACAGTTATGTCCTGCTGATTTCTTGTGAATTGCTACTGAGATCTGTGCCTGCCTGCCTTGTTAGTTGATTGGACTCGTTTTTTATGTAAAGATTATCTATGGGCCCTATTAAAATTGTTTGTTCTAAATGCAGGAAGGTGACCCTACATAATTTGAAAGCTGTTGTGGTTGATTCCAAGTACGTTTATGTCAGGCTGGCTCATTTGCTACTGTCTCAATATTAGTTTTTTTTTTTAATGTAAAAGGCGAATGATAGTTTTAACTCAAATTTTCCCTGCTCATTGATCTTAAAGGTTGTACTAAAAAAAAGTGTGATAAAATTGTTTTATCGATTCTCTTGTAAGGCTAGCTGGAGGTTCCCCTCTTGAGTTTCCTGTTTAAATATTTATGTGTAGCCGCGCGGGATTAGCCGAGCGGTCTAGGGTGCTGCAGTCATGGACTGTGTGGCTGGTCCTGACGGAGGTTCGAGTCCTCCCTCGGGCATGGGTGTGTGTGTTTGTCCTTAGGATAATTTAGGTTAAGTAGTGTGTAAGCTTAGGGACTGATGACCTCAGCAGTTAAGTCCCATAAGATTTCACACACATTTGAACATTTTTTTATTTACGTGTAACAAAAGCATGAAACTTTGTTCATTGAAATGTCATTATGTATGCTTGTAAACCCCAGCACCACCACTCCATTTCTACGTCACATGGTGCAGAAAAAATAAAAAAAGCAATACAAAATTATAATTTAGAGCTATAAAACGCAATTTCCTCAAAAAACGGTATCAAACATCGGGTCAGTACTTCGTCTAGCTTATATAAAACATGTTTTGCTATTCTTGAATAGCTTGTGCACTCATCAGTAATGACAGGAAACTCTTGCCTTTGATTATGATGAAGAACAGTCTATTAAGTACAAAATAATAACAAGAATTGTACTCGTATAAATTTTTATGCTTGGGTATTTAACCTGGACTTGCGTCAGAATTGATTGCTTTGGTTACATAAAAGCGCAGAAGTTACGAGATCAACTAAGTGTTCTTATCGATAAAACGCAGTTTATAATTCGTAAAGATAAAAAAATGTACAACGAATTAACACTCAACGATGCGAGGTTTTAATTATGTGCAGAACAAACAAAGAAAAAACAAAGAGAAGCCATCGGCTTCCAGTTTCTCTCTCGTACGTTCATTTATGTTTCTTTCTCTGCCAGTGCTACTAATACTACCTCTAATGCTACCATTTACTACGTCATTTATGTATTGTATGAAAATTATGGAACTGTAGGTTTGGTACGGAGCAACTCTAGTCATTCTGTTTTGGTTTCTCTAGTGTCTTGCTATGGTTCTCGGCGCGAGGATTTCACCGTTTACAGTACTGCAAAGCATCGAAACATTAATTATGCAACTTCATTATTTCGAGGTGATAATTAAAACTTTATGACGCCCTTTGTATTCTGGTCTTCGCAGAAAGAACTCCTCGATCGACACTGTACAGTGTGCTGGCGACACACCCTGCTGAGTAGTCATTGGAGCGACAAGTGCGGATGGCGAGGGCGGCGGCGCGGCGGTAACCACAAAGCGCGCAGCGGCGTGCGCGCAGGAGGGGGTTGCCATGGCAACGGGTGGCGCCCCGGGCCAGCGTCCACGTGCCGAGCCCGGTGACCCTCCTGCCACTCACGTACGGGCGGCACCGGGGCATTGCCCCCTGCCGTGGTCAAGCGGCCCTCCCTTCTAATAGTTACCTGTCGAGTCCGTAACGTGCTCGTCGATACCGGGTAACTCTTTGCCGTTGTGAAAGATGTGAGACGTAAGATAAATGATTTAGCTGATAGGATAGTCAGTAAAATCAGCGCTTGGCTTTCAGGGAATAGGTTAACACTTAAATGCAACAAAACGCCATGCAAACAGTTTCTGACGCGGAGCTCTTGCAAAGGTGGAATTTTACTGTCCCAAAGTGGTCAGTGAGTGAAGTAGACCATTTTAAATTGTTTGGACTGACAAGGACGAGACGGCACTGTCGTAACCCGATATCTCAGAAACTTCACTCAGTGGAAGGGGAGACAAAACAAGGGAATTTGTGTGTCGGCTTATCCGTAAATGCTCGACCGTTTCCGAGAAAACTACGGTCAAATTTTCGAGGTATTTCGAGTGCGTTTTAGCGCGTAATAACGTTAGCTGAATGAGTGGCATAATGGTTACCGTTGCGCTCCGTTTTCGAAACCCTATTACTATTTTTTTACTTTCATTTTTTTACTTATTTACCCAGGTCCGTAGAAGGTAAGCAGACGAATGTTTCTTATAGAGTTAGATGGGAATAGAAGGGCATTACATTAATTTTAAAATTACAACTGGGTTCCTCAGTAAGTATCATACATTGAGTATATAATACATGTGTGTCTGATATTTTCAAGAGTTACAATCTCTTTAAATTCTCATATTGTAATACTTCACTCCTTATCAATTCTTATATTTTATTCTTATGTTTATTCTGCAGGAGGATTTGGTGCATTCTCTTGGATGATACCTACCGTAGAATCATTCGAAACGTAGAAATTCCGAACACGACGAGCAGCGTGCGAAGGCAAGCTTGCCACAGCGACATTTCTTCATGTGAATCTAACTTTGGAAAGAAAAGTCGTTAGCATTGCTGAAGATTTCACACGTTGGCAATAATATCGCGGCAAACTATGCATAAGGGATCGCTTTAGCGATACCTTGCGCTTGCAACTAATTATGAATCAAGATACATTATAGGAACTTCACCGAAAACAATTTCAAATAATTTTACCATTCATTTATTTTTAATTCGTTCATCAGACATTCAATTAACAGACTAGTAAGGACATCGTTATTTCAATATTCACTGAAAAACATTCGTCTACTAATCTGCGGTCATAAATGAAAACCAAAATATTTATCGAGTTTCGAACACGGAGCGCAGAAGTTTAAAGCCGCGACTCTAGCCACTATAGGCCTAACACCATTTCGTCCGAGATTATAGCGTGGTAAAAGGCACATAAACCACTTCGAAAACTTTTCCCGTCGTTTTCTTAGAATCGGTCGAGTATCTACGGATAAGCCGAAACACGTTTTCGCTTATTTTGACCCCTCTTCCACTGAGCGAGGGAAATCGGGTTATGGTATTTGCCGTGTTCTCTTCGTGAGGATAGATGCAAAACTTTCAAGATGTTATGCAGAAACTGAATGCTGCTATCTTCACTATAAGAATAATCTCCACCGTCTTTGACACTGAAACACGAGGTCTTTTTTGCTTTGCCTACTTTCACTCTGTTATCTCGTATTGTGCTATATTTCAGGGCACCAACATTCCTAGCCCAGAGAAGACCGGTCAAACAGATCTGCGGCGCCGGTTCGTGAACTCGGTGTAGTCCGTTGTTCATGTGACACGGAATACTTACTGTGTTCTCTGTTCATACTATATTCCATCATAGGATTTGCTGTTGACAATGTTAACTCATGCAGAAAAAGCTACAACATTTATTTCATGAACAGTTGACGGAAAGACATATACATTTGGGCATCACTTCCATCAGCATTGTACAGATAAGTGTGTACTATTCAGCAGGTTTCATTTCCAATAAGCTTCCAGCTGAACTGAAAAAATTGATTGATAAACACCAAGTATTCAATATCAAGTTGAAAGCTTTCCTTGTGGCACAATCCTTCTATTCTGTACAGGTGTTACCCGCAGAAGCTGAGAAATTTTAATATGTTATTTTTAGTATATGCGTACGTAGACACTGATGAGCCAAACATTATGACCAACTGTTTAATAGCTTCTTTGTCCGTCTTTGGAACGAAATACATCACTATTTCTGTGTATTAGGGATTCGACAGTTTGTTGGTAGGTCTGTGGCATCAGATGTATAACCATAGATCATGTAATTCGCGTAAATAACGGGCCGCTGATTTGCGTACGTGGTGATGGCGCCCATTAGCGACCCTGATGGGTTCCATAGGATTTATACCAGGCGCATTTAGTCGCCGAGACATCAACGTGAGTTCTCTAGAAGCTCCTCAAACCACTGTAGCACGGACATGGTTCCAGGATAAGGACAATTATACAGCTGAATGATTACATCGCTGTCGGGGAAGACATCAAGGATGAAGGGATGCAAGTGTTTCGCAGCTGTCAGCATGTCTTGGCTTAAGACCACGGGACCCATGCAAGTGCCGGCCAGTGTGGCCGAGCGGTTCTAGGCGCTTCAGTCTGGAACCGCGCTGCTGCTACGGTCGCAGGTTCGAATCCTGCCTCGGGCATGGATGTGTGTGATGTCCTTAGGTTAGTTAGGTTTACGTAGTTCTAAGTTCTAGGGGACTGATGACCTCAGATGTTAAGTCCCATAGTGCTCAGAGCCATTTGAACCCATGCAAGCGCAGGAGAATCTCTCCCAAAGCATAATACTGCTCCCACCAGCCTGCGTCCGTGGCGCGCTTCACATTTCGAGCTGCTGTTCACCCCGATGATGTCGTTTGTGGAGACGACCATCGATCCAGTGTAGCAAAAATGTGATTCCCCCGAAGAGCCGACACGTTTCTTTGATCGACTATCGAATACCGATGGTCCCGCGCCCACTACAATCATAAATGACGATGTCTTTGTGTCAACATATGAACCCTTAGGGGTGGTCTGCCGCGAAGTCCCGTATTCAACAATGTACGATTGAATGGTGTGCTCTGAAACGTGCGTGCACCAGCATTGTGTTCTTTCGGCAGGAATGCCACAGACCACCACCTATCCTACTTTACGGAGAAAATAAGCCTCCTAACACCACGTTCTGCGAAGAGTCGTGGACGTCCATCCATTTAGCGCCTAGTGGTAGTTTTACTGTCCTACCTCTTTCCGTAGATACTCAAGACAGTAGCTCGTGAACATTCTACCAGTTTCGTCGTTTTCGAGATACTCGTTCGCAGGCTCTGCGTAATAATAATCTGCCCTTTGTCAAAGAGGGTTATCTCAATGGATTTCCCCATTTGCAGCCCACATCTTCGCTAGTGTGATCCCCCGTCCATGCCTGCTCTGCTTACATACTTTTATTACATCATCATGTGCCCGCAACGCCACCAGGCGGCATCCAACGTCGCTGTGGGCGGTGGTCACAATTTTTGGCTTTTCAGAGTATTTTTCGTGTTTGGTTAATTCTTTGATTCTTTTGTTTACAAATTATATAATCAGCGTTCGGTAAACTATGTACTGGCTCGTTCCACAAGCAAGTGCTTTTGGTTCATATGGTCCTACGAAAAATTATAAATAAACGAAATAAATAAGCTGTAACCAAACTTGCAACGCCGTCGCTGCTTGCTGGTCTCACAAATGCAGTCCAACAGCTGCAGAAAATTAACTGAGAATCCTATTTTTAATTTTTATTGTTTATTATTACTGTTATTTCCTGACATGGTCTGGACGCAAACAAGAAATCTATAAAAATTTTAAACTTTAATTTTTTATACGGGGTGATTCTTACTAAAGTTTAAAAACCCCCGAAGCGACGTAGATGATGCTGAGGCAAGTAATTTAATATAACACACATGGGGTCGCAAATGCGACCCCAAAGGAAGATGAGAAATGTTGACCACGTGACGTCACGAGATGACGTACCTCGCCGTATGTGTAGCGGATGGGCTTCTCGATCCTACTCTCACTGCTAGGGCGCAGTGCTATACATTGCCATGCTTGGCTATTTTGTTTTCTTTAATATAAACCGATTCATCGTAGTCTTGTGTTACCAGTGCTGGCAGCACTACCGTTTCACATGCGATAATGCAAGAACGAAAACAGAGTACCCTAGGAGAGAGATCTGTAGCAGTGGCCGCTACTGGCGAGGGTGGGATCGACCAGCTCAACCGCTGCACGTGCGGCGAGGTACGTCATTTAGTGAAATCACATATTCAACATCTGTCATCTAGTTTTGGGGTATTTGCTGACATTTGCGACCTCATGTGTCGTGTATTAAATTACTTATCTCAGCGTCATCTACGTCGATTTGGGGGTCTTCGGACGTTAATAAGAATTACCCTGTATAAAATCCTTTAATAGTCCAGATCGCAATATTTTAAGAACAATTGATTATTCGTTTTGGCTGAGCAGTCAGCCGTCTTAAGATCTGTAATGGTTCAGAAAATTGCACGTAAAGGGGAAACAGTGTGAAGTACACTGGCAAATCTAACAAGAGACAAAAGAAGGTAAATACGTACAAATTAATAAAATGAGTGCTGTGTCTAACTACAAAATTAGGTGAAGAAACAATGCTATCATTATTACACATGCTGACACACGAAAGTGTCCACAGAAAAAGTTTTGCACGCTTCAGTTCGACGAAATATTAAGTACGTAATCTGTACAAAATGTAAATAAAGCAAGTAATAACGAAGTTACATAATGTGTCATTACATCAGTGTAGGTTTAAGAGTAATAAGAGTGGGGGATGGAGAACGAAGTGCTCGGATCAAGAAGGGTGTAAGACTGGATGTAGCCTTTCGCCCCTACTGTTCAACATATTCATCAAAGAACTAATGATGGAAAGAAAAGAAAGTTTCAACAGTTGAATTAAAATTCGAGGTGAAAGGATATGAATGATAAGATTCGCTGATCACATTGCTGTCGTCAGTGAAAGTGAAGAAGGATCACAGGATCTGCTGAACAAATGGTTCAAATGACTCTGAGCACTATGGGACTCAACTGCTGTGGTCATCAGTCCCCTAGAACTTAGAACTACTTAAACCTAACTAACCTAAGGACATCACACACATCCATGCCCGAGGATCTGCTGAACAGAATGGACAGTCTAATGAGTACACAATATAGACTGACAGTAAATCGAAGAAAGACGAAGGCAATGAAAAGTAGCGGCAATGAGAACAGTGAGAAACCTAAAATCAGTATATATGGCCACGAAGTAGATGAAGCTAAGACAGCAAAATGATCAATGACGGACGGAGCAAGGAGGACATTAAAAGCAGACTAGCACTGGCAAAAAGGGCATTCCTGCCTAAGAGAAGTCTGCTAATATCAAACGCAGGCCTTAATTTGAGGAAGATATTTCTGAGACTGTACGTTTGGAGTACAGCACTGTACGGTAGTGAAACATGGACTGTGGGAAATCGGAACAGAAGAGAATCGAAGCATTAGAGATGTGGTGCTACAGACGAGTGTTCAAATTAGTTGGACTGATAAGTTAAGGAATGAGGACGTTCTTCGCAGAATCGGAGAGGAAAGGAATATTTTAAAAACACTGTCAAGAAGAAGGCACAGGATGGAAGCATGTCTATTAAGACAAGAGGGAGATGAAGAGGCAAAAAGCTATAGAGGAAGACAGAGATAGGAATACATCCAGCAAATAATTGAGAAAGTAGGTTGCTAGTGCTAGTCTAAGATGAAGAGATTGTTAGAGAAGGGGAATTCTTGACGGGCCACATCTAACCAGTCAGAGGACTGATGACTCAATTAAAAAAATAGTAATTTAAGAAGACACACCTTTCTTGTTCGTTCTTAAGTGTTTGAATAAGAAATGTTTGTCTTCGTAATCCCACACTGATTCAATGACAGATTATTTGTCATAGGCAGCCTGTTCACCACCCCACCTGATGATGGCGGAGCAGTCGTTCGACAAAGTATTGTGCCCTCTGGACATCTAAATCCTACCGTTAAGACTGAGCTAATTTCACATGTCTGTAGTTAAACATCGCCGAGTTTCTACAGCTATTTCTACAAGGATAGAGCAATTACCTTTTTCGTGTCGGTGCAAAACACTGTGTGGACGACAGCTACCGAGCGTATTTGAACAGACAGATCGGATTTCTGCGAGGCTGGGAAACGAAATTGAATGGACGGGGGCGAGACGTGAGGGGCTGCGGGTTGCCGGGCAGAGGGGGCGCATCGATCAAGCGCGGTGTGGGTTGTAGCAGGGTGGGGCGCTGAGGGGTGGGGGCGGGGTGACACCCTTCAATTAGGCGGCGTGTCGTGTCGTGTCGCTGATTAGGCCCGCCAGAATAGCTGCGCCCTCAAAAGGCCCGGCCCTTCTCACAGTGGCAGCTGCTGACTGGCAAATGCTGGCGCGCGACCAGTGAAGTACGCCAGAGCTTCCGTTTACTAGTAAGACACCACTACACTGCTGGTCATTCAAATTGCAACATCGCGAAACGGGCGCGCAACATTTGTAAAATTGGCATGAAGTGACTACATTAACATGTTCAAATAACTTACGGGAATGCAGCCGATATTTCGATAGGAGCACACCTTGCAATTTCCAAGGCAAAACTGCAGCAAGTAAGAACTCTGGAAGCCAGTTTAAAACCTCGTTTTTCAGAGGAACTCCGTAAAGATAAACCACACACACACACACACACACACACACACACACACACACACACATACATACACACACATACATACAGGTCGACCGCTGTGGCCGAGCTGTTCTAGGCGATTCAGTCTGGAACCTCGCGACCGCTACGGTCTCAGGTTCGAATCCTGCCTCGGGCATGGATTTATGTGATGTCCTTAGGTTAGTTAGGTTTAAGTAGTTCTAGGGGACTGATGACCTCAGACGTTAAGTCCCATAGTGCTCAGAGCTATTTGAACCATTTTTGCACACACACACACACACACACACACACACACACACACACACACACACACACACTGTAAACACTAACGCTACAACAAACCAAAGATGACCGACGTCAGAGGTTTTCGATAATGAAATTAATAATCAACGGGTGAGGTAGCGTTAACTCGGTCCATCTCTTTTTTGGCAAGTGAGAGAGCAGGATCCCATCCAGAATTTAAACAAAGACCACCACCTCTATGTATAAGGATACTTGCTAATTTAATTTCAGCAACTTCTTTAACAATACTGTTCCAACAGCTGGAAGTGCATGTCAGAATCTCCATGTTATTACGAGGGTAATCCCAAAAGTAAGGTCTCCTGTTTTTTTATAAGTACATAGACCTGTTCATTTCTACAATGGTTTACATAAGTTTACAGCTTGAACATTGAGCTATTTCTCGACATAATTACCATTTCTGTCGATGCGTTTTTGTAGACGCTGTGGCAGTTTTTGTACGTCCATGTCATACGAGCTCGCCGCCATGCTGGCGTGATTGTTGCTTGGTCTCAGGTGTAAAGTGGAATACCCAGGTTTCGTCACCTGTGACAACTGAGTCCAGAAAGTTGTCCTGTTCGGCTGCAAGGCGGTGAAGAAATACGCGGGAAGCATCAACTCGTTCCCGCTTGTGGTCCTCAGTCAGCATGCGTGGCACCCATCTTGCGCACACCTTCCGGTAGTTCAATGTTTCCGTTAAAATTCTGTGAGCGGTGCTTCGGGAAACCTCAGGAAACAACGTGCAGAGATCATCCAGGGTGATCCGCCGATCTTCACGCATGATTTGCTCAACCTTCAACACTGTCTCCTCAGAAATTGACGGTCTCCCGCTCCTTTGTTCGTCGTGAATTTCGATCCGACCAGCTGCAAACTCTCTACACCACTTACGAACACTTTTTATATTCATGCACGACTCACCACACACTTCCGTCAATTGGCGATGGATTTCAATCGGCGCAGTGCCCTTCGCGTTCAAAAACCGAATAACTGCGACCAGTTCGCACTTGGCGGTAACATCCAACGGGAGCTCCATTCTCAACGGCTGCCAAGCCAAGACTGAGCGCCTCAGCACGGCGTGCGCATGTTTACACACAGCGTGTGAAGCAATCTTCATAACAGTGTGTCCAACTGCTACACCGAGTTCTGTACTTATAAAAAAATAGGAGACCTTACTTTTGGGATTACCCTCGTATATTCCATAGAATGACCAGTGCCAAGACAGTGTCCTGCAATGGCCGATTTGCCAGGCTGTTGTAAGCATGTGTGCCGCTTATACTCAATACACAGGCCCTCCACAGTCCTGATAGTCTGACCAATACATGACATGCCACAACTGCAAGGAACAGTGTAGACACCCATCTTACGCAAATCAAGATAATCCTTTACGGAACCTAAAAGAACCCTGATCTTCCATGGTGGTTAAAACACACACTTCACATCATATTTCCGCAAAATACGATCAATCCTGTTTGAAAAAGTTCCCTGTGTAAGGCAGAAAGGCAGTAGACCTCGGTGCTACTTCACCTAAGTTAGTTGAACATCGTATACCCCGGCAGAAACTAAAATCTCAAATCATTAGCTTTCGGCGAAATCTCGCAGATCAGTAAGAGTAACGTCATCCACATTGCGTATATAAGGAAAGGTTACGGTGAGAGATTATCATTCACAAATCACATTAAAATTTTGGTTATGATAAGTCTCGTGTAAGAATGATAAATGTTTACCAGCACGTTTCGACTTCGACACCGGCATTACTGTGGCCTATCGAGACACTGGCGTTATCGTTCAGAGATATTGCAGCTCGAAATGGTCTGCATACCACGAGTGTCGTGGGAATATAGGATTCAGGAGGCCATACCCAACGCCATACACTCGGCTGCTCTGTGTAACTACGAATGTTCCGATACCACCAAAGTATCGATAACTACTCAAATGAGTAGTACTCAAATTGTCCTGCGATAATACTCACTCCAAAAGTACCTATACCTACGCATATCGATACGTTTTAATTTTTTAATGCAAATCATGTAAAGCTGTGTATAGATGATTTTTACTTGACTGCTTTTTATGTAGTCTAACAAAACAAATTAAATAATTTTATTTCTTTATTAATGATAAAAAGGTCACCTTTTGGAAGGTGTCTCGAAAAGAGCAGTTACTTTGAATATTTAAGAGTCAACTTCCATTCTAAGTTTTAGTTACACCAGGTTTTGAAAATAAACATGGATAAACGACTTTCATGACTTCCCATTCTGTAAACAGATTGCTTTTGAAGATATTGCAGGGTTTGAGAAACAAAGAGAACAGTGACAGAACAAACATATAACTGGTAGTCTACTTATTTCACTGTCAGTTAAATAAAAAGTGAATCATACAACTTTCACTCTTTCTGTATCGAACTGGTTAACACAGCTTACTGTGCTGCTAATAACCACCATGGTGGAAATCCATAGATATTTCGTCACTTTGGTGTGTATGCTTTTCCTTTTTACGGCTGTGTGCTAGTTGTTTAAGGCGTTTTCAAAAGTCGTATTCCTGTGTTACAGTAGACGAAGTAGCAACTCCATGCAATTGTTACTCATAAACCATAGTTTTGAGTTTTTCTATGGATCGCTGGATCTTGAAAATGTAGGATTTCAAACTTGGACCCAACAGGGTTGCAGTGAATCCATTGTCATTTTCTTCGGCTCTCTCAATGAAACGTCCTTGTATTATTTGACAATTGGTGAGACTGGTGTCATACTATTAAGTTCTGTTGACAATCAATTACTCGTTGGTATAATATTGGATATTGTAACATACTTATGTCCAGACGCTTGTCCTGTGATATATTCAAAAGGCTTTAATAAAGCTGGAAGTTGGATGAGTGTTTCCACCTCTACAGCAGTTGGCATGTCAGGTGCTGAAGTACTATCAATTACGATTTCAGATATCAATTATCTCAAATGTAGGAAGCGCTCCAAAGTGAAAATGCCGAATTCTATCTCGTTTTAAAATCAGCGACAGATTTGAAAAGTGAGCTTTCAAGAGTACTGTTTCGTATATGATTTCTTTTTTTTAAAATTTGTCTGACTGCACGATTGCAAACCACAACAAACAATATGGCCGACGGACAAATAAATAGGTCCAGCAAAGAAAGGGCAGCGCGTGGAGCTGAAAGCGGTACCTTAGACACAAGCAAACATCACTCACTCACTCACTACTCGCGTACGTGCGTAAAGGCGATTCGATACAAGTACTTTTCTTCCGATATAGAAAGAATGATCCGACTCTAAAAGCAGGCCCGGCGGTTAATGTTTTGTCTAAGTGGGTAGGTGTCCAAAACAGGTTCCTCCCTCTCTCGCTCCGTCCCCCCTCCCACCGCAAATTCTAAACACAAGAAAAATTAATGAAAAGGACTTTTTATGGGATAAAAATACAGCGAATCTTAAAATGATTCTTCAAATATAATTTGCTTAACTAAATGCTGTTCAACACAAAAAATCACTTATATGATCTAAACACTGTACTGCACCTCGCAATAACACGAAATACACGTATTTAACAAATCAGTTACGTCTAGCTTATCGGTAATTTCGCTGTAAACAAGCAAGACAGCGACATGATTGAATCAACATAATATAGAGAACTTCGTTCCTTGGAACAGGATGAACCGGGAAAGTAATAAGCAAACTGACAAAGTGCAGAAACTCTTGCCTTAGGCCCCCTGTCCATTCATATTTCTTTAAAAACTCTAAACTTCCTTCAAGTTTTTGCGTGCTCTTTTTGTCTCTTCAAGACTTCCAAAAAGGTATCTATATTGCTCATCAATCTTTCTCCATAAAAATCATTTCTGCAAAATTTTACGATTTTATTGACGCTTTTAGGATGTCTGAGAGCAAATTTTTCCAACGATTTAAAAAATGTTGCGGGATCATCTGCTCGATACCTTCAAAATATTAATTTCTGAAAAATTAATTGAGTCGTTTTTAATTTCATGCTTTCGTTATTATTACTTTGAACGAGGCGTTTTTCAGTTTTGTACCGGCGTTGGAGTTCAGGTTTGTCAAGAACAAGATTAGCGACAGCTTGAACGCTTTTACGCCAAATTGCCATTATCTTAAAGTCACTAGAAGCACGTAAAACTGCTTCCGTTTTCAATACGATTCGATGACATGTATGTTAGACGTAATTCTGTCTTCAAACTTTCTACTCGTTGAAAAATCTCAGTAAGCATTGTTAAACTAAAATAGCATTCGAACCTTTGCAAATAAACAGAGAATCTTGATGCTTTGACCAATACCGGGGTGGCCGAGCGGTTCTAGGCGCTACAGTCTGGAACCGCGAAACCGCTACGGTCGCAGGTTCGAACCCTGCCTCGGGCATGGATGTGTGTGATGTCCTTAGGTTAGTTCGGTTTAAGTAGTTCTAAGTTCTAGGGTACTGATGACCTCAGAAGTTAAGTCTCATAGTGCTCAGAGCCATTTGAACCATTTTTTTAACCAATACCATACTATTAATTCCCGTTTGGCACCGATATTATTCTATCAGTCACGTCAAGCATATCTCACAAAACACCGGTGGTAAGTCTCGTATTTAAAAGAAGACTTCTTGTTCCCTCAGTGGAAATCTAGACAAATGAACTCAACTTTTATTTTCTTTTATTTTTCAACCTCGGATCGTAAAATTTGTTTCACGGTCGGTTCCGGCTTCTTAACAAGTAATCATCAAATAATCTGTTTATAAATAAAGAATAAGGTAGTGAAATACTAGGAAACTTAATAACAAAATTAAATTAATTTCTATAAACAGCTGCACGTGACTATATTATTTAATACCTAGTGTAACAGAAGAGGCGCACGGAATGTTAACGTAACTGCTCTCTGAAGGGTATAGTTAACCGCTTAAAAGTAGAGAGCTGGTAACTTAAGTCGCAAATATAAAAATATTCACCACATCAAACTGATTGTGAGATATACTACTCTCAAAGTGAGATACAGCAACAAATTACGTAAATACTAGTGTGGACAAGCTTGACGTACATCTGAAGCGGGTTCAAACAAGGCATACCTACTGATGTGAACAGAAGTGGTAAAAGTGTTGCTAGCAGTCGCAAGTGCTCACTAAACAGTTAAAATGTTACAACGATTGAATTAGGCTGCTATTATGTAGTGCGAGTCGATACAAATTGCGTGGCAAGATATGGTCTGCGTGTCTTACAAATATTAGTATAGTAATAAGAATACAGGAATACTTATCAGTCTTTCCCTATCTGCCATTTGTTCATGCATTATATCACTTTCGTAAGTTACGAAAGATTACTGTAAAATTATTTGTATGACATTTAGAGCGTATATTGCTTTTCAGGTTTGTCTCAGAACAGGCTGGCCTCGAACTGTCGGTGTACGTAATCAGTACTCTCTTACATTCCTGGGTTGTACGTTATGTCGCAGCAGTTAAGGGAACACTTGGTGTCATGTTGCTGAATATTTCCGAAACTGCGACTTTACGTGATGACAATGTCATCTAACGGAACTATTCTCTTGAACAGAAGAAGTAGATGGCCTTGCGCGGCCGGCAGTATTTTGTTAGTAGTTTTTTGTACAGTTTTGCTTGAAGTGGACGCTACCTTCCACAAATAAAGTCAAATCTGATGTAAGATGATACATGCAATACTGCAACGCACGCCTGCGGTATCAAAACAAATTGCGCGCTATGCTGGTTGCCTACACAGAGCAGCTTAAGGCGTCCCCTCGTCGCCTCGTCTCCTCAATATGTTGACAGCACAGTGAGGCAATGCTCCTTGTTACCGCTTCCCACGTTTCCAAGTAGAAAAATTTCAGATGAGGCTCGACATTCAGATGTCGAGCGTCCGTTGGACTACTACGAAATCCTCTTGTAACCTCTCTTTGAAGTCGGCCATGTCTGTGAGGGGTAGTCTTAAAAGTTATCAACTAGAAGAAATAAAGTTACATAATCAGCTATTTATCTGATTGCAGATACACGTCTGCAGACCTGGTGCCCATAGCCCTTGCTAAAATAGTAACAGTTTATTGAAAGTAGTGGCTGTAGTAATAATAAAGCCTTTTACGACCATTACAGTAATAGTGTGATAGTAGTTGGTATCCTCCTACTAGTATTGTCAGTAGTACGTAAAAACATGCAACATAAAAACGGACAGAATATAAAGCAAATACATAGAAATTTTTCTGTGACAGGTAAATGTGAAGCGAGCGGGAACAGAAAAGGATGTCACAGAAAAATATATAAATTATGGTGCAAGCAGTGAGCAAAGTGTTAGAATGGTAGTTGTAGAAGTAAAGTTATACAACACATTTAAAACTAAAAATATTGTAAATTCAGGATGAACACCAATGAACTGCGACTACAACATTTAACTGTAACATAATTTAAAACCTGAATTTCATAGATCTATTTTTGCTTCTGTCTAGCCGGGCTGTTTTGAGTGAACAAATGCATAAATGTTAGTGCCAGTCAACTGAACCTCGTATACAAGTTACAAGTGTGTCAAGAACTGCTGGCTGAAGCTGGAAAATATTTACTTTAGAGAGAGTCAGGACGATAGGATGTTAGCGATGCACTATTAAGTAAATCGTAGGTTAAGTCACTTTATCTGTACCTTGTTTCTGGTTAGTTGTATTTTGAAGTGATTTGACGGACTCAGGAAGTAGTTTTTGAAAAACTAATCGTCGTTAGATCTATAGTTGGCAAAATATTACTGATTAGATTTCCGTTCGAACCTCCTGGACGAGACTGCCAAGTCGGAAGTGATACTGAGGAAAAGACTCAATAACTGAGGAAAGAGGAGGAGGAGGAGGAGGAGATTAAAGTTTATCGTCCCGTCGACGGCGAGGTCATTAGAGACGGAGCACAAGATCGAATTTGGGAAGGATGGAGAAGGAAATCGGCCATGCCCTTTCAAAGGAAGCGTCCCGGCATTTGCCTGAAGCGATTTAAGGGAATCACGGAGAACCTAAATCAGGGTGGTTGGACGCGGGTTAGAACCGTCGTCCTTCCGGAATGCAAGTCCAGTGTGCTAAACCAAGGAAAGAGTATCAATCTACGATTCGGAGCTTCAGAAATATGGATGGATTAGGGAAGCTATTAAAGCTGGAAAGGGAAAAGCAGAAGCTCAGTCCAAATGTAACAACAGTGAACAGTAAATGGTACAGTGGGAGCATGATTCATTATGAACAAGAATGGGATACTGAAGTTCCGTACAGAGAAATGATGGTGGGCATTTGAAGTTCCTGAGGCTGTAGATACCGCGATAATGGATACCACAGTAGGCGGTTCAGGTGAACAACAATGAGCTACCGTGAACAGTTGAGTGATAGGATTATCATCATCAGAATCCAGAGCAAATCCAAGCCATCAGCAATAGTTAAAGTGTACACGCCGACATCACAAGCAGAAGACGAAGAGATAGGCAAAGTGCACGACAACATTGAATGGGAAACTTAATAAGTAAAAGAAGACGAAAACCTAAAAATTAAGGGAGACTGAAACGCTGTAGTGGGCAGGAACAGAAGACAGATACGCGAGAATACGATTTCCGTATTGGGAATGATCGAGGAGAAAGACTCTTTGAATTCTGGAATCAATTTCAAACAGCAAAGAGAAAAAGGTATGGTTAATAAAGCCCGGAGATACGAGATGATTCCGGCCCAAATTACATCATCGTGAGACTGAGATTCAGAAATCGGATATTGGATCGTAAGGTCAAGAGGAGATACAGACTCACACCACAGTTCAGTAATGATGAAGAGCAGACTTAAGTTTAAGAGAACCGTCTGGAAGTATCAGTGTGGAAAGAAATGGGATGCTGAAGTAATGAGAAATGGTGAGGTACGTTGGAAGATCTCTGAGAGTACAGATACTGCGATAATGGATACCACAGTAGGCAGTTTAGTTGAACAGGAACGGACAGTCTTAAAAAGGGCAACCACACAAGTTGGAGAGACCAATATAAGATGCAAGGAAGGTAGCTGCAGGTGTATCAAACTCTAGAATTTATTTAATTTATGAAAAAACGAACGAGCTGTTATATTTTAAATTTCATGTTAAAAAAAACCCACAAATTTTCTAGTTAATTACCTCAATTTGTACCACAGTCTTTAATAGATTTGTAAAATTCTAGAACTTCATACACTTTTGAGTATGGTTTGTATGCTGTGCAAAATTCATCGAAGAATCTCTCTTACTTATGAAGAAAAGTGTACCTATAGCAACAAGTGCTGCCATTAGTAAGTGAAAAAAATGATGAAATTTCACATGTAAAAAAATTTATTTTGTTATGTTTCCGGACTTCCACTGCTGTGAGTGTAAATTTTGAACCCTTCCTGGTCATGCTGACAAAGTTTTATGAATTTATTTGTAAAAGTAAAGACAGTGGAAATTAAAATGTCCTGTGATACCTCTCCTGCTCCAAGTCGGCCCGTTTGACGTTCTACCCCCCGTGACAGCTATCAAGGAATCACTCCTAAGCGAAGGCCAAAAACTGTAAGAAAACGCAGAGATTGGAATACACCCAGCAAATAATTCTGCACGTGGGTTGCAAGTGCAACTCTGAGATGAAAAGATTGGCACAGGAGAGCAAGTCGTGGGGGCCTACTGGTGATTCTCCATGACTTGCCCCTTCTACCCTCGGGAAAATGTTAATTCCTTTGCTTCACCGAGATGACGGCCTTGAAGGTAAGTGTATACGAAGTGAATGTATTGTCAACTTTTAGAATCCAGGTTCAGAAGGAATGACATGACAGGCAGCAGCTTGTACAGATAGGCCATTAGGCAGAGTACGCTTGAAATAGTTTTGACATTACATGACAAATGGTTCTAGGCAGACTTGCTGGTAGTTAACATCCATTGTGAGTTCTGGCTTTCTTCAAACTGATACTGGATATTAATATTTTTGTTTGTTTTGCAGGCAGAAAGCAGCTTCAGTTTGTGAACATTTTTTTCTGTCGCGGAGGGGAGGGGGATGGAGGAGAGGCGGGGAAAAAGGCAACTGCCCTGCCTGCCCCATGCTGGGTATTCTCTTGCCATAAAGTATTGGAACACCCTGTATAATTAGTACTTTAATGTATATTAGAAAATCTAGTTTTATGGTATAGTTTCACCAGGCATCCTATGATAAACATTAACAGCCTCATGGTTTCCAGAAAGGTTGCCTTCAAAATTCAAAACATATAGCATTGGAACACATTACGGCAGCCATTTTGTGTGGTAAGTATTCGGCAATACCTGGGTAGTTTTCCAGAGGTATGTGGCACTAGATGTATACGCACAGGTCATGCAGTTCCCGTAAATTACGAACCCGTGGTTTGCGGAAAAGGAATTGGCACCTGATAGCGTCCCACGCGTGTTCCATTGGGACCACATAAGGTGAATTTGGTGGCTGAGGCATCAACATGAGTTCACTATCATGCTCATGATTCTGGTCTTGTGATTCAGACATTTGCCCTACTGGAGGATACCATCGCCATGTGGAGACAAAAAGTTTAAAGAGATGCGAGTGATCTGAAATTATGTTCACGTTCACAGCTGCCGTGGTGCCTTGGAGTACTACCCCAGGTCCCATGGAAGACCAGGTGAAGGTTGCCCATAGCTTAATACTGCCCTCACTCGCCTGCGTCGTTGGAGTGGTGCGTTGTCCGAGTACCACTTCGCTAGCACGAAGGCGCACTGGACAGATCATCGACCTGGTGCAACAAGAAATGTGATTCATTCAAGAAATCACACGTTTCTATTGACCCATGGCCCATTCTGGAAGATCCCGTGCCCTTTGCTGTCATAACTGATGGTGTCGTTAGAACTCATGGGCTCGTGGTTTGTGAACACCATGTTCAACAATGTCCCGTGACCGGTGAGTCTGCACCAGCACTGTGCTCTGTCGTAGGATCTGACATGGATTGTCGCCTATACTGCCTCCGACTTCCAGGTTCTGTGATGAGAAGTGGACGAACAACACATGGTGGCCCACTCTTGTTTTACCGTCCTCCAACCACTTTCCTTCGATGCTCACGGCAGTAGCACGCGAACAATAGACCCGTTTCACCGATTCCGAGATCCTCGTAACTAGGTGCCAAGCCATAATAATCAGCCTTTTGTCAAAGCCCTCATTCGACTCTGTTCCGCTTATTTGTTTTTCTTAACGCGTCACCTGCCCTCAGCGCCACCTCGTTTGCAGTGGTCATAATGATTTGGCTCAAGAGTATATATGAAAAGTAGCGTACCATGTACTGCAACCAAAAAAGGGATCATCTACATTAAGCATCAAAACTGAATGTAAACGATCTGAAGGTGTGCAGGAAAAACTCGAAGCTGATCATGGACGAAATAAATAAGGTTACTTCAACAAATGTAACTGGTTGCTGCCATTCTAATACAGCCTGAACCAATAAGACTTTTTCGCGAAACGAGGTCTCGTCTGACTTGTAGCT
This sequence comes from Schistocerca americana, assembly GCF_021461395.2. NCBI lineage: Eukaryota > Metazoa > Arthropoda > Insecta > Orthoptera > Acrididae > Schistocerca > Schistocerca americana. The sequence continues at coordinate 349,403,627 of NC_060121.1, read as the reverse complement.
ATCTTAAGGAAATGGAGCTAAAGATCAGACCGTAAAGGGACTTGATACACACATCAAAAAAAGTTTTGCATCACCTCGGTTCTGAGAGTTCCGAAACATTTACAGAAAAATGGAATAGAGATCAACATAAACATCATTTCCGCCCTTTTCATTGCTAATGAAAGCCACACATTTCATGTTGTACCACCATACAGCGAGACCTTCAGAGATGGTGGTCCAGATTGCTGTACACACCGGTACCTCTAAAACCCTATAGACGTGCTCTTGCATTGATGCACGCCTGTATTCGTCATGGCTTACTATCCACAAGTTCATCAACGCACTGTCGGTCCAGATTGTCCCACTCCTCAACGCCGATTCGGCGTAGATCCCTCAGAGTGGTTGGTGGGTCACGTCGTCCATAAACAGTCCTTTTCAATCTATCCCAAGCATTTTCGATAGGGTTCATGTCTGGAGAACATGGAGGCAACTCTGGTCAAAATGGTTCAAATGGCTTTGAGCACTATGGGACTTAACATCTGAGGTCATCAGTCCCCTAACTAACCTAAGGACAGCACACACATCCATGCTCGAGGAAGGATTCGAACTTGCGACCACAGTGGTAGCTCGATTCCAGACTAAAGCTCCTAGAACCACTCGGCCACACTGGCGGGCCCACTTTAGTCGAACGATGTCGTTATCCTGAAGGAAGTCATTCACAAGATGTGCACGATGGTGGCGCGAATTGTCGTCCATGAAGACGAATGCCTCGCCAATATGCTGCCGATACGGTTGCACTACCGGTGGGATGATGGCATTCACGTATCGTACAGCCGTTATGGCACCTTCCATGACCACCAGCGGCGTACGTCGGGCCCATGTAATGCCACCCCAAAACAGCAGTGAATCTCCACCTTTCTGCACTCGCAGGACAGTGTGTCTAAGGCGTCCAGCCTGACCAGATTGCCTTCAAAGACGTCTGCGAAGAATGTCTGGTTGAAGGCATATGCGATACTCATTGGTGAAGAGAACGTGATGCCAATCCTGAACGTTCCATTCGGCATGTTGTTGGGCCCATCTGTACCGCGCTGCACGGTGTCGTGGTTGCAAAGATGGATCTCGCCATCGATGTCGGGAGTGAAGTTGTGCATCATGCAGCCTATTGCGCACAGTTTGAGTCGTAACACGACGTCCTGTGGCTGCACGAAAAGCATTATTGAACATGGCAGCGCTGATGTCAGGGTTCCTCCGAGCCATAATCCGTAGGCATCGGTCATCCACTGCTGTAGTAGCCCTTGGGCGGCCTGAGCGAGGCGTGTTATCGACAGTTTCTGACTCTCTGTATCACCTCCATGTCCAAACAACATTGCTTTGGTTCACTCCTAGACGCCTGGACACTTCCCTTGCTGAGAGCCCCTCGTGGCACAAAGTAACAATGCGGACGCGATCGAATCGCGGTATTGTCCGTCTAGGCATGGTCGAACTACAGACAACATGAACCGTGTACCTCCTTCCTGGTGGAATGACTGGAACTGATCGGCTGTCGGACCACCTCCATCTAATAAGCGTTGCTCATGCATGGTTGTTTACATCTTTGGGCGTGTTTAGTGTCATCTCTGGACAGTCACAGGGACGGTGTCTGTGATACAATATCCACAGTCATGGTCTATCTTCAGGAGTTCTGGGAACCTGGGTGATGCAAAACTTTTTTGATGAGTGTATCTGTCCAAAGGCATTTCACCTTCCTAAGAGACAGTCTCCTCTCCTTCCAATCTGACTACGTAAGTGTAGACTAAATGTGGCTTAAATTCAAAGAAATAGTATCGAGGCAATTGAGAGGTATATACCAAATAAATTAATAAGAGTTGGTACTGATTCCCCTTGATACACAAAATAGGACAGAAAATTGTTGCAGAAGCAAGGAAGAAAGCAGGCCAAATTTAAAACTACGCAAAGTCTCCAAGATTGGCGAAGTTTTACAGAAGTTCGAAATTTAGCGCGAACTTCAATGCGAGATACTTTTGACAGTTTCCACAACGAAACTCTGTCTCGAAATCTGGCAGAAAACCCAAAGAGATTCTGATCGTATGTAAAGTACAACAGTGGCCAGACGCAATTAATACCTTCACTGCACGACGACAATGGTGATGTTATTGATGACAGCGTCACTAAAGCACAATTACTATACACGGTTTTCTGAAATTCCTTCACGAAAGAAAACGAAGTAAATATTCCAGAATTCGAATCAAGAACAATTGGCAACATGAGTAACTCAAAAGTAAATATCCTTAGTTTAGCGAAGCAGCTTAAAACACTTAAGAAATGCAAATTTTTCGGTCCAGATTGCATACCAGTAAGGTTCATTTCAAAGTATCTTGATACAATAGATCCATTCTTAGCAATCATAAAGAACCACTCGCTCGTTGAAAGGTCCGTACCCAGAGACTGAAAAGCTGTACAAGTCACACCAATACCCAAGGAAGGAAACAAGAGTGACCCGCTGAATTACAGACCCATATAACTCACGTCGATTTGCAGTAGGATTTTGGAACATACACTGTGATCGAACGATATGAATCACGTCGAAGAAACTCAACTAGCTCTTTATTCTTACAAAGCAATCATTGCTATCAACAGGGGACGTTGATTTCATAAACGCAACTAGTTCTTTATTCTTACAAAGCAATCATTGCTATCAGCAGGGGACGTTGATTTCATAGTTTTAGATTTCCAGAAGGCTTTTGACGCCGATCCTCACAAGAAACTTCTAATTAAATTGGGTGGATTACCATCTCAGTTATGTGACTGGAGTCCTGATTTCCTGTTAGGAAGGTCACAGTTCGTAATAAATGACGGAAAGTCATCGAGTAAAACAGAAGTAATATCTTGCGTTCCCCACGGAGTAGTTATAGGCCATCTGTTGTTCCTGATCTACGTCAACGATTTAGGATACAATCTGAGCGGTTCTCTGAGATTGTTTGCAGGTAATGCTGTCACTCACCATCATTTAATGCCATCAGAGGATCAAAACGAATTGCAAAACGATTTAGATAAGATATCTGTATGATGAAAAATTGACAGTTCGCTCTAAATTATGAAAAGTGTGAAATGATCCACATGACCACTAAAGAGAATCCTCTAAATTTCAGTTACACGATAAATCATACAAATCTAAATTTTGTAAACTCATCTAAATACTTAGAGATTACAGTTACGAATAACTTACATTGGAACGATCACATAGATAACGTTATGAAGAAAACAAACCAAAGACAAGCAGAACACTGAGAAAATGTAACAGGTTTTTCTGAGGAGACTGCTTACACTACGCTTGTCCGCCGTCTCCTGGAGTACTGCTGTGCGGTGTGGGATCCACATCAGATAGGATTGACGGAGGACATCGAAAAAATTCAAGGAAGGGCAGCTGGTTTTATATTATCGCAAAATAGGGGAGGGAGTGTCACTGATATGATACACGAATCAAAGTGGTAGTCATTAAAACTGAGGCGTTTTTCGCTGTCGCAGAATCTTCTCATCAAAATTAAATTTCCAAATTTCTCTTCAGAGTGTGAAAATATTTTGTTCGCGTCCACCTACATAGGGAGAAATGATCATCACAGTAAAACAAGAGAAATCAGAGCTCGCACTTTTCTTTTTCCTCGTGCTGTTCGAGAGTGGAACAGTAGATAAGTAGCTGAAGGATGGTTCAATGAACCCTCTGCCAGGCACCTAACTGTGAATTGCACTGTAATCATGTATATGTAGATATAGAAATAAACACAAACTATCAGATGTATAGCATAGGTAGTGCAGTGCGTTTTAGTATACTTTTTTCACTGTGAGATTGTTTTTAAAAAATACACTGGCGTTAATCAAATTTTTCTATGGATTATTCTTATTTTTGTGGGTAAAAACTCCAGTAAAGATGAAAAGGAATCAGAATTGTAGCTTTCCTGTAGAACCATAGAAAAAGACTTTCACATCTTTGGGCTATTCTACTGCTCCATTAACGTTTTTACTTGCACTATTTTATTGTTCAAGATATAAATGTGTAAATTAATAATTGTATCGTCCGAAGTACTTTAGGAGCACATCAAAGAAAACGAAACAATAACTCATTACCTGTCATGTGACCTCTTACTGTTCATGCAACATCGACTAGATTCGACCACCAACAAAGGCACATGGATGATAGCGGCAACAAGCGTTCAAAACGTTCATCCCTGCTGGTGTGAAAGAGTACTGCGGGCATGCGCTAACCGTCAGTCTAACATTCTGGAACTTTCTGCACGCTACACGCCCTTTTTCGGCGGCGGGAGCGTTGCCTTTGTTTCAGTACGTAACGAGAGAGAGCATGCGACTCGGTCCATGACAGGAGCTGTAAGAGCTGATCGGACCGTACAAAAACGGTGTCGGTCGCGGTAGAAGTTAAATAAGATGCTGAGAGGAAAATTTGTATTAAGAAGGAGTGTGTGTTAACGTTTTTAGTGTGAGTAGAACTGAATTTATTTGATTTAACGACCTGTGGGAGACTGTAGTGAAAGAAGAAACTAATGTCGATGAAAGAATTAAGGTTAGTTACATAGTGACTTTCCCAGAGAGACAATTTATCAGTGCGAATTTCAAAAGTGTGGATCTGGAAGGCATAGTTAGGAAGTTTCATTGTTGGTAGCCAATGAAATAAATTTATGCACATAGTGTGATCTGTTATAGCAGATCCAGATTATCTGAGATGTCGATGGCCATTATTTACTTGTACGTCACTTACAATTAAGCAGACGTTTTATTTTCTGTGTTGGACGTGATCCGTTGTAAGTCGTCTACCTTAAAAGTCCCATAGCCAAATAATAGGTTAATGATTATAAACAATCCGCCTCGATTGCAAATAGAAACGGGATGTTGATCTAGGTTTCGGCGCGGATAACCATGCCTTCTTCGAAACACACTGAAACTACAAACTTCCTAAAGATGCATGGTCCAACATTAATACAGAACGCCCAAAAGGGCAAAAGATTCGCATAAAATATTTACCTGAGAGCCCGCGTCCCACCGAACTTTAGCTGGGGTGAGGAAGCACGCTTCTGACGTTTGAGCTAAGTACAGCTATTGGCATGAACACACGTACCGTTTATTTTACATTTTATGCGAGTCTTTTGCCCTTTTGAGCGTTCTGTGTTAATGTTGGACCATGTCTCTTTAGGCAGTTTGTAGTTTTAGTGTGTTCCGAAGAAGGCGTGGTTATCCGCGCAGAAATCTAGGTCAGCATCCGGTTCCTATTTGCAATCGAGGCGGGTTCTTTATAATCATTAAATTATTCACGATTGCTGACGCGCTGCAATGTTAAAAGTTGTCAAATAATAGGTACACGGTAATATAGCTCAGATTTTAAACCGATAGCTGACAGTGAGTACCAATATGTAAATGTCTCTGAAAATAAATCTCGTGAAAAATTGAGGCCAAAATTCGTTCACTATAGCGTTTTTGAAAATATTTGTTAAAAAAAGGTATTTGCACTAAAAAAAGAGGTTGAGAATTGCACTGGAACTAACGCACGAGGTTATGTCCTATCGATGCTGGGAGAAATGCTCCAGTGGCCACGAGCCCGTGTTTCATGCTTTCAGCGGGATAAAGGGCAACTGGATTGGCTAATGGCGTTAGTGGCGCGGCGCTCTAACTCGAAAATCCGGATCAGCGCTGGTCAGCGAGTTACGGGTAGGGAAGCGAACGAGGTAACAGCCGTACCCGCTGTCCGAAATTTTCTCGTCGCTATCATCAATAGAAAGGAATCGACCTCAGGGCTGTTCCTAAGAGGTTACTATTTACATAGTGGCGTTAAAACGCTTTTAATATGTAATAACGCTTTTAATATGTATATGCGAGGAGGGCTCCATCCCTGCACCCTGACCATCCCTCATTTGATTAAAAGTAAAATCTACTCCGTACAAGAGAAACCTGACTAACTAGGAGAACACGGCAAGTGCCGATTTCCCAGGAACTTCACTCAGTGGAAGAAGAGTCAAAATAAGCGAACAGGCGTCTCGGCTTATCTATAGATACTTGACCGTTTCCGAAAAAAAAAGTACTGAAACCGGCCATCTAGTAAACGATATTGAAGCGATCGTGGCTTTTCAATTATTTAAAGAAAAGAGGGTCGAAGATTTCTACATATTTTCGAGGTACCTTATGTGGCTTTTACTGCACGATATTCTCGTACTAAATGGTGGCGCAGTGGTTAGCGTCGTGGCATATTAATTTTGCCCCCAGCGTTCGAAGTCCAATGTTTTATTTATTTTACTTTTATTGTTTTCGTTTGTCTACCCATGTGCGGAGAAGGTTACTATACGAATGTTTCTTGCAAAATTAGGGAATATTATAATATAAAAGTAATAATCAGGTTTCGAACACGGGTAAAACGTACATAAATTACCTGTAAATACCTTGTAGTTTCTTCAGAAATGATCGAGTATCTACGGATAAGATGAGACACATGTTGGCTTGTTTTGACCCCTCTTCCATTGAGCGAAGCTTCTGGGAATCGGGTAATGACGCTTGCCGTATTCTCCTCGTCAGTATATTCAGATACAGATATTTACGGCGTAACGTTCTAATACCGACGATGAAAGTAGTTTGCAAAAAATGGTTCAAATGGCTCTGAGCACTATGGGACTTAACATCTATGGTCATCAGTCCCCTAGAACTTAGAACTACTTAAACCTAACTAACCTAAGGACAGCACACAACACCCAGTCATCACGAGGCAGAGAAAATCCCTGATCCCGCCGGGAATCGAACCCGGGAACCCGGGCGTGGGAAGCGAGAACGCTACCGCACGACCACGAGCTGCGGACTGCAGTTTGCAACAGCAGATGATAGATGATATTCCGACGGACAATCTCACTGTCCAACACTCTCACTATCTACTTCACTCATTCATTCTGTCACAAATAATGAAGGCAAGACCGGTGCTCGATCACTGGTACGTGCAGGAGAAAATTATGCTTACTGCAACTGTAGTCAACAGTAAGGGAGGCAAATAGATTTATTCTGGAAACGTGCAGTTCATTTGTTAAGGAAGCCACACACAACACTCAAGCGTGACACACTCTGCAGTACTGTTCAGTATTTCGAATCCTTATTCAGTCTGCGCGACAAGTGACGTCGAAAGAAGTCGGTGACGCTCTGCTATGGTTCTAACTGGTCGGTATAAACCACAGAAAGCACAGCAGAGTCGCTCAGACGACTGAATTGAAATTTTGTGGAAGAAAGGCGACGATCTTGGGAAACCTTGATACATATAAAGGTCGGCGTAGGTAACAAACAACGCTTCCAATATACCCAGAACGATTATCTATACCAAAGTACGGTTTTCGCTAAGTTTTAGCGGGCAGTGTGGCCGCTTATATGACTTATGCAACTAATTCTTAATTTTTATAGCATTCCAGTAATGGCAGAGATTTTTTTAAAGTATGCGTACACTAACTGATCAAGAGTATCCGAACACCTGTTAGTGAGTATCAATATGGAGAGCGTCCACTCTTCGCATTTATGACGACTTTACTCTGCTGCGGACACTTTCAACGTGGTCTCTGTTGATACATTGTAGATGTGGGACAGCGGCTGGTCAAATTTTTAACAAAGAAATTCGCCAAACAGCCGTAAAAATTGGGAAGTTATTTTATTTTCGCTACCAGTTTCGGCAATTCAATCCGCCATCGTCAGGTCCGATATGCACCTCTCAAAAATTATCGATATGGGCATAGTGAGGCCATCTGTTTCTGGATGTCGTCAGTTCTCAAGCTCTTCCTTCGAAGACTTGACCGCAACTCTTGTGGAGCACTTGAGAATTCACGACATCGAGAAACAGGTGGCCTCAGTAAGCCATATCGATGTTTTTTGAGAGGTGCATATGGGGCCTGAAGATATCATACTGAATTGCCGAAACTGGTAGCGAAAGTAAAATAAAATAACTGCTCAATTTGCACGGCTGTTTGGCGAATTTGTTTGCTAAGTAAATCTTACAGTGTCGTGTCTGAATGACTGTGAACGGATGGCAGTCCTTCTTTCTCAAGAGTCGAAACCAGAGAAGGCAGTAATATTGGACGCTGGTGTCCTGAGCGAAGTCTCCACTGCCATGCAGTCATTGCCTCCGAGCTGTTCCTCGAGTGTACGCAGGACGGAGTGCAGTAAAATGTGCTCAAATCCTTCCGCATTTAGCGTTTTCTTAAGCGCAATACGGGGAACACAGCCTAACACGGAAATCACCGACATAACGCAACACCACGTCCTCCATTCTTCACTATTGTCACTATACTAGATCGCAGGTAAAGTTCCCTAGAAATTCGCCAAACCCCAAACCTGCCACCGTATTACAATAGGGTATAGAATGCACTAGGTGATCAAAAGTATCCGGACACCTGGCTGAAAAAGACTTACAAGTTCGCGGCGTCTTCCGTTGATCACGCTGGAATTCAGTATGGTGTTGGCCCACCCTTAGCCTTGATGACAGTTTCCACTCTCGCAGGAATACTTTCAATCAGGTGCTGGAAGATTTCTTGGGGAATGGCAGGCCATTCTTCACGGAGTGCTGCCTTGAGGAGAAGTATCGATGTAGGTCAGTTAGGCCTGGCACGAAGTCGGCGTTCCAAAACATCCCAAAGGTGTTCTATAGGATTCGGGTCAGGACTCTTTGCAGGCCAGTCCATTACAGGGATGTTATTGTCGTGTAACCACTCCGTCACAGGCCGTGCATTATGAACAGGTGCTCGATCGTGTTGAAAGATGCAATCGCCATCCCCGAGTTGCTCTTCAACAGTGGGAAGCAAGAAGGTGTTTAAAACATCAATGTAGACCTCTGCTGTGACAGTGTCACGCAAAACAAGAACGGGTGCAAGCCCCCCTCCACGAAAAAAACGACCACACCATAACACCACCGCCTCCGAATTTTACTGTTGGCACTACACACGCTGGCAGATGAAGTTCACCAGGCATTCACCATACCCACACCCTGCCATCGGATCGCCACATTGTGCATCGTGGTTCGTCACTCCACACAACGTTTCTCCACTGTTCAGTCGTCCAATGTTTACTCTCCTTACACCAAGATAGGTGTCGTTTGGCATTTACCGGCGTAATGTGTGGCTTATGAACAGCCGCTCGACCATGAAATCAAGTTTTCTCACCTTCCGCCTAACTGTCATAGCACTTGCAGTGCATCCTGATGCAGTTTGGAATTCCTGTGTAGACAGATGTCTGCCTGTTACACATTATGACCCTCTTCAACTGTCGGCAGTCTCTGTCAGTCAACAGACGAGGTCGGCCTGTACTCTTTTGTGCTGTACGTGTCCCTTCACGTTTCCATTTTAGTATCATATCAGAAACAGTGGATCTAGGGATGTTTAGGAGTGTGAAAAACTCGCATACAGACCCGTTACACATGTGACACCCAATCACCTGACCACTTACAAAGACCGTGAGTTAAGCGGAGCGCCCCATTCTGCTCTCTCACGATGTCTAATGATTACTGAGGTCGCTGATATGGAGTACCTGATAGCAGATGGCAACACAATACATCTATTTGAAAAAATGTATGTTTTTGGGGGTGTCCGGATACTTTTGATCACATAGTGTAATTCACCAGCCCAAATCACTCATTTCTAGTCATTCACTGTCCAACGGTCTCACTTTTTACACCACCTCAAGCATCGCTTATCACTGACTACAGAAACGTGGCTTGCAATGAGCAGCCGGACCATTGAATACCATTCTTTTTACCTACCTACGCATAATGTGCCAGATGGGCTGCCGGTCGGACTCTGGAACTCACAAGTGAGTCCTTCGGCTAATTTCATGAGATTCCTTATAAGCAGTGACCGGCGGTCCATGTCTGTCGGTACATGAGGCCTGTCTGGTCTTCGTTTAGCTGTGGTTGTTCCTTCTCCTTTCCACATCATAATCATGTCATAAAATAGTCGACTTGGACGGCTTTAGAACGGATGAAATGTTCCTGATGGATTTGTTAGGTCACATCCAATTACTAATCCACGTTTGAAATCACGGATTTCTCCTGATGGATCCATTCTGCTGCTGCTGTTGCTGCTCCTCACCTTCAACACACTACTCCGTCCTCCTTTTATTCTGGCGGGCCTGCCTCACGTGACATCTAGTGGTCAATTCCGCCTTACATCGGGGTGGCCTGACACTTATGATCTGGTGGGGTGTACTTTTGAAGACTGCGACGATATACAGTTGTTGCGGCCACATGTAGTAAGCGTTGCTTCACGCAGTGGAGAATGGCAAAACGGAGGCACGCTGGGGACCGAGGCGTTGCGAAGTAGGCAGGCACAGATAGCCTCACTGACAGCAGCAGTCTACCAACAGGCTGTCGCAAGGACGCACAAAGACCGAGCGCTGAGCGTAGCCTGGAGAGTGCTGCGTAAGGGGAAGTGAGGCCAGCACACTACGTTATGCTGCAATATACTGCGGCAGTAATAACAAAAAGCTACCACCGACGGTAAAAAACGTCCTCCTGCTGGATATAAATAGTGGAGCGCAGACAGCAACAGACAGAATCCATTAGGAAGCAGTTCGGATCTGAGGATGGAAGTGGTCCATGTCCGAATGTTCAATCTTTGTAGGTGAGGTGACGATTCTGAAAGTCTGTTTCAGCTCGCAAAAGTCATCCGTTCGCCGCCAGATGTCAACTCCAGCTCTGGAGGTCGGCCCGAGTTCGGTCGGCACCACGGCTGACTAACCACAGCGAGAACTTCCAGCAGGACCGGGCGCAGCGCTGTCTTGGTCACAGGCGCCGCCGGGGACTGACGCGACTGCAACCTGGCCCCACGGCGCGTGGACCGTCCATGACGGGACCTCGAGGTCATCGCGACTGATGGCTTCCCAGCCGCCGTTCCAGCAGGCGTCGGCAGCTGACCTCACGGCGACGCGGCTCCGTGGGCGTGCCCATACTGGGGCGCCGAGCGGCGACGAGTTCATTACAACCACAGGGCATCCTGGCTTCAGCCCCGGTAGCTGAGTGGTCAGCGTGACAGACTGTCAATCCTAAGGGCCCGGGTTCGATTCCCGGCTGGGTCGGAGATTTTCTCCGTTCAGGGACTGGGTGTTGTGTTGTCCTAATCATCATCATTTCATCCCCATCGACGCGCAGGTCGCCGAAGTGGCGTCAAATCGAAAGACCTGCACCAGGCGAACGGTCTACCCGACGGGAGGCCCTAGCCACACGACATTTCCATTTCCAGCGGAGCACTGGTGGCCTGAGGCTCCCGAATGCGATCAGCGGCGCACGTTGCGCGCGTCGGAGATTCTACACAGCAGCAGCCAGGCAGAGGGATCCGCAGAGCTGGGCAGCGACGACGAGGGAGTCCAATTAATAATTGTAAACCTCCAGGCCATCTCAGTCTTTGGCGCAGCCACTGTGTCTGCAGCTAACAAGTGGTGCAGAAGTCGTAACACAGTATACGTGGAACTTTATCAATCTCCCCTTGCCAGGAGACAGGGTCACAGAAACAACTGGCCTTCTGTACCAAGTATATGCAAACACGTAATTCACAATTAATACAGTTCATGTCTTAACCTATGTGCTTGGAGCCCATCACTTTAAGCTCTGCTAATGCAGCGATGAGGCAAATTGCTCTTGAATCTCTCCAGATATTCACAATGTACACGACAGTCGAAGAAATTATACGATTTCGTTTATCGTCAGTATCGCCAAGCTGTTAGAGCAGTGGCGCGCATGTGTGCTGAGAGCTATCCTGAGTGTGCCACGCTATCGCGATACGTCTGTGCAAACATTATAAAATAATTTCAAGAACAGTAACAGTATACAGTACTGCAAGTTACATTACCAGCGATAACATACAATCCATACGCCACTTCGTGGAGGTCTGAGTGCGATTAGGATCAGCCAAGGATATGTTACGCGCATATTACGCAGCTTCGACGGTTGCTCCCATTTGCCAGATCATAGTGGAAGGTCATGTCTATTTCCCGTTTGGAATAATAGCTTCCATTAAGTGGAAAGATAAAAACTATCGTATAGAAGCGCTTCACTAACTTATCGAAACGCGAACAGGTTCCATTAGAACTAACAGAAGTATATGTACTGCACTTACCAGAACAGTGAATACAATTTACAGTAACAACGCTAACAAATACTTTGTGCATGCTGCGTTCATGGACAATAACAGAAGAATGTGTCCGTCATTTGTTTACTGCATTCTGCAGGGGTAACTCTCGTTTCACAACGCTCCCCGCAAACAAGACGTCATCTTGACGACACACGCAATATCAACGACCGCATGATCGGCAATCGACTTTTTGACAAGGAAGAATATCAATGTTATTACTCCTCGAATCACTCGCAGCAATTTAAGCTGTCCGTTTAGGTTCCTGCCTAACCACACATTCCGAAATCGCGACATATTCTGAACTAAAGAAAGAATATGAATTTTATTGCAGTTCGTTTAAGTTGCAGCATTTAAAGCTGCACTCCTCGATTCCTACCTAACCACATACGCGGAAATCCCTAAATATTCATTTCATCCTTCGTTCTCGGCTCAGACGGAACCACAATGTTACCCATTAACTAGCACTTACTTATGTGATGTTTGTCTCCTGTCTTAGTTATCATAATCTCTCTTGAAGGTTTATATCGTTGATGCATTATAAAACGACATTTAATGATAATGTTGATGTTTTATGATAAATTTTCAGTGCTCTGTTACCTTGAATCTGATTACTGCAAATTATAAAACAAGCGTGTTTCAAGAGAATTTTGTAAATTATTGACGGTAATAACGCACTCCTGAGAGAGCACTATTATATGCAAGGATTGACCATGGATAAATCATTACGTGATTTTTTTATTATAGCAGTAATTATAATAAATCACTTCAAGAATGACGTGTTTTATAAATCTCCGGTACGCGCACATGAAGTCTTATGAGAAGCCCGAATCGAATGCAAACGACGGTCGATGGTCAATCATGCGGTCATTTATATTGTGTATGACGTCAAAATGACGTCACGTTTGTGGGAAGTTCTGTGAGACGAGTGTTACCCATTCTTCTGTAGGTCGTTAGTAATAGCAAAGAGTTTATAGCAGAAGAGACGTACTTCACATTAGCGAGATAATAAGTGCTCGTAGCTTTTAAGGTATCCTTTTTAGAGCCGGTATTTAAAGGATATATTTTTTGTATTGGACCATAATAGCACCCCTCAAAATATAGAATACTTTTTTAGCACCCTGTGTGTGGTGTAAAATTTACTTACAGCTTTTATTCCTCCTTTAGCATTTTGAAGTTAACAGATTTTTCCCTTATTTAAAGCAGAGGTTTTGGCCGATAAAGCTTACTTTTATACTCACCACTCGCATGTTTTCAGCTTTTCCTACCGCCGCAGTGGTGTTTCTTGCACTTCGCTTCACTTTTGTAAAACTTCGGACAAGTTACCTTCATAGAAATTTCATTGTGGCGCCACTTTTTCAGAAAAAGTAGGGTTTATCTCCTCTTTTGTGCACTACGGAAAAGCAAAAATGCGACTAATTTTCTGTAGATAATAGAGCAGAAGTTATGCGAATCTGAGTCTTCAAATCAAAAGAGGGAAGAAACGATGTAGTTATAAAAAATGTGATTCTGAAATCAAATCTGGCCAATGACCTTTTTATTGTCCACGTCACGCTGTGACCAAACAAGAAGACATATGGCTCGGTATGTGACCGAGGGTACTAGGGGATCAGATTAGCAAGAATTTATGCATTTTCACTGGCCTGGCCATTTCGCAAGATGAATGTTGTCAGAAGCGAATCGTTGTTTGACTTTTCTGGAACGACTCTTATCAAAATCGTGATAGTTAAGTCTCCCAGTGACGCGCGACGCCTCTCTTGTAACGTCTACCACTGGCGGAGGATGAGTATTCCTGCGATGCTCTCGCTCCTACTAAAGAAATCCTCAGTGAGACGTGCTTATCTTATTTATAGTTTCTCAGTCTCCTCGTTCATTCTAGGTGTTGAAAGAACATGCTGACGAGCAACATTCATGAATCGGTCAGACTAGTATTTTGTAAATTGCCTCAGTCGCGGATGAATTACATTTGTGTTAAATTTTTCTATCTCAGCCTGGCATCTGCCTTACTTGTGAATCATTTTATCTGGTTTACCTTTCAAATTCTGAAGGTGGCAGGGGTAAAATACAGGGAGCGAAAGGCTATTTACAATTTGTACAGAAACCAGATGGCAGTTATAAGAATCGAGGGGCATGAAAGGGAAGCAGTGGTTGGGAAGGGAGTGAGACAGGGCTGTAGCCCATCCCCGATGTTATTCAATCTGTATATTGAGCGAGCAGTGAAGGAAACAAAAGAAAAATTCGGAGTAGGTGTTAAAATCCATGGAGAAGAAATAAAAATTTTGAGGTTCGCCGATGACATTGTAATTCTGTCAGAGACGGGAAAGGACATGTAAGAGCAGTTGAACGGAATGGATAGTGTCTTGAAAGGAGGATATAAGATGAACATCAACAAAAGCAAAACGAGGATAATGGAATGTAGTCGAATTAAGTCGGGTGATGCTGAGGGAATTAGATTAGGAAATGAGGCACTTAAAGTAGTAAAGGAGTTTTGCTATTTGGGGAGCAAAATAACTGATGATGGTCGAAGTAGAGAGGATATAAAATGTAGACTGGCAATGGCAAGGAAAGCGTTTCTGAAGAAGAGAAATTTGTTAACATCGAGTATAGATTTAAGTGTCAGGAAGTCGTTTCTGAAAGTATTTGTATGGAGTGTAGCCATGTATGGAAGTGAAACATGGACGGTAAATAGTTTGGACAAGAAGAGAATAGAAGCTTTTGAAATGTGGTGCTACAGAAGAATGCTGAAGATTAGATGGGTAGGTCACATAACTAACGAGGAAGTATTGAATAGGATTGGGGAGAAGAGAGGTTTGTGGCACAACTTGACTAGAAGAAGGGATCGGTTGGTAGGACATGTTCTGAGGCATCGAGGGATCATCAATTTAGTATTGGAAGGCAGCGTGGAGGGTAAAACTCGTAGAGGGAGACCAAGAGATGAATACACTAAGCAGATTCAGAAGGATGTAGGTTGCGGTAGGTACTGGGAGGTGAAGAAGCTTGCACAGGATAGAGTAGCATGGAGAGCTGCATCAAACCAGTCTCAGGACTGAAGACCACAACAACAACAACCTAGGATGAATTCTCGTAGATATTTTAGAGTTGTGACTGTCTCCAGTCATTATTCGCCAGTAGTGTTATAATTCAGTAACGGGTCTTCCCGTCTATTTATGCACAACACGTTTCAGCTGTTCGTGTTAACGGCCGACTGCCAGTCCCTTCATATGCTTAAATTCTCTGTCACAAGTGTCTAGTATGTAAGAGTAGTAATGTATGGTGATTTTGATGTTGGGACGACCTCAAAAGTCTAGTTAGTAGGAAGACAGATTCCAATCTGAATTTCACTGTAGGAATCCTAAGAATATTTAACAAATGCATGAAAGAAGCAGATAACTAAAATTTGGACTGACAGATTATTCCGTCTTAAGCCCTTCCGATCCTCTTATCAAAGTCGACTAACGTTAGAGTAAGAGAAGACTAAAGTAATAACGGTTCTGTGTTCAGGGCTCAAGAGTGTGGCAGGAATGCAAGTCTAACGCCAGTCGCGTTATTCAACGCGTAAAAAAGTTCGAAGGAGACTTAAAAAACCCGTTTTATCCTCCCACATACTCTTCGAGTACGTCCATGTTGTTACATTAATTCTATACCGAGCCCTGCTAACAGTCGTCCTTCCCAGAGCCATCCACGAGTGGAATAGGAAGAAGTGAAAAAGATACCGATTTGTTATACAATCTCCCTTCCCCTCCTCCTTCCCCCGCCAGCCACACTATCAAAACGTACACTGCCTCCTGGCTGACTGTGTGTAGAATAGAACATTTAGGTCGATTCAGAAGAATTAACTGAGCGACTTAAACACAAGGAAGAATTTGTAACCGTACAGCATAAATTATGTAAAAGATACAGCTTGTGGATTGTTTTCTTTTTAGATATGCTTTGGTGATTATTATACTTTAATATGAACGCCATCTATGATTTAATTATTTTTTAATGTTTATAACGAAAATGCCAGAGATAATAGTAACTGAAAGGATAGTAAAATCGCAGAATGCGTCTGGAATGTGAGCTCCTATACAGACCCTGTGGAGGCAAATAGAGAACTTGAAGTGCCGCTGGTGCTGAAGTATTAACGTTGTTGCGCTTATGAAAAAACTTTAATACCGCAACTGAAAGTTAGTAGACGCACCTATGAGACTAAATTGCAGTGCAAAGAGATCAGTAAACATAATGTATTGTGTATGTAGGTAATTACGGAGGCAAAGTGACTATGAAATTAATACAGCGCGGAAATTATATAACGCTTCGTAGGAAAATCGTTAATTATAAATGAAAAAACACAATATTGTGGATGTTCTGCAGAATTCTGTAGAACATACACAATACTGTGTTTTTCATTTGAAATTATGTTTTTCTACCAAGAGGCCATGGAAAAATAATTAACATGAAAATCCTTAATGGTCAAGTCTCCAACGAACTTAAGACATATGCAAAATATATGAATATAATAACACAAATATTAAATACAACGGCAACAAAATGGTTCAAATGGCTCTGAGGACTATGGGACTTAACTTCTAAGGTAATCAGTCCCCTAGAACTTAGAACTACTTAAACCTAACTAACCTAAGGACATCACACACATCCATGCCCGAGGAAGGATTCGAACCTGCGACGTAGCGGCCGCGCGGTTCCTGACTGTAGCGCCTAGAACCGCTCGGCCAATGCGGCCGGCTCTGCGGCAACACGGAGTACTAACAAATACTGATTTTATTTAACAATTCTTTGTATTCATACGTCGAGGTACGGAGTATGATGTGTGACGGAAGAAAAGCATGTAGCGTTCAGTATTTTTTTCAGTAGTATGAAAAGTAGTCAGCTTTTTCATAACCCCTAAGGTGCTTCTTGGATGTATTTGTGCGCCTATAGGTAATTGTTAAGCTATGTGTCAGTAAACCAGTAATTCAAAATTTATACATCTTGAGTCAGAACTATTTTGGGACGTGTCAGAATCTTCAGTTATACAGTACACGCTCACGTAAGGGGGCGAAACCTGACAACAGTTCCAGAATTGAAATCTCACTAAGTGAGACGCTCAATTGGTGGAATCAGTAGTGGAAAGAAGAGTAATCTGCATAGAGATTTAATATCACTTTCTTTGGTACAGAAAAATGTCCGTTATTCACGAACACGTATTTTCAACAACCAATAAACTTTAGCTACTAATTAAATACAATTAAGAATACACTAAGTGATTTCTCGGTGGCTAACACTTCTACTTCTGGTAACAGCGGTTCCCGTCAGATTACTGAATTTAAGCACCGTCGGACTGGGTTAGCATTTGGATGGGTGACCATCCGGTCTGCCGAGGAACACTGTTGGCAAGCGGGGTGCACTCAGCCCTTGTGAGGTAAACTGACGAGCTTCTTGATTGAGAAGTAGCGACTCGGGTCTGTCATACGGCCGGGAGACCGGTGTGCTGACCATATGCCCTCCATCTCCGCATCCAGTGACGCCTTTGGGAAAAGGATGACACGGCGGCCGGTCGGTACCATTGGGCTTTCAAGGCTTTTTCGGAGGGAGAAACATACTTCAATGACAAATTTATTTGTATTAATAGTACATGCATCAGCTGATTCTGCTATCAAATAACGAGAATGTTATTTCAACTCTAACTTCAGCAAATCTTCATGAATGTAAAGCTATCTGTGTAAAAAACAAAAGAGTAATAGGGTAGCCCTTTGGTTAGCAGATCCAGAGCGGTGTTCACCGCCTTATCGGTGTGTGTCCTCATCGTTTCCGCCTGGTAGATGTGTCGTAAGTGTATCAATTACATGAATGCATGGTGTCGGTTCTTTCGAACTTCCGTTCTTCCACAGCAAATAATCAGGCTACGGATACGGGCGTGATCTCTGTAAGAGCAACTGTAAACTTCTTTCTGCGATAACCTGAGATTCATACCGAACGAGGTGGCGCAGCGGTTAGCACACTAGACTTGCATTCGTGAGGACGGCGGTTCAAAAGCGCGTCCAGCCAGCCAGATTAAGGTTCGCCGTGATTACCCTAAATCGCTCCAGATAAATGCCGGGATGGTTCCTTTGAAAGGTCATGGCTGATTTCCTTCCCCATCCTTGACACAATCCAACCTTGTGCTCCGTCTCTAATGACTTAGATGTCAACGAGACGTTAAACCCAATCTGCCTTCCTTACTTATTTACATATGTAAGACAAGTATAGTGTTAAGCTCTAATTAAAAGTACGTTGGTATGCAAAAATTGCGGACGAAATTAACTATCGCATGATTTGTCACTGCCAAGTAACGTAGGTCGAAGAAACATGGGCCATACATAGAAAGAACTATACAGTATAAGAGTATCGTAGTACACAAGATGACTGAAAGAAATAGGCAATGAAACAAACGAAACTGCCACTTTTATTCAAAGATAGAAATTATACTGAGGACACTGCGATTTACGATAGTCCCAAGGACTTTACATAAGGCGGGACATGGTTCTTAATAGTGTGTTTGATCGCCACGGACGGCAATGCATGCTTTACAACGTGCTCCCATGCTGTCTAAGAGGTTGGTACGGAGTTCTTGTGGCAAAGCGTTCCACACCTCCGACATCGAGGTTGACAGCTAATGGATGATCATTGGTGCATGTGTACATGCTGCAATATGTCCCCCCAAGGCATCTCGATCGGAATTAAGTCAGGGAGAACGGGCAAACGAGTCCATTCGCCAAGTATGCTCTCGTTCCAAGGGCTCCACTACGTACGGTGAGGCATTGGAAATGGAAATGAAGTCCCATGCTTCTTTACAGAGCGTAGGGGAACGATGCGGGAGACCCGCACCGCCTTACTAGGCAAGGTCCTAATGGAAGTGGTTTGCCGTTGCCTTCCTCCGACCGTAATGGGAATGAATGATGATGATGAAGACGAAACAACAACACCCAGTCATCTCGAGGCAGGAAAAATTCCTGACCCCGCCGGGAATCGAACCCGGGACCCCGTGCTCGGGAAGCGAGAACGCTACCGCGAGACCACGATTATCGTTAATAAAAATAAAATCAGTGCCAAGTGTACCCCTCAAAAGACTCACATGCAGGAGCACGGAGTCACAATAACGTTGATCAGTAAGTGGACAGTGCCCAAACATTTGGAAGTCAATGCACCCATGCAACATTTAGCCTCCCCACATCACAACACATGCACCACCAAAACGATAATGTTAGACAATGTTTCTTGGGTGAATTAAGTGTTCCTATTTGTCGCCTTACGAGGGTACGTCCAGGATCACTAGTCAAGCAAAATTTGCTCTCATCCGAGAAGAACACGCGATACCACTCTTCGTTAGTCCAATCTTTATGTACGTGGACCATCGTAAACGGTGACGCCGATGTGCGGGTGTCAACGGAGCACAACACATTGGTCACAATGCAAAGAGACCAGCTCCACGCCGCGCGGGATTAGCCGAGCGGTCTAGGGCGCTGCAGTAATGGACTGTGCGGCTGGTCCCGGCGGAGGTTCGAGTCCTCCCTCGGGCATGGGTGTGTGTGTTTGTCCTTAGGATAATGTAGGTTAACTAGTGTGTAACCTTAGGGACTGATGACCTTAGCAGTTAAGTCCCATTCGATTTCATACATATTTTTGAACCACCTCCACGCTGTCGCCGTGTCACTGTGGAGCGTGAGATTGTGTGCGTTGCAATCCTCTTAAATGTTGTTGCGAATGCATCCTCCGTATGACGTGGTCATTTCTTGCCTGTTGCACAGCGATTCGGCCATTTTTCTGCTGTAGTTGACCGCGGTCGACCATTTCATCTCCTTCGGGCAGTAGTGCACTTGAAACAATCCTGAGCGGTACCAAATTCCCGGGTGAATCTAGTCATATTGCGTCCTTTTTGCAGTTTACCGATGATTGTTCTCTGTGTGAAGTCATCCTAATGTCTCCTGTCCGTGTTGTAACGAAGAACACCACCACCACAGTGCACCGTAACGTCTGCCAGGTTGACACCCACTGTCTTTCCCCTCTGAGCAAAATCATCCTGTAGATGTACAGTAATAGAACTGAAAAAAAAAAAAAATACACAGCGCGTGACAACGAAAATTAAGTTATGGATTATGTTCACAAGATAACTGTATTCAGAGTAGTCTGCCCCTGAACCAGTACACAACCGAAATCGTTCTAAAAGTTTTGAAACAGTTACTGTAGTCCTTTTTTTGGAACTGAATTTAGAATTGCAGTGCAATTCTTGGACGTCGTTAATTGTAACTCACTGCTAATTTCAATTTGGGAAATAACCTGAAGTCGACTGGGACCAAATGCGGCCAAAATGGTGGGTGACCCAGGACTGTGATCTGTTTGCTGGCCAAAAATGCACGCGCGGTCTTCGCTTTATGAGCTACGGCGTTGTTATGAAAGAGTGACTACGAACCTGCCTCTCGGTATCCGGGTTGAATTCGACGAATACTCGCCCAAAAACACAAAACGAAACGCAAAACTTGATATTACCTCGCTGCTCCATCGCCGTTTTCCGACGAGTTCAGACGCGTACCGTTACGTTCGCATCCGGAACGCTTGCTGCAGCGATACTAGAGCGTTGACCTTTTGCACGACTGTTCTTGAAACCTCAAGAACCCTACCGTCGCAGCTCGCCCCGTATGTCTTAAATAATGCTGTCGTGAAGCAACGTCTAATGGTTTAAGAAAGTAATCATCGGGCAAATTTAAAAGTGATATGCCTACTGATGTCGTAGAAAAAAATGCCCTCAGTGGACGGTGCATGCAGGTCGAGTGTATAGATACGGCAAAAGTTAAAAAACAGGGAATGTAGAGATTGCTAGTAGGTCTTGGACGCAACGTGAATTGCTTACAGGAACTAGTTTCAAAAATGTTCAAATGTGTGTTAAATCTTATGGGACTTAACTGCTATGGTCATCAGTCCCTAAGCTTACACACTACTTAGCTTAAAGTATCCTAAGGACAAACACACACACCTATGCCCGAGGGAGGACTCGAACCTCCGCCGGGACAAGCCGCACAGTCCATGACTGCAGCGCCCAAGACCGCTCGGCTAATCCCGCACGGCGGAACTAGTTTACTAACCTCTAGATTCAGCTACGAAATTGTGGATCTCTTTTAAACGAGGTTGTGTATCTGGTCGGTATATGCGCAGGAAACTGATCTGTCTTAGTATGCACTGCTCGTCGGTGCGTCTTTTCCCTGGACTTTTTCAGGTGGGTGTAAATTTCTTTTACTTCTTGTATGCCCATGAAGTACCCCTTCCTCATTATATAAAGAATCACAAGGATTTTTCGATATTGTGCACCATGTGACTGTCTGCTATGAAGTCAGCGGCGAAGATGGATTTAGTTCCTATTTTTTTTCTCTTTAATTCCGTGTGTTCCTCGAATCGCTTTTAGAAATTTCTTCCCGTTTGTCCGATGTAGCTAGCCGGTCAGGGTTTAAATAAAGTATAAATCAGCAGCTAGAGTGGATTTAATTAATTAATTATTAAAATTATTAATTTGTACAAGAACTATATAGTTCATTGAAAATACACTCCTGGAAATGGAAAAAAGAACACATTGACACCGGTGTGTCAGACCCACCATACTTGCTCCGGACACTGCGAGAGGGCTGTACAAGCAATGATCACACGCACGGCACAGCCGACACACCAGGAACCGCGGTGTTGGCCGTCGAATGGCGCTAGCTGCGCAGCATTTGTGCACCGCCGCCGTCAATGTCAGCCAGTTTGCCGTGGCATACGGAGTTCCATCGCAGTCTTTAAGACTGGTAGCATGCCGCGACAGCGTGGACGTGAACCGTATGTGCAGTTGACGGACTTTGAGCGAGGTCGTATAGTGGGCATGCGGGAGGCCGGGTGGACGTACCGCCGAATTGCTCAACACGTGGGGCGTGAGGTCTCCACAGTACATCGATGTTGTCGCCAGTGGTCGGCGGAAGGTGCACGTGCCCGTCGACCTGGGACCGGACCGCAGCGACGCACGGATGCACGCCAAGACCGTAGGATCCTACGCAGTGCCGTAGGGGACCGCACCGCCACTTCCCAGCAAATTAGGGACACTGTTGCTGCTGGGGTATCGGCGAGGACCATTCGCAACCGTCTCCATGAAGCTGGGCTACGGTCCCGCACACCGTTAGGCCGTCTTCCGCTCACGCCCCAACATCGTGCAGCCCGCCTCCAGTGGTGTCGCGACAGGCGTGAATGGAGGGACGAATGGAGACGTGTCGTCTTCAGCGATGAGAGTCGCTTCTGCCTTGGTGCCAATGATGGTCGTATGCGTGTTTGGCGCCGTGCAGGTGAGCGCCACAATCAGGACTGCATACGACCGAGGCACACAGGGCCAACACCCGGCATCATGGTGTGGGGAGCGATCTCCTACACTGGCCGTACACCACTGGTGATCGTCGAGGGGACACTGAATAGTGCACGGTACATCCAAACCGTCATCGAACCCATCGTTCTACCATTCCTAGACCGGCAAGGGAACTTGCTGTTCCAACAGGATAATGCACGTCCGCATGTGTCCCGTGCCACCCAACGTGCTCTAGAAGGTGTAAGTCAAGTACCCTGGCCAGCAAGATCTCCGGATCTGTCCCCCATTGAGCATGTTTGGGACTGGATGAAGCGTCGTCTCACGCGGTCTGCACGTCCAGCACGAACGCTGGTCCAACTGAGGCGCCAGGTGGAAATGGCATGGCAAGCCGTTCCACAGGACTACATCCAGCATCTCTACGATCGTCTCCATGGGAGAATAGCAGCCTGCATTGCTGCGAAAGGTGGATATACACTGTACTAGTGCCGACATTGTGCATGCTCTGTTGCCTGTGTCTATGTGCCTGTGGTTCTGTCAGTGTGATCATGTGATGTATCTGACCCCAGGAATGTGTCAATAAAGTTTCCCCTTCCTGGGACAATGAATTCACGGTGTTCTTATTTCAATTTCCAGGAGTGTAGATGTATTTCAGATTATCTAAAGTACGTAATTACATCTAGTAAAGAGAGGATGATAATACACAAATTTGTTTTGATATTACGTTGTTAAATTAAATTTTCTGCGCATAATGTGACTTTCTAAACACACGCGTTTAAGTGAGATGCAAATCTGATATCGCCCATCACACAATCATTCGATAAATAATTTTCTCTCCGTGAATAGAGTTCTGTAGTAATATGCTGAATTCACACTAATCTAACAATAATTACTCTAAAATTTGTAAAGAGTGAAACACTCGGAAGCAGTGTTATGCAACACTCCACGATGAGAGGACGTGTATAACAACAGAATCATAATAAGTGATTTAAATGGCAGAGAGGTGGCGCGCAAATCGGCCCAACAGTGCCCTCTTTTGTGTGACCCGACAAGTCAATATCACGCAACGCTTTGTCAGTGCGGAGCTGTCATACGAAGTGGAAACGTATAACTTAGTGCCGGTATGCCCCGCCTACATCACAGGGTGGAGAATATGGTAAAAAATTCCTAAAGCCAAGATCGCATGTATATTTCTTAATTTACAAACAAGCGGTTTTGACAGATTTTACTACCTTTAGGTCTTCAAAAATTTTCATTATAGAGGGTCTAACAAAAATGTACAGCACAAATTGCAGGACATAATCCTCACACGTTGACGAAGAAATTATGTTATATAAATATGGGTCCCTACCAAACAGTCACCAACAATGCCGGCCCAAAAACTGGCAGGAAGTCTTTGTTCATAACTTGCTTCAACAGTTGGGTGACGATTGACGTCTGCTCATGCATACTGGTTGTGAAAATTTACAATCTGATCTCGTTGAATCGACGCATCATCTGTGATCAGCACCGTTGCACTAAAATTAGGGTTGCCACTTCGGGGAATAAACCATTCGCAGAAGATTGCCCATGCGGCAAAATCAACTGCTGATAGTGCCTGCACACACTGTAATTGGTATGGATACAGCTCGTCCTCTTGTAACACTCGCCAGACAGTCATATGGAGAAAATGAGTTGTTACATGGAACCAAAGCGTTTCCAGACCTAGTTCATATAACATAATTTCTTCGTCTGCACGTGAGGAATGTGTCCTGCAATTTGTGCCGTACATTTTTGTTAGACTCTGTATAATGTATTCATTTAGAGTTGGGCCTCACGCCAAGTTGTCATGAGATAAACAACTTGGCGCGAAGTCCAACTCAAACTGAACACATTAAAAAAAAAGAAAAAAAGTTTGAAGGCCTGAAGATGACAGAAAAGCCAGTGAAAACCGGTTTTTTGTAAATAAAGAAATATTTATGCACTCTTGGCTTTAGAAAGTTCCTTCTGATGTCTTCACGAGAAAATTCAATCACAGTGTGGAATACTGGCATGAGAGCGTTCGATTGGTGCAGAATGGTTGGTCTCCGGGAGGCGGGTCTGTCGTTCCGTGACACTCAGGCTCTTACAGAGCGCGCTGCTTCAACAGTGAGACGTACGTGGAACCTTTGGAGAAAAGAGGACCGTACACAGCGCTGATAGGGAACTGGACGACACAATGTGACCAAAGCGCGAGATGACCGACTTCTTGTCCGCTTGGCAGTTGGTGCGACGTTAAAGTACTTCAAGTGGTATGGACATGTCTGCGTCGAAGGTTCGACGCCGTCCTCTGCGGGCTGGACTGGTGGCACGCATGCCATTGCTTCGGCTTCCATTGGCCAGAACCCACCAACATCGCAGACTGCAATGGTCACGTGAACGCCGACACTAGCGTGCTGAGTGGCAAAAATGTAGTGTTTTCGAAAGAGTCCTTCTTCAGCTTGTCGTTCAGTGATGGCCATACGCATTCGACGCCGCCGTGATGAACGCAATCGGGCAGACTGTATTGTTCAGAGGCACAGTGGACAGACGTCTATTGTTACGGTTTGGGGGGCCATTGCCTATAACATGCTATCTCCCCTCCTAATCTTGAGGGCAATCTGAGCAGCTACCGGTACATCATGTTTTACAATCAAAGGCACTGCCCCTCATGTAGGCCGTTGTTCATGCCGTATTTCAGCAGGACAAAGTTAGGCCGTATGTGTCGAGTAATGTGCAAGCCTTCTTCGAAAAACGACAGGTACCACTGCTTCCCTGACCTGCCTGTTCGCCCACCGAACATGTTTTGGATATGGCCGGTCGGCAACTTGTTCGTTCAGGTCTCCTTGCCGTCACTGTTGCTGTGGACGCGCACACAAACCGCGTGGCAGAGTATTCCCCAGCAGCACATCCAGGCGTTCTTTTTCAGCATGATACCTACATCAGAATATTCTTATGATGTGTAACCGGTAATCGTGAATTTTACAATTTATGTTATCAAGATGAACCTTTACAATCAAAGAACAATAAAATTCTTTAATGCAGTCAAAAGTAAAGTACATTAATACTGTTAAGTAATTTTCGTAAACTGCCCATATTCAGGTTCCAACCCCTTGTGTGGAATGAACTCCGCGTGCTAAACAAAGACAGTGTGCGAAGATTATTTTGCTACATTAATGCATTTTACTGTCGTCGGCGGATGTGGTGACGCAGGATGGTTTTCTTTTTGCGCCATTGTCTTTTTGCTGGGTATCACCTGCACAAAATACACACATCAAAAAAAGTTTTGCATCGCCTAGGTTCCGGAACCTGTACAGAAGATTGGAACAGAGATCAACATAAACATCATTTCCACTCTTTTTATTACTCATGAAAACCATACACTGCATTTTGTACCACCATACAGCGAGACCTTCAGAAGTGGTGGTCCAGACTGCTGTACACACCGGTACCTCTAATACACAGTAGCACGTTCCCTTGCATTGATACATGCCTGTATTCGTCGCGGCATACTATCCACAAGTTCATCAAGGCACTGTTGGTCCAGATTGTCCCACTCCTCAACGGCGATTCGGCGTAGATCCCTCAGAGTGGTTGGTGGGTCACGTCATCCATAAACAGCACTTTTCAAACTATCCCAGGCATGTTGGATAGGGTTCATGTCTGGAGAACATGCTAGCCACTCTAGTCGAGCGATGTCGTTATCCTGAAGGAAGTCATTCACAAGATGTGCACGATGGCGGCGCGAATTGTCGTCCATGAAGACGAATGCCTTGCCAATGTGCTCCCGATATGGTTGCACTATCGATAGGAGGATGGCATTCACGTATCGTTTAGCCGTTACGGCGCCTTCCAAGACCATCAGCGGGGTACATCGGCCCCACATAATACCACTCCAAAACAGCAGTGCACCTCCACCTGGCTGCACTCGCTGGACAGTGTGTCTAAGGCATTCAGCCTGACAGGGACTTGTCTGGTTGAAGGCATACGCGACACTCACCAGCGAAGAGAACGTGATGCCAATCCTGAGCGACCCATTCGGCATCTTGTTGGGGCCATCTGTACCGCGCTGCATGGTGGCGTGGTTGCAAAGATGGACCTCGCAATGGACGTCGGGAGTGAAGTTGCACATCATGCACCCTATTGCGCACAGTTTGAGTCGTAACACGACGTCCTATGGCTGGACGAAAAGCATTATTCAACACGGTGGCGTTGCTGTGAGGGTTCCTCCGAGCATAACCCGGTAGGTGGCGGTCATCCATTGCAATAGTAGTAGCCCTTAGGTGGCCTGAGCGAGGCAAGTCATCGACAGTTCCTGTCTCTCGGTATCTCCTCCATGTCCGAACAACATCGGTTTGGTTCACCCCGAGAAGCCTGGACACTTCCCTTCTTGAGAGCCCTTCCTGGCACAAAGTAACAATGCGGACGCGATCGAACCGCGTTATTGACCATCTAGGCGAGGTTGAAGTACAGACAACACGAGTCATGTACCTCCTTCCTGGTGGAACGACTGGAACTGATCGGCTGTCGGACTCCCTTCGTCTAATAGGCGCTGCTCATGCATGATTGTTTACATCTTTGGGCGGGTTTAGTGACATCTCTGACAGTCAAAACGACTGTGTCTGTGATACAGTATCCACAGTCAACGTCTATATTCATGAGCTCTGGGAACCGGAGTGATGCAAAACTTTTTTTGGTATGTGTATATTGAAACAATGATGCTGCGCTGCATGCGAAATATCTATTAGCTTAGACATGAAATCTGTCAACGAGTCTGCTGTCATGTTTGACTCTTCCTTTTTACATGTCGGTTTTCATCGCATTCATTCACAACGACCGATTTGGGCTCATTGTCGTCATCAGATCATTGAAAGTTTTCTGATACAAGGATCATCGTCAAACAATCTGTACTCATGGGCAGCGCTTGACGTGCAAAAAAGGGGTTCCGTGACTGTCCGGTGGGTATTTTCTTTAAAATTTAGACATCTTAAAACTTTATTTTAATACCTTGTTTTCCACAGAGGTACCGGTGCGGTGTACCGGCGCGTACCGTCACAAATCAAGCACTGAACTTGTTATGTGCCTATGTGTACAGACTGTTTGACAATGATACTTGTATCACTACATGGACCAGTTTCCCGCATGTTGGCGGTCACTGAAACAGCACATTTGCAGGAGGTTTTTTTTTTTTCAGACACACCTTTCCCGTAGTGTTATGAGGTTCTTTATACGGAGATAAGGAGCACTTGTCACTGTTCGCAAACGACTGGCCGACCTGATACTGTAGTAAAACGACGATGCGTAACGATACTTCCAATCAGTCATGGAGAGGCGTTACGCAATTGCTGTAAAGCGCCGTGCAGTCTTGTTCCCGTTTAGCATCACGCATGGATACTGATTGCGGCAGCTGCGCCTGCTGTAGTTGCGTAACGTGGAAAGTGAATTAATCCTGCAGTAACGAGACTCACTGAGAACTCGGACTATGTCGGCCGTCTGTGCGGATAATGGCCGTGTCCTTACCGAACCAAAGCGCGGGGCGCCTTGCGTAATCGGGCCACCAGCGGACATAAGTGACGCACGTTTTAAGTCGCAACGTGACAGTTCAGTACGGCATACAGGAGGCTTCAGTTCTGCAGTACCGGTAGTTTTTCTCGGGAATGCTGCGACAGATTCTTTTCCGGTGAAATGCGCTTTAGCCAAACCGCGTCTGCCATCTCCTTTACCGACGATTGAGCGTATGTGATCGTTCCATATGCCTTTAGACTGTTACTCCCAGGCGCTTGTAGTAGTTGACTGATTCCAGTTGTGACTCATTAACGCTGTAGTCACAGAAAACAACTTTTTGCGTCATTAAGAAGTGCCCAAATTTACATTTAAAGCATGCTGTCAGTCTTTCCACTATCTGGAAGTCTTCTCATTATCTGACACAATATTTGTGCATCTGTTTTCAGTTAGTACGTCACTGTAGATAACTGCATCATCAGCGAAAAGGTTTTGGTTAGTATTAATAACCTAATCGAGGTCGTTAATATAGAATGTGAGGAGCAAGGGGCCCAAAACGCCTCCCATAGGGCACATCTGAAGTTACTTCTGCATTTTCAGATAACTGTCCACGCAAGATAACCTGAAATAGCCTCCACACCTAGAAATTGTCAATGCAGTCACAAATTTCATCTGATACCCCATATGATTGTACTTCCAATGACAAAAGTCGGTGGTATAGAGTCAAATGGTTTTCGGAAATCGAGAAATACTGCATCTACCTGACTGCCATTTCCATGACTTTCATGACGGCGTATGGGAAAGCATAAGTTCGTTTTCGGGTGAACGATGTTTTCGGAACCCTTGATGGTTCGAGCTTAGAAGCTCATTCTGCTCGAGATACCTCTTTATGTTGTATTCACAATATGGATTAAAATGCTGCAACAGACGGATGTCAAGGAAACTGGACGGTAGCTTTGTGGATCACTTCCACTATCGTCCTTGTTGACAGGTGTGACCTGTTCTTTCTTCGAACTACTAGGCCAAGCATTTTGGTCGAGTAATCTACAGTTTCCTTCTTTTTGCCTTGCAAAATTCTTCGTCTCTGAGTAGGACTACCACCCTACGTCCTCAATTAATTGTTGACTTTAATCCTATTTCCGTCTTCCCCTACAGTGTTCACCATCTACAGCTTCTAAAGTCCCATCTAGTTCCATGGAAGTTATTAGTACCATGGAAGTTATACCACGATGTTTTAACATTTGTACTGTCATCCTGTCCCTTCTTGTCAGTGTTTTCCATGTTTCTTCCTTCTCCAATTCTGTCAGGACGTCCTCTTTTCTCACCGTATGACTCCACATAATTTTCAATGGTCTTCACATCTTAGCGCCTTAATTCTCTTCTTTTCGGGTTTTTCAAGAGCGTCATTGACTATTATACAATGCTGTGCTCCAAACGTACATTCCAAGAAACTGCTTCCTCAGGTTAAGGCCGATGTTTCACACTACTAGACTTCTCTTGGACAGGAATGCCGTCTTTGCATCCGCTGATCAGCATTTAGTGTCCTCCTCGCTTCGACCGTCATGTGTTACTTTGCTTCCAAGATATCAGAATTCCTTAACTGCATCTATATCATGGTACTCAGTTTTGATGCCAGATTTAGCGCTAATCTCATCCCCACTACTCCTCATTACCATTATCTTTCTTCGGTTTAATCTCAGTACGTATTCTATACTCATTAGACTGTTCATTCCATTCAACACTTCCCGTAATTCTTCTTCACTTTCACTGATGTTAGCAATGTTATCAGTGAGTCTTATCGTTGATATCCATTCATCCTGAAATATAATCCTATTAGTGAACCTTCCTTTTATTTCTGTCGTTGCTTCTTCGATGTGTAGTTTGAACAGTACGGGTGAAAGGTTACACCCCTACCTTACACCATTTTTAATCTCTCATTCTTATTGTTCCCTCTTGGTTCTCTTACATCGATCATCTTGCATCTTTTTACAATGTCGATTGCTTTTTCCAAGTCGACAAATCCTATGAATATATCTTGAAATTACTTAAGTCTTGCTTCCATAAGCAATCGCAACATCAGAAATGCCTCTCTGACAGCCAAACAGACCGCAATCTAACAGATCCTTAAATTTCTTTTCATTCTTCTATACACTGCTCTATTGAACTCTGCTTCTAGTAGCGAATCCCCTATGTCTTCCATATAGACTCCCATTTTTTCCTCAGACACATCGCTACTCTTAACAGAGAAATTCCAACTGCGCTCTTAGTGTTGACATTGTTGATTATAACTTCAACGAATTTTGTTTTGACTTTTCTATAGGCCGAATTAGTGCTACGGACGAACATTTATTTTTCAGTTTCTTCACTTTTTTCATTCAGCCATTTTACCTTAGCTTCCCTGCACTTCATATTTATTTCATTCCTAGGTAATTTACTTGTTTTCCTGTGTTTCTCTGGACATTTTTGTACTTCTTTCTTTAGTCGATCAATTGATTTCTTCTGTTATCCAAGATTTCTTCGTAGTTATCTTCCTTGTACTTATGTTTGTTTGTCCAACTCATGTGATTAACGCCGGCCGGAGTGGCCGAGCGGTTCTAGGCGCTACAGTCTGGAACCGCGCGACCGCTACGGTCGCAGGTTCGAATCCTGCCTCGGGCATGGATGTGTGTGATGTCCTTAGGTTAGTTAGGTTTAAGTAGTTCTAAGTTCTAGGGGACTGATGACAAGTAGAAATTAAGTCCCATAGTGCTCAGAGCCATTTGAACCGTGCGATTAACCTTTTCAGAGATTTTCGTTCCTCTTCACCTGAACTGCCTACTATGATATTCATTATCCATCTATAGTCTCAGGGAGCTTCTATCGTTTATTGCGGTGAAATGAAGGACTAACTGAGAAGCAGTTTCTCTATACAGTCTGGTAGGGATACCATCGGGCTCTAGAACTGTGTTTGGTGTGAGCAATTTTAGTTGTTTATCATTGCCACTGACACCAGTATCTTTATCATTTACCTTTTCAGCAGTGGGAGAATTAATCTGGGCAGTACTCCTGGGCTTTCCTTAGTAAAAGATCGTTTGAAAATACGTCAAGTGTGTGCCGTGAACACCTCTATTCAGAGAGAACGGCCACCAGCAGTGTGAACTATTGTATAGAAAAACGTCTCGACGTCAAGGGTCAACATCGAGTAATGGGTACGGTATCTGCAGAAAAGAGATCAGAGTGCAACAAATCAGCCGCCTTTTGAAAATTGGAAATCCACTGCCCTTCCAAAAGGGACGAAAGTCGATACTGATGGCCAAGATGCGTGCATTTGGAATCCAGTCCCGACTAATATCCCTGTGTTGTGGGCGGCGGTTTTACGGTCATAGATCAGGATGACTCTCGGACGCTTTTAGGGTCTGCTGGAGTCCACCTAACAACGCATTACTACCTCAATCAGGACAAATCCTGCTAGGTAGGATTTTCTGATTTAGTTTTTCATAAGTATACTGTTACATTAGGTTTATTAACCTACTGGTATACGCACTGGTTTGCGTGGAGTGGTCCGGGCATCGTCCTGGGTTATAGTGATAGAGTTTTAAACTGTCATGAAAGCCTCAGTGATTTTTTCCCCAATATTCGCAGTAATCAAGGGTACAGAGGGATCTACTATTTAGTGGGAACAAAGTGTCTCGCACTTTTCTGTACTCTTATTATTTTCTACTTTTTTTCATGGTGTAATACTAGTGTGTTTGTTGTTCTATGAGAAAGGTTTTACGTCATCGTATCAGCTCGAGGCCATTTGGATCAGCTCGTGATTCCAGGTTATGTTTTCCAACAGTATACCGCTCGTCCACATACCGCTGTCGTAATCCACCATGTTCTACACTCAAAATGTTGCCTTGTCCTGCTCGACCGCCAGATCTGTCTCCAATTGAGCACGTATTGGCTGTCATCGTACGACAACTCCAGCGTCATCCACAACCGATATTAACCTTTGCGGTATTGATTGACCAAGTGCAACAGGTATGGAAATCAATTCCACAAACTGACATCAGGCTCCTGTACAATACAATGCATGCACGTTTGGATGCTTACGTGCAACATTCTGGCGATTACATCGGTTATTAATGTACCAGCATGTCACATTTGCAATGGTTTATCTCGCGCTTACATTAACCTGCGATATTGCAATGTTTATCACTTAAATATGTTACCTAGACAAACGTATTTCCGAAATTTCATTACTCTACATTAATTATTTTTTAACGTTGCAATTTTTGTTTCGTCGGTTTATACACTATTGGCCATTAAAATTGCTACAACACGACGATGACGTGGTACAGACTTGAAATTCAACCGACAGGAAGAAGATGCTGTGATATGCAAATGATTAGCTTTTCAGAGCATTCACACAGCGTTGGCGCCGTTGGTGACACCTACAACGTGCTTACATGATGGAAGTTTCCAACCGATTTCTCATACACAAACAGCAGTTGTCCGGCGTTGCCTGGTGAAACTTTATTGTGATGCCTGTTGTAAGGAGGAGAAATGCGTACCATCACACTTCTGACTTTGATAAAGGACGGATTGTAGCCTATCGCGATTGCGGTTAATCGTATCGCGACATTGCTGCTCGCGTTGGTCGAGATTCAATGACTGTTAGAAGAATATGGAAACGGTGGGTTCAGAGGGGTAATACGGAACGCCGTGCTGGATCCCAATGGCCTCGTATCACTAACAGTCGAGATGACAGGCATCTTATGCGCATGGCTGTAACGGATCGTGCAGCCACGTCTCGATCCCTGAGTCAACAGATGGGGACGTTTACAAGACAACAACCATCTGCACGAACAGTTCGACGACGTCCAGCAGCATGGACTATCAGCTCGGAGGCCATGGCTGCGGTTACCCTTGACGCTGCATCACAGACAGGAGCGCCTGCGATGCTGTACTCAACGACGTACCTGGGTGCACGAATGGCAAAACCTCATTTTTTCGGATGAATCTAGGTTCTGTTTACAGCATCATGATGGTCGCATCCGTGTTTGGTGACATCGCGGTGAACGCACATTGGAAGCGTGTATTGGTCATCGCCATACTGGCGTATCACCCGGCGTGATGGTATGGGGTGCCATTGGTGACACGTCTCGGTCACCTCTTGTTCGCGTTGACGGCACTTTGAACAGTGGACGGTACATTTCAGATGTGTTACGACCCGTGGTTCTACCCTTCATTTGATCCCTGCGAAGTCCTACATTTCAGGAGGATAATGCACGACCACATGTTGCAGGTCCTGTACGGGCCTTTCTGGATACAGAAAATGTTCGACTGCTGCCCTGGCCAGCACATTCTCCCGATCTCTCACCAATTGAAAACATCTGGTCAATGGTGGCTGAGCAACTGGCTCGTCACAATACGCCAGTCACTACTCTTGATGGACTGTGGTATCGTGTTGAAGCTGCATGGGCAGCTGTACCTGTACACGCCATCCAAGTTCTGTTTGACTCAATGCCCAGGCGTATCAAGACCGTTATTACGGCCAGAGGTGGTTGTTCTGGGTACTGATTTCTCAGGATCTATGCACCCAAATTGCGTGAAAATGTCAGTTCTAGTATATTTGTCCAATGAATATCCGTTTATCATCTGCATTTCTTCTTGGTGTAGCAATTTTATGGCCAGTAGTGTATTAATGGAACACAGGCTAGTAACATGTAATATTTAATCGCTTAATTGAACGAAGACAAGGTGAGTGTCGTGGTTCTTTTGTTATTCTTGGAGGAATGCAAAACAACCGTTTGAGAGAAACAAAGTTTTTAGTTCAAAGAAAGTTTCAAAGGCAAAAAGAGTTCTGAACTGCTATTTAAGATGCTCCGTGGCTATAGTGAGTTGTTAAAATCTCGCTAACTATGCAAGCTTTATGAGGTTTAACTACGAATGCATTCATTTGCTAAGAATTCGTATCGAATTCTTTCGCAGCTAGCGCCGGCAGATGAGGGCGTTAACAGCGGGCGAGAGCGGGGCAGCCGCGGGTGATTAATGTCGTATATCATGTTGCGACGCGACAGCCGCTAAACGATGCCGTCACCTGCAAAATGCGCGTCTTCCATCACCTGGCCCTCGCCAAAACGACTGATACGGCCGTTGTAACTGCCTGCTGCAGTCGTGCGCCGCAGCAATAGCAGTATTTCACGCTAACGCTACTGATCTGCTGCGCTCGTAAAATGGCGATAAAATTTTACATTTGTAGAGGAAATATACGTTAATCTGAAGTACATAAAACTTAAAAAAGACGTGCGTGGTACTTCTATCAAAGCGTAACGAATAGGGGACTATCAGGAATCCAGTTCCCTTTCGAATTTACAAGCATTAAGCGTTAAGCTTAGACAAAAACCAAGCAAATCTTAAATGGACTAACAGCAAACCAAAGTAATGAGGAGTAACACAATGAGATTAACCATGAACTTCACATCAAAACTGTAAAGGAATTTTGGTACATTTGAAGCAAAATGACGCATGGGGGACAAAACAGGGAAGATATGAGAAGCAGACTAACACAGGAGAAGAGTGAATTCCTTTCTAAAATAAATCGACGAAAGATAAGTACCTCAAGACTGGAAAGTTGCACAGGTCACACCACTACCCAAGAAAGTTAATACAAGTAATCAGCTGAATCACAGACCTAAATCACTAACGTCGATTTGCAGTAGGATTTTGGAACATATACTGTGTTTGAACATTATGAATAACCTCGAAAGAAACGACCTATTGACAGATAGCACAGATTCATAAAATGTTCTTTGAAACACAGCCGCGCGGGATTAACCGAGCGGTTTAGGGCGCTGCACTCGTGGACTGTGCGGCTGGTCCTTGGGGTGGTTCGAGTCCTCATTCGGGCATGGGTGTGTGTGTGTTTGTACTTAGGGTAATTTAGGTTAAGCAAATGTGTAAACTTAGGGACTGATGACCTTAGCAGTTACGTCCCATAAGATTTCACACACATTTGAACATTTTTTTGTGAAACACAACTAGCTCTTTATTCACAGTAAGTACAACAGGGGATCTCAAACTGTTTTCATGTTGCTACATTTGCAGAAGGCTTTTGACACCGTTCCTCACAAGTGACTACTAATCTAATGGCGAACCTATGAGTATCGTCTCAATTATGTGACTGTATTCGTGATTTCAAAATGGTTCAAATGGCTCTGAGCACTATGGGACTTAACTTCTGAGGTCATAAGTCCCCTAGAACTTAGAACTACTTAAACCTAACTAACCTAAGGACATCACACACATCCATGCCCGAGGCAGGATTCGAACCTGCGACCGTAGCGGTCGCGCGGTTCCTGACTGCAGCGCCTAGAACCGCTCAGCCACCCCGGTCTTCGTGATTTCCTGTCAGAAAGATCACAATTGTAATAAGTGACGGAAAGTTATCGAGTAAGACAGACGTATATCTGGCGTTCTCCGGGGAAATGTTATAGGCTCTCTGCTATTCTTAACCTATGTAAAAGTTTCATGAGACAATATGGGCAGCCCTCTCACGTTGTTTACAGATGATGCTGTCGTGATCGGAAGTTCAAAACGAATTGCAAAATGATTTAGGCAAGATATTTGTATGCTCCAAAAAGTGATAAACTGACTAAATAGTGGAAAGCATGAGGTCATGCATACGAATACTAAAAGGATTTTGTTAAAATTCGGTTACGCAATAAATCACACTAATCTAAAGGTTTTCAGTTAAACTAAACACGTAGGCATTACACTTACGAACAACCTAAGTTTGAATGATCACATAGAAAATGTTGTGGGGAAAGCTAACTAAAGACTGCGATTTATTGGCAGAACACTTTGAAAATGCAGCAAGTCTACTCTGGTAGAGTATTGCTGTGCAGTATGTGATCCTTATCTGATAGGATTGACGGAGGACATCGAAAGGTTTCAAAGTAGGGCCGCTCGTTTTATATTACAGCGAAATATGGGAGAGAATGTCACGGGCACGATACGCGAATTGAGGTGGCAATAATTAAAACAAGAGTGTTTTTCGTTGCTGCGAGACCTTTTCGCGAAATTCAAATCTCCTGCTTTCTCCTATGAATGCGAAAATGTTTTGTTGGTACTCATCCTCATTTGGAGAAATGATGATCGTAATAAAATAGAGAAACCAGAGGTCGCACGGAAAGATTTAAGAGTTAGATTTTCTAGCGCGCTGTTCGAGATTGGAACAGTAGAGAAATAGTCTGGAGGTAGTACGACGAACTTCTGCCAGGCACTTGATTATGAATTGCAGAGTAATCATGTAGATGTGGAAGAGGAAGACATTTCTGACAATGTACGTCTGAAGCACGGTATTGTATGGGAGAGAATCGTGGACTACGGCCAAACCGGAAAAGGAGAGACTGGAAATACACTGGTGTCCAAAATCAATGCAACGAACCTCTATTTCCCGTCCTGTGTTTGATTCACGATATAATATACATACCGTCAACAGATGTCCG
The DNA here is from genome assembly GCF_021461395.2 of Schistocerca americana. Lineage (NCBI taxonomy): Eukaryota > Metazoa > Arthropoda > Insecta > Orthoptera > Acrididae > Schistocerca > Schistocerca americana. Next base: position 349,367,205 of record NC_060121.1, on the reverse strand, counting down.
TATGATTGTGCTCTGAACGGAAGATTGCATTCCGGTCAACAGACGACCACGCCAACGGTGGCACCAGGACACCTCTCAGACGGGGTAGTGTTTGCCGGGTACATCCACAATCGTCGTGTACGCAGCCACAGATTGGTGCAGTATGGGACACGCCTACCAGACTCACAGCGGTGGAGGGCCATACGAACAATGGAAGCAGGATAATCGCAAACTGATGTGGCCTGATGGCTTAATGTGGATCGTTCTGTTGTTTCTCGCATGTGGCGACAGTTTACGCAGACCGAAGTTGTATCCCAAAGAGCAGGGCAGGGTCGAACATGTGTGGCATCAGAAAGAGAGAACCGTTTCTGGCTGTAAAGATACGACGGTACCGCCTTAGTACCGCACAGCAGCCAGCCGCTGTGGAAGAGCGGTTCTTGGCGCTTCAGTCCGGAACCGCCCTGCTGCTACGGTCGCAAGTTCGAATCCTGCCTCGGGCATGGATGTGTGTGATGCCCTTAGGTTAGTTAGGTTTCAGTAGTTCTAAGTCTAGGGGACTGATGACCTCAGATGTTAAGTCCCATAGTGCTTAGAGTCACTGCATAGCAACTGGCGTCTGACCTCGCAGCATCCACTGGACGAGTTGTATCGAGGAAAACGGTGTACAGAAGGCTTCGGCAGAGTGGTGTTTACTGTCGGAGATCTGCAGTATGTGTGCTTCTGATGCCTCTTCGCAGAAGGGAACGTCTAGAGTGGAGTCGCCAACGTGCCACCTGGACAGTCGAACAGTGGGCCATTGTTCTTGTAGCAGATGAGTCCCGATTTTGCCTGGAGAGTGATTCCCGACGGATTCGGATTTGTAGTAAACGCGCTGTATCATTAAGGGACCCAAACATTATGAAAAGAGACTGAGATCGAGGAGGATCACTAATGCTGTGGGCAAGGATTATGCCGACTACTCGAATCGCTCTTCATGAAATACACTCCTGGAAATTGAAATAAGAACACCGTGAATTCATTGTCCCAGGAAGGGGAAACTTTATTGACACATTCCTGGGGTCAGATACATCACATGATCACACTGACAGAACCACAGGCACATAGACACAGGCAACAGAGCATGCACAATGTCGGCACTAGTACAGTGTATATCCACCTTTCGCAGCAATGCAGGCTGCTATTCTCCCATGGAGACGATCGTAGAGATGCTGGATGTAGTCCTGTGGAACGGCTTGCCATGCCATTTCCACCTGACGCCTCAGTTGGACCAGCGTTCGTGCTGGACGTGCAGACCGCGTGAGACGACGCTTCATCCAGTCCCAAACATGCTCAATGGGGGACAGATCCGGAGATCTTGCTGGCCAGGGTAGTTGACTTACACCTTCTAGAGCACGTTGGGTGGCACGGGATACATGCGGACGTGCATTGTCCTGCTGGAACAGCAAGTTCCCTTGCCGGTCTAGGAATGGTAGAACGATGGGTTCGATGACGGTTTGGATGTACCGTGCACTATTCAGTGTCCCCTCGACGATCACCAGTGGTGTACGGCCAGTGTAGGAGATCGCTCCCCACACCATGATGCCGGGTGTTGGCCCTGTGTGCCTCGGTCGTATGCAGTCCTGATTGTGGCGCTCACCTGCACGGCGCCAAACACGCATACGACCATCATTGGCACCAAGGCAGAAGCGACTCTCATCGCTGAAGACGACACGTCTCCATTCGTCCCTCCATTCACGCCTGTAGCGACACCACTGGAGGCGGGCTGCACGATGTTGGGGCGTGAGCGGAAGACGGCCTAACGGTGTGCGGGACCGTAGCCCAGCTTCATGGAGACGGTTGCGAATGGTCCTCGCCGATACCCCAGGAGCAACAGTGTCCCTAATTTGCTGGGAAGTGGCGATGCGGTCCCCTACGGCACTGCGTAGGATCCTACGGTCTTGGCGTGCATCCGTGCGTCGCTGCGGTCCGGTCCCAGGTCGACGGGCACGTGCACCTTCCGCCGACCACTGGCGACAACATCGATGAACTGTGGAGACCTCACGCCCCACGTGTTGAGCAATTCGGCGGTACCTCCACCCGGCCTCCCGCATGCCCAATATACGCCCTCGCTCAAAGTCCGTCAACTGCACATACGGTTCACGTCTACGCTGTCGCGGCATGCTACCAGTGTTAAAGACTGCGATGGAGCTCCGTATGCCACGGCAAACTGGCTGACACTGACGGCGGCGGTGCACAAATGCTGCGCAGCTAGCGCCATTCGACGGCCAACACCGCGGTTCCTGGTGTGTCCGCTGTGCCGTGCGTGTGATCATTGCTTGTACAACCCTCTCGCAGTGTCCGGAGCAAGTATGGTGGGTCTGACACACCGGTGTCAATGTGTTCTTTTTTCCATTTCCAGGAGTGTAGTTACAGGGATAATCAGCAAGGTTTAACTGCTGTCAAGTATCGTGACGAGACCTTGGGACCTCATGTGCCGATGTTGCGAGGAGCTGTGGGGCCAGCACGTGTTACTAGTAATGTAAATATACCAAAAAAAAAAAAAAAGAAAAAAAGGTAGGAACCGTGATCGTAGTAGATCACCTATTTTAGGTGAAAAGGATGTTGAGGATTTAAGATAAGACAATATGTATTATTTTTGTAAAAGTTTATATTCAATAAACAAATTGTACAAAGAAAATGGATTTAATTGTTTTTCTAATTTTATATCCCATGTAGTCCAATAATAATTACAAATCCTTTGTTCCCACACATCTCCTTTGAAATATTCAATTTTAGAACATACAAATACAAGAGTTTTATCAAGAGCAAAATCTCCTTCAAACTTTATTCGAATGTTAGTAGGATCACCACTAAAAATGCATTTTAATTGTTCAAATGATCCTGGATCAAAATTGGGATCATCCATACTTCACAGAGCACGGGTGATTGATATTTCTTCGGAAACGGAAGATGTTGCATGCACGGCATGGCCTGCTCGCTCTCCCGATTTGAATCGCATAGACGCGACTGCTACGGTCGCAGGTTCGAATCCTGCCTCGGGCATGGATGTGTGAGATGTCCTTAGGTTAGTTAAGTTTAAGTAGTTCTGAGTTCTAGGGGACTGATGACCACAGTAGTTAAGTCCCATAGTGCTCAGAGCCATTTTTTGAATCGCATAGAGCATGTCTGGGGTGCACTAGGGAGCGGGTTGCATCACTTCAGCATCCACCAACCACTCTCCAAGACTGCGAGTAGCTCTATAGGAAGAACGAGCGTTATTGCCTCAACATGAGACTGATGACATCATTTACGGCATGCCCCGTCGTTGTCAGGCCTGTATTGCTGCCAGAGGTGGTCACACCCCGTACTGAGCACATTAACCAGTTGTCAGAATGAGTGTATAAATCCAACAAGTGGGGAAAAACGAAGAACTTGATTGTCTACCTCTACGCATGTTGCAGTTGTTTACTGTTTGTATTCTTTACACTATTTCCATTTTACTACTACCTGTTTCTACTGTTTTGTGGCAAAATAAACGTAACATTCCAAAATTTCGGTTTTCTGCTTTAATTTTGGACACTAGAGTATTTGAGATGTGTCATTACAGCGGAATGCTGAAAAGAAGTGGACTGATAACAGAATAAATGAGGAGGTTCTCTGAAGGATCTGCAAAGAAAGGAACATGTGGAAACACGATAAGGACGTGATGGTAGGAAAATATTCTCTGTGGTACTGGAGGAAGCCGAATTGGCATAAACCTGTATGGTAGGAAAATATCCTCTGTGGTACTGGAAGAAGCCGAATTGGCATAAACCTGTAGGGAAAGACATATATTGGAATATATACAACAAATAATTGACGATAATGGCTGAGATGAAGAGACTGGCACAGTAGAGGAAGTTGCGGCGGGCCGCATCACAACAGTTAGAGAGGCTGATGAAAGTAAACAAATAAAACCTCATTATCGCTTCCTCGGGGGCGTAAGGAAGTTAGCAGGAGACGTATGCACGTCCTGCCAGTATTTCTGTTCACGGTTTCCGTTGCCGGGGTTCACTACCATATGGGCTACCAGAATAAAAAATGCTCCTATTGTAGCAGAAAAAAAACGTGAATATGTCCTGGGCAGAGTTAGGGATTGAAAAGAGGGAAACCAGTTTTTCGACTTATCTGGCAGCTTCAAAGAAATTTAAATCGAAACATCTTTTCGCGCTTTTGTACTTGTTAGTATTCGTACGCACGTCATGTAATATAATGCATCGTGTCAAGTAAAGTAACATGGCACATCAAGTCATGTCCTACAGTATGACACATGCCATCATGTCGTCCAGCATGGCATATGTCATGTCGTGTAATATGGCGCAACCTATCATTAACGTTTTGGATGCATGCAGCCCCACTCGGATCAGGGACGTTAGCCCATAAATTGCTAGATGCAGGTTTGCCAACACCTTGCAGCTAAGAGAGCTCATTGCGCTAGGGAAGTAAAGTTAACTCGTAAAAAAGTTCGAATATGACAAGATGTTTTGATTTAAATGTATTTGAAGCTGCCAGATAAGCTAAAAAGCTAGTTTCCTTCTTGTAAGTCCCTCACTCTGCCCTGGACATATCCCCCTCTCTTTTCTGCGCTAATACTATTTTTCATTCTGGATCCCATACCATGATTTTCATGTTAGACAGCAATAACTAGGCAACTGATGTAGAATTTTAATGACTCTGGGACGAACAATCCGGTAAAGAGCAAGATTTTACCAAACGGTGAAAATTAACCTTGGACCAAGACCCGCCACACCGGCGGAACAACTTTGAACCATCAGCCCTGCTGAAAATCTGAGCATTAATTTCTGCCCAGTTAAAATCTTTTGCAAAAAGAATTACTCGATTCGCACGATTTGCCTGGGTGTCAGCTTCGATTCGTCGTTTAAAGCTTGCTTAATATACTGTAACAGTAAGACAGATGTTCGAATAGCTATTCAGATGGCAGCTGGTCCGAGCTAAAACAAAACCTTTTCCCCACGTTCCCATGTGAAATAGGAACCGGGCACCAAGACCCTCCACAAATCGTGATTCTGCCCGCTGCCTTTTTATACTATACTTTACAGTGCTTTCACGCTGTAACGATTTTCAGCTATTGTCTAGTGTATTCCGCTAACAATATCAATTTCTCTATACAACTGTATCACACAATTTATTTTGCTCTTCAGCTGATATAAAATCGATTTTCAGACTGCATTACCGCATCATCCGGTACCAAACTAGTCTCAAAATGTTTCCGTGAATACGACGAGCGTTCATTCACGACAGGACGCTGTCACACGGAGATCTAACAAAGTCTTGAATTCAGCGTGCTAAATGTTCCATGCAAGAAAATGTATCCAGTACATCAGGAAATGAAATGTGGTACGTTCTTTTATTTCTGAAATATTATACTTTGAGTTACGTGAGTGAACTTGTGCAGAGGCAGAAGCACGGGAGGTTACAACGTTCCGTGCGAGCGGAAATTAGCCTTTCCATTCATATTGTTATAGAAATCTTTGCTCTCGCGGGGAACGGCAGGGAGATCGACTTTTTGGAAGGTGTGATCGCGAATGGTTTGCACCAACGGTTACTGCTGATGGTCGTCGTTGCTGTGATTAAACTGACGTAAAAAAAGTTTCCTCAATAGGAGTCCATCGCGATAGATGCTGGTGATGCCACAAAGCAGTAAAATTGCTGTCAATAAAGACTACTTCTATCGCTAACATACAAACATGATTTCCTTGGAGCTACAATGAGCTAAGAGCAGTCTGGCGCGTTCACAAAAGACCTTCGTCCTCCTATTAATGTTTTCTTATCCACATTTTCACAGTACCCTTCACAACACGACGTTTTAAATCGGATTTTCCAAGTTAGATGCTAATGGTTTTATTATATTTCCTACACTAGGCCTATTTCGGCGGTATTGCCACTGTCAAGTAGAGCCTACGCCTGCAAATATTATAATTGATAAATTTCATTTACTTTTGCGATATTTGTATATGGAGGTAATTATACATGTATACATACATATATCTGGGAGAGATGTAGATGTTGCATCTTTGATGAATCCTTTTATCAACTGTCGATGTTTTTTATAATGGTAAAATGAAGTCACGTAATTTGACAGCTAGTTGACAGTTCTCAATAATGCTGTACGTTTACATTGTGTTTATAGCTAGTCAGCGGTATCGTTTGAGTTACAGGTAATTTAGTTGTTTGTGTAATCTCTGTTTATTTTTTATCCATTGTCATGTTCCAGAACGTCAATAAATATTTCTAGGTAATATTTACGTTTGAAGTCGGTTTGTTAGTTTGATAAATCGTGCGGATAATTTTTCATGCTTACACACATTTCGAAATCTTCCAGTACATTCACGACTAGGCCTTTTGCTATTATGTGCACGATTTGACTTGCAGTTTAGATTTTGTCGACTTCATGGTTTTTGTAGATGGGTAAATCACGTAACTAATGAGGAGGTACTGAATAGAATCGGGGAGAAGGGAGATTTGTGGCACAACATGGCCAAAAGAAGGGATCGGTTGGTAGGAAACATTCTGAGGCATAAGGGATCACCAATTTAGTGCTGGAGAGAAGCATGTAAAAATCGTAGAGGGAGACCAAGAGATCAACACATTTAGCAGATTCAGAGGAATGTAGGTTGCAATAGTTAGAGATGAAAAGGCTTGCACAGGATAGAGTAGCATGGAGAGCTGCATCAAACTGGTCTTCGGACTGAAGAGCACAACAACAACAACAACAACAACAACAACATGGTTTTTGTTTTTTAAATGCTTGAAGAGACTCCAGTATTGCTATAATATCTTTAATATGTTGTCTAAATCTGATATCGATCTCTAGTCTATTTTCTAAATCTGATAGACAGTAGAGGTACTTTTTATGCTTATTTCCAAAATTTCAATACATGCAGGATGTCCCAGAAGTACCGATTCGTTTTCATAAAACACATGTCTAATACAGAAAACATATATCTTTACAATAGGGACATATATGAGGCATAAAAAATAATTAAAGTTCAACTTGGTCATTCTGCACGTCAACACAAAGAGATCACCTTTCCGCTGTAGCCCGGAATACGTTTTGTAGTTGATCAGTAGTGGAGCTGTTAACCGCCTTCAAAATCCGACCACGCAGCTGACGCAGGGTGGTGATTTTAATCATGTACACGAAGGGGTTGCTGTAACTGCACGCAAAAGAGACCGTTGGGATAAGGTCAGGTGACTTTGTGACTTTGGAGCCCATATACTCGGTGATCCTCTACCGATCTACCGTCACGGGAATATGCGGCTGAGGTAATATCAAACAGTGGGAGCAAAATGGGAGGTGTACCTGTCCTGCTAGTCCACAACGAAATTCAGAATTCCATCAGATTCCAATTGCAGTACGAGGAAAGCTCGAACATATCATGGTAACTGATACCTGTTATCGTTTGCTTGCCAGTGTCAGTGTTTCATTACCTGATACCCCTTATTTCAGTATAATTTTCTTAATAATTTCTCGTTCAAGACTGTGTGGATATTGTAGCGTGATTTGATCGTGCAACTTAATGTTCAGCACGCTGGTTTCCGAGACAGTGACATGAGCCACATCCGGATTAATTCCAAGAAGTGCATCACAAACAATGGTCTGCTTCATTGGCCAGACAGAGTATGAATTTTATGAAGTCGCCCACGCGCAATTGCTGGGCTAGCCCCAACCTCTGCGTCAGAAAGTAATATATTCAAGTAGGAATAATCAGTATTGAGGGATATGACAGGAACGATGATTCGAGGCCAAAATGTCTAGTGGACCTGGGCACTAAAATGCACACCTTAAGAGCTATCAGCAGTTGTTCAGTAGAAGAGACATGTTTCACATTAGCGAAGATTAAAAAAATGGTTCAAATGGCTCTGAGTACTATGGGACTTAACACCTGAGGTCATCAGTCCCCTAGAACTTAGAACTATTTAAACATAACCAACCTAAGGACAGCACACACATCCATGCCCGAGGCAGGATTCGAACCTGCGACCGTAGCAGTCGCGCGGTTCCGGACTGCAGCGCCTACCGAAGATTAATAAGTGATCTTAGATGTTAAGATACCCACTTTAGAGCCCATGTTTACGTGACACTTGTTCTTGTTTTGGTCCATACTACCACCTCTTAAAATATGGAAAGCAAACAGCTTTCAGTAGAAGAGTGTTGTTTCACAGTATCGAATATGCTGAAGTGCTCATAGCTGTTAAGTTATACATTTTAGAACCCATGTTCACCAGACATTTTTGCTTCGAATGATCGTTCCTGTTATATCCCTGAATACTGACCATTCCTTCTGAAGCACTCCGTATACATAGCAGAGGGCCGCCCTGGATTAGCCGAGCGGTCTCAGGCGCTGCAGTCATGGACCGTACAGCTGGTCCCGGCGGAGGTTCGAGTCCTCCCTCGGGCATGGGTGAATGTGTTTGTCCTTAGGATAATTTAAGTTAAGTAGTGTGTACGCTTAGGGACTGAAGACCTTAGCAGTTAAATCCCATAAGATTTCACACACATTTGAACATAGCAGAGAATAAAGCTTACAGAGGTCACAAGCATATGGCATACGTGACGTCCCTCACTGAGTTTAAGTAAGACTGTTGCCATAGGCAGGACATCCGGCCACGAAGTTAAGAAGAAAAATGCCTAATTACAAAATTTTAACTGACTGTAGTAACCAGGCGCGCAGACCGCTAAATTAATTGGACATCTTAACCCCGCACAACTCAGGTATCTTAGAAGTTCAAGCCTCAATGAGCATTTTATCAAGTCACAACATAATTTGTGTCTAAGGAACACACCTTAAAAGGAGCACGATGCTCGCATTTCAGACATAAATTATCAGTATCATTTATGGTTTAATGGAAACGAGCGATGGATGAGCGAGTCGTTTGCACAGCACTTGCTATGCACTGTGTTTAAGTTATTTGCTTCCGGCCACAGCTGGGTAAGCTGTGTACCCCAAAGCCGGCGGGGTCTGTCGGCAGTGTGCAGGTACGGGCACGGCTATGGGTCAGCAAAGCAAATCTGCAGCCGCCCAGGTGGGCCTTAGCGCCCGTCCGTCTGTAGAGGAACCAGCGGCTCCGGGCGGGCACGTTAATAATGCAACCGCCTGGGCCAGATTTCGGCGCCAGGTCGATACGGTTGCTCGGCAACCGCGACTCCACAACGGGACGGCACGGAACGGGGTGAGGCCAGGCGCCGCGGCCAAACACTGACGAGCAGACGGCGCGGCGCCGGGCACCTCCCCTCCCCCAAGCCGTCCCCTCTCCCCCCCTTTCCCTCCCACCCACGAGGCTCCGCTGCGCGCAACTGTCGACTGAGGTCTGCTTTTAACACGAGTGCGGCGCTGCAGCTGGGCGTCATTGCGCGACCGAGAAATTTTAAGTGCTGCACTTTAAATATTTTCTTTCGACACCAACGCTTATCGCGCAAACAGAACGGTTAAAGATTACAAGCGGATGCTCCCGCTCGTATCTCAAAGTGTGTGCTGACAACGTGCTCTCGAGAGATGACTGGAACTAAGATAGCGGGATAGAAGTCGACTTTTAGTACCAGATGACGCAAGGATGAGATGATTTAGTTTCAGTCGCGGGGAAAATAACTATTACTTTCGAACGTGACAGAAACTACATATACGGTGAGGTGATAGACTGAGGTGCGTTAGCGATATATACCGGGTGGTCAAAAAGGCAGTATAAATTTGAAAACTTAATAAGCCACGGAATAATGTAGATAGAGAGGTAAAAATTGACACACATGCTTGGAATGACATAGGCTTTTATTAGAACAAAAAAAAAAAACTATTGCTAGACGCGTGAAAGATATCTTGCGCGCGTCGTTTGGTGATGATCGTGTGCTCAGCCGCGACTTTCGTCATGCTTGGCCTCCCAGGTCCCCAGACCTCAGTCCGTGCGATTATTGGCTTTGGGGTTACCTGAAGTACCAAGTGTATCGTGATCGACCGACATCTCTAGGGATGCTGAAAGACAACATCCGACGCCAATGCCTCACCATAACTCCGGACATGCTTTACAGTGCTGTTCACAACATTATTCCTCGACTTCAGCTATTGTTGAGGAATGATGGTGGACATATTGAGCATTTCCTGTAAAGAAAATCATCTTTGCTTTGCATTACTTTGTTAGTACCAGGCGCGTTTCGTCTCAGGGTTATTTGGTAAGCGTGATAGCGTTACGGAGATGTTTAGCAAACTCAAGTGGCAGACTCTGCAAGAGAGGCGCTCTGCATCGCGGTGTAGCTTGCTGTCCAGGTTTCGAGAAGGTGCGTTTCTGGATGAGGTATCGAATATATTGCTTCCCCCTACTTATACCTCCCGATGAGATCACGAATGTAAAATTAGAGACATTCGAGCGCGCACGAAGGCTTTCCGGCAGTCGTTCTTCCCGCGAACCATACGCGACTGGAACAGGAAATGGAGGTAATGACAGTGGCACGTAAAGTGCCCTCCGCCACACGCCGTTGGGTGGCTTGCGGAGTATAAATGTAGATGTAGATGTAGATGTTATGCTAATTATTGCTATTCTGATCAGATGAAGCGCCATCTGCCGGACATTTTTTGAACTTTTGTATTTTTTTTTTTTTTTTTGTTCTAATAAAACCCCATGTCATTCCAAGCATGTGTGTCAGTTCTTACCTCTCCATGTACATTACTCCTTGATTTATTCAGCTTTCAAATTTATACTGACTTTTTGATTACCCGGTATATAGATGGCGGTAGTATCGCTTACACAAGGTATAAAGGGACAGTGCATTGGCGGAGCTGTCATTTGGACACAGGTGATTCATGCGTAAAGGTGTCCGACGTGATTATGGCAACATGACGAGAATTAGCAGAAATCGAACCGGAATGGTAGCTGGAGATAGACGAATGGGACATTCCATTTCAGAAATCGTTAGGGAATTCAATATACCGAGATCCACAGCGTCAAGAGCGTACCGTGGCCGACGACCTTCACTTAACGACCGAGAGCAGCGGCATTTTCATATAGTTGTCAGTACTATCAAACAAGCAACACTGCGTGAAATAATAGCAGAAATTAATGTAGGACTTACGACGAACATGTCCGTTAGGACAGTGCGGTGAAATCTGGCGATAATGGGCTACGGCAGCAGAAGACCGACGCACGACAGCACGACATCGCCTTCTGCGCCTCTCCTGCGCTCGTGACCGTATTAGTTGAACCATAGGCGACTGGAAGACCTTGGCCTGGTCAGATGAGTCTCAATATCAGCTGATATGATGATAGGACTCGAGTGTGGCGCAGAGCCATGGACCCAAGGTGTCAACAAGGCACCGTGCAAGCTGGTGGTGGCTCCATAACGGTGTAGTCTCTGTCTACATGGAATGGACTGGGTTCTCTGGTCCATCTGAACCGATCATTGATTGTAAATGGCTATGTTTGGCTACTTGGAGACAATTTTCAGGCATTCATTAACTTCATGTTCCCAAACAACCGAGGAACTTTTTCGAATGACATTGCTCCATGTCACTGGGGCACAATTGACCCCGATTGGTCTGAACAACATTCTGGACAGTTCGAGCGAATGATTTTGCACCAGATCGCTTGACATGGTACATAACTGAGAAGTCAGTTCGTGCACTTTCGAAATTATAGACGACTACAGAGGGAGCATGGCTCAATATTTCTGCAGGGGACTTTCAACGACTTGTTAAGTCCTTACCAAGACGAGTTGCTGATCTACGCCGGGGGTGGCTTGCGGAGTATAAATGTAGGTGTAGAAAAGGAGGTCCGGCACGATATTAGGAGGTATTCCTGACTTTTTTCACCTTACTTTATGCGCACTGGACAGAAGGGTAGTCACCCTGCGAAACATCATACTAATGCCGTGTAACACAATCTCTCTACCCTTCATAATGATCTCAGTTCACCAAGGAAGGGAATCCAAAAGCTTCGAAAGGTACTGTAATGGATTGAGCCGACCGGAGTGGCCGAGTGGTTCTAGACGCTACAGTCTGGAATCGCGCGACCGCTACGGTAGCAGGCTCGAATCCTGCCTCGGGCATGGACGTGTGTGATGTCCTTAGGTTAGTTAGGTTGAAGTAGTTCTAAGTTCTAGGGGACTGATGACCTCAGAAGTTAAGTCCCATAGTGCTCAGAGCCATTTGAACCATTTTTTTGTAATGGAGTGACATATACGGAGAACGCGCCCGGATGGTTTCCGTTACCTTTCACTAGAGCGCAGCACTTCGTAACGGCCGAGCCGAAAATATCATTTGATCGATGTGGATCTGGACTGTCGGAGGAGATAGCGCGTATAGAGGGAGGGGGGGGGGGGAGGGAGGCGCGTGGCAAGGTGTCATGGATAAACGAAAAAACATAGCGACTTAAAAGACGGGTAAAATTTTAAACATAGCTGATGTTCAGCAACGATAGATGTTAAGTAATGATGTGAGGAAATCAGCCAACCAGTTGCAGGTATAAAGGCTTTAATAACCCTTCACCACGGTTTCAGCCATTGTAAAATAGTCTTCTTCAGAAGTACGTGGACCTATTGAGGAAATTTATTACATCATAGTTAAAAAGATTTATTAAGGTAGAAGAGACCAAAATATAATAACCAAAAATTATTTACACGTAACATCATATATTGACGATCAGAAACCTTAGAACCATCAAGCTCATGTCAACTGACATAGTACGTGTGACTATCAGTAAAACCGAATAAAATCCATTAAAAAACTTTCCCGTTAGAGCTGGACTAAACTTAAAAACATTCACATAAAAATGTGTATGCAATTTTAGACAGTGAAACGGCCCGTATGTTGTTGGTACCATGCGGCGACTGGCAAAGTTGTAGCAGTACACGAAATAGGAAACATCGGCAGGTGGCGTAACTGCGCAAAAACGTACGCGCATAGCAATCAGATAAAGTGTAAAGCATCAGTCACTACGTTCTATCGGCAAGGGGCGGAGTAAAGATCTAGATAGAAAAACGAGGGGAGACTGGAGGCAGAGAGAAGGAGGGAAAATTTTAAAAATGAATTATAACAGTTGTAATTTTTTAATTAATTTTAATGTCGTGTGACGAGGGCCTCCCGTCGGGTAGACCGTTCGCCTGGTGCAAGTCTTTCGATTTGACGCCACGTCGGCGACTTGCGCGTCGATGGGGATGAAATGATGATGATCAGGACAACACAACACCCAGTCCCTGAGCGGAGAAAATCTCCGACCCAGCCGAGAATCGAACCGGGACCCTTAGGATTGACATTCTCTCACGCTGACCACTCAGCTACCGGGGGCGGACAACTATAACAGTAAAAAGGAGATAGAAAGAGATAAAATATTTTACAAGAAAAAATAGGAAACTGATGAGAATGAATGACAACTGGAGGCCACCAACGAACTACAACTACATTAACCGGTTTGAAGTACCAGCGTAAAACCTTCAAGAAACTGTCAACTCGAAAGTTGCTGCTGATCATTTACCATGTTACAGTACCCTTTGAGTGAGATTTTAAAAATTTCCACTTCTTGATGTAAGTCTAATTTCCGCCCTTTAACATACTTACACAAAATTATGGCTTCTCCTAGATCCTTAGGGGACTGATTAGTAATGAGTAAATGTTCGGCAAATGTGGAGTGGTGCACGTTACCACCCTTGTTTCCTAGTAAATGTTGTTTGCACCTTAGTGTGATCGCCCTGCCAGTTTTATCTATATAGTAACATTTTATAAACACCTGGGTTAGAAAAAGGATCATTGGCACTGTTAATTGTATGCACAAAGTTTTTTAGTGGTTTTCAGTGGACAAGGTTACATCAAATTTGTATTTAGGCTATTCGTCAATAAACCCAGTATACTATAGCATACATTTCCTTGGAAAAGAATAGAAATTCGTTTAGTATTTTCAACTTCCTTAGGGCCGGGTGTATTTCTCTGTAACGTGGAACATTTTTTAAGGTTTTTCTTGTTGATAATGCAATCGACTAAATTTTAATCATATCCATTGTAACAGCAATAGATTTTATAACAGCAGTTTCATTCTGTAAATTAAACGGAGGAAGGGCCAGTGACAAGCGTGGTCAATAGTGGAGTCAAAGAACACAACCATGTGTGCATGAGAATGGGCAGAATCAGCTGTAATAAAACACACATCAAAAAAAGTTTTGCATCACCTCTGTTCCGAAAGTTCCGGAACCTGTACACAAAATTGTAATAGAGATCAACATAAACATCATTTTCGCCCTTTGTATTGCTCATGAAAACCGCACACTGCATGTTGCACCACCATGCTGCGAGACCTCCAGAGGTGGTGGTCCAGTTTGCTGTACACACCGGTACCTCTGATATCCGGTAGCACGTCCTCTTGCATCGATGCATGCCTGTCTTCGTCGTGGCATACTATCCACAAGTTCATCAAGGCACTGTTGGTCCAGATTGTCCCACTCCTCAACGGCGATTCGGCGTAGATCCCTCAGAGTGGTTGGTGGGTCACGTTGTCCATAAACAGCCCTTTTCAAACTATCCCAGGCATGTTGGATAGGGTTGATGTCTGGAGAACATACTAGCCACTCTAGTCGAGCGATGTCGTTATCCTGAAGGAAGTCATTCACAAGATGTGCACGATGGCGGCGCGAATTGTCGTCCATGAAGACGAATGCCTCGCCAATGTCCTGCCGATATGGTTGCACTATAGGCTGTAGGGCGGCATTCATGTATCGTACAGCCGTTACGGCGCCTTCCATGACCACCAGAGGGGTACATCGACCCCACATAATGCTACTCCATAACAGCAGTGCTCCTCCACGTTGCTGCACGCGCAGGACGGTGTGTCTAAGGGTTCAGCCTGACCGGGTTGCCTCCAAACAAGTCTCCGACGATTGTCTGGTTGAAGGCAAAAGCGACACTCACCAGTGAAGAGAACGTGACGCCAATGCTGAGCGGTCCATTCGGCATGTTGTTGGGCCCACCAGTACCGCGCTGCATGGTGTCGTGGTTGCAAAGATGGACCACGTCATGGCCGTCGGGAGTGAAGTTGCGCATCATGCAGCCTATTGCACTCAGTTTGAGTCGTAACACGACGTCCCGTGGCTGCACGAAAAGCATTATTCAACATGGTGGAGTTGCTGTCAGGGTTCCTCCGAGCCGTAATCCGGTAGGTGGCGGTCATCCATTGCAGTAGTAGCCGTTGGGTGGCCTGAGCGAGGCAAGTCATCGACAGTTCCTGTCTCTCTGTATCTCCTCCATGTCCGAAAAATATCGCTTTGGTTCACCCCGAGACGCCTGGACACTTCCCTCGTTGAGAGCCCTTCCTGGCACAAAGTAACAATGCGGACGCGTTCGGACAGCGGCCGTCTAGGCATGGTTGAACTACAAACATCACGAGCCGTGTACCTCCTTCGTGATCGAATGACTGGAACTGATGGGCTGTCTAATAGGCGCTGCTCATGCATGGTTGTTTTTACATCTTTGGCGGGTTTAATGTCATCTCTGAACAGTCAAAGGGACTGTGTCTGTGATACAGTAAACACAATCAAGGTCTATCTTCAGGAGTTCTGGGAACCGGTGTGATGCAAAACTTTTTTTGGTGTGTGTATTATTCGAATAAGTAGACTTCCGGAAAACATTAAGGCAAAAGTTATTGAAATTTTATCACGAAATGTGTTGAAAGTGCTTGTTTAACTAGTCGCTAGTCGTTTGTGTCCACCGAGAACCTGCAAGATGTTGTGGTCTTCCTGAACCCATCGATTCCATATTTTGATGACAGTTGTAGAATCTCGCTCCGGGCGAACAGCAATATCTCGGAACTATGAAGCACAATATCTACAAGCCACGATGCTGTCGCTGCTGAATTCCGACATGTGCTGGTAAACGTTTCACGCGGCCATTTTTTATCCTTTTCACAAATTACTTTTGTATAAATAATTTATAAACACCCTAAACTCCGTGCGGCTGTAATGGAATGCTAATCATATGCATATCAAAGCGTGTATTCTTCATGCCAGTTTCATGTTCGTCGCACACAGCTTAAATAGTTCAAATGGCTCTGAGCACTATGAGACTTAACATCTGAGGTCATCAGTCCCCTAGAACTTAGAACTACTTAAACCTAACTAACCTAAGGACATCACACACATCCATGCCTGAGGCAGGATTCGAACCTGTGACCGTAGTGGTCGCGCGGTTCCAGACTAAAGCGCCTAGAACCGCTCGGCCACTTCGGCCGGCCGCACACAGCTTACATAGTGTCGATTTGTTAACGGCCAGCAGAGTACTTGATTACTGATTTACTCCTCAGGAAGCAGAGAAGTTATGGTGATACGAGATACTGATCATTGTATACGAACTGGCAGAAAAGGAAGTTGTGCAGTGCAGTGTCTTTTTATTATGTTTTAACTGACTGAAAATAAACGGAAACGTATTCAGCGCAGAGGGTTGGCGGAGTATTGCAAATAATAAGGAAGAAACAATATTGTGTCAAAAGTGAGGATTATGTTGATAGCTTCCTTATCCTGAAGATATTGGCATCATCAGTTTCGTCAAGTACAGTTGAAAAAATATTCAAATTTGTATGAGTTCCTAAGGGATCAAACTGCTGAGGTCATCGGTCCCTAGACTTACACACTACTTAAACTAACTTATGCTAAGAACAACACACACACACACACATACCCATGCCCGAGGGAACTCTAACCTCCGTGACCCGGCGCCTCATACCGCGCGGCCACTCCGCGCGGCAAGTACAATTCAGTTCTTATAACAGTGACGACGTCTGTAACATGTGGTATTCTCTGTGTCGATTCGCTTACTCAATGACTGAATCGTACTTTTTGTTGCGAATGTACCGTCATTTCATTTTGTTGAATATTCTGGGGCGATTGGTGCCTATGAACGGCGTGACGCATTATAACTGCGCAGTTGTTGATGCCCTTGGGAGGGCAAAGCGGGAATAGCGTGCTTCCCTGAGGCAGTTCATTGAAGCTCGAGTCAAAGATTAGTTTCACGTGTGCTCGTGTCAGTCGCGATATTAAAAGATAATGTGATACTCTCGGTACGTACGCTAATTCACACCTACAGCTACATAAAAGGGGCAGCTGAATGGAAACTCTTTATTATTTCAGAAGTAATCGCCATAATTGTTAATAAATTTATCCCACTGTGAAACAAGACGGTCAATGCCTTCATGGAGAAATGCATCTCTTCGTCAGAAGCAAATCGACGGCCACGAATGTCTTTCTTCACGGCTCCAAAAATATGGAAATCACACGGGAATAGATAGCGGGACTGTATGAAGGAGGATATGTAAGGCCTTCCCAGCGAAACTTCGGCCGCGTAGTTGAAATAACCTGCCAACAAAATCCCCGCTCACATGTTGCCAAGGTTATTTCGACCGTGCAACAGAAGTTTCGCTGGGAAGCTCTTACATTTCCTCCATACCTTCCCGATCTCTTCTCATGCGATTTCCGTATTTTTGGCGCCCTGAAGAGAAACCTTCGTGGCCGCCGATTTGCTTCGGGCGAAGAGGTGCAGGCCTGAGTACAATCATGTTTCGGTATGCAACTGCAAACATTTTTCCATGAAGGCATCTATCGCTTTGTCTCACACTGAGATAAATACACTACTGGCCATTAAAATTTCTACACCAAGAAGAAATGCAGATGATAAACGGGTATTCATTGGATAAATATATTATACTAGAACTGACATGGGATTACATTTTCACGCAATTTGGGTGCATAGATCCTGAGAAATCAGTATCAAGAACAACCACCTCTGGCCGTAATAACAGTCTTGATACACCTGGGCATTGAGTCAAACAGAGCTTCGATGGCGTGTACAGGTACAGCTGCCCATGCAGCTTCAACACGATACCACAGTTCATCAAGAGTAGTGACTGGCGTATTGTGACGAGCCAGTTGCTCGGCCACCGTTGACCAGACGTTTTCAATTGGTGAGAGATCTGGAGAATATGCTGGCCAGGGCAGCAGTCGAACATATTCTGTATCCAGAAAGGCCCGTACAGGACCTGCAACATGCGGTCGTGCATTATCCTGCTGAAATGTAGGGTATCGCAAGGATCGAATGAAGGTTAGGGCCACGGGTCGTAACACATCTGAAATGTAACGTCCACTGTTTAAAGTGCCGTCAGTGCGAACAAGAGGTGACCGAGACGTGTAACCAATGGCACCCCATACCAACACGCTGGGTGATACGCCAGTATGGCGATGACGAATACACGCTTCCAGTGTGCGTTCACCGCGATGTCGCCAAACACGGATGCGACCATCATGATGCTGTAAACAGAACCTAGATTCATCCGAAAAAATGAGGTTTTGCCATTCGTGCACCCAGGTTCGTCGTTGAGTACACCATCGCAGGTTCTCCTGTCTCTGATGCAGCGTCAAGGGTCTCCGAGCTGGTAGTCCATGCTGCTGCAAACGTCGTCGAACTGTTCGTGCAGATGGTTGTTGTCTTGCAAACGTCCCCATCTGTTGACTCAGGGATCGAGACTTGGCTGCACGATCCGTTACAGCCATGCGGATAAGATGCCTGTCATCTCGACTGCTAGTGATACGAGGCCGTTGGGATCCAGCACGGCGTTCCGTATTACCCTCCTGAACCCACCGATTCCATATTCTGCTAACAGTCATTGGATCTCGACCAACGCGAGCAGCAATGTCGCGATACGATTAACCACAATCGCGATAGGCTACAATCCAACCTTTATCAAAGTCGGAAACGTGATGGTACGCATTTCTCCTCCTTAGACGAGGCATCAGAACAACGTTTCGCCAGGCAACGGCGGTCAACTGCTGTTTGTGTATGAGAAATCGGTTGGAAACTTCCCTCATGTCAGCACTTTGTAGATGTCGCCACTTGCGCCAAACTTGTGTGAATGCTCTAAAAAGCTAATCATTTGCTTATCACAGCATCCTATTCCTGTCGGTTAAATTTCACGTCTGTAGCACGTCATCTTCGTGGTGTAGTAATTTTAATAGCCAGTAGTGTATGATGACAATTATGGCGATTGCCTTTGAAATAATAAACAGTTTACTTACTTGTCCCATCTGTCTCGTTTTAATTTGACTGCGTAATATACAGATTCCGCAAGCCACTGTATGGTGGATGGCGGAGGGTACTTCATACCAAAATTATCGGTTTTCCGTCCTATTCACTTCACATACTGAGCGCGTTAAATACGACGGTGTGTATGTGTCTGTAAAAGATTACTTTCTCTTGGCTTATTATTTCGAGCCTTACGTTAGACTTAACGACGATGACAGCATAATTATCACTCAGTATTCTGTGACTGCAGGCTCTCAGCTGACAGAATTGCGAGAAAACCGTGTTGTCTTTCTTACAAGGATTCGTTTGTCAGTTTGTGAAATATTTCTGTAACGTTTTCGTATGAGCCCTTCCGACCCTTTACGATCCAAACAGCTCTTCTCTTAATTTGTTTAATGTCTACTGCCATACCTACTTGATAGCGACTCTAAACATTGGAAGGACGCTCTAGAACTGGTAGCACTTGTATCTTATATATGGTTTCCTTTACAAATGAAATGCTTCCCAGAATCCTTCTAACAAATCTAAGTGTTCCATTCGTCACAGGAAGAAGCCATTCTCGATACAAATACCTCTCCAATTCCTGGATTCATGGTATGGGAAGCTGTGGACATGACAAAATGACTGATTTGGTAATTGTTGAAGTGAGACTAAATGGTGTACGGTGCTTCATGGTCTAACGCTTTTCATTTCTGCCAGTGTACTTTGACTTATTGTATTACGTGACGACCATTATCACAATTTTGATTCACTGTCGTAGAACAAATACATGTCTTGCAACTATAATTGTGACTATAAAGTTTATTTCAGTGGTTCCTAGCACCCTTCCACGCAACCACTGGGTGAAGAGTATTAATGCGCTATTGGTAATGACGTGTCAAATGAAATCAGAGATTCAGTTCTGAGAAATCCTTGTCAGATTAATTGTCATCTAACAACCTCTTGTGAAATAAGGAAAATCATTAAATATTTGAAAAATAAATGTTCTGTCGGAATAGGAGACATCTCTAACAATATATTAAAACAATGTGGAGCAGTTACAGCTGACGATCTGAGTCACGTCTGTAATGTATCACCAACTCAAGGTAATTTCCCAGACAGGTTAAAATATGCCATTGTCAAGCCTCTACCAAAAAGGGGACACCACAGATGTCGATAATTACCGTCCAGTATTCTTGCTTACAGCATTTTCAAAAATCTTTGAGAAAGTAATGCACACAAGAGGGTTAACCATCTCAGCAGTAATGAGAACTTGGTAAATCACAGTTTGTATTTCCAAAATGGTGTTCTACTGAAACAGAAATATACAATTTCACTGCCCACATAATAAAGTTTTTTAATAGTAAAATGTCAACAATAGGAATTTTCTGTGACTTATCCAAAACATTTGATTGTGTGAACCATGCATTATGTTACAGAAATTACGATTTTACGGTATAAACAGAACAGCATATGAGTGGTTTAAGTCATACCTATAGAACAGAAAGCAAAAAAGTATCTTTGTATGGTCTTAGTGATTTAAGGAAGTTTCCCACTTCATCTAACTGGGGCGAAATTACATTAGGTGTTCCACAGGGTTCAATCATGGGTCCCCTTCTATTCTTGATATATGTGAATGACTTATCTGAAACAAGAAGTTAAACAGAGACTGTTTGCTGATGATACAAGAATCATCATTAATCCAGTAAAAGAAACTCCTATAGAAAATGATACAATAATGCCTTTGGAAAAGTTATTGATTGGTTTTCTGCGAATTGGCTTGCTCTGAACTCTGAAAAACACAGTACATCCAATTTTCTACTGCAAGGAGTACAGTTCCTTCAATAAACATAACACATCAACAGAAGCCAATCGCCTGGGTAGAACATACTAAGTTGGGTGTACATATAGATGAGAATCTTAATTGGAAAATGCGTGTTTTGAAGCCCCTAAAACGAATAGGTTCAGCAACTTTTGCAATCAGAATAGTCGCTAATTTTGAGGGTACAGAAATTAGCAAGCTAATATACTTTGCATACTTTCACTCTCTGATTTCAAATGATGTCATATGGAATAATATTTTGGGGTAACTCAACACTTAGGCAAAAATTAGTCACTGCTAAAAAAAAAGTGGTTACAATAATGTGGGGGCTCATAGTCGCACATCTTGTAGGCATCTGTTTAAAAGATTAGGAATTCTTACAACAGCCTCACAGTGTATTTACTCAGTAATGAAATTTTTTCTCAACAACATGGACCAGTTTAGAAACAACAGTGACATCCATTATTATAATGCTGGAAGAAAGATAGACTTACACTATACTCTGCTTAACCTATCTTTGGCACAGAAAGGGGTCAAATATGCTGCTGTTCCATAGATGAATTTTTGAATAGAAATAAATAAATCTGTACGTAAAATATATGCACTTTGTGCCATTTAAGAGAATGGGGAAGGTAATAAAAATATTAAGCTTTTTTCTATTTTTTATTTTTTTTAAGAAACCTTGATTAATGTGTGCATTTCTTATGCACTTGACACATTCCACATCATAACGGTTACCGTGAGATTGATCAATGGAACATGTAACTAACTAACTAATCGGTATAGCCATTAAACAATACATGGCAGCATTGACTGAAATGAACTTTAAAAATAGTATGTTCAATTATTCTCTTTGCTATTAAAATGTGAAATACGAGCAACACCTCTAAGTTGATTGACATGCTCCCAACCTGCGCTCGTAGATAATGGACTTGTTGAAGAATAAATATAGGAGTTACAAGAACATATAATCATTTGTAGTGGAGTTAGGAAACGTTTACTGGAAATAATTTGCGAATTTGGTAACACTGCCGTAAAAAGAGTGTGAGAAATAGGAATCAGCAAGTAAAGGGAAGGGCAGGAGGACGTACGGAAGCACATAGTTGAGGCTGGGACGTTGCTATTTTCGGCGTATTACTGTAGCGCCACAGCCTTTGCAGCCCTGTGCTCCAGAGACGTAGGAGCTGAACAAGAAATATGATGCGGCCACGTTGAATGCGGGCAGCCACCATTACCGGAAGGCGCAGTGCTCCACGAAGCTGGCGTTTTGTGTGGAAGCTGAAAGCGACTGAGGCCTCTTCGGAAAGAGCATTCAGCTCTCCTGACGGGCAGAAGCGCTCGGCTGTCCCACATCGTCTTCATAACAGCGGCTTTCCCTCCTCTCACGTCGAATGGCGACTGCGGCTTTTTTCCCCCAGCCTCTTCCAGGAGTAAGAATTTCGTACGGTGAATTTGTGTATGATGCCTTTAGCCTTAGCAAGCGTCCTGTTAGTTGTTCTATTCCCAGAATTTTAGAAGACTTTACTCAAAAGACTGACGTCATGGAAGAAGCATTTAAAAAGGTCAATGAATTGCAACACAAGATAAATAAAATACAGGATAAAAACGAGATATGTTTATTCGACTCCGAAAAGTGTCCGTTGGCAACAATTCGCTTACGTCAGAGAACACATCTGAAATCGATCGAAGCATTTGCATCTCATATCTTGAGCTGTCCATCGACATGTGATGCTTAATCGTGTAGCGGAGTTTTGTGACTGTATTGATTACCTCATTTAGTCTGAATCGAATTGATAGTGCCAGAATTATAATGTGAAGGCGATATTTGGAAAAAGTAGGCGCTTGTCACACGCTTTAATGAAATCACCAGCGCTTTTCATCCACGGTGCCTTCTGCTAATCAGTCGATTTGTGTGGCGCAAATAGGTAACTTAGTTACCGTTAACCCGAATATTTGTGAGTGATGGCCTTAATGCTGTCCAGGCTAACCCACGATTGGACAAATATCAGTTTCAGTGGTAGTCACCAATTTTGTCCTATCATCTCTTCCACTTGACTATCGACCAAACGTAGCGCATCACCATAGTTAAATTAATCGCAGTCACATTTCCTGCACAAAGCTTATGTTCACTTTCACAAACATCAAATAAATTTCATATCTTTACTCGATACTCCAATAAACATATTTTTAGGCAGTAATGTACAGTTTTCTTTTGAAACTGACTGCTAGAAAGAAAATACGGCGTTGTGCTGTGAAAATGTTTGGTTTCGTTTTCTTTCTTACAATAAGTGTTAACTATGACGAGAAGGCATTTGAACCATTAGACTAATTGTTTCCAACAACAGAAAGCTGGACGAAAGAAAATATGATCATACTGAACGCCGACACCCATCGAAGGTGGTCGCACTTCAGATGTAACAAAAATATTATTTCTAGCATGTATACTGCTTCTCTGTATAATAATGTTTACAAGTAGACGACCTGAACTCAGAGGTAGAATTCACAACGCTGGGATCAGATGCACCGAGAGAAATGGAGAAAATTATTAGATTCATAAACAGAATGTATCCGCTGCTAACGAGCACCCAAACGAAAACCAGAACCGAACTTAAGGCTATACAAAATCACGATTTTACCAACAATACTACATGGGTGCATCACTTGGGAAATGAAAAGCAATACTAACATCAGACTATTACATATGCTTCCAAACAGATGCTTGAGAATCATTCTAAAAGTCCCAAGATGGGCTAGGACAGACGACATACATCAGGAACAACAACGAGCTACTAGAAGACCAAATAAAACCTCATGCCAGGAACGCTACAAAAAATGAACAACCTAAAGCAGAAGAATAGGCATCTTAACTACAGTAGAACTGTTAACCCAGGGATATCTCATAGGATTAGAATGCCAGGAACAATTAGAGAAAACCCATTTTAGATGAATAGATCTACATCTACATCTACATACATACTCCGCATTCCACCATACGGTGCGTGGCGGAGGGTACCTCGTACCACAACTAGCATCTTCTCTCCTTGTTCCACTCCCAAACAGAACGAGGGAAAAATGACTGCCTATATGCCTCTGTACGAGCCCTAATCTCTCTTATCTTTGTGGTCTTTCCGCGAAATGTAAGTTGGCGGCAGTAAAATTATACTGCAGTCAGCCTCAAATGCTGGTTCTGTAAATTTCCTCAGTAGCGATTCACGAAAAGAACGCCTCCTTTCCTCTAAAGACTCCCACCCAAGTTAGTGAAGCATTCCCGTAACACTCGCGTGACGATCAAACTTACCAGTTACTGGTAACAAATCTAGCAGCCCGCCTCTGAATTGCTTCTATGTCCTCCCTCAATCCTATCTGATGGGGATCCCAAACGCTCGAACAGTACTCAAGAATAGGTCGTATTAGTGTTTTATAAGCGGTCTCCTTTACAGATGAACCACATCTTCCCAAAATTCTACCAATGAACCGAAGACGACTATCCGCCTTCCCCACAACTGCCATTACATGCTTGTCCCACCTCATATCGTTCTGCAGTGTTACGCCCAAATATTTAAACGACGTGACTGTGTCAAGCGCTACACTACTAATGGAGTATTCAAACATTACAGGATTCTTTTTCCTATTCATCTGCATTAATTTACATTTATCTATTTTTAGAGTTAGCTGCCATTCTTTACACCAATCACAAATCCTGCCCAAGTCATCTTGTATCCTTCTACAGTCACTCAACGACGACACATTGCTATGCACCCTATCCAAAAGATCACTTATGTAGATAGAAAACAACAGCGGACCTACCACACGTCCCTGGGGCACTCCAGATGATACCGTCACCTCCGATGAACACTCACCATCGAGAACAACGTACTGGGTTCTATTACTTAAGAAGTCTTCGAGCCACTCACATACTTGGGAACCAATCCCATATGCTCGTACCTTAGTTAGGAGTCTGCAGTGGGGCAGATAAAGATTATCTCAGCAGTCCTAAGGGACCGAGCCCCCAAAAGCTTGCTGACGATGAACAAGAAACTGAAATTATTCTTAAACATCAAGAAGTCGAGTCATCGGAGATGGTAGCACTTCAGATGAATCAAAATATTGTTTCTAGCATATAGGTCGCTTCTCCGTATATACAGTTATAAACAAAGGTTGCATACCTCGCAGTCGGTTTTAACAGAAAACCCGTATGTAGGAGGTTCCAGGAGGAAATGGCGTTACTGAGGGATGTGATAGAAACGATCTTTTGAAAGGAGGAACTTCCTACGATCGTATGGCCTATTGTAAATGATTTCCGAAATAGAACAGGCTTAATGTAAATTATTATTTAATTTCTTTACTATCCAATTACATTGTCGGGTTTACATATGGACGTAGGTACAACAGTTATTAAACATTAAAACATGCGTTTTACAAATTGCAGGTTGAAAAACACGCACTTTCAGCACATTTACTTCCAAGCAATATCGTACACGTCACATTACAGCTGTTGTGTAGTTCACAATAAATTTTCTGTCTCCTACCGTCAAATTCAGTGCTTTTGTGTAATTTTTGGAGAACATACGATACTTGTCCAAGTGGCTCGGCACGCTCCTTAGTGAGGGCAGCAGCGACCATAACGGGACCTAGCAGTTCATCTCACGTATCCACCTTTCGTTTGTACGGGCCAGGTTTCATCCAACGCCATAAACAAAAATCTAATGGCGTGAGGTCTGACGTTCTTGGCTGCCAGTTAATTATAGCAATTACCACGACCAGCCCAGTGATTAGGTAACACATATACGTGTGCGCCATTAGTCCAAAAACAAATGCACATTAAATGTTTTCTATCTCGGAAACCATTCGAGATAGGGCATAAGTCCGTATGAAGTTTTATGCTTCGGATGATTGTTCTTGTCGTATACCTGAATACTGAACATTGGTTCAAGTGGCTCTGAGCACTATGGGACTCAATTGCTGTGGTCATCAGTCCCCTAGAACTACTTAAACCTAACTAACCTAAGGACATCACACACACCCATGCCCGAGGCAGGATTCGAACCTGCGACCGTAGCAGCAGCGCGGCTCCGGACTGGAGCGCCTAGAACCGCACGGCCACCACGGCCGGCTACTGAACATTCCTTCTGAGACACACTTATTAGGAAAGTTGCATTTATGTCTTATAGGCTTACGATTACAACGCTACGACGCAACCTGAATCATCAGTAATTTTTTGGTGCTACCCGTTTGCAGATTAAAAGTATGCGAAATGACTGCACTGGAGGTACTATCCTGACAGATCCAGCGGCTGGAGAGGTCTCCCTCATACCTCGTATACCAATGATCCCAACCAAATTACCCATTCATTTTAAGCAACTTCAGTTTCCAATCAAAGTTTCGTTTGCGGTAATAATAAACAAGGTTCAGGATCAGACATTCAAATACGTTCGACTTGATTTACGATCAGTATGTTTTATGCAAGGTCAGGTGCATGTTACCCGTTCACGAACTGATAGTTCGGTAAAAACCAGTTCATACTCTTAGCACACAGTACGCAAAAAACGAAAAATGTTGTATATTTTGAAATTTTCTAATCGTATTGTGTGTAAAAAATAAAAACAAACTTAAAAAAACAATAAAACAATAACAAAGGAGTCTTTTTAATTTATATTTTACATTATTTATTATAATTTCAAGTTCCATACTTTGGAAGTAAGCGAAGTCGCAATGAGGAGCCAGAATCTGGATCCTGACACAACTCCCAGGAATACCCTACGTCAGGACGTGTACCCAGTTCCGACACGTATTTGGCAATTGGGAGGATTCGCAAGAGAATAAATAAACTCGTTGAGAACAACTTATGGAATTGTATTTTCTGGGATTATGGTAGCTTCGATACATTTATAAAGTTGGTCCTGGTATTTCGTAAGCTCGTATTTTGTTGACTAGTGACTAGAAGACATTGTGGAATTGTTTCGAAGGCTTGCCGGAAGAGAAGAAACTTTGACATCAATCTGGGCGACGCTGTCTGTTGCCTTTTGGAATTCACTGAGGTATAGAGCAAGCACGTAATCTACATCTAAATCCATGTCCTGCAAACCAATGTGAAGTGCATGGCAGCGGGTACTTCCCATTGTACTAGTTATTAGCATTCTCCCCGTTCCATATGCGGAAAGAGCGATGCGAAGATGACTGTTATATGCCTGTGCGCACGCTCGTAATTAAACTTGTCTTCATTTTCCGTATAGGATATGGCAAATTCCTACATTTGCCATTTAAAGATGGTTCTTGAAACTTTCTAAGTAGGCTTCCTCGGGGTAGTTTACATCTGTTTTAAAGAGTCTGCCGCCGCGCGGGGTAGCCAAGCAGTCTTGGACGTCTTGTCACGGTCCGCGCGGCTCTCCCCCTTCAGAGGTTCGAATCCTCCCTCGGGCATGGGTGTGTGTGTTGTCTTTAGAGTAAGTTAGTTTAAGTTAGATTAAGTAGTGTGCAAGCTTAGGGACCGATGACCTCAGCAGTTTGGTCCTATAAGACCTTACCACAAATTTCCAAATTTCAAAAGAGTCTGCCAGTTCAGCTTCTTTAGCATCTCTGTAACGCTATTCCGCGGGTCAAAGAAATCTGTGGGCGGTTGTGCTGTTAGTCCTTTTTGGTAGGGGTCCCACACGGATGAGCAATATTCGTGTCTGGGTCGCGTGAGTGATTTGCAAGCAATCCCTGTTTACAGTATCCAGATCGATTCTTACAGAGGTGGCTTTCGGTTTGTAGAAAGGACATGACAAACGAGCACAAACGTGTTCTTTGTTTCTACAGGAGATTTATGTCAGCGATGTAGGCCTATTAATATGAGCGTGTCTCCGATGAGCCTTCCTTTAAATACGGATGAATTACGCTTTTAATGTCACACGGACCTTGCGTCATTTCATGCAGCAACTACTATCTTTTTATTAAAAGAATGGAAACAACTCTGCAGCGTCACCTCTTTTCCGCACAGTCGCAGCATTATGTTCATAACTCAGAAATTAGTGAGTAGCCGCTAAGCTAAGAAAATTTGAGCCGTCATTTACGAGGTTATCGTTTTTACAGTTCAAGCTACAGGCTGCGAGAATTCTTCCGTCTTATCTCTTCCAGTAGATTTGCTGTAAGTGCCACTTCCTCTTTCATAACTGGAGCTATCAGTGTAGTTCAGCTGCCCAAGACAATTACACATCTATCTCTTACAGCTTGTGAAGAGGAAGAAAAATATGTTGTCTTTTGAGAGACCACTTTACTGCGTTTTACTGCGTTTATCCTCGTCTCGTCATTTTGTGAACGCCTCCCGAATAAGGTGGAAAGCAAACGTAAGATCTAACAGCTTACCATGTATGATCATAAGTGTGCTTTGTGGCAGAATGTGATATCATTCATGTCAAGAAATTTTAAGCTTTTTCTACGAATTTGTTAGGGATGTACTAAGTCGTGGAATAGCGACTGCTAGTAAATGGGGTAGCTTGTTATTGAAAACTCTTTGTTTTTATTAAAAGTACTGGACATAACTTGTACATTGGTACTTGTTATCTGATAATAATTCTTTCGAATATCGGTAATGCAGGTACAATTCGAAAGCAGTGTCTCTTTACAATTCACGAAATCTGACGCGACTGCTTCATCTTCTTCATGGCAGACAGCCATTTTCCGCGGATTTGTTGCAGAAGTGCGGTGTGATGCGATGAATTCAAGAGCCCTTCAGGAATAATATTGGACAGATAGGAAGCTATGTAAGTTGAGAAGCGAAAGACGGCACACACACACACACACACACACACACACACACACACACACACACACACACACAAATGTACACTGAAGAGCCAAAGAAACTGCTACACCTGCCTAATACCGTGTACGGTCTACGCGAGCAAGCAACAGTGCTGCAACGTGACGAGGCATGCCCTCGACTAATGTCTAAAGCAGTTCTGGTGGGAAATGACACCACGAATCCTGCAGAGTTATCCATAAACCCGTGAGAGTACGAAGGGGTGTAAATCTCTTCTGAACAGCACGTTGCAAGGAATCCCAGATATGCTCAATAATGTTCATATCTTGGGAGTTTGGTGGCCAGCGCAAGTGTTTAAACTCTTCTGAGTTCCTGGAGCCACTCTGTAGCAATTCAGAACGTGTAGGCTGTCGCATTGTCCTGCTGGAATTACCCAAGTACGTCGGAATACACAATGGACATGAATGGATGTAGGTGATCAGACAGGCTGCTTTCGTATGTGTCACCTGTCAGAGTCGTATCTAGATATATCAAGGGTCCCGTATCACTCCAACTGCACACGCCCCACACCATTACAGAGCCTCCACCAGCTTGAACAGTCCCCTGCTGATGTGCAGGGCCAATGGATTCATGAAGTTGTCTCCATACCCGTACACGCTGCTGGTATGTAGACAGTAGTGACACCACCAGCAGTCGACCAATGGTGTAAACGCCCAGAAGATGATCACTACGTCGGGTTGAAACCGGTTGGCGGTATAATAATAATAAATGCGATTAAGACTGTTTTTGAATAAGTGATTAATCATACTAATCGCTGCTTCATCTCCACAACCATGTTGTCCAAAAATCTGAGGAGAGAATATTCCACGATGATCCACAGCAAACTCCGCATTTTTTCAACTGAAACTTTCCGAGAAAAAATGTGTTGCATTATTTATTTAACGCCCCCTGGTATTTTAGATGCCAGGAGATTAGAGGTTATTTTGTAATTGTATTTTCTGTCACTTACGAGCCTTATTTGATTAAATGAGATGACTATGATTTCTTTTCTGTATGCTGTATTTACTGAAAAACACACAACTATTATGAAGATTTTCTCAGAAGTTCGGTGGGGCAATATAACTTACTGTGGCGATGGCTAGCTCAAAGCTAGGGGATTCACTATAAAATGGTTAAGAGGAAGCGATATCGCATCTCCGCAGCGTATTGAGGACGTGGACGGCTCTCTGACGACAAGGACAGCGCGGCGCGGCTCGCCACTCACCGGTCTAGCGTGAGCTCCTCCAGCTGGTTGAGGTCGCAGGCGATGTACTCGAGAGCGGCGTCCGTGATGCGCGGGCACCACGACAGGTCGAGCGAGCGCAGCTTGCCCAGGTTCTCGGCGATTAGCTCCACCCCGTCGTCCGTGATCTTGCTGCAGCCCGACAGGCTCAGCACCGTCAGGTTAGGCAGCGAGTGCACTGCAACACAAGAACAAGCCCGTCACCAGCGCGCAAGAGGGGGGAGGTACTGTGGGGGCAAAGCAGCTAGGTCCGAAGAGATGACACAGAGGAAACAAAACTAAGCGAGACACAAGCACTTCTTCTGTTTCATATACATAGGCACCCGCAAAGGGGGCACTTGCTCCCTCCCGGAACCTGGGTTGACAAAAGTCATGGGGCAGACAAATGTACGTATACAGATGGCGGTAGTATCGCGCATACAAAATATAAAAGGGTTATGTATTGGCGGAGCCGTCATTTGTACTCTGCTAATTCATTTGAAACCGTTTCCGACGTGATTATGGCCGCACGATGGAAATCAGCTGACTTAGAACGCAGAATGGTAGTTGGAGCTAGGCGCATGGTACATTCCATTTCGGAAATCGTTCGGCAGTTAAACATTCAGAGATCCACAGTGTCAAGAGCAAAGGAGAGCAAAAGGAGGCCAGGCATAAAGTTAGGAGATATCTCATGACTTCCGTCACCTTAGTTTATGTTACGACATTCTGGCTCAAATGGTTCAAATGGCTCTGAGCACTATGGGACTCAACTGCTGAGGTCATTAGTCCCCTAGAACGTAGAACTAGTTAAACCTAACTAACCTAATGACATCACAAACATCCATGCCCGAGGCAGGATTCGAACCTGCGACCGTAGTGGTCTTGCGGTTCCAGACTGCAGCGCCTTTAACCGCACGGCCACTTCGGCCGGCCATTCTGGCTCAATTTCAGTAATGAGTATCTGCAGTGTTTCTACGAGGGTCACGCTTAAAGTCGTGATCAACCCATTGTTGAAATTCAATTTCCAACAACATAACAACCGACAGCATGATGGTAAGCTACAGCCTGTCCACCGCATGTTGCTATATTGTGACGTCATTAGCTTCTGTCACGTGACCAGAGGCAGTACTTCCAAAATGGCGGTCATCTATGTTTCGCGTCAGTATCGTGCTGTCATTGAATTCCTTGGTAAAGAGGGAAAATCTACTACTGAAATTTTCTTCAGACTTCATCTTGCCTTTGGAAATGACTGTTTGGGTGCTACTACTGTTAGGAGATGCGTGAAGCATTTCAAAGATGGGAAAAGCCTCGTACCTGCGACATGAAAGGCATGTCACAGTGAGCGAAATCGCTGTTAAGCTTCCAGTAGGTCACAGTGTAGTGCAAGAAATGTTTCAAAGCTTAGGTTATCAAAATGTATGTGCCCGTTGACTCCTATGTGTATTGACCAAAGACCACACGCTTCAGATTAAAACAATCAGCTAAAACTTTCCCCAGAGATTTCAAAATGAAGGTGATGAACATTACGAGACGGATGTTCAGAAAGCAGTGTGTCAGTGTCTTGCATCTGGAATGGATTTCTGTTGTAAGAGTATTTAGAAATTTGCAGAAAGATAGGAAAACATCTGCAAAGAAATGGAGACGATGTTGAAAAACGAGAGAAAAGTATGTAAATTACGATGATACACTTGGTATCTCTAAAAAATAAATATTAAGAGATTTAAAAAGTGTTGCTTACTACTTTCAATATGGCCCTCGTAAATAGCAAGTTTAACATTGCCGTGATAGGAGAAGTGTGGCTTTTTAAGTTTACTTCCGTTTCCTTACAGTGCAAGTACTATTTTCATCTTTTACATGATATCTGTGTTGCATACCAAGAGTATTTCCTCGGGTATTTTTTAATTCAATTTTCAGTGATAACATAACATTATTAGTGTGTTAATAAAAATATTTCTCATGAAAAACTCACTGAATACCTTGGAATTAATCATAAAAATATTTAAATTCATATTGTTAAATCAAAATAGTGGCTTCCATATTCATATTAATAATATAA
This sequence comes from Schistocerca americana, assembly GCF_021461395.2. NCBI lineage: Eukaryota > Metazoa > Arthropoda > Insecta > Orthoptera > Acrididae > Schistocerca > Schistocerca americana. The sequence goes on along the minus strand of NC_060121.1, from coordinate 349,335,291 downwards.
AGGCATAAACCACAAAATTAGGAATGGAATTGATTACTACTCATCGCAAAGATGATTTGTTGAGTTGAAGACAGGCACAACGAGAAGACTGTTACATATTTAGCTTTCAGCCAAAGCCTTCCTCAGAAAAGAAAACCACACACACACATTCACACAAGCAAGCATACCTGAAACACACATCTCCGGCAGCTCTGACAAAAATTCAACTGTCACGTTGAACCTTACTGTTGCATTCCAGTCACTTATAAAAAAAAGTAGCAATTTCATGCAGACGCCCAAGGTCACATTGTAACCTAATTGTAACAAGTTACGAGAGACAGTTTCTAAGGAAAAGAGGAACATTTAAGTTTAACATCGTGGCGATGGCGAGATCATCACGTGTCCTTTTTCATCCACATCTACATACGTAATGAGGAAGTCACTGTACAGTGTATGGCGGACGATACGTCGTAGCAATTTAATTTTGATGTAGAAAGTTACCTGTGTAAATTCACAGAAAACAATTGGTGCCATTATTCCTGGAGAGGTTACAGCGCGGCAGTTTATTGGTAGTACTTCAAATGTAGGAATAGTAGCAGCTTCCTTTTTTAAACAGCAAGATTGTAAATCCTATTCATTCTCGTATTGAGCGAGGGAAAAATGACTGCTTACACACAGTAATCTCCTTATCGTAATCTCATGATGCATTGGCAGAATATTTGTTGGTAGCAGCAAATGGCCGCACAGTCTTATTCTAATCATTGTTCTCTAAATTTATGCAACAGGATTTCCCGATAACTTTGTCGTCATTGTACCGAGAATTCGCAAAGAATTGCGTTATACAATTTGCACGTCCTTAGGGGACGTTTCATCATACTCGTATTCAACTGGAATTTAGTGAGATTTATTTGTTTTGTTTATGCAGTAGTATAATTGTATTATACACACATCAAAAAACTTTTGCATCACCTCAGGTCCGAGAGTTCCGGAACCTGTACAGGAAACTGCAATAGAGATCAACATAAACATCATTTCCGCCCTTTTTATTGCTCATGAAAACCACACATTGCATGTTGTACCACCATACAGCGAGACCTTCAGAGGTGGTGGTCCAGATTGCGGCACACACCGGTACCTCCAGTAAGCAGTAGCACGTCCTCTTGCATTGATGCATGCCTGTATTAGCCGTGGATTACTATCCACAAGTTCATCAAGGCACTGTTGGTCCAGATTCTCCCACTCCTCAACGGCGATTCGGCGTAGATCCCTCAACGGCGTATGTCGGCGCCACGTAATGCCACCCCAAAACAGCCGGAAACCTCCACCTTGCTGCACTCGCTGGAAAGTGTGTCTAAGCCGTTCAGTCTGATCGGGTTGCCTCCAAACACGTCTCTGACGATCGTCTGGTTGAAGGCTTAGGCGACAATCATCGGTAAAGACAACGTGACGCCAATCCCGAGCTGTCCATTAGGCATGTTGTTGGGCCCATCTGTTCCGCGCTACATGGACCTCGCCATGGACGTCAGGAGTGAAGTTGCGTATCATGCAGCCTATTGTGTACAGTTTGAGTCGTAACACGACGTCCTGTGGCTGGACGAAACGCATTATTCAACATGGTGGTGTTGCTACCAGGGATCCTTCGAGCCATAATCCGTAGGTGGCGGTCATCCGCGGTAGTAGTAGCCCTTGGGCGTCCTGAGCGAGGCACGACATCGACATTTCCTGTCTGTATCTCCTCCATGTCCAGACAACATCGCTTTGGTTCAGTCCGAGGCGCCTGGAAACTTCCCTTGTTGAGAGCCCTTCCTGGCACAAAGTAACAATGCGGACGCGATTGAATCGCGGTATGACCGTCTAGGCATGGTTGAACTACAGACAACACGAGCCGTGTACCTCCTTCCTGGTGTAATGACTGGAACTGATCGGCTGTCGGATCCCCTCCATCTAATAGGCGCTGCTCACGTATGGTTTTTTACATCTTTGGGCTGGTTTAGTGACATCGCTGAACAGTAAAAGGGACTGTGTCTGTGTTACAATATCCACAGTCAACGTATATCTTCAGGATTTCTGGGAACCGAGGGGTTGCAAAACTTTTTTTTTTTTGGTGTGTAATTACGAACGCTGTACCGCGATATTTCGCCAACCTGGCGATGCTGAACTGGGGTCAGCGATTGAATGCGATGTCTTTTACAAACGGACTGCAGTTTCCCACAATCCTTCCAACATATCTAAGTCTTCCAATCGCATTCCCTAATAGATTTAAAAAGAAAAAAAAGCTATCCTAATGGGAACGGAAATGGCAGATGTGATGTACATGCACAGACAAATGAATGATTACAATTTCAAGAAAATTGAGTGATTTATTCAAGAGAAAGTACTTCTCAAATTGAGGAAATCAATAACCCGTTGATCAACCTCTGGGCCTTATGCAAGCAGTTATTCAACTTGGCATTGATTGATAGAGCTACTGGGTGTCCTCCTGAGGTATATCGTGCCACATTATGTCCGACTGGAGCGTTAGACCTCAAAATCCCGAGATGCTTGGAGGGTCCTGTCTATAGTACTCCGAATGTTCTCAATTGCGGAGAGACGTGGCGAACTTGATGGCCAAGGCAGGGTTTGGCAAGCACGAAGACAAGTGGTAGAAACTCTCGCCGTTTGCCGGCGGGTGTTGACTTGCTGGAATGTAAGGCCAAGATGGCTTGCATAAAGGGCAACAAAACGGGGCGTAGATTGTCGTCGATTTACCGCTGTGCTGTAAGGGTGCCGCGGGTCCTCTTTTGAAAATAAATGGCACCGCTATCAGTCCTGGTTGTTAAGCCGTAGGGCGGGCATCATTCAGGCTGGTATTCCACTGCTGTGCAAGGCATCTCCAGTCACGTCTTTGCTGGTCAAGGGATTCAGTTCATCACCGAAGACAATTCTGCTCCAGTCAGTGTGATTCCAGTCCAAGGATGTGTCAGGAGACGCCCAGGACAGTCGTGTGATATCAGTATGACTGTCTTTCGCTGTAGGATCCGACAACCAGTAGTGACGGTCTGGGATGCCAGCGCGACGTTTTTTTTTTGTTTTTTTTTTATTCGTTAGCGTCTACCCCGTCTATATACGGACTCCGCTGTGCTCAAGTTTCCGCAAATTTATTTTAACTAACTTTGCGGCCGGATGCCCTTTTTTTCGCCGCAGACGTGTGTGCCATTTTTCTGTGAACAGTGTAAACTTTGTCCTGCGTGTGACCATATTTCAACTGTCTGTGTTATCTCATTTTCTGAAGCGGAAAGTGAGGGAGTTCCAGCCCAACATTTTGAAAGGGAACAGTATATCCTACTTTAATTAAAGCTGTGTGCAGCTTGTGTCACAACTTTTTGTCAGCAACTTGTTACTCCAATTTTTTTCTTTTGTTCTCCTCATGGAAACTTTATTCGTCCAGCCGATGGTAGCGAAGACTGTGAATGTGTAATTTATTTTTTTCTTGGTGCTGTTCGTCCGCACCACCCTTCCTGTGTGTGTGTGTGTGTGTGTGTGCGTTTGTGTAGGTGTGCGCCCTTGCGCACGCGCGTCGCTTTGTAACTGAAAGGGAACGGTCAGTTTTTTTCTATACAGAAAGAATACACCAGGGCGAAACACAACGTCAAATTTTTAGCTACTAAGACGCAGTTCAAGAACTTTTTAAAAAGTGTTTAAGTTTGCCAAATTGCTAGTTCCCCATGCGGCTGGACAGCTGTACGCCCTTGCTCTAGCTGTAGCAGACAGTACATGTGCAACCCGAAGGGCACATATCCTTGGTTGACGGCACATCGATAAACTGGTGAAATGAAATGATCGTATGGCAGCAATGGCCGGAAGTTCGGACGCCGAGTTGCAAGTCTTTTCAGGTGACGCCACACTGGGCGACTTGCGCGTCGGTGATGATGTTGAAGTCAGCACCAACACCCAGTCCCCGAGCAGAGAAAATCTCGGACCCGATCGGGAATCGAAGTCGGGCCCTCTACATGACAGTCAAAGGCGCTGGCCACTCAGCTAAGGGGGTGGATGGTAAACAGGTAACACGGCACAATGCTATCGTAATTTGCAAAGGTAATTACAGTTACTGTTGATTGTTTCTCTGACACATTCGTTCACAGTTACTTTTCGCTCTGATTTGCAACTCATTTAATATTCATAATAATAAGCCGTACTGCTAAGTGTTAACAATAGAGATAAAGATGAATTAATTTTCTTTGTGATTTCTTTGCACATGCTTGCTAACAGCATCTGTCTTTGTGCAGGTTCCAGAGTTTCACTGTAATGTGGAATCCAGTCAGTGTTTTCAATCTGGCAAAAATAAAATACGACGAACGTGGTAAGCAATCGAAATCATGTACTGCTCCTAAAGACCTACGTACATGTTGTTTATTGGTTGATTTCTCGGTCATTCATTCAAATGATGTCGACATTTCCTTAGAAAATTTGGAAACATCAGAAGAAACAGGAAGTAACTCGGATAATTCCGTTAATTGTGGTTCGATCGATAACTGCTGTGCTAACTAATGTCCAGAACAAAAGCAGAGTACGTTCCAAGTCCAAAGAAAACTTGTACGGTAATAGCATCCAGTACACAGCACAATAATCAGAACAACGGCCACGGGAATTTCTTACTCCATTCCATTTCTGTGTAAATAAAACTAGTAATTACTGTGAGATGTCTGAATGTATTAATTTTTCTTTTGTCAGGTATGCCTGGTCTAAGGAAAATGTTTGTTTTCGTCACCCAACAGGCACTTTGCATTTTTGTAATGACTACAGGGAGTGAAGAAGGAAATGTTTCATTGTTACCCAAAATTTGCATTATTCAAAAATTATCTTAAGAACCGCGCTATAGGAATTGTTATAAATTATTTAAAGCCAGCAAATTAAAGTCCCTCTTAATGGAAGTCGTTTGTACTGTAACAACGTACAATGTCTTGACTTTCTTACTTCTGCTTGTCACTTGTGTAACAAATACATTTGCAACAGTGTCGGTGTTAATATGAACTGCAAGTTATTCAAAAAATTAATGCTGTGAGACATTTTTGGTATTCAAGCGTCAGAAATGAGGAACTTTAACACTTTAAAAATGTACTTGCAGTGCGCCTTACGTGACAGTACGTGTTTTTTCTTGTGTATTCTGCGTGCGTGAAAAATTTCAGGACAGGTTTCGACACGTCGGATTGGACCATTCCTTTATGAGAGTACACGAATATTTTCAAGAGCTCTCCTCGTTAGTCAGAGAGTATCATAGTGTCATTGGGTTATAGAGCCAACTAGTTTTTAAACTACATGGGTTAGGGCCAGAGACATAGTTCAGTGACAGGAAGTACGATCCGCCCTGGTGTAAGTAAGGTGGCAGGTACTGGGAGCAGCCTCGCAAGCCACCCGGCGGGAGGTGAGCTGGAGACGAACCTTTTGGCTCACTGTCCAGTTGGCTCTGGTAAGTAAAGGAGTGTTTGACACGCTCTGCTGTTAGGTCGCAAACAACGTATTTTATCAAGTTATCTAGACTTGGTGTTTCAGTTCCTTCAGATCAGATGTTCATCGCTACAATGCGTAGTATCCGCAGATATTGATTATTCGCAATTTTGGTGAAAATACTTGTAGTTGAAGGTACCTCGTGCAGAATTCTTTGTTCTGAGAAGACACTGGTCTATACTAGGCTCTGTAGTGTGAAGATAAAGGATATTATTTGTGCAAAGATTCTACACTCCTGGAAATTGAAATAAGAACACCGTGAATTCATTGTCCCAGGAAGGGGAAACTTTATTGACACATTCCTGGGGTCAGATACATCACATGATCACACAGACAGAACCACAGGCACATAGACACAGGCAACACAGCATGCACAATGTGGACACTAGTACAGTGTATATCCACCTTTCGCAGCAATGCAGGCTGCTATTCTCCCATGGAGACGATCGTAGAGATGCTGGATGTAGTCCTGTGGAACGGCTTGCCATGCCATTTCCACCTGGCGCCTCAGTTGGACCAGCGTTCGTGCTGGACGTGCAGACCGCGTGAGACGACGCTTCATCCAGTCCCAAACATGCTCAATGGGGGACAGATCCGGAGATCTTGCTGGCCAGGGTAGTTGACTTACACCTTCTAGAGCACGTTGGGTGGCACGGGATACATGCGGACGTGCATTGTCCTGTTGGAACAGCAAGTTCCCTTGCCGGTCTAGGAATGGTAGAACGATGGGTTCGATGACGGTTTGGATGTACCGTGCACTATTCAGTGTCCCCTCGACGATCACCAGTGGTGTACGGCCAGTGTAGGAGATCGCTCCCCACACCATGATGCCGGGTGTTGGCCCTGTGTGCCTCGGTCGTATGCAGTCCTGATTGTGGCGCTCACCTGCACGGCGCCAAACACGCATACGACCATCATTGGCACCAAAGCAGAAGCGACTCTCATCGCTGAAGACGACACGTCTCCATTCGTCCCTCCATTCACGCCTGTCGCGACACCACTGGAGGCGGGCTGCACGATGTTGGGGCGTGAGCGGAAGACGGCCTAACGGTGTGTGGGACCGTAGCCCAGCTTCATGGAGACGGTTGCGAATGGTCCTCGCCGATACCCCAGGAGCAACAGTGTCCCTAATTTGCTGGGAAGTGGCTGTGCGGTCCCCTACGGCACTGCGTAGGATCCTACGGTCTTGGCGTGCATCCGTGCGTCACTGCGGTCCGGTCCCAGGTCGACGGGCACGTGCACCTTCCGCCGACCACTGGCGACAACATCGATGGAAATGGAAATGAGCGTTTGGCGTCATTGGCCGGGAGGCCCCTCGCGGGGCAGGTCCGGCCGCCATATCGCAGGTCTTATTACATTCGGCGCCACATTGGGCGACCTGCACGCCGGATGGGGATGAAATGATGATGAACACAACACAACACCCAGTCCCTGAGCGGAGAAAATCTCCGACCCAGCCGGGAATCGAACCCGGGCCCAGAGGACGGCAATCCGTCACGCTGACCACTCAGCTACTGGGGCGGACGACAACATCGATGTACTGTGGAGACCTCACGCCCCACGTGTTGAGCAATTCGGCGGTACGTCCACCCGGCCTCCCGCATGCCCACTATACGCCCTCGCTCAAAGTCCGTCAACTGCACATACGGTTCACGTCCACGCTGTCGCGGCATGCTACCAGTGTTAAAGACTGCGATGGAGCTGCGTATGCCACGGCAAACTGGCTGACACTGACGGCGGCGGTGCACAAATGCTGCGCAGCTAGCGCCATTCGACGGCCAACACCGCAGTTCCTGGTGTGTCCGCTGTGCCGTGCGTGTGATCATTGCTTGTACAGCCCTCTCGCAGTGTCCGGAGCAAGTATGGTGGGTCTGACACACCGGTGTCAATGTGTTCTTTTTTCCATTTCCAGGAGTGTATATTCGCTGTATCCGTGAATTGCATTTTTATTTCTTAGAGAGGTTTTTACTTCTTAGATATTTCTTAGATAGATAGCTGTTTATAATAATTAATATTTGTCAACGACAGATTGCTTCATTTATCGCCATTGTGCAGTACCTGCGAATATAATTTTGCTGAGACCGAGTATAAATGTGAATGTCATTTATATCAAAATTATATTGTACTCTCGTCTAGAATGATGTGACGTCCATATTAAGTCGTTAGTGAACTGTCTAATAACTATCAGTGTTCGATAGAGAAGACGTGTTTTACAGTAGAGAATATGAGCAAGTGCTCGTAGCTCCTTAGGTATGTGTATTAGACATTTTGTCTTTGATTTGGTCCACAATACCTCCTCTGAAAGTTACCTATCCTACAATCTTAGCAACAACAGCACCAATAAGTGTAATCCAATGTCAGACGTATCAGAACGGTTTTCGCTTATAACTTTCGATTCGTTCGTTTCCGGTTCAGGTACCCTTACCTCAAATTGCTACATTTATCCTTCTCTATCATGCTAGAAAGTTTGTAACATCATAACGGAATCACGCGCCGGCGCCTATAAACTTCACGCCCTGTAGCGACGTTGGATGACGTTTCCGGACATGGGTTCCCATGTAAAACTTGATCTACTAAATCCCCTCTACAACCTCTAGAAGTGTGTAGCATGAATTGTGAAATACCCTGTAGAAGCGGTGCATCTTAATTCAATTAATGTTTAAAAGATTTTTCGAGAAATAATGCTGTTCAAATGGTTCAAATGGCTCTAAGCACTATGGGACTGAACATCTGACGTCATCACTCCCCTAGAATTAGAACTACTTAAACCTAACTAACGTAAGGACATCACACACATCCATGCCCGAGGCAGGATTCAAACCTGCGACCACAGCAGCTGCGGGGTTCCGGACTGTAACGCCTAGAACCGCTCGGGTAATGCTGCCATATGAATCTTTAACACTGAACGATGAAATTACATGCATGATCCATTGACAATAAATCAAATATATTAGTGTCTTTAGTCTTCTTGTCACTGGTGTTCCTTTTTTATGCGTAACATTTTTGTGAAATAAAATATGTTTAAAAAAATGTTCTCTCACGGCTCAACGCAACTGTACCATTTTCCTGTTCCACTACAAGCACATTAAAGATACTGGTGCTCCGTCTCCCAATAAGGTGTCTTATGCCGAAAAAGGCATAATGGCGGATCTGTAGGTACGTTTCAAGGGAATAAAGCCCATTCACCTAACTAAGGGATCATGTTATGCAATTTTCTGTTGCGTCATTAAACAAAATATAGATCTTGGCACACTGTCTACTAATAAGGTGTCTTAGGTTGGCTCATTAGCTACTGTTATCCAACAAATTTCAGTGAATTTGGCGACTCAACGTTCGTCGAGATTGGAGGAAAGGCGGAAGGAAAGCCGGCCGGAGTGGCCCTGCGGTTCTAGGCGCTGCAGTCTGGAGCCGAGCGACCGCTACGGTCGCAGGTTCGAATCCTGCCTCGGGCATGAATGTGTGTGATGTCGTTAGGTTAGTTAGGTTTAATTAGTTCTAAGTTCTAGGCGACTGATGATCTCAGAAGTTAAGTCGCATAGTGCTCAGAGGCAGCTGCAGCGGAAGGAAAGAAGACGGATAAAAACAGAACGAGCTCGACTGCGCGCTTATTCTGTGCTGTCAAAGTACCAACGAAAACCAGCCGGTTCCCTACCGAGACTCGTCTTCCGCCTCCATCGACAAGGTGTTTATCCTACCTCTCATACAGTCACACGGCGTAGGTAAACCAGGCATTCAGTCATGGCGGAGGATGTGCAGTTAACTAGAGCATCATCTTGTTAAAGTCTATCATCGGTACAAAATAAATATTCTCTATCGATAATTTTGAAACAACTGTGTTGTGGAAGAAATACGTGCTTCTAGGAACTTTTGAAATCGCGATAACTGATTGTAACCTGCACACTTAATCGTCAGTTGTATCGTTAGCATGAGGATATTGATGAAATTGATTGGGCTTTAATGCCCCGTCGATGAAGCTGTCATTACAGACGGAGCAGAAGCTCGCATTGGGGAGAACGGGGAAGGAAACCTATTGCGTCCTTTACAGAGGAGATGTACCAGTACTTGCCTTAAACATTTTATGAAAATGACGTCTGGATGACTGGATGGGGTTTCGCATCGCTGTACTCTCGAATGCGAGTCCATTGTCTTAACACTGCCCAATGTTGCTCAGTTTTAATATTCTAGACTGAAAAGCATTTAGACCGCCGTAATCCCTTCTTTATAATCAATCGAGCAGGATGTTTTTGTATATTATCCACAGCTTGGGACTGACGCAGGAAAAGTGAAGGATTACAGGTAGTAATCACAATGATGGAGATGCCTACATTTCGGAACCGAGCGGCTATGACCCATCCGTCTGAACAATTGGCTAATTTTAGGTGAGACAAAAGAGGCAAACTATAATCAAATTAACCTGTTTTAGTGCAGGTAGAAATATGATGATTGCAAAAAACTCGGGCGAAATGTAGTAGCGAACTAAAACCAGTTCTCAGTTATGGATGTAGCTAAACAAGAGATCAGATGCGACGTTAGTTAGAATTTTATCAAAGTGTCGAACGAACCGTTCCCGTAGTGACAGGCCTGTGAGAGCTACACAGTATGTACGTCTCTGGCCAGTTGGTAATCTTTGAACATATAACTGAAAAAAGACTAAAAACGATTTTAGGAATCGCTCCACGACATGACTTCAATAGCTGGCCAGATTCACTCACAGTCATGAACAACTGAAACAGAGATAGCTGCTGAAAGAGGACTACGGTGTCATGTTGATTAACGTTGCACTTCGACGTGTCATGTGACTAGATGATGCTAAATCCTATATTGAAAGTCAGTGATGGATACGAGACGCCATATCACCGATACCAGCGCAGACAGACGATGGGTTGCTGACACACTGGGTACTCCATCAACGTCGTGGTTGTAATAGTTCAGGTAACAGATGTATTACATGAGCAAGAACAGTGTCTGTTTTGTTCCTTGCCCTTTCAAAGCCATTAGACTGTGTTTGATACAACCAATACAAAAGGAGAGCAGAGTGTGGAAATAAAGAGCAAAAAGCGCCTTGCTACAAAAATGTATGTTCAAATTTTCTGCTGGTAATGTATGGAGTCCTTCAGGGATCGACATTAGGCACGCTTTTCATTTTGTAGATTAATGCAACCGTATCCACTGTAGCTTACAACGTAATAAATATGACCCTTCACTCAACGCAAGAAGTGGAATTAAGATTTTCTCTGAACATGAAAGACACTAATATCTATTTAAATGAGAATAATTTGTTTGTAGTAGCTACAGACAGACCGAACAGGACGGTCAGTTAAATAGTATCTGCGTTCAGTTTTCAAACTCAGATCCAAAACAAGTGTAAAGCTATAAACTACCAGGTGTTACAGTTGGCAGGCAAATGACATCGAGATATTGTATCACTAACATTTGTTTCGAAATAAGCACCAACATACTCCCATGTAGAAGTTGTAAGATATTCAACGTTATTCTATGATCTAATCTATCCGTATTTATCTTAACGCAACAAAGTATTCGTACACGGAACTGCACTCAATACACACACAGAGAGGTTAGTGAAACTACGTAAGAAGGCTGTCGGATATATTACAATTATTATATTGACATAATGCGGCAGGAACAGATCTATTGATTGTTTTTCACTATTTTTTTTGAGTCATCTGTCTACTGACTGGTTTGATGCTGCCCGCCACGAATTCCTCTCCTGTGCCAACCTTTTCATCTCAGAGTAGCATTTGCAACTCACGTTCTCGATTATTTACTGGATTTATTCCAGTCTCTGTCTTCCTCTACAGCTTTTGCCCTCTACAGCTCCCTCTAGAACCATGCCTTAACAGATGTCCTGCCATCCTGATCCTTCTTGTCAGTGTTTTCCATACATTCCTTTCCTCACTGATTCTCGGGAGAATCTCCTCATTCTTTACCTTATCAAACCACCTACTTTTCAACATTCTTCCGAAGCACCACATCTCAAATGCTTCGATTCTCTTCTGTTTATGTCTTCCCACAGTCCTCGTTTCACGATCGTACATGCTGTGCTCCAAATGTACATTCTCAGAAATTTCTTCCTCAAATTAACCTCTTTGTTTGACACCAGTAGACTTCTCTTGACCAGGAAGGTCCTTTTTGCCAGTGCTAGTCTGCTGTTTATGTCCTCCTTGCTCCGTCCGTCATGAGTTATTTTGCTGCCTAGGTAGCAGAATTCCTTAACTTAATGTATTTCGTGATCTCCATTCCTGACGAATTTCTCGCTGTCCACATTTCTGTTTTGTCATTAATTTTGTCTTTCTTCGGTTTCTCTCATTCGATATTCTGCACTCTCCTTTCAACAGATACTGTGATTCTTCTCACTTTCCCCAAGGACAGCAATGTCATCAGCAAATCCTATCAGTCATATCCTTTTTCCCTGAATTTTGATCCCACTGTTGACCCTTTCTCTTATTCCCAATTGCTTCTTCAATATATAAATTGAACAGTAGGTTCGAAAGACTGCGGCCCTTTCTTATAACCTTTTAAATTAGTGCACTTCGTTCTTGGCCTTTCACTCTCATTGTTCCCTCTTGGTTCTTGTACGTATTGTGTATTACCGTAGTTTCCTATAGCTTACCCCTATTTTTCTCGGAATTTCGAACATATGGAACCATTTTAAGTTGTCGAACGCTTTTCCAGGTCGACAGATATTATGAACGTGTCTTGATTTTTCTTTATTCTTGCTTCCAACTTAAGAACTGCCTCTCTGGTGCCTTTACGTTTCCTAAAGTCAAACTGATCATCATCTAACACATCCTCAATTTTCTTTTCCATTCTTCTGTATATTATTCTTGTCAGCAACTTGGACGCATGAGCTGTTAAGCTGATTGTGCGGTAATTCTCGCACTTTTCAGCTCTTGGAAGTTTCGGAATTATGTGGATGATATTTGTCAGAAAGTCGTATAGTATGTCGTGAGACTCACACATTATACAAACCAATGTGAATAGCCGTTTTATTGCCGCTTCGCCCAATGATTTTAGAAATTCTGATGGGGTGTTATCCATCCCTTCCACCTTATTGGATCTTAAGTCTTCCAAAGCTCTTTTAAATTCTGATTCTAATACGACATCCACAATTTGTTCCGTATCGACCTCTTTTTCTTTTTCTGTCACATAATCAGACAAGCCTTCCCTCTGCGTTTGGCTGTGGGATTCCCACTGTACCCTTAAAGTTACCAGCCCTGATTTTAATTTCACCGAATGTTGTTTTAACTTTTCTTCCGACAGTTATCTTTTTCGTTTTCTTCACATTTATCACGCAGCCATTGCGACTTAGCTTCCCCGCACTTCCTATTTATTTCAATCCGCAGCGACTTGTATTTCTGTATTCCTGAATTCCCTTGAACATTTATACACTCCCTTCTTTCATCGGTCAACTGAAGTATTTCTTCTATTACCTTTCTTGAATCTAGTTTTTCTTTCTAGCATCTGTGATTGCTCTTTTCAGAGATGTCTATTCCTCTTCAACTAAACTGCCTACTTAGGTATTCCTTATCGCAGTATCTCTAGTCTCAGAAAAATTCAAGCGTACATCTTCATTCCTTAGTTCTTCTATATCTCACTTCTTTGCACATTGATTCTTCCTGACTAGTTTCTTGAACTTCAGCTTAATATTCATCATTACTGAGTTGTGATCTGAGTCTGTATCTGCTGCTGGGTACGCCTTACAATCCAATATCTGGTTTCGGAATCTTTGCCTGACTACGATGTAATGTAATCTTCCCGATCGCCTTTTCCAAGTATATCTCCTCCTCTTGCGATTCTTCAACAGAGTATTCGCAATTACTAGCTGAAATTTATTGCAGAACTCAATTTGTCTTTCTCCTGTATCATTCCTAGTACCAAGCGCATGTTCCTTCGTGGCCCTTTCTCTTACTCGTTCCCCTATAACCGCATCCAGTCCCCATGACTGTTAGATTTTTTCTCCCTTTACGTACTGAATTAACCGTTCAAGGTCCTCATATACTTCCTCCATCTCTTCATTTTCGGCTTGCGACGCCAGCCTGAATGCCCGAAGTATCGTTGTCGGTGTTGGTTTGCTCTCCAGTCTGATGACCTTATCAGTGAACTGTTCACATTAACTCTCTTTCTGCCCTACCATACTATAGATAACGGAGCCTACTCCCTTGTACCATTTTATGTTGCTGTTGACATTACCCTATACTCATTTGACCAAAAATCCTTGTCTTCTTTCCATTTTACTTCACTGGCACCCACTATATCAGGACTGAGCATTAGAATTTTCCTTTTCAGATTTTCTAGCTTCCCTGCCACGTTCAGTTTTCTGACATTCCACGCCCCGACTCCTAGAACGTTACCCTTTCATGGTTTTTGTAGTCTTTACCTCATGATGCCCTCCCGCAGATCCGAAATCTTTTGCCAGTGGAAAGATCATCACGACACTTTTTCAGTTACAGGCGACATGTCCTGTGGATACACATTATATGTCTTTAATGCAGCGGTTTCCATTGCCTTCTGCATCCTCATGCCGTTGTTAATCGCTAATTCTTACGCCTTTTAGGGCAGTTTCCCATCCCAAGGGCGAGAGAGTGCCGTGAACCTCTGTCCGCTCCTTCGCCCTCTTTAACAAGGCCGTTGGCTGAATGAGAGTGACTTCTTATGCCGGAAGTCTTCAGCCGCCATTACTGAGGGTTTTTATTCAAAATTTAAGTGGTGGCGGAGTTGGAGTCCTGAACTGAGGAAGTTTTGATTACAAATTACCATGGGTTCGTAAACTTTTATTATATGCCTTGGAAAAGATACATACTTAATGAATAAGTGTACAGCTTCGTCACAGACAGACATACATAGTTGCAATACGCGAGTAAGGACTATCTTTTTAAAATGATGTGGTTAAAACTAACTGAAAAGGATTCCATAAATGGTGGGAGTATTCTGAATAACCTAGTACCGTACAGAATTTAAAGAATTTAAGAGGGACACACGGTCAGAAATAAGTTTAAAAAATTACTCAATCTCAGACTGTCTATATAGTACAAAAGAATATTCAGAGACAAGTAATCAGAGAGGGACAGTTGGCTAATGTTACTGACATGTAAAGCACATACACAAATAAAATTTGTACTATGTAAAATGATATCTGTTTTGTGTAGGAATGTTTATGATGTTTTTTCACTTATCCTCAGATACACAGCAGACTGCAGAAACATGGCTTGCAGAGGAACAACTGTAGCGAGATAAGCGCAGTGAATGAAGTATGAGTGAAGCGGTGAGAGTGAGATGGTGAAAACGTGCATCTGCGCTGGTTTGGAGACTAAATTAGAACGAAACTGTGAGATAACTGTAATATATTTTTAATGTGCATATATGTTTCTGTCGTGGAGATGACAAAACCTAAGTTAATGTTTTCCTTGCTTAATCACCGATATGTCAAAACACTTGCCTGTTCAGTAAATCAAGGGAATATATTAAGCGCTATTGAGGAATCAGTGTTATTGGGCGTAAACAGGGGGAAAGAGGCGAGCTATTTCTCAGCAGAAGAGTAGTGGAATAGCGCCAAGATACTAACAACCGCTTGATGTTGATTCGCCTGTTACATGGAATCATGCCACAAGAGGACGAAACACGTAGAAAATGCTAAATACTAGTGCAGAGCCTCCCTATTAGTCTGCCTTTGTCATCTTAACTATGGTGGCTGCTAGGAATGGGACTCCATCACCACAGATTTGCACTCTACCTTGTAAATTGTGTGGACACCTTTTCTTAGCAGTGTAACGTTTCGCAAAAATATGTCCTTGTAGCTTAATTCAGTTTTCCTAGCTCCATGTCGACTTCTGTTAACGGCCAGAAGAGAGTTGTGAATTACATACTTTTTCATACTGATAGTAATGACGCCGAAGTCTGAGGATGACATAACGGTCACTTGGTTCGCTGGGCTTGGTAGATAAGTTTATTTAGTTTATTCTGTCTTTTACAGCGGATTTTATGGTGTGGAAATAAACGGCTATCACCAACTTTGAAAAATTATCGAAGAAAACACCTGTGTGTGGTTAATATAAATGTGTGGAATCCTGAAGAACAGGCCTAGCGCCAGCCTTTTAAACTACGTGTGATCAAGGGATAAGTGGATCCGGTTTGTAACCATTGGAAAATCTACCCTGAGTTAAACGTTGATTAAACTCTTAATATTCGGGCGAAAATGTTCCTGTTACTTGCGTATGGACCATGCAGGATCACTCAGCACTTTCACATGCGGTATCGTGACCTTCCACATGGCTCTAACTCTCTCTGTTAGCTATTTTTCTTTCTTCACTCCACATGGTTCCTCGTATTGTTTGGATACCACATCCGTTGGCTGTGTTAGCCAACAGTTTACCTTTTGACTGAACAGTTTCCTGTCTGCTACTTCCACTGCTTCTATCCGAGTTTTCTGAAGGTCCTTTCTGACTTGTTGGGCCACGGTACGAGTTTATTACTTAATTTTTCTATATATCATATCTTGTGTGTAAGCCCCACTTTTGTGCGTCTGTGAACATGTCTATAGACTTTTTATCTTCATTTTCGAATCTTTGCTTCGAGATAGAACTTCTCTGTTGTTCTACGGAATTTCTGTATCTGTAATCCGTTGTTTTTAGGTCACGAATTTTCCTCGCAATTCTTTGTTCTTCCATCGGATTCTTTCAAGATCGCCCTTTATATTGAGAATTAAAGGCTCACTCTCGTATATAGCCTCAGATTTGATCGCAGTGTCGTAATGTCTAATCTCTGAATATGTGGATCCGCACTTTTCGTTGAAGTCGTGCGTCCTTCCATACACTCTCTTGCGTTTCTGTATTCGAAATATCTGTGCTTCCGTTACTAGACACGCTGGTACTATGATCTCACCGAGATACTTCAAGTTTCTGACCGAGATACTTCAAGTTTCTGGTCGTTTTGATTTTCTCACTCTTTATGTTTCAACTCTGAATGTTAAGTCGAGTCGAGATGAAGCAAGTTTTTATGAAAACTAATCCGAGGTTCCCTAGAACTCTGAAAATTTGCTGTTTAAGATAGGAAATACCTAAAAAATGGTGGATATCACACACAAAATAAATATTCAAGAGGAGTGACAGACGAAATCCCGGAAATCGTTGCTGAACTCGGTGTATAATGTATGTGCTAGAATAGTAACCAAGGTTCTGAAGCCCACATTGAAGTGCATCCCGTGTGAGGAAGACAATGGACTCAGAAAAAGTGTACGAATATCACATTTCTATTACAACAAATTATTGAGAAACACAATGAATACAGTAAGAAACACACGTCCTTGTCATAGATAATACAAATACTTTTCATAAAGTAAATAGACAATTATTATGGGAGTTATTAAAAAGAAGAGGAATGCCAGTAAAACTTACACAGGTAATTCAGAAGTTCTATAATGAGAAAAGTATCCAAATAATTGGGAATAATGAGAAAAGGCCAGAGGATATTAGCTTAGTAGTTCAACAAGAATGCAGTCTTCCGCCACTACTCTTTAACATAAGCGTTGACAAAACTGTACAGCAATAAAAAATGAAATTCCATAATTACACTAACGATTTTAATCAATAAGAGTACATAATCACGATGGTGTTTGCAGATGATCAAGTCTTAGTGTCGAACGGTGAAGGTGGACTACAGGTAGCTGACTATGAACTACGCCAAATATATCACATATACAGAGTGGTCAGAAACAGGCGGAAAATCTTGCAAGAATGTTGCAGGGTAGGTTGCGCTGAGAAATAATTGTTAAGACAAAAATTCGATACGTTGCACCGTTTCCGAGTTAATTAGCACTGAAGGTAGCAAATCAGGCTGCTGCGCGCAAATTCAAGCGGTCCGTCAGCGACGGTGTCACCAAGCGTGTTCTCGGTTCGGTTTCCTAAAACCGGACCAGAGCGATACAAAAACTGGAAATGGGACGGTAGTAAGAACCGAATCCGAGCTAAAGGCCGAGCAGTCTCGTCCTCTTATCACCTCCGTTAGGAGAACAACTGATACTAACTGTACCTGGCGGGCCGCTTGAATTTGCGCGTAGCAGCCTGATTTGCTACCTTCAGTGCTAATTAACTCGAAAACGGCGCAACGTATCGAATTTTTTCTTAATAATTATTTCTCAGCAGAACCTAAAACATCCTTACAAGCTTTTCGGACTGTTTCTGACCACCCTGCGTAACATGCCGATACCAATACAGAGAACAAAAGCTATCATTTTCTGTTGAAAAAACCCAGTCATGACAAAAATATTATTAGAAAACAAGATCATGGAGCAAGTAGGTAGATTTAAATTTTTAGGAGTCATGCTAACGTCCAGAGGGCAAAATTGAGAAATTCTGTTACCAAAATGGTACTATTGGAAGATTTCCAAAATGAAGTAAGAACAGAAACTTATTTTAAATTGTATAAAATTGTGTTGTTACCGACATTGTTTTATGGATACGAGTCTTGGGTAGAAAAAAACTGACTAACGAAATGGAATTCTTCAAGAAAATAAGAAGGAACACAAAATTAGGTTGTATATGACATTTGAAAAGAATTGAAAACATTAGATATAAATGAAAACGATCAAGGAAATAGGCAATAATAAATATCCATCCGTTTCAAATGGAGGAGTGAAGTTACCACTACATTTTTGGCATTATATATTGCGCATTAAAAGATTCATTGGAAAAGAAGTAAAAATATGAAGGACCAAATGTAGCTACTACAGGCCGAGGAGCGCCTGAAACATGACAAGAAGAAGAAGAAGAAGCAAAGCTTACGATGAGATAAAAGTTGAGCCATCGCCATCGAATACCTGGTATAGAGGCTATTACTATCATTATTTTGCTTTCTTAAATACATACACATACACACACACACACACACACACACACACACACACACACACACACACGCACATATGGGTAAAAGCAGGTGCTGCAACTGGCAAAACATTTGAAGACAGCTCCTGTGAAGTTCTGTCAGCTGTTAGAACTAATCGCCAACTTCTGAGAAATAACGTTTACAATTAAATTAGTAATTACAAGCACTTAAACATCACAGTATGCAGGTAGGGTAACCTCTTTTCTAATTGACGAACATCCCTTTTCGCTTAAATGACAATTTCCATGCGCAGCTCACAAATATGCTGATTTTTGCTTTAGATTTTTAGCAAAGAAGTTGAAGACGCGGCACTATGTCATTTACTACGAAATAAGTGTGATTTAGTGTATTAGTTATTCCCAAATATTGTTACTACAAACAAACATTAATTTGCCGATAGTGTAAATTTTGACCTTGAATTCATGTGAATAAGAATCTTAACAACCGCTTCATTTCTAACACGAAATTAATCAGCGTCTTAGTGTGCGTCCAATGAGTCTTTATTTAAATCGACCAGTTTTTCGATAAACCTAATTATGCCATTATGTAGTGATTCGCGTTACTAATGACCGAGCATCTGGCAGAGGAACAATGATTTTTGGGTCATCAGTGTGCTGACTGGTTTTATACGGCCCGCCAAAAATTCCTCTCTTATTCCAACCCGCTCATCCCAGAGTAAAAATCGCATCCTATGTCCTCAATTATTTGTTGTTGTATTTTCATATCTGTCTCCCCCTCAGTTTTCATCCTCTAGAGCCCCCCCTCAGCCCCCCCCCCCTAGTACCAAGACCTATCAATCTGTTCCCTCTTCAGTGATTCTACTGCGAAACTCTTCATTCTTTATCTTACGAGTCCACCAAATTTTTAACATTCTTCTGTAGCAGTACATCTCTAACGCTTTTACTCTCTTCTTTTCCGATTTTCCTACAGTCCATGATTCATAATCATACAACGCTGTGCTCCAAAAGTACATTCTCATCAATTTATTCCTCAAATTAAGGCAGATGATTGACATTGTCAGACTTCTCTTGGTCAGGAACGCTCTCTTCGCCTGCGCTAACCTTCTTTTTATGTTGCCCTGCTTTGTGCGTCATGGCTTATTTTGCTTCACGGACTCCAGTTTTGATGTTGAGCTTATCATTAATCTCATTGTTACTACTACTGATTACTTCCGACTTTCTTCGGTTTACTCACAATCCATATTCTGTACTCATTAGATCGTTCACACCATTCAACAGATCCTACAATTCTTCATCACTTTCACTGAGGAGAGCAGTTTCATCGACGAATCTAATCACTGATATCCTTTCACCGTCTCTTGAACCTTCCTTTAAATTACGTTATTGCTTATACGATACACAGAGTGAACATTAAGGGGGAAAGACTGCAACCCTGTCTCACACCCTTTTTTTAATACGAGCACCCCGTTGTTACATTCCTATTGACTCTTGCTGGTTCTTATACGTATTGTATATTACCAGTTTTTCGCTATAGCTTACATCTATTTCGAACATTTTGCACCGTGTTACATTCTCAAATACTGTTTTTAGGTCGACAAATTCTATGAAGGTGTCTTGATTTTCCCTAAATTTTGTTTCTATAATCAAATTAATTGTCAGAACTACCTCTATGTTGCCCTCACCTTTCCGAAAGTCAAACTGATCTAACAGACCACCAGATAATCAATCTTTTACAGTCTTCTGTGTATTAGTCTTGAAAGCAGCTTAGATGCATCAGATGTTATGTTGTTTGTGAGACAGTTTTTGCACCTATCTGTCCTTACTTTCTTCGGGATAATGAGGATGATATTTTTCCAGAAGTCTGGGCGTATATTTCCAGTCTCATAGATTCTACACACGAGCAAGAACAGTCGACTGGTTGCCATTCCCCCCAAAGATTTTAGAAATTTCGAAACAATGTTTTCAATGCCTTCTGCAAGTCATCTAAAATTCTGTTAATATCGAATACTGGATCCCCTACGTCTGCCAAATCTATTTCAGTTTTTTTCTTCTCTCACGCCAGTTGACAGTTCATTCCCCTTGCAGGGGCCTTCACAGCATTCTTTCCGGATATCCGCTCTCTCCTCTACGTGTATCAGCGGCATTCCTACTGTACTTTTAATGCTGACGCCTTTGCCTGCAGCCAATGAGAAATGAGGTGTGGGGAGGTTTCGATAAAGCTTAAGGGGGGGGGGGGTTGGTTGGTTGGTTGTTTTGGGGAAGGTCATCGGTCTCATCGGATTAGGGAAGGATGGGGAAGGAAGTCGGCCGTGCCCTTTGAAAGGAACCATCCCGGCATTTGCCTGAAGCGATTTAGGGAAATCACGGAAAACCTAACTCAGGATGGCCGGACGCGGGATTGAACCGTCGTCCTCCCGAATGCGAGTCCAGTGTCGAACCACTGCGCCACCTCGCTCGGTAAGGGGGGGGGGGGGAGGCCTATATTATGGACACCGAAGGGGCCGGACGCTTTTTGGGGGATGGAGAAGAATCCGCAAGATCGCGGAACTTAATAATACATCGCCTGACATGTCAAATCGGGATTTCGAAAATTTATCAACTGATTGATAAGAGATTTTGATGACTGAATATATTAACGTTAACTTAATGTATGGGGGATTAATAGCTCTAGTTTACTGGCTGCAGTTGGAACTGCGGGTTTGATGAACAATTTGCCACAAATATCTTCGTGCGAATTTTCAATAAGCAATTGAGTTAGAAACATAAATTCTTATGTCGCCTAGTAAATTATTTCAGTTGACGCCAGCTATTTTGAAGTTAATTTTTCGAAATTAATAATTCTGTTAATGAACTTTTGTGTTTAATCAGGATCATCATTTTTCTGGTGTGTGGCGGAGCTCTTATGAGATAAAGATCGATCGTGTGTTTTAACAGTACACCTTGAAGCATGCAGTCAGGAAGATTTACTACAATTCTAAGTAAATAAACGAATAAAAAGGTGTGCTGGGTCGTATGAAGTAATTTATCAGCCACAACCTCCATCACAGTTCGTTTAAGTTTGCGTGAAATACAAAACTCTGACGAACGAATGATACGGAGGGACATAAATAGCTATCAAGTTGAATGTAACCCGTCATTCATCGAATACAGCCGTATGCGTGTGTCACTACCATTCAGACAGCGGAAAAGTCAAATTTCACACTGAGCGAAAAACGTCTGCATAGCGTCACCCACAAACGGATTTAATTTTTCTTTTTGCTTTAGTCAGCGTCCTCGTGGTTGTAGCTCACGTAGTCCGATAAATATGCTTTGTGAGTGGGTGCTTCACATGAAAACGCTTACGGGAAAAACTCTGCATTACGTTTTTGATCTTGTTCGGTGTTTCTGCTATTTTTATGACTGCAGTATTCAGATACACGTGACAAAGACGTTGTTAGACATTTGTTATGAAGCAAATAACTGGCAATCATGCTTCCAGACGATTAGACCCTTTAAATAACATAAAGCATAAATATTTAACACACACTATTTCTTTCCCACTCATAAGCGGTGTGTTTATAAAAGTATATGCTCCCTGAAACATCTGTTCGTTTCAATCTCCTGGAGCCTGTTACGATAAAGTTACTAAATGAGAATTTGTTTTCCTCGGAAAAGATTCAAAGTATCAAGTACTGGCGACAATGACCGATTTTTTCCAAGTGTTTACACATTTAAGATCAATCTAATGTCTCAATAATTTATTATATGCTTGATAATTATGTTCACCAGTAAAAAATATCATCAGAGACTTAAAATTTGAGATCAGGTGAAGGAGATATTACGGTATTAAAAATTATGGCACCCAATCACACAGAATGAATAACTGTGATGTAACTCCAAAAATAGTAGCAATCTGTCAGAGAGATGCCGAAAGCAGATGCACTCGATTTACAGGTATGCTGTTTTATTGCGCTCACGTGCTATATCAGACGTTTGACAGTTGTTACATCATCAGTTACATCACTAGTTAGGTTGTTCGATGCTACGAAAGTACTGAACATATGCTTCTCCTCATATTCTCTGAGTAGATTTTTAAGTTTGAGTGCTTTATGATAAATTTCTCGTCGCCACAAAACGCATTACCAGAAAGGCATTTCACAACAGCTTTTCCAACGATTCGATTTTGTAGTCACATGCCTCTCACAGGAAATAATGTGCGTCATTACCCTCCTGCTTACGAAACTGTCATTGACTCGGAGGTCCGGCGCTTATCTCACAGAACAGGCGCATTTCCACACGTCCAACATCATCACAGCACAACATTTCGTACTGTTCTACATCTACTTCGACATTACTCTGCGAAACCAATGTGAAGTGTCTGGCAGAGGGTACTTTCCATTGTGTTAATACTATCTGGTATAGGTCCCACAAACCCGAGAAATATTCTAGTATGGGTCGTAAGAGTGTTTTGTAAGCAATCTCCTTTGTAGACTCATTGCTGTATCCTATTACCGAACTGAAATCTGCCACCCTATTTACGTAAGACTGAGTTTATGTGATCATTCCCTTTCATAGTCCCACAAACAGTTACACCTAGATATTTTCGTGAGTTAATCGAATCCAATTGTGACTCAGTGATATTGTAATCATGGACCACTATGTGCTTACGTTTAGTGAAATACATACGACCATTTAAAGCAAGTTACCAATGTTTGCACCATTTTCAAATGTTATCAATTGTTGGTGTTGTTTGTTGTTGTGGTCTTCAGTCCTGAGACTGATTTGATGCAGCTCTCTATGCTACTCTATCCTCTGCAAACTTCTTCATCTCCCAGTACTTACTGCAACCTACATCCTTCTGAATCTGCTTAGTGTGTTCATCTCTTGGTCTCCCTCTACGATTTTTACCCTCCACGCTGCCTTCCAATGCTAAATTTGTGATCCATTGATGCCTCAGAACATGTCCTACAACCGGTCCCTTCTTCTTGTCAAGTTGTGCCACAAACTCCTCTTCTCCCCAGTTCCATTCAATACCTCCTCATTAGTTATGTGATCTACCCATCTAATCTTCAGCATTCTTCTGTAGTACCACATTTCGAAAGCTTCTATTCTCTTCTTGTCCAAACTATTTATCGTCCACGTTTCACTTCCATACATGGCTACACTCCATACGAATACTTTCAGAAACGATTTCCTGACACTTAAATCTATACTCGATGTTAACAAATTTCTCTTCTTCAGAAACGTTTTCCTTACCATTGCCAGTCTACATTTTATATCTTCTCTACTTCGGCCATCATCAGTTATTTTACTCCCCAAATAGCAAAACTCCTTTACTACTTTAAGTGTCTCATTTCCTAATCTAATTCCCTGAGCATCACCCGACTTAATTCGACTACATTCCATTATCCTCGTTTTGATTTTGTTGATGTTCATCTTATATACTCCTTTCAAGACACTGTCCATTCCGTTCAACTGCTCTTCCAAGTCCTTTGCTGTCTCTGATAGAATTACAATGTCATCGGCGAACCTCAAAGTTCTTATTTCTTCTCCATGGATTTTAATACCTACTCCGAATTTTTCTTTTGTTTCCTTGTATCAGTATCTGACTGAATATCTGGGTAGCTTTTTTCAGGCTGTATTTCATCATAGACAACTGCATCATTTGCAAAACATCTACTAGTGTTTCCTCCCAGGTCATTACACAATGGTGTGCATAACTTAAGGACGAAAGTAACTTTTGCGTGATGTGTGTCTGCCACGTAACAGATTTCGATGAAACTTGGACCATACATAGGAAGAACTGCTACAGTATAGTACAGAAGATAACTGAAAGAATTATGCAACGAGACGAACGGAAGGGAAACATTTATTCAAAGACAATAATTGCAATGAAGTCGGTATGATTCAGGACGGTCTGCTTCTGGACATTACAAAGGCAGCACATGGTTCTTAATAGGGTGTGTTATTACCGGGGACAGTAGCACATGCTCTCCAACGTGCTCCAATGTTGGCCACTTCGTCGGTAAGTTTAGTGTCTAGGAAGCCTGCATGCTCTATGCTCTATGGGATTTATGTAGGGGGAACGGGCAGATCAGAGCATTACCCGAATATCCTCTCGTGTCAAGAGTTCCTTCATCAGGCTGTGCGATGTGGCTGCGCTCTGTCAGCCATAAAACTTCCGTCAGGGCCGAAAATTGTACTGTGTTCAGAGATTTGCAGGTCAGCATGCTGATGCAACATTATGCCTCCCCACACCACAAATAGCGGTCCACCAGATCGTCTGGCCGCTATGGTCGAGCGGTTCTAGGCGCTTCAGTCTGGAACCGCGCTGCTGCTGCGGTCGCAGGTTCGAATCCTGCCTCGGGCATGGATGTGTGTGATGTTCTTAGGTTAGTTAGGTTTAAGTAGTTCTAAGTTTAGGGGACTGATGACCTCAGATGTTAAGTCCCATAGTGCTCAGAGCCATTTGAACCATTTGTTTTCACCAAAACGATCACGTTCGAGAATGTTCCTAGGTACATTAGGTATTCCAGTCTCACGCCATAGGAGTGTACGTCCAGTATTGTCGAACATGATCGCTTCGGTGGTCCAGGTGTTATGGTGTGGGGTGGCGTAATGTTACAATGGCACACTGACCTCCAAATCTCTGAACACGGTACACTCACCGGTCATCGTTATTGTGACGCTGTGCTCCTTCAGCATGTGCAACTTTTCAGGGATCCATTCGGCACTAACTTAATTCATATGGATGACAAAGCGCGGCCGCATCGAATAACGCAGATGGAGGCGCTCTTGAAACGAGGTGATATTCGGCGAATGGCTGGCCCTCCCGTCTCATGGAGCACGTGTGGACGCGTTGAGGAGGCGTATTACAGCACATCGATATGTGCCAACGATAGTACAGCAATTGCCAACTCCCCTGGAGGAAGCATGGAACGCCCTTCCGCAAGAACTCCTTACCAAACTTCCCCAAGGAAGTGTTATAGGCCCTCTTTTGTTCCTGATCTATATTAACGACAAAGGAGACAATCTGAGTAGCCGTCTTACATTGTTTGCAGATGGTGCTGTCATTTACCATCTTGTAAAGTCATCAGATGATCAAAACCACTTGCAAAATGACTGAGATAAGATATCTGTATGGTGTGAAAAGTGGCAATTGACCCTAAATAAAGAAAAGTGTGGAGTTATTCACATGAGTACTAAAAGAAATCAGCTAAATTTCGATTACGCGATAAGTCACACAAATATGAAGGCTGTAAATTCAACTAAATACTTAGGGATTACAATTAGAAATAACCTAAATTGGATGGATCACTTAGGTAATATTGTGGGTAGAGCAAACCAAAGACTGCGATTCATTGGCAGAACACTTACAAGATGTAACAGGTCTACTACAGAGACTGCTTACACCATGCTTGTCCGCCCTAGTCTGGAGTATTGCTGTGCGGTGTGGGGTCCGCATCAGGTGGGACTGAGGGATGACATCGAAAAAATACAAAGAATGGCAGCTCGTTTTGTACTATCGCGAAGTAGGGGAGATAGTGTCACAGACATAATACGTGAATTGGAGTGGCAATCATTAAAACAAAGGCGTTTTTCATTGAGACGGGGTGAAGTTTCAATCACCAGTTTTCTCCTCCGATTGCAAAAACATTCTGTTGGTACCCACCTACATAGGGAGAAATGATCATCACTATAAAATAAGAGAAATCAGGGCTCGCACAGAAAAATTTAAGTGCTCATTTTTCCCGCGTGCCGTTCGAGAGTGGAACGGTAGAGAGACAGCTTGAAGGTGGTTCATTGAACCCTCTGCCAGGCACTTTATTGTGCGTAGCAGAGTAATCACGTAGATGTAAATGTAGATGCGGCCGGCATTGGATCACAATGCAGAGCATGCTTTCCAATCTTTTGTGATGACACATACTATTAAGAACCATGTTCCGCCTTTTTTAATATACAGAGGACCATCATCAATCGCGGCGACATCAGTGTAATTATTGTCTTTAGATAAAAGTATCAGTTTGTTCGTCTCATTGTTCTTTCAGTTCTGTACTATACTGGATACAGATGGAAATTTCAGTCTAGCAGTATTTTTACGACTATGAACTAATAAATTCAAGTTCCGAAATTCGTTACATTTGCTGAAATATTCCTTTGTAAGCGTTTTACTAAATTAAGCGATTCTCAGTTGAAATTATATTTCTACCTCTGACTAGCTACATATGTCCTAATTTCTGTCAAACGAGAATTTTAGATTATATATTATTACGGGTATTTTTCTTTTCTTTTTTGCAGAGGACAACATGAAAACGGGTCGTAGCTTACAACTGGTAGATAGCGATTAACAGAAGAAATGAATTTACAGTTGATATTGGAGTTTAATCAGAATCATAATCATGTTGCGTCTTGGTATAACTGGGATATTGTTTCGCCACAGAAGTAAACGATGTCCCTCTACAGCTCTGGAAAGAGTGAATAGTGAAGCAACGAGACGTTAAGTGCTGCCGCTTCTCGGATGTTTTACCAGCGTAGTACAATCACAAATAGTAGGCTGGTCAGCCTTATGAGAATTTGATACTACTGAATTTCGTTACTGTCTGCGGTAGGGCAGACCGCATTTTCATGAATAAGATGGGGTTTTAGAGAGACAGAATGAGTTAAAAACGACGTAATATTTTAAAGCAAATGCATTGCACACTTTGTCGTGGTATCCGAAACAAAGTAACAACACGAGCGTTGCGTGCCTGTGGTAGCCGCGCCAAACCACGCATTTTAATTAAACGCTTAGTAAAAGACCCCACAGGGCACTGATTGCACCCTACATGCAGCTGACAGTATGGGCTCCATATCACTTGCTGCCCCTAAAATTGACGATCGATAGCTGTGGTTGACACAAACTGAGACCGGATGCCGTGAGAGCTTTTGCAGGGGCTTGCGAAAGAGACTGCCAGTTTTGGTGGCGGTGGTAATCTTAGTTTTGGACATCAGGGTCATACGCATCTGACCAATGAATGTCGATGCCATATAAATGGGACCGGAATCCTAGTGCTGCAAAGAATACTCTAGAAATATTGGATGGTATAGGGAGCAGTTGTGGTGCCGGCGTATTCTTTTCTAGACTTTGCACTAATATTTTTGTTTAAATCTCCAATATCTGGAAACGTCTGTCGTTTAGAGTCATCCATGCCTGAGAGCCTCGCCAAACTGAATAAATCGTCGAAACTGAGAGGCGAGGAAACAATATAACCGTCCCAGGAAACTTCACTCAGCATCGAAATGTCAATAAAATGCCAAAAGAAAGAGAAAAGATAGCGTTTATTTCCGCTAGATTGTTGTACAGTGTGTAACAAATTCGTTCCCACAACACCAGTAAGAACTATGTGACAACGAGAAACAAAGGGAATCCAGGGAAGGAAGGTGTTGCCTTTACTGTCGTTGTCATTGTCGTCGTCCTCAATACGAAGACTGCTGCAAACAGTTCGCCATGTTTGTCTTTCCTGTGCAAGTCTTATCATGTCTCCATTCACTTGAATCTGCTTACAGTAGTCAGTCCTTGCTCTTCCTATACTATTTTAATTTCCACTCCCGCCCACATACTACCACCATCAAATAGACTATTCCTTGCTACCTCTGAATGTGTTTGATTCTTTCTTTTGGTTGAGTTCTGTCATAATATTGCTTTCTCATTCGATTTGGTACCTCTTCGTTAGTTTTCATGGAGTCGGCTACGTATCGAATAGCCAACTTACAACTGTATTTTTTATTTTATGTTGCATACATTTTTACATACATAAAATAAACATCAAAATAAAATAAAACATACCCTAATCTTCATTAGCTATTCGATCTACCCATCTAGTCTTCAGCATTTGTCTCCAACACGATATTTCAAAAGCTTGTGTATTCTCTTCGTGTCTCTACTGCTTAGTGAAACGGTATATGTCACACTGCACTCCTGACATATACATTTAGGAAATTGATCCTAACACTTAGATTTATCTTAGATAAAATATTTTCCTGTATCAGATACGCTTTTCATGCTATTCCTAGTCTGCATTTTATATCTCCTCTACTTCGGCGATTGTCAGTTACCTAAATACTAAAACTCGTATACTTTTAGTGTCTGATTTATTAATATAATTCCTTCAGCTGAACGATCCGCATAAGCAAAAACGTTTCAGGAGAAGAAGAAGAATTACTCCAACATCGCCTGCCTTACAGAATGAGATTTTCACTCTGCAGCGGAGTGTGCGCTGATGTGAAACTTCCTGGCAGATTAAAACTGTGTGCCGGACCGAGACTCGAACTCGGAACCTTTGCCTTTCGCGGGCAAGTGCTCTACCCACTGAGCTACCCAAGCACGACTCACGCCCCGTCCTCACAGCTTTACTTCCGCCAGTACCTCGTCTCCTACCTTCCAAACTTTACAGAAGCTCTCCTGCTTTAATTCGACCGCTTTATTTTTCTTGATATTCATCTTGCAACCTCTATGCTGGTGCATGATAATGTTCCCAGCAGAAGTTCACTCATATTTCCGGAACTGACTTTTTTCACTGCAAAGTAACACCTTAACGCGGTACGCATCCTACATAAGCGCGTTTTTAATAGCGTCGTAGACAGAACACAGTAACACCTTTCTTCATCGGCAACCCGCAGAACAAATACGGCATGGCGTTACTATCACAATCTGCTACGGGAATATTTTTACAGCTGTCTTTCATTCAGTAACGTTGAGCACACTGTTGCTTCAAAACTAACACAAATGATATACGTATAATACAATTTGACTCTACGATATACACTCAGTGATAGCGATTACATTCATTTCATGAGAATGGAAAAAATCTTCAATTACCTATTCAATCTGCCTATCTAATCTTCAGCATTTGTGTGTAATACAATGTTTCAAAAGCTTGTATATTCTCTTCATGTCCACACTGCTTGGCGCTACGGTGCACCACTTAGACAGAATATGTCACGATAAACCCCTGGAGGACATCCAACAATTCTATTAATCAATGCCAAGCCGAATAACTTCTTGCACAAAGGCCAGAGATGACCCAACTCGTCATTGATTTTCTGAACTTGTGAAGCTCTTTCACTTGAATAAATCATCCAATTTTTCTGAAATTGCAATAAATTCAAAAAATGGCTCTGAGCACTATGGGACTTAACATCTATGGTCATCAGTCCCCTAGAACTTAGAACTACTTAAACCTAACTAACCTAACGACATCACACAACACCCATGCAATAAATTGTTTTTCTGCATATGCATATCACATCTACTGATTTACGTCCCATTCGGATGATTTCTTCGAGGTGCATCGTTTTCTTTGTCTTTGAGTGTATTATTGCACTTACGTGTAATGTGCGTAAGTCACGAAAATAACTTTGTTTCGTGGGCGTTAGGCCGTTTCGTCTTATAGTTCTGGATACGTCATCAGAGTCTGTAAAGACACATATACCATTTTAAAACTTAAACATCAGATCGTTGCCTCAGGTCGCGCAGTGTGCTGTGGCGCTTGCGGTTGGGGAGGATTGGCGGTGAGTGCTTTATTTAGTGCTATGGCCCACAACCTGTCTAATTTTGGTACGTGACAGAATGATAGGTAGGAGGTATCGCGTTTGGACTTGCCCATGACCGCACCGTGAGTCAAGTTTCCTGATCTGTTGATGTATAAAAGCGGACTCTCCAACGTGTCTACAAGGAATGGACTACCACTGGAAACCGTGTAATACGCCGTAATATCAGGTTGTAAACGGATACTTACCGAGAACTTCCGGAGACGATGATCAAGCCTTGTCAATGACAATA
This sequence comes from Schistocerca americana, assembly GCF_021461395.2. Taxonomy (NCBI): domain Eukaryota; kingdom Metazoa; phylum Arthropoda; class Insecta; order Orthoptera; family Acrididae; genus Schistocerca; species Schistocerca americana. The sequence goes on along the minus strand of NC_060121.1, from coordinate 349,305,168 downwards.
ACTTCCTAACTCGACAGAAACTGCCGTTGTCACTGAATGTGAGTCCATGTCATAGATTTCGCAGCGAAAGGTGCGAAGGGAAACTGCATTGAATGGACATTTGAAATTGGACACCTTGTAAAAGATCATTGCTCACAGTGACACACAGAGCTGCACGCCTTTAATGGCCCAAACGCCACAGAAACCGGACAGTAGCTGACTGGGGGGCCTACAGCGAGGTCCGACGATCGGGAATGTTACACGTTTTCAAATGCTGCTAGGCACCGTGTGCAGCAACGGCCAAATGAGCCGTTCAACCCTCAGTGTTTGGAGGGTATAGTTCAGTCCGGAGACGATTCTATGACGTTTTGGAGTTATTTTTTGTAACGTGCCTTGGGGTCTGTCATCGGGTTGCCTTGATCATGAACCAGGACATTCATTTCAACAATCTCGACACCGAGTACTGCCGTTCTACATTTATCATGATGTGATTGCTGTGCAACTCCCTCTTTACAAGATGACAACAGCCTTGTTCACAGTCTGTAGCCATACGTTCCTCCTTTGACAAACACTCAGTCATCCTATGCACCTTGACTGGCCCACTAAATCACCCACTCTTAAACCTATAGGCAAAATTCGAGAATATTTACAACAGCTGATGAAAAGTAACGGTCAACATCCCCACTATTTGTTAGTCCTACGAGATAAAATCATCAATGTGTGCCTTCATCCGTATATCTGACGAAACTTGTGGACTCGCTTTCTCACCGAATTGGGTGCGTTATCAAGATTACACCGGTGGTCTAGGGCCGCCGGATCGGTAGCTCAGCGTGTTCGGTCAGAGAGCTGGTTCGCGTCTGTAATAAGAAACTGAGTGGAAGGATCAACAAAGGAACTTGAACGGATGTCAGGTGGCATCCGCAACGGCCAAACACAACGTTCAGCAACGAACAAAGCGCCAAAAAATGGGAGTAGCATCTTTTATCAGTAATCAAAGTGTCCTGATCTCGGGTTCGAACCACGTAACTGCTTAAATTTCTAATAAAATCATCAGCAATGGTGGACGAAGACTCCGGCATACGTCATCCTCGTTCTGCCAACGGCCTTGTCAAAGATGGCGAAAGATTGGACAGTGGTTCGCTCTCTTGCCCTTGAGGTGGGAAACTGACCGTAAAAAGTGGAAGATTAAGCAATGGTCAACGGCATGAGGACGCAGAAGGCAATGGAAACCACGGCATCAAAGACACTTGCTGTATATGCACAGGACATGTGGTCTGTAACGGAAGAAGTGGCGTGATGTCTCTCCACTGGCAAAAGATTCCAGGCTGCACGGGGCAGCCTATCGGTCTAGGGCGCCTTGTCACGGTCCACGCGGGTCCCCTCATCGGACGATCGAGTCCTTCCTCGGGCATGGGTGTGTGTGTCGTCCTTATCGTAAGTTAGTTTAAGTTAGATTAACTAGTGTGTAAGCTGAGGGACCAATGACCTCAGCAGTTTGGTCCCATAAGACCTTACCACAAGTTTCCAAAAGTTTCCGGACTAGCCCCCATTCGGTTCTGCGGGATGGGAATGCCAAGGTGGTCACGAGGAAAAGACTACATAACACTCGCAAGGGTAACGTTCTACCAGTCGGGGCGTAGAATATCAGAAGTTTGAACGTGGTAGGGAAGTTAGAAAAATCTAAAAAGGAAAATGCTAACACTCAATGTAGATATAGTGTATGTCAGTGAAGAAGACAACTATGATCAGATGAGTATAAGGTAATATAAACAGCAGCAGAGAATGCTATATCGGGAGTAGGATTCTTTATGAACAGGAAGGTAGGGCACAGAGGAGTTTCTGTGAACAGTTCAGTGATAGGGTTAATCTTATCGTGATTGACAGCAAACCAACGTCGACCACAACGGTTCAGATACATATGCGGACGTCACAAGCAGGAGATACATAGACAGAGTTAGTATATAAGGATAATGAATGGGTAATTCATATTGTAAAGGGAGATGAAAATCTAATAGTCTTGGAATGCGATTGTAGAGGAAATAGTAGAGGACAGGGTTATGGGAGAACGCGGGCTTGGTAGTAGGAATGAGGGAGGAGGAAGACTGATCGAGTTTTTCAGTAAATTTCAGCTAGCAATAGTGAATATTCTATTAAACTATCACGAGAGGACGAGCATATTTGCAAAAGACCGGAAAATACAGAAAGATTCCAATTAGATTAAATCATGCTCAGGCAGAGATTCCGATATCGGGTTTTGGATTGTAAGGCGTATCCCAGACCAAATATAGACTAAGATCGTAATTTAGTAATGATGAAGAGTAGATTGAAGTTTAAGAGACTAGTCAGGAAGAATCAATTCTCAAAGATGTGGGATACTAATGTATTAAGGAACTAAGAGATACACTTCAAGTTCTCTACAGATAATATGATAATTAACAGATCAGTAGGGAGTTCAATTGGAATGGACACCTCTAAAAATGGCGATCACAGAAGTTGAAAACAGAAACTTTGGTACAAGGAAGGTAACTGCGAAGAAACCGTGGGTAGCAGAAGAAATACAACAGTTGATAGATGGAAGACGGCACTACAAAAACATTCAAGGAAATTCAGCAACACAGAAATACAGGTCACTTAGCTATGAAATACATAGGACGTACAGGGAAGCTAAGGCGAAATGCCTGAGTGAAAAATGTGAGGAAATCGAAAAAGAAATAGTTGTCGGAAGGACTCAGCACATAGAAAAGTCATAGCGATCTTCGGAGAAATTAAGATTGCAATGAGAATTCCACTGTTAAATATAGAGGAGATAGCAAATACGTGGAAAGGTACAGTGAAGGCCTTTATGAGGGACAAGACTTATTTGATGACGTGATGGGAGGAGAAACAGGAGCCGACAGGGAAGAGACAGGGATCCATTGGAGACTTAAGACCAAGTAGCGCAGAAGGGATAGATAACATTCCATTGGAATTTCTAAAATCATTGGTGGTTTTATGACTGATGGGTCACATTATATGTGGTTTTATGTGTGATGGGTGACGTATCCAGCTACTTTTACTATATTACATTAATGTGGTTTTATGACGGATGGGTCGCGTATACAGCTACTTTTACACAATCTCATGATCCTCCAAACGGGTGAAACGCGTTATTGACATTAAATAATTTCACAACGTAGAAGAAGAAGAAGAAGAAGAAGAAGAAGAAGACTGTTTTTGTTCTCAAATATGGTAGATAGGCTAATGCGTTAATGTGGAACCGATGTACGCTGAAAAAATTCGTTCCAATTTTGGCCACAAGATGCCAATCTGTCGCTGTGAGTGCAAGGAAGACGTATACAAACGTTTCCATATGTAAAGGATTTGGAACGGAACGTAGACAGAAAAGGCCAAACAAATCAGAAGGCATAATGTTGATTTTATTATTAACAACGTTTTACACATTTTGTTCAGTATGAGCACCAGAAACGTCGGCTAGATGCTGTACTGCGCCACGTTTGCACCTGGTGGTAAAAACTGCAACTAATTTTTTCCCGTCTGAATTAGTTCCACATTAACACATTAGCATATCTACCAAATTTCACTGCCGCACAATAATTACAACCGACAGTGGACCTCGGTGAGCTGTATTTCAGTTATAACCACCCGGTACCTTACATCACTGTACAATCTTACATCCAGAGGGAACAACACCTCTTCTCTCGGCTGCTAGTCGCGTTGGTCCTAGCCCGTTAAAATACTGCCTTGTGCTGTGGCCTTCCTGAACCAATCTATTCCATGTGCCCATAATAATCACTGGACCCTGACCAATGCGAGTGACAATATCGTGGAATGATATATCGCGATCTCGATAGTGATCGATTCTGCCGTTGTCGTATTCCGGCTGGTAAACGTCTCTCTCAAAAAAAAAAAAAAAAAAAAAAAAAAAGTACAGATGTGTGTGAATTCCTAAGGGACCAAACTGCTGAGGTGATCGGTCCCTAGACTCACTCACTACTTAAACTAACGTTAATTAACTTATGCTAAGAGCAACACACACACCCATGCTCGAGGGAGAACTCGAACCACCGGCGGGAGGGGCCGCGCAAACCGTAACGTGGCGGCTCTAACCGCACGGCCTCTCCACGCGGCTGCACGTCTCTCCCCCTTATACTTGACAAATATGATCTTCTCGTGAACAAACTTCACATACCGAATTCGATTTCTAAATGACAAAACTTGCGGTGTAATCTTTCCTTAAACACAGAATTTAGATGACGTTACTGCTAACCTAGATTTTCAAAACTATTGTAGGCTACCGTAGACAGTAGACTATTAACTTCAGTCAGTTAAGTTAGTATTTGCTTTACCTGCATGTTAGGTGTGTTGCATATGTACCGGTCGTTACTTCATAACAATAACTTTGAAAGGTCTCTGTTGGATTTCTTTCATGTTTAATTTCTTAAATCTGTTGCCATTTATGGAATAAATTCCTCTTCAAAATGTACTGTGGCGTTTCTGACTATCTGGGAGGAGACTGAGCAGTGGAACGTGTTACTTTTACACATAAACAAGAACGATCTGTCACACTACTACACTTTAAAGCACAGTTTATATGTAATTCTTATATGTAATTCATGTCACACAGTTTCATACGGAACCTACATCCGCTTTCTTTTATATACTGTATATGATAAGATACTGTCATCCCCCTTCCCTTTTGTGTGAGAGGATGAATGAGCATATGTATTTCTAGTTGCATGCTTGAGGGTAGCAGACAAGGCTGTCTGCTAGAGAACAGTAGGACCAACGTCGGAACAGGTAGCTACGCTTCCTAAAAGCAAAGAGGTTTCTATCCTTAGTATGGTCCTGTCCGTCCGTTGTCATGTTGGTATAGGAAGCTGCCCCTCTGGCCACTTCCGTTGGTCTTTGTGAGCCACCCTCAGGAAGCACGCTCGGCAGTAGGCAGTTGCAGTGTGGCCGTGGCGAGCGTCTGAAGTGGTAAGATCTCCGGCTAAGCGCGTGTCTGTTAAGCCCGTAGGACAATGGATTTCTTAAGTTCAGCCTAACTGAAAATTTAATCACCCTTATTTCGGGTTTAGGTCTAAAATATCCGATGTTATCTTAAATTGCAGCGCAGTATTATTCTCGTGTGAAGTTCAGATTAGTTTCCGGTAGTTGCTTTGTTACTACTTTGTGAGTAAAGTGGAACTACGTGTTGATCAGTAACTCTAAATAAGATCAATCTTAAATGCGAATGCTTGTGTGATTATAACGTCTCGTCTTGACTATATTTTCAATATAGCAACTTTTCTTTATGTTCAGCCCACGTGGGGTGTACTTTGCGAGACCACTACCACGTGCTTATATAACTGTTTGACCCATCAGGTTAATAGTTTTGCTTTTGTCAATTGCTTTTCGATCTAATGTATTTTAATTATCAAAATTATTGTGGAGTTGTACGCTTTGTGTAAACCAAGTTGACCACGTGGAGCATGTGGTGTAATCATCAAAGTAGCCCTCAGCTATTCTTTTTGCGAAGACTTCACAAAGAGTTAATATGAATTTAGTATACCAGTGTGTGGTAATTACATGACGGACAGGATTGTGGTATGAACGTAATTTCTTTGGGTAAAAACTGAATCTGTTGGTTGTGGTTAATTTCTTCTTGCTTATGTTTCAATGTTCTTCGTGAGTTATTTTATGAATGCAGTGTCGTATGCAGTCTCCCAATCTTGGCTCCATATTTTATGTGTTCCGTAAGATTACAATCTCACATATTTCAATCGTAAATAAGGCACCAGCTCAGTTATAACTCACGTATAATATGCTGAAATTTCAATGAACAATCATAAAATAAATTTCCAAATATAAACTGATTTCTTTCCTTTTATTTAAATTCTCTTTTTATATATATATATATTACCGGTTTTGTATGACTATTAAAAGATTATCATTAATGTTAGTCTGCTTGGTAAACCTAGACTAAATATCTGATGAAACAGTTGCCCAGTAATCCACGGTTAACGTCCCCAGACAGATCACGGCTTTTAACCCACTTTCATTGTCAATTAGCACCGATATCAGCATACCAAATTAAAGTTACAACATTACACAGCAGCTAGCAAAATTAAGGTAGCAACTTACAACTTTCCTTACATATCTTATCAGTGTCTTGCTAGATATCCCTAAAAACCGGAAGTGGTGAACCGTCAAGAAACTGAGTGAGGAGATATGAAGTGCCAGTTATCCTCCTGTCCGTTACTTAAGAATTAACAGTATTTATAAAAATACTGAAATTGTCAACGTTTAATTCAGATTTTATTCGAAAATTGTTGATTTTTTTAACGTGAATCAGAGGAATGTTGTAGTAAAAATAAATAAAACAGTACACATTTATCATATAGCGCTGGAAAACACTATTTCCTCGATAAGAATATAAAATACATAAAAGTGCAAATCAAAAATATATCAACCATCTCTTCAATATGTCGTCGAATTCACATAAACATGTTTCTGTTATTCATAAAGCCGACCGGTGTCGCCAAGCGGTTCTAGGCGCTTCAGCCTGAAACCGCTCGACCTCTACGGTCGCAGGTTCGAATCCTGCCTCGGGCATGGATGTGTGTGATGTCCTTAGGTTAGTTAGGTTTAAGTAGTTCTAAGTTCTAGGGGACTGATGACCTCAGATGTTAAGTCCCATAGTGCTCAGAGCCATTTGAACCATTTTGTTATTCATAAACAACTTTCGCATTTACGAATAATAACAAGAAACTATTTCCTTTGGTCATGATGAAGTACGTTCTGTTGAGTACAAAATAACAACAGTAATTAAATCTATTTTTAATGTTTGTGAATGTAAACTGTACTTGCGTCAAAAGTAATTGCTTTGGTTACATAAAAACGCGGAAGCTGCGTCATCAATTAATTTTCATTATTATAAAATGCAATTTATATTCTGCAAGGACATAAATACACAATAGGCTCATACTGAATGATTTTCGTTTCTAATTACGCGCAGAAAAAAAGCCGCTCCCAGTTTCTCTCTTACATATTCATTTATGGCGCCGCGCGGGGTAGCTGCGCGGTCTAGGCGCCTTGTCACGGTCCGGGCGGCTGCCACCGTCCGAGGTTCGAGTGCTCCCTCGGGCATAGGTGTGCGTGTTGTCCTTAGCGTAAGATACTTTAAGTTAGATTAAGTGGTGTGGGACCGATGACCACAGCAGTTTGGTCCCATAAGACCTTACCACAAAAAAATGTCTCTGAGCACTATGGGACTTAACATCTGAGATCATCAGTCCGCTAGAACTTAGAACTACTTAAACCTAACTAACCTAAAGACATCACACACATCAATGCCCGAGGCACGAATCTTACCTGCGACTGTAGCAGTCGCGCGGTTCCGGACTGAAGCGCCTAGAACCGCTCGGCCACCGCGGCCGGCACCTTACCAGAAATTTCCAATTCATTTATGTTTCTTTCGCTACCAATGCTACCAGTACTACCGGTAATCCTACAGTTTACAACGTCATTTATGTAGTCTACCAGAACTATCAAAACTTAGTTTTGGTAGAACGCAACTCTACTCTAGCTATTTCGTGCGTTTGCGCTTAAACGTTAATTTCGTTTCCAAGTGTGTAGACCAGTTCATGTCAACTGGACGTTTCTTGCATGCAGCCTTCAAGATGTTGCGATTTTCACGGTCAGTGGTGTAGTACATCAGCAAATTGCATTACAGCGTTGGCTGCGCCGTAGAGTGAATGGTTCATTCTACGTTTACAAAGTACGACACGGGCGCTTATGAGGTCGTATTTTGCAGAGGGAGGAGGAACTGTGAACGAGGCGGCGGCCAGCTGGGGAGAAAGTGCGCGCAGCAGGTGTGTGGAGCGGGGCGCCGATGCTCGCTGGCATTTACAGGCGTGTGCGGCGGGCCGCGAGAGGCGGCCGACACAGGCGGCTCACAGACCGCTAAATATACGCGGGGGTCGATACGCCACGACACGCCGCGCTGCACAGTGCCGGCGTGGCGAACGCGGTTCCGGCTTCCGCCTCCTACGACCACCATCCCCACTGTGCCTCCCTTACCTCTGTCGCCGCTCATTTAACAACACAGCAAGTTTGCAATTGATGCTAGCGATTCGGGGGAAACGCGTGATACCAATGAGCATTCCTCCACGCCTCATAACTGCTTAGAAGGCCGTTATTTTTATTTATTTACTTTATTTTTTAGGATCCCAACCCAACGGTCCTGCACCGAACCACACAAAAATCTTGTATAACTAGCATAACATCACTTTGCTGAGGCAAAACATTTACCATGGAGCTCATAAAAATCTCATGACAAGTTACAGATGAATATATAGCTGCCCCTACCTGATGGTTTTACGCAACCCGCAACTCCTCCAAAAACAAAACGTGAGATTTTCCTATTTTCTCACTCACTATGCCCGAACTACATTACTGGCGATTAAAATGGCTACACCAAGAAGAAATGCAGATGATAAACGGGTATTCATTGGACAAATATGTTATATTAGAACTGACATCTGATTACATTTTCACACAATTTGGGTGCATAGATCCTGAGAAATCAGTACCCAGAACAATCACCTCTGGCCGTAATAACGGCCTTGATAAACCTGGGAATTGAGTCAAACAGAGCTTGGATGGCGTTTACAGGTACAGCTGCCCATGCAGCTTCAACACGATACCACAGTTCATCAAGAGTAGTGACTGGCGTGTTGTGAAGAACCAGTTGCTCGGCCACCATTGACCAGACGTTTTCAATTGGTGAGAGATCTGGAGAATGTGCTGGCCAGGGCAGCAGTCGAACATATTCTGTATCCAGAAAGGCCCGTACAGGACCTGCAACATGCGGTCGTGCATTATCCTGCTGAAATGTAGGGTATCGCAAGGATCGAATGAAGGTTAGGGCCACGGGTCGTAACACATCTGAAATGTAACGTCCACTGTTCAAAGTGCCGTCAATGCGAACAAGAGGTGACCGAGACGTGTAACCAGCGGCACCCCATACCATCACGCCGGGTGATACGCCAGTATGGCGATGACGAATACACGCTTCCAATGTGCGTTCGCCGCGATGTCGCCAAACACGGATGCGACCATCATGATGGTGTAAACAGAACCTGTACTCATCCGAAGAAATGACGTTTTGCCATTGGTGCAACCAGGTTCGTCGGTGAGTGCACCATCGCAGGCGCTCCTGTCTGTGATGCAGCGCCGAGGGTAACCGCAGCCAAGGTCTCCGAGCTGACAGTCCATGCTGCTGTAAATGTCGTCGAACTGTTCGTGCAGATGGATGTTGTCTTACAAACGTCCCCATCTGTTGACTCAGGGATCGAGACGTGGCTGCACGGTCCGTTACAGACATGCGGATAAGATGCCTGTCATCTGCTAGTGATACGAAGCCGTTGGGATCCAGCACGGCGTTCCGTATTACCCTCCTGAACTCACCTATCCCATATTCTGCGAACAGTCATTGGATCTCGACCAACGCGAGCAGCAATGTCGCGATACGATAAACCGCAATCGCGATAGGCTACAATCCGACCTTTATCAAAGTCGGAAACGTGATGGTACGCATTTCTCCTCCTTACACGATACATCACAACAACGTTTCACCAGTCAGCACCGGTCAACTGCTGTTTGTGTATGAGAAATCGGTTGGAAACTTTCCTCATGTCAGCACGTTGTAGGTGTCGCCCCTGGCGCCAACTTTGTCTGAATGCTCTGAAAAGCTAATCATTTGCATATCACAGTATCTTCTTCCTGTCGGTTAAATTTCACGTCTGTAGCACGTTATCTTCGTGGTGTAGCAATTTTAATGGCCAGTAGTGTATTAGTCCCACAGAAATAAATGAATTGGACATTTTTGTTGGAAATTTAATATAGTTAAATTTTGTACTGGGATAAGTTTTCGCTAGAGGAAACGTATCTCAGTACAAAATTTAAATTTCCTACTAAAAAGGTCATGTTCATTTTTTTTCTGTAGGACTAGTGTATCTTGTGTGGCGAGTGACAGAATATGAACATCTGGCATGTGGTTTTTGAAGGCGTTGCAGATTGCTTAAAACAAATAAGTAAGGGTAGCTGAATCACCCTATATAGAAATGGATCAAAGTTTGTGTTATACAGACTAGTTCACAATTGCATTGCAAATAATGGTAGCTCTACAAGGATCCTTGCACATATGTGCTGGACAAAATGTATCGTTATTATGAAAGAGAACGAACTATTATTTAGAGTGATGAATATATGATTACTAATTTTCTACATTACTGATGAGGCAACAGTACGAACTTCGGACATTTACGTATGGGCGTTATGGTCATGGATGCCATACGTAGATAATTGGCGAATTAGTGAATCGGTCGACTAACAAATTTTGTCATGAAAGCTTTCAGATGTGGAACAGATTACTTCTGAAGCAGTTTTAATTTTTAAGTCATGGTGGATTGTTGCATTTCTAATGAACCATGGAACTTTTAATGTTATTAGCAACATCTTATTCTGGACAATTTCAAGTTTTCTGATATTCGTAAGCGGAGGATGTTTCCATATGGATACTATCAACTGTAAATGCAGGAGATTGTTTTGTCTATTTGTAGGCCACCTGATTATTAAGGGATATAAGGCAGTCAATGTAGTCTTTGATTTATTCACTACATCTGTTGTATGTTCCTTCAAGGTAAGCCAAAGTCGAAGATATTTGGCGGATTCAGTCCAAGGAATGCTTTTACTTGCCTGGCTTTTGCTCACATTAATTTTGACCCACCATTCTGTAAACCACTTTTCAAACAACAGTAGAGCTCATAGGTGGTTGGAGTTAAATTTCGCTACGTTACTGTCGGTGTAATACATTGCCGTATCATCAGCAAAAGAAGCTATGTTAACTGGATGCAAATCTGGTATGTTAAAATATATACATGTTGCAATATCTGTATTTTAAAGTGACTTTATAATACTATGTAATGTGCTTCAGACATGTATGCACACTTGTATTACAAGCCAAGACAGGCCAAAACGACGACAGCTTCCCTCGCTGTGTGGGAATTAGCGAAAGTGTGTGAGCGCTAAGGGAGCATTGTGTCATAACAAAGGTTTAGATAGGTCTGAGAGGCGTACACGTATAGCCGAAATAATTAAGGCGACCATTCGCGTTATTCGTGGAATCTGGGTTCGAATCCCGGTCATCAAATTTTCACGTCTCCCTAATAAATTTTACAGCTGATGTTTAATCGCAATCGGAATTTGCGAATTCATTTCGTGTAGATAAATATGTGTTAGCGTCTGTTCCAAGAGGTAACCTTTTGGCACTCCGGTACTTATGCGGTGTACATCAGAAGCAGTATCACCAATGAGTACACTAAATAAACGGGCTTTAAGATACGAAATAATTAATCTTATAATGTACCGAAATTTTAGTTTTATTAACTTGAACAATAAAACATTATGCCATACTCTGTCGAAGGCTTGAGAAATGTGGATTTAACATCATTGTAGCCACCCATTATTGCTTCCACTGGCCACAATTGCAGTGGAGCGGAATGTTCCTGGCCGAATTGCGAGCTGGGTATTTGATAGAACTGCTTTTGTCCTTGCATGTTTTGCAAAATCTATGTACTTTCTAAATTGATGGTATGAGGCTGACAGGTGTGTAATTTTCGTATAACAATGGTGTTTGCTTAGTTTAGGTACAGCAGTTAGCTTGACAAACTTCCTATGATTGGGAATTAGCTTTGGTACCCAGCAATCTTCGGGAACTTTTAGAAAAGATATTTAACATAATCCTATTTGCAGAACGATTCAAGGCACCAGCAAAAGCTACTGTGATGAATGTTTATTTCTAGACAAAAGTCAATCGAAAGTCTTCAAGTCACCTACGCGTGCATACAAATGTATGCGAAACACAGCGAAGGGTAATCAAAGCTTTAACTATCACCTCCAAAAAGTACAGTTACATAATTAAAATTTTTGTTCGTCTGCATCCCTGATATACATGAAATTCCCGCGTCACAGGACTGTAGCAGGTGCTCTAGAAGCCCAAACAAAATGTCACAGCCAACTGGTAAAGTGAGATATCGCGTGGAGATTCGTTTTCGGCAGCAGTGGAAATGTTGCAGCTGTGTCCTGCCAATCCAGACGCCTAGATGAAGGAATACCCATCGCTTATGATAAAATGAACAAATCCATTCGTCCTAGATAACGTAGTGTTGTCACTCAGCAAAGCGCAGTTGAATCTGCCGCAACGGGAACTAACTTGGTTTCGTGACCATTTCATTAATGGGTTGCGTCAAATAGTTTTTTTTCTTTTTTAGTTGAAGCATCTGCATGAAACTGAAAAGAAAATTATGCGTCAAATACTAAAATACAGAATACAGAAATGTGTGCACCTATACAGGGTGGTCCATTGATAGTGACCGGGCCAAATATCTCACAAAATAAGCATCGAACCAAAAAACTACGAATAACGAAACTCTTTTAGCTTGAAGGGGGAAACCAGATGGCGCTATGGTTGGCCCGCTAGATGGCGCTGCCGTAGGTCAAACGGATATCAACTGCGTTTTTTCAAATAGGAACCCCCATTTTTTATTACATATTCGTGTAGTACGTAAAGAAATACGAATGTGTTAGTTGGACCACATTTTTCGCTTTGTGATAGATGGCGCTGTAATAGTTACAAACGTATAAGTACGTGGTATCACGTAACATTCCGCCAGTGCGGACGGTATTTGCTTCGTGATACATTACCCGTGTTAAAATGGACCGGTTACCAATTGCGGAAAAGGTCGATATCGTGTTAATTTATGGCTATTGTGATCAAAATGCCCAACGGGCGTGTGCTATGTATGCTGCTCGGTATCCTGGACGACATCATCCAAGTGTCCGGACCATTCGCCGGATAGTTACGTTATTTAAGGAAACGGGAAGTGTTCAGCCACATGTGAAACGTCAACCACGACCTGCAACAAATGATGATGCCCAAGTAGGTGTTTTAGCTGCTGTCGCGGCTAATCCACACATCAGCAGCAGACAAATTGCACGAGAATCGGGAATCTCAAAAAACGTCGGTGTTGAGAATGCTACACCAACATCGATTGCACCCGTACCATATTTTTATGCACCAGGAATTGTTCTGCCACTGGGCACAAGAGAAATTGCGGAACGATGACAGATTTTTTGCACGCGTTCTATTTAGCGACGAAGTGTCATCCACCAACAGCGGTAACGTAAACCGTCATAATGTGCTCTATTTGGCAACGGAAAATCCACGATGGGTGCGACAAGTGGAACATCAGCAACCTTGGCGGGTTAATGTATGGTGCGGCATTATGGGAGGAAGGATAATTGGCCCCCATTTTATCGATGGCAATCTAAATGGTGCAATGTATGCTGTTTTCCTACGTAATGTTCTACCGATGTTACTACAAGATGTTTCACTGCATGACAGAATGGCGATGTACTTCCAACATGATGGATGTCCAGTACATAGCTCGCGTGCGGTTGAAGCGGTCTTGAATAGCATATTTCATGACAGGTGGATTGATCGTCCAAGCAGCATACCATGACCCACATGTTCACCGGATCTGACGTCCCCGGATTTCTTTCTGTGGAGAAAGTTGAAGAATATTTGCTATCGTGATCCACCGACAATGGCTGACAACATGTGTCAGCGCATTGTCAATGCATGTGAGCATAACGGAAGGCGAACTACTCGCTGTTGAGAGGAATGTCGTTACACGTATTGCCAAATGCACTGAGGTTGACGGACATCATTTTGAGCATTTATTGCATTAACGTGGTATTTACGGGTAATCACGCTGTAACAGCATGCGTTCTCAGAAATGATAAGTTCACAAAGGTACATGTATCTGTGGTGGCACCGCCAGACACCACACTTGCTGGGTGGTAGCCTTTAAATCGTCCGCGGTCCGGTAGTATACGTCGGACCCGCGTGTCGCCACTGTCAGTGATTGCAGACCGAGCGCCACCACACGGCAGGTCTAAAGAGACTTCCTAGCACTCGCCCCAGTTGTACAGACGACTTTGCTAGCGATGCTATACTGACAAACTACGCTCTCATTTGCCGAGACGATAGTTAGCATAGCCTTCAGCTACGTCATTTGCTACGACCTAGCAAGGCGCCATTACCAGTTTATATTGAGATTGTAATTATGTATCATCAAGAGCGATGTTCTCCAATTATGGTTTAAAGTTAAGTATTCAAGCAACTACGTTCTTTATTTATTCGACTCAACTCCTTTAATTGTTCCAGACCTCACGCCAGTCTGCGTGAGCGTAAACGCGTGCATTTCGGCCTCCTCTAGCAACACGGTGTTGGCTCTTCTGCCAACACATCAGTATCACATTGGAACAACCGAAATAAAATGTTCAAACGTATCTACGTTCTGCATTTTAATTTAAAAAAGCTACCTGTTACCAGCTGTTCGTCTAAAATTGTGAGCCGTATGTTTGTGACTGTTACAGCGCCATCTATCACAAAGCGAAAAAAGTGGTCCAACTAAAACTTTCATATTTCTTTACGTACTACACGAATATGTAATAAACAAGGGGGTTCCTATTTTAAAAAAAAACGCAGTTTATATCCGTTTGACCTATGGCAGCGCCATCTAGCGGACCAACAATGGGGCCATCTGGTTTCCCCCTTCAAGCTAGACAAGTTTCGTACTTTGTAGTTTTTTCGTTTGACGCTTATTTCGTGAGATATTTGGCCGGGTCACGATCAATGGACCAACCTGTATACAGGGTAAACCTGGACTCCACCGACAAAACTTCGAAGGTTGTTCACTAACATTTGCTGAGCATTTTCGTGCAAGCGACCTGTTGTCTTCTGTGGCTTGTTACACAGTAATAATGTAATAAAGCTTTCTCCGTTTCTTATCCCAATTACCTTTGGCAACAGTGTAAAAGCCTGTAACATGCTAGGGGCATTCAATAAGTAATCCAACTTTTTTTTTCTCAGCCAGTTTCGGTTGAAAAAAATGTAGAATTCGTTGTGGTACATAGTGGAATGTTCTGGATAAGCCCCTATAGTTTCACGAAGTTCCGATAGGAGGCGGCGCTATACGTAGCTTTCAAAATGGCGGCTGTTAATGAGTTGCGTTCCAAGCAGAGAGCTGTCATTGAATTTATTTTGGCGAAAAATCAGGACATCTTAGATATTCAAAGGCGCTTGCAGAATGCCTACGGAGACCGGGTAGTGAACAAAGGCGCGGTGAGTCGTTGGGCGAGGCGTCTGTCTTCATCGCAACAAGGTCGCGCAAATCTGTCCGATCTCCCGCTGCACTGAGCTTATATGACTTCGTACTTATATGGATATGGTGTCTGTTCTTTCGGACGTGTCCGAAAGAACAGACATCAAATCCATATAAGTATATATTTCTAGCAATACTGTCATGACCTTCTTCTTCTGTGCGGATGCACACATGTTACTCGAACTTTTACGGGACTTGGTAAGAATGTCTTCCACGAGTAATGAGTGTGTTGGTAGGAACAGTACGAATGTAGTGTGTGGATGTATAAGTTGAAAATGTGGGTCTCGCGGGCGGTCAGAGGGTTTAGCTACCCTCTGCAATTAAAAAACTGAGTGAATGGATCAACTAACAACCTGAACGAGTGTCATCGGACGTCCGCCAGGAACGCTGCTGTCATGTAAGCAGGATATCCCGGGTTCGAGTCCCGGTTGGGGCACACATTTTCACCTGTCCCCGTTGATATATATATCAACGCCCGTCAGCAGCTGAAGGTATTAATATATAATTCTAATTATGTGGCTTCGTGTTGCGGTTTCACAAGCGCCTTCATTCTCAGTTGATTTTTCTTCGTGGAGGCGGGCCTGTATGTATAGTGGGAATGACCTCCTTGCACAGCACGTGATTCCAGCTTTGTAAGAAAGCACCTACGTCCACAATTCATGCAAGATGGGGCGACATCGCACGTCTTTTTCCACGTCAAAGATTTGCTTCGGGAAACTTTCGGTAAGGATAGCATCCAGATACCCCGCTCTAATACCATTAGACTTCTGGCTGTGGTGGTATCTGAAAGATTGTGTGACATGAATTTAAGAGGACTCTTCTCGCTCTGAAGGATAGCACACAACGACATTTACTCTGATTATACGAGGGCTGGAAATTTAATAGGGGCAACTATTTATTTACAGCCCGTACAAAATAGATACATGTTTCAAAGTTTTACTGACCAAAGTAGTCACCAACATTGTGTATAACCCGTTGCCAGCGATATGGAAGTCGTAGGATACTCTTAGCAGTGCCAGTTGTGTTGACAGTTCGGAAAAAAAATTGTTCGAATGGCTCTGACCACTATGGGAGGTCATCAGTCCCCTAGAACTTAGAACTACTTAAACCTAACTAACCTAAGGACATCACACACATCCATGCCCGAGGCAGGATTCGAACCTGCGACCATAGCGAATGAGCGGTCCCAGACTGAAGCGCCGTACCGCTCGGCCACTCTGGCCGGCTGACAGTTCGAGCGGCGCGGTCTATTGCCTAACGAATTTGTAGCAGCTCTGAAGCGAATACCGTGAAGTGTTTCCTTCAGTTTAGAAATAGAGTTGAACTCACGAGGACTAAAGTCAGGGGAGTGCAGTAGGTGGAATAGCACTTAGCAGCCCCATCAGTCAAACAAATCAGTAACACCTTGCACTGTACGTGCTTGAGCATTGCCCTGCAAAATGATGGTCAGGTCCTGCAAAAAGTGTCATCGCCTCTGTCTCTAAGCTGGTCGTAGGTTGTGTTCCAAAAACTAACAGTATTGAGACAGAAGTGATGACACTTTCTGCAGGACCTGACCATCATTTTAAAGGGCAATGCTCAAGCACGTACAGTGCAAGCTGATACTGATTTGTTTGACTGATGGGGCTGCTAAGTGATGTACCACCTACTTCACTCTCCTAACTTAAGCCCTTGTAAGGTTAACTTGATTTCTAAACTGAAGGAAACACTCCATGGCACTCGCTTCAGAACTGCTACAAATTCGTCGGGCAATAGACCGTGCCGCTCGAACTGTCAACACAACTGGCTCTGCTAAGAGTATCCTACGACTTCCACATCGCTGGTCACGGAATGTACACAATGCTGGTGACTACTTTGAAGGTCAGTAAAACTCTGAAACACGTATCTACTTTGTACGAGCTGTAAATATTTTTTTTTCTTTATTGTGATTTCATTCCCCTGCCCCATACGGGCAGGGGAGGGCTGTCAGCAGCACAATCCGCCGCTCTTCAGCCGAGTGACATGACAACTAAAACAAGAATAAAATAATACATACATCAGGAGGTAAAAAAGGGGGAACATAAAACAGAGTAAGGGGAGAAAAGGGAGGTAAAAATACACTGACATGTAGACGTTCATTGGGGACATTTAAAAGAGTCACCAGAAAGTTAAAAAACACAGTTGGCGATTCTTAAAACACAGAGAGGCCACTGGATGCGCATGCACAGGTTAAAAGTTGGCCGCAGTATTAAAAACACTCCGAAACAACACACTTAAAACCCACTTGGAGCACACACGACAAAGAATAAAACTACCAGGTGGGACCTGCCGAGGGAAAGGTCAGAGAGGATGGAAAAGGAGGGGAGAGCATGGGGCAGCTGGGGAAGCGGCGGGATGAAGAGAGGAGGGGCAACCGTGGGCTCACGAAGAGGCAGGAGACACATGGGGCGGGAGAGGAAAAGGGATGACAGGGCAGGAGGGAGCGCAGAGACACTGAAAGAAGGCACAAGAGATGGAGGGGGGAGCTGTAAATAAATAGTAGTCACTATTTAAGTTCCAACCCTCGTACTAGATATGTTGCGAGCAATTGTCGGCCGTGCTATGTAGCAGATGTAATACGTATATGAGTCGGAAGACACTATTGAACATACGTTGTACTTTGAAATCAGATCCTAATAAACAATCTAGAACCACCGTTATCTGTGTTTGATCGTTTCTCCCCTTTTAATGCATCCACGCCACAGTCCGACTGCTTACAGCGCCGTATTTTCACCTCGTGTCACAAAATGGAACTATTATTTTTCAGCATGCTCAGCGAGCGCACCGATTAATGAACATATCTACGACGTTTCAGCGTCTTGCGACATATACAGAGTGCACTGCAACACTCGAAACACCGTCAGTTTACCACTCGGTACATGAATTCTGGTAGTTTGATATCATTCTACCATTAATTCTCTCCATGACACGTTTCTAGTCCCTGAAGATGAGGCAAGACTTGCTAAGCGGGCGACAGAGGAATGAGCGTCCTGTGAGCTGCCGGAACACCGTAGCATCGTCAAGCGTTGCCATCCCTCAGAGTGGCCGCATATTTCCCTGGGGGGTGGTTAACAGGGGTCGGGGATGGGGATGTGAATAGTTGATGCTCGCCTTGCCTCGTCCTCTTGGGAATGGAATCAACGCAGACCACCGCTGTCCCACTTACACATACAGTAGACAAGCAGAAATTGACTTCTTCGCTGTATGCATCCTAACCTTAGTCACGCTTATTTTCAGTGTTTTCAGTAAAAGAATGAAAACAGTTTCTGCAGATGCAGAATGTTGACAGCTACAACCAGCAAAATTTTTATTTTATTTTACTATATTAAAAGAGAACCATTACCAGCTTCGAATTATTTATTCATCTTCACATAGATCACTTGCTTTCGTCAAAATATGTAGACACTGATATTGAGTGAGTTTCCGTGATGGTCATTTCATGACATCTCCTCTTTAAACCTACGTCCACGAGTTTTAACAAAAGCATGTAACCTATTTGAAGAAATGTACAAATCTGCACCTGCCGGCCAAAGTGGCCGAGCGGTTCCAGGCGCTACAGTCTGGAGCCGCGCGACCGCTACGGTCGCAGGTTCGAATCCTGCCTCGGGTATGGATGTGTGTGATATCCTTAGGTTAGTTAGGTTTAAGTAGTCTAAGTTCTAGGGGACTGATGACCTCAGATGTTAAGTCCCATAGTGCTCAGAGCCATTTGAACCAAATCTGCACCTGATTTATAAATTCTCTCTCTCTCTCTCTCTCTCTCTCTCTCTCTCTCTATATATATATATATATATATATATATATATATATATATGGAGACAAATTTAAAAAATTTATAAATCAGGTGCAGATTTGTACATTTCTTCAAATAGGTTACATGCATTTGTTAAAACTCGTGGATGTAGGTTTAAAGAGGAAATGTCATGAAATGACCATCACGGAAACTCACTCAATATCAGTGTCTGCATGTTTTGACGAAAGCAAGTGATCTATGTGAAGGTGAATAAATAATTCAAATCTGGTAATGGTTCTCTTTTAATACAGGGAGAGAAAATTTAAAAAATTATAAATCAGGTGCAGATTTGTACATTTACAAATAAAGAAAAGATGTTATGTGGACATGTGTCCGGAAATGCTTAATTTCCATGTTAGAGCTCATTTTAGTTTCGTCATTATGTACTGTACTTCCTCGATTCACCGCCAGTTGACCCAATTGAAGGAAGGTAATGTTGACTTCGGTGCTTGTGTTGACATGCGACTCATTGCTCTACGGTACTAGCGTCAAGCACATCAGTACGTAGCATCAACAGGTTAGTGTTCATCACGAACTTGGTTTTGCAGCCAGTGCAATGTTTACAAATGCGGAGTTGGCAGATGCCCATTTGATGTATGGATTAGCACGGGGCAATAGCCGTGGCGCGGTACGTTTGTATCAAGACAGAATTCCAGAACGAAGGTGTCCCGACAGGAAGACGTTCGAAGCCATTGATCGGCGTCTTAGGGAGCACGGAACATTCCAGCCTATGACTCGCGACTGGGGAAGACCTAGAACGACGAGGACACCTACAATGGACGAGGCAATTCTTCGTGCAGTTGACGATAACCCTAACGTCAGCGTCAGAGAAGTTGCTGCTTTGCTGCTGTACAAGGTAACGTTGACCACGTCTACGGGAGAACCAGTTGTTTCCGTACCATGTGCATCGTGTGCAGGCACTATCAGCAGCTGATTGGCCTCCGCGGGTACACTTCTGCGAATGGTTCATCCAACAATGTGTCAATCCTCATTTCAGTGCAAATGTTCTCTTTACGGATGAGGCTTCATTCCAACGTGATCAAATTGTAAATTTTCATAATCAACATGTGTGGGCTGACAAGAATCCGCACGCAATTGTGCAATCACGTCATCAACACAGATTTTCTGTGAACGCTTGGGCAGGCATTGTTGGTGATGTCTTGATTGGGCCCCATGTTCTTCCACCTACGCTCAATGGAGCACGTTATCATGATTTCATACGGGATACTCTACCTGTGCTGCTAGAACATGTGCCTTTACAAGTACGACACAACATGTGGTTCATGCACGATGGAGCTCCTGCACATTTCAGTCGAAGTGTTCGTACGCTTCTCAACAACAGATTCGGTGACCGATGGATTTGTAGAGGCGGACCAATTCCATGGCCCCCACGCTCTCCTGACCCTCAACCCTCATGACTTTCATTTATGGGGCCACTTGAAAGCTCTTGTTTACGCAACCCCGGTACCAAATGTAGAGACTCTTCGTGCTCGTATTGTGGACGGCTGTGATACAATACGCCATTCTCTAGGGCTGCATCAGCGCATCAGGGATTCCATGGGACGGAGGGTGATGCATGTATCCTCACTAACGGAGGACATTTTGAACATTTCCTGTAACAAAGTGTTTGAAGTCACGCTGGTACGTTCTGTTGCTGTGTGTTTCCATTCCATGATTAATGTGATTTGAAGAGAAGTAATAAAATGAGCTCTAACATGGAAAGTAAGCGTTTCCGGACACAAGTCCACATAACATATTTTCTTTCTTTCTGTGACGAATGTTTCCTGAAAGTTTGGCCGTACCTTTTTGTATCTCCTACTTTGAACTAATTTTTGGAGTGTATACATACATATATATATATATATATATATATATATATATATATATATATATATATATATATATATATATATAAAATTTCAAAGTCGGATATATATGCTCACCAACTCCAGTGGCACAAGCCACAAGACAGGCGTTCTACAATACAGTTGGTTACTTCGAGAGCGTGTGTCACACAAATGATTTGCTACAAGGAATGAAAACTACGCGGTACCACACTCTTTGCATACTTAGGATAAATACAGATGACAAAATTTTTGGAGGCCATATTAAAAAAATTCAAAATCGGATATAGCTTCCACCTTATATTCACACCCATAGAGCTACGAATATTGTCGCCAAGATTAGCACATGTTAAAGATAACGCGTAGAATACATGGATGTCGCGTCCCGAATGAGAACTATATGAGCGGTAATATTGACCACAAATTGGTAAACACAACACGAATACAAAACAATCACAGTCAGCTAACAACAAGCGGACCCCAATTGGAAACATATATTTATCTTTTCGATTTTGGTCCGCTTCTTGTTAGCTGATCACGATCAGTTCTGTATTCATGTTGTGTTTACATATTTGTGGTCAATATTACCCACATCAATTCGCATGTACCAAGGACGACCCACTGACGTCGGGAGCAACACGAGGCTGTTCGCGGAAGATGCTATTGGATACAGAGGACTCTCAACGCTAGAAAATTGCAGCGAAAGACAGCTGGAGATTATCGACGCACGGTGCACGTACTGCCATGTGACCTTGATAATAAACAGAAGTAACGAAATGCATATAAATAGGCGGAAATATACGATTTCCGAACAATCACTGGAAGCAGTCAACCGATTAAATGTCTGGGCGTATGCGTACGCAACGATTTAAAATGAAACTACCACTTACAGCTAATTGTTGGAAAGGCAAATTGTCAGAATGAGTTACACTGGAAGAATCCATTGGAAGTGTAGTCCACCTATGAAGGAGATAGATGACAAAATCCTCGTTCTACCGATACTTAAATAATCCTCTTCAGTCTAGCACCCATAGCTGGTGAAATTGATAGGGGAAACAAAGTATATCGAAAGAATAGCAGTGCGTTTCTTCACAGGTTCGTTTAGCAAGCGCGAAAGTGTCACAGAGATGCTCGGCAACGCCAGTGGCAGTCGCCGCATGAGAGGCGTCCTACAACACGGTTAGCTTCTTCGAGAGCGTACGTTCCCCCAAGTCCACCTCCGTACCTGAGTGGTCAGCGCAGCGGACTACCAGGCAGAGGAACCGAGTTCGATTCTCGATACTGCTACGAATTTTTCTTTGTTAGAAGGACTGCATCGAGTGAGGTACTTGAACGAATACTTGCGATTACAGGTCACGAAAACTGACCGATTGGGAAGAGCGGCGTGCCGACCCCACGCTCCTCCATACCGCATCCAATGACGCCACTGACAGAGGATGGCTTGGCGATCGGTCGGTGCCGATAGGCCCGCCAGGACCTGTGGACGGAATTTACGTTACGCTCCTAGAAGAGTGAAACAATATATTGCTTCCCTTCCTCCTACGTATATCTCGTTGAAATACCATCGCTGCGGCGATTTGAATTCGCGTGTCTGCTTACTGCGCCCACTTTGGGGGAGCCAAGCTGTAGAATGAGCGCCCACCCTGGCAGACATGCGATGCACGCTGGAGGCGAGAAAGGAGCTGTCAGTCGGCTCTGTAACTTCGTGCCCGTTAGATCTTCTGTTTTGATCGCCGAAGTAGCGTTGTACGGCTCGGGAATAATAGAGCAATGAGTTAATGGTTAGTGTCCGTGGCCAAAATTTATCTGGAGCTTTTGCAACTGTGAATTCCGCATGACTCGCCTGAGTTATCAGTTTGAAAGGCTGTATCATCTTCCTCAGGTTCATAGTTCCTCTTGACGTTTCTCCGTGTTTGCGATTTAAAATTAAGACTTTTTTTTGAAATCCCTTTAATTCACCCAGCCACATTTCGACACCTGTATGTCATCTTCTGTGGGTCAAATTTATTTCTATAACGTTTAATATAAAGCTTATAATCGATTATAAGCATATTGTACTTTGATTGTTTTTTTTTTTTAGATTGCTCACATAAATTTACATCGCTAGTGAGAATGCATTTTACAGGTCGGTTTTGAGCTCTTTTATGTCGTTTTGACAGCATGTCGTTTGAAAAGTACTCATGAAGACAAATTGTGTAATTTGGAAGCCTACTTTTTCGTGGGCAGTGTTTATGTATGATACTGTACTTTCATTTTCAGTCATGTTGCATATCTCTGATGGATATCTCTTTCTAGTGCTATTGAATACAGTTTTCAGACTTTTTATGTAATTTCACCCTCACATTTACTTCACATATATGTTCCTCAAAACTTAATTTGAAAAAACACCTATGTCACCATTGTTCTTGAGAGATGCTACGTTTTTGCCATAGCTCACTTGTTTGTTGTTTGTCTTACGTTTAGTGCGGTGCTGATTTTGAACGTTTCGTGAGAACTATTGTACTGTATCCCCTGAGGGAGGACGTATCTGGTCTGCTAGAGAGAGAGAGAGAGAGAGAGAGAGAGAGAGAGAGAGAGAGAGAGAGAGAGGGAGAGAGAGATCTAGAAAGAGGGCTAGGGTGAATTGGGAATGAGAAAAGAAAAGGTTTTGGATATTTGAGAGTATTTAGTTATGATGTTTCATGTATGACGATAATATGCAGGTTCGTTGATCCAAAATTCTGATACCCAGTTATTGAAAGGGCACCGTTCCGTTATGCCGAGTTTGACTGTTTTGTGTCATGTCTTAGGTTAGCTATTAATTGTTTGCTGTAGTTGGTGGTCGTTATGCTTAAGAATGCTCTTGTGGGTGAAATTGTGAATGGGTGCAATTGGATTTTGTTCCATGGTTGCTGCTACCGCGAGCTGCGTGTTTCGCTAGTTTGCTGAGTGTTCATTACTGGCTCAGAGAAAGAATTTTTTAGTGAAGAGAGATGCTACTGCATCTGTAGGACCGGGACTAGCATTTCGTGTAAACATTTGCACAGCAGACGCCAGAAACTGACTACGGACTTTGAGTGGTGGGTCATATGCACCATCTAAAGGCGCAGAACCATGTCAGTGTTGTCTGAGTCGATGCGAAATGTTTGCACGGAGTGCGGGGCACCTCAAGATATTTCACAGTTATAGTATCTTGTCCGCCGCTCGCGGTCTCGCGGTAGCGTTCTCGCTTCGCGAGCACGGGGTCGCGGGTTCGATTCCCGGCGGTGTCAGGGATATTCACCTGCCCCGAGATGACTGAGTGTTTTTGTGTCGCCTTTATCACCATCATTCATCCCCATTACGGTCGGAGGAAGGCAACGGAAAACCACCTGCATTAGGACCTCATTAGGACCTAGCCTAGTACGGCGGTGCGGGTCTTCCGCATCGTTCCCCTAAGCTCTGCCAAGAAGCACGGAACTTCATTTCCAGTATCGTATTGCTGTTCTGTTTTTCTTGCGTGATTCCATGACAAGTTCTGGGTTGTTCATTCTCCCTCTCTGTTCTGATTGCTGTAAGGGTGCTCTATAGTGACGTTTTACACCGTTGTGTGGAAATGACATTCCAGAACATACGCATGTGCGCCGATGGTGCAAGACTTTATTGCTTTTGGAAGTTTTGTTGAGATTCATTTTTCTGGCGCCACATGCGCGATAAAAGCGAGGGATTTTGCCCGTTAGCAGTGGCACCTGTGAAAGGATTATATACGTTATGCATTCTGGTGAAGAATGCCGGGAAGGTGTATGTATGGTTTTGCTGCGTTAAGTCCCAGCAGATGACTTTGCAAGCTGTGACAGAGCGCAGTAAGCGCGGCGTTTTTATGCTGGTGATTGGTGTTGCATTTAATTTAATTACAAGCACTAATATAAGAATTTCCGCCGGCCGGTGTGGCCGAGCGGTTCTAGGCGCTTCAGTTTGCAGCCGCGCGACCGCTACGGTCGCAGGTTCGAATCCTACCTCGGGCATGGATGTGTGTGATGTCCTTAGGTTAGTTAGATTTAAGTAGTTCTAAGTTCTAGGGGACTGATGACCTCATATGTTAAGTCCCATAGTACTCAGAGCCATTTGAACCATAAGAAATTCCCTTGCGTCTTAGTTGGATTGCCCCCTAATTATTAGTTTAGAAGTGCACCATGGTGCCTTAGCCGAGTACTCGTATACTCATTAGTCATCCAGCAGAAGTGATATCTATAAAATCTAAGGGCTGTTATGCTGGACTCTTTTAGAATTAATCTATCAGAAGGCGCTCTAAGGTATTTGAACTGCGCTGCTGATGCACTGGCGTGTAGAGAGCGTAGTGCGTAGCGCTGTATAACTAAGTTGGCGCATTGGGCCCTGCTAGTTTCCTGCTGTGTGTTATGTCTGGTATTAGTTGGCGTCCAGGTTTCACTGGTTATTCTGCGTGGTATAAAGTTGTGTCGGAGTAATTCACGTCAACGAGGAGTAACTAAGTAAACTATAGATTCACTTGCTTTGAGGTTGTGCAATAATGCTCTCTACAATTAGTCCGATGCTTAATTAACTCGATATCAAACAACAGGTCAAGCAAATGAATATTCAATAGAATGGACAGAAACAACTGAGCAACTTACACCGCCCTTCTAATTTACACTGTGTGACAAAAAAAAAAGTGAAGGCATGGTTGGATTCAATGTAGGCCCCTAACTCCGTACCTGGGGACGCAGTTGGCGGGTATGTAAATAATCAGAGTTGCGATTATCTATGACAGGCAGAATGGCCACCTGAGTGCTTTAGTTTTATTCGTGTTTAGGGTTGTTGGCAGGCTCGGTAGGACATATAAGGCGTGAAAGATGTCATATGTTGAATGATCGCTACGAAGGACACGGAGATGCCACGAACTCGCGTGAGACAGCGTTACCAGCACCATACAGAACTTGAATAGGGATTCGTTGTGGGCCTCCATTTGGTTAGGTAGTCGAATCGAGCAATATCCAGATTTCTGGGGCAATCGAATGTGATAGTGGCCAAATGTCGGACTGCATGGAAACTTGATGGCAGTCATATGCATCATAAATGTGCCGGTTGACCACGTCTGAACGACACAATGGAGGACTGCCGTACTGTACCTCATCAACATAGTTATGTTGGCGTAAGCTGTCGCCAACACAGCAGTCAGCAAAGATGAAGCGCCAATATCGATTAGTAGGTACTGGATTAAGCGCGCCTATCACCAGAGAGGCCAGAGACACACCGACAAGCAACAAGCCCCCAACACCCTCTCGACAGCCTGTATTTAGGCCGCTGCCGCTGACCGGAGGGCCTCACTGGCTCACTCAGAGAGTTCGGCGTCTGCCAGTATATTGGCGGAGCAGGTTTAGTTCTTCGCAGGCTACGACAGTACGTAGCGACCATATTAGTGACTATAGCGGGAGTTGTACATTACACCAGTCAGCAAGAGGACTATTACTGATGAGCTTGTACCACAACACCTGGACTCTATTGAAGTTAAGTTTCCAGTTCATGTAAATAAAGAACCGTGTTAATCCACGTGTGCACTTTTGTTGTAGAAAGACGATACTGGCCACCCATAACAACATCCTCTTCCTTGCGGTACAAGACTCTACAATAGTAACCTCTCGGAATCAGCGCCACCATCTCGACACAAGTAATAGACTTCCTGCAACATTCTGTCCCCTTGAACCACTGGCCGGAGCCTAGCAGTAGCCGGGCTTGGGAATTAACGTCCAATGCGCAGGATGTTATTAGGACCACAACACGAACGTCTGCGTCTGAATTGGTACCATGGCCGGGAAGCATGAACTGCTGATAATTGGTGTCGCGTTGCACTGAGCGATGAATCGCGTTTCTGCCCTATCCCAGATGACCATCGCTGGCGAGTATGTTTTGGGGAGGCACAGTGGTGTTTCTTCTGGAGTTGTGGTGTGGGGATCCATTGCGTATGATTTTATGTAACGACTTGTAGTGATTGAGGGAACTTTGACGGCACAGTGGTAGGTCAGGGACATCTTGTGTCCTAATCTGTTACCTCTCATCCACGGTATAACGGTGTCGCTTTTCAACAGGACAAGGCTCGTGCACCCTTGGCAAAGGTCTCTATGAACTATCCTCGTAGCAACATCGAGGTACTGTTGTGGGCAGCGAGATCCGCAGACCAGCCCCGACAGAACAAGTGTCAGAATAGCTCGGACGCAGATTCCGTCTCATCGCTGGTATCAAGTATATCAACGACCAGTTACAACAGTTGTGGGCCATCTTGCTTCAGGAGAGGATTCAAGGGCTTTTTGACTCTGCTTCCGACCGACTCAGTAGTTCAACGACCAGTTACAACAGTTGTGGGCCATCTTGCTTCAGGAGAGGATTCAAGGGCTTTTTGACTCTGCTTCCGACCGACTCAGTAGTTCAACGTCATGCGGATAAGTGGGCTCATATTGCGAAGTTAATTGTAAAGCTAACTCGATTTTGTAATCAATGAAATAACATTAATTAACTTTTCAGCCCATTAAGTTTCGTCTCGTTTTCTTTCGCCCTTATGGGTACTTCAGTTTTTTGTCAGACAATCATCACTAGTTTTGATGAGCACAATGCAGACAAAATCAGTAGGCTCTCGCGTTATAATTAAATGAGAAACACTTAAGGATTTAAGACACAAAGGAATCGAAGACATTACCTGCCAGCGCGTATTGATTTCCATCAATGAGCAAATTTAAAACTTGTGCTGGACCGGGATTCGAAGCCGGGTCTCCTGCTTACTAAGCAGATGTGCTAAATTAAAGATTTAGCAAAAGGTTACTTACGAAGTTTCAATAACGAGCGGCGACGAATATAGGAATATACTATCAACCCCTACGTATCGGGGCTAAGGATGTTACGAACCGCTTCTTTGTATTGTGTGATTACGGTATTTACCCCAACATGTTTCGCGACTAAATTTGTCTAGTTATCAAGTGCTAAAAGTTACTGTGTCATTAGGCACCATCAACAGTAAAAAGTCAGCAGCAAACGTGCTTCAATAAGTTAAGCAAGCCATTTTTTTCTGACATCAAGTTGATTTTATTGAGGATTCTCATACACCGTATTATTCCCCATTCCTTTTGAAACAGAGCCCTATTTCTCAACATAATCTCCGTTCAATGCGTCGGCATTACGCCACCTTATTTTTGAGGGCCTATATGCCCTCATGGTACTACTCTACTGCTCGACGTCAGAGCCAACGTCTTGCTGAGCATCATCCATGTACTGCTTCCCGCGGCGACCAACCTGCATTGGTCAAACAGGTGATCCTTCGTTGCTCTTTACGGTCCTCTGTTAGGGGCGAGGACCTCAGAGAACACACACCTTGCTGTACCCCAAATGGTGGGCGAGTGTGTCAGCACTATCAACAGAGACCTTCATTTGAGCAGTGAATTATTTGATTGTGATCCGTCGTCGGACACCTAGAATGAGAGTGTCCGCACGTTCTAATACTGCAGGAGAATCACAGCTGCGTGCTCGCTGGAGACCGGACAGGTTTGCACGACCTTGTAGCGAGACGCCCCGCCCAGCGACTCACAATATTTTTTTTTTCACTGCCAGGTCGTCGTAGACATTCTGCAAGCGTCTATGAACATCTACGATGATCTGCTTCTCCGCCAACAGAAACTCGACGATAGCGCTCTGCTTGGAACGCACCTCCACTACTGACGCCATTTTTAAGACTACGTTTAGTGCCACCGTCTATTGGAACTACACGAAACTACAGTGGCTGAAGCGGGAATACTGCTTGACTTCCCACAACGAATTCCGCATTCTTTCAACCGTTTTGACCGAAAAAAGTGTTGAAAAATTGAAATTTGTGGTAAGGTTCTATGGGACCAAACTGCTGAGGCCATCGGTCCCTAGGCTTACAGAATAATTACACTGTCTCAAACTAACTTACGCTAAGGACAACACACACACACACACACACATGCCCGAGGGAGGACTCGAACCTCCGACGGGGAGAGCCGTGCGATCCGCCACAAGGCGCCTAGACCGCACGGCTACCCCGTGCGGCAAAAAGTATTCAAAAATGCTCTGAGCACTATGGGACTTAACATCTGAGGTCATCAGTCCCCTAGAACTTAGAACTACTTGAACCTAACTAACCTAAGGACATCACACACATCCATGCCCGAGGCAGGATTCGAACCTGCGACCGTAGCGGTCGCGCGGTTCCAGACTGTAGCGCCTAGAACTGCTCGGCCACTCCGGCCGGCCAAAAAGTGTTGCCTTACTTATTGAACACCCTTCCAAACGTTAAGCATCTGATAATGGGATAATGTAGTCCCGCAACCTGATTTAGTAAATATATCACACAATGTAGACAGCTGGTGGATAACACTCTCAGTACAGATGCATGAGACAGTTGTACCATGGTTTCACAACAGCTAACTCTTCGTACAGTTTCTGTATGGATCCCGGAGCAATGGTTAGACTATAGAGCGAAGAGTTGTTTAAGCAATCTGTTGTGTACATAGATCCGCGTAGTCAGCGCGTACACAACTTTCCCACTACAGCGCGCCCCGCTAAGCACAACAGCGCAGGCGCAGCGCTCGTCCGTCTCCACACTACGAGATAGCGCTGCCACAGAGACGGACCAAATTCTGCTTCCGCCGATCCGCGTATTAATATGTAATGCAGCCAATGAGATTGCTGCTAACGTAGAACCTTCTCTCCTCGCGAATCACACTCACGCAGTGATACATTAACACGCAAGGTATTATAACGAGTGTACAGACCTCCGATTAGTCAGTCTGCATTTGTCTGCATTAGTCTGTACCAGTCTGTACGAGTTCAACATTTGTCTGTACCAGTCTATAGTCAAGTTTCAGTCTGCGCCTAATAAGATTACGATATTCCTGTACATAGCCATGAAGATAAATGTATAGACACTTTTGTCAAGTATCAGAGATATATGTGAGAATAAGATTAACATACCAATACAAAAAGAACTTCAGATTGTCAATTGAAAATAGCCTCCAGAATCAAGTTAAGCAATTTTTATGCTTGTTATTATTTTAATAAATGTGTGTGAAAATTAATCAAGTTCTGTTTAAAGTTGGTCACCGTCAATCTGCTACTCTAAGCGTGCAAGTGGCATTTCTATCGTCTGACCTAACGGCAGAAGATAAACACGCCACGATAAGACCACGTGACATACTGCTGACACTCGCCTGCTTCGTTAGAGTGACAAGTCAAATAATCTGATGGTGTGTGTATACTGAAGGTCTTACAATACGCACACCACACACTCATTCTTCCCACGCTTCATGCGTGAATGGAACTGGAAGAAACTGAAATCAGCGGAAATATGGGAGACATCCTCTGCCACGCGTTTTCAGAATGGTCTTCGGAGTGCAGAGAAGGAAAGGAGACACAGAGGGAGTGCTAGAGCGGCCGCCAGGTATCCGCAGACGCGGCCTCTGTGCCGATCTTGACCCGGACCAGGTCCGGCGAGGGGCGGCCGTGACCCGGCGGCCTGCCGCGCTGCCTTCCTCATTAATGGCGGCCGCGTCGGAAGGCGGCACTTATGTCGCCCTACTGACTCGCCGGCCGGTCGTTAAGCTGGCCTCAGCTGCTGCGCCGTCCTGTCCCTGCCGAAACCCGGGGGGTGGCGGCGCCTGAGTGGAAGGGCGTTACACACCCTAAATTTCCGTACTATCTGCAGAGTGGATTTTCTCACATTTTCCTCGCTTTATACAGGGTGTTACAAAAAGGTACGGCCAAACTTTCAGGAAACATTCCTCACACACAAATAGAGAAAAGATGTTATGTGGACATGTGTCCGGAACCGCTTAATTTCCATGTTAGAGCTCATTTTAGTTTCGTCCACCTACGCTCAATGGAGCACGTTATCATGATTTCATACGGGATATTCTACCTGTGCTGCTAGAACATGTGCCTTTACAAGTACGACACAACATGTGGTTCATGCGCGATGGAGCTCCTGCACATTTCAGTCGAAGTGTTCGTACGCTTCTCAACAACGGATTCGGTGACCGATGGATTGGTAGAGGAGGACCAATTCCATGGCCTCCACGCTCTCCTGACCTCAACCCTCTTGACTTTCATTTATGGGGGCATTTGAAAGCTCTTGTCTACGCAACCCCGGTACCAAATGTAGAGACTCTTCGTGCTCGTATTGTGGACGGCTGTGATACAATACGCCATTCTCCAGGGCTGCATCAGCGCATCAGGGATTCCATGCGACGGAGGGTGGTTGCATGTATCCTCGCTAACGGAGGCCATTTCGAACATTTCCTGTAACAAAGCGTTTGAAGTCACGCTGGTACGTTCTGTTGCTGTGTGTTTCCATTCCATGATTAACGTGATTTGAAGAGAAGTAATAAAATGAGCTCTAACATGGAAAGTAAGCGTTTCCGGACACATGTCCACATAACATATTTTCTTTCTTTGTGTTTGAGGAATGTTTCCTGAAAATTTGGCCATACCTTTTTGTAACACCCTCTATAAGGAACGTCACGTCGGAAAGTTTTGACCTGTGTGTGTGTGTGTGTGTGTGTGTGTGTGTGTGTGTGTGTGTGTTGTCTTCTAAGCTGAGGGGTGAATACAGGCTGACTCTAAATTTATATGGAAACGTAATCTTATTATACATTTTAGATATACAGGGTGATCAAAAAGTCAGTATAAATTTGAAAACTGAATAAATCACGGAATAATCTAGAGAGAGAGGTACAAATTGACACACATGCTTGGAATGACATGGGGTTTTATTAGCAAAAAAAAAGTTCAAAAAATGTCCGACAGATGGCGCTTCATCTGATCAGAATAGAAATAATTAGCATAACAAAGTAAGACAAAGCAAAGATGATGTTCTTTACAGGGACAAAACCAGGATCACCCATTTCTTCGAAGAAAAAAGGCTCGATAACGGTAGATGTGGTAAATCCAACCCATACCGTGACTTTCTCGTCGTGCAATGGAGTTTCCACGACAGTTCTAGGATTTTCGGTAGCCCAAATTCTGCAGTTGTGGGCGTTGACAGACCCTCGGAGCGTGAAATGAGCTTCGTCGGTCCACAACACGTTACTCAACCAATCGGCATCTTCCGCCATCTTTTGAAACGCCCACACCGCAAATGCCCTCCGCTTCACTAAATCGCCAGGTAATAGTTCATGATGCCGATGGATTCTGTACGGATAGCATCGGAGGGTACGCCAAAAGTGCCGACCAAACAGTAGTGTATGGAATGCCGATGCGACTGCACGAGCGCTGACTTCCCCGTATATAGACGAACCCGCTAAAGTATCCGTTTCTTCCTGAACTGTCCCAGCAGCATTACGCCTTGTGCTCGATCGGCCACTACGGGGTCTATCGTCTAAACAACCCGTGGCTTCGAACTTCGAAATCATTCTCGCCACAGCTGCATTTGTCAACGGACCTTTACCCGTTCGAATCCCCTTCCTATGGCGATAGGATCGTAACGCTGAACTAGCACATTCCCCATTCTGATAATACAGCTTCACTAAAAGCGCCTTTTCAGGTAACGTCAACATGCTGCGACTGCTGGCGCATCTGATTCTCTCTCTCATTACAGCTCCTTTTATACACGATTGTCATGCGCAGTCACTGACGTTTTGCTGTCCAGCGCCATCTGTTGGACATTTTGTGAACTTTTTTTGTTCTAATAAAACCCCATGTCATTCCAAGCATGCGTGTCAATTTTTACCTCTCTATCTACATTATTCCATGGTTTATTAAGTTTTCAAATTTATGCTGACTTTTTGATCACCCGGTATAATGCAACATAAAGGGTGTTAAAAGATCTATTTTATGTTTTGAGAGGTGGTTGCATGGACAAAAAATTACCTCCGTAGCTGAGAGGTCAGCGCGACTTACTGGCCATACGGAAGACCCGGGCTCTATTTCCGGTTGGGCCACGGATTTTTCCTTGGTGCGAGGACTGCTACGAGTGCACTCAGGAGCTACTCGACGGATTAGTAGCGGTTGCAAAATCAAGGAACTCGACGACGACCGGCAGAACTGTGTGCTGACCACATGCCCCTCCATACCGCATTCTATGTAGTCAGTAGCAGAGGATGACACGGCGGTCAGTTGGGCCCGACTGGCTCGTCTAGGGCCAGGACGCGGAATTTTTCGTGTGCCTAGTAAGGGCCAAAATAAGACAAAATGTCAAATAAACATAGAAGCTAAACTATGAGGACTTGCTCATGCATGGAGCATCTGCTGGTTTACTCGGAACCGCTCGGAAACAGCCCTTTCCTGCCAGAAATAGCATGGAGTTGAATCCACGCACTACCATTCTGTGTGGACGTTGGTGCACCTCTTATGTAGCACAAGAAACTCTTGAACTGTAGTAGCCCAATATCTCTGCCCACAAAGGGTACCGATGTTGTTCATTTCGTCATAAAGTATGGGCCCTGATGACGTGAAAGAACATTCTGTGTTTTGATTTTTATAATCCGGTTTCGTTTTACGTAATCTAACCCGATATTACGAATTCAATAAGTAAATACCCCAATCAGATACGATGAGTGTATACTGACAGGAGTCTGGTGCCCCACTTGCGTTTGGTACATAACTTAAATATACGGGTATGTATTTCTATACACTAATATGATTTTGGTTGCTTTAGTAATGTTCTCTCTATATATTAAGTGCTTTGGTACAGTTTTGCATAGTTTAGGAAGAAAAGGGATGGTGGACAGTGGAGTGGTCGGGTAGTCCAGTACGTTCACCAGCTCGTCCACCTGTCGCTTCTTAGCGTAATATTTGTAGTGTTTACTATTTTGTCTAAAACTGACATGGTGAGACCGTGCTGTGTACAATTAATGTAGGTTAATTCTTACAAAGAAGAAGACAGCAACCAGCCACTATTAATACTGCCGTTTGTTTATGTAGATAGCGCCGTAACCGATTTCGAACTGACAAGTTCATCATCAGACAGATGTTCACATGATTTTACTTTACATAATCGTTAGTTTTCGATTTTTATTCTTCTTTCTCTCTTTCGCTGACGCCATAGTCCCGCAGCAATCGCAGGGTCGGTGTGGTTACAACGGATTTGGCAATGTTAGTTTGAGGGATGGCCGGATGCCCTTCCTGCCGCCACTCCGTACCCCCCAGGACGGAATCAGTGTACCCCAACTGTCTGGGTCGAGTGTCAATCGTGAAATAGTGCGGAAGTGTTTCAAATGTCTGCGACGCGTGTAACTGAGGCGGAACGTGGGGACCAGCGGGGTATTCACTTAGCGGGATGTGGAAAACCGCCTAAAAACCACATCTAGGCTGGCTGGCACACCGGCTCTCGTCGTTAATCCGCCGGGCGGATTCGATCTGGGGCCGGCGCGCCTACTTGAGTCCAGGAAGCAGCGCGTTAGAGCTCTCGGCTACCCTGGCGGGTCTTCGATTTTTATTCTTCCATTGTGGGGAAATATTCTTGGAGTGTTGGTGCCGTCGAAAATTCTTTGCGATTTTGTAGCGAAGTTACAGGATTGTATTTTTCAAATATTCCAAAATATATCCAGCACTTATGCAATTTGTACATTACCATAGTGTGCAAAGATTTGTGATAACTTCGCATGTGGCAAATTCTTTTTGGTGTGTGTGTGTGTGTGTGTGTGTGTGTGTGTGTGTGTGTTGCTTTGCACAATATGGTGATGTACAAATTACATAAGCGCTGGATATATTTTGGAATATTTGAAAAATACAATCCTGCAACTTCGCAACAAAATCGCGCGGAGTTTTCGACGGCACAAACACATCAAGAATATTTCGCCACAGTGGAAGAATAAAAATAGAAAACTGACGATTATGTAAAGTGTATCTTATAAATCATGTGAACAGCCGTCTGATGATGAACTTGCCAGTTCGAAACCGGTTACGGCGCTATTTACCTAAATAAATAGCAGTATTAATAGTGGCTGGTTGCTGTCTTCTTCTTTGTAAGAATTAACCTATATTATTTGTAGTGTTTGCTTTATGCAATCTGTAACCCATTACTTTCACCATACCTAAGCTAACATGGCAATAAAAGCTAAATGTTGTATGCACCCTTTGAACCATATGCTACAGACAGACGCAGCAGGATGACGCTATTGGCAGGGGCGTCACGTGGTACTCTGTCCCTTGTTACTGTGCATTGCCCTAGCACCTGCCGTGCACTCCACTAAACACTCAGCAGTCAGCGAAATTTTACGTACCCACTGGATAGAGAGGCCCCAAATTAGTATAGTGCGATATCTCTTTTATCTATATGTATTAACAGGGACAGTAAAACATGAAGAACAATCAGTACTATAGCACCGACAGCACTGCCCTGGTCTGCACCGACTGCTACTGCCATGCGGCAGCGCTGCTCAGTCGCAGGTGGAGTACTAGTTATTCTTCCTGTTTTACTGCCCCTGTTAATAGATATCGATAAAACGAATGTCGCATTACACTAATGGGCACGTAAATTTCGCTTTAAAAATCATTTTGATTGCAACGGGAACCAAACCGATGCCTTCCATCGACGCTGGGCGTCGCATGAAAGACTTGATGAGCAGTATTTGTTTGAGCTGACTCCAGCTACAAGTTGCAAAAACGAAATTGCAAATATCTGCCAAAACGCCACAGAAAACTCGTCTGACGACTCTTTGGATTCTTTGAATATATGGCTGACTCCAGCTACAAATTGCATAAAAGAAATTGCAAATATCTACCGAAACGCCACAGAAAATTCCTCTGATGACTCTTAGGAAGGAAACTTTGAATATATCGACGTGTTTAGCACAAGTTTTCTTTTGTGTATTACTGTTGCTCATTTTAACTAAGAATTATTATTTCTGTACCTGGCGGAATGTTGTTTATTTCGGTGTTAAGTTCTTTTGACAGTATTATTTCTGTCATCAAGTGCAAAGGTTTTAATTTAGTTATGCGCTCCATGTTATACTAGACCGTTTAATGAAAGCTCTAACCAAACCCCACGCCGTCCAGATCTTGCGCAACAGTAGTCAGAAGAAAAGTAAATTAAAACAGAAAACAGTTGGTGGATGATTTCCGTAAAGTGATGCGAAACACATTTACAGTATGTTTTAAGTGTAACATGTAAGTAACGTAGGAGGCTTTCAACTGTGACGTGCAGCATCATTTTCTTTTCTTTTGTTTTTTCGTAACAATAAACAGCAAGTTCCGGTAAAAAGTGTGTATTTTGCATGATCCCCGTTTTTCACTGATTTATGCAGTTTCGTTCCGCGATAAACCAGATAATTGGGAGTTCCCCGTAATTAAAACATTGTGAACTAAGTGACAATTTTGGCTGAAGGGTAATTTTATCTGCGGACATTTCGCCCTACTGATGGGGACGTGAAAACTAAAGAAGAAACTGCGAAGTGGCCATTTCATTTTGGACACCCAGTTTTAGCAATTGAGGTTCAAATGGCTCTAGGCACTATGGGACTTAACATCTGAGGTCATCAGTTCCCCAGAACTTAGAACTACTTAAACCTAACTAACCTAAGGACATCACACACATCCGTGCCCGAGGCAGGATTCGAACCTGCGACCGTAGCGGTTGCGCGGTTCCAGACTGAAGCGCCTAGAACCGCTCGGCCACACCGGCCGGCAGTAATTGAGTCGTTCTCTGAAACAATGACTTAACT
The DNA here is from genome assembly GCF_021461395.2 of Schistocerca americana. Classification (NCBI taxonomy): domain Eukaryota; kingdom Metazoa; phylum Arthropoda; class Insecta; order Orthoptera; family Acrididae; genus Schistocerca; species Schistocerca americana. The sequence continues at coordinate 349,268,621 of NC_060121.1, read as the reverse complement.
GAAATTCAGATTTGTCAGTAATTCTCACACTATCAAGTCACATGTTCTGAAACCATAGTATTTCGTTTGCATCTGCCTGAAATGTTGCCAAAGTACAAAAGTTAGTTAAAACGTTTGATGATCTGTATCTCGATCTTAATAGGGTATATTGCATCAAAGAACTCAGCAATTGTTGTCCGCAATAACGCTTTATAAGGCTTGCCAACATCGAAGGTGTTTCCCCCTCGTTGCTGCCACACGTAAGCTAACCTCATGCTCTTCATGGTTTGCTTATGTCTGAGCAGAGGCGCGTTATGGCGTGATGAGCTTTAACGGAAGAAGTCTAACTGTTCACCTATACTGCAATATTTGTCACAGAGCGTGTTCCTTTCTTTCAGAAACATACCTGACACTCTTCAGGGTGGAAATTTTACGTGTGGCAGAGGATCATAAAGTAAATATTTTGGGACAGTGGTGAAACGTTCTAAAGTAGATATTTAGCTCTTATGCGAGATGGGCGCCGGGGGTGGGGGGGCCGGGGTTCGGAACAGGGTCCATTCTGCAGAGATCCATTCTGCAAATGCTGATGCTCGAAACTTCCTCAATAGCGTTTCTCGAGAGGGTTCCAATCCAAACTCATGGAGGAACTCTCGTCCCAGCTGAACCGTGCAGTGAAAAATCTAACAGCATGCCTCTGAATTGGATAGATGTCTCCCGTTTAATCCGACCTCATCGGGGGATCCCAAATACTCAAGAACGAGTCGTCAAACGTTCTGACCCGGTCTCCTACATAGGAGGCCTTCTTTCTTCCCAAAACTCTCCCAATAAACCATTCGCCTACCCTACAATTAAATTACGTGCATGTTCGATTTCATGTTCTTTCGCAACGTTGCACTTGGGTGTTAAATCGACGTTGCTAAATCTGGCAGCATATCACTGATACTGCATTCTAATATTATATTTTTATTATCAACCATATTGAGTTACATTTATCTAAATTCACAGCAGGCTGCCATTAATCGCTTCAAACAGAAATTTAGTCCTAGTTATCCTGTCAACGGTGACGCTTTCCTATAAACAATAGCGTCACCAGCACCTAATCTTTGTAGTTCAGTTTAATAGAAACGTCTAACACATGGTGAACAGAACCATTTGGCAAGAAGTAAATCAATGTAATGGCTAGGGCCGAGACAGAGAGGAAGGGTGCCACAGCGCAACTGATGAGATTAGGTTTTTCGCAACAGGCGCCGGCAGGGCCAGCCAGGCACAGTAGCAATTGGGAAACAGTGGCCCCTCAATGTCAGGGTCGCTTCTCTGAAGCAAACAGCTGGCAGCAGGCGACTGCAGGTAACAAGGCTTCATTTGTCGCTACACGGTAAGGCCGGATTACACTGCACTGCTCTGTCAGCGTCTGACTCTCTTTATCTCGTCGGCAGAGAGAGAGGGTGTGGCGCCTCGAAACCACCTCAACTCATCGTACTTGAGTGTCCTGCATTACCTTCCGAGAATCAGTCGTTACAAGTGAATATCATTTCAGACATTATAAACAATGTGAAGTTGTTTACAACACTCTTGAAGTTATTTATAAAACGATAATACGCTTCATCTGCCAGTAATTTCTTAATTTATTCCGCGACCGCTTTCGAAGCAGACAGCTTTATCTTCAGGTGCCACCAAACACACTGAAGCGCCAAAGAAACTGGTACAGACATGCGTATTCAAATACAGAGATATATAAACAGGCAGAATACGGCGCTGCGGTCGAGAATGCCTGTATATGACAACAAGTGTCTGGTGTAGTTGTTAGATCGATTAATACTGCTATAATGGCAGGTTATCAAGATTTAAGTGAGTTTGAACGTGGTGTTATAGTCGGTGCACAAGCAATGGGACACAGCATCCCCGAGGTAGCGATGAAGTGGGGATCTTCGCGTACGGCCATTTCACGAGTGTACCGTCACTATCAAGAATCCGGTAAAACATCAGATCTCCGACATGACTGCGGCCGGAGAAAGATCCTGCAAGAACGGGACCAACGACGACTTAAGAAAATCGTTCAACGAGACAGAAGTGCAACCCTTCCACAAATTGCTGCAGATTTCAATGCTGGGCCGTCAACAAGTGTAAAACATCATCGATATGGGCTTTAGGAGCCGAAGGCCCACTCGTGTACCATTGATGACTGCACGACACAAAGCTTTACGCCCACCTGGCCCCGTCAAAACCTACATTGGACTGCTCTGCTGATGTCTGGAAACATACTGCTTCGTCGGACGAGTCTAAAACTGTATCGAGCCGATGGACTTGTACGGGTATGGGGACAACCTCATGAATCCATAGACCCTGCATGTCAAAGGACTGCTGAAGCTTGTGGAGACTCTGTAATGGTGTGGGGCGTGAGCAGTTGTAGTGATATGGGACCTTTGATACCTCCTCATGTCAATTGTGCATCCCGAAGGACTTGGGGAATTCCAGCAGGACAATGTGACACCCCACATGTCCAGAATTGCTACGGAGTGGCTTCAGGAAAACTTTTCTGCGTTCAAACACAACCGATGGCCACCAGACTCCGCAGACAAGAACATTATTGATCATATCTGGGATGCCTTGCAACGTGCTATCCAGAAGAGATCTCTAGCCCTTCATATTTTTACGGATTTATGGACAACCCTGTAGGATCATGGTGTCAATTCCTTCCATCAGACGTTAAACGAGTGCATGAGACGTCGTGTTGCGGCACTTCTGCGTGCTCGAAGGGCCCAACACGATATTGGGCACGCGTACCAGTTTCTTTGGCCCTTCAGTATAATTGTGAGAACATAAACGTGTGGCGGTCGGGTCAGTCAGTTGTGGGGGTCACACGCACGTCAAAAAAACGCATGGGAGCGCAGGACTGGCAACTAACCACAGCGCCCGTTTGGGCAGCACGACAGTGATACAGAGAGGAATGACGACACTCCAACGCGTAGCCTACAAAATCAGTTTCAACCCAGACTTAGTACAAAAATTATATAAAGGAAGAACATAACCCAAAACCAACCAATTCACAGTAACATAAAACTAACAAAAGAAACCGAACTCAAACAAATAACCACATATGTACCAGCAGTCTACATGGGAACACTGACAAACAAAATAACACTATACTAAAAAATACACCCTTCAAATTAGCGTTAGGAACTATTAACACCACTCTGGAAGAACCAAAATACCATAAAATGCTAATCCACGTAGGTACAAAATTACATGAGACACTTTTAACAAATTTTACGTTGGACAGACAGTACGAAATTTTTACTTCAGATTTAGAGAACGTACTAGAGATAATGACAGCAATGAATCGAATCTCTTCATGCATTTAAATACAAAACCATAAAGTCGACACAATCGAAACTGTGCTTCATAACGTATAAACAAAACCAAAAGAACTCGCCATGAACATAATGGAAGAATTGGAATATTATACAAAATATATACTTATTAAACGAACAGCTCGACTTCAAAGATATACGTTATCTACAAAGTTTTATTGACTTTCTGGAACATGACAACGGATAAAGAAATAAACAACCAAAGATTAAACAAACAACTAAATTATCTGTAACTCAAACAATACTGCTGACTAGCTATAACCATTTTGTAAAGAAACAGCATCAATATGAAATATCAGCTAGCTGTCCAATTACTATAATACATGACCATCATAAAGAGAGCGACAACTTACAAAAGGAATCAGTTATGCAATATATACGTCTCGCCCGGGTTGACATAACAATACATGCATAATTAACTTCATATACAAATATCGCAAAAGTAAATGAAATTTACCAGCTGTAATATTCACAGGTGTGTTTGAGAATGGGAATACCATCGAATGAGTCCTATGGTACGAAATATAATAAAACTATTAGCAGCTAACTAGGAAGTTTCAAATTAAAATGTCATATTACGACGTGTTTCATGCTGCAGGTAGAGGAAAACAGAAAGAAAGTCGAATCAATACTCGGATAGAGACGACATTCAATTGTTCTCCGGGCTATACGGATAAATCATTACTAGTAGGACATGCAACGGCAACAGGGAACCATCAAATTCGATTCTCAGATGCTAAATTCTTATCAGGTTCACAATCATTACTACGCTAGGTTGTGCAGATGGACCTTAAACAACTGAAAGACAAACACAACAGAAAAGAAGAAGGCCTCAAAGTAGACTAGTTGTGGACCTTAGTGCTGAGTAAAGGAAACAACGTCAACTTTTCTGTTCTAAAAGCTCCATAGCACACGTCGACGCGACTCGGTGATAATTGACAGCGTTAAGATGACGTAACAACTTCGGCAGTTACAGCTAGTTGAAAAAGTTTACGTCTAAAACTAAACCAATTACTTCTTTATAGCCTCGGAGGACGCGTCTCGCGGGAGAGGACGAAAAATTAGACACAGAAACAAACCTTAGACGACGCTCTGAAGACTGTAAGCGCAAAGTCATCAGGCATGTACAGCGATGAGCGAAAACATTGCGACCACCTGCTTAAAGCGTTTTGGACTACCGTTGGTATGCAATACAACAGTGGCTATGAGTGGCATGGATTAGATAAATCCTTGACAGATTTTCGGAGGTATGTGGCACCGGATTTCCATCCATAGGTCACACAGTTATCGTAGTTAAGGGATGGTGATTTGTGGGGGCAGATTCGGTGCCCAGTAGAGTTCCAGGTGTATTCCGTCGTCTTCAGATCAGGAGAATTTGGTGGCAAAGATATCGTGAGTTCTCTGTCATGCTTCTGAAAGTTTTGTGGCACTATTCGATCCTCGTGACACTTACCGTTATTCTGCTGGAAGAGGCCATAATCGCATAGAAAGACAGCAAGCATCGAACGATGCAGACGGTTCGCATTAATGTTCACATGTGTTTGCGCATTCAACTGCTACCACAGGTCCTGTGAAAGGACAGGTGAATGTCCCCATAGCCCCCAAAGATTGATTAAGGGTTCACTTTATTGTCCAGTATATCCAGGACAGAAATATATGCTAAGGACGGAAACTGATATTTATTTTCGTTTTTTTTTTTTAAGATCTTTTTCTTAACCAGCGTGATTCTGTGATTTTACCAATATACAGTATTGAGGCGTACTTGAGTTTCACCACTACTTATTTTAAGAATACAGGAGTTCGCACTTGGAAATGGCTAACAGCTGAAATCAGCTTATCGTGGTTAAATGAACGATGAATATGACAACCTAGATGGAAAATGGAGTTATGGCTATGGAAAACGAAATAGAAAGTAATATTCCTATCTTCTTTTATCTCCTTCAAAGATCGTACGTGGGACGGCATCTTTCAAGACGACTACAGAAGAGTCAGCAGTACCTGCTGTGCTGGGTTGGTAGAATAATATAACGCAGACCTCCCTCATCTTCAATGGTCCCTGAAGTTACACGGTCGCAACACAAATCGGTATTTACGGCACTTGATGTATAGCACAGGCGTTCCCTGTATAAAGTCAGCCTACCACATATCGACACTGCACGCATCGTCATGCACTTTTTTTGTTTTTGTTTTGTTTTGTTTTAAGAGACACCATGTTAACACCTGCCATTCTACATCGCTCCTGCTAATGCCCAACACAAGACGAAAAAACCACCTCGCCACATTAGCTAGGCGTTCATAACTGACTCAATACACAATAAATTTACAGAGACGGCTTATGAAGTTCCTGCTAACGTGCATGTTACTGTAACAACGGTTACGTTGAACTTTACCCACGCGGCTACTCAACGTACATGATCTCAATGAGAAAACAGTAGGGAGAACCTAGTTCAGCATTCTACAAATATTGAAGATTAGTTGTACAAATCTAACCAACGAAGTTTAAAGTTCCAGTACAGTAGAACGACAGTGAAAGTGTCAATTAGATTGCAGGTAGGCCTACTCAATAACAAAAACGATTTTGTGTTTATAAATGGCGTTAATAAAGGAATATCGTGTATAATTACTTTCTCAAACAAACCTGTTTAGACTTGTGTTGACTTTTGTGGTCATATAAACTGATTCTTCCGATCCGTAATTCGAGAATGGAGTTGGCTTAGGAAAAGATTATTCAATTAAAAAAACCTGAAAATAGTGCCTTTCGTTTGCTCTTTAAAAGAAACAGCGTTACTTTAAGATCGACTATAGCAATTGTAATTGCGGAAATAAAAATTCGTTTGTTGTCTGCCAAAAGCGTTTGATACTTGCTGTTGTCTCACAAAATATTCGTTGATGGTAAAAAATAATACGTACTTTAGGGATTCATCACGCAATCACATCTCACCTCCTACGATAAAAGTGCCCCTACGGTGAAGAAATTTTACAAGGATTTTTGTAACAGTATTTGACGACATAAGCTCGAAAGTAATGCTTGAAAGTAATATTCTCAATATTGCTGTACTATAGGCTCTTCCGTTAGTATATTAACTTGAAAGGATCAATCTCTTTTTATATGACTACCTGGGCACGGTAACTCACAGTAACTGCTTTGCGGAAGGAATCGACCCGACACCGTCGTGGCGCGGATTTGAAATCATGTATCCACAAACTGGTGTACTTCATACACTGCATTCCAGCATCCAGCGCGCCAGCCTGCAGAACCTTCTCTACTGCGTGACGAATAATGCTGGGCCGATGTACGCCTTTGAAGCCACAGGCTATTGACAAAATTATATTTCTGAATAGTAATCTTCCATATTCAACAGGTCATCGTAAGGCCTCTCTTATACTACTCCTTTTCCTCATGTGATTAGAATTATTAGTTAAATTTTTAATTAGTCACTTTTTTACAGTGTCTTAAGGAGCGTCATATGCTGTTTTCAGTCCAAACACTGATTTAATGCAGTTCTTCATGCTACTCTATCTTATGCAAACCTCTTCATCTCCGAATAACCACTGCAACTTAAGTCCATCTGAATCTGCTTACTGTATTCCTCTTGCTCTCCTACAATTTTTATCCCTCACACTTTCGTCTAATACTAAATTTCTGAGACCTTGTTGACTTAGACTGTATCCTACCAACCGATTCCTTCTTTAAGTCAGGTTGTGCTACAAATTTCTTGTTTCCCCAATTGTATTCAGTATCTCTTCGTTAGTTACATGAGCTACCCATTTAATCTTCTGCATTCTTCCGTAGCACTACATTTCAATAGCTTCTATTCTCATGTTGTCTAAACCGTTTATCGTCCATGTTTCAGTACCATACAAGACTACGCACCAGACAAATACGTTCAGAAAAGATTTCCTCACACTAAAATCCACATCCGATGTTAACGAATTTCTCTTCTTCAGAAACGCTTATCTTGCCATTGCCAGTTTACAGTTTACATCCTCTCTACTTTGGCCATCGTAAGTTATTTTGCTGCCCAAACAGCAATGCTCATCTACTACTTTAAGTTTCTCGTTTCCTAATATAATTTCTTCAGCATCTTTTATTTAATTCGACTAGATTCCATTATCTTTGTCTTGTTTTTCTTGATATTCATCTTATATCCCCCTTTCAAAACACTGTCCATTCCGTTCAAGTGCTCTTCCAAGTTCTTTACCGCCTCAGACATAATTATAATGTTATCGACAAAGTTTTTATTTCATCTCTCTGAACTTTAATTTCTACTCCAAATTTTTCTTTGGTTTCCTATATTGCTTGCACAATGTGCAGACCATATTTTCTTCTCATCTTCATCTACGTTCTCTTCCATTTCTTTGATGTTTCCTTCAAGTTCATCACCCATGTATAGGACCCTCTATATACTACTTCCACCTTTCGCTTCTTTTCTTAGTTCAGGGTTTCTGTCTGAGCTCCTGATATTCGTACAGCTGGTTCCTGTAGGCGGTATCTCTTTTTCCCTAGTGAAATATGTTTCTAAATCCTTACGTTTGTCCTCCAGCTATTCCTGCTCAGCCATTTTTCACTTACTGTCAGTCTCATTTTTTGGACGTTTGTATTCCCTCTCGCCTGCCTCATTTATTGCGTTTTTATATTTTCTCGTTTCATCAGTTAAATGCAGAATATCTTGCGTTATCCAAGGATTTCTACTACCCCTTGTCTTTTTACCTATTTGGTCATCTGCTGCCGTCAGTATTTCATCTCTCAAAGCTACCCATTTGTCTTCTACTATATTCCTTTCCTTTGTTCTTGTCAACCGGTGTCTAATGCTCTCTCTGAAGCTCTGAACGACTTCTGCCTCTTTCGACTTACTCAAGTCCCATCTCCTTAATTTCCTACCTTTTCGCGATTTCTTCAGTTTTAATCTACAGTTCACAACAATAAATTGTGGCCATTCCACGTCTGCTCCTGCAAATCTCCGTCTTACCATTATATAATCAATCTGAAACCTTTCTGTGTCTCCAGGTCTCTTCCACGTATACAACCTTCTTCCATTTTTCTTAAACCAAGTGTCAACGATAATTAAATTATGGTCTGTGCAAAATTATACCACGTGGCTTCCTCCTTTATTCTTTTCCCCAAGTCCATATTCACTTACTTTTATTCCTTCTCTTCCATTTCCTACTACCAAATTCCAGTCCTGCATCACAATTAAATTTTAGTCTTCCTTAACTATCTGAATTATTTCTTTTATCGCCCGCATCTCGTGGTCGTGCGGTAGCGTTCTCGCTTCCCACGCCCGGGTTCGATTCCCGGCGGGGTCAGGGATTTTCTCTGCCTCGTGATGGCTGGGTGTTGTGTGCTGTCCTTAGGTTAGTTAGGTTTAAGTAGTTCTAAGTTCTAGGGGACTTATGACCACAGCAGTTGAGTCCCATAGTGCTCAGAGCCATTTGCCATTTTTTTTTCTTTTATCGCATCATACTTTTCTTCAATCTATTCATCACCTGCGGAGCTAGTTAACATATAAACTTGTACTACTGTGGAGGGTCTATCCTGCCTACGATAATGCGTTCACCATACTGTTCACAGCAACTTACCCGCATTCCCACTTTCTTATTCATTATTAAACTCACTCACGCATTACCTCTATGTGACTTTGTATTCGTTATCCTGTATTCACCCGACCAGGAGTTTTCTTCCTCCTGCCATCGAACTTCACCAATTCCCATTACATCTTTCAGCCTTCCATTTCCCCTTTTAAATTTTCTAACTTACATGCCCGATTAAGAGATCTAACATTCCACGCTCTGATCCATAGAACTCCCGTTTTGCTGCTCGTGATGATGACATCCTGCTGAGTATATGAAACTGCAGTGTCTGCGTTGTTCAGAAGTAAGATGCAGAGTTCCTTCGGACATGCATGTGTCAACCATGGGTCTACAACCTACACTCGTACATTCACTATATGTATATTCCTGTCCTGGGGAAACATTTTAATTCAAAGTCGCTTGCCCGGTATCGGCGGATAAACACGATATTGCAGTGCCTGTGTTGTTCAGAAGTACGATGCGAAGTGCTGCACTGCGGCGACTACAGCCGTATTCGAATTTGTAAATATGAACAACCATCAGCTTTATAGAGGAATGACGACAGTGAAAATTTGTGCCAGACCGGGACTCAACTCGGATTTCCCGCTTTCATGAGCGGTCGCTTTACCGTTAGGCTATCCGAGTACAAATCAAGGTCAGATCCAAATGACGACATATGGAAGTTCGGGCCTGGCCGTGAGGCTGTTCGAGCTCGTGGAGCATTTTCATCCTTTGTGAACTATCAAATGGGCAGCCACAGTCTGGTACGGGGCCGCGCGGAAGTTGATTGCACGCCGGAACAAGTGAGTCTCGACGGCCGATAGAGGGCAGTGGCGTCGCAGCGCTGCACTCGCCTAGTGAGTGCGCCACAGTCTCGCCACGTGAAAACACCGGCCAATAGTGCCCTCGTAGCCGGCATAAATACCCTCGCATCTCAGTTGCTCGTCAGTCGTGTACTTCGTCTGATAGTGTTCGTTGTTAATCTCCACTCAGCAACTGACTATTCGCTGATGACTTCGCTTTGATTTTGGTTTTCTCTGTGGCCTCGTTTTGGATTGTTGTTGTACTTGATCTGTCGACAGAAACGGTACCTCAAATAGTGCGGCATGCCAAGGGGATGGCACATATGGCCTTCCGGTATGAGGGAATCAACATGTAGGTTGCTCGACTGAGGATGCAATTTATACGTTCACTAATCAAATATTACAAGCATTAAATAATAAAACACCGTCAGCTGGTGTTTCGTGATCTGTCCAAAGCGCTTGACTGCGTTGGTATGGCAGACGTTTGTGGAAGATCTTTTCCTGACAATAGGACTGTTGTTTGTAGCGATGTTAAACTATTTCATTAAATCCCATACCTGTTATGCCGTTGAGCTTGGTTCAAATGGCTCTGAGCACTATGGGACTCAACATCTTACGTCATAAGTCCCCTAGAACTTAGAACTACTTAAACCTAACTAACCTAAGGACATCACACACACCCATGCCCGAGGCAGGATTCGAACCTGCGACCGTAGCAGCCTCGCGGTTCCGGACTGCAGCGCCAGAACCGCACGGCCACAGCGGCCGGCCGTTGAGCTTGTCTTAGAAGTTCGTTTCAAGTACAACAGAAGAAAGATTATAGTTCCATTAGGTAAAACAAAATCGGTGTCGTAATTCGCCGACTGCAAACGATAAAAATTACTCGCGAACGTCATGAAAATCGCCATATTGTCCGCTATAACTTGGCGGAAATCGCATCTGGATACATTTATTCATTCTGGATGTATCAGGAGTCACCTATCTTAGCTGCCTCATCCTGTATGTGTGAATGACTTTCAACTTAACATTCATCGAGCAGAACTAGTACTTTTTCGGCCTATACTAGTGTTACAATAAATCCCATTAGAGACAAAGCAACGGAGAATAAGTCAAAGACGTTATTAATTGCATCTCTTAAAATGGACTCTCCCTTCATTTTGAGAAAACATGCTATATTCAGTTCTGTACAACAAATAGAGGAAAGCCAACAATTGATGTAACCCATAAACAGGAGCCAGTAAACAGGGGAGAACACTAAATTTTTACGTGTCCATGTTAATGAAAACTTGAAGTGGTAGAAGCATATTACTGAACTGCGCCAAAAATTAAACTCAGCTACTTTTGCTGTTGGTATGATTCCTAGTCTTGGAAACAAACTAATCGGCCGTGCGGGGTAGCCAAGCGGTCTAGGGCGCCTTGTCACGGTCCGCGCGGCTGTCCCCATCGATGGTTCGAGTCCTCCCTCGGGCGTAAGTTAGTTTAAGCTAGGTTAAGTAGTGTGTAAGCTTAGGGACTGATGACCTGAGCAGTTTGGTCCTATAAGATCTTAACACAAATTTCCCATTTCCAACAAACGAATCAACATCCTCCTTTATTTTGGACATTTTCACTCAATAATGGCCTATGGAATAATTTTTTGGGGTCATTCATCACTTAGAAAGAAAGCATTGATTGCAAAAAAGCGAGAAGTATGAATAACATGTGATGTTCACCCGCATTCGTCATGAAGGTACCTCTCCAAGGAGTCAGGCATTTTAACTATACGATCATAATACATGCATTCGCAAATAAAATTAGTCCTCGACAGTCTATCACAAGGTGAGAGAACTGTGATGTCCATACCTACAACTCTAGGAAAAAAAAATGAATTTCATTACCAATTAAGGCCATTATGAAAGCTGTAAGAGTACGAGGCTCAGAGAAAGACATAAGTATTGCAGCAACAAAAATCATTTGCCCAATATCGTAAAATGTCTGACAGGGAACAAAGCAACTTTTAAATCTAATCTAAAATCATTTCTCGTGGGCAGCTCCTATCCCATGGACGAATTTTTATCTAAAAACGTAGCCTGAAAACAAACATTGTTTTTAAGTGGTGTCGCATGATTAGACTAAAAAATGAAATGTTCATTAATGTTAACACTTATCACTTATACATATCTTGTAAACTGACACATTCCACGTCATTTTGATAAAAGAATCGTTCATATGGTCTATGGATCATGCACCTAATTAACTACTCACATGTCTCAAGGAATAGTGATTTGATAAGATTAATGACGACATGAACATCGTAAACTCCAACAGCCGTTAATGTTTTAACGAGCTAAGGGGGAGAAGAGCTTCCGTAGTAGCGGATCCATTACCATGAAGAGACTAGCTCCAGGAAAGAAAATGGAGGCCTAAGAACACTGCAGCGTTACAAATGCAAACGACTGTGAGAACATTAGCTGTTTCATTACTCCTTGTAACTTCCTTGCGTAGCTCGAACGAGATGTGACGACTTCATTGCGTTCTCAGCGCAGCCATGTTTACGACCGTCTGCCGACTGCGAGTTGCGCTCTCTCGTGCCGTGGCAGAAATAACGACACCCTGTAAGGCAGTGGTCAAACTGCACCTCAAGGGCCGCATTGAGTACGAAAAAAGTATCCATGCAGCCTGCGGTTTTCAGCCGTATTTTTATAATAATATGCATCTAGCAACTAAATGCCGAATCTGTCCGCAGCTCGTGGTCGTGCGGTAGCGTTCTCGCTTCCCACGCCCGGGTTCCCGGGTTCGATTCCCGGCGGGGTCAGGGATTTTCTCTGCCTCGTGATGACTGGGTGTTGTGTGATGTCCGTAGGTTAGTTAGGTTTCAGTAGTTCTAAGTTCTAGGGGACTGATGACCATAGATGTTAAGTCCCATAGTGCTCAGAGCCATGCCGAATCTAAACATGTGAATTAACCTTAAGGGTTTCTTAAGAATATAGTTTTTCTGCTCACAAGGGGAGCATACGAATTTCTCCTCACCGATTTGATTCGTGTTGACAGGTCGCGTAGGGCACGACTCGGACATCAACATACGTAAACAGGAAGACGAAATCTTAACGGTTTTCGAGAAAATCGAGTTTGAAAATTTTAGGTGTACTTGTATACTTTGTTTGGTCGCTTGGCTTAAGAATTCCGCAGCCGAGCGGTTAAGCGCTTGGTTTCATGAACGTAACGTCTCTGGGTCTTCATTCTCCCATAATTTAAAGAGCACATTTATTATGACTGTATAAAGTATCGGTATATAATAGATCATTTATTACTTTCATAGTATTTATTCTGAAAACAGGAGAAGAAAAATAATTTCTCAGGAGACTGCAAGTAAAAAAAAAAAAAAAAAAAAAAAAAAGGATTCTCGAGAACTTTCAATCAAATGAGTATAATCTTTTTTTATATTATTGTTTGCACATTCGTGACAAGTATAACGTGTAACCTATAGAGCAGTGCGCGAATCAGTGTGATACTGATCGTAGAAACTGGAAAACAATAATTATTGCAACATACGTCAAATGTAATGAACGCCGAGTTTATGCATGTGCATGGTTTTGTCAACGTGTCTGTTGCAAAACAAACTTCGTTTACATTCACGAACTGTTCTCTGTTGCAACGCAATTTCGCTGAACCAGCGGAGTAAATTTTGGAGGAATTACTTTCATGCTGTACTACGGCAGAGCGAGATGGCAACGAGATTGGATCCAGGGACTTCGCACTGATGAAACTTAAAACTGATCCGCTCGCTTGTGGATTCCCGTAACGCTTACGGCCATATACAGTATACAAAACGCCTGAAATTTTCAAACACGATTTTCTCGAAACTGGTCGAGAGTTGCGTCTCCTGTTTACATACATCGAAGTCTAAGAAGTGCCCACCATATACTGACAATATCAGTCAAATTGATTAAGGGGAAGTTCGTACGATCCCCTTGTCGGTAACGGACAAAAATATATACAGAGAACGTAATGTTTTAAGATGTGCTTGACTTTAGTTATCGTTGGTGAATTCGGATGACATTGACAAGACCTGGATTCGTAACCCCACTACAAAATCTCGTTAACATCACTGGTTCACCTAGAGAGAAGTGCCTGAGCAAAACGCAAAGAACGGGGCCTCACAATTCCTGCGCCCATTCTCCCACCGACAGCTTTTCGATGTTTGTCAGCGTCAGCCGAACGCTCAATTTCGATGCTCCCGAGCGTTCTTCACATTGAGTATATTTGTACGCGTTCATGTTGTAATTGTCTCTTTCAAAGCAAATGTCTGGTGTACCTCCAAAAATAGCAAGAGGAAGGTAAACGGTGAAAAATCTCAAAGCTAGGGCCACAGCCGAAGGACACGCACCACAAAGGGACCAGCATCCCAAAAATATAACCGTGCAGGATGTCTTAAGACCAACATAGTTTAGGACGTGATGCCTTTAGCAAGATCACAAGTCCACCACGACGATTTTAGCGGGGAATTCAGAAGTCAAACAATTGCTTTTTTTTTTTTTAAAAAAAAGAAAGTAAGAACTGATTTTTATAAAAAATGACTTGCAATATCGTAATAATTATTCGAATACGAAAAGGAACAACTCCAAAAATTTTTCACCATCCCTATAACAGCCGTAATGGCTGTGCCTGTCAATATAGCGCAACACAAAGAACTGCCCTGGCGGCTTCAGCCGTCATTGCAGCCGGACAACAACAATGAAATAGCAAAATAGAGGTATCAGTGCCATAAGATTACAGTAATTTTTCGTCTAATAAATTATTGTGAACCACCTTAAGATACAAACTAATCCTCACAAAAATAAAGAGGAATTTCAAAGGACATGTGCCAAAAAAGGTGTTTTAATTTTTTAAATTTTATCAGTTCTTTAAATCAATAATTGTACGGCAATATTTTATACAATTGAGTTAAACTTCAAAAGTTGCATTATAGATTTTTAATTCGAAAATTTCTCTAGAATGCTTTCGTTGCCTGTTAATTTACACATAATATCAAAGAGCAAGTTTCCCAGACGACTGCTCGTGTAAAGCAAAGATCCACATTCGAAACCCTGTCTGGCATTTTAGCGTCCATTTACCGTCTGTTCACTCGCCAGTGTATCGAGGTATTAGAATTATTTCCTTTCTTACAGTGGACTAGACGCTTTACATTTTAAACACATGTAACAACTACGATATTAATGATGACACTTCCTGGCAGATTAAACCTGTGTGCCGGACCGAGAATCGAACTCGGAGCATTTACGTTTCACGGGCAAGTGTTCTACCAACGGAGCTACCCAAACACGACTCACGACTCGTCTTCATAGCTCTACTTCCGCCAGTACCTCGTCTCCTACTTTCCAAACTTCACAGAAGTTCTCCTGCGAAACTTAATATTAATGATTTTCAAAAGCATCTAACGACTGAGAGATCAATAACTTTAAACATGCAAAAAACGAATTCCAATGTGTGATACTGACACCTTTCACAGTGGAACAATAATGTAATTTGTATTTCATATTTTTGCTTCTCGTATTTGCACTGTGCTGTATTTATTGATGTCATATTTGCATGCCCTCTATTTCACAGCCAAGTCTCTCCACCTTCAAGAAACTTACGAGGATGCACGAATCGATCTAAATTCGCAGTATCGAGTGTTGCGTTTCTTCACAGGAGCGTGACGAAATAGTTTTTCATACATCAATAGAACTCACACGACTACCTTAATTATAAATCTGTCTCTAGTGTAATCATCGTGGGGGAATAAAATCACTGGTGACAGGCAAACAGAAATAACTGGCTGGATAAGATAAGGTCTGTTGCTAAATGGGATTACACTGCAACACAGACTGTGATCGATATTTCTAGGCGGTCTGAGGCGCTGCAGTCATGGACTGTGCGGCTGGTCCCGGCGGAGGTTCGAGTCCTCCCTCGGGCATGGGTGTGCGTGTTTGTCCTTAGGATAATTTAGGTTAAGTAGAGTGTAAGCTTAGGGACTGATGACCTTAGCAGTTAAGTCCCATAAGATTTCACACACATTTGAACATTTTTTGATATTTCTAGATGTCTGTTTCCAGCGAAAGCACTGAGCGCAGAAGCAAAATATTGACATTGCGCATTTCGGAAGCGAAAATAACTGATAGCACTAAAAGTGTATCCTAAGAAGCATTTGAAAACCGATTATAATTACCAGTAACTAACGAAATATCAGAATGTTTAAAAGGGTCTAGAAACACTATTTATAGCGAAATACAAGGGTTGGAAATTAAATAGTGGCAACTATTTATTCACAACCGATACAAAAGAGTTACATGTTTGCACCTGTTACTGTCCCTCAAAGTAGTCACCAGCGTTGTATAGAACGCGTTGCCAGCGATGTGGAAGGTGTGGTATACCGTAGCAGAGCTTGTTCTGTTGATGGTGCGAATGGAGTGGTCTACTGCCTGTCGAATCTCTGGAACAGTTCTGAAGCGATTACCACAAAGTGGTTCCTTCATCTTCGAAATCAAATCAAAGTTACAAGGACTTAAGTCCGGGTAGCGTTGTGGATGGTACAGTACTTCCCAGTCCCATCGACCGAACAGAGCAGCCACAGCTTGCGCTGTATGAGCCTGAGCATTGTCGTGCAGAATTATGGGTGGGTTGCACAGAACGTGTCGCCGCTTCTTTCGCAAAGCTGGTCGCAGGTGATGCTCCAAAAACGAACAGTAATACTGTGCATTGACGGTCTGCCGTTGAGGAACGTAATGCGTTAGGATAACACCATCACAGTCGTACACGAGAATCAACGTAACATTCACCTTACTGGGGCTCTGACGCACTTTCGACTTTCGCGGCGACCCATAATGACGCCATTCGTTGGACTGGCGTTTCAGTTTTCGCTTCGTGGCATTCGCTTCAGAACTGTTCCAGAGATTCGACAGGCAGTAGACCGCTCCATTCGCACCATCAATAGAACAGGCTCTGCTAACGGAGTACTACGCCTTCCACATTGCTGGCAACGCATTCTACACAACGCTGGTGACTACTTTGAAGGACATTACCAGGTGCAAACATGTAACTCTTTTGTATCGGTTCTGAATAAATAGTTGCCACTATTTAAGTTCCAACCCTCGTACTTGTATAGCTTTTCCTTTCTGAAACTAAGAAAGCAAGTATGTGAAATTTACTGTTCACATCAGCAGCGAAAATATATTAAATCTTTGCGTCACTCCTTGTTGAGACCGCATTAGATCGCTATTAACTAGACAAAAAGTGGAATTGCTTTGATCGGTAGAGGAAGTATGCCTGGTTTGGGAAGCGCGCTATTTGTGATATGACAGTAGACTGGCAGCAATGATGTGAAGATACTCAAATCTGTGGGTCTCACTATGTTTAGTGGATTGATTCTGTGTGTGTGTGTGTGTGTGTGTGTGTGTGTGTGTGTGTGTGTGTGTGTGCGTGTGTGTGTGTGTTAGTATTTGTTCGCTAAGACAGAGACAGACCACTGCGCAACAATTGCTGACAGTTAAAACGCATTACAAAGATGGTGAATGCTACATGGAGACTTGGGAAATGCCGCACAGTAATCTGGCTGGCATCGTGAAATGTCGAAAGGAGTACCAGTCAACAGACTGATCAAGAATAGTTGAAGGAACGAGCAAGCCCTCGCTGTCTTCGAAATCAGTAATCCACAATAAGAATCGTTGTTATTTGTGAATTCAAGTGTAAGTACGCACCAACAGAATTACCGTCGCGTTTGGAGCCTCGGTATGCCGGTACCCACCCTGCAGCGTATTCTGGCAAATGAACTTCACGTTAACGCTGACGAAATTCAGTTAGTACCAAAACTAAAATCAATAGACCTATCTAAACGCAGACGATTTTTCACATTTCTTATGACGATGGAAGAAGTAGATGTGACTTGCTCTGAAAATTATCTTCAGTTACGAATTACATTACAAGTTAGGCGGATCTATGATTCAGTCTCATAGTCACTTGAGAAAAACATAAAAATCCTGAATCATTCTTGAGAAACAATTGCACTGACACACAGTGAAGATTCTGTGTAACTATGGTATTAGTTAGCAGCCCACATTAAGAAGCCAGTGGAATTCCACTGTTAAACGCAGAGAAGAGAGAAGATAGATAGGTAAGAAGAGTGCAGCGAAGGGTGGGAGGGAGGGAGGGAGGAAGAGAGGAAGAGGTCCCTTCTGCACGCACATAAAGAGGCTGTTTGAAGTGGAATATCACACAGGGTATCTTCATACCATTCTGAGCGCGTCGCATAGCCAGCCTCATTAGTATTTTAAAAAAATTACATTTTATTTTTAATTTTTCATTTTGACATTCTCCTGTAATGACCAAGTACAAGCCATAGCGGCCTACGCGCTTCAGCAAAGGTTGTTTGTTCCTTCGGAACGTGATCTGCTGACAACATGCAACCATTTTCGCTGATCACTGTGAAGCGTGGGAGGGAAATCACGTGGTAATAGCTGGCCTGAAGCGTCAGTTCGAGCCTTGACGCCCTCTCTGGTACCTGCGTCCAGCTAACAATGGCGTCATTCCATTCCTATTCCAATTTGCAGACATTTTCACGAAACCGAAACTTACGTTCTTCTTATTACGCTGTGGCTTGCTAATGACTTCACGAATCAACCTGGGCGAGCCCATATGTTTTCCGAAAAAGAAAGAAGCTTTCTTTTCGTTCATCTACGCCTTATAATTCAGTGGACCCTACGGGATGCGCACACCGTACCTATGCTGAGCAGGTCCCTTCTGCACCTGTCCAATTCTCCCATGACTCAGTGAACAGCGAGTGCAACTAACAAATATTGCAACAGTTTGTCAGTGTCACATTTCTTGAATCATTTTCATGGAATGATTTTGGAGGGAATGTGGCCTCGTTGGCCGTCTCATTAGTTATCCCTATCTGACTTTTTCTTATGGAGACAGCCTAAGGACGCTGCGGGGGCATTGGCTTACGCGGCGATTCTCAGCTTCAATGCAACTTTTTCCGAGTATGTGACCGGGCAATCACGCTATTTTGCACACCAACGTTTCGGCCTCTGTTGCAAGTGGCTTTCACCAGTGTGTCCTATTTGCCACGGGGCTAATTCCGCGTTCAAAGTTTATGTAGTTCAGTTTCATCCAGCTCGTAAAGTCATTTTGTCAAGATCATCGTCAAACTCTGTTTTTGACTGGATGGGAGGAATGAGGCAATGGAGGCTGAGATCACTTATCCATAATAGTTTTTATTTCATTTTCTACTGGCCAGTATCGACGAATGATGAGCAGGCCAGTAAAAGTGGTTTATCCTATATAAGATTTCAATGCAGCACTGGCGCTGTAATGAATGCATCAGCTGGATGAAGGTATTTTGCAAGAGTTACCTAAACGCTGGTCTACAAAACATGTGGTCAAGTACACGGTATACCTCCACCGCAAAAAGCGGCTGACCGCGACTCGGCTATCGAAGTATATTGTGCACCATAGATTTACATGTGCATGTTGTGAGCGTACAAGCTGTGGCAGGAATTTGGAGCGGCAGTTTCCCGCCGCAGAGCACGTGGCTGGCGGTTGCTTTGGGGCAGTGGCGAGCGGCTAGCCTGTACGCGGTGTTGGTAAAACCTGAGCCGGAGCTAGGCAGGGGCGCATATGGTAGTATTTGCGCGCTTGGAGAAATTTGTATGCCAGAGAAAATATGATAAAAACAGAACGAAGAGTGACACGGAGATGCGAGTTGGCACTCATGGACAGAAAAATATGTAAAACTAAATTATCTAGACGCGCCACAAAAATATATAATAGTTTAAAAGTTATTGTTGTCTTAAAAATTGTAAATTTATGGAGTTTCAAAAGCTAATACCTCGGCAATGCTTTGGCATTAATAAAGTGTTTACGGATGCGCCTAACAGAGCTGCATCGAGCAATCATAGCCGATTTAGCATAGTGTGTACCATTTTTTATTGAGAGGTCAGAATATGGGATTCGACTGAGAGAAACTTTGTTTCGGGTAATAAATAAATTTAAAGAGACGAAACTAGCAGCAGCATTTTAAAGTTTAAAGGAGTAGATGAGTAATTAAGTATTTTTTTATTTGTTTATTTATTTTTAGTGTAAAAAATCTGGGAAAAGCAATATCACGCCACAAGAACATCACTTGTGAAAAAACGGTGGCAGATGCAAAAAATTGGACTTTAAATTATTATTGCCCGGAAATTTTCCATATTTTTCACTATATCGTAAATGTTTTTGTGTTTAGTTTTAGAATATTCGTAATTTTTGTCAAATATTGTTTTGAGTTATGCAGCCGTTTCGAGGGTGGATAGGGCGGCCGTCTTTGAACACAATGGGTTTTGAGCGACACTAAGAGCCGGACTGCCGCGCATCTGGTGGTAGTAATGGGTTGGTAACCAAGTTCTAAAGCGATCAAGTGGTTTAGGACAGCAGACAAGAGTGTATTTTGAGAATTGTGAACAGACTGTCGAGTGCCGTGATCGCGACATATGAATTTTGTAGTGAAGTGTTGCAGCATCAGTTGTTAAAGGCTGCCCTCACGTAAAAGCCCCACAGACTGCATTTTAAGTGTTTACTCAATACACTGAAGACTATTCGTGGAAAAAATAGAAATAAAATACTTATTCAAATTATAAATCAACGTGGGTGACTCAATATTTTTTAAATTTCACCGCGATACCTGCCTGCATTGTTTTTTTTATATTTTATTTCAGCTTTAAAAAATTGAGTTTATGACAGGTGTGAGCTGGCACCCTATGACGAAAAACGTAGCCAAACATTGAGGCCAGCTACGTCTCTGGGCCGCACAATTAAGCTGAGTGTAATATATATATATATATATATATATATATATATATATATATATATATATATAAAGCTGAGTGTAATATATGGCACGAATATATATATATAAAGCTGAGTGTTATATATATATATATATATATATATATATATATATATATATATATATATATATATTCGTGCCATAGCACGTGGGGGCTGGAGCCAAACTACTCAAACTTCAATGTGTAGTGCCCAGTACAGTCGTAATGTAGTACTAAGTACACTCCTGGAAATTGAAATAAGAACACCGTGAATTCATTGTCCCAGGAAGGGGAAACTTTATTGACACATTCCTGGGGTCAGATACATCACATGATCACACTGACAGAACCACAGGCACGTAGACACAGCCAACAGAGCATGCACAATGTCGGCACTAGTACAGTGTATATCCAAATGTCGCAGCAATGCAGGCTGCTATTCTCCCATGGAGACGATCGTAGAGATGCTGGATGTAGTCCTGTGGAACGGCTTGCCATGCCATTTCCACCTGGCGCCTCAGTTGGACCAGCGTTCGTGCTGGACGTGCAGACCGCGTGAGACGACGCTTCATCCAGTCCCAAACATGCTCAATGGGGGACAGATCCGGAGATCTTGCTGGCCAGGGTAGTTGACTTACACCTTCTAGAGCACGTTGGGTGGCACGGGATACATGCGGACGTGCATTGTCCTGTGGGAACAGCAAGTTCCCTTGCCGGTCTAGGAATGGTAGAACGATGTGTTCGATGATGGTTTGGATGTACCGTGCACTATTCAGTGTCCCCTCGACGATCACCAGTGGTGTACGGCCAGTGTAGGAGGTCGCTCCCCACACCATGATGCCAGGTGTTGGCCCTGTGTGCCTCGGTCGTATGCAGTCCTGATTGTGGCACTCACCTGCACGGCGCCAAACACGCATACGACCATCATTGGCACCAAGGCAGAAGCGACTCTCATCGCTGAAGACGACACGTCTCCATTCGTCCCTCCATTCACGCCTGTCGCAACACCACTGGAGGCGGGCTGCACGATGTTGGGGCGTGAGCGGAAGACGGCCTAACGGTGTGCGGGACCGTAGCCCAGTTTCATGGAGACGGTTGCGAATGGTCCTCGCCGATACCCCAGGAGCAACAGTGTCCCTAATTTGCTGGGAAGTGGCGGTGCGGTCCCCTACGGCACTGCGTAGGATCCTACGGTCTTGGCGTGCATCCGTGCGTCGCTGCGGTCCGGTCCCAGGTCGACGGGCACGTGCACCTTCCGCCGACCACTGGCGACAACATCGATGTACTGTGGAGACCTCACGCCCCACGTGTTGAGCAATTCGGCGGTACGTCCACCCGGCCTCCCGCATGCCCACTATACGCCCTCGCTCAAAGTCCGTCAACTGCACATACGGTTCACGTCCACGCTGTCGCGGCATGCTACCAGTGTTAAAGACTGCAATGGAGCTCCGTATGCCACGGCAAACTGGCTGACACTGACGGCGGCGGTACACAAATGCTGCGCAGCTTGCGCCATTCGACAGCCAACACCTCGGTTCCTGGTGTGTCCGCTGTGCCGTGCGTGTGATCATTGCTTGTACAGCCCTCTCGCAGTGTCCGGAGCAAGTATGGTGCGTCTGACACACCGGTGTCAATGTGTTCTTTTTTCCATTTCCAGGAGTGTATTTTGCACTTAAATCTGACAGAAAGTGTGCCATGCTACGAGTTATCGGGCCAGACTGACTGACTAGAACATCAGTTAATGAGAGAGAAACGTTACAAGTTGGATATATTGCAATATTCAGAGAGAAACTACAGTGTTTAGGCAAGTGAGAGTTCGTGTGAGAGAGAAATGCAATAAATGTAACAAAATGGCGTATTCGGTCTTCAGCACCATCTCGGTGTTAAGTTACAGACTGTCGGCAGTTCACGTTCCGATCGCATAAATCCCGAAGCTAATTTACACTAGCGCAGGATTAGCATCAAGCTGTATATTAGGGTCTCTTACTACTACTTTGAGTACCTCTCAGCTAACCGTAACGCTGTTGGACACTGGTTATCCGTTCAGGTTGGTACCTGTGTCTGCTTCAGGAAACCGACTGAACTGACACTGACTGACTTCCTGGGTCCTATTTAAAGACCTGACTGAAGCAAGAAAACAACATATTAATGTATTTGACGCTATTTTGTATTGCTACCCGAAGATGGGCGTCCATAAAGAAAGATAGGCCTCATTTACAAGCGAATTATGAGGATACTCTGTAATTCAGTTAAGCAGCCATTACGTGGCTGGTCCTAACTGGCAAATACCTCCCAGCAGACGCATCGTAGCGCTGAAAGCGTCCTCATCCTTGCAAAGGAACCTACAGGGTTGGACAAAAATATGGAAACAATGCGAGAAATGGATGCTTGAAGATAAACGCATATGCTAACCGAGCTTGCAGGTTGCGCTTTTGTATTTGACCACGAACGGCAACTGTGCAATGTCATTAATACGTTGCAAGTGTCAGCCACGCTCATAACATTGTTATGTGTAGTTCTGAGTGCATTATGTCCGACCTGCGCGAATTCGAACGTGGTCACATTGTTGTTTCATGTATGGTGGGTGCTTCCGTAACCAAGGTTACCGAAGTGTCTGTTGTTTCGAGTGGCACATTATCGAAGATCCACACCGCATACAGGGAGGGCAGGAAAATGTCATCCGCTAAATCAGAACGTTTACGAAATTGTGTGTTGCGTGATCGTGGCAGATGTCACTGAAGAGAATTGTGACGGAAAACAAGAGGACGACAGCTGGAAAAATCACTGAAGAACGGAATGTCGCACTCGCGAACTCTGTCAGGACGAAAATAACACGAAGGGAGTTCCACAAGCAGAGAACTGCAGGGTGAAATAGTATTCCAAAGTAGACGTCTTTGATGCAAATGCCCGTAACAGGAAAACGTGGCGCCGAATCCATACAGCCTGGACTGCGGAGCAATGGAAGATGGTTCAAATGGCTCTGAGCACTATGAGACTCAACTGCTGAGGTCATTAGTCCCCTAGAACTTAGAACTAGTTAAACCTAACTAACCTAAGGACATCACAAACATCCATGCCCGAGGCAGGATTCGAACCTGCGAGCCGGCCGGTGTGGCCGTGCGGTTCTAAGCGCGTCAGTTTGGAACCGCGTGACCGCTACGGTCGCAGGTTCGAATCCTGCCTCGGGCATGGATGTGTGTGATGTCCTTAGGTTAGTTAGGTTTAAGTAGTTCTAAGTTCTAGGGGACTGATGACCCCAGCAGTTAAGTCCTATAGTGCTCAGAGCCATTTGAACCATTTTTTTCGAACCTGCGACCGTAGCGGTCTTGCGGTTCCAGACTGCAGCGCCTTTAACCGCACGGCCACTTCGGCCGGGTAGCAATGGAAGAAAGTAATTTGCTCGGATGAGAGTTGTTTCCCACTGTTTCCCACTTCCAAGAGTAAAACATTGGTGGGAATAGTTGACGAATTGGACAGCCATATCGTGGTATTCCATGTGCACCTTGGGTACTATTCAAGGTCGAATTAATGCCAAGGATTATGTGACTATTCTGGCTGATCAGGTCCATCGTATGGTACAATGTCTGTTTCCCAATGGTGATGCTCTGTTCCAAGATTTTGCATCCCGCCTGGAAGGCGGCGCGTGGGTAGGAGAAGGAGCAGGAAAAATACGTCGGTACTGCAGTGAGTAAAAATGGTTTACTGGTGCAAGAAAGAATACATAACTTTGTACAGATGAGAAGTCTTCGACCCGTCGTATGGAGAGCAAACTGAAGCGAAGTTTCCTGGCTGATTGCACCTGATGAAATGGGCTGAAGCAGTCGCAGAACTCGTAGACCTCGACAGCACTGGCTAGAGGGCGCTGTCGTCAGTGTCTCGTTGTAGTGCCAACCTTTAAAACTATGCGTTGCTATCGATACCACACAAGACAACTGTTCACAGAGCTCGCATCGTCCAGAACTGCTTTTGTGAAAACGAGGATGAACTGTCGCCTCTCTCCTGGCCACCACAGCACCAGGTCTCAATATTACTGAGCCATTGCGGTTTACTTTGGAGAGAAGGTTGGGTGATCGTTGTCCACTTCCACCGTCGTTACCTGAGTTCGCCACTATTTTGCAGGAAGAATGGTATAAGATTCCCTTTTTGTCATCGCATGTTAATATTTATTCTGTCTGTGAGGCGCGAATGTTTGCATTACAGTGAGTGAAACTGCAACATAGCAAACAATATAGCAAGTATATGGTGACGTGCAAGTCTTTTTTCGTAAAGTTTATTACCAAAAAAGTTACATATCGGACAATCTCTGATTTGCGAGAGAGAAGCTATGCACTCTGTGGCGCGCAGGGCTTCTCTCTGAACTTTGCAAATAAGGGGTAACGCTAGTTTCACAACACTCCTCATAAACGTTACATCATTTTGACCTCACACGCAATTTCGACGACCGCATGATCGGCTACCGACTTTGTTAGAGTTCGATAAGGGCCTCTCACAGGACTTTATCGGCACGTAAGGGGGGTTTAAAAAACTACGTCATTCTTGAAATGATTCATAATAATTATTGCTATATCGAAATGTCATATAATGATTTATCGACGTTTAATGTCGGCATATAAGAGTGCTCTCTCAGGAGTGAGTTATTATCGTCAATAATTTACGAATTAAGGAAGAAACACGAATTATGCCATTTCAAGATAATGGAGCATTGAAGCACCTCACCGTTATCATAAAATGTCACTTAATAACGCATCAACGACATAGGCCTTCAAGAAAGAATATGATAACCAAAACTCGAGAGAAACATCACATGATCAAGTGCGTAAGAAAGTGTTTAATTTGAAAATTAATATGTTCTTTAAAAAACGTGCTGGCGTAATGGATAACGTCATGGTTTCTGGAATAAAAAGGAGTTCGTATCCAGTTTGAAGCATAGTTTTTCAATGTCATCGTTGTTAACCCGTTCTAGAGCTTTCTAATGAGTCTAATGCAATTGTGTTCTGCAGTAAGCCGGCCGCGGTGGCCGTGCGGTTCTGGCGCTGCAGTCCGGAACCGCGGGACTGCTACGGTCGCAGGTTCGAATCCTGCCTCGGGCATGGGTGTGTGTGATGTCCTTAGGTTAGTTAGGTTTAAGTAGTTCTAAGTTCTAGGGGACTTATGACCTGAGATGTTGAGTCCCATAGTGCTCAGAGCCATTTGAACCATTTTTTTTTTTTTTTGTTCTGCAGTAAACGATGTTATTTACATTCCATCTGATTTGAGAACCAAGGCTGAACTAAATATTTAACAATTTCTCAGTGTGTGGTTAGGCGGAAAGCTAACAGGACAACTTAAATTGCTGCGACTGAAACAAGCGACAATAACATTCATATTCTTCGTTGTCACAAAGTCGATAGCTGATGATGCGGTCATCGATATCGCGTGTGACGTCTCGTTTACGGAAAGTAATGTGAAACGAGTATTACCCGCAAATAATCAATGAAGTAAACGAAATAATTCACTGTGACGTTAATTATGCGACAAGGTAGGCGAGTACTGAATTTAGCATGGCGTTAAATGAGTGTACTGTTGCAAGTCAGCAATCTTGTCAATTTCTAGAGTTCTAACAACTGACGAAGTGATAAAGTCGAAAAAAGTTAAATACGAATTCTAATTTGAAAAGGTAACTACGATTTTATTTCAAGTGGTACTGTGTATATGAATCCTGACATGTTGCACATCGGAATAGACCTTCGGACGGATAGACTTTGGTAGAAAATCCTCGAGCCTGCGCACTCGGGCCTTTTCTGGGAGAATTTGTACTCACCACAAAAGTGTTTTCCTTTTTGAGTCTTTCGTTATACGGATAACGCAACCATATTGCAGTCCAGAGTGGTGTCATTACAAAGACCACTTCCGAATTTTCTACTGTGAGGAATGTAATTCCTTTTGGAGTTACAGTCTACGACGAACTTAGGAGCGGGATGTCGGTCAGCAGGAGACTAATTTGGCCGAGATTCAGAAAGAAAATACCAGAAGGAAGTGTTACTTAATAATTACACAAACATTACGTAAGTAATTAGGGCATTATCTATGATTCTGTAATCAAATAATAGATACCATCAAGCTAATTAAACAGAGATTAAACACAAAATTTTTTCATACATTAAACCTTGAAAAATGTACAGGACCTGTGTTTATGCGTTTCGAGACGACTGGAAGCTATTTCTTATATTATTGTCCATTATTTGTACCGGGATCAGATTGCATAACTGCAGAATTAGTTAAAAATGGGGGAGAGAAATTGGTGGAAGTAGTTCACAATGTGATAACTAAAGTATGGAACTCAGAGATGATACCTGAAGAGTGGCAGAAGTCGATTCTGATCGCAATTTTTAAGAAGGGCGACAAAATGGATTGTAGTAATTATAGAGGGATATCGCTATTACCAGTATGTTCCAAAATCTTCCAGAATATTCTGCTAAGCAGGCTTACACCATATGCAGATGAAATTGTGTGGGATTACCAAGCCGGCTTTCGAAGGAACAGATCAACTATAGACCAAATATTCACCCTGCGTTAAATTTTGGAAAAGAAATGGGAATCCAATAAACCAGTTCATAATCTTTTCATAGATTTTAGTAAAGCATATGATTCAGTATTGCAATCAAAATTGTACAGAATTCTTTTGGAACTTGGAATACCAAAGAAGTATGTTAGACTTATAGAAGCGAGTTTGAAAAACACTAAAGGTAGAGTACGCGTGGGGAAATTGGAGTCAGAAGAATTTGCAATAAAGAACGGACTTAAGCAGGGAGGTGCCCTGTCTCCGCTACTTTTTAATTTAGTCCTAGAATATATTGTACGAATGGCAGCAGATAATTCAGAGGGTGTGGAGCTAAATGGAAATATTAAGATATTAGGATATGCAGATGATCTAAACATCATTAGCGATAGGAAAGAATCTGTAACAGCAAATGCGTATGCGTTAATCAAGGCTAGTGAAGATGTAGGTCTAAGGATAAGTGAAGACAAAACTAAATACCTGGTTACTACTAGAATGCCAACAACAGTAGATCAGGAAATGTTAAGAGTTGGAGACATGCAGTTTGAAAAAGTGAACACATTTAAGTATCTAGGCGTGGACATCACTTCGAGAAATGAGATTGAATACGAACTGAAGAAGAGATTATGGGCGGGAAATGCGTGCTACTTCTCACTGAATAGATTACTTTCATCACGGATATTGTCTAGGAATTTAAAGATTAGAATATACAAAACTATTATTCTACCAGTTATGCTGTACGGGTGTGAGACTTAGTTTCTCACTGTGCAAAATGAAAAGCCGTTTCGAGTATTTGAAAACAAAATTTTGAGGAAAATTTTCAGAGCAAAAAGGGATGACATTAGCGGAGAGTGGCGAAAACTGCAAAACGAAGAGATTCACGAACTTTATTCAAGCCCTGACATAATCAGTATTATTAAATCACGTAGGCTGCTATGGGGGGGGGGGGGGGGGGGGTCACGTAGCTCGAATGGATGAGGGCAGGGCAGCGCGCAGAGTACTGGTAGGGCACCTAGAGGGAAAACGTCCTGTGGGGGGACCGAGGCGTAGATGGGAGGACAATGTGAAGGCTGATTTAAGGAGCCTAGGTATTGAAGGTGAATGGAAGGAAATAGCACAAGACAGGGACAGGTGGCGAAAATACGTTGCTGCGGTAATGGACTCTCGAGTCCGGTATGACCAGTGAGTAAGTAAGTAAGTAAGTATTATTTGTACCGATGGTCAGCATTATCTTGCTGAAAATCAGTACGAGGCGGTACCTCGCTCTCCGCGTCCCACACTTCGGAGGAGACTCCCGCCGTCCAGCTACACCCAGTGTCACTCGCCTGGTAAACAAGAGGGCTATTCTGATCGCGAGTCCGAAGTGTCCAGCAGGAAGGCGAGATTGAAACGGCGCGTCTATTTATACAGGTAGTCGAGTGGCCGGCTGCAGCAGGAGCGGAGACCGCGGCAGAATGCGTCGCCCGTGCCAGCACGCCGGGAGCACACGCTGTGGCGACTGGCGCCGCGCTTTAAAGAAGGGCCCACAGCCGAGCATCGCTGCAAAGTACACCGAGTTGACAAGTCATGGGATACCTCCTAGCATTGTGTC
Organism: Schistocerca americana; assembly: GCF_021461395.2. Classification (NCBI taxonomy): domain Eukaryota; kingdom Metazoa; phylum Arthropoda; class Insecta; order Orthoptera; family Acrididae; genus Schistocerca; species Schistocerca americana. Next base: position 349,239,948 of record NC_060121.1, on the reverse strand, counting down.
GGACCTCCTTTTACCCGGCGTAGTGGAGCAGCACAAGGCGGCATGGACTCAATGAGTCGTTGGAAGCCCCTGCAGAAACACTGACCCATGCTGCCTCCATAGCGAACCATAATTGGAAAAGTGTTGCCTGAGCAGGATCTTGTGCACGAGCTGACCTCTCGATTACGTCTCACAGATGTTCGATGGGATTCATCTCGGGTGATCTGTGTGGCCACATCATTCGCTCGAATTGTCCAGAATGTTCTTCAAACCAATCGCCCGGTGACATCTCATTGAACATAACCATTTCAAGTCAATGATCGGTTCACTTGAGTCAGACGACCCAGTCCATTCCATGTAAACATAGCCCACACCATTATGGATCCACCACCAGCTAGCACAGTTCCTTGTTGACGTCTTAGGTCGACGCAGTCATGTTGACAACTAGGGTCCACGGCATCGTGGAGTCTGCGCCACGCTCTAACCCTACTTTCAGTTCTTATCAGCTGATGTGAGGACTCATCTGACCAGGCCAATTCTAACATCCACGAGATAAATTTTAGCTACAGTGCGACGAGAGGAAATTATGCCTCTAACAATTATAAACATTATCTATTCAACATACGAAATAACAGTGAAAACGATGATAAATATTAATTATTTATATAATATTTTATGATGTAATTGGACATATAGAAGTGTATCATACAAAGACAATGATAATTGTGTATTCCTTTTATGATCTGCGTTTGTCTTCCTTTGTTTTTACCTTTTGTTGGTTGGCTTTTGTAGGTTGCGGACGCATATCAAACTGAGGTCTGTTAAGAAATTGTAATTATTTGTTAATTATTACTTGAGACTAGAGTTCATTATTATTATAAATATGAGTGAATAATTATTTGTAACTTTAATTCCTCTCTCAGTAAGCATTATCTATGTTAATTATTTCTTTCCGCTGCAAGGAGCGCAGCCATTGATGATAGCGATCTGTATCGCGTTTTTGTCAATGTTTTCCTTGGAAAAAAATCAAATGTTTGCTTGATGAAGTCTAAATAGTGCACAATACGAAAGTAAAGTTTAATAAGCATTTCAATGACTTATCCTATTTGCTCTAGCAATAGAAAGTCTCTATCAATTGTCTGCCGCCATCTTAACAATTATCTCAGCGGCAAATTCAAATTACGCAACTCTGCAGACATAAATGCCGAAGGTAATACAAATGTGCAAAAATAAATGTACACCGGTGGTCCTGAACTCATTTTAATGAAAATAATTCGAATCAGATTGGCTCTTTAAAAACAGTGCTCATAGCACGATCGTTATAACAAACTTTTCTAGCTGATGTATGGAGCCGAAATTAATTACGCACGAGTTGCGAAGAATATTGTTTCAGGTAACATACGTCACTGTTGTGCGCGGCTGATATTCGGTGGTTTTAATGATAATTTTGCTGAAGATAACTGTTCAAATGGTTCAAATGGCTCTGAGCACTATGGGACTCAACTGCTGAGGTCATTAGTCCCCTAGAACTTAGAACTAGTTAAACCTAACTAACCTAAGGACATCACAAACATCCATGCCCGAGGCAGGATTCGAACCTGCGACCGTAGCGGTCTTGCGGTTCCAGACTGCAGCGCCTTTAACCGCACGGCCACTTCGGCCGGCGAAGATAACTGTTTCCATCATAATAAATAGTTGTATTGAATCTGTTGTATGAACTGTGATTTAGTGACACTTACACAGCTTACAGACAACACTTTAACGACGTTAACTTGGAGTTCTTTAGTAACTTGACCAAATCTTTAGCCGGGAGAAAAATTATTTAGAAATTATTCAATGTAATAAAATAAGATTATTAGTTAAATACCAAACCACTGAATAACACAGCGAACGCCACACAGGCCACGGTTTTCCAGTCGTCTAGTGCCCAACCGCTATGGACACTGGCCCAGGATAGGCGTTGCAGGCCATGTCGTGCTCCTAGCAAAGGCACTCGCGTCGGCCTTCCGCTGTCACAGCCCACTAACGCTAAATTTCGCCGCACTGTCCTAACGGATACGTTCGTTGTACGTCCCACGTTGATTATGCGGCTATTTCACGCAGTGTTGCTTGTCTGTTAGCCCTGAAAGCCTTACGCAAACGCCGCTGCTCTCGGTCGTTAAGTGAACGCATGGCACTGCGTGGTAAGAGATATTGCCTGAAGTTCGGTAGTCCGGCACTGTTAATGTCGGAATACTGAATTCCCTAACGATTTTCGAAATGAAATGTCCCATGCGTCTAGCTCTAATTACCAATCCGCGTTCAAAGTCTTGCGGCCATAATCACGTTGGAAAAGTTTTCACATTAATCAGCTGACTACAAATGACAGCTCCACCAATGTACTGCCGTTTTATACCCGCCTAAGAGATACTACCTCCATCCGTACAAGAGCATATATCTAGCCCATGCCTTGTCACCTACGGTACCTCTGGAAGCATGCGTATGTCGCATGAAAACAAAGTATCCGTCTTGAGAGTGTTTTGGCGCTCTATCTGACCTGCCCATCAATCCGTCAAACCGGTGGAATACAAAGAGAGAGGTTCCGTTTCGTGTAGCCTAGGAAGTATCAATCCAATCCCACTTACTGGCGTGTATCACGTACGCAGATGGAACATTGGTTGGCATTGTGCTTTTCGGTTCGAAGACTCGTTTGATGTAGTTCTTCACGGTACTCTACCCTGTGCAAGCCTTTTCATCTCCGAATAGCTACTGCAGATTACATCCATTTGAGTCAACTTACTATGTCCGTCTACAATTTTTACCCCCTGCACTTCGCTTCAATACTAAATTTAATTCATTGATATCTCAGAATGTGTCCTATCAACCGATCCCTTTTTTAGCCATGTTATGCCATGAATTTCTTTTCTTCTCAACTCTACTCAGTACCTCCTCATTAGTTAAGCGCTCTAACCGTCTAATCTTCAGCATTTTTTTGTAGTACCACATTTCAAAGGATTCCGTTCTCTTCTTGTCTGAGTTGTTTAAAGACCACGTTCCACTTTAAAATGTTCAAATGTGTGTGAAATCTTATGGGACTTAACTGATAAGGTCATCAGTCCCTAAGCTTACACACTACTTAACCTAAATTATCCTAAGGACAAACACACACACCCATGCCCAAGGGAGGGCTCGAACCTCCGCCGGGACCAGCCGCAGGGTCCATGACTGCAGCGCCCCTGACCGCTCGGCTAATCCCGCGCGGCTCGTTCCACTTTCGTACAAAGCTATACTCCAGACAGTACCTTCAGAAACGATTTCATACGTTATTTTGTCGAAAACTGACACTTTGCGACTGTGTGTGTGTACAAAATACAGGCTGATTCTTACAGAGAAGAAAACAGCAACCAGCCATTTTCAAAAATACTGTTTATCCGTATAAAAAGCGCCGTTGGAGGTTTAGAACCGTCAGGTTCATCATCAAATGGCTGTTAACGTTAAGATATGCACTTTTTGTTGTGTATATTAGTTTTCATTTCTTATTTCTATTGACTCAGACTGTAATTCTAACTAATAACGCATGAAAACAATGTAAAGAAATCGTAAAGTAAAACTATTTTTGTTTTGGATTAATTGCTGCATAAATACGAGCGGCCAGCATTACAACGCAATGAAGCAGTATTTTCGACGTAAGTAACCTAAAACTGAAACAGTTTCACTTCAGTGGTTTGTTCGCGTGGTTTTCAGTAGTTATTAGATAGAATTTCAGTTGCATCGCCGGTTTCTCACATCCAGGATTAGCTGTAAGGCACCACTGTCCCACAGACTTTTTAGTACAAGGGGGAATAAAAAGTGAGAACTAATGTAAATAACAACGAACGTGTATCTTAAAGTGAACAGCCGTCTGATGGCGAACGTGTCGGTTCGAAACCGGTAACGACGCTATTTATGTGAATAACATGTGAATAAAATACCACTAGCAAAAGTGCTGGATACTGCTTTCTTCGCTTCAAGAATCAAAATGTACATGATTTATATTCGATTTTGACAAATTTCTCTTCTTCAAAAACGCTTTTCCTGCCTTTGCCTGCCTACACTTTATAGTCTCTCTGCTTCGGACGTCATTAATTATTTTACTGCCTAAATAGCTAAACTCACCTACCACTTTTAATGTCTAATTCCCTCAGCATTGCCTGATTTCATCCAACCACATTTCAGACCCTTGTTTTACTGTTGTTGTTGTTTCAAGACACTGTCCATTCCGTTCAATTGCTCTTCCAAGTCCTTTTCTGTCTCTGACATGGATGTGTGTGCTGTCCTTAGGTTAGTTAGGTTTAAGTAGTTCTAAGTTCTAGGGGACTGATGACCACAACAGTTGAGTCCCATAGTACTCAGAGCCATTTGAACCATTTGTCTCTGACAGAATTACAGTGTCACTGGCAAGCCTCAAAGTTTTTATTTCTTCTACTTGAACTTCAATTCCTTCTTCAAATGTTTCTTTGGTTTCCTTTATTGTTTGCTCAATGTAACGTTTGAATAAACTTGGGGTAGGTTACAACCCTGCCTCACTCCCTTCTTAGCCTTTCATTTAGATGCCCTTGTAAATGAGGTTTGGTTTCTGGACAGGAAGGGCCACATCACTATCATAACACTGAGAATAGCCTAAGTTTTATCCGATAATTGCAATATATTGTACACCAAAGATTTACATTTACTTAAGCAATCAAATATCTGCATCTCTTTTCATCTCTTTTGGGTTTGTTGAACTATAATGCAAACAGTTTGGAACAAATAGAAAAAAAACATCCATACAGAGAAATCACGAAATAAATAGTTCAAATATGATTCGAGATCAGTTTACAGTTTACATATAGGCGCAATATTCGTAATGAGTGAAATATTCTATATTGTTTACATTTGGTATCATGTCTCCCGTAAACAAAATAGAATATGAAAAAGACCGAACAGAGATTATTCAGCATGTAGCTACATACTGAAGTGCTGATTTAACCACATAAACACAGGTTACTACCCCGTATAAAATCGAGAAGGGCTTTGTATATTTGAGTATCTTAGGGCAGAATGAAACAGGAGCGCCAGTTCGGACGGACCACTTCAATTCTACAACGTTCATCTACATACGTTCTCCGCAAGCCACCGTACGGTGCATGGCGGAGGGTACCCTCTACTACTACTAGTCATTTCCCTTCCTGTTCCACTCGCAAACAGAGCGGGGTAAAACCGACTATCTATATGCCTCCGTACAAGCTCTTATTTCTCGTATCTTATTTTTGTGGTCCTTACACGAAATGTATGTTGGCGACAGCAGAATCGTACTAGAGTCAGTTTCAAATTCCGGTTCTCCAGATTTACTCAGTAGTGCGCCTCGAAAACAAGTTCGCCTTCCCTCAAGGATTTCCCATCTGAGTTCCCGAAGCATCTCCATAATACGTCCGTGTTGTTCGAGCTTACCGGTAACAAATCTAGCAGCCCACCTTTGAGCTGCTTCGATTTCTTCCTTTAATCTGCCCTGATAAAGATCCCAAACATTCGAGCAGTATTCAAGAATAGGTCGCACTAGCGCCCCATAAGTGCGGTCTCCTTTATAGATGAACCACACCTTTCCAAAATTCTCCCAACAAACCGAAGTCGACCATCCCTACTACAATCCTCACATGCTCGTTGTATTTCATATGGCATTGCAGCGTTATTTCCAGATTAAACTGTGTCAAGCAGGACACTCCTAATGCTGCATCCGAACATTACGAGTTTGTTTTTCCTACTCATCCGCATTGATTCACATTTTTCGACATTTAGAGCAAGCTTCCATTCATCAAGACAACTAGGAATTTTGTCTAAGTCATCTTGTATCCTCCTACAGTCACTCAACTTCGACACCTTACTGTACACCATAGCATCATCAGCAAACAGCCGCAGGTTCTGCCCACCTTGTCCGCCAGATCATTTACATACATAGAAAATAACAGCGGGCCTGTCACACTTCTCTGGGACGCTCCTGACAATGCACTTGTCTCTGATGAACACTCGCCGTCGAGGACAACATACTGGATTCTAGCACTTAAGAAGTCTTCGAGCTACTCACATATCTGTGAACTTGCGCCATATACTCGTACCTTCGTTAACAGCCTGCAGTGAGGCATCGTGTCACATGCTTTCCGAAAATCTAGAAATATATAATCTGCCTGTTGCTCTTCATCCATAGTTCGCAGCGTGTCATGAAAAGAAAGGGCAAGCTGAGTTTCGCACGAGCGATACTTTCTAAAACTTCACTGATTCGTGGACATAATCTTCTCTGTATGAAGAAAATTTGTTACATTCGAACTGAGAATATGTTCAAGAATTCTGCGGCATACCGATCTTAGGAATAATGTTCTGTAATTTTGCGGCTTCGTTCTTTTACCCTTATTTTGTACAGGAATCACTTGCGCTTTTTTTCAGTCGCTTGGGACAGCGCTGGGCGAGAGTTTCGTGATAAATGCAAGCTAAGTAAGGGAGCAATGCCGTAGAGTACTCTTTTTAAAACCAAACTGTGATTCCTCCTGGATCTGACGACTTATTTGTTTCCAACTCTTTCTGTTGTTTCTCTACGCTCGGGACGTTTATTACCATATCGTCCATATGGGGGTCTGTTCGATGGTGAAACAACGGTATGTTTGCACCACCTCCTTCGGGAACGATTTCTTAAACATGAAATTTAAAACTTCGGTATTCGGTTTGCTATATTCGACTGCAGCAACAAACTGGTCAATGAGTGACTGGATGGGAGCCTTTGACGCGCTTAGCGATTTTACAAAGGACTAGAATTTCTTCGGGTTCCCGGCCAGATCTTTCACCAAGGTGTGACGGTGGTAGTTGTAAGTTTCCCCAATAAATCATTTCACAGACACACGATTGTCAACTAGCCTTTGCTTATTATCATTTGCTCGTTCCGCAGTAACCGGCTTTGCTGTGCTTCACAGAAAATGCAGTGCTTTACATCTCTTATATTTTCTTCTGACGGTCTCAGAATGGGTTATCATTTATGCCTACCCGATGTAAGAGGTAAGAAATTAAATCATGGTTGGCTAGTATTTATTTTGCACCTAAATCTGACGGAAAGAACGCATTAGCAGATACCATGAGTTTTCGCTGGTTAGCTAAAACGTCATTAAAGAAAAAGAAAGGTTCTGGATATCTGTCAGCATTTCGTGAACAATGTAGAATTCAGACAGGCAAGAGAGAAAAATGTGAGCAATGAGAAGCGATTGTCCGATAGAGATATCAGTATCATCTCTATGTTTAACTGCAGACTGCAGGCCACCAGTTACATAAATCACGGAGGTAATTTACGCCTCGCGCACGGTAAGGATCACTCTCTATATGAGTGGCTCTTACTTGTCTGAGTACGTGACGTTTCAGTAAAACCCTTACGACAATGTGGCACCTACCACGAGGTCCACTGTGGTGGACAGTGAATATGCAACGAGTGAGTGATGACCACTGATTACCACTGCTCACAGCGAGAGTGAATGGCGCCTGGTGACGTCACACGGAAAGTACACTGACGGGAAAGAATCCACAAAACCAAGAACGAGTTGTGCGAGATAAACGAAAGTTGGTAGGCGTGTTTCTGTGTCTAAAGATGACTTCAAATTTCGCATCATTAGCATAAGTGTGACACTACTAGCGCCACGATGTAGATGAAAATCAGGTTTGCCTGAAATACGCGCTGTAACGGTCGTGTGCGTTAGTTAACTTTGAGACTGGACGTTGTGAGTTGATGTTATTCAAGAATGCCCTTAATACGACGAAGACACCATTATAAACAGCTCAACGACATTGAATGAGGTCGTGTAATAGGGTTACGAGAAGACGGAGGTTCCTTCTGCGATACTACAGAAAGACATGACAGGAACGTAGCCACTGTACATGACTGCTTGCAGCGATGGTCACGGGAATGTACGGTCGGAAGAAGACTGGGATACGGACGGCCGCGTAGCACTGTCGAGACGAAGGCCGTCGGTTTTAGTGTGAGGCTGTGGCGCATCGTACTGCAACTGCAGCAAAAATTCGAGGAGTAATTGGCATCACAGAAACACAACGAACTGTCGCAAATTGGTTAGTTCGAGCACAGTTACGACCCAGACGCCCTACTCGTATAGCGTGCTTTCTGCTGACCCCAAACCACCGCCGTTTGGAACTTCAGTGGTGTCAAGCGAGAGCTTATTGGAGGGCGGAGTAGAGGTCTGTTGTGTTTTCTGACGAAACCTCGTTCCGTTTTGGTACCCTTGATGCTCTGCGTCGGTTAGAAGAAGGCCAGGTGAGCACCTGCAACCTAACTCTCTGCGGCCAGACACACAGGATCTACAAGTATATTTGGAGTTATGATCTGGGATGCGATATTGTATGACAGTAAAAGCACTCTCGTAGTTATCCCATGCATCCTGACTGCAAACTTGTATGTCAGTCTGATGATTCGACCTGTTATGCTGCCATTTATAAACAGCATTCCGAGAGGTGTTTTCCAACTGGATAACGCTCGCCCGCATACCGCTATTGTAACCCAACATGTTCTGCATAGTGTCGACATGTTTTGGCAGCGATAGCATCGCGCTGGTCCTTGCTGATTGCTAACGTTCAGCATGCAGTGCTACATAATAGCAGCTGGGCTGCTGTTTATTCTTTGTGGTTTACTGTCTCTGTTAATACATGTCGATAAAACGAATGTCTTACTAGAACAATTTGGGAGCGCTCTGTCGAATGTTTGTTTGTTTGTTATGGGAAACAAATAGACGCTTTTCGTTGTCTCTGGGCGTCGCATTAAAGATGTGGTTTTCTGAACCCATACGATGCAGAATCGCTATTGTACTGCGTACCACAGGTGGACCACCACGCTCTTATGCAGGTGCTCATGATGTTTTGGCACATCTGTATACAACGGGGTGACAAAAGTCATGAGATACCTCCTTTTGAGCGACATAGCGGAGCAACTCGATGTGTCCGGTACTCAAGAAGTCGATGGAAGTCCCCTGCACAAAGATTGAACCAGGCAGCCTCTATAGTCGTCCATAATTGCGAAAGTGTTTCCGGCGCAGGATGTGCACGAGCTGATCTATCGATTATGTCTTATAAATGTTCGATAGGATTCATGTCGGGTGATCTGGATGACCAAATTATTCGCTCGAACTGTCGAGAACTTCAAACTAACCGCGAACAATTGTGGTTCGGAGACAAGGCACATTGTCATCCATAAAAATTCCATAGTTGTTTGGAAACATGAAGTCCGTGATCTGCTGTAGATGGTCTCCAAATAACCGAACATAACCATTTCCAGTCAATGATTGGTTCAGTTGGACCAGAGGACCTAGTCCATTCCACGTAAACACAGCCCACATCATTATGGTGCCGCCATTAATTCAGCATTGTGCTCACTCGTTCATGCACTCCTCAATCATTTTTTTTTAATTTTCGTACTTAATATTGAAAAATATGTATGCCGATGCCGTCTTGGTGATACCTGTTGGATATATTAGAGCTAGACGCATGGGACATTTTATTTAAGAAATCGTTAAGGAATTCGGTAATGCGAGATCCACAGTGTCAAGTGTGCGAAAATACCGTTCAGGCACTGCCTCTCGCCATTGATAACGCAGAGGCCGATGGCCTTTACTTAACGAACGAGAGCAACACCGTTTTCGTAGAGTTCTCAGTGCTAATAGAGAAGCAACACTGCTTGAAATAGCCGCAATAAATCAATGTGGGACGTACGACGAACGTATCCTTTAGGACACTGCAGCAGAAATTTGGTGTTAATGGGCTTTGGTAGCAGACGACGTAAGAGGGTGATCATATCGGTGGGACCCTAGACGACTGGCAAACCGTCGCCTGGTCACATGAGTCCCGATTTCAGTTGGCAAGAGCTGATGGTAGGGTTCAAATGTGGCTCATACTCCACGTAGCCATGGGCCCAAGTTGTCAACAACATACTGTGCAAGCTGCTGTAGGCTTCATAATGGTGTGGGCTGTGTTTATATGGGATGAATTGGGTCCTCTGGTCCAACTGAACCGATCATTGATTAGAAGTGGATATGTTCGGCTACTTGGAGACCTTCTGCAACCATTTATGGACTTCATGTTCCCAAACAAGGATGGAATGTTTTTGGATAACCATGCGCCATGTCACCGATTTGAACAACATTCTGGAAAATTAGAGCAAATGATTTGGCTATTCAAATCGCCGACATGAATCCTATCGTTCAATTATAGGACATAATCGAGAGTTTAGTTCGTGCACAAAATCCTGCACCGGCAACACTTTCGAAGTTATAGATGAATATTGAGGCGGCATGGTTCAATATTTCTGCAGGGGAGCCCGTCCTTAGGTGAGTGGCCAGAGAGTCTGAATGCCATGCAGCAGGCCTGGGTTCGAAATACAGCCGGAATGGAGATTTTCTCCGCTCGGGGACTGGTTGTTGTGTTGTTCTCATCATCATTGCGTCATAATCGACACGAAAGTCGCCCAGTGTGGCAGTAAGTGAAAAGACTGGCGGCAGAACTTCCCCAGGTGGGGACTTCCCACCATCGATGCCATATGATCATTTAATTTCTGCAGGAGATTTCGAATGGCTAGCTGCCTCAATGCCACGTCGAGTTGCTGCACTATTCCGGGAAAAAGGAGATCCGACAGGGTATTAGGAGGTATCCCACCTCACTGTATATCGCGGAACCTAAGTTCCCAATAATACGGTACCAATAGCCGTTATTTAGGTTTTATTTTTAGGCTACCAGTTTCGACAATACATTATGTCATACAATGTAAACTTTCACGGTCGGTATTGTCTTCACTTAAAACTTCCGGGCTGATAGGCCGTGGTCGAAGTATAAAACTGTCTCCTGACGTTTCGTCTCCGACTGCGGGAGACATCCTCGGAGGTCTTCAGGTCTGCTTAAATCGAGTAACATTCGTGTTACAAAACACAGCAGCACTGTTAACTGGATATAAGCAGGCCTGAAGATGATATTTCATGTATTGTCGAAACTGGTAGCCTAAAAAAAAAACCTAAATAACGGCTATTGGTAATGTATTATTGGAAATTGACAAGTCGTAGTCCCACACTCCAGACAGAGGATGGAGTTACATTCATGGAACCTAATTTGATCTTCTCTGATGTCGACCTCTATGAGTTTTTCCACACTTGTGCATATAATTCATATCAGTATTTTGCAACTTTGACTTATTAAACTTACGGTTCGCAGTTGATGAACCTTGCCTTCTTTGGCTTTGGGATTCTTACATTACTGTTAGTCGTGCCTGAATAGTTCACTCAGTAGAGAAATTGCTCGCGAAAAGCAACGGTGATTGGCAGGAGATACAGTCTCGCTTACAGTTTCACTCTGCCAGGAATTTAGCGCACACTCCCCTGTAGAGTAGAACTTTATTTTGAAAATTGTTGAAGAGTGAGGATCTTTACTTATTGCACACCAGGCGTAATGGATTCTCGTATCGGTTCTCCCAAGGATCTTAATAATTCAGAGGAATGTCATATAGCTCAGAGGCCATATTTCGACTTCGTCTTTCAGGGCTCCGTCAAATTTTTGTCCCAGTTTTCTCTTTTTCTTTCTTTGAATCAACAGTCTTCTGACTGGTCTGTTGTGGCCCGCCTCTAATTCCTCTCCTGTGCCAACTTTTTCATCTCAGAGTAGCACTTGGAGCTTGTGTCCTCAATTATTTGCTGGATGAATCCTAATCTCAGTCTTCTTTTACAGTTTTTACCCTCTAAAGCTCCCTCTAGTACCATGGAAATTATTCCCCGATGTCTTAAGAGATATCCTATCATCCTCCCCATCTTCTGCGGAGAACCTCCTCATTCCTAACAGGCCTTGGAAGGCCCAACGGTACCGACCGGCCGCCGTTTCATCCTCAGCTCACAGGCGTCACTGGACGCGGATACGGAGGGACATGTCGTCAGCACACCGCTCACCCGGCCGTATGTCAGTTTACGAGACTGGAGCAGCTGCTTCTCAATCGAGTAGCTTCTCACAAGGGCTGAGTGCACCCCGCTTGCCAACAGCGCTCGGCAGACCGGATGGTCACCCATCCAAGTGCTAGCCCAGCCCGACAGCGCTTAACTTCGCTGATCTGATGGGAACCGATGTTACCACTGCGGCAAGGCCGTTGGCTCCTTACCTTATCAGTCCACCTAATTTGCCGGCCGCGGTGGTCTAGCGGTTCAGGCGCACAGTCCGGAACCGCGCGACTGCTACGGTCGCAGGTTCGAAACTGTCTCGGCCATGGATGTGTGTGATGTCCTTAGGTTAGTTAGGTTTAAGTAGTTCTAAGTTCTAGGGGACTGATGACCACAGATGTTAAGTCCCATAGTGCTCAGAGCCATTTCCACCTAATTTTCAACATTCTTCTGTAGAACACATCTGAAATGCATCTATTCTCTTCTGTTCCGGTTTTCCCACAGTCGATATCTCACTACTATTCAGTTAAGTGCTCCTTGTACATCCTTGGGAATTTTTTCCACAAATTAGGACCTATGTTTGATACTAGTAGACTTCTCTTGGCCAGAAATAGTATTGTTGTCAGTTATAGCTTGCTTTTTACTTCTTCCTTGCTCCGACTGTCATGCGTTGTATTGCTGCATAGGCAGCAGAATTGCTTAACTTCATCTACTACTTGATCACCAATTTTGATGTTTAGTTTCTCTCTGTTCTCATTTCTGCGAAATTAGCCTTTCTTAGATTTATTCTCAATCCATATTCTCTATTCATTAGAAAATGCCATTCAACAGACCCTCTAATTCCTCTTCATTTTCACTGTGGGTAGCAATGTCACCAGCGAATCTTAACACTGTATCCTTTCACCTTGAATTTTAAACCCACTTGTGAACCTTTCTATTTTTCTACTCTTACTGTTCTCTCTTGGTTCTTGTACAGATTGTACACCGAAGAGCCAAAGAAACTGGTACACCTGCCCAATATCGTGTAGGGCGCCCGAGAGCACGCAGAAGTATCACAACACGACGTGGCATGGAGCCGACTAATGTCTGAAGTAGTACTGGAGGGAACTGACGCCATGAATGCTGCAGGACTGTCCATAAATCCGTAAGCGTACGACGGGGTGAAGATCTCTTCTGAAAAGCACGTTGCAAGGCATCCCAGATATGTTCAATAATGTTCATACCTGCGGAGTTTGGTGGCCACCGAAAGAGCTTATGTTCAGAAGAGTGCCACACTGTAGCAATTCTGGACGTGTGGGGTGTCGCACTGTCCTGCTGTAATTACCCAAGTCTGTCGGAAAGCACAATGGACATGAATGGATGCCGGTGACCACACAGGATGCTTACGTACATGCCGCCTATCAGAGTCGTGTCTACACATATCAGGGGTCCCATATCATTCCAAATGTACACGCCCCATGCCATTACAGAGCACCCACCAGCTTCAACAGTCCCCTACTGACATGCAGGGTCCATGGATTCTTGAGGTTGTCTTCATATCCGTACACATCCATCCGCTGGATATTATTTGAAACGAGACTCGTCCTACCAGGCAACATTTTTCTAGTCATCAACAGTCCAATATCGGTACTGACGGGTCCAGGCGAGGCATAAAGCTTTGTGTCGTGCAGTCATCAAGGGTTCACGAGTGGGCCTCCAGCTCCGAAAGCCCATATAGATGATGTTTCCTTGTATGGTTCGCATGATGACACTTGTTGATGGCCCAGATTTGAAATCCGCAGCAATTTCCGGAAGGGCTGCGCTTCTGTCACGTTGAACAATTCTCTTCCGTCGTCGTTGGTCCCGTTTTTGCAGGATGTTTTTACCGCCACAGCGATGGCGGAGATTTGATGTTTTGCCGTATTCCTGATATTCACCGTACACTCATGAATGGTCGTACGGGAAAATCCCCACTTCATCGCTACCTCAGAGACGGTGTCTCCCATCGCTCGTGCACCGACTGTAACACCCGTTCAAACTCACTTAAATCTTGATCACCTGCCATTGTAGCAGCAGTTACCGATCTAACAACTGCGCCACACACTTGTTGTCTTACATAGGCGTTTTCGACGGCAGCGCCGTATTCTGCTTATTTACATATCTCTGTATTCGAATACGCATGCCTATACCAGCTTCTTTGTCGCTTCAGTGCATATTACCTGTGTTTTCCTATAGCTTACCCCTATTTTTTCTCAGAAATTCGAATATATTGCACCATTTTACAATTTCGAAACATTTGTCCCTGTCAACAATTTCTATGAGCGTGTCTTGATTTTTCTTCAGTCTTACTTCATCAACCACAACGTCAGAATATCGCCTCTGGTGATTTTACCTTTCCTAATACCAAAAGTTATCGTCTCCTAACATATCTTCAGTTTTTCATTCTTCTGTAAATTACTCTTTTCAGCAACTTGGATGCATGAGCTACTGAGCCGACAGTGCGATAATCCTCGCACTTGTCGGCTCTTACAATCTTGGGTATTGTGTGGATGATGTTTTCCCGAAAGTCTGAAAGTTTATCGCCGGTCTCTCTCATTCTACGCACTAACGTGATAATCGTTTCATTGCCATATCCTCATCTAATTACTCTTTCCTTTCAACTTTGACTTCATGTTCGCGTCACTTTTGTAACCCTTTTATACGTTTCGTTCTCAGTTCAGTATTCCATTCTTTACTTTATGCTGGCTGGCAATCTGAGCCCTTTTCTCCAAAGCATTTTTTTTTTTTTAATTTTCCCTTGGCTGGCATTGTCTTTTCCACAGTCATGCCGGCTTCTACAGCTTGACATTCCCCTCTAAACATTTCTGCTTTGGCATTAGCATTTTCTGTCAATCTGAGCAAGTAACAGAGAAATAAATTATTCATTAAAATAATACGGGTAGTCGCAGATTCCTTCTTCACGGATAGATCTGTAGCGAGTGCTGCCACGGGGTCGTGGCCCTCGCCGTTTGGCCTCGCAGAAACGGCGCACGCGAGACGCGGCGTGTGGGAGGCGCCCGGAGGTGAAGGCGCGTGTGACGTCACGTGGTAGCTTGGCAACGGCCTGCAGGGCCGGGTCACGCCCGCGCAACCCCAAATCCCGTGGCCCGGGCGACGCCGCTGCCACTGCTGCCGGCCTGCCAGCTCACGCGACTCGCAGCCCGCAGTGGCAGGTTCAACCGAACGTTCCAACTTGCCGGCTCTCGCTAAGAGGATTGGCCGACGAGCGGTGATGGCGTCAGCCTCAGAATACTCGAGGCCGAGGCAGGCTGGCCTCGTCCAGACCCTTTCACGTCTATCTATATTTGCCGCATTCAGCTGCACGAATTCTGAATGATCTTACAGGTTGGAGCATCATCAATTACATACATGGCCCCAGAAAAACTGTCATTAATTCTCCAACTTCGGGTTCACCTAAAGCAGGTTAACACTAGTCTCTAGCTGAATTTGCACACTAGGTGCCTATTAATCAAGCACTGAGGTAGAGAAAGTCGTGGGGTACCTCCCACTATCTCGTCAGACCTCGTTTCGCCCGTCGTAATGCAGCAACTCAACGTGGCATGGACTCCACAGTTGTTGTAAGTCCCCTTCAGAAATACTGAGCCATGCTTCTTCTATATCCGTACATGTTCCGAGAGTGTCACCGCTGTAGGATGTTGTATACGAGCTGATTTCTCGATCATGTCCCGAAATTGTTCGAAGGGATTCATGTCGGGCAATCTGCATAGCCGGATCATTCGTTCCAGTTGCCAAGGCTGTCCAGACACGAACCTTTGTGACCCTGTGACTTCGCGCATTGTCATTCATCAAAATTCCATCTTTGTTCGGGAATATGAAGTGGCTGAAAACGGTCTCGACGTGGTGGAAAAGAGTGACTTCCGGTTAATGATCCAGTCCATTCCATGTAAACACAGCCCGTACCAATATGGAGCAACACCAGCTTGCACGGTGCCTTTTTGGCGAACTCCGTCCAAGGCTTCGTGGGCTCTGCGCCACACTTGAACCCTACTATCAGCTCGTACAATCAGGAATCGCGACTCATCTGACCAGGCCACGATTCTAGGATCCAACCGATGTGGTCACGAGTTTAGGAGAGGCGCTGCAGGCCATGTCGTGCTGTTAGCAAAGGCGGTCAGTCGTCTGATGCCATAGCCCATTAACGCCAAATTTCGCCGTACTGTCGTAACGGATACGTTCGTCGTGTGTCTCACATTGGTATCTGCGATTTTTTCACGCCGTGTTGCTTGTCCGTCAGCACTGACAACTCTACGCAGCCGGCTGGTGTGGCCGTGCGGTTCTAGGCGCTTCAGTTTGGAACCGCGTGACCGCTACGGTCGTAGGTTCGAATCCTGCCTCGGGCATGGATGTGTGTGATGTCCTTAGGTTAGTTAGGTTTAAGTAGTTCTAAATTCTAGGGGACTGATGACCGCAGATGTTAAGTCCCATAGTGCTCAGAGCCATTTGAACCATTTTGAACTCTACGCAATGACTGCCGCTCTGGTCGTCAAGTGAACGCCGATGGCCACAGCGTTGTCTGTGATAAGAGATAATGCCTGAAATCAAGTATTTTAAGCACATTCTTTACACTGTGGATCTCAGAACACTAATTTCCCTAACGATTTCCGAAATGGAGTGTCCTATGCGTGTAGTTCCAACTACCATACCGCGTTCAGAGTCTTTTGATTCCCATCTTGCGGCCATAATCACGTCGGAAACCTCTGCACATGAATCGACTGAGTGCAAATGACAGCTTCGCCAATGCACTGCCCTTTTACACCTTGTGTACGCGATACTACAACCATGTGTATAGGTGCATATAGAATATGGACTTGGGACTAGGAATGAAAGAGGAGAAAGACTAATTGAGTTCTGTAACAAGTTTCAGCTAGTAATAGCGAATACCCAGTTCAAGAATCACAAGAGGAGGAGTTATACTTGGAGAAGGCCGGGAGATACGGGAAGATTTCAATTAGATTACATCATGGTCAGACAGAGATTCCGAAACCAGATACTGGATTGTAAGGCGTGCCCAGGAGCAGATATAGACTCAGATCACAATATAGTAGTGATGAAGAGTAGGCTGAAGTTCAAGACATTAGTCAGGAAGAATCAATACGCAAAGAAGTGGGATACGAAAGTACTAAGGAATGGCGAGATACGTTTGAAGTTCTCTAACACTATAGATACAGCAATATGGAATAGCGCAGTAGGCAGTACAGTTGAAGAGGAATGGACATCTCTAAAAAGGGCCATCACAGAAGTTGGGAAGGAAAACATAGGTACATAGAAGATAGCTGCGAAGAAACCATGGGTAACAGAAGAAATACTTCAGTTGATTGATGAAAGGAGGAAGTACAAACATGTTCCGGGAAAATCAGGAATACAGAAATACAAGTCGCTGAGGAATGAAATAAATAGGAAGCGCAGGGAAGCTAAGACGAAATGGCTGCAGGAAAAATGTGAAGACATCGAAAAAGATATGATTGTCGGAAGGACAGACTCAGCATACAGGAAAGTCAAAACAAACTTTGGTGACATTAAAAGCAACGGTGGTAACATTAAGAGTGCAACGGGAATTCCACTGTTAAATGCAGAGGAGAGAGCAGATAGGTGGAAAGAATACACTGAAAGCCTCTATGAGGGTCAAGACTTGTCTGATGTGATAGAAGAAGAAACAGGAGTCGATTTAGAAGAGATAGGGGATCCAGTATTAGAATCGGAATTTAAAAGAGCTTTGGAGGACTTACGGTCAAATAAGGCAGAAGGGATAGATAACATTCCATCAGAATTTCTAAAATCATTGGGGGAAGTGGCAACAAAACGACTACTCACATTGGTGTGTAGAATATATGAGTCTGGCAATATACCATCTGACTTTCGAAAAAGCATCATCCACACAATTCCGAAGACGGCAAGAGCTGACAAGTGCGAGAATTATCGCACAATCAGCTTAACAGCTCATGCATCGAAGCTGCTTACAAGAATAATACACAGAAGAATAGAAAAGAAAATTGAGAATGCGCTAGGTGACGATCAGTTTGGCTTTAGGAAAAGTAAAGGGACGAGAGAGGCAATTCTGACGTTACGGCTAATAATGGAAGCAAGGCTAAAGAAAAATCAAGACACTTTCATAGGATTTGTCGACCTGGAAAAAGCGTTCGACAATATAAAATGGTGCAAGCTGTTCGAGATTCTGAAAAAAGTAGGGGTAAGCTATAGGGAGAGACGGGTCATATACAATATGTACAACAACCAAGAGGGAATAATAAGGGTGGACGATCAAGAACGAAGTGCTCGTGTTAAGAAGGGTGTAAGACAAGGCTGTAGCCTTTCGCCCCTACTCTTCAATATGTACATCGAGGAAGCAATGATGGAAGTAAAAGAAAGGTTCAGGAGTGGAATTAAAATACAAGGTGAAAGGATATCAATGATACAATTCGCTGATGACATTGCTATCCTGAGTGAAAGTGAAGAAGTATTAGAAATGAGAACAGCGAGAAACTTAACATCAGGATTGATGGTCACGAAGGCAATGAAGTTAAGGAATTCTGCTACCTAGGCAGTAAAATAACCAATGACGGATGGAGCAAGGAGGACATCAAAAGCAGACTCGCTATGGCAAAAAAGGCATTTCCGGCCAAGAGAAGTCTACTAATATCAAATACCGGCCTTAATTTGAGGAAGAAATTTCTGAGGATGTACGTCTGGAGTACAGCATTGTATGGTAGTGCAACATGGACTGTGGGAAAACCGGAACAGAAGAGAATCGAAGCATTTGAGATGTGGTACTGTAGACGAATGTTGAAAATTAGGTGGACTGATAAGGTAAGGAATGAGGAGGTTCTCCGCAGAATCGGAGAGGAAAGGAATATGTGGAAAACACTGATAAGGAGAGGGGACAGGATGATAGGACATCTGCTAAGACGTGAGGGAGTGACTTCCATGGTACTAGAGGGAGCTGTAGAGGGCAAAACTTGTAGAGGAAGACAGAGATTGGAATACGTCCAGCAAATAATTGAGAACGTAGGTTGCAAGTGCTACTCTGAGATGAGGAGGTTAGCACAAGAAAGGAATTCGTGGCGGGCCGCACCAAACAAGTCAGTAGACTGATGACGAAAAAAAAAAAAAGACGCATGGCGTAAACGTACGTTTGAGCAAGACAGCACGAGAGTTTCAAGGAGATACGATGGAAATTAGTTAAGAGAAATAATTTAAAACAATAAGTGTATGAAGTAAACAAAATGAAACTTACATTTGGTGGACACAACATTCCCTTACGCAGTAATTGACGACAGAGGGCCAAAATACAACCATTCCAAAATTTATTTAAATGTTTGTGTAAGGCAAAACCTTCTTCTTCTTTTACTTGTACCTTTATCGCGCGGTGTCGCAGGGTCGGCAGGGTCAGGATCGCATTTGGCAAGGTTAATTTAAGGGGTGGCCAGATGTCCTTCCTGTATCAACCCTGTACCCCCCCCCCCCCCCCGGGACGACAGTAGTGTACCCCAACTGTCTGCATCTAGTGCAATCCATGGAATAGTGCGAACATGTGCACATGTCTGCGAGTCTTGTAAGTGAGGTGGGACGTGAGGACCAGCACAGTATTCGCCTAGTGGGATGTGGAAAACCGCCTAAAAGCCACATCTAGGCTGGCCGGCACACCAGCCTTCGTCGGTAATCCACTGGGCGGATTTGATCCGGGGCCGGCGCGCCTACCTGAGTCCAGGAAGCAGCGCATGAGCGCTCTCGGCTAACCTGGCGGGTGTTTGTGTAAGTCAAAATATGAATCTGAAAAACAGATAGCGAACAATGAGAATAATGGTATTTCAGAAGTAATGCCAAATGTGGTATTTAAAGCATTCCGACGTATGAAGGAAAGGGAAAATGTTGGGTGAAAATATTGTTCCAAAAGCAATTATTAAAGATAGAAAAAAGTCATACAAAATGAACTTTAAATCCTTTACAGATTTTCTTGTGAAAGAAGAAAACTCTAAAAAATGGAACAGCGCTGTAATAATTTTCATTCACGAGAAAGGGGACACAGAATACGTAGAAAGACACTGACCATCAGCCTACTTTCCGCACTGTAGAAGAGAGTGAACAAAATTATCACCAACCCCAAACAAAAGCAGGGTTTAATCAGACAATGGAACAATATGGCTTTATAAGTTTATGTAGTGCGACAATCTACTAGCAATGAAAAATATTATAGAAGTGATCAAGAAGTGTTTATTACTGCTTTGTCCGGGAGTGGGATGTAGAGAAAAAATTTCAGTTAGTTTCTATAAAATCTGTACTGACAAGGTTTGAGCAACCATACTCTGATTCAGCTTACTTAAGTGTAGTAGGAAATATAGAAGTTAGTTCTACAGCTTCCATTACACTTCTAGTGCGAAACTTAGACTAAAAGACGGTCAGGCGACCCATATCACTAAAACTATTCACAGCAGGCACAGAGGAAGTTTTCTGGCTCTGAAACGGAAAAAAATCAAAAAAATAATATTTGTTAATGTAATGTTGGTTTAATGATGTGATGCTTCCGGTAAAAGTTTTTGAAGGAACGTAGTGCACTTAAATGCCCACACTGTCAGCACAGCACGATTTCCCTCCAGTTATATTGTGCTTACGGCGATACTGAAGCGGGACTGAAAAAGTACCCGAATCAGGTGAAATTCTAACAGAAAATGGTCTAATAAAGTGACACGTAAAGTTGCCCTCAACCCGAAAGTTGATTTAAATGTCGTCGTGCTTCACTCGGCAGAGTACTGTTGCAGGTGGTGCGCCCCAGCCTGTCTGCGATTTCTGAACTGACTTAGCGGGGACCTAACTTTTTAAGTAATAGACCTAGTTCGCTGTCCTGGACGACGAGTATTCATCAGGGACAAAAGTACCGTCAGGAGTGCATCAGGGAAGTATGATAGGGTCGCTCTTGTTCTCTATACACACAAACGACCTTCTCAGTAAGGTGAGCAGCAGTCGGCGACTGTTTGCTGTAGTGCACGGGAAAGTATCATTGTTGAATGACTGTAGGAGGATACAGGATAACTTGGAGAGAAATTCTGATTTGTGTGATGAATGGCAGATAGATTTAAATGCGGAAAGCCATAAGTTAATGCAGATGAGTGGGACTAAAAAATGCTATAGTATTCGAATACAGTATAAGCAGTTAGCTGCTTCACAGATTGACGTCCATTCAATATTTAAGCGTAACGTTTATTTGCCACGTTATTGGGTTTCGGGCCGTGCCAGTTCAGCCATTGCAATAGCAATCGCCATTAAGACGATACTAAAGTAAGGGCAACACAACACCCAGTCCCCGAGTGGAGAAAAATCTCCGAACCAGCCTGGAGTCGATCTGGGCCCACTCGCTTAGCACTCAACTGCGCTACCAAGCGGTGAACTAGGCCTAATGTTGAAAAGCGACCTGAAATGAATTGAGCACGTAACGGCGGTAATAGGAAAGGCGAAGAGTCGTCTTCCGTTTATTGGGAGAGTTCTGGGAAGGTGTGTCTCACCTATAAAGGAGACCACGTATAGAACACTGGTCAAACACATTACTGAATACTGCTCGAGTACTTGGGGCCTCCAGCAGGTCGGATTAAAAGAAAACACCGAAGGAAGAGGCATGCTGCAGATTTTTTACGGGAAGATTTAATCAATACGGGACTGTCTTGGAAATGCTCTGTAAAGTGACATGCAACCTCTGCAAAGAAGAAGACGTTCTGTCCGCGAAACACCGTTGAGGAAGTTAGCAGTACAGGCATTTGTGACAGAATGCAAAACGATTCTACTGCCATCACAGTAGATCCCGCGTAGGGAACGTGCAGGCAAGACGAGGGAAATCAGAAGCTCCATCTGCTTTGCAAACAGATTTAGATTTCCTTCTTTCTTTCAGCTAAATCCACTCGTTTTAGAAAAGGATAATCGTAAATAACAATAGCAAATCCAATAACAACAATGCTACAGTGTACGTGTTTGGACAGGGGAGGTGCTTTACAACCGCTGAGTGCAGCTGCCGGGCGCTCCCTTGTGTCGCTCGGTTGCCTACCCGCGCCGCCTGCTTCCCGCCATAGCTTCAAGGCTCGTGCTTTTGACTGACTGCATTCTTCCACAACTTCCTGAGGTGGTTATCTAGCGAAGTGAGGGACTACAGCCGCCGCTAAAGAAGTAGCAGGCTTCCCTCACCAGCAAATAACTTGCCCGTCTCCGTGAATCTTGGCTAAAAGTGCTGCGAGTTTTTATATTGTGGCATTGTGTGCCTCCCTGTGATTTCAACAATGAAAATGTTCACTTCCGAACTCCACCATTCCGCATTCAGAATCTATTAATACCCATCGTGCTGCCATAACCACATCGGAAGCCTTTTAAAATTAACCTCTTGAATGCCAATGACAGCTCCGCAAATGCACTGACTCTTTATACTTCACTGGGCGATACTACCGCCATCTGTATATATGCATACCGCCATCCCATGACTTTTGACACCTCAGTGTATAGTATTCACGAACTTTTATCGAATACCCATTTACGAAAATATTTTGAAACGCATATTTATAGTTTATACATTTGGGCGCAACCCGTACACTCCCCCCCCCCCCTCCCGCGGGCCATCCACCACACTCACACACACAGTGAACAGTGAAAACCACACTCACACACACAGTGAAATACCCAAACATACACACAAATATAAACGAGGCGTTTAAAAAATCTATTAAAAAACTATTCCGTTGAGATTTATGGATTAGTCAGGACGGAAAAATTTATTTATAACCATGAGAAGTAGTTTCAGCCATCTCCAAATCAAATACGACAAACACTGCTAGGTCTAATAACGAGACCGGTAGGAATCATATTGCAATTAATAAAATGCATACTTGTGCTTAACAGCGATCATAGACCAACCTTTTCGACATGTGTAGCTCGATGAATATTAATGTAAACATAACCCAAATATGTGAGATCGTCCACTCACTGTGCAACTGTGCAATAACACTGCATCAGTTAGTGTCCACATGTGAAGGGTGGTATCACAATGCAGCGGACAAATTCACACCTAGCACCAGTGAATAAGAGAGTAATACGCCGGTACAGAGCAAACAGAAACACAGGCGTAGTGACTTGACCGGTCTGGTGATTAGCCATAGCAATAAAAAAAGTCATCGATATCAACGCCACCTCTGCGACATGCCGAAAACTTTTCACCTCGTCTTCGTCGGTAAGCACACACATAAACTCGTGTCAATTTTAGCTACAATCCACTAAATTGACAAACTACTTTCAAGTGAGGCAAACGTAATATTTTGGTAGTAGTGACCGTTATTCCGGCATCAGTTACATACAGCAGCCCGCCCGGTTAGCCGTGCGATCTAACGCACTGCTTTCCGGGCAGGAAGGCGTGCCGGTCCCCGGCACGAATCTGCCCGACAGATTAGTCTCGAGGACCGGTGTGCTGCCCAGTCTGTGGATGGTTCTTAAGGCGGTTTTCCATCTGCCTCGGCGAATGCGGGCTGGTTCCCCTTATTCCGCCTTAGTTACATTATGTCGGCGATTGCTGCGCAAACAGTCTCCACGTACATGTACACCATCATTACCATGCAAACATACGGGTTACACTCGTCTGGTGCGAGACGTTCCCGGGAGGGTGCACTGGGGGCCGAACCGCATAATAACCCTGGGTTCGATGTGGGGCAGCGGTGGGGTGAGTGGACTGCTGTATCCTGTTGTAGGGTTGTGAACCACTGAGGGCTACGGCCGGGACGAAGCCTTTCCGTCGTTTCTAGGTCCCCAGTACCATAAGTACCATACAATACAGTACACACAGCAAGTTCCGCCCAGTACACGACGTTTTCTCGTCACAGCAGGAATTTGCATTGTTCGCTATTTAGCAAGTTTCCTTATTTTTGTCCAGCCGGCCGAAGTGGCCGTGCGGTTAAAGGCGCTGCAGTTTGGAACCGCAAGACCGCTACGGTCGCAGGTTCGAATCCTGCCTCGGGCATGGATGTTTGTGATGTCCTTAGGTTAGTTAGGTTTAACTAGTTCTAAGTTCTAGGGGACTAATGACCTCAGCAGTTGAGTCCCATAGTGCTCAGAGCCATTTGAACCATTTGAACCTTATTTTTGTCCAAATACTTCCCCGTCACTTTTTGAAAATTGCAGTCTTACGATCAATACTTATTTCTTCAAGTGCTCTCGAATGCAATAAAATAGTGTTACAAAAACTACAGTAGCTTCAAAACAGAGACATAAAAACTTAAAAAACTTATGAACATCGGCGAGACAACAAATGGTCGCAATTTTATTTACTGTCATTCGCCGAAAACATTACTTCTTGATCTACAGTTTTTTTGTGAAATATGAGGTAGAGAACTTATACTGGGCACCCTGTGTAACAATCCTCTGACGAAGTGATCTTTATTTACAGATCGCGTAAACTCTGACACTTCTCTGATAACGCCAGCCTGCTGATCGATGGCACTCATCTTGCTTTCAGTAACACTTCCGAGTTTATTACGCGTTGACAGGTGAAGAAGATAAGCAATGATTGCGTAGCTAAGGTACGTGGGATAACAGGGTAATGGGCGCGCCTCCACAGCAGATCATAGTAGCAGACCAGCATATAAAGTGTGCCGAGATGGGGACAATCGTTAAATGTATACGGTATACAGAACCCGTAAAAGTGCCTATAACGTTGTGCCGGCACCTCGCGTATGCAGTGGGCAGCTCCGAATGGCCTATTAAAACACGAGCGATGTCAAGCGCGGCGTCCATCGCATCAAAGCTTACAGTCGTAAACAGAAATCCTTTCAGATACGGACGTCGCTTTTATTTATGGCGGGCTGTAACAGACATGCGATACATTCTATCAATTTAAAATATTAAGTAACATAA
Source organism: Schistocerca americana (assembly GCF_021461395.2). Classification (NCBI taxonomy): domain Eukaryota; kingdom Metazoa; phylum Arthropoda; class Insecta; order Orthoptera; family Acrididae; genus Schistocerca; species Schistocerca americana. The sequence continues at coordinate 349,215,118 of NC_060121.1, read as the reverse complement.
ACTCTCCCATGGCGGGGACGAATTTCTCGATATTCTGTGACTCCCAGCAAATGTGGATACTTCCAGTATTTCATGGATGATTCTGCGTGTCGAAATAATATTCACTATACGTGCGAATACGGAAAAAGTCATTCATTGTCTCTTTTTATCTTCGTATTGACGAACTTGTATCGCGCAATAACTTCTTCTTCTTTGCTATATTTGTAGTATTCTTCCATCTTATTACCATTTTGCCTTTTCTGTCCATCTTTTCCCAACTTCGTTTTCTTATGCGTGAAGATATTAAAAGGTTAGAATTTTTAAGTGCAACCAAGTGCACTACACAAAACAGTTAAAGGGCTACTTTTTGAAACTCCGTAATTGTCTCCCTCTACGACGCAGGAGAAGTTCGAAATTTGTCTCAAAGGTGCCTACAGCCTTCCTTTGTAGTGATGCCAGAGCGTAGCGCCCTGAGACCTCATCCTCGGGCTTGGCGACGTTTCGGAAAGCAAGGTGTCGGCATATGCGGGAAAATGGTCAGAAGTTCATGTGAGCTGTAAGGTTGGTTGATTTTTTTTTTTTTTTGGTGGGGGGGGGGGGGGCAGAGAAGGGACCTAACAGCGAGGTCATCAGTCCCATCGGATTAGATAATGATGGGGAAGGAAGTCGGCCGTGCCCTTTCAAAGGAACCTGAATCGATTAGGGAAACCACAGAAAACCTAAAGATGGATGGCCGTCCTTCGAATGCAAATGTAGTGTGCTAGCCACTGCGTCACATCGCTCGGTGACCCAATTTCACCATAGTTCTGCCCAACATCACCGTGAATGTGTCACGCCATAGGACGACAAGACCTCTTAGCCGTATTTGCCAGTTTTTGACGCCTCTTCGATGGAACTCAGAACCGCAACGCCCAGCGTTAAAAACGAGTGGTTTTCTTATGAGTGGCCAAGGTAAACATCTGAGACACATCGCCGTTGAGAATCGAAACGAAAAGGCCTCAGGGGTTGGCATAAAGGGCGTCAGTGAAACCAACCCTTACCTTGAGGCACTGATTCTCACATACTTCGCTGTCTAAAACGACAGTTCGAAGTACGATGAGCAATAATACGACGTTCTTGATAACGTTCGACACTGCTGACAATTCTGAGGCAATGAAACCATTCTCTGAGGACATCGTAATTGCGTCACTTTGTAGTATAGCGCGCATCGCAATTTTTGCTCTGTTATACAGGGTGGAACGTTAGGGACAGTTCAGAACCATATGACGAAATTTGCACATGATCCAAAGCAGAAAAGGTTTTTTTTCCGTCTCAGCTCCCCCCTGGCGTGAACAGGATGTGCGCTGGAGAATGACGGAGAGGGGGGGGGGGGGGGGACGCAACATCCAGTTCGGCAACACCCTCAGTTTCACTCGTGCAACTTTGTTTTCAGCACTTTAAAAATCTAACTGTACAGCGACTTCGACACACATTCAGCTCCACAGCTACTCTAGCGCCTGAGACCAGCCAACCTCTTCGACACCCCTTAGATTCCATATGCGTGCAAGCAGATCAAGTAGCAGTCCGCCACAAAACAGGAGGGAGCAGAACAGAAGGGCTTAAAAAACATATACATCTTTTGCTGCTTCGGATCACGTGAAAATTGCTTCGAATGGTTTTGAATAGTCCCTAGTGGTTCCACCGTGTATACCAGAACAAGAATTGTAGTTGCGCTCTCTCCAAAGGGGCCAGATCACTTTCAAGGGGTTGTAGCGCCATGATGTCCTTAGAGAAGAGGTGAATAGTCCGGGAATTGTCAGCAGTGTCGAACATTGTTAAGAACTTCGTCCTTTTGAATACCTCCTATCGATTCTGAAAGGCGGTGTGTCTGAAATGTTTCTCTCGGTAATTGATAATAAAACCGCGTGGTTTCAAAGCTGAGCGTTGCGGTTCTGAACTCCACCGTAGAGGCACCAGAAAAAGGGATGAAATATGGGTAAAAGTCCGCAGCTCGTGGTCGTGCGGTAGCGTTCTCGCTTCCCGCGCCCGGTTTCCCGGGTTCGATTCCCGGCGGGGTCAGGGATTTTCTCTGCCTCGTGATGATTGGGTGTTGTGTGATGTCCTTAGGTTAGTTAGGTTTAAGTAGTTCTAAGTTCTAGGGGACTGATGACCATAGATGTTAAGTTCCATAGTGCTCAGAGCCATTTGAACCATTTTTATGGGTAAAAGGGGCTGTATTGACCTTCCCATTGTGTGGCAAGTCCAGTTGTGGTGAAATATGATGCCAATGTGACATCAACAACCTATCCTATAGCTCACCTGAGCTTCTGAGCTCCGTCCTTTTTTCGCATCTGGCCCGGAGTTGACGTCTTAGGGGGTCACGGGTTCTTAATATTACAGAGGATGGTTGTAGGCATCCTTGAGCCACATTTCAAACTTTTTCGTCCTAACTCTGTTGCGCAGTGTATATTTTTAACGGCGTAGGAGGAACATACAGTTCAGATTTAGTGCATCAAAAGCAGTATTTTATTCGTGATTTGTTTGATTGGCCGATTTTGCTCAATGTTTTATTAGACAGCAAAAGGATTGAAATCTGTTTATAGTACAAATACAAATTGACTTTATTTAGCCTTTTGCTAAGTCGGATCATTATGACATTCTACCTAGTAGCCGATATGTTCACCTCTGGGACCGATAACAGCTGCGACGCGTCGTGGCATGGAAGCAATGATGCGTTGGTAGGTCGGTGGAAGGGGTTGGCACCACATTTGTACACACCAGTCACCTAATTCCCGTGTATTGCGGGAAGGGTTGGGGGGGGGGGGGGATAGGGGGTTGCATGAGCTCTGATCACATCCCAGACGTGTTCCAGCGGGTTCAGATCTGGCAAGTTGGCGGACCAGCACATCAAATGGAACTCGCCACTGTGTTCCTCGAACCACTCCACCACACTCCTGCCCTTGTAGTATGGCGCATTATCTTGTTGAAATATGCCACTGCCGCCGGGAAATATGATCGTCTTGTAGGGATGTACGTGGTCTGCAACCAGTGTACGACAGTCCTTGGCCGTCATGGTGCCTTGCACGAGCTCCACTGAACCCATAGAAGCCCATGTGACTTTTCCCAGAGCATAATGGAACCGCCGTCAGCTTATCTACGTCCCGAAGCACAGGTGCCAAGCTGCTCCCCTGGAAGACGACGGATTCGCGTCCTCCCATCGGCATGATGAAGAAGCTGCCGGGATTCATCAGACAAGTCCAGTGCCGGTGGTGACGTACCCATTTCAGTCGTAGTTGCCGATGTGATTTTACCTTTGGCACAAGCGTGGGTCGTCGGCTGCGGAGGCCCACCTTTAGGAGTGTCCGGACGTGCTTTCACCTTGGTTTCGGCACGTGTTGAAGACACTCACCCCAGCACTCCTAGAATAGCCGAGAAGTCGTGCAGTTTCCGAAATGCTCTAGCCGAGCCTCCGGGCCATCACAGTGTGTCCTCGGTTAAACTCACATAACGGGCCTTTCCTACTCTACACACGGACAGCACGCTCACGGATACTGCATGCACCGCGCGTGTGTCTGACTAGCAGTCATTCTTCGCCAGGCGTCGCTGGTATCACCTGGACAGGTTTCTAAATCAAATGGCTCTGAGCACTATGGGACTTAACTTCTGAGGTCATCAGTCCCCTAGAACTTAGAACTACTTGAACCTAACTAACCTAAGGACATCACACACATCCATGCCCGAGGCAGGATTCGAACCTGCGACCGTAGCGGTCGCGCGGTTCCAGACTGTAGCGCCTAGAACAGCTCGTCCACTCCGGCCGGCTGGACAGGTTTATATCGACAGTAGGTCGGTAGTCGTAATGTTCTGGTTGACCAGTGTAAAATTACAATGTAAATACTTTTACAAATTCGTTATAATATTTATTTTACACAAAACACCAATGTGTCAACCTCACCCTTTCCTGTTAAGACTTGTTTTGATTAAACTGCCGAACATAATCTTTTCACATCGCACTTTATTACCGACATGACTACTACTAGGATTTAAATGTCATTGTAATTGTCACCACTCAGTCTGGTGACCGCAAAAAATAGGGATTCGACGCTAACATAGTTCGTTTTCGGTTGTTTTTTCATTCAATTATTTGTACCCAAACCTCAACCCTAAATGTTCGAAGGGTGTCTTATTCCAATATTATAGTAAGTCATGTGTACCAAAGTTGTTGACATTTCTTCAGCCGTTCCATTGTTATGCTTCCATGTCATCACATTCCCGTCACCACCCCCCGCGACCACAAATAATGATACTAAGGGTGTCTCACGCCGTGGCAATTGTCCTAAGTGACAACGAATTTTATTGAAATTACTCAAAGTGTTCCACAACTATGCAGAAACAAACACACACACAAACACACACACACCCAATATATATATATATATATATATATATATATATATATATATATATATATATATATATTTTAATACTACGTTCTCCTTCGTTTCGGGTACGGCTGGATATTAATGAACGATACCACCTCTGCTAGACTGAATCCACATGCCTATATATATATATATATATATATATATATATATATATATATCCACATGCCTATATATATATATCCACATGCATATATATATATATATATATATATATATATATATATATATATATATATATATATATATATATAGGCATGTGGATTCAGTCTAGCAGAGGTGGTATCGTTCATTAATATCCAGCCGTACCCGAAACGAAGGAGAACGTAGTATTAAAATATTTACAGAAGAAACTGATACTGGCTGGCACACAGTATTCTATCTTGTCTCATCTGCGGGATGTGGCGCAATACCTTAGCACCAGAAGAAACGACGAAGAGTGGAGCGACTAAATGAAATGTTTTTGTCTGTCTGCGGACATTCACAGAGCGACACTTGTAATGCAATGCAATGCGAGTTTGCTTCGTGTTTGTACAGAGCGCCAGTTTACTGAACACGAAGGGCAGCCCTCCGCAGCCCTGCTGTAGGTTTTTATGAAAGTCTGAACAACTATGCCTCCACTGGCGCTTTCCGCATACGCCGAAGGAGAAGCACTTTCCAATACATTCCTGACAGGCACAATTCAACCTCAATTTCTCAGAACTTCTCTTCTAATATCGTAGTTGCTGTAGCTGTCGGCAGTTTTGACAGATACAAAATCATCCGATTCTCCGACACCTCTTCTGAAGAATTATTGTTGCTACGAGCGTCTATTTCCACAGTACCATTATTCAGTTTCTCAACAATTCATGTACTGCGTCGCGGAAGATATTCAAAAAAGCAGATAGTGGTTATATTTTTCTGTGATCACTAATGCACACATAATATTATGCGAGAAGTTGCCGGATCTTCCCAATCAGCAGCCAGATGACTTAGCGTCGCCTTTACAGGAGAGAGGCAGACCTAAAGCGAAAGCGTATTACTATCACCTAACGCAACCTGGATCCTGGATGATAGTATAATACGCGGACATTCAACAATACGATTGTGGCACTAATATTAAATGTCCGACAAAATTCAAGAAGAGGCTGTTATAAACTCTGGTCTGTCTACCACAGTTATTCCATAGCTTTCATGAGTCATTATGGATGAATACTCCAGCGGTTCGATCAACGGTAGCACGAATGGACTCCTTCCTCTGTCCTAGCCGGATCTGTGCGAATGCTCACTTTCTCACAATCCGTTATTTGAAGGCATGTTAAATGAGAATTCATTCTAAACAAATAAATAATTGAATGGTGTGTTTCATGGTCAAAATGTCTGAGAGACGACACTTGCACCAGTAAACACACCAAAATAATACGGAATGGTTCTGCCTGAAGCAAAGCCTGCTTGTTGCCTCAATATTCGAGGTCCCTAACGTAGCGATGAAATACTGTTCTTAAACAACAAACTGTGTATTATTTTTTCTTCATTAATCGGCAGACCAGCCTATAGATCTCATTGAGTGAGGACATGTGACACCGTTAATTGTGATTCGTCTGCTGAATGGCGCCGTTTAGCTCGAAGGCTCTAGTGGTGCCATATCGCATTCCTTTCATTTCCGTAATAATACAAAAAATGAACAAACATTATACTGCGTTGCACAAGCAACCACTTTTCCACTCGACGTGGTTACGCACTCTTCTGAAGAAAACATAAGGGCTTTGTCTCACAATTACAATAAATCCGATAAATATCCACGAAAACTGGTTGGAAGATTGTCTTCAAACGAATGATTACGTAACAAGGAAATAAACAGCTGTGGTAAAGTGGTAGTATCTATGAGGCAAAGATTTCTTTCATAACAGCCCATGTAACAATCGCCCTAATTTTTTAACTTTCTCATTTGCTAGTAGTTTCAAATGAGAGCATTCGAAACAAAGATGGTTCTCGCAAACAGGTGTCGGAATTGCCAGAATCTGATTTCGTCTTAAGAGTCTGAAAACAGTCCTTATTTCTTCACGTGCCCAGCTGCCGGAAGGAAAGAGCAAAATAGATCAGCTGAATAAGTGCGAAGAATGTCCACAATGATGTGACATATCAGAAGCAGGCGTGGCGTGTGGCGTTCCTCTTGAGAAGTGACCGCGTCTATGAACTAGAGGAGTCGCGAACGGCACTTAACCTACGGTCAAGCTAGTGGCAAACAAGCCTGTTGATCTCCTGACGTATGCATTTCTCGGAACACATCTTTCGTTGTTTCGTCATGTGTCATTCTAAACTTTTTCCGGCGACCTAATTCTGGGCCACATCTCTTTGCATTTAATAACGTTGGGAATCCACGCAAAGGCTAGTCGCATACCTTCGATTCTTTAGTCGACTAAACTGTCTAGCCGAAACCGTTAAGCCTTGCCATTTCAGGTCGACTAAGCTGTTTAATTGGAAGGGCGTGCATTCAGTCTGTTATCGTACATCGACTGCGCATCGTGAGTTATGTTGCCCCAAGACATTATGCAGCAGTGGGAATCAGTATAAAGGCAATGTCTGAAGCAAACGAAATGTATCGAATTTGTTGTGTCAGTAGTTAATACCTATAGGACATAAACAATCATGAAGAATTGAATAGTTTCTTATACTATAACAAAATAAAGCGTTTGCATTTCCTGGCTGTATATCGGTATAAAGGTACTGATTGTCCTGTTGTCTTATTGCACTGTTACTTCTTTATCCAACCTCTGTTCTTCCTAATTACTCGTACCTCAAAAATTCTCTTCAGCGTTGATTTTGTTAGGGTTTGTAGCTTTCGCAGTGGGATTGTCTCCCACTCTTGTCGTATCGCTCTTTTCAGCTCACATACGGATTCAAATTGCTCTCCGTTACGATAAACACGACTTGCAAAAGTATTTCCCATTTCTTCCCACGGGATTCAAACCCGGCCGACATGCAGGCCAGGTCAAGTATTAGACACATCTATCTCCAAACCAGTTTTTGGTTGTAGCAGTAACATGCATATATGCACATCACCTTGTTGAAACAATAGACTTTCATCACCTAGGTACTCACAGATTCCAATCAGTTCTGTTTCTGGCATCTCATTGTACACGTTAGAGTTCATTCTAGTGTCAACCCAAGCAATGCGTGATTTATCTTTAGTGCAAGAGACTGTTCATGTCATAACAATTTCACCACAAAATTTCTACTTATTCTTACCTGACGGTCTGTTCTCAGATCATGCCAATTCCATCAAACCCATCTAAATTAAAATTCTTCTCATCACTGAAGATCACTTCATTCCATTCTGACGTCCAAGACATATGTTTTTCAGCAAACTCCAATCTAGCCTGCGTATGTCTGAGTGTTTGAGTAGGTTTCTGCAGTCGCTTCTTGAATGCAAGACTTTTTCATGTGACGAAATTTATACGTCTGGCAGTCACTGGTAACTGTAAATCGGCAACAACTTAAGAAGAATTACGGTTTTTGGCCCCTGCTTTGCGCAAAAGTATCCGTTCCGATGCCTCAGATAATTTTCTGCTTTACCAATATTTTCTGTTCTGTCCATATCGAGTACCTAGTATAACGAAATTATCGGTCACTGTACTTGACCGGTTCAACTTCTTGTCGATTTGACGGTTAGAGAGCCCCATTTCCTTGCACGGACCTATTTTTACTTTTTCATGACATGTTATCTGTTTTCCACTTTGCTTTGTCACAATCGGTTTATCTGTACTACACGCACTGTCATTAATGGTGTCTGTTTCCTATTTGCAGTAAACTCACGTAAGCACACACTAACAATGCGCAGAATCATCTGTCTTTATACCGGCTTCCATCCTCTACCACCCGAATCGTTATTATGTTATTTTATACTAGCTTCAAATCCGGTACCATTTGACTACATTTGTCGGTATACTGGATCTCATACTATTGCATATACACTATACACAGCCGACAATGTTAATCTTCCTGCAAATATCCATGCCTTTACACTGATTTCAACCACTGTACACAGTTTCTACGAAATTAATGCAAACGCACTCACTTGTGTTTTACTTTACATGTGTACCATTAACCCAACCCCACCCCACCTCCCCGCCCCAGTCTCCGCATCCGGATTAATTAAGGAATCGAACTTCCATGTGTGAAACAGCAACAAACGTCTGATTACTTTACAAATGAGTTAAATAGTTGACGTACAATGTCACTTATAATGACACTCACGTTTAATTTTTTAATCCGGTAATCGAAGGTCATATATGTTAGTCATATGAGAACTACCTACCAATACAATTCTTTTAATTCTATAATAATTTATACAAGCAGTATTGAAAACTATTTTCGTTTATATAAAAAGCTAAATTTTCTCTTATCAATGACACAATTTTGTAGCTATCTCCAGTGAAACATGTAGATAATGTCTGCAAAACGTGTTGTAAGTAGAGTTAGTAGTAAATTTTTATTATATTTATTTGGCGTTGTGGTGTTTGTTATGGACGACAATGAAAGTTTGTGTGGTACCGGGACTCGAACCCGGAGTTCCTGCTTATCACGAGCGGTCACCTTACCATTTGGCTATCCGAGCTCGAGCCACAGTCAGACCCAAACTTCCATATGTCGTCAACCATGTGTCAACATCATGTACTCGTACATGCTTTATGTATATACCTGTACGGGGCAGGCATTTTACTTGGAAATCGCCTGCCCGGTGTCGGCGGATAAATGCGATATTGCACTGCTTGTATTATTGAGAAATACGAACAAAGTTCCTTCGAACATGCATGTATGTACGGGAATTTACATAATGGATTACGATTTCAGGATGGTTGACGGCATATGAAAGTTTGGGTCTAGCTGTGAGTCGCCCTCGGATAGCCAAATGGTAAGGCGACCGCTCGTGATAAGTTGTGTACATAGTTCCGCGTAGTCAGCGCGTACACAACTTTCCCACTAGAGTGCGCCCCGCTAAGAACAACAGCGCAGGCGCAGCGCTCGTCCGTTTCGGCGCTGCCTTAGAGACGGACCAAATTCTGCTTCCGTTGATCCGCGTATTAATATGTAACGCAGCCAATGAGATAGCTGCTAACGTAGATCCTTTTCTCCTCGCGGATCACACTCGCGCAGTGATACCTGAATGCGCGAGGTATTATAACGAGTGTACAGACCTCCGATTAGTCAGTCTGCATTTGTCTGTACCAGTCTGCATTAGTCTGTACCAGTCTATAGTCAAGTTTCAGTCTGCACCTAAGAAGATTATCATATTCCTGTACATAGCCATGAAGATAAATGTATAGACACTTAGTCAAGTATCAGAGATATGTGAGAATAAGATTAACGTACCAAGACCAAAGGAACTTCAGATTGTCAATTGTAAATAGCATCCAGACTAAAGTTACGTAATGTTTATGCTTGTTATCAATTTAATAAATGTGTGTGAAAATTAATCAAGTTCTGTTTAATGTTGGTCACTGTCAATCTGCTACTCTAAGCGTGCAAGTGGCATTTCTATCGTCTGACCTAACGGCAGAAGATAAACACGCCACGATAAGACCACGAGACATATTGCTGACACTCGCCTACTTTGTTACAGCGACAAGACAAATAATCTGATGGTGTGTGTACCGAATGTCTTACAGTACGCACACCACAGGGTTCGAGTCCCTGACAGGCACAAATTTTCATTGTAGTCATTCCATTACACAGCTGATGGTTGTCCATATTCGCAACTGCGAATACATTTAATGAATTTATAACGGCTGTGATCGCCGCAGTTCCTGTTCCTTCGGTCATGCATGATGTCCGAAGGAACTTCGCATTGCATTTCTGAACAACACAGGTACTGCAATATCGTGAATATAGTTTGATTAATTTGAGCGCCGCGAGTTACGTAGCTTCAAGACATTATTCAAAGTTTCTGACTACAATACTTGTGTTAAACTTTTAATGTATGATTATACCTGTTAATAAGCAGATTATCACAGCTTTTTTTAATTTTTCAATTTGGTCAATAATTACATGAAGTTATTGAAACTAGGCGCTTCAGTCTGGAACCGCGCGACCGCTACGGTCGCAGGTTCGAATCCTGCCTCGGGCATTCATGTATGTGATGTCCTTAGGTTAGTTAGGTTTAAGTAGTTCTAACTTGTAGGGGACTGATGACCTCAGAAGTTAAGTCCTATAGTGCTCAGAGCCATTTGAACCATTTTTTTTATCGAAAATCATATTTTTGTTGGCTCCCGGAAACTGTCAGACAGGCAACCTGCAACCAGGTTTTGGTGGCCGTAGGCGTTTAGTGCTATACACACAGAATAAAAAAAGAAAATTGTATTTTCGAATGAATGAGATTCTAGTAGATCTAGAGACTTCTTTATATATTTACTGCAAGTTTAAAGACCTGTTACCTGATATTTTAATACAGGACGTACATATTACAGTTTTGGTTTGTCTTTTTTTTGCAATTGTTTTGTTTTGTTTTATCTGCAGCATTTCACACTAAATAAATACCTTTTAAAAATAACAAATAATTTGAGACTGAAATATATATAAATTATTGTTGTTTCAGGAAGAATGTAGGAAGATGATAGGATAGATAAGATATTTGTTAATGCCACCACTGGTTGTGACTGGCGATGAATACCTCGGAATGATTTCTTCAAACAGTTGACCGCCAGTCACAATAAAATAGTTACGAAGAACTGGAGACGCACAACGATTATTCTGAAAATAATTTAAATGTAAAATAATTTAAAACCACTGCAAAAATTTCAAAACGATATTGCCACTTTCGGCCGTCAGCAGCCATCCCCAGATCATAAAACAGATACCGCGATTCAATCTCACCACTGCGGAAACAAATCTGACAATACGAAACCATACCGACAATGAGAAACAACAGCGACAGAGAGAAACAACACACAGTGAGAAACCACATTGACAACGAGAAACCACGCCGACAATGAGGAAACACACCCGTGGGATTAATATTAGAATGGATGATGGCCGAAACCGGTGTTTTCGTTTTAGCACACATTGCATTATATATACAACAACAGTTGTCGAAGTTGACATATCGTGAGAAAGGAACCAAAGGAATCTCGCTCAACGAGAGAGAAGTGGTAGATGAAATATTAGCGTTGGTGCAAGATGAGTCAATGGAATGAGTGGTGTCAAAAAATGGCTCTGAGCACTATGGGACTTAACATCTATGGTCATCAGTCCCCTAGAACTTAGAACTACTTAAACCTAACTAACCTAAGGACAGCACACAACACCCAGCCATCACGAGGCAGAGAAAATCCCTGACCCCGCCGGGAATCGAACCCGGGAACCCGGGCGTGGGAAGCGAAAACGCTACCGCACGACCACAAGATGCGGGCTGAGTGGTGTCATATACGCTCGACTCTGCGGACAATGTACTCAAGGAGTACAAGTGAAAGGGATACTGAAACACATGTCAAGCCATATAGTTCACCATCCTTATAGGACAGTGAACCACAAATCCAGTCTCCAGTGAAACGTAATAAAGGATTCAAGGATGCTCGGTACAATTTTCAGGATATGCATGGTAGTGACCTACTACGTTATGCACATCAAATTGCGAGCGACGTAGATTACAGCGAATTCAAGGGAAGCAACGGACGATTGCATAACTGCAAACTGTGCTGCAGAATTGGAAGACATAAGATACGTAACTTCAAACAAAGGGTCTACTTGAAGATGGATAGCAAACTGTAGTATCGACCCGAAAACTGTAAATGACATAAACAAACTTGTCGCATAGTTCAGTAAGGAATTAGTTTTCAGCTCCGACCAATCAGCATTTGAAGGGAATTGCATAAGAAAGGAACTCTGGAAATGAGAGGTACCAACAGAGTTGCATCAAGATCAACATCAATGTCTTAACGAATTCGCATAAAATTATGCCGACTGTTAGTCTGGGTGGTAAAATGGCCGGATTCTACGATTCTTTCTCGTGTGCGTGATCTTGCAAGAGTAGAAAACAGGCGTAAGAGGACTACAACTACGATATGAGCACTGCTTTTGCCAGTAATTGGTCAAAATGAGTGGCTTTTGCTGGATCATGGTCTGTGTATAAAAATCGTACTTGTACTCCGTTTGAAGAAAATATACGTCCTGAAAAGTGTGTGGCATTGCAACTCATACCACATGAAACCGCCGGACAAATTCAGCCTCTGGATGTTCGTTTTGTTCGTGCCTAAAAAACATGTTATCGCAGTTCCTGCAGCTGCGCCATAAAGGACAGCCAATTCATGATAAGCTCCACGACAGACTGTTTCGCATTCGATTGCATGCCATCACATTCCATCAACTCTCATCAGCCGGTCAAACCAATATGATTCTATACGCATTCCTTAGGAATGAGTACCTGGCTGAACATGGTGTGCGGTTTGTAACTCCCAAGGAGTTCGCCTTCGATTTAGGTCTTTATGGCCCGTACCTTTGCGATCACTGTGGCGTGTCATTTTTCATTTGGGGTTCATGGTGCAAGTTAATCGTTTGTTTTGAACATTTCTTGAATTTCGACGATGTCTATTTTTTGGAAATGATGAGTCATTAGCAGTTAATATTTTTCTTGTCATAACTGTTAACACAACGCTTTCAAATGAGCCTTACTGAAGACTGAACTTGAGATCTCATACTCAAAGGATTCCTTGTTAGAGAGTTCCTTGTAGAGAGTGAGCTACCCAGGCATCACTTACGAAACGCTCTCAAAGCTGAGCCTTACTCCGAGTTGTCGTCCAGCTCTCATAATCTGTCAGGAAATTTGAAAACAGACCACTGTCCGATGCATTACAAAGAACCAAAATCGATACGTTGTGTAGAGTGTAAGTATTTCCCGCAGAACTTCATAAGAACGTGTGGAAACTGCGAGGGACACGAAGAAAATACGAAAATGTAGCGTGCCATCGTCGAGTGCCTCTTCGCAGTTTCTTTAAATGGGTGCTGCATCACTTTGCCGAACGTGAAAGAGCTTTGGCTTAAAGAAGTATCTAATTAAATGGTCTCATGAAGGCCAGCAAAGCAGTTCTGCAGTAATTAGTTCCCGGGCTTTATCCGACCTACTGCCTGATTTCCATTTCCTTAATACCATAATCTTTGCGGCTCGCTGATTTTTGCAATGAATATTAATTACTTAGAGCTGACTTCATAAGAGGCTACCTCTTGAGCCCCGGAAAAGTCGCGAGCGCGCATCAATATGTACGGTTCGTCGGGAGCAAGAGCGCCGCGGGAGAAGTTCTGCAGTTTTCTTGACTGTCCGCTGTCAGTGTTCTTTAGTTTTATTGTTTTAAATTTTTTACAGAGCTTCACTAATATTCACAGTCACGCATTCAAGGCCTCGAAAGCGAAATAGCTGACAGATGCCAACAACAAAAGTCAAATCGAAACTCTATAGCATTCAAAACCACATTACGTACCATTCCGTGTCCTTTATTGTAGGTATTCTTTTACTCGTAGGCAATTATGTAGTTTAAAATGATTTGGTCTAATCTTACAATTAGTCTAATATGCCTGTGGTTCAATTTTCAACGTATTGCATCGTGAGACCTGTGTGAATATGTATTACGCGAGGAGAAATTTCTATGAATTTTTTCAAAAATTGCTGGTCCTGTGCTAAGCCAGACTAACTCTCTAGTACCTGTTTTACAGTTTCTTTTTCAGGCACAGATTAATTATTTTGCCCATCAAATATTTCCAAAAATCGCTACAGATAAATGATGAAGAACAACGTAACAAATGACAGAGAATTTGAAAGACGAACTATAAATACAAATAAAAATTTATAAGCGTTCCGTATGTCCACCCTTCCTCACACAGCACACATCGGAACGGTAGTCCAATTCTGCCGATACATGACGAATCAGACAAGGAGTGATGGTAAGAATAGCTGCTGGTATTCGATGTCGCAACTCTTCGAGATTTCGTGGCAGAGGGGTAGCATAAATACTGTCCTTGACGTAACCATACAAGAAAAAAATTGCAAGGCGTAAAGTCCGGCGACCGTGGTGGGTATTTAGTTCAGCGGACCCAACACAGTCCATCCAGCGACGGAGCAACTTATCATTCAGGTATAATCTCATATGAAATGGTGGAAATGGGATGGGGTACCATCTTGTTGAAAGATGAAATCCCTGCTATCAGTTTCAGGCTGTGGCACGAGCCACAACTGCAGCTTGTCGAGATACTTGATACTTTTGACAGGTCTCTCAGCAAAGAAGAAGCGTCCACAGACAGTCTTTCCCGCGTCCGGACATCCTGATTTAGGTTTTCCGTGATTTCCCTAAATCGCTCCAGGCAAGTGCCGGGATGGTTCCTTTGAATGGGCACGTCCGACTTCCTTACCTGTCCTTCCGTAATCCGATGAGACCGATGACCTCGCTGTCTGGTCTCCTCCCTGAAACAATCCAACCCCAACCCCAACAGACAGTCTTGTTGGAGACGTTAGCTTTCTCAGGATACTGAACGCGTTCGACAGCTGCATCTTGTTTCACTGTCCCCCATATGTGTCTGTTGTGTCGGCTGACCTTTAGCTATAGATGGAAGGTAGTTTCGTCAGTGAGGATCAATTTGTTGCGAAGACGTCATTTTCAAGATGGATCTGCATATCAATGCAGAACTGCAGTCGGAGCAATTTGTCGCCATGGCTTACGGCTTGCAATAGTTTTATTTTGCACGTCTTCGTTCTTAAACTCGTACGAAAGATTTTCTACACTTTTGGCTACGTGATGTTCAGTTCTGCACTAGGCCGATAGGTAGAACTGTAAGATTTTGCAACATCACTTGCCTCACACGGTCCTCCGTCTGTTCTGACGCGTCCGGGCGGGACGGACGTTTGGCATCGCAGTAAAAACAATCCTCCTCGAATTTATAGCACCACTTCACTGCGCTCTTGTAAAATGAAGTGGTATCATGAAACTTGGCACGGAAGGCTCTTTGAACGCTCACATCCGATTGGCAATGGGCGAATACTAGCACACAAAACGCTTTCTACGATTGGTTGGCCGCCAATTTCAGCAGCTGCTGTCGATAGCGCCCCTTTCGGCGGTTTTCCAAACTAACTTTCGGGTACCACGTTCAAGAGAAACATCTGTATCATTTGTTACTTTATGTTAACCATTTACCTACACCGATGTTAAGAAGTTTCTATGGTGTTTATAATTACCCTTACAAGAAATAAATTATGAACTGAAGAACATACTGCCAGTCGTATTGGTTGATGAGCTACCAAGCATTATGCTGTTATCAAGAGCCTTGCGTGATGCTCGACTACATGACTCGTGGGCTTCTGGAACGCGACACTGCTGGAAAAAATTAACATACATTATGGGTGATGTGGTGTCTAGGAAGCCTGCATTTTAGGTTCACGAGACAAACTTTCAAACAAATCGTATTACGAAATTTATTACAAAATGAAATTTTACAATACTTAACTTTTGGAATTACACAGATGTGTCGCCAGCAGCGGGTGACATACAAAATAATGACCTTTCTTCAGTATAAACAATTCCAAGTCTGTGCTACATAGAGAGTACAACCGAGGCGGCTAGAGTTGCCGCTGCTATAGAACTGGGCCGCTGTTGTCGCGTTGTCGTCCTGGAGGAAGGTCCGGTCAGTGTGCGATTGGCTGACCTCTTCTCACAGCCTTCTTTACCCTGTCGTTTTATTAACTTAACAAAAAGACTTAGCGTCATTTAAAGCGATTTGTGTAGAAAATGTGAGCGTTAACGACACTGTTTGTTTCAGCATGAAAAAATGAATGAAACTGAATTTTTCGTATATATTCTTGGAAATTTTTATGTGCCTTGCGTTGTAAATTTTAAGTAAATAGAAAACAAATAAGCAACGTAGGTAATGTAATCAACTTTCTTTTAATCTGAATTCTAGTTGTTACTGTTTGCTTTTGTTTCTAAAGAAACTCGTATGTTATCAAACGTAGAGCACCATTTTTAACTTATAGTTTTCTTTCGACTTTTTCCTAATTCCATCTTGGTCAGCCAAACTTTAATTAAATCGAACATATTTTAAGTATTAGGATACTATACTGATTGTAGCGAATTTTTTATATCAGTACACGTAAAGTAGATGCCCATTGGTATTCTGTGGCACCCAGTGTGACATCACTCGCTTGTAGTGGTTAATAAAAAAGAAAAAGAGAAGAAAAGAAAAGGCTGAAAATGTGGGAAGAAATGGAGAATAAAAAGGGGGTTTTAAAACCGTTAATGATCGTGAAAAAGGAAAAGAATGAAATGCAAATCGGACTTCGAATTACAGAAAAGTTATCGGACTTCGTGATTCGGAAAAGCTATTGTTGGGGTGGTCCTTGTGGCGTTTCTGAGCAAAAGTCAAACCAATTTGCACGACAAAAATTATTTGAAAGAGAACAGAGAATAACAAAATGTGATTAACAGGGGGAAATGGCGTAGATAAGAGTATATTCATTACCAAGTTAACATGTCTTCTCTCGTGCGGTGTTCAGGTCTTGTTCTCCAACGATCTCCTGTTTCATTTCTGCATGAAAAAGTCGTAGCTGCTCCAAAATCTTGCAGTAAATTTCATCGTCCAGGAATTACTAATGTCTACAAATTAAAACCGTCTTGATCTTGAATGCAATGTATTTTACGGCTGCTTCCATCCTCCAAATTTCATACAAGCTTCCGCAATACTATATGTCTGCACATCAATAAGTTTTTACGTCTTAATCAAACTAGATTAACGAATAAGTGTTTACGTCTGAATCACACCAAGACTAGCGAATAAGTGAAGTTAAGCTTTCGCTCTCTAGAGACAATAGCGGGTAGAAAACAAAAAGGGTTACAATTTTTGTACCTTCATTTTCTTATAAATATTTTCTCTGCCGTCGAGCGCTCATACAGCTGCGACGGTATAATTTATATCCGAGGGAACGAGTGTAGCGCGCCGAAATTCAGTCCCGCTACACGCTGTTGCAAATTTTTGGAATTTTAGTACATGTAGCCAACTATCACCAACAGATATGATAAAAACGTGGTTGTAGACAATTCATAAAATAAAAATTAAAATCAAGAATAGTTACGAGGCACTTCTGTTTATAGCGAGTCACTATCATATCATATTTCATTTAGTAATTACGACGCGTTCCATCATCAGTGACAATTTAATTCTTACTTCACCAGTATCGCCCTCGAGAAGTCAAATATGTAGACAATTCTCTAGTTGATTTGTGTCAGTGTTCCGTATTGCAACGGGCCGTTAACACTGATTTTAGTGGGAAGTTCGACAACTATGTTCTCGAGGTGAATACGTATCTCTGACGCAGATTAACTACAAAATTACAGGTTCGTTGGTTTCCCGAGAGCACTTCTGCTGACAAATGGACGAAACCTCCGAAACGGGTCGCTATTAATAAATATTCAAGTTTTATCATCGATCTGAAACTGTTATTTATTCATTAAATTTACGCCATGTAGGCACCCTCTGTAAATATGATCGTAACTATCTAAAAGTAATGGTTTACATTTAGCTACAGATTCACAGATACGAAACAAATTTATCGTTGGTGACAGTTTTTTTTATATGTTAATTCGTGTAATCCGTGAAGGATATCACACTGGTCTTAATACGTTGTTGAGCAATTTATTTTGCTCTATGGTCTTCAGCTCAAAAGAAAAAAAAGAGAGTTTTTGCTATTTAAATTTAACGTAACTTTCAATTTCAGTAATCGTTCTAATGGGACTTTTTCCGTTCTTGCACACACAGCATGTATGTATTTAGTGCATTAACGTTCTCTTTCTGGTCTCGATTCTTATACTCAGCGCATCCACTCATGAGGGTAGGTAATAGATAACTGCTGTGTTGGAAAGAGAGTGTCCCTGTTGATATGGAGAACGTGTTACGCATATTACGTGACAGCAATGTCAGGAGATTTGCTGATCTTCGGCGTGAAACTCGTGTGAAGGATGAGTGATATGTGTGACCTCATACTGTGGGTGCTCGCCGCACGGGATATTCTTGCATTTGGTTTTCAATACGTCGCCGTATCGAGGGTGAACCACGAGTACCTCGGTTCGTAGAAAACCGCAGCCACCAGATTCAACTGCAGTGCACAATGAATTGTGGATGATATGCATCACCGTCGACAATTGTAACAGCTGATAGATGCGTCGTAGTGCAACGAATGACTTGCAGTTCGAAACTGGACAGGACCAACCGGTGACGAATCGAACCATCCACGACCACCTCCTCGCTAAGGGATACAGAAGTTACCTCCACAGGGGACTGATGACCACAGAAGTTAAGTCCCATAGTGCTCAGAGCCATTTGAACCAGTTACCTCCACATATGTGTACCTCTGTTCACCACGTGAGCCGGCCGCTGTGGCCGAGCGGTTCTAGGCGCTTCAGTCCGGATCCGCGCTGCTGCTACGGTCGCAGGTTCGAATCCTGTCTCGAGCATGGATGTGTGTGATGTCCTTAGGTTAGTTAGGTTTAAGTAGTTCTAAGTCTAGGGGACTGATGACCTCAGATGTTAAGTCACATAGTGCTTAGAGCCATTTGAACCATTTTTTCACCACGTGACGTATCTTGTCGTAATAGGTGCCCAAATATACATTCTAAGACAAAAAAATGACACATCATGAAGGAATTATAAGAATGGGACGGAAATCGGTAGATGTGGTGTACATAGAAAGACAAACAAATAATTGCTATTTCAGAAAAAATGGATGATTTATTTAACAGAAAGAGTTTCACAAACTTAGCAAGTCAATAACGCGTCTGTCGACCTCTGGCCCTAATACAAACTGTTATTCGGCTTGGCATTGACTGATGGAGTTATTTGATGTTCTCCTGAAAGATTGGTACCAAATTCCGTCCAATTGGTGCATTACATGGTCAAAATCCTCAGATGGTTAGAGGGCCCTGCCAATAATACTACAAACTTTCTCAATACGGAGAGATCCGGTGACATTGCTGGCCAATATAGTGCTTTGCAAGCACGAAGACAAGATGTAGAAACTCTCGCAGTGTACGGGCTGGCATTAAGTTGCTGAAATGTAAGCCTAGATAGCTTTCCATGAGGGGCAAAAAATCGGGGCGTAGAGTATTCGACGTACCGCAGTGTTGTAAGGACGCCGCGAATGACAACCAAAGGCTCTTGATACGAAATGAAGTGGCGCCATTACTCCTGACTGTCGGGACGTACCGGGTGATCAGAAAGTCAGTATAAATTTGAAAACTGAATAAATCACGGAATAATGTAGATAGAGAGGTACAAATTGACACACATGCTTGGAATGACATGGGGTTTTATTAGAACCAAAAAAATACAAAAGTTCAAAAAATGTCCGACAGATGGCGCTTCATCTGATCAGAATAGCAATAATTAGCATAACAAAGAAAGACAAAGCGAAGATGATGTTCTTTACAGGATATGCTCAATATGTCCACCGTCATTCCTCAACAATAGCTGTAGTCGAGGAATAATGTTGTGAACAGCACTGTAAAGCATGTCCGGAGTTATGGTGAGGTATTGGCGTCGGATGTTGTCTTTCAGCATCCCTAGAGATGTCGATCGATCACGATACACTTGCGACCAGGTAACCCCAAAGTCAATAATCACACGGACTGAGGTTTGGGGACCTGGGAGGCCAAGCATGACGGAAGTGGCGGCTGAGCACACGGTGATAACCAAACAACGCGCGCAAGAGATCTTTCACGCGTCTAGCAGTACTTTTCTTTTGTTCTAATAAAACCCCATGTCATTCCAAGCATGTGTGTCAATTTTTACCTCTCCATCTACATTATTCCGTGGTTTATTAAATTTTCAAATTTATACTGACTTTTTGATCACCCGGTACATCGGGCGACAGTTTGGTTGACATCCCACCGCCGTCCGTGGCGTATCCGGACACGTCCTCGCTGGTCATTGGGGCTTAGTTCGAAACGGGACTCGTCAATGAAAAGACAATTCTGCTATACCCAATGGAGTAACAGGCCGAAGTTGTATGTGGAGACCCTTCGGACAGTGGTTGGGTACCAACCTGACCGTCGCCCAGCATGCAGCCTGACGATCAGGCGTACGGTCTGGGGTGACATTTCTTCTCATAGCAGGACTACTTTGGTTGTCATCGGCGGCACCCTTGCAGGACAGTAGTAAGTCACGATATTGTACGCCATGTTTTGTTGCCCCTCATGGCAAGCCATCCTGGGCTTGAGTTTTGGTACTCCAGTGTACGCTTAGCCCTAATGACTGCGGGACGAAAGTTCAATTACACGGTGTCACTGATTATAAGAAGAACTGCTTCTTCCACTGGGAAGTAATCAGACGCTGGTGCTGCAGAGCGCTCGCAGAACAAAGCCTTATGCGTGGGTGGGAGTAACAGATCGGTGGGGCGTTAGCGGTGGCGGCGTTGGCCGGCTGCCTGCTGCCGGCAGTTACACGTGCCAGCCAGCCAGCGCAGCCGCCGCCTCCGGCTGAGCCCGGCCGCGCCGCAATGCAGGCGGAAGCGCCACCAGGGCACGGCCGCAGCGTGTTAGCACCCCGTCATCGCGACACCGTACATATATACTCTTAACAATGGAAAAGCACTTGCTGTCGTCGTGTCTTGTGTGCCATTCATGGCGAGCAGACTTTACGACCGACATTTCTTAAACGGTGAGCACCGAGGGAACGTGCAGGTGTACTCCTCCACTCTGAGGCGATCTCCTGTTTAGTGCGGACCGTTGTCCTACACTTTCCACATTGCCTACTATTACACCAATATTACACTGAAGAGCCAAAGAAAATGGTACACCTGCCTAATGTCGTGCAGGGCCCCCGCGAGCACGCAGAAGTGCCGCAGCTCAATGTGGCATTGACTCCACTAATCTCTAAAGTAAAGCTGGAGGGAATAGACACGATGAATCCTGCAATGCTGTCCATAAACCCTTAAGAGTACGAGGGGGTTAAGATCTGTTCTGAATGGTACGTTGCAAGGCATCCCAGATATGCTCATGCTCAATAACGTATAGCTCTGGGGAGTTTGGTGGCTAGCGGAAGTGTTAAAACTCAGAAGAGAATTCCCGGAGCCACTCTGTAGCAATTCTGGACATGTGGTGTGTCGCATTGCCCTGCTGGAATTTCCCAAGTCCGTCGGAAAGACAATGGATGCCGGTGATCAGACAGGATGCTTACGTACATGTCACCTGTCAGAGTCGTATCTAGACGTATCAGAGGTCCCATATCACTCCAACTGCACACGCCCCACACCATTACAGAGCCTCCACCAGCTTGAACACTCCCCTGCTGACATGCAGGGTCCATGGATACATGAAGTTGTCTCCATACCCGTACACGTTCATCCGCTCAATACAATTTGAAATGAGACTCGTCCGACCAGGCAACACTTTTCCAGTCATCAACAGTCCAATGTCGGTGTTGACGGGCCCAGGCGAGGCGTAATGCTTTGTATCGTGCAGTCATCAAGGGTACACGAGTGTGCCTTCGGCTCCGAAAGCCCATATCGATGATGTTTCGTGGAATGGTTCTCACGCTAACTGTTGATGATGGGCCAGCACTGAAATCTGCCTCAATTTGCTGCAGGGTTGCACTTCTGTCACGTTGAAAGAGTCGTCGTCGGGGCCGTTCTTGTAGGATCTTTTTTAAGCTGCATCGATGTCGGGGATTTGATGTTTTACTAGATTCCTGATATTCACGGTACACTCGTGAAATGGCTGTACGGGAAAATCCCCCCTTCGTTGCTACCTCTGAGATGGTGTGTCCCGTCGCTTGTGCGGCGACTGTAACACAACGTTCAAACTCATTTATATCTTGATAACCTGCCATTGCAGCACCAGTAACAGGTCTAACAACTGCACCACACACTTGTTGTCTTATATAAGTATTGCCGGACACAGCGCCGTATGCTACCTGTTTACATACGTCTATATTTGAATACGCATACCTATACCAATTTCTTTGGTGCTTCAGTGTATCATCAGGCTGTCTTCGCCGATGTGCAGGCTTAGTGCGGCTGTTCGCGTCTGCAAGAATCAAGGAAGTAACGCTTTTTTTATGCGGCTGTGTGACAAATTCTCAGAGTTACCGCAACTGTGTAGACACTTGTTTTTTTTTAGTGACATCTACTTCTATATACATGCTCCGGAAGCCATCAAACCGGTGCATGCTACACGGTATGTGGTACCGCAAGTAGTTATTCCCTTTGTAAGCTCACGACTAGTCATTCCCTTTGTGAACTTTGTATGTAATTTATTCATATATGAGATACTGTACTTAAAAAAAAATAACCTTTTCCTCGTGTAACGTATGCTTTAGATGTTGTATTCAACTGCTGAGCAAAACTGACTGTTGTTTGGCCCTGTGTTGCGCATGTGAATAGTATCGTGAAACATCACGTAAATATTAGTGAAATGCTGAGTCTGAAATAATGAAACTGAATCTAATTAAATCACAAAAGTAACTAATTTTGTACTCAGGGAAAACTATTTAACTGGAACTCTGTACTGTAATGAAAGTTACGTAACGTGAAGTGCACTGTGTTACTTGAAATATCCACAAAATAAAATACTGTTTATCACGGTAGAAAATAACTGTTTAATAAACGAACATTGCTGTCTTCAAAGTAATCTACTTGCTTAGAACAACAACTGATAATTGTACCATCCTGTTTACTCACAAGAATGCAAAGTGACATCCGCCCTGAAATAAAAGTAACTTATCTCACGTTCTCCAAAGCAAATTGAAATCAGCAAATGCAGTAGCCAAACGAAAGTATCTACTCTAAATTTTTCTTTACTTGTCAGAAATAATCTGTGATCACGTGTGGCGAAGGTGCGATGTACAGACGACAAAGTATTTAGGAATGATGGAGGCGGGTTTCACTTTGAAAAAAAAGCGTTCTTGAATAATTAAACTCTTGTTATTGTCAAAAAAGACTGTATACCATAAAAACTGTTACAATTACGAGATTCTCTCATTACAGAAATTACACACATTTCAGCCATCTACGTAATTTGTGAAATAGTGTAACCAAAGAGATCACATTAACGCAAATCATGAATATTATCAGTTAGCTAAGTGACAAAGATTTCCTTCAGTTGATAGTTCTGACAAACAAAACGTTTCATTCATCTGCGTGCATGGGTTACCTTGAAATATTCCTCCAAAAATCTTTTTCATCAATACAATCAATAAAATAGATTTATAAACAACTTATCATTTCCGTAATAAAGTATTGCAAATAACTTCTCCCAGATTCATTAATATGAGATCTCGTTCTCTGAATTTCAACTGCCCACTACTAAGCCTCTAATAATAATGCTCCAGGGCTGCACAACTGACTGGCAAGCAAGCGCACTACAGACTACGTTAAACACGGGGAGGATCTTATCCACTACTTGCGCAGCAGCCGGCCGTTGTGGCCGAGCCGGCCGAAGTGGCCGTGCGGTTCTAGGCGCTGCAGTCTGAGACGGCTACGGTCGCAGGTTCGAATCCTGCCTCGGGCATGGATGTGTGTGATGTCATTAGGTTAGTTAGGTTTAACTAGTTCTAAGTTCTAGGGGACTAATGACCTCAGAAGTTGAGTCCCATAGTGCTCAGAGCCATTTGCACCATTTTTTTGCGTTGTGGCCGAGCGGTTCTAGGCGCTTCAGTCCGGAACCACACTGCTGCTAAGGTCGCAGATTTGAATCCTGCCTCGGGCATGGATGTGTGTGATGTCCTTAGGTTAGTTAGGTTTAATTCTGAGTCTAGGGGCCTGATGACCTCAGACGTTAAGTTCCATAGTGCTCAGAGCCATTTGAACCATTTGAACTTGCCCTCATGCATCTTGGTCCCAGTACAGTGAAGGTGAATTATTTACAATAGCACAAAACATATAAAAGCCTTACACATTTTCTCTTCCACTCGCAAACAGGGCGAGCGTCAAACGACTGTCTATATGCCTCCATAGGAACCCTAATTTATATCTCTCTTCGCTGTCCTTACGCGAGAATGTATGACAGTGTTAGTAGAATCGTTCTGTAGCCAGCCGTGAATGCCAGTTCTCTACACGTTTTGAATAGATTGTCTTCTTCCCTCCAGCGACTACCACATAAGTTCATAAAGCCTTCCGTTTTGATGGGACCTACCGATAATAAATCTAACAGCGCATCTCCGAAATGCTTTGATGTATTCCTTTAATCCGACGGGTTGGGGATCCCAAACATGTGCCGCGTGCTCGAACCCTTCTTAACTGTCTGCTCTGCCGCACCGTGTCAAACGCTTCCCGGTAGTTCAAATGGTTCAAATGGCTCTGGGCACTATGGGACTTAACATCTGAGGTCATCAGTCCCCTAGAACTTAGAACTACTTAAACCTTACTAACCTAAGGACATCACACACATCCATGCCCCAGGCAGGATTCGAACCTGCGACCGTAGCGGTCCAGACTGAAGCGCCTAGAACCACACGGCCACACCGGCCGGCTTCCCGGAAGTCTACCTGTTGCCCTTCACAGGCGAAGCTGCGTTTCATAAGAGCCACGCTTTCTAAATATCTGCTGGGTACCGTCAACAGCCTTTTCAGTATCACAGTCGAAAGCCCGTAACGACGATTCCAGCTCTTCTTTCGTCTTGCGAAGTACAGTTCTATCATCTTTTTACTGATAGAAACCAGCATCCAGAATAAAGACGATATCTGTTCAAAAAAACTGCGGAATATTCGTAATTTCGTGTCAATGGTGTGTTGGAGCGACATGCGGTTGGCATCCCTGCACACGCCTGTGTTTAATGTGTAACTGCCGGAAGTTTCATTGTTGTATGTCTGTTAGTTACTGTCCTGTGCTGTACTGAGTAGAGCGTCGTGTCGCACAGACTACGAATTTCGAGATAGCAGAATTAGAGGAGCTAGGCGCCTGCATTAAATTTTGCGTGAAACTCAAGAAACCCTTTACAGAGACACACCAAGTGATGTAGGAAGCCTACGGTGATGTGCTTAAGCCGTACTCGGTATACTCTGCAGCGGAACGCGCGGCGTTTGCACCCTCTGATGGCGCCTGTGAGTGGCGCCACCTGACGGAGAACAGCGAGCGATGGAAGAGAGACGTTCGCCCGGCGGGGCGCCGGAGGGAGCTGCAGAAGTGCCGTCTCCACTGTTGCTGTGAGTGGCGCGCGACGCGCCTGGTTGAGCCGACGAAGATACCGTCGATTCCACACAACTGTCCGTACTAGACACACAGCCCCCGAGCATTCTCAACTGTTACGGCAAACGAAATCTTGATTCGTTTAAACGGAATGGATGAATCGTTTGGTATCACTGGTATATGGGGTATGAGATAGACATCTCCAGCTGCTGGGTTTGTGAATATAGTAGCTTCATTGACATTATCTCGCATATTTTCATTCTGCAAAGGGGTAGCGTTACAAAGTTTCGGACGATTTAGATTGCGTCGTGAACCATCAGATAAATTATTTCTCCCATTTGAATTGTTTCTCCGTAAATAATTAAACACATTATATATATATATATATATATATATATATATATATATATATATATATATACGAAAAACGTTCTATAGCCTGAAATTGTGTTACTGTATTATATACCTTTTTTTAAAGAAACTTGAAAAAATAAACCAAAAGTGAAAACAAATGAGTATTTGTCATCCAAATTCTATATGATTTATGACCCGAAATTTGAGTCCTGACACAATTCTCACGGATGCTCCAGATTGCGACGTTTATTCAGTTCCCAAACACATGTAGCAATGTACGTTTTTTAATTTATTTCTCGTCCCTTCTTGAGGCTGGCGTAATTTTTGATATTGTTTCCACTATCAGGTAGCTCGAAAATGCCCAAGCGGAGCAAAATTAGATTAAAACTAAATCATGAATTTAAGTGATTATTTCGTGATAAAAACACCCTACACCGGAAAATGACTCCCTTCTTGACTCGCTGTGATGCTTAAAACTTTCTGACTACGCTGCATGGTCAAAATAGAAAAGAAATACGACTAGACACTGAGGTGACAAAAGTCAGTGGGATACCTACTGATAACGTGTCGGAACTCCTTTTGCTCGGCGTAGCGCAGCAACTGGACGTGGCATGGACTGAACAAGTCGTTGGAAGTCCCTTCTGAAATACTGGGACACGCTGCCTCTAAAGCAGTTCATAATTGTGAAAGCCGGCTGGAGTGGCCGTGCGGTTCTAGGCGCTACAGTCTGGAACCGCGAGACCGCTACGGTCGCAGGTTCGAATCCTGCCTTGGGCATGGATGTGTGTGATGTCCTTAGGTTAGTTAGGTTTAAATAGTTCTAAGTTCTAGGGGACTGATGACCTCAGAAGTTGAGTCCCATAGTGCCCAGAGCCATTTGAACCATAATTGTGAAAGTGTTGGCAGTGCAGGATTTTGAGCACCAACTGACCTCTCGATTATATCCCATAAATGTTCGATGGGATTCATATCAGGCGATCTCGGTGGCCAAAGCATTCGCTCGAACTGTCGAGAATGTTCTTCAAGCCGATAGCGAACAATTGTGGCTAGGTAACACGGCGCGTTGGTATCCATAAAAATCCCATTGTTGTTTGGAAACATTAAGTCTCTTAATGGCTGCGAATGGTATCCAAGTAAATGGTCTCCAAGTGGCCAAACATAACCATTTCCAGTCAGCGACCCAGTCTATTCGATGTAAACACAGTCCACATCATTATGAGGCCGCCACCAGCTTGCATAGTGCCTTCTTGGCAATGTGGGCCTATGGCTGCGTAGTGTCTGCACCACACGTGTACCCTACCACCAGCGCTCACCAACTGAAATTGGGACTCATCTGACCAGCCCACGATTTTCCAGTCGTCTAGGGCCCACACGATTTGGTCACGAGCCCAGGAAAAGCGCTGCAGACCATGTCGTCCTGTTAGCAAAGGCACTTGCGTCGGTCATGTGCTGCCGTAGACTTTGAATGCCAAATTTCGTGCCGGCCGGTGTGGCCGAGCGGTTCTAGGTGCTACAGTTTGGAACCGCGCTACCGCTACGGCCGCAGGTTCGAATCCTGCCTCGTGCATAGATGTGTGTTATGTCCTTAGGTTAGTTAGGTTTAAGTAGTTCTAAGTTCGAGGGGACTGATGACCTCAGATGTTGAGTCCCATAGTGCTCAGAGCCATTTGAACCATTTTTGAACCAAATTTCGTCGCACTGTCGTAACGGATACGATTTCTGTGCTTATTTCACGCAGCCTTAGTTGCCTGCTACCACTGACAAGTGCGTAAGTGAAGGCTGTGGGGCACTGCGTTGTGCGTGCTGAGTGGTAATGCCACAAATTTGTATTTTCAGCATACTGTTGACACTTTGAATCTCAGGATATTGAATTCCCAAACGATTTCTGAGGTCGGACGTCCCACGCATCTAGTTCCAGCTATCATTCCGCGTTCAGTGTGTTAATTCCTGTCATGTGAACATAATCAAGTGGGAAACCTTTTCATATGAGTCACCTGAGTACAAATAACAGCTCTGCTAATGCGCTGAAACGCCAAAGAAACTTGTATAGGCATGCGTATTAAAATATAGAGATATGTAAACAGGCAGAATACGGCACTGCGGTTGGCAAAGCCTATGTAAGACGAGTGTCTGGCGCAGTTGTCAGATCGGTTACTGCTGATACAATGGCAGGATATCAAGATTTAAGTGAGTTTGAACACAGCATCTCCGAGGTAGGAACTTTCCCGTACCTCCATTTCACGAGTGTACAGGAATCCAGTAAAACATCAAATCTCGGTCATCACTGCGGTCGGAAAAAGGTCCTGCAAGAATGGGACCAACGACGACTGAAGAGAATCGTTCAACGTGACAAAGTGCAACCGTTCCGCAAATTGCTGCTGATTTCAATGCTGGGCCATCATCAAGCGTCAGCGTGCGAACCATTCAACGAAACATTATCGAAATGGGCTTTCGGAACCGAAGGCCCACTCGTGTACCATTGATGACTGCACGACACAAAGCTTTACACCTCACCTGGGCCCGTCAACACCGACATTGGACTGTAGATGACTGGAAACATGTTGCCTGATCGGACGAGTCTTGTTTCGAATTGTATCGAGCGGATGGACATGTACGGGTGTGGAGACAACCTCTTGAATCCATGAATCCTGCACGTCAGCAGGGGACTGTTGAAGCTGGTGGAGACGCTGTAACGGTGTGGGGCGTGTGCAGTTGGAGTGACATGGGACCCTTAATATGTCTAGATACGTCTCTGCCAGGTGACACGTACGTAAGCATCCTGTCTGATCACCTGCTACCATTCATGTCCATTGTACATTCCGACGGACTTGGGAAATTCCAGCAGGGCAATGCGATACCTCACACCTCCAGAATTCCTACATGGCGGCTCCAGAAACACTCTTCTGAGCTTAAACACTTCCGCTGACCTCCAAACTCCCCAGACATGAACATTATTGAGCATATCTGGGATGC
The DNA here is from genome assembly GCF_021461395.2 of Schistocerca americana. Taxonomy (NCBI): domain Eukaryota; kingdom Metazoa; phylum Arthropoda; class Insecta; order Orthoptera; family Acrididae; genus Schistocerca; species Schistocerca americana. Next base: position 349,186,264 of record NC_060121.1, on the reverse strand, counting down.
CTTGCAACTTGCTGTTCAGAAGAGATCAACACACTCTCGTGCTATTACGGAGCCGGCTGGGGTGGCCGAGCGGTTCTAGGCGCTACAGTCTGGAACCGCGCGACCGCTACGATCGCAGCTTAGAATCATGCCTCGGGCATGGATGTGTGTGATGTCCTTAGGTTAGTTATGTTTAAGTAGTTCTAAGTTCTAGGGGAATCATGACCTCAGAAGTTAAGTCCCATAGTGCTCAGAGCCATTTGAACCATTTGAGCTATTACGGAGTCCATGGCACGTGGTGCTGCGGCACTTCTGCTTGCTTGCTGGGGACCTACACGATGTTAGGCAGGTGTACCAGTTTCTTTGGCTCTTCAGTGTATATCTCACACCTCCAGAATTCCTACATGGCGGCTCCAGAAACACTCTTCTGAGCTTAAACACTTCCGCTGACCTCCAAACTCCCCAGACATGAACATTATTGAGCATATCTGGGATGCCTTGCAACTTGCTGTTCAGAAGAGATCAACACACTCTCGTGCTATTACGGAGCCGGCTGGGGTGGCCGCCATCTGTACATGTGCATATCTGATGACTTCTTTCACCCCAGCGTATGTGGCCGATCCGATCATAGAATAGCTGCGGGCAGGCAGTTTAGGCAGAGCTCGCTGGCGGGCGGTGGGCAGCGACCTGCCCCACGCGACTCCGCGATCCCTGTGCCTCTGGCGCCCCGCTATTGATTGCGAGCCGCCGCGTCCCGTCCGGTGCCGGCCAGCGCGGTCGCAGCCACTGCAGTCCGCACCCCAGCCGCCCACCGGCCACCGCTGTCGGCTCCCAGCAGCACGTGAGGACGCAATGCTAAGTACACCGGCCAGAAGTAGAGCAAAGCGAAGTTCTGATTTCTGACCCTAATATATAGACCAATGGTGTCATTGCATGCGTTGTGCAGGGGCGGGTGGTCAGCACATCACTCTCCAAGCCATTGTTGGTTTTCCTGACCTCTTGACCTCAGAGCCCCTTCTTCTCGTTCAAGCAGCTCCTCAACTGGCATCCCGAGGCTGCGCTCCGCGTTCCGGTCCTACCACCAAGGAAAATTTCCTGTCAGTACCCGGAATCGAACCCAAGCCCTGCGCATAGCAGCTAGACACGTTGACCACTGAACTACGGAGACAGGCGGGCAAAAAGAGAAATCACGTTAACACCGCAGTAACACCGTCTAGGGAGGGGCAAATTTTTAAAAACATCGTTTACACTGTAGCAGTATTTACAAAATTTGTCGATATTATCTATGTAGAAGCAACGATATTTCGTTCGATATTTTCTAAATCACATTAATAAAAAAAAAAAAATTATCGAAGTCACAGAAATGACTAACAAACATTTAAAAATTGATAAAACCTTATTATATCCCATATTAACCAGTAAAAGGCACTGAATGTAGTACAAATTCACTTATTTACAAAAAAAACATAATTATTTCGTTCGATATTTTCTAAATCATAGAAATTTTTAAAAATTTGATCGAAGTCCCAGAAATGACTAACAAACGTTAAAAATTACTTTGTACATCGTCTGACGTGATATTCTTTGCCATTCCACTTTCGCAACAAGTTAGAAAGAAGCCTGCTGCCACATCTTTGGACTGGCGTTTATCCTCCCCATGGCAACCACTAGTTTTGCCTATCGACTTTACAACTTCAGTGGAAAGAAGCCTGCTATGACATCTTTGGAACGGCGTCCAACTTCACAATGGCAACGAGTGGTTCCAAATGGTTCATTAACAGGCCTTGAGAGGGTAACACATGTCAAAACGAAGTTAATTTATCCTACATGTTTAAATATTTTTAACGCTTCTTAATTAACAATATCTGTTAAACAAGCTAAGTTTAGAGTGTGTTTATTTTTCTTTCTTGACAATGTTCTTTTAACTACGAAATTTTACATTGTTATTCGTCCTATAACCGATTGGTTAGTAATGACATCATTCTGTCAGAACTGGGCGGAGCCTCAATTATATATAGTAAGACGCGCACTGGTTTCTCCAGTAGTGATTTACCACTAAAAGGAGGTTCTTACTCATTGGTAATTCATCGTTTTATAGCTTTGTAGCTATATAACTTTATGAATTTTCTTTAATGCATGTAGCCCTCTAATTAAAGCTTTGTATACGACTTGTAGGTCTGAAGATGACAACAGTAGTGGTCGAAACCGGTCACCGTAATGAATAAATTGCGATCAAGACTGTTTTTGATAGTAAACATTTAAAAATTGACAAAACTTTATTGTATCCCACATTAACCAATAAAAGACGCACAATATAGTACAAATGCACTTATTTACAAAAAACATAGTTATGAAACCAGCAATCGTCACCGACAGACATTAACACAACTATATGAGAAGAAGTACCACCACAGCTGTATTTTGAAATGTCATTATAGTATCACATGACTAGTTTCCACTGCACATAACCGCTATCCTCAGGCCCCGCCAATTCCAAAAGAGTATTTTATTTCCTTGGCGCATTTACTGTGGGATCCTTGTTACTAGCACACATGAGCTGGCTTTCATCAGGAGTCTAACTCGACACTGTGTTGTTTCCAATGCAGTCACATGTACCGAGTATAGACTCCTGATGAAAGCCAGCCCATGTGTGCTAGTAACGAGAAACCCACAGTAAATGTGCCAAGGAAATCAAATACTCTTTTGGCTGTACTGGGGCCTGAGGACGGTGTTAAGTGCTGCCGAAACTAATAGTGTGATAGAATAAAGACGTTCTCAAGATACAGCTGTGGTGGTACTTTTTCTCATACATATCATCAGCTGAAGTTGCTCGTCCAAGCAACAAGATGAACATCCATAAATTGACAGATCTCTTTGTTTAATATGTTCTCCTGTTAGTCTGCTTCTGTTATGTGGCATGACCAATTTACTAAGGAAGCCACTCTTTTGCACGAAACAGAGAAGGCTTGCCACATTAAATATTTTTGAGCAATTTCTGATAAGACAGGTGTGAAATGAGGACTATCGTGTTCTCAGCATCAAATATTGTGCTGACCATAAACATTTCAGACAACAGAGCCCGTTTTCCATCAAATACCAGTGCAGTAATGCGTGTGATTTTTGATCCGAGTGTATGCTATTTCTACAGTGCGTCTGTCTTTTCTTGATCCAGGCAAGGTAAGAGAATAATATAAGCGCACATTCTGCCTCATAGTTGGGAACAGAGAGTGATAATATCCACCACTCTCATAGTTCTGGTAAAAATATGTCTGCGTTTTGCACCTTGTGTCTCCCATTTCCAATGGTAGAAATGACACATGGAAGTAACAAGTTTTCATGAATATGCAGTATACATGTATTCATGTTCATATGTGGTGCTCATTTGAACATGAAATTAAATGAAGCCCCCGGTAAGACATTTACTCTCAGATTGCAAAGATTAGTAACAGTTGAAATGGGCAGAAAATCTGGTGCTGAGAACTATAGTGTCTATGAATTAAGAAACGAAAACCAATAAAAACATCACTTTCAGTATTCACTAGTAAGTATCGATTAATTGATATGTAGGGGCTTAAAACATCGGCGATATATAGCGACACCACTGTGAAGAAATATCGTTATTTCGATGTATCGATATTTCACGCCCGCCTCTAGACTTGCTAACGAGCTACATCCAGAGGATGTCACTCATTGATAGTTATGTTTACTGATAAGGCCAACAAATTCGTCTTTTCTGAATCCGATGGTTTACACCTGGAACGCTATCGGACGATAGCTTCACCCGCACAGACCAGCGGCCCGTAATTAGTGGCATTTCCGTCGCCTGTGCATAGACATTTGGTGCCATATGCGTCCTGAAATCCACAAAGTACTTGTTGTACGAAAGTCATGCAGAATCACTGTTATATGTGGTTTAGGGATGAACCAACATGATACAAAAGGCGTGCTCATAATGTTTTGGCTCATCGATGTATCTCCTTGTAGATGAAATAACCATTCTGGATGGATATAAAGAAGACCTAGAATGGATAGCATATATTGAACAGAAATTGGGTCAGGTGTATAAAGCAGCGAAGATGAAGATTGTAATGACAGGAAGGAGATTCGCTGCTTGTTTAACACCAATACTGAAGGCGACCAAACACGTAGCCTACAAAATGTTAAAAAATTGTGTTACATATTTCTACAGGAGGTACTATCGAAAGGTTTCTATAATGAGTATAATTATACGTCCGGAAACCAATACATGTTGAAATTGGGCCATTTCACAGCCTGCATTTTATGTACAGATGAGGCAGGATTCACAAGAGATGGTGCAGAAAGTTACCACAACACACACGTGTGGGCGCTTGCAAATATTCGAGCAGTCATAGAGGTGAGCACCAGGATCGCTTCAGTATCAATGTATGGGCAGGACAGATTCATAGCGCCATAACTTCACCAAACAGATTAACATACACTAGGTATCACCAATTTCCGCGCGATGAATTACCCGAGCTGTTCGAAAATGTTATCCTTACAGGAAAACGACAGGTGTGGTTTATGCACGATGGGACACCACCCCGTTTTCTACGGATCGTGGAATGGTCCGCACGCTGACACTTGATGATGGCCCAGTATTCAAATCTGCAGCAATTTGCGGAAGGATTGCAGCCGGCCGCGGTGGCCAAGCGGATCTAGGCGTTTCAGTCCGGAACCGAGTAACTGCTATGGTCGCAGGTTCGAATACTGCCTCGGACATGGATGTGTGTGATGTCCGTAGGCTAGTTAGGTTTAAGTAGTTCTAAGTTCTAGGGGACTGATGACCTCAGAAGTTAAGTCCCATAGTGCTCAGAGACATTTGAACCATTTCTACGGATCGTGCAACAGCACACGGACGATGAGCTGGTCGAGGAGATCCAGTAGCGTGGCATCCCCTTGCGCCGGACCGGAATCCGTTGGATTTTTCGTTACAAGGACATCCAAAGGCATTCTTGTATGCCCAACCCTTCGACAATGTACAGATGTCAGAGGACTTCGTGATATGAATGAAGTCACTTACATGTAAAGGAGTGCGTGACTCGCTACAAAGAACGGCTAAATGTTTCTTCAGAATGCGTGGTAACCACATGCAGCAAACCCATACCTTCTATTTGTGCGTAACAGACAGTTGGGAAAGAGAAAACAGATTGGTCCGTATCTCAACAGGTCATTGCTTTCCAGGCGTTATGGTAATGTTTTTTCTAGTTTTGAGCAATACTGTCTCCGGTAGGAACATATGATACTTGTTTTAAACACCCTATACAAAACAAAGCAAAGCGCAATAGATGCAGAGAGACACAAAATTAATCACTTTTGGCTGTGAAAAGGACGATGCGTGAAGCCTTCAAGGACTATCGTACCAGCATCTTATTTAAAGACCTCTTCAGAACCCAAATAAACTCTGATCATATGTAACTCTGATCATATGTAAAGGCAACCAGCGGCACCAAGGTTAGTGTCTAGACACTTAAATCTTGCTCGAAAATTTCTACCTGTTTCGTCAATACAGAGTTTGGGGCAATTATTACAGATGAATTCATAAATTTCTGATCTTATTTGGGGGATGCTAATGAGTGAAAGTTTGTGTACAACTCTTTGCTGAAATTTATTATTGGTGAAAAAACTGTTGTTGAGATTCTGCTCTTTGAATGGCTTGGAAATTTAAAATGTAAGTGGCTCTATACATGTTATCACTATTAACTTTTCCTTTTAGTCTTTTAAATTAATTTAATCGCGCTAGGAAAGACATGTTTTACAGAACCCGTGTACTCTACAGAGCATCTATAACTTAAAATTTTTATTTCCTTATAATGTTTGAAACAAATGCTTTTGTTACTTATTTGAAACTGGGCAACGTTTTGAAAATCTTGAGCGTGTGTGTCGCCATAAAGAGTAAGATGGTGTATATTCGACCACGTTTCCGAGAGTTTAATAGATCTGACATGGTGCACGAGCTAAAATGTGGAAATTTTAAAATGCATAGCAGAAATACACGACGTATGTCTCACACCGAAATACACACGTTGTTGTCACAACATTTATGTTTTATCGATCTCAAGTCCATATTATGTATGTTTCTGCGAGGTGCAAAAAAAGTTTCTCTCATAAGTTTACCGAATTTAGGACAAAACACTCGTTTTTATCTTAGCGCAGAAAACCAGTAAAGACTACAAAACGAAGCTCCAACAGCAAAGCAATATAATTCGTAAATGACGTCTAAAGATGGATTTGTAAGAAATCAGAAACTGGTAATGGTCTGATTCAGTAATGGTCCGATTTAAATAAACTGTTTTAGTACCTACTTGCGGCTGGTTGTTGTTTCAAATTACAAACTTTATATGATAAGGACATCCAAAACATATTATAAAGGATGTTGGATGTAACGGCTACGTAGGCATCAGAAGATCAGCGCAAAGTAGGAAAAAACAGAGAACAGTTTCAAACGAGTTATAACTATGATTATCTAAAATAAAGGAAAAGAATGCACAAAAGCTGTTCTTAGCCGGCCGTACGCTGCGTTTGACATTTTGGCGCGTTGTTTCAGGAGGTTCCAAATATTTTTAAAGGGATTCAAATTTGGAAATCTGGCTTGGAATACTGTATGTGTGAGGTCAAGCACAGTTTTAGCCAGGTAGTCGAGAAAAAGATCTTGTAAGATTGAGTTGCGAATTTTATCCTCCTCCTTAAGATGAAAGGCAAATGACAAACGAGATTATATATGAGCTTGATAGATCCTAGAAATCTCCCACTTCAACCAAAAGGCCTATGTTAAAAAAACAGAGAAATTCTTCTCGTTGCGTAAAATCTTGCTGAAAGGCTCACTGAGGTATATGATTAACACTAAGCTCTGGATAATTCACACGTAGGCGAAAAGTGATTAATTCATCAAAGTGTTCAGCATAGCTCACGAATACTTTACAAATGTCTAGTTTCAGCCGTTTGCTGCCATTAGATCTAAATAAAAACTCTATATTCTAAGCACCCTCTGTAGCCATCTGTACGACATGTATTAACTGTAACGAAATACTTGACAAATGTTCAAAAATGTTCAAATGTGTGTGAAATCTTATGGGACTTAACTGCTATGGTCATCAGTCCCTAAGCTTACACACTACTTAACCTAAATTATCCTAAGGACAAACACGCACACCCATGCCCGAGGGAGGACTCGAACCTCCGCCGGGACCAGCCTCACAGTCCATGACTGCAGCGCCTAAAATACTTGACATCAAAGGGTTTATCCCGGAATCTGGTAAAAGACAATTGCGAAATTACTTAGTTTTGAAGCGTAATAAAGAAAACTATTTTCGGCCTTGTCTGAACATCGTAATAAAATTTACAAAAAATATCGCCGCCAATCAAACAGACTTTGCTGTGTAGTTAGAGCCATCACATTTCCTGTCCTTCGCTCACTGTATGTGGGAAACTTTCCCGACGAGCAACGCATGATGATCGTCCACTGGCTGGAATTCTGACGATAATTTCTTATAAACTGGCGCATATGTCACTGTCGAAACATTTGAATAATGAAGCCCACCAGTCCAACATGACATCAGTTTCGATTAGCCATTTTTTGCTCATGTAATGATTATTACATAATCTGTGCCATGCACAGTGAGCGAGTTTCTGTACAAATGTGGATCTTTGTTCGTATGCCTAAAATACTTAAATGACCACCATCTAATGACAGAAATGTGGGAGCACTATTAAGTAACTGGTAAAACTGCGATTTGCATGTCCTCCATGCTAACAATGAAAATTCTGTAACGCATATTGACATTTACGCACGAAACTTCTGTCACTAACTTAACTTGTAATCAGAATCACTGACGTTCTTCTTTTGTTCGTCATTGATTCTCACAGATAAATATTTCGTACACTGAGTAATTTATTAGCTACACCGTGGTACGACCAGCCAAGCAAACCACTACCTCATTAACAAAAAAAAAAAAAAAAAGAAGACCTTTGTTTTACTGTGAATATTTCGGAACAGAACAGTATTATAGTATTATTACTTTATCCGCAATTTAGTTCTGAAGTATTTTTCCATTAAAGTAACTGGCAGTACTTTTTTTATCAGTATAAACTATGTTACATTTTCCTTTTATAACAACAAAATTTAGAATTGCACTGGGATTTCATTAAATAAATGACGCAGGTCAGTGGTAAGAATAGGAATTAATTAAGCTTGGAAAGAATAATATTATTCAAAAATTTACGACTGCAATATTTGGCAAGTTTTGTAAATTGTAAATGTCTGCTATGTTCAGTCTTACGATCATTGAATCAGTAGACAGACGAGTTTGGAAGTCGATAACAGTGGCCTATCTTGTCAACTTAATGAGAAGGCACTCTAGATTGGCGTAACAGCTTTCCAGACGAATTATTTGTCGAGAAGAATACCGGATAACTTAACATCATCATCTTTTTCCTTTCACTGTCAACTCTTGGCAGTTTCCTTTCAGAGATATTACACAACATACGCATCGTACTTTCACGTATTGCCGAGGTTGTTAATTATAGAACGCCCCTGATGTTCCTCAAATTAATGAAATTACACATTTCACTACTTAATCGAAGAGCAGGTGCGAGTTTTCGTACTGCATGAGATTATAACAAAGTATTTCCAGTATGGAAAGATGTCATACGACATATTGCAAAGTTCAAGTATGTTTACAGCAAAAATAAAGAAAGTGGGAAAAAGTTGATACAAGTTTTCTTACACCATAAGAGAATTTATTTCATTTAACGTGCCATTTACTATTTTTGCCTAGTGCTTGTGTTTTAACACTTTTGATAAGGTAGAGAGAGTTCATGACTACGTGTAGTTCACCCACAAAGACGTGTGGAAATTTATAAGCAGCAGAAAGAAACAACAGAACGTAACTCAAGTGAGGGTGGGTTTAACGAAGTTAATCTGTGGAAAAGTCAGTAGCTCGTTCTCACATCGAGATAAGGAAGACTTAGTTTATTGATTTCCCCATTTTATGTCATCGTAGGTCAGATTATATTTAGAAATAAATTCGGGTACTACAAAAATATAGTTGGGTGAAAATTGATATTTGCATGTTGCGAGAACTCAGTAACTGCTCGAAAATCAGCTTTTGACATAGACGCTGTCGTTATCAGGAACAGGAATTGGCGTCGGGAAAGGCATGCAAAACTTTTCCTTCAGGAAGAAATTACTTTAGAAGCAGTATTGCGTCTCAAGTAGAGAGAACTAATGGACAAGAAGCACTTTCAGAACAGCTACTTTGTGTAATATGATGCTTCCGTTATCACAAGTCTGAATTATTTAATAGTTTCTTGCATAAGTAAATGACTGTACATGATTAGTAACTACAGCTAAGTCTGCATTCCAGAAAAAAAGAATTGGCAGAGCGATAACTTCTTACAATGCTTAACCTGTGATGTTTTTTGGCAGTGTAAAGGTGTAGATATCTCCAGGGAGCCTATATAAATACACTGGTCAAAATAACTGGCGGAACGTGACCATACTCCATTGAGCTGTAATTACCAAATCATACCCTTTTGTTTCACAAATTAAGTACACAACGAAGGATCATCGTATCCTCGATCGTTTACATAGAAAGAACTGAAATGTCCGATAAGTGTCGACAACAAAGTGGGATCAATCATCCATCCCGTCTAACGTTTTTCATTGGACTTTCAAAGCTTCAGCAACGTGTACTCCCTCCTGAACGTTTATCACAGCCCGACACATACGTGGCATGCTCCGTATCAATCTGAGGTGATCACTCTGTGGTATCCATTTCCATTCTTCAACGAGAGCCCAAGAGAGCTCTTGGACAGTCTTCGGTGGAACAGGACGACCACGAACACGTTTCTCTAGCATGTTTTACATATGCACGATGGAGTTTAGGTCGACACTCATCGTCGGTCAATCCAATACTTCATTGTCCCAGTTTCGTAAGACATCCCTGCTGACGCCCTCCGCATGGCCCTCGCTTTAGAAAGAATTCAGGGCCACCACCGTACGCAGCATCTATCACATGGTCCAACAGGATCTGTTCGAGTCACTGTGTGGCGGTAAGGCGACCATGCACAACGACAAGACACATATGGCTATCAACACTGATGCCTTCCGACAACATGACGAAACCTTGGAAATATATCGATTTCATGGACATCACTGAGAGGTACCGCTCACGACGGCCATTACCTAGCGTTAGAGGATATCTGGATTAGTCTGTGAATAACACGTTTCACCAGCGACGAAGTTGCCAGTTGACATGGAAACAGTGGAACTGAAGGAGAGCTTCAAGATGTTGTACCGTCAAGCGGGGTGCTCGAACAGGACGTTTGGGTCGTACGGTGCTTCCTCGTAACCTGACACAGAAGTGCCCTCCACAACCTATGGATGGCACATCGAGAGGCATCGGCATCTGCAGCAACACGCCAGAAAGTCAATCCTTTTTGGATCAAACAGACCGCCCATGCAACTAGCACTGCATTAAGATGTCTCACTGCATGTGCTTGGTTGAATATAACGTCTACAAATCACGATTTCCGTCTGTGTACCTCTCTAGAAAATCCTGGAAAACCTGTACTCACTTCGATCTGAGGGGGTCACCTGAAACTGTAATGCATTACACAGAGAATAATTTTAATTGTTGCATACACTTAAAGCAAAGGTCTCAAACAATGCAATAAGAGCACAGGTACCACCTGTGTGAAAATAGATTTAACATACCGGAGATTGATTTACGTGTTCCCCTAACTTCTTTGAACAGTATATTATTTTTCTTTTATTATTTTGTTTTACTCGTCATATACAGCAAGAAATATCAATACATTAAAAAATTAAAAGACCATAAATCTTTAAATGTATCTTTGGAATAACAGAGCCTGTTTTGTACTATAGAAAGCGGACAGTCGTTTGGCAGCGCGGTGACGGCGTGACTGGTGTATCGGTTTTCGTCTGTAAAGGCGTGGTCAAAACATTTAAATTAATATGCGTACCGTATCGATGTGAACTACACAAAGCCAGTGATTAATAGTGACTACACAGTGAACTGTGCGATCTGCTTTCTCGCGTGGGTGAAATAGCACAGTCGTCGCGTGTGCAATGGGCACCAATCGGTGTGTCACTCATGAAACAACGCGCGTGCTGGATATCAGATTTGAACATTTCGAGGACTGTGCGTTGATGTGAATAAGCCTTGAATTGTGTCGTACCAGTCATTGAACTGAAACTATTTGGCGGATGCCATATAGCAGCACACTGTATAGACGAATATATTTTGTACATACGTCGTTGCGCATTTCAAATCGTGCGCCCTCTGGAACTCCAATCCCACGACATCAATCTCGCGAAGATACCTGCGACAGTAATGCAGTCCTGTCGTTACCTGAAACATGCGTAACTGACCTGGAGCCATTATTTTCAGCCGGCCGAAGTGGCCGTGCGGTTAAAGGTGCTGCAGCCTGGAACCGCAAGACCGCTACGGTCGCAGGTTCGAATCCTGCCTCGGGCATGGATGTTTGTGATGTCCTTAGGTTAGTTAGGTTTAACTAGTTCTAAGTTCTAGGGGACTAATGACCTCAGCAGTTGAGTCCCATAGTGCTCAGAGCCATTTAGAAGCCATCATTTTCAACGTAGAATCGTCAGATACCAGAATCGCGCGTCGTCCTCGCCACACTATCTCAGAATCCGATAACTAGGTGAATTGCAGCCAAAGCGCAGATTTTTTGCGAAGACTGCCACACAGATTCATGCCCTCAGGTGCAAAAGTAATGTGATACCTGTTTTCTCTTTATAGTCGTAATATTGTTTTCTGTTGATCTATGACAACATTGTCATTGCAAAAGAACCACGATACAAATGTAGTCCTTGCTCCACATCCCTTCCTACAGTTTCTCTACTGTTTAGTACAATAATAGTCACACCTGCTCCTATTCATTCAGTGTAATTCTAATGTTTCGCAGATTCCGATTACTTATGTAATAAAGAAGAAAAATAATGAAGGGAAAAAAGTTACAATCCGCCACTGTACAGCGCGCGATTCCTTGGACGTGAATCGGAGGCCGCACGGTATTCGAACTTCACAGCTGATGTACAGCGTGTTTGGGGTTGGTTTGATTGCAATATTGCACGAGTTACATGGGTTGGGAGCGTCAAAGTACTTCGGTTGACTGAGTGAATTTATGGGTGCATGCATACTTATTAGTCAATAATATTAGTACTATACACTTGTGGCAACTATATTTGATGCCAGAGAATGTTTATTTAATTTTCATTATCTTTGGTGAAGGGTACAGGAAGAGTATATGAGTACAATTTTACTGCTTTTGAGTTGTATACTAAATTTAATTTCATTACTTTGGCTCGGAATCACACACATGGAACTGATCATTAACACATTTAAGTTCATTCAGTGTAACACATCGAGATTAAGTCACCACTTGATTACGTGGCCATGTTTACTATTTAAATTTAGACCGAGCATTCCCGTTGTGTTAGAACAGGTACAGATTAAAGACATTGAAGGTGACCTGGACCAAGGGAAATGCCTTATTAGAAAAATTAACAAAATATTTTGAAAACCAAAAAATTGTTAAAAATTGACAGTCTCCTAAAGAACGAATTGTACAATTTGTAAGATTGTTATTTCTGTTGATCCGTTCACATAACTCATGTCTATAATAAACTTTTCTTGAAAGAAATTAGTTTTCTGCTTTGGCTGTTGTTTGTATCTATTTATTTTTATTTTGTCATATACTACAACGTTTCAGCTGTGTAGCTGTTTCCAAGTAAGTGAAAACATATCAAAAAAACATAGTGAGAATACAAGGTACAAAGCAGCCATTGGTTATCCGCACCAGAATATATGGGCATTTACAACGCTTAACCCGTTAAACACATGTATCTTCAGTTCCAGTCATATAATTTCATGATCCGTATCTGCCTATATAATAACGTAAAATAAAAATTAAACACTTTGTAAGACAGGTAAAAGTGGTAAGTAGGCGATAGCTGAGAACGTCATACAATGAAATGGTTTACCACGTTATTGTGCTTGAGAGCTGGAGCCGTATCCGGTCGTGTACAAACAGTGGCACACAGCGAATGCCTCTTACTAGTGGCCAGGAGCACTGACCTGTACACAGCATCACCTCATAGCAACCAAGTCAAAGATAAACCTGTGTGGGGAGGTACACTCTGTTTGTGATCTGTTGTCAGGAAGGGAAAGACTGATTACTCTCGCTTATTTCTTGTACAAGGAACGTAACTGATATTATCGAAATATAAATTGTTATAATAATAACAATTTTTGTAAGACTTGTTCTACACAGCTTACAACCGACATAGTGTACCTGTCCACACAGATTTGTCTTTGACTTGTTTGCCACGAGGTGTCGTTGCGTAAAGTTCAGTGTTCCTTCACTCTACAAATGGCTTAGCTACGTGCTGCTGTTTGTACAGAACCGGATATCAAAGCTACAGCTTTCAAGTTCGTTAATGTGGAAACTATTTTATTATGTGACGTTTTCTACTATTACCTACTTACCGTTTTTACTTCTAACTTATATAATGTTTAATTTTTATTTTACTTTGTTGTATAATCATGCCAACCACGCATGCTCATGAAGTTATATGATCATAACCCAACTCTTTCGTACTTAACTGGTTAAACACGGTAAATGCTCTTTTTATTCTGTTTTAAAGTGGTAACTATAACCAATTGTTGATATGTATTCCGATTAAGTTTTTCTGATATGTATTTAATTACATGAAAATGGCTACATAGACGAAACGTAGTGTATATAAAATAAATGTATAATGGATATAAATAGCAGTCAGTGCAGGAAACTAATTTCTTTCTGTGGTTATTGTTGCCACTAAAATATTACCCACTCTTTACAGCCATTTCAAATTGTTTACTGCTATGTTGCTCCTAAAAATGTTCATTAACGGAAAGACTGAAAATAAATTGAGACTGGCGTAGAAAGTTCTTCTGCTTACATCAGCGAATAGAAACTAATGTCCACAATAGTGTGGGTGGCTACATTCACGTTTGGGAATACAAAAGGAGGGTTAATATCTGTACCAAGTAATCCCTGTTATAGGCAGAGTAATGCTCTGGCAGCTTCCATACATGGAGAGGCATCAAAAAGTACAGGGAAGTGGAAGGTCAAAGTGGTAGCTGAGTTGGAATTCATTTTATCGCTGTTTTTTTCCACAAATTTTGTGCAGTATAGACGGTCTCGTTCCGATATGAATTAATGAAATTATTTCAAGCAACGAGCTGCGTGAGGAGGTGGTCAAGTTATCATAATGCCTTTGTTAGCTAATAATTCACAGGGTGCAGGTGGCAATGGCCAGTGATAACTTGTTCGAAAGCCCCGGAAAATAAATCGTTAGCATGATTGAAGGTGCGAGAAATTTTTTTAATACTTACGTAAGTCTGAAATAGTAAGTTCGTGATGTGAATCACACGAGTAGTGGAATAAATCATTTAAACACGAAAGGAAGTCAAATGAACAGGCGTAAAGCATTAGACTAGAGCCATTAAAAACTGAATACATGGAATAATACATGTTTCCTTTCGGAAACAACAAACACTTTTTCCTCATACCACGTGACTTCATTTCTAGACTGAAAGTACAGTGTTTTTAATTACTTTTGACATAGAAAGTCATCTTCTGCGTATAAAAGCTCCTTTCAAAAGTAACCAATATGAATTAATTTTTGCTTTGCCATTAATGTGAAAGTATAGGATTGTTGGATTGGATTGCTTGGGGGAAGAGACTAAATAGCGAGGTCATCGGTCTCATCGGATTAGGGAAGGACGGGGAAGGAAGTCGGCCGTGCCCTTTCAAAGGAACATCGCGGCATTTGCCTGGAGTGATTTAGGGAAATCACAGAAAACCTAAATCAGGATGGCCGGACGCGGGACTGAACCGTCGTCCTCCCGAATGCGAGTCCAGTGTGCTAACCACTGCGCCACCTCGCCCGGTAATGTGAAGTTATAAAATAAACAAGTGTATCGCATATAGAGTGCATTCCCGATTTAAATCATAACTTCTCTTCGCAACATTTCACTGAAGTAATTGCAATTGGTGTATGGGAAGTATGAAGTATGTACCCGATAAAGACTGTTAACAAAAGTAAGTCCAGCACGGCCAAGTAATTAACTACGACAGCATTTGTCAGGTTCTACTCGTATAAAGCGAGCGGAGCTAATTACTGAAGAGCAGACACAGAATGTGCTCAACTTCTGAATAAACCGTCGGATTACGCGCATGACATCACAGCGCCGCAGCAAAGCAGTAGCGCGGCGCAATGGAATGCACGCTGTAAACACAGCGGAGGGTGTAACAGGCAGCGCTGGCTTTTCATCACTGAAGAGAGGCATTCGTTTGCTACTGCCAACGAGAATATTTATTTCCTGAAACGTTAGGCTATCCACAGTATGTCAACAAATACTGCGACGTTATTGTTTAAACAAATGTGACAAATATCAAGATCGAATTAATGAACGTCATACCACGAAGACGCTCAGTGCATAGATTTGTATGTGATCCTTACTTACGTTAGTGTTTCGCTAGTTGCTACGTGAAAAATTCTGGATTGTTTTGTGAGAACAGCAGCATAATAAAGGTTTCGACTTACGCCAAGTAGAGTTCGATAACACTACTCAACAGCCATTTTGAATCTGACATCTGATATATCAATTAGTATGTATTTTGGCGTGTATAATCCGAATCTACCTTTAAAACTAACACTTAACATTTTTAAATTTTAACAGATTTTATTACTGTCGTGACTTCAGACATTTGAAAGAAAAATTCTTGAATTGAAGGCAGCAAAGCTGAAAGGATGTATAATTGTTGCACAGCAACCTTTGATTCCAAAATCACAAATATCGCATTAGCTGCTAATCATCTTTCAAAGCAGTTTTGAAGAGCTTTCAGAGTAACGGGCTAGATGATAGCTATGCTTTCATTAAGGATGATCTGCTCGACAGCTGGAAGGACATGAAGTGTAGAATGTCGCTTGAAATTCACATTTTACATTCCTACCTTGATATCTTTCCGGGAAATTTGAGAGCCGTAAGAGATGAGCAGGATGAACGCTTTACCTAGACATTCGAGCGATGGAACGCCACTGTCAAGATCACTGGAACCTTTCGATGATGAACGACCTCTGCTTGGGTTTTGTTAGGGACAGCGATGTTAGTGAGAGTGGAATACCAAAGAGGGTTAAAGTCGTCATCTCCGTGTAGACATATTAAAAACTGTAGAGTTCTAAAGTTCTGAATACGTATTTTTTGCACTTTTATTTTCTTTCTGTATGCGTCACAGTTGATATAATAGAAATTTTTTTGTGGCATCAGTTTTGGACCATTACGTCTATTTTCAGACCACAGCAGCCTTAAATGTAGGTGTAAACATACAGTCCACCAATGTACATATAAGTAACCAAATGTTCAAACCGCGTTCGATTGAAAGAAAACCATATTATATACTCATTTGGAGATTAACATTTTGTATTCAAGTAATGATTTCTAACGACGAATATGAACATTTGGTTTCTTATATTACATTGCTTGAATGTGTGATTACACTTACGTTTAAGGCAATGGTTTAGAAATGGACGTGATGGTCCGAAAATAGTCACTACAAAGAAATGACTGTTATCGCAACTGTGACGGATATTGGAAGAAAATAAAAATACTTAATAACCTAGTTGCTGGTCCCATCCGTCATTATGTTGGAACTTCGTAAATATATTTCTTGTCTGTTTTAATTCTGTCAGTGTTTGCCAGTACTCTTTTTGATTCTCTGTGTATCTAGGAAAGTGATAAGGAAAAACAGTATCCCAAAATTAGGTAAATCAACCCACTTACAAACCACATACAGAAAAATTTTAAATTTGTTGACTAGTGCAATCAGAGGCGGTGAAGTTGAGAAGTGTTAGGTGAGCCAAATAGCTACATTCACGAGGAAAATTCCGAGCTGCTACAAAGCTTTCAATCAGAAACAATTTCCAATTGTTTTCGTTGTGCGTCAAATTAATGAACATATTTCTACGACCCCATAATGGCGTAATAAACACTGTAGCAAAGTAGCGGCCTACCTCGTCCGTCTTCCAGTTCGTAACTGTAAGAAGGAAGATAAGGTTTCAATGTCTGCTCGACGAGGAGGACAGTAGAGACAAAATAGAGGTCCGAAATGTCATTTTCAAAATGCACTTGGGCAGTTTAGAGAAACCACATAAATCGATAATATGGGTACCTGAAAGGAGATTTAAATCCTGCCCCTCGGGATTGCTCGTCCAGTGGTTTAACCACTGAGCTACCACGGTCGGTGGCTCATAATTGATCCCTGTTCTTACAAAAGAAAAATCACTATCAAGAACCACTCATACATAATTACTTATATCTTCTAAAGGCTAATGCCTTGTCGGTGCAGCCGCTCTCTTTTGTCACTGACTGTTCATGTTAGTTCCACGTAACTGTCACATCCCATCCTCTTCTCCATGCCTTCCAAACACTTCATCCTAGGCCGTCCTCTTACTTTCTTTGCCAACACTTTCCTTTCAAGACTATTAATGACGAACATGTTGCAGTGTGATGACATCGCCAATAAATTTTATTTTTCTCTTTTCTATTTTCTTTAATAATCTTCTGTCTTTGTAACTTCTCTAAAGACATCCAGGTTGGTTCTTCCATCCGTTTTGTCATTTTCCGTCATAGCCACATTTCGGCAGCTTCAAGTCGTTTCCTTTCCAATTCACCCAGGGTCCAGCTTTCACTACCATAGAGCAATGTAATTCATACAAATGATTCTGCAAAGGATTTTCTTACATCTGTGTTCTTAAGTTTGTAGAATAATTTTCGTAGTTCGCTGTTGCTGTTTGAGTTTACAGATTATTATTTTGTCATTTGGAATTGTGAGTGGAGCTGTGGATGCTAGAAAAATCGGAACATTTCCGAGAAACTATGCTGTTTGAATCCAATAGAGGAATGACAGGAGCAGAGGCCGCTAGAAACATTTGCGCCGTATATTGGGATAACGACATTGCACACAGCACAGTAAGAAAATGGTTTTCTTATTTAAGGTGGATCATTTCGACATTAGTGACTCCTCATGTTCAGGTTCAGAAAGACCTTCGGGGTTTGACGAACATCATTTAAGCGCATTAATCCACAATCATCTACGTCATTGTACTCTAGAACAGGCAAATGCGATGAACTGTGATCATTCAACCAGCGTGCGATATTTGCATGCTACGGGGAACGTTCAGAAACGAGCCCTAGGGCACCGCATGCTCTAAGCTAAATTCACAAAAATAAGCGGGTGGCCACATGTACATCTCTGCTTGCTCGTTATCAATTAACTCATGAACAATACTGACCATTCCTATTCTGTATCGTTACTGGTGGTGGAAACGGTATCTTTATGCTACATAAGGAAAAGGAAGGAATGGTTCAGTCCAAGCAAACCAGAAACTTTCCGTCCAAATAGCTGCGCGCATCCACAAAAGATAATGTTGTGCATTTGGTGGAACAGCAACGGTGTGGTGTACTACGAATTGCTTCCCCGAGGTGTTATCTTCACTGCTGAAATTTATTGTCGACAACTGAGACATCTTGTAGACGCAGTCCAAGAACAATGATCAGAAAAACTGTGTAAAGTGATGCTTGCATTTTACTAGACTGACGAAAAAACTATACGGAGTTGGGTTGAGAAGTCATTCCGACCCACCTTTTCACCCGATCTTGCGCCCTCAACTTTTCACCCTTTCCGCTCTCTATCGAACAACTTTCAAGGAAGTTCCTTTCCGGATAAAAGTGCGCTCCGAACATGGCTCGACGAGTTCTCGCCTCAAAACACGGTGATTTCTACTGTCTTGTAATCGAAAAGTTATCCCAGCGGTGGCAAACTATAGTCAATAGTGAAGAAGAATACGCCGGCCGGTGTGGCCGTGCGGTCTAGGCGCTTCAGTCTGGAACCGCGTAACCGCTCCGGTCGCAGGTTCGAATCCTGCCTCGGGCATGGATGTGTGTGATGTCCTTAGGTTAGTTAAGTTTAAGTAGTTCTAAGTTCTAGGGGACTAATGACCACAGATGTTAAGTCCCATAGTGCTCAGAGCCATTTGAACCATTTTTGAAGAAGAATATACACTACTGGCCATTGAAATTGCTACACCAAGAAGAAATGCAGATGATAAACGGGTATTCATTGGACAAATATACTAGAACTGACATGCGATTACTTTTCACGCAATTTGGATGCATAGATCCTGAGAAATCAGTACCCAGAACAACCACCTCTGGCCGTAATATCGGCTTTGATACGCCTGGGCATTAAGTCAAACAGAGCTTGGATGGCGTGTACAAGTACAGCTGCCCATGCAGCTTCAACACGATACCACAGTTCATCAAGAATAGTGACTGACGTATTTTGACGAGCCAGTTGCTCGGCCACCATTGACCAGACGTTTTCAATTGGTGAGAGATCTGGAGAATGTGCTGTCCAGGGCAGCAGTAGAACATTTTCTGTATCCACAAAGGCCTGTAAAGGACCTGCAACATGCGGTCGTGCATTATACTGCTGAAATGTAGGGTTTCGCAGGGATCGAATGAAGGGTAGAGACACGGGTCGTAACACATCTGAAATGTAACGTCCACTGTTCAAAGTACCGTCAATGCGAACAAGAGGTGACCGAGACGAGTAACCAGTGGCACCCCATACCATCACGCCGGGTGATACGCCAGTATGGCGATGACGAATACAGGCTTCCAATGTGCGTTCACTGCGATGTCACCAAACACGGATGCGACCATCATGATGCTGTAAACAGAACCTAAATTCATATGAAAAAATGACGTTTTGCCATTCGTGTACCCAGGTTCGTCGTTGAGTACACCACCGCAGGCGCTCCTGTCTGTGATGCAGCGTCAAGGGTAACCTCAGCCATGGTCTCCGAGCTGATAGTCCATGCAGCTGCAAACGTTGTCGAACTGTTCGTGCACATGGTTGTTGTCTTGCAAAAGTCCTCATCTGTTGACTCAGGGGTCGAGACGTGGCTGCACGATCCGTTACAGCCATGCGGATAAGATGCCTGTCATCCTGACTACTAGTGATACGAGGCCGTTGGTATCCAGCACGGCGTTCCGTATTACCCTCCTGAACCCACCGATTCCATATTCTGCTAACAGTCACTGGATCCCGACCATCGCGATCAGCAATGTCGCGATACGATAAACCACAATCGCGATAGGCTACAATCCGACGTTTATGAAAGTCAGAAACGTGTGGGACGCATTTCTCCTCCTTACATGAGGCATCACAACAAAGTTTCACCAGGCAACGCCGGTCAACTGAGAAATCGGTTGGAAACTTCTCTCATGTCAGCACGTTGTAGGTGTCGCCACTGGCGCCAACCTTGTGTGAATGCTCTGAAAAGCTAATCATTTGCATATCACAACATCTTCTTCCTGTCGGTTAAATTTCGCGTCTGTAGCATGTCATCTCGTGGTGTAGAAATTTTAATGGCCAGAAGTGTATTATTGATGACTAAAGCCTCTGTTATGTTTATTTGTTGTGTTTATTAAACTTATGGAAAAACCCAATAATTGCGATCTTTGCTCCACGCTTCATTCTATTAAACATGAATGTATGCTCTTACCCAGATCTGATAACTTCAAGTGACTGTTGCAGCTCAGATTGTATTCAATTTGAACAAGTTGAATTAACATTTTATATCTCATGACATCGAAATCAAAAACTCCTTTCTGTATCGATGTATCGATGTTCTGTATCGATGAGGAACGCAGCCCCAAACTACAGTAGTGCTTAACCCGTATCTGGTCACTACTGGAATAATGTGTTCAACAGTGATTATTTTGTATTCTCTACCTTTTGCCACTCAGCAAACCAACAATAGCTTACACGTTCACATTGCAGTCCGAAGCGATTTGAGGTATCGGACAACGGAAGTAGACGAATGATGCCATACGAGCCACTAGTACATCCCATTGTAGATGCAGATGCCGTCGAAGCGTCGACACATGCAGGTCTGCATTATTACTATTACTATTACTATTACTATTATTATTATTATTATTATTCACACCCTCCCAGTTTGGATTCATTCAGACCACGTTTCAGGACGTGGAGCGTTACAATTTTTACAAACTTTAGTGCACTGCGGGACTGCGCCCTATTCCGAATGACGACTCAAATTTCCCCGATACTGTTGAAATATGGCAGTTAGCTCCACAATCTTTCATCATAACAGAGATTCAAAAGTTTTAATTCTGCCACCATTTAGCAAATAACGAAAATGGCAATGACCCACATTTTTTCTGAGTTCTGCATACAGCTCTCCGTCTGTCTCTTTCTCGCTATTCTCTGATTAGTAGAGATGCTTTAGCGGAATACCTGTTTCTGTTTAGAAAGTTGGGCTATGCAGCTCGCTCTAATTTAGCGACAAAGCTTCTTAGTTTATGACAGTTACATGACGCGATGCCACGGGAACTTCCATTCTTAGTGAGCTGTTGTAGAAGTCAGACGGGGCCAGCATCGAGTGAAGTCAGAAGCATGCAGCTGAAGCTTTTTATGTCTATTTACTCGTACATCAATCAGCTATGCAACTTACAGAGAATAAATGCAACCAGTTCGCTAACAAGATACTCGATTTCGGTAGTCAGTAAGTGTTCTGACTGGGTACGTGTTCTGATTGGGTAAGTGTTCTGATTGGTTCGTGGAGTGAATAAAATTTTTCGCTACAACATATCGCCGCACTCATGGAGTATGGCTCCATAAGAATAACGTTTACTGATCGTTGTTGGTCACGATTAAGTGGAATTTCACGTTCATTCTATCGCTGAAAGTACTCTTTACTGCAGGATCAGACGAGTGATTTGTCCACACTCAAATTCAGTGTTTTGTAGTCCACATGTGGCCGGACATAGGGATTTCAGTTGCCTTGATTCGTCCTTCCTCTGCTTAAAAACACTTAACCTGTTTGATGGAGTGCATTAAAGTATACGGAGCAAACTAGTAAACCGAATTACAAACCACTGCTCCCTCTTCTGAGATCGACCAGCACTGATTGACTTCTTGTCAGTACTTGCCATTCCGGATCAGGAAGAAATAAGTGAGGTCAACAAGGAATGGAAAGGTGTGGCGTTCCATTCATTTGGCGCCCTTAATTATACAAACGTTCTGTTGATCCCGCGTTGCCAAGTCGTAAACCTCGCACAATGAGCAAGGCAACAGCTTGCCACAGCGATCTTAGCTAACACTCCTGCTACTACCGTGTCTCAATGTTCGCTGTAAACTTCCCTCCACTTAGTTCCGTGCTGGCACACGCTCTAAACGGACACGCGAGGTCTATTTTCATTAGTCTGGCGTTACACGCACTTTCTGCGGTCTTTGGCCTTCATAAATTTGGTATATCCTTCTGTTGCCGAATGGCATGCCTGTCACCGTACTGGTCGCATCAACGTAACAAAAATAAACTCATAGTTTTTGGTGGTGTCATCTTCCGTGTCTTCGTTCCCGTAGCTGTTTCTGCGATACGTATCTGTGAGAGCAGTGTCGAATAAACTTGGTATCTGTCCAAATGATTACAGAAAATTGTATGGAAATCACTCACAGGATAGCTTTCACCGCTGGGGCAAGGATCCCGTCGGGCTTTGGTTAAATTCCGACTCACAAGACAAGTGTCCCTAAGTGTTATGAGGGGGTTGTTTATTACTCACATAACACGACCAAACAGTATTTAGTTGTCTGTAGCGTAAATATATCTTATTCTAGATTATGTAGTTTGTAGAACCCTTACGACTTTTATCAAAGCTGTACTTAGCAAATTTTTGATTTTGTTGCTTGGTTGATTTGGAGGAGCGGACCAAACAGCAAGGTCATCGGTCCCATCGGATAAGGGAAGGAAATCAGCCGTGCCCTTTCAAAGGAATCATCCCGGCATTTGCCTGAAGCGGCTTAGGGAAATCAAGGAAAACCTAAAGCAGGATGGCCGAACGCGGGTTTGAACCGTCGTTCTCCCCAATGCGAGTCCAGTGTGCTAACCGCTGCGCCACCTCGCTCGCTGATTTTATGTGTGTGTGTGTGTGTGTGTGTGTGTGTGTTTTGTGTGAACATATCGATATGTTTCTTTAGTATCTTTCTTTAATAATGGTGCCGACCGATGTGGCCGAGCGGTTCTAGGAGCTTCAGTCTGGAACCGCGCGACCGCTACGGTCGCAGGTTCGAATCCTGCCTCGGGCATGGATGTGTCTGATGTCCTTAGGTTAGTTAGGTTTAAGTAGTTCTAAGTTCTAGGGGACTGATGACCTCAGATGTTAAGTCCCATAGTGCTCAGAGCCATTTGAACCATTTTTAATAATGGTATTATTTTCTGTTAGGCAAAGCTGTATTAGCACATTGCTGAAAAAATTTGGGTTTTTGTGTGTCTGTGTGCGCGTCGATATGATATGTCAGTTTCTTTAACTTTGATGTTATTTTCTGTTAGACTACTAAATTTTTCCCAATAATTTGCCGAAAAGAGAAGCAGTTCTGATAGCAAACTTACACTAAGCAAAGAAAGGAAAGGTTGAAAGGTATAAGGAATATACAGGACTATACAAAGTATAATAAAATGGAAGACAATATTATATAGAGAGAAGAAGAGGTAGCTGAAGATGAAATGGGAGATTTGATACTATAAAAAAATTGATAGAACACCGAAAGACTTACGTCGAAACAAGGCACCTTGCGTGGACTTATTAATATCATTGAGAGAACGAGCCATGACAAAACTATTGCATCTGTTGTGCAAGATGTATGAGACAGGCTTCAAAATTGTGATACTTCAAGAAGAATGTAAGAATTCTTATTCTGAGAAGGCAGGTGCTGACAGATGTGAATCTTAAAGAACTGTCAGCTTTATAAGTCATCATTGTAAAATATTCACATACATTAAAAGGAGAGTGAAAAGACTGGTAGAAGCCGACCTTAGGGAAGATCAATTCCGGTTACAGAGAAACGAAGACACACCCAAATCAAAAGTGATCCTACGACTTTCGTTAGAAGATGAGTTAAAGAAAGGCAAACCTACATTTATAGCATTTTTAGATTTATAGAAAGCTTTTTGACAATATTGACTGGAGTACATTCCTTGAAATTCTGAAGGCAGCAGTAGTAAAATAAAGGAAGCGAGAGTTTAACTACAATTACAATTTCTATGTTAGGAAGTCATCTTTACAAGTATTCGTCGGGAGCGCAGTTTTGTATGGAAGTGAAATGTGGACAATAAACAGTATAGCAGTCAGCAGTGGCGGTTTTAATTTTAGTGGCATGGCACTCCACTGGCGCCACTAACTCCTTGGGTTGCCGATATCGATCTTATGTCGCGAGCTAGGGTCTTTGGTCGAGAATAGTGTCCTTGGTTCAGCGGGCCCTGTTACTGTCAGTTAGCTGGAGGGCACGTGGTTGCCAAGTTGTGGCTTTTGGAGGACTCCGGCTGTTCTGTACGGGCCTCGAGTGGTTAAATCGGTCGGAGGCAAGTCTTGCCGCCTCGCTTAATGATTAGTAGAGGCGAGTTGCTGGAAGAGCAGCGCACGTCGCGTGCCACCCGGTCGGCAAGTTCCCGCTCTACTCTGCAAGCTTAAATTTTACGGCACACTGAAGACGGCCTGTACGGATTGGAGGCAATAACACCCTGGCTTGGAATCTTGGAAGTCACGGCTCCTCCACACATAAGGGAAGTTAAGTGTTGGTTTTTTCTTTTTTTTTGTCTTAACGTGGAATTGGAGCTCTTATATTAACGTCCATCCGAGTGACAGTGTGTTTGATCATCGGTCAGTGTAACTGGTAGTAATTTGTTGTTCCAAGCCACATACCATGCAAGTGTACGGGTAGTCTCTGTTATAAATTGACTTGATGAAATTAGGTTTGTAACATAACCTGTGTTGCAGGCATGGCATCCTTTGTAGATGAGTACACCTTAGTCATTGCTTCAGCAGGCGCTAATATTTCGTCTTGTAATTTACAAGTAATTTTAAGCAGTGCTAAACTTGTATGTGTAGTCGCTTCTGCGATAATATTTCTTACATTTTAGTCACTTTCGTCTGTAGCCTTACTTGCGCAGATTACTGTTCCCTTATCATTTGTGTTGGCAGGGTAGCTTTGGCAGCGGAAGGCGCGCTACTGTTCCCTGAGCCCGGAGCAGAGGCGTGTTTTCTTTCTGCTGCGGTGGCACTTCCGCCGTCGCACGACGTCTGGGATGGCCTGCAATCTGGTGCCTTTACCAGCCGCATCGTGGTGGCTCAAGTTAAGTAAAGCTGTCATTTGATGCGTGCCACGGCGGAGTGTCGCCGATTAACCCAGAACTATTAATTTGCCATGTCTGGTGAACTCAGTAAGCTCAAGGGGTTTAAAGCGTGTTCTGCAAGCCCGAAGTTCCTCCTCACTGTATCTGCTCTTTAACCATTCGTTTAAACCTCGCACCCTTATTGCTACTTGCGGAGCGTGTTAATTTTTAAGGCGTTTTACGTATCAATATAAACTGTTGAGCCTTTCCTTTTATCAGTCATTAGCTAACTCCACTCATTGGGAAACTTTCCTGATTGTTCTCTGTTGGCTGTGACAGCCGCCTGCTGCATTTCTCAGCTTATCCTGAATTTTGGGCAATTTTATGTTTATTTAAGGGTCATTTTCAATGTTTCTGCTGATGTGTACCAGTTGGGAGTCACATATAAATTGCATGTCCCTCCAGCTTGTGTACTTTGGGCAACTGTATATTTATTTAAGAGTCGTTGTCAATGTACCACTTCGGAGTCACATTTAAATTGTATGCCTTTGCTTGTATTTTGAGTAATTGTGTATTTTGTTGCTTAAGTGTTTTTATTAAGGCTTCTACATTGTTAAGGGCTTTACAACATCCACAACAGTGGGGTGACTTGTTATCCTTTGTGTACTGTGGATGGGCGTTATTCTCTTGTGTAACGTGTCATTCTTGCTTGGTAATTGTTAGTACATTTAGTGTCAGTTATAATGACTGACACTAAATGTATTAACAATTATTACTGATAAAATATTACTGATAAAATTCAGTTTGCTGAAACCGCTTGCAGCCACGCCTAGCTGGTGCGACTTCTTATTCGTATTTGGAGACCGTATAATCCTAGTTTCAAGCTCTGCCCTTAATGGTATAAATTGTTAGTTTGTTGTTAATGAATTGAGCCTGTTAAAAAGTTTTTTAAATGATTGTGAGCGTTGCTATTCTTTTTAAAAGTTTTTTTTTAAATTGTAATTACAATATTATTGTTAACCAATAAAATGTACTCCATCAAACAACAAATGACAAAATATGTGGGTCCATCTTCCATGTGTTTTTCCTTAAAATTATCCCAACCCTTGTTGTGAGGTATCAAAGAGAATATAAGCCTTTGAAATGCGATGATACAACAGAATGCTGAATGGGTAGGTCGGATAACTAGTGAACAGGTATTGAACCGAATCCAGGAGAAATGAAGTTAATGGCACAATATGGTTAAGAGAAGGAATCGATTGATAGGATACACTCTGGAGCCTCAATAAGTAGTCAGTTTGGTTACAGCGGGAAGTTTGGAGGCTAAAATTGAGGAGGGGCATCAAGCTGTACTACAGTAAGCGAGTTAAACAAGATATAGGGTGCAATGCTTATGCTTAGATGAAGCGGCTGTACAATATAGGCTGGAGTGAAGAGCTGCATCAAAACAGTCTTTGAAGACAACTAAAACAGCAGCAGCAGCAACAACAACAATAGTATTACGTTACAACCAAACAACAATGGCGATAATGAGTTTTGTTAAATGTAAATGTAGTAGCTTTGTAGAGACACGACCTTCAACGATGTCATAAAGCATCTAAAACAGAATGTTGTACAGATGACATATGTGCATATTTTCTGATTAAATCTTCCCCATTCACTAACAATAGGGACAACGTGTTTGCTACCTGAACAACTGCACTTGGGCATCCTTCACATCCCGGCGACGGCCCTATTGAACAGCCAGAGAAGATTCCAGTCAAGATGTGTTGTGAGTAAACATCTAGCGGCCTGTTAAAAGCGGTCTAAAGGTATAGCTGTCAGAGCGATACGATAGTGGTCAGATCCAAGGGCTTCGATTGCATCAATTGAAGGTGTCACGTTCGACGAATTTTACTTGCAGTATGGTATGACGCCCCCATGTGTCGGAATCTTCTAAAGCTCACCGTATGGAATATGAAGAGGGTCTAGATATGAAAGAAAGGGAGCTTAACGTCCTGTCAACGATAAAGGTTTTACAGTCGGAACTCAGAGATGTGAAGGACAAGAACAGGGTTTTACAGTCGGAACTCAGAGATGTTAAGGACAAGAACAGGGAAGTAAATCGATAGTGTCATCAAAGGAATCATTCCTACATTTTTTTGCCTTAATTAACTTAGGAAAAGCACAGAAAATCCGAGTCTGTCTACTCAGACTGAGATTTAAACCTCCTTCCCCCTTTCCCGGATGGTAGTTCTGTGTATTCACCACTGCATCAAACCAGTCTTCGGACTGAAGTCCACAACAACAATAACAACAACAATAACATACGAAAATAAATGAACAAATTTCTCAGGTGCACTGTAAGTTTGAACAAAAATCTACATATATTCTTCTATAATTCATTATTATAGGAAAGAGTCCTGGCCGCCCTCGAGTTACTGAAGAAAATGTTGCACAAATTCAAACTGTTTTCCAACGTAGTCCTTTAAAATCAACTCGCCGTGCCAGTCGGGAGTTACAACTGCCTACAACAATAATTTGGCGTGTTTTGAGACATCGGTTGGTTATGAAGCCGTACAAGTTACAGCTGTTACAAGCTCTGCGTCCTGATGACAAACGCAAACGTGTGGCATTTTGTAACGAGATTCTTGATGCTATTGACAACGATAACACTTACGCACAACGCATCGTGTTAAGTGATGAAGCGACTTTCCATGTTAGTGGTCAGGTAAACAGACACAATTTTCGAATTTGAGGCCTACAGAACTCACATGCAGCCATTGAATATGTACGAGATTCGCCCAAAGTCAATGTGTTTTGTGCGATGTCCCGATCATCTGTTTACGGCCAAACACGGTTAACGGTCAGCAGTATCTCGCTATGTTACAAAACTGGTTGTTTCCGAGGCTGCACGAAGACAACTTCGTTTTTCAACAAGACGGGGCACCCCCTCACTGGAGTCGCCAAGTGCTTGAACACCTGAATGAAACTCTACCGAACCCTTGGATTTGTCGTCAAGGCGCTGGCGATTTAGCAAGTATCAGCTGGGCTCCACGGTCACCGGATTTGACTCCCTCTGACTTCTTCCTGTGGGGTTTCATTAAAGACAATGTTTATGTACCACCACTCCCACAGAACCTGGAAGAGTTGAAGAACCCGATTCGTATTGCCATAACATCAGTGACGAAGGGCATTCTTGCCCGAGTATGGGTGGAATTTAAGTATCGATTGGTATTGCTCGTGTCGCCGATGGAGGACGTTGAACTTGAGAGGTGTGTAAAGTTTCATATTCGTATGTCTTAAAGTTTAATAAATATATGCATTCGAAATACGTATATTCTTTTTGCAACACCCTGTTTTTAACACTTTCTCTCAACTGTAAAGTAGTGAAAAAATAAAAGTTGCTTTATACGTGGGAGTTCGATTCTTTGAGGAATCGTGGGTTATAAAGAGACTAGACGGAACTGTTATTAAGTTTTCCAGAAAAAGGGTTGGATAAGTCGTGGCTATACTGTCTGGCAACTCGCAGCTCTCACATTCGGTATAGCTGGACTGGTGCACGACTCCATTCTGACATTTGTACGTCGGCGCCGGGGGCGACACGTTGACGGACGCTTCCGCGTCAGCTATACGGGTTCCGAGAGGCGACTTGCAGAGGCAGGCTTCCCGTGCGAGCCGAGGAAGCCGTATTACTAACGGAGTGCGGACCGGCCTGCGCTTGCCGACGTATCCAGACAGCACTCCGACGGGTCTCAAAGCCGCCGGGTCGCGACCCTGCGCTGCTTCCCGGTACGCTGCAGAACGGTATTTAACGCATTACGTTCGTCACCGAGTGGAACGGAACGTCAAGGCATTCCACGAGGCATTTCAGTGGAAGTTTTCACACAGGCTGTCAACGAGACGTGACGCAACGTCAATGTTACCGATTCTCAGGATGGAAGATATGACGCTGACATTGGAGGTGGTGAGGGGAGGGTGGGAGGAGTCAGTTGTTGCATCTGCTAACATCAGAAGTTATCCTATCGTGGACGCGCTCACTTGTCGTCTGTAGAATGTTACATACATTATGAATGAAGAAAGCACACAGCGCTAAGACAATATTCTTTAATGAACTACATGATGAATTAAAACAATTTTTCTTCGAAGAAAAGTAAGTTGAACAATATACAGTGTGATTCAGATGCCTCTAATACTGGGTTTCATGCAACCCACAATACCTTCAAAACCCACGTGTAAGATTTACATATCTCTTGTTTGACATGAAGAAAAAATGAACATTTAATGTAGTTAAATTTTGTACTAGGATATGTTTCGCTGGACGCCATAGTTTTTCGAATTATTCAAGAAAAACGATTTTAAGGTCACTTTTGTATGCTTTTCTTGAATCACTCGAAAACCATAGCCTTCAACGACGACGAATCCTAGTACAAAATTTAACTTTATTAAATTCCCCGAAAAAGGTCCTGTTCACGTTTTCTGTAACACTAATCGTTTGTGTGTAACGAGAGAGAGAATATAAAAATCTCGTGCATGTTTTTGAAGGTGTTGTGGCTTGCATAACACCAACAGATAGTGGCAGTTGATCCACCCTATATAATATGCTTTGGCGAGACGTGCCACGGTGCAACATCAAGTCTTATGTAACATCGAAAGAGGGCGGAAAATGAACTAACTCGAAAGAATCGAAATTAATAAACAAGGGTCTATCACCTCGCAGCACAGGTCCAAGCTACCAATACAGATCTGGTATGCCGTGTGACGGGACTATGACGACAATATTGTTCACTGTGTTTTCCCCTAACTAACCCTTGTCGTACCGAAAAGCGCCAAGCTGCGATCAACGGAACGACGGGGTGCGTAAGCAGAACGTCCGGAATGCATTTCACGAAGTGATTTTACAGTAGTATCTGAAGATGACTGCGGTTAGGGCTGTGTAGCGCTTCGTTCAAGAGACACTTTGCGTACGTACTGAACAAAATTCGTACAGTAACAGATTCAAGATTCAAATCAGAAGCTATATAGAGCTGTCGCTAGCGAATGGAGAAATGGGAGATCTAGGAGACTCACCAGCAGAAGTTCGACTACGATAACTCTCTCTGCTGTGTACGATCTGTATCAAGAGATCCCTCTTCATTTTTGCTAACTCGGCCTGACGCAATGGGCACGACATTCCGCGTGCCATTGACTAGAGACGTTCCAACCCGGCGGCGGGTGACCAAAGTGGAGCGAAGCTATTCCCCTTTCTTGTTCTGACACATTGTACGAAAATAACTAA
Organism: Schistocerca americana; assembly: GCF_021461395.2. Lineage (NCBI taxonomy): Eukaryota > Metazoa > Arthropoda > Insecta > Orthoptera > Acrididae > Schistocerca > Schistocerca americana. Next base: position 349,155,719 of record NC_060121.1, on the reverse strand, counting down.
ACAACTCATGCAACTGTAACTAACAAGAACCGTGTGTTTTCCCCCATTGCCTTCCTATATGTCGCAAGAATATGTAAATTAAAATTTTATTCAAGTAGGCGGCTTTGCATGAATTTTAATGTGGTCATGTTATGTGGATCTGGGTGAGGTATGTGCTGTCTTATACATTTTAGAACCAACACAATTTTCTACTTTAGTCACTTGTAATAGCAATAGCGTGGGAACGCTCATACCGGTTTCTGGTCCAACCAAACGGGTTATTATTTGAAAAACTGCAGTCTGCAGATACTGGATGGTTGTACCGATCGAAGTACAACCTGCTTTAGTGGTCCCACGAAAGCTAGCACGGTAGTTTGATACATTTAAGGCAAGCTAACAAGGTTCTAAAAAAATAGCCTTGTTTTTTCTTTCTTGACTGTTCTGACTTCTAACTATCAAACTAACAGCACTACTTCTAGTAATTCAACTATCAGTCAGAAATGATACGTACTAGAATTTTGCTTGAGTTTGCTTTTAATGTATAGTTATCGAGCTCAGTAGAGGCCTAGGCAGAAAACAATGAGAAAAATAACGGGTTCCGTCCCTTTGTAAAACTGCTGTTTAATATCCTGCTTACATACATGGGGCTCATTGATTGCTGGAAGATTTCAGTTAGGAAAACATACCGAGGGGTGGCGGCGGCTGTGGTCAGTTGCGGACAGTGCAGTGTCGAGTTTTCGTTGCTGATGAGAGAGGAAGGAAGGAGGTGGAATTAGGTACCGTTGTAGTCACCCTTGTTCTGCCAACGGCCTTGCCAAAGAGGGTGGAGGAACGGACTAACGTTCAGGGCACTCTCTTGCCCTTACGATGGGAAACTGCCCTAAAAGGCGGAAGAATCAGCAATGATCAACGGCATGAGGCTACAGAAGGCAATGGAAACCACTGCATTAAAGACATAATATGTATTCACAGTACATGTGGCCTGTTATTGAAAATGTGTCATGATAATCTATAAACTGGCAAAAGTTTCCAGACTAGTCCCCCAGACTGATCTCCAGGAGAGGACTGCTAAGTGGGAAGTGAACATGAGAAAAAGACTGAATAATCAACGAAAGGCTAACATTCTACGAGTCGGGGCGTAAATGTCAGAAGTCTGAAAGTGGTAGAGAACTTACAAAATTTGGAGAGGGAAATGCTAAGGCTCAGTCTAGACATGGTGGGGGTCAGTGAAATGAAATGTAAATGAGCCAAGGCGTCTGGTCAGACGAGTATAAGGGTGATATCAACAGCAGTAAAAAATTGTATAATGGGAGCAGGATTCGTTATGAGTAGGAAAGCAGGACAAAGAGTGAGTTACTGTGAACAGATCAGTGACAGAGTCGTTCTCATCAGAATCTTCAGCAAACCAACACCGACAATGACAGTTTAGGTATACATGCCAGCGTCGCAAGCCGAAAATGATAAGATAGAGACAGTATACGGGGATATTGAACGGGTAGTTCAGTACATAAAGGGAAATGAATGTATAATGGTCATATGGGACTGGAATGCAGTTGTAGGGGAAGGAGTAGAAGAAAGGGCTACGGGAGAACATGGGGTTGGTACTAGAAATGAGAGAGGAGAAAGAGTAACTGAATTCTGCAAAACATTTCAGCTAGTAATAGCGAATAATCTTGGTGAAGAGTAGGCTGGAGTTTAATAGTCAGGAAGAATCAGTGCGCAAAAAAGTGGATACTGAAGTACTAAGGAATGAATATATTTTGATGTTCTCCCAGGCTATAGATACTGCGATAAAGAATAGTTCAGTAGGCAGTTCAGTTGAAGGCGAATAGATATATCTCTGAAAAGGACAATCACAGAAGGTGGAAAGAAAAATATAGATAGAAAGAAGGTAACTGCGAAGAAACCTTGGGTAACAGAAGAAATACGTCAGCTGATCGATGAAAGAAGGAAGTACAAATATATTCAGGGAAATTCAGCAATACAGAAATACGCTGCTGGTCACCGTAAATGAATCACTCTGAAGGAAGCATTCAAATCGGGTGAAATTTACAGGATACTTTTTCATCGACTAGAGCTGCATATGATTAGCATTTCAGCGCAGCTGCACACCACGGGCGCCAATAGCGCTACCTGCAAGCGCCGTGTAAGGGAGGAACAGACGGCCGTGTGGACGTATTGGAATTATTTTTTCGTGCTGTTGTTTTGCGTAAGCAGCTTCAGTATGACTCGTAGCAGATAGCGAGTGGCTTTCGAGTATGTTTACGAGTTCGATAGAAACAGAATACGTGCCTATAGGGATTGCGGATTACCCTTCAGAGAAATCGGTGATCGTGTCGGACGGAAGTTGATGCGGATCTTTATTCGCTGGGAGGAGGAGGAGGAGGATATTAGTGTTTAACGTCCCGTCGACAACGAGGTCATTAGAGAGGGAGCGCAAGCTCGTGTTAGGGAAGGATGGGGAAGGAAATCGGCCGTGCCCTTTCAAAGGAACCATCCCGGCATTTGCCTGAAGCGATTTAGGGAAATCACGGAAAACCTAAATCAGGATGGCCGGAGACGGGATTGAACCGTCGTCCTCCCGAATGCGTATTCGCTGGGTGCAGGATGGAATGACAGACCGACGGGACCGATAACACCCACCTCGTTGCACCGCTACAGGTGATGACAGGCATATTGTTCGCTTGTCAGTGATGGATCACTCTGCCTCATCACGAACCACGTCACAACAAATTTGGTCTATTGCCCAACAAGCAGTGTCAGCGCGTACATGGATGTCGTTTGCAACAATGGACTGTCCGCAAGGCGTCCATTGCTGCATTTACCATTGAGCCAACCCCATAGGCGTTTTCGCCGGCAGTGGTGCGATGAATGACGGACACCGACAGCCGAATGCAGCGACATTGTTTTTACTGACGAATCCCGATTCTGCCTGCACCACCATGGCGGTCGAATTAGAGTCTTGAGACACCTTGATGAGAGACTGTTGAACTACTGCTTATGCAGCCATCGTTACGCCTCTGAAGTGTTGGAGCAAGTTGTCCTTCCGTACCTTCGGAGCTAGCCGACGGCCACATTGCAACAGGATAATGCGCTGCCACAGGTGGCACGCCATGTTCAAGGCTTCTTCGTCTCCCATCTGAATGCACTGCTGCCTTGGCCTCCCTGGTCCGGGATACACCACACTCTGCTAGACAACATCAACTTTCGCGATATACAGGGTGAGGCAGCTAAGTCATAACACCCCTTATATCTCCCCAACCGTAATAGATAGAAAGATGCCGTTTAGACAGTGAATTGCAGGGACAGGGGCTACTTGAATACATAACATTTCAAGTTTGTGCTATTTTTTTATTCAGAGATATGAGGCCAACTTTTGTTTTTTATAAATAAAACCCTATGTTAAAATTTAGCGTAACAAGATGGGCTTAAAAAGACGGTTTCAAATACGTCTATATCATAATATTTAGGCGAACAGTTTTTGAGACACAGATATGTTCCCGTATCGTATTCGTCCTTCGAAGCGGCATTGTCTAATGTGACCTTTCCCGTTGACCACTGAGGAACTTAACAGGGAAGGCGTTATTTTCCTGCTTCTCGATAACGCCGCAAGGTGACGCACGAGGTAGCTGGAGAGAAGGGTGTAAATGTGCTGATGGGGCAATGAGACATCGCATTTCCGTCACAGTTTCTTGTAGCAGATATGCGCACGAACGAAGAAAAGTTAGATATGCTTCTAGTGTACGGTGAAAGCAGACGAAATGCTGTTAGAGCAATAAAGCGATATGGAGAGCTGTACCCTGATCGTGAGCGTCCTACGCGCCAGCTTCTTCCACGTATTTGCAAGAAACTACTTGAATATGGATCATGGAACGCCATACAGAGGACAAGGCAGAAAACTGCAAATGGCGAGGTACATGAAGAGGGCACTAGCGTTGGCCGTACGTCATTCCGGGTATACTAAATGGCAATAACTAGTGACAGTTCCTGCGAAACTATCTGCTCATATTGCTGGAAGAGGTACCACTAACTACGCGTCAGTGCATGTGGTTCCAACATGATGGCTGTCCTGCTCACTCTTCCCGTGTGGCTACAGAGCTGTTAAATGAAAAGTTCCCGGATTGTTGGACAGGACGACGTGCTGAAGTGAAGTGGCCAGCCCGGTCTCCTGATTTGACCCCTCTTGATTTTTTCTATGGGGAGCAATCAAATTTAAAGTGTACGCTCAAATACCATCTGCGCCAGACGATAAGAAGCAACGTATCATCGTAGCGTGTGCTGATACCTCATGTGACACCCTCGCAGCCGTTCACAAATCATTCGAACGGTGGCTACAAATGTGCATTGCAGCAGAGGGGAACCATTTTGAGCACATGCTTCAGTAAAGTTTTGTATCATGTACAGCATGTATTTCGCATCTTTGTGTGTATTTACTTCGTATTGTGATCAACAGTAAATATTTTCAAATAAAAAACAAGTACGTATGAAATAATTGTGACCAATAAGGGCCTCCCCGTTTACATTTGTATTTCTGTTACTCAAAATGTATTAACATCTTGTAGTATTTTAATGCTGTATGTTGTCTACTATTTTGGTATCACAGTTCTCAAATAACTGAATAATATTTGCGAGACATCATCAGTTACTTTTTGCGCAAAATATCGTAGTATGCATTACTATTGTCGGGTAAATGGGCACGTTTGTGTTAGGACGGGCCCGCAGCTCGTGGTCGTGCGGTAGCGTTCTCGCTTCCCACGCCCGGGTTCGCGGGTTCGATTCCCGGCGGGGTCAGGGATTTTCTCTGCCTCGTGATGGCTGGGTGTTGTGTGATGTCCTTAGGTTAGTTAGGTTTAAGTAGTTCTAAGTTCTAGGGGACTGATGACCATAGATGTTAAGTCCCATAGTGCTCAGACCCATTTGAACCATTTTTTTGTTAGGACGGACTCGCGACGTTTACCATGTACTCTACACAACAGGAAAGGTCGTATTGGACAACGCCGATTCGAAGAACGAACACGATACGAGACCATATCTGTGTCCCAAAAACTATTGCCTAAATATTATGATAAACACATATTTGAAACCGTCTTTTTAAGTCCTTCATGTTGCGCTGAAATTTAACATAGGGTTCCATTTAAAAAAACCAAAGATGGCCTCATGTATTTGTAATAAAAAATAGCACAAACATGAAATTTGATGCACTCACGTAGCCCTTGTCCCTGCAATTCACTGTCCAGACGGCATCTTTGTATCTATTACGGTTGGGGAGATACAAGGGGTGTTATGACTTAGCTGCCTCAACCTGTATGACAGCAGCACGGAAGGTATACCCCATCATCACGTGTAGAGAATGCCGAAGCTTGTAGCAGCGGTTACACCTACCAATGGCGGCAACACGCAGTACTCATTTCATTGTCTTCCTCACTTCACATGGAGCTGTATTTTCAGTCATGTGATCTTTGTACAAAGTGTTAGCTCCCAAATCAATTTGTCGGTGATATCTCCGGTCCTTCTTGTGCTACTTGGTTGTGCATTTTGGATGGCCAACAGTGTACAAGTCACTTAGGAATTAAATAAACAGGAGCAGCAGAGAAGCTAAAGCGAAATGGCTACGTGAGACACGTTAAGAAATCGAAAAAGAAATGATTGTCGGAAGGACCGATTCAACATAAAGGTAAGTCGAAAGAACCTTCGGTGAAACTAGAAGCATGGGCGGTAACATTAAGAGTGCAATGGGGATTCCACCGTTAAATGAAGAGGAGAGGGCAGATGGGCGGAAAGAGTACATCGAAGGCGTCTCTGAGGGGGAGGGCTTGTCTGACGACATTCAGAGAAGAGGAAACAGGGGTCGACAGGGAAGAGACAGTGGAACTCAGAGTCAGAATTAAAAAAAAAAAAAATAGCTTTCCATCAGAATTAATTGAAGCGCTGGGTGATGTGTCAACAAAACGACTGTTCACGTTGGTGTGTAGAATATATGAAACTGGTGATACACCCAAGCTGCTGGTAATAATAGTACACAGAAGAATGGAAAAGAAAATTAAGGATATGTTAGATGACTTTATTCCGGCTTTAGGTGAGGTAAAGGCACCCGAGAGGCAGTTCTGACGTTGCGGTTGAAAATGGAAGCAAGACTGAAGAAAAACCGACACATTCGTAAGATTTGTCTACCTGGAAAGAACGTTCGACAATGTAAAATTCTGCAAGATGTTCGAAATTCTGAAAAAATAGCGGTAAACAATAGGCAAAGACGGGTAATGTACAATATGTACAAGAATCAAGAGGGAAGAGTAAGACTGGAAGACCAAGAACGACGTGCTCGGATCAAAAATCCTGCAAGACAGGGATGCAATCTTTCGTCCCTACTGTTGAGCCTGTACGTTGAAGAAGCAATGACGAAAATGAAAGCAAGGTTCAAGAGTGGGATTAAAATTCAAGGTGAGAAGATATCAATGATAGGATTCGCTGATGAGAACGCTATCCTTTGTGAAAGTGAAGAAGAATTAGATAATCTGCTGAATGGAATAAACAGTCTAATGAGCACACAATATGGGCTGAGAGTAAATCGCAAAAAGACGAAAGCATTGAGATGTAGCAGAAATGAGAATAGCGAAAAACTTAACATAGGAACTGAGGATCACGAAGAAGACTATGTTAACGAATTCTACTACTTAGGCAACAAAATAACGCATGACACACGGAGCAAGGAGGACGTAAAAAGCAGACTAGCACTATCACTGCCATTTTTGGCCAAGAGAAGGCTACTAATATCAAACACAGCCCTTAATTTGAGGAAGAAATCTCTGAGAATGTACGTCTGGAGCAGAGCATTGTATGGAGTGAAACATCGACTGTGGGAAAACCGGAACAGAAGAGAGTAGAAACATTTGAAATGTAGTGCTACAGAAGATGCGTGTGTGTGTGTGTGGTTTGGGGATCTTATGGGCGCCCAACGGCGAGGTTATCAGCGCCCTAACAATGATTAAAATAAGCGAATGTGGATAAGAACGAAAACTGTCGTACATGCATGCACACGAAATGACCACACAATTACTCTGTCGCACAGGCACTCCCACATGCACTAAAACCAATTAGGAGGCAAGATAGCTAATCAAGAAATTAAAGCAGAGGGACAACAAAACACAGAAGAGCTAAAAGAACAGCACAGGGAAATGTGACTGGTTGATCACTTACAAAAAATTTGGGTGAGCCAGCCACCCTGTTAACACATTAAAAACATCTCCCCAAAATCTTGTTAAAAACGTGGGACAATTCACAAAACTTTAAAACGCGAACCACATTCGTTTGATCATTGCATAAAATAGACTGCAGATCCCCCGGGAAATCCTCTGCAGTCCGCTGGTCAGAAAATGAAATGCAGTCCAATAAAATGTGGTGCACCGTGATCTGCACGCCACAAGCACCATACATCGGAGGGTCCTCTCGCCAGAGTAAAAATCCGTGCATCATAGGGCTGTGGCCGACATAGGCAAGACGGGTAAGGAGGACCTCGTCCCGTCGACGTGGCTGGAAGTACGCCACGGAAGAGTTGTGGGCTTGACGACATGGAGCTTGTTGTCGGTCACTTCCAGCCACTCATGTTCCCAGCGACACAGGATTTCATACCTCAACAGCGAGGTGAGGGCATGCAGAGGGATAGACACTGAAAGACCTGAAGTCCACGACACGCCTCCTTGGTTGCTCGATCAGCCCTTTAATTCCCCAGAATTCCCATGTGCCCTGGTACCCAGCAGAAAGACACTTGCTTCCCTAGTTGCTGTAGTTGGAGGAGGGCGTCCTGGATAGTCTGGGTTACTTTAACTGCTGCGTGCATACGCTGGAGAGAGTTAAGGGCGCTCAAAGAATCGGAACAGACGAGAAATCTAACACCGGGAGAATGTCTCATCTGCTCCAGGAATGAGGAAGTTCTTCGCGGAATCGGCGAGAAAAGAAATATACGGAAAACACAGAGAAGACGTAGGGACAGGATGAAAGGATATCTGTTTAGGTGTCAGTGAATAACTTTCACGGTACTAGAGGGAGCTATAGAGGTTAAAAGCTATAGAGGAAGACAGAGATTGGAATACATCCACCAAATAATTGAGGACCTAGGTTGCAAATGCTACTCTGAGACGAAAAAGGTGGCACGACAGAGAAATTCGTTGCGGGCCAAGCAGTCTGGATACTAATGACTCAAAATAAATAAAACAGAAACAGCCAATCAGTGATCCCTAGCCGCCGGCGGGACAGGCAAACCCCTGGCGAAATCTGAGGGGTGTCGAAAGAGTCGCCTATCCTACTGGCACGTAGCAGTCAGTGGATGGGTGAAAACAGGCTGAGCCACAACTCCGCCGAGCTAGTTTCAGAAGTGGTGGTACGGACAGAAATGCCTTGTAAATAAGGGCTCTAAAATGCATACCCTATGAGCTATGAGGACTTTTTCATCTTCGCTACTCTGAGACACATCTCTTCTGCTGAAAGCTCTTTGCTTTCCATATTTTGAGAAGTAGTAATATGGACCGAAACAAGATGAAAACGTGAAACAGATCTCTTCTGCAGAGCAAGTGATCATAGCTCGTAAGATATGCGTTTTAGAGCCCATGTTTACTGGAATTTCTTTTTGTTTGCTCCACACTACCTCCTCCCGAAATATAGAAAGCAAAGACCTTCCAGTAGAAGAGTTATGTTTCACTCTCTCGAAGATGAACAAGTGCTCATAGGTCTTAAGATAAGCATTGTAGAGCCCTTGTTTACTAGATTTTTTTTCTCTGGACGGTTTTCGATGGAATTATGGTTCACCTACATCATTGTTGTAACAAAATGATACTGTGATCGGCCGACTGAGAAATCTTTCATGTGCACCTATCTGAATCTGAAATACAGTAACTACTGTGCGTTCGTCTCTTGCAGAGTGTCGCTGTAGTTAGTGACGACATAATATGGCACAGGCACGTGCGCCGCTATGCTCTAGTGGCGTGTGTGTTGGTGTGGATAGGGAAAGGAAAGACGGAGGGTCGAGGGGGAGCAGGAAGAAAGGAGAGTATGATTTACGCGTCTGCCGTGGAAAGCGGGAGCGGCGACGCGCAGTAAATCAGAGCGACCGCCTCGCCTCAGCAGTCCTTGTCATTTTTTTTTTTTTTATCCCTTGCAAGAATCGCGCCTGCCAGTCGTCCGTTCCGGGCGAGCACGACGCGACAGCCCACGGTCACTTACTAGCCTACGGCTTGCCGTTGGCAAATGCGCAGAAGAGCATTGCCAGACATTAATAGTCCAACAACTGGCAGCAGTACGCAGAGTAGTGCGTCTCCTCCACTGTCGATACCATGCATTTATGGTCATCTAGAAATACGACGGCTATTCGGAAAGTAAGGAACGATAGCTCGCGAAATGGAAACTACAGAGAGATTTAAAACTGTTTTATTTGCAACAGTTAGCTACACATTCCAGCTACTTCTCTACACAGTCGCCGCTCAGACTTAGGCATCAGTCGTAGCGTTGTACCAACTTTTTAATTCCCTCGTTATAGAAGACAGCCGCCAGTGCTTTTCGACAATTTTCTACTCTGGACTGCAGCTCGTTGTCTGTCAAAATATTGTCTTCATAGCCAGCGGTTCATCTGAGCAGAGGTGAACCTCACGGGTAGCCAATTACGGGCTGTATTGTGGGTGATCAAACACTTCCCATCGAAAACGCTGCAGGAGCGTCTTCATTGCCCCCGCATAGTGCGGCCGAGAATTGTCGTGTAGAACGAACCGCATGACAGTTATGTTATGTGCATTGCATAGCTTCAGGTGAAATGTTTCGCCAGGCCCTCATACTTTGCGGGAGACGCTAATTTCTAACCATCTTTAAGTTCTCACTGTGAACTCAGAACTGAAAAGAGCGACATGATGTGATCGACTGGCATACTAGGTACAGTGTCCATTGCATCTGTGCAAAGCTTCATCAGATTTTCACTGTATTTTCCATTTCGCGACCGATCGTTCCTTACTTTCCGAATAGCCCTCGTAAATAAGACTCGAGACCAAAATCAGTCTCCAGAAGTATAGACCGCTGGCCATTAATAATACAACCCCATCAAGGATTTATGAAATGTACTGCATAACTGGATAAGCAAATGATTAGCATTTCATTGCAAATGCGCAAAAGTGGTAGTGGTAACACCACCTACATTTTGTTCAGGTAGTGAGTTTCTCATTCAGATATCAAATCTGAACGTTAGTTGTTTATGAGAAGATCGCGTTATGCCTCGAATAATGAGGAGAACTTCTGTCAGGATGTGTCTGATTCCACAGCGGAGAGATCGTGTCAGAGCGAAGATGCACTTTATTCTTGCACGGATACTGTTGCTTGTGTTAGTCGGAATCCCACGACTGTCGTGAGAATACGGAATTGTTGGGTTCAGAAAGGCTATTAAGGATCTCACCAGCCCCGTGCGACTAGCATCCGAGAGTACAGACATGTGACTCGCTCGACCGTGCAAGATCGTACACCAACATCTCGAATCTTTAGTCTGGGAATGGACATGTTTCAACTAAGACAAATACCGCCACGGACAGTGCGATGACATCTGGAGCGCAATGAACTGGCAACAGGCCGACCACTGTCGCAGCTTTACTTCAGGCGTCAGCAGAGACAGCCATGTCGACAGCGGTGTGCTCAGCAGTGGACACAGGAATGACGCCCGTTGGCTTTTAGAACGTGTCCGGGTTCTGTGAACTGTATCACAATTGACACATCCATGTGTGGAGGCTCCGAGGAGAACAAATGTTCACAGATTGTATGTGTTAACGTTATGCTGGCCCAGCTACTGGAATAATCCTACAGTTTGCTATTGGGCACACATCCTCTGCTTCGCACAGCCTAAAATTCGACAGAATGAGTTGTATTTGTGCCGTCTGGAGACCGGAGGCTGTACCCTATCTTCGAGGTCTCATTGAAATAGTTCAACAAGATAACACAAGATCGGTCGTAGCCTTTGCTGTTCTGATATACCTAGATACAAAGGGTGTTCGACGGTCGCCCTGGCCAACACACACACACGAGATCTCTCTTCTGATGAAAAGATCATATCATGGGTTTCTGAGGCTCTGGCATGACGTCTTCTACGACTGAAGAACAATGGCTTGGAACTGAAGCAGCGCGAGTGGCCTATCAGTTCATCCAATTTGATGTTGACTCGATGCATACCTGTGTTGGAGCTGTTACTGTGACACACTGAGTACAAAATTTCGCACCTTGCTTGTTCCCCAATCACTTATAAATTTAACCATATATTGTTTCTACTTTATTGGTTACAAACAATAAGTAAAATATTTGCGAAAGCACGGACACTCGAAAAAATCGATCGATAGCTCTAACTCTATTGCAAAGCACAATCGGCTGAAGGTCGTTGGTTGAAAAGTTCACGAAAAACATTGAAGTATGTCCGACGCTTATATATTGATTTTAATTGGCAGACTGAATTATACCCTCTCAAAACATCGCAGATTCGAGTAAATAATATTTAAGTTTCTGAAATAGTTTCACATATGTGCTTACATTATGGTAACAGAGAGATTTTCAATACCTGAAGTAATAATGCGAACGATATTCTGATACGTAATAGGAGGTTAAATAATCAGACGCAGCAAGCCCGTTGATAGACATTCTAGGGCACGTCCAAAATTTCGACAGGTGTCATTTGAATTCTTCGTAAGACCTTCTGAACAGGCCTTTCATTTTTCTTGCATTTAGTACTGGATGAATCCAATATTTTATCAGCTGTTTCTTCTGCCTCATCCTTTTTAAACAGAGCGCTAACGCTTGCTATCATTTCAGAGTTGTCCGCCCCCTGTAGGTGAATGGTCAGCGTGACGGATTGTCAGGGCCCGAATTCGATTCCCGGCTGGGTAGGGGAATTTTCTCCGCCCAGGGACTGGGTGTTTTGCTGTCCTCATCATCATCCTATCATCCTCATCGACTGCAGGTCGCCGAAGTGGCGTCAGATTGAAAGACCGGCACCCGGCGAACGGTCTGCCCCACGGGAGGCCCTAGCCGTACGAATAAATAAATTTCAGAGTTCATGTTTATCTTAGTTGTCTTGATCATCGATCACATGGTTGGTTAGATGCAACTCTCCAGTCCTACCGCGCGCCACATATGATCTTCAGTGAGGCATAACTGCTACACTCCACATCACAGTTTATCTGCCTTATGCGCTCACATATGGGACTTTTTCTGCGATTCTTTTTCACTACCGGTCCTTCAACTATTGTGTTCAGCAATCACTCATATCGTTATTTATGCCAAATAACCCATTTAGTTTCAGTATGTTCTTCACTAAAAATTATTTTCTCATTGACTCGACACAGAACGTATTCGTCCCTTAGTCGCCACTCCATCTGACATTCAACAATCTACTGAAATACCACATTGAAATGGCTCACAGTTGTTTGATTTCTTTCTTTTCCCTTGCCTTCTTTCGCCCCCAACTGATCCATAAATGTGCCATGCCGGCGAACACTTCTCGCCTGAGTTCAGTTCATACTGAACTCCACTGTTGTTGTTATTTTTGTTGTTGTTGTTGTTGGTGGTGGTGGTGGTGTTCGAAAACTATTATGATGGAGCTCTCCACTCTAATCTCTTCTGTTGCAAGGTCACGTGTCGGGACGACTGCATGTGTGCCTGCCTTAAACCTCAAAGAAAGAAAATAGTAATAATCAAAAATCATGCAATCATCAAATTTAAAATTATAATAATTTTAAAAACTTTCTAAAATACTTTCAAAATTTGCTATGTATTATCTCAACTGCATTTAAAATTAATTTTGTTTTTTTTTTACAAAGTGATGATCATCTTCAGATCGCGTTTACTATTATAAATGCACTCGCTGTATATACTGTAGGAGGGTTGCATCGTCCATAACATTCGTATTTAATCTTCAGGTAAACTGTGGTATGTACAGCCACGCTATCTACGACAGCAATTGAAACAGAAAGCCTATACAGCGTCATAAAAATGCTTTTTTATACATTGAAGCGGCCATATAATTACTTCCGTTACAATCAGTAACTGCACTCAGAGATTTGCTGTGCAAACTGCCGATAGTAAAACAATATATGCACGTGACAAATCTCTGCTTGCCATTACTGACAGTAACGGATGCACATATAATACGACGCTGTACAGGCATTTTGTTTCAATTGCTGTCGTAGATAGCGTGGTTGTACTTAGCACATTTTACGTGAATATTAAAATAAGAATGTTGTGGACGATGCAACGGCCGTGTATACTGCTAGGGCATTTATAATACGAGGGATATCCAGAAAGTGTCGGAGGAAGGCAATGGCAAACCACCTCCACTAGGACCTTGCCTAGTAAAGCGGTGCGGGTCTCCCGCATCGTTCCCCTACGCTCTGTAAAGAAGCATGAGACTTCATTTCCATTCATCCAGAAAGTAATTCCCCGCATTTTTTTCTCAGGCGAAAACAATGCTACGAATGTGAAACGTTACGTGTGTATTATTTGAAGTCTCCTGAGTGAGCGCGCCAAGTTTCCGTCACTTCCGACAGATAGCGTAGCTGCAGGACAGTTTCAAAATGGCGTCTATACGTGATGTACGTTACAAGCAACGTGCCGTCATTAAATTTCTCACTGCAGAGAAAGAAACTGTGGGGAATATTCACAAACGCTTATGCAAAGTCTATGGGGCATCTGCTGTCAAAGGAAGTACAATGGGCACGGAGGGTGAGGTCATCAGAGGCGGTTCGGCTGAGCTCCACGATCTGCAGCGGCCGGGGAGGCCATCCACGGCTGTCACACCTGACATGTTGCAGCGAGCTGATGTCATTCCCGAGGACAGACACATTACGACTGGGCTTTGAGGACGATGAGGAGCTGAGTCAGTGAAGCACTGGCTCCGCCACCGGGACAGAGATTGATACCGATGGGGCATACACGCTCTTGTTTCGCGCTGGAGGAAGGCCATAGAACGGGATGGAAATTATGTGGAAAAATAGGGTGTGTAGGTAAAACACCATTTCTTCGTGTGTGTAATTATCATTGCGTTCAATAAAGAATTGCCGAAGAAAAAAAATGCGGTGCATTACTTTCTGGGCAATCCTTGTACTAATCATGATCTGAAGCTACCAAAACTGGTAATCACTTAAATTTTTTTTAATGTTAATGCGGTTGAGACAAAATATAGAAAATTTGAAAGTTTTATAAGGTTTTACAGAAAATTTTAAATTTTTTTTATAATTTTACGCTATCTGCTGTTGCGGCAGTATCAGGTATATTCAAATGTAGTCTCATTAGCAATTCAGGATCTTTTTACAACAAACCGCTGGTTTACTCTTTTTTATAGCAATTTTATTTCGAATTACTTTAATTTTCAGTTGTTGCTTAGCCCTGTAACAAAAATTTCGAGAGAAAAAAGACCCCCCTCCCCCCCTGCCACTCAAAGTTTCATTTCACTTCTCGCTCCTCGGCCTCACCTTCTCCTCTGACTCAGACTCAATCACACTACTATATACTTATGTCCACTCATCGTGGTTTTCCCTCCCTACAAAAAAGATAAAAAGTAAAGAAATCGCTCCATCGCTATTTCTTCTCTACTCCTACACAGTACACAAATATACAGAAACATAATTAAATTGAACTACACACATACAGTAATCTAATTAAAAAAATATTGTAGGTCAAAGACAAAGTAGTCAAAATAGTGGCAAGGCTATGTTGGCAACACCACAAAACACATACCATAACACATGCCTGAAGCATAAAAACAAACAGGATACAGCGGTGTGCATAAAAATGTGTTGTGAAAAACATAAGAAATGCATAGTGCTCCAGAATATCTAAAAACTAGACCAAAATTATCAGTGTCTAACGTAGAAAAACAACGATGTGCTAGCAGGGGGCATTTCCCGATGTAAGCGAGAAATCAACCGAAAATCATTGTAAGTACAAATCAATTTATTCTTAACGAACTGTTTTTCGATCTAAAAGCAAATCAAAATGTAAGTAACTTAATTACAGACTACAGATGACGCTTTACCTCAATAAAGCGAAACGCGTCAGGTGAAAAAAATCACGCATTTCTGTAGTTGCAACGACAGGACACAGATACCCTCAAGAATTATAAACCAACTATAGACACTATGGCCACACAAATGAAGGACAAATAGATCAATATTTTGATGGCATTATGTTTTCAGATGCTTCCGCGTGTGTCGGTTCTGTGGGGAAACTGCCTACCTAGAAAGCCAGTGCACGTAACTAAAGCATAAATATTGTGCGTTACTGTCACACATCCCTAAGTGATATTGGTTAATTTTATGTCACAATCTTGTGGCAGTTTTATTGAGAGTAATAGAAATGTGTTCATGTCAGGAAGGATTTACATTTTTTTTTTGTGCTAGGAAGATGCACTCCGGTATGGTTTCAGAATCCTGTGTCGGCGGAAGGCAGTCAGTGAATCTCATTATGAGAGATAAACCGCCTCAGGGAAATGGCCAGCTTTTGTGATGTGAGGCTGGGGCATCCTTCTTGCTTTCGTGGGTCTTTCCGGCCCATGGCCTCGCTGAGGGCAGGGGGCACTGTGCCACCACTGCCATCCACAGAGAATAATTGAGTATGACATTTTTGCCTTTTCTGTACAAATATCAAAGGTAGAAATTCCACATCGCCCCTCAGCCAGTGTGAGAAAGCTGGTTGAGTTCGCTCCAAAATTTTTATCATCCAGTCAAACTGAGCCACCCCATCACCATTCCTTGGTGTGAAGAGGCCGACCAATTGAGGAGAGTCTACTCTAGGCCAATAATTAGTAATCAGTTTGTTAATGTGCATTGTGTACACAAAGTGTGGGAAGTTTCTGTGGCGTTCTCCAGTTCTTTCATGAAATAAGTGATTTTTTGTCCGTCACATTGGCCTTAGCATTAAATCCTCCACTGCTTGTGAAGCTTCTTGAAAGTAGGAAGTTTAGAAGGGAGCAGGAAGTTTCGAGGCATTCGCGTTCTGGCTGCTTTCTTTTGACTACTGTCTGGTGCTCACAGGCGTGTGCTTTGCTGATTTTGGGGAAATATAAGTTTCACAATCTACAATAGTACAATTAATACTCTGACCAGCTCGCTACCTACTTGTTCTGGCATGCAACTTTAATTTGTGTTTTTGTCTCATTAACGCTGAATTTTCAGTCTGTCCAGATAGAGATAACTTTCTTCATACAGTCTTCTATATAATTCGATACCTCCCCACAATGTTAGCGGCATTTTTGTGTTAATTCATCCCAGATTCTTAGAAAAATTTGCTCCCTATTAACTATTTGTGTATTGTGTCCACTAGTTAGAGCAAATAAAATTACAAGATCTTTTAAACTGTCCTACAGCTTTTCGGTGGTCAGGTGACCCACTAATAATAAATATAACCTATTACCTGTTGCACGGCCAAGCTTGTTGTTCTCACTGTGGGGTTGTTATTGTTGTGCTCAGTGGCCATACTCAATGATCATCTTCTTATTATTCCTTATTTTAGTAAGCATTGCACTCGCTTGTTGTGTTTGATTATAAGTCTGTTTACTGACTAGCGAGAGCTGTGTCACTTTTCTCTAGGATTATAAGTTTGCTGTTTGTTGTTTCATAACTATTTGGCTAATGACGTCGCAGTATTCAGACGTAATAAGAAACAATGTTTCACAGCAAGCTATACCACAACGCAGATCCAGGGTAACAGCCCACACAAACATTTTAAAATTTTCAATACAAAATGAAAGAATTAGACCAGACAGTCTACAAAGTAGATGAGCAGTTCGGCAACATGTGTTGCGTAATTTACCGTTTCGCTACTATAGACGAGCTCTTTACATTATGTGCTGAGACTGCTTTTGTTATGGCAATAACGCTCGCCAAACGCTGGTGCCTGTGCTAAGAGTCGGCGTTCCGACCGATATGAAGTACTTACCATTAGAATTTTCTGAAACTACTAGCTGGAACAATTTGATTTTTGCACATCTTACAGAGTGATATTTTCAATCGATAGATAACAGAATTTCTTTTCGATATCCGTCGCATTTGTTGCGCTGCATCAAATTAAATAAAACAGAGCACGAAATTTTAAAGAGTTCGCAAAGGTAAAAGCGCATCGTGTAAACTATGCGTATGGTTGGTTTTAGCTCATACACTGCAATGAATGAGATGTAGATAAGATATCTAAACTTTATTTGAAATTGACAGCATAACGATATCTCATTTGAATCTCGAATTATTGGGTTTTATATCCATTGGGCAGGACGCGAACATTTACGTCATTCGGACTTGCCGGCTGCTATGAAATACTTACAACCCGTTTTTAAGAAAACTGTTAGATGAAAAAATTTGATTTTGCGCATTTTACAGTCTGATATCTTCTCTTGATGAAGGAATGAATTTCTTTCCGTTATATGCCGTAGTTACTGTGCTGCATCAAATTAACTAAAATGATACGCAAAATCTTAAACATATTGCAGAACTAGAAGCACCCTGCGTAAACTTTGCGTAGGGTTAATTTTAGCTCATACACTGCAGAGAATAAAATTTAGATAAGATATCGAAATTTTATTTAAAATGTAGTGCAGAACGATATGTCATTTCGTTCTCGAGTTATTGGGTTTTATATCCGAAGGACGGCAGCAAGCGACGCACCCATTCACATCATTGCGCATTGCGAATTATTTTGTCATACCAATCGCCGCATCTCATAACCGTTTCAAGATATCGAAACGAGATTTCCTGTAAATGATAGCACGCAATGAGGCACACATGTTCTGTGATAAATACTCGAAATCTGTTTTCTTCACCGAGATATGGAGCCGGCCGTTGTGGCCGAGCGATTCCAGGCGCTTCAGTCTGCAACCGCGCGACCGCTACGGTCGCAGATTCGAATCCTGCCTCGGGCATGGATGTGTGTGATGTCCTTAGGTTAGTTAGGTTTAAGTAGTTCTAAGTTCTAGGGAACTGATGACCTCAGATGTTAAGTCCCATAGTGCTCAGGGCCATTTCGAGATATGGAAGTAACTGTTCCGCAGCAGTGAGAGGTCGGCGGCTCAGGACCACGGAGGTAAAAAAAAAAGGAGGGAGGTGGCACTACAGGCTTACGCTGTACGTTGTTATGAAGCCAGAATTGGCGCCATTTCAAGTAGCCCAAAACATTAGCAGACTACTATTTACGAGTGCTTCTTGTTCATTATTCCTGTCGTGTCCCGCAATAACTGTTTTAATTGTCCGCAGCTCGTCGTCGTGCGGTAGCGTTCTCGCTTCCCGCGCCCAGGTTCCCGGGTTCGGTTCCCGGCGGGGTCAGGGATTTTCTCTGCCTCGTGATGGCTGGGTGTTGTGTGCTGTCCTTAGGTTAGTTAGGCTTAAGTAGTTCTAGGGGACTGATGACCATAGATGTTAAGTCCCATAGTGATCAGAGCCATTTTGAACCAACTGTTTTAATTACTGAACATTGTAGAGCTGACATGAATAATATATTGTCAGGAAGGCAATTGCGAACGTTTTTCTGTTGTTGAATGCGTATCTGATCCAGTGATATGGCAGTCAGAGTGACGTCACAGGGAAGTGTGACCGCGGTGAACTATGGGGGTATGAAGGCGGTGAAGCTAATGTTTTGCCGGTTGCTGTGGCCGAGCAGTGCTTGGCGCTTCAGTCCGGAACCGCGCTGCTGCTACGGTCGCAGGTTTGAGACATAATGCCACTTTCCCTCTTTTTTTTTTTTTTATCGCCACGCGGAGCACTGTAGGAAAAGCCAATCAGCGCGGGTGTACACATCCACAACACCTGGGGAACGGGGTAGCAGGACGCCTATACACGGCTACAGCAGCGAAAGCGTTAAGGCGTCGCAAGTCTCGCACGAGACTCGTGCCCCAGTCGCTGGCAGCGGCCAATCGCGGGGCGGGCTGGGCCTGCGGCGCGCCTTTCAATCAGCAGATGAAGCCGGGCGGGACGGCCCGCTGGCGGTAAATTGAGCCGCGTCGCCTCGCGCTGCCAGTCAACGCCGCCGCCGCCTGCGTCGCTTTTTTTAATTAGCGGGCGACGCTTCCGCACGGCCGAAGCCTGCCCTCCTTTCCTCTCACTCCGGCGTCGGACACGGCGGGAAACGCCCGTTTCGATCGCGGGGTGGGCAAGCCGGTCAACTGTTTGCCTGTGGACACGTGCAGATTAGAGCAATCCTTGATAATATGTGCTGCACGTCGACCAGTAACTAAGCAAACACCATGCACCCTATGCTTCCACCTGTTTGAACTCCAGGTGTTCAAATGGTTCAAATGGCTCTGAACACTATGCGACTTAACTTCTGAGGTCATCAGTCCCCTAGAACTTAGAACGACTTAAACCTAACTAAGCTAAAGACATCACACACATCCATGCCCGAGGCAGGTTCGAACCTGCGACCGTAGAGCGGTCGCGCGGTTCACACTGTAGCGCCTATAACCGCTCGGCCACCCCGGCCGGCAAGCTCCAGGTGTATCAGGAGGTGCAAATACGAATTTTCTGAAAAAAAAGGTATTCTGACTGTGTAGAAATGTGAGTGCCGTATTATCCACTCTATTAGAAAACCGAAGGCTGGGGAAAGGTACTCATGTTCGAAAGGTCTCTAGATTTGCTGGTATGTCACAGAGCTCGAAAAGGTATCAAGTGCTGTTTGAACTATCACGTGACAGTTCACGCTCATTACAGCACAAGATTGGGCTGAATAAATTAGGAATTCCATCCGCATGACGTTGGGACCTGTGTGCTTAACGCGGTTGGAAATCATCGATTCTGAGCGGGACACAACGGCAGTGACGAATCTAAACCACCTCATTCTGGCCTGTACCAAGTACTCAGCTGTACAGGTGATCTTGTACAAAAAATTGGCTGCGATGGGTTACCCCTCCCCCCCCCCCCCCTCCCTACAAGTGTAATTGCTTTATTTCACCAGTTCCACAAACATACACACCTATGTGTTCGAAAACTTACATTGAATTAAAAATTTTTCTTTGTAAACGACGCTGTTGTCCACTTTCAACTGTGAGTTGCTGTGGATGTCATTCTCCTGTGGAATCCATGTTCGAAACCAGGATTGCAATTTTTAATTTATATTACGAACTTGTCTTTTACTTCGCACTCTTATCGTTTTTCTATTGTGAAAACTGTGCTAATGTTAATTTGGCACTTCTGTAACTACTTCTGCGTGTATGGTGTACGTCTTTTAGTGGTTTAAAATGGTTCAAATGGCTCTGAGCACTATGGAACTTAACATCTGAGGTCATCAGTCCCCTAGACTTAGAACTACTTAAACCTAACTAAACTAGGGACATCACAAACATCCATGCCCAGGGGGGAGCATTCGAAACTACGACCGTAGCAGCAGCGCGGTTCCAGACTGAAGCGCCTAGAACCGCTCGGCCACAACGACCGGCACGGGCTTAATAACTGCACGCAATGTTAGTGTTGAATGCGAGCTGTAGTGAGCCATAAGACACTACATTTCTTTATTATTGGGTTCAGTGGTTGAACAGCGTCTTTAAGGCTATTTAAATTTACTTTGACATTGCATGTGACTTTTGAAACCTTAGCTGTGAGCTTTTGGGGCGTACATATACAATTTTGTTATATTTATTAGCACGTATTTATTTTTTGTAGCATCTCTCTCGTGCTGAAACGAGTTAGGACCAAACATTAAGACAAGGCTGGTGTCACTTCGACACACGGTTGCTACAATTACGGCAACGTGTCTATTCTGCCACCTGTCAAGGTCATTTATCTGTAAAGCTCTGCACCTGAGCGTGTTTTAAAAAACCTTAACAGTACACAAGCACAGCCCGCTCAAGTACATGTATTGTGTGAAAGACAAATGTCAACAATAGATTGCAAAGGTCGTAAATGAAATACCACTGAGAAGAAACCTAAATATTTGCTTGAAACAACATACGTTAGCACATGCAGTTCTTACAAAGATGTATTTCCCAAAACAGAATTTGCTATGTCATCACATCTATGGTCTAATTTGTCATTGAAGTTTCAATGAAGAGATTGAAAAACTGAGCAATGATACTGAATGCAAACATGACAAAGGCAATGTGCAGATGCGCTCTATTATTTTCGGTGTATCGGCACTACAGTTGTCACATCGAAAGCCACACCAAATAATCCTACATGAATGTCAACTTTGTAGCCAGATCTTGAAACAGTGAGACCGTTTCTGATCTATCTTTGTACCACAGTTGCGCAAGGACACTCTGAAAGTGTTTTAGGAATTTGTGTTGAACCTACAGCCTGCAAAGTAGGAAGACATCAGCTCATGCAGGCAGAGTTCAGAAGAGTGTAGCAGTATGGACTGTGATGTAATCAGACAATGATCTCATTGTCAGTTCCACTACACTCCCTGTAAAGGAAACGTTATCGCTAACAGAAAATAGTTAATGGGTTCATGAGTAACTATATGTTAGCAAAAAATGGAAGCCTTAGATTTTCGTTATTAAGTTTTATTTTTACTCTAAATATGACTTCATGACATATTATAATATACATAGGATGGTAAGATATTGATCTTGGTTGTTCACAACAGTGAAGTGAAATCTGTAACTATTCTAAGGTTCTTTAATAGTAAGATGGTTGACGACCATGTCTGGGGGTCGATAAAATACAAACAGATTAAATACAGTTTGGGCAAGACAAATCAATTAAGCTAAAAATACACAAAGAAAATACCCAAAATTGAATGGGGTCTGTATAGGGTTCGTAAATATCGCTGTAAAGATAACTGTACAATTAAGAGTTCAATAATTTCAGAGTATAAAGCACTCTACAGTGGCTGATCAGTTCTTTTCGTTAGATCGGATATCTCACGTTTTTGCTTCAATTAAGCCTGACAATGGTGAATATGTTTAACTACAGGCCATGATAGAATGTACCAAAAAATAAGAGACAGAGACGACTACAGTTTTGAGTGTCAACTGAGCGCGAGTGCATGTGTTCACCTTTCGTCGACGGCGGCAGTGCCGGCTGTCGGCGAGAGCTGTGAACCTGAGAATCCATCCTAAATCCCTCTCGACTGTTAAACCCCACGTCTTCAGGGAAGCCGAGACTCCTACTTGTTCCCTAGCTAAGTTAATTGGCATGGTACACGCTATTTGGCTGGAATAGTGTGTCCATCGTTGCCCTCAAATCGCTCGCAAGTGCTAACTGTCAGTGCTCGCTGCGATTCTCCGTACTAGCAGACTTTGCAGTTTAACTCCTTACGAGTTCGGACGAGCCTGTGAACAAGTATTCACATAATGACTCTCGCAATTGTCTCAGTGCGGCGCGAGTCTTCTTGCTCAAATACTCGACGATTTGCTGCAAGAGAAAAATCGAATCCTTCTTTCTATACTTGTCTAAATCAAAGGTGGTGGCCATGCGTTTTCTTTCTGGCCAATCAGAGCGTTCGTACTTGTTATAACTCCAGCTACTAGAGTTTTTGTAGCCTATCACAGGCGTCGTTTCTTTCGTAGGCCAGAGTATAACTTCTGCTATGTAATACTGAGATAAACAGCTTTTTCTTTCAAGCGAGTTTTAACACAGGTGGCCACAGTGAATCACCAGTGTTTTGAGTTGAGTTTCTCCAGACGTTTATCTGCCATCTCTGCCTGTGTTCCCGTAGAAAGCCTTTCCGAAGTGTCATCGTTAAAAGCAGGGACAAGGGCGGTCTTTGCCGCCGGCGGTCTGCGTAGTGACTTCGGCATCTCATTGTGCCCTCCAGATGGCCCGCTGTGAGGTTTCAGTCAAACGCGGAACGGATGTGCTCTCGTAAAATTCTCCTTCCCTCAGAACTACGTCTCGTAGTTCGGGTTGAGGAAATTACTTGTGTGCAATTACTAGTGTGAGTGTTAGTGGTTTATATTCACGAAAAGCTGGCTTGTTTATTAGCTTTGTCTGTCAATAATCCGTACATTTTCACGTAATTATGTCGTGTGATAGATCGAGTTAACTGGAATTGTTTCGGGAATTCAGTGTAATGTCTGTTATTTGTTTAACACCTTGCAAGAAAAAAGCAAGTAAACTGTTTATTATTTCAAAAGTAATCACCATAACAGTTAATACATTTATCCCTTTGTGAGACAAGCTGGTCAATGCCTTCATGGAAAAAACGTTTTCAGTTGCCTACTGAACCACGATTGCACCCAGGTCTGCACCTCTTCGTCTGAAACAAAATGGGTGCTTACGTGTTGCCAAGGTTGTCTCGACTACACTGCAGAAGTTTCGCCAGTAAGTCCGTACACACTCTTCATACACACCGAGCGAGGTGGCGCAGTGGTTAGCACACTGGACTCGCATTCGGGAGGACGACGGTTCAATCCCGTCTCCAGCCATCCTGATTTAGGTTTTCCGTGATTTCCCTAAATCGTTTCAGGCAAATGCCGGGATGGTTCCTATGAAAGGGCACGGCCGATTTCCTTTCCCATCCTTCCCTAACCCGAGCTTGCGCTCCGTCCCTAATGACCTCGTTGTCGACGGGACGTTAAACAACACTAACCTAACCTAACCATCTTCATACACACCCGGTCTCTCACGATGCGAGTTCCGTTTGCTTCGGAAGAAGAGGTGGACTCCTGGGTGCAATCATGATTCCGTAGGCAACCGCAAACATTTTTCATGGAGGCATTGACCTTCTTATTTCACAGTAGGGTAATATATATATATATATATATATATTTATGGCGATTACTTTTGCAGAATTAACAGTTTGGTTACTTTTCTTCCATCTGTCTAGTTTCCACTTGATTGGCCCCTATAGAAAACAGAGTGAAGACATGTGATCAAATAACGATGTTGTAACATGCGATTTGTCAATTTGCGAGCATATGAAAGTATATAGACTTGTGGTGTAGAGTCTGTGTCTGAAAACTATAACTTACACCCACAGGTTAGTTGTCTTTTGTGGTAGTATCTTTAACATAATATCCTTGACGGGGAAACATTGAAAAAAGAACTCTGCATAAACTGAGAGTATCAAAGATATATGTCCTTGATGAGTGGTAGAACATACATTCACGTACACTAAAATCATTGATTCAGATTTAACCATTCAAGACTGTGTCCTTTCGCAATTTACGATCTATCGTCTGCATGATATTAATTCCAAGGCTTTGGGACTACCTGTAGGTAGCTTTTAAATTCTCTATCTCGTTTCCGAACCATCGCTTAGTTTATTTCTATTGCCGCTGTTATATCTGCTGTCGGTAATCAGTTCTTGCTCCTAGGAAACGCTTAGGTTGTCCATTCGGAAACTGTGTCGGTAACGATAACGCCTCATGTTAGATGTTACGGGTAAGTGCGGAACTGGAAACAAGAAATGGGGCGAAATTCGACGCCATGCGCAGCTTCTTCCTACTTTACGAGAGCAGCCGGGGGAGGCACAGTTCTTAATGTCCCGTCCCAAGACGCTGCCGGTAGCTGCTGTGGCCAGCTGCTCGGATGATTCACGGCCGTGCGTCAGCGACGCAAGCCGAGGCTGAACCTGACCCCGCCCACGCTGGCGCGTCATCTGGCGAGATCCGCTAACGGCTGAGCGGCCGCTAGATGCTCAACGGCCTCCTGCTGAGCAGCGCGTAACGTTTCCCTGGCCTACTTCCTACACAACCGAAAAGTCGAAGATCTGTCTGAGAACGCCGAACGTACCGAAATTTATGCATAACTAAACAATGAAACAGATAGTAAAACAGTTCCCTTTCCACTGAATCATTCATTTATTTTTTATATATATTTTTTCCAGTGACTTACTACATTTATTAAATTATGCGAGGTGAATCAGTAAAGCCTTCCTCATGGACCAGGCATCAAACAGTGACGATTTTCTAAAAATTTGAGTTTCGTGCGGTGTACTACACTGTTGGACACGAATAATCACAGGCTCGGCAGGAAACACAATACATACGCAACAGAGGTGCTGTGGTATAGTTACAACAAAAATGGTACAGATTTCACTAGACGCGAAAGCAGCATACCAGACGTAAATGACGTCCTTGTTTGACATAGGCCAGACTCCGAGCATAAAGGTCGATATCAAGTTCACAGCAAGTAACATGCCCTCGTCGGTCACTAACGCACGTTTTGTGCCTGCAGTTCGTGCTGGCTGCCAAACTGTTGAGGATATTGTCCAACCCCTCTCTCAAGATAGTGTTCAGTTCTTGAACAGTGGGGGGAGGGGGTTGAGAAATACGTCTTGCAAGAGCATCCCAGGCATGCTCTATGGGGTTTAGGTTATGGGAGTACGAAGGCTACTCCATGCACTACTGACCATTAAAATTGCTACACCAAGAAGAAATGCAGATGATAAACGGGTATTCATTGGACAAATATTTTATACTAGAACTGACATGTGATAACATTTTCACGCAATTAGGGTGTATAGATCTTGAGAAATCAGTACCCAGAACAACCACCTCTGGCCGTAATAACGGCCGCGATACACCTGGACATTGAGTCAAACAGAGCTCCGATGGCGTGTACACGTACAGCTGCCCATGCAGCTTCAACTCGATACCACAGTTCATCAAGAGTAGTGACTGGCGTATGGTGACGAGCCAGTTGCTCGGCCACCATTGACCAGACGTTTTCAATTGGTGAGAGATCTGGAGAATGTGCTGGCCAGGGCAAAAGTCGAACATTTTCTCCATCCAGAAAGGCCCGTACAGGACCTGCAACATGCGGTCGTGCATTATACTATTGAAATGTAGGGTTTCGCAGGGATCGAATGGACGGTAGAGCCAAGGGTCGTAACACATCTGAAATGTAACGTCCACTGTTCTAAGTGCCGTCAATGCGACATGAGGTGACTGAGACGTGTAACCAATGGCACCCCATACCATCACGCTGGGTGATCCGCCAGTATGGCGATGACGAATACGCGCTTCCAATTGTCGTTCACCGCGATGTCGCCAAACACGGATGCGACCTTCATGGTGCTGTAAACAGAACCTGGATTCATCCGAAAAAATGACGTTTTGCCATTCGTGCACCCAGGTTCGCCGTTGAGTACACCATCGCAGGCGCTCCTGTCTGTGATGCAGCGTCAAGGGTAACCGCACTCATGGTCTCCAAGCGGATAGTCCATGCTGCTGCAAACGTCGTCGAACTGTTCGTGCAGATGCTTGTTGTCTTGCAAACGTCCCCATCTGTTGACTCAGGGATCGAGACTTGGCTGCACGATCCGTTACAGCCATACAGATAAGACGCCTGTCATCTCGACTGCTAGTGATACGAGGCCGTTGGGGTCCAGCACGGCGTTCCGTATTACCCTCCTGAACCCACCGATCCCATATTCTGCTAACAGTCATTGGATCTCGACCAACCTGAGCAGCAATGTCGCGGTACGATAAACCGCAATCGCGATAGGCTACAATCCGACCTTTATCAAAGTCGCAAACGTGATGGTACGTTTTCCTCCTCCTTACACGAAGCATCACAACAACGTTTAACCAGGCAACGCCGGTCAACTGCTTTTTGTGTATGAGAAATCGGTTGGAAACTTTCCTCATGTCAGCACGTTGTAGGTGTCGCCACCGGCGCCAAACTTGTGTGAATGCTCTGAAAAGCTAATCATTTGCATATCACAGCATCTTCTTCCTGTCGGTTAAATTTCGCGTCTGTAGCACGTCATCTTCGTGGTGTAGCAATTTTAATGGCCAGTAGTGTATGTTCAGTCTTTTCTGTTTCCAGTGAGTCTGACCCGTCAGCGGTCCTGGACCGGTGGGCATTGTCATCTATAAACAGCAAGTCGGCACCTACTGCACCCCTAAACAGATGGACACGATCCAGAATAATCTCCATGCAGTGCTCCTGTGCTGTAATGGTACCTCGCACGTAGATAGGCGGCAGTGTTCGGTCATTATGAATAATACCTACGCACATCATAACGCAATGGCAGAATCACTTGCCACAATGACGCTGGATCTTTCTCAATGATGTCGTCGTAGGATTCATTCAACAGGCTTCTGAGCATACCAACCCTCCTGATTTAATCGCCGGGAAATGGGTGACAGAGACACCGGTAGTGGCTGCAAGATATGGTCCGATCTGCTTAGGGGTGAGACGTCTGTTCCTTTTCGCCACTAGGCTACGTATCGATCCTCTTGCGGGGTGGTGGTCCATCTACAACCACCGGCGTGCTTTCTCATAGTATTTCCACTTCCAGCGGCCTTTTTTAATCGCTAGGCTGGACACACTCATTACTGTGGCCACAGCAGTGACATTTTGACCGTCGTCGAGCCGTCCAACTGTTTGTCCATGCTAGTTAGCACTTAAATGATATTTTACAAACATATTGCTGCACCACGTGGAATTTCGCACCAATCGGTTCCACAACAACCTTCGTCAAACACCGGCCTGTATGGACTGTCGAACGTATACAGAGTTTTCGGGCACAGGCTTCATTGCAGTTAGCACGTCCTGCACTCTAGATTTCCTTACCATTCCTTACCATTGGTCGAGCCTTCTGTAGCAAGTGTCGACTGTTCCGCAGAAATTTGTTCCCTAGCGAGTGTCAATTGTTCCTTAGTGACTTTTAAGCAGTATACTCTATTACTAGCATATTGTATCGTCTTAATAATGAGCTCTGTGCCCAGTTCGTGTTTTTGATGTTATGTAGAATAAGATGGAACTCAGACATGACAATTGAAAAATATTCTTGTGTCTGATTATGACGACAACGATGACGAGGATTAATAACGATGATGACTAATAATAATCGAAACTGTTGGCAATGACAAAGAGTTTCGTTGCAGTTTTCGGTGATAAATCTTCATGTTTGACTCTTCTCAACCGTTCCGAATTTATAATCACATTATTACAGATTTGTCAAGACGTAGCGTTCCATCATCAAACTACAATATACAAACTTCTGCATAAGACAATAATCGGTTTGTTGTTCAAAACAAATAGATCCCAATTTCTAATGCTGAAATTTCTCCGAAATTACTTATTGAAATTCTGAGACTGAAACGCGGATAAATTCATCTCTGTGACGTATACGACAATAGCACCAGAATTTCCTGAATCTCAGTTAAAAGAACGGCGCTTTTTAACGATAGTTCTGTAATTTATGCAGCTATAACTGGAGGTTATAAGTCGTCTAGTGACGATTTTGTGGATAGAAATGGAATTACCACGTTAAATGGTTCCGGAAATATTTGAAAGTCCTAGCTTAATTACCTTGTATACGTGACTACATTGTAACAGTGGAGCAGTATGGCCAAAATTCAAGCTGAAACAGACTCCTGATGCAGCAGATGGCCAGCAAAATAATATGCGCGTATGTGAAAACCTGATAGACGATTGTAGTGTTCTACTTCGCGGCACCGAGATCTGACTAGCAAATAAAAGAAAGGAAGGAGAATTAGGTTTTAACGTCCGATCTACATCGAAGTAATTATGTAAGGAGCACAAGCTTGGACTGTTTCAAGTATGGGGAAAGAAATTAGCTATGCCCATTCAAAGGAACCATCCGGGCATTTGCCGCAGTGATTTAGGGAAATCATGAAAAACCTTAATTTGGATGACTGGAAGTGGGTTTGAACTGTCGTCCTCCTAAATGCTTGTCCAGTGCGCTTACCATTGCGTCACCTCGTTCGGTGCGCAAACAGAGCAAATGTAACGTCATTTTATTTATACCCTCATCAGCGACAATGAAAGTTTGAATGAAGCCTCCGCGTGCGCAGATAGTGTAATGGTTAAGCCATGGAGGAATAATAAGGGGAGTTGTACAAAGCAGATGTCCGCCATGTCAGTTGCCCCAAACTTTAGCTTCTGGTAGAAGTGTTTTGATAAAAAATGCCAGCTTGTGTCATTTACGGGTGTACAACCAGTATGATTATAGCCTAACGTATAAAGGTATCACATTTCATTCATAACCTGACTCTTTCAAGCGGTATTTTCTTTTGTATACGACGGTGGTTTGATAAGTCTCCTAAATTTCCAAGAAAGTATAGAACATTATTTTGTGCCCTCATAGTTAGTGAGCTTGATTATTCAAAGGATCGCATAAATAATTTTAAAAATGTACAGAGTACAATTCGTTGTTGTCAGCTGTCTGAATTGGTGAGTGTGTCGACTCCGACTTAAAATGGAAGAAAGTGGGTTTCGTGCTGTTACTAAACATTTTCATTTGAAGAGTTGGACTGCCGCACAAATCAAAATCGAACAGCCTGAAGTTCACGCGTCTCTGGGTCGTCACCCAAAACAATTTGCTTTCGGATTATGAATTTAAATGTTGTAGGACAACCATCGAGGACGAAGTGCGTTCCCGCCGTCAAATTGAGGTCACCAGAAAGGAGACCATTGACAAAATCCATCATATGATTACACAAGACCACCGAATAAGAATTCGTGAGACTGCATCTCAACTGAGCGAGTGCATAGTATCCTGTACGGAGAACTGGCTATGAAGAAGCTGTGTGTGATGTGGGCGCAGTCATAGCTCACAGTCGACATCTGGCACAACATTTCAACAAAATGTATGACGGCGTTTAGCCACAGTCCGCAAGACTTTTTGCGCTGATTTGTAACTTTTGATGAAACCTTACCAACACTACACACTAAAGTCAAAATGGCAGTCAAAACAATAAACAGAGGCTAGTGAAAGTGCGTCGACGAAGGCAATGACCATTTTGTCATCTGGTTAAGGTGATGGCCACTGTTCTTTTTTTTTTTGGGGGGTGCCTAGGACTAATCCTCATAAATTACTTGGAAAAAGGCGGAACCATAACGGGACACTATTATACCACATTGTTAGATCGTTTGAAACTCGTGTTAGATGAAAAAAGACCAGTTCTGGCACGGAAAAATTTGCTCATTCACCAGCATAACGCACCATCCCACACATCAATGATGACGATGTCGAAAGTGCTTGAACTGGGCTTTGAATTGGCTCCTCATACATCCTCTTCACCAGACTTGGCCTCAAGTGACTTCTTCCTGTTCCTTACTCCAAACTTTGGCTTACTGGGAAGAAATGTTGATCAAAAGGAACTAAAAGAAATGTTCGGCATATCAATTTCAGGGAGGTTCTGCTTAGCGCTACAGCATAAATAGCGAGACATCACGTAATGTTTTCGGTCGTTATATCACCAGTCTTTTCTTAAATAAAAAAATATGGTCATTAACATCGGAGATAACCAGGTCTAATATTTTCAATTACTTCTACATGCAAATACTTTCTCTTTAAATCAAAATTACGGTACATACGAACGTAGATGTTTACGTTACAATAGCCAGGCGATGAAAGAGCGCCTTAATATTGCGAGAATAATAATTTGAAGTGAGCCTTTCCGCTTATTTTTGCAAAAGTTTACATAGATTTTAGTTTTTTCAGTAATCTTCGCTCGTTTGTAAAGTCTCTCGCCTAGTACGTGTTTTTTGGTTTTAAAGACAAAGTATCTCACACACAGAATGAAATTCTCATACATTACAGCATTGACACACTCTTATAGGTATACAATTATTACACTACTGCCCATTAAAATTGTTGCTGTGGTGTCACCGCCAGACACCACACTTGCTAGGTGGTAGCTTTAAATCGGCCGCGGTCCATGTCAGACCCGCGTGTCGCCACTGTGTGATCGCAGACCGAGCGCCACCACAAGGCAGGTCTCGAGATACGGAATAGCACTCGCCCAGTTGTACGGACGACATTGCTAGCGACTACACTGACGAAGCATCGCTCATTAGCCTAGCAGATAGTTAGAATAGCCTTCAGCTAAGTCCATGGCTACGACCTAGCAAGGCGCCATTAGCCTTACATAGCAATTGATAATTATCGTCTAGAGCATGTCTCAACAAGAACGATGTATACAACAAGGATAGATTAAAGTTAAGTATTCCAAAAGCAACGTACTTTTCTTTATAGCATTTATTGAGCGTCCTGTTTCAGACTTCACGATATTCTGCGTGAGATTATAGCGTGCGTATCGGCCCCCTAAAAATAACACTGTGTCGGCTCTTCTGTCTACACATCGCATGGCGACGAGTTAAAAAAGGGTCTTGTTCTTTCTACTTGCTTACATTTCCTTGTGCAATGGCTTCGCCACATTCGCCAGATGTACTGTCCGAATTTTATCGCTTGCAGAATCAGCAGACGCAGGCGTTATTGGATGCCCTTGGACAGCTCGTCCAGGGTCAACGTGCACTGCAAACCGATGCGGCAGCCGCCGCTTCACCGCTACCGCAGCCACAACATGCAGTTGCACCGCCGTTTCGCAACTTTGACGCGGCGCAGGAAACATGGACCGAGTGGTCACGCCAATTTGGATTTCATCTCGCCGCCTACAGAATTCAAGGTAACGAGCGGCAGCCTCATTTATTGTCGTGTGTAGGGGTGCAAACGTACCGTGTGACAGTGAAATTATTTCCCCGACACGACGTAGCAACTCTGTCCTACGACGAAATTTTGTCTGCTTAAGATGCCTATTTCAAGGAAACAGTTAATGTAGTTGCAAAAAGGTATACTTTCTTTCGTACAAAACGTATGGCCGGTCAGACTGATAGGGAGTGGGTTGCAACATTGCAAGGCCTTACAAGGGATTGTGCTTTTGAGTGTGAATCTGGACTCCCTTATTCAGATACAATGGTACGTGATGCAATAGCGCAGAACGTTTGTGATGTTCGCATACGGGAACAGATTTTGAAACTAGTTAATCCCTCCCTTCAGCAAGTGATAGACATATTAGATAGACAAGACACACTTGACTTTGCTCAGGAATCATTTGCAACTTCGCCAGCCGTGTGTCACATTAACCGACCTGCCGGGCGCGCTGTGCGGACCGGTAAACTGCCCTCGCGCACGTCCATGCAGCTGCCGCCATGCTCTAAACCAAGTGTGCCGCGCCAGCATACACATGCAGTGAAATCATGCCCGCGGTGTGCAACTAGACATTCGCGTGACAATTGCCCGTCATGCCAAGCTATTTGTTTATACTGTAATAAAAAAGGACATGTTCAAAGTGTTTGCCAGAAAAAGCTCAGATCAGACAATCACAACCATTCCAGGCCGTTTGCTTCGCGCCGGAATCGAACCAAGGACACTCAGGCTCGTGAACCTTCACCCATGGACATTCATGTAGTTAATTCCACTTCGTCCAGTGCCACTGTCTCTAACCATGACTGTGTTCGTCCCACACAATGCGTGCGTCGACGTCGCCGGAAATCACGTCAATTAGCAAGTGGTGCTGTACTTGTCTCAGTTCAAATTGCACGAGACAGTCGCTCTTGTCGTTAGTCGGACAATAAACTTTTTGTAGATTTGGACTTTAATGGCAAGTTCATACCATTCCAGCTCGATACCGGAGCTGCAGTTTCATTGCTCAATCATGACACGTACACACAACTGGGCAAACCTCCGTTGCGTGCCGCAAATGTTCAGTTAAATAGTTATTCAGGTCAGAATATCCCTGTGTTAGGACAGTGCACTCTTCTTTCAACATACAAGGGACAAACAAAACTTGTGTCATTTTATGTTCTTCGTTCTTCTACTGCAGTGAACTTGTTTGGTTTGGATTTATTTCAGTTGTTTAACATGTCTATCGTAAATCAGGTCCTATCAGTGAATCCGACTGTGCCTTCAGTAATTTTCTTTTGTTGTCCGGATGTCTTCCACGACGTCCTCTGCCACCATCCAAGCGTTGTCTGCTATCTTTTGCATTGAAGGTCTTCCGCAGACTCTTGTTTCCGACAATGGCCCACAATCCATGTCCGCAGAATTTCAGTCATTCTGCCAGGCCAATGGTATGCAACATCTGACATCCGCGCCGTTTTCGCCTCAGTCAAACGGTGCCGCTGGACGATTGGTCCGGACTTTCAAGTCACGGATGTTGAAGTTGAAAGAGTCGCATTCTCGGGAGGACGCGTTGTTGCTCTTTTTGTCATCGTATCGCTCTCAGCCCCGAGATGGTCGCTCGCCGGCTGAGTTGCTCCACGGTCGTCCTCATCGAACCTTGATGTCTTTGCTGCACCCGCCACGTCAGGTTCCTGTGCAGCGGCAGACTTCTGCTTTTGCTCCAGGCGACGTTGTATTCTATCGCAACTATCGAGGTTCACGGCGTTGGCTCGCAGGGCGCATTCTTCGCTGCCTCGGCCGCGCGATGTATTTGGTTTTGGGGGCCTCTGGTGAGGTGCGTCGGCATCTCAATCAGCTGCGCCTCTGTCGTCGCACGGGTTCTGTCGCTCCCCGTCTGCTTTCAGCGACGGTGCCGTCCGGTCAGCGCCCTGAGGACCCATCTACTGGCTCGCCTCATCCCCAGGTGTTACCGACGATGCCTTCCATTTTGCCCCAAGGCGACGCGCGCCGCAGCCGCCGCCGCCGCCGCCTGTTCTCCCGCCGGCGCCGCCCGCATTCGACGCTTCGCTGCAGCCGCCAAGCGCCTCCCTGGGTCACGCGCCGCCGATCGCTTCCCGTGACCAGCTGTCCTCCGCCATGGAACTCTTGCCCGCTCCGGACCACATGGCGTCTTCGCGCGTCGGATACCCCGACGCAATGGAGGTCGACCCTTCGGCCCCTCCTGTCTCTTTACGGGCGCATACACCGCATGTTGTCGTGCACCCTGGGCTAGGTTTTCAGGCGTTTCCTAGCTCCCCTCGGACCGAATGGCCGGGTGCGGGTGGCACAGCCTCGCCTGTTGTTAGGCTCCCCGCCTCATCGCATACGTCAACATGGGGTCCTCCCCACGGCGGGCGAAAGCCTTATCACACGACCGTTCGCCGATTTGCGGGGGAGGAATGTGGTGTCACCGCCAGACACCACACTTGCTAGGTGGTAGTTTTAAATCGGCCGCGGTCCATTAGTACATATCGGACCCGCGTGTCGCCACTGTGTGATCGCAGACCGAGCGCCACCACAAGGCAGGTCTCGAGATACGGAATAGCACTCGCCTAGTTGTACGGACGACATTGCTAGCGACTACACTGACGAAGCATCGCTCATTAGCCGAGCAGATAGAATAGCCTTCAGCTAAGTCCATGGCTATGACCTAGCAAGGCGCCATTAGCCTTAAATAGCAATTGATAATTATCGTATAGAGCATGTCTCAACAAGAACGATGTATACAACAAGGATAGATTAAAGTGAAGTATTCCAAAAGCAACGTACTTTTCTTTACAGCATTTATTGAGCGTCCTGTTTCAGACTTCACGATATTCTGCGTGAGATTATAGCGTGCATATCGGCCCCCTAAAAATAACACTGTGTCGGCTCTTCTGCCGACACATCAGTTACACCAAGAAGAAATGCACTGGACAAATATATTATACTAGAACTGACATGTGATTACATTTTCACGCAATTTTGGTGCATAGATCCTGAGAAACCAGTACCCAGAACAACCACCTCTAGCCGTAATAACGGCCTTGATACGCGTGGGCAGTGAGTCAAACAGAGCTTGGATGGCGTGTACAGGTACAGCTGCCCATGCAGCTTCAACACGATACCACAGTTTATCAAGAGTAGTGACTGGCGTATGGTGACGAGCCAGTTGCTCAGCCACCATCGACCAGACGTTTTCAGTTGGTGAGAGATCTGGAGAATGTGCTGGCCAGCCGCAGCAGTCGAACATTTTCTGTATCCAGAAAGGCCCATACAGGACCTGCAACATGCGGTCGTACATTATCCTGCTGAAATGTAGGGTTTCGCAGGGATCGAATGAAGGGTAGAGCCACGGGTCGTAACACATCTGAAACGTAACATCCACTGTTCAAAGTGCCGTCAATGCGAACAAGAGGTGACCGAGACGTGTAACCAATGGCACCTCATACCATCAAGCCGGGTGATACGCAAGTACGGCGATGACGAATACACGCTTCCAATGTACGTTCACCGCAATGTGCCAAACACGGATGCGACCATCATGATGCTGTAAACAGAACCTGGATTCATACGAAAAAATGACGTTTTGCCATTCGTGCACCCAGGTTCGCCGTTGAGTACACCATCGCAGGCGCTCCTGTCTGTAATGCAGCGTCAAGGGTAACCGCAGCCACGGTCTCCGAGCTGATAGTCCATGCTGATGCAAACTTCCTCGAACTGTTCGTGCAGATGGTTGTTGTCTTGCAAACGTCTCAGTCTGTTGACTCAGGGATCGAGACGTGGCTGCACGATCCGTTAGAGCCATGCGGATAAGATGCCTGTCATATCGACTGCTAGTGATACAAGGCCGTTGAGATCCAGCACGGCGTTCCGCATTACCCTCCTGAACCCACCGATTCAATATTCTGCTGACAGTCATTGGATTTCGACAAACGCGAGCAGTAATGTCACGATACGATAAACCGGAATGGTAATAGGCTACAATCCGACCATTACAAAGTCGGAATCGTGATGGTACGCATTTCTCCTCCTCTAACGGGGCATGACAACAACGTTTTACCAGGTAACGCTTGTCAACTGCTGTTTGTGTATAAGAAATTGGTTGGAAACATTCCTCATGTCAGCACGTTGCAGGCGTCGCCACCGGCGCCAATCTTGTGTGAATGCTCTGAAAAGCTAATCATTTGCATATCACAGCATCTTCTTCCTGTCGGTTAAATTTCGCGTCTGTAGCAAGTCATCTTCGTGGTGTAGCAATTTTAATGGCCAGTAGTGTATATGGTTCATACTTTCGCGTAGCTTCAAGGAGGTTGCATAAATTTATGTTCGGCGACCCTGGGATTGAGTGATTGTCCAGCCATTCCAACGAACGGGGTGACCCAAAATTCCGTTAACAATTGTAAATTTGTAAATGCTCTAATTCACAGAATAATGTATACAGACAGGTAAAACATGATACCCATGCGTGAAATGACACGGGTTTTAAACGAGTGCAATAACCGGACGCTTTCTTCGTCGGAATGTGGGACGGGGAGGGGGGGGGGGGTGCTAAGCTGTCAGCGTTAGGGATGAGAGGTATGTCGGTGTGTTATAAAATCGCTTCAGTCTTAGCCTGGCTGATACACACCTGCTGGAAGGTACAAAGCCAGCCGCTGTGACCGAGCGTTTCTAGGCGCCTCAGTCCGGAACCGCGCTGCTGCTACGGTCCCAGGTTCGAACCCTTTTATTGATACCCAGTAAGAGTCCAAACTTGAATCATTTCCACTTGTTTAATCCACTCCCCTGGCGTGATCCAAAGATTCATTTTTTAGAAACGGAATGATGTTAATGCGCAGTAAGGCATTGTAGTGCAATCCACGCGTTGTCAGGACTACTGTGCTTGTGTACGAACATCCAAGTTATCGTTTGCGCGTGTAATCAGTATTAATGCTTTACTAGGCCAATACCATTCTGTCGAGTCAGAAAATCTATACAATTCAGTAGATTGTGAACGCAACGTAAGCATCGAGATAAAATCTTGGGCTTGTTCAAGGCATCCCTGCTGAGGATAGTAACAATCAATATGGCATCCCTTCTCAAGACGGTGGTGGTGGTAATTTCCTATGGGACCAAACTGCTGAGGCCATCGGTCCCTTGGCTTACACACTACTTAATTTAACTTACGCTAAGGCGCTAAGGACAACACACACACCCATGCCCGAGGGAGGACTCGAACCTGTGACGGGGGGGGGGGGGGGGGGGGGGGAGGCAGCAACGCGAACCGTGACAATGAGCCCGAGATCGCGCGGCTACCCCGCGTGGCTCCTGATCAAGATTTTTCTTTGTTACAGAGTAGTAAATAATTTACAAAAGTTTTTAAATTGCCCCTTTCAATCTCTTCTTCCGACATGTGGCATCGTCGAATCGCTAACCAACTTGGCCGCGAATTCCCGAGACAGACCCAGCATGCAACGCCAACAAGTGACAGCTCGACGTCAACAATTTTGGTACATTACAGTTTGGCTACCACCTGGCATCGGTGAGATCGGAAAAAAAATCCGAAAACGTGGCATTATTTCTCATCAGCTGCCAAATGAAAGGTCAAACGACTAATTATTTATTATCTTATTCATGCCTGAAATTTTCTTCTACTTCAGTATTAATAAAACTCATTCGTCAGATGCCAATATATGTATTTTTATTATGCTTTACCGGTTTGGACTAATTAATTTGTCATCTTCAGAAAATTACAGAATTAGAGATATTGTAAATATTTAGATATTGACTGTACATTTACGTGAAGTATAAGAAGTATATTAAAGAAACTTACTTAGCATTGGTTTAGGAGATGTCAGTACGTTCTTCATAGAACCATACCGCCATGATATATCCAGAAATGTACGTATTGGGTGTGATTATGTAAACACAGACAGACAATTTACAGTAACTGAATCACGTCTATATGTATGTCAAGCTGTTGTGTTAGCAGCAGGGTATATATGTAAAAACACTTAAAAGAAAAACCAAGTTATACAAGTATGCTATGAATAATACATTTGAAAAAAAAAAGACATAGCACATAGCTTTAATATATAAAGGAAATAAGCTAGTTTTCACATTTTGTAACAGATAATAGGAGACGAGGTACTGGCGGAATTAAAGCTGTGAGGGCGTGGCATGAGTCGAGCTTGGATAGCTCAGTTGGTAGGGCACTTGCCCCCCGAAAGGCAAAGGTCCCGAGTTCGAGTCTCAGTTCGGCACACAGTTTTAATCTGCCAGGAAGTTTCAGATAATAGGCAAACCAAGTAGTATGTTTTTAATGGAAGTTGATCATTCAACAAAACTTTTGAATGCAGGGGGGAATGTTTATATATTACATATTATTTTCAAAGGTTCCTTTTGTAGCCCTTGTCTACTATCTACATAATTTTCATGTTAAGCAAGGGTGGGGTAGGAAGAGTGTTTCTCCATTTTGAGATGTTCTGCAAAAGATGACTCATATTAATTCTCGCTGTCTTTGTTGAACACTTGAATTTGTACTCGTAAAAATAGAACTGTTCCTACAGCTGTCGCTGCTAGCACAACAGCTTGACATATACATAAATGTGATTCAGTTACTGTAAACTGTCAGTCTATGTTAAGAAAAACATTTAGCTGAATTGGGCAACAAAGGCGCCGAGAATTCATATAAGTCAAATTTTACGGAACATCTCAAAATAGAGAAACACATTCTCATCTTATATCAGAAAAACAGACACTATTGACACTACTTTGATTACATATGTTATAAAACGTGAAAATTATATATATATATATATATATATATATATATATATATATATATATATATATATATATATATATATATGTATATATATACGATATGATAAGTGATCAAAATAATATCTGTTTTTTAACACAAGATGCTCTGTAGAAGTTTTTTGTTGATCATGTGAAATTTTGCATGTAGTTGACAAGGGGTACAAATTAAGGGAACATTCAGAATAATTTTAAATAATTAAACATTTCCATAAAAATTCAAAATACCTGTTGAATGATCGACTTGCATTAAAAAAGGGACTATTTCGATTGTATCACATCTCTTATAGAATGTGAAAACTAACCCATTCCCATTATAAATTAGAACTATGTACTATGTATTTTCAAATTTATTATATATAACTTATAATATACCTTGTCTATAATTTTAAATGCTTTTATATATGTTCCTTGTTGCTAGTACAACAGCTTGACATTTACATAGACATGATCCAGGTTCTGTAAATTGTCAGTCTGTGTTTACTATAACCACATAAAATATGTACATTTCCCGACGTATTATGCCATTATGCTTTAATGAAGAAGATACTGACATCTGATAAACCATTAGGCCTACTAAGCTAGGTTCTATAATATTCTTCTCATACATCACATAACTGGATATCCAAAATCTAAAGATTTATGATATCCCTAATTTTCTAGGCTTCTGAAGATGACATAACAATTTTGTCGAAAACGGTAAAGCTTGATAAAATATATATATGCTGCAGACAATTGAATTATTCAGTGATTATTGATTATTTGTCGGAAAAAATCTTCGAACTATGTGTAATTTCCCTACTGATGTTACTTATCGTTGAAACCTTTTTTGTTCCCTTGAGCCAAACAAAAACTGCACTGAATGCGATTTTCATCACCTCAAAATTTTTTGAGCCATTCCAGAACTGTGTTTTGATGTTTAGACAATCAGAATGGAAAAAATGTTATAGTATTTGTTAGAGTACAGGCAAAGGTGTAAAATTGTAAAGAATTCAAAATAAATTATTAAAAAAATTAGGCATGTCTCCTATGGAGCTAGTGGGTCACGGTACGCAAGTCTTACTTAACCCTGTCAGACCGGAAATTTTTCTGGAGGAAGGAACATTTTTCTTTATGTAGTAATGCTGTATGTGATTGTTTAATGATTTTAGAAGCAAAATTTATACAAAAATATGTACCCGTATCCAGAACATATTCTCTACACTTGGCTTCAATTTATGAATTAAAATAACTAATTACGAAATAGTCTCTATTGTAGTAAATAGTAAAATGACCATTCCATAATTACCACGCAAAATAAAATATGGAATATAAGGATCCAACCACGTCCGTTTATTCTGGTGGTCACAACTGCTACGCACTGATACATTGACTCGCCGATATTTTCATAGTGATGCCCGACAGTTTGCAGCACTTACACACGATGAAAATGTTGAACGTTCTCAAATGTGTAGCTCAGATTTCTATTGGGAAAAAGTACATCTGTTTCAGTTAAGACACAGTAAAATTTAACGCACGCAATTGTAGCCAGAGAGTCTGAAAGGGTTAATAAACGCCGTGACCATTGAAAACAAAGAAGCTTTACTAGATTTGTACAGTTCTTGTGAAGGAATACTACCGTTCTGGCGTGACCGAATCAGAAAACAGTATGTGGCAGTCACGGAGATAAAACTTCTGCACGTGGCGAAAAGGACAACCTCGAGATGTCCAATAAGGCGAGCGCGGCCGACGGAGAGAGTGACGCCGGCAGACAAAGCGAGCGCGGCCGCAATCAATCAGAGAGCGGGAGGCGTCATCTCCGGCCCTGCTGCGGCCGTCAGATACACGCGGCCGCCCGTCACCGGCAGCCGCTCCGCTAATCGATGGGCAGTCGCAGCCGCCCACACACTCACCGCAACAGTTCACTCTCCTGCCCCGGTCCTATATGCTAAGCAGTACCGGGCGCAAGTACATGTCGTGACTTAGGCTTCACACGTATGGGAGAACACCGGTTGGAAAACGAGAACCTGAAGGTTTTAAACGAGAAGGAATTTAAGTAGAATGAGGAAGCACACCGAAAAAAAAATGTCACCCTCAGAAGACATCAATCAAATACCGTGAACACCGCCTCCATCCTCGATAGTGACCTCCAGTCCAGGAGTTTCTTCAGGTATATCGTATCCAGCTGAAGTCACTAACTGATGGTTAGATCCCGTAAAGTTATCAAATCGCAGATCTGCTGACTGCTATGTTCCAGGCGCTCTTTCAAGTAGTCCCAGATATTTGCTGTGAGATTAGGAATGGGCGATTTAGCAGACCAGTCTCGAGGTGGTTCTGTGAGGTTTTACGGGATACTTCTCTTACAGTGGCCGGGTCGCCTCATCCAATTACCATGAACATAAACGAGAAGTTTGTTTCAAGATACTTCATGATCAAGTGTTGCCCCTCGTCCTAAGACGAGGTCAGTTTCTGTAGAAAAAAGGCGGAATTTGTTGTGGAATATCGTTTAGTACACTCATGCTCATAAATTAAAGATAATGCTGATACATGGTGAAACAACGCTCTGTTGGGCGGTTTGCGGGTTTAAATTACCTCGGGGTATGACCAAGCAGTGCATTTGACCTGCGGTGATCGCACGGTGCTACTGGCAGCAGTCCACATATGCAGAGGTGTGTTGGTGCAGGTCAGAGTACGGTGAAGCGAGCAACTGTGTAGACGTTTTCAGACGTGCTAATGGTGACTGTGTGTTGAAAATGGCTGAAAGAACACATGTTGGTGACGTTATGAGGGGTAGAATATTAGGGCGACTGGAGGCTGGTCAGACACAGCAAGTAGTAGCACGGGCCCTCCCAGTGCCACAAAGTGTGATCTCAAGATTATGGCAATGCTTCCAGCAGACAGGAATCGTGTCCAGGCGCTACAGTACGAGACGTCCACAGTGTACAACACCACAACAA
Source organism: Schistocerca americana (assembly GCF_021461395.2). NCBI lineage: Eukaryota > Metazoa > Arthropoda > Insecta > Orthoptera > Acrididae > Schistocerca > Schistocerca americana. The sequence continues at coordinate 349,114,677 of NC_060121.1, read as the reverse complement.
GACCGATATCTCACCATCAGTGCCCGCAGACTGCCACGGAGTACTGCAGGTAGCCTTGCTCGGGGCCTTACCGCAGCCACTGGAACAGTTGTCTCCAGACACACAGTCTAGAGACGACTGAACAGAATGGTTCATTCGCCCGGAGACCTGCAAAGTGCATTCCTCTGAGCCCTGGTCACAGGAGAGCCCATAAAGCCTCGTGTCAAGAACACAGTACATGGTCATTGGAACAGTGGTCCCAGGTTATGTTCACGGACGAGTCCAGGTATAGTCTGAACAGTGATTCTCGCCGGGTTTTCATCTGGCATGAACCAGGCACGAGGTACCAACCCCTTAATGTCCTTGAAAGAGACCTGCATGGAGGTCGTGGTTTGATGGTGTGAGGTGGGATTATGATTGGTGCACGTAGACCCCTGCATGTCTTTGACAGAGGAACTATAACAGGTCAGGTGTATCGGGACGTCATTTTGCACCAGTACGTCCGCTTTTTCAGGCGTCCAGTGGGTCCCATTTTCCTCCTGGTGGATGATAACGCACGGCCCCACTTAGCTGCCATCGTAAAGGAGTACCTTGAAGCAGAAGATATCAGGCGAATGGAGTGGCCTGCCTGTTCTCCAGACCTACACCCCATCGAGCACGTCTGGGATGCTCGCCGTCGACGTATCGCTGCACGTCTTCAAATCCCTACAACACTCCGACAAGCACTGGTGCAAGAATGGGAGGCTATACCCCAGCAGCTGCTTGACCACCTGATCCTGAGTATGCCAACCCGCTGTAGGCCTGTGTACGTGTGCATGGTGATCATATCCCATATTGATGTCGGGGTAGGTGCGCAGGAAACAGTCGCGTTTTGTAGCACATGTGTTTCGGGACTGTTTTCTCAACTTATCACTGATACCGTGGACTTACAGATCTGTGTCGTGTGTGTTCCCTACGTGCCTATGTTATTAGCGCCAGTTTTGTGTTGTGCCACCATATTCTGCAGTTATCCTTAATTTATGAGCATGAATGTATTACCGTTTCAGCTGCTATAGTTTCATGAAGTTCTGATACGTGGCCTCCAAAATGTCGTCTGTGACGGAAGTAAGTTCCAGACGAGAGCTGTCATTGAGGTTCTTCTGGCGGAAAACCAAAGCATCGCAGGTATTCATAGGCGCTTGGGGAATGTCTAAGGAGGCGTGGCAGGAGTTGTCAAATGAGGAAGTCATGCATCCAGCCCTGTGGATGTTGTCGCCTTCGAAAACAAGACTGCCCACAACACATTTATCAATGATGGTGTACGTGGGCCTTCAATAAGTAATGCAACACATGTTTTTCTGAAAGCAGGTTAGTTTTATTCGGGTTTGCAATACGACATATTATTCCCCACTCTTTTGGCTCCATAACAACATAACCTCCGTTCAGTGCGACGGCCTCACGCTTCGTTAGTGGGAGGGTCTGTGGTACCACTCTACTGGTCGACTTCGGAGCCAACGTCTTGCTGCGTCAGTAACGTCCCTATCCCCCACCTACTGCATCCATCATTGGGCCAAACGGAAGTCGGAAGATACGAGATCCGGGATGTAGGGTGCATGAGAAAGAACAGGCTAACGAAGTTTTGTGAGTTCCTCTCCTGTGCGCAGACTTGTGTGAGGCCTTGCATTGTCACGAAAATGGAGAAGTTCGTTTGCATTTTTGTGGCGACGACCACGCTGAGGTCGTTCCTCCAAATTCCTGAAGGTAGGACAGCTGTGCGTGGCCGGCAGACAAGCGGGAAATCGGACAGGTTTGCACGACGTTGTTGCGATGTTTACAGACGCCTCGCCCAACAACTCGCCGTGCTTTTGTTCACTACCAGGCGTCCGTAGACATTCCACACGCGCCTTTGTATACCCGTGATGCTCTAGTTCTCCGTCAAAGGAAACTCAATGACAGCTCTCTGTCTGGAACGTACTTCCATCACAGACGCCAGTCTGAAGACTACATAAAACGCCCCCACCTATCAGAACTTCATAAAACAGTAGCAACCGCAGCTAGAATATTCTAAGATGTCCCACAAAAAATTCGCCGTTTTTTCAACTGAAATTGGCCCAGAAAAAAAAGTGTAGCATTATTTGTTGAACGGCCGTCATAGAACGAGGGGCAACACTTGGTCGTGAAGAATCTGGCAACAAATGTTCCAGTTTATGTTCACGGTTACCTCGATGAGGCGACCCGTCCACGGTAAGAAAAGAATCCCGAAAAACCTCGCAGAACCATGTCGAAACTGATGTACAAAGGGCGTTCAAAATGTTTTGCACAGTCGTCTCTATTTTTTTTATTTTTTGCAGGAGGAGAACTAAATTTTTTGTGAACATACTTGGAACATTTAGCTATAAGTTGGTGCATAAAAGTATTTTCTTTTATTTACAGGTGTGCCTTAATGGACCGTGAAGAAGATGCCAGGTAGCGACAACGGATGGTGATGGAGTTCCTCTTCAAGATCGGCGATGACTCTGCCTCGTCGATTTACAGGAAGTTGCTCCCTGTTTATGGGGAGGACACAGTGAATCACAGAAGTATCCAGCGGTGGTTGCAGAGGTTTAAAGAAGGTAATTTCTTTCTACTGGACAATCCACGATGCAGTAGACCATCGACGGAAGTGAGTGATGTGAATAAGGAGATCATTGATCAAATCATCCAAAATGACAGATGTGTGACGACACGACAGCTTGCTGAAATGACTCGTTTGTCATTGGGTAGTGTGGTATCACTGTTGTAGCCACACATCTGTCATTTTGGATGATTTGATCAATGGTCTCCTTATTCACATCAGTCACTGCCGTCGATGGTCTACCGCATCGTGGACTGTCCGGTAGAAAGAAAATACCTTCTTTAAACCTCTGCAACCACCGCTGGATACTGCTGCGATCCACTGTGTCCTCCCCATAAACAGGGAGCAACTTCCTGTAAATCGATGTGGCAGAGTCATCGCCGGTCTTGAAGTGAAACTCCATCACCGACCGTTGCCGTAACCTGACATCTACTTCACGGTCAATTATGGCTCACCTGTAAATAAAAGAAAATACTTTTATGCACCAACTTATAGCTAAATGTTCCAAGTATGTTCACAAAGAATTTAGTTCTCTTCCTGTAAAAAATTAAAAAAATAGATACGACTCTGAAAAAGTTTTTGAACGGCCTTTGTAAATCCTCCACACAGCGTGGGTTAAATGCCTCATTGGACCGTCGCTGCACTCGACTGCTCGCATCATTTGAAAAGGAGCAACATTGTAACTCGTTGGAATACACTATACCCTTTCAGTCAGCTACTGTGTACTTTCTGCAGTACTGGAAGCACTGAAGACGTGCATCTTTATGTGCCGGTTTGAGCATGGCCTTTTGCAAGGTAACCGAGTCCTAAATGTCCATCGCTTACAGTTCACCTGGCTATGTTCACTCGGAAACTAGTTGAGATAGGCATGAACACACTGGAGGCAGCAACTGCTGTCAGATTTGAAACCGACTGACAGGGATTGACACTCGTCCCCGGTTCCTACAGGTTAGCATCTTCTTACGATCACTGTCTCTATAAATATGCGCTCTCTGCTCTTGTTCTATGTATTCCCTAAGCGACTATGTGTCGGTTCTGCAATTTTAGGTCACTTGTTCACTATAGTCGCACATTTAATAAACATCTTCTCCTGTTTTATGAATATATTGACATATTTCTGTTTATATTTTCTTGTTTTTAGATACAATGACGGCTGCAAAACCGAAGCTGGTAATCAATTTTAGTAAAGTAGCATATGAGCACCGCATTGATTTGCATACTCTAACTAGCTTAGCAACCACTGCTTCGCTCTCGTAGACTGCACGATAAATCGAATTCTTACGTTGTTCATAAATTGAAACACCTTCTTAGCTTTTCATGCTAATTAAGGCCATATAAGCACACGTCTTTTACGGATGTACTGCTGACCAAAAAGCGATTCTGGTAGCTGGAGTCCAAAGTTTTTATTAATCATACCTTCTGCGTTTTTGAGGAGGTATTTCCATTGCAACTTTCATCCCCTAACAAATATTTGGTTATATCTAACCGAGAAGTGAAATACCAGTTTCCATAAATTTAGCTTTAAAACTTTTTTAATGTTAAGAAATATTATCTTAAAAATTGTTATCCGCTATTGCGCTCCGTTAGGGGCTGAGTTTCCAGAAACACTGAAACACGTACTTTTTAATTTCTAACCGAGAAGCCAAATACTAATTGTCATAGGTGTAACCTGAAAAATCCTTTGGTAGTTCTTTAGTAATTACTTATTTTCAAACAAACGTTCACCCACTATTTTATCCCCTTTGTGGTTAAATTTCCAAAAATGCTGAAACATGAATTTTCATTTTCTGAATGAGAATCCAAATACCCGTTTTCCTCTTCGTAGTTCTAGCTTCAAAATCCCCTTAATAGCGTCATACTTTCCAAAAACCTCTCATCCCCTAATTCACCCCTTTAGGAGTGGAATTTCGGAAAGTTCCTTCCTAAACGATGCCTTCACTATAAGATCCACACATTCTCCAAACTTCAAGTTTATATCCTTAGCGGTGTGGGCTGGGCGATGGTGAGTTGGTGAATCAGTCTGGCCCTGTTTCACCCCCTTAGCGGTTGAATTTACAAAAACAGTGGAACATATATTTCTTCGTCTCTAAACGAGAAGCCAAACCAGTTTTCAAATTTTTGATAATAGTTCTGCAATGAAATATTTTAGTAAAACCTTTCATCCCATAGGGGTTGAATTTCCAAAAATAGTGAAACACATATTTTTTTATTTGTGAGTAACAAAATTTAAATTTTCATATATTTAGATTTAAAATGCTTTCATAATAAATATTTTCATAAAAAAATTCAGCCCCTATTTCACCCCATTATGGTTGGAATTTAGAAAAAAGACCCTAAGTAGAAGACCCACACCTTCTCCAAATTTCAAGGTTATATGCTTAGCTGTTTGGCCTGGGCTCTGATGAATTAGTCAGTCAGGACATTATCCTTTCTAGAGAGAGTAGGTGTGTCTACTTCAATTGTATGTGACTAAATGTTAAGCGAAGATGCGTTTGAAGTGATTCACTTTGGAAATAAGCTCAGTACAGTCACGACAGTACTAGTTCTACTGATTATTTGATTTGATAGGCCGTCTACTGGTAAACATAATAGTTAGATGTCACCACGCTGAAGTTTCATCGTTGTTGGTTGTACATTAAAATCAGTCACACTGGAATAACAATAAAGTACCATTGGGTTTTCTTTCCCTGCAGGGAGTTTAATTTAAAGTAGTAAGTGTTCAAGAGAGTAGAAAGCATTAAGCTTATTTTCACATGCTTGGGCTCCATAATGGAAGATCTTGTTTCCATTGTTCATATATCACAGATTCTCTTAAACAGTGCCCAAGAAAGTATGCAACAGCTTTCGATTTCTTTACCGGATTTTAAGTCATCCTTTATATAATGTGCTTTGGTCCTTTTGTGGGTTTTAGGGTGCTAGTGTGTGCAACTTCCACTGACCAATCGGCTACAAATACTTGAATACAAGATCGTCGTTTATTTACCACTTGATTATTTGTCATCCTTTGCATCTCATTTATTAGAAGAGATCCAATGCAGTATAATTCAGAAAATGTATATAGTATTTGTAGAGAAAATGTTATTGCGGTGGAGTCTAGAGAGCTATTCTTGGGTTTCGAGTACTTATCAATTAAACACAACAGTACTCAGTCATAAATGCACTGCTAGGATTGTATTAGGTCGGTATGATTGACACGAAAATGTAACTTAGTTCCTCAAGGAACTGGAGTGTGTATCTTTGGGAGGAAAAATAGCGACATCCTCATGGAATTCCGTTAGATAACAGTTAAGAGAACCGATATTAGAGCAAAGCTACGTAGCAATACACCTATCTTCTTAGCCGAGTTCGGTAACGCATGCCTGTGTGATCGCGCTTGACTTGACGGTACCCGATTCGGATCCTGGTGGTGGAAGACATTCCCTCGCCCCATGCGCTAATGGAGGCACTGTTTCTTTCCATCCAATCTATTTTTTCCTACCTTGATGTAAGCCGCTTTCAGCGCATCAGAAAAGTTTTATTCAAGGGCGCTTACAGGGATGTACTGGAGGCAGGCGCTCTTCGTTAATTACGAGGCAGAACGGAAGCAGTTAATGTGCTACAAATAGCCGATTCAGCATGAGAAGGGGGGAACCGACACGCTCTCGGCATGGCGATGCGGTAGCCTTAGGTACCAAACAATGTTTAATAACTTATATTACAATCGAAGCAGCTTACAGAAATTAATGAATTTCTTAGGGAAAGTCTTTATTAATTAAATGACACTATGACTCAGTGATATCAAAACATTCGGGTTGATAGAAACATGTGGGGATCGCGCTATCGACCGATTTCTCACTTACATATACGAGATAGAACTAACTTCAGCCTGTGGTCGCAAGTACTTTACTGGTTTTGGAGACGCCGTCTCGTTGACAATCCCGCGGCAGTTGAGCGTAGTAATCAGGATGAACAACACAAAGTGCTTTGGCATATGACTTAATCGTAATAAGGTCTCGAAGTATTGTAACTATTTAAAGCTGATATTAAAACATTATTTATTCGATATTGTGGAATGTAGTCGTAGAACTTTGAATCTCCCACGTACACGTGTGCAGGGTGTGGTGCAGAATAAACACAGTGATCTGTACACAGTGAACATCATTTGCACGTTAGCTTGCCCGTATTCCAATTAAATCTATCCATTCTTGTATTTTCTAATATAGCCAGGTTACAGAGCCATGAAGCAAAGCCGAACGGTGATTGGCAAGACTATATTATAAATTTCACTTGTCTTCATTCCAATGTACTGTAATACAACACCAACTAGATGATTACCAGTTTCGGTTGACTAGCAACTCTCCTCAGATCATGCTTACAGTATAATTAGTGCCGCGTTAACCACAAAAACATCACTACTAACGTAGCTTGTCAATATCCAAGGACTTCATAAGCAGCGGGACAATATTGGGAGTTTTTTTCCGCTAGCTTTCATACTTTGTCATTTTTTAAATATACAGGTATAAGTTAGTAAGTCCCACCCACCACCTTTACACATTATAATAATATAAATTCTTCTACGGTATAGAAGGAGTTGTCAGGGAGAAATTTATTAGTTTGTTTCAAATTTTACTTTGCTGTTTATCAGACATTTTATACCGCTGGGTAAACGATCAAACTTTTTGGTTGCAGCATTCTTCATCCCTTTTTACGCTAAAGACATCCTTAATGTGGAGTAATGAATACCATTTTTGCATCTGGTTTCGTAATTATGTATATTTTTGTTCTTTTCGAACTGCAGTGGATTATTAACAACAAACTTCATGAGGGAATAAATATACTGTGAAGCAGAGTAGTAAGAATACCTAACTCCTCAAACAAACTTCTGTCTTTTTCAAATGAGAGTGAGACCATCTGCAGAAAACTGTTTACCATTTCTTCAGTGGCTGTATGTATGCTTGGAATGATTACAATTCTAGTGCAGCCCGCAAGAACAACTAATTTTGTTTATTTATATTAGACAGAAGATGCTTAACGTATTTGAGAAAAAATAAGGACCTAAGATTAAGCCTTGAGGAACTGCAAAACACGATTTCTCCCTAGGCATAAGAATTTTTCCCCGATCATATCAATTGTTATTACATTATGCTATGACCAAGACCAGTAAATTTATAATAATTAATACAGAGAGTACAGTTTGGTAGTTGTGGTACGCTAATAAATTATGTAGTAAGTGGTAGGATTATGGGTAGTACATTTAGCATTTTAAGGAAAGAAACGTAAATGAATGTGTAAGAGAGAAACTGAGAGCCGCCGATTTCTCTTTATTTTGTTGTTGGTTTGATTTCTTGCACATAATTAGAGTTGCACATTATACGGTGTTAGTCCATTGCGTGTTTTACATCCTTATGGAATACAAGTTGTATTTTATAAGAAATGAAGATTAGTTGATCGTGTAACTTTTCTGCTTTCATGTAACCAAAGCAACTACTTTTGATGCATGTACAGTTTATACGTCCAAAAAAAGTACGAATAATTTATTATTGTTGTTTTTTGTACTCAATAGAACGTTAGAACGTTCTTCGTCGTGATCAAAGGCAAGAGTTTCCTGTTGTTACTGACAAATTCGAAAGTTATTTGTTCATAAAAGAAACATGTTTTACATAAGTTCGACGAAGTATTGAAGCAATGTATGACATATTTCGCTGTGAAGTTTTTATTTTTCTTTTTTGTTGAAGAAACTGCGCTTCTATCATTATATAATAAACCTGATTTTTTTCTTTATTTTTTACTACGACGTTCCTGAGTTTCATTTTCTAAATCAACAATTAAAAAAAAACTTTGACTAAATATTTACTTCCGTTTTGCTATAAATACTGTTTATTTTTAAGTAACAGGCAGGAAGATAATTATGTGGAACAAAAATGTTCTGCAGGTTATACAGCCCTTTAATTATCCTCACACAGATTCTAGAAGATTCACCATTTCCGGTTTTTAGGGAAATCTAGGAAGTCACTGATCGCATACGTAGAGAAAGCGATCGTTATGAGGTAACGCCCGATACATATGCAACCACCTAACGAACAGGTAGTGCGGGTATGACCTCAGCTGAGAAACGCTACCAGGAAAACTACCGTAATCTGCACTTACTTCAGGTGGTTTTACAAAGTGGTAAAACTGATGTATTGGCTTCACGAGAACGTGTCTGATGGTAAGTTTTCAACAGGGATTACTACTGCGGTGTTAGCTTCCCAAATACGGTGTTGGGTATCTTAGAGTAGAAAAGAAATCGCCATCATAGGAGACGAAGCACCATGTACCATGCCCTGTAAGTGGTTCGCGAACTGTGTATCTATAAGTAGATTGCGAGAGAAACTGAAAAACATAAACGGGTAACGTTATAACAGATTGGCGCGTTGTAAGGCCTGCGAAGATGGCGTCTTGATGCCAGGTGGGAGAGCAGCGTGTGGAGTGGAATGGACTGGAGTGAAGACTCACCGATGTTGACGATGCCGTGGTTGGTGAGCTCCCAACAGCTGTGCAGGCGCAGGATGGAGAGCGAGCCGCTCTGCTTGGGCGAGAAGTAGCCGAGCGCGGCGTCGGTGACGTGGTAGGCCTGCAGCGAGAACTCGTACAGCGAGGGCAGCAGCTGCGCCACGGCGCCCACCGCCTCGTCGGCCACGTTGATGCAGTCGGACAGCGTCAGCGAGACGATGCGCGGCGTCAGGCACGCCCACAGGCCCGCCTCCGTCACCTCGTTGCAGCCCGCCAGCTCCAGCTCGAACAGCGCCTGCACCGGAAACAAAACAACACAATGTAGGCTCAGCAAACAGATAGACCTATCGACAAGCTCAGATCAGCGTATTAGGCTCTTCGAAACGTCGTTTATTGGGTACATAAGGAGAAGACGGCATATTTTACATACACTAAAGTGCGCGTCATATATCTTGGCGGCCGAGTTTAGGTTCGTTCTGCGCATCTGACGTCACAAAACACAGTCAGCCAATGAACAGAGAACGACGTTGCCAGATCTCGACTGCAGTGCAGAGCACGGACAAGTGTCTTCAGTTTTAGAAACGTTCCGTCATAAATAAAGTAATAGAACAAAAGCAATATCTTGATAGCAGACTTTCTTTTATAGAAAGTTTGGAAAAAGCATTCTTTATACCAATTGCTTCATATTCTATTAATTAAGCCAAACAAGCAATAAGACTCCTAATTCAGGCGATAGCAAGGAAAGGTGTTTGTTTCAATCTCACGAACTGCTTTTTCGCAATAAACAACAGCGGTAATTGTTTATTTCCTATTGTACTTCGACGAAGCGTGAGTAATTCATAGTCATACCAACAGTGTTTATAAGTAGTTGCGTGAGGTGTTAGACTCCTTATGGAGTTAAACTATTCGATGAGCTTACTTCACGAATTTTATTCGTTTGAATGAAATTTCTAGTGCTTTGCCTCTTCATTAACTTTTTCGCTGCTGCAGACACGTGCTCCTCGCATTCCGCGCTGTGCGCGATTTTGTCATCACTGCACTTCTCGCCTGTGCAGACACATGGTGTTCCCACTGCTTTGACACACTTATAATTCGATTTCACAAAAACTATTTGGACAACAAATTTGATTTATACACGTCTTCTTGACTGATACCTTCCCCCCATAAATGACTTAATTTTGTTTTGATGTGCAACATTAAATGTAGTAAACCATTGCACGAAATTTTGAAGAGTTTGCAGAGGTAGAAGTCCATAGCGTATACTTTCCGTATGGTCGATTTTAGTTGCCACAATGTTGAGAATGAAATGTGGACAAGATACCTAAATTTCATATAATATTTACTGTATAACAATATCTCATTTAATTTAAGTACCACCTAGGTGTCGTATGTAATATTGAGAAATATTCCGTCTTTCGCGACTGTAATAAAAGTTTTATTTACACACGGCGCGTTTGGCTTTATTTTAAAGCACTTCCATCGGTGAAAGGAATGGCACATACACAATGGTATTCATGTTCTATTTCTTATTTTTGTTCCACAGTCGCAGTTTTACCAATGGTATTGAAATATATCCCTCTTCTGCAACTGTAATAAGCGACTTATTTAGACCAGACGCGCGTCTCTCTTTTGAAGCATCACAAGAGGACTGTATTTTGTGTCCTCCATTGCCAAGTCACCTTTCGTAGTTTTGTGCTGCGGTAGCACAAATTCAACGTTTGTGTTGGCTCATCAGTGTTTTAGCAAATAAATGCTGTTTGTGTGTGCCACACACAAAATTATATTTGACATAGCTCTGAGCACTTCACTGGCAGACAGTATATTCAAGTCCTAACGTTTTTGTAAGTCCACAGTTTTGTTTAATGTATTTTGTCTACTTCCTTTTGATTGATTGAAGTGCTTTAAAATAAAGCCAAACGTGCCCAGTGTAAGTAAAACTTTTGTTACAGTCGCGAAAGGTGGAATATTTCTCAATATTACATACAACACTTATGTGGTACTTAAATTAAATGAAATATATAGGTATCTTGTCCACATTTCATTCTCAACATTGTGGCAACTAAAATCGACCATCTGGAAAGTATACTATATGGACTTTACCTCTGCAAACTCTTCAAAATTTCGTGCAATGGTTTACTATATTTAATGCTGCATAATAACTGCGTTGAACATTGAAACAAAATTAAGTCATTTATGGGGGGAAGGTATCAGTCAAGAAGATAGGTAAAAATCTAATTTTTGAGCCAAATAATTTTTGTGGAATCGAATGATAAAGAGTGTCAAAGCAGTCGGAACACAATGTGTCTGCACAGGCCAGCAGTGCAGTGACAAAATCGCCCACAGCGCGGAATGCAGGGAGCTCGTCTTTGTAGCAGCGAAAGGGTTAATGCGGCCGTGGTGGCTTTTCTTCATGAACTGCGCGCTCCCCCCTAAACGTAAGCTTGCGAAATATGCTATACTACGGCGCTGCTTCTATTGGCGCGTGCGTCGTGTGCAACTGGCAACGCAGCAATCTCAGCGTCTAGGCGGGCATGCGCGAGCCGCCAAGATAAAAGAATTGAACTATACTGGCCATTAAAATTGCTACACCAAGAAGAAATGCAGATGATAAACGGGTATTCATTGGACAAATATATTATACAAGAACTGACATGTAAGTACATTTTCACGCAATTTGGGTGCATAGATCCTGAGAAATCAGTACCCAGAACAACCACCTCTGGCCGTAATAACGGCCTTCATACGCCTGGGCATTGAGCCAAACAGAGTTTGGATGGCGTGTACAGGTACAGCTGCCCATGCAGCTTCAACACGATACCACAGTTCATCGAGAGTGGTGACTGGCGTATCGTGACGAGCCAGTTGCTCGGCCACCACTGACCAGACGTTTTCAATTGGTGAGAGATCTGGAGGATGTGCTGGCCAGGGCAGCAGTCGAACATTTTCTGTATCCAGAAAGCCCCGTACAGGACCTGCAACATGCGGTCGTACATTGTCTGCTGAAATGTAGGGTTTCGCAGGGATCGAATGAAGGGTAGAGCCATGGGTCGTAACACATCTGAAATGTAACGTCCACTGCTCAAAGTGCCGTCAATGCGAACAAGAGATGACCGAGACGTGTAACCAATGGCACCCCATACCATCACGCCGGGTGACACGCCAGTATGGTGATGACGAATACACGCTTCTAATTAGCGTTGACCGCGATGTCGCCAAACACGGATGCAACCATCATAATGCTGTAAACAGAACCTGGATTCATCCGAAAAAATGACGTTTTGCCATTCGTGCACCCAGGTTCGTCGTTGAGACCCATCGTAGGCACTCCTGTCTGTGAAGCACCGTCAAGGGTAACCGCAGCCATGGTGTCCGAGCTGATAGTCTATGCTGCTGCAAACGTCGTCGAAATGTTCGTGCAGATGATTGTTGTCTTGCAAACGTCCCCATCTGTTGACCCAGGGATCGAGACGTGGTTGCACGATCCGTTACAGCCCTGCGGATAAGATGCCTGTCATCTCGACTGCTAGTGATAGGAGGCCGTTTGGATCTAGCACGGCGTTCCGTGTTACCCCCCCGAACCCACCGATTCCATATTCTGTTAACAGTAATTGGATCTCGACCAACGCGAGCAGAGATGTCGCGATACGATAAACCGCAGTCGCGATAGGGTACAATCCGACCTTTATCAAAGTCGGAAACGTGATGGTACGCATTTCTCCTTCTTACACGAGGCATCACAACAATGTTTCACCAGGCAACGCCGGTCAACTGCTGTTTGTGTATGAGAAATCGGTTGGAAACTTTCCTCATGTCAGCAGGTTGTAGGTGTCGCCACCAGCGCCAACCTTGTGCGAATGCTCTGAAAAGCTAATCATTTGCATATCACAGCATCTGTTTGTAGTCGGTTAAATTTCGCGTCTGTAGCTCGTCAGCTTCGTGGTGTAGCAATTTTAATGGCCAGTAGTGTAGTTCCCGATATTTTTTTATTCTCTAATTCACTTGTCTTCCTCAAGACCTGTTGAAAAACGTGCCATAATGCGCGATTGTTATAAACTAGACGTTATTAAAAACGTAACATAGAAGCAGCTTCGTACTAGCGTACAGTAACTTAACTTGTCCACTTTCTGGAGAGTAAACAAATGGAACCACAAGAAAAATGTACACCAGTCACTGAGTCAACAGTTTTCAATTTTAGATTTGTTTGTGTACGATATACACCAACGTGTATGTTTACATGAAAAGAATGGAAATAGTGGCGCGTTAGAATGTCTTGTGCACTTGTTTTATGAATGAGAATCTACTGTTCTAGCTGGCGTGTGCTTGCGAGTGGGTTCATCGCATCAAAAGCGAGAACAGGAACTCTGGCGGCTTTGTCTGTGCGAGTTCTATGATGGTTACGTTGCCTGACGCTGAAACTTGTCGTCTCCTATAGCGTCACAGGAAGACGGGAAAATATGCATCGGGGAGGTAGGCTGTTTTCAGGAATCGCTCTCTACAGACTTAGTCTACCTGAGTAGCATTACGCCTACTTCCAGACACAATAAACGAAAACTGATGACGGTACATTTTTCAGCAAGGACTTCTTTTACTGTACACAACACGTCGGTTGCAGGTACTACATGTATCAGTATTACCAATAAGGAAGCCGGCCGCGGTGGCCGAGCGGTTCTAGGCGCTTCAGTCCAGAACTACGCGGCTGCTACGGACGCAGGTTCGAATCCTGCCTCGGGCATGGATGCGTGCGATGTACTTACGTTAGTTTGGTTTAAGTAGTTCTAAGCTTAGGGGACTGTTGATCTCAGATATTAAGTCCCATATTGCTTAGAGCCTTTGAAACATTTTTGAACCAACAAGGAAACATTATTGCATTTGCTGTTTCGCTAACTTATATTCTCCACAAAGGAGTACCATTTGTAGCTTTTCTTCGTTGATGTATATTGTACTCACACAAACCTTCAATTGGAGAATGTTGAATGAATGACCTATGTGCATTTTCCAGGGGTATCCATTTCTTTACTGCCAACGTAACAAGTGGATGAGTTACGTTATCTCGGGTGACTGCACTGTGTGCTAGAACAAGTGAGTTAAAGTCAGTTTTGTGTTAAGTTTTTAATACCCTCACGTTTACGTGGATGGTAAATTGTGATACGACTTTGAAAAAGCCTTCAGGAGAGGAAGTGTGTCGTTGTTGTGGTCCTCAGTCCAGATTTGGTTTGGTGCAGCTCTCCATGTTACTCTATCCTGCACAAGCCTTTTCATTACAGAAAAACTGTTGCTACCTACATCATTCTGAATCTGCTTATTGTATTCATCTCATGGTCTCCCTCTATGATTTTTACTGCTCACACTTCCCTCAAGTACTAAACTGGCGATCCCTTGATAGAATGTGTCCTACCAAACTATCCCTTCTTTTAGTAAGGTTGTACCACAAAGCTCTATTCTCCCCAGTTCTGTTCCGTGCCATGTCATTAGTTTTGTGGTCCACTTATTTAACCTTCAGCATTCTTCTGTAGCACCACATCTCAGAAGCTACTATCTTCTTCTTGTCCAAACTGATTATCGTCGATGTTTCACTTCCATACGTGGCTACGCTCAGTACAAATGCTTTCAGAAAAGACTTCTTAACACTTAAATCTATATTCGATGTTAACAAATTTCTCTTCTTTAGAAATGTTTTCTTGCCATTGCGAGTCGACACTTTATATCCTCTCTACTTCAGCCATTATGAGTTCTTTTGTGGCCCGAATAGCAAAACTCATCAATTATTTGAAGAGTCTCGTTTCCTAATTTAATTCCCCCAGCTTCATCTGATTTAATTCGACTACATTCCATTTTTCTTGTTTTGCTTTTGTTGATGTTCATCTTATTTGTCCATTCCATTCAACTGCCGTTCCAAGTCCTTTGCTGTCTCTGACAGAATTACAGTATTATCGGCAAACCTCTAACTTTTTCTTCTCCATGGACTTTCATTCCTACTCCAAATTTATATTTGATTTATTTTCCTGCTTGTTCAATGAACAGATTGAATAACATCTGGGATGGACTACAACCCTGTCACACGCCCTTGTCTACCATGTAACATTATATGTCTGTTGGCGAGCTAATCGGCCTCCTAGAATTGGTACAAGAAGAGCTCAAAATGTTGTACGGCTGAACATTAGCGGGCCCAGGTCTCTGGACAAGCCGCGGCAGTTCCAGCTTCCCCTTGGGCGGCCGGTACGAGCGAGTCCAGATGCAAAGCCTAGAGGCGTCGCAGGAAATGAGGAAAATCTCGCTGGAAATTTGGACGGCTGCTATTCGCATGACCTTTGTGCATGAGGTGCTCCGGTAAATGGCGGAGTGTCAGAGAATTTTAAAGATGGCTACGTTACAGCTCTTTGACAGTCGACAATAGCTCACAGTCAAAAATTAATGCAAATCTGAATAAACCTGCGATCTCAGAAAAATGAGGCACATCCAATGACAGAAGAATACTTCAATACCTTTAAAACTACAGAAGCTAATATTTTACAGTAAATAAACATTTTTATAATGAACCTGTGAACTAACAATTTCCCAGAACTCCTGAAGATAGACGATGACTGTGTGTATACAGTCCCTTCGACTGTTTAGAGATGTCGCTAAACCCGCCCATGCATACAGCGCTTATTAGACGGAGGGGTCCGACAGTTCCAGTCATTCCACCAGGAAGGAGGTATACGGCTCGTGTTGTCTGTAGTTCAACCACGCCTTGCGGGCAAAACCGCGGTTCGATCGCGTTCGCATTGTTACTTTGTGCCAGGAAGGGCTCTCACCAAGGAAAGTGTCCAGGCGTTTCGAAGTGAACCAGTTCGCCAAATCGATGTTGTTCGGATATGGAGGAGATTCAGAGAGACAGGAACTGCCAATGACATGCCTCACTCAGGCTGCCCAAGGGCTACTACCGCAGTGGATGACCGCTACCTACGATTATGGCTCGGAGGAACCCTGACATCAGCGCTGCCATGTTGAATAATGCTTTTCGTGCAGCCACAGGACGTCGTGTTATGACTCAAACTGTGCGCAATAGGCTGCATGATACGCAACTTCACTCCCGACATCCATGGCGAAGTCCATCTTTGCAATCACGACACCAAGCAGCGCAGTACAGATGGGCCCAAAACATGCCGCATGGACCGCTCAGAATTGGCATCACGTTCTCTTCACGGACGAGTGTCGCATATGCCTTTAACCAGACAATCGTGGGAGGCGTGTTTGGCTGCAACTCGGTCTGGCTGAACGCCTTAGACACACTGTCCAGCGAGTGCAGCAAGGTGGAGGTTCCCTGCTGTTTTGGGGTGGCATTATGTGTGGCCGACGTACGCCGCTGGTGGTCATGGAAACGCGCCTTTACGGCTGTACGATACGTCAATGCCATCCATCTACCGAAAGTTCAATCATATCGGCAGCATACTGGCGAGGCATTCACCTTCATGGACGACAATTCGCGCCCCCATCGTCCTCATCTTTTGAATGACCTTCTTCAGGATAACGACATTGCTCGACTAGAGTGGCCAGCGTGTTATCCAGACATGAGCCCTATCCAACATGCCTGGGATAGATTGAAAAGGGCTGTTTATGGACGAAGTGACCCACCAACAACCCTGAGGGATCCACACCGAATCGCCGTTGAGGAGTGGGACGATATGGACTAACAGTGCTTTGATGAACTTGGGGTAGTACGCCACGACGAGTACAGGCACGCAACAATGCAAGAGGAGGCGCTACTGGATATTAAGGGTACCAGTGTGTCCAGCAATCTGGACTAACACCTCTGAAGGTCTCCCTGTATGGTGGTACAACATGCAATGTGTCTGAGACTTGAGTTTCTCCTGCGTGTACAACTTGCAAATAACTTCCGGGAATTCAGCCAGGTAACACTTTCAGCGAACGCCGACATTTCGGCGTGAGAACACCCCGCCATTTTCAAGGCAAATTGCAACGGACAGGTGGCGTACATGCAAATTTAAAACCTCGGTTCTCGGACTGAAGCAGGAAAGATAACACACACACACTGAACACTAGTGCCACCAAAGATGACCAAAGTCAGAGCTATCGATAGTGAGACTATGAATTCGCAGGTGAGGTAGCATTGACTCTGTCCCTCTGTTTTTTGACAAGGGAGTGAGCCGGATTCCAAACAGAGTTTAAACAGAAACCTCCATCCCTGTTAACAAGGTTGCTCGCTAATTTAATCTCAACTGCCTCCCTAATAACACTGTCCCAATAGCTGGACGTGCATGCCAATATCTCGGTGTTATTATATAACATGGGGTGACCAGTATCCAAGCAATGTTCGGCAATAGCAGATCTACTTGTCTGCTGTAATCGTGTGTGCCGTTTATGCTCAGTACATCGGTCCTCAACGGTCCTGATGGTTTGACCAATATATGCCATGCCGCAGCTACAAGGAATACGATATACACCCGCCTTACGCAGTCCAAGATAATCCTTAACGGAACTCAAAAGTGCTCTAATTTTAGATGGAGGTCAGAAAACACATTTCACATCGTATTTCCGTAAAATACGACCGATCTTGTTGGACGTGTTTCCTACGTAAGGCAAAAACGCAGTAGACTTAGGTGTTGACTCAGAATTATCATCAATCACCCGATGTACAGTTGGTCGATAGCGCAACGCACGTTCAATCTATCACTACCCCTAACCTTTTGACGAAATGTAACTTCAAGATGGGACATCTCAGCTGGAAAAGTCTCAGCGTTAGAAACGACATGTGCCCTGTGTACCAAGGTACGAAGTACCCCTTCACGCTGAGCCAGATGGTGACAACTATTAGCCTGTAAGTACAAGTCGGTGTGAGTACGTTTCCTGTAGACTGCATGTCCCAATGATCCATCATCCCTCCTCCTAACCAACACGTCAAGAAAGGGAAGGCAACCACCCTGTCCCACCTCCATCGTAAAACGAATGTTCGAGTGGATCGAGTTCAGATGTTCTAGAAAGACATTTAGATTCTCCCTACCATGAGGCCAAACAACGAAGGTCGCTGTCGCTGAAAGTGTTACCTGTCTGAATTCCCGGAAGTTATTTGAAAAACGCAATGTGTGGTTTTCATGAGCAGTAAAAAGCGCGGAAATGATGTTTATGTTGATCTCTATTGCAATTTTCTGTACTGGTTCCAGAACTCTAGGAACCGAGGTGTTGCAAAACCTTTTTTTGATGTGTGTATTTATCATTCTATCCGTAATACCTTACCATATCGAGTGAAGTGCAGGAGTGACAGGGGCTTTATTCAGATAGAGTCGCACAAAACATCGGCGAAGCGGCGGCAGGTACGAACGCCGGGAGGAATAAAACCGCGTGTGAACAAAACGCGGGCCATCCATAAAACCAGCGGCGGTCCGCGCTGCGCCATTATCACGTGGGCAGTTCATTAGTAGCAGGGGGAGCCACAGGTTGGCGGATTACACGCCGCGCTGCGGCCTGTGGCGTGGGCCAGGGTGTGCGCGCGGCTCGGCTCGCTACGGCCGGCCAGCCAGCCAGCGCGCATACGCCCCGCCAGATGAATGGCTCATTCAATTATGGACAAATCTGCGGCGGACAGGCGCAAAGCCTACCGCACACAGCGCCGCTGCTTCCATTCCAAAGCCGTCATTAAAGGCCGGCGCTAATGAGAAGCGCCGCAGAATTTTCCACGCCCGCTGACATGCCACGACGGCGGGCTGACGGACCTCCCCTAGGATCTTCGTCCCAAATGCATTAGTTGTCGTTATGACTGGCAGTGAGTCTCCATCGTAGAATCGATCTCAATACAAATGTGCACACACTGCATTCAGGGGGACAATAACAGTATTCACCATGTCGTTCTTAATGCAGAGACATCGCCAGACGCGTCAGTAGCGGCTGGTCGCGCCTACGGTAAACACAGGGATGAGCGCGCGTCTGTATGACGTCAGAAATGTAGTGTTACAACCGGCGAACACAAACACCTGAAGTGTTAGGCCTGTATTATACTGTAAAAAATCTCTGTCAAAGATTTTCTCGAACTTCTTTCACCAAACTTCTTCACTGGAGCTCCTGCACGATCGTAAAATTTTTCGCTATAGTTGCTAGGGAACGGAAGCCGAACAGTTAACCGCATCTGCAACAGCATATGCTGATGGCGAACGCAATTCTTGAAAAGAAAGACCAATGGAAACGATCGTGGGTGAAAACGTGCATAGCGAGAAGAAAAGTTCGAACTTCCAGAATGAAATTTTCACTCTGCAGCGGAGTGAGTGTGCGCTGATATGAAATTTCCTGGCAGATGAAAACTATGTGCCGGACCAATGCTCGAACTCGGGACCTTTACCTTTCGCGGGCAAGTCTTCGGGCAAAAGTGCGGGCAAAAGCTCGAACTGTTCACCAAAATTTTGAATCGTGAGCTACAGTGCGACAACATAAAATCAATTGACAATGGCAGAACAAACATTTCAATTCGGACTTATGAAAGTGATCCCTGATATTTGCATATACGATACTCATTTAAGAAATGCCGTTTTTCAATTTCATTCATGTTCGTGGATAGCCTGCAACGATTTGAATAATGAAATTCTGCATTAGTTACGTATTTTTTCACGCTTAGTATGACGCCTCTTCAAAATTTATTCTCATTATGAAGAGGAAATATTTACAGGCATATTACATGACAGTTGTTTGTGTGTCGTTCTACTCTCTTTGCTTACAGCTGTATTTTGATGGTTTACCGCAGTTGGACAGACTTACTTTTTCGACTTTTCGAAACAACACCTACTTATGTAAATATTTTTACCTGATGATGTGAATAAATTCTCGCAAAGAATCGTGCAAGTCTTGAAAAAAAACGTAACTGGTGCAGTGTTTCATTATTTAAACAATATATACTGTTACTATTAAAGATACTGTCATGGTTAGGTTAAGATTTTTAGCAACGGATGAAAGTTATTCGAGCTTGTAATACAGTACTCGAATCCCGCAGGGTACCATTTTACGTATTACATCCAGAAATATATGAGCCAACATACAAATCCCAGAAGGAGGAATTCAATAAGGTTAAGTAGTTTATTTAGAGTACAAGTAAACAGATTTATTTCACTTATATAGCCTTTGAACACACTTGGCTTTTCACATCTCCATCTCCTTTCATATCCTTTCTTTTTGTATGTAAGCTTAACAGTATCCACAGCACAGGAACGTGGAATGCAGCTGATTGCTACAGCTATTTTTTAAGGTTCCAGCCGCTTATTACGATTTTTGTAGCCAGCATGCTTTGCGTTATGAAGAATTTCGTAGTCTTCATACTTTGTAATGATCACTTTGGTGGTAGCGATGCATCAAATATGTTGTTGTTGTTGTTGTTGTGGTCTTCAGCCCTGAGACTGGTTTGATGCAGCTCTCCATGCTACTCTATCCTGTGCAAGTCTCTTCATCTCCCAGTACCTACTGCAGCCTACATCCTTCTGAATCTTCTTAGTGTATTCATCTCTTGGTCTCCCTCTACGATTTTTACCCTCCACGCTGCCCTCCAGTACTAAATTGGTTATCCCTTGATGTCTCAGAACGTCTCCTCCCAACCGATCCCTTCTTCTAGTCAAGTTGTGCCACAAACTCCTCTTCTCCCCAATTCTATTCAATACCTCCTCATTAGTTAAGTGATCTACTCATCTAATCTTCAGTATTCTTCTGTAGCACCACATTTCGAAAACTTCTATTCTCTTCTTGTCCAAACTGCACTCCAGGAAATGGAAAAAAGAACAGATTGACACCGGTGTGTCAGACCCACCATACTTGCTCCGGACACTGCGAGAGGGCTGTACAAGCAATGATCACACGCACGGCACAGCGGACACACCAGGAACCGCGGTGTTGGCCGTCGAATGGCGCTAGCTGCGCAGCATTTGTGCACCGCCGCCGTTAGTGTCAGCCAGTTTGCCGTGGCAGTCTTTAACACTGGTAGCATGCCGCGACAGCGTTGACGTGAACCGTATGTGCAGTTGACGGTCTTTGAGCGAGGGCGTATAGTGGGCATGCGGGAGGCCGGGTGGACGTACCGCCGAATTGCTCAACACGTGGGGCGTGAGGTCTCCACAGTACATCGATGTTGTCGCCAGTGGTCGGCGGAAGGTGCACGTGCCCGTCGACCTGGGACCGGACCGCAGTGACGCACGGATGCACGCCAAGACCGTAGGATCCTACGCAGTGCCGTAGGGGACCGCACCGCCACTTCCCAGCAAATTAGGGACACTGTTGCTCCTGGGGTATCGGCGAGGACCATTCGCAACCGTCTCCATGAAGCTGGGCTACGGTCCCACACACCGTTAGGCCGTCTTCCGCTCACGCCCCAACATCTCACGCGGTCTGCACGTCCAGCACGAACGCTGGTCCAACTGAGGCGCCAGGTGGAAATGGCATGGCAAGCCGTTCCACAGGACTACATCCAGCATCTCTACGATCGTCTCCATGGGAGAATAGCAGCCTTCTGTCAGTGTGATCATGTGATGTATCTGACCCCAGGAATGTGTCATTAAAGTTTCCCGTTCCTGGGACAATGAATTCACGGTTTTCTTATTTCAATTTCCAGGAGTGTATTTATCGGCCATGTTTCACTTCCATACATGGCTATACTCCATACAAATACTTTCAGAAATGACTTCCTGACACTTACATTAATACTCGATGTTAACAAATTTCTCTTCTTCAGAAACGCTTTCCTTGTCATTGCCAGTCTACATTTTATATCCTCTCTACTCCGACCATCATCAGTTATTTTGCTCCCCAAATAGCAAAACTCCTTTGCTACTTTAAGGGCCTCATTTCCTAATCTAATTCCTTCAGCATCACCCGATTTAATTTGACTACATTCCATTATCCTCGTTTTGCTTTTGTTGATGTTCATCTTATACCCTCCTTTCAAGACACTGTCCATTCCGTTCAACTGCTCTTCCAAGTCCTTTGCTGTCTCTGACAGAATTACAATGTCGTCGGCGAACTTCAAAGTTTTTATTTCTTCTCCATGGATTTTAATACTTACTCCGAAGTTTTCTTTTGTTTTCTTTACTGCTTGCTCAATATACAGATTGAATAACATCGGGGACAGGCTACAACCCTGTCTCACTCCCTTCCCAACCGCTGCTTCCCTTTCATGCCCCTCGACTCTTATAACTGCCGTCTGGTTTCTGTACAAATTGTAAATAGCTTTTCGCTCCCTGTATTTTACCCCTGCCACCTTCAGAATTTGAAAGAGAGTATTCCAGTCAACATTTTCAAAAGCTTTCTCTAAGTCTACATATGCTAGAAACGTAGGTTTGCCTTTCCTTAATCTTTCTTCTAAGGTAAGTCGTAGGGTCAGTATTGCCTCACGTGTTCCAAAATTTCTACGGAATACCAACTGATCTTCCCCGAGATCGGCTTCTACCAGTTTTTCCATTCGTCTGTAAAGAATTCGCGTTTGTATTTTGCAGCTGTGACTTATTAAACTGATAGCTCGGTAATTTTCACGTCTGCCAACACCTGCTTTTTTCGGGATTGGAATTAATATATTCTTCTTGAAGTCTGACACTATTTCGCCTGTCTCATGCATCAAATATATTTCGTCATTTTATAGCTTAAATGCTGTGAAGCGACCGAGGCGACATGAAACGAACGGTCTTCGGTCTAATTTTTATCAAAGATCTTTGCTAAAATCTTCCCTAATACACTGTCAAAGATTTGACCAAAGGACTTTGATAAGTATTTATCGTTGGCCACGAACGCTACGCTGCTGACGTTCCGCGGACTTGCGCTCAGGCCTGTATCTATCTTTGGCCTCGTATCTGGTGTACCTCAGCGTAGTGTGATGGGGCCAACATTGTTCAGCCGGCCGAAGTGGCCGTGCGGTTAAAGGCGCTGCAGTCTGGAACCGCAAGACCGCTACGGTCGCAGGTTCGAATCCTGCCTCGGGCATGGATGTTTGTGATGTCCTTAGGTTAGTTAGGTTTAACTAGTTCTAAGTTCTAGGGGACTAATGACCTCAGCAGTTGAGTCCCATAGTGCTCAGAGCCATTTGAACCATTTGAACCAACATTGTTCACGATATATTACAGGGGTTGTCATAAAATATTGCCACCTCGAAAAACCAGAGTTAAGTAATTTTTTCTCAAGAACGAATTTTCACTCTTCGGTGGAGTATACGCTGGTTAGAAACGTACTGGCAGATTAAAACTGTGCGCTGGACTGGGACTTCAAACTAGGACCTTTGCCTTTCGCGGGTGTGTGCTCTACCGACAGAGCTACGTCAAGAATAGAAAAAGATGACTGTAAGAAAAGAAGGAACTCGGACATGCATGCATGTTTGAAGGAACAGGCTCTGCGGTGACTGCAGCTGCTATGAAAGACATGAAATGTATTCACTGTTGCGAATGTGAACCACCTCCAGCTGTGTGCATGCACGAATGTCCAAAGGAACATTGCATTCTACTTCTTCACAACACAGACAGTGCAGTTTCGTATGTATTCCTCGGCCGATACGGGGGCCTGGGACTTGCAAATAAAATGTCTCCCCTGTACAGGAAGAACATGAATGGGATGTAGTGGTAGAGGTATGACACATGGATGTCGACGTAAGGAAGTTTGGTGGCCTTGAGTCATGCTCGCATAGCCGAAATATTTAAGGCAACCTCTCCCGTAAAGGGGTAAATGTGTTTTCGAGTCCCGGCTCAGCATAAATTTTCATTGTCGTCATACCATTATACAACTGGACGCATTTCATATTTGCAGCTGTGAATATATTTCGTGCCTTCATCTGTAACGGTTCAAAAGCAGGGCGGACTGCAACGTTACACTCGGGAACGGCGATGCTTCAAACTGCAAGGTTTCGACATACAGGAGGAAAAAAAGACTCAAACGTCCATGTGATACGTAAGGTGTGTTAATGATGTCACACTGACACCAAATTTCACCATAATTCTGCTCAACGCCATGGTGGACGTGTCACATTATGGGAAGGTCGTCCCACCCCTCTATTACCAATATTCCATCTCTTTTCTCAACGGCCACTGACGGTGCTCTGAATTGCGTCAATGAACCACCCGCTCGCTTGGGGCCTTCATTTACAGACATTTTGAGGTCGCAAATGACGGTTTTCAGTGCGATGTGCAGCAGAATGACGTTCTTGACAATCATTGCCACGTCTGACACAACCTCTCCCAAACGATTCAACCCTTGTCTAATGACATCGTGTGGCTGCAGTCCCACTAACATGATTTGACCCCTTTGGAGAATTATTAGGGACAGCTCAAAACCATTTGACTAAATTCTAACGTGATCGTAATCAGCAAAGAATTTTACGCTTTCTCAGCCACTCCTTGCGTCCACCTGTGGTATGATTATGGGGGAAGTGCAACGTTGACACATGTTTGAATAAAACAGCACGGGGTCCCTCTAAGATCCTCGCTCTGAACTGCGTCAATGAACCACCCGCTCGCTTGGGGCCTTCATTTTAAGACATTTCGAGGTCGCAAATGACGGTTCACAGTGCGATGTGCAGCAGAATGACGTTCTTGACAATCTTTGCCACGTCTGACACAACTCCTCCCAAACGATTCAACCCTTGTCTAATGACATCGTGTGGCTGCAGTCCCACTAACATGATCTGACCCCTTTGGAGAATTATTAGGGACAGTTCAAAACCATTTGACTAAATTCTAACGTGATCGTAATCAGCACAGAATTTTACGCTTTCTCAGCCCCTCCTTGCGTCCTCCTGTGGTATGATCATGGGGAAGTGCGACGTTGACACATGTTTGAATAAAACAGCACAGGGTCCCTCTAAGATCCTCGACTTCGGCAACAGCCTCGGTGCCACCTGCGGCCTTTGTTGAGCACTTTAAAAATTAACTTGTACAGAGACACCGTTGGACCGATTCCTAGGCACTTTTGGGCAGGCACAAGCAGGCGCTAGGGCAGCAGCGTAATGGCACTCAGGTAAAGTTTGTCAAAGGGCTGCCTGCCTGCTGTTGCGTAGGCATCGGTGAAAGGTTGACTTAAACCGGCAAATATTTAAAATGCTCAACGATGGCGCATAGGTGGCATGGAGCCTACTGCCGATCTGGGCGTACCTAGAGGAACCCTTTGCAATTTTACTCACTGAGCCGTGGTAAAAATTGCTGTTTTGAAGAGCGCGCCGCAGGGCGTAGTGTGATGCAGACGCCCTCCGTTTCTGGCGGTGGCGCCGCTGTGGCAATCGCAGTTTTTGTGTCTCCCTCTGCTGGGAAAGGGGAAAGGTTGCCTGTTCACGTGCATTTAAGGGGCGCTATGAGCTCGCCAGTCGGTCAGTCTGGGTCAGTCTCTCGTCCCCAGCTTGCTAGTCTGTCTCTCGTCCGCATTTGTTAGGCAGTTAGTGTCTGTCTTTCGTTCGGAGTGCTAGTATGTCCGTCGTTCGGATCAACTTTAAAGCCGGCAAAATGGGAGTCTTTCCACTCCGCCAGTAAGAGAACTCAGCGAGTGGTCGCCCGGTCGCGGCTTAGTTCCTGCATCTGAGTCTGCGCGTCAGGCCGCCAGTCTGCTCGAGTTTGCTCAGGCAATGGTCATTGGCGGTTGGATCGATCGGTTGGTCGGTCGCGCACTGAGACACAAGATGACTGGTCTGTCTTGAGCGTCGGCGTATGCGAGGTCGCCACGTGAGAGCATTGGGCCGCGGCGTATAGTGAGGGATAGTGACTTCGCGGTCGACACGAGAGAAACAGGAGTCAACCCACGACATCAGTCTGGCCGGTGCGAGCTGCGACGCCATGAGACGGGAGATCGGCGCGTTCCTGCCTCTGTTGAAGCGGTTGGCAGCGGACAGTTTGAGAGAGCCGGCATCTGTCGACACCTCACTGCCTGAAGCGTCGCCGGGCCCGAGTGTGATGCCGGAGGTCGCCACGGTTTTGCATCATTACAGAGGCAGGTTTTAGACACCTTTGAGCCAAATCTCGCACTTCCTCGTAGCGACTGGGGGAAAATGGCGGGGTTTCAAAAAAGTGACTGTTTAATTTTTTTGCGCAGTATTAGTTATGAGACAGAACGTAGAAGAACAGATTTATATTCATTTTAGAAGGGCAGAGGTTTCCCAGCTTCCAGTCTCTGTGCGGCATACAGTTTCTATCAGTCCTGGTACACACTGAAATGACCACAGTTCTAGACCATCCTGCTAGAGGAGCCGAAACAAACTGACAGAGCCCTGCGATAAAATGGAGTATCGTGATGTAAATCGTTTCCTCCATTTAAAGAATCCATGATGAACTGATGGAAATGTATGACAACCGTACACCATCATTTATAAAATGCTTAGCTGCCGTAGACGCTTCCATTGCGGTCAAACAACTTTGTATGACGATGAACGAAGCGGCATACCAACTCTCTGTGAAGAACTGGATATCAGAAAGAGAGTTGGAGACCCTGGTGTTTAAGACCAGAGTATCGCAATCGAGGTGATAATATAAACCGTGAAAATCAGTCCTGGATCAGTTTTCAACATTTTGCACGACATCTTGAACCTGACTAAGATCGCCGTTCGCCGGGATCTGATCTGCTCACACCCGTTCGGGAACCTCGGCGAACTGATGCAGCAGCGGAAACCTTGTAGCTATGTCAGACTTCTTCCTTAACCGCAATGGAAGAGTAATAGACTTATCACTATGACACAGAGACAAAGGAGCAAAGCAGTCAGCGGAAACATACAGATTCACTACCACTTCAGGGGTCCACACAAACAACACAGCGCACACTCATACGTATATACAGACACGCGTACAATAGACATTTGCCTGGGAAAATGAACAACATTACCCAGAGATAAATTAAAATAGTTCCACTCCACCAGTCCGAGAAGGTTTTCGGGGGTTCAAAATGGTTCAAATGGCTCTGAGCACTATGGGACTTAACATGTCATCAGTCCCCTAGAACTTAGAACTACTTAAACCTAACTAACCTAAGGACATCACACACATCCATGCCCGAGGCAGGATTCGAACCTGCGACCGTAGCAGTCGTGCCGTTCCGGACTGAGCGCCTAGAACCGCTAGACCACCGCGGCCGGCTTCGGGGGTTCCCCCTGGTCATCAAGCACATGTTGGAACCCGAAATCCTCTCCCAACGGGTGAGGGGAGGGGGGGGGGGGGGGAGAGGGATCACCAGCGAAAAAAGCGAAATCGAAATACCAGCCATCACTGGACATGGTGGTGCCTGAGCGTTTTTGGGACAGCCATGGTATGCTGGAAGCACATTGTGTTCAGAAGGGAAATCCGTCACAGGAGCGTACTACCGACATCTCCAGAGGTGGTTACGGGAGGCTGTCAAGATGAAACTTCGCGGGAAGCTGTCCAATACGGTGTGTTTTCCTCCACGACGAAGGCCCTGCTCATTCTACACACAACGCATTTAGAGATTCCGGTTCTTTGGAATGCACAATTGTGGCTCACCGCCCGTTTTCTCCTGGCATGACACCCAATGACTCCTTCCTCTTTTCTCTTATGAAGAAACCATTATGTTGCAGACATTTCCAGAATGACGACAAGGAGATTTTAGAGATAGAACTAAACCACATCTATATATATGTTCATATGCGTGTAAAATCTTATGGGACTTAACTGCTAAGGTCATCAGTCGCTAAGCTTACACACTACTTAACCTAAATTATCCTAAGGATAAACACACACACACCCATGCCCGAGGGAGGACTCGAACCTCCTCCAGGACCAGCCGCACGGTCCATGACTGCAGCGCCCTAGACCGCTCGGCTAATCCCGCACGGCAACTAAACCATCAAAATTTATATATCTGTAGCCAAAGTCCGTCACTGGGAAAAATGAGTCGCAGTCAAGTATGAGTAAGTAGAAATAGATTAACACAGTTACCCAGTTTCATGATCGCAGCAGGATTTTGTGGAGGCGAGGAATCTTTACAACCAACCCTCGTAAATATACCATCAGAAATGTACAGGTGTGTATCATTCCGTTATTTCACCCAAGTGCAGGGAGGGAACAGAACTGAAATGGAAGAATGCAACAAGACAACAGTTTGTGCTGAATGACAATTCTCCAGTGATGACTTTATCGTAGTAATGCTGCTCCACAACCGTCTCTGCGACCTTTGTACTGCTACTGTGCTCATATGAAGAGTCAAGTTTAGCACAGGGCCCATGAAGAGTCTAGTTTACGAGGATTCACTACATATTCGCGTAGGCGTGAGTGCGAGGACGGTTGCAGGCAGTGAAGCTGTGTGAGAAAGCACTGTCTCGAACGCCTAAAACAGTACACGAAGTGTCGTCCCGCGGTCTACTAATAACGTGGCGGTAGAAGTTTCGAACAGCTGTGTTATTCAAACTTTTCTGTACACCACCACTACAAAAATTTATATTGGAAAAACTGAGATGGGCTACTCGCTGCGGTGATTCTGATTGACGTATTATAGTGTTTTATTCCGTTATTCACGCCATCACAGTAACACATCAAAATATAACCCGTCTCAACCGATTTTTGTCACCTTCAGAATATAATCGCAAATGGCACAAGCAGTGATACCAGCTCCATACAATTTTTTCCACACACACACATGAGCACGTTGTCACCGCAAGCAGCATGTGTGGTTAAAAATGACAGCTGCGTAAGTCAATATCATTACTCGTACATTATTAAAAGGCTGGAGATAAAGGAGATGAAAGTGATTTATAGCGAAAACAATGAGTGCTATTCAACCAAAGATTAGGTTTACAACTGACTACGAAAATAAAGGTGCCATGAATTATCTCGATATGAAGGTTACAAGAGAGACAGGCAAGAATTGTTTTTGCGTGATAAAGAACCTACTTGTCCTGATATTACTATTGACTGAAAGTCTGGCACTCTAATAGACTCAAAATAGCATATTTTTCTCTATGATTAACAGGTTATTTGAATTTTCATTAAAATTGCTACAGGAAATTTAAATTCAACAACAACGTAAAATCAACCGCAGCACGCTAATAGGTCAACAGGGATACAAGAAGATCGTGTACATTCTCATGAGTTATAAAGGACGAGTGTCAGAAGTAGCTGCTAGGCAGTTTCGCACTACCAGTTAGCGTAAAGAGTTTGAGGCTAACGATATTCATCACTTCAGAACGAAGCACCGCGTGAATAAAAAGCCTCTAAACTCACAGCACCAGGAGTATATAAACTGAACTGTGGAAGCTGATCAAAAGCTTACGTAGTTTAGACAGGACGTTTTAAATACTTTTCAAAGAGCACGTTTCAATACACAGTAACAAATCAGCGTCTAGTGATCATTTCCAAACTTGGAAGGAAGCCGTTGGGAGCATTGATACATATTTGCAAGTGCTAAACAATGAACCTAAGGAACATTTGCAAATTATGTGAGAAGAAACTTACAAGAGCTGGCAATATATTAAATCATTAGGTGCACTTTATTAACAGTCCAGTTTTAGAAACTTTGAAGGCCTCTTTCAATCCTCTACCTCCGGCACAACACCCTTAAGAGCAACAGCCCGCTCACCAAGGAGGGACAACGGTGTCACATCGGTTCACACACCGTCCTAGCAGTAACCCGACACCCTGATTAGCTTCTGTACGCTCTACAAAACCTCATATGTGTGCAAAGCCAACAAGCAGAAACATATACAACCAGATAAATGTCACATCCTGTTCCCCGTAATTTTACATGGTTCTCATAACTCCACTTCTATACGTTGTTATAGAATTTTAATATTTTATCGTTAATTTTATTTTAAATAATGTTTGAATTTTAGAATTTTAACATACGTTATCTCTTTTACATATGTTACTAGAATGTTTTCCGAGCGTAAGTCCGCAACGCTCATGTCATCCCTTCTACTTCCTCTTACTGTATTTTCTCTCCTTTCTCAATCCCGCTCGCCCCACTTTTTCTCCCCTTCCCCCTCTTTCCCTCGCTTCCACCCTATTTTTCACCCTGTGCCCTCCCTCTAGTACTTACCTATTTAAGCCATAGATCAAAGCTGCAAACTGCAGTATTCTGTATGGACATAGTAAATTCAATAATTACGTGCGGAACATTTCTACTTATTGGAAAGTAATGGAAGATATGTACTTAGTACGATCAACTTCGATCGGAACTAGTCATACCGTAAACAACTGTGCAAGTGAGACGGCAAAATAAAGGACGTATAAATTTTTTCAAAATATATCAACAAAGTTGTTGAATTTTCTCGCGACGTGTATGTCGACAACAGTGACCGTGAAAAGATTAAAAGAAAAAAAATGGTTCAAATGGCTCTGAGCACTATGGGACTCAACTTCTGAGGTCATTAGTCCCCTAGAACTTAGAACTAGTTAAACCTAACTAACCTAAGGACATCACACACATCCATGCCCGAGGCAGGATTCGAACCTACGTCTCGCGGTTCCAGACTGCAGCGCCTAGAACCGCACGGCCACTTCGGGCGGCGATTAAAAGAACAAATGTAGTTGTTTTGTTCGTAACTATTGCATTACATGAGTAAATTGTTTTGTTTGTCTGTGTTTTCATACGCTGCATCAAAATATACGAGTAACTTTTAGCGTAAACCTGCAATTGAGTTGGGGGGCACATATAGAGCGCCGGTATATACCTTCCCCTGAAGTCCCACAAGTACTCGATGGGACCGCGACCTGCTGACTCTGGAGGCCACTCAAGTGGTGAGCAACCGCGTTGTATACGACATGTGTGGCGGCTACGCTCACTGCCGTTTGGGAGACTAGTTTGCAAAAAAAAGCTCGGTAGTATTCAGTTCACAGAAGGTTGCAGCATCAAAATCCGGTGGTACTGTTCTCTGTCTGCATCCTCATCTATACTTCTCAAGCCACCTGTCGATGTGTGGCGGAGGAAACTTAAGGCTCCATTCGCGGCGTGCGAGGTGGCACACTCGATTCGCATTCAGGAGAAGGACGGTCCAAATCAGCGCCTGGGAGTCCAGATTTTTCTGTGATCTCCCTAAATCCGTTCAGGCAAATCCCAAGATGGAACCTTTGAAAAGACACAGCTCATCCTTGTAACACACCTAGCTCGTATGCCGTCTCTAATGATCTCGATTTCGGCAGGATGTTAAATTGTAATCTCCCTTCCATCCTTCCCTGGTCCATTTGCGAATATCATATGGAAACAACGATTGTCGATAAACCTCTGTATTTGCGCTAATTTCTCGAGTTTTCGTGGTCATTTCGTGGGACTTATGTAAGAGGAAGTAGTATGTTGTCCGACACTTCCCGGAACGTACGCTGCAGTCATGGACTGTGCGGCTGGTCCCGGCGGAGGTTCGAGTCCTCCCTCGGGCATGGGTATGTGTGTTTGTCCTTAGGGTAATTTAGGTTAAGTAGTGTGTAAGCTTAGGTACTGATGACCTTAGCAGTTAAGTCCCATAAGATTTCACACACATTTGAACAACCGGAACGTACTCCTTCTGAATTTCAATAGTAAACCTCTGCGTCCCGACCCTCTCGTAATGTCTGGCACTAGGGTTTGTTGAGATCCTCGCACCGAATAAACGATCCCATGACGAAACGGGCCGCTCTTCGTTAGATCTTCACGGTATATATTCTATTAATCCAATCTAGTAAGTCCAAGACTGATGAACAGTACACAAGAACCGTTAAAACGAGTGTTTTGTAAGCCATTAATTCGTAAATGAACTACATATTTTTAAGTTGCTGCCTATGAATCGCAGTCTAGCGTCTGCATTTCTTAGTTTAAAGTGGTCATTCCGCTTACATTCGGTCCGGATGGTTATTCGAGATATTTTACGACAGTTACTGTTTCCAGCAATTTGTCATAGTTTTATAATTGTACAGTAGTGGAATTCTGACCACGTCGGTAGCTGTGGGGTCAGTGTGGCTGAATGACAACTGAGGGCAAAAAAAAAAGTTCAAATGTGTGTGAAATATTATGGGACTTAACTGCTAAGGTCATCAGTCCCCAAGCTTACACTCTACTTAACCTAAATTATCCTAAAGACAAACACACACACCCATGCCCGAGGGAGGACTCGAACCTCCTCGAGGACCAGCCGCACAGTCCATGACTGCAGCCCCCTTGACCGCTCGGCTAATCCCGCGCGACTGGCAACCGAAGGCACTCGGGTTCGATTCCCAGCCGGGTGAGGGATTTTCCCGACTCGGGTCTGGGCGAAGTGTTGTCCTAATCATCATTTCATCACCGATATACAGTTAGCCTAAATGACGTCAACTAAAAAGACTTCCACCCAGCAGCTGCGACCCACTACCCGACAGAAAGAGAGAGTAGATTTCTTCTCTTACGCATGCGTAACATGTTGCATCTCTGGACCACATATGTCCAGTTGTTGCAGCACAGATAAGAACGAGAACTATCACACAATCGGCCTACCGGCTCATAAAGCCAAGGCGGTGACAAGAATATGCAGAAGAATGGTAAAAACTGAAAATTTATTAGATGATGATCAGTTTGGCTTTCGGGAAAGGCAAGGACACCACAGAGACAGCTCTGACGATGTGACTGATAGTGGAAGCAAGACAAAAAAAGTAAAAACAGGCTCATAGAATTACCGACTTGGAAAAAGCGTTCGACAATGTAAAACGGTGCAGGATGTTCGGAATTTTAGCAAAAAAAGGGTAAGCTACAGGGAAAGACGGGTAATATACGATATATACAAGAACCAAGAGGGAACAGTAAGACTGGAAGGCCAAGAATGAAGTATTCGTATTAAAAAGGGTATAAGACAGGAATGTAATCTTTCGTCTCTGCTGGTCAATCTATATATCGAAGAAGCAATGAAGGAAATAAATGAAAGGTTCAAGTGTGGAATTCAAATCAGGGTGAAAGGATATCAATAATAAGATTCCCGGATGACACTTCTATCCTCAGTTAAAGTGAAGAACAATTATAGGAAATACTGAACGGAACGAACAGTCTAATGAATACAGAATATTGAACGTAAACAGAAGATAGATGAAAGTAATGAGAAGCAGCAGAAATGAAATTATCGATAGTCTGAACATGAAGAATTACGGATCACGAAATGGACGAAGAGAAGTGCTACTGCTACCTTGAAAGCAAAATAACACATGGCATACGAAGTAAGGAGGACACAGAAAGCAGATTAGCACAGACAAAGAGCGCATTCCTCGCCAGGAGAAGTCTCCTAGTATCAAACATTGGTCTTAGTCTGAGGATGATATTTTTGAGGATGTAGGTTTGGAGCACGACATTTTATAGTAGCGAATCATAGACGGTGGGTGTGGTGTGCGTACTATAAGACCTTCGGTACACACACCATCAGATTATTTGACTTGTCGCTCTAACGAAGTAGGCGAGTGTCAGCAATATGTCTCGTGGTCTTATCGTGGCGTGTTCATCTTCTGTCGTTAGGTCAGACGATAGAAATGCCACTTGCACGCTTAGCGTAGCAGATTGATGGTGACCAACTTTAAACAGAACTTGATTAATTTTCACACACATTTATTAAAATAATAACAAGTACAAACATTATGTAACTGGATTCTGGATGCTATTTACAATTGACAATCTGAAGTTCCTTTGGTCTTGGTACGTTAATCTTATTCTCACATATCTCTGATACTTGACAAAGTGTCTATACATTTATTTTCATGGCTATGTATAGGAATATGGTAATCTTATTAGGTGCAGACTGAAACTTGACTATAGACTGGTACAGACTAATGCAGACTGGTACAGACTGGTGCAGACAAATGCAGACTGACTAATCGGAGGTCTGTACACTCGTTATAATACCTCGCACGTTCAGGTATCACTGCGCGAGTGTGATCTGCGAGGAGAAAAGGTTCTATGTTAGCAGCAATCTCATTGGCTGCGTTACGTATTAATACGCGGATCGGCGGAAGCAGAATTTGATCCGTCTCTAAGGCAGCGCCATCTCGTAGTGCGGAGACGGACGAGAGCTGCCCCTGCGCTGTTGTGCTTAGCGGAGCGCGCTCTAGTGGGAAAGTTGTGTACGCGCTGACTATGCGGAACTATGTACACAACAGTGGGGCAACCAGAAAGGAAGGCAATCGACGTGTTTCAAATGTGGTGCTACAGAATAATGTTGAAAAAAAATTGTGTCGTCGGTCTTATGATGCGACCCGTCACAAATTCCTCTCCTGTGCCAACCGTTTCATTTCAAATTAGCAATTGTAACCGACGCAATCTACGTCCTCAGTTGTATGTTGGATGTATTCCAATCTCTGTCTTCCTTTACGGTTTTTACCCTCTACAGCTGCCTCTTGTACCATGGAAGCTATTCCCTGACGTCTTAGCGGATGTCCTACTATCCTGTTCCTTCTCCTTGTTAATAGGATCGCTGAGAGTCAGGACTGTGCTCGGGGAAAGATGTATAATTGGTCCTCTAGTCCAAACACTGCAACCCAACTTTATTGTTATTTAAAGAAGGCCTAGCATGATTTAAACATAACGCAATTCGAGGGATACACCAAAAATTCTCACTGGGGTGAAACATACAATAAATATAATTTCTTACTAAAAACACTAAACATATCTTCAAAAATGCAGTACGTCCATGCACCACAGAGCACTGTACCGATATGTTTCAAAACGCCGCGTGCGAAAATGCGATTTTTCAGGTGGTCATACCTCGGTTTCTATTCACCACAGAGATACGGGGTCAAATCTTTTGGGTAACCACTAGCACCATCTGTTCATCGGTGATTCCTGAGAAAAGTACCACTTATGGGGATGACAAGTTCTGTAGTTTCCACTGACGGCAGATCATCGAAAATTTTACAGTTTGTATTTAAGATTATGTTCCCCGGGAAATACGAAACTTTTTTCGATATCATTATCCGTTTTCTATAACCAGAGTATCCAAGCTGTCGAACGTACGCAGAAAAGTGCAAAAACCAGCTTCTCGCCGCTTTTGCTCCGTGGCTCGCAAGAATCTAAATAACTGACCATAGCAAAAAAATCAAATTTTTGCTGCACATTCTTTAGTCATTCATCTATAAACCCTATTTTCCCCAGGAAACCTGTATCGTTCTGGAGATCACCTGAAAAAGCATGATTTTTGGGTAGCAAAAGTACCAATTATGGAGATGGCCAGTTCTGTAATTTCTGTTCACGGCAGATCGTCGAAAATTTTACCGTATGTTCTTAAGATGATGGTCTCGAGGAACGTCGAAACTTTTTTGGACATCATAATGTGTTACCAAGATCCGGACATTCAAAGTTGTACTAATGTTGTAAAATATGCACGTAATATCCGGTATGAGGAGTAAAAGTAGTTTTAACTGACTTTTAGGTAACACAAAGCAAGGCTTCTAGGGCCATTGGAAGGGTTCTGAGGTCACCAAACTATGTTTAAGTCACCATTTTTTCACCAATAAAATTTTATAACGCAGTGTCTCTGTATAATGTGCACTTTTCGCTCACACTTACACGCCCAAAGTTATGCTGGAGTTACAAAAAATAGGCTAAAACTAAAAATGGTCTCAACATGTCTGAAAATAATATAAATTGACTGCCAAAGACTATGTAAAACTGGAAAGACTGGAAATTCAGTAAAATATTTTTAACAACGTTTTTAACCTTCTGTGATACAAACCATAAGCTGGGCGTTTTCAGTGAATTGCGATCGTTGAGCAAAGTACTGAGAAAAATCTGTAAAACAAACGATTTTGTGTTAACCAAATATTATGGGCAGTTATATGTTGTTTATATGCGTGAAAGTATAAAAATGTGTGGAAGTGTACAAATATACTTCGTTTTAAATAAACTGCTTGCGCTGTTATTTCAGTGTCGAAGTATACAAATAAACTTCGTTTTAAATAAACTGCTTACGCTATTCTAACAGGGAAAAGAAGGGAAACGACCGAAAAAGGCTCCTGTCGGAGCACAAAGAGGGGAATAGCCTTCCTCTTGAAAAGATTCTGACAGAACCAGCTGCCCGTGTCCTCATTCCACCTTCCTCACAAGAAATTTTGCCGTGCGAACATATTCGCGGTTATTTGTGCTGAAAGAGAGTAGCAGAGAGATACATCTACATCTACGTGATTGCTCTGCTATTCACAATAAAGTGCCGGCCAGAGGGTTCAATGAACCACCTTCAACTTTCCTCTCTACCGTTCCACTCTCAAACGGCACCCGGGAAAAACAAGCACTTAAATTTTTCTGTGCGAGCCCTGATTTCTCTTATTTCATCGTGATGATCATTTCTCCCTATGTAGATGGGTGTCAACAGAATGTTTTAGCAATCGGAGGAGAAAACTGGTGATTGAAAGTTCATGAGAAGATCCCGTCGCAACGAAAAACGCCTTTGTTTTAATGATTGCCACTCCCATTCACGTGTCATGTCTGTGACACTATCTCCCCTATTTCGCGATAATACAAAACGAGCTGCCCTTCGGCAGTGACGGTACCAGAGTGGGAGATAAAGGGAGAGGAGACGGTGATGGGTGGGAGAGAGAAAGTGTCAGTGAAAGAGAAAGAGAGAGAGATAGATGAAGACAATAGCAGGGGGGGGCCAAAGAGAAATGAGATAATGATAGTCAGTGAGAGACAGTGGCAGTAAAAAGAGAGAGAGAGAATCCTGAAGATAGTGGAAGGAAAAGTAGACACGATTCACAAGCTGGGGGAGAGGGGGGGGGCAAGGGGGGAGCGATCTGGACCCTCTCAGACCGTAAGTACTGGGGAGGGTGCATTTAGGACCGAAATTTTAAACAAGTGAGTATAGGGGAAAATTTAAGTTGGACCCATCTCCAGAATTTCTGAACTGCCGAGAAATGGTGAAGACAGTGGCAGTGGCAAAGAAAGAGAAAAGAAGACAGTGTGAGAGGGGAGACAGTGGTAGTGGGATATATTGTAAATCGACAGAAGAAAACCGAGACAGTGGGAGAGAGACATATGGAGCGATAGTGTGAGGGAGATACTGAGTATGAAGGCTACACTACAGAGAGAGACTGGATAAAAGGAAGTAGAATGTTACTTATTAAAAGAGCGCAAATGTGTTAGCATGCTAAAATGTTTGATGATGAAATTGGAACGAGGAGTGAGGCAGCTGGTTCCCCCGCTATTATGTCAGTCTTTTCCGGTGGAACGTATTCGCCTTTTTGTGTTCCGACAGGAGCATTTTTCGGCTGGTTTATACTGTGGTAATATACGTTGTACGAGATATTGTCAGCGGAATTCGAACAAATTAACAGTTGTTCCTCGATCAATAGATTGAATCAGAGTGTGTGGTAGTAAACACATTTGTGTCATCGAGCCACTACTGACAGTACTAACTCTGGTTGTATGTCGGATGCAGTGTTATCCTGTGTTACAGAAAATGTGAACATTAGAGAAAGTTATACAGAGCGCGGCTTGTCATTGCATTATATTTAGAAAGCGGATCTCCCCGAAGAAATAGCGCAAAGTGTTCCGACGCACAGCAGAAAATGTGTATACAGATGTATCAGATTTTTGATGTCGTAGAGGACATGAATGTAAGCGTTACCAGTGCTTATCAATAATACAGCGTCTGCAAATGCTTCGTTTTCTTCACAAAAGGCAGAGCTCACCACTCAGGTTTTAGATGCTCCTGTTTATGCTGTCGTTCTTACCATGGAAGCAGCGAACTACTGGAATTAGTTTGTTATTATAAGCCACAGAATCCATTCTATGAAATTTGATTACTTATTTGCAGGTATTAAAATACGTAACGTTGTTTTTCTATGAACCTGTAGAAATACAGGATTCCTATTTATAGAATTGACACTTATAGTTAAATTTCCTGCCTCCAGAACGTAATTTTTTTCAGAGTACATTTTTTGCATTCACATTTCTGCATTCCACACATACTTTCAATCAGCATTAGAGTAGATTGCGGAAACTAAAAATTTAAGTAACATTGATAAATATATTTGTATTTTTTGCATTTAATTATAATAATTTCATAGAAAGGAAGCAATTAGTAGCACACCTGCGTGATGTGCCCTTCCTAAGATCATGCTCTAAATTTCACACTCGTTTTGCGATGAAGTCTATCCAGCACTTTTATTACGATACATAACATCCATCATTCCAGTGCGAGTTCAAAATGACGCATAACTGGACATCGCTTTATTGAGAAAAATGTTTAATTTCATGCCCCCTATTATTTCAGAAAATTAGTAATAGCTATTATCATACTCCTTATATCATGGTAAAATGTTCCGTTACGATCAAAATTGTTCCTAATGTAGTAAAAAAAATAGATTTCAAACATGTCTCCAGTTTCCCACTGCGGGTTTGAAAGAACTAACACACTAGTCACATGAGTCATGGATGAGTGTGCAAGGGTTAAGTATGTCAAAGGAATACTAGTACCACGACGCCGTCATGGAGTAGGAGACTGAAAGAATTGTAATAAATCGGTTTGAAAAGTCGTGACGAAGACTGTTATCAGGAGCCCAAGACCACCACAGGTAGAGAATTCGAAGACAGCATAACCAAGAGCTACAAGACAAGGAAGATAACTGCTGCGATTGACGAACTTAAAAATTCGGCTTCAGATACTTCTCAGTAACGAATTATTGTAAAATGTATATATGCTCCTGTAAGTATTACAATGATTTGCACAGCAATGAATGTCTGGTGCCAGTAACACTGCGATAGAAGTGTTCTGCTCTCACTCGTTACTTGCTGTGCCAGCACAATCAGCCGCTGTGGCCGAGCGGTTCTAGGCGCTTCAGTCCGGCGCCGCGCGGCTGCTACGGTCGCAGGTCCGAATCCTGCCTCGGGCATGGATGTGTGTGATGTCCTTAGGATATTTAGGTTTAAGTAGTGCTAAGTCTAGGGGACTGATGATCTCAGATGTTAAGTCCCATAGTGCTTGGAGCCATTTGATTTTTGTGCCAGCACATTTCAGTAAACAGACATCACCGCATTCGCAAATAAACCCCAACGAATCGTGCTAGGGGTAGCGTATTACAACCTACTTGACTATAACAATGTCAGAGACGCTCTGCAAGCCTGTCGTTCAGCAAATGTTTTGAATCACAGCATAACAGCTTCCTTGCCAAATTATATTCAGTTGCCAAGGTTCCCAAATCTGTGAGACGTTGTTGTTGCATAATCGAACTGAGACAACTTTTAATACGGGTCAGAGTGCTGAATGAGTGTAAAATATGCTTATAGCTGCGGAAACAAGCTTAAAATTTTAAGCTTGTGCATCTTATTCAAGAGTTTCAATGGTTCCAAAGCAATTTATTCGAAGTTTGAAGTATGAATTGGTTTCATATATTGAAATTCGGCTTCTAAATCCGTTGTGACATCATTATGGTATTCATTGATAAAAAACTTCCATAGCTCAGCGACCTGATCGTCAATCATCTTCGAGTATTATTATAAAACCACAGAATGACATAAAATACGTTTATAAAGAACAAACCTTTTCTATTCATACCTGTCACTTCATTCCTGGTTTCATCATGAAATGATTTCCTCTTCCTAGTGTGCACCTTCAAAATTCAAGATCGATATTAATTGCACTCGTAACAACTTTAGATTAGGAAGAATGGCGTCCCAGTTTTCGCGAAAATACGTTGATTTATTTAATAAATTCTCAGCCAGTTATATCTCAATATCAATGGTAGTATTTCGAAATTGTAATAATTCGCTTCTGTGGTTAATTGGTGTCAACAACTGTAGCTAAACTGATGCCATAATTAAACACTTGAATGGCCTCGCATTATCCATACTATCCCTTACCACAGAATGTGCTTCAGGTGAAAAACTGAACTTGGCAATCTTATCCAAATAAGCTGCAACTGGCATTGCAGCGTCAACCCGAGCACTTGAGCGAGTAACAGACATGGAATACAAAGAACTTTCAACACATCTTTCGAAATTTACCATCGCTGTGAATTGTTACTGAACAAGTTGTAAAGGAGTTTATTCACACTGAAAAAGTATTGCTTCATGACAACTCTCAGCTGCATGAACTCTACGTAAAACTACGACAAGCAAACACAACAAATTTTGCAAGTGGATTTCACCGAATAAAATGTGTCTGAGCTCCTTTACAAGATTCTCTAATATTACTTCCGTTATAATAGCACTCTCCGCAGCATTCACTGATAGGAACTGAGTGTTTCACAGGTGTTGATTGAATTAAAGGTGCAATAGCAATTCTCGTTTTCTGATTACAGTCTACGAATTCCAAAATCATTCAGTTATTTCATATTCATCAACTTCCTACTTGAGGTAAATATAATGCAAGATGAATGTTGTTTTTTCAGTGTGATTTGAATCAGCAGTTGCATCAACAATAACTGAATAATACTTCTCATTTTGTCTCTGTTCCAAGATGGCACCCATGACGTGATCGGCACAACTAGAAATAAATTCATTATTTGCATCAGCCGGCAGGTAGTTTCCTTGTAACTGCATTCCAGGTACTTGGCGGGTTCTGACCTTGCTAATGTGTTTTACAAGAAATGGATCACAGTGACTGAAGAGCTTTAATATTCCGAGGAAATTTCCATTATTTGGATCTCCAATTTCCTGAGCTCTTTCACCAAATAACGTGAGAGTTCCCATTCAAGTTGGCTATTCTATAGACGAAAAAAGGAAGAAAATTACTTCTTTACTTCGGAGCACCAGCATATCCATTGTACATCTTTTATGTTAATTCATTTCTTCACTTTTACTGTTCTTTTAGGTCAACTATACACGAATAGAAATATTTTTCTTTGTGTTTGCTGTTGAACGCAAAATGCCGGCCGAAGTGACCGTGCGGTTCTAGGCGCTGCAGCCTGGAACCGCGAGACCGCTACGGTCGCAGGTTCGAATCCTGCCTCGGGCATGGATGTGTGTGGTGTCCTTAGGTTAGTTAGGTTTAACTAGTTCTAAGTTCTAGGGGACTGATGACCTCAGAAGTTGAGTCCCATAGTGCTCAGAGCCATTTGAACCATTTGAACGCAAAATATTTTCTATATACTCGTTTCCTGTGTAAAACCACCTTGCGATGGAATCAGAAGTGCCTTGTCTTTGAATGTTGCTGGCAAACCTACCAAATTATAACGAAGCTTCACAGCTGTTGCCGTGTACACATGTTGGGGCAATTTTTATGGTAGGAGTTTCGAAACGTAAGCGCATTTTTGACTCCGTACAGAGTGGTCGTAGTACACGATACCTAAATGAAATATAGTCCATTCAAGACTAAACACGCAACAGATTTGTAGAAGACGTTTTAGTGCACGATGTCTAAAGAAAATGTTACGTATTCAACATTAAACACGAAATAGCACTGTATGCAACTGGCCTGTGTGACTCATAAAACTGAAGAACTGAAGCGGGATGGAAGAGCTAGATTGGTTATGCTGGTGCCGGGTAAATGTTCTTTTATTTATGACATGATACAAAAATTATTTTACAGTAGCAGTCTGCCATTTGCCGAATTAGCATCCTGGGTGATCAGAGCCCTTGAGAGATTTGGGTCCCCCATGAGGCTTGGGCCCGGGGCATTTTGCCTCCCATACCCACTCCCTCCTTCGTCGGGCCTGCTTATGAGTGTTTCCCACATATCCCTTTCCTGTGAAGACCCTCCTCACTGCTTACCTTATCACTCCACCTAATCTTCAACATCTTCTGCAGCACCACGTCTCAAACGCTTCGATTCGCTTCTTTTTCGGTTTTTCCACAGTCCACGTCTCACTGCCGTACCTAGAGTGTCAGAAATTTCTGCCCAAAATTAAGACCTGTGTTTGATACGAGCAAACTACTCTTGACCAGGAATTCCCTTTTGCCAATCTGGTCGGCTTTTTATGACCTCCTTGCTCCATTCGTCTTGTATTGTTTTCTGCCAAGGCAGCAGAATTCCTTAACTTCGTCTACTTCATGATCTCCAGTTCTGATGTTACTTTTCTCGCTGTTGTCATTTCTGGTACTTCACATTACTTTCGTGTTATAAGAGATGAGGATGTTCTCCACACAACCAGCAAAGAAAGGAACATGCGGAAGATACTGAACAGAAGAAGGGGTGTAAAAATCCTGAAGTCGGAGTTGAGTAACGTGGTCGGCCGATAACTGTTGAATCGTGTTCCTCCTGCAGGTTTCGGGAGTGGTAAGCCTCCCCACCCCCTCCCCCATGAACGACGGACCTTGCCGCTGGTGGGGAGACTTGCGTGCCCCAGCAATACAGATAGCCGTACCGTAGGTGCAACCACAACGGAGGGGTATCTGCTGAGAGGCCATACAAACGTGTGGTTCCTGAAAAGGAGCAGCAGCCTTTTCAGTAGTTGCAGGTTCACCACAGTCTGGATGATTGACTGATGTGGCCTTGTAACATTAACCATAACGGTCTTGCCGTGCCGGTACTGTGTTAAGACATCAGGGAATAGCTTCTATGATATGAAAGGGAGCTGTAGAGGGTAAAAAGTATAGGGAAAGACAGAGATTGGAATACATCCAACAAGTGCTACTCTGAGTTGAAGAGGTTCTCACGAGAGAGGAATTAGTGGCGGGCCGCATGAAACCAGTATATCATTTTACGTCTACGTTTCATTATGTTATTTGTTAAGTTTGTCTCTCGGTGACTCGCTGTAGTATGTGCTTGTCTCTTACTGGAGCCCTGTGCTAATTTATGTTGAAAAACTAAGACACTGTGGTATCATGTGTCGATACGACCCCACGGGAGTTGCGCATTTGGCAGCGTAACTGCAGTCGCTGACTGGCTATCCGTGCTCAGTTCAGAGAGCATCATTGTTGCTGTTGTAACAATTTCTTGATGCACTATTTATAATGAGTCTTTGTATGTGTGAAGAAATACGAGATAAGGAAATGTTCTGTTTGTTGTGTTAACTTGTTCGCTAATCATTTCTACTCCTGTCCAGCTTTCCTACGACGACAGTTGCCGCACCATTCTGTACCCCACTTCAGCTTATCGTCGCGTGCAAGGCCGTACACGTTGTAAGCACACTGGACAATAAATTACTCAGCGCCAGGAGATACCATGTAACACCCTCTCTGGCCTTGAAAATGGCCTCAGTTTGCAGAGGAAGAGTGTACTAGATTCTCCAAGTACACTACTGGCCATTAAAATTGCTACACCAAGAAGAAATGCAGATGATAAACGGTTATTCATTGGAGAAATATATTGTACAAGAGCTGACATGTGATTACATTTTCACGCAGTTTGGGTGCATAGATCCTGAGGAATCCGTACCCAGAACAACCACCTCTGGGCATTGAGTCAAACAGAGGTTGGATGGCATGCACAGATACAGCTGCCCACGCAGCTTCGACACAATACCACAGTTCATCAAGAGTAGTGACTGGCGTATTGTGACGAGCCAGTTGCTTGGCCGCCATTGACCAGTCGTTTTCAGATGGTGAGAAATCTGGAGAATGTGCTGGCCAGGGCAGCAGTCGAACATTTTCTGTATCCAGAAAGGCCCGTACAGGACTTGCAACATGCGGTCGTGCATTATCCTGCTGAAATTTAGGGTTTCGCAGGGATCGAATGAAGGGTACAGCCACAGGCCGTAAGACATCTGAAATATAACGTCCACTGTTCAAAGTGCCGTCAATGCCAATAAGAGGTGACCGAGACGTGTAATCAATGGCACCTCATACCATCACGGCGGGTGATACGCCAGTATGGCGATGACGATTACACGCTTCCAATGTGCGTTCACCGCGATGTCGCCAAACACGGATGCGACCATCATAATACTGTAAACACAACCTGAAAAAATAACGTTTTGCTATTCGTGCACCCAGGTTCGTCGTTGATTACACCATCGCAGGCGCTCCTGTCTGTGACGCAGCGTCAAGGGTAACCGCGGCTATGGCCTCCGAGCTGATAGTCCATGCTGTTGCAAACGTCGACGAACTGTTCGTGCAGATGGTTGTTGTCTTGCAAACGTCCCCATCTGTTGACTCAGGGATCGAGACGCGGCTGCACGATCCGTTACAGCCATGCGTATAAGATGCCTGTCATCTCGACTGCCAGTGATACGGGGCCGTTGGGATCCAGCACGGCGTTCCGTATTACCCTCCTGAACCCATCGATTCCAAATTCTGCTAACAGTCATTGGATCTCGACCAACGCGAGTAACAATGTCGCGATACGATAAACCGCAATCGCGGTAGGCTACAATCCGATCATGATCATAGTCGGAAACGTGATGGTACGCATTTCTCCTCCTTACATGAGGCATCACAACAGCGTTTCACCAGGCAACGCCGGTCAACTGCTATTAGTGTATGAGAAATCGGTTGGAAACTTTCCTCATGTCAGCACGTTGTAGGTGTCGCCACCGGCGCCAACCTTGTGTGGATGCTCTGAAAAGCTAATCATTTGCATATCACAGCATCTTCGTCCTGTCGGTTAAATTTCGCGTTTGTAGCACCTCATTTTCGTGGTGTAGCAATTGTAATGGCCAGTAGAAGCCACTCATTTGTGATTGGGTACTGTAGAGCTACCAAATGAGTCCTCCTTGCCCCCTCGTATTTGCACCTGGCGCTTGTGGCAGCAGAGCTCTGGTGTACTGTACGCGGGAGAACAGCTTTTCGGGGCGCGAGGCGCGGGCCCGCTGCAGTCGGACAGCAAACAAAGCGGTACTCGACTCGTCGCGCAGAGCCGCGTCGACTATCGAGCGTCGCGCTGCCGCATAATGGGAGGCCTCCCAGAAAAATGAAAGCGGAGCGTAGTATAGCAGAGCCGAGCGCACCAATCG
The DNA here is from genome assembly GCF_021461395.2 of Schistocerca americana. Classification (NCBI taxonomy): domain Eukaryota; kingdom Metazoa; phylum Arthropoda; class Insecta; order Orthoptera; family Acrididae; genus Schistocerca; species Schistocerca americana. The sequence continues at coordinate 349,069,959 of NC_060121.1, read as the reverse complement.
ATACATTGGCGGCTGGCGGCCGCCGAAACAATGAGCCATTACGGCAGTCAGACACAGTCGCAGCCACCTGCCGTGATTGCGGCTTCACACACCCCGCATTGTCACCGCGCGCGCCTGCCACCATTGTCAGCGCCTTTTCTACCCGTCCCGCTCCCTTCCTCACTCTTCTCGCTCTCCCCTCTCCCCTCTCTTTCTCCCTCCCTCGCTCTCTTACTCTCTCTCTCTCTCTCTCTCTCTCTCGCTCCTCTTTTTTTTTTTTTTTTTCTGCGCTCACTGCATGCAGCCTCCCACGGTGTCATTTTTAGTGTTTAAAGCCTCGTCTACGGCGCACTTGTTAAGAGGAGAGGCGCTCTTTTTCGTGTTTAAAGAACGCTCTAACGTCTATCCCTTTTAGTACCATTATCAGATCACCGTGGCTGTAGCAATTATTGAGGAAACTAGGACAACTGACAGCTCATTCTTGTAACTTCTGTTCTTCGTCTATTAAGTTATAATTCAGGTATTTATTCATTTGGCATCCGGATTTTGAACCATACAGCCATGAAAGAATACAAATTCTTTCTCCTGTTCCAAAATTCACAGTAACGATTACAATGTTTTCCACACTTTACACACATTGATACTTTCGGTACGGACATACACAACAGTCGTTAAAATACTAAGAGTAGTTTGGTTACGCATATTCTGTATTCGACAATCTTCGGTTCTCATCTTCATGAGTCCGCTTCCATAGCTGAGTAGTCAGCGCGACAGAATGCTATGCGCGGGTTCGGGTTCGATTCCCGACCGGGTCGGACATATTGTCCGCTCTGCGAGTGGGTGTTGCGTTGTCCTCATCACAATGGCGTCAACTAAAAAGATTTGCACCAGTATTTGCACCAGTATTTTTATGTCCATTACAATTATCTGGTCTGTTATGCTGTGGTCGGTTGATGAATTCTGTGTCAATTCCCAACGTTTCGTCCCCGACTGCGGGAGACATCTTCAAGGGGGTCTGTAGCTCGCTGGACGGTCCAACACACCCACTGGCTCGCTACTGACTGAGAATACATCAACCTACCACGGCATAACAGCCCGGATAATTGTAATGGACATGATATTTCCGGCCGTCAAAGTCTACATTTTAGTACCAGTATTTTTGTCCTGTTGGTTTTTGATTAGAATACTACTTCGGAATCTGAATCTGCAATAACATTAAACAAAGCTCAAGGTCAGAGAGAAGGGCAAGAGGAGATGGACGGTCGCGTGGGAGGAAATGCATATAGAAAACGGGAATGAGAAGATGCATTGAGAAAGGGGGGGCGAAGGAGGTGTAGAGAGAGTGGAGGAGGAGAAAATGGACAGAGAAAAGTGGAGGAGTTGACATACTGAGAGAGGGGGAGAGATTGGGGCAGGAGAAAATGGAGGGAGAGGAGGGAGGAGAAGATGAAGAGAGAGAGGGGAGGAGGAGTTGATGGACTGAGAGATCGGGAAGCAAGAGGCGATGAACAAAGAGAAAGAGAGATGGACAGAGACAAGGAAGAGAAGGATATCCAACTCCCATACTTATTAGAAACATGTGCTTTCTCTTTTCCTTCTTTCCCTTTTACGCAGAATGAACCACAGCAAAGAGTGGCCGAATGTAGATAGTTATATAAATGTTCGTTTGTGAGAACTGTTCGTGAGTTGTGCTTGCGTAGTTCTGTCGGTAGAGCATTTGCCCGAGTTCGAGTCTCGGTGTGGCACACAGTTTTGGTTGCCCAGATAGTTTCGTATCAGTGCACGCTCCGCTGGAGACTGAAAATTCCTTTCCAGAATTTAACATGTTCTTCATGGGGCAAAAGCGTCGCATTTAATAGTAACTTTAGAAGCTCCTCAACGGAGTTGTATAGAGCCTTTATAGTCCACGATAAGAACAAATGGTCTGGTGGATATCGCCAGTAGCTCCGTGACTCTGTTCAGGAATGATGCTGTTGTTTATAATAGATTTACAGTCATAAAACTTTAGCGAAATGCAGGAAGACCTGCTAGGGATGGTTGGTTTGTGTAAGGACTGGCAGTTGAGCCTCAAAGTAAATAAATATAGCACACTGCGTCTAAAAAATTGGACTCACCCATTACTGTTCGATTACAATTGTTCCATGTGCCAGCAATATCGATGGGTCAGGCTGTTAGTATCGGTACAGCAGCAGGCTGAAATATCTGTGGCGGATGGCCGGCCGCGAGAGATGAGAACAGATAGCAGAAATGGAGATTTTGTCTGCGCGGGCCGATTGAGGTCTGTTGGTCTTGGATCGGAGGTACGCTGGGAGTGTAAACAGCTGAGGCGGTGCGGCACCGCGAGTGCGGGACTGTGACACTGGATACTTAAACGATCGGCTGAGCAGCGCCTGTGGCAGCAGACGATACTGGGAACTGGGCGGTCTGTCGTGGCTCTCAAGTTTCAATTTAAGTCCGCTGAGCGGACGAAAGGTGGATTCGTTTCTGGTGAATTACAGACCCGTGGATTTAGTCGGTCTCTAATGATTCAACTTTCTTTTCACCAGGTGTCGTTATTGTGTACACTGCGTACAGAAGGTGCGTAACCATTACTGGCGTTTCAAGATATATTAAATTGTTTTGCTGTCATAATATTCTCCTAATTGTAGCGAATGGATATGCTGTGTGCATATCTGTGGCGATCATACCGTTTGGTACAGTCAATTTCCAGTAGTTTTGTTTTGCTTGTTTCGAGTGTGTTATTCGCATTACAATATTAAGGCAGGTACAGAATTAAGCTTCTGAACCATCAAAAACTTGATTGTTATAAGTTGTAGTGAGACCACTGAAAAAATGGTTCAAATGGCTCTGAGCACTATGAGACTTAACTTCTGAGGTCATCAGTCCCCTAGAACTTAGAACTACTTGAACCTAACTAACCTAAGGACATCACACACATCCGTGCCCGAGGCAGGATTCGAACCTGCGACCGTAGCGGTCGTGCGGTTCCAGATTGTAGCGCCTAGAACTGCTCGGCCACTACGGCCGGCTGAGACCACTGACCATAACGTTTGCTGTAGAAATCTTAAATTAGTGGTCTTGCTGATTCTATGTTTGTGGCTATTTTCCTGTTACGGCTGCTGACTTCTCAGAAAACGAACGCTTTTCTTCCATTTACCATTATTTAATCTTGTATGTTTTGGGTAGTTTTAGGTAAGTTTTAAGATATATTATTAGCTCATTTACGTGACTTAAGTGTGTGATCCTCAGGGCCTGTGTTTTTACATGCAGGCGCCGTACCGTAAAGAAAGATGATTGCTGTTGACAAGATTACTTCCCTGCATTGAGGCACGTTTTCCTCCATCTGACTCGTCCACGTACTACTTCGCCCCTTTCATTTCAAAGGTTGTGAACTGTAAATAGCGCCTCATATGTCTTGATCTTGTGTCGGCATGGTTATCTACTAAAATCATCATTAGCAGTAATCTGTTACCTTATGGCTGTAGTCGGTCCAGTTGTTACTTTCTCAAGCTTTCTGCTTGAGTAAGCTGTGTTATGAACCTTGTTGAGTTGGTGTCTCCGAAGATTAAAATTCTAAATTATATCCCCTTAAATAGTGTAAAGAGATATAGCTTAAACACTTAGTAGTTCACCTCCGCATGTAAAGGGCCCTCAGTCTCCAGAATGAGATTTTCACTCTGCAGCGGAGTGTGCGCTGATATGAAACTTCCTGGCAGATTAAAACTGTGTGCCCGACCGAGACTCGAACTCGGGACCTTTGCCTTTCGCGGGCAAGTGCTCTACCATCTGAGCTACCGAAGCACGACTCACGCCCGGCACTCACAGGTTTACTTCTGCCAGTACCTCTTCTCCTACCTTCCAAACTTTACAGAAGCTCTCCTGCGAACCTTGCAGAACTAGCACTCCTGAAAGAAAGGATATTGCGGAGACATGGCTTAGCCACAGCCTTGGGGATGTTTCCAGAATGAGATTTTCACTCTGCAGCGGAGTGTGCGCTGATATGAAACTTCCTGGCAGATTAAAACTGTGTGCCCGACCGAGACTCGAACTCGGGACCTTTGCCTTTCGCGGGCAAGTGCTCTACCATCTGAGCTACCGAAGCACGACTCACGCCCGGTACTCACAGCTTTACTTCTGCCAGTACCTCGTCTCCTACCTCCCTTTCGTGGCCCTCAGTCTGTTATTGTAAGTAACCATCATGCAATACTGTCTGTCTCCTGTATTGACTGCTTGAAGTGACTTGAGTCACGTTTATAGCTTAGTCCTGTTTAGGTTTATATAATGCAAGTGAATTCCAGATTTGTCTCAACGATAGTTATTTGTCCAGGAAGTTTTTTCTTCGGGCTCTGCAACGGTCTGCTGGACGTTATAACAGTTAAATATTACTTGTGAGACATGTCTACGAATTTATCGCCTCTTAATTGAATTACTTATTTTTTAATTTCATTTTATTACTGTCATATCATTGATACGGCCCGTGGGCGTGTGACAGCAGCGGTATAGCTGCATTATGCCGACTTGTTTCTGTACCATCTTCCGTATGAATATTGTCAATTGTCACGGTATTGTATTTAAAACTTGATAAAGGTTAGTCGATAAAGAGACAGAGTTGTATGATGGTGAGTGGTGGAGAAAAACTGGTTTCTTGAATCTGTATCTTAATACAGTAAGTAACCTTTGGCCTAATGAGTTAGATAATAAGCGAAGATTTTGCATCCGTGGGGATCCACAGCCTCCACGTGTTTACTAAAAGAATACATTGATCGTTATAGGCTATATCAAGCTTTATTAAAATCACGCTGTTAGTTAATATCGTCCGAGAGCCATTATCAAGACATAGCAAATGTGCATGATAATGGCTCACGGCCGAAATTAGCTAATAACACGATTTCAACAAACCACAGTACAGTCTAAAACAGACAATATATTCGTTTAGTATTTAATAATTCCTTCCAAGACTTCAATAGCAACACAGATTATATAGTAATTGTTTTAAATATTCTATTCTGATTACTCCAGTATTGTTTCGGGTGGGTCAGTTGTACTTTAATGTTTTAACAAAGAGTTTTAAATTGTGTTTTTTGGATTTAATGTGCCTAGCACCTAGCCACTCACCTCACCCGCTCTCTACCAGCTCAACACTGTTAGCTATAATCGCTGGAAAGCGTAAAGTACAGTATCTAAGAGTATCGATAGAGAAATACTAAAGTGATACGACCACATAAAAGGAGTTGCAAGAAGTGTAGATGCCAAGCTATAATTCATTGAAAAACTCCTCAGGAAATGTAACCGCTCATGAAAGAAGTGGATTGCGAAATACTAGTCTGTTCGACTGTTGAGCGCCGCACAATAGTCTGTACGTTTGTTAGAGAAAACATAGTGCATCTATGTAACCGCAAAACCACTGAGAGATCGTTATCAAACTTTCGGGGCAGTCGAATCACGTGGGGTGTTTGTTTTTAAAATTCAGAGAGCCTAAGTTGGAAGAAAAGTCAGTAAACATTCTCACACACATCGCGAGTAATGATCACGACATAGAAAGAAAGATAAATTAGAACTCATAAGGAGGCTTGTCGAGAGTAGTTCTTGCTGAGGAACATCCGCGAATGCAGCAGGAGTAGTGACTTCAGATAGTTACAGTTACCGTCTCAAGCTAAGACCATTGTGAAATAAGTGTGGCGCATTGTCAGAAGAGAGTATATGTTTCAGGTTTCCTGCCCACACAGTTCCGCTGCGGTACGGATAACAGGTGCATCAAAGTATAGTTGTGAAATGGCACGGTAACCGGAAAGCTACTCCAAAGTCGAAGTACGCGGGATAGTACGATTTTTGTGAGCAAAAAGTCTAACATGCACACAGATTGACCGTGTAATTCTATATCGACCAAATGCAGTTTCGCATTCAGCCGTAGAAGAATGGTGCCGACAATTTGCCCAACGCCGTGCAGATGTAGGCGATGCTGATCGGGAAGGAAGGATGATCTTGCACCATACGAATTGCCATCTTTTTGGAAGGCTGAAAGAACATCAAAGGAGGAGGGAGGTTGGTAGGGGGGGGGGGGGAGGGAAGAGGTTTCCCAACGATGAGGACGCTCTCACAATGGTTCTCGAACGGTTCTGTAACCAAAGATCGATTTCTGTCGTCGAGGAATTGGATGATTGGTAGAACTCTCCGGCCATTCTTCGCGGACACTTGCTATTTTGAAAAATGGTGTCATGCATCTACATCTACATCTACACGGTTACTGTGCTATTCACACTTAAATGCCTGGCAGAGGGTTTATCGAACCATTTTCATACTACTTCTCTACCATTCCACTCTCGAATGGCGCGTGGGAAAAAGGAACACCTAAATCTTTCCGTTCGAGCTCTGATTTCTCTTATTTTATTATAATGATTGTTCCTCCCTACGTAGGTGGGTGTCAACAAAATATTTTCGTATTCGGAAGAGATTGAAATTTCGTAAATAGATCTCGCCGCAAAGAAGATCGCCTTTGTTTCAGTGATTGCCGCCCCAACTCGCGTATCATATCAGTGACACTCCTACCCCTATTGCGCGATAACACGAAACGAGCTGCCCTTCTTTGCACTTTTTCGATGTCCTCCGTCAATTCTACTTCGTAAGGATCCCACACCGCACAGCAATATTCCAGCAGAGGACGGACAAGTGTAATGTAGGCTGTCTCTTTAGTGGGTTTGTCGCATCTTCTAAGTGTTCTGCCAACAAAGCGCAGTCTCTGTTTCGCCTTCCCCACAATATTATCTATGTGGTCTTTCCAATTTAAGTTGCTCATAATTGTAATTCCTAGGTATTTAGTCGAATTGACAGCCCTTAGATTTGTGCAATTTATCGTATACCCAAAATTTATCGGATTTCTTTTAGTACCCGTGTGGATGACTTTTCACTTTTCTTTATTTAGTGCCAGTTGCCACTTTTCGCACCATACAGGAATTCTCACTAGATAATTTTTTAATTGGAATTGATCGTCTGGTGATTTTACTAGACGGTAAATTACAGCGTCATCTGCAGGGAGCGGCTCAGATTATCACCTAGATCATTTATATAAATCAGGAACAGCAGACGGCCTATGACACTACCTTGCGGAACGCCAGATATCACTTCTGTTCTACTCAATGATTTACAGTCTATCACTACGAACTGTGACGTCTCTGAGAAAAATCACGAATCCAGTCACACAACTGAGACGATATGCACGCAATTTGATTAATAGTCGCTTGTGAGGAACGGTATCTGGAAATCTAGGAATATGGAATCGATCTGAGATTCCTTGTCGACAGCACTCATTACTTCATGGGAATAAAAAGCTAGCTGCGTTGCACAAGAACGATATTTTCTGAATCCGTGTTGGTTATGTATCAATAAGTCAGTTTCTTCAAGTTTTCATCAGTGTTACTTTGAAGTGTAGAAAAAGCAGCATTCAATAAAAGTTCTTCCACTGATTGTTATCATCTGTGGGGAAACTCGTTTCACCATTTTTAAAAATGGAAATATATTCGAGGACAACAGCTTAGACGACAGGCAGTAGTTAATCTTTCACGTGAACTTTCACAGTGTTTGGTAAGAAATGGCTGCTGTCTAAAGTTCGTTATAGCAGAATATGACACGCTCTTCCTTAACTGATGATCTTTTTAATGCTCGCCGAGGCTTGCTGCGCAGCCCGTAAGTGCAACTGATGACTCAGTTGCGAGCTAGCTGTTTGCACTAGCTAATTATATCACTGGGAGAACTCGTTGCCACTGCCATTGCTGCTACGTAAGAGAAACCGCTGCCGAGAAAAATCGTCGGTCATTGTTGGACAGCTCTTACACTGATCTCGCCGAATGAGATGGCGCAGTCGTTGAGACAATGAATTCAGTTTTAGTAGAGCGGGATACAAATCCAAGTCACCCCATCCTGCTTAATACACTCCTGGAAATGGAAAAAAGAACACATTGACACCGGTGTGTCAAACCCACCATACTTGCTCCGGACACTGCGAGAGGGCTGTACAAGCAATGATCACACGCACGGCACAGCGGACACACCAGGAACTGCGGTGTTGGCCGTCGAATGGCGCTAGCTGCGCAGCATTTGTGCACCGCCGCCGTCGGTGTCAGCCAGTTTGCCGTGGCATACGGAGCTCCATCGCAGTCTTTAACACCGGTAGCATGCCGCGACAGCGTGGACGTGAACCGTATGTGCAGTTGACGGACTTTGAGCGAGGGCGTATAGTGGGCATGCGGGAGGCCGGGTGGACGTACCGCCGAATTGCTCAACACGTGGGGCGTGAGGTCTCCACAGTACATCGATGTTGTCGCCAGTGGTCGGCGGAAGGTGCACGTGCCCGTCGACCTGGGACCGGACCGCAGCGACGCACGGATGCACGCCAAGACCGTAAGATCCTACGCAGTGCCGTAGGGGACCGCACCGCCACTTCCCAGCAAATTAGGGACACTGTTGCTCCTGGGGTATCGGCGAGGACCATTCGCAACCGTCTCCATGAAGCTGGGCTACGGTCCCGCACACCGTTAGGCCGCCTTCCGCTCACGCCCCAACATCGTGCAGCCCCCCTCCAGTGGCGTCGCGACAGGCGTGAATGGAGGGACGAATGGAGACGTGTCGTCTTCAACGATGAGAGTCGCTTCTGCCTTGGTGCCAATGATGGTCGTATGCGTGTTTGGCGCCGTGCAGGTGAGCGCCACAATCAGGACTGCATACGACCGAGGCACACAGGGCCAACACCCGACATCATGGTGTGGGGAGCGATCTCCTACACTGGCCGTACACCACTGGTGATCGTCGAGGGGACACTGAATAGTGCACGGTACATCCAAACCGTCATCTAACCCATCGTTTTACCACTCCTAGACCGGCAAGGGAACTTGCTGTTCCAACAGGACAATGCACGTCCGCATGCATCCCGTGCCACCCAACGTGCTCTAGAAGGTGTACGTCAACTACCCTGGCCAGCAAGATCTCCGGATCTGTCCCCCATTGAGCATGTTTGGGACTGGATGAAGTGTCGTCTCACGCGGTCTGCACGTCCAGCACGAACGCTGGTCCAACTGAGGCGCCAGGTGGAAATGGCATGGCAAGCCGTTCCACAGGACTACATCCAGCATCTCTACGATCGTCTCCATGGGAGAATAGCAGCCTGCATTGCTGCGAAAGGTGGATATACACTGTACTAGTGCCGACATTGTGCATGCTCTGTTGCCTGTGTCTATGTGCCTGTGGTTCTGTCAGTGTGATCATGTGATGTATCTGACCCCAGGAATGTGTCAATAAAGTTTCCCGTTCCTGGGACAATGAATTCACGGTGTTCTTATTTCAATTTCCAGGAGTATATTTACTGAGCTTCCTCAAATGATTTCAAGCGAATACTGCAACTGTGCTTTCGCAGAGGGAACGGCCACTTCCACATTCTCGTCCTGTTGTGTTAAATTTCCGACTCCAATTACTTCGTCTTCGATGAAGGGTTAAACATAGGAGAGAGGATGACCAGGTCCTTAGAGATGAGTACAAGCTCGACTGTGGTAACGCTGTACACAGGAATCGCCCGCGGCCTTTTCAAAGGAACCATCCCGGCATTTGCCTTAAATGGTTTGGAGAAACCACGGAAAACCGAAATCTGGATGGTTTCAAGACACCGCCCGCTCCGCTGCAGAGGGAAATATATTTCTGGAAGCAATTCAATACTACCGACACAGATATTCTGATATTTCTTACGGAACGGATGTAAGTTATCTGTTGCTACATTTATGTCGAAATCAGGGACGGAAGTATTTTCTTCTGCCTTGGGCCAGCAAACACCTAGATTCATACCTGGTACTGGTTTCCTATCTAGCGGCTTCCAGGGGCAAGAGAACTCAGACTTTAAATATTTCATTCATTGATTGCCCGAATTTGAAAATTTAAAATGTTTTCATGATCTAATTAACAGATGTAATATCATCTTAAAGGTTTAACACAGTAAGACAGGTATTACTGTTAGACACTGTGTTGATATCTTGAGGCAACCTAACTCACGGCGCGCAAATTACCGAGACTATATTTATCCAGTATCTGAGAAAGAGAGCACCTATCGACATCAAACAAACTTTACACATAATTTAAAACCTCTACGAAACTTTTTCTCAGTGATACCACAAAAAAATGATGAAAGGAGAAAATATTATCCCCTACCACATTTTCGCCGTTTTTTCAGTAAACTTGAGCTACAGACGTGAAGTTTTAATTTATTACATCTTCTCTATTAATTCTATCCACAACACATTTTTCAGGCAGCTTGAACACATACCACTCAATGTACGTCAAAAATTATATCATTCTACGACGCATAGCTCAGGAGACATGACGTCAGAAACATTCAGATGCTTGGAAAATAGCTTTCGCTCAAGACGAAGGGTAAATTACCATAATTCTACTTATCCATTGTTTCTTAATGATGCCACTTAGCGAGCTCGAACAAACACTAAACACAGTGTCAAACCATTCCTAAACCTTTTCTCGCTTGCTTGTTTAACGTCAAATGTTTAGGACAGTAACTCATTTGTAAAGTAATCAGATGTTTCATTCTTTAAAGAATCGAGTGTTTACTGGTTGTGAATTAATTGAATACTTGTGAGCTAACACCTGTCTGTCGTTCTACGTGACTCATTACTTCCACCAAGTGTGCATTCATGGCTAGCTTAAATAACTGAATAAAATACGTTCGCTAGATTAATGTTGCTCAACGATTCCTCTGAAAAACCATTCGTGCACTTTAACTGAAATGCTCTAGATGATAGGGGCACCGGTTTGATCCCACTTCAAAAATGGCTCTGAGCACTATGGGACTTAACATCTGAGGTCATCAGACCCCTAGAACTTAGAACTACTTAAACCTAACTAACCTAAGGACATCACACACATCCATGCCCGAGGCAGGATTCGAACCTGCGACCGTGCGGTACCAGATTGTAGCACCTAGAACCGCTCGGTCACACCGGCCAGCCCCACTTCCAGGTAATACAATAATATGGTGACTGTGGATCGACTCCTGAACTGCGGGTTGGGTGCAGATAGCAACACCAAATCTGTTATTTGGAATGCTCATTTAGAAGAATTTATAAACACAGGATGGACGAACCTGCACCCACATCTGTTCTGGACGCATGTTCTGATTCAACTGGGAAGAGTGTCATAAACCCATTGTATCCTCTCTTGAGGCGAGCTGGCCCACAACTGTTTAAGTGGACCATGATATCCTGGATACTGTCACTGGACAGAGCTGACGTCCAAGCTGGTTCAAATATGTTCTCTCGGAGTCCGATCTGTTGTCGTGTTGGTCACGGGAATTGATCATCATGTATACAGTCCATAGGGTCGCATGCCATGTATGGACTAGAATTGTTCAGTTGAAAAATGGCCCACGATATTGTCACATGAGAGGTATCACATTAGGGCGCAAGATGTCCGTGGCGCACCTTTGTCCCCTCAGATTTCCATGAATCACGCTGCCAGGCATGACCTGAAGTCATACCCGATGGTTGCTCATAGCATGACGCTAGGAGTAACACCACTGTGGCCCTCCGTAACATTCGAAGAATGGGACCTCTCGTTAGGTCGTCGCCATACTCGCCCACGATACTCATCCGGGGAAGTGCAGAAGCGCAAATCATCGCTGAACACAATGCGATGCCATTCATCAGCACACTTAGCCTCCAGTCACATCACCACTCCAAACTGTTTGTGTTTGATGCTAAGCCAACCTATCCACGGTACAGTAATTCCCTAGTACAGTTGCTGCTGGTCTCCGACCAGAGGTGCCAAATGACACAAATTGTTTTAGGGAGCCCATTGCTTTTTCTCCGATGGTAGGTGCAGATGTGAATTGGACACGATGAGGCTGGTAAACAATGCGGCAATCCTCCATTAAGGTGGCTAGGCGTGATCGACTGGAGCCTTGATGGGCACAAAGCCAAATCCCATTTCCCATGCAGTCCAACATCGGGCCACTGTCACATCCGAATACCCAACAAACCTAGATATTGCACGATTCGACCAGCTGGTCAAACTGAGACCCACAATGAGACCCCTTTCAAACTTTGACATCTGCTGGTAACTGTTCTCACAAAAGTACGTGGCACATCCGTGCCCTTCACAGAAGTCACTCAACGTCAGCCTGTTCTCCCCCATTATATACCCCACCAGATCTAGTAAAAAACCTAACACTCGAACTACACTCATGCTCTCTGTTGGGCTCTCTTACTGTGACAGAGAATTGCAACTCTAATCATTTACATACCCGCCGATATGTACATACACTACCGGCCATTAAAAGTGCTACACCATGAAGACATGCAGATGATAAACGGGTATTCATTGGAGAAATACATTATACTAGAACTGACATGTGATTACATTTTCACGCCATTTGGGTGCATAGATCCTGAGAACACGTACCCATAACAACCACCTCTGACTGTAATAACGACCTTGATACGCCTGGGCATTGAGTCAAACAGAGCTTGGATGGCGTGAACAGGTACAGCTGCCCATGCAGCTTCAACACGATACCACAATTCATCAAGAGTAGTAACTGTCGTATTGGGACGAGCCAGTTGCTCGGCCACCATTGACTAGACTTTTTCAATTGGTGAGAGATCTGGAGAGTGTGCTGGCCAGGGTAGCAGTCGAACATTTTCTGTATCCAGAAAGGCCCGTACAGGACCTGCAACATGCAGTCGTGCATTATCCTGCTGAAATGTAGGGTTCCGCAGGGAACGAATGAAGGGTAGAGCCACGGGTCGTAACACATCTGAAATGTAGCGTCCATTGTTCAAAGTGCCGTCAGTGCGAACAAGGGGTGACCGAGACGGGTAACCAATGGCACTCCACACCATCACGCCGGGTGTTACGCTAGTATGGCGATGACGAATACACGCTTCCAATGTGCGTTCACCGCGATGTCGCCAAACACGGATGCGACCATCATGATGCTGTAAACAGAACCTGCATTCATCCGAAAAAATGACGGTTTGCCATTCGTGCACCCAGGTTCGTCGTCGAGTACACCATCGCAGGCGCTCCTGTCTGTGATGCAGCGTCAAGGGTAACCGCAGCCATGGTCTCCGAGCTGATAGTCCATGCTGTTGCAAACGTCGACGAACTGTTAGTGCAGATGGTTGTTGTCTTGCAAACGTCCCCATCTGTTGACTCAGGGATCGAGACGCGGCTGCACGATCCGTTACAGCCATGCGTATAAGATGCCTGTCATCTCGACTGCTAGTGATACGGGGCCGTTGGGATCCAGCACGGCGTTCCGTATTACCCTCCTGAACCCACCGATTCCATATTCTGCTAACAGTCACTGGATCTCGACCAACGCGAGCAGCAATGTCGCAACACGATAAACCGCAATCGCGGTAGGCTACAATCCGACCTTTATCAAAGTCGGAAACGTGATGGTACGCATTTCTCCTCCTTACACGAGGCATCACAACAATGTTTCACCAGGCAACGCCGGTCAACTGCTGTTTGTGTATGAGAAATCGCTAGGAAACTTTCCTCATGTCAGCACGTTGTAGGCGTCGCCACCGGCGCCAACCTCGTGTGAATGCTCTGAAAAGCTACTCATTTGCATATCACAGCATCTTCATCCTGTCGATTAAATTTCGCTTTTGTAGCACGTCACCTTCGTGGTGTAGCAATTTTCATGGCTAGTAGTGTTATTTATTTGCGACCGTGTCTTCTGCGTGCTTCACTTTTTTTGTCAGACGGTGTATTTGTAGCACTATACTTCATATCGATTCCTTTACCATAAACACCAAAACAAAAGTTGAGACTCTTACTTATATCAGTAATATCGGAACATACCTACTGTTGGTGAACCGGCTAAGCTCCAGTAATAGAATGTTGTAAATGTGAGGGGTAAAAATACACATTGTTGACCGACCCGTCTGACAGAGTTGTCGTAGCTGTGACAGGGAGTCCCCGAGTTGGACGGGTACTATGTCCTCTTTGGAAAGTTCCAAAGTAATTAAGCACTGCGCCACTTGAGCAGGTAGTGAGCTTTGCCAATAGGGCCAAAGGCGTGAGTCATACGAGAAACCTGCCGGCCGCTGCTGGGGAATGCGTCTCGTCTATTCCTGGGGCATGCGCTGCACCGCGAGCCGAGCTCTGCACCTGGGGCGGCGCGCCAACTGGACCTCTCGTGTCGAGAAACAATACCGCCAACACCCACTCCCACCTGCAGCCAGGCGGTAGGCCCCGTCACGTCTTGTTGCTATGGCGCACCGCAGCAGGCGGGACCAAATACTCTACCGAGACAGTCACACGGCAGGAGAGTAGCCCAGAGTAACTCACTTCAGGCATGTGCTCACAAATATTGACTGTTCACCACAATCCTCAAATTGAAATTAAACGCTATCAAAAGAAATTGGAAGGTAAAGAAGACGTAAAGTGTACTTCCCAAAAAATCGTGTATTCCGTTTACGTCCAGAGAAAATAGCACTCTCCAAAGTATTAGTGACAATGGTGTTTAAGCAGTATTGTGAATCAGTCATAGGTGGGCAATAAGTATGTATAAGAAAAGGGAGCAAAAGGCTATTTATAGTTTGTAAAGAAACCAGATGGCAGTTATAAGAGTCGAGGGACATGAAAGGGAAGCGGTGGTTGGGAAGGGAGTGAGACAGGGTTGTAGCCTATCCCCGATGTTATTCAATCTGTCTATTGAGCAAGCAGTAAAGGAAACAAAAGAGAAATTCGGAGTAGGTATTAAAATTCATGGAGAAGAAGTAAAAACTTTGAGGTTCGCCGATGACATTGTAATTCTGTCAGAGACAGCAAAGGACCTGGAAGAGCAGCTGAACGGAATGGACAGAGTCTTGAAAGGAGGATATAAGATGAACATCAACGAAAGCAAAACGAGGATAATGGAATGCAGGGAATTAGATTAGGAAATGAGACGCTCAAAGTAGTAAATTAGTTTTGTTATTTGGGGAGCAAAATAACTAATGATGGTCGAAGTAGAGAGGATATAAAATGTAGACTGGTAATGGCAAGGAAAGCGTTCCTGAAGAAGAGAAATTTGTTAACATCGAGTATAGATTTAAGTGTCAGGAAGTCGTTTCTGAAAGTGTTTGTATGGAGTGTAGCCATGTATGGAAGTGAAACGTGGACGATAAATAGTTTAGACAAGAAGAGAATAGAAGCTTTCGAAATTGTGCTACAGAAGAATGCTGAAGATTAGATGGGTAGATCACATAACTAATGAGGAGGTATTGAACAAATTAGGGAGAAGAGAAATTTGTGGCACAACTTGACCAGAAGAAGGGATCCGTTGGTAGGACATATCCTGAGGCATCGAGGGATCACCAGTTTAGTACTGGAGGGCATCATGGAGCGTAAAAATCGTAGAGGGAGACCAAGAGATGAATACACTAATCAGATTCAGAAGGGTGTAGGTTGCAGTAGGTATTGGGAGATGAAGAAGCTTGCACAGGATAGAGTAGCATGGAGAGCTGCATAAGACCAGTCTCTGGACTGAAGACCACAACAACAACAACAACAACAACAAGAAAAGGATGAAAGTCAAGGAGTATTTTACATGGAAGGGAATGGATAGGGATGTCAGAAAGTTAGTAGAGCTATGCCAAGTATGTAAAATAATTAAGGCGAGTAATGATAAACCACACGATTGTTTGGCATCAAATAGGGAGTAAGCTCCTATAGACAGGTTATTTATTGACTGTTGGGGTCCACTTCCGAGATCGAAACATGGAAATAGGTCGTATGTAAATTAAGGTGGAGAGGGAATGAAAGGAACGGAATGGGAGGGGATTAATGCTTACGTGGAATCAGCAGCGCAGAGTGAAAATGTGTTTCACTCTGAGATTCGTACCCGAGATCTCCCGCTTACTAGGCAAGTGCGTAACCATTGCGCCATCCGGGGCACAGTGT
Organism: Schistocerca americana; assembly: GCF_021461395.2. NCBI lineage: Eukaryota > Metazoa > Arthropoda > Insecta > Orthoptera > Acrididae > Schistocerca > Schistocerca americana. Next base: position 349,054,035 of record NC_060121.1, on the reverse strand, counting down.
TAACGCAACTGCGCGGCCTATCCCGGCATGTGTCTCGGCCGTTCCCCACTCCCATGTAGCGCCACCTATCTGCAGCCCCTGTCCATTTCCTCCATATTCGCTCTCTCAGATTCCCACAGAAGGTCGGACGTATTCGTGCATCCGCACTAAAGAAGGTGCTGCACAGCCAGGTCCATGAAATTAAGTGAATCCGTGGTGTCTGTTCATATAATGGAAATAAGTATTTTTTTGTTGGTGTGGCTGGTTTTACAAGCTTTGCTTGGTTAGTTCCTACTCGTGGGATGGCAGCGAATATTAGTGTAATGGGCTTAAGGCATGTCTTCGCGAATTATGGCTTCGCTGAAATCTTGGTAAGCGATAATACACCTACATTCCTGGCCCAGCAGTTCAGAAGATATTGTTTTAATCATGCCATTAGTCACGTAAAAACTACTTCGTATTATCCACAACCTTCCTTTGTGGAAAGGGTAAACCGTAATCTCAAGGCAGCATTAATCGCGTACCATCATAAGGATCAGACAAGATGGCACCAATCCCCTCAGCGCCTAAATTAAGCCGTTAATACGGGCGATCATAAGAGTCATAGGACTTCTCCGGCTAAATTAATGTTGGCTTATGCAAAGAGAGATCCTGTGAGTGTTAATGAAAATTGGCATAAAGATAAGGGCAACATATTACCGGCACATAAAAGAGAGAGAGCGGTATAAGAGAGACGGCCCATGAAGGTAAAAATCTGGGACCGGGCTTTTACAGAAATATTTGTGGGCGCTCAGAAAGCAGCGGATAAGATGGCTCTAAGCACTATGGGATTTAACATCTGAGGTCATTAGTCCTCTAGACTTAGAATTATTTAAACTTAACATACCTAAGGACATCACACACATCCATGCCGGAGGCAGGATTCGAACAGCAGCGCGGTTCCGGACTGAAGCGCCTTGAACCGCTCGGCCACCGCGCCCGGCTAGGCGGTAAGATCACGAGTAAATTGTTGCCGAGATTTGTGGGCCGTGTGAAGACATTAAAAAGCTAACTCCAGTATCTCTTTTGATGCAGGATGTGGCTTCAGGCAAAATGCATAGAGTACATGTGTCACAGGCAAAGGCAGCGTAAGAAATTATTTAATTAACGGAGTTAGTTGCGTAATTGTCAAATGTGATATGGTTGGTGACAAAAGAAATATTCAGAAGCTTGTGTTAAGTTTTAGTTCTCTCGGGTTTCAAAATGTGATAATTCATGATTGCGTTTTTATTTTGCCTTGAGCCGTCGGTAGGTTGAGTTTAATGGGCGTGGGGGAGGTTGGGGGAGGGGGGGAGGAGGGAGGGGGCGGAGGGAGGGGAAGAGGAGGGAGGGAGGGAGGGAGGGAGGGATGATCCGTGCCGGAGTATCGACCTCACTAGACTGTGGTCGAGCAGCAGTTTTTCAGAGACACAATCTAAGAACCTGGTCCATACAATCGATATCTGACAACAGAAACTCCCCATCACACTCCCTTCATATTTAGTAGTAAAATAGCCTCGCTGGGTAGCCCCGTGGTCTGAACCGCTTTGCCACGGTTCGCGCGCCTCCCCGTCGGAAGTTCGAGTCCTGCCTCGGGCATGGGTGCGTGTGTGTTGTCCTTAGCGTAAGTTAGTTTAAGTTGAAGTAAGTAGTGTGTAAGCCTCGAACCGATGACCTCAGCACTTTGGTCCCAGACGAACTTATCACAAGTTTCCAAAATTTTAGTGGTAAAATAGCTCAGTGGATAGCCCGTCAAAAACTGAACACAGATCACGCATTAAAACAGGAAGAAAGTTCATTGAACTGTAAAAAAAGAAGCAAAACAGAAACAATGAATGGCCCAAGCTCAAGACGTGCCGCATCGAGCGACTCGCAAGAACCATGGCGTCGTGATGGTGGGGTCACGGTGTTGGACTGCAACGCGAGAGATCCTTGTTCAAGTCTCCCTTGTGGCCCACATTTTTCACAAATTTATGAACAGTCCGTTCGGTCATTGACGTGTTATTCTCCCTCTGTAGTCTTCGCAATTGTGATACTATACATTGGTTATTGAATATGAGTCATGTAGAAAGAACATATTATCGTCGCAAGTAAATGTGATGAATAGTGAGGGCAGGCGAAACGCCGCATTGACTTCTCACAGACATAAACAAAAAAAGAAAAAAAACGGTTGTGAACTATGTTAATAACGAAGCAACTGAAGGGTCAAAACTTTCAAAATTGAAAGCAAGAGGCATAACGTGTGCTACTTGCGTAGAACAAATAAGAGGTACGTAAGTCTGGAGATCGCTTCGTAACACGTTGAAGTTGCAAGCGGACGTTACACCGCGATACCGACTCAGATCTCAATACGGCGAACAGACACGTCAGTGACCGGACGGACAGTTCATAATTCTGTGAAAAGAAAAAAAAGTGGGACACGAGGGTTTGAACACGGATCTCCCCCTTCACACTCCAACACCGTGACCACATGACAACGATGCCACAGGTTGAAGTTAAATGCTGGCTGTATATTTTGCGTGTTATTGTATGGGTGTGTACGCTTGCTTATCACAAGAAAAACTTTGTAAATTTTCTGCCTTATTGTAAAACTATTGTATTTAGAGAGTAGTTGTTCAAAGCTCAGTGTGATTTACAAGAGCCTAGAAAGACAGTTGACAACGTATGAGTTCTTATTTTTTGAAGTAGTAAACTCTCATGAGTGGTGTTCTACATAAAACTGAAAAGATAATTTACTTGTGCAGGAAGTATTTTCAAGAATTAATTTTTTTACTAAGGAATAATACGATAGAACACGGTGCAGCTATGCAGGGATGTTTGATTCTTGTTTGGACTAGTGATGCCAAATAAATGTTTTAAAAATTTCCTCTGGAGATTCAGTAAAGCTCCAATACGTTCCACACCCTAAATCCATATCCCGTCACGGTTCATGGTGGACCTTCCGAGATTATGTACCTGGTCTAATGTATACTGACCAGCCAGAACATTATTTCCACCGACGTACTATCGATATAAAACCGTCATGGCGAATTTGACCGAGGGCAGATTGTAATTGCCCGGAGGCTCGGTACGAGCATTTCGAATACTCCACTACTTGTCGACTGTTCGAGGAGTGCTGTAGCGAAACCAAGGTGAAACCACGTCTAGACGTGGTAGAGCTGGGTGGCCACCCATCGTTACAGATGTCGGAAGTCGTAGGCTGTGCTGATTGGTAAAACAGGACATGTGGCGATTTGTAGTGGAACTGACATCAGACTTTAATGCTGGGCGGAGTACAAATGTGTTCGAACATGCAGTGTAACGAACACACTTAATGAAAGCCCTCCACAGCCGACGATCCATGCATGTGCCAATGTTAACATCACGTCGTCGGTAACTACGACTGAAATGGTAACGTGACCACTGCACTGGACGTTGACACAGTGCCAGAGAGTTGCATGGTCTGATGAATCCCGGCTCTTTCTTCATCATATCGATGGGAGGCCGCGAATCCGTCGTGTGTGTGTGTGAAATCTTATGGGGCTTAACTGCTAAGTTCATCAGTCCCTTAGCTTACACACTATTTAACCTAAATTATCCTAAGGACAAACACACACACCCACGCCCGCGGGAGGACTCGAACCTCCGCCGGGACCAGCCGAATCCGTCGTCTTCCAGGGGAACAGCTCCTTGACACTTGTACTGTGGGACGGAGAAAAGTTGGCGACGGCTTCATTACGCTCTGGGGAACATTCGCGTGGGCGTCCTGGAGTCCAGTGGAGCTCGTACAAAGCACCATGACGACCAAGGAAGGAGTGCCATACACTGGTCACAGACCACGTACTCTCCTTCATGACGATCATGTTTCTGCTGCCAGTGGCATTTTAACAAGATTATGCTTCATGTCACAAGACCAGGAGTGTGATAGAGCGGTTCGAGGAACACAGTTGCGATTTCCAGTTGATGTGTTGGCGTCGCAACTCGCCAGATCTGAACCCGTGGCGACTGAGCTCATCGCCGCCCCCTGTAATGTAGGGGAATTAGGTGGGTGACTTGTGTGTAGACGTGGTGTTAACTCCCTCTAGCGAGCTACCCAAGGCCTTATTACTTCCATGCCACGATGCGCCGTTCGTGTTATCCGTGCCAAAGGTGGACTTAACGGTTATTAGGCAGGTGATCATAACGATCAGGCTGATCAGAGTGTAGTGCATAGTAATAATCGTGTAACAAAATTGGGGGAACTCTCGAAGTTATCTTTACATCTGTTCTCTCCGTTAAAAACAAAAAATTTTCGCTAATGCAGTCTTCCTAGTTACACAATATTCGTAAAGCTTTGTTGTACTCAAGCTTGCATGTAAGCCTCAGCTTCCATCAGGCAACTCGCAAAGGGAAAAGGAAGTATTAGAGTTAACGTCCTGTCGATGTTGAGGTCAAAGTGAAGCAGGAGCGATTCAAGCAGTGAAAAATCTAAATGCGGGCGTCCAGACCATGTTTCTAACCTTATTGTTGCACTCGCGGCAGAGGCCAGAATCTACGCGCTCCTAGTGACGTATTGCTCCACTGACTAACAAGAGTACATCCATAGCTGGATAAATTTTTGGTAATGCTAAACTTGTCAAACAGTCCTTAAAGGTTCGCCTGCCTCACTTTAAACCACGAAGCAGATGAAGATGGTCACTACTCAAATGAAAATGATAATTGTCCTGTAGTAATCTAACTGCGCTGAAGAATTGGGGAACGTACACCTGTAACCGTTAGTACACCATTTTCAGCTGGTTCCTAGCAAGTTCTACACTAATATAGACAAACACAAAATAGGGTAACAGTTTAAATGTACCTTGCTTTGGGACAGTCTACATAATTGTAGACCTCTTGTTGACTTCCTATAAATAATTGTTTATGAATCACAAAAACTGAACAGACAAACATAGATACATGTGAGGTAACTGCGAGGAATCCTTTTGTAACATAAGAATTACTTCAACCGATCGACGAAAGAAACAGTTATGGCGTTGCGCTTGGCAATGAAACTAAGGCTTATTAATAATCAAGACGTCTTCAAACGGGTCGACGACCCAGAAAAAGAGTTCAGCCATATAAAAGTGTTCACACGTTCGAACGTCTCAGAAAAGCAGGTGTAAGCTGAGGAAAGGACGGGTCACACATATTGTACACTACACTCGAAAAGGAAAAATAGAAATAGAAGATCAAGAACTAACTGACTGGATTAAGAAAGGTGTAATGCAGGTCTTCCCCACTTTTTTTTAATATACACTGCCCAACACAATTAAAAGGTCACCCTAGTGCTCGACTGCGTTTTGGCGCCAAATTCCACCACAATTCTGCTCAACGCCATCGTGTACGTGTCGTACGATGGGGAGGTCGTCACAGCTCCCTCCTCTTAACCACATTTCACCCCTTCTTTTCACGCGATGGAGGTCAGAGCCGCGCCTCCTGTTGTTGAAGTCACGTGGTTTTCTTATCGGTGGCCGAGGAAAATATTTCAGACACACCACCACTCAGAGCTGACACGAAAAGGGCTGCAGGGGATGAGACAACTTAGTCAATGAAACCACCCCTTCTCCTGAGGCGTTGATTCCCACACATTTCGCTGCAAAAAACAAAGGTTCCCAGTGCAATGGGCAACAGGACGACTCTCTTGGTAATCTTCGACACTGCTGATACCCTCCGGACGATGCAACTCTTCCCTAAGGAAACTGTGGCCCTGCAACTCCACTGAACATGTTTGTACCCCTTTGGAGTCAAGTGTGACTGAAATTGTTGCTCTGGTATACAGGATGGAACCACTAGCGACCGTTCAAAACCATTCGATGAAATTTGAAAGTGATTCGAAGCATCAAATGCGTGATCATATGCGTCTATAAAACGGTCCCTTGAAGAGCCCCACCCCTCCTCCCCGTATGGCATCAACCTTTGTGTCACCTACGCACCTTTTCTGACCACTTTAGAGATGTACCTGCAGAAAAACAGACAGACACTACTTACTAGGCCCCGATGTGACAGGTAATCACATTTCGACACTCCTGAGCTGAGTGGCGCTGTATCGTTGAACTAGAGCCTGTTGCCCACACGCAAAATCTAAGTGGATGACTGTCACACTGGCGTCTAGTAATCAGTGCACATTTTTAAAGTGCTCAAAAGTGGTGCAAGAGTCGCACGGAGGGTGTGGCCGAACTGAAAAGGGGCCATTTGTCGCTTTAGTTGCGTATGAGTCAATATCGCACCCCTTGCAATCGCTCCATGTGAGGGCGCGAAACAGGAGTTGCTTCTTCGAATCACAATCCGTTTTTTCTCGAATGGTTTTGAACGGTCCCTTGTGAGTCCATCCTGTACACGAGAGCAAAAATGGCGGTCGCATTGCGCTCCAAATGGGTGCCATCACGTACAGTGGTGTTTCAGGCCCACAGTTTGCTTAGACAAGGGCTGAATCGACCGAGGAGTGTCATCAGTGTCAATGATTGTAGGAGATGTCGTCCTTTTGCTCATCCCAATGCGAACTGTAGTTTTCGACAGCAAAATGTATCTGAACCAACGTTCCAAGTTAAGAGGTGGGTTCATTGAAGCCATTTATGCCACCCCTCTTAGACCGACACTGACCGATGGTGCGTCTGGAATGTTTTCCTCGATCACACATACGAAAATCGCGTGGTTTCAACGCTGGGCATCGCGATTCTGACGCCCATCGATGGGGCGTCAAAAGATGGGCTGAAATGTCGGCGGGGTGGCCAAGCGGTTCTAGGCGCTACAGTTTGGAACCACGCGACCACTACGGTCGCAGGTTCGAATCCTGCCTCGGGCGTGGATGTCTGTGATGTCCTTAGGTTAGTTAGGTTTAAGTTGTTCTATATTCCAGGGGACTGATGACCTCAGCAGTTAAGTCCCATAGTGCTCAGAGCCATTTGAACCATTTTTTTGAAATGTCAGTAAGAGGGGGAGTGACGACCTTCCCGTTATGCGACACGTTCACGGCTTTGGACAGAATTTTGGTGGAATTTGGTGCCAATGCGACGTTGTTAACCCACCTTACACTTCTGAGTCCTGCCCCCCCCCCCCCCCCATTTTGTACCTGTCGACAACTTGCTTTCTGAAGCGTCACCTTAGGGTGGCGTCGAAGGGCACCCTGGCGCCTTTACCGAGGGAAGTTTTAGGTACCTAAGAGCCAAGTTTCAAACTTATGTGTCGCAATGGAAGACAGTTGCCGGGTTTAGTAGAAGTGACTCTTTAATTGTATTGCACAGAGTATAAATCTAAGAAGCAGTGATGAAAACAAAAATTTATGATGAAAGGATATGAGTGATAATATTCGCTTCTGACATTTCTATCCTCAGCTAAAATATAGAGAAACTGAAGGACCTGTGGAATGGAGTGAACATTCTAATGAGTACAGAATGTAGGTTAAGGGTAATCCGAAGAAAGCTGAAAGTAATGAGGTCTAGCAGAAATGAGAGTATTAATTGAATTAACATAAAAACTGATGACCAAGAATTAAATAAAGTGAAGGACTTCTGCTACGTTCCAAGCAAAATATCACGTAACAGATGAATGAAGGGCATAAAGACCAGACTAGCACAGGCAAAGAGGACATTTCTGGCCAAAAGAAGTTTACTGGTGTCGAACACGAGATTTAATTTGAGGGATATGTATCTGAGAATGTACGTTCGGAGCACAGTATTGCGTGATAGTGAATCATGGACTGTTGGAAATCCAGAAAAGAAGACAGTCGAAGCGTTTGAGGTGTGGTACCACAGAGGAATGTTGAAAAGTTGGTGGACTGATAACGTAAGAAATGATGAGATTCTTCGCAGAATTGGCGAGGAAAGGAACATGTAGAGAACACTGACAAGAAGAAAAGACAGAATGATAGGGCATATTTCAAGATATCAAGGAATAATTTCCATGGTACTAGAGAGGACTGATGAGGTTAAGAACCACAGGGAAACACAGGGATTGGATTGCATCCAACAAATCAATCAGAAAGTAGGGTGCAAGTGTCACACTGAGATGAAGCGGTTGACACAGGAGCGGAATTCATGGTAGGCCACATCAAACGTCAGAAGACTGATGACTGAAAAGAAAGGCCATCAATTTTACGGAAGTATAATTACATAGAAAAGTATTAAAATTCAAAATGTAATTTTTTAAATACACTGTGTAAAAGATAACAATAGTCCTTTTATGACTATGAAATGAATATTTATCGTATTTCGCGAGGACATTCTGTTTTCAGAGCCGGCCGAAGTGGCCGTGCGGTTAAAGGCGCTGCAGTCCGGAACCGCAAGACCGCTACGGTCGCAGGTTCGAATCCAGCCTCGGGCATGGATGTTTGTGATGTCCTTAGGTTAGTTAGGTTTCACTAGTTCTAAGTTCTAGGGGACTAATGACCTCAGAAGTTGAGTCCCATAGTGCTGAGAGCCATTTGAACCATCTGTTTTCAGAGCATACATGTAATGAATCAGGTTTGGAAAAAGCGACTCTGGTTATGCTGCTGCGGCTAGAAGAAATGTGCTGAAGAAAAGAAATAAATGATGTATTTGTTGAAAAGTGAAGGGATGAACGAGTTAATTATTTATACCTGGAATTTTATTTAACATGACGTATGCTGAAAGATCCAGGATACTTGAGGAAGCTACGTTACAACTGGCTACAACGAACTATGGGCAATACCGAGTAATATCAGAGACGTAAAAATTTAATTGTTTTTCCTGATACTTAATGATTTCTATAGTGCGTGCAACACGCCCGTTTATTGGGATAAATCGCACTCAGATGTTGATTTTTCATGGATAACTGAGAAACAGTCGAAGGTTACAGCAGGTTTAAAGTTGCAGTAACATCAAAATAAGTGAAACAAATGAAATTTATCGCTTTAAGTAAGACTCGCCAAATTCGTATCATCAGTCATCATCATCTCCTGCTTTCTAATAGCTTCAAAATCTAATTCCCAACTTCAGTAATAGGAAACTCTTTGAAGTATCACTCCCACCCCAGTGCGCCCACGCATCGTCGCTTACAGTCAAGTCTGCTAGTTGACTCCGCTCCAAGCAACTCCTGAAGTTGTTTAAACATTGAGGCCCTTCGGCTAACAGGTTGCAGTTAGTTGACTTATACCAAATGCGGGGAGTTGTAATTCGTCATTTCCTTCTTCCAATAAAAGAATTTCTCTAGGAAGATGAACGTATTACGTTATACACATGGTCTTTGCTTCGTGTACGGCTTCTGTACCGGTGTCAATATTCGACCTTTTTTGTGAAAATGTGATACTTTCGATCTACAATATATTTGTGAAATGTTAAGTCGTGTAGAATGGTTCTGTACATACATTGCCGGAAAAAAATTCATCACCCTCAAGGACAAGACCACTTTATTCATAACTGACGTGAGAGGTAGTACAATACTGTAGCGGTATATGATACCAAATTCAGAGAAAATGAAACACTCATCACAGTAAAGGGCGCCCATATAGTCGCATCTACGCGCAGTTTATTCCCCACCCTCGCTGGCTTATCTTCTAGAATGCAAAAGAATCGTAAAAATACCAAATGGTATACTGTAATAGATTTCCTCAAGCGCTATTCGTCTTTTGTTACAGTTCTGCAACGGTTCTCGCAGGCTCCGGAGGTCGAGTAAGTTCCCTCTTTACCATGTCCCATATGTGATCATTTGGTGAGAGATTTGGTGATCTTCTTGGTCAGGGCAGTCACTGTACACCAAGAAGAGCACGTTGCGCCGCAGCAGCCTTATGTGGACGTGCATTGTCCTGCTGAAAAAACGTATCACCCTCCTGTTGAAGAAATGGCAGCAGCACGAGCATAACAACCTTTTCAATGTAGCTGTCACTGGTTTACCTTGCAGAAACACCAAATGTGCCCGCGAGTTGTAACTGGTGGCTCCAGCAAAATGAAGCCTGGAATGTGATGTGTGTGTCGTGGGCGAGTACACTCCGGAATAGGCTGCTCACCAGGTCTGCGCCTTACACGTATTCGTTCATTACTCACATACACACAGTGGTCTCTGGTGACACAGCAAGTGCATCATATGGCCAGATTTCGAACCTGAGTGAAGTACAGTCGGCCACAGCTGCTCGCAAAAGTGTCATCTTGACGTGCCTCTGTAATAAACAGACGTCCAGAACCTGGGCTACGGGTGCAGGAATGTTCCACACAGACCACTGCTTAAAGCAGTGACACACCATCGATACTTTAGTGCGTAACATGTGCAGCCTTCCGTCGATACGTGCATCCAGCTTACCTCACGGTCAGGAGCAAGTGCTCGTCGGCTTAGCTTGATTGCACCCCCTAATGAATGTTCCACTCAATGTTCACCTCTAAACTCAGGGGTTATTGCCTGCGGAGTCAAAGAAGAAGGCGCACAGGCATGTCTCCAGAGCGCGATCTGATCGCCAATGACCGTGACAAATAAATCACAAGCATTACAGCCCACCCTTATGCACATAGTATATCCTGTTGCTGCTGAACACAGTTCTTGAGTTACATCTTTTTTCGTCAGGGTAGCTTTAATTATTCCAAAGAGTAATTCAGTGAACGGTCTTTCTAATTGTACAATCTCTAGATCACTTGTACGCATTCTGACATTTAGAAATAAAAAATTATTTATTGATGAAAGAAAGAAAACAACGTTTCGCTTGAATGTTTACTGATTCTGTACCGTGTAGCCCCTCTGCACAGAGAGAAATTTGAAATGTAAGAACAATAATACTTTGCTTCCGTTGCTGCGTAGCAGATTAATCTGGGAACATAAAACTCTGGGTTGATTAGTTCACACAGAGGAATAACGAAAGGAGGATTTCCTTTACCTTGTGTTTTATTTTGAGGGCGTAAATTATGGGAGTTCCAGAACTGCGCTCATCTATTGTGCGTAATAAGTTAGGAATCTTTTTTCGCAGTATTATTAAGATAAACACGCCTCATGTAATGGCGGCTAATTACATATGTGCAAACTGATCTCTCTGGCATTCTCTTCGTCTCCGTAGAGAGGAAGAAAATTAGAAAATTGTGCGTCCAGAATCATCATCATCATCATGTGTTTTGTCCTAGGACGGGCCTTCACATGTAGCACTCTCCATGCAGTCCTTTTCTCATAATTGTTTCCTTATATTATTTACCGTTTGGTATTCTGTGCGTCTTCCTCTTTTTCATTCACCGCTCCTTCTCCAGAATCCATCAGTAAACAATTTCTTCTCATCCAATTTACAAGTCAATTGTATTTCCTCTTCCCGTTTACCATTAAAATTTCTCACTCTTCCCTCACTCCTCTCAACACCTCCTTTCATTTTTATACCATCCTCCTCCAAATCAAACATCTCAAACGCTTCTGTACTTCTTTCTCCCTCTTTCCTCACTGTCCATGTCTCAGATGCGACCTCGCTGGAAATTGCTGTACACCTTTTCACCTCCTTATTGCATCTCAGGTCTTCCGTAATTAGGCACCCCAGATATTTGAAAGCAATAACACATCACCTACTCAGAATTGTAACTAAATAAATATGTGATATCGCTGATCCACTACCATCCAAGCTGTCGAGAGAAAAGTAGCATACATAAAAACCGATCGAAGTCATATATACGTCTCCAACGTACATCTAAACTTAAAAAAAAAAAAAAAAAAAAAAAAAAAAAAAGACAGTACATCGAGGCAACGATGTTACATGTTAGGTAAAAACATCAAACGAATGTATTATAACTTTTCTGATCATAGTTACAGACCATTATATTAGGACCATCACTTAAGTAATTACAGAGCACCTGATGATGGCAATATTCCGAAATGGGCTCATCGTGAATGATTCATAAAATAAAAATAATTTAAAGGGCACTGCAGCTGGCTGATATTCATACTAGGTCTTATTTAATTATTTTAACATTCCAAACATTGTTCTTTCGCTGTCTCCTACCAACAATCCGAACTCTTCTTTCTCGTTTCCTATATTTCTGAATAATATGCTCCAAATTCATGTTAAACAGTACTGGGGAGAGAGAGTAGCTTTGCCTCACTCCTCTTCCAATTGTGATTTCCTCTGTCCGAAGGGTAAAAATATACCGCTGTCTTACTACAGATCTCAGAGGACGAAATTTTTATTAATATTATATTGTAAAAAACTACACTTTCTACGTTGGAAGCGTGAAAGTGAAACTGAGATAACACAACATTCCGAGGCGTTTAGTTTACTGCAGAGCTTGAGTGATTCACATGCGTGCAATCAGGACATGTGAATATATAAATAAAAAATTCTAACGTCAGCTGTGAAACGATTACTCCTTGTCTTCAAACAGTCTGCTCTGAGTTTCTTACATGCTTAATACGGTTCGCAGCAAAGACATTCCAATTTGTCAAGCATGACGGGATTGTGTTTCATAACACAAAATGCTTCAGTAATTCTGGCAGACGGCTCAAGTCATTTTATAACGGTAAATGTTGCTGGTGTTAAGTTGCAAGTCCCGAGGCGTTATCCGTATTGGACTGATATTATTTTTGAAGACATTTAAGCACACGAAGCGCCGGATCTAATACAGAGTTCCAGTTGCATAAATTGTGAGACAGTCTATCCTCTACTTTCTCATTTGTTAGATGAGCTGTCTTTAAAAAGTAACCTAAACATGTCCTCCCACGCTAAGACCATTGTGCAATTAGAGTGGCGCATTGTCAGAAGACTGTATGTGTACCGGGTTCCCTGCAGACACAGTTTTGCTGCCGTACGGATAACAGGTGCGTCACAGTGTGTCAGCGAAATGTCCGAGAAACTGGAAACACCAAAGTTGAAGTATGTGGGACAGTACCATTATTGTGAGCAAAACGTCTAAATTGCACACAGATTCACAGTGAAATTCTGGCAGTATATCCACCAAATGCTGTGTCTTGTCCAGCCATAGTGAAATGATGTCGACGATTTGACCAGGCCGCACAGAAGTGGGTTATGATAATAGGGAAGGATGGCCATCGAAATGGAGGATCTGATTCGCGGCAATCTTCGGTTTTCCAGTGATGAGGACGTTTACACAGCAGTTCTCGATTTGCTACGTGACCAATGAGCCGATTTTGAATCGTCGCGGAGTTGAACGACAGATATAACATTCCGACCGTTGTGTGCAGAATCTTGGTAACTTTGTTGAAAGATAGTGTTATGTATCTGTGCTACTTTGAAGTGTAGTGCAGCATTCCATAAAAGTTACTTTGCTTGTCATAGTGATGTGCAACTTGCTTTTTGAAGTGCAAGCGTACTATCATCGAAATTCTGAACCAGCAGCACAGAGCGGGTATCTTGTTATTTCACTTCAAGCTCATGGCTTAGGCAGTGCCCTCTTGTAGGCGACTCGGTAGGCTGCCTGAGTCGGATTTGGTCTTCGTCACGTCTCTGTTCTACAGCTCTGAATGTCTGTCCAGCGCACAAAGTTTCACACCGACACGATATGTGGTGTACATGTAGCTGTCTTCTAAATCATACTCCAAGACGTCGTAGCAGTCTTCTACAATTTAATTGCCAGTACGGCTACGTAAGAGCGTGTTTTGTAGAATCTACTTGCATTACGTTTGTGCCATTTTGGTGCCAATAGCCAGAGCAAGAATGAAAGTTTCCTATGTTTGCCAGCTGCGTCCCACCCTCTTCCCCCAAACCAGTCCATACGCAACCAACTCCTCACTCTACGCTCTGCGTCAAGCCGATTATCACATGTCAAAAACGAGAACTGTCAATTTGTGTCAGTCGTAATTTGCTGAAGTGTAATCCGAAAGCCCTGATTCAGCTGTACAATTATGAAAAAAGTGGAATGATATATGTATGCCACAAAATATTTCACTTTTGACTGTTGCACGAATGGCAAAAAAATCTTTTTTTAAAAAAAAGAATATAAATAAAATTCCAGGGAAAAACTATTTACTAGGCAGACCGTGCAATCTGCAAAAAAAGTTACGCAATCGAAAGTAATAATACACGCAGAGTCGAGGAATTTGGAGTCCTGGTTAGCAAGCTGGATTCTCATGAAGAATGCGGTTCAAATCCCTGTCCGCCCCTTTTGATTTAGGTTCCATAATTTATGTAAATTATCTCGAATGAGAGATTCATTACAACGGCTGCAACCTGTTTCCTACGACACTTTATCCATCTCCTCCATTTCAGATTACCTTCTTGTCGACAGTAAGTTAAATTTCTTCTTCCTTCTTACTTAAAAGCAGAGTAAACTGTCAGGTACAGTCTTGATGAGAGTATGTGGATGTGTGAAGACGTATTTTGTGCAGCTCCAAAAAAGACTGAGGCAATATTTTCACTTACGATCAGATTCCGACAACTGAACATTACAGAAGATCTTACGTTCACAAGAGGCATTTTTGTAGAACCATTATCGACGTACTTTTCGTGTAGGATGACAGTACTAACAAGTGAACTTCCCCGACTGGAAATGTGCTTAGAACATACATTTGTATCGGTCTGAATAGCTATCAATGCCATTCATCTGTAAAACCACGTTTCCGGCTGCTAGGGCTACGTGAACGTGTTTACTACGTGTGCGCGTAGGCGCAGTAGCAGATAGTGGTTAGCTGTGATAAAGTGAGGAAGCAGTTGTAATGTTATGTTTCAAATGTAAAGTCTCAATTTATCGATGTGTTTAATTAAGATGATTATATAATGGTAACTGATCTGGGAAGGAGGAAATGTAATGGAATCTTTTATTTACGTGAAGAGGAGGGTTTTTTTTCCTTTTAAGTCACTCGTTTATTATTGCAGCGTCATTTTTCACCTACCTTTCTCGTACAATTCTTAACTGATTATGGTTTAAGGAACCAAGTGTGTTCCGAAAATACTTCGATTTGCTTCTAACAGAGAACTCATTGCACCTCACGAGTGTGTCTGTGTAAATATAGTAATTCGCAGCTTTAGCATAGCGGCACGCAAGACAGAGAAGCACTGCAACGCGTCATCCAGATTTGCGCAGAACAGAGGCAAGGACTAAATATTGTAATGTTTTTTTTGTTTAGTCAGGACCAATTTATGTCATTCAGAGATAGTTAGATTTTTCTATGTTGTATATCAGTTTTAGTTCTGGGATCTGGGATCAGTTTTGCAAAACTAATTATCGTAGGTTTTATGTAAAAGTTCATTATTCAGGCAGTTTATACTGTTCAAAATTCTTGCAGTCAAATTATTCACTTCACCAGTATTAGAGGCCTGACTTCTCATTACTACAGTACAGTTTTCTATTACAATTCATTGTTACTCCTGCACAGCTTATAGTATTTAAAAATGGAGTACGTAAGCCATGTTTATATTATTTAAAGAGAACTTTCAAGCGATGTTCAAACATAAATGAAAGTATAAAATATGAAACGAAGGGGCACTACAGACAATAGGATAGAAATGCCTATGGAAAACTTTCACCAAAAGAAGAGACAGTTCAGCCGGAGGTCTTCAATAGCGCTTCTAAATAGTTAGCCAGGCGCTGGCAGAAGCAGAAAAATGGTAAAATCGTCGAAGTCGACAAAAGCTGGAACATGCAGTATGGATTATTGCGAATGCTGGTTGTCGTAGGCATGTGGAGGTAAAAAAATTAACGCAAGTTAGGAACACGTCTCATTTAAAATCGTATTACGAGAATAAAAATATCAGATGGCTCTCAAACTTTATTAGTAACGGTATGATGCACAAATGTTTGAGTCATCTAGTTCTGCAAAAAGGAGAAAATGAAGTGTACATTTCCTGGTGTTTATAACCTGCAGCCATTAATAAGTGATCTTTTTCTTTCCCTTGCTTGGTCGAAAAGCCGCTTAGCTACCAGTTACATACGACCAAGCAAGCATTTCTACCTGCATTCGAATCAATAAGCCCGCAACGTGTGGCGCGCCGTAGCGTCCATGGCTAGCGCACGCCGTGCGGCGCCCCCCAAGGTCGATTTCAGACAACCACTGTTTTTTCTGCCGACTGATTTGTCGATGATGCTAAATGATTCATTCTTTTACAGTCAGAAATACGAACACCGACGTCCTACTCTACGTTGACGGTTGAGGTCGCATGGGGCTTCTATTTAGCAATCTGCACTCCTTTTTTTGTAAATGTGTACTTTTGCTTCCATAGAAGACGAGAAGGTGACCTCTGATAAGGTTTTATTGCACTAATTTAAGCACCATGATACAACCCACAATTAATTAACGTTTATGCTCCATCCGGCACTAGCCCGAAATTATAGTATGTGTACCATAATCTAAGCAACATAATCAGAATACTAAAGTTACTAAACAATCTGTTTAACTGACTCTATGTTAGCTCCATTCACATAGCAAACAAAGTTCAATGTCTAAGAATAATCGATCAGTCTATTATGAAATAAAACTTATGGATCACTACCTACCTAGACAATAGTCAAGAGAACAGCTGAGTGTAAACAGTCAAAACAGTTGGTTTGTTGGAAAAAATCAGTTGGTTCCAGTTTTGCGTATTGGTGATTATTACTCAGTCATTTCTTTCGAGTCTGTGGGAGCAACCGAATGAAAGCAGTCCGCTATAGTTTTGCGTGTTGAATGGAATACTCGTTCTTTCTTTTCAAGTGTAACCAATCTGCACTTTTTCCTGTCGGTTGACTCATGTATTAGTTCTTTCAACTGAAACCACTCTGTAGTGTTTTAGTTGACTGAGTTGTCCACGCATTTTCCTGAGTGAAGGCAGTCATTTCGTCACTTAAAACTACTGCTGTCGATTAAGGTCTTCTATATGCAAGTAATCAGTACCTGAGTAAACTGCTGCATCGTTGCTGTTACAAAGATGAGCACAAAAGTTCGCTTAGTGATACCTAAGAAAAAAGGAACATTGCCAAATTTTAGCGACTGACTGCATTCAGTTTTACTGAAAAGGTGTGATGTCCATTATTTAAAAATCATTAGAATTTAGTACTTATTCAGCCACTTGTGTGGATGGTACGTATATTTCGGAGAAAATTACGTCATCGATTACGTACGTACATATCACACCAACGCACACAAACTTGCTTACATATTACAGCTTTTGAAAAGTAACAGGTTTGGTATTTCTCGGACATGAGAAAGTACTGTTCTCATTCACACATTGGTAATTCAGTTTCAATGTTAATCCTTTCTCTAACCATCACTGAAAACAGACCCCAACCACGTTCACACCCCTTTGGACTGATTGGAGAGACAACTGGAGCTGCCTGATTCTCGGCGCGTTTGCTTCTATGCGGAAACAGTCTACCGTTTTGGCATTGTTAAGTTGTTATTGTTTACTGTGCTCTGTTATCGCCTGTCCGACATTTGCTTCTTACTGAGGACAAATAAAGAGCTCTTAGTTCAGGTTTCCGTCCATATTTATGCATAAGCATTCAATATTAAATCTTAACTACACTCGCTATTTAGACTGACATCACTAACTTCGTGTGGGCGTTTTCGATCCCAAAACCGAAAATCATCTGATGGCCATTTAGTTCTTCGTTTCCCTAAAGTATTTTTAAGGAATCAATAAAAGAAAAGCTTCTATTTATGAAAATTTAATCTTTGACCACTCAAATAGAGTTTTTGAAATTAACTTAAGAAATAAAAAATAATGTACTGCAACAATGTTCAGAAATATATTTTGAGATCAAATAATGATCAATTATGTAAAACAAAAAGACAAGGTCGGCCAGTGTAGCCGAGGGATTCTAGGTGCTTCAGTCTGGAACCGCGCGACCGCTACGGTCGCAGGTTCGAATCCTGCCTCGGGCATGGATGTGTGTGATGTCCTTAGGTTAGTTAGGTTTAAGTAGTTCTAAGTTCTAGGGGACTGATGACAGATGTTAAGTCCCATAGTGCTCAGAGACATTTGAACCATTTGAAGCCAAAATGATAAAATAAACAATTACTTTCAATTTAAAAAATGACTGTAGGCACGTAAACGAATCAATGAAAACAATTAAAAGTATTCTATTTTAAATGATGGAATTAATTTTCATTGATCACAGTGAAGAGGTATTTTTGTACATAAATGTAACCAGATTTACTTATTATTTCTTGTTTTTTATTGCTATTGTCCTCTATTTCACTGTCAGTTTCATGATCAGATAGTTCTGTTTCATTGCCGCTAAACTAGGATGCCTCTTGAAAGGACTCTGATGAATCCGATGAATCAGAGTCTTCAAAAGCTAACAATAACTACAATATTTGATCATCGTTCAAACGTCGCGCCATTCTGTCTAATACAATATATGATGCCGAATAAGGAAAGTAACGTGGGGTTGATTTCGACCGCAGCTCGTACATAACTGCGGAAATAACGGTAGCTGATTACTACGCACCTGCACTGCCGATAGTAGGATTTCACAGAAGCGGAGTGGCAGTGTTACGATTGGAACGGAATTGCATACAAATAAATTATACCACGAATGTAGTTAAGGGTTAAGTAAACCTTCTGTCTGTATCAAAATGCTAAAACGCTAAGTCTCATGTAATTGGAAGACTTCATACACCTGGACAAAGTGATCCTCAAGATAAATTGAGTATGGTGTACTGTATATGCAAAGATGATTCACATCCAGAAATTATATCAATTAAAGAAATTAACGAATGATGACAAATATTTCTTGGGGAAAAGGAATTCTTCCGACAACTGACAATATATGCTTAAAAAGCAAGTGATTAAATCATCAAACAATTTTTAAAAAATGAATCTTATTCGCTTTCTGTTCACATCATCTTAGCATTCACCGAAAGAGACTGTCGGTGACTGTTGCAAATCCGCAAGAAGAGTGAGACAGAGCTTCAATAAATTTAATTAAAAAAACTAATTGTTCATGTCTTTAAACATAAACTTACAATGTAGAGCAGTTACTAACCTTTTAAAACCAACCAAAAATTCGTATTTGATGCCAGAAGTACGAAAAAAATCGTATTCAGGTAAACAAATATATAATTTTTTTAGAAGTACCTTATATTCACCTCTTCTTGAAAGACGATACTTCGCGGCTGGTCCCGGCGGAGGTTCGAGTCCTCCCTCGGGCATGGGTGTGTGTGTTTGTCCTTAGGATAATTTAGGTTAAGTAGTGTGTGAGCTTAGGGACTGATGACCTTAGCAGACCCATCAGATTAAAAAAGCAAACAAACAAACAAACAAAGACGATACTTCGTCTTTAAAAAAGTTGGTAATTCTAGTCATGGTGTGCGCATCACTATATAGGCTGAGGGAGTATTTAAATGAAATCACTCAAACCCGGTAACTGAGTGAAAACATTCATGCAGTTGACGTGGCCACAGAGAATCCTTTCATTCGGTTGTTTCTTTGGACTACAACGAATGACTAAATTAAAAAACAGTCGACTGGCTAATCGGCTATTGAAATCAGTCGGTTGGCCCATCATATTAAACAGTGTTTAGAAAGTAATTGATCAAGTAATCAGGATAGGCTTACTCTCGTCCATGTTTCCAGTAAGTCTGGAAGTATTAAGGTAACCATTGTTACAGATTTCTACCATCGCTAGAATTACAGGCGAGCAGGTCTAACAGTTTCCTAACGCTGCAAGAACTGAATTCTACCAAGGACTTCTATCGAAGCTGAAATTTCCTGGCAGATTAAAACTGTATGCCAGACCGGGACTACAGAAAAAAGGCACCTCGACACTGCCACGTGAGAGGTAACACATAAGGACACTGGATGTGCGTGACGTACCGTTGTGCCGTCAGATCACTCTCAATCACTACCAGCAGTAATCTGCAATCATACCTGCAGACCCCTTCCTCCAAATCATGACACCTGTATATACACGGCTGTGACTCTCCAAAGCATTGGGAGAGTGGGACCTGTGTCCTTGCTGTCGCCATACTCGCCGACTATGGACGTTCGGCGTGGCGCAGAA
Organism: Schistocerca americana; assembly: GCF_021461395.2. NCBI lineage: Eukaryota > Metazoa > Arthropoda > Insecta > Orthoptera > Acrididae > Schistocerca > Schistocerca americana. The sequence continues at coordinate 349,034,194 of NC_060121.1, read as the reverse complement.
CCGCGATTCACCGCTGAACTTAACGTGACGCCATTCATGAGATGCTTCCCGGTCCCGGCACCACTCCGAACGCATTCGTTTATGTTATGGTGCTAACGACAGCCTACGCATGGGACGGTACTTCCCTTGTCCGGCTGCTGCTGGTCTCACACCAGTGGTGCGGAATGAGACTGTATGTTGCGGGGTTCCATTACTTTTTCTCGTATTGCTGGTGCAGGTGTGAACCAGGTATGACATGTTTGGTGTACAATACGGCGATCTTCCCTTGCGGTGGACAGAGGCGGTCGACCGGAACTTTGACGACGAGTATGCATGACCTCAGGTTCCCATGCAATCCAGCATGTCGCATCCTAGTGCGCCACAAATGTGGATACTGCACGGTTTGACCAGTCAGCAAAATGGAAATCCACAATGAGGTGCCTTTCAAACAACACTTACAGGCCAAAAAAACTGGTATAGGTATGCTTATTCAAATTCAGAGATATGTAAACAGTCAGAATACGGCGCTATAGTCGGCAACGCCTATATAAGACAACGAGTGTCTGGCGCAGTTATTAGATCGGTTATAGCTGCTACAATGGTAGGTTATCTAGATTTCAGTGAGTTTGAACGTGGTGTTATAGTCGGCGCACGTGCGATGGGACACAGCATCTCTGAGGTAGTGATGAAGAGCGAATTTGCACGTACGAGCATTCCACGAGTGTACCGTGAATATCACGAATACGGTAAAACATTAAATCTCCGACATTGCTGCGGCTGGAAAAAGATCCTGCAAGAACGGGACCAGCGACGACTGAAGAGAATCGTTCGACATGGCAGAAGTGCAACCCTTCCGCAAATTTCTGCAGATTTCGATGCTGGGCCGCCAACAAGCGTCAGCGTGCGAACCATTCAACGAAACATCACCAATATGGGCCTCCGGAGCTCGTGTACCCCTGATGACTGCACGATACAACACTTTACGCCTCGCCTGGGCCCGTCAACACCGACAACGGGCGGTTGATGGGTATGGAGACAACTTCATGAATCCATGGATCCTACATGTCAGCAGGGAACTGTTCAAGTTGCTGGAGACCCTGTAATAGTGTGGGACGTGTGCAGTTGGAGTGATATGGGACCCCTGACACGTCTAGATACGACTCTGACAGGTGACGTAAGCATTCTGTCTGAACACCTGCATCCATTCACGTCCATTGTGCATTCCGCCGGACTTGGGCACTTGCAGCAGGACAATGCGACACCCCACACGCCCAGAATTGCTACAGAGTGGTTCCAGGAACACTCTTCTGAGTTTAAACACTTTCACTGGCCACCAAACTCCACAGACATGAACATTATTGAACATATCGGGGATACCTTGCAACGTGCTGTTCAGATGAGATCTCCACCCCCTCGTACTAATTAATGGAGAGCTTTGCAGGATTCATGGTATCAGTTCCCTCCAGCTCTACTTCAGACATTAGTCGAGTGTATGCCACGTCGTGTTGCGGCATTTATGCGTGCTCGTGAGTGCCCTACGCTATATTAGGCGGGTGTACCAGTTTCTTGGGTCGGTCAGGAGAACTCAGTGACTTCGAACGTACACTGGCCACCTAACAAACCCATCAGTGACACTTCAACTCTTCTAAAGCTGACGAAGTGGACTGTTGGTGACATGACTCTGAAGTGCAAATGCGAAGGAACGAACACAGCTAAAACGGGACCAGCCAGACGTCATTTACTGACGGATAGAGACCGGTGAGCATTGTGGAATGTTGTTGTAAAAGATCGCATGAAATCAGCGGAAGGTATCGCTTGCGAATTCCAAAGTGCTATCAGAAATCCAACTTACACTATGATTGTGCGCATGAAGTTAAAAAGGATTGTGTACAGCAGTCGACGATCTCTCATAAGCCTCACATTCCTGTAATAAATGCTAAGCGGCACTTGAAGTGATGTAAAGAACGACGCCACTGGACACCAAATGACTGGAAATGAGTGATTTGGTGTGATGGATCACGCTACTCCCTGTGCCAAACGGATGGAAGGGTTTTGGATTTTGTGAATGCCTGGAGAATGTTACTTGCTGTCATCTGTAATGCCAAAGTGAAGTAAGGAGGAGGTGGTGTTACGGTATAGGAGTCTTTTTCGTCATTAGATTATGGTTCCCATACTGCAGTTAAGAGAACGCTAACTGTGGAAGAATATAAACACTTTTACAGCATTCTGCCCAGAGTACAGTGGAGGAACAGTTCGGGGTCTATGATTGTTTATGTAACAAGGAAATGTGGTTCTGCCTTCAGCAGACACGTTTTTTCTTGTTTGCTCGAGGCAGAACGACATTTCCTTATTACATATTAGGAAGCAAACACGGCTAAGGAAACAGCTTCACCCACAAAATGATTGATTGTATCAGCATGAAAATGCATCCTATCATAAAGCAGCGTCTGTGAGGCAGCGGTTTGTGGGCTGTCCTGCACAGAGCCCCGACTTGAGCCCAATGGAACACCTTGGGATGAGTTAGAACGTCGATTTCGCTCCAGACGCCAGCGTGCAACATCACTACCGAATCTGTTATCGTCTCTTGGCGAAGAAGGGGCTGCCATTCCTCCACAGATATTCAGAAACGTCATTAAAGCTTTCTCAGCAAAGTTCAAACCGTCATAAAGGTGAAGGGTGCACACTACCCATATTGAAATCCACTAATTCGGATAGTTCTGACGTATAGTGGAGATCCCCCTACAACTTTAGATGAACTGCAATATCGCATAGCAACAGCAGTGAATGCAGCAGCTACATTCATGCTCGCAAAAGGATGACAGGAGTTTGACTATCATCTGATTGTTTATCGTTCGTCCAGTCGACTACACATCGAAAATTTATGAAATGTAACAGAAAAATTTGATTGTAAACTAATTGTAAAAACCAAGGCTGTATGTGCATGCATGTAAAACACGTACCCTTGTAAAATCGAAGGGTCCTTTTTTTAAAAAAAAGAAAAACAATTACCCTAAGTTTCTATCCTCATTCATGTTGAAGAAGATATAATCTTGCGAAACCTAATTAATTATTCTGATATAGTTTTGTTCCTGATTTCTAATTACTCAGGTCAGAATAATCTAACATGTGTACGCTTTTGATCGCAAGTGTTTGAGACTTGTTGTAGTCTGACGAGAGTGTCAGATAATTTCTAACTGATGCCTTTAGTTTGGGGAAAGTTAGGTTTGATATTGTCGATTTCGACGGACCTGAGCCCGTTTCGTCTCCTCTGGCGTTATCGAGAGCAGCACAGTGAGCGCCAGTCATTTGTCGCTGCTGCCACGGAGTCACCTTGCAGGAATAACAAGGGGCGCCATTTGTGCGCCACTGACCTGTCCGCATTGGTGGAGGGAGATTGAGACCTGGCGACGGATCAGCTGTCTGCAGGCTCGCATGGAATCAGGGGCGCCGTTTCGTGCGCCAAGCTATGCTGTGCCGCTCTGCTCTGTGCCAACAATCGTGACGATCCGGAACTGTCAGCCGGCAAGTGAGTGCTTAATGCATGGCAGCCAACGTCGCCACCGCGAAGTTCATGGTCTCTCAGATGGGCCGGTGTTGATGGAAAAATTATCAGACCCACTGTGCCCATTCAAAACAATGTTTCAACAGTTTCTTCATCACTCTCTACCTAATGCCTGTGGAAACGATCATATATGGCGTCAAAAAGATGTTCAAATGTGTGTGAAATCTTATGGGACTTAACTGCTAAGGTCATCAGTCCCTAAGCTTACACACTACTTAACCTAAATCATCCTAAGGACAAACACACACACACTCATGCCCGAGGCAGGACTCAAACCTCCGCCGGGACCAGCCGTAAATGGCGTCAAAATATTCTGCCAAACTCTAACTAGGCTCCAGACAGTTTGTCACTCGTTTCACAGATTCCACTGGACAAATGCTGAATTAGATTCTATTAAAGGTCTATCTCTTTTCTTCGTCAATATTTTCTTCTGTCATAAAATATTTATAGGTTATGTAGATCGTTGGTTCCGAGGGCAAGTGCCTGGCAATGGATGCAAAGGCGCTGGGCTCAGTTCTCTTTAGCCGGCCGAAGTGGCCGTGCGGTTAAAGGCGCTGCAGTCTGGAACCGCAAGACCGCTACGGTCGCAGGTTCGAATCCTACCTCGGGCATGGATGTTTGTGATGTCCTTAGGTTAGTTAGGTTTAACTAGTTCTAAGTTCTAGGGGACTAATAACCTCAGCAGTTGAGTCCCTTAGTGCTCAGAGCCATTTGAACCATTTTTCTCTTTCGGTCCTAGCATTTATGTCTGTCACATATAGTTTGTCTCACCTGCTGCAATGATTTACAAATGTGAAATATTCGAATTTCCATCGTAGTTCAGAGTCCACTTTACGCTGCAGGTCCCCTTCAAAATGGTTGGCTACTTCAGTGACTTTGCAACTACCCGAACATCTCAACTGTACCATTTCCGATAAAGAAGAAATCAATGGATACGAGAGAAAACTCTGTCTATAATAAACCGGGGTAATAAAAACAAGATCGTCCGAGGACAAGCACAACAGCGGCAGACAGCGTTAATATAATAATCCATGTAGTGATCTGAATTTCACGAACTTGAAATCTGCGTAATATTCCTCATACGTTCTATTTCTTTTTAATGAATATGTTTTTGGTTTATACACGGTCCCACAAAAAAAGTGAGGCACCCAGTACGGGTGGAGGATTCAAAAATGGTTCAAATGGCTCTGAGCACTATGGGACTCAACATCTTAGGTCATAAGTCCCCTAGAACTTAGAACTACTTAAACCTAACTAACCTAAGGACATCACACACACCCATGCCCGAGGCAGGATACGGGTGGAGGAAAAGAAATGAAATTTCACTGATTGAAAGCGTATATGATGTTATACCAGTAATTCAAAATCAAGTCAAATTTACAAAGTACTTGGCAATATCAGCCACTTGTAAGTATGATGTTGCACCTTCTCTGGCTCGAATGCGAGCACTGGGAACGGTGTCATTAAATTCATTGTATCCTTTCTTGAGGCAAGTTGGCCCACAACTGTTGTAACTGGCCCTTGGTATCTTGGATACTGGCGCTGGGACGATGTTCGAGTTGATCCCACACATGTTCTCTCGGGGACAAATCTGGGAATCTTTCAGGCCACGTGAGCATCTCAGCATCGCTCACAGTTCATGCAGATGGGTACAGTGTGTGCACGAGCATTGTCCTGTTGAAAAATGGCACTACGGCACTTGGCATGAGAGGTAAGACACGAGGAAGCAGGACGTTCTTGAGGTACCGCTCTGGCGTCTACTCGTATTATCCCTCAGTTACTACCAGCCGTGACCAGACGTTCTACCCGATGTCTTCCTACACCAAGACGCCATACCTCCCCAAAACAGTGGAAGAATGCGACCTCGCCGTCACACTCGCTGGGGTAGTACAGAACCGCGATTCGTCGCCGAACACAACGCGACACCATTCATGAGCAGTCCGTGGTCGAGGCACCACTAGAAACAAAGACGTTCGTTTTGTAATTTTAAAGGCAGCCTACAGGTGCCTCAATATTTCCCTAGTCCGGCTACTAGTCTCCGGCCAATGGTACAGTTTGACACAGAATATTGCAGGGGGTCCATTACCTATTCATGGTTGGCAAGGGTAGATGTGTAGGAGTGCACATTACCGTGATCTTCCCCCGCGGTGGTCAGAAGTGAACGACAGGAACCTTGACGGTGAGTTAACCTGCTTTAAAATCTCTGTGATCAGCAGTTGCAAGTGTCTGTGCAGATTTTATGTCAAGAGAAAAGAGCCTTTTATATTTTTGTAAAGCAATGAGAGGTGCTGACGCCTCCTAGCAAATTGCAGCTACGTGTTCGGTTCAGTTTATGTTTAAAGGCTACTGATTTTCCCATGATAATACATGTTTCCGATTGGAAATATTAGGCATGAACTACTGAAAAGTCCCGGCAGCAAGCAGCGTTTTGCAGTGGAGTATTATTGGCATCGGCGGGACATGGACAAGGAAATCGTCTGTAAGATTTTCCGACCAACTAAAGAAAATGGTTCAAATGGCTCTGAGCACTACGGGACTTAACTTCTGAGGTCTTCAGTCCCCTAGAGCTTAGAACTACTTAAACCTAACTAACCCAAGAACATCATACACATCCATTCCCGAGGCAGAATTCGAACCTGCGACCGTAGCGGTCGCGCGGTTCCAGACTGTAGTGCCTAGAACCGCTCGGCCACTCCGGCCGGCTGGCTAACTAAAAGACCTGGATGTGTAACAATTAGGTGGAGCTGATTGTAGCTCCCTGAATCGAGGGGTTTGTATCACGTCGGGGCTGAGTGAGCTCCAGTGACCGATAAAGCAGTTCTGATGGTGCAGCTTGTTACACATACGAGTACACTGAGGTAACAAAAATCCTGGGATAACGATATGCACATATACAGATGGCAGTATTATCGCGTACAAAGGTATAAAATGGCAGTGCATTGGCGGAGTTGTCATTTGTTATCTGTTGATTCCTGTGTAAACGTGTCTGACTTGATTATGGCCGCACGACGGGAATTAACAGACTCTGAACGCGGAATGGGTAGTTGGAGTTAGAATCGTGGGACATTCCATTTCGGAAATTCATTATTCCGAGATCCACAGTATAAAGAGCATGCCGAGAATCCACATTTCAGGCATTACCTCTCACTACGGACACTGCAGTGGCCGACGGCTTTCGCGTAACGACCGAGAGCAGCGGCGTTTGCATAGAGTCCATACTGTCAGATCGCTGATTACGTCACCTCACACGAATACCGTCTATCTCCGTGTCCTTCACGGCGGTTACTGAACATCTGACGCTGTTCACGTCCATTACATAGCCTACCTGGGTTGGTAACAACACTAAACACGAACAACATTAAAGCATTCTGGGGGCCACTCTATCTGTCACAGAGAATTGCAACTTAAGTCGTTTACATACCAGCCAGTGTACGAATTTGAGTCGACATCCAACCACGCCATTTTTTTTGTCAGTAAATGTACACTCAAGGTCATAAATTAAGGATAGTTGCAGAATGTGGTGCCACACAAAGTGGCATTACACACAACTGGCACTAATAGCATAGGCACATAGGGAACACACACGACACAGATCTGGATGTCCACGTTATTGGTGATAAGTTGAGAAAACCGTCCCCAGACACACTGCTACAAAATGCCACTGTTTCCTGCGCATGTACCCCGACATCAATATGGGATATGACACCACGCACATGTACAGCGGCCGCACAACGGGTTGGCACACACTGGATCAGGTGGTCGAGCAGCTTTTGGGGTATAGTCTCCCATTCTTGCACCACTGCCTGTCGAAGCCCCTGAAGTGTCTTAGGGGTTTGAAGAGGTGCAGCGATACTTCGACCGAGAGCATCCCAGACGTACTCGATGGGGTTTAGGTCTGGAGAACAGGAAGGCCACTCCATTCACCTGATATCTTCTGTTTCAAGGTACTCCTCCACGATGGCAGCTCGGTGGGGCCGTGCGTTATCATCCATGAGGAGGAAGGTGGGACCCACTGCACCCCTGAAAAGGCGGTAATACTGCTTTACGGGCTCTCCTGTGACCAGGGGTCAGTGGAATGCACCTTGCAGGTCTCCTGGCGAATAAACCATGTCTGTTCAGTCGTCTGTAGACTGTGTGTCTGGAGATAACTGTTCCAGTGGCTGCAGTAAGGCCCCGAGAAAGGCTATCTGCAATACTCCGTGGCCGTCAGCGGGCACTGATGGTGAGATATCGGTTTTCTTGTGGTGTTGTACACCGTAGATGTCCCGTACTGTAGCGCCTGGACACGATTCCTGTCTGCTGGAATCGTTGCCATAATCTTGAGACCACACTTTGTGGCACACGGAAGGCCTGTGCTACGACCTGCTGTGTTTGACCAGCCTCCTATTCTACCCCTCATAACGTCATCAATATGTGTTCTTTGAGCCATTTTCAACACACAGTCACCATTAGCACGTCTGCACACGTACTCGCTGCACCGTACTCTGACATGCACCATCACACCTCTGCGTATGTGGACTGTTGCCAGAGCCACCGCGCGACGACCGCAGGTCAAATGCACCGCATGGCCATACCCCGAGGTGATTTAAACCCGCAAACCGCCCACCAGAGCTTTGTTTCAGCATCTATCAGCATTATCCTTAACTTATGAGCATGAGTGTAGTTAAGTAGCTAATTGCAGAAGTTAAAAGATCAATATTGTTATTGTAAATATCAGTGATTTAAACTATAATGAGACTCAAAAGTACGCATAAATGCATCATCACTGCAGAAGAGACGAAGTATTGTCAGTTTGAAAATACCTTGCGATTGCTCTGCTCGCAGGTACTAGGCGATCGTGGGACTCTGGTCACTGAACAGTATGGCACGTTTGTGACGAGAATTGCAGTGAATTAACAGTCCTGAAAGCTAGTTTAGACAGAATGCTGCGATGGACATCTCGAATGGCTCATTGGTCTGAGGGAAAGGTCCAGCCAGATAGACATCCGCTCCTAACTGCTTAGTTGGAAGTGTGGACAGCAGTTTCGTAACTGCAACGTTCCGGTAATGCGTCGACTCTGTACTCATTTTACGACAGGGATTACATTTCGACTATGAACTATTAATTGAAAAAAAGCAAAACATGTGTAAGCGTAAAATAATTCACCAGTTTTAACGAACAGTGCATGTGTGTCAATAGGTAACTTTAACAACTGCTGTAAAAGTATGCCTGATGAACTTCTGTGTAGGAGATTGTTAAACTAATTAAAAATTTGTAAAATCTCTTTGCACTGCACCGTTTACTCAGGCAGGAAATAAAACGGCGGCGTTGCAACAATTTCTGCTAATAATGACTGTTTAAACATATTGGTTGACATTATAATACTTTATAATCGCTGTGTGTGTGTGTGTGTGTGTGTGTGTGTTCGCGTGTGTCATAGAAGAGAGAGAGAGAGAGAGAGGGGAGAAAGAATGCTGAATGACGCTGCTGACACTACTGTGTGAGCAAATGTGGCCTATTCTATTGTCAGTTCTGTTCCATAAAACTGGCGGTTTCTGCAGCGTTATTAGAATGTACAATTTGTGACCGGCTTTGTTGTTTAAAATGCGTTATACGTCACTGAAGAAGAAATTTTTTTTATAAATTCCAAAAGCATTGGTATTATTTTGTCGGGAGACTGAATTTACAAACAATGTGTTGCCGTTGAGATCTACTGCCTATGACTGTTAATTCGTTAGTAATAACCGCTATCAGTTTGACAGCAGCTCGTTACAAATTGGAGGATTAACATTAATGTGTGCCACTGCTCTGCAGAAAAACTCTATTATGGCTCACAAGCTGTGACGAGTGCTCCCACAGTAGTTAAAACATAACAGCAGAAATGACGGCATGGATACAGCAATTCTCTCACAGAAAATTTTACCTATAGCAATATTTCCATAACATTTGTCCATCTAACAGTCCTGGGTCTAGTTATCACAGTGGCTAAATTACAGGGCTATTACAAATGATTGAAGCGATTTCATAAATTCACTGTAGCTCCATTCATTGACATATGGTCACGACACACTACAGATACGTAGAAAAACTCATAAAGTTTTGTTAGGCTGAAGCCGCACTTCAGGTTTCTGCCGCCAGAGCGCTCGAGAGCGCAGTGAGACAAAATGGCGACAGGAGCCGAGAAAGCGTATGTCGTGCTTGAAATGCACTCACATCAGTCAGTCATAACAGTGCAACGACACTTCAGGACGAAGTTCAACAAAGATCCACCAACTGCTAACTCCATTCGGCGATGGTATGCGCAGTTTAAAGCTTCTGGATGCCTCTGTAAGGGGAAATCAATGGGTCGGCCTGCAGTGAGCGAAGAAACGGTTGAACGCGTGCGGGCAAGTTTCACGCGTAGCCCGCGGAAGTCGACGAATAAAGCAAGCAGGGAGCTAAACGTACCACAGCCGACGGTTTGGAAAATCTTACGGAAAAGGCTAAAGCAGAAGCCTTACCGTTTACAATTGCTACAAGCCCTGACACCCGATGACAAAGTCAAACGCTTTGAATTTTCGGCGCGGTTGCAACAGCTCATGGAAGAGGATGCGTTCAGTGCGAAACTTGTTTTCAGTGATGAAGCAACATTTTTTCTTAATGGTGAAGTGAACAGACACAATGTGCGAATCTGGGCGGTAGAGAATCCTCACGCATTCGTGCAGCAAATTCGCAATTCACCAAAAGTTAACGTGTTTTGTGCAATCTCACGGTTTAAAGTTTACGGCCCCTTTTTCTTCTGCGAAAAAAACGTTACAGGACACATGTATCTGGACATGCTGGAAAATTGGCTCATGCTACAACTGGAGACCGACGGCGCCGACTTCATCTTTCAACAGGATGGTGCTCCACCGCACTTCCATCATGATGTTCGGCATTTCTTAAACAGGAGATTGGAAAACCGATGGATCGGTCGTGGTGGAGATCATGATCAGCAATTCATGTCATGGCCTCCACACTCTCCCGACTTAACCCCATGCGATTTCTTTCTGTGGGGTTATGTGAAAGATTCAGTGTTTAAACCTCCTCTACCAAGAAACGTGCCAGAACTGCGAGCTCGCATCAACGATGCTTTCGAACTCATTGATGGGGACATGCTGCGCCAAGTGTGGGAGGAACTTGATTATCGGCTTGATGTCTGCCGAATCACTAAAGGGGCACATATCGAACATTTGTGAATGCCTAAAAAAACTTTTTGAGTTTTTGTATGTGTTTGCAAAGCATTGTGAAAATATCTCAAATAATGAAGTTATTGTAGAGCTGTGAAATCGCTTCAATCATTTGTAATAACCCTGTATTTATAGCGTTAGAAGCGTAATATCGTACACTAATTCTTCTCTGCCCCCTCCTATCCATTCACATTACATAGAATCTCAGTCAACTAAATATATGGTTCCATTTGAGCACAGTGGGTAGCGGGCACTTAGGCAGTTTAGTTGTAATTGGAGAACTACGCCTGTGTAAATTCTGTATTACGCAACTTTACTTTCGTAAAACTAAAATACAGTGAAATACATTTTCTCTGTACAGTGCTGAGATTCATTGTATTTAAGGAGTGGCATCACGAAACCACCGAAAGCTGCAGTAATTTGCATTCATTCGCAGATAACCAGTTTTGATCAAGCGACCAGTTTCAAGTCGCGGTTAAAGGAAGTTTCTTTGACATCAAATACTTATTTGTGTTCGGTTTAAGTACGTATTATGTGCTTTTGGAAGATGCTGCAGCTGAAAACTGTTGTTTAATTGACGTCAAGAATTTTTTTTTACCCTGATGTAACATTGGTCGCTTGAACAAAACTGGTTGTCTGTCAGTAAATACAAATTACAGAAGCTTTTGGCGTCGCAGTTCTTTAAATTAAAATATCTCGAATTAATAAACTAAAATCTGCCAAGGAGTAACAACTCGCTTCAATTTTCACTGTAGTCCGCTGTCTGAGCATGTGTTTCTCCACCTCTTCACCCAATATGTTTCTTTCTCAATACTTCAAAACATAAAAATCCGCGAATGAAAGGATTCTTTCTGCTGCTCAAGGAAATGTCGCTCTGTATCTTCATATTATGTGTGATTAAATCGATAGCAGAATTTACGAACTCCGATTTCATATTGTGACGGATGATTGCATTCGATATGGTTAGTTTCTCGGGGTTTGCAACGTATTTCGTAAAACACTCGGAGGGTCCCAAACCTGCGCGACTGTTATCGATGTTGAAGAACTCGTTGGGCAACGGCAGATGACAGATGAGCTGTTGGCCTTCCCAAGGTTAAAAATACCAAGGGACAGCTATTGGCGACACAAATCACGCCAGCTGGCTGAATCCTAACGGCTAGAACCTTGAACTTGTTTCGATGGTTTGTTTTCGATATGTTGGCGTAGCATTTTGTGCTTCTAGGTCATTTTTTTGAAGACTTATCCATTTTCCATCTTGACTTTATCTGTTGAAGAACGAGCACTTACTTTAAGCACATTTTATTTGAAATAAAAGGGAGCAGTTTGTTCACCAATTATTCATTCAAAAGTTTCTCAAATTTTGTCCATTCTATTACAGCACTTTTGTTTTTAAACAAAGTGTGTTTATGTTCTTAAGAAAAAACGAATGTTGTACTGATTGCTGTTTGTTAATTTCATTGACGGTGTGATCTATTGTTACTTGATTGGTTACTGACCCTTGCGAATCCTAAGGTCCCTAAGTGGGATAAGTCTTTACATTATTGCACGCTTGTCTACTAGTGCTGTAGGATTAGCAACATTTTTTCCTATGTTTTGTGGCTGCTAATTCTGGCTAGGCTCGTTTTTCTGAGTCATATATTTTTTCATATTCTCATTAACATTAGGTCTTTTTTTTAAAAAAGGCCTTATGGGACTAAACTACTTAGGTCATCGGTCCCTAAGCCTACACACTACTTAACCTTACTTAAACTAACTTATGCTATGGACAACACCCATGCCCGAGGGAGGACTCGAACCTCCGACCGAGGGTTGGGGGGGCGGGGGGTACCGCACGGACACGGACCGCGCTGCTACCCCGCGCGGCAACATTAGGCTTTGTTCAGTAGTATTTTCAGCAGTATTAGTGTAATACTCTCACGTTTTATATGGCATTTGTACTACGTCAAGTAACGATGTTTAGTATTAATTGTAAATGTGTAAATTGGTTACTGAGCCACTGGGTAGTACAAAATTTATTTACGTACCGAATATTCAGTCAGTGCAGTGGGACAGCTTATGGTTCAAAAGAAGCCTCTCCCCGCCCCAGTTTCCTTTCCTCTCTACCATCCTGTTTTCGTGTTTGTCATTTCGTGCTCAGAATAATCTTGTTGCTTTACGTTTTGTTTCTTTGTACAAGTCTTGTATCGTGAGTGTTCTATTAATTTATCACTTTATTGTCCCTGCCCCCTCTTTCTGTCCCCTGTTATCCTTTCTTCCCCTCCCCTACCGGCCCTAAATGAACATTGAATGTATTCTGCGCTGTTGTGTATGCTCTAGTTTTTTTTTACAATGTATATTTAGGTTCATATTTAGATTTCTATTTCTGTACTATTTTTAATTCCGTTTACATCGGTGGGCACAAATAGCATCACTGTACGTGCACCGTCTCGCCACCTGTTGGCAGTTTCTGGTACTCATGTTTTGTAACTGCGTCCCTCTACCAGTTAAGTACTGATGCTGAGGGCTGACACTTGTACTCCACACTTTGTATGAAGATTTTTGTTTTGGTATGTCTACTTTTTGAACATCCTTTGTCATACCTTTTGTATATTTACTATTCATGACTTTCGTCAATTGTGCTTGTGCTTATGGCTCTGTACTTCTGTTTGGCACACGTTCTGATGACGGGCTGCAACCGAAACGCGTCCCTATATTTAAAAAAAATTTTGAACAAGTGATCAGTTCATTCTGGTGACCTATTCAGTACTGGCGTAGGTACAATACTGCAGTGCCTTTGTTGTTCGAAGGAACATTGCATCCCCTTCTTAACAACGCAGTATAGTATTTGTCCGTCGATACCAGACAGCGTTCAATTAAAATGACCTCCTGTGCACGGGAATTACGTAGTGAGTGTACGAGTACACGTTGCGACGCAGGAACCACGACGTATGGAGGTTTGGGTCTTGCGGTGAGTCGTGTACTGACAGCCAAAGGGGATGAGGGGACCGCACGCGTAAAGCGGGAAATCCAGGTTCGAATCCCCGTCTGGCATAAATTTTCATTGTCGTCATCCCCTTATATATCTGATGGTTGCTCGCGTTCGTACCCGCGAATATATTTCATGTATTGGCATAAGTCTCCTCAAGTTCATGTCATTGTCGTACGCGTCCTGCACGACTTTATTCATCCACTACCGTCCGACTTCACCTGAGTGCAAATTTTAACGCCCATAGTGATATAAAAATAAAATCATCACGAAATGATACGCAAAATTTTTTGCTCGTCAGTAACCAAAATAAATAATCCCATCCTAAACAGTCGTTACTACTCGTAAAATAATTATGTAATCCCACGAAATGGTGCACAGTACTGGTTCTGGCTCGTGATGAATTGATATTTTCCGCTCTGCACGTTGTTTCTTCTGACGGTCCTCTCGTCTAATTATCTTACCTTCTGCGGTTTGGTGTCGTTTAGTAAGTGACTTGTCCTTCAACTGCAACAGCATGTCGCTTGATTTTGCTGCTACAAGTCTGCAAGCTTACGCTCCAGAATCACTTAGCAGTTACCTTCTTTCTCCTTTGCGGCTATACTACGGTTTTTTAGAGAATACAAATAGTCGCTGATAGTGACTGTTTATCGTTATTATTCCGAGAGGTATTCTGTTGCTCCATTAGTGAACGTTTGATAAGCAGTATCATTTGTTTCATTGTAGATATTGTAAATAAATAATTTTTCCGCTCTATACAAATCGTAGACACACAAAAAGCAGCAAGGCATTAAATGCGCCGAAGTTTTATCTCTTGTGATGAATTTAGCGTATATTCGAGGAATTCACAGTATATGACATTTGAAGTCATCCAAAAGTTGAGCAAACTTCGAAACCGATACATCTGCCAGTGTCATTATTTCATTGAAGAAGACTTTTATGACTGTAGAAATCCTGATCAAAAAACGCAAAACAGACACCGTGTTCGACTTTCCATCACTAAGATCAACAAAGTAGAACTTCCTGAACGGCATTTAAGATGAGCAATCGACTGCTATTAGAAGTTAAGAGTTACATATATAGCAACGTCAGTCACAGCCTGTTCGTTCAACATGAGCAATCGAGTGCTATTAGAAGTTAAGAGTTACATATACACCAACGTCAGTCGGAGCCTGTTCCTTGGCCTCAATTGTTAATGATAAAGTTGTGTTCTGTCCCTCAGATCATCTTACGTACTGCTGTTTTATCGAACTCCTCTTGTACAGCAACCACTAAAGCCTCCCGTTTATCATATCTGTGGACTTGTACATGAAGCTTTCACCACCGGCAGAAGAAATTATGACCTGTTTATCATCACTCAGTAGTTTTCCTCTCGTTGGGGTCGCGAAAAATTGGTTGAAACAAGCTTAGGTTTCGCTGAAACTGATAAATAGACAAAGAACGAGTCGTAAAAATGAAAATTTGTCTCGGACCAGGACTGTTTTTAGCTTTCGAAAACCATGACCAGTTTGGTCCTAGTATGTGTCCAGATTACCTAAGCCCGTCCCCAAGGGTAAATTTCCATTGAAGGTGATATTTCCTCCTGTGTATGTTACTAAAATGTTAAAACGGTCAATCACTATCAGTTACAGGTTGCCTATCTACAGGCTTCCAGGGGCGCCAAAAATTTCATTTTCGGTATTTAATATAATTATTGACCAAATTTAAAATACGTACATAACCTGCTCATGAAGAGGTACGGTTATACGTTAAATCTAACACACTCAGTCAAGTTTTAAAGTCAGAAACTCTGTGTTATGCCTCCCGGTAGCGTAACTCATGGACCGCAAATTACGCAGGCAACATTTTTTTTTTTTTAATTTGTGGTAAGCTTCTATGGGACCAAACTGCTGAGGTCATCGGTCCCTAGACTTACACACTACTTAATCTAACTTAAACTAACTTACGCTAACGACAACACACACACACACCCATGCCCGAGGGAGGACTCGAACCTCCGACGGGGGAGCCGCGCGAACCGTTTAAGACGCCCGAGACCACGCGGCTACCCTGCGCGGCAGGCAATATTCATCTAGCATTTGAGAATCAAAGCACTTAACAACTTCAAACAAACTTTGTACGTAATTTCAAAGCTTTTCGAAACTTGTTCACGCTGACATCCTCCATGAAATAATCAAAGGGAAAAAGTTTATCGCTTACTAGGTTTTACTGTTCATGCAGTAAAATTTTAGCATCAGACATCACAGTTTAATATACACTGACGAAAAAAATTGCAACAACAAAAAATAATTAATGGAAAGTAATGAAATTTCGGGAACACATTTGTCTGGGTAAGATATATATGTGGTTAACGTTGCAAGATCGCAGGTTAATGTAAGCGCGAGATAAGCCACTTGAAATTTGAAATGCTGATACAGTAATAATCGGTGGAACCGCCGAAATGTTGAATGCAAGCATGCAAACGTGCATGCATTGTGTTATACAGGTTACGGATGTCAGTTTGTGGAATGGGGATTCACGCTTACAGCACTTGGTCGGCCAATACAGGGACGATTAGTGCTGTTTGTGGATGAACCTTGAGTTGTCGTGTGATGGCGTTCCACATTTGCTCGACTGGGGACAGATCTGGTGGTCTAACAGGCCGTAGCCACATGTCGACATTCTGTAGATCATATTGGGCTACAACAGCCGTATATGGGCGAGCGTTATCCTTTGGAAAACGCCACCTTGGATGCTGTTAATGAATGGCAGATCGAATCAACAGAGTCAGTGCGTGGGATAACCACGGCAGTGCTCCTACTGACATACGACATTGCACCCCACACAAGGTGTCTAGCAAGCATACCGTTTGGTTGCAGGCCCTCAACTGTCTTCCTTATAAACGAAACACGGTCATTACTGGCGCCAAGGCAGGACCCGCTTTCATCAGAAAACACAACAGACTTCCACCATGTCCTCCAGTGAGCTCTCTCTTGACACCACTGATGTCGCAAATGGCGGTGGCTTGAGGTCAGTGGAATGCACGCTACAGGGCATCTGGCACATAGCTGTACTTGATGTAACCGATTTGTAACAGTTCGTTGTGTCACTGTGGTGCCAACTGCTGCTCAAATTGTTGCTGCAGATGCAGTACGATGCGCCAGAGTCACACCCCGAACACGACGGCCTTCCCTCTTGGTAGTGCCATGTGGGGGTCCGGAGGACAGTCTTCATGCGACCGTACATCCCGTAACCACCGCTGCCACCAGTCATGTGCAGTGGCTACATTCCTGCCCAGTCTTTATCCAGTATCGCAGAAGGAACATCCAGCTTCTTGTAGCCCTATTACAAGACCTCATTCGAACTCAGAGAGGTGCTGAAATTGCGTCTTTGTCGCATTTTTGATTAGTATTAACTCACCACGTCCAAACTCAAAGGAATTAACGCTCACAGCGTGTATTTAAAGCAAACCTGATTTGAATCCTCATACTGGTAGCCACTAGCGCCACTCTTAAGCGACTTCGAAATTTGAATACTCATCATCCTTAAAACGTAAAAACACGCCTGCTAAATTTCGTTTATGTCGCACAACTCCTCCTTCTACTCGTGATATATTTCAGACGGTATCAAAATATACCACTGAGTGTACCTGCAAAATTACATCACCGTAGGCCATATAGTACAAGATAGACGACGTCATGAACATTGAGATGCGTGAAAAACTAGCTTTTCTTAAAAAATCAGATATTTAACAGATTAACTAATTCGTAAAATAATCAGACGTTTGAAGATGTTTTATACATGGAATGCTGGTTGGGAGGAAGGGATTACTGGTTAGTTACGGACGGATGGATGGTTATCCAGAGGAACAGTTATGATGGTGAATCGTGGTTTACCCAGTCACATGAGAAATAAAACAAGTGACTTAATTTCAATAAACTGAAAGGCTACCGCTAAAAAGGAAAAGCAGGAAATCCGTTTTCCATTCCCGATCTGGCACAATGACGACGTATTCTTCATAGTGGAGTTAAATGCATCGGGCCGGCCTTGGTGGCCGTGCGGTTCTAGGCGCTGCAGTCCGGAACTGCGGGATTGCTACGGTCGCTGGTTCGAATCCTGCCTCGGGCATGGATGTCTGTGATGTCCTTAGGTTAGTTAGGTTTAAGTAGTTCTAAGTTCTAGGAGACTGATGACCTAAGATGTTAAGTCTCATAGTGCTCAGAGCCATTTGAACCATTTAAATGCATCGGTGCATTGCTTCAGTGATTACTTCATGTCATTAAATCTCCGGTGATTTCTTCCACACTAACTACATTCATTTCATGTCAGTGAGATTAATTCTATTAATAACTAATTCGTATAGTTCTTTTATAATTACGACAAATTAATATTATACTATAAATTATTTCTGTATAGAAAAGATAGCTATGTAACCTGAATGAACCATGTGGTACGCCTGTAGTGAAATATGTTGACTGCGTGTGCAATCTGATGGAGGTGCCAAAGTGACTGTCTGCTTCAATTTGTTAAATATTAATTTAATCGCTGCTTGTAGTCAGCATAACAAGAAATTTCAGCAATCGAGGTGCCAGCTAACTAGGTTGCACGGTTCGAAAAAAAGGCGCAGATGGAGTCAGAACAAGAGGAGTGTGATAGTGACACACAAGTCTGCACTGGCAGAGCGTGAATGAGCGCGCGAACTTTTCAGGCAAGAGCACAGACCGATACTGCCAGACCGCCGGCCCCGAATTCCGCTTCAGCAGCACAGCTCTCATATTCCGCAGAGGTCCACGTTTCTGCTGCTTCTCTCTCGTTTGTTAAAGTGCATTCTACAAAACAACTGTATTTGCTGCGTTACGCAATAACAGCAAACAGTCCTCACTGCCCACGCATCCCAACCTTAGAATTGCATCTCCCTAAATAAATGAAAGAGTACACATACGATAACGTGAGCTTATTGGTTCCCCACTCTACGCAACAAAACAAGAAAACCACGTACTACACCAGTTATAAAAACACCGTTTACAGGAATACCGTTAAAGCATCCAGACTTCATGAAAAAATGTTATTATTTGTGACGCATATCAGTATTGAAGTGATCACCTTATAGTATATTTATACTTGAATACCCAGCGTTTGCTCGACAGTTATTAATTATAAGCTCATATTCGATAGGAAAAGGAACAAATTCTGTCTATAGTCCGTCTTCAGTCATTTTTACGTGTCATTCCCCTCACAAACCGCATCCATTCCTAAGGGTAACTGGAGCGCTTCACTCAAAAGAACTTTTTTCCAGATAATAAGTTATAAGTGTAACTCGTCTGGCTGAGTGGGGTCACCGTGGTCTAGGGGTAGCGTCTTTGATTCAAAACGTCTTCGGTCCCGGGTTCGATCCCCGCCACTGCCTAAATTTTGATAAATAATCAGCATTGGCGGCCGAAGACTTCCGGCATAAGAATTCAGCCTCATTCTGCCAACAGCCTTGTCTTAGAGGACGGAGGAGCGGATAGAGGTTCAGGGCACTCTCTTGTCCTAGGGGTGGGAAATTGCCCCTATAGGCGGAAGAATCAGCAATGATCAACGACATGAGGATGCAGAAGGCAATGGCAACCAATGCATTAAAGACACGTAACGTGTATCCACAGGACATGTGGCCTGTAAGTGAAGAAGTGTCATGATGATCTCTCCACTGGCAAAAGATTCCGGAATAGTCCCCCATTCGGATCTCCGGGAGGGGACTGCCAAGGGGGAGGTTACCATGAGAAAAAGATTGAATAATCTACGAAAGGATAACGTTCTACGAGTTGGGGCGTGGAATGTCAGAAGCTTGAACGTGGTAGGGAAGCTAGAAAATCTGAAAAGGGAAATGCAAAGGTTCAATCTAGATATAGTAGGAGTCAGTGAAGTGAAGTGGAAGGAAGACAAGGATTTCTGGTCAGATGAGTATCGGGTAATATCAACAGCAGCAGAAAATGGTATAACAGGTGTAGGATTCGTTATGAATAGGAAGGTAGGGCAGAGGGTGTGTTACTGTGAACAGTTCAGTGACCGGGTTGTTCTAATCAGAATCGACAGCAGACCAACATCGACAACGATAGTTCAGGTATACATGCCGATGTCGCAAGCTGAAGATGAACAGATAGAGAAAGTGTATGAGGATATTGAAAGGGAAATGCAGTATGTAAAGGGGGACGAAAATCTAATAGTCATGGGCGACTGGAATGCAGTTGTAGGGGAAGGAGTAGAAGGAAAGGTTTCAGGAGAATATGGGCTTGGGACAAGGAATGAAAGAGGAGAAAGACTAATTGAGTTCTGTAACAAGTTTCAGCTAGTAATAGCGAATACCCTGTTCAAGAATCACAAGAGGAGGAGGTATACTTGGAAAAGGCCGGGAGATACGGGAAGATTTCAATTAGATGATATCATGATCAGACAGAGATTCCGAAATCAGATACTGGATTGTAAGGCGTACCCTGGAGCAGATATAGACTCAGATCACAATATAGTAGTGATGAAGAGTAGGCTGAAGTTCAAGACATTAGTCAGGAAGAATCAGTACGCAAAGAAGTGGGATACGGAAGTACTACGGAATGACGAGATACGTTTGAAGTTCTCTAACGCTATAGATACAGCAATAAGGAATAGCGCAGTAGGCAGTACAGTTGAAGAGGAATGGACATCTCTAAAAAGGGCCAACACAGAAGTTGGGAAGGAAAACATAGGTACAAAGAAGGTGGCTGCGAAGAAACCATGGGTAACAGAAGAAATACTTCAGTTGATTGATGAAAGGAGGAAGTACAAACATGTTCCGGGAAAATCAGGAATACAGAAATACAAGTCGCTGAGGAATGAAATAAATAGGAAGAGCAGGGAAGCTAAGACGAAATGGCTGCAGGAAAAATGTGAAGACATCGAAAAAGATATGACTGTCGGAAGGACAGACTCAGCATACAGGAAAGTCAAAACAACCTTTGGTGACATTAAAAGCAACGGTGGTAACATTAACAGTGCAACGGGAATTCCAGTGTTAAATGCAGAGGAGAGAGCAGATAGGTGGAAAGAATACATTGAAAGCCTTTATGAGGGTCAAGATTTGTCTGATGTGATAGAAGAAAAAACAGGAGTCGATTTAAAAGAGATAGGGGATCCAGTATTAGAATCGAAATTTAAAAGAGCTTTGGAGGACTTACTGTCAAATAAGGCAGAATTTCTAAAATCATTGGGGGAAGTGGCAACAAAACGACTTGGTGTCCGAAGACGGCAAGGGCTGACAAGTGCGAAAATTATCGCACAATCAACTTAACAGCTCATGCATCGAAGCTACTTACAAGAATAATGTACAGAAGAATGGAAAAGAAAATTGAGAATGCGCTAGGTGACGATCAGATTGGCTTTAGGAAAAGTAAAGGGACGAGAGAGGCAATTCTGACGTTACGGCTAATAATGGAAGCAAGGCTAAGGAAAAATCAAGACACTTTCATAGGATTTGTCGACCTGGAAAAAGCGTTCGACAATATCAAATGGTGCAAGCTGTTCGAGGTTCTGAAAAAAGTAGCGGTAAGATATAGGGAGAGACGGGGCATACACAATACGTACAACAACCAAGAGGGAATAATAAGAGTGGACGGTCAAGAACGAAGTGCTCGTATTAAGAAGGGTGTAAGCCAAGGCTGTAGCCTTTCGCCCCTACTCTTCAATCTGTACATCGAGGAAGCAATGATGGAAATAAAAGAAAGGTTCAGGAGTGGAATTAAAATACAAGGTGAAATGATATCAATGATACGATTCGCTGATGACATTGCTATTCTGAGTGAAGTGAAGAAGAATTAAATGATCTGCTGAACGGAATGAACAGTCTAATGAGTACACAGTATGGTGTGAGAGTAAATCGGAGAAAGACGAAGGTAATGAGAAGTAGTAGAAATGAGAACAGGGATAAACCTAACATCAAGATTGATGGTCACGAAGTCAATGAAGTTAAGGAATTCTGCTACCTAGGCAGTAAAATAACCAATGACGGACGGAGCAAGGAGGACATCAAAAGCATACTCGCTTTGGCAAAAAAGGCATTTCTAGCCAAGAGAAGTCTACTAACATCAAATGTTGAAAATTAGGTGGACTGATAAGGTAAGGAATGAGGAGGTTCTACGCAGAATCGGAGAGGAAAGGAATATGTGGAAAACACTGATAAGGAGAAGGGACAGGATGATAGGACATCTGCTAAGACATGAGGGAATGACTTCCATGGTACTAGAGGGAGCTGTAGAGGGCAAAAACTGTAGAGGAAGACAGAGATTGGAATACGTCAAGCAAATAATTGAGGACATAGGTTGCAAGTGCTACTCTGACAAGAAAAAAAAAAGTCTGGCTGAAATTAGGTGGACTGATAAGGTAAGGAATGAGGAGGTTCTACGCAGAATCGGAGAGGAAAGGAATATGTGGAAAACACTGATAAGGAGAAGGGACAGGATGATAGGACATCTGCTAAGACATGAGGGAATGACTTCCATGGTACTAGAGGGAGCTGTAGAGGGCAAAAACTGTAGAGGAAGACAGAGATTGGAATACGTCAAGCAAATAATTGAGGACGTAGGTTGCAAGTGCTACTCTGACAAGAAAAAAAAAAAAAAAAAGTCTGACTGAAATTTCTCTACGTGTCTCACACTTATGCTTTACATGCCCCATCCTAATGCCACCCCCACTTCTAGGGCTTAAATACCAGCGGGACTCTCACCAAGCCCAAAAATCTCTAAAACTAATATACTTCGTTTCCGCTTGTGTTTACATGTCGTCCATTACACACCTCCGTCCCATGTGTCTTAACACAATATTTGAGACGGTACGTCGCTTCCTACACCATTATGGACCCAGCACCAGCTTCCACAGTACTTTGTTGACAACATGGGTTTATGACTTCGTTGGTCTGAGCCACGCTCGAAACCTACCGTCAACTCTTATGAACGAAATCGGGTATCATCTGACCAAGCTGCAGTTTTCCAGTCGTCGGAAGTCCAACCGTTATAGTCGCGAGCCCAGGAGAGGCGTTGTCGGACATATCGTCCTATTAGCAAAGACACTCGCGTCTGTCATCAGCTGCCGAAGCCCATTAACGCCAAATTTCGCCGCGCTCTCCTTACGGATAAGTTCGTCGTACGTCACACGTTGATTTACACGGTTATTTCACGCAGTGCTGCTCATCTGTTAGCACTGACAATACATAAACACCGCTGCTCTTGGTCGTTAAGTGAAGGTCGTCGGTCACTGCCTTGTCTGTGATGAGACGCAATGCCTGAAATTTGGCATTCTCGGCACACTCTTGACACTATAGATTTCTGAATATCGAATTCTGTAACGATTTACGAAATGGAATGTTCCATGCACCTAGCTCCAACTACCATACCGTGTTCAAAGTCTGTTAAGTTCCGTCATGCGGCCATAATCACGTCGGACACTTTTACACACGAATCATCAGAGTACAATTGACAGTCCACCACTGCATTGCCCCCTATTATACCTTGTGTACGCGATACTACTGCCATCTGTATATGTGCATATCGCTGTCCCATGAATTTGTCACCTCATGGTCTGTGTAACAAGTTGTACCATCCGAATGACATTATCGGTCATTGAGGATCGCGACGTGATGCAGACCCCTTGATTCCGCGAGATGCAAGCAGCCCCACGTAAATGTTAAATATCCAGGTCTTCTAGCTAGTCTGAAAATCTTGCGGACGATTGCCTTGGCCATGTCTCCCCCCCCCCCCCCCCCCCCCGATGCTAATAATACTCCACTGCAAAACGCTGCTTGCTGCCAGGGCTTTACAGTAGTTCATTTCCAATATTTCTAATTGGAAACATTATCAAGGGAAAAAATACTAGCCCTTAAACATAAACTGGACCGAACACGTAATTACAATTTGGAAGGAAGCATCAGCATCTCTCCACGCTTTACAAAAATATAAAAGGCTCTTTCCTCTTAACCTGAAAGCTGTACAGACTCTTGCAACTGCTGATCACAGCGCTTTATCTTGCTAGGCCTATCTCAGGAAAGTTCACGGCGTTCAGTGCTGGTGGTGAACAGTTGCGTACGATGTATATGTGACGTTTGACTCTCTCATGATATTTCATAATCTCAAGCCCAGCTGTGTAGAATATGCGGAGACAACCGCATATTTTTCCGCACAATCTGCCTCCTTCACCGTCTCATTAACTTATGAGGGTAAGTCAATTATCATCCGCAAAGTAGTTATAAAATTTTATTGTAATCAAATAGGAAACTTACAAGAATATCATTTTTCGACATAGTCTCCTTGCGTTTCAACACATTTGGTCCATCGTTGTACAAGCTTCCTGATGCCCTCTTAAAAGAAGGTTCTCGGTTGAGCTGCGAGCAAGGAATGCACCGCTTCTTTCATAGCTTCGTCCGAGGCAAATCAGAGGCCCCTTAATGCTTGTTTGAGTGGCCCAAACAAGTGATAATCAGAAGGAGCTACATCGGGACTATATGGAGGATGATACAGTACTTCAAATTTGAATTTCTGGAGCGTTTCAGCAGTGTGGGCAGCAGTATGCCGACGGGCATTGTAGTGCAATAATACAACATCTATTGACAGCGATCCTCGACGTTTGCTTCGAATTGCAAGCTTTAGCCTGGCAGTAAGCATCTCACTGTAACGTACACTGTTTGTTGTTGAGCCCCTTTCCCCATAATGTTCCAGTACTGGACCTTGTGCAGCCCCAAAAAACCGTAAGCATCAGTTTTCCTGCAGACCATTGGGTCTTGAACTTTTTCTTGCACGGCGAATTTGGATGTTTCCATTCCATACTCTGCCGTTTACTCTCTGGCTCGTAATGATGGATCCATGTTTCGTCACCAGTAACGACCCTGTCTAAGAAGTTGTCCCCTGCGTTACCATAGCGAACCAAATGTTTTTTTGCCGATATCCAAGCGCGTCTGTTTATGCAACTGTGTGAGTTGTTTTGGAACCCATCTTGCACAAACTTTATGAAACCCAGGTCTGTTGTGGATGATTTCGTAGGCAGAACCGTGACTAATTTGCAGACGATGTGCCACTTCGTCAATAGTTAATCGTCTGTCTAACAAAATCATTTCACGTGAACGCTCAATGGTTTCTTCATTTATGGCGGTAAATGGTCGTCCGGTTCCTTCATCGTGCGTAACACTTGTGTGACCATTTCGGAATTTTTCAATCCATTCGTAGACACTCCGTTGTGAGAAAACACTGTTCCCGTACTGTACCGAAAATGTTCGATGAATTTCGGCCCCTGATACGCCTTCCGACCACAAAAAACGGATCACTGAACATTGCTCTTCTTTCGTGCAAATAGGCAGTGGAGCAGCCATGATTAACAGCACGGCAGCGATAACGAAACTAACCTAGCGGCTTGAAAACTGCAAAGATATAACAACAAAAAGGATGCGTCATCAACGTAAAACGACAGTACTACCAAAATAAAAATATAACTAAATTGTGGATAATAATTGACTTACCCTCGTATATACAGTCCCTGTTAGCGCTCCTTGACCTTAATCTCTTCTCTGGAAAATGCAGCAGAAACACTCGTTCCCATAAGAGTCAAACCATTTCTCTCTCACTCTACCGATTAGCCACTTTCTATAAGCCGTGTTCAGTTGCAGGAGTCCAATTTGAGAATGGTATCTCCGTCATTATATCAGCAAACTAAATATCATCTCCAGCCTCAAATGTCATATAATGACTCATTTATAAAAACAATTATGTCTACGTTTGTTCTGTACGAATCACACACCCTGCGATCTTTCATTCCCACCAGACCTTCATTTCTGACAGCCCCTTGCTGGTGCGTTCTACCTGAATTTCTTTCCTCCACAACGCGCTACGATAATCATGTACATCCTGAAAGACATTTTTCATCTTATACTGATACTGTTTCTTTTATTACTATTGGCAGCAGCACTTAGTGTGTGCTTTTCGTATGTTTTCTGCCATTGCATATAATTCACCTCTACTGTACAAGGACAAAGATGAATGAGCGCGCTTTACAAGTAGTGAATAAGATCGTTGACTCTCTGTTTAAATTTATCTGTGGTTCGCTTTCAGTTGTGCAGCGCTGAGGCATTCTTATTTGACGATCAATAGCGACCAGTTGGTTTTTAGAGAAGATGATTTGATATTTGTGAATATCTGGAATTCTTTATTATGGATATAAACACTTGTTTGTAAACATACGTTATTGATTCTATTTATGGAGAAGATTTTTTGGAGAAATTTTTCGAGGTAACACAGTGCATGCACAAGAATGAAACGTTTGTTTGTCAGAACTATTAATTGAAGGAAATCTTCGTCCCTCAGGTAACTAATAATATTCATGATTACTTTGATCTCTTTGTGTTCATTATGTCACAAATAATGCAATTAGTGTAAATGTCTGTAACTGTTGTATTGAGAGGATTTTGTTATTGATGAAGTCTTTTTTTGGACAATGATCAGACTTCAATTTTGGAAGAGCAACAGAACCTTCCTTCATCCTTCTTGGTAAAGTTTTGAATATTTTGTTGTGTGTGCATTGCACCTTACGTCACACGAAGCCACAGAGTGTTGCTGATAAGCAAAAAGTAAATTTTGTAGTGAGCTGTTTATTTTTTCCGCAGCTGCTGCATCTGCTGATTTCTATTTGCTTTCCAGAACGCCGGTACACCAAACATAAAACAAGATGCTGAGCGATAGAAAAGTTACTGCTATTTCAGGACAGATCTCACTTCGCATTCTAATGAGGAAACAGTTCGTATTCAGAATTATCAAGGCTTGTGATACAGAAGCAGATTAATTTACAGAGAACAGCATAGGTAATCTCGAACAGTTATTTTTCTTCTAAGTAGAGGAGTATTTTATTTTTGTGGTCATCTCCAGTCAAAAACTGCACTTCATGTCACGCAACTTTCACAATGTACTTCAATACTGAGTTTCATCTAAACAGTTTTGATTGATTACCCAGTCAGTTACTATTGTCACTTAATTAGATTAGTTTTCATTATTTGAGATTTAGTATTTCACTAAGTTTAAAGTTTTATGTCAGACTCTGCTCACATGAGCAACACTCGACCAGCCAACAGCCTATTCTGCTCAGCAGTTCAATATGACATCTAAATTACACGTTACACGAGGAGGACGTTTCTGAAAACAGAATATTCAGAATTTTCATTTATAGATAAATTTTTATAGAAAGCTTTCAGTAGTGTAGTAGAAGTAGTATCATTGTCATTACTGGGGGACTTCAAGAAGTAAGTTATTCTTTAATATTGTAGGTGAAGTAACAGTTATTGAAAGACTCTCCCGGATAGCCATGCGTATTCGAGCGTCGCTTCCGGGGAGGGGAGATGCAAGGCTCCAGATCGAATCCGCTAGGCCGAATCACGGCGAGGATCGGTGTGCCGGACAGCCTGGATGCAATTTTTAGCCGATTTCCCACATCCCTCTACGTGAAACCAGGCTGCTAACCATGTCCCGTCTCACTTACACGATTCGAAAATATAGCGTGGGGCAAATGGAAGTGGCTCAAAGAACAGATCCAAATAGAGAATTCGTCCGCAGTACTCTCTGAATGGGTGTTGATCACGAGGTGGTCGTAAACGTGGTGTATGCGTCACAGAGTGTAGTTATAAGCATAATTTCACATCCAATCGTATCTACTCGTATGGGTCACTTTTATTTGCCCCACCCTGCGTTTAGAAAACTTTCGCTCATCTACACTACAAGCAGACAGCTGGGAAACAGATATTCCGTCCCTAGGGGTAACGAGGTAGAAACGGGAAACACATCCTGCCACCCCGTAAATTAACCACTCCAGATCTGTTAATAACCACACCGATACGAGACAAAGGCAAGAGAAGAAGGAATAACTAATCCTGAAACCGGCTCTGTACTTCAAAGTGGAGTGTAAGAATTATTGAACTATATGAAATAAGCGTAAATTAGTTACAAACTATGCCGTGCATACACTTTACTCAGCATATCCACACCACTACATATATTCGGGCTTACGTTATGACCTGTTCGATATGCCTGTCATCATTGGCGATGATGTGGCGCAGACGAATAGCGAAATTCTGCTGACCCGCTGAAGTGTCGGAACATCAGTGCTGTCGATGACCTTCTGAATGGCTGTATTTAACTCAGAAATGGTTTTGGGCTTATTTCTGTACGCCTTGTCTTTAATATAGCCCCGCAAAATGGAGTCGCATGCGTTCAGATCCGGAGAATATGACGGCCAATCGATGCCCATGCCAGTGGCCTCTGGGTACCCCATATGCGGTTCCTAAAGTGCTGCCCCAGGACTTCAAATACGCTCCTACTTCGATAGGGTCGAGCTCCGTCTTGCTTGGACTACTTCTTGTCCACATCAGAGTCACTTTCGATAACGGGGACGAAATCATCTTCCAAAATCTTCACGTGTCGTTCGG
The DNA here is from genome assembly GCF_021461395.2 of Schistocerca americana. Lineage (NCBI taxonomy): Eukaryota > Metazoa > Arthropoda > Insecta > Orthoptera > Acrididae > Schistocerca > Schistocerca americana. Next base: position 349,006,060 of record NC_060121.1, on the reverse strand, counting down.
TAGTCACCGTGCAATCAAGGAATATCGCTCCGATTATTCCGTGACTGGACACTGCTCACACACATCCACCCGTTGAGGTGTGAAGAGACTTCTCGATCGCGACATTCTCAGTCCCCCAAATGCGTCAAGTTTGCTTACTGACGAACCCATCCAAGTGAAAGTGGGCTTCCTCGCTAAAGCAAACAGTGCATTCGCATGCTAATTCCCATCACGCTCCTCGGTCAACCGTGCAATTTGAACGTTCTAACTTAAACCGTTCAGAAGTTATGACAATTTTATTTCATATAGTTCAATAATTGTCACTCTGTACACAGATACGTATCATATCACTATTTTCCAACTTACTCGATTTCCATACTACTACATGGAGCTGTAGAGGGTAAAAACAGTAGGGGAACATGTCCAACAAAAAAAGTCACAAAAGCTCTGTAAACAAAGGTTTTAAGGTTATATTAATCGTCCAGCTCTTCGACGACAGAAATCCTCTCCTTGATCACGGAAGCATTCGAGAACCGCTGTGTGAGCGCCCTCATTGTGGAAGCTCTGCAACAGCTGTGAATCGCTTCCTCGACTGCTTGAACAGTATGGCCTGCGGTCGATGTCGATGTCCTTCCTTCCCGATCAGCATCACTCAGGTTTGTGCGGCCATGGTCAAAATGTTGACACCATTTCACTACGGCTGGACGCCCCATTGCATTTGATCTATGTACCCCTAGAATTTCACGCTGATGGTTCAAATGGCTCTGAGCACTATGGGACTTAACATCTATGGTCATCAGTCCCCTAGAACTTAGAACTACTTAAACCTAACTAACCTAAGGACATCACACAACACCCAGCCATCACGAGGCAGAGAAAATCCCTGACCCCGCCGGGAATCGAACCCGGGAACCCGGGCGTGCGAAGCGAGAACGCTACCGCACGACCACGAGATGCGGGCTTTCACGCTGAATCTGTCTGGAATTTATAGGGTTTGCTCACAAGAATAGCACTGTCCCGCACACTTCAACTTTGGAGAACGTTTGCAGCTGCCGCGCCATTTCAACCGCACACAGTGCTGCACGTATAATCCATAAAACGCCAGAACTACATCTGCAGAAATTCTAGAAAATCTATTTTCTTCTCATAATGCGCCTCTGTTATTGCTCGATGGTAGTGTGGGACGTCATTCTGAAGTCTCTATGCAAGTACCATTCTTTTTCAGCAGGCTTCCCACATTTTCCATAGCTTATAGCTGGTGCACTCTATGTGACTTTGCCCCCACACATTTCGCTGTCATTCATAAACACATTTTGTATTTTATACTGATATTACTGTTTTTACAGTGGCAACACTGGTTCCCGCCAGATTATGGAAGTTAAGCGCTGTCGGGATTGACTAGGACTTAGACGGTTGACCAGGTCTGTGGAGGGCTGTTGGCAAGCGGGTGCATCCTGCCCTTGTGAGGCCAAGAGTAGCTACTGAACTGAGAAGTAGCGGCTTTTGTTACGGAAGCTGACAACGTTGGGAGAGTGATGTGCTGACCATATGCCATTCCATATCCGCAACCAGTGACGCCTATCATCTGAGGATGACACGGCGGTCGGTCGGTAACGTTGGGTCTTCCGAGTTTGTTCCTGCGGACTTTAGTTTTAGTGGTGTTAGTAGTATTACTGCTGTAAACTCTTACTCAATACTGTTACTCCAAAGTGCACTAAATAAGTTCAAATCTTTATTCCACGTCACCTCATTACTATATTTACTACACTCATGCTCATAAATTAAGGATAAAGCTGATACATGGTGAAACAACGCTCTGGTGGGCGGTATGCGGGTTTAAATCACCTCGGGGTAAGATCATGCGGCGCATTTGACCTGCGGTGGCGCTGGCAGCAATCCACATACGCAGAGGTGTGCCGGTGCATGTCAGAGTACGGTGCAGCGAGTAAGTGTGGAGGCGTTTTCAGGCGTGGTAATGGTGATTGTGTGTTAAAAATGACTCAAGGAACACACATTGATGGCGTTATGAGTTGTAGAATACTAGGGCGACTGGAGGTTGGTCAAACACAGCAGGTCGTAGCACCGGCTCTCCGTGTGCCACAAAGTGTGATCTCAAGATTATGGCAACGATTCCAGCAGACAGGGAACGTGCCCAGGTGCTACAGTATGGGACGTCCACAGTGTACAACACCACAAGAAGACCAATATCTTACCATCAGTGCACGCAGTGGGCCATAGAGTACTGCAGGTAGCCCTGCTCGGGACGATACCGCAACCACTGGAACAGTTGTTCCAGACACACAGTCTACAGACAACTGAAAAGACATGGTTTATTCGCCCGGAGACCTTCAAGGTGCATTCCACTGACCCCTGGTCACAGGAGAGCACGTAAATCCTGGTGGCAAGAACACGGTACTTGGTCATTGGAACAGTGGTCCCAGGTTATGTTCACAAACGAGTCCAGGTATAGTCTGAACAGTGATTCTCGCCGGGCTTTCATCTGGCATGAACCAGCCACCAGGTACCAACCCCTTAATGTCTTTGAAAGGGACCTGTATGGAGGTCGTGGTTTGATTGTGTGGGGCGGGATTATGATTGGTGCACTTACACCCTTGCATGTCTTTGACAGAGGATTTGTAACAGGTCAGGTCTATCGGGACGTCATTTTGCACCAGTATGTCCGCCTTTTCAGGGGTGCAGTGGGTCTCACCATCCTCCTGATGGATGATAACGCACGACCCCACCGAGCTGCCATCGTGGAGGAGTACCTTCAAACAGAAGATATCAGGCGAATGGAGTGGCCTGCCTAATCTCCAGACCTAAACCCCATCGAGCACGTCTGGGATGCCTCAGGAGCTGCGACAGGCACTGGTGCAAGAATGGGAGGCTATACCGCAGCAGCTGCTCGACCACCTGATCCAGAGTATGCCAGCCCGTTGTGCGGATGTGTACGTGTGCATGGTAATCATATCCCATATTGATGTCGGAGTACATGCGCAGGAAACAGTGGAGTTTTGTAGGATGTGTGTTTCGGGACGGTTTCCTCAACTTATCACCAATACCGTGGACTTACAGATCTGTGTCGTATGTGTTTCCTATGTGCCTATGTTATTAGTGCCAGTTTTGTGTAGTGCCACGTTGTGTGGCAACACATTCTGAAATTATCCTTAATTTATGGGCATGAGTGTATATAAATATTGTGTTATTATTGTTCTTTAAGTAATCACAATGTAAAAACTATTGCAGGCCTATGTACGAAAACCTTATGTGATATATGAGAGGGCCTCAGGGTTCCAATCTGATCAGGTTAAATGAATAAATAAACGTAAACAAAGAGGTCAGCAAAGTAAGCTCAACCGCAACACATTTAAAAGAATTACGGTAAGACCAAGCCATCATCTACAAGCTGAACAAAAGCCTCAATCCCACACTCTGTCGTGTACAACAAGAAAGCTCCCGGGTGTACGGATAGGACCGTTACAAAGCATCAGCAGCGATTGGGTCACTTTCAGCTCGTATAGGTGCTATGTCTATGTTGAAAATGGCGGCTGCCTTGGACTCTAGGTTGTCATAAATCTTTCGCTCCTCTGTGTAAGCCTTCGACAAATTAAATGTAGTAGAGGCGGTTACGCCAGACAGCCTGTCGACGTGCCAGAATTCCTCGCCGCCGGTCGCAAATAGAATAATTTAGTGCCGCCTCGACAGCTGGGCGGAAGTGTCGCAGCAGATGCGGGGGCGCTGGCCGCTAATTCCGTCCGCCCTCGGGTCGCCTCCCGCCCGCAGGGCAGCGGGCGGTGGTTTATTCGCGGAGCGGTTTCTCGTCGCCTTGCTTCGCTCAGCGACACGTAGCGTCCTATCGATCCCGAGTGCCGCTTTTGGCGATAGCCAGCGGCGAGGCCCGGGCCGCGGAACGGACGGTACGGTAGACTGCCGCGGGCGAACGGCGAGCCGCCAGCGGCCAAGGTCGCACTCGAGAGGGAGGGTGCACGCCGCGCGCTGCGGGTAGCGAACCCCACAGGCGCTGGCTCTAGCGCAACGAGTGCGGCATCGCACAGCCGGATAATTGAAGAGGTGACCTGGGGTTAGAACAACAAACCTGAGGAAACTCGAGCTTATTTTGATATACTGTTTATTGGAAGGAAAATACTTATTGTTGTTATTGTTGCATTTTACAACAGAAAATACACGTCAGACAGGCGAAAATACCCGAAAAGAGAACTTTTGCGAAGATGCTGTATATGGGGAATATATCTACATCTACATGATTACTCTCCAATTCACTTTTAAGTGCTTGGCAGAGGGTTCATCGAACCACAATCATACTATCTCTCTACCATTCCACTCCCGAACAGTGCGCGGGAAAAATGAACGCCTAAACCTTTCTGTTCGAGCTCTGATTTCTCTTATTTTATTTTGATGATCGTTCCTACCTATGTAGGTTGGGCTCAACAAAATATTTTCGCATTCGGAAGAGAAAGTTGGTGACTGAAATTTCGTAAATAGATCTCGCCGCGACGAAAAACTTCTTTGCTTTAATGACTTCCATCCCAACTCGCGTATCATATCAGCCACACTCTCTCCCCTATTACGTGATAATACAAAACGAGCTGCCCTTTTTTGCACCCTTTCGATGTCCTCCGTCAATCCCACTTGGTAAGGATCCCACACCGCGCAGCAATATTCTAACAGAGGACGAACGAGTGTAGTGTAAGCTGTCTCTTTAGTGGACTAGTTGCATCTTCTAAGCGTCCTGCCAATGAAACGCAACCTTTGGCTCGCCTTCCGCATAATATTATTTATGTGGTCTTTCCAACTGAAGTTGTTCGTAATTTTAACACCCAGGTACTTAGTTTAATTGACAGCCTTGACAATTGTACTATTTATCGAGTAATCGAATTCCAACGAATTTCTTTTGGAACTCATGTGGATCACCTCACACTTTTCGTTATTTAGCGTCAACTGCCACCTGTCACACTGAAACACGTCCCCTTTGAACAATTATACATGAATGTGCTTAAACTGACACACAATATTTTGTTAGCGCAACGCAATCTGACTTTCAAAATTCCCTACAAAAGAATGGCCCTGACTAACATTACACTATACCTTTCACAAATCACTTACAAAAATCTTCGCTGCTCAAGCTACTGCAATACAGCGAGCGCCACTACTGCCAGCTAAATAAAAGATTCAAACTATGGAAGGCACTAACTACTGATAGGGATAGTTAGCAAATGAAAGATATTAATAGAGAACAAACAATGTATTTACCTTGATATAATCATATATAAATATAGCAGTTCATGACAAATTTCAAAACTCCGCCATCTCTCTCCCCACATCCACCACTGCTGGCGGCTCACCTCCAACTGCGCAACGCTACGCGCTGTTCACAGCCAGCTGCCTAACACTACAATGGCGAGTATTACAACAATGCAAAGCAGCCACAGACTGCACACAGCACAGCCAGTGATTTTCATATTGAGCGCTACGTACGGTTGCCAATAAAAAAACCTAAACAGCCTACTTACAACACCATACAGCAATCTTTTCTAAATCGCTTTGCAACTGATACTGGTCTTCGGATAACCTTACTAGACGGTAAATTACAACATCATCTGCGAACAACCTAAGAGAACTGCTCAGATTGTTATCCAGGTCATTTATATAGATCAGTAACAGCAGTGGTCCCAGGACGCTTCCCTGGGGAACACCCGATATCACTTCAGTTTTACTCGATGATTTGCCGTCTATTACTACGAACTGCCACCTTCCTGACAGGAAATCACGAATCCAGTCGCACAACTGAGACGATACCCCATAGGCCCGCAGCTTGATTAGAAGTCGCTTGTGAGGAACGGTGTCAAAAGCTTTCCGGAAATCTAGAAATACGGAATCAACTTGAGATCCCCTGTCGATAGCGGCCATTACTTCGTGCGAATAAAGAGCTAGCTGCGTTGCACAAGAACGATATTTTCTGAAACCATGCTGATTACGTATCAATAGATCGTTCCCTTCGAGGTGATTCATAATGTTTGAATACAGTATATGCTCCAAAACCTTACTGCAAACCGACGTCAATGATATAGGTCTGTAGTTCGATGGATTATCAGATAAGATAAACAAACTGTTCAATAATTCGGATGTTACGATTGCTTTCTCTACAAATACCATAGCGAATAGTCTTAGGCATAGTGTAGGAGATGTTACAAACAAGATGCATGCTAAATCAGGAATTTATAAATTGACTTGTAAAGATTGTAGCAACATTTACATCGGACAAACAGGGAGAACTTTTAATACCAGATTTAAAGAACATACTACTGGAACAGCACGTAATAAATCACTCTTCGGACAGCATTTAGATATGGAAAAACAAGCAGAAATCAATATAAGGGAAAAATCTGATGATACTGCATGTAACCCGAAAAGGACCTATGATGGGTATTCTAGAGAGCTATTTGAAAATATTATTTGTACACAATGATGCTACTTTCCCTTTTATTATTCTAATACTTTAATTCCTTTAATGGGTACTACAAACGTGTCGTAAACTTTTATCCTATCTTTAGATTTTTTAGGTTATCCTTGATTGTCGATATTTCCATAACCTCAAATAAGTGACATCTTCTCTGTGAATGAAGAACCATGACATATCGCTACCACGGCAACGGACGCCGTGGCCAGGGTAAAGTTAACACCGCGCGAATACACCAGCTGCTACCACGACGACGGCGTCCTCGCTACACAGACTAGAGGGCGCCTGATAAACGCTTTATAATTCCTGGCAACGGCGTCCTCACCACAAGGAGTAGAGGGCTTTGTGGTCCTTCCATATTAGCCGTTTTAGTAAATTGACTCAAATGTTTTCTACGTAAATGTACGAATAGATATATTATAATACAAGACGACGCCAGTTATTGTGTGTCACAAATTGTGGCACGTAATGTAATATAATTTTACGAATTTTACGAGTTGACTACGGAACATTTGTTATTATCTTATAATTAACACTATAATTTTAACTCTTTTTAAATGGAATGGTTCCGTTTTCTGTTATTTACTGTTACTTAAATTTATGTTAAACCAAGGTGACTAGTCTCGTAATTACATATAATAAACTGTATTAAATGCCGTTGATCGCCGCTGGGGGTATTGCTGTCTACTCACGTGATCTCAGCACGCTATTTACGCCCATACGAAGGGTTAGTCTCGAATAATTTCCTGCCGTCATGTAGACAGGAGTGACGCCACCAGCAGTCGACCAATGGGTAACATAGTTTTCCGTAATTTTAGCTGTTTTATAATGGAGTCTTTCTGACGGATATCCATAATTTCACAGTGTAAACGCCCAGAAGATGACCCCTACGTCGGGTTGAAACCGGTTGCGATTAAGACTGCTTTTGAATAATTGATTAAAATTGTAGCTTAATGAAGGCGGCGACATGCAAAAAAATGTCAGATTGGCATGAAGTCTTTGGATATGCAGATTATTAGAATTTCAGCACACAAAGTGTGTAGGGATAACGCCATCAACAGCCTGTATAAGTTATTCAGTGCGTTTCTCAATCATAAATCGCTTTTGAATATTGTTTATCTGTGAGAGGATCACGTTTTATGCCTTGTGTAAGGTACACGTGTACCAGCCCGCGTCGGAATTCGACAACAGGGTCATACACACCGGTATCTTGTGTCAGGAAACTATTTTTTTCCCCCGGAAAGAGAAGTAGCCCGCATCTCGTGGTCGTGCGGTAGCGTTCTCGCTTCCCGCGCCCGGGTTCCCGGGTTCGATTCCCGGCGGGGTCAGGGATTTTCTCTGCCTCGTGATGGCTGGGTGTTGTGTGTTGTCCTTAGGTTAGTTAGGTTTAGGTAGTTCTAAGTTCTAGGGGACTGATGACCATAGATGTTAAGTCCCATAGTGCTCAGAGCCATTTTTTTTTGAAAGAGAAGTATTCACATGGACAATGCCTTGACGTGTGAAGCAGTACGCACTGTCGTCACGCAGACCATTACAGCGCTCCCCTTGACACAGCAGCAGAGCAGGCCGACTGCGGTGTGCCCAATTACAATGCCGGATGCGCGAGTGACACTACGTCGTTATTTTAGCCGAGTAATGGTTGTGTGTTCAACGTTACAATGAACGTATTCATGTGTGGAGTCCCAAAGAGAAGGAACCTTGTCAGACTGCATTCTTCATCTTCATTTCCGTCTAGCGCCTGGTGTGATGGAATGGTGTTGATAACACGATCATCTCTTATATGAATGCGTGGTGTCTGTTCTTTCGGACATGCCCGAAAGAACAGATACCAAGCATTCATATACGATTCGCCTCTAAGGGCACTGAATCCACAACCTCCAATGCTGATGAAGATTTACTTTCGATCTTCAGAGGGAGTCTAAAATTAGCAAGCGCGGAGGGCATGGGCATGGACATGGGCAGAGACTGCGGATAGGTGGCGCTAGGTAGGACTGTGAATCGCCAGGGAACGTACTGAGACAGTCCGCGCATTTGCGCTAAACACTGTGCCCGAGAGGTGCAGTGGTTAACGCAACTACCTAGTAAGCAGGGGATCCCGGGCTGTAGTCCCGGTCCGGCACAAATTTTTACTCATCGCTACTAATTCCGCACAAAGTTCCGATACAGCTGATATCATTAGTTCCTTCTCTTTCCTTTCCTTCCTCCCTCCTCCTCATTCAATTTACATAACACGATCATCTCTGTTTTGAATGGCCGGTAATCTGGACAGCAGTAGTTACGGCCAGTGCCTTTGTTCTGTGTTATGACATTACCGTTCACCAAAGTAACACAGTATTGCGTGTTGCCCATGGGCAAGACCTGACCTACCTCGATATAGATGGTGCTCGACTGTTGCGCTGTACAGATCTATTGCCTACTGAAAACAACTGGTCGTTGACTGCAAGAGAATGACGCGTACCGCACGCCGGCAATTATGATTGATGAATGCTGGCATAGAGGTGAAGCAACATGTAATGACCCAACCACATCTGCCATCCAAGCACAGTTTGACTCGATACCTAGCCAGGTCAGAGCCATTGTTGCCTACGAAGTTGGCAGCTCTGTTTACCAAATTTCGAAGTCTGTATCACTCACAATTTATCTACAGTCATGTATCTTTTCTGCTATCTTGTGTAATCACAGTAAGTAAAATCTCATTTGCCATACTTTCTAGCGTTGCAGTTTTAATGGCCATCAGTGAATTTTATAATTTCAGTCACATATAGGCTAAGACTGCACAATTTCCATCATGACTCCTTTTCTCATTTGCCACTGTTTCTTCATTCTGACTCTCTCTTGCTCACTCTTCTTCCGGAAACACTCATCTTTTGTTCTTGCTTCCTCATCAAATAAATTCATCACTCTTACTAATTGTGCCGTGAACTTCTTTCTGTTTCCTTCATCTTCTTTACTGAATCCACACTTCCTCAGATTCTGTGGTCCTCTTCCACCCACGGGACACATGTCTCTCAGCTCCCTTGGTAATATAATATCTCGTTTGTAAGACTTCTGGTTTCATTCTTTTAATATGTCCATAGAGTGTTAGCCTACTCTTGTATACTGTATTTGTTATATTTTTAACTTTATGTATAAGAAACACCACGTTTTATCACAAATTAAATGTAAAGTCATCTGCTCTTACTTTTACTAGCCCAAGGACATCCTTAGAAATTTCCTTTCCCTTTTCTCCATTTCTGACAGCTTCTTCCTGGCAGTTGTCCCAGTTGCAAATATTCTGGTTTAACTACGACACTGTAGTGTTTCAATTTGGCTTGATAAAACATGGATTTGGATTTGTAAGTTTTCTGGCATGGTCCGAATGCAGATTTCGTCTTCTGCTGCTACCTTCTCATAACAGTGGCAGTAAAAATGATCCATAATACGGAGCAATATTCTTTGAAAAGATAAAAAAATCAGCCTACTACTTGTGCTACACAGTCCTATAAGAACCTTTGAATTACGTTTCGACAGTTATATATTGTCTTCTTCAGAAGGAGACAGTTTTTTAATCGGGTAAATCTGTGCTACATAACAGGTTGGCTGATTCTTTCATCCATTCCAATTCTGTCGTTTTAAAGTTGCTGTTTACAGCAGTGTTGAATATGGAGCAATATCTTTTAATACCAAGTAAGAATAAAGATAAAAGATTTCATACGAAAATTTGAAATTCTTTTGTCAACTTTATGCATTTTCCACTATAAATTTCCCATTTCCTTAGTAACTGTACAAGCTATTACTGTAAAACCTTTACACGTTTCTCCACAACTATTTGCAAACCCATGGATATACTCTCATGAACACAGTTTATTGTTGCAGAAGAACCACACCGTACATAGTAGATTCTCTGGGAGCAAGGTTTTGCTTTTCACATGAAAGATCAGTTTTTTTTAAGGCTGATTACATTTCGAACAAAGATGTTTGCTATGATGTTCATGCGGTGAATCTTATCTGCTAGTCACTCAACGCAAACGTCCTTATAAGGAGATGACTTAAGTAGAGATTGTGGGTCCTACCTTGCCCATGTTACGTTTCCGATGTCTAATGATTCTTTAAAGAGAGACATTGGAATTTTTTCCGTACGTTACTGGAGTGGCTTTACTATTCTACTATGAGGGGTTTCCATGGTTATTAAAATGTGTGATCATATATTGTACCGGCGAATTGAGAATACGTCTCTGCACTCTGACATGAAATGAGATGTAGGTGACTAATGAAACTGCCCCACGCAGGCGCCAAAACTGTATAGGGTCGATATATTCTCCTTTTTAACGTCACATAACACGCAAATTACCAATGAGATTCCCCACGCTGGGAGTCAACAGTTCAGAGTCGTCAACAGTTAAATGAAATCAAACTCCAAAGGTCACGAGATTAAGAGGTTGATGTATGCATGTAACAGATTACTTAAATGATTAAAACATTATAGAAATGCATTTATTTCAGTACTGTTTACACAAACCAAAACTAAAATTGCAAATCTCAGGGCCGAGTTGACTGACCATGGACACCACTCAGTTATTAAAAAAATGTGTGTGAATTCCTAAGCGACCAAACTGCTGAGGTCATCGGCCCCTAGACTTGCACACTACTGAAACTAACTTAACGCTAAGGACAACACTCACACCCATGCCCGAGGCAGGACTCGAACCTCCGGCGGGAGGCGCCGCACAATTAGTGACATGGCGCCTCTAACGGCGCGGCCCACTCAGTTATTAAGGTGAAGGAGATAGAATGAATCATCTCACCATTATTCGTAAACATTCGTCGTGTAGTGCTGTCGGGGGTAGGCGCTGCATCGGTACGGCGCGTCCCCTGGGAGCTGCGCAGCGCGTGTCGGCTGCTGTCAATGTCGCCCTCGGCTTTGCACCGAGATCCCGCGTTGTCCGCCCGTTCTATGTTGCGTGGCCAAAGCTGTAACATCACGGTGTCGGAGGGCAGATGCTGGCGATGTATCAAAGAGCCCCAGTGTCCTCTTGATTCCGCGCTGTCTCACCGACTGTCTTCTCCACTCCTCATCCATCTCTCAGCTCAATGATTCCTCGAACAATTTTCTCCTCTCAACATTGCCATTGGCGGAATAAATTTGCAATGCCGCCTAATGACGGATCGCCGTTTCATGGCCAGACCTCTCCTTGCAGGGTAGAAATTTCTTATCTTGCGTGGACTGGCAAGTGCCTCGAAAGTTGGCGTCTTTCTCACGATTTCAACAGCGCTGGTGGCATTTTCTTCAGACTTTTTTCTGCATTGGGAAGTTGTTGTGAAATCAGCCACAAAACAATTCTTTGTAACCGCTGTCTGTGCTGGAGGCCTGCATAATTCCTGTTTGTGCTTCGTCGCTGAGTCTGCTGGAGCCCATGATTTATAAGGAGTGTCCTTACTGCCCAGGAAACATCATATGAACACGCTGAGTTCTATAACACGCCCTGTGCGAATTCTTAGCACTTTGTGTATTCTCCTCCCAGTGTCTGTGGGGTGCCGAATTAGCGACGTGTTCTTGCTTTTTAAGGCAAGTAAAACGGCTGCTGCCAGGCCAGAAGAATGCACATGGTTTCGTGTGTGCATTCTTGACTTTAAGTTCTAGAGGCTCCAGGGATACATCAGTTTACGGCACGCTTCTCATTGTCCACCAGGCTCTGCGCAACGTGCTCATTCCTAAGTGAGGCGAGAGCATCGTCCCGCCTATCCACTTTGTGGCTGCAGAATGGCTCCAATGTCTGCATCTCGATCGCTCGTCGCGTGGGTTCCGACTGGCTTTCTCCTGGCCTGCTGGCTATGTGAGTTGGCGAAGATGGCCCCCGGCGGAGATATAACAAAGTGTTATACAAACAGAATTCAGTAGGTATGACAAAAATAGATATTAGTGATTGGTTAGCATTTACCTCTTGCTGTCGTAGTCGTCGCTGTCGTCGTCACTTATGAATCACCCACGTGAGCAACATTATTCGTGTTCACTTTATTTTTACAGAAACATAATATACATTTCCTGGAGACTCTGGAGATTTAATTGCCATATAAAAATGTATATCTGCTGTAAGCAGTTTTATTCATGTTATTTGGAAATACCAGTTAAAACAAAATGTATGGTTCACTCATATTTTAATATAATTTCAATATAAAGGTATCATTTTGGATAAGGCAATATTGCTTCCAAAGCTTTCTTGCGTAGAATGTGTGTCGTATTTGCAAGTCACTTCATCGCTTGGTTCAAATGGCTCTAAGCACTATGGGACTTAGCATCTGAGGTCATCCGTCCTCTAGACTTAGAAACTACTTAAACCTAACTAACCTAAGAACATCATACACATCCATGCCCGAGGCAGGATTCGAACCTGCGACCGTAGCAGCAGCGCGGTTCCAGACTGGAGCGCCTAGAACCGCTCGGTCATAGCGGCCGGCTGCTTCATCGCTTCATATTCTAGTTTATATATATGGGGTGTATCATAATTAATGGCGTAAACGCATACAGTTGAAAGTACACAATACTAGAAGCAAAAAAGTCTCAGTAAACATAGGGTCGAAAATGCATACCTTAAGAGCTATGAGCAATTTTTCATATTCGATACTGTGAAACAAATCTCTTCTACTGCAAGTTCTTTGCTTTCCATATTTTGGGAAGTGGTAATATGGATCAAAATAAGAAAAAACATGTCCTGCAAACATGTGCTCTAAAACGCATACCTTAAAAGTTACGAGCACTTGATCGTTAGAAGAGTTGGGTTTCAAAGTAGTAAATATGAACAAGTACTCATAGCTCTTAAGGAATGCATGTTAGTGCACATGTTTACTCACCTTTTTTTTTTTTTTTTTTTTTTTTTTGTCCGTACTACCAGTTCCCAAAATATGGAAAGCAAAAAACTTGGAGTATAAGAGATTTGTTTCACAGTATCGAAGATGAAAAATTGCTCGTAGCTCTTAAGTTATGCATTTTCGACCCTATGTTTACTGAGACTTTCTTGCTTCTAATATCGTGTACTTTTAACTGTATGCCTTTAGGCCATTAATTATGATACATCCTGTATATACGTAAATTATATTCCTCCAAAACATAGCTTAAATTTTCAAATTGGAGCCAAACGGAAGATGACGGACCGTTATTATGGAGCGCGACATCCACTCGTTTCGCTGTCCGCAGTTCAGGAACCCTCTGTAAGTACGGTATGCAGCGTCTGCATCGCGTGCCACCATGTGATTCCCACACTAATGGCGTCACGTCGCGGTGAAGCATTTGGCTTTCAGATAGTGCCGAGAATGCCGTGCCATCTAGCATTCGTGTGGAACGAAATACTGTATGGGGAATTCGTTGTCCCCGAAAGCTGCCAAGCTCGTCGTTGATGCAAACGACATATCTGTTAACAGAACACTCTTCATCCAGACTGGGGTTTAATTTATTACTAAGGATTGCCAGTTTTTACAAATATACAGTAGTAACAGAACACCGTTATCCAGAAAACCCAATAGCCCTTTTTAACAGCCTGATGATGCAATTAGCGTGTCGTTGTAGCACTTCTGTTGTGTCTATATAAGGAGTTACAAATTGCTGTGCGATTTCATACGACTATATTTTACCTTTATCGGTTACTAAACATAAGTAATGTACCTTACTGACAAATCAGATGGGGAACTTTGAAATTACAGTTTTACGATTTAATTCCATAACTACATACTCAACCTACTGTGAAATGTATAAACTTATGTTGTTGTTGTTAATATATTTCGTCGACAGCACAGAACGGTAGCTGATAGATCGTAGGTGGTGTCCACTTGAATGTGAATACTGTCTTGTTGCAGTCCGACGATCCGAAAATTCGAACGTCGCGCTGCTGCTGTAGCGTCAGAGTTTGGAGCTAACACTTTCACAGCATAGGACGCATCCGCCGCCGTGGGAAAAGACACAGCAGCAGGCAGCCGATCATTTGCGTGAAAATTCCCGACGGTGGAGCCATAAACCTGTGTGGAAAGTCAACCGCTATCAGCAGCAGTTACCAGCATCAACAGCGAATAAGATTTTATGGAAGCGATTCCAGTCAGTTGCAATTGATACACGAATTACGGTATAATGATCACGTAACAAAACAGCTATTATGCGATAATTAACGGAGATGCGAGAGTTTCCCGGAACAAGTGACTAACTGGAGAAGTCAAAATGGCACAACGTCCGGCTAAGTGAACCCAGAAAACCTGCTCCGTCACAAATATCAAACGAGACCACCCAAAACCAAACAGCTTTTTGTCGTTAGTAACGGCTGAGGTTCATTTTTAAACAGAACGAGATTTGATTACAAACGTCTGGGAGCACTTAAATTTACACAATGAGCTAAGCAGGTGTCACCTACAACAAAGGTCACGTCCTTCCACTTCTGGCGGGATTTGCACCACCAAGGCCATCAGGAACATCACAACAGCGCTGAGTCAGAAGACATGGTGAAAACGTGTCTATCGTCCTGAAGCCTATGCAAAATTTTGAAACGTCCTACATTGAGCTGATGATAAGTTTGAGTTCTACGCTGATGCCAATTCAGAATTATGAAATTCTCATATTTTACTCTACACAGTTCACGACTGTGAACCGTAAATAGTTTGCTAAAGGGGAGGTTTACTATCTTTTGGTTCAAAAAATCTATTTTTTTAAATTGCATTTTTGGGCCCATAAAAGTGTTTAGAATCCACCACTGTAACGGTTTTTCCGAATACGGAAAGGAAATATTTGTTATTCGTGGTTGAACAAAAAAATGCACCTGCCTGAAATCGGCCTTTTTCACGCACCAGTTTTTTTCTTTCGAAGGACGAGTTATTGTACCGGTGCTTGGGAGGAAACACACAACATTCAAATGAAAGTTAGAACACGTGTGTTTGGAAGTTAGCCCCCAAGCATTTGCATTCTGGTGCGAAGACTGTGGAGATTGCGACTTTTCTGGCAGTGAGCAGCTTCAACGAAGGGTATTCAGCAATTCTGAAGACCATTACAACGATGGACGTCACCCTGGCACTATTCGACGCGGTTCTCCAAGCATTCGGACGACCACCGGATTCAAGCGGCCGAAAACCGATTGTCACCGGCCGTACGTGCGGCTCTGGAACAGCGCAGAATGGCCCAGATCGAGCAGAACGCCCTCTATGAGAAAGAGGAAGGACTAGTTTATGGACCCGGAATAGCGGATTGGACGTAAATTGCACAATATTGCATTTATATGTAGTCAAAACTTCAAACGCGTTTTTCTCGAAATGACTTTCTTTTTTTTTTTTTTATAGCGCGTTATGGTAACTTCAAAGCTACTGAACCGATTGGCATGGTTCTTTGTTTTCGACGAAACTAACTAAATTGTCTAGTAGTTTATTCCGATCAAGCAACTATAAATATTTTTACTTGACCGACGAAGTCGAAAAATCGATGAAAAAAACCCTATTTTATTCAAATGGCCGCCATTTTGTTTCCTATGGTCCAAATAACTTAAGCGAGGTACAACTCCTAAATAATCTGATATTCTTCGCTAAAGTCAACACAATTTTGATTTCAGACGAGCCGGCTGACCTGTGACATACCGTGGAGGTCTACATCGAAATTTTGTTTCGTTCCGACGGGCACTTCTGCCTTTGCTTTTCGCCATTTCCAGACGAAAAAATTCCAGTTTGTAGAGGAAATATCAATAAACATTTTGAACAAATTTGACATTGATATCTGTAACATATACCGAGAAAAAAATTCTCAAAGAACATGCTTTTTTCGGGCCAAAGATGGTAAACCTCCCCTTAAATAGGACACATAGACTGGTTTCATTTCATATATGCACTGTCTGATCAAAAGTAATCGAACACACGTATGTAATGTGGAACTGCCCACTAGATGTCATGGGAGGCGGGCCAGCTAGGGAGAAAGGAGGCGGGGAGTGTAGTGCTGCCAGAATAGAAGCAGTAACAGCACCATGGTTCGATCAGCAGAGCTCAGTAACATCGATCCTGGACTAATCAGTGAATGCCATCCGAGTAACAGCTTCATCAGTGACATTTCATCCCTTCTAAAGCTGCCCAAATCGACTGATGGTGATGTAATTGTGAAGTGGAAACGCGAAGGAAGGACCACAGAGAATCAAAGACCAGGCAGACGTCATATACTAACAGACAGCGACCGTCGAAAATTCCGGAGGGTGATTGTAAAAAAAAATAAAAAGAAATCGCATGAAATCAGCGGAAGGAATCACTAGTGAGTTCTAAAAGTACTACCAGTAGTCCAGCTAGCACAATCACCGGGGGCAGGATGCTCAGAAGAATGGGGCACAAGAAAAATGGGGCTTAAGAGGAATCTGGCTCGTTGGTCGAGCGGCTCCTCGTAAATCAACATTTCTGTAATCAGAGCTAAGTGACACTTGAGACAGTACATTGAGCAACGCCACTGAACTGTGGATGACTAAAAACGAGTGATCTGGAGTGATGCAGCACGCAGTACAATGTGGCAGTGGATTTTGCGAATGGCCGGAGAGTGTTACCTGTCATCATGTGTAGCGCCAGCAATGAAGTACAGAGGAGGTGGTGTTACGGATGGGAATATTTTTATTCGTTAGCGTGTGGTGCCCTTACTGCGCTTTAGAAAACGCTAAATGTGGATGTGCACATTTCTACAGGATTATGTACTGCCTACAATACAGGGAGAGTTCAGAAAAGATGATTGTATCAGCATGACGATTCTCATCACCATAAAGCAACAGCTATGGGGAAATGGTTTGTGTACGGTAACATTCGTGAAATGGATTGACTTGCGTAGCGTCCCGACCTCAATCAAACGGAGTACCTTTGGCATGTTAGAGCGTCGACTTCACTTAATCCAGCGTGAAACAACACTACCTTCTCTGTTTCCGGCTTCTGAGGGGAAGAACTGGCTCCAGTTCTGACTAGCAGTCTCTTTGGCAGACTGGGGGAGGAGTGGTGTTCCTGCTCGCCAGACCTAGCGTCCTTGAATACATTCCAAACCTTGTGTAGTCTGCCTTGGCTTTAGGGTATGTGACAATGCTGATCCGTCAACCGCATGAGGACGTTACACCTGGCGGCTCGCTTGGTGCTCTTCGGGAGCATAGGCTATTTACAGGGCGTTTCAAACATTTTGGTTCAAATTGAAACAGGTGATAGTGGGTCCACAACCGATTATATTGAGTTACCGATCCAATGGTCGGAAATGCATATTTATTGTGGTATTGACATACACAAGCGTACACCGCAAAGCAACAATGTAGTTCAAAGTAACTGTTTAACGCGACGACCGCCAGACTCAATGCACGTATTGAAATGGTGCCGTTAGTTTAGCCACGCTCTCCCAATGATCCCTGATGTCTGCTGTATACTGGAACAGGCAGCCGGTGATTGACAGCGCACACTCCTCACCACCAAATAGACATACTGTACACAACTTAGCTCAAAACATCGCACCGGCGCATTAACCTGTGACACACACACACACACACACACACACACACACACACACACACACACACACACACCTAACTCTGGTGTCAGTTGTCCATTAAATCAGACATCTTGTGAAGTGTCCACGGTGAGGTGTGTTAATGTGTACAGTGCATGATTCATTACCAAATATGGAATATTACTCGTCACTAGAGTTGCCAGCCATGCATTTAATGCAGAATGCGGCAGGATGTAGTGCCCGTTCAGATGATTCAAATGGCTCTGAGCACTATGGGACTTAACATCTGAGGTCATCAGTCCCCTACACATAGAAATATTTAAACCTAACTAACCTAAGGACATCACACACATCCATGCTCGAGGCAGGATTCGAACCCGCGACCGTAGTAGCAGCGCGGTTCCGGATTGAAGTGCCTAGAACCACTCGGCCACATAAGCTGGCGTAGTGCCCGTACGGTGGCACGTATATACAGAGAACGCTTTCCCAGCAGACGTCATCCTAATTGGAGGAAGTTTATCTCCGTGGATACCAGCTTATGAGAGAGGGATCGTTCACGCCACAGAGAGCCGGCTAAGGTTCCTGCCACAGACATGTCCGAACAGCAGACTTTCAGCAGATTGTGTTGGGTCGTATTGCCGACCATCCGGCAATAAGCACCCACCGACTTGCCTGTGAAACGTACACTTCGAAGGATGCAGTGTGGAGTGAACTGGTGAAACAGGTATTACACCCCTATCGTAAAGAACATGTGCAAGCACTGGGACCACAGGATTTCGAGCCTCGCATTGACTTACGTCAATGGATTTCCCACCGCAGTGCTGTAGTGCAACACGGTTTGTATTGTTCACGGATGAGGCCTCATTCGCCTGTAATGATGTATTTGACTGCCGCAACAGCCATGTCTGAAGATAACCCCCACTCCACCCACATCGGCGACCACTGCCAACGATTCTCTGTCAAAGTATGGGCAGGCATTGTCCAGTATCGCCTAAAAGGATTTTATCTGCTGCCTCTCCGTTTGTCTGATCCGCGTTCCCTGGTGTTCCTGCGAGATGTACTATCTTGGAGACTACACTCTTGTTGTCAGCGAAAGGGCGTGGTTTCAACACGACGGAGCACCAACCACTTCGGTGGTAATGTCCGCGAGCACCTGGACAACACGAACTTTCATCGTTGGATTGGAAGAGGAGGTCCTGTCCCATGGGCAGCGCGATCGCCGGATCTCACACATCTGGAATTTTTCCTCTGCGGTACGTGCAGGAAACCCCGTAGAAAGATGAAGAGCTGTTTGCTAGGGTCCAAACGGGCTTCCTTCTGGTACAACAGACACCATGGATCTTTGAGAGAGTGCAGCAGAACTACATGTGCCGTTGCCATGAATGCATTGAGACTGGCGGTGTCGGTTTGTACAATTAGTACGAGCTACGTTGTTGTTATGCAGCGTAGGCTTTGTATGCCCATAATATGCATTTCTGACCATTGGTTCCCTGTTTTAATATAATCGGTTGTGGATTTCACTATCACCTGTTTCACTTTGACCGAAAAGGTTTGAGACACTGCTGGCACAGGGTTTCATCTCACCCTTCTCTCATAATCATATAACACACACGACACCGCAGTGTACAGACATCCATTACGTCACCTACGCTCAGACACATTTACGACACTAGCCTCATACACCGCGTGCAATATCGGACATTATACATGAAGGAAGAAACCATGAACCTAGTCCGCGGCGTCTCTCAGCCAGCGAAGTCATACGACTTTCTTTGCTAACACAGACGACTGTTTTCAACCGCCACGCCGCAGCCAACCCTTTTATACACAGCAAGTCAGGACTACGATAAGCGGATGCCCATGAACAAATGCTTTAGAGAAGTAACAAGGAAGGTGAGAGTCCGACGTCCCATTGACGATGAAGTCATTAGAGACGGTGCATAATCTCGGGGTTGGGAACGCACGGAGAAAAGATATCGGCCGTTCCCTTCTCAAAGAAAACATCCCTTCATTTTATCCTCATTCAATTCTTTAGTAGGGTGTTTCCATCACTGTCTATTCAGAATATAAATAAAAACAAAGTAATCAGTCACTAAACTTTACGTTTTTTTATTACGATGCGGATCTGAGGCTTTGGTCAATCATCGGACGGCAGAACCGATGTTTAGTTTAGGTGCATTGTTCCTGGGAAACCAACGCTGACGAAATAGCTCAGTCCTGCGCATCTTCGTTGTGGTCTCGAGAAGAATTCTCAGCGAAGATGCACAGGACTGCACAGATTTCGACGTCGTTAGTTTTCAGGGGCAATGGAACTGAGCTAAACAGTGCCACTTGATGATAGAGCGAAGCATCAGAAATGCGTCGTAATAAAAAAAAAAACGTAAAACTTTATGGCTGGTTACGTTGTTTGCTTTTTACAAACCGAAGTTTGTCTTAGTCGTCCTAGCAAATCATCTGTGTTACTAAACGACTAAGACGAAGCACGGTGCAAGGAGCACAGTGCACTGTTCCGCTTGCAGCTTGCCTAACGGCTTCCAGTACGTGAAAAATTTGAGTTTCAATATTTCATATAATTAATGAGCGAATTTAAAAATTTAAAATGCTCTTATAATGTAATCATTAGGAGGTATCATCTCACGTTGAAGGTTTAACACAGTAAAGCAAGTATTACAGTTAGAAACTGTTTGTATATGTTGAGCCAGTGTAACTTACGGTGTGCAAATTACATAGATTATATTAATCCATCATTCCATAATGAAAGAACGTAGTAACGTCCAACGAACTTGTCACGTAGTTTCTAGCTTTTCCGAATTTTATTCCTCTCTGACACCGTCCAGAAAGTAATGAAAGGGAAAAAAGTTTATCGCTTACTACATTTTCGTTATAGGTGCAGAAAAACGTCAGCATTACGGATGCTTGAATTCATTACTTGTTATTACCAGTTCTATATAACACTTGGTTAAAATTAAACTGACTTGTGTTCCGAGTGCTGCAATACTGGTTGTATAAATCGCGGAACGCTAAAATATCAGCTGTGTTCATCAATCGGTGCTCTCACGGAGTACACTGAGAAAATAATAGTTCCACTTCTTGCCACCAGGTGAAAATATAGCGCTGTAAAGAGTGAGAATGTGGTGTGGGTGCAGGAAAAGGGAGGAACGATGAAACACATGCTAACGGTGATTCTGACACGTTTATTAGGATATTGTCACAAGCTACAACAGGTGTTCAGCACGGTTTCCCCGCTCAGTAACATGCTGCATCCGTAACACACCATGGTTGACAGTTGCCCGCAGAATATCCAGTGTAAACAGAGCGATATGTCGTCGTATCCTATCCTTCAGATTAGGAAGAGGCCGGATACATCCCAGAAAGACACGATCTTTCAGATATCCTTACAACCAGAAGTCACATGAATTTGGGTCGGAGGATCTGGGAGGCCACACATCTTAAAATTGCCTAGAGACATGGTCGTTATTGAAGGTTTCTCGAAGCAAACCTTTCACTTGGCAAGCGACGTCTGATGTGTCCCATCTTGAATGAAGATAGTGATGTGGACACAGCTGCCTTCTTGCAAAGCTGGAATCGTGTGTTGCAGACGAAGGCCATTCTAACGTGGAGATGCCACTGCACACCTCTCAAGGCCATGCAGAAAAACTGACCGAGAATGAAGGAACTTGTGAAGCCACACCACACAGTCACATAAGCAGAGTGCAGTGGATGTTCCTGCACAACATGTGGCGGAATATATCCCGATATGCGTCAATTCTGTGCATTCACAGAGTAAAATGTGCCTCGTCCGTCCTAAGAATATTCCCCAGCCACAGTACACAAAAACTATGAGCAAAGTTACGCCGCTGCAGCCTCTCTTGCGGCTTCATTTGAAGCACATTCTCAATCTTGTACAAGATACCAGTGCAAAATGCGCCGCAAGGTCGGTCGGAGTGGCCGTGCCGTTCTAGGTGCTACAGTCTGGAGCCGAGCGACCGTTACGGTCGCAGGTTCGAATCCTGCCTCGGGCATGGATGTGTGTGATGTCCTTTGGTTAGTTAGGTTTAATTAGTTCTAAGTTCTAGGCGACTGATGACCTCAGAAGTTAAGTCGCACAGTGCTCAGAGCCATTTGAACCTTTTTTAGGTTTAATTAGTTCTAAGTTCTAGGCGACTGATGACCTCAAAAGTTAAGTCGCATAGTGCTCAGAGCCATTTGAACCTTTTTTTTGCGCCGCAAAATCTGTTGAATTGTTGACCAGTATAGCGACTGTTCCCGTGACACAGCTCGAGCACTGGCTGCAGACTTTTAGGCATGTGCTGCACGGTCGGCTGTTGCTACAGCAACTTCATCAACTACTGCCATGGGAGTGGACCCACTCCCTCTCCCTACTGCACCAACTAATTCACGTGTTTCTTCAAATTTCTTGATTACATTCTTTAGCTCATTTATTGACGTGGGGCCTCTTTGCAACTGTTTCTGTCGGCGATACTCCCGTAACGCAGCGCTTTTATTGCTGCCTTTCCGATAAAACAATTTTACTTGGAGTGCAAGGTCTTTGATCTCGACAGCCGTTGCGTTTTGGAAATCTCAATCTTCTTATCCCTTACACCGTCAGTTACTTCACAAAATAAATGACCATGCGTCGGCAAGCTACAAACAGCACAAATATTCAAGAAAGGTTGTATGAGTAATCCACTAAATTACAGGCCCATATCATTAACGTCGATATGCAGCAGGATTCTGGAACATATATTGTGATCAAACATTATGAATTACCTCCAAGAAAACTGTCTATTGACACACAGTCAGTATGGGTTTAGAAAACATCGTTCCTGTGAAGCACAACTAGCTCTTTATTCACATGAAGTGTTCAGTGCTATTGACAAGAGATTTCAGATCGATTCCGTATTTCTGGATTTCCGGAAGGCTTTTGACACTGTACCACACAAGCGGCTCGTAGTGAAATTGCGTGCTTACGGAATATCGTCTCAGTTATGTGATTGGATTTGTGATTTCCTGTCAGAGAGCTCACAGTTCGTAGTAATTGACGGAAAGTCATCGAGTAAAACAGAAGTTATTTCAGGTGTTCCCCAAGGTAGTGTTATAGGCCCTTTCCTTTTCCTTGTCTATATAAACGATTTGGGACACACTCTGAGCAGCCGTCTTAGGTTGTTTGCAGATGATGTTGTCGTTTATGGACTAATAAAGTCATCAGAAGATCAAAACAAATTGAAAAGAGATTTAGAAAAGATATCTGAATCGTGCGAAAATTGGCAGTTGATCCTAAATAACGAAAAGTGTGGAAGTTCAGATGGCTCTGAGTTCTATGGGACTTAACTTCGAAGGTAATCAGTCCCCTAGAACTTAGAATTACTTAAACCTAACTAACCTAAGGACATCACACACATCCATGCCCGAGGCAGGATTCGAACCTGCGACCGTAGCGGTAGCGCGGTTTCAGACTGTAGCGCCTAGAAACGCTCGGCCACCCCGACCGGCGAAAAGTGTGAGGTCATCCACATGAGTGCTAAAAGAAATTCGTTAAACTTCGGTTACTCAATAATCAGTTTAATCTAAAAGCTGTATATTCAACTGAATACCTAGGTATTACAATTACGAACAACTTAAATTGGAAGCAATACACAGAAAATGTTGTGGGGAAGGCTAACCAAAGACTGTGTTTTATTGGCAGGACACTTGGAAAAGCAACAGATCTACTAAGGAGACTGCCTACACTACGCTTGTCCGTTCTCTTTTAGAATACTGCTGCGCTGTGTCGGATCCTTACCAGACAGGACTGACGGAGTACATCGAGAAAGTTCAAAGAAAAGCAGCAAGTTTTGTATTATCACGAAATATGGGAGAGAGTGTCACAGAAATGATACAGGATTTGGGCTGGACATCATTAAAAGAAAGGCGTTTTTCGTTGCGACGGAATCTTCTCACGAAATTCCAATAATCAAATTTCTTCTTCGAATGCGAAAATATTTTGTCGACATCGTCTTACATAAGGAGAAACGATCACAACGATAAAATAAGGGAAATCAGAGCTCGTACTGAAAGATATCGGTGTTCGTTCTTTCCGCGCGCTATATGAGATTGGAATAATAGAAATTTGTAAAGGCGTTTCGATGAACCCTGTGCCAGGCACTTAAATGTGATTTGCAGAGTATCCAGGTAGATGTAGATGTTTGACGCTGACGTCAAAACAGAAAACATTTAACACCCTGACTGCTTACAGCGCCATATTTTCACCTGGCGGCAGAAAATGGAGCTATTATTTTTTTCAGTGATTAATGTGCCTAGCTACAATATTTCTGCGTCCTGCGAGGTATACATCCCGCACTGCGTCACTCGGAACACCGTCAGTTTAAGTATAGCCACACTGAATATTTTGCAGGCAGTACCGACATATACAACGCAATGTGCCTGCACAATTAAACCATTCTACGACACAAGGATATATGACTTCACACACTGAGATGCATGAAACGGATGTTTTATTCGCGAAAGTCCAATTCCATGAAGAGTATGGGGGGTGGGGGAGGGGGCGGCGGGAGGGAGGGGTATACGTTACTGGTGGAAGGCTAAACGGGGAACTGATCCCTGGTGCAGCCGAGAGCGAGGCCAGTGCGCGCGCGGTCCGTAGCTGAGAACCTGTGAGGTGGCGAGTGAGGCACCTGAGCGCCGGCGCGGTGCTTGTCTTGGACGCGACATAAATCGGGCCAGCAGCGAGCTTAAACCTGCTGGCGCGGGGCCCCATATAAGCGGCGCCCACACAGCCACGCGGCGCGGTATAACGGCCCGCCTCTCGCGCTACACGCGACCCACTAAACGCCGTCACGCGACGCGCCTAACCAGACGGGCCGGCGGCACGCGCTGGCAACTGCTGCACACGGCGCTAGCTCTGACGAGGGAGGCGTCCACGCTCCAACTGCTAAAACCGAATAAAAATGCTCGTAAAATACGGAGATGCGTGTGTTCTGCGCAGAGGCGTGGAAATTGTCCTTCCAGCCTGCCTGCCTCTGTCTCCGCCGCAACCATTAAAGCAGCCCAACCTACCGCAACGGAGACACAAGAGTACACGTGTACTGAAGCACAGTGGGTTTCTGCAAGCCTGGCAAGCTTCACAGGATCCGTTCAACCTGCTACGCCTATAACACGTTGTGCTATGTGGATTAACTAACCAGGTATGTATTTCAGTAGGTAGTTTCACTGCAGCTCATTTATCGCAACGGTGGGAGCAGCAAAGTGAACAAACCGAACTTAAAGGAGATTGACGAGCCATGCTGAATGGCCGCGCGGTTTGATGTGCCATGTCACGGTTGTTGTTGTTGTTGTGTTGGGGCTTATGGGCGTTCAACATCGAGATCATCAGCGCCCTGACACACATTAAAAGGAACGAATGTGGACAGACCTAAGAAAACTAAAGCACACACTCAAAAAAAGCAGGAAAAGAAGGAAAATGCTACATAAGAAAGTAAAACCTAAGGAAAGGGGAAACATAGCAACAAGAATGTCACAGGAAATTGTTATTGGCTGGCCAGTTACATAAAATATGGCCGAGCTTGTCACACAGTGAGCAAATTAAGATCCTCTCCCTAAAATCTTTGTAAAAACATTTGACAGGGCACAGAATTTTAAAACTTTAACCACATTCGTCCGAGTGTTGCCTAAAAGAGATGGCAGGTCCGCTGGCAAGTCAGCCGCGACCCGCTGGTCAGAAAATAAAACGCAATCCAATAAAACGTGGCGCACAGTGACCTGGACGCCGCAAGCACTACACATTGGATGGTCCTCTCGCCGGAGCAGGAAGCCATGCGTCATAGGGCTGTGGCCTATTCGAAGCCGAGTGAGGAGAACCTCGTCCCGTCGATGGGGCTGAAAGGAAGTACACCACACACGCGTTGTGGGCTTGACTATACGGAGCTTGTTGTCAGTCACTTCCAGCCACCCATCCTCCCACCGACGCATGACCCGTGAGCTCAACAGCGAGGTGAGTGCGTGCAAGGGGATAGCACACTGAGATACTTGTGGGGCGAGACACGCCTCCTTGGCTGCGAGCACGGATTGTGCGGCCCCTCCCTCCGAGGTTCGAGTCCTTCCTCGGGCATGGGCGTGTGTGTTGTTCTTAGCATAAGTTGTATTGTATTGTATTGTATGTTAACCGGGGACCTAGAAACGACAGTGAGGCTCCGTCCCCGCCGCAGCCGCAGTGGTCCACAGCCCCATGACGACTACCGCAGCCCACTTCACCCCTCCGCCGCCCCACACCGAACCCAGGGTTATTGTGCGGTTCTCACACCAGACGAGTGTAAACCCCTATGTTTGCGTAATGGTGGTGTACGCGTACGTGGAGACAGTGTTTGCGCAGCAATTGCCGACATAGTGTAGCTGACGCGGAATAAGGGAAACCAGACCGCATTCGCCGAGGCAGATGGAAAACAGTCTAAAAACCATCCACAGACTGGCCGGCTCAGCGGACCTCGACACAAGTCCGCTAGCATAAATTAGTTTAAGTAGCGTTTAAGTCTAGCAAGGGATGTCCTTAGGAATTCACACACATTTGAACATTTTTGAGACTGACGAGAAGTTAAGAATTGGGAAATATATACCAGTCACGAAACAGAGCCCGAGTCCAGCGGGGAAAAAGCTGTCGTTCATGACGCAGCTTCAAATAAATCGGTAGCTGTCTCACAATGAAAACAGTGTAAAAAGTTACTAAACACTCATTCGGGAACCTCGAGTATGTTATGACACGTTTGTAAATTTGACTAGTAGTTTCCTCACTCCTCAAATATTTTGAAAGAGGGCAAACACTTAGAGGCTGAGAAGTGTGTGGATATGTGTGGTGAAGACTTGAAGCCATTTAGCAGTGGTGCTGAAACATGTTTGGGAACTTGGAAAAATCAGTGTTTTGCATAACTGGCGGACCTCACGTCCTACAATTTTAACTGCAAACACAGTAAACACAAGTACTGCAAATCCAAATGAAGGGTACCTTAAGTATTTTTACGTCCATCCTTACGATTGTAGGCTTGAGGGACTTCGGTATTTCACTTACGTAAAAAAAAAGGAAAAAATGGAGCGCCTGCAGACATCATTTCTATGTTATTTATTGTGTAGCTACCAGTTTCAGTGATTCACCACACCATTTTCAGGCCTTAACTGACACTGAGAAATTAGCTCCAGTCGTATACATGACCTCGCCACTGATTGGATCGTATATAAGATTGTAGTTAGCCTCCTCAGCGTCAGTTAAGGCCTGGAGATGGTGCACTGAATCACCGAAACTGGTAGGTATATAACAAATAACGTCGAAAGGGAGGCTGCATGTGTTACATTTTATTACGTATCTTATGGTACCACCTGAGCACATTGGTAACGAAACACAGTGCTGCTTCCGCGTTTTGAACACCCTCAGGCATTTTCAGCACCACAGTCCCATTTTTCCCCTATCTTTAGCAGAAGTAACATACATTTCAACTCTAATTACAGATATATCTATTTGACGTCACCGTGTGGTCATTAAAGTTTCCTTTGGTTCTATGGCGAATCGTTCGATTAGCGAAAACAAGATACTGTCTCGTATACGTCTGCACCGCTTATTAAGAGGACCGACCGACGCCAGACATCGTCTGTACGGAGACAGATGTCTTGAAAGTCCTACATGCCGTAGCTAACCGATCAGGCAAACAACGCCGATCATGTTTCTCCCTTCTATCAAGACGTGGCTCGTTCAGTACCTCTTGAGATCCAAGGGCCTCTAAATGAATCCAGTTACTTCAATTTTCAATGTGTTCTATTTATAATCTGACAACCATATTGCAGATTGACTTTGACTGGCCACTCTCTGTAATAAAAAAAAACTAAGTGAGTTTTTCATCAATGGAAGTTGAGAGGCGTCGTCGACAACCGTACGGAAGTGCTAACGAAAAAGTCGAACAAACAGACAGACAGAACGAAAAAAATCGATAGCGCATTTGCCCAGGCAAAGGTCACAGGTTCGAGTCCAGGTCCAGCATACATTTCAGATCTGTCAAGCAGTTTCAAGATAATTGATGATTCCTACAAATATATTTGCATCTTTGCCTACGTCTCGGTACTCGACATGATCTCGTGTTGTACATGCTAACTGAAAGAATATGCACTCTAAGACAAAAACGGCACATCATGAAGGAATTATCGGAACGGGACGGAAATCGATAGGTATCGCGTACATGTACAGACAAACAAATGATTACAATTTCATAAAAGTTGGATGATTTATTCGTGCGAAAGAGCTTCACAACTTGAGCAAGTAAATAACGTGATGGTTCACCTCTGGCCCTTATCAAAGCTGTTATTCGACTTGACACTGACTGATAGAGTTGTTCGAAATCCTCCTCAAGGATAACGTGCCAAATTCTTTCCAATTAGCGCGTTACATCATCAAAATCCCGAGTTCGTT
Organism: Schistocerca americana; assembly: GCF_021461395.2. Taxonomy (NCBI): domain Eukaryota; kingdom Metazoa; phylum Arthropoda; class Insecta; order Orthoptera; family Acrididae; genus Schistocerca; species Schistocerca americana. The sequence goes on along the minus strand of NC_060121.1, from coordinate 348,977,710 downwards.
GGAGAGCCTTGCCTATAATGCTGCAAACTTCTCAACTGCGGGGAGATCTGGTGACCCTGCTGGCCAAAGTAGGGTTTGGCAAGCACGAAGGCAAGCAGTAGAAACTCTCGCCGGGTGTGGGCGGGCATTATCTTGCTGAAATGTAAGCCCAGGTTGGCTTGCCATGAAGGGCAACAAAGTGGGCAGGTGGTAGAGCACTTGCCCGCGAAAGGCAAAGGTCCCGAGTTCGAGTCTCGGTCCGGCACACAGTTTTAAGCTACCAGGAGTGAAAATCTCATTCTGGAAAGAGGGCATAAGATATCGTCGACGTACCGCTGTGCTGTAGGGGTGCCGCAGGTGACAACCAAAGAGGTCTTGCTACAAAAATAAGTGGCACCCCAGACCATCACTCCTGGCTTTGGGATCGTATGGCGTGTAACAGTCAGACTGGTGCCCACCGCTGAACAGGGCATCTCCAGACAGATCAGCGCGGCTCATCGGGGCTTACTTCAAAGCGGGACTTCTCGCTGAAGACTACTCCTCAGTGATATTTCAGGCCGAAGACGTGTCTGGATACGCCCTGGATAGCGGTGGGATAACAAGCTGACTGTCGCCCGCCATACGGTCCGACAACCAGAAATGATGGTCTGGGTGCCATTTCTTTTCGTAGCAGGACCGCTTTGGTTGTCATCCGCTGCACCATTACATCTCAGCGGAACGTCGACGATATTTTACGACTCGTTTTGTTGCCTTAATGGCAAGCCATCCTCGGCTTACATTTCAGCAGGATAATGCCCGGCTGCACACGGCGAGTTTCTACTACTTGTCTTCGTGCTTGCCAGACCTTACCTGGGCCAGCAAGGTCGCCGATCTCTCCCCAGTTTAGAAAGTTTAGAGCATTATGCGTGGGTCCCTCCAACCAGCTCGGGATTTCGACGATCTAACGCGCCAATTGGACAGAATTTGACACGATATCCCTCAGGAGGACATCAAACAACTCTGCCAATCAATGACAAGCCGAATAACTGCTTGCACAAGGGCTAGAGTTGGATGAACGTGTTATTGACTCGTTCAGTTTGTGGAGCTATTTTACACGAATAAATCATCCATTTTTTTCTGAAATTGCAATCATTTGTTTGTCTGTACATATACATCACATCTACCGACTTCCGTCCCATTCGATTCGGATAATACCTTCGTGGTGTGTCGTTTTCTCGGGTTAGAATGTATTTGTCATTGCGAATTTAATATATATTCTAGATTTTCTGTCAGGTTCTTACTGTCCCTAAAGGATAAAAAGCGTACATACGTGATGAAATCATGACTGCCAGCAGGATATACAGTCTGATGCGTTACTTATTAGAGAACCACGGTCTTAATTTTTCTGCGAGAGCTAGACATTCAGTACGAACAGATAGCGATATTAAAAAGCCAAGGCCGAGAATATCCATAAACATCAAAACTGGCTCTTATTAAGGCTAAAGAACAGACAGTACGCAAAGGACCAGTTTCAAGGTCTGAGATGTACATTTAGAATTGTATTGCAGGCATAAAATGAGCTTTCACGAAGACTTAAAAAGCCTGCAATTTTTTTTTAAAAGAAAGTATTAACATCACCCATGGGTTTAGCGGTAAGGCGTGTGCCTGGAAACCGAGAGGTTGCGGGATAAAATCCCGCCCACACTCTTGAAATTTTCAATCTGCCTTTAATGTAGTTAGGGACTGATGACCTTGCTGTTTGGTCCCTTTAATCTCAAACAACCAACCAACCTTTAATGTAGCCTTCACGTCTCAACGTTGTGAGGAGTCGCCAGGTATGACACGTCGCTCGGATTCCGCGTTAGACTGTAGATCTCTTTTCCCGGTTGGTAGGTTAGGGCCATGCAAGTCGCTGAGGTCGTGTTCAGTTTAAAGACCTGCAGACCGGCCGGTGTGGCTGTGCGGTTCTAGGCTACGGTCGCAGGTTCGAATCCTGCCTCGGGCATGGATGTGTGTGATGTCCTTAGGTTAGTTAGGTTTAAGTAGTTCTAAGTTCTAGGGGACTGATGTCCTCAGAAGTTAAGTCCCACAGTGCTCAGAGCCATTTGAACCAAAGACTTGCACCATGTCACTGAACGGCACGTTATTATTATTGGTTTAGTTAACTACGACCATTGATGCCAATACAAAAACTTAACTCGAATGTTACATAGTTTCTCTTAAAATAGATACTAATTTAAAATTACTACAAAATTTATTTTGCAATTCGTGATGGCATATCATACATTTGTAAATTCTACTGAATTATAGAACTTACAGAAGTCTTTTAAAAGAGTTCTAATAGTGCAACCTTGCTAGCTGGCAAGTTTCCACGTTTCACTAACATACGCTTCAGTAGTATATCTCTCTGCTTGCCAAAGTAGCTACTTTCTACGCTACTGGCCATTAAAATTGCTACACCACGAAGATGACGTGCTGCAGACGCGAAATTTAACCGACAGGAAGAAGATGTTGTGATATGCGAATGATTAGCTTTTCAGAGCATTCACACAAGGTTGGCGCCGGTGGCGACACCTACAACGTCCTGACATGAGGAAAGTTTCCAACAGATTTCTCATACACAAACAGCAGTTGACCGGCGTTGCCTGGTGGAATGTTGTTGTGATGCCTCGTGTAAGGAGGAGAAATGCGTACCATCAGGTTTCCGACTTTGATAAAGGTCGGATTGTAGCCTATCGCGACTGCGGTTTATCGTATCGCGACATTGCTGCTCGCGTTGGTCGAGATCCAATGATTGGTCGAGATCCAATGACTGTTAGCAGAATATGGAAACGGTGGGTTCAGGAGGGTAATACAGAATGCCGTGCTGGATCCCAACGGCCTCGTATAACTAGCAGTTAAGATGACAGGCATCTTATCCCCATGGCTGGCTGTAACGGATCGTGCAGCCACATCTCGATCCCTGAGTCAACAGATGGGGACGTTTGCAAAACAACAACCATCTGCACGAACCGTTCGACGGCGTTTGCAGCAGCATGGACTATCAGCTCGGAGACCATGGCTGCGGTTACCCTTGATGCTGCATCACGGACAGGAGCGCCTGCGATGGTGTACTCAACGACGAACCTGGGTGCACGAATGGCACAACGTCATTTTTTCGGGTGAATCCAGGTTCTGTTTACAACATCATGATAGTCGCATCCGTGTTTGGCGACATTGCACATTGGAAGCGCGTATTCGTCATCGCCATACTGGCGTATCACCCGGGATGATGGTATGGGGTGCCACTGGTTACACGTCTCGGTCACCTCTTGTTCGCATTGACGGCACTTTGAACAGTGGACGTTACATTTCAGATGTGATACGACCCGTGGTTCTACCCTTCATTCGATCCCCGCGAAACCCAACATTTCTGCAGGATAATGCTCTACCGCATGTTGCAGGTCCTGTACGGGCCTTTCTGGATACAGAAAATGTTCGATGCTGCCCTGGCCAGCACATTCTCCAGATATCTCACCAATTGAAAACGTCTGGTCAATGGTGGCCGAGCAACTGGCTCGTCACAATATACCAGTCACTACTCTTGATGAACTGTGGTATTGTGTTGAAGCTGCATGGGCAGCTAAGCTGTACCTGTACACGACATCCAAGCTCTGTTTGACTCAATGCCCAGGCGTATCAAGGTCGTTATTACGGGCAGAGTTGGTTGCTCTGGGTTCTGACTTCTCAGGATCCATGCACCCAAATTGCGTGAAAATGTAATCACATGTCAGTTCTAGTATAATATATTTGTCCAATGAATACCCGTTTATCATCTGCGTTTCTTCTTGGTGTAGCAATTAATAATGGTCAGTAGTGTAGTAAAGATGGTTTTTAATTCATGGTTTCGTTGATTATTCTGGATCGATGAGAATGAAGCCTTGAGTTTTCTGTGTTTCGTTAGCATCGTTGTGAAATTAGGTGAGATTGGTAATTTAATCGCCAGCCTTTGGTGCACCTTAGGAAAATATTAATTTGTAACGATTTCTTTTGTAGCCTATTGTCTTCCTTTCTCTCGTTCTTCTAGACCTGCTTTCGTAACAATTGTTTCGTAGGCGTTTTGGTTCGTTTGATGTGGCTCAGTTGCTCTTGTGATCTGGGTGCATTTTTGGCCAGCTTGTCTACCAATTTGTTACCGTAATGCCAGTGTGAGCATTAATCAGTGTAAAGTTTGTGACACAGCTGATCTTTTGCAAAAATATAATATTAATAGACTGTTGTAATGGTCTGGACACTTCAAAGATGTGCTGTTGTTTCAGTATCGATCTGCATTACTGTCGATTTTGTAAGCCAGCTTTTCGAGAACCTTTGAAATGTCAAAGCACTCCGCCTGATTGTCTGAGCATAAATATCCCAGTTTGTATCTTATCAGGTATGTTGGCTTTTAATTTATGAAAATTGATACTCCTGATCCTACTTCTCCTACACTTATATCAAGTACTACGTCCTGTAATTTCTTTCGTTACAAACGACATCAGTTGGATGGGCCCAATTTTCATAATGAACAAAGGTTTATAATGTTTATTTTGTGCTTCCAGCTTTAATTTCATCATATTTATTCGCTATTTCCTTACTCTTAATTAATGTTGGTGTTAGGCCCAACAGAATACACATTGATTCGTTTCATAGTGTTCTCTGGGCTTTGTCAACCTTGGTGGTAACTAGTCGTTGTAAACGTTTGTACCTAATGAAATTTTCTTGTTTTGTCGGATTGTTAATTTATATATGCTATGTGTGTGGTAGGATAGATGATATTGCTCCTCTTTAGATGAGCCTGCCGGAGTGGCCGTGTGGTTCCAGGCGCTACAGTCTGGAACCGCGAGACCGCTACGGTCGCAGGTTCGAATCCTGCCTCGGGCATTGATGTGTGTGATGTCCTTAGGTTAGTTAGGTTTAAGTAGTTCTAAGTTCTATGGGACTGATGACCTCAGTAGTTAAGTCCCATTGTGCTCAGAGCCATTTGAACCATTTTTCACTTTAGATGATTCTCGGAGCCTCAGAGTTATACCGCTAGTTAAGTCTGGATGTGTCAGATAATGCGTGTATGAACCTTGTACATAGATCCTGTATTTTGTCAATGAAACTGAACTTAGCGTTAATAATTATTCCAAGATATTTTAGTCAGTCAGTTTGCCGCAGTTGTTAATTGTTCAAGAATATACTAACTTTTGTTTTGCCCCTCTTTCATGTTCTTGTTATTAACGCTATTTTCTATTTCTGGTCATTGAAACGAATTTTGTTACTTTTGGCCCAGTCTGGACATTTAGCGTGTCTTCGGGCGACAGGTAGCTGACCATCACTGACGTTGTTCGCGGCGCGCTAAGTGACATTTCTCTGAACAAATGGAGAGCGCCGTCAGCAAACCCGTTCCACCTGCGCTTTGTTAACGCCACTGATTCACACGAAGCGTCCGCTTAGACCGACTCTGTGTCACAGAGGAGGTGTGTTGGTGGACAGTTATCATGCAGTTATCACAGCAACATGTGTCGCAGGCGTTCTGGACAATTATAACGGATTGTGACTACACGGGAGGAAGCAGCGTTAAAAAACATTGCGTCGACACTCACTGAATGGAAAATGACAGACTACTGCATCAACAGAAAGGTAACTTCCAATGGTGATGATTTCACGACACGGGCACAACACAAGAGTATACAGGTTCAGTAGTCCGTTGAGATACACCAAGACGTGTTTTGGCTGGTTTAATGGAGTCCCTCTTTTCCTAATTTTAACATTCATTTGACGGCTAATCTCTTTTCTGCTACTCCTCAGTACATTTAATCCTTCATGGGTTTGCTCTCAATCCAAGCAGGCTATTTATTTCTCACGCTTATCACTGTTATGCCGTGATCGAGCGAATCTCTTGTTGAAACGCAACGTTTCGTCCCCGTCTGCTGAAGAGAAGGGGCGTTGTAGCTCTTCTGAAGGTCCGCTACTGGCTCAGCATCGAGACAAAGTGTGCATCGCACCTTCGAAAACGCTGCAACCCCCTTGAAAGAGTCCTCTGCAGATGGGGACGAAACGTCTGATCACGACATAATGGCCCGTAAAATTTTAATAATTATGACACTTCCAACTGCGAAAATATACATGTTCATTTCTGTCAATAGGTCCTACAATTCTTTCTCTCCTTCACACGGACAGCAATGTCATCGGTGATCCGTATCACTGCTAGCCTATCGCCCTTTATTTGATTCCGTCCTGTGAACCTTTCTTGTGCCTTCTTTATGGTTCTTCGATGTACAGGTTGTAAAGTAAAGAAGAAAGACTGTTTAGAATCCGACAGTGAGGCTGATTGCCTGTCTAGCCCGGGTATCAAGAGGGAGAACACGTCAGAGATACATGGGTTACATACGACGCTCGCAGTTTGACCCAGCACGAGGCGGCTTAGCCACGGCAACCACTTCAGGTGACGCCGCCCGCTGACGTGTGTGTGTGTGTGTGTGTGTGTGTGTGTGTGTGTGTGTGTGTGCCGTTAAGTATCAGGTGGTTATAATTAAACTGACGGTGTTCCGAGTGCTGCAGTGTGGAATGTATTCAAGGCAGGAAACGGAAACATCGTAGGTAGGTTCATTAATTAGTGCGCTCACAGAGTATGCTGAAAAAAATAATAGTTCGACTTTCTGACACTAGGTAAAATATGACTTCAGTATGCTGTTTGTCACTTGGCGATGCATGTTCATTTCTTTTGTGATGTGACTGTTGGTGTGAAGCATTAAGAATGTTGAAGTTTCCCTACGATGTGAAATGGCTTTGGGAAAGGAAGACTGTGCATTCCTGGTAAACGTGTTTTATCATAACAGTAGCAACAACAGTCCTGCATTGCGGAAATATCGCAGAGAGAAACAGCTGTGCAGGGGCCCCATGTCAGTAAATGGGCTAAGGAATTTGATCAATAAATTTGAAGAAACAGTTGAATTAGGCGGGGCTATAAAAAAATGAAATGTCGTGTGGCGAGGGCCTCCCGGCGGGTAGACCTGATCGCCTGGTACAAGTCTTCGGTGACTTGCGTGTCGACGAGGATGAAATGATGATGATGAAGACAACACAAACACCCAGTCCCTGAGCGCAGAAAAATCCCCAGCCCATCCGTGAATCGAACTACAAAATTAATGTGATCATTTAAATACCGCCAAGGATTTTCAACAGCTGTAGAACTGATTTCCATGAAGTTTCTACAGTCAATCTACTAACAAGAAGTGGTAATTACTGCGAACTCAGTAAACAAACAAAAATAAACAGGAAACACCTAGTTATCCACGATCGCACGAGATTGTTTACATCAGTCGCCCGCACCCGGATGTATTCACCTATCTTCATGGTCCGAAATTGTCAGAACACGATTTCCGCGGCCGGGACGGAGTCATTTTTGTCATAAATAGCAGGTACCTTACGAACGATTAACGGACACAAAGAAAGCTGGCCGCGCGGGATTAGCCGAGCGGTCTAGGCGCTGCAGTCATGGACTGGGCGGCTGGTCCCGGCGGAGGTTCGAGTCCTCCCTCGGGCATGGGCGTGTGTGTTTGTCCTTAGGATAATTTAGGTTAAGTAGTGTGTAAGCTTAGGGACCGATGACCTTAGCAGCTAAGTCCCATAAGATTTCACACACATTTGAACATTTTGAAAGAAAGCTGACGGAAGTTAAAGAGTCCTTTAACGTTTCTTTTCTTTTTAAATTAAATTAAAAGCTAATCTGTTACTAAGAAAGTTAACTTCGTTAATTATCGATTGACGGATTCAAAGTCTTGTGCTCAGCTATGTGTCGAACAATGAACGGCAGTGTCGATAGACCATGATGCCGGTGATGTCCAGTTCCGATATGTGATGATAGAAGTTTCCCCCTGTCACACGAACCACAAGACTGTCTTGTCACAAACAAATAACATTCAGCTGCGATTTCTGAATAAGAAACCGGCTGTGTGACCTTTCCCGCTAGACAGATTTGCATGGCGTTAATCTTTCGGACTGGAGCGGATTGCTACGAAATATCGCAGCCTGTAGTGCAAAAATGGTTCAAATGGCTCTGAGCACTATGGGACTCAACTGCTGAGGTCATTAGTCCCCTAGAACTTAGAACTAGTTAAACCTAACTAACCTAAGGACATCACAAAGATCCATGCCCGAGGCAGGATTCGAACCTGCGACCGTAGCGGTCTTGCGGTTCCAGACTGCAGCGCCTTTAACCGCACGGCCACTTCGGCCGGCCCTGTAGTGCACTTCGTGAGTCTGGTATTTGTTGCAGGTCATTCGCGCTGTTTTGCAACTTTGATGTCCAGTAGCGTATCGTAAACAGCATCAGCTTCACAGACCGAGAGTCGGAAGACAATGAGGAGTCCGCATGGAGTGAGCGTGCGACTTGCGGCGCGCCGCTATCGATCAGCGAATGAGTGTGCCGGGCCGGCACTTTGCGCTGCACTGCCGGCGGCAGTGGCGGCGGCGGCGGCCGGCGTGAAATCTGCGAGAAGGCCAGCCGGTGCCCCCGCAGCCGCAGCGCAGCCTCCCTGCCTCGCGCTCCGCAGCGCCGCCCACGCGCCTGCCGCGGCCCCTGCTCCAGGCCGGCCATTGTGCCTGCCTGCCTGCCTGCCTGCCCGCCACGTGACAGTAACGGCCGCACGCGCCGCGCCGCACCGTGTTTGGAAGCACCGACCGCATTACAGGCCGCTAGCGCTCCACAACACTCCGTCTGAGCCTGTCATTTAGACCACTGCCAGCTCACATAGTAGAATTCCAGGAAACCCGACGCGGATCCAAGGTTAAGATCTTAGGACTCACAATTTGTTATCGGCTGCCCAAATCTAAACTGACGTCAATCGCACTTTTTTTTTAAAAAAAAATCTCATTTTGTTTGCTTTTGTTCGTTGCATCTTCACGGGGCGGACGCCGTAAGACATCCGTTTAAGTTCGTTGTTAATCGATTAGCTCAGTTTTTTATTACAGAGGGCAGTTAAACCCTCTGACCGAACACGCTGAGCTACCGTGCCGGCGACTTCAACGTTTCAGAGACTTCTGTGATTATAACTATCTTTTATCCCGCGGCTTCGCCCGCATATGCGTTCAGCACATATACTGAACACACCTCCTCCTCCTCTCTTTGGCCACCTCTTCCTGCCCCTGTCTGCCCATTTCATCATTCCACCTCCGTCTGGTTCCTCCTCACTCTTTCTGTATCTTCATCTCCTACCCCCCCCCCCCCCCCCCTCTCTTTGTCCATTCCCTCGACCCTTTCTCACCATATCTTCCTGTCCCCTCTCTCTGACCATATCCTCCACCCCTCTCTCTTTCCATTTCTGGTTCCCCCTTTACCTTTTTCACCTGCCCACTACCTCTCCACCCCACCCCTCTCTCTGTCCACTTTTTCCCTCCCTTTACTCTGTCAATAATCTCCTCTATCCGCAATAACCTGTCTAAGCTGAGCTCATTAGCACATGTAGTTACTGCAATACGGTTCAATGAAGCAGGCCAATGCTACTCCCACAACACATCTGCCAAACAGGGCAGGCTTCATATCAGGGGCTTGAAAACCATTTATTTGCCTCTGACACACAGGTTGCCATGCCAAGCCAGTCATTTAACTCTGTCAGGGCCCAGAAAACAGCTTCTTGGCCTTAACGTATAGACTGCACTGAGAAGCAGGTTGATTTTGCAACCTGATACTGTTCCCACTCAACATGTTTATCATGTCGTCCTCTCCCAATGGAGTCATTGGGTGCAATATGGAGGGGCAAGTGGTCAAAACACCGGTATCCCAGTCGTTGTCGGGTTTCTTGACCTATGAACCACTACTAATGGGAGGAATAGTTCCTCAAGAGGTTGTGTGCACCTTGCACCAGTCCTCCCACCGACTAAACGAGGTAAAGTCCCTAGCAGTGCCAAGAATCGAAGCAGAGTCCGCCACATGGCAGCCAGCTGTACTGACCAGTCAGTTACAGAGGCCATAGTTTAATAATAATAGTAATAATAAAAATTTCTTGTGGCTCAACAGCCTGGTGCAAATCTTTCCATTGGACCCCACTTTGGCGACTTGCATTTCCCTAGCCTACCCCAGAAATCTGATCAGAGAAAGGGGACCTAAAGTTTAACGTGGAATCAGAATGATGTGTCGTTTGTGATGAATTTTCACGTCGTTGATAGGTGGCGGTTAGGTTAAAAGTAGACTGACAAATTTCCGTGATTCAAGCGGTTTTAATCCCGTGACCCGCGGCTCTCCAGTCATATATTTTACTATTAGACTACTGGGCCTGACTAACAGTAATACTACTACTACTAATAATGAATATACATAATGAATCCGAATTCCACCAAACGCTCTGAGGTCGTTCAGGCATATTTTGTGAGTACATTGTTAAACTGGCGGTCTCCGGTGACTCATTACACAGTAATTGCATTTAGTTCGATTTGTTTCCCCCATATATCTTTTAGCGGCGGTGTGTTGAAAACACCTGCTCAGCAATGCGAACGTCATTGCTATATGCTGTTTCATTCAGTCACGGTACTCGCTCACTCTTCGCTCTCAAGCTTGTATACAGTAGTGCTCAGCTCTGTCTCGACAGTGTTAGTTGTGTATTAACAGTGATACACAGCGGTGTGGATGGGTGCACTGATGAAGAGTTGACCATTAGTGTATGCGTTCTTTCAATGAAATGAATAAGCGACACAGCTACGGTATGATGAGCTATTTCATCTGACAGTTGCTGCATTACTCTCTGTTTTGTTTTGTACGTTTCTGTGATTGAATTTTATACGATTTTTTACAGACGTGGGGACGTTATAATTTGGGGAAAAGACGGAGAAATCAAAATCGCACCATTACCCTCTAATAAGGCATTGCAGACAATGCATCTCATACACCACAATACTCAGAAAAAATCCCCGAAAATACGTAAAGTCTGTCAGTGTAGTTTCGGTTGACTCTGTATATAAAATTTTAATATAATGATAATAGGTTGTTTAAATCAATGCTTAATACATCGATTTAGAATAACCCCAAAGAAAGTGCAGTTCAGAGAAAATCATCATTTGCAAACTACTCATCCAAAAATTTGAGAAATATATGCATCACGCAACTGTTTTAAGAACTATAATAGTAGCAAACTCTCACAATTTAATTGAATTGTTTGCTCATTATTATCAGGATTCCACATAGAACTGTAGGCCATGGATAAGCTAACATCTGAGTGTGGGAAATGATTCTCCTTTCTGTGGTCCCCGCCTATATTTGAAAAGGGTCAGTCTGTTTTTGTTTCTGGTGGAGGAACTTTCCATAACTTTCTTACCTGATTCAAATTCTAGTGGTTTGTTCTACACGTGGACTCACAAACCGTGCCTGCAGGTATATCCATCTTGCGAATGGGCGTTTTTACTTGGGTTAAGATTTTCTTCAGCTGGTCAGGCAAGGAGTGCATCCAAATGGACAGCAGAGAATAAATTATTAAGGTCAATCAAAGAGTATAAATAGCAAGACTTGAAATAAAATAGTGAGATTTATGTAAGTCCGTAGTCTTTTCTGGCCATTGCCATTGAAGGTAAAGTGTTGTAGGTTTTTAGACCACTTGAAACACACAAGCAATTTCGCATGCATCTTCCATTCAATTCGATGTTGATCAGTTAATTAGAGGTAGATAACAGTGCAAATTCCTTGGGCAATGTTTTCATTTGAAGTATATCAAATGAGAGTGACCGGCCATACGGCGCTCTTTCTGTGTTTATTTCCTTTCATTAACATGGTGCTGGGATGGCTTGTTGTGTACATGGGAAAGCACAGCGCGTTGTATTTGAGACAGGTTGGGTAGAGAATGTTACGAGAAAAGCAATCCGAAAGAAATCCTTCGCAGTCAGCACAGCGCGAAGTGTCAGGTGTCTGTCTTCGTGGATGTCGGAACGCCAGGGACGAGCAGAGGATTCCTGGCTATAGCGTATTTACAACCTGGGCCCCGCCAAGAGGCCGAAATGTGGCTGGGACGCCCTCTCATGTTTTACTGAAAACTTTTTGTAGATAGCCACATGGGGATTGCTCACAACTGTCAGGGGGGCTACCTCCTCATCACGACAACACTTTGCTAACATACCAACCCACCCCGCCTTCTTAAATACCAGATATTCTCTATTTACCCGATATCATTGGCCTCCAGTCGGGAGCCAAAATTTACAGCTTTTAAATATTTTGTAGAAATTATGTTTTCCCCTACAGCATCATGAAAATTACCAGTTTCGATCAAACAACAGATCTGATCGGCTACAAAAAACATTAACTGCAGAAAACGCAGACAATCAAGATCATGTGTATCTAGATCAACGCTATAGATTAACAGCATCAAATATGAAGAATGCAGGAAAGTGCTAGATTTACTGCACTCTTTAGTTTTGATGCAGTTGATCTAGACGCAAATGAGCGCAATTGGACTCATTTCCTGTAATTGCTATTTTATATCTGTTGGTGGTCCGTTGTTTGACTGAAACTGGTAGTTGTAATAATTAGAGTCAGCTATTGTTCTAAATCACGATTTATCAAAGAGACTATTTTGTAAGAGTATGCGACATTGGTTTTTGACAGTGTTCGGCCACCTGGGGGCATTATAAGTCTTCTGAGAATGATCGCAACATAGTGGTCAAAGCATCGAGGTTTAAAGTAGTTTTAAGATGAATATGACAAGTTTTAATCACCTAAAAGATTTTACTTTCAGTGAACTGTTTTTCACACATGCCTTGTGAATTTTGTATAGTCAAGACGTCCACATTAAGTCCCTTAGGTCGTTCTGGTCAGAACTTACGTCATGACCAGTTTGTCCTAACGCAATGGAAAACATAACGATGTTAGACAGCCAGCAAAAAAAAAAAAAAAAAGAATGACAGAGAGAATGAATTACTACTTCAGTTAAATTATATATTCGCGAAATATTTCGAATGCAGTGCGTTCTGTTTTTGCTTACTTTGATTCTTTCTTAGGACTATGGGCAGAATCTGAAATCACAGCGACAACGAAAATACTTTCAAGTAGCATCCGGAACGAACTCGCCCATAGCTGCAGAAACACCGAATGAGAACAGTGCACCCATTCTAAGAGCACTTGCTGCTAACTGCTCTCGCGTTCCACATAGCGTTCAATACGGTTTCCTCGTTTCTTGTGTAGGTTCGGCTGGTTAAATCGAAATGTAGTGTGGTGGCTGTCACAGAGCACCAGAATTCTTGGCCTTCGTGTTCCCAGGTATCAGGCCCACGAGCTACTGCGAAGTTTTCCACTACTCACTGAAACGGTTCCCCCCATTTGTGATAAATAAGTATGAATGTTCAAGCACTGAAAAACGAGAATCGTAGCTCTGTGTTATGACAAAGTTCGTGATGAAAAAAGGCACTCCAGTCACAAAAAGTTCAGCGAAACGCTAGCAGTCCCGGAAACGTAAACTCTAATTTATAGCAGTAATGAAGGCGGCAATCAAATTTAATGAAGACTGTTATCCAGGCGAAGTTGGTGGACGAGCATTACACTCGCTAACAAAGCAGGTGACAGAATGAGGCAAAATTTTCGTAACTGAAGGAATGGTCCACGGGGGGATTTAGAACACCGTGACCGTCGATGTGTTTGTCGAAAGCGGCTATTTAATCATTAAAAGATATTTTTGGCAACGTGAATGTTGAATGTCGATGCTAATGAGAAAAAGATCGCAGGCTTAGCCCAACTCAAGTTACGTCCGTATGATTAGTTTTGTGGCGTCTGTCAACTAGACTTGCAAGTTACAATCAGCAACGTACAGCGTGTGTCCGAAAAATAAATCAGATCCGTAAAGATCAATTTATTGAAAAGTACAAATGTTTAGTATTCTACAAATTGGTATAGTGGGCGTCAGTATACTTTTTCCATCGATTCTGCCAATTCTGCCAGGCTTACTGTAATACGTTGACGGGAATCAATTCGTAAGGAACAATTAATTGAAAATAAAAGTGCAAAAGTTTAGTATTCTACAAACTAGCACCCTTGGGCGTCAATACACTTTCTCCAGCGATTCTGCCAACTCTGAGAGCATTCCTGGAAAACGTTGACGGGAACCTCCTTCAGACACCTCGTCGCGGTGGCTTTCATGGCATCTACCGTTCCAAAATGATGGCTCCTTAAACTTCTTTTCACACTAGTAGACAAAAAGATGTCCACTGGGGCCAGATCGGAACTATGTTGCGACTGGGGCAGCGTTGCCACATCGTGCCTGGCTAGGAACTCGCTAACAATGGAGGAGGTATGAGACAGCGCGTTATCGTGGTGGAGTCCCCAGTTTCTACTGATCTCCTTCCTGACGCGATGCAACCTGTTTCAGAGCCTTTCACGAACTCTAAAGTAAAGCTGGCTGTTGACAGTTTGTCCCAATGGCACGAACTCCGATTGGACAATGTCTTTGGAACTACAAAAGACGATGGATATAGCCTTCACACGGGATTTCGTCATCCTTGCCTTTCTTGTTGACCACTATGCCATCTTCTGTCGGCCTACTTGAGGATTTCCCTCTGATACGTTGTCATTTAGTAAAATTAATGCTTGCTGCACGTGAAATGGAGGTATTCGGGTTTGAACCCTAGTTAATGAATGGTCTTCAACGTGTCAAAAATGTTCGGTACAGCATACACTCTGCTAAAACTAATAGAGAATGATTCAGAATTTCTGTTACAGGGGAATTAGAAGACGAAGTTTTGATAAGGAATCCTTGTCCGGAAATGTACCGTTTGGCTATGAAATAAGTTTGAAGACTGAATCACTTTCAAATCTCACAATTCACGGTACGCACACAAGCTGAGAAGACGGCGACATAGTCAGCCCTGTTGCAATTACGACGACGAGTCAATAAATACGAAGCCTATTCGGAAAGTAAGGTCCAATAGATCCCAAAATGAAAACCACCGTGAAAATCAAAAACGTTTTATTTGAAACAGTTAGCTACACCTTCCAGCTACTTTTCCTCATAGTCGCCGTTCTGATTTAGACATTTGTCGTAGCGTTGTACCAACTTTCCAATACCCTCGTCATAGCAGTAAGCCACTTGTGCTTTCCCCCCGTTTCTCTACTCCGTCCTAGAGCTTGTTGTCTGTGCCAGAACGTTGTCTTCACAGCTAGCGGTGAGACGAGATGAAAATCAGGCACAGTCAATTATGGGCTCTATTGTGGGTGACCAAACACTTCCCATCGGAATCGCTGCAGGAGTATCTTCATTGCCCCTTCAGAGTGCGGCAGAGAATTGTCATGCAGAAGGAAACATATGACTATTATGCTATGCTGGCTGCATGACATCAGGCCAAATCTCACACCATACCCTCATACTTGGCCGGAGACGCTATTGTAGCATCTGTAAGTGCTCACTGTGGCCTCAGAACTGAAAAGAGCGACGTGACGCAATCGACGGGCATACTAGATACACTGCCCAACACATTTGTGCAAAGCTTTATCGGATTTCCATTGCGGTTTCCATTCCCACCCCATCGGACCTTGCTTTCCAAATAGACCTCGTAAGTCACAAACTGGGATAGAGACATCAAGCCGTGTGTAGCAGCCTCGAATTTATTTTCCTTTTCAGCATACTACCATTGAAAACGTAAACACTTATCCCTTCGCTCGATAAGGCATTAAAAGCCTGCAGAACAGAATTCTTGTGGCAGCGTTCGCATTGTAAGTAGGCTGTTTAGGTTTTTCTGTTGGTAACGCCACGTAGCGCTCTGTATGAAAATCACTGACTGTGCTGTGTGCAGTCTGTGGCAGGTTTGCATTGTTGGAATATTTGCTATTATAGTGTTGGGCAGTTGGATGTGAACAGCGCGTAGCGTTGTGCAGTTGGAGATGAGCCGCCAGCAGTGGTGGATGTGGGGAGAGAGGTGACAGAGTTTTGAGAACGGAAGATCTGGACGTGTGTCCATCAGTAAAAGGAAATTTGTTTAATTGGATGTCACAAAATTATATAATGACTTTTGAACACTATTAAGGAGAATACATTTATTGTTCTCTATCAAAATCTTTCATTTGCTAACTACGCCTATCAGTAGTTAGTGCCTTCAGTAGTTAGAATCTCTTATTTAGCTGGCAGTATTGGCGCTCGCTATATTGCAGTAGTTCGAGTAACGAAGATTTTTGTGAGATAAGTGATTCACGAAAGGTATAGGTTGTTGTTAGTCAGGGCCATTCATTCATTGAAAGTCAGATTGCGTTGCGCAAACGAGCTGCGTCAGTTTAATGATTATCAGAATAAGTAAAGAGAGAAATGTCTGAGTACGTTCAGTTTTACTCAGCTGTTTGTAAATCAGATAACGTAGAGGTTATCAGCACAGTAATTCATTAATTTTTCTAAGGGGATGTTTCAGCATATAACGAGTGACCTCTCGGAATATAGTAAGTTTATTTGGTTCCCTACATTGCTGCAACCCACCAGACCAATGTTTCCTGAGGGGTAGCGAAATACCCCTAAACGGGGAAAAAATTCGCTATTACTGTATGAACAGGGCGGTCAGGACGCTCCTTCTTTGTGACTTTTTCTTATCCTTTGCTGAATTCCTGTATCAATTCAACAAAAATTTCCGTGAAATACAGTTCTAACCACACACGGTACGAATTTCGTTACGGACGTGCTTTGCGAGCAGTGCCCCGGTTCATAAAAATCGCGTTGTTCTAGTCGGTTGTTGGTCTGTCTGCAGATAATCAATCATGGGCCGCGGAATACTGTGTCTCGGCTACCTTCCACGCGGCATGTGCTGCCACCTTATCCATAAGCATAGTCGTGAATTTAAAACTATATGTGGTTTTCCGGTGGGTGCCAGTTATGACGTCACATAACACCTTCATCTGCATCTACATCTCATTTACATGGTTACTCTGCAATTCACACTTAAGTGCCTGTTCATCGAACCATTTTCCCACTACCATTCCACTCTCGAATGGCGCGTGGGAAAAAGGAACACCTAAATCTTTCCGTTCGAGATCTGATTTCTCTTATTTCATTATGATGATCATTTCTCCCCACGTAGCTAGGTGTCAACAAAATATTTTTGCATTCGGAAGAGAAAATTGGTGATTGAAATTTCGTAAATAGACCTCGCCGCAAAGAAAACCGCCTTTGTTTCAGCGACTGCCACCCCAACTCGCGTATCACATCAGTGACACTCACCACTATTGCCCCATAACACGAAACGAGCTGCCCTTCTTTGCGCTCTTTTGATGTCCTCCGTCAATCGTACCTGGTAAGGATCCCACACCGCGCAGCATTATTCCAGCAGAGGACGGACAAGTGTAATGTATAATGCTGCGCTCGAAATTAGGAGGGTTGGCTGCCGTGCTCCACGGATTCACTTTGAAGAGGACTTCCTTCTTCACGCAGAAGAGAATCCGAGGAAAAGTACTCGAGACACTGCCCACGCCATGTGCTTCTACAGCACACAGCTCACTGTCCCCGCTGTGTGCGTACTGTGAAGCGAGAGATTTGAAAGTGATCCGATCCTCAAACTGATCTTACATCCAAACGGTACAATTTCGGACATGGATTCCCTATCTAAACTTCATTTACTAATTCCTCTCTACAACCCCTAGGAGCCTGTACAGGAATTTCGAATCACCCTGTGTACAAAGGACTTTTCCCATATATGTTTAGTTTGGATGGCTTCTAAGTTTTTTAAATGCTTAGTGAGGCGTTGTGGTTGTTCTGAAAACATACTTCCGTCCGTGCCTCTGAGCTTCAGTAGCGTCGCGCGAAGTCACACTCACAGCCGCGCCCACAACCCACGCACTCTTTGCGGTGTCCGTCGCGCGAGACAATTTACGCAAAGTACAGCTCAGCGGATTTAATCGTAAATGTTTGTTGGCGGACATAGATTAACTGTCTGAACTTCTAAATTACCAAGTAAATACAATTCCTCGCTCTGACAGCATTACACTTCTCACAACTCCAGAGTCAATAATTAAATATCTTGCAGCTACGTAACTACGAGGGTTGGAACTTAAATAGTGGCAACTATTTATTCACAACCGATACAAAAGAGTTACGTGTTTGCACCTATTACTGTCCTTCAAAGTAGTCACCAGCGTTGTGAAGAACCCGTTTCCAGCGATGTGGAAGGTGTAGTATACGGTTAGCAGAGCCTGTTCTGTTGATGGTGCAAATGGAGCGGTCGAATCTCTGGAACAGCTCTGAAGCGAATGCACGAAGTGGTTCCTTTATCTTCGGAATCAAATCAAAGTCACAAGGACTTAAGTCCGGGGAGTATGGTGGATGGTGCAGTACTTCCCAGTCCCATCGACCGAACAGAGCAGTCACAGCTTGCGCTGTATGCTCCCGCGCATTGTCGTGCAGAATGATGGGTGGGTTTCGCAGAAAGTGTCGCCGCTTCTTTCGCAAAGCTGGTCGCACGTGATACTCCAAAAACTAACAGTAATACTGTGCACTTACGGTCTGCCGTGGAGGAACGTAATGCGTTAGGATAACACCATCACAGTCGTACACGAGAATCACCATAACATTCACCATACTGGGGCTCTGACGCACTTTCGACTTTCGCGGCGACCCATAATGACGCCATTCGTTGAATTGGCGTTTCAGTTTTGGCTCTTACGATGTGGCCCATGTCTCATCCGGCGTAAGAAAGCCTCTCCTTCGCGCTCACAGCGCTCCAAGTGCGTCTGAAAAGCGTCGTAAGGCATCCATTTCTGCATTTCCTTCGTCATGAGGAACCCATTGCGATGCAATTTTTCGCATGCCCAGGCGTTCCTTCAGGATGCGAAGCACAGTCGTATGCGCTAATCCGGTTTCGTGGGTGAGCTCACGAATCGTATGGTGTCGATCACTGTTCACTAAAGCGGCAACTGCATGCACTTCTTCCTCAGAGACGCTAGGACGACCTGCCCGATGCATGTCTGCCACAATTTGCCGACCTTCGTTGAAGGCTTTCACTCAATGTGCCACTGTTCTGTACGGCAGTGCCGATTCCCGCACGCCTCTTGAAGACCTTGATCACACTGTAGTGCTGTACGACCTCTGGCTTATTCAGTTTTGATCCAGCTCCGTTGTTCCTGTTTCGAAAACATATTGACACCGTTATGTTATATCGCTCGCTCACAAGCGACTGTGTTTCCCTCGATTGTGCGCTCGCCGGTGACGTGGGACGGGCGAGTCCATTTGCTCGGAGGTAAGGTAGGTATGTCAACAACGTGTGCTATCAGCGACAATAGTACATTTCATTGCACAGCGTCTCCACAGCAGTGTTGCCACTATTTAAGTTCCAACCTATGTACATTCAGGCAACATTCCTAGACGTGATCACTGCATTGGAATATATTCACTGCCAGCAGTCCTACACACCGCATCCAAATGGTTACCAGGTAAGATGGAGTGAAGCGGGTCACGTGGGGTCAGGCGTATCAAAGACATGTTAGTGTACTGAATCAACGCCATCTGAGTGATGGGTGAGAGAAACACAAAAACTGAGACGTATTTAGAAAGATGTGTGCGATCTGTACGTTTATCTGTGTCATAAGCAACACGAGAAACGGATATTGTGGCAACCACCGTCAATTATCATCAAGGGCATCTTTAAAGCTTTGATTTCGACGAAAACAAACTATCGCAGCGCGCACAGGTGAGAAGCTACATCTGTTTTCAGCTGAATTATATCAAAGTAATATAGTACCAGCAATGTATAGTACCAGCAATGTACGCGAAATTCACTTCCCATTTGTTATGCCAAACGTGACTTATTTCTGATTTCAGGGGTAAAGTGGGTGATCCCCCGAAAATACACAAAGATTGGAACAGAGGAAAAATGACATTATACTGTAGTTTATTTAACAAAGCAATGAGAAAAGAAAAGAACAATGAAATGCCTTTGCGAAAAGCTACCGAAATTCATCGTAACAAAAGATACAATGTTCTCGATTCCTTTAATACTGAGAAAAGAAATAGACACGTTTTTTCCTCGTTAGTCTTCTGACTGGTTTGATTCCTCTCCTGTGCCAGTCTTTTCATCTCAGAGAAGCTCTTGCAACCTACATCCTCAGTTATCTGCTGGGTGTACTCCAATCTCTCTCTTCCTCTACCGTTTTTTCCATCTACAGCCCCCTCTAGTATGATGGAAGATATGCCCTGATGTCATAACAGATGTCCTATCACCATGTCCCTTCTTCTTGCCGGTGTTTTACATATATTCATTTCCTCTGCAACTCTGCGCAGAACCTCCTCATTCCTTATCTTACCAGTAGATAGAACCACATCTCAAACGCTTCGATTCTCTTTTCCCACAGTCCCTGTTTCACTACTATGCAATGCTGTGCTCCAAATGGACATTCACAGAAACTTCGTCCTCAAATTAAGGGCTACATTTGATACTAGTAGACTTTTACTAGCGAAGAATGCCCTTTCTACCAGTGCTAGTCTGTTTTTGATGTCCTTCTTACTCCGTCCATCACTGGCTATTTTGTAAATTCCTTAACTTCACCTACTTCATCACCATCAGTCATGCTGTTAAGTTTCTCGCTGTTCTCATTTCTGCTACTTCTTACTACTTTCGTCTTTCTTCGATTTACTCTCGATCCATATCCTGTATTCATTAGACCATTTCATTGAGCAGATCATGTAATTTTTCTTCACTTTCAATGAGGATAGCAAATCATCAGCGAATCCTATCACTCACATCCTTTCACCTTCAATTTTAATTCCATTCTTCAGCCTTTCTTTTATTTCCATCATCGCTTCTTCCATGTACAGGCTGAACAGTAGGAGCGAAAGACTACATCTCTGTTATATGCCCTTTTTTGATGCGAGCAGTTCGTTATTGGTCTACCAGCCTTATTATTACCTCTCGACTCTTGTACATACGTATTATCCGTCTCTACCTATAGCTTAACGCTCTTTTCCTCAGAATTTCGAATTTCTTGCACCATTTGATACTGTCCAATGCTTTTTCCAAGCCGACAAATCCTATGAACTAGTTCTGATTTTTCTTTAGTCTCGCTTCCATTATCAATCGCAACGTCACAATTGCCCCTCTGGTGTCTTTACCTTTCATAAAGCCAAACTGATCATCATCTAGCAAATCTTCAATTTTCTTTTCCTTTCATCTGTAAGGGGCTTTCAGAAAGAAACCAGCCTGTATGTTAGAACTATTGACCCTGGCTGTTAATACACTTGTCCCACTGTGACACAAAGCGGGGAATGGTTGTCTCATAAAATTCCCGGGGCTGCGATATTAACCAGTTCCGCACGTACAGTTGGAAGTCGTCGACCGATGTGAATCGTTTGCCCCTCACAGCCTTTTTAAGGGGACCAAAAACGGCGTAATCACAGGGAGAGAGGTCCGGACTGTATGGAGGGTGGCCGAGAACCGCCCATCTGACTTTCTGCAGGAGTGCCGCGACTGTGTTGGCCGTATGAGGCTTTGCATTGTCGTGGAGCGGACTGACCTCACGGGTGAGATTGCCTGGTTGTTTTGATTTGATTGCCTGGCGAACGGTGGTCAAGGCATGCGAGTAACGTTGGGTATTCGCTGTTGTCCCGTCCTGCAGGAAGTGAATCAGAAGAGCGCCATCCTGGTCAAAGAAGAACGTCAGCATAACTTTTCTGCACTCATGTGATTGGGTTTCGCTTTTTTTGGTGGTGGTGACCCTGGACGCTTCCACTGGAGATTTTTTCGTTTTGATTCTGGTTCGAAGTGATGACATTATGACTCATCTCCAACCACCACTCGCGCCAGGAACGCATTCTCTTCTCGAGCATAGCGCTGCATGTGAGCAAGACAGTGGGCCATTCGACATGCTTCTGGTGTGGTTGAAGACTGTGGGGCACCCATTGGGCACACACTCTGGCATGTGCAGTCGTTCCTTCATGATGGTGTGAACACATCCGATGCTAAATCCGACCACGGCGGCTAAGGCTTTCACGGTCCTGGGTAATGATTGCATCCACCAGGTGGACTATGTCATCGGTAATGCAGTGCGGTGCTCCAGACCGTGCCTCATCAGCTAACGACACCCGTCCTTCCCTGAAGCTTTTGTGCCAGGCCTTAACCCTTGCAAGGGACATGCAGTGTTCGCCTTACACTTGTGACATTCATCGATGAATGTCCATTTCTCCTACTCCTTCCGCTGTCAGAAAACGAACAACACCTCTTTGCTCTTCTATTGACGCCTCCATGTCACTGTTTGCAATGCGACTGGCAGCGTTGGACGATTAATGCGTGCAGCTGCTAGCTCTGTATAGTCACGTGACGTGCACGCGTGCCCTCTAGCGATGGGCTGTGAACTTCCACGCACTGGTCGGAACCACACCTCGTTACACACGCCACGATATTACCCTCCTGTGACGGGATTGCGCATTCCAGACTCCGGCTCGTTTCTTTTTGAACGCCCCTTATATATATTATTCTTGTTAGCAACTTGGATGCATGAGTTCTTAAGCTGATTATGCGATAATCCTCGCACTTGTCGGCTCTTGCAGTTCTCGGAATTTTGTGGATGAGATTTTTCCGAAATTCAGATTGTATATTGCAAGTCTCATACACTCTACACACCAACGTGGATAGTCGTTTTGTTGCTACTTCCTCATTGATTTTAGAAATTCAGATGGAATCTAGAATGAAGGAGACGAAGTACTGGCGGAATTAAAGCTGTGAAGACGGGGCGTGAGTCGTGCTTGGGTAGTTCAGTTGGTAGAGCACTTGCCCGCGAAAGGCAAAGCTCCCGAGTTCGAGTCTCGGTCCGGCACACAGTTTTAATCTGCCAGGAAGTTTCATTCAGATGGAATGTTATCTCATTTCTTCTGTCTTATTTGAGCTTAAGTATTCCAAAACTCCTCTAAACTCTGATTGCAATACTGTATCTCCTATACTGAATCCTGTTTCTTCTTCTAACACATCAAAAGAATCTTCCCCCTCATAGAGGCCTCCAATATACTGTTTCCACTTATACGTTTTCTCCTCTAGGTTTGACAGTGGAGTTCCCACTTCACTCTTAATGTTACCAAAGGTTGTTTTAACTTTTTCGTCCGCAGCTCGTGGTCGTGCGGTAGCGTTCTCACTTCCCACGCCCGGGTTCCCGGGTTCGATTCCCGGCGGGGTCAGGGATTTTCTCTGCCTGGTGATGACTGGGTGTTGTGTGATGTCCTTAGGTTAGTTAGGTTTAAGTAGTTCTAAGTTCTAGGGGACTGATGACCATAGATGTTAAGTCCCATAGTGCTCAGAGCCATTTGAACCATTTTTTAACTTTTCCATGTACTGTGTCAATACTTCCGACAATTATTTCTTTTACTGTTTCTCCATATGTTTCATGCAGCCACGTCGTCTTAGCTTCCTTGAACTTCGTATTTATTTCATCCGTCAGTGAATTGTGTTTCTGTACACCTGAATTTTCCGGAACATTTTTCATACTTCCTTCTTTCATCGACCATCTGAAGTATTTCTTGTGTCATCCATGTTTCTTAGCAGTTACATTCTTTGTACCTATGTTTGTCTTTTCAACTTCTATGACTGCCGTTTTTAGCAATGTCCATTCCTCTTCAACTGACCGAGCGAGGTGGCGCAGTGGTTAGAACATTGGACACGCATTCGGGAGGACGACGGTTCAATCCCGCGTCCGGCATTCCTAATTTAGGTTTTCCGTGATTTCCCTAAATCGCATCAGTCAAATGTCTGGATGGTTCCGTTGAGAGGGCACGCCGGCCGCTGGTGGCCGAGCGGTTCTGGCGCTATAGTCTGGAACCGCGCGACCGCTACGGTCGCAGGTTCGAATCCTGCCTCGAGCATGGACGTGTGTGTTGTCCTTAGGTTAGTTAGGTTTAAGTAGTTCTAAGTTCTAGGGGACTTATGACCTCAGCAGTTGAGTCCCATAGTGCTCAGAGCCATTTGAACCATTTGAGAGGGCACGGCCGACTTCCTTCTCCATCCTTCCCTAATCCGATGAGACCGATGACCTTGCAGTTTGGTTTCCTTCCCCCAAATCAACCCAACTCTTGAACTGAACTGCCTACTGAGCTATTCCTTATTGCAATACCTATAACATTTAAAAACTTCAAGCGTATCTCTTTATTCCTCAGTATTTCCTGCATTGATTCTTCCTGGCTAATCTCTTAAACTTCAGCCTATTCTTCATCAGTATTAATTTGTGATCTGAGTCTAAATCTGTTCCTTGGTACGCCTTACAATCCAGTATGTGATTTCGGAATCTCTGTCTGACCAATCTAACTGAAATTTTCCCGTATCGTCCGGCCTTTTTCAAGTATACCTCCGCCTCTTGTGATTCTTGAAGAGAGTATTTGCTATTCCTGGCTTAAATTTGTTGTAGAACTCAATTAGTCTTTCTCCTCCCTCATTCCTAGTACCAAGCCCATATTCTCCCGTAACCCTACCTTCTACTCCTTCCCCTATAACTGCATTTAAGACTCCATGACTATTAAATTTTCATCTTTCTTTACGTACTGAGGCCGGCCGCGGTGGTCTAGCGGTTCTAGGCGCTCAGTCCGGAACCGCGCGACAGCAGGTTCGAATCCTGCCTCGGGCATGGATGTGTGTGATGTCCTTAGGTTAGTTAGGTTTAATTAGTTCTAAGTTCTATGGGACTGATGACCACAGATGTTAAGTCCCATAGTGCTCAGAGCCATTTTTTTTTACGTACTGAATTACCCGTTCAGTATCGTCAAACACTTTCTCTATGTCTTCATCTTCAGCTGCAGTCGTCTGACTAGAAATCCTTGGCTTCTTTCCATTTCACTTCAGTTATCACCACTATATATAGACTGAGCCTTTGAATTTCTTTTGTCAGATTTTCTAGTTTCTCTAGCACCTTCAAACTTGTGACATTCCACGCCCCCACTCGTAGAACGTTATCCTTTCGTGGGTTATTGACTCTGTTTCTCATCGTCACCTCTACCTTGACAGTCCCTTCCTGATTTCCACGGAGGAAGTTAATTTGATCGAGGTGATGCGAAGCATTTACTGTCGCCACAAACACCTGTTCACTTGCCCCAGAGGAGCGATGCTTTGCCATCATGTTGTGAGGCCTACGAGCCACGCGTCAGCTGCTGACCAAGTGCTATCGCTGTACAGTGGGTCGCTTTAGGTAGCAGCCACTGCCAGCGGAGTGGAAGCTTCGACGCCTTTGGGGAGCAGTCGCAACTTGGTGGGGTTTAGTGGGGACGCAAAAGGGAGGGGAGCAAGGGAGGGTAATCACGTGGGCCCCAGACTCCACCCTTTCTTGTCTCTCCTCTGACAACGCCTCACGGCCTGTAGGAGGTTGCGCAGTCTTCAGGTTACCCGAGCAGTTCGTCGACCTCTCTTTAATTTCCCAAGGCGCTCCTCCTCGCCGCCTCTGACAACTTGATATGTATGAGCAGCTCCCTTGACATAGCTTAAGTAACTGGTTTCTTTACAGACGCTACCGCCTTTGAAAATTCGGAAGTAATTACTCAGTTTCAGTTCACAGTACCAGTTTGCTGGATTCCTACAGTTTTTTTCCCTTACTATGCCTACATCTGCAGTCCGGCATCCAAGTAATGGCGTATAGGTAAGTGTTCTTTGGGTACCTCTACTGTTTTGCTGTTCTGTTCCACAATGCGACACGAGGAGAACAAATGTTGACAAAAATCCGTATAAGACTGAATTTCTCTGATTTTCCCGGCCTGTTCATTTCGTGAGATGTGTGCGAAAGGACGTAACGTGTGGTATTTACTATGTCGGTGATGAATTCTTCTCGTAAAATCAGCCTATTAATTTGCTAGTTTCTGGGCTACGTTTCAACGAGTTTCTTTCTGGCCATTTTATGGCGAAGAGAAAGCCTGCATTTGGGTATATCTTATTAGCACTTTAAGAATAAACCTAACCGCGATGCACAATGCCTGCATCTGCCCACTGCGATTCGATAAGAATCTCTGTGACACTCCAGCGCAAACTGAACGAATCTGTGTCTAACGGTTATGTTATTTTGATGTTCTCTTTTCTAGTAATCCTACCTGGTAAGAGTCCTGAATTGAAGAACAGCACTCTAGAATCTGTCGACGAGCGGTTTTGCAAGTACCTCATTCGTAGGTGGACTACATTTTCTTACTATTTTCCTCTGAATCCCAGTTTATTATCTGTTTATCCTAGACCTCTTTTTGTTACTTTTTCTAGTGATTAATCGCCAATTGTGTAATCAAATGCCGGCTGGTGTGGCCTTGCGGTTCTAAGCGCTTCAGTCTGGAACCGCGTGACAGCTACGGTCGCAGGTTCGAATCCTGCCTCGGGCATGGATGTGTGTGATATCCTTAGGTTAGTTAGGTTTAAGTAGTTCTAAGTTCTAGGGGACTGATGACCTCAAAAGTTAAGTCCCATAGTGCTCAGAGCCTTTTTTTGTTTTTAATCATATAATGCTGGGTCTCTCCATCTACTTACTGTCAAAATGTTACATTTATTTATCATACTGTTAACTGTCTGTCCTTGCAACAAGCGTCGATCCTCTGCAGCTATTCGTGTAGGGTGTCCAGCGGAGGAGTCCCTGATTTTGAAGTTAAAGTTCTCGAGAACTAAGATCGACAGACGACTGTAAGAAACAGAATGTTTATTGTGAAAGTTGTAAGAATTTTATATGGAAGTTATACAGAAGTTTAGAAATAGCTCGGAAACCTGCTAACAGATGGAGCTGTAATCGGAATAAGTAGTGCCTATAAAAAGCGAGCCGCAGCTCGTAGTGATGGAGTTCTAACGTAGAAACGTGAAAGGAGGTTAACGACCTAAGAAAGAGATTAAAAACATGCAATCCATTGAATAACGTCTTTTTCTGCTACTGGAGTACCACAGGTCAGAATACAGTTCTACGGCAACAAGGCGCAGCTTTATACACGATTTAATGTTCCAAAATGACCCGACGCTGAAACCATTGCTCAGGTTTTGCCAAATTCCATCGGACAGACAGCTTGGCTGATGATGTAGTGGGAAATGTTGGTCCCAGGCAAACTGTAATTACTTCTCAACAAATCGCCACAGTTTCTGGAATTATTCAGCAAAATATAAGAAATTTAGTCCGAAGAACTGCAGCAGAAACTGGTTTGAAACAGTCTAGCAAGCGGAAAGTACTGAGACAGAGCCTAAAAACGTTTCCATTCAAAATCCAAAGCCACCTGGCCATACCTGTACGAGCTGAGCGACAATGAGCTGACCTTGGGAATCAGATTTTCAAACCGATTGATAATGAAGGATTTCATGTTGGCTGCATCTGGTTTGCAAATGAAGCACACTTCCGCCTGAATAGAGTCGCGATAAACAGAACTGGCGATTTTGGGGTTCCGAAAATCCACGTTTGTGTGAATCCAATCCGCTGCATTGTACCAGAGTTATTATTTCGGTTGCGGTATGTAGCAGATACATTGTTGGCCCTTTTTTCTTGCGAGAAACGATCACTAGTGAACGTTATGTCGCAATTTTGGAACAGTTTGTCGCTCCACAATCAGCATTGAAGGACTGACCAGGCACTGAGTGGTTAATGCAAGGTGCGGCCAGACCACGTCGCACCGCACAGGTTTCTGTCTTTCGTGGTGAACACTTCGGGGTAGAGTTACTGCGTTGGATTATTGCAAATTTACTGGCGGAGGGATGGATTGGCCTAAATACTCGACCGATATGACTCCTTGTGACTACTTTTTACAGGCACTACGTTTTGCGATTACAGCGCTGTCTGTGAGCAGCTTCTCGAGATATTTTGAAACTTCTGTATAAATATTCTTACAGTTTCACAATAAACGTATCGTTTGATGCACTCGTTGACCGGTCTTTGCTTTAGAGACACTTAATATTGAAATCAGGGACTCTTTCGCTGGACATTCTGTACGTTCCTTCACAATTTTCTTTCGACGCAAAATTCCTACACATATATTCCGCAAACAGCCTCAAGGCTATTTCGACGATATCTGCCAGATAATTTATGTATGGGATGAACAGTAATGGCCCTAAAAACTCTTTTGTAATGCGCTCTAAGCTACACTGACGGAAACAGTGTTAGACCACGAACACCAACGCCAAACGGTGCCAACTTTATCTTGACGGCTATATAAAGTGTTTTATTGGAACTTTTAAGGTGGAAATCGTAGCACAGCTAGCCCGGAGAAAGTGCGCGTGCAGCTTTTGGCCATTTTTCTGACTTCGAGAAACGTCGAATCATCAGCGTGATGGACATGGGAGGATCATACCGACATATTTATTTATTTTATTTATTTATTTATTGTTCCGTGGGACCACATTTAGGAGAAGTCTCCATGGTCATGGAACGAGTCAATACATGAAATTATAACACGATTGTAGAAACAGATAAAATGAAATATAAGAAACATATTCAGGCGACAAGCCGTTAGTTTAAATAAAGAAAATCAAGAATGTAACACTGGAATTTGCTTAATTTTTTAGCCCTTCCAGGAGCTCCTCGACAGAATAGAAGGAGTGAGCCATGAGGAAACTCTTCAGTTTAGGCTTAAAAGTGTTTGGGCTACTGCTAAGATTTTTGAGTTCTTGTGGTAGCTTATTGAAAATGGATGCAGCAGAATACTGCACTCCTTTCTGCACAAGAGTCAAGGAAGTGCATTCCACATGCAGATTTGATTTCTGCCTAGTATTAACTGAGTGAAAGCTGCTAACTCTTGGGAATAAGCTAATATTGCTAACAACAAACGACATTAAAGAAAATACATACTGTGAGGGCAATGTCAAAATTCCCAGACTATTGAATAGGGGTCGACAAGAGGTTTTCGAACTTACACCAGACATAGCTCGAACAGCCCGTTTTTGAGCCAAAAATACCCTTTTTGAATCAGAAGAATTACCCCAAAAAATAATACCATATGACATAAGCGTATGAAAATATGCGAAGTATACTACTTTTCGTGTTGAAATGTCACTTATTTCAAATACTGTTCTAATGGTAAATAAAGCGGCATTTAGTTTCTGAACAAGATCCTGAACATGGGCTTTCCACAACAGCTTACTATCTATCCGTACGCCTAGGAACTTGAACTGTTCCGTCTCGCTTATAACATGCCCATTCTGTCTGATTAAAATGTCAGTTCTTGTTGAATTGTGGGTTAGAAACTGTAAAAACTGAGTCTTACTGTGATTTAGCATCAAATTATTTTCCACAAGCCACGAACTTATATCATGAACTACATTATTTGATAATGTTTCAATATTACACACAAGATCCTTCACTACCAAGGTGGTGTCATCAGCAAACAGAAATATTTTTGAATCACCTGTAATACTAGAAGGCATATCATTTACATAAATAAGAAACAGCAGTGGCCCCAGCACCGACCCTTGGGGAACGCCCCATTTAACAGTGCCCCATTGGGACTGAACATCGTTACCACTCTCAATATTGCGGAGGATTACCTTCTGCTTTCTGTTTTTAAAGTAGGAGGCGAACCAATTGTAAGCTACTCCCCTTACTCCATAATGTTCCAACTTCTGCAGTAATATTTTGTGGTCAACACAGTCAAAAGCCTTCGTTAAATCAAAGAAAACACCTAACGTTCGCAACCTTTTATTTAATCCGTCCAAAACCTCACAGAGAAAAGAGACTATAGCATTTTCAGTTGTTAAGCCATTTCTAAAACCAAACTGTACATTTGACAGCAAATTATGTGAATTTAAATGCTGCAGTAACCTTGTATATACAACCCTCTCGATAACTTTAGCAAACACCGATGGCATAGAAATAGGTCTATAATTGTCAACATTATCCCTGTCTCCCTTTTTATAAAGTGGCTTCACTACCGAGTACTTTAATCGGTCAGGAAACCGACCACTCCTAAAGGAAAAATTACAGATATGGCTAAGTACTGAGCTAACATACGTAGAACAATACTTCAGTATTCTGCTAGATACCCCGTCATATCCATGAGAGTTCTTGGTCTTTAGTGATTTAATTATTAACTCAATCTCCCTCTTGTCAGTATCATGGAGGAGCATTTCAGGTAACAGTCTCGGAACACTTTTTTCTAAGAGCGCTATATGATTCCCTGTTGGGACTAGGTTTCTATTTAGTTCACCTGCTATATTCAGAAAGTGATAATTTAGTACTGTACATATATGCGACTTATCAGTAACACGGACATCCCCACTACGCACTGATTCTATATTCTCGACCTGTCTCTGCAGACCAGCCACTTCCTTTACGACTGACCATATGGTTTTAATTTTATCCTGAGACTTAGCTATTCTATCTGCATACCACATACTTTTTGCCTTCCTAATAACTTTTTTAAGCACCTTACAATACTGTTTGTAATGGGCTGCTGCATTTAGATTTTGACTGTTTCTAACGTTTTGATATAATTGCCACTTTGTTCTACAAGATATTCTTATCCCTTTAGTCAGCCACCCAGGCTGCCTGTTTGTGCTAGTACCCTGTTTTGAACGTTCTAACGGAAAACAACTTTCAAAGAGCGCGAGGAAAGTCTTGAGGAAAGCATTATATTTATCGTCTACTGTATCAGCACTATAAACATCTTGCCACTCTTGTTCCTTGATAAGGTTTACAAAAGTCTGTACAGCAACTGGATCAGCTTTCCTAAAAAGTTGGTAACTATATTTAACATGTGTTGCAGCACAAAAATCTTTTAGACTTAAAATTTGTGCATCATGATCTGAAAGGCCATTCACCTTTTTGCTAACAGAATGCCCTTCTAATAATGACGAATGAACAAAAATATTGTCTATGGTTGTTCTACTGTTCCCTTGCACTCTCGTTGGAAAGAATACGGTTTGCGTAAGATTATATGAATTAAGGAGGTCTACCAGCATCCTTTTCCTTGCACAATCACTTATACAATTAATATTGAAGTCACCACATACAACTAACTTTTTGTATTTCCTATAAAGTGAACCAAGAACCTCCTCTAGCTTTAGCAAAAATGTTGTGAAATCGGAGTCTGGGGATCTATAAATAACAACAGTAAGAAGTTTAGCTCCACTAAATTTAACCACACCTGCACAACATTCAAACACCTTTTCAGTGCAGTACTTTGAAACATCAATTGACTCAAATGGGATACCGTTTTTCACATACATGGCTACTCCCTCACACCGCAAAGAGCTCCTAGAAAAGCTGCCAGCCAACCTGTATCCTGGTAAAGGAAGCCTCTGAATTATCTCCTTATTTAAGAAGTGTTCAGATATACCAATAATTTCAGAGTCAACATCTATAAGCAGTTCACTAACTTTATCTCTAATACCTTGTATATATTGATGAAATATACTAATTCCCTCATTAATCGGATACCCAAGCTTTGTAGAAAGTGGCTTCTTTGTTAGAGAGACTTCCCTTAAGCAGAAATACCTATTAGCTGACTTCAATCTAAAAAAGGTACAGCTCTAACACCCACAACTACCGGAATTTTCCCATGAGTGATCCCACCACCCCCACCTATGCTGTCACCTATAAGTTTTGCCAACCTCCCCTTCCCATACCTGTTGAGGTGCAGGGCATGTCTAGTGAAACCCGTCCTACTGATAGACTCCACCGACACCATTGAAATGTGACTCATGCCTTCTGTCATCAGCGCACCCCCAAGTCTCATGTTATTACGCCTGACGGCTGTATTAAGATGAGGCCGATCGTGACGCTGAAACAGTTCCACGAAATGCACATTCGTGTTGCCAGTCTGAGTGGCTATCTTTTCCAGGTCACCATCTATGTCATAGTCCCCATCCCTATCAATACTATTACTAGCCCCACCCACAATCACTACCTGATCCTCTTTAGTAAAATCCCTACATAACCCCCCTATGTTAAAAGTCACCTGAGCCAATCCTGCATTAGGCTGCACAATGCTGGTGACCTGGTACTCACTCCCCAAAACTTCCTGCAACTGCTGGCCTACACCTCTACCATGAGAACTACCTAACAGCAGATCCTTCTTCTTTCTCTTAGACTTTGCAACTATCCTAGCCACCGTAACTGCTGAGGTCTGCTGCATACTTCCTACATCTACAGCTACTAGAGATTCCTCTCCACTAGACTCTGACAGTTGGTCATATCTATTACAAACACCAATAGTAAAACTATCTGAAAATCTCCTTCTCCTAGCAGATCTCTTGCCAACAGCCAGCTCCCATTCCCCAACCCCCTTCTCCCTCCTCATCCTATCTAGCTCCTCCTGTGCGTTTTTCAACTGCACCTGAAGGGCACAGATCTTACGCTCCTGCTCCTCTATCAACTTACTCTTGCTACATAACCTGCAGTTCCAGGAGAGGATCTCACCAGAATGCCCACTGGCTTTCCCACTGCATTCCCCCCAGTGAAAATACTTCGAACAAGTCTCACACCGCAATCCATTACTCACGAACCTACGGCAAAGCCCACACTTCTCACTCATGGTAAAATTTTACAATTATTGAAACAAGAAAACAACTTTATCTAAGTTCCGCTACTACAATAAGAAGATGTTAAAAACTGACTACAATTATCACAAACTTGCTCTACAAGGGAAGTAACTACTATTATTGACAGTATTAATCAACAACAAATGAGAATATAACAAAATACTAACACAGAAAGAAAATCAAACGTCTAAGGACAGTAACGAAACTGAAAGCAGTTCGCAAAAATTTCTTCTGAAGTTATTTCACCGGAAAACACCAAGAACACCGGTTGAAGACTACTAAAGTTCCTAAATAAACTACTATACACGAACAATTAATTAGTACAGACAAGTGCTTGAGGTTGCAATGATTGCAGAACAAGGGATGACGACATGGACTCAGGACAGCAGTGTGGCAAGAAGAGTACGCACTGGTCCTTTCAGAAGCATCACACCACGAGAAGACCTTAAGATTGTCTGACTGGCTCTGACGAATAAACGGATCACAACAGCAGAAATCTGGGCAGAGGTTACAGGTATGAACCATAAAGAACTTATTACTAGAAGATAGGTTGAGATTTCAAGATGTTATGGGTTGTTTCCGACTGACACCATACCATAGTCAAAAGAGAACTGCGTGATGTAGAGACAGGACTTTAAACACCTTTCTGTGGTGTTCAGCGATGAGTTGTGCTTCTACTTATCTTGGTCAGGTAGATGAGAATGAGTTCGTAGACAAATTGGTGAAATGTCATAGGCACCAGTAATTCTCGAAACCCAGCTCCTGGAATCATGGTGTGGGGTGCAACTGGATATGAGAATAGGACTTATTTGGCAATAGTCGAAGGGAGGCCGAATTCTCTCTAGTAGCGCGATCAGGGTACCAAATGGCACACTCCAACAGGATAACACAAAACCTCACGTTGCAGTTCACACCATGAACGTATTGACACATGTATTGCACCCAGCCCATTTCCCGGGTGGACTAATAAATTTTCGAAGCTATTGCTCGACCAGACGGTAAAGGAACAAAGTCAAACTCGTGATCTAGAGCACGTGAAGAGTATCAGTTTTGCTAAAGCGGGCAACACTTGTAACTAGCTACCACACAGCGAGCAGAGGCCCAGGAAGGAGAGAAAACGGTGCTGTATGACAACATCCAGAACTTCGTTCTGCCAACTCTACGGTACCGAGTAATAACATGCAATATCCAAGCTCCACGGAGTTCTCATACTTATGAGATATGCAGGAGCAGGGAAAACCGTCGGCAGTTGGGACACCAACGAGGGGACAGGTTAAACGAGGGAAAATAGCCACCTAACCTTCTACAAAGATGTGATGTTTGGCTTTAAATACCCCTGATTCAGACATGTCATCTTCAGTGTCTGCTCATTTCGCCTGCATCACCGATTGCAACGGAATGTCAGTATCGCTAGTTACAGATCAACTCTACTGGCGAACCGTAATGTGCCGCTTGCTGCCTGATGGAAGACTTTAGACACGGGACTGCATTCTCCCGGCTGTGGTCGGAATTCACTGCTCCAGGCTGCCGCTGCTGACTAGTCACCGCCATGACTGGTAGAAGATGCGGCATGGAGCGGGGATATCCAAGCTCTTGTCGTCCACAAAAAGCCCACTCGGCCCCAAAGGCCGGAAAAGCTATGCTAAGTTCCTTTTTCGAAGAAGAAGGACCCCATGCTCTTCGTTTGGCTACCAGCGTTGTAACACGTTGCTGAGGCTCAAACAAGGCATCAACAATGGGATAGTCCTCCTACAGGACAACGCAAAATCTCATGTGACCGAGAAGCTCCCCGAACTCCTTAAAAATTTTGACGGGGGGTCCTGGAACATCATCCATGTAGTCTCGATATCTGCCCATGTCACTCGAATGTCTTCGGCTCTTTGAAACAATCTCTGAAAGGTCAGAGGTTCACCTTTGACAAGGGCGTGCAGGACACCGTGAAAAACTGGGTCAGTCAGCAACTCATGGGTTTATACAATGAAGCAATCCACACCCTTTACACGTGCTGAGATCGGTGAATCAACGTCAATGGTAATTATGTATATTTCTATTGTAACGCATGAACTGTAATTATGACACTGTTATTAAAACTTGTTGACTTATAACTGTCGACTCATTTGCTTTTGGGCACGTCTTATGCGAGGGCCATTCAATAAATAAAGCAAAACATCTTTCTTCGGCCAATTTCGGTTGAAAAAATGCGAAATTTGATGTGAGCCGTACTGGAATATTCGAGCTTCAGCCCTTATAATTTCATAAGTTCCGATAGATGGGGGAGCTATACATGGCCTTCAAAATGGCGTCTGTAACGAAGGTGTCTTCTAAGCTTGGAGCTTTCTTTGAGTTTCTTTCGGCGGAGTATCGCAGGCATTCATAGGCGTTTGCAGTATTTCTACGGAGACCTGGCAGTGAACAAAAGCACGGTGAGTCGTTGGGCGACGATTCTGTCACATTCCAACAAGGTCGCGCAACGTGTCAGATCTACCGCATGCCGGCCGGCAGCTCACAGCTGTGACTCCTGCAATGTTGGAACGTGCGGACACTCTCATTCGATGTGATCGACGGACCACAATCAAACACCGCGCTGCACGACTGGCCGTCTCTGTCGGTACTGCTAAGTGATTAGGTGGGTATAGCCCGCTGGGTTCCTTGCCACCTAACAGAAAAGTTCCATCTCTTTGGCCAATGAAGGATGCACTACGTGGCAAGCAGCAGGCGTATGATGGGGAGGTTATTGATACAGCAAGAAGTTAGCTCCGACGTCAACAAGTAGAGTCGTAAATGAGGGCATACAGGTCCTCCAAGTGAGGTAGCGTACGGCCGTCGCTTTGAACGGAGATTATGTTGAAAAAAAATATTTTGAAGACAAAGGAGTGGGTAATAATGTGGTGTATTAGAATCATTATTTACTGAATGTTCCTCGAAAAATTTTTGTTAAAATTTCTTCATATACAACTATAGTCTCCTTTTCATTTTGACACGCATTATTGTTGAGGGCCCTTTACACTTTGTAAAATTGGAACTCAAAGGCTTGGGACACACTTTATTATTTGCTTTCAAAACTATTTATCTACTGCGGAGAATTAAATGTTACATGTTTCATTGCGACGCTCGTTTCATTATTCATTGTGTAAAAATAAATCCCTGCAGTCACTACGTCTCTGACGTTAATAATGCTGAGCGGTCAAAAAAAGCTGTTGCATAACCCTCACGACACACGGTCATATGCCCAGCCAGCACCTCCGCCGGGTGGCATCGCCTAATGCGAACCTCTCTTATGATTTCTGGCTTCTCAGCGAGCAGCGCTCTGAGTAGCCTGCTCTTCTGCGCTCTTTGAAGCTCTTGCCTCTGGACATGCTGGGCTAGTGGCTAGTGGCACTGTCTCTCTTTGCATACTGCCGCCATCCGCAAATGAAGCCAGCCCGCCCCCCCCCCCCCCTGTCTCTCTCTCTCTCTCTCTCTCTGTGTGTGTGTGTGTGTGTGTGTGTGTGTGTGTGTACTTGGAAGCCTTTCATCAGTAAAGCAGAAACTGTTGTCTAAATCTGTTCTTGTCTCTGTAACCGTGCCACATTTTCCATTGATACGAACTGCCCATTATCCCCATAACTGCACATCATTTATGTTGGTGTATCCAAATGAGGCAAACGTGATCTAATAAATATCACTGGAGTTGGGCTACTTAAGAGGCACACGCAAAAGGTTATTCTTTATGACGTCTTCGTAGGCTGAAACGCTAAAAGACGCAGGAAGACATGCAAAGGACGTCGATTGATATAAAGACATGTAGGTGACCGTGAACGTACATAAATATCAAGTGCTGTGCGTAAATAGGCTAAGAAATCTGTTACCGTTCGATTTTACACGTTCCAGCATTAACAGAGGAGGATATATAAACCAACTGTTGGGGGGGGGGGGGGGGGGGAGGAAGAAAACATTGCAATTGTTGTCGTAATTTGGCCAAGGGTGAAACCATTTCCGAAACAACTGCTTCTGTAAACTGTGTCACAGTGAAACTTCCTGGCAGATTAAAACTGTGTGCCGGACCGAGACTCGAACTCGGGACCTTTGCCTTTCGCGGGCAAGTGCTCTACCAACTGAGCTACCCAAGCACGACTCACTCCCCGTCTTCACAGCTTTACTTCTGCCAGTACCTCGTCTCCTACCTTCCAAACATTACAGAAGCTCTCCTGTGAACCGTGCAGAAGTAGCGAAAGGCAAAGGTCCCGAGTTCGAGTCTCGGTCCGGCACACCGTTTTAATCTGCCAGGAAGTTTCATATCAGCGCACACTCCGCTGCAGAGTGAAAATCTCATTGTGTCAGAGTGGTTAAAGTGTGTCGTGCATGTCAGAACTGCCCGTTCCAAAACAGGCGCTGAGGCAACTGTGGTGTACCACGGCCTATAAATGGCAGGGGTGTTCGACGGCAGCGGAGATGACTACGGGCGAATATACGAGCAACTGCCCGCCAGTTGAACCAAGGGCTACCAACAGCGTCTTCTCAACGACCGTTCAGCGAACGTTGCTGCGCATGGGCCTCTGCAGCAGGCGGCTGGTTCAATGCTGACTGCTGTTTATCGGTGACGAATGTTGGAATTTTCACACCAGTACCCCAAATGGACGTCCACTCAGTGGCGATAGGTGGCCCTTTCAGACAAATCACGTTTTATGCCAATTGGCGTGTACGGTGTGAAAGACTGAAAGCAGACACAACATCCGTCCAGAAAGGGTCCAGGTCTGATGGTTCAAATGGCTCTGAGCACTACGGGACTTAACATCTGAGGTCATCAGTCCTCTAGACTTAGAACTACTTAAACCTAACTAACCTAAGGACATCACACACAACCATGCCCGAGGCAGGATTCGAGCCTGCTACCGTAGCAGCAGCGCGGATCCGGAATGAAGCGCCTAGAACCACTCGGCCACAAAGGCTGGCTGGTCCAGGTCAGAGGAGGGGGCGTTGTGGTCTGGTGAATGTTTTCGTGGCACTCCGTGGGTGATCTCGTTGTGGAAGACACAAAGGGGACCATGTCCACCCGTATATGTAGTTTTCTGTCGGCACAATGGCATCTACCAACAGGACAAAGCAACGTGTCACAAGGCACGCACAGTTCGTGCATAGTCTGAAGAGCAGCAGGATCATTTGCTTTACTTTCCTGGCCACCAAATTGCCCTGATTTAGACCGAATCGAAACTCTGTGGGACCACCTCGAACGGGCTGTTCGGTCGATGAATTCTCAACCGAGAAACCTAGCGGAGCTGACCACGGTACTGGAGGCGGCCGTGGCTCGACTCCCTGTCGGTACTTTTCAGAACCTCACTGACTGTCTTTCAGCACGTCTCCCAGCGGTCCGCGTTGAAAAATGTTGTTGTTCGGGCTTTTGACACGTGGTGACATTAACATGACCACACAATGTACTGTTGGCGACAAATCACCGGAAACGCTAATATCGCAAAATATGTAGGGGTAATCATCTGGACCGACCTAAAGCGGAATGACAACATAAAACATATAGCCGGAAATGCAGATGCCAGGCTGAGGTATATAAGAATAATCTTAAGCAAAAATAATTCATCCATGAAAGAAGTGACTTGTAAAACACTATGCGAACAGCTCTCGAATGCTTCACTATAGTTGCTGGTCCCAGTGATTTTACGCCAATAGCAGAGTCGTCGAGTAGTGGGTATCTCCGATTTATGCGCATTATTTGGTTAGCTAGTGGAAGAGACAGACGATGTCGAACGAAGAGCAGAACGTTTCGTCACGGAGCGTTACTAAGCTGCTCAACAAGCCGCAATGGGTGACGCTACAAGAGAGGCGTTGTGCCTCACGGAGAGGTGACTTGGTGGGTGTAAATGTAGAAGTAGATGTAACCTTCAGATTCGCATACCTACAGACAATGAAACATTTTCAGATTAGCACACGCGTTGCCATAAGCCATTCATTGTTGGGTTAATCTGACATCTACTTACTTGCAGCATTTGTATCTATATCTGCTTCTACAATATACTCCGCAACCCACCTCGCGGTGTGTGGCGGAGGGTACTCTCGGTGCCACTATTTGATCTGTCACTTCCCTGTTCCATTGGCGAATGGTGCGTGGGAAGAATGATTGTCGACAAATCTCCGCAATAGCTCTAATTTCTCTAATTTTCTCGTGTGCTCCTTTCGCGAGACTTACACCGTTTGTCCAAAAAGTGCTGATATTGATTTTATTCCTTATGTACAAACCACGTCAGCGCAGTGACTACGTTGACGGCTTGAACTAACAACTGTAAACAACAGATGTGCTTTCGACCAGGCAATGTTAAATAGTGAACGTACGACCGTGACGTGTGTCATTGACCTTGTACCACTAATCGCAATGGAGCAACGAAATGAATTTCTCCAAATCAAGTATTCAAGGCATTTTGTGGAATAGAAGTAGTGAAAAGTGTGTACAACGCAATGGAGCAACGAACTGAACAACCTAAATCAACTATTCGAGTGATTCTCCAGACTATTTTGAAGAAATGAAAAGTATGTGCAAAGTTTAACCCGCATACCATGGCTCCCTAACGAAAACGGCAGGTGGACACCTACCACGCCTTGGTTGAAATGCAAAATGCGGACAGTTCTCTTCCGGGAAGAAAATCGTCATGGGTGACAAGACTTGATGTTTAAGGAACCTACCTCAAAAGGACAAAGTACAAATTGGGTGTCTGATGGTTCGCCAAGATCGAAGAAGGTGCAATTGTGATGGGTGATTTGAACAACATCCCACAGAAGGACTTTTCTGACGGTTTCACATGGTTGTATGAAAGCTCAGTGCGTTGTACTGAAGTGAGGTGGGTGCTATGAGGGGGGGGGGGAGGGGGGTGCGAGATTATGTAGAACGCCTCCGGAAGCACTAAATTAAACAACTTTTCATCTACATCTACATCTATACTCCGCGAGCCACCTTACGGTGTGTGGCGGAGGGTACTTATTGTACCACTATCTGATCCCCCCTTCCCTGTTCCATTCACGAATTGTGCGTGGGAAGAACGACTGCTTGTAAGTCTCCGTATTTGCTCTAATTTCTCGGATCTTTTCGTTGTGATCATTACGCGAGATATATGTGGGCGGTAGTAATATGTTGCCCATCTCTTCCCGGAATGTGCTCTCTCGTAATTTCGATAATAAACCTCTCCGTATTGCGTAACGCCTTTCTTGAAGTGTCCGCCACTGGAGCTTGTTCAGCATCTCCGTAACGCTCTCGCGCTGACTAAATGTCCCCATGACGAATCGCGCTGCTTTTCGCTGGATCATGTCTATCTCTTCTATTAATCCAACCTGGTAAGGGTCCCATACTGATGAGCAATACTCAAGAATCGGACGAACAAGCGTTTTGTAAGCTACTTCTTTCGTCGATGAGTCACATTTTCATAGAATTCTTCCTATGAATCTCAACCTGGCGCCTGCTTTTCCCACTATTTGTTTTATGTGATCATTCCACTTCAGATCGCTCCGGATAGTAACTCCTAAGTATTTTACGGTCGTTACCGCTTCCAATGATTTACCACCTATGGCATAATCGTACTGGAATGGATTTCTGCCCCTATGTATGCGCATTATATTACATTTATCTACGTTTAGGGAAAGCTGCCAGCTGTCGCTCCATGCATTAATCCTCTGCAGGTCCTCCTGGAGTACGTACGAGTCTTCTGATGTTGCTACTTTCTTGTAGACAACCGTGTCATCTGCAAATAGCCTCACGGAGCTACCTATGTTGTCAACTAAGTCATTTATGTATATTGTAAACAATAAAGGTCCTATCACGCTTCCCTGCGGTACTCCCGAAATTACCTCTACATCTACAGATTTTGAACCGTTAAGAATGACATGTTGTGTTCTTTCTTCTAGGAAATCCTGAATCCAATCACAAACCTGGTCCGATATTCCGTAAGCTCGTATTTTTTTCACTAAACGTAAGTGCGGAACCGTATCAAATGCCTTCCTGAAGTCCAGGAATACGGCATCAATCTGCTCGCCAGTGTCTACGGCACTGTGAATTTCTTGGGCAAATAGGGCGAGCTGAGTTTCACATGATCTCTGTTTGCGGAATCCGTGTTGGTTATGATGAAGGAGATTTGTATTATCTAAGAACGTCATAATACGAGAACACAAAACATGTTCCATTATTCTACAACAGATTGACGTAAGCGAAATAGGCCTATAATTATTCGCATCTGATTTATGACCCTTCTTGAAAATGGGAACGACCTGCGCTTTCTTCCAGTCGCTAGGTACTTTACGTTCTTCCAGCGATCTACGATAAATTGCTGATAGAAAGGGGGCAAGTTCTTTAGCATAATCACTGTAGAATCTTAAGGGTATCTCGTCTGGTCCGGATGCTTTTCCGCTACTAAGTGATAGCAGTTGTTTTTCAATTCCGATATCGTTTATTTCAATATTTTCCATTTTGGCGTCCGTGCGACGGCTGAAGTCAGGGACCGTGTTACGATTTTCCGCAGTGAAACAGTTTCGGAACACTGAATTCAGTATTTCTGCCTTTCTTCGGTCGTCCTCTGTTTCGGTGCCATCGTGGTCAACGAGTGACTGAATAGGGGATTTAGATCCGCTTACCGATTTTACATATGACCAAAACTTTTTAGGGTTCTTGTTTAGATTGTTTGCCAATGTTTTATGTTCGAATTCGTTGAATGCTTCTCTCATTGCTCTCTTTACGCTCTTTTTCGCTTCGTTCAGCTTTTCCTTATCAGCTATGATTCGACTACTCTTAAACCTATGATGAAGCTTTCTTTGTTTCCGTAGTACCTTTCGTACATGATTGTTACACCACGGTGGATCTTTCCCCTCGCTTTGGACCTTAGTCGGTACGAACTTATCTAAGGCGTACTGGACGATGTTTCTGAATTTTTTCCATTTTTGTTCCACATCCTCTTCCTCAGAAATGAACGTTTGATGGTGGTCACTCAGATATTCTGCGATTTGTGCCCTATCACTCTTGTTAAGCAAATATATTTTCCTTCCTTTCTTGGCATTTCTTATTACACTTGTAGTCATTGATGCAACCACTGACTTATGATCACTGATACCCTCTTCTCTGTATTTTTGTTAATGTAGCCTTGAAACGTTTTTGGATGGACGAGGTATGTGACAGGAAGTAGTATGTTGTCCTACTCTTCCCGAAATGTATTCTCTCAAAATTTGATAGCAAACCTCCTGTGATGCACGCCGCCTCTCTTAGGCTTTTACCACCGGAGTTTGTTAAGCATCTCTCTTGCACCGACTAAAACAGTCCCGTAATGAAACGCACGGCTATCTTGTCTGTTTCTTCTATTAGTCCAAACTGGTAAGGGTTCCAGACTGACAACACTCAAGGATCAGTCTAACAAATGTTTTGTAATTCATTTCTTATTTATATTTATTTTGCACGTCTACTCCCGTTGAACCAAACTGAAGAGCACATCTCCATGGTCATGGAAAGAGCCAGTACACCAAATTAACATAAACAAAATAAAATGCAGAGGAATCCCATGCAGAAGACAAGCTGCCAGTATGTATTACCATAGTCAACAATTTTTCCTGGAATTTCCCGAGAGAGTAAAAGGTGTGATCCATGAGGAAATTTTTCAGTACAGACCTAAATGTGAGAGGGTTTTTTGCTGAGTTTTTAAGTTCCTGTGATAGCTTATTGAAAATGGTGGCAGCAGAATGCCGCAGGCATATCTGTAGAAACGTTAAGAAGGTGCTATCCAAATACACATAGAATTTCTGCCTAGTATTAACTGAATGAAAGCTGCTTATTCCTGGGAATATGATCATACTGTTAATAAAAAACGACATTAAAGGAAATAAATACTGAGAGCCCAAGGACATGATTACCAGTCTCTGAACAGTGGTAGACAAGAAGTTCGCGAACTTACACCGTATACTGCTTGAACTGCCCGTTTCTGAGCCAAAAATACCCTTCGCGAATGGGAAGAGTTACCCTAGAATATAATGAAGTACGTCAGAGGCTAAATAAGCAAAGTAGACATTTTCGTGTTGGACACTCACATATTACAGATACTGTTCTAATGATGTATATAACTGCATTCAGTATTTGAACAGGATCCTGAACATGTGCTTTCGATGACAGTTTACTATCAGATCACCTAGAAATCTGAATTGTTCAGATTCATTAATCATACGCCTAATCTGTGTAATCAGAATACATATAATTGAATTGTACACTACGTGATCAAAAGTATCCGGACACCTCCAAACACAAACGTTTCTCATATTAAGTGCAGAGAGCAGAATAGGGCGCTCCGAGTAACAAACGGACTTCTAACGTGGTTAGGTGATTGGGTGTCACTCACCTCATACGTCTGTACGCGAGATTTCCACACTCCTAAACATCCCTAGGTCCACTGTTTCCGAAGTGATAACGAAGTGGAAACGTGAAGGGAAACGTACAGCACAAAGGCGTACAGGCCGACTTCGTCTGTTGACTGAAAGAGACCGCCGACAGTTGAAAAAGGCAGTCTATCCAGACCATCTCACAGGAATTCCAAACTGCATTAGGATCCACTGCAAGTATTATGACAGTTAGGCGGGAGGTGTGAAAACTTGGATTTCATGGTCGAGCGGCTCCTCACAAGCCGTACATCACGCCGGTAAATGCCATACGACGCTTCGCTTGATGTAAGGTGCTTAAACATTGGACGATCGAACAGTGGAAAAACGTTGCGTGGAGTTACAAATCACGGTACACAATGTGGCGATCCGATGGCAAGGTGTGGGTATTGAGAATTCCCGGTGAACGTCATCTGCCAGCGTGTGTAGTGCCAACACTAAAATTCGGAGACAGTGGTGTTATGGTGCGATCGTGTTTTTCTTGGAGGGAGCTGGCACCGCTTGTTGTTTTGCTTTGCACTATCGCAGCACAGGCCTACATTGATGATTTTAACACCTTTTTGCTTCCCACTGTTGAAGAGCAATTCGGAGATGGTGATTGGATCTTTCAACACGATCGAGCACCTGTTCATAATTCACAGACTGTGGCGGAGTGGTTACACGA
The DNA here is from genome assembly GCF_021461395.2 of Schistocerca americana. NCBI lineage: Eukaryota > Metazoa > Arthropoda > Insecta > Orthoptera > Acrididae > Schistocerca > Schistocerca americana. The sequence goes on along the minus strand of NC_060121.1, from coordinate 348,934,323 downwards.
CAATAACATCCCTGTAATGGACTGGCCTGCATAGAGTCATGACCTGAATCCTTTAGAACACCTTTGGGGTGTTTTGGAACGCCGACTTCATGCCAGACCTCACTGACCGACATCGATACCTCTCCTCAGTGCAGCAACCCGTGAAGAATGGGCTGCCATTCCCCAAGAAACCTTCCAGCACCTGATTGAACGTTTGCCTGCGTGAGTGGAAGATGTTATCAAGGCTAAGGGTGGGTCAACACCATACTGAATTCCAGCACTACCGATGGAGGGCGCCACGAAGTAGTAAGTCATTTTCAGCCAGGTGTCCGGATACTTACGATCACATAGTGTATGTTAGAAACTTAGTGTGATTTAATATCAATTTATTTTCTACAGGCCATGAATTTACGTCTGTAACTGCAGTATTTGATACATTGCCCATGTTGCATTCAACAAATCAGGCGCGTCTACATTGGACGAGCATAAGCGCACACCGGGGCGGCGGGAGCGCCCAACAAACACTTCGACACTTTTTCATGACTCAAGTTACTCTGCCTCCTCTCTGCTCGCAACGTGCCAAAGACTCTCCATAACGGCACAGCTACTACCATTTTGTCGTTGCTATCGATACATTTCAATAAAGTTCCCCTTGGCTATTGCCCAGCAATTTACGATACTTTCTTTATAATTACAATCAATTACATACAATCAAAATTAAATACACTAGTACATCGATTACGTATTAAATATGGTTTCTGTAACACAGCTTTCAGCTTCAGAATCAAAAGTACGGTACAAGTTATCAACAGATATTCAATGGCGAAAATTTTGTGTGGTGCAGAAGATATTTTATCAGCATTTCCGGTGTTACAATGTCACACTAATATTCAAGAAACGCAGTAGGAATAATCCACTAGATTACAGTCCCCCATCATTAACGTAGATGTGCTACTGACAAGGTATTTCAAATTGATTCTGTATTTCTAGATTCCCAGAAGGCTTTTGATGCTGTACCTCACAAGTGGGTTGTAATCAAATTGTGTGCTTACGGAATATCGTCTCACTTATTTTACTGAATTCGTCATTTCCTGTCACACAGGTAGCACTGACGGAAAGTCATCAAGTAAAACAGTAGTGATTTCTGGTGTTCCCCAAGGTAGTGTTATAAGCCTTCTGTTCTTCCTTGTCTATATAAACGATTTAGGAGACAATCTGTGCAGCCGCCGTAGGTTGTTTTTAGATGATGCTGCCGTTTACCGTCTAATCAAAACAAATTGCAAAATGATTTAGGAAAGCTATCTGTATGATTCGGAAATTGGCAATTGACCCTAAATAATGAAAGGTGTGAGGTTATCCACATCAATGGTTCAAGAAATCGGTTAAACTTGGTTACACGGTAAATCACTCAAATCTAAAGGCCTTAAATTCAACTAAATACCTAAGAATTACAATTACTGAAAACGTAAATTGGAAAGACTTCATAGAAAAGTTGTGGGGAAGGAGAAACAAAGACTGCAATTTATTAGCAGAATGCTTAGAAGACGCAGTAGATCTACCAAAGAGATTGTCTACACTGCGCTTGTCCATCTTCTTTTGGAGTACTGCTGCGCGGGGTGGGATCCTTACCATATAGGATTAACGGAGTGCTTCAGGAAAATTCAAAGGAAAGCAGCACGTTCTGTATTATTGAGAAATAGGGAACAAAATGTCACTGACATGATACAGGATTTGGAGTGGACATGATTAAAACAAAAGCGTTTTTCGTTTCGGCGGAATCATCTCACGAAATTTCAATCATCAGCTTTCTCCTCCGAATACAAAAACAATTTACTGACGCCTACCTAAATAGGGAGAAACGATCGTCATAATAAAATAAGGAAAATGAGAGCTCGTAAGGAATGATATAGGTGTTCATCCTTCCCGCGTGCTGTTCGAGACTGGAATAATAGAGCATTATTGGGAAGATGGTTCGATGAACCCTCTGCCAGGCACTTAAGTGTGATTTGCAGAGTATCCATGTAGATGTAGATGTAGATCCTTCACTACTAAGCTACTATCATCAGCAAACTGAAATATTTTAGAATCAGCTGTCATATTAGAAGGGGTATTATTTATATGTATAAGAAACATCAGTGGTCTCAGCACTGGCCCCTGAGGCACCTCCGCTTAACCGTGTCCCTATCAGGCACTATCTCATAGCCATTCTCATTACTGTGAAAAATGATCTTTTACTGTCTGTTCTTAAAGTATGAAAGGAACCACGTGCTAGCTACTACCCTTATTGCATAATGGTCCAACTTCTGCAGAAGTATTTTGTGATCATCACAATCGAACGCCTTAGTGAAATAAAAAGAGATGCCTAGTGTTTGCAACTTTTCATTTAATCCGTCCCGTACCTCGTCGAGAAAAGAGAATATAGCATTGTCAGTTGTTAGACCTCCTCTGAAACCAAAGTGTACGTTTGACAGCAAATTATGTGAACTAAAATGATCAATTAACCTTATTCATACAACTTTATCAGTAACTTTTGCAAGCAGCGATGGCACAGAATAAGTCTGAAATTGTCTAGATTATCGCTTCTTCTTTTATATAAAGCGGTTTTATTACTGAGTAATCTTTCAGGATACTGACCCTTCCTAAAGGAAAAATTACAAATTTGGCTACGTACTGGGCTAACATATGCAACACTTTGTTTTAGCATCTTGCTAGATACTCCATCACATTCATGAGTGTCCTTAGTCTTCAACGATTTAATCACTGGCTCAATCTCCCACTTGTCAGTATCACCGAGGTTAAGTCTTGGATTCCATTTTCTAAGGTAGTTATATGATTCCCTGTAGAAACTAGTTGTAAGTTTTTATTGAATTCAGCTACTATATTTATAAATTGACTGTTAATAATATTGTTCATGATCTGACTTATTGGTAAAAAGAATATCTTTACTAATGATTAACTTTATATTCTCGATCTTGTGCTATTGGCCAGACACTTCGTAAACGACTAAGCACAGGGTTTTAATTTTTTTCTGAGAATTAGCTGTTCTATTTGGATAGCATATGCTTCTTGACTTCCTAATGACATCTTGAAACACCGTAAAGAAGTGTTTGTAACGAACTACTTGTTATTATTCCTAACGTTTTGATATAATTGCCATATTTTTCTGGCTGATATTCTTAGTCTCTGCCACCCAACTTGCCTGTTTGCGCCAGTACGCTATTTTAAACGTTCTCAGGGAAAGCAACCTTCAAAGGGCAAGAGAAATGTGTTGCGGAAAGCATTATATTTATCGCCTATGTTAATTGTACTGTAAACTTCCTACGACTATTGCTCTTTATGGAGGTTCACAGAAGTCTCTGTTACATCTGGATTAACGTTTCTAAGTAGTGTGTAATTATGTTCAACATGTGTGTGCGCATAAATTTCCTTTTAATGTTAAAATTTGTGCACCATGCCCTAAAAGGCCATTAACCGTTTTATGGTCGGAGTATCCCTCTAGTAACGAATAAGGAACGAACATATCTCCGTATTCTCCACATCCGCATCCAGTGACGCCCCTGGGCTGAGGATGACACGGCGGACTATCGGTACCGTTGGGCCTTCATGGCCTGTTCGGGCGGAGTTTAGAGTTTAGTTACCTATAGTTGTGCTACTGCCCGCTGTACCTTGGTTTTAGGCGGTTGTCAACTTATAACACTTCTTTCATGGGTGAATTACGTTCGCTTAAGATTCTTCCTGTGAACCTGAGCCGAGCGACTGATTTTTCTACTGTTTGTCTTATGTATCATTCCACTTTAGATCGCTCCGAATAGCTTCTTCTAGGTATTTTACGGCAGTTACTGTTTCTAGCAATTTATCACAAGTAGTGTGATAATGCTATTTTTTTGATTGCTAGTGGCGTGTGATGACTACTACCACAGATATGAAGAGTATTTATGGGGTCCAGTGCGAAGGCGCCAGGATAAACGGGTGAAATTAAATTAGCCATTCGGTGTCTATATTTTACATGTGCTCATAGCACGCAAGAACATTGTTTTCGTTAAATTAACCGGGAGAACATTGGAGGAGGCGGCAATGAGCGCGGTGTTAGGTTTGGCGCGGTGAGTCAGGCACGGCGAGACACGCGGGCAGCGTCCACCTGAAATAGTCGGTTCTGCCGCAGCGCGTGGGCTGCGCGGGCCGTGCTTGCTCTCAAGGTGAAGTGCACGCCGCGCGCGCTGACGTCTAAAAGTGCTACGCAGTCAGAAGCGAGCATATCGCTCCCGTAAAATTATAGGCGGCTGCCGACCTCAAATATTAAAGTGTCGCACGTAAATAACATTTATGCCTCTGCGAAGTATGCATTCGTTATTTACTGCGCATATACGATATCTGACAAGTTTGTGGTGGCATTTGTTGGTTGGTCGTCTAACTATGAAAAAATGCGTAAATTATTTCCACTTTAATTTGCCGTAAATGAATTTCATTTGATACATTTGTCTAGGTAACATATTTAAGTGATAAAAATTGCAACATCACAAGTTAATGTAAACGCGAGACAGGCCACTGCAAATGTGAAACGCTAGTACATTAATAACCGGTGTAACAGCCAGAATGTTGAGTGCAAGCACGCAAATGGGCATGCACTTGTTTTCCAGGTGCCGGAAGTCAGTTTGTGGGACGGAGTTCCATGCATGTCGCACTTGGTCGGTTAATACAGGGACGGTTACTGCTGCTTGTGAACGACGTTGCACCTTCTTATGCGACCGGTGCCAAGTTTGAAAGGCAATCATCTTCCAGATGTATCAACACGCCTACCATCTTTCATTTATGTTTCGCAATTCCATCCCCCTTTTTGGTGTCCGATTTTTTTCTGGGGTGGGTGGGGAGGGGGGAGGGGAGCGGCGCAAGGGGGAGGCGGAACGGGTTTATACGCCTATCGTCTTCACCTCAGTTTGCTTTTGACCCGTTAAAGACATTTTGTACGCATCTTCTGCTAGACGAACAGTGACAGGTTGTAATGTCCCCACAGAAAATACCCTCTACCACGAACCAATTAATCATTGTCAATCAAACCATCCACATTCATTCACTTTGGAAAAGTATCTGATCTCATTTTCTCGTAACATATGCGGCGACAGCTCGACGACGCCAAAGTATTTTCTAGTGCGTTTATTCTTTGAAATAACAGAGATGCATATATGCATTCTCCATGGTTGTTAGAGTGGTAACGAGGACAGCTTCTGGAGTATCGGTTGAGGGATTGACGAGTTTCTGAGAGATACATATTCCGCTTTTCTTCTCACTAAAGCAAGCCAATTAACATTTGTGCCGCTAGCGGTTTGTTTGAGGAGAGAGAGACTGTAAACGGGAAATAATTAAGACGTGGAATCACCGGAGATCTGGACATGTAATGGAGATGGATTTAATACACAATTTCCTTCATAAATAAGGTTTGTCACTTTTTTTGTTCTGGAGTGAATGAACAAATGAGTTTTTTCTGAATCATTTGATGATCACGTTGGCCCTGTAATTAGTGGGGAAATTTCAGCTGTGTCGAAGAGAGCCTGCAATCACTGAGTCTGTGTTAAATCGTCCAAAAAGGCTTCGTACACATCTGGAATTCGCAATCTTTCGTAAAAGGAACAAATTGTCCACACGATTGATTCTCCCAACTGAATGCAGTGTTTAACAGTAATAATAATAAATGTCAAAAGGTGCTCATCAACCATAGGGCAGTGTGAAACTACGTGGCAGATGAAAATTGTATGCTGAGGCGCAACTCGAACCTGGGATCCTTGCCTGTCGCGGGCAGGTCTTCTAACGATTGAACTATGCGAGCACATCAAGCGCCCGCAGAGCTTTACTTCCACCAGTACCTCATCTCCTGCCTTCTAGACTTCATAGAAGTTCTCCTATATACGTTGCTGTACTGGCACTTTTGGAAGAAAGGATGTTGCTGAGACGTGGCTTAGCCATGAATTTTTCATTCTGCAGCGGTGGATGCACTGATATGAAACCTTATGGTAGATTAAGACTGTGTGCCGGGCCAAGACTCGAACCCGGGACCTTTACCTTTCTCTGACAAGTGCTCTACCAACAGAGCAACCCGAGCACAACTAAGGACCTGTCCTCACAGCTTGATTTCCGCCACTACGTCATACCTCATCTCCTATCTTCCAAAGTTCACTGAAATTCTCCTGCGTAACCTACAGAACTAGCACTTCTAGAAATGATACTGCGGAAACGTGGCCTAGCCACAGCCTAGGGGATCCAGCAACTGGAATGCGTACAAGACACAAGTCTACGATCAGGCCTTCTAGACGACATGCTACCAGACGAACGTTGCGTTATTCTGATAATACTCATGAACGCCAAAATGGAGAGACAGGTTCCCATACCACTCTTCTCATTAATTTCGGCTCTCCCCAACAGGAGACCTACCTCCTTCAGGTAGGTCTTCAGTTGTACGAGGCAGAGTGCACACTTTTTCCGTGCTTTTGAATCCCTCTTTCGCAAGATCATATACTATACAGGGTGAGTCACTAGCTATCGCCACCAAGAATAACTCCGAAATTATGATAGGAGCTGAAAAGTGCTTGGGACAACGAACGCCATAATATGATGTTGGTTTGTTGTTGCTAGGTGGGGTCGCGTCAGACATATGAAGGTCAACTTTCTTTTTTTTTTTTTATTGGAGGCTATAGTTTGGTACTTACTTTCTGATAGCGGCTATCTAAACGAATCCAATGATGTTAACAGTAAGGTCTTTGAAGGTTAACGAAGGTCAAAAAGGTGTCATGAACGTCCATTTAAGAATGCGTTCGAACTGATGAACATTGGTATCAATGCATTGCTGCGATCTTTTTGTGATGGACTGAGTGGTATTTATGATCACTTCGGCACTTATCGCAGCACATGCTCTGACAAATTTCTCTCGTATATCGTGAAAATAGTAAATATTCGTCTAATACGGCGTGTCCACCAAACGTGCCATTGACATGTAAACATCATTCGACGGTTTCGCAATACAACACTAATAGGAACGGTAAGACTAGTGTCGTCGAATCAAGCGAATGTGAATGATGTATTCTTTCAAAGAACAAGTCGATATGCTTCTCATTTACGGAGAATGCCAACGAAAACAGGGAAGGGGGGATCAGATAGTGGTACAATAAGTACCCTCCGCCACACACCGTAAGGTGGCTCGCGGAGTATAGATGTAGATGTAGATGTAGAAATTCATTGAGAGCTAGAGACTTGTTATACGCTGAAAGATATCCTCAACGTTCTCGCCCGAAACGTCGTACATTTAAATATGTGTACGATAAAATTGAGAACGACTGGATCTTTAGCGCATCGGAAACATGTCCGGCTATGGAAAGTTACTAACGAGGAAACGGAAATGGGTACTCTTGACACAAATGATTCAAATGGCTCTGAGCACTATGGGACTCAACTGCTGAGGTCATTAGTCCCCTAGAACTTAGAACTAGTTAAACCTAACTAACCTAAGGACATCACAAACATCCATGCCCGAGGCAGGATTCGAACCTGCGACCGTAGCGGTCTTGCGGTTCCAGACTGCAGCGCCTTTAACCGCACGGCCACTTCAGCCGGCTCTCTTGACACAGTGGTTCGAGTTCCTTCAGTTAGTTCGCGTCAAATCGCAGGGGAATCTAGCATCAGCCAGAGTAGTATTGTTCGTGATCTGCATCGCCATAAATATCGTATTTACCATACCAGTCTCCACCAAGAATTAACTGGTACGGATTGCATGCATCGAACTGAATTCTGCCGATGGCCTCAACTTCAGATTCAGAGGGATGACACGTTTATTAATTTGATTTTCTTTTCTGACGGGCCTACATTCACGAACCACGGAAATGTTAATTTGCATAACATGCATTATTGGGCAACTGAAAATCCATGTTGGCTGCGGCAAGTTGCACACCAAAAACCGTGGTCGGTGAATGTGTGGTGTGGGATTCTGGAGGACAATATTATAGGCCCCTATTTCATCGAAAGAAATCTTAATGGTAGAAAGTTCACCACATTCCTGCAAGAAACATTAGGTCTGTTATTGGAAGAACTACCTTTAGGAACAAAGAACATAATGTGGTATCAACACGATGGGTGTCCGGCACATTTTTCGCTGATGGCTAGAATCGAGTTGCAGAGACGTTCGCCAGACTTGATGCCTCTGGATATTTTCTTGTGGGGATTCGTAAAAGACATTGTTTATAAAGACGTTTCAACTACACCTGAAGATATGCGAGAGTGAATTGTCGGAGCATGTGCTTCAGTAAGTGTCTATGTGATAAGGAATACCACTCAATCCATGATAAGACGATTGCAGCACTGCATTGATACCAATGGTCATCACTTAGAACACCTTCTGTAAATGGACGTTCATGCCACCTTTGTGACCTTCGTTGACCTTCAAAGACCTTACTGTTACATATCATTGGAATCGTCTCGATAGCCGCTGTCAGAAAATAAGTACCAAACTATAGCATCCCATTTAAAAGAACAAAGTTGACCTTCAAATCTCTGAAGCGACCCCACCGAGCAACAACCAACGTTATATTATGGCGCCCGTTGTCCCATGCAACTTTTGTCCAACAAACTTTTCAGCTCCTATCATACTTTCGGAGTTATTCTTGGTGGCAATAGTTAATGACTCACCCTGTATAAATGTGCCAGACGACCAAAGGATAGTATGTAATTTTTTTTCCATAAAAAGTAATGGTTATCGTTATCTTCTTCGATTACCCTTCTTTCCTGCTTATTTTAATTTCCTTAAAGAGCACAATGCAGAGAAACACATACATTTGAAAGTTCATATTAATATAAACTGCCTAATACAAAAAGTGAAGCTCGGAGAAGACTTGGTCGGATATCAATGTAACAGTGTTCATGTTAAATGATTGGAGTTTCACTTCTCTGGGACAGGTAAAACGGCTACCAAAGTGAATTAATTTCGTTCGTGTTCAGCGTTGTTACCAGGCACACTACGGTATATGAAGTGCACGAACAGCGTCAGACGTTGCGTGATGAGTGTGAAGGACATGGGAATGCCGCGTACGCGTGTGCTACAGCGTTTTCAAGTCTCCATTTGGTCGGCTGGTATAATCTTGGAATATCTAGATTTGTGGAGCATTGGAATGTGACAGCTGGATGATATATGAAGGTAGTATCTGTTCCCGAAAGAACAGATACCATTGATGACCGTGCAGCTTCTCTAGAATGAAATGATAATTAAATCGACACCCTAGCTGCAAACAGGCGTTGATATAGATCATTGCGGACACGTTGAAAATGTGTGCCGCGGCTGGGATTCGAACCCGGGTTTTCCTGCTTACATGGCAGACGCTCCATCCATCTGAGCCATCGAGGGCACAGAGGATAGTGCACCTGCAGGGACCTATCCCTTGCACGCTCCCCGTGAGACCCACATCCCCAACATGTCCACACCACTACATTCGTAGTGCGGCTAATAGACGTTTGCCCATCACACTCATTACTCGTTACAGATTAATCAACCAAGTCCCATACCAGTTGGGAAACTGCGTGTGCGTTCGCACAAGAAGGTCAATGGCACGGTACCCATAATTTAACTATTTATGAAAGTACACTACTGGCCATGAAAATTGCTATGATATGCAAATGATTAGCTTTTCAGAGCATTCACACAAGGTTGGCGCCGGTGGCGACACCTACAGCGTGCTGACATGAGGAAAGTTTACAAACGACTTCTCATACACAAACAGCAGTTGACAGGGGTTTTCTGGTAAAACGTTGTTGTAATGCCTCGTGTAAGGAGGAAAAATGCGTACCATCACGTTTCCGAATTTGATAAAGGTCGGACTGTAGCCTATCGCGATTGCGGTTTATTGTATCACGACATTGCTGCTCGCGTTGCTCAAGATACAATGACTGTTAGCAGAATATGGAATCGGTGGGTTCAGGAGGGTAATGCGGAACGCCGTGCTGGATCCCAACGGCCTCGTATCACAAGCAGTCGAAATGACAGGCATCTTATCCATATGGCTGTAACGGATCGGGCAGCCACGTCTCGATCCCTGAGTCAACAGATGGGGACGTTTGCAGACAACAACCATCTGCACGAGCAGTTCGACGACGTTTGCAGCAGCATGGACTATCAGCTCGGAGAACTGGCTGCGGTTACCCTTGACGCTGCATCACAAGACAGGGCTGCGGTGGTGTACTCAACGACGAACGTGGGTGCACGAATGGCAAAACGTCATTTTTTCGGAAGAATCCAGGTTCTGTTTACAGCATCATGATGGTAGCATCCGTGTTTGGCGATATCGCGGTGAACGCACATCGGAAGCGTGTATTCGTCATCGCCATACTGGCGTATAACTCGGTGTGATGGTATGGAGTGCCATTGGTTACACATCTCGGTCACGTCTTGTTCGCATTGACGGCACTTTGAACAGTGGACGTTACATTTCAGATGTGTTACGACGTGTGGCTCTACCCTTCATTCGATCCCTGTTGAAACCCTACATTTCAGCAGGATAATGCACGACCGCATGTTGCAGGTCCTGTACGGGCCTTTCTGGATACAGAAAATGTTCGACTGCTGCCCTGTCCAGCACATTCTCCAGATCTCTCACCAATTGGAAACGTCTGGTCAATGGTGGCCGAGCAACTGGCTCGTCACAATACGCCAGTCACTACTCTTGATGAACTATGGTATCGTGTTGAAGCTGCATGGGCAGCTGTACTTGTACACGCCATCCAAGCTCTGTTTGACTCAATGCCTAGGCGTATCAAGGCCGTTATTACGGCCAGATGTGGTTGTTCTGGGTACTGATTTCTCAGGATCTATGCACCGAAATTGCGTGAAAATGTAATCACATGTCAATTGTAGTATAATATATTTGTCCAATCAATACCCGTTTATCATCTGAATTTCTTCTTAGTGTAGCAATTTAAATGGCCACTGGTTTAGTATCTGTTCCCGACATAACAGGTACCATTAATGACCGTGCATCTTCTCTAGAATGAAATGATAATTAAATCGATACCTTAGCTGCAAACTGGTATCAGTTCTTTCTGGAACAAATACTACCTTCATATGTAGTTAAAATATGGCTACCGGGCCACTGACCATCTTGTGCGATCGCACACGCTATGCCCCAACTCATACGGGACTTGATTTATTAATCTGCCACGAGTAGTGAGTGTGATGGGCAAACATCTGTTAGGCGCACTACGAATGTAGTGGTGTGGACATGTTGGGAATGTGGGTCTCACGGGGAGCGTGCCAGGGATAAGTCCCTGCAGGCGCACTATCTTCTATGTCCTAAGTGGCTCAGATGAATAGAGCGTCTGCCACGTAAGCAGGAGATCCCGGGTTCGAGTCCCGATCGGGGCACACATTTTCAATATATCCTCAATGATGTATATCAACGCCTGTTTGCAGCTAGGGTGTCGATTTGATCATCATTTCACAGCTGGACGATGTTAAACTGCATGGGTACTTTAGGACATGCATACTCGTCGTCAAGGTTCCGGTCGAGCACTTCTGACCACAGCAAAAGAGTGTCGCCGGCCGGCCGGGGTGGCCGAGCGGTTCTAGGCGCTGCAGTCTGGAACCGCGTGACCGCTACAGTCGCTGGTTCGAATCCTACCTAGGGCATGGATGTGTGTTATGTCCTTAGGTTAGTTAGGTTTAAGTAGTTCTAAGTTCTAGGGGACTGATGACCTCAGAAGTTAAGTCCCATAGTGCTCAGAGCCATTTGAACCATTTTTAAGTGTCGCCGTATTGTGGACCAAGCACATTGTAACCCCTTCAAATCTGCTCCTGCCATCGGAGAAGAAGTAATGAACTCCCTGCAACATTCTGTGTCCTTCCGCACCATTCGTCAGAGACCAGTAGCAGTCAGACTAAGGAATTACCGTCCGCTAATTACGCTGCCGTTAACCCCACAATACAGACGACTGCGTTCTTCCACTGCTCTTGGTGACGCACAGCCGTGTTACACTTGACATCATGGCATAGGGAGCCATCTTGTATGACTTCAGTTCACGGCTGGTAGCTGGGAATGAACGAGAGAACTGACGGCACAACGGTACATCACGAATATACTGCGTCCGTGTGACCTCCATGTCGTCATTAGCTAGATTCTCATATCTGTCCCCGATAGAACGTGTGGGAGACTATCTCGGACGTCATGTTCATCTCAGTACCCTTATCCAGGGTGCCCAGTGCCTGTTACAACAACTGCGGATCAGCTTGCCTCAAGAGAGGAACAACGGCTTTTATGACAACCTTCCCAATCGTATCAGTGCGTGTATCCAAGCTAGACGGGGTGGAACATCATACTGATAGGTGGGCTCATATTGCATGTTCTCTATAAATTTAAAACGATTTTGTAATCACCGAAATAAGATGATATAACCTCTCAACCCATGAGGTTTCATCTCGTTTCCTCTTCCCCTCCTGCGTGCTTCACTTTTTTTTCAGGCTATGTATTATGTGCTATACTCACATTATACGACTTTATGGGTAAGATGATATCTGTTGAAGTATGTAGGTAACAGTAAAAAAAAAAATAAAAAAAAGCCTATAGATAACTGCTCGTACCACTACGAAGCATTTCACACTACCTAGAATCGCTCACGGCTGCTGCACTTGGCAGTCAGAGAAGCTGACCAGTCAGAAACAGATGGGCATTGTTGCATGTAAGCCGGCCGGTGTGGCCGTGCGGTTCAAGGCGCTACAGTCTGGAGCCGAGCGACCGCTACGGTCGCAGGTTCGAATCCTGCCTCGGGCATGGATGTGTGTGATGTCCTTAGGTTAGTTAGGTTTAATTAGTTCTAAGTTATAGGCGACGGTGACCTCAGAAGTTAAGTCGCATAGTGCTCATAGCCATTTGAACCATTTTTGTTGTTGTTGCATGTAATGATAATTAAATATACACTCCTGGAAATGGAAAAAAGAACACATTGACACCGGTGTGTCAGACCCACCATACTTGCTCCGGACACTGCGAGAGGGCTGTACAAGCAATGATCACACGCACGGCACAGCGGACACACCAGGAACCGCGGTGTTGGCCGTCGAATGGCGCTAGCTGCGCAGCATTTGTGCACTGCCGCCGTCAGTGTCAGCCAGTTTGCCGTGGCATACGGAGCTCCATCGCAGTCTTTAGCACTGGTAGCATGCCGCGACAGCGTGGACGTGAACCGCATGTGCAGTTGACGGACTTTGAGCGAGGGCGTATAGTGGGCATGCGGGAGGCCGGGTGGACGTACCGCCGCATTGCTCAACACGTGGGGCGTGAGGTCTCCACAGTACATCGATGTTGTCGCCAGTGGTCGGCGAAAGTTGCACGTGCCCGTCGACCTGGGACCTGACCGCAGCGACGCACGGATGCACGCCAAGACCGTAGGATCCTACGCAGTGCCGTAGGGGACCGCACCGCCACTTCCCAGCAAATTAGGGACACTGTTGCTCCTGGGGTATCGGCGAGGACCATTCGCAACCGTCTCCATGAAGCTGGGCTACGGTCCCGCACACCGTTAGGCCGTCTTCCGCTCACGCCCCAACATCGTGCAGCCCGCCTCCAGTGGTGTCGCGACAGGCGTGAATGGAGGGACGAATGGAGACGTGTCGTCTTCAGCGATGAGAGTCGCTTCTGCCTTGGTGCCAATGATGGTCGTATGCGTGTTTGGCGCCGTGCAGGTGAGCGCCACAATCAGGACTGCATACGACCGAGGCACACAGGGCCAACACCCGGCATCATGGTGTGGGCAGCGATCTCCTACACTGGCCGTACACCACTGGTGATCGTCGAGGGGACACTGAATAGTGCACAGTACATCCAAACCGTCATCGAACCCATCGTTCAACCATTCCTAGACTGGCAAGGGAACTTGCTGTTCCAACAGGACAATGCACGTCCGCATGTATCCCGTGCCACCCAACGTGCTCTAGAAGGTGTAAGTCAACTACCCTGGCCAGCAAGATCTCCGGATCTGTCCCCCATTGAGCATGTTTGGGACTGGATGAAGCGTCGTCTCACGCGGTCTGCACGTCCAGCACGAACGCTGGTCCAACTGAGGCGCCAGGTGGAAATGGCATGGCAAGCCGTTCCACAGGACTACATCCAGCATCTCTACGATCGTCTCCATGGGAGAATAGCAGCCTGCATTGCTGCGAAAGGTGTATATACACTGTACTAGTGCCGACATTGTGCATGCTCTGTTGCCTGTGTCTATGTGCCTGTGGTTCTGTCAGTGTGATCATGTGATGTATCTGACCCCAGGAATGTGTCAATAAAGTTTCCCCTTCCTGGGACAATGAATTCACGGTGTTCTTATTTCAATTTCCAGGAGTGTAGTTTGGTGTTTTACAGTTGGATCTGCTAAAACACAAATGTTCAGAATTAAGTAGTTTCAAAAAGAGCTATAACTTCAAAAAAATTGGAGTATAATAATATATGCAACTATTACTTAATTTTAAAATCTAACGTCATTTACGCCTTTCTGTTCACTTATTTGCGACAGCCTGTTGCAGTGTATTCAGGTCTACTTCATAAGAACTCTCATGTATAACAAGCCAGATTATAAATGTTTGGAGGATCTTTTTCCTCCAAATGTAATGACATCGAACTCCGCGTCCCCTGCTCGGACAACAGGAAGCCGAGAGGCAATCCACCACGGCGTATAGCGGCCTGCACATTCTCTCCTCACTGACAACATACACATCGTCCGTTGGTCAGCGCAGTGTACAGAAACTCTGTCTTCGAGCAAACACTGAACACATAAGCTCCGATTCGATTCTTATAAACTGACAGCAGTTACTTTCGGGCCCAAAATACCCAAGGCAATATCACTCCTCCAAAGAATAGCAGTGACTCAGAACGAAGAACCTTCTTATCTGCTTCGCAGTACCCGTGAGCCGGCTTTACTCAGAAGCTACGATTCAGTCTGATAAATGACGGCATACCGAGTGTGAACCCGAACTCCGACACCCAAACTGCGACAAAATTTTGGAGTACGCTTAAGGGTATTCTTTCAGTTTTTGGTCTCTGGTGGCTCGTTGCAGACTAATGATGTAATGGTGATTTATTCGGCTTGTTGCTCCAGTTATTTTTGTTTCCATAAAATTAGGTACACAACAATGTAAAAGCGTATAATATGCATTTGCCAAAACTAACAACACAAAACTCGCAGTAATGAAAACGTACTGTGCTCAGGCTGCCGTCACTACGGTAACTGGGGGACTGATGACCTTCGCTGTTTAGTCCCCCTTAAACATCCCAACAACCACCACCACCACTACGGGAACAGCACAGCATAGCGTTCTTATATAGCTGTTCCACTGCATTCAGTAAATCAACACACAGAAGCATTACCGCCAACTGTTCATCAGGAAAGGTGTCTGACTTGCTGTGTGCCACTTTTAACGTACATCTAACGTTTCCTGAGAAACAAAGCCGAGACGGAACTGTGCAACACTGAATGCAAGCATGAGGACGAGGAGTAAAGTTGGTATTACTGTTATCAACGTCAAGTACCCTGAATAATTTGTCCTCAAACAAGGCACACAAGCGCATACCGTCGGCATTTGCACTCTTGTGCTGATATTATCAGGACGAAGAGATACATAGGCAAATGTAGGTAAGAACTCATACGGAATGCAATGACTCTGCAACGAACTACCGAAGAGCACGGCTCACTTTTAAAAAATCCATGCATCATCCATGTCCATCCCTGACATTCTCCGAAAAATATATTTTCTGCTGCATCTCAAATACCATAGTCAGTTATATCATTAACGACACTTTCCATTGAACGTGCAAATACACACCTTCGTGTGCTTTTCTGTATAATTAACACTCATTGTTTAGACACTTGTTACAGTGGCGTCGCGTCTCTGTACACAACTACGATATTTGAATTTCCCGCCCATGATGGTTATATGTATTTGACAGGGTGTACCTCCTCGTCACCGTCATGGAACCGATGTCCTGTACGAAGAAACGTAGATCACCGGTTGCTAGGTTATATCTGTACGGAGGCAGAGTGTGATGTTACTAGCCTATAGTTGTCACTTTCGTTTTGAGATCCGGTTTTATCATGACTCAGACCTATGGCAATCATTCCACGTTGTTTATGGTGGCTTCCTCGAGAAACCTCTCTGGCTTGAACTCGTATGATAAATGATTCTTTAAAGCAGAGATTGTTTCGACTCTGCCCATTTCCGTTAACTCCTATGGCTATTACAAGGAAAAAAAAACACTTTCTTCTTTCATTTATTACACTCTGTGTTTTTCTGTGTGTTCCTTATACTACAATAAGTAGAATAGTGGACAAAAATAGTGTTGTTATCTTCTAATCATTGTGAAGGAGGGGGAAGGAAGAGATTAGTGTTTAATGTCCCGTCGACAACGAAGTCATTACGGTAGAGACGGAGCACAAACTCAGATTAGGGAAAGAAGGAGAAGGAAAGCGGCAGTGCCCTTTTGAAGAATCCAACCCGGCATTTTCCTTAAGCGATTTAGGGAAATCACGGAAAACCTAAATCAGGAATACCGGACTCTTGTTTGAACCGTCGTCCTCCCGAATGAGAATCCAGTGCGCCAACCATTGCGCCGCCTCACTCGGTCCCAATCATTATACAGGGTGATCAAAAAGTCAGTATAAATTTGAAAACTGAATAAATCATGGAATAATGTAGATAGAGAGGTAAAAATTGACACACATGCTTGGAATGACATGGGGTTTTATTAGAACCAAAAAAATACAAAAGTTCAAAAAAATGTCCGACAGATGGCGCGTCATCTGATCATAACAATAATAATAATAATTAGCATAACAAAGTAAGACAAAGCAAAGATGATGTTCTTTACAGGAAATGCTCAATATGTTCACCATCATTCCTCAACAATAGCTGTAGTCGATGAATAATGTTGTGAACAGCACTGTAAAGCATGTCCGGAGTTATGGTGAGGCATTGGCGTCGGATGTTGTCTTTCAGCATCCCAAGAGATGTCGGTCCATCACGATACACTTGCGACTTCAGGTAACCCCATAGCCAATAATCGCACGGACTGAGGTCTGGGGACCTGGGAGGCCAAGCATGACGAAAGTGGTGGCTGAGCACACGATCATCACCAAACGACGCGCGCAAGAGATCTTTCACGCGTCTAGCAATATGGGGTGGTTCTAATATAACCCCCTGTCATTCCAAGCATGTGTGTCAATTTTTACCTCTCTATCTACATTATTCCGTGGTTTATTAAGTTTTCAAATTTATACTGACTTTTTGATCACCCGTTATTTTATCAATTATTAACAATGAAGACAACAAATTTACAGTTTAAAACTTAATGAAAATTTCGTCCTTTCTCCATCAGTAACATTTAGTAGCTCATGCTCAGAATTACAGTAATATGTCAGTATTGTCAGGTTTCGTGAATCAACTAACCTTTCAGATATTTAAGGTTGATCATGTTGGTCTTAAGATGCGGTCGATGATGAGATTTCCTAACTATGTGCCGCATACGAAATGTGAAACTAGAGTCTTTGGTCTTGCTACTTGTGAATGCACCAACCCCCCATGCCAGGCATTCAAAAACTAGCGCGAAAGTTAAAATAAAGTAATGGAAACCGTCTTTTTGACATAAGATTACTCTTGTCTTTTAGCGTGAGTGACGGAGATCCCCTAAGGGCAATATTGTGTTTGGTGAACAATTTGTAAATTGTAAAATCTTGCTTTCGGGAAACTTCTTAAGATACGAGACGTTCTTGTTACAGAATGGGAGACCAAACAGCGAGGTCATCGGTCCCATACGATTAGGGAAGGATGGGGAAGGAAATCGGCCGTGCCCTTTCTAAGGAACCATCCCTGCAATTGCCTGAAGCGATTTAGGGAAATTACGGAAAACCTAAATCAGGAAGGCCGGACGCGGGGGAAGCCAGTGCGAGCTACTGCAGACTTTCAAACGAGGCTGCAATGTAGAATGTTTCAGGTATTAAGATGATCAGAGCAGATGTTTTGATAAACAGTTAATGTTTAAAGGCTGTGGAGGAACACATTAGAAAAAAATCACACATAAATTATAGCTCGCGCCAAAGTGGCGCTGCAGTTTGGGGAAACCAGGTAGTGCGGTGGCTCACAGCTTCCATCATTACCACGAAATGTCACCCCTAAGCGAACGAAATATAGAACAGATGGCATCTGTGTCTCTGGAGAACTTTCCTGACATGCTCTGCCTAAATCATTTCTGAATACGAAAATGGCGATATTCAATTACCTCACGTTGTTACATTATTAACTCCACGCTGCGATCCGTAAACAAAATTACTGCTACACCAGAAAAGTCATCGAGTTGTAGATACTTAATGCCAACCATGATAAGCTGGAGCAGAGCGCTAGTTTGAAACAGTTACAAACTGTGAGGCACTACCCGTTCAAAATATTCACGATTGTTCGTAAGTACGTGTGAGGTTTCGAAAGACGAATGTGAGGAAACTAGAAGACATACAGGGTGTTTCCGTAAGAGCGCGCAAAAACGTAACAAGACATAAAGGATACTCCACTGAACAATTTGAAGGAGGGAACCTGCGGTCGGAGAAGCCAGCTTAAGGAGATAATAGGAATAAAATCACATAACTTTGTACTCCATTATTTGGCTTAATTAACTGCAAATGCCATCACTGACACAATGAACGTAGAATTTTTATTGTATCTTACAAAATGTGCTGAAACTGACGGCCATCAACCTCAATGCAAGCGTGACATCGGCGAACAAAATCTTGACGCATCCTGACAAACGTCTCTATCACATCACAGGCAGCTACAATTGGCTCTGAGCACTATACGACTTAACTTCTGAGGTCATCAGTCACCTAGAACTTAGAAATAATTAAACCTAACCAACCTAAGGACATCAAACACATTCATGCCCGAGGCAGGATTCGAACCTGCGACCGTAGCGGTCGCTCGGCTCCAGACTGTAGCGCCTAGAACCGCACGGCCACTACGGCCGGCCAGCTACAATTCTGGCAACTAATTGCACCTCTGTATCCATTGGGGTCTCATACATAAGTGCCTTTAGATATTCGCATAGGAAACAATAAAGTAGATTCACGCATTGGGGAGGACGACGGTTCGCGTCCGGCCATCTTGATCTAGTTTTTCTGTGAGTTCCCTAAATCGCATCAGGCAAATTCTGGGATGGTTCCTTCGAAAAGGGCACGGCCGATTGCCTTGCCCATCCTTCCTTCATCCAATGGGACCGATGACCTCGCTCTTTAGTCCCCTTCCTCATATCGACCAACCAAGGAGATTCAGTTCAGGTGGCATCGCAGGCCATGGAATATGACCTCCCCTTCCAGTCCGACGATCAGGAAATACTGTACCGGTACTGTTCCATCGCATTGTGCTGTACGTCTCTGAATAGCACTGAATAATGAATGGGCCTGTCATTGATTCACAGCGCGTTCTGTCATTGGACAACGTAAATATGATATAACAGAGCCATCTTATGGACAAGTACTGGGTGATCAAAAAGTTAGTATAAATTTGAAAACTTAATAGGTCCCGGCGGAGGTTCGAGTGCTCCCTCGGGCATGGGTGTGTGTGTTTGTCCTTAGAATAATTTAGGTTAAGTTCAAATGCTTCAAATGGCTCTGAGCACTATGCGACTTAACTTCTGAGGTCATCAGTCGCCTAGAACTTAGAACTAATTAAACTTAACAAACCTAAGGACATCACACACATCCATGCCAGAGGCAGGATTCGAACCTGCGACTGGAGCGGTCGCTCGGCTCCAGAGTGTAGCGCCTAGAACCGCAGGGTCACTCCGACCGGCTTAGGTTAAGTAGTGTGTAAGCTTAGGGACTGATGACCTTAGCATTTAAGTCCCATAAGATTTCACACACACACATTGAAAACTTAATAAACCACGGAATAATGTAGATACAGAGGTAAAAATTGACAAACATGCTTGGAATGACATGGGGTTTTATTAGAACCAAAAAAAACAACGTTCACAAAATGTCCGACAAATGGCGCTGGACAGCTACCGTGACGGGTGAGAGGTACGCCGCTATGTTACAGAATCGCATCATCCCCAGCCTGGCTGATGAACAGCTGCTGGAACGTACGATGTTTATGCTCCACCCCATATTGCTAGACGTGTGAAAGATCTCTTGCACGCGTCGTTTAGTGATGACCGTGTGCTCAGCCGCCACTTTCGCCATGCTTGGCCTCGCAGGTCACCAGACCTCAGTCCGTGCGATTGTTGGCTTTGGGGTTACCTGAAGTCGCAAGTGTATCGTGATCGACCGACATCTCTAGGGATGCTGAATGACAACATCCGACGCCAATGCTTCACCATAACTCCGGACACGCTTTACAGTACTTGCAGTGTTGGCAGTTAGCCAACACTACGCACACTACTTGAGAGAGGAGGCCGAATGCACGCCTTAAACTCACGCAGGCTGGCGTGAGGTCTGAAACAGGATACGTAATGAATGCTATAAAGAAAAGTACGCAGCTGCTGGAATACTTAACTTTAATCCATCATTGTTGTACATCGCTCTTGACGATACAAGTGAGACTCTGTAGATACATGCAATGTAATGCTAATGGCGCTTTGCTAGGTCGTAGCCATTGACTTAGCTGAAGGCTATTCTAACTATCTGCTCTGCACAGGAGCGAGGCTTCGACAGTGTTGCATCGCTAGCTAAGTCGTCCGTACAACTGGGGCGAGTGCCAGGACGTCTCTCTAGACCTGCCGTGTGGCGGCGCTCGGTCTGCAATTACTGACAGTGGCGACACGCGGGTCCGTCGTATACTAGCGGACCGCGGCCGATTTAAAAGCTACCACCTAGCAAGTGTGGTGTGTGGCGGTGACACCACAGTACTGTTCACAACATTATTCCTCGACTACCGCTATTGTTGAGGAATGATGGTGGGCATATTGAGCATTTCCTGTAAAGAACACCATCTTTGCTTTGCCTTACTTTGTTATGGTAATTATTCCTATTCTGATCAGATGAAGCGCCATCTGTCGGGCATTTTTTGAACGTTTGTATTTTTTTTTTTTTGTTCTAATAAAACCCCATGTCATTCCAAGCATGTGTGTCAATTTGTACGTCTCTATCTACATTATTACGTGATTTATTCAGTTTTCAAATTTATACTGACTTTTTGATCACCCGGTAAAGTAAACAAAACCTGCATCATGACTGCCTGGTAATCAGGCTTGTACTCTTTGTTTCCTTGCAGGAAATAAAGAATTTACATGTAAATAAATAGCACAGTACGTGCAAATTTGTACGCGTGTTAGTTGTAAAATGGAAAACAGTAATGCCTGATAAAGCAGTAGACAAGTTTACTTGTATATCTCCTTTAGCTGTCTTCTCCGATACCAAGTTCCCTACCTCAAATTGTTCAGTGGAGCATTTTTCCACGCTCTTACGGAAACAACCTGCATATGAATGGACGGAGTATCTATGCAAATTTTTATGTCACACTACAGGTGCTTAATATAGGCACCATCTGTGGCGCGATAACGCCAATACGTGTTTATAATCCACTGAAATCATTAATACCAATTGCCTGAGAAGCCGCGATGGCACTCCGTTAAGGATATCCGTTCAGGAGGTTGCCTACCTGCATCCGCGAAGTAATTCGATGCGACTATACGGAGCGAATTATACATTTGCATGTTCCGACACACCTGGCCGATGGTGGAACTGAGCCGCTGGAGGTATTACGAATCGAAACTTGGGAAGACGTTCCGTCCACTGGTATGTGTCATGTTTCTGTTACGCGCAGTCGTTTTCCGAAACCCCCCGAGGTGCTTGCGAGTGACAGTGCGCAGGGCCTACCTGCAGGTGGTCGAGCAGCGCCTCGAGGCCGCGGTCGCTGATGCTGCAGCAGCGCAGGCTGAGCGAGTGCACGTGCTTGCTGGCGGCGGGGAAGGCGTGCACCAGGTCGAGCGCGTCCTCGTCGGCGGCGCCGAGCAGCGCCAGCGAGTGGAAGCCGCGCCGCAGCAGCGACGCGTACAGCCGCGCCCGCTCGCCCGGCAGCGCGGCGCGCAGCTCGCGGCACCGCAGCACCGGCACCAGGCCGCTCCAGTAGCGCGCAGACCGGTACAGCACGTCGCGCCACCGGCTGCACACCTGCAACACGCGCCGTCACAATCCTCTACCTACATCCAGAAAACAGTTTTTGATGTTGCTGAGCAACAGTCATACAGTATTTTTTAAAGGAACACATCGCCGTTTGTTTTACGGTTTATTTAAGTACAACCCAGGTTTGAGCCTTTTATACCATTTTCACGTATTTAATTTGAAGTCTTTAACATACAGGGTGATTCAAAAAGAATACCACAACTTTAAAAATATGTATTTAATGAAAGAAACATAATATAACCTTCTGTTATACATCATTACAAAGAGTATTTAAAAAGGTTTTTTTTTCACTCAAAAACAAGTTCAGAGATGTTCAATATGGCTCCCTCCAGACACACGAGCAATATCAACCCGATACTCCAACTCGTTCCACACTCTCTGTAGCAAATCAGGCGTAACAGTTTGGATAGCTGCTGTTATTTCTCGTTTCAAATCATCAATGGTGACTGGGAGAGGTGGCTGAAACACCATATCCTTAACATACCCCCATAAGAAAAAATCGCAGGGGGTAAGATCAGGGCTTCTTGGAGGCCAGTGATGAAGTGCTCTGTCACGGGCTGCCTGGCGGCCGATCCATCGCCTCGGGTAGTTGACGTTCAGGTAGTTACGGACAGATAAGTGCCAATGTGGTGGCGCTCCATCCTGCTGAAATATGAATTGTTGTGCTTCTTGTTCGAGCTGAGGGAACAGCCAATTCTCTAACATCTCCAGATACTGTAGTCCAGTTACAGTAGCACCTTCGAAGAAAAAGGTACCAAAAACTTTATTGGCTGAAATGGCGAACAAATGTACAACTAAATGAAACTTTATAGCTCCCTTAATTCGCCGACAGATAGTCCTTAGCTCTGCCTTTTCTCGTTGCAGAGTTTTAAATTCCTAAAGTTGTGGTATTCTTTTTGAATCACCCTGTATATTGCAGGACATTTAACATGTTGACAAACTCCAGGTTAGCCAAACATTTAATATTTTCCTTAACTTATGGCCGGCTCTGAGCTTGACAACATGTCAAGTGTCCTGCAACTTATATTAGAGACATAAAATCAAATACTTGAAAATGTCATAAAAGGCCGAAACCTGGGTTGTGCTTAAATAAACAATGAAACAGTACAATGGCTGTGAGTTCCTTTAAAAACAAAAGTTGATTAACACAAAGATTACGCAATAGGCTTCACATTCAAGAAGTGTCATTTGACTTTTGGCTGTCATGTATCGTGTAAAAAGGTCAAATTTGCGTCACCCAGTGTAGGAATTCGACACACACCGGATCATGGTGTTTCGAGACTGCGATATTGCTGTTTGCATTCATTGTCAGACGTGCCTGAGGTGCCAGCTCCGTGTACCAAACTTCGCAGCCCGTACACCCTTACCTATTCTGTAAATTTAAGAATATTCTTGTTATCTTATTCTATAGGCACAATAAGCAAAAATTCATTATTTGCTATTCTTCATTATGATCCGATTTTAAAGGCAAACACTACACGGGGTGTTTCCGTAAGAGCGTGCAAAAATGTAACAGGAAATAGAGAATGCTCCACCTAACTATTTGAGAAAGAAACCTGGGGTCGGAGAGGCCAGCTTAAGGAGATATGGAAGTAAACTAGTCAACGGCTTTATCTAGCATTACTCAAAATGGTTCAAATGGCTCTGAGCACTATGGGACTTAACTGCTGTAGTCATCAGTCCCCTAGAACTTAGAACTATTTAAACCTAACTAACCTAAGGATATCACACACACCCATGCCCGAGGCAGGATTTGAACCTGCGACCGTAGCGGTCGCGCGGTTCCGGGCTGTAGCGCCCAGAACCGCTCGGCCACCCCGGCCGCCGTGGCATTACTGTTTTTCAGCTTATTTACAAGTAACACACATACAAGTTTACACGTACTGTGCTGTTTGTTTACATGTACATACTTCATTTCCTGCAAGGAAACAAGGAGGACTAGCCTGATTACCAGAGACTCATGACTCAGGTTTTTTTTACTTTACTTCTCCCTACGGTGACTCTGTTCTATCGCACTTATCAATGCCCTGTTAAATTTTTGCATGCTCTTACGAAAAGAACCTATATACGAGTATTTCACCTTTTATTCTGAATAAGTATACTACTGTTAGAGCAAATTTTTAATATATGTTGGAAAGTCAATGTTTGCAATGCGGTTGGTAAAGTTACTTTTGTCTCGATATTAAAGAGATATCGATACAATTGTGATATTGCCATTGATGGCAGATTTTGTATCGAATCAGGTACTGGAAAGTCCCTACCACTACAGGGCACTGCCACGCCCTTTCCTGTTGCACTCGCGAATGAAGCACTGAGAAGACGATATCCTGTATGCCTCTCAGTGAGCCCTATATATATATATATATATATATATATATATATATATATATATATATGTGTGTGTGTGTGTGTGTGTGTGTGTGTGTGTGTGTGTGCCGGCCACTGTGGCCGAGCGGTTCTAGGCGCTTCAGTCCGGAACCACGCTGCTGCTACGGTTGTGGGTTCGTATCCTGCCTCGGGCATGGATGTGTGTGATGTCCTTAGGTTAGTTACGTTTAAGTAGTTCTAAGTCTAGGGGACTGATGACCTTAGATGTTAAGTCCCACAGTGCTCAGAGCCATGTTTTTGTGTGTGTGTTTGTACTTTATGGGTGCTCAACGGCAGGATTCTCAGATCCCTTACTAAAATTACAAGAATGGAATGAGGTTCAAATGTTTTAAAAAAAGGAAGAGTAAGTCTCATATAATTACACTCCCTCTCTTCCAGTCTCACACAGGGTCACCCGCAGTATCCCATCATCTCACATCCTTAGCGTAAATACGGTCAGATTTTCTAAAAGTGTCAACTAAACGGCCAGTGATACAAGAAGAAAGCTACAATAATTACACAGGAATGCATATCTGGCTCATCACTTACAAAAAACATTATGAGCCAAACCCACTGATACCACATTAAAAATTCATCCCTAAAATTTTAGGGAACAAGTCGGCCATTGCACAGAAACTTAACGCCGTACCACATTCGTGTCACTGCCAGTTAAAGTAGATGTCAAATCTATCGGTAAATTACCTGCACTATACTGTGGCGCACTGACGTCTGTACGCCACAAGCACTACACACTGGATGATTCTCTCTTCTGATCAAGAAGCCACGTTTCGTGGGGCTGAGTGCTACAAAAAGAATAGTGAGAAGGACCTCATCCCGTCTTCGTGGCATGAAGGAGGTACGCCCTGGCCGCGTTGTTGAGTTTACTAGGCGCAGCTTACTCTCCGTCACTTCCAGCCACTCTTCTTCCCATCTACACATGACTCTCTGCTAATAAATACAGCAACACGTTGCTGAATACCCACCGCCGTGGCCGAGGTCGCTAACGCACGCTTGTGCCGTGGCACTCAACCAGGAGGTAAGACGGTTCCATTTCTAGCGTTGGAAGAAATTTTCACTGCCATTGTTTCACCAGCAAGGGAAGGGGAGTTGGTGACGTAAAGTTTCTGATCACCAGACACTGTGTCTATGTCCTGGTTTAAATACCAAACCTCTCCGCAACGTCTCATGAAGTGAGGACATGTGACACTGTTGATGGCGATCCGTCCGTCGGATGAGGACGTTAAGTTCGGCGGCCCCCTTGTTGCTATTCGCGAGTAGGCTATGTAACGGCACAGGGTTTCACCTTCTTTCTCTATCATCTCCAACACATACCCACTGCAGTAACCTAGACATAACAGATACGTTTACGCACACAGTTCTCATACTTCGCGAAGGAAAGGCTTCTGTGGGCGCGAAGGTTCGGGAAAACCTTTTCAATTAGGTGGCTGAACTTGCCTTTCGTAGTCTCCCAGCCATTCATGCCATACGACTTTACTTTACTTTACTTTACGTCCCTAAATACTGATGTCTTCCTTTACTCCCACCTGGTGGAAATCGCAAACACTCGAGCAGTACCAAAGAATGGGAAGTACAAACTTCTGCGCGCAATCTCTTTGTAAGTACACTATACCTTCTGAGAACTCTCAAAGTAAACTTAAGTCGGCCATTCGCCATCCGTACAATTGACCTCGCTTCATCGCCTGTCGTTTCGCTGCCTTGTGTCAGGTATAGAAGAGCAGCATATCACCCCGATTACACTAACAACGTTTAGAGTAGGCTGCCATTCATCGCATCATTTAGAATTCCGACCAAGTTCAAAATGGTTCAAACGGCTCTAAGCACTATGCAACTTAACATCTGAGGTCAACAGTCCCCTAAGACTTAGAACTACTTGTACCTAACTAACCTAAGGACATCACACACATCCGTGCCCGAGGCAGGATTCTAACCTGCGACCATAGCAGCAGCGCGGTTCCGGACTGAAGCGCCTAGAACCGCTCGGCCACAGCGGTCGGCTCCGACCAAGTAACCCAGAATATCCCTTACACAAATGACATGGAAATAAAAAATACGATAAAAAATTTATATCTTTTATGTACTTTATGAAGACTTCCCTGCGCCTCTTCTGATTTTACGCTTATTCCAGATGAACAACCGCCATCGAGGATAAAGTACTGGACTCTATTACTCACCAGTCACTTATTTGAGAATCTGTTCCATTTGCTGGGACCGTCGTTAACAGTCTATAGTGGAGTGCATTGTCCAGAGTTTTTCGAAAGTATGTGAATAGAACATGCGTTGTTCGTGTCTTAAGGTTGAGATGACATCGTGAGTAAAAAGAGCGAGCAGTGTTTTGCATACTCGAGTCTTTCTTAACCCATGCTGCTCTATGGACACAAGCTATTCGTTCTGTAGTAGACCCATTACATTTGATTTAAGAATATGCCCCAGGATCCTGCAGCACACTGCTGTCGAGAATATTGGTCTATAATTTTACGCATCCGTTTTCTTGCCCTTGTCATACACGGCAGAAAACTGCGCTTTCTTCCGTGCACTGTGCGCAGTTGGCGTCAGGTGCCTACCTGTCCTTGCCAACATTGTCGCAACTTGGCTTGAGATCCAACGTAAAATGAACACCTTTCATAACAAAAAGATTTTTTAAGACCTGAAGATGACAGCAAAGTCTGTCAAAACCGGTTGTCTTCAATAGAGAAATATTTAAGTGATCTAAGCTGTTCGATGTTTTTAGCATTGTCACTCCACTGACTCGCAGAAATACCGCTCTTATAGAAACGTATTACTACATCATAGAAGAAGCAGGATTGCTCGAAGTGCAAGCAAGCATTCTTTGTAGTGTATTTGTGTGCAATTTTCATTCGATCTCTGTGGTATAACTGCTTTAGGGTCGAGGTCATTGATTAGTTTAGCAAAAATTACGAATCAGTTAAATTGTGATTTTTACTTCATACCAACATTACGGATAACCTTTGAATACTGAGCGAGGAAAACATAACAGTCAACACAGCTCTCTCCTTTCCCTGATGTTTATCTTGAAATGGTTCAAATGGCTCCGAGCACTATGGGAGTTAACATCTGAGGTCACCAGTCCCCTAGAACTTAGAACTACTTAAAGCTAACCAACCTAAGGACATCACACACATCCATGCCTGAGGCAGGATTGGAACCTGCGACCGTAGCGGTCACGCGGTTGCAGACTCGTGATGACTGGGTGTTGTGTGATGTCCTTAGGTTGGTTAGGTTTGTAGTATTTCTTAGTTCTAGGGGACTGATGACCATAGCTGTTAAGTCCCATAGTGCTCAGAGCCATTTTGGTTGCAGACTGAAGCGCCTAGAACCGCTCGGCCACACCGTTCGGTGTTGTTATCTTATTCTAGTAATTCCTAAATCAGCCCGCCCGGTTAGCCGTGCGGTTTAACGTACTACTTTCCGGGTGGGAAGGCGTGCCGGCATAGTGTAACTTAGGCGGAATAATGGGAACTAGCCCGCATTCGCCGAGGCAGATGGAAAACCCCCTTGAAAACCATCCACAGACTGGCCGGCACTTCGGACCTCGACACATTTGGGTTACACTCGTCTGGTGAGAGACGTTCCCGAGGGGGTCCACTGGGGGCCGAACCGCACAATAACCCTGGTTTCGGGGTGGGACGGCGGTGAGGTGAGTGGATTGCTGTGGCCTGTTGTTGTGTTGTGAACCGCTGAGGGCTACGGCGGGGACGGAGCCTTTCCGTCGTTTGTGGGTCCCCTGCTCCATACAATACAATGCCGTCCCTAAATCTACACTCCTGGAAATTGAAATAAGAACACCGTGAATTCATTGTCCCAGGAAGGGGAAACTTTATTGACACATTCCTGGGGTCAGATACATCACATGATCACACTGACAGAACCACAGGCACATAGACACAGGCAACAGAGCATGCACAATGTCGGCACTAGTACAGTGTATATCCACCTTTCGCAGCAATGCAGGCTGCTATTCTCCCATGGAGACGATCGTAGAGATGCTGGATGTAGTCCTGTGGAACGGCTTGCCATGCCATTTCCACCTGGCGCCTCAGTTGGACCAGCGTTCGCGCTGGACGTGCAGACCGCGTGAGACGACGCTTCATCCAGTCCCAAACATGCTCAATGGGGGACAGATCCGGAGATCTTGCTGGCCAGGGTAGTTGACTTACACCTTCTAGAGCACGTTGGGTGGCACGGGATACATGCGGACGTGCATTGTCCTGTTGGAACAGCAAGTTCCCTTGCCGGTCTAGGAATGGTAGAACGATGGGTTCGATGACGGTTTGGATGTACCGTGCACTATTCAGTGTCCCCTCGACGATCACCAGTGGTGTACGGCCAGTGTAGGAGATCGCTCCCCACACCATGATGCCGGGTGTTGGCCCTGTGTGCCTCGGTCGTATGCAGTCCTGATTGTGGCGCTCACCTGCACGGCGCCAAACACGCATACGACCATCATTGGCACCAAGGCAGAAGCGACTCTCATCGCTGAAGACGACACGTCTCCATTCGTCCCTCCATTCACGCCTGTCGCGACACCACTGGAGGCGGGCTGCACGATGTTGGGGCGTGAGCGGAAGACGGCCTAACGGTGTGCGGGACCGTAGGCCAGCTTCATGGAGACGGTTGCGAATGGTCCTCGCCGATACCCCAGGAGCAACAGTGTCCCTAATTTGCTGGGAAGTGGCGGTGCGGTCCCCTACGGCACTGCGTAGGATCCTACGGTCTTGGCGTGCATCCGTGCGTCGCTGCGGTCCGGTCCCAGGTCGACGGGCACGTGCACCTTCCGCCGACCACTGGCGACAACATCGATGTACTGTGGAGACCTCACGCCCCACGTGTTGAGCAATTCGGCGGTACGTCCTCCCGGCCTCCCGCATGCCCACTATACGCCCTCGCTCAAAGTCCGTCAACTGCACATACGGTTCACGTCCACGCTGTCGCGGCATGCTACCAGTGTTAAAGACTGCGATGGAGCTCCGTATGCCACGGCAAACTGGCTGACACTGACGGCGGCGGTGCACAAATGCTGCGCAGCTAGCGCCATTCGACGGCCAACACCGCGGTCCCTGGTGTGTCCGTTGTGCCGTGCGTGTGATCATTGCTTGTACAGCCCTCTCGCAGTGTCCGGAGCAAGTATGGTGGGTCTGACACACCGGTGTCAATGTGTTCTATTTTCCATTTCCAGGAGTGTATATCTACATCATATTCTACAAATCACTGTGTAGTACATGGCAAAGGGCTTTGTTAATTGTACCATTCATTAAGGTTCTTCCCGTTCCATTATTGTACGGAACGTGGAAAGAACGATTGCTTAAATATCTTTGTATGTGCTGTAATTGGCATGACCTCGTCTTTGTGGTCCCTAAGGGGCTTCCTTTGCTTGAGACATTTTTGCATGTCATACGGATAATACCACACATAATGTAACGAGATCTGTTGCACTGGTCGACAGTGTATAAGTCGACTGTAATGTCCGCTTCTTGTTCGCTATTACGTGTTACTGAGCATGTGGTGCCACACGTAAGGAGCAAAACCGTCTATCAGGACGTGTCAGAACTCGGCAGCAGCATGATGGTTCAAATGGCTCTGACCACTATGGGACCTAACATCTGTGGTCATCAGTCCCCTAGAACTTAGAACTACTTAAACCTAACCAACCTAAGGACATCACACATACCCATGCCCGAGGCAGGATTCGAACCTGCGACCGTAGCGGTCACGCGGTTCCAAACTGAAGCGCCTAGAACCGCACGGCCACACCAGCAGCATCATGGCCTTTCGGGACTCCACTTGATCGTTCTGCGATATTGCTGCTCGATTTGGTGAGATTCCAAGACTGTCATGTAAATATGGAATCGATGGCTTCAGAACAGCCATACTCCCAACCTTGAATTTAAGTGGGCCTATGGGACTAGTACCCGAGAAGATATAAGTATTGTTCATTCGGACTTGCGCGATTGTACAGCCACGTCAAGTACATTGAGTGAGGAGATCGTTCTGTTCGCAGCCTGAAAAGTATCCCCGTGGGCAGTGTCACGGCACTGGAACTCCACAGACTGTCAACAGGAAGAACAGTGTCGCGGCTCCTCTTGGCCTGGCAGCAGAGAGGGTGGCGTGTCCAGCGACAACACTGAACACGGGAGTGGCGCTACGTCGTCTTTTTAGATCCCGTGCCATTGTGTATACAACGCCATCACTTCTGGATCGCGTAGCTGGTAATTTGGACAGCAGACGTTACGACTCAGACGAGTTAAGGACAATGGATAGGCCCTAACTTCGCTGTCCACGTACGTTATCTTTCAACAAGATAACGCAAGACCGCATGTTTCCCACGCTGTCCTGACGTAACTAGATACGGAGAACTTCGACTTCTGCCCAAGCAGATCTCTTAGCCACTGAAACCAGTAGATCATGGCTGCGGGGAGACTAGTCTACACCACTAACCAGCCACCACAACTAATTAACTCCAGCATATAATTGAAGCAGTATGGAATGCCATACAAGTATTTGTAATTCGAGATCAATTTGATCTGATGCCCAGCCGCGTTAGAGTTATCGTTGTTGCCAGTGCGGGCAGCTCGGTGTACTAAACTTCGCACCTAAAAATTTAATCATGGAATCATCTTACTATGCTGTATACGTACAGTATGTAAAATTTCATTATTTGCTACCCTTCTTGTTGTTGCGGTTTTAATGGCCAGCAGTATAGATATTGAACACATTGGAGCAATACAGCAGCCTTCGCTAACCCGTTTCCGAATTTTCGTTTAGTTTCTCATCTCAACTATCATTCTTGCTTGTCGTGTCATATACAGAGTGTTCCACTTATACTGAACCACCCCAAATAAGTTTTTGTCAAGAAGAAAAACAAAGCAAAAAATTTTTTGCTACCAGGGTGACATTAACACGCATGATTGCCTTTGATGTAACTTTTTCCATTATGAAGATATGAACAGCAGTAAGTCTTTTTTGAAAAGCACCCTATATTTCTTATTCAGTAAACCATTATCTCCCTTCAATTACTTTCCAGAAACGTATCACGGTGTACTATTCATGTAAACATGAGGTTACTATAATGGTAATGCGAAACTGTCTTTGAGTCCCCTTAAAAGCAAAGACTGAAGATACCAGGGTAACGTTAAACGAATAGAAACACAAAGCAAATGCACACCGGTCCTGAGGGTTTGTGAGAATACAATATACACCAACGTAGAGATGGTACGAATGCTACTCATGCATGCAGAATGAAGTTTGCATTGCAGTTATTGCAATCACGTTAAAATAAAGTTTCCATATTCACGATACGCATACAAACGGTTCAAATGGCTCTAATCACTATGGGACTTAATGTCTGAGGTCATCAGTCCCCTAGACTTAGAACTACTTAAACCTCACTAAGGTCATCACACACATCCATCCCCGAGGCACGATTCGAACCTGCGACCATAGCAGCAGCGCGGCTCCGGACTGAAGCGCTTAGAACCACTCGGCCACAGCGACCGGCGATACGGATACATGTAACACAGTACTGTAGTACTTCTAAACAGTATGTTGTGTACAGTAAAGGCAGTCCTTGATTAAAACAGCATCGTCATTATTTTCAGTTTATTGAGGTTGAATGCAGGCATAATGCTACTCAGGCGCAGGATGTCTAAGAGCTATATGGTGACAAGAATCTACCTTTTTCTTCTTGTGGCGCTTCAGCAAGGGGAAAATTTCAACACTAGACAACGCAGTCGTATTAGAACTTGTCCAGATGAACCCGCTTTTGTTGCAACAAATCCACACGTGAGCGCACGACTGCTCGAACAGGAAACTGCCACTCCCAAAAACTAGTGTACATCATATTCCAGTACATCGCCAGTTCACTACGTTCTCCATAAAAGAGTAACATTTCTATCTTGTCTCACATAAAACTTCAACTGAAGACGGTTGATTGAATATCTGGTGTGCATTTTTCTTGTGTTTTCATCTGTTTATTGTCAACTCCAGCAAGTAGACGAGTTACGTTAGAACGGATATATATCAGTACAGAAGAGTCAAAGTCAGTTTTGTGTAACGTTTTTAATAGCGTCATGTGTACGTGGATGGTACATTGTGACACTTTTTTCCGAACTGATCTCGCGGAGACGATCGCTGGAGCAACGAAGGGTACCTAGCGATTGGAAAAAAATTGGAGGTCATTCCTGTTTTCGAGAAGGGTTGTAGGACAGACGCACATAATTATAGGCTTATATCGTTGACGTCACTCTAACCCGGCAGGGTAGCCGAGAGCGCTAACGCTCTGCTTCCTGGACTCGGGTAGGCGCGCCGGCCCCGGATCGAATCCGCCCGGCGGATTAACGACGAGGGCCGGTGTGCCGGCCAGCCTGGATGTGGTATTTAGGCGGTTTTCCACAACCCGCTAGGTGAATACCGGGCTGGTCCCCACAGTTGGGGTACACTGATTCCATCCTGGGGGGTACGTGGTGGCGGCAGGAAGGGTATCCGGCCATCCCTAAAACTAACATTGCCAAATCCGTTGTAATCACGCCGACCATGCGATCGCTGTGGGGCTATGCTGTAAGCGAAAGAAAGAAAGAAAGAAATCGTTGACGTCACTCTGTTGAAGAATCATATGTTCAAGAATTATGGCGAGACCCAAAATATCCTCTATAAAAATCAACATCGATTCCGCAAACAGAGATCATGTGAAATTCATTTCGCTCAGTTTCTCCATGAGATCCTTAGAGTTGTAGCCAACCACGGCCTCGTTGATGCAGTCGTCCTTGACTTCAGGGAGGCATTTGATACCGACTCACACAGCCGTTTAGTAAAAATATGAGCTTTCCAAGTATTGGACCAGATTTGCGACTGGATTCAAGACTTCCTTACAGATAGAACTCAACATGTGGTTCTTAACGGAACAAAATCGACAGATGTAATTCCCTTAGTATCCAAGGAAGTGTGAGAGGACCGTTACAACGTATATAAATGATCTAGCAGAAGGCTTCGGGAGCTCCTCAAGACAGTTCGCAGATGATGCGGTTGTCTATAAGAAAGAAGGAACGCCAGAGCACAGTATCGATTTGCAGAACGACCTGCAGAGTATTGATGAACGGAGCGGGTTCTGATAGTTGACCCTGAACGTCAATTAATTTAAAATATTGCACATACATAGGAAAGAAATCCACTACTGTGCAACTACAATACTGATGAGAACTTCTGGAAACAGTATTTGCGGTAATATATCTGGGAGTAACTATCCAGAGCGACTTCAAGTGATATGACCACATAAAACAAACAGTAGGAAAAGCAGATGCTACACTGAGTTTCATAGGAAGAATTTTCAGGAAATGTAACTCATCCACGAGAGAAGTGGTTTTCAAAACACTTGTTCGACCGATTCTAGAGTATTGCGCATCACCCAGGGAGGTAGAACTAACAGAAGAGACAGAGAAGATCCAAGGAAGAGCAGTGCATTTCGTCACAAGGTCGTTCATTTGGCGCTAAAATGTTACAGACATGTACAATAAACTCCAGTGGCAGACGCTACAAGAGAGGCGTTGTGACTCACGAAGTGGTTTACTACTGAAATTGCGAGAGAGTGGGTTCCAGGAAGGGTTGGACGTATTACTTCTTTCCCACACAAGTCTTGCGAAATGACCACAACGAGCGAATTCGAGAAATTAGAGCCAATACATGGGCTTACCGACAATCGTTCTTCCCATGCGCCATTCACGAGTCTAACAGAAGGGGGGATCAGTAATTTGTAGCGGAGGTACCCTTCGACACACACCGTTAGGTCGCTTTTCGGAGTGTGACGTAGATGTAGAGAAGGTGGAATAAAAATATAAGTACTGTAAAAAAAAAAAAAAAAATTCTGCTGTTCATACCAACGTAACGAACATAGTTAAAAGAAAGGCAAGCATGCAGGCTGATGCACTCATGATACAACATTTTTATGATACACTACTGGCCATTAAAACTGCTACACCACGAAGATGACGTGCTACAGACGCGAAATTTAACCGACAGGAAGAAGATGCTGTGATATGCAAATGATTAGCTTTTCAGAGCATTCACATAAGGTTGGCGCCGGTGGCGATGCCTACAACGTGCTGACGTGAGGAAAGTTTCGAACCGATTTGTCATACACAAACAGCAGTTGACCGGCGTTGCCTGGTGAAACGTTGTGATGCCTCGTGTAAGGAGGAGAAATGCGTACCATCACGTTTCCGAATTTGATAAAGGTCGGATTGTAGTCTATCGCGATTGCGGTTTATCGTATCGCGACATTGCTGTTCGCGTTGGTCGAGATCAAATGACTGTTAGCAGAATATGGAATCGGTGGGTTCAGGAGGGTAATAAGGAACGCCGTGCTGGATCCCAACGGCCTCGTATCATTAGCAGTCGAGATGACAGGCATCTTATCCGCATGACTCTAACGGATCGTGCAGCCACGTCTAGATACCTGAGTCAACAGATGGGGACGTTTGCAAGACAACAACCATCTGCACGAACAGTTCGACGACGTTTGCAGCAGCGTGGATTATCAACTCGGAAACCATGGCTGCGGTTACCCTTGACGCTGCATCACAGACAGGAGCGCCTGCCATGGTGTACTCAACGACGAACCTGGGTGCACAAAAGGCAAAACGTAATTTTTTCGGATGAATCCAGGTTCTGTTTACAGCATCATTATGGTAGCATCCGTGTTTGGGGACATCGCGGTGAACGCACATTGGAAGCGTGTATTCGTCATCGCCATACTGGCGTATCACCCGGAGTGATGGTATGGGGCGCCATTGGTTTCACGTCTCGGTCCCCTCTTGTTCGCATTGACGGCTCTTTGAACAGTGGATGTTACATTTCAGATGTGTTACGACCAGTGGCTCTACCCTTGATTATATCCCTGCGAAACCTTACATTTCAGCAGGATAATGCACGAGCGCATGTTGCAGGTCCTGTACGGGCCTTTCTGGATGCAGAAAATGTTCGACTGCTGCCATGGCCAGCACATTCTCCAGATCTCTAACCAATTGAAAAAATCTGGTCAATGGTGGCCGAGCAACTGGCTCGTCACAATATGCCAGTCACTACTCTTGATGAACTGTGGTATCGTGTTGAAGGTGCATGGGCAGCTGTACCTGTAGACGCCATCCAAGCTCTGTTTGACTCAATGCTCAGGTGTACCAAGGCCGTTATTACGGCCAGAGGTGGTTGTTCTGGGTACTGATTTCTCTGGATCTACGCACCCAAATTGCCTGAAAATGTAATCACATGTCAGTTCTAGTATAATATATTTGTCCAATGAATAACCGTTTATCATCTGCATTTGTTCTTGGTGTAGCAATTTTAATGGCCAGCGGTGTATTTTAATGAAAAGTAGTGTATTTTTTGAATTTTATTTCTGGATAAAAAGTGATTGGTGGTGGTCAAGATGAATGCGACTCTTGTAGATTACGATTAGTCTCCTTTCTTCCTAATTAACTCCAATGTTCTTCAGAATACAGTGTAATAAAAATGAATTCGAAACAGCGACCGGTTGCTGCAAGTTCATTTTCAGTAAGTGGCGGTGTTGTATAATCCACACGGAGATGATCGTGCTTCCGCCAGTGCTTACGGGGGAGGCAGAGAAGCGTGGTGCGGACTGCCAAGGGGATCGTCAGCAGCTGGGGCGGCTGAAAGCTGTGCCACCTGAGGCTGCGCCTCCCGCCCCCGCGGTTCCCACCCCCAACGCGTGGAAGCGTCCCCTGGCGACGCGGCGCAAACACAGCGCGACGCCCCGGTCGATGCCCTCCACGGCAGCAGCGGCGCGCGGCGCTGACAGATCGCTGAACCCACACAGGGCCGCGGGCAGCCTTCTCGTCGTATTGCTCACATGTCTCTTTCCGCTAATAGTTCCGGGCTGAGAGGGCACGATCTAGTCACTAACGTTTCTTCCATGCCTGTGGGCGACATCTGCAGAGATGAAACACTGACATCTACATCAGAAAGCTTCCGGGGCCTTTAACCCTTACCGCTCGACCAGCCCCGATTGCGTAAATATCGCAATACACTCGCATGTGGGGCGGCGTCCGACACCAATTTCAATTTACCGGAGCTCTCACCGCCGTACTTCTTATACTGCAGTGTTCTGACATCTATGGGCAAGCGATATAACTACGAGGAAAAGCATTTGTCGAACACATGCCGCTGTTGTTTTGTTTTCACTTTTCTAGTCCAGTTCGAAGGCGGTGTTCAGAACTGTAACAACAAAAACGGCTAATTTACGTGGTAATCCTAAAACATAATTGGAATTTGAGTGATATGACTGATTTGAGCGATGACAGCAGTAACAAAACAGTGACAATTGTCAGTGGATCAACCTGGTGCTACCTCCAACCAGAAACTCAATTTCAACCACAAGAGGTACGTAGTGGCATTTCTGAAAGCCTTGGTTGGAAATATACGGAACACAGACGGAAGAAAGATGGGAAGATTATCGAATCTCGATGACGACGAGAGACTGTCAAAGCAGCCACACTTAATTCACTCCAATGAAAAGGATTGTGCTGTACACAATAACGGGCAGGTAAACTGTGTTCTACTGCAGCACATTTCCCAGAAAACCGCGCCTCCATTCAAGTGAAACTGTTTACTACTGCAGCACGTGTCCCATAAAATCGGGATTCCATCCGGGTAAATGCTTAGAAAAGTGGCACACCTTCAAGAAATGTAGGGGCTCAGTGACGAATTACTTGAAATGAAAGATGAAGAGTGACACGTTCATTGTTATAATACACGTGTACTGATTATACACTTTTACTTGGCTCCTGAGCAGAAGGCGCCAGGAGCGGAATCTTGCCATCAGCTCATAGCGATGGTTGCTGACACAAGCCTCGCCTCCTTCTATCCAGGGCCGGCAACTTACAGCTTATAAAAGAAACTAACATGTAAGAGATTAATGCGCAGCAGAAGTGACACCCAAATTGATGGTCAAGTGCTAGTTGGTCCATGTACAACCTCTTCGTTCATTTTTGTAGATAATAACGACTACGCTCAGTACTGCACACGGATCAACATCATATTCACAACGGATAGTTGTGGTTAAGGCGCACAATACTGTTTCGCAGCCAAAGTTGGCGCCAAACGCAAACATACCGGAGCGGCACGTAATCTGCCGATCTCCAGCGATCATAGATGGGCCAAGTAAAAGTGTGCTATGAGTGATTTGTTTTAGTGTTTAGTTTATAGTTAGCTTTGGAATAATTTCATTGTATGTAATAGAGGTTATTTTCAGTGCAAATATTACGAGTGCAGTGGCAGTGCAGGTGAAACAAACCGAGTGAAAACATTATAACGGCCTTATAACTTACATAGAGGGCGCCTCGGTACGTTACTTGATGCTGAATGCATATGATTGTCTGACAGGTGACGTCGATCGCAGTTATAAGTAAGAACGCTAGAATTTCTCTCATTATGCAATGTCGTCATCCATATTTTACTTAGCGCCCTCTTGCTTTTGTTACAATTATTACAGTTTAATAAATTTCTGTGGCTTACGTAGCATAAAACATGGCTTAAGGATAAACAAGTCAAAGATGAATGTTGGTTCTACTGGCTACCGACAGCGAAAGCAGCAGGCGACATTGGTTGTCAGATGGTACCACCTGCGGCCCTGCACTCCGCTGGTATATACCGAAAGAAACCTTCCATATAGAGGGCACAGCCCCTGGTTCAACGTAGCGTCCATGGAGCCGACCAGTAGTCACCAGGGCGGCCTAAGTAGGCTCGCCCAGAGAAGGGAAAAAATGTGATTTTTTTAAACGAAAATAGCTTTGCTTGCAAAGTTGTTTTTATTTATAACAATTACTCGTTTCGCCCTTGTAAAGTATGATCAGATTACGTAAAAATTTAGCAGGAAAAACTTCATTCGTCAATGGCAGCTGAAGGGCACTAAATGAGAATAATAAGTGTCTGAATATCACATATGGTCAACATACATAAAGACGCTTCTTATTGTCATTTAATGCCCTTCAGCGGCCAAGACGAATGACGTTTTTCCTGCTACATTTTTACGTAATCTGATGATGCCTTAAAACGACAAAATGCTTAATTGTTATTAATAGAAACAATTTTGCAACCGACGCTGTTTTTATTCAAAAATATTCATAACCGGATGCTGCATCATGCAGCCAAAATGGATCGGAACCAAGAATGTTTTTTTTTTTTTTTTTTAATTTTACTTTTAAATTTTTTCCTCTTTTAAATTTTAAAAATGAAGGAACCAACATAGAGCATTATTGACTCTTAACTGACTGCGACCGTTTCAAAAACATCACAAGGTTTTCAGAGGCCGCTACCAGTGATACAATTTGTTGACTTATTTAAATTACTTAATTTTTGCATGAAATTTAATGTAATTAAGTTTTCAATTGGGATATGTTTTCTCTAGAGGCCGTAGTTTTCGAATTATTCACGAAAAACGTACAAAAATGATCTTCAAACGCGTTTTCCTTCAATAACTCGAAAACTGTGGCCTCCAGAGAAAACGTATCCCAGGATAAAATTTAACTACATTGAATTTACTATCAAAAGGTGATGTTCATTTGTTTTTGTAGGATTAATAGTTTACGCGTAGCGAGGGAGAGAATATAAAAATCCCGTGTGTAGTGTTTTAAGGCATCGCGGGTTGCATAAAACCTGTCATTAGGGGCAGCAGAATCACCCTGTATAATTCTATCATAATTATCATATCATACAAAACAGCCAAGCTGATTGAAATCACAGAATCAGGATCACTTTAGCCATCACCAACAACCTAAGTAAAAAGTGGTGCATTACATCTAACATCTTGCGCAGCAGAGTTGATTGTGAGTTCGTGGCCGCGTGGTTAGAGGCGCCATGTCACTGACTGCGAAGCCCCACCTGCCCGAGGTTCGAGTCCTCCCTCGGGCATGGGTGTGCGTGTTGTTCTTAGCATAAGTTAGCTTAAGTTAATTTAAGTAGTGTGTATGTCTAGGGATCGATGACCTAAGTAGTTTGGTCCCCTAGAAATTCACACACATTCGAACATTTTGTGATGTGTTTTAATTGTCTATTGCAAGCTTATGGACAGTGGTTAACAAGATCTAAGGAACTATAGTAATGGAGACAACTCAACATACCACAGTAACACAGTCATTTCATATGAACGAGTGATTCTTTAAAAATATTTATGTGAAAGCACGCAAAGAAATGAAGTAAATATTCCACTATCTTAGGTTATGCTTCTCTTTCTCTGCAAAGTGTCCGCAGTAAATGCCAAGACTGTAAAACAATTGTAATAACTTATCTGTGTGTACTTTTGTTAACTGTTGCCGGCCACGGTGGCCGAGCGGTGCTAGCCGCTTCAGTCCGGAACCGTGCGAAAGCTGCGGTCGCAGGTTTGAATCCTGCCTCGGGCATGGATGTGTGTGATGTCCTTAGGTTAGTTAGGTTTAAGTAGTTCTAAGTTCTAGGAGACTGATGACCTCAGCTGTTAAGTCCCACAGTGCTCAGAGCCATTTGAACCATTTTTGTTAATTGTTTTTGTATTACCAATCTGGTATGAAGAGGAGCTTTGTGCATCGAAACACATTATTTCCTTAAATAATTTAAGTCAGGGAATTTTGTGACTGTGGACGATCTCTGTAAAACCTTTTCACAGAAGAAATTCAAGTTTCTTTTACAGAGTTTGCTTTTTAAAATTTGTAAATGTTTCACTGTTTAATTTGTTATTGTCGTCTTTTATATGTATAAACGCTTTGTCTGAAGAGCAGGTTGACAGTACCGCCGACAGTCCTCACCCTGCCCCTATGAGGTGAGAGGTATGAAACAACAACAAAGGGGGAAAAAAAGGAAGCACAGGCACATTCATGGGTGTGCCTGTTAGATGTTATTTCGCTACGCTCCCGCCGCTTCAGCGATGACGACCCTGTCTATCCCGTGGACTCATTACAGATTATTGAATTCTCGCTTACCGTTTACCGATGAATACGTGTGGACAGTAGGTTATGTGCATTGGACCTTTTCTTGCACCATGTGTTCAATGAACGTAACGTTTGCCACGTCGTATCACACTTTATTAAGCTTAGTAGAAAGAATTACACCTTGATTCTCATCAGTATTAAGGAGGATACCGGAGTGGAAGGAGTGAAGGTATTCTATCAAGGAAGCTGTACGCAGAGCTCCACCGGTATGAGATATCGATATCGAACTGAGTAAGGAGTTCGGAGTTCCTGTAAGTTTATATCTGGAGCAGAGTATTGTATGGTAACAAAACGTGTGCCACCGGATATGCACAGAAGAAAGTAGAAACATTTGAATAAGCGGCTATCGAAGATAAAAAAATTAGGTTGGTAGATAAAATACGAAACGAAGTCCTAAAATGAATAGATGAAGATACAGTTCTATGTAAGACACGAGGTGGTAGCAGCTGATGGTGTTACAATATAAATATGCCTTTCATAAAAACTTACCAGAAGAAGGAGCAGGTTGGTGGTGCATTTGCTACGGCGACCAAGAACAGTCCTTGGAGGTCGATGGAGCGATGGAGGCGAGGAACAGAATACACTTTCTGATAAAAACTATCCTGCTAACCCACCGTAATGAGGAAGTGACCCCCAGATGTCACGAGAGGTGGAATCAAGAGTACAAAGGGAGGCGGAGGTATCAGTTGTACGTACGAAAGCAGTAACACCCGAGTGGGTGGTTCAAATGGTTCAAATGGCTCTGAGCACTATGGGACTTAACTTCTGAGGTCATCAGTCCCCTAGAACTTAGAACTACTTAAACCTAACTAACCTAAGGACATCACACACATCCATGCCCGAGGCAGGATTTGAACCTGCGACCGTAGCGGTCTCGCGGTTCCAGACTGTACCGCCTAGAACCGCTCGGCCACTTCGGCCGGCCGAGTGGGTGGGTCAGGAGGGATATCACATGAGTAACAAATCCTTCAGGGACGTTTCAACCCTTCTATAGCTGCCCAAGTCGACGGCTGGTGATGTGATTGTGAAGTGGAAACGTAAAGGAACAACGACAGCTAAACGAAGACGAGACAACCCCCTGTACTAATGGACAGGGAGCGTCGAACATTACAGAGGAGGGTTGTAAAACATCGCATGAAATTGCTACCAGCAACCCACCTAGTAAACTGACTGTCTGTAGGGAGTTAAAAACAATGAGATACAGTGGTCGAGCAGCTTCTCACAAGCGAAATATTTATGTAGTCAATGCTAAGCGACACTTTAGGCTGCGTAAAGAGCGACCTCATTGGATAGTGAATGACTGGAAACAAGTAATTTGGAGTGAATAATCACGCTATGCCATGTGGCAATATGGTGGAAGGGTTTGAGTTTGTCGAATGCCTGGAGAACATTAGTTGCCATCATATGTAGTGTCAACAGTTAAGAACGGAGGAGGTGATGTTACGCTAATGCGGGTGTTTTTCGTGGCTAGAATGTGATCCCTTATTGCAGTTAAGAAAGCACTAAATGCGGAAGGGTATGTACGCTTTTTACAGTATTGAGTACTGAGTACGGAAGAGGAAGATCTCGGAGACAATGAGTGTGTCAGCATGACACTGCTCCGTCGTGTGTGAGCCAATGGCTTCTGGATAATAATATTCCTGAAATAGACTGGCCACGCAGAGATCCTACCTAAACCAAATGGAAAACCCTTGGGGCTAGTTAAGACGCTGAATTCGCTCCAGAACCCAACAAGACCCAGGGGTGTCAACAGAATGGGCATTAGGCCACCCTCCACCATTAACATTATTAAACCCAATAATTAACTTGCTGACTCCGTGAAGACGTGGTATAAGGGCCAGGAATAAGAAGAAGAAAGCAAGACGAACCCAGGGCCGTTTCAGTATGATAATTTCCTACATCCTTTTTATTGCGATGTACTGTCATGGTGAACATAATGAAGATCGTCTCCTCAGGCACTGTGGCAAAAAAGTGGAACGATCAGTTATCACTCTGCGGAGAATCAGGGCAGCAAATCAATCTCATAGCTGCAGCAAATTTTCCGTATTTTATTCGAAAATATTCCCAGGATTTGCTGCAAATGAGAATCCGCTGTAGTTCTGCGCAAAACTTAGAAAGACTTTTTCCTTGCATTCGCAACGAACGTCACTTCTACCGCTCCGCGAGCATTATTTTTCAGGTGGATGCTCACCAATTGCAGGACAAAGCTGAAGCATTTATAGTTTTGATGCTCGGAGGGGGACGGTTCCCTCACTCTTACTGCGGGAGAGCGTATTAAGCTGGTGGGAAACGACAGCAGGCGCTGTGAAGAGACTCAGGGGCCCGGGATGGGGCTGTTGCTGTTGCTGTCCCTCCGTCGCTCATTTCCTTAAGTGATCTCGACTTCCAGAGCGAGGGTTCGGAATTGGCTGTTTTCGAGTATGCAAAGAGGCGCGTGACTCAGCACATAGTCTGTTGTATGAACCAACAAAGAACGCAGCGAAGACAGTGGTGTTCACAATCGCTCGTCAACTTATCATCTAGGATCGTTATAAGGCTTTGAAATTCATAAACATACGATGGTGAACTGATAACATTTATTTCAGATTATTACCTGTGGTATGATATCTAATTTATTCTTTTGTGTGTTAGGCATAATCAGGGCTAAACGACAGATGCAGTACAGTAGGTATTTTCTTTGTTTTAACAGAAGCGTTTGATTGTGTGGACCATAGAATATTTTTGCATAACTTGGAACGTTATGTGATTACACAAAAAGCCCAAGAATAGTTCACTTTGTACAATGGGTCATGTAAAGTGGGCAATACCGCAGGGTTGTGTTT
The DNA here is from genome assembly GCF_021461395.2 of Schistocerca americana. Taxonomy (NCBI): domain Eukaryota; kingdom Metazoa; phylum Arthropoda; class Insecta; order Orthoptera; family Acrididae; genus Schistocerca; species Schistocerca americana. The sequence goes on along the minus strand of NC_060121.1, from coordinate 348,890,978 downwards.
TGGGTCCGTTACTTTTCTTTATATGACCTGCCACCAAACATGGTGGCGTACACCAGGAAAATGTTCTCTCTACAGATAATAGAAGTATTACTGTGAAAGAAATGGAATAGAATGGAATGTAAATTATGTAGCTAACAGGGTTGTCAGTGGTTTTCAAAGAATATACCAGCACATAACTACAACGCAATACATACATTTTATGACAGAGAGCTGTCCGAACAGTGAAATTTTATTCTCTCATGCTGCTCAAACAGTGATGTCGACAATTTTGAATTGTTAGGAATGAGGGTATATTGAAGACTCTCTTGGAAGTATCAGGCTCCAGAGGTTGTACAGAAACTGAAAGCTATTATCTTCACTATAAGAATTATCTCCACTGTTTCTGACGCTGAAACGCAAAGGCTTGTTTGCTTTGCTAATTTTCCCTCTGTTATCTTGAAGTGTGCCATACTTGGGCGTAACTTCGAGCACTCACAGACTATATTCTCAGCTCAGAAAACGGAGGACTTACTGACATACAGTGCCATCTTGTAATGTGTTGGTGAACTGCAAAATACATTCAGCGAATACTAGAAAAAATAAAAATTGGCCACATACGAATAACTCTCGCGTACTAAGGGTTCCGTTCAAACTTAGTTATGTATGTGAAAAGTTCATTCATCCGACAATCGAGGATCTCTACGATTTTTGCCTCTAATCGACACTAATACTTGCAAGATATCGGTTCCAAGGATTCCAAGCTTGAAGTAAGAGAACAAATGACAAAATAAAGTTTTTATGTTATGTAACTGCATATTAAGAATTTTTGGATTTTTTTTTCTTTACTTGTACTGTGAAACCTTGCTTCTTGCCAAATTTCATGATTCTACGTCAAGGGGAAATACCTTGTAGCTCTTAATGAGTGACATAAAAGGCCTCATCTTTTGATTGCATTGACTTAGAATCTTCACTTTTTTACAGCACCAACTTTCAACTTGATGCGTATACCTATTCCTAATAAATAGGGATTCGAACAGCAAGAAAGACAGATGGACACCACAGTGATCCCATAAGGGTTCCTTTTCCACTGACTGTGGTGCGGAACCCTAAAAATGACGTTTTCTGCGTCTTTAGGCTTCTGACTGGTTTGATGTGTCCGCCACGAATTTCTCTCCTCAGAGTTGCACTTGCGGCCTACGTCATCAATTATTTGCTGGATGTATTCCAACCTCTGTTTTCCTCTACAGTTTTTATCCTCTACAGCTCGCTCTAATACCATGGAAGTAATTCCCTGGTGTCATAATAGTTGTGCTACCTTATTATCAGTGTTTTCCATACATTCCTTTCCTCGCCGATGCTGCGCGGAGAATCTCTTCATTCTTTACTTTATAAATCCACCTAATTTGCAACTTTATTCTGTAGCACTACATCTCGAATGCTTCGATTCTCTTCTGTCCCGATGTTCCCATAGTCCACGTCTCGCTACCATACAAAGCTGTGCTCCAAACGTACATTTCCAGTAATTTATTCCTCTAATTAAGACTTATGTTTGATATAGTAGACTTCTCTTGGCCAGGAATGCCCTTCTGCCAGAGCTAGTCTGCTTTTGATGTCCTCCTTGCTCCGTCCGTCGTGTGTTATTTTACTGCCTAGGTAGCAGAATTCCTTAACTTCATCTACTTCGTCTTCACTAATCGTGATGTTAAGTTTCTCGCTGTTCTTATTTCTCTTACTTCTCATTACTTACGTCTTTCTTCGATTTACTCTCAATACATATTCTGTAGACTGTCCGTTGCCGGCCGGAGTTGCCGAGCGGTTTTAGGCGCTTCAGTTTGGAACCGCGAGATCGCTAAGGTCGCAGGTTCGAATCCTCCCTCGGGCATGGCTGTGTGTGATGTCCTTAGGTTAGTTAGGTTTAAGTAGTTCTAAGTTCTAGGGGACTGATGACCTCAGATGTTAAGTCCCATAGTGCTCAGAGCCATTTGAACCATTGTTTAGACTGTCCGGTCGTTCAAGAATGAGGTACATTTTGACGACACTTCATCAGGCACTGCACAGAAAGGTGTCCATCATTCAGCAGGCTTCATTTTCAATAGACTTCCAACGGAAATTAAAAAGAATCGAGTGATGAACCCCAAGTGTTTAGATCCAAGTTGAAAGAAATCCATGTGCACAACCTTTCTATCTCGTGCAGTTCTTCGCAATAGTTGATAAGTTTTCTTTGAAATGTGTCACTGAATCGTACACGCTGGGTTTTTCGTGTTTTAGTAATTCTTTAACTATGTGTTTATAAAGCTATATTTTGATTCGTTCCATGACCAAGTAGCTTTGGCTCGCATGTCCCGAAAGAAGATAACAAATAAATCAAATTCCACTCTCGATGGATGGCCTCCATCCATTTGCGAGTGATTTTACAGAGTCATGACAGTCTAATAAAGAAATTTTACAACAATGCTTTCATGCTTACAGAACCTTGGCATGTCAAAAATGATACTGAACACCCAATGTGCCAAATATTTAACATTTGTTGTACTTCTATTAGAGAAACATATATTACAAACACAATAATCCTCGAGCCCGAGTCAATGGAAGAATCTTGTCAAAACTAGTCTCGTTGTGAAATACTGGACAGGAGTCTCGTCCGCAGCTCGTGGTCGTGCGGTATCGTTCTCGCTTCCCGCGCCCGGGTTCCCGGGTTCGATTCCCGGCGGGGTCAGGGATTTTCTCTGCCTCGTGATGACTGGGTGTTGTGTGATGTCCTTAGGTTAGTTAGGTTGAAGTAGTTCTAAGTTCTAGCGGTCTGATGACCATAGATGTTAAGTCCCATAGTGCTCAGAGCCATTTGAACCATTTTGACAGTAGTCTCAGTGGGGAGGAAGGTGGGTTCATATTCTGATCTAGCCATCTATATTTAGATTTCCCTAAAATCAGTTGAGGTGAATATTGTGAAGATTTCTTTGATAAGTGCATGATTGAATTTCATGGTCTTCCTTCCGAATGCGCGCTTTTGATATATCCATAACTGGCTCACGACAGAGCCTGAAAACTTACTATCATTTCTTCCATGGAGGCTTCTTTCAGAGCTGGCGAGTTGGGGAGAGGCTATGGTGTCGTATAGACTCAAGGAACGCGTAAGGCACCTGGTTACCCAACCTAAGTCACAAAGGAGACTAGTAGGGTTTTACATACCGGTACCTCTTTTTGTAATTGATGGAAACTGTCTTGCAATACATTTATGTGATAGTAGCTTACAGATATCCTAAACAAACAAGTCTGTTTCATTTATGTTACAGGTTTTGTACTCATTGGTGACTTGTGCTTCACTGTGATTAGTTTTCAGTTCGACTGGTATGTGTTGATTATAAGAAATAACTTGATCCTGAAGACGGGGTTTATAATATTTTAGCTGTATCACTGCAAAAATAAGTAATATACGTGCAAGTGTGAGTGTTGTTAGAAATCAAAATGTCGCTAAAATTCAACAAGGTATCCGGGCTTGAATCATCCTTGTGGTCCTATCAGGAACTAGCATTAGAGTCAATTCAACTCTAAGTCATAATTTGTTGTATATTACCGAACTTCCCAGCCGTGTGTTGAGCATAGAAGCAGATGCCATATTGTGAATAACTGAGACCTTTTGCACAGAATTTACCACTGATTCGACGAAAAAACCGCGAACTCCGCGAACAACAGCTCGTTTATGACAGGCTTTTTTCATCTACTTAAAAAATGCCGCGAAGGTGGCAGCCTCGAAGTAGGCAAATTGACGTGAGAAATTTTTCGCCTCACAAAAGTCGATCAGACGGCATAAACATGTTCAGCTGTGTAAAAATTATCCTTGTTAGAGCAACGGCAGATGAACGACATGCTGACAAGTTCCGAAGTCAGTGAATGGTAAATACCGGTGTCGTCCCACATACGATAACATACACCGCTAGAAATTTGGAACTGCTTTTTGTAGGTACTTATGTTCCATTTCTCGTGGATATTTTCATTTGAACTACACTCCTGGAAATGGAAAAAAGAACACATTGACACCGGTGTGTCAGACCCACCATACTTGCTCCGGACACTGCGAGAGGGCTGTACAAGCAATGATCACACGCACGGCACAGCGGACACACCAGGGACCGCGGTGTTGGCCGTCGAATGGCGCTAGCTGCGCAGCATTTGTGCACCGCCGCCGTCAGTGTCAGCCAGTTTGCCGTGGCATACGGAGCTCCATCGCAGTCTTTAACACTGGTAGCATGCCGCGACAGCGTGGACGTGAACCGTATGTGCAGTTGACGGACTTTGAGCGAGGGCGTATAGTGGGCATGCGGGAGGCCGGGTGGACGTACCGCCGAATTGCTCAACACGTGGGGCGTGAGGTCTCCACAGTACATCAATGTTGTCGCCAGTGGTCGGCGGAAGGTGCACGTGCCCGTCGACCTGGGACCGGACCGCAGCGACGCACGGATGCACGCCAAGACCGTAGGATCCTACGCAGTGCCGTAGGGGACCGCACCGCCACTTCCCAGCAAATTAGGGACACTGTTGCTCCTGGGGTATCGGCGAGGACCATTCGCAACCGTCTCCATGAAGCTGGGCTACGGTCCCGCACACCGTTAGGCCGTCTTCCGCTCACGCCCCAACATCGTGCAGCCCGCCTCCAGTGGTGTCGCGACAGGCGTGAATGGAGGGACGAATGGAGACGTGTCGTCTTCAGCGATGAGAGTCGCTTCTGCCTTGGTGCCAATGATGGTCGTATGCGTGTTTGGCGCCGTGCAGGTGAGCGCCACAATCAGGACTGCATACGACCGAGGCACACAGGGCCAACACCCGGCATCATGGTGTGGGGAGCGATCTCCTACACTGGCCGTACACCACTGGTGATCGTCGAGGGGACACTGAATAGTGCACGGTACATCCAAACCGTCATCGAACCCATCGTTCTACCATTCCTAGACCGGCAAGGGAACTTGCTGTTCCAACAGGACAATGCACGTCCGCATGTATCCCGTGCCACCCAACGTGCTCTAGAAAGTGTAAGTCAACTACCCTGGCCAGCAAGATCTCCGGATCTGTCCCCCATTGAGCATGTTTGGGACTGGATGAAGCGTCGTCTCACGCGGTCTGCACGTCCAGCACGAACGCTGGTCCAACTGAGGCGCCAGGTGGAAATGGCATGGCAAGCCGTTCCACAGGACTACATCCAGCATCTCTACGATCGTCTCCATGGGAGAATAGCAGCCTGCATTGCTGCGAAAGGTGGATATACACTGTACTAGTGCCGACATTGTGCATGCTCTGTTGCCTGTGTCTATGTGCCTGTGGTTCTGTCAGTGTGATCATGTGATGTATCTGACCCCAGGAATGTGTCAATAAAGTTTCCCCTTCCTGGGACAATGAATTCACGGTGTTCTTATTTCAATTTCCAGGAGTGTATATAGTGTACAACAAGCTACTGAAATAGAACATTTAGTTTCGTGAAAAAAAGGACAGACGACGAAAAAAAAATTATCTCTACACCAACTTTTTATAACAATTCCCTGGGGCACTCCTGACGCTACAAACACCGTCGAGGACAACATACTGGGTTCTATTTCTTAAAAAGTCTTCGAGCCACTCACACACCTGGCAACCTATACCGTAGGCCCGGACCTTCGTTGACAATCTGCAGTAGGGCACTTCGTCAACTGCTTTCCGGAATTCTACGAACATGGAATCTGCCTGTTGCTCTTCATCCATAGTTAGCGGTTTATGTGTGAGAAAAGGGCAAGCTGAGTTCCACACGAACGATGGTTTCTAAAACCTTGCTGATTAGTGGAAGATCATTGCAGTGTGCACAGTGGAATGAAAATCTGATTATTTCGTATTCAGAAGGATGGGAAATGGAAGAAATAGGAGTTTTGTAGAAATCATTTGTGCCCAACAGAAATCTGGAAAAAACTGCTCATTTCTGGAATCACTCTTCGCCACATTTGCCTTTCGTAAATAAAACACACAAAAAATGCATGTGATAAGAGGGCCAGCTAAGGTTAACGCTCACTGATGTTGTTCACTTTTCACACTGGCTGACATTATGTTTAATATCAGATGGAGAATCACAGCGATCTCCTTATTATTCCCATTAAACTTATTCACATTCTCGTTGCCAATAACCACTTCCGGTTTCTCACTAGCCATCCTCAGATCAAAGTCGACACTCGCTACATATCTAGCGTATCAAAACCGACTCTGCCAAATCTCTTAGAAACATTATGACAATAGAACAGAATTCCCATACCAATATTAGTAAAATTATGAACTTCAATTTGTAGCTTGCTTGTGAGTAGCCAAAGGCACTTCTTACGATATTCACTCTTTCGACCGAGTCAGTGAATAAATCTGGCACAATGCCTACGCTGATATTGCAGAAAGCGGTCTTCGATCATCCCAGAGGGCTGCTATTTTGTGCTCTACGCAGGTGCACCAGCAGACGGCCACAAACAGTCCCCTGTCAGAAACGCCAGCTCCCTAGCGGACGCGAGATATTATCGTCCCTGGCCACCTGTCTGCCTGGTCACTGTTCTGCCTATGTCCACTGCCCCTGTGGACGGACAAAAATACGCTACATGAAGCATACATCTCCGCTACATGCGACTCTTCTCTAAGCCCTTATTTTTGAATTGCAACCATAGGGATGTTACTTGATGTTGTAAACGTTATGGCAATTCCTTTTTCGTATCCTAACGTGTTTAATGTTGTTTATCAATTTTTCCTAGGCCTGAGGAATATCATTCGAGCGCATAAATAGTATTTCACTTACGACAACAAAAAATAATGTGCATTTCGAGAGTGCACACTCTCATTTTCAAGAGACCGTTTAAAAGCCTTCTCCTGATCGTCCTAACATCTACTAAAACGTAGAGAACAAGAAAGAAAATTGCTGTTCACTGCCCACACAACAGGCAAAATCCGTGCCTTACAAACCAAACACGTTTTCTTCTACCCATGCTCGCCTAGGCAGTAATTGCTTGACATTGTTGCCTCATACACAGGTAAATCTGCCGTAATGCCGAACGCATGGCCCTTTTGGAGGTGCCACGCCCTTGTATTGTACTGTATTTTAACCGGGGGCCCAGAAAGGACGGAGAGGCTCCGTCCCCGCCGTAGCCGCAGTGGTCCACAACCCCACGACGACTAACGCAGTCCACATCACCCCTCCGCCGCCACACACCGAACCACTCTTTCACGGTTACTGTGCGGTTCGGCCACCGGTGGGCCCCCCAGGGAACGTCTCACACCACACGAGTGTAACCCCTATGTTTGCGTGGTAGTGTAATGGTGGTCTACGCGTACGTGGAGAACTTGTTTGCGCAGCAATCGCCGACATAGTGTAGCTGAGGCGGAATAAGGGGAACCAGCCCGCATTCGCCGAGGCAGGTGGAAAACCGCCTAAAAACCATCCTCAGACTGGCCGGCTCACCGGAGGACCTCGACACAAGTCCGCCGAGCGGGTTCGTGCCGGGGACCAGACGCTCCTTCCCAATCCGGAAAGCCGTGCCGCCTAACCGGGCGTGCGCCATGCCCTTACTCTCTTTCGACCTTTCAGCTTTGTCGTGTGATGTCCCTCACCCCCTCCGCCCCCCCCTCGCCCTAACTTGTACCGAGCGAGGTGGCGCAGTGGTTAGCACACTGGACTCGCATTCGGGAGGACGACGGTTCAATCCCGTCTCCGGCCATCCTGATTTAGGTTTTCCGTGATTTCCCTAAATCGCTTCAGGCAAATGCCGGGATGGTTCCTTTGAAAGGGCAAGGCCGATTTCCTTCCCCATCCTTCCCTAACCCGAGCTTGCGCTCCATCTCTAATGACCTCGTCGTCCACGGGATGTTAAACACTAATCTCCTCCTCCTCCCTAACTTGGCAGCTGACACTAGTTTTGGTGTTGCGTCCTCACACAGTAGCGCGCATGTAAAACTACAAAATAGTTGAAACAGCTGACTGGAGTGCCGCAGCGAGGTACTGAGTGACCATAAGTGACAATGAAGAATGGCTAGTGTTGGACAAGGAAGCAGCAACAACTCAGGCAGCAGCCGTAGGCAGCAGTGGCAGGACAAGACATCACATGCAGCACCGGCCCACGGATGGCGTGCTGACCGGTCTTGTTCACGCCCCAGGGGGGCTGGTTGAGCAAATTGACGAGCGAACAGCGGCACCTGAGAGGACACGTGGAAGCTGGCTGCTGGCAGCCGGTGATAGTAGCCCCGTGTGTATGAAAGATACGGGAGCCACTGTCGTCATGAGGATTGAAGGGAAAGGAGACACACAACAACAAGCGAGCACTTGGACAGGAGTCAGCTGGACGAGATAGAGCAGCAGGTTTGTGTGGTCAGCAGTGGAGGCAGCCTGGAGGAGTCTTGGCTTGAGCTAGCAGCGACGAGTTGTGAATACGAGGCATCAGTTTCTGTTCTGAGTGAGTGGACGGTGCCTGGCATCTCGGCTCCAGGGAAGGTTGAGCTGAGATCCAAAGAGAGACTGGCTGTGGTGTGTGCTGTTGGACCGTGGTGCGCAAGAAGAGCGTTGAGCCATGCTTGTTCTGTGCAAAACTTCCCCAGTGCAGATGCTTGTGTCTGACTGCATTTCAGATTAAGCTGTGCTAGTTGTTTCATTTTCTAACGTCGGGACAGACGTAAGAGCTAGCGTTGCTATCAGCAAATTCTGGGCGAATTATACACTATGAGTGTTCATTTTTATATTGTCAGTTGTGCTAACTGATTTGCCTTCTGACTTCTAGCTTCTGGTCTTGTTTGAATTTCTGGTCTGATTTATTTTGTAACATGTTCAGTGTTGCGTAGCCTCGTTCTGAGTGCTTTAATTATCTAATTGCTATTATCTATTGTTGATAAGTTGTATTTGTATTCGTTTTGGGATTTTGATGTTTCGGCTCAAGGTGGTTTAATTTTTGATATTGTGTCCTGACCTAGAACCTTGCTTTTTTATTTTTCCTTGTGTAGATGTTAGTGGTATGGTTATCCCATGTTTGTACTCTGCTTGTTATTGCAAAGCTAAAATTCTTTTTAAGGACAGTAATTTTACCGTGTGGGATGTTAGGCTAGCTGTTAAGTAAATGGATGTTTGTCGAAAGTCCGCTAGTTATTTTGTCTGTGTTTTACTTTTATACATGCGCTCTGAATTATTAAATTGTGTTGTTAATAAATGAGCTGAAAGCTTATTGAGTATTTACGCCCACAAAGAACCCAGTCACCTTCCACTACCGCTGTCCCCTGCGCCACGGAACCGACTACAGTTTCAAGTGGACTGGGAACTGTTATTCTTAGCGATTATAGTTGTTACGACCCTGCACACGTCTATGCTCGATTCTAAATACAACAGGAAACTGCCTTGCCGAGTCTCGAACCCCTCCTCAAAGATACCAGCCACCTCTAATCAAAGAGCGCTATAATACCTACAGCATATAGGTAGAGTTGTTGAGGTACAGGTAAACTACATATATACTGCTACAAATGTTTAGAAATTTGAATTTGTGAGTCTATAATAAAGGAGCATGTTGACGAAAGGTGCCGGGACACTGTGGCAACTATAATTAAAAGATGGCGTTACATTATGAAACAATCTAGAGAGCAAGACGGTAATAAAAAGTCCACTGATGATAGCGCAAAGATGTTGGAACACGTTTGGGTATAGAAAAAAGTAGGAATTGTTTGTACAACGGCCACCCTGAATTCCCACAATTTAACCTGCAAACACGGTTGCTGCTGGAGCTTCAGAACTGACTGTAGGCGAAGTAAATAGAGTTTTCAATAAAGATCTGCAGCGAGCTAGGCGGAATTTGGAGTAACAGCGTCTCTATTTGAGATAGGAATGGCGTAGCGCAATGGCTTCGGATGCAGATAGCGATTATGTACACCATGCCATGCACAACTTACGGAAGACGAAAGCCGAATCTCGTGAACCATTTATCGCTATCGTGCTTACATATTAGGCTCTAACAGCTTTTGCTAGCCTGGTCAATTATTGGTTCTTCGAGAGTCATTGTTTTACGACAGATGACCGTTGCAGTCTGGTCCCTTTAATCCCACAAACCATTGTTTTACATGGAAGATGTATGCTGTCCGGTTTCGTCTTCACGATGAAGTCAAGTTATCAGAAACTTACGTAATATTTTTAATTAAGGAGAATAGCGATTTCAGTGTGGATGGTTGTAAGAAGGAGGAGGAGGAGGAGATTGTACAAGAAGTGAAATTCAAAAGTATTATCCAATTAATGCGTCAAAATCAATTTTTTTTATTAGTCCACCTAAATTACGTTCTGCGTAAAAGGTTCGAAATGGAGATTGGTGGGAGATTATAGTACGTCAATCAATGATGCAAAAAATGGAAATAAAAATATAGTTAAACTTCGGTTATGTGATAAATCACAAAAATTAATGGAGGTCGATTCAAACATGTACCCGGAGACTACAATATAAATTGGAACAGTTACACAGAAAATGTTCTTGAAATAGCGAACTGAAGACTTTATTTTATTAGTGGTATACATAGATCGTGCAACAAATCTACTAAAGAGAGTGCCTATATTACGACCGTCCATCCTCTTCTGGAGTACTGCTGCGCGGTACGCGATCATTTCCAGATTGGAATGACAGAGGATGCTGAAAAAGTTCAAAGACGGGTAGCTCGTTTTGTATTGTTGTGAAATAGGGGAGACGGCGTTAAGTATGAGGTAAGTGGGGTGGGATGGAAATCATTAAAACAAAGACGTATCTCTCTGTGGTGAGATCTCTTCAGGAAATTACGATCGTCAATTTTCTTCTCCGAATGACAAAATGTTTTGTCGTATTCCGCCTATATATGTAGAAATGACAATCGTAATAAAATAAAATAAATCAGAGGCAGCAAGGAAAAGGTTTAGATGTTCACTTTTCCACATTGAAAGGAATCTGAATAGTCATGTAGTTTACACAGATCTCGAGAAGGCGTCTGACTCTGGGCCGCTGAAGAAACTGAAGTCCTGAGGGGGAATGATCTTGAAAAGACATATGTTGGGGGTACATGCACCCTATACAAGTTTTCAGAGTGTGCAACAAAAGCGGCGAATAAAATTTAGGAAGTAAAGTTGCATCACAGGCTTCATAATCACAAAAGAGTTACAAAAAGGGATGGTGCTTATCTTGTATGTTGTTTCAAATATACATCTAGAGAGTCTTAGGCCTATGGAGCGTGAAATGCATGGGAATGGGCATTCAGATAACAAAGGATCAATCAATGTTTGTACACTTTGTTCTTCACAGATAATCAGGTAGCGGTGGCCAGTAAAGAAGGTGATATATCCTTTATGCTAAGGAAACTATTGGAAGAAGATAATAAGTGAGGATTGCAAGTAAATTTTCAGAAAACTGAACAACTACCCAGTGGAGAAAATATAGGGAACATAGAGGGCCAGCACATCAAGGCATTTAAAAATTTTAATATTTAGAAAGACAAAACAGGTAATTGGGAGATACAATAACGAGTAGCAATGGGTAAGCAACAATCCAGAAGCAAAGCCTTTGTGGTCTTCTAAGTTGCAAATTAATGGAAGTATTGAAAATACTCTGCTGAAGTATTGTCGAACCTATAACGACCTATCGATGCGAGTGCTGATAGCTTATTGGGGGGAAAAAAAGGAAAACAAAATGAGAGTTGTATGACAATGGAACAACTAACACAGCTTAAGCTGAAATACAGCCAGACAAATGCGGCTGCACGGCGGAAGTTTTACACCGAACACAAATTGCTCAACATTCTTCTTGTGCATCACGGTCCAAGAGCACACCCCACAACTAATCTCTCTTTGGATCTTGTCAGCAAGACGTTCCCTGTTCCCTGGAGCCGAGATGCCGGGCACCTTCCGCTCGCTCAGAACAGAAACTGATGCCTCGTTTTGACAAATCGTCGCTGCTAGCTCAAGACAAGACTCCACCATGGTGCCTCCACTGCTGGTCCGTTTCGTCCAGTTGACTCCCGTCTCAAGTGCTCGCTTCTTGTTGTCCCTCCTCGCTGGCTCTCTACATGAAGATCTCGGAACAAATGACCCAAACTCAAGAAAGCATTACAGACACAAGAGAAAAACGGCAACTCGCTTGATATGGTTATACAGTGCGAATGACAGATTACCAAAGAATATCTTGATGTACTATCCTAAAGTCAGAAGGAGAAGAGAATGGGATAAATAAGGCCATCAGAAATAGAGTAATAGAAGACAAGGAAGCATTGTGCACTAGTGGCTATTGAAAGTGCTACACCAAGAAGAAATGCAGATGATAAACGGGTATTCATTGGACAATGTATTATACTAGAATATGACATGTGATTACATTTTCACGCAATTTGGGTGCATAGATCCTGAGAAGTCAGTACCCAGAACGACCACCTCTGGCCGTAATAACGAACTTGATACGCCTGGGCATTGACTCAAACAGAGCTTGGATGAAACTTCCTGGCAGATTAAAATTGTGTGCCCGACCGAGACTCGAACTCGAGACCTTTGCCTTTCGCGGGCAAGTGCTCTACCATCTGAGCTACCGAAGCATGAATCACGGCCGGTACTCACAGCTCTACTTCTACCAGTATCTCCTGGTTCGCAGGAGAGCTTCTGTAAAGTTTGGAATGTAGGAGACGAGACACTGGCAGAAGTAGAGCTGTGAGTACCGGCCGTGATTCGTGCTTCGGTAGCTCATATGGTAGAGCAGTTGCCCGCGAAAGGCAAAGGTCCCGAGTTCGAGTCTCTGTCGGGCACACAGTTTTAATCTGCCAGGAAGTTCAAAATCAGCGCACACTCCGCTGCAGAGTGAAAATCTCATTCTAGAGCTTGGATGGCGTGTACAGGTACAGCTGCCCATGCAGCTTCAACACGATACCACAGTTCATCAAGAGTAGTGACTGGCGTATTGTCACGAGCCAGTTGCTCGGCCACCATTGACCAGACGTTTTCAATTGGTGAAAGATTTGGAGAATGTGCTGGCCAGGACAGCAGTCGAACATTTTATGTCTCCAGAAAGGCCCGTACGGGACCTTCAACATGCCGTCGTGCATTATCCTGCTGAAATGTAGGGTTTCGCAGGGATCGAATGAAGGGTAGAGACACGGGTCGTAACACATCTGAAATGTAACGTCCACTGTTCAAAGTGCCGTCAATGTGAACAAGAGGTGACCGAGACGTGTAACCAATGGCACCCCATACCATCACGCCGGGTGATACGCAAGTATGGCGATGACGAGTACACGCTTCCAATGTGCGTTCACCGCGATGTCGCCAAACACGGATGCGACCATCATTATGCTGTAAACAGAAACTGGATTCATCCGAAAAAATGAGGTTTTGCCATTCATGCACCCAGGTTCGTCGCTGAGTACACCATCGCAGGCGCTCCTGTCTGTGATGCAGCGTCAAGGGTAACCGCAGCTATGGTCTCCGAGCAGATAGTCCATGCCGCTGCAAACATCGTCGAACTGTTCGTGCACATGGTTGTTGTCTTGCAAACGTCCCCATCTGTTGACTCAGGGATCGAGACGTGGCTGCACGATCCGTTACAGCCATGTGGATAAGATGCCTGTCATCTCGACTGCTAGTGATACGAGGTCGTTGGGATCCAGCACGGCGTTCCGTATTACCCTCCTGAACCCACCGATTCCATATTCTGCTAACCGTCATTTGATCTCGACCAACGCAAGTAGCAATGTCGCGATACGATACACCGCAATCGCGATAGGCTACAATCCAACCTTTATCAAAGTCGGAAACGTGATGGTACGCATTTCTCCTCCTTACAAGAGGCATCACAACAACGTTTCACCAGGCAACGCCGGTCAACTGCTGTTTGTGTATGAGAAATCGGTTGGAAACTTTTCTCATGTCAGCACGTTATAGGTGTCGCCACCGGCGCCAACGTTGTGTGAATGCTCTGAAAGGCTAATCATTTGCATATCACAGCATCTTCTTCCTGTCGGTTAAATTTCGCGTCTGCAGCACGTCATCTTCGTGGTGTAACAATTTTAATGGCCAGTAGTGTAAGATACCAACTGAAGACGACAGACATGTGAATACTGCGACAGCTGTAGGATCCTCACAGGAGAGATTTGTCCACCTGAAACGGCAGAGAAATGGAAAAGTGTTACGTGAACACTCTGCCAAACATTCAAGTGAGAATTACAGAGTAATCGTGTTGGAAGTAGATGTAGATGTGGCCATGTTTCCAAATTAGTGGAATACAATATTGTGTTAAACGATATGAGTCAACAGGACGGCAGAACACTAAAAAAGGCCAGTACTCCGGTAGCCTCAGACTTCAAGAAGAATATAATAATTCCAATCCCAAAGAAAGCAGGTGTTGACAGATGTGAAAATTACCGAACTATCAGTTTAATAAGTCACAGCTGCAAAATACTAACACGAATTCTTTACAGACGAATGGAAAAACTAGTAGAAGCCAACCTCCGGGGAGATCAGTTTGGATTCCGTAGAAACACTGGAACACGTGAGGCAATACTGACCTTACGTCTTATCTTAGAAGTAAGATTAAGGAAAGGCAAACCTACGTTTCTAGCATTTGTAGACTTAGAGAAAGCTTTTGACAATGTTGACTGGAATACTCTCTTTCAAATTCTAAAGGTGGCAGCGGTAAAATACAGGGAGCGAAAGGCTATTTACAATTTGTACAGAAACCAGATGGCAGTTATAAGAGTCGAGGGACATGAAAGGGAAGCAGTGGTTGGGAAGGGAGTAAGACAGGGTTGTAGCCTCTCCCCGATGTTGTTCAATCTGTATATTGAGCAAGCAGTAAAGGAAACAAAAGAAAAATTCGGAGTAGGTATTAAAATCCATGGAGAAGAAATAAAAACTTTGAGGTTCGCTGATGACATTGTAATTCTGTCAGAGACAGCAAAGGACTTGGAAGAGCAGTTGAATGGAATGGACAGTGTCTTGAAAGGAGGATATAAGATGAACATCAACAAAAGCAAAACGAGGATAATGGAATGCAGTCGAATTAAGTCGGGTGATGCTGAGGGAATTAGATTAGGAAATGAGACACTTAAAGTAGTAAAGGAGTTTTGCTATTTGGGGAGCAAAATAACTGATGATGGTCGAAGTAGAGAGGAAATAAAATGTAGACTGGCAATGGCAAGGAAAGCGTTTCTGAAGAAGAGAAATTTGTTAACATCGAGTATTAATTTAAGTGTCAGGAAGTCATTTCTGAAAGTATTTGTATGGAGTGTAGCCATGTATGGAAGTGAAACATGGACGACAAATAGTTTGGACAAGAAGAGAATAGAAGCATTCGAAATGTGGTGCTACAGAAGAATGCTGAAGATTAGATGGGTAGATCACATAACTAATGAGGAAGTATTGAATAGGATTTGGGAGAAGAGAAGTTTGTGGCACAAGTTGACCAGAAGACGGGATCGGTTGGTAGGACATGTTCTGAGGCATCAAGGGATCACCAATTTAGTATTGGAGGGCAGCGTGGAGGGTAAAAATCGTAGAGGGAGACCAAGAGATGAATACACTAAGCAGATTCAGAAGGATGTAGATTGCAGTAGGTACTGGGAGATGAAGAAGCTTGCACAGGATAGAGTAGCATGGAGAGCTGCATCAAACCAGTCTCAGACTGAAGACCACAACAACAACAACAACATTAATACACATCATTAAACCGAATATTCTACTCTAAAGGGGTGCTACCGAAGGGGCACCCACAGTTGCATAAAAAAATTGTTTATAACATAAGAAAAATAGACGTATCCGTTGACATTGAGTGCCGCACGAAACATGCAGTGGGCTACATGTGTTTGGGCTGACTCTGTCTACCAATTTCAAAAACGAAATTTCAGATATGTGTCGAAACACCAGCGTAAACGCGCCTGAAAATTCTTAGGATAGACATGCGATATTTGGCAGGTGCATGTCGTTAGTAGTATCGAGCATGAAATACAATAAGCCAAGTGTTGAGGTTGGATTTATTTTTTTCATACTTCAATTTTTTGGTCATAGAATTAAAGTAATCACTGCCCTGCTGTCGCAAGAAGGTAGTTGAAAACGTATCCAGTCACATTCGCAAATAATACACTCACACACAAATATACACATTTATAAGTTCAAAAATGTTCAAATGTGTGTGAAATCTTATGGGACATAACTGCTAAGGTCATCAGTCCCGAAGCTTACACACTGTTGTTGTTGTGGTCTTCAGTCCTGAGACTGGTTTGATGCAGCTCTCCATGCTACTCTATCCTGTGCAAGCTTTTTCATCTCCCAGTACCTACTGCAACCTACATCCTTCTGAATCTGCTTAGTGTACACACTACTTAATCTAAATTATGCTAAAGACAAACACACACACACACCCATGCCCGATAGAAGACTCGAACCTCCGCCGGGATCAGCTGCACAGTCCATGACCGCAGCGCCCAAGACCGCTCGGCTAATCCCGCGCGGCACACATTTATAAGTATGATCATACATATAAGTCACCCCCAGAAGACATCACGCCAGTACCGTGTCACACCGCCTTTTGCCTTGATGATGGTCTGATTTCGGAGAAGAAGAGAGTCTGTAAGTGTCTTGAAATACGCCACATCTACCTGAAGCCATTGATGATTAAATCCCGTTGCGCTACTACATTACGGGGATATTGACTGCCAAGTTTCATATACAGTTCCAGTGAGCGAGGTGGCGCAGTGGTTAATACACAGAACTCGCATTCGGGAGGACGACGGTTCAAACCCGCGTCCAGGTATCCTGATTATGTTTTCCGTGATTTCCCTAAATCGCTACAGGCAAATGCCGGGATGGTTCCTTTCAAAGGGCATACTTCCCTAATCCAATGGGACCGGTGACTTTGCTTTTGGTCCCCTCCACAAATTCAACCAACCACATACAGTTCCAAATAGTCTCAGACATTTGCTATAGGACTAGGACAGCATGATTTAGCGGACCATTCAAGGTGCTTGAAGGTGAGTATTCGTCAAACCAGTAACGTACGTCTCCAACCCCTTGGGCTCGGTTGATGCCATCTTGGAACACGGAAGTATCCACAGCATACTCATAATGAAAATATAGACGAAAGGGTACCAGTTCATCACCTAGAACCATTCCGGTTCATGTTCACTGTAGCCTGACCAACTGAACTCACGTCACCCCAGAAATGCTACAGAACCACCTTCGGTCTGAACTACAACATCTACACACTGCGCCTCCTTCGGCTATCGGTTGCAACCTGTTGGGAATGCAGGGGAAAGGAGTAGGTTATCTTTAGTCAGAACGATTCCTAACAATTGGTAATAAAATGATATTTATTAAACATGAAGAAATACTCGACTTAAATGATGCTTCTTCCTGTGAAATGTCCAGAACAATTGACTATAGAAATTATTAGCAAGTCCTCTAAAATATTAAAGTCCTGTCATTGTGCCTCTGAGTGATGCTTACACAAGAGTCCAGAGCTGGCCTACGATGCCTATGGAGCGTAAGTCTCGGAGACGACGGATGAACACTGAAGGCTGCAAACTCGGCGGTAACTGGAGACTGTACACGACTCGGCATACTGAAGGGAACTGTCAGCCGTAGCTCAGTGCTCCTGTATTTAACGAAGCGTCGACCAGTCGCTATCCGCACACGTGATGCCGATGGGTTGGCAGCTACGGCCCCTGGATGACCTCGGTATAGTTTGTACTGCCAACCCATATAGCTGCTGCGCTAAGAGTGTTTCGAGCGCGGCTTATCGATTGTGGCACGGTATTCTCTGTAGTCGTGAGCCCCGACACAACACAACCGACGTGCATTATCTGAAAAGAGGCAAAATCGCGCTCTTCAGACCACACTATATGCTTCCAGGGGGCTCCCATCCAGCTTCTGTGTTATTTGGGCCATTGACGACATTCACGTTTATGTGCCACTCGTACAAAGGGCCGGCCGCGGTGGTCTAGCGGTTCTAGGCGCGCAGTCCGGAACCGCGCGACTGCTACGGTCGCAGGTTCGAATCCTGCCTCGGGCATGGATGTTTGTGCTGTCCTTAGGTTAGTTAGGTTTAAGTAGTTCTAAGTTCTAGGGGACTGATGACCACAGATGTTAAGTCCCATAGTGCTCAGAGCCATCGTACAAAGGCCTTTTGCGAGGTAACTGACTCCAAACATTCATGGCATGCAGTTCCCTTCGCACTGATAATCGAAAAAATGATTGAGATGGACCAACGTTTACCGACAGCAGCAATTTCTGTCACGTTTCAAACCGATTGTCATTGACAAGGCGTGAAACTCGTCGCAGGTCGATGGCAATTAAGCTCTTTTTCAGATGACTGTCTTTGCGCAGTGTTAAATAGCTGCTGGTGGCACACCATTTCTTATATACACATTGCACAGTCCGCGTTGTTACACCATCAAATTGGGCAGTTTGATTCACTGTGTGGTCATGGGAATGTCTCAACACAGCAGCTGCTTTATGCCATTCTGTCACGTCTTTACATATTCTATTCTCACTGCGCTGGTTTCAAAAAACCGACTGTCACATACACACTCCTTCGCTCCCACGACTTAGTTACGTCAGCGGTAGAGGGTCACGTGACCGTCACCTATACACGTTCTATAGCGCTTCAAAGCGATCAGGGCGCTCTTTCAAGGGGGGTGACTACCATTACGTACAGCGAGCCTGCGGGCGAAGTCCATTATCTACTTCCAAACATCGTACCGGCAATGATTTCGGAAGTTAATCTTGATGCATAAAACATGAAATACTAGATAAGTTGCCCACTTCCAACAGCTGAGACGCAGTTATCTCCGGGGTTCTCCGTTATCTGCAGCGAACAGCTGTGCGAGCCGGCGGAATTCTCGCGTGCTGCCTCGGCCGGAACGCCAGTCGCTGACTGTTTGCGACCAAAGTCGGCGTTATCGCACAATGTCTGGCTTCTAACAGCTGCCGTCACGCACGTTTTTACGGACGGAACTTTTCTGCACAGCTTGCAACGAGGCGGAAGCCGAGGCCGGTTTCTGTCCAGTATCGATGGTCTGGCCCGCTTCAAAGCTGACCCTTCAGAGTCTGAAAACGCAGTGATAACTTCAGCCTTACAAGCATTTCGTTCGTTCTACACTACTGGTCACTAATATTGTAACATCAGAAATGATAAAAAACAATAAAATTTTACTTATTGTGTCTATGCAGTATAGTAAGAATTTGTAGGTGACGTGGGGATACATGTGGTAGATTCTTTTGTGTGTTTGTCTATTTTTTGTGTGTCTGTTGTCGATGTATTATGCTCGCAGTAAAAAGTCGTAACAACGTGATAAAATTCTCTCTGATAGTGCTGTTAAAAGAATTACTGTTTGTTGCGCGTATGAAGAGTCTTGGGAGAGAGGGCTGAATATTTTTAGCAACTATTCATGCATGAGATTGCAGGATCGAGTGCTGTTGTCCACGTCTCTTCCCGTACACGTCGCATTCAATCTGAAACAATTCTGCTATTTCAATACTTCCAAAAATACTAATAAAGGTCGTGACGCTCACCTTTGTTCTCATGAAATAATAACGGTTTATTGTGTCTCTTTACAATTTTCCACATAACATCAAAACAAGCGAACAGAAAACTCTAGTTACCCCTAGTAAACCACAGATAAAGTAATATTCCGAGTCAACGATATAATTATCATACAGTCTCTCAGATAACGTCTTTGCCACTTAGCTTTCTCACAGTCGATTCAGTACATTACATATTTATTAAACTACATACAGAAGGTTCCAAACTTAGTACACAGTGCTACCACTTATTGCAGCACTAATGGCTCTAACTCGGCCGGGCATCGAGTCGAACTGATCTTGGTTGACACATATGGGTGCGTTACTCAGAGGCGCTTCCACGCCACGTCACACTTCGTAAGTCGAAGTACCTAGCCGATGGTGGCTAGCCAGTCTTTCGGCAGCCCATCATCAGATATTTGCAATGATTCAGAGATCTGGAAAACGTGCTGTCAAGGTAGGTCAGAACAACACGGACAACATGTGATGTTGTGTTACGTTGTTGAAAAATAACGTTACGGAAACTTCGAACACAGGGCACAGCTTCCGGTATTAGCACGTCTGGAACGTAACAGGTGCTAGACAAGCAACTGACTTTGCGTACCAGAGTTGATCGAAACGCAAGAAAATCGAAGCACTTGAGATGCGGAGCTCCAGACGAATGTTGAAAATTAGGACTGACATGAAAAGAAATGAAGAGGTTCCCGGAGAATCGGTGAGGAAAGTAATATATGGAGAACACTAACAAGAATAAAGGACAGGATGGTAGGACATCTGTTAAGATATCGGGGTATAACTTCTATGGTTGTGAAGTGAGCTGTAGAGGGTAAAAGCTGTAGGCAAAGACAGAGATTAGAATACGTCCAGTAAATAATTGAGGATGTAAGTTGTAAGTGCTAATCTGAGATGAAAAGGTTGGCACAGGAGAGGAATTCGTGGCGGGCAGCATCGAACCAATCACAAGACTGACGACTCAAGACAAAACGACGATATTTTCCTGTACCCAACAGCATCCTCAGCGAACAGCCTCAGCCTGCCTAACGGATCGTTTATGCATATTGAGAATATCAGAGATTCTATTAGGCTCCCTTGCGGCACACCCTGTTACATACGCCGTCCACTATACGATATTTGGTTCTGAAGATAACCTAAAAACACGACGATAATCTTCTGTACGCAAGAGCTCCGTCAGAGAACTGTCTGATCACGTCTGATAAATCGTTTAGGTTGACAACATCAGAGATGTTATAATGTTCCCTTGGGCCACACCCGATGTTACATTCACCATTTATTATAAGGTACTGGGTTCTATTAGTTACATATTCATCAAACCAGTCAGATATCTTCGAAGATAACCTGTATGGTCCTATCTTGGTTAGTAGTTGGCGACGTGGTGTAGTGTTGTTAAGTTACTGGAACTCTAGGAAGTCTGCATCTACGCGTTCATCTGTGTTGTTCGTGAACAAAGCAAGCAGATTACGAAAAAGTAATATTCTTTTTTAACATTGCTTCATTATGTGTTTTATGCTGAATGAATGTAACGACCACCTGGGGCCATGAGCGGATAATCTTTAAATTAACTTGCTGCACAGAGTTTTTCATAGTTTTCCATTTGAGAACTGTTTTGATAGTATATAACACGCATCATCTCCATGACTGTGCAGAAAGTAATATGTACTAAGGCAATTCGAAAATTCCTTGACCTGGGAATGTTTTGTTACTTCTCAAAAATACAGATATATTTCAAATTAGTCGCTTTATTTGTCATACTCTGTTCAATGAAAATGTTCCACCAAGAAGTGTGACTCTGGAAATCCTACACTGTAAGCATCGACAGCTCCTCAACGTCTACTTCGGATTAAAATATTTTATGGTTTAACGTCCTGTCAACAGTGAGGTCATTTAGGACGAAAGCTTGGGATAGCAAAGAATGGGTACGAAATCGGCCGTGAGCTTTTCAAAGAAACAGTCCGGTCATTTGTTTTAAACGATTTACATAAACCACAGACCACCTTAAAGTGGGTGGCCGGTCGGGGATCTGAAACTCCCTCAACTTGGGT
Organism: Schistocerca americana; assembly: GCF_021461395.2. NCBI lineage: Eukaryota > Metazoa > Arthropoda > Insecta > Orthoptera > Acrididae > Schistocerca > Schistocerca americana. Next base: position 348,869,411 of record NC_060121.1, on the reverse strand, counting down.
GAGAGCCTTTTAGATTCGGGAGACTTACGTAATATTAGCCAGTTACTGGTTTGCCCTTTAAAAGGTGCTCCATAAAAAGAATTCCTTTCGCCTGAGTCTTCTTGCAACGTATGCTCTCGGGGTATTATCAGTAAATCCTTGCGCGGTGCAAAAAGCCTCTCCAGTCATAACTGTAGTTTGCTGAGCACTTCCATAACGATCTACTGCTTATTGAACGAGCCCACTATGAAACGTGCTAATGTTCTTTCAATATTCGCAAATTTGTCAGTTGATATTACCTAATAAGGTAGTAATATCTTCGTCGGATTCTTCCAGAGAATCTCTGTTAGTGGAATCAGTGTCTCTATGGTCTATCTCCCTAGTGACATAAACATTAACATACCGCCGGTCGGAGTGGCCGTGCGGTTCTAGGCGCTACAGCCTGGAACCGAGCGACCGCTACGGTCGCAGGTTCGAATCCTGCCTCGGGCATGGATGTGTGTGATGTCCTTAGGTTAGTTAGGTTTAATTAGTTCTAAGTTCTAGGCGACTGATGACCTCAGAAGTTAAGTCGCATAGTGCTCAGAGCCATTTGAACCATTAACAGAACGTTGTCATCCATCCCTTCTTTTCAGTTCTGAGGGATGTCAACAAAACAGAAAAAGATCCAGTAACAAAAACATGATGTATAACAAATGTGAGGAGCACAGCAAAGTCTTATGTTATTGCCTGAAAATAGAGGAAGAATGAAGAGAAAATAGTGTGCACTGAACTTCATCACATAATTACAGAAGAGTTTCATAAATCACAAAAGAAATTGAAAGAAAAGCTACTGGAGACTATGGTGTAAATACAGAGTTGTAACAATATGAACGTTCGATGCTGTAGTGGTGAATATTATGCACGATAAATAAATGATGGCAAAGAAAATAAAAAATTCATAATAAACAGCAGTTGTATCTTTATTCAAGAAAGGAGATCGGGAAGACCGTAAAAATTCTAGAGCTAAAAATCTCCTGAATCCAGTATATAGATTAGATACAATAATCGAACAGAAAGCTTAAATAAATTTCGGGATATATTACTGGATAAAAACAAAATTATTTAGAAGGAAAATTAAATACAGACAATATATCCATCGAACAGTAGATATTAGAGAAAAGATGAGAATTAAATTTTAAAAACGCAGATATCGTTTACAGAATTCATCAAAGTGTTCGACAATGTCAGTATAAATTTGCAGTGGTCGATAACAGGAAATAAAGAATTAATAAAAATCATAAAAAGCTTCTACAGAGCTTCAAATAATGTTACAAGCGCATAAAAATAAAGACAGATGAAATATTAATAAACAGAAGTTCACAACACTATCACCTGCTCTTTTCAACATTTGTATAAATAACTTCGCTAACTGTATGCAATTTAAGCATATAGGCAATGAAATGTCAAGAGAAAAAGTTTTAAATATTCTACTCTGTATAAATGATGCCCGAAATTTTCAAGAATCAGAAGACGGTGTACCGTTTCTACCCCATCATTTAAACAACTTACGTAGGGAATGTGACGTAGTCTTGGAGTAAACATAATTATTCAGCTATTTGGACTGTCCAACTGTATATGATACTATCAAAGATCCTGAAAGAAAGCTGGCGAGATATGAACATAACTATTTGAAGATCAAAACGTGCAGAGATAGGAGAACAGCGTTGTATATGACTATCTCCCTTGCACTCTCTTACGACAGAGAAAACTGCGCACAAAATATATAAATAAATAATGCTTCTCAAATTAGCTCTATAATATAAGTTGAATGGCAGAAAAAGTATCGGAACACATAAGAAGAAGTGGAAAAAAGTTTGCTTATCAGGAACAGGCTTTAGAGCCTAATCCATGAAACGAGAGATGGCCGTCTATGGATCGCTAATATCAATCACCTACAATGTTATGGCAAAGGTCATTCGCCTTCTACATACTATACATACTTTCACATTTTTTTTTCCTGAATTAAAAGCCTTGTGCATAAATAGGGCTTCGCTACATTCCACTGCTCATGCTACGTCCAAGGCGACCGTTTCGTGTAGTTAATTACAGTGTAGGGAAGCTGAATTTTGTAGCTAATTAGAACTCCTTCACATTGTTGCGTCTCATGGTGTCAGTATTACTTTACAAAAGAGTCAGTGTCTGTTTCTCCCCATATTGTTTTCCTGTCGACGTCATTAGCATTTGGATAACACTTTTCAGATCGATTAAAGAATCATACAACTCAGTTATTTTCTTCAACGTTTTCAGCTAAGTGCCAACGTCATCTTGAAGACCACGTACTTCCATCATTACAAGAAAGGAACAAACGGAAGAGCTGTTAGTATCTTTGTCACTCGTCACTCTTGCTACTACTTCACCGTTTCATCTGCAGTCAGACTTATTATTATTTCAAAATCCATTCTGAACGTTATAGTAACGTAGGCAAATGAAAATGACCTAAAACTGGTAATGGCTGAAAACTCACATTAAAGTAGCAAAGAGTCTGGTTTGTTACTTTTTTCGTACAACTTTCGTTTCCAAGCAAATAAAAACACTGCCGAAAATACTGCTGCCAGAGATCAAACTAAAAATATATTCTTCCGCCACATGAACACGTTTCACACAGTATTTTCGTTCTCAAAGGGGAAACAGTTCTCACCTCGATGCTCAGTTTATCAAAGTGACGAGAAAATGCCGGAAGGAAACATTTCAAACAAAATGTAAAATTCAGAGATGAGGCTTTCGCGGCCGAGTAAACACTGTTTTAAATTTTCTTATTTTTTACATGCTTGCAAACAGGAACGTTTTATCATGACGTTAAAGATGATGAAAGGGATCCGTAATAGAATATCGTTCATGTAACAGAGTTCTATAATGGAAAGAATTAACATGTTTCAAGATACGTTAGGTACATATTTCATAAGTAAAATACACTCCTGGAAATGGAAAAAAGAACACATTGACACCGGTGTGTCAGACCCACCATACTTGCTCCGGACACTGCGAGAGGGCTGTACAAGCAATGATCACACGCACGGCACAGCGGACACACCAGGAACCGCGGTGTTGGCCGTCGAATGACGCTAGCTGCGCAGCATTTGTGCACCGCCGCCGTCAGTGTCAGCCAGTTTGCCCTGGCATACGGAGCTCCATCGCAGTCTTTAACACTGGTAGCATGCCGCGACAGCGTGGACGTGAACCGTATGTGCAGTTGACGGACTTTGAGCGAGGGCGTATAGTGGGCATGCGGGAGGCCGGGTGGACGTACCGCCGAATTGCTCAACACGTGGGGCGTGAGGTCTCCACAGTACATCGATGTTGTCGCCAGTGGTCGGCGGAAGGTGCACGTGCCCGTCGACCTGGGACCGGACCGCAGCGACGCACGGATGCACGCCAAGACCGTAGGATCCTACGCAGTGCCGTAGGGGACCGCACCGCCACTTCCCAGCAAATTAGGGACACTGTTGCTCCTGGGGTATCGGCGAGGACCATTCGCAACCGTCTCCATGAAGCTGGGCTACGGTCCCGCACACCGTTAGGCCGCCTTCCGCTCACGCCCCAACATCGTGCAGCCCGCCTCCAGTGGTGTCGCGACAGGCGTGAATGGAGGGACGAATGGAGACGTGTCGTCTTCAGCGATGAGAGTCGCATCTACCTTGGTGCCAATGATGGTCGTATGCGTGTTTGGCGCCGTGCAGGTGAGCGCCACAATCAGGACTGCATACGACCGAGGCACACAGGGCCAACACCCGGCATCATGGTGTGGGGAGCGATCTCCTACACTGGCCGTACACCAATGGTGATCGTCGAGGGGACACTGAATAGTGCACGGTACATCCAAACCGTCATCGAACCCATCGTTCTACCATTCCTAGACCGGCAAGGGAACTTGCTGTTCCAATAGGACAATGCACGTCCGCATGTATCCCGTACCACCCAACGTGCTCTAGAAGGTGTAAGTCAACTACCCTGGCCAGCAAGATCTCCGGATCTGTCCCCCATTGAGCATGTCTGGGACTGGATGAAGCGTTGTCTCACGCGGTCTGCACGTCCAGCACGAACGCTGGTCCAACTGAGGCGCCAGGTGGAAATGGCATGGCAAGCCGTTCCACAGGACTACATCCAGCATCTCTACGATCGTCTCCATGGGAGAATAGCAGCCTGCATTGCTGCGAAAGGTGTATATACACTGTACTAGTGCCGACATTGTGCATGCTCTGTTGCCTGTGTCTATGTGCCTGTGGTTCTGTCAGTGTGATCATGTGATGTATCTGACCCAGGAATGTGTCAATAAAGTTTCCCCTTCCTGGGACAATGAATTCACGGTGTTCTTATTTCAATTTCCAGGAGTGTAGTATAGCAAGTACATTTAACAATGGGGATTATTAATGAAACTTGAACAAAACACCATGACGAATTTAATGCTCTCAGTAATGAATAACGGAAAGAGGGAAGGTTGGATTTAATGTCCCATCGACAACTAGGTTGTTAGAGACAACAGTAGCGCTTTGCACTCAGTAAGGCAGTTACAGGCTGGCTCCGCGAATTCTTATTTAAATCGCCGCCACATAGGCAGCAAGAGCGCCACAGAGCATTGTGCGGTTTCTTTGTGGGAACAAGGCCGCTGACAAACAGGATGCTCATGGTTCGCATATCGAATGTTTGAAAAAAACTTTCAGAGTTCCTCTTCAAGAGGCAATATGTATCACATCTGTACAATGTTTAGTTCTTGTGCAATAAATTATTGATAGTGTTCCCGGACTTCATGTACAACCTGTATTTCCAAAACATTACAGTACAAAACTTTTCAATGTATGATATTTTTTGAAACGCTCATCAGGGTCGAGAGATGGATTTCGTGTGCATATTTCGCAGTAATTCACAGTTTCACGCCTGCCACCGCTCTTTTTTCTGTCTGTACATGCTGTATCATCCTTATGCTTGTTTCCAGGAAGCTTATTGACAATGTGCAACCGTCCCATGAAGCGTTCTTCGTCATCAGAAGTTGAACGACATCCTCGTTTCTGCCTTGGAATTTTTTTTTTTCACCAACGAAGTCTCTTATAAAACTTTCAAAAAACACTTTTTCAGGTTTTTTTCCGCAGTGATTCTCGTGTAGCAAATAGATGTTTACAAGTCCTACCTCCAAGAACCAGAAGTGCCGTTTCCGCCACTTCAGGCTTGTCATCAGAAAACCATAACTTAAAAGAAAGTGGTCAGGTCGATCAGCTCCGCCCATTCTCAAAGTATCATCGGTAATCACATTTGGTTTCATTATTTCTTCCCTCCCTTTCTGTTCCTCCTTTCTATAAGCGGCACTGACTTATTCGTTTTTGTAGAAAGCATGAAAACAGTTCGTTTTCCTTACCGTGCCAGAACCATCATTTTGTTACTGCGGAGGCATTTTATTTTTTGTTTCTTCTGAGGCAGAACACCTTCCTTGATTGCAGCTGGAATGTTTTTGCGACTGAACTGGATGGTTCCTGTGAGATGCACATTCTGTTTCAACAGTTCATCAGCTAATGCAACACCAGTATAGAAACGGTCAGTGTACAAGCGATACACCAATTGCCCTGTAGCATTTCTGATATTAGCGAGCAATTGAACTATTCTGTCAGAAAAATTCAAGTCTGGATGAACAAATGACTATGTTGTTACAGTGCCAAGAAGGGTATCAAACTGCATATATCACAATTTGATGAATCAGAAATCACATATACTATGAGTATCCAGAATGAGATTTTCACTCTGCAGCGGAGTGTGCGCTGATATGAAACTTCCTGGCAGATTAAAACTGTGTGCCAGACCGAGACTCGAACTCGGGACCTTTGCCCTTCGCCCGCGAAAGGCAAAGGTCCCGAGTTCGAGTCTCGGTCGGGCACACAGTTTTAATCTGCCAGGAAGTTTCATATGAATATCCATTTTGTTGGTTTTTGAGGATTTTGAATAACACACGACCCTTGAATAATACTGCAAATTGATCAGCAGCTAAATACCTGTATGGTCGATAAATTTCGAGAAACTTGCGAGACAAGTAATCCAACACATTCATCACTTTACTCAGACGTGACTGAACCGGAGTGTTGACATGTGCAGCACTCTCTGAATTAGAAACATGAAGTGTCCAGAAAATTTGTATATATCGTCTGCAAGTAAAACAGTCTGAAAAGAAGACCAGCCGAGAGGTCTAAGGCTCTGCAGTCACGGAATGTGCGGCTGGTCCCGGCGGAGGCTCGAGTCCTCCCTCGGGCATGGGTGTGTGTGTTTGTCCTTAAGATAATTTCGGTTAAGTAGTCTGTAAGCTTAGGGACTGATGACCTTAGCAGTTAAGTCCCATAAGATTTCACACACATTTGAACATTTTTTTTTTTTTTTTGAAGAAGTCACATGATTGTAACCTGCGATTTCCTACACTTTTGTAATGCCAAATTCGTTGGCACACAATGAAAGCGTTTCATTTCTCCCTTCGCATCATTTCTCCAGTCCCACCATGCAGAATGTTGTGGAAGTGGTGTCATTTTACGTATTTTTGCCGTAGCGTACCTGTTTCTTTGGTCTGTTGTTTGCTGAAACAGGTTGTCCGTAAAAATTAACTGTCGGAACCCAACTGACGATGACGAAACAGCACCAATTTCAGTGATAAAACTCTTGAATCGTCGAAAGGATAATCCGTTAAGACAGAATCATTTTCGCTCCACATTTGCCACGAATCATCTACTGGATCACTAGAAAAACGCACATGTTCACGGTTTTCATCGTCACATTCATAGAATTGTTCAGAAATGAATCACTCTCATCATCAAAATCACTCTCACTAACTTTTTCATTTAGAGATTCCTCTAAAAACTGTAGAATCGGTTCCTCAGGAAGAACTGAACATGAATTAGTCACTGCGCGCGCGCGAATTTGAACGTAGTAATACCAACATTCCTTTCAACATAAATGTAACGGTTTGACACCGAGTTAACACAGGTTCCCCTAGATGGTAGCACTAAGCCCATTGATGTCTAGTACTGTCAGAATCGAGAACTGAGAATGTGAGAGCAGCGAAAAACCGTGTGAATGACGCTCGACATCGGAGCGGAAACAAAATTCACAGTGTCGAGCGCCACTCAACGTTGGAGCGGAAAGGCTCTGAGAACTATGGAACTTAACAGCAGCGCGGTTCCGGACTGAAACGCCTAGAAACGCTAGGCCACAGCGGCCGGCTCCTCCCTTTTCTGTTCAGTCATGCGAACGGTGAGCAACATCTGTTGGTAAGTCTACGTCTGTCATCTGCGACACATGGTGCAGAGAATAAATACCGTCGCAAAACATTGACATTCAATAACAAAATATCGTCAAAGAATGAGCCTGTTACATAACGTTGTACATATTGCGAATGATATGTGTTACCCACTGTACAACGTCGCTAACTGCACAAAGACGCTAACCTTCAGTATCAGCATGCATGCGACAGCATGCGTACCTAATATATCCGAAAACGCCGGGCATGAGAACGAGGTTTTCCGGTGCTCGTACGTCGGGACCTATAACTGATGAAAAGGTATGATCAAGTGTTTTGGATAACCCTTGGGCTAGGGACCTTTTTTGTACCTAACGGAAGGATCTTCTTAGTGTCACTATCCTATGGCACAGTGTCTGCTTAGGCAGATGGAGAAAATCGGTTGGTTCTTTTTGAATTTGATGTGGTTGACAGTGCGCTTAATGAGAGTTACTGAGGCATCATTAGTGCATAGGCGATTTCTCGGGAAACCCCCCCCCCTAAAAAGGTTTCCTTACTACATATTCGCCGTCAATGGCGGACCAAAACCCTACCTAGGATTTCAAGGTGGCTATGCAGAGCAAATGACTGAAATTTTTACGATGTATTCCTAAGATCCCGATCTCGAACACTCTTGAAAATTTTCTTGATGCCTTCATCCGTTACCAAGATACAGAGGTTCAAAGTTACGCTACTTCTACCCCACTTTTCAGTCAGATTCTTTTACATAAGCAGGAATATATCCTCATTTTATTTTTTTACTCCGATCGGAGCATTTATCCGCTGGTGCATTACTTCTATGAACTAATGAATAAAACTATTTTCACAGGCAGTCTTGCAGTTACAGAACAGAACTTGTTCGCCACGCTGTATTCGCAGTCTCTCTTGTTGGCTTACAAGCTCAGTAGTTCGTCTTTGTCAGACCCTACGCCAAGTGGAATTCTTGGTCCACACAGCACGGCAGCCATTGTTATCTGACCAATTGAGCTCCGCCATTCTGCAGGTCAGTCACGCGTTACCCTGCAGCTATGTGCTGTGTAGTTCGGCAGCCAAGTGCAGAACAGTATACAGAAATTCCGTGCTAGCGAGCGGCCAATTACTGCTTCGCGTCATTTGTCCTGCGAAATGATCTGACGATACATCGCAGGTATCAAGTTAATTCTCAGATCAGTCTCTGCTCTCGCATGTAGATTTAGTATGTGACCTTCTTTTATCGTACCAATAGCTTTTAAAATGGTTTCTTCTTTAAGCATAATGGGTCCAAAACAAATCATAGGTATATACTGTGTGAGCCAGGAGGATAGGTATGTACATGCTGTAAGGGGTGACAGCATTAGTGATTCTGAACAAAAAACGTCATATGGACACATGCCCTAATCCGATTGGTTTCCAAGATACAACACATTTAATGTACGTTGTTAATTATTTTCTGTCTTATTCAATATCATTGTTTCCAACGTATCACTTGAGTGTAGAGGAAAGTGACACGAACAATTTGTTGCAGGACATTTGTGGTCTATCAAGTCGGAAAAAAAACCTCTAACTGGCTTACAAAAATTACTTAAGCTACAGCACATGCGCATCGCGCGAGATGTTCAAAATAATACTTTTTTCTGGAAAATCTGATGTAGTTTTCGCTGGATAGTACGGATTTCGAGTTATTCAAGAAAAACGTACAAAATTGGTATTAAACGTGTTCTATCTCGAGAACCATTCAGAATAGGGCATATATCCATATGAAGTTTTTCGCTCGAATCACTAATACTGTCCCCCCTCAAAGCATGAACCTTTCCTCCTGACTCACCCTGTAGATAGTGATATCCTAATTGAACTGTGCTTCGACGTAAAAAGAGCAACGTGTGAAGTTTTCAACAGCTGTCGTACCAGAATCTTATCGAAAGACCATTCACTGAACCGAACGCTGTCCTCAGCACGATTCATGGATGACAATCTGATTTGATGGTGTCAAAGCAAAAGCAGAAAAAAATCGGCAAAACAAAGCCCAATGGAGTCTCTGCCATCTTCTATATAGAGTTAGCCCCTTTCTTAACCACAATGAACTGTAAACCCGAAGAAGGAAAAAGGACACGACATTCCTTCTGGGGAGGAGTGTCATCGACAGACGTGGAAGCATCTGAAAGGGAGAAACAACAGGTGCTCAGTCAGGCTTTGACAAGATTTCAAAGGATGTGTCCTCACAATCGAGCCATTGTTCTAGTCAACGTCTTTCATATATTTATTTTCTCCCTATTTCATTAGTTGCACGGTCTGACTATCTTATCTTTAATATTCTTTTATAACATCGCAATCCAAAAGCTTCTATTCTCTTCTTCTATGAACTGTTTACCGGACCTGTTTCACTTCCGTACAAGGCTGCATTCCAGACAAATACCTCCAGAAAATTTAAATCTGTATTCGATGATGACAGTTTCTCTTGTACAGAAACACTTCCCTCGCTATTGCTAGTCTGCATATCATCTCAACTTCTACATTCATCAGCTGTTTTGTTGCCAGATAAGGACATTTGTTACTGTAGGATCTTATTTTCAACAATGTCCACTAAGGTTTGCGTTGTTACACAGTTGTGTGTTTACCAGATTTCCACCCTTCTGTCAGCTGTGCCTCAGATCGACATTTGTTTTGCTTTACGGGACAGTCTAGCCTCTGGCGTCCGCATTCTTGGAAGAACAATGAACGTCCAGTATTGTATTGTTCAAACGCCGGTCCACCTTTCTCGAGATATACGAATGAACAACAAACATCCAGTAGATCTCGCTGTTTCGATGACACTCGTTCCCACCATCGGGTTATCAAATCTGCTCATTTTAAAGCCTTCTCTGCAGTGAAAGTAGGTAATTTTTTCCTTCGTTTTCCCAATTTCGGGTATCTGTTTTTATATCTGTCACACTTCCCCGTGATCCAGCTTGTTCATTCCCATGGTTGGATGGGTGAGAAGAGGGGTAAATATTCTCTGCTTCTCAGTGTATTTTGTCAGACAGAGCCACGGCTTTTCCACACACGGTTTGACTATGTTCGGTCGGCTGTATACGCGTTATAGTATCCAGCTGCCCCTTGCAGAGCTCTATTAATCGTCGTCTCTGTCTCTGTCAAACAACCTGAAACAGCTCTCTGTTTATCTCCGCTCTCTGTTTATCTCCGCTCTAGTGCTCTGTGAATATGCGGTTGCGATTTGCCAACTGAAGCGGCAAGGGAGAGCAGCCAACGACTGCAACAGCTCGCTGCAGATACACCTGGAACAGGTCCTCCTGCAGTGTTATGTCGGATGGTCATATCCTCATGCATCCGCCGAGACGGTTGTTAACAACAGGATCACATTCGCAGATACGACATTACCATCTTGCGAATAAGTAAGACTAGACGAAGATTCGAAACACAATTAACCCGAAAAACGCTTCCCTTTCTACAGTAGCACCTTCTCGCTAGTACGAAAACAATTGTAAGACGTCGTGGTCTCCTGGCCTTCATTGCTTACATATTCCGCCATCAAAATCATATTCCGCACATCAAGACGCTTCATTCGAACCCAAACTCGATAAGATAAAGTCAATGTTGTATGAATTCATGTAAACGATATGCAAATAACTAATAAATTGCAAGTGCGCACCGTGGTTGAAATATTCGAGGCTGGCGCACACACATACATTCCAGACACGACGGTCACAGGAGCTTCTAGTTCTAGAGAGGCAACCGCACGCCAGGAGGCCAGTCTCAACTCATCTACGTCGGCCAGTGGCCGCCTGTGGAGCGGACAGCGTTCGCCCGAGGGAAAGGAGGAACGACCCCGTGTTCGGTTTAAAAGCAAATTCCGCTACATTGTGTGGGAGCGGCCAGCCTACGCATTCTTTACACATAGCACGCAGTTTCAGAGATTTTCACAGGGAGACAGCAAACGCCAAACGCCGAGACTACAGATTTCCGGATTGGTTGCCTTAAACGAAACGTCACTCTCCCGTTTTAGAAGAGCAATGCTAATTGGCAGACGATATTTCTGACGCCTTGAACTAAAGGGCTAATGGAAGAGACCGAAAGATATACCCCTTCACGTCTGACGTGGAGAGGCGCCGTTCCGTTGTCGCTCTTGGAGTGGGGAACAAGTCTCTCCTCAGTACTTCACTGGGAGAGCACCTCTGTCGAGAATGAATCGAAGTGTGACTCTATATTGAAACCTTGCGACTAAGCATTGTTCACTGTGTTGGCCGACACACTTATCGTGCGGTGTGAACAGACAGAGTTATAGTTAAACGCCTGCGAGCGAATTTTTGAGTGGCATTGCGGTGGACTGGTTATCTGATGGTGTACCACGCCAATAGTTACACTAGGAGCGAATAGGAATCCTTGACTTCATCAAGGTGTAGGGAGAGTTTGATTGGCGAAGGTCAATCCAGACAGAACGAGAGTTACCTTATTTGTCAGCAGCGAGCGGCACAGACAGCAGTCATCGCAGCTTACGGTATTGTGCACTACAGCTATCACGAGCCCCATATTTCCTCCACAACAGTACAAAAAAAAAAAAAAAAAAAAAAAAAGGTTCAAATGGCTCTGAGCACTATGCGACTCAACTTCTGAGGTCATTAGTCCCCTAGAACTTAGAACTAGTTAAACCTAACTAACCTAAGGACATCACACACATCCATGCCCGAGGCAGGATTCGAACCTGCGACCGTAGCGGTCGCGCGGTTCCAGACTGCAGCGCCTAGAACCGCACGGCCACTTCAGCCGGCTTACAACAGTACACTTCACTGCATTTCACACGCGACTGCCTCGACCGTACCTAGCAACATTCGAGAGGATAATTATTCAAGTTGAGTAGGCACGCCTCTCAGCCATTCTGCCAAGTCAACAACAATCTTAAACTTTGTATAGATATTTCATTAGCGAATCCTATCCTTGAGAGGTAACTTCACATTCCGAAAAGAACCAAGATATGACTTGTTCAATTCATAACTCAAAGTGCCATTGTGATTTCTCAGAATTTTTGCTAAATAAACAATAACTTTCGTTAGTTTCATGTTTTTCTTACACTAACTAGCACTACTCCAGTACCCAAGTATCCCACTAGTTACATAAGAAATTTTGTGAATTTTTGTGTCAATTCCTTACAGCGGACGACTCCAGAAGATATTTATTGCTGAAAGTTTTTCAGGCATATCTCTTTAGAACGTTAGGAGCGTCTGTCTGACTTCTGTAGTAGAGTGGGGGTGGAAATTGCATTTTGCAGGAGCCACAGGGTAAAGGGTACATCTCAGATTAATCCGTTGCGCAGAATAACAGAATCTCAGATCAACCCCACGCTCACACAATAATACTGTTAGCGACATTGCCACGCGGGGTAGCTGTGCCGTCTGGGGCGTCTTGCTACGGTTCGCGGGGCAGCCCCCGTCGAGGTTCCAGTCCTCCCTCCGGCATGAATGCGTGTGTTGTCCTTGACGTAAGTTAGTTTAAATTAGATTAAGTAGTGCCTAAGCCTAGGAACCAATGACCTCAGCAGTTTGTTCCCATAGTCCTTACCACAAATTTCCAATTTTGTTAGCGACATTGGGGATCGCAATGTCGTTCATCATAATGAAAATCTTATATCTGGTGTCCCAGAAATCTTTCCCTAACTACAGACAGAGCCACGGCTTTTCCATACACGGATGTTCAGTCGGCTGTATACACGTTATAGTATCCAGCATAGTATCCAGCATAGGCATAAAAATAATAGACACACAAATACTTTTTATTTTGAATTGCATGTGACATCTTCAAGTTTTTGTGTACATACATACACTGGTGTCCAAAATTAAAGAAACAAACTGTTATTTCCCCGTCCTGTGTCTGATTCACTATATAATCGTACAAATTATTAACAGATGTCGTTAAGACAGTGTTTTACACGAAAGATGGCATTGCGATCAACGGACAACCACGCCAGCAATGACGTCATGGTACCTATCAAGGGGGGAAGGAGGAGGAGATTAGGACTTACATCCAATTCCCGATTCCCATTCGTATTAGAAACGTGTACTTTCTCTTTTCTTTCTTCTCCATTAAAGCAAACAGACACAGCAAAGCGTGGCCGGGTAAAGCTACACTAATTGCTATTATAATAGCTAACCCATGAAGATGACGTGCAGCAGACGCGAAATTTAACCGACAGGAAGAAGATGCTGTGATGTGCAAATGATTAGCTTTTCAGAGCACTCACACAAGGTTGGCGCCGGTGGCGACACCTACAACGTGCTGATATGAGGAAAGTTTCGAACCTATTTCTCACACACAAACAGCAGTTGAGCGGCGTTGCCTGGTGAAACGTTGTTGTGATGCCTCGTGTAAGGAGGAGAAATGTGTACCATCACGTTTCCGATTTTGATAACGGTCGGATTGTAGCCTATCGCGATTGCGGTTTATCGTATCACGACATTGCTGCTCGCGTTGGTCGAGATCCAATGACTGTTAGTAGAATATGGCATCGGTGGGTTCAGGAGGGTAATACGGAACGCCGTGCTGGATACCAACGGCCTCGTATCACTAGCAGTCGAGATGACAGGCATCTTATCCGCATGGCTGTAATGGATCGTGCAGCCACGTCTCGATCTCTGACTCAACAACCATCTGAACGAACAGTTCGACGACGTTTGCAGCAGCATGGAATATCAGCTCGGAGACCATGGCTGCGGTCACCCTTGACGCTGCATCACAGACAGGAGCGCCTGCCATGGTGTACTCAAAGACGAACCGGGTTGCACGAATGGCAAAACGTCATTTTTTCGGATGAATCCAGGTTCTCTTTACAGCATCATGATGGTCGCTCCGTGTTTGGTGACATTGCGGTGAACGCACATTGGAAGCGTGTATTCGTCATCGCCATACTGGCGTATCACCCTGCGTGGTGGTATGGGGTGCCATTGGTCACACGTCTCGGTCACCTCTTGTTCGCATTGACGGCACTTTGAACAGTGGATGTTACATTTCAGATGTGTTACGACGCGTGGCTCTACCCTTCATTCGATCCCTGCGAAACCCTACATTTCAGCAGGATAATGCACGACTGCATGTTGCAGGTCCTGTACGGGCCTTTCTGGATACAGAAAATGTTCGACTGCTGCCCTGGCCAGCACATTCTCCAGATCTCTCACCAATTGAAAACGTTTGGTCAATGGCGGCCGAGCAACCGGCTCGTCACTATTCGCCAGTCACTAATCGTGATGAACTGTGGTATCGTGTTGAAGCTGCATGGGCAGCTGTACCTGTACATGCCATCCAAGCTCTGTTTGACTCAATGCCCGTTATTACGGCCAGAGGTGGTTGTTCTGGGTACTGATTTCTCAGGATCTATGCACCCAAATTGCGTGAAAATGTAATCACATGTCAGTTCTAGTATAATATGTTTGTCCAATGAATAGCCGTTTATCATCTGTATTTGTTCTTGGTATAGCAATTTTAATGGCCAGTAGTGTGGTTTAACATAAATTTCTATGAAGGAAATCAAGAATTATACAACATGTCAATTCTATGCATAAATGTTTTAAAATTATGAACATAAAATACAAAATGTTTGTACCCATCGGTGACCGGAGTAGAGGCTGAGCTGTAGAGTACGCCAGAAGGCACAGTCGTCAGTTGCTGAGTAGCGAGTGAGTGACGGGTTATAAAGGCGAAGCAACTGGCTGTATGCAACTTCCTGCAAGATTAAAACTGTGTGCCCGACAGAGACTCGAACTCGGGACCTTTGCCTTTCGCCGGCAAGTGCTCTACCAACTGAGCTACCGAAACACGACTCACGCCCGGTACTCACAGCTTTACTTCTGCCAGTACCTCGTCTCCTACCTTCCAAACTTTACAGAAGCTCTCCTGCGAACCTTGCAGAACTACGTAGCACTCCTGAAAGAAAGGATATTGCGGAGACATGGCTTAGCCACAGCCTGGGGGATGTTTCCAGAATGAGATTTTCACTCTGCAGCGGAGTGTGCGCTGATATGAAACTTCCTGGCAGATTAAAACTGTGTGCCCGACCGAGACTCGAACTCGGGACCTTTGCCATTCGCGGGCAAGTGCTCTACTTGCCCGCCAAAGGTAAAGGTCCCGAGTTCGAGTCTCGGTCGGGCACACAGTTTTAATCTGCCAGGAAGTTTCATATCAGCGCACACTCCGCTGCAGAGGGAAAATCTCATTCTGGAAACTGGCTGTATGTCGACAAGCTTCGATGTCTGTGTAAACTGATGACGTCCTGTGGGGCACATCTTCGAATGGACATCGATCTTGCCGCAGACTTTGAGCCGTACATCACCACGGCAACTGGCAACGTCATTTTCGATACATTTGTGCATCGATGTTTTCATTACCTGTATTATAATCTTTGGCGAGACTTCTATGGTTGATTGCTTTTGCGTATTGCTCATAGGCGACAGCTATTCGTATCTTAATCTGCTTTTACCGTTTTTTCCTTTCGCTTTTTAATTCTTACAAATTTTATTTAAATGCATTTCATAATTGATATTGATTTTTATCCTTTTTCTTATTCATATTTCTGACGTTTTTTATGCAGGCAACAATCATTTTTTTTTCATTTTCGTTGCTTCCTTCTGCGATCATGCGCTATACGATGGGCGGAGCTTCGCTTTTATAACTCTTAGCACTCACTCGCAACTTAGCTACTGTCGACTGCGCCTTCCGGCATACGCTACAGTTCTGCTCAACATTTGTTCGGATCACTGGTGGGCATAAGCATTTCGTATTTTATTTCAGCAATTTTGTAACATTTCTATACACAGTTAACATAGTATCTAATTTCTGACTTTCCTAGTAGAAATTTTGTTAAATTCCAGCGATTAGCTATGGTCTGAAGATGGTCTTTCAAGACTGAAACCATTCACAACATTTAAAACGTCTTTTTCGCCATCAAGACTTAATATTTTATTAAAACCAATTACGATGATGTGGCTGAACTGCAAGAAATAGGACGCTTACTGCAAGGTGGAGTATTCGGATTATCTCTGCAGCTACCATCGTTTCTTAGTTTCATGTTAGCTGAAACAAGTTATAAATGCTTCTAATCGCAATACCACCTGCTTGTTTCCAGCAACACGGTTCGCAGTCGCGCAAACGCTTGCGCATGGTTTAAGTGCCTCGTGAACATTTTACGGCTAGGACTGTTTAGAGGCCGCAAAGTAATAGCACTTGGAAACTAGCGTTATCCGAGCTACTAATTGCAGAATAAACGGACAAACGGCACTTCGGAGTACTGCTCTGGCGCAACGGGTGACAGAAGCTGCCTGAAATCCGCATTTACTTCACAATACTGAGTATCTATTTACCCCGTGACCTCTCAGCAGATGTGGGAAGCACCAACTGCCTGAAGATGGGCTGCTTGATGGCCGGTCGTAACTCTAGCCACGGCGTATCCTCACATAAACCACGGTCGTCATCTACACCCACCGTCCGGTGACAGCCGAGGAAGGGACAGTCACGCCTTATACGACGTACTGCTCTGACAGGAAATTCACGTTCTGTTACCGGCTTTAAGGCTTAGGTTATCGCAAGTTTCCACGGGAATGGAGCAGTCAGTGCACCGATAAAGGCAGTTGCCTTCACGACAGCTACGACAACGCTGTTATCAAATAGTTCTTCACTATTCAGAGCTTCGTTAAGATAAATCTTCAGGCCAAGAATTAGACTGCGAATCACATTCCACAACTCAATTTCGCCCCCACACGTTCTCCTTCCTCCGTGCCGTTCGTGCTGAATTAGATTAACGCCTCCTTGTTGCAAAATATTAGGGAGAAAGCAGCTGCCTGAAACTGAACTTACCTCCTTCTCATTATCTCCTCCTCTCTTCCTTTCTTTCGACGATTTTTTAAGCTGTCATTCAACCAGTTTGATGTTTTCATCAGTCCCTGTCATACGCCACATTTTTCACTTCTAAGTAACTAATACATTTAACATCATCGCGGCCGCATCTCGTGGTCGTGCGGTAGCGTTCTCGCTTCCGACGCCCGGGTTCCCGGGTTCGATTCCCGGCGGGGTCAGGGATTTTCTCTGCCTCGTGATGGCTGGGTGTTGTGTGCTGTTCTTAGGTTAGTTAGGTTTAAGTAGTTCTAAGTTCTAGGGGACTTATGACCACAGCAGTTGAGTCCCATAGTGCTCAGAGCCATTTTTTTTAACATCATCGCACGCTTTCGACTGCCTATTACTAATTGCTGGATTTTGTCTCAGAAGTCCCACTAAACTGTCCCCTCTGCTAGCAAGTGTCTTCCATAGGCTTTTTTGCTCGCCATTTTTTTTACTACGTCTTTATTTCGTGTTATACCGATCTATTTAATTTTCTACTATATTTCAATGCTTCCAATTTCTTTGGATTTCTGGTGGTTCACGTTCCACTTCCATATAGTGCTGCACCCCAGACGCATACTTTCAAGAAATTTTCCCAAATTCCCTGTCAGTATTTGATAACATCTCTTTTTATCTGTTCGCCTGTGTCAGTCTACTTCTAATACATAAAATTAGAGTTTTCCCGGCGTATAATATGTTTAAACAGCTTCGACATGTTTCGGTATGTCAAAATGTGAACTCTCCGTCATTTCCAAAGCACAAGTGCAACGACAGACGGTCTGTCGTTGCACTTGTGCTTTGGAAATGACGGAGAGTTCACATTTCGACATACCGAAACTTGTCGAAGGCTTCACCCGACTTCAATTCCATAAGTACTTTGAATACTTGTAACATCTTCCTTGCTTCACTTCTTCGTTCCCAATTTTGACAATGAGCAGGTCATTATTCTTCTTTGTATTACTCCCTTTATCGTATTAGTCTTTGTAGGCTTTATCATTCCGTGCTAAGCACGTTGACCACTCCTTTCAGGAGATCTAAGTCTTGTGGGCAAGGCAAAGTGGTACTGAGTGTTTGTTGGGACTGCCATGGCGTGCTGCCGAAATATTATTCTCCTAACGAGCAAATCGTTACGGGAGGAAACTATCTGAGTACCCTGACGAGTTTACGAGAGGTTGCCAAGAGTAAGCATCGCGGGAAGCTGGCCAAAGCGATGCTTACGCTCGACAACAAGGTACCAGCTGATTCTGTACAGGATTTTCCCCTCCCCCACCGGTAGGGCACCCATTGACTTCTCCTGCTTCCTCGGATGGAGAAATTATTGCGTGCCATGCCTTTCCAGATTGAAGTCGTGGTGATTTCCAACAGAAAGTTTCCTGAAAGTCAACATGCAGAATTGTACAACAAAGTTCTCCGTCAAGTCATCCATAGTGGGGGGAAATGTCAGTTTGAAGGGTGAATATTGTTGCTACCCGGCCAGCTGGGCGGGAGGCCGAGCACGGAGTATAGGTGTGTGACCCAGTTCACACCTGGAGGTGTCAGTGACACAGTGGTATCTGGAACAACACTGATTTATCGTGCAAAGTGTATAGAGCCATAAATGTCTTCAGGGCGGCGGTCGGCGCCGGGCGTAAACCGCGTTCAGCGAAGAGGTGCTGATGCCTTGTCAGCGAGTCGTGACATGGCCCCGCGTATCAGTGCCGCGGCAGCGTGCTGTGCTGGCGTCAGCGTAGGGACCAGGAGGTATCACCCGCTGAATGTCTCACAATACACTCAAGTGTCGACTGTTGACTGTGGTCCTCGATGTTGGTTGTCGTGAAGACTAGACCCTGGTCATTCACCATGGATCGACCAAGGCTACAGAGGACGCTCTCGAGTTGGCCACGAGGATGTTCGAACACTCGCCACATGGTCGGTGAAGAGATGACAGCATGCAGATCAGCCGCGAGGCTCCATTGAGGAGGATGGCTGGCCGCACCCCAGTCTTCCCATTCCCAGTGACCCACTAGGCAGCAAGGGCAGACCATGTCTGTGATCGTAGTACATCAAGCTGGCTGCATCTCCATGGTGAACTCAGCAAGCAGATAGCAGGCAGGCCATCGTCGAGCAGCTCGTCACGGTTTGGCTGAAAACTCAATATAATGTCATTCTCTCTGGTTCTAGCGACACAGACAGAATGGCAGCACAACTGTATTTGTCTATGAGCTCCGAAAGCCACGTTATTTAAAAAGCTGAGCCCCTGCCTTCGACGCGTTGGCTCTTAGTGTGTGAGTGCAATGGTCCTCGTTTATTACACCTGTCATCGCTCGTTGCACTAGCGCTGTAATTCAGTAATTATTCGGGGTCACTGAGCTCTGTTCTTTCTGCCTACGTTTGATTTTGCAGTGGCTCTCGGGCGCATTACCTAGTCAGGTAGCATGGCAACGTTTGCGTTTTTGTCTACCTTGCTTCAAGTTCTATGGCAATGCTACCCTCTTGCCTTGACGTCAGTTACATTGGCGGTACGCCTTGTTGACATTCCAATTTCCGCCCCTTCTGTTCTGAGCTCCTCTGGAAGAACTTTTAAAACATTTAAAGATGTACAATAAAATTACTCTGCTGCGCAATAAAAATGGGGTAACAGCATCACCAGGTTGCATAGTAATAGCTTCAATTTTGCAGGATGACAAATACAACTTTATGACTGTCCATCGTAACAATGCTGAATGATGCACAACCACCAACACTGAACACTAACTTGGTGCCACTGACAGCCTTAACACATTACCAAAGTTTATTTGGGTTTTCCATGAGGTTCCTCGTGCAGATTCTGCTACGGTAATAGTTGAAGGATTCACTTATTGCTGTTTTGTCTGTCAAACGCGAAGGGACATTTCTATCTACTTTATCTTTGATTTGGAATATTTCATGAATAAGAACCGTTTCCAGTAGCGTACTTAACATTCGCGACGTTCAGAGTCAGGTCTGACTGAAGCCATCATATCAGGATTGGACATGTGAACGTAGTTCGAAACAGAAACCATGACATCGGCATTCTAGAGTTTGATCGTCAGTATATCCTGCGGCAGGTATCGTGCTATGGGGTCCTTCGCCAAGGCGAACAACAGCTGTACGAATGCTGGATTTTGACGCAGCCCCTTTGTCCTTGGAAAACTGGACAGTTCTCTGTCTTTCCTTACACCATTCCGAAGCAATGACGTGCTGAGGCAAAGTGATCTTACGGAGGGAGCACCAAGTTAATTGGCGTGGAACATAGACATACCTCCAGTTCTAGAACAGATCCTACAAGGAATCTATGGGACCATCTCTGTAGATAGGCTAAACATAAACAACCAACCTGTACCACAGGACCAGATGATGACTGAACGGCATCACAATGATAGCGACTACAACACCGTCTTCCCCGCCACTTTTTGTCGTACAACTGCAGCGTCTTATAGAGCGACGTTCCACCTATCAGACAATTCCTTACCCTGAGGTATGATCAAGGTATACCTGATGATTAGGGACAGGAGGATCGACACTCTACACGCAGCTGGTGGGAGCACTTTACCGGCGTGGGCGGCGTCACGGCGGAGAGGAACGCGGCCAGGGCGGCGAGAAAGGGCAGAATCGAGAGCGCATTGTCCGGAGCCGGGCGTCGCTTTGTGGCGCGCCCAGGAAGCTGCACAAAGGCCGGCTTAAGGCAGACGCCGCGACGGCTTAACAAGCCGGCCGCCCACTTAAACGCGGCTTGCGCCGAGGCCACCTTTTAGCAGGTGGCAAATGGAAAGTGGGTGGGTGCACTCCGCTACCTGGACGTCTATCGTACTGGTAGCGCAGCTACCAAATAAAACTAATCTCTCTATCATGAGTGCACGAGTCTATAGCGTTCCTTACCCCCTCGGTACCAACGAAACCCTTATAGGATCGTAAAATAAAGAACAATCGCCTGAAGTCTGATTTTATTTCAATACGCAATGCACTGCGAGCCGTGAGGGCTCACCTTCAGGACCTCTGATACAGCACATCGTTTTCTTCTGAAGAAAAAAAAACGATGTAGACTGTGAAAGCACCTGAAGATGAGCCCTAAGGGTTCGAAACGCATCGCGCATTAAAATAAGAACACGATTGTGACTGAAGGCGCTTTTTCTTTATTTCACGGAAATAATACATTCATGGAAGAAACACTGACAGCAATGGGTAAAATTACCTTACAGGATCGTTTTGTTGTCCGTCTTTTAAGAAACCTTTATCTCAGGACCGGGCAGACGTATCAAGTTGAAATTTATCTCACGACGGTCCCGTCGTGATGTAAATAATTTAAGTTTCTACATCAATGCAATCAAATGATATGGCCATTCAAGTCAAATATTTCGACATATTGGCAATATGACACTGTACCACACAAGCGACTCGTAGTGAAATTGCGTGCTTATGGAATATCGTCTCAGCTATGTGACTGGATTTGCGATTTCCTGTCAGAGAGGTCACAGTTCGTAGTAATTGACTGAAAGTCATCGAGTAAAACAAGTGATTTCAGGCGTTCCCCAAGGTACCGTTATAGGCCATTTGCTGTTCCTTATCTACATAAACGATTTGGGAGACAATCTGAGTAGCCGTCTTCGGTTGTTTGAGATGAAGCTGTCATTTATCGACAAATAAAGTCATTAGAATATCAAAACAAACTGCAAAACGATTTAGAAAAGATATCTGAGTTGTGCGAAAAGTGGTAGTTGACCTTAAATAGCGAAAAGTGTGGCGTCATCTACATGAGTGCTAAAAGGAACTCGTTAAACTTCGGTTACACGATAAATCAGTCTAATCTAAAAGCCGTAAATTCAATTAAATACCTAGGTATTACAATTACGAACAACTTAAACTGGAAAGAACACATAGAAAATGTTGTGGTGAAGGCTAACCAAAGACTGCGTTTTATTGTCAGGATACTTAGAAAATGTAACAGACCTACTAAGGAGACTGCCTACACTACGCTTCTCCGTCCTCTTTTAGAATACTGCTGCGCGGTGTGGAATCCTTACCAGGTAGGACTGACGGAGTACATCGAAAAAGTTCAAAGAAAGGCAGTACGTTTTGTATTATCGCGAAATATGGGAGAGAGTGTCACAGAAATGGTACGGGATTTGGGCTGTAAATCATTAAAATAAAGGGGTTTTTCGTTGCGACGGAATCTTCTCATGAAATTCCAATCACCAACTTTCTCCTCCGAATGCGAAAATATTTTTTTGACACCGACCTACACAGGGAGGGACGATCACCACGATAAAATAAGGGAAATCAGAGCTCGTACGGAAAGATGTAAGTATTCATTATTTCCGGGCACCATACGAGATTGGAATAATAGAGAATTGTGAAGGTGGTTCGATGAAACCTCTGCCAGGCACTTAAATATCATCTGCAGAGTATCCATGTACATGTAGATGTAGAAGTCGATAATCGCCAAAAATCGTAGAAAATCTCCATTCCCGGGATGGATGAACCATCTCTACATAAAATTAAGTCTATATGGAACCTTAGGAGTGTGAGTCCTACTCGCACTTTTCCGGATTTTTTTTTATTTTATTCTTTTTTTAATTTTTTTCCTCATCTTAAGAGCAGCTCATGGATCTTGTAGGCGGTTGCCGAGACCTTTTCAAAGGAATCATCCCAGGATTTGCATTGAGTAATTAGAGAAAGCACAGAAAATCATCTGGATGGCCGGACAGGGATCTGAAATGTCGTCGTCCCGAAAACGAGTCCACTGTGCTAACCAATGTGCCACCTCTCTCGGTACAAACAAATCCAGAGACCACAGCCATGGCCCAATCGTACGAATATTAAACTAGTCAGAAAATTTATTGTGCAAATATCTATTAAAACATAAATTTTTCTTCCTATTCTGGAATGCACTACTTAGATACAAGGATATCTCTAGAACATATGAATGTCCCAAGATGTCGTAAATCATTATAGAAATGACCCGTTAAATTCAAACTGAAGATGTACACACGTTACCGCAGAGGAAGACCTTTTCGCGGGAATGTATGCCTGACCCCACTGTTTATTCACCTACCTAAGCACCACTTCCACCACCATTCCGGCAGCGGTCAGCTCAGCCTCTCCAGGAAGGTTGGCTGCAGGACCTACTTTTTACCTGAGTAGGCACTTCGCTGTGTCACCTCTGTTAAATTAAAACCACGAAGACGTACTCTCCAAGCCCACTGTCAAGCAGATCCTTGATTAATCTATTCCGACACAGCTTTTTGAGGCAGCCCACTGTGACACAGATTCTCCACAATGTACGTACTGAAGCAGGTATCGTTTCAAAATTAGAAAGAATTAGTGCAGAAGTTGCTACCATCCGTCGTTACCAAGTCATGACGCGCCACGAGAGTAATATCACCTTAATAACGTGCGCAAGTAGCTTGCCCTGCGAGATGACTGTACCCCTCGCAGATGCTGACTGGCGAGAATTGCAACACTTGCCGCCCTTTGTATTAGAATCTCGTACCTCTCAGCGTTAAAAATATATCCCGTCTACCTCTTAAGAAGATTTCCCCACGTTTTACTAGTAAGGACACTCTAGGATCCGGATGAATATTTATTTCTTGTTTGGTCAATATTCTTTCGTAACTTCTAATTCCCATAAAGGGCTACACGGTCGGTAGCTCGGGAAGTGGTGAATTGGTGTTGTCCCGTGTTGTATAAGGCTACCTCAAATTTTATTCTGTTTTAAACAGTCAGTATATTTCGTCAACTGCTTTTCTGTTGTTTTCGTGGCCTTCTCCCATTCCGTTATTCTATCGCTCGATACGCTGAAACAACTGCTGCAGGTTCGACCTCCGCTGTTTCCATTGCCAGGAGACAGAAGCAAGATATTATCTGGAGACAGGGGAGTGTTAGCACACAGGGCAGCAATTTCATTTAAGCTGACTGAGACTCATCACCCTTCGTTCAGCGTTTCATAGACCTCACAGTTTTTGCAGTTTGTAAAGTAAGGATACGACCGGGTTTAGAAATTATTAAACTGATCTATCGTTAGCGGATTTGACTAATAATGCACAAGCTCCTGACTTTCGGGCTCGATCACAGCGTAGTTACATTTTGAATAAAATGGTCAGAAATGGCAAACAAAGACTTTCTGTGTAGGAAGTCACCCCCATTTCACCAACGGTCTTGTGAAAAGAGATTGAATAAACGGAAACACCTGAGAATGTGGGACTGCCCTACAAAGGCGGAAGCATCAGCAATGACGAAAGGAATGGGGGGGGGGGGGGGGGGAGAGGGAGGCAGTGCGCTAAAGTCACAAGTGTATTGACAGTAAATCTTGCCTGCAGCTAAATACTTCTCTTACCATTGGCTAAAACGTCTACATTAGTACCCCTTTCGGGTCTCTGGTAAGGGACTGCCACCAGGCAGAGGACCAGGAGGAAAAGACTGAAAACCCCACATAAGGATAGCACTCCATGAGTTGGACGTAGGCTATCGGAAATCTGAATATAACAGCGGAGCTAGAAAATCTGAAAAGGGAAATGCAAAGGCTGACTCTAGATGCTGTACGTGTTCAATGAAGTGCAAGGTAGTCAGAAACAGTACGAAAAGCTTGTAGGTTGTGCTGAGAAGTGATTTTTGAGAACAGAATTCGATACGGTGCGCCGTTTCCGAGTTCAGTAAAATAGAAGTTAGCCAATTACGCCGTTGGGCGCCTTAATTCAAGCGGCCATCACAGACGGTGTCGTCAAACGTGTGCTTCGTTTGATTTCCTAAAACCGAACAAGGAAGCGATACAAAAATTGGACATGGGACATTAGTAAGGAAACCGAGCCAAAAGCTGAGCCGCCCCATAAGCTATCTCCTACGGAAATTTGGAAATTTGTGGTAAGGCCTTATGGGACCAAACTGCTGAGGTCATCGGTCCCTAAGCTTACGCACTACTTACGCTAACGTGACTTACGCTAAGGACAACACACACATCCAAGCCCGACGGAGGACTCGAACCTCCGACGGGGGTAGCTGCCCAGACCATGACAAGGCGCCTCAGACCGCGCGTCTATCACCTACGCTATGAGAACACGTGACACTAATTGTGTCTGGCGGGCAGCTTTAATTTGCGCGCGCAGCGACCTGATTAGCGAACTTCAACGCTAGGTAACTCGGAAATGGTGTAACGTATTGAATTTTCTTCTTAACAATTATTGCTGAGAACAATCTGCCCTCTAAAAACCTTACAAGTTTTTCAGACTGTTTCTGACCACTATGTGTATGGAAAGAATATGCATGGTCAGGAGAACAGCGTGTAATACGAACATCATCAGAAAATTATATCAAGGGAATACTACTAGTTATGAGCATGAAGGTAGACCAGTTCATCGATAGCATTTATCTCAACAGAACTGAAATCAAATTACACCAACAATTACAGTTCAGGTATACACGCCGACGTCGCAAGTGGGTGCTGGCATGATAGTGTGCATTAGGGAATTGAACACATAATTCGCTGTGTATGCAGACAAGAAAACTTAATTGTGTGTGTGTGAAATCTTATGGGACTTAACTGTTAAGGTCATCAGTCCCTAAGCTTACACACTACTTAAGCTAAATTATCCTAAGGACAAACACACACACCCATGCCCGAGGGAGGACTCTAACCTCCGCCGGGACCAGCCGCACAGTCCATGACTGCAGCACCTAAGACCACTCGGCGAATCCCGCGTGGTGAAAATTTAATAATCATGAGAGACTGGAACGTTGTAGTCGGGGAAGGAACAGGATGCAGATTTATGGGACAATATGGACTCGGCAGTAGGAATGAGGGAAAAGAAAGACTCCCTGAGTTCTGTAACTAATATCTGCTAGTTACAGCTAACACACTGTTGAAGATTGACAGGAGAATAAGGTATAATTGGAAAAGGTCATAAGATATTGGAAAAAGCTGGAGTGTATCATGGAGAGAAAAAAATTCTGAAATTAGATATTTGATTGTAAAATGTACTCAGGAGCAGACTCAAATGAAAAGTAGACTGAAAATCAAGAGAAATAACGGGAAAAATCCTTGGTACAATTTTGCCGTGATTTAGTAGCCAACGGCACATTTGGCGTCCCGGCCTGCTCGGCAGTAGGCGCCGGCTCTGATGATGTGATGTGTTCCAAATTACTTCGTAGTTGAGCGCAGCGCCACTGCAAAGAAAAGGGCAGCCGCGAGTGACAGCCGTAAGCAGTCTGGGAGTGAGACAGCAAAGCGGCCACAACTTGCAGCCAACGACAATGGCCGTGGACACAACAAGACTTCGAGTATGGCGCCGGTCTATGGAGGACGCGCCATCAAGTCTTGTTCACGTCCCCGAGAAGCTGGTTCCTGGAGTTGATCGACGAGCAGCGGGACGGCCTGGTCGTAAAGCCGGCGCCTGGGGAGACGTGTCGCGGCAGCAAGCTTACCACACAAGTGATCGGCCCCATAAGAAAGGAGCATGGGGTGGCCGGTGGCATTGGGCTTTCCAGTAGTAGTTCGGGCAGAAGCGGCGTTGTGGATTCTGTTAGCGGGCGCCTGGAAGACGAATATGATGATGGTATCTGTTCTTTCGGACATGTCCGAAAGAACAGATACCATCGTCATATAGTTAAGGTTAACCGGCCATTGACCTTCTTCTTCTGTGCTGGATGCACACACATTTTCCGACCTCTAAGATTGTCTGCCGCGAGTAATGAGTGTAATGGGCAGGGCACTACGAATGTGGTGTGTGGACATTAAGTTGGGAATGTGCGTCTCACGGGGAGCGTGCAAGGGATAAATCCCTGCAGTCGCACTATCTTCTGTGCTCTCGGTGGCTCAGATGGATGGAGCATCTGCCATGTAAGCAAGAGATCCTGGGTTCGAATCCCGGTCGGGGCACACATTTTCAACCGTCCCCGTTGATGTATATCAACGACTGGCGACAGCTTAGGGTCTTGATTTAATTAACATTTTATGGAAGACGAATGGCTGTTGGCTGCTAGCAGTAGCTGATAGCGCCCCCATACGTATGGAGGACGACGTGACTGCTGTTATGAGGACTGGAAGTTGAAGTCAGAGGCAGTCTGTGGAAAGCTGTCGAGGAAGGACATCGAGGGAGCACAGAGACGGCTGTGAGCAGTAAGGCACATCTCCAAGTTTGTGTGGCCAGCACTGGCGCTGTCTAGTGGAGTGCGGAACTTCAGAACTTATCATCAACGTGAAGACATCAGCTTTTGTTCCCGACGGGTGGGCGGATGACGACTGGCCTCTTGGCCCCAGGGGAGCCCTTGCTGACGATACGCAAGTGGATGCTGCCCGTGGTGTGCGCTTTTCAACAACGGTGTATAAGAAAGGTGTCGTGCCAATGGTATTTGATAAAAACATCAATTGTGCAATCGCTTGTTTTTCTGGTTGTGACTGACCCTCAAGCTGTGCTAGCAGTTGGAGGGATCGGTGTTTTCCTGTTTACTGTTGTCCTAACGGCTGTGCCACTGCATGCCTAAGAGCATTTGGCTGAAATACCTTTCAGTTGTTAAAGGTTTGAGCGGATTATACTATTGCAGTGTGTTCTTATATTTTTGTTAAATTGTGTTTAAATGGGTGATATTCTTATAGCTACATATTCCCGACGTACTGCCGGTTGAAACAGCGACCGACAAAATCAGAAAAATTATTTATTTTACTCTATAGTCGCCCTATTTTTCGCTAACTACTGATTTCAGCACACAGTACCGTCCTCAAGGCGTCCAATCATCAGAAGATCACAGTATATAGTTAGAGCTATCTACATAATGTAATGAGAGTGATATTGTAAACCAAAACTGGCAGTAAGTAGGTAAATTAAAAAATGGTAACCATAAAACAAATATTTTTTTCTTCCTTAATGTAATCGGTTGGCCTAGTGTTGGATTTTGCTAGACCTGTCTATCTTGTCTATATTCCATGATGGTGTAGGCCTTTATCTGTGTTGTTTATGTTGTCTGTTTCGTGCTGCCTTTGGTTGACTGGTAGAATTAATTCTAGCTTTAGGTGTCCCTATGTTTGTTCTGTTCTCACTTGTATTTTATTTCTGAATTGAATCCTGAACATGTGCTCAGCTATCCTATTCCATTATTGTCCCTTCCAGCTTGTAATTAACTGTAGATCTAATGATTTCCCTTGTGATCTCCAGTTCCTATAAAATTATATATACACTCCTGGAAATTGAAATAAGAACACCGTGAATTCATTGTCCCAGGAAGGGGAAACTTTATTGACACATTCCTGGGGTCAGATACATTACATGATCACGCTGACAGAACCACAGGCACATAGACACAGGCAACAGAGCATGCACAATGTCGGCACTAGTACAGTGTATATCCACCTTTCGCAGCAATGCAGGCTGCTATTCTCCCATGGAGACGATCGTAGAGATGCTGGATGTAGTCCTGTGGAACGGCTTGCCATGCCATTTCCACCTGGCGCCTCAGTTGGACCAGCGTTCGTGCTGGACGTGCAGACCGCGTGAGACGACGCTTCATCCAGTCCCAAACATGCTCAATAGGGGACAGATCCGGAGATCTTGCTGGCCAGGGTAGTTGACTTACACCTTCTAGAGCACGTTGGGTGGCACGGGATACATGCGGACGTGCATTGTCTTGTTGGAACAGCAAGTTCCCTTGCCGGTCTAGGAATGGTAGAACGATGGGTTCGATGACGGTTTGGATGTACCGTGCACTATTCAGTGTCCCCTCGACGATCACCAGTGGTGTACGGCCAGTGTAGGAGATCGCTCCCCACACCATGATGCCGGGTGTTGGCGCTGTGTGCCTCGGTCGTATGCACTCCTGATTGTGGCGCTCACCTGCACGGCGCCAAACACGCATACGACCATCATTGGCACCAAGGCAGAAGCGACTCTCATCGCTGAAGACGACACGTCTCCATTTGTCCCTCCATTCACGCCTGTCGCGACACCACTGGAGGCGGGCTGCACGATGTTGGGGCGTGAGCAGAAGACGGCCTAACGGTGTGCGGGACCGTAGCCCAGCTTCATGGAGACGGTTGCGAATGGTCCTCGCCGATACCCCAGAAGCAACAGTGTCCCTAATTTGCTGGGAAGTGGCGGTGCGGTCCCCTACGGCACTGCGTAGGATCCTACGGTCTTGGCGTGCATCCGTGCGTCGCTGCAGTCCGGTCCCAGGTCGACGGGCACGTGCGCCTTCCGCCGACCACTGGCGATAACATCGATGTACTGTGGAGACCTCACACCCCACGTGTTGAGCAATTCGGCGGTACGTCCACCCGGCCTCCCGCATGCCCACTATACGCCCTCGCTCAAAGTCCGTCAACTGCACATACGGTTCACGTCCACGCTGTCGCGGCATGCTACCAGCGCTAAAAACTGCGATGGAGCTCCGTATGCCACGGCAAACTGGCTGACACTGACGGCGGCGGTGCACAAATGCTGCGCAGCTAGCGCCATTCGACGGCCAACACCGCGGTTCCTGGTGTGTCCGCTGTGCCGTGCGTGTGATCATTGCTTGTACAGCCCTCTCGCAGTGTCCGGAGCAAGTATGGTGGGTCTGACACACCGGTGTCAATGTGTTCTTTTTTCCATTTCCAGGAGTGTATATTAAGAGCCATGGATTTCGTCAAGTTGGTGTTTCCTGTTAGTTATTAAGTTCATGCGAATTTGTTGGATTTGATCGCAAGGAATATTTGCTTATGTTTTTTATTTTGCTCATGTGCTCTGAACTGCTGGAATGTGTTATTAAGAAATGTTTTTCAACTTTATAAGTACGAGGGGTGAATGAAAAGTAATGCCTCCACCTTCGTTAATTGAGTCTGGATGAGAATATTTTAATAAATCAAACACAGAAGTGATCCTTAGAATGTGATCTTTAATCACCAATATTCACTTTTCCACATAATCACGAGCCAGTTGGATAAATTTCTGCCAATGGTGAGCAAGCTTTCTGAAGCCGTCAAGGAAGAAGTCGACACTCTGTTTCCTCAGCCACAGTCCCACAGTACTCTCAACGTTTTCATCAGAAGCATAATGATGTCCCCGCAGATCGTCTTTCATTATCGGGAACAGGTGGAAGTTAGACGGTGCTAAATCTGAACTGTATGGAGTATGACGTACGGTGATGAGATTCAGTCTCTGAAGTTTTGCTGTGGAGGCAAGTGAAGTGTGTGGTTTGGCTTTCTCAGGCTGCAGGACCCTTGTTAGCGGTCGTTTCAGAGTTCGCAGCATTGTGGCGTTGCGCTCTGAATTTATTATTGATACACGATCAAGGAAATCAACATGGATAACACCATCTGCGTCCCAGAACACAGTGGCCATGATTTTTCCAGCAGATGGCTGCGTCTTGAATTTCTTTTTCTGGAGCGAGTACTCACTTCAACACAATCACCATAAACTGCTTTCATTCTCTGATGAATCTCCATTGGGGTGACACCTTCTGCTGTCAAGAATTCAGCCGGCCCCTGAGGCCGAGCGGTTCTAGGCGCAGCAGTCCGGAACCGCGCTGCTGCTACGGTCTCAGGTTCGAATCCTGCCTCGGGCATGGATGTGTGTGATGTCCTTAGGTTAGTGAGGTTTAAGTAGTTCGAAGTCTAGGGGACTGATGACCTCATATGTTAAGTCCCATAGTGCTTAGAGACATTTGAACCATTTTTGTCAAGAATTCAATGATTGCAGGTTGCTTAAGTAGCACTGACTCGGTCTGCGCAGGGTTCCATACTTTACACCGCAACAACACAACCGTTCAATGCTAAGGCTTCCCGCCAGCTAGAGTTCTAGAGAAGAGGCTACGGAACAAGCCAGTACGCGCAGCATATCAATGTTGCCAACTGTTGAAGAGTTACTGAGGTGGAGGCACTACTTTTCAGTCAATCCTCGTAATTTCACCCCCACAACTCCCAGTCTTTTACCACTCAAAACGTTTTCTCCACGAAACAATGAAGTAGCGCACTAAGTGCTAAGTGGTCATTACGTGGGTTTCAATTTCTCCGAAGCATTAGATACTACGATAATGAACTCTACAGTAGTCCAGTTCAAGACGAATGGAGATTGCTAAAGAAAAGGGACAACCACAGAAGTTCGACAGACGAACAAGAAAGCAAGGAAGGTAAATGTGAAGAAACATTGGATAACAGGGTGAAGAAGGGGGGTAAAAACTTCAGAGTTACAATTTCAAATGCGAGTACATGGTTCAGTGGTTCAGGGGGAGGGGGGGGGGGGACGCGGGTGGAAATTGATTTGGATCCCTCTATTGGGCGGTCGGTGTCGTCAGTGGAGGACCGGAGTTGAGATTTAGCCTTGAAGGACTGATGGCCATGTCCTGTGAATGAAATTTTCACTCTACAGCGGAGTGTGCGCTGATATGAAACTTCCTGGCAGATTAAAACTGTGTGCCGGACCGAGACTCGAACTCGGGACCTT
This sequence comes from Schistocerca americana, assembly GCF_021461395.2. Classification (NCBI taxonomy): domain Eukaryota; kingdom Metazoa; phylum Arthropoda; class Insecta; order Orthoptera; family Acrididae; genus Schistocerca; species Schistocerca americana. The sequence continues at coordinate 348,837,917 of NC_060121.1, read as the reverse complement.
TGCCTTTCGCGGGCAAGTGCTCTACCAACTGAGCTACCCAAGCACGACTCACGCCCCGTCCTCACAGTTTTACTTCTGCCAGTACCTCGTCCTCGTCCCACGAGGAGAGCTTCTGTAAAGTTTGGAAGGTAGGAGACAAGGTACTGGCAGGAGTAAAGGTGTGAGGACGAGGCGTGAGTCGTGCTTGGGTAGCTCAGTTGGTAGATCACTTGCCCGCGAAAGGCAAAGGTCCCGAGTTCGAGTCTCGGTCTGGCACACAGTTTTAATCTGCCAGGAAGTTTCATGCCCTGCGAAGTTTGTGTGTAAACTCAAGTTTGTACACAGCACAACAGAATTAAACGATCACTTTTTCGAAACCCCGCAGTTACCGCCCATTGTGACTCATAATTTTGAGCCGGCTGCTGGTGGCTGAGCGGTTCTAGGCGCTTCAGTCTGGAACCGCGCGACCGCTACGGTCGCAGGTTCGAATCCTCCCTCGGGCATGGATGTGTGTGATTTCCTTAGGTTAGATAGGTTTAAATAGTTCTAAGTTCTCGGGGACTGATGACCTGAGGTGTTAAGTCCCGTAGTGCTCAGAGCCATTTGAACCATAATTTTGAATTTTAGTTCAAAGGTGCCTACGACCTTTCTCCGTAATGGTGCAAAAGTGAGCGCCCTGCGACGTCAACCTTGGGCTCGGCGACGCTTCATACAGCTAGGTGTGGACACATGTGAAGAAAAGGTCACACCTCAGAAGTTTATGTCAAGTTTAATGGTGATTAATGATATCACATTGGCACCAATTTTCACACAATTACGCACAGCATCACCGTGGACATTTCACGCGATAAGAAGGTCGTCACAGCCCCTCTCACCTACATTTGACCCGACCCTTTTTTTTTTTTTTTTTTTTTTTGCGTCTCTGCGATGGAGGTCAGAAACACGAGATCTGGAGTTGAAATCACGAGGTCTTCTTACGTGTGGCCGAGGTGACACCGCCACTCAGAATGAGTACGTGCTAGAGCAGCCGCCAGGCTGAACTGCTGTGAAACCATCTGACAGGTGGCACCGTGGGTGTTACAAAACTAGGGGGGGGGGGGGGGGGGAGGGGCTTCATAGAGAGATTCTTCGACGTTTCATTCATGCACATGTTAAAGTTTAGTGTTGCACTCACGCGCTATCACGTCGTACGGCTGCGGAAAACGGGAGGACTGAAAATGGGTACGTATCCTTCGCTGAATCGGATGCCTTCCAGGTTTCGTCGACCGATTCTGAACGGTTCTTAGTGCTTCCAACCTGTACACGAGAGCAAAATTTGCGGTCTCGCTACACTCCAACAAAGGGGTGTGATCACGTTCACAGAGGATGCAGCCCCACAAATTTCTTAGAGCAGGGTTGAAACGTCCGGAGGCGTCAGCAGTATCAAAGGTTGTCAAGAACATCTTCCCGTTGCTCATCGTACTAAAAACTGTGTTCTCAACCGCGAAATGTGTGGGAATCAACCAACCAGGGAAAAGGGTGGTTTCACTGACGCCCTTTATGCCACCCTCTGTTGCCTTTTCGTGTCGATTCTGAACGGCAGTGTGTCTGAAATGTTTACTTCGGCCACCCATAAGGAAACCGCTTGATTTTAATGCTGGGTGCCGCGTTTCCGACCTCGTCAAAAAAAGGGGTTAAATGTTGATTAGAAGGGCCATGACGATCTTCTCAGCGAGTTACACGTCCACGGTAGCACTGGGCAGAGGTTTATAGTAATTTTGTGCCACTTTACACGTCACAGTGGCTTTCTTCGCATGTGTGGACACCTTTCTGTTCGAAATTTCGTCGATTACAAGGTTGACGTCGCAGGGCACCGTGCTTTAGCACCATCGCGGAGGAAGTTATAGGCACCTTTGGAGGACCATTAGGTTCTGGCATTAACTGTCGCCCAAGACATTTCACTAAAGGTATCCGTGACTTCTCAGCGGAATTAGTGTGCAATTGGGCAGAGACGACCATAAACGTCACGTCACCTAGTCCAGAGGATGAAACAAAAAAATGGTTCAAATGGCTCTTAGCACTATGGGACTTAGCTTCTGAGGTCATCAGTCCCCTAGAACTTAGAACTACTTAATTAACCTAAGGACATCACACACATCCATGTCCGATGCAGGATTAGAACCTGCGACCGTAGCGGTTGCGCGGTTCCAGACTGTAGCGCCTAGAACCGCTTGGCCACAGCGGCCGGCCAGAGGATGAAACAGCAATTTTCTAAACAAGAGAACATAAATCAATGGCGCAAGAGTGGAAAATATTTAATCCCGTCCTGAGTATCCAATAGAGGCTTACAAAAACATTAGAAGTATTATAACGAAGACAATTGATTGATTCAGGCTGGCCAATCAAGTATATTCTTTGTAATCATAAGCGATTACATTGCATAATTAAATAGTGGGTCTTCCATAGAAGCTGCAACATATGCGGTAGGGCACAGAACATTGCTCGATAAGAAGCAGTTCAAACTATAGATATGATCATTCCACACTTCCTTATTACTCGTTACTTGGCGCAATACTCTTCCACAGTTATTATGCGTATTTCTTACTCTACAATTCAAAACTGTTGCAGTTAATATGATCATTCAGCAGAGGTGTCTTTATTTATAGCAGAATTTCTGTAGCCGAAATTTCTGGGGGTAGTATAAAAGTCTACCCAATGTGATGTCACACATCACAGGGATGACAATACCATGTTTACGTTAAAAAATCACTCAGAATAAAGTAGTTCTGATCAAAGCAAAAAATATCGTAAATAATACTCAATCGTAGCTCTAATCGTGTAAAATGTGTTGTTCTTAGCATAAGTTAGTTTAAGAAGTGTGTACGTCTAGGGACCGATGATGGTTCAAATGGCTCTGAGCACTATGGGACTTAACTTCAGAGGTCATCAGTCCCCTAGAACTTAGAACTACTTAAACCTAACTAACCTAAGGACATCACACACATCCATGCCCGAGGCAGGATTCGAACCTGCGGTCGCGCGGTTCTAGACTGTAGCGCCTAGAACCGCTCCGTCACTCCGGCCGGCTAGGGACCGATGATCTCAATTGTTTGGTCCCTTAGGAATTAACACACACACACACACACACACACACACACACACACACACACATACACACAGACAAACGCGCGCACACAGGAGTTCATAGTCTTTCCCAAGTGCACATGGTGGAACGTAGCTTGTAGTTACGTAGACAGAGATACTTCTCTTGCATGTGAGTCAGCATTGCGGTCGTCCCAAGTGGTCCTGATCACTACAGACTACTGTATCACAGATGGTTGTCGCGGTGGACACAGGAAAAATGTGTTTAAAATAAGATCCCCTATCGACACTCAAGGAAACGTTTGCAAACTATTTATCTCGTTCAGTACAACTGTAAAACTCCACGGCGCTAGGCCGGCACCATTAATAACTCTGTACTAAACGGCTGATCTCGTGACACAGTTGGCTCACTTCGTGCGAACAATTACCAGGAATCGATGGAAAAGGTGCCAGAACAACTTCCACCAACGTGCCAGGTGCGTTAACGGTGAAATATGTGAGCCACTTTGAAATACTGAATTGTGTTACTGTTATAACAGTTTACAGTTCCGGTAGTTTTTCTTTTAAGCCGTCAGTCTTTCGACTTGTTTCATGCTGTCCACTTTTTCCTATCTCGTGCCCTTCTTTTCATCTCTACGCAACTATTAAATGCAACATTCTCTCCAATATGTTGTCCCTATACTGGTCCTGGTCCTCCTACATATCTATTCCCCTTGGGCTCCTCTTCCTAGCACCACGTTAACGCTGTGGCCGAGCGGTTCTAGGCGCTTCAGTCCGGAACCGCGCTGCTGCTACGGTCGCAGGTTCGAATCCTGCCTCGGGCATGGATGTGATTGATGTCCTTAGTTAGGTTTAAGTAGTTCTAAGTCTAGGGGCTGATGACGTCAGATGTTAAGTGCCGTATTGCTTAGAGCCATTTGAACCATTTTTGAGCCACCTTAACTGTGCCTGGAAGTCGCGACGTCCCACTAACCTGTGCCGTCTCCTGGTACGGGCCATCCATAGGTTTTTATCACCATGTTTTTAATAAATCATTTCGACCTTCATCTGGGCAGTTAATTTTTAACTTTCTTCGACAGTAATAAGGTCTCCCATATTCTTGCTGAGACAGTGTACTCCGCTTTCCGTCGTGCGGTAGTGTAGCTCACTACGTTCCAACTGCGCCGATATGAACAAAAGTCGTAGCAAATAACGTCAGAAATGTTAGTTCTGTCATTACGGCGGCTAGCGTCTGTGTCTGGTCGTGAGAGGTGGCGCAGCGGTAACACACTGCGCTCGCGTTTGGAAGGATGGTCGTTCTAATCCACGTCCGGCCATCCAGATTTAACTTCCCGTAGTTTTCCTAAATCACCACATGAAAATGTCGTAATGGTTCCTTTGAAACGAACACAGCAGATTTCCCTCCGTATTTCAAGCTCGTTTTCCGACTCTAATGACCTCGTTGTCGAAGCGACGTGAAAACCCTAATCTTTCTACATTTATATTCGCCTGATAATAAAAATAGCCTAGACACGGGAGGCCTAGATAAGTACTGTTAACCTCATAGCAAATCGCAAGATGCTACAGTGCCGGCCGGCGCTACATTCTGGAACCGCGCGACTGCTACGATCGCAGGTTCGAATCCTGCCTCGGGCATGGATGTGTGTGATGTCCTTAGGTTGGTTAGGTTTTAGTAGTTCTAAGTTGTAGGGGACTGATGACCATAGATGTTAAGTCCCATAGCGCTCAGAGCCATTTTTTTGAGTAGCAGGATAGTGTATTAAAGAAATCCACGAAACATCCTACCAATGGTGAGATGTTAGAAAATGATTGTTGGGGGACGACTTAGGGGCAGAGCTTGGTATAAAATCCCAATGCGTTCGTTCCTCGTGTAACACACCTAGTATGTTTGAGAAGCGGCTTCAGGTTAAATTCCCGTAAAACAGTTTCAGTATGTGACCTTTCGCTGTTAAATACGAGTATTATATTACTTCATAGAGCCACAGGGAAATCCGTGATCATAACCGAACGCGGTGACGCACTCGGGACGAGCGTACGGTGATCCAGATATAGCTGTAGCTTGGATTCCATACATCCATCACAGCTAATATCAGAATGGTTCCTTTGAAATGATGCAGCCAATTTCCTTGTTCAACCAATATGAAATTCCACCTGTAATATCTTCGTCAAGGAACAGTCATTACTCTAATCTTTTTCCCTGCTCCTAACATAAACAAAAAATAAAAACACAAGGATTCCAGAGCTTTACAGGCACACTATCGCGCAAGACTTGCACATAGCCCATACTTTACATTGCTAGCATCTTCGCTAATGTACTGAACTTTTAATTATTTAGGCTGAATCTGACTTAAAGACCTCTCTATAAACAATTTAACGTTGATTTAAGGCCCGTAAAACTCTGTTTGGTGACTAATATCCACACACTTTCTAAAAACATTATGAATTGCATGTGGTTTTCAATCAAAAGCATCATCTAGACCAGCATGCTCAATAGACTTTCTGTGCGACAAGTGCACACTCTAGTATGCACTATAAGCGATCCCTTAAGAGCCTTGAAGAAATTGCGTGAAATATCAGAGCCAGAGCCCTGAACCCCAGAAGTGTCGTTCTGGAGGTAAGCAATGCGTCATTTGCATATCAGCTGTATGGGCCTGCACGTCCTTTTCAATTACGAGTATGAATCGAGTAGATTCAAACGGAGAATGATCTCATACTGCATGAGTAATGTGAGGAGAAAACCTGACGGTCAGCACGTTTGTGCAGCCTCCTTCGTGGCCGCTGTAAAATCCCGACTAGCGGTAATGTGTACATTCCCAACCAGATTATAACATCGCAATTGCAGAACGAAACTGCAGTACGCAGAATTTCATTGTCTTGCAGTCACTGTCCAATGTCGTCCGACTATACGACAGCCCGTGGATTTGTAATGAAATTTATTTGTTTCCAGTAGCTGTTTCGGGCGGCACTAATGTACTCAGTAAATCAACACAAATGGCATGGCAGGGGATACTTGTATTGTATTGAAAATTTGGCGTTTGCTGCCACTGCTCTAGTGGATGGAGCGCGAACGAGTGTCTGCTAGCATACAGGGTATTCCGCGTACGACGGAAATCGCATGTCCCGCATTATGCGGGAATCAATATAGAGGAGTCAAGCTAGGGTAGTTGTATGCGCTCCGGCACGTTCGTTGGACTCTGGCAGGTGTCGTATCAGTTTTAACAAAGTTTGAGAAACTCCTTGTGCCATTTAGCACTCCAGACTGGTATGTCAGCAACATCGTCTCACACAGCTGTACGCAAACACAAATCGAAACCTTACAAAGAAGCGGGAGTGCATCCACTGCTCGACGTCAGTACTCTACCTGCTTATCGCATGCTGTGCAATCGTGAGCAGATCGACATATAAATATTTTATTTTGTTCAGTAATTATGGAAGGTACCATAATTCAACCAGTCGGTGGTCTAGTGGAAAAGTGCGTGCTTGGAAACCAGAAGTTCGCGGCATCGAATCCTAGTCGGACCACGGAAATTTTCAGTCTGTCTTGAATCTAAGACTCACCTCCCAAAGGTGTGAGGACTCGCCAGAAACGACATTTGGTTCGAGTTCCACATTAAACTGTAGGTCCACTTTCCACGCTTGGATAACTGGGATAGATTAGGGACACGCGAGACGTCGAAACGACATACAATTGAAAGATTTGTATCAGTCCATTGAGCCACATGAAATTATTATTATCACGTAACCGAAATCATTTCTCTAAAATCTATGCTGTAGGTATTAATTATGCTTGGTATTTTCTTGTCAGTATCACTAAGTATCATTGAACTGAGCACTGGGCAAGACTAACAGAGACTGCGTCAGCATTAGGGCACATAAAAATACACAGTGAATATCACCTCTTTGCCGGCCGAAGTGGCCGTGCGGTTAAAGGCGCTGCAGTCTGGAACCGCAAGGCCGCTACGGCCGAAGGTTCGAATCCTGCCTCGGGCATGGATGTTTGTGATGTCCTTAGGTTAGTTAGGTTTAACTAGTTCTAAGTTCTAGGGGACTAATGACCTCAGCAGTTTAGTGCCATAGTGCTCAGGGCCATTTGAACCATTTGAACCATCACCTCTTTGGTAATTAGAGCTAAAACAACGTTTGCTGTTCGTATAGGCAATAGCATGAAATACTCAATATCCACCAGCACAGTAAAACAAAGAAGGCTGCAAATACCAATACTAGACGATAGGCACTAGATGACTCACAGGAGGGACCCTACTTGTATAGCTTTGGACATATCAGTTAAAACTAATATGCAAACTACATCGCAATATAATTCCACTGGCGCTACAAAGGATGATGCCGTGATCATCTTAAAAACTTTCATGAATCATACAGAAGTGTAAATGTAAGAATCTGACGTAAGGGACTCTGGTACGGAGTCGAAAGTTATAAGCAAAAATCGTTCTGATACCACTGACAGTGGAATACATGTATGGGTATTACTGTTGCTATGATTGTAGGGTATTGAACTTTCAGGGACGGTAGTATAGGCTAAAATAAGTAAAATGAATACCCTAAGAGCGATGACCATTTGTTCATCTTCGATACTGTGAAACACATTTTTTCTACCGTAATCTCTGGTTTCCACACGGTCCAGTCACATTAATGTGACCATCACGTATGTTCGAAGTCAACGTGCAATACCGTAACCACTTACAGACGGCAGGTGGTAGCATTGGCAGTGGCGGGTATATAAAGCGTGTCGGGTGTCGCGGATAAACACTGTAGTTGTAATGCGGAAACGGAGCGATTTATCTGATATCCAAAAGGGCATGACACGAATCTCAGAAATACGAGGACTCCCTTCAAGAGATGTAATACACTTTCTCAGATTCCAGGTGTCCGTTGCATCAATTCGTTTGTTACGCTTGGTATTTAAACGATATGCCGGCTTCAAAAGTTTAGAGCTAATGCTTCGATCTGATACTATCGCGTTCTTTTCTTGTCTCTGGGCATTGTGTCACACTTATAGTTTGATGCAGAGATTCCAATCATTTTACCAAAATACAGCCCAAATAGTTCTGCATTTATATAAATTAAAACAATTTATAAAATAAAATTAAAATAAAGTCTGCCATCAGTCCCAGAGCTCACGTGACGTCACCGGCCCTCGTGTCACCCTACGTCACATGGTGTCATTCGAATGCGATTTGGAAGCGCATGGTGTCAGCACACCAATCTCTCGACAGTTGTCAGCGCTCCAGACTTTGCTGCTGCTATTTCTCAAATAGCTCCGACATCAGCATAACGAGGCCAGTGACGGTGTTCCAGTCCTCCTACCAAGGAAAAATCCCTGGCAGAGTGGTCCAACTAAAACATTCATATTTTTTTACGTACTACACGAATATGTAATAAAAAATGGGGGTTACTATTTAAAAAAACGCAGTTGATATCAGTTTAATCTATGGCAGCGCCATCTAGCGGGCCAACCATAGCGCCATCTGGTTTCCCCCTTCAAGCTAGACGAGTTTCGTTCTTTGTAGTTTTTTCGTTTGATGCTTATCTCGTGAGATATTTGCCCCGTTCACTATCTTTTTTTTTTTCCTTTATTGAGTTTCGATTCCCCCTGAAGGGGGCGGGCTGGCAGCAGCTTATTACGCCGCTCTGCAGCCTACAGAAATTGTTTTAAACAGATGAAGATAATAAAAACATAACAGTTGGCGATAAAAACGGTGACTTAAAGGTAAAATGACAGAAAATTCTGGAACTTAAAACATAAAACACAGTGTTGATGATGCTAATAAAATACACAGGAAGCAGAAAAATAATAGACAAACAATTAAAAAACACGGCGACAGTCTGGTTTCTGTTCGCAAGAGATATAAAATGCACACCCAGCGACAGCATGATTTCCGTTCGCAACACTGTGGAAAGACGCACAACACTGAACACTCACTTAAACACTGCACTAAAAAGTTGGCACAAATATGGCACACCACAGCCGAGAGCAGGTGGGGGGAAACTGGACAGATGACGTGAAAAAAAAGGGGGGAAGGAGAGGAAATGTGAAGGGGGGAGGGGGGAAAGGAGCCAATGGAAGATGAGGATCCATAAGAGGGGTGAGGGGTGCTGAGCAGACGTGCCAGGGAGTTGGGAAGGTAGAGGAGGGGAATACAAAAGGACTTTGGGGGGGGAGGGAGAGAGGAGATAGGGAGAGGTTAGGCAGGGAGAAAACACAGGGTGGAAGGGGGGAGGAAGAGGGAGCCCAAGGAAAGGACGGAGGAAAGGAGGGGGGTGAGGATAAGAGTTGATAGGAGGGATAAATGGAGGGAGAGAGGGCATCATCTGGGAGGGGGAGTTGATGGAAGCCACCTTGGGGAAGGAGATGTAGGGTGTAGAGATGGTCACTATCAATGGACCACCCTGTATATAGATGTAGAAATGTAGATGGAGGTTTCTGTCAGAAACTACGAGAACATTGAAGCCTTTAGCATTGTCTGTAACAGCTGCATTATGATATTCTGTCGCGCGAGGTGTTTGAGCAATTGCTGCGCACGTCGGTTGATGTGGAGGAGCGCAGGAACGAGAGAAAGTGGAGAAGCGAGCTGGTGCGGGTATGAGGTGAGGTCAGCTGCGCGGCGCGGCGCGGTGCGGAGCCGTTGCCCGGGGCTCAGACGGCAAACCCGGCCGGAGCGCGCCGATACTCGAACCGGGCCAAGGACGGCCGCAGGGCTCTCGCCGACTGCAGGCCCGGCCGCAGCACTTGTCTGCCACAGATAGGGTGGGGCAGTCTCACAATCAGAGGAACTATGCTCCCGGCGGCTGTCACGAGTGCACGTGTGCTCTGCTTCGCAACTGGGTCTGAGGAGACCACTGTACACCTACGTGCCGTGAGGCCACTGGTGAGTCGGCAATGCGCGGTCCGCCGAGACTCATCTCAGAGTTTGTGAGCAGCGATACAAGCGAAGAATTTCAAGAATAGAGAAGCAGAATGACCATATGGCAGAAAACAAGCTTGCATCACCATTTTCTTATGGAGGTTAGCATCTACCCTGTTATCTTTCCTTCATTCATCGGTGTTTATTGTCTGTTATTTAGTTGCCACAGTCGCGACCGATGCCCTACGCCTGCTAAGGGATTTTTGTTGTTGCGGAAGTGTTTTAGAAGTTACAGTATACTGAATGAAACCGTGCGCTGACCGAGCAACAGTAGGCGCTAGATGAATTATGTCAAGAAAAGAATCGACCAGTATACTAATTGTTGTAACCACAAGAAACTATTTTCATCTGGCCATAACTGTGTGTTCTTTGGTTGCTCTTGGAGAAGCCACATCAAACTAGAACACATGAAATATTAGTTCGATTTATTGCACTATTGGCCATTAAAATGTACTAGACCACGAAGATGACGTGCTACAGACGCGAAATTTAACGGTCAGGAAGAAGATGCTGTATTATGCAAATTATTAGCTTTTCAGAGCATTAAAACAAGGTTGACGCCGGTGGCGACACCTACAACGTGCTGACATGTGCAAAGTTTCCAACCGATTTCTCATACCTGCCTGGTGAAACGTTGTTGTGATGCCTTGTGTAACGAGTAGAAAAGCGTACCATCACGTTTCCCACTTTGATAAAGGTCGGATTGAAGCCTATCGCGATTGCGATTTATCATATCGCGACATTGCTGCGCCAGTTGGTTGAGATCCAATGACTGGTTAGCAGAATATGGAATCGGTGGGTTCAGGAGGGTAATACGGAACGCCGTGCTGGATCCCAACGGCCTCGTATCACTAGCAGTCGAGATGACAGGCATCTTATCCGCATGGCTGTAACGGATCGTGCAGCCACGTCTCGATCCCTGAGTCAACAGATGGGGACGTTTGCAAGACAACAACCATCTGCACGAACTGTTCGACGACGTTTGCAGCAGCATGGACTCTCAGCTCGGAGACCATGGCTGCGGTTACCCTTGACGCTGCATCAGAGACAGGAGCGCCTGCGATAGTGTACTCAACGACGAACCTGGGTACACGAATGGGAAAACGTCATTTTTTTGGTTGAATCCAGTTTCTGTTTACAGCATCATAATGGTCTCATCCGTGTTTGGCGACATCGCGGTGAACGCACATTGGAAGCGTGTACTCGTCATCGCCATACTGGCGTATCACCCTGCGTGATGGTATGGGGTGCCATTGGTTACACGTCTCGGCCACCTCTTGTTCGCATTGACGGCACTTTGAACAGTGGACGTTACATTTCATATGTGATACGACCCGTGGCTCTACCCTTCATTCGATCCCTGCGAAATCCTACATTTCAGCAGAGTAATCCACTACCGCATGTTGCAGGTCCTGTACGGGCCTTTCTGGATACAGAATATGTTCGACTGCTGCCCTGGCCAGCACATTCTCCAGATCTCTCAGCAGTTGAAAACGTCTGGTCAATGGTGGCCGAGCAACTGGCTCGTCACAATACGCCAGTCACTGCTCTTGATTAACTGTGGTATCGTGTTGAAGCTGCATGGGTAGCTGTACCAGTACACGCCATCCAAGCTCTGTTTGACGTAATGCCCAGGCGTGTCAAGGCCGTTATTACGGTTCTGGCGAACTCTTTTCTTACTCGTTACTTCTAACAGCTGACCAACGAATGTAAACCAGTACTCTGGTTCCAGTACAGAGTTCCAATCAACCGAATGTCGCGACAATCCAGCCCCAATTCACCTAACGTATGCATCAGTTTCTCATGCTGAAAAGTGTTAAAAGCTTTTCCATAATTGACAAAATTCTCGTAAGCATCGACATAAACATCAAGACATCGATGAATCAGTAACCCGACAACTGAGTAACGTCTCCAAAGTCCCGAAACCTGAACTGTTTAAAAGCTATATCGGTTTCAACTGGCCAGATATTATCAATAGCATATAGACATTTCTTAGATGATGTTTGCGTGAAAGAATGTTTAGAATCAACATATCAATGAGGGTTCTACATGGGTCCTCTTGAAGGCGCCTAATCTAAATGTTGACGTTTAGCAAGCTTCGAAGCAGCCATTAGCTAAGAAGCGTTTGTGGGCTGTTGACGAATGTCTGGACAGGAATATAAGGGTATAACCACTGAACAAGCCAGGTGAGCACAAGTATACAATGACAGCGAGCAATATCATTAGTTCGTATCAACTGAGAGCGACCCTCTTGGTCATCTAGAAAAATTGACGACATGGAAATGTTGTAATCGGGAAAGTTCTGACACCACAAGATTGTAAACCAACCTGCAGAACCGAGGTCCCCAGTAGAGTAATTGTTCTTCACGTGTGGAACTATGTATGTGAGTCTCCAGTCTCCAGCAATACGCCCTTTTCAAGAAACTACTTTTTGTGTCTTATGCTACCGATAGTCAGCCCGTTTTGCTCTAAAGTGGTTATGCGCTGGTAGCTGTTGTTATGTGGAGATATGTGCTCGGTCACCATGACTTTTGTCATTCGGACATCTTCTGAATCTCTCGGATCAATGTGCAAGGGGCATCGAAAATAAAGCCCACAACTGTAAAACGAAACCGATGTAGGGATCGTATGGCACTGGCTATGAAAGAAAGTGCGATTCCTATAAGAGAGCTCACGGCCCAAAGTCGGCGCTAGAGGGGCATGGGCAGACACCCACGCGACGACAGAGCAAGCACGTGCACACATCGGCTGACCACTGCACTAATTCGTGCTGAAAACAGGGAAATGGAGGCTACAAAAGAAGAACAAGAGGACGTAGTGCGTTTCCTTACAGCACAGAGTATGAGAGGAATAGAAATTCGTCGAAAATGTCGTAAGTTTAGGGAGAACACTGCGTGTCCGTTGCAATCCGACACCCAGTCGGACCCCTGGGGCAGTGGCTGACACCGTAACTCAACAGTTGAGGGCATCCACTTACTGAACAATGGCACCGTTAATGCGGTGTGACGTTTCAGATCTTGCGTCATCGGTCAACGACATCCGTTCCTCATTGAATCGCTTGACCCACGCCACGACCCTTGCAACGGACAAGCAGAACTCTTCGCAAACTTGTGTCGTTCTTTGACGAAATTCCTCTCCCCACACTTCTTCTGCTGTCAGGAAAGACAGTACGACCCCTTCGTTCTTCTTTTGAAACCTCCATTTCTCTGTTTTCCGCACGACTGAGCGCAGTGGGTGTGCGCCCGTGTTCCTCTAGCGGAGAGTTTGAGACATCAATGCTCTCATACGAACCACACCTTGTTCCGTAGGTAATTGCATTACGATCCCTTAAGCGGTTTCCATTTTACATTCTCCGGCTCATTTCTTTCTCAATGCATATTATATTTTTCCTGTGGAAGAAATTCGAGGCTGTTCTAGAATGTTCGCGAGATTTTACGAATATTTCCGATTGTTAAAACGTATATTCTGTCCCAGAATATTCTCGAACATGGAAACAGCACATATCGCGTTAATCCGCACTCCGGTAAAATTGTTTTAACCTATGAGTTATGCGACGTAATAAAAAGCAAAGGAAAAATTCGTAAAATGTGTATCTGTTTACAGAGAAAAACACGTTAACAAGGAATGGTTGTATCAGCGAACAATTTTAGCGGCTATAAATGACGTACCTCTACAATCAGCCGGCCGTTGTCGCTGTGCGGTTCTAGGCGCGTCAGTTTGGAACCGCGTGACCGCTACGGTCGCAGGTTCGAATCCTGCCTCGGGCATGGATGTGTGTGATGTCCTTAGGTTAGTTAGGTTGAAGTAGTTCTAAGTTCTTGGGGACTGATGACCACAGATGTTGAGTCCCATAGTGCTCAGAGCCATTTGAACCATCTACAAACAAATAAAAAAAAAAATGGTTCAAATGGCTCTGAGCACTATGGGACTTAATATCTGAGGTCATCAGTCCTCTAGAACTTAGAACTACTTCAACCTAACTAACCTAAGGACATCACACACATCCATGCCCGAGGCAGGATTCGAACCTGCGACCGTAGCGGTTGCGTGGTTACAAACTGAAGCGCCTAGAACCGCTCGGCCACAACGTTCGGCCAAATAAATCAGATCATTGAAGTTTATTCGATGACAGCAAATTCTTTTGACATGAGTTGTACTAGGTATAGATGCACTACCTGTTAGTGAGATGATGACAATTTGTGCCGGACCCGGATTCGAACCCAGATTTCCGCTAATCGGGCACAGTCGCCTATATCCCATGACCGACCCGAACCTCGATATGTAACATTGTCTACATCCTTATGTCACAGCCTACTGTACTCAGCACTTAAAGCTCGTCAACATTATTAAGTACAGAACGAGATTTTCACTCTGCAGCGGAGTGTGCGCTGATATGAAACTTCCTGGCGGATTAAAACTGTGTGCCGGACCGAGACTCGAACTCGAACTTTACTGGCAGAAGTAAAGCTGCGAGGACGGGGCGTGAGTCGTGGTTGGATAGCTCAGCTGGTAGAGCACTTGCCCGCGAAAGGCAAATGGTCCCGAGTTCGAGTCTCGGTCCGGCACACAGTTTTAATCTGCCAGGAAGTTTCATTATTAAGTACATTTCCGCGCCTGACTTAATGATACTACGAGAACTCGAGACCAATGATATTGTCGTTGTAACATAGCCGAGGTGGTTAAGGCGACCGGTCATTATAAGCGAGAAATCCGGGTTCGATTCCCAGCCCGACACAAGTTTTTCAGATATCACTAATAGGTAGTACCCGTATATCTAATAGAGGCGATGCCAAAAGAATACGCAGTCAGCAAATAAATTTCGATTTATTTCATGGAGCTGTGGATCGTCAACAAGATCTGTTCTTTCAGAGATACGAGTAATAAATCAGCTAATACAAAACATGATGCCAGGACAAGAAAAACATTTAAACCAACTGATACAATGATGAACCAAGACTGAAGCGTAAATTTCCAACAGAATCACTATATTCGCTTTGTATTTTCTGTATGCCATCGCAAAATAGCTTCTAAACACCATAGAAGTGGAAATATTAACCAGAAAAGAAATGGGCAACTCTGTGTTCATTCTACTAGTTCCACTCATTTCAACAAACTTAACAAATTTAGAATTCAGCTTTAAAAGTCTCCAATTTCCAGTAAGATTAACGTACAGTATTACTAGACCGTCAATAAAGCACAAGGGCAAACATTCCAACGTTGCAGAGTGAATTAAAAAGACACAAGGTTCTTGCATAGTCAACTATACATAGCTTGTTCGCGTGTGGACAACCACAAAACGTATTCATCATTGCACCAAAACAAAGCGCCGAATTTAGTTTATAAGAACAAGTACCTTGAATAAGTTCGGAGTTACACAAATGAGATGATTAATTGCACTTCATTCCATTTGTTTTCTATATTGTATAACTAAATAAATAAAAACAGACCAACCGAAGTGGCTCCTTTCAGCTAGTAAATAAAAATGCACGACTAACGGGGCGGTAATAATGAACAAAAACCATCCACAGTTATGTCAGAAATGCAGGTTGTGAAGTAGCGCGTACCCGGGTGCGCTGCGGGGGAGGGGGGGGGCCGGTTGTGGCCTCCAGAATTCAGAATTCGGAGGTCGGTCCGTCTGCCTGTGGCTATCATAGCTTTACGGTAACAGCAGCAACGCTTACGGGAAACTCCCACGAATCTGTCAACTATCACCTGCTGCCTGCGATGCGACAGTGGTTCGTAAAATCAACAAAAGTGAAGACTGCGTGCTTCAGCCGACAGTCAATCAACAAAATTAGTTTCATGAGCTCACAGTAGAGTTTTAACACTTATATCGATATCACCTATACTTATATCATTAACTTCTGTTTCTGCTTATGTTTAATGTGAGCTCTGTATCACTAAGCTCTTTGATATAACATCCATGTAAATGTTTTGCTAATAATTTGTGTCAATATAGTAAATCTGTGTATTTAATTTTATAAGTAATGTCCTGAAAAAGGACTGAAATGTTAAAACTATTCTTGTAGAAGAAGCCCTGCATAGGGCACTGAGTATTGTAATGATGTAAAACCGAAGGTCCGTAGCGAAATTGGCTTGGCGGGAATAGAAAAGTTGGATTTGGAGGTCTAACTGCAAGGCTCCTTTGTGGCAGGAGTTAAACGGTGGCTGCATGCAAAGTGATTACATCTTGTGTGCTGAACGAGGCAAGAAGAGCAGTAACATTGTATAATGTAGCCTCAGATGTGGAAGCAATTTTGCTTATGATTCATGGGATACATTAATATAGCTCCTTACTTGCATGGAGCAGTTATGTGGTTTCTTATCTAACAATAATTTGTGTTCTTTAAATTTGTGCTCTTTAAACTTTGTGTCGGCCACACACATTTTATCCTTAGTCATTTGTATAGACAGGGTCCTATTCCAAGTGCTACGATATTTCCGAGTATCCCAGTTTAATGAACTGAGGAAAAGTAACTGATTTCTGTAACAACATTTACTAATATTTGTAAGTCTTTACCGTTCAGTGGATTTTGTTTCTGAAGTAAATGACGTACTTTTCATAGAACTGGTTCAAATGGCTCTAACCACTATGGGACTTAACTTCTGAGGTCATCAGTCCCCTAGAACTTAGAACTACTTAAACCTAACTAACCCAAGGACATCACACACATCCATGCCCGAGGCAGAATTCGAACCTGCGACCGTAGCGGTCGCGCAGTTCCAGACTGTAGCGCCTAGAACCGCTCGGCCACTGAGCTGGCGCTTTTTATAGAAGTATAGTTAAAATTTTCCTAAAGAATGATTGCAAGGAAAGATCTAAAGTGCCTGGCTGTAGTGTTGTTCTTATTGAAATCTGACTACAGCTATTGGAATTATTCAGAATAGTTATTCGCTGGTAAACTTGGAATAATGAAGGTACAGGTTTGTAATAATATGAATATTTCATGTGTTTACAGTTAATAGTGTTTGTTTTAAAATGTGTTTTAACAAAACTAGTCAGCCTTGATCTTAGTCACTGACAGAATACACTCCTGGAAATTGAAATAAGAACACCGTGAATTCATTGTCCCAGGAAGGGGAAACTTTATTGACACATTCCTGGGGTCAGATACATCACATGATCACACTGACAGAACCACAGGCACATAGACACAGGCAACAGAGCATGCACAATGTCGGCACTAGTACAGTGTATATCCACCTTTCGCAGCAATGCAGGCTGCTATTCTCCCATGGAGACGATCGTAGAGATGCTGGATGTAGTCCTGTGGAACGGCTTGCCATGCCATTTCCACCTGGCGCCTCAGTTGGACCAGCGTTCGTGCTGGACGTGCAGACCGCGTGAGACGATGCTTCATCCAGTCCCAAACATGCTCAATGGGGGACAGATCCGGAGATCTTGCTGGCCAGGGTAGTTGACTTACACCTTCCAGAGCACGTTGGGTGGCACGGGATACATGCGGACGTGCATTGTCCTGTTGGAACAGCAAGTTCCCTTGCCGGTCTAGGAATGGTAGAACGATGGGTTCGATGACGGTTTGGATGTACCGTGCACTATTCAGTGTCCCCTCGACGATCACCAGTGGCGTACGGCCAGTGTAGGAGATCGCTCCCCACACCATGATGCCGGGCGTTGGCCCTGTGTGCCTCGGTCGTATGCAGTCCTGATTGTGGCGCTCACCTGCACGGCGCCAAACACGCATACGACCATCATTGGCACCAAGGCAGAAGCGACTCTCATCGCTAAAGACGACACGTCTCCATTCGTCCCTCCATTCACGCCTGTCGCGACACCACTGGAGGCGGGCTGCACGATGTTGGGGCGTGAGCGGAAGACGGCCTAACGGTGTGCGGGACCGTAGCCCAGCTTCATGGAGACGGTTGCGAATGGTCCTCGCCGATACCCCAGGAGCAACAGTGTCCCTAATTTGCTGGGAAGTGGCGGTGCGGTCCCCTACGGCACTGCGTAGGATCCTACGGTCTTGGCGTGCATCCGTGCGTCGCTTCGGTCCGGTCCCAGGTCGACGGGCACGTGCACCTTCCGCCGACCACTGGCGACAACATCGATGTACTGTGGAGACCTCACACCCCACGTGTTGAGCAATTCGGCGGTACGTCCACCCGGCCTCCCGCATGCCCACTATACGCCCTTGCTCAAAGTCTGTCAGCTGCACATACGGTTCACGTCCACGCTGTCGCGGCATGCTACCAGTGTTAAAGACTGCGATGGAGCTCCGTATGCCACGGCAAACTGGCTGACACTGACGGTGGCGGTGCACAAATGCTGCGCAGCTAGCGCCATTCGACGGCCAACACCGCGGTTCCTGGTGTGTCCGCTGTGCCGTGCGTGTGATCATTGCTTGTACAGCCCTCTCGCAGTGTCCGGAGCAAGTATGGTGGGTCTGACACATCGGTGTCAATGTGTTCTTTTTTCCATTTCCAGGAGTGTAGTTTCTACACCTTCCCACATGCTAGTTGTTGAGCCAGTTTTACTTTCCGTAATACAATAACAGTACAAACAAAATGTAACAATCAATTTTATAACATTTGTGTTGTGTAATAAGCAGATGGATGCTGCTATTCCACCACAGAATCAGGAATTACACGTTTATTTTACCCCTGTCTCGTATAAAGATGCGAAGGTTCTCAAATAAGTAAATAGTAATCATAACAGCTAATATGGCTGTCTAAAAACCATTTCTGTGTCAATAATTTAAACATTTAACTAAGAAAAGATACTCACGTTCAAGTTATTAATGCTCCTACATCTGTGACCAATTGCCTATAACAGCAATTAACTTTCACATTCTAACGTAGAGATAGTAAGTGTTGTTGAGAACTAGTTGTTGCCAAAACGTTTAACATTATTTGTATGTTGTTCATGTCAAACCACTTGCTTCCTATATTACGCTACTGTCTCGACTCCTATAAGCAAAAATAGAATTTCAGTATCAAGTAAAGTAAATACTAATAGTTAAATTTCTTTATGAATAGAGCTAGTACGTGACACAACGTTGCCTAATTATCTAATGAAACAAAAAGTTTACTGTTCCAGTCACCTTTTATTTACATCTACAACGCGTTTCGAAGGTTTAAACTTTCATCATCAGGTGGATTTATATGTGTCAGTACGACATGTTTGTGTTGTGTTTCGACTTCTGGGGAGACGAAGTGGCTCTGTATAGTGGAGAAACGAAAACATTACTTCAAAACATGATTTTGGGCAGGATTTTTACTAAAAACTAAACGTATATCTAAAAGTGAAAATGAACTAACTAAAACAAAATGCCTCCAATGGTGACAGACTCCTTTCTCTGTCGCAATACATCACATAAAAACTGTCATACCTTCTAAACAAAGATAATCTGGAAACTTCTAGGTACAAGGAATACGTGCGTTGAAATAAATATATCAAGTAGTACACAAATTCTTTTCTCTCAAATTTATATGTTTAAATTTCGTACATGTTTATACAACAAGGTGACGTGTTGGAAACCAACAGTACAATAACTACGTTGCCAACATCAGTAAAATTATACAGAAATAACCATTTTTGCTGGGATTCAGAGGATGAAAGGACTGCAAGAAAGAGAGCTAAGTATTGGATATGGTAGATCTGTGGGTTTGTTATACTTCATCTGTCACGTGTTATAAGCAAGTAAATGCTGAAGTAACATACTGATTCCAAGTTAGTAATATAGACAGATATATGCTACATCAGGCTGACATGGGGTACAAATTGTTGGCTTTATTTCGGTGGATCTATTGAGTTTTACCTAACTAACAAGTTATTGTTCGGGAAATTATCAAAAGAAACATGTAAATAGCTAAATTAATTCATGGAAAATAGTACGGCGAGAATGGAGGCAGAGAGTAGGTAATTAGATTAATTCATTTGAAAATCTCAAGGGGAGTGAAGCAGATATTCTGAAAGGAGTGACTGGAGGAGAGCAAAGTTTTCCACAGAATGGGGTTCTTAAGATCATATCTGTTGCATATTATACACTGAAGCGCCAAAGAAACTGGTATAGGCATGCGTATCCAAATACAGAGATACGTAAACAGGCAGAGTACGGCGCTGCAGTCGGTAACGCCTATGTGAGACAAGTGTCCGGCGCAGTTGTTAGATCGGTTGCTGCTGCTACAATGGTAGGTTATGAAGACTTAACTGAGTTTGAACGCGGTATTATAACCGGCATCTACAAGTTAGCGATGAAGTTGGGACTTACCCGTACGACCATTTCACGAGTGTACCGTGAACATCAGGAATCCGCTAAAACATCAAACCTCAGACCTCACTGCGGCCGGAAAAACATCCTGCATGAACGAGACCAACGACGACTGAAGAGAATCGTTCAGCGTGACAGAAGTGCAACCGTTCCGCAGTTTCATGCAGTTTCAATGCTAGTCCAGCACCAAGTGTCAGCGTGCGAACTACTCAACGAAACATCATCGATGTGGGCTTTCGGAGACGAAGGCCCACTCGTGTATCCTTGATGACTGCACGACACAAAGCTTTGCGCTTCGCCTGGGCCCGTCAACACCGTCATCGGACTGTTGATGACTGGAAACATGTTGCCTAGTCGCACGAATCTCGTTTCAAATTGTATCGGGTGGATGGATGTGTACGGGTGTAGAGACAACCTCATCAATCTATAAATCCTGCATGTCAGCAGGGGACTGTTCAAGCTGGTGGAGGCTCTTTAATGGTTGTGGGGCGTTTGTGCAGTTGGTGGGATATGGGGCCCCTGATACGTCTAATTACAACTGACAGGTGGCACATACGTAAGCATCATGTCTGATCAGCTGCATCTATTCATGTCCATTGTACAATCCGACGGACATGGACAATTCCAGCAGGACAATGCGACTCCCCACACGTCCAGAATTGCTACAGAGTGGCTCCAGGACTACTCTTCAGAGCTTAAACACTTCCGGTCACCAACCTCCCAGACATGTGCATAATTGAGCATATCTTGGATGCCTTGCAACGTGCTGTTCAGAAGAGATCTCCACCCCCTCGTACTCTAACGTACTCTAACGTACCTGCAAGATTCATGGTGTCAGTTCCCACCAGCGCTACTTCAAGACATTAGTCGAGTCCATGCCACGTCGTGTTGCTGCACTTTTGCGTGCTTGCTGGTGCCCTACGCTATACATTGGCTCTTCAGTGTAAGTAAGTAAAGGCTGGAATAATATATTGCTTATGTTTTAAAAATATGCAGATAGATATACAATTTGTGCTGTTAGTTGATATTCATATAGACTTAAGCTGAAAGGGGGTACAAGCTGTTGGTGCGTTGGTATATTTGTAAATGAGGCCATTCCATTGTTCTTTTGAGAAATGTCTTGGTAATGTAACCAACTATTTTTGATAAATATGAAGGGGAGGGTGGAGTGTGTGTGTTTGTATGTGTGTGTGTGTGTGTGTGTGTGTGTGTGTGTGTGTGTGTGTGTGAGAGAGAGAGAGAGAGAGAGAGAGAGAGAGAGAGAGAGTTAGTGCATTGCTGCAAATTTAATAATGTAGGTTATTGTTAAAAACAGAGATGATGCTACAATACTATTACGACTTTTATCATTTTTGTCATTTAAGATGAATTCAGGTTGTTTCCTCTGGCGTCTGTATATTTGGAGTGTTTGAAGGACGTCTAGTTATTTTGTCTTTAGTTTGGATTTGTAGGATGCTGTTACTTGTGTTGTTGACATGGTGTTTTGTTTCATGAGGGTGTGTGGCTATTTTAATGCTGCCATGTAATTTTTTAATCTAATCCCAAATGATCTATCTATCTGGCTATTAGAAACAGTCACAGTTGAAACACTGATTTTTTTTACACACCCCTATGGTGAAGTGGATTCCATGTGTTGCTGATGTGAGGAACGTCTCCCGAATCTTGTTGTCGGTAGTAAACAGTATGCCTATGCCTTTTCGTTTGCTGACACTGACAATCTGATACGAAATACTGCCCAGAAACGGATTTGTATTTTTTTCTTGTTTTTTGTAATGTGGTTGTTTCGCTGCTATTGATTGTTTTAGGGTGACTACTATGGACTGCGGCGACTGTTTCCTTTTACGAAATTATAGTTTACTTTATTGGCAATAGTACCTTAGTTCCTTTGTTTTGCTACTGCTCCCTGTCAATAGAAATCTTCGTTGTGTGCATTTGGCGTATGCCGAGAGATACATAAATTTTCCACCGAGCGAGTCAGCGCAGTAGTTGTCACACTGTACTCTCATCCACGCGGGGGGAGGGGGAGAGGGGTACTCTCACTGCCGTCCTGCCACCTGGATTTAGTTTTTCCTTTTTTCAGATTTCCCCAAATAGCTTAAGGGAAGTGCCGGTATCCTTGGAGATGGACATTTCTTTTCCTGTCCCAACCTTCTCCGAATCCAAGTGTATGCCGCATTTCTAGTAGTACCGACGTTGACGAGACGTTAGATCTTAATTTTCTTTCCGTTATAAATTACTAATTATTTTCGTTCCACAATGTCAGATGGTGCAAGATGTTCGAAATTCTGAGAAAAATAGGTGTAATCTATAGGTAAAGAAGGGTAATATATAGTATGTACAAGAGTTAAGTGGGAAGAATAAGAGTGGAAGACCAAGAACGAAATGTTCAGATTAAAAAAGGCGTGAGACAAGGATGTAGTCTTTCTGTTTAATCTATACACCGAAGAATCACTAACAGAAACAAAAGAAACTTGCAAACGTGCAATTAAAATTCAAGGTGAAAGGATATCAATGATAAGATTTGCTGATGACATTGCTATCCTTGGTGAAAGTGAAGAAGAGTTACAAGATTTGCTGAATGGAATGAACAGTCAAATGAATACAGAATATGAACTGAGAGTAAACCGAAGTGAGACGAAAGTAATGAGAAGCAGCAGAAATGAGAGCAGTGAGAAAATTACAATCAGATCTGGGGACCACGAAGTAGATGAAGTTAGGCGGACCTAGCAAGGAGGACATGAGAAGTAGACCAGCACTGGCAAAAAGGCATTTCTGGCCAAGAGAAGTCTACTGGTATCAAATATAGGACTTAATTTGGGGAAGAAATTTCTGAGGATGTTCGTTTGGAGCGTAGCATTGTATGCCAGTGAAACACGGACTGTGAGAAAATCGAAACAGAAGAGAACAGAAGCATTTGAAATGTGATGCTACAGAAGAATGTTGAAAATTAGTTGGACTGATAAGGTAAGAAATGAGGAGGTTCTTCGGAGAATCAGAGAGGAAGAAATGTATGTAAAACACTGACAACTAAAAGGGACAGGATGATAGTGCACCCATTAAGAGAAACATAGGGAATAGTTTCCATGGTTCTAGAAAGTTTGAAAGTTGCCGGTTCAGTTACACTTTCAATTTTGCCCACAATACTTTTGCTTTCTAAAATCGCGAGTTTATCTTTGCAAAGTTTTTCAAGCTTATTCTATGGTCAGCTTCGATTATTGAAGTCAAATTCTTTGGGGGTTATCTCTTCGTGTATCCAGTGTAGAATGTATCTCTGGCGGGCTGCTGGGGAACTCAGCCAATGGAGAACGGTCGAGGTGTCTAACCACGAGACCGTATAGTTCGAATGATTACCCGCCATCCTGTTCCTGTGTCTGCTCTCGGTGTGTTTGCATTCCGTTGCCGTTTTCGGTGTAATGCAGTTATTGGTGAAGAGTTTGGATGAGATCTTTACAATTACTTGTCTTGGTGAGTAATAGGCGATGTGTAAGTTGTTTCAATCGAGTGTTCCAAATATTCACAGATATTTTGTAATAATTCTGCATACATAACTTGCAGAATTATAACGTGAAATGACATACTTGCGCATGGTGACACAAAGGCTCATAGATTTGTTGGATCGAGTACTATCTTTTCGATTCGTTGCAATACCGATTCCAACATATCGTTCTCTCATGCATTGTAAATAGTTTGCCTTGCTGGAACACGTGTCCCGAACACATGTAATTTCGGGGCTTTTTCTAGGACTTCTCTTCGTGTTACATTCACTGAAAACTCAAGTCGTCTTTGTGATTTGTTTGCACTGTTTCGAGAACAATATGCAAGTCATTTGTATCACTTCTTTCCTCTACCTAATTCGTCCACTTATCGCAGGTATAATTCATAAAATGCTAGCCATCTTGTCCGCACCTGTTGCTATAGGCTTCTTCATATCGATGATCAATCATGATACGAATAGTCAGTCCTACGCTGTTATTGCAGTACATTAACAATAACTACCCTGTTCTTTGCGCGAAGCAAATTACATGCTCACAAGTCTAGGCCACTGGATGCTGCTATGGAATGCTGAAGTTGTGGAAGAATCTGTATTGTGCTTTTGTATAGTAGCGTAAATCACGTTACGATCTCATTGGCTTAATGATTGATTAATTATTCTTTTCGAGTCTAAACTCATTGATTATTTATACGAGTTAAGTTTCATTGCCTTGCGTTTGGCTATAAGCTGAAATACTCATTATATAACTTGTGGACATGTTTTTGATGAATGCTTACCTCATATGCACCGTTTGGGCGTAAAATAACTTTGAAGACAGAATGGCTTTCATGTCTCCCGCTTCACGGTAGCACACAGGAGAGACAATGAACTCTGTTTCACAAGCTGTGACGTGTTCAAAAGAAACAGTAGTGCTATTAACAAAATTACAATATACCATAGTTCATGTACGTGTGACGATGCGAGCAATGATTTAGTGTTTATCCTTTGGCGATGCTACTATGACTGCATTATATTAGGACATGTTTTTAAAAGAGATCTGAAAATGGTCATTGCTGACCGAAATCGCTAGACTGAGGAGCTAACAAGTTTGTGATCATAGACGTGAAATAAAGAAATTGTTTCTAACGAGCTTTGTCCTAGGCGTTCTAAAGACCCTACCTCATGCGCAACGCTTAGAGTATCCCTCGTCGCCTTATCTTCTAAGTGACAACGGACGTCGTGTAGAAAGTCAAAAGCCAGTGCGTCTGTGTAGCACCGCAGTCAACTCTCCTACGTTCGAACGAAGCAATTTCTCGCAGCCGTTCTTGTAGTCGGACGAAAATGGTAGGTCCTAAGTGATGTCATAATTACAGCAGGAAGTCAAGATGTCGCGTTCTTCTCAGTTCGTATGCGTACCGAGAAGTGGGAAATTTAAAAGTTATCCGATCTCCGAACTTACTTTATACCGGGCCACCCGTGCGAAACTTTCGCACATTTATAGTTTTCAATAATTACAGTATTTGGAAAAAGGGTAGTTGTAGGGATAAGGGAACCTGCGGGAATGAAGATAAAACGTGTTTACAAATGAACCGAACTATATGAAATAATAATCATAAATTTCTGATACGTCCTTGTATGTTCGTTTCCATGCACGTAATTTTGAAGAAAATTCATTACAGAGTAATACAATACCTCGGTGTAAACGATATTTCATTTAAGAATGTAATTTAGTGTGCTTTTCGTTTTTAATTGTCCTTAAGGGGTACAAAAATGTTAGTTGAAGTAGTTACCCTTGAAAAGTCTACATACAATTGTCCCTGAGTAAAGAAGGGATTTGTTAAATACAATCCTACTCTTTGAAGAGTTTGTCCATGTGCATTTTTTATACTGATCGCAAACGCAATTTTAATAGGAAATTGGCTTCTTGTCAGTTGAAGAGGCTTGGTTGGTTCAGATGGTGTTAAGTTTATCCGTGGTATTAAAAGTTTTCCCCGTGCCAGTCAATTGAGCGTTAATTGTAAATTCATTGAGGTTTGTTACAATCACGCGTACTTCATTGACTAAGCTCAATTTAGCGTTTTGGTTTCTTATCAACGTGGTAATAGTGGTTTTGTTTAGTAAAGTTTATGTGGCGGTATCACTGAGGATCTGGTGATCTGTTTCCTCGTCGGACTGTAAGGAGTCACAACTTAGCAAATCTTTCATTTCCCTCTCCAGCATTTTCTTGACATTGTAAAGTTGTCCTTTATTGCTTAAGATAGTAGTATTTACACCACCCAGTTGTTGGCAAAACTTAATAATCAATGAGGAAATACAAACACACAATAAAAGAAGTAGTGTAGAAATAGAAGTAGAAGAATGTAGTTCACTAATTATGAAATTATTTCACTGCCATCAGTTGCTTGTAATTTATAGCTTTCAACCGTAATATTTACAGTTACTTGTTGCTGAAGAGAAGTTTAATGATGAATACGAATATAAACTACAAAGAAGTACATTAATGCGAAATGTATAGGTTAGAATATAGTTTCCGCTTCTTGCCTGGTATATCACTAAGGCCATCATATCTAACCTTATTTTGAGATTTTAATAGCGCTTCGTACTTTATGTAAGCACCTTAGGCCGCAGTAACTAACATTAGGTAAATCACAATTCAAGGCGACAATGCCAAATATGTTTGTCGTTTCAGAAAGTATATTCGTTAAGAAAAGTCAACTTGTACAACAGGCAGAGATAATGGACTACTGTTATTGTCTATGACAAAGCTGTACAAAAATTATCCAGTTACTAAGTACTTTAAAACAAATAAAATGGTATTTGTAATACGATAATATGAAAAAGGAGTCTCTTATTCGTGGTGAAGCCGCTAAAGCGACAAAAGCCTTGGACTAGGGATATGCTTATGTACAGATGGCCGTAGTAACGCTAACACAAGCAACAAAGCACAGTGCACTGGAGGAGCTGTCCGTTGTACTCAAGAGATTCATGTGAAGTGTTGGACGAGGTTATGGGAATTAAGAGACATTGGAGGAAGAGTGGTAATTGGAGCTGGACACAAGCAAAATTCCATTTCAGAAATCGTTAGGGAACTGAATGTTCTGAAATCCACAAAGTGTGCCGAGAATACCAGATTTCAGACCACGGACAATGCAGTGGCCGACGACCTTACCGACTGAGAGCAGCGGCATTTGCGTTGAGTTGTAAATGCTAATAGACAAGCAACTCTGCTTGAAAAACACTACTGGCCATTAAAATTGCTACACCACGAAGATGACGTGTTACAGACGCGAAATTTAACCCACAGGAAGATGACGCTGTGATATGCAAATGATTAGCTTTTCAGAGCTTTCACACAAGGATGGCGCCGGTGGCGACACCTACAACGTGCTGACACGAGGAAAGTTTCCAACCGATTTCTCATACACAAACAGCTGTTGATCGGCGTGGCCTGGTGAAACGTTGTTGTGATGCCTCGTGTAAGGAGGAGAAATGCGTACCATCACGTTTCCGACTTTGATAAAGGTCGGATTGTAGCCTACCGCGATTGCGGTTTATCGTATCGCGACATTGCTGCTCGCGTTGGTCGAGATCTAATGACTGTTAGCAGAATATGGAATCTGTCGGTTCAGGAGGGTAATGCGGAACGCACTGCTGGATCCCAACGGCCTCGTATCTCTAGCAGTCCAGATGACAGGCATCTTATCCGCAAGGTTGTAACGGATCGTGCAGCCACGTCTCGATCCCTGAGTCAACAGATGGGGACGTTTGCAAGACAACAACCATCTGCACCAACAGTTAGACGACGTTTGCAGCAGCATGAACAAAATGGCTGTGAGCAGTATGGGACTTAACATCTATGGTCATCAGTCCCCTAGAACTTAGAACTACTTAAACCTAACTAACCTAAGGACAGCACACAACACCCAGTCATCACGAGGCAGAGAAAGCAGCATGAACTATCTGCTCGGACACCATGGCTGCGGTTACCCTTGACGCTGCATCACTGACAGGAGCGCCTGCGATGGTGTACTCAACGACGAACCTGGGTGCACGAATGCCAAAACGTCATTTTTTCGGATGAATCCAGGTTCTATTTACAGCATCACCATGGTCGCATCCGTGTTTGGCGACATCGCGGTGAACGCACATTGGAAGCGTGTATTCGTCATCGCCATACTGCCGTATCACCCGTCGTGATGGTATGGGGTGCCATTGGTTACGTGTCTCGGTCACCTCTTGTTCGCATTGACGGCACTTTGAACAGTGGACGTTACGTTTCAGATGTGTTACGACCCGTGGATCTACCCTTCATTCGATCCCTGCGAAACCCTAAATTTCAGCAAGATAATGCGCGACGGCATGTTGCAGGTCCCGTACGGGCCTTTCTGGCTACAGAAAATGTTCGACTGCTGCCCTGGCTAGCATATTCTCCAGGTCTCTTATCAATTGAAAACGTCTGGTCAATGGTGGCCGAGCAACTGGTTCTCCACAATGCGCCAGTCACTACTCTTGATAAACTGTGGTATCGTATTGAAAC
Organism: Schistocerca americana; assembly: GCF_021461395.2. Lineage (NCBI taxonomy): Eukaryota > Metazoa > Arthropoda > Insecta > Orthoptera > Acrididae > Schistocerca > Schistocerca americana. The sequence continues at coordinate 348,809,693 of NC_060121.1, read as the reverse complement.
TACATGGGCAGCTGTCCCTGTACTCGCCATCCAAGCTCTGTTTGACTCAATGCCCAGGCGTATCAAGGCCGTTATTACGGCCAGAGGTGGTTGTTCTTCGTACTGATTTCTCAGGATCTATGCACCCAAATTGCGTGAAAATGTAATCACATGTCAGTTCTAGTATAATATATTTGTCCAATGAATACCCGTTTATAATCTGCAATTCTTTTTGGTGTAGCAATTTTAATGGCCAGTAGTGTAACGGCAGAGATCAGTATGTGGCATACGACTTACGTATCCTATAGGACAATGCGGCGAAATTTGCCGTTAATGGGCTGTGGCAGTACACGTTCGAGACCGAGTGCTTTTGCTTATATTGCGAGATCGCTTGCAGCGACTCCTGGGCGGCTGGACCCTAGGCGACTGGAAACCCGTGGCCGGGCTTGATGAGTCCCGGTTTCAGTTGGTAAGAGCTGGTGGTAGGGTTCGAGTGTGGCGCAGACCCCACGAACCCATGGTCCCAGGTTGTCAACAAGTTGACCAGCTGGTGGTGGCTTCGTAGTGGTGTGAGATATGTTTGCATGGAATGGACTGTGTCACTGACTGCAAATAGCTGCGTTCGGCTACTTGTACACCATTTAAGCCATTCTTGGATTGCTTCACATTCCCGAACAATGACAGAATGTTTGGATGACGATGCGCCATGCCACCAGGGCACAACTGTTCGCTATTGGTTTGAAGAACATCCTGCGCATTTGGAGCAAAAGATCTGGCCACCCATCGAAAATTTATGGGACATAATCGAAAGGTCAGATAGTGCGCAAAACCCTGCACCGGCATCAATTTCGCAGTTATGGACGGCCATAAAGGCAGTATGGCTCAATGTTTGTGCAGGGGACTTACAACGTCTTGTTGAGTCCATGCGACGTCTAGTTGCTGCACTACACTGGACAAAAGGAGGTACCCCACGACTTCCATGTAAGCTAGCTTCGTAAAATATAGACTACTGTCCATTATAATTGCATCATCAAGATGAGATGCAGATGATAAACGGATATTCATTGGACACATATATTATACTAGAACTGACAAGTGATTACATTTTCACGCAATGTGGGTGCATACGTCGTCGAACTGTTCGTGCAGATGGTTGTTGTCTTGCAAACGTTCCCATCTGTAGGCTCAGGGATCGAGACGTGGCTGCACGATCCGTTACAGCCATGCGGATAAAATGCCTGTCATCTCGACTGCTAGTGGTACGAGGCCGTTGGGATCCCGCACGGCGTTCCGTATTACCCTCCTGAACCCACCGGTTCCATATTCTGCTAACAGCGTTTGGATCTCAACCAACGCGCACAGCAATGTCGCGATTGGATAAACCGCAATCGCGATAGGCTACAATCCGACCTTTATCAAAGTCGGAAACGTGATGGTACGCATTTCTCCTCCTTACAGAGGCATCACAACAACGTGTCACCAGGCCACGCCGATCAACAGCTGTTTGTGTATGAGAAATCGGTTGGAAACTTTCCTCGTGTCAGCACGTTGTAGGTGTCGCCACTGGCGCCAACCTTGTGTGAATGCTCTAAAAAGCTAATCATTTGCATATCACAGCATCTTCTTGCTGTGGGTTAAATTTCGCGTCTGTAGCACGTCTTCTTCGTGGTGCAGCAATTTTAATGGCCAGTAGTGTATATCATCCAAACGGTACATGTCTCGTCATGGGTTCCTTATCGAAACTTTATCTAATGAATCCCCTCTGTAGCCACTAGAAGCCTGTAACAGGAAGTGTGAAACGCCCTCTGTACAAATGTGGAGGTGGGAGGGCGCGCCGTGCTCAGACGGGTCGGCAGCCGTGCGTCACGCTCGGAGTCTCACGCGCGCGGCCCCTCCTGCGCGGCGCGGCGCGGCCAGCCGGTCCTAATGAAGTAATGGCCCGGCCTTACGTGGCAGGGGGGCCGCCTAATGGAGGCACGCAGTACGCGTCCGCGACGGCCGTGCGACCTCAGCAGGGGGCGACGCGGCGGCGCGATTGCGTTGGAGTGCGGCCGGCAGCCGGCGGCCGTAATGACTGCGGTTACAGCCCATTACGCCCATCAAGCAATCCCAGACAATCCTGCGAAACTGCCGTAATGCGATTCAACCTACGAGACAGGTCAGATGACGAAATGAATGGCGAACAGTGGTTGATTTGCGAAATCCTGTGTCACTGCGTGTAACGCATTTCGCATTGCCCGTCAGAATTGTTTGTTTACGTATTTCGTACAGGTGTACAGTACACTACTTGAGTGAAAACACTTACAAGGAGACGGCACGACCGTGGGGTCGGAGATTTGTCCGAAATTATGTGTGGTGAAAGAGGACCCCTAACACCACACATGGTTAAAATATTAGGACGCACTACCCGGAAAATCCCGGGAAAAATCTATCCAAAATTTCTTAGGTGCCTTATGAGTATAAAATGTTAGTCCATTCCCGAGCCGCCGTCTGGCCTAGATGTTTAGGGCTCGGACTCTTACGCCAGAGGTCTGGGGTTCTATTCCTCCTCCAGCACTTTTTTTTTCTTCTGTTTCATTTTCTTTTGTTATTCCACCACTTATTCAGAAACTTTCCCAAACCGACATTAGCTTTAACAAATTAGTTACATTATTGAATAAAAATTATCTTCCTTTTGTCCAACAACACAATTCATGGGGGTGGGTTTTCCATTTTTCAGTGTAAAGTATATGAGGAGAAACATTGGGTTTTTAGTCAGAATAACAAAGTCGATTCGGAAACATTCAATTTTTAAACATATAATAATTATAAACAAGAACGGCAGTAGTAATTATCGTAAAAACAAACAAAGCAATAATTTTTGCGATATCTTGCGCAACATATAATAGTGGATTTTTTACAATCATAGGGCTTGTGCAATAAATCTGTACAAAAACATGCCCCATTAACATTTACGAAAATGTTTCAAGTTTCTGATAATTTTGAGGCAAACCAGGCATATTGAGTCATGTCTCGGAATATTGGTGACGATAATTGATGGTGAATTATAAAATACAACCTTCCCGGGACTTAATTTGACGATTCTCCTGTAACAATGCAATGCAATTTTGCAAGCAACAGAAAAAAAAGTGCCGGAGGACGAATCGAACCCGAGACCTCTGGCGTAAGGGTCCGAGCGCTAACCATGTATGCCAGACGGCGTCTCGGCAATGGACTAACATTTTATACTCATAAGGCACCTAAGAAATTTTGGATCGATTTTTCTCGGGATTTTCCGAGTAGTGCGTCCTAATATTTTAACCACGTGAGGTGTTAGGGGTCATCTTTCACCACACAAAAATTCGGACAAATTCCGGTCCCCACGGTCATGCCGTCTCCTTGTTAGTTATGGTCAGCTCCGGACGACTAGTTTGTAATCTCATGATGCTGGACTTTTATCGCCGTGTGTGAAAAGCAACTGGTGCCCATTAATAGTAACTGGCACCTTTATCTGGCCTATCAGAGCATAATTTAACACCTGTCACTGCCAAAAAGATTCAGGATAGTTTGTTATTAACAAAAAATGGTTCAAATGGCTCTGAGCCGTATGGGACAACATCTGAGGTCATCAGTCCCCTAGGACTTGAACTACTTAAACCTAACTAACCTAAAGACAACACACACATCCATGCCCGAGGCAGGATTCGAAGCTTTGACCGTAGCAGTCAAGCGGTTCCAGACTGAAGGACCTAGAACCGCTCGGCCACACCGGCCAGCTGTTATTAACAGAACCAAACATTGACTACATCAACACCGCAAGCAATACTTCTTCATTGACCGGTGTAAAGATTGTAATGGTACTTGAATTACGTAACCATTACGGCACCTCACCTCAACCTCTCAATACCAGCAATATCCTACTGTGTTTCTGTGAAATAGTTAACATATTTCTGTGACAACATTCAGATTTGATTTCATTAATGTAGAGGTACTTTGATACATCGATATGTTTATATTGCAATGATATTATTCTTATGTGTATTCTTTCTTTTGTCACTATGATCTTTGACGTACTTGTAACTCTGAATTTTGGGCGCGTAAGCGGTTATTGGAGAGTCAAGTCTTGGTCGTCATGTTGAAAAGACGCAAATTGTAGCCAGTTTATAAAATGTGAACTTTAACAGTGAGGAAGATATTTTCAAGTATGTTTTATATTGTGAAGTGATGTTGCAACAAAAGTAATAAAAAGAAGTGTAACTTAAATTAGGAGTGCTGATTACTTTTTTACATCACCATTGTCCTAACTTGCAAAAGTTTAATCTTCAAGAATGGTTTATGAAACACATCTATAAAACTTTTGAGTACCGCAGAATAACACCTAGGCCTCTTTGCATCCGAACTTGGAATCATCACTGCCTAGATTTTCGACGATTGAGCCATGAGTTCACAACGACACCAGCATGGGACACACGAAGATATGAGTGCCTAGTTTATCCATTATTTCATTAAATGAGTTTATTAACTGTGCTCTAATGACACCTGCCACATAATATAACTTTGTTCTTGCCCGGAAATGCAATATTTAGCAGCGTGAGCAACACTTCAATCATAATTAATTTTTGACCTTTGTTGTGATAGGGTTGTTAGATGTTACAGAAGAACGCTGAAGATTAAATTGATAGAACAAGCAGTTAATCATGAGGTATTGAACCGCACTGGGGAGAAAAGAGGTTTGTGGCACAACTTGACTAAAGGGTTAAAGAGACAGGACAAATGCTCACTTCCATAGATACTCCGCATGATCATACTTGAAGTACAGCTACTTACGAAGTCCGATATTGGCTGTAATTATCGTATGGCAGCGAAACTTAGTAGACATTTTAATGCATTAATGCGGAACAGATTTACGCTGGAAAAAAATTAGTACCAGGTTTGGGTAACAGGAGCAAATCTGACGCTGTATAGCACATTGTCGACATCTCCAGTTCTCATACTAAACAAATTTGTGTAAGCAACTACTAATAATAATAAAATCAACATTATGCGTTTCTCACTTGTTTGACTTTCTATGCCCACGTCTCGTTCATAATCCATTACAACTGGAATCATTTCTTTATGTCTGTATTCCATTAACTGCGTCAGATTTTCATCTAGTGGCCAAAATCGGGACTAATTTTCTCCAGCAAAAGTAGGTTCCGCATTAACGTATCAGAATATATACCAAGTATCACTGCACACACTGGACCTCTGTGAGTAGCTTCACTTTAATTGTAACCTTCCGTATCTTGGTAGTCGGCGATGTGGCGCAGCGTCGAATGCCTTTCGAAAATTCAGCTAAACAGTATCTATCTGTTCTTATGCATCTATCGGTTGCGAGATATCGTGTATAATTAAATCGAGTTGTTCCACACGAGTAGTTACACCTGAAACCTTGTTGACTTTTTGAGAGAAGTTTTTTTCCACCTTGAATGTCATAACGTTTCAGCTTAGAATATTCTCTAGGCTCCTGAAATAGGTGGGTGCCAACAGCTTTGGTGTTTATTTCGTGCGTAAGATGTTCCAGCCGGTACTCGGAAATAACAAAGCAGGGGACACCTATCCTCTGGAGGCTAGAAGATCCGACATCTGAAACACAGGAACGTTGCGAAAACTCCTTTTTTCTCTATACAGAACCACCACACACGGTGCGTCTTGGAAGGTACAAATTTTCAAGGGCGGTGGACAAGTGGAAATGTATCGACGTAATGTAAGCAACCCCAGTTTTGGATATACTGAATCGAAAGTTACGAAATCAGTTCCGAGATAACTCTGAAAATAGAATAAGAGAACTTACAAATCGTGGTTTTTACGCTATAACAAAAAGATTATTCTGCACCCTGGACACAGCATAGCTGACTGATATAACGATAAACCACAAACCTCAAGCAGGACAGTATAGGGCGACTCCTGTTTTGCTCTTAACCCTCGCTTCCTGAGCATGGAATAGATGATCTCTTGACTTATAAAATAAGATGCATAGGTAAAGTTTGTAATTTTTTAGATAACTTACAGTTCCAGCAGTTCATAACAGAAAATGATAGAACAATCAATTTCACTGCTGCTCCTAAATAATTGTTTCCTTCCTTGCTGTTTCATATGGTCCACTGATGAAATGTCTTACTCTTGTTTATAAAAGACTACAAAAAATTGTGTGCATTTGAATACACAGTTGTGATATGCCTGTTCTTCTTAATAAATTGAAGCGTCATCTTTTACACGGTACATGATACGCAGGAACGATTTCGTTTCATTATCTAGCTCGTCTGTTTCAGACATCGCATGTATGCTATAGGATATTTAACTGATTCACGTAACTAAGCACCACTGATGAAGAACGCATCGAGTCACACACACAGTTTTAAAAAGTTTTATCTTACTGGCAAAGTTATAAAGTACGGTGCATTCTTCCTTCGGACATGTATGAATGCCAGAAGGTGCAGCTACTGCAGTGACTACAGCCATCAAGAAGTACAGGAAATGTGTTCGAAGTTCCAAATATTAACCTCCATGGGCTCTATATTGGAATGATGACAAACAAAATTTGTGGCTGACTAGAACTATAAGCAGGATTATCCGCTTTACGCGAGAGATCGCCGTAACCGCTTCGGCTATCCGTGCACGAATCACGACCAGAACCAACTTCTATATGTCGTCGTCCATGTGTCATAACTTCCTCTCGTACTTTACGTATATTCCCGTCCAGTAATGACATATTTATCGAAAGTCGAGGGCCCGGTATTGGCGAATAAATACGAAATAGCAATACTTCTGTTATTAAGAAGTACGATGCAAGTCACAGCTGCAAAATACTAACGCGAATTCTTTACAGACGAACGGAAAAACTGGTAGAAGCCGACCTCGGGGAAGATCAGTTTGGATTCCGTAGAAATGTTGGGACACGTGAGGCAATATTGGCCCTACGACTTATCTTAGAAGAAAGTTTAAGGAAAGGCAAACCTACGTTTCTAGCATTTGTAGACTTAGAGAAAGCTTTTGACAATGTTGACTGGAAAACTCTCTTTGAAATTCTGAAGGTGGCAGCGGTAAAATACAGGGAGCGAAAGGCTATTTACAATTTGTACAGAAACCAGATGGCAGTTATAAGAGTCGAGGGACATGAAAGGGAAGCAGTGGTTGGGAAGGGAGTGAGACAAGGTTGTAGCCTATCCCCGATGTTATTCAATCTGTACATTGAGCAAGCAGTAAAGGAAACAAAAGAAAAGTTCGGAGTAGGCATTAAAATCCATGGAGAAGAAATAAAAACTTTGAGGTTCGCCGATGACATTGTAATTCTGTCAGAGACAGCAAAAGACTTGGAAGAGCAGTTGAACGGAATGGACAGTGTCTTGAAAGGAGGGTATAAGATGAACATCAACAAAAGCAAAACGAGGATAATGGATTGTAGTCGAATTAAGTCGGGTGATGCTGAGGGAACTAGATTAGGAAATGAGACGCTTAAAGTAGTAAAGGAGTTTTGCTATTTGGGGAGCAAAATAACTGATGATGGTCGAAGTAGAGAGGATATCAAATGCAGACTGGCAATGGCAAGGAAAGCGTTTCTGAAGAAGAGAAATTTGTTAACATCGAGTATTGATTTAAGTCTCAGGAAGTCGTTTCTGAAAGTATTTGTATGGAGTGTAGCCATGTATGGAAGTGAAACATGGACGATAAATAGTTTAGACAGGAAGAGAATGACAGCTTTCGAAATGTGGTCCTACAGAAGAATGCTGAAGATTAGATGGGTAAATCACATAACTAATGAGGAGGTATTGAATAGAATTGGGGAGAAGAGGAGTTTGTGGCACAACTGGACTAGAAGAAAGGATCGATTGGTAGGACATATTCTGAGGCATCAAGGGATCACCAATTTAGTATTGGAGGGCAGCGTGGAGGGTAAAACTCGTAGAGGGAGACCAAGAAATGAATACACTAAGCAGATTCAGAAGGATGTAGGTTGCAGTAAGTACTGGGAGATGAAGAAGCTTGCACAGGATAGAGTAGCATGGAGAGCTGCATCAAACAGTCTCTGGACTGAAGACCACAACAACAACATGCAATATTCCTTCGGACATGCATGAAAAGATTGCAGTGACCGCTCGCGTAAAGCAGGAAACCCGGATTCGAGTCTCGGTCCGGCAAAAATTTTCATTGTCGTCATTCCAATATACAGCCGGTGGTGGTTCATACCCGTAACTGCAAATCGATTTCCTGTAATCGAATAACAGTTGCGGAGACCAACAACGTCCAGAATGGATAAAATAACTTCACTTAAGATTTTGAAGTGTTTAATGTGATAAGAAAATGCGTCCTGGGAGTTGATCATTATGACTACCTAAGGAAACTTCTCTGCGTCACATTTGAGGAGGCACTGACGCCTGTGATAATTCATGTATTGAGTGCTGGTATTTGAGTACTGTATGGCATTTAATACGTACACTGGGATATCTCGCCTGTGGCGATCCACCGAATTGTGGTTCCCTGTAAAGTAGACATTATTCGTCGGAGCTTGTCGACGCTTAACTAAAGAGCCGTGCAGTAGCACCACAGCGCATACAGGCTGCCTGCAGCCAGCTCGTGGTGGTTGGTTCCTTTGTGGCTGGCACTGCTTGCGCAGCGGCCTTGCTCGTGCGGGCAGCGGCCGGTGCTCTGGTCGCGGGTCGGTGAATGGCGAAACCTGTCAAGAGCCGAGGGAATGCCGGCGTTTTGCACGCCAGGCTTCGCCGTAATTTCCAGCCGTGTGTGTTCCTGTGGCACAGTTTCACTGAATACCCTCGCACGTCGTCTCCCTCGAGTGCAAGGAAATACCTGCACGTATTTAAAAACATTGCCTAGCCAGCACAAGGAAACGAAGGGATCGCTGAAAGGTAGAAAGAAAATACAGGGTATCCCAGGAGGAATGGTCAATAATAAAGTACACTACTGCCCATTAAAATTGCTACACCACGAAGATGACGTGCTACAGACGCGAAATTTAACCGACAGGAAGACGATGCTATGATATGCAAATGATTAGCTTTTCAGAGCATTCACACAAGGTTGCCGCCGGTGGCGACACCTACAACGTGCTGACATGAGGAAAGTTTCCAACCGATTTCTCATACACTAATAGCAGTTGACCGGCGTTGCCTGGTGAAAAGTTGTTGTCATGCCTCGTGTAAGGAGGAGAAATGCGTACCATCACGTTTCCGACTTTGATGAAGGTCGGATTGTAGCCTATCGCGATTGCTGCTCGCGTTGGTCGAGGTCCAATGACTGTTAGCAGAATATGGAATCGGTGGGTTCAGGAGGGTAATACGGAACGCCGTGCTGGACCCCAACGGCCTCGTATGACTAGCAGTCGAGATGACTTGCATCTTATCCCCACGGCAGTAACGGATCGTGCAGCCACGTCTCGATCCCTGAGTCAACAGATGGGGACGTTTGCAAGACAACAACCATCTGCACCAACAGTTCGACGACGTTTGCAGCAGCATGGACTATCAGCTGGGAGACCATGGCTGCGGTTACCCTTGACGCTACATCACAGACAGGAGCGCCTGCTATGGTGTACTCAACGACGAACCTGAGTGCACGAATGGCAAAACGTCATTTTTTCGGATGAATCCAGGTTCTGTTTACAGCAACATGATGATCGCATCCGTGTTTGGCGACATCACGGTGAACGCACATTGGAAGCGTGTATTCGTCATCGCCATACTGGCGTATCACCTGGCGTGATGGTATGGGATGCCATTGGTTACCGGTCTCGGTCACCTCTTGTACGCATTGACGGCACTTTGAACAGTGGGCGTTACATTTCAGATGTGTTACGACCCAGCAGGATAATGCACGACCATATGTTACAGGTCCTATACGGGCCTTTCTCGATACAGAAAATGTTCGACTGCTGCCCTGGCCAGTACATTCCTCAGATCTCTCACCAATTGAAAACGTCTGTTGAATGGTGGCCGAGCAACTGGCTCGCAACAATACGCCAGTCACTACTCTTGATGAACTGTGGTATCGTGTTGAAGCTGCATGGGCAGCTGTACCTGTACACGCCATCCAAGCTCTGTTTGACTCAATGCCCAGGTGTATCAAGGCCGTTATTACGGGCAGAGGTGGTTGCTCTGGGTGCTGATTTCTCAGGATCTATGCACCCAAATTGCTTGAAAATTTAATCACATGTCTGTTCTAGTATAATATATTTGTCCAATGAATACCCGTTTATCATATGCATTTCTTCTTGGTGTAGCAATTTTAATGGCCAGTGGTGTATTTAGAAACAATGCCAAGCCAGCACCAGGAAACCAAGGGATCGTTGAAAGGTAGAAAGAATATACAGGATATCCCAGGAGGAATGGTCTGTATTAAAGTATATTATAGGAACGCTCATTTGAAACAAAAAAAATGGTTTTCAAGACAGAACACATGTAATGTACATTTGCTTTTGGACAAGTAGCGCACACTTATGTCTTACCAACCCATCCTCTTTGACGTTTCATTCTAAACCGATCTACCTCGTTGCTTTCAACCTCTTTGGTGAGCATCTATTTCGGCCGTTAACTAGCCCGTTGAACGCGCAGTTGTCGGTAGTGTGTTGAGAGTGAAGTAGCGCGAGCGATTGATATTGTATCAGAGAGAAGAATCGGTTAGCTGTGTTCGTACACGCCCTGGCTAAAATGCCACACATATACCGTAACGAAGAATATGCAGGTAAGGTGTATATTTACGGCTTCTACGTTGGTAGAGCGCCAGCTGCTGCCGATGAATACCGTCGGCGCTTCTACTCACTTCGAATTCCTAATCATAGTGTTTATCTGAGCTGGCAGCACATTTCATGCAACAGGTATTCGTCCAAGTTCCCATTTTCCTTCTGAACATGTAGTTAAGCAACCTGTGCAGGAACAGCCGTGCTTCGTTAAATACTACAGCACAGTCCTACCGGCACACGCTGAGTTTCTGCACGTACCAGTGTCCTAAGAACACGTATGTGGCCAACATTGCATTCAGAAAACTTACACCTATTTCATATACAGCGTGTCCCCAATCATCACATTGGCGACAATGCCACGCGACTTGAATTTCGTTACTGGTTAAATGACAATCGTCATTTACTTCCTTCAATAGTATTCATTAATAAAGCCACGTTTACACTGAATAGAATCAACAACACACGTAATAATCATCGATGCTCACAGGGAAACCCATACGCTACAGTGGAAACGAATTTTGATGTTGGTTTTTTGATCAGTGTTTCGTGCGGCATAGTCGGTTACATGTTGATAGGCCCAGTCATTTTAGATTAGCGAATGACAGGACAGAATTACTTAAATTTTTTGGAATACTCGTGTTTTGAACACTCTGATATTACTGTGGCAACGTGGCTTGCAATGTAGATCCAGTATGATGGAGCCCCTCCACATTTTCACAGACGTGTAAAGGAACCGCACTAACCCTACTCGGTGGACTGGTCGTGGTAGCACGATTAACTGACCACCAAGATCACTAGACTTACGCCATCAGATTTTTGTTTATGGAATGGGATGAAGTCTGAGGTATGCAAATGAAAAGTGAATACATGAAATGAGCTGCTTGGTCGCGTCATGGATGTTGCTGCCCTTATTAGGGAACCTGGAGACGCACTCAGGCAAGCAAAATGATATATTGTCTCAAGAGAATATAAATGCGCTGAAACGGATGGCTGGATATCCGAATATTTATTCTGAACTCTACACAGGCTGTAATGTGACGCGAACGGCAATGCTTGGAGGTGAATGCGTTAAAAATACATAACGTTCAATTCATACGTTGTAACACGCATGTACTGTATAGTAACAATTGTACAGGTGTACATCTCACAGTGTATTGAGTAATACAGTAAATAAATAACAGTGAACATTAAATGTGTTCTATGGCAGGAACCTTTCGGAAGGGGCATATGTCCACATGAACTTTGTGTGCATCGAATGATCATTCCTTCATAGCCCTGAATATTGATCATTCCTTATTGGGATACCATGACACTATCCGAAGCAAAGAAATGAAGAAAAAGTATTATGGAAAGGGAAGCGAAAGTAGACGATGATGAGATACAAGTTGGGACGCTGCCAGAAGAATTTGACAGACACCTGGAGAAGACGGCACTCCCTCAGAATTATTGAAATCCTTTGGAGAAACAACCGTGATAAAAGTATTCCACATGTATGCAAGATATGAGACAGGGGAAGAACCCTTGGACTCGAAAAGAACGCTGGTACTGTCAGGTGTGGTTATTATTAAAACAGCGTAATTTCAAGGTACCAAAATACTGACACGAATGGATTACATAATAATAAAAAGACTGGTAGACACCATCACAGGGAAGAGATGATCTTCTGGGGAAATGTAGGAACAAGCGTGGCAATACTGATGCTACGATTTACTTTAGATTAACTGACAGGTAAACATACGTTTATAGGATTGGCAAATTTGGAAAAAGCTTTCTATTATGTTAGTCGGAATACGCTGTTTGAAATTATGAAGATAGTAGGACTAGTATATGGGGAGTAAAACAATCATCTAAAACTTGTACTGACTGAAACCTACGAGAAATTTGGAAAGCCAATTTAAGTTCAGGAAAAAAAATTAAAATTCCATGTTTAACATTGATTATGACATTTTAAGTCTGTCTGAAAGGGGTTATTATATGAACACCAACATTAAGTACAATAAGAATTTTTATTTTCTTCACGGCTGTACTTTTCAGAAACTGGAGTATTACTTTCTCAGGATGAAATTCAGCCATCACTTGCAAATAAATTTTATTATGCTTTACCGTTTTCGACAAATTAATTTGCCATCTTAAGAAGCTTATTCAAGTAATGACTGAATTTTATTCTGGAAAAGTTCAGCAAGAATAATGCACTGTGGTGAAATTACGTCAGGTGATTTTTTTTCCTACTTGTGCACCCAGAGAACTGAATACGGCTGAAGCAGTGAAGCAGAGAGGATATAAAAGACAGGCAGCCAATAACAAGGAGCACGTTTCCGAAAAAATATATTCATTCGACTCCCGATAGTTAGAAGTCCAAAGGACCTCATAGAAAAGTACTCTGCTCTCAATATGTCTCTTCACAAAGGTAATAACAAAGTATTAAGTACAACTAAAAAGATAATTATATTTTGCCTAAGGAAGTTATTTATTTTTCGTTTGTTTAACATTTCAAAAGAGACACATACAACATTCTAGGAATACAGAAGAAACCCACAGTTGCATTCATTTTTCCGTGCAGAACAAATTGTCATCAGTACTCGTATTTCCTCTACAAACAGTCTTAGAAACAAAGTTATGTCTTTTTGTTGAGTTAGACACCCCTCACTAGAAGTTTACACTTTAATGCTCAGACTAAGAGGGACAGCTATCTTCTGTTCTTTAGACTGACTTCACCATTTCAGTAACTAGAAGCCGCAACTCATCTAGTTGAATCACTTCTTCCCTCCTTACGATACTATTCAGCACTTTTATCTTTATCCTTCAGGACTTTCGACAGCGTGCATGATGGAATCTCGAAACTTTTCCATAAAACCTTATCTTTCACTCAACGTTCAACTGTCACAATAACTGCAAAATTAAAATATCTGTATTTCTCTGAGGTCGCTTTTATTACAGATATATGTACTTTCATAAGTGATGGTTTTGAGTTTCCGGCACGGAAGCTCAGCATGTTCTATCGGAGGACTGGCTACCTTCAGTATAAACAAACTGAGTGCAGTTTGTAAGCCGCCACTCCGTATTATTTATTGATTTACACTTGATTATTACTTGATATACTCTGGTTGGTTGGAAAATTAGGCATCGAACATTCATAAGTAGCCAGTTTTGGAGTGCTAACTTACTATCGAGATATATGCGCCGATAACTAAAGTTCTGGCCTTGAGCCTACAACTCTTGACCTGTCTATTTCTTCCACAAACCTATGACTCATTCCCTTCCAAAAATTCTAGTAATAAATAAGAGGTCGCAATATGTGAACACTTCTGTACGACACAGTTACTTTATTTCTCTTTAAATTCAAATATTATGTTCCTACTTGTTCTGATCGCATTCACATTACAATTTGACAGTCACTCATCTATCATGAGCTTATATGAGTTTACCACTGCCGATTTCTTACCATACGATAGCCTTTTAATTGTATAACAACTTCACCGATGCGACATTAATCCTGAGCTTCAAATTTATTACTTTAAGCACGATCGCTTTTCTCACACACATATGCGTCCGACGCGCGTGATGGATCTGGAGCAACTAACACTCCTTCGCGCCAAACGATCTCTGTTCCTTGTGGAACTACTCTGATCAGTCAGAATATTATGACCACCGACGTACTATCAATATAAACCCGTCGAGACGGCAGTAGCTTCACCTGGCGAGTAATGACAGCATGTCAGACACATCGGCGGTGCATGTAGTAATACTGAGAGTGCTGTCCGTGTGTAAAATTGGGAAGGCGCACGATCTATCTGAGTTTGACCGAGGACAGGGTGTGAAACCCCGGAGGCTCGCCACGAGCTGCACAACTTGTCGACTGTTTGATGAGTGATGTGGTGAGTGTCTTCAACACGTGGCAAACAAAGGTGAAACCACGTCCAGACGTCGTGGGGTTGGACGGCCACCCACATACAGATGTCGGACGTCCTAGGCTGGGCAGACTGGTAAAACAGGACAGGCAGAGAACTGTGGCGGAACTAACATCAGACCTTGATCCTGGGCAGGGTACAAGTGTGTCTACACACACAGTGCACCGAACACTCCTAAGGATGGGCCTCCGCAGCCGACGACTCATGCATACGCCTATGTTTATACCACGACGTCGGCAACTACGACTGAAATGGACACGTGACCATCGACACTGGACATTGGCGCTTCGGCAGAGTGTTGCACTGTCTATGAATTCCCATACCTTCTTCATCAAGCCAAGCGCAGGGTGCGATTCCGGCGTCTTCCATAGGAACAGCTCCTTGATACCTGTACTGCGGGACGAAGACAAACTGGCGGCAGCTCCATTATATTCTGGGGAAGATTCACTTGGGCTTTGGAAAACTTGCGATCATGTAAGGCAGAAATGATAGGTAACATTCCTTCCGAATTTCTAAAATCAGTGGAAGAAGTGGCAGCCGAATGACTAATCAGTTTGGTGTGTAGACTGTATAAGTCTGAAGACATACGATCAGACATTCGGACAAGTATTACCCACCAAGTTCCGAAGATATCAAGAACAGATGCGTGCGAGAAATATCGCACAGTCATCTTGACAGTCCATGCATCCAAATTATCAACGTCGTCATCAAGATAGCCATCCGCATTTTGAATCTCCTCTTCATTTTCGTTTTCGGCATCATCAGCATCTCTCTCCTCAAACACTTTCTCTTCTTCTTCCTCTTCTCCATCCTCTAGCTGATCTATCTTTTCCAATACTTCTAACCTGGTAGTAATGTTAACAGCTTTTATTGCTGCTGCAGCAGCAATCGATTTCTTCGCCTTTTCTCATTTTACTCTGTTTTTACACTAAGCCTCAATTCCAAAGGAAGGTGACAAGAAGGAAAAGTAAGTGGCTGCTGCTTCGAATTGCTTGACACAGCTGCCTGGTAGCGGTCTGAGTAGCACTCAATATCAGAACGAATTGTGTGAGCCACCTGGCAAGCAGCTGACTCATGCAAGCATTCAATGAAATCGCTTCGGAGTTCTCAACTTCTGGCTGCACCAGAGGGGCACTGGTCTATTCCCCAGTGGTAGGTACAGAGGTAGTGGCTGTGGCACAGGAGTTGACGCTGACTCTGCTACTACAAAACAGTTTCTCACTCCCTTTAGCTGGTAGCCGCGATCTCTTCCTCGACCGACTACCGTCTTCTAGGTTAGTTCACTGTCTTTGTAACAGGTTTTCTGTCGATTTCTCTTTCTTCTTTTTCGTATTCTTCATCTTGGATTTTTCTGCTCATATGTCACTCTAACAATGAGCGAACAACTTCGGCAGGTAGCAATTTCTTCTCAAGCTTACAGTTCCTCCTCATTCATCTGGACTCCATTCCCGAAGGACACGAATAAAAGTAAGTTTCTAGCCCTTAATATTCAAAATCACCAATCTCTGCTTCGTCATGTACACCGAAATCGATCGTGGGATTCACGCTAGGCACCACAAATGAAAACACATCATCACCACAATCATTCCCCACACTCACGCTGTAGCCAGTGAGCTCAGTACTAAACATTCAGATGGTTCATTGAAATCAGGGATCGTATACAGGTGATTCAGCTGCCTATACTATGCAACATGCAACGCCTTCAAAAAACACGCACGAAATTTTCACATTCTCTCACTAGCTACATGCAAATATATAGTTCCATAGAAGAAATGAATAGGGCCTTTTTGTTGGGCATTTAAGGTAGTTAAATTTTGATCTGGAATACGTCTTCACTGGAGGCCGTAATTATCGAATGATTTAAGTAAATCGTACAAAAGTCACCTTTAAATGCCTTTTTCTTGAATCACTAGAAAAACGTGGTATCCAGCGAAAACGAATCCCACTGCAAAATGTACATTAAATTTCCTACAAAAATTTGCTGTTCACTTTTCTGTACCTAGTGTACGAGAGAACATGAAAATCACGCGCGTGCTTTTTGAAGGCATTGCGGGTTGCATAAAAACCATTCGTAGGTGCAACTAAATCATCCTATATAGGCCTCTGTATAGGCTGTCAAATAGAGATGGTCAGTCTGCATCAAATAGTGGTTCTGTTGATGGTGTCAGTGCCTCAGTATCACAAACACCTAACCACAAATCTCCAGACGAACAAGATTCTGCAAATGCAAGTATAGAACAGATGTTTCGAATATAGTAGCTACAAGCACTGGCGATTGCGCTGTCCATTCACAATTGCTGTACCTGGACGTATCGAGTCGTTGGCGGCAACCTTCGATCCAAAGGCGAGCTGCGGACTAAGCTGTCATTCATCCACAGACTGCAATAGCCAGTAGTGGTATTGAGGTTTATGTGCAAAAGTGAAATAAAACGTTACAGCCTTTGCCACGTGTGCCTAGCTAGGAACAACATCAAACTCAATGATGTTGTTCCTAGCTAGGGACACGTGACAAAGGCTGGAACGTTTTATTTCACTTTCCACTTGAGCATAGCTGCTCTAAATTCTGACCATTGCTTTTTAGCAATGTAATTTCACGATTTATCAAAATTTCATTCTGATGCTCTTAATAGGTGTCGAAACCTAAGTCAACGTACAGGACACTTATTTGCAATCCGTTGGCTGTATAGTCCTGTGTTGAAAATAATAACGTTTACTTACTTTTTTCCATCTGTTTTCGTTTGACTGCACCCTACAAGAACATTCGGCCAAAATACTCTCAGGATTCTTCGTAAGGTGACTCATTTTATCAGCTTCCAGGCTTCCCGGCCGTACGGAAACACTGATTTTACTTTGCTGTTGAATGTTCTAAGTTTTGTTCCCATGGAAATCTCATTCCCTTTCCAGATAGGATGCAGTTGGATGAAGGTTGCATTTGCTTTCTTGATCCGGCTGCTAACTGGAAAAGAGTGCCATAAGAACTCAAGACAGGCATCTTTGTAAACTTCCAGTGGAGGGGTATTTGACAAACTACAATAATTGAAGAGGGAGCATGTTGTTATCCATCCTTAGTAAAGTAATGTCACGAACCATCATGCGGATATAGAATGTAGGACTACCCTGAAACCCGCCTGCAAAGGAACGAAGGAATCGATCATGTGTAGCCAGATTAATACACTGCGAATCATCCTGGTGTAGTGTTCATAGACTTTGAAAACGCGTTTGATTCGGTGTCAGGAAGAAGACTGTGGTAAATCATGTCACACTATGGTATACCTGACAAGATCATCAAAATATTGCAGCAAACGTATAATGGATACTCCTTAAAAGTAATGCACCAAGGAAACTGACATCACCTACTTCCGTGAAGTCAGGTGTAGCAGAGGGATGTGTCCTCATTTTATCTATATTCTTATTTGTAATGAAAGAAGTGATGAGAAGGCAGCTGATGGCAAAGGAAAGGGAATAAGCTGGAGCATCGCCAATCGACTAGTGGGCATTGATTTTGTCGATGATACGTGTCTATCTCTTTCAAATGGTTCAAATGGCTCTAAGCACTATGGGATTTAACATCGGAGATCATCAGTCCCCTAGAACTTAGAACTACTTGAACGTAGCTAACCTAAGGACATCACACACATCCATGCCCGAAGCAGGATTCGAACCTGCGGTCGTAGCAGCAGCGCGGTTCAGGACTGAAGCGCCTAGAACCGCTCGGTCACAGTGGCCGGCTCCTCTTTCAAAACGTCAGGCATGCGAATGAGAACGGCCGGAAAGGGTTGAATGAAGTGTAGCAAAGACCAAATTTCTTAGGCTATAGACGACCATCGAGAGGAAATTCCAAATAAATGGAAGGAATGTCTGAGGATGTTGAAAACTTCACGTGTCTCAAAAGCATTGTGACTCAACCTTGGAGTAAAAGAACGACTACGCAAAATTACAGACCAATATCCTTAACAGCGGTTTGCTGCATAATTTTTGAGGATATTCTCAGTTCAGTTACAATAAATTTCATTGAGATGGAAGAGTTTCTTTCTTCAAATCAGCAAGGATTTAGAAAGCATCGCTTATGGTTTTCCTTTTCTCGCACAAAATCCTGGGAACCGTGAATGAAGGGAGACAGACAGATTCCATATTCCTTAGTTTCCGGAAAGCGTCTGACGCGATGCCCTACTGCAGACTTAACGAACGTACGAGCGTGTAGACTAGGGTTCCAGATATTTCAGTTGCTGGAAGACTTCTTGAGTAGTAGAACCCAGTACGCCGTCCTTGACGGCGAGTGTTCATCAGAGACAAAGGAATCGTCAGGAGTGCCCCATGGAAGAGTAGCAGGAATCTCCTAGTCTGCATATACGAGCTGATGATGAGAAGGAATCTGCGGTTCTTTGCTGGTGAGACTGTGATGTACGGGTAGTTGAGTGGCTGTAGGAGGATACAAGATGACAGACAAAATTTCTAGTCGGTGTGATGAATGGCAACTTGCTCTAAATGTAGAGAAATTTAAGTTAATGCAGATGAGTAGGAAAAACACTCCCGTAATTTTCGAGTACAGAATTAAGTAGTCACGTCGATTAAATATACACTCCTGGAAATGGAAAAAAGAACACATTGACACCGGTGTGTCAGACCCACCATACTTGCTCCGGACACTGCGAGAGGGCTGTACAAGCAATGATCACACGCACGGCACAGCGGACACACCAGGAACCGCGGTGTTGGCCGTCGAATGGCGCTAGCTGCGCAGCATTTGTGCACCGCCGCCATCAGTGTCAGCCAGTTTGCCGTGGCATACGGAGCTCCATCGCAGTCTTTAACACTGGTAGCATGCCGCGACAGCGTGGACGTGAACCGTATGTGCAGTTGACGGACTTTGAGCGAGGGCGTATAGTGGGCATGCGGGAGGCCGGGTGGACGTACCGCCGAATTGCTCAACACGTGGGGCGTGAGGTCTCCACAGTACATCGATGTTGTCGCCAGTGGTCGGCGGAAGGTGCACGTGCCCGTCGACCTGGGACCGGACCGCAGCGACGCACGGATGCACGCCAAGACCGTAGGATCCTACGCAGTGCCGTAGGGGACCGCACCGCCACTTCCCAGCAAATTAGGGACACTGTTGCTCCTGGGGTATCGGCGAGGACCATTCGCAACCTTCTCCATGAAGCTGGGCTACGGTCCCGCACACCGTTAGGCCGTCTTCCGCTCACGCCCCAACATCGTGCAGCCCGCCTCCAGTGGTGTCGCGACAGGCGTGAATGGAGGGACGAATGGAGACGTGTCGTCTTCAGCGATGAGAGTCGCTTCTGCCTTGGTGCCAATGATGGTCGTATGCGTGTTTGGCGCCGTGCAGGTGAGCGCCACAATCAGGACTGCATACGACCGAGGCACACAGGGCCAACACCCGGCATCATGGTGTGGGGAGCGATCTCCTACACTGGCCGTACACCACTGGTGATCGTCGAGGGGCACTGAATAGTGCACGGTACATCCAAACCGTCATCGAACCCATCGTTCTACCATTCCTAGACCGGCAAGGGAACTTGCTGTTCCAACAGGACAATGCACGTCCGCATGTATCCCGTGCCACCCAACGTGCTCTAGAAGGTGTAAGTCAACTACCCTGGCCAGCAAGATCTCCGGATCAGTCCCCCATTGAGCATGTTTGGGACTGGATGAAGCGTCGTCTCACGCGGTCTGCACGTCCAGCACGAACGCTGGTCCAACTGAGGCGCCAGGTGGAAATGGCATGGCAAGCCGTTCCACAGGACTACATCCAGCATCTCTACGATCGTCTCCATGGGAGAATAGCAGCCTGCATTGATGCGAAAGGTGGATATACACTGTACTAGTGCCGACATTGTGCATGCTCTGTTGTCTGTGTCTATGTGCCTGTGGTTCTGTCAGTGTGATCATGTGATGTATCTGACCCCAGGAATGTGTCAATAAAGTTTCCTCTTCCTGGGACAATGAATTCACGGTGTTCTTATTTCAATTTCCAGGAGTGTAGAAGCGTAGCGTTAGAAAGCGATATGAAGTGGAATGAGCACGTATGTGCAGTAGTAGGGAATGCGAATAGTCAACTTCGATTTATTGGAGAATTTTAGGAAAGTCATCTGTAAAGAAGACTAGTGCGACCCGTCCTTGAGTACTGCACGAGTGTTTGGGATATACACCAGGCCGGATTAAGGGAGGACATCGAAGCCAGGTTTGTTACTGGTAAGTTCAAACGGGTTACAGGATCTGTTGAATGGAATGAACAGGCAAATGAGTACAGCGTACGGACTGAGAGTAAACCGAAGAAAGGTGAAAGTAAGGAGAAGTGGCATAAATGAGAACAGCGAGAAATTTAACATCTTAATTGGGGATCACGAAGTAGACGAAGTTACGGAATTCAGCTACCTAGGTAGCAAAATAATCCATGACAGACAGAGCAAGGAGAACTCAAAGAGCAGACTAGCATTGACAATAAGGCGGTCCTGCCCAAGAGAAGTCTGTTAGTATCAAACGTAGGCCTTGACCGGAAGAAGTAATTTCTGAGAATGTACGTTTGGAGCACAGCATTATGTGTGGTAAGAGACGGAGTTGGTTAAACTGGAACAGTGGAGTATCAAAGCATTTGAGACGTGGTTCTACAGACGAAGGACGAGAAGAAGGGATAGGATGATAGGATATCTGTAAAGACATGGTAAGACATGGTACTAGTGAGCTGCAGAGGAAGACAGAGACTGGAATACATCCAGTAAATAATTGAGCAGGTCCGCATCAGACTGGTCAGAAGATGAAGTCTCAACAAAAAAAAAAAATGGTTCAAACAGCTCCTAAGTATTACGGCGATGCTTCGTTAACTCAAATGGGAATTCCTGGAGATAAGACGACATTCTTTTCGCGATACACTATTGAGAAATTTGGAGGACTGGAATTTGAAGCAGATTGTGCAGAACGATTCTACTGCCGCCAACGTACCGTAAGCCGGGTACCCTTAGACCGACTTTCAGATTCAAATGTGATTATCGTGAGCGTTTTTAAATTCTGTGATATTTATGGTAGTTAATATAGGAGTTTATATGAAAACATCACATACTAATTAATATAATACATTTTCTAAAATGCAAATAAAGTAGTGTAACCCATCATCAAAATTACATATAACTATAACGAAAGGTACTCACATGGAGTACCACAAACACAGCTCGAAATTGGGCTGAGCATAAGATGTTCAGTTTTATCCATCTTAAACCTAAATCCTCGTTTCATAAGACCCAGTGTAGTTTAAACTAAGGCTATCTGTTCTTCGTTTATATAGTCAATATCTGGTACTTGTGGCCAAACATGGTTCATTCCTTCATTCCGGAGACGTTTGAGGTTATGTATTATACGGGAATCACTGACTGAAAGACGGCAGCTTGCAATTTAAGTAGTATGACTGACATTTCTTTTTCTTAATTTAAGGCACATTAACCATTACAAATGAGTCTTCAACTACATACCGATGGTTAATGTTTAAATTCCTTAGTTCAAGACTGTTTAATAAATTGTGTATCTGTAATCCTCGGGTATTAATGACCAGAGGTCAGATTAACTCCAAACCAGAGAAATCGTGAACATGACCTCATAAATCGTAGTACACTGGCAGATATATACTACTGACAACATGACTCGTCCAGGTGATGTTATTTATATGTATTTGACGATGCTGGTGCCGATTCCGCATTTAAAATTTGACGATGCCACTATGGCTGCAGCACATTCGGACTTTGTTTTTGTGAAACAGATCTGATGATCGTCATTAAAAGCCGAAATCGGTAATCTGTTAACAAAAAAGTTTGTGACCATAGACGTAAATTAAAGGAAACTTATTATATATACGGGTCACTGTTTTTTCGCGACGATGTCGGAGCTTCTGAGATATATACACGTTTTGAGAAATAAATCAAACAATGGAAAATCACGCATGAAATGTAAATATGTTATGAAAAGGAAAGTTGGTACTCACCTTATAGCGGAGATGCTGAGTCGCAGATAGGCACAACAAAACGACTGTTACAAATAAAGCTTTCAGCCCGTAAGGTCTTGGTCAAAAATAGAAGAGCGTGCGCGCACGCACCCACTCACACGCCACACACACACACACACACACACACACACACACACACACACACACACAAACGCAACTCACCCACACATGACTGCAGTCTCAGGCACAGTGTGGCTTCAGTTGCCTGAGACTGCAGTCATGTGTGGGTGAGTTGCGTTTGCGTGAGTGTGTGCCTGGTGTCGTAATTTTGACGATGGCCTTACGGGTCGAACGCTTTATTTGTGACAGTTTTTTTTTGTTGTGCCTGTCTGCGACTCAGCATCTTCGCTTTGAGAATTAAATGAATCGAGAATTAATCGAGTAACATATGACATAGTTGAGAACACCGATGGGTTTGCCGGCCGAAGTGGCCGCGCGGTTCTGGCGCTGCAGTCTGGAACAGCGAGACCGCTACGGTCGCAGGTTCGAATCCTGCCTCGGGCATGGATGTGTGTGATGTCCTTAGGTTAGTTAGGTTTAACTAGTTCTAAGTTCTAGGGGACTAATGACCTCAGCAGTTGAGTCCCATAGTGCTCAGAGCCATTTGAACCGATGGGTTTGCAGTAAATTGATATCGGTGGATTTTGCACAACCAGATTTTAACACACTTTTTGGTATACTGTTATAATAAGTCGCAATAAATTCGCCAACTGTTGCTTAAGAAAATCAGCACTACATGCCGTCATCTAATGTATACTGCTGCAACTTTACTGCTGTTCTGTACATACTAAATAGTCGGCTGAGAGCGAGCACAAAGCTGTAAAACATGTGTATAAGTAGATAAAGTAACCATGGGGTTCAATGTATACTGGGTTCACGACACATTTAGGATGAGGACCATGAGTGTAAGCTAAGAGAAATTAGGGTTCGTACGGAGACATATACATAGTCGTCTTTCCCTCGCTCTATTTTCGCGTACGAAAGGAAATGTACGATGTAGAATCAAAACACCTACAGCCGTCTAAATTTCCACTTTTATCTGAGCAAACAAGTTCAGAGCTACATTGCGCTACGTCAGGTCTCCTGACCGACATGTAGGAAGAGTCTCTTCTGTGGTCCAGTCAAAATACCGACCACCATTCAGTGACTGGTGTCCGTAGATTTGTAATTACACCCCGATCTCTTCGATCGTCACTTGTGTAACAGTCGGCAAGTGATGATCGAAGGCACTGCTGTGTGAATTAAAGATCAACGGATACTTGTCACTGAATGCTGGCGCCTATTTCGACAAGACCTTCCCGCACGTCGTTCAGGAGGCCTGAAAATGGCCTTACGTAGCGCTGAAACTGGTTACACAAATAAAATAACAACAGGAAAGTTAGACAGCTCAATTTTTTTTTCTCGACATTGTATACTCAACAGCCGAAGTCGCGCAATCATCTGTATAAAGACGGACTTACAGGAAAATAAAGTGATTACTAGTGGTACAAGATTCTCTCCGCCATGCAACATGCGGTGGCTTGCAGAGTATGCAGATGTACACTATGTGATCAAAAGTATCCGGACACCCCCAAAAACATACTTTTTCATATTAGGTGCATTGTGCTGTCACCTACTGCAAGGTACTCCATATCAGCGACCTCAGTAGTCATTAGACAACGTGAAAGAGCAAAATGGGGCGCTCCACGGAACTCACAGACTTCGAACGGGGTCGGGTGACTGGGTGTCAGTTGCGTCATACGTCTGTACGCAAGATTTCCACACTCCTAAACATCCCTAGGTCCACTGTTTCCGATGCGATAGTGAAGTGGAAACGCACAAAAGCGTACAGACCGACCTCGTCTGTTGACTGACAGAGTCCGCCGACAGTTGAAGAGCGTCGTGATGTGTAATAGGCAGACATCTATCCAGGCCATCACGCAGGAATTGCAAACTGCATCAGGATCCACTGCAAGTACTATGACAGTTAGGCGGGAGGTGAGAAAACTTGGATTTCTTGGTCGAGAGGCTGCTTATAAACCACCCATCACGCCGCTAAATGCCAAACGGCGCCTCGCTTGGTGTAAGGAGCGTAAACATTGGACTATTGAACAGTGGAAAACATTGTATCGAGTGACGAATCACGGTACACAATGTGGCGATCCAATGGCAGTGGTGGGTATGGCGAATGCCCGGTGTACGTCATCTTCCAGCGTGTGTATTGCCAACAGTAAAACTCGGAGGCGGTGGTGTTATGGTGTGGTCGTTTTATCCATGGAGGGGATTGCACCCCTTGTTGTTTTGCGTGGCACTGTGACAGCACAGGCCTACATTGTTGTTTTAAGCACCTTCTTTCTTCCCACTGTTGGAGAGCAATTCGGGTATGGCGATTGCATCTTTCAACACGATCGAGCACTTGTTCATAATGCACAGCCTGTGGCGGAGTGGTTAGACAACAATAACATCTCTGTAATGAACTGGCCTGCACAGAGTCCGGACCTGAATCCTATAGAACATCTTTGGGATATTTTGAAATGCCAAATTTGTGCCAGGCCTCACCGACCGACGTCGATACCTCTCCTCAGTGCAGCAATCCGTGAAGAATGGGCTGCCATTCCACAAGAAACCTTCCAGCACCTGATTGAACGTATGCCTGCTAGAGCGGAAGCTGTCATCAAAGCTAAGAGTGGGCCAACACCATATCGAATTCCAGCATTACTGATGGAAGGAGTCACGAACTTGTAAGTAATTTTCAGGCAGGTGTGCGGATACCTTTGATCACATAGTGTAAATGCAGATGTAGATGAACGGTTTGATCTTCGTAGATACCGTGACGTCACCGGTGGGCACGTGGTCGCGGAAGCCAGCGCGGCCGACCCACAGGCCAGGACGGGACACGCGCCGACACGGTGACCGCGTCGCGCCGGCCCGGTCAGGCACGCGTGTGCCCGGGGCGGCGCGGCCTGGTTTCCACAGCGCGACAATCGCCTTGTTTACGGAGCACGGACTGGCGCGCATAATGCTCCGCGAGCCAGCGCCACGCGCGACCAGCTGTACGCTCGGTCAGTTCCCAGGCCCCTCCTTCCGTGTGTCCCTGCCGTTCAGCACGGCCTAGCTCCTGTCGTCACGCTTTGGGCTCTGTGCCAGCCTCTACAAGAAACCTCGCAGAGCTTCCGACGTTACGCAGTACATCATCAACACGGTCCAGTCACATTAATGTTACCGCCGCCATATTCGACCTTAACATGCAGTAACCACCCACAGACAACAGGTGGCAGCACCAGCAGTGGAGGGTATATAAACGCTTCGCAGCAGCGCGGAAAACAGTGTCTTCTGCCGCTGTCTCCAAATGCTTCGAACGGCTCTGTCTCCGTCGTCTGATGCGCCATGTTGAAGCAGAAGCCTTTCTCCCCGACGAGCAGTTCGGTTTTCGGAGATGCCATTCTATGGAACAGCAATTACTTCGTCTCGTTGAAGAAGCCTTCGATGCTATAGATCGCCACGAATACTTCGGAGCCATTTTGTTGGACGTCTCGAAGCCGTTCGACAGAGTGTGGCACGAGGGACTCCTGTACAAGCTCTTAGTGCAGGGGCTCCCAGTGTTCGCCTCATCCGCAGTTACCTGGCAGATCGGAGGTTCCACGTGCGGGCCCAGACTGGGACGTCCACCGACCGCCGCATCCGGGCAGGCGTGCCACAGGGGTCGGTCCTCAGGCCGATCCTCTACACCCTGTTCACGGCGGATACTCCGAAGACTGACCGCGTACAACTGGCTCTGTTCGCCGATGATACTGCTGTCTTCGCCCGAAGTATGGGGCCCTATCTTCTGCAGCCGAGGCTCCAGCTCGCATGCGACGATCTCGCCCATTGTGCGGTCAGGTGGCGTCTCCGCTTTAATGCAAAAAAAAAAAAAAGGTTCACATGGCTCTGAGCACTGTGGGACTTAACTTCTGAGGTCATCGTTCCCGTACAACTTAGAACTACTTAAACCTAACTAACCTAAGGACATCACACACATACATGCCCGAGGCAGGATTCGAACCTACGACCGTAGCAGTCGAGCGGTTCCAGACTGTAGCGACTAGAACCGCTTTAATGCAACGAGGACCCAAGGCCTCATTGTACCCGGCCGGAGTGGCCGTGCGGTTCTGGGCGCTACAGTCTGGAGCCGAGCGACCGCTACGGTCGCAGGTTCGAATCCTGCCTCGGGCATGGATGTGTGTGATGTCCTTTGGTTAGTTAGGTTTAATTAGTTCCAAGTTCTAGGCGACTGATGACCTCAGAAGTTAAGTCGCATAGTGCTCAGAGCCATTTGAACCATTTGAACCTCATTGTTACCCGACGTCCCATCCACTTGGACCTCCGACAACCGACAATCGCCAGCAGTGCTGTTCCATGGAGCGACACCGCACGATACCTGGGCGTCACGCTCGACCGCCGTCTTACGTAGCGCCAACATATCGCGGATGTCAGACGAAAGGCATCAGGAAGACTCAGTGTTCTGTATCCCCTCCTTAACCCGAGCTCATCGCTACCTCCTCACCTCGGGGTGACTCTCATCAAGGCGCTGCTCCGCCCTGTCCTTGAGTACGCCGCGGTGGTAAGGGGCAATGCTGCTGACGATCACGTCCAGAAGCTGCAGACCCTGCAAAATCGAGCCCTCCAGCTTGCACTCCACGTGCATCGCAACTTCCCTTCGGCGGTTGCACACCAGATGGCCGGAGTACAACGACTGCGCGAACGTTTCCGCGAGACAGCGCAACTCTTCCATCAGAAGACGCAAGTTTCGCACAATCCGAAAATACGGGCGCTTGGAGGAAAATTAACTTTCGAGCGTCCACCCGATGGCCAGACTTACTAGTCGACCGGATCGGTTAGCCGGTGACGACCTCCACTGAAGGATCGCCCAGAAGACAAATATCCCACGACGTCCCCATATCTCACCAACTCAGACTCGGGAGGAGAAGCCGCAAGTCTGGACACTCCATACACACACGGGTTGAAGTCCACCCCCACTGACGATCCGCGGCGCGCGCGGAAAACAGTGTAGTTGTTGCCATAATGAATTAACGGAGCGATATATCTGACGTCTGAAATGGTTGTTGGCTGTCTGGACAAGTGGGGAAGCATTTCCGAAATGGCAAAGTTTTTAAACTGTTCGAATGCTGCTGTGGTTAAAATATACCGCACATGACAAAATGGCGTTAATCAAAACTGGCACAGAGTCAAACGTGGTGCACCATCGGCCATAGGTGACACAGGTAAACGACGGCTGCGGAGATGTGTACGAGCGAATCTATATGCAACTGTGGAGCAACTGACGACGCAGATGAACCGAGGGGCTACCAACATTGCCGCCTCAACTACCGGTCAGCGAACGCCGTTGCGTAACGGACCTCTGTAGCAGGCGCCTGGTTCATTTACACATGCTAGCTGCTTGCTGTTCATCGAAGACGAAGGTTGGAATTTGCACGCCAGTACTACAACTGGACGTCTACTGAGTGGCGACAGGTGGCCTCTTCAATTATACACTACTGGCCATTAAAATTGCTACACCAGGAACATGACTTTCTACAGACGCGAAATTTAACTGCCAGAAAGAAGATGCTGTGATATGCAAATGATTAGCTTTTCAGAGCATTCACACAAGATTGGCGCCGGTGGCGACACCTACAACGTGCTGACATGAGAAAATTTTCCAACCGATTTCTCATACACTAATAGCAGTTGACCGGCGTTGCCTGGTGAAACGTTGTTGTGATGCCTCGTGTAAGGAGGAGAAATGCGTACCATCACGTTGCCGACTTTGATAAAGGTCGGATTGTAGCCTATCGCGATTGCGGTTTATCGTATCGCGACATTGCAGCTCGCGTTGGTCGAGATCCAATGACTGTTAGCAGAATATGCAATCGGTGGGCTCAGGAGCGTAATACGGAACGCCGTGCTGGATCCCAACTGCCTCGTATCACTAGCAGTCGAGATCGCAGGCATCTTATCCGCATGGCTGTAACGGATCGTGCAGCCACATCTCGATTCCTGAGTCAACAGATGGGGTCGTTTGCAAGACAACAACCATCTGCACGAACAGTTCGACTACGTTTGCAGCAGCATGGACTATCAGCTCGGAGACCATGGCTGCGGTTACCCTTGACGCTGCATCACAGACAGAAGCGCCTGCGATGGTGTACTCAACGCCGAATCTGGGTGCACGAAGGGCAGAACGTCATTTTTTCGGATGAATCCGGGTTCTGTTTGCAGCATCATGATGGTCGCATCCGTGTTTAGCGACATCGCGGTGAACGCACACTGGAAGCGTGTATTCGCAATCCCCATTCTGGCGTATCACCCGGCGTGATGGTATGGGGTGCCATTGGTTACACTTCTCGGTCACCTCTTGTTCGCATTGACGCCACTTTGAACAGTGGACGTCACATTTCAGATGTGTTACGACCAGTGGCTCTACCCTTCATTCGATCCCTGCGAAACCCTACATTTCAGCAGGATAATGCACGACCGCATGTTGCAGGTCCTGTACGGGCCTTTCTGGATACAGAAAAATGTTCGATTGCTGCCCTGTCCAGCACATTCTGCAGATCTCTCACCAAATGAAAACGTGGTGATCAATGGTGGGCGAGCAACTGGCTTGACACAATACGCCAGTCACTAGTCTTGATGAACTGTGGTATCGTGTTGAAGCTGCATAGGCAGCTGTACCTTTACACGCCATCCAAGCTCTGTTTGACTCAATGCCCAGGTGTATATATGTGGAATGAATACCCTTTTATCATCTGCATTTCTTCTTGGTGTAGCAATTTTAATGGCCAGTGGTGTATTTTACGCTCCGCCGGACAGATGGACATACTTGTATGGCGTGAAACGTCTAAAAGCAAACACCGTGCAACAGTCGTCGGAAGGGTCCAGGCTGCAGGAAGAGCGTTGCAATCTGGAGAATACTTATATGGCACTCCCTGAGTGACCTCGACATTCGGAAAGGCACAATGGATCAACACAATCGTCCATATATCCTTGGAGACCATGTCCACCCCTTCAGGCAGTTTTTTTTTCCTCTGCACGAAGGCATCTACCAGCAGGACAACACAACGTGTCACACAGCTCGCAGTGTACGTGTGTGGTTCGAAGAGCACCCGGACGGGTTTACTGTACTACCCTGGCCGCCAAACACCACGTATTTCTCTGTGGCCGAGCGGTTCTAGGCGCTTCAGTCCGGAACCGCGTGACTGCTACGGTTGCAGGTTAGAATCCTGCCTCGGGCATGGATGTGTGTGATGTCCTTAGGTTAGTTAGGTTTAAGTAGTTCTAAGTTCTAGGGGATTGATGACCTCAGGTGTTCAGTCCCATAGTGCTCAGAGCCATTTGAACCACGTATTTCAACCCAGGGACCACCTCGAGCGGGCTGTGCGCGCCGCGGATCTTCAACGGAGACAAGTAGCGCATCTGGCCACAGCACTGCAGTTTGCATTGCTCCGCATCCTTGACGGTACCTTCCAGAACCTCACTGACTCCTTTCCTGCTTGTCTCGCAGCGATCCGCGCTGCCAGAGATAGTTATTCAGTTTTCTCACAGATGTTCTCATTAATTTGACTGGATAGTGTATCTAACGGGTGGCCATATATCAGCTGACCGGAGCACACTTCTGTCCACTGTCAAATTTTAGCTAAGTAATTAACATTACCCACATCACAAAACGCAGTGAAATTTGCTTGAAGAGTGATGGCGGAACTGGTTTGTTATTCAAAGTGACAGTCTGAGTCTTGGTGTCATTTGTGCATTCACTGTAAACGTGAAAAGTGTACATTATGAACAGAAAATTGTTTACAGAACAGCGCGTGCTTGCTTTACAGACGTGGTGAAATTTTGATCAAAATTGTGAAGATGTAAGATGATCTTTTGTTGAAAAGTTCCCACATACACAGCCACCATGCCAATAAACTATCCACGAATTAAATCGAAGGTTGGAAGTGACAGGTACTGTAGCTGACTTACCACTTAGTGGTCAGCCAAAATTCGTAACTACTGAATAAAATCTGCAAGTCGTTGCACAGGCATTCGTTCAATCACCCAAGACATCTGCAAAGAGAGCTTCTAAGGAACTACAATTTTTCGACAGTAGTTTAAGTACAATATTAAAAACATTACATCTCAAGCCTTGTAAGCCTACGTCACTACACGCCCTGAAAGGTTATGGTCCTGATAGAAGACGTGCATTGTATGAGTGGTATGCGATTCTCAGTGGAAGCGATCCTAAATTTTACAAAACACTCATATGGTGTGGTGTAGGAAGTTTTATTTATTTATTTAACTTGATCAGATTAGGGCCATCAGGCCCTCTCTTACATCGGACCAGTGTTCCACACATGCAGCATTTCACACATCAGAGTTACATTATGACAATAGTTTAAATAAGAAAATTAGATTACTCTAGTGACAATATGAATAAAGAGTAATGACTAAGACCTAATAAAGTAAATGCTGGCAGTATTTTTACATTAGGTGCTATACATAAAAATTATGATAAAAGCAATAATAATAACAGTAAAGAAAACAAGTAATAATGATAAACATGAGAAAAGTTGGCAATAGTAACGAAGATTTATGCAGATGTACATTAATATCTTGGTGTGTAAAGTAGATGTTTACTATTATAGCGATTTTTAGGGAAGCGGGGAAAGATAGAAGGAATGACATGGAGTGCATTCATGTACAGAGGGATGCATTTTAAGTTAAATGGAAGAGATACAACTGCGAGTATCGGTCTTCCGAAAATCAGCAATTCGGCCGGTGTGGCGGTGTGGTTCTAGGCGCTTCAGATTGGAACCGCGCGACGGCTACGGTCGCAGGTTCCAATCCTGCCTCAGGCATGGATGTGTGTGACGTCCTTAGGTTAGTTAGGTTTAAGTAGTTCTAAGTCTAGGGGACTGATGACCACAGATGTTAAGTGCCATAGTGCTTCGAGCCGTATCAACCATTTGAAAATCGGGCAATTTGTTACTGAGGAGGAATTACATGTTCCTGTAGTTGCAGTCTGGCTGGTACATGCAGCAAACGCATGATGGGCCCTTATTTTTTCGATGGGACGTAGTCTGTGGAAAGATGTTTTGAAGTGTTGAGAGAAGCTATTATTGAAGCTGTACGAAATAACCTCATTTGGCGGCAAGGCAGCACTCCACCGCACAGCGGACTGTGCACATCCGTCCGTGTTTGGATGACAATTTGCAAGAGTGGATGGAAAAGGGGGATGAAATCGATGGGCCTCCAAGGTCACCGGGCTTCGCACCACGTGAGTTTTCAATGTAGGGGGATACTGAAACACAACGTTTTCGCTTGTAGCATTTAAGAGATTAGATTATAAAAAATTGAAAAAAGTTTTGGATGTGATTGGGAGTTGTCACGGGATATGTATACCAGTATTTAAACGATGTGTTACACATCTGGATAACAGTGTAGGAAACTCTGAATAATGTCAGTTCGACAAATTACATTTTATGACCCATTAAAGCTATAAAACACTACGCTGGATTTTCGGTTAACTGCTTTTGCCGCACCCTGCGTGTTGTAAATAGTAACGGCCTCCGATACTCGATAAGTTCATATTTTGTTCACTAAAACACATTGCAGAACAGCTTCGAATACTTTCCGGAAGTCAAGAGACCGAAAAACAGTTGTATCCTGAACAGAAAATTGACTACTGGAAAACTAATCATTCAAAGTAATATACGTTTCAGAGAATGGCAGGAAATGTAAGTTAGTTAGTTAGTTAGTAGTTACTCAGTAGAAAGAAGGGAGGATGTATGGGGAAAGAAATCGTCCGTATCTTTTCAAAAGTTATCGTCGCTGCATATGCATTGAAAGATTTAGAGAAACTACTGAAAACCCGAACTGGGCTGCAGGAAGGCTGGTCTCGAACGCAAATCAGTCACACCCCGTGCCATTCAGAAGAATTTCAGAAAGAATATAACCATTAAACCATGTTCTTTTCTTTTAGTGTTCAAACCTGAGGTTGGTTTGCAGCAGAGCGCCATTCTTCTGTCTGCCTTCCTCTTCATTTCCACGTATGTGTTAACATCCAACGTCATTCATGATCTGTTGCATGTATGATATCCTTGGTCGCCCTCGCCGATTCCTTCCCTCAATAGCTCCTCCTGCTATTGTTCCAATGGTGATGTTGTGTCGTAGGATGTGCCCTACTAGTTTGTCTCTTCTTGTTTGGATGTGCCTCCACAGAGATCTGGTTTCCTGTACTCTTCTAAGCACCTCTTCATCACCAGGTAAACCATATACTTTCAATAATTTTGCAGTCATTTCCAGTGCTACTGAAGATGTTATCCAGTCTGACACAAATTCTGTATTACGTACACTACCAACAAAAACGTATGATGTGGCCTGCATTTAAACGTACATCGTATGTTGTACTACTATTGTCTTACAAAATCTCTATCCAGAGAAACAATGAACCATACATTTGCAGTAAACTACTACCTATCGTAGAACCATCTCGACGTCAGGAGTAATTATTGCAATAACGAATCGTGAGAAATGAATGTGGCGACGCTAGAACTTAAGGCTGGCTGTGTACGCGATGCTTTAAGGACTGTGGAAAAGAACCGCGTAACGGCTTCCGTTTCCGCATGCAGGAAAAGCTCTCACCGAGCGTTCGTGGCCTCCCGCACGTTCCAGCTGCTTGCAGCAGAGCGTAGCAGCAACACGACATCAGTGGCTGGCGTACTGCGGCGGCCAGATGGCCGTGTTCCAACAACAAACTCACCACCAAATGGAGTGTCGTCATCAAGCCACTACGAGACACTAGTCTTCGTTCCTTGAGTACCTCAGGCTTTCCGACGGTGGGAGTCAAGTATCCCGACAACAACGGTATCGTTAAAGACACCGGGCATCGGGTGAATGGGTAAAAACAGGGAATGAGCAGTTAGTTACGCTGCATGAGGAACCAGTATGATAGCATTTTATGAGTATTCATCGATTTCTCAACTTGACTTACCAAATTCATGAGTAAGCTATGTGGATACCGGAGAAACTGAATCTATTTCTGTTTTATTATACGTCGTGTTCAATACTTTGTACTTGAAGAAAAAATTGACAATGAACAATAAATTGACGAAGCAATAATATTTGGAGGAAGACATTATTCCACCAGGCTGTGTTTTAAATTATTTTATTTGCACTATTTTATTCGGGCACTGGCCATTCTCAAGTGCCTGTATAGTAACATATGTGGATATGTCATCCTAGTTTCGTCAAAAAATCGCATGCCATGCATATTTGTGCACAGCATGATGGCCAGTGGTCTCGTCATCTTGTATTGTCACGTACATATGTGTTTCATGAACAAGTGGATAGAGGGTGATTCAGCTACCTATGGGTTTTAGCAACCTGCAACGCCTTCAAAAATCACGTGCGAGGTTTTCGTATTCTCTCGCTCGCTATGCTCAAACTATTCATCGCACAGGAATGGTGAACAAGTCCATTTTGTAGGAAATTTAATATAGTTAAATTTTGTACTGGGATACGTTTTCGCTGGAGGTTACTGTTTTACAGTTATTCACGAAAACGCATTTCAAGGTCACTTTTGTACGTTTTTCATGAATAATTCGAAAAATATGGCTCCTAGCGAAAACGTATTTCAGTATAATATTTAACTACATTAAGTTTCCTATTAAAAGTCCTATTCATTTATTCTGTAGGACTAATAGTTTGCAAGTAGCGAGGGAGAGAACACGAAAACGTAGCGCGTGGTATTTCAAGGCGTTGCGGGTTGCATCAAAGCCATAGACAGGGGCAGCTGAATCACCTGTGTAGTGTGATTTGTCGTAAACATTACAAGGTGACGGAATTTTTAGACAAAACCAGGATGATATAGCTATATCTGTTGCTATAGATAGTTAGTTCCTAAACTTTTTGTGACCCTGAATGAGATCAGAGGTCATCCAATACCCTGATAAAGTTAGGGGCCTAAATAAACATCAGAAGCCGGCCAGAGTGTCCGAGCGGTTCTAGGCGCTACAGTCTGAAACCGCGCGACCGATGCGGGCATGGATGTGTGTGATGTCCTTAAGTTAGTTAGGTTTAAATAGTTCTAAGTCTAGGGGACTGATGACCTCAGATGTTAAGTCCCATAGTGCTCAGAGCCATTTGAGATAATTTAACTTCCTTAGTTAATGTTCTAACAACTGTGACTCACGCATTTCTATGTCTTCCCTTAAACCAAGAAATAATGAATCAATGGGGGTGCCTAGTTTTGATTATTTCTAATAATCCATTTTTATATTTGGTTTCGTGTCTGCCATTGCACATCGTCAGTCATGACCAAAGTTCAACCAGTCCTTCTCTTTTCTGTGTATTTCTACTGCTGTCGAAGGTCTATTTCCACACATGTAAGTCGTGGCAAATGGAAGGAGTTTTTCCCGTAATAACACATTTCTGTTAAATAAAATCGCAGCAGCTGTTGAATACTTCTGTATTAGTACAACTGGTTTTGCAACACAAAGTTGCACCACCAGGTACATCTGAATAGAAAAAAAAACAAAGACTGTAGGAAATATATAAAAATTGACAAGAACTCCAGTGAAATCAATACATAATTTCAACGACGTTTAGATGGTAAATGTACGAAATGAACATTGACCCTTAAGAGAATCGGGAACACAACAAGGAGAGTACTCATGTTCAGACCACTTCCGGCGAGACGTAGAGGGCAGGTGCTCGAGTGTCCCCCATTTGATTTGGCGTACGTTACGACGTTGCGATAAGGTGGGGGGGGGGGGGGGGGGGGAGGGGCGCTTGGTGTTGAATCGCGACCAGCACGGTACTCGGAGCACTATTTCACAACAGCAATTTTCGACAGATATGTTGCCCCATACACGTTCATCATTCTTTGATGGCTATCTGCAGGTGTTTCCTCTTCGGCAACCAAGAAAACTTTAATTGCACGTTGGTTCAGTTTGGACGCATTTGGTAATAAAGTCACTATAAGTCACGTGTCCTCATTTATCGCACGCACGTAGGAAAGACACAAATGCCACACAAATCATTTGCCTATATGTCGGTGCTTATATACCCGCATCGGACGTTTTCTACGTTGCAAATACGCTGTAGCAAACGGAAGATTTATAATCGACCCCTATGGTAGTATGCGACAAAACGACTTTTTTAATTTTTTTTTATTTTTTATGAGGAGGACTGACTTGATTGGAAAGTGAGAAGCAATTACTCATGACTTCACCGAAGGACATGCCTTGCCATTCATCTGGCAAGTAATAAGCGTACTGCAGGTATTTGGACCCTCTTTTTGGGACCTCGTAATGGCGCAAATGATGGGCGTAACAATTTCCCGTACCTCGTTTAGATGATTGAAGTTCCACCCTATTTAATGGAGGAATTCAGCTCAAGAATACGTTCTTCCAACAAAATACTGTCTAAGCTGTGCATTTCCTTGCCCTCCCAACTCGCGCCTAGGGGAACTTAGGAAGTGCCATGCTTGGAACAAGGGTGGCCTCATTTTCCACGGTACGTATTTTAAAGAGGGACTACACAGAAGTCCGCAGCTCGTGGTCGTGCGGTAGCGTTCTCGCTTCCCACGCCCGGGTTCCCGGGTTCGATTCCCGGCGGGGTCAGGGATTTTCTCTGCCTCGTGATGGCTGGATGTTGTGTGCTGTCCTTAGGTTAGTTACGTTTAAGTAGTTCTAAGTTCTAGGGGACTGATGACCATAGATGTTAAGTCCCATAGTGCTCAGAGCCACTACACAGAATAACCAGCAAAATTGAAACATAGTTTGTGTTATAGATTTCTGAAAGTAGGGTAAATGTCATGGAATTTAGTTTTATGGTCAGAACTAATTGTATGAATTTGAGGAGGCTCTTTTTCGGAGAATGGGTGTACAGTTCGCTCATGCAAAGCTAATGCCTCATTTAAGAGTCAAGAAACACACTCAACATGCCCAGTAAATCCACGAGCTGTATTCCAAAGCACCATTCTAATTACCTGTCCATTAGTGGCACAGATACCGATGCTAAAAATAGAATCGGGCATACAGTCTGGTAGCTAAAAGCTTAAGAACTCGTTTAGTCTCTGTTAGCAGCCGGTGAATGAAGTACATTAGCTACAATCACGTCTTATACTACAAAAAAATCATGGATTTCTATATTATCTCGGAGGAGAACTCTGCTCTGTGAGAATGAGACTTCAAAGTGCCTCGAGATTACTGCATCCACAGAGTACCCTAGTAAAAACTGAGTAACCGGCCTGAAAGTGGCAGATTTAAATTTCACGTATAGCACACTTCCCGTATACACTATGATAGATTTGAACGAAATAATTAATGTGCATAATGTCACATTGCTCTCACTTTACTCATCTTTACAAAATCTTCATAGATAAATAATTGTATTGGAAACCGCCAGAAAAAAAAAAAGACAGTTCGCTTAGCGTCCTGTCGCTTGCCGGAAATCTTGTTTTTGTACCATAAACCTTTCAGGAGATACCAGTGACGGCCTCCCCATCACCGATTCTTTAAAGAATCGAACTCGCATGTATGAAGCAGCAGCAAACGTCTGATTATTTTACAAATGAATTAATTTCTTAAGTATTAGATGTTAATATTGGATAATTTGCGCTCCGTTTAAAGAAAAACTAGTTTGAAAAAATTGTCAACTTTCGTCTGCAGTCGCACTTTTATTTTTCCTGCTGGCTACCTGTTTCGCCGCCAACTACCATCTGGCCATCAGCTGGTGAACAGTCGTCAAGCCCGCGTCCCAAGAAGGTGTGTCATGCGATGGTACTTCGAGTGTCCTATGTATCAGCTAAAGCTTCTTCCTGTCATGGAGTCCTCACTTGAAAACACTGTTCACAATGTCTTTGTCTATTTCATCGGAAACTGATACTTCTGAGATATTTAGGATGACATTTAAATCTTTTGCAGAGAAAAATCGCAGATTCTACGACAGTCTTGATCAGTCGGTATTAGTTTCCTGCCGGGTCTTGGTGCAGTTATATTTGACCCAGTTTCTTCATAACGTCTGTAGACTTTTCTTATACCGAACTTCACACCGCCTCCATCCACCCTATTTGTAGTATCTGCGTAAGTATAACCTTCACAGAGCGTTACTACCTTGCTCTTTTTACCCGATGACGCAGCATAATGAATCGGTACAGCAGACATTGTTTTCCATACTGTCTTACGTCTGAACTCAGCCCATTTCGAAGAAATCTGACACAACAACGGGCCGACTACCACAGTTACAACAATGATCAAAACGGTTTTTCTCAGCGGCTGCAGCAATGATAATAGGCATTAACTGTCTGATTTTTTGAAACAGCACAAATAACAAACTCGCTTTGCAGCTGCACAAGCATATAAAATAGTGAAGTCTTCAAATCGTTGTCAGTTAAGTCTATTTTTAGTAAAAATATAACATACACCATTTTCTGAAAATGGTAATATAGGGAGAATCTGAACCCCGCCGACATGCTTTCTGAGGTTGCTCAGGGGTACCTTCTTAGTATTTTGGCATAACGAACACACGGCCTTGTTACAGAGGTACTGCATTTCGTTTGGTTTTTTTCCCCAAATAGCTTCGTGTTTGTATTGCACTGAAAATATTGCACAATAGTGCAAATGTCGACAGTATGCGCTGTGTTTCTTGTCTCCATTCGCTCCCGGCACCTACTGTGTGCAACAGTAACGCCCTCGTTTCTTCGTCGTCCTCAAGTTAGCATACAGTACTGCTCGGTTCTGTCTTAGGTTTTGTTTTCCGGCTGCGTTAGTTGTGCATTAACAGTATTATGGATAGGTTTCCTGACTAAAAGTTGGCCATTGTGTACCTCATATATAGGTTCAATGAGTGCAATGGATGAGCGTCACAAAGACGCAATGCGGAGCTGTTCCGCATCGACGGCAACCACGGCACAGGGTCTTCCGCTACTATGGTTTGTGCGTTGTACGTTTTGGTTATTGCGTATTACATGCTTCACTGTTACGAAGGATGTTCTACAGAAACAAGGGAGACTGCGGTAGCAAACCGAATAAATTATAACAGCTGCGATATGTTTGCGAATGGAACAGTGATTTAGAAAGAGTAGCATAAATTCTTTTATTTCTGACTATGATCACAAAAGTGTTAGGTCCTTAGTCTATCGGTTTCGGTCAGTGACTACAATCTTCAGATCTACAGCAAAACACAGGAAAAAACACAACTACAACTAGTGGACTGTCTACATCTTAAAACAATAAAATGGGCTATAATGAAAAGCATTATTGATGTGCATGTGGAAAAATTAGCTTAAAATATAAAGAGGCATACCTGTTTTAAAAGATGTCCTAATACAGTAAAGCCATAGTGGCATCGTCAACTTAGCATTGTCGCATATCTTTAAAACATGGTATGTACTAAGGCCAAAATGTTGGCGGAGTCATCTTGTTAAAAGCGCCACTGTAAGCCTACACATATTCATCAGTTATATAATTGCAAAAAAAGAAGAATATAATATTTAAAATTTTTGCCAAGTACGTACGTTATTACAGTGAGGAAATGCAATACATTGAACCATGCCTGAAGTTAAATATAGACTGTTAAAAAGAAAACGGTTAAGTGACAATATGTAATTCTGAGACATTCTTGCGGCGATTCTAGAAAGAAAAAAAGACATTCATAAGAACAATGGCTAACGAGAGCTAACAGGATAATATAAAAATGATAAAAAAATATGGACAGGAACCAACTAGATAAAACAGGCTCTAGTAAGCGATCAGCGCCCTCTGTTGGCGTGGCCGCAAAAATGCCGTGTAGACGAGAAGTGGTCGAAGGAACTTATCCGCCAGAGAGTCTTTCGTACCGTGCGACACACCGTTCCAAGAAAAGAACGATAAAACACCATACCAGTCAATTAATAAGATTATCTAGTTTTGAAATATACTCGTATTATACAAACAGAGAAAGGACAAGCACACACGAGAGTTACACGCTTAACATAAGAAAATGAGGGAAATATGTAATTCACTTTATATTAGGTAAAGACAAAGGCGACGTATACACAAGAGAGGCGTTTCATGGCTAAGCAAGGAAAGTAAATGAGGCATTGGGTACAAAATCGCTCTGCCTACTGTGCACTCTTGCTCGCTGCTTTTTCGGTTTACAAATTTCAACCTCTTCTGACAAGTTAAGAGCACGTCAATTTTGGAGCCTATGGAAAATACGCATACCATTCTCAATGCTCCTATCTGATACATGCGACCCCAAAACAGTTTTGTCACGCATCTGTGTAATAATTACATTATTTCTCTATAACGAGCCCGCAGAAACCATGGATACCTGAACAACCCCTCAAAGTTTGTCGGTGGATCCTAGATCACACTGTATTTAATATACCTGTCGTAAATAAAAAAAGCATAATTCATTGATTTAGTATACTACAACTTACATATATCTCGTGATGTTAAAATGAACGAACACATCAATCAAGTGTCCAGAATCAATGCCAATACTCTAGATGTCGTTAGCAGTCTAATAACTCCGCGATAACATTGTCACTGGAGGTGGAGTTCTTGCTGGGTGAAAATTACAGCTGTGGGGCGTAACTGCACTAATGCATTCACTAGACATGTTTTATAGAAACACCATGAAAGAAATCCGTTATTTGAGTACATCTTTCACTAGAGTGTAGCCTATCAAATTGAGACGGTATTTTATCATTTTCATATACCATCTTTATCACTTTCTATTCGGACCAATGCCTATCAGAAACGATCTGTTGAGTATATGTTTTATTGTAATCCTGACTTTATGATCTGCAGTCTCTATTTCATGAACACTTCCTGTCCTCCATGAAATCCATTCCATTACTTTGGCTGTGAGCTAAGGAGAATTTTCTTTCTCCTGCAAGCTTAGCAAGTTGAAATGGGCAGGGCTATACTAGGGGGACGGGGGAGGGGGGGGGGGCGGGAGGGGTCGAAGAACAAGGGGAGA
Source organism: Schistocerca americana (assembly GCF_021461395.2). Lineage (NCBI taxonomy): Eukaryota > Metazoa > Arthropoda > Insecta > Orthoptera > Acrididae > Schistocerca > Schistocerca americana. The sequence goes on along the minus strand of NC_060121.1, from coordinate 348,769,114 downwards.
GAAGATGGCAGAGGCCACCAGCCCTCTCCGTCTTGGCGTACGTGACTTGGTGCACGTAGGTGGAACGATCTTTCCTGCCGAATTCATGGGTGTGTGTTTCTGTTGGTTGCTGGAAGTTCGGGGTAGAAGTTTCGAGATCTTTCGGGAGAGTTTCTCAGTAAAACGGGCGGACAGGGAAGCCATAGGGCGCTCTTTCGACGCGATCCAATTGAGCCGCCGTGTTGGGCCCGGAAGCTAGGGCTGTGACTGGTAGGTAGGTGGGCCGAAAAGTGCGTCCTCTCGCGGGTGTAGAGGAGCAAACGTGGAAGCTGAGAATCCGACGAGCTACAGGCTGGATGCATCGGAGATGCTGTTGGGCGGTGTGGACACGCTATGCAGCTGTACCACGAGGCAATGATGGTTGGTGAGACGCAATGCAACCGCTTGCTGGCTTACCATTAATTAACTCGTGATCAGAGCTGGTTAGTAGTCCCAATTCTTTGTACCAAACTCTTTCCGAATTGCTGAAGTCTTTGTCACATGTGTCGGAGCAAAATTATTTCCACCGCCCTGCTTTAGGTTGAACAGTGTGTTCGTTCTCTTGTTTCAATAACCATAATTATCACCCACTTTTTTCTCTCACCATGCTCTCAGAAGAGAATAGAAGCTTTCTAAATGTGTTGCTACAGAAGAATGCTGAAGATTAGATGGGTAGATCACATAACCAATGAGGAGTTATTGAATGGAATTGGGGAGAAGAGGAGTTTGTGGCACAACTTGACTAGAAGGGATCGGTTTGTATGACATGTTCTGAGGCATCAAGGGATCACCAATTTAGTATTGGAGGGCAGCGTGGAAATTGTAGAGGGAGATCTAGAGATGAATGCACTAAGCAGATTCAGAAGGATGTAGGCTGCAGTACGTACTGGGAGACGAAACAGCTTGCACAGGATAGAGTAGCATGGAGAGCTGCATCAAACCAGTCTCGGGACTGAAGACTACTACAACAACAACATGCTCTTGTCCTGTGCAAATCGGTTAAAGAAGTTTTAAGTTTATTAGCACCGAGAATTTCTGTAAATGAGTAGTAACAACTTTCTCTCGTGTTCTTTGCCCTCATCAGTGCTTATCTGTGTTGCATAATTTTGGATCACGCACTATCTTATAAGATCATTTCCCTTGTTTCCATAGAGGCACCCCCCACCCTCCCCCACCTATGCTGATCACTTCGTCTGCTAAGTTATTGTCAGATCTGCATTTCGTAATGAACAGTAGCATTTAAGATTATTTGTTACACAATGAAACTTCCTCTGAGTAAAAAGTAACTGTAATAAATCCAGACGCTCAAATTGTCTTTTACTTCAAGCCACCCACGTCATTTTCAGTTGCATCAGGCAATGAATTGAAAAATATACAGAGTGTTTGCGCAAGAGGATGCAAAAATTTAACAGGACATAGAGAATGCTACACTGAACGGTTTGAGGTAGGGAACCTGGGCTCTGAGAAGGCAGCTTACGGAGATGATAGGAATAAAATCAAATTATTGTGTGCTCTTTTATTTACATTAGTTAACTGCGCATACCTTCACTGGCACAATGAACGTTCTGTATCTTATAAAATGTGCTGAAACTGACGGCCATCAACCTGAATGGAAGCATGACATCGGCGAACAAAATTCTGACGCACCCTGGTGTCTTTCGAATCATATTACTGGCAGCTACAATTCTGGCAACTAATTTGACCTCCGTATCGAATGGTGTCTCACATACAAGTGACTTTTGATATCCCATTCGAACTAATCAAGGGGATTCAGGTTAGGTGACCTCGCAGGCCATGGAATGGGACCTCCCACTCCAATCCAGCCACGAGGAAATACTGTACCGGTGGTGCTCCATCGTATTGTTATGTACATCTCTGAAGAGCACCGAGTAATGAATGGGTCTGTGGTCGATTCATAACACGTCCTGTCATAGGACAATGCAAATACAACAGAGCCACCTTATGGACATGTAAAGTACACAAAACCTGCATCATGACTTGGTGGTAAACAAGCTGCTGAACGGTAATTTTAGACAAAGCGATAGAATTTGCTTACTTCCATATCTTCTTAAACTGGTTTCTCCGATCCCAGGTCCCCTATCTGCAATTGTTCAGTGGTGCGTTCTCTATGCCCTGTAAGATTTTTGCACGCTCCTATGGAAACACGTTGTATATTAGGTACGGCTAAACAGTGGGTTCCTCTCCGTAAGGCCATACTATGCTCCTTGTTTCAGTTGCGTCAGGGTAAAGAAACTGTTCTACTTGTAACTTCCTGGCAGACTAGAACTGTGTGCTGGACCGAGACTCGAACTCGGGACCTTTGCCTTTCGCGGGCAAGTGCTCTACCAACTGAACTACCCAAGCACGACTCACGCCCCGTCCTCACAGCTTTACTTCTGCCAGTACCTCGTCTCCTACCTTCTAAACTTTACAGAAGCTCTCTTGCGAACCTTGCAGAACTAGCACTCCTGAAAGAAAGGATACTGCGGATGTTTCCAGAATGAGATTTTCACTCTGCAGCGGAGTGAGCAATGATATGAAACTTCCTGGCGGACTAAAACTGTATGCCGGACCGACACTCGAACTCTGGACCTTTCCCTTTGGCGGGCAAGTGCTCTACCAACTGAGCTACCCAAGCACGACTCACGACCCGTCCTCACAGCTTTACTTCTGTCAGTACCTCGTCTCCTACCTTCTAAACTTTACAGAAGCTCTCCTGCGAACCTTGCAGAACTAGCGCTCCTGAAAGAAAGGACATTGCGGAGACATGGCTTAGCCACAGCCTGGGGGATCTTTCCAGAATTAGATTTTCACTCTGCAGCGGAGTGAGCAATGATATGAAACTTCCAGGCAGACTAAAACTGTGTGCTGTGTGCCGGACCGAGACTCGAACTCGGGACCAAAAAAAATGGTTCAAATGGCTCTGAGCACTATGGGACTTAACAGCTGTGGTCATCAGTCCCCTAGAACTTAGAACTACTTAAATCTAACCAACCTAAAGACATCACACACATCCATGCCCGAGGCAGGATTCGAACCTGCGACGTAGCAGTTGCGCGGTTCCGGACTGCGCGCCTAGAACCGCGAGACCACCGCGGCCGGCAAACTCGGGACCTTTGCCTTTCGCGGGCAAGTGAAAGGTAAGGGTTCCGAGTTCGAGTCTCGGCCCGGCACACAGTTTTAGTCTGCCAGGAAGTTTCATATCAGGGAACACTCCGCTGCAGAGTGAAAATCTCATTCTGTTTTATTTGTGTTCAGAGAAGATATTCCTCCTATTTTTAATTAACCGCTGTGTGGCCATTGCACTGATTTTGCGGGGGGGGGGTTACTATACCTTCGTCAGTGGATGTGATAAAAGACAATACGGATTAGTAGTTGAAAGTGTTCAAGACGAGTTTTTGCCTATTTTTCACCAGAAACACAGATTAAGATCACTAATTAAAAGACCACCCATACTACCGCACATAAAAACACAGCCGGCACCTTGTTAATGGGATATGTCGCAACAGCCGGACGGGAATTTGAACCGCACTCAAATATGAATCAGCCACTGCGCCATCTCGTTCGATCTGGAGATATTCCTTATTGCTACACAGACGACATTCGAGGGAGCTGGGCGGTGACGGTGTTAGGCTACGTGCGCTGCTAGTCCCCACCAGCCTGGCCCGCCGAACGAAGTGGGCGCCGCGCTGCAGCCGACTCTAGAGTAAGCGCAGCCCACCGCAGTCCGTGCTGTAACGGGATGGAGCTGCCGCAGGCGCCCTTGTCAGCCACGGCCAAGTTTGACCGCACATCTAGAACCCGGCCCTGACAACTTGCCAGGTCAAACAGTCGGTAGCGAACACACATAAACTGTCTCCAAAGGCGAGTGCACAACTGCGGCCCGAACTCCCGCACTACTGGACCCACACCCCGGCCACCTTACTGCTGAGTCATCGGCAATCGACCGCGCAGAGTAGCTACGTGCTTCAGCTCTACAGCTCTGGATACTCCATCCTTTCTCCACACGCCATTCTATCGAGTTCTTGTATTTATTTAGGACCTGCACGTGTCGTACAAGATCCACATTAAAATCTATTTCTTAGTTTACTTTTAGTATCCTGCTACATTCTTGCTGCACTATCATTCTCAGCCACTTCCTGTACGTGTGGCTGAGTGGATAAGTGTCAGTGTTGGGAACGTAATATCCTAATGACGTGGCAGGTTCATGGTTTTCATCTTAACTAAATTACTTACAGCTATATCTATCATATTCATGTCAGTCACATAACAATAGGCACTCGAAATCGGAAGCAATCTCACTGCGTGGCAAAAGTTTCGATTTTGGATCTTCTGATGTTTCTGATTTACGTAAATGATCTTCCACTTCTAGTTTCAGAAGATGCAAATTTGGCCCTTTTCGCAGCCAATAAAGGTATACGAAAAAAATAGTATCTGTCCCCTTATCGAAAATGCAGCAAATGAAGTGTTCGAAAACGTCAGCACTAGGCTTGAGTCAAGTAGTACATACGGTTGTCCGCAGCTCGTGGTCGTGCGGTAGCGTTCTCGCTTCCCGCGCCCGGGTTCGATTCCCGGCGGGGTCAGGGATTTTCTCTGCCTCGTGATGAGTGGGTGTTGTGTGATGTCCTTAGGTTAGTTAGGTTTAAGTAGTTCTAAGTTCTGGGGGACTGATGACCATAGATGTTAAGTCCCATAGTGCTCAGAGCCATTTTTTACATACGGTTCACTACTTGTCATAGAACTGCACAAGTTACAAAAATAAGTCTCTCAAACAATGAAATGTAAATAGTACAAAGAACTTTCTTGGAGCAGAGGGGTGGGGAGCTACAGAAAGTGCACAATCTTAACTGGGAAAGACACTGCCTAGAACTATTGAAGCGTCATAGTTCGACAGTGTTTGCAGTACGCGATGGGAATGTAACAGTGCGTGAAGTAAAGATGATATGACAATACTGCAATGATGCCCCAGCCTCCATATTTGTCAGACATGGCTCTGTGGGATCCTTTTGGTTTACAAAATGAAGTAAACCTTAAAGGATTGTCATTTTGCAAACATAGATGAAATTACAAAGGCGTCTTTGAGAGATCTAAAGTCCATCCCGAAATTAGTTCTATTAGTTCTAGAACTGTTTCGGGAATGAGATTAAAACGTTGACATAAACGTATATCTTACAGGGACTTGGAGTGAATAACATTAAAATGTGTGGGTAAAAAGCCTAAGTCACGATCGCAATATAACTAGTTGTGCTGATTGACGAGCCATCTTCAGAGCGATTCAGCTCAACAGATTATGACGACGTCTTATGCATGGTGGCTAGTACATAGAGAATTAAGTAATATTTTTTACTGGCACGTATCATAAAGGTTGTTTCAAAAAGAATGACCTGATTTTTCGTTGTAAAAATTACGAAACATGGGATGTGCTGGCAAGAAAATGTGTGTTGTCTTAATGGACGTGGCCTACAGCTTCAGAAAATCGCCATTAGATGTCAGTCAATGCGTCTTCTCAGTTTATAGTAAGTGAGAAGTAAGATGGCGTCCGCTCAAGAGAAAACGTTTTGTTTGCTGCAGTTTGCTTCAGCGTGCTTTTCGTAGGCGTTTTGGCATTGATGCACCTGCAACCAAAAACATTCGTCGTTGGTATCGTCCATCTGAGGTGACTGGAGGCTTGTGCACAGTTAAGAGTCCAGGTTGACTTCGCACTTCTGATGGCATGGCGGAAAGAATTCAGCAAATGTTTGAGTCCACACTGTTCCTGACACAGCAACGTCAGTTTCTCAATAACACACTGCCTCAACGTTGAACAGGGCGCACGGGACCGCCTGACACTGCCTCGCACTCTTGGCCTTCAAGATCGCCAGACATGACCCCATCCGATTTTTTCTTGTGTGGATATGTGAAGAAAAATGTGTTCATCTCCCGTTTACCTCGAGACGCAGAAGAAGTGAAGCATAAGAGCCGCCATAACGTCTGTAAAAGCAGACTCATTGTATAAAGTTTATGACGAATACACCTATCGTCTAGATGTTGTTCGTGTTACCGCTGCTGTCGATATTTATAACGGCACAGCTAAAACCTTAAGGTTTATGTGAATATTTTTTAATATCCCAGTTTGTAGAATGTTTTTATCAACAAATATGGAGTTTTAAAATCAGTGTCCCTTCTTGAAACACCCGATATAATTGAGTCTAAATACACTACTGGCCATTAAAACTGATATACCAAGAAGAAATGCAGATGATGAACGGGTATTCATTGGACAGATATGTTATACTAGAACTGACATGTGATTACATTTTCACGCAATTTAGGTGTATAGATCCTGAGAAATCAGTACCCAGAACAACCACCTCTGGCCGTAATAACGGCCTTGATACGCCTGGGCATTGAGTCAAACAGAGCTTGGATGGCGTGTACAGGTACGGCTGCCCATGCAACTTCAACACGATACCACAGTTCATCAAGAGTAGTGACTGGCGTATTGTGACAAGCCAGTTGCTAGACCACCATTGACCAGACGTTTGCAATTGGTGAGAAATGTGGAGAATTTGCCAGTGCAGCAGTCGAACATTATCTGTATTCAGAAAGGCCCCTACAGGACCTACAACATGCGGTCATGCATTATCCTGTTGAAACGTAGGGTTTCGCAAGGATCGAATGAAGGGTAGGGCCACGGGTCGTAACACATCTGAAATGTAACGTACACTGTTCAAAATGCCGTCGATGCGAACAAGAGGTGACCGAGGCGTGTAACCAATGGCACCCCATACCATCACGCCGGGTGATACGCCAGTATGGCGATGACGAATACACACTTATACGCCAGTGTGGCGATGACGAATACACACTTACAATGTGCGTTCACCACGATGTCGCCAAACACGGATGCGACCATCATGATGCTATAAACAGAAATTGTATTCATCCGAAAAAATGACGTTTTGCCATTCGTGCACCCAGGTTCGACGTTGAGCACACCATCGCAAGCATCTGTGATGCAGCGTCAAGCGTAACCGCAGCCATGGTCTCCGAGCTGACAGTCCATGCTGCTGCAAACGTCGTCGAACTGTTCGCGCAGATGGTTGTTGTCTTGCAAACGTCCCCATCTGTTGACGCAGGGATCGAGACGTGGCTGCACGATCCGTTACAGCCATGCGGATAAGATGCCTGTCATCTCGACTGCTAGTGATACGAGGCCGTTGGTATCCAGCACGGCGTTCTGTATTACCCTCCTGAACCCACCGATTCCATATTCTGCTAACAGTCATTGGATCTCGACCAACGCGAGCAGCAATGTCGCGATACGATACACCGCAATCGCGATAGGCTACAATCCGACCTTTATCAAAGTCGGAAACGTGATGGTACGCATTTCTCCTCCTTACACGAGGCATCACAACAACGTTCCACCAGGCAACGCCGGTCAACTGCTGTTAGTGTATGAGAAATCGCTTGGAAACTTTCCTCATGCCAGCACGTTGTAGGTGTGGCCACCGGTGCCAACCTTGTGTGAATGCCCTGAAAAGCTAATCATTTGCATATCACAGCATCTTCTTCCTGTCAGTTAAATTTCGCGTCTGTAGCACGTCATCTTCATGGTGTAGCAATTTTAATGGCCAGTAGTGTACTAAGTGTTTTTTGCAGTTGTTCACCTCCTATACGCAATTTTCTGTATCTTAGATCTGAAGATGGCTTGTCAATGAGCTGAAACTGGTCATCAATAACGAAATTTTGCGATACAGACTTCGTAGTTTTATCCACACATTTTAACGCAACATTCTAGGCTCTTCAGTCCGGAACCGTGCGAATGCTGCGGTCGCAGGTTCGAATCCTGCCTCGGGCATGGATGTGTGTGATGTCCTTAGGTTAGTTAGGTTTAAGTAATTCTAAGTTCTAGCGGACTGATGATCTCAGCTGTTAAAGTCCCATAGTGCTCAGAACCATTTGAACCATTTTTTAACGCAACAGATCGCCGTTCTTCATATTCGACAGTGTCAGAAAGTAACAAAATAACATTAATGTAGACGAGTAAATCAAATTCTATCCAAAAAACAAATGTTTTCATTATTTTGTAACACACCACGTAGAACAGTCGGAAAGAGAGTTTCCAGCGAAAGGCTACACCCTGGTTTGGAATTCCGGTCCGGCACACACGGTTTTAATGTGTCAGAAAGTTTCGGAACAGTGCACATTCCGTTGTGGTGTTGCTGATTCATTCTGTGAACCTCTGTCCTTTGTCTCTCGCTAGCCTCCAAGCCGCTTTGTAGACGCTCGCTGTGACGCACGTCATAGCGCGGCGGCCTGTGCTTGCGTGCAGACTGGGTGACGACGGATCGCCGCCCCATCAGCAGATGTCCGCTGGAGATCACGCGCAATACGCGTTACGCAGTGCAGCGGCGGCGGCAGCGACCTGACCTTTGCAGAGCCCCCGTCGCATCGAGCTCCGCCCCTGGACGACCTTTGTTGGCACAGAGTTCACGCGACGTCTCTGATGAGCGCGTCTAGCCGCAAATGCAATCGTCCATTGTATCGATGTTTATGGAGTGGTCAACCGTTCTTTGCATATTCACTTAGAACCATCTTTTCTTTCTTGTCATTCATTGTGTTAGTGATTTACTGAAATAATTTATCCGTAAGTAGCTCGCTAAGTTAATAATCATGTGTCTTTCCAGTACGATTAATATAGAGAAGGTTGACAAAAATACATTACCATCCCTAATATTTGTAAAAAAACAGTTGGCATTCAAAACGGTTGTGACAGTCGAAATTACTTTTGTCTGGCTGTAACTGTGGGTTCTTTGATTGCTCTGAAAGAAGTCTCATCAAACTACGAGGTGCGGCTAGAAAAAAACCGGACTGATGCTGGAAAAAACATTTATTTACAATTATTTACAATTTCATGTTATCTCCTTCAATGTACTCTCCTCCTCGGTCTCTACACCGCTCCATACGAATTTTCCACTGTTCATAGCAATGCTGCAGATCATTTTCGGTAAGTCCATACATTACTTCCGTCGCTTTTTCTTTTACTGCTTCAACAGTCTCAAATCTAGTTCCTTTCAAAGCTGACTTGACTTTAGGGAAAAGAAAAAAGTCACAGGGGGCCAAATCAAGTGAGTAGGGTGGATGATCTAAGATGGGAATGTTGTGTTTTGCCAAAAACGTCTTCACTGACAACGCACTGTGAGCTGGGGCATTGTCTTGGTGAAGGATCCATGACTTTTTTCTCCACAAATCGTTCCGTTTTCTCCGTACTCGCTCACGTAGGGTAGCCAGGACGCTAATGTAGTAATGCTGATTCACTGTTTGTTCCTCTGGTACCCAATCAATGTGCACAATCCCTTTGATGTAAAAAAAAAAATCATCATTGCCTTGAATTTCGATTTTGACATTCGTGCTTTTTTTTGTCGTGGAGAACCAGGAGTTTTCCAATGCATCGATTGGCGTTTAGTTTCTGGATCGTAAGTAAAAAACCACGATTCATCGCAAGTAATAACATTTTGTAAGAAGGTGGGATCACTTTCAATGTTTTCCAGGATGTCAGAACAAATCATTCTTCGGCGTTCCTTCTGTTCAATTGTGAGACACTTTGGAACCATTTTTGAACACACTTTGTTCATGTTGAAACTTTCATGAAGAATCTGCCTAACACTTTCCTTGTCAACTCCTGTTAACTCAGACACTGCTCTGATTGTTAAACGGCTATCTTGTCGAACAAGTTTACCGATTTTTTCAATGTTTGCATCAGTTTTTGCTGACAATGGTCTGCCAGTGCGAGTGTCATCACTGGTGTCTTCGCGGCCATCTTTAAATCGTTTAAACCACTCAAACACTTGTGTTCGCGATAAACAATCATCGCCGTACACTTGTAACATTACAAACGTTTCACTTGCAGATTTTCCTAGTTTGAAACAAAATTTGATGTTAACATGCTGTTCTTTCTGTACACTCAACATTTTCCGACGCACAGACAAAACGTCAACTACTTAAAACAGACGCCACGGGCAGACTGAGTGCAGGAGGCAGATGAAACTCGAGCAGTAGGCGGAGCGAGAGTCACGTGACAGGCCACGCGACTTTCAGCCTTATTGCATTCGTTTTATTGTTTCACCAGTACTAGTCCGGTTTTTTTCTAGCCACACCTCGTAGAACAAATGAAATATTAGTTCACATCATTACACAAATGAAAAAAAGATTTACTTCATTTTGACACGCTTCTTGCCATAGGAGTACTGAATATTTTATAACTGTTAATAACTACGAAAGCATCACCTGAGGTGCAAATGAACAGTGCGGGTGGACAGTAGTAGCCGGCCGGAGTGGCCGAGCGCTTCTAGGCGCTACAGTCTGGAACTGCGCGACCGCTACGGTCGCAGATTCGAATACTGCCTCGGGCGTGGATTTGTGTGATGTCCTTAGGTTAGTTAGGTTTAAGTAGTTCTAAGTTCTAGGGGACTGATGACCTGAGAAGTTAAGTCCCATAGTGCTCAGAGCCATTTGAACCATTTGACAGTAGTAATCCATATTCACGTAGTTTGGTAGTTCTAGGGAGTATAATCATTATTGAGTGGCCTACCTGAAGAAAATTGTGGACTCTCTTCCTCGCCTAACTGAGGTCTTCATAAAGGCTACATCTACATCTACATCCATACTCCGCAAGCCACCTGACGGTGTGTGGCGGAGGGTACGTTGAGTACCTCTATCGGTTCACCCTTCTATTTCAGTCTCGTATTGTTCGTGGAAAGAAAGATTGTCGGTACGCCTCTGTGTCGGCTCTAATCTCTCTGATTTTATCCTCATGGTCTCTTCGCGAGATATACTTAGGAGGGAGCAATGAAGGTATGTTCTCGAAACTTCAACAAAAGCCCGTATCGAGCTACTGAGAGTCTCTCTTGCAGAGTCTTCCACTGGGGTTTATCTATCATCTCCGTAACGCTTTTGCGATTACTGAATGATCCTGTAATGAAGCGCGCTGCTCTCCGTTGGATCTTCTCTATCTCTTCTATCAACCCAATCTGGTACGGATCCAGCACTGGTGAGCAGTATTCAACCAGTGGGCGAACAAGTGTACTGTAACCTAGTCCTTTGTTTTCGGACTGCATTTCCTTAGGATTCTTCCAATGAATCTCAGTCTGGCATCTGCTTTACCGACGATTAATTTTATATGGTCATTCCATTTTAAATCACTCCTAATGCCAAATCCCAGATAGTTTATGGAATTAACTGCTTCCAGTTGCTGACCTGCTATATTGTAGCTAAATGATAAAGGATCTTTCTTTCTATGTAATCGCAGCACATTACACTTGTCTACATTGAGATTCAATTGCCATTCCCTCCACCATGCGTCAATTCGTTGCAGATCGTCCTGCATTTCAGTACATGAGTCGGAGATATTCTGTGTCAGGGTGGTGTCTACCTGGGCTGACTAATTTTTTTGTCTTGTTCGCTTATCAATGTGCTTTTTTTGAAAAAGAAAAATACTGTATGTCAGTTGGTGCCTTATTCCATTTATCAAAAAAATGGCTCTGAGCACTATGGGACTTAACATCTGAGGTCATCAGTCCCCTAGAACTTAGAACTACTTAAACCTAACTAAGCTAAGGATATCACACAAATCCACGCCCGAGGCAGGATTCGAACCTGCGACCGTAGCGGTCGCGCGGTTCCAGATTGTAGCCCCTAGAGCCGCTCTGCCACCCAGACCGGCTCCATTTATCACCTGGCTTGCTTATTGTTACCAGTGTTACAGATCAACATCGATTAAATCACTATTACTAGCCTTAATTTCCGATTCCGAAATGTACGAAAAAAATCTGTCTCTAGCTTCTACACAGTGATGTCCTGAAACTTTTTGTATCCGCCCGGTAGTAGATTGCACTGCACACCAGGCAGTCCACACGGGCATCTTCCTCTCAGGAGGACGTGCGTAAAGGTTCTCATCAACACCCATATGGGAGGCGCCAACCTCGTCTGTCGCAACAGCTTTATTAGGCATGGTCCTATTAGAGACGCTATGATCTTGCCTACTTTACTCGGAAACTGACTTTTGCAGCAGGGTATGTAGGGACTTAACGTTTACTTTGACCCCGTACTACAGTGCAACTTGGTATTTCTCACATATCATATAAAGAGCAGAAAGAAGCAATAAGTGACAGTAAAAAATCTTCGGACCGACTGAAAATTCTTCGTACATCCATATTTAAATAGGATGAAGGTGGGACACAGCCGGTGTAATTTTTATTAAAAATGAAATTCCTCCAGCTGTACTTAAGATTTTATATTTACTTCGCTTCTAGTTTCGACGTTGCGTCAATGCCATCTTCAGGCCCGTACACTTTGATGAAATCAGTTGCGCGTAGCTCAGCCTAGAAATCCGCTGTGAGACCAACACGCGCTCTACACGGATGGCGGTCAGTAACCGAAAATTGGACCAGACAGTCTGGCACACACTTACCTAACAAACCACAGACCTGCTAGAAGCAACTGGAAAAGAAAACGGAAGGTGGGAATGCGATCATTGAGGCTTTGGAAGTTGCGTTTAGAACACATATAAATATACTTTCTGACAAAAAAGGATGCGAAGCACTCATAAAATGAAACTTCACTGGTTGAGAGGGTATGTGATGTTATTTCAGTGATCACAAAATTCAGTAGTCAAATGTGCAAAACACTTGGTAGTGGGAGCCCACTTATCAGTGTGACATTGGACCGACTCGGGCCTGTTTTGTACTGTTTTGGTGGGGAAAGGTGCTATAAAACCGTTCCTTTATTGGGGTAAGCCGGCCCACGTCTGTTGCGACTGGCCCTTGATATCCTGGATAGTCACACTGCGACGGAGTTGACGTCCGAACTGGTCTCACATATGTTCTCAGTCTACTGACTGGTTTGATGCGGCCCGCCGCGAATTCCTTTCCTGTGCTAACCTCTTCATCTCAGAGTAGCACTTGCAACCTACGTCCTCAATTATTTGCTTGACGTATTCCAATCTCTGTCTTCCTCTACAGTTTTTGCCCTCTACAGCTCCCTCTAGTGCCATGGAAGTCATTCCCTCATGTCTTAGCAGATGTCCTATCAGCCTGTCCCTTCTCCTTATCAGTGTTTTCCACATATTCCTTTCCTCTCCGATTCTGCGTAGAACCTCCTCATTCCTTACCTTATCAGTCCACCTAATTTTCAACATTCGTCTATAGCACCACATCTCAAATGCTTCGATTCTCTTCTGTTCCGATTTTCCCACAGTCCATGTTTCACTACCATGCAATGCTGTACTACAGACGTACATCCTCAGAAATCTCTTCCTCAAATTAAGGCCGGTATATGATATTAGTAGACTTCTGTTGGCCAGAAATGCCTTTTTTTGCCATTGCGAGTCTGCTTTTGATGTCCTCCTTGCTCCGTCCGTCATTAGTTATTTTACTGCCTAGGTAGCAGAATTCCTTAACTTCATTGACTTGGTGACCATCAATCCTGATGTTAAGTTTCTCGCTGTTCTCATTTCTACTACTTCTCATTACCTTCGTCTTTCTCCGATTTACTCTCAAACCATACTGTGTACTCATTAGACTGTTCATTCCGTTCAGCAGATCATTTAATTCTTCTTCACTTTCACTCAGGATAGCAATGTCATCAGCGAATCGTATCATTGATATCCTTTCACCTTGTATTTTAATTCCACTCCTGAACCTTTCTTTTATTTCCATCATTGCTTCCTCGATGTACAGACTGAAGAGTAGGGGCGAAAGGCTACAGCCTTGTCTTACACCCTTCTTAATACGAGCACTTCGTTCTTGATCGTCCACTCTTATTATTCTCTCTTGGTTGTTGTACATATTGTATATGAACCGTTTCTCCCTACAGCTTACCCCTACTTTTTTCAGAATCTCGAACAGCTTGCACCATTTTATATTGTCGAACGCTTTTTCCAGGTCGACAAATCCTATGAAAGTATCTTGATTTTTCTTTAGCCTAGCTTCCATTATTAGCCGTAATGTCAGAATTGCCTCTCTCGTCCCTTTACTTTTCCGAAAGCGCATTCTCAATTTTCTTTTCCATTCTTCTGTATATTATTCTTGTAAGCAGCTTCGATGCATGAGCTGCTAAGCTGATTGTGCGATGATTCTCGCACTTGTCAGCTCTTGCCGTCTTCGGAATTATGTGGATGATACTTTTCCGAAAGTCAGATGGTATGTCGCCAGACTCATATATTCTACACACCAACGTGAATAGTCGTTTTGTTGCCACTTCCCCCAATGATTTTAGAAATTCTGATGGAATGTTATCTATCCCTTCTGCCTTATTTGACCGTAAGTCCTCCAAAGCTCTTTTAAATTTCGATTCTAATACTGGATCCCCTATCTCTTCTAAATCGACTCCTGTTTCTTCTTCTATCACATCCGCCAAATCTTCACCCTCATAGAGGCTTTCAATGTATTCTTTCCACCTATCTGCTCTCTCCTCTGCATTTAACAGTGGAATTCCCGTTGCACTCTTAATGTTAACACCGTTGCTTTTAATGTCACCAAAGGTTGTTTTGACTTTCCTGTATGCTGAGTCTGTCCTTCCGACAATCATATCTTTTTCGATTTCACATTTTTCCTGCAGCCATTTCGTCTTAGCTTCCCTGCACTTCCTATTTATTTCTATGTAATCGCAGCACATAGTCACGTACTATATGTGAGCGAGCATTGTCCCATTGAAAAGTGGCACAGTCATGCCGTCGCACGAGAGGTAACACATGAGAACGTAGGAAGTCCGTGACGTACCGCTACCCCCGGTGTTCCCTCAGTCACTACTAGCCTCACCAGAGGTCATTCCCCGACGGCTTCCCACACTATGGCTCCAGGAATAACACAGCTGTATCTCTCCAAAGCACTGGAAAAATGGATCTCCCCATGCCGCCGACATATTCACCGACGATGGTCATCCGAGGTCAAGCAGTGTTTCATCGTTGAATACAATGCGACACAGTTAGCAGTCCGTGCTTCCCGGTCACGGCACCATTTCAAATGTAGTCGTTTTTGTTGCGTTTGCGGGAGCCTACGCATGGGACGGCAGTTCCCCAGTCCAGTTGCTGCTAGTCTCCGACGAATGGTGCGGAATGTTGTTTGAAGTTCATTACTTGTTCTTCAATCGTATGAGCAGATGCGAATGGGATGCGCTGCATTTGATGCACAGTATGGCGTTCCTCACTTGCATTGGTTAGACATGGTCGACCAGAACCTTGACGACGAGAATCTCAGCTCTCACGTTCACATACATACAAACATCGGGCCACTGTCTCACCAGAAAGCCCCAAAAATCTGTACATTTCACGATTCCATCAACTGGCCAAGTGGAGACCCACAATGATGCGCCTTCCAAACTCCACCAGAACCCGATAGTACTATCTCGGGCGAATACCAAATTTCCGTGTCCTTCACAGCGATCACTCTATGTACGACAGTGATCACGCTTCTTAGTCCTTACATACCCTACCAGGCCGCACTCTGACAGCCTTTCACCTATCACAGAGAACTGCAACTTCATACATTTATACACCAGTCGCTGGTGTGTACGTGTAAGGAGTTAAATTGACGTCAGACCATGTCTTCAGGGTGCTGCACCTTTCTTGCCACGCAATGTAGCTTCAAAACGAGACTGAAGCACATACCGTTCAAATGTCCTTCCAAAATTTTAGTCACTGTGTGGTCTGCAGCTAAAATAAATTTTCTGAATGGCAACGACCTCACGCACGGTCAGAATAAAACTGCACAATCTAATCGACATGGGATTAACAAAAATCCGAGGGATTAATCACGTGCAAAACTGAAGAATTTATAACATGGTTTTACGAGACAATTTTCATTAAATGTAAGAACGAATAAGAACACACAATAATAAAAATTTGAAAACAGACAACTCGACATGTAAAACGACAGAAGTGGCAGAGCTCCAATAAATATTTACGAAAATCTGTAATATTCAATAATAATCTGTAATTATTCAATAAAAGCTATTAACTTTTAAAACTGTAGAACAGGCAATATTTAGAGCAGAAACCATAACATAAATAACATAACACATCATTTAGTGTGGGTATACGTATCCAAATGGCAATATTTGAAACTTTACCAAGTTATGTTAAGAAAAAAAACTAGAGTTAGATCGCACTGTCCTAACACACAAGAAGCAACTTAAATATAGCGAAGATTTATCTTATGCTAACGCAGCAGTCACTGGCTGTGGGACATCAAACAGCTGAAAGCGATTGTTTTATGAGGCTTCTCGCCAAATTGACTTCGACGGTGCGCTGGCGGTGCACTGGACTGGTCCCGGCGGAGATTCGAGTCCTCCCTCGGGCATAGGTGTGTGTGTTTGTCCTTAGGATAATTTAAGTTAAGTAGTGTGTAAGCTTAGGGACTGATGACCTTAGCAGTTAAATCTCATATGATTTCACACACATTTGAAAATTTTTTTTGGTGCACTGGACGAAGTCGCAAACTGCTGGTTCTTTAGAGGCACCTGGTCCCGCTCTCTCACCAGCCCGACCCTTCGGACTGTAGCACGTCTGCTCCAAAGGGCTAATGTGAACCGCAAGGCCTCGCCGTGCGGCCATCACCATTGATCACTGCAGTACCAAGACCCGCGGCAGACAAACCCAGAGCAAGACTGCGCGGAGAGCACTCTAAAAGCCGGCAGGCGGGCCAAATTGCGCACTCTAACGGGACACTATAGTACTTGTTGCTAGATTACAGAATCAACGATACGATCTCTGTCGATAGGAGCTTATACAAAGCTCAAATATTGTCATTACCGTTAGACATTTTTAATTTAATTTTAATTCTGCCCACTAAACAACCAATAATGTATATACAGTGAAGCGCCAAAGGAACTGGTATACGCATGCGTATTCAAATACAGAGATATGTAACCAGGCAGGATACGGGGTTGCGGTCGGCAACATCTATACCAGACAACAAGTGTCTGGCGCAGTTGTTGGATCATTTACTACTGTTACAACAGCAGGTTATCAAGATTTAAGTAAGTTTGAATATGGTGTCATATTCGGCGCACGACCGATTGGACACAGCATCTCCGAGGTAGCGATGAAGTGCGGATTTTCCCGTACGACCATTTCACAGGTGTACCGTGAATATCAGGAATGCGGTAAAACATCAAATCTCCTACATCGCTGCGGACGGAGAAAGATCCTGCAAGAACGGGACCAACGATGACTGAAGAGAATCATTCAGCGTGACAGAAGTGCAACCCTTCCGTAAATTGTTGCAGATTGCAATGCTGAGTCATCAACAAGTGTCAGCGTGCGAACCATTCAACGAAACATCATTGATATGGCCTTTCGGAGCCAAAGGCCCACTCCCGTGTACCCTTGTTGACTACACGACACAGAGCTTTGCACCTTCCCTGGGTCCGTAAAAACCGACACTGGACTCTTGATGACTGGAAACACGTTGCCTGGTCGGACGAGTCTCTTTTCAAATTCTATCGAGCGGATGGATGTGTATGGGTATGGAGACAACCTCATGAATCCATGGACCCTGCATGTCTGCAGAGACTGTTCAATCTGGTGGATGCTCTGTAATGGTGTGGGGCGTGTGCAGTTGGAGTGATATGGGGCCCCTGATACGCCTAGGCATGACTCTGACAGTTGACACGTACGTAAGCATCCTGTCTGACCACTTGCATCCATTCATGTTCAGTGTGCGTGACGACGGACTTGGGCGAATCCAGCAGGACACTTCGACACCCCACGTCTAGAATTCTACAGAGCGGCTCCAGGAACATTCTTCTGAGTTTAAACACTTCCGCTGGCCACCAAACTCACCAGACGTGAACATTGTTGATCTTATCCGAAATGCCTTGCAACGTGCTGTTTGGAAGAAATCTCTACCCCTTCGTACTCTTACGGAATTATGGATAATTCTGCAGGATTCACGGTGTCAGTTCCCTGCAGCACTAACAACGTTGAGTATTAGTGGAGGATGTTCAAGAGCATTGTGCAATACGCTCTGGACAGGTTTTCGCCAAAAAAAGTTGTGAAGATGGAAAAGACACTCCGTGGTTCCACAACCATGTTAGAGAGCTACTATGAGAGCAAAGAGAGCTTCATTGCAAATTTAAACGTAGCCAAAGCCTCACAGACAAACAAAAATTAAACAAAACCCAAAATACCGTAAGGAGGGCCACGCGTGAAGCGTTAAACGAATTTCATAGTAAAATTCTGTCTACCGAGCTCACAGAAAATCCTGAGGATATTAAATCTTACGTTAAATCAGTAAACGGATCGAAGCCATCTGTCCAGATACGCTGTTACCGTAATGACGTTGATACGGACAGAGAAAAGGCCGAAATGCTAAACGTCTTTTACCAAAACTGTTTCACAGAGGAAGATAGCACTGCAGTGCTCCCTTTAAATCGTTGCACGAACGACAAAATGGCCAAGATCGAAGTGACCAGGGGATAGAAAAACAAATGAAATGGCTCAGCAGGGGAAACGCCAGTGGACGTAACTGGATACCAATACGATTATACGTAGAGAATGCGAAAGAACTTACTCCTCTTCTAACAATAGTGTACCGTAGGTCTCTGGAGGAGCGAAGTGCTCCTGATGACTGAAAAAGCACAGGTCTTTCTTGTTTTGAAGAAGGGCCGTCAAACTGACGTACAAAGCTGTAGGTGTATAAAAATCCTTTCAGAGATGATGGTATTGTATAAAGAGAAGAAGTGATGCTAGAAAATTGTAGCGAAATGTAAGAGAACCTGCAAAGGATCAGCGCTTGGTACGGGGAGTGGCAATAAACCCTCAACATGAACAACTATAACTATTGCATACACATAGAGAGAGACACCCATCATTGTATGATTATACGACTACAGAACAAAAACTGGAAGCAGTTACTTCCATAAAATATCTAGGAGTTTGCGTACGGAACGATTTAAACTAACTGCAGAAAATGAACTTGTCAGACAAAGATTTATTGAAAAGATCCTCAGGAAATGTAGTCTATCGGCAAGGGAGGTAGTTTTCAAAACCCTCGTTCGACCAATACTTGAATATTGCTCGTCAGTATGGCACACGTACCAAATGGGATTGATAGAGGAAATAGAAAAGACACAAAGAAGAAAAGCGCGTTTAGTTACAGGTTCATTTAGTAAGTACGATAGTGTCGCACAAATGATCAATCAACTCTAGTGGCAGACACTGCAAGAGAGGCGGTCTGCATCACGGTGCGTTTTATTGTTAAAGTTCCGAGAGCGTACGCTCCTAGAAGAGCCAACATATATTTCGCTTCCTCCTGTGTATAACTCGTGAAAAGCCGGATAAAATTAGAGAGATTCAAGCCGACATGGACGCTTACCGGAAATCGTTCTTCCCGCGAACTATTCGTAGCTGGAACAGGAAAGGTGGGAAGTGACAGTGGTGCACAAATACCCACTGCCACACACCGCAAGGTGCCCAGTGTAGTAGAGGTGTAGATGTAGATGTTATCCTGGAGGAAGATTCATCGAGAGATGTAGAAATAACTTCAGGTGTGCCCCAAAGAATTGTGTTCGGACTTTGCCGATCATATTGTATGCCAATGACCTTAGCGACAATATTAAAAATAACTTCAAACTTTTCCCATATGATGCAGTCATCTATAACGAAGTACTGTCTGGAAAATATGCGCATTTACTCAGTCAGAGCTTGGTAAGCTTTAGAAGTGGTACAAACAATGGCAGCTCGCTATAAATGTTCAGAAATGTGAATTTGCGCGTTCTATAACATGAAAATTCGTAGTATCTTATCTGTACAGGAACAAAGTGTCAAAGATGGGATCGGTCAACGATTCATAACGATATGAAATAGAACGAGCACATAGGCTCAGTCAAGGGAAAGCAGGTGGCAGATTTCGGTTTATTGGTGGAATACTAGGGAAATACAGTCGGTCTACAAAGAAGTATAGAGAGAACATCAGCAAGAATGGAGACAGGTTTTCTTTTTCCCCGTGGAACAACGTCACTGAGATGCTTAAGAAACTTAAACACCAGACGTTTGAATATACTCAAACTATCCTGAGAAAGTTATTTACAAAGCTTCAAGAACCGTCTTTAAATCATGACGCTAGGAATGCACAACAACCTCCCACAAATTACTGGCGTAGGGATCGTGGGGACAAGACTATGTTATTTACAGCACGCGCGGAGGCACTTAAACAGTCCTTCTTTCGGAACTCCATATGTGAATGAAACGGGTACAAGCCGTAATAACTGATACAATGAGATGTACCCTCTGATATGCACTTCACAGAGGTTTGTGGGGTGTTGATGTAGATGTAGATGAAGATGAAGGGGACAATATACTAGCCGGCCGCGGTGGTCTCGCGGTTCTAGGCGCGCAGTCCGGAACCGTGCGACTGCTTCGGTCGCACGTTCGAATCCTACCTCGGGCATGGATGTGTGTGATGTCCTTAGGTTAGTTGGGTTTAAGTAGTTCTAAGTTCTAGGGGACTGATGACCCCAGCAGTTGAGTCCCATAGTGCTCAGAGCCATTTGAACCATTTGACAATATACTCGCAACCATTCTCCTTTATGCGGTTACAGGGTTTGCCGACAAAAACTGAAGACTGAAACAAACGACATGTGTGCTGCGTAAATCGTAATTTTCGTAGCGGCTTCCCAAACACTCCTGCCTCATGTAGGCGTCAACGATAAGCTTTATCAAGTGGTCGAGGCTTCCGAGTTCAGTGTCTGATAACTGTGGCACTCCTCTTCGTAAAACAGATACCGCAGCCATCTCGGATCCACTGGACCCAATCTTGTAAGCGGATGCCGACCGACTACAGTGGCTTAAATTCCCTGCGACTATTGCTCGCTGTCCACTGCTAGCATTGCAACCACGAATAATATTCATGTAGTCTCTCCCACGAAGGAAGCAGTACACATGAAGCTGTCAGCGGCGCACTGGTAATGGAAACGCATAAATCGACGTGTTTCACTATTTCTCTGTTACTGCCAATGTTTTATCTCCGAGTGACAAAGGGGACGTAGACGAGGGATATCGCGTAGACTTTCTCACGCTTCTCTGTTTCCAGAGTTAGTAGATCTCATCAACACAACACTAGGAACTAAAATACCCTGTATCGTCCATAATTTAACTTTAGCACCACGGGAAGATATAAAGATAATTGATTTCTTTCTTGTAACTGAATGGTGTTGGCAGACAATGAAAAAAAAAGATTTAAAAACAAATTTAAATAATTTCTGTTCGATAACTTCTCCCTCTCTTAATTTCTGGGTAGTTAACACGTGTGTGTAGGAGCGTTACATTTACTGAGTTATATTGTATGTTAATATTAGAGTAAAAACGTAGCTGTGTGAAGGGTCATCACCAGGAAAAACAGTATATATTGTGGATGAATCTGACGATAACTCCAAACCCACCCCCCGAAAATAGCTGGTTTTTGTGTCTGGTGCTACCGCTGCTTCTCCTGTTGCGGATACAGTGGTTGTTCGACGGTAGCTGTTGTGATACTACAGATATGAGCGACTGCAGTGGCAACCACCACATCGTCGCGGTTGCATAGATCATGGAATGAGCGTAGTCTACGGCGCATAATATCGACAACAAACCGGGCTGGTTTTTATTATGTGATTTTGGGACGACGCTGCTTGCCTACAGTTTTCGGTAATAGCGAAACTTCAATATTACACTATTCGCCTTGTTTCATGTAAGTTTTTAAAAATGGCTCTGAGTACTATGGGACTTAACATCTGAGGTCATCAGTCCCCTAGAACTTAAAACCACTTAAACCTAACTAACCTAAGGAAATCACACACATCTATGCCCGAGGCAGGATTCGAACCTGCGACCGCAGAGGTCGCGCGGTTCCAGACTGAAGCGCCTAGAAGTGCTCGGTCACAGCGGCCGGTTCATATAAGTTTCTGCACGTTTGAGTTTTAGTAACAGCTCTGGTGCAGCATTGTCGTTGTTACGGTTGTAAAAAGAAGTATGTGAGAGGAGGACCAGTTGCTTTTCACACGTATGTACAACAAATGTATAACTGTAAATGTCATATTGATGTGAGGCATTTTATATATGATCTCAACGTCGTGGCCTCCCCTTTAAGTATTTCTGCATGAGATAGTTTTCTATATAGTGTCATTGTATCACAATTAATTAAACACATTCGACAATATTAATCAGTGCAACAGAAAATCTAAAAAGTATTGTTGGCTGTCACTTCTTTTGTTACTCCAAAATTCGAGTATTGATTCTGTATTTATTTCTGTATAGCGTATGGTTTTACTTTTGTGATATGATAGCGAAAAAAATTATAGATATTTTACTTATCTATAAAAGCAGAAGGGTAAATAAAGAAAAACTGAAAATAATAATTGACACGCAGGTGGTGCAAATCGCCTACCGTATTTAATATAACAATCTCATTGTTCCAAATGTGTTGTTCTTTCGTGACACTTAGGCGCCGTCTACAGTGTCATAGTAACGTAGTTAGAACAGTGATTCGAAAATGTGAATAAGTGGAATATAAAACCTAAAAACTATCGTTGGCTGTCACTTCTTATGCCATTACCGAAAAAACGTAAATAAAATGGAGTCTGAGCTACGATACTGTGGCACAAAAGTACTACCACTTCTGTTCACATCTTTAAGCCCAATTCAGTCCCTGGTGTCAAACTGCCAAGATGTCTGCAAAACGCGTATAGAAAATTTCACGGTACTTCTGAAGGTGATCTATCTGTAGCAGCAAAGTTAAAACACTCAATGCGGCGTCCCAAAATCATGTGACTTGAGCTGAAGGAGATATTCTTCTCGTTCGTTTTAATATATTTTTCAACGACAAAAAAAATCGAGATTGTTCTAAAATATTTTTGAGCTTTTACGACTTCTCTCGCATGTTAATGAATGTGTTCCAAAATTTTCGAATGTTCTACAATACTAAGTGGAAACATGACACTGATCCGCACTCAGGAAAAATCGTCTTAACCGGTGAGTTGGGCAACGTAGCAA
This sequence comes from Schistocerca americana, assembly GCF_021461395.2. Taxonomy (NCBI): domain Eukaryota; kingdom Metazoa; phylum Arthropoda; class Insecta; order Orthoptera; family Acrididae; genus Schistocerca; species Schistocerca americana. The sequence continues at coordinate 348,746,085 of NC_060121.1, read as the reverse complement.
AGAGAGAGTAACAACTCATCGAAAAAGTATACCGGCTTATACAGAGAAGCTACGTAAACACAGCCGTTACAATAGCAAACAATTTTAGCAACCAAAAATGACGTAGCTCAGCAAACAAATTAGCTACTACATAATATGATACCAGGAGAAGAACAAATATATAAAGCAAATGATACAATGATAAACCAAATCGAAAGAGTAAATTCCCCTGCATAATTACTAAATTCGCTCAGTGTTCCCCGATACCCCCTCAAAAAAGCTTCAAAACGGAAGCACTACCCGGCAAAGAAAAAGCCAAGTATTTGTGCCACGAATTCCATTCATTTCAGCTAACTTACCATTCACATGCAAAAGGCTCCAGCTTCTGGTACGATTAACGTACGGTATGACTATCAATAAATTACAAGGGCAGACATTCCAAAGTTGCCGAGTGAATTTGAAAGAACCGTTTTTCTCTCACGAAGAACTACACGTCATATGTACACAATACCACATGTATTGGGACAACCACAAAAGTATCTCATCTCTGTACCTGAAAGCAAAAATATGAAACGTATTTTATAATTATACTTTGAATGTGTTAGATCCTATATGAATGAGACGCGAGTGGTCCCACATGATCTTACCACAAATTTCAAAAAAATAAAAAATAAATAAATAATTAAAAAAATTAAAAAAATTAATAATAATAATAAAATAAAAATAAAAAATAAATAAAAGTTTAAAAAATCCTATATGAATGAGATGATTAAAATGCGCACTTCCTACCAATTCCGAAAACAAATGAAAAAGGATGAAGTGAGGCAAACCTATTTCAGATGGTGTTTAATACATTAAAGCTAATTCCCACTCCAAAGCGAGCTATCGTACATGTAATTCACAGAACAATAAAAAAAATAGAGTAACTAACTAACTAAACCAATTACCTGAACAAAAGCCTCGAATCACTACTGCAGTGTTATACAGGCACTATCAACAATATAAATGTGTGGACGGGTGTTCTGTCCCGAATGAGCCATTGAAGACAGCTGAGTCTAGTTCGAACTGGACATGACCGAAAGGGGTCAAGGAGGCCTCTTATTCTGTATGAAAGATTTCACATTAGGTAAGTGTGGACAAGTCCATTGTTAGACATGTCATTATGAAACTATACATAGTCTGGCAGTTAGGTAAATCGCATGTGTACCTGAAGGATGTACGATGTAATTTACATGTGTTACGGTAGACCTGATCTAACTGTCCGTCTAGAACAGGTTGTTCTGCATGTACAGCAAATTAATACATAAAATAACTCAACTGTACTTTTGTGTCGACAGTGATTTCTGCGAGGCGAATTTCTCGGACGAATGCGATGCCTCTCGTAATGTAGCACTTTGGACACTACACAGCAAGTATGTAAGACAATACGGAAGCAAGTGGATCGTTTCCAGGCAGCAAATGTCGTCATCGCCTATATCTTTACTGCTGTTTTCAGAGACTCTATTACAGCTCTTAAGTAGTAAAGTGGAGTGCAGGAAGTGACGCAGTGGGCAGTTGGATTGTTTTGTATGGAACAGAAATGGAAACGGAACAGATAAGCGCCCATTTAGAAAATCAAAATAAAAGAAGACATAGTAAAAAATATGCTCGCTACCTAGCAATAATGTGTGAGATGCGCCAGACCGGTGAACACCATATTGCAATTACGTACTTATCGTTTTCAACAGTGACACAGTAGGGGAAAATAGCAGTGGTAGACGAAACTAGACTAAGCAAAATAAATTACTGATCTTAGACGTAACAGTTATGTAGATACACACAACTTAGAAACGGATGGGAAGAAGTAGAAGACAATAGCAAACTGGTGACGGAACATATAGCCATAGTTTGTGGTATTTGTAGGTATGCTGTCTGCATCAGAGTAGTTCAACGGTAATAAATTGCACAGATGCGTCTTTTCTCCGTAAAAAGCGTTTTGCATTCTTGGAAACATTCAGACGGACCTTTTCAGCACATTAAACACTGTTGATGTGAGAAAAAAATTAAAAAATGAATAAACAAGCTTCTGTATTGTCAGATGCTAGTAACGTACTTCAACAGTTGCAAACAAATTAAAGTACAATACTGCATGTTTTTGTTTTACTAGCCCTCTCCTGTGAAGCTTTTTATGTTATTGGTACTACGATTTACGATATCGTCAGTCCAAAGACTGGTCTGATGCAGCTCTCCACGCTAGACTATACTGTCTAAGCCTCTCCATCCGTCTGAGTCTGCTTACTGTATTCCAGCCTTTCATTCACATTATAAATTTTAACCCACGCTTCCCTCCATTACCAAACAAACGATTCCTTGATGCCTCATGGTGTGTCCCATCAATCGAACCCTTCCTCTCGTATGGCTGTACAGATTTCTTTTTCCCCCAGTTTGATTCAGTACCTCGTCATTAGTTATTCGATCGATCCATCTACTCTTCAGTATTCTTCTGCAGAACCACATTTCAAAGGCTTCTACTTTCTTCCTGTGTCAACTGTTTATCGTCAACGTTTCATTTTACACGCCAAGCAAATACCTCAGAAAAGACTTCGCAGTATTTAAATTTATATTCGAGGCTCTTGTTTTGCACACAATTAAAGCCGCACATCGTTCAGTGTTAGTTCAAAAATGGTTCAAATAGCTCTGTGAACTATGGGACTTAACACCTGGGGTCATCAGTCCCCTAGAACTTAGAACTACTTAAACCTAAGTAACCTAAGGACATCACACACATCCATGCGCGAGGCAGGATTCGAACCTGCGACCGTAGCAGTCGCGCGGTTTCGGACTGAAGCGCCTAGAACCGCTCGGCCACCGCGGCAGGCTCAGGGTTAGTCCACTGTGTATTTTATATGTTTACAAAATGTAAATTGCATTATATAAATAATAAAAATTAGTTGATAGCGTAACTTTTGCGCATTCATGTAACCAAAGCAATTACTTCCGTTACGAGTACAGTTCATATGCGCAGACAAAAAAATCCATATAATTATTGTTATATTGTACTTTATAGAATGTTCTTCACCAGGATCAATGTCAAGAGTTTCCTGTTGTTACTGTTTTCTGATGTTTTTTTGTTTTATCTTTTTTTATTTTAGCTTTTTCTGAGGAAATTTATTTTCCTAGCGCTACATGGTAAATCAATATCATTTTTTACTTTTAGTTACAACATCCCTCATCCTTTACATTATAGGCCAAAAATTTTCGAATAAAACCTGAATTAAACATTAACAGTTTCAATTTTGTTGTAAATACTGTTTATTTTTAAGTAACAGCGGTGGATAACAGTGCAGAAAAAAAGTCCCCTAGGTAGTGCAACAGTTTATATAGCCTCACTCAGATTCTAAACAGTTCACCGTCTCCTGTTTCTACGGGAACCTCCTAAGACATTGATCGCATATGCAAACAAAGCGATCGAAATTAGGTACGCGTGATAGGTATGCAACATATGTAACATACAGGTAACGCTATTACGGTCTTAAGTACCCAAGGCTATTAGGAAAACTACTGCAGTTTCCACTTCCGTATCGCAATATACAGTAGCCTACGGTAGTTTTACAACTGCGCTTATGACTTTTTAAATGTGAGTGTATTGACTTCAATGCTTAAGGCTCAACACAGTATTTTAGTTCAGTCGAGTTTCAAAATACCTATCTTTGTCAGAACTGTGGTCTTCATGAACTTCCAGAAAAGTCGATGTCCAAAAATATTGTCGGTGAAAGGATAAGACACTTTTGCATTGTGACTGGAGGATTTTTAAGAGTACCAGCCCATAATTGCCAAAGATAGACCTAGAACGCTTCATCAGTGAGAGTGCTACACGAGACATTAAGCAATCGCCACAGAGATCCTTTACCCCTGCTGCAGACTAAAACCAGGCAATTTCGGAGCAGCATACTTCACCCAGCTTGTTTGCACCATACGGCCTTTTTGCTGTCTAGATAAATGACCTGTCTCCTTGTGCAAATCTTACAATGACTAATACACGGAAATAGAGCCAATTAGCAGGTATTTCACGTACGACGCAAACGCTATCTACAACATTTCAAGAGATGCAATGCCAAGGAGGCAGGCTGCGTTCGTCAGATCTTTCTGTGGCGTATCGGTTTTAACCGCCCATGGCGCGCGCCTCAGATACTTTCCATACGAACATTTAGGAAACGTTCTCACACTTGATTATAGATTTACTCTAGACGCAGTCAGATGGGGTATGCACAGGCTGATTCGCCGGCCTGTGTGGCCGAGCGGTTCTAGGCGCTATAGTCTGGAGCCGCACGACCGCTACGGTCGCATGTTCGAATCCTGCCTCGGGCATGGATGTGTGTGACGTCCTTAGGTTAGTTAGGTTTAAGTAGTTCTAAGTACTAGGGGACTGATGACCTCAGAAGTTGAGTCCCATAGTGCTCAGAGCCATTTGAACCATTTGAACCACAGGCTGATTCCGTGATGGTGTTAAAAACTGTCCGAGATGATGGAGAAAGGTAAATGTATCGATCTGAGGTAAGGAACTCTGGTCCGGAAACGACAGAGGCGAGAAGTTATAAGCGATAATCATTCTGATGACTCTGATAGTGGACCTCTTCCACTGCAAACTCTTTGCTTTCCGTATACTGGAAGGAGGTACTAAGGACTAAAACAAAAGAAAGAAAATTAGTAAACACAGAGACTAAAATGCATGCCTTAAGACCTATGAGCATTCACGTAGTCCACAGCTGTCATGGCGCCTTTATTTACCACCACAGGTCCCACGAAGGCCCAGGTCAATGTCCACCAAAGCATAATCCTCACTGCGCTGCCGTCCGCCTCCGTAGCGTAGCGGTAGCGCTACCGCCTACCACGCAGGCATCATTGACCCGCAAATCGCCGTTGTGGCGTCACCTAAAATGGACTTGCAATATGGCGACCGAACTCCCCCGAATGGAGAATTCCGGCCAACAATGCCGTACGATCATTTCCATTTTTTACTGTCCTGCCTCTGTGGCGCGGAGCATGCATCGAGCAGCCGTTTCCATAGCTGGACACGACCACTGCCTTGGTGTAACAAGAAATGTCATCCGTCCGATAAGACGACGCGTTTGTATTGACCTACGGTTCACTCTCGCAATCGCAATTGACATTCTCGATGTGTCAACAAGGGAACACGTGGGGGTTTTCTGCTGCGGAGCCCCACGTTGAACAAAGCGCGTTGTACGGTGTTCTCCGACGCACTCCTGCCTGCACCAGCATAGTGCTGTGCTGTCAGATCTGCCACAGATTGCCGCCTACCTGATTTACAAAGCGGGCAGGACACTTACCTCTACGTTCCGTGACGAAGCGCGCACTCCAGCACTTCGTCGCCGATTCATTGTTGTTGTTGTTGTTGTTGTTGTTGATGATGATGATGATGAATAGGAGGAGGAGGAGGAGGATTGGTTTGTGGGGCGCTCAACTGAGCGGTCATCAGCGCCTGTACAAAGTTCCAATTGTTAGACAGTCCGTCTTTTTACACAGTCCAATCTAGCCACTGTCACGAACGATGATGATAATGATGATGATGAAATGATGAGGACAACACAAAAACTCAGTCCCCGGGCAGAGAAAATCTCCAACCCGGCCGGGAATCGAAGCTGGGGTCGCCGATTCGTAATTTTACTTTCCACTGATGCTCACAACTAAACAGCTTAGGTGATTCCGAGATACTCATTCCAAGGCGTCGCACCGTAACAATCTGCACTTCGTAAAAGTCTCTTACGTCAGTGCATTTCCCCATTTGTGGTCGGTATCCTCGCTAGAATGATGCCCCTTTCATCTGTGCTCAGTTTATACGCCTTCCTTAAAGCGTCACATATGCTCATGCCATCAGACGGCATTCAGCCTCGCGGTGGGCAGTGATCGTGAGTGAACACACGCAAAATCCATTTTTATAATATGTATGGATGCTTCTAACTACTAACAGCAGGATCGAAGAACGTGAGCTAAAGTTAGCAGCTTCTTAAGAGTATTTTTATTGCTCAATGTGGCGCAGTGGTTAGACACTGGACTCGCATTCGGGAGGACGACGGTTCAATCCCGCGTCCGGCCTTCCTGATTTAGGTTTTCCGTGATTTCCCTAAATTGCTCCAGGCAAATCCCGGGATGGTTCCTTTCAAAGGGCACGGCCGACTTCCTTCCCCGTCCTTCGCTAATCCGGTGAGACCGATGACCTCACTGTCTGGTCTCCTTCCCCAAAACAACCAACCTATTGCTCAATAACAATGAAATATACTTACAGAGACATTATTAGGTGAAGATGTGATTTTTTTTTTTGAACTGACGCTGAATTCCGCGGCCACTGCGCGGATTAATAGAAGTGAGAGGGGGAATATTTTATTGTTTGTCCTCCAGCGCTGACAACTCGCGAGCAAGCCAACTCGCACCCGTTAGTTGTTATGGCATAAATGTCAAACGAAAGTAACGTGGTTTCGTGAGTGCACATTACAGAGACGGTCGTCTTCAAATGCGTTACGTAAGTAAATATTTGTAGCAAGCAACATGAAATGAAAGTCAGGCCTTTGCATCACAGTGCAGGAAGTAGAAGAAAAACGACATTCAAAACATTTAGTAAACACTTGTGATCGTTTCTCTTTGGAAATTTGTGATAAGGTCTTACGGGATCAAACTCGTTATGTCAGCGGCCCCTAAGCCTACACACTACTTAATCTAACATAAACTAACTTCCGCTATGGACAACACACACACCCATGGCCGAGGGAGGACTCGAACCTCCGACTGGGGGAGCCACACGGACCATGACAGGGCACCTCAAACCACGCGGCGATCGTTTCTCATATTGCAGTTAGCATTATTAATTACTGTAACATACTACTTTATGTAGATTATCAATTAACAGTGAGATCAATTAACGTGTGATAAAGTGTCCAGCAGGGGAAAAGTGCCCAGTCCATATTTTTTGCCCCGAAAAGCCCTGCTACATGCCCGAAAGTGATCAGACTAGTTCTGATATACATCACCATTTTTGTGATTGAGATTCACAGAGGATTTTGAGTCGTCTGATTTAAGATAAGTCATTTACTGTATATTATTCTTGTTAACTTACTTGTGTATACTTTACTTGCATAACAATGTTTAAAAAACTCTTCTGCAAACAAATGTGGTTCCTTATTATCTCATTCAGTTTGGTAGTATCTTCTGTGTATCAATAATGCCTACATGGCGACCGATTGGTAAAAGTGGCCACTCTAGTCGTCGGGAAAACTTGCCAAGGTGTTTACCAAAATAAGAGTTGGTTAATTCCGAAAAACTGACTTCTAAACGTTTTTAAGTACAAAGCTATCTTCCTCCATTCTATCGCCTTGTGACAATTCTGAATTATCTCACATTATTTAAAACCGTCTCTATTGTGTATATTTGGGCTAATACAAAAGGCAAATTGAAAACAGTCTGCTGCAGCCGCTTGATTTTCTTTCAAATACTAGGTCGTTATTTTACGGAAAACGTGCGCCGAAATCAGGAAAACAAACGTGCGATCTTGTTGCGATGGCGCTGATCACATTATGCGCTTAGGTACGGAAAACCTCCAAAAACTGTGTGACTCCTATACATTATTCCCATTTAACTTAAGAATATTTGGTGTAACACCTTCTGATATGCAGATTTAAAATATGTAAGTGTCAATAACCATAGTTTGGTGAAAACTCAGTTCCTCTTTGAGTGGCAACTTTACCTCCCCCTCCCCTCCTCCTCCCCCCCCCCCCCCGAATCTTCCTCCCGCCCACTCCCCCCCCCCCCCCCGTTCCCAATAATTATGCAGCCAAAGGTGTTGCTCTGTTGCTCTACAATGTCAATACCTGCTCTTGAGCAAAACATTTGATGACCACTGTCGTACGGCATGCAATTTAGAGCCCTTGTCTACTAGATAATTCTTTTCTCTTATTTCGGTGCATATTCCCTCCTTCAAAAATTTGGAAAGCAAAGAATTTGCTGTAGAAGTGGTCCATCGTCAGAGGTATCAGACCTATTTTCACTCGTAAATTTCGTCTCGGTCGTTCCGGACAAGAGTGCCTTATCTCAATGATACATTTAACCTTCTCCATCATACCTTTAAAGTTTGTAACACCGTCACAGAATGATGTAGATTTCGTGCCAGGGTGAGAGGTGGCGTTAAGTTGGGCATCCGGCCACTATGTACCACTAACATTGCCTCAACCCATATAACAATGCCGACTCCGTAGACGAAACAGAGGAGGCAAAAGAAGAAGAAGAAGAAGAAGAAGAAGAAGAAGAAGATGGTTTTAACAGAATAGACGAGTTAGGAGCGACCTTCGCAAAACGTTCTAGAAAATCCTTGTGCCAGTAGAACTTAACGCTGATGTTTAACGTACCCCAGAAATGTGCACACACTCAAACTGAAACCTTATAAAATGGTTCAAATGGCTCTGGGCACTATGGGACTTAACATCTGAGGTCATCAATCCCCTAGAACTTAGAACTACTTAAACCTAACTAACCTAACGACATCACACACGTCCATGCCCGAGGCAGGATTCGAAGCTGCGACCGTAGCGCTCGCGCGGTTCCAGACTGAAGCGCCTAGAACCGCTCGGCCACTTCGGCCGGCCGAAACCTTATAACCTAAAAGTACCTAAAATGTTCGCATTTAAAGTTAATCTGCCCAGTCAGGCAATCAAGGCTATTTTCGAGTACAAGGACAGTGCAGAAAAGCTCGCAATGACGACACAACACATACACTTCAATAGGAATTGTCTCAAGAAGAACGTCATCCCAAATTATGTCAAGATTGACACCAAAACAAGCACAACAACTGCGAAGAAAACACTGGAGATCGCACAAAAACTCTGGTAAAAAATGAACTGAAAGAACTTTGTATTAAAAAACAAAAGTTCAACACACAGCTTTATAATGCAGAATTACAATTGGGAAAGTTGCTTCATAGATTAGAATATGATTCCATAACCAAAAAAGTCAAAGAGTACACCGAGTTCATCGTACAGAAAACGAAGCTACACAGAAGAAAAAACTGGCCAATCTTATAAAGCAACAATTACCTCCCAAACCGAACCAAAACAGCCAAAAGAAGCACACATTCTACACACCTTTCCTCAACAACACGAACATAATATTCACTGCAGAAGAAGAGGCACTACTCTGCAAAGGATTAAAACACTATGTTCAAGCTCCGCTGGACCAAAAGAACCAAGAGAAGCTCATCACTTGTGTCACACAGATCTCGACCATCGCCTTTAACAAGCAAACCGACAGAATATCAGCCTGCCACAAAATTAACGAAATCATTGAAAAGGAAATTGCAAAACCATTCCCAGCATACAAGAAAAGAGAAGAAGCCCTTACACGTACCATTAAAACTAAATTAAACATGAATAATGCAATAATTGTAAAAGCTGACAAGGGCAACACAACTGTTGTAATGGACAGAACAACATACATAGAAAAAACTTTAGACTTCTTCCAAACCAGCAACATAACTGAAATACACAAAGATCCAACAGCCAGAATACAAAAGGAGATTAAACACATTTCAAACAACATTAACTTTCTACTCACCATCCAAGAAGCAAGAAACATTGTAACAATGAGCCCACAAGCACCTTGCCTTAGGTCACAACCTAAGATACACAAAGATGGGACCCCCATCAGGCCCATAGTGAACTGCAGGAACAGCCCAACATTCAAGCTCAATAAAATACTCTTCAGAATTCTCAAACAGGCATACACATTCAATAATGTGAGAACACTTAAAAACACAACAGAATTCACACAATATGTCAAAAACATACAAGTGTCTGATGGAGCCACACTTGCCTTGTTCGACATACAAAACCTTTATTCATCTGTGCCAATAGATCCCACACTACAAATAATTAATGCCAACCTACATAAACACAAAAAAATCCCTTCAACTCACATTAAAGAACTAATGGACCTGCTTGAATTCACACTTTCACACAACTATTTTAAATTTAACAATAAAATCTACAAACAAACAAATGGTCTGGCAATGGGCTCAAATCTTTCCGGATTGTTAGCAGAAATATTTATAAGTAACCTAGAAGACAAAATCTTGAATTCCAATCACCACCTCCTCAAAAATATCATCTACTGCTACAGATATGTAGATGATATCATAATTTTAATCAAAGGCACTAAAGATGACATCAGTGAGTTGAATCAGTTTTTCAACAACTCCCATGAAAGCATAATATTCACAGTTGAACACCAAAAAGATGACAGTATAAATTTCCTAGACCTTACCATTACAATAAAGAATAACAGTCATCAGTTTGAAATTTATCGGAAGCCTACCACAACACATACTACAATCCACAACTCCTCTTGCCACCCCGCAGCACACAAAATGGCAGCATACCGGTACATGATTAATAGAGCTATCCAGCTAGCACTCTCAGAAGGTAAATGTGATCAAGAAATTGAAATAATAAAACAAACAGCTATTGAAAATGGCTATAATAGCTCCATAGTAGACACTCTAAAACACTCAATAATGGCAAAGCAATCACAACACAAAAAAACAAAAAGAAAATAACATCTTCCATACAATCCCCTTTCTGGGTAACATTTCATACCAGATTGCTAATGTCTTCAAACGGAAAGGCATAAGCATATCCTTTACAACAGACAACAAGATTGGACAGAAGTTACCCCACAACATCGGCACACGAGACCCACTTCATCACACAGGCGTGTACAAAATTGAACGTTTGAACTGTGACTGCATCTACATAGGCCAGACAGGCAGATCATTTGAGATAAGGTTCAAGGAACACATGGCAGCACTAAAAAACAAAAAATACCACACATCAGCAATAGCTACCCACCTACATGAAACAAAACACCATGTTAACAACACAAGTATTAGCATCCTACACATCCAACCAAAAGGCAGGAAGCTAGACATCCTTGAAACACTCCAAATATACAAACACCAAATGAAACAACCAGAATCCATCTTAAATGACAAAAATGACAATATTTACAATAGTATCATCTCTGTTTTCAGCAACTGCCTACACTCTTAAAATACACTCACACACACACACATGTGTACACATCCTAATATTTACCATAAATATTGACAGCTGCCAAGAGTACAAGAGATTGACCTCATTCGCAGATAATCCATCATACCAACAGCTTGTACCCCTTTTCAGCTTAAAACTGTATGTACATCAACTACTGGCACAAATGTATATTTATCTGCATACTTTATAACATTAACCAGTGTATTACCCCAACCTTTAGGCAGCTAATATATGCAACATGTAATCTTAAGACTCCTTGCCATGTAAATGTTTGCTCTCATATAATCACTCCTTCCTCTCTCTCTCTCTCTTTCTCTCTCTCTCTTTCTTCTAAGAGTGTCATCTATGTATGATTTTACTGCTGTTGCCAATATGATCATTATAATTCAAGCCTGTAACATTTTACCTAATTGTTATTAGCAAGTATGAAGTTTAAGCCATTTCAACTTTTCACCTGAATGCATAAACGAGTACGAATGTTTAGCTGTTTTAACCTTTCAAAGTTGGATTTATATACCACCTGAAGTACACACACATATATTTGACACCTCAAAACAAACACTTGCAAATGGTTTAAACGATTATTCTGTAATAATGTTGTTACGATGTATTTTCTTTGCACTTTGCGATTATGTCTTCTCTTCTGCTGTATGAACCTTGCACCCAGCTGATTCCAGACGCCATATTTGTTTACAAATGTGGCAGTATACATGTGAAGTGTTATGACAGAAAAAGAACCTGTGACCACTGGAGGTACTCTAGTTTACTTATAAAGTTTACCATTAGATATCAGTTTAATTTTTTGTCAAAAGTTATCCAAAACCATATTCTGAAATAGTGTCTTGTTTCTCCACTAGGCAGCACCACAAGTTCCTCCAAAGCCGTAACACAACATACACACATATGTAATACTAATTAATGTAAATCCACCCGATGATGGAGGTTTAAACCTTCGAAACGCGTCGTGGAAAAAATAAAACGGTGACTGGTAACAGTAAACTTGTTGTTTCATTTAACTAAAAGTACCACCTCGACTGACGAATTCTTACACAATGTCAGGCAAACAACGCAAGAACACACACTCTCAATCCATGTATGACAGTATTAGGGTGATAGTTCCTATCATCAAAATCATTCTAGCCAGCACAGGTAAATCAGCTGCGAGAATCCCAAAAACTGGCTACGATATATGCAGCAACCTGAGCCTGCGCTGCGGTATTGTAAATATGTGATATCTGTATTGTAAATATGTGATATATGTTCTTTCACCCATGTCCAAAAGAACAGACATCGCATATGCATAATTGGGTCTATGACGGCCAATGATCCCTTCAGTGTAGATACATTTTTTTTTTTTGTCATCAGTCTACTGACTGGTTTGATGCGGCCCGCCACGAATTCCTTTCCTGTGCTAACCTCTTCATCTCAGAGTAGCACTTGCAACCTACGTCCTCAATTATTTGCTTGACGTATTCCAATCTCTGTCTTCCTCTACAGTTTTTGCCCTCTACAGCTCCCACTAGTACTATGGAAGTCATTCCCTCATGTCTTAGCAGATGTCCTATCATCCTGTGCCTTCTCCTTATCAGTGTTTTCCACATATTCCTTTCCTCTCCGATTCTGCGTAGAACCTCCTCATTCCTTACCTTATCAGTCCGCCTAATTTTCAACATTCGTCTATAGCACCACATCTCAAATGCTTCGATTCTCTTCTCTTCCGGTTTTCCCACAGTCCATGTTTCACTACCATACAATGCTGTACTCCAGACGTACATCCTCAGAAATTTCTTCCTCAAATTAAGGCCGGTATATGATATTAGTAAACTTCTGTTGGCCAGAAATGCCTTTTTTGCCATAGCGAGTCTGCTTTTGATGTCCTCCTTGCTCCGTCCGTCATTGGTTATTTTACTGCCTAGGTAGCAGAATTCCTTAACTTCATTGACTTCGTGACCATCAATCCTGATGTTAAGTTTCTCGCTGTTCTCATTTCTACTACTTCTCATTACCTTCGTCTTTCTCCGATTTACTCTCAAACCATACTGTGTACTCATTAGACTGTTCATTCCGTTCAGCAGATCATTTAATTCTTCTTCACTTTCACTCAGGATAGCAATGTCATCAGCGAATCGTATCATTGATATCCTTTCACCTTGTATTTTAATTCCACTCCTGACCCTTTCTTTTATTTCCATCATTGCTTCCTCGACGTACAGATTGAAGAGTAGGGGCGAAAGGCTACAGCCTTGTCTTACATCCTTCTTAATACGAGCACTTCGTTCTTGATCGTCCACTCTTATTATTCCCTCTTGGTTGTTGTACATATTGTATATGACCCGTCTCTCCCTATAGCTTACCCATACTTTTTTCAGAATCTCGAATAGCTTGCACCATTTTATATTGTCGAACGATTTTTCCAGGTCGATAAATCCTATGAAAGTGTCTTGATTTTTCTTTAGCCTTGCTTCCATTATTAGCCGTAATGTCAGAATTGCCTCTCTCGTCCCTTTACTTTTCCTAAAGCCAAACTGATCGTCACCTAGCGCATTCTCAATTTTCTTTTCCATTCTTCTGTATATTATTCTTGTAATCAGCTTCGATGCATGAGCTGCTAAGGTGATTGTGCGATAATTCTCGCACTTGTCAGCTCTTGCCGTCTTCGGAATTGTGTGGATGATGCTTTTCCGAAAATCAGATGGTATGTCGCCAGACTCATATATTCTACACACCAACGTGAATAGTCGTTTTGTTGCCACTTCCCCCAATGATTTTAGAAATTCTGATGGAATGTTACCTATCCCTTCTGCCTTATTTGACCGTAAGTCCTCCAAAGCTCTTTTAAATTCCGATTCTAATACTGGATCCCCTATTTCTTCTAAATCGACTCCTGTTTCTTCTTCTATCACATCCGCCAAATCTTCACCCTCATAGAGGCTTTCAGTGTATTCTTTCCACCTATCTGCTCTCTCCTCTGCATTTAGCAGTGGAATTCCCGTTGCACTCTTAATGTTACCACCGTTGCTTTTAATGTCACCAAAGGTTGTTTTGACTTTCCTGTATGCTGAGTCTGTCCTTCCGACAATCATATCTTTTTCGATGTCTTCACATTTTTCCTGCAGGCATTTCTTCTTAGCTTCCCTGCACTTCCTATTTATTTCATTCCTCAGCGACTTGTACTTCTGTATTCCTGATTTTCCCGGAACATGTTTGTACTTCCTCCTTTCATCAATCAACTAAAGTATTTCTTCTGTTTCCCATGGTTTCTTCGCAGCTACCTTCTTTGTACATATGTTTTCACTCCCAACTTCTGTGATGGCCCTTTTTAGAGATGTCCATTCCTCTTCAACTGTACTGCCTACTGCGCTATTCCTTATTACTGTATCTATAGCGTTAGAGAACTTCAAACGTATCTCGTCATTCCTTAGTACTTCCGTATCCCACTTCTTTGCAGATTGATTTTTCCTGACTAATGTCTTGATCTTCAGCCTACTCTTCATCACTAGTATATTGTGATCTGAGTCTATATCTGCTCCTGAGTACGCCTTACAATCCAGTATCTGATTTCGGAATCTCTGTCTGACCATGATGTAATCTAATTGAAATCTTCCCGTATCTCCCGGCCTTTTCCAAGTATACCTCCTCCTCTTGTGATTCTTGAACAGTGTATTCGCTATTACTAGCTGAAACTTGTTACAGAACTCAATTAGTCTTTCTCCTCTTTCATTCCTTGTCCCAAGCCCATATTCTCCTGTAACCTTTTCTTCTACTCGTTCCCCTACAACTGCATTCCAGTCGCCCATGACTATTAGATTTTCGTCCCCCTTTACATACTGCATTACCCTTTCAATATCCTCATACACTTTCTCTATCTGTTCATCTTCAGCTTGCGACGTCGGCATGTATACCTGAACTATCGTTGTCGGTGTTGGTCTGCTGTCGATTCTGATTAGAACAACCCGGTCACTGAACTGTTCACAGTAACACACCCTCTGCCCTACCTTCCTATTCATAACGAATCCTACACCTGTTATACCATTTTCTGCTGCTGTTCATATTACCCGATACTCATCTGACCAGAAATCCTTGTCTTCCTTCCACTTCACTTCACTGACCCCTACTATATCTAGATTGAGCCTTTGCATTTCCCTTTTCAGATATTCTAGTTTCCCTACCACGTTCAAGCTTCTGACATTCCACGCCCCGCCTCGTAGAACGTTATCCTTTCGTTGATTATTCAATCTTTTTCTCATGGTAACCTCCCCTTGGCAGTCCCCTCCCGGAGATCCGAATGGGGGACTATTCCGGAATCTTTTGCCAATGGAGAGATCATCATGGCACTTCTTCAATTACAGGCCACATGTCCTGTGGATACACGTTACGTGCATACCAAGCTTGAATTCTTACGGGAATCGGAGATATGTCGCGTGTAATGAGGTTAATGAGCAGGGGCACTACATCAGTAGTGTGTGGAGTAAGTTTAGAATTTGGGTTTGATAGGAGGTATGCAACGGTACTCCGTGCGGTTATGGTGACCACGGTGTCCGGATGACGTAGTGGTCAGCGCATCTGTCTCGTAAGCAGGAGACCCGAATTCAAATCCTGGTCCAGCAAAAATTTTCAACTTGCCTCATTGACATAAATCAATGCCCACTGGCAGATAATGTCTTAAATTCCTTTGTGTCCCGCGCTATTGGTTCCCACACTACGCCATAAACAGCGGTTCAAACTTTACGTACATTTCTCATACAAAAACTTATCGCGGTCTTATTAAAATGAAAAATATGTGTACCAGTCTTTTACCATGGGGTGAAAGCATCAGCGACGACAGCAACCGACAACGGCCAACTGCACTCGAATTTTCAAAACATGTGGCGGCACCCCTCTGCAAGGAGCACGCGAAAACGGATTGTACTGCAGCCAGGAATGAACCGGGGCGTTCATCGGACCTCCGGAAAAGCTACAATCCCCTTCAAGATATCCTCCGCAGACGGGGACGGAAACGTTAGGTTTTAACAAGAAAGTCATCCAAATTCAGTAAGTTCGTGGCTCTATCCTGCGAATCAGGCCGTCAAGTGATACCTCTGATAAACGTGTTAGAGGAGTGCACAAAATAGATTAAAACACATTTTATTTCCCTAAGAAAGAAAAGAAATTAAATTACGCATTACACAAGTGTGGAGACAAGTTATTTGATAATCACTGCTACGTCTTTTCGAGATGAAATCCCAAACAGCATAAGTTTTCATTGTTTTCTGATGCTTGAGACATGAAAAAACATGAAAGCGTTACGACTAATTTTCCATGCACTATTGGTTTTTTGAGCATTACAAAGTTACTTGATCAAATGATCCTGCGATTGACTTTCACATGTTATCTTTTCGGAAAAGTTCTTTTGAGCTTTTGATGCGCACTCGCTGACAATCTAGATGTTCAACAGCCGCAGAAGCCATTACCTGCGATGGAAGAGTGGGTTAATTTGTGGCAGTTTCATACACATCACATAGATTAAACATTTGAACTGCACTCAATGGCTCTAACAATTGCGGCAGCAGTACATTACATTAATGTAGCTTTAAACACTTGACCTTTATGACTGGAGTCCACATATTTACATTTCATTCATGCTTTTATTTTTTCGCTGAATGCGAACTGACGACGGTCTCGTTTATTTATTCATGAAACACCCGGCCTTCATTATGAAGCAATACTGTTGTAGTTTCAGGGCAACGAAACTGAATCAGATGCAACTACTCAGTTCGTAGATCTAAAGAACCGTAGTAGATATCACGTTGTTCAACCTAGTTGTTCTGCACAAGAAAATATTCTCGTCGATTGCAGACAAATAAGCGTTTCGTTTTAAGTTATTGAGGCATCATTAGCGGCCTGTAACACATTCATACCCATATTCTCACTTAAATTAAGCAGGCTTACCTTTTACATTATGCCCCTTTACTTAGAAGCTGCAAACAATTCTGATTTTGGACACATATACACAGACGTCTTTCCACCATCTTAATATGTCAATATTGCCAGCTGTAGAAGCTGTTTCTGTGATTATGGTCAAGACTTATACTTGTCTGTTTGTGTGTGTGTGAGTGTGTGTGTGTGTGTATTATATACAGTGAGTTGTCTATATGTGTGTGATCACTTATTGATTGCTGCTGTCTGCTTTGGCTTTTTGAATGTAGCAGTGATATTCCTTGTGATTATTTTACTTTGGCTTTTTGGATGTAGCAGTGATATTTGTTGTGACTATTTATTCTGATAATATCCATATCTTGCGTCATGTTTGAGAGGTGATGGCTACGTTGTTTTATGTGAAATAGAGAATGGAGAAAGAAACGGAAGAGATTGGTGGGAATTCGTGGCTTTCAACCGCAGGTGGCATTGTGGTAATGCAATGGCGAAAATCGAAAATTTGTGCCAGACCAAAACTCGAACTTGGATTTACTGTCTCTCTAGAGCGTTTGCCTTAACCGCTTTGGCCATCCGGACACGGTCCCTTACCCACTCAAATTTCCAACTTATCGCACGCTGCAATGCAGCACTGTTTTTGGAAATTCAATCACGAATCGGGTAACATAGGGGATAAAAATTCTTTAAAAATATTGCGATACATTAAAAAAAATTTCAAAGTTAAATCTATGAATATTGGTGTTTCACTTCTAGCTTGGATATAAAGAAATACGTGGTAGAAGGCGGAAGTTTTGTGGAAATACCACCACACTAATGCAAAAGGCATGATTAAGAAAATCCTTGGAGTCCAACTGCCAGAATCACTTTTCATCAGACGTACATTCGGAAAACAGCGTGCTTCTATGGTCTTAAGTCGTGAAGGGTTTAGAATGTGTTGCAATTTGTGAACAACATAAAAATTCGATTAAAAAAAGCAAAAGGCAATTCGAGCAAATCATGCACACGACAGCGAAGCAGCGGGTACTAAGCTAGTTTATAATGTACAGATTTTCTGTTAAAATCGGCTGCCACTATTCTGTGTTGCGAAAATGTGCGGTTTCATTTTCGTTCTTGCAATCAGTTTTAACTACGATGGCAGGGCCATAAGTACTAAGTACTTATGGCTTACTCTGTAATTCTATCGGTTCGCGGATTACAAACTCTGTCTTTGAAGCTGTCATCCTCACAGATTCAGTAGCTGCAAAGGTCTCTCTCATACCCCGTCTACTAACGATCGCGACAGCTTTAGCCATTCATATTAAGCGACTTCAAATCCCAATATAGGTTTCGTCTGCAATAGTAATAAACAAGGCTCACGGTCAGATAGAGTGGGGAAGAGCGAACAGACAGAAAGGAGGAGGGAAAGGAGAGTAAATGGCTATAGAGAGGGGGAGAAAGGTGATAGATGGAGAGAGGGTGAGGAGGTGATTAGAAAGTACATCCAATTCCCACACATATTTAGCAATTGGGAAGCATTGCCGGCTTCGCTATCACTAATAAAATGTAGCGCCTCTGTATTAATGGCACTTGGAACTAAAACTTTCTTCTGGTCACTCAGAACCAGTTAGTTTCCTGATACGGCAGTTAGAACGTTCTTAAGTTATTTATTTTATAATGCGTCTCACTGTTCTTTGCAGTGGCGCAGTGGGCAGTGTAATTCTGCGGCATCAGAATTTTTTTAGTTTCTTGAATACAAATATGTATAAAAAGAGACACTGTTTTCTGATTCCCCCGACAAATGTGAGATTTGGTGCTTACAACGTTTTCCGCTTTCGCTCTTTATTTCTTCCTCCACCGTGTCGTGTACCGGTCGCCTCTGAATCGGTGGTCACCACATAAGTGCGCGTCGGATATGAAGGTGGTAATTACGGGGATGACAGCTTTGAAAAGGACAGGGCCGATGTCCGTCTCCATCCTTTCACAATCCGAGCTTCTGCTCTGCTTCTGTAGTTGGAGTCACGAACGATGGCGGTCGAGTTTAGGCTTATTCTGCGCACCTACGTCAAGCATTACCCGACAGCCAATGAGCGTTAGGTAATGTTCCGAGCTCTGGGCTCTCAATGCCGTAGCTAATGTGAGCATTAAACGTGATCGTAGCGAATTGTTTAGTGAACTTTTATTCCATTTCTTGCGAGTGGTCATCGCTGATGGTGGTGGTAGGGGATACATTCCGGGTAAGCAAGGGAGGGACATACACTACTGGCCATTAAAATTGCTATACCACGAAGAGGACGTGCTACAGACGCGAAATTTAACCGACAGGAAGAAGATGCTGTGATATGCAAATGATTAGCTTCTCAGATCATTAGCACAAGGTTGGCGCCGGTGGCGACACCTACAAAGTTTCCAACCGATTTCTCATACACAAACAGCAGTTGACTGGCGTTGCCTGGTGAAACGTTGTTGTGATGCCTCGTGTAAGGAGGAGGAATGCGTACCATCATGTTTCCGACTTTGATAAAGGTCGGATTGTACTCCATCGCGATTGCGGTTTATCGTATCGCGACATTGCTGGTCGCGTTGTTCGAAATCCAATGACTGTTAGCAGAATATGGAATCGGTGGGTTCAGGAGGGTAATACGGAACGCCGTGCTGGATCCCAACGGCCCCGTATCACTAGCAATCGAGATGACAGGCATCTTATCTGCATGGCTGTAACGGATCGTGCAGCCACGTCTCGACCCCTGAGTCAACAGATGGGGACCTTTGCAAGACAACAACCATCTGCACCAACAGTTCGACGAGGTTTGCAGCAGCATGGACTATCAGCCCGGAGACCATGGCTGCGGTTACCCTTGACGCTGCATCACAGACAGAAGCGCCTGCGATGGTGTACTCAACGACGAACCTGGGTGCACGAATGGCAAAACGTCATTTTTTCGGATGAATACAGGTTCTGTTCACTGCATCATGATGGTCGCATCTGTGTTTGGCGACATCGCGGTGAACGCACATTGGAAGCGTGTATTCGTCATCGCCATACTGGCGTACCATCCGTCATGATGGTATGGGGTGCCATTGGTTACACGTCTCGGCCACCTCTTGTTCGCATTGACGGCACTTTGAACAGTTGACGTTACATTTCAGATGTGTTACGACCCGAGGCTCTACCCTTCATTCGATCCCTGCGAAACCCTACATTTCAGCAGGATAATGCACGACCGCATGTAGCAACGTCTGTGCGGGCCTTCCTGGATACAAAAAATGTTCGACTGCTGCCCTGGCCAGCACATTCTCCAGATCTCTCACCAAAAAAAAAAATGGTTCAAATGGCTCTGAGCACTATGGGACTTGACTGCTATGGTCATCAGTCTCCTAGAAATTAGAACTACTTAAACCTAACTAACCTAAGGACATCACACACATCCATGCCCGAGGCAGGATTCGAACCTGCGACCGTAGCGGTCGCGCGGTTCCAGATTGTAGCGCCTAGAACCGCTCGGTCACTCCGGCCGGCCACCAATTGAAAACGTCTGGCCAATGGTGGCCGAGCAACTGGCTCGACACAATACGCCAGTCACTACTCTTGATGAACTGTGGTATCGTGTTGAAGCTGCATGGGCAACTTTACCTGTACACGCCATCCAAGATCTGTTTGACTCAATGCCCAAGCGTATCAAGGCGGCTATTATGGCCAGAGGTGGTTGTTCTGGGTACTGATTTCTCAGGATCTATGAACCCAAATTGCGTGAAAATGTAATCACATGTCAGTTCTAGTACAATATATTTGTCAAATGAATACCCGTTTATCATCTGCATTGCTTCTTGGTGTAGCAATTTTAATGGCCAGTCTGGTAATTAGCAGTATCTACGCTTTCCTCAAGCGGAAAGAACATGCACGCGCATACCGCAATTGTTGCTTGGGAACGTCAACAATGCAATCCTCGTCCGTGAGTCGACATGCGCGAATCGCCACCGTTCGTGGACTGAACCATAATGACCTCGTTGGGACGTTAAATTCTGCTATTCCTTCCTCCCTTCCTCGACGTCTAACTACTTCGTGGAGGAAATACGTCTAACTACTTCGTGGAGGAAATACGTCTACAAAACAGCACAGTAGCAGGTCCCGTACTGGCGGCCAGCGGCGGCGTAACAGAAACCATGAGCCACGGGCCGCGCTGGTGCGCAACGGTGTCGCCTTACTGTGGACGCAAAGCAGCGCGTAAACAAGACGGACACGCCAGCTGCCATCACGCATAGCGCCACAAACCGCCACGCTTCTACGTAAACAAGTAGTTCCGCCGCAACGCGCTGCACTTCGGCTACGGCTATTTACAACCTTTTTTTTTTTTTTTTTTTTTTTTTTTTTTTTTTTTTTTTTTTTTTTTTTTTTTTTTTTTTTTGACAAACACGAGACTGATTTTCTGTACCGAGTCTTCCTTTCTCGGACATTATGGTTAACTACGTCTACAAAGTTCTATTAGGTTAGTGCATAAGTTCGTAGCGATTTTGCTACACATGTTGGTGTTCCGATTGCTATGGGTTTATTTATCGGTTGTCATTTTCTATTTGTAGTTCACTGTTGCTGTTTAAGCATACATACTGTCATTTTGTCATTTGCAGATAGTGAGTGGAGGTGTGGACGCTATAAAATGGAGTGCCAAGCAGAGAAATCTGAACATTTGCAGTATATTATTCTTTTCGTGTTCAGTAGAGAGGTAACAGTAGCGGAGGCAGCCACAAACATTTGTGCCGTGATGGGGAAAAATGTCATGGGATACATCACGAGAAGAAACTGGTTTTCTCTCTTCTCGTTTTAAGAGATGATCGTCTTGATATCAATGACTCCCCATTCAGGAAGACTATTGAGGTTTGATGAAGGTCGTTTAAGCATATTAATCCACAATGATCCACGTCACTGTATCCGAGAACTGGCATATGTGATGACTGTGATCATTTCACCATCCAGCGACATTTGCATGCAACGGGGACGGTTAAAAAATCAGTGGGTGACCATAATTAAATTGGTATCTATGCTTGCTCGTCATCAATTGGCACGTGAATAGCACCGACTATTCCTATCCAGTATCGCTACTGGTGACGAGAAATGGTGTATTTATGCTAACTTAAGGAAAAGAAAGGAACGTTTGAGCCCAAACAAAGCAGCATTGTTTGTTTGTGGTAAGTTCTTGTGGGACCAAATTCCTGAGGTCATCGGTCCCTAGATTGACACACTACTTAATCTAACTTAAACTAACTTACGCTAAGGACAACAGACACACCCATGCTCGACAGAGGACTCGAACCTCCGACGGAACAAAGCAGCAACTCCCCGTTCAAACACCAGCGGGCCTCAATGAAAGATGCATTTGCTGGAACAGCAACCATGTTGTCTATTACTATTTGCTTCCCCGAGGTGTATCCATCGCTGCTGACATTTACTGTCAACAACTGAGCCGTCTTGCCGACGTAATCTAAGAACAACGACCAGGAATACTGCGTGAAGTGATGCTACTCCAAGATAACGCTCGATGCATTCCGCTAGACCGACAAGAAACACTGTACACGGCTTTGGTTGGGAAGTCATTCCGCACCCATCTTAGTTACCTCGGATTTTCATATTTCAAGACGCTCCGCCTCAAAACCATGTGATTTCTACAGTCGTGGAATCGAAAAGTTACCACAGCGCTGGCAGACTGTTGTTAACAGTGAAGGAGAGTAGCCGCGCGGGATTAGCCGAGCGGTCTCAGGCGCTGCAGTCATGGACTGTGCGGCTGGTTCCGGTGGAGGTTTGAGTCCTCCCTCGGGCATGGGTGTGTGTGTTTGTCCTTAGGATAATTTATATTAAGTAGTGTGTAAGCTTAGGGACTGATGACCTTAGCAGTTAAGCCCCATAAGATTTCACACACATCTGAACATCTGATTTGAAGGAGAATATATTATTGATTACTAAAGTCTCTGTTATACGTATCTTTTGTGTTTATTAAGCTTACAGGAAAACACTACGAACTTATGCACCAAAGCAATAGTATTTCTGTTTCAGAGCAGATAGTACGACGATTTTTCATACATTTTTCACCTAAAAACGTTTTCCTCGTGTCAGTGTTTTTAAGTGCATGGGGAACGTTTCGAACAACAGGTACTGCTGCCCGAAGGAAATAGGCGTCAACCACGGTCAACTACAACAGCAGATGACCACTGTGCAACAGGCAAGAAGAGACCCATGTCAAATATCGTGTACAATTGCAACCACATTTAACAGGAGTGCAAGACACACAATCTCGCCGGCCGCGGTGGTCTAGCGGTTCTAGGCGCGCAGTCTGGAACCGCGCGACTGCTACGGTCGCAGGTTCGAATCCTGCCTCGGGCATGGATGCGTGTGATGTCCTTAGGTTAGTTAGGTTTAAGTAGTTCTAAGTTCTAGGGGACTGATGACCACAGTAGTTAAGTCCCATAGTGCTCAGAGCCATTTGAACCACGCAATCTCACGCTCTACACTGGCACAGAGATCGCATGGGAGTGCTCTCCTTGCCCGACGACCAGAATGTTGTGTTCCGTTGACACCCGCACATCCGGTACTGTTTGCGAGGGTGCCAAGAGCATAGAGACTGGACCAACCAGGAGTTTGGCTCGCGCGTTATAGTTTTCAGATAACGGATGGCAAGTTTGCTCAATAACTTCAGAGCAGTAACTACGTGGTTATCCGATAACGTTTCTCGACGACAACGTTATATTACCTTCTCTCAACAACCAAGTGTTACAAATTTATGGCTGGAGTCATTATTTCATATTTATATCGTGCTCATTAGATGAATCTCCAGATTACTTGTAACATTCAAGTTAGTTTCAGTAATGCGAATGTTAATCAGTGATCCATAGTTAATCATTCCAGATGCCAAACAATATCTATTGTGCGAAGTACAGGGTGAGTCAAAAAGAACTTCACAATTATAGGATGTTTGCAGAATGAGATTTTCACTCTGCAGCGGAGTGTGCGCTGATATGAAACTTCCTGGCAGATTAAAACCGTATGCCCAACCGAGACTTGAACTCGGGATCTTTCCCTTTCGCTGGCAAGTGCTCTACCAACTTCTTTTTTTATCTCATTTTGTTCTATATTGATCGCAGAATTCGTTCGGGGCCGTCTTCCGATGACACCCGGTCAGCGTCTTCATTGATCCATTTTTTTTAATACAGAGGGCAGCTAACCCTCTGACCGAAGACGCTGAGCTACCGTGCCGGCAAACAACTGTCCTACCCATGCACGACTGACGCCCTGTCCTCATAGCTTCAATTCTGCGACTGCCTCCTCTCCTACCTTCCTACCTGCGAAAGGCAAGAGACCTGAGTTCGAGTCTCGGTCCGACACACAATTTTAATATGCCAGGCAGTTTCATATCAGCGCACACTCCGCTGCAGAATGAACATCTCATTCTGGAAAGATACCCCAGGCTGTGGCTAAGCCATGTCTCCGCAATATCGTTTCTTCCAGGAGTGCCCGTTCTGCAAGATTCGCAGAAGAGCTTCTGTGAAGTTTGGAAGGTAGTAGTCGAGGTACTGGCAGAAATGAAGCTGCGAAGACGAGTCGTGAGTCGTGCTTGGGTAGCTCAGTTGCTGGATCGAATCCTGCTCATCTCTTTTTTTCAGTTTACATTTTTTTCAGCACTATTCATACTATTTCGTACATATTACATTTGAAAGATAACAAGTATTTGCGTGAATTTTTATTCAATTTCCAATTTCAATTGGTTTTTTGGTAATGTTTACTATCACAACTAATATCATGGTCGTAATTACCCATAAGTAAAAGACCGAACATATAAAAAACAAGTCGGTAGAACACTTGCCCTCGAAAGGCATAGGTCCTGAGTTCGAGTCTCGGTCCAGCACACAGTTTAAATCTGCCAGGAAGTTTCAATTATGGATTGATATGGAAATTTATTAACTTACAGAATCTGTAGATGTGTCATTTTGTAGCAAATTACCTCAATTTCCATAAAACTGTCAATTGCCATTTTGATTCGATGTGATCACCAATTGTGATGCGGCAAACATCCCACCGGTTACTAGTTTCTGCCCATACTCGCTGCAGCATATCGGGTGTAATTTGAGCAACCAGAACGTAGATTTGATTTTCCAGGTCGGCTGGATTGTTTGGTAGAGGAGGAACATACACACGGTGTTAAATGGAATCCCGGGGAGAGGAATCCATTGGTGTCAAGTCTGGAGAGCGAGGTGGCTTTGCGATTGGCCCTTCACGGCCAGTCCACCGATCTGGGAAGCGATTATCGAACTTACATGAGGAAATGAGTTAGTGCACACTTTTACTGGTAGCAAACTATCCCATTTCGGTCACACTGATCAATCTGCGGAGTCAAAACATTTTCAAGCATATCTAGATACATAATACCAGTGACAGTTTCACACAACGAACACGCTCCAGACTAGTGAAAGTGGCCATTTTAACTGTTCGCAGCGCTGGCGCTCTTGGTAGGCGGACTGGGGTGCTGATCCACTACGTGAATCAAACTTGAGGTTGTTTGCTACAAAGTGACATATCTACCGACTTTGTAAGATATCCCAGTAAATTTCTGTATCATTCCAAAGTTGTGAGGCCCGTTTTGACTCACCCTGCACCGGCCTGTGACGAATGATACCCGAGAGCAGTCAGGTTGCGTAACAAAAATATTTTCTCTTGGCCCCATTCACTTTATAAAGAGGGTATCTTTAGTTACGGAAATTTCAAATGCAACCTTAACGTCCTTTGCAATAAATACTAATTCTCATCTAATCACAGACGCCATACAACTGTTATCCTGCTTAAAAATAAATAAATAACATATCCTGTAAATTGAATCGTTCCAGATCAAATCGATAAGAATATGTGGTATGCATCCGTTCATAGAGTTAACGCCCACTGCTGATGTAACATAAGAGAGCACTGCCTATCACAGTTTATATACTGACGATATAATCTACACTACAGGCCATTAAAATTGCTACACCACGAAGATGACGTACTACAGACTCGAAATTTAACCGACAGGAAGAAGATGCTGTGATATGCAAATGATTAGCTTTTCAGAGCATTCACACAAGGTTGGCGCCGGTGGCGACACCTACAACCTGCTGACATGAGGAAAGTTTCCAACCGATTTCTCATACACAAATAGCAGTTGACCGACGTTGCCTGGTGAAAAGTTGTTGTCATGCCTCGTGTAAGGAGGAGAAATGCGTGCCATCACGTTTCCGACTTTCATAAAGGTCGGATTGCAGCCTATCGCGATTGCGGTTTATCGTATCGCGACATTGCTGCTCGCGTTGGTCGAGATCCAATGGCTGTTGGCAGAATATAGAATCGGTGGGTTCAGGAGGGTAATACGGAACGCCGTGCTGGGTCCCAACGGTCTCGTATCACTAGCAGTCGAGATGACAGGCATCTTATCCGCATGGCTGAAACGGATCGTGCAGCCACGTCTCGATGCCTGAGTCAACAGACGGGGACGTTTGCAAGACAACAACCATCTGCACGAACAGTTCGACGAGGTTTGCAGCAGCATGGACTATTAGCTCGGAGACCATGGCTGCGGGTACCCTTGACGCTGAATCACAGACAGGAGCGCCTGCGATGGTGTACCCAACGACGAACCTGGGTGCACGAAACGTCATTTTTTCGGATGAATCATGGCTCTGCATACAGCATCATGATGGTCGCATCTGTGTTTGGCGACATCGCGGTGAACTCACATTGAAAGCGTGTATTCGTCATCGCCATACTGGCGTATCACCCGGCGTGATGGAATGGGGTCCAATTGGTTACACGTCTCGGTCACCTCTTGTTCACATTGACGGCACTTTGAACGGTGGACGGTACATTTCAGATGTGTTACTACCCGTGGCTCTACCCTTCATCGATCCTTACGAAACCCTACATTTCAGCAGGATAATGCATGACCTCATGTCGCATGTCCAGTACGGGCCTTTCTGGATACAGAAAATGCTCGACTGCTGCCCTGGTCAGCACATTCTCCAGATCTCTCTTCAATTGAAAACGTGTCGTCAACGGTGGCCGAGCAACTGGCTCGTCACAATACGCGAATCACTACTCTTGATGAACTGTGGTATAGTGTTGAAGCTACAAGGACGGCTGTACCTGGACACGCGATCCAAGCTCTATTTGACTCAATGCCCAGGCGTATCAAGTCCGTTATTACGGCCAGAGGTGGTTGTTCTGGGTACTGGTTTCTCAGGATGTATGCACCCAAATTGCGTGAAAATGTAGTCACATGTTAGTTCTAGTATAATATATTTGCCCAATGAATACCCGTTTATCACCTGCATTTCTTCTTGGTGTAGCAATTTTAATGGCCAGTAGTGTATATTATAATGTGGCAACAGAGGAAAATTCATGGTTTTATAATTTTCTTTTTGCTTAATACTAAGTAATTGGTTTTAGGAACCTGATGATGGTCTGGCGACCGAATCTGGCTGCTAAACAAAGAATTTTATCAACAGCTCTAGGCAGTAATCGTGACGTTTTTCAAATACTTACGAGCTGTGGGGCATCACCGTCTGAAAAAATAAGAAATGTTCAACTGACCTATGGAACATGTAACTGAGTAACTAAATTTGCTAAAAAACTCCTGGTTGTCGAGATGAGAGACTGACAGGTATCAGTTTCTTTTTCCTAGTCTCTAACATCTGTGCGAACTTTCATACAAATCCGTGAGTCGCCTTTGTCAGTATGAAAATGTAGTTTGTCGTGAGGTTCCCGTAGCCTAGCTGCATTGCGCACTGAGCAGAGCCGATGCGAGCAGCAGGTGCGGTGCCTGTGTGTGCAGGCAGGCAGCCTAGATCGTCCCCCGAGTCCAGCTGCAGTGTCGGTAACGGGCAGTGCCTTTCACAGCCGCAGCACTCAAGGTCGCCGGCCGCCTTCGCAATACATTTCGCGAGCCAGACTTTCCACTCAAACGCCAGATCACAATCATCTCACCACCGACGCTCTACTGGGGTCTTTGTTGTGAAGTGCCGTTTTGGCAGTGGGATACAGCTCATATGTTGCACCGATCACGCGAAACCTACATCAGCATCTGCGCAAGCCATTGTAAACTGCCTGGCGGAGAGTACATCGTTACAACATCATCAGTTTTCTGTCATAGTCCACTGGGAAAAAAATCTGTATATTTATCTTCGTTTTCCAATCTCTTTATCTCATTCCCAGCATCCTTACGCAGCGTGAATTTATCCAGCAGGGTTTCCCGAGCACCGTATCGTCTTTCTTTCGAAGGATTTCCATTCCAGTTCGCAGTGCCCTTCTATTACACTTTGTGTAGGTTATATCGACATTTTATGAACCTAGCAGCGAGTCTCTGAATTCTGTGGATGCCTGTCATGCTTACTCGATAGTGACCCAGATGCGTTACCAGCGCTATGACGGACGTAACAAGAAAGATTCGATTTTTCCACAAGTTCTAATGACTTTCGATTCTCTGACTCACCACCTACTACTAACAAGTACTAGAATAACGAAAACTGAAACCAACAGCTGCACTGTAGTTCTAACCTCGTTTATTCGAAACTTGCTACGGTTCGACGCGAAAAAGCGTCATCTTCTCAGGTCCCTGCATATGGAAACATACACAGCATTATAGTAAAGTATAATAAGAGCACTGACAATAAAAATCACAGTTTATGACTAAAACGTGGATAAACCACATCATAAAATTACATAACAGAAATATACTATCGAAAAATGGTTCAAATTGCTCTGAGCACTATGGGACTTAACATCTGAAGTCATCAGTCACCTAGGACTTAGAAATACTTAAACCTAACTAACCTAAGGACATCACACACATCCATGCCCGAGGCAGAATTCGAACCTTCGACCGTAGCGGTCGCGCGGTTCCAGACTGAAGCGCCTAGAACCGCACGGCAAATATACTATCGGTACCCACACAGAACAAAATTCAGCATCTATATACCGACGTGATGTAAACGAGCGGAGCACACGAGTACAACGAATTACGTCATCAAAGCAATCCAGGTCATACATGTCCCTAACCAGAATACCAACGAATACGGGATGTATCAATAATAAAACGAAACAACCTAACAACATAAAAAAATGGTTCAAATGGCTCTGAGCACTATGCGACTTAACTTCTGAGGTCATCAGTCGCCTAGAACTTAGAACTAATTAAACCTAACTAACCTAAGGACAGCACACACATCCATGCCCGAGGCAGGATTCGAACCTGCGACCGTAGCGGTTGCTCGGCTCCAGACTGTCGCGACTAGAACCGCACGGCCACTACGGCCGGCTAACAACATAAAACCAAACGGCTGTAGTGAACAAATGCAATGGTAATGGACAAACGTTTATTGGACAATACATACCCACCGAAATAATATAACATACACTCCAACGACCGCCAATATTTAAGCAATGTAAATCAGAGTCTAAAACCTAGTATGCAAATAGCTTTGAAGTCACAAAAAACTATAAACACATACCCCATTGATATTACTATACAGCAAACCAGTCATATACCTGAAGTCTACGAACACACTAGCATTGCAAATATGTAACTAGTATACGTAGAAGGCCAGAAATATGCAGTACCTCAAAAGCTACAACGTAATATTTCACAAATATTTCTACTAATTCCGTGAAATGTACTGAACATAAAACAGTGTTCCCATCGTTAGTAATATTCCCCGTCAATATGTACCCACAGGCTTAAAAGCAACTTCCATGATACATATCGACAAATAATTGCCGAGGAGGAGGAGGAGGAGATTGGTATTTAACGTCCCGTCGACAACAAATTAGTTAGAGACGGAACACAAGCTCGGATTGAGGAAGGGCAGAGAAGGAAATCGGCGTGCCCTTTCAAAGGGACCCTTCCGGCATTTGTCTGAAGCGATTTAGGGAAATCACGGAAAACCAGTTAGGATAGCCGGATGCGGGTTTGAACCGTCGTCCTTCCGAATGTGAGTCAGGTGAGCTAGCCACTGCGCCATCTCGCTCGGTTCAGTTCCTGAAGAACATTTCGCTAGGCAAATCCTCTATTTGTATGTAACTATAGCCTATGAAGTAACCTAGTAGAAATCAGTCAGTAATACCAATAGCGACATACGTGTGTCATATACATACAGGACAATGAACATAGAAACGTCTAAATGGAAGTCCAACGGTATGAAACAAAAAGATGTATTCTTATTAATATACGAGAGCAAGACAGTGAACCTCGAAGAGTCCATAAGCATTGGTACTCAGACAATAGCTTACACAACCGCAGCAAACGCCGAACAGATCCTGACATGTCCTCGCCGACCTACAAAGATTACACAAGTTATAGATTTGCTGTGCTAGTATGTTCGTGGACCTCAGTGATATGACTGGACTGCTGTGCAGTAATATCAATGGAGCATGTGGTTCTACTTTTTTGTAACGTGAACGCTACATATATACAAGGTTTTACGCCGTGACTTACATTGTTTACATATTAGAAGTCATTAGAGTATATGTGACATTATTTTGGTATGTTGCATTATCCAGTGAACTTTTGTTCATTCGGTTTTGTTTTATCTTTTTACTCCAGCAGTTTGGTTTTATGTTATCAGGTTATTTCTTTTTATTATTGGTACATCCAGTATTCGTAGGTGTTTATAGATATACATAACCTCGATTGCTTTGCTGGTGAAATTCGTTGCATGCGTGGGCTCCCCTCGTTTACATTGCATCATTATATACCTGCAGAATTTAGTTTTGTGTGGGTATCGATACTACATTTTTATTATGTAATTTTACTATGCGGTTTATTCGTGTTTTAGTCACAAACTGTGATTTTTATTGTAAATGCTTTCATTATTCTTTACTATTATGCTATGTATGTCCGCATATACAGGCGCCTGAAGAAGACCGTTTTTCGCGTATAACTGGTAACATGTTTTGAATAAACGACGTTTGAGTTACAATGCAACTGTTGGTTTCAGTTTTCATTTTCAAGTACTTCATGTCCGGCTGCTATCCCACTGTCCTCGATGGATTACGGGAGACACTAACAAGGGATGTACCGCAGTTGATGCCTAAATCGAACGAGAGAACAGTGTCAAGATTTCTGCAGGAATATTAGTACTTAAAGAAATTCGTCACACCTTTTACATGTGCTTAGTATTCCAATATGTTTAGCGGCTTTTGAATGAATGTTCCATATTCTCGTTACAGTGAATGGATTCGCATTCTGGAAGAGCGGCTTATAAAATCCCTTCATACGCCAGGGTTTCGGCCAAAGACTCTACCAGCTAGCGCAAAGCAACCTATGGCAAGCTAACATACGCCCACAAGCGACAACATCGGCAAGCCCGTGCACATCTGCAACATTGACTGGATATGCCAGCTGCTATTAAACCCGACCAACATGCTACACCAGGGAAACCGACAAGCCCGCGCGCTAACGCACAAACAAAGCGCCAACAATACTCTGCACTGTGAATCTGATATATCACCTATCGGACACAAAACGACGATCAACCTAACTGTTACAGGTACGCTGACGCTGACCGAAAAACCAACATCGGCACCCAGCAGCACCGGCCGGGTAACAGCACCGCACAACGTCAGAGGTATCGGCCTGCATGATACCCACTACCAACAAAGCCTACCCTTGCATGACTTGTCGCAAGCAGCAAGAAAACTGCTACTACTCTTACAACCCGACCCAACTATCGCAGAGGGTTTTTTTCTCTACCAGGCAGTGATGGAAGAATCAGCTAACAATTAGTTCCAAATTCACACTGTCATTGCACTGTACCATTTTAACCCATTGTACTTCCAGTAATGTTTCAATATCGCGATGTATTGCTGAGAGGAATACCTCATTTCAAGCATTTTTGTTGCAGTCTACTACTAGCGCTCAGGCAAGTCGTGTGACCTTTGCCATCTGCTGATGAAACGCCGCACAGCAGGAACTGTAACGATGTTCCTTAATGTACCCGAAATTTTTTTTTATGAGAAAGCCAGTATACTACCTCCATGCATATCACCACGAGCGCCATACATGTGGTGACCTTGAGCGAGACGTAATTCGTTTTGTTATACGTAATATCGCGAACTAAACTGTGGAGTACAGTTAGGTTATAACTTACATGCCTGCGTTTCTGGAGTGCTCGGGACAGGCAGAACCACGAGCATAATTCAGTCGCTCCCAGGTGAGCAGCTGACGTCTCATTAAGAAATGCAGACACGAGCGCTGGTCACTTGCAGCTGGCAATGCAGTGCACTGCAGAGAGAGGCCGTTGCATCGATCCTAGAGTAGCCGCCGAACCGTGCCACGCTACCTACTCTACGGACAGACGAAGAGGTATTAAATGCATCTGAATGAGCCACATATTTTATAGTCACCCCCCCCCCCTCTTCCCTCATCTTCGCCAGTTAGTGAAATTACTGGTAGAGACTTTTCGAAATGTTTTCTTATTCAGGACAGTTGTCTTACAAACGATTTGACATCATTATCATTTCTCATATCCAAGGAACATTTTTGAGGCCCTTGTGTTACGTATCTTCAACAACTAACTAAAGTCTAATTTCCATAGTCAGTGACGTTCACATTGTAATGCACTTTTAACTAATTGGGTTTGTGAATGGAATTGGTGGGGTAGAGGACGAGAAACAGTCTTAAGCTATGGAACTGCCAAAAGTCATATAATGAAGTCCGTTACTCTGTTCTGTGTTATGAAATCGACTCACATGGAAGACGATGCGTAGCTTTTGACCCTTACTCAATTTCACCTAACAACATAAAATTGTAATGGCATTCAATTCCCATATAGCGAATATTGTGCACGTTCTAAAGAGTAATTGAGAACATGCAGTAAAACTAAACTTTCACTTAATATGGTTCATCAGGTTACTGACGATTGATCATTGAAGCCAGTTAGCGAACACCTTCCTCAGGTGTCACTGATGCTTTCTTAAATTCACATACATATTTAGTAAATACATCAGATTTAAATAATAGCACTTGTTTCCGATATAATTCTCAGCAAATTCAACATGTTTTTCTGATCGTCACGACACATTTCTTACAGCCACAACCGGCTCCTACCCAATTTACGTATTTCGTAACTCGTACTCTGCTTTGGCATACGACTGCCAGACAAGACGTGAAAAGCAAAGATACAGTAAACAATTATATATTATCCTTATATATTATCCTTATAATTCGTTTACGAAAGCATTTAGGATTTGAATATAATCATAGTAACCGAGCCCATAAAATATTTCGTATTGTTAATTTAAACTAATTCTTTCTATTACAGAAAGTTTACAACATAACGAAAATATAGATAGTACCCATAAAAGCATTATTTGGATGCAATATAATCTCACACATTTGTAATTCCAATAATCTTCCTTCTAAAAAACATAAATGAGCAAATTGAAAGTCTATGTCTCGAAAATCACCACATGGCGAAAATAAGTGAAACTGACGGACACTTCATTGAACCAAACCTCTGAAAACAGGACAGTCTTCATCCAAGAAACTATGTTAGAATAATGCCTCCAATCTTTTAAATGCTGGCCGACTGCTGTCTGCCAAGCATCCCTTGTGAAACAATCCATTATACATATTCCCGCGACTCGCGACCTTCGCAACAAAGTCAAGCGAGGAAATAAACTTGCGGAAGCTTTCGCATTATATCTGTTAGGAGAAATGAACAACGTCCAGTTTACTAACTACTCACCGCAGAGTTATACAGGGTGGACCATTGATAGCGACCGGGCCAAAAATCTTACGAAACAAGCATCAAACGAAAAAACACTACAAAGAACGAAAATCGTCTAGCTTGAAGTGGGAAACCAGATGGCACTATGGTTGGCCCGCTAGATGGCTCTGCCATAGATCAAACGGATATCAACTGCGTTTTTTTTAAAAAAGGAATTCCCAATTTTTGTTACGAATTCGTGTAGTACGTAAAGAAATATGAATGTTTTAGTTGGACCACTTCTTTCGCTTTGTGATAGATTGCGCTGTCATAGTCACAAACGTATAAGTACGTGGTATCACGTAACATTCCACCAGTGCAGACGGTATTTGTTTCGTGATACAGTACCCGTGTTAAAATGGACCGTTTACCAATTGCGGAAAAGGTCGATATCGTGTTGATGTATGGCTATTGTGATCAAAATGCCCAACGGGCGTGGGCTATGTATGACGCTCGGTATCCTGGACAACATCATCCAAGTGTCCGCACCGTTCGCCGGATAGTTGCGTTATTTAAGGAAAGAGAAAGTGTTCAGCCCCATGTGAAACGTCAACCACGACCTGCAACAAACGATGATGCCCAAGTATGTGTTTTAGCTGCTGTCGCGGTTAATCCGCACATCAGTAGCAGACAAATTGCGCGAGAATCGGGAGTCTCAAAAACGTCAGTGTTGAGAATGCTACATCGACATCGATTGCACCCGTACCATATTTCTATGCACCAGAAATTGCACGACGACTTTGAACATCCTGTACAAAATGGCTCTGAGCACTATGGGACTTAACTTCTGAGGTCATCAGTGCCATAGAACTTAGAACTACTTAAAGCAAACTAACCTAAGGACATCACACACATCCATGCCCGAGCCAGGACTCGAACCTGCGACCACAGCGGTCGCGCGGTTCCAGATTGTAGCGCCTAGAACCGCTCGGCCACCCCGGCCGGCGAACGTCGCGTACAGTTCTGCCACTGGGCACAAGAGAAATTACGGGACGATGACAGATTTTTTGCAAGCGTTCTATTTAGCGACGAAGCGTCATTCACCAACAGCGGTAACGTAAACCGGCATAATATGCACTATTTGGCAACGGAAAATCCACAATGGCTGCGACCAGCGGAACATCAGCGACCTTGGCGGGTTAATATATGGTACGGCATTATGGGAGGAAGGATAATTGGCCCCCATTTTATCGATGGCAATCTAAATGGTGCAATGTATGCTGATTTCCTACGTAATGTCCTACAGATGTTACTACGAGATGTTTCACTGCATGACAGAATGGCGATGTACTTCCAAAATGGTGGATGTCCGGCATATGGCTTGCGTGCGGTTGAAGCAGTATTAAGTGGAACGGGGAGAGAAGATGCTAGTTGTGGTACGAGGTACCCTCCGCCACGCACCGTATAGTCAATTGCGGAGTATGTATGTAGATATAGATGTAGATGTAGAATAGCATATTTCATGACAGGTGGATCGGTCGTCGGAGCACCATACCATGGCCCGCACGTTCACCAGATCTGACGTCCCCGGATTTCTTTCTGTGGGGAAAGTTGAAGGATATTTGCTTTATTTGCTTTCGTGATCCACCGACAACGCCTGACAACATGCGTCAGCGCATTGTCAATGCATGTGCGAACATTACGGAAAGCGAACTACTCGCTGTTGAGAGGAATGTCGTTACACGTATTGCCAAATGCATTGAGGTTGACAGACATCATTGTGAGCATTTATTGCATTATTGCGGTATTTACAGGTAATCGCACTGTAACAGCATGCGTTCTCAGAAATGATAAGTTCACAAACGTACATGTAACACATTGGAACAACCGAAATAAAATGTTCAAACGTACCTACGTTCTGTATTTTAATTTTAAAAACCTACCTGATACCAACTGTTCGTCAAAAATTGTGAGCCATACGTTTGTGACTATTACAGCGCCATCTATCACAAAGTGGAAAAAGTGGTCCAACTAAAACATTCATATTTCTTTACGTACTACACGAATATGTAATAAAAATTGGGGTTCCTATTAAAAAAAAACGCAGCTGATATCCGTTTGATCTATGCCAGCGCCATCTAGCGGGCCAACCATAGCGCCATCTGGTTTCCCCCTTCAAGCTAAACAAGTTTCGTACTTTGTAGTTTTTTCGTTTGACGCTTATTTTGTGAGATATTTGGCCCAGTCACGATCAATGGACCACCCTATATAAACAAATTTCCGCGATAGAGCAACAGTTGCGTTTCTTACCACTCGCCTGTGCACCGAGGCGAAATCTTTTGCAGCCTTGGGATCTTTGCAACCGACAGAACACTACTGTTGAAACAGGTATCACATTTATGTGCCCTTGTAATCGATCGAACGAATGTTCCACAAGTAATATTTTAATATTTGCCGTCCGTGGTCGCCGTGCGGTTGTAGGCGCTTCAGTCCGGAACCGCGTGACTGCTAAGGTCGCAGGTTCGAATCCTGCCTCGGGCATGGATCTGTGTGATGTGCTTAGGTTAGTTAGGTTTAAGTAGTTCTAAGTTCTAGGGGACTGATGACCTTAGATGTTAAGTCCCTTAGTGCTCAGAGCCATTTGAACCATTTTTTAATATTTATTTCTAGGATACACATGGCTAAAGGAACTGTCATACACATTGTGCCACGTGAGTAAAACATCGTTTCTATTTCAGCCTCCAATGAAACGAAAAAATGCTTGTTAGAAACAATCCTATAACGAGATACGTCGTTCATTTATACAAAAGTGGTTCGAATGCCCGAATCCTGTCCTAGGAGCAACGGTAACGAAACAACGAACCTCGGTTTTGAACTCTGGCAGTAGAAGATCTATTTCAGGTAAAGATAAACCTTCTTTGTAGGTATTGGTACCTGACTGTATTGGTATGATATGATGATAATAAAACATGCTCTCAGTACGTATTAGGAGGACGTCCCTACTGAAACTACTAATCCCACTGGACGACTAGAGCAGCTACTTCAAAACCTTGCTCAAGTTTTTAGATGATTTTGCGTCTGGACGTATTATTACCATTACTCTGATTCACGTTTCATCTCTCTGAACCTTTTCACAACAAATTTCAGAGTTCTGCAGTTAGCTGCAGGTGATTGCCCGTCGAATACTTCCAGTACATGGTCGAGTACCTGTGGTTACCCGTCATGATAACCGGGCCTGAAAGCACACTGCTTCCGGGATTCGGGCAAGTGCGTCGGCCCCGGACCGACGAGGGCCGCTATGACGGGCAGCCTTGGTGTGGTTTCTAGGCGGTTGCCCACATATGACTAGGTGAATACCGGCCTGGTACCCAAGTCTCATCTCAGATACCCGGTCCGCAAACATTTATAAAATTTTCGCAGGCTTTCACATGGATAACACTACACGTAGGCAGTTGGAGTAGACGTATTCCCTCCCATGGGGAGATATGATGTTTTTCACGTGGCATTTCGGTTCACCAAAGTTGGATGATGAACTGCATAACCATACGAGATAATCTGACAAACTACTGGGAAATTACAGATAAGTGAGGTACCTTCCCACAGTTCTCCCACGTCCGGCCATCCTGATTTAGGTTTTCCGTGATTTCCCTAAATCGCTCCAGGCAAATGCCGGAATAGTTCCTTTGAAAGAGCACGGCCGACTTCGTTACCCGTCCTTCCCCAATTCGATGAGACCGATGACCTCGCTGTCTGGTCTCCTCCCCCAAACAACCCGACCCATATCTCAGTTCAACAACTGGCCTCTTTCGATTCTCCACCATAAGCTTTATTCGGAAATAATTCACGGAATTACCCCACTGACAAAATAATCGACAGCCTTCTGTTTGGAAATTATTTTCTACTACCGGAATAAATTGTGTCTATCTTTCTTCTCCTGAGTCGTCCACGCAGACGAACACTATGTGGCAGACCGAACTCAAACCTAGACCTCTCACCTTCACTGGCGCTTCATTATCGACTCAGCCCCACACTAGCTTCAACGGAGGTGTAAGGACATGTACTGCACATCATCGGTAAACGTCCACTGCCTGCGTGACTTGCAAGATGGAGGGTATCGTATCGAAGAGATAGAATTTAGGGAAGTCAAACGGTGCAAATAGCAGCGGTGGAAGGCTGGGGGTATGTCGGGATGGCACGTGGTCCTCTTATCACGGCTCTGCGAAGCGAAGATTGACTTGCTTCTTTTCAGTTTCACTTGTTTTCGTGTTGACATAGCAGTAACCCTTACTGAGTAATCTGAATTCTAACGGGGTTTCACAGCTTCCTGTACTCCAACTCCGTTGAGACAGAACGTGGTGAAACAGTTGTACCAGTGACATTCACTGGAAGTCTACTAGCAATCAACCTTGCATCAAACAAATACATTTCCACCCAAGTATGACATAGACATATAACTTGGGGTAGGTGATCGCCAGGCCAAGAATGTTATCACACAGTTACAGTTGACAGATTAACTGAGCTTTTATGCACAATGGTGAAGTTACTCACTAAGTAAATAGAGATCGACACCTGACACGTACAAAGAGGTTGCCCTAAACATAAAATCACTGTCGTACATTCACATTTTTCTAGTATAAAAATAACTTCTATAAGATCAAAAATAAACTGCAATAACAACAGGCGCAGAAACTGCAGTTGACATGCTGTGTGGGAAACACTATACGTCAATAACCTTGAGACATGTAAGAGGTAAAAAGAAAAAAAACAGCTAATGTACTAAGAGAAATCAGCATGCAATTAGTTCCGACAACAACTCAAATGAAGCTAATTTCTCTGTGTGTCCACATTTTGTATGTTTCTTGAAATACAATGCCTGACAAAATAAGTGAATGATCAAGAAGACATTGTCGGATGTCAATATATTTAACTTTGTACACACATACACAATAGGCGGGTACGCAAATGATTGGAGTTATAATTACCTGTGACAGGTACAACGGCCACCCAGAGTGAACTAGTATTGTTTGCGTTTAGTCTTGTTACCAGGCCTGGTAATGTATAAATGGAGTGGGAAGAGCGTCAGACGTTGAATGAACACTGGAGGGTACGAGGATGCTACGTACTCATGTGACAGCGTTATCGGCAGGTGAGAGAGTTTGATAGGGGCCTCTTGTGGATCACCATTTGTACGGATAGCCGAATGGTGCACTATATAGATTTGTGAGGCATTCGAATGTGACAGTAACGCGATGTTGGACTGCATGGGAACGTGAGGACAGACTTAAACGTCATCGGTCGACTACGAATTATCACCACACGGGAGGATTGCCGTATTGTGCTTCAGACACATCTTAACCCCTGCGCCTGCCATCCGAGAAGGAGTAATGAGCTCTCTGCAACACTGTGTCTTCTGTCGCACCACTACCGTCCCATACGTAGGCCAGGACACTATCGACCCCGTTTGGAGTAGTATCGCGAGCGGGAAGCATGCACTGCTGATTAATGGCCCTGTTAGGCCAGCGGCCGATTTCCCCGTCCAGTTAGGACAAGGGCAAAGGGCGGGTGTGTTAGCCATTGGGAGCTCCAATGTTAGGCGGGTAATGGAACCCCTCAGGGAAATAGCAGGTAGGGCGGGAAACAATGGCAGTGTTCA
This sequence comes from Schistocerca americana, assembly GCF_021461395.2. Taxonomy (NCBI): domain Eukaryota; kingdom Metazoa; phylum Arthropoda; class Insecta; order Orthoptera; family Acrididae; genus Schistocerca; species Schistocerca americana. Next base: position 348,706,758 of record NC_060121.1, on the reverse strand, counting down.
CTCGGTATGTTTGCCGAGGGGTCTCGTCTGAGACGTGCAGGAGGTCGGTCCTTCCCGTGGCTGTCGAGCAAACCGGGTGCACTCTGGTGCAAGTAGTGGCACATGTCGGCACGAAGTTGACTATTGTCATTCAGCGGTTCCTGCACCGTACACAGCCACTGACCGTCAATATGGGTACATTTACGATTTTTAATTTATAGCAATTTTTAAGTTCTTTTATGTATCAGTCTAATGTATATCCTGTATCAGTTAAAGGTTTGTAGGTCATGACCATGTGGTGATCGAAACAGGTCGCCCTTTGATAAACTTGCTTTTGCGATGTAGACTGTTTTTATAAGTAATTTCGCTACAGAGATGCTCAACGAACTCCAATAGCAGACACTACAAAAGAGGTGTTGTGCATCATGTAGAGGCTTACGACTGAAGGGTCAAGCAATATATTACTTTCGCCCCCCCACCCCTACCCACAATCATCTCACGAAATGATCACGATGAGAAAATTCGAAAAATTAGAAATAATGAAGAGGCTTATCGACAGTCATACTTCCCACGCGACGCTCGCGAATGGATCAGGGAAGGGGGATCAGTTAGTGTCTGGCAGACAACGTCAGGTGGCTTGTGGAGTGTTGATGAAGATGTAGAATGGCAACGCACTGTGTTCACCTATGAATAGCCGTTCTGTACTACCCCGGATGATCATCTTAGGTGAGTATGGCGGCGACCTGGAGGAAGGTTCCAGTCTTCCAATGTTTTAGAGACGCACAGCGGTGTTACTTCTTCTTCATGATGTGGAGAGCCATCGGTTAAGACTTCAGGGTACGGCCGGTAGTGACTGAGGGTATTCTGACAGCACAACAGTTCATTACCGACATCATGTGTCGTCTTTTGTTATCTCTCATGCAGCAGTATCGCAATGTCATTTTTCAATAGGACAATACTCGTCTACACATGACACGTGTCTCTAGGTGCGTGATTTTGATGTACTCCCGTTGCCAGCAAAATCCCCAAATCTGTCCCGGATAGAACATGTATCACACAAGCTCGGACGTCAATTCTGTCCCAATGGCATTATCCATATTATTAAGGTCTAGCTTGTCTCGGCAGATGATACAACAGCTTTAGGACACCAACAGAATCACTGCATATATCTAGACCAGAAGGATCGCACCTTCATACTAATAACTAGGCTCAAACTTTCGGGTTCTTTGTAAATTTGATTTGATTTCATAATCACTAAAATAACACAATATTCTCCCTCAAATCGAGAATTTTCATTTCGTATCCTCCTACATATCCGGGTGCTTAATTACTTTTTTTTTTTTTTTTTTTTTTTTTTTTGGTCAAGTAGTGTAGAAACCCTGTGCTGACGACAAACGAATTGCTTGGAAATAAAAAAAAAAAAAATTGGCATCAAGGTGGAACCACAAATGGTGCATTATAAAGGGTTTTCACTAAGCAGTCTCATTAACATTAACTATGGCAATATTTGCAGCACATTAGGTTTTCCAGGGTTTGTAAGTTCAACAACGTATCCGTAAGGAAGCGCACTTTTCTCCGGCTCTAGCTCGGCCTTATGCCACATTGACATATACCTCATAGCCTACCGCTATCAACATTCAAAGTTCGATGACAAATACTCGATCGATATCTGATGGATCATTCCTGTCTAAAAGTTCTTTGGTTCTTTAAATTTTCACATATTAGAAGTTGTTTCTGATGTAACATAAAATACGCATTAGCTTATAACACAAAATTGATCGAAATATTTTTAATGGATTCCATGAGTTTAGTGTACCAATTGTTTTAGACAATTTCTAGGAGCACCTTATTGTTGTAAATGAACTATCTCAATTGAACCAAGAAGTTAAAATATTTATTTATAGATTATTCCGTAACTTCTTGGTAGAACAGTTCCGTGTTTAAGACTGAATAACAAATACACTGTTTCTGTTCTACTGCTTTTGTTTATTTCAAACTAGAGTTCGGTTTGTTAAGCTATCTTCTGGAAACAACTGACTAACGTCTGAAAGGGACACTGGTTCTTAGTTAGCTGAACATTATAGGCAAAGATACAATAGCCTACATAGTGTCGTGCATCAAACTTGTTTCTTAACGTTGAAATTACACTTTACACAATGTACAATGTTAAGCGCAGTAAACAATTAAACTGCATTATATTACGATTATTACAGGTTAACGGGTTACAATGCTTTTTTTCGGGTTTGATAGTGGATGAAAAACTATTAAACTTAGCACTCTTCATTCTCTGTATGTTGTGCAACAAACATGTTTTTAACATTGTAAACTAAACATTAGGCAATGAACAGTACTAGACACAATAATTAATTTATATAACCTTACAGTACTACCGTTTATATGGTTATGATGCTATAATTTATAAGATTATATAATTTAATATTAAAATATTAAAATATTAAAATTAAAATAATATTAAAATATTGAATAAATAAATATTAAATAAATTATATAATTTAACTATTGCCTAAAGTGTGCAATGTTAAAAAACATGTTTGTTGCTCAACATAAATGAAGAATGCTCAGTTTAACAGTTTCTCAGCAAATGTCGAGACTTTAAAAAAAAAAAGCATTATAACCATTTAAACCGTAATATTGTGTAGTTAAACTGTTTATTGTGCTTAACGTTGTCCATCGTTAAGAGGCAAGTGTAGTACACAACACTCTATGCAAGTGATTGTATCCTTATTTTGTCTTTGCCTATAATGTTTCGTTATCTAAGAGTCACTATCCCTTTCAAACGTTGGTCAGTTGTTAGCTGAAGATGGCCTAATAAGCCGGAAACTAGTCTGAAGCAAACAAAAATCAGTAGAACAAGAACAGTGTACCTGTTATTCAACCTTAATTTAAATCAAAATACCTCAATTCAAACAGATATCTTTTTTATACAAGGCGGTATTTTATTATGAGTTAATGAAAATATTGAATACTTTCCCTTGAAAATATGCGATATCGGATTCGTATCCCCCAAATCGAATGCATGACTGCAACGTTCTACTTAATTTTTATTTTTGCTATATTACTCTAATTTTTTTTATATTTTACCACTTCTCATGTCAACTCGATTTAATTAATACCTTGAAAATGTGATTCGCACACGTACAGAACTGGCGCTCTGAAATGGACTGCCTTGTATTTTACGAATCACTAAATCAAAGTAAATGGGGCTTCAGCGCAAATTAACGATGTACAAATCATCAGCTAAGTTAAGTCATGTCTTAATCATGGCATATAGTCAGTCTGACGCTCTAACAACGACGTCGCAAAGCAGTCGTTAGAAAAAAAGCTACCTCAGCTAAAGGTGGGCAGTGCGTGTCAAGTAAATCTGTAAATGTGTAACACGTGTTATCAGTATAATAGGTATTAGTCTATTTATGTGATGCTTATTGTACATTTATACATTACAGCCTCCTTGCCGCAGTGGTAACATCGGTTCCCACCAAATCGCCGTAGTTAAGCGCTGTTGGACTTGGACGGGTGACCGTCCGGCACCGTCAAGTGCTGTTAGCAAGTGGAATGCATTCAGCTGACCAACTGCCTCTCCATATCCGCCTATTGGCTGAGGATGACACTGCGGTCCGTCGGTACTGTTGGGTTTTCCGAAGCCTGTTCGGGCGGAGTATATTGACAAAAAATTCTTCAGCCGTCTTCAGTTTTTAGGCAATGCTTTTTTAAGTTGTAAAGAAACAAATCATAATACCCAAATTCGTTCATTTAATTTCCCATTGGCTACATGACAAAGAAACAACAGATTCTGAGAAGAAGTCACGGACTGCAGTTCTAGAAGAGAGGACTAACTGAGAGATTCAATAATAAGTATCCTCGAAACTCGTGGATTTATCGACTACCGTTTCACAATGATGTGATCCTGAAATATTTGCCAACAACCATTAGCAGATCGAAATAAAGTGACAGAAACAGCAGCGCAGCTCTTCAGCGTGGCCCAGTGTCAGCTTTAACGTACAAACCTTTCGTCTTACACCTACATCTATACTCTATGAAGCGCTTGGAAAAGGGTACTTCCGTTTGTAACTCGTATTAGGATTACTTCTCGAAGCAATTATGAATGTATAAATGCCTCTGTACCCGCTGTTATTAGACTGGCCTTGTCTGTGCGGCCCCTACGGGAGCGGAACGTGGGGGATTGCGGTTTGTACCTAGATTTCTGAATATCGATCACTGAAACTTAGTAAGTATGCTTTCTTAACACATCTGCTGTCTGTCCTCAAGCGTTCTCCAGCTAAGATTAGTCAGCATCTCGGTGTCGCCCTCCCATGAATCAAATCAACCTTTCACCATTCGTGATGCCCTTCTTTGTATAAGTTCAACATCCACTGTTAGTCCTGTTTGTTATGGATCCCATGCACGACAGAACTACTCTAGGATTCCTTCCGGTCAAACGAGACTGTGTGATTAAACCGAAAGAGAAATAAAGTATTCCTAGTCGCGCTATGTAGGAATTACTGCAAAACGCGCAGTATTCCTGTCATATCAGCAGGAATTAAGAATAGCGACTAAGTAAAACGTTTCCATGCGAATGACGAGACACAATATTAACCAAGGCAATGGAAATATACTCGTAGCCGCTGAAACTTTGTCAGATGTTCAGGAAACTTTCACGTTATTCCGTTCAATAATAGTTAATTTTTTAATCTTATAAGTCGAATACAGTAAAAAATTAGAAAAAAAAGATGAACGCTGATTATCTCTAATGACGTGTAAGGAAAGAAAGTACTTATGGCGATGTGCTATAGAAATACTTAACGGATGGAATATTACTTTATAGTATTAATGTGACTAGATTCGGTGATCATCAGCTTAAAAACCGCGGAAAACCGCTAAAAATGCGCATAGCGAGTGTTGATTGACCATTACCATGGTTATCTACAGGGTGATTCAATAAGAATACCACAACTTTAAAAATGTGTATTTAATGAAAGAAACATAATATAACCTTCTGTTATACATCATTACAAAGAGTATTTAAAAAGGTTTTTTATCACTAGAAAACAAGTTCAGAGATGTTCAATATGGCCCCCTCCAGACACTCGAGCAATATCAACCCGATACTCCAACTCGTTCCACACTCTCTGTAGCATATCAGGCATAACAGTTTGGATAGCTGCTGTTATTTCTCGTTTCAAATCATCAGTGGTGGCTGGGAGAGGTGGCCGAAACACCATATCCTTAACATAACCCCATAAAAAAAAATCGCAGTAAGATCAGGGCTTCTTGGAGGCCAGTGATGAAGTGCTCTGTCACGGGCTGCCTGACAGCCGATCCATCGCCTCGGGTAGTTGACGTTCAGGTTTCATAACTAACCTTTTTCGTAGGACTCTCCATACAATTGATTGTGGAATTTGCAGCTCTCTGCTAGCTCTGCGAGTCGATTTTCCTGGGCTGCGAACAAATGCTTGCTGGATGCGTGCTACATTTTCATCACTCGTTCTCGGGCATCCAGAACGTTTCCCTTTGCACAAACACCCATTCTCTGTAAACTGTTTATACCAGCGTTTAATACACCACCTATCAGGAGGTTTAACACCATACTTCGTTCGAAATGCACGCTGAACAACTGTCGTCGATTCACTTCTGCCGTACTCAATAACACAAAAAGCTTTCTGTTGAGCGGTCGCCATCTTAGCATTAACTGACGCTGACGCCTAGTCAACAGCGCCTCAAGCGAACAAATGTATAACTAAATGAAACTTTATAGCTCCCTTAATTCGCCGACAGACAGTGCTTAGCTCTGCCTTTTGTCGTTGCAGAGTTTTAAATTCCTAAAGTTGTGGTATTCTTTTTGAATCACCCTGTATTATCTACCTCAGTACTGAAGGTCGCTCACACACGCAAGTGAAGTTTTATTTGGATGTAGTTGGTCCGAATCCTGCTGACGGAAAACCGTTCGTATTCGATTTTTGGACAGCTAAGGAGGAAGAGACGGTGTCGTGCAGTTCTTTATCAGCAGACTTTACTCCATTGTGCTGTGTTGAACCCCAAACCTATCAGCAGTCTCTCATGCGGTGAGGGCAGTGACATTATTTGAAGTTCGTCCATCGACCGCCAGAGGGGAGCGTTGAACTCGGCGGTCGCCTTTGTGCTACGCGATAGAGGTAGGACACGTGCAGTTGCTGCACAACGCCTTTTCCATGAAAGGTTGTAATAGTATGAGAAGTGGAAGGTTTGTCTGTGATATTGGCCACAGATACCATTTTACTTGAGAAAATGTATAAAGGAAACTTTCTGGATTCCCACATTTATGTTGTCAAGCAGTCTGTTCGCGTGAGAGAGAGAGACTCGGGTGTCGAATGTTGTAGAAAGCAGACATGTGTAGTGACGTGGAGGCTTAATTTCGGAATGCTGCTGCTTTAATTTGAAATATGTTGAAGGTAATATCAAGACGTGTGCGCTAGCTTTGCAGAAATTGATATCTCGTGTTTAGTGATCATTTTCAGTTTTGCTCTGTAAATTTCGTAACTTACATTGTTTGATTATTACGGCATTGTCATTTCAGTGCCTCGTAAATAAATTAACTCTGGAAAGAAATACATCACCCTTTACCGATTTTAATTTTCAAATACTGAATGTGATGAGTAAACAGTTAATACTATGAATGTTTGAAGTTTTGTCTAAAGAATTAATTTGAAGAGCTTTGTGTTTGGTGCTCAAATTATAGTTACAGTGGTAAGTAACGCAGCCTTGCCCAGACTTTTTTAATAGCGTTGATTAATATACAGCTGAACCAAAATAGCTTTCAGATTATTCGAGACTGAGCTTTCATATCCCACATGCTGTTTAAAAGTTTCAAGGCAGACTAAATCGCACTCGCATTGCAGTTCGCGAGATCCGTCTGTTTAATGTGTATTAAGCTGTCTCTTGCATTGCACATGGCAAGAATCATTTAAACAATTTTATTTCAGCTTGCAATGATGGTATGTAGCGACAAGGCAAAGCTTAGTTATCTGTTGTCGTACAGGTAAGCCGAGGTGATTATAAGGGCCAAAATTGTCCTGGACAAGTAGCGAACAGTGACTGTCTAAGTTGGACATACATTCTGACGTTATTTGCCTGTGTAAATGTTTTTCCCTGGAAATCTAAGCAGAGATTGCTTATAAAGTTTGTGCAGTGACGTACAAAGAAGAGTAATGCTCTCTAGTACACTTTTCTTAATTTTCGTTGGTTAATATACAACTGAACCGAAACGGTCTTCAAATAATTCGACATTAAGCTTCGACATTCCACACGATAATATAATTTACATAATAATGCACGTAAGAATTTCAAATACATAAGGTTTATACGCAGTACAAGTAATGGTTCATACAGCCACTAGTGAGCATGAAGTTGCACCGCGTACACAGTCAGATTAAACACTAAAGATTTCACTGAGATTCTAAGTAAAAACTCTTTTGAAAAGTTAGCACAGTATAAGTTACAGAGAATATATATTAGTCCCTTAAGAAAACTTGCATGATTTCCTTTCTTTCTCAACTCCACAAGTGCCGCTTTCTAAGCTTCCACAGAAACGATGATGGAAATTTTTTCATTATTTCTTAAAATATTCGTCTTTAAAATGTATATATTTTTCACATATTGGACTCAATTTTGGTAAAAAAAATTTTCACTCTGTTGTTTCCACCTCAAAAACAGGTGTTTGGAAGAAAGAATTCAACAGCTTCTTGAGGTGCTGAAACTCTGTTCACGCATTTTTTGTCTGATAGAAGGGAAGAAGAAGTCGTTAGGCGACAAATTAAGTGAAACCGGGCAATGAGACATAAGTTCGATATTTTTCTCCGTCAAATAAGTAGTCTATATTTCTGAACTAAACTACAAAAAAATTAAAACTTTGTGGTTTGCCGATGACATTGTAATTTTATCAGAACCAGCAATGGACTTGGGAGAGCTGTTGAATGGAATGGCCAGTGTATTGAAAGAAGGATATAACACAAACATCAACAAAAGCAAAACAAATGTGATGGAATATAGTTGAATTAAGTCAGGATTTGCTGAGGGGATTAGATTAGGAAATGAGTCGATGCGTTTTGCTGCTTTGGCAGTAAAATAACTGACGATGACGTAAGTAGAGAGAATATAATATCCAGACTGACGATGACAAGAAAAGCGTTACTGAAGACGAGAAATTTGCTAACATCGAATATACACTCCTGGAAATGGAAAAAAGAACACATTGACACCGGTGTGTCAGACCCACCATACTTGCTCCGGACACTGCGAGAGGGCTGTACAAGCAATGATCACTCGCACGGCACAGCGGACACACCAGGAACCGCGGTGTTGGCCGTCGAATGGCGCTAGCTGCGCAGCATTTGTGCACCGCCGCCGTCAGTGTCAGCCAGTTTGCCGTGGCATACGGAGCTCCATCGCAGTCTTTAACACTGGTAGCATGCCGCGACAGCGTGGACGTGAACCGTATGTGCAGTTGACGGACTTTGAGCGAGGGCGTATAGTGGGCATGCGGGAGGCCGGGTGGACGTACCACCGAATTGCTCAACACGTGGGGCGTGAGGTCTCCACAGTACATCGATGTTGTCGCCAGTGGTCGGCGGAAGGTGCACGTGCCCGTCGACCTGGGACCGGACCGCAGCGACGCACGGATGCACGCCAAGACCGTAGGATCCTACGCAGTGCCGTAGGGGACCGCACCGCCACTTCCCAGCAAATTAGGGACACTGTTGCTCCTGGGGTATCGGCGAGGACCATTCGCAACCGTCTCCATGAAGCTGGGCTACGGTCCCGCACACCGTTAGGCCGTCTTCCGCTCACGCCCCAACATCATGCAGCCCGCCTCCAGTGGTGTCGCGACAGGCGTGAATGGAGGGACGAATGGAGACGTGTCGTCTTCAGCGATGAGAGTCGCTTCTGCCTTGGTGCCAATGATGGTCGTATGCGTGTTTGGCGCCGTCCAGATGAGCGCCACAATCAGGACTGCATACGACCGAGGCACACAGGGCCAACACCCGGCATCATGGTGTGGGGAGCGATCTCCTACACTGGCCGTTCACCACTGGTGATCGTCGAGGGGACACTGAATAGTGCACGGTACATCCAAACCGTCATCGAACCCATCGTTCTACCATTCCTAGACCGGCAAGGGAACTTGCTGTTCCAACAGGACAATGCACGTCCGCATGTATCCCGTGCCACCCAACGTGCTCTAGAAGGTGTAAGTCAACTACCCTGGCCAGCAAGATCTCCGGATCTGTCCCCCATTGAGCATGTTTGGGACTGGATGAAGCGTCGTCTCACGCGGTCTGCACGTCCAGCACGAACGCTGGTCCATCTGAGGCGCCAGGTGGAAATAGCATGGCAAGCCGTTCCACAGGACTACATCCAGCATCTCTACGATCGTCTCCATGGGAGAATAGCAACCTGCATTGCTGCGAAAGGTGGATATACACTGTACTAGTGCCGACATTGTGCATGCTCTATTGCCTGTGTCTATGTGCCTGTGGTTCTGTCAGTGTGATCATGTGATGTATCTGACCCCAGGAATGTGTCAATAAAGTTTCCCCTTCCTGGGACAATGAATTCACGGTGTTCTTATTTCAATTTCCAGGAGTGTAGATTTAAGTATTAGGAAATCTTTTCTGAAAGTATTCGTTTAGTGCGTAGCCTTGTATGCAAGTGACACGTGGACGATAATCAGTTCACACAAGAAGAGGATAGAAGCTTTTGAAATATGGTGCTACAGAAGAACGGCGAGGATTAGATGGATTGATCGTGTAACTAATAAGGACGTAGTGAATAGAAATGGGGAGAAAAGAAATTTGTGGCACAACTTGACTAAAAGAAGGGATCGGGTTGACAGGACACGTTCTGAGGCATCAAGCTATCACCGATTTAGTATTAGAGGGAAGCGTGGGTGGTAGAAATTGTAGAGGGAGGCCAAGAGACGAAAACAGTAAGCCGATTCAAAAGGAGGTGGGTTGCAGTAGTTATTCGCAAATGGAGAAGCTTGCACGGGATAGAGTAACGTGCAGAGTTGCATCAAAACAGTCGTCCGACTGAAGACCACAGTAACAACATTACAAAACTGGTAAACCGGGCCGACCGGAGTGGCCGAGCGGTTCTGGGCGCTACAGTCTGGAACCGCGCGACATTTTTGGTAAACCGGTTCATGGCGCAGGGTATCAGTTCCGGCTGCACGAGTAACATTAATTTGGTTTTCAGTATTTCATTATTGACCGAATTTAAAAATTTAAAATGCTATCATAATCCACTCACTAAGAGATATAATCTTAAGTTGCGGGTTTAACACAGTAATAAAAGTATTGTAGTTAAACACTGGGTATTTTTCTTGAGGCACGGTAACTCACAGCGCGCAAATTACACAGACTGTTTTCATCCAGTACTTTACAACGAGAGCAGTCAGGGATTTTCTACGAACTTTACACATAATTTCGAACCTTTTCGAAACTTTTTCTCCCTGACACCTCCACAAAATGATGAAAAGATAAAAGTTTATCGCTTACTAAATTTTCGCAGTTCGTACCGTAAAACTTCACATCTGGCATGACGTTTTGATGTAATACTTCTTCACTACTAACACAACTGTCAACACCGCACAGTATTTGTTATTTGTTTACCTATGTCTACGCCCCCTTGCCTATTTGAGCAAATTCCGGATAAATTCGAAAATATTCGAATCCCGTATGCAGCGATTGTGTTGATTCCATATCCGTGGTTATAACAGATTGCTTCATCTATGTAGGAAAACAGGTCTTATGAGCACTTCACAGCCATCTTCAGTAGAATAAAGGCAGTAAGTTCATCATGTTTAGAACGATAAGTATTTGATTTCGTGTTGAATTCAGTTTTGTATGTGTTGACTCGGAAGCGTTGTCGCGAACATTATTCATTCTCTCTCTCTCTCTCTCTCTCTCTCCCTCTCTCTCTCTCTTTTGCTGTGTGTGTGTGTGTGTGTGTGTGTGTGTGTGTGCTTCGTGGAACTGTAATGTTCTTCAATAACGAATACTAATGGACAGGAGAGACATTACGGGTATGTTTTAGTAGTAGTAACGACATGTTGTTTGAATTACTCACGTCGATTAAAATAGCTACGCGAAACGTTTCGAAACGACATGAAATGAAGCGAGCGAATAAGAACAGATGGAGGGGAGGCGAAAGGTTGACTATGGTTTTGCTGGGTGAGTTCAAAAAAAAAAAAAATGGTTCAAATGGCTCTGAGCACTATGGGACTTAACTTCTGTGGTCATCAGTCCCCTAGAACTTAGAACTACTTAAGCCTAACTAACCTAAGGACATCACACACATCCATGCCCGAGGCAGGATTCGAACCTGCAACCGTAGCGGTCACGCGGTTCCAGACTGAAGCGCCTAGAACCGCACTGCCACACTGGCCGGCACTGGGTGAGTTCTAGGAGAGCCTAGTACACTTGTAAAAGGAGACAGGGCATAGTACGTCTGAGTGACACATTTTTGAGTGCTACTCGAGTGTTTCGGTTCCCTAGCAAGTCGTATTAAAGGAAGGCATCAAATCAATTTAGAGGCATGCTGTTAAATCCGATACCACTCTGTTCGATTTGAACGAGAGTGTTGTGCAAATTCTCCGTGACATTAGAATGCTTGGAGGGAAGAAGACAATATTTTTCAAGAAACGCTATTGAAGCAGCCACGAGAACCGGGATAACTGACAGACGGCAGAACGATTCCACTGCCACCAGCGTTTATCTCAAGTGAGGACCATAAGAGAATAAGGAGATAATAAGCGATATTGGGCCTTACAGAAGCGTACAATCACGCTCCCTCTGTCTACTTGCGAGCAGAAGTAGTACTGACTGGAAAGCCATTCTCTGTACAGTATTTTGCAGAGTATATATGTAGTTGTAGAGTGCTTGACATTTTCAGACCATTAATTAAATTCTGTGCTCAACTACTGCTCGTAACCCAGTGATTATTTTTCTGAAACCTCGGTCTACAGAATGCAGTACAGCCACCGAACACGCGGAAAGCAACGCTCGTCACAAAGCTGTTAGGAATGGAAATGGCTCAAATGGCTCTGAGCACAATGGGACTTAACATCTGAGGTCATCAGTCGCCTAGAACTTAGAACTACTTAAACCTAACTAACCCAAGGACATCACACACATCCATGCCCGAGGCATGCGATCGCGCGCTTCCAGACTGTAGCGCCTAGAACCGCTCAGCCACTCCGGCCGGCGTTAGGAATGGACTTCAAACAGTAGGTTACACATTATTACGGCAGGCGAAGTAACTTTTATTGCATGCTGCCTTATACTTCTAAGTGACGCGAATATATGAGACTATTTTTCAGCATAGAGCTCAAAGCCTCTGCAAACAACAATCGGAACATTCTACGAATTTCTCGGCGATAGATATTCATTCGTTCGTCACGGATCCATTCGAGAAACGTTGAGTAAATGTCCTCATCGTTGGAAAATCTATTTTTCCCCGCATCGCATGGTGCAATATCTGGACTTTGCGAACAGCATCAGCCACGTCTCTGCGGCCTAGATCTAATTGCTGCCACCATTTCACTAAGGCTGGGAGTGACATCGCATTTTGTCCATAATTTTACGGTCAGTCTGTGTGCAATTTAGACGTTTTGCCCACAGGAACAGTACTTTCCCGCGAACTTCAGCTTTGGAATACGCTTCCAGTTGTCGCGTCATTTAAATCGCACACAGCGATGCGCCTGTTATTTGTAAGACAGCAGAACTGAGTCTACAGGAAATCCAGAACATGTAGTCTCTTTTGACAACGCACAGCTCTTTTTGCTCATTGGTCCAATCGTGCAACAGTTTCTGAAGCTCCTACGAAGACAGAGTCGTAGCGGCTGCCACCAGCGCCTAGCAAGGTCTTGCCGACGCCCGCTTTCTGTTAATTAACGACTCATTGTTTAGCGGTTCTTACTCGACAGTTAGATAAATAGACGTAAAGACTTTGACACCTGCCAAAGGCGTTGACGTCACTAAGTAACTGTGATGCAGAAGTGCACTTCCTGCAGGTGCCGACATTAGAAGGAAACAGTTTCTTATGATGTAGCTAATACACTGTACGGCTCTATGGCATACTGAATGTCTCTCAACTAAATGAAAGGTTCGATAATCAATCCTCAGACGTACTACATACCGGGTGATCAACAAGTCAGTATAAATTCGAAAATTGAATAAATCACGGAATAATGTAGATAGAGAGGCACAAATTGACACACATGCTTGGAATGACATGGGGTTTTATTAGAACCAAAAAAATACAGACGTTCAAAAAATGTCCGACAGATGGCGCATTATCTGATCAGAATAGCAATCATTAGCATAACAAAGTAAGACAAAGCAAAGATGATGTTCTTTACAGGAAATGCTCAATATGTCCACCGTCATTCCTCAACAATAGCTGTAGTCGAGGAATAATGTTGTGAAGAGCACTGTAAAGCATGTCCGGAGTTGTGGTGAGGCATTGGCGTCGGATGTTGTCTTTGAGCGTCCATAGAGATGTCGGTCGATCACAATACACTTGCGACTTCAGGTAACCCCAAAGCCAATAATCGCACGGACTGAGGTCTGGGGACCTGGGAGGCCAAGTATGACGAAAGTGGCGGCTGAGCACACGATCATCACCAAACAATGCGCGCAAGAGATCTTTCACGCGTCTAGCAATACTTTTTTTTTTGTTCTAATACAACCCCATGTCATTCCAAGCATGTATGTCAATTTTTACCTCTCTATCTACATTATTCTGGGGTTTATTAAGTTTTCAAATTTATACTGACTATTTGATCACCCGGTGTATTCAGTCTATCAGTTGTTCATAGACTGCAGTCGTTGTGCACGGAACGATGGAGTACTCTAACTGTGAATACTTTGATATGAACCTTCTTTAAGGCGCAGCAGAAGGCAGTGCGCGAGCACCAAGAAGACAATATATGGAAATGTTTCCAAACAGAATAGTACCAAACGATCAGACTTGTTCAGCAGTGTACAGGCATTTAAGGAAACATGGCGTTCGTGGTGCACCACGGTTTGGTCGACCTCAACTGGATGGAGTGGGTATTGTGAACAGCCTGGAAATGGTAGACGAAGATCCGACCACAAGTAGCTGCCGTATAAGTGCCACTATAGGGCTTCTTCAATCAACTGTATGGTACCTGCTCAGGAGACGGCAACAACAACCTTTTCACCTGCAAGAGGTACAGGAGCTAAGGCCTGTAGATTGTCCTAGACGTCAGAATTGGTTTCAGTCCATTCTTCTGATCCACTGTTCGGTCTTTGGAAACTGTTTACCGGTGAAAACCTCTTTACCCCTGCTGGTATCGTGAACACCTACAACATGTCGGTGTGATCGTATGAGGATCCTCGCATAACTACATTACGAGGATATCAACATCGTTTTGCAGTAAACATTTGATGTTGTATAACGGACAATCAGTCACTCGGATAGCGTATTATTCCACAGTGCCTAAATGGCAATATGTATCGACTGTTTTTGGGACATGACTTTGATTGTCTGATTCATGATGTCCCACCCGCTACACGAACCTACTTAAGTTTATGCACGCGGTGCCCTTCACATTTCAATCGGGATGCAGGAGAGTATCTCAATGTTGCTTCTCCCGATAAGCGGACAAGTGGGTCAGACTGCTTACATGCCCCGCCATATTTCCGGATCTTAACCCTTTGGACTTCCACCTTTGGGTCCGTCTCAAGCAATTGAGAATGTAGCAACTGCAGCAGCGAACTGAAAATTGCTGTGCAATTGTGCATAATGAGATGAATGGAGGCTTCCACTTTCCGAGAGCGACAAGACGTCAAGCACGTGTCGCACTTGTGATCCATTGGGGGCCGAACCGCACAATAATCCTGGGTTCGGTGTGGGGCGGCGGTGGGGTGAGTGGACTGCTGTAGCCTGTTGTGGGGTTGTGTACCACTGAGGGCTACGGCGGGACGAAGCCTCTCTGTCGTTTCTAGGTCCCCAGTTCCAAAAAGAAAAAAAGAGTGACTGCATGAGTACAGCTAATGACGATAGTTTTACTGCATGTTCACCGCTTTTTACGGTTTGCAAGCTCTGAAGATGTATAAAGCAACCGAAACTGGTTATAGTGCTTTAATTGTTTAAGAGAAAAAATATATGAGGTCCAGGCATTAAAAAAATTAAAATAAAAAAAATATTATTTCATTATCCATAAAGTGTTGCCAGAAATCCAGTTTCAAAGTAATGGGGCAGTTTTTGCACTGAACGATCTTGACGGGTATATAATGTTCATACGTGTATCAGTGTGTGATACTGCTTTATATTATCCGCATATTTTATTTTAAAAAATTAAATAAAATTCGAACTGCAGTAATGTACACTGCTGGCCACTAAAATTGTAACACCATAAAGGTGGCAAGAAAAGAACGTCAAATTGGTGTGAAGTGTTCTACAACCATCGATATGCAAATGTTTAACAATTCAGAGCAACCGCACAACATTAGTAGGAGTAACGCCACCTACATTTCGTCCATATGGAAAATCTACGCAGCGGGGTTTCCTATTCAGAAATAGCATTTGAATATTGGTTGTTTGTGATAAGATCGTGATACGTTTGACACTGGCAGTTTCGTGGCCACTCGACACTCCGGTTTATCGTTCCGTACCATTGCTGCGCGCTTTGGCTGGAGTGTGAAAATGGAATCGAACTGTTCAGGAAGGCGATAATCAACGCCACTAAGGAACACATCGACACAGAGCAGCTAGTGCTCTAGAGGACAGACATATCGTCCACTCGGCTGTGGAGGATCGTGCAATTACATTACGTACCTTGAGTCACGAAATAGACTTATATGCAGCAAGAAACATATTGACACTGACAGTGCGACGACGTTTGGAGCGCCACAGACGGTTGTTGTTGTGGTCTTCAGTCAGAAGACTGGTTTGTTGCACCTCTTCGTGCTACTCTATCATGTACAAGCCTCTTCATCTCCGAATAACAACTGCAACTTACAGCCTTCTGAATCTGTTTAATGTATTCATCTCAAGGTCTCCCTCTATGGTTTGTATCCCCCACACTTCCCTCCAATACTAAATCCTTGGTGTGTCAAATGTGCCCTATCAATCAATAAAAAAAAAAAAAATGGTCAAATGGCTCTGAGCACTATGGGACTTAACTTCTGAGGTCATCAGTCCCCTAGAACTTAGAACTACCTAAACCTAACTAATCTAAGGACATTACACACATCCATACCCGAGGCAGGATTCGAACCTGCGACCGTAGCTGTCGAACGGTTCCAGACTATAGCGCCTAGAACCGCTCGGCCACCTATCAATCGATCCCTTCTTCTAGTTACGTTGTGCCACAAATTTCTTTTTTTTTCCCCACTTCTGTTCAGTGCCTCCTCATTACTTGCGTGATCTACCCCTCTAACCTTCTCCATTCTTCTGTAACACCACATTTCGAAAGTTTCTATTCTCTTCTTGTCCGTACTGTTTATCGTCCATGTTTCACTTCCATACATTGCTACACTCCATAAAAATACTTTCAGAAAAGACTTCCTGACACTTTAATTTACATTCCATGTTAATTAATTTCTCTTCTTCAGAAACGGTTTCTGCGCGGCCCCTCCCGCCGGGGGTTCGAGTCGTCCCTCGGGCATGGGTATGTGTGTTGTTCTTAGCATAAATTAGTTAAAGTAGTGTGTAAGTCTAGGGACCGAAGACCTAAGCAGTTTGGTCTGTTAGTAATTCACACACGTTTGAACATTTGAGAAATGGTTTTCTTGCCATTGCCAGTCTACATTTCACATCCTCTCTATTTCTGCCATTGCCAGTTATTTTACTGTCCAAATAGCACAACTCATCTACTACTTTAAGTGTCTCGTTTCCTAATATAATCCCCTCAGCATCACCTGATTTAATTCGACTACATTCCTTATTTTGCTTCTGTTGGTGTTCATCTCATATCTTCCTTTCAAAACAGAGTCCATTCCGTTCAAGTACTCTTTCGTGTCCTTCGTTGACACTTACAGAATTACAATGTCACTGTCAAACTTCAAAGTTTTTATTTCTCCTCCGTGGACTTTAATTCCTACTACAAATGTTTCTCTAATTTCCTTCACTGCTTGCTCAATGTACAGACTGAATAACATCAGGGACACTCTACAATACTGTCTCACGCCGTTGTCAACCACTGCTTCCCTTTCATGACCCTCAACTCTTATAATCACCGTCCGGTTTCCTTACACGTTGCAAAGGCGTTTCGCTCCTTGCATTTTACAGCTGCCAACTTCAAAATTTCAATGTTGGGGCTTCCACTGACGTGGCAACAGAGGAGACACAGGGCTGCCACCTTGTGATCTTTCCACACGAATCACTGTCCTGCGTACAGCAGCAGCACGGTGGAGTACCGGTTTGTGTGAAGGTCTTCGGTCCGTCATCGTCAGGCAGGTCCATCAGGCCACATGGGGATGGCGTGCCACTAGATACACAAGATCACCTCTGGTTCGTGTAACTAATAATTTGGACAGCTCCATTACATTTTTGGTATGATAAGCGCAGTAACTGTGACCTATCTCCCAGGCCCTCATGACATTATCTTCAACTATATATCTGTACTGAGCTGACTTACCTCGGTACAGAGGGTTTCCGGCGTTGTCTTGTATAGAAAGTTATCAACATCTCTGTCACTGAAAGCAGTCATGGGCCGGCCGCTGTGGCCGAGCGGTTCTAGGCGCTTCAGTCCGGAACCGCGCTGCTGTTACGGTCGCAGGTTCGAATCCTGCCTCAGGCATGGATGTGTGTGACGTCCTTAGGTTAGTTAGGTTTAAGTAGTTCTAAGTCCAGGGGATGTTATGTCCCACAGTGCTTAGAGCCATTTGAACCATTGTTTGAACGTTCATGGGTTGCCAGAAGACTGGCATCCCACCATTCGCAAATCACGGACGTGGTTGAACTCTGTCGTAGAATTGAAGCAACACACGAAGACGTACCCGTATCTGTCAATAAAGCTCATTTCGGCTCGAACCCCTGCCCGATCAGAGCCGTTGTTGCTGTCAGAGGCGGAAGAACTATGTACTAAATTTCACATCCTGTATTAAATGTGGGTCAACAGACTATGATATTACGTACTTACTAACTTCATTGTAAGCGAGCCTGGTTGTAAAGTATAACATCGCAAGATAATGGTAATTAAGAAGGAGGATGGCCAGTTGCATTAGTAACCAGTGTAACACACAAATTTTAAATTAAAAAAGCTTTTATTTCATAAATAAGACCACCGTCTTCTCTCTGACAATGTCAGACTTCACTAACTTTCTGGCTAGTTTGAGGTGTTTTATTACCTATTATAAGTATCATGCCGCGTCTAGGAGACCATGTCTGGGCCCTTCGGAATCAAAACAATTTCTTATGTCTCCTGAAAAAAATATGCTTTGCTATACTTGCTTCCTTTGCGCTGCAAGTTCCATGGTGCGCAAGAGTGTGAATACAGGATTTTTTTCTTTCCTTTTTGTGTCATAGAATAAATGCTATTTGTTTATTCGAATTTGAATCTGGATATCACCTACAAATTTAATCTTTTATTCTTCATATTTTTCAGTATACGCAGAATAAATAAAATTACGTTATTTTCTATCATTTCCGGTATTGCAATTTCACTGGTCAGCAGCGCAGACACTGGTAAGTTTGTGCCTAGCGAGGAGGCGGAGTGGTAAGACACTGGGCTTGCGTTCGATGAGCGCAGCAGTTGAAGCCTCCACCCAGCCAGCTGGATTTAGCTTTTGCGTGGTTCCTTTAAATCGCTTAAGCCAAAAGCCCGGACACGCTTCTAACGACCTCGTTGTCGAAGGGACGCTAAATCCTATGCATTCTTCCTTGCTGCTCAGTTTCATCTTGTCTGAGTTGTATTGTACCCTGTCCGATAGTAGCATCAAGTTCTTTGTGCTCAGAAATATGTACGAAGAGATTTTCTGCGCCTAGCCTCTTTCTCTTCATTCTTAGTGGGCCACTAAATGCTCGCGTATCTAGACGATCATGCCTTACCTTATATCCTTCTTTGATCACCGCAGCTTATAAACAAATATCTTGATTTCATGATTTAGTGATAATCTCTATTGAAACCTTCACGTTTTTTTTTGGTACCATCAAGACCATTTAATTGCCGTTACTTCACATGGTTACTGGTTACAAGATTCTGAAATCTTGAATACGTTCTGCTGAAAAATGTGTGTGAATTCCTATGGGACCAAACTGCTGAGGCCATCGGTCCCTAGACATACGCACTATTAAACCTAACTTATGCTAAGAACAACACACAAACCCATGCCCGAGGGAGGACTCGAACCTACGGCAGGAGAGGCCACGCAGTCCGTGACAAAGCGCCTCAAACCGTGTGGACATTCCGCGCGGCACGTTCTGCTCCCATTTAATAAGCAGCTTTGTTCTTCTGAGACAATGAAAGTACCCAAGTTTCAAACCTCTCTTCGAGTGCTTATGTGTCCTTTATTTTTATTTCACTCTTTTCAGCACAAAAACTACGCGCATAGAATGGATGACAACGAAGGTTCTGTGGAAAGTAGTCATTTAAGTTTGTCAGTGAAGTCTGTGAATAGTTTTACACATCGTGGCATTGACGCTCTGCAACTTCTTTCCACCAATGCAGCATGTGCTGGCTGTTGTAGAGTGGTGATCCATCCACCAGAGTAGATGCGGCGCTGTATGATATTAACGCAATATGTGCCAAAAAAAAAGGACAGAAATATTGAAAATGCACCTACGAACAACCCACCGTCAGAGAAAGATACAACAGTAGTAGGGGCTTTTACTGTCAGATCTTGAAAACCACATTACTGCATGAGAAACAACTCTTTTGTAACACAAAATGGTGCATCTAAACTTTAAGTTAAGCTATCGCTACTAAGCTCAAAACGAAAATAATTTGAGAGTAATTCTTTTCAGTATCTCAAACTGAAATATTCCAAGTGCTCCTGGAATTCTTTGCCAGAAAATGTCTCCAAATGCAACGTCGCATATTATACTGCTGGAAGCAAAATTATAACACTTTAAAAGATGGTGGCGGTTTTGATGCGATGACAATCGAGGAGATGGAAGACGTAGTGATAATGGTTTCAGCGCCACACACCAGCTGATGGCGTAGTGGTAAAACTATCAGAGAGCCATCTGTGTCTGCCCTTTAAAAGGGAATGCTCACAGCCAGTGTGGTGCTGACGTGTAGAACGAGAAGGCGTCATGCCACGAAGACGCACTCGTGCTTCCTGCAGCCACCTTAAGGACACTGAGAGGGGTCAAACAGCGTCATTTCGAATGACAAGACGGTCGTTTCGGAGAAATGCCACAGAAGGTGAACGTTCCATGTCAGTTGTGCAGCGGCGATGATGACAGTAGATACGTAAAAGTTCTGACACTCGTAGACGAGCTTTTGGACGTCCACGCAGCATAGACGCTCGCCAATTCCGTCAAACTGTAAGGGCAGCAGTGGCAGATCACAGAAAAGAACAAATGTGAACCCACCCCGTGTGTCAATACGAACTTTTGCGAACGGGATGCTAGCAATGGACTGCTCGACTGATGCCGTCGGCGGATTACCTGTACGAGAGACGTTTGAAAAGTCCGTGCAAAACTAAAAACTACTTACGTGTTTGGGATAAACCATTTTTTTTTTGACATAGCCTCCTTTTAGACATACACACTTCGTCCAATGCTGTTCTATTTTGTTGATCCCTTCCGAATAATGGGAATTATCCAGGTCTGCAAAATGGCTATTAGTTGCTGCAATCACCTCCTCGTTTGATTAAAATCTTTGTCCCGCCAGCCATTTCTTCAAATTGGGGAACAATATTAGTCCGAGGGAGCCAAGTCTGGAGAATAGGGGGGATGTGAAACGAGTTGGAATCTTATTTCCATTAATTTTGCCACCACAACTGCTGAGGTGTGTGTTGGTGCATTGTCATGATGGAAAAGGACTTTCTTGCTGTCCAATCGCCGGCCTTTTTCTTGTAGCTCGGTTTTAAAACGGTCCAATAACGATACCCTTTTCCAGATAGTCGATGAGGGTTATTCCTTGCGAATCCCAAAAGACAGTCGCCCTAACCTTTCCGGCCGAAGGAATGGTTTTCCTCTTTTTCTGGTGCAAATTCTCCCTTGGTAATCCACTGTTTAAATTGATGTTTGGTCTCAGGAGTACAGTAATGTATCCATGTTTCATTCACAGTAACGAAACGACGCTTAAAGTCATGTGGATTCTTCCTTAACAACTCCAAACCATCCTTGCAACACTTCAGACGACTCTGTTTTTGGTCAAACGTTAGCAATCGCGCAACCCATCTTGCGGATAGCTTTCTCATGTCCAAATGTTTATGCAAAATATTATGCACCCGTTCATTCGAGATGCCCACAGCACTAGCAATCTCACGCACCTTAATTCTTCTGTCATCCATCACCATGATTTCTGGAGTCTTAACCTCCACAAGGCGTCTAGAACGTTCAGCATCACTTGTGCCAATATGGCCACTCCGAAAATTTTGAAACCACTTATAAACTGTTCTAATCGAAGGTGCAGAGTCACTATAATGTTTATCAGGCTTCCTTTTAGTGTCCTGAGGCGTTTTGCCTTTCATAAAGTAATGTTTAGTCACCACACGAAATTCTTTTCCGTCCATTTTTTGACAATCACTCGATTTCCTTGATTCACACGAATGCCAAACACAAAGAAATAGACCAATACTGCTGAAACTAGGTGTGCGTTCTTTCCAAAGATGTTACTAACTAAACATGACCTCGATACGCGCCGGTGGTGCCATCTCTCGGACTTTGCATGGATTTTTCAAACGCCCCTCGTAGGATGGAATGGCGCGGCTTGGTCTTCGGAAACGAAAGCAGATTCTGCCTGCATGCAAGTTATGGTCGTTGGCCGCTGTGTCTAACAGTGATTTCGTCCGAGACTCACTGATACCGTCCCATGCCTTACGATCTGGTGAGCGTTAAGCTACAACTCTCGTTAACCTTAGGTGTTCGCGGAGAGAACATAGACCAGTACTCGATGCTATTAAAACTCCCCAGGCCCAACTTAGCTTTAAAATCAGTACTACAGCGTACTACAGCTGCCCTGTGCGGCAGTGATTTCGTCGAGTGTCGTTCGACCAGTTGTTCTGCCATTCTTGTAAAAGGAAGGTGGTGTGCTGCTCCAATAGCATAATGCTCGCCCACACACTGCCCGTGAAACACGCCGTGTTCTGGTA
This sequence comes from Schistocerca americana, assembly GCF_021461395.2. NCBI lineage: Eukaryota > Metazoa > Arthropoda > Insecta > Orthoptera > Acrididae > Schistocerca > Schistocerca americana. The sequence continues at coordinate 348,684,490 of NC_060121.1, read as the reverse complement.
GACGTGCAGCAGGTTCCCTGGGCTACACGCCAGCTGGACTTGTCTCTAATCGAGCGCGTGTGGGTCGTGATGGGACGACAAGTGACTCGCGTGACTCGTCCACAACAACTCTTATAGAGCTACGCGATCAGATCGAAAAGGTACGTATTAACATGTTCGAAGAAAGTATTTGTCATCTTTACGAGCGACTGCGTACCAGAGTCACGGCCTGCATTACTGCTCGTGGAGGCTACACTACGTGCTAATAAATGTGCCTCATCGAAGGTCCATATATAGTACCTCACAACCCCTTGAGCTGCCGATCCGTAACAGTAGTCATTCCGTGTTCTCCATATACAGAGTGTAAATTTTAAGTTGAAAAACCAGAATAACTCGAAAAATAAGCTTCATACGAAAAAATGTGTAGAATCCAAAGTTGATTATTTTCGAGGGGGACATCTGCAGGTGCAAAAATTAGCCCGCCATCCCAGCCCCCTGGGGGTGGGACGGGAGGCAACTTTAAAATTTCAAATGGGAACCCCCATTTTTTATTGCAGAATCAGATTCTAAATAAAAACTACGTACATTTTGTCGTAAACATTTGTTTTGATTCTTGGTAGTTGGTGCTGTAATTCAAGAAAATCCACGTTCTCATTTTTGCGTGCAAAATGGTTACAGATAAATAAAAAATACTTATTTACTTCGTAAATTTTGATTAGCTAAAAATGAAACTCTCATTCTCTCCCCATAGGGAGAGGTTTAAGAGAGAGGAATTAGAGTTTTACAAATGTTAAATTAATATTTGGATCTACATTTGTAAAACTCTATTTCCCCTCTCTCAAACCCCACCCTATGGGGAAAGACGGAGAGTTTTAGTGTTAGCAAATCAAAATTTAAGAAGTAGATAAGTGAAACTTCCTGGCAGATTAAAACTGTGTGCCCGACCGAGACTCGAACTCGGGACCTTTGCCTTTCGCGGGCAAGTGCTCTACCAACTGAGCTACCGAAGCACGACTCACGCCCGGTACTCACAGCTCTACTTCTGCCAGTACCTCGTCTCCTACCTTCCAAACTCTACAGAAGCTCTCCTGCGAACCTTGCAGAACCAGCACTCCTGAAAGAAAGGATATTGCGGAGACATGGCTTAGCCACAGCCTGGGGGATGTTTCCAGAATGAGATTTTCACTCTGCAGCGGAGTGTGCGCTGATATGAAACTTCCTGGCAGATTAAAACTGTGTGCCCGACCGAGACTCGAACTCGGGACCTTTGCCTTTCGCGGGCAAGTGCTCTACCAACTGAGCTACCGAAGCACGACTCACGCCCGGTACTCACAGCTCTACTTCTGCCAGTACCTCGTCTCCTACCTTCCAAACTTTACAGAAGCTCTCCTGCGAACCTGTGAGTACCGGGCGTGAGTCGTGCTTCGGTAGCTCAGTTGGTAGAGCACTTGCCCGCGAAAGGCAAAGGTCCCGAGTTCGAGTCTCGGTCGGGCACACAGTTTTAACCTGCCAGGAAGTTTCATATCAGCGCACACTCCGCTGCAGAGTGAAAATCTCATTCTGGAAACATCCCCCAGGCTGTGGCTAAGCCATGTCTCCGCAATATCCTTTCTTTCAGGAGTGCTAGTTCTGCAAGGTTCGCAGGAGAGCTTCTGTAAAGTTTGGAAGGTAGGAGACGAGGTACTGGCAGAAGTAGAGCTGTGAGTACCGGGCGTGAGTCGTGCTTCGGTAGCTCAGTTGGTAGAGCACTTGCCCGCGAAAGGCAAAGGTCCCGAGTTCGAGTCTCGGTCGGGCACACAGTTTTAATCTGCCAGGAAGTTTCATATCTGCGCACACTCCGCTGCAGAGTGAAAATCTCATTCAAGTAGATAAGTATTTTTTATTTATCCGTAACCATTTTCCACGCAAAAATGAGAACATAGATTTTCTTGAATTACAGCGCCAACTACTAAGAATCAAAACAAATGTTTACGACAAAATGTACGTAGAATCTGATTCTGCAATAAAAAAATGGGGGTTCCCATTTGAAATCTTAAGGTTCCCTCCAGCCCCACCCCCAGGGGGCTACGGTGGCGGGCTAATTTTAGCACCAGCAGATGTCCCCCTCGAAAATAATCAACTTTGGATTGTACACGTTTTTTCGTGTGAAGCTTATTTTTCGAGTTATTCTGGTTTGTCAACTTAAAATTCACACCCTGTATATTGTTTATACAATGAATTTTGAATGAATTGGAAACTTCTCAAGAAGTATTCTAAGTTTTTCTGGTAGTTTATAACGATAAATCTTTTCCCCGTTAATTTAAATTTTAGCTCCCGGAACATACAGAAATCAATGAATAGTTCAAATTCCTCTTCAAGCTGAGGTTATTTAAGTTCTAGTCTACTTCGACAAGAACAGGAAACAAAATCAGCAATGGCTTGGTGAACTATCAACAGTTACCGGGTCTTAATTGTGAAAATCATAAATATCTAAATGAAAATTAATGGCACAATACGAGCCCAGCGACTCAACTGTTGCGCCATGCCACTCAGTTCTGGAATTCTAGAAATCCGGTCACGGGTACTTGTAAAGTGAAGGGGTAATTAGAAGGCGACATACATCGCCTGATTGCCAGATTACGGACCAGTACCTCAGGTTAAATTCAAACACTCTCCGCACTGTCGCTTGTAGCGAAGGCAAATACCACTGGTAAGTTCTCCCCGCTCGGCAGCCGCTCCGTGCTTTTCTCTGCCGTCACTTTCCTTTACTTCCTTCCCACATTCGACCAGAATACGAGGTGTGTTTTTTAAGTAAGTACCGTTTAGAAATTAAAAAAAGACGTGCTAATATATCTCAATAGTTTTATTTTTACATGAAAGCCGGTACCTTAATCTATGCACTGACGCCATTACAGTCTGATTCTTCCTTGTTTACGTTGTGTACTGAGTGTTTAAGATGCCTTCGATAATCGTGAGTCCCGCCGAATGTGAAGTACGGGCTGTTATAAGATTTATTAGTTCTAAAGGCCTAAAAGCGATCGATATTCATCGTGAGATCTGTGCAGTTTACGGAGAAAATATTATGAGTGATGGAATGGTAAGAAAGTGGGTGAGAGCATTTAAAGACGGCCGCACAAATTTTGCATGATGGACAACGGAGTGTGCGTCCTTCGGTCGTTAATGAAAGTTTCGTGCTGGAAGTGGACAATAAGATGAGAGAAAACAGACGATTTACGATTTCCTCCTTGCGGGATGACTTTCCTAATGCCGGCCGCGGTGGTCTAGCGGTTCTGGCGCTGCAGTCCGGAACCGCGGGACTGCTACGGTCGCAGGTTCGAATCCTGCCTCGGGCATGGGTGTGTGTGATGTCCTTAGGTTAGTTAGGTTTCAGTAGTTCTAAGTTCTAGGAGACTTATGACCTAAGATGTTGAGTCCAATAGTGCTCAGAGCCATTTGAACCATTTGAACTTTCCTAATGTTTCTCGTAGTGTTTTGTATGGTATTGTGACCGAGCACTTGAATTACCGGAAATTGTGCGCACGTTGGGTACCGAAAATGTTGACGGATGTGCACAAAATCAAACGTTTAGACAGTGCATTGACTTTCCTTGAGCGGTATCACAACGACGGTGATGATTTCTTAAGCCAAATTCTTACGGGCAATGAAACATGGGTGGCCTACGTCACACCAGAATCAAAGCAACAGTCCATGGAAGTTGAGCAAGCGCATCGTTTTGCTGCAAGACAATGCCCGTCCTCATGTGGCGAATCAGACCAAAGATCTCATCCCATCTTTTTGATGGGAAACTATAGATCATCCTCCGTACAGCCCCGATCTTGCGCCCAGTGACTACCATCTGTTCCTGCACTTGAAGAAACACCTGGGCGGCCAGCGTCTTTATGACGATGACGAAGTCAAAACAGTGGTGATGCAGTGGTTAACAAGTCAGGCGGCAGACTTCTATGAGGAGGTTATTCAAAAACTGGTACAACCGTATCACAAGTGCCTCAATATTGACGGAAATTATGTAGAAAAGTAGATTAAGGTACAGGCTTTCATGTAAAAACAAAATTATTGAGATATCTTAGCACGTCTTTTTTTAATTTCAAAACGGTACTTACTTAAAAAACCCGCCTCGTATTACAATTCACAAACGCCCATACGCGCTAATATAGCCGTTCATCTTACAGCTGGTTCAGAGATCATACTAAGGTGACGCATAGGGACCTATATTGTATCCTCGTCAACAACTAGGACGTATACTTTACGTATTGTTTCCATCGAGAATGGAGAACAGGCATTGACTCCACTAAGAGGACAGAGTGTTAATCGTCGTAAGCTGACAGGAAATGCAGTCCTCAAAGAAATCATGTTTTTCCTTAAATGAATTCGGGTTCACGAAATCGATTTGCTAGACTTGTATAAAGTAACATTCGAAGAGCCCTACATTCATCTTATTCTGACACTATTTGCGTATGTATACACATTATATCAGGCTAATGACTTGACTGCGATTAGTTACTTCTCTTAATATTCTCGACAAGGGAAAAAACTTCCTCCGTTCTCCAAAGGCATTAGAGCTAAAAATTATAACGCAATAAGAAATATTACCTAGTGTCTTCAGGCAGCTTGTCTGTTAAAATAACAGAAGGCCTGGGGTATGGAATGGTATTTGTGAATTACTGGTGCTCAAATCCACTCGCTCAAAGATTAATAAAACTTGTTACTTCTAATGGCGTACGAGCACCCCACTTCAGGGAAACGGGCCGTAGATACAACCGAGAGTAAAGTGAATTCGTATGTCTGAGAAAAGATTCTGCTTATTCCCCCAGTCTATTTATATTATTCTGAAGAAGGAAGAAAAATATTTAACTCACCCTCGTCTCTAAAGTCGCTAGAGACAAGGCTGGAACAGCAAATACTCCGTTCATTGTTCAAAAATCTTCCCGTTCATTGCTCAAAAATCTTCCCAGTATGAGCTCCAAGAGGGTTAAGGAAAAAATAAACTAGAATATAAAAATCTAATGCAGGTAAGGCGACGGCGAGTGAAACGCAGATCCTGCCGAATTCTGCTTAACCTCCCTCGGTGTCGTTTTGCGTGCATTTATAAGGTCATAGTAGATTCTCTGTGAGCTGTATTGATTTTTGTCTGTCTCTGACTATGATGAAATTAATGATGATATGTGACTGGTTTCGCTGTACAGCAGATTCTCTCTCTCCTTGTAGAAACAAAGGTAGCGTTCTGCACGCAACGACCCCGGAGTATTAAAGACGGACAAAACAGGTCAGCTCTGAAATATACTCGCAACTTCTCTTACTTATCTTTGCCTCCTCTGATGAAGCTATTTTTATATCAAAGAAATAATGTTTTTTCTTTCCATGATTACTTCATCGGTATCGGCGATTTTCTTAAGATATGTAACTCTGAATAATTTTGGAGGTAACAGCTAGAGGAACAAACAGTGATCGGTGTTGTAAAGCGTTATGCTCAAATACAGTCTAAATCCCTTTGTAAACGTACAAAAATTGCTAGTTTCGACTTATGTTAGACAACGTCAGAGGTACTATGTTTATTTATGATAGTATTCGCATGAACGAGCAGTACTAAATGTATGTTGTAATTATAACCCACGTTTAGTAATGCACTAGTCTGGCATGGGGCTGCAACGAGTACGTTTCTGAGGAAATGGCGAGTGGCCGAAAGAATCGAGTGGTTAACAGCAAAATCTGTATACAAACCGAGAAAAATCCAAAAGGTGAAAGTGAAGAATTGTCAATAGCGTACAAAACAAAGCCACAATAACAAATCTACAGAGAAAACAAGCAACCGAGTAACTGTGTGCAAAGTAACGTCGGCGGTCGGAAAGCGTGGAAACATCAATATAACTGAAAGAGGAAAGTGCGCACTCTTTCCTCCTAGCTTACGCCGTCAGAGGGTATTGCCAACTGACGTGAAGTCCTCACCACTCGCGGTTCGGACGCGAAGCGTAACAACTTCGGATGCCCAACGCTATTATCTCGATCTCGATGTCCGACTGCAGCGAAGGCTAAAAACCAGGTCCTGCTCTGAGCTGCATTATGAGTTGCAAATCTGAAGGAGACTAATGTAGTTGCAAAACGATAACATTTAGGTAAGAAAATGAAGTGACTTGCACAATATTTGCACAAAATAGTTTGTAACTCTGAATTCTATTTTCTCAGTTCTTTACTTTTTTAATTTTGTTGTTCACTGACAGCATAAGGCGTGTCTTGTAACAAGGGAATTCAAAAGAGACATTTCTTCGGATGCGTCACTGCACTGACGACTGAGAATTTCCGAAAAAGAACGCACAGAATTAATCGCACGAATGTCTTCTTGAAAGTAGCCTTATCTGTGAAGCCACGAAAGGCATTCAGAAGAATAATCTCTTTCTTAAGCAACAAAGCATACGTTACACCTGTCATCGGACCCGAGGACAGAATTTCCTGGATTGCTTCATGCGGGTCCGTGGATGAAAAACACACCATTTAAAAGATGCACCAAATCCACAAATTTGAAGATACGGCAATGTAATTTTGTACATGTTTTACATAAAATTAACACATTTACTCTTAACTTTCTTGGATTATATGTATTTAACATTTTTATGGAATTTAAAAATGTCATTTTCAATAAGTAATATATGTACATTTTTTTAAGAACCTGCTAAAGAGATTTCTACAAAATTTTCTCTGATTAATCTTTTCGTGTATAGTAAGCTGCTCTCATGAGATTTTTGAATATATCGAATAGGAGAATTATAACGATTTTTGATTATAATTCTGAAGGTGTAATACAAAATTCATGCAAAATTCTAAGCATTTTGCCCTATATCTCAGCTTACACTCGGTCTTTGAAAATTTAGTCTTGAGATAACATTTATTGTGTTTATAGAACTAAGTACACACAGCCTAATGTTTTTTTTTTCCCTTATTTTACCTCTTCAGAAGGCCCCAGATTTGTACTTACGGTCCTCTTTCCCTTCAAGAGCTTCTCTCTGGTTTCTTGTTTCCTGCCTTTTTTCCTCTATCGGGTTTTCAACTGACTTTTCAACTGCAGAGAGGCGCTGTAGATCTATTTTTCTCAAGATGTCGTGAGTGAAATTTCCTGTATTAATACGCATCCTCTCTAATACCTTCATCCTCCCTACATCCAACTATTAAATGCAATTCTGACAACTTTAACAGAAGAATATGTGGTTTTAGGGCATCGTTTCCACACGATTGAATTTAGAGACTCATTTGGATTCTGGGTTTTGCCATCAAGAGACCTTCTTAGAAGTTCAGGATCGCCCAGAAACCTGTAAGTCAGCTCGCAACATGCAGGATACAGTTTGGAAGCCTCTCCTTGTGAATGTAGTGGCTATTATCCCTCTGAGCCTGTAGATATACATACCAGCTAATATGACACAGATGATAAATGGGATGTTCCTTGGTTGACACCATGTGGAAATATGTAGCCCATACTGCACTTTTCGTGTCACTTACACTGGAAGGATTCTATCTGACAGCTCAGCCGGTGTACACTTGAAGGGTGTCTATCATCTTCTTTGTGAATCTGTTGTGTCCACCAATGCCCTTTCCATCATCCAACTTTTTGCACTTCATATCACTGACAAGTTTTCTCAGTCTAGAGCTCATTCTCTTCTCGTTGTGTCCACAGTCTTCTATTTGTATGCCGTGCAAGTTTGCTTGAAAGTAATTCACGGAATCTTTGTTCAATTTATTGGAGTGTTGGTTCAAAAAGTGGGCGTGGCAGGACGATAGCGTACTATCAACAGTCGTCAAGCAATGTATAAAACGCATGTTTTACCATCACCTGCTTTTATTTTAAACCGGAATACCAATCGGTTTCAGCCTTGGACCATCAGTCATGGGTAAGGGCTAAGATGGCTTAAGCCATCACGTTACATTTGTCATTTCTTCCCACGCCCGGGTTCCCAGGTTCAATTCCCGGCGGGGTCAGGGATTTTCTCTGCCTCGTGATGACTGGGTGCTGTGTGATGTCCTTAGGTTGGTTAGGTTTAAGTAGTTCTAAGTTCTAGGGGACTGATGACCATAGATGTTAAGTCCCATAGTGCTCATAGCCATTTGAACTATTTTTTTGTCATTTCTTAAATACTGTATAGAGAATGTAATGAACATGAATATACGACACAGTACTTTTAGAAGAAAACATTACGGATACTAAATGTGTACAGAGCAGTAATACACAAATCAAAAATCATCACCCCCGTTCCCAGAACTCCTGAAGATACACATTGACTGTGGATATTGTATCACAGACACAGTCCCTTTGACTGTTCAGTGATGTCACTAAACCGGCCCAAAGATGTAAACAACTTTGCATGAGGAGCGCGTATTAGAAGGAGGGGATCCGATAGCCGATCAGTTCCAGTCATTCCACCACGAAGGAGGTACACGGCTCGTGTTGTCTGTAGTTCAACCATGCATAGACGGTCAATACCCCAGTTTGATCGCGTCCTCATCGTTACTGTGGCCCAGGAAGGGCTCTCAACAAGCTAAGTGTCCAGGCGTATCGGAGTGAACCAAAGCGATGTTGTTTGTACATGGAGGAGATACAGAGAGACAGGAACTGTCGATGACATGCCTCGCTCAGGGCGCCCAAGGGCTACTACTGCAGTGGATGGCCGCTACCTACTGATTATAGCTCGAAGGAACCCTGACAGCAACGCAACCACGTTGAATAATGCTTTTCGTGCAGCCACAGGACGTTGCGATACGACTCAAACTGTATGCAATAGGCTGCATGATGCGCAACTGCAATCCCCACGTCCATCTTTGCAGCCATGACACTATGTAGCGCGGTACAAATGGGCCCAACAAAACGCCGAATGGACCGCTCAGGATTGGCATCACGTTTTCTTCACCGATGAGTGTCGCATATGTCTCCAACCAGACAATCATCGGAGACGTGTTTGGAAGCAACCCGGTAAGGCTGAACGAGTTAGTCACACTGTCCAGCGAGTGCAGCAGGGTGTGCTTCACTGCTGTTTTGGGGTGACATTTGTCAGGTCGACGTACGCCGCTGGTACGTAAATGCCAGCCTCAGATCGATAGTGCAATCATGTCGACAGCATATTGGCGAGTCACTCGTCTTCATGGACCACAATTCTCGCCCCCATCCTGCAAATCTTGTGAATGGCTTCCTTCAGGATAACGACATCGCTCGACTAGAGTGGCCAGCGTGTGCTTCAGACATGAACCCTACCGAACATGTCTGGAATATATTCAAAAGGGCTGTTTATGGACGACGTGACCCACCAACCACTCTGAGGGATCTACACCGAATCGCCGTTGAGGAGTGGGACAATCTGGACCAACAGTACCTTGATGAACTTGTGGACAGCACGCCACGACGAACACAGGCATGCATCAATGCAAGAGAACGTGCTACGGGGTATCAGAGGTACCGGTGTGTACAGCAGTCTGGACCACCACCTCTGAAGGTCTCACTTTATGGTGGTACAACATGCAATGTGCGGTTTTCATGAGCAATAAAAAGGGCGGAAATGGTGTTTATGTTGATCTCTATTCCAATTTTCTGTACAGGCTACGGAGCTCTTGGAACCGAGGTGATGCAAAACATTTTTTATGTGTATTATATCCAATTATATCCAATAAACATGGGCTCTGAAGTGCATACCTTAGGAGGTATGAACGCATGTTAATCTTCACTAATGTGAAAACACATCTCATCTACTGAATACGTGCAAATATCTCTGAGAGTATATAGTTCAGAGCCCATGTTTAATAGACTTTTTTTGCTTCGATTGATCGTTCCTGTCATAGCACTGAATACATACCATTCCTCCTGGGACACCCTATATAATCCAGCATTTCCATCTTTGTTAAGTAAGAGGAGAGGACCACAGAGGATAGGAATATTACAATTTTCAACACTGTCGTAAGTTGTAATTTCAGTATCAATTTATTGGCAACCGGTTTCAGCGATACACTTCGTCATCAGGCTCTCTAAATATATAGTGGGCTCAGTTCTCCCGAAAGACATCAATCAGAAAGTGCCTCGTGAAAATAACCGGTATCCGCATCAGCTCTTGTAGAAAGCAACCACACACGCTGAGACCGCAAAAAAGCGTACGTATCCTGGAAACGAATAAAGATGTGAATAAAATCTTCAAGGTTTTCAAGAGCGGGATCTTAGGGATACATCGTAAAAATTACAGCCATTTGCTGTGCATAGCCGTCTCGGCATCCGCGGCTGAGTTTTGGTACCCCCCCCCCCCCCCCCCCCCCCCACACACACACACAAAAGTTTTGTAACGTTCTCGCTAACGGATGAAGATTTTTGAGAGCGTTGAGAGTGTTCTTCTTCATAAATGTCAAGAGAATCTACCGTTAAAATCTGAGCAATATGCTGAGGTTACCTATTATTTAGATTTCGGCTCATACAGGATTTTGTGTTGAAGTACGATAACAATGAAACTCCGTATCCTGGAAACGGATGGATACATCAAGAAGATTTTCAAGGTTGTTCGAGATCGGGATCTTGGGAATATACCGCAAAAGTTCCTTCCGTTATCTGTGCGTAGCCGTCTTGGAATTCTCGGCTGGGTTTGGTCTGCTCGTCACGGCGAAAATATAGTAAAAAAAAATAGGGGGGGGGGGGGGGCGGGGAGCTTTCCGTGGAACTGCTCACGAACTATTAATACCTCCAGAAATCCCATCAAGCCCACCTGAGACCACATCAGATTCAAAAGGAACCAACCTTTTTCCTCCATTTGCCTAAGCTGTAGGAAGTGTGTAATATTCATACCTCGACCCTGATCTGTAGGATAGTGACACCAAGAAAATGCTTCTTTTGTGTATAAGAATGGTCGCAGCCAAAGAGTTATCCAAAACACTTCACCCTATCTTTTTATCAGCTGTAGAACCCGAGGTATGAGCTCCATACCCCATGCATACCGACAAACGTTAGGAAAGAGATAGAGTGATATCCAACGGCAGACAGTTGATGTGGAGCGCAGCGCAGCCGTTTTCGGCCAGTGCTACTCCTGACTGATGTCTTTCGCGAAAATTCAGCCACTATATATTTAGAGGAACTGATCATGACGAAGTGCATTGTCGAAATTGGTTGCCAATACATTGATATTGAAATTACAGCTGACGATAAAAATCGTAATACCCTGCGTATTAGTCAAGCGCTCACCAACAGAGGGCTGGAACATTGGGATGGCAGTTATCGCTGAAACAACCGGTTTCCGGTTACACCGGTTCATTTCGTCTCCAGTTCAAAACCGCTCAATATAACCTATTTCTGAAATAACCGATTTTTCAGTGTTTTATTGCTGTTACTTCCTGTAATAAACGTAAACCTCGAACAAAGGTTGGAAAGTTCTAATGAAGGCGAAGGAGGAGTAGTTAATGATCGACATGGGGTTGAGGCTTGGGCAGAAATCTGTCTCATTGTCTCCAGCAAAGACCGAGAAGGTGAAGGACACCGATGTGGCGACAGCGAGAGAAAACGGTCACTAGTTGGTGATTTACATTCATCATTACTTTTGGACGGTATCATTATTTCAGCCTGATGCAACCACAATATTATGGACTCAGTCATTATCCCAAGTTTACAGCACATCAACAAAATTATTGTTACATCAGTCAGAGCTATCTTTTCCTTCCAAGAAACATTGTGGACGTTTTTCTCCTAATATGATGTCGCAAATTTGTTCCGCTACCTTCCATTTTTGAGCTTTTTAACCAAATAGAGCATTGTACTTCATTACTACCGCACTTCGTAAAATACTTCCGCAAACGCGGGACAGTACCATTTTGCAAGATTACTGATGCTTGAAGATGACGGCGAGAAACTACCGTATAGACCGGATGGGAGCAAATCTTGCACACTGCACGTACAAGCGTACCGTTTAATGAGGCACGGTATAGGGTAACAGCAACAGTACCGTCTCTGCAATGCTGTATCGATTCTTATGACATGTATTTGTTGTTAGTTTCTAACTGCAGGACCCTTAAAGTAGTGCTGATCTTTTTTACAATTTGCTTTCATAATACAGTATTCAAAGCAATGGAAGTTTTACAAATAAAAGCTACTCGTTTTTTAAAAGAAAGTCCTATTTAAAACCAAAAATTTCAACACTAGCAAATTGTAATTCCAGTTTTACCCCGAAAAACATCCGTTATTTACAACTAAAATACCGGTATCGGCTTTAAACTGCCAGTTTTTCCCATTCCCGCAGTTGGACGCAAATTTTCAGGTAAGCCTTCCAGATAAGCTCTTCAGATCCGAGATATGTGGCATAGCTCCAGGGTAATTTTCTCGTGTGCTTATGCACCTGAACTTTTTCTGGTCAGTGGTATCGTATACGACAGACATCGGGCTTGCGGCAGGCCACTTTTTCGTTCTTCTGCTGAGGCACTATGAGGAGTCTGCACTGACTGGAAACTTCGTATTCTGTAACTGTACATCGTGTCTCGGTGAAATAAGGTAAAGATATGTCTTTTTCCAATTACTTTTGTTTTCACATGTTTTCATATTGCATTAAAACTGTGCAGACATCCCTCAGTTGATAGACCACTATAAATTAATGTTGAAACGGTTTTATAAGCTTTAATCCTTTGAGTGTCACATATGATACCTCGAGATCCAATGCCGACATTGTTTACGTCAGCTGAAGTGCAACTGCATATTTCATCCGTTAACTACTACAACTGACTGACAAGACATCACTGAGCGGATCAACGGAATTAAGCGAGTTGAGTCTGACAACGAGTTTAATGAAACCGATGATGAAAGTGACACCTTGATGCAAAGACATCAAAGTAAAAAAAGTGCATCAGAAGAGGAGGAAACTGTGCCTCTTGTTCAAAATTGAGAAAGAAATGAGTTCTGGAAGCATACAAATTCGAAGGAAGAAGTGTTTTATTAAAAGAATCACTGTTTCCCACTCGACAGGATGCTCCTGAGAAAACTTATGTGTCATTTTTTTCGTTTTAATAACGATGGCACTTCCAGTAATCTCCAATCCAATATTGTTACCAACGGCCACAGATGAACTCAAGAAACCGTTTGAATATTTTTTCAAATACTTTCTTGTTTCATTTTCTGAGGATATGTCACAGTTAACAAATATTAGACACGTCAGTAAAGCAGGAAAATGACTACATTCTGCTGCAGAAAAAATGTACAAGTTTGGAGTCAGCACTGTCGCAGCATTTTAGGAGTACCACGACGAAGAATGTGCTGAGACAGGAAAACTGGGTACCCAGTAATTTCAGAAAATGTTTCGATGGACATGTTTTACCTCCTGAGGAGGTATTTTGACCTAGTTTGAAATCTACAGCAAATATGAACCATATAATTAATGAAACTTCCTGGCAGATTAAAACTGTGTGACGGACAGAGACTCGAACTCGGGACCTTTGCCTTTTGCGGGCAAGTGCTCTACCAACTGAGCTACCCAAGCACGACTCACGACCCGTCCTCACAGCTGTGCGGTCCGGCACACAGTTTTAATCTGCCAGGAAGTTTCATATCAGCGCACACTCCGCTGCAGAGTGAAAATCTCATTCTGGGAATATAATTAATGTTTATGACTGCCTTTTGATAATTAAGGAATATTAAAGTGTGAAGTTATGTGTATAACTGCCCTGCCTATCACCCGAGGTGTCATCTATGACACTTGTCAAAAATGTAGCTCACTTGTACTTTTAATATAATCTTTATGACTGCCTCTTGATAATTAAGGAATATGGAACTGTGAAGTTATGTGTATAATTGCCCTGCTTATGACCCGAGGTGTCATCCATGATACTCGTCAGAAATGTAGCTCACTTGTACTTTTTGTGCTCGGAACTGAAGCTGCTGTGAGAAAAATTGTATCATTAGCGACAGAAAGAGGAAAGAGAAGTGACAGTGGTATGAGAACTACCCCTGCCACACAACGTAAGGGGTAAAAAGAGGAGCAGTGGGTGATTGAGATCTAGCTAGAGCCACCGGCGTTAGTAAGGACAAGCGCACGCTCACACACCTGTGCCAGCGGCCTGCGTTCGGCGGCGGAGAAATACTGCAGGAAGAACCTGGCGAGGAACATCTCGTCCATGAGCAGCTGTTCCCAGGAGTTGGGCTGTCGGCGGTGTTGCAGTTGCGGCTGTCGGCGGCCCGGCCTGGAGGCCGCGGGGGTGGCACCCGGGGGTGGCGGGGGCGGCGCGCCGCGGCGGGACAGCTGCGGCGTCCCTGGCGACGCCGCGACGCCGCCGCCGCCGCCGCTGCCGTTGACGACGGCGGGCGACGCCGCGGACGCCGACGCGGGGGCCGGCGCCTTTCCCGACGGGCGCAGCCGCGACGGCTTCTCCGGAGCGCCGGCGCCGCCTCCGCCTCCGCCACATAGCGCGTTGGTGACACGCTCCATGACGCTGGCCTTGGCGGCGGCGACCACCACCTCCCCACCGCCGTTGGCGGCCGGCGCGGGCGACGGCGCCCGGTGGTGTTTGCCCGCGGCGCGCAGACCCAGCCCGTTGATGCGCTTGGTGAGCTCCGCGCTAGCGCGCTCCACCACGCCCTGCGCCGAGATGGACGACATGGCAGCTGCCTGAGTCGAGTCGAGCGGAGCGGACACGGGTCGGAACGGTGTCAGGAGCGCGGCAACGGCATCCCGCAGCGCGCGCCGCCGCACACTGCCGGGTCGCGCCGCGCGCCGCCGGCGACCGGCCGCCGAGCCTGCGCCGCCGGCCGCGAGAGGCGCTCGCGGCGCGCCCTCGCTCGATGGCGTTCCGCTATCGATTATTTTCGGGAGCGAGGCCACCCCTCGAAAATAAACACCCCCCTGTGAGCCGACGCTGCGAGCCTCGAGCCCGTTCCACCCCCGACCGACGCCAACAGCCCTCGCAGAGGCAGCGCGTATCAAGGTCGGGTCACGCACACTCACAGGGACCGCCGCTCGCGGGCTGCCGCGCTGCGCTGCGCTACACGCCAAGTGTCTGCGATGGGGCGTCTCTCTCTCTCTTTCCTACCGGATATACCGGGTGATCAAAAAGTCAGTATAAATTTGAAAACTTAATAAATCACGGAATAATGTAGATAGAGAGGTAAAAACTGACACACATGCTTGGAAACACATGGGGTTTTATTAGAACAAAAAAAAATAATTAAGAAAACAAAGTTCACAAAATGTCCGACAGATGGCGCTGGATAGCAAAACGTCAGTGACTGTGCATGACAATAGTGTATAAAAGGTGCTGTAACGAGAGAGAGAATCATTTTCCCAAGGTGGCTTCCAACAACTCCCCCCTCCCGGACGATGCCCTCTCTCCCTCCATTTATCCCTCCTATCAACTCTGATCCTCACTCCCCCTCCTTTCCTCTGTCCTTTTCCCGGGCTCCCTCTCCCCCCCCTCCATCCTCTTTTTTCCGCACCTCCCCTCTCTCTGCCCCTTCTCTCCCCTGAGTCCTTTTGCATTTTCCCCCTCTGCCTCTTCTCATTCCCTCTCGCGTCTGCCCTGCCCCTCTCCCCCTTTATGAGTCCTCTCCCTCCTTGGTTCCACCCCCCTTTTCGTTTTTTCCTTCCTCCTTCCTTTTTTTTCCCCTCCTCCAGGTCCCCCCCCCCCCCATCTGCCTTTGGCTCGGGAGTGTCATCTTTGTCCCGCCATTTTCGTGCAGTGTTTTACAGTGAGTGTTCCGTGTTGTGTTTATTTGGGAAGTGTTGCGAACGGCCATCATACTGTCTCTGGGTGTGCTTTTTATCTCTTGCAAACAGAAACCAGACTGTCGCCATGTTTTTTAATTGTGTGTGTAGTATGTTACTTGTCTGATTCATGTGTCATTTATTAACATTGCCAACCCTTTTTGCTTTCTGTTTTAACTTTCCGCATTTTTTCGCCATTTTACACTTTCAGTCACCGTTTTATCGCCTGTTTTTCTTGTTTCTTCTCTTCTTCCGTTAAAAAAAAAAAAAAAAAAAAAAGTCTGTAGGCTGTAGAACAGCGTACTAAGCTGCTGCCAGCCCACCCCCTTCGGGGGAATTGAAAATCAATAAAGAAAAAAAAAAGAGGCAGAATCAGATGCGCCGGCCGCTGTGGCCAAGCGGTTCTAGGCGCTTCAGTCCATGCCGCGCGGCTGCTACGGACGCAGGTTCGAATCCTGCCTCGGGCGTGGATGTGTGTGATGTCCTTGGGTTAGTTAGGTTTAAGTAGTTCTAAGTTCTAGGGGACTGATGACCTCAGATGTTGAGTCCCATAGTGCTCAGAGCCATTTGAACCATTTTTTTTTTTATCAGGTCCGCCAGCAGTCGCAGCATGTTGACGTTACCTGAAAAGGCGCTTTTAGTGAAGCTATATTATCAGAATGGGGAATGTGCTAGTTTAGCATTACGATCCTGTCGCCATAGGAAGGGGATTCGAACGGGTAAAGGTCCGTTGACAAATGCAGCTGTGGCGAGAATGATTTCGAAGTTCGAAGCCACGGGTTGTTTAGACAATAGACCCCGTAGTGGCCGACAGAGCACAAGGCCTAATGCTGCCGAGACAGTTGAGGAAGAAATGGAGACTGTTCCGGTTCGTCTATGCACGGGGAAGTCAGCGCTCGTGCAGTCGCACGTCGCACCGGCATTCCATACACTACTGTTTGGTTGGCACTCAGGCGTACCCTCCAATGCTATCCGTATAAAATCCATCGGCATCATGAACCGTTACCTGGCGATTTAGTGAAGCGGACGGCATTTGCGGTGTGTGCATTTCAAAAGATGGCGGAAGATGACGATTGGTTGAGTAACGTGCTGTGGACCGACGAAGCTCATTTCACGCTCCGAGGGTCTGTCAACGCCCACAGCTGCAGAATCTGGGCTACCGAAAATCATAGAACTGTCGTGGAAACTCCATTGCACGACGAGAAAGTCGCGGTATGGGTTGGGTTTACCACATCTACCGTTATCGGGTCTTTTTTTCTTCGAGGAAATGCGTGATTCTGGTTTTGTAACTGCTACCGTGACGGGTGAGAGGTACGCCGATATGCTACAGAATCGCATCATCCCCAGCCTGGCTGATAAACTCCTGCTGGAACGTACGATGTTTATGCAGGATGGCGCTCCACCCCATATTGCTAGACTCGTGAAAAAGATCTCTTGCGAGCGTCGTTTGGTGATGAAAGTGTGCTCAGCCACCACTTTGGTCATGCTTGCCCTCCCAGACCTCAGTCCTTGCGATTATTGGCTTTGGGGTTACCTGAAGTCGCAAGTGTATCGTGATCGACCGACATCTCTAGGGATGCTGAAAGACAACATCCGACGCCAATGCCACACCATAACTCCGGACATGCTTTACAGTGCTGTTCACAACATTATTCCTCAACTACAGCTATTGTTGAGGAATGATGATGGACATATAACATGGTTGTTGAGAAAGCCGGGTTAATGGCTAATATTTTACGAAATTTATGAAATATTAAGGTACAAATTAATCAGAATAAAGTTAATACCAATTTCAAGTTTTTATAAAAAGAAGCTTTAATATAAAAATTCAATTAAAACCTCATTCAATTCATGGCAATGTAAAAGTATTTTGATTGGTAAATGTCCAAAAAGAAATAAATTACTAAAAAAATTAATGTTCATTCACTCCTGTCTCTCACGCAACATGTGAGCTGTGACAGCTGAAACAGGCCGGGAAGCCATGTCAGCAGAGCAGAGTAAAGAGCTGTACATCATGGCAGATTTGGAAATGTTTCCTTCACAAACGAGAAACTGTTCAAAAACACGTGCAATTTAAAACAGCAAAAGATAGACTCAAGATATAAATTCTCGTAGTCTACTCGTCGCCGAAGAGCAATCCTTTCTTGCTAACAATTCTTAGGTTAATGATAAGTTATTCGAAGTTATTTTTATGACAGAAGCATTAAAAGTACAATTAACGTAGCTCATATAAGCATTTTCCCTTGTTCCACATTAGTTTTTCTGAGCATAACATCCATCTCCTTTTACCCGCAAGGAGTTCCTGCCATTTGAGCATGGCCAACCAGTATTCTCCAGTTTGGGTCCTCTCGCCACTTCAGTCTCATACCTAATTTTCTCTTTCTGTCACTTCTACTTGGACACACTTGTACACACTTGCCCTCTGAGTTAATAACGAGCATCAAAACCGATACAGGGATTAGTGAACACAGGGCTGTCGTAGCGAGATTGAGTATTGTAATCCCCAAATCCTCGAGAAATAAGCGAAAAATATACCTATTCAAAAAAGCTGATAAAAATTCACTTGACGCCTTCCTGAGAGACAATCTCCACTCATTCCAAATTAATAATATAAGTGTAGACCAGATGTGTCTTAAATTCAAAGAAATAATATCGGCAGCAATTGAGAGATTTATACCAAATAAATTAGCAAACGACGGAGCTGATCCTCCTTGGTACATAAAACGGGTTAGAACACCGTTTCAGAAACAATGAAACAAACATGCCAAATTTAAACAGACGCAAAATCCCAAAGATTGGCGATCTTTTATAAAAGCTCGAAATTTAGCCCGGTCTTCAATGCGAGATGCTTATAACAGTTTCCACAAAGAAACTTTGTCTCGAAACCTGGCAGAAAATCCAAAGCGATTCTGCTCGTATGTGAAGTATGTTAGCGTCAAGAAACAATCAATTCCTTCTCTGCGCGATAGCAATGGAGATACTATCGAAGACAGTGCAGTCAAAGCAGAGTTACTAAACACAGCCTTCCAAAATGCCTTCACAAAAGAAGACGAAGTAAATATTCCAGAATTCGAACCAAGAACAGCTGCCAACATGAGTAACGTAGAAGTAAATATCCTCGGAGTAGTGAAGCAACTTAATCACTTAATAAAAGCAAGTCTTCTGCTCAAGACTGTATACCAATTAGGTTCCTTTCGGAGTATGCTGATGCATTAGCTCCATACTTAACAATCACATACTACCGTTCGCTCGACGAAAGATCCGTACCCAAAGACTGGAAAGTTGCACAGGTCACATCAATATTCAAGAAAGGTAGTAGGAGTAATCCACTAAATTACAGGCCCATATCGTCGACGTCGATATGCAGCAGGATTCTGGAACATATATTGTGTTCAAACGTTATGAATTACCTCGAAGAAAACTGTCTATTGACACACAGTCAACACGGATTTGGAAAATATCGTTCCTGTGAAACACAACTAGCTCTTTACTCACATGAAGTGTTGAGTGCTACTGAAAAAGGATTTCAAATCGATTCCTTATTTTTGGATTTCCGGCAGGCTTTTGACACTGTACCACATAAGCGGCTTGTAGTGAAATTGCGTGCTTATGGAATATCGTCTCAGTTATGTGACTGGATTTGTGATTTCCTGTCAGAGAGGTCACAGTTCGTAGTAATTGATGGAAAGTCATCGAGTAAAATAGAAGTGATTTCTGGCGTTCCCCAAGGTAGTTTTATAGGCCCTTTGCTGTTCCTTATCTATATAAACGATTTGTGAGACAATCTGAGCAGCCGTCTTGGGTTGTTTGCAGCTGACGCTGTCATTTATCGACTAATAAAGCCATCATAAGATCAAAACAAATTGCAAAACGATTTAGGAAAGATATCTGAATGGTGCGAAATTTGGCAGTTGATCCTAAATAACGAAAAGTGTGATGTCATCCACATGAGTGCTAAAAGGAATTCGTTCAACTTCGGTTACATGGTAAATCAGTCTAATTTAAAAGCCGTAAATTCAACTAAATACCTAGGAATTACAATTACGAACAACTTAAATTGGAAGGAACACATAGAAAATGTTATGAGGAAGGCGAACCAGAGACTGCGTTTTACTGGCAGGACACTTAGAAAATGTAACAGATCTACTAAGGAGACTGCCTACACTACGCTTGTCAGTCCTCTTTTAGAATACTGCTGCATGGTGTGGGATCCGTACTAGGTGGGACTGACGGAGTACATCGAAAAAGTTTGTATTATCGCGAAATATGGGAGAGAGTGTCACAGAATTAATACAGGATTTGCACTGGACATCATTAAAATAAAGGCGTTTTTCGTTGCGACGGAATCTTCTCACGAAATTCCAATCACAAACTTTCTCCTCTGAATGCGAAAATATTTTGTTGACACCGACCTACATAGGGCGAAGCGATCACCACGATAAAATAAGGGAAATCAGAGCTCGTACGGAAAGATATAGGTGTTCGTTCTTTCCGCGCGCTGTACGAGATTGGAATAATAGAGAATTGTGAAGATGGTTCGATGAACCCTCTGCCAGGCACTTAAATGTGATTTGCAGAGTATCCATGTAGATGTAGATGTACGCTCAAAGATCACCTCGGGAGTGGAACCTCACCTCATCCCAGTGAGAACCACATTCACAATAATTCATCAGTACTAGCTTCAGAGGCCCCTAAAAAGTCACCGTTTATGCATTTCTGTTATTGTCAGCTGCACTTTTTTTCTGTAACACTACATCTCAAGTGGTTCTCTTCTCTTCTGCTACAGTTTCCCCACAGTTCTCCATATGTACATTCTCAGAAATTTCTTCTCCAAATTGAGTTTTGGTGCTAGTGTGCTCCTCCTGGCCAAGAATGCCCTCTAGCTCGTGGTGGTCTGCTCTTCACGTCCCCCTTGCTCTGTCCACCATGGGTTATACTGCTGCCTAGGTAGCAGAATTCCTTATCTTCATCCGCTTTGTGATTACCAACCAGATGTTTTGTTTCTCGCTATTCTTATTTCTGATGCTTCTCATCAATTTCGGCTCTATTCGATTCATTCTCAGTCCATATTCTATACTCATCAGACTGTTCATTCCATGCAGCAGATCCTGTAATTCTTCTTCACTTTCACTCAGGATAGCGATGTCATCAGCGAACCTTTCTTTTATTTCCGTCACTGCTTCTTCGACTTAGGTTGAACAGTAGGGGTGAAAGGCTGCATCCCTGTCCTACACCCTTTTTAGTCCGAGCACTGCGTTCTTGGTGTTCCAGTCTTATTGTTCCCTCTTTGTTCTCGTACATAGTGTATGTTATCCACCTTTCCCTCTAGCTTACCCCTATTTTTCTCTGAATTCGAACATCTAGTACCATGTGACATTGTCGAACGCTTTTTGCAGGTCGACAAATCCTATGAACGTTTCTTGCTTTCTCTTTGGCCTTGCTTCCATCATCAACAGCAACGACAGACGTGTCTCTCTGGTGCCTTTACCTTTCCTAAAGCCATCTAACATATCCTCAGTTTTCTTTTCCCTTTTTCTGTGTATTGTTCTTGTCAGAAACTTGGATGCATGAGATGTTAAGCTGATTGTGTGGTAATTCTCACACTTGTCGGCTCTTGCAATCTTCGGAATCATGTGTATGATGTTTTTCCGAAAGTCGGTTGGTATATGGCCAGAGTCACACATTCTACACATCAACGAGGTCGTTTTGTTGACACTTCCTCCAATGGTTTTAGAAATTCTGATGGAATGTTACCAGTCCCTTCTGCCTTATTCGATCTTAAGTCTTCCAAAGCTCTCTTAAATTCTGATTCCAGTACTGGATCTCCTGTTTCCTCTGTACAGACCCCTGTTCCTTCACGTCAGACAAGTCTTCCCGCTCACAGAGGCCTTCAATGTGCTCTTTCTACCCATCCGCCCTCTCCTCTGCGTTTAACAATGAAATACCCATTGCGCTCTTAACGTTGCCGCCGTGCTTTTAACTTCACCGAAGGTTGTTTTGACTTCTCTATATGCTGTGTCAGTCCCTCCGACAATCATTCCTTTTCGATTTCTTCAATTTTTTATGCAACCATTTCGCCTTACCTCGTCCATCCTCTTGTACAAATTGTCCATTGAGGTGGCCCAGTGTAAGCAGCCCGACTGGAAGAACAAACGGGAAGGTAGGCAACAGCAAAATTTACTTAATGACTGTTGCCTAAACCACCTATGTGAAGCTTCAGTGCGGAATTCTCCTACCTCCATAACACTTTTGTTCGTAGAAACATTGGAAACTGTGTTACTGGAAACAGCCTTTTATTGCAAACGATTTTTTACCCTTTGTTTTCTGTCCGGTTTCTGTCAATCACATCAACATCAGAAGCCTCCTATAACATAAAACATAAGAAAACTCTTATGTTTTATTTATTGGTTCAGGAAGACAGACACATCTGTTTACGATCTTGTATCAACGTAACCGGTCACAAAATAAAGGACAAAAAAGTTTATTATCAGAAACACTTTTCACTCTTCAAATTTTGAACGTTGGGTTGCTCTATTCTTCAGCGTGATTACGTCCCGCTTCAATCAAATGCTGAAACACGATTCAAGAGTTCGATGCAGACGAAATGGGTGCTGCAGCAACAACTAAAAGGACTAAACGGCTAACACAGCGCACGCTGCACGGTTCTTCTATCTAATGGTTTCCGGCGGCAACAAAAGTTTGACTTTCAATACTACATTTAAATACAGATCGAACGTAAAAATTTAAATACTGTGTTAATCTAGTCATTAAGAGGTACAATCTTATGTTACGTGTTTAACACAGTAAGACAAGTTGTTGTTGCAGTCTTCGATCCAAAAACTGGTTTGATGTAGCTCTCCATGCCACGCTATGCTGTGCAAGTTTCATCTCCGAATAACTACTGTAACCTACATCCTTCTGAATCTGCTTACTAAATTCATCTCTTAGTCTCTCCCTACAATTTCTACCCTGCACACTTCCCTCCAACACCAGATTGGTGATCCCTCGATGTCGCAGAATGTGTCCTACCAACCGATCCTTTTTTTTTAGTCAAGTATACTATAAATTTATCTCCCCCAATTCTATTCAATACTGCCTCATTAGTTACGTGATATACCCATCTAATATTCAGCATTTTGCTGTAGCACCACATTTCAAAACTTCTATTCTCTTATTTTCTGAATTATTTACCGTCCTTGTTTCACTTCCATACATGCCTACACTCCGTACAAATAGGATTTCAAATCAAACACCTTTCAGCCGTCTAATTTCCAAACTTACGAACAAATAGTTTCAAAAAATACTTCCTAACACTTAAATCTATACTCGATATCAACAAATTTTTGTATTTCAAAAACGCATTTCTTGTTATTGCCACTCTACATTTTATATCCTCTCTACTTCGGCCATCATTACTTATTTTGCTGTCCAAGCAGCAAAATTCATCTACTGCTTTACGTGTCTCGTTTCCTAATCTATTTCCCTCAGCATTACCTGATTTAATTCGATTACATTCCATTACCCTTGTCTCGCTTTTGTTGATGTTCATCTTATGTCATCCATTCCGTTCAATTGCTCTTACAAGTCCTTTACTGTCTCTGCCAGAATCTCAACGTCATCGCCAAACCACAAAGTTTTCATTTCTTCTCCCTGAACTTTAATTTCTACTCCAAATTTTTCTTTCACTTCCTTTACTGTTTGCTCAATGCATAGACTGTATAGCATCACAGTAGGCTACAGTCCTGTCTCACTCCCTTCTCAACCACTGTTTCCCTTCCATGCCCCTCGAGTCTTATAATGCCGTCTGGTTTCTGTAAAAATTGTAAATAGCCTCTCTCTTCGTGCATTTTGCATCTGCTACCTTCACGATTTCAAAGAGAGTATTGTAGTCAACATTGTCAAAGATTTTCTCACAGTCTACAAGTGCTGTAAGCGTAGGTTTGCCTTTTCTTAACCTACATTCTAAGATAAATCGTACGGTCACTATCGCCTCACGTGTTCCTAGATTTCTCCGGAATCCAAAGTGGTTTCCCCGAGATCGCTGCTACCGGTTTTTGCATTCTTCTGTTGAGGCGGCATAACTTACGGACACATATTAGCCAGACTATATTCATACAGTGTTTGGGAACTAGAGCACTTAGCGACTACCAACAAACTTTCACCTCATCTCAGACCTTTATAAAACATTTATCGCTGACACTCCTCACCAAATACAGAAAACTTCAGCATCAGCATGACGTTTTCATTTATTCCATCTTTACTAATAACACTACTCGCAGCACATTTTGCAGACTAACCGCATATATTACTGAATGTACCTGATAAATTACATCATTGTGTGGCACACACTGCAGGAGATATGACATCATAAACATTGAGAAACTAGCTTTCGTTTAAAACGGAGCGAAATTACCCACATTACACTTATTGTTTCATATCGAGAGCTTTTATGAGTTTCAAGAAACGTTAAAGATAGTTTCAGACTTTCTATAATTTTTTTCTCGCTTACTTTTATAACATTAACTCACATTAACTCATATGTAGAGAATCAGACGTGTGAAGCTGTTTTGTACATGGGAGTTTGATTCTTTAAAGAATCGAGGGTGGGGGTTTTGTATCAGCTCTGTTCTGAAAATTGTTCATTCCCACGTTTGTTTTGTTCACACGCCATTCTGATACATAAAACCGAATCACTTTCACAGCCAAACCACGGAAGCCTATCGATCGACATCTTGGGAGCATTATTGAGCTCTTGTTATTGCGATGACGATTTAATTCGTTTTTAAATATAGCAAAAATGCATTCGGGCTCACCATATAATACACAGGACGGTATTTTCACAGTTAATTCTCATGAAACAGTTCGCTATTTCATCGCGTGGCTCATTCATCAGGGTGCAGCAGATGTACACAAATAACACGCGCGAATTGTCTTAAATTGTGCAATCAAACGTATCGTTTCCACTATCACGCCCTCCGTATGTATACGCACCACCAGTCAATCGGTCTTTTACCATTTAAACAAACATTATAACATCACGTTCCACACCATGCTCCGGCGAATGAGCCAAGCCTCACCTCTTGTGTATTGAGGAAACTCAACATTCTCCTTATTAGCAGGGCGACCTTGTCGATAACGTGTGGCCACCGGCAGACTATCGATAGCTGCCTGCAACGATATGCAACTTATAACCGGACTCGCATTCCGGAGAGCGGCTGTTCAAACCCGCACCCGACAATCAAGATTTAGGTTTTCCAAGGTTTCCCTACATCCTATTCTTTGAAAAGCACAAGGCCGATTTCCTTCCCCACTCTTATCTTGTGCTCCACCTCTAACGATCTCTTCATCGTCTACACGTTGAGTCCTAGTCTTCATTCTTACACACATTTTTAATCTTTTCTCATATTCACATGTGCCCGTTGAGTCTTTGTGAGTGAAAGACAAGTCGAGTGCACCATCACAATGTACGTTTCTGCTGCGAGTAGGTGTATGCCAGCTAGAAACCGAGCAATATGGCTGAGGCTGTTCATCTCTCTACGGGTGGTTCTTGAAAAGTGACGCACCGTGTCCAGTGTGGCAAAATGACCGTAACCGATTGTAGGACAGCCATCGGTGTTTGTACGCGTCCCAGCTGTCGCAACGGCAACCTTAGGAGGATCTAGATGTAGAGCAGCTGCGAGATGTCAGTGACACGGGCTGATTAATACCGCCGGAGACTCATGGGAGTGCGGGGGGGGGGGGGGGGGGGGGGAGGGGCGCCGAAACTAAATTACGCCCTCAGTCTGATTAGAAATTCATGTATGTGTAATTCATATTTTGTAAAAAAAAATGAATAATATAGATGTGATGGCTCACAAAATATAATGTTGTATTCTGGGCTCTAGTAATTGTAACATACATTGTTAAAGATAC
The DNA here is from genome assembly GCF_021461395.2 of Schistocerca americana. Classification (NCBI taxonomy): domain Eukaryota; kingdom Metazoa; phylum Arthropoda; class Insecta; order Orthoptera; family Acrididae; genus Schistocerca; species Schistocerca americana. Next base: position 348,658,919 of record NC_060121.1, on the reverse strand, counting down.
AGGCAATAAACTTAGAATACAGATCAGCATTTAGCACAGCAACCATCAGACATAGTGCAAACAAATAATAAAGAATAGAATAAGAAAATTACAATCTATTTCATATGTCTGCAAATAAAGCTTGTAAATATTATAAAATCAATTAATTTCGTAACCTTAGTACGAGATGTAGACTGGCAATGGCAAGGAAAGCGTTTCTGGAGAAGTTTGTCAACATCGAGTATAGATTTAAGTGTCAGGAAGTCGTTTCTGAAAGTATTTGTATGGAGTGTAGCCATGTATGGAAGTGAAACATGGACGATAAATAGTTTGGACAAGAAGAGAATAGAAGCTTTCGAAATGTGGTGCTACAGAAGAATGTTGAAGATTTGTTGGGTAGATCACGTAACTAATGAGGAGGTATTGAATAGGATTGGGGAAGAGAGAAGTTTGTGGCACAACTTGACTGGAAGAAGGGATCGGTTGGTAGGACTTGTTCTGAGGTATCAAGGGATCACAAATTTCGCATTGGAGGGCGGCATGGAGGATAAAAATCGTAGAGGGAGACCAAGAGATGAATGCACTAAGCAGATTCAGAAGGATGTAGGTTGCAGTAGGTACTGGGAGATGAAGGAGCTTGCACAGGACAGAGTAGCATGGAGAGCTGCATCAAACCAGTCTCAGGACTGAAGACTACAACAACAACAACAACAACAACAACAGTACGAGATAGTAGTTATTATTCATATTATTATATAGAACATGTTCCCGCGTCTTCATTTCACAGAAATGTCGTTGAAATCTAATCCATTTGAAACATTTCTTAAAATTCACAAAACGGGCAAATTGGCTTGATTCGTCATTTTTTATTTGATTCAGTTTAGAAAAAATTATGTCGCATGATGCTACTGAGACACAAATAGTCAAGTAGTATTGGATTATAAGTGATGTTGTTGTTGTTGTTGTGGTCTTCAGTCCTGAGACTGGTTTGATGCAGCTCTCCATGCTACTCTATCCTGTGCAAGTTTCTTCATCTCCCAGTACCTACTGCAGCCTACATCCTTCTGAATCTGTTTAGTGTAGTCGTGATGTAGAGGGTAATAATTCACTTAAGCCCCAATTAATTATAAATTAAAGTTCTAAGAAATCTTATCTGTTTTCCGATGAAACGTCTTCACGATGGCCGACGAAAGTAAGGTTTTGCTCAGCTAAAAATAGTGCAATATATAAAAGATGATGAAAAACTTTCCATTTCTTGGTCTCATCATTAACAATCTTCTGACTGTCGTTGTTAAGTTTCAAATCCACAGAGTATGTTTTCCATTTTCCTAAATCTGATACGTGTTCTCAGGCGATGATTCATGCTTTGATATCGTTGGATTCAATTTCCACCACTAACAAAAGCCAGAGATTTGTCTTCGTTGGTTTTCCCTCAGAGACAAATAACTGACAGCAAAAACAGTACAGTTTGTTTGTTGAGGGGAAGCACGTGTTTAGCATACACTTCCTTAAATAGTTATTCGCGTTCGTAAGTCAGTAAAACCACGACGAAGTTAAACAACGATATATTTCTTCAGAGTATTCACCTAATCTTTCTGTAGATTCAAAAGGTCTCCCTTTGTTTTGACATATTTCATTATCCTCTTCAATAATCACAATTCTTTGCTGTGAAACAGATATTGGACAATGTGGAGTATCACTCGATGAAGAGGAGCCGAAGTTAGATGCATCAGAAATATATTCACTCTCAGTAATTTTCTCATCATTACTATCTTTGTCATATTTGTTTCAATGTCATTTATGTCAAATTCTTCAGTAAAAACACATGCAGTAGACTTCTCAACTGTGTTTTTAGTTTCGACATTAATAATTATCGGTGTGCCCGAGCCAGATTCAAAGTTTGATTACTCATTTCTTCGTCATCTTTATTTCCTCCACGAGTGGAAAGGTATTTGAATAAAGATCCAGCGAGTGATTTAGCCTTTTCAGTCTTTGCTTTTCTCAGCGTTCTATCCTGAGAGCCAAATGGATGAACTCTTTTCACTAACAGAAAGATTCGCAAGATTATTTCGGCGATAGGTTACGGCCTACACGTCCATTAACAGTAAGGTTTTTCTCTCCATGTAGCCTGTAGGCTAATAGTAGAGAGCAGATAGGTACTATCATGATTCATAGGTATTACCATGATTCATTTTCAAATGAATGGATACAAAGATCATTTTTATTTTACTATTTGCTAAACCATTATCGGTTTGTTAAACATCATTATTCCACAATTTCTAACACATTTAGATGTTACAACAAAGTGTTATTTGCTGTAAAACAATATAAAGAATGAACGTAATGTTTGCAAAGGATTATAGAACTTTTAAGTTCCGTATATTTCTGATCCTGATAGTATATATTAGAAACTTTCGAGACAGAAATGTAGGTACTTACTTTTTGGGCTCTTTTTATATACATGACAACACAATCACTGTTAAAACTCACAACAAAAGCAAAAAAGCATTAATTACATATACTTCTAATAAGGTTTTATGAAGAGTGAAATGAAATGAAGTTAACATTAAATTCTTGGTGCTCTAGAGCACATGCGTGATCAGAATGTTGGGTTTTCCATGTTCTGACGGTTACCAGGACCAGAGGCCTGGGGCGGGCCGCCCCCTCTTAGTCCACCACTGGTCAGTGGATAACATCCATCAAATATTCTCGGATGCTGTGCAATAGATTGTCTGAATTAGCCGTCAAACAGGTTATACCAGTGATGAGTTTAGTCTTCAAATCCCAAGTGACGAGCCATAAAAACACAAGCACACGCAAAAGCGTGCTATATTATCAGTACGTAGTAATGGTAATACAGCGTTAGATGTATAATTTACAAGTGTTCGATATAATTATTGAGTTCGGAAATTTTTAACGCTAGTTAACAATGAGGCTACTCTCTGAACAGATAAAATCAGGTATGCATCGTGTTGTAGGTTCAGGGTTCGATCCCAGCCACTGCTTGAATTTTGAATACAAATTATCAGCAATAGCGGCTGAGGACTTGGTATATCGAGAGTCACCCTCATTCTGCCAACGGCGGAGCAGCAAATAGAGGTTTGCTTACCGTAGGCGTGGGAAACTGCTCCTAAAGGGGGAAGAATCAATGATCATCAATGACATGAGGATGCAGAAGGCAATGGAAATCACTGCATTAATGACACATAACGTGCAACCACAGGAAAAGTGGTCTGAGCAGGACTGAAATACCAGCGAACTGGCAACATTCTAAGAGTCGGAAAGTGAAATCTCAGAAGTCTGAGTATAGTAAGTTTAATTGTTTTCGTTTTGCAGGTATGTGTCTTTCCACTAGTTTCCGCGACGCAGAACGATATGTTCTTTTGTAATTTTCCAGTTGCTTATTTTCAATTTTTTTCATTCACATTTTCTAGAAACCAGTTTTATAGGACATACACATATGCGTATGTCACACCCAATTTATTTTTGTTTTGTTTTTGGTAATATCTATATTTTCGTCGTATTGCAAGGTTTCTACAACAACAAAAGTATTTTAAATTTGTAATCGGTGGAAGCCGACTTCGGGGTTAAATAGTTTGGCTTTCGGAGAAATGCAAGAACACGTGAGTTAATACTTACGCTACGCCTTGTATTAGATCGTACGAACCTAGATTTATAGCATTTATAGATTTAGAGAACGCTTTCGACAGTGTTAAATGACTACATTTTTTGAAATTCTGGAGGTAGCAGATCTAAAACAAAGCGGGTGAAGTGTTATTTAGAACTTGGACAGAAATCAAACTGCAGTTATGAAAGCCGAGTAACATGGAAGGGAGGTAAGAGTTGAGAGGGGCGTGACGACAGGTTTGTATCCTATCCCAGATATTGTTCAATCTGTACATTGAGCCAGCAGTAAAGGAAACCAAGGAGAAATTCAGAAAGGGAATTAAAGTTCAAGAGGATAATGAAAAAAGTTTTAGTTTCCTAATGACACTGTAATCCTGCAGAGACGGCAATGTATTTGGAATAGCAGTTGAACGGAATGGATAGTGCCTTGAAAATATATTATAAGATGAATGACAACAAAAGTAAAACAAGGATAATGGGATGTAGCGCAATTAAATGGAGCGATGCTGAGGGAATTAGAGTAGAAAATCAGACACTAAAAGTAGCAGATTAGTTTTGCTATTTGGGCGGCAAAATAACTGATGAGCGCCGAAATATAGAGGGGATATAAAATGCAGACTGGAAATAGCAAGAAAAGCGTTTCGGAAAAGAGGAATCTGTTAACATCTAATATAAATTTAATTGTAACGAAGTCTCTTCTGGAGCTATTTGTCTGAAGTGTGATCTTTTACGGAACTGAAAGGTGGATGATAAGCTCAGACAAGAAGAGAATAAAAACTTTTGAAATGTGTTGCTCTGGAAGATTCCTGAACGTTAGAGGAATAGATTGAATAACTAATGAGGAGATACTTAAACTAAATAAGGAAAAAGTAAATTCACACCACAAGATGACTAAAAGAAAGATCGCTTGATAAGACACACAACTTGAGGTATCAAAGAATAATCAATTTGGTAATGTGGAAGGGGGGGGGGGCTATGGACGGTAAAAATGGAGACCTAGGCATGAATACAGTGAACAAGTTCAAATGAATATAAGCTGTAACAGTTACACAGAGACGCAGAGGCTTTCAAAAGATAGAGTAGGTGGGGAATAGCATCAGATCAGTTATCGGAATAAAAATGAAAAAAATATGAAATATTGCAGGGGAACATTTACAATAATTGTATTAAAATAAAATTTGCTTTCGTAAATCAAACTGTGATAACAAGTTAAAAAGTAATTATGTATAACATCGATCACATGCCTTCTGTGTCGATGAATCATGTAGCAGGGCAGAGTCTGTTGGAAGATGAAGCTGTTGCGGAGAGAAATTTATTGTGAAGATTAAAAATAAATTTTGTATTTGCTGAGAGTTTAAACAAAAGCCGCCTATTATTTCAGTCTGAAATATTTGCTCAGGGTACGGCGCCAGAGGAAAGAGATTACCAACTGGCTACCACGAACTATCATCAACGACAAGACAAGCTAGGCAGGTGAAGACTTTGTAGATCTGCTTGTTCTCAATTATTCTTTAGAATGTGCGTAATATTAGTCATACAAAAACTAAGCATACTTTTAATTGATGATCTATATAAACAAAACTGTAAATGTCGTTTGTACAAAACTGTATTTCCAAAAGCTCTGAAATTCTGACACACCATTGTATTCAAATACAAGCGTGTTTTTAAATACCTTCTGGAGCGCCGCAAGTATATAAATATATTAATAAAGGGGATGCGTTGTTAGCTTAGTTCGTTCAAAATCGTATATTTCCGAAAGTTCTTCACCAATTTCTTTGAAATTTTGACACAGCGTTACATTCAAATATTCACGCTTTTTTATACTCCTACTAGTATGCCATGTGGTATATAAATATATATATTATATACATGAAAAATAAAAATATCATATGTCATGACCATGATTATTTACCGTATGGCCCTCCAGTAGGTATATAAAAACACACACGTACTCGAATGCAACGTTGTGCCAAAATTTCAAAGGAATGGGTGAGGAACTTTGTTTTTGAACAAATGAACAGACGATTTTTGCTAACAACTAATCTTCTTATGTCCTTTGCGTATTGCTCTGAAATTTTTACACGTTTCCGTCAAATACGCGTATGTTTTTATACACCTATTGGAGCGCCAGATACAATATACAAATATATACGTAATAATTATTGGGGAATTCTATACACGTAAAACGTAAATGTTCATTTGTTCACAATCTTAAATCTCTTTAAAGTTCTTCACAGATTGTTTCGAAATATTGAGACAGCTTGGTATTCGAATGCGTGCTAGTTTTTACACATTTTTTTGATACGTAAATAAATATATTATGTGTAAAGGGAAAACGTTATCAAAAATCTCGAAACTTCTTGACCGATTTATTTCAAATTCTACAATGCTCTAATGAACATTCGGACGGACACAGGCTACATATTTTTAATACATAAATATACATGTAAGATGTAAAGAAAACACTTTTACCAAAAATCTCAAAAAGTACTCGACCTCATTACTTCAGATTTCTTACACATTATTGTAATAAACGTTTGGACACATATAGGCTGAATATTTTTGATATATACATTAATTAAATATATATGTATACGAAATATGTAATAGGTGAACATTTGATCATACAGTGTAGGCCCTCACGGCCGGTATTGTCTTCACTTAAAACTTCCGGGCTGATAGGCCGTGGTCGATGTATAAAACTCTCCCCTGACGTTTCGTCTCCACTGCGGGAGACATCCTCCGGGGTACAGCGGCGCACTGTGAAGAGAACTCGAGGAAGCGCTGATTACGTAGGCAGTACAGAGGGCGCCACTGTCCATCACGTGGCGTCGGCTATGAGACTGTGTCTGGTAATGCCAACATTCTCGATTGAAAGTAATCGATCGTCACGCTACCGGTGCATCGCTGATCGCTGACGTCCAAATTTTATCCAGTTTAACACCTTCCTATTTCACGTTAAAATTATTACGGTTTTTATCAGTCTCGATAACCTCTCTATACATGCACTCATAATAATGCGAAGTTTTAGATATGAAGCTCGTCTTGCTGACTTTTATTTCATGATTACCTTCCTGGTAAACATGTTCTGCTACGGCCGATTTATCCGTGTGACCCAGGCGGCAATTCCTGTTATGTCCACCAAGACGGGTGTTCACACTTCTTTGTGGTACCGATATAAATCGGTCCACAACTACAAGGAATTTTATATAGCCCCGATCTTAAGTATCTTTTGTTTTCCTGGAGTGTCTGAAAATAGTTTCCACCCCGTACTTCTTAACACTTTCCCAATGCGATCTGCGACCTTACTAATAAACGGAACAAAAACCTTGCCGCTGGGCGACTGTTGTTCGTCATTGCTTCTGATTCTCTGCCTAGAACGAAGTGGTGGATCTATATTCTTGCTAAAATAGCCATTCTTCACGAAAGTTGACCGTAGATGTTCAATCCCGTCTCTTAAATAAACAGGTTCACAAATTTTGTACGCCCTGTCTACCAACGCTTTAATTACACCTCTTTTTTGTCTAGGGTCGTTGTTTGAAACTTTATGCAGATAACGATCAGAATTTGTGGCCTTTCTATACACCTTATGGCCCAACGTTCCACCCCGTCGTTTAATCACAGACACATCCAGGAAATTCAATTGCCCAATACTCTCCATCTCCATAGTAAACAGGATTTTCGGATTAATGTTGTTTAGATATGTCAAGAAGGCATCCGACTCCTCTGCTTCGTATGCCCATACCACGAACGTGTTATGTACATAGTGATACTGTCTGACTGGCCTCTTACTGGCAGTCTGCAACGCCCGATGTTCAAAAGTCTCCATAAACAAGTTGGCCACAGCAGGACTGAGAGGACTGCCCATAGCCACCCCGTCAATCTGTTCATAAAAGTCACAATTGTACTGAAAGTAAGTTGTCGTGAGGCATTGTCGGAATGATGCCACAATATCGGTAGGAAAAATGTCCGCTATACACAAGATATCTTCTTCTGGAATCATGGTAAATAACGACACAATACCAAAACTGACGAGGATATCATCCGGGCCCCGATCATTTCCCATAAGTTGTCAATGAAATAAGCTGATACTTTAATATGGCTGTCCGTCCCATGAACATAAGGTTGCAGAAGTGAGACAAGGTGTCTAGCTAACTCGTGAGTGGGACCGCCTATAGCGCTGACAATGGCCTCAACGGAACCTCAGGTTTATACGCTTTGAGTTCTCCATAAAGTCTAGGTGGGTACGCTTCTGTTTCACAAAGCAGCTTCTTATCGTCGGAGGAGAATGAAGATGCTTTCACCAGTCGACTGGTCATTTTTAAACCCAAAGACCATCCGAAGAGAGAGCGGGACGGGAATATGGACTGAGAGAGGGGTTAGAAGGTGTTGGGCAGAGAGAGGAGAAGGAGGAGGACATGGACAGAGAGAGGGGAAAGAGGAGGTTATGGACAAAGAGAAGACAAGTGGGAGAAGGAGGTTAGGCGTGTATCTAGTTCCCACATATCTTTGGAACGTGTGCATTCTCTTTACTTTCTCTTCCATTTCACCAGACCGAGCCGCAACAACACATGGCTCTGAACAGAAATTTCATATATTTATATATGTATATATAGTGTGTGTGTGAGTGTGTGTGTGTGTGTGTGTGCGGTTAAGCGAGAACCAGAGAAGTTACACAACGAAGCTAGACTATCTGAAAAATTTCGAAGGCTGAATGTACAGTACTGGCCATTAAAATCACAATACCAGAAGGACAGCAAATACAAAAATTTTGCTTTCTGTACATATACGCTATAGGAGGCAGAATGTATATTAAATATGTAGAGGATTTCAGGATCTATTCGGCACGAAAATTAATAGAGACAGCTGCCGCTTATGGCAGCAACAACGACACTAACTCGATTGAGCATCTAGTGCAACTGAGCTTGGACAACACTTACGGGTATGTCGTTCCATGATGCTTCAGCTCTTCGTCTCAGTTCATGAATCGTAATGTCTGGAGAGTGGAGGCGCACCAGGCTTTCGGCAAGCCTTGACCACATGTTTTCGGCAGAAGAGAGTCCTGGAGATCATGTTGGCCAGGGCAGCAGTCGTACATTTCCTGTATCGGCGTAGAGCGGGACATCATGCGATCTTGCTTCATCTTGTAAAAAAATGCCACCGCGGATATCTCGTTGGTAGGCCACAATTAAAGGCCGCAACACGTCAGAAAACGATGACTGCTGTTCAAGTTACCGGCTATGTTGAGCCAGAGATGACTGTTTTGTGTACCTAACAGCACTTCGCGCCACGAAGCCAATGACGGATGCAGTGTAGCAATGTTCGCCCTTCTCCCAGCCTCCACACGAGGATATGTCCATCTTGAAGCGTTACGCAGTACGGGGACTTACCTGCTGCCACTGCTGAGATCAGTGTTATTTGTCGCACCTCTGTAGGTGCACTTCTCTCGTTTCATCATCAGGGGAAGTCGTAACAATGCGCGGCCTGTCGCTAGTCCATGGTTCGTCAGAAGTCATCCTACTGTCTATATGGATAATTACCTAGAGACAAACGAGCCCATTTACCGACTCAAGGTAAGTGCCGTGGCTGATCGATCCTTCAAGGCCGAACAAACAATATACAGGGTGGTCAGAAAATGTGTGAAATGCTTGTAGGGATGTTACAGGGCAGGTTGTACTGAGACATAAATGTTAAGAAAAAAATTCGATACGTTACTCCGTTTCCGAGTTATTTAGCGTAGAATTTAGCCAATCGGGGTGTCGCGCACTCACACTCAAGCGGCCTGCCAGGGGCGGTGTTGCCCAACGAGTGCTTTGTCTCGTTAGCGGAAACTCGAATTTACGCGCGCGACGATTGATTGGCTAACTTCAATGCGAAATAACCCGGAAACGGCGCAACGTATCGCATTTTTTTCTTAACATTTATGTCTCAGCACAATCCGCCCTACAACATCACGACAAGCGTTTCAGACATTTTCTGACCACCCTGTATATATCCCTTGGGGAGCTATTTGCGTAGATCCCTCCTGAACCCATCGATCCCTATTTTCATGTGATTCGTGTAGTCTAAAATAATGCGAGAAGCAATATCGCCGAAAGATAAATCGCTGTCTCGATACATCACCATACTGCCGCTGCCGAATCCCCATGTGTTCCCGCTGACTTTTCCTCCCTTACTTGTCGCATTACAAGATTTTCCCCACAAATAACCAACAGTTACATGCGATTTCTCGGCGAAAATCCGGCAGCGCGTAAGAGTATGGGAGCTTTACGTAGAGAACACGCATCACTAGTAGTACAGTACAAGTCAAATTACTTTCCTTATCGTCTCTGTTGCGCGTAATACACTTGTCTAACAGTCATCTTGAGGTTGTAACTCTTCTGTCCTTGTTTGTTTACAATTATACTTTCTGTTTTCGGAGAGGGTCCGCCATGAGCAAAACACAGTTCTTCTTTTTATTTCTCAGACATATTTCGCCGAAGTTACAGCATTATCTGTGGTTTCTATTATCTTTATGTAAAACAGGAAAAATGCTCTTTACTGCTTGTACAACAATAACTACATTAAATAACATAAAAAATCCAGGAAATCCACAGCTTCTGTTAACAAGGTATATATACATAAAACTATGCCTGTTTTTCAAATATCGAAATACGGTCTGAAAATCTCAAATTTATGTGTGAACAAGTAGTAAAAAAAAATGGTTCAAATGGCTCTGAGCACTATGGGACTCAACTGCGGAGGTCATTAGTCCCCTAGAACTTAGAACTAGTTAAACCTAACTAACCTAAGGACATCACAAACACCCATGCCCGAGGCAGGATTCGAACCTGCGACCGTAGCGGTCTTGCGGTTCCAGACTGCAGCGCCTTTAACCGCACGGCCACTTCGGCCGGCCGAACAAGTAGTAAAGAGCATTTTTCCTCTTTTATAGAGAGATAATAGTAAACCCACTGACGATGCTTAAATTTCAGAGAAACATGTCTGGGAAATAAAAATAAACATTATGTTTTTCTCGAGGCAGACCCTCAAAAACAAAAAGTCTATACCCTATCAACATCTACGGTCATCCAGTCTCGTTTAACAGTGTTTGTTTCACATTAACATTGCATTAACTATTGCTGTGTCGTGCTTCCACATTAATTAAACAGCTAACCATTGATCTCGGAAGCCTTCCTATTTACGTTCTAATCAATATGTTTCTCCACAATTGCCGGCCGAAGTGGCCGAGCGGTTAAAGGCGCTACAGTCTGGAACCGCACGACCGCGACGGTCGCAGGTTCGAATCCTGCCTCGGGCATGGATGTGTGTGATGTCCTTAGGTTAGTTAGGTTTAAGTAGTTCTAAGTTCTAGGGGACTTATGACCACAGCAGTTGAGTCCCATAGTGCTCAGAGCCATTCTCCACAATTACTGATTCTCAAACTCGATACTGTTTCAACCATAAATCTCTTAAGTAATCCCACACTGCTTTCAGCAGTATATCTGAATTACTAAAATACTATTCTTCTACAAACCGACGTTACCCTTTCAATTATTAATCCCACCTTCTACCAGATTCTTCCTACTAGTTATCCATGACACAGTTGTGCGAGGCCGCACCGAGTGAGAGCTCAACACCGATTCTTTCTCGCAAACCAAGACGGTGCGTGATCACTAGCGTTGGGCACTGCTGTCATCAGAGAGCAAGACAATGCTCCCTCAGAGAAAAGGTGTGCTCAGCTCCGAAAGTTCCAGAAGCCAGTGACAAGTAATGAGTTCAAAATGGTTCAAATGGCTCTAAGCACTATGGGACTTAAGATCTGAGGTCATCAGTCCCCGCGGGCCGGAGTGTCCGTGCGGTTCTAGGCGCTACAGTCTGGAGCCGAGCGACCGCTCCCGTCGCAGGTTCGAATCCTGCCTCGGGCATGGGTGTTTGTGATGTCCTTAGGTTAGTTAGGTTTAATTAGTTCTAAGTTCTAGGCGACTGATGACCTCAGAAGTTAAGTCGCTTAGTGCTCAGAGCCATTTGAACCATTTCATCAGTCCCCTAGACTTAGAACTACTTAAACCTAACTAACCTAAGGACATCACACACATCCATGCCCGAGGCAGGATTCGAACCAGCGACCGTAGAAGCAGCGTGGTTCCGGACTGAAGCGCCTAGAACCGCTTGGCCACAGCGGCCGGCAAGTAATGAGGACAATATCAATACGTTACGACATCAAAGATAGCAGTACTCCTTCATGAGTAATCTTTCCTCACATACAGAATGTATATGTCTTTTCTCATATACGGAGTTTATATGAGTTATTACTGCCGACACTGTGCTGTTGCACTGGGATACTAACCATAGCATATCCAGACGTGTAGTACTCTTCATATCAGTTTGACGTTTGTTGCATGTCCCCTTCATCGTGCTGCAATTGTAATATCCAGTTGTACATATAGTGGGACTCAGTATAGTGAAATGCAAAGAAGATAAGGATTTCTGACCGGGTGAATGTAGTGCAATGTCAACACCAGCACAAAATAGTATAACAAGAGTAGGAATCGTTATGAGTGAGAAAATAGGGCAAAGAGTAAGGTACTATGAACAGTTAACTCAAAGTGTTATCAGTCAGAATCGACAACAAACCAATACCATAAAACTATACTTCAGATACACATGCCGATGTCATAAGCGGAATATGAAGTGATAAAGAGAACATAAGAGGGCACTGTACAGGTAACTCAGTATGTGAATGGAAATGAAAATATAATACTTATGGAGGATTGCAAAGCAGTAGAAGAAGAAGGAATAGATGAAGGAATAGATGACAGAGATACAGAAGAATACGAGTTTGGCACTACGCAAAAGGACGAGGCCCAGTAGAAATCCTTGCATGACACACGAGATACTCAATTTAATTTACGGAAACAGAAGGTACAATGTAGCTAAGGTGAAAGGCACCTTTGGAATTCAAACATCTACAAATACTAGGCTGACAGAAAGTGTGAAATGGCAAAACATTAATTGCTAGAGGACAAATGCAAAATTGTAGATGCATGCACGATATGGGGAAGATAAATGCCACCTACAGAAAAATTAGAGAGCATTGGAGAAAAGAGAATTAGTGGTGTGAATATTAAGAACGCAGATGACAAACCAGTACTGAGCAAAGAGGAGGAGGCTGTAAGGTGACAGGGATATGTAGAGGATCTAGACAAGGGAAATGAGCTTGAAGACAGTACTATGGAAAGGCAAGAGCAAGTGGATGAAGAAGATTCTGCGAGAAGAATTTGACATAGAACTGAAAGACCTGAGTCAAAACAAGGCCCATGGAGCAGATGGCATTCCCTCGAATTTTTGAAAGAGTTAGCCTCGACGGAACTGTTGCTCCTGCTATGCACGATACACCCGGGCGAAGTACCCTCAGGCGATGAAACGAAAGCAGTATTTGAGAAGGGAGTTCAGTGCAGTTATAGCTTATCACAATTGTTACTTATCTTTACATTAAACGAACTGTAAAGGAAATGAAGGAAAAATTTGGAAAGGCAGTTAAAGCTCAGGAAGAAGAAATTAAAACTTTGAGATTTTCCAGTTATAACTTAATTCTATCAGAGATGGCAAGTTCATTTAAACGGTATGTTACACAATGATCAACTATAAAAGTAACACAAGCGAAATAGAATTTAATAGATATCTATCAGGCGAGACAATATAAGAATAAAATTAATTTTGTTTCTTTGGCAGTGAAATAAATTACAATGATGGAAGCAGCTTGGATATAATATGCGAATTAGACTTTGGTAGGAAAGAATTTCTGATAAAAAGAAATTGCGAACAGCGAACATAAATACAAATGTTTCGAAGTCTTTTCTGAAGATAATTGTCTGGAGTATAGCCTGGAAAAACCGTATGATATTGTTATTTGGCAAGAGATGTTTAGAGTGCTGAAGAAAGCAGGTCTAAAATACATTCGGGTGATTCTCACCTTCCATGAGAAAGAAGCGGCTGTGATTAGAAATTTTCTTCAGAAAAAATTAGAAAAGGCGTGAGACAAAAATATGCTCTCTCTCCTATTATATTCAATGATTACATTTACGAAGCTGTAGACCAAATTCGCAAACCTACAGAGGTGTGAGTAAAATTAATGGCAGAATATAGACATGCTGCGTTGCGCCGATGACATTGCTGAGGCCACGGAAACGAAATAAGATCTAGAGAAGGACAATGGAAAGAACTTTCTGTGATCAGTATGGTATGAGAATAAACAAGTGAAAGATTAAAGTGTTGGTATACAGTACTGAAGAAGGATATAAGCCTTTAAGAATAATAATTGGAAGAGAGGAGCTAGAAGTATAGAGTAATCTACCTGTTTGGGAAGCAAGCTCACAAGGGATAGTAGAAGCCTGATGGGTGATAAACAGTTTAGACAAGAAGAGAATAGATAGACACAAAGAGAATAGAAGCGTTTGAAATGTGATGCTACAGAAGAATTCTCCTCTGGCAACCCTTTTCATCTCAGAGTAGCAATTGCAACCTACGTCCTCAATTATTTGCTGAATGTATTCCGATCTCTGTCTCCCTCCGCAGATCTTACCCTTTACAGCTCCCTCTAGCACCATGGAAGTTATCCCCTACTGCCTTAACGGATGTCCTATCATCTTGTCCCTTGTTCTTGTCAGTGTTTTCCATATGTTCCTTTCCTCGCCGATTCTGCAGAGAATCTCCGCATCTCTTACCCCATCAGTCTACCTAATTTTCAACATTATTTTGTAGCACCACATCTCAAAGGCTTCGATTCTCTTCTGTTCTGGTATACCCACAGTCCACGTCTCACTACCATGCAATGCTGTGCTCCAAACGTAAATTCTCAGAAACTTCTTCCTCAAATTAAGATCTATGTTTGATACTAGTAGACTTATCCTGGCCAGGAATGCCCTTTTCACTAATGCCAGTCAACTTCTTATGTCCTCCTTGCTCTGTCCGTCATAGATTATATTGCTGCCTACGTAGCAGAATTGTTTAACTTCATTTACTTCGTGATCACCAGCGTTGATGCTAAGTTTCTCGCTCTTCTCATTTCTGCTACTGCTCATTGTTTTCGTCTTTCTTTGATTTACTCTCAATCCATTTTCTGTACTCATAAGACTGTTCATTCGGTTCAACATTGCCTGCAATTCTACTCCACTTTCACTAAAGGTAGCAATGTCATCAGCGAATCGTATCATAGATATCCTTTCACCCTGAATTTTAATCCCACTCTTGAACATCTTATTTTCATCATTAATTCTTCGATGTTAAGATTGAACACTAGGGGCGAACGACTACATCCCTGTCTAAACCCCTTATCAATCCGAGTACTTTGTTCTTGGTCATCCTATCCTGTTGTTCCCTCTTGGTTCTTGTAAATATTGTATATTACCCCCCGTTCCCTACATTTTACCAGTATTTTCTCAAAATTTCGAACTTGCATCATTTTACATTGCCGAAGCTTTTTCCCGGTCGACAAATCCTATGAACGTGTCTCGACTTTTCTTCTGTATATTATTTTTGACAGTAACTTGGATGCGTGAACTGTTAAGCTGATTGTGCAATAATTCTCGCACTTGTCGACTCTTGCTATCTTCGGAATTGTGTGGATGATGTCTTTCCTAAAGTATGATGGTGCATCGTCAGTCTCATACATTCTGCACACCAACGTGAATAGTGTTTGTTACCACTTCACCAAATCATTTTAGAAATTCCGATGGAATGTTATCTATCCTTTCTGCCTTATTTGATCTTAAGTTTTCCGAAGCTCTTTTAAATTCCGATTCTGATGCTGAATCCCCCCTGTCTTCCCTATCGACTCCTGTTTCTTCTTTATCAAGCCATCAGACAAGTCTTCCCCCTCCTAGAGTCCATCAATGTACTCTTTCTACCCATCCGCACTCTTCTCTGCATTCAACAGTAGAATTCCCATTGCAATTTTAATGTTACAGCCCTTGCTTTTAATTTCACCGAAGGTTGATCTGACTTTCCTGAATGCTGAATCCATCCCTCTGACAATCATTTCTTGTTAGATTTCTTCACATTTTCCATGCAGCCTTTTGCCTTAACTTCCTTATGCTCCCCATTTAGTTCGTTCCTAAGTGACTTGTGTTTCTGTATTCTTGAATTTCGCTGAAGATTTTTGTATTTTTTCTGTCGTCAATCAGCTTAAGTATTTCATCGCTTACCCACGGTTTCTTCGAATTTGTCTTCCTTATACTTATGGTTTTCTTTCCAACTTCAGTGACTGCCTTCATTAGAGATGTTCATTCCTCTTCACCTGTGCTGCCTTCTGAGCTATTCATTATCTCTTCATTTTTAGTACTTCAGTATCCCATTTCTTTGCATACTGATTATTCCTGGCTAATCTCTTAAACTTCGGCCTACTCTTCATCGTTACTAAATTGTGGTCTGAATCTATATCCCCTTCTGGGTACTCCTTACAATCCAACATCAATTTTCGGAATCTCTCCGTGACCATGACGTAATCTAACTGAAATCTTCCCATATCTCCCAACCTTTTCTAAGTATACCTCCTTCTCTTGTGATTCTTGAACAGAGTACTCGCTGTTACTAACTGATATTAATTGCAGAACTCAATTAGTATTTCTTCTCTCTAGTTTCTTCTACCAAGCCCATACTCTCCTGTAACCCTTTCTTCTACTACCTCCTCTACAACCGTGTTCCAATCTCCCATGACTCTTAGAGTTTCATCTCCCTTTAAGAACTGAATTATCCACTCAGTATCCTCATACATTTTTTCTGCTTTTTCTTCTGTTTGCGACGTTGGTATATATACCTGAACTATTGTTGTCGGTGTTGATTTGCTGTCGATTGTGATGAGTATAATCTTGTCACTGTACTGTTCACAGTGACCCACTCTCTGCCCTAATTCCTATTCATAATGAATCACTTTCTGCAGCTGCTGATATTACCCTATACTCGTCTGACCAAAAATCCTTGTCTTCTTTCCATTTCACTTCACTTTCCCCTACTCTATTGAGCCTCTGCATTTCCCTTTTCAGGTTTTATAGCTTCCCTACCACGTTCAAACTTCTGACATTCCATGCCCCGACACATACAATGTTATCCTTTCGTTGGTTATTGAATCTTTTTCTCATGGTCACCTCCCCCTTGGCAGTCCTCTCCCGGAGATCGGAATGAGGGACTACTCCGGAATCTTTTGCCAATGGAGAGATCATCATGACACTTTCTCAACCACAGGCCACATATCCTGTGGTTACACGTTGTGTGTCTTTAATGCAGTGGTTTCTATTGCGTTCTACCTCCTCATGCCGTTGGTTATTGCTGATTTTTTATTCGCCCTTCCACCCTCTTTGACAAGGCCGTTGACCCGGTGGAGGTGACTTCTTATGCCGGAAGTCTTAGGCCGCGATTGCTGATGATTTCTATTCAAAATCTTAGTGGTGGCGTGGTTCGGAACGGAACTGAGGACGTTTTGATTATTAATCAAAAACGCTAACCCTAGACCACGGATGGTCACTCCGTTAAACAAGTTAAAAATGATGTAGCTTGCTGTATTTATGCAGAGATTATTAGGAGTAAAGAGGATATATTAGCATGGACAGCTACATCGTATCAATCTTCTTACTGAAAATCACACAGTTGAAGACCGCAAGAGAAAGGTATTCTTGGTAAAAGCATTTAGACACAGGAAGATACTGGCTGGATTAAGTCATGGTGAGGCAGACATTCCGAAATCAGATACTGGATTCCTGAAGCAATTTCAGAACACAGTTTAGTGATAAAGAAGAGAGAGAATCGTCACAGAGACTCAACATGTAAAAAAACGGGATGCTGAGGTAGTGAAGTTCTATGAGGCTGCAGATACTTCAATAATGAATACTATCTTAAGCAGTTGGGTTGAAGAGGAATAGACATAAGAGCGATCATAGATATGGAAAGACAAATGTAGGTAAAAAGAAGTAACAAAGATGAAATCTCGAGTAACAAAATAAATAATTGAATTGACTAACGGGAGAAGTAAATACAGCTATGTATACTGACGGAAAAAATCTCAGTACCAAGAACGAGTTGCGGGACGTAATCGAAAACTGGTAGGCGTGTTTCTACATCTGCACGATGATGTCTATCGAAATTTCGCGCCAGTCGCACAAGAGCGGTGCCAGTAGAGCCACTATGAGGATGCCAATCAGGTTCGCTTGAAATACACGCTGTAGCGGTTGCGCGTGTTAGTTACCTTTGAGACTGGACGTGGTGAGTTGATGTTACTCAATAATGCCTTTGAGGCGACAAAGACGTCATTATCACCACTTCACTGAGTTTCAACGATGTCGTGTAATAGGGCTATGCGAAGCTGGATCTTCCTTCCGCGATACTGCGGAAATACTTTGCAGGAATGTATCCACTGTACATGATTGTTGGCAGCGGTGGCCACGAGAATGTACGGTCGCAAGAAGATCGGGCTCCGAACGGCCACGTGGGATTACCGAGGGAGAAGACCACCGTGTCCGGCGAGTGGCTCTGGGGCATCGTACTTCACTTGCAGCAGCAATTTGAGCAGCAGTTGGCACCACTCTGATACAACTATCTGTTACAAATTGGTTACTTTAAGGACAGCTCGGAGCCAGACGCCCTGTAGAGTGCATTCCCCTGACCACAAACCGCCGCCATTTGCGACTTAAATGGTCTCAAGAGAGAGCTTATTAGAGGGCTGGATGGAAATCAGTTGTGTTTTCTGGTGCAAGCTGATTCTGACTCGGTGCCAGTGATAGCTGTCTGTTGGTTAAGAGGAGGCCAGTTAAGGGCCTGCAACCAATCTATCCACGTGCTAGACATACTGGACTTACACCTGGAGTTATCGTCTGAGGTGCGATTTCGTATAACAGCAGGATCACTCTCGTGGTTATCCCACGCACCCTGACTGAAAATTGTACATCATTCTGGTGATTCGACGTGTTGTACTGCCATTCACGAACAGCATTTCATGGGATGTTTTCCAACAGGATAACACTCGCCCACATACCGCTGTTGTAACCCAACATGCTCGACAGAGTATCCATATGTTGTCTTGGCCTTCTCGATCACCAGATCTGTCTCCAATCGAGCACATACGGGACATCATCGAACGACAATTCTAGCATATGCCACAAACAGCATTAACCGTTCCTGTATTGCCCGACCAAGAGCAACAGCAGTGGAACTCCATCCCCAAAACTGACATCCTGCATCTGTACAATACAACGCATGCACGTTTGTATGCTTGCATTCAACATTCTGGCCGTTACACCGGTTATTAATGTATCAGCATTTCACATTTGCGATGGCTTATCTCGTGCTTACATTAACCTGTGATCTTGCAATGTTAGTCACTTGAATATGTTACCTAGACAAATGTATTTCCGAAATTTCATTAGTTCAAAAAATGGCTCTGAGCACTATGGGACTCAACTGCTGAGGTCATTAGTCCCCTAGAACTTAGAACTAGTTAAACCTAACTAACCTAAGGACATCACAAACATCCATGCCCGAGGCAGGATTCGAACCTGCGACCGTAGCAATTTCATTAGTCTACATTAATATTTTTGGTTTTGTAATTTTTTTTCGTTAATGTAATTCACTTAAGAATGGACGCAATATGAAGTCCAGGAAGGCCGCTGGAAGAATGTGACAAAATTAAAACGTAAATGGTCGTCGGGAGAACTGATTCAGCATGTAGTGAAATTAAAAGCAGTCCTGTGAACATTAAGAGCGCCAAAGAAATTTCACTGTTACACGAAGAGGAGAAAGTGGAAAGTGGAAAGGAGGTCCTCTACTGGTGTGAGACCAGTTGATGTCCTTTGGTGTGACGGAAGAAGAAATGGGTATCGGTGTGGAAGTCATAGGGGCTCTCGTTAGAGTCAGAATTTGATACAGCTTTGGGAGACTTGCGACCAAACAAGTAAGAAAAAAGGCATTTCTTCGTAATTTATAAAGCCATTAGGGGGAAGTCTCAATCAAGCGATTATTCAAGCTAGTCTGTAGAATGGGTGAGACTGGAGACATACTATCTGACTTTCGGAAGAATATCATCCACACAGGAACCAAGAAGCAGCAAAAAAATGCGAAAAGTGTTGCACAACGAGCTTCACAGATCATGCATCCAGGCTGACGACAGGAATAATGTACAGAAGAATGTTAGCTGGTAAAATGTTTCGCTTTAAGAAAGATAAAGGTATCAGAGAAGTGGTTCTGACGTTACGATTGATAATGGAAGCAAGACTTTTTTTAAAAAATACTAGATGCCTTCATAGGATTTGTTGACCTACGAAAAACGTTCGACAATAGAAAATAGTGCAAGATGTTTAAAATTCTGAGAAAAATACGAGTATGCAACAGGGAAAGACGGGTAAAACACAATATGTACAAGAACCAAGAGGTAAGAATGGAAGATTAAGAATAAAGTGCTCAGATTAGAAAGTTTGGTAATTTCCAAGAAGTGTTGCATATCGAAGTCGTGGCCTGTACCCGACTGATACTGTATATATAGAACGTACGACTCTAGAGGTGGCAAACGGGATTAGTGTTTTAGTCATTGACAAAGGAAAGTCGTTAAACGTTGTTCATAGTGATGACAGAAGCCGCGATAGTTTCGAATTCAAATAGTCCCATAAGGCGGAAGCTAATTCCGCGATTGTTTGGTGTAGGCAGCTGTTTACAGTGTTTTTGTGGTCTTTTTTTTGGGGGGGGGGGGGGTTGGAGTATGAGTTGTTACCAAACTACAATCTGAGGGATTCCGTCGGGGGGAGACATGTGTGACATTCTCTAAGAAGGCCGCCGATGCAGCCTTCCCTTTTCAGTTGCACTGCACAAAATGTAAGAAAAGGAAAAACACGTGGTTTGATAGCTCGTCGAGAAGAGTATCGTTATAATGTCGTACTGGCTAAAGGAATTCACGTTACAAGCCACTGCGCCGGAAACTGGTCAGTGAACACTGTTTGCGACTAATAGGGCATTTACCATGAGGTGAGCTACGTTATTGTCACAAATGAAAGCGTCCCTATCGATGGTGAGAACGAGGTTGTAAAAGTTGGTCAGTCACATATCGTCACTCGGATGTACGGGAGAGGGCACCTTTCTAAAAACGAAATAGAACGTATATGGGTTTTCGGAAGTATTGAAAAGGAGTCTAGGAAGTGCTTTATACTGACACTCTAGGGATAAGAAAACTTTAGTGCCCCTTATAAAGCATTTCACTTTGCCAGGCACCGAAGCTATAACTGATGGCTGGAAGTCTTAAAAAACATTGACAATAGAAGACATAGATGTCGAACTTGCGAACCATCTTGTTGAATTTGTGTCTTCCAACGATCCATCGATCCATACGCAAAATACTGAGCGGTTGTGGAAACCTTTGAAATCCTCAGTTAAAGAAAAGGCAGTCCTGGAGACCGAGAAGAACTATGTATTTTCCAGAATCTATACTTCCACAATTTACGGTTGTCTGGTAACATTTTTCCGTGTGAGACTGTCTGAGGGACAATAAGAGTGCATCCTGGCTACGGAAAAAAGATTGCTCCCAGCTGCCTACATCACCAACGGAATTGTCCACTGAACATGTGACTGAGAGTGAAGTAAGTGACATATCTAGTTTCCTTTCTAAATAACTTCAAGTTACAAAATGTTCATTTGTCGTCACTCTTGTCAAGGCTGCAAACAGCATCCATATTTGACGCCTCGGGAGTCGTGCGTTCGATATATGTCGCTCGGAGGCAGACCACAACTTCGATAAGCAATGTTGGAAATAAATTAAAGGCTCAGGAATGGGATTCAGATCAGGGTGAAAGGTAATCAATGATCAGATTCACTGATGACATCGCTATCCTTAGTGAAAAGTGTGGAACAACTGCTGTATCTACTGAAAGGAATAAGTATTCTAATTGGTTCAAATGGCTCTGAGCACTATGGGACTTAACATCTATGGTCATCAGTCCCCTAGAACTTAGAACTATTTAAACCTAACTAACCTTTGGACATCACACAATACCCAGTCATCACGAGGCAGAGAAAATCCCTGACCCCGCCGGGAATCGAACCCGGGAAGTATTCTAATTAGAACATGGTGTAGACTGAGAGTAAACCAAAGGCAGATGAAGCTAACGAAAAGCATCAGAAAGGAGATTAGCGATAAACTTAACATCGAAGTTAAAGTGAAGGGATTCTGCTACTATGGAAGCAAAATAACCCGTGACGGCCGAAGTAGGGCTGATATAAGAAGAAGCAGACTAGCATAGGCAAAAAGGGCATTCCTGGCAAACGGAAGTCTCCTAGAATCGAGTATAAACCTTAATTGAATGAGAAATTTCTTAGAATCTACCGTACCTCTGGGACACAGCCTTATAAATGCAAATGTAGCATGGGCTGTGGCAAATTCAGAAAAAAAAGCGAGTGGAAGCGTTTGAAGGGTAGTGTTATAGAAACACGCTGAAATTAAGTCGACGAATAAGGTAAAAAAGAGAAGGTTCTCAACACAATCGGCAAGGAAAGAGATTTTGGGAAAACAGTGATTAGAAGGAATGGCATGACTATAGATTATGCGTTAAGAGATCAGGCAATAGTATCTATGGTACTTGAGATAATCGTAGGGGGAATAGAGAAATTGAAATATACCCAAAAGCAATTGAGGACATGTTACTCTTAGATGAAAAGGAAAGAAATTCATAGCGGGCCTCACCAAAGGATTCAGAAAAGTATAAAAAGGAAAGATATTTCCTTTCTTCTACTATTTCATTTTTGGCTTTCGTAGTAGTGTTTCCACGAGGTCTCATTGATGGTATCTTGGATTGTCGTAGGACATGCAATATCACTTAATGGAGTACCATATTCTAACATACAGAGCCGGCCGGGGTGGCCGAGCGGTTCTAGGCGCTGCAGTCTGGAACCGCGCGACCGCTATGGTCGCAGGTTCGAATCCTGCCTCGAGCATGGGTGTGTGTGATGTCCTTAGGTTAGTTAGGTTTGAGTAGTTCTAAGTTCTAGGGGACTGATGACCTCAGAAGTTAAGTCCCATAGTGCTCAGAGCCATTTGAACCAGTTGAAACTAATATACAGAGTCACGATGCCACTGCCTATTTTCGTTATACGCTGCGACAGCATCATTCCAAGCCGACAGAAAGCTACGCTTCTGAATGCGATACCGAATGAGTGCGAATAGTATCGTTTATAATGATTTGAAACATAGTTTTTAGAAAATGCAGCGTATGTATTGGAATAAAAACCTGCACTATGTAAATAAATGACTCCAAATTTGCCTTACTTTAGTTTGCTAAGGACCCTCGGAGATACGAACCGATACATTACACGTCAGTTTATTAGTGATCGGCTTGTTAGCCACAGATATCTACCGCAGATATCTACTGAACACCGCCGTTTCCTTTTAAGAACAAAAAATAGCCAGTAAACAGCATAAGACCTGACCTTTCGCAGAAAGACGTCGTATATCTACTCAACAACGTAATGTTTTACTCATTACACTTAGAGTCAAATCAATGCGTGTAGAACGTAGGAAACTTGTATGGAATGCAATACCTACATTATTTAACGTACCTAATAACTCACACAACTGTAGCTGACGGCAGAACCACACAGACATGATAGTAAAACGTCAAAAGCAATAAAACAGTTTACCACTACAGAAGAAACCAGTTACACAATTGTTGCCACATCTGAGAAACTAACGACAATTATCTTCAACATATTCGTTTTTAAGTAAAAATAATTAAATTTACAAATATACTCGTGTATTAGAAAGTGGGATGAAGTGAAAGAATGTGACAATCATTAGACTCCATACAAAATTGCTACGTGTAAAGAAAAGTGCCTATCACAATAAAAACTGATAACAACAGAAGTACATCCTTCTCATGCATGAAAGGTATATTTATATTTTCTTGCTTTCTGCGGAGTAAGCTGATGATAGCTACACATATTACAGCGTCTTTGTGACTAAGCCGTAGCACTACATCAGTGAGATTCGGCTGTTTTTACATTTCTTTCACGATCACTCATATCTCTTTATAATTTACTAATGCTTGGAATGCGAAAATATGATTATTTTGTTAATTAAGTAGAAAAAGAATTAAAAACAATCAATCATCCCGAAAGCTTTCTCGCCGCTTGGGGCGCTAATGTCGTTCCAACTGTAAGACGGCAACAATTTTCACAGAATTGAGTGTCGTAACTGTTTATGTTGTAATACTGTAAGCTGTCATTGAAAGCACTTTCTACAATTAACGTAACAGAAACCAAGCACTATGGCGTTTGAAAAAAAAAAAAAGAAAAAAAGAAAGAGGTGGTGCACTACTATATCGGCATCATGTTACATTTTACAGCATGTCTTAAAAAATATGCAGGACACGATTTAAACAATAACTCGTTTGTTACAGTCAAAGACAAAAATGGGTAGTCCTACTTACTACAGAGATAAAACAATTAAACAATGAACCATAGAGTTTTTATTAACAAACTTCAACACGCAACACGTAAGGACACACTGTATGCATTTGTTAATGTTTGACGTAGAGTGAAAATATCTATACTGAAGAAATGACGTATAGTGCAGTGTTGACATAACAGCAAGCCTAGATTGTTAATCTAATGTTAAATGGACCAACAGGGACAGGATGTTAATAGTAAAACGTGACATTGCGTTTGCCACCATTGCACATTGAAAGTCCAAATAAACCGACTTGCATTTAACTATGGTCAACGAGTCAGCCACAAAATCAAGATACACTTCTGCTCATTAAAACTGCGACACCACGAAGACGGCATCCAACGCCAAACTAGCATGAAATAAGCTGCAGGCCTTTGCTTGGATATGCAAATGCACAGCCCGAAAAAAAAGTGAAGCTCCCAGAATGGGAGGAGAAAACGAAATAAAATTTCAATGGTCGAGAAGGTAGGTGATGGAATTAATGTTCAAGCTGGTACCACACAATGGGGCAGATCCGAGGATCTTCTTAGCCACGGAAGTACCTAATCACACATACAGCCCTCACGTCGCCATGCAGTCCAACGTCGGGTCCGTGTCACCTCCTAACACCCCACAAATCTGGATACAGTGCGTCTTTCAAACTCTGTCACATACTGATAACGCTGTCACTGACAAATACGTGGCATCTCCGTATCCTAAATAGTGATCACTCAACATCAGATGCTGTTCACGCACCTTGCTACATTGTAACAACACTAAACACCAACAACACTAACAAACACTAGTTGCCGACTGCCTGTAACAAGAAATTGCAACTTTAATTATTTAAACACCGGCGCAGGGGTTACCCGAGCGGTCTAGGGGCTGCAGTCATGGACTGTGCGACTGATCCCGGCGGAGGTTCGAGTCCTTCCTCGGGCATGGGTGTGTGTGTTTGTCCTTAGGATAATTTAGGTTAAGTAGTGTGTAAGTTTAGGGGCTGATGACCTTAGCAGTTAAGTCCCATAAGATTTCACACACATTTGAACATTTAAACACCCGCAGATGGTGTATGCATGTACGTGGTTACATTGACATCCGTCCATGTCTACTTGGTGCTTCACTTTTTTTATGAAGTTGTAGTTAGCAGTTCAGCGCAACAGCACACTGTATTAGTTTGGTGCATACCTTCGTAGCGCTTTTATTTTGCGTGTTGGTATTCTGGTTGCTCTTGGTTTATTTATCGATTATCATTTTTATTTGTAGATCTCTGTTGCTATCTGAATTTACATATTGTCATTTTGTCATTTGGAGATAGTGGATGGAGCTGTGGACGCTGGAAAATGGAATGCCGCGTGGAGTAATCGGAACATTTCTGGCGCCTTCTTCCGTTCGATTTCAATAGAGGGGGTGACAGCAGCAGGGCAGCCACGAACATTTGCGCCGTGTGTGTGGATAATGCCATTGGACAGAGCACGACAAGAAAATGTTTTTCTCGCTGTAAGGAGGATCGTTTTGACTTTAATGAATCTCCAGGTTCAGAAAGATCGGGGTTTGATGAAGATAGTTTAAACGCATTAATCCACAATGATCCACCTCAGTGTACTTCAGAACTAGCAGATGTGATGAACTGTCATCATTTCACCATCGTGCGACATTACCGTACAATGGGGAAGATTCAAAAATCTGGCGTATGAAGACTGCCAAAAATCACAAAATTCAGTGGATGGACATATTTGCATCTTTTCTTCTTCGTCATGAGTTGGCTCGTGAACAACACTGACAGTTTCTATCTTGTATCGTTACTGGTGACGAGAAACAGTGTCTTTACGCTAACATAAGGAAAAGAAATGAATGGTTGAGCCCAAACAATGCAGCAACGCCCCGAACAAAGACCTGGGCACATCACAAAAGAAAAAAGATAAAGTGTTTTATTTGCAACGTTTAGCCACGTCTTCCGGCTACTTCTCTACATAGTCGCCCTTCTGACTGAGACATTTGCTGCAGCGTTGTACATAACTTTCCAATACCCTTGTCATATATGGCAGCAGCCTGTGCTTTCTGTACACTGGTCTGCAGCTCGTTATCCGTACTAAAATGCTGTCCACGTAGCTAGCGGTTTATTTGCGCTGAGATGAAAATCGGTGAGAGACAAGACCAGGCTATACGATGGGTGATCAAACGCTTCCCACCGTGAACGTTGCACGAGCGTCTTCACTGCACCTGCAGCGTGCAGCCGAGAATTGTCATGTCGAAAGAAATTCATGACAGTTACGTTACGTGGGCTGCATGAAATCAAGCAAAATCTCTCATCATGCGCTCATACTTTGCGGGAGAAACTACTTTTAGGAATCCTGACGTGGTCACTATGCGCTCAGAACTGAAAAGAGCGACCTGATGCGATCGACGAGCGTTGTAGGGACACTGCCAAAACATCTGTGCAAAGCATCATCCGATTCTCAAGTTGACCAGTCCTGTTCACAGTTTACCTCGTTAATATGCTATTAGATTCAGTCACTTCACTTCCACGAAGCGCCAAAGAAACTAATACACCTGCCCAATATCATGTAGGGCCCCCACGAACACGCAGAAGTGCCGCACCTCCACGTGGCAAGAACTCCACTAATGTCTGCAGCAGTGCTGGAGGGAACTGACACCATGAATCCTGCAGGGCTGTTCATAAATTCGTAAGAGTACGACGGGGTGGAGATTTCATCCGAACAGCGCGTATCAAGACATCGCAGATATACTCAATAATGTTCATGTCTGGGGAGTTTGGTGGCCATTGGAAGTATTTAAACTCAGTAGAGAGTTCCTGGAGCCACTCTGTAGTAATTCTTGACGCGTGGAGTGTTGCATTGCCCTGCTGGAATTGCCCAAGTCTGTCGGAATGCAAAATGGATATCAATGGATGCAAGTGATCAGAAACGATGCTTAAGTACGTGTCACCAGTCAGAGTCGTATCTAGACGTATCAAGGCCCCCAAATTACTCCAACTGCACACGCCCCACACCACTACAGAGCCTCCACAAGCTTGAACAGTATCCTGCTGACATGCAGGGTCCATGGATTCATGAGTTTGTCTCCTTACCCGTACATGTTCATCCGCTCGATACAATTTAAAACGAGACTCGTCCGACCAGGCAAGATGTTTCCAGTCATCAAGCGTGCAATGTCGGTGTTGACGGGCCCAGACGAGGGGTAAAGCTTTGTGTCGAGCAGTCATCAAGGCTTCCAAATGGGTCATTGACTCTGAAAGCCGATATCGATGATACTTTGTTGAATAGTTCGCACGCTGACACTTGTTGATGACCCAGCATTGAAATCTGCAACAATTTGCGGAAGGGTTGCACTTCTTTCACGCTGAACGATTCTCTTCAGTCGTCGTTGGTGCCGTTCTCGTAGGATCTTTTTTCGGCCGCAGTGATGTCCGAGATTCAATGTTCTATCGGATTCCTGATATCCACGGTACACCTGTGAAATGATCGTACGGGAAAATCCCCACTTCATCGCTGTCTCGGAGATGCTGTCTCCCATCGCACGTTCAACCCACTTAAATCTTGATAACTTGCCATTGTAGCAGCAGTAACCGATCTAACAACCGCGCCAGACATATAGGCGTTTTCGACAGCAGCGCCGTATTCTGGTTAACATATCCCTGTATTTGAATACGCATGCAATTACCAGTTTCTTTGGCCCTTATATGTGATTATTGTTGAAAGTACCATATGCACTCATTTGCACTTTAACATATAATCTTTACAAAACTGGTATGTAAATTAAATACATTATATGTCAGCCTCCATAAATACTACGCACCTATCTGAAATTACTTTGGCCGTGCTTGTCGCAATAATTAAATATAAGCGATAAGCGACGCTGATGCTTACCTTCATGGTCTCGGAAGTGTGAGTATATGAGGGCAACGGATTATGTCAATAGCTGCTACAGCACTCCTTACTCATGTCTCATTTTGCGGCCATAAACTACATTTAAAGTGCCACGTACTGAATATTTCAATACAAAAACGTCCCCCACACACACACGCACACAGTTTAAGGGTTGTGTGAGCGACACATACCTCACGTGGGCTAAGAAACAAAACAAAGCGACTTAGGAGTAGAAAAGTTACCTGGAAATACCGTGAAATGTATCAGATATACATACATAACTTATAGTGAAGCGTGGTGTTACACTGGATAAAGTCATTAGTGAGGATAACAATATACTTATCAATATTATCATTTGAACTAAACTTTGATAAAGACTGAAGTATTTATGTGCAGGTAAGCAATGTATATACATAAATTTCTAATGATGCGAAAGATTGCAAGTAAAGAATCAGATTACAAATAAAAATAATTCCACTTATCTGAGTAAGAAGTTTTGTATTACTCGAACAAGGTTTTTGTCTTGCTAGCAAATGAGCAAAACCAATAGTCAAATAACGCTTAAATATGTAGTAAAGAACTGTAAAATAAACCTGCTGATGTGCAGTGTCTATTTGGAAATGAATAAGAATAATATGTATAAAAACCGTGAAATAATTTATATTATAAAACGATAACTTTTATATATAAAATATTGAGTGAACCCATTAAATACATCATCACAAAGGATTCATGTCAAATGAAGTTATCTACCACTTTTCGTTGATAATACAAAAAGCAAGATTTCTCTCAAAGAAGGCTGACGAAAAAAACAAAATTAAGAGCTACGTCATAAAAAAAGACAATTTAAAGTAGAGTGAAGACCAGACTCGAGACAATAAAACTTTTTTTACATTTATATGGTCAAACGACAGTCACAAAATTCTCTGTAACTGTTTTATGCAATAAACTTAAAATTTCATTTCAAATTACTTCATGACAAAACAAAAAAAAATCACAGGTATGAAGCCAATGTTAGCAAACATAAAAACCATCTTAAGGTGTTACATACATATTTAAAATATGCTATTTATTCAGTAATGTCAGCGAAATACCGTCACTGTCTAAAAAAACCTGAGGTACTAAAGCTTATGACTTTGGCAAAACATGTGAAAAAACGTTTTGTGAACATACTGCAAACAGCAAGAAAAACAATCGCAGAAACATCCCGGAAACATGAGAAAACATCCTTGAATGGCGAACCGAGCTCTGTTTCAGATGGTTGTTTTTTTTTGGTCTGTTCTTATTTTTCTAGAGTGGCCACCGAGAACTTCCACTTTTCAATAGTGTATACTCATCGCTAGTTAGAATTTTTAGTGTGTTAGCCCCAATTCGGTATTGTATTTATTTGTGGATTGTCAAATTGAAATTAACTTGAAGATCACCACTCGGAACTATAAATTTTATAGTGTTATCTATACGATAAGTGGGCTCACGAGTGAATCCACGGACTTCATGTGAAGCGTACTTAGTGCAGGATGTCGTGGTTAATAGCTGACTTTGTGTGAGATAGTGTCAAGCAAAAAAATGGCTCAAATGGCTCTGAGCACTATGGGACTTAACATCTGAGGTCATCAGTCCCCTATAACTTGGAACTACTTAAACCTAACTAACCTGAGGACATCACACACATCAATGCCCGAGGCAGGATTCGAACCTGCGACCTTAGCGGCCGTACGGTTCCAGACGGAACACCGGCCACCGGCTACACCGACCGGCTTGTCAAGCAGAGGCTTACAATTATGCACCAGTCACCAATTCGTGAGATTTCTTTAAACAAACGTTTAGTTTTGTGACAAACAGTACGTCTCAGCTACAGCGAATTAGTGTACTTTGTTCAGTCATCGTCTTAGCGCTTAGTGCTCGTGGAGTGGCCGTGCGGTTTAACGCGTTATGGAACGGATTGCGCGGCCACTCCCACCAGAAGTTCGAGTCCTCCCTCGGGCATGGGTGTGTGTGTTGTTCTTAGTATAAGTTAGTTTAAGTAGTGTGTAAGTCTAGGGACCAGTGACCTCAGTAGTTTGGTCCCTTAGGAATTCACACACATGTGAACATTTTTAGCGTTTAGTTGTTACGCATTTAAAGGAATCTGGGTGCAATATTGTTCAATAACTGAACCGACAGCGACGAATGTAGCCACCCCTAGATAACGAAGATCCAGGAACAGTACCTGTGATCGCATTTTTAGTTCAAAGGCGACCGATTTATTGCAAAGCCTCGTACCACCTAAGTTTGAAGTTCCTCACTATTGCACCATCGCAGTTTGCAGCATAAAATTATATAAGTGTTTTAAGCAACGGATGTCCGACAGATATGCACAATATTTTAGGTCACATCACTGACCTAAGTCTATTATAGAATTATGGAACACTATCTAAACTGGAATCAATTGGCTACCGGTGGCGCACAGCGACCGTTGAATATTCAAGTGTAAAAGAGGATAGCAGTCAGTCGCAGAATCCGTAATTTATTGCAGATCTAGATTTAGACTATAACATAGTCACCATCGATGCTAAAATACACTCCTGGAAATTGAAATAAGAACACCGTGAATTCATTGTCCCAGGAAGGGGAAACTTTATTGACACATTCCTGGGGTCAGATACATCACATGATCACACTGACAGAACCACAGGCACATAGACACAGGCAACAGAGCATGCACAATGTCGGCATTAGTACACTGTATATCCACCTTTCGCAGCAATGCAGGCTGCTATTCTCCCATGGAGACGATCGTAGAGATGCTGGATGTAGTCCTGTGGAACGGCTTGCCATGCCATTTCCACCTGGCGCCTCAGTTGGACCAGCGTTCGTGCTGGACGTGCAGACCGCGTGAGACGACGCTTCATCCAGTCCCAAACACGCTCAATGGGGGACAGATCCGGAGATCTTGCTGGCCAGGGTAGTTGACTTACACCTTCTAGAGCACGTTGGGTGGCACGGGATACATGCGGACGTGCATTGTCCTGTTGGAACAGCAAGTTCCCTTGCCGGTCTAGGAATGGTAGAACGATGGTTTCGATGACGGTTTGGATGTACCGTGCACTATTCAGTGTCCCCTCGACGATCACCAGTGGTGTACGGCCAGTGTAGGAGATCGCTCCCCACACCATGATGCCGGGTGTTGGCCCTGTGTGCCTCGGTCGTATGCAGTCCTGATTGTGGCGCTCACCTGCACGGCGCCAAACACGCATACGACCATCATTGGCACCAAGGCAGAAGCGACTCTCATCGCTGAAGACGACACGTCTCCATTCGTCCCTCCATTCACGCCTGTCGCGACACCACTGGAGGCGGGCTGCACGATGTTGGGACGTGAGCGGAAGACGGCCTAACGGTGTGCGGGACCGTAGCCCAGCTTCATGGAGACGGTTGCGAATGGTCCTCGCCGATACCCCAGGAGCAACAGTGTCCCTAATTTGCTGGGAAGTGGCGGTGCGGTCCCCTACGGCACTGCGTAGGATCCTACGGTCTTGGCGTGCATCCGTGCGTCGCTGCGGTCCGGTCCCAGGTCGACGGGCACATGCACCTTCCGCCGACCACTGGCGACAACATCGATGTACTGTGGAGACCTCACGCCCCACGTGTTGAGCAATTCGGCGGTACGTCCACCCGGCCTCCCGCATGCCCACTATACGCCCTCGCTCAAATTCCGTCAACTGCACATACGGTTCACGTCCACTCTGTCGCGGCATGCTACCAGTGTTAAAGACTGCAATGGAGCTCCGTATGCCACGGCAAACTGGCTGACACTGACGGCGGCGGTGCACAAATGCTGCGCAGTTAGCGCCATTCGACGGCCAACACCGCGGGTCCTGGTGTGTCCGCTGTGCCGTGCGTGTGATCATTGCTTGTACAGCCCTCTCGCAGTGTCCGGAGCAAGTATGGTGGGTCTGACACACCGGTGTCAATGTGTTCTTTTTTCCATTTCCAGGAGTGTATAAAGAATCAAGAATAGGTGCAAAATACGTATATACGGGTCCATTTGAGTCGTTACATTAAAGTAACATATTATCACCAGAGGAGTCACTTATCCATAACCATGTTCCTTACAACCAGCGCAGAGATCGAAAAATGCGCCATGGAGGACCTGTAGTATCCTCTATTGTAGCATACATCTGAGGAGCTATAGCTCAGTTTTACTGAAGACCATAACCATCAAATGAATCTTAAAATATATCTGGGATATGAAAATTACATAGCGAATATGTACAAATGCATAAAAAGCGACCAACAGAATTTAAATGCAAATCCATACATTTTATAAAAATGGATGTATTTATGTCTGTATGTGTGTGTGTGTGTGTGTGTGTGTGTGTGTGTGTTCCACATCTCCTTCTAAACCACCTTACCGATTTCAATTAAACTTCGTAAATATATACATTACCTTCAGGTAAAAATCGCTGGGTGGTAATAACAGTGCCACCAAGATATACTGGCCCTGCAACGAACATGTGACGTCGAACTAGTCGCCCTGTCCGCCACACTTCGCCAACGCTCGGCCCCGTGCAGGGCCCACGCTAAATCAGCATTTAATTGAAGAGGTACCCAATAAAGGTCTTAATTTTGTCGTGTGATATCTAGAGCTTGCATGAATTAAACGCGCAATCAAGAATAATTATTAAACTCCTCTGAAACATTTACTTGCTCCCCGCTGGAGACGGCTGCTAGCACTAATTAGACTTACAGTATCACGTGCTGTGGCGCACGCGCCACGGCCTGTATTTGTAGCAGGCGTCGGGTAAGAACCACCTCCCTATCAAAGGGGTTGGGGAGCGGATGGGATGGATTAAGACTGGGTGGGGATGAAATGAAATGTCGTGTGACGAGGG
This sequence comes from Schistocerca americana, assembly GCF_021461395.2. Classification (NCBI taxonomy): domain Eukaryota; kingdom Metazoa; phylum Arthropoda; class Insecta; order Orthoptera; family Acrididae; genus Schistocerca; species Schistocerca americana. The sequence continues at coordinate 348,626,118 of NC_060121.1, read as the reverse complement.
CCTCCCGTCGGGTAGACCGTTCGCCTGGTGCAAGTCTTTCGATTTGACGCCACTTCGGCGACTTGCGCGTCGATGGGGATGAAATGATGATGATTAAGGCAACACAACACCCAGTCCCTGAGCGGAGAAAATCTCCGACCCAGCCGGGAATCGAACCCGGGCCCTTTGGATTGACAGTCTGTCGCGCTGACCACTCAGCTACCGGGGCGGACTGGGTGGGGATGAAAATGAAACGTTACCCGAGATGCGTGAATTTCCAGATTTTATTCATCCAGTATGTGAGGACTGGTCAGGTGAATACAGGGTCAGTCATATAAAATAACAAAAGAGACATGAAGCGCCCTCATGAGATTACCTTTGAAAGATGTAATACTTTAACAAACGCTATGTCAGAAAACCAAATATTTGAATAAATTTCCATTTATATACTTCCACATTTATCTTTATTACATAGCTGTAAATGGTTTGCTGATAGGTATACCTAATCAATACAACACAAGGTAAGCAATTTGCAATCCTGCACTTGAAATTTTGTTAGGAACTAGATTTCCATGTATGAACGTATACGAAAACCGCCATTACAAACATTAAACCCTTTTAAAACAAAGACAACGCACAAACCAATCACAATAAGAGCTATGGAATTTTTTTAACTTCGATAGTGCTGCACCTCACTAATAGCATAAATAGCAAGTAATCTACTAAGATATTAAATCGGAACCATTAAGTCAGACGTAAAAAGGGTTACGTTGCTTATCATGCCAATTGATGTTAAAATCGGTAATGAGTACAGGTGAAACCAACGGCCTTGCCGATATGGTAACACCGGTTCCCGTCACATCACCGAAGTGAAGCGCTGTCGGGCTGGGATAACACTTGGATGGGTGACCATCCGGTTTGCCGAGCGCTGTTGGCTAGTGGGGTGCACTCAGCCCTTGTGAGGCAAACTGAGGAGCTACTTGATTGAGAAGTAGCGGCTCCGGTTTCGTAAACTGACAACCGGCTGGGAGAGCGGTGTGCCCCTCCATATACGCATCCAGTGACGCCTATGTGGTGAGAAGGAGACGGCGGCCGGTCGGTAACGTCGGGCCTTCATGGCCTCTTCGGGCGGAGTTTAGAGTACAGGTGAACTATTACTTAACAGACATGATCAAAAATGAAATAAATACAGACGATGCGCTAGTACTGTAAATTGCTGGTCTGTTGTACACTGGAGCGCCAAAGAAACTGGTATAGGCATGCGTATTCAAATAGAGACTTATGTAAACAGGCAGAATACGGCGATGCGGTCGGCAACTCCTATATAAGACAACAAATGTCTAGCGCAGTTGTTAGATCTGTTACTGCATTTACAATGGCAGGTTATCAAGATTTAAGTGATTTTGAACGTGGTACTATAGTCGGAACACGAGCGATGGGACACAGCGTCTCTGAGGTAGCGACCATTTCATGAGTGCACCGTGAATATCAGGAATCCGATAAAACATCAAATCTCCGACATAGCTGGGACCGGAAAAAGATCCTGCAGGAACGAGACCAACGACGACTGAAGAGAATCGTTCAGCGTGACAGAAGTGCAACCCGTCCGCAAATTGCTGCAGATTTCAATGCTCGGCCATCAACAAGTGTCAGTGTGCGAATCACCCAATGAAACATCATCGATTTGGGCTTTCGGAGCCGAAGACCCACTCATGTATCCTTGAGGACTGCACGACATAAAGCCTTACGCCTTACCTGGGCCCGTCAACACCGACAATGAACTGGTGACGATTAGGAACATGTTGGCTGGTCGGACGACTCTTGTTTCAAGTTGTATCGAGCGGATGGACGTGTACGGGTATGGAGATAACCTCATGAAGACATGGACCCCGCATGCCAGCAGAGGACCATTCACGCTGGTGGAGGATCTACAGTGGTGTGGGGCGCATGCAGTTGGAGTGCTATGGGACTCCTGATACATCTAGATACGATTCTGACAGGTGACACGTACGTAAGCATCGCGTATGATCACCTACATCCATTCATGTTCATTGTGCATTCCGACAGACTTTGGCAATTCCAGCAGGACAATGCGACACCCAGCACGTCCAGGATTGCTACAGAGTGGCTCCAGGAACATTCTTCTGAATTTAAACACTTCCGCTGGCCACCAAACTCTCCAGACATGAACATTATTGAGCATGTCTGGGATGCCTTGCAACGTACTGTTCAGAAGAGATCCCCACTCCCTCACACTCTTTCGGATTTATGGACAGCCCTCCAAAATTCATGGTGTCAGTTCCCTCGAGCACTGCTTCAGACATTAGTCGAGTCCATGCTACGTTGTGTTGCGGCACTTCTACGTGCTACGGAGGCCCTACACGACATTAGGCATGTGTACCAGTTTCTTTGGCTCTTCAGTGTATACGGGAAGGCCAACTCTGTTGCTGGACACACAGCAAAGGGTGGAGTCCCTTAACTCGCAGTGAGTGATTCGTTAAAAGCTGTTCTTCTAGATTCGGAATGTTTTAGTCGAAACCGCTCTGCTATCGCATCGGACTGTCACCGCCTCCACGGCACTCATCGCCAGCAGTGTTTACACAGTCGTCCCCGAGAGGTCAGCTTCCTCTGTCACTGACGGCCGCTACCTCCAACGATGGATTGCTATACGACGGCCAAGGCTCCAGAATGAGGACATTCGCAGGAACTGCTGCCACAGCAAGTACAACCCCAAGCTACACAACACCGCCCTCTACATGGACAACAACACGGGCAACAACTACCTGTCGAACGTCTGCAGGGTCTGTTAACAACACTCCACCAACGGCGTCGCCGACCGCCCAGATCACAGCACAATCTCCATGACCGCCAGCTCCCCCAGCTCCAGCCACACAATAGCCAGTAGCGTCTACAGCCACAGCATCGTCAGCAACAGCAGCAGCCACACCACCACCACGAGCATCCCCAGCGCCGCCAGCCACAACACCAGCTGCAACGCATACTCCGATACCAGAAGGTGAGCTAAATATTCCCTACCCCCAGTCATCCCACAACCTATCTTCTACACCCAGCCAAAAACTATCACTAAAACTAACAAAAGGCCGAGTACCAGCAATCGTCAGGGTGAAACTGACTCACCTAATTTTTCCAGATACTGACGGCTTGCAGGACGAAATCATCCCTGAACAGCAACACCTAGAACATTCCCCTTCCTTTCTGCTCAGAAAATGTGACCCCAAATTTCTCAACTCAAAGACACTCAAAAATGTTTCAAATGGCTCTGAGCACTATGGGACTTAACATCTGAGGTTATCAGTCCCCTAGAACTTAGAACTACTTAAATCTAACTATCCTAAGGACATCACACACATCCATGCCCGAGGCAGGATTCGAACCTGTGACCGTAGCGGTCGCGCGGTTCCGGACTGAAGCGACTAGAACCGCTCGGCCACAACGGCAGGAAAAGACACTCCTAACTCACTCAGTGCAGTCTCTAGATTGTCGCACAGATGACAAAATGGTAGATATCGGAATAGATGAGAGAGGGATAGAAAAACAATTAAAATCGCTCAAAAGAGGAAAGGCGGCTGGACCTGATTTGATACCAGTTCGATTTTACACAGAGTACGCGAAGGAACTTGCAGCGGTGTACCGTAGGTCTCTAGAAGAGCGTAGCGTTCCAAAAGATTGGAGAAGGGCACAGGACACCCCAGTTTTCAAGAAGGGACGTCGAACAGATGTGCAGAACTATAGACCTATATCTGTAACGTCGATCAGTTGTAGAATTTTGGAACACGTATTATGTTCGAGTATAATGACATTTCTGGAGACTACAAATCTACTCTATAGGAATCAGCATGGGTTTCGAAAGAGACGATCGTGTGAAACCCAGCTCGCGCTATTCGTCCACGAGACTGAGAGGGCCGTAGACACGGGTTCCCAAGTAGATGCCGTGTTTCTTGACTTCCGAAACGCGTTTGATACAGTTCCACACAGTCGTTTAATGAAAAAAGTAAGAGCATATGGACTATCAAACCACTTGTGTGATTGGATTGAAGAGTTCCGAGATAACAGAACGCAGCATGTCATTCTCAATGGAGATAAATCTTCCGAAGTAAGAGTGATTTCAGGTGTGCCGCAGGGGAGTGTCGTAGAACCGTTGCTATTCACAATATATATAAATTACCTTGTGGATAACATCGGAAGTTCACTGAGGCTTTTTGTGGATAATGCTGTAGTATATCGTGAGGTTGTAACAAAGGAAAATTGTACTGAAATGCAGGAGGGTCTGCAACGAATTGACGCATGGTGCAGGGAATGGCAATTGAATCTCAATGTAGACAAGTGTAATGTGCTGCAAATACATAGAAAGAAAGATCCTTTATTATTTAGCTACAATATAGCAGGTCAGCAACTGGAAGCACTTAATTCCATAAACTATGTGGGAGTAGGCATTAGAAGTGATTTAAAATAGAATGACCATATAAAATTAATCGTCGGTAAAGCAGATGCCAGACTGAGATTCATTGGAAGAATCCTAAGGAAAACAAAGGAAGTAGGTTACAGTACACTTGTTCGCCCACTGCTTGAATACTGCTCACCGGTGTGGGATCCGTACCAGATAGGGTTGACAGAAGAGATAGAGAAGATCCAACGGAGAGCAGCGCGTTTCGTTACAGGATCATTTAGTAATCACGAAAGCGTTACGGAGATGATAGATAAACTCCAGTGAAAGACTCTGCAAGAGAGACGCCCAGTAACTCGGTACGGGCTTTTGTTGAAGTTTCGAGAACATACCTTCACCGAGGAGTCAAGCAGTATATTGCTCCCTGCTACGTACATCTCGCGAAGAGACCATGAAGATAAAATCAGAGAGATTAGAGCCCACACAGAGGCATACCGACAATCTTTCTTTCCACGAACAATACGAGACTTGGATAGAACGGAGAACCAATAGAGGTACTCAAAGTACCCTCCGCCGCTTGCGGAGTGTGGATGTAGATGTAGATGAACGCTATGTACCAGCAATGCAAATCCAGCAATTCATCCCTAGGGGAGATTCCATCAGCATTAAAACTGACGATCCTAGTCTCCATTAATGAAGAACCCCACCCATCTGTCCTCTTTGTAAGCAAAACCACCTCCACAAACAATGCCCGAACCTAAACCCCTTGACTATCTGCAACACCTGCGACCAACCTAACCCCACCTACTCCCACAAATACAAATCTAAACTTGTCCCCAGGAGCATGAACTCACTGTCCCAATATGCACTGTTGACCAATCGCTCCACACAAACAACTCCCGCCATCCTCCACCCACCGTTGAAGATACAATGAAGAGCCAAGGAAACTGGTACACTTGCCTAATATCGTGTAGGGTCCCAGCAAGCACGCAGAAGTGTTGCAACACGACGTGTCATGGGCTCGACTAATGCCTGAAGTAGTACTTGAGTGAACTGACACCATGAATCCTGCAGGGCAGTCCATAAATCCGTAAGAGTACGAGGGGGTGGAGACCTCTTCTCAACAATACGTCGCAAGGCATGCCAGACATGCTCAATGATGTCCATGTCTGGAGAGTTTGGTGGCCAGAGTAAGTGTCTAAACTCAGAAGAGTGTGTGTTCCTGGAGCACTCTGTAGCAATTCTGGACGTGAGGGTGTCACATTGTCCTACTGGAATAGCCCAAGTCCATCGGAATGCATAATGGAAATGATTGGATGCAGGGGATCATGCAGAATGCTTATGTACATGTCGCCTCTCAGAGTTGTATCTAAACATATCAGCAGTCCCGTATCACTCCAACTGCATACACCCCACACCATTACAGGGCCTCTACCAGCTTGAACAGTCCCCTGCTGTCATGCAGGGTCCATGTATTCATGAGGTTGTCTCCATACCCATACAGGTCCATCCACTCGATACAATTTGTTTCTAGTCGTGATAAGTTCAATCTCGGTGTTGACAGGCCCAGGCGAGGTGGAGAGTTTTGTGTCGTGCAGTCATCAAGGTACATGAGTGGGCTCCGAAAGCTCATATCGGTGATTTTTCGTTGTCGAACGATTCTCTTCAGTCGTCGTTGGTCCCGCTCTTGCAGGATATTTTTTACAGCCGCAGCGATGTCGGAGATTTCATGTTTTACAGAATTCCTGATATTCATGATCATATGGGAAAATACACACTTCATCGCTACCTCGGAGGTGCAGTGTCCAATCGCTCTTGCTCCAACTATAGCACCACGTTCAGATTTACTTCAATCTTGAAAGTTGTTGTCTTATATAGGCGTCGCCTACCGCAACGCCGTATTCTGCCTGTTTACATATCTTTGTATTTGAATAAGCATGCCTGTACCAGTTTCTTTGGCGCTTCGGTGAATAATCCGTTTCGTAACATTAATCCTGCAAAATATACATCCTTTTGAAATACCTCACACCCTACAACAAATAAACTTCGCCACCTGCACCGTCTTCCATATCAATACCTACATCACATATTTCGAAAATCAAGCCCATTTCATTTTCGACCGTCTCGAAACACTAATCTAACCTACCCCTCAAACTCCTTTTTCTTTACTGAAATCGCGCAGCAGATATACAACATCCTCCACCAAAATATCCGTTCGATCCACGCTAATAAATGTCTTTTTATCCATACCCTCCAACAACATAAAATTCATGCCCTCTTCCTCAACTAAACCTTTCTCCAACTTCACCATTCCATCTGCATGTCTCCTTACATTCTACATCACACTAATAACCCCCATCCTATTGCCCATGGTGGACTGGCCATCACCCATCTCCGATATATCCCCTCTGCTCCCCAACAGCACCTCAGTGATCCAAGTGAGCACCTCATCCTCACCATCTTTCTCCCAAAACTCACATTAACCCTTGCCACTATCTACATCATCCCTAACCATCCGATCCCTTTCGATTTCCTGACCCCTATAAACTGAACGTTTACCACATACATAATCGCAGCTGACCTTAACCTCCACTCCCGCACACCCGCTGAAAAACGACGGTGGTAGTTTATCAACCTCCTCAATGGCCAAGACATCCATCTCCCTGTCCACACGTGTCCTGCCACAGATATAATCCCCGATGTCATTACTGTCTCCCTCAACCTCTTGAGAGGCGCTACAGTAGAAGACCTAGATCAAACCGGGAGTGATCACCTACTGGTCTTTCTCCAGAGCTCATACAATTTACCTAACCCGACCTGTGCCACTCCTAAGCAAGATATGGAGAATTATTCCCATGCCAACTGGAACGCATACAATGCCCATATTCATACCATAGTCGAAAGCCATGATTCCAGCCTTCAAAATCCTGATGACATACAAAGTGAGGCTGACTTCCTACAACACACCATCTCAGACGCCGTTTCCCCTCCGAACTCTCTACTATGACTGACCTACTCTTCCTCCATGTGCTCTTGCCCTGCTCCAAGAATCCTGTCATAATCATCTTAGACGCCGTTTCCCACCATATCCCACTCCGAACTCTCTACTATGACTGACCTACTCTTCCTCCATGTGCTCTTGCCCTGCTCCAAGAATCCTGTCATACATACAGAGAATTCTACATCTACATCTACATTGACACTCCGCAAGCCACCCAACGGTGTGTGGCGGAGGGCACTTAACGTGCCACTGTCATTACCTCCCTTTCCTGTTCCAGTCGCGTATGGTTCGCGGGAAGAACGACTGTCTGAAAGCCTCCGTGCGCGCTCTAATCTCTCTAATTTTACATTCGTGATCTCCTCGGGAGGTATAAGTAGGGGGAAGCAATATATTCGATACCTCATCCAGAAACGCACCCTCTCGAAACCTGGCGAGCAAGTTACACCGCGATGCAGAGCGCCTCTCTTGCAGAGTCTGCCACTTGAGTTTATTAAACATCTCCGTAACACTATCACGGTTACCAAATAACCCGGTAACGAAACGCGCCGCTCTTCTTTGGATCTTCTCTATCTCTTCCGTCAACCCGACCTGGTACGGATCCCACACTGATGAGCAATACTCAAGTATAGGTCGAACGAGTGTTTTGTAAGACACCTCCTTTGTTGATGGAATACATTTTCTAAGCACTCTCCCAATGAATCTCAACCTGGTACCCGCCTTACCAACAATTAATTTTATATGATCATTCCACTTCAAATCGTTCCGCGCGCATACTCCCAGATATTTTACAGACGTAACTGCTACCAGTGTTTGTTCCGCTATCATATAATCATACAATAAAGGATCCTTCTTTCTATGTATTCGCAATACATTACATTTGTCTATGTTAAGGGTCAGTTGCCACTCCCTGCACCAAGTGCCTATCCGCTGCAGATCTTCCTGCATTTCGCTACAATTTTCTGATGCTGCAACTTCCCTGTATACTGCAGCATCATCCGCGAAAAGCCGCATGGAACTTCCGACACTATCTACTAAGTCATTTATATATATTGTGAAAAGCAATGGTCCCATAACACTCCCCTGTGGCACGCCAGAGGATACTTTAACGTCTGTAGACGTCTCTCCATTGATAACAACATGCTGTGTTCTGTTTGCTAAAAACTCTTCAATCCAGCCACACAGCTGGTCTGATATTCCGTAGGCTCTTACTTTGTTTATCAGGCGACAGTGCGGAACTGTATCGAACGCCTTCCGGAAGTCAAGAAAAATAGCATCTACCTGGGAGCCTGTATCTAATATTTTCTGGGTCTCATGAACAAATAAGGCGAGTTGGGTCTCACACGATCGCTGTTTCCGTAATCCATGTTGATTCCTACATAGTAGATTCTGGGTTTCCAGAAATGACATGATACGCGAGCAAAAAACATGTTCTAAAATTCTACAAGAGATCGACGTAAGAGATATAGGTCTATAGTTGTGCGCATCTGCTCGACGACCCTTCTTGAAGACTGGGACTATCTGTGCTCTTTTCCAATCATTTGGAACCCTCCGTTCCTCTAGAGACTTGCGGTACACGGCTGTTAGAAGGGGGGCAAGTTCTTTCGCGTACTCTGTGTAGAATCGAATTGGTATCCAGTCAGGTCCAGTGGACTTTCCTCTATTGAGTGATTCCAGTTGCTTTTCTATTCCTTGGACACTTATTTCGATGTCAGCCATTTTTTTGTTTGTGCGAGGATTTAGAGAAGGAACTGCAGTGCGGTCTTCCTCTGTGAAACAGCCTTGGAAAAAGGTGTTTAGTATTTCAGCTTTACGCGTGTCATCCTCTGTTTCAATGCCATCATCATCCCGTAGTGTCTGCATATGCTGTTTCGAGCCACTTACTGATTTAACGTAAGACCAGAACTTCCTAGGATTTTCTGTCAAGTCGGTACATAGAATTTTACTTTCGAATTCAATGAACGCTTCACGCATAGCCCTCCTTAAGCTTACTTTGACATCGTTTAGCTTCTGTTTGCCTGAGAGGTTTTGGCTGCGTTTAAACTTGGAGTGGAGCTCTCTTTGCTTTCGCGGTAGTTTCCTAACTTTGTTGTTGTACCACGGTGGGTTTTTCCCGTCCCTCACAGTTTTACTCGGCACGTACCTGTCTAAAACGCATTTTACGATTGCCTTGAACTTTTTCCATAAACACTCAACATTGTCAGTGTCGGAACAGAAATTTTCGTTTTGATCTGTTAGGTAGTCTGAAATCTGGCTTCTATTACTCTTGCTAAACAGATAAACCTTCCTCCCTTTTTTTATATTCCTATTAACTTCCATATTCAGGGATGCTGCAACGGCCTTATGATCACTGATTCCCTGTTCTGTACATACAGAGTCGAAAAGTTCGGGTCTGTTTGTTATCAGTAGGTCCAAGATGTTATCTCCACGAGTCGGTTCTCTGTTTAATTGCTCGAGGTAATTTTCGGATAGTGCACTCAGTATAATGTCACTCGATGCTCTGTCCCTACCACCCGTCCTAAACATCTGAGTGTCCCAGTCTATATCTGGTAAATTGAAATCTCCACCTAGGACTATAACATGCTGAGAAAATTTATGTGAAATGTATTCCAAATTTTCTCTCAGTTGTTCTGCCACTAATGCTGCTGAGTCGGGAGGTCGGTAAAAGGAGCCAATTATTAACCTAGTTCGGTTGTTTAGTGTAACCTCCACCTATAATAATTCACAGGAACTATCCACTTCACTACAGGATAAACTACTACTAACAGCGACGAACACTCCACCACCGGTTGCATGCAATCTATCCTTTCTAAACACCGTCTGTACCTTTGTAAAAATTTCGGCAGAATTTATCTCTGGCTTAAGCCAGCTTTCTGTACCTATAACGATTTCAGCTTCGGTGCTTTCTATCAGCGCTTGAAGTTCCGGTACTTTACCAACGCAGCTTCGACAGTTGACATTTACAATACCGACTGCTGCTTGGTCCCCACATGTCCTGACTTTGCCCCGCACCCGTTGAGGCTGTTGCCCTTTCTGTAATTGCCGAAGGCCATCTAACCTAAAAAACCGCCCAGTCCACGCCACACAACCCCTGCTACCCGTGTAGCCGCTTGTTGCGTGTAGTGGACTCCTGACCTATCCAGCGGAACCCGAAACCCCACCACCCTATGGCGCAAGTCGAGGAATCTGCAGCCCACATGGTCGCAGAACCGTCTCAGCCTCTGATTCAGACCCTCCACTCGGCTCTGTACCAAAGGTCCGCAGTCAGTCCTGTCGACGATGCTGCAGATGGTGAGCTCTGCTTTCATCCCGCTAGCGAGACTGGCAGTCTTCACCAAATCAGATAGCCGCCGGAAGCCAGAGAGGATTTCCTCCGATCCATAGCGACACACATCATTGGTGCCGACATGAGCGACCTCCTTCCTATTCGTGACCGACACACGCTCACAAGCCACCAACAGCTCCAGAGACTTGTTCACAGTTACTTACAAGCCAAACGATGCTGGGACTGGCACATGACATGCACTTAACAAAACACCTGTAAACTCTACAAAGTGTTGGAAAGCATTCCACAGACTTTTCAGAAACAACCCTGCTACCACCTATCCCATCCTACATAACGAAAGATCGTTTCCACACAACCTCACTGAAGTCAACCACTACACATCCTACCTGGAAGACACATTCACCATTCCACATGATTCCAACTTTGATTATACGGTGGACTCTTACATGTATGAATGTACCAACACAGCTATCCCATCACTCACATCAAACTTACAGCACTTACACAGCTATCCCTGAACAGGACTTAACATGTCAACTGGAGCTGATGACATTACACAAACACTCGCTAAAAAACGAAACACTGCGCCTTGTCACGATACAATTACCTACCGCCACATCAAGGAATGTTCCATAACTTATGACGAAACCCTTGCCTTCCATTAAAATACCATCCTGCACACAGCTTATTAGCCAGAGCAGTGGAAAACGTCCTTGGTCTTCCTACTCCTGAAGCATAATAAACCACCCTCACAGACCTCATCACATCGACCTATCTGCCTCATCTCAGTTTTCAGCAAAAATTTGAAACTATTCTTATCCAACGAATCCATCAGCACCATGCAACCCACCTACCCATTCCCAATGCCCTATGTGGTTTTTCTCCCAACCACTCCACTGACGACCAATTTCTCTACCTTAGCCACCTTGAAAGGTAGCTTGTTTGAACTGTTTAAATGTTTGAGAATGTTGGAAAAATTTAGTGTACTAACACCTTGAAAGGTAGCTTGTTTGAACTGTTTAAATGTTTGAGAATGTTGGAAAAATTTAGTGTACTAACAACATTTATTTTTTTAAACCAGGCATAAAATATGCTAAACAAGTCATAGATTGAATTCCCTAAGCAACTAGCAGATGCTTTAATACTTTACTGGGTGGATCCTGGTTGGCAAAGACAGTTTAACTAAATGGTCAGTGAATCGAAGTACTCTGGCCCTAAAAATGTGGATAACGCAAGCTGAATTGATCTGACGCTGAGCAAACTTTGATCGATCAAATCTACTGAAGTTTCTCTACATAGGTGCAGCTGAGAGCAACTGGCGATTGAGATTTGTACGCCCTGGCAATGCCGGAGTGGCAGTACGTTACCCTGTTTACTTCTTGCGGCCAGGTGACTTGCAGTTGGTGAGATGTATGTGGCAGAGGAGGTGAGACGTGGAGGCAGCACCTGTGAATCTATCGCTCTACCAGAGCCCTGAAATCAAGGTAGATTTCAGTATGTTACACACTCGTTCGCTGGTCGTACCAAGGACCAATTTGGCTCACTTATACGACAGAGCGCACGAGGATACCAAACATCAAGACTGGTAAACCAAACACGAATAAGTGTGCCCTCGGCAAATGAGTAGTCTGAGACATTTGAAGTCGCACTGTCAGTACAGTAAGAACTTCACCACAGGCTCCCCAGTCCAAACTACTCGCAATTGAAGTCAGTCTCAGGACAGGCCTCAAGTACCAACCACACGTGCCAGAGCTTCGACTAGAAGTGCTTACCAGACCAAAGTCCCACACCCAAGTGTTTCACACCTCGCCAGAAAAAAAGTTCCGTTTTCCCGCAAAGTGCACAAATGACACCGCCTTCACCCTGTCTTGAGCCAATCACAAGGCTCTAGAGGCGCTAAATTTCCCCTCCCACACGTCAGCACATACACATGTCGAACCAGGGCAAGAGTTAAGAAACCTGCATCTCTGGAAAAAAGAAACCGCCAATTACTGACTTGTTTAAGTTTTCACAGAGGGGGAATATTTGATTTTTTCTGAAGTCGTGTCTCTTCCCACGGCAAAATGCGAACAGATACAATCTCAAAGATCTTTATCTAAATCGCCTGTGCCTAGGAGCTTGTTAGTCCTAGCTATGAGGTCCAATAAAGATTCTATCTCTAGACCTTTCTCAGATGCTGGAGTTTTCTTATACAACAGAGGTGGCTGAGGGAAAAGGATTACTGGGGTAATTGCACTATCGGCGGACACGAAAACATGTGAATTTTTATTACGCGTGGCTCTGCACACAATGAACGGTTTACGACTCCACTGTGTAGACGCGTTCCTTTAGGCCGTCGCCCCAGCCCAGGCTTCTGCTGGTACCGCGGCAGGTGTCGCGGTATTCTTCTGTTGGAGCCCTGTCTCGACGAGGGGCTGTCCTGTCTGCTCTGTACGACTGTGGGCCTGTCCGGCAAGATTTACTAAGGGATGGGCTCACTGCCAATTGCTTTCGAGTCCAATCAAGCCGTTTCTACGAGCTAAGAATCATAAAAATACCTCATGCTTTCAGCGCCATACCAGGCTCAATCAACGTCTGCTCTGGCGTCTCACTCAAGGTGCGTCAGGTCGCAATAAAATCTTTAATAATTTTCCGTATGCGGAAAATAGGTGAGAGAGTAACTTGTCCTCTCTCAACCTAATCTCCCATCAACTGAATAAATGGAAGTCCGCCACATTTTCACCCTTGAGATCCAAAAAGTCTTCGACCGGGTAGGACATTCTGGATTGCTGTTCTAGTTACAAACCTATGCACTCCCAGTTAACTATGTCCACTTTATAGAACCCTTCCTTCATCACCAACCCACATATGTTACAATCAACCATGTCTGCTCCAACATCTTTCACCCTGCTGAGGGTGTGTCTAAAAGCTCTTTCCTTCCTTCCCTCTTTTACAACCTGTACACTGCAGACATTGCCAAACTGTCACCCTCCACGTACCTCCTGCAACATGCTGATGACACTGGCTTCCTAGCCACCCATCCCTCCCAAGCCTCTATCCAACGCCAGCTAAATCCCCTAGTTGAGTGGTGTAATTTTGTGTAAATTTCAAGTAAACCCCAGAAAAGCCAAGCCAACATCTTTGGTCTTAGCACTCGGCACTTCTGTCGTCCAGATTTCCATCTCTCCATCTACAACCAATCCATTCCTCTAACTAACACAGTAAAATATACAAGACCAACTCTCCACAGGAAACTAACATGGAATGCATAGCTCATTACCATCCACCACAAAGCCAGCAACGAACTAAAACTACTAAAATTACTAAAAGGTAGCACCTGGGTTTACATTCTTCTGCTATTATCCTCACTTATACCTCCCTCATCTACCCCATCCTAACCTAAGCTAACGTTGCCTAGATCTCCACCTCGCCTGATTCCTATAAGTCCCTAGAAATTGTGAAAAGACATTCACCGTCTCGACTTCTGCGTCTGCCCACCTTCCCAAACTGTACCAACTCATCCACTTCCCGATCCTTCTTCTCTTCCTAGATCTCGTTCGGATCTGATACATTAATCTCAAAACCCAGTCCCAGAACCCAATTTCCCATTCACTAATCACCAATCCAAGTACCCTGCTGCGCCACTACACCCATATTCCATCCCCCATGCACCTCCATGCCTTATCCATCCTCTCCCGCCGGAATTTTACCCAACTCCCACTCCCCATCGATGAAATCCGTTGCAAGTATACTCTTCATTCCAACCCCAATAACAACGCTCCACTTCACATCATCCCCCAATTTACTCCTTTCCCCTTCATCCACCATGCTGACTTCTGGTTGCTACCTGCGACTCTACAGGGCCCCATGGTTATCATCGCAATTTCATCATGACAGTTTTTTCGTGTGATACCTAGTATCACCATTACACCATGCCATCATTCACGTTCAAGAGTTTACAGTAATATAAAATCGTCAAATCAGCATTTTCATCTAAGTGTATTTTACAAATCCTTGTTTATCGTCACTTGTTTCTACGTAAAAATCGTCACTATCGTCCACATACGTGTCTTTACAAAACCATCTGTTATTATCACCTTTGTAACTTTTGGGTGAAGAGCTGTTTTGTTCGCTGCCAGCCCACCTCTTTTTTGGGGAACTGAGATAACAATTAAGACAAAAAAATGTTTTGGACATGTCCCTTACGTGTCGGCTCCATTTTCTTTTTTAATACGGTGGTCCTCAAACAGCTCCCAAAAGTGGCTATTTTTCATTAACATCTGCTTATTAAGCAGGTGGACGCTGGAAGATTTATGATGGTAAAATATCTCGACCTTCCGCAAAAGGTCCATAAGCCCTCCCTTTCAGACTCGATGCAGCAATTTCATATAATAGTCAGATAGAACCCTGAGTTCTGTCAGCTAACTAAGCGGGAAAATTAAAGTTATCCGCCTTATCCCTCTTTTCCAGAGCTATTTGTCTGCCAAAGCGAATTTCTATTGTACGTCTCGTCTACCCCACGTAGCATGCAAGTATTTTAAGAATCATTTAATCGTTACTGTTTTCAATGAAACTAAGCTATAGTTCCTCGGATATATACTCCAATAGAGAGCGCTACAGATCCTCGCTAATGCATATTCTCGCTGTCTGTGCCGGTTATAGGCAACGGTATCAGTTTTGTGTCTGCCATGTAAATGCTAGCGTCAATTATCACGTGTTTGACATGGTATGTTCCAACTTACACGGATTCCTATAACTTCGTTGTACACATATTTTGTACCTGTTCTTGATTCTTTCTGTTTTATATTTTAGCATCGATTATGGATATGTTATAGTCCAAATCAAGATCTGCAATAAATTACAGATTCTGCGAATCACTGCTGTGCTCCTTTACATATGACTGTGAAGCATGCTTTACGCTCACACATTATAATTCTTCTGGAACGAAAATCACTTCTTAAAAATCAAGACAGTGTTTGCAAAGAGAGGTCTGGTGAAACACACCTCGCTCTGTTCGTCCATGAGATGGTGGTAGACAAGGCGCCCAAGATGTTTCCGCGTTCCTTTCCTTCCGCAAAGCATTCGCTACAATTCTGCGCTGTCGTTTAATGAACATAATGCGAGTTTACCGAGTATCGGACAAGATTTTTGACTGGATACCAGACTTCCTAGCAGATAAAAATCGACACGTTGTTCCTGAGGAAAGAAAATCGACTAACACCGCAGACGGTAACTTGTGTCTAATTTTAAAGTCAATGGCTTCTTGTCTCATTGTTCTTGTATGCTTCTTTTACATTATTTACCGTCATTGGTACTGTTCCAACTGTATCTAACGAACTTAGTACCTCTTTTGTACGTAATTATGATTACATTCAGAGTCAAAAATTACAAGCCGCACTTTTGTATCTTCGACTTGAAATCGGAACATATCGATCTTCAGACCGTTAGTATGGTTATTGCTGGCGTCCGTGCGAGTAGTTTTTGCACTACGGACGTTACACTCAAGTCCCCACAGAGGGCACTTTGGGTCTAGTTCGAATGTTAACGATGTGTTTCTTTATTACGCTTCTTGTAAATGTTCTTCTATTACATTTTATCCAACGCCTATTTCTATATTTACATGAGTGTGATCGCGAATTAAATATTTCGTATTACAGTTGAACTTTTAACTGATTTTATTAGTATTTCATGGTCACTGGCTATCCATGACGTAATGATGGAGATCGTGGGCGGATCTCTCGCTATTTATGCGACAGTAACTGCATGTCATGCAGCACTTGCTCATCACATCAGCCTAGAATGGATACTGTACCATGTCACCAGCTCCAGCAGTCAGTAAGGGTATGTCTTCTTTTACATATACTGTAGTTACAACGTTTTGTACTGTAATGTTTATCTTCACGTGTCTTCTCATAACTTTCACATTATTCCATTTACAAAGTATGTAACGACCTGAGGATGATCACAGAGAAACCGGTCACCTTTTTCTAAAATAAAATATTTTATGCGGTATAGACTGTTTTTATTAACTTTTAAGGTAAATGTAAGTTCGGTAGTACCCCAAGGGGATGCTACGAGGCCGTTACATGTACAACTCATATTAATGGTCTAGTTAATAACGTCGGTGGCTCCTTGAGTCTCTTCGCGGACGATGCTGTAGTGTATGATGAGGCTGCAACGGCAGAAGATCGTAGCGACATGCACGATGACCTGCAGAGAGACCTATCGATGATAGTTTCAGGAACTGGCAGGCGACCCTGAACGTAAATAAATGTAACGTGTAGCTCATACATAGGTGATGTAAGCACCGCTGTTCGATTACACTGTTGAGGAAAAGTCACTGGAAACAAAAATTACCGTAAACTATCTTCGAATAGCCACATGAAACAAAATTTAGGAAAATCAGATTCCAGACTAAGATTCATTGAGAGAGTCGTAAGAAGATGTAATCCATATACGAAAGAAATGGCCTACAAAAGATCCCTACGGCCGATTCTCGATTACTGCTCATCTTTCACGGACTCTCACCAAGCGAGTTAATAGAAGAGATACACGAGATTTGATGAAGTGCCGAGCATTTTGTGACGGGATAGATTACTCATCGCGAGAGCATTACGGAGATACTCAGCAAGCTCCAGTGGCAGACGTTCAAGAGAGGCGTTATACAGCGCGGAGAGCTTAACTGTTGAAATAGCGAGTGCTTACGTTTGAATAAAAGTCCGGAAACACACTACTTCCTCCCATATACGTCTCGTGGAATGACCAGGACGAGAATGTCGGATAATTTAGAGCTCATGCAGGGCTTTACCGAGAATCGTTCGTCCCATGCGTCATTCGTTAATGGAACAAAGTAGGGGATAAAAGATATTACAATTACTTTTAGGCACACTCGGAGAGTATGGACGTAGATGCGAATGAGGAAGTGAAACGTAGTCTACACCAAAACCAGTGAAGAAGTATTAGAAAGAATACGTAAGGCAGCAAGTCTAGATACTGGAATATATACAATAGTAACACTTGGCGCTACAACGGCCCAATTCACAGTTTTCTTTTTTGGAACTTACTTGGATCATTTCAAAAGTCCTGCAAACTACGCACGCGCGACCATTACAGTGGCGAGATCAAGTTGAAATTCCTGCCAGTTGTGAGCGAGACTTTAGGCTTGGCGGTTGTATATGTGTTTGCTGGTTCGCGTGGCTGTGTCGTGAGTAATTCAGTTTTAAACCGAGTCAGGTCGTATTACACGTAGTGACCTGCGTTTCTACATCATCATCGAATCCCTACGTGGAAATAACCTAACGGAAATTAACAACACTTTGAGAGAGGTGTGAGAGAATAGCGTAGAGGATCGTAGCACAGCATCACGTTGGTCTGCTCATTTCCGAGAAGGAAAACACAACGGGAAATGGAAGGCCACCAACTGCAACAGACTCTACCTAACAAGTCGCTGTTAATGACACTGTGAGAGAGGATTGATGAAAAATATGTGAAGAAATTGTATATGAGGCCAAAATGTCGTCACTTCAGTTTTCAGAATCATAAGTGAAAAGTTAAAGATGAGAAAAGTTGCTGTCAGTTGGGGTCCTCGTGAGCTGATTGAAGAGAAGATGGTTCAAATGGCTCTAAGCACTATAGGACTTAACATCTGAGTCATCAGTCCCCTAGACTTAGAACTACTTACACCGAACTAACCTAAGAACATCACACACATCCATGCCCGAGGCAGGATTCGAACCTGCGACCGTAGCAGCAGCGCGGTTCCAGGATGAAACGCCTAGAACCGCTCGGTCACAGCGACCGGCTGAAGAGAAGAAACCAGGTCGCAAAAGAATCGCAGAAGCATTGCTTCAACGTTATCGAACAGAGGGAGAAAAGTTTCTGAAAAAGACTGTTGCATTTGATGAAAACTGGAAAGAGGCTTTCAGCTAAAACTGAAGTCTCAGTTGTCACATTGGAAAAGTTTTGACTCTCCACACCCGAGGAAATTGCGTCGCCAATAAACAACGGTGAAACTGATGATGATCCTTGCGCATGTCGTGAATGGTGTCATAGTTGCAAATACAGTGTCCCAGGGTACATCTGTAACAGGAGCGTAATAAAATATGTTTCTGCAAAATGTTTTGCGCCCCGAAAATTCATCAAACAAGACCTGACATGCTTGCAGCTAGTGTCTTTATTTTACACAATAAATGCAAGACTACATATCGGTCAACCAGCGAGAGAAACCCTCGAAAAATACGGATGGGAAATACTTCCACACCCACCATACAGTCCTGATATGAGCCCACCAGACCTTGAATTGTTTCCCAGACTGAAGGAACAACTCCTTAGAAAACGTTTTGACACAATTCATGAAACTTCCAGTGAGGTGACGTGAGTAATCGGATAGCTCAACAATGAAGCTAAAGGTTCCCTGTCCGGAATGCAGAAACTGCGCTAAGCAAGAATGGAAATTATATTGAAGGCCTGAATTTTGTAGAATAAAGAATTTACTTCAGTTAGCCTATATCTTACAGTGTGTACAACTTTTGAAATCACCCTCGAGTAAAGTGAAAAAGTAACTTTTGGCTCACATGAAAGCTTCAGAGATTTTTGTCGATTATTTTGCGTATTCATTACTGCAGGAAATTCTATTCGGCTTGGAACTATGATTCATAATTCTGCTGCAACAAATGTCGGCGCCCCTCCCGACGGGGGTACGAGTCCTCCCTCGGTCATGATTGTGTGTGTTGTTCTTAGCGTAAGTTAGTTCAAGTAGTGTGTAAGTCTAGGGACCGATGACCTAAGCAGTTTTGTCCCGTAGGAATTTACACACATTTGAACATCTGAAATGTCGACTTTCCGTGCCATAAGTAAGCAGCCAGAGCCAGCTAGCTTCAGGCCGCGGTACTGCAGTGTCAAGTCAGGGAGTCGGACGCAGTTAAGTGACACATAATCTGACTCCTAACGAGGCAAATGGCTTGCATCTGACAACGGACTTCCAAGTCCACGTACACAAACCAATGAACTGCCGCCCACTGACGCAACGTGGCTGTTGTAGAACATATTGCAAGCCACATCAGTGTCACTCGAGTACAGCATGCCCCACTTTACACCATCCGCCGCTTTTGCGCCTAACATTTAATGCTGATAATTTAGGTTTTGTGTTACGAATATGAAGGAGGGTTCTGAATTCTCTACTCTGTTCATTCTTGTAGATAAATATCAGTGTATTTATGACCGCGCCTATACAGCGTCACAAACAGCAAAAACAGGACATTAAATTGTAGAGCACGTCAGCACGGATCCTGTACACACAGGGTAATTTAAGGATGACATACAACGGTTGCATTCGCTTCCAACGGGTAGAATTTTGCAGGCTGGTTTTCAGAGATGCAAACACAGTGCACCAGTGGAATCAAAACGTCATTAGAAATAAGCAATAACAGATAATTCCAGTACCATTTGTTACGCCACGACAATTACAGTGGACCAGGTCATATGTTTCCCTCAGCTCTCCTTTACGCCTGTGTTTCTGTGAAAATGTGCTCTATGCTCGTTGCTTCAAACTTGGAAGCCTTTCCCTCATCACAACATCCAGTCTACTTCTACATCTACATGACTGCATTGCAATTCAGAATTAAGTGCCTGGCAGAGGGTTCACTGAACCAAGTTCAAGCTATTTCTCTTCCGTTCCACTCTCGAACAGTCGGCAGGAAAAATGAAAGCTAAAATCTTTCCGTGCGAGCTCTGATTTCTCTTATTTCTATTCATTTCTTATTATGTACACTCTAAGGAGATGGTTGGTGATTGAAATTTCATGAGAAGAAGCTGCCGCAACGAAAAACGCCTTTGTGCCTTTGTTTTAATTATTGCCCCCCCCCCCCCACTTCTCCTCCCCACCATTTTGCGTATCATATCCGTCGCACTCTCTCCCACACTTCGTGTCAATATAAAACGAGCTGCCCTTCTTTGGACTTTACAGGCCGCCGTGATCGAGCGGTTCTAGGCGCTTCAGTCCGGAACCGCGCGACCGCTACGGTCGCAGGTTCGAATCCTGTCTCGGGCATGGACGTGTGTGATGTCCTTAAGTTAATTAGGTTTAAGTAGTTCTAAGTTTTAGGGGACTGGTGACCTCAGATGTTAAGTCCCATAGTGCTCAGAGCCATTTTCTTTGGACTTTCTCGATGTCCTCCAACAGTTCTGAAGCCGATCCCACACTACACAGCAAAACTCAGGAATAGGGCGCACTAGCATAGTGTAAGCAGTCTCTTTAGTAGGCCTATAGCATTTTGTAAGTGTTCTGCCAATAAATCGCAGTGTTTGGTTTGCCTCTCCCACAACAATATCTACGTGATCGTTTCACTTTAAGTTATTCATAACTTTAATCCCTAAATATGTATTGATTGACATCCGTGTGATTTATTACGTAACCGAAATTTTATAGTGTAACTGAGATCCTTTTATTACTCATGTGGATGACTTCATACATTTCACTATTTAGAGTCAACTGCCACTTTTCGCATCATGTAGATATCTCGTCGAAATAATTTTGCAATTGGTTTTGATCATCTGATGACTTTACAATACCGTAAATAACACCATCATCTGCAAACAATCTAAGCGGGCTGCTCAGATTGTCTCCTAAATAGTTTATGTACGGTAGCTCAAGAACAGCAGAGGGCCTACAACACTTCCTTGGGCAAGGCCAGATACTACTCTTTTAATCGATTACTTTCTGTCAATTACTATCAATTGTGACCTTTCTGAGAAGAAATCATTTCCAGGGTCAGATGTGGACTCTGACTACAATCTCGTAGTTATGAACTGTAGATTAAAACTGAAGAAACTGCAAAAAGGTGGGAATTTAAGGAGATGGGATCTGGATAAACTGACAGAACCAGAGATTGTAGAGAGTTTCAAGGAGAGTATTAGGGAATGACTGGCAAGAATGGGGGAAAGAAATACAGTAGAAGAAGAATGGGTAGCTTTGAGCGATGAAATAGTGAAGGCAGCATAGGATCAAGTAGGTAAAAAGACGAGGGCTAGTAGAAAACCTTGGGTAACAGAAGAGATATGGAATTTAATTGATGAAAGGAGAAAATATAAAAATGCAGTAAATGAAGCAGGCAAAAAGGAATACAAACGTCTCAAAAATGAGATTGGCAGGAAGTGCAAAATGGCTAAGCAGGGATGGCTAGAGGACAAATGTAAGGATATAGAGGCTTATCTCACTAGGGGTAAGATAGATACAGCCTACAGGAAAATTAAAGAGACCTTCAGAGAAAAGAGAACCACTAGTATGAACATCAAAAGTTCAGATGGAAACCCAGTTCTAAGCAAAGAAGGGAAAGCAGAAAGGTGGAAGGAGTATATAGAGGGTCTATACAAGGGCGATGTACTTGAGGACAATATTATGGAAATGGAAGAGGATGTAGATCAAGATGAAATGGGAGATATGATACTGCGTGAAGAGTTTGACTGAGCACTGAAAGTCCTGAGTTGAAACAAGGCTCCAGGAGTAGACAACATTCCATCAGAACTACTGATAGCGTTGGGAGAGCCAGCCCTGACAAAACTCAACCATCTGCTGAGCAAGATGTATCAGACAGGCGAAATACCGTTAGAATTCAAGAAGAATATAATAATTCCAATCCCAAAGAAAGCAGGTGTTGACAGATGTGAAAATTACCGAACTATCAGTGTAATAAGCCACGGCTGCAAAATACTGATACGAATTCTTTACAGACGAATGGAAAAACTGGTAGAAGCCGACCTCGGGGAAGATCAGTTTGAATTCCGTAGAAATTTTCGAACACGTGAGGAAATACTGATCCTACGACTTATCTCAGAAAATAGTTTAAAGAAAGGCAAACCTACGTTTCTGGCATTTGTAGACTTAGTGAAAGCTTTTGACAATGTTGACTGGAATACTCTCTTTCAAATTCTGAAGGTGGCGGGGTAAAATACAGGGAGCGAAAGGCTATTTACAATTTGTACAGAAACCAGATGGCAGTTATAAGAGTCGAGGGTCATGAAAGGGAAGAAGTGGTTGGGAAGAGAGCGAGACAGGATTGTAGCCTATCCCCGATATTATTCAATCTGTATATTGAGCAAGCAGTAAAGGAAACAAAAGAAAAATTCGGAGTAGGCATTAAAATCCATGGAGAAGAAATAAAAACTTTGAGGTTCGCCGATGACATTGTAATTCTGTCAGAGACAGCAAAGGACTTGGAAGAGCAGCTGAACGGAATGGACAGTCTCCAGAATGAGATTTTCACTCTGCAGCGGAGTGTGCGCTGATATGAAACTTCAGTTTGGAAGGTAGGAGACGAGATACTGGCAGAAGTAAAGCTGTGAGTACCGGGCGTGAGTCGTGCTTCGGTAGCTCAGATGGTAGAGCACTTGCCCGCGAAAGGCAAAAGTCCCGAGTTCGAGTCTCGGTCGGGCACACAGTTTTAATCTGCCAGGAAGTTTCGAAATGGACAGTGTTTTGAAAGGAGGATATAAGATGAACATCAACAAAAGTAAAACGAGGATAATGGAATGTAATCGAATTAAATCGGGTGATGCTGAGGGAATTACACTAGGAAATGAGACGCTTAAAGTAGTAAAGAAGTTTTGCTGTTTGAGGAGCAAAATAACTGATGATGGTCGAAGTAGAGAGGATATAAAATATATACTGGCAATGGCAAGGAAAGCGTTTCTGAAGAAGAGAAATTTGTTAACATCGGGTATAGATTTAAGTGTCAGGAAGTCGTTTCTGAAAGTATTTGTATGGAGTGTAGCCATGTATGGAAGTGAAACGTGGACGATAAATGGTATATACAAGAAGAGAATAGAAGCTTTCGGATTGTGGTGCTACAGAAGAATGCTGAAGATTAGATGGGTAGATCACATAACTAATGAGAAGGTATTGAATAGAATTGGGGAGAAGAGAAATTTGTGGCACAACTTGACTAGAAGAAGGGATCGCTTGGTAGGACATATTCTGAGGCATCAAGGGGTCACCAATTTAGTATTGGAGGGCAGCGTGGAGGGTAAAAATCGTGGAAGGAGACCAAGAGATGAATACACTAAACAGATTGAGAAGGATGTAGGTTGCAGTGGGTACTGGGAGATGAAGAAGCTTGCACAGGATAGAGTAGCATGGAGAGCTGCATCAGACCAGTCTCTGGACTGAAGACCACAACAACAACAGGAGGTGCTGATTCCGATCACATGAGTTCCATTCCCTTCATGGCAAGGCGTTCCCGCACAGAACAGATGTTAGCATCACACGACATTTCATTTCATCACCAGTATGTGCGTGTGTGCTCCCTCGTAAAAATAATGCATAACTATTATTACGAGGACACAGTTACATAACTGCTGATCTCTTTTTCGATAGACTAGAAAGAGACTTCTATGAAAAAGACCAATAACTGTAACAAAAGAGGAATATAATGAGGTCTACCAGTCACTGGGTGAAGTAAGAAATCCTGGTGATGATTGGAAGAGCGATAGATATGAAATCCCTATCTAAAAGCCTTCGAAATTTAGAGTGCATAAGTGAAATGAAACGAATTTTCATAGACAAATATGAAGCTATGGGAGACATTTATATTGATATAGTGGTCTAAGCAAGGTATAAAAGTGCAGAAGTCTCTTTAGAAATGCGAATGGACCATTACGAATCTCTTTTCTTAAGCATGAACTGATGTACTTCTGAGCCACCCAATCTCAGCTGACAAGATGAAAGATGTTGATGGTTTACTGTAAACTGTTTTCAGAGATGAGTGACAAAATCAAGAGCACTGCAGATGATAAGAAGAAAGATGTATGTGGTTTACTGAAAACTGTTTTCAGAGATGGTTGACAAAATCAATAGGACTTAAGTTGTTATACACCCACCATTGACGATATACCGATGTTGTTCAACAAAAAGGTAGAGGAAATTGCTTGCGATTGTTTAAAAGAGGCTTCTGGATGATATGTTTAAGTGCAAGAGTAACTCAAAGAAACGTTCTAATAATAGGTAATCCCACTGTTACATCACTGTGTTCTGTTGTGGTGATTTGAAATAGTTTAAATTATTGCGAAGCAACAATAAAATCATAACTTTCGGCAAAACACTGAATATCAATGTGTTTTTCATGATTTCACTACTTCAAAACGATGTAATATAGCCAGATGTAAGTTATTTTGAAAAAAAAACTAGATAGTTGCTTTTGAAAAACACTCAAAGCCGAATACATCCAAATGGTTCATCCAAATCAAAACATGTCATATTTAAATGTAACTTTTAAAGGAATATTTTTATTGTAGATTTGATAAACTGTCTTTTAGTACAAAAGTAGAGGTGTTTGCATTGCAGTATGATATTTTCGGTCATATGTAGGCCTGAAATAAGTTTCATTCCGATTGTGAAAAATGCATTTAATGGACATGTTCGACTTTGCATGTCACCAAATGTTTTCTTCACCATGGCCTGGAATTTGTACCAGCTATAGACCCTCTCTTTGTTGTTCTCGGACCACTGCTGGGCTTTGCCGTCCAAGTAAATGTACTCATTTGCCAAAAACATGACATAATCCCACTTGTTGTGTTTGGCGACTCGGTCCTTTGTCATTTCGTCGGATGCTGACTAGCGTCTCCGGAAAACATTGATGGATGCCTGATGAGCATCTGACTTGCTGGTGTGTTGGAATCCATATACTACTTGTGTTCTGGTTCCTGTCCTTGTAGGCGACGGCTTTTACTTTGCGATATTGCAGTGCCTGTGTTATTCTGATTACGATGCAAAGTTCCTTTTGACATGCATCCACGTCCAAAGCTACAGGCACTGCAGCGACTGCAGCTGTTATGAAATACATTAAATCAATTCGCAATTGCGAATAATGACAACCATCAGCTGCCGAATGGAATGACGACAGTGAAAATTTGTGCCGGACCGGAAATATACATAATGGATGTACGAGTATAGGTTGTAGACACGTGGTTGACGATGTATGGAAGACTGGGTGTGGCTGTGAGTTGTGCACGGATAGCCAAATGGTAAGGCGACCGCTCGCGATAAGCGGGAAATCCTGATTCGTGTGCCGGTCTGGGACAAATTTTCATTGTCATCATTCCACTCTGCAGCTGATGAATTGCAAACTTTGCCTAATTGGAGCCACAGTGATGTAGATGTTTTGAACTACCTGGGGTCTCCACCAATGTCACGTCGTAGACACACTCAAATCCAAATGCGAAACCAGGGCCGTCAATAAAGCACAACACTTAGCAGTGAATGCTCGTTAATTACGAACATCAACGTACGGACAAAACATCCTCCTGGACGGTGAGCCGTGGAAAAAATCGCTGTTTTGAAGAGCGTGCCGCAGCGCGTAGTATGAAGCAGTCGCCCTCCGTTTCTGGCGGTGGCGCCGCTGTGGCAATCGCACTTTGGTGTCTCCCTCTGGTGGAAAAGGGGAAAGGTTGCCTGTTCACGTGCGTTTAAGGGGCGCTATAAGCTCGCCAGTCGGTCAGTTGGTCAGTTGGAGTGAGTCTGGGTCAGTCACTCGTCACCAGTTGCTGGTCTGTCTCTCGTTCGCATTTGTGCGGCAGTTAGTGTCTGTCTGTCGTTCGGAGTGCTAGTATGTCTGTCGTTTGGATCAAACTTTAACGCCGGCAAAATGAGAGTCTTGCCACTTCGCCAGTAACAGAACTCCGCTAGTGGTCGCCCGGTCGGGGCTGAGTTCCTGCATCTGAGTCTGCGCGTTAGGCCGCTAGTCTGCTAGAGTTGCTCAGGCAACGGTCATTAGCGGTTGGATCGATCGGTTGGTCGGTCGTGCGCTGAGACACAAGATGACTTGCCCGTCTTGAGCGTCGGCGCATGTGAGGTCGCCACGTGAGTCCAGTGGGCCGCGCCGTATAGCGAGGGGTAGTGGCTTCGCGGCCGACACGAGAGCAACAGGAGTCAACCCACGACATCGGTCTGGCCGGTGCGAGCTGCGACGCCGTGAGACGGGAGATCGGCGCGCCTGCCTGCGTCCGTTGAAGCAGCT
Source organism: Schistocerca americana (assembly GCF_021461395.2). Classification (NCBI taxonomy): domain Eukaryota; kingdom Metazoa; phylum Arthropoda; class Insecta; order Orthoptera; family Acrididae; genus Schistocerca; species Schistocerca americana. The sequence continues at coordinate 348,599,464 of NC_060121.1, read as the reverse complement.
GGCAGCGGACGGTTCGGGAGAGCAATTTGGGGGTGCTGCGTCAGGTCTTCGCCAGAAATCGCAGTTTATTAGAAGTTAAGTGACTGGAGATATGTTGTTTCATTTACTTGTTAAATTCTACTTGTTTTCTTGGTGAGATCACCAGCCGCTTTGTTTTGGGGTCGTCCCACCATTCTTCTCCGTTTGCCCACCCGCGGGAAGGTGGTTATTTATGAATTGGGTGGTCCGTTTTTCCCTTGTGGAGTAGGGTCGGGTTAGAGCAACCTGCGGTTCGGGTTGTTCTGTAATCTCCCTGTCAATCTGCCATACGCTAATAGCTGACTCTGTCATATTTGCCGGATTCGGTGTTAACGAATTTATTGCTTGAAGTATAACGGCCGAATGCCTCAAATATGTTTTTATCTTGCCTATCATCTTCAGAGGCAGCATTTGTGTAATGTGGAGTATGTTTGACCAACCTTGTATATTTTATGTAAGATTGCATTTCATGAGTTTTTATTTAAATGGTCATTTTAGTATATAAAGTTGCCACCCTTCCACCATAAGAGGTTTTTTTTTAATCAAGTTGCACCTTCGGTGGCAAGTTAATCTTTTAATGTTAGTGTTTTGTACCATTTCCATCCCTCCTACGGGGTGCATAGTTTATGTGCTTGTGTGAGTTGTTAAAATTTTTAGTTTAATCAGGTGTGTTGCAGATTTGCACCAGTGTAGTCTTTCAGAGGTTTTTGTGAGCGGTCGTGACTACGGCCGTGTCAAAAGGGAGCGGCAAGGTTCTCAGCCCGAAAGCTCATACAGTCAAAAATTTGATCTTTCTGCCTCTGAATAAATTGTAACTTGATATTTAGAGGGTGCTTTCTGGTTATAATTTTAAATCTGTTTCTAAAAAAAATAAGGCTTGTATGAATAAATTTCCATTTGTTGAAATAAATTTTATTTGTTTTCATTAGTTACCCACTGGCAACTACTTCCACGCTCACACAGTGTGATTAAATGTGTTAATGTTCTTGATGAATCGCTAGTAAGTAAAGTAAATTCTTAAGACAAGGTTTTGAAAGTAAATTCACGGTTCAGACGGGTAGTACTGATATTTGTATAAAAGTTCAAATATTGCCGACTTCACGAACATTACAAACATAATAATTTCGAGTACCTTCCAGAAATGATGAACACTATATAACAAATAATTAATTGAATGTCAGGTTTGAACTGGCGACCGGCAGCACGCCAGTCAGTGGCAATAACACCTTCGACGTAATGCACAAAGCACAGCACGCAGCAGTATGAATGTTGAAGATCTCGGTTAGGTCCCGACCAGTGAATCCTCTGCCTATCTGGACCCACCGAGACGATAACAATCCTACTTTCCTGACGTCAGTTACGCTTCTTCATCTGTTCAAGTGTGTAGTTCAGTCATATTCATGTGGTGTACTAGCGTGAATCGCTTCTTCATCTGTTCAAGTGTGTAATTCAGTCATATTCATGTGGTGTACTAGCGTGAATTGTTAGCTTGCAGTTGAATAAGCACATTTAGCATTTTTTGTTCATTTAGTACAGAATGTGGTGTAAGTTACTAAGCTACTGTAGTGAGGCATGGCTCCTAAATGTACTGTGTGCAACACTACAAAAAGCGGTAGAACTAATAATAAGTATAACATTTTCTATAATATTTTGAAACATGAAGTCACACTTGCAGCTTCAGGAAATAAAAGATGAAGTTGTTGCCGTAAAGGAGACTGCTACCTGCAAACTAAAGACCAGTAATATGTATCAGTCCAACTGAGATAACTTTGAATATTCCTTTTGATTCATCACGGCCTCTCCAGCGAGTATCTACGGGCTGGTTGCCAAGTGCCAAGTACACTCAGCCCAAAATGGTGAAGTTGCTGCTGATTAGCGGTTAATGGAAATAAACGTCTAATGTCATCAGTTTCCTATTCACTCTCCAGGGCGGAATAAGTGTATCCATCTGTCCGCGAGTAGAGTTAATCCTATGCACAACTGTAAGAAAGTTTTCTGAAATTTATTCACACAGCGTCTGTCTCAGTTGGGACGTGGGTACGAGGCAGGTATTTACCTAATGGGCTGTGGGAAACCGTCTAAAAGCCACATTCAAGTTGGCCAGCACACCAGCCCTCCTCCTTAATTCGAACTGGGGCTGGCGCTTTAACGTGCACGGCTACCCGGGCGGGTTCAAAAAGGTGTAATCCTCTCTTATACAGTACAGAAAAAATGGGCACGAATAGTTAAGTGGCACTGAGGTAACATCTGTGTACAACTTCCTTTGCTGGAAATTCACAGTACACTCAAAGTCAAATGCGTTTTCGCATTGGTAAATCCTCTCATGGAGCAATCTTTCCGACATAAGGCAACAACACAGTTCAGCCCTCAGATTTTAAGCCAGCAGATATTTTAATTGATAAAATTCCAATTGCAAAGATATTCGTACTCGTTAAGTCACCATGCAGTTAGGTAAGAAACGAAGTGCCTCGAGAACCGAAAAAAATGCAAGAAGAAAAACACTTAACTTTCCGTTTCTGTGCTCACCTCAGCCTATTATACTGAATATTGCAGTTTTCTGGAGAAAGCTACTGCTGTGCTGTTTCAAAACTCATGTGTCATATGGATATTGACAGATTGATCAAAAAATTGGTTCTTCTTTATTTGCGTTATCCTTTCCCCGTTTTTCTTAACTTGTCGTACATTAACGACCCCTTGGGAGACAGTAGAAATCGGTAACGGCAGTTTGGCAGCTTGTTTGAATAACAGGAAAATATTAAGAGTAAATGCATTGGTCGGTACTGAATACAGATTATGATCTCAATTCCTGAGTATTGAGGATAATCTGAGTATCAACTGCTGCAGAGGGAAGTTTTTTGTGACTAAGATACTGCCCCTCATTCAAGTAACTCCACATGCCATATTCAAGCAGGGCAATGCATGACCATTTGTGAAGAGGAATATGCACGATTTCTCTGAAAAACGACGGATACCACCATTTCCCTGCCTCTACCTCTACTTCTACTGCAAGGGGACAACGGGTTGCCTAATCTGAGAGTATGCTAATTGGCCCTGTTAGCTGGCATGAAGTAATCACACACCTTCCAAAATAATAAATTAGGAATACAATGACTACTAAATGAAACAATAATCAGTACTAATTCGGTTTATTACATTAAAGTGACTGATAATCGTCTGACAAACGATAGTAATTCTAAGGTAAAATCTTGGCACATCTGAAGGAAGGATCTGGGATAAGATTCTAATAATCATGTGTAAAGTGAAACAATTGCAGTAACGTAGTTGTATTTTGATTGTCATGATCTTAGTTTAAAAGACAGATAGTACCAGAGAAAGGGATATGTTGCATCTGCTGGCGTTGGAAGCAAATTGGTCATTAAAGTTTAAAGGCAAATTTTCGTACTGAAGTCTGAGGTTATTGAAATTCTATAAAAATGACTTTACTGCCCTACAGATCACCTCGCCGTCATGTCTCGATCTCACCATGGAGGCTTAAGCAGCTGCAGAATCAGTCATTGGCGGCAAGTTCGAGTCATCCTTATATATTTGTAAGTCCCTCAGCTCATGTGCTTCGAGGTGGACCCTGGCGGTGTCGCAGGTCATGGGGGAGAAGTCTGTTAGTGTGAATTTTACCGACTGAATCTAAAAGGAAAATTCTTATTTCTGTGTTTTGCGTCCTCTATTCAGATTGGCTCGGCTACGGATATTCCGAGTGCCTGCCAGTAAAAGGGTTTCTCAAAAGGGGCTGTTCCCCTTCCCTGTATTTCTTCAGACGGTTAACAAGTAAGATGGCGCTCACTACTGTTTAATAGTGATAAAGGGCATCTCACTCTCTTTCTCTCTCTGTATCTTACTGCGACCAATCAAATGGAGCATTGGCATCACGGTCGATTTTCTCGCTCTAACTTCTAGTTCATTTACACGAGTCAGTTCTGGTAGTTCTTATACTGCATTAATATTTCGTTTTTATGGACCTGACTTTTGGTGCCATCCCACACTTACAAAGAAGTTCCAAACTGCGAGCATTCACTATATTTTCTAGGTGTTTCCTATGGTGTTCGCCACATCCCAAAGAAACATAGTTTTCTAAGTTTTATTCACAATAGTGCGTTACCTGTATCTTGCTAAAAGCAGCATTTCATCTCTTTCCACCTTCGAGTCGTACTCGTAAAACAGTCGCTGCTGAAGGCATTGCACCGTGGGAGATGGTATCTATGTTGCCTGTGGAGTAACCAGCGTCCAGTGGTGGCAAGTCAAAGCGAAAATATGCTCAAGCAAGTGGCATTGACCTACGGCCCGTCCGGCACATCTTTATGAGAACTCACCACGGTGGCGGTCCATCTGTCCGGCTATAGTCACTCGCTGCTCGTCAGAGTGCTGCAGCCAATCCCAGTATGCTTCCCAATGGCTTAATACTTATTTACATAATGCAAATCTGAATGAAAATTAAAATTCCGAAAATTAACTACCAGAAATCAAGATAATACTAATATGCAATTCATCTTTCAATATTCATTAATTATTCCACTCTAATGGTTCTTTATATCTGATTTTATATTAGTTGTGGGACAGTTTTGGAAAGACATGATTGTGTAACACAATACTCCACAAGCCTTCTCAAGGAGTTTAGCTTTGGGTTACTCTTAAAATTACGTTTCCATCTATCGATTTCGTCCGGTTAAGAACAATGCGTTGAGTTCTGTCGTCTAGTACACTCTAAATTTTCTAAAACATTCAAAAATCTTATTCAGTATTTGATAAGCTTATAATTTGTTCACTATAATGACGGTGCAGAACTGTCTCAAACGTCTTCTGGAAGTCAAGAAACACGGCATCAGCCTGAGCACTGCTGTCTACTGCACTTTGGCTCTGACGAACGAACAGAGTCAGTTGAGTTCTGCAAAATCTCTGCTTGTGGATCCTCGTCTATCTTTGTAGAGGAGATGGGCGCCCTCCAAAAGCATCATAATGTGTGAGCATAAAACATGTTCCATGGTCCCACAATAGCTGGCATCAGCACTATACAGAGTGGTCCATTGATCGTGACCGGGCAAAATATCTCACGAAATAAGCGTCAAACGAAAAAACTACAAAGAACGAAACTTGTCTAGCTTGAAGGGGGAAACCGTATGGCGCTATGGTTGGCCCGCTGGATGGCGCTTCCATAGGTCAACTGCGATTTTTAAATAGGAACCCCCATTTTTATTACATATTCGTGTAATACGTAAAGAAGTACGAAGGTTTTAGTTAGACCGCTTTCTTCGCTTTGTGATAGATGGCGCTGTAATAGTCACAAACGTATGGCTCACAATTTTAGACGAACAGTTGGTAACAGGTAGGTTTTTTAAATTAAAATACAGAACGTAGTTACGTTTGAACATTTTATTTCGGTTTTTCCAGTATGATACATATACCTTTGTGAACTTATTATTTCTGAGAACACATGCTGTTACAGCGTTACATTAATGCAATAAATGCTCAAAATGATGTCCGTCAACCTCAATGCATTTGGCAATACGTGTAACGACATTCCTCTCAACAGCAAGTAGTTCGCCTTCCCTAATGTTCGCACATGCATTGACAATGCGCTGACGCATGTTGTCAGGCGTTGTCGGTGGATCACGATAGCAAATATCCTTCAGCTTTCCCCACAGAAAGAAATACGGGGGACGTCAGATCCGGCGAACATTCGGGCCATGGTATGGTGCTTCGACGACCAATCCACCTGTCATGAAATATGCTATTCAATACCTCTTCAACCGCGCGCGAGCTATGTGCAGGACATACATCATGTTGGAAGTACATCGCCATTCTGTCATGCAGTGAAACATCTTGTAGTAACATCGGTAGAACATTACGTAGGAATCAGCGTACACTGCACCATTTAGATTGCTATCGATAAAATGGGGGCCACTTATCCTTCCTCCCATAATGCCGCACCATACATTAACCCGACAAGGTCGCTGGTGTTCCACTTGTGGCAGCCCTCGTGGATTTTCCGTTGCCCAATAGCGCATATTATAGCGGTTTACGTTATCGCTGTTGGTGAATGACGCTTCGTCGCTAAATAGAACGCTTGCAAAAAATCTGTCATCGTCCCGTAAATTCTCTTGAGCCCAGTGGCAGAACTGTACACGACGTTCAAAGTCGTCGCCATGCAATACCTGGTGCACAGTAATATGGTACGGGTCCAGTCGATGTTGCTGTAGCATTCTCAACACCGACGTTTCTGAGATTCTCGATTCTCGAGCAGTTTGTCTGCTACTGAAGTGCGGATTAGCCGCGACAGCACCTAAAACACCTACTTGGGCATTATCATTTGTTGCAGGTCGTGGTTGACGTTTCACGTGTGGCTGAACACTTCCTGTTCCCTTAAATAATGTAACTATCCGGCGAACGGTCCGGATACTTGGATGAGATCGTCCAGGATACCGAACAACATACATAGCACACGCCCGTTGGGCATTTTGATCACAATAGCAATACATCAACACGATAGCGACCTTTTCCGCAGTTGGTAAACGGTCCATTTTAACACGCGTAATGTATCACGAAGTAAATACCGTCCGTACTGGCGGAATGTTACGTGATACCACGTAGTTATCAGTTTGTGACTATTACAGCGCCATCTATCACAAAGCGAAAAACGTGGTCCAACTAAAACATTCATATTTCTTTACGTACTACACGAATATGTAATAAAAAATGGGGTTCCTATTTTAAAAAAAACGCAGTTGATATCCGTTTGACCTATGGCAGCGCCATCTAGCGGGCCAACCATAGCTCCATCTGGTTTCCCCCTTCCAGCTAGACAAGTTTCGTTCTTTGTAGTTTTTTCGTTTGATGCTTATTTCGTGAGACATTTGGCCCGGTCACTATCAATGGACCACCCTGCAGTTCCATAACTGTGTTCGTCTTTCCGGCGACTCTTCTGAAACCGGGCATGGCTTCCGCTTTATTCTAATCGCTCCGTGCCTTTAATTGCTCCAGTGACCTATGATGAAATGTTTCTGTAAGGAGGCAGGTTCTATCGCACAATTACTGTAGAATCTTATAGGTATCTCATCCGGTCAAGACGCTTATCCTCTATTCAGTACTTCTATTTGATTTTCTATTCCAAGATCACTTGTCATTCCCATTGCAGCGTTCATGCGATAATTGAAAGGGAGAACGTTCATCTCATATGTTGCCCACAGAACATACCTGGGATTGATCTTATCAGAAAATTGTTCGTCTCGCTCCGCAAACAAACACTTTGTGGACTCACATACAAAGTGGAAGGAGAGAGATTCCAGGCCCTCTTTCATTAAGTGCAAGGAAATTTAGAAACTGAGATTGAGGGTCTCATTACACAGAAGTGCTAATGTCACAGATAACGTTCATTTTAGTAATACAAATAATGTGTGTCTTATCATGCACATTACTGGTATTATAAAACTCATTTAAGTCCCATATATTACTTTTGGCGTTGAAATATTAGCAGACATTAATGTACAGGATATCCAGAAATTAAGTATCGATATTGTATAAGATGGTGGTGTAGGAGTAAGATGCTAGTGTGCTGCAGGTGTATTGTACACGTAAAAGTCGTAGTTATTGCTGAAAACTATGGTCTGGCTGCATGTCACCGCTACACATGTGTTCTGCTGTTACAGGTACATGAGCGAGCGTGACGTTAACTGTGCAGGAGAGGATAACCATTATGACGTGGAGGTTGCGGAGATTGTCGTGTGGTGAAATTCAGACGAGATTTGACGTCGATTCCATAACCTGCAGCTACTGCTAATGCAATTCAACAATTAGTGAACAAATTCAAGCGCACTGATATCGTGATGCACGGGCCCGGACACTGCCGTCCATGAGCCTCAGCTGACTGAATTGGAGACGTCGGAACATCCACTGAATGTAGTACAAAATTGGTGTGATGATTGTCAATGGAACTGGAGAATCCACGCTCGACTGTGCATAGAATGTTGTGGCACACACACACTGAAGAAATCACTATACCATTTGCAGGTTCTCCAACAATTACATGACGAGTATATGGCAGAATGCAGGATGATGTGCTAGGATTTGCTTGCAGCAAATGCAAATCACAACATCCTCAATTAGATCCTATTCAGTGACGAAGCAATCTTCCATACCTATGGAAGAATTAACCGACATAACTGCAGCATCAGCGCTGTCGCACAACCAGTGGAGCACATGTTATTCCAGCGAAACTCTCCCAAAATCAGTGTGTGGATGGGAATATCCACTGACAATGACTATGGCCCATTCTTCGTTGCCGAAAACTTCCTCAGAGGGGCAATGTACCTGTAAACGCTGGAACAGTTTCTTTTGCCACAGCCTGTACATGATGAACATGTGCATGACGTTTACTTCTAACAGGACAGGGCCCCAAGCCATTATTCCATATGTGTGCTTACGTTTTTGAATGATGTGTTTTTTGGAAGATGGATTGGGTGGCCAGGATCCATGAGCTGGGCGAGGCGCTCTCCCAATCTCACACCCATGGACTTCTTCGTCTGGGGGTTTATCAGGGGACGTATGTTTCGCTGACAGTGTATCGACTCACTGGCAGAGCTCCGAGACTGAATTAGACAAGTTGCTGCACCTATAACACCACAAATGTTCTGGAATGATTTTGCTGACAGATCTAGCAGATGTGTATTGTGTCAGAAAGTCAATGGATCTCATATTGAATGTAACATGTGAGAAACTTTTTACGCCACTACACTGAGGTGATAAAAGTCATTGGGTACCTCCTCATGTCATGAGGAGACTTCCTTTTGCCTGGCACAGTGTAGAAACTGGGCGTGGCATGGACCCAACAAGTCACTGGAAGTCCCCTGCAGAAATACTGAGCCATGCTACCACTATATCCGTCCATAACTGCGGAAGTGTTGCCGTTGGAGGATTTTATGTACGAACTCAACTCTCGATTATGTCCCAAAAATATTGGATAGGTTTCATGTTGGGTAATCCGGGTGGCCACATCATTCACTCGAATTGTCCAGAATGGCTACAAACCAATTGCAAGCAATTGTGGCCCAGTGACGTGTTTGGGAAGCCAAACATAACCATTCCAGTCAATGATCGGTTCAGTTAGACAGAGGACCAGTGCATTACACATAAACGTAGCACACACCATTATGCAGAGTGCCTTGTTGACAAGTTGAGTCCATGGCTTCGTGGGGTCTGCGTCACACTCGAACCCTACCAGCAGCTCTTACCAACTGAAATAGGGATTCATCCGACCAGGCCGCGGTTTTCCAGTCATCTAGGGTCCAACCGATACGGTCACAAGCCCAGGAGAGGCGCTGCAGGCGATGTCGTACTGTTAGCAAAAACACTCGCATCTGTCATCTGCTGCCATAGCTCTTTAACGCCAAATTTCGCCGCACTTTCCTAACAGATACCTTCGTCGTACGGCCCACAATGATTTCTGCTGTTATTTCAGGCAGTGTTGCTTGCCTATTAGCACTGACAACTCTGCACAAACGCCGCTGCTCTCGGTCGTTAAGTGAAGGCCATCGGCCACTCAGCTATCCGTAGTGAGAGATAATGCCTGAAATTTGTCGGCACACTCTTGACACTGTGTATCTCAGAATACTGAATTCCTAAAGATTTTCTAAATGGAATGTCCCATACACCTAACTAAAACTTCCATTCCGCACTGATAGTCTGTTAATTCCCGTCGTACAGCCATAAGCAAGTCGGAAACCTTTGCACATGAATCACTTGCGTCAGTGCACTGTACTGTTCCACCTTGTGTACTCGAAACTACCGCCATATGTACATGTGCATATCGGTGTCCCATGACGGTGTATAAATAATAATAATAATACAATAATTATTTCAGCAGAATCGATACTTAATATCTGAACACCCTGTATTTAAATTAAAACAGGCCGAAGTGTCTTAATGGCTACAACAATGGACCGGTAGTCTGGAGGACGGTGGCTCGAGTCCCCGTCTGACCATTCCCATTTAGGATTTCCATGGTTCCCCTGAGTCGTTCAGTGCAAATTTTGGGATGATTCCTCTAAAAAGTGCACGGCTGACTACATTCCCCAACGCGAGCACGTGCTGTCATAATCTCATTGTCGATGCGACGTGTCTTTCTTTCCCAAATTAGTGAGCGAACTCGACGTTGAAAATCAGAGGCGCTCGCCTCACCACCGTGCGCTGATGCTCCTCAGCCGCTGACTGCAGCCAGTTCGGGAGTTCAGACGGTATGAAAATTGCAGCGGCTGGTTCAGGTCGAACAGGCGCGCCACTCTGGTGCCATGCATACTGCAGAGGTCGCCGCTGCCAACAAGCTGGCATGGGCCGGTCGTGCGCGCACGTCCACGTCACGCGCCGCTCAGCGAAACTACTGTATAAGGGCAGTAGGCAGTTTCCAGAACACACGTCACCGTCGCACGTTCCCTGTAACTCGTGCCTCTCTTCTGCACATTTTATAGTTTAGTATTAAGCCATGGATAGCGTTAACTACGGCCTTAGCGGAATATCCTGAGTGATCGCTGAATTACAATCACCTCAAAAACAGGTATACACTGCTGGCCATTAAAACTGCTACACCACGAAGATGACATGCTACAGACTTGAAATTCAACCGACAGGAAGATGATGCCGTGATATGCAAATGATTAACTTTACAGATCATTCACACAAGGTTGGCGCCATGGCGACACCTACAACGTGCTGACATGAGGAAAGTTTCCAACCGATTTCTCATACGCAAACAGCAGTTGACCGGCGTTGCCTGATGGAACGTTGTTGTGATGCCTCGTGTATGGAGGACAAATGAGTACCATCACGTTTCCGACTTTGATAAAGGTCGGATTGTAGCCTATCGCTATTGCGGTTTATTGTATCGCGACACTGCTGCTCGCGTTGGTCGAGATCCAATGACTGTTAGCATAATATGGAATCGGTGGGTTCAGGAAGATAATACGGAACGCCGTGCTGGATCCCAACGGCCTCGTATCACTAGCAGTCGAGATGACAGGGATCTTATCCGCATGGCTGTAACGGATCGTGCAGCCACGTCTTGATCCCTGAGTCAACAGATGGGGACGTTTGCAAGACAACAACCATCTGCACGAACCGTTCGACGACGTTTGCAGCAGCATGGACTATCAGCTCGGAGACCATGGCTGCGGGTACCCTTGACGCTGAATCACAGACACGAGTGCCTGCGACGAACCTGAGTGCACGAATGGCAAAACGTCATTTTTTCGGATGAATCCAGGTTCTGTTTACAGCATCATGATGGTCGAATCCCTGTTTGGCGACATCGCGGTGAACGCACATTGGAAGCGTGTATTCGTCATGGCCATACTGGCGTATCACCCGGCGTGATGGTATGAGGTGCCATTGGTTACACGTCTTAGTCACCTCTTGTTCGCATTGACGGCACTTTGAACAGTGGACGTTACATTTCAGATGTGTTACGACCCGTGGCTCTACCCTTCATTCGATCCCTGCGAAACCCTACATTTCAACAGGATAATGCACGACCGCATGTTGCAGCTCCTGTACTGGCCTTTCTGGATACAGAAAATGTTCGACTGCTGCCCTGGCCAGCACATTCTCCAGATCTCTCACCAATTGAAAACTTCTGGTCAATAGTGGCCGAACAACTGGCTCGTCATAATACGCCGGTCACTACTCTTGATGAACTGTGGTATCGCGCATGGGCAGCTGTACCTCTACACGCCATCCAAGCTCTGTTTGACTCAATGCCCAGGCGTATCAAGGCCGTTATTACGGCCAGAGGTCGTAGTTCCGGGTACCGATTTCTCAGGATCTATGCACCCAAATCGCGTGAATATGTAATCACATGTCAGTTCTAGTGTAATACATTTGTCCAATGAATACCCGTTTTTTATCTGCATTTCTTCTTGGTGTAGCAATTTTAATGGCCAGTAGTGTCATTTGGCCATGTACAGAGTGACCCAAAAGTCTGTTAACATTTGATAAACTAACTCACATAGTAACGTAGGTAGAGAGGTAGAGCCTGTCACTAGTGTCTGAAATGATATGGGGTTTTACTGAAACCAAAGAGAGCTAAAAACCAGCCAAAGGATGGTGATGAACCTGTGGGATGCCGCTTTTCAAACTGTCAGAGGACGGGTTTGAGGTACGCCGGTATGTTGCAGAATCGCTTCGTCCCTACCCTCCTCGACAAACGCTTGCTGCAAAGTACGACTTTTATGCAGAATGGCGCTCCACCCTGTATTCCTACACGTGTGAAAGATCTCTTGTGCACATCGTTTGGTGGGGATTGCGTCCTGAGCTACCACTTCCGTCACGCTTAGCCTCCCAGGTCCCCAGACCCCACCCCGTGTATTTATTGGTTGTGAGGTTTCCTGAAGTCGCAAGTTTACCGCAATCGTTCGACGTCATTAGGGATGCTGAAAAACAACATCCAACGGCAATTTCTCAACATACCTACTGATATGCTGTACAGAGCTTTTCACAACATTATCTCTCGTCTACAGGTTTTGTTGATAATGATGGGCATTTGTTATAAATCAATTGTTATGCTAATTATTGCTTTAGTATCGTGTGAAGCGCCACATGTTGGTCATTTTGTGTACTATTTTCGGTTTTAACAACGTGCCATTTCAAGTATGTGTGTCAATTTTTACTTCTTTACCTACATTATCTCGAGAAGTATTGAATTTTCAAATGTTAACGGATTTTTTAATCACCCTGTAGATACACTGTAGGTCATTAAAACTGCTTCGTCACAGAGACGGCACACGCCAAGCGTCAAATCCGTACGCAGTGTCTCTTCTTTCTTGGAGAATTCCGCTGCTGACAATTCTGTCTCTGGTTCTGTAGACAGCTGTTGCTCATGTATACTAACACATGGCATCTGGACCAACAATGCGCACAACAGCGCTTGGCTGTCCGATTAGGCTTTCCAGAACGTTTGCAGTGCGCATCATCTACAAAAACACGGCGCAGCTCACTAGTCGTATTTTGGGATGGAGCGAAATGCCTTCTTTCGCAACAAAGCTAATCTTATTGCCTTGCGCAGCGAAGCTGATGAAGCTACCTTGATGTCACAGCCTATTTGCAGCTTTTATACACTTAAGGAAAACACATCAGTAGCATGAGCTTTAGCCTCCTCAATCAACACCTTATTGCGTGTAGCATCCAGTCCCAGCACAAACGTGTGACACAATGCAGTTCATATTTGACCCGCAAAAGCTTCGAAATCTTCATTTGGTTTTTGCTGTAGGGATTGATAAACAGTTTCCATAGTGCATAATACCCCTTTGCCTGGAGAGCTCTTTAATAAACCGCACAACAGCGCTTCAAATGTTACTGCATCACCTAATACATTGACAGATTCTACGTACGCCGTCAGCCAGAATATTATGACCGCCTACATAATTGGCAGTATGTCCACCTTTGGCACAGATAACAGCGGCGACGCATCGTGACATGGAAGCAATGAGGCCTTGGTAGGTCGCTGGAGGGCAGTTGGCACCACATCTGCGTGCACAAGTCACCTATCTCCCGTATATTCCGGGGTGGGTGGGAGGGGGGGGGGCGGGGCTTAGGCATGAGCTCTGACGCCACATTCAGTCACATCCCAGATGTGTTCGATCAAGTTCAAATCTGCCGAGTTTGGGGGCCAGCACAACAGTTGGAAGTTTCGAATGTGTTACTCGAAGCACTTCATCACACTCCTGACCTTGTTACACAGCGCATTATCTTCTTGAAAAATGCCACTACTGTCGGTAAACACGATCGTCATGAAAGAATGTACGTAGTCTACAACCAGTGTTCTATACTCCTCGGCCGTCACATCGCCTTGCACAAGCTCCACTGGACCCATGGGTCTCCACGAGAATTTTCTCGAGAGCATAATGGACCCGCCACCAGCTTGTCTCCACCCCGCAGTTGAGGTGTCAAGGAGCTGTTTCCCTGGAAGACGATGAATTCGCTCCCTCTCATTAGCGTGATGAAGAAAATATCGGGATTCATCAGATCATGCAACGCTCTGCCAATGCGCCAGTGTCCAGTGCTGATGGTCATGTGCCCATTTCAGCCGTAGTTGCCGATGTCATGGTGTTAACACTGGCACATGCATGGGCTGTCAGCTGCGAAGGCCCATCGTTAGGAGTGTTCGGTGCACTGTGTGTTCAGACACACTTGTACACTGCCCAGCATTAAAGTCTGATTTACGAGTCCGCCCAGCCTGCAACGTCCGACATCTCCAATGAGGGGTGGCCATCCAACGCGACGACGCCTGGACGTGGTTTGACATTGGTTTCGCCACGTGTTGAAGACGCTCACCACAGCACTCCTCAAACAGTCGACAGGTCGTGCAATTTGCGAATTGGTCGTGCCAAGGCTCCGAGCCATCACAGTCTGCCCTTGATCAAACTCAGACAGATCGTGCACCTTCCCCATTCTACACATGGACATCACACTCTCTGATACTACATGCACTATGCATGTGTCTTGACTAGCTGTCATTCCTCACTATGTGATGCTGCTACCGCCTGGACGGGTTTATATCATTAGTAGGTGGGTGGCCATAATGCTTTGGCTGATCAGTGCATGTGCATGTGTTCCCTGACAATCTCAGTTTTGTTATAAATAATTGGAACTGGTCCGGCCATGAACACACACGATTGATACAGCTGATATTCTGTAAAAAGACGCACCCATTTTCATGTGCTACACCCTTAAAAGATGAGATTGGGGCAACCACCGATAAGCTATCTACAATAGCAATCTGCTGTGTGATTTTTTTTCTGCTCGAGCGGCAGGGCCTTAATGTATTCATATTGCGCAGCGATAGGGTCCATGCTAACATTTTCAGCGGCTGCTTCCTGCCGAGTCGCTCCGGAAAGTATCAGGTGTGGGTACAAAACACAGGAACACGTACTTAAAGGCCACAAAACTCAACCAATAGCTGTCAACGTATTCAAATGAAAATTTGGTCCCAACGACACTGATGTACGACGACAGCAGCTCACAGTGGAGCGGCGACAGAGTGCAAGTACGCATGGCTACAGAGACTTATTGTAATTTTCGGCGCGAAAAGGAGCGGCGGCGGAGGCAGTGACAGTGCGGTGCGTCGGTGTCGGCGCGTCGACGGCAGGGACGATGGCTAGGACCTTTCAAGATTTTGCTGCAACACGACGTAAGATGTGGACCCGTTGAAGGCAGGTGTCACGGCGGTGGCAGTGGCTTGGGCACCACTGGCGACAGTGTGCGGCGGCATCTGGCAGAGTCTAAAGGTACCCACCTCTAGACTCTGCTACACTACTCGTGCTCGCCATACTTGTGCTCGTCAGACTCGTCTGTCAGGAGACTCGTCCAACTTGTCTGCCTCGTGCTCGAGCTGCTACCGTCTTCGTCCACACTACCCCAGTTGCTTGCCAGGCCCTGACTCGTGACCAGTGCCTGATTCCTAATTTAAAGATGGACGAAATGGCATAGCAAATGTCAGCTTACTTGTGGTGCGCTTGTCGGTTGAGGAACAAGACAGAAGAAGACAACAACAACAAGGGCCCAAGGACAACAAGCATATATATATATATATATATATATATATATATATATATATATATATATATATATGATATGTCACGTAAATAAATATTATGCATTGTTATTTATTAATTATCTACATTTTCTGTCAACTTTTCCTGCCATGATCACGTTTAATGGGATTCGGCTCCTTTTTTGTCAAAAAAAATAAATTCTATGTTCATAATTTTTTTAAATCTGTTCTGTGAAGAGCTCATATTGCCACAAACCCAATATTTTTATCATAATTAGAACTTTTTTAATTTTTTAATTTGGAAACAGTAAGCAATTCCTATCTTCCTAATAGTATTGGTAATACGCTAAAACAAATATAAAAAAAATATCTTAAGATTCATGTGGTTAATAATAAATCAGGTAATAACGACAGAAAAATTTAAAAGTAACAAATGAAAAGTGACTGAAACTTAAGCTAAGAAAGACAGCCGGCCGCTGTGGCCGAGTGGTTCTAGGCGCTTCAGTCCGGAACCGCGTGACTGCTACGGTCGCAGGTTCGAATCCTGCCTCGGGCATGGATGTGTGTGATGTCCTTACGTTAGTTAGGTTTAAGTAGCTCTAAGTTCTAGGGAACTGATGACCTCAGATGTTAAGTCCCATAGTGTTCAGAGCCATTTGAATCATTTGAGAAAGACAAAAAGTGAGGTAGCCGTGAAGACGGAACCCAAAAGGTACCGAATCCCATTAAGTTTGTTAACAGTTTTTTTATTCTTTCCCCAAAATAAATATCTTTACTTCCTTCTGTGTTGATCGTCTTTTGCGGCTGATATTTGCAGTGGAGAAATCAAATACTTCCCAAACGAACAAATTTGGAGCATTCACTTCTTCAGCCCCAACGCCAAACATCCCATGCTCATTTTTCTTCTGGTGGACTTCCCTATAAATGGTTAATAATGTGGTCTGTCCTTTTTCTTTTAATTTGTCTACATCCACGCAGAGTTCTGTTACGACAAGATCCCACACTCTAATATTTTTTATTTAATTTTCAAATGGGAGTTTGTGGCATCCCACAACACTGGATATTGTTCATAAATATTTATGAATTCAGTAGCATAATCTTCGGTCCACTCTGTTTTGAAAGGAAAACTGATGTTCACAACACAGGAAAAAGAAAAAACCAAGACCGAACTGGACAAGGGCGATGACCCGACTGATCAAGGCTTTTCAACGAACACACCACTCGTGCAGCTTGCTGTACATCCCTTCAATGTACCGACAAGAGGTGGTGCCAGACAAGCAATAGGCTCGGGCAGCTTGTGAGCCCGTCTTGCGCAGAGTCCTCGGAGCCTACCTCTGTCCACATTACTCCTAAGGCTCGTGGCCAGCCAAGCACGAGTCACACAGGTAGTGTGGACGCACATTAAGAATGCGTCGGCATGATGGATACTACCGTCTGCGGGTGGAGTGCAGTGGTGTTGCTACCCGCACGCATCTTCATGTAGCTCAGATTACGTAGGTGCATCTAGTAGCCAAATGAACATGGAAAACGTCTTGCGTTGTAGTCTGGCTCAGCTCGCCATGTGTCCACGACAGGCGGGAGAAGCTACAAGCTTGCAACCAGCTCTGTCTCATAGGATTTACAATCTGACAACTACAAAGGAAAGCTTTTGTATGCTAGACTGAACGGTGTGTTCGAATCCCACAGCTGACACCAGTTTCTCAGAACATGATGAAGAGAAGGCGACTATGGGATGTGGGCATCTGGAATTGATAAATTTGATAAAAACTACAGTGAAATATGTTTGAAAAACAGGCTGGTGTGCCAGGTTTCTCCAGAAGTCTATCTCTAAAGGATACGACATGTGGCACCTGCGACGCCACCAAGAGACTGAGGGGTATATTGCCAGAAAGAGGGATGGGAGACAAGAGAGCGTCAGGTTGTCCCAGGATCGCTCTCGCCAGCCCGCTCTGTGGCCCCCACGTGACTATTCATAGCCGTCTGATTGCTTGCCGAGGGCATGGTAGAACCACAGACTCAGCAACATTTCACTGATGCCTCACCCAGTCACCATTACTCGCAGTAAGAATGGTAATCACATGAACAAGGCACGAGTTGGAGGCGACATCCGACAGTAACCGGTACTGGACCAGCCCATGCCTAGCCGCGACTCTGCAATGAAACACATTTCGTCTGTATAGAGAATGAAACACGGAAATATAAAAAAATATTAAAAATGAAGATTTTCCCACTCTGTCTGTCAGTCCACCTTGCACATGTCCGTATACTGTCTTCTCATGCCCATTTTCTTCCCAACTCTGGATCTAAGCTTTTTCATCAGAAGTTTTTTGTACCTGCTATTGGGAAAAACCTCATATGCATAATAGGGCAAACGTGGTTCTCAAGTCTCAGCTGTATGATATCCAAACTTGCTTTTGGCTGGTACGGCTAACCTCACATTTGCTGAAAATCACATTCATCGATGATACTAAATGGCCAACAGTGACCCCTGGTTCCAGTTGCAAGTTGCCCTAACAGCTACCAGGGGGAAAAGAAAATTTGATTTTCGGTATTTTATACAATTATTGTCCAAATACAATAATTTATAATGCTGCCTTAATCTACTCGTCAAGAGATATAATCTTAAGTTAAAGGTTTAACACAATGAATCAAGTATTAAATTTAGAAACTGTGGACATGTGTTGAGACAGCATAACTCACAGCGCGCCATTTACATAGACTATACTCATCCAGTTTTTAAGAATGAGAGCACTTAAAGATTTTCAATAAACTTTACATATACTTCAGATCTTTTCTGAATCTTCTCTCTGTTATAGCCCCGCCAAATAATGAAAGAGAAACAGTTTATCAATTACTAAATTTTCCTGTTTACGTGACAAGACTTTAGCTTCAAGTATGGCGTTTTAATTTATTGCTTCTCCACTAAGTTTCTTTCAGACGTTTGAAGCTGTTTTATACATGGAAGTTTGATTCTGGGGGGTGTTACTGGTTCGTTCCTAAATAAAACCATTGAAGACCATTTTATGTCCCCAGAAGATCGACTAAATAACAAAGTTCCTTATGTATTAATTATTATGAAATGATATTGCTTTTTAAACAACATATTTTAAAGGTTTTATATTTAATGGTAAATTAACTGTGATACTTCAAACGAACTTATACTTAAAATTGATTTAAAAGTTATATATTGTGTAAATGTTATTCATAATAGCACCATGGCGTGAGAGGCTGTGGATATTGCCACTTGAGTGTCAATCACGTCACATGGATATTTACACCCTGTGCATATCCTTGGCAGTAGATGCGGGTTCATTATATTTAATAATTCAGAAATAATTGTGAAGAAACAAAACTTTTTTTGTGTAAAAACTTCATATTACATAGACTGTATATGATGTGATTAATTTGAAAACAAATCGTTTACAAAAACAATAATTAGAAAACTATGAAAATGTAACTTCTTGCTTTGTTTCTCACAGTCAGTTTTAACAGAAAACTTTTTCTGGCATCTAGTGATCCAAACCAGGGTGGCAGGGCGTTTAAAACATTATATAGATTGTTTCTTTACATTGATCATGAATTTATGGATTTTACAGCCTCAGCCTGCTGATATTGACTTGAGGCGAGAGATCTACAATTACTGCAAGACTTCAGTGATACTCGACGGAAGTCATTTCATTTCATTATTTGCGACTGATAAACATGAGGGAAATAATATACAGAAATAAGACGCACTACTGTTCATAGAATGAGAGCAGGATGTGAATCATGTACCCCTCAGACAAGGATACAGATCTACTGCCAACTTGCATCATAAAAATAGAATACATAGGCTGCAGCATATGATCACCAGAACGATCTGGGGACTATAGAAAGTCTTAGACTTCAGTGGTATGAAGCTGTGTGAACGCCATAGCTTCCACCAGATGTGACATAACAGCTAGCCGTACACGGGCGGATTCCTGGAGCAGGCCTCGTTCAGCCAAGTCCTTGAATTTTTGGCGAGCCGGTGGCAGATCCACTAAGCCTACTCTGACAAAAAAGCGCGCTCACGTCGGCTACCCCACCATCTTTCTTCAAACGATATTAATGAAACTATTCGGTAAAAAGATTGGTTTATAGCTTTATATGTCAGATTCATGATGAAATGCCTACCATTTCTCTAATGGTGATAGTTATTGTTAAATTTCGCGTATGAGTAACAACACACTATATAAAATCCGAAAAGTCTGCAATGAAAAATAGGAGCCGCTATGAATTTGTGTTTGATGCATATTAGACCATACGCACTGATGAGCCAAAACATAATGACCACCTACTTAATTGCTTGTTTGTCCGTCTTTGGAATGAAGAAGTGCATAACTAATTTTGCGTATCAGGGATCCGACTGTTTGTAGGTAGGTTTGTGCGGATATGTGGCATTAGACGTCTAAGCACAACTAGTGAAATTCGTGTGAATAACGGGCCGCTGCTTTGCGTATGCGGTGAAAGCGCCCGATAGCGACCCAAATGGGCTCCATAGTATTTACATCAGGCGAATTTGGTCGTCGAGACATCAACGTGAGTTCTCTATAATGCTCCTCAAAACACTGTAGCACTGTCCTGGCTCCGTGATACGGACAGTTATACTGCCGAAAGGTGACACAGCCGTCGGAGAAGACATCAAGCATGGAGGGATTCAGGTGGTTCGCAGCCGTCATCGTGTCTTCGATTACTACCATAGGCTCCATGCAAGCGCGGGAGAATGTCTCCCATAGCATAACAGTGCTCCCACCAGCCTGCATCCATGGCGAGCTGCACGTTTCAAACCGCCATCCACCTCGATGACGGTATTTGTGGATACGACCATCGACCTAAACTCCGCCCGAATAGGCCGTGGAAGGCCCAAAGGTACCGACCGGCCACCGTGTCATCTTCAGCCCACAGGCGTCACTGGATGCGGATATGGAGGGGCATGTGGTCAGCACACCGCTCTCCCGGCTGTATGTCAGTTTCCGAGACCGGAGCCGCTACTTCTCAATCAAGTAGCTCCTCAGTTTGCCTCACAAGGGCTGAGTGCACCCCGCTTGCCAACAGCGCTCGGCAGACCGGAGGGTTACCCATCCAAGTGCTAGCCCAGCCCGACAGCGTTTAAATAAATTTCGGTGATCTGACGGGAACCGATGTTACCACTGCGGCAAGGCCGTTGGTACCATCGACCTAGTGTAGCAGAAATTTGATTCACTCGAAGTGCCGACACGTTCCCATTGACCGATAATCGAATCTCGATGGTCCCGCGTCCAGTCCAGTGGTAATTGACGATGTCACTGGATCAAGGTGTGAACACATAGGGGTGGTCTGCTGCGGATCTTCATGTTTAACAATGTACAATGATCGGTATGCTCCGAAACATTTGTGCGTGACCCAGCAATGTGTCTTTCGGCAGAGATAAAACAGACCACCATCTATCCTACTTCACGTTGCAGACAAACCTCCGAACCCAATGTTCTGTGTAGAGTCGTAGACGTCTAACCATTTAGCGTCTGGCGGTAGTTTCACTGCTCTTCTACCTCTTTCCCTAGATGCGCATGACAGTAGCACATGAACATTCGACCAGCTTCGCCGTTTTCGAGATACACGTTCACAGGCTCTGCCCTTTCTCAAAGTCACTTATCTCAATGGATTTCCTCACTTTCATCCCATATCTTCGCTAGGGCGATACTCTGCCTATGTCTGCTCCGGTTACACACTTTTGTTACCACGACACGTGTCCGCAAAGCCACCAGGCGGCATCCACCGTCACGGTGGGCAGTGATCACAATGTTTTGGATTATCAGTGTATTTCTGTGTATGTAGGGGTAGCTAAAACATCGGATTTTTCTTTAGACTTGGGAGGAGGTCTCTATCACAGATCTTGAGAAAAGTAATGTTACGTATCACACTCATTTGCGATTGCAAGTGCCAGCAATAAAGCTAGAACGAAATTCTTACAACACCCCTCATATCATAGGAATGGTTTGAGATACCGAAATAATATTTTGGGAAATGACAGCACACATAATCACATGGTAAACAAGGAGACCTTCCTTACCTACCACGATAAATGAGTAACTGCACAATGGAGTGATGTAATTTTCAAGATTCGTCGGTAACTGGTGAAATGAGAATTAGTGTGGCTTTGCAACAATATGAATGAAGAAATCGCACGCTTACATTTATACCAATAATGTGCTTCTTCATAAGATTTTGATGTGATTTCTTCTCACTTCCTCGTTTCATAAACCACTGTTTCAGGATCCCGTCACATTTCCAACTTCATTAAGATGTTAGTGAAGTGACAGTATGTAAACTCTCCTTTGTTCTGACAAAAGAAGCAAATTTTAACATGGCAACAAGAGAAATATAGATCTTACTCTAAGTTCGCCACTGATGAATGAGTAATTTTTCAGATTACCTCAAGTTTTCGTTGCTACAAGTATAGGAAAGAGGGTGGACCAATGACCATATCGAAAAACTTATATAATTGTACCGTGAAATACCTTGCTTGTGGAAACTGACGCATGAACATTACACAAGGAAGAATGTAAAAAATGTAGTGCACAAATAGATGGTTGAAACATTTCTAGATAGTATTCGAACTGTGGACCAAAGTGTTGCGAAAACTAACAACTTTGCCAAATGAGGGAATACCTAAAAGACATGTAAGCAGACAGCGTTTCCTGGTGTGAGCGAAAATCGGACATAATACATCGTAAGTAACATCAATATCTTTTTAGATGCAGAAGGCAAAACAGATTGTAAACATGTTTCATTACCTACCACTGATGGTTTGTTTCAATAAAACGAAAGGTGCTTGGTGACAAAATTACGCAATTCCTTGTATTTCCAAAGAGGGGTTTAAGATACGTTCAATAATTTGTGAAAGAATCTCAGAAATGTGTAGGTCTCTAGAAAGGAGTGTAAAAAGGAGAGCATGAGTTGCATAAGGATCCGTTCACACACATATCCGGCAGTGTCCATGCCGGGAAACGTCCGAGTATCGGCCGTCACCCGGAGAACGAAATGTACCATTAAAATAAATGTAGCGGTCCAGACATGACCAGGCCGTGCTCGAGAAATGTCCGTGAGGAGAGCGTGCTCGGTGCAATTTTTCCTGTTTAATTTTTCATGTGACGGACAACGTGACGGTAGAACTGTTTTGTAGGCTGTACAGCTGCGCAAGACTCTTTTGTACAAAAAACATGGAAACAGTTCATAAGTTTCCTGTGATTCACGAGCAGTCTCCAGAAAGTATTATTATTTCTCAATTTTGGTTCTAGTTTGTTTAAAAGTTGGCACAAGGTGTGCTGCTTCAACTTATTCATAAAATTTTGTCTCATCATCCATGAGATGAAGAAATAACGTTCGAAATTCTCCCCATACTTGTGTTGTTTTCCAGGCACTATGGATCCACATATTTCTTCTTTTTTGCCTTCCTTCTTTTTCTTCTTCTTCTTCTGAAGCACGTGCTGTAAGTCCTAATTCATCATTAAGAGAATTAGCGATCATATTTACAACTTTCACAAAAACTTCAAAATCATTACAAGGAGCAATAAGAAAGGTCACCCATGTTCCGGCCCCATCAGGACCGAGCGTCGAACGAGTGACACCCGCGCTTCAGCCCGTTCCTCTAGCAACCACATGTTACTGAGGCTCGTCTGCGCTCCTGTTGTTCCTTATAGTGACTCGGAAATAGTGGTTCAAATGGATCTGAGAACTATGGGACTGAACTTCTGAGGTCATCAGTCCCCTTGAAACTAACTAACCTAAGGACATCACACACATCCATGCCCGAGGCAGGATTCTCGGAAATGGTGGTCTGTGTTTCTCTTTGTGGAAGTTGTAAACAGGATCGCTAATTTTCGTAACAGTGAATTAGGACGTTTAACACTTGCTTTAGGGGAAGAAAAAAAAACAGAAGCAAGGCAAAAAAAAGAAGGAATATGTGGTTCCACAGTGCCTGGGAAACAACACCGGTAAGGGGAGAGCTTAGAACATTGTTTCCTTAACAGATTAATTCCAAAAGAGATAGAAGAAATTGCAAAAATACACTTATTTAAAAAGGCAGCTAAAAAGTACCTGTTGTACAATACATTTTATACCTTGAAGGATTACTTACATAAAACAGAATAGGGGTTTGGTAAAAAAAATGTCATACAAATAAATAATAATAATGATTATAAAACATCCAACATTCCACATAACACTTTCACACTATTTTTTTTACCTTCTTTTTTCATTGTCTGGAAAAACTTACCCCCAAGCTATGCATTCCACAATACTAACACCTCTTTCTCTTTCTGAGCTCAACATCTCACTCATTATAGAGGGATGCTGACTCAGTTTTTCAGGATAGCAAATGGGAAGCTGTGGTACAGAAAAGTGTGTGTGTGTGTGTGTGTGTGTGTGTGTGTGTGTGTGTGTGTGTGTGTGTGCGTGTGTAGGACTGATAGTGAGATATGAGTGAACAGTGTGGCATTACATTATTTAACGAGTTATTTGAAAAAAAATTATTGTATACCAGGAGTAAATTTAATGATTGTCTCTGACTAGAAGTCTGTAAATGTATGTGTATACGAATTAGCTTATTTTAAATTGGTCTAAACTTGTAAATACTTTGACATGTCCTATATCCTTGTAAAAAGAGATCTACAGATGAATATAGCTGCTACTACCACTACTTGTCTCATGGATGATGAGACAAAGTTTTATGAATATTTTAATATGATGCAACACACCTTCTGTCAACGTTTAAACAAACTAGAGCCAAAAGGAAATTTCCTGGCCGCCAAATTCATACTCTTAAAAAAAAAAAGCCCCCCCCCCCGCCCCCTAGTCTCCCTCAGCGCTGGAGATAGGACTACAAAAATTGTCGATTTTTCAAAAATATGTTCATTTTGTAACGCACAACTTTATGAAGGGCTTGATATATAAAACATATATGTTCGAGGAAATGTAAGACATGTTGTTTATTCGGTCCTAAGTGTGCCGAAGTGCAGTGCCACGCATCTTCACAAAGTATTCTTTTACCGCACGTAACTGTATTTCGCTCTGTCGAATTCAAACGTGTGAATTGTGTAATGGAAGCCATCAACCCTATGTTCACGACAGTGGAAATTAAATTGTCCTGCGGTGCCTCTTCTGCTCCCAGTCGGCCGGTTTTACATGCTACTCCCATTCCTTACAAAAACCTCACAATTAATATTGGGCTGGGTTATTTATGGCCCGGAGAATAAGAACTCTTTAGGAAATTTGAACCCTACTGCCTATTAACTAATAAAATTCTCTTACGTGAAATAAAAGTAAATATAGGAAACAAAGCAGTAAAGACAGAAGACAAGCAAGACAGTACACATTTCTTCAATCCTTAGGTCTCAGCATTTTTTTCTCTCTAATCCTGCTACAGCTTTACACGGCGTGATTTCCTTTCTGCGAAAGAATCTATTATATCGTCAAAGTTCGTCAAACGTTTTGCTACATGAAAAATCAAAATGTCGTTGTCTAATACAGAATAAGCTGTTAGTACAAATAGTATCCAAGGGCAGTGTGGTTCCTTGATTTAATTACGCCTATTTTGTCACTGTCTGCTAGATAAAACGAAATAGGCCTTTTTAATATTGCACCAATTGTAAGACACACCAAATAAGCGAGACTGTTGGAATGTGTATTCTTATAAGACAACTATCCAAGGATTTCCACCCAATAATATCCAAACAGCAGACTCTGTACACAATTTATTAAACTGCCAATACTAAACTCTTTTAAATAACAACAAATTCATATAACTTACAGAACTTAACAAATGGTTAAAAGAATGAGCTTTAAAAAACAATAACGGCGGCTTGCCACCATAAAATCAAAGAACCTTTTACAATAGTGCCTTTAGGGTTTACCCAAGAGACAAAATCCAACAATAAGTTAACTTGGCAATACAACTTAAGATCATTTACAAAACCTTTAAGAATGATAATGACACTTGGCACCATAAAATTGGAAAACAGTAAGAGCAGCTATAAACTAAAAAAATAATAATGGCAACTTGGCACCATAAAATAAGAGAAATTTCTTCTGCAAGAACAAATTACAATGGTGCTTTAAAAGATTTTACTCCACAGACCAATATCCAATAATAAGTTAACTTGACATTACAATTTAAAATCATTTATATAAAAAAAACCTTGATAAAGATAATGGCACTTGGCCGCATGAAATCAAAGAAGCGCAACACACAACCAATAAATATAATAACAAAATAATAATTTGATACAACCAAAGGGCAAGGGCAACTCCCAACGCAATCACAGACGAGGGAGCTCTCAACACTTCAGATCCTTCCCACTAGAAACGGTCCCCGAAATAAATGGCTGAGAACTCCCCGACATGCCTCCCACAACTCCTCCTCACTTACGCACCTTGGTTATGTTCTGTAACACACGACAGATAATATCATCATAAGATAAAATTCAAAATACAGTATAGCATCCCGACACCACATGATAACCACGGCGCCGTTAACTCGGGCGCTCTTAACAAGTGCCGGAAGCCAACACACACAAATCTCAAACAATTCTCGCTTCTTAAAACAAAACAATAAAAGCCGAGCGCACATGAATAGTCAAACCACAGTCTTAGGAATGCCTTAATGACACCAAACGCGACTATTCCACCAAGTTAATAATAACACAGTGAGATTAAAATACAGAACATACCACTAAATGCTGTTACACCAACCAAATTGACGAGATCGTGTTGTTCAGGTCCTAGAAGACCACATATACAAAAAAGCAGTAATTCACTTTGCATATACTGCCCAAAACCGCCTTTCTTAGGCAGACTTTACCTAACACATCAAATGCCAAATATACCATACATAAACGCAACTCCGAGCAGGTAACAGGAGCCACCTATGTGAATTCCTTCAAAAAGAAATAAACAGGCACCATCAAAGGTAACGCTGAGCAGACCGGCTGACAAAAACGACACTTTCTGGAGACTGGTCGTAAAGCACAGAAAAATTATGAACTTCTTCTGTCAGTCTTTTCACATCCATTCTTTGTATACAAAAGAGTCTTGCACATTTTCACAGCCCACAATACAATTCTACAGTCGCGTTGTCCGTCACGTGAAAAATTAAACAGCAAGCTCTCGGCTCACTGACGTTTCTCGAGCACCTGGACCGCTACATTTAATTTTAATGGCATATTTCGTCCTCCGGGTGATGGCCGATACTCGAACGTTTCTCGGCATGGACACTGCCCGGACATGTGTGAACCTCGGTTACGTGTTGCTGGTAGAGAAACGGACCGGAGTGCGGATGTCACTCGTTCGGTCCTGACAGGGGTCGGGCATCGTTGACTGAACCTTAAGATAACACTATAGTGAGCGCCAATAAAATGGCGCTTGTACAATTTTCATTTTTGTACGCTATTACACATAAATTTTTATGTCCATTATTTAACAGGTAGTACCAATTGCTGTTTGTAGCCAACCCCTTATGTTGTTCAATCTAGAAATTGAAAATTTGTGGTACGGTCTTATGGGACCAAACTGCTGAGGTCACCGGTCCCTAAGCTTACCGACTACTTAATCTAACTTGAACTAACTTACGCTAAGGACAACACACACACACACACACCCATGCCCGAGGGAGGATTCGAACCTCCGACAGGGAGAGCCGCGCGGACCGTGACAAGGCACCTAGACCGCGCGGCTATCCCGCGCGGCTATTCAATCTGTGCGCTGAACAAGCAGTAAGGAAACCAAATAAAAATTTGGAGTAGGAATTAAAATCCAAGGCGAAGAAATAAAAACCTTGAGGTTTGGTGATGACATTGTAATTCTGCCGGAGAAAGTAAAGGACTTGGAAGAACAGTTGACCGGAATGGACAGTGTCTTGAAAGGAGGATATCAGATGAACATCAACAAAAGTAAAACGATAATAATGGAATGTGGTCGAATTAAATCAGGTGATGCTGAGGGAATTAGATTAGGAAATGACACACTTAGAGCAGTAGATGAGCTCTGCTATTTAGGCAGCAAAATAACTAAGGATCTTCGAAGCAGACAGGATATAAAATGTAGACGCAATGGCAAGGAAACCGTTTCTGAAGAAGAGAAATTTGCTAACATCGAGTATAGATTTATGTGTCAAGAAGTCCTTTCTGAAAGTATTTGCATGGGGGATAGCCATGTATGGAAGTAAAACATGGACGATAAACAGTTTACGCAAGAAGAGAATAGATGCTTTTCAAATTAGGTGCTACACGAGAATATATATGAAGATAGTAACTGTTCTGGAAAGAATAGATACCATTGATGACTGTGCAGCTTCTCTAGAATAAATAATTAATTGAAAACCTCAGCTGCCGACAGATATTGTTGATATACCTCGATGGGGACAGCTGAAAATGTGTGCCCCATCTGGGACTTTTTTTTTTTTTTTTTTTTTTTTTTAAAGGAGGTGGGGGAGGGCGGGGAAGGCAGAGCGATCAGGGGTCGTAACCCGAGGCCTCATCGCAGTGTCCCCCTCTTCCGTCAAGGAATCAGGGATGGGAAGGAGAAATCTTTTGTGGGAATTATTATTTATTTATTTATTTTTATTTACTGTTTTAATACATTCTTAATGTGGTTTTACTTTATACCACAACAAAAATAAATGTATCTAGCACCGCATCGTGCTCTGAGAAAAAGAAAACAATATCTCGGCACGTTCCTACACCGAGGTAATGTATATGGGGAAAACAAAAAAAATGTGCTTCATACAGGATGCAGAAGGGTGTGTCGCTACTCTCCTTACGCTTCATCATCCAGGTACGTCTTCACGTATATCATGTTGTTCCACCGAGAATCGAACTTAGTCTTGTCAGCTCACTCAATGGGTATCTTCTCCCACCTGTTGATGATCCA
Organism: Schistocerca americana; assembly: GCF_021461395.2. Classification (NCBI taxonomy): domain Eukaryota; kingdom Metazoa; phylum Arthropoda; class Insecta; order Orthoptera; family Acrididae; genus Schistocerca; species Schistocerca americana. Next base: position 348,570,978 of record NC_060121.1, on the reverse strand, counting down.
GCTGCGTGGAGGGTCGCGTAGGGCACTCCCTAAGTAATTAGAAAAATACTGTCTGTATTTTGGGTTCCGTACGATCTTGCAATGACGTTCTTGTAGGTAGTTCCAAAAGTCTAATACATCTGTAGGTCCATCGTGAAATAAGTAGTGTACCGCATGCGCACGGATCCACGTGACAGCGTTGGTCTTGGCGCGCGGGAAATACTGTTGATCCGGAAATAGTAGAAACCGAGGTGTAATGTGTTCCGGAGTCACTCGTAGAAAATACGACAAAATTTGTCGCACCAAGCGCCATACGTCTTCTGCCGCGCCACATGTGAGACGGTGTTCGTCCGTGTCTGGTATCCCGCAGTCTACGCAGAGAGGCGATTCCGCCATGTTTATCTTGTGCAGGCGTGATCGGGTGATCTGTTTACCATTGACTGTGATGTACCATGTGGATCGGACGGCTGTGTCCAGTGGAATCGCTTGAATCGTCTTCCACACCACCTTCCAATTAACCTGAGGGCTTTTGGTCTCCACGATGTTGGGTGGGCGCCTCTGCTGTAGGACATGATATATATCCCGCGCCGACGCCTGTTTCGTCGGTGGTACTGCGATACGGACATAGCTGTGTTCAATGTAAAAGTTCCCGAAGTAGTAGAAGGGTGGGGGTATGTCTTGCGTCGTCAGTGGGGGCATAATGGAGGGCGGAGCTAAGGACTCCAACAGCAAACCTGTCAAACTTTCCGGGTGGTGGCGCCACAGCTTGATGTGTGAGCTGACATACAGGGCCACAGCTCTGTCGTGGACATGGACTAGACCAAGACCTCCCCTTTCTGGGGGAAGGGTCAGTGACTCATAACTGACTTTGAAGAGCATGCCTGTACTGACGTAGGCTCCGAATGCCGCTAATAGACGTCGAGCCATCAGTAACGGTATTGTGAGAACACGCGCTATGTGTGGAAGGCGCGATGCGAGGTAAACATTGACGAAGTGTGTCCTTTGGAGAATGTCGAGGGTCCGCAGACGAAGGTTGAAGATCTGGATCCGAATTTGTTGTAATAAGCGGCGGTAGTTAAGAGCCGCGGTGCGCCGTATGTCGTCGTGAAACTCTATTCCGAGACATTTGACAGTGCCACGAAGCTGTAGGGGTTCGACACACGCTGGGGTCAACCCGTCTCCTATGGCCATGGCCAGTAAATACTGGAAAGTTCTATAAAACTCCACAGGGAGCCCGTCGGGGCCAGGAGACTTATTCGCCGCTCCTTTACCGATGGCGTCGATCGTCTTCCGTAATGTCGTTCAATAATTCAGTTTGTAAATCCTGTGGGACAATGCCGTAAACCAGTTGTGAGACTGCTGTCACCGTCGTCGGGTCGGAACATTGAGCAGAATAAAGTCGTGCGTAATGGTCGAAGAAGGCTGCAGCAATATCGCGTTGTGTGGTGTGATGATGGCCGTCCTCAGTGGTGATGTCATGTATCAGCGCCCGTCTTCGCAGTGTACGTTCTCGGATGACGTGGTACATGGTGGGTCGTTCCGTTGCGAGTCTGTCTTGTGTCCGCGCTCGGACGATCGTCCCTTCGAGGTGTCGGCGCATATGGGCTACGATCTGTGCTTTCGCACGCTGAACTGTCAGCTATCGTTCCGGTGTGGGTGGCAAGGAGGCGCATTCGCGAAGGACGGTGAAATAAAAATCAAGGGTCTGCCGCCTCCAAGCAGCAGTCTCACGACCATACGTAATAAAGGATCGCCGTAGGGCTGGCTTGGCGCAGGTTAACCACCAACTAATCGACGTAGGATACGTTGGGAGGCGGCGGACGCACAAACTCCACGTGTCTTCGATGGCGCGTCGACAATCCGGAGAAGCGAGATGAGCAAGGTTTAATTTCCAGGGATGTCGGCTGCGCCACACCCGTTGGCGACGAAGGGTGACGGCATATATATATAGGCCTCGTGATCAGAAAAGGCTACTGGCCACACCTCCGCGTCACTCACCGTTGCCGCGAGAGAACGGGAGACGTAAATCCTATCGATGCGACTAGACGAGTGACTCGTGAAATGGGTGTATCCCGGTCTATTTCCTCGGAAATGTTCCAATGTATCTACTAGCTGGAGATCGCCGATGAGTGTCCCAAGTTCGGGGCACGGTGAATGGCGTGGCAGCTGATCTTTAGGTGCTTGGGTGCAATTGAAATCGCCCCCTAATATCAAGTCATCGTGCCTGCCCTGAAAAAGCGGTGCTATTCCTTCTGCGAAGAAGAGCGATCGGTCACGACGGCGATTCATTCCGGAAGGGGCGTACACATTGATAAACCGGACGCCTTGCACCGTTACGGCCATTCCTCTAGCGTCGGGGAGATATCGGACTTCGTCCGCCTCGAGGCCCTCTCTGAGGAGAATGGCGACTCCACTGTTAGTTGGCGAGGCGTGGGACACATGAGCCGTATAACCATACATACCCGGGAAATCGGCGACGAAGACTTCTTGGAGAAAGACAATGTCAACGTCTGCTGCATTGAGCATGTCTTGGAGCAGCGAAAACTTCGTACGTGTCCGAATGGTGTTAATGTTGATGGTCGTTAAGCGATAGGTTTGTAGATCGTCTCCTGAGGTGGGGGCTGCCGTCAGTGTCGCCGTAAAAGGTGGGGCCTGTGTTCTGCTGGCCGCGTCGGCGCCGTCATCTGTTGCTACTCGGGAGGGGCCGAGGTGTGGGAGGAGAGACCCCTCTCCTCATCCACCACAGCGGCCGTAGAATCGTCTTCAATGTCATCCGCCCCAGGTCCGTAAGTTAACGGTGGCTGCGGTAGAACACTTGTGGGCTGAGTGACTAAGGGTGAATCCGCAGTTGTTTCCGCTTGTGTACCAACGGCGGGCGCTGTGCTGGCCATCCGTTTGTCCGAGGGAGCGGAATCGGGTTTGTCAAAATCAGACAAAGTGACAGGTGAGGGCGATCTCGTGTCATCCATTCTCCTCGTCGTTTCGTCGGCCATCCGGTCGTCAACTGGAGAAGACGTCCGCTGGAGGCAATCGTCTGAGGGTGTGCGACGTCGCTTTTTATGTTTTCTCGGTGACCTTTGTTTGCGGACGTGGGTTTCTGTGTCCGAAAGAGTTTGTGGTTCCCGTATAGCATCCCTCTCAGGGAGAAAGGCAGAGGTCGGTACAACCCTAGCGTCGAGTTCCATTCTCTTGTCCGAATCTTCATGTGGAGTCGATGGGCGGCGTTCTTCAACCCCTGCAGACACCGTAATGGTGTTGGTCAATCCAGGACCGGCGACAGGTGCGCATTCTAACGCTTCCTGTCTTCCGGGGGGGTTGTCGTCTGTCACGACGGTCGATCGTGTCACCTCTGCATAATTGAGGGGGAGGGCCGTGAGCGTAGGAGGTGGTGTCGTGTCATGCAATGGAAGTTGTGTAACCCGCCGTTGAATACACGCCGAGCGCACATGACCCTCCTGGCCGCAACGAGAACAAGTACGAGGTTGGCCGTCGTACATTATTATTTCTCGACAGTCACCTATGACTAAGTAGGACGGCACATGTTTCTTTAATTCAATTTTCACTTGTCGGACGCCGTTGAGGACTTGGTACGTCTCGAAGGTGTTCCATTTTTCGGCCACGTGGCTAATTACCGTCCCATAAGGGCGGAAAGCTGAGGTAACGACGTCCGGTGGTACTTCGAAAGGGAGTTCAAAGACTCTTAGTGTGCGTAATCCTAGTCCAGCATGGTCAACAGTAACCTCTCCGATGTGACCATCGGAGTGTTTGAACTTGAGTGTGTTCGCGCATCTGTTCACAACTGCGTGACATAACTCGTCATCGACCATCTTGACGTAAACAACGCTGCTTGTGATGGATAGGTGGATACCGATGATGTGCTGTGTTGGTATTTGAACTTCGTCACGGATGAATCGTTCGACTTCAAAGGCTCGTGGTCGTGCGTAGTCGGGCTGGAAGCTGATCTTGATGGTAGCTTTTCTGTACGAATGAGCCATGGCGACTCAGTGCTAACGGATGCGAGTATTAGCTGCGGCGAGGAAGTAAACAAACTACGCGCGCTCGCGACTCTGCGGACGGGACCGCGACTCTGCGGACGGGACGTAAACAAGACGTCCTCGCCGCTCACCGGCCGAAAGCAGACTGGGGGCTCGAACCCGGGATCTCCTGCTTACATGGCACACGCTCTATCCATCTGAGCCACCGAGGACACAGATGAATAGTGCGACTGCAGGGACTTATCCCTTGCACGCTTCCCGTGAGACCCACATTCCCAACTGTCCACAATTTACATACGTAATGTACCTAATAGATACAACACCTGTCGGCACCTGAGGGTTTCAGTTACCTATCATTTATTCTAGAGAAGCTGCACGGTCATCAATGGTATGTTCTTTCGAGAACAGTTACTATCTTCATATATATAGTTAAAGGCTACCCAGCCATTGTCTGTGCGAATGCGCACAGGTTGCCCGAACTCTTACGGGAATCGTCACCTTAGTGTGCGCGAGTAATGAGTGGATGGGCAAATATCTATTAGGTACATTACGTATGTAGATTGTGGACAGTTGGGAATGTGGGTCTCAAGGGAAGCATGCAAGGGATAAGTCCCTGCAGTCGCGCTATTCATCTGTGTCCTCGGTGGCTCAGATGGATAGCGCGTGTGCCATGTAAGCAGGAGATCCAGGGTTCGAGCCCCGGTCGGGGGCTGTTCCCCATCGAGGTGTACCAACAACGCCTGTCGGCAGCTGAGAGCTTCAATTAATTATCTACACAAGGATGCAGAAGATTAGATGGGTAGATCGCGTAATTAATAAGGAAGGGCTGAACAGAATTGGGGAGAAGAGAAAACTGTGGACTGTGGCACACCCTAAGAAGGAATCAGTTCGCAGAACACTTTATGAGACATCAAGGGATCACCAGTTCAGTACTCCTGGAGCGAAGCATGGAGAGTAAAAATCGCAGAGGGACACCAAGAGATGAATGCACCAAGCAGATTCAGAAGGGTGTAGGTTGCGGTAGTTACTCGGAGATGAAGAGGCTTGCACAGGATAGAATAGCTGCATCAAACCAGTCTTTGATCTGAAGACCACAACAACAACAACAACGAATTACTGTACTTATACAAAGGCTGAAACAGCCAGCGACTGCCACAAGTTTCTTCCTAGTATCATCCATGTTTTCTCTCGAAGATATAAACTACTTCAAAAGTGCGAAAATGTACTACAATAAATAAAATGCCTATAAAACATTGCAAATACTGAACATACTGCATCAAACCAGTCTTTGGACTGAAGACCACATCACCAACGAATTACTGTACTTTACAAAGGCTGAAACAGCCAGCGACTGCCACAAGTTTCTTCCTAGTATCATCCATATTTTCTCTCAAAGATATAAACTACTTTAAAAGTGCGAAAATGTACTGCAATAAATAAAATTCCTATAAAACATCGCAAATACTGAACATATTTGCAGTGAAAAACAAGCCACAACTCCTAAAATCCGTCGTCCGTGGCCTCTGGCCTATCGTGCATGCACTGCAGTGCTGGGCTCGCAGATGAAACACGAAAACCCTCCGATTTGCCCCCCCCCTCACACACACACACACACACACACACACACACACACACACACACACACACACGGACCCAGCCTGCGCGCAGATCAGAGAGAGAGATCCAACGGGCGGGGACTGCACGCTAGTGGGAAACGATGGACTTCATTCAGATCCGCGGACCAGATCCGTCAGAAATACGCGTGGAACTGGCCAGCGGTTCTGGTTCGTCACAGAAATCGGCTTGTGTACGGTCAGCTAATTACCAAGGTGTCCAATCGCCATATTCTTCGATTTCTCAAACTTTCTAGCACGATATTTAACAATTTTATAGCTAAGTTTTTTTGTAGGTTTTTAAAAACATTTCTACAGCATCACTACTTACACCTGCTGTTTTTACCATGCCATCTACCGTCAGAAACCAAAGTGTTTTAAGAAACCCCCTTCAAGGAGTAACTCGAAACTCTAATGTTTTCCTACTTTTGCAGTGGTAAATATTGATCTATAACTTTATACCTATTGGAAAGCTCAACTGGAAGCATACCTCAATGTTTGGAATACATTTTATAGTATTTCCGTTCACTGTTGTGATACTTCAAAGTTTGGAACATATTTTATTGGGTTTCCATTCATTGTTGTGATGCAGGATGGCTTCAAAGTTCACAAGTATTTCAAGTGACTCCAAATGACGGTAGCTTTATTGTATACAAGGTTAAGTATGCTCACAGTATCTATGCACAATCACACATCCTCACAACTGTGCGAGCAGCACTTTCTGCAGTCCCCAGATAGTGCTAGTGACCATATGCCGCAGCCTACGTATTCTATTTCTATGATGCAAGATGTCAATATATCCATTTTCTTCCTGCTCTGGTTCTGTGAACAATCGTGCATCTCATTTCTCTTTACTATTTACTATTATACTACTATACTTATCAATCACAAATAATGAGGTGGAAATATTTCCATCAAGCTATCACTAGAATCTTGCAGTAATAGTAAATCTCTTGTCTCAGTGTCAGCAGGCAGAGGTTGTGAAATCTGTTAATTCACGATCAGTACAAGGAAACAATTTCTATAATGTTTTAAATGGCCTGCCATCCGTCGCCCGTGGCGTCTGGTCTGCCGTGCACAAACTGCAGTCCTGGTCCCGCAGATAAATCAAGAAAACTGAAGACCGTGTGTCTATTCACCTCTAGCAAACAATTTAGCCGATCTGAAAAATCGAATCTACGCTTCCGTTGCACAAGTTAAGCACGATTTGCTGCAACAAGTATGGGAAGAAATTGATTACTGGTGGGATGTTTGCCGTATCACAAATGGTAGTCACATCGAACCAAATTGACGCTTGACGCTTTCATGTGAAACTTGAAGTTGTTTGCAACAAAATGACATATCTGCCTATTCTGTAAGTTATCTCAATAACTTTGTATATCATACCAAAGTTGGGAAGTCCTTTTTGACTCACCCTGTATTTAATAACTCAGAAATAATTAATAATTACGGAAAAATTAAACCTTTTTGTGTGTTCAAAAACACTCGGTATTACATAGGCTATATATGATTTTGTGATTTTGGAATAAAGGTTTGAAAAACGGTAGTTACGAAATTATGATTTTTTTTCTTCTCGGCAGTTTCAACAGAAAACCTGCAAACAGCAACTGCTTTGGAAAGTCACGCCGAGAGCATAAAGCACCGGAGTGCAGTACAAATTTTCAAAAGTCGAAGCCACTAGATGCCCTTCACGGCCAGTCCACCAACCTGGGAAGCGACTTTCGAGAAAACGTCAAACTTCCTTGAGGATATGAGGTGGTGCATCGTCTTGCTGGTTGTAAACCATCCCATCTCGATTATCAATTATCATCACCGATATTTGAAATTGAAAGTTTTTCAAGTTGAAATGCCTGGTATAGCAGGCCAGAGCGGGTTAGGTTCTGGAAAGGGGCCAAAATAGGTTGCTGTCAGTTGCACTAACCTTAAAACTTTATTTGTCCACACACCATATTGCACAAGAATGCAAAACACTCAAAACCTTAATCGACCTCCTTTAACTAACTTTAGATTGGCAGAAAGCCACACTCAAAATGCAAGACGCAAGGGTTAAGAAAAAATTTAAAATACAAGGTTCTTCTGGAGGTCTGACCCGAAATATTTTCTAAATCTTTAATCTAAACAGGCTGAAGGCCTTAGCACTTTAATTTAAACGGAACTCGGTTGAAGACCGCATGTTAAGCAATAAGAAGTGTTTCAATTAAACGGCAGAAGGCCTTATCTTAAAATAATTTCAAGCAAATTCGGCTGAAGGCCCCATAGCAAAGCATCACAATCTTAGGAACATCAGTTTAAGGGATATTAAACTCTGCTGAAAGCCACCCATCAACACAATATTACAACGGCTTAAAGCCTTAAAAGATTTCATGTAAAATTCTGGAGAAAGCCCCATATAAAAAAATAACAATCTTATGCCTTAAGGGCAAGACAAGAACATTAATTCAGGATATACTAAAACTCGGCTGAAGGCCACACATTGACCAAAATACTGAAACTCAAAAAGGAAAGTTACTATGTAACAGACACGGAACGGCGCTCAGAAGTTCCCAAGGGTCGGCCTGAAATAGTAACACAAACGCCCGTTTAGGCGAGACAGGCAGCCTGACCAAGAATCTCTTAATCGGACGGCAACGCAACCGACAGACAGCCGACGAAACAACCACCTACCCGATTTCGGTCACCAGACCAACGGCACTACAACCAAAATGCCAGAGGCGCGAAGAGATCAGTAACACTCGTCTTCAAATATTGGTGTGTTAATAAGCCAAGGCACAATAATCACTGACATACATAAACATCGCAACGGTTGTAGAACTACACGCTGTAGTGGACAGCACCAACACGGTAAGAAAACACTCACTTGCTGCTCTGTCGCAACCGCCAACTGGCTAATGCAGTATGCAGATAGCATTACAGCATTTAAACCATTGCTCAGTCAAACTGATGCAAGGCCCAAACCGAAAGACGGTTGGTGACAAAACACATGTCATCTGAGCAGACGACCGACCAACAACCAACCGAGGTCGTTGCCACTCAGATGTGTGTCAGCAATGGTCGGGAGAGCCTAGACTACTCGGAGCTCACTGCAGCTCCAACCCAATTCAACTCGATGTCCGCCCGGAACTGGGAGACACAGCAATCCGGGAACACTGGCTCAGACCAATCATGCACAGGTAACTCTTGCCCATTGGCCACGATGTCTCCGCACAAGAAGGAACCGAGCCACGTCCACCAAGATGACCCAGTGACGAGGCCCAGAAACGGTCAAAAGACCAAACACACGTCGCCCAAAGAAGCGACCAAGTGAATCACCGACCATCGGTCGATCCTGTTGCCATGTCCGTCCATGGACAGTTCATCCTGTGTCATGAGCGGTCAGAGAATACCGGCTGTCCGTGCCTCACTAGCGCTCCGTCCCCAACTGCTGCTATGTCCTGACTGCACTTCTGCCCCGTCCCAACTCCAACTGCTCCAGGTCCAATCTCGAGCTACACGACACTCGATGACTGGGAAGTATTAGCTACCCAGCAAAGATATTACGGCAGGGCTAATATCGATACGCACTGCTGCTGCCACTCATGGGCAGGCAACATAGCAATTCAGTTACACCAGTAATAGAAATTAAAATGACGAGGCGGCCGTATGGTAAAAACAAGATGTTAAATAATAGATGGCACGAACATGAGCCATGCACGGCTCACAAGTATATCCAGATACACTATACGAGTGACAGTTTTTTCCTTGAAAAAGAAAAAGCCGTACACTTTCATTTTGCCAATAGTACGAAACACATTAACTTTGGGGCTGTCACGAACGTGTTTAAAGGTTGCATGTGGATTTCTGCTGTCCCATATTCTGCTGTTGTTGGTGTTCACAATGCCACTGATACGAAATGTTGGCTCACCACTAAAGATTATTGTGTTCAGGAATGTATCGTCGTCCTCTGTCTGATCCAACATTTCCGCACAGAATTCCCCATGAGAAACATTATCTACATCACTAATGTGATGTGCCATTGCCAATCTGTATCGTCTCAAGAGTAAACGTCTATGCAGCACTCATCAAACTGTATTCTGTGGAATGCCAGTCTTACAAGTCGCACCCCGCGTGATTTTTGTAGACTGTCGGCAAAGCCGTCCCTAACCTGTTCGACACGATCAACAACACACTGCCGACCTGGTAATTTATCACGTCGCAGTGAGCAGCCCGTCTCAACAAAGTTTTCGTGCCAAAAGTAAATTGCAGACCTGCTTGAAGGTTCTTTAGCGTATTCGGTGCGAAATTTACGCCGAACAGTTGTTGCAGAGTTAGTTTTGTGAAACGAAAACACACAGCGAACATGCTGTAACCCAGTGAAAACAGCCATTTTGACTGAGTTCTATGCTGGCGCTCCTGCTGTCGGAATAGGGCGCAGATGCACTACGTGACTCAAACTCCAGGTTGTTTGCTACAAAATGAAACATCTACTGATTCTGTAAGTTACCAATAAATTTCTATATTATTCCAAAGTTGTAAAGTTCTTTTTGACTCACATTATGTAATGAACCCGCCTCTGCAGCCTAGGACGCACGCTGAATGGAAAATCCATGTGACGCCATTGTCACTCGCCTGGCAATATCCACTGGTGGAGTGACGTACGGCAGATGTGTCAAAGTTTGTCGTTGAAGGTTCGCAACGTTGCGTGAATGCATCTGGTGGCAGCGACTTTGAAAATTTGTACTGTACTGTGGTGCTTTGTGCTCTCGGCGTGACTTTCCAAAGCATTTTTTCCACGTGTTGGAAATATTTATCACTAAGTTGCAACAAGTACAAACACAGTGTGTACTGTTTTTGGGATCAGGAGCAATCCATGGAAATAGAAGCTCATAAGATGTTGATTTAGACTTGTGTTTGTATGTGTTTTCGACATTTTTGAAGTTTCAACGCCCTCGACGCGAAAAAACTGATTGAAGTAAACTGCTGCCGCGAATTTTTTCGAAGCAGGGCTTCAGTTTCGTTCCGTTCGTTCATTTTCCATTTGTTGTCGGTTATATATAGTTACCAACTCTTACTACAAGCGTGCGTTCTTTTTATTTGACTGTCTGCTTAGCTGCAGATTTCTTTTGTTTATGTCGTTATAGGGTTCTCTAGCTTTATTCAATTGCCTAAAAGTGAAAGAATTGCCGAATACAAGAACGTGTGCGAAATGAAGCAGTTTTCTCAGTCTGTTATTTAGACCGTGTACTTTGTGCTGCTTGGAACTACTGCCAAGCAACACGATCCAACAGTGTGTGGCATTGTAGTAAGTAGAAATTACACAGTGGACAGTCACTTGTTTGAAGTTGTCTGTGCGGGTGCATGAGGGTGAAAAATCATGAATGACGAAGCTACTCCTGGCCAATCCATATCGACGACTCCGTCGACACAGAATGAAGCAAGAAAAAGTATTACAAACGTCGAGCAGTTCTGTGAACGGAAGGAAACGGAAACAGGCGAGTACATTAGTGGGGTGGTTAATAAATTACTTAACTTATGCTTGAATTAATGCTGCAAAATGAGACATGATCATATGATCATAAATGTTTAAAATGTCATTTGTCTCTCCTTGTATGAATAATTGTGTTACAACAGCCTGGACGTAATTTCATTACTGCAAATAAGCACCATACCCCAGTCTCACTTCTACCAACATCTTAAGAGACCCAGAGGCTTAAACTGTCACCCTCTGAACAGAAGTAGATCACCAAGGTGTTACAGAACTTCAGATGCTTCGACATTATTAATAGTATTATGTAAGAGAATCGATGAAAGATTTGAGAGGAAATGACATATGAGGGCAGAATGTCTTTCACTCCAGTTTACAGAACCGTAACTGAAAAGTTGCTGCCAGATGGATTCCGCATTATTGAGTGAAGAGCAGAAAGAATATCGCAAAAAAATACAGAAGGATTGCTTCAACGTTTTGGAACAGAAGAACAGTTTCTGAAAGAGATTGTTGAACTTCATGAAAACTGGATAAGAGGCTTTGAGCTATAACTGAAGTCTTTGTCGTCACAATGGAAAAGTTCCGGCTCACCACGCCCGAAAAAATTACGCCGCCAACGAACAAAGGTGAAACTGGTGACCACCTTTGCGTATGACATGAATGGAGCACAACTACAAATAGAGTGCCCAAGGGTACGTCTGCAACAGGAGCGTTATAAAACCTATTTCTGCAAAATGTTTTGCATTCGTCGAAGAAGGTCTCACTTGATTGCAGCTGGTTTCCTTATTTTACACAGTAAATGCAAGACCACCGTATCGCCCAACCAGTGAAAGAAACGCTCGACAAATATACACTCCTGGAAATGGAAAAAAGAACACATTGACACCGGTGTGTCAGACCCACCATACTTGCTCCGGACACTGTGAGAGGGCTGTACAAGCAATGACCACACGCACGGCACAGCGGACACACCAGGAACCGCGGTGTTGGCCGTCGAATGGCGCTAGCTGCGCAGCATTTGTGCACCGCCGCCGTCAGTGTCAGCCAGTTTGCCGTGGCATACGGAGCTCCATCGCAGTCTTTAACACTGGTAGCATGCCGCGACAGCGTGGACGTGAACCGTATGTGCAGTTGACGGACTTTGAGCGAGGGCGTATAGTGGGCATGCGGGAGGCCGGGTGGACGTACCGCCGAATTGCTCAACACGTGGGGTGTGAGGTCTCCACAGTACATCGATGTTGTCGCCAGTGGTTGGCGGAAGGTGCACGTGCCCGTCGACCTGGGACCGGACCGCAGCGACGCACGGATGCACGCCAAGACCGTAGGATCCTACGCAGTGCCGTAGGGGACCGCACCGCCACTTCCCAGCAAATTAGGGACACTGTTGCTCCTGGGGTATCGGCGAGGACCATTCGCAACCGTCTCCATGAAGCTGGGCTACGGTCCCGCACACCGTTAGGCCGTCTTCCGCTCACGCCCCAACATCGTGCAGCCCGCCTCCAGTGGTGTCGCGACAGGCGTGAATGGAGGGACGAATGGAGACGTGTCGTCTTCAGCGATGAGAGTCGCTTCTGCCTTGGTGCCAATGATGGTCGTATGCGTGTTTGGCGCCGTGCAGGTGAGCGCCACAATCAGGACTGCATACGACCGAGGCACACAGGGCCAACACCCAGCATCATGGTGTGGGGATCGATCTCCTACACTGGCCGTACACCACTGGTGATCGTCGAGGGGACACTGAATAGTGCACGGTACATCCAAACCGTCATCGAACCCATCGTTCTACCATTCCTAGACCGGCAAGGGAACTTGCTGTTCCAACAGGACAATGCACGTCCGCATGTATCCCGTGCCACCCAACGTGCTCTAGAAGGTGTAAGTCAACTACCCTGGCCAGCAAGATCTCCGGATCTGTCCCCCATTGAGCATGTTTGGGACTGGATGAAGCGTCGTCTCACGCGGTCTGCACGTCCAGCACGAACGCTGGTCCAACTGAGGCGCCAGGTGGAAATGGCATGGCAAGCCGTTCCACGGGACTACATCCAGCATCTCTACGATCGTCTCCATGGGAGAATAGCAGCCTGCATTGCTGCGAAAGGTGGATATACACTGTACTAGTGCCGACATTGTGCATGCTCTGTTGCCTGTGTCTATGTGCCTGTGGTTCTGTCAGTGTGATCATGTGATGTATCTGACCCCAGGAATGTGTCAATAAAGTTTCCCCTTCCTGGGACAATGAATTCACGGTGTTCTTATTTCCATTTCCAGGAGTGTAGATGGGAACTATCTCCCCACTCACCATAGTCCACCAGACTTGGTTTGTTTGCCAAACAGAATGAACGACTCCGTAGAAAATATTTTGATACAATCTATGACGCTTCCAGTGAGGTGACCCGAGAAATGAGATAGCTCAGCAATGAAGGGGCCCTGTCCGCGCATTGGGAAGCTGCTATAAGCAAGAATGGAGATTATATTAAGGCCCTGTAAAGATATTTTAAAAATAAATTATTTTCTTTTGTTTTATCTTACAGTGTGCAAAACTTTTAAAATGACCCTTATAGTAATGAGAAAAGTCCAGTAACATTATGGTCGTCCATTAATTCACCAAGTGATTACCACACAAATACACAGCTTTGCAATACACTTAAATGAAACAACTTTGAATTATGGAAAGTTATTGATAACACAATTCTTTATTAAGAGTTACAAGTTTCAAAACAGCATCAAACTGAAGATTAAAATCTACATTTCGTACGAAGCTCACGAAAGCGAGCACAAAGACTAAATACAATACAGATCTCATCTGATGTAGGCATATCTGACAGTGCTGTTGTCTATTCGAATAGAACCAGTTTTGAATTTGTCACTGTTCTATTCGAGTAGACAAAAATCACGTCAGATATGCCTACATGAGATGAGATCTGTATTGTGTTCAGTCTATGTGCTCATTTTCGTGAGCTTTGTACTAAAATCTGATTTTAATTTTCAGTCTGATGACGACATTTTGAAAAGTTTAACGCTTAAAAAGGATTGTGCGATCAAAACCTTTCTATATTTCACTGTTGTGCGAAATCTGAATGATTGCCTGCCTCTACCATGGATGTAATTCTCCATGGACTTCAGTGATAGACAGCAGTAAGGCACCACATTACAAATCCAATCACATTCCCACCAACATTACATAAGTCACAGCCATCATCAAACACAGATCAAACATTTCTCAGGCACTGCTGACAGAAACGTATTTTATTTGAAAGCTCTCTTAATAATTTCAAATAAGCGCTCATTTAATAAACTAAAAATTACTCCACTATATAAACACATGCTCATGCTGGAGAGGTATAATCTGTCTTTAAACTGAAAATCAAGCAGTGGATGCATGTAACATGTAGATTTACCTTCGAATATTCGAAAGCTATGTGAAATATCATGTGTGGTTTGAACTGATAGTATATCAATATAGACTTGATACAGTGAACAACATTTTTAAAAAATTAAATAAAATTAAAGATTATTTTCCGGTTTTGATAATTCACCTTTATTTCCAGTTTTTCAGGGTTCACTGAACACCCGCAAATATGCTTTCATTCCAAGAGCTCCTCCACCTGCACATTTCGATGCGGTTGCACATTGTCATCCATAAAACTGAAGACAGGGCCAAATGTACCCCTGAAAAGATGCAAATGGAGTTGGAGTACAGTGTCACAAAACACTGACCAGTGAGTGTACAGCGTCCTAAGATTTGCAACATATTACCTCCCCACATCATAGCACACACACCACCAAAACGATCTGTTCAGCTGTGTTCCTGTGCGCATTACGTGTTCCCCACATTTCGCCCTATGAGGATATGTCCAGCAGCACAAAAGCATTTTCGGCGGATGGACTGGCCTGCTCATTCCTTGAACTAAGATTCCGCTGAGCATGTGTGGAACCAATTGTGGAGGCACATTGCAGCATGTCCACAAGCACAACGACCATCCAGCGATTTGAGCTGCGCTGGTGGAGGAATGAAATGCCCTACCACGACCACTTCTTACCAACCTTGTGGCCGGCATGGGAGTACGTTGAAGATAATGCACTGCTGTCTGCGGTGATCACACACCCTATTAAGAACCACATCCCGTCTGTTGTAATGTCCAGGGCACCATCAGGAACTGCGGTGACTAAGTGTAATTGTTGTCTTTGAATAAAAGTTTCTTTATGTTCTCAGTTCGTATTTGTTTCAGTTACTTTCTGTACTATACCGTATTGTAGCAGTTCTTTCTATGTATAGTCAAAGTTTCATCGAGCTATGTTACTTTGCAGTGACACACAGTGTGAAAGTTACTTTCATCTTTAAGTTTTGCACACACAGGTAAAGTATGTTCAAGCTTATATCACCTGGGGAAATATAAGGGGCGTTCAAAAAGAAACGAGCTGGAGGCATAATTACAGAAACCAGTACCTGTATGTTAGAAGTACTGACCCTGGCTGTCGAGATACTTGTCCCACTGCGACACAAGGCAATGAATGGTTGTCACATAAAATTGCCGGGGCTGCGATGTTAACAAGTTCTGCACATACAGCTGGACATCGTTGTCCGAGGTGAATCGTTTGCCTTTTTAAGGGGACCAAAATTGGCGTAATCAGAGGGAGAGATGTCCGGATTTATGGAGGGTGGCCGAGAACCTCCAATTTGAATTTCTGCAGGAGTGCCGCGACTGTGTTGCATTGTCGTGGAGCAGAATGATCCCTTGGATGAGATTGCCTGGTCTTTTTGATTTGATTGCTTGGCGAAGGGTGGTCAAGGTTTGCGAGTAACGCTGAGCATTCACTGTTGTCCCGTGCTGCAGGAAGTGAAACAGAAGGAGGCCATCTTGGTCAAAGAAGTACATCAGCATAACCTTTCCTGCACTCGTGTGCATGGTCTTCGCTTTTTTTTTTGTGGTGGTGATCCTGGATACTTCCACTGGAGACTTTGTTGTTTTGATTCTGGTTCCAAGTGATGACATCATGACCCATCTCCAACCACCACTCGTGCCAGGAACACATTCCCTTCCCGAGCATAGTGCTCAAGATGAGCAAGACAGTGAGCCATTTGGCATTCTTTCTGGTGTGGTTGAATACTGTGGGGGCACCCATTCGGCACTGAGCATGTGCAGTCGTTCCTTCATGATGGCATGAACACTTCCGACATTCAATCTAACCATGGTGGCTATGGCTTTCTCCGTCACTCGGCGTGGTGATCCTGGGTAATCAGTGCATCCACCAGCTGGACGATGTCATCAGTAATGCAGCGTGGTGCTCCAGGCTGTGCATCATCGGCTAATGACACCTGTCCTTCCTTGAAGCGCTTGTGCCATGTCTTGACCCCTGCAAGGGACATGCAGTGTTCCCCATATACTTGTGACATTCATCGATGAATGTCTGTTCCTCCTACTCCTTCCACTGTCAGAAAACGATCACCACCTTTTTGCTCTTCCTTTAACATCTCCATTTCACTGTTTGCAATGTGACTGGCAGTGTTGGATGATTGATCCATGCTGCTGCTAGCTCTGTATAGTCACGTGAGATGTACGCGTGCCAACTAGGAATGGGCTGTGAACTTCCACACTCTGGTCAGAATCACACCTCGTTACACACGCCAGGATATTACCCTTCTGTCACCGCATTCCAGACTACGGCTAGTTTATTTTTGAATGACCCTTATAATAGGTCCATACAAAGGGTACAGCGCCCATTCGCTAAGTTTCTATAGCTTCCGAAACCAAACCGACTAGAATGAAATGATACAATATGCTGCCTTATATGTATAACAGTATGCCACATACCATCACCAAGTTTACCCCTCAGGAGTGATTGTAAGAACGGAAATGGAGCTTATTAGGCATACTATAAAACATGCTGACCTAACAACTGTTGAACCATGACAGTTTCTCCAGAGAACTAAAAGCAAACTCCATACCTAACATCAATTGGCACGTGGACATCTTGAAAGCAAAACTTGGAATAAATAATAGTACTGTGGAGAGATAAAACTGAGAAAGTTCACCCTTGATGCAAATATTCCACCGTACAACGATAGTGTACGAAAGTAACTCTCAGACTCTCCATGGTGATGTCCCTGCAAAAAGCATCAAACGAACAATCCAACACAGCGCTGTAGTACCATCTGTTCTCATCAACCACTCTGCTACAGGATTACTCAGTGTACAACACTCCCTTTACGTTGGTAGATGATGTCCCTTTCACAGGGGTTGATAGCACCAGTTTGTGGACTTACTGAGATGTCTGAGTACTTTGAAGTGGAAATTGTTGAACACCTAGGAAACTGATTTCAGCAATGAACACTTCAAACAAATTTTACGGATTCCTGCTGTAACACAGTACTAACGCATTTTTATAATCACTGATGTCC
Source organism: Schistocerca americana (assembly GCF_021461395.2). NCBI lineage: Eukaryota > Metazoa > Arthropoda > Insecta > Orthoptera > Acrididae > Schistocerca > Schistocerca americana. The sequence continues at coordinate 348,553,530 of NC_060121.1, read as the reverse complement.
CGCAGCACTTCAATCCAACATTATGCAAAAATTCTGGATCATCACATTCACGCACTACTTAATAATTATGATTGTCAACATTAAGCGCGACTGTTTCCGTTGCTTTTTGACTATGGTATTGACTTTAACCCTCCAAATACAGTGTGCATCACAGTCTCATGAGATACCGAGTGCGGGCCTGCGTGTCGCATTTCCGAAATGATACCATCCGTACATTTTTGGAAGCATTATTACCTGTATAATGTCAGTACAATATAAGAACATTAAACATCATAGAAAAATAGTATTTATTTTAATTTCGGTACCAATTTAAGGGATAAAGATAAATGAATACATAACTATCTTTTATATTATAATAGCAATACTATTGATTTCAATTACGAGTAATATATGTAGAATAATTACGCTATGAAGCATATACATGTATTTCTCATATTAACAAACTAATGATATTACAAATTACAACATTTGTAAATATGAAAACATTAAACATCAGTCGTACTGCACTTCCATTTCCCCATCTTCTCTTTGAAAACAGCAGTCGCAAAGTAGTTGGAGTGTTGAGTAATTCTTACATACAAAATGTCTGCATGTTCAACAACGTACAGCAGTCTTGTTATTCTTGCGTGGGTCACATACTTGGCATGGACCTACTCTTTCTTGACTCGATTCTCTCGTCCATTCGGTATAATTTGGTTCTCGGAAGTCTGAGAGAAACATACATATACCTCCTTTCACAAATTCTTAAGTTTAGCATGGTCTTTGTAGTGTTCAAGAAGCCTGAAAGCCACATTTTTCAGAAAGTCCTGTCTACTATGTGTTTGGTCTACATTATTCCACATCCGCAATGTGTGCATTTATTCCTGCCTTGTCCAAAAATTTGAAGAACATTGCTAGCGCCCATTTTTTCGTTTTTCTTGAAGTTGAATAAAGCGAACACCTTTGGTCAGCTATATCTAAGCCCCCCTTGGTATCGTTGGAGTAGTTTTCCCGTTTCTGTGTCTATTTTTCACGATCATGCATTATAGATAACAAGAAGAAACATATTTTCTTCTTTGGCATATAGGAATATAGGGTAACAGCGAAGAGCCCCTTCCTCGGGATTTCAGATTCAGAGTCTAAGAGGATTTATCTTTTATTTTCTTAATTGTACCAAGCAATGTTACACTGTTCTCCTGAAAAAAACTGTGCTAACGGATAGCTAGTGTAGTAGTTGTCAGTGGATACATTTCTGTGAGAACCAGTCACTTGATTATGTTGAATGGTTGTTCGATATACAGTAAGAACCTTCCCTTTGCCGCATTATATCTCGAAGCTGTGCATGTAAAAGGTTCTACTGTCGCACATGGCATACAGTTTCAGGCCATACTTTGCCGGCTTGGCAGGCATTTATTGGTTGATACTACACGGACCTCGAAAGGGAAGCAGTGGTCACAAATTCTAATAGGGAGTAGTTGTTTTTACAGTTACTTTCAAAGTTGCTGTAACCCTCTCTAATCGTTGCTAACCTATCATACTTTCCTCACATTGCCTTGTCGCCCTCTCAACAAACCTGATTCTTCTGAGTAGGAACAAACAAGGTGCTATCAAAAATTTTCGGGACTGGTGCTGCCATCTGTTGAAAACCTCACCTTTGGCCTAATGGTCGCCATCACCCTCAAAGTAGTTCCCATCCGCACGTACACACCAGTCCCAGTGCTTCTGCCACTGGTCAAACGTTTTCTGTGAGTGACGTTCTTTGAGAGTGTTTATTACCGCCAGCAATGCTTCTTGATTCCTCTCTAGAGTGTCGAACTGACGACCTTTCAACTTCATTTTCACTCTTGGGAATAGCGCGAAGTTGCAAGGTGCCAAAACTTGCGAGTAGGGTGGGTAGGGTACAACCACCATGTTGTTTTTTGCCAAAAAGGTCCTGGTGAGCAAGGACGTGTGACAGGGCGCATTGTCGTGATGCAGCAGCCAGTTCCCTTAATGCCAAAGTTCGGGCCGTCATCGCCGCACATTTTCACGGAGCCGTCGTAAAACATCACAGAAGTACACAGAATTCACTGTTTGGTTGGGTGGGATGAATTCTTTGTGCACAATTCCCTTGGTACCAAAGAAAACGATGATCATGCTTTTCACTTTGCTCTTCACCTGTCTCGCTTTTTTGGGTCTTGGTGAGCTCGGACTCTTCCACTGGGACAATTGTTGCTTTGCCTCTGGGTAATAACCATAAATCCAGCTCTCGTTGACAGTGATAACCCGTGACAAGAAGGTTGGATCATCAGATGCGGTGTGACGAAGGTCCATGCACACTTCAACACGCTATGCCTTCTGATCGGTAGTCAAGATCCTTGGTACAAATTTTGCGGCGACACTATCCATGCCCAATTCATCAATCAACATTCATTGACATGTCCCATAACCAATACCTACTTCATCTGCAAGGTCTTGAATGGTTTGAAGTCGATCTGCACGAACCAATTATTGAAGTTTGGCAACAATGTCTGGCGTTGTGCGGATAACAGGCCTTCCAGTGTGAGCGTCATCTTCGACGTCTGTACAGCAGGCCCTGAACCGAGCATGCCACTCAAACACAGTCTTACGACTCACGCTCTGTCCCTCAAACACTTGTTCAATCATTGCATGGGTCTCTGTACCATTTTTCCCAAGATTCACACAGAATCTGATATACACGTGCTGTTCTGCTTGTGGATCCATCATAAAATCGCCACACACCAAACACAGAATATTACAGAAATCACTGCGGACACGCAACATGTCCTCCCAGCTGAATGCCACTCCGCACACTGACTCATCAGATATGCAGCTCTCGCCACCTAGTGTTGCAAAGATCTACTACCCCTACTTTCCAGATGGCGGCACCAGTCCCGAAAATTTTGGATTCCACCTCGTATATCTGTTATAGGAAAACGCAGCTCAGCAAGCCATCATTTCTGTACCATTCTGTTTCCAAGCTCTTTGAGCACTAGTGTGACTACTTTTGTCGAGAGTAATCAGGAAAAGATCTCCACAAGGAGCTTTCATTTCCATAGAACTACTAAACCTAGAATGTCTTTCTATTGCATATTCAATTGTACATGTCTGTTCTGGAATATACGGGTTTGTGTACTCAACAATTTTGTCAATCGTATTTGTAGGAAAGACTCTCATAAATGTGTCCAATTCCGAGAAAATATTTCTGCCTCCGCAGGTCGGGCCTGACAATACTTTTGTACTATTTTTTGATTACGTTTTGTTTGAGAGAGATAAAGAATTGCTTATCCAAAGTGTTTCCCCATCGTTCCTGAAGTAAAAACTGTAATCACTGCCTTGAATATCGTCTAAAGGATTGTAATGTTCGTCCCAGATCGTTCTCGGTCGCAACTGTGGCAGTCCACGTTAACGCTTTCTTCCTCCCCATCACTTTCATCGGTGAAATCGCGTGGAGGTTCTACCCCTTGCTCTACCCCTTCACCTTCGTCATCAGACAGCCCACGAAATAGCTGAGGTATAGCTTCATCGTGTATATTGTCCCTGTTCACTAGCGGCTCGTGGGTATAAATTCTGAAGGTTCACAAATTTTTAGATTCAGATAAATTTGGGAGAGTGAAATTAATAGCATCTGCTGTATTCAGTTATGCTTATCAACATTTTTTTACAACTACAGCCACTACTAATAATAACAACAACAGCAACAATAATACGAGGGTTGTTTTTTAAGTAAGGGCCGTTCGCGCGTATACTCCCGTAGTTCGCGCGGGCGCCGCAACAAGCCACCGCGCCACTTGCCGGCATCCTTCCCGTTCAAATGGCTCTGAACACTATGGGACTTAACATCTATAGTCAACAGTCCCCCAGAACTTAGAACTACTTAAACCTAACTAACCTAAGGACATCACACAACACCCAGCCATCACGAGGCAGAGAAAATCCCTGACCCCGCCGGGAATCGAGCCCAGGAACCCGGGCGTGAGAAGCGAGAACGCTACCGCACGACCACGAGATGCGTGCCTTTCCCGTTCACACTGATGCAAGTTGCAGCTCTGTAGCTGAGGTGTACGCATCGCTGTGCTACTTTATAATGTTTACGATTATTGAATCGCCCGCCGCGTGTGAGATACGGTCAGTGATACGATTTTTGACCGCGAGAAGCGTCAGTTAACAGAAGTTTATGGCTTAATGAGTGAAGGTAAAGTGCGTCAATGGGTTAGAGAGTTTTAAAAATGGCCGTCAAAACGTCCATGACGAAGAACGCTCACGCCCGCCCTCTGTGATCACTGATGATTTGGTGGCTGCAGTCGAAACAAAGATTCGTGAGGACAGAAGATTCACAATTTCCACTCTTTCTTTGGAATTTCCACAAGTTTCAAGATCGGTTTTGTACAAAATTGTGTCTGAAAACCTAAACTTTAAGAAACTGTGTTCTCAGTGGGTACCCAGACTCCTCACAGAGGACCACAAAGGGAAGAGATTTGCCACTTCATTGGACTTTTTGATTCGTTACGAGGAAGAAGGGGATGACATGTTAAGCCAAATTGTCACTGGAGATGAAACATGGGTATCCCATATCACTCCCGAAAGCAAGCGACAATCGATGGAATGGCGACACACAACCTCACCCGTCAAGGTCAAAGCCAAACAGATGCTGTCAAAGTGCAAGATTATGGCAACTGCGTTCTGGGACAGGCGCAGTGTTTTGCTAGTGGACTTTATGCCACGAGGAACGACAATCAACTCAGATGCCTACTGTGCAACTCTAAAGAAGCTCCGCAGAGCAATTCAAAACAAAAGGCGCGGCATGCTGACAAAAGGAGTTTTGCGCCTGCACGATAACGCTAGGCCTCACACCTCTCAAAAGACTCAGGATTTGATTGATTCTTTTGGCTGGGAAGTTTTGGATCATGCACCACACAGCCCTGACCTTGCACCTAGCGATTTTCACCTTTTCTGGTACCTGAAACACCATCTTGGTGGGCAGCGCTTCAATGACGACGATGAAGTGAAAGCGGCCGTGAACTCTTGGCTGTCAGAGCAGGTGGCCGAATTCTTTGAAGAGGGAATTAAAAACTTAGTTGTACAGTATGACAAGTGCTTAAATAAACAAGGCAACTATGTAGATAAATAGGTAAAAGTGTGTAGAATCAGAAAATAAAAGTTTTTTTACAAAAGTATTTGTATCTTTTTTTAAAAATAAAAACGGCCCTTACTTAAAAAACAACCCTCGTATTATGATGACAACTTAGCTGGCAAAAGAAAGAAATTTTTTGTGGAATTTTGTTGTTTTGAACATAATTAAGTACAGTTTAGGGCAATAATGAAATAATGTGTAAGCTTTCGCAACTCTCCTTTCCACATTTTTGTGTGAGTGGGTGTCTTTCTGCTTTTTGATTTTTTCGGACAAATATAAAGATCCCTGACAGATATATTATTTCACGAATTTACTTCCGGGCTGAAAAATCGTATACTCTTACGCTGCACCCGCAACAGCTTCTGCCAACTGTACGCTTGTAGTCACACTTATTTGATTTTGTCGCTCTCTCAATCAAAGGATCTGTTCTTGACGGCCCTATTTCCTGATAATTTACTTTTATGTTCCCTGAATGAGATTTTCACTCTGCAGCAGAGTGTGTGCTGTATGAAACTTTCTGGCAGATGAAAGCTGTGCGCCGAACCAAGACTCGAACATGGGACCTTTGCCTTTTGCTGGCAAGTGCTCTACCGACTGAGCTACCCAGGCACGACTCATGCTGTGTCCTCACAGCTTTACATTTCTGTTAGCATTTAAAACAAACTGAACATATTTCATTTTTACACTGCACACGAAAGCTGATTCCCGCACAGTTAACAATCAACTCCAAACACAAACTGTCGTTTGTGGAAATAATTTAACTCAAGTAGTAATGTCTACCAACATGGTCACTTGACTAGAACGCAAATGAGGCGCTGAGATCCATAAAGGCCTAAAGCACACTTCTGTTGATCCCGCTTTTTAATGAATATCACAGAAACCAGTGATACAACTTTTCGTGAATTTTCATATATACAATGTGAGCCTACGGCACAGATAAACTTGACTCACCATAAGATCGACAGATTTCAGAAGCATGAATAAATACTACACCCTCTCAATCAACAGTGATGTGCTTTAGGCACTTATAGTTCTCACGGCCTCAACTGCATTACTGTATGATAAAATTCATAACTTAATATTCTATAACTCACTCAGAAACCCACAAAGCAGGTTTACTGTCACTACAACTTTAACATATACTGATGTCCAATCTAATTTTACTATATAGTAAGAGAATGAGCAGTATGCAGTCATCTAGAAGGATTTATGTGGGGCAAACGGGGATAAAGTCCTCTGCAATGTGCTACCACCAACTTCTAGTTGTGTGGAAAGGGCTAGCTGTTGACATTGTGAACCGTGCACATTGTTTATCAAATTCGTATGTATTTGGCCCATACGGTATTTACGTCACGTGAGTTGCGCATGCGCAAAAGCTCCTTAAAACGTGCACAACTGTGGGTGTGCTCGCAACCACGACGACAATTTTCACGGAGTAGCGCAATAGATCTAAGTGCCGCATCTTTCAGATTCTAGCATCTATGTTATGTTTAACAGCATTCAAAGAAAAATGACCAATAAATCCGCAAGGTGTTGAAAGTTACGGTGCTCTTATATAACAGCCTAGAAAAGCAAAATGAAGCAAAGACGTAATTACGCGCATGGCACTTATCGCAATATGTAGCGACGACAGTTAGCACAAAGAACGGTAAAAGCAAAGGGAGATACGACAAAGTAAATATGTACATGATTGGCTGCGCGCGGTATTGTGTGCCGCCTGTGCGATCTTTTCTGTTCAACGGATAGTTTCCCACAGACTACATAAGGAAACAGACATGAGCAATACCCGGCGGAAGAGCGAACCTCGCGGTATTTGGAACGTTAACCGACGAAAATTAAGACATTATGCGACAGTACGAAAGACGAGGGACGCGCGACCTTTCGCTTGTACCCAACCTGCGACACTCGCCGAGCTGTGACGGTGGCGTTCCACGTCCAAAACTCTTCGGATTATTAGAAGCCTCAATTTTATTTTATGCTCATATGCATCTATCAAGGACCTTGTTCCCGGGTAGGTGACGCCATGCCATGTCAGCCAACCGATAAGCTGGAAGCTTCATGTTATCAAAATACCATGTTGTAATTCTGTTCAGACTGAAGGCCTTGAGTACACACCTCAAGAAACCTATTTAGTATAATTGTTATAAGTGTAACATTTCTCCAATGTATCAGGGCTAGCCTATTATAATCATTTAGGAAAACTACAACTACTCTCCACAACTTGGCATCTCATAAGCCTGCTTCCCATAATGATTTCCAAAATCCATAAACAGAGGTAACTGAGTTATCACATCTATCAACAAAAGTCAGAACGTTCAAGTATAATATCACGAAAGGACAATCTACAAAATGGTCAAGCAGTGAAATCAGCATCTCGAAGAGATATTCTGTCCTACAGAAGATATCCTAAGTAGATAAAGCAAGGACTACGTGACTTTGTATGAGAAGCCAACCAGGTCCTTTTTGGAACACCCAGCCATATTCCATGGTTTGTGAACATGTCAGTATCCAGTAAGTGAACGGTGACATGACATTAGAAGGAAGGAATATTAGAGTTTAATGTCTCATTGACAGTGCGTTAGAGATGGAACTCAAACTTGGAATGTTTCAAGGATCGGGAAGGAAATCGGATTTACCCTTTACAAAGGAACCATTCGTGAGTGTTTTAGGAAATCACAGAAAACCTAAAGTTGGATGGCTAGATGAGGATTTAAACTGTCGTGCTCCAAAATGTGAGTCCAGCATACTTATCACTTCAGCAATCAACTTGGTGACTTGGCATTGGATGCACTGATCGAAAATTTGTTCTCTTTTGTACTATGTAAATAGCAATACCTTGAATTAAGCAACGTATGAGTTTCTGCCTTTCATGTTCACAGTTGCAGCTCCTAACTATTGCATTTTCTGGCCTGACAATGTACTTGCTGTCTACAGTTAGCACTAAATCTCCCAGTTCTGCTGGTGTGCTACTCCTATTCGTATAGGTGGTGATTCTCATTCTCAACTCAAACTATTACTTCCACCTAATGTACTCTGGGGTATACTTTTCCCTTGCAACCATTTATCAAAGGCAAGATTAGTCACCTCAATCTTCAATACTTTCTTCACGTTGTAAAGGGACACTCTCGTCTAGCATTACTTTCCCTCAACAGAAGTAGTTGATACCAAAAATAATAATGAATTTTTAAACAGGTTAATATTACCTCAACTGTTTTTCTCTCATGCATATTATGATTCCTGCTAGTGTATTTCTCTCTGAACAGTTCTTATTTCTTTTAACTGCCTACAGTGCCTAGCTGTGCTTCTAGCTTTGCTGTTCATATTGCAACACAATATTCATGTTACAGGAACGTGTTTCCCCTCACATGCATGTAGTTTTTTTCTCTTGAATGTCATGGAAGGTTATGTGAGATGGATAGAGGTCAATTTTGTATTCAGCATTTACTGTGGCTTTCAGGTCATAAGTATCAATGAAGCCATTTGGTTTTTTTTGGTAACCACCAGTATCACCCACTGGCTAACCAATATTGGTGTGGTAACCTGAGTCATCCTTTCTATGTTGTTCCTATTCAATGGCCTCTTGTGTGGTGAATGGAAACTGCCGATCAAGACAGATGGTTTTAAACTGATACGTGGTTGAAAGTTCTTTGTGCAACCAAGGTTAGTTTCAAATAGTTATTCATGGCTGGTTCAAAGCTTGTCCAGATTGCTACATGGAATGATAGATGATACTACTGTTCCTTGATCATCTATTTGCAACCCAAACAACACAAATTCATTCAATCTAAATAGTGTCAGTGAGCTAACCAAAAGTAATGTTGGTATTGAGCTACTTGTTTGTAACTTGACTCGGTTTTCATTTATCAATTTTGGTGGGACCTGCTGGCCTCTGTAGCAAACTTCTTCCCATCTCTGCCCTCTGAAGCAAGCGAGCACCAATTCAATTGTATGGGTGCCAGTTGATTAACGACATGGCTTACCCCTGTGTCCTCCATGAACTCCATCTGCTGGTCATTAATAGTCAGTCTGGTAACCAGCTTGGTTGGAGTTTTTCCACACATTGGCTAGGTGGCCAAGCTTGGAGCATGCTCACACGCAGTCTATCTATGAGGACACTGGTGGCATTCATGTATAGAGTAGCAGTGAGGGCATAATTTCCAGAACTTACCATTACAGAGCCTGGATATCAGTGACATGGAGGGACAGCCATGACGCACCATACACGCTGGTGCCCAACAGTGAACTACACACTACTGATCTGAAATGTATATCAATGCAGTAGCAGTCAACTTACTACCTAATTCATGCTGTGCAGGTCAGCCTGAGGATCTTGACCCAGATGAGTATGGTGACTGTTACAGGTCCTCAGTTGACTGGCAATGTCAGCTAGTATAAGATACAGAACAAACATCAGTGTTGTCCTCAGATGTTTGCTGAGCAGAAGCAGACACCTCCAACACTTCTTCTATTTATAGGAGCTCATCAATGAGTAAAATGCCTAATATCTTTGTTTCGATATATTTGTCTGGTATTAACCTAAAAATGACATCTCAAACCAGAGATGGAGCACAGGATACTTTGCAAGATGCACATATGAAATTGGAGGTGGGATAAGCCCTGTAGTTCTGCAGTCCAAGACACAAACAATTGACCCAGCTGTTTTGCACATTTCTCAGATTTGAGTCTTCCAGTTATAATGTGACCTGATGACTGAAGTGCAGCAAATTACAGGTAACAGGAAACAATAAGATTATAGGATGAGCGAACGGTACCAGTTGATACAAGGAACTATTAGAAGTTAGATATATAGCACATTCCTGTACTTAGGGTGGAGTGCACCTGCTTTCCAATAAAGTATGAAAGGCTGTAGACAAAGATCTGCAGGAACTTCAGGTTCACTGCAGGCAGTAGACAGCACTGGCTGTGATGATACTGCTGTTGTTGCTGCTGCTGAGCTGCTTCTGTTGGAACTAGTCCTGCTGTGATCTTTGTTATTGTTGCAGCTCCAACAGCTTTTTCACTATACAAGAGAGAACATATCACTTGAATAGGATAACTGTGTAGAGCAGCAAAAGTCAACAGTTGTCGCAATGAGAGCCGATGACAAGCCAACAAATCAATATGAAGGCCATAGTATACTAAAGGTGATGACATTGCAACATGTGGTAGTGTACTGTCATTGCTTACCACTACATTCACTCATGAGGTATAGTCTCTGCTTTGTGACTCAGTTGTCTATATGCTTTAAACACATCTCAAACTGGTACAACTAACAATCTTGGGATAAGATAGAAGAGAGAATCTATCTGCCACTAGTGGTATAAAAAGTACATGGAACTAACAGTTTTACCTGTAACCCCAAATCAAATATCCCAAAATTCTTACTGCCATACCTGTAGCAACAGCGAAGGCATTAGACTCAGTGATGAAATTAACAACCAAGAACCTTGAAATGCTACCATCAGATGCTACCAAGATGTAATAAAAGTATTGTTTGGTGTCACGTCATAGTCTATTTGCAGTAGTCAACATATGTACAAAGTACAAACAGGTACTATGAGTTAATCTATCAGAAGAGTATCTTTTGCATTCCATTAACTACTTGCCATACACTTTCCAGTAGATGAAATTAAATTCATCTTTTTTGTGCAGAGACAACAGTTACTTACCTGATAATCTGACTGCTGTTTCATTACTGGCTCTAATTAGGAGACCCACGTTCCTTTCACAGTAGCAGATCAGTACACAAAACCCATTCAATTTGGGTCATGCGCGACTCGCGGTCATGGCGTTTATTGCTCGTCATCTTGATTTTGTGGTTCTGTCACCTAGTTTTTTTTTTCTTTTAATTCTATATACTGGCGTCACTTGGTCACTGGTTTACTTGCCCATGAGTGGCAGCAGCAGCAGCACTTACCGATAAGTGCACTGTCGTACCATCTCTGGAGCGACCGCAAGTATTTCTGGGTCGTCGACTGTGAGAGTTCAGTCCAGACGCAGCAGCAGTGAAGTCGGGGACGGAGCACCAGTGAGGCACGGATAGCCGCTGGCGACACACATGCACTGTCCGGCAGAAGAAGACTTGAGCGGGCACGACCATCGGTTGGTCGTTCGCTCGGTTGTCTAATCGGACGACGTGTATTTGGTCTTTTGATCGTTTCTGGGCATCGTCAGTTGGTTATCTTGCCAGAAGTGAGTTGGTTCCCTCCTTGTGCAGAGATGTCAGGTGGCCAGTGGGCAAGTGTTACCTCTGCGTGGTTGGGTCCGAGCCAGTGTGCCCGAGTTGCCGTGTGTCTGAGTTCCCAACAGACATCAAGTGAGTCGGGTTGGAGCTGTAGTGCGCTCTGGACAGCCAAGACTCACCCGACCATTGCCAACACACACAACTTGAGTGGGGACGACCTTGGTTAGTCATTCACTCGTCTCATTGGACATGTATTTGGTTGATGACCGCTTGTGGAAAAACTCTGAGTATCAAATTGATTCATCCTTGTTGTTCCACAGTGATTGCTTTTACGATTGTTCGAGTTCTTGTGCAAGTGTGTTTACATCCAACTGTATGTAGCTTCTGTGATTTCCACTGAGCACATGAATGCTGTCTGCGTACTGAAATGGGCAGTTGGTCAGTTGCAACAGAGGGAATCGATTAGGTTGTTGGTGGTTCTTCAACCATCCCTAGACCGTGTTGCTGAGCACCACTTTGTTGTTTGTGATTGTCATTTTATTTGGTCGCAGGTACTGTGCCAGGCCTTCAGCCACATATTAATATTGTCTGCTTTATGTTTAGTATATGGCCTTCAGCCGAATTTCATGACAACCACACTCCTGGAAATGGAAAAAAGAACACATTGACACCGGTGTGTCAGACCCACCATACTTGCTCCGGACACTGTGAGAGGGCTGTACAAGCAATGATCACACGCACGGCACAGCGGACACACCAGGAACCGCGGTGTTGGCCGTCGAATGGCGCTAGCTGCGCAGCATTTGTGCACCGCCGCCGTCAGTGTCAGCCAGTTTGCCGTGGCATACGGAGCTCCATCGCAGTCTTTAACACTGGTAGCATGCCGCGACAGCGTGGACGTGAACCGTATGTGCAGTTGACGGACTTTGAGCGAGGGCGTATAGTGGGCATGCGGGAGGCCGGGTGGACGTACCGCCGAATTGCTCAACACGTGGGGCGTGAGGTCTCCACAGTACATCGATGTTGTCGCCAGTGGTCGGCGGAAGGTGCACGTGCCCGTCGACCTGGGACCGGACCGCAGCGACGCACGGATGCACGCCAAGACCGTAGGATCCTACGCAGTGCCGTAGGGGACCGCACTGCCACTTCCCAGCAAATTAGGGACACTGTTGCTCCTGGGGTATCGGCGAGGACCATTCGTAACCGTCTCCATGAAGCTGGGCTACGGTCCCGCACACCGTTAGGCCGTCTTCCACTCACGCCCCAACATCGTGCAGCCCGCCTCCAGTGGCGTCGCGACAGGTGCGAATGGAGGGACGAATGGAGACGTGTCGTCTTCAGCGATGAGAGTCGCTTCTGCCTTGGTGCCAATGATGGTCGCATGCGTGTTTGGCGCCGTGCAGGTGAGCGCCACAATCAGGACTGCATACGACCGAGGCACACAGGGCCAACACCCGGCATCATGGTGTGGGGAGCGATCTCCTACACTGGCCGTACACCACTGGTGATCGTCGAGGGGACACTGAATAGTGCACGGTACATCCAAACCGTCATCGAACCCATCGTTCTACCATTCCTAGACCGGCAAGGGAACTTGCTGTTCCAACAGGACAATGCGCGTCCGCATGTATCCCGTGCCACCCAACGTGCTCTAGAAGGTGTAAGTCAACTACCCTGGCCAGCAAGATCTCCGGATCTGTCCCCCATTGAGCATGTTTGGGACTGGATGAAGCGTCGTCTCACGCGGTCTGCACGTCTAGCACGAACACTGGTCCAGCTGAGGCGCCAGGTGGAAATGGCATGGCAAGCCGTTCCACAGGACTACATCCAGCATCTCTATGATCGTCTCCATGGGAGAATAGCAGCCTGCATTGCTGCGAAAGGTGGATATACACTGTACTAGTGCCGACATTGTGCATGCTCTGTTGCCTGTGTCTATGTGCCTGTGGTTCTGTCAGTGTGATCATGTGATGTATCTGACCCCAGGAATGTGTCAATAAAGTTTACCCTTCCTGGGACAATGAATTCACGGTGTTCTTATTTCAATTTCCAGGAGTGTATTTTAAGATTAGGCCTTCAGCCGAACTTCAGGACAACTATTGTAAGATTAGGCCTTCAGCCGTGTTTTATTTAAAATTCTTGTTGCTCTGCTTTTAGGCCTTCAGCTGCATTTGTTTCAGAATCTGTGACTTTAATATGTAAATCCTTGTCTGTAGGGTTTCGCTTTAATTATCTTGAAACGGCCTTCAGCCATGTTCTGTAAATGTTTATCTTAAGGTGGTCAATAACTATTCATGAATAATCATTTGGGCCTTCAGCCAACAAGATACTTAAAAGTTTTCTTAAGATGTTTTTCTGTTGTACTGCGAAAAGCTTATCTTTAATGCCTCTCTTTTATTACGTAATGTTTTTTATTGGGCTTTCAGCCAAAGAATTAATTTGAATTTCCCTTGATATGGCCGTAGCCGAAATTTGTAAATGCTTGGCTTTTAAAGAATTTCCTAGCTGATCTGAAATATTATTTCGGCCTTTAGACAAGAAGATAATGCAATTTTATTTAAGTAAGGCCTTCACCTGTTACTCTAAATCCTGCTATTTTAAAAGTAATCATTTAAACTTATTCTGCAGAAGTGACTTGTGTCCTCAGCCATGAATTGATCTTTGTTGTTTTAAAGAGAAAACTGTGCATTGGTTTGAGAAATAAAGTTGTGTGTGTTCTTGTGTAATTAACCTTGGCCCCTTTCCACAACCTGATCCGCTCTATCCTGCAAAATCAAATTACACAATTCATTTTAAAACATATCAAACATAGATGAGCAATTAGTTTCCTCGATTTTTGTCAAATCCAATAAATTGACCATTTACCTGGACTAGTCTTTTCTATACATAATTATTTTGGGAAAGTTTACTATACTCTCTTCTGACATGCCTATGGCATCAGCTATTTTATACTCCAATGTACAATGTGGACTTCATCATGAGTTCATACGTTATTGCAGTTCTGAGACATATTTCACAGTGATCACCTTCAAAAAGACTAAAGCATATTTTCATCCAGCACCAATTTATTAAAATAAATGAAGACCTTCTTACAAACTGTCAAAAGTTTTGATGTATTTCAATTGACAGTTAAGTGTATAAACAAACTTTTATGACTGCACAGTATATCAGTTGTCTACCTGAACAAAACACACACAATATAGATACTTCAAAAAGCCACATAGGCAACAACTGACTTATTACCAAGCAAGGTCTACCAACATAACAAAAATGAAATGTATCATATCACTGCAATGTCTACAACTCTATATGACTGCAGTCTCTTATGGTATAACCACTTGACAGACCATCTGAACAGCAACACAAACAGGCTATCATATAACAGTAACACATACATTTATTAACCAGTCAACCTACAAAGAAAATCAGGAGAACATAACACACACACACACACACACACACACACACACACACACACACACACACACACACACGTAATGGTGGCAAATATGACAATAGCAGGTGATTTCAAAAGATGGAAAGATGAAAATGGAATAACTGTGCCTAAAATGTCACATACTACGCTATAACAGAAATGACAGTAAGAAAAATAGGAAATATGACACGATACTTAAGTACAGTGGTTTGATGTCCAGGAAATCCATCACTGGTTAATGAAGTGTATTTAAAAGTGCAAGAAATGATAGAGACTATACACTGTCTGCAAAGAAAACACATAAATGGACAATAACCATCAAGCAAACTTTTCCTCCAACAGTAGGCCTACTCATCGAGATGAGACTGTAGAGTTCACGCGTGCCTCTTACCCCTCCTTACAATAGTAATGCCCTCCCAATAACTCTTAATCATTTTTGTACAGGCCCCCGTGGAATAATCCTTAAACTCAAGACTGTGCTTAACTGTTAAATGATGCCATACCCTAGACCAGAACCCCCTAAATGATAAAAAATCAGAAATTGTAGTGGCTCCTTCTCCTATATATTACTCTATTACGCCAACCAAAACCCACTTTGTTCACCTCTCCATCACCTGAAAAATACAGTCAGATGACCCACCCACAAAACAACTGCCCCACACTCCCACAGCCAGAGACCATTCCCAATATTTACTTTTCCTGAACAGAGACTCATATATTTTCACCATCACTTCTGTCCCCTCCCCCTTACCCTCCCCCACAGAACTTAATATACTCCCCACAAACTTCATGATGGAACAAATATTAATCAGTCACAGTCAACTGACTTAATCCCATTTCATGAACATGGTCCACACCGGACAACGGTAACACCAATCATATGTCACGTAACGACAGCCTAGAGTGCTCGAACCAGGAACCTCCCCCTCACCCCCCCCCCCCCCGATAGACCTCCACAAATTATCTGAATGACAATGCCAAATGCAGAGATCCCTAGTCCGAGCAGGACCCGCTGTTGTTAGCTTTATGTGCGGGGAGGTGGAGAGAATGCATAGATCAAAAGCGAGTAATACGGTTTTGTGGATTTTTTTCTTTTTCTGGTGGGGTCAGGGGATACGCATTTGGTGTGTTTGCGGTGTTTTCATGAGTCGATGTATGTTTTCATGGTTATGTATGTGGTGGGGTTTCTTTATGTGACTACTGGTGTGTTGGGAAGGGGGGGGGGGTTGGGTAGGAGGGGTTTGTATGTTTGTGGTTTTGTATTTTTTGTATCTGTTGATGGGGAGGGAGAGAGGGAGAGAGCACTATTTGGAGTCAGTCTAGGTGCAGCACGCATTTCATTCTTAGGGTAATTATGTTTTTCTAATGTCTTTTATTTTTGATCTAATACATTAGAGGTTTTTTATGTATATTTTGTTCCTTCCAGGTGCCAAGTTTTTGATTAATGTTGTTTTTGATATTTTAAGTTTGTAAGAGTTTGGGATGCCAGCTTTTATAGTGGCAGGGAGGGGGGGAGGGCGGTGGTAGTTACCCTGGTTTACTGTTCAGCTATATAGGTGAACTGGAGATTGAGATACTGGGTTTCATAATTGTCAAGGGGGGGGGAGGGGGGGGGGCAGGAAGGCAGGGGTGTTGGTATCCAATTGCCTGTCGAATGTGTGGGTCATTAATGATATATATCAAATGTGTGACTAATTAATAAACATTGATCCACTTACCCAGTATGCTCACTCAGATCAATGTGTTTTTTAAGGTTTTCTTGGGTTTTATTTTTTGACAATTTTGAGGGATTTTTCCAGTGTGTTGTAATTTGATCGGTGTTGTTTTTATTACTGAATTCTTAGTTTGTCCCCATCCAAAACCCCATTCCCGCAGTCGTCCCACTAATATCATTGGGTTTGGTAACGGAAATAGTTCACATGGTATTTGTACTTTCGTGGGTGTTATGATCGATGTTTTGGTGGCCATGTTGGAAATGCTCTAAATATGGATTTCTGGCACGGTGATGACATCATTGGTCAAAGCAGATCTTGATATCAATAAAGTCAACCAGCAACCTCTCACAAGTGCTTCTCAGATGCTTTCTGAGAACTAAATGTATTACTGAGGACAACACTATTCAACTTGACTGTCAGCATCAATGGTCCAAGAGAGAAGACTAAATGGCTCAATTTGGAAGTCAGGCATACATTTAACTTTCACATTCCCTTCCTTTATCACTTCAGCTGTGTATTTAAGCATTTTAAATTTGTTAACACACTGTTGCCGAACTGCCCTCGAAAAGCTCTGGACCTAATTGCATTTCTTCAGCTACTGGCTTTAAAAGGAGGGAATGGACTGTAAAAATGAAAAGGCTTCATGATAGCTGATTAACTCTCACTTCACAAATATTTTGATAAATCGAGCAGAATGTACCCAATGTGTGATTTCTTTAAGTTATGAAACCTGATAAAGAGGCGCTTTGAAGCACATCATCCTGATTTCACAAATAACCCAAAAGAAATTTTTATTGGAAAGCTTTTTATTTTGAACACACTATAAATCTACAACACCACAAAAAAACACTGTCTTCTAAGTCCCTGTTAGCCTCTTACCAGGTTTCATAAATTACAGGTGCAAACTGAAGAAATCCCATGCATCTACAGAAACACTTACCTTGTCTGTAGAATCTGAAATGGTTTAAACAACATCTGATGAATCCTCTGCTCATGACTATTCTACTCTTCAATGACATAGTTTCCACAAGAGTTTAAGTACTCTCAGAATATTTGTCAACAATTGGTTGTAAAATTATTTAACAATTATCATGATCTTAAAGTAGGAAAATGTTTATTTTGTCACCTATATCAACATGGAAGAGAAGCTTCTCAAAACCAATGGCTGAGTCATTCTTAATGTATCATCAATACATTCTTAAACTGATATGTAATTTTTGAGGTAAATGTAGTGAAACATGTTTGAATGGGGCTTATGCAATATCTGAAGAATACAGAGCAACACAACAAAATCTCTGTAGCCCAAAAGATATCCATAACCACATCATTCTTCAGAAAACCTTGATAACAAAAGAATGCTGTGGATCACTTCTTAAAATGTTGAAGATCGTCAAAAAAAAATTGAGTCATAAAAACTAATCCTCTAATTCTACATCTACATTCACAGACAGGCACTATCCTCCACACCTAGGTCTCCATGCCACTTCCCCTCATACCCCCAATCTTTCAACCACCCGTAACCACCAGCCACCAAGAGGTGCCCCCTTCATCACCCAGTACCACCCCAGACTGGAACAACTGAACTAAATCATTCGCCAGAGCTTTGATTGCCTTCAAGTCCTGATATGAAGGACATCCTATCCGAGATCTTTCCCAGCCCTCCTAAAGTGAAGTTCTGTCACCTACCCAAATTCCACAACATCCTAGTCCATTCCTATGCCACTCCCAAACCCAACCCCTTACCGCAAGGATCATATCCCTGTGGAAGACCCAGATGCAAGATCTGCCCAATCCACCCACCCAGTGCTTCCTATTCCAGTCCTGTCATAGGTTTATCCCAGCCCATCAGCCATGTCATTTACCAGCTCTGTTGTAATCACTGCACAGCTTTTTATATTTTGTGTGACTACCAACCAGCTGTCCATCAGGTTGAGTGGCCACCACCAAATTGTAGGTCACGTACAATGTAGACTTTTCTGTAGCACAACATGCAGCTGAACGTAACATGCTTTATGTCACTGGCTGCTTCACTACCTGAGTCATCTGGGTCCTCCCCTCCACCACCAGCTTTTCATCCTTACAACAGGTTCTCCACCCCTGTAATCATCCCGGCCTCAAGCTATGTAAAATACTGTCCTCATACCCTCCATCCCCTCTGTCCTACCATCTCCTCCTCATTTTGCTCCTGCACTCTGTTTTCCGTCCTCTGCCAATGCACCCACCCACCTTTCCCTGGTTCTCTCCTTCTTTCCCAACCTCACTGCCCAACAACCTCCTAACGCTTCGCCAGTTGGCATTCTAGTCCCTGCACACTTCGCCAGACAGCATTCGTCTCTCCCCTACTATTCCTTCCCCTCCCCCCCCCCCCTCCCCCTCACAACTGCTGTTTGTGTCCCACGTGATTTGCTTGTCTGCATGAATGTTGTGTGCTTCTCTTTTGAAGATGAAGGCTGTGACTGAAAGCTCTATGTAAGTGTCTTCTAATTGTTCCTGTCTGCAACTTAACATGTCTTCTTTATGATGAGTAGCACTATCTTTTCCTACACTGTTGATAATTCTACGTCTACAATATTTAAGATCCTGTAAGATGAAATGGATACTAAATACAGGGCTCAGTTATTTTCCTACTGGTATTACATGAGTTTTAATAGGAAAGGTATTACAGAGGGCGTCTTAATGTCAAGTAAGAAATTTAATCTGTTCTGGATGTGCAAGATCAACCTCTAGCAGAAATTCCAAGAATACATAGTCTCTATTGCAAATGACTTATCTGAGAGATGTATTAGAAAACCTGAAATGCCAACTTAAGACATTTCAATTTAAATTTAGGGTTAAGGAAAAACTGCATGCAAAGTAGAATTTCGAGCACATCCCCTAAGTCAGTCTCAAAGCGTATGTGGAGTATTTTCAATGGATGTGCGAATGCGTTACTGACCACCAATAAATACTGAACATTCATTCTGAAATCTTTTACTGTTACAATTTTTCATGCTTTTTTTTGTTAGAAATCCTTTCTAAAACGTTTCAGAGTCGAAAGTAAATTTAACAGAATGATTTGACAGTTCTAGCCACATATTGGTACAAAACTCCTGTCTGTGAGTGAAAAGACAGTGAAGCTACTAAGTCCTTTTGCATCTATAAACATGTGGACCTCCCACTAACCACTGACCATACAACAGTAGGCCGGTTTGCCTGCCTGAACCACATTGGAGACATATCTACAACTACATCCATACTCTGCAAACCACCGTGAAGCGAATGGCAGAGGGTACATTCCATTGTACCAGTTATCTGTAGAGGTAAGACTAACATGGGTTTCAGAAGGCGGCAGCAGCAGTATAGATGATTGACTGGTCTGGCTCTGTAAGATTAATCAATACGGTATTCTCAACGGCAGATAGCAATGAGGGAACTATAGTCATTATATTTCGTGAGAATGTACGGGTCGAATGTATGGTATGGTGATAAAAGCATCTGAGGTAAAACAGTCTCCTATTGGGGATCTCCAGATGGGGACTATTCAGGAGGATGTTGTCATCAGGCAATACAGAACTAGCGTTCTGTGGATTGGAGCCTGAAATGTTAGATCATTTAAAAGAATAGACTCAACTGAGAAAAGGTTAGGTTTAAGTTAGGTATAGTGGGAATTCATGATGTGTGATAGTAAGAAGAAAAGGAGTTCTGGTCAGGTGAATAAGGGTTATTAACACAAAATTAAATGGAGTAATGCAGGGGAATGTCTACTAATGAATAATAAAATACTAATACAGGTGAGCAACTATGAACAGCACTGTGTAAACATCATAGCCAAGTCAGATACAAAGCAAAAACTTACCACTGCAGCATCAGTTAATATGTAGACTTTTCAACAGATGAAAATGTTGATAGAATGTAAGATGAGACCAAATAAATTATTTAGATTGTTAAGGGAGGCAAACATTTGTGATGGGGTACTGTAATCTGATAGGAAGAAGACAAAGAGAAAAAAAGTAGTAGGAGAATTGGGAGTATGAAACAGGAAACTACTTGGTGGAATTTTTGCACAGAGCTCAAATCAACCACTGCTAACAATTGATTTAAGAATCATGAAGTAAGCTTTTGTATGTAGGAGAGACCAGGAGACATCTGGCTGTCTCACACAGATCTTATCATGTGGGCAAAGAATTTGAAACCAGATTTTAAATTTCAAAACATTTCATGGAGTAGATGCAATAATTTACTTTGAAATGTGCAGTACTGTGTGATCTCCAGATCTGAAAGTACTCATATCAAACTTCTATAAAATAATACATAAAATGCAAAGAGCCCGTTCATAATTTTGGAGCAATTGTCTGTAATACAATAGAATGTTTGTGTCATAAAATAGTACTATTTTTAGCAATTACACAGTCTGGAATAGAAAAGAGCTCACTATCTGACCACAAAAATAATCAACTGTTTTGCAGAGAATTAGAGGTGCTGTCTAAAAATAAAAATTATTTTTAAAAATGCAATCATTTTTGCTTGACTACTACTTTGCTCCATATAACTACAAACAACTCTGGTACTACATGCACAATATAACTTGAAACTTTTCACAGGTGATGCTGGGAGCATAAATACATGACCACCACCTAGCATATCGGCAGCTATCAGGTGAGGAGAAGTAAATGTAAGGGA
This sequence comes from Schistocerca americana, assembly GCF_021461395.2. Lineage (NCBI taxonomy): Eukaryota > Metazoa > Arthropoda > Insecta > Orthoptera > Acrididae > Schistocerca > Schistocerca americana. The sequence continues at coordinate 348,532,423 of NC_060121.1, read as the reverse complement.
GATACGTCCCACATCCTCTTCAAAAGGCAGGCAGCACACTGGCATCAACACTGCATTCATAATGCCTACAAAAATTCTATACTGCACATCACACATATCATTTCTTAGATAAAGTTGGAAATGGGTGGAAACAATGTACTGGCCGAAAGTAAGCAATAAGCATATTGATAATATTACCCATGTTCTTTGTTCCCATGAGCCTACAGTTTTGGTCTTTAATTAACAAGTTCAAGAGCTAGTCCTATCAAAAAACTTGCTGTAGATGGCCATGTAGACTTACAATATTATCACTTTATTCATAGTATCTATTATTTCACTGAAAATACAGATTGGTTCGGTAATTAAGAAACAGGCAAGTAAAGACTTTTTGGGGTGCTGTCTCAGCTCCCTCCGCTCTGTGTCTCATTTGGTACTGTCGGTATCTAGTGCTGTATGTCCTAGTTCAAACATTTAGGAGCCATTCTGACTCACTCTACTGTATAGGCTACTGCATCTGCATCTACATCTACATCCATACTCTGCAAGCCACCTGACGGTGTGCTACATATAATATCTGATATTCAACAAAGAATACAACACTGCACTAAATGGGTGTTAACAAAAACGTAACACTTTGACAGGCAGAATAAAGACTTGAAACTGAAATGACAATAGTAAAAACCATGGATAGTGTAACTACAAATACATAGGTCTGCATCACTGAAAAATTAACTGCATACAACTCAATTGTTATCCTGTCAAACAACTCTTCAAGCACAGTTCCTAACCTTCTGTGACATGACAAATACATTGATAAATAAGTTCTTAGATTAGAAAGCAGTGAATCAGTCTCTAAAATGTTTTGCAATGAAGATGTAACATGTACCATAGAGATTTATAAAGCATTAGAACACTAACAACAGACTCCATTTAACAGAAGTTTTCCTTTAGTGTTTGCCTGTTGCCTGTGAGGGACTACAGCCAGTCTTACCACAACACTTAGTGTCGTCCTTGTCTGGAGTTGTTTTATGATTTGGAGTCCAAGGTCCCAAACTTGTGTTAGCATAGAAATCCATTGGATAGCGATCCTCGTCCTTCCGCCAATGCACAGAACCCAAGGCTACAGCTGCCTCAAATGGTGTCAGAAGAGGCTGGGTGAATGCATAACCCCAGTCAATGGATAATCGTGGACAAGCAATCTGAATCCATGCTTCTACATCTGGGAACATCTTAAGCTTGTCAGGGAAGATTTCTGATAACAGGACGACAGTGCTTTCTTTCTTCATTAGTGAGATTCGTTCCTGTATTTAAAGTGAAATTTAAGCAGGTGTCTTGCATAAGAAATTTATTAAACAATTATTTCTAATGACTTAAAAACATACAAAATTCTTCAACACGGCTGTGTTTTACCTGCAATGTTGCCAAAACTTTGGGATTTCCTTGCCGACCTAAAGTTCCCAATATCAGGCCAAATCTAGAAGCCTCACTTGCTTTTTGAATAGCAGCAGTTCTTATTTTCAGCATTGCTGAATGATCATAAAATTCTTCAGTGAATTTTTTTTCATATGGATCATACCTGTACATACAATGTAATGTACACACTAAACGACCAATAACAAATGACAGACAGCACAATCAGTATATTAAAAGGATTTACCTGAAAGCTCTGAGTGAAGGATTTGCTATCATGGCTGCTTCAAGATGAAATCTTCCATCTCCTAAATATATCAACACATTGACATCTTTTATTGTTGGGGAAGTGCAGCCCAAAATTTCTCCTGCAGAAAGTGGTCGACTCTGAGGAATAGTTACTTTGTAACCCAGCTCCCTCAGTTCTCTGCCAACAGCATGCAAGGTAGCAACAAACTGAATAGTGCTAACTAAACCAATCTTCTCTTCCTTTGGGAAATTATGTTGAATTGTTTCTAAGAAATGCAGTGAATCAATTTTGATGTCAACAAAAATATAAAGAACTTTGATACCAATAGTTTGATCAACAGGAATAAGACAGCTATGGCCATAATGAACAAGTAAATCCACTCGCAACGCCTTCGCAGTGTAATCATCTATGCAGCATGCGCCGTAAGTTACGTCGCCCATTATCACAGTATCAGCTTCAGTAAATTCTTCTATAATGTCACAAATTGTTGTTGCAAACATGAGCAACCCTTCGGGCATTTGAAGAGCAACTCGTTTGGCTTCTATCTGTTTAATGCGCCAAATTGTCTTCGGCAATTCAAAGTTATAATTTTTTGGCAGTACTTGGGTCAACTCATGCGAATTAATCTTATCTGCCAACGCTTCTGGGATTTTATTCACAACGTTTATTGAGGGTTTAAATACTTTTCGTGTAGCTGACGCTGTTACAACGACAGCATTACTGCTTTCATCCATCTTCTACAAGTACAATAAAAAGAAAATCTATTATTACAAACGCACTCACTATCAATCCTATTTATTCCAAAGACAATTTCCGACGCCTTTGCGGTCACTTGCCGTTGGGGACAGCTCGGCTCGAAACGAGACCAACCAATAGAATTTCAAGGTGGCTAGAGCCAATAGGATTGCTTCGCTTTGGATGAACCTGGCGTGAACAACTTTATCTTTGGTGTTTACATGTCATCTTCAATAACATGGACTGCATACGCGCCAATCTTTTGAGATAGTTATTCGTTTTCTCATTTATAGCTGAAATTTGGCATTAATTTTAACAACAAATAGTCTTGTCATGTTGCCTTTTCACATGTAGATGGACAGTTAACATAGTTACTGCGAAATTCCTAATGTTAGTACGATAGTTACCGTTTTTACATGCGGCCAAGTGAAACGTGTTGACAACTCTTTTTACCAGCAACAAAATTACGCATCATCAGTAAATACCTGTTTTCCTTGCACTGGCAGTCTTTTAGTGGTACGATTACTTAGGAGAGGAAGACAAAATACCTGTTTGGCAACAGCTTTTTGACGATTTTTCAACTATACTAGTGAAATGTTTCGTTACTTTTTTATAAGAAGTGCAATGGTGTATTTTGTCACTGCTGTTATTTTTGTGAAAAAAGGGAGGTAAACATAACGTGGTTCATATTGTCAATGTTGTTGTGGTCTTCAGTCCTGAGATTGGTTTGATGCAGCTAGCTCCACGCTAATCTATCCTGTGCAAGCTCCTTCATCTCCCAGTACCTACTGCAACCTACATCCTTCTGAATCTGCTTAGCGTATTCATCTCTTGGTCTCCCTCTACGATTTTTACCCTCCAATGCTAAATTTGTGATCCCTTGATGCCTCAGGACATGTCCTACCAACTGATCCCTTCTTCTAGTCAAGTTGTGCCACAAACTTCTCCCCAATCCTATTCAATACCTCCTCATTAGTTACGTGATCCACCCACCTAATCTTCAACATTCTTCTGTTAATATGCGTGTGCTTATTGTGCTGGAACATTCACGTATTGTTTAGATCCACTGATATTTTTGTAACTTGTAACACTTAGTTTAATGAATATCTGTCTTGACGAACTTTGTTGCTTGCTACAATTATGTGTTTATTTTGTTATTAAATGATCATTTATCTTATAACAAAAAAATGGCAGTGTATATGCCGCGAAAAAATCACATAAAGCTGGTAGAAAAATAATTTGTAACATTGCAATGTAAAATTCCTTTGAACGTTTCAGTTTAGTTTCATGTGGATTTATTCAAAGCCATCCACTTCTGCAACTTTTTCGATATCCCTCTAGATTGGTAATAAAGTTATTCCTGTGACAAACTTAACTCATTATGTTGTATGCAGTGTCAGCACGTATCACAAGAAACAATTTTGTACACAACAGAGAATGGACTTTGAGATTAAGGTGTTCGACTCTGGTTTGTTCCCTAATTTTCGCACTTTAGACATGTTTTAATTCTCATTATATTTGGGCCTAGTGAAAGTGGTTAAGATTTTACACGTAAAGGGTGTAAAGCAAAGTTGTCCCGATCCCTAACTGTAGCGTCACACACATGTACTGCATGTAATATTTAGTGGCTTTTGTTCTGTAAGTGTTACAATTAGTGCAGCAAACTGACTGGGATATGGCATGTTCCATGGTAGGTTAACATAAGTAGGGTCGAGGCACCACTGACGGCCCGATTAAGGACAATTGCTATACAAATTAGTTTACAGATTACTTCAGTAATTCTATAGTTTCAAATTCTGTGGGGAGCGAGTGTTCTAAATTATATAACAAAAGCAAACGAAAATATTGAAAATGAAATGGCACATTTCCCCAATTTTTGCCATGTTAAACCTCACTATGGCCAGACATTTCCTTGCTTTTGGCCGCTACCTATTATAATGAAACTGAGGCTTTACATAATTTCAGAATCTATTTGCAGAAAAGTAATTTATTCTTTGTACAAACATCAGGGTGGCCACCAAATTTGAATTTTCAAATTCAATGTTGTCATGTATTATATTTACTGTATGGGTTTAGGCATACATACTACACTGGAAAGAACAAATTGTTTGTTTTAAAATTATATGATGTCCGATATGAACCATGTCAAGATGTACACCACATACAGCATGACTGACCAAGTGGAGTGATCATCTGAAGGATAGTGCACATCAAAATGTCACATGGCTGCATTTATGCAACACTGTCTGTTTGTTTAAGCCAGACATATTAGGGTCAACTGAAGGGTTAAATGGCCAGTACATGAAAATAGTGACACAGAACAGAGAGATTAAAATCCAGTCACATCTCATGGATTAATGATGGTAGAATGTTACAGTTAATCTTGAAAGAAAACTTGAAGTTTCTCATTGAATTTTGTTAAGGTATTCATAATCTTACATTGATTTGTTTACAAAAAAAATTCCTTTTGCAGCAAATTGTCATTACACCTACACTATGCAATATGAAGTTACACAACTGTGTATTAGCTATATTTGAATAAACTGTGGCGACTCATCAATGATTACTTGGTGATGTGGCAGTTTGAATGTTTGTCAGGAAAGCTGATTTTTCATCCCATCAAGCCTGTTGAGACAAGTGATAAAGTGTGTGTAACAGGTACAACATACACCCTGCATATCCCTGCCCATCTGCATTAGCCTCCCTGCATGTTTGACTTTGACCGACCATTCTGTAGCACACTTACCAATGTATACTTTCTCAAACATCAATTTCTGACATAATTTTAGGTGCTTCAGCAGACACTTTTGTTTTCAGGGATTGTAACACATTAATTTTAGATTTCATTCCTTTTCTGGATAATTTTTGTCCTTGTTGTTTTTCAGTTTCACTTAGTTGCTTCTTTTGTCATCTATGTACAAGCAACTTGGATTACACATAGACAGAATTAAACTTCTGTTGATTTTAAAATTGTCAACACTGTGCAAGCATTATGAGCAAGAATACTTTTCACTCTAACTCTCAACAATACACTCAGAAACTTCCTGACAGATTAAAACTGTGTGCCAGACCAAGACTCGAACTCGGGCAAGTGCTCTCTTATCTGAACTACCCGTGTACAACTCAAACCCCAACCTCATTTCTGCCAGTACATCACTGCCTACTCAAGTTTGAGTCTAGCTCTGGCACACATTCTCAATCTGACAGGAAGTTTCATATCAGCGCACACGCTGCTACAGAGTGAGCATCAATTCTGGAAATACATTCAGTTTATTGAAAAACCTCTTTCTACAACAGCATTTCCAGGCAAAGTACTGACATTTTAAGAAATTCTACAAAATTACAACATTCTTTTGTGGCAATGTAATGAGGTTCATCCAACCAAGTTTCACTTATTTTGAAAAATGCCAATTTTTTTTTTCTTTTTGAATATGAGCATCGTTACAAATATTGACAAATTGTTGTTTGACACAAACACAAATTTTCACCAGAAAGAGAATTTAAAGTCATAATCTCAATCTTTATACAGCTGTTTCTTGATTTAATGCTGCTGATAGGTCCAAACATGAAATTGCATGAGTAGGTTTATATTTCAGTGGTTCGCCTTCAAGTAGCTTTTGTATTATACCAATAATACAGGAATACATTTCTTCTTTTAGCCTCAAGATGTCAGTCAGTCAAGTCCTTAACTTTCTTTTGGTACCTTTGCAGTGAAATCCAAAATACACGAAGCATTGTGCAGTGATCAGATTCTTAACATTCTTCATGTCAGCCTACACGAGGGATTTTACGATTATGCAAAATGTCTGAACTGACAACTTGCTGCATTGATCAGGTGGTACAAGTGAACAACTCATTACACAAAAAATAAGCCATAGGTACATCAGTTAGAAAATCACATAAAATTTTTTGAAAGGATGTGCTGTCAGTGAAAAAAAAAAGCCAATTTTTGACCTAAGAATTTGTCTCCAACTGTTAAGATAGAGTTTTCAAACACTCTGAATCAGGTAAGAGTTTAATTCTAAGCCAATTGAGAAATATAAGTTCTTAGATGTGGGAGAATTTAAAAGCTAGTTGGGCCACATTTACAATCCATTTTGTGCCACAGAATTGCAAAGGAAAACCTGAAGACACTATATATTCTGTATATTGACACCTTCGCGTAGGCAAATCGTGAAACACACAATACAAGGCTCTGAAAATAGTGGTCTTTCCTAATTTGTTTGTGACACACCAGTTTTAAAAGTGCAATGAACTATATGCATGTTACAACCACCTAACTGCAAGAGTTTCATGTTACCAGAAATTTATTTTGCTTCATTATTCAAAAACTTCCAAGCTGGAAAATTTTAGAAATATTCTGCAAATTAAAAGGTCCTTTCAAAGCATAGGCTCTTTGATTCTGTCTTTATTCAATGCCAAAGTATCAGGTCGAGATCAGCAACTTATTTCAAATCCCAAAAACTAACATGGATGTCCATTCATTTGTTGTTTTATTTTTGTATGACGTCGGTGCTGTATACAGTCTGACATAAGTAATGTGTGGCTGTTGGCCACAATTTTATGAAGCTGCTCACGTTTGTTGAATGAAACTACTCAAAATAAAGAAAAATTATATGTAACTTGTGGCTGGTCTACAATTTCAATATCCAAGTCGCTGGTTCCCTGCCGATGATGCTTGCTTTTGCTAACATGAAATTGCGTTCACAGCTTACACTGCCAATGCAGTCACTCATACGAATTGTCTCTCATTATTACCTGTTACTTGAACATTGCAACACGTAAGATACACCAGGGTCATCAGGACACATTTACATTTTGAGTATGTTATGGGAAAAAATTAAACAGTTGATTGGAATTTAAATATTACATTTTTAATTATGATTTATCAATACAATTTTAAGACTACATTCATAATTTGTCGTCGTCATATCTTATAGACTTTATGAAGTAATACAGTGACGTACAAAACATACAGAACGTGAAAAAAAAGTTTTCAAATATTCTACACATCAGCTACAAATATTAAGATACACAATTGAAACTTCATATATAAACAGAAAATAGATTTTAAATCAAAATTATAAACCAAAAGAAAAGATTAAATTCAGTACAAAAGTTTCTGCAGGCATAACTTACAAGAAAATTTTACTGTAACTTTTAGCTGAATGTACAGCAATTATAAAAATATTTCACAGTATCATGAATTGCAATAAAATCTTAGTTTTTGAAAATTAAGTTTCTTTCCAGTCAGTTTCAGAAACTTGATTCATCCAAACTTCCAAAACTGTTCGCACACAGAACAATGGAACTTCCAAACAAAATGGTGCTCGACATCTGGCACATGATTTAGTTTATCTGTGAGTTTCCTGGCATCACAGGTTGCTGAAACATCAAATCGAGGGCAAAATAATAGACATTTCAAGGGTATAGTTGCTCCAAAATTCAGTCTACCAGTGCCGTTTATAGCATACAACCAATCCAGTTCTTCACACACTTATCTAAAAGCCCCCCAAAAATAACAAAAACCAACAATTATCTTGATTTACTTATTGTCAGTTACTTTTGAGACAGAATTTTGCTTTACTTATCTGGCAATGATGTAGTCTTTTTTCAATGGTTCCGAGTACTATCTCTGAAATAATTTCATTGTTGAAAAGCAGTTCCCAAAATGAAAGTGTCCTTTTGTTTAGCTGTATGCAATGTCAAAAGGCTACATAGTAGGCAACATAGTGTTAAGTACTTGAACAAGGTGAAACAGATCAATATAGAGAATTTGCCCTCTTAGCATATTGTAGTACAAAAATAGTATCTAGAAATAATGGTGCGCAAATATTTTATCTGTTGCTAATTTGACATGTCCTGACCTCTTCTATAAAGCTTTTAAGTATACCAACATTTCCATTCAGACAATGGATCCAAATCACACCATATCTCTTCTGCCAGGTATTATTTCCAATCCACAGCATCACAAAGAGGTAAAATAAAAATTAGCATAGTGTAGAATACATTGTTTGTGCAGTTCTATTTCTTTCTCAGTGAAAACAAACAAATTGTGCTTAATTTTGAATGATACATCCTTAAATAATATGCTTGAACATGTTGCTGAATATAATTGATTTATTTAGTATGTGCTTAAACATTACTACTATTAACTATTTACTTCTATGGGACACAGCAGGTGACAATTTTTGTAAAGTCATACAATGTAGACTTTCATGGCCAACATTTTCTTGAGTCAAAATTTCCAGGTTAAAAGGCCATGGTTGATGTATAAAATTACTTCTTCCTGACGTTTCATCTCTAACTGCGGGAGACATCTTCCGAGGTAGAATGGAAGCTACAATTGTACCTCTGAAGATGTCTCCCGCACTTGGAGTAGTAGTTTTATACACTGACCACAGCCTTTCAACCCATAAACTATACCTCAAGAAGAATTCTTGTAAGGTTAGTATTATCTGATGGAAACTATAAATAAGTTGTTACCATTAACAGTGCAGTGAGCTTATTCAGTTTCAAAAGTTACCTGTCTAAGAGAAATCAGCATAAGACATAAGACTCATTGCACCTCAAATGTAGAGAAAACCATAATTTAAATACTGATCATCCTGATCTGGAAATGTAATACTGCCAAGTATAACCTTTGGATGTTTGTTAACTTTGCAGGCGAGACTAACACAGGGGATGGGATGATGGTTTACACTATATGTTGCGAAGGACAAAAAAGACACCATTTTATCCAACTGTCAACATCCCACAGCAATCAGTCGAGCAATGGAAGTTTGTCAGTTCCAGATGGGTTAATCTCAGTTTTTACTTTGGTGATTTATTTGTTTTTAAAGATCACATTTATTGACATATTTTTGGCAGTAAATAAAATACTTAAAAGTCACTGCCCAGTTTGGTGCTCTCCTGACATGCACTGGGCACAGACACACAATGGTAGCTCTAGTACCTTATGTGTATTGAAAGTGTAATCAAGTATATTTCACAAGCCAGTGGTGAAAACTGCAAACAGTTTGGAACTAGTAAGGAATGTTGGGCTAAGACTTTATTAATTTTAGACACAATTAACCATTAGTAAAGATTATTGTGGCACAATGTGTAACGTCACATGACATTTACAAGCCAAATGTAACTAATCCTATTACAAAACAGTAGTTATGCTTCAATATGGAACAGTAAGTGGGCAGTGGATAATATGTGTTCAAAACAATGAACAATTTGTGAGTTCCTTCTCAAGTACTGGAAATACCATAAGAAATTGTGTGAAAAGATAATCTTAGACTACAGGATTCAAGAGCAACCACATTAATGGACCTTTGGATTAGAACTTTAGGTAATACAGTTGCTCTGAAAATCACAGTAGAGATGAGATGCACAGAAGCCTCAACGTAACCAATACTAAGAACAAAAAGTTAGGCCCAAATACAATCAAGTGTGCACACTATCAAATCATTATTTGTAGGACATACTGAGAATCTGTCAACTTGACACACTCATCTTCACGAATACTACAGTGTCTATTGGTGGCCACTGTCGTACCAGGAAGCTTGGTGTAATCTTATGGCACTTTAATTCTCCGACTCGTCACAGGACAAGTAACTTATTAACTTATTGCTGCGCATTAGCTGGTGCACTCATGCTCCTTGTGGTATGACAATGAGGAAACAAGAAGATATCACATTTATATGGGTTAAACTTTACTTACGGCTTAGGCGCCCTCGTGTGGTGATGTTGGCAACGACCGTGCAGTGCTGGAAATTATTCTCTAATATTTCATTTCTTGTAAGCACTTTTTCTAAATGTTCGCTTTACTAAGATAATTAATTTACTGAGCAGACGCGGGTACATGCAAGAACACGTCAACCATAGAGTAGGAACAGGATTAATTATTTATTTCATGGTTGGTCGCTGTTGACATCAGCACAGCACGCCACCTGAACCGCAAGTAAAATTTTACCATTATATGTAACTGAAAGGGTGAAACGGCTAACAACGAAACAGGCATCCAAAGTTAGGAGGAAAAATCCCTAAATTCTCAAAAGAAGCATTCTGGCTATTAGTCTGGAGGGAGTTTCAAAAATAGTGAAAAAATGAACCTGTGTTGTTAGATTAGGAATTGACTGTCACACCAACGAATGGAAGTCTAGTATGTTAAGAACTGCACATCCACACTCTCATTGGAAAACTTTTAGTCTCATCACATACAGTACGAGCCTGTTACACTCCTGAACACAGAACAAAGAGATAATCAATGCATAAAGTAACTACCATATCCCCCAACAATCAATCCTCATGTAAGGTCTACTAATAGCATTTAAAGAGTTCACTGCATACCTTTGCAGCTAGCAGAACTAAACTTTGATTATTTTGGCTAAAAATATCTTGGCTAACTGTGTTGAAATAAATTTTTTTAAAACCTTTCCAAACAGCAAAAATGTTGCGAGCACATATCAGGTGCTGAAAAGTGGTGTGAAGGGGAAAAAAAATTCAAAAACTAATGTTTATAATTTGTGAGGGCAGTAGGAAGCCATTACACTAGCATTATGTCATTTAGCTACTCACAAGTTTCAAATATTAGCAATTAACACATTCGCTGTTGGCTTATGCATGTGCTATTAACTTGTAATAAGTGTCAATTGCAGAATATGTTAAGCATTGAATCAAGAGTAAACAGAATATTGTGTTGCTGGTCACTGCTTCAACTTACAGAGACAGTCTTCACAAAGAGTACATTTTTAGACATCTGAGCGGCATGGGAGAGAATTATGGAGAAAAACACTCATACAAAGTGAGTTCACAATCTTGCCTATATACCGTATGGCACATTCCATCTATCACAGCCATGCTGTCTCACAACCAACCTGTGTTTTAAAAATCTATTTATAGTGAGTCATAACTTGAATGAAAATTATAAAAATGTTGGGTATTTTCTATGTTGACAACTTCATTTACTTCAAGCTAAAAAGATTGTTCAACTAATCAAACTTTTGAAATTATGCTCTAAAGGCTGAAGATGTCAATATCTAGTGGTGGTTATATCATACTGAGTGCTGACTACCACACTGCATTGTCTTATTTAGCCTTTTCATTTGGTGTTCACTGCATCTGACACTTTCTCCTCAGTGAGCAAGGTAAGATTCTCTGAATTTAAGTTTAGTTAGGAGTAAAATAAAGTGTGTATGATATTATTATAAGGAAGACTATGGACTGAAATTTAGCCTCATTTAAAAACTATTGCTAAATATAATTCTTGGTGTAACTTGCATGTAATGTCCATTAAGGATGTAAACTGTAGTGTTTCTTATGGATTAAGGTGAAAGAGTTTACGTCCTATCTGCAGTGATTCAAAAGTTACAGCATTTTTTAATTTTCCTAGTGAAGTGTACTTCATGTGCGAGGTGTACTGGGACACGTGAACAAATCGCCAGTGCAGACAACATGATTCACAACAAGGATGTATGTGATCCTGATACAGTTTAATTCGTAACCAAGACAATTGCCTATGCCTGTAATGTGAAATATTGGCCATAACATCATCAATACAGAAAGAATGTATAACACTATTATATAGCTATATTTGTACTAATATATTTTGTGAAGAAAAACCAGTCCGACAAGTGGTAAAAAAATTTCAATTAAACAAAAGGACACTTGTCTTTGGTATAAATCAGAAATGAAATGTCATAAGGAAGGTTGTAGTTGACAAGCAAAATTTCAGATCAGAAAGGATCCACAAATACTGCCTGAATTTATAATACCATTCCATAGCCGTGTTGCAGAACATGCGCTGTAGTAAGGGAAGGCACTGATACCATCTTATCCTGCCCTGTCACTGGTTTAAATGTGGGAGAACAGCACCTGCAATCAGCATTTAAAACCAAATTGCTATAAATAACTTACAAGGGACTAGCATAAAGCTGGAATAACATTTTATAATAAAGAGATGCACTAATGCCTGAATTCATAGAAAATCACCATTTGTTGAGCTGTGTAGCAACACACGCACTGTACCGATGGATGGATGTGGTACCACCACAGCCTGTTTTGGTATTGGTTGAATTGTGGAAGTTGAGCCTGCAGGCAGAAATGCAAACTAAGTTACAGTAAGTAATTTATAAGGAGCTGTGACAAAAATAAACAATGGCATAACACGGAGGTGCACTAATATCTTGATTCATAGTACTCACTATTCCTCGGGCTGTGTTTCAGCACATACGATGTAGCGAGAGACGGACTAGATACCACCTCAGCCTGTTTTGCTATTGGCTGAATCATGGGAGTTGAGCCTGCAAGCAGAATTGCAAACCGGATTGCTGTAACTTACAAGGAACTATGGCATAAAACTAGAATGATATTTTATAACAAAAAGGTACATTAATACCTGGATTTATAATACTCACGATTCGTCGGGCTGTGCTGTAGGGCACATGCTGTAATGGGGAATGGACCTGCTACACCCTCTGTATTTTTTATTGTTGGTTGCTTTTTAACAGCTGAACCTGCAAACAGTATATTATATTAGATTGCTGACATTAACAGATAATAGAGCACTGGTTAAGTTTTACTTATAGCTCAGGCGGCGTGGTGCTGTGATACTGGCAATGACCGTTTATTTATTCTGTATATTTTGTTTCTTGTAAATACTTGTTCTAAATGTTTGCTTTACAAGGATAATTAAATTACTGAGCAAACAAGGGTACATACGAGAACCTGACAACTAGAGAACAGGAACAGCATTAATTATTTACTTCATAATTGATCATTGCCATCAGCAGCACACTATGCCACTTGAGTCATACGTAGAATTTTACCAGACTGCTTCATTACAAGCATTTTTTGCTGCAGGGATGTACGTTGTTGGGAGGGGAAGGGGGCGGGGGCACTAGTAACATACCTTTTCCCACAAGTGCATCTTCTTTGTCTGCCAGTAGAGATAATTTGATCAAACTGGATTCTTCTGAATTTGGTAGCACCAGGGATGCATTATTACTCCTTTTGTTTTTCTTTGTAGAGTACAGTCTACGTTGAGGTAAAATCTTTTGTGATTGTTTCCTTTCTATCTGCAGCGGTGCCTGTTTTTGCTGCAACATTCCGACAGCTACAGTTGCCTTTAGTGACGATAACATTTTTTTAGCAGTTTCCAAGTCATTTGAGGTCAGCTCAGATACAATACCAGAAAACTCTGCGATAAGTTCCCTTCTTTGGACTGACAAAGGTACAGAATCATTAACACTTTTTTTCGTTACCTCCGCTAGTATTTCTGTTTTCTCGTCTACAACAGAAATATCTTCACTCTCAGTAAGTGTAACTTCACTATTTCTTAGGTGTTCAGAAGGTTGCTGCTTTAACTGAATCTGGCAAACACTATGTACGTGCTTGCACATATTCCATTTGATGGTATAGTCAATACATGTACAAGAATACCTATGAATGCAAGCCCTGCATTTAATGCACATCAATCTGCAGTTGCACTGAAAGTCATTATCATATACAAAATAATCTGTTGACCTTCTTGAAGAAGAACGCACTTTCCAACCAGAAAACTCCATAGTAATGAAGTCCTCCTTAATATTATTCCCTGATTTATGCCGAAGCCGAATGTCCTTAAGTTTACTCGTCAGTTTACCTTTATTTAGCACAATAAGCCTGTCAAACAGCTTGTGCTTCACAAATGACATCAATGCAAAAATAGCTTTGTCCAAACGCTTGACACATTTACTACCTAGATATATATATTTAATAGTGCGATGCATTCTTTCTATATGCATGTTGGTATTGATTCCAGCATTCAATCTATGGCAATATGCCCAAGAATTTGCATTCCCAACATAGTTGTCTCGGAAGTATGTGGCAAATTGAACTGTATCAGGATCACATTCCAATCTCTCTAGCACAATATTTAACATCTCATCAAATGAATCTACATCCTGCTCATGCATCAAAGTTCTGATTTGCTTGTATACTTCACCTTGTTTTTCTACACCTTGAATCTTACATTTGATATTCTTCCTCCAACATCTATCAACATGCCATGTACAATAAAGTCGCATAGCTGGAGCTGCCATTACATCATTCCATGCAATAAAGAAAGACTCGGCCAAATCCGACATAAAAACATTTGGCGAAATTGATCCAACCTGCCTCTTTATGTGCTGGAAAAATATGGACAGCATCTGGGAGTCATTCCTGTTAGATATTAGAAACGCGCATGGAAACCCTTGTCTTAGATCGTCTAGCACTAGTAGAGTTATAAGTTCAAAATTATATCCATTAAGACCATGTGTCCCATCAACACAAACGCAGTCGTTCCCATATTTCTTTAATATCTCGCCTTGAGCATTGTTCATAATTATCAATGCAAAATCAGAGCGCTTTAATTGTGGGTACGAATCAAGGACTACATCCTGTGGTTTATAGAAAAGCACACAAGGACTGTCTCCACCATTTACTTCATTTACCCATGCTTCTACACTTATTGCATCATTATGATGTCTTATTGACTTGAAGGACAAATTATAAGACTGATCTATATTATGTAGATCCTGTCTCGTAATCAAATGTATCCTTTCCAAGTTCGAATCTACAACTGTATCTCGAATTTTGTCTAATATGACAGAGAATGGTATGCCACTTGCTATATCTGCAGCAATACTTTCCCTTTCTCTTTTTGTTAGTTGCAGATGGCATAACTCGGATTTGTGGCCAACATGGGTTGAAACATATTTCACACAGCAGGTTCCATTCTTTTTCATATCTACTCTCATCTTAGCAGGGCACAGTGCATCAATCTTACTACTACCTTGCAATTTAAGACATCGCACGTTTTTTCCTCTAGACACAAACTTACCAGACCGGTGACAAATATAAGAAACAACTTCTGAATCAACCTTAGCATGGGAACCACGACGTTTGACGAACTTTGAGAGCGTTGTCTGCTCAGTTTCCTCCTTCCACTTCTGAAATTCATCAGCGGTGCTGAAATGTAATATTTCACATTTCACATCTACCTCATGTGCCGACCGTAAATGTTCAAACAGGCACTTTTCAGAAGTACTTCTTTCATTACACAGGGCGCACACAAACAATTTTTTCTGCTCTATTTGCAGTCCATGAACCTCTAACAGGTGTCTATTCAAATTTCCTTTTTTAGGATAGATTTTATCGCACACATGACACTGAAAAATCATGTTGGACACAAAAATTTCACTGCTTACACGGACAACTCCACAGCACAAAGTAACAGGGCAAAATACACTTATTCCATACGTATCTGCTGACAAAACCGCACGTGTGTGTAACTTTCGAATGAGAAAAATGTCTGCGCCACGGCTCTTTCGAAACGAGCAATCCTATTGGGTATCGCTACCCTGAAATGCTATTGGTTATTTTCGTTTCGAGCCGAGCTCTCCCTAAAGGTTTCTTTGCGGTCACAATCCTGCTTTTGCTCCTACGTCCTATAGAACCGATATAAACACAAACCCACGTGTCGTTGACGCCTCTGCCAAAGACTACGCAGTACGCAAACTACATACTTCAAATGCAGTAACTCAATTGCACAGGCAACGAAAACATGCACATGTATCCCTCAGCCACTCAGCTGGCCCGGCAGTCAGAAAAGTTGACAGCAGTTTAATTTACGGGCCTAGATCATAGAAGCATATAGACTGCGACGCTCCCGTCCCTGCAATGTCAATTGCTGAAACTAAGAAGGTTATAATTCTAGTTTTCTTGTTTGAAACGAATGTCTAAGTGACAGAGGGCCAAAAGCCGAGCTCTTCATTTAAACTTTTATTGGCGTGGCTAAAAGTGGTGTCGCTCGAGTGACCTCACAGATATCCGAGTGTTTCCACATGCAATTTCAGTGGCGCCACTCGCGTGGTAGCCCAGTGACGTTATTGGTTGCGTTTGGAAGTCCGTTACGAGTTTCAGATCTAGTCTTGGCATCATTTCGTGGGAAAACAACCGTGTAGCACGCTAGTACTAATCACGTCACTGAAAGTGCTAGTGAATAAGGATTATTATAGCAAATATGGTTGTTTTCACTTGTTCCGAGAGTGATCACTGTGTGTTTTGGTTTCAAGAATCAAAGCCTCCGGCAACTGTACAACGTAATTTTCATACCAAATGCGGTATAGCTCCTCTAATACGTTCACCATTTATGAGTGGCGTAAGCGGTTTTTTGAAACTGGGTGTTTCTGAAAGCCATGAAAAATCCTCAGGTCGATAGCGTCTCTCTGACGCTGTCACAAAGCAACTGAGACAAATCCAGGTTTTAGGTGACGTTCGATTCTGAGTGCTTCGTGAGCTCTGACACTTTCCAGAAGTTTTGAGACTCGCTTCTATAGTAAATCACAATTAATCACTAGTGCACATTGTGATCCTTCTGATGCCTTCCTACCATTTTGCTAAGAAGTATCACAGTTTGCCTTTGGTTGGAACTGCTGACAGTGAATTGTAAGAAGGGTTGTCCCTACATTAAGTCAAGAAACGGATCAAAATCTATCTGATCGCACTGTGATAACATGGGCACCCAAACAGAATTAATTTTCACTCTGAAGCAGAGAAAACCTTGATTGGAAACCTCTGGTAACTTAAAACTGTGTGCCAGACTGAGACTCAAACAAGAAACCTGGGGTCGAGGCTCCAAGTTCAAGCCACTGTGTTGCACACAGTTTGAATCTGGCAGGAAGTTTCAAGACAGAAATAGTCCAAAATACTGAATTCGGTCCTCCAAAAGTGTTTCATTGCAGAAGATTATAACGTGCTTCCTCCTTTCAATAATCGCACGACCACTGAAACTATAGATGTTGGATGTACTATTCTCTAAGATTGCGAAAAGACCTTGCTCCCATCATAGCAGCAGTTTTTTGTAGGTTGCTGGATCAACAAAAGCTAGCAAGCGACAGTAAAATGGCGCGGTTACTCCCGTTTTAATGAAGGATCATCAGATATATGCACGTAAACAAAGGCCGATGTCACTGTCATTCTGTTGTAGAGTAGAATTTTGGAATATGATCTGTGCTCGTATATAATGACTTTTAGGGAGGGGAAAGTCTCCTTGATAGATCCCATTTACACGGGGCTCCCACAACCGGATCTCGTACACCAATTTCCCAATACTGCTTCTGGGTGGTCAAGTAAACACTTCAGCGAAAAACGGTTTCCGAAAAAAGGTTTTTGTCCTTCGAAAGATGTGTTGCATGTAAACGAAGTAGTAGTATTCAACATGGATTCCGCAAAAAGAGATCTTTTGCAATTCAGTTCGCTCCACAGTGTAATAAATACAGTCACAACATTCTATGGTGCGAAAGTTGCTACAGTTAGACAGCTGGAGCGACACTAGCGTTCCAAGTGATGAGAAAGCAGTCACGTGCTTCATAAGATTATTGTTTGTTTTTTAATTCTTTTCTACTTAATTAACGGAACGGTTGTTACATTTTTGCGTTCCACGTTAGGAAGTTACCAAGTGAGATGAAATGTCGCGAAGTACATGTAAAAACCGCCATATCACACTTATTTAAAGACATATGCTACAACTCATTCGTGATAAAAATGCTTCCGAATATGTTTAAATTTGCAGCTTATTTGCCGAAAGCAAGAGAAAATAAATACATTTCTCACACAAGAAGCAAATATTTCTGTTGATGTCTGTTGTTATGATCACATGCACTTTCCTTGACACTTAAAAAAAATGTATACAGCCAAATGATTCTTCCTTTCTTCAACTTCAATCACCTGTAAATTTAATTACTTTTGCTTCAAAAGAGAATGTGTTGAAGATTCTTGCCATTCGTCGCTCTGATTTAGCAACAATTATGGAATTGGTTTCTCCTCTTCCTGAAACAGTTTTATTGCTTTTGACGATTTATTATCACGCCTGTGTCGTTTTTGCTTAAGCTACAGTCGTAGTGGCTGATTTGATACATTAAATAAGGTAGTTATTACATTCCATATAGATTTCCTACATTGCACACTCACTGATTTGACTGAAAATGTAGCGAACTAAACTCTACTTTATTGGATAGATATACGACGTCTTTCTGTAAAACGGCAAATCTTCGGGTGTTTAGTAGCATTTTTGTTATTAAAGGGAAACGACATCATTCAGAAAATGTCTGTCGTAAAGTGTAAATAAACTGTCAAAAAATGGTTCAAATGGCTCTGAGCACTATGGGACTTAACATCTGTGGTCATCAGTCCCCTAGAACTTAGAACTACTTAAACCTAACTAACCTAAGGATATCACACACATCCATGCCCGAGGCAGGATTCGAACCTGTGACCGGAGCAGTCGCGCGGTTCCGGACTGCGCGCCTAGAACCGCTAGACCACCGCGGCCGGCTAAATAAACTGTCGTGTACAACACAGTTCCGTATCTGTCAGGTTCCTTAGGAAACTAAATAATCAGAAATATCGTTAAATTTTTTAGTTATTGTCGATTTTTATGGCACTACTTAAACTCCTTATTGTAAAAACAATGTTACAAATCAATATAAACGTTAGGATTCGGATTCATCCAATATCGTATTCATAAGTGTCACTTACTTGCCACTTGGAGCGCTGCTGTTGCTGAGGGTAACAAAAACGAGATGGAGTGTCAAAACTGTCATGTTAGACTGTGGTTGGCTGCATGCGATAACGAGATCCAGAGCCCTTAGATAACGACACTCAGGTTAATGTCGTGTTGTTTGATCACAGAAGGCATTCACTTCAGTTCCACAGTGTAGCATTTTCTCTGCCAGGGGACTGGGTGTTCGTGTTGTCCACATCATTTCATCATCATCCTCATCATTTGTGACAGTGGCTACATTGGTCTGTGAAAGAAATTGGACTGTGAAAAAATTGGGACTTTGAATGGTGGCTGACGACCATGCAACTGAGCGCCCCACAAACCAAACTTCGTCATCATCAACACAGTGTAACAAATACACTGAAGTGCCAAAGAAATTCTGTGCGACCGCTACGGTCGCAGGTTCGAATCCTGCCTCGGGCATGGATGTGTGTGGTGTTCTTAGGTTAGTTAGGTTTAAGTAGTTCTAACTTCTAGGGGACTGATGACCTCAGATGTTAAGTCCCATAGTGCTTAGAGCCATTTGAACCATTTGAGCCACCCAAAGAAACTGGTATAAAAATGGCTGTGAGCACTATGCGACTTAACTTCTGAGGTCGTCGCCTAGAACTTAGAACTAATTAAACCTAACTAACCTAAGGACATCACACACATCCATGCCCGAGGCAAGATTCGAACCTGCGACCAGAGTGGTCGATCGGCTCCAGACTGTAGCGCCTAGAACCGCACGGCCATTCCAGCCGGCAAACTGGTATAGGGATGTGTATTCAAATGCAGATATATGAAACAGGCAGAATATGGTGCTGCAGTTGGCAACGCCTATATAAGACAAAAAGTGCCTGGCGGAGTTGTTAGATCGGTTACTGCTCCTACAATGGCAGGTTATCAATATTTAAGTGAGTTTGAATGTGATGCTATACTCAGTGCACGAGCCATGGGACACAGCATCTCTGAGGTAGCGATGAAGTGGGGATTTTCCCGTATGGCCATTTCATGAGTGTACCGTGAATATCACGAATCCACTAAAACATCAGATCTCTGAGACCCCTGCAGCCGGAAAAACATCCTGCAAGAATGCGACCAACGATGACTGAAGAGAATCGTTCAACATGATAGAAGTGCAACCCTTCCGCAAATTGCTGCAGATTTCAGTGCTGAGCCATCAACAAGTATAAGCAATCGAACAATTCAAAAAACATCATTGATAGGGTCTTTTGGAGCCGAAAGCCCACTCTTGTAACCTTGATGATTGCACAACACAGAGTTTTACACCTCGCCTGGGTCTGTCAACACCGACATAGGACTGTTGATGACTGGAAACATGTTGCCTGGTGGGATGAGTCTCATTTCAAATTCTATCGAGCAGATAGACGTCTATTGGTATGGAGACAACCTCATGAATCCATGGACCCTGCATGTCAGCAGGAGCTCTTCAAGCTGATGGAAGCTCTGTAATGGTGTGGGGCATGTGCAGTTGGAGTAATATGGAACCCCTGATATGTCTAGATAGGACTCTCACAGGTGACATGCACATAAGCTTCCTGTCTGGTCACTTGCATCCATTCATGTCCTTTGTGCATTCCGATGGACTTGGGCAATTCCAGCAGCACAATGCGACTTCTCACACGTCCACAATTGCAACAGAGTTGCTCCAGGAACACTCTTCTGAGAGTTAACACTACCGCTGACCACTAAACTCCCCAAAAATATTATTGAACATATCTGGGATGTCTTGCAACATGTTGTCCAGAACAGATCTCCACCCCCCTCATGTCCATTCCCTCCAGCACAACTTCAGTCCATGCCACTTCGCGTTGTGGCACTTCATCGTTTTTTTGGGGGCCCTACGCGATATTAGGCAGGTGTACCAGTTTCTTTTGCTCTTCAGTGTAAGATCTTAAGAATCTCAGACCATGTTTATGACTTGATTCGGGACTTTTTAGCAAGTAGTACTTAAGACATTATTCTTTGTGGGTCAAAATCATCAGTTGTAGAAGTAAGTTTGGAAGCAACGACCTATATAAACGACACAGACTGGGGCCCTATTCTGTATCTTTCCAACATTTTGCCAATCGGTTCGGTACATGAGCGCACCGAACGGTCTTGTTTTCGAAACAGAGCCCCAAAATTATTCAGTAAGCATTTTGTAAGCGATGCCGAACGGTCCTTGCGAACCGAAATGCTGTCGTCAGTACTCCGCGCACTAACCAATGAAAGGCAATCTGCCTCAGATCCGCGTAGGCGCACTGCAGCGCCACAGCGGCACGAACTCGAAGCAACTAGCAGTCGACATAGGCATGCCATTCTTCACAGTACCGACACAGTCTAAACTTAGACTGTGGTACAGAAAAGTTTGGTTAGAGTACGTAATACTGTTCAAATTTCACTGACCACGGGCTTCCATGAATGCATGATAACGATAGAATATTGACTGTGTCCTGGAAACTAGTAAATGTCACATTATGTCATTTTATTCTCATTCACATCGACGTCTTGTTTTGGATTTTATGTTTCTGAATATGAGTTAGGAATGGAGTGTAGTACCACATTGTACAAATACATGTATAGAAACACTCGAAAAATTCGTTATTTTTCTGTTTTCCGTCGTTCCTTAGTTGCTTCAAAACTCATGGAGTTTATGCAACTAATTGATGGCAGTTTGTTTATTACCAAACGTGTTTCGCTTCTTTTATTCGTAAAAGTGCTTCACAAATAAAAGAAGTGAAACACTTATGACAATATAAAAACTGCCTTCAGTTAGTTTCATAGACTGAACACATCTCCATGAACCCGAAAAATTGTTTAAGAGGGTGTCAAAGAAAAATAAGATGCATAGAATGTGGTTGTCGCTCGCTCCTAGAGATCCAAATGATTAAGTAGCCTACTTCCCTAAATGATGCATCAACGATTTGGTTTATAAAAACAGAATTTAAAAAATCGCCTTTTCGAGAGCGTGTGACGAGTACAGCTATAGAAGTTCCTTGTACTTTATAACATGCATCTGATGAATCAAAATGTTTCATATATGGTGGTACAGCCTGAAAATATTGTGGCAGGAACCTTTCATCTCTGCCTACTGTTGTTAAGGATTCGATCTCAGATAAATAATTGTGACAAGCTAGAGTATAAAGACGATTGCTGCTGGTTTCATTCGCAGTAATTTACATTGTGCTTTTAGATTCCTGTCTGCCACACTCTCGGAAATCGCTACGTATTCCGAAAAAGAAAAATGGTGAATTGCTTGTGACAAGAAGTAGTATAAATGTGACTGTCAGTTGCTTCATGCACAGTAATTTCACCTTTCATTTCTTAAACGTATGGAAGTCATGAAATCGGAGATATTCGTTACTGAGAAAGCGCGCTCTTATGTGTAAATTACAACGAATATTAAAAAAAATGCTTTACTTTGACGATTAACAAAGTCTCAGAATGTGTTGCAAACACGAGGAGGAAAAAAAGAAAAATCTTCCCATCCAGCAGTATGCGAACCTACACCCTTTGCCACAGGAGTTCATCGCCTTATCAACTTCGCTACTACTATTCACATCATGTCACTGTTTTGTTTTATGTAATTCTATTCGAGAGAGACGCAGGCTGACTTGGTTGCCGAATGATGCGGGCGTAAGCCGCAAATGCAGGACATTTTTGAAGTTTTCCTGTCTCAGACTTCACAAAATTTTTTGCATTTTTACTTAAAAGCTTTAAACGCGTTTCGATAGTTAATAAGTAAACTGTTTGCGGAAAAGAGTACGTGAAGTCACTAGTAATTTCAGCTAACTCTCATGTAAGGTACGTGAGCAGAACCGATGTCTTGATATTTAATGATCTTTAAACCCTAAATCCAAAGCTAAAACCGCTCAGTATGTTTCAAATAACAAATTATACTTGTAAATAAACCACAGCTAACCAAACGACAGGGCCATACCGAAATCTAAAACCTCTCGGTACAGTTGTAGAAAATATGGCGGGAGGACCAATCGGTAACAGGTCTCAGAATCTTACTGAATAGGAAATTTGGATAAAAAACCAAAAATGACGTCACTACCGAGATTAACGCACTGCAACTGATCGGTATGAACGATATAGAATAGGGCGCCAGGCAGCTGCATCATCTTAGAAGAGGTATCTTGGGTACCTCGGCATTCAAGAAGTCTTTGCATTTCTGTATCTCCTTCAAACTTCGTTGCTAGGGTGAGAAATTCAGTGATAATGTGGTCTTATGGGTTTATTTGCTGCTAATTTACTTCTATAGATACCGCAGGATGCAGTGGTCTGTGTAAACTGCGTTATTGCTTGAGGTGATTTTTTTTTATTTGTCGTCGTGAGTGTGATTTAAATGAGGGTGAGCCTTAAAACTAATGATGATGGTGGCGCTTGTCCTAACGACAATTTTGTACTTTGTGAGGCTTGTTGATACTGACAGTCAGGCAATGATGGGCATGAGTTGATTGTATCTCTACAGTGCATGTTATCTTGCATACTATGTTGGGATGGGTGTGCTCTTAAACCTAGTGATGATGGGGAAGAGTGAGGTGCTCTTGACGATTTTGCTTCTGTGGCACACGTGTGGGTATGTTGAACATCTGGTGTGATGGACATAAAGTATCCTATTGCTATGGATTATGCAGTACAACCTTCCTTACATATTAAGTTGGTATAGGTGTGTTCTTAAATCTAGTGATAATTATGATGGGTGAGATAGTTATTTAGTTACTAGGGTTGATAGACTTTGGGACTTATGGACTAATGGAGGGATAGACGATGGAAACATATTGCACTTGGGTGGGGAGCTAGGTTGTTTGACTGCCTGGTAAGTAAGCCTAAGAAGGGGTTGACAGTTGATGGGCTTTAGGGGCTTATGGACTAATGGAGGGATGGACTGGGGTGGCCAGCTAGATTGATTGACTGCCTGATAACTAAGCCTAAGGTGGGGGGGGGAGGTGTTGTTGTTGGCTGTTTGTATGGTGTTTTCAGTGGTTTTTTGACTGCCAGAGTTGATTGGTCTAACTATGTCTAGCGACTGGGGCTTTTGCTTTGCTTATGTCTATAGTTCTACATTCATTCTCACATTAATATGGTGATCACATGCATGCTTCCTCATTCACACAGGAGATCCAGCCATCTGGTCATGGCCAGTCAGTGAACCCGCTGTCCCAGCTGCTGTATGAGGTGGTTTGGCGAGTCCCTCATCTTCTTGTAGAAGATTTTTGCAGTCTGACGGATCCTCGTAGTGAGCATTTGTATGTCTGCCATCTGGTGCACCTCTACTGTGGGAAACTGGTGTGGGAGGTGCAGCGCTCACTTCATTGCACGGCTCTGCACTGTCTGGAGTTTCTTGAGGTGTGAGGGAGCAGCGTTACCCCATACAACTGCGGCATACTTCAGTATTGGCCGCACCTGTGCAAGCTAGATGTAGAGGGCTGTCTTCTGTAGGCCTTCTTCTGAGTGTCCACTATGTGCGGTTTCCATGTTAGGTCCAGTGTAACACACAGATACTTTGCTGTGCTCTACAATGGTACCAGGGTGCCCCTTACCTCTACCTGTTGGCAGTTTCTGGGGACACGCCTGTGGCATATGGGGTTGGCCTGTGTTTCCGTCACATTGAATGAGAGTTGCCATTTGGTGGCCCATGTCGTTGGCTTGTCACAGGCTCTCTGCAGTCTTCTCTGAAGGTGTCCTGCGTTGGTACTGAGAGAGTACATGATAGTGCCGTCTGCATACAAGGCTAGGTGGACTTGGTCTATCGTTGGAGTATTGGCTGTATACAGAATGTATAGTAGAGGCCCCAGGACACTGCCCTGTGGTACTCCAGCATTGGTGTGCCGCATAGTGGAGGTCCCCTCCTGCACCCTTACATGGAAGGTCCTCCCTATGATGTAGCTCTTCAGTAAAATTATGTGTGACACGGGTACCCCTTGCGTGAGCAGTTTGTACAGGAGACCCTCATGCCACACTGAGTCGAATGCACCCGCGATGTAAAAGAATATTGCCTTGAAATATTCACGTCTCTCTCTGGCATCGAGGGCTTCTTTGACAAGTTGTAGTAATTGTTGGGTAGTGGAGTACCCACTTCTAAATCCAAACTGAACGTCTGGAAGAATTCTCTCATCATTTACGTACCTTAGCAGTGTCTTGGCGTACATTCTTTCGAATATTTTAGAGAGTGCAGGCAGCAGACTGATGGGCCTGTAGCTCTCTGGTAACTTGTGGTCTCTTCTTGGCTTGGGGATTGCTCTGATCTCGGCATGTTTCCAGGCCTTAGGGTAGCTTCCTGTGCTTATGATGTTGTTGAATGCAGGTGTTAGTAGTGGGATGGCTAACGGTGGCATTTGCTGGATCATCATGTTGTGAGGAGATCTGGTCTGCTGGCCTTTTTTGTGTTGAGCCTGCGTATTTGCGCTGCCACTTCCTCTTCTGATATGCATTCTGTCTGGTCCTGTTCGTCTCGGTGGGTTAGGAAGGCTGGCAGTCGTTGGACTACTAATTCTAGGTGTATCTGGTCGACTGGTTGGTCGATGAGTTGGAAGTTCCCATGAACAAGTCTGCTAGTGCTTTCGCCTTAGCATCAGGTTCACAGACTGTGTTGTTACCGACTGTGAGAGGTGGTATTCCGTTTGTGTGGCTCAGGATGTGCTTCACTGTCTTCCATGCCAACTGCCCCTGCAAGTTTAGCATGGAAACCTTGTCTGCCCACTCCCTGCTTCGGTGCTGCTGTACTGTTGCCTTGATTTCTTCCTGAAGTCTGTTGACTTCCCACTTTGTGGTGGGGAGTCTTGTGGCATGCCATTCCCTGTAGAGCCTATTTTTCCTTGTAATCATGACAAGCACTTCATAGGGTAGTTGTCTATAGTTATCCCTCATTCACTGTTCTCTCTGTGGGGCTGTTGCTGCTGCTGCCTCCATTTCATGTGTTGTAATGTGCATTAGCATGGCCTCAGTTCCTGCTGTTGCCATGTCTGGGATTGTACTTAATGTGTCTTCTAGGGTCTCTTTGTATGCTCGCCAGTTAACTCCTCTGACATTTATGCCCCTGTGCTGCTTTTCTGTTCCATGTAGGTCGATGTCAAATACGACGGGGACATGGCCGGAGGACAGTACGCACAATGGTGTGGTTGTTACGTGCAGTTGCAGGCCCTTAATTACGACTAAATCTATGACATCAGGCTGCCCTCTGTTTGTTGGATAGATAGTGGGCTGAAAAGGGGCGACCACACTTGCGTTATTCCAGACCACAGCTCTGTGCAGTCTTCTACCACTTACGTTTGTTAGGCGACTGTTCCAGCTGGTGTGCTTTGCATTGAAATCTCCCATGAGGAACACGTTTTCTGGTATTGTGAGCAGCATGTCGAAGTCCTGTGGTTTGAGATTTCCTGTGGGTGGTATGTAGAGAGGTATAAAGTTTATTGCCCCCCATGTTGTTTTGCTAGCTACTCTGGTTGTTGTCAGTTGAGGACGATTGAAGGAGTACTGCTGTAGTGTTGTTCTCATACACACTGCGATTCCTCCTCCTGCAGTTTGTCTGTCGGTCCTGTAGCAATTATAGTTTGCTGTTCTAACATTGATGTCTGGTTTCAGGCTGGTTTCCTGTACTAGGCAGCTGTCAACCGTCTCCTCATGCAGGAATTGCCTGAATTCCCCCTGCTGGTTAACCAGCTTGCACCCAGCATTCCAGGCAACAGCGGTTAGTCCTTGATGTTATGCAGCCACTATTGACTGTTGGGTACGTTGCTCATTGTCCCTAGGGCGGCTTGAACTGTGGTGTTCAGCTGTTTAGCTAGGTTCTTGGTCATAATTTCCATGGTGGATGCAACTGCGACTGTGACTGCTTCTTTGTGCATACACATGGTGACTGATCTGTCGTCTTCTGGTAGCGTTTGTGGGACGGTTGTTTGCATCTGGGCTGCCTTGGTTGTTGTTGGGGATGGTGGCACAGGTCGATGTGGGATGTTCAGCTGGCAGGTGTCTCTTGTTGCTGTGTTGGCGTACGTGATACCTGGGTTACCAAATCGCTGGTGGGCGCCGTTGCCTGGCGATGTGTGCCTTCACAACTTCGCAACCCGTGTAGTTCACAAGGTGGTGTTTGTGACAGTGGGCGCATGTAGGTGGGGTGTCGCTTTCCTTCTGGCATTCTGTGGCTGGATAATTTCCTGCACACTTAGGACATTTGACCTACAATGTACAGTCTCTGGCTATATCATCCAGGCCTTTTCAACTATGTGGATCCTTTCATCTTCTCGGTTTCTTCCATAGTAACGTCAGTTTTGGCAAGGGAGGCAAGGTTCCACAGCCACATGTTCTTGGATATGTCGACAGCCATGATCTCCAGCAGTGGCGTGTCTTCCCCAGTCTTGGGTGATTGACACATGTGATAGAGTGGGTAGTGATCTGGATCTTCTCTAGTTCTGCTTTGACCTTAGCAATGGATGTCCTTAATGGCAGGCCCCTCATGACAAGGTTTATGGTGCTACCTTTTACCGTGGAGTATGTGTAGCAGCCCCACTTCCTTTTTTTCAGCTGTTCGGTTGTCTTTTCAAAGTCCTCAAGTGTCTGGATGTGAAGTCGATATACATCTTCTTGAACTGGAAGGGTGATGTTGCGACTGCCCTGATGGCCTCTAGTAGTTCGTCATACATTTCGTCGCACTGTACAGTGTTCGGTGTGGTTTTTGTGGTGGGCTTGGGAGCTGGGAAGGGCTGGTCTCCTACTCCATCAGAGGTTTATAGCACCTGAAATGCGTTTGCTGCGGGTGCCTGTGCAGCGGTACGCAGGTGCCTGGGTGGTGCTGTGTGGGTGGCTCTTATGAAGCTGTCCTCATCTGCGGTGCCTTTGGCATATTTGCCCCTACTTGTCTTGGGAGTGGTGGATGTAGGGACAGTTGGGGAGTCTGACTTCTCTCTCTTCCTTGACTCCTCCTTGAAGACCGTATGCTGCTGGGATGTTGAGGCGTCTGGTGTCAGTGCTTCCTGCCCTGGAGGTAGTCTGTGCTGCTGCAGGTGTGTTGTCAGTTACTGTGGTTTGCTGCATGTCTTTTAGTCTACTGCAGTTGGTGGACCCCTTGCTAGTGTCCCTGGATGCTGTCTTTCAGTGCCACCTAGAATTCCGCCTGGTCCTCCAGGTACTTCTGGGGGGCGGGGGGGGGGGGAGGGAGAGGTGGTTCCTGATATGAACTGGGTTTTGGTGTTTGTGTATGTGGGTCCAGAAGTGTTAGAAGTGGGAAGAAAGATGACAGATTGCTAATCGAGTGAGCATGGACTTGTCCCGCGTGAAGGGGTTCCTGACTCACAGCATGCCCTAATGGTCCCTAAGCACAATACATATTGATCCTGATCAATTTGTATTGCAGCTAGAAGAGAGTTGTGTGGAGGCACACAGGAGTCTGCGAGTCTGCTGACTCTTGTATGACAATTTTGCTCTTTTTGCTCCTGGGAAAACGGTGCCTTCTGCTCGCCAGTTCTCGAAGTTCTTGGCGATCTTAGGGTCTTCTGGCGGCGTGCGTCTCGAAGTCAATCTTTGACAAACTCGGCGAAAGATTCTTCTGCCTAACAGGCCTGGAAGCTACTAGAGAGCAGCAGCCTCTGAAGTCACTGCTACCGCTGCTGGCTTGCGACGACTATCGATGGGGTACTTATACCCACGTCTCGGCACAGGATCACGGCAGGGTGGAGTGTGCCGGAATGGTGGGGGCACGGCAGCCAATCAGTGCATGGACCCCTCCTGCGCCTTGGTGCAGAGTGTTGGCACTTCGGATGTTGTGAATGGCGGTCAGCAGCAGAGACGTCCTGTCTGCACTGATCCAAGACTCGGAATACTTGTGGTGTGTGTGTGTGTGTGTGTGTGTGTGTGTGAGAGGGTCATAGGCCGAGGAGGTCCCTTTTATATAGAGCACATAGAGGGCACCACCATATGTCACATGGGGCTGACTGTAAGTCTGCCTCTGACTAACGTCATTATTCTCGAGTGAAGGTAATTGATTGTCACATCATTGGCGCAAAGTCTACCACCATATCTTGTCTAACTTGAAGCCTTCCTCTTTTCTATTAAAATTATTGTGGTGTTTCTGAATCTCTATCGCTTTCCTATACATAAGTGCATAATATTGCGATGTCCTGGCAAGCACGCTTGTCTCACTAAATTCTATTTCATGATCACTGTCTTTAAAAACATGTTCCGCTACAGCTGATTTGTTGTCGGTATGTCCTAGTCAGTAGTTCCTTTTGTGTTCGATTAAGCGGGTATTGACACTTCTTTTAGTTGTTACAATATAAGCCTTCCCACAGCTACACAGAATTTTAAACACCCCAGGAGTTGCTAAGGGATGTCATGCATCTTTCGATGATCTTAAACACTCACTAACTTTCTTGGTGGGTCTAAAGATTGTTTCAACTTGGAACTTGGCCAGAACTTTCCCATAATGGTCTGTAATATTGCGAATAAATGGAAGAAAATCTTTTCCAGCTGACTGTTGTTGCTAAATGTTGTCAGACACTTTTCATCTGGGATGAAGTGCTCAATCTATCTCGTTATCAGTGTATCCATTTTTCTTAAAAGCCATTCACAAATGATTTAGTTCATCTTGCAAATAAACTGGCGCACAGATCTTATTAGCTCTGCCCACCAATGTTTTAATGACACCTCTGTTGTGCCTAGGGTGATGGTTCGAATCCTTGACGTTGGTGTGTGTATCTTTTCTATACAATTTATGCCCTAGGCTCCCATCTGCCCGTTTAATTACGGATACATCCAAAAAATTTAGCTGTCCATTGCGCTCCTTCTCTGTAGTAAATTGTATCTTTGGATTAATGCTATTTAAGTGCACCAAGAAACCGTCCAATTCCTCTTCACCGTGATTCCACACCACAAAAGTGTCATCCAAATACCGATACCACTTCAAAGGGCCTTTACTGGCAAATTGCAGCGCCAGATGTTCAAAAAATTCCATGAATAGATCAGCTACAGCTGCACTCGGAGGACTGCCCATGGCCTCTCCTTCAGTTTGTTCATAAAACTCTTTATCATACTGGAAATAAGTCGTGAACAGGCAATGTCGAAACAGAGCTACTGTATCAGTGGGAAACATATCAGCTATGTATGAAAGAGCTTCGTCAACAGGAACTATAGTAAACATGGATACAACATTAAAACTAACAAGAATGTCATCTGGGCTGACAGAAATCTCCTTCAATTTTCAATAAAGTGCACAGAATTTTTAATCTATATATGCGGTTGTGGCAAGGAGGCGAGATGTCTAGCCAACTCTTGAGTAGGCGATCCAATAGCACTCACCTCAATGGGACATTAGGCTTATTTATCTTCGGTAGATCATATAATCTAGGAGGGTAAGCTTCCGTTTTACA
Organism: Schistocerca americana; assembly: GCF_021461395.2. NCBI lineage: Eukaryota > Metazoa > Arthropoda > Insecta > Orthoptera > Acrididae > Schistocerca > Schistocerca americana. The sequence continues at coordinate 348,502,119 of NC_060121.1, read as the reverse complement.
TAGATATTTTTTATCCTCTGTTGGAATGGAAGACTTTTTTATTAATCGATTGGTAGCTCCTAACAGTTTCGTTGTAGGATCCTTATGAAGCTTTTTATAAGTGTTAGAATCCAAAAGGTCAGTGATTTTTCTTTGGTAGTCCTCACTCTTCATCACAACGGTAGTATTACCCTTATCAGTAGTAACTACAATAATATTCCTATCCGCATTAATCTCCTGTAACACCTTCCTTTCTCCTTCAGCCGGGCGGCGTGGCCGAGCGGTTCTAGGCGCTACAATCTGGAACCGCGCGACCACTACGGTCGCAGGTTCGAATCCTGCCTCAGACATGGATGTGTTTGATGTCCTTAGATTAGTTAGGTTTAAGTAGTTCTAAGTTCTAGGGGACTGATGACCTCAGAAGTTAAGTCCCATAGTGCTCAGAGCCATTTGCACAATTTTTTTTCTCCTTCAGGCAAAGTACTGCTAGGTGGCTTAGCTTTACGTCGTATCCTGGCTGTTTCCATCCTGATTTCATCAGCAAAATGTGGTGATAACTGCCGAATCTCCGCCTCTATATTAGCTATAATATCCTCCATAGGAGCCTTTGGTGGAGTAATTGCAAAATTTCCTTCTTTCCTAGTATTCTGCTAACAAAGGATTATATATTTGTTTCTATTACACGACAGCAGTTGCTGCTGCCAGTCACAGAAACGACGTCTTTCAGTAAATAATCCTGATAACGTTTGTCTTGTACTACGCCATCTTACGCGTAAAATATTTGCGATGTGCGAGCTACTGCAATATTTTGGGGACTTTACTGTAACATCAACAAGCATATTTTTGTAATTACAGATGTATCTTTCCACATATATACAGACGAATTCGTTAATAACTTTTACACTCGGCTGTGCTACTTCTGATTCGAATGACATTTTACGCTTTGAAGTACCATGTTGCATCCAGATCACTACCCACACTATCATATGTGTCAATGCATCAGAGGTATTTTCAACAGATCGTTGGTGTTTGTAGTAGACGGAAATGGTGAATAAACAAATATTTAAAAACTTGCTAAGAATGCTTAATTGTCATTGTTGTTGAGGAGAAATGCATATATGTAGATATATTTTTGCTGTTGTAGCGTTATTCCGCTTTCGTGTGACTTCGAGCAATTGTAATGGAAGCCAGGGCTGTCATGTTTTATGTCATATTGCGTTAGGATATGTTTTTCGGAAAACAGCAATTACGAAATCATGTGTCAACAGTTCATTTAGGTTGTATTTTAATACAAGTGTATAAGCTGCTGCATGATTCAACATCCTATAACACAACACAAAACTTATATCAATTTGCTGCTGTCATTGCATAAAAGCCAATATTGTTCATCAAGCAAAACCATTTCAAGGATTATTTGATAATGGATAATATAAAAGAGAAACATATTGTTGTGCATTGAGCTAAAAATACAAATCTCTACCGACAATCTAATATTTCTGTTGAAAAGCAAATCGGAATAAAGAGAAAGGAAATGAAACACGTTTGTGATATACAGTAATTGACAAGTTTAATAATAAATAGCACTCCGTTACCTAGGCCTACAGCCCTTCAGCAATGAAATGTAGCTGAGACTATATTTCTTCATTAAGTAGCCCAATTAACAAGAAATGCCCATCATTGCCCTTTGAACAACGTTAACTTAGTGTGCACTTGTCATATCTGTTTTCCTCTGTCCTCAACTGATTTAGTTTTGCATAAATATGCAACCTACACATGAAGTACCAGTAATGTCTTAACAGCTTTTCAGAATAGACTACCAAGCGAGATGGCGCAGTTGTTAGGGCACTGGACTCGGGAGGACGACGGTTCAGTCCTCGACCAACCATCCTGTTTTAGGTTTTCTGTGATTTCTCTGACTTCTGTTGACGAAGGACATGAATTTAACTTTGAAAAAAGGTGTTGAAATACACTCCTGGAAATTGAAATAAGAACACCGTGAATTCATTGTCCCAGGAAGGGGAAACTTTATTGACACATTCCTGGGGTCAGATACATCACATGATCACACTGACAGAACCACAGGCACATAGACACAGGCAACAGAGCATGCACAATGTCGGCACTAGTACAGTGTATATCCACCTTTCGCAGCAATGCAGGCTGCTATTCTCCCATGGAGACGATCGTAGAGATGCTGGATGTAGTCCTGTGGAACGGCTTGCCATGCCATTTCCACCTGGCGCCTCAGTTGGACCAGCGTTCGTGCTGGACGTGCAGACCACGTGAGACTACGCTTCATCCAGTCCCGAACATGCTCAATGGGGGACAGATCCGGAGATCTTGCTGGCCAGGGTAGTTGACTTACACCTTCTAGAGCACGTTGGGTGGCACGGGATACATGCGGACGTGCATTGTCTTGTTGGAACAGCAAGTTCCCTTGCCGGTCTAGGAATGGTAGAACGATGGGTTCGATGACGGTTTGGATGTACCGTGCACTATTCAGTGTCCCCTCGACGATCACCAGTGGTGTACGGCCAGTGTAGGAGATCGCTCCCCACACCATGATGCCGAGTGTTGGCCCTGTGTGCCTCGGTCGTATGCAGTCCTGATTGTGGCGCTCACCTGCATGGCGCCAAACACGCATACGACCATCATTGGCACCAAGGCAGAAGCGACTCTCATCGCTGAAGACGACACGTCTCCATTCGTCCCTCCATTCACGCCTGTCGCGACACCACTGGAGGCGGGCTGCACGATGTTGGGGCGTGAGCGGAAGACGGCCTAACGGTGTGCGGGACCGTAGCTCAGCTTCATGGAGACGGTTGCGAATGGTCCTCGCCGATACCCCAGGAGCAACAGTGTCCCTAATTTGCTGGGAAGTGGCGGTGCGGTCCCCTACGGCACTGCGTAGGATCCTACGGTCTTGGCGTGCATCCGTGCGTCGCTGCGGTCCGGTCCCAGGTCGACGGGCACGTGCACCTTCCGCCAACCACTGGCGACAACATCGATGTACTGTGGAGACCTCACGCCCCACGTGTTGAGCAATTCGGCGGTACGTCCACCCGGCCTCCCGCATGCCCACTATACACCCTCGCTCAAAGTCCGTCAACTGCACATACGGTTCACGTCCACGCTGTCGCGGCATGCTACCAGTGTTAAAGACTGCGATGGAGCTTCGTATGCCACGGCAAACTGGCTGACACTGACGGCGGCGGTGCACAAATGCTGCACAGCTAGCACCATTCGACGGCCAACACCGCGGTTCCTGGTGTGTCCGCTGTGCCGTGCGTGTGATCATTGCTTGTACAGCCCTCTCGCAGTGTCCGGAGCAAGTATGGTGGGTCTGACACACCGGTGTCAATGTGTTCTTTTTTCCATTTCCAGGAGTGTATGTAAATAAGCCTAAAACATAAGACATAAATGCCAAATATACCAAGGAAATGTATTATCCACGGTTGAAAGCATATGTTCTGTAGCTGAAGATTGGTCTTCCATGACAACATTTCTCATGTAGGCATTAAGTGCATTATGCTGTTCCAATACTGTGACCACACACTGTTTGAAGACAATCATCGAATTGCACAAGGATGTAGAAAATGGTGTATTTCAATATGGAAAAATACTTTAAATTCTTTAAATGTCTTTTCTCTCTCAAAAACATCTACTGAAATGAGAACCTAAGTTTTTCAGCAAATCCTCGACGCTTCTTGGAAGTTTTAAGCAAGCTTTTGAAGCATAAATATGATTCATAAGACATGAACATTTAATACATGCTACATGTTGGAAGTGTCTTTTTAGGCTCGAAAAAGCCGTCTTTAAAGAATCTATCATTATCTTGTGTAAGGTGTCAGCAGTACACAATGAAATTTCAAACATATCAAAGAAATGTGACCTGAATCCGTATCAAAATACACGACTGTAATGCACATTGTTCAGTGACAGATCAGTAGTTCCATCCATGATCGGTGAAAAAAATGTATCTGGATGTCTCTGTTTATCAGACGAGGACTCTGAGCATGACTTCCTTAACATATTCTTAATAACACTTGAAGATTTCGTACGTTTTAAAGAAATCTTCTGAGCGATTGTTGATTCAGAAAAAAACATTCTTACAAAGAGAAATCAGTATATCCAGGCAACTAAACGGTAAATTATTGGCCGCAATAAGTGCTGTTAATTTTTAGACCGTCGGCATTGCTATTTAGCATTGGCGATATATTAGAAGTAGATTCAACAGCCTCAACATTTCAGATTTATGCGCTGTTAAAACATTATCACATATCTTTCAGTACGCCAAATTGTGTACGTTCCTTCTTTTGGTGCTCTTCTGTAGCCAACCAATGCAACTCAGGCGAGCTTACTCAAGAATCAAAAAATCTATTTATTGTGTATTTTTTTGATTTCCTATTTAAACAACACGATATTGTGGTAGAGGTTGCATTATGGATATTTTCAATAAGCTCACTTTCTAAATTAGGGGTTTCAGGTAAATTGAGACAGAAAATTTAGGAAGGAGCATGCAGATTGTCTACAGATCACGGTACGCACCAGAATCTTCAATCTAGTTGTGTGGTGAAACTGTGAGAAACTACTATCGCAAGCACAACAAGCTGACAGTAGGCTTACGAGTTATGACACCCCACAACACCAATCCCACATACCACTTCAAACAAACAGCGGAAGCAAGAGCAAAGATGCCGGGGAATTCCCAGGCTCATTGCACAGTATAACATGTGGCACAATTCTGATATTTTCAAGAAAGATTTGAATGTACACAAAAGTGTTTAGTTTCAAAATTATCAAATATCAATAACCCTCTAAAATACCCACCGATCAAGGTTTTACCCGAAAATCGGGTAAATGTCCTGCAACTGGCGACACTGCTCTCTACGTCGATTACCGTAAATACCTCTTCACTTGCTGTACCGCAAAGGAGTGATATAGAGCAATTACTGTTCACGGAAACATAAATTATGGCCGGATAACGTTGGAATCTCTGGTGGCAGTAGACCCTGAACAAATAAATGAAGCGTATTGACTCTAAAGAGGTACGAAGAACCCCGCCACTGTTCGATTGCAATGTTGGCGATAAATCATTGAAAACAGTAACAAACGTAAAATATCTGCGAGTAACTACCTGGGCCAACCACGCTCATCTTGATGTACATGGACGACTTTGTTGAAGATAGCCACCCCCCCCCCCCCCCCAAAAAAAAAAAAAAAACTAACACATTTGCCGATGACACCAGCATCCAGCATATTGCATACTGGATCCATCCCAGAAACCTTGCAGTCAACAGCAGAAATTTAAATTTCTATGAAAAGACTTTCTGGGTGTTTCTTTTTTTTTTTTTTAAAAAAATCCTCATTGTAAATACTGAAAAAAACTCTGTGTGTGTCAACTCTCATTTATTTCCTCCACCTAACCAAATGTCTATTGAAGTATGGTCAAAAAATTACTCCAAAGAAAATGTAATGGTTCAAATGGCTCTGAGCACTATGCGACTTGACTTCTGAGGTCATCAGTCGCCTAGAACTTAGAACTAATTAAACCTAACTAACCTAAAGACATCACACACATCCATACCCGAAGCAGGATTCGAACCTGCGACCGTAGCGGTCGGTCAGCTCCAGACTGTAGTGCCTAGAACCGCTCTGGCCGGCAAAGAAAATGTATCACAAAATTCTTGGGTTTGTGGGTTCAGCAAGACTTCAAGTGGGACACACATATTTATAACATGTCAAGGAAACTTTCATCTGTGTGCTATGGTCTAAGAAAATTAGTCTACAACAAGCTAAACTACAGTACTGCAAGCGTGTTCTGCACAGTGCACTCACTGTTCCGATGTGAGATCATTTTTTGGAGACACACAGCATAAAGGTTTTTAGAATACAGAAAAGAGCTCTAAGAACAATTTGTGGCCTTATAAACGTGGAGTCCTGCAAATCTCATTTTCGTGAGCTTGGTGTTCTGAATGTTCCTAGCTTGTTCAATTATGAAACTGTCTTGTTCACTAGGTATTAACTTTAAAATTGAACTAAATTTAAAATCAAACTAAAGGCTAGTCTAATAAATAACTACTTATATTCCATAAAAGAATTTATGAACATGTAATAAAAAAATTTACTTCAAAATTATATTGTAAGAATGTGTACCTAATTTTAATTTGCTACTATTGCTAATACTGTGGATTACTTCAACTTTTCTTTGATCTGCCCAAAATAAATTGGCACAATTTCTACTGCATGATATAAATGGACCAATTAAAAATCAATCTATCAATCAAATGCAGCTGTATGAAGCAGGGATGCTAAGCTAATTTGGCTAGAATCCACTAAAGAACTGGCCTCCAAAACACAAATCTGTATGTTAGTCTTGCCCTTTACCTGGTAGCATTAATAGAGGAAATAAAAAAGATACACATCAGAGCTGTGCATTTTGTGATAGGTTCGTTTCAAAGCGTTTGAGTGTTACAGAGGATGTTATCAAACTTCAGTTACAGATGTGATAAGAGAAGTGTTATGCATCAAGTAGGGGATAGCTATCAAAATTTTGAGAGTGTGCGTTTCAAAATGCATCATACAACATATTACTTCATAATGGGAAACTCAGATAAATTAAAGCTCAATATGGAGGCTTACCGACAGCCCTTCTGGTGCACCATAAGTGAATGGAGGGGAATGTAACGGTACCAGAAGTACTCAGTTGGGGAGTATAGATATAAATGTAGATGAATAGAGTCTTGCACTTACAAATATGCTTTAACTTAAGCATTCATTTGCTCTCTGATTCACATACTGTATTCCAGAGATGTGTGATGTGTCAGGTTACTTATTACTAAGCTGGAGCAGCCATTGAAAGCTGTCTTTACATTGCCGCTACTAGACTTAATATAAGGGGCAATCACAAAGTTTCTATTTGAGGGCACTGCTGCAGCATATATGAAACACAGTGCAACACCAATGCAGGTATATAAGCATCAGTATTTAGACAAGGGATTAGTGTGGCATTCGTGTGTTTCCCACTTGTGTGCAGAAATGTGTACTATGGTGACATTACCAAATATGTCCAAACAGTACCAATGTGCTGTCATTCTTTTCTTGGCTGCTGAAGGACAAATACTGATAAACATCCATTGTAGAACATTGACTGTGTATGGGGCAGCATGTCTGTCAAGAACCACCATTGTGGAATGGTGCACCAAGTTCTGTGGTGATTGCAATGCAACACAAGACACCCCCCCCCCCCACCCCCCCCCCCCCCCCATATCGCAAATGTCATAACACAGAACTTACACCAACTCAAGTAGGAGACACCCAAGCACCCAACCTATAGTCCTGATCTCGTGTGATTATCATGCCCTTGGTCTCTTAAAGAGGCCTGGAAGGGTTGATGATTCCTGTCAGAGAGGATGTGCAGCAGGCAGTTACAGACCCCATCATGCAGCAGGAAATGGTGTTGTACTAAATGGATACCTTCATCCTGGTGCATTGGTGGGATGATTGCCTCAATGGTCACGTTGATTTTCCCTGACTGGCATACCAATTCTTGACTGTACGGCCTTCAAATGAAAACTTTTTGATCACCCCTTGTATACTGCCAGTATAGCATTAATTAATATTTCTGTTTTCACAAACAAGATTGTTCATGGTACTGTTCAGGAAACTGTACTTTTGTTACCTATGATCAACTTTTGGATATTTTTTGATAGAGTGAAACACATGCACAACAAAATTACGAACAGCTGCCACATCAGTGTTCTACTGCTGTATCACTGGGAGTACAATGTCCATATATGTGCTGGCTGTCTTGCTTCTTTACTGCTGGTGATGAGCTGTTTGATGTAATCATGCTGAGCATTGTTAAGTTAAATGGAAATAAAGTATCAATTGTTGTCTCTGACAATTGCCCTTGGATTTGGAAAAATGGCTTGAAGCCTTTAGTATCTTGCACTGATACGTCATATGCAACTGTCACAACAGCCAGTATTGTATCCCAGTCTTTCTGTTTGACATCAACATGCATCAAGAGCATAGCTGCCAACATCTTAAAGAAATGTTCCCTGAGACCATTTGTTGATGAGAGGGCGCAGTTGTAATACTACAGACAGTGTGGCATAGTCAACTTACGTTTGACACCAGTCAGAATATGACACTCAGAACAACAGAAGTAGTACAGTCCACCATAAAACCTTTAAAATAAAATAAAATTCTAGTGGTCATAATAAAATATAAAAAAGCTACATAAAGAGGGTCCTCAAAGAGTTTGTTGAGTAGTGTAAAATATCACTCTGATGAAGTGATGTGTTGCATAAGCATTCTCTGAATCGATAATGAATTAGTAGAACTTACTGTTTGAATGTATGTTTTATTTATGCACATGTGTTGTGAAATGGATGGACACAGCATACCTGCAAGCTGGGACAATGATACATATCATACCACATTTGCAGTACCTGCTGGTTGGACGGTTTATCCCATGTCATCGGGCTATGCCTTGCAGGTATGGTGGAAGTCATGGAGGCAGACCACCTCTTACAAGGTCTATGGCATCACAGGGATAAAAGAAAACTTCGTATATTCTTACTCAATTGGAATCCATTAAATAAAACAGACCATTTCTGGACTTGGCCCTCATCAATATGATTGTGAAGTTCCAAATAATGAAGCAACTTTGTAATGAATGGTTATAGTAAACAAAAGAACAACATATGACACATAAGAAGTGTCATATTTATTTCAAGAATGGTATAATGGATTTGTACTCTTATCTTCCGTCATTAACTGCAGAACTCCAAGAACAAAGTTCATTCAGAAGATATTCACAAGTATGTAGAAATAACAAGGCAAGCGAGATTGAACATCATGCAGTCTCAGCTCCCAACCAGACTTTACTTCACCATCCAATATCATGGTAAGGAACCAATGGAACATTGCAAGTGACATATTAAGTTATTTGTGTACCACATCATTTAGCACTGGAACATGTTCTAGTTGGCTGAAATAAGCTGAAATTAAGGCTCTGTAGAGGAAAGGAAATAGAGAAATTTAATCAAATTTTCATCAAATTCATTTCTGTCAGCATACTCTGAATCTTAGAAAATGTAATACACAAGCGTCTTTTTAACTAACTGATTAGAAATAATATATTGTCAAAGCTGAAGTCCAGATTTCTGATGGCTTGCAATATTGAGAAGGCTGTTTTACATACAGCAAGAAGGAAAATAATTTATTAGATGATAAATTACAGGCTGCTGGTGCATTTCATGATCTGTCGAAAGTGTCTCAGTATATCATAATATCTTTTTAAATAAATTAGAATAATATAGTGAAACTGCAAATGCACAATATGGTTGAAACCCTATCTCTTTGACAGGAAACACAGGATGTCAATAGGAAAGAATCTTGTTTTAAGCTGTCAGCCATAATCAATCTGGGAACTACTTACAGGCAGTGTCACAGAAGGTTCCATTTTAGGGAATTTATTTTTTCTGGTGTAAATTAGTGAACTTTAATCAGCAACATTACCAGATACAACATTTGTTTTGTTTGAAAATGGTACAAACAATGCAGTTTATAGAAAATCAAATAAAGTTTTAAAGACCAAACAACAGGTTAAGAGACATAGACCATGAAAGGGAAGCAGTAGTTGAGAAGGGAGCAGGACAGATTTCTAGCCTGTGCATAATGTTATTCAGTCTACACTTTGGGCAAGCAACAAAGTGAACCAAGAATAAATTTGGAAACGTAATTTAAGTTCAAGGAACAGAACTAAAAACTTCCAGGTTTACCAGTGACATTGAAATTCTGTTAGAGATGTCAGACTTCGAAGAAGAGTTGAGAAGAATGGGCATTGTCTTGAAAATATAAGTTGAACATCAAGAAAAGTTAAACAAGAACAATGGAATGTAGTCCACTCAAATCAGGTGATTATGAGGGAATTGGATTAGGCAATAAGACAATGAAAGTTGTACATGAGTATTGACATTTGGGGAGAAAAATAACTAATGCTGGCCAAGGTAGAGAGGATATAAAATGAAGACCAATGACTGCAACAAAAGTGTTTGACTTTGAATACAAATTTCACATGTTAGGAGATCTCTTATGAAGAGATTTGTCTGGAGTGAAGTATCATATGGAAATGAAATATCGTCAGTAAACAGTGTGTATAAGAAGAAAATAGAAGCTTTTGATAAGTGGTACCACAGATGAACACTAAAGATTAAATTGGTAGGTTGGATAACTAATGAGGAGGTACTGAATCAGTTTGGTAGAAAAAGAAATTTATGGCACATTTTGACTAAAAGAAGGGATTTTTTTAAGAGGACACATCATGAGATGTCGAGCAATTGTCAGTTTGGTAAGAGGGGGAGGTGAGGAGTAACAACTACAGAGTGAGACCAAGGCCTGACTGCAATGAGAAGTCTGAAATAGATATAAGTTGCAGTAGTTATGGAGAGATCAAGAGGCATATACGATAAGGTAGCATGGAGGGCATACACAATAAAGTAGCATGGACAGGCACATAAAATCAGTCTTCAGACTGAACACTATGAAAATGGTGACAATGACAACAAACAAGTCACTAAACTTTAAAAATACAAACTGTATGCAATTTAGAACTTTTAAGAGGTTGTACATGTCTAAAATATGACAACAAACAGATAGAAGAGCTTGACAGCATGTAGTTCATGGAATTACAATTTGGTAACAAATTCAGCTGGGAGAAGTTTGCCAGAGAACTGCTAAACTCCATAAAAACCTTTATTTGCTATGCAGATGTTGGGATACAAGCAACTATTTAAATATAAAAAAGCTAGCATACTTCACTTACTTCTTTTTCATAATGTCATATGGTATCATTTTTTGATGTAACTCATCCAGCCAAGCTAAAATTTTCAGATTCAAAAGCATGTAACATGAATTAAATTTGTGGTGGGACTTTAAAGAGATCCTGTAGAGGCTTGGCAAAGGAACTGGGAATACTAATTATTGCTTCCCAATAACATCAATGAAATTTGTGATAAAGAACATATCTCAGTTTTCAAAACAAAAGCTTAGTTCATAAAATCAATACTAGAAATAAGAATAATCTTTTTATACTTATATTTCATACTAAAAGCAACTGGATGTATGCAATTAATATCAAATAATGTGAGTGCTGTATTAAGTCTGTCTTCTGCACACCTTCAGTTTAGTAATGTAATCGATGAAAAAAATTTTGTTGAAAACTGATTTTCTCTTTGATAATAGATTGCTGTAAGAGGATAAAAATTATCACATGAAGCTAACATTTATATGTCTTGTGACAAATTTGTTATTGTCTCTTAAATGAAAATATGTTTCAGGTTTTATGACATTTCACATTGAGAAACCCATTTCATAACTTTTTATCAAATATCTATTATACAGTCTTGTTTTATGGTATGTTCTACATCTTTGAGTATCTCTTCATGAACATGAGGTTGCAAAATTCTAGTGATGTTTACAACATTCAACACTTAGCATCTTGTCTATTGCACAACCACAATATTGGCTGTTAATGGTAACAGGGGCCGGGACTGAAGGTACCCAATGATGAGCACAACATGGGGCTAAAGAGTGAAGTTGAAGTGCTTTGTTGATGAGTTACTCACAACAGTGCTACAGTGCTAGTGGTGTTGATAGAGTGCAAATCAATGCCACTGATAAACAAAACAAACATTGCATTATATCTACAACAAAATTTCATCAGAAAGAAACCCAAGGAATTTCACAGAGTAAGAAAGAAGAGACAGATTAAATATTAGCATTGCTGCAAGATGAGTCAGTGGAATATGTGGTGTCATATAAGCTTGACAGTATGGAAAATGTACATGAGGAGTACAAAGGCGAAGATACATGCTTAGCAAGTGACAGTGAATTGAAACAGGTGTTGGGCCATGTAGTTCACCATCCTTTTCAGACAGGGAGCCACAAATCTGGCCTCCAGTGAAACACTCTAAAGAAAGGACAATTGTTGGCCAAGTAGCAGGTACTGAACATAATTACATACATGGAAGATCATCCACAGCACAGAACAAAAAAAGTGTGCAATGTACATTACAGTGATTTCAAGGGAATCTGTGGATCGTTGCATAGCTTCAAATAGTACTACAGAATTGGAAGACATATGGTAACAAAATTTCAAACAAAGCTTCCGCTTGACAATGCGTAGTAAACAGTGAAATCACCCCAAAAATTTGTAGATGAGATAAACCAGCTTATCCCATCATTCAGCAATGAATATGTTTTCAACTCTGACAAATCAGGATTTGAAGAGGCAATGCATATGAAAGGAACCCTGGAAATTAGAGGTACCAAGATAGTTGTATCAAGATCAACCAACTTCAGTTTTCTTTATGCATTCATATACAATTATGCCTACTGTTAATCTGGAAAGTTATTTACCATGCTTTGAAAAGTTTAGATGCTCTGCCCCCATGCTTCTTTCTCGTGTGCACGAGCTTGCAAGGGCAGTGGCGAACATTTACGCCACAGCAAGCAAGAGTGGGAAAACGGGTGTACGAGAACTACAACTATGGCCTGAGTACTGCTTGTGGCCAATATCTGGTCAAAATAACTTTATTTTGCCTAATTGCCAATCTACATATAAAAATCATACTCCTTCAGAGCAGACTAACCCTTTTGTAAAGCCTGTGACATTGCATTTCATACCAGCTAGAATCAGTGGACAAATTCAGCCTTTGAATGTTTGTTTTTTCAGTGTCTATAAAACATATTATCACACTATCTGCATCTATGCCTTAAAGGATAGCCAGTTTCATGGTAAGCTTCATGACAGACTATTTCACATTCAGCTGCATGCCATCACTTCCGTCGGTTCTCATCACCCCATTACACCAATATGATTCTATATGCATTCTTTAAGAGTGGATACCTAGCTGAACGTCCTGCATGGTTTGTAACTCCCAAGGAATTCTCCTTCAGTCTTAATGGTGTGAACCTTTGTGATCACTGTGGTGTGTCATTTTTCGTTTGGTGTTCATGGTGCAAGTTAATGGTTTGTTTTTCACATTTCTTGAATGTCAACAGTGTCCGTTTTGAAAATGTAGCACATACACCCATAGAGGGTTGATCTCAGCACCTCCTGGACACTTATTTTCTGTTGCCCTGCTGATCCACATGGTGAGTCATTAGCAGGTAATATTTTTCCAGTCATATTTACTAAAGACTGAAATTGTGACCTCACACTCAAGGGGTTCTTGTCAGTATGCACCTATGGAACAAATAGCATATCAAATTTTTACCATGACCAGAGATCTAAGAGGATGCTCCATGTTTCAAAACTATGTCTTCTATGAGAAGAACCTTGCCAGTTTGTACAGACTGTGTGAAAAGAAGCAGAACAGTCAGTCCACATTTCCCCTTTATTGACTTAGGAAACCACAAACATTAAATTCCAGTCCAAGGAAATGGACCATCTACAGAAGGAATTGGTACCAGATGTCCTGGGGGTACCTGAGGCACACGCTTCATTGTCACTGGCACTCCCTCCAACCTATAGAGATTTAAGTCTGAAAGTTTGGTGAAGAGCTGGCAAATGACAACTGCTTCTGATTCTACCAATGGTCATCATATATGTCAAGGATGACCTATTATCAGAGTGTGATGAAAATGCTTCAGTATGGCTGATGGTAAATGAACTGTGATGACAAGCACCCATTTCATTTTCTTCAGATCATAATTCCTATTATACAGTGTTCTATCTATAAAGTTCAGTGCCTAGAAGACAATGGAGATAAGTGCAGTTTTCAGGCTCTACAGTTGAGTGCTGCACTGAATGGATATAAGTGTCCTCTGTTCAGAAGATAGGTGAAGTAAGTTGTTAGTCCACCAGGTGCTGAGATCTAGTGCCAGAGGTAGGTGCTAGGGCAGATTTTAATTGTATTGCTTAATAGCCAATGGATATAATTACATAGGCCAGTTGTTCTCCAATTATTGTCACTCTCAACCAATGCCCCATGATTTGGAAGTGAGAAATATGGATGCTGGTAAGGACTTTGAAACTGAAAACATTTCAGGAGAAAATATTTTCAGTCATAACTATGAAGAAAACTATAAACAAACAGTAGCAGTTAATGGGGAGTGAGCATTATTCGGGTTGGCAAGAAATAATGTTTTTGCTTACTGAAATTCTTGCAAAAATTACTTCCTTGTGTGAAACACTTTAAGGAACTGTGTTTGCCACTACAAAACCCATGTTATTGTAAAGTTCTGGCTGGTATGTTATGAACAAGATTTCAATGTCATAGAGAAAACCAAAACATCACTGTCAGTGATGTACCATGGTTGGCACTGTTCCAACAAGTAGCTTAAGTTGGCAGTAATTCTGGCACCTGGCATGAACCAAATTGTTGCCTAGGAAGTTGGGAGAGTATAGAGAGAGGACAAGTGGGCCATGACTAGATTGTGGCCCATTGTGGCTTTTTCCTTGTGAATGCACTGCCAGCAGCTGGTCTGGAGAGTTGAATGAAGTTTGTGCACTGGTAAACTGTCAGCACACTGGTGAGCTTGTGGTATGGAAGACAGTGCATATGTCATATGTGGCATGTGTAGTCAGCCTGGCTGCTCGAGCTCGTTGTGTTAGCAGGTACTGCTGTATTTGCTGGGTTCTTGTGTTGGAAGCACACACATGGTTTTTATTGACTCTGATATTTCTACGTGCTATTTTCTGAATCGAAGTTGGGCTTATGTAACTGATGTTCGGTTACTTGGATATGTACTGTTATATTCTCAGGGCCACATTGTAGTGAACCGGAGAAATATTGACTGGCCTTGATAAATAAAGAAAAGTTTTTGCCAGTCATTAATTATAGGTTGTTGCAAGTTTGATTCCATTGTACACTTATTACTTGAATGAATCAATGTGCTAAATGCCTGCCACATGTGGGATGGAGGGCTATCACAATGCAGAACGCAGTGAACATGGGACCTAACAGTTTGTTTATTTATTTATTGCTTATTTAGCCTAGCCAGATTTGGTCTTAAGGCATACTCTTACATCTGATCAAGAACAACAAATACCAAAGATATTGCAAAACATTCACAAGAATAATAATAGTAGTAGAAGTAGTAAAATAATAATAACTGACACTAATAATGATAATAATAACTGGCAATAATAATAATAATAATAATAATGAAAATAATAATTGACACTAACAATAATAATGATAATAATAGTAAAGGGAATTAAGAATGATACAGATTAGAATAGCACATTTGTATTCATGTTTATTACTATAGAAGCAGAAAGGATAAAGAAAGAGGAGAAGATTGAAATGACAGTGCCAGTGACTGTTAGGAAAGAACAGAATTTAAATACAGAACTCAGCCCACATGGGGGAGGGAAAAGTTGTGGGGGAGGAGGGATTAACGAGAGCATCTGCAGGTCAGTATTTGAGAGAGATGGTGCGGTGGCCCGGTGTAATGTTAAGTGTTTTCGTGGACTTACATGTTGAAGAATGTTGGTTCTGCTTTCTTGCAGCGCCGATGTCTTCTGCTAGCACCGGACGCTTCTCCAAAGATTTCACTGCTAGGAAGGGAAAATTTTCAATCTCTCGCTTTCTCTCTCTCTCTCTTGTTATTTAAAAAATACGCTTCTCTTGGAATATCATTCAATGCACCAGAACATATTTATTTCCACTTTGTACAATAAAACAACTAAACTTTATGACATAAGCCCACACATTACCAGGCACCCAAGATCAGTTAATTACACATTTTTGAACACAATTAATACATAAGCTTTTATCATGGCTGACTATCCACGTCCAGTCCACGTACTCTCAACGGCAGTTCAACGTCTACTAAACAGTCACTATTTCGAGTCACTCCATTTGTTTTTCAACAATACAAAGCTACATTACTCCTTGCAGCCGGCCACGGAGCTTCCGGGCTGTTTGTTTATTCTTGGCAGGTTGCGCTGAACACTTGCCAGCGCCGATGAATTATCTCCCTTCCAGTTTCGCCTGCACAAACAATAAATGGGTTCAGTATCCCACGCTCATTCTTACGCCCTGCTTTAAAATAATGCATGTTGAAAATGGCTGGAACACAAGTGTCTTCAGACTTTCGTAAAATTCTGGGCGAACTACAGTGGCTACTGTGATAGAATGTGGGCCATGAAATGACCTTTGGAGTTGGAAGGAATTTAATGTCTCTGATTTTTTGAGGAAAATTGTCACAAAGTTGGGTCGTGATACAGAAAATGAGCATGCATGAGCTTTCATACAAAAGATCTTGTAGGAATAACTTCACCATGTAGTCAAATATGGAGAGTATTTGTGACTCTACAAGTTTCTTTTTTAGCTCAAAAGGAAATACTTTTTTATATTTTTGTTGTGAGTGAAATGACACTGACACCTTCTTACAGACTGCAGTTGTTTTTTCAGTCCAGCATAAGTGATGGTCCAGGATCAACCCCATGTTCTTTGCAGATGAGGAAAATATTTCTGTGCTGTTTAGCATATTAAGGGTGAAAGAGATTCTCTGAACTATGAAGTAATAAGTCTTTTGTTAGTGACTAAGGTTGCTTGCATTTTAGATGAGTTAAGCTTCAAACTTATGCTCTACATCCACTCAGATAAAGCAAGTAAATCAGCATTTACATGTTGGATGATTGTACACATGTTTGTTGGACTTGCACTTAGATATAACTGCAGGTAGTCAATGTATAAGATGATACAAGGGTGAGTCAAATGAAAACCTTAAATTTGTAATAACAAATCGAAATTTCACATCTTTATCCTGTAAGTTGGTAAGCGCACTACAAACAGCATGTAGAATGGCCTGTAGGTGGCAGTATAGTGCAGATGCACACATACCATCACAGTATCAATATAAAGATGGCCACCCCACTTACGACTTACACCAGGGAAGAACAGCATTCTGTTATTCGGTTTTTGCATAGTGAAGGTGTGAAACCTATTGAAAGTCATCGGCGAATGAAGGTTCAGTATGGTGATGATTGTTTGTCACAGCAGCAAGTCTACGAATGGAGTAGGAAGTTTGCAAATGGTGTGACTTCAGTGGAAGATGCTCCTTCTCCAGGTCAGGCACAACGAGTTGTGACTCCACAGAACATTGCAGCAGTTGAAGGCATAGTTAAGGGAAACCGCCAAGTGACACTGAATAACATTGCAGCATGTTTACAGATTAGTCATGGGTCGGCACACCACATTGTGCATGATGTGCTCTAGTTTCACAAAGTGTCTGTAAGATGGGTGCCATGGCAGCTGCTTCCTGAAATGAGAGAACGACGTGTTGATGCTTGTGAAGAGCTTCTTCGGCACTTTGATTGAGAAGGTGATGACTTCCTTGCAAGAATCGTTACTGGGGACAAAACCTGGGTTCACTTCACCAACCGCTTCCTCATCCACCATACTCACCAGACCTTGCCCCAAGTGATTTCCATATGTTTGGACCACTCAAAGACGCAATGGGAGGAAAGAAGTTTCGTTCTGATGAAGAGGTATGCCACGCAGTGCATGAGTGGTTGTGCGGACTACCAAAAGAATTTTTTTCTAAAGGAATTTATGCACTTTGTAAGCGCTGGAGGACTTGCATTGAGTGTGGGGGAGATTATGTTGAAAAGTGGTACAGCTTTGTACTACTTCTGCACAATAAATAATATTTAAAAACATATTTAAGGTTTTAATTTGACTCACCCTCATATTTGCAGTGGGAGACAATAGTTGACACATTGATATTAACCTGCAAGGAGAACAGCTGACGCTAGTGAAGAAATTTAAATACCTAAGCTCTTACATGCAAAGTGATGGAGGACTGGAGGCCGAAATACAGCACAGGATAAATAGTGGATGTATGAACTAGAGGAAACTGAGTGGAGTACTGTGTGATAAGAAGGTTAGCTGCAGAATGAGAGGAAAGCTTTACAAGTCTGTAGTGAGGCCTGCGATGCTGTATATTACAGAGTTGGTCAATTACAAAAGCCCAAGAGAAAAAGATGGAAGTGGCAGAAATGAGAATGTTAAGGTGGATGAGTGGGGTGACATGAAAGGACAGACTAAGGAATGAGTACATCAGGGGAACAGTGAAAGTGGGGCCCATAGGAAAGAAGATCCAAGAAAGTAGGCTAAGATGGTATGGACATGTGCAGAGAAGAGGGGAGTACTACATGGGGAGAAGAGTTGAAGACCTAGAAATTGAAGGATCAAGGATAAGTAGAAGACCAAAACTGACATGGAAAGACAAGGTAGCAGGGGACCTATGGGAGAAAGGATGGCTCAGAGAAGAAGCACTGGATAGTCATTTATGGAAGAGAAGGATCCAGCAAAGCAGTGCTGACCCCACATGACATAGGAAAAGGCTGAGATGATGATGATGATGACAATAGTTGACACATCACCAACATGTAACGAGAAAAGTAGTGGGCCCTATACTGACCTCTGTGGCCAGTGATCCACTACAGTCTTTTAGTTCCAATTATCATACCCTGTTGGTGGGATGTAAGATATGAGTGGATCCATTGTAAAACACTTGAAAAAAGATTTTGACTTCTGAGTTTAGCAAGTAGAATGTCAAAGTCAACAGTGTCGAAAGCTTTGCTGAAATCCAAAAAGTACATAATAGTCACCTGTTGTTTGTCCATAGCTTGTTAGTCACTTTTATGAGTGGTCATTGTGCTGCAATTTTGGTGGAAACCTGACCATTATTCATCTCAAAGGTTATTTGATGTTAAACAAATTATGGCATCCTCGATAATGCTGACAGACTGCAGATGGACCTGTATCAGAACATTGTTTGTCAGATTCCTTCTTGGGTAATGGTTTTATGAGTTCCTGCTTCCAGGATGTTGGGAAGATGCTGGAGGCCAGAGAATGGTTGAAAATGTTAAATTATTTTAGGTAGTTGAGGGTCAATGAGAAATTGATCATTTGCACTTTTATATTATCATGTTCTGTGGCTGCCAAATGAATACACACAATAGACTCTGACAATGTTGGGGCTTACCAGCTCCAGGAAAAAATTTTCAGGGGTGCCAACCATTGATACTTCAATGGAGTCTATGGTTTGTGCCCTTATGCTTCATTAAAAAAAAAAAAAAAAAAAAAAAAAATTCAGCGTGGCAAAGCAATTCTTTTAAATCCTCAACAGGAATTAGGGGTTTAGCTGCAGATTTAAGTTCACCTATTCCTAGAACTTGTAGATTTTTTGAGAGATGGAAGGTCTGTGAATGTCCTGTTTGAGGTGGTCTGTAAGCCATAGTTCAGGTTTCTCCTTACTCTTTTTAGAGGAATTTGTTTATCAAACAAAATTGTTAAAGCTCTCGGTGAAATTAGATACTTCATTATTTACATCGAAGTTATTTTCTGCTGTTGTCCACCATGAAATACTGTAAGCATCAAGACATATTCATCCACTTAAAATCTCTTAAAGTCATCACTTGCAGTTTTTTCTTTGGGCATTGCAATGAGTATGTCATGAATATTACATCATGAACCGACAGACCAGGTGTGGAGATGTGATCTGTGTGAATTACTCTATTTGGAGATTTGCTTGCGAAAATATCGATAAACGTATGAGAGTCAGCTGTATGGTAACTGGGCCATAGTGGAATCAATGTAAGGTTTGAGCAGTCAAGTTCACGCATAATTTTGCTATGGAAGGACTATTGTTTAGAAAATTTATGTTCTTGTCTCTGGCTACAATTATGTGTTCGTAGAAAGAGTCAAGATTGGAGAATGCAGATTCAAAGCTAAAGAGCTGTCTACCTTTAAATGGGTTGTATATTACACAATGAGACACTTACTGTTGAGAGGTTTCACTTCCATGAAGATGTATTTGGCCTCTTCGTCTGCATTTTTAGACAGAAGCTTGACTTTTGGGAACAAATTTGTGTGTATATATGCTGCCACCCCCTTTGCCTCCCTCTTGGCTGTTAAATCTGCCATGTCTCTGACCCTAAGTGCATTGTATCCCTTAGAGTAGTATTTTACTCACGTTAGTTGGAAGTGTTGGTAAGACAGCTTTTTTTTATGATTACCTCAAGTCAACAAGCAACTTCATCCCCTATCGTCTGTCTCTCCCTTTGCCTGCGATACATGTTAGGTTGGAAGGTAACAGTTTGGTATGAGTTAGCAAATCTAATGAATGTGATACTAAAAAACCTGGTTCTGGTGACAGACTGATCTGTAGCTTAGTCCATTTCAAAAAATCGCCAGTAACACCATTTTATAGTCGCTATACTGTTTACAATGTTTGTCATGTTTCCTATGTCACTGTTCAAAATTGATAAAAAGTATGGAACATTCCTATATATCCCAGGCAGCTATATGATTAAGTTCTTCCTTATTGATCATAATTGTACTCTGAATATTCGCTAGTTTTTGAAGATAACCTTTACCAGTGAGGTGGTACTTGCCAGCCTATATTAAATAACTAAAGTATACATTTTCCTCAGGTTGGTGCTGGCAAACCTATAGGAATAACTAAAGGATGTATTTTTTGAAAAGTTTGAATTAAGTGTTACTTGCCAGTCTAATTTAAAGAAC
Organism: Schistocerca americana; assembly: GCF_021461395.2. Lineage (NCBI taxonomy): Eukaryota > Metazoa > Arthropoda > Insecta > Orthoptera > Acrididae > Schistocerca > Schistocerca americana. The sequence goes on along the minus strand of NC_060121.1, from coordinate 348,481,582 downwards.
TGAAACAAAGCTGTTCTCAACTAAGTGTAGCTGGAACAGTTGCAGGGTATTTTGGCTGTTTTTAATTAAGTGTTACATGCCAGCCTGTTTTAAATAACTAAAAGCATAATTGTTTTCTGAATTAAGTGTTGCTGGCAAACCTGTTTGAATAACTGAAAGGTCTGCTCTAATGGGATGTTACGTATCGAGTTGTTGAATAATTAGATTAGAGACTAATGTTTTTTTAACTCAATGTTAGTTGTCAACTTATTTCAATAACTGCAGGATTGATGTTTCTTAATAATCAGAGTTGTCATTGGAACACTGGTCATTTATTTAAGTTCATTTTTCCTTACACTGGGCGGCAAGTCCATGTCGAATTGAATTTCATGCTCTTGGATAATGGTCATGTTAAATTTTATTTAAGTTTTCAGTAAATGTGGTTATGCAAAATGTGAAATTCTTCATCTCTTCTCAATTGCTCCACGCTTTATCCTAATGGTCCAGTAACCTGCTACTGTGAGAAAATTTTGTGCCAGAACAATGACAACAGGTAGATGCTAAAACTTCCAAAAGATTTACTGTTGTGAGTATGGAAAAGACAGATTTCAAAATAGATGATCCTCTGAAACAGAACACAGGGAAAGGTCTACACAGCATGTAGTGGATGCTTTTCAAGAAAGGAAAACCGACAAAACTGTTTAATAAGAAGTCACTGAACATAATACTGTATTTTAGAGAATAATCCTGAGATCACTCGGGAGCAAATTTTAAACTGCAAACCTGTCTTTATTGTATTTAACCTTTGCACTGCTGGTAATTATTACTAGAAAAGATTATAATGTTATTTTAATAAAGCAGTCAAATTTTAAATTTTTATCAGGGTGTGAACCACACAAGGGATTAATATATTAAATGAAATGAGCAGTGTGAAAAGCCACTGATCAGAATGTTCCTTGCTATGGAAGGGAGTGGGGGCAGAAGGATGGAGCAGAATATGCTAAGTATATCCTTTTAAGAAGGTAGAAGTTAACCAGATTGGGTGGAACATAGTATGGACCACACAGTTGGATGTCTACTCTGCTAAGGAAGGTTGTAGAAAACAGCTGATTGGCACACTCACAGTCTTCTCCAAGAATTTATCCCAACTCATAACATTTGTGCCTACAATAACACGAGTGTTGATTTTTGGGCAAAGACAACTGTCATTTGCAACCATTGCACAGAGGCAGCATAACACCAGCGTCTTGAAAAACTTCCCCTATAAAACCAAATTCTTCTGGGAGTATGTTTCTAAATGTCCACAGCTTTCATTCATTATTTCATTTCACTATCTTATAGTGTTTGATAATTATGAGTAACTTCACATAAAAAGCATGGGGTATATCCCCCAAACCCATCATTAACATCACAGATTCCACTCCCTTTTAAACTTTCTTCCCTCAAGCTTAGTTGGGAACACCTAGAGAGTAAGGAGGGAGCTGTTGAAGGTGCCTCTCTAAATTCAATAACTGCAAAGATGTTAAACAGAAAGTGGACGAAATGTTTCTGTAGAACTGTAACTATATAGTACAGTAAGAGACCCTGTCCACACTCCCTTCCGTTCTTTTTAATTAACTAACACTAACTTTAACTGATAAAGTACTGCTGGAACATGTGATCTTTTGCATTATTTTCTTCTCTAGCTTAAGTATTAGTTACTGACGCATTTAATGTCTCTCATTATAGGTTGTAACTGAGCTGCCAACTTCATTAACGAACGATCTGTCACCTTGGTGGTGTTCATGAGAACTTTTAACATGTTAACAGAATCTTCTGTCGGTTCTTGGTAGAACAACATTATAATAAATGAAACGGACCAGTTTGCTTTTGTTCTACAATATTGCTTTAATTCTCAACTGGTTTTTGGCTTACATCTACATCCACATCCATACTCCGCAAGCCACCTGACGGTGTGTGGCGGAGGGTACCTATATTGGCTCTCCCTTCTATTCCAGTCTCGTATTGTTCGTGGAAAGAAGGATTGTTGGTATGTTTCTGTGTGGGCTCTAATCTCTCTGATTTTATCCTCATGGCCTCTTCACGAGATATACATAGGAGGGAGCAATATACTGCTGGACTCTTCGGTGAAGGTATGTTCTCGAAACTTTAACAAAAGCCCGTACCGAGCTACTGAGCGTCTCTCCTGCAGAGTCTTCCACTGGAGTTTATCTATCATCTTCGTAACGCTTTCGCGATTACTAAATGATCCTGTAACGAAGCGTGCTGCTCTCCGTTGGATCTTCTCTATCTCTTCTATCAACCCTATCTGGTACGGATCCCACACTGCTGAGCAGTATTAAAGCAGTGGGCGAACAAGTGTACTGTAACCTACTTCCCTTGTTTTCGTTAGGATTCTTCCAATGAATCTCAGTCTGGCATCTGCTTTACCGACGATTAATTTTATATGATCATTCCATTTTAAATCACTCCTAATGCATACTCCCAGATAGTTTATGGAAATAACTGCTTCCAGTTGCTGACCTGCTATTTTGTAGCTAAATGATAAGGGATCTATCTTTCTGTGTATTCGCAGCACATTACACTTGTCTACATTGAGATTCAATTGCCATTCCCTGCACCATGTGTCAATTCGCTGCAGATCCTCTTGCATTTCAGTACAATTTTCCATTGTTACAAACTCTCGATACACCACAGCATCATCTGCAAAAAGCCTCAGTGAACTTCCGATGTCATCCACAAGGTCATTTATGTATATTGTGAATAGCAATGGTCCTATGACACTCCCCTGTAGCACACCTGAAATCACTCTCACTTCGGAAGACTTCTCTCCATTGAGAATGACATGCTGTGTTCTGTTATCTAGGAACTCTTCAATCCAATCACACAATTGGTCTGATAGTCCATATGCTCTTACTTTGTTCATTAAACGACTGTGGGGAACTGTATCGAACACCTTGCAGAAGTCAAGAAACATGGCATCTACCTGTGAACCTGTGTCTATGGCCCTCTGAGTCTCGTGGACGAATAGCGCGAGCTGGGTTTCACAGGACCGTCTTTTTCGAAACCCATGCTGATTCCTACAGAGTAGATTTCTAGTCTCCAGAAAAGTCATTATACTCTAACATAATACGTGTTCCAAAATTCTACAACTGATCGACGTTAGAGATATAGGTCTACAGTTTTGCACATCTGTTCGACGTCCCTTCTTGAAAACGGTTATGACCTGTGCCCTTTTCCAATCCTTTGGAACGCTACACTCTTCTAGAGACCTACGGTACACCGCTGCAAGAAGGGGGGCAAGTTCCTTCGCGTACTCTGTGAAAAATCGAACTGGTATCCCATCAGGTCCAGCAGCCTTTCCTCTTTTGAGCGATTTTAATTGTTTCTCTATCCCTCTGTCGTCTATTTCGATATCTACCATTTTGTAATCTGTACGACAATCTAGAGAAGGAACTACAGTGCATTCTTCCTCTGTGAAACATCTTTGGAAAAAGACATTTAGTATTTCGGCCTTTAGTCTGTCATCCTCTGTTTCAGCACCCTTTTTGGTCACAGAGTGTCTGGACATTTTGTTTTGATCCACCTACTGCTTTGACATAAGACCAAAATTTCTTAGGATTTTCTGCCAGGTCAGTACATAGAACTTTACTTTCGAATTCATTGAACGCCTCTCGCATAGCCCTCATCACACTACATTTCGCTTCGCGTAATTTTTGTTTGTCTGCAAGGCTTTGGCTATGTTTCTGTTTGCTGTGAAGTTCCCTTTGCTTCCACAGCAGTTTTCTAACTCGGTTGTTGTACCACGGTGGCTCTTTTCCATCTCTTATTATCTTGCTTGGCACATACTCATCTAACACATATTGTACGATGGTTTTGAACTTTGTCCACTGATCCTCAACACTATCTGTACTTGAGACACAACTTTTGTGTTGAGCCGTCAGGTACTCTGTAATCTGTTTTTTGTCACTTTTGCTAAACAGAAACATCTTCCTACCTTTTTTAATATTTCTATTTACGGCTGAAATCATCGATGCAGTAATCGCTTTATGATCGCTGATTCCCTGTTCTGCGTTAACTGCTTCAAATAGTTCGGGTCTGTTTGTCACCAGAAGGTCTAATATGTTATCGCCACGAGTCAGTTCTCTGTTTAACTGCTCAAGGTAGTTTTCAGATAAAGCACTTATTAAAATTTCACTGGATTCTTTGTCCCTGCCACCCAGTCTACATCCGGCAAATTAAAATCTCCACCCAGAACTATAACATGGTGGTGAAATCTACTCGAAATATTTTCCAAATTATCCTTCAGGTGCTCAGCCACAGCAGCTGCTGAGCCAGAGGGCCTATAAAGACATCCAATTACCATGTATAAGCCTGCTTTAACCGTGACCTTCACCCAAATTATTTCACATTTCGGATCTCTGTCAATTTCCTTCGATACTATTGCACTTCTTATCACTATAAACAAGCCTCCCCTTTCACTGTCCAGCCTGTCTCTGCAGTATACATTCCAATCTGAGTTTAGGATTTCATTACTGTTTACGTCTGGTTTCAGCCAACTTTCTGTCCCTAGTACTATATGGGCATTGTGACCGTTTATTAATGAGAGCAGTTCTGGGACCTTTCTATAGATGCTCCTGCAGTTTACTATTAGCACATTAATATTGTTATTCCCTGTTGCATTTTGCCTACTCCTACATTGCCGCATCTCAGGAGGCGTCTTGTCGGGCCTAGGGAGGGAATTCTCTAACCTAAAAAACCCACATGTACTCCCCTACCCTTGTAGCCACTTCCGGCATGTAGTGCATGCCTGACCTATTCAGGGGGACCCTACATTTCTCCACCCGATAGCAGAGGTTGAGAAATTTGCACCCCAGATCTCCGCAGAATCGTCTGAGCCTCTGGTTTAAGCCTTCTACTCGGCTCCATACCAGAGGACCGCGATCGGTTCTGGGAACGATACTACAAATAGTTAGCTCAGATTCCACCCCGCGAGCGAGGCTTTCCGCCTTCACCAATTCCGCCAACCGCCTGTACGAACTGAGGATGACCTCTGAACACAGACGGCAGCACTAACTGGTGCCGACATGAGCAACAATTTGCAGTCGGGTGCACCCAGTGCTCTCTATCGCCGCCGGCAGGGCCTCCTCCACATCTCGGGTGAGACCACCCTGGCAAGCAGACAGAGTGAACACTGGCCTTCTTTCCCGACCTTTCCGCTACTTCCCTAAGGGGCTCCATCACCCGCCTAACGTTGGAGCTCCCAATAACTAATAAACCCCTCCCCCTGTGCAGGGGCCATCTTCTGACATTTACTGAGTATTATCGCCAAAGAAACTGCACTGCAAATCACATATTGGTTCGTTATCACAGGGCACTTTGTCTATCTGGTATGCTGTGTTTTTTTAATAATAATAAAAAGAAAACACTTTTTTGGTGTTGTATACATAACATTTTTTATTGTATGCATTTTCATCAGGTGTATGGTCCAACCTTTTGTTGGTGTATGCTGTGTGTAAGTTGTAAATTGGCCATTTGTAAGTATAGGTGTTTACAAGGCATGTTCAGAAAGTAAGTGTCCTATGACCATAATGGGCTAAGGGGATCTCTTGATCAGAGTGAGCATCGCAGGAACAGTGTAGTATGTAACTCACATTGTAATGTCCAGTTGTGTAAAAGATGTTGGTAAGAAATCCCTCCAAGTGTGAGAAATGTGCTGTGACCCGCTTCCTTCTTGTGGAAGGAGTAAAACCTACTGAAATTTTTTCACTAATCAAAATGATTTACAGCAAAGGTGGTACAAACAATGAGTGTGTTTAAGTTGTGTACGGAGTTTCCTGGAAGCAGAACAAATGTTCATGAACTGAGGAGTGGAAGACCTATTTTGACTGACAAGTTGGTGTGCGGGGAGGGGGGGAGGAAACTCTTCACGAAGACAGCCAATTGACAGTGGATGAAATTTCTATGATTTTCCACGACTTTCTAGAAATCTGTTAAACAAGACACTCACAGAAATGCGATACCAGAAACTGTGCACAAGATGGGTACCAAAACAGCTGACAGAGCAGCACAAGAAAAATAAGGTCAATAGCACTTGCAAGATTCTTTAGCAACTTGAATTGGAAGGCAGTGATTTTCTGAGCTCTACTGTGACTGGAGATGAAACGGGGGCAGCTCGTTACACGCCTGAGACAAGAAGAGAGTCGTCAGTAGCATCACACTGATTTCTTATATGGAATAAAAAAAAAAAAAAAAACCACCACAATTTCAGGCGAAAAAAATCTTGGTCTTAGTGTTTTGGGACTGAAAAGGCATCATCTTGATTGAATTTCTACCTCAGGGGGGTGCCAGCAATGCTGCATTCAAAACAAAGGGACGGGAATGCTGACAAGAGACGTGTGCTTGGTGTGTGACAATGGGGGTCCTCACACAACCTTAGCCACCAATGTGCTCTTGAACTCATTTGGTTGGGATGTTTTGAACCCCCATATTTCCTGGACTTGATGCCTTCAGACTATCATCTTTTCACTTCCCTGAAGGCACGCATGAATGGAATTAAATTTTCAACCAAGAAGCAGATGCAGAGAGGTTCTGAAGTGGTGGAGGGGGGGGGGGGGGGACACAGCTGAAGGGAAAGTTCTTTCAGGAGGGTGCCACAGCTCACCACATGCATTGAATGAGAAGACAATTATGTGGAAAAAGTTTTCAACAAGTATATCAACAGTATCCTGTGTTTCTTTTTTCGAATACATCTTGTCTAAAAAAAATATAAAAATCTAGTACATCTACTTTCTGAACATTAATAGGTGGTGTTGCAAAACCAAGTAGGAGTTATGCAGCCTAAACGAAAGTTGGTAGGCATGTTTCTACATATGAAAGATGACATTTATTCAAATTTCACGTCAGTCACATAAGAGTAGCGCTAGTACTGACACTATGAAAATGCATATTAAGTTTACTGTAATTACAAGCTGTGAAGGTCGTGATTGTTAGTTACCTTTGAGATTGGACATGGTGAGTTGATGTTAGTCAAGAATGCCTTTAAGGCAACTAAGAATCCATTATCAACACCTTACTGACTTCGAACATGGTCATGTAGTAAGGCTACGAGAAGCTGGATATTTCTTCTGCAATAATGCAGAAAAACTTTGCTGGAGTGTAGCCACTATACATTAGAGGTGACAGTGGTGACCACGAGAATGTACGGCTGCAAGAAGGCAGGCTCTGGACGACCACGTAGCACTACTGAGATGGTCACGTGTTGATTTGGAGGAGGCCAGTTGAGGGCTTGCAATAATCTGTCTGTGTTAGTCAGATCTGGAGTTATGATATGGGATGCAATTTTCTGCGACAGCAGCAGCTCCCTCAGGGTTATCCCATGCATCCAGTCTGCAAATTTGTACATCAGCCTGCTGATTTGTTTCTGATGCCGTTGGACTTTCACTTTTCTAGACAAAGGAACTTCTTGTCTCCACTATTTATGTTATCTGATATTAGCTGCCAGCTGGAAGAAACATTTTTTCTATACAGTAATACATGAAGTAGGCAAATAATTAATCCAAAATATTAATTTTAATTTTTTATTTAAAAATGAAGCTTCATTCATTCATTCATCACAACAAATGAGATATACAGATATATTGGACAAATGTATTTTATTTACATCAGGCATCTGTCAGTATTCTTTTTTATACATCATGATAGATTTATCAACACATTACGGCTCACAGGATCTTTGTGTTCTATTTTGGGACTACAACACACCATGGTAATAGTGGACACCAGGTCACTGCCCAGACGTAACGGAGAAATGCTATTACTAGACACTTCAGTTTATCCTATGGTTTTGATATTCTTGTGAAATGATAAACAAATAATTTTACTGAAATCACTCTCAGAACAGTCAGTATCCCTCCTCCTGTCTTTTATGTTTTATTCTACAAGAATTTTAGTTTCACATAACACATTTACATGGAATGGTTAGAGTAGTCAATTGATTCACCTTTTCTATGAACTTTAAAACCCAGCTGGAAATTACTACTACTCTGATAATGTTGCTGTTAAGATTGACAGGCAGAAAAGTGAGCTGGATACAATCTTAGAAATAAATATTTAATGTAGTTTGTAATGAGTTCGAATTGTGTATGAATAGCAATTAAAAGTAATAAAATGCAACTTAAAAGAATCATTTTCTTTTTAATATTTAAAGAAATGGCAGTGTACAATCATAAAGCATGTTTCATAGTACAAAACAAAAAGAAAAATGTTTGTGCTATGTCATTAACAGCTAAAAAATCATATTACTTTTACATTACTAAAACAGCAGTAGTACTTTTATCTGCACTATTGCAGCCATGACGACTCTGTTGGCATATTACATAAGAATAATTGTATCCTAATTCAATATCTGCAAATGTTTTTACCAGTTAAACTATCTTCATTCCTTGGATGGCATTCTCCAGCGACTGAAAAAAGTAATAATCAGTTGACATTTCCACTCAGCATATAACCGAAGAACTGTATTAAGGAAGACATGCTGAACATATTTTATATAGTATCATAATTTCTTCAAATGCACACACCAAATGCATCAGTTCCCGCAGATTATGGGGGCAGCAAAGGGGGGTGGGGGAAGGGGAAGCATCAGGGATGTAAGTGAAGGGAATGAACACAGCAATGAACCATTACCACAATGAGTAAGAAAAGAAAGTACATGAATTCACATAGTACAATAATTTAATGTGAAGAAGACAAAACATGCATGCTTCACGAAGACAACAAGACACATTGCATAAAATTACTTTTGTGTCACAGAACTTACTATGGTACAGAACAAGCTAAAGCTCCCATTTGGCAAAAACTTGCATGGGTTTAAATACCTGTAAATCCCAGATAACAAGCTGACCATCTAGTCCACTTGTGCTGACTTTTGTGGCAGCACCCTTCTCTCCAGTGTAAAGGCACAAACATGTTATTGCATTCTGATGAACCGTTTCAAGAGTAGTATCATTTGCCTCTACTCGGGCCTGCCGATCTAGAGACTGAAATTTCTTCATTGCACTGCAAAAGTGAAAGTGTTAATTTAGTAACTAAGTATTATGGTGCTTGATTTATGTATAATCATAATCAAACAAGTGACAAGGAAATATTTTACAGAAACAGTGCTCATAGTGAAACTCAATACATTATGTACAACTGACATCTTAACTGAAGCTCTCAATATGATTCAAAATTATCAAATTCCTATGTTAATCAGAGCAAAATACACTCAAGTTAACAATATGCCTTACAGCAGACAAACACAAAGATAAAGTGGATAGCAGATCAAGATTAGTACGGAAGATAGGGCCTCATCAAAAGATTACTTACTAAGAAAACTGTAGGGGTAATATAAATTGCTACCACCGGTGTGCACATACGAACAATCTGCTATCGCTTTCAGAATAATATAACTCCATCCTCAGATGCCCACATGACTGTGCAGTCAATAGACCACAAAATACAGTGAAAAAATTAAATAGCATACACATAGAAGATATATTATGTGAGCTGAATGAATATAAAATGACTTATCAAGAAATATGTTTATAGTGAGATACACACACCTGTCTGACAAGCTGAAAGTGTTATGAAGTTTGTAAGTCAAGAAGTCACTCACAATATGTTGAGATAAATAATAATACAGGCAAATGACCTCTTAACTTAAGAGGAGGTTTACTATATTTTGGTTCAAACAACAGATTTATTAAAAATTGCATTTTTGGATCCATAAAAGTGTTTAGAATCCACCCCTGAAACGGTTTTTCCGAATACGGAACAGAAATGTTTGTTATTCGTGGTTCAACAAAAAAATACACCTGCCTGAAATCGGCCTTTTACACTTTTTTTCTTTCGGAGGATGAGTTATTGTACCGGTGCTTGGGAGGAAACACACAAAATTCAAATGAAAGTTTGAACGCATGTGTTTGGATGTTAGCCCCCAAGCATTTGCATTCTGGTGCAAAGACTGTGGAGATTGCGACTAGCATGGCAGTGAGCAGCTTCAACGAAGGGTATTCAGCAATTTTGAAGACCATGACAACGATGGACGTCACCCTGGGACTCTATTCGACGCAGTTCACCAAGCATTCGGATGAGCACTGCATTCAAGTGGCCGAAAACCGCTGTCACCAGCCATATGAGCAGCTCTGGAGCAGCGCAGGATGGACCAGAACGCCCTCTATGAGGAAGAGGAAGGACTAGTTTATGGACCCGGAATAGCAGATTGAATGTAAGTTGCATAATATTGCATTTATATGTAGTCAAAATTTCAAATGCAGTTTTCTCGAAATGACTTTTTTTTTTATCGCGCGTTATGGTAATTTCAAATCTACTGAAGCGATTGGCAAGTTCTTTGTTTCCGACGAAGCTAACTAAATTGTCTAAGAGTTGCACCACTTTTATTCCGTTCCATCAAATATAAACATTTTTATTTGGCCAACAAAGTTGAAAAATCAATGAAAAAAATCGTAGTTTTTTTCAAGAGGCCGCCATTTTGTTTCCTATGGTCCAAATAACTTAAGTGAGGTAAAACTCCTAAAGACTCTTATATACTTGGCTAACGTCAACTCAATTATGATTCCAGATGAGCCAGCTGACCTGTGACATACCACGCGTGGAGGTCTACATCAAAATTTTGTTTTGTCCCGACAGCACTTCTGCCTTTGCTCTTCGACATTTCTGGTCGAAAAAATTCCAGTTTGTAGAGGAAATATCAATAAATATTTTGACCAAATTTGACAATGATGTCTAGAACACACCCTGAGAAAAAAATTCTCAGGGAACATGCTTTTTTCGGGCCAAAGATAGTGAACCTCCCCTCAACTCCATCTAAAGAAATTTGCATACTTGATGAATTATCCTAGACAGACAACTTTCCATTTTTATATGAATAATATAGCTCTGCAACTGAACAACTGCTTGCAAAATGTGTGAAACACATTATGACTGTGAGGAAATGCAGCGACTAATGTGTTCTACCGTTCATTATCTGATCACACGTTACCATGCGTCAAGACGCATTATATCTGAACTTTGCCTAACAGTTTAAATATTTAGAAACAAAAATTTCTGTTAGTCATGTCTTCTTTTGGCACACTAATTTCCTTAAAACTTACACTTTATGGTGTTTATTTTGGACATGCGTTTCTAGCTTTCCTTCCACTTTAGTTCCTGGGATAAAAAGTAATAGTTTTCTTTCTGAACTGGCATCACACAGTGTTATGTTTCTGGTTGATTGGGGGATTGAGGGACAAAAAGATAAGGTCACCAGTCTCTCAGTTAAGAGGTAGGTCATCTGGAATTTGTGACATCAGCCAGAAAGTTGATCAAATTATGAAATTGTCTAGGATTAGTAAAATTGAGGTATTGAAAAAGATATTGATGGTAGAGCTGAGAAATAATTTAAAGATACAAAAAAGTAAATAGGCTGGGCCCTTACACAGGTCTGAGAGCAAACAAGAACTCCTCTAGGACTCATCTCTGGTGAGAGACACCTCACCCGCCTCTGCAACCGTCGCCCTCCCCCACCAACCTGATTGAGAGCTAACTCACTTCCGTAGGAATGAACACCTTTTAGCCAGAAGATTCGTAATAGTAAGGGCGAGAACACAAAATACATAACTAACATCACTTGGATCGACAGTAGTAAGATAAGCTGACAGAAATAACCACGTTACCAGGTGGATAGGGCCAGGAGAGGGGCTCCAAGGGCCTGCATGCAACAATGGCTGCCCTCCCACAGCTGTCCCACCCCCACTCTTAGTTCAAATGTTAATGATTGGGAACAGCATCCATTATCAGCCATCAGAAAAAGGTCCAAATGGACATGCTTTTGATGGCACCCTGGAACTGGCAAGAAGGCAGACCTACAAAATGGGAATTAGATCAAATGCAAACATCGCTGAGATACTGTGTGAGGGTGTCCACCGGTCCAACAGAGGTAACTAGCCCACTGATGGCCATGAGGAAGATAGAGACACTCAACACAGAGGCCTGTGGAACACAGTTCTACTGGACCTGTGGAGATGGCTGAGTAAGTATCAACTCTAACCCGAAACAACCGGTGGAATATAAACTGATAAAAATCTGTAGGGAGCCCTAGTCACAGACAGTAAATAAAATGTAATGGTGCCAAGAGGTGTTGTATGTCTTATGAAGGTAAAAAAACTGCAATGAGATGTTGGCATTCAGAAAAAGATTGTTGGATTGTTGCTTCCAACCTAACCAGATGGTCGATTGTGGGTGCATACTCATTGGGCTACCATCTTTGCAAGCAATTTGCAGAGCACACTGGTGAGGCTAATAGGCTGTAACATCCAGATGTTGGACCATCTGATTCTGAATCTAATCAAGGTCTGGGGCATGGGGCGAAGGAGTTTCCGGTCAGTCAGTGAAAGATTCATTATACAATTTAGCATGACAAGAGGTAAAGGATAAGGAGATGTTTCCAACTTGTCTTTCATGCATTCAAAACATAGCCAGGTAAGAAGAGAACTCCAACACAGTCACAAACTGGGTCACGAGGTGTTTAGCAAGAACAGAAGCATCGGTAGAAATACCACTATGAAAGAAGAGATCTGGAACAGTTGCTGATCTCCGGTTGCCCAGCAGACTGGGGATGAAGTGGCATACGCTTCTGAGGATGAGATGTAGTGCTTCCAGCATTTCTTCTCACAGATTTAATTAGATGGTGAGCCTTTGCATGGAGTAACTTAAAAGTGATGAGGGTGGTCTGCAAAGGAGGCCACTTGAGTCATTCCAGAGCCCTTTGGTGATCCTGGATAGCTGTTGCAACAACTCTGGTCCACTATGGCATTGGACAGGGGCAGAGGGTGCCCTTAGAAAATGGGATAACAATTCCCGTGGCACAGGTGACTGTTTTGGAGATGTTTCCAACGACCTTACTGATGCAATCTGGGATGAGAACAGAAGAGGTATACAACTAACAAATGGCTCTTCAAAGAGTCCAACATCGTAACAGGTCAGTCACATGGTGAGAAAGAAGAGACATAATCACCGGAAAGTGGTCAGTGTCATATGGGTCATTGTATAGTGACCACTGCAGTGAAGTTATGAGTTTGACAGAAGACACTGCAAGGCCAATAGCTGAAAAGATGCCATGAGTGGCACAGGCCCCTACAAGACTATGTGGCACTACTTCTAAGGGGATGGTGTGCATTGAAATCCATAGGCAGCAGGAAGGGGATGAGGGTGTTTTTGGATTAGGGTGGCCATTTGAAAGTACGCAGTTGCACGGACTGGTTTAAACAAATATTACAAATGGCGACTGTTGGAGTTGTTAAAACTCACCCTGCTGTTCCTTTCAGTGTGTTATGGAGGGAATCCACTCACTTGACAACATATATATGAACCAATATACTGACCCATTCCGATGCTCTCTTATTACCAGCATAATTCCAACAGAATTCACAGTATGTTGCTGAAAATTGTGTGTGTGCTATTTTTGCTGCTTCACTGAAGATACTCTGTGTTGATGCACAGAACATTTTTTCCCAGTTTCCAGGCAACATGTGAATTAGTCTGTGTCATCCAACAACTTTCAATGAATACAATCTAAGATGCTGTGGAATTTCATTAATGTTAATAACTATTAATAAGAAACTTGTCAATTACTGTACTAGAATTAGTACCAGCAAAAATTCTAATTACTTGTAGATATGCATTAATATTCTTTTTTCAGTTCTAACAATTCACAAGATGAGTGGAGCTACTGTAGCAGAAATGAGTACAAGCTTCAACTATGAAAACCTAACTTCATTCATGTGGTGCCACTCGTTAAACTGCATTTATTAAATTTGTCTTGCCTTATATAGAAGGTACTGGGATAAATACAAAGAGCAGGGGAGCGGATTGGACAGAGGAGTGACATTGAGCAGAGAGGTAGAGATAGCTAATAACAAATTGAAATTTGAAAATGATTGTGAAAAATAAGGAACTATATTTCTTGGGCTGTTAACAAAATTCCAACAACTCAAACTGCCAAGAGACCATCCTCACTTAAAGCATTCTTTCAATATTCCCAATATCAGTTATTATTTTGCTTTCTATCATAGCAAATGTGGGCTGACATTTGCTAAAACCTTGTTTGCCTACATGGAGCTCCATCAGATCTCCTGTGTGTATTACAGACCATGCCAACACAGGATATTTGGAAAATATAGCCTTGGAAATTTCTTTAGCTCCAGAGAGTCCTCATACAAGCTTTTGGCTCCTATCTGCATCTATCTTGTGTAAACTAGTTTATCATCTACACTTACCTTAAGCCCCCTGCTTCTTTCTTCTGTGACTGATCAAGTTTACAATTTAAATATATCTGCCCAGCATCATTTACTGTGTACAACATTGGGCAACAACTGTGACCCTGAAAGAATAAGAATCACTGGATAGTTCTGTATTTACAATATTATCAGGTACCTCAACCACTTTAAGGATAATTCAAATTATATCAGCAAACAGAGCTTCCGTAAAAAGATCAAATTAAATAAATAACTGTTACAGGATCCAGAAGCAGTGAAGAGTAACTATGGTAAATACACACCAGAAAATTTAAGTTTATGAATATGAGAGATATCTTCATAAACATTAAAAATAAATTAAAATATGTAAGAAGAAAAAACAACAAATAGTAAGAGTAGAGTATTACGCCCTGTCAATAACAAAGTCATTACAGAAGGAGCACAAGATCAAATGTGGAAGGAAATCGGTTGTGTCCTTGTTAAGGAAATCATTCTAGAATTTGCCTTGAGTGATTTACTGAAACGAACTTAAAGATTGAAGCCATATGGAGATTTGAGTCACCATTATCTCTAAGGCGATTCCACTTCCTTACTAGTGCACCATCTCCTTTGATGAAAAATGCAACGAACTGAGCTAATGAAAACAGAGTGCTAAGTGTCACATTTCAAAAGTAAGACTGTAAGGATGTGTCATAACAGTAAAATGTCAGCAGCAATGAAGACTGCTACTCACTCTTCCATTTCAGACACGAGCGTGACTTTTTGTTTAGTTAGAGCCTTATTAAACAGTATCAGCCAAGAAGTGACAATCTGCAGTATTCAAACATTCACGTAGCACATACCTGTCCACTAGGGGCCTGAAAATAATTTTGGCACTATAGGTAGTAGTACATCAATTTGCACAAAAATCAACCAATAATAGTGGCACATATTACAAAATTTCAATCAGTGTGAACCATTACATAGGAAGATGCCATGTTTTCATTGCCATCAGTAAAGAAAAACAGTTTGGGGTAAATAATATAGATTGCTTTGAGAAGTCACCATACACCTAAATGTTACATCACTGAGAGTTCTCCTGGCAGTAAAGTGAAGCAAACTTCTTGACAGTTACCAAAAATACAACAAACTGCTATCATCCAATTGCTATGACCACAGCTAAACACTCTCTCAAAAAGACTGGGAAAATATCTGTTTAGTAAAAAAGTCTGTTGCAGTTTTCATTCAAGTGATATTACATTATTGGAATGTATTATATTGTAGTAACTATAACTAACATAAGTTGGCACAGTGGATAGGCCTTGAAAAACTGAACACAGATCAGTCGAGAAAACAAGAAGAATTTGTGTGGAACTATGAAAAAAAAAAAACAAGCAAAATATACAAACTGATTAGTCCATGCGCAATATAAGCAACATGGAGGGTAATTTGGGCTTAGGAGTGCCGTGGTCCCGTGGTTAGCGTGAGCAGCTGCGGAACTGGAGGTCCTTGGTTCAAATCTTCACTCGAGTGAGAAGTTAATTTTTTATATAATCAACTTCGGTCTCCAAAATTCCAGGACATGTTCAGATTTGCTTGGACATATGTAGGATTTGACGGTCTACGCACGGAAAAATTTGCAAACGTTAAAACCATATGTTTTGACAAAGCACAGGGAAAACTGTGCGACTCTGAAACTGTTGCATTCATTTGTTGCAGTTTATGTGACAAACTCTTATGTTTTCATCATTTTTTTGGGAGTGATTATCACATCCACAAGAAAACCTAAATCGGGCAAGGTAGAAGAATCTTTTTACCCATTCGCCAAGAGTACAAGTTAGGTGGGTCGACAACATATTCCTGTCATGTGACGCACATGCCGTCACCAGAGTCGTATAGAATATATCAAACGTGTTTTCCTGTGGAGGAATCGGTTGACCTACGACCTTGCGATCAAATGTTTTCGGTTCCCATTGGAGAGGCACGTCCTTTCGTCTACTAATAGCATGGTTTTGCGGTGCGGCCGCAAAACACAGACACTTAACTTATTACAGTGAACAGGGACGTCAATGAACGAACAGACAGATCATAACGTTGCGAAAATAAATAAAATATACTTTTCACTCGAGGGAAGACTTGAACCAAGGACCCCTCGTTCCGCAGCTGCTCACGCTAACCACGGGACCAGGGGGCTCCTGAGCTGACTATCTCCTTGATGTTGCTTATCTTGCGCATGGACTACTCAATTTGTACATTTTCTTTTTTTTTTTTCGTAGTTCCACACAACTTCTTCCTGTTTACTCGATTGATCTGTGTTCAGTTTTTCAAGGCCTATCCACTCTGCCAACTTATAAGTAAATCTGAGGGGGGTGCGATGGGCAGGTTCCCTTGTAAGAATATATAATTTGGCTGAGGAAAATTCTGAAAAGGCAAGCCATTCATCGCTAATACAATGATTTCCGACACACAGATGCCAGCTGTCATCACTCTATATTTAAAAAAATAAAAAATAAAATATATATGTAATGTTGGAGCTACTGGCAGAATAGCGCAGTGCCTGATGGTCACTACTTCTGGATAATCCACTGCAGAACCACGAAATATCATATTTTTACTGTAACATTAAAACTGAAGGCCTTGGCATTCCAGGCCACTTCAAATATTTTATATAAATCTTCAAACAGAGATATGGGGGAAAATTTCTCACTATTAAATTTAATATCTAGGGACTTAAAAAATTCACTTTTATGATAAATGGAATTTATTAGGTAGTTTCCCATTTTGAGGCCAAAATAGGAAATTGACTAATAAATGCCATTTCACAGCAAACTTTATCCAAATGAACTATTTGATCAGGGACAGTTTGAAATATCTTTATTTTCTGCATATAAATATCAAAAGAAATTAACCCATTTTCAGTTTCTCGTATTGCACATTATCTGGCAATGCCCAGTTTAAAAAAAGAAGTGCATAAGAACATGCCTGAAACATAAACAATGCAACTGTGCACAAATGCAACAATGTATCAGTGCACTCTCAAGCTATGCTCTAGTGCCTGGTCAACTGTGGGCAGCTGAATGGTCTCCATAAGAATGGCAGCACTGGACTCAGATGTGGGACCTAGCATTTTAGAACAAAGAAACAAGTACATTTTTCTGCTAGTTGAAGTTGCTAGTATGTTGAAACTTTAAATACGGAAGTTTTAGATGGGATGGAGGTGCAACCTAAACTATCTCGTTTATGATGATGCCAACCACATCAAGTTCAGTGCTCACGACACTTTGCTAGTTCTTTTCTTACTTTAAAATGAGTGATGATACCAACACTGGTCCATCACAGGGTAGGGGTAAGGCTCCCACATCAGAAGGGATTGGTGATATTATCATCACATGTGATTAGATTAGATTCAGTTTTCGTTCTGCAGACCCAAAAAATGAGATGATTCTCGTGAGTGAGGAACATGTCGGAAAGTATAACATAAAACATAAATCATTTGAATATAATACTTACTACCCTGACCTTTTGTCAGCAGATAGTCAAAATAGGTTAATACAATGCAGTAAACTGGAGCAGCTAGTATTTACAGAATTAACACACTGTCAGAATGAAGCACTGTTATGCACTATTAATAAATGTATCATACACAAAATACCTAATCTTGACTGTTGTGACCAAGTGTTGTCAAAACTGAAATCTAAAAGATACATTTACTTAAGCTGGCTTAACAGTCTCTGTTAAGATATTCACCTATGGAATAGAAGGGGTCTAAGTTCTTGCTTGTAGCAGACTGCCACAAGTGACCACACGACCACACTACAGCAACCAGAAAACATTGGTCAACATATTTTTACCACACACAGTTTACCTGTAAAGCACAAGTAACTATTTTTGGTTCTACCTGTAGTCTAAGTACCTTGTCAGTTCTGCCTGTAACACTGTCAGTTATGGACCTCAAGGCTGTACATGCCCATAGAAGGGCTGTGCAGTATGCTAATCAGGGCTCATACACTATAAATTTGAAATCAGTGTTCTGCATTTTTTTTGTTAATTATTGAACTGGATGGAAAAGAAAGATAATGTTGAAAACACTAACTTAGGGAAATACACTACTCACAAGTGGGAAAATGCTGCTGCTTCTCAACTGAAACAATCATTTGTTGAAAGCTTACATAGAGCCAAAAGAAGAAAACAAGCACGGACCATTTTGGGAAAGAAACTGTTCAAGGTTTTGCAGAAGTAAACATTCCAGTCAGAAACCTCTTATTATAAAGAATAAAAACAATTTATTCCCTCTATTATTTTCCCTGATCACCAATAATTTTTACTTATTGTTTTTCTGTTTTCGATCAATTTGAAACCACTAACAATGCACCAATAGACAACTGGTGTTGTTAAATCTGTGAAAAAATAGATGCTAATCCTGACAACAGTTGATGCATGATGCATGTAACTTCAAATTTAAAAAAGGCTACTATGTTTAGTAACTGGCCACTATGGTTTGTAACCCAGAAAAATAAATGAAGACTCTGTACTTTAGACACACTAAAAGGATTTTAGCATGTACAGATACATGCAAAAAGAACATTCTTTCCCTGCTTTCAATGAAATGAGTAATGACCATGTAAGGCATAAGGCACCAGATGGTAGCTTGTGGAAATATGTGCAGTTATAGTTTAAAACAAGTGAGAGAATTCTATCTGATAATGCCAAACCTCATAAGGCAAAGCAAATAGTCAGCTGGATAAGTGTCCACTTTTTTGTACAGTACTATTAACATTTTACTGGGTGAACAAAGTGGTGCCACAAATATGTGAATGACATGTGAAACAAGAACATAATTCAATCTAAGCTATACAACTCTTTTATTGTTTGGCTATGCACACAGGTTTAGGACGCCACACCAATTTTCACGCAATTGCCAGAACAGGTAGGCATATAATGTTACTTTGTTGAGAAAATCAGAACCATAACTCATCATTGCATTAAACTTACTCTTATATACCGGCAATATGCTTGAAAAGGGCGTGATGCAAGAAAAATGTTGTACAGTATAAGGATAATACAGCTGAGATCAATTTATTTACAGAATGTCATTTTTCTAAAACTGCTCATGAAACAAACCTTTATGTCATGTCCATTATAATTATCCGCGTTGTTATGCCGTGGTCGGTTGACCACAGCAAAACAGCACGGATAATTATAATGAACATGACATTCCCGGCCATGAAAGTCTACATTTTAGTATATAAACTTTTGTGTGTTACTGTTGCAACTGAACTGATCATCAGGCAACACAAAATTATTGTACAGCCTATACAGCATGGTGGCGTTAATAATAAAAATAAAATTGTAAGCACACATTCGCTGTTTTTATTGTAGGTGATGAACATTTTTAGGAAGGTTAAAAATAGCTTTGTAAAATAATACATAGCTGCACTACTATTTCTACTGAACACAATCAACTTAAGACCAACATCACGCCATCTTCAGGACTCAGAATGGAACTCTGTCATGCACTCTCACAGTTACAATGCCAAATGTAACTTATAGAATGATCCATTACTATTATTAACTGTCTATGAGTAACCTTTATCTCGTGACAACATCAGTTATGGGGGAAACTATTTTAATGTGGACTCTTGACAATTGGACAACATGACATTTTTCACTTATACAATTTGTTGCCACAGATGAAAGAAACAATATCATCATCATCATCATCATCTAAGACTGATTACGCCTTTCAGCGTTCAGTCTGGAGCATAGCCCCCTTTATAAAATTCTTCCATGATCCCCTATTCAGTGCTAACATTGGTGCCTCTTTTGATGTTAAGCCTATTACTTCAAAATCATTCTTAACCGAATCCAGGTACCTTCTTCTTGGTCTACCCCGACTCCTCCTACCCTCTACTGCTGAACCCACGAGTCTCTTGGGTAACCTTGCTTCTCCCATGCGTGTAACATGACCCCACCATCTAAGCCTGCTCGCCCTGACTGCTACATCTATAGAGTTCATTCCCAGTCCCCCCCCCCCCCCCCTCACCCCCTCATTGTGTGGACACCCTCCTGCCATTGTTCCCAATCATCCTAGCTACTTTCATATCCGCAACCTCAACCTTATTGATAAGGTAACCTGAATCCACCCAGCTTTCGCTCCCATACAACAAAGATGGTCAAAAGATTGAACGGTGCACTGATAACTTAGTCTTGGTACTGACTTCCTTCTTGAAAAAGAGAGTAGATCGTAGCTGAGTGCTCACTGCATTAGCTTTGCTACACCTCGCTTCCAGTTCTTTCACTATGTTGCCATCCTGTGAGAATATGCATCCTAAGTACTTGAAAGCGTCCACCTGTTCTAACTTTGTTCCTCCTATTTCGCACTCAATCCGTTTATATCTCTTTCCCACTGACATTACTTTCATTTTGGAGATGCTAATCTTCATACTACATTCCTTACATTTCTGATCTAGCTCTGAAATATTACTTTGTAAACTTTCAATCGAATCTGCCATCACAACTGTCATTCGCATATGCGAGACTGCTTATTTTGTGTTCACATATCTTAATCTCACCCAGCCAGTCTATTGTTTTCAACATATGAACCATAAATAATATGAACAACAGTGGAGACAGGTTGCAGTCTTGTCTTACCCCTGAAACTACTCTGAACCATGAACTCAATTTACCGTCAACTCTAACTGCTGCCTGACTATTTACGTAAAGACCTTTAATTGCTTGCAAAAGTTTGCCTCCTATTCCATAATTTCGTAGAACAGACAATATCTTCCTCCTAGGAACCTGGTCATATGCCTTTTCTAGATCTATAAAGCATAGATACAACTCCCTGTTCCACTCATAACACTTCTCCACTATTTGTCGTAAGCTAAAGATCTGGTCCTAAACCCACACTGATTTTCATCCAATGCTCGCACTTTCCTTTCAGCAGTACCTGAGAAGATTTTACCCACAACGCTGATTAAAGAGAAGCCTCTGTAGTTGTTACAATCTTTTCTGTTTCCACGTTTAAAGATTGGTGTGATTACTGCTTTCGTCCAGTCTGATGGAACCTGTCCCAACTCCCACGTCATTTCAATTATCCTGTGTAGCCATTTAAGACCTGACATTCCACTGTATTTGACGAGTTCCGACTTAATTTCATCCACCCCAGCCACTTTATTGCATTGCAATCTATTGACCATTTTCTCCACTTCCTCAAATGTGATCCTATTTCCATTATCATTCCTATCCCATTGTACATCAAAATCTGAAACATTACTGATTGTATTTTCACCTACATTGAGCAACTCTTCAAAATATTCCCTCCATCTGCCCAAGGCATCAACAGGATTCACCAGCAGTTTTCCTGACCTGACCAAAATACTTGTCATTTCCTTCTTATCTCCCTTTCGAAGACTGCTAATTGTGCTCCAGAATGGTTTTCCAGCAGCTTGACCCAAAGTCTCCAACCTGTTTCCAAAGTCTTTCCAAGATTTCTTCTTGCATGCTGCAATTATCTGTTTGGCTTTGTTTCTTTCTTCAACATAACTTTCTCTGTTTACCTGAGTTCTAGTATGTAGCCATTTTTGATATGCCTTCTTCCTTTTACAGGCTGCCTTGACTGTGTCATTCCACCAAGCTGTTTGCTTCATCCTACCTTTAAGCACTAATGTTGCAAGACTTTCTTTAGCCACTTCTAGTACTGTGTCCCTGTACCTTGTCCGTTTCTTTTCCAATGACTGTAACTGACTACATTCAACTAACTGGTACCTGAGATCACTGTTACGTATTTGTGCCCGATTTCCTTATCCTGAAGTTTCTCCACTCCTATCCTCCTACATATGGACCTGACCTCCTGCACTTTCGGCCTCACAATCCCAATTTCACTGCAGATTAAATAATGATCAGTGCCATCAAAGAATCCCCTGAATACACGTGTCCCCCTCACAACCTTCCTAAATTCCTGATCTGTTATTATATAGTCAATGACAGATCTGGTTCCCCTGCCTTCCCAGGTATACCGGTGAATGTTCTTATGTTTAAAAAAGGAGTTGGTGATTACTAAGCCCACACTGGCACAGAAATCCAAGAGTTGTTTCCCATTCCTGTTGGCCTCCATATCCTCTCCAAATTTACCCATAACCTTTTCATACCCTTCTGTTCGATTTCCAATCCTGGCATTAAAATCACCCATGAGCAGAACACCATCCTTGTCCTTTACTCTAACAACCACATCACTGAGTGCGTCATAAAAACTATCCATTTTATCTTGATCTGTCCCTTCACAATGTGAATATACTGACACAATCCTAATTTTTTTGCTAGACACTTTCAAATCTATCCACATCAGTCGTTCATTTGCATACCTTATTGCAACTACGCTGGGTTCCATTTCTTTCCTGATGTAAAGCCCCATACCCCATTGTGCTATTCCTGCTTTGACTCCTGACAGGTAGACCTTGTATTCTCCCACTTCCTCTTCTTTCTCACCCCTTACCTGAATGTCACTAACAGCTAAAACGTCCAACCCCATCTTACTTGCAGCCTCTGCCAGCTCTACCTTCTTCCCGGAGTAGCCCCCATTGATATTAATAGCTCCCCATCTCATTACCATTCGTTTGCCGAGTTGTATCTGAGGAGTCCCTGGTTTGTCAATTAGAGGTGGGACTCCGTCACCTCCAAAGGTCTGAAACATTTTGCTCTGATTGTTGCCAGCATCCTATTCAAACAGAAGAAACAATAAGGATGACAAAAAATTCTACTAGGACTAACTGGGGATTGGAATCTAGAACAATGGACCTTTAGTCAACATTTACTAATTTATTAAGCCATCACAATTTTTTTTCCCATCGGAAGTAGGGTTGGTGGCGGCAGTGGTGGTGGTGGTGGTGGAGCTTTACTTGCATCAGCAAATAAAGTGTGCACACTTTTTGTTTTCTAAACTTCCCAGTAATGTCTATGTAAATGCTGTCAACATAAATAATTATTGCAGTACCATTTGAATCATTCAACAATGATCTTTCTGTGAAATGAGCTGCAAAGGATATTCTGCCCTTGCAGTTACTCAAATACTTGGTTTGTACCTTCACCATACAAGTGTGCTTTCCCATTTGGAACAAAGAAGCTTAGAACAACATTCTTCAATGCTCATTATTCATAAGATAATAACAGCCACAAAAGAAAAAATGCCATCCTAACAGAATAACTGCATGTATGTATGGTCAAAGTATTCTCTCAGACTGTGCCATTCACTCTCAAAACAACACACAGACTGTAGCTAAGCAATTCTCCAATTCTTTTTCCAACGGTGCTAGTTCAGCAAGATGTATATATTAGACCCTCTGTGTAATTCATGAAGTGGGAGTGAGGTACTGCTAAGTTGAAGCTGCAAGGTTGATGATATGGCCTGTCTCAATAGTTCTCCTAGAAACAGCATTCCACAAAAGGCAAGGGTCAAGGTTTGGGACTCAGTTCAGCACACAGTTTTAATTACTATCTTGGTAAGTTTCAATCAGTTAGACTGTTCACTTCGAACTTCATGGGACTAATCATATCAGCCACATTTATCAATTTCTTGTAAGTAACATACTGATCTCATTGGCAAATACAAAAGGTAAGAGTAGTGAGCACATGACTTCTTTTGTCTGCACACCTGCAAAAAGTGGGTAACCAATGTGGTCATATAAGAGCACCAACATTTGTTCTCCAATCAACTACTGAATATATCCAAAAGATGACTGACTGAATGACAACTGGTAAGTTTCAAAATATTCTGAGACACTTCACTTCATAAAATTACTTACAGCTGCAACTACCGAGTTTCGACCAACCCATGCACAGCTCAGAAATGGCAGGAACTCAGTACGTAATTTGCTAACTGTCATTTGTTTGTTTGCATCAGCTACAGATATGGAAGAGTCATGCCCCACCCAACAAACTTTGTTCCCATCACCTGAGAAGGCAACAGCACGCACCCATCCTCCTGCAAATAAAATAGGAAATCTCACATGAGAAAAAGTGGAAAAGGTTTGCAAAATTTTCGTAGATTACAGAGAAACTGTTTCACCTAAATACAGAATATTTATGGACATACCTCCTCCTGATGAATTTGGAAACTCTGCAAGTAACTGTCCCAAGGTCATCTTCATTCCCCATGGAGAAGGTTGTGGCATTTCCTCTATGTCTTTGATAAAGGCAGAAAAGATTCTCACCTGAAAATACAAGCACCTTAGATAACATACTGTTGCAATTATTTACATACATTCAGTGCACCAAGAAAGTTTGTAATAAAATGGCAAATATGCCAGTCACAGTGCGGAACTTGAAGGCGAGGCAACAACAACATCAATGTTTCAGATGCCAGTGCATCGGGCACAGGGTACGCCAATGCTTTATGCCTGATGTCTATATCTGCTCACTTCCACATGAAGAGGCACTTAAGTGTACAAACTGTGGTAGAAAACACTCAGCATGTTATTCTAGTTGTGAGAAATTCAAAGCTGCCTTAGGTTGCCAATGTGGAATAACCTACAAGACACCAACCATCCAGTAGACAACTCACTCTGTCTGCACACCGTCATGTTAGGTCAGCAAAGCAAAGCAGCACTCTGGTTGAGGTCCTTGTGCAAAAGCACCACTGAATGTGAGCCTCGTCGGAGGCTTCAACAATGTGGAACAACCGCTACTGCTGAACCGAGGCAACAGTTGTGCCCACACCAACTCCCAGTAGGAGGCATGTTGCTCCATAAACTGCACACTGCAGGTGCAGATTGACATCCCACATGTCCTGGAGATGTAGTGCGGCCCACAAGCAGCGGTGGAGACAGAACATGAGACTACAAATCTCTGTCCCACAAGCCAGAAGACTAGGTTAGATGTCAGCTTCTCGGAAGGTGGCAGTAGCCATGACCATGACGGAGCTACCAACTGCAACAACATGGCACTCAGCACCAACTATACTGACGCTGCTAGAAGTGGAGACATCGACAGCTTTGTCACATTGCTCCTGATACTCTTTGATCGTACGATGAACATAGTCAAACAACCTGCTGCTCTAGATGTCTGTGACACTGCTGTGGGTACAGCCAAGTTGCCAGCTGCTCAACATCTAGCAGCTTAACTTGCTACCTCGCGTGCTCACGGGTGCGAGCTGCAGGACTGATCATCCTGGCTGACTACAGTCATGCTACCAGAAACACAGCCAACAGCAAAGGCCAAGAAGGAGAATCTAAATCACAAATCCCCAAGATAATCAAAAGAGAAAACCACAACATCATGGTAGTTGCACGGTAGGCCAAACACTTAGGTGTTAGAACTGTGTCATATAAAGAGGTTGACGGGTTCTCTGAAGAACCGAGTTGAATGTGCATGGGAATGGAAGAGGAGAGGCCAATCCTGGGATCCATAGTCTTGGCTTCCTCAGCAACTGGCTGGTGTTGGGTCACTGGTCTGCAGACTTCTGGCAACAGGGTTTCCAAAAGGGGTTCCTGTCACTGGTAGACACCAGAGGAGGATGCTCCTTCTCTGGCTGGGTACAGGGAGTTTAGGTCCCTGAACATGGTGCTGCAGGAACCACAAGAAGTCAACAATGTGGGAGTAAATATACAAAGTATTGCCGACGACCTGGTTAAAGTGGTGGCAAAAGTCGATATCATGTAGACAGAATATAAACAAATAGTATTTTTTCCACTCTTAAAAATTTGAGAGGCGATTGGCTATCTTCAATGCTTGGATTTTGCATTTCTTAAATAATGTAGCACACTATGGGGGCTGGTGAGGCTGGCTGTTTATGCAACTGCCACAGTCAAGGGGCAGCTCACATGGTGCATTTTCATGCAGTAGTCAACCGCAGTCTCCACAAATCAGGTCGTAAGTACCGTGGGTAAATATGTGCCTGACGCACTGACATTGCATTAGGTGTGATCATCACTGGCTCCACTCTATATGCATCAAGCCGGGAAGAGTCTTCTGAGAGGATGTATACAGAAGACAAATACTGATCAATATGATTGTAACTAAGAACCGATAAAATTAAGAGACAGACGCAAGTAGAAGTGAGAGTGGGCTGAGGGTGTAGGTGAGCAAAATGCTCAGCTCAGAAAGCAGCTGGAGAACCCCACGACATATTATGCAATGGGAGATGCACTTGCTGCATCTGACTCATTCTCTCACCCTTCACTACCACAAGAAAACTAGCAATGTGGACAAATTTATCGAATCTCAGGAAATGCAACAACAATGATGAGACAGTAAATCAACAACAACGTAAAAGAATAAGGAAAATGGAAAAGGTTGGGAGGACAGGAGCCAGGTCCGACCAACGAACATCATCAGTTATGTGCTCCCATAGTCAGAGTGGGCGACAGGGCACGCCTCCAATTCCTCAGTCAGCTGATGAGGCCAATATGTCCTATGTAACAGAGAGGAGGTATTGAGTGAGGGAAACGCAGCTTCACATCACAGCAGTAAACCATGATTTTGACCTTCTCCATCTGTCTGGATGCAAACCAGGAACAGAGAGGAGTACATCACTTTGTTTTGCTTGCCTCCTAAGACTTTTCCAAGGAGAAAAAGGTCACATGTTTGTAAAAATCTGCACAGAAGTATTCTCATATGTCTTAACACAGCTGCAGCTTCACAGCAGCAAGCTGAAAGCTTATTTCTTTTCATGGTGCCTGATATCTGCTGTGGAAAGATTGTCAGAGCCCTGTGACCACCAGATGATAACTTTGGCCAGCTATCCAAACTTTGGCCAGCTATCCACCATGTTGCTGCCTATTCCAAACAAAGGCTCTTCCCATGGGAGCCACCCAGCCAGAGCAATAACCGTCTGTCTCAATGGCCGTTGCCCATAGTCATGGTGCACCCAAACGGACAGGCACCTACTCCTTGACATGAACAGGGAGGTGACAGCTTTAGTATTGACGGGGCATTCCCTGTGCATTCAGGTTCTACCACTGTACAAGTACCTGATAAATCTCCACATGGACTGAGTGACCTTCCCTGCATTTCAGGAAAAAATTCTGAAAGGGTGTAGTTCAAACCTAGAAGTGAGGAGCAAATGTAAGTCAACAAATAGGTGGTGTAAAATAATGAAAGAATGAAGGAAAAGCTGTAGTCCAGTCCAATGTATAAGCTAGGTTGTCAGCAGGGAATCTGTTCTAGGGACTAACAAGGTGAGGGACTGACATGTGGGTCACCAATATTTATCAGGTTTAGCAAGGACATTCTACAGTATAACCCCACTTTTATATTCTTGGAATTAATGTTTTCCTGCCATTTACAACACTTTTTTATCGCTCCCATGAAATATCCTATGTCCACAATGTTAATTTGCACCCAAGTTTACATCAACATATTTATCATTTTCCCGTAACTTAAACTTTATAAAAGAAGTTTGCGAAGAAAAAAAATTACATAAAATGACGCTGGAATGATGTTGGCCATCAAGTAGTATTTACAAACATTACGTGGTTAAGTTTCTTGACACCTAGGCGCTCTGCTCAGTGGATTTGGAGCGGGAAACATGTAAAAGTTGGAACAATTTGTGCCGTATCTCCTGCTGCTGCGAAGTTCTACTCAGTGTGGTGGCTGATGGGAGTAATTGCACCCCATATATATGGTGCTCCCAAAACGGATTTCGTAAACTGATGTCCAAATACCGCTTCTGGGTCATCAACGTTACTTCGAATAAAGATATAATGACGAATCACGACCAGTTCCAAACTGCTTATACAGTCTTGCACAATGTCGTAATTGTTGTGATCGAGGCTACATCTTTGTCGAATCATATTTAGTGCGTTTCACCGATTGACCGCCTGCAGCACTAGTTGAAACCTTCAGTCACTTTGTGTTGCTTGCGTGTTGGTTTAAACACAGTGCCATATAATTATGATTTTTTTAATGCTGGATGAAATGTGTTTCGAGAATTTATTCTCATTGTCAGGTGCAGTATTTACGTATGTATTTTTTGTGATGTTATACAAACAATCAATGTAAGTGATAGCTGGCATGTGTGGGGGTTTACCTACATAACTGAGGAGGCAAAGTACGTGATAACATCAAAAAGATGAATACAGTGTTAGTTTTTGAAAAAATGAGGTCAAAGTCGATTATGAAAAATCGAACATTCAATACTATACATAGAAAGAGCATCTAAAAACAAACATCCATTATTAATATAATATGAGATGCTTAGTTAATTATGTTCAAGTTATTAATGTTTTTTGTGTTTTCATGCTGTAGCTTGTTTACCCGTGATTCTCTGCATATAGCAGAGTGAGGTTGGTGGTCTGCGTTCACATTAAACTGTCAGTGTTGTTCACGAATTCAGAGAATCAACAACCTTCGACAAGTTTGCTGGCACAATGTGAAGTTCAAAATGTTGAAGATGTTGCAGGTATTGTTGAAAACAAGAGTGAAAAAAGCAAACAAGCACTCACTGACGTGATAAAAGTTCTCAAATTTATTTTGAGACAAGAGCTTTGCACTGCCAGCTGCGAGCACATCAATTTCTGAAAGATCTTGTTTTATCCACAGTTTTGGATTATATGGTATGCACCAGGAAGTGACTTTTGTAAAAGTTGAAGAGGTTGTCTATGAAAATAAAACTGAAGCTCTTCCAGATTTTGTTGACAGTATTAATATCACCGATGACTCAAGTGCATCAACCGCATCACCTGTACAATTAGGATGAAAATATGAAGATTCAGTGTATGAACCAAATCAAAGAGAGAAGACCTGGGGGTAAGTAACATTGAGTGTCAAAATAACTGCAATTGTATTGGCGAAACAGCATCCTGATTGGAGTCTGAAAACATTGCAGACCAAGGAAGTAAGTTCAAGGTTAATAAGAAAGGACTTAGTGAAAAGATGGGAAGCAGCAGACATCGAAAACGGAGTATACTGAGTTGGTAAATTAAATGCTGTCAATAAATGGGCATTCAAGAGATTCACTGAAGCCAGAGAAGGTGCAGAGCACATAGCAGCTTCTCTTCAGCAGTGGGCGATAGCAGCAAGT
The DNA here is from genome assembly GCF_021461395.2 of Schistocerca americana. Lineage (NCBI taxonomy): Eukaryota > Metazoa > Arthropoda > Insecta > Orthoptera > Acrididae > Schistocerca > Schistocerca americana. The sequence goes on along the minus strand of NC_060121.1, from coordinate 348,452,311 downwards.
ATGCAGTTTAAATCACAGGCAAGTGATGTTCAGTTCACAGAGTCGTCGTCGTCGTCGTCATCATCCTATCAAGCTCTTTCAGCGACAGGCCAAGCCTCCATTGCAACCTATGACTGAGATTTTGTAATAAACACTGACCACACAGGATGACAATATTTACGAGAAGAGAGAGAGAGAGAGAGAGAGAGAGAGAGAGAGAGAGAGAGAGAGAGAGAGATATTGGAATAACACTGAAGTGGGCGGAGCTTGCACAGTATGCATTTCTGTTGCTAGGCATGTACAGCATAACTCATTGCCAGTTCAGTGCTGCCTGCATTGTTGACCTGGCTTGTTCTGTTCATCTGTAGTGATTGTTTCTGCTAGTGCTGCTTCATTCTTGTTTTTCTACTCAGTAAAAATTCTGTTGAAACTATTTTAATGTTGGAAACAGCTTACCAAGATGATGCTATGTATGAGTGATTTTCTCGATTTAAAAATGGCGATATGCCCATTGATGACAAACCTGGTTCAGGACGTACATCAACTGCCCAAATCGACAAAAGTATTGAAAAAATTTGAGAGCTTGTTGCTCACAGACCATTGAAAGACAACTGATCAACTGTCAGGAATTAGTGGATTATCTTGGAGCTCAGTTCAGCGGAATTTAACAGAAGATCTGGGAATGAAAAGGGTTGCTGCTGAGTTTGTTCCTCGGGTTCTGACTGATAATCCAAAGCAACATCAAGTTGCGTGCTTTGAAGCAACAGCTTGAAACTGATCAAGATTCTGTGTCAAAGGTCATTACGGGTGCTGAGTAATGGTGCTATGGTTACGACCCGCAAACCAATGGAAGATGTCATCGCCACCCTGCCAGAAAAATGTTGAGTCAAATCAAACATCAAAACAATGCCAAGGGCATAGTTCATTCAGAGCCTGTTCCCCCATGTAAGACAGTCAGTCAAACCTTTTATTTGGAAGTTTTCAGAGGATTGTGCAACAGTGTTCTTCAAAAAAGACCTAATTTGTAGCAGACAGGAGACTGATTCTTCTACCACAACAATGCACCTGCACACACAGGCATCTCTGTTAGTTTTTGGCTACAAATGGCATGGTTCTGCTGCCCGATACATGTTACTCCCACGACCTGGCTCTGTGTTACTTTTTCTTATTTCCACAGATGAAAAGGGGCATGAAAGGACACCAATTTGACAAAATTTGAGACGTCAAGAGAAAAACAAGGGAGGAGCTGTCAGCCATTTCTAAAGATGACTACAAAAAAAATTTTCACGCAGCGCAGCACTGGTGGGACAAATATATTAGTTGTAATGGAGAGTATTTCAAAGAAGATAAGTTTGTTTTGTAAACAACTTGAAAATATATAGCTTTTAAAAAATAATTCCTTTTTTTCATACCCTCTTGTACAGTTAGTATAAAACATGCTGATACGCTGAAGCAATAAAAAACATTTGTTTCAATTGGTACTGAGAACTCTCTTACATCATGCAATATTCCATTGCTGCATCTGAAAAACTGATGCTGACAGTGTTCTTGTGTTAGCAAGAATACACTAGAAAATTCAGTCCACCAGTCTCTCAGGAAGCTGAAGCTCTGCACAGCCAATCTGGAAACGTTTTTTTGCCACATGCTTAAAATGGCAAAATTACCTCCCAACTGCATGAATCTTATCTGGTTCGCAATGTGAAACCTTATCTGCAGCAAAATACAATCTTCCTGATAATCGATTTATATGGTGGCTGAAACAACTTCACACGCCATGAGAGGACTTTCATATATGAGGATGCTCAACCAACATGCAATGTGAACGAGATGGGTGTGATGAACAACCAAAATGTACTTCTCTGTTAACCATGTGACGTTTACTTTTTTCGAGAGGTAAATAATTTCATCACACGACTTCAAAACCATGTGATATACATGACTTCAAAATTGTACGGTACTTCAAAATTGTACAGTACTTCAAAATTGTACGACATCACAGCAGAGCAGATAACTGCATCTGCACACGCTTACTGAAGTTAAAATGATACACCAGATCAACGCTATTAGAAGAACCGTTATAAAGGTTTGGAATGCTTTCTATCTTAGAAAAAATAAGGAAGAATGGAGAGTGAACACATTACCTTTCCACAAGTAAGTACAAAACTGGTAAGCCTCATCCTCTCCAAAGCTATGTTGCATTTGTTTTTAAGCAATTTGGGAAATGCACATGACTGACATTTAAAGTTGTAAACATTATTAAAACTTGCAGCTACTTTGAAAATAATGATTTACCTACAAACACAGAAAACAAGTTTCTTCTTTATTACATTCACATACAATTACTCACCTTAAAATCTGTTGATCCGGCAACGAGCAACACATTGTTTGGATGCCAATCAATTGCTGTGATAGTGGAGCGGATGGGCTTCTTTATATGTTTTGAAACCCACCAATCATTTTCACTTTCAAAGTAGCACACAGAAATCAGTCGTGCTCCGGAACCAACAGCAAACTTGTTTTCTGCAGCACAAATGACAAAAGCATTTGATTCAAAAACAGTCAATAGGGTAACATTTATTAACTGAAGCTCTGAAAAAATGGCTTTCATTTGTGTAGAGAGAAGTGCAAGTAAAAGCTGTGCAAGTACATGAAATTTTTATTTGTGGTATTATTATTGCTATTATTACTAAATTTTCTGGCTGTTGCTTGTGTACGAATAGCTCTAGCTTCTTTCTCTTTTTTTCAGAAGCTCATATATAACTTGGAATACAAAACAACAAAAGTACTTGAATTCATCAGTGTACATAATGCAGCAATTATGATACTTGTCCAAATTACTAGCAAACAAAGATATAATAAGGAATACTACAGGATTTAATTAAGGTCATTACATGACTTCTCACCAAGGATGATGTAATACCAATAGCAAGTGTATAGGCAGTCACTATTTCATGTGATACTAAACATTTACATTCTAAAGCCCTTTTGGCAAATGAAGGCTTTTATGAAAAAACACTTTCACAAATATCCAAGCTCAAGGAGGATCCATACTTGACAATTTCTCATTGTGGCAGTAAATTAAATAATAAGACTTTTACACTTATACTCATACTCTGCAAACAACTGTAAAAAGTGTGACAAAGTACTTTCCACTGCGCCATGTATCAGGCTTTCCTCCTGTTTGATCTGCATATGGAGTGTGAGGGAAGAATGACTATCTAAATACCTCTGCGAGCGCTGGATTTCATGCAATCTCATCTTATCACGGAAGAACTTATATATAGTGTACTGTAATATATGGCTAACAGATGAAATGTATTCTAACAATACCCAATAGTGTACAACTCTGAACCCCTGAATTGAACCTGAAACCAAACAATAATTCAGTAACCAGAATGTTCATCTTTCATCCTCTTGGTCAATACTTGTAATGAAGAGAGTTCACCAGGATGAGAACTCAAAATAACTAATCTTGAGCCGGGTGCTAATCTCAGTGTCTGGAGGTAACTCACATATTTTTAAATGACATTTTAGGTTTCATATTTGTTTATTCACTTTTTCTTCAAATTATATGTAAATTTTGTTTAAAATATCTGTTGTATACAAACTTGCAATGAAATACACTAACTGATTAAAAATCCAATATAATTCGCAACTGACCACTAGATTTCACGAGAGGCAGATTGCCTGTATCAAACGGGGTAGGGAATATTGTGTTGTCAGTAGAGAAGTAGTGACAGCAAAATGAGTCAGCCAGGTGATCTCACTGATTTGGAACATTGGATGTCACGTGAGTAACAAACTCATCAAAGATATTTCAATCCTTATAATGCTGCCCATGTTAACTGGAAACATCAAGGAAGGAAGCATAGCCAACCAAGTTCAAGCAGACCTCATATACTGACAGACAGGAACCAGCATTGTGGAGGGGGGATGTAAAATACTGCATGAAATTAGTGCAAAATATCACTCGTAAGTGCTATCAGCAGTTCAGCTAGCACAATGTCTGTGCATAGGAAGTTAAAAATGAATGGGATACAAAGGTTGAGCACACATTTCTGCAGCCAACGCTATGCGAGACTTGAGGTGGTGTAAAGATGTCATTGGACAGTGAATGACTAGAAACGAGTGATGAATCCAGCTATAACCTGTGGCAATCCGATGGAAGAGTTTAGGGTTGGTGATTGCCTGAAGAACATTATGTACCATCATGTGTAGTGCCAACAGTGAAGTACCAAAGATATGGTGATATGGCATTGGGGTGTTTTCCCTGGTTGGGGTGTAGTCATCTTATTGAGCTTAAGGAAATACTAAATGTGAAAGCTTATGAACACATTATTTACAGCACTGTGACCTGTGTACAGCAGAGGAACATTCTTGAGATAATTATTTGTTTCAGCATGACAATGCTAAGCATTAAAGCCATATTTGGTGGACAATAAATTCCTGAAATGGAGTGGCCTGCCGCACCAGTCTCGACCTGAGCCCAATGGACAAGTTAAGACACTGACTTGGCTCAAGACCCAAGACCCCTGTGTCCAACATCGCCACCTTCCCTGGTTTTGGGTCTTGAGGAAGAACGGGCTACCATTCCTCTCCCCCCCCCCCCCCCTGCCTCTCTCTCTCTCTCTCTCTCTCTCTCTCTCTCTCTCTCTCTCTCTCTCTCTCTCTCTCTCTCTCACACACACACACACACACACACACACACACACACACAACACTGAGAGTGACCCCAGCAGAGTCCATGCCATCATAATGAAAAAGGATGGATACAACCCACATGAATTTCCCCTAATAGGTGTCCAGAGAAGTGTGATCAGACAGTGTGCTTAATCATACATATTTTATCCTTCTAACTAATAAGAACAATCAGCAGGCGAGCTATAATGAAACGTACCTTTTGCCATTTCACAACAACATTCTTTTAGATTAGAAACTGTTTCCCTTTACACATTTAAAATAATGTGTCATTGTTAATGCTTGTTTTTTAAACCAAAACATATTTGAATATTTCATAGCAATGTGGTTTATGCCACAAATGTGTAATTACAGTGCTGCAATTTCAACAGAAACATAGGAACTCAAAAAAATGTATGAAAAGTTAATTACTGACTGATGATTTTGGTAAATAACTGAGATGACTGATCAAGGATCATGAGGAGACTGCACATCATAAATCACACTAACTGAGCAAGAATTATTGCATTGAACAGAATCTGTATGAAATTGTCATAAAACACTACGAGGTGTGTTTTTTTAAGTAAGTACCGTTTTGAAATTATAAAAAGACATGTTAAGATATCTCAATAATTTTATTTTTACATGAAAGCCTGTACCTTAATCTATGCACTGATGCCATTGCAGTCCGATTCTTCCTTGTTTACGTTGTGTACTGAGTGTTTAAGATGCCTCCGATAATCGTGAGTCCGCCGACTGCGAAGTACGGGCTGTTATAAGATTTCTTAGTGTTAAAGGCCTAAAAGCAATTGATATTCATCGTGAGATCTGTGTAGTTTACGGAGAAAACATTAAGAGTGATGGAATGGTAAGAAAGTGGGTGAGAGCATTTAAAGATGGCTGCACAAATGTGCATGATGAACAAAGGAGTGGGCGTCCTTTGGTCGTTAATGAAAGTTTTGTGCAGGAAGTGGACAATAAGGTGAGAGAAAACAGATGCTTTACAATTTCCTCCTTGCGGGATGACTTTCCTAAAGTTTCTCGTAGTGCTTTGTGTGGCATTGTGACCGAGCACTTGAATTACCGAAAATTGTGCGCAAGTTGGAAACCGAAAATGTTGACGGATGTGCACAAAACCAAACGTTTAGACAGTGCATCGACTTTCCTTGAGTGATACCACAATGACGGTGATGATTTCTTAAGCCAAATTGTTATGGGCGATGAAACATGCGTCGTCTACGTCACACCAGAATCAAAGCAACAGTCCATGGAAGTTGAGCAAGGGCATTATTTTGCTGCAAGACAATACCTGTCCGCATGTGGTGAATCAGACCAAAGACCTCATCACATCTTTTTGATGGAAAACTCTAGATCATCCTCCGTGCAGCACCGATCTTGCATCCAGTGACTACCATCTGTTCCTGCACTTGAAGAAACACCTGGGCAGTCAGCGTCTTCATGACGAAATCAAAACAGTGGTGATGCAGTGGTTAACAAGTCAAGCGGCGGACTTCTATGAGGACGGTATTCAAAAACTGGTACAACGTTATGACAAGTGCCTCAATATTGACGGAAATTATGTAGAAAAGTAGATTAAGGTACAGGCTTTCATGTAAAAATAAAATTATTGAGATATCTTAGTATGTCTTTTTTTAATTTCAAAATGATACTTACTTAAAAAACACCCCTGTACTATGTATGAGCTATACAGATCCAACACACACACACACACACACACACACACACACACACACACACACACACACACACACACTTTTTCAGAAAGCTTTTGTTACATAATGTAAGAAACTTCCTTCTTCCACTCTTACACAGTCAATTGTACTGGGTTGGAGTGACCACATCGAAAGAGCGGAAACAACAAATACGTTATGGGCCAATGCATTATAGTATTTTTCAAAGCACAATGTGGAGTTGTTATGTACAATTATTAAATTTGCAGCCATGAAATTTTAGCACTCCATTACATATTCCTAGTATTAACTACTAAAACAACATCAAAAAGTATGATTCTAAGCATACCAAGTGGTGACCACTTCACACATGTGGCTGCTCTATTGATGCGCAGCAAGACAAGTGTTGGTTTCCACTTTCCATCTTCACCCTGAGTCCACACATACGCATTTCGATCCTAAAAATAAAGAAATTTTTCTCAAAATGTACTTAATAGGTATACAAATAAAAAATATATATATATATGGTTAATATTGTAATGAAATAAAACAACTGTCAATATCCAGAAATTCTGTGATCTCTGAAGATATAAAGAGCAAAATAAAAATATTACAAGATTAAATAGTACATTAAACATACCACAGCACAGGTCACAATCCTATTTGTTTTAGGAGCCCAATCAATACCAGTCACACGTAAATCATGCTGGTTCAACACATCCAGTAACTTCCAGTCATTATCTAGACGTTTATAAATGTGAACCTCATGGTTGTTAGGAGACAAAGCCACTTCTGCAAAAAATATCATAACAAATTATACAGTCTGGAGTGGAACTACCATATGCTTCAATGATACTCTAACATCAATTGTGTGCTCACCCCTCTATAATGAACTTTGATGTCAAAAATCATCACAACATGGAAGAAACGCATCAGAGGCACAAAAAAATAAAGAATTAGACTGTATATTGTAACATGAAAGTAACAGCTGCAGTAAAGGTACGAGACGTGTTTTTTAAGTAAGTACTGTTTTGAAATTAGAAAGAGACCATGCTACGATATCTCAATAATTTTATTTTTACATGAAAGCCTGTACCTTAATCTACTTTTCTACATAATTTCCGCCAATATTGAGGCACTTGTCATAATGTTGTACCAGTTTTTGAATACCCTCCTCATAGAAGTCTGCCGCCTGACTTGTTAACCACTGCATCACCACAGTTTTGACTTCATCATCGTCTTGAAGACGCTGACCACCGATGTGTTTCTTCAAGATGAAACATGGGTGGCCTATGTCACACCAGAAACAAAGCAACAGTCCACGGAATGGTGGCTTTCAGATCCACCCAGAAAAGTGGAGTTTAAGCAAACAATTTCTGCCCGGAAAATCATGTGCACAGTTTTTTGGGACAGAAAAAGAGTATTGCTTGTGGAATTTCTGTCTCATAATGAGACAATCAATGCAGCAGCTTACTGTAAGACATTGCACAATCTGCGCTGTTCAATTCAGAAGAAAAGACGTGGCAAGTTGAGCAAGGGCATCGTTTTGCTGCAAGACAATGCCCGTCCACATGTGGCGAATCAGACCAAAGATCTCATCACATCTTTTCGGTGGGAAACTCTAGATCATCCTCCGTACAGCCCTGATCTTGCGCCCAGTGACTACCATCTGTTCCTGCGCTTGAAGAAACACCTGGGCGGTCAGCATCTTCATGACGTAGTCAAAACAGTGGTGATGCAGTGGTTAACAAGTCAGGCGGCAGACTTCTATGAGGAGGGTATTCAAAAACTGGTACAATGTTATGACAAGTGCCTCAATATTGACGGAAATTATGTAGAAAAGTAGATTAAGGTACAGGCTTTCATGTGAAAATAAAATTATTGAGATATCTTAGTACGTCTTTTTTTAAATTTCAAAATGGTACTTATTTTAAAAACACGCCTCTTAATTTAAAAATGCAAGACTATTATAAAGCAATGTAAACTGTAGGTTGAAATATCCACAATACTAGGGAAAGGATAGATTGATACTCACCGTAAAAGACGACCCACTGTTGCAGACAGGCACAACTACATGCCTGTTATATATTATAGATTTCAGCCAAAGCCTTCTTTAGCAAAGGAAACACACACATTCACACGAGCAAGCACACTTCATGTGCACATGACCATTGCCACTGGGAACTCTGACCGGTTGGAAGTAATGTGTGCATTACGTGTGGTTACTTTTGTGAATGAAGAGAGATATTCACATTTTCAAAACCCTTCAATTGTCTCCCACTGTATCACATTAGTTTGAAATTTGGCTCAAGGGTGCCTACAATCTTCATTCATAATGATGCAAAAGCAGGGTGTCCTGCAGCGTCACCCTCAGGCTCAGCAACACTTCAGACAGCAACGTGTGAACATGTGCAAAAAAAGGTCACAATTCAGAAGTCTGTATGAGGTGTAGGGTGGTTTAATGCCACATTATCACCAAATTTCACCACAATCCTTCCGCATGATGGGAAGATTGTCACACCACCTCTTACCCACATTTCACCCCTTCTTTTGATGCATCTCCAGTAGAGGTCATAACCCCGACACCCAGCACTGACATTGTGCTCTTTTCTTACGGGTGGCCGAAGAAGTCAATGAAACCACTCCTTCCCTGAGGCTTTGATCTCTACAATTTTCGCAGTTGGAAACGACAGTTTGCAGTGCAGTGTGCCTCTAAGAGACTTCAAAACCCATTCAGCTGAGTGGAGTCTCATGATTGCTATAGTGTCTGAGGGCAGGCAACCCCTACTACTGTAGGGGGGGGGGGGTGGCTTTCCTCCCCTCGAGTGCTACAGCAGCAAGGCACCACTCAGCTGAATGGGTCCAGTAGTACCTGACAAGTACATTTTAAAGGCGCTCAACAAACGTACGTGGGCGGCACTGAGGATGTTGCCAAATTGGGGGCCTTTAAGGGTCCCTTTTGCTATTTTATTGATGCACACATCAATGTCTCAAAAGTTTGCAGCACTCCATTTGGTTTTTTATAGCAGGAACTACTGAAATACAGGAGTTCCGAAGTTGATATTGGTATTATCATACTGGCCACTCACAATTTATTCTCTAATTTTTATGTAACAGACAGTTGAATCTAACCTCAGTTTCTGACAAGAAATTGGGCAGTCACCTCCTCACAACTGTGACTAACCAGAATGAATCACTATCTCTACGATAAGCAGTTCAACTATGAAGCCCAATACATTACACAAGCTTCCAACATTGAGTCATTTACGCCTACACAAGCCATTCTCTAGCATTTGATTCACATGTTGCTGTATGGGCCAATGGTCTAGTGGTAAATGTCTCTCACTTATAGTCTCAAGTCCAGTGTTCAGGAGCATTCACATTAATATTTTTCTCAATTCTATTCTTAAGTTTGTTTGTGTGTGCGAAATCAAAACAGTTATAATTTAGTCTCCTGGCATTCTTGTACAAGTAATTCTACAACAGGTTGATAAAATATCTTCCAGAGCATATTAAATAGTAAAAGAGAAACCATGTTCTCTTATGAGATGGTTGAATGGATTTGGAAAGAAATTAAGCAGTCTCACAGCTATAACATGTACGTATTAAACTAAATTATATTCAACAGCTTATCTTGGAAAATCCTTCTGTGCGGCTGGTCCCGGTGGAGGTTCGAGTCCTCCCTTGGGCACGGGTGCGTGTGTTTGTCCTTAGGATAATTTAGGTTAAGTAGTGTGTAAGCTTAGGGACTGATGACGTTAGCAGTTAAGCACCATAAGATTTCACACACATTTGAACATTTTTGGAAAATCCTTAGAGTGAAAAGATGATTGCACCTTCTACTCTTTTCACAGACATACGGTGTTTGCAAAGCAGACACTTGTGAATCATACAGAAAACTGAATATCACAACAGTAGATACCTCAACAGCCTTAAGCTGCTTTACTAATTGCTATGCCAACTAATACACAGCTAAACAGGTTGATACTGTAGCTATAATTAACAGCTTTGTCTGTCTAAATTCAGCTGCAACATTCACCTGACACACAGTTTGTAAATTCATGGAGCAATCAACATTCCGAGTGGCTCGGAATGTATTCTGTATACTGTCAGAGAATGGACTAAGATTAATATAAACATTACTTACAGAGTAATATTCAGCTGCAAACAGAGCACTACTTAAGGTCAGTTCTAAGAAATTACAACTTCGTAACTTTATGTAGTCAGTGGTAAGATATCAGGAACTAAACTAGAAATTAATGTGGCAGCTGCTGGGTGCTAAGCAGAAACCATGTGCTTAGCTCAGCAGGGTGGTCAGAAATTCCCGTTACAAATTTCTAGGACATGTAGAGGTAGTGAGTACAGAACATTTTGCATAGGAACCCCTGTCTGGAATTGTATCGTTTCTGTTCTACATCAGTTTCAATTCAGATGTGTACCTCGTCAACGTCTGCTTAGGACAAGAGAAATATCTCAGAGTTCCCTGTCCTGGTATGCAACAGGGTAGACACGATGACGTGTACTACTTTAAACGATCCCCAGATGTCACTTATTGTCCACTTTCCTGTGAGACCAAGTCAATACCTGTGCATCACCGTAGAGGAAACATGGTGCAGTACATGTTTGGGGAATACACAGACATGCTCCTTGTGTATGGTGAAGCTGGAGCTAACGGAAGAGCTGCTAGTCAGCTGCATCACAAACGTTTTCCACACAGTCACTCTCTATCACACAAACTGTTCGCCCAAGTTACACAACGGCTACGAAAAACAGGTACCTTCACCATGAGGAGGCAGGACTGTGGTGTTCCACGGCGACACCGCACTCCCGAATTTGAAGGTGTACTGCGTCACATTGAAGATAGCCCGTCAACGAGTTCGTGAACAATTGTGTGTGCAATGGCTGTTAGTCACAGTACTGTCTTAGACATCCTGCATGAGCAACAATTACATCCGTACCACTTACAAAGGGTACACCCTACGGGTCCAGCAGACTTTCCACAATGTGTCGTCTTCTGCACATGCTTCCTGCACCATTGCATCGACGCGCCTGTTTCCATGTCAAGTTCTCTTCACAGATGAATGTAGGTTCACAAGGGATTGTGTTCTGAATGCTCAAAATAGCCATGTCTGTGTGAACGAAAACCCTCATGCCGCACATGTTCAGGGATTTCAAGACAGATTTGGAATTAACATATGGGCAGGTGACTGGACCATACCTCCTTCCATCCAAGCTCACAGGTCCTGCATACTTAGTCTTCCTATGACACGTAATGGACCCGTCCTTGGAAGCTGTGCCATCGAATGTCCGTCAGGAAATGTGGTTTCAGCATGATGGAGCACCACCTCACTTTTCACTGGCTGTCCAGACACATCTCAACAGACAGTATGGTGAAAGATGGATACGCCGTGGTGGTCGAACTGCTTGGCCACCACGATCGTTGAATTTAACCCCTATGGACTACTTGTGGGGTCATATGAAGAGCCTAATTTATGAGACACCTGTAGAGACAGAGGAAGACCTGCAGGCACGAGTTCTGGCCACTGCACAAGACACTGAAGAGAGACCAGGTGGGATGGAGAGAGTGTACCAGAACATGCTTCGGAGGTACAATGTGTGTAACAATGTTGGTGGCCGCCACATCGAGCCACTGTTGTAATGCATCGGTAAGTTGTGGCTGGTGCCGTAGATGCTGGGTTCTTGTTGTTGTCGACTAATGTAAACCATAAGGTGTAAGTTGTAATGCAAATGCGTGAGTAATAACGGAATGAGTCAGTATTCTTTTCAAATGGATTGCAACAACTGTACTGTGTCACGCCTAAGTACATTCCTCATGTGGGTGTGGATGAGATAATCATCTGCACTGAAACTGTGGTAGAAAGGAAATGATACGTTTCCAGACATGGGTTCCTATTCAAAATGTTATGTACTCACTACCCTCTATATGTCTTAGAAGTTTGTAACAGGAGTTTCCAACCACCCTGTGTATAGTGTAGGTAGCCACCACCATATCTGAACATTATTCATCACCACCCTTTGGTCCCTTATGTTAATCACAGAATTGAGAATAAAATATCATGGGCCATTTTTTGGTTTATTGGCACTCCTACAACTTAACATGCAACTGTACTTCATCTCTGAAGGCAAGACACTAAGGGCTGTACTTAGCAGTGCAAGAGGTTTGGATTCACTTAAGAAACAGATGAGTTATGGAGACATTCTTCCTGCTGTTGGAGTGCTGTGAATGTTCAAAGACAAGTGCATGATCTGGTCTGCACTGGGTGAGGCGGAAAATATTCTGCAACTGCCAGTATGCTCTTCGTTCTGTTCATTGACGAAGTTACTAGTGGAGACAACAGTTACAACAGGTGATGGATACAAACCAGCATGCTTCTAAACTGCAAAATATTAGCTTTATCTTTCTCTGGGCAGAATGCACCATATTTCTGCCTACTAACTTGCATAGCACTAACTGTAAGAAGAACAAGTTTCCAGAAACAGATCAACTTGCAACCTTTTCTAAAAAATGTATATACTCTAAAAAGTGTAACTTTCACTACTTTCTTCCAGTAATATCCCACAAAATGTGCAGAACTTATGTTAAGTTTGGATGAACTGGTGGAGGTAAAGCTGTGAGAGGAACACGAGTCATGCATAGATAGCTCAATCAGTACAGCATCCGACTGCAAATGGCAAAGATTCTGGGTTTGACTCCCAGTTCTACCCATTCCATGTCTTACGCTGTGCTGTCTCTGGCAAACCTCAGTTTTTATTTATTTTCCCTAAACTTAATCATATTTTGCAAATTTCTACTCTACTTCTTGCTCAATGCTCAGATTGAATAAAGTCATGAATAAGCAACAACCCTGTTTCCCTCTCTTCTCAAGCACTTTTTCACCGTCATGTCTGACTGATAACTGCAGTTTGGTTTCTGTACAAGTTGAAGGTAACATTTCACTCCTGTTATTTTCTCTCTATTATCTTCAGAATTTCAAAGAATGTATTCCAGTCAACATTGCCAATATATTTTCTTCTATGTAGGTACCACTGCAAGAAATTTATTAAAAGAAGGTGGTATTTTTCCACTTCTGTATGTATTTTTATTTATTTATTGTTATGTTACTAGTTTCTGTCTTTGAGGCCATTATGTCTTGTTTAACATGTGTGAATGAAATGAAAGGAACATATAAATTTAAAGACGCTTCCATTTTAATGCACATAACAAATTTTTCTACTGCAAAAAATAACTTGAAAATGGCCTAAAAGCCAGAAACCAGTCAAGTACCAATAAAATAAGTAGGCCTACAACAGAAGAACCAATCCACCTTACTCATATCAGTAATATTGAAATGTCCCAACTTAAGATGAGTGCTTTCATGTTCTTCACTGAAGCTGTAAATGACTAGAATTTCCTTCAGTAATTAAATCATAGGAAAACCTCTGCATGCCTACTGTCCCCATCTGGTAGTAGTACCAGCTGTTGATTATCAACCACCTTCTGCTAATAATGAATTATTAGCCTAGTATACTATCACCACAAATTCTTTCAGGCATATGGTTTGGGCTAACAGTAGAAATTTCTGCTAATTACTTTCTAAATTTCTGTCAACTTCATAGTACCCATCACCAGAAGTAATGTTCTTCGATTTAGAGCCAATGCGGGATGTTAATTCTATGTTGTCATATACGAGGACAAGTTAGCAACATAACATACCAGTTAACATTTTCTTGATTATTGCTATGCAAAGTATATTTCCATAATGACAGTATTCTGTTTGTTGAAAGCTTTGTGTCTCTTGGTATATGCCTGAAATACAGACTGGACAAATTTGCATAATATTTCTTCTTTGTCGTATCCACCTATTTAACCTGAGAAAGTAACACACTACATTTCATTTGAGACAGTTCAACAAGGGACTTTAAATATGGCAGTGATTCCTACTACAAAATTTGTCTGCAGTAAAGGGTACCACGATGTTATGTCAGACTTTTCATAAAGTTGAAACACAACCCAATGATATTTACGCGGTCAGTTCCAGTAGGGTCAGACTATCAACGTTTGAGTGATATCTCATGAATTAACACTAGAAACAAAGGCCAAGTTTGCATGATTCAGGAATCGAAGTGAGGCACTAGTGTGCAGTTCCTTCAGGAGTCATTCCTAGGCAGCTGCTGAGGCAACACTGTGATAGACTTTTGTGATGTGCTAGGTTTGTGTAGTTTTAGAAGGGGAATCAGCGTAGCCTCATTTCATGAGTTGAAATGTAGTACCTACTGGTCAATCTGGTTGATAAAGCTGAAGATGATGTCAAAAGATGCACAACTGAGATGGATCAGCATGCAGTACTGAATGTTACTGGATACTAGCAGTGTATACCTTTAGCCACAGATAAACTGAATTGAATTTCTCACACAGAGCAGAATGATATATGCTTCCATGTTTGAGCTGAAGACAACCCCAATTTATAGCCTCCTCCTGCATTAGAAATATAGTTTCTTTGATGTTCTCTGAGATCTGGCCTTAATTCCTTGGAGTGATTAACAGTTCTAGATTGTTCAGTGCAGCTGTGACAGGTGGTTATCTACTGTAACTCTGTATCAAATGACAATGTGGCGATGAACAGTTAATGGAATTAAGGAACATGAGCAGTTTCTGGCTTTACTCAATTATCTGTAACGTCTTTGTGCCTGTGATACAGAATGTTAATTTGTCCTGTGTCAATAGATTCTGTCTGTACCACTGCAGTGCCACCTACACATTCCCAATGGCAGAGCAATACACGTGTCACTCAAACAGGACACAAGTTGTATCATTGGGTGTCCAGCAAATTTTGGGCTGGGCACATTACTGTTATACATAACAGCTGTGGCTGCATACAAAACTGTGTGTACAACAGTAATAAAACGGTGGAGTCATCCCTTTGAGGTGATTTTCACATCCAAATGTCGCTAAAGTACTTACTGAGTGGTAGATATTCTGAGTGAAAATGAATTATCAAGAATTATATCCCTAGTGCAGAGGTTGTGCAAAGAACAAATTCCATCATCCCATGTGCATTAAAATCTCTTAGGGGAATTTGATGGGAAAGTAGCTGTATTAACTCAGTAAGAGCTGACCAATGGATATGCTCATTCTGTGCCAAATAAATGTGAATGGCAACACTGCTCATAAGTTGGTGTGAAGGGTGATGAGAGAATTGTGGCAGCTGTCCTAGAATAGTTACAAAAAGCCCTTTCCCCAGCAGTCATGTAATTTCTGCTGATATGCACAGAAGGGTCAGACTGTTTAAATAGGGGTGTCCTAGTAACAATTGCGATACCTAACCTAGGTGTTAAGATTTTGAGCTCCTCCAAATGAATCCACTCAAACTCCTTCACCTCCATTAATGTGTTTTCCTTATGTAGGGCCTAATATGTTTTAGAAAGGCAGATGGGCTTTACAGAATGTATACATCACAATGCACAGTTAACAAATATTCATAACAGAAATAAAGTGTGTGGTCAAATGGTTATTTCGCCTCCATTTTCAAGTTAGACCTGACTTGAACATGATTATTATTTTGTTGAGATGACTGATTAATAGTAAGTGTTCATCTTTCATGTTTTGTTGAAACTGCAGTAATCACAAAGGTGTGATGGGTTTCTAAATAATGTTCACATTGCAAATAATTTAATGGGAAAAGTGGGCTTTATGGCAGGTTCAGATACAATAGAGGGCTGTTTCAGGGAATAATTATCAGAAAAAAGTTTTTTCTTTTTTTACAAGATTTTTTGCAGTTCAATATGTTGGTGTATGTGTATCAAAGAATACTTTTCTAAAGGGTAATGTGGTTAGAAAATACTATTATAGTAAAAATAGTATTACAACTACTTCGATCGGATGTGTCAAAGATCACGTATCAGTTCTAAGAATAAACACTAGGAACAAACAGTAGGAGTACCCAGTCAGTTAAGAACCGATTACTGGTCGGTCAGCACACGGTAGTGTGTGAATGACGGTGGTTAAGTGATTGCGAGAAGGAAAACACGTCTTTCATTTAAGGCACGCATCCTCAAGACCAGTACTTACCGTTGTAGCACCCGACGGACTTAAACTTCTAATGTTTGTTGCCCACAAGCAAAAACCAAGAAGACATATAGTCTAAAGACGTGTGTATCTATCTATCAAGCTATACTCACGAGTTCTGTCTCTGTTCCAAGCATGACACGTTATGGGATTTACTCCAAAGCTGTGTCTTTCCACCATTTCGTTTGGCTCGGTCTTCACCTGAAAACAGATGCATTTATTTTTCCTGTCAGCTTTTCAACATATCTGCAGGAAACGCCCAGATGAAGCGATAAGCACCAGGACCACTTTGAATGTAATATATGTTGAATTAAGGACATACTTGTCCCGGTCGCCGAAAATAAGGAATTCGCGGACTCTGGTCCGTCTACACGAATACCTTCTCCCGAAATTTCTTTTTCCTGTAAGTTTCAAACACCCATCTCTTCACGCTAGCCCATAACCATCAACTTAATGCAACCGCTCAAAGATGATTTCATCACAGTGCGTGTAATCATAACATTCATGTTTACAGGAATCTGAAATTGTATTAGGACTTAAAAATAACTTGTGTGTATGAAGTCGCTCTTTTTATTACTTTTTCCTCGCCATGTCCAAACTATTTACAGTATTTAGATCGTGTCCTTAAATATATAAAGGAGCTCATGGCTCAAATAACAACACTGCACGAGAAGCAATCAACTGCATATCTTTGCACTATGTTGTTTGAGTTGTATCAAACGTTTTGACAGGTAAACAATTAGCATTTTCGCGGTTACTGAAAGCGGTCATGACTACGCTAGAAGACAAAATTCTGGGTGAGAAAGTTCACTGCTACTGCAGCAGTAGTGAAAGTGATGAAGAGAAATCAGAAGATGAGAGTGAAACACCAAATGCCGTAGCGGGCGCTGAAGGAAAGTCATCGGATGTACCTACGCCTGACCCATACAAATGGGAGGGATATTCCACAAACACCGGCCCTAAAGGAGTGGTTCAGGATTGGCGGCGATATAAACAACTGGAGATTGAGAAGCGCGCCGAACAAGAAAAGGAGCGGTTGGACCTGATAAAAAAACTTTCCTTGACGTGTAGATCAGCATTAGATGAAGAGAGAGACAAAAACAATGAGGAGCTAGATCCCGAACTTGCAGAGCTTTTGAATGACGAGAACATTTTACTTGAATATCAGAAACAAAGGATGCAAGAAATGATGCAGCAGATAAGTTCGCTTCCAAGATTTGGCAAAGTTATAGCTTTGACCAGTGGAGAAGAATTCCTTGATGCAATAGATAAAGAACATAAATCTGTCACTATCGTCGTCCATATATATGAAGACCACGTACCAGCATGTGAAGCAATGAATGGCTGTCTTTTGAATTTATGCCAGGAATATGCGAATGTTAAATTTTGCAAAGTTATTGGATCAGCTGCTGGTGTCAGCAAACGTTTCAAAATCAATGGAGTGCCTGCATTGTTGGTTTATAAAGGTGGCCAGTTGGTAGGAAACTTTGTGCGTGTCAGTGAGGAGTTAGGCGATGATTTTTTTATGGAAGACGTCGAGAGTTTTCTTCTTCAGCACGGCATGCTTCCTGACAAATCATGTGTACCTGCAATTATAAGGCAACAGAAAGATGATGATGACGATGGTAATGCTAGTGACCTTAGTTTAGAGTAACAAGTATTCCAAGAAACTTTTATGAGTGCAGTTTGTAACTATTTCTAAAGTCACTATATGTTATGTTAACACAATTTAAAAAATTGTTATAGTTGATGCTCTTAATGTGAAATTATATATCTGTCTATCTGTGTATGTGTGTATCATAAAAGAAATGAGATATAATGTAGTGCTTTAGAAGCTACTGTTAAAAATATATTTGTGATCCATAAAATTTATTTACTGAAAATTTTTAACGCAACATTACCTTCTCAGCTCCTAAAGTTTTGAAGAAATTTATTTTTCAAGGTAGCTGTGTTTATGCAGGAAAACAAAACGTAATGAGTGAGGTTATAACATAACATTAAAACATTTAAATCATATTTATTTAAAATGCAACTTCATGTGTGTTGAGACTCAACCAAAATTTAGCTAACACAAACAGATCCATTTAATTAAGAAGAACACACATTCAGATTAGCAGCTACAGTAACAAGTTTTGGGTCGACAGAAACGTCCGATCTCACGCGTCGGCTTTGACCCGTGACGTAAGGGATACTAAATTGTTTATTACACAGTCTGTACTGCATCTAAAAATAATGAAGTATAAAGTAAAAATTATTTTAAACATTATTGAAGAGGAAAGAACAATGTTCTCTATTGAAGTTAACTTCTGTGACTGCAGATCAAGGAAACCTTAAGCTATATTAAGTAATAGTGAAGCTATATTAAATAATAAGAAGCTTTACTAAGTAATTTTTCCTGCTGCAGGAATCATTAGCACTGAATATAGTGTGGTATCTTAAAATAATGTATAAAGATCATTTTACAGTGATAGCTATAGAATTACACACACACACACACACACACACACACACACACACACACACACACAAAAAAAAGTATGCCAACAAAATCAAAATGTGGAGTCGAGTGTTACAAGGTAAAGGAGATACTTTTGTTATGACACTGTGATGCATATTTTATAGCTTTTCATAATGTTCAGTATACACACAACTAGAATTTGGTCACCATGATGAAAGTGTTTGTGGATTAATTATCACATCTGCAGATTGCAATATTATTTTGAAACTGGTACTGGTAATGTGAATATTTGTAATGTGCTTGTTTAGCACTCAACACTTTCTTTGTTTTTATTCTATTCCAGGCATTCTGTAGTTATGTCATTATCTTGGGCAAATTATTGTGCAGTGTTAATCCCAGATAGAAACTGCTGTATTGAGTTTTTTGGTTGTTCTTTCTTTGGTAAATGTAAGTCCAAATGGGCTCTTGCTGCATAATCACATACTGAACTATTTGTGACAGTGCTGCAATTGTTTTTCCTGATGTGCGTAACAGATTGGTAACTGAGCTCACTTGGTACAGTAAGGATAGGCTACCCATTTTTAAAACATGTCTTTACAATAAACATGAGTGCTACATTTAGCTAATATTCTCAAAACCCTTTTGTGCAGTTTGAAAATAATGTCCATGTTTTGTGTATTGATTAGCACCTCATCTAGGTCTGCAACTTCCTATGTTTCTAATTTCTGTGTTGTCTTCTTGACTTCATGCTTTGTTTTGTTACGGGATGCATTATTGTGCATCATTGTGCTGGCTGTGTAATTCATTGTTGGTGATACAGTTGTTTTAGGGATTTTTTTGCAGCTTCTTTGCAGTACCTGAGAAATATTCGTTGAAAAATACGGAAAATTTGCTATGATGATCAGGGCACTGTAACAGCTCAAGCCAAACATTTGTGATTTCAATTAACAAGGCTATCTTATTTAGATCAACACCTGTTTGTGAGCACTGTCCCTCTTCAAGCTTTTCCCTGTCCCACCCACTAGTAGTACATGATTACCTGTCGTAAAATCTTCACACAGAGGCCGTCAGTCTTCTGTCACTTGACTGAGCTCTGCACCCAGCTTGAAAAAACTGGTGAGCTGATACTCACCTTAACTTCTCCTGCAAGGGGAGCCCTACCCCTCTCTTTTGACTACAGTACTTTCTCCTTTCTAACATTAGTGATGTTCCTAGGTTTGGTGTTCATAAGCTTAAAGTCTGCTGCACATTTCCTACCTCTACTCCTGCTTGATCCCCTCTCCACCCAACTCTGGGAGCTGGAACCTGATAAACAAGCAATTACAGATAGCAATTTAGACACATACATAGCATACCACATTAGGAAACATTAGTTTCATGGAAAAAATATGGAGGAGAAAATACACACCACAGAAAATAAGTAATTGTTTTAAAATATGAAACTGTATTTTACAAATTAGTGAAAATTTATATCCATGCACTCATTTTAAGGAACCCTTCAAAATTAGTCAGTCATTCAATTTGCATACCATCTGCAAGTTACAATATGATGTGATGGTGGGTATGTGCTGCAAGATATTGTTCCATTGCCTGTAACCCTTGTGACTGCTGAAGAATACTGTGGACCATTTCTGTAATTTTACTGTCTTGGTTTATATAAAATTTGTCTGTAAACTCTACCGAACAGTAGCCAGTTGAAAGTATTGAGGGGAGCGTACAATTTCATAAACAGAAAATATTATCCCGTATGTTGTGACTGCATTTTATGTTGTACCAAGGTGTAATTATAGTGAATAAAAATACAAGATCACAAACTAAAATCCTAGAGAATAGTTTATAAATGTGGTCCATATTTTTTTACGTGAACTCGACTTCTCAAAATGTAGTTATGTTATAAATACTCACTTATACTGTGTTTATATTTGTCTGTCAGATTTTATAGAAGAAGCTGAGAACCATATGGGGAGATCAGTTAATGAAAATGTCCATGATGCTTGGGAATATCACAGCTGTTTTCATAAACTCCACTGAAGAAAAATCTGCTATCAGCTCCATTTTTTGAATGAATAATGTATTTCACTATCATTGATTTTGGGCTGAGTGCCATCTTCAGCCAAGAAATCCGCACTACTATCTAACAAAGGGCATACACGCAAAAATAGTTGCAGTGAAATAAATCATTCATTCAAATAGTGTACAGTTTTATATTCAGTAATATTTAATGTAGATTACTAAATCCAATTGGGAAGAATCAAACATTTTGTCAGAACTTGACTAAAACAAGGGATAGGTGTCCAGGATGAATTCTTTCTTTGCAGTGGAGTGTGCTCTGATTTGAAACTTGCTAGAAGATTAAAATTGGCCAGGACACAAATATGGGGCCTTTGATTTTTGCAGGTAAGTGCTCTATTGATTGAGCTATACAAGGACAACTCACAACCTGCCCTCACTGCTTTACTGAGGCCAGTATTTCATCTGCTACCTTCCAAACTGTCACAGAAGTTCTCCTGCATACCTAACAGGACTGGAACTCCTGGAAGAAAGGATATTGCAGACATTACTTAGATATGAAATGAGGTACCGGTGGAAGTAAAGCTGTGAGGGCAGGTCATAAGTTGAGCTGGGATAGCTCAGTAAATAAAACACTTGCTCATGAAAGGCAAAGATCCCATGTGTGAGTTGCAGTCCACCAAATGGTTTTAATCTGCCAGGAAATTCCAAGGGATGGATTGATAGGACACGTCCTTAGGCATTAAGGAATCACCAAATTGGTAACATCAAGAAGTGTGGTGGCTAAAAATCATGGTGGGAGACCAATGCTTGAATACAGGAACTAGGTTACTGCCTATGCTGGTGCAGACACATCATGCCCTGTGAACCTAACCGTATAACAAGAACAGTGCTTGGCGTAAAATAACTGGAAAGAGTCCCCAGACATCCACCGAGTACATGGATGAGGAACCTAAAGAACGACCTGAAAACATTGTAACTGTACACTGCAAATACGACCAGGATGGAATAACAAGACTAGGAGGATGGACCCCAAGAGAAGAGAGACACAGAATAAGGCATAAAAGAAGAAGAATTCATTTTATTCCCATATTAAGTGAAAGATTTGTTTTAGTTTATTTTTAGACTGGTTTTTACCTGTTACATTTATTTTTTGTTATAGTTATTTTTGTTACTTGCATTGTGTGGTCGTGTGTCCATTTTAAGAAAGTAGTTGTCACCTTCACTCATCACCGCAATATCACGTGTACTCTGCCAAACAAAAAAAGTAAAGTACCCAGGAGAGGAGGAGGAAAGGTGGAGAGAGTAACCGATGTTATTTCAGTGATTACAAAATTGAGTCAAATTTATAGAGCGCTTGGCAGTATGAGCTCACTGATGTGGCACTCCATCTGGCCTGAATGCATGCACTGACTCGGTTTGGAAGTGTGCCATAAAGCCGCTGTATCCTCTTCTCAGGCAAACTGGTGTACAACTGTTGTAACCAGGCTCTGATATACTGGCACTGGGACAGAGTTGACATTCGAGCTGTGGGGGCCAGATATATCCGTCTAGATACTGCAGAGCATTGAAAATACAATAGCAATGAGAGACGTCTGACATGTAATCATGGTACTAGCCCAAAACATGACTGATCCAGCTCTCTCCTGAAATCATGGTACTCCATACCTGACTGCCTCCTAACTTTTCCGTGATGATCAACAGGTGCTGGATAAATATAAATACTTCATTCACATACAATCAGTATCATCCAACAAATTAATTAGGTAAGTGATGATAAATACAAGAAACCTATACTTTGCGCTAGAGATACTACTGACATGAAATTTTACATGATGAAAGCTGGATGTAAACTGTCTTGACTGAATCTAACTCAGTGAATGCGCCACTTAGACTGACTGACATGGAACTTTATCGAATGAATTTAGGATGCAGATTCACTTCATGAACATTACCTGATGATTGCTTAGTGCAGATTACCTGTGGTTTTGTGCACAGTATCTATTTAAAGATGCACGTAAGACTATTTTTACAACACAATAAGATACAAAGTTGTTATATTTTTAGTAGTATTATAAGAGGTAAGAAAAGTAGAGATTACATGATCAAATTATAGCATGGAGTTACTTCCCCTGTGACAAACAATATGGGTTCTAATATACCAAGCACATAAAACCCCACCGAGCAAGGTGGTACAGTGGTTAGCGCACTGGACTCACATTTGGGAGAACAATGGTTCAAACCAGTATCCAGTCATCCTGATTTAGGTTTTCCATGATTTCTCTAAATCACTTAAATTCTTCTTCTTCATCTTGGACAGTTTCCAGCCACTGACTGGGTCTGTCGGGAACACAAGCCTCTCCATCGTGTTCTGTCTTTCCACCATTCCCCCTCTTCCACCTTCGTCCAGTTCTCTCCTCTTCTCGTCACACATTCCTTCACTCCCTTCACCCATCTATCTCTTGGTCTTCCTCTGGGCCTCTTCCCCTCCAGTTGCAGATCAAACATCCTCTTTGGAATTCTTCCCTCATCCATTCTCTTCATGTGTCCATACCACTGCAGTCTTGATTTTTCTATCCTGTCCTGTACTGGTTCCTCCTTTAGTCTTTCCCTCACATACACATTTCGCAATCTGTCTCGTCTTGTTACACTCAACCTGCTCCTCTGGAACTTCATTTCACTAGCCTGTATTCTACTTTTGTCGCTTTTGTGCATTACCCATGTCTCACTTCCGTATGCCAATATGGGGACAAAGTAGGTTCGGTATATAATTCCCTTGGATTTCTGTGGCACCTCCTTGCTCCAAATAAGCCCCCTAATGCATTTGTAGAACTGCCCTGCTTTTCTGCACCTTTCATTTATTTCCATTGCGTTTCCCCCCTTACTTTCAATCATGCTTCCCAGGTACTTGAAGTTCTCTACCACTTGTAGTTTTTCCCCTCCACAAGTTATATCCACATTTGGCCTATTCTTCTTCCTTGTTGTGACAATTATTTCACTTTTCTTTGCAGAGAAATGCATTCCATATTGTGCTGCCGTTGCCTCCCATACATCTAACTGCTCTTGCATCTCCTTCTCGCAATTTCCCCATAACATCAGGTCATCAGCAAAAAGCACTGCTTTCATTTTATGATCTCCAATTGCATCTGATACTTGCTGTAGGATTTCATCCATAACAATAATAAACAATAAAGGCGAAAGTGCACTTCCCTGTCGCAGCCCATTTTCCAGCTTGAACCATGCAGTACGTTCCCTCCCCACTTTCACACAACTCTCACTTCCCTCATACATTTTTCTGACTTTTCGTGTTATCTCTTCATCTATCCCTTTTGCGTTCAGCACATCCCAGAGCTTGTCCCTACAGATACTGTCATACGCCTTCTCAATATCTAAAAAGGCCATGATTAAGTCCTTCCCGTACTCATAGTGCCTTTCCTGCAGTTGCCTTACTGCAAATATGAGGTCCGTTGTTGATCTTCCCAGTCTGAAACCATACTGCTCCTCTTGCAGTCTACTTTCAATACTGCTTCTTATTCTCTTCTCCAGGATCTTTTCATAGATTTTTCCACAGTGACATAGCAGGGTGATTCCTCTGTAGTTCTCACATCTCCTTTTATCCCCTTTCTTGAAGATCGGGACTATAATTCCTTTCTTCCAATCCTCAGGAATTCTGTTCTCCTTCCACACCACCCTCAGTACTCTGTATAGCCACTGGGTTCCTACTTCTCCTGCTGCTCGTATCATATCCACTGTTACTTTGTCCCAACCTGGTGCCTTGCCCCCTTTCATCCTCTTTATGGCTTCTTCCACTTCATTCCAAGTTAGATCATCAATTTCCCCACTATTATAATCGTCTGCTGCCTTAGGCTCTCCATCGCTGTTAGTTACCCGCTTGGCGGCATTCAACAGATCTTCAAAGTACTCCTTCCAAATCTTTTTGAGCTCATGCATTTTCTCCACAACTCTTCCATTATTATCCATGATCCTCAGGCACTCGCTTCTGTCGTTCCTCTTATTTCTTACCATGGTGTAAAGTACTTTTTTGTTCCCTTCACTGCCCTCTTCTAACATTCTTGTCCATTTTTCCATCCACTTCTTCTTCTCCGCCCTTACTATGGTCTGTGCCGCTTTCTTGCTTTCCTTATATTTTACCCTAGCTTCCTCTGTTCGGGTCTGGAACCATTCTCTGAAGGCTTTGTTCTTTCGAAGTACTGCCTCTTTACATATGTTGTTCCACCATGGGGTTTCCTTACTTCTCCTCTTTGTGCTAGTTCTTCCGCACACAGTCTCAGCTGCCTCAACTAGAGCCCTCTTAAAATCTCCCCATTCTTCTTCCACTGTTCTCTGATCTTCCTTTGGCAGCTTCTTCCTGATCAGTGTCTGGTACTGGGTCCTCCGTTCATCCTCTTTCAGCATCCATGTCTTCAACCTTTTCTCCTGTATATCTGTTGCCCTCCTATCTTTTTTCTCTCTCAGGGTGGCTACCAACAGGCGATGGTCACTGTCTAAGGCCTCAGATGGAATGACCTTAACATCTGTGAGGCTGCTCATCATCTGCCTATCCACTAGTACATAGTCTACTACTGAAGTTTGGGACCAGTCTCCACTGTACCAAGTTATTTTGTGGCTACTTCTCTTCTTGTACCAGGAATTTGCGATCGCCAGCCCATTCCTCTTGCAGAATTCCAGCAACAATTTTCCTTCTCTATTTCGGTTCCCCCAGCCCTCTGGTCCCATTATCTCCTCGAATCCTTTCCTGTCTGTGCCAACATGTGCATTGAGGTCCCCTATTATAATCTGATTACCTCCATTTAGCTGCTTTTGCATGTCATCTTCAAATTCCTCCTTCTCCTTTTTTGTACACCTCACCTGTGGGGCATATGCTTGGATGATTTCAATGCTTTTTCCTTTCACTCGTACTCTGGCTTTTATCATTCGATCATTGATACCTTCCACCTCCTCCTGCAGACCCTCTCTGACCACTATTGCCACTCCATTTCTTCCCCTCTCATTCCCTATCCAGTACAATTTACATCCTTTACTTAGTGGTTTTTCACCAACTCCTCTCCACCTAGTCTCAGCAAGTCCCAAGATGTCCAATTTCCTCCTTTCCATCATTTCTACAATTTCCTCTAACTTCCCAGTTAGAGTCCTTACGTTTAAGGTGCCCAGTCGTAAACCATCTCGTAATCCTTTTCCATTGCTTGGTCGGTTTCCTTTAAATCCATTCCGTGATCCGAGGCATGTTCCCTTTTTAAAAGCAGTTGATTTATCCACTACTGGCTTGCTAGGCCTATCGCAGCTTCACCAGAGCCCCGTTAGCCGTCACGTTTCAGGGTTCCCATAGGGCCTTCCCAGCTACCGTAGCGGTCCTGGGGCACACAAAGTCCCCGCTGTACATCGCCCCTATAGGCAGTCCCCTACTTTGTGCCGTTGCCCATCTCCCACGACTTGGATGAGGGGTTGGACTTGTGGGAGACAAATCACTTTAATTGCTTCAGGCAATTGCTGGGATGGTTCCTGTGAAAGGGCATGGCTGACTTCCTTCTCTAATGCGATGGGACTGATGACCTCGCCATTTGGTCCCCTCCCCCAAATCAATCAACCAACCAACCAATATAAAATATAACTCGTGCTATGAAGATATTAGGACCATGGAATCAAGGTTAGAAGGAAGAGCAGAGCAAGCTACACATGACTCCTGAGAGATGCGTTATGGCACACACTTCAGGTCTAGTGAACTGGGTTTTTCTGAATTCGGGGCAGGTCAGCATCACCAGTCCTCATTAATTGTGCACCTGCTATGGTGACCATAATTTGGAATAATGGTGGAACATTGTGAGTATAACAGAGAATGTAGATCTTCACTTAAACATCCATATCCTGGGTTTTTTACAAAACATTTACAGAGTACACTAGCCAGTCCATTTGAGAACTCTTATGATACCATGACTTTTTTTAAAATTAAAAACCGTCTTTCAGTATATGTCCCTTTATACAACCCATGTTTATTACAACAAAAAGAGTGAGTGGAAAGCACATTTGAATTTATCTGTCTATTGTATATTCGAAAAGCATTGGAACAGGTACACTTTAAGAAAACTAATGTGACGCACTGTGAAGGAATTATCCAAAGGAAATGGAAACTGGTAAATGTGATTAATGTGTACAGACAAAGAAGTGATTTAAATTTTAGAAAAGCTAAATGATTTATTCAAGAGAAAGGACTTCACAAATTGAGCAAGTCAATAATGCACTGGTCCACCTGTGGCTCATATGCTGGCAGTTATTTGGTTTGACATGGGTTGATTGAGTTGTTGGATGTGCTCCTGAGGGGTATCGTGGCAAATTCTGCCCAATTGGCACATTAGATGGTAATAAACCTGAGTTATTTGGAGGGCCCTACCCATAATGTTGCACATGTGTTCGATTGGAGATAGATCTGGTGACCTCGTTTGTCAAAGTAGGGTTTGGCAAGCACGAAGACAAGCAGTAGAAACTATTGCCATGTGCAGGTGGGCACTATCTTACCAAAATATAAGCCCAGAATGGCTTGTCATGAAGGGCACAGAATGAGGCATACAATATCATTGATGTACCACTGTGCTATATGTGTGCCATGGATTACCACCAAAGGGGGACTGCTATGAGAAGAAATGGCATCCCAGACCGTCACTATTGGTTGGTAGACCATATGGCAGGTGGCAATCAGGTTGGTGTCCCACTACTCTCCAGGGCAACACAAACCACATCTTCAGCCTGGAACCTCACTGACTGGAGTACAGTTGTCTTCAATTATGAGTCCCGCATCCAAGTGAGCCCTAATGACCAGCGAAGATGTGTCTAGAGATGCGCTGGTCAGTGGTGGGATACCAGCCTGACTGTATCCCAACCTGTTGTTGTTGTTGTGGTCTTCAGTCCTGAGACTGGTTTGATGCAGCTCTCCATGCTACTCTATCCTGTGCAAGCTTCTTCATCTCCCAGTACCTACTGCAACCTACATCCTTCTGAATCTGCTTAGTGTATTGATCTCTTGGTCTCCCTCTACGATTTTTACCCTCCACGCTGCCCTCCAAAGCTAAATTTGTGATCCCTTGATGCCTCAAAACATGTCCTACCAACCGATCCCTTCTTCTAGTCAAGTTGTGCCACAAACTTCTCTTCTCCCCAATCCTATTCAACACCTCCTCATTAGTTATGTGATCTACCCATCTAATCTTCAGCATTCTTCTGTAGCACCACATTTCGAAAGCTTCTATTCTCTTCTTGTCCAAACTGGTTATCGTCCATGTTTCACTACCATACATGGCTACACTCCATACAAATACTTTCAGAAACGACTTCCTGACACTTAAATCTATACTCGATGTTAACAAATTTCCCAACCTATGGCCTGATAACCCTGAGTGATGGTCTGTAGTGCCATTTCTTTTATAGCAGCACTCCTTTGGACATCATCCATAGTCCCTCTACAGCACAGTGGTACGTCAGTGATATTCTGTGCCCTTGATAGCAAGTCGTCATAGGCATCCTTTTCAGTAACATAATGCCTAGTCGCACAGGGGGAGAGTTCTTACTGCTTGTCTTCATGCTTGCCAAACCTTACCTTGGCCAGCAAGGTCATTGGGTCTCTCCCCAATTCAGAACCTTCCAACAGTCTTGTGAGTTTGGTGATCTAACACACCATCTGGACAGAATTTGACATGATATCCCTCAGGATGACATTGAATAACTCTATCAATCAATGTCAAGCCAAATAACTGCTTCCATAAGGGCCAGAGTGAGACTAACACATTAATAACTTGCTAAGTTTTGAACCCCTTTCTTTTGAATAAACCATCCCATTTCTTTCTGAAA
Source organism: Schistocerca americana (assembly GCF_021461395.2). Classification (NCBI taxonomy): domain Eukaryota; kingdom Metazoa; phylum Arthropoda; class Insecta; order Orthoptera; family Acrididae; genus Schistocerca; species Schistocerca americana. The sequence goes on along the minus strand of NC_060121.1, from coordinate 348,423,573 downwards.
TTGTAATCATTTGTTTGTCTGTACACATACATCACATACTGATTCTCGTCCCATTCGGATAATTCCTTTTAAGTGCATTGTCTTTTATTTTTTTGTTTTAGAGTGTAGTTGCAACATTGAAATGTGTGAAATGCGTAAGAAATGGTATGAACAGAAAACCAAATTGATAGCATTCATTGTAGATAAACAAAAAGAAAGCAAATGCAATGAATATAAACATCCATCAAGTGACAAAATTTGTAGACTTCAGTACAGTCTTTGACCCCAAAATATTTTTCCTTTGTTTTATGACCGGTTTTGATTTGTGTGATCATCATGAGATATGTATGTTTTCTAAACTAGTAACTTACTGGTGGTGACCGTACATTGTAGGTAATTTGTGTTTATCTTGGTTTTATTATGTTTTTATATATTTTGATTGTGCCTCCTTTGGTTACAATTTTTATGTTTTATTTACTAGTTTGGAAAGACAGACATATCTGATGATGATCACATAGATCAAAACTGGTCATAAAATAAATAAAACACATTGCAGTCTAAGACTGTTGTGAATTCTACAGATTTTAAACATTAGAGCGCTGTGTTTCTCACTATGATTATGTATCATTTCATCATCTAGTGACAGTTATTTTACAGTGTGACACAGGTCTACTGCCACAGAATCTTTGTGTTAACTCTGGCCACAGAAATATATGCACGTACATAAAGCAATGATGCATGCAGCGGGTGCACATGTTGGATGGCAAAATCTGAAACATGGATAAGAGATTCTGGAAGAGGCAAATGAAGTTTGCTATCTGGGAAGTAGAATAGTTAAATAAGGAAGATGCAAAATAGATGTAGCAGCAAGCATTGCACAAGGCAGAAGGACTTTCTGTAAAATAAATGTGTTGTAGATGTGGCAAGGCAGCTCAGAAAGTGTAAGTAATGTGCTCAGTTCTAGAATCGTGCATCAGTTGCTTGGAAGAGCACATTACAAGGAAATGAAATTTCAAAATATTAAAGAGGGAAAGAGGACGCATGAGATTAGTCACCAAATGGATGCCTTACACTGAAATGAATACATTAAGAAAATCAATTCAGCCATCTCCATTTATGAGATCCTTCACCACAGTGGCTATGATTTCAATTGCAGAACTTGATATGTCTACTCAGACACAGACACATGTCCCTTCAAGTGTAATTGCTTTGCAATTACACATGTCCCTTCAAGTGTAGTTGCAGAGCAGCTAATAATTTTGCTCCAATAACAATCAAGTCAGTCATGAAAAGTACCAAGAACACTTCAAAGCAAGGTGGACCACGTAAAACTGTGGCATGGAGTACAGTAAGCAGCATCCCAAAACACTCATCCAGAGCAGTACAGTAATCAAAAGGTAAACAACATGTGAATAAACAAAAACAGTGGAGGGCAAGCTGAAAATTATCACCCCATCACATAGTTGTTTTACATAGAAATCTGTGGAGGACCCACTCACAGAAGTATCGGAAAATGAAATGAAGGATACTGGAAAGAACCAACCAATTCTTTATCAAGTGCCCCAATTTACATATATCTGTAATATTGGCAGCAAGAAAAAAAGACTGATATAGGGAAGTCTTACAGATAAAATAGCTTCTGCACTTCAGTGGAATCTGAATGGGTGCAAGACAGAGGTAAAAGAACAGAAACTATTAGTACAGGGAATGTTTTCATGCCTATGTCTCTAAGAGATACATTTAAAGTTACTGGTATACCTCTTGCTAAGGAATACAGCCCCCTCAAAAGTAACAACCTCACTGTTGTGAGAAATAAAGATAGCATGGGCATATTGGTCTGTGACAAATTCCACTCCTAGCCTCTCCTCAACAACATCAACCAGCAAGCAGTTGCTGCAACACTTCATGTGCCATACTTATGATGTGATACTGTACCCCCTGTAATAAAGCAGTTTCCAATTCAGGCCTCCATAGACTGGCCATGACAGGCCATTCAGCTTCCTATACCTGCCTTCTAATGAATATTTAACTCGACAGGCTCTCAGGGACCTTACTGCTCAGCTCTCCAGTGCATTCCTCCTATGTGGGATCTTTAATGTTTGTAATATGCTGTAGGGTACCACCATTACCTGTCCTGAGAAGCTGAGTTATTGAGAGCCTCAAACCCTCAGAAGTATTATGCTTCTTAACACAGAGCAGAGCATGTATTTCAGTGCAGGATCATTCTAAACCAATAACTCTCCTGTCCTCACGTACACTACTTAGCATAATTTGCACTTCAGACACCATTTCATCATCTGGATACAGCTGACAGACCAAGCAATTCCTGAAAGTAAGACACCAAAGCGGATTCTCAGCAATGCTAACAAGACACATTAGAGGCAGGTGGCTCTTTTTCAACATTGAGACCATCCAGGAACAGGTGGACCCGTTTAGGATACTGATGTATGAAACTGTCAATGCACTCATTGCAAGTCTTCAAGCCATTTAAATAAGTGGCTTGTACCTTGATGAAATGAGGAGTACCCATCAGTAATCAGCATCAGGTGAATCGTTTTGTGCAGTTGTTTATCTACTATGTACAACCTTATAGTCTTTCAGGTAGCAACAATCAAATTATGCTGTATTATAAGGAAAGTTAAAAGAGATCATATCAAGAATACATTGTCTTCATTGTGTGAACCATTATGTGGATTTTTAGAAAGTATGGTAGGTCATCTCTGGCAGATGTAATGACGGAGGGGTTTCTCCAAATTACACCACAGACATCACCTGCAAAATGGTACCACTGTTTGCCTAGACTGCTGCTACTGCCAAGCTGAATCTGGTATCCTGTCACCCTACGGGATCAAGGAAAGGGATGGGTTAAATTTCAAGTGCAGTAACTGCCTCTTCTATATGTGGGAGGTATGTTTAGTACTGTCTGAGACTAGTGATAGTGCACATGTTCATGATGAAATTAATAACAACCGGTGGCAACTTGGAGAGAAATAAAACGAAATTCTTCTTGGAATTTTTAATAGAGTATGAAAATAGAACAAATTTCCAATGGAGACAGTTTTGATCCTCCTCCTCAAACTAGAAAGGGACCAAATATGCCCCAGTAGTTATCAAAGTGTTACCTCAATTATTTATGGAAAGTCCATGGAGCATACAGTTAGCTGGTGCTTGGTCTCAAACCTAGAGACCAGGGAAATCATTAGCTGTTGACAGCATGGATTCAGTAGGTATTGATTCATAATTGGCAACCTGACTCTGCTGGAGATGGCTACTGTTAGTTAACGAGCATTGCGCTATCATTTAAATATATGGCCGAAAGAATCAGCCTAAAGTAATTGTGAAACGAACTCCGTCATCCAGGACCGTGTGTCACAAAGGGTGCAGATTCACCACGAGATGGGGAAACTCACAGGTGTCTGTTGTCTATTGAGGCCTAAGCGCTGTAGTGTTTGAGTGAGACAGACAAGAATCTATGTCATAGGGAAACCCAACAGAAGGCGTCTGTGGCCAGGGAGGTGTAGCAGTGTTAAATATGGTGGACCTAAGATTGGCCATAAAGGGAGACATTTATGGAACCTATTTAATTCTGTAGTAGTGCAGGGAATGAAGCCACAGTAACCTTAATCTACCATCCTTCATAAAATTTCATGGTGATCCCAATAAAACTTGAATATTGATCATATCCTAATAGTTTAGGATTTACTGTTAAAGTGAAATTAACAAGTTTTGTAACAAAGACCTGAATGCTAAAATCTGAACACTTTGGTCGATCTTAGTGATCAACATTTCAAATAGAAGCGCATCATTAAAATGATAAATGCTGTAAATATAAACTCTGTAACTCTATTTGTTTAAAAGATATAGTAAATTTAAATTATCAGTATTTTAGTTAAGCATCAGGTCATCATTTCCTCCTCACAAAACACATTGAATGACGATGGCATGACACCTTATTAAATCATTAGGTAATAGAATATTTGTTGTAAAGTTTAGTGCATAATAACTACTTTTGTACCTTATTTATTTATCAGAAAACACATTGGTGCAAGGCTACTGGCCATGACATTCAAAGCTAAGAAGGAAATTGTATTGAGTTTATGTAAAAGAATTTAACATTTATTATGTAATGGATATTATTGTTACTTTATTTAGAACATGAAAGTGGTCAAGCTTTGATTATTTAAATATGTTATAATGTAAAATAATGTAGAATAAGCTGTAGCCGACCAGATGGACAGCTTAAGGAAAGGGAACTGTGCTAGTCAGTTGAGCGACGATGCTCGGCACACCGGAAACATGGCTGGGGACGGGCAGAGGGACAGTGCTGGGGCAGACGCAAAAGCGGACAGTTCGGATGCAGACCTGAAAGCGGACAGTCAGTCTTTAGGCAGCTTGGAAGTTAAATGACTTAGAAAATTTCGCGTTGTGTGGTATCGCAGGGCTTAGTCTCTGAGCGGTGAGCAGGCCTGGTATGAACTCTTAACTTTTGCGTAACTTGTATTTTGCGATGAGATTGTGAATGATCGAACTATGTCAAATGGTTGTGCACTCGAGTGTAAGAGTAACCCTAAATATGACCACTTTTGCTATTAGTTTGCTTTCTGAATAAACATTATTCTAACCAAATCACAACTGTGTGGCCTACATCATTTATGGGTCATTAATTTAGTTCCCAATATTATTATTACTGTTATTATATGTTGTGTTAACTTTGTATTTCGAAAACTTGCCATCAGCCAGACAATTTAACCAAAGGGTCACAGTGTCTAATTTAGGGTGTGTAATGCGGCAAATGTGGTGCAACCCCTAGACAAGTTTGAGCCAAAACATTTCGATGAAGGGGAACTGCTTGTGAGCCCGAACATCTTTGGGATGTTAGCTCACACTACATAGTAGGCTTTGTTATGGGAACGCTCACACTACATAGTAGGCTTTGTTATGGGAACAGTGTGGTGCATGAGGCATCTAGGTTCTCCACTGTTTCAGAATCGCTGGTATATCAAGCTGTTTCTCTCTAAGCTGTGGAAGCAACTTCCACAAATCATTCCCAGCAATGAGGCCATTTGGGAGTCATACAAAGCATGGCCTAGTGGAATGGCATTTGACAATTCTCAGGGCTATAGTAGATTGGCACCCCATTTATCGAAGAGGCCCAGAGTAATTTTAAGTTATTGAAATACGACAGGGTATATGTTTAACTCAATAATTAATGATATTTTACATTGACACCACAATTATATGGCAATACACAGAGGTGTGTTTATGTAGGATGAGTATCTTGGCTACTGTGTGGTTTCCAGGATTCATTTACATCACAACTTTACTGTATTTGACGTAGTATTGGACGCAATCTTGATTGCCCTGGAGCGGATGGGACATATGCTGAGAAATTCCTTATCTGCTTTCACTCCCAATGTGCTCTTAAACCCATGGAACACCTATACCAAACACATAAGTGAAACCTGAACAGCCATAACTCCTCCCTAGACAAAGGCTGGAAAAGAAGGTGGTGCTGTGCTGGAGATCACAATATGAGAATTCTGGTAAATGAATTAGCGGATGTGGCAGCCAAGGAAGTATGCACCAATAATCAAAGTCCTATGGCTCAGTGTTCCTCCCTTACATGCTCTGCTCTTCCTGTTGATCACATGTCATGTAATGCTGGGATGAAGGATGGCTGGAAGTGATGGACTATTAGCTGTGGCTGAAAAAATCAACTACTGTTGTGCTCCAGGTGTAGAGCAGATAGCAGCCACCATCAGGAGCCACCACCTGGAGAACAACCACAACCACCAGCACCAGCACAAGAAATCGTAGCAGCAACAGTAGCAGTAATACACTCTAAGACAAAAAAAATGTTGCACTGTGTAGGAGTTATGCAAGTGGGTGACACATTGATAGTGATACTTGTATCAGTGAAAAACACACAACTGCAAAGTCTGGCAGCCGATGGATGAATGTGTGATGATGCAGAGCGATTTTACCACACAGCTGGCCAGGTTAGTGAACAGGGGACATATCAGTACCAGAGCATAAAGTCTTTGCAAATTTTGTTCTGTGTACTTGGACAGTAACTATGCCGTACAGACAGTATTAGAGAGAGGACGTGTAGTCGCGCTCAGAGAATGTGGGTGAAATAATGGGGAAATTGATTGACATTTGAATAGGAGCAATGCCATTATTCGACAATGTTGACAGGAATGGGTGAACCATGGTCAGAGAGTGTGAAGAAGGAAATGGTCAACTTAGAGAGATGACAGAACGTGAAGACTGAGAGGTCAGAGAGGCAGTCAGAGCCTCATTGATCCAACGCGCAAGTGGTGTTTCAGTGACTACAGGGGCCATTAATAGGCGGCTCATAGAAAGGGGGTTGAGCTCACATCGCCCCTGGCAGTGACTGCCATTGTCCTCCATACACCAACCAGCGCATTTGCAATAGTGTCAGCCACATTTGGCCTGGACTCTCAATGACTGGAGTGGAATTGTGTTCAGTGACAAAATTTGGACTACTAATTCAGAGAACCTATTGAAAAAATAGGCAACAAATCAAAAATAATAAAACGATTTATATTTTTTTCTCCAGATATCCCACTTTGAATTTGACTTGATGGACAGTGAAGACATGTGTGGAGACAACATGGACAGTGATGGATACCAACTTAACTGTTGCCCATCACACAGCCTGACAACCAGGAGTGATAGTCTATGGTGCCTTTTCTGTTCATGGCAGGACCCATTGGCTGTCATCTGCAGCACCCTTACAGCACAGTGGTATTTCGATGATATTCTATGCTCTGTTTTATTGTCCTTCATGGCAGGTTATCCTATACCTGCACTCCAGCAAGACAATGCACAGCCAAACACAGCAAGTGTGCCTACTGCTTGTCTTCATGCTTGCTAAACCCTACCTTTGGTAGCAAAGTTGCTGGGTCTCTCTGCAATTGAGAACGTTTGGAGCATTATGATCAGGGCCCTCCAACCAGCTTGGGATTTTTGACAATCTAATACACCAGTTGAACATCCAAGAACTCTATCAATCAATGCCATTGTGAGTAATTGCTTCCATAAGGGCCGAAGGTGGACCAACACGTTATTGACTTTCTCAATTTGTGAAGATCGTTCTCTTGAATAAATCGTACAGCTTTCTTGAAATTGTAATCATTTCTTTGTGTTTACGCCTACGTCACATCTACCAATTTCCATCTCATTCAGGTAATTCCTTCATGGTGCATCTTTTTCTTTTGTTTAGAATATACTTAGTTCATATACAACATTTACAATGATTAGTCATAAGGTTTCAAGTATTATCCCAAAAAATAAAGTTACATACTTAATTTTTTGTTTGCTTCCAGGTACTTGTTAACAGTCCTAGTACATATTTCTTGACCTTAGTAAAGCCTTCGATGTAACTGATCATAATACTCTGTTGCAGAAGCTAGGTAATTATGGAATACGAGGCCTGCCAAACAAGTGGATACATTCCTACCTTCATGACCATCAATAGATCACTCAAATAAAATACAAAGACATAAAAACACAAAAAATTTGTAAATTTTACAGTAATGCACAAAACATTACATATGGAGTTCCTCAAGGGTCAGTCCTTGGGCCAATTCTTTTCATTCTTTATGTTAATGACTTGTCAGAAAAAATAACTAAAGGGACAACAGTACTTTTTGCAGATGACACAAATATCCTAATCAAATCATGTGACGAGGAAAGCCTACAAAAAACAGCTACAGGTATAATACAAAATTTGACACAATGGTTCAGAACAAACAAGCTAATAATAAATAATGAAAAAACAGTGACAGTCAATTTCCACAATTCACAGAAACTACATCATGCAAGACCAATTTTGAAAATTGGTGGAAAAACTGTCTCATCTGTGAGCGACACAAAATTTTTAGGTATACATATACAGCAAAACCTAAAATGGGAGACACATCTTAACCATGTAAATAAAAAGCTAAACACACTTACGTACGCAGTAAGAATCCTCGCACAAAATACAAGCCATGTGTCTGTGATCACAATGTACCATGGCAGTATTCAGTCACTGCTGATGTACGGCATTATCTTTTGGGGGAACTCTGTAGATACAAACAAAACATTTAGGCTACAGAAAAAGATTGTTAGAATAATAAACCATGCTAAGTACAGAGACTCCCGTAGACCAATATTTAAAAAATTTCAGTATACTGCCACTTCCTTGCTTATATATGTATGAAATATTAACTTTCACAAAAGGAAGTATTTTAAAAGATGGAAATATCTTCAAGTATAACTGTGATTACCACCCTCATGATACTAGGCAGAAACATTACTTGCATGTCAATACAGTAAGTACAAACATTTGTAAGAGAGGAGTGTATCACACTGGCATAATGCTGTACAATCACATGCCATCCTGTTTGAAACATATGCAAAATTTACAAAAGTTTAAAGTGAAACTGAAAGAGTACTTGCTTGACCACTGCTTCTATTCTGTTTCCGAGTTTTTAGAATACCAGAAAAGTGTAGTGTAATTACTCAAATATTCTTAATAAGTCTATCATTTTATTTTATTATATTAAATTTGTCATCAATATTCAACATGTATTGAATAATTTTTAATTATTTATCCTTTCAAAATAACAATGTGTATGATGATGTATACACTGTACCAACCTGACTTGTCCTATATCGTTTGTGCAAAATATGTACCTAAACACGATTTACAGGACCAACAAAGAAATACAAATACAAATACACTGAGTCTCCACACCATAGCACCACAGTAGTACGTTGCCAGATGACTCAAAACAAAATAGCACATCCTACTGATGATCTGGAGAATCATATGCTATTCCATTTACTACTTTCGAAGGATATAACATTAACAATCCATACTGAGTTGTTGGAAGCATAGATCAACTATGCACCATTATACGACACTGTGTGGTCAAACAAGTTCGAATAGCGAAGACAAATCGCCGTTAAAAAATCGGCTGGGGTATCACAATCACGTCGACAGTAGAAGAAGCGGAAATTAGTAATGGATCATTTTTCAACCTCTTGCACGACATTTCGAACATGAAAAAGGTCGCCACCCACTGGGTCCTGTGACTGCTCACACCCATTCAACGAGCCCACTAACTGAGCAGCAGCAGAAATGTTGCGCCTGTGTCAGGCCAATGCAGTTGTCTTCTTTAGTCATGTAATAACCATGAACGATGGCTGAGTGTATCTCTATGGTCACGGGACAAAGGAGCAAAAAAAGCACTGGAAAGGTGTGGATTCACCATGAATGGAAAAGGTGAAGACCCATCCATCATCGGGAAGTGTGACTGAGTATTTCTTGGGACTGTTGTGGTGTGGTGCTAAGAAGTTACTGGTACGCTCATAGGGACCCTCCAAGAGAGTATTCTCGAAGTGAGAAAGCAGAAAATAGATAAGAGAATGCCAGCTTCACTTGGAAACCTTATCACAAAGATAACAGCCGGTCCTTCCACCACAGGAACTATCTTCAAGACAAATCAGAACCGAAATAGGCACTTCTGTAAGCCAACTACGACGACTGTAGGCCTGAACGTCAAGGGAATTACAAGGAACAATCAAGACATCTTATAGACATTCCGCTGAACATATAAATGGGACATATTATGCCTTCAAGAAACTCAGAGCCAGAAAAACGAAAAACTCCCGAAATACAAGGAATATGACTTGCTGTGGAAGCACCACATCCCAAACATGGCAGTGCTATATTCGCTAGACCAGACATGATCGTGACATCTATCGATAAAACCAATAATAATGCACTGAAATACTAACAGTCGAAAGTGGAAACCTCACAGCCACATTTCTCCACGAGAAAAACTCGTTTTCCAACCGTCAAAAAAATTTTACAACCAAAATACCAAATTCATAGTAGGTGATTTCAATTGACACAGCATAAGCTAGGCTACAATGAAGTGAGGAGGAGTGAGGAAAACAGAAATTGTCTCTCTATCCTTCATGACTCAAATATGGTAATGTGGCTACAATCCTAATAACTGCATCAACAGCTCTAACTTACAAGACTGTTGTGTTGAAATGATGTATCAGTTCATTCCTCAAACCCAGCTGGGATACAGATTTATGCTGCAGCTAATACTGCTATGGCGCTGCAGTTAATACTGCTATGGTGCCGTTCTTTGAAGATTTAGCTTCAGGGAAGCCAAATAGACGTCTTCCCAGGAGGAACTTTTCCAAGCCATTGCGGACCTCGCCCTGCATCTGAAAATTACCAAGCAACTGTAAGAATACTGCAAGGAATCCCGAGACAACACATACTGCAAGGCTGCAGACAGTATTTCATCCCAGATTTCTCCATAGATCTAAGACACCCTTCGCTAAATATGAGAAACTACATCAGAAAGATCCTTTTAACGAAGAAACTATAACATGTGGTATGGCACTGATGGAAATAGTAAGTGAAGCAGGGCAAAATAGAGGGATTGGGACCTCTCAGAGGACGGGCATGACACACAGTAGCAAAATATCCAGGAATCTTATGCAAAAGCTCAACAATAACTGAAAATGCTCCAGCTAGCCTTCTGAGGAAACACCCAACCTACTACGAAAAACAGTAAAGTGTCTGGGCTGGATGATATGTGCGCAGAACAGTTCAATATTTTGGCCCAAGTGCCAAAATGTAGATCATGTGACTCTTCAACCGTTGCCGCAAAACTTGCAAGGTCCCCAAAATGTAGAGAAGGCAAGGAAAGTGGCGCTGCTGAAGCCTGGGAAGGAATCATACTCTCCAAAGAACTATCGACCTATATCACATCTTTGTCACCTGCACATATTGTCAAGATCATTGAGTGTCTCTTACAAAATAAACAATTTTACGTCGCTCTCGATGGAAAAAAAGAGCAGATGGAGAAACCAAAGAAATGCACTGTCCCAGGGAAGCGTCCTTACCCCTTCCCTTTTTAACCTGTAACTAACGACCAGCCTACACCTAATCATAAAAAGCATTTCCTATATGCAGACAACCTGCCGATCACAGCCCAGTGAAAGACTTTCGAGGATGTGGAGTGGAAGTTGGAGAAAGCATTCAGAGAGTTAACAGAATACTATCAAAATAACCACTTTAAACCAAACCCTTTAAAGACTCAAGTAAGCACTTTCCACCTTCGATCTGGGCAAGAAAAACGAAAGATCAAAGGTTCCTGTAATAATAGAACATTGGAACACACAAATAGACCACCCTATCTGTGTGTGATTTTGGATAGGTTTTTACATATGGACACCACTGGGAAAAGATCCATCAGGAGGTGGCCTCCAGAAATATTATTTTGTGAAAATTTGTAAACAGAAAAGAGGGAGCAAATCTTACTGTCCTGAGAACTACTATACAAGCACTATGTTTCTCTATGGCCGAATACACCTGCGCAGTGTGGACCAAATCAGCCCAAGACTTAATGAGACGTGTCAAATAACAACGGGCTGCTCAAAACCCAGTCCCTTACCAAAACTTCGCATAGCTGCTGGTCATGTGAATCGCATTCCTGAAGAAAATCTCACGAATTCACAGAGAGGGTCAGACAAACCACTAGTGACAGACATACTCTCTTTGGCATTGAGGAAAAGCCTGGACGACTGAGATCCTGAAAACGGTACTTCAACACATACACTGAAGAACCGCCACCTGCCTATCCACTTGCACAGGCAGTGTCTGGTAGTTACACAGACCCTGAACTGCTTAAGAACAAGGGTGGCCCCAGTGAAAACAAACGTGATCAGGTGGAGTCATAGTAACATGGATGACGACAAGTGCAATTGTTGTGTCGTGCAAGACATGGAACATGTTATGGCCTGCCCAAACTGTCCCTAAAGATGCATCATCGAAGATCTGTGGCAGGAGAAGCCCTGGACATGGTCCAATGCTGAGCTGAAAGACTATGATTCCTTTTCTGAATACGATAAAGTAAATAAGTACATTTGTAATAGGCACACTGCCACAGGTACATGCTACCTAAATCTCCAAACGAGGTTCTGGGAAGCTGTCAAGTTAAAGCATCATGAGAGCTGTCCAGAGGTGTGGTTTTGCTCCATGACAACACCCCAGCTTATTCTGTATTGTCCTGACATGACACCCAGTGACTTCTTCCTTTTCTCTTGGATGGAAAATTTCCCGCAGAGCCAAAATACACACTTCTTGTCTTCGCCAAGTCACCCATCATTTTGAAACGTGTTCATTGAATGGTGAACATGTGAAATCCTAACACTATCCTCAAGTTTTAATGGCTATCCCGGAACTTGGGACATTATATCCAAACTCGTTTGCAGTGTCCATCTAATGGCTTCCATGGGCAACAAAAATTAGATTTTCGTATTTTGTGTAATTATTGACTGAATTTAAAAATTCAACATGCTGTCATAGGTAATCTACTCATTAAGAGGTGCAATTTTATATTAAAAGTTTAACACAATTAGACAAGTACAAGGTTGTTATAAATGATTGAAGCGATTTCGAAGATTTGTTGTGGCTCGATTAATTGATCTGTTTGACAGAGCTTTGCTCACACATAGAAAACCAAACGAAAATTTTTTTTTGAGATGCGGTAGTATAAGTGCTCCCTATGTGCCCCCTACTGATTCTGTAGGTATCAAATCGATAGTCAAGTTCTTCTCACGTTCGGTGCAGAATGTCCCTGTCATTTCGTTCGAAAGCACAGGTGCTTACCAATCCCCTCATGATCCATCCATCGATTTCTCTATTTCCTGTTTAAGAATTTACAAACATCATGATGGAACTGAAGTTGAGCTCCATCCTGTTGGTAAACGAGGTCCACTTCAGTCTCCAGTTGTGGCATGAGCCAGTTTTCCAGCATGTCCAGAGACACTTGACTTTTAATGGTATTTTTGCAGGTGAGGAAAGGACCATAAACATCAAGCTGTGAGACTGCACAGAACACGTTAACTTTTGATAAAACCCGAGTGTGCTGCATGGTAGTGTTGTGATTCTCTGTCCCCCAGATTCACACTCTGTGCCTGTTCATTGTGCCATTCACAAAAGTTGCTTCATCACTGAAGATCAGTTTTTCACAAAAACTATTTTCATCCATAAGCTGTTGCAACTGTGCTAAAAATTCAAAGTGTCTGTTTTTGTCATTGGGAGTCAGTGATTGTAGTAACTGCAACCAGTAAGGATTCAGTTTCAATTGTTTCTGTAAGATCTTCCAAACGATCGGTTGTGGTATCTTCAGCTCTCTGCTTGGTCTGTTTGTCGAGTTCTGTGGGCTCTGTGGGCTATCTGCGAAAGTTACCTGCACTCAGTCAGACGTTTCTTCACTCACTGCAGGCCAACCTGTTGATTTCCCCTTGCAGATGGATCCAGAAGCTTTAAACTGCACATACCATCACGGAATGGAGTGAGCAGTTGGTGGATCTTTGTCGAACTTCGTTCTGTAGTGCCATTGCACTGTTATGGCAGACTGATGTGAATGCTTTTTGAGCTCAGCACATGCTTTCTCCACACTTGTAGCCATCTTGCCTAACTGCTCACTGCTGCACTCTCGTGGCAGAAATCTGAAGTGCAGCTGCAACAATACAAACATATTTGAGTTTTCTATATGAGTGTTGAGCTTTGTGGTAATAAGTCAATTAATGTAGCTACAGTGAATTTATGGAATCACTTCAATAATTTATGATAACCTTGTATTAAAGTTAGGAATTGCCTTGAGGCAATGTAACAGATGGCACCCAAATCCCCAGAATTTGTTCACCTAGTATTTGAGAATGGGTGTACGTAGTGACTTCCAAAATCTCACAATCAATTAAAAAACTCCCTACAAAATGATGGAAGGAAAGAAGTTTATTGCTTACTATGTTTCCGTCCTTCATGCGGTAAAAAGGCATCATCAGGCATGATGCTTTAATTGATTACTTCGTTATCACCAACTCTGTTTGCAACAAAGTTTTTAGACATTTTCCACATGTACCAGTGAATGTACCATTGAGCTATAATAAGCAGAGCTATCATGAAGTCCAAAAACTCGAAGTGGTTGTCCCCCACGTTAGGTGCCCCAGAAGTTAACTTCTTGTGTAGGTGTTTTGATAAAAAGAAATGCTAGCCTGCGTAATTTATGGGTGTATTAGTCATTCTGATTATAGTCCAAAGCCTAAAGGAATCACATTTAATTCGTAAGTGGTCTCGTTCAAGCGATCTTTTCTATTATACGTGCTGAGAAGTAATGCCTCCGAAATCTTTACGTGAAAACTCTTAAAGCTTTCCAAATAAAACAAATATGTTTATTCTTCATGTTTACGTATTTATTTCTCAACATAGTTACCCTGGCGATGAACACATTTGTCCCAACGAGAGACCAGTTTGTTGATATCATCACTGCAGAATGATTGAATTTTTTGACAGAGCCACAGTCTCGCACTGTTTCATCACTATCAAAGTAAAGTCCTCGAAAATGTTCTTTAAATTTTGGAAACAGATGAAGATCGGTTGGTGTCAAGTCGGGACTCTATGGAGGATGACCAATGGCAGTGAACCCAAGCCATTGCCTTGTAGCAGATGCTGCAACTCTCGTGTGTGGTCTGGCATTGTCATGCTGAAAGAGAGGTGCTTCATATGTGGATGAACTCTCTGAATTCGAAACCCATTTACTGCACACTGTTTCTCACATACCGACATAGTTACAATAGACACCGCCATGTTACACACCACAACTCGGAACCCTCTAGTGGCAGAAGGCTGCAAATATGTAGATATGAAGATGTAGAATGTTAACACCGCTTGCTTCATTTAAATAGCTTTAATACTTGTCACATAAAAATTTGGAGGCATTACTTTTCCTCATATACTCGTATAAATTTAGGTTTCATTGTTTCCATTTATTGTAGTGCTTTATTTCTGTCATTTTACTTCACATTTCCTATCAGTTCAGTTCGAAAAGCTCTCTGGCAAACAACCAAACCTAGCAAAATATGTTCTCAGCAGTTTCGGGAAGAAGTCAGAGGAACTGCGGTGGCCCGGTGTATGTTAAGCTCTCTCTATACAGCTTAAGCGTTTTCGTGGACTTACTTGTTGAAGAATGCTGGTTCTGCTTTCTTGCAGCGGCGATGTCATCTGCTAGCACCAGACGCTTCTCCGAAGATTTCACTGCTAGGAAGGGGAAATTTTCACTCTCTCGCTCTCTCTCTCTCTCTCTTGTTATTTAAAAAATACACTACTCATGGAATATCATTCAATGCACCAGAACATATTTATTTCCACTTTGTACAAAAAAACAACTAAACTTTATGACGTAAGCCCACACATTACTGGCCACCCAGAATCAGTTAATTACACCTTTTTGAACACAATTAATACATAAGCTTTTATCGTGGCTGACTATCCACGTCCAGTCCACGTACTCTCAACAGCAGTTCAATGTCTACTAAACAGTCACTATCTCGAGTCACTCTATTTGTTTTTCAACAATACAAAGCTACATTACTCCTTGCAGCCAGCCATGGAGCTTCTGGGCTGTTTGTTTATTCTTGGCAGGTCGTGCTGAACGCTTGCCAGTGCCGACGAATTGTCTCCCTTCCAGTTTCGCCTGCACAAACAAAAAATGGGTGCAGTATCCCATGCTCATCCTTACGCCCTGCTTTAAAGTAACGCGTGTTCGAAACGGCTGAACACAAGTGTCTCCAGACTTTCGTAAAACTCTGGGGGCACTACAGAATCTATTTCGTTAGTCCGTATTAAGGAAAGTGCTGGATTACAAAAGCAGCTTTCTATTATCACATGTTTTTCTTCTTGGTTATTCAAAACATATAACAAAAAGAAAGTTACATTAACGATGCAAAAGCGTCTTATTACTGGGTCAAATACTTATTTAAGATCAGAAAAGGTTATGAAAATGCCTTCCTGACGGTGTTTTGTACTGTAAAATTTTCTTTTCAAGCAAATGTGGTGCACACACCCGGACATTAAGAACAATGTTTTGGGACATCTAGCTAATATGACGGCGCTGGCTTGAAAGCAATGCACAGAGCAAGTCTGTAGCGCCTTCTCCTTTTATTATACATTCATGGAACGCAGCTGCAAAATTTATCATTGTATGACACGCAGTTCAGGATATATTACGTCGTAAAAATTGAGATGCGTGATAAACTAGGATTTACTTAAAATGCAACGCAAATCATTCAGTTTATATCTATCCAGTGATTCATAATGAGAGCACTGATGACCTCAGAAGTTAAGTCCCATAGTGCTCAAAGCCATTTGAACCATTTTTTGCATCAGCGATAACAATGGCGAAAGTGCATGAATTGGATTTTGAATTTATACCTCATCCACCCCATTCTCCAAACATAGCCCCAAGTGACTTATTCCTTTTCGTTAATCTGAAACTTTGGCTTGCTAGGAAGAAATTTTTATCACATGAGGAACTGATACTTACAGTCGTCGTGTAATCTGCAGAGTTTGACAGTGAATGTTTTTCCGATGGGATGAAAAACCTGTGTATTGTTGGCTTCTGACTCGATAAAAAGCTTTTATTTCATAAGCATTAACATTTCAGCGTATAAGATTTTGTCATTAATTACATATTTTTGTAAACATGATCAGTCTGCCTCGACATTTGAATGATCTGCACGGCAGAATGCCATGCGAGGGGCCAGGGCTCGATTCCCGGCTAGGTCGGAGATTTTCTCCGCACGGGGACTGGGTGTTGTATTGTCCTCAATGTCGTTTCATCCTCATCAACACGCAAGTCGCTGAAGTGGCGTCATTTAAAAAGACTTGCACCAGGTGACTGCTCTACCTGGCGGGAGGGCGTATATAAACGACATTTCATTTCATAAACATAACCTACTCTGGGTTCAGTGCCATTTCGACCTTGTTATCTGCTTGAAATCCCCCCACACACATTTGTCGTAGTACTATTGTTCTCCGGTCTGTTATATCTGCTTGCAGAAGAACCAACACCTTGCCTGACTACATTCCTTCTATCACATAAAGGTCATAAAATGATGACAGATCATCCACGTCACAAAGAAATATGGACCGAGATAAAATTTAGTGAAAAGACCTACAAAGAACATAAGCTAACAGTTGAGTACACGGATATGCTTTTATAGCCTACGCAGGTGGCAAATACCATGTATCTTGTATCCATGAAGCCTTGGAGCCTGATCTCGATGCAGTATTATGTCACCACTATGTCACAAAGAAATATGAGGAAAAGGAAACTGCGTTAATTTCCTCACGAAAGAAGTAAAAGAAGGACGTTCAGAGTACGTCATAACAATCCCTGGGTAATTCACCAATTTCCTACATAACACCTATTCGCTGTTGTCTCTGAAAAACTGTCAGACATTCAATGTATGTTCACTGTTTTTTTACCTAAATTTAATTTTCCGAGGGATTATTTGGAATCTTGAGTATATACAGAATGGTAAGATATTATCATTAATCGGAGAAACAGCAATGTGCGATGGTAGACTGAAAAACTAATGCACACAGGCTTGTAGAACATGAACAAAAGCAATTAGGAAGATCGGGCAAAAAGTACATTAAAATGCAAATCTTAAGCTTCAAAATCATACATTTATTTTTCGAAACAGCCACCGTTAAGATACATTTCTCTCAACGTGTAACAAGTTTTTTCATTCCGTTACTAGAAAACTCTTCCGATTTTTCTCGAATCAAGGATCAAGGCAACCAGGTAGATGTAGTGTTTCTTGATTTCCGGAAATCATTTAACTTAGTGCCATGCTTACGCTTATTGTCAAAAGTACAATCATATGGTGTACCAACTGAAATTTGTAACTGGATCGAGGACTTCTTGGTAGGGAGCATACAGAATGTCATCTTCGATGGAGAATCATCGTCAGATGTGGAAGTAACTTCGGGTGTGCCACAGGCAAGTGTGTTGGGAGACTTGCTGTTCATATTGTATATTAATGACCTCGCAGACAATATGAATAGTAAAATCAGGCTTTTCGCAGATGATGAAGTTTTCTATAATGAAGTACTATCTGAGAGAAGTTGCATAAATATTGAGTGAGATCTTCAGAAGGTTTCAGCGTGGTGCAGAAATTGGCAACTTGCTCTGAATGTTCAGAAATGTAAAATTTTGTACTTCGCAAAACGAAAAAAAATGCAGTATCGTATGTATTGAGCCTCGTTGCCTTTTGAGACTCGTCGCCAAATATGTAGTGTCGAAACGGGGGTGCAACAGCATGTTGTGGCTGCGGTAGCGGTGAAGCGGCGGCCGCCGCATCGGTTTGCATTGCACGTTGACCCTGGACGAGCTGTCCAAGGGCATCCAATAACGCCTGCGTCTGCTGATTCTGCAAGCGATAAAATTCGGACAGTACATCTGGAGATTGTGGCGAAGCCATGACACAAATAAATTAGAGCAATACGAACGCGAAATCCTCTTTTAAGACTCGTCGCCACTTGTTATATAGCTAGGGAAGGCCGAAATGCACGCTATAAGCTCACGCAGGATGGCGTGAGGTCTGAAACAGGATACGTAATGAATGCTATAAAGAAAAGTAGGTAGCTGCTGGAAAACTTAACTTTAATCCATCATTTGTATACATCGTTCTTGATGAGACATGCTTCATACGATAACTATCAATTGCTATGGCGCCTTGCTAGGTCGTAGCCCTTGACTTAGCTGAAGGCTATTCTAACTATCTTCTCTGCAAATAAACGAGGCTTCGTCAGTGTTGCATCGCTAGCTAAGTCGTCCGTAGAACTGGGGCGAGTGCTAGTAAGTCTCTCGAGACCTGCCGTGTGGTGGCGCTCGGTCTGCGATCACTGACAGTGGCGACACGCGGGTCCGACATGTACTAATGGACCGCGGCCGATTTAAAGCTACCACCTAGCAAGTGTGGTGTCTGGCGGTGACACCACATTCCTCCCCCGCAAATCGGCTTCCTCTCATTGTGTCTAGGCTGTCTTGTCTAGACACAACAGTATGAGCATAATATCAATGAGTCACTCTTGGAATCGATCAACTCGTGCAAACACCTGGGTGTAACACCTTGAAGGGATATGAAATGCCAGCCGATGTGGCCGAGCGGTTCTAGGCGCTACAGTCTGGAACCGCGCGACCGCTACGGTCGCAGGTTCGAATCTTGCCTCGGGTGTGGATGTGTGTGATGTCTTTAGGTTAGTTAGGTTTAAATAGTTCTAAGTTCTAGGGAACTGATGACCTCAGAATTTAAGTCCCATAGTGCTCAGAGCCATTTGAACCATTTTTGGATATGAAATGGAATGACCACATGGGTTCAGTCGTTGGTAAAGCAGGCAGTAAACTTTGGTTTATCGGTAGAATACTGTGGAACTGCAATCAGTCTACAAAAGAGATTGCTGAAAACCACTTGTGCGACCCATCTTAAAATATTGCTCAAGTATATGGGACTTGTTCCAAATAGGATCAAGATGGGATATTGAACGTATTCAGAGAAGGGCAGCACGAATGGTCACAGGTTTGTTTAATTCGTGGGAGAGTGACACAGAGATACTGGAGGAACTGGACTGGCAGACTCTTGAAGACAGGTGTAAACTGTCCCGAGAAAGTCTATTAACAAAGTTTCAAGGACTGACTTTAAATGATTACTCAAGGATATACAAGGTGCAACAATAAAGTAATGAGACTGATTTTCTTCGCAAGATGTGGCAACCCTGCAGGCTTGCTTAGGCGCAATATGTTTGATTTTAGTCTATAAGCTGCTTCTTGTCCAAGCGGCACATCGATGCAACTGCTCAGTCGTGAGTTGTGCTGTAATAAGTTAACACATGTTTCTGTCTCTCGTCACGGAAATGGAACTGCTTAATATTACGCAGCGGTATGCCATTTCTTTTTGCGTTAAATTGGGTGAAAACGCGACGACAACTTACGGTAAGCTTCAGAAGGCTTTTGGAGAGGAGGTTATGTCAAGAGCTCAAGTTTTTCGTTGGCATAAAATGTCTGATGAAGCAGAACGAATATTGAAGACCGCAGTGGACGACCATCAACCTCAAGGACGGATGTCAACTGGGCCAGGGTGCGTGAACTCGTACGATCTGATCGAAGATTATCCGTGAAAATGATTACAGGAGAACTGAATATCAGTCGAGAAATGGTTCGTCTAATAATAACTGAAGGTCTTGGAATGAGAAAGATTTGTGCAAAAATTGTCCGCGAAAATCTCACGCCACAACAGCGAGAAACACGGATAAATGTGGCAGTCGATCTGTTGGAGCAAACGGAGTCAATCCAGAATTGTTGAGCCGTGTTATCACTGGTGATGAAAGTTGGGTTTTTCAGTACGATCCAGAGATAAAACGCCAAAGTTCGTTATGGTGCTCAAAGGGATCACCCAGACTAAAAAGTTCGCATGTCAAAGTCAAAGCTGAAATACATGCTTGTGTGCTTCTATAATTCTAAGGGAATTTTTCATAAAGAGTGGATGCCTCCTGGACAAACAGTTAACCAATATTACTACAAAGAAATTTTAGAAAGACTTCATAAAAGAGTTCTTCGTGTCCGTGCCAACATTGCTGATAATTGGATTCTGCATCACGATAATGCAGCATCCCATACTGCTCTGTCAGTACAGCAATTTTTAACCTCAAAACAAATTTCAGTACTACCACAGCCACCTTATTCACCAGATATCGCTCCATGCGACTTTTTTCTATTTCCAAGAGTCAAAGCGACAATCAAGGGACACCATTTTCACACAACACAAAATGCCCAAAAAGCTGTGATGAGGGTCTTGGAGGATATTACAGAAGATGAGTTCCAGAAATGTTACCATCAATGGCAGAAGCGCTGGAAAAAGTGTGTGCAATCACAAGGGAACTACTTTGAAGGAGACAAGACAAAACTTGACTAAAACGGTGAGTAACATTTTTTTTCCACATCAGTCTCATTACTTTATTGTCGCACCTCGTACTGCAACCCCCTACGTATAGCTCATATAGGGATCGTGAGGATAAAATTAGAATAACTATTGCATGCACAGAGGATTCAAACAGCCATTCTTCCTGCGCTCCATACGTGAATGGAACAGGAAGAAACCCTAATAACGGTACAATGAGGAGTGCCCTGTGCCATGCACCTCATGATGGATTGCAGAGTGTAGATGTAGATGTAGATTCAGAATCCAGGATTTGACAGTTGCCTTCATATCATCGTCAGAAGTGTCATTATTACGCTTGAGGACTCTCTTGTGTAGAGAAAAAATAAATAAATAAATAAAAATATCAAGGCGCAGGACCGGAGGAGTAAGGACGTTGTGGAATCGGTTCAAACTTAAGGTTCTCAGAACCTCTTCAGTTCCGCGCGAGATGTGTGGATGCGCGTTTCCGTGTTGCAAGATTATTGACGCCAGGCTGCCTCTGACAAGACAAACTTGACGTCGGAGGTGTTTTAGAGCCTCTGGGTACTGAGAGTAATTTAACGTTGACGCTCGTTCCAGATAATCGGTCACATATACTAGGTGAACACCGCAAAATGCAGTCAAAAGAATTTTTTTGCGGATGGTTGTGTTCGAAACTTTTTCGCCTGAGGAGAAGACGGATGTCGATATTTAGCGCTCTGTCTTTTCTCTTCCGGGTCGTACTGATGGACCCGTGACTTGTCTCCCATCAAAATATTCAAAAGGGAGTCGTTTCCGTCGTCTTAGTAGTGCTGCAAAAGTTGCTTGCATCATTCCAATCGACGTTGTTTGTTCTCGTCTGTGAGATGGTGTGGTGCCCATCGTCCACAGACCTTGTACAGATTTTAAGGTGTCCTAATTGCTCAACAATGTAGCCAACACGTTCCTTGGATATTCCAGTATGGCTTGCAATACACTCGTGAGTGACTCGCCGGTTATTGTGAATGAAATCGTCGACGAGTTTGCAATGTTTATCATCCGTGTCAGCGATCGGATGTCGGCTGCGTGTATCATCAACAATTATAGCGTTTCCAGGCTTGTAACCACGAAATTTTAGTTGCCCATTGATTTACAGTAAACCCATCAATAGCATCGCCACCATAAACAGTCCTTAAACGCCAATGAATCTTACTAGGAGTCATTTTTTCAGCAGTTAAAAATCCGATAATAGCGCGCTGTTTAACTCGCAGCGACATAGCGAGCACATATACTATGTGATCAAAAGCATCCGGACATCCACAAAAACATACGTTTTTCATATTAGGTGCATTGTGCTGCTACCTACTGCCAGGTACTCCATATCAACGACCTCAGTAGTCATTAGACGTGGTAAGAGAGCAGAATGGGGCGCTCCGCGAAAAGCACGGACTTCGAACGTGGTCAGGTGATTGGGTGTCACTTGTGTCATACGTCTGTACGCGAGATTTCCACACTCCTAAACATCCCTAGGTCCACTGTTTCCGATGTGATAGAGAAGTGGAAACGTGAAGAGACACGTACAGCACAAAAGCGTACAGGCCAACCTCGTCTGTTGACTGACACAGACCGCCGACGGTTGAAGACGGTCGTAATGTGTAATAGGCTGACATCTATCCAGACAATCGCACAGGAATTCCATATTGCATCTGGGTCCACTGCAAGTACTATGACAGTTTGGCAGGAGTTGAGAAAACTTGGATTTCATGGTCGAGCCACACATCACGCTAGTAAATCCAAAACGACGCCTCGCTTGGTGTGGGGAGCGCAAACATTGGGCGATTGAACAGTGGAAAAACGTTGTGTGGAGTGAGGAATCAAGGCACATAATGTGGCGATCCAATGGCAGGGTGTGGGTATGGCGAATGCCCGGTGAACGTCATTTGCCAGCGTGTGTAGTGCCAACAGTAAAATTCGGAGACGGTGGTGTTACGGTGTGATCGTGTTATTCATGGAAGGGGCTTGCACCCCTTGTTGTTTTGCGTGGCACTACCACAGCACAGGCCTACATCGATGTTTTAAGCACGTTCTTGCTTCCCACTGTTGAAGAGCAATTCGGGGATGCATCTTTAAACACGATCGGGCACTTGTTCATAATGCACGGCCTGTGGCGGAGTGGTTACACGACAATAACATCCCTGCAATGGACTTACCTGCACAGAGTCCTAACCTGAATCCTACAGAGAATCTTCGGGATGTTTTGGAACGCCGACTTCGTACCAGGCCTCAGCGAGCGAGATAGGTGACTCTCCTCAGTGCAAAACTCCGTGAAGAATGAGCTGCCATTTCCGAAGAAACCTTTCAGCGCCTGACTGAACTTATGCCTGCGAGAGTAGAAGCTGTCATCAAGGCTAAGTGCGGGCCAACACCATACTAAATTCCAGCATTGCCGATGGAGGACGGTACGAACTTGTAAGTCATTTTCAGCCAGGTGTCCAGATACTTTTGATCACATACATAGTGTAGCGAGCGGAACACCTTGAGTTTCACGGGCCGTCAGTATCCTGTTGGAACAACTTATCACCTTCCTACTGCAAGAAAGACAAAGAACCAGTCTAACAACACTTCGCACTTGCCGAACGCTGCTTAGCGTACCCTCCAGAAACACCAAAAGTGAACGAGAGTTGCAGCTTAGCACACCCCAGACCACAAGGCCCGGGATCAGTCGAGTGTTCCTTGGACGAATGCCCTCTACGGGACAGCGCTCACCAGGTCTACGTCGTACGAGCAAACGACCATCACTTGCATGCAGGCAGAATCTACTTTCATCGCTGAAAGCTACGGCGCGCCATTCCACCTTCCAAGTGATGCTCCGACGGCACCAGTCGAGCCGGGCACGTCGGTGATGCGGCGTGTGTGGAAGACGGGCAAGAAGTGCGAGTGCCCGTAGTCCCACTGATAATAACCAGTTCGCAACAGTTCGTATTGACACGTCTGGCCTCACAAGCCGTCTTATCTGTGCTGTAGTAGCTGTACGATCTGCCACTGCCACCCTTACAATACGACGATCCTGGCTGGCGTCTGTGCTGCGTGGACGTCCAGAACCTCGTCTACGGGAGTGAGAATGTTCACGTAACCACTGACACTAGCATAGTTCCACACGTGCGGCAGCACCTCCAACTTGTGTAGTAATTCTCCGAAAGGAGCATGCTACCACCCGGAAGGCCACAATTTGACCCCTTTCATGCTCTCTCATTTGGCTGTAAGAAGCGTGAGAGCGTCTCCGTGGCATGGTTGTCTGCTTCTTGCTCCATAAGTCTGCATCACACTGAGCCTTCTGGCGATCTGGCAGCATGCCAGTACGCAGTCTGTTGGCGGACAAACTTGAAACCATTATCATCAGTACATCCACACCACTGGCCATTAAAATTGGTACACCAAGAAGAAATGCAGATGATAAATGCAGTCAAATAGAGCTTGGATGGCGTGTACAGGTACAGCTGCCCATGCAGCTTCAACACGATACCACAGTTCATCAAGAGTAGTGACTGGCGTATTGTGACGAGCCAGTCGTTCGGCCACCCTTCACCAGACGTTTTCAATTAGTGAGAGATCTGGAGAATGTGCTGGCCAGGGCAGCAGTCGAACATTTTCTATATCCAGAAAGGCCCGTACAGGACCTGTAAATGCGGTCGTGCATTATCCTGCTGAAATGTAGGGTTTCGCAGGGATCGAATGAAGAGTAGAGCCACGGGTCGTAACACATCTGAAATGTAACGTCCACTGTTCAAAGTGCCGTCAGTGCGAACAAGAGGTGACCGAGACGTGTTACCAATGGCACCCCATACTAGCCGGGTGATACGCCAGTATGGCGATGATGAATACACGCTTCCAATGTGCGTTCACCGCGATGTCGCCAAACAGGGATGCGACCATTATGATGCTGTAAACAGAACCTGGATTCATCCGAAAAAATGACGTTTTGCCGTTCGTGCACCGAGGTTCGTCGTTGAGTACACCATCGCAGGCACTCCTGTCTGTGATGCAACGTTAAGGGTCACCGCAGCCACGGTCTCCGAGCTGATAGTCCATGCTGCTGCAAACGTCGTCGAACTGTTCGTGCAGATGGTTGTTGTCTTGCAAACGTCCCCATCTGTTGACCCAGGGATCGAGACGTGGCTGTACGATCCGTTACAGCCATGCGGATAAGATGCCTGTCATCTCGACTGCTAGTGATACGAGGCCGTTGGGATCCAGCACGGCGTTCCGTATTACCTTCCTGAACCTGCCAATTCCATATTCTGCTAACAGTCATTGGATCTCGACCAACGCGAGCAGCAATTTCGCGATACGATAAACAGCAATCGCGATAGGCTACAATCCGACCTTTATCAAAGTCGGAAACGTGATGGTACGCATTTCTCCTCATTACACGAGGTATGACAACAACGTTTCACCAGGCAACGCCTGTCAACTGCTGTTTGTGTATGAGAAATCGGTTGGAAACTTTCCTCATGTCAGCACGTTTAGGTGTCGCCAACGGCGCCAACCTTGTGTGAATGCTCTGAAAAGCTAATCATTTGCATATGACAGCATCTTCTTCCTGTCGGTTAAATTTCGTGTCAGTAGCACGTCATCTTTGTGGTGTAGCAATTTTAATGGCCAGTAGTGTACTATATCTCAGGTGGCGAATGCCGTTGTCGGATCAAATTCGACATCGTCTTTCCAGGTGCAATAATTATTTCCGGCTGCGTGTTTACCTAAATCAATGTTTTATAATAACAATGCAGACAGCCTCAAAATATGAACTATGTTGTAAGTGTGGTAGGTAAAACAGTTGTGGTGTATCTTGATGTATCTGAGGAGAGTAACTATTCTTGTAACTTATAAGATTATTTAATACGATTTAGCATGTTAACAATAAGTAACATAAGTTGTTAAAATTAATAATCATTGACTGTATAGATCTAGCAGGACAGCACTGCAAAAGCACGTATACAGAGCCGCATGGTGGTAGGCAGACGACAAACATGTCAAAAGCTACCTTAAAATAGAAAGGCATGCGGGAAGCAATAACAGGAAAAGCTCGTGAAGGTAAGAAGGAGGCACCTGATGGAATTTTGAAGACAAGAAAAAGAAAGAGTCGTACTGAACCGTGAATTTACTTACTTTCAAAATCTTTTCTTAAAGAATTTACTTTATTTACTAGCGATTCATCAAGAACATTAACACATTTAATCAAACTAGGTGAGCGTGGAAGTAGTTGCCAGGAAGTAACTGATGGAAAATAAAGTTACTTTTAACAAATGTGAATTTTATTCCTAAAAGCTTTTTCAAAACAGATTTAAAATTATAAGCAGAAAAGCACCCTCGAAATATCAAGTTACAATTTTATTTAGAGGCAGGAAGAACAATATTAACAGTAGAAGCCTTCGGGCTGAAAAGCTTGCCGGCCCCCTCTCAACACGGCCGTAGTCATGACCGCTCACAACAACCTCTGAAAGAGTACACTGGTGCAAATCCGCAACACACCAGATTAATTTAAACAAAAAAAAATTTTTTTAATAACTCACAAAAACACGTAAACTATGCACCCCGTAAGAGGGATGGAAATGGTACAACACTCAAATTATTTGCCACCAAAAGTGCAATTTTTTTTAAAGGACTCTTACGGTGGAAGGGTGGAAACCTTATAACCTAAAATGACTATTTAAATAAAACCCATAAAATGCAGACTTACATAAAATGTACAACATGCTCTACATTACACATATACCACCTCGCAAGATGATACGCAAGATAAAAACATACTCGAAGAATTCGGCCTTTAAGCAATAAATTCGTTAACACCGAACCCGACAAACATGACAGAGGCAGCTATTAACGTACGGCAGACCGACAGACAGACAGACAGACACTAACTGCCTAACAAATGCGGGCGAGAGACAAACGAGCAAGCTGGGGACGAGAGACTGACCAAGAAAACAAGTCGAATTTGACAAGTAACTGAAACAACGTATCACGAATCACCTAACTTCTAATAACTGCGATTACTGGCGAAGACCTGGCGCAGCACCCCCAAACGCTCTCCCGAACCGTCCGCTGCCAACCGCTTCAACGGACGCAGGAAGGCGCGCCGATCTCCCGTCTCACAGCGTCGCCGGCGCGGCCCACTGGACTCACGTGGTGACCTCACATGTGCCGACGCTCCAGGCGGACAAGCCATCTTGTGTCCCAGTGCGCGACCGACCAACCGATCGATCCAACCGCCAATGCCCATTGCCTGAGCAAACTTGAGCAGACTGGCGGCCAACACATACTAGCACTCCGGACGACAGACAGACACTAACTGCCTCACCAATGCGGAAGAGAGACAAACCCAGACTAACTTGGCTGACCAACTGACCAGACTCGCCCTAACTGACAGACTGACCGACTCAGACTGGCCGGCCGAAGTGGCCGTGCGGTTAAAGGCGCTGCAGTCTGGAACCGCAAGACCGCTACGGTCGCAGGTTCGAATCCTGCCTCGAGCATGGATGTTTGTGATGTCCTTAGGTTAGTTAGGTTTAACTAGTTCTAAGTTCTAGGGGACTAATGACCTCAGCAATTGAGTCCCATAGTGCTCAGAGCCATTTGAACCATTTGACTCAGACTGACCCCCTGCCGAGCTCATAGCGCCCCTTAAATGCACGTGAACAAGGCAACCTTTCCCCTTTCAAACCAGAGGGAGACACCAAAGCTGCGACTGCCACAGCGGCGCCACCGGCAGAAACGGAGGGCGACTGCTTCACACTACGCGCTGCGGTGCGCTTTTCAAAACAGCAAATTTTACCACGGCTCACGTACAACATTTGTTGGAAGGAGATCCCGAGGTTAGGTTCAGTCAAATAATTGGAATCGGTTTTAATTCCTTCACAGACAACTGCCCATTTTCTCGCAGTATTTGAGAGTTGTGTCTTAAAGTGTCTCTGTTGATTGTAGACCATTCTATAGCGTGTGTGAGTGGGGTAACATCATGTTTGTGATCTACTGTGATAAGAGAAGGGTGAGGGAGAAACCTGGTGCAGGCACATAGCCTTGTCATCTCGCCGGCCGCGGTGGTCTCGCGGTTCTAGGCGCGCAGTCCGGAACCGTGCGACTGCTACGGTCGCAGGTTCGAATCCTGCCTCGGGCATGGATGTGTGTGATGTCCTTAGGTTAGTTAGGTTTAAGTAGTTCTAAGTTCTAGGGGACTGATGACCACAGCTGTTAAGTCCCATAGTGCTCAGAGCCATTTGAACCATTTTTTTGTCATCTCGAATACCACCAAGGGGGCCGTCGATCTTAACATGCTCATCCGAAGGACAGATCACCATAAATGGCGTACCTGCCCTAACTCTACAAACCATTGTGGGGAAAGGTTTTTGATCTAAAGCAGCACATAGGCACAAAGTCTTGTGATCAGGAATTTCATGTCACAGCGCCTTCTTTCCTTTCTGGTCAAACAAATATTGATGGTGAAGATTTCATCCACGATCAGCACATAGGCACAAAGTCTTGTGATCAGGAATTTCATGTCACAGCGCCTTCTTTCCTTTCTGGTCAAACAAATATTGATGGTGAAGATTTCATCCACGATCAGGATTCGAAGCACGTATCTTCGAGTCGAGCGGCACCGCATAGTCACTGAGACGAGTTTTGACGGTAAAAATTTCAGTACAGCTACATGAGTCTGCGATGTTTGTCGCTGGATGCAATTATGTAAGGTCGTTCGTTGCAGTGGAACGTATTTATTTTGTTCTCTGTCTGCTTTGTTTAAAATTGAAAAATGAGTAACTGTAGGGTCTTTTCTCAGTGTCACAACAACTGACGCCCGAAACAAGTGCACCTTCGT
Organism: Schistocerca americana; assembly: GCF_021461395.2. Classification (NCBI taxonomy): domain Eukaryota; kingdom Metazoa; phylum Arthropoda; class Insecta; order Orthoptera; family Acrididae; genus Schistocerca; species Schistocerca americana. Next base: position 348,394,895 of record NC_060121.1, on the reverse strand, counting down.
GTTCATTAAATACTACTGTTTACTCAAATTTTCGTAAACGAATTATCTTGTCAATAAACATCTACTTCCGATTCTTTAGAGAATCGATCTTCCATGTATAAACGTCATATCTCCCGAACTATGTTTCGTACGATGATATAATTTTACAGGTGCCTGTGGATATTGTGCGCAGAATGTCTTGCGAAAAGATTTAGAAATAAAGAAGTAATAAATTAAAATGTCATGCCTGATGCTGTAGTTTTATTACATGAACAGCGAAAATGTAGTAAGCGATAACGTTTTCTCCTTTGATCGTTTCAGCTGTGTTTGGAAAAGGGGGGACGCGAAGAGGGGGTTCAGCAAGATAAATTTTCGTAAAAGTGTTAAATTGTGTTAAAGTTCGTTGGGAGTCGGTGAGTGCTCTCTTTCTCAATCCGTGAATGAATATAGTCTGGGTAGTTTGTGCGCCGTGACCTACGCTGCTTCAAGGCTATGCGCAATTTCTAACTGTGAAGTTTGACTTACTGTGTTATGCTTTGACATGAGATTATCAGTCGTCATCAGAAGATTAAGACATTTTAAATTTTTAAATTCGGTAAATAACAATTTGAAGTATTGAAAATCAACTTCTACTTGTCCAAAAAAATGTTCAAATGTGTGTGAAATCTTACGGGACTTAACTGCTAAGGTCATCAGTCCCTAACCTTACACACTACTTAACCTAAATTATCCTAAGGACTAACACGCACACCAATGCCCGATGGAGAACTCGAACCTCCGCCGGGACCAGCCGCACAGTCCATGACTGCAGCGCCTGAGACCGCTCGGCTAATCCCGCGCGGCTCTACTTATCCGTGGAAGCTGTTACATAGGCAGCCTGGAACTGGAACCCGTCTAGGGATAGCCGTTTAGTAATATATGAGGGACGTTCAGTAAGTAATGCAACACATTTCTTTCCTCGGGCAATTTCGGTTGAAAAAACGTCTTGGCCAGTCTAAGTTGTTTATAAACTAAGTTGATAATAGATTGGTCGCTCTGGGGGAGGGGTCGTGAAAGAGACAATTTTCTTGTTTGTCTTACAGTGATGAGAGCTGACGGTCGTGCGCATCTCGTACCGATCAGATGCTGATGGTAAAAACTACACACGTAGATTCGTGAATGTGCATTATACTGATTTTCATCTTCACATGTTTGAGCTTGTTTACTTATGCCATGAATACAAATGTAGATAAGGCCGTTGTAATGCAACGCAGTTAGTAGAGAAAAAAATGACATTTTAAACATTTGTTAAGTGTTTCTTTATTGTAATGTCTAATGCATTTTAAAATAAATACAATTATTGTCGTTATTAATTAAACACACTTGCTACTGTCGTCTTCTGTTTCTGCGTCCTCATTGTACTTACTGTGGTGTCACCGCCAGACACCACACTTGCTAGGTGGTAGCTTAAATCGGCCACGGTCCATTTAGTACATGTCGGACCCGCGTGTCGCCACTGTGTGATCGCAGACCGAGAGCCACCACAAGGCAGGTCTCGAGTTACGGAATAGCACTCGCCCCAGTTGTACGACGACTTTGCTAGCGACTACACTGACGAAGCCTTTCTCTCATTTGCCGAGAGACAGTTAGAATAGCCTTCAGCTAAGTCCATGGCTACGACCTAGCAAGGCGCCATTAGCCTTACATAGTTTGAAAGTTATCATATGAAATGTCTCATCAAGAATGCTGTAAACAACAAAGGATATATAAAAGTTAAGTATTCGAGGAGCTGCATACTTTTCTTGCTACCATTCACTACTTATCCTGTTCCAGAATTCACGCCCGTCTGCGTTAGATTTCGGCCTCCTCTATCTACAAGGTGTTGGCACATTTACCAACACATCATTGGCGACGATTTAACGAAAAGGGTCTTGTTCTTTCTACTTGCTTACATTTACTTGTGTCATGGCTTCGCCACATTCTCCAGATGTACTGTCCGAATTTTATCGCTTGCAGAATCAGCAGACGCAGGCGTTATTGGATGCCCTTGGACAGCTCGTCCAGGGTCAACGTGCCATTCAAACCGATGCGGCGGCCGCCGCTTCATCGCTCCCGCAGCCACAACGTGCAGTTGCACCGCAGTTTCGCAATTTTGATGCACAGCACGAGACCTGGACTGAATGGTCACGCCAATTTGGATTCCATCTCGCCGCCTACAGAATTCAAGGTAATGAGCAGCAGCCGTTTTTGCTTTCGTGTGTAGGTGTGTCCACCTACCGTGTGATAGTGAAATTATTTCCCCGCCGCGACGTAGCAACTCTGTCCTACGAGGAAATTTTGTCGGCATTGGATGCCTATTTCAAAGAAACAGTTAATGTAGTTGCAAAAAGGTATACTTTCTTTCGTACAAAACGTACGGCCGGTCAAACTAATCGGGAGTGGGTTGCAACTTTGCAAGGCCTTACTAGGGATTGTTCATTTGAATGTGACTGTGGCCTTCCTTATTCAGATACTGTGGTGCGTGATGCAATTGCACAGAACGTTTCTGATGTTCGCATACGGGAACAGATTTTGGAACTAGTTAATCCCTCCCTTCAACAAGTGATAGACATATTGGATAGACAAGACACACTTGACTGTGCTCAGGAATCTTTTGAAACTTCGCCAGCAGTGTGTAACATTAACCGGCCCGTCGGGCGCGCTGCGTGGCCCGGTAAACTGCCCTCGCGCACGTCTGCGCAGCTGCCGCCACGCTCTACACCAGGTGTGCCGCGCCAGCACACAAATGCAGTGAAATCATGCCCGCGGTGTGCAACTAGACATTCGCGTGAACAGTGCCCGTCACGCCAAGCTATTTGCTTTTTCTGTAATAAGAAAGGACATGTTCAAAGTGTTTGCCAGAAAAAGCTCAGATCAGACACTCTTAATCATTCCAGGCCCTTTGCTTCGCGCCGGAATCAAACCAAGAATACTCAGGCTCGTGGACCTTCGCCCATGGACATTCATGTAGTTAATTACACTCCGCCCAGTGCCACTTTCTCTAACAGTGACTGTGTTCGTCCCACGAAAAGTGTGCGTCGATGTCGACGGCAATCCCGTCACGTCGCAAGTGATTCTGTATCAGTGTCTGTTCAAGTTGCACAAAACAGTCGCTCTTGTCGTCAGCAAGACAATAAACTTTTTGTAGATTTGGACTTTAATGGCAAGGCCATACCATTCCAGCTCGATACTGGTGCTGCAGTTTCATTGCTCAATCACGACACGTACAAACAACTGGGCAAACCTCCGTTGCGTTCCGCAAATGTTCAGCTCAGTACATATTCAGGACAGAAGATTCCTGTGTTAGGACAGTGCAGCCTTCTTGCAACATACAAGGGCCAAACAAAACTTGTGTCATTTTACGGTCTTCGTTCTTCTACTGCAGTGAACTTGTTTGGTTTAGATTTATTTCAGCTGTTTAACATGTCTATTGTAAATCAGGTCCTATTCGTGAATCCCTGCCGCCGTTGGATAAGCAGCTGCAGCAGCAAGTCGTATACTCCTAGCTCACTCATTTGCTACATAGTTTAATTCTTAATTTCTTTGCGTGTTTTTGGTACTTGCATTGTTTAATTCATAAATTTCGGGCGTATTATAGTATTTGAGAGTGTAGCAGCGTGTTTTAGTACCTGAATAGTGTAATTTCGCTTAGTCTCCTTCCGCCGCCGAGCAGTGTCAGCAGTGCGCAAGTAGCAGCATTACTGCATTTACTAGGCAATCTTGTATTTTAATAACCGTTTAAATTTTGTCGATTTGTTTGCGCTCTCTGTAGATTAGTTCAGACGTTCTTTGCAAAACAGTTTTTACCATGGATAGGGACTGCAACTGCTGTGTTCGGATGCAGGCTGAGTTGGCATCCCTTCGCTCCCAGCTTCAGGCAGTGTTGGCTTCGGTCACACAGCTTGAGGCTGTTGCCAATGGGCATCACTGTGGGGGTCCGGATGGGGGTTTGTCGGGGACGGCCAGCTCGTCCCACGCATCCCCTGATCGGACTAAGACTGTGGTTGCCCGGGATACTGCCCGCATTGAGGCTGATCCCTCACCTGTGGTAGAGTGGGAGGTCGTTTCAAGGTGTGGCAGGGGGCGAAAGACATTCTGGAGGGCTGAACGGAAAGCCTCTCCAGTTTGTCTGACGAACCAGTTTCAGGCTCTGTCTCAGGCTGATACTGATCTTCGGCCTGACATGGCTGCTTGTCCTGTTCCAGAGGTTGCCCCTCAGTCTGCAAGATCCGGGCAGTCGCAGAGGGTGGGCTTACTGGTAGTTGGGAGCTCCAACGTCAGGCGCGTAATGGGGCCCCTTAGGGAAATGGCAGCAAGAGAGGGGAAGAAAACCAATGTGCACTCCGTGTGCGTACCGGGGGGAGTCATTCCAGTTGTGGAAAGGGTCCTTCCGGATGCCATGGAGGGTACAGGGTGCACCCATCTGCAGGTGGTCGCTCATGTCGGCACCAATGATGTGTGTCGCTATGGATCAGAGGAAATCCTCTCTGGCTTCCGGCGGCTATCTGATTTGGTGAAGACTGCCAGTCTCGCTAGCGGGATGAAAGCAGAGCTCACCATCTGCAGCATCGTCGACAGGACTGACTGCGGACCTTTGGTACAGAGCCGAGTGGAGGGTCTGAATCAGAGGCTGAGACGGTTCTGCGACCGTGTGGGCTGCAGATTCCTCTTGCGCCATAGGGTGGTGGGGTTTCGGGTTCCGCTGGATAGGTCAGGAGTCCACTACACGCAACAAGCGGCTACACGGGTAGCAGGGGTTGTGTGGCGTGGGCTGGGCGGTTTTTTAGGTTAGATGGCCTTGGGAAAGTACAGAAAGGGCAACAGCCTCAACGGGTGTGGGGCAAAGTCAGGACATGCGGGGACCAAGCAGCAATCGGTATTGTAATTGTCAACTGTCGAAGCTGCGTTGGTAAAGTACCGGAACTTCAAGCGCTGATAGAAAGCACCGAAGCTGAAATCGTTATAGGTACAGAAAGCTGGCTTAAGCCAGAGATAAATTCTGCCGAAATTTTTACAAAGGTACAGACGGTGTTTAGAAAGGATAGATTGCATGCAACCGGTGGTGGAGTGTTCGTCGCTGTTAGTAGTAGTTTATCCTGTAGTGAAGTAGAAGTGGATAGTTCCTGTGAATTATTATGGGTGGAGGTTACACTAAACAACCGAACTAGGTTAATAATTGGCTCCTTTTACCGACCTCCCGACTCAGCAGCATTAGTGGCAGAACAACTGAGAGAAAATTTGGAATACATTTCACATAAATTTTCTCAGCATGTTATAGTCTTAGGTGGAGATTTCAATTTACCAGATATAGACTGGGACACTCAGATGTTTAGGACGGGTGGTCGGGACAGAGCATCGAGTGACATTATACTGAGTGCACTATCCGAAAATTACCTCGAGCAATTAAACAGAGAACCGACTCGTGGAGATAACATCTTGGACCTACTGATAACAAACAGACCCGAACTTTTCGACTCTGTATGTACAGAACAGGGAATCAGTGATCATAAGGCCGTTGCAGCATCCCTGAATATGGAAGTTAATAGGAATATAAAAAAAGGGAGGAAGGTTTATCTGTTTAGCAAGAGTAATAGAAGGCAGATTTCAGACTACCTAACAGATCAAAACGAAAATTTCTGTTCCGACACTGACAATGTTGAGTGTTTATGGAAAAAGTTCAAGGCAATCGTAAAATGCGTTTTAGACAGGTACGTGCCGAGTAAAACTGTGAGGGACGGGAAAAACCCACCGTGGTACAACAACAAAGTTAGGAAACTACTGCGAAAGCAAAGAGAGCTCCACTCCAAGTTTAAACGCAGCCAAAACCTCTCAGACAAACAGAAGCTAAACGATGTCAAAGTTAGCGTAAGGAGGGCTATGCGTGAAGCGTTCATTGAATTCGAAAGTAAAATTCTATGTACCGACTTGACAGAAAATCCTAGGAAGTTCTGGTCATACGTTAAATCAGTAAGTGGCTCGAAACAGCATATCCAGACGCTACGGGATGATGATGGCATTGAAACAGAGGATGACACGCGTAAAGCTGAAATACTAAACACCTTTTTCCAAAGCTGTTTCACAGAGGAAGACCGCACTGCAGTTCCTTCTCTAAATCCTCGCACAAACGAAAAAATGGCTGACATCGAAATAAGTGTCCAAGGAATAGAAAAGCAACTGGAATCACTCAATAGAGGAAAGTCCACTGGACCTGACGGGATACCAATTCGATTCTACAAAGAGTACGCGAAAGAACTTGCCCCCCTTCTAACAGCCGTGTACCGCAAGTCTCTAGAGGAACGGAGGGTTCCAAATGATTGGAAAAGAGCACAGATAGTCCCAGTCTTCAAGAAGGGTCGTCGAGCAGATGCGCAAAACTATAGACCTATATCTCTTACGTCGATCTCTTGTAGAATTTTAGAACATGTTTTTTGCTCGCGTATCATGTCATTTCTGGAAACCCAGAATCTACTATGTAGGAATCAACATGGATTCCGGAAACAGCGATCGTGTGAGACCCAACTCGCCTTATTTGTTCATGAGACCCAGAAAATATTAGATACAGGCTCCCAGGTAGATGCTATTTTTCTTGATTTCCGGAAGGCGTTCGATACAGTTCCGCACTGTCGCCTGATAAACAAAGTAAGAGCCTACGGAATATCAGACCAGCTGTGTGGCTGGATTGAAGAGTTTTTAGCAAACAGAACACAGCATGTTGTTATCAATGGAGAGACGTCTACAGACGTTAAAGTAACCTCTGGCGTGCCACAGGGGAGTGTTATGGGACCATTGCTTTTCACAATATATATAAATGACTTAGTAGATAGTGTCGGAAGTTCCATGCGGCTTTTCGCGGATGATGCTGTAGTATACAGAGAAGTTGCAGCATTAGAAAATTGTAGCGAAATACAGGAAGATCTGCAGCGGATAGGCACTTGGTGCAGGGAGTGGCAACTGACCCTTAACATAGACAAATGTAATGTATTGCGAATACATAGAAAGAAGGATCCTTTATTGTATGATTATATGATAGCGGAACAAACACTGGTAGCAGTTACTTCTGTAAAATATCTGGGAGTATGCGTACGGAACGATTTGAAGTGGAATGATCATATAAAATTAATTGTTGGTAAGGCGGGTACCAGGTTGAGATTCATTGGGAGAGTGCTTAGAAAATGTAGTCCATCAACAAAGGAGGTGCCTTACAAAACACTCGTTCGACCTATACTTGAGTATTGCTCATCAGTGTGGGATCCGTACCAGGTCGGGTTGACGGAGGAGATAGAAAAGATCCAAAGAAGAGCGGCGCGTTTCGTCACCGGGTTATTTGGTAACCGTGATAGCGTTACGGAGATGTTTAATAAACTCAAGTGGCAGACTCTGCAAGAGAGGCGCTCTGCATCGCGGTGTAACTTGCTGTCCAGGTTTCGAGAGGGTGCGTTTCTGGATGAGGTATCGAATATATTGCTTCCCCCTACTTATACCTCCCGAGGAGATCACGAATGTAAAATTAGAGAGATTAGAGCGCGCACGGAGGCTTTCAGACAGTCGTTCTTCCCGCGAACCATACGCGACTGGAACAGGAAAGGGAGGTAATGACAGTGGCACGTAAAGTGCCCTCCGCCACACACCGTTGGGTGGCTTGCGGAGTATCAATGTAGATGTAGATGTAGAATCAGACTGTGCCTTCAGACAGTGTTTCTCGTCTGTGTGAAGAATTTGCAGACATTTTTGCACCGGGCTTAGGTTGCGCTAAAAACTATGAAGCACATTTGGAACTGAAAGTAAACGCGCAACCGAAATTTTTCAGAGCGCGCAATGTTCCCCACGCATTGCGTGATGAGGTCGCATGAGCATTACACGATTTAGCATCACAAGGTGTAATTGAACGTGTGCAAGCTTCTCTCTGGGCCTCACCCTTAGTAATTTTGCCAAAACCTTCCGGAAAACTGAGACTTTGTGTGGACTTCAAGGCAACAGTGAATCCACAACTAGTGACTGCAACTTTTCCCTTCCCCACCCGGAAGATCTTTTTGATAAACTGTGCCCGGGTAAATACTTTTCCAAGTTGGACCTAGCAGATGCGTACTTGCAAATCCCAGTGGACGCCGAATCCCAGAGCGTCTTGGTGGTTAACACGCATCTTGGTTTGTACCGATTCAAAAGACTGCCATTCGGGTGTGTTTCCGCCCCTGCATTGTTTCAGCAATATTTACAAACTATTTGTGCGTCGGTCCCTACTGCTGCTAACTATCTGGACGATATTGTGATCTCCGGAAAGACAGCCGACGAGCATTTAGCACACCTACGAACATTATTTCAGGTATTGCGACAAAATGGTCTTCGCTTGCGGAAGGACAAATGTGTGTTTTTTGCTCGGGACTTGCCGTATTTGGGACATGTCATCAATGCCCAAGGCATACATCCGAGTCCAGAGCACCTCCGTGCCATACAAGAATTGCCTTCACCACAAAATGTGAAGCAGCTACAGAGTGTGTTGGGTAAACTTAACTATTATCATCGCTTTCTGCGCAATGCCTCTTCCATTTCAGCTCCGCTTCATCGCTTACGCCGTAAGGGTGTTCCGTTCGTCTGGACGACGGAATGCGAACGCGCCTTTCGCCAGTTGAAATCGCCGTTGCTTTCTAATACTTGCCTTACGCCATTCGATCCCCAGAAACCCCTTTTGTTGATGGTAGATGCATCGGATTTCAGGATCGGTGCTGTGCTTGCGCACAAAGTTGGCTCGCATGATCGCCCTATTGCCTTTGCGTCAAAATTGCTCTCGTCTGCGCAAAGAAATTACTCACAGATAGAGAAAGAAGCTTTGGCTCTCGTGTTTCGTGTTACTAAGTTCCATGATTTCTTGTATGGTCGTCACTTTACCATCATCACAGACCACAAGCCTTTGACATCGCTTTTTCATCCGAACAAGCCTGTACCTCCACGTACAGCGCAGAAATTCATTCGCTGGTCTATTTTCCTCTCGCAGTACCGCTACGATATCTTGTATCGGTCCACTGCTAAGCACGGAAACGCCGATGCGTTGTCCCATTTGCCTGTTGCTGAGGATAAAGCATTCGATTCTTCCAAACTTGCTTGCACGTTCATTGATTCGGAAACCGATGCAGTGGTCGAATCGTTTCCGATTGATTTTCGTCGTGTAGCTACAGCCACAGCTGCTGACCCGGTCCTCGCTACGGTTTTGCGTTTTGTTGCTACGCAATGGCCTTTGTCAAAGTCTCGGATCGAGGATCCGTTGGTTCGCCGATTTTTTGCTCATAAGGAGAGACTTTTTGTTCGACGTGGTGTTTTGCTGTTGCGTTCTGATAATGATCAGTCCAGAGTCGTGGTCCCACGTTCGTTACAGTCCTCTGTTTTACGGCTTCTTCACCAAGGACATTGGGGTATGGTGCGAACGAAACAACTTGCTCGTCAGCACTGTACTTGGTTCGGAATCGATGCTGCGATTATGAATATGTGTTCTTCTTGCATGGCGTGTGCCGAACAACAATCGGCACCACCGCGGAAAGTCTTTGCATGGCCAAAAGCCACTTCCCCTTGGCAACGCTTGCACATCGATTTTGCTGGTCCATTCTGGAATGCTCGATGGTTGGTTCTGGTAGATGCCTTCAGTAATTTTCCTTTTGTTGTCCGGACGTCTTCCACGACGTCCTCTGCCACCATCCAAGCGTTGTCTGCTATCTTTTGCATTGAAGGTCTTCCGCAGACTATTGTTTCCGACAATGGCCCACAATTCATGTCCGCAGAATTTCAGTCATTCTGCCAGGCCAATGGTATTCAACATCTGACATCCGCGCCGTTTTCACCTCAGTCAAACGGTGCCGCTGAACGATTGGTCCGGACTTTCAAGTCACAGATGTTGAAGATGAAAGAGTCGCATTCTCGGGCGGACGCGTTGTTGCTCTTTTTGTCATCGTATCGCTCTCAGCCCCGAGATGGTCGCTCGCCGGCTGAGTTGCTCCATGGTCGTCCTCATCGAACCTTGATGTCTTTGTTGCATCCGCCGCATCAGGTTCCTGTGCAGCGGCAGACTCCTGCTTTTGCTCCAGGCGACGTTGTATTTTATCGCAACTATCGAGGTTCACGGCGTTGGCTCGCAGGGCGCATTCTTCGCTGCCTCGGCCGCGCGATGTATTTGGTTTTGGGGGCCTCTGGTGAGGTGCGTCGGCATCTCAATCAGCTGCGCCTCTGTCGTCGCACGGGTTCTGCCGCTCCCCGTCTGCTTTCAGCGACGGTGCCGTCCGGTCAGCGCCCTGGGGACCCATCTACTGGCTCGCCTCATCCCCAGGTGTTGCCGACGATGCCTTCCATTTTGCCCCATGGCGACGCGCCGCCACAGCCGCCGCCGCCGCCGCCTGTTCTCCCGCCGGCGCCGCCCGCATTCGACGCTTCGCTGCAGCCGCCAAGCGCCTCCCTGGGTCACGCGCCGCCGATCGCTTCCCGTGACCAGCCGTCCTCCGCCATGGAACTCTTGCCCGCTCCGGACCACATGGCGTCTTCGCGCGTCGGCTACCCCGACGCAATGGAGGTCGACCCTTCGGCCCCTCCTGTCTCTTTACGGGCGCATACACCGCATGTTGACGTGCACCCTGGACTAGGTTTTCAGGCGTTTCCTAGCTCCCCTCGGACCGAATGGCCGGGTGCGGGTGGCACAGCCTCGCCTGTTGTTAGGCTCCCCACCTCATCGTTACCTCAACATGGGGTCCTCCCCACGGCGGGCGGAAGCCTTATAACACGACCGTTCGCCGATTTGCGGGGGAGGAATGTGGCGTCACCGCCAGACACCACACTTGCTAGGTGGTAGCTTAAATCGGCCGCGGTCCATTTAGTACATGTCGGACCCGCGTGTCGCCACTGTGTGATCGCAGACCGAGAGCCACCACAAGGCAGGTCTCGAGTTACGGAATAGCACTCGCCCCAGTTGTACGACGACTTTGCTAGCGACTACACTGACGAAGCCTTTCTCTCATTTGCCGAGAGACAGTTAGAATAGCCTTCAGCTAAGTCCATGGCTACGACCTAGCAAGGCGCCATTAGCCTTACATAGTTTGAAAGTTATCATATGAAATGTCTCATCAAGAATGCTGTAAACAACAAAGGATATATAAAAGTTAAGTATTCGAGGAGCTGCATACTTTTCTTGCTACCATTCACTACTTATCCTGTTCCAGAATTCACGCCCGTCTGCGTTAGATTTCGGCCTCCTCTATCTACAAGGTGTTGGCACATTTACCAACACATCACTTACAATAGTTTTCAGTTGTTCATGTTAATGTGTAAAGTGATTCGAAAACACAAAATACTGACGCAATCCTAATGCCCCTGCGTCATCCCTCTTTTGCAGAAGCACGAATATCATGCATATGTTGGTTGCCCGTGTTGTGTCGATCAGCGGAGCTTGCTCCTTCGAGGTCTCACCAGCTCCCGCAAAATTGAATGTAGTAAAAGCACAACCCGTCGAGTGCCAAGTTTTTTTATTTGTTAAGTCGCTGGGCGTAATCATTAAAATATACAGCTGTATTTACATGCTATCTACTTTCACAGCATTGCAGTGCATATTCATAAGCAATTCGGGCGAAATGTGAATGTTTCAGCGGATGTGAGATAAAGCTAATCTCTTCTTACCAACAGTTGACTGTGAATGTCCAGATGTTTTTGCAAAACTCCAAATCCTGTAGATATTTCTTAAACTCTTGTCCGTTAATGCTGAAAACCCTTGTTTGAAACTTGTGTAACGGGTGAATAAGCTCACCATTATTTTTATTTTTTTGTCACTTTCTCGAGTTTCATTCTGTAACCTGATTAATAATTTTTCGAGCGTCAGGAGGAGCTTCTAGCTATACAGGATATCGTAGGAGGTGACCTCAATGTGCCAACAAGGCTTCTTCGTCACTCATTTCATTATTTAAACGCCACACAACAACAGGCTTATTCTTCAACACGCAACTATAGTGCCACAACTGTTGAATCGCTGTCTTTGGTAGCAGTGAGACAAAGAGCACAGCAGAGAAGAGGTGTTCCGAATGGGGCAGACCTGAAACGATTAGTACCGATAGTCTCTGTTGACAGGAAATTCCGCGCTGTCAAGATTATTTGTTTATGTTAAGAGGTGCGCAAACAGAGTGTTTTTGTTATTGTGTTGAAAATGAACCGTAAAAATCAATCTTCTGTGTGGAATTTTTTCAAGAAAGTGGGGGATAATAGTCGGTTTGTAAAGTGTACCATCTTCATTAAAGATTATAAACATGATCAGGGAATAGGACTAATTTAAGAGACCACTAAAAAGAAAACATGGTGAAAAACTATGAACCACGAATTAGCAATAGAACTGAAAGGTGAAGGATCAATTTGTGATCTAGAGCTGAAACAGAAGCATCCATGAACAGTGCTAATACGTCTACTGAATACGTTTAACAGTTTGAAATCGGATGATCTACATTTTTTTGCCCAATTAGCAACAACGTAAAGTCGATGTCGTTACACGAGTCAATGATTCCACAACTGACCTACATCAATATTCTGAAAAACCTGTAATAGACGAGCATGCTTGTGCATTAGCAAATTCTGCAAAATCTAATAGTATGTTGCATGTAATGGGCATTAAATTTTTGTGGTGTCCAGCAACTTCAGTGAAGAGGGTTTTCTCCAAGGCAGAATAAATAATTACTTAAAACGCAATAGACTAAAGAAGAAGAATTTAATCACCTTTGATATCTTTTAATGTTGTATTTTATAAACAGGCAAAAGGACAAGAATTTAAATACCTTACTTTTTATGTAAAAAAATTGCCCGTCTTACGTTGTTGTATTTTAAGCAATAAAAATTCTTAGACAGATACTTTTCATTTGAAATACCTGCCCAAAGCATTCGATAGATGATCGATATGTCGATAGTTCTTAAAAATGCTATCGATAATATCGGATGTGTCAACTATCAATGTTTAACAAGTAACTTACATTACTATAACGAAGGTGCATACCAAGCGGAGGGCTGTCATTATGTTTCTTTTGGAGGAAAACCAGAGTATCGCAGATATTCGTAGGCTCTTGCATAAGGCCTACGGAGACCTGGCAGCGAACAAAAGCGCGAAGAGTCGTTGGGCGAGGCGTCTATCATCATCGTAACGAGGTCGCATAAATCTGTCCGATCTACCGCGTGCCGGCCGACCGCACGCAGCTGGCTGCTCAACTTTTGTCTCTATTAGTAGTGCTGACACAGTTTAGGTACTCAAAGGTATGTATGCTCCAGTTGTTTTCATTGGTACCAAACACAACACCAAAAAGAGCAACGAAGGACCACGTGTGCGGAATTGCTTGCACGTTACGAGGCTGACAACGACAATTTTTCGTCGAACATCGTCACAGACGATGAAATGTTCAACACCTCAAACTGGTAACAAAACGGGAACTCATGGAGTGGTGCCACATCACCTCCCATTCGAAAAAAAGTCCAAAGCTGCAACCTCAGTTTGTAAAGTCATGGCGACGGTCTACTTAGAATCTGAAGGGGCTATTCTGTTTGATGTCCTCCCTCATGGTGCAACGATCGATGCTGAAGTGTATTTTGCTACCCTCAGACTATTAAAGAAACGACTTTAGCGTGTTTGCAAACGAACTTCCTCCTCTCCATGACAATGCAAGACGTCACACAAGTCTGTGCAACCCCCCGCCCCCCCCCCCCCCCTCCCCCGCCAGGGGGCTCACAAAACTTCTTTAGACTGTTCTTGCTGATCCATCCTACAGCTCGGATCTCGCACCTTCCGACTTCCATCTGTCTGGCCAAATGAAGCTATACGTGGAGGATGGGGAGGTCATTGATCAGCGAGATGTTGGCTCCGATGTCGAGCAGTAGAGTTATATCATGCGGGCATACAGGCCCTTCCAGGAAGGTGGCGCAAGGCCGACATGTTGAACGGAGATTATGTTGAAAACACAGGGTTTTGGTAGCCAAAAGAGCAGGGAATAATATGGTGTACTGGAACTCTGAACAAAATCATTCTGCTTTCAGAAAAAAATGTTGCATTACTTATTGTACTCCCCTCGTAGACGAGAATGTAGTCACAGTGTAATGAGAATAGTCTGTTTAACGTGGACAGAGCAAAAGAAACGATGTAGATATGAGTATTATGTTTTTAAAACAAATGTGCTAGGTTTATAGGCACTACAACAGAAACTAATGTATCAGGAAATTTCTACTAGTGAAATCAATTTGTTTACGTGTCAAAGGTTGAACAGAAATAGTAATACCAATCTGGCTATATGAGATGTATGATCGATCCCATTTATATTGCCGCGACCACTTCCTACGCTTATGTTTGTGACCCAGGCAGCTGGGTCACGATGTGTGCGGGAGGCAGGGTGCGGAGTTTAGGAGAGTGGCCCAGTTTATGCCCAGAGGCGTTAGTCACACCGGTATCTGTAATAACATTTATTTGCCGGGGTGAGTCTATAGAGTTGTAAAGTGTCTTAGCCGTCGGACGGCGGTCGGAAGTAAGCATGGACCACAAAGGAGTGGGTTGTGAGTTGTTACGTCGGAGCCAGTGAGCCATAGCTAGGTGTTATGCAGGAGGCAGTGTGGAGACAGCAACGCGTCATCCGTCCATAATATCTGCGGTACAGTATGGCTCACACGCCAGCGCTCTCGTAGACACCTGTCACGCGCTCAAGCCAGGACATCCGACTGTGTGGTCCAGGTTGTCGGCTGTCGTGAAGAGTAGGCTATGGTCATCCACCATGGAACGACCAAGAGTGCACCAGTTGCTGAGAATTTTTCCTGGTTGTATGGCCGTGGTCCATGGGACTCTTGAATCCCTAAAGTTTCGTCCACGGCTACTTTGGACATCTTCGGAAGTGCTTCTAGTTGTGCTGAGTCTTGCCGACTCAGCACAACCAGGAAGAGTTCCATGGACCTCGGCCATACAACCCAGAAAAATTCTCAGCAGCTGAAACATCCGGTCGTGAAAGCCTTCATTGTATGAGTGCACCAGTTGACCATGAGTCATCCAAAGGGCTGCGCGAATGTACCGTGCCTGGTCGTCATGGAGATGAAATCTTAAAAGTCATCTGTGATTAACCGCCGGCCGCTGTGGCCGAGCGGTTCTAGGCGCTTCAGTCCGGAACCGTGCTGCTGCTACGGTCGCAGGTTCGAATCCTGCCTCGGACATGGATGTGTGTGATGTCTTTAGGTTAGTTAGGTTTAAGTAGTTCTAATTTCTAGGGGACTGATGACCTCAGATGTTAAGTCTCATAGTGCTCAGAGCCATTTGAACCATTTGTGATTGACCCTCAGCAGAGGAGGGCTGGCCGCCCACCAGTCTTTTTCTCATATGTGATGTCCCAGTAGGCACAGCAGTAGCAGAGTACAGCTTTGGTTTGCATCACGTTGGCAGCGTCTCAGTGCTGACCTCAGCAAGTGTATACAGGCAAATCATCATTGATCAGCTTTTCATGGTTTTACTGAAACTGAATACACTGTCAGTCAAATTCTGGTTCTATTGAAGTGACAGAATGGTGGCACGGCTGGCTGTGCATTTGAGCCCCAATAACGTTACTGTTTATAGACGCGAGCCTGCGCTTATGGCTCTGGGTGTACGAGCACATTTGCCCTCGTGTATTAGTCTTGTCAGTGCTACCTACCTCAGTGTGGCAGTTTATTAATTATTCTGGGTTGGCGAGCTCAAGTCTTTCTGCAATGTTTGGCTAAAGCAGTGACACTCTGGCGCTGCAGTTAAAAAGTATTCCCTCATACCACCTCGTTATGTAGCACAGCTTCCCTCGTTTTGACATTGTGCGGTAATGTTCGCTTGGTGTCCTGCCATCCACTACATCGGCAGTACCGCTTGCTGACAGTCCAATTGGAATACCGGGTCCGAGCTAGTCTCCTCAGTGCTGATCTTGCCAGGAAGAACTTTAAAAGAAATTTAAGCATATTGCTCGGAACTATGCAGCAGCTTAACAATGTTTATGATTTTGTCATGTAGAAGTATTGAGCACTTACATTTAAATGATTATGAAGTATTGTGGCTATTGATAAGATTTTACACTGCTTTTGGGTTCATTGGTGTGTCGGTCTACATGCATGACTATGGCTAACATTTGTGGAATTACGGTGCTGTTTAGCGTTCTGATTGTCTCGCAAATACTGAGAAGGGATTGTCTTTATATAACGACTTAAAATCATTGAGAAAATGTTTCTTTTTCGGAAAATCTTTTGATGAAAAGTTTGAACATTTAATCAAAATATTTTCATACAAACCATTACAAATGGAATGGTTCTTAATAATAATAATAATAATATACAAGAAAGTCTTCCTGATGTTCTACAGAGCTGCACTTATCTGGTCACGAACTGGCTTTCTGCTTCTTCGGCCATCGTCAGGTGACAACCGTATTGCACAAGAACAGGTAACATGATGTGAAACACGTATGTAACGTAGCAGCGATGGTGAGGCACGTTAAAATCTTTGACCAGAGAGCCTATTATCGTAGTTAGTATGCGCTTGACCGCGCGAGTGTTGCGAGCAGTACAGTAGTAGTCGTCGTGGAGTACGCTAGTAGTCGTCATGCAGAGCAGTCGGTCAGTAGTAGCAGCCCAGTGCGGTTGTGTGATGTAGTCTGTCGGCAATACTGGTCAAGATGCTGAATGAGGTATATTGTTAATTAAGGTAATCATCAGATAATGTAAAGTTTATTTATTGTAATTAATTTCCAACAAGTGCCCCAATAATAATTTTGATTTCAAAGCAATTTTTACAAAAAAAAAATTTTTTTATTTAATTGAACTAACGATTTCGTTCCACTTCCCTTAAAGAAAAGTTTCAGTTAAATTTTAAAAAAAAAATAATATTATTTGCAATGCAGTTCCTCCAAGCCGTACGCAACAATAAGAGCAGAAATTTGACAAGCAGTTTCAATGAGGTAAGAAATTAATTCTGATTTTTGCACAAGGGCCAAAGACCGATATTTCGGTTTAATTGAATTATCATTTTTCTGAGATTTTCTTATCACTGAATTGACTTTCATTATTTTCGTGACGAACTTATACTTGGGTCAGATAGCGATTCTCACTTTTATTGTCATTAAATTTAATTGCTAGGGAGGTTACGTTTGGCTCCTATTCATTTATTATTTCTGTCCTTAAAATTTCAGTGGAGAGGTTACACTTAGCGCAATGTCCATTAGCATTCTTAAATAATATTTCTCTTTTAAATTTTTGTGGGGAGGTTACACTTGGCGACACCCAGTCCAGGATCGTATTTCGTTGAGAGTCTTTTGAACGACAGTCAGATATCTGCTCTTATTTGCTTAGATATAATTAGGATTTGGCGCTACGCTTTTATTAACTTGTGACTTTCTTTCTACAGGTCAACGGCAATTCGTTGCTCTGTTGTATTTGTGTGTTGCTTTTGCATTGTGCTTATTTATTTTGTGAAAAATTGTGAATATTGTAAAAATGCCGCGAAAGACTGTGAACAGTGTATCGCGAGGTATTTTGAATGAAATTACCGACTCAAACAACTTTACCGATAGGACATGTGACACGCAGTGTAATGATGACAATCCTGCGTTCACTAACAATCAGTGCATTCCAACCACTAGTGATGACTTTTACCTTAATGATGAACAAACGAACTCAATTGTCTCGTCTGTTAATTTGACGACAATTGATGACGCGGAGCGGTCTATAGTAATGAGCGCTGCCGAGCTTAACACACCCGATTTAGAAAATCCAAGTAATGTGCAGACAAATTTTTCGAATGAAAATGGTCAGTGTAGTGAGAGTATGACGGATCCATTTAATTCCGAAATAATGTCTGACAGTGTACATCCGACTGATAATCCTTTTTGTAAGTTGCAGAATGACCAAATGGTCACACAAAGCGTGACAATTGCATGTACTCCATCACAGAGTACTGAGAATGCAACAGCTACTTTAAGTTTGGATCAATTTATGACAATAATGCTACAGTTTAAGAACGATCTTGGTGTAGATATCAAACAACAGAGTGAGAAAACAGACAACAGTTTCAAACAACTTAGGGAAGATAACAAACAACAGAATGAAAATCTCAAACAACTCAGTGAACAGAACAAACAGCTTAGTGAACAAATTAGAGCCGTTGCCGCGCAGTGCCATGACACTAAGGAACAGTTGCGCGTGGAAATTGAGGCTTGTTCACGAAAAAATAGCGAAGAAATTAAGTCTGCTGCGCAAGAATTAAGGGAAATGCAAACAGCCGCAACAGAAACACTCAGAGACGAAATTAGCGGAGTCGCTAAACAATGCTCTGAAAAAGCTACACAATTACGCGACGAGTTTAAAGCAATGACAGCAGAACTTTCGCGCACAATGGATGAAAAGATCGACGCGAAATTCGACCAACAGAACACTCAGATTGACGAACGCTTTAATCTTCACATACAAAACAGTGATACGCGTTTCCGTAAATTTATTCAGGATCAAAACAAAGTAAAACGACAAGTAATGGAAACAATCACAGCACAGAGACAGGAAGACAAACGTAAAATGTTTGCGAAGGCAAAAACGTATGTAGACAATAATATTACTACAGTGTCCGACAAAATTAATACCATAGAACAGTTGAACGCGGAATTACGGGATGAAATTTCTGATCTTAAATCAAAAACAGATACACACACAGTAAATATTCAAACAGTGACAGACAGATTCGAACAATTAGATCTAACACAGGATTGCGATGTCATCAAAGCTGATGTTAAAAAACTGAGCGAAACTACGCGTAAGTTGCAAAAACAGATTAATGCGTCTGATTCTAAAACCGATGATCAGGTTAAAATACTGACTGAAAAATGTGATGAATTGGCCAGTCGTATTGATGTTATCGAAAATACTAATGACAATAAATCAGACGATACTGCACCGGTTTCATTTATCCAAACACCTGAATTTCAAAATTTACAGCAGACAATTAATGAGATCGATTCATCTAACAACACGTTACGTAGGAAGTTATCAAATTTACAACAAGAAGTAACAGAGATAAAAAACATTTCAGTTAATAACATACCACAACAGACGCCACTTTATGAACATGTGTCAGACTCACGCAGCGGGTATAATTTGGGTAATCTACAGAGAGTACGGGACTTAGATTCCGATCAACCACAGTTCAATAGATTCTCTTACGATCCTGAACCTGTTCCATCACACAGAGATGATAATTTCGATTACAAACATTTTCTGTCAGTGAGAAAGTTTAAAGTTTTTAAAAACGATAGAACGCAGATTCACCCACTGGATTGGATTCAACAATTTAGCTTTGCTCTTCCACCGACTTGGCCTGTAACACATAAACTTGAATTTATTTGCAGTTTTTTGGAAGGCGAACCGGCAACTCGTATGAGACCGATCGCGAGGCAATGCTATTCAGTAGAGGAATTTCAGAATGCTTTTCTGTCAGCGTACTGGTCGAAGACGACACAGCGCGGAATTAAAGATCAGTTAATTAGCTTACCAAATTATGAGAACTCCAATTTTCCCAGTGTGACGCAATTTTTTGAGCACATGGTGCAACAGAACCAGTACCTAAGTGAGCCGTACAGTGAATCCGCACTTATACAATTATGCATCTCCAAATTACCACGGTCATTACGAGTGTCGCTTCTAACGGGCCAGCAAAAAGAAAACATTTCAGCATTCAGAGATCTTTTACAGCTCTTGGAAGTACAGCAATCTGATTATTCTTTTGTAAACAAAAACTTTTCGTGTAACAACCAAGGTCAACATAAGTACAGCAATTATGATCAGACACGTAATTTCAATAGAAAAGATAACAGACGCTTTAGAAACGACAACTACCAGAACTTTGGTAACAGACAAAATTCTAATTATCAATATCGTCAAAATTTTTCAGCAACAGGAATCACACTTTAGTAACAATAGAGGTGTTTCACAACAACAACATCAAAACCAGCCGGTTAGCATACCTAACCAACAATGGAATGCACAAGGTCAACCAGGCTTTAATGTTCCGCCGCGTGCACGTATAGTCCCTGATACAGGAAATAGTAACGCACGGCAGCAAGGAAACAACTACGTACAAAGAAGGCAGTATTTCAATTCCTATCGTAATGCACCGTATAGGAATGACTTTCACGACAGACGTAAAAACGATGAGCACAATTATCAGCGTACATCTAACAACAGTCGGTCATACCAACAGCAAAATTATGCACGAGAACCTATTCTCATGAATGAACCCGACAGTAGGTACCATCCAGAGCGTAACACGTCTGGAAGAAGTAATAGAACAGTTCAAATAGTAGAAATGCCACAGAATCCTCCTAATAATAATAACACGTCAGATAGAATCTGACTAGATACTGCACAGGACGCATCCTCTAATAACACAAGCACTAGCTTTGACACGCAAAATGTTGTTCACGAAAATGTAATTACTTTTGACGATATCAGAGACACTCTCTTGCAGGAAAGACCAGTTATTCAGAAAACTATTTCACATCCTGTTATCGAAATTAAAATTGGTTCATCAAAATTTTCAGCAGTAATTGATTCCGGATCACCTATATCAGTAATAAATGAGGAGACTTTCAACGAGTGCAACAAAGAGAATACCTATCCGACATTACCTTTAGGCAAAACAAAAGTGAAAGGAGCAGTACCGAGTAAAGGAGTAGACGTTAAATTACAGACGCATTTGTCATTTTGTATTGGAGGTCATACTTTCCACTCAAATTTTTGGATTGTTCCTTTATTGACAACAGACGTTATTCTAGGTACGAATTTTCTGGTACAACACGACGCAGTTATCGATTTTCAAAATTCTTATTTAATGTTAAAGGATGAAAATGTACAATTGGCTTTAGAATTTCAGCACTCTTTATCTGCGGAAGAACAAACAATTAACCGCACAGAGGTCATTTCCGCAACACGTAACATAGACTGTAATCCCACATTGTTCACGGATACGTACGTACACAACTATAATACTGCAGACGAAGCTGACTACGACGTAATGCAATTGATTTGTGATAAGGTTAAAGAGAGCAGTGCAACTACAGACGACGAACGAACGCAATTATACGAAACTCTTTTACAGCAAGCTCCAGTTTTTGACAACATTCCTGGTACTATGTCCGGATTTATGTATGAATTTCAAGTCAAACAGCACGACACATTTAAAGCAAAGCATTATCCCATCCCATATATTCACAGAGAACAAGTTAAAAAGGAATTGCAGGATATGCTTGACCAAGGAATTATTGAACCAGCAGTTAGTCCGTACATAAACCCGCTACATATTGTTAAGAAAAAAGATGGCTCACTTCGCCTTGTACTTGATTCACGTCACATTAATGACATTATTATTAATGAAACTGATGGACCACAGACACGAGAGGAACTTTTACAGAAATTTCATGGTACAGCTATTTATTCTACATTAGATTTGAAATCGGGATTTTGGCAAATTCAACTTCATCCGAATTGCAGAAAATATACAGCTTTTCTCTGTTTCGGCGACTGTTATCAATTTTGCAAATTACCGTTCGCCTTAACTATTTCTTCTGCAGCCTTTATTCGCGGTTTGAACACAATACTTCCGACAGAACTTAAGGACAGAATCACGACGTATGTAGACGACATTCTTATCGCAGAAGCTAATTGGTCTGAACACAATATGATTCTTGAACAACTGTTGCAAACTTTTCATGCACAAGGACTTACAGTTAACCTCAGTAAATCGCATTTTGGCAAAACTTCTATAAAATTTCTTGGACACGTGATTTCAGCAGAAGGCATTGCACCTGATCCGGAAAAACTTCAGGCTCTACGTGACATTAGTGTTCCTACGACGAAGAAGCAATTACGCAGTTTTTTGGGCTTAATTAACTTTTTTCGTAAATTTATTCATCACTCCGCTTTAGACACACCCAGATTATGCCAATTAACAGGTAAAAACAGTATTTGGTCTTGGGATAAGCAAGCACACTCTGAATTCATGAACCTGAAACATGCTTTGTTGAATGCTCCACTTTTATCGCACCCAGATCTTACTAGAAATTTTTCCATTGCCACCGACAGTTCCAGCACCGCTTTAGGCGTACATATTTTCCAGGAAATTGAAGAAGATGGTTCTACAGTAATTAAAAACATCGCATTTGCAAGTCGCATTCTGTCACCTGCTGAACGAAATTACTCCGTTACAGAATTGGAAACATTATGTGTTGTATGGGCTTTTACGAGATTTCGGCACTTTCTTTATGGCAGACATACCACCGTTTACACAGACCATAGAGCTATACAATTTTTACTTTCGGCTAAATTCACTCACGACAGATTAAGCAGATGGAAACTTTAATTACAAGAATTTAATTTTACAATAGTTCACATTCCCGGCACGCAAAATGTTATAGCAGACGCACTATCGCGTTCTCTCAGCAACAATCAGCAAGACGTAGCAACCAACTTCTGCAAAGCAAATTTCAGTGTCACGTACATTCAGCAAGTTGCATTTGAAAACTTTATTTCATCGTCATTACAGGACATAGCAAAAGAGCAAAATAAAGACAATGTATGGAAAGAAATTAAACACCTTTGGGAAGATAAGAATAATGTTACGATTAGAAACCATTACACTGTACGCAATGACATTCTGTTTCGCCGCTCTCATCCTGACAGCAACAATTGGTTATTATGCATTCCTGACGAACTGGTTAACAAATTAATCTGGTACACTCATTTAAGTTACGCACATTACGGAGCACGAAAATGTTTTCTTATACTGAAACAGAACTGTTATTTTACTAACATGGAGAAACGTATACGACGAGTTTTAGCGTCTTGTAAAATTTGCCAGAAAGCTAAATCAGACACCACTTCACATATTCCTCCTTTATATCCCATTATACCTGTTAAATTAAGACATATGGCCGCTGTAGATATTTTTGGTCCGATTCCGAGAACTAACAGAGGTTTTTGCTACATCTTTGTCGCTGTTGAGCTCACTTCAAAATTTGTTACTTTCACTCCATTACGCAAAGCTACTGCTAAAACTGTTTCGAAAGCATTTGTAAAACATTTTCTATTTCATGTAGGGCATGTGATGAGAGTAATTTCTGACAATGGATCTCAATTTCGTTCTGGCATATGGACACGCATGTTACGAGCTAGAAACATTTCTCCGATTTATATATCCAAGTACCATGCTTCTTCGAACCCCTGTGAAAGATTAATGAAAGAAATTGGTAAGCTGTGCCGAATATACTGCCACAAAAGACATATTGATTGGGATACACACATACTCTCATTCCAAGATGTAATTAATTCCATTCCAAATGAATCCACTATGCTATCTCCGTCTGTTATATTGAAAAACGTTGAACCACCAAACAAAATTAAAGAATTAGTAAACTTCCCTAAATGTCGTCGACTAAGACACCACGAAATAATTGACATTGCGCTGAACAACATCAAACGTGCCGCAGAGCGCCGGAGAAGACAGCAAAAACATGTTTGTACACGCCGCGACTTTCACGTTGGACAGAAGATATTAGTGCGTACACACTATTTATCCAGTAAATTAAAAGGTAAGTGCAGTAAATTTGAACTTCTATACGCAGGTCCATATCGGATTCGCAGCATCCCTCACCCCAATGTTGTACACGTCGAAACTTTGAGAACCAGAAAATCGAAAGGCAACCACCATATCTCAAACCTTAAACCGTTTATTGAATGAAGACACTTTATAATTCAACACACTATGATGCCATTTACTAATGCAATTATATTCACATGACTAATTACTGATGATTATCGTATTTTTTCTTGGCAAGTGCCCGGCAAGGTAAGGTTAGCAGGTCGCTTTTCTTGTCGTTACACATCAGACCGTGCACATTTTCCATTTTTTTGTGTATATGATTGTACTCCAGTTTTGTTTATATGCATTGTGAAATAGTTAAGATATAACACACACCAGTTGACTTTGACATTCTTTTTGCCCTATGACATCTCAAGATCGTGACTGTTTTACATTTTGCTGTTGCATTGTGATATTCTATGTACATTTTTGCATCTGAACACTGTCAATGTCTTTGACATATTACGTTTTCTGTCATGTTATGCTGTATGGTTAATTATGTCACCATAAACCAGTCATTATTTTGTGGGTATATGATTTAAATGCAGGACATTAATCTTTGTTCATCAATTTCAGAAAGAAATGATGCGTGTAAGAAATAACTTCAACAGAAATGGGAATTTCACCTACGGAATAAACGAAAGAAGATGCAATAACTTTATGAGGAAGAGTAAATGGATCAGGATTAACAAACATTAACAAGAATATACTATACTCATCGTAGAATAGCAGTCTTAACTAATTTTTCTTTCAGAATACAAGGTGATTGATGCAGGCTGTCAGACAGAACTACACATCTTAGTTTTAGTGATGAAATATGTTAGAGATAAGGAATAGTTGTGTAATGAGTAATGAAGTGATATTTTTGCAGATGATAATGAATAATGATGAAGAATATGCTGTTATGAATAATGAAGTTTTTCTTTACAGGTGATGAAAATAATGAAGTTATGATAATATGGATAATGAAGTGATGGATAATGAGGTTTTTTTTTCTTTACAGACGAGGATAATAATGATGAAGGATATGCTATTATGAATAATGAAGTTTTTCTTCATAGGTGATGATAATAATGAAGTTATGATAATATGGATAATGAAGTGATGGATAATGAGGTTTTTTTTTTTTCTTTACAGATGAGGATAATAATGATGAAGGATATGCTATTATGAATAATGAAGTTTTTCTTTACAGGTGATGATAATAATGAAGTTATGATAATATGGATAATGAAGTGATTGATAATGAAGTTTTTTCTTTACAGATGAGGATAATGTTGAAGTTATGTATTTATGCTATGTAGTTATTTAAGTATTTGTTGCAGTTTGCTTTGACAGCAGGTGTTATATTGCATAGTAGGATGACGGAAAGTTTTGGAAAGGACGGCTATGGAACACATTTTTTTATACACATTTCACTACCTGTTAATTCGAAGTTCACTACTTTTCAGCATAGTGTGCGTTTCTTCTTTCAGGTCAATAATCCATTTTGTATTTTTTCCAGGAGAGGCTTTTCATGATACTTACTAAACCTGTTACTTATTATACCTGTTGTAGTACTTGCATTTTTATTTTTTACCCATTTGTGTTTATCATTTACAAATGTGACCACATATACTGCCTTGTTACATAACCTTGCTACAGCTGACTCATGACGAATGACGTTCCCTATCCTCATTTGCAGCAATAGGTCAAAAGCAAATAGTGTTATGCCTCAGCAATTAATTATCGATCCCAACGCAATGCATTGCTAACAAAAAAATGTATTACCAGTCCCAAATAGTGATACCAGTTTCAGAAAGTTCTGAGTAATGCTAATTAGCTCTGAATAGTATGTCACTTCAGTAATGACTTCTTAATGATACAAAAAAAAATATATATAAAATAATGCTTTGTAACTAGCTAATAACTGCCACTGTTTATTGTAATGAGACTACTTATAATGCCCATGATTATTAATGCTATGACTGTAATTAACTGATTTTTTATAATGACTTCGTAATGATCTGAATAATACTGAGTGATGAACAATGTTTTATTCTATTCAATACTTGCTGGCCACTGAGTACCAATAATTAATGTCACTCAATGAATTGTTATTAATTATGCCATTAATTAGCTCTTGTTTTCAATGTTGATACTTTGTAATTGGGAAAGAATGTGATTGTTTAATAATTCTTTGTAATTAGGAAAAAGCTAATGATTAATACTATATTGAAATGACAAATGATTAATTAACTATGCCATACTTTGTAACTGGAAAGGAATGTGACTGTTTAATAATGCTTTGTAATTAGGAAAAGGCTAATGATTAATACTATTGGAATGACAAATGATTAATTAACTATGCTATACTTTGTAACTGGAAAAGAATCCGATTATTTCATAATGCTTTGTAACTAGGAAAAGAAAGCTACTGATTCTATGTAAAACAATTAATGAACATTTTTCTGTAATACTACATACTTGGTACAGAAATGTTCAATAACTGGGCTATGAATGCCGCAAACTACTTAATGTCCTTCACCTCATGAGCTAACTACCCTGAATTACTGCAATGTCCATTTGTCCTGTTTATCCTAGTGATCATGGAGCACTAAATTTGGTTTTGCACTAATTCTACGTTGGTGTTCCTTGTAAGAGCGTGGTGTTGACACGACATGCTGTCCACCACCGTGAGCGATGAAGACGTTATTATGGTCCCACTGTTTGGTGTACCTAGTGTACTGCCAAAATGAAAACATGGAACATTACTACGACAGTTCAGTGTCTTGGCTACGCTGATAAATTCTGATGGGAAAAGAACTTCAAATTGTGTCACTTGGTGTTGTACTTCTGTGGAAAGATATGGACTTTCAGAACAGCTGTGTGCAATCCAAAGTGCTACAACCATGATGCAATCCTTCCCTTTCCTATCCTAATTCTTGTCACGTAGTGAAAATCATTTTTTGCTAACATCATTTATGTTCATGGCTATACATTTTTTTTTCTTTGGATTTGCTGAACCTCAGTGCGAGTACAGTTATGTCACTTGTCGATATGATTTTTTGCCATTATGTTTATTTACTGCAAAAATGCCTAAGACATTTTTTCGATTTGTTCTCAAGTACAGTATATGCACTCTTGTCTTTTGTATTGTATATACATTTTTTATTTTGATGATATGTTCTGCACTACAGTGCATGTGCACTTATGTTAGGTGTTAATATGTTTTCTACTGAACTTCAGTGCCTGTGCATTTTTCTCATTTTTCAATATGATTTGTACTCATTCTGTATGTTCAATACTTCAGTGCGTATGCACTTATGTCATTTGTTACTAATTGTATATACATTTCGTCAATTGCTAATATGTTCTCAACTCCAGTGCGAGTACACTCATGTCACTTATCAACACGATTTTCTGCCAGTCTGTTTATTTGTTCTGAACATGCTAAAGAATTTTTTCAGTGCGTGTGCACTCTGTTATCTGTCAAATAATTTGTATATACAGTTTTCTGATTTGCTACTATGTTTTGTACTCACATTTTGTCTTTGTCTGATATATTTTGTACTTGGTGCGTGTGCACCACATTTAATTTATGTACTAAATTTGAATATTCTGTAAATTGTAAAAATTTCTTGCGATGGCAAGTCCAAATGACTCACCATCGCTGCCAAATTTTTGCCCCCCCAGTGGAGGGTTATGAAACACGTATGTAACGTAGCAGCGATGGTGAGGCACGTTAAAATCTTTGACCAGAGAGCCTATTATCGTAGTTAGTATGCGCTTGACCGCGCGAGTGTGAGCAGTACAGTAGTAGTCGTCGTGGAGTACGCTAGTAGTCGTCATGCAGAGCAGTCGGTCAGTAGTAGCAGCCCAGTGCGGTTGTGTGATGTAGTCTGTCGGCAATACTGGTCAAGATGCTGAATGAGGTATATTGTTAATTAAGGTAATCATCAGATAATGTAAAGTTTATTTATTGTAATTAATTTCCAACAAGTGCCCCAATAATAATTTTGATTTCAAAGCAATTTTTACAAAAAAAAATTTTTTTATTTAATTGAACTAACGATTTCGTTCCACTTCCCTTAAAGAAAAGTTTCAGTTAAATTTAAAAAAAAAATAATATTATTTGCAATGCAGTTCCTCCAAGCCGTACGCAACAATAAGAGCAGAAATTTGACAAGCAGTTTCAATGAGGTAAGAAATTAATTCTGATTTTTGCACAAGGGCCAAAGACCGATATTTCGGTTTAATTGAATTATCATTTTTCTGAGATTTTCTTATCACTGAAATGACTTTCATTATTTTCGTGACGAACTTATACTTGGGTCAGATAGCGATTCTCACTTTTATTGTCATTAAATTTAATTGCTAGGGAGGTTACGTTTGGCTCCTATTCATTTATTATTTCTGTCCTTAAAATTTCAGTGGAGAGTTTACACTTAGCGCAATGTCCATTAGCATTCTTAAATAATATTTCTCTTTTAAATTTTTGTGGGGAGGTTACAGATGTTCTAATTACACAGATATTATTTATACAAAAGGCACAAAAGATACAAAAATGATGAAAGACGCACCACGAAAGAATTATATGAATGGGGCGCAAATCGGTAGATGCCGTGTACATGGACAGACAAACAAATGACTACAGTTTCAGAAACTTTGGATGATTTGGTCAAATAGAGGTTGAAAAATTGAGCAAGTCAATAATATGTTGGCCCCCTTTGGCTCTTATGCAACCAATGACTCGGCACTGATTGATAGACTTGGGTGTTCTCCTGAGGTATCGTGTCAAATTCTGTCCAGCTGGCAATTTAGATCGTCAAAACCCAGAGCTCATTGGAGGTCCCTGACCATTATACTCCAGACGTTCTCAATTGGGGAGAGATCCGACGACTTTTCTGGCCCAGCTAGGGTTTGGCACAGACCAAGACAAGCGTTATAAACTCCCGCTAGGTGCGGAGGGGCATTATCTTGCTGAAACAATAGCACAGCATGGCCTGCCATTAAGGTCAACGAAGCGAGAGATATAACATCGTTGACGAGTTCCGCGGATGGCAAACAAAGGTTTTCTGCTATGAAAATAAATTGCACCCCCGCAGACCATCACTACCAGGTGATGGGCCGTATGATTGGTGATACGTCGCGCGGCTGGATCCAGTACTTCCGTCCCGCTAGTGCCTGTCATCTTTGCTTTCGATTTTCCTTTGCCCGGCCGCGAGTCAGTTGTTGATTCTGGGTCCAGCTACACTACTGGCCATTAAAATTGCTACACCACAAAGATGACGTGATAGAGACGAGAAATTTAACCGACAGGAAGAAGATGATGTGATATGCAAATGATTAGCTTTTCAGAGCATTCACATACCGGTTCGACACTAGAATCTGCGCCTTGGTTCTTCCAAAAGCGATAGTAATAAGCACGTCGCCTGCAGTGTCATTTAGGGTAGTGAGTCAGACATGGAGAGGATATAAGGCGGGTGTAATATGCAACGACAGGGGGCATTGCAGGGCGGCCGCCGACTCCTTGCGCTGTGGCGCGCCGGTGCCGGCGGCGGCCTGGCTGGGCTGCTGGTGCCTCCATGTAGAGCTGCCGCCGAAGGTTCGCGCCGGTGGCGACACCTACAAAGTGCTGACATGAGGAAAGTTTCCAACCGATTTCTCATACACAAACAGCAGATGACCGGCGTTGCCTGGTGAAACGTTGTTGTCATGCCTCGTGTAAGGAGGAGAAATGCGTATCACCACGTTACCGACTTTGATAAAGGACGGATTGTAGCCTATCGCGATTGCGTTTTATCGTATCGCGACGTTGCTGCTCTCGTTGGTCGAGATCCAACGGCTTTTAGCAGAATATGGAATCAGTGGGTTCAGGAGGGTAATACGGAACGCTGTGCTGGATCCCAACGGCCTCGTATCACTAGCAGTCGAGATGACAGGCATCTTACCCGCATGGCTGTAACGGGTCGTGCAGCCACGCCTCGATCTCTGAGTCAACAGATGGGGACGTATGCAAGACAACAAACATCTGCACGAACAGTTCGACGACGTTTGCAGCAGCATGGACTATCAGCTTGGAGACCATGGCGGTGGTTACCCTTGACGCTGCATCACAGACAGGAGAGCCTGCAATGGTGTACTACGAGGAACCTGGGTGCACGAATGGCAAAATGTCATTTTTCGGATGAATCCAGGTTCTGTTTACAGCATCATAATGGTCACATCCGTGTTTGGCGACATCGCGATGAACGCACATTGGAAGCGCGTATTCGTCGCCGCCATACTGGCGTATCACCACGCGTGATGGTATGGGGTGCCATTGGTTACACGTCTCCGTCACCTCTTGTACGCATTGACGGCACTTTGAACAGTGGACGTTACATTTCATATGTGTTACGACCCGTGGCTCTACCCTTCATTCGATCCCTGCGGAAACCTACATTTCAGCAGGATAATGCACGACCGCATGTTGCAGGTCCTGTACGGGCTTTCCTGGACACAGAAAATGTTTGACTGCTGCCCTGGCCAGCAGATTCTCCAGATCTCTTACCAACTGAAAACGTCTGGTCAATGGTGGCCGAGCAACTGGCTCGTTACAATACGCCAGTCACTACTCTTGATGAACTGTGGTATCGTGTTGAAGCTGCATGGGCAGCTGTACCTGTACACGCCATCCAAGCTCTGTTTGACTCAATGCCCAGGCGTATCAAGGCCATTATTACGGCCAGAGGTGGTTTTTCTGGGTACTGATTTCTCAGGATCTATGCACCCAAATTGCGTGAAAATGTAATCACATGTCAGTTCTAGTATAATATATTTGTCCAATGAATACCCGTATATCATCTGCATTTCTTCATGGTGTAGCAATTTTAATGGCCAGTAGTGTATTTACGTCTGCAGCGTCGAGGAAGCGGCCTCTGTGTGATCTGTCGATCGCGAGGTATTACGGGGTCGGGAGATTGGCTCTCACTTGGTGCGCACGCTCATTGCGCGTGTTACGAGTGGGGTGGTGCAGTAGGAGACGTCGGCGAAGTTGGGTCCTGGCACAACATGTGGTGTTTGGTTTTCTGCTCAACACGCAGTGAACGTTGAGAAGAAGAGCTTGCCGAAGTGTTGCCTGGATTAACCGTCCCTCTGCTCGTATGTATGAGTTTGGTCTCGAGTGTGTCATGGCAAGTCAAGTCATACATGCTAAGGTAACGGGCCTTAGGCACTCCACCTTGGTTTCTTGCTACTTGATAAAGTATCTACAGATATATGTAAGCAAGATTATTTAGTGATTTTATGTTTATGGTGATACTAACCGTGGTTTTTAAATACAAGCATCTACACATTAGTGACGAGTAATGAAAGACGATGCTGTCTCGTAAAATCACATAATATTTCATGAAAATATAGTCTGATTGGCTCCGTCTTCAAAATAAACTCAGCTGTTAGTATCGCGTGGTGTTACGATGTTTAAATGAATGCTTTAAGTTGCTGAGCTAAAAACATTTTTGAGGTGAGCTTTCCTGTTTTAAATGTTATGGTATTATGTTTCTCGTAGTATGAATGGGTAAATGCAAGTGTGCTGTTGTGGTTGATTTATGTTTCAGTTACGTGGAGCGCAGTGCATTTCGTCCGACAAGGTGGGGCGTGGCATCGGGGCTTGACGCCTTGTCCGTTGCCAGAACTAAGATTCGTCTGACCGGCTCAATGCGGAGGCCATGTTCCTCGGTCACGTCTTTAAGTTGAGTATTGCACCAACCTTTGTTTCTGGCTCTGTCAGGTCGTTAAACTTGGTAGCCCATTCCTCTGCCACTCTAGCGAATGTACTTCGAGCTTGAAGTATGACGTCGATCTTGTGATGTTGAGTGGCACTCTGTCACTAGTGCCCAATCAGATTCATTAAGGCTCCGCTTGGATAATTGTCCTTTTTTTATTATTCAGCATGTTGTTATTTGTACCCTGAGTGTGAGTTGTAAAGGTTTAAATTTTTATAAAGCAAGGTTTTATGTGTCTATGTTAACAAGCAATCTTTAAATGCCAAGGGTATCTTTACTTAATTGTTTGTTATTTTAATTAGTGTTTATCTGTACTGGCACCTACTTGATTATTATTTAGTCAGAAGTTGGGGCATCGGCTGCCTTCAGTAGGGAGCGTTAAGATTTTAGAAGTTACCTTTTAATTCCTTGGGTTTTGTAATATTTCTTCACGTCACATCTACATCTACATACATACTCCGCAATCCACCATACGGTGCGTGGCAGAGGGTACCTCTGTTCCACTCCCAAACAGAACGAGGGAAAAATGACTGCCTATATGCCTCTATACGAGCCCTAATCTCTCTTATCTTATCTTTGTGGTCTTTCCGCGAAATATAAGTTGGCGGCAGTAAAATTGTACTGCAGTCAGTCTCAGATGCTGATTCCCTAAATTTCCTAAGTAGCGATTCACGAAAAGAACGCCTCCTTTCCTCCAGGGACTCCCACCCGAGTTCCTGAAGCATTTCCGTAACATTCGCGTGATGATCAAACCTACCAGTAACAAATCTAGCAGCCGACCTCTGAATTGATTCTATGTCCTCCCTCAATCTGATCTGATAGGGATCCCAAACGTTCGAGCAGTACTCAAGAATAGGTCGTATTAGTGTTTTATAAGCGGTCTCCTTTACAGATGAACCATATCTTCCCAAAATTCTAATAATGACCCGAAGACGACTATCTGCCTTCCCCACAACTGCCATTACATGCTTGTCCCACTTCATATCGCTCTGCAACGTTACGTCAAATATTTAATCGAAGTGACTGTGTCAAGCGTTACACTACTAATGGAGTATTCAAACATTACGGGATTCTTTTTATTTTATTCATCTGCATTAATTTACATTTATCTATATTTAGAGTTAGCTGCCATTCTTTACACCAATCACAAATCCTGTCCGAGTCATCTTGTATGTTTCTACAGCCACTCAACGACGACACCTTCCCGTGCACCACAGCATCATCAGCAAACAACCGCACATTGCTATCCACCCTATCCAAAAGATCATTTATGTGGATGGAAAACAACAGTGGACCTACCACACTTCCCTGGGGCACTCCAGATGATACCGTCACCTCCGATGAACACTCACCATCGAGGACAACGTACTGGGTTCTATTACTTAAGAAGTCTTCTAGCCACTCACATATTTGGAAACCAATCCCATATGCTCCTACCTTAGTTAGGAGTCTGCAGTATTCCTTTGGTACAAAATTTTATTGCAAGGGGAAGTCATTGTATAGCCTAGTCTTATCCGTTTGAGTTTCGCAAGTTAGTTTTATTAAATGTTAGTGCCAGGAGCAATTTTAATTAATGCTTATACACTGGTTAAGTAAATGTTCATAGGGGTTTGAGAAAAGTTTTATTGTAATTGTGGTAAGGTTGTTAAACACCAAGCTATCTTGTTGTATTAAACTGTGTAAGGTAAATAAAATTGTTTAACGCAAGCTGTGTATGTTTGATATTGTGGCCCTGCTGCTTTCTGTGTAATGCTAGGATGCAAATGCGCTTCCCTTGGGCGACAGTAGGTTGGTATCTCATCTCTGTCCTGTATGTTTCCAGACATGTCTTCGGTCTGGAATCTCATTGACTGGAGTAGAAATACCTTGAGTCCCGCTTCTGACCGAGACCTGATGACCAGCAAAGACGTGTCTGGAGACGCCCAGAGCGGTGGTGGGATACCAGCCTGACCGTCACCCACTATAGAGCCAGACAGCCAGAAGTGATAGTCTGGGGTGCCTTTTCTTTTCATAGGGCGACCCCTTCCCTTGTCATCCGCTGCACACTTACAACACAGTAGCACGTCGACAGTATCGTCGATATTCTACCGAACCTCCACTATTGTAACGAAATTCAACAAGGCATGAGTAGTGAAAACAAAAGACGGTTAGAACTAACCATGAATGCCTGCGTGCGTTACATCTGCAACATTCGACGATATGATCATGTTAGTGCCTCATACTCCCAACTAGGGTGGCTGCGGCCGGACAAATTGCGTGACTACCACACTCTATGTCTACTTCACCGACTCCTCGTCGCGCAAGCACCCCAATACCTTGCTTCAGAGATTAAACACCTTTCATGCCATCATAATCGAAACATGAGGTCACTGTTATTTGGTATCTTAACTGTGCCCACTCACGAAACAAAAAGTTTTGCAAACTCCTTCTCAACTGCCGCTGTCCGCCTCTGGAACAAACTGCCCCTTACCTTGCGCAAAATTCAATCCCCTGCTGCTTTTAAGAAGAAGTTGAAGCATTTCCTACTATCATCCTCATAACGTTTTCCACAAAATTAAGGTACAAGGCCAATCCTCTCCTCTGTCAAACAGCAAAGCTAGAGTCTCCTATCTTGCTCCTTTCTCTTCTTCCTCTTCGTCTATCTCTATTAGACACGCAATCTTCTTTTCCTTTATATTTCCTTAATTATGTTTCATCATGTTTCTATTCTTCTCCTCCCTTCACCATCAGTCTCCCTCAAACTTCCTGCTGCTAGCACTCCTATCTAAAATCTGTCTCTTTCATAATGTCTAATTATAGCAGTACTTATCATCTACAAATATAAACTGTATATGTATGTATTTTTCTAAGTGTGCCTTTGTAATTGCTTATTTCATGCGCCATTTTTGTCCCTTCATGGCAAGCCATCCCGGACTTACATTTCAACAAGACATCTTGGCCAGCAAGGTCGTCGGATCTCTCACGGAATGAGAAACGTTTGGAGCATTGTGGGTGGGGCTCTTCAGTCAGCTTGGGATTTTGACGATCTAACGCACCAATTGGACAGGACTCACTCGCTATCCCTGAGGAGGACATCAAATAACTGTATAAATCAATGCCAAGCGAAATAAGTGCTTGCATAATGGCCAGATGTGGGCAACGTGTTATTGACTTGCTCAATTTGTGAAGACCTTTCTGATGAATACATCGTCCAATTCTTCTGAAATTGTAATAATTAGTCTCTAAATCTACGTCAAATCTACCGATTTTCGTCTCATTCGGATAATTCATTCTTGGTAAGTCGTTATTTTTTGCCTTAGAATGTATTCAACGGTAGTTACTGTTTCTAGTAATTTGTCGTAATATTGCAGTTTTAGAGTAGTGGATTTGTTGTTCTATGTATGCGCAATGTATCACATTTATTTATATTCAATATCAACTGCCAGCCCGTGCACAATTCATCAAAACCTTGCAGGTACTTGTGAAAATCTTTACTGTCGTCTGGCGTTGCTCTCTTCTTATAGACAACTGCATCACCTGCGAACAGCCTTTAAGAGCTTCCGGATCATTCTACTACATTATTTATATACACTGTAAACAGTAATTGTCCTAACAAGTTTCTTTGGGGTACTCCAGAAATTCCCTTTACATCTATCGATTTTCTTCCGTTAAGAACGACATGTTGATTTCTCTCTACGAGGAATTCTTGAATCAAGTTGGAAATCTGGTCCGATATCGGCAAGGTCGTATTTTTTCACTAAACTGCGGTGTGGGACAGTGTCAAAGGCCTTCCTGAAGTTAAGGGTCACGGCATCAGCCAGAGCGCCGTTGTCTACTGTGCTATGGATCTCTTGGAGGAACAGGGCGAATTGTGGTTTCGCAAGATCTCTGTTCGCGGAATCCATGTTGATTTTTATGGAGGATACTTTCATTCTTCAAAAACATAATTATTGAAAATATAACATGTTCCATAGTTCTACATTAGATTGAGGTCAACAATATAGGTCTATAATTACACTACTGGTCATTAAAACCGAGCGAGGTGGCGCAGTGGTTAGCACACTGGACTCGCATTCGGAAGGACGACGGTTCAATCTCGCGTCCGGCCATCCTGATTTAGGTTTTCCGTGATTTCCCTAAATCGCTCCAGGCAAATGCCGGGATGGTTCCTTTGAAAGGGCATGGCCGACTTCCTTCCCCATCCTTCCCTAACCCTATGAGACCGATAACCTCGTTAAAAAAACCACAACTGGTCATTAAAATTGTTACACCACGAAGACGACGTGCTACAGACGCGAAATTTAACCGACGGGAAGAAGATGCTGTGATATGCAAATGATTAGCTTTCCAGAGCATTCACACAAGGTTGGCACCGGTGGCGACACCTACAACGTGCTGACATGAGGAAAGTTTCGAACCGATTTCTCATACACAAACAGCAGCTGACCGACGTTGCCTGGTGAAACGTTGTTGTGATGCCTCGTGTAAGGAGGAGAAATGCGTACCATCACAGGTCGGATTGTAGCCTATCGCGATTGCTGTTTATCGTATCGCGACATTGCTGTTCGCGTTGGTCGAGATCCAATGACTATTAGGAAAATATAGAATCGGTGGGTTCAGGAGGGTAATTTGGAACGCCGTGATGGATCCCAACGGCCTCGTATCACTAGCAGTCGAGATGACGGGCATCTTATCCGCATGGCTGTAACGGATCGTGCAGCCACTTCTCGATCCCTGAGTTAACAGATGGGGACGATTGCAAGACAACAACCATCTGCACGAACAGTTCGACGACGTTTGCACCAGCATGGGCTATCAACTCGGACACCATGGATGCAGTTACCATTGACGCTGCATCATAGACAGGAGCGCCTGCGATGGTGTACTCAACAACGAACCTGGGTGCACGAATGGTAAAACGTCATTTTTTCGGATGAATCCAGGTTCTGTTTACAGCATCATGATGGTCGCATCCGTGTTTGGCTACATCGTGGTGAATGCACATTGGAAGCGTGTATTCGCCATCACCACACTGGCGTATCACCCGCCGTGATGGTATGGGGTGCAATTGGTTACTCGTCTCGGTCACCTCTTGTACGCATTGACGGCACTTTGAACAGTGGACGTTACATTTCAGATGTGTTACGACCCGTGGCTCTACCCTTCTTTCGATCCCTGCGAAACCCTACATTTCAGCAGGATAATGCACGACCGCATGTTGCAGGTCCTGCACGGGCCTTTATGGATGCAGAAAATGTTTGACTGCTGCCCTGGCCAGCACATTCTCCAGATCTCTCACCAATTGAAAATGTCTTATCAATGGTGGCCGAGCAACTGGCTCGTCACAATACGCCAGTCACTACTCTTGTTGAACTGTGGTATCGTGTTAACGCTGCATGGGCAGCTGTACCTGTACACGCCATCCAAGCTCTGTTTGACTCAATGCCCAGGCGTATCAAGGCCGTTATTACGGCCAGAGGTGGTTGCTCTGGGTACTGATTTCTCAGGACCTATGCACCCAAATTGTGTGAAAATGTAATCACATGTCAGTTCTAGTATAACATATTTGTCCAATGAACATCCGTTTATCATCTGCATTTCTTCTAGGTGTAGCAATTTTAATGGCCAGTGGTGTATTTCGAAAGACCGAATTCAGTATTCCGGCCGTTGAAGAGCGCCTTACGTAGCGTCGTTATTATTTGACAATGTGAATAGGGAGAAAGGCGATCTCTTACGTTAAAATGTGTGGATGAAAATCCTAAGTCGAGACCGCAAAGTTCCTTTACTGATAACTAGTTTCAGCTCACTGACGGGCCACCTTGACTCAGGAATTTTATCCACACATTTTAAAAAGCGTCATACGGATAAAGAATTCAGTCTCTTTAGCAGCAAAACTAATGTCGTTTCCTGCGTGGTTCTGAACTGAACAAACCGACACTGTAAACAACAGGGTTCAGATTTTACCCTCGCTCAGAATGACGTGTGGTTTTCGAGATAAGTGACGTTGGTGTCAGAATGCATGTGTACCTTCCCACCCTCCCTGCTTGCAACGCAGGATCAGGTGAGTGTGCAGATAAAAACAGGCGGCAGGAGGTCTCGGTGTAGTCGAGTCAACGGCGCCGTCGTCTCCCGCACATCAGCTCCCTGCAGAGGAGCAGCGCAAGGGCACAAAGGAACAGCAGCCATGGCGACAACACCTCAGGACAGCAGCGGTAAGTTCACATGCAGCCGTTAAGCGGGGAGGAAGCTTAGCGTTTCACGTTAGATTAATAGCGTCATCGTCAGAGACAGAGAATCAGCCGTGACCTTGCTGAAGAAACCATCCCAGCATTCAGCTCTAGCTATTTAGCGGAACACGGAACGTCTAAATCAGATGATCGGGCGGTGACTACATCCACCTCCGGAACATGTGTCAGCATTTCACTCTGTGTGTTACCTTGCTTTCTTCTAAATGGCGAGCACGGGGACGCCACTCTCAGAAATGTGGTACACTGACCTTAACGGGTGTCACAGAGCCAGGACTAGCGTGTTGAGCGAATAGAAGGAAGACTTTGCTGAATATCTGGGCTGTAAGCAGCGTGACTTTTCTGGAAGACAACGCAATAGTACATCTTGCATCCCAACAGGATGTGGTATCTTATCACACTGATAACGAAAATGCACCGCTAAATCCTTGGTCAGACTTAACAGCCCTGAAAAGGCAGAATTTGTTAACTATCTTCGGGCGATCGTGGCTGTGTTTTCATTTCTGGCCTCGAGTCTCTTTATTGTTTCTTAATACGAGAAGTTTTTCATTTGCGGAACTTGTGAAAAAAAAGAAAAAAAAGAAAAAAAGCAAAACAAAAAAAACTGTAGGGCTTCTGTAACGATGCCGGCCGCGGTGGCCATGCGGTTCTAGGCGCTGTAGTCCGGAACCGCGCGACTGCTACGGTCGCAGGTTCGAATCCTGCCTCGGGCATGGATGTGTGTGATGTTCTTAGGTTAGTTAGGTTTAAGTAGTTCTAAGTTCTAGGGGACTGATGACCTCAGATGTTAAGTCCCATAGTGCTCAGAGCCATTTGAACCACTTGTTTTCTGTAACGATATTTCGTGAAGTAAGAATGATACCATGTGGCTCCGAACTTGAAACACGTATTCTGAAGGAAGCACGACAACAGCTATGAACTGCATTCTATAAAAGGAAAGTGCGTTTAAAATTAGTTGCGACTTTTGACGTTTGCCCGAATAGAGGGGGACGCGACGCCATTGCCCAGGTAACACCAATGGCGAGCCTGCTTTCCCTACCACGCCGCCAGCGGTTCGGCTGGTGAAGTGCATATGATGCCACACTATGAGTAAACAGTACCACGTGGTTTCACGCATCAGACGCATCGTCAGCTCTCGTTTGAAGTCGTATTTTCTGGCTTTGAACTATTCTGTAGTCCTCGATATTGTGAACAAATGTTTTGTGTTGGCCTTGAATTAACAATAACAGTGCAGTACCTGAATACGAGATTTGCAATAAAGGTGCCGTCCAAGAACACGTTCACCGGCGGGGATGATAACGTTCTGCTGCAAAACATTTCTCGGAATTCAACAATAGTAGTGGACGCATAAAGCTCCAAAAATGCATTGGTGGAAAGTGGGTAGTTTGCTCTGGGTACAAAAAAATGTTCCGTGGTATCAAATTTAGCAGGTATGTGGCGAATTTAGTGAAAGTTGTAGTCTTGTACAAGCCGAAACTTCACGCTACCAGGTCGACGAACTGGCTAACGGTAAATGCCATAGTTTAATCAGGCTTTCTTTAAATCACGTTCATTTAAATCCGACTGACAGTATACGGGTCTAAGTGAAAAGTAATGTGGCAAAATACAACAAGAAGTTTACGCTCACCGAGACTGAAATGCTGACAAGAGAAGCCACTGCAAATGTTGCACGACAGGTCTGTTCTTGGGTTGTCAGCCATACCAATAAGGTAGTTGAGGAGACATTGATTCATGAAGTACTGTGACGAGTTTTGAGGAGTGCGTAACTTGTCTTGTTGCCATGTTAAAATCTACTTCTTTTGTTTGGAAATATTCATCTCACTAACATTCTAATGCAGCTGAAATTGTGAGAGAATCGTGAAATAGTGTGTGCACTAATAACTGAGTGCAAGTCAAGTCAGTAGTTTATGAAATGACCCTTTCTCAGTATAAAAATAAACGTGTAACTTCTTCACTTACATTGTTAAAAAACCCACAGCAGTTCTCCTTTCACATCTGTAGTCACTTGAATACAGCGGCAGATATGCAAGTTCCGCGTATTAGTCATATGGCAAAACACTCTCGTCTTTGCACGCTATCATTTGCCAAAATGTTGTTTCGATATCTCAAACCAATTACGAGATACGAGGGATTTATAAACGCTTCATTCTCTCTTTTCCTTCTCCTTCTTATTTTTTTTTTAATCACCCCACGAGTTCGTGACAGAAGCGCTTTATTTAGATTCCATTTTCTCGGGATTGGAAACAGACAGGGAAGTCGTTCCAAGTTTAAAGAATAATTCAATGTACTACCTACATTTAATACGAGGCAACATCTAACCTAACCCACACCAAACAAAAATTCGTAGGGACATCTACTTTTCATTGCAACCTAAGAATTTCTTGCAGTAGTTGACCTGCTATCGAAATATCACAATAACTAGCATCATTAACGAAGTGATAGGCGGATAGGCGGATCATCACGAAGCTGACGAATTAAACTATAAGATGGGCGAGAATGAGAATTTATTACTAGGGTTTTTTTTAAATCGTTTGAGAAAGATCGCAGATCGACCGGCTTGCTGTTCACTCAGTCAAGCGAGCCTGCCAGGTTCCGCGCCGAGTAGCTCTGGCATTGTTGTACTGTGGCGACCTGCTGACAAGCTAAGCACATGCTGGCAGATACGCTTCCCTCCACTCGCTCCGTAATGCACTGTCAAAATTCGCAACTTATTTTAAGCGCATTATAGCTACAAATGGTTATGAAGACACATATGGGGAGGCACATGCCACGGTTGCTGCCGCCTGGGAAGTGGCCGGCTTGTACGTAGCCTACGCTTGGCTGCACTGGATGGGTCACCAACCGGACCTGCCGAGTGCTGTTGGTAGGACCGTTGCTATTCACAATATACATAAATGACCTTGTGGACGACGTCGGAAGTTCACTGAGGATTTTGCGGATGTTGCTGTGGTATATCGAGAGGTTGTAACAATGGAAAATTGTTGAAATACAGGAGGATCTGCAGCGGTAATACGCATGGTGCAGGGAATGGCAATTGAATCTCAGTGTAGACAAGTGTAATGTGCTGCGAATACATAGAAAGAAAGATCCCATATCATTTAGCTACAATATAGCAGGTCAGCAGCTGGAAGCAGTTAATTCCATAAATTATCTGGAAGTACGCATTAGGAGTGATTTAAAATGGAATGATCATATAAAGTTGATCATCGGTAAAGCAGGTGCCAGACTGAGATTCATTGGAAGAATCCTAAAGAAATGCAATCCGAAAACAAAGGAAGTAGGTTACAGTACGCTTGTTCGCCCACTGCTTGAATACTACTCAGCAGTGTGGGATCCGTACCAGATAGGGTTGATAGAAGAGATAGAGAAGATCCAACGGAGAGCAGCGCGCTTCGTTACAGGATCATTTAGTAATCGCGAAAGCGTTACGGAGATGATAGATAAACTCCAGTGGAAGACTCTGCAGGAGAGACGCTCAGTAGCTCGGTACGGGCTTTTGTTGAAGTTTCGAGAACATACCTTCACCGAGGAGTCAAGCAGTATGTTGCTCCCTCCTACGTATATCTCACGAAGAGACCATGAGGATAAAATCAGAGAAATTAGAGCCCACACAGAGGCATACCGACAATCCTTCTTGCTTTCCACGAACAATACGAGACTGGAATAGAAGGGAGAACCGATAGAGGTACTCAAGGTACCCTCCGCCACACACCGTCAGGTGGCTTGCGGAGTATGGATGTAGATGTAGATGTTGGTAAGCGGAGTCCACTCAGCCCTTGTGAGGCCAATTGAGGAGCTACTTGATTGAGAAGTAGCGACTCCAGCCACGAAAACCGACAACTGCCAGGCGAGTGGTATGCTGACCACATGCCCGACCACCGAGCGAGGTGGCGCAGTGGTTAGCACAGTGGACTCGCATTCGGGAGGACGACGGTTCAATCCCGCGTCCGGCCATTCTGATTTAGGTTTTCCTTGATTTCCCTAAATCGCTCCAGGCAAATGCCAGGATGATTCCTTTGAAAGGGCACGGCCGAATTCCTTCCCCGTCCTAATCCTATGAGACCGATGACCTCGCTGTTTGGTCTCTTCCCCCAAACAACCCAACCCACATGCTCACCGTATCCGCATTCGGTGACGCCTACGGGCTGAGGATGACACGGCGGTCGATCGATACCGTTGGGCCTTCAACGCATGCTCGGACGGTGTTTTATAGGTAGCCTCCAGCTTTGTTTTGGGTGCTCTTACGGCAAGTTGCGGCACAGGGCAACTGCCGCCTGGATATCGTAATTACTTCGCTGTGCATTGCCACTGCAGACGGCCGCCGTCAGGCAGCATTGCCGTGTCTCGGTGTTTTGTAATATGCTTATGTGAGGCAGTGGAGAACTTCAAACAATGCGGCGAAAGCTGGACGACAGGCAATTGTCGGGTAACTCACGGAACTACTATTTGAGTTCTTTTTTTTTTGTATAGTGCTTTTGTGGAAAGTTGGACGTTGAAATCAACACAGAGGAATTACTGCGACGCAGTAAAGGCGTGTGCCGTGGGGCAAGACTTACAGACATACAAAAAGATAGCAACGTAACAACGAATGCTTAGAGAGAGGTATGAACAGCTCAAGTACGTACAGCTCTTAAACGAAGAATCTGAGTTCATAGGCACGGGAAAAAAGGACACATTGCTTAGTTGCATATTTATTAACATCGTCTACTGATTAGGCTCAGTCTACCAGATAAAGCTCTGTCGCCTTTTCATCATTCAGACTCAATAATATTCTTTTGAAAGCTTCTGTTTTCGTCAAATTGTGATAGGTATTGCTTTTCGCTACAAATAATCTCCGATACATTTAGTCTAGTGTTACATGAAAAATGGAAGAAGGTAGGGACAAATACTATTGTGTATAGAGTTACTGTGTAGATCTAGAATATCTGAAAAAGGAATTAGACGATAATCTATACATGCCATTTCAAGAAGCATTAAGTCTTGAACGAAGGAGTTCTGGGAGGATCAGTTTCAAGCGAGACTATTGAATTTGATACAAAATTTTAAAACGCTTGCCTGGTCAACTAGATACATTCGTTCACCGGAATGTGAACATTTTTACAACAGTTGCGAGAATTGCAACGTTTTCTGAAATTACGAGCGCCACAGCGTTTTCCCGTAAAGGATGTTCACTTGAGGTTATCAGTGCATCAGCGCATCCCCATATACGAGGGTTGGAACTTTAATAGTGGCAACTATTTATTTACATCTCGTACAAAATAGGTACGTTTTCAAAGTTTTACTGACCTTCAAAGTGGTCACCAGCATTATGTTTAACCCGTTGCCAGCGATGTGGAAGTCGTAGGATACTCTCAGCAGTGCCAGTTGTGTTGACAGTTCCAGCGGCGCGGTCTATTGCCCGGTGAATTTGTAGCAGCTCTGAAGCGAATGCCGTGAAGTGTTTCCTTCAGTTTTGAAATCGAGTTGAACTCACGAGGGCTTAAATCAGGGGAACGCAGTAGTTAGTATAGCACTTAGCAGCCCAATCAGTCAAACAAATCAGTAACAGCTTGCACTGTACGTGCCTGAGCATTGTCCTGCAAAATGATGGTCAGGTCCTGCAGAAAGTGTCATCACTTCTGTCTCTATGTTGTTCATTTTTGGAACACAACCTACGACCAGCTCTCTGGCCTGGACCTATGCACTAATTCGCTTGCAAAGAGCGTCGTAAAGCCGTTGTTTACTTGCCAGAACCAAGCTAGCCTACAACTGTTGTAACTAGTCCTTCACATTCCAGATGCTGGCATTGGGACACAGTTGACGTCTGACGTAGACATTTACGTTTTTCTTCGCAAAAAGATCTCAGCACAACTCAATTCATAGAGAAACGTTCCATGTGTAGATGACCACTATCCTGTTGGGAAATGGCACCATGGTACTATCGCATAAGAGGACAGAATGTCCGTAATGTACCGTTGTGCCCTTATAGTTCTCTCAGTTACTGCCGGTCGTGACCTCAAGTCATACCCAACGGCTCCCAACACCATGATTCCAGGAGTAACACTGCTGCACATCTCCAAAACACTGGAAGAATGAGGCGTCTCTCCAAGACGCTGCCATAGTCGCCGATGATGATCATCTGTGATAATGAAAACCAATGTTTTATCGCTGGACACAATGCGACGTCATGCGTGAGCAGTCCTCGCTTATCAGTGACGGCATCACTCCAACCACAGCCATTTGTATTATGGCGCTAATGGCAGACTCACATGGCATAAAAATTGCCTAGTCCCGCTGCTGCTATCTTCAGTCAGTGGTCCGGGATGACGCAGAATGTTGCAGGGAGTCCATTAATTGTTGTCGGACGACAGGTGTGGATGTGAATGAGTGTGATGCGCCTGGTGCAGAGTACGGCGATCGTCCCTTGTGGGTCCTCCGTGGTTGCTTGGAACCTTGGTTACAGGTATGCCTTCCCTAACATTTGCAAGCAGTATAACGTCGGGACACTATCACCCCTGGATGCCCCCCGAAACTGGATATTGAACTATTCGATCAAGAAGCGGAGACCCACAATGAGGTCCCTTTTAAAATGTTTCATTTGATGATAATGCAATCTCACACGAGCACACGGCATCTCCATGTCTTTCACAGGGACCATTCAACGTCTGAGGCTGTTCATAAGCCTTATACATTGAGGTGATAAAAGTATACCTCTTAATATCGTGTCGGACCTATTTTTCCCCGGAGTAG
This sequence comes from Schistocerca americana, assembly GCF_021461395.2. Classification (NCBI taxonomy): domain Eukaryota; kingdom Metazoa; phylum Arthropoda; class Insecta; order Orthoptera; family Acrididae; genus Schistocerca; species Schistocerca americana. The sequence goes on along the minus strand of NC_060121.1, from coordinate 348,350,538 downwards.
TGCACCAGCTCGACGTCGCATGGACTCAACAAGTCACTGGAAGTCTCGTGCAGAAATAGTGAGCTATGCTTCCTCTATAGCCGTCCGTAATTGCGAAAGTCTTGCGGGTGCAGATTTTGTGCACGAACTGACCTCCCGATTACGTCCCATAAATGTTCGAAGGGATTGATGTAGGGCGATCTGGGTGGCCAAATCATTCGCTCGAACTGTTGGGATTCGAACAATAGTGTGCTGGTGACATGGCCATCGTCGTCCATAAAAATCGTTATTTGGGAACATGAAGTCCATGAATGGTTGCAAATGGTCTCCACGTAGCCGAACATAACAGGAGCCAGTGCATCCCTTGTAAACACAGCCCACACCATCATGGAGCTACCACCAGCTTGCACAGTGCCTTGTTGATAATTTGGGTCCATGGCTTCGTGCGGTCTGCGCCACGCTTGAACCCTGTCATCACCTCTTACCAACTGAAATCTGGACTCATCTGACCAAGCCACGATTTTCCGGTGGTCTACGGTCGAATCGATATAGTCACGAGCCCAGGAAACGCGCTGTAGGCCATGTCGTCCAGTTAGAGAAGGCACTCGCATCGGTCGTCTACTGCCATAGTCCATTAACGCCAAATTTCGCTGCACTGTCCTAAAGGATGCGATCATCGTACGTCCCACATTCATTTCTGCGGTTATTTCAAGCAGTGTTACTTATGTGTTAGCACTGACATCTCTACGCAAGCGCCGCCGCCCTCGGTCGTTAAGTGAAGGACATCGGCCACTGCGTTGTCCGTGGTGAGAGGTATCGCCTGACGTTTGGTATTCTCGGCACACTATTGACACTGTGGACCTCGGAGTACTAAATTCCCTAACGATTTCCGAAATGTAATGTCCCATGCGTCTAGCTCCAACTATCACTCCGCGTTCAGAGTCTTTTAATCGCCGTAGTGTGGCCAGAATCACGTCGGCAACTTTCTCAAATGAATCACCTGAGCACAAATGACAGCAGCACCAGTGGACTGCCCTTTTATACCTTGTGTACGCGATACTGCAGCCATCTGTATATGTGCTTATTGCCATCCCATGACTTTTATGACCTAAATGTGTACTCCATCAGGCCTATTAACGACACTGAACACGAAAACAATGCACCATGGTGGCCGTTCTGCCTGTCACAGAGAATTGCAACTCTAATAATTTGCATACCCGCCAGTGGTCTGTAAGTGTACCAAGTTACGCTGACATCCTACCATATCATCTGGGTGCTTTGTAGATTTTGTGAGGCAGTGTTTTTCTTTCTGCGGCAGTTACAGGATTTCTGATTGTAGTTTTGACATTCCATGGTGGTTTAAAAACCTGTAATTTTTGGTTGAAAGTGATCATCCATTCAACGCTGTAACGCTTTCACTGATATTATTGCTTACCTAATTAAAATACAACAGGCACATTTTCAAGATGTATACAAAAAGATAACTTCCAGCACCACAATTTCTGCCACATCATGTCACTAAGATATACACAAGAAAGTTATACGGTACACAGAGCAAACAAAATTCCGTTGAAAAAAATAGTCAGGGAGAAGGAATTAGGCATCATTAAGGGACTTCCAGTAGCTAATGACCTCCCCAACTCAATGATAGACAAAATGAAGAAATAAATAGCAAAAAAATAAAGATCTTGGCTTTGTAGAAGAAATACCGTAACTAAATGTGTGGCCAGCATATTTTCTGTAAGTAACATTCTTTAGAAAATAGCAAATCTACTTAGGTCGCATAATGTGGAATTAGCTTTCTGCACAAGCAACAATCTTCAACAGTAACTAACACGCACTCTAAGCAATTATAGACATAATATTCAGACTCAGTAATATACAAAATTGCATGTAAAAACTTCTCAGGCTACTACAAAGGAGAGACTAGCAGATACTTTCACACTGGATACATTGAATACGTCGACTGTTACAGACATAACCAAATGACAAAATCGGTAACATATCAAAAACACTGGACACCTATTTAAAACCATAGAAGAAGATCTTACTATACTCCATCACTTCCCAAAATCACATACAATGGATTTAAAGGGGAGATGGAAATTTTTGTACACCACAAAACAGTGGGAAGCGTTCTCATTGACAAACTAGATAGTGAACAGTTAATTTTTTCAAACGTTACTCCTGTATATAATAATTGTAGGAGATTTCATAAATATGTCCACTTCCTCGTAGCCTCTACTCAATATTTGCAGCAAAATAGAATATAAAGTGTAATGGATAATATAAAAGTCAGTAACAGTCAGTAACGGTAAAACAAAATTTATAAGTGATAACTTTATGTAAATAATGGAATTCGCAGAAAATGTAACACCTCGAACTATATTTAAACTCTTCATGACACTTTCAGCCACATACCGCAGGTGCAACGAAGACCTTCCTGCGGCATTTTCTCTGGGACGTGTTTTATCATCCACTATACAGTCCGGAGTTGGATCCCTCTGATTCTAATTTCTTGGCTCACATGAACAGCCGCGCTGTTTGAGGCGCCATGTCACGGATTGCGCGGGCCCTCCAGCCGGAAGTTCGAGTCCTCTCTCGGGCGTAGGTGTGAGTGTTGTTCTTAGCATAAGTTAGTTTAAGTAGTGTGTAAGCCAGAGACCGATGACCTCAGCAGTCTAATCCCTTAGAAATTCACACACATTTGAAGATTTTCACATGAACCGTTGGCAATGTGGACAACATTTTTGCACAGACAACGAGCTGCAGACCAGCCTAGGGAACAGGCAGCTGACTTCTGTGACGAGAGTATTGGAAAGTTAATACCATGCTGTCACCAAAGTCAAAGTCGGGGTGACGACTATGTGCGGTATCACGTATTGATACCACCCATGGGCATCACAGAGTTGGCAACGGAATTACAAATTTCCGCCGGATGCCGATAGCGGTTATACAGGATCTGGCGGACCCAACGGTGTGCTCCAGCTGAACCACGCCTTCAGCGGTTCCATACCATGAGCGCCGCCTGCCGCCGCAATATAGATGGCCGGTGACAACCACATGCACACTCGCACTTGGAGCCTCTTCGCTACTTTATGCTACGCAGACGCCACCTAGCAGCGGCTCTGACACCATGAATAGTGCTTTAATATAGAGAGCTTCATCCTTGTAGACACTGAAAGCTGGACTCTATCTCTTACTGAATTTTTTGTAATGAGTTTTCGCACGCTTAGAGAAATACAAGTTAAGTAAATCTTCTGTTTACTGTGTTGACTTGTCCGCTAAGCATTTCTGCTTCTGCCCAGCTTCCCTACAACAACAGTTGCCGCAACACCCTGTAGCCCACCTCCACTTAGCGTTGTGTGTAAAATCCTACACACTACTATGTAGAGACATAGTTGGAAGATGTAGCTAAATGTTGCAAATAAAACACAGTTTTGATTTTTTCTATTGTTTCCGTTTGACGACTGATCGGAGGTTCAAACAAAATAGCCCCTGCAGTAAAGAGACAGCAACGACACTTGCCATGTCATTTTATGCGCACTCTTCAAAATTCAAGTGCGGCAACCTGTTGGTGCTGCATAAATATTTTTCTTACTGCTTGCCTTTTTATAACTTAAATAGCTTAGTGTTCTCTGTTTAGGTCGTGTAGACAATATTGTCTGCACAGATTTTTGTTTTGTTTTTCTTTAGTCGAATTTATATGTTGTTTACAAATTGCAGACTTTCTAAATTTTTCATGCTAAATACCGAAAGCCGAATGTCAAGTTTTGAACAGTCCCTTCTTACGATGCTTACAGTATAAGATACATAGCCTTTCCAAATTTCAAGTTTCTATCCTTAGCAGTTCGGGCTGGGCGATGATGGTTCAGTGAATCAGTCCTCTTCAGTCCCTTAGAGGCTGAATTAAAAAAAAAGAAAGGAAGGGAGAGAAGCCAAATACTGGTTGTCATAGACATAGCTCTAACAATGTTTTCACAATGAAAAATTTTCATAAAAAATTTAATACCCCTCCCCTTACTTCACCCCTAAGGGGTTGAGTATCCAAAACAGTGTAATATGTATTTTTTATTTCTATCAGAAAATCCAAATTTTCATAGATTTATCTTCAAAAATGTTTGCTTCATGAAATAATTCCATAAAAATTTTCATCCCCTATTTCACCCCATAAGGGCTGAATTTCCTAAAACTGAGAAACACGTATTTTTTTTATTTCTAAGTGAGACGTCAAATACCAATGTTCATAGATCTAGCTTTAATAGTACTTTAATAGTTCTTTGATAACGATTTATTTTCAGAAAAATTTCATCCACTATTTTACCCCATAGGCGTCAAATTTAAAAACATGCTGAGCCTCGTATTTATCTATTTCCGGTCGAGAGCCCAAATATCGATTCTTGTAGGTATACCTTCAAAATTGTCTTAATGGTGGCATGTCTTCAAAAAACTTTCATCACCTATTTCACCCCATTAGGGGTGGAATTTCGAAAAATTTCTTCTTAAACGACGTCTGCAGTATAAGATCAAGAGCTCTCCAAATTTCAAACTTCTGTGCTTAGTGGTTTGGGCTGGGCGATGATGAGTCAGTGGCTGAGTCAGTCAATCCGGAGATTGCTTTTTATGTACAGAGATTAGAATGTGTCTTTACATGGCGTAAAGTTATTAGGCACTATTTGTGACATCTCAGTGATGCGTTTGTTTCCAGCAAATCAGCCAGTGGTTTACTACCAGAGAGAAATGATGCGTGTAACCATCTCAGATGAATGAGAACTGCCCGCATCTCGTGGTCGTGCGGTAGCGTTCTCGCTTCCCACGCCCGGGTTCCCGGGTTCGATTCCCGGCGGGGTCAGGGATTTTCTCTGCCTCGTGATGGCTGGGTGTTGTGTGCTGTCCTTAGGTTACTTAGGTTTAATTAGTTCTAAGTTCTAGGCGACTGATGACCTCAGCAGTTGAGTCGCATAGTGCTCAGAGCCATGTGAACCATGTGAATGAGAACTGGCAGTAAGCGTCGACAAACAGATAGTGTTTTTACATCTCTTGTGTTCAGTCGTTTTTAACTAATCTTTTTTCCTTCTCCTGAACTTTCTGAAAAAATTGATTGTATGGAATCTGCAGTGCTTTTTCTTAATATTATATATAAGGTGTCTGTTTTTCCGGACATGTCCGAAAGATTAGACACCACTTTGTTCCTGCAGCTACTATGAATCAAAACACAAAGGAATTAATGACATTAGCCGCCAGTGGACAATGATTTAAATCAATGAGAAAAGTTGGAAATTTTTGCCAGGCCTCGTTGAATACGCGGGTCTTCTGTTTACTACGTAGCTGCGTTTGCCACTACACCATCCGGACACAGTAATCATTGTAAACGCACGGACTACCCTAGCACGCCTCCCGGCAGACCCAAATTGTCATCTTGCCCACACACTACTGATGTAGTACCGTTTGCCTTTTACTCTCATTACTCGCAACATCTCGATGATCCCTGTAACAGTTAGGTGCTCAGTTGATCATCCCCACCGAGTAATGGGCACGAGGCAATACATCAGCAGTTTGTGGATAAGTTGATATGAGGCGTGCTGGGGTAATCCATGCAGTTGCGATGACCACTGTTTCCGGATGATGCAGTGGTCAGCGCATATGTCTAGTAAGGAGGAGACCTTTCTTCGAATCCGGTCCAGCACAAATGTTCAACTTTCCCCGTTGATTTAAATCAATGCCCATTGGCAGCTAATGTCATTAATGCTGATTTTTGCTTAATTTGGACCGTTATGAGATTAGAGGAAAGTTCAACAATGATTCACTTCACAGCTGGAAAGTAGGAAACAGAAGGTTGGTCTCCAGTGACAACAAACAGGGAGGAGATCTGAATGTGATTGGTGTCATGTAAAGTGGATGGTGTCACATGATGGAGTTGTTATAATTTTTATTATTTTTCATAGATGTAAAACTCTGTTTCACAGTCACTAAATTCTTGCACTTTTGACGAGAGAGTCATCTGATGTTTGAACAATTGACAGAGGTGATTTGGACGACGGCGTGCCTGTGTGCCCAGGCCTGTGGAAGACGCGCTACACGATGGCGCTTCTGTGCCTCCTGGGGTTGACCTCCAGCTTGACAACGCGCGTCAACCTGTCGGTGGCCATCGTGGACATGGTCAACGGGACGGCCGTGCGGGAGCGGGACTCCAACGGCAGCGCCCTCTTCTTCTTCGATCCTGACGCCTGTCCGGGGGAGCTGGCGGTCAGGGGTCAGGGTGGTCGCAAAGTGAGTGAGTCTCTCCTATGGTGAAAATTATGTCTTGTTTTACCCTCAGAAGCTGCGAATGTAAGTAGCCTCATGAAGTGACTTTAGAAGTTTTCCAAATAATGGTTATAGGAGCCTTGGTACTGGCACACAAGTATTTAACAAGCTACCGTCGTCTACTACTTTACTTGCTTTATTTGATAAGATCTCAGCAACTTCATTATTATCCCTTACTTAATCAATTAATTCAGTCATCATGGTTCAAATGGTTCAAATGGCTCTGAGCACTATGGGACTCAACTGCTGAGGTCATTAGTCCCCTAGAACTTAGAACTAGTTAAACCTAACTAACCTAAGGACATCACAAACATCCATGCCCGAGGCAGGATTCGAACCTGCGACCGTAGCGGTCTTGCGGTTCCAGACTGCAGCCCCTTTAACCGCACGGCCACTTCGGCCGGCCAGTCATCATGTTCTGTCGATCCTATCTGGAAGAACCTTCAGGGATGTGGAACGAGTCGAGGTATACTCCATCAGTCCAATAAGTTTCGAGACTGGATTAATAAAAAACCAGAGAAAAGATAAGATGGTAGCTTCAAACGCTTGAGGTGTTTTACGAGGCCTCTTCAGAAAGTAGGGTCGATAGGTCGCGAAATGGGAACCACAGTGAAAATCCAAAATGTTTTATTTGCAACAATTTACTACATCTTCCAGCTACTTCTCGATATAGTCGCCGCTCCGACTTAGACATTTGTCGTAGCGTTGTACCAACTTTCCAGTACCATCGTCATAGAAGGCAGCCGCCTGTGCTTTCCGCCAATTCTCTAATTTCATCTACAAATTCCTCGCTTGTGCCAAAACGTTGTCTTCATAGCCATCGGTTCATATGAGCAGAGATGAACGTCAGAGAGAACCAAATCCGGCTGTATGGTGGGTGATCAAAATCTTCGCATCGAAAACGCTGCAGGGGCATCCTCATTGCCCCTGTAGTGTGCAGCCAAGAACTGTTGTGAAGGAAGAAATGAATAATACTTACGTTATGTGGGCTGCATGAACGAAATCAGGTGAAATCTCACGGCAGGAACCCATACCTGACCGGAGACACTATTGTTCTAGGTATCCTTACGTGCTCACTGTGCGCTGAGAAATGAAAAGAGCGACGTGACGCGACTGATGGGCATACTAGACACAATGCGTAACACATCTGTGCATCTTCAGATTTCCATTGTCTTTTCCACTTCACGATCTACAGGACCTTACTTTCCGAATAACCCTGCTATGTAGTTTCTCCCCACTTGAGTACAACGCACAGAACGTTCATACTGCTAGAAATCATGCTTTGGGATGTTGTTCAACACGCAGGTTGACTTGAATGTTTGTTGTATCACCGAAGTGTTGACCCTTCATGTGAATTTCTGTGCTTTGTTGTTTTATTGGAGGTTCATATTGCTAACAAAAAAGGATCGTCACCAGTGCTGCTATTTTCTAGAGAAGAACTGTCCGCATTTCCAATATGTCACGGGAGGCGTCACTATTTATGCTCGGAGTCAAGGTGTCTGGGACAAAGTTTGCACACACTTTTCTCCTCCTCAAAAGATTCTGAAAATTGTCTTGAACAGTTGATGCTCCATTGCGTTTTGTAACACAACAACACTGACCACACTTTGCTGGTGCTGATGCTGATGCTGAGTAAATGTTTAAGTAGACTCAACAGCTAAAGTCATCAATCTCCTATCCATCCCGAAGGACAGAACCAGTGTGTCAAATCTGTCTACGTTTGGAGTAAAGTCTGTGCACAACTGTGAGAGCCGGCCGCGGTGGCCGAGCGGTTCTAGACGTTTTAGCCCGGAACCGCGCGACTGCTACGGTCGCAGGTTCGATCCCTGCTTCGGGCATAGATGTGTGTGATGTCCTTAGGTTAGTTAGGTTTAAGAAGTTATAAGTTCTACGGGACTGATGACCTCAGATGTTAAGTCCCACAGTGTTCATAGCCATTTGAACCATTTGAATTTGAACAACTTTGAGAAAATGCTTTGAATATTTGTGAAGCATGTATCTGAGGCAGAAAATACGAATCGCCGCAGTATTCAGCTAGTGGGATGTGGGAAAGCACCGAAAAGGCGCATGCAGTCTAACTGGGACACCGATACCTCGTTAATCGAGGTATTCGATCTGTGGCCTGCGTACTCTTGTGCCGAAATCGGTCGCTTCAAGATGTGCGCCTACCCGGATGCATCTGTGGTGGAATGTCCACTATTTATACTATCTGCTGACAATTAACTGTGCGAATGCACAAGATCGCACACTTTTACTTGGCTCCTGAGCGGAGGATGCTGGGAACGACAACTTGCAATCGGCTAGTAGCTCATTGGCTGCTGAGACAAGCTCCACCTCCTTCTCTCAGAGGAGCCAGCATACTGTTTGTAAAAGGAATGAACGTGCAACAGGTTAGTGTGTTGCAGAAGTGACACACACGTTGATCGGTTGGCAGAGACCGTAAACATTCCGGAATGGCACGAAATCAGCAGACTTCTTCCGATCACAGAGCGGCCAAGTAAAAGTACGTTGTTTACAATTGTTGGTTCAAGCTGGCACTGTGCATACTACGCTGAGGTCGCTCATAAGCCAGGAAGAAAAACAGTCTCTGAACTTCTTGGATGGAGAATGAGCACTAATTAAAGCCATCAGAAAGTATTAACAATCTGCCTGATAATATTTGTGTCCTTGCCAGGCAAATATAAGCTAGTAAATTTAGAGAGGTGTTACTTTTCAATAATGCTGCTTTTTCTAAGTCGACAAAGCCTATTACGCTGATGTGTCTCGGCATTCTGGCAATGTCAGAACTACCTCTTTGGTGCCTTTGCCTTTCCTGAAATCAAACTGATTGTTATCTTTTCCATCCTTGTTCATGTCATTGTTGTCAGCAATTTGGACGAGTGAGCTGCTAAGTTAATTGCATGATAATCCTCGCATGCTTTTGGGATTGAGTGGAAGGTATTCTTCACAAGTCTGAGAGTATGTCGCTAGCCTCATATATTCTACACAATACCAAAACTTTAATGTTAAATATCTATGAATGCATCAAAGGATAATCAGATACAGATATGGGGATTCGCGAGTCATGATTCAGCCATTCTGCTGATTCCCCTATGTTGTAAGCAGTGAAATGTTTTATGTCATGCGCAGTTTCGTAGCACCCCCTTAGGTTCAGGTAGCTGAGTTTTTTAGAAGTAAGTTGGAGCTGTACTTTACAGAAGCCATTCCCCATACCTCGGCTACGTGGAGCTAACTAACGTTTCAACGCGCATCCTTAACGCTAGCTACTATATGATTGAAGAACATCACTCTAAGGGTGCATCAACAATTCTAAAAAAAAGGTGACCATCATAATTTAAAATTATGATGAGAATACGAGCCGCGCTTGATATACAGACTCGGAGAACTTCACACGTTCATCTTCATCTCGCAACACTTCAGTATCCCACCTCCTGGCACAGTGATACTTCTTGGCGATTCTCTCAAGCCTCCGTCTGGTCTCCGTCATATCTGAATTGTAATCTGAGTATATATCTGCTTATAGCATACCTTACAATCCAGTATCTGCTTTAGGAATCTCTGTTCTGCCATGACTTGATTAAGCTGGTATTTTCCCACGTTTGCAGGTCTTCCCCAAGTGTGCCTCCTCCTCTTGTGAATCTTGGACAGTCTATACACTATCACCAACTGTTATTTATTGCAGAACTCGTTAAGTCTTTCAACTCTCTCGTTCGAATCCCCCATGGTTACTATGTTGTCACCTCCCTTTACATACTGAGTTTCGCTTCCAGTGCTCTCACATACTCTCTCCACCCATTCATCATATGTTTGTGAAGTTAGAAAGTATAGCTAAAAGGAAGAGGAGGCGAGTGTTACAAACTTAAACTCTTTAACTGTGTCTGTTTGTTGCAGGATGGCGACTTCACGTGGGACAAGCAAAAGCAGGGTGAGCTCCTGGCTGCCTTTTACTACGGCTACGTTATCGGACACGTTCCTGGCGGCATGCTTGCCGATTACTTTGGAGGGAAGATAGTGTTCGCAGTCAGCGTCTTCGTTTCGTCTCTGCTCTCTGTTCTCTCTCCGGCTTCGGCGTGGGCTGGTGACTACGTCCTCTTTGCCAACAGAGTCGCACAGGGACTGGTGCAGGTACTTTTTACATCGTCATGTGCTTTTATGAAAGCACCCTAGGCTACTCATGACACAACGAGCAGCAACAGGCATTTTCATAAAACTTCCTGGCAGATTAAAACTGTGTGCCGGACTGAGACTCGAACTTGCTACCTTTGCCTTTCGCGGGCAAGTGCTCTACCAACTGAGCTACCCAAGCACGACTCACACCCCCTCCTCACAGCTTTACTTCTGCTAGTACTTCGTCTCCTAGCTTCCAAACTTTACAGAAGCTCTCCTGCGAACCTTGCAGAACTAGCAGTCCTGAAAGAAAGGATATTGCGGAGTCATGACATAGCCGCAGCCTGCAGGATGTTTCCAGAATGAGATTTTCACTCTGCAGCGGACTGTGCAGTGATGTGAAACTTCCTGTCAGTTCGAGTCTCCGCGGTGGTCTCGCGGTTCTAGGCGCGCAGTCCGGAACCGCGCGACTGCTACGGTCGCAGGTTCGAATCCTGCCTCGCGCATGGATGTGTGTGATGTCCTTAGGTTAGTTAGGTTTAAGTAGTTCTGAGTTCTAGGGGACTGATGACCACAGCTGTTAAGTCCCATAGTGCTCAGAGCCATTTTTGAAGTTCGAGTCTCGGTCCGGCACAGTTTTAATATACCAGGAAGTTTCATATCAGCGCACACTCTGCTGCAGAGTGAAAATCTCAGTCAGGCATTTTCATACATTAAACAACACCCTCCTTCGCCTTGTAAAACCATGGGTTGGTTGCAAACACTTCCATTTCACATAAATTAATCGTAATGATCTGTTCCGTCTGCACAGCTAAAGCGTTGTGAGATTATTTTTCGTTACATTATATTCCTATGCTGTAAATAAGCGAAATACATTCTAAGACAAAAGAAAACCTACCTGGGTTCCACGAAGGAATTATCCGGATGGGATGGAAATCAGTAGATGTGTTGTAAATGTACAAATAAATGATTTCAATTTCAGAAAAATTGTATGACTTATTCAAGAGAAAAAACTTCGCAAGTCAATAACATGTGGCTTTACCTCTGGACGTTATACATGTAGTTATTCGCCTTCGCACTGACTGATACTGTGGGATATCGTGCCACTTTCTGTCCAACCGGTGCGTTAGAAAGTCAAAATTCCGAGCTCTTTGGAGAGCTCTGTCCATAATGCTCTAAACGTTCTCAGTTGGGGAGAGATTCAGCTACCTTGTTGGCCAAGGTAGGGCCTAGCAAGCACGAAGACAAGCTGTAGAGGTCCTCTCCCTTTGCTGGCAGGCATTATCTTGCTGAAATATAAGCCCTGGATGGTTTGCCATGGAGGGAAACAAAATGACCGTAGAATATCGTCGACGTTCCGCTGTGCTGTAAGAGTCTCGCGGATTACATCCAAACGGGTTCTGCTATGAAAAGGATTGGCACTCCAGACCATGCCACCTGACTGTCTCACTGTATGGCGGACGACAGTCATGTTGGTATTCCAGCTCTTTCTCCTGAATAAATTATCAATGTTTCTGAAATTGTAATCATTTATTTTTTCTGTGCCTGTACATCACATCTTCCGATTTCCATCCCATTCAGATAATTCCTTCTTCGTCCTTTTTCGGTCATAGAGTGTAAATGTCTGGAGGGAAGTTAAAGAGGGCGAACCAGGAAATACGACACCTTGCCAGCATTGACAACGGAGGTTGCTCATTCTTTTTTAAGGTTATTTTGTGAAGCGTATCGCGGCACATATGGACGTTCTGCACTGGAGGCGCGTTTCCGAGTGCTGTTGCGGTAGCGCGCTATGCAGAACGCGGAAAATTCCGAAAACACCTTTGTGACTGTTGTCAAGAGGCGAAGCAGAGCAGGCTGGAGTTCGATGACGGTCACCAAGGAAACCAGACCCTGAAGAAGCAGAGAGCTGTAGTTCCAATGGCAGTGTGCAAGCACCATCAGTGGACTGCAACTGTCAGCGCGGGGTGTGGTCGACTGTAATGTGAATGTCGCGAGCTATCGTAGCAGATGGCGTGTTTGTTTCAGAGTCCGGATTGCAGATGGCAACTCACAGACAGGGAGGAAAGAGGGTGGAAGTTTTCGCTTAGCAATAAATTGCTGAGCTTGAAGTGCCGTATGTTCTAGGGTGTGTCTTAATTGCAGTTCGTGAGCACCGATAGTTGTCAGAGTTCTGACCGACCAAAATACAGCACTGCGGTTTCTGGCTGTATCAATGAAATCATCCTGGTATTGTCAGTTGTTGTGAACAAGTACAGCAGGGTCATGGGTAATTCCATAGTGCCATGCCTGTATTTAAGTGTAGTTATGTGACGTGGCCGTGGTGCTATATGAGTGTAGACTTATTGTTTTGAATTGGAAAACATGGCGAGGCCATTGTGAGATCATTCTGTATTAGCGATAAGCCATGATTCCCTTTACTTGTTTATCCATTTTTGTTGTAGGTGTTGTAGTAAGTTGTGTATCAGTGTAGATTGTGTTGCTCTGTCTGTTGTCTGTCTGGGAACGGTGAAGGCGCAGGTAGTAGTGGACTGTAGATCATTCTAATGAGCCATTCTGCTTATTGCGGAAGAATATAGGAAGGAAACAGATGTAATCCGCTGAAATATAGACCCATATCACTATTTTCGATTTGCAGTAGGATTTTGCAACACATACTGTGTTCGAACATCGTAAGTTACTTCGAGGAAAACGATTTGTTGACAAACAGCCAACACAGATTCAGAAAATATCGCTCTTGTGAAACGAAAATAGCTCTTTAATCTCACGAAGAAATGAGTGCTATCGACAGGGGATGTCAAATTGATTCCATATTTTTAATTTTCTAGAAGACTTTTGATACTTTTCCACAGTAAGTGACTTCTTATGTAGTATCGCCTCAGTTGTGCGACTGGATTCGTGAGTGGTCACAGTCCGTAGCAATTGACGGATAGTCATCGAGTACAAAAGAAGTAAAAAATGGTTCAAATGGCTCTGAGCACTATGGGACTCAACTGCTGTGGTCATAAGTCCCCTAGAACTTAGAACTACTTAAACCTAACTAACCTAAGGACAGCACACAACACCCAGCCATCACGAGGCAGAGAAAATCCCTGACCCCGCCGGGAATCGAACCCGGGAACCCGGGCGTGGGAAGCGAGACGCTACCGCACGACCACGAGATGCGGGCCAAAAGAAGTAATATATGGCGTTCCACAGGGAAGTGTTATAGGCCATCTGATGTTCTGCTTCAGCGACTTAGGAGACAATTTCAGTACCACTCTTAGTTCTTCTTGTGAAATTTAAATCACCAACTTTCTCCTCCGGTTGCGAGAATATTTTGTTGGCACCCACATACATAGGGAGAAATGATCATCATAATAAAACAAGAGAAATCAGAGCTCACACAGACATATTTAAGTGTTCTTTTTTCCCGCTGCCGATCGAGAGTGGAAGTTAGAGAAATAGCTTGAACGTGGTTCGATCAACCCGCTGCCAGCCACTTAATTGTGAATTGCACAGTAATGGTGTAGATGTAGATGTTGCTATTTTATTTTGGCTCTCTTTTGCAAAGTCATCTGCGGACAGAAGCAATATGGTATTATGTATGTAATGTGTACCTGTATCTTTTGATAGATTTATACTTTACATCATTGTTGTCCGCTCCGATTATTTTATTACTGTCGGGCGAATAATTTTTTTTGTTACCCATTTGTTATCTGAGTTAATTATTGCAAGACGTTGAGCACAAGTGTTTCCTGTATTCACGTGTGCTATAGTATTGTAAATTGTTGTTTAAAAAAAAGCAACTTGCACAATCTCCAGCCAAACTCCAAATCCTGCGCAACAATTTTGTTGCAAAGCGAAGTAATGTATTTTGCTGGCGTGGTGCCTTAGTACAGTAATCTCTGGAAACTGTGTCTTTCACTCCTTTGTCATGTTTCAGCTGTGGTCGTTAGAGATGTGGCAAGTGCCTTTTGGCTGCGTAAAGATGGGATGGCCTATGAGGCAGTCATTCGAGAGAGGCCCCCTGCGAGCACTGTGGCCCAGTCAACCCAACAGCTTCGCTAGGTAAAGGGGAAGGTCGTTACAGTTGGCACTAGGCGAGGGGGGGGGGGGGGAGGGGGGAGCACCTGAACATGACTAATGAAATAAATACGAGTGCTAGGTTGGCGCTGATTGAGGCAGAGTTGGCGCTGCAATTTTTCGTGTGCGAGGCTCCCTCTTGTTTTTAACGTAGATTACAGGTTATGTCTACGCATTATGTAAATAGGGTAAATTATTTAATATTTTTAACTAAAGGGGCAGTAAGCAAGGACGTCATAGATAAACTGAAGGTAGGTGGATGTTATTACAAGTGATATGTTGTCAATTACAGCCTTACAGAGCAGTAGAATGAATATGATACAGGGGAATGATATTTATCAGGCAGAGGAGCTAGAGGTACCAAAGTTAGAAACAGGAGGAGTAAACAGTTTGGTAGAATGTCACACCAACTAGTAGGTATATTGAAGAACTGTGAGTTCTTTGTAGATTCGATACCGAGAATAGTGAAGTTTATATATAACTTGGTAGCCTTAAATGAGCAAAATCAGGAGTTGGGGTTGATTGATATCGAAATGCTGCCGGCCGTTGTGGCCGTGCGGCTCTAGGCGCTTCAGTCTAGAACCGCGTGACCGCTACGGTCGCAGGTTCGAATCCTGCTTCGGGCATGGATGTGTGTGATGTCCTTAGGTTAGTTAGGTTTAAGTAGTTCTAAGTCTAGGGGACTGATGACCTCAGATGTTAAGTCCCATAGTGCTTAGAGCCATTTTTTGTTGAAATGCTGCAGATGTTGTAATCACATACCATGGGCTGTTTAGTGCAAAGAGTAGCGGCTGATATTATTGGAAAGGAAATGATGGCAAGCTTCCATGAAGAGTTGTGTAAGAGAATAATTCCATTTAGAGCCATAAGAAAATTAATCGATTTCATTACGGGTGCGAACAGGGGATAAGGGAACAGTTCGATAACTACATGAATGGGTTAGGGACAGCCATTCATGCGTCTTGTCTTCTAGATACTGAGGCGGAAATCGTAGCTAATATAGTAGAAAGGATCAAACCTACAGGTCGGTAGTGCATAATGCTTGCCTCGCCCCGTCAAACATTCAATGACTTAGAGAAATTAGCATGCAATATTGACGGTTTCAGACATGTCTTCGAAGGGATGTAGAAGAGAGGAAGTCGCTAAATATGGAGGGAATGTTCCACGGAATTAAGAGACAAGGTCGGATTAGTGTTTCCTATGCGGCACTAAAGGCCATGGTTCAAATGGCTCTGAGCACTATGGGACTCAACTGCTGAGGTCATTAGTCCCCTAGAACTTAGAACTAGTTAAACCTAACTAACCTAAGGACATCACAAACATCCATGCCCGAGGCAGGATTCGAACCTGCGACCGTAGCGGTCTTGCGGTTCCAGACTGCAGCGCCTTTAACCGCACGGCCACTTCGGCCGGCTACTAAAGGCCATTTTAGATGCGACTACACACAAGGAAATAAAGATTCTACCATGAACAGATTCCCAGGTTTACAGTTGGTGGTGTTAGTTCTGTCGTTGCACAGTGTGGTATTAGGGCGACGTTTTTCTGACAGTGAAATGTGACCACATTTATATCTTGTAAGATTAACAGTGAGTCATCGTGTGTCCTTCTAGATACAGGTAGCTAAGTTATTATGTTAGGAGAAAGTTGGTGCCATACCTAATATGCAGCATACAGATCGCCAGGTTTAATCAGGATATGTCTTACGTTACTGATAGTTCGAGTTCAGTGCATATGCTAGGACAGATATATGAGGAACTGAGGATTCGTGATTTACGTGGAAAATGAGGGTGGCGGAAGAACTTTCCACAGACGTGATTTTGGGGTCAGATATCCTTAGGGTGATGGAAATTGTTCCTAATTTGGGTCCTGACTATTTCACCTTCCAATTCTGTGAGAATCTCCTTCTGCCAGCACTCTTACGTTTCTATAGTCACAATACAACAGAAACGAGGTGAGGATGTCATAGTTCACTTGGAACACTTGCCCTTGAGCGGGAGAAAATAGATAAATCAGTTGTGTGCGCAATTTAAGGATGTTCTGGTGAACAAGCTGGGGCTCACCAGTCTGATTAAATATCGAACTGAGTTGTCTGATATGATGCCATATCGTTTGCTGCTGTCCCTTTTGAATGAATTAAAATGGGCTAGTGGAGGAGATGTTAGAGCAAGGGATCATTCGTCAGTCTAAGTCACTACACTGCACCTATGTTCTCAGTGTCAAAACTGTCAGGTAAACCCAGCATGATAGTGGATTGTAGAGAACTAAATAAGAAGGTAGTTCCCTTACCCACAACGCTGCTGGATTTGCAAATGTATTTTAGATCGTTCGCATGTGCCAAAATATAGACAATCTTAGATCTCAATTAGCTGTACAGTCAGATTATTTCAGCTGAGGGGTTAGGCATTTGCTAAGGACTGGTACCTTTTTGAAATTAATTGCTTGCCCTTCAGGCTCACAATGCATGTGGCAATGTTGTCTCCACTAGTGGATATAATATTTTCCGATATCAAGCTTAAATTTGTATATCATTATCTTCACGATTTAGTGACTGAAGGAAGAGCTGTGAGGAGCATATTGAGTATTTACAAGAAGTCTTCACGTGCTTTAATTTGGCAGTAGTATATCTATGGGGCATCTGAACAGCTTTGACCAACACTGAACCTTGATGACATCATGTGGAGTCACTGGCCTTCTATAAATAACGTCGTTATAATGACAGATGGCAATATTTTAAAAATGAGAAGAAATGTAAAAGTTAATGAACGTTCTACTAGGAAATTTAAAAATATTCGAAATGGTGGGTGACAAGAAATTTAAAAATCAAAATGAAACAGCCAGTGAAAGCAAAGCATATTTTTTTGTCGAAATCCGCCATGTTCAAAATTATTTTCGTTTTCAGTTTTTGCACATATTAAAAAGTATCCAATTATATTACAATGTTTCCAAAAGCTTTTTCTTGTTTTCACCTGAATTGGGCACTATGTTCAAAAGTATTCGATTATTTATCGTAAATTACATAAGTACACACACACACACACACACACACACACACACACACACACACACACACATACACATACATATATTGCACATGTGCCAAATAATGTACCAACTCATCAGTAAACTTAGTCTGCTTCTTTGTAATGTATTACAGAGTTTATGGGAAGGAGAAAAGCTCAGACAATAATACTCTTGATGTAAAATTTGGTATTAAAAGGATAACATTCCACAGAAAACTAGATGGACGCATTTACTTACAATCTGGCGATGACAATAAGTATTCAAACTTTAAAATGTTCAGTGTTTTTAACATTAAATGTTTCACATTTTTCTCACATACGCAATACAAAAGTATTCTAGAGGCAAAGAAGATTACATTCTGAAGACAGTTGGATGCACGCTTGGTTGTCTGTGTGCATTTACATACACCATTCAGGACAGCTTATTGCTTACTCTGTAGCAAGAATGCGACATATTCGGAGCTTAAACTGTACAAAGTTCCTATATTCAATATTTTTGCATTTTCCACACATGTAAAATATAATCACATCTGATGTTTTTACATTTTGCCACACATGCATAATAAAATCAGTCATCATCGCGTTTCAGTTTCATTTTCACATATTCACAATAAAATCAACCACCAAAAACGGTTAGTGGCACTGCTTTTGGTGTGGAAGGATTTGGGTTCGATTCCTGACGCATCCTCAGACTGATCTGAGGTAGGGTTGTCTGGAATGGGATTCACTCAGCCTCACAATAAAACCAGTCACCATCATTTTTCAGATGGCTAATATACTCACCTTATCCAGAAGTATAAAGCATTTATCATCTTTTGCAGGTAAAGGTAACTTGTGCTGTTTAGCTGTAGGAACTACACACTGCTTTGATTGAATTACATTCTGCACAGTTGCTTTAACTTCCAAATTCACATAGCCTGTAATCACCAGTACTGAAATCCTTCGCAGAAGATTGTTTTACATCCCTTGCTCTTTGCTTTATGTGCCCTCACTCGACCTCAAGCGTATAGATTTCTACTGTCAGTTCTATGAACAAGCATAAGCATTTAGTCAATATACAAACACGGAAAAAATCTTATAGAATCGATCAGTTATTCCGGCTTCATCCACACATTTCCATAGTACTTGCAATGGCGAGTGAAGCTTCAGCAGCCTTCTAAAATCAAGAGGCCTAATTTTGAGATTTTAACTTGTGGTACTAAAGGCCTGTCATCTGCTGATTATATTAACTTATGCTGTCACAGAGTGCTCCCATAGTGCTCAGAGCCATTTGTCACAGAGTGCAACCACATGTCACTTCACTTCCATATGTCACCGTTATATCGCAAAATTTTAACAAATTCCTCTATGCATCACTGTGTCACGTCAAAATTGTAACAAATTATCCTTTTATAGCAAAAATTGTAACAAACAGCATATTTTACAGCAGAATTGTAACAAATTGTTAACATATTACAGCAAAAATGTAACCAAGTGTCAACATATTACAGCAAAATTGTAACAAATTTTCTCCATGGTACAGCAAAAATGTAACAAACAGACCCATGTTACAGCAAAACTATAATAAATATCCACACATTTTACAGCAAACCAATCACAGATTGTCCTACATGTCACAGCAAAACTGTGACAAATATCGCATGTTACAGTGAAACTAACAAATTGATTCATGTTAGAACAAAGCTGAAACAAATTTACCAACCATCTTACACCAAAACTGTAACATTTTCCCCTCCATGTTACAGTGAAACTGTAACAAGTTACTGGGTATTATCAAATGACTTTTGTCACCTCAGTGTATTGTTGACACTGTGTAATTGCAATCTGTTGAGTGTGGTATCAGAGATGGTATTGCTCACTCTCACTGCACACTTAGCACTTCGACGTACAGTTGAACACAATAGGTTCATATCTTACTATAATGAAAGTATAGGTATGTTTTATATCGTACACCTCAATGTAACAGTTTGTATAGCTTACCCATATAGTTATACCCACCAATCCCTGAATTTGCACTGACGGTTTTAATTTTGTGAACATATCTGATGATTCAGATATGGGCTACATTTTTAGAAGAGAATGTTGAATATACAGAAAGTTTACATGAACTTGATTCTGATCTGTCATCATGTACAGAGAAAATTTTATCATCACCTAGCTTCAACAAGCAGGCGTTCCCAAGAAGCTCATTTCTATATTAAACGATAAGAAAAATTATGTGATTCAATATAGAATTCAAAGTAGTGACTGAAAAGTAATATTACTCCAAGCTAAATTTACCAGTTTTTGTAGTTCTGTCATGCTGCCCGGATGAAAACGTATGTGGGTATTAGTGCTGAGAAATGCATAAAGCAAAGGCTCATAAATAATTGTATTTTTGGCAGAACTATACAAAAAACGAGAAAAATGTGTGGTCTGAAGCTAGTAATGAGCTGGGATGGTAGATGTAGAGTTACTACTCTGACTGCAAAGCCGAATTCAAGTGGAGATTTGTTTTTAGTAAAAATTGAATTAAGTGGGCTTAACACTGTTTGTGATAAACCTGTAGCTTTAGGAATGGCTATTTTAGATATTTCCAAGACGCTACATGTAGCTTATCGTCCTGGTTATATTCTGAAAACCACTTGAGCCAAAAAATGTAAAAATGTGTTACACAGGTGGTTATAGCCTTATATAGTCTGTAACGGTTTCAAATACTTACGACTGTATTAAAAGTGATGTGCATAGGTTGTTTGGCACTTTGGCTTATTCTGATTAACGTTTATAGCATTCCATGTGTCAATAAAATGAAAACAAGTTTATTGAAAGATGGATTGACAGAACAGATTTTTGCTGACTTCATAGGACTGAGAGCAAAGATGAACATTCTCAGTACTTACACACAACATACAATGTGTAGAGTGAAAGTGTGAAACACTCTTTATCGAAAGACCTTAGCACTGATGACTGTGAGGGATGTATGTTAAATGGTAATGGAGCGTCCATTGTGCAGTATATAATTCAAAGTTACACTCAGTTTCGACCATAACACACTATAAATTCACAATTTCGCCAAAAGATGGTAAGAATTTCATACATCTGATTAGGTGAATGAATTTGCTTGAGGTCAGACAATCACATGAAAAATGATATGATAATGATAGATTTTATTGTGTATGAAAAATGTAAATTGCAGATTTATTGTAAATTATTTTTGTAAATTTTAGCTATATTTCGTCTTTGTAACTGACATGAATTTCTTTCTGATCTACTACATGTTGACTGAACTCGCAATTGCCAGAAGAATATGTTCTTGTTACCTTGAGTTCAAGTATGATGTATGCTTTTTGATAAATCGAAAATTTATGTAACTTAAAATATTTGCAAATATAAGTAAGCCAGAAAAACCCATTGTAATTTCACATAAAGTGAATGTGTGAAAAAATGTAAAGGATTCAACAATTTAAAGTCTGAATATGACGTGTCATAGTTAAAGTGTGTGCAATAGGCTCAGCTGAATGTTGTATGTAAAGATGTGTGTGAAAAATGTAAAAATATGAAAGTAAAATAATTATACTATTTCAACTCTGATTCTTCCATGTCATAGCTACAGTGTATGTTAATTTGCACACTCAACCTTAGTGTAATATTTTTTACAATAAATTTTATGTCTAGAGTATTTTTATTGTCTAATTTTCGTCCTTCTCATTCCCTCTGTAAAATATTACAGAGATGAAATTTACAGATGATTAGACCAACAATATTGAATCTGAACAGAGAGGTGTAATCTACTGCTGATGAGGTGGTATAGTATTTAACATAAATATTAGTGGAGCATTGAAGGGGAGACATGATCTTTACTGATGATGAGATAGTACAGTGGAGTATGAGAACAGAGAAAGCTGAAATACACAGGTGGAAAACAATGTCTTTGTATTTACGAAACTTGTTTGATAAATAATCTAGTACTTTTGAACATGCCATTTGGAGAAGCTTGTGGAATTACTGTAGTATAATTGGATACTTTTAAAAATGAGGCAAAAATAAAGAATTAAGATAGTTTTGAAAATGGAAGATTTTGGCAAAAAATATTCTGTGGTGCCATTTGCTATTTCATTTCAATAAAAAAATTTTGCACACTACCTTTGTTTTTTAAATTTCTTATCATTCATCATCTAACACATTTATAAATTTCCTGTCAGCAGTATCTCTGATTTTTAAGTTTATCGCCATCCACCATCTTTGATTTTTATATTTTCCGGCATCTGACCTCTTGGAATTTTAAATTTTCCGAAATTCTCCATGTTGATGACTTGATGTCTTCACGGTCAATGTCAGTGAAAATGTTCCAGAAGCTCCATAGAAATACCACTTGTTGCTGTTTTGTTTTGGCGTCCTCTTGTAAAGCCAGTTGTGTGCAGAAGTAATGTTATTTTACAGGTGTTTGTAGAATGTGTACCTTCATGTTATGATAAAGTTTTGTTGTATATTGTTGTTGCCCACTGTGGAGATCAGATTATTTAATTACCATGGAGCGAATAATTGTTTGGTTTTTAGTTATGTTATTAGTTAACTGAAGTAAATTACTGCAAGAAGTTAAGCGCAAGTGTTTGCTTTATTCATGTCTGCTCTGGTACTGTAAATTGTGGCTCAACAAAAAAATACTGATTAAAAGTCCACAACTGCACACCTTCAGAAAAACCTAATTCCCGTCCAAATGCGACGCCATAATTTATAGTTACTTCTGTAAGCTACAATTTGTTTTATTTTTTTCTCTAAATTGTAATTTGAAGTACATGCATTGGTGCGCACAGTAAGTTTCAGAAGTGATGTTTCGTAAGCGACCTTACATAAAGCAACAGAGAGTTCAGTTACAACTGGGAATCAGTGACGTATAATATATATTTAGAATTATGACTTACAAGTGAAGTTAATAGTTTCTCTCTGTTCTAGGGTGGAATAATACCAACCATACAAACTCTTATCTGCAGGTGGGCGCCAGACCACGAAAGAAGCAAGTTCTCTATAATTTTTCTAGGTAAGCTGCGAAATTTGTAAGCCTTGTGACTTAGTTGCTCTAAATGGTATCGACTCCTCTGTTCCGTAATGACAACACTGTTTGTCGGTAGAACCGATAATTATACTGAACTCGTTGTCCTATTGTTATTTTAATGATACTGATTAAACATTATAGCGCTACGCACTAAATTTGCTCAGTTTTTCTTCCGGTCATTATTTTACAGACAACGTTTGCGTGTAGTCGCTGCAATTGTGTATTACATTTGCTTGTCAGAACCATAAATTAATTAGATCTGCATTAAGCTTATATACTTACAGCCTCCACTTTTAAGGAGAGGGTTTTCCTTTGCAATGGAGAAAGAAACTTTGCTTAGTAACTTAGACTTCCTTAGTATTTTTTATGTATATAGGACTCACGGCAGTTAGTCAAATAGCATGAAATTTTCAGTTTCCTTTGCCCTTAGTCCTTGGTCAAAACAAACAGTTAACGTAAGAGTTACGCCTCGAAAAACCACAGAAGCGTATGTGTAGATGGCATTAATTGTATTTGATTGTAGACATATGGCGGAACTGCAAACAGCTGGTGTAAGTATGGTTTGTTGAAATATGTTCCGAGATCGTGTACATACATTGACGATCATGCTATGCGTAACTGTTCATGACTTTGTGAGATCTGATTTTTAATCCTTTCTAGGATGGTGTATCCGTATTTATTACGCGTTTGAGAATGGGGAATGCACGAAACTAGCTAGTAGTGCTTAAAAAAGTACCATTTTGAAATAACTGCCTGGTGGAGATGATATTCTTCAAAAGAACGTTTAGGCTCGTAAGGCTGTGGTTACACGAAACACTTTTTCAAATTCTTGTTACACCATCCAGATATAGCATTTTAGGCGAGTTTTCAGCGAAGATGACAGTCCATAGTTGCGGTTTCGATTTACACCACATTTTTCACGGCGCCACAATAAGTAACAAGTGTTTAGAAAATTTGTGTGCATCTGCGCTGCTTTCTGACACACGATTAGGAAGGACCAGTTAATATTTGCCCCAAGTTGATGTCATGCTTTAGTTGGCTTAATGCTATCTTACTATAGCGATACAGTTTTTAACGTCTGTTTTGGGAGGCTTATTTATATGGTGATGGATTTGTCATACAGCCCATGTTGAGAAGCTAATTTACGTTAAATACAATTTTTGTGATTCATAAATGTAATACATTACTAAATTTACAATCATTGAAAATAACAATTTTAGTAGATGCATGAATTTAGCTCAGATATAACCTTTTTGTTTTAAAAAACGTATCTAGTTAGACTGTAGCTAGATTTATCACGCTTATTCTTTGGAAAGTTTCTCTTTCCATGACGTGTTTGCACCCAAACAGTTGACATTTTACACCACACACAAATTCTAAGACTAGAAACACAATTATGTATAATCTATTAATAGTAATTTCGGGGTGTCTTTCCTAGATCTTAGTTATAATTTTGAGACAAATGGAGCGTTGGTAGAGAGACCTTTACTTGGCTATGTTAGACAAATTCATTGTTAGGAAGTTCATAGTCAATGTTCTGGTACTGAGTGATTTGTGGCTTTCATACTGTGTACATGGGCAACACCTTACGTTAGAGTGGCCAATGTTTGTCGGAAGGCTAAATACAGCTTAGTGGACCTCAGGAGTCTTTTAGCGGTGACCGTATTATCGTTTTCTTACACTCACTACCTGAATGCCTCACATAAAATGTAGCAACAGAAGTCTTCGCCAACCCCCCTCCCTCCCCCTCTCCTCACGCATTCTGAAAAATTCGTCACTGGTGTGTCCTTATCCTTATTTGGTCAGACTGAATTCTTTCCCCCACCAATCAAGTTACTTTAGTAACGTTCATTGTTCTTGATCAACGCCTTCTTCTTCCTACACTTCAGTACATACACAGATTGTTAACAGTCACTTCTCATAACACAGTCGACAGATCGGGCGAAATTCAGAGTTTCTCCTCTATCCAAAATAATATGGAAAACTTCGGTATACTGCTTTCTCTTGAGGAAAATGCTGCTAGTTCTACGACTCTCTGCGTATTGTTAGCTTTGACATCCCATTGCCTACCGTGCTGAATCTTGAAAAACCTCCAGTCTAGTAAATCTTGGTTCTTGCCTTTCTTCTCTCTTCTAAACCTTCCCATCTGGCTATACCCCTTCTGCTTCGATTGTCACTACCAGAATTCTTCTCGAAAATTTTGATGGGCTAATGCAACAACGTTGTAGCAATTTTTTTCTTGAAAGTTCTACGTTCTACTCGCTTGCGTACGTTACTACTGCTTCCGCTGTTTCCATCTCAACGAAGGCTGTGTAATCTTACTGGACACAAAAATTATCACCAGTTAATTCTGTAACTAAGTCCGTCTGACCAAAGGCTCTCTATATTTCAAAACTTAGCGTTCTCTTCTTCACATTACTCCAACCATTCAATTCGCCAAGGAAAACACTTCTTCTTAGAAAAAAATGGCAGATTTTTATGCTAATACGGTGTAATCTCGACACAGGACTAACGTACACCTCAACACTTCTGAGTGCAGACTTCGACTACTTCATTTCAGTTGTTACCACCGCATTAATAAAATTTATAACAGAGTAAATATTCCCTACTGGCCCAAAGCGTCAGAGTACACAAAAATTACATACAATTACATTCAAAGGAAAATAACAAATTCGTACAACTCATTGCATCACAATACACTTATATTAAGACACGAAATAAGTAAAAGAAATTAAACTGAATGGCTAATTAGAAAATTTATCACGCACTTCAGCAAAACATTGGACTAATGTAAAGCTGCTTGATTATAAAACAAGCGCTGCCTTTCGTGCCCTTGGACTCATACAAATGCAGTCTGCTTTCTATACAAGTTGTAAATAATTTTCAGCTACTTATATTTCATTCCTGCTGCCATCAGAGCTCCTATGAGAGTATTCGTGTCAACAGTGTCAAAAGCTTTCTCTAAATCTACAAGTGCTATAAACATAGGTTTGCCTTTCTTTAACGTGTTTTCTAACGCAGACGTAGGGTCCGTATATGCCTCTCGTGTTCCTACGTTTCTCCGGAATGCAAACTGATCATACCCAAGGTCGACTTCAACCACTTTTTTTGATTCTTCTGTAATATTTTGCAGCCATACCATATTATATTGATAGTTCTGTAATATTCATACCTGTAAGTTCCTACCTTTTTTGTTACTGGAATTACTACTTTCTTGTTGAAGTCTGTGGGAATTTTGCGTGTGTCATATTTCTTGCACGTCGGGTGGAACAGTTTTCTCAAGGCTAGCTCTCCCAAGAATCTCATTAATTCTGAGGAGTATTGTCTAATTCAAGGGTCTTATTTGGACGTGACTGTCAGTGCTCGGTCAAATTCTTCTCAAAGTATCTTATCTCCCAACTCATTTTCATTTACTTCCTCTTTCCTTCCTATGATGTTGCCTTTATTTTCCACATAGCCGTTCAATATATTCCTTCCACCTTTCAGCTTTCCCTTCTTTGCTTAACACTGCCTTGTCATCTCTCCCTCTGATACTCATTCAGCTTTTTTCTCCGAATGTCCCTTTAATTTTCCTGCTGGTGGCATCTATCTTTCCTCTAGTGATGGATGCTTCTACCATTCTTCCATATCAAGTCCAGCAATTATGGTTTTTCGATTTTACACTTCCCGCCAGTCTCAGTTTTTAGACGTCTGTATTCCATTCTGATTGCTTCATTTGCTGTACTTTTATACTTTATCCATTAGTGATTTTGATCTCATAATTCATGCGTTAATCAAGAATTTCCTTTGGGCTCTGTATTTTTGCCTGTTGAACCTCTGCTGCCTTGAGCTCACCTCTCAAAGCCACCCATTTGTTTTCTATTGTATCTCTTATTACTTATTTGTCTTCCATTATATTCCTTACCCCTCATTCAGTCAGTCGGTGCATAATTCTCCCTTTGAAACGCTCAGCAACCTCTGGTTCTTTTGACTCATCTGAGTCCCATTTCCTTAATTTTCTACCATTCCGCAATACCTTCAGTTTTAATCTGCAAATCATACCAAATAAATTGTTAGGGGTGTCCTCATATACCTTTGCAAAAGTTCTGCAGTTTAAAATGTGGTCTCGAATTCTCTGTCTTACCATTATGCGATCTACTGGAAACTTTGTTGTTCGTCCACGTCTTTTCCACGTATACAACCTCCTCTCACTATTTCTATATAAAGCACTGACAAAGATTGAATTATGCGCTGTGCAAAATTATCCCAGGTGGCGTCCTCTTTCATCACTTTCTTCCAGTCCATGTTCTCCTTATATTTTTCTTTCTCTTCCTTTTCTTGCTAACGAACTCTAGCCCCCAACACAGTTCAGTATCCCTCTCCCTTAACTATCTAAATAATTACTTCGATCTCTTCGTATGTTCTTTCAGTCTCTTCATCCTCTGTGGTAGGAGTTGACTTCGTGTCTATCTTGGCTAGGAAAATGCGTTCATTATGCTGTTCTTAGTAGTTTATCCGCTTTCCTATTTTCTTTATTACTGTAAAACCTACTACTGCATTAACCTGATCTGGCTTTGTATTTATAACCATGTGCTCAACCTACCAGAAGTTCTGCTCATCCTGCCACCAAACCTCCCTAATTCTCACTATATCCAAATTCAGCCTATCCATTTCTCTTTTTAAATTCTCAAGGCTACCTAAGTGATTAAGGGATCTGACATTCCACAAATGACTCATAGAGTGCCAGTTATGTTGTTCCTCATGACATCCTCCTTAGTAGTCCAAGTTCAGAGATTGAAATGGGGGTTATTTTATCTCCGATACATTTTACCCAAGAGGATTCCACAAGCATTTAACTTTAGTACAACTTTATGCCCTCGGGAAAAATAACAGCTGTAGTTTCCCCCTGCTTTCACCCATTTGCTACAGCGTATCAAGGCCATTGTAACTGATGTTAGAAGGCCATCTCAGTCAATCATCCAGACTGCTGCCTCTGTAGCTACCGAAAAGGCTACTTGCCCTCTTCAGGAATGATATGTTAGTCCAGCCCCTCCATAGATAATCCTCCGTTGTAGTTACACGTATCTGTATCGTTGAGGCACCAAAGTCACCCCACCTCTACGAGATTCATGGTTCGTGGGAGACAAATTCTACAAAAATACTCTATGACAGACTTTTCGTAATCGCAGTCATGTCAGACGCGTTTCATAGAATACCGAAGAAAAAAGGATGTTTGGAATATGACATATTGGCCACTAGAATCGACTGTATACATTGCAGTACACTCTGTGAACATAATAGCGATACATGAATGCTCGATTTTCTCCTGCACGAGATTGTAATTAAAAGCATGCTAGGTTTACTTGATCTTCCTGCAGGGCAATACGTCGGTACGGTGTTATCAATGGCAGCAACAGGCGCTCTATGCGCGACGTCGCTACGATGGCCTCTGACCTTCTACGTGTTTGGCGGCGTCGGACTGCTATGGTGTCTGCCATGGTGGCTGCTGGCTTCCGATTCGCCAGCACAGCACAAGAACATCGACCCGGATGAGCGTCGATACATCGAGGCCACTATACAATCGAGTGCCAAGGTACAGTTCCCTCTTTTTTTTTTGTATTTCATCAGCCTCCCGAGTGGTTGCACGCCTCCCATCCTGACTTCCTCTCCCGTGTCAACCTCTTCATCTCAGGGTAGCACTTACACCAAACATTCTCAATTATTTGATGGATATGTTCCAATTTCGGTCGTCCCCTACAAGGTTTGGCCTTTACGGCTGCTTCTATCAGAACGAAAATTATTCCCTGATGACTTAATACATGTCCAATTATCCTGTACCTTCTTCTCCTCGATGTTTTCTATACATTCCTTGCCTCTGTGACGCTGCCGACAACCTTACCATTTCTGAACAGTCCACATAGTTTTCAGCATCCTGTAGCATTACAACTCAAACGCTTTTATTGTTCCCGGTTTTCCCAAGTCCATGTTATGCTCCAAACGTCTTTCTCAAAATTTCTTCCCCAAATTAAATACTATGTTTGATCTAGCATTTCTTTCTTTCTTTATTGGCGTTTGGCCATCTACAAATAGCTGTTCATCACATTTACATAGTACTGCATCATTATTAATGGTTATTCTACTCTGCACTTCGTTAACTGGTATATAAAAAGAAATTAGGGTATGAATAAATGATTGATACCTGACACCACTAGAAACTACTTACAAAGTAATTATACGTTAACAATACAGAAACACATATTGTAGCATCATACAAAATATCATGTACACAGTATATATAGATATTTGAGTCATACATATTTAACTGGCTGAACATTACATTTAATAACAGTTCACACTTTTGAATCGACAGCAACACTACAGCCGGTGTCGGAAGGGGAACGTTAAAAGATTTTTTCTGTGTCTTGTGTCTGGTGCACGAGAATCGTAGATGGTGCACGTCTCCTTCTTCACTGCATAAACGACATAATGGAGATTCCTTCAGTCCTATTCGTAACAGGTGGGATGGAAATTTGACACAATTTAAGAGCATGTGCAAAATGATTGTTATGAATCGTTTGCTTCTATTCTACTAGGTAATCCGTGGAGACAATGCTCCTTCAGGTTGCAGCTGGCCATAACGAATTCATTTTGAAGTATTGGGCGAATCTGATTGGGTCTGCCAGTTGTTTCTCTCTTTTCGTTGATTAAGCTTGGTAAGAAAGACCATCGTCTAAGAGTTCGCCTAAGTTCAGTGCTCGCTTCGCTAAGATGTCTACTATTTCACTATGAAAGATGTCACTGTTTCCAAGAATGCAAAATAAATTTGCTACTAGTCCCGCTTGCCTACTTGTAGTGACTTGTTTGATAATGTCTATAATTATGGGCGACACACTTTTATTCCGGTTTGGTTATTTGAGGTACTTCAGCATGATTTGGGAAACAGTTAACAACGCCATATTGCTCCTTGCGTAAGATCTACCATATTTTACTGCTTCCCTAATTGAGATTGTTGCCTTCTTATGTGGGGAATATGGGTCTTGATAATTTTCTGCAAGGTTGTGTATTGCACATCCTACTTTTCGCCCTAGATCCATCCTTGTAAATCACCTTCTAATTCAGGAAGGTGATATTGAGCAAAACGTTGATTTCATTCTTCGGAGCCGGAGGCCCACTGGTGTACCTTATATGACTGCACAACACAAAGTTTTACATCTCGCCTGGGCCCGTCAAACCGGACATTGGACTGTTGATGACTGGAGACATGTTGCCCGCTCTGACGAGTCTCGTTTCAAATTGTATCGAGCGGATGGATGTGTACGGATATGGAGACAGCCTCATGAGTCCATGGACCCTGCACGTCAGCAGTGAACTGATCAAGCTGGTGGAGGCTCTGTAATGTTGTGGAGCGTGTGCAGTTGGATTGATATGGGACTCCTGATAGGTTTAGATACGGCTCTGACAGGTGACACGTACTTAAGTATCCTATCTGATCACTTGGATCCATTCATGTCCATTGTCCTAGGGCAATTCCAGCAGGAGAATGCGGCACCCCACACGTCCAGAATTGCTACAGAGTGGCTGCAGGAACACTCTTCTTAGTTAAAACAATTCCGCTGGCCACCAAACTCCCCACACATGAACATTATTGAGCATACGTGGGACGCCTTGCAACGTGCTGTTCAGAAGAGATCTTAACCCCCTCGTACTCTTACGGATTTACGGACATCCCTGCAGGTTTCATGATGTTAATTCGATCCAGCACTACTTCAGACATTAGTCGAGTCCACGGCACGTCATGTTGTGGCACTTCTGCGTGCTTGCGGGGGCCCTGCTCGATGTTAGGCAAGTGTACCAGTTTCTTTGGCTCTTCAGTGATTTAATTCCTACGTGTGTTATATCTTGTGTTTATGTCTTTCCTGAACATTTTTGTACCCCGTCTCTCATCGGTCAACTGAAATTCTTCAGTTGGTTCAAATGGCTCTAAACACTATGGGAGTTAACATCTGAGGTCATCAGTCCCCTAGACTTAGAACTACTTAAACCTAAGGACATCACACACATCCATGCCCGAGGCCGGATTCGAACCTGCGACCGTAGCAGCAGCGCGGTTCCGGACTGAAGCGCCTAGAACCGCTCAGCCACAGAGGCCGGCAATTATTCGGTTAGCCAAGGTTTCTTGCCAGTTCCCTGCCTCATATCTACAGTTGTTTGTTCAACTTCTGTGACTGTCCTGTTTAATTATGCCCATTCTTCTTCAACTGCGTATTGTTGTTTCATTATCCCAGTATCTACCACCTTAAGTTCAGTAGTTCAGTACCTCTTTTCGCACTGATTCTTCGGGACGATTCTGTTAAACCTCAGGCTACTCTTCATCATTTTTAAATTTTGATCCGAGTTTATATCTTGTCTGAGTATACTTTACGATATCTGATTTCAGAATGTTTGTCTGACCGTGAGGTAATCCAGCTGGAATATTTCCGTGTCCTTTGGCCTTTTCCAACTAAGTGAAAATTACAAAGAAAAGTCCACTCCCCATAACATCATGTGGAATACTAAGAAAAAAGTCTCGCGATGGAAACTAATGAACATAGGAAGTCAAACAGGGGTGGACCAAATAAACATGGAATATGGGTAAACCATCTCAGACAGATGTAATGAGAAAATGAATTAAAAATATACACGATAAACCCTTGGCACAGGAGGGTGCGATTGGAAAGGAAATATTATTAGCTATGTTCACATAACCCCCCCCCCCCCCCCCCCCCGATGAATGCGGAGTTGGTAAACAGAGTAAGGGAAAGACCCAGAAAAGTACATATAAGCACCAGATCCCTTGCCTAACTCCGTGTTCTACTAGCTAACTGCATGAATTCATTTAGAAAAACAAGACTAACTCGAATGAAAGGACTTTGCGGTTTCCTCGTCACAAAGCATAGACATGCAGTTCATCCATACCATGGTTCGAAAAACACGATGGCATCTCTTCCTCTGACAGTCCAAGATGAAGTTCCCCTCTAGAGATTCAGGATGAAATTTGTACGAATAGCTGCTCTCCTTCTCAAAATGAGGCTGGTGCTGCCAGCACCAGATTCTTGTTAGCCAGTCGCTGTGGACCTTCCAAGTACCAACCAATGATAAATTTATGACAATAGCAACAATCTCCCTCCTCGTAAATAATCCGGCTGTGATTAACTAGTGATTCACATTTCCCTTTCAGAATGGGACAGAAAGCAGAAATTCAGCGAGTCTTCCCACTGTCTTGTGACAGCCAGAGCGAGAGCGCCAGCAGCAGCGAGTACTGTTTGTATAAAGCGTTTATTTTGCATTTTGTTTACGACCTTCCACTAAGGAAGGGATTCTATTTGTGTTTATCTGCTCTGCATAGTAACTAACAGTTCTTGATAAAACTATACGTAGTTTTCGTGTTAGATTTCTTAGTGTTTTCTTGATCGTTTAGAACAGAAAGCGCCCTAAAACCGTCTTTTGTTTGTTTCGCGGCCGTTAGCCACTAGTCACTTGAATCAGCAGTTGTCTTGTGACAGCCAGAGCGAGAGCACCAGCAGCAGCGAGTACTGTTTGTATAAAGCGTTTATTTTGCATTTTGTTTACGACCATCCACTAAGGAAGGGATTCTATTTGTGTTTATCTGCTCTGCATAGTAACTAACAGTTCTTGATAAAACTTTACGTAGTTTTCGTGTTAGATTTCTTAGTGTTTTCTTGATCGTTTAGAACAGAAAGCGCCCTAAAACCGTCTTTTGTTTGTTTCGCGGCCGTTAGCCACTAGTCACTTGAATCAGCAGTTGTCTTGTGACAGCCAGAGCGAGAGCACCAGCAGCAGCGAGTACTGTTTGTATAAAGCGTTTTTGTACTTATTTGCTGCGCTTAGCTTTTAAATAGTTTTTCTGGGAAAACCTAGCGTAGTTTTCGCGTCTCGTATTTCAGTGAGTGTTTCTTGATTATCAGAGTAGCTCATCAGAAGATTATCTTGGGAATTTGTCACCGTATAGAGTAGGGTAAACATAGTCATGTGTAGGGACTGTGGTTGTTGTGAGCGGACGCAAGGAGAATTGGCCACTCTTCGGGGGCAGGTGGAGGCTTTGTCTGTTAGGCTCATCGAGCTCGAGGCGCAGGCGTCGACTCGTAGTGGCGTTGGGGCAACTGTGGTGAGACCTATGCCTACTTCGGTGGCCTTGGAATCACATGGAACCCCTGATGTCGCTGCGTCTTCCGGCAGTGAGCATCTTACCGGTCAGCCATCACTCCAGGGTGAATGGCGGACAGTGGTGGGCTCGCGCGTGCCTGGCCGAAAGGCAAAGGTGGGATCTGGCCGCGTGGCAGCTGCCTTACCCCTTTCCAACAGGTACGGGGTGCTTCCTAGTGGTGATGACATCGTTTCCGAGCCACCACAGGATGCCTCGCCTGTTGGGCCAGTGGCCGATTCTCCGGCAAGGTCCCGACAGTCACAGAGGGCGGGCCTATTAGTTATAGGGAGCTCCAACGTTAGGCGGGTTATGGAGCCCCTCAGGAAAATAGCGGGTAGGTCGGGGAAGAATGCCAGTGTGCACTCGGTGTGCTTGCCGGGGGGTCTCGTCCGTAATGTGGAGGAGGCCCTTCCGGCAGCTATTGAACGCACTGGGTGTGACCGGCTGCAGATACTAGCACATGTCGGAACGAATGACGCCTGCCGCTTGGGTTCTGAGGCCATCCTTGGTTCCTTCCGGCGGCTGGCTGATTTGGTGAAGACAACCAGCATCGCACGCGGAGTGCAAGCTGAGCTTAATATCTGCAGCATAGTGCCCAGAGTCGATCGCGGTCCTCTGGTTTGGAGCCGTGTGGAGGGTCTAAACCAGAGGCTCAGACGACTCTGCGACTATAATGGTTGCAAATTCATCGACCTCCGTTATTGGGTGGAGAACTGTAGGGCCCCCCTAGACAGGTCAGGCGTGCACTACACACCGGAAGCAGCTACTAGGGTAGCAGAGTACGTGTGGCGTGCACACGGGGGTTTTTTAGGTTAGAGGGACCCCCCCTTGGGCGAAACGATAAAATACCTGACGGCTTACCAGAGAGGACATTATCATCGTTGATAAAGAACGTCCGTCCTCAGAGACCAAAAACAGGAAAAGTTAACCTAATATTGGTAAACTGCAGGAGTATCCAGGGCAAGGTTCCTGAATTAGTATCTCTTATTGAAGGAAATAGTGCGCATATAGTATTAGGAACGGAAAGTTGGTTAAAACCGGAAGTGAACAGTAACGAAATCCTAGACACAGAATGGAATATATACCGCAAGGATAGGATAAACGCCAATGGTGGAGGAGTATTTATAGCAGTAAAGAATTCAATAATATCCAGTGAAGTTATTAGCGAATGCGAATGTGAAATAATCTGGGTTAAGTTAAGTATCAAAGGTGGGTCACATATGATAGTCGGATGCTTCTATAGACCACCTGCATCAGCAACCGTAGTAGTTGAGCGCCTCAGAGAGAACCTGCAGAACGTCGTGAAGAAGTTTCGTGATCATACTATTGTAATAGGGGGAGACTTCAATCTACCAGGTATAGAATGGGATAGCCACACAATCAGAACTGGAGCCAGGGACAGAGACTCTTGTGACATTATCCTGACTGCCTTGTCCGAGAATTACTTCGAGCAGATAGTTAGAGAACCAACTCGTGAAGCTAACGTTTTAGACCTCATAGCAACAAATAGACCGGAACTTTTCGACTCCGTGAATGTAGAAGAGGGTATCAGTGATCATAAGTCAGTGGTTGCATCAATGACTACAAGTGTAATAAGAAATGCCAAGAAAGGAAGGAAAATATATTTGCTTAACAAGAGTGATAGGGCACAAATCGCAGAATATCTGAGTGACCACCATCAAACGTTCATTTCTGAGGAAGAGGATGTGGAACAAAAATGGAAAAAATTCAGAAACATCGTCCAGTACGCCTTAGATAAGTTCGTACCGACTAAGGTCCAAAGCGAGGGGAAAGATCCACCGTGGTATAACAATCATGTACGAAAGGTACTACGGAAACAAAGAAAGCTTCATCATAGGTTTAAGAGTAGTCGAATCATAGCTGATAAGGAAAAGCTGAACGAAGCGAAAAAGAGCGTAAAGAGAGCAATGAGAGAAGCATTCAACGAATTCGAACATAAAACATTGGCAAACAATCTAAACAAGAACCCTAAAAAGTTTTGGTCATATGTAAAATCGGTAAGCGGATCTAAATCCCCTATTCAGTCACTCGTTGACCACGATGGCACCGAAACAGAGGACGACCGAAGAAAGGCAGAAATACTGAATTCAGTGTTCCGAAACTGTTTCACTGCGGAAAATCGTAACACGGTCCCTGACTTCAGCCGTCGCACGGACGCCAAAATGGAAAATATTGAAATAAACGATATCGGAATTGAAAAACAACTGCTATCACTTAGTAGCGGAAAAGCATCCGGACCAGACGAGATACCCTTAAGATTCTACAGTGATTATGCTAAAGAACTTGCCCCCTTTCTATCAGCAATTTATCGTAGATCGCTGGAAGAACGTAAAGTACCTAGCGACTGGAAGAAAGCGCAGGTCGTTCCCATTTTCAAGATGGGTCATAAATCAGATGCGAATAATTATAGGCCTATTTCGCTTACGTCAATCTGTTGTAGAATAATGGAACATGTTTTGTGTTCTCGTATTATGACGTTCTTAGATAATACAAATCTCCTTCATCATAACCAACATGGATTCCGCAAACAGAGATCATGTGAAACTCAGCTCGCCCTATTTGCCCATGAAATTCACAGTGCCGTAGACACTGGCGAGCAGATTGATGCCGTATTCCTGGACTTCAGGAAGGCATTTGATACGGTTCCGCACTTACGTTTACTGAAAAAAATACGAGCTTACGGAATATCGGACCAGGTTTGTGATTGGATTCAGGATTTCCTAGAAGAAAGAACACAACATGTCATTCTTAACGGTTCAAAATCTGCAGATGTAGAGGTAATTTCGGGAGTACCGCAGGGAAGCGTGATAGGACCTTTATTGTTTACAATATACATAAATGACTTAGTTGACAACATCGGTAGCTCCGTGAGGCTATTTGCAGATGACACGGTTGTCTACAAGAAAGTAGCAACATCAGAAGACTCGTACGTACTCCAGGAGGACCTGCAGAGGATTAATGCATGGTGCGACAGCTGGCAGCTTTCCCTAAACGTAGATAAATGTAATATAATGCGCATACATAGGGGCAGAAATCCATTCCAGTACGATTATGCCATAGGTGGTAAATCATTGGAAGCGGTAACGACCGTAAAATACTTAGGAGTTACTATCCGGAGCGATCTGAAGTGGAATGATCACATAAAACAAATAGTGGGAAAAGCAGGCGCCAGGTTGAGATTCATAGGAAGAATTCTAAGAAAATGTGACTCATCGACGAAAGAAGTAGCTTACAAAACGCTTGTTCGTCCGATTCTTGAGTATTGCTCATCAGTATGGAACCCTTACCAGGTTGGATTAATAGAAGAGATAGACATGATCCAGCGAAAAGCAGCGCGATTCGTCATGGGGACATTTAGTCAGCGCGAGAGCGTTACGGAGATGCTGAACAAGCTCCAGTGGCGGACACTTCAAGAAAGGCGTTACGCAATACGGAGAGGTTTATTATCGAAATTACGAGAGAGCACATTCCGGGAAGAGATGGGCAACATATTACTACCGCCCACATATATCTCGCGTAATGATCACAACGAAAAGATCCGAGAAATTAGAGCAAATACGGAGACTTACAAGCAGTCGTTCTTCCCACGCACAATTCGTGAATGGAACAGGGAAGGGGGGATCAGATAGTGGTACAATAAGTACCCTCCGCCACACACCGTAAGGTGGCTCGCGGAGTATAGATGTAGATGTAGATGTACGAGAATACTTTTTGTGAACCAATCCGGAAACGAACTCCCCTACAAAATTCAATCATCGATTACTACTGCTGTCCTTTGCGTCCAACAGATACTTAATCACCCTGAATGTGTCGTGTTTTCCCATCCACCTACAGATCTCTATCTTTTTGGAAAGCATTCTTTACGCTGCTTCTGAAAATGGAACTTTATAACTTTCCGGAAGCCGCCTCCAGCACTCTGTAAGGCACTTACCGAAACGTGAGGCCCGTCCCTGGCACCACTTGTTCGTTCAGTGCGTGCCTGCCCCAGGACTCTACTTTTCAGCGGGGATCTGTTTCGCGACTCATCTTCAGTTCTCAGGCCCTCGCAGTCAGCCGCCAGTCACAGTTTTCAGAGAAACATTACACATACATTTGACTATAAAGAAATGAAATGGAAAAATACTTATTAGATTGGCGATAACTGGCGTTAGTTTCAGCTACGTCCACATTTTCATGCATCACTAGTAATTTGCGTTGATTTGGCAATTCTAACACGAATACTGGGTTATTACTTAGGTTATTGAGCAGTGTTAGGAAAAATCTATTCAGTAAAATTACTACTGAGCCCATATTTTCCTATATCTGTCTCCTATTCCTCTCTCTACCACAGTACGCCAGCCGCTCATGATTATTAGATTTTTGTCTCACTTTATACGCTGAATTAGCCGTTCAGTGTCCTCATATGTTTTCTCTAGCTCTTCATTTTCTGCTTGTGGCGTCGGCATGTATATTCGAACTGTTTGTATTGGCAGTTATTTGCTGCCGATTCTGATGAGAATAATCCTAAAACTGAAATGTTCACAATAACTCATTCTCTGCGCCATCATCCTATTTATAACGCATCCTACTCATGTTATACCGTTTTCTGTTGCTGCTGAGATTATGCTACATTCGTCTGACTAAAAATTCTGACTATTTTTTCGTTTCACTTTATTGACCACACTGTATGTAGGTTGAACCCTTACATTTCCATTTGCAGATTTTGTAACTTCCCTTCCACGTTGAAACTTCTAACATTCCACTCTCTGTCTCGTTGTATGTTACTCTTTCGTTGGTCGTTTATTCTTTTTCTCTCCATTTGCAGTCCTCTCCAGGAAATTCGGATGGAATACTAATCCAGAATCGTTTACCAAAGGAGAGATCATCAATTACACGCCACATGTCCAGTGAATACACATGAAGTACCTTTATCGCAGTGATTTCCACTGTCTTCTTCATCCTCATGCCGTTGTTCTTTTAAGGCAGTTTCCCACCCCAAGGTCTAGAAGGTTCCATGAACCTTTGTCCTTTTATCCACTGTCTTTGACAAGGCCATTGAAAGAACGAGGATGATTCCTTCAAAATTAAACAGTGCTGGGATCCAACTCGTTACCCGTGTCGATTTGACTAGTAGTTAATGAAACTATCTCTAGACTACAGTGACGAGGAGTAAACTGCCCCTCCGTTGGTAGCGTCGGCAGTTCGTGTCTCGGTACTGAAGCCTTCATAACATCTTTGCTAGAATGCAACTGTTATCACGATTTAGTGTATCCGAAAATGATTTAAAAACGTGTTTATTTTGTAAGACGATTCTGGCTTCGCTCATTGGTACTAATTTGGGATCCAGTTCCATTCAGTAGTAACGTTGACTGTCTTTGGACTTCTGCGCCATCAACTTAGTGTCAATTTTACCAAATTATCACCGTCAAAAATCGGCAAGGAATGCAAAGTTCCACATGCTATACCTCCGGTCTTATAGCTGGTGGATCTAACGAAACAACAACAAAAATATTGTATCAGCAAAGCTGGTGGTACAGTATAAAAATACTAAAAAAGAAAACGTTAATCCAAAACACATTTTTCCCTTTAGTAGGATACTGTTTTATTTGTTGCCTGAGTACCAAAGTCATATTTTCAATCCTTTCGCGCTGAGGATGTGATTTGAACTGCTCTATAATGATAATCATTAGGTGATTACTGGACACTTACTTCCACAATATCACTGCCATACACCAGTTCAAGGAGACAGGGTCATAATTTCTCTCTTGATTATCATTTCACTGTTCGTTTGGTTTAGCAAGCTGTTCGTGCAGTAGTGCGTGAGCAATGTAGTGTGGTAAGGAGGAGTAACGTGTGCACTATGTTTCTCATGTTGCAGCAAAAACTGCCAGTGCCCTGGAGAAGCTTGCTGTCGACGCCAGCTATCTGGGCGCTGGTAGCGTACTTCGTGACTTACGACTGTACCTTCTACCTGTTTCTCTCTTCGCTGCCGCTCTATATCGCCGACATCTTGCACTTTGATGTGGAAAGTGTAAGTATAGGAAACTTCTACCAATGCTCTCAGCGTAAACACACTCTCAGTGACACATACGCTGAGGCCGGCTGGAGTGGCCGTGAGGTTCTGGGCGCTACAGTCTGGAACCCAGCGGCCGCTATGGTCACAGGTTCAAATCCTGCCTCGGGCATGGATGTGTGTGATGTCCTTAGGTTAGTTAGGTTTAATTAGTTCTAAGTTCTAGGCGACTGATGACCTCAGAAGTTAAGTCGCATAGTGCTCAGAGCCATTTGAACCATACGCTGAGGTGACAATAGTCGTGGGGTAGCGATATGCACAAACACAGATACCGGTGGTATAGTGAGGATACAAGGCATAAAAGGGCAGTGATTTGTGAAATCATTAGGGAATTCCGTATTCCGAGATCCACAATGTCAAGAGTGCGGCGAGAATACCAAATTTCAGGCACTACCTCTCACCGCCGACAACGCTGTGGCCGACGGCCTTCACTTAACGACCGAGGGCAGTGGCCTTTGCATAGAGTTGTCAGTGCTAACAGACAAGTAACACTGCTTGAAATAACCGTAGAAATCAATGTGAGACGTACGGTGAACGTATCCATTAGGACAGTGGGGTAAAATGTAAATGTCGTGTGACTAGGGCCTCCTGTCGGGTAGACCGTTCGCCGGGTGCAAGTCTTTCGATTTGACGCCACTTCGGCGACTTGCTCGTCGATGGGGATGAAATGATAATGATTAGGGCAATAGAATACCCAGTCCCGGAGCGGAAAAAATCTCCGATCCATCCGGGAATCGAACGTGGGCCCTTAGGATTGACATTCTGTAGCGCTGACCACCTTTTCTTCCGTTGTTGTTCGGTATATTTGGTCGTAGCGGACGTCACAAGACATCCAATGAAGTTCGTTGTTGATCCTTTGACTCAGTTTTCTTTATTACAGAGACCAGACTGGTCTCTGACCGAACACGCTGAGCTACCGTGCCGGCGGCACTCAGCTACCGGGGGCGGACTAGGACAGTACAGTGAAATTTGGCGTTAATGGGCTCTGGCAGCAGATGACCGACGCGAGTGCCTTCGCTAACAGCACAAAATCGCCTGCAGCACCTCTCCTGGACTCTTGACGACTGGAAAACGGTGACCTGGTCAGATGAGTCCGGATATCAGTTGGTAAGAGCTGATGGCAGAGTTCGAGTGCGGCGGAGAGCCAAAGAAGGCGTGAACCCAGGTTGTCAATAAGGCACAGAGCAGGCCGATGGTGGTTTCATAATGCTGTGCGCTGTGTTTACATGGAATGGACTGGGTCGTCTGGTCCAACTGAACCGATCACTGGAAACGGTTATGTTCGGCTGCTTGGAGACCATTTTCCGCCGGTCATGTACTTCGTGATACCAAACAACGATGGCATTTTTTAGATGACAGTGTGCATTGTCACAGGGCCACAGTTGTTCGCGACTGGTTTGAAGAACATTCCGGATAGTTCGAGCGAATGGTTTGGCCACCCAGATAGCCCGATGTGAATCCCATCGAAAACTTATGAGACGTAATCAGGAGTTGAGTTCGTGCACAAAATCCCGCACCGGCAGCACTTTTGCAATTATAGACGGCTCTAATCGCAACATGGCTCAGTATTGCTGCAGAGGAATTCCTGCTTCTTTTTGAATCCAACTCACGTCGAGCTGCTGCACTACTCCGGGAAAAGGAGGTCCGACTTGATATTAGGAGGTTTCCCACGACTTTTGTCACCTCACTATACATCCACATTGGTTCATATTACAGCTGCTGGTGACCGGTTCTTTTTTGTTAACATTCTGTCCTTATCGAATTCATTAGTTTCTCTTCTTACATCTCTAGCGAAACTATGGTCAGTCATTTGACAGCGAATGATGGGAGAAAAGAAAAAAAAAAAGATCTCTTCTTGACAGTGACATTTTTAGACGTTGTCAGTT
Source organism: Schistocerca americana (assembly GCF_021461395.2). NCBI lineage: Eukaryota > Metazoa > Arthropoda > Insecta > Orthoptera > Acrididae > Schistocerca > Schistocerca americana. Next base: position 348,309,890 of record NC_060121.1, on the reverse strand, counting down.
TATAAATCAATGTACACTGTTCAAAGATCCTTCAATGAATATATTCAACCACAAATGGGGTTCCGAAAGATTCCAAAACTCTTTAAGGTACCAATTACCTTACATGTGCAAACGGCTGGAAGTCAAAGGGTCCAAATCGGATCTGAGTATCGTAAATTCTACCCTTCGTAGTTTGTATGCATGTGGCAGCGCTGGACACAGTTTGTATCACCTTACTAGAGAGGGCGTTGTCGCTGAGCCTTCCGAAACAGTTGTGTGTGCAGAAGAAACTTCAGCTGGTCCCGCCTGTACAGAAGGACGGTGATGCACAATGGAGAAGACAGTCAAAAGTGTTTGGCAAGAGTCGCAGACAACACGACATGGGGTTTGCAGATTCTGAAAGAGATATCGCCAAAATATATTGACGAGCGAAAACATTATGACCACCTGCTTAATAGCTTGTTTGTCCTTTTTTGAAACGAAAAACACCGCATATTCCGCGTATCAGGGATCCGACTTTTTGTTGGTGGATTTGTGGAGGTATGTAATTCACGTAAATAACGGGCCACTGATTTGCGAAAGCGGTAATGGCGCCCGCTAGCGACCCAGATAATTTACATAGCATTTACATCAGGCGAATTTGGTCGCCGTAACATCAACGTGAGTTCACTATAATACCGCTCAAACCACTATAGCACTGTGACAATTATACTCCTGAAAGATGACATCGCTGTCGGGGAAGATATAAAGCATGAAGGGATGTAGGTGGTTCGCAACTGTCAGCGTGTCTTCGATTACTTCCACAGGTCCCATGCAGGAGAATGTCTCCCATAGCATAATTCTGCTCCCATCATCCTGCGTCCATGGCGGGCTGCACCTTTCGAGCCACCGTTCAACTCGATGACGGTATTTGCAGAGACGACCATCGATCTAGTGTATAAAAAATGTGACTCACCTGAAGAGTCGATACGTTCCCATTGATCGACGGTCGTATCCCGATGGTCCGTGCCCAATGCAATCGTAATTCACGATGTTGTTGGGTCAACGTGTGAACACGTAGGGGTCGTCTGCTGCGGAGCCCCATTTTCAACAATGTACGATCAACAGTGTGCTCCGAAACACTTGTGCGTGCACCAGCATTGTGCTCTTCCTGCAGAGATGCCAAAGATGATAATCTACCCTACTTTGCAGAGCAGAGATGCCTCCGAACGCCATGTTCTATGAAGACTTGTGGACGTCCAACCATTTAGCGCCTAGTAGTAGTTTCACTGTTCTTCTACCTCTTTCCATAGATGCTCACGACAGAAAGACTTGAACATTCGACCAGATTCGTCGTTTTTGAGATGCTCATTCATAGGCTCTGCGTAGAATCTGCCCTTTGTCATAGTCGCTTATCTCAACGGATATACCCATTTGGAGCACCTAATCTTCGCTAGGGTGATCTCCCGATCGTGTCTGCTCCGCTTACATGCTTTTGTGCCCGCATCGGCACGAGGCAGCATCCAACGTCGCGGTGGACAGTGGTAATGAGGTCTTGGCTGTTCAGTGTAAGTATTATTCTGCAATATTTAAAGAAGAAACATTTTTTTTGCTTCTGAACGTCTCAATGAGCGTGCGCACAGATGGCGTGAAATAAGTGTAACTGTAGTCAATAATAAATAATCGAAGCAGCAGGACGAACAGCTTCAATCTGGCCTATCGAACATGAGAAGATACCACAGACAATTTCTCAGGGCGCTGTGGGAGAGAGGCGACTTGGAGATTCCCCTACTGTGGAACACTTTATTGTCAGGCGTTATTTGGGGCACTCCATCTACTGTTGAAGGATCGCTCAAGATTTTAATTACTTTAATTCTGAGCATAAGCAATGCCGACCACCCCTGGTGGAAATTTGGTCCAGTTTCAATCGGACGCACCTCCATCTAAGAAACGGCGAGCTGTCCAGGAATACAGACTCACAACGTCAGCTCCTAATCGATGCATCCCCCCTGCGCTTGTCTTGCGTAATACCGGTACACGACTCACGCTCCAGTGTTCGTGAAGCACATTCCTTAAGTATTGCCTTTAAGGTGGACCATTTCATATTTTCGATCAGTAGCTGTGTAAACGCAGCTCTTACCTTTATAGCATGTTTTAAGAAAAGCTAAAAATTAAAAAAAGTTGTTATTAGGTTACCCTGAGTGTCTGCTTAGCGTTTAGTGGATTGATTTCGATCTCTGTTCCTTATCTTCTGTAATAGTTGTTAGGATGTTACGTTTTGCAGGCGTTCTTCTACTGGTGTAAGAAAATTCCTGTTCAGATTTTTAGCTGGGGGGCGGGGGGCTCCAAGTTGTCTTTAATATTTGCGAACAGCCAAAGGAAATGGTTTGTTAGCTAGCTCCAGCTGCTCATTTAGAATGTATCGAGGCGAATTGAGGGTGTGAATGTATGTTCCTTTTTCGTTTAGGAGGTCTCGTGGCTTCGTCAGTGGTAAGTAATATCTGTAAACTATCGTTGATGTTAGAAACAGAGTATCCATGTTGATTTACGTAAGTGGTGACTGCAAATTCATTTGAGTTTTTTAGTCTATATGTACCCAAGTGTCCATGGTGTCTTGTATTAAAGCTTCAGCCGGTCTGCCCAGATAAAAGCTTGGGCAATTGTCTCAAACAATCTTGTGAATTGCTGATGTGTCGAGGCTTAACCTGGTTGTGGAGTATGTGTTACATAAACTTTATTGAAATCAGCGCTGCCCCTACGCCGGGAAGAATAACGTTTTCCCTGTTATTGCATTCGGGTGAGGGAAGCAATATTGGAGTTATTTACAAGCAGACCCCTCTGGTAGAGTTGGAAACTGAAATCAGGAAAGTCAGCTGGAGATTTCGATCTAGAACACAAATCCAAGGTGCTTACTACTTACTGTACCTCATTGCTCAGACAAAGATAACATAATATGCACACATAGGGTCTGAAATTCGGGAATATAATGCAAAGTTTCGGTCTGCTTGCTTCAATATGCTTTCCATCAGTCGCTTTATTTTGCCTGTACCCGCTTTCAGGCACCCCTCAATATGAGCAAATGTTAAATATAAATATATTGAAAACCTGTTTTCCAGACAGCTGTTTTTATTGTTTCATATGATGTTAAGTAACTGGTTTCAGAACATACAGTCCATTATCACGTGCTTACCATAGGACTTAATACAGCCAAAAGAAAAATGTTACAATCTTTCTCATAGGACTGTAACTTTTTCCGGACAATTAAACCTGATTTCATGGATTTAATACGGAGCTATATTTTCTGATCCTTTTGTACTATAGAAGAGGAGATAATGAAGATAACTGTTTGGAAAACAGATTTTCTATACATCAAAATTTATTGAACTGCAGATACACAACACTTCGTCGCCAAGATTAAGTCCCTAATTTTGAGCAATTTACTCACTTCTTATATAAAACAGTCTCTTAGATTTCACAGAAAATATATGATTTTATATCCAGAAAGAAACTGTCAATAATATTTTGGATTAAAGAAATTTCATTTAAGTATTTTAATGTCATATATCATCCACTGACAATTTTATTAGTTAACGAAGTATTTCGACCTCTGGTAGCTCATTTTCAGACTTAGCTTCCATTAAGTCGTGGAGTGTCTGTATTGTAGATAAATACTCGTAGATGCGACAACCATTGGGACTAATCTACCTAATTGTTCATAGCCCCGAGCGCATTGTAAAAATGGTCCTTCTATTTTGCACAGAATGGCATCCTATCTTCTGTTCCTCACATCACTGGCGCAGCTGGTAATTTGCTGTTTGGCTGGTTGATTGACCTTATTCTCCGGAAGGACTACGTGTCAAAAATGTGTGGATTCCGTATCATAAACGGAATAGGTAAGTTTATGAATTGTATCTATTTTTTGTGCCTAGAGCCTTTTTACTAGAATTTTTATCTAATTTCCTTTTTACCGAAAGTGACGCTGTGTAGTGGAGCAGCCCTGAATAATTATATTTTTATTCATTATTTTACTGTCCACAATGCTCTCGGGAATTCCTGGGCTTCAAACTCTCTTTCGGTAACCGACTGAGGGGACATAGTGGCTATTGATTTACTTAATTTCGTTAGATTAAGGCCTTAGGCCGTTTCTTGCATTGGATTACGGCTCTAAAGAAAGAAATCCTTTTACATCCCATTTTTAATTAACTATCGTTATGATTATAATACTATTAATAATAATAATAATAATAATAATAATAATAATAATAGAAGCGGAAGGATGAACTACACACATGACCACTCGGAATAACAGTAGGACAGAGTGTTGCACCTTGAGGATATTATACCTAGGAACACATGATGTTTCGTTGTCGGTGTCTCGGTCTAGTTACTGATTTTTACTATAACATGAAGAAATGCGCACTGGACACCACCATAAGCAATATCCGGCATTTTCTACTGTATTTTTGTTGTTGTTGTGGGACATGTAGCATTTGTAAATTTATGAGTTCCACATATTTAAGTGCTGTATAATAAATTAAAGCTACTTGTTACACAGTTTTATGGTGAGTAAAATTCTGTATATTTTTAAAACTAGTTGCATAAAGTGTGGACGTTTGAGCCATGCTTCCTTCGTCGTTCGACATGTTGTACCGTGAAACGGAAGAAAGTGCTCTACTATGGAACACGCGACATTTGCAAATAAACTAAGTTTTTGTAGTGTTAACAGCTTTTACTGTTTTGAAGATTGAAATTTGTGTTAGTTTCCAATAGCTTCTATTTCAAAATGTTTCTAACCTGTAAATGGCTTTTTATAACTCTCCTTATTAGTTTGGTGGGAATACTTCTTATTAATCTGATTTAACTTACTAGTTATTGCTTTGTTAGTACACTATTGACGCAAACATAGGCTATTACGTGCAGTATTTACAAGATTTTCTAAAATGCAACACTATTAATTTTTATCGTGAATATTTGTTCCTAGACACATCACTATGATGTATTTTGGAACAGTTTTTCACGTTTTGAAAAACCTTACTTTTCCAGAGTAATTTTTGAAGTTTCAGGAAAAGACCGCAACGAACATCAATTGAGTTTTATAATTAAAAACGGAACAACAAAATTTAATGAACCTTCTATTGTAATGCGAAAGTCTGAAAAGTGTTCCCCTGATGGCTATAGTCTGTCCAAAATTCCTTTAGGATTGACACTTCGGCAAGAGCACGTGGAGACGCCGAACAGATTTGCCACGTACCGCACGGAACACATGCGTAATCTTACATTTCATTCACTCGGGCTGTCAGGCAAACTGTTCACTTTATGACTATGGAAACTGCATCAATATGTTCTGGAAACGTTACAATAGTTTTGATTTTAGTTTAATTGCGCAACAAAGACGATATAAGGACAGTTTTCTCAAGACATGCGGGAAACTTTTCTTTATTGAAATTAGGCGAACACTTTATGCGAATGAACTCTTAAGAATACATCATATCATCATAAATTCGAAACCAGAACTCTGTCGGAGATCTCTAATGCGAAATAATTTGACTTAAATGTGACGCACAACGGTCCGCTTTCCAGTCAGTTACCTATCGGGCACTTGTACCGTTTCGACAAGAGAAAATCATCGTTGTAGGTTTGTAATGAAACTGTTATTAATTTTTCTGATTCGCCTACTTAATTCTAACACAACGGAAAATAAGATTAAGTTTATTTATGACGGTGGGAAAACGTACTTTGAACAGGCCAACCTCTATTGTATGGCACGAAGAAAAGGGATACAAATAACAGGGTATCTGTATTACAGCAGTTATATTGTAAACAGTAACATTTATTTTGTGTTATAAATACTAAACTCCTGATATGAACTTCCTCTGGAATTAGTTGCTGTTAAGGCCTTCTTATTAAAATTTCAAAACTTACGAAGATATGATTTTAATACGTATGTGCTTACATAACTGCGCACGCCAGACATGTAACTGGATCCGCCTGTGCTCCATTTCTACTAGGATAATGGAAAATCTCCACTGATATCACTTTCATCGCTATGGAGGATTCTTGAAGTGTCGCTATAGCTGTCACTATCACTGTTGTCATTTACTTAAATTATCATCTCATCCCGTGAAATTTCCAACAGAGCTCCATTCTGCCATGCTCTTTCCATGATTCTCTGCGTACGCTTGACGGCTGTCTTCCAATTATCAGTGGCGACGCTCCTGTCAGCTTCTCTTGTGAATGCTTCGACTGCAGAAAGGGTAGATTTATTATTATTCCTGGGAAAGCAACCTTTAATTTGGGCCTATGTCAACTCTGTTGGGTTGAAATGGCAGTGGTAAGGCTGTAGCCTAACGACTGCATGCCAGTTCGTCGATTGTGGCTTGTGGAGAGATATTTTTTCCATAAGATCCACCTCTTTAAAGTCATCACTTATATCGACTTTATTAAACCGAAGCCAATCAATGATCCTTTCGGTTTGCCGTGGTATGTGTCTTGTTAATAACAAATGAGTGTTAAAGAGCGTTGTGTAGCACAAAAAATGGTTCAAATGGCTCTGAGCACTATGGGACTTAACATCTGATGTCATCAGTCCCCTAGAACTTAGAACTACTTAAACCTAACTAACCTAAGGACATCACACACATCCATACCCGAGGCAGGATTCGAACCTGCGACCGTAGCGGTCGCGCGGTTCCAGACTGAAGCGCCTAGAACCGCTCGACCACACTGGCCGGCAATTACTCTTATATATGTTTCACATCACAGTATATGTTGGAATATAACACAGAGGAATACGTAACATGTGCCACTTTCTCCACCAAGACTAATCTTAATGCATGTGAAAGAATGCAAACATGGATCAGAGATAATGTTTCCTTCAAACACAAAATCCGCGACGTCCTTCCCTCCCTGGTTTATCAAGTTATGACCATCTGCACAGACCTGGTGATAATTCGTCCATCAGCAGTGGCGAGGATCACCATCTGTGAACCCCGTCTCAAACTTCTCCTGTTTATATTCCCATGACCTTCGAAGAACTTGTAGCCTATTTCGCCATAGACAGAAAGGACGTGAGGTAACAGTAAATAACTACAGTATTCGCGCCTTCACTTTTTGCAGCCAAGTGTTTCAATCTACAAGAGCAGCAACTTTCGGAAACTCTGAGCGGCATCTGACGAGTCCCCCTGAGTGGCAGAGAGAAGGAAGGGGCTACATATGCGTCCAAAAGGAAGTCGCTGGACTCGATAAATGGTACTTTCAGTAGTAATGATAAATTATTCTCTGCCAGTGTTAATGGTACGATACCAGAGAAATACGTTAGGGTGTAGACGAAATCTCATTAGTATTGTATTCGTGTTAGGAGATTAACGCCAATCTCAAATAGATCACTGAATGAGGGGCATTCTCTTCGAGTGAAGGTCCGTAGAAAACAATGCACCATTTAACATTTTCCCATCTGTCCTTTATCTGCAAGTTGTGGGGCATATAAAAAACATACCTTCTGGTTGCTGAGGTGAGACCATTTCTCCATACTCTTTCTAATATTGTCTACCACCTGCACTTCGTAGACTCACTTGATACTCTAATTGCGTAGGCTTCTGTGGCCCGAGACAGCTGACGTATCAGTATTATGGGTATGATACCACATCATTTTTTAAAAATCTATTACGTTTCGGTCACGGTTACAGTATCCATCAGTGTCTACCGGTAGACCTAGAAGAAGATCATAGTAAGTGTAGCCAGAACGTTGGTTTAAAAAAAAAAGTGTGTGAAATCTTATGGGACTTAACTGCCAAGGTTATCAGTCCCTAAGCTTACACACTACTTAACCTAAATTATCCTAAGGACAAACACACACACCCATGCCCGAGGGAGGACTCGAACCTCCGCCGGGACCAGCCGCACAGACCATGACTGCAGCGCCTTTAGACCGCTCGGCTAATCGCGCGCGGCAACGTTGGTTTCACCAGTAACAGTTTTTTTACTGCTACTGTGAGACCCAGAAAAAGGCTACTGTAACCGTGGCCGAAATGTCGGTTTCACCAGTAATAGTTCTTTGGAAATAACCAGCAAAGTTTTACAAGTATGTCAGTTCTTGATACTGTTCTTCTCAGATCTTCTTTCCAGTGATACAAAACCCGTATATTAAATGAATCAGGAATATTGTTAGATACGAAGGGTATTTGCTGCCGCAGCAGGCGAATAATGCGTCGCTGGCCTTCTAGGCCGTAAGATGTGTGAAATTCTTCCAGTAGTACAGAATGTCTTAGCCTTATAGGAAGATCTTCATCCGGATTTATTCCTATGGAGGCTAGGTTGCAGAAGCTTTAGCAGGTATCTTCAGAGTGTTTAAATACGCTGTTGAGTAGCTTTTACATTTACATTAACGGTCGATAAATATCTAATCGTTCTCCTAAGGTCTTAAAACGAGTGATAGATATTGGGGTATCGTACTGATCAATTTTACAGTACTGGTCTGCGGGTACAGGTGATTCGATATGAAGATCCAGTTCGTGTCTAGGATCAGATAGCTGTGATTTTCGTGTCTTTCTCAGTATTTCTGGATCTTAAAGAAATGTTAAGTGTTGCGGTAAGCAATGTGTACTCCGTAGGGTAGTAAGAGAGATTTGTTCATTGTAATACAGTCTTCACAGGTTTAATGTAACAGCACGACCTGAATCTGATCTGAAGTAATAATTCTCGAAGGCGTGGACTGTCAGCGGTTAATACAATGTTTTTAACTTCAGGCTGTCACTCAATGGTTTTCTGATAAAACTGAATTGACTGCCATCATACAAACACAGCGGTCAACTTACTCAAATCTTTACGTTGTATGATGCGTATACGTGCGGTTTGAATACACATTGACGAAAAAAAAAAAAAATCGAAAAAAATGGCTCTGAGCACTATGGGACTTAACATCTATGGTCATCAGTCCCCTAGAACTTAGAACTACTTAAACCTAACTAACCTAAGGACATCACACAACACCCAGTCATCACGAGGCAGAGAAAATCCCTGACCCCGCCGGGAATCGAACCCGGGCGTGGGAAGCGAGAACGCTACCGCACGATCACGAGCTGCAGTAAAAAAAAAAAAAAAAAAAAAAAAAAAAAAAAAAAAAAAAAACGAATCATCAAAAAAAAATAATTAATGTAGAGTAATGAAATTTCGGGAATACATTTGTCTAGGTAACATATTAAAGTAATAATTAAACTGATAAACATTGCAACAACAATGCGCGAGATAAGCCATTGCAAATGTGCCTTAGTAAACGGTGCGACCGCCAGAATGTTGAACGCAAGCATCCAAAAGAGCATGAATTGTGCTGCACATACGTCAGATATCAGTTTGTGGGATGGAATTCCGTGCCTGCTACACTTGGTCCGTCAATACAGGGACGGTCAATGCTGTTTGTGGATGACGCTGGAGTTGTCGTCCGATGATGTCTCGTATGTGCTCGACTGGAAACTGATCTGGTGATCAAGAACGCCAGGACAACATGTCCTCACTCTGTAGGTAATGATGGGTTACAAAAGCGGTATGTGGAGGAGCGTCATGTGCTGGAAAACTCCGCATGGAATGTTGTTCATGAATGGCAGCACAACAGGCTGAATCGCCAGACTGTTACAAATACGCGGGCAGGGTGCATGGGATAACCACGGGAGTGCTCCTGCTGTCATACGAAATTGCACTCCAGACCATTACTCCTGGTGTAGTCCCGTGTGTCTAGCATGCAGAGTGGTTGGTTGCAGGCCCTCAACTACTCTCCTTGGAACCAATGCACTGCCATCACTGATACCGAAGCAGATTCTGCTTCCGTCAGAAAATACAACACACCACCACTCTGCCCTCCAACTTGCTGAAGTCCCAAATCGCGGTGGATTGGGGTCAGTGGAAAGCACGCTACAGGGTGTCTGTCTCGAAGCTGTCCTTGACGTAACCGTTTTGTAACAGTTCGTTGGGTCATTGTGCTGCTAACTTCTTCTCAAACTGCTGCTGCAGATGCGGCAGGATGCCTCAGACCCGTACGTCGAATACCCTCTCGGTAGTGCCAAGTGGCCGCTCGGAGTCCAGTTTTCTTGAGACCGTACATTCTCGTGAGTCCCGCTACCAGCAATGATGTACGCTGGCAACATTCCTGCCAAGTCTGTCTGCAGAATCGGAACATCCAACTTCTCGTAGCCATATTACACGACTCCAATCAAACTCTGTGAGGTGTTGATAATGTCGTCTTTGTCGCCTCAAAGGCAGTCTTGACGACCATCAACCCACCACGTCCAGTCTCAAATGCAACAAACGCTCACGACCATTAGAAGGTATATTTAAGGCAAACCTGACTTGCATTCTCATAATAAGGCTACTAGCGCCTGTCTTATGCGACTGGTGCAAAATTTGAATAGACATCATGTATCAGATATAGAAACACGACTACCAACTTTATTTTATGTCACACAACCCCTTCTTGGTATTGCGATTTTTTTTCCATCAGTATATTTCAAACTCAAATACACTGGAACACATTGTCAACCGAGGTAGAATTTGTGGGAGCTATGTGTGAGACACAACTTTCAGTTTTGGTGCAAATGAATTTGTGACGGTTCTTTCTACAACAGAAACAAAAGAAGTTTCCATACTTTGCACGGATATTAACTTCTTGAACGCGAATGAACCACAGAAAACAACGGTTATTAGAGTTTAATATCGTGATATGTTAATCAGTATTTGCCATAATCTTACAACCTTATTGCTAATGAACTATTTGTTGACAGAACATAAGGTACGTCTTTTGTTTTCTGAACTTATTGGTTTGGGATGACAATGAAATGCGGCTGCAGAAGTGTTGTAACCCATGGAATTAAATTCCTTTCTGACGATATGCGCATAAGTGCCGTACGAACTTCCTTGTCCAAATACATTAACTATAAAATGTTGCGTTCCTACAGTTGCTTCCGATATACGGGAATTGTTCAGCGCTTGGATACGTCTTCGGGGGATGCGCCAAGTATCGGCGGCGCGAATACGCGTCTTTATACATTAACATTTTCACCCAGTGGCAGCAGGCCCTGAATACGTAGGTTGCAGTCTATGAAAGTGGCTCTCAAAATTTCTGGAGATGCGATCCGAATGGTTTCTATGTCAATCCACAACGATCCACGTCAGCCTACTTGAGAATTGGCAAATGTGATGAACTGTGGTTATTTCACCATGTGCGATATTTGCATGCACTGGGGAAGGCCCAAAAATCGGATGTGTGGCTACTGCTTGCGCTAAACCAAGAATCACAAAAATCAGCGGGTAGCCATATGTGCATCACTGCTTGCTCATCAGCTGGATCATGAACTACACCGACCATTCATATACTGTATCGTTACTCGTGACGAGAAATGGTGTATTTATGCTAACATAAGAAAATTAATGGAATGGTTGAGCCCAAACAAAGCAGAAGTCCCCATACAAAAACCTGAGCTCAGCCAGAAAGGCAATGTTATGGATATGATGGAACAGCGGCAGTGTGGTGTACCACGAATTGCTTCCCTGAGTTGTGACCATCACTGCTGACATTTATTGTCAGCAAGTGAGACGTCTCGCAGATGCAATCCAAGAACAACGACCAGGAAGACTGCATTGGGTGAAGCTGCTCCACAATAAAGCCGGCCTGCATTCTGATAGAGTGACAAAAAACTCTATACAGGAATCGGGTTGGGAAGTCATTCCGCACCCAGATTTCGCTCTCAGACTCCCACCTTTTCCGCCCCCTGTCGAACAACTTTAAAGGAATTTTCTTTCGACATGAAAATGTGCACCGAACATGGCTCGCCGTGTTCTTCACTTCAAAACCACGTGATTCTACGGTCGTGGAATCGAGAAGTTATCTAGCGTTGGCAGAATGTTGTAAATAGTGAAGGAGAATATGCTATTGATGACTAAAGTCTCTGTTATGTGCACACTAATTAGTCAGAACATTATGACTACCGATCTACTATTGATATAAGGCCCGTCCAAGCGATAGCAGCGTCACCTGGCAAGTATGACCGCTAGTCAGACACACGCACGGTGCATGAGGTATCGGTGAGCGTGCTGCCGTGTGTAGAATGGCGAAGGAGCACCATCTACCTGAGTTTGACCAGGGTAGATTGTGATGGCCTGGAGGCTCGGCACGAGCATTTCGGAAATTGCTCGACTTGTCGAGTGTTTGAGGAGTGCTGTGGTGAGTGTCTTCAACAGGCGTGTCGAAACCAAGGTGAACCCAGGTCCAGATTTCGTGGGGTTGGGCGGCTACCCCTCGTTACAGATGTCGGACGTCGTAAGCTGAGCAGACTGGTAAAACAGGACAAGTGGTGAACTGTGGCAAAACTAAGATCAGATTTTAATGCTCGGCAGAGTAAAATTGTGTCAGGACACACAGCGCACCGAACAGTCCTAACGATGGGCCTCCACAGCCGATGATCCATGCTAGTGTCAGTGTCAACACCATGACATCGGCAATTACGACTGAAATGGGCACGTGACCATCGAAACTGGACGTTGGTGCAATGGCAAAAGGTTGCATGATCTGATGAATCCCAATAGCTTCTTCGTCATGTCGATTAGAAGGGCGCGAATCCGTCGTCTTCCAGAGGAACAGCTCCTTGACGCCTGTACTGTGGGTCGGAGAAAAGCTGGCGGTGGCACCATTATGTTCTGGTGAACATTCACGTGGGCTTTCATGGGTCCAGTTGAACTCGTGCAGTGCACCATAACGGCCAAGGACTATCGTATACTGGTTGCAGACTACGTACACTCCTGCATGAAGATCAGGTTTCCCAACGGCAGTGGCATTTTTGAACAAGATACTATGTCATGTCATGAGGCGAGCAGTGTGGTGGAGTGGTTCGAGGAACACATTAGTGAGTTCCATTTGATGTGCTGGTCCCCCAACTCGCCAGATCTGAACCCGATTGAGCAGATCTGTGATGTGTTGAATCTGGCGTCAGAGTGCATCGATCCTTCCCCAGATTTTATGGGAATTAGGTGCCCTGTGTGTGCAGATGTGATGCCAGCTCCTTCTGGCGACCTAACAAAGCTTCATTGCTTCTATGCCACGACGCATCGCCGCTGTCAACCATTCCAAAGGTGGTTATACTGGCTATTAGGTAGGTGGTCATAATGTTCTGGCTGAACAAATGTGTATCAGTTGTGTTTATTAAACTTACGGAAAAACGCTGCGAACTTGTGTAACAATCTAGTATCTTACAGAAATAAAACAGGATCTAATCAAGTTAAAATTCTGGGTTATTAGGTCGCGACATGTTTCTCCTAAAATGTTCGACGTTTCGAACCCTCTGCTGGGATCTTCCTCAGGACCTTTTGGACACAACGACCACGGAAGCTTGCAGAGTTACATAGGATCTAATCAAGATGGTCCGGTGCTTGTGGTCTCGCGGTAGCATTCTCACTTCCCGAGCATGGGGTCCCACGTTCGATTCCCGGCGGGATCAAGGATTTCCTCTGCCTCGAGGTGATTGGATGTTGTTGTGTCGTCTTCATCATCATTATTCATCCTCATTACGGTTGGAGGAAGGCAATGGCAAACCACCTCTACTAGGACCTTGCCTAGTATGGCGGTGCGGGTCTCCCGCATTGTTTCCCTACGCTCTGTCGTGGGGTATGGGACCTCATCATCATCATCAATCAAGATGACACATAAGTGTCCACACTTGTTTGGGTAAAGAAAAAAATACGTTGTATCTGGGGAAAACCCCAGCTGAAGATTAGTATGACAGTTCTACTGTGCACTAGTTATGTCAGGATAGGCTTGTACCTTTTTACATAGAAGGCTAAATTTTTTGGGTAGAGAAGTTTATAATTTAGCAATTGGAAGCGGTGAATGAAGTAACTGTGAAGGGGCCATCTACAGTGTACAATTAAGTAATGATACTCACAGCCAGTTCACTTGTACTGCAACTCTGCATGCCGTGTCAAGTAGCTGGCAGAAGAGCGGAGCCAGCTACAGCGCCCTATTGCACGCAGGTCTGTTGGTTCCCGCGGTGGCGCTGGTGGTGGTGGCGCTGGTGGGCTGCGACTCGGCCGCCATCGTGGCGATGCTGGCGCTGAGCGGCTTCTGCATGGCCTCTCACTGCACCGGCATCTACATGAACATGCAGGCCATAGCGCCCAACTACGCTGGCACCATCGTCGGTTTCGTCAACACCTTCGCCAACATATCGGGCATCATCGTCCCGTACATCGTTGGAGCCGTCACAAATGCAAATGTACGTCACGTCACCATCACTTGTGTTAAGTAGGAATAGCGTAGCACCTAGCTCACAGTGTACTGCCTTCGGGAAAGAAACTGAAAATAACGTTAGGGCAGGTTAAGGAACGTGGATTTGAGCAATATTTGTCAGATTACCGTAGTTCGAAAATGCAACATTGTGAAGCCTTGGCTACGATACGGCAGTCAGTCAGTGACGAACGTACGAAAATGCCAGCATTTGATCTACCTTGCCCCTATTGTACTAAAGAGTGCAGTTAGTAGTTAAATTAGCTCAAGGTCTTTGTTTAAGCTGAACAGCAAAACCAAGAAACCTATAAATTACTATCCACAGTTGCTTCTATTAGAAGTGATGTCATGCATTACTTACTGTAAAACCATGGTACAAATACTGCAGTGCCATTAATTTCCACAAAGTTGATATTGTTAAAGAAATTATTGGTGCATGTCTGAAAAAGTCATAGGTTGGCATAAATGATTGTTGACCACTGAATAGCCGCCCTTCCGCAATGGGGCATTTCTATCTGTGATTATATGGAAAAATCCTTTTCAAAGTGAGGTCCCTTGGATTGCTCTTACCTTATTATCACATTTTTTCTTTGCATTACCCATAATTTGCAGACAGAAACAATTTCTTAACTGTACAGTTTGTTTTCCAGTATACTGCAGCAGGCACTCAGAAGCATTTTCTTTCCAAGCATGTTTAGTTCAGTCAGTATATAAGGAATCTTTATAGTCTCACTTTGCTGTCTGTTAAGACCACTTTTTTCCAGTACCGTGGATGGGTAACAAGTTAAAAATTATGTCGCGCACTGGGATCTACAGTCCCCTGGCGGAGTGAAAAATTTACACTTGTAAGTCAATGAAATCAAAAGATACCGCCGTATCTGTCACATATTTTGAGACTTGGAGACTCACTCATCAGAATCTATACACGTTGGACCTGGTGGCCTAGCATAAAAGTATGCGTCTTGAGATTAATAGGTCACGAGATTGACTCTCGTTCGGATCACGGATTTTTGGATCGTTTCACCCTAGCCTTCACCTATCAACGATGTGACGATTCGTCAGGAACAACATGTGGTTCGGATTCTACGTTAAAATGTAGGTCCCGTTTCCACGATTAGAAAACTCAGATAGTTTAGGAACACGTAAGTCGCTGAAGCGGCGCCCAATAGAAAAGACTTGCACTAGGTCATTGAGCCACAAGAAATGATGATTATTGTTATCTGTATACATAATTAAGTTTGTATGGAACACTCACAGTGCGAGTCCTACCCGCACTTGTCCAGTTTTTTATGCACAGAAGCAGACAGATTTTTGACCTGTAATCCACTGGCTGACACCAGCAGCGACTTTTCAAATGAGATAAGATGTGTAACTCGGATATCTTCAGTTCCATTAATAGTATATCCTTTTGTCAACAGTGCATTTTATAGTAACATAAGTTAATAATAATTATACATTTCTTAGTATTACACACAAAGAGCAGCAGTACTTTATATAACAACGTCTTCTAAGGAGGTGGCAGCACACAGTGCCTATCTAGTATAAGAATACAGAAAG
The DNA here is from genome assembly GCF_021461395.2 of Schistocerca americana. Classification (NCBI taxonomy): domain Eukaryota; kingdom Metazoa; phylum Arthropoda; class Insecta; order Orthoptera; family Acrididae; genus Schistocerca; species Schistocerca americana. The sequence continues at coordinate 348,294,112 of NC_060121.1, read as the reverse complement.
GCTCGGTGCTTAATTCGTGAATTGTTCATTTTCTCCATCGGCTACTCGAGAGTGAAATATGGTTGACTTTGATATCAGGTTTCGCCTAGAGCTTGCGTCTCACTTTGGTGGTCTACATCTACAAACTTGCTTCCCTCTTGTAATGGGATGTGTGAGCGATATTGTGCACATACTATTTGGACACCTATTACTAGCTTTTAGGATGAAATGTGTCTACCGATGGAAACACACACTCTATTTAAATAGAAAATAGTGACTAGAATTAGAAAAAAAATATTATTTTTCCATACTGTCACTTCCTTTGCAGAGAAAGATGGTTACACTGATGTATTCTTAAAAAAGGTATCATGGATCTGCCATTGCTACATAGTCCGTATTTACAAAAGAAAGTCGTGATTGGCAGTAGAGAAACATCATGCACCTGCCTTTGCTATGCAGTCCATAGTTTAAAAAGAAAATCCTGACTGCCAGTAGAAAAAAATTATTTTAAACAAATCCATTACTTACATTTTGTTACAAAGATGGAACTTCTGCTACCTCTGTCATCTAATTTCTGTCCCTTTTCCATTCAAAAATGGTGTGTGAAGTAATAAGATTGTCGATGCACCCCCACATTAACGCTAATACTTCAGATTTTGTAGTTGTGGCCATTTTGCAAGATATGTGCGGGAGGAAGTAAATGTCGCCTGACTGTTTCTAAAACTTATTTCCTCAGCTTTGTCACTGTAAACCTCTCCGTGGGACACAAGACCCCTCTTGTAGCATCTGCCACTGTAGTTTGTTTAGCACGTGTGTGCTCCACCGTGTTGGATCTTGTCTAGCTCTTCTATTAATATAACTTGGTAAGGGCCCAAAACTGACGAACAAACCTCAAACAACGGTCAAACAAATGTTTTGTAAGCCCTTTCTTTCGTGGACTGATTACATTTCTTTAAGATTCTTCTAATGGAGCTTAACCTGTCATCAGATTTTTCCCAATTTGTGTTTTATGTGGTAATTTCACTTTACATCAGTACAGATGGTACTTCCTGGTATTTTACGGTTGCTACTGTTTTTATTGATTTTTCATCAATATTGTAATCTTACAGTATTGGATTTCTTGCCCGACTTATGAAATTTACACTACATTTACTTACATTCAGTGTGACATTGTTATCTCCTTATAGACAACTGCAAATCTGCCATTCGATTCATGGAATTTCCGGTGTTGTCCACTGTATCTTATGTTTTGTCACAGCTACTTCGCGGTTCTGCCACAACCAGCTAGTCATGTAACACGATTTAATAAAGATATGCAACTACCTAACATCAGCCAATGGCCTTGCGCAGTGGTAACGCCAGTTTCCGTCAGATCACCAAAGTTTAGTGCTGTCAGACTGGGCTATCACTTGGAATGGTGATCCTCTGGTCTGCAGCTGGGTGCACTCAACACTTGTCAGGCAAACTGAGGATTTACTTCACTGAGAAGTAGCGGCTCTGGTCAAGTAAACTGATATACGGCCGGGATAGCAGTGTGCTGACCACATGCTCCTCCATATCCGCATCCAGTGACGCCTGTGGGATGAGGATGACACTGCGGCCGGTCGGTACCATCGGGCCTTCATGGCCTGTTCGGGTGGAGTTTAGTTTAGCTTAACTACCTAACCTCAAACAATGACTTCTGTGTTCAAGAAGATTACCAAGGAAATAAAGTGGTTGTAAATAATGATAAGGCAGTTGGAATAGACTGTTTAACATGCATGCGCTCCAGTTGTAGAGTGAAGAGAAATAAGAAAATTATTTGTCAACTGACAAGGCCAGGCATAAACAAAGATATCGATAATCACCTTATTGATTTTATAAAGTGTCCAGATATGCGACTATGCGGAAGTCTTACATTTTCCTTTGGTAAAGAACGTGGTATTACAAGACTGGAAGCTACAGCTTACAGCTACAGAATCGGTGGAGTGTCTCAACCTGTAGTAGTCTGTTTCAGTGTATGAGATGCTAACACATAGTATTTACAATATGTATTCTATCTCAATCACTTCTATGTGGTGTAAATTATTGAATAGCTTAACGAATAAAAGTTGTGTTGTATTTTACAGTGCTCTGCAGTTTGTTCCAATAGGGACGAGACAAGTATTAAAAATGAGCTAATAATTTCTGAAATCATATCTGGAATAACAGCGATCATACACACATCATAAAAAGTTTTGCATCGTCCCGGTTTCCAGAACTCCTGAAGATGGAAGTTGGCTGGATATTTTAACACAGACACAGTCACTAAACCCACCCAAAGATGTAAACAACCATGCATGAGCAGCACCTGTTACACGGAGGGGGTCAGACAGCCGATCAGTTCCAGTCATTCCACCAGGAAGGAGGTACACGGCTCATGTTGTCTGTAGTTCAACCATGACTAGACGGTTAATACCGCGGTTAGATCACGTCCACATTGTCACTTTGTGCCAGGAAGGGCTCTCAACAAGCTAAGTGTCCAGGTGTGTCGGAGTGAACCAAAGCGATGTTGTTTGGACATGGAGGAGATAGAGAGAGGCAGGAACTGTCGACGACATGCCTCGCTCAGGCCGCCCAAGGGCTACTACTGCAGTGGATGACCATTACCTACGGATTATGGCTCGAAGGAACCCTGACAGCAACACTACAATGTTGAATAATGCTTTTCGTGCAGCCACAGGACGTCGTGTAACGATTCAAACAGTGCGCAATAGGCTGCATGATGCGCAATTTCATTCCCGACGTCCATGGCGAGGTCCATCTTTGCAACCACGACACCATGCAGAGCGGTAGAGACCGGCCCAACAACATGCCGAATGGACCGCTCAGGATTGGCATCACATACTCTTCACCGATGAGTGTCGCATGTGCCTTCAACCAGACAATCGTCGGAGACGTGTTTGGAGGCAACCCGGTCAGTCTGAGTGCCTTAGACACACTGTCCAGCGAGTGCAGCAAGGTGGAGGCTCCCTGCCGTTTCGGGGTGACATTATGTCAGGCCGACATACGCCGATGGTGGTCATGGAAGGCGCCCTAACGGATGTTCGATACGTGAATACCATCTTCTGAGCAATAGTGCAACCATATCGGCAGCATATTGGCGAGGCATTCGTCTTCATGGACGACAATTCGCTTCCCCATGGTGCACATCTTGTGAATAAGTTCCTTCAGGATAACGACATCGATCAACTAGAATGGCCAGCATGTTCTCCAGGCATAAACCCTATCGTACATGCCTAGGATTGATTGAAAACGGCTGTTTATGGACGACGTGACCCACCAACGACTCTGAGGGATCTACGGCGAATCGCCATTGAGGAGTGGAACAATCTAGGCCAACAGTGCCTTGATGAACTTGTGGATAGTATGCCACGGCCAATACAGACAAGCATCGATGCAAGAGGACGTGCTACTGTGTATTAGAGGTAACGGTGCGTACAGCAATATGGACCACCACCTCTGAAGGTCTCACTGTATGGTGGTACAATATGCAATGTGTGGTTTTCATGAGCAATAAAAAGGGCGGAAATGATGTTTATGTTGATCTCTATTCCAGTTTTCTGTACAGGTTCCGGAACTCTCGGAACTGAGGTGATGCAAAACTTTTTTTTGATATGTGTGTATTGACAGGCGGTCCTTAGCACGTACAGCAGCTCCATACAACAACTCTACACGTCACCAATGGAGATACATACTGGTCTGAGGAGCGTCTATCTATAACAAACTGTTACTAAATAATAAGCGCCATTGCGAACTGGAGCGATTGTTTTTTGTTATACAGAAGTGCTACATTAAGGCTAGAGAAACATATTTTTCTCAGTCTAGGTCATTGTTCTGCACAATACCATCAAATATAGATTTTTGCCGAATTAGGACTGGTGCCTGTGAATAACGTTAAGCCATAGAGCTTAAGAAAAGGAATAAATGTATCATAGAAACTTAAGCCATGCCCTATTTCAGAAATTAGACCTTCAGGTACATTTTGTATGTTATGTGTATGCTGAGCTGAAATAACGAAAACTGGAGTATGTGGCGAAGACAGTTACCACAGTGGAAAAACATGAACTGTTATTGGAAAGTAAGAGAAGCCATTGCAGAGGTGCAGTCAAGGTTTATAATTTACTTTAAACACAGTGTATGCCAAAATCTGCTGACAAGCGGAGAACTTACGATATTATCATTTGGTATAAATAGCAATGGAGTACTGAAAAAAATAATAGATTTAGGAAAGTTTATTTAATTAAAGGTAACACAAACACTCTGTTTATAAAGCTCCTTACCCATTTGGATCTGGTTAAAAAGATGGTTTCATTGAAGCTAAATGTGGTGGACTGAATACTGTGCATCTAGCAATAGAAAAGTGGCTGGCAGAGTTTAAAATTGACGGAATAAAAACGTATAAAAACCACTCATTTATTAAAATTGTAAACTTCTATAAAGAAATTCTGTAAAAACTTTGGGCAGAAGACGTGTACTGCACTAACAACAGTGTATGTAGGAAATAAAGGGGAAACTTAAAATTCACAAATGCTTTTAGCTATAAGAATTGCCATAAGGAACTGTGTTAATTGTGAAGGCCATTCAAGTGATAGTTTAAAGGAAAAAAAATTATATGTATTAGAATTTTAGAACAAAATTTCCTTTCATTTATCAAGTTACTGGTGGGAGAAGGAACTGGATGATTTGGATGTAGATCTAAATTTTGAGTTAAAATTTCGCCGGATGATATGAAAACCACAGCATACAAACATATAAAGGGCATATTTTCTGTGTGTAAATATATTCCCTTCACTTTTATTTATATAAGCAAAAAAACCTTGTACTTGTATAATTACGAGCTTCTTTTAGCTCATGTGCTCCAGAAAAAGAGGTTTCTTTATCATTGATGAAAGTGTTATGTAGATTTTGGAAGTTTTCAATAGTGATGACGAAAATAATGTGCTATTGGATGAGGAGGATAAAATTTTTCTGGAAGGAGATATAAAAAATGGAAGTGAACATCAGTCATACAAGGCCCTGAAAAAGCCAATCAAACGGTGTTTCAAAATTGCTGCAGGTGTGATTTAGGAACGGATTATCTACGTGATGATGAAGATAATATGTTACTAGATGTAGACGATAAAATGTTTCTAGAAGGATATATGGAAAATGGAAGTGAACATGTTGTCATAGAAAGTCCTGAAAAAGCCAGTCAAATGGGGTTTCGAAGTAAGGTGTAGATGAGATTAAGAAACAGGTTATCTACGTGAGTTTGATTTATACACTGGCAGAAAAAGGGCAGGCTCTGAAGTAGGCCTCAGTGAGTCAGCAGTTCTACAACGGACAAAATTTATTCCTCAACTTGGTTCAAAAATGGCTCTGAGCACTATGGGACTTAACTTCTGAGGTCATCAGTCCCCTAGAACTTAGAACTACTTAAACCTAACTAACCTAAAGACATCACACACATCCATGCCCGAGGCAGGATTCGAACCTGCGACCGTAACGGTAGCGCGGTTCCAGACTGCAGCGGCTAGAACCGCTCGGCCACTCCGGCCGGCTCCTGAACTTGGATGTGAAGTTTATGTAGATATTTTTTAACTCTCCCGCTAGGCGGTATTACTTTGCTTTAGAAAGTGTGAGAAGGGGTGGAACAGCAAGCGCCAACCGTAGAAAGATCAATAAGTCATTCGCTCCAGGCATTTAAATGAAAATAAGTAGTACATACTGTTTTAGTAGCATTGGACTGACAATCGTGAAGAGGATGTATAACAAGCCAGTTTATCTACTGACTAATTTTAATTCCCAAGTACCATGTACGGCTGTGACGAGGCGTCAGTCTGGGTCTTCTGAAAATGTCAGTGTCCCTTCATGATAAGAAAGTACAACAAGTGAATTGGAGGGGTAAATCTCATGGATCGGAAGAAAGCGACTTACGAGACTGACAGAAAGGCAAAAATTAAGTATTATCTGAGAATTTTCTTCGCTCTTCTTGACATCGGTGGGAAAAATTCGTATGTAATACGTCCAAAATTGGCAGCAAAAGAAGGATTGAAACAACATTATCATCTTTAGAGTTTAGACAATACATTGCAAGAAGTCTAACTGGCAATTATTCAAGTCGAGAAAGGAATTTATCGACAGCTGCAAAAACCTCAAAAGATCTCAAACATGTTGTAATCCAAAGAGTCCAGACAACTGAATGATAAAATCAGACGCGAGGAAAAGAGGTGTGATTGTGTTCATTGCGCTTCAAAACATCTTGAAAATCACACTTACCATGAGTGAGCAGTGTGGTGTTAATTTATGCTTTGCTTCAAACAGAAGCTGTTTTTGTGGACTTACATATCAATTAGACAACAGATACACGGGTTACGCAGCTCTCATATATATACAAATATGTCCCACAATTCTTTTTAGAAGTACAAACAAAAATGTCTGACACTATAATATATTTCTTTTATAAACCTTCCGGTTATCACAGAAGTGCATAAATTTCGAACACTAGCGCTTCAATTTTCTTCTGTGCCTGAAAGGGCTGATTAAAAATTTTCTATTTCTAAATTGTTCAGTGATGCTTGCACGTCTCACAGTCTTCTCTAAAAGTCTAAAATGTTCACAATAATACGGCGTCATCACAAACAAAGCAACATTTACGTCAAGTATCGTAATGTTTTTTTTCACACACAAACGCACACATATATATGCATCAAAATTGGCACCTAAAACGGAACTGTGCACTCTAAAATTAATTGCCCTAATGTTGTTTACATGGCTAAGCATATGCGACTAAAAAATAACATCCGAAACAGGTAGTTTAGCTTCCTGTTTAGGCCTAAATTAGGTGCTGTAGCAATAATAACCTGACCAAGATTATAAGTGCAGAAAATACCTGTTGGCTAATATAATACGCTAATCAGGTAAGCACAAGAACAAATAGGCAGTCTCAATTACTGCTAGCTACTGGATAAATGTAATTAATTACTTTTTTACTTCTACACTTGGTTTGTGCAAGGTTTCTTATTTCGCCATTGCATTTCCACAATACTGTGTGTGACTGAAAGTCACATTTCCCACCGTCCCCTTTCCAAACTCAAACGGGAATCAATAATTTGCGAATAGGTTGTTAACGGAAGAGAGACGCTGAATTACAAGCATGGGATAAGTTGGAAATTTGGGTCGATCAGGGACCGTGTCTGGATGACCGAACCGGTCAAGGTTGCTCATGAAAGCAACATATCTGGGTTCGAGTCCCTGTTGGGCACAAATTTTCGACTTTCGCCACTGCATTTCCACAATATCCTGTGTGACTGAATGTCACTAGTTTCCCACCCACCTTTTCCCTTTACTTTCTGTTCCTCTACTGCATATACAATTTATACAGCGGCCACTTCATCTCGACTCATGTCTGTTCTGTCGGACATGTCCATAGTGGGTAGCTTTAGTAACGGAGTGAAGTCGAAATCTTTTGCTGTGAAGAACATAAAAATTTCTAAGCTTATGAAAATACGCTAATTTTTATATCAGCATTTCTGTATGTTTAATTAGAATCATGACAAATTTGTTTTGTAATCTTTACATTGATGAATGTTCTGAATATGGTCGCTACTGGGTATCTGTGCTTACGTTCTTCTCGTATGTCAACAGCCGACACGGGCGACGTGGAACATGGTGTTCTACATGGCAGCGGCGGTGTTGGTAGCGGGATACGTCCTCTACGCCGTCTTCACCACCTCCGAGGAGCAGCCTTGGAACGTCCCACCCACAGGTGAGGGCTTGAGGCTGTTTTCTGCTGCCTCTGACAGAGCACCACTGTGCTGGCCTTCTTACTGCTCTGTTTCACTCTTTGCTGTCAGGCCCCTTTAGGTCTTTCCATGCATGAGGAGAGCTCCTACGACTACATGCTGAAAGGTTCAATTAGTCCCAAGTATGCTCAGTAGGGATCATTTGCTGACCACTTCTATTCTGTGGATTCCTGTGGCATAGAAGAATATGTTCACAAGGTGGACAAGGGGCGCTCGTGCATTGTCCTCTTGGAAGACAAACCAGCCGCCGAATTGTTGATTGTAGAAATGAGGAATATCATGGAGGATCCTGTCACAATACCTCACATACTTCAAATTACCCTCTACAGTGGGGAGAGGCGTCTGACATCTGTATACGATACTGACCTAAAACATAACTGATCCATCTACATGGTGAACACGTGGGTCTGTAAGCCTGAGACATGCAACGGCACCTGGCCGCCTCCACACTCTTCTACGACGATCATCAGGCGCCAGACAAATCGTGCACTCGTCAGAGAAGAGAATACAGTTCCACTGACAGGTTGATTTCCAGGTGTTTTCTTCTTCGTGTTCCACGATGACAGGGGAGTTCATGATCTTATTTAGTGATGGATATCTAGAGCCCAAATTAATCGTGAACAGATGGCTGCGTATTTTGGGTCGACACAGGCCTCCTAGTGGTCTCCATCGGACACATCGCAGCCCATGAATATACTCAAGGGGATAGTAAAAAAATTGTAAGTACCTAGACTCCCCGGCATATTAACTGATGGCATTCTTGTTGGGTGTGCAACCTGATCATACGATCATCTAGATACAATATTTCCGCGGTCCATCTGGCCACCATCTTCAGGTGAGAACTTGTTTGCTAATCTCGCCCCGAATTGATTCATACCACGTACGGCGGCCATTTTATACGCCGCAGAAGACCAACAGCAAATGTTTTTCTCGAGGTACACCGATGGTGCGTTAATAGTGTGGCCATATGGAACAGACGCTCTGTAAAATTGCCTCCATCATTTTAATTGTGTTCATCCCAGCAACAAGTTCGCGATTGAGATCGAAACGGATGGATATCTTCGTTTTCAGGCGTATTGGTCAACAGAAAGGACGATGGTACGCTGTGACACAGTGTTTATCGAAAACCTATGCACACGCATCAGTATCTGCGTGAAACGAGTTGTCATCCATTGTACCAACGCACTGTGCGGACGTTGGCAAAAAGGGCTTATTCCATCCCAGACGCAGAAAGTTTGGCGAAAGAGATGGAACACCTTCGTGTTCAAGCAGAATGGTTAGACAGACAAACAGATCTGTTGTGCTTTCGAGTCTGGATCTTTTTCGAAACCAGTAGATGAAACATGTAGATAGGTAGCTTTTCTACCACAGGCTGGGCGTATATCGTAAAAAATAGGAAGGATTTTAAAAAGATACAATATTATTACTGTATCTCGTGCGCTAGCCAAGATTAGAGCGCTCCATGGTGGTCATTGACTGGGCCTGTAGAATGTATTGATAGTGGTACCCGATAGCGATTCATCGTTTTTGTCCGGTTTTCACCACTGTAGCGCTGTATCTTCACTAGCGTTAGGGGTCAGCAGTAATGAATTCTGGCGCAGGCTTTGCTACTCTTCTACGGCGCAAAAAGATACCACCGTTCATGGTATGAATCAGTTCCGGAGAAATTAGCAGACACGCGACCATGTGGACCGCAAATGTTTGTATTATCTGAGTGCAGATCCGACAAGATCATCTTGGCTGGTAGAGGCCTAATATAAAGGAGGTGAGTTTCTCTTTCTTTTCTTTGTTGATGGCTCACTCGTTTTTTTCAGTACACGTCTAACCTGAGTTTAGCTGTTCCCATTTTGGCGAAACATATCTTTAAGGTATTGAAGCTCAGTTCGAGGCTGTCTTTTGTCACAAATGGCACGTGCCTTGTGAACTAGACTTAATAGAACAGTGTACTGCTCCCCCAGATGATGACAGTTCGTTGCATGTAGGGCGGTGTGAGTCTTCTTTCTGTAGACTGCATGACCTAGGGTACCATCTGCTTTTCTTTTTATCAGAATGGCAAGAATGGAAGTCCATTCTGTTGTAGCTCTAACATGAACTGTATGTTTTGATGGACGCTGTTCAGGTGGTTCAGGGACCCATTCAGGGCCCTCTGCTATGTTCCCGCACAACGAACGTGTCATCCGCATAATCGAAAAAGAGCTTAGGTTGGAGCCGTGCAGTTTTTAGTGTGATGTCGAAGTGCCCACATTAGACTGTCAGTCCCAGGGGCAAGTGGCTCAACTTGTTCATGGAGTCAGCCACCGCTTAGGTTTGCATATCAAACGCCTGCGTAATCTCGACGCTTCACCGGAAGACGATCGAAACGCAGAATCTCAGTGCAGCCACTTGGATGGAAGGTGGAAAAGATTCCGTCAGTAGTAAACTTCGGGAAAGTCTACATTCACATATACTTTAATGTTCGAGGGGGTATGTGACATAAAGCAGCCGGTGGTGAAACTGTCTAATAGCGGACAACGTATCCAAGCACGTATGAAAATAGAGGGCCACTGTTATATAAATTAAAAGAGAAATGTATATGATGGATACATGTTTGATACGAGATAGTTTCCGCCGTTTAAGTACTAATGAACTTACTAGTATGTACACACGTACATTAGTGTGCTCCGTTATGGAAGTTGTAAGCTGCTTCATTTCAACGTATAAAGAAGTTTCCTTGTTTATAGTTCCATCCATTTCATAAAGCTATAGCTTTCAGTGTCAGCTGAGCTGTCCATCTTGAGGCGGATGCTAGAGATTCGTGTTGTATACGGTTTCCACACAATATACAAGTATTTCCTAGTCTTTTATAAAACGTTAAGTTAAACGTCCATCATCTCTTTCTTTGTAATTCTATTTCAGCGTATCTATTAACCAAGAAAAATAAGCAGTTTTTTTTATTGGGTCTGCCCGAGCGGTGACCTCAGCAGAAAAATACGTAAGGACAATACACTGAGGTGACAAAAGTCATGGGGTACCTCCTAATATCGTGTCGGGCCTCCTTTTCCCCTGCGTAGAGCAGCAAATCGACGTGGCATGCAATCAAAAAGTCGTTGGAAGTCCCCTGCAGAAATATTGAGCCATGCTGCCTCTATAGCCGCCCAGAATTGTGAAAGTGTTTCCGGTGCAGCGTATTGCGCACGAACTGACTTCTCTACTATGTCCCATAAATGTTCGACTGGATCCATTTCGGGCGATCTGGGTGACCACATCATTCGCTCGAATTGTCCAGAATGTAATCAATCACGAACCAATCTGGTCCAGTGACGTGGCTCGTTGCCCTCCATAAAAATTCCGTCGTTGTTTGGGAACATGAAATTCATAAATGGCTTCAAACGGTCTCCATGTAGCCGATCATAACCATTTTTCAGTCTATGATCGGTTCAGTTGGACCGAATAACCCACTCCATTTCATGTAAGCACGGCCCACACCATCTTGCACAGTGCCTTGTTGACAACTTGGGTCCCTGGCTTCATGAGGTCTGCGCCACTCTCGAATCCTACCATTAGTTCTTACCAACTCCAATGGGGACTCATATGACCAGGCCATGCTTTTCCAGTCGTCTAGGGTCCAATCGATATGGTCATGAGCCCAGGAGAGGCGATGTTGTTCTGTCAGCAAAGGCACTCGTGTCGGTCGTCTGCTCCCGTAGTCCATTAACGCCTCATGCCACCGCGCTGTCCTAACGAATACGTTCGTCGTACAGCCCACATTGATATCTGCGGTTATTTCACGCAGTGTCAGTTGTCTGTTATTACTGACAACTCTACGCAAACGCCGCTGCTCTCCGTCGTTAACTAAAGGCCGTCGACCACTGCGTTGTCCGTGGTAAGAGGTAATGCCTGAAATTTGGTACTCTTGGCATGCTCTGACAATGTGGATATCGGAAAAGTGAATTCCCCAACGATTTCCAGAATGGAATGTCCCATGCGTCTAGGTCAAACTACTATTCCGCGTTAAAATTCTATTAATTTCCGTAGTGCGGTCGGAGTACAAATGACATCTCTGTCAATGCACTGCCCTTTTATCCTGTATATATGCGATGCTGCCGCCATATGTAAATGTCCATATAGCTGTTCCATGACTTTTGTCACCTCAGTTTAGTTAATGTACTGGTATATCTGTCTGTTTTCGAGAAAGAAGTATGTGCTGTGAAAGACTTGTCAACCAGAGAACTGTAGAGAACAAAAAAAAATAAAATAGAATCGAAATGAAAAGTATGAGTGGTATATGCTGGAAAAATAAACTGATCCAAGACAGAGAAGAGTGTGAGTGATATTCCTACTAGGGCACGTGTGCTGCTATGTATTATAGCTCCTCAGTCATGCACCACCTGGTAATGAACTGCTATACAACAAAAGTCCATCTGCTAATGTTCTTTCTATCTCAGAGTAATAGCTAACGTCTAGAAAAGAGACCTTGGGATAATTATTAATGGATGGGCTTACTGACCGTTGCTTTTCGAACTTAAAGTGTAATGAAAACACATTAATTATTTTGTGCATGTTGTGTAAAGGATGTATACAATCGACTTAGCTGTGCTCGAGAATAAGATAAATTTTATAATTATTAGAGGAATGGTGTGGATTCCTGTAGTCATGTCCTAGTTCATGAACCACGGGCAACGTATGAGTGGCCAAGTAAGTGGTCCCGACAGTCGGGATACCAGTTACCTTGGAATAAGGCTGGGCATCTCGGACATATTCTGAGTCGAGGTCACCTTTATGCTCATACGGCAAAGACTGCCAAATCCACCGGTTAGTCAACTGGTTCAAATGGCTCTGAGCACTATGGGACTCAACTGCTGTGGTCATCAGTCCCCTAGAACTTAGAACTACTTAAACCTAACTAACCTAAGGACATCACACACATCCATGCCCGAGGCAGGATTCGAACCTGCGACCGTAGCAGTCGCACGGTTCCGGACTGCGCACCTAGAACCGCGAGACCACCGCGGCCGGCACCGGTTAGTCCCCCAGCCGTTAGGGGTAAAACCCAATGGGACCCGGGGCAAGTAAGGCTAGCAACCTGCTTCCCGGGTACTTTAAATATGATGCTGGCAACAATCAGAGCAAAATGCCTCAGACCTTTGGAGGTGACGGAGTTCCACCTCTAACTGACAAACCAGGGACTCCTAAGATACGACTTGGCAAACAAATGGTAATGAGATGGGGAGCTATTAATATCAGTGGGGGCTACTCTGGGAAGAAGGTAGAGCTGGCAGAGGCTGCAAGTAAGATGGGGCTGGACGTTTTAGCTGTTAGTGACATTCGGGTAAGGGGTGTGAAAGAAGAGGAAGTGGGAGAATACAAGGTCTACCTGCCAGGAGTCAAAGCAGGAATAGCACAATGGGGTGTAGGGCTTTACATCAGGAAAGAAATGGAACCCAGCGTAGTTGCAATAAGGCATGTAAACGAACGACTGATGTGGATAGATTTGACAGTGTCTAGCAAGAAAATTAGGATTGTGTCAGTATATTCGCATTGTGAAGGGAAGATCAAGATAAGATGGATAGTTTTTATGAGGCACTCAGTGATGTAGTTGTTAGAGTAAAGGACAAGGACAGTGTTCTGCTCATGGGTGACTTTAACGCTAGGATTGGAAATCGAACAGAAGGGTATGAAAAGGTTATGGGTAAATTTGGAGAGGATATGGAGGCCAACAGGAACGGACAACAACTCTTGGATTTCTGTGCCAGTGTGCGCTTAGTAATCACAAACTCCTTTTTTAAACATAATAACATTCACCGGTATACTTGGGAAGGCAGGGGAACCAGATCTGTCACTGACTATATAATAACAGATCAGGAATTCAGGAAGGCTGTGAGGGACACAAGTGTATTCAGGGGATTCTTTGATGACACTGATCATTACTTAATCTGCAGTGAAATTGGGATTGTGAGGCCGAAAGTGCAGGATCAGGTCCATATGTAGGAGGATAAGAGTGGAGAAACTTCAGGATAAGGAAATCAGGCACAAGTACATAACAGCGATCTCAGAAAGGTACCAGTTAGTTGAATGTAGTCAATTACAGTCATTGGAAAAGGAATGGACAAGGTACAGGGACACAGTACTAGAAGTGGCTAAAGAATATCTTTGAACAGTAGTGTGTAAAAGTAGGATGAAGCAAACAGCTTGGTGGAATGACACAGTCAAGGCAGCCTGTAAAAGGAAAAAGAGGGCGTATCAAAAATGGCTACATACTAGAACTCAGGTAGACAGAGAAAGTTATATTGAAGAAAGAAAAAAAGCCAAACAGATAATTGCAGCATCCAAGAAGAAATCTTGGGAAGACTTTGGAAACAGGTTGGAAACTATGGGTCAAGTTGCTGGAAAACCATTCTGGAGTGTAATTAGCCGTCTTCGAAAGGGAGGTAAGAAGGAAATGACAAGTTTTTTGGACAGGTCAGGAAAACTGCTGTGGATGCCTTCGGCAGATGGAGGGAATATTTTGAAGAGTTGCTCAATGTAGGTGAAAATGCGATCAGTAATGTTTCAGATTTCGAGGTAAAATGGGATAGGAATGATGATAGAAATAGGATCACATTTGAGGAAGTGGAGAAAATGGTCAATAGATTGCAGTGCAATAAAGCAGCTGGGGTGGATGAAATTAAGTCGGAACTCATCAAATACAGTGGAATGTCAGGTCTTAAATGGCTACACAGGATAATTGAAATGGCCTGGGAGTCGGGACAGGTTCCATCAGACTGGACAAAAGCAGTAATCACACCAATCTTTAAACATGGAAACAGAAAAGATTGTAACAACTACAGAGGTATCTCTTTAACCAGCGTTGTGGGTAAAATCTTCTCAGGTTTTGTTGAAAGGAAACTGCGAGTATTAGTTGAGGACCAATTGGATGAAAATCAGTGTGGGTTTAGAGGTTGTCAGGACCACATCTTTAGCTTACGGTAAATAATGGAGAAGTGCTTTGAGTGGAATAGGAAATTGTATCTACGCTTTATAGATCTAGAAAAGGCATATGACCGGGTTCCTAGGGGGAAGTTATTGTCTGTTCTACGAGATTATGGAATAGGAGGCAAACTTTTGCAAGCAATTAAAGGTCTTTACATGGATAGTCAGGCAGCAGTTAGAGTTGACGGTAAATTGAGTTCATGGTTCAGAGTAGTTTCAGGGGTAAGACAAGGCTGCAACCTGTCTCCACTGTTGTTCATATTATTTATGGACCATATGTTGAAAACAATAGACTGGCTGGGTGAGATTAAGATATGTGAACACAAAATAAGCAGTCTTGCATATGCGGATGACTTAGTTGTGATGGCAGATTCGATTGAAAGTTTGAAAATTAATATTTCAGAGCTAGATCGGAAATGTAAGGACTATGGTATGAAGATTAGCATCTCCAAAACGAAAGTAATGTCAGTGGGAAAGAAATATAAACGGATTGAGTGCCACATAGGAGGAACAAAGTTAGAACAGGTGGACGGTTTCAAGTACTTAGGATGCATATTTTCACAGGATGGCAACATAGTGAAAGAACTGGAAGCGAGGTGTAGCAAAGCTAATGCAGTGAGCGCTCAGCTACGATCTACTCTCTTCTGCAAGAAGGAAGTCAGTACCAAGACTAAGTTATCTGTGCACCGTTCAATCTTTCGACCAACTTTGTTGTATGGGAGCGAAAGCTGGGTGGATTCAGGTTACCTTATCAACAAGGTTGAGGTTACGGATATGAAAGTAGCTAGGATGATTGCAGGTACTAGTAGATGGGAACAATGGCAGGAGGGTGTCCACAATGAGGAAATCAAAGAAAAACTGGGAATGAACTCTATAGATGTAGCAGTCAGGGCGAACAGGCTTAGATGGTGGGGTCATGTTACACGCATGGGAGACGCAAGGTTACCCAAGAGACTCATGGATTCGGCAGTAGAGGGTAGGAGGAGTCGGGGCAGACCAAGGAGAAGGTACCTGGATTCGGTTAAGAATGATTTTGAAGTAATAGGTTTAACATCAGAAGAGGCACCAATGTTAGCACTGAATAGGGGATCATGGAGGAATTTTATAAGGGGGGCTATGCTCCAGACTAAACGCTGAAAAGCATAATCAGTCTTAAATGATGATGATGATAGAGGAATTATATTTTGAATATGTTTCTACAGCTCATGCATCTTTTATTTTATTTTATAGTAACTAGAAATGTCGCTCTAAGTGCAACTTTTACAGCCAATTAATGTAATTAATATAAATTAACTTCTGAAGTGGATTAGAATAGTAAATCAATAACCATATAAATTGACGTACAGGATGGCTCTAAGATATTTATTAAGGGGTATATTTAATTTATTCCCTTACAGGTAGGATGCCACAGTAATGTTGCAGCGCACTTACAACACTATATCTCCAATTAACTGTGAACATCTTTTATTTAGTAAAAACAGTAATTTCTGTACTCAGATACCTATTATTGTTCCAGAAAACGGATTCTCAGTGAAGAACGACAAGGGCATCGTAAATACCATCTTTCACGGGGACGACTCTCAACGCAACAGCTGAAAGTTTACTACACCAGCATACTTTGCAGCCCATCTGCCTCAATCTTAGATGTTCTTATTTATTGTAATTTCACCGCCTATCTTTCTCTAACAGCTGGTGCTGACGCTGACGCTAAACGTGTCATGTTACTGAAATTAAATGTCAAAATCGAAATAAATGTCACTTTTTGCTCTCTATTTATTTCTTTATGACAGCCAGTTTGCACCGAGTCTTAGAAGGTTTCTACAGCGTGTCTTTGCTATAAAGACGCTTAACTCTCTGTGAGACAAGCATTTTGCTGACGGGCTAAGCTAGGGTAAGCACATAATCAGGAGTGTCCACAAAGCAAAGTCTAATCACGTATTTTTATTGAAACGAATATATGCCGATCAAAATAATGAAAGGATAAAAACCATTCTCGGTATCCAGAAACATACCCAACATACAAAACTGCAGATGCTTTCGTGTCCACTTCTTGTCCTGTCGTCTGTTCGCTTCTGTCTTGGGATCTTTGGCCGACGTTCGTTTGGCGTTTTTACAGCGTTTCTGCAGCAATGGTGGGTGAAGCATTTTCAGTGCCGGTAGTACAAGCTGTTGGGCCCTCAGGATTAAAGGGTAGAATCGTCTGATTGACTTTCACATTTATTGATGACATGCATAAATAGCATCGCACAGATACAGATTTGACTTTATAAGATCAACCACCCACTACCACCGGATTCATAGACAGAATATTTCGAAGATAAAATATTAACTGAGCAATAAATTATTAATAAAGACTCAGATTTAAATTCTTTTTGCATCATAATAAAAAAAATAACAGCATGAAAAAGTGCCTGTGCCAGGCAACTTCCGAAATATACTGTCTAAAAGATCAAATGTTTGTTATAAATACCATAACAATAAGAGCAGTAGCTTCAGTTTTGATTGATTATGGGTGTTTGCCTTCTTAATACTGCCATAAACATGACCTTTGTACATAAACCTCAGCCCGCATATGCACATACAAGGCACAAGAAATATCACAGAAACTAACCTGAAACATAACTAGCAATAAATAAACCAAAAGCTGTATTTTATCTGATTTGTTTCAGAGGTAACTAGTTTCGGCGTACCATTATGCCATCATCAGGCTCTCTATGGTAACACTGTGGCTGAGATTATATTTCCAGATGAAATATCGTGCAATAGCGAACCATTATTCATCTCAGCAGATCTAACACAGCTTTAAACTCGTAAACAATATGAGCCATTGTCACATTCAATAAAAAAATTTCTGGGTTTGTGGCCGCATTGTCAATATATATAAAACTGCCGACGTTTCGGTATGTGTTGCAAGCGGCCTTCTTCAGGGTTTTTTTGTTTACTGCTGATTGAGAAAACTTTGTTTGCTATATACCTGCAGACATAGCTGTAATCTAATTTTGATAAGCTGTTTAGGATGAAGGGAAGGGATGTTAGAAGTCTTTATTGGTGTTTTCATTATTTCTTTTCATTGGTGGAAACCCGACGTTTTTAGTGGTGTTTGCATTATTGCATGTGATTGTTGGAAATGGGCGAATGGAAAACCAGGCGGCAGCTGTGACTTGACGCTGTTTTCCTGCTTGCTTTCTAGCGCCGGCCGGGGCACGTCAATACTCTATGTACCTGCGTCCGCTGCGGTCCCCCGTGCGCCTGTATGTGTTGCATCACGTGAGCTATCGTCACTTAGTGCTGTTATTGCTGGCAGCCAACATGTCGGAAGTCGGTGCCCGTCTTCTCTGTTCATGTTGGCCGGTCGTTTGGCTATTTCTATTGCCTCTCTAATCTTCCTCCTGAGAGTAAGAGGCTGTTTCGCAAGTACGCCTGGTTCACCAAGGTCAATCTGTTTGCCGCACTCATCCTGGTGTTCTGACACCGCTGACTTGGTGTGCTGTCTTAATCGGACGTATCTTTCGTGTTGAGATATCCGTGTGCTGATGGGTCGCAAAATTCACCGCCGCGCAGGCATCAAACCGATGTTCTTCGCACAACGAAAGATTCAGTCGACAAACTACATGCTGATGGAGTTGACGAAATCAGGTGCGAATGTGGCTTAGTGTATGTAGGCGAGACGGGGCGACCCATCAGCACACGGATTCCATTATTCCATCAATAACACAAGCAACTCCTGGTGCATTCAACGAGCATAACAGCAGCTTTAATCATGGTATATAAAACCGTACTGAACTGTTCATACAATTGACAATATACAATCGGTACAAAATCTCTATCCGACACAGCAAACAGAATACACAGAGGGCAGCCGCATCACATCATTAGTTATTAAAATAGTCTGGTCACGCACTGTCTATGGGTAATTGTCAGATAATGCCGGTTTTAGCAAAAACCAGATTACAGTAACTGTTACATGTACATTGAGGTGATAAAAGTCGTGGGATACCTTCCACTATTGTGTCGAAACTCCTTTGCCTGGTTTAGTTCAGCAAAATGGACTCAACAAGTCGTTAGAAGTCCCTTGCAGAAATACTGAGCTAGGCTGCATCTATAGCCGTCCATAACTGCGGAAGCGTTGCCGATGCAGGATTTTGTGCACGAACTGATCTCTCGATTGTGTCCCATAACTGTTCCATGGGACTCATGTCGGCGATCTGGAGAGCCAAATTATTGCTTGTCTGTTAGCACTGACAATTCTATGCAGACACTGCAGCCCTCGGTCGTTGAGTGAAAGCCTTATGGCACTGTGTTGTCTGTGGCGAGAATTAATGCCTGAAAATTGGTGTTCTCGGCACACTCTTCACACTGTGGGTCTCGTAATACTGAATTCCCCAACGATTCCCGAAATAGAAGGTCCTCTGCGTCTAGCTCCAGCTATCATTCCGTGTTTAAAGTCTGTTAATTCCCGTCGCGGGGCCATAATAACGACGGAAAGCTTTTCACAGGAATCAGCTGAGTACAAATATCAGCTCCGCCAATGTGCTGCCCTTTTATACCTTGTGTACGCGATGCTGCCGCCATCTGTATAGATATATATCGCTATCCTGCGAATTTTGTTACCTCGGTGTTTACTATTGCTTGGCACAGCTATGGACATGAAGGACACAATATAGATCTGTGTGTGTATGATACGCAAGATGCAAGGAACACCGACGCGCTACCACCAGTATCCGTGACCCACAGGCTCCAGCACCTCAAGTCTACTCAGCTCTGCAGGCCCACAATAACTGCTGTGCATGCGGGCGACCTCTCATAAACAAGCCCGCTCTCAGTTTGCGGCCAAACTTCTACCGGCAGCCGGGCCGCATCGTCAACACTGTGGCACTGCTGAGAGTCCCCACACTCACTCCTCTGCACACCAGAGAGGCACTCCACGCCCAGCCAACAGAAAGCCACAGGAAGTAGTGGCAACCTAGGAAAACTAGCCAAAATAATGCCACACCTGGCACACCAGACGCTTGTGCTGGCAAGACATCAGGAAATTCGCTAAACAGGTGTCTGATGGAGATCCCGAGAGAGAAGCTAACAGACAGTAGGTCATCCTGTCTACATTTCAGATATGAACATGCGCTAACTTGGCCGAAATTGGCCATGACAATTAAAATAGGTAAGGTAGGCTGTGCATCGTTCATATACAGCGTGATCAAAAAGTATAAACTTAATAAATCACGGAATAATGCAGATAGAGAGGTAAAAATTGACACACATGCTTGGAATGACATGGGGTTTTACTAGAACAAAAAAAAAAAAAAAAAAAAAAAAAAACGAAGTTCACAAAATGTCCAACAGATGGCGCTGGACAGCAAAACTGCTACCGTGACGGGTGAGAGGTACGCCGGTATGTTACAGAATCACATCATCCCCAGCCTGGCTGTTAAACACCTGCTGGAACGTACAATGTTTATGCAGGATGGTGCTCCATCCCCATATTGCTAGATGCGTGAAAGATCTCTGCGCGCGTTGTTTGGTGAAGATCGTGTGCTCAGCCGCCACTTTCGTCATACTTGGCCTCCCAGGTCCCCAGGCCTCAGTCTGTGCGATTATTGGCTTTGGGGTTACCTGAAGTCGCAAGTGTATCGTGATCGACCGACATCTCTAGGGACGCTGAAAGACAACATCCGACACCAATGCCTCACCATAAATCCGGACATGCTTTGCAGTGCTGTTCACAACATTATTCCTCGACTATAGCTATTGTTGAGGAATGATGGTGGACATATTGAGCATTTCCTGTAAAGAACATCATCTTTGCTTTGTCTTACTTTGTTATGCTAACTATTCCTATTCTGATCAGATGAAGCGCCATCTGTCGGGCATTTTTTGAACGTTTGTATTTTTTTGCTTCTAATAAAACCCCATGTCATTCCAACATGTGTGTCAATTTGTACCTCTCTATCTACATTATTCCGTGATTTATTCAGTTTTCAAATTTGTACTGACTTCTTGGTCACCCGGTAAATACAAAAACGCTGTTTTCTTCAAGTGACTCTATGTCACCTTCCTATATCGTCTGGAGTCGCTTTAATTGCAAGGAACAAACTGACATTATGTGACAGGTGAATGTAACTGAAATATAGCACCAAAATCCGGCATTCACGTCCGGGAAAACTAATCTTGGCCTCGCGATGTCTATGTGAGTAATATCACCCTCAGCATAATGATATTTTTCCACCACGTTCACTGTTGTGCACTTATAATAAGGATCCCTGGCTGGAAACAGAACTACTTTTATACATTTTTAGCACTGTACTCGAGTTGATGCCATCATGGGAAATGTTAATCGAAGCTACAGAATTGGCTCTCATGTTGGGCTTTTCCTGGGGCTTAATTAATTTGTAAAGCGGTCTGTGGGAAAGGCGGATAGCATGGCGAAATGATTTATAAATTGTTTTGGAAAACGAAATTCCCTTTTCTGCCATTCAGACATGTTGCACCACAGAAGGAAGTTCTAATCACGTCCCAACTACAGTCAAAATGCTTGAGTGGCGAATGAAGAGTCATGAATCCTAATATCTACTTGTGGGAATCGTTGTTTTCCGGACGTTGCAGATTCCCTATATGCTGCTGTTTTATCATGCTGCATGGGTCTCAGGTGCCGCCGTAGCCGACTTTGGTGGTGACTTATTCCCTCCAGCTGCTAAAATGCTACTTGCGTTTGTTGTTAATAAAACCAAACAGCGATAAACAATTCTTTAAGCGATCTCATATATTGTGTCAGCAGAGCAGAGTGAAGAGCAGTACTTTACGAGAGAATGGATAATAGTTCTTCCGTCACAAAGAAGAAAGAGTTATTAAAATAAGCGGCCTACGAAACTCAAAATCATAAAGATCTCCGCAGATTAGCGAAAGAGCATTAAAGTGGCTTAGTGATTATTTGCATGTTGATGAAATGGAAACTAGAGGTGGAGTCCTAAAAGTGGAATCAGATGTTACATGTAGAACTGGTTATATAGGAGAACTGGCTTTTACTGTGATGCTGTAGAAGACTGTTGGAATTAGTAACTGCAGTGTAAAGAGAGCGGTCAGTTTCGATCAAATTCTTGCGACCACGGTTGCTCTTGAAACAGCTAAGAGCAAGCGGCAAGATACTTATACATTCCCCGTTGCTAATAGACAGTCCACTAAACACAAGTGTTAAAAAATCTCATGTAACAGCGACGAGTACGTCAACAGAAAAGGAACTGCAAGTTTTAAAGTTCAAGCTATTTGCTACTAGTATAGTTTAGTAGCTTTAGGGCAAACTTATCTGAATAGGTACTCGATTCAAAGTTATGAAGAAATCGCTATGCGTGCAGAGTAACGGCTGTCAAAGGTGTAAAAAAAATCACTTTCTTGGCAGGTTATGGAATTGCACCGTGGCTTACGATTCCTTGTGGAAGTCCTTGAAATACAGCGCAAATTGCTTACAGGAAATACACTCCTGGAAATGGAAAAAAGAACACATTGACACCGGTGTGTCAGACCCACCATACTTGCTCCGGACACTGCGAGAGGGCTGTACAAGCAATGGTCACAAGCACGGCACAGCGGACACACCAGGAACCGCGGTGTTGGCCGTCGAATGGCGCTAGCTGCGCAGCATTTGTGCACCTCCGCCGTCAGTGTCAGCCAGTTTGCCGTGGCATACGGAGCTCCATCGCAGTCTTTAACACTGGTAGCATGCCGCGACAGCATGGACGTGAACCGTATGTGCAGTTGACGGACTTTGAGCGAGGGCGTATAGTGGGCATGCGGGAGGCCGGGTGGACGTACCGCCGAATTTCTCAACACGTGGGGCGTGAGGTCTCCACAGTACATCGATGTTGTCGCCAGTGGTCGGCGGAAGGTGCACGTGCCCGTCGACCTGGGACAGGACCGCAGCGACGCACGGATGCACGCCAAGACCGTAGGATCCTACGCAGTGCCGTAGGGGACCGCACCGCCACTTCCCAGCAAATTAGGGACACTGTTGCTCCTGGGGTATCGGCGAGGACCATCCGCAACCGTCTCCATGAAGCTGGGCTACGGTCCCGCACACCGTTAGGCCGTCTTCCGCTCACGCCCCAACATCGTGCAGCCCGCCTCCAGTGGTGTCGCGACAGGCGTGAATGGAGGGACTAATGGAGACGTGTCGTCTTCAGCGATGAGAGTCGCTTCTGCCTTGGTGCCAATGATGGTCATATGCGTGTTTGGCGCCGTGCAGGTGAGCGCCACAATCAGGACTGCATACGACCGAGGCACACAGGGCCAACACCCGGCATCATGGTGTGGGGAGCGATCTCCTACACTGGCCGTACACCACTGGTGATCGTCGAGGGGACACTGAATAGTGCACGGTACATCCAAACCGTCATCGAACCCATCGTTCTACCATTCCTAGACCGGCAAGGGAACTTGCTGTTCCAACAGGACAATGCACGTCCGCATGTATCCCGTGCCACCCAACGTGCTCTAGAAGGTGTAAGTCAACTACCCTGGCCAGCAAGATCTCCGGATCTGTCCCCCATTGAGCAAGTTTGGGACTGGATGAAGCGTCGTCTCATGCGGTCTGCACGTCCAGCACGAACGCTGGTCCAACTGAGGCGCCAGGTGGAAATGGCATGGCAAGCCGTTCCACAGGACTACATCCAGCATCTCTACGATCGTCTCCATGGGAGAATAGCAGCCTGCATTGCTGGGAAAGGTGGATATACACTGTACTAGTGCCGACATTGTGCATGGTCTGTTGCCTGTGTCTATGTGCCTGTGGTTCTGTCAGTGTGATTATGTGATGTATCTGACCCCAGGAATGTGTCAATAAAGTTTCCCCTTCCTGGGACAATGAATTCACGGTGTTCTTATTTCAATTTCCAGGAGTGTATGAAGAGCGTTCAATAAATAACGCAACACATTTCTTTCTGAAAGCAGGTTGGTCTTATTGAGCATTCCAATACACCACACGTGGGCCCCTTCCCCCAAATCAACTCAACTGCGACAGCCGACAGCCTTACTCCATCTTCCGGGGAGGCCTTGTATGCTCGCTTGGTATCACTCTACTGGTTGACGTCGGAGCCACAGTCGTGCTGCATCAACAACCTCCACATCATCAACGTACTGCTTCCCGCGGAGCGCACCTTTCATTGGGCCAAACAGGTGGAAGTCGGAAGGTGCGAGGTTCGGGCTGTGGTATGAACGAGAAAGAACAGTCAAATAAAGTTTTGTGAAATCGTCCCGGATATGATTGTGATCCGTCAATTATGTCTCGAATGAAAGTGCCCACAGATTGCAGCACTGCAGGAATCACAGCTGTGTGTGACCGACGGGCACGCGGGAGATCGGACTGGTTTGCGCGACCTTATTTCGATGATGGCTGACGCCTCTCCCAACGACTCGCCGATTCAATGTTATGGAGAAATCGCTATGCATGCAGAGTTAAGGCTGGCAATGGTGTAAAAAATGACTTTCTTGACAGGTCTCCGTAGACATTCTGCAAGCTCCTATGAACATCTGCGATTCTCTGGTTTCCTGCCAATAGAAACTCAATGACAGCTCTCAGCTTGGAACGCACCTCCGCTGCAGACGCCCCTTTGAAGACAATGTATAGCGCGGCCACCTATCGAAAGTTCATGAAACTAAAGGGGCTGAAGCGGGAATATTCCACGATGTACTACAACGAATTTCGGATTTTTTGAATTTAAATTGGCTGTACAAGAAATATTGCATTACTTATTTAAGATCCCTCGAACACCTCAAAGAAACGTGCTAGAAATGTCTGCTATACTGCTATTTCTGAGAGGTAAAACAACATTTTGTTCAATTTTCGAGTAAAAAAATACGATTGGTAACAGAGACAGTGCCTTTGATTATTTTATTACGTATAGGTCTCATGATGCAGCTTAACTATTTAAGAAAAAAATCTCATAATTTCAAAAAGCAGAGGAAACTGGGCAGAAAAATGAAACTACAGTAGCTGGGATGTTCTAGGCAAAAAGTGTCAGAACCGATTTCTTGGCCGTTTAGTGACATCTTATTTATTTATAATATCTGAAAGTATTTTTGGAATTATAAGCAAAGAGTTATGGAAAGAATCAGTGCCCTTTGATATATACATCGTTCATGCAAGTTTGTCACACAGTTTGTGGTTCACTAATAACGGCTGTCGTAGTGCTCTCTTCTAAGGCGTGGTTTCTGCTAGTGTCCGTCTTCTACTCTCTCTTTACTGTCCAGCGGAGGCTGGCAGGGGCGGTGCATATATTCTCTCCGGATAGGGACCGCTCCTGTCGTGGTGCTGTCTTCGTCAGCGGGTTATTGGCTAATGTTGTCTCACAACCTTTTCTACTTTTGCGTTCATCTTCGTGCCGGCGCTTTCGTGACGCCGGAACAATATGAAATAAAACATTTGTAACATTTGCAAAAAGTCGTGAAGTGAGTTTATATTTTATCTCTTTTGTAAGGCTGGCGCAAGCCACTGCTGCCGTTAACTGCTCTAATTGCAGCAACCAACTGTCACAGCTTTTCGCCATTAAAACCGACCTCATTACACGGGTACACCAGTGGTGTTACTGACATTCTGGATACACCTGCAGTCTTATAACAGTGGGAATACGTACCCCTCGGGCATCTATATGTCAACACGTCTGACTCTCGTGCGCTGTCTGCCGCCGGTAGCTGAGTGGTGCCGGCACGGTAGCTCAGCGTGTTCGGTCAGAGGGTTAGCTGCCCTCTGTAATAAAAAAAAACTGAGTCAATCAACCAACAACGAACATAAAAGGATGTCTTACGACGTCCGCCCCGAGCAGATGCAACGAACAGAAGCGAACAAAAATGAGATTAAAAAAAAAAAAAAGTGGTCAGCGCGACAGAATGTCAATCCTAAAGGCCCGGGTTCGATTCCCGTCTGGGTCGGAGATTTTCTCCGCTCAGGGACTGAGTGTTATGTTGTCCTAATCATCATCATCATTTCATCCTCATCGACGTGCAAGTCGCCGAAGTGGCGTCAAATCGAAAGACTTGCACCCGGCGAACGGTCTACGCGACAGGAGACCCTAGTCACACGACATCTACTCTCGTGCGCTAAATAATGGTCAGCCAGTCAGCCAGCAGAGGGCATCGAGTTAGCGACCACTGTGGAATTAACTACTGTTGTGTGACCCACGGAAGCATCGTTGTTCTAGCACCATTAGCCTATGCAGTCACCACTGTCAGTCATTCTAAGGGACGGTGCTCTGTACGGTCCAACACACCTCTGTAGGGCTAGACAATGACCCAACAGTCAGGTGTCTGGTGCTAAGGATTTGCTCCCCAGATGGGATCACCTCTGTCTCCAGCCATCGCTGGGACAGGCTACGGTATTCTCTGCTTGCGGTACAGACGTGCCAGTTTCCACCGCCAGCTGCTCAGGCAGCTCCAGCCACTGGCTGAGAATGTTTTCCCGACGAGGACGCTCTACTGTGAGTCACGCTGCGCTAGGGACATGGTCTTCAAGGCATGTGGGTTCGATGCCTACTATCCTGCCTGCTGGAAATGGACAATAAGACACAACTTCATCACCATACTGTTTATAGATTAACAACATATGTTAAAGTGAGAGGGACGCACACCAGACAAAAGATCATGAGCCCTAGGAGACATCACGCTTATAACATGTAACACCATGTCTAGACTTCATAATGACTTCAGTTCGGTAATGAATATTTTTCACATGTTTCTCCAGTATCCCGTATTCTGCTGAAGACGCTCATTGATGACTATTTACCACAGAAAAACCAAATTGGGGGGACGGTGATTAATACATTTTTACGCACTGTTAAAACTGGTTACACCCATCAGCATGAAGGTTTTGCCGATTCTGAAACAAAATTGCGATCTTCTACATCTGTATCATGAGGGCTGATTTATGAGCTTTCATTATTTCCCCCTTATCAGTGGGTTATGACACCCTGCATGCTTCAGACACCTGAAATAATTAGGATACCTCTGTATGACAGCTGAAATAAGAAGGATAATTTATTACCCCTTTCTCTCCCTCTCCTCCTCCCCTCTAACTTATTCAAGGGCAGTTACCCTATTGGTTCTCTCAAGATCAAGACGGTATTCCCAATTAAGTCACAAACTAGGTTGGATGTCCAAGACGTCACAGATAAACTAATAGAGGTTTGAAGGGTTCCCATAATTGCCTGACATGTTTTAAAAGTTGAATTTTGGGTGGTCTATTTGTTGTGGATTGGCAGGAGCCAACCCACGGAGTTTGGAGGAAGCCGAAAGGCACGCGTTTAAGCTCACGCAGGCTGGCGTGAGGTCTGGAACAGGACAAGGTAATTAGAACTTAGAAAAAAGGAGGTAACTGGTAGAATACTTAACTTTAATCCATTAATGTTGAACGTAGCTCTTGTCTGTACATTCTTTACAATATCAATAGCAACTGATAATGGCGCCTTGCTAGGTCGTAGCAAATGACGTAGCTGAAGGCTATGCTAACTATCGTCTCGGCAAACGAGAACGTATTTTGTCAGTGAACCATCGCTAGCAAATTCGGTTGTATAACTGGGGCGAGTGCTAGGAAGTCTCTCTAGACCTGCCGTGTGGCGGCGTTCGGTCTGCAATTACTGATAGTGGCGACACGTGGGTCCGACGTATACTAACGGACCGCGGCCGATTTAAAGGCTACCACCTAGCAAGTGTGGTGTCTGGCGGTGACACCACACTATTTATATAGACGTTTAGGGATGTTTCGAGAATCCCAGACAAGTACACTACTGGCCATTAAAATTGCTACGCCACGAAGATGACATGCTACATACTCGAAATTTAACCGGCAGGAAGAAGATGCTGTGATATGCAAATGATAAGATTTGCAGAGCATTCACACAAGGTTGGCGCCGGTGGCGACACCTACAACGTGCTGACATGAGGAAAGTTTCCAACCGATTTCTCATACACAAACAGCAGTTGCCCGGCGTTGGCTGGTGAAACGTTGTTGTGATGCCTCGTGTAAAGAGGAGAAATGCGTACCATCACGTTTCCGACTTTGATAAGGGTCGGATTGTAGCCTATCACGATTGTGGTTTATCGTATCGCGACACTGCTGCTCGCGTTGGTCGAGATCCAATGACTGTTAGCAGAATATGGAATCGGTGGGTTTAGGAGGGTAATACGGAACGCCGTGCTGGATCCCAGTGGCTTCGTATCACTAGCAGTCGAGATGACAAGCATTTATCCGCATGGCTGTAACGGATCGTGCAGCCACATATCGATCCTTGAGTCAACAGATGGGGACGTTTGCAGGAGAACAACCATCTGCACGAACAATTCGACGACGTCTGCAGCAGCATGGACTATCAGCTCGGAGACCATGGCTGCGGTTACCCTTGACGCTGAACCACAGACAGGAGCGCCTGAGATGGTGTACTCAACGTCGAACCTGGGTGCGCGAATAACGAAACGTCATTTTTTCGGATGAATCCAGATTCTGTTTACAGCATCATGATGGTCGCATCCGTGTTTGGCGACAACAGGATGAACGCACATTGGAAGCGTGTAATCGTCATCGCCATACTGGCGTATCACCCGGCGTGATGGTATGGGGAGCCATTGGTTACACTTCTCGGTCACCTCTTGTTCGCATTGACGGGACTTTGAACAGTGGACGTTACATTTCAGATGTGTTACGACCCGTGGCTCTACCCTTCGTTCGATCCCTGCAAAACCCTACATTTCAGCAGGATAATGCACGACCTTACGTTGCAGGTCCTGTACGGGCCTTTCTGGATACAGAAAATGTTTTACTGCTGCCCTGGCCAGCATATTCTCCAGATCTCTCACCAACTGAAAACGTCTGGTGAATGGTGGCCGAGCAACTGGATTGTCACGTCAGAATACGCCAGTCACTAGTCTTGATGAACTGTGGTATCGTGTTGAAGCTGCACGGGCAGCTGTACCTGTACACGCCATCCAAGCTCTGTTTGGCTCAATGCCCAGGCGTATCAACGCCGTTATTACAGCCAGAGGAGGTTGTTCTGGGTACTGATTTCTCAGGATCTATGCACCCAAATTGCGTGAAAATGTAATCACATGTCAGTTCTAGTATAATATACAGGGTGTTTCAAAAATGACCGGTATATTTGAAACGGCAATAAAAACTAAACGAGCAGCGATAGAAATACACCGTTTGTTGCAATATGCTTGGGACAACAGTACATTTTCAGGCGGACAAACTTTCGAAATTACAGTAGTTACAATTTTCAACTACAGATGGCGCTGCAAGTGATGTGAAAGATATAGAAGACAACGCAGTCTGTGGGTGCGCCATTCTGTACGTCGTCTTTCTGCTGTAAGCGTGTGCTGTTCACAACGTGCAAGTGTGCTGTAGGCAACATGGTTTATTCCTTAGAACAGAGGATTTTTCTGGTGTTGGAATTCCACCGCCCAGAACACAGTGTTGTTGCAACAAGACGAAGTTTTCAACGGAGGTTTAATGTAACCAAAGGACCGAAAAGCGATACAATAAAGGATCTGTTTGAAAAATTTCAACGGACTGGGAACGTGACGGATGAACGTGCTGGAAGGTAGGGCGACCGCGTACGGCAACCACAGAGGGCAACGCGCAGCTAGTGCAGCAGGTGATCCAACAGCGGCCTCGGGTTTCCGTTCGCCGTGTTGCAGCTGCGGTCCACATGACGCCAACGTCCACGTATCGTCTCATGCGCCAGAGTTTACACCTCTATCCATACAAAATTCAAACGCGGCAACCCCTCAGCGCCGCTATCATTGCTGCACGAGAGACATTCGCTAACGATATAGTGCACAGGATTGATGACGGCGATATGCATGTAGGCAGCATTTGGTTTAGTGACGAAGCTTATTTTTACCTGGACGGCTTCGTCGATAAACAGAACTGGCGCATATGGGGAACCGAAAAGCCCCATGTTGCAGTCCCATCGTCCCTGCATCCTCAAAAAGTACTGGTCTGGGCCGCCATTTCTTCCAAAGGAATCATTGGCCCATTTTTCAGATCCGAAACGATTACTGCATCACGCTATCTGGACATTCTTCGTGAATTTGTGGCGGTACAAACTGCCTTAGACGACACTGCGAACACCTCGTGGTTTATGCAAGATGGTGCCCGGCCACATCGCACGGTCGACGTCTTTAATTTCCTGAATGAATATTTCGATGATCGTGTGATTGCTTTGGGCTATCCGAAACATACAGGAGGCGGCGTGGATTGGCGTCCCTATTCGCCAGACATGAACCCCTGTGACTTCTTTCTGTGGGGCACTTGAAAGACCAGGTGTACCGGCAGAATCCAGAAACAATTGAACAGCTGAAGCAGTACATCTCATCTGCATGTGAAGCCATTCCGCCAGACACGTTGTCAAAGGTTTCGGGTAATTTCATTCAGAGACTACGCCACATTATTGCTACGCATGGTGGATATGTGGAAAATATCATACTATAGAGTTTCCCACACCGCAGCGCCATCTGTTGTTGAAAATTGTAACTACTGTAATTTAGAAAGTTTGTCTGCCTGCAAATGTACTGTTGTCCCAAGCATATTGCAACAAACGGTGTATTTCTATCGCTGCTCGTTTAGTTTTTATTGCCGTTTCAAATATACCGGTCATTTTTGAAACACCCTGTATTTGTCCAATGAATACCCGTTTATCATGTGCATTTCTTCTTGGTGTAGCAATTTTAATGGCCAGTAGTGTATATAGCACTATTGCATCCCAAACACGCTCCAGTTCATAGGAGTTCTTACAGTTCCTTTTTTATGCAGTCGTACTGTACAGCAAGGAGCAGGTAGGGTATGCTTATTTTAAACATTTATATATTGCATGGTCTACTTATTTAAACATTTAGAAACGTTTGTAACACACTGCAAGGAATAGTAGTGGCACTGCATCCAAAACGCGCTTCAGGAGCTGAAGTTCTTACAATTACTTTTTTATGTGGTGCCCGCCGTTAGGTATCGTGGCCCATGTGTCCACGTTCTACAAAAACAAAGGGCGGTGCGCCGCGTGTCTCCTGCCTGCCGCCAGTCTTGCAAACTGCGGAGACTGTCTCCTCCAGACACGTTCCGGCCGTCAACTCGCGGGCCTCCAGTTATTTTGCTCCAATTCGCGAAGATTACTGGAGCAGCACAGCCCGGTTTTCCGAAACGTCATTAAAGCTGAGGTTCAGTTCAGCTGTACCACGTTTTTAAGTTATAGACTGTTGCATGTGGAACGGGCAGACGTGCAGGAACAGATACGCGTTTACCAGTCGCCACGCTGCCAGCCTAAGGCAGTGTGTGGCTCGGCCACTGTATGGAGGGACCCACTGCCGGCAGTCAGGCCACGTCATTCTGCAAGTCGCCTACTACTACGCTTGCTCATCAAGAGGATAAGTGTTCCTATACACTTAATTTAAACACAATATTATGTACAGTGGTTGCTGTACAAATTGCAATTAGCACCCGTACTTCATCCATCTTCCTTCATTTTTTTATATGTACAGATGCAGACAGATTTTTCAGTTGTAATTTTTATCTACAAAAAGAAGAAAAAAAGAATTCTTGTATCTCTGTCCGGAGCGCATATTCTCAAAAAGTGAAAACCCGATTTACGAGATTTTTCGCAAAATGATCGGCATTTTCTGGAGAAGATTTGTAGCTATAGAGCTTTTCCAGCAACAGTGTACCAGGTTCCCATTAATACCGACACAGAGAAAGGCAATGCTGCAATTCGCGACATTTCGTCTTCTATATCTCACGTTAAATATAACCACTTTCTCTTCAAGCGCCTAGAGCCGCTCGGCCACTCCGGCCGGCACAAGGTTCTGGATACTGGTGCCCAATCCCGCCAAGTCAGAATAAACGCCCAAAAACTACCATCAACACCTCAGCTGTCAAACTACACGCCGTGCTGGACAGCATCAACACGACGAGGAAAATACACTGCCAAAAACTACGTCAACGACTAGGGCAGGTCACCGGAACGTCAACGGCCTCAAGGCAGAAGATACGGCGGGTACACTTCATTAATGAAGGAATGAATTAAATTAAGTTAAACACCACACTGGAAGACGTCTGCAATTATAGCCGACCTCAATGACACTCGTTGTTGCTCGCGGGAATCTTCCAGAAAGCGACATCCAGGATCAAAAGAAGAGATGTGATAGTAGTTGAGGCTTGATAGTAGGTTAAGTGAGCAGTCAACTTTAGTGTCGAGGCTCGGTGGGCGACGAACTTCGTAACCCTCGCAAGAAGTGCCTCACAACTCCAACCGCACTTGCACGCCGCCAGCGGCTCCAGCCTGACTCTGCGCCACGGAGACTTCCTCGCTGCTCTGCCCCAACTGACCGACTGCCTAGGCCCGGAAACGGTTAAAGGACCAAATACACGTCGGCCGATGAGACGACCAACCGAACGACCAACCAACGGTCGTTCCCACTCCAGTCTCCTTCCGTCGGGCAGTTCAAGTGTGGCGCCAGCGGTCGGCGAGCACTGGCTGTCCGCACCTCACCGGCGCTCCGTCCCCGACTTCACTGTTGCTGCGTCCCGACTGAACTCTAGACACACGACTGCCTAGAAATACTATCGGTCGCTTCAGAGATGGTACGACAGTGCACTTATCGATAAGCGCTGCTGCTGTCACTCAGGGCAGGCAAGGCAGGAAGTTAGTAACGCCAGTAAATGGAATAAGAAAACGAGGCGGCAGTACCGTAAAAGAAGATGACAAACAATAAACGGCATGAACACGAGCCGCGCACGGCTCAACCCCCCCCCCACCCCCTTTCCCTCAAACATCAACCCAGGGTTCACATACCAAAATGAAATTGACTGGCAGCTCCTAAACGAAAGCAAAAGATAATGGCAATGAGAAAGCCGCCAGCGGGACACTCGCTCGGTCTCATCCATGCAGAGGGAACACGCCCACTGGCTAACCGATATCCCTGCACCAAGAACGGATCGACCTAAGTCCTGCAAGATGACCAATTCATTGCTAGCCCAACAGCGAACAGAAGCGAGACACCCGCTCGAAGCCAATCAGGCAGAGGAAACACATCCGATAGGCAACCTGACATTCCTGCACTGAGAAGGACCCGAGCTAAGTTTCAGGAGATGACGAACTTCGAGAACTATTCCAAGTTGAGAACCAAAAAGCTACTGGAACTAATGCATTAACTATGCCCGCACCCTATCCAATTGACAGTCACTAGTTTGAGTGCCTTCCAGAACACAGTGTCCTCAAGGCACCTAATAGCCTTAAACAAAAATTGAATGGCCACTCCTGTCTCACCCACCACCGCCGGCGTGACGTCGACCGGATGAAGAACGACAGCGCGCAAACGGGCCACTAAATCAGGAATAGCCGGCCGGCGTGGCCGAGCGGTTAAAGGCGCTACAGTCTGGAACCGCACGACCGCTACGGTCGCAGGTTTGAATCCTGCCTCGGGCATGGATGTGTGTGATGTCCTTAGGTTAGTTAGGTTTAAGTAGTTCTAAGTTCTAGGGGACTTATGACCACAGCAGTTGAGTCCCATAGTGCTCAGAGCCATTTGAACCATTTTGAAATCCGTAATACTCTCCTCGTAAACAAGATGGTCCTTCCTGAGCAGGCCGATCTCCGGACACTGTCTAACCGCCATTACAATACACCTGAAACAATCAACAACCAAAACAATATGGTGCCAGGAACAGAAAAAAAATTGAAACTGACGGTAACTGTAATGGCAAGAACACAAACGTAACCACGCTCTGCTACCATATATGTCGGCAGACTAGAAGTATACGTTCTGCGTTCGAGATTCGTCCCTTTTTTCCTGATCTTCTACCAAAGACTTGTATCGGTAAAATGCATTAAGTTTCTTCAGAAAGAAACAATAATCATAATGATAGTCACCTTTTTACATTCCTGGGAAGGTTTAATCGAGGTATAATTCTGGACCGTGTTAAATGAACAATTGTGGATCCATTCGTGGATGTATTAAAATTTTTCGCAGTTGGGTTATTACATTTATAATTTTTCATCGTCGTCTGGAGGCTGACAGCGTTTGTCGTAGTAACTTTCATAAAAGGACTTTTTGTGAAAGCCGCTTTCTGACGTCAAATCTGATTTTATCTAGCAATGCCATCTTCCCGTTTTCAAGAATATTTATCCGTTATCAAGAAATACGATGACGGCTGTGCACAGCAAATGGCTGAAATTTTTACGATATGTTTCTAAGATCCAGATCTCGAATAACCTTGAAAATTTTCTTTATATCTTCATTCTTTTCCAGAATATAGAGGTTCAAAGTTACCCTAATTGTACACGTAAAATACGCACGTAGAACCCAGCGTGAGGAGAAAACGTAGTTTATAAAGTGACGTAACACGGAGAAATATGCTGTAAAGTGTCTCCGTTATCATCATAAGGATTCTGGGAGTCCCATGTTGTAGTACTGAAGCGCATGCAAAATTTTTGTGCACGTCAAATCCGGTCTGAGGCATAAAAATTAGTTTTGCCTTATTTCGTCCTCGTATAAGTAGAGTATCAGAATTATACTGACTCATAAAGTTGTTTTCTTACGAGTGACATGCCCTGCTGTAGCAGGAAAAAGAAGGGAACTAGCGGAAAAATGCTCCGATCGGAGCAGAAAAAAGGCGAATATGCTCCTGTTTAAAAGACTGACTGAGAAGTCGGGTATTAACCAAGTGTTTCATTCTACATTCCTCAGCACCTTAAAAAAATCTCCCAAAAATTTGGGCGTGCGAACATATTCGCACTTTTTTATGGCGAGAGAGAAGGAGACAGTGACAGTGGAGAAGAGACGGAAAAGTAATAAATGCTAAAAGATAGCAGGCCGAGGTTGTGGTATTGAAGGAGCGAAGGAGACACTGGCAGTGTGAGGGAAAGAGATGGACTCAGCGGCAGTGGGACATAGTTGACAGTGACAAAACAGTGCTAGGAAAAGAGTGAAGGGGACATTGCGGCCGAAATAAAGAGAAGGAGATAGTGGAAGTGGCCGAGAGCCAGTGACAATGAAAGAGAGTGCTATGACAATGACAACGAGGAAGACAGAGGTAATGATAGTGAGAAGAAACAGACGCAGTGGGAAGGAATGAATGAGATAGTAGTAATAAGAGAGAGCAAGAGGAAGACAGTAACAGAGAGAGGAGATGGAGGTAGTAGGACAGAACGAAGGAGACTGTGGACGTGAGACAGGCAACAGTGACAGCCTCAAAGAGATAGTGACAATGAGTTGGGCTGAATAAGTGAGTGAGAATGGGCAGGTAAGAGTGGAATGGGTGTGAGCAACTTAAGCGGTAGAGTAATGGGTGTGAACTAGCTATAGTTAGGGGAATTTGTGAGACTGAGATTAGAGCGCGAATGTGTTCGCATGCCAGAATTTTTGAGAAAATTTTTGAAGGTGCTGAGGAACAAAGAATGAGGCAGTTGGTACCCCATTTTTCAGTCAGTCTTTCAATTAAAAAGGAGCCTATTCGCCTTTTAACGCAGCATTTTCCCGCTGTTATTGTTGTTATTATTATGATTATTATTATTATTATTATTGTTCGTTTCCAAAGAAATATGATAAGTTGAAACGATATAAATTTTGGGTGGAATATTTCAAAATCATGACGAGACTGGATCGCAGCACAGGATGACTTCTTGACTGGCGCCTCAGTCGGTTTCGCCACTGATCGGCAGATGGCGCTCTCGTGTTAAACACCCCTGCAAAACTTTGAAACTCGATTCTCGGTAACGCCTGACAAGCGCATCATACTAGACGAGCATTTTATAAGTCTGACAGTAAGTATATTGAATTACAATTTGGGAAAGATGAGAGAGGTTGGTAATGTGTCTGTTTCATTTGTGAGTGCTGTGTTTACAACTGACAACTGACAAATGGAGCGGCTGGAAGACAGCTAGCAAGAGATAGCTGGTTACAAGAGCCCTCCCTGCTTCCTTGATAACAAGGCACTGCATTCGTAAGCTCTGAGCAAATTTACCTTCTTACATCAAAGTATGCGGAGTGTCCCACCCGTGGGTGCTTAAGTTGTCCGTGATGTGCGAATGTTCGTTATTACGGTGCCTTAGCTTCATTTGTTCGTAGTGAAGACGCATTTTTTGTGTGGAGACGGTCGAGTGAAAACAACTTCTGACGTAGTCGACCATGAACGAGGAAAGCCGAAGACGCTTAAATTTTTCCTGCTTAATGACGCTGCCGATTCACTGGGTTACTAGAAAGTTTGATACGGTCAGCCGGCCGGAGTGGAGGAGCGGTTCCAGGCGCTACAGTCTGGAACCGCGCGACCGCTACGGTCGCAGGTTCGAATCCTGCCTCGGGTATGGATGTGTGTAATGTCCTTAGGTTAGTTAGGTTTAAGTAGTTCTAAGTTCTAGGGGACTAGCGACCTCGGAAGTTAAGTCCCATAGTGCTCTGAGCCATTTGAACCATTTTTTTGACAAGGTCATGATCCATCTCATTATGTATGACTGGTCTGATGCTTTACACCACAGGGCCGATTTAAGGTGACGCCGTGGGACAAGATGCTATATTGTGCAACATATTCTTATATTTTTCAAATGTATTATTTTAATACCATGTAATATCGTACGGTAACGCGACTTATTTCACTGTTTTAAGTACTAACAATTTTTATGTTCGTTGTCTTTGAACCAATAATCAACACTACTGACTATTCTAAAACCAACATCACTGTCGACTCTTATTATCCCCACTCAAATATCAAGGAATAATGACTACTTACGGATAATCATAAAACTGAAGAAAATCTATGGACCACCACCTACTTTGGGCTTGTATACTCTGAAGCTGACCGAGTGACTGAGGCGCTCTTACTTTGGCTTTCACTAAGTGGGAACAGCAAGGTGGCCACTGTTCTGGAATTTTACCATCTACATATACATCTACATTCATACTCTGCAAACTACTGTGAAGTGCATTACAGAAGATACTCCCATTTTACCATTTATTAGGGCTTTTTCCTCCTCCATTAAAGTATGGAGCGCGGGAGGTATTATAGCAAAAGCGTCTGTGAGCGCTGTGATTATCCTAATCTTCGCGATCCCTATAGGAGGAATACGTAGGGGGCTGTAGTATATTCCTAGATTCACCATCTACAGTTGCTTCTACGAAGTTTTTAGAAAGCTAGGCACATAGGACATTCCATTTCATAAATCGTTAAGGAATTCAATATGATCCGAGGTTCAGTCTCAGAGTGTGCTAAGAGTCTCAAATTTCAGCCATTGCCTCTCATGACGGTCAACACAGTGGCCGACGGCCTTCACTTGACGGTCGAGAGCAGCGTCTTTTGCGTAGAGTTGTCAATACTTACAGACAAGCAACA
Source organism: Schistocerca americana (assembly GCF_021461395.2). Taxonomy (NCBI): domain Eukaryota; kingdom Metazoa; phylum Arthropoda; class Insecta; order Orthoptera; family Acrididae; genus Schistocerca; species Schistocerca americana. The sequence continues at coordinate 348,257,032 of NC_060121.1, read as the reverse complement.
CTGAGTGAAATAAACGCAGAAATCAACGTGGGACGTACAACGAACGTATCCGTCGGCACAGTGTGGCGACGCGAATGCATCTGCTGACAGTACGACATCGCCTGTAGCGCCTGTCCTGGTCTCGTGACTATATCAATTGGAACTCGAGAAGACTGGAAAACTTTGGCGTAGTCAGATAAGTCCAGATTTCAGTTGGTAAGAGCTGATGGTAGGGTACAAGTGTGGCATAAACCCCGTGACGCCATGGACCGAAGTTGTCAACAAGACACTGTGCAATCTGGTGGTCGCTCCTTAGTGGTGTGGATTGTACTTACATGGAATGGACTGGGCTCTCTGGTCAAACTGAACTGATCATTGATTGGAAATGGCTATGTTCGGCTACTTGTAGCCCATTTGTTTCAAAACAATGACGGGATTTTAATGAATAACTATACGCCATGTCATCTGTTTACAATTGTTCGCAATTGGTTTGAAGAATATTCTGGATAGTTCGAGCGAAGGATTTGGCCATGCAGATCGTCCGACATGAATTCCATCGAACATTTATAGGGTATAATCGAGAGGTCAGTTCGTGCACAAAATTCTGCACTGGTAACACTTTCCCAATTATGGACGGCTGTAGAGGCAGCATGGCTTAATTCTTCTGCAAGGGACTTCCAACTTCTTGTCGAGTCCATGCCAGGTCGACTTGCTGCATTACGTCGGGTAAAAGGTGGTCCAAGATGTTGTTAGTACGTATCTCATGACTTATGTCACCTCAGGTGTATGTGACTGTATGGTGTGGTTTCGCAAGCTCCTTCACTCTCTGTCCGTTTTTCTTCGTGGAGATGACACCTCGTGGGCCTGTTAAGTGTACAGCAATACCTGCACTTTATAAGGACCTCCAGCTCTGCAAGAATACAACTGTGTCCACACCACTATTTTCATGCAAGATGGGGCCACACCACCTGTCGCTTGCCAGATGAATGATTTGTTTCGAGGAACCTTCGGTAACGGGCTCATCATCTCTAGTCAGTTTCAAGACGTGTGGCCTTCCACGTCCTCCAACCTAAATTCACGTGACTTCCAGCTGTGGGGATATCCGAAAGATCTCGTCTATCAGGGATGTATCCGGTTTCATCCTGATGTGAAGGGTAGCTTACGATGATATATCGCTTTAATTAGAGTGGACATATTGTGAACAACTGTCGACCAAGCAGTGTTAAGGATGCTGCATGGCAGAGTCAGGAGAACATATTGAACACATGTTGCAGCTTGTGACCATATTCTAATAAACGTGCCAGAACGACGGTTATCATGTGTCTGACCGTTCCTCCACTTTTACTGCAAGAACACCACATTCTGACCTCTCACAGTGTCATATTTTCGCCCGGTGGCAAAAAGTGTAACTATTATTTTTTTTCAGCACACTGCTCGAGCGCACCCATTAACGAACGAACCTTCGATGTTTAAGAGTCCTGTGAAGTATACAGCCCGCACCGCAGCAATCAGAACACCGTCATTTTAACCACCAGATACTTTCTACAGTAAGCATAGGTATCATACTTATTATATCTCTATTCTCGTCTCGGTTCGCTAGACAAACATCAAACAAATCGTTTTAGTGAGTTCTATACAATACTTTGAGAATTACACAGATGTGTCGCAAGCAAAGGGCGACATACGACATAAGCAATCTCTTCAGTATAAAAATCCCCAATTTTGTGTCCAAGCGAAGTAACGAGCGTTGACGCCTCTATCCAAGTCGCTAGTCTTGAAGTGGCTATTCAACTGGGCCGTAACCAGTCGGTCGCAGCGCTTATGCCCTCTTCACATAGGGGCCGCTGCTGTTCTAAAAATGGCTCTGAGCACTATGGGACTCAACTGCTGAGGTCAGTAGTCCCCTAGAACTTAGAACTAGTTAAACCTAACTAACCTAAGGACATCACAAACATCCATGCCCGAGGCAGGATTCGAACCTGCGACCGTAGCGGTCTTGCGGTTCCAGACTGCAGCGCCTTTAACCGCACGGCCGCTGCTGTTCTGTTGTCGTCCTGGAGAGGGGTCGGTCAGCATGCATTTGGCTGACGTCTTCTCACAGCCGTCTCTTCTCTATCGTTCCTGACTGGCGTGCCGGCGCCAGACTTACCAAATGCGTTTTGGATGTCAAGAAATACTTCATCTACTGGACAGCCTTGGTCCATGGTTTACAGGCTGTCATATGGAAAAAGTGGTATTTTGGTTCCACGTGATCGATGTTTTTGAATTCCATAACAATGACACTGAGGAGATCATTCTTTTCGAAATACCTCATTACATTTGAACTCAGAATATCTGTATTACCAAGCGACTTTCCCGAAACCTGGAACAAAGGCAGTTGCAGGATGCCTATCTAATGGCCTCCAGGGGCAACAAAAATTTGATTTTCAGTATTTCGTGTGATTATTGACCGAATTTAAAAATTTAAAGCGCTGTCACAAGCTGTTCAATAAAAGATGTAATTTTATGTTGGAAGTTTACCACAATAGTACAAGCATTACAGAGACTGTGTGTCTTGGGGCAGACGTCTTGCAAATACCCGGACTTCCTTCAGCCAATATTTGAGAATGAGGGCACACAGCGACCTGTAACAAACTTCACGCGTAATTTCAAACCTTTTCTGAACTTTTTCTCCCTCACATGCTGAACGTCAAGTATTTAATACATTAACTCATTCGTAAAGTTATCAGAAGTTGAAGCTTTTTTATACGTGTGAGTTTGATTATTTGTGGGTTTTATAAGATTCCAAAAGAAATAGACGTCAAAAAATTGGTAGCTCTGTGGCCACTTAAACTGATACCTTTCTTGTAGAAGGGTGTAACCTTTACTTTCTTCCAACCACTGGGCACGAGTTCTTGTTCGAGGTCTCAACGATGATTTATAGTTAAAACAGGTGCAAACTTAGCTGAAAATTCAGAATGGAACGTGATAGGGGCTCCACTTGGCCCTGGAGCGTTCTTCAAGTTTATTATTTCATCGTTCGAACTGCCATGACTGACAGTCGCTAGCCATTACAGGTGCCGACTTGTGCACAGTCTCTGAAAAAATGTTTATCAATTATTCCGGGCCATGTAAAAAAAGCAAAATGTGTAGTGTTAAATGTTGACGAATTTAAGGCCTCTGGACAGAACAAAATTTCGCGACAAGCACCATAATTCTGTGTCACACAGCACAACGCCGCGACACACTTGTAGCAAAGCCTAATCTGCGTAGTGGTTAATGCTGGAAACTGTACACCTTGGCTTTCACGCCATAAACACACGCGACTATCTTGTGGTACCGCGTTGCCACAACTGCGGAGATCTCGACCACGTTCTGAGGCACTGCACCAGGGGGTCGGTCTGCTCAAAATGTAGTGAGGATGGACACGTCCGCAAAGATTGTAGGGCTGCAACAGTCTGCATCCCTTGTAAAAGAAGGGGCAAAAAACCTTGCGGCGCCACTGGGCGAAACTGCCCCACCTACAGACTCCTAGAGCAAAGGCTAATCTCGAGGATAGACTATGGCTGAACAAGTCAAAGCGAACAGGATGCCCAAAAGAAAATCCCCGAGCAAAAGGAGGAGGGATGCCATGAGGGCAAGAGCCTTTAAGATATTTTTGAGGTCGCTCACTGACGCCTCAGTCATCACCAATGATGTGAGTACCCAAACGGAATCCACCACAACTGATAGAGGAACTCAAACTGATCCTCTTAAAGTCAAGTCTTCCTCCTCCCAAAGCCGGGGGACAACGCCGACCAAAGAACAACGGCAATGGCATCCTGCAACCGAGACGGTGGCAATCCCAACAAAAGAGAGCAGAAACATTAACCAACCACTCCAGGAAAATAAAATAACTAGCTCTTGTGAACTAAACACGAAAGATCCTGTCGTGAGATTGCCACCCATCGACCCAGTCAGAGTCTACCCAAATCTCGAATTTACTATGCAATTAGCAAGATTAGAGCAGCCGACTACCCTGACCACTGCCTTAAGACACGTGGTCCGGGTGGGACATGAATATGGTAGGAGAGTCACCTTCTCGGTAATGGAGGCCGTAGACAGAATCCAACTTAAGTCAGTGAATCTCCCCACCGACTTCGGAGCCCTGCGAGACTTACTCAAGAAAGTCTTTGAAAGACGTGGCGAAAAGTTTGACTTGAACGATATATATGAACAAGCAGTTTTAGCAAATGGACGTATCACATTTGACTGGAACAAGACTTGGGCAAATGACAGAATCCATACATATTTTCCATAAAAACTAAATGACAAAATTCACCATTGGACAACTTAACGCCCACAGCAGCAGACTTGTGATGCAGGAGCTACGCAAGGAAGTGGAGGAGAGGAGACTGGATCTGATCTGTCTGCAAGAGCCGTACTCCCTAAATGGAAAATTAGTTTTTACAGCCGCGACATGGCACGTTATAAGCAGAGGAGAAGACCCAAGATCGGCAATAATTATCACCAACAAAATCCTAAGAGCCATAGTTCTGACACAATTCACAACCAGCCACTGCAACGTCGTGGAGCTGCAATCTCCATCCGGTAACATTATCCTTATCAATATGTACTTTCAGTATGGTGATGACATCGAAAGACACCTGGCACACCTTACCACAGTTATCACGGCGTTGCGGGGGCGAAAAGTAATTATAACTGTCGACATAAATGCTAAATCCCCCCCATGGTACAGTGGCACAAGGGACCCAAACGGAGAGAAGGCAGAAGAGGCCATCATGGCCTTGCAGCTAGTGGTGGTAAATAAGCCTGGAAACCCTCCGACATATGTGGCGGGAGGTGGCCAAGGCACAAACATTGATGTGACCTTGGCTACGCCTAACGCGGCGCACCTAATTCAGCAGTGGGAAGTGGTAGAGAACGCCACCGCTAGTGACCACAATCTCATTACTTTCAGTGTGGGAGACAGGGAGAGCTGCTGGGCCATGGGGTGGGAGGTGCAATATAATTACAAAAGAGCCGACTGGGAGAAACTAGCTAGGGAGTGCGACATTCCTGCCTACCAGAAGGTGACGGACACCTGGACTATGACATAGACAACAGAGCTGAGGAACTGATGACGACAATAACTCGAGCGGTGAAGGCTGCTGTACCTACTAGGAGGAAGGCCATAGCGGCCTCTCCGTCACCATGGTCACCTGAACTAGAGAAGATGCGCCGGTCTGTCAGAAGGCTCAGGAGGCACTACCAGCGCAGTGTCGTCTGGCTAGAAAGACAAAGACGGCTGCAACTATACTGGGAAGCGAAAGAAAACTTCCACAGACACCTACGTGAGGTAAGATCTGAAAGTTGGGAACACTTTGTTCTAAACCAACTTGCTTTAGACCCTTGGGGAGTTCCCTACAAGCTTGTCCGGAAAAAAATCCGCTCTCCAATGGAGCTCTCAACCGTCAGGCGTGGGGATGGGATGACGGAGTCTTGGCAGGAAACTGCTGAGGTCCTTCTCCAGTCCCTGCTGCCTGATGACACAGCGGATGGAGAAACAGACGAACAACAGCAGCTGCGGGAGAACTATAACAGCAATGAATATGGAAACGATACGGCAGTCTACCCTTTCTCTGAAGAGGAGGTAGCTGCCCATATAAAATCCCTGAAGATAGGGAAAGCTCCCGGGCCAGATGGCATTGTGGCGGAGGTGGTGCAATTTCTGGCCTCCCAGATAGTCGCCCCTCTAACTCATCTTTATAACGAATGTCTTAGGCAACAAAAGTTTCCTCGAATTTGGAAGAGGGCAAATGTAGTGATTATCAAGAAAGGAGCTGACAAAGACCCAGCAGAAACAAAATCCTACCGCCCAATCTGCCTGCTTGATCTGCTTGGGAAGGTTCTGGAGAGACTGCTGGCTGACAGACTGGCTGCGCACCGAGTGCTGTGCGGGATGAGCAGCAGGCAATTCGGCTTCAGGCCTGGGCGTTCAGCATCTGATGCAATCGCCCTGGCGGCTGAGGTCTGTGGCTCTACCCCGTACAAGTACGTTGTTGGCATCATGGTGGACATAAGTGGCGCCTTCGACAACCTGTGGTGGCCTTCGCTCTTCTCCTATTTACTGGAGAAGGAGTGTCCAGGGCCGCTATATGGGTGTCTGAGGAGCTATTGTGAGGATTGGGAGGTCTGGCTATCATCCCCTAGCACAAGGGTAAGAAAAATAATCACTAAGGGATGTCCCCAGGGCTCCATACTAGGTCCCCTGTTTTGGGACATCCACATGGAACCTCTATTAGACAAACTACAGCAAAGTGATGATGTGCTAGAGGTGATAGCCTACGCCGATGACCTCCTCCTACTGGTTGGCGGCCGAAGCCGAGAAGACATAGAGCCTAAAATAGAACGTGCAATAGGAACACTACAACTTTGGTGCCGGAAAACTAAGATGACAATTTCACCAACTAAGTCAACATACCTCCTTCTAAAGGGACAACTAGTCAGAAATCCAACAGTCAGGATAGAGGGCTCACCAGTTCTCAGGCGACGTGAGACTCGATACCTGGACATCATCATTGATGAGAGGTGGTCATTTGGCAGACACATTGAAACCGTAACACAAAGAGCTTTACAAGTACTCAACAACCTCATCTCCATTGGACACAAACGTTTCCACCTCCCACCACATCTTATCAAACTATATCATAATAGCATACTCACCTCCATAGTGGGTTACGGTTCTGGAGACTGGGCACACAGGCTCACGAGGGTGGTGCCCGCCATGACAGTGAGAAGAGTACAGAGAAATATGATTATGAGATCAATGGGGGCTTACAGGACCACACCGGGAGGAGCCCTATTAGTCATAATGGGACTCTGCCCCTTAGATATTAAAAGAGAGCAGGCCGCTTGGTACTGAGAAAAAAAGGGGAACTTGGATAAAATAGAAGAAATTCTAGGGAGTAGGATTGAAAATAAAGTTGAGATCAGGTTAAGAGGGGATCAGCTGTGGCAACATTCATGGGAAAGCGAAGAAACAGGGCGCAGAACCTTTGACTTCTTACCAGATGTCAGGGAAAGAATGGGAATGACATATTTCGAACCAACTAGGGGACTGATTCACCTTCTCACTGGACATGGACCCTATCCGACATACTTATGTCGATTTGGGAAAAAGGCGACACCCGCGTGTGACTGTGGTGTTTCGGAGGGTACTCCTGACCATGTAGTCTACGAGTGCCCCCTTTTCAATGATGTGGCATCTGTGTTACAAGACCAACTACCCCACAATGACACATTCAGACTTTTGAGACAACGCGACACCTTTCAGATTATCAACGAACTGGCTAACGCGGTATCACAGAAAGTCTTAAGGGACTACCTGCGAGAACCGAACTAGCACCTTACAAAGACCCTTTAAATACCGATGAAGTCTAGTACCCTATTCCCAAACCGCCTGAGCGCGGATAGGCCGACTTCTTCAGTCTAGAATACGCCAGGCTTCGGGATTAGGGGGAGTGGGGTGCATCTATACACCGATTTAGATAACGCACCCAATCTTGACCTTAGGATAAGTTTAGTTGTAGGACCTAGTTTATTCTATTTATAGGAACCTGCACCGACTAACACCATGGCCTGCCCAGTGTCAGGGGCACGCTCATTGGGGTTAGCTCAATTTGCAAGGCCGTATAGTAGGTTTATATTTTCAGCTGACACATTTGTAACGCTACGGGCTTTAGTGACTAGTCCATAGTTAGTTAGGTTGCCACTTAGTACTTAATAACATATTACTATGCCCATTATAGTTCCCATATAGTGCTCTTACCAACTAGTTACTAAATCATACGTAGAATAGCTGCAATAAAATGAATAAATGTAGATGTATTACGGCCCACTAATCACATAAGGTAGTGGGCTACATTGTATGATTAATAAGCTTTTGAAACTGTACACCTCACACAGTACAGCAGCTATCTGAATGGATGAAAATCTTACAGAAATGCGTCGATACATGGGGGGAAAACGCACTGTACATCAACATTATGGCTGAGCTCAAAAGCAACGAAGGGAACATGAGGCAGAGTCACAAAATCAGCTTTAAGGCAACAAGATTACAACTGACTTTAATTCAGACGAAAAGATGTGAGAATATTTTATGCAAGTTATTCGACTATTTCGCTAACTGGCGTATGTTGTTTGGTGCGAGGGTATATCATCATCAATGTTTAGACGAGCTTTACTTTAGCAATGTAAAGCAAATAACCTTTGTCAATAATACTGTGGTGGAAGTTCATATCGATGCACAGCAGATAATAATGAAGTTGAATGTCTAAAGAAAATTCTTGCACCAACGTTAATACGTAAAATGTGACTTCTTAAACGATTTACCCTACATGTCGATTGTGTGCTTCAAACTTCCGAAAGACACTCAATTTTATGTCTGTGATCTGTTATTTCCGAGCCATAGAAACACTTGCACCATCATGCGCATATAATACTAAAAAGTTTTATTATTTTCGGTTCAACATTGCTAACAGTTAAATTGCTCTCGAAATTATGGTGCTTAGAGCATAAACCTCTTCCGAAATACTATCGTTTCGTATCTTCTGCTAATCCTTTTGTCCCTACGTAAATACTACATCTAATAACCTCTACGGTCACTTTTGCACACTCCAAGCTTTATTTGCCTGCCATGTTTCTCCTTTACTCTCCTTCCCGTGATAACTTACCTATTCCTAGATGTCATAGAGGATACCATCACTAATCTGTCCTTTGTTTTACTTTCGTTAGTACTCCGTCATTTCATAATTTATCTGAAAACCTCATTTGTAGCATTACTCGACTGCATCATATTTAAAATACTTCTAGGTTCTGCTTCTCCAGATTTTCGATATTCCACGTTTTGCTTCCAAAACAGCATCGTAGTTTACACATATACAGCCCTTTCAAAAAGATCCGACACTGAAACTTCCTGGTAGATTAAAACTGTGTGCCGGACCGAGACTCGAACTCGGGACCTTTGCCTTTTGCGGGCAAGTGCTCTACCAACTGAGCTACCCAAGCACGACTCAGGCCCCGTCCTCACAGCTTTACTTCTGCCAGTACCTCGTCTCATTCTGGAAACATCCCCCAGGCTGTGGCTAATCCATGTCTCCGCAATATCCTTTCTTTCAGGAGTGCTAGTTCTGCAAGGTTCGCAGAAGAGCTTCTGTAAAGTTTGGAAGTTAGGAGACGAGGTACTGGCAGAAGTAAAGCTGTGAGGACGTGGTGTGTGTGAGTCGTGCTTGGGTAGCTCAGTTGGTAGAGCACTTGCGCGGGAAAGGCAAAGGTCCCGAGTTCGAGTCTCGGTCCGGCACACAGTTTTAATCTGCCAGGAAGTTTCATGTCAGCGCACACTCCGCTGCAGAGTGAAAATCTCATTGTAGATCCGACACTGGTTTTATTCCTGACGTGCAAGCTACGTCACCGCAGTAAGTACGGCGGCATCTTGGACTAACAAGAGTAAACAACAGACACGCATTCGATCAGTCAGCCATTGGCAGGCAGCGCTAGGTAAGGGACGAGCGATCTCAGTGTGTCAGCATTATTACGTCACAAATTTCAATGGAGCAAAGAACTGAGCAGTGGTCAGAAACAGTCTTAAAAGCTTGTAAGGGTGTTGAAGGGTAGGCTGTTCTGAGAAAGTATTGTTAAGAAGAAATTCGAAATGCTGCGTCGTTTCCGAGTTAATTAGCATTGAAGCTAGTCAATTAGGCCGCACAAGCGCAAATTCGAGAGGACCACCAGAGACAATATCGCAAAACGTATTCTTCATTTGGCTTCCTAAAAACAAACAGGAGGGCGATACAAAAATGAGGCATGGGACAGTAGTGATGACCGAACTCGGGCCTAGGACGCAGCTTTCTCTTGCGCCGTCACCTGGTACTCTATAGGAAAAAATGACACTATTGCTGGTGGGTGCCCTTGAATTTGCGCCCTCGACAGCCCGATTGGTTAACTTCAGTGCTAATTAACTCGGAAACGGAGAAAAGTATCGGTTCTTTCCTTAATACCTATTACTCAGCGCTACGTACTCCGTAACACTTTTAGAAGCAATCAAACCGTTTATAACCACCCAGTATAAAGCCGTGAGGACATTCTCCAGAACGTTTTCAAAAACAGAAAAGTGTATGTAAAGTTTGTCCCACAGACTTGGACACTCGAACAAGAAAAACGACGCGCTGGCACCTGCCGCGACTTGACTGACATTCAAAATGCGGACAATTCTTATCTTGATAAAATCATCAAGGGTGACGAGACTTATTATTATCAGTATGAACCTAACACAAACGACAAAGTAAAGGCATTCACATGAAGGGTCAGCGCTTTGGCGACATAACCGACACTCAGGTCAATGTGATGTGCGAGCTGAACAAAATCCCAAACAAGGACTTTTCCGCCAGTTTTACATGCTTGTATGAATGTTCTATGTGTTGTACTACAGTGGGGGAAGGCTACGTAAAACGTCATATTTTGTCAGTATTAACAATACTAATTCCATACTTTCCATCCCACTGTAGGTATACCCAGCGCTTTGTCTCTCTCCTCTCCTTTATCTCCTCTGTAGTGCCAATATGCCTAAACTACCTCCACCAGTCCACATCTTTCAATAAGCAGACGACACCGCTTTTCTCGCCCTCTGTACTACACTCCAGAAATCCTAACGAGTCCTCCAGACTCATCTCGACGAGTTTAACTTCCGGTGTAAATAACGGCTCATTAACCAACGGATTATCAACATTAGCCCCTCCAAAACGCATGTAACAATTATGGAACGAACCGCCCGCAACTTCCGCCGTTACGAATTGTACCTTACCATTTACGACCGTTGTATCCAGTTAACCAATACAGTAAAATATCTTGGACTCACCATCGGTTGACAACTAACATGGAAACCCCGCCTACTAACCGTCTAACATATAGTCCACAGTAGAGTAAAACTACTAACTGGCTGAGGATGGCGTTTCTCCCCCTTCACTGTCCTCATCTAGAAAATCTTGATCTGACCCATCTTCTCATACGCAAACGTTGTATGGATATCCGCTCCACCTGAGTTATGTAAGTCCCTTCACATTCTTGAATGTCATGCTCTCCACCTGAGTTTCCAGTTCCCACATGTGTTCCCCCCCCCCCCCTCCCCCCCTCCCACATGCATTCTTCATCATCTTATCAACTATCCACCTTTCTTAAATAACATAGAATACCTTCGCATATTCTGCATCAACCACAAGCTTGGCTCCTATAATCCTATTGTATCCCCCCCTAATTTCCAATGCCAGTACGCTGCCGCTCCTCTACCATCACATCCCACCAACCCTACACTTGCACAGATTACATCCACATCCTCTCCCAACGAAATTTTAACCGTCTCCTTCTCCCAGACCATGAAGTATTTCAGACATTTATCCATCCTACCAAACCATCAGTGGGAGAATTGATGGTGAGCGTTTTTTGGATCTGCCACGCGTAGAGCCAACAGCTTGTACTCATGACGGGAACACCGTTACAGGATCATACTGCTGAAATCTCCTGGCCGGGTTACAGGAGGCTGTGAAGATAAAGCGTTGCGATTATCTATACAAGCGCGTGTTTTTGCTCCGCGACGTCGCCCCAGCTCATTCTGTACGAGACACAGTCACATCTGCTGCTGTTTTAGGATTATATTGTCCCAATCGCTATCCTGACGTGGTGTCAGTAACTTTTTCTTTTCTCGGACGAAGAAACCATTGTGTGGCAGGCATTTCCGGAATGACAACGAAGTGATTTCCGAGGTGGTCCGATTCCTGAACAGGTAAGCTGCAGATTCCGACAACCAAGGTCTCTGGCAAGTCATCCATCCCTGGAAAAAAATATATAGCACTGAGCGACACGTGTGTGGAGAACAGCACCTACGTTTGGGAAGGACAATTAAAACTTAATGTCCAACGTCCTGAAACAGATGTTCAATAAGTTAGGCAACATAATTTTTCCTGTAAACAGGTCTGTTTTATTCCGGATTCCTGTACACCATATTATTTCCCACTCTCTTGGCTACAGTATCGTATTTTTCAATATAATGTCCGTTCAGTGTGACGGCCTTACGTCACCTTACTGGGAGCGCGTGTATGCCCGCATGGTACCACTGCACTGGTCGACGTCATGCTACATCAATAACCTCCCCATCAATAAATAACCTCTCTATCATCGCGCGGAGTGCATCCTTTATTGCGTCAGACTGATGTAAGTCGAAAGGTGCGAGTTGCGAGCTGTAGGATGAATGAGGAGGAAGGACAGTCCAACGAAGTTTTGTGAGCTCCTCTCGGGTGCGCAGTCTTGTGCGACGCCTCGCGTTGGTATGGAGAAGGAGAAGTTCGTTTCCATTCATGTGGCGACGAACACGCTGAAATTGTTTTTCCGGTTTCCTCAGGGTAGCACAATATACTTCCGAGGTGATCGTTTCACCTCTTGAGAGGTGCAGGAAGAGATCGGCATGACTTTATCGGCTGAGGGTGCGGCTCTGAAATTTTTCTTCGGTGGAGAGGTGGTGTGGGGCTTCTCCATGGACTGCCGTTTCGTTTCCGGTTCGAAGTGATGCACCCATGTTTCATCATCTGTGACTATTTTTCACAAAATATTGTCACGATCAGCCTCGTAACACGCAAGTAATTCCGCACAAATGGTCCTTCGTTACTCTTTCTGGTCCTCTGCTAGGCTCCGAGGATCAGAGTGGGCACACTGTGTACAATGAATAATAATGAGCGTTTGGCGTCATTGGCCCGGAGGCCCCTTGCGCGGCAAGTCTGGCCGCCTTGTTGCAGGTCTTATTACATTCGACGCCACAATGGGTGACCTGCGCGGCGGATGGGGATGAAATAATGATGAAGACAGCGCAACACTCAGCCGGGAATAGAACCCGTGCCCGTAGGACGGCAATCCGTCACGCTGACCACTCAGCTATGGGGGCGAACTTTTGTGTACAATAACTGTGGACGAGTGTATCAGCACTACGAAAAGGCGTCCAATTTAGCAGCGAGGTGTTTGATTGTGATATGCCAATCAACGCGAATGAGAGTGTCCGCACGTTCCAATGTAGCAGGAGTCACAGCTGTGTGCGGTCGGCAGGTCCGTAGGAGATTGGACAGATTTGTGCGACCCTGTTGCGATGATGACAGATGCCGCGCCCAACGACTCACAGTGGTTTTGTTCACTGCGAGTTGTCCGCAGTCATTCTGCAAGCGCCTATGAATATCTGCAAAGCTTTGGTTTCCCGCGAAAGGAAAATGACAGCTCCTTGCCTGGAAGCAACTCCGTTACAGACTCCATTTTGAAGGCTACGTACAGCGCCACAACCTCTCGGAACTTCATGTAATTATATGGGCCGTAGCAGGAATATTCCACGATGTTTCGCAACAAATCCCACATTTTTTTCAACTGAAACCGGCCGAGAAAAAGAAGTGTTGCATAACTTATGGAACGTCCCTCGTATATAGTTGACCGCTGCTCTTTATGCCACGCTGACCACATCGAAGTGCATAAGTCAACAGTTTTGAATGCGCTGAATTCGCTGACACTACCGATTTGGTCCTGATGATCATTCCCGGAAACTAAATTATCTGGAAGCTTCCCTGAATGAAGCTGAAGATGCCACCCGCCACCCATAGCATTTGGGTTGGTGTGAGGGGGGGGGGGGGGTGGAGAATTGACGTCGGTTCGAAGAATGGGGCTCTTGGACGTCTTGTTGTTTATGGCTTGGCCACTGAAAGTACGTTTTTATGTTGCATACAGTACAGAATAAATGTGGCGAAGTCGTCGTGGTCTCGCTGGACACAGACCATCGCTCGCCTGTGGTGACCCCATACAACTCACAGCGTCTATATTCGAGTCGTCGTAAGTTGATTCCTGATAGTTTCTGAGGGCTGGGTGCCACAGGTTTGCGCACCTGCCTGAACCAATCACGTAACGCAATTTTGTAAACATTTCTACGGTAATGTCACGGTGTTGTCGCAGTTTTATAGGCGACTATTGGTTTCATCTGCAGCCGTTAGCTGGCAACAGCGATGTTAGCTATCAGTGCTCTTCTTATACCGACTTGACTATAGGCAAGGCTTACAATCTTGATGATGATGATGTTTGGTTTGTGGGGCGCTCAACTGCGCAGTTATCAGTGCCGGTACAAATTCCCAACCTCTGCTCTGTCCAATCTCGCCAATTTCATGAACGATGATGAAATGATGAGGACAGCACAAACACCCAGTCATCTCGAGGCAGGTGAAAATCCCTGACCCCGCCGGAAATCGAACCCGGGGCCCCGGGCTCGGGAAGCGAGAACGCGACCGCGAGACCACGAGCTGCGGACTTACGATCTTGAGACAGCATCGTCACAGTCTTGTCGCAGTTAAATAGGCGACTATTACTTTCGCCTGCAGCCGTTAGCGCTATGCAGTTGAAAGCTGGCAACAGCGTTGTTAGCCGCCAGGGCTCTTCTTATACCGACTTCACTATAGGCAAAGCTTACCATCTTGAGACAGCATCGCATATGCAACCTGTTACACTTCAAGGCAGAACAAGCAAATCACACCCTCCAATCCACCTACGTCCTAATAAGAAATTACATGTTAAGCGCCGTACGATTGATGTTATAGGGTAGAATACCAACGTGAAAAATGGTACAGTTAGTATGCCACGTCTCATCAGTATGTTACAGAAAAATTACCAATTTCGCCGATGAAAGTCGGAGCCAGGTTTACCGATTCGATTTCCCTGGTAAGGAAGCGTGTAACTTGGGTGCCAGGCGTGCCGTGCTTAACGATCTCAACGAACTGTTATTGCAGCCAGTCAGGCCCGTTATGCCGCTGCAAGTAAATTCACAGTAACTGACATTATTATCGACGCTTGTGCTACTGAACGTAGCATACGCCCATGAATAACTTCACAAGGCTTTAAGACGCTCAGCTGCCTAAAACTAATAAAATAGGCTGCGCTAAAATGTGGCTTTGTGATCGATCTTGTTTTCCAACAATGTTTTGACTGGTTTGATGCGGCACGCCACAACTTTCTCTTCTACGCCAACCTCTTCATCTCTGAACAGCTCTTGTTGGATACATTCCAGTCTGTCTCACAGTTTTTGCTCTCTGCGTTTTCATTTAGTACCATGTCCATCAGCCTGTGCCTACCTCTAGTCACGGCTTTCCACATATTCCTTTCACCGCACATTCTGCGAAGAATCTCGTCACCTAATATCCCCTTAATTTTCGTCTACCTTCTCTAACAACAGATCTCTGCTCAGTTTTCTTCTTTCTCGGACTTCCCAGACCCCAAAATGGATCAAATGGCTCTAAGCACTTTGGGACTTAACATCTGAGGTCATCAGTCCCCTAGACTTAGAACTACTTAAACCTAACTAACTTAAGGACAGAACACACATCCATGCCCGAGGCAGGATTCGAACCTGCGACCGTAGCAACCGCGCGGTTCCGGACTGAAGCGCGTAGAACCGCTCGACCAGAGCGGCCGGCTCTCAGACCCCATGATTCACTTCCGTACAATGCTGAGCTCCAGACGTACATTCTAAGAAATTTCTTCTTCGAATTAAGGCCTTTGATACTTAGAGACTCTTTTAGCGAGAAATACCCTCTTTGCCTGTAGTGGTCTGCTTCTTATATCCTGCTTGCTTCGTCTGCCATTTTTTATTTTACTTCCGAGGCACAGGATACCTTCAATTACAGCTCGTTTTTTCACTCTTATACACACACGCATGAGAAAAAATGTCTCTGAGCACTATGGGACTTAACTGCAGTGGTCATCAGTCCCTAGAACTTAGAATTACTTAAATCTAACTAACCTAAGGACATCACACACATCCATGCCCCAGGCAGGATTCGAACCTGCGACCGTAGCGGTCGCGCGGTTCTAGACTGTAGCGCCTAGAATCGCTCGGCCACACCGGCCGGCACGCATGAGAAAAAGGGACTACAAGTTTTAGAATAGAAGATGGCGGTGGCGATCAAAACGTAGCACAGTTGTAGACATAATTTATTACGGCAACTGAAGATGAACGAAAGCCTGAAACACATCTTGGAATAAACTGCTTTAGAAAAAGTGCTTCGTAGCTGTATTTCTTCTTGTAGTTTAATCCACAGTCTCGGCGCTCAGCCACCGTTAACACGGATAAATTAAAGATTGTTATGTATAAAAGGATGCAAGGTCATACGGATGCAAATTAAGTCTGTTTACCAACAGAGGAATGTTGTTGGGACTTGAGAAACAGACGTTGTAAGCAAGAGGATAGAGATCTCACCTTCGTCCGGAATGACGTGTGGTTATCGCGACAAGTGACATTGCTCTCATACCACATCCGCCTAATGTGTATCTCCCCATCGTACCCGGGTGCTCCTTTCTTGCCAAATCAGTTGTGTGTGCAGATAAAAGCAAGCGCCAGGAGACCACGGTCTAGCTGAGTCAACGGCACCATCGCCTTGCCGCACATCAGCTCCCTGCAGAGAGGCAGCACGAGGGAACAGCAGCCATGGCGACAGCACCTCAGGACAGCACCGGTAAGTTCTCACGCAGCCGCTGAACGGGAAGGAAGGTTACAATTTCACGTTACTTAAACAGCGCTGTCATTAGAGGCAACGTATCGACCGTGGCCTAATTAAAGGAATCATACGGGTATTCGTCTCTAGCGGTTTAGGGAAATACGGAAGGTCTGTATCAGGAATATTGGACAGTGAGTACATCCTCCTCCCTAACAGGAGTTAGTACCTCAAGCCATCTGCCACCTCCCTCACTTCTAAATGCCGAATACTGAGAGGCCAGTCTCAGAAATGTGGTACAGTGGCCCTAGGAGGTATCGCAGAGCCAGGACAAATGTATTGTGCTAAAAGGAGGATGACTTTGCAGAATATTGGTGGCTGTATTCAGCATGTTTTGTTCTTGTAGACAGCAGTATACTTCGCGTCATGGAAGACTATGATATGTTACCGTACTGATAAGAATAAAGCACCTCTAAATCCTTCACGATCGCTAAATAGGCACAAACTATTAAATGTCTTTGGACGACAGTGGCAGAATTTTAATTTCAGACCTCGAGTCTCGAAATTGCTACTTTAGGCGAGCTGTTTTTCAGTTAATGTTCTTGTGGATAAAAAGAAAGCCCATAAGGCTTTTGTAACGTTACTTCGCGGTGTGAGAATGATAACACAGGCCAACTAAAATTTTTTTGGAAAAACTTTTTTACTTTGATAACTGATCTTTACAGATTTTTATGAGCTGAAACCAAATCTAGCCTTAGTTTTCTTGTATCACGCATAGTTTTCGAGCAATACGCTTTTTATTACATAGTATAAAAGTCCCATGCTATACGATAAACGAGGAAATTAATGAAACGCTTTGTTACAACATAAGCATGGTTTGTGTTTACAGTAAGCTACTTAAAACAATGATATGTGTTAACAGAGATTTCACTTGTCAGCTGGAACTGGTTTGTTTTTTCATTCTCTTTTTTCTTCGAAGCTTCTTGAGTAGCTTTTTCTAAGATGAGTCGCCTGCTGAACTTCTCGGTGAAGTGACGAACAGTAGTCCCACATCATGTTGGTGTTCCAGCGGCTTTGGTAGCGTTTTTCCATCACTAGTTTTGCATGACTCAATAAATAGCCTCCAGTCTTCCTTTTTTTATTCAGTACCAAACTCATTCATCGGATCAGGAATGTCTGAGCAGTACACTAAATCACCTTCTTTTTGAAAAAACTTGGATAATTGCTGCTCTCTCTTTCTACACATGTATATGCTGGTTACAATTTTGTTCTCTTCTTTTAATCTAGAGCCAAGAAATTCAGCTTTTTCTTCCGTTAAGCCCAGATCCCTAAACAAATCGCCAGCCGGTGTGGCCGAGCGGTTCTAGGCGCTTAAGTCTGGAACCGCGCGACCGCTACGGTCGCAGGTACGAATCCTGCCTCGGGCATGGATGTGTGTGATGTCCTTAGGTTAGTTAGGTTTAAGTAGTTCTAAGTTCTAGGGGACTGATGACCTCAGATGTTAAGTCCCATAGTGCTCAGAGCCATTTGAACTATTTGAACCCTAAACAAATTGTTAAGCTCGGTCTGAGTAAACAATTTGGGCTCTAGACTTTCTGTATTACAATGGAATTCATCATTATCTGGTTCATCTAAATCAGATTGTACATCAGAAAATACTTCTGTTGGAATAGAATTTAAATCATGTGGTGGTTCAGGAACCGGCCAAATCTACACCATGCCCTACTGGTCGGACGGCGGACCTTCCTGTTTTTCGAATTATGACCAGTAATATCAACAATGCAAAAGTAGCAATCATCGGAAAAATTTCTTTGCTTCCTCCATATCATAGGAACTGCAAATCTAAAGGTTTTTTCTTCCATTTTGTACCCTTTCCTCAGGTCTTCAACACACATATAACATACCTTATGCGGTGCGCAAGATTCATGTTGATCACCAAGTTTAGATCCAAAGAATGATAGATAAACCTTTTTTCACAAAGTCTGTAATGTTTCTTTGGTGTTTTTTAATCACAAATTCACCACAAATAACAAAAACTGTCAGCAGAGTTTTTACAACCACAATTAGACATTGTACTGAGCACATGTACAGAAAACGAAAGTGAGATTAGGTTGACAGAAAAAAAAACCGCCAGGTTGACAGTAAAAAAAAAACACCATCTATTAACACAAAAATAGAATCGACCTTTCTTTTCCAGCAAACGTTTTTCAGCAGTGCTACAAGCGTCATCTACATTCATGACACTTTTTAAAATTATTTTAACTGTATAAAAGCTGCTATACTCTTTAAAAAATCGCTTAATTTAAAAAGTTAACTGTAAAACGTGGAGAAATGCTGGGTGATACAGTTTTTTAAGTATCATATTTCGATTTCATACCCTAAAAAACCTAAGAATAAGGTTGTTGTTGTGGTCTTCAGTCCTGAGACTGGTTTTATGCAGCTCTCCATGCTACTCCATCCTGTGCAAGCTTCTTCATCTCCCAGTACTTACTACAACCTACATCCTTCTGAATCTGCTTAGTGTATTCATCTCTTTGTCTCCCTCTACGATTTTACCCCCCACGCTGCCCTCCAATGCTAAATTTGTGATCCCCTGATGCCTCAGAAGATGTCCTACCAACCGGTCTCTTCTTCTTGTCAAGTTGTGCCACAAACTCCTCTTCTCCGCAATTCTATTCAATACCTCCTCATTAGTTATGTGATCTACCCATCTAATCTTCAGCATTCTTCTTTAGCACCACATTTCGAAAGCTTCTATTCTATTCTTGTCTAAACTATTTATCGTCAACGTTTCACTTCCATACATGGCTACACTCCATACAAATACTTTCAGAAACGAGTTCTTGACCGGTTTTCGGCTATCCGTCTTTTAATGTCTGAAGATGGCCTTGTAAGCCGAAAACCGGTTAGCAATAAAAGTAATATTGTAGAACAAAAGCAAACTGGCGCTTTTCATTTATTATTATAATGTTGTTCTACCAAGAACCGACGGAAGATTCCGTTAATATGATAAAATGTGCCACAACAGCACAATTATCCGTCTTTTAATGTCTGAAGATGGCCTTGTAAGCCGAAAACCGGTTAGCAATAAAAGCAATATTGTAGAACAAAGGCAAACTGGTGTTTTTCATTTATTATTTTGGGGGATACTTGCTTAAATTATGTTTTGGTATTTATGGGATTCTGTGTGTTTGTCTGGGGTTTTTGCTGGCCTGTGCCCTTACGATTTCCCGTTTCCTCGCCCGGGAGTCGTACGTAAAGTTTAAGGTGAGTGAATTTTGGTAGTTCCCGTCCAGTGGTTCGGTGTGCCCCGTGACTGTTTATTGCACCCTGCCTGTCCTATCACCCTGGCTTAAGGTTGGCTCCTCTGTGCCCGTGCGCGAGTGTGTATGTGGGCGACGGTGATCGTTTCCTGACTTGTTTACCGATTCTTGCCCACTTCTCTGCATAGACTGCCGAATCTTTAATTTGGTCTATGCCACGTTATAGTTGCTTCAAGTTGGTTCGCACACTCCCTTTGGTAATGACATCTGCGCACCTATGAGATTGAATAATATTTGAACTATTGTAAGCTGTCGGTTGTCGCCGTGTGTGTTAAATTTTAACTTGTATTTGAGGTTTGGTGTAATTGTATTTTGTTAACTGAGCTAATTTTATCTTACCTACTGCTGCGATGTCAGAGAAAAAAAATTAACAATCATAAATTTAATCTTACCTGTGAAGCCATATTTGTGGAGACTTGCTATTTAAATTTCATTGTCTTCCCAGCTTTCCCCTTGCTACTGTATTAAAAACGTTTGTTGTTTTGATTAGTCGCAGCTGCTTGCCTTAAAGAACTAAAGCTGATTTGAAACATTGAGAATCAGTGTAACTGTTCACTCCAAATTTTCCTGTTAAAAGAAAAATTTTGGTGCTACCATTTGTTTCCCCCTTGTTCCCCTACCACGGCTCAGCGGAGGAAGACAGATGGTGATCAGTTTTGAAGTAACACACTGAGCCACTACTGATGTTCTTAATATTTTGTGTAGAGTGCTTTTGCCCAAACAGACACAGAGCAGTTAAATACTATCGTACAAGCAATGCCCATGCTATGGGGCACAGATATACACTAAGATTGCAAGGCTACAGTGAGTGCCTAGAGAGAAGAGATATGTACAGCTCCCAACGAAGAATATGGTTCAAATGGCTCTGAGCACTATGGGACTTAACTTCTGTGGTCATCAGTCCCCTAGAACTTAGAACTACTTAAACCTAACTAACCTAAGCATATCACACACATCCATGGCCGAGGCAGGATTCGATCCTGCGACCGTAGCAGTCGCGCGGTTCCAGACTGTAGCGCCTAGAACCGCTCGGCCACTCCGGCCGGCCGAAGAATATGACTCTCTAGGCACGGGAAACGAGGATGCATTACAGTGTTATATATTTAATTCTGGGTTACTAAATTCTGAAACGATTCAAGTTGGTATTTCTTGTCCGTTCCCGTCAATCTGGATATATGAACTATATGTGTTCTTGAGTAGCTTCAAGGCAACACATTGTTGTTAACAATGGCTGCATTATTTATTACCTGACTCCAGTGGTTTTCTGACACTGGTGCTCTTGTCTTAAATGTTTCAAATGTTTAGTAATGCTGTGTGTGTCTCCTAATAGTCGGCATGTTTGCTTAATCACTCCTTTATCAATTGGAAGTGTGTAGTTTCTATCACAGTGACCCTCTTCAGTCCAATCTCGTCTTTTGCCACTAAAATTAGCGCAATGTGAATGGTGTAAATTATACAGAATGCTAAATATTGCATTTATGAATGCATGTAACATTTATTGCATAAACAGATTTGCAAAAAACGAAAATCGCTATTCAGAAAAGAGTTCACGAAGTCGCTGGGCCACGATCTGACAGTAACACAAATAGATCGGAGTCTGAGCGTACCAGGCATCTGTGACCTACGACCAGAGGTATGCGAGGTTCAGGACACAATCTAAGCAGCAGTAGCAGAACCTACAACAGCCTCAAGGAAGAAGTATGCTCATTTAGTCCTTCGAACAAACGAAGAATGACTTCGATGTTTTGTAACCACTGCTCAAGAGCAAGTTGTGCAGAATACCGAGCTAGGTCTCTCTTGGATTGTAATAATAATAGCGAAAGCAGAAGACTCTTTACTCTTTTGTGCGAAAAATGCTCTTGGAATTATAATAATTATAATAACTTTTTAGTAGGGCATAACATAAATTATGGCTTCTTTCCCAATAGTATTTCTAGCAGTAAAACGGTCATTATAGGGTATAAATCAGGACAACTTTGTACTTATTTGGTATGTAACATACCACTGGAGATCAATAATAGTAATTAACTAGTGTAGAAGTTATAAATTACGACTTCCTTTGCATAAACTTCCGAGTAGTAAAATTTACGATAATTTAGTAGCACTGTCACATCTTCATCCTTTATTGCTCTAGGGTTAATAACATCGTCTACTCACTGTGTTTAGAGTACTTTTAAAGCTGTTCGTATTTTCGTCGTTCAGATTCAATAATATTCGTGTTTGACTAGGTTCTCCCAATGAACGGGCACATTTTTTTATATTTTTTATCCAGAAATGTTTCGCTAAAGTTACAGCATTATCAGTGGTTTTTTCGTTGTTTTTTAATTAAATGTCAAAACTTATTACTGTATGTACATAAAGTAAACATTGTACGGATGACAAACTGTAAAACAAAAAACAGCTATAATGCAAAGTTCGGGAAGCCACAGAAACCACAGCACGTGTTAACAGGGTATATGAATATTTAATAGAAAGCAAATAAAGAAGCACACTGGTGGTGGGTTAACTTCAGCGAAACGTATCTGCGTAAAAAAGAAGGAAAAGTTGTAACATTGATATTAAACTGGTGTTAAGCAAACCGCAATACGGTGCCATGTGTTACAAGACCTACTGCCTGAGCAGAGGTCAGTGGCGGCATTATGGTGGCTCCCGTAGTTACGGCCTCGCAAACTGTCTGGAAACAGCGTTGTAGCTTGCTATTGGCTGAGCAAAGCTCGGCGGTAGAGGGTAGCACGAATTTCCTGGATGGTAATTGGTTGGAACGCTCGAAACAGAAACAGTGTTGTGGTGGCAGAAGACACTCAAGCCTGGGCTGGTACGGTGAGCAGCTGTGTATCTAAGAGTGAGTAAAAAATCTGGGTTTTTCTCAGAAAGAGACCCAGGCGCGGGACGAATGTGAATGTGGCCTCGTATGTGGGCAACTATGTTAAACTTTTACCGCAAACACTCAGGCACGGGCCGGAACCGAGTGCGGCCACATATGATTAGCAAGAGTCTGAGATGGTGCTCACTGCAAGATAGCCCATGACGGATGGAGGAAGGAGGCCATCAAAAGAAGAATAGCGCTGGCAAAGAGGGCAATATGGCCAAGAGAAGTCTACTAGTATCCAACAAAGGCTTTAATCTGAAGATGAAATTTCTGAGAATTTACGTTTGGACTACAGCATTGTACAGTTGTGAAATACGGTTCAAATGCCTCTGAGCACTAAGGGACTTAACATCTGTGGTCATCAGTCCCCTAGAACTTAGAACTACTTAAACCTAACTAACCTAAGGAAATCACACACATCCATGCCCGAAGCAAGATTCGAACCTGCGACCGTAGCAGTCGCGCGGTTCCGGACTGAAGCGCCTAGAACCGCTCGGTCACTGCGGCCGGGAAACATGGTCTTTGGGAAAACAGGAACAAAAGAGAATCGAGGCAATTGAGGTGTGATGCTATAGAAGAATGCTGAAAGTTGAGGTGACTGATAAGATAAGGAATGAGGAGGGTTTCCGAAGAATCACCAAGGAAAGGAATATAAGAAAAACACTGACAAGAAGCAGGGACAGCATGATATGACATCTGTTAAGTCATCAGGGAATAACTTTCTTGGTAGTAGATGCTCTAGAGGGTAAAACTGTAGGGTAAGATAACCAACAAGTAATAGAGGACGTAGGTTGCAACTGCTATTTTGAGATGAAAAGGTTGGGACAGGAAAGGAATTCGTGGCTACCGCATCAAATCAGTCAGGAGATTACCGCCTCAGAAACAAGTTATCAGTAGGGACAATAAAATACGGCGACAGTAGTCAGTGCGTGCCAGGGAGGTGCAGTCACTGCAGCAGTCTTGGTTATTCTTCCTATTTAAAAAAAAAAAAAAAGTTCAAATGTGTGTGAATTCCTAAGGGACCAAACTGCTGAGGCCATCGGTCCCTAGACTTACACACTCCATAAACTAACGTAAACTAACTTATGCTAAGGACAACACACACACCCATGCCCGAGGGAGGACTGGAACCTCCGGCGGACGGGGCCGCGCGATCCGTGACATGGTGCCTCAAACAGCGCAGCTACTCCGCGTGGCTTCCTATTTTACTGCTAATGCATATCGATAAAACCACAATATCGCAGTAGATTAATCTCCCGCTTTAAAAACAGTTCTCTGCATTGTAAATAGAAAACAATGTACATAGAATGTGTTCTATCCCGGAAAGCATTCAGAATAGCGCACATGTCCATATGAATTTTTCTACTTCAAATGATCTTTCCTGCCAGATCCCCGAGTATTGACCATTCCTCCTGGGGCACTATGCTGAAAGCTGAAATTTTTCTGCTTTCGGCAAATTGTGGTAAATATCGCTTTCCATGGTAAATAATCTCTGAAACATTTAGTCTAGTATTATGTGAGAAATGAAAGAAAGTAGGGACAAAACGTGTTGCTTATTTAACTGAACTGCGGGCAAATTTACTGCATAGGTCTAGAATATCTGTAGAAGGAATCAGACGATGACACATTTAAGCAGCATTGCGTCTGAAATACAAGATTCCCGTCAGAATGCATACATCAGTTTCCTAATGAGAGTTCTCAATTCAGTGAAATACGCAAAAACTCTTGTCATGTCAACCAGATCAGTAGATTTGCTCTGCTGAATGGCAGCATATATACAACAGTTGCAGGAAATGCAAACTGAAAGTCGCACATCGTGTTTCACATGAGGCATGCTCGTTTGAAATTCCAGACCAAGGAGAAAGTACTGACCCTATCAACGTATCCACAGATACATGGGCTACTGCATACATTTCTTCTGCGGCTGTTATTGTAGTTTTGACATCCGGTGGTAGTTTACAAACTTGTAATTTTTCATTGAAAGTTATCATCCTTTCAATAATGTAACAACTTTCCCGCTGTTACTGCTTACACTATTCTAATCGTCAGCATTTCAATATACTGAATATAAATTTTGCGTCTTGATAGGGCATCTCTTCGAAAATTGCGTCTGCTATGTCTAACAAATTTAATATTTGCCCATGTTGCTTCTGAGTTATTCAAACATAACTTGAAAAGCACCGAACAACAACAACAACAACAAAAATGGCTCTGAGCACTATGGGACTTAACATCTTAGGTCATCAGTCCCCTAGAACTTAGAACTACTTAAACCTAACTAACCTAAGGACATCACACACATCCATGCCCGAGGCAGGATTCGAACCTGCGACCGTAGCAGTCCTGCGGTTCCGGACTGCAGCGCCTAGAACCACACGGCCACCGCGGCCGGCACCGAACAACAGTCTTTCTGCATTAATCAGATAAACTCAATGGAGTCATGGCCACCGTTACTGAAATAGAATACACAGAGTGACTATATTTCGATAACGTTGTGCTTACGTATTAGGGTGATAACTCTTATATTTTGCAGCTAGTTTAGGATATTCAGTCAGGTAAAAGAAACACGACGCAGGAACAAACGAGAAGGACTCAAAATTTTTGCGTTACCAGCCACAAGAATTGCCTGCTAATGTCGGTAGTAGAATAAGATTGGGTGGTAAGCGTAATGAACTGCTTTTGGCTGACGCTTTGACGTCACTAAGGCGCAGCGTCTGACTCAGGAACAGTGCTATAACACGTGGTAATCACTAGAAAGGACATCGCTAAATATACGTTTATCGACACCATTCTGCCAGTCATGTTCGATAATGTTCATGTCTGGAGAACATGCTGACCAATCTCTTCGAGCGATGTCGTTATCCTAAAG
The DNA here is from genome assembly GCF_021461395.2 of Schistocerca americana. NCBI lineage: Eukaryota > Metazoa > Arthropoda > Insecta > Orthoptera > Acrididae > Schistocerca > Schistocerca americana. Next base: position 348,231,478 of record NC_060121.1, on the reverse strand, counting down.
GAAATCTTCAAAACATGTGCACGATGGGGGCACGAATTGTCGTCCATGAAGACGATTGCCTCACCAATATGCTGCCGGTATGGTTGCATTATCAGTCAGAGGATGGCGCTCGAGTATCATACAGCCGTCACGGTGCCTTCCATGACCAGCAGCGGCGTACGTCGGCCCCACATAATGCCACCTCAAAACAGCAGGGAACCTCCATCTCGCTGCACTCGCTGGACAGCGTGTCTAAGGAGTTCAGCCTGACCGGGTTGCCTCCAAACACGTCTCCGACGACTGTCTGGTTGAATGCATATCCGACACTCATTGGTGGAGAGAACGAGATCCCAATCCTGAGCGGTCCATTCGGCATGTTGTTGGGCCCGTCTGTACCGCGCAACATGGTGACGTGGTTGTAAAGAAGGACCTCGCCATGGACGTCGGGTGTAAAATTGCGCATCATGCAGCCTATTGCGCACAGTTTGAACCGTTACACGACGTACCGTGGCTGCACGAAAAGCATTATTCAGAATGGTGGCGTTGCCGTCAGGGTTCCTCCGAGCCATAATCCGTAGGTAGCGGTCATGCACTGCAATAGTAACCCTTAGGCGGCCTGTGAGAGGCTTGTCATCAACAGTTCCTGTCTGTATCTCCTCCATGTCCGAACAACATTACTTTGATTCACTCCGAGACGCCTGGTCACTTCCCTCGTTGAGAGCCCTTCCTGGCACAAACTAACAATGCGGACGCTATCGAACCGCGGTATTGACCGTCTAAGCATGTTTGAACTACAGACAACACCAGCCGTGTACCTCCTTCCTGGTGGAATGACTGGAACTGATCGACTGTCGGACCCCTTCGTCTAATAGTGACATCGCAGAACAATCAAAGGACCTGTGTCTGTGATACAATATCCACAGTCAACATCTATCGTCAAGAGTTCTGGGAACTGTGGTGATGCAAAACTTTTTTTGATGTGTGTATTAGTTCACTGTGATACTAAAATGTAAACTTCACGGCCGGAAATATCATGTCAATTATAATTATCCGGGCTGTTATGCCGTGGTCGGTTGATGAATTCTGAGGTGATTCCCAACGTTTCGTCTCCGACTGCGGGAGACATCTTCAAGGGGGTCCGTAGCTTGATGGAAGGTCCAACACACACACTGGCTCGCTACTGACTGCCGCTAAATTCCGTGTCCGCGCCCCCCCGCGCCGCGGCGTGACGTCACGTGTTTTGAAAACGTCAGTGCAATTGGCCGCTGTCCGTCGCCGTCCATCGCCGTTGCCATCACCCAGTAGTGGACGAGTGGTACACATCTTCTTTAACACCGGCATCCATATACCGTTTAATTTGACGCCCTCCTCCTTTCGGTTGAAATTATTTGGGTGTTTAGCGATTTCGATTGCCTCCCTGTAGAGCCTTTCGTAGTATCCGCTCGTGGCCGCTAGTACTTGCGTCTCCTCGAAACGAATACTGTGGTTCCCTGGCTGGAAAGCATGCTCCGCAACAGCTGATCGTTCCGTTTCTCCTCTTCTACAATTTCCCTTGTGCTCTTCCAAACTTTTAGAAACAGTTCTTTTGGTGGTACCCACATAAACATCACCACAGCTGCATGGGATCCTATACACTCCAGATTTTTCCAATGGTTTGCGAGCGTCCTTGGCAGGCCTAAGGTATTCCTGTATCTTCCTGGTGGGCTTGTAAATTACGGTAATATTCCGCTTCGTCAAGATCCGCCCTATTCTTTCCGTTACATTTTTAACAAACGGACGGAAAACCCTAGATTTTGCAGTAGCCTGTACGTCAGTATGATTTCTGCGTGGCTGCCTCAACGCACGTTTTATTTCCGCGGACGAATATCCGTTCTTCGTTAGTGCATTGTGGAGATGTTCCATCTCAGCGTCGAGCAACTCAGGTTCACAAATATTTCTAGCTCTGTCCGCTAACGTCTTGATAACACCCCGCTTCTGTTGTGGGTGGTGGTTCGAATCCCGGTGCAAATAACGGTCCGTGTGCGTGGGTTTGCGGTACACTGAGTGGCCCAAACTACCATTTTCGTTTCTAAACACAAGCACATCGAGGAAATGTAGTTTGCCGTCTACCTCCTCCTCCATAGTAAACTGAATTCTTGAGTTTATACTATTCAGATGTTCGTGGAACCGGCTTAGTTCCTCCCTACCATGTCTCCACAACACAAATGTGTCATCCACGTATCGGAACCATACATTTGGTTTCTTGCTGGCAGTACCTAAGGCCTGTTCTTCGAATTTCTCCATAAAGAAGTTTGCCATTACGGGACTTAGGGGGCTTCCCATAGCCACGCCATCCGTTTGCTCATAAAACTGTTCATTCCACTTGAAGTATGTGGTCGTCAAACAACACTTAAAAAGCTCTAAAATATCGGCAGGAAAAATTCGATCCAGCTGTTCCAATACATCATTAAGTGGAACCATGGTAAACAGCGATACCACATCGAAGCTGACCAATATGTCCTCCGGCTGGACCACTATGCCATTCAATCTGCTGATGAAATGTGTCGAATTCTTTATATATGAGTCCGAACGGCCCACATGTGGTTTTAACAGCGTAGTCAAAAACTTGGCTAACGAGTAGGTGGGCGAACCAATGGCACTTAGTATCGGTCTTAACGGAACATTTTCTTTATGAATTTTGGGCAATCCATAAAGCCTCGGTGGTAGAACGAAAATGGTAGTTTGGGCCACTCAGTGTACCGCAAACCCACGCACACGGACCGTTATTTGCACCGGGATTCGAACCACCACCCACAACAGAAGCGGGGTGTTATCAAGACGTTAGCGGACAGAGCTAGAAATATTTGTGAACCTGAGTTGCTCGACGCTGAGATGGAACATCTCCACAATGCACTAACGAAGAACGCCGAAATAAAACGTGCGTTGAGGCAGCCACGCAGAAATCATACTGACGTTAAAAATGTAACGGAAAGAATAGGGAGGATCTTGACGAAGCGGAATATTACCGTAATTTACAAGCCCACCAGGAAGATACAGGAATACCTTAGGCCTGCCAAGGACGCTCGCAAACCATTGGAAAAATCTGGAGTGTATAGGATCCCATGCAGCTGTGGTGATGTTTATGTGGGTACCACCAAAAGAACTGTTTCTAAACGTTTGGAAGAGCACAAGGGAAATTGTAGAAGAGGAGAAACGGAACGATCAGCTGTTGCGGAGCATGCTTTCCAGCCAGGGAACCACAATATTCGTCTCGAGGAGACGCAAGTACTAGCGGCCACGAGCGGATACTACGAAAGGCTCTACAGGGAGGCAATCGAAATCGCTAAACACCCAAATAATTTCAACCGAAAGGAGGAGGGCGTCAAATTAAACGGTATATGGATGCCGGTGTTAAAGAAGATGTGTACCACCCGTCCACTACTGGGTGATGGCAACGGCGATCGACGGCGACGGACAGCGACCAATTGCACTGACGTTTTCAAAACACGTGACGTCACGCCGCGGCGCGGGGGTGCGCGGACACGGAATTTAGCGGCAGTCAGTAGCGAGCCAGTGTGTGTGTTGGACCTTCCATCAAGCTACGGACCCCCTTGAAGATGTCTCCCGCAGTCGGAGACGAAACGTTGGGAATCACCTCAGAATTCATCAACCGACCACGGCATAACAGCCCGGATAATTATAATGGACATGATATTTCCGGCCGTGAAAGTTTATATTTAAGTATCAGACGCCTCTGCGGGGAGGAGATGTCAAGAGAAGTGCGACGCCTGGAAGGACTCTAGAAGAAGAGAGTGCAGCTTTTGTGTTCCCTCACATTCCTGTCTCGTTGCAGAGCCGTCGGCGTTATACCGAAGTTTCTGAAGATAAAGCGACTGTTCTATTCGGGAAAGGCACAACGCATTTTCAAACGGAATGAGGAGGCCTTACTACGAGAGCGCATTCAGCAGACCCGACGGGACTTGGCAAGCACAAACTGTAAGTTAATGTCTCTCCATATTACGATCAGTAATAAACTGTGCAGCGGTGACTGGGATAAAATTGATAGACTACTGCATGATACTATGGGGAAGCGTATGTTGACGACGTCTAGTAGACAGAAGAAGAAGTTTGATAATTTGCTACCTAATCAGACTGTTCGGCATTTAGACGTCTCCCGGACCGTTATCAATTTGTCCAAACGTTCGTTATCTGACGATGAGACATCTGTGCTTGCCAAGGGAGGAAATTTTGCTGTTAGTCCGCGTTTTGTGCCCACGGAAGAAATTATAGCCAATGTAGAAGCAGGAATTCGCAGTGTAGATTCTGTAACAGCTGAAGAAATCCGTATAGAAACAGAATATTAGCCAATGCAAAACCGCCGAAAAGTAATATAACTGTGGGTGAGAGAAGAGCTTTAAAACTCCTGAATGACGACGATAGTATTTTGGTACTCCCAGCTGACAAAGGAAGCGCAACGGTGGTTATGGATGTGGCCGACTATCAGAGAAAAATTACGGATCTACTGGATCCGCAAGCATATAGGAAGCTGAATAAGGAGCCCACTAACAACGTTCTCAGAACTGTGTCGCGGTTAATAAAAAAATCCTCCATTGAAGAGAGTGTACAGAAAGCTCTCTGCAGTTCGGTTGCGCTACCACCGAGGCTTTAGGGATTGCCCAAAATTCATAAAGAAAATGTTCCGTTAAGACCGATACTAAGTGCCATTGGTTCGCCCACCTACTCGTTAGCCAAGTTTTTGACTACGCTGTTAAAACCACATGTGGGCCGTTCGGACTCGTATATAAAGAATTCGACACATTTCATCAGCAGATTGAATGGCACAGTGGTCCAGCCGGAGGACATATTGGTCAGCTTCGATGTGGTATCGCTGTTTACCATGGTTCCACTTAATGATGTATTGGAACAGCTGGATCGAATTTTTCCTGCCGATACTTCAAGTGGAATGAACAGTTTTATGAGCAAATGGATGGCGTGGCTATGGGAAGCCCCCTAAGTCCCGTAATGGCAAACTTCTTTATGGAGAAATTCAAAGAACTGGCCTTAGGTACTGCCAGCAAGAAACCAAATGTATGGTTCCGATACGTGGATGACACATTTGTGTTGTGGAGACATGGTAGGGAGGAACTAAGCCGGTTCCACGAACATCTGAATAGTATAAACTCAAGAATTCAGTTTACTATGGAGGAGGAGGTAGACGGCAAACTACATTTCCTCGATGTGCTTGTGTTTAGAAACGAAAATGGTAGTTTGGGCCACTCAGTGTACCGCAAACCCTCGCACACGGACCGTTATTTGCACCGGGATTCGAACCACCACCCACAACAGAAGCGGGGTGTTATCAAGACGTTAGCGGACAGAGCTAGAAATATTTGTGAACCTGAGTTGCTCGACGCTGAGATGTAACATCTCCACAATGCACTAACGAAGAACGGATATTCGTCCGCCGAAATAAAACGTGCGTTGAGGCAGCCACGCAGAAATCATACTGACGCACAGGCTACTGCAAAATCTAAGGTTTTCCGTCCGTTTGTTAAAAATGTAACGGAAAGAATAGGGCGGATCTTGACGAAGCGGAATATTACCGTAATTTACAAGCCTACCAGGAAGATACAGGAATACCTTAGGCCTGCCAAGGACGCTCGCAAACCATTGGAAAAATCTGGAGTGTATAGGATCCCATGCAGCTGTGGTGATGTTTATGTGGGTACCACCAAAAGAACTGTTTCTAAAAGTTTGGAAGAGCACAAGGGAAATTGTAGAAGAGGAGAAACGGAACGATCAGCTGTTGCGGAGCATGCTTTCCAGCCAGGGAACCACAATATTCGTTTCGAGGAGACGCGAGTACTAGCGGCCACGAGCGGATACTACGAAAGGCTCTACAGGGAGGCAATCGAAATCGCTAAACACCCAAATAATTTCAACCGAAAGGAGGAGGGCGTCAAATTAAACGGTATATGGATGCCGGTGTTAAAGAAGATGTGTACCACTCGTCCACTACTGGGTGATGGCAACGGCGATGGACGGCGACGGACAGCGGCCAATTGCACTGACGTTTTCAAAACACGTGACGTCACGCCGCGGCGCGGGGGGGCGCGGACACGGAATTTAGCGGCAGTCAGTAGCGAGCCAGTGTGTGTGTTGGACCTTCCATCAAGCTACGGACCCCCTTGAAGATGTCTCCCGCAGTCGGAGACGAAACGTTGGGAATCACCTCAGAATTCATCAACCGACCACGGCATAACAGCCCGGATAATTATAATGGACATTAGTTCACTCTGTTATAAAACAGGTAACCAGAATTACTTTGTACAATCCATTTCCACAGGACTCTCATGTATATTCACAACTGTCTCTGGACATTAAAGTATCACTCGACAAAGACAAAATACAGATCTCTCACTCAGAGTACATTTAACAATAACTTTCATCTAGAGTTCTGCCTCATTCATTAATCACACAACTGTCCTACTAGAAGACGATGCTGTCGTCTTACTCCATGATCGCGGAATGGGGTTGAGCGGTACTGTTCTCGTCCGTAAGCTGAAGACCCGATGAGGTAGCGTAGCGAAACACTACTGGTCGTGGCTACCCCGGCATCGCTCAATGTTGATGCAGTTTGCAGCGACTATCTTCTCTTGTAGTTGCGTTGCGAGGTACCACTCTTGCTTTGGCACCTCGCTGTGGTACAACACCACAGTCTAAGATAGATGAACAGGTAGGAGCACATGGAACAGGTAGGAGGATATGCGGCGATCGCACCTGGTCCCCACACTGCTGGTTCTCAAACAGTGGTTGGTTCTCACACAATGGTCAATACAGAGCTTGCGTCCCATGTTTACAGCATGCATTTCCAGTGCAACAAAGTGTTTAAACACCTCAGAGTTATTGGCTTGGGAGGAGCATTTCCTATGGAAAATCTGTTTTACATTAATTACTGCATGTGGGCCCATGAATACTTTGCAAGTGTTCTACTGGCTGGCCGGTCGCTGTAACCGTGTGGTTCTAGGCGCTTCAGCTACTGCTGCTGCTGCTGCTGCTGCTGCTACGATCGCCGGTTCGAATCCTGCCTCGGGCATGGATGTGTGTGATGTCCTTAGGTTATTTAGGTTTACGTAGTTCTAAGTCTAGGGAACTGTTGACCTCAGATGTTAAGTCCCATAGTGCTCAGAGCCATTTCAACCGTCTACTGGCTGTTGCAAAGGGTCTTCGCGAAAAGCTAGAGTTCCACCGTCATGGTAAACAGGTATTCATTTTCCGCATACGGGGATAGGATATGGCTTCTGTGACGCTCCTTTTCTGTTACGTGTTCGCCCTGTACGTTTGTGGCGGAGCTACTCTCACGTAGAAACGGATGATTTGAAGACTTCTCTGAGCTCTGTACACCAGAGATAATATGTTGATACTACGGATGCACAAAAGGAAATCAGTTTTTTTTTTTTCCCACGGCGATACGTTAACGTGGATTTCGTTGCAGGCAGTATACAGCGTGTTCAAAAAAGTGTCGAATACTTTGAGAGGTGGTGGTACTCATCGAAACAAGAAAAATAAGTGCAATAAACATTGGTCCAGAAACACATACTTTCCGAGATAAACAAGTGTTTATAGGAAGGGCTGCGCGACGCTTTGTTGTCGATATTAAGCACAGTCGTTGCATTGGCGCTACGTCAAATGTGTCAGCTGGGTTTTACGATGCCTTACTGACAGTACTGTACTTGCCATTAGGTGGTCTGCAATCAGTTGTGTGGTTCGAGTCGTGTTGTAGGCTACGTTACTTTTCGTCGTATTTCAAATTGTTCAAATGGCTCTCAGCACTATGGGACTCAACTTCTGAGGTCATTAGTCCCCTAGAACTTAGAACTAGTTAAACCTAACTAACCTAAGGACATCACACACATCCATGCCCGAGGCAGGATTCGAACCTGCGACCGTAGCGGTCTTGCGGTTCCAGACTGCAGCGCCTTTAACCGCACGGCCACTTCGGCCGGCTTCGTCGTATTTGTTTGCCTTATTGTACAGTATTCTCAACCCTGAGTACGTATCATGGTATTTTACCTTCTTCCAAACGCTGATTCGCTTATGTGTTTACTGTTATGGAGCTGTTTTTACGTACAAATGGTGTAGTATTTTTACATTTTCTCTGTTCCATCACTTGTTAGCAATGGAAACCTACTACTCGACAAGTGAAATGGCGGATATGATATTCTGCCATGGTTTAGCAAATGGACATAGCCTGAGAGCCCTGCCCTCTACGCTGAAAAATACCCACAGCGCAGAGTGCTCTGTGATAAGCTGTTCGGCAGACTTTTCGAGCATCTGAGGGACGCAGGTACTCTTGCATCTCGGAAGACTGACAGCGGAAGGCCCCGCACAGTCCGCAAACCTGACGTGGAGGAAGGTGTGCTACGTTCGGTCGAAGAAACCCCTGGGACCAGTGTGCGACGTTTAGCAGCAGCGGAAGGCGTGTCTCACTCTCTCATGTGGGGGAGGGGCAGGGGGTACCTCATGAACAATTACTGTACCCATATGATCTACAGCGCATTCCGGACCCAGGCCGTAATGTCACAGGATCATCATGGCAAGCGGCTGTCAATGGCTGTTTCAGAAGTGCGTCGCAGATCCACTATTCACATCCAAGATGTGATTTACCTGTGATGGACAGTTCAAAAGAGATGGTATGTGAATTTCCATAACCAGCATATATGGGCAGATGTAAATCCCAAAGCAATTCAGTAAAGAGGGCATCAGCACCGATTCTCAGTCAACGTATGGGCAGGCGTACTTGGCGATAAATTAATAGGACCTAACGTGCTACCACAAAGATTGACTGGGGTGCATTATCTGGACTTTCTCATTAACGTATTGGATACCTTGCTGGAGGCTGTGCCATTGCAGAAACGAACACAAATGTGGTTTAAGCACGATGGCCCACCAGCACACTTTCGTCACAATGTGTGCGAACGTCCGACGCAGACATTTCAGGACCGCTGGATTGGTAGGAGGCAGAGTGGGCAGGATTTGGGCATACCTTGGCTTGCTCGTTCCTCACACCTCAATCCCCTAGACTTTTGGTAATGCGGACTCTTGAAGGAATTGGTTAACGTTACGCCAAACAACGATGTGCGGACAGTACACGGTCACGTATTCAATGCGTGCCAGCGGGTACAACAACAACCGTGTATACTTCAAAGGGTGCGTCATTCCTTACGCCGGAGGGTTGAGGGGTGCATTGTCATGAATGGACGCTGCGTTGAACACCTCCCGTAAAACGTGTATATCGCAGAAAATACGCATTTCTGGACCAGTGTTAACTAGACTTACCTCAGAAAGTATTCATTTCCGGATCCATGTTTATTATACTTATTTTTCTTGTTTTGATGCGTACCTCCACTTCTCAAAGTATTCGACATTTTGTTTTGAATATCCTATATAATGGCCAGTCAAATGGAGACAGATGGGGAAAAAATTAGCCAGGTGCGTGTAGAACTCCTGCAGTGATGGTTCTACACAAGCTTAGTTATGTATAAAGGCAGTTTATCCATTCCGGGAATCGAGGATACTGACGAGTTTTACCAATTATCGAAATTGATACTGGCAAGATATCGGTCCCAGGTATTCAAAGACTTTTTAGAATTTTCGTTAAAGCAACAGTCGAGAGCGCAGTAACAGTTGTTCATTACGACCGGTTTCGGCTTGTGTTAAAGCCATTCTTAGATTCTTTTGCCCCCCCCCCCTCCTATGTCTGGTGCTGGCGGCTCCTCAGCTTGTTTCACGTGATACCACAATCGTACACTGACAGTGTATCATCGTGGTGTTTCGTGAATAATCTGAGGAGCTACCAGCACCAGACATAAGTGGGCAAAAAAAGAAAAGGATGGCTTTAACATAAGCCGAAACCGGTCATAATAAACAAATGTTACTGCGATCTCGACTGTCGTTTTAACCAAAGTTAGCACTAGATCGCTGCGCTCCATGGACAATGTTGTCTGAATTTACTTTTATAGAATGTTTCAGTTGCAAGACTGAAATCGGATAACAAATGACAAGAGAAATTACAAATCAACGATTTGGGATTTTTCCCTTTACTTGTACTGTGAAACCTGCTTTTTGTCAAATTTCATGATTCTAGGACAACGGGAAGCACATTAGATTTTGACGCGTGAGTTTTAGAGTATCAACATATGTGACATAAATGGTTGTATCTTTTGACGGCGTAGACTTAGAAGCTTAAAAGTCTTACACAGCCAAGTGACTATAGACCCTAGTATGTGACATACATTTGAACTTAACACGCCAACCTCTTCCAGAGAAAAAGGGTCTGAACAGAGGGGCAGACGAACAGGCAGATAGACAAACAGACGGGGAGACGGACGACAAAGCGATCCTATAAGCGTTCCGTTTTTGTAGACTGAGGCACGGAACCCTAAAAAGTAAGTAAATTGTTTATTATTTCAAAAGTAATCGCCAAATTTGTTAATAAATTTATCACACTGCGATAAGATGGTAAAAATCTTCATGGAAAAACGTTTGACGTTGCCTTTGGAGCCATGATTGTAACCAGGAGTGCACCTGTTCTTCCGAAGCATATCTGACGCTACGAATGCCTTTCTTCAGGGCTCCAAAAATACGGAAATCGCGAGGGGAGAGATCGGGACTGTATTGAGGATGTGTAAGGGCTTCCTAGCGAAACTTCTGCAGCGTAGCCGAAATAACTTGGGCACATATAGACACTTTACAGGAGCTACTTTTGAAATAATAAACAATTTACTTGCTTCTTTTCCAGGCATCTCGTTTTCATGTGACTGTATTGAGTCGCCTAGTACTGAAATAGAGAATGCTTTTCTGCGCTGGGGCAACGTCACTTTATGCGAGGTAAACGTACGGAATTGAAATGCATCATGTTGTTGGTGTTGCACAAAGATTGTACTGTACTTGCTACTAGGTGTTCGACACTTTTGTTGGATTTAAATACTGTACTTCTTTTCCATAACTTTACGAGAATGTATCTTCACACACCTTAAAGCTATTAGGCATTGTATTGGCGGCTGCTCGACCTCTTGACGATGGTTATGTAAATCCTCCAACTTAATGACAACGGTACAGCAACATTTTTTGAGAATCAGATTTTCACTCTGCAGCGAAGTGCGCGTACACTCCTCTGCGGAGTGAAAATCTCATTCTGGAAACATCCCCCAGGCTATGGCTAAGCCATGTCTCCGCAATATCCTTTCTGCCAGGTTTCGCAGGAGAGCTTCTGTAAAGTTTGGAAGGTAGGAGACGAGATACTGGCTCAGACGGTAGCTCAGACGGTAGAGCACTTACCCGCGAAAGGCAAAGGTCCCGAGTTGGAATCTCGGTCCGGCACTCAGATTTAATCTTCCAGGAAGTTTCAACATTTTTTGAGTTAACTTCCTAAACGAGTTTTGAAGATGCCTCAAAACAACTATATGCCTCAATAAAGCTTCTGTTGGCATTGCAACCTAGACTGTTTTATCCTACTGAGAGGTGCAGCAAACCCGCTAGTGATTTACCAGACGGCAATGATGTGCGTAGCGTTCTCAGATGACTGAAAATCGACAGCGGCATCAGGCAGTTAATTACCTTATGTCTTGCATGTGCAGCAGTTTTTAATAACTCGACCTTCCGTCTCCTGTGCTTACTGGAACAAAAACCTTCGATTCTGTGGACTACGCAATACTTCTGGATAATAAACATTAAGGGGTTAGCGGAGAGTTCAGCAACGATGCATTTCACAGTCGGAAAGTAGGAAGCAGTGACAACAAACAGGGATGAGATTTGACTCTGAACAGGGCCATGTAAAGCGGGTGGTGTCACAGGGCTACGAGTTAATATCATTATATTGTTTTAACACGAGTATGTAAGCCTTTAAATTCCACAAGACTCGTTTGCACAGTAGCTAAATTAATGCACTTCTGTCACCTGATGATTCAAAGTTGCTAGAGTTGATCTGGTGACTGCGGCGTGCCTGTGTGCTCAAGTCTGTGGAAGACGCGCTACATGATGGCGCTGCTGTGCCTGCTGGGTCTGAGCATCAGCCTGGCGATGCGTGTCAACCTGTCGGTGGCCATCGTGGACATGGTCAACGAGACGGCCGTGCGCGAACGGGACTCCAACGGCAGCGCCCTCGTCTTCTTCGACCCTGACGCCAGTCCGGGGGAGCTGGCGGTCAGGGGTCCGGGTGGTCGCAAAGTGAGCGAGTCTCTCCTATAGTGAAAACTGTGTCATGTATCTTTTCCTCAGAAATGACTTCCGAAATTTTCATAATGTTTGCAGAAGGCCTCTGAACGGGGACTCGTGTACTTAACAAAAATGTTCAAATGTGTGTGAAATCTTATGGGACTTAACTGCTAAGGTCATCAGTCCCTAAGCTTACACATTACTTAACCTAAATTATCCTAAGGACAAACACACACACTCATGCCCGAGGGAGGACTCGAACCTCCGCCGGGACCAGCTGAACAGTCCATGACTGCAGCGCCCAAGACCGCTCGGCTAATCCCGCGCGGCTGTACTTAACAAGTGACCATCTTCTATTAATGTATTCTTCTTTTATTGATAAGCTCTCGATAGTTTCATCCGAAACTCCATCCGAACTGGTCTCGGAAGGCCCATCGGTACCGACTGACGCCAGTGTCATCCTCAGCCGATAGGCGTCATTGGATGTGTGTGTCTAAGGGCATGTGGTCAGCACATCATCCTCCCTGCCATTGCAAGTTTTTGCCACCAGAGCCGCTAGTTCTGAGTCAGGTAGCTCCTCAATTGTCCTCACATGGGTTGAGTGCATCCCGCTTGCCAACAGGGCTCAGCAGACCCGGATGGTCGTCCATCCAAGTAGTAGCCAAACCCAACGGCACTTTGTAAGTAGGCTGTTTATGTTTTCTCTATGTAAGTAGGCTGTTTAAGTTTTCTTATTGGCAACGTTACGTAGCGCTCAATATGAAAATCACTGGCTGTGCTGTGTGCAGTCTGTGGCTAGTTTGCATTGTTGTCTGCCATTGTAGTGTTGGGCAGCGGCAGCTGGATGTGAACAGCGCGGAGCGTTGCGCAGTTGGAGGTGAGCCGCCAGCAGTGGTGGATGTGGGGAGAGAGATGGCGGAGATTTGTAATTTGGCATGAACTGCTATATTTATATATGATGATATCAAGGTAAATACATTGTTTGTTCTCTACTAATATCTTTCATTTTCTAACTATCCCTATCAGTAGTTAGTGCCTTCCATAGTTTGAATCTTTTATTTAGCCGGCAGTAGTGGCGCTCGCTGTATTGCAGTAGCTTGAGCAGCGAAGATTTTTGTGAGGTAAGTGATTTGTGAAAGGTATAGTTTAATGTTAGTCAGGGCCATTCTTTTGTAGGGAATTTTGAAAGTCAGATTGCGTTGCGCTAACAAAATATTGTGTGTCAGTTTAAGCACAGTCGTGTATAATTGTTCAAAGGGGACGTTTCAACTTCACTTCGGTGATCTGACGGTAAGCGATGTTACCACTGTAGCAAGGCCGTTGGCCTCGACAATTTCATATTTAATCTTAATTAATCACACCACACGACATAAAACGTAAAGCACACAGAAGACAAGGTCTGAAATCAAAGTAACTTCGTACACGGCTAATGTTGCAATTCCTTAGGTAGAATAGCCGCCAGATTGCATTACTATTGTTCAAATGATTCAAGTGGCTCTAAGCACTATGGGATTTAACACCTGAGGGCATGAGTCCCTTAAACTTAGAACTACTTAAACCTAACTAACCTAAGGACATCACACACATCCATGCCCGAGGCAGGATTCGAACCTGCGACCATAGCAGCAGCGCGCTATCGGACTGAAGCGCCCAGAACCGCTCGGCCTCAGCGGTCGGCGTTAATATTGTTTCTGTTTAGTATTGTTATCAGGCATGGTAGGATGTTAACACTGTCAGATGTTGAGTGATCAGTGTAAAGAACATGGAGTGCAAACTCCACTCACATATTTGAATCTTCATACACGCTTCTCAGGTCAGTCACTGTTCCTTAGAAAGGGGTACACGTGACGCACAGTATACTGGCCAAGTCTTCCCACTTGAGACTGGGCTAGTTAAGTTGACCCTCTCTTGGATTATCTTAGTGAATCGGCGTGTATGGTTTCCTGCTGTCTGTACTCTGTAAAACTCACGTAGATGATGTTCCCAAAAACAGATATGGCAGCGCTCTGGATTCTTCCGAAATCCATAGCCTCGTATATTCTACACACTATCAGAACATTAGTGTTGAACGTCGATTACTGCATCAATGAAATAAAGACACAGGGATGAGTGTGTAAAGTTTCAGCCATTCCTTTCAGTCCGCTTCGTTATAAGCAGTGGAACGTGTGTAGTCTAGTACGGCTCCCTTAGGCACAGGTAGTTGAGTTTCCTAGCAGTCCATAAGAGTTGTACTACATAGCAGTCATGTTCCACACCTCCGCTGCCTGGAGCCGACTGACATATCAAGGCGCAGCCTTAAGGCTAGGAAAAGCATCGCCTCGCGTCAACAGTTCTGAAAAAGGCAACGGTCATAATTTAAAACCGTGTGGAAGATATTCAAATTGAGTCACTAAAATTTCAGTTCTTTAATGCATAACAGAAAACATATTTTACTCTCTCTGCTGGGGCAGCTCCGCATCGGACTTTAACTGTCAGTAGCGCCTGATTTACACCCTCAGATAATGTCAGACGTATATCATCATTTCACAGTACTCATCTCACTTCCTTACACATTGATACTTTTTGACGAGTTTCCTAAACTCGTCTAGTCTTCGTCATACCCGAATTGTGATCTGAATTTACCCAGTCAGTACAAAAAGTTTCCAGACTTAATAAAAAGAAACAGAAACAAGAGAGAAAAGTTAAAATGGTGATTTTAATGCTCCCAGTGTTCTACGCAGGCTCAACTCCCCCCCCACCCCTCACAAAGTTGAATGCGACGCACAGAACGTTCATAAAACCACGTGAAACTGCCAGAAATGTCCTCCTTTGCTGTATTATTCAACTCGCTTGTCACATTGGCTTGAATGTCGGCTATGTCGAATGTGTATTTCTGCACTTTGTCGTTCTGTATTAGGTTAGTACTGATGACGTGATCCACCACGATTTATTTTTGAAAAATGTTTCCACATTTAACATTTCGATTGAGTCGTGGCAGACGTCAATAGTGTTTGCACACACCTTTCTCCCCTCCATTCTGGAGAATTTCTTAAACATCTGATTTAGGTATGTGTTTTCAAAACGATTTATGGCACAATGAAGTTTAGGTCCTATAGTTACATGTCCACTGTTTGACACTGCCTGTTAACGACTGACTGGTTGAATACACACCTATTGTTTCGTCTACATTTGTTAGTTCAAGTTACTACCGTAGTTACTGCGCTGGCGTCGCTTATATGCCAGTAATAAAATAAATTCCACAATTTTTTGGACGGACGCTACCTATCAGCATCCAGGTATGTCTTGCAATCTAGTATCTGCTTTCAGAGTCTCTGACTTGCCATGACGTAAACCAGCTGGTAGTAGTCCACATATGATATGGTGGACGGTGCACAGTAACTAATTTTCGTCCGAAGCTTCGAAGGGGAGGTCGACATTGTTTTCCCACTTTCAGATGTTTAGCGATACGCTACTATGACAGAATCGAGGCACACATTCTCTGTCTCAAACCACACTGGTGACCAGAATTAAAGTAACAAACGGAAATTTTGCAAGGTTTCGTTTATTTTGCCAGAAAACAGCAGGAACAGGTGGTAGTAAAAGTAGAAACAATGTAAAGATTACACAACGTAAACAACTGCAATGTGCATAACGGTAGACAAAAATGTTCTTCGTTTTTCCCAACTTAACGGATTTGCACACATATTCTGACAACTGGTTAATGTGCTCAGTATAGGATGTGATCACCTCTGGCAGCAATAGAGGCGTGACAACGACGGGAAATGTTGTGAATGATATCAACAATCTCATGTTGAGGCAATAACGCGCATTCCTCCTGCAGAGCTGCTCGCAAGTCTTGGAGAGTGGTTGGTGGAAGCTGACGTGATGCAGCCTGTCTCCCCGTGAATCCCATCCCATACATTCTCTATGGGATTCAAATCTGGAGAGCTATTAGGTCAGGGTGCAATATTTTCCGTTTCCAAGAGAACATCAACGACCTGTGCTCTATGAGGTCGAGCATTACCATCCATAAGTACCTAGTCTGGGCCCACAGCACCTCGCAACAACTGCACGTGAGGTCCCAAGATCTTGTCATGATACCTGACAGCAGTTAAACCTTGCCGATTCACCCATACAATTTCATGAAGAGCTGTTCGAGTGGTCAGCATAATTCCCGGCCACATCATTAAGGATACTTCTCGGTATCGATCTCTTTCCACACTGTTTGGATCCAGAAATCGAGTTCCATGTTTCCTCCAAATGCGAATCCGTCGAGAATCACTCTCCAGACCAAATCGGGACTCATCTGTGAAAAGAACATTGGCCCACTGTTCGATCGTCTAAGTGACATGCTGACGACTCCGCTCTAGACATTCCCTTCAGTGAAGACGCGTCACAGGTACTCAGATAGCAGGTCTCAGACAATAAAGGCCACTCTGCTGGAGCCTTCTGTACATCGTTTGCCTCAAGACAACAGGTCCAGCGGATGTTGCGGGGTTAGATGCCAGTTGACATGCGGTACTAAGACAGTATCGTCATGTCCTTACAGGCAATAACGGTCCTTTCTTTGTGATGTCACATATGAGTGGCCCTACGATTTCAGACTCTTTAAACTGTAGACACATCCGAGAAACAAAAGAACGATTTAGAATAAGCTATGAGGCCACACCAGTTTGTGACTGTCCTGCTTCCATTCTTCCTATGGCCCACCACCGCAGGGAGTCCGATAGGCGTCTTCTCTGTGCCAATACTGCTCCATCTGTCACTGTCTACAGAGGCATTGTGGATGAGGGTCTACATGGCAAACACTACCCCGTTTCATAGGTGCCCTGACGTCATTGTTGGCCTGGTTGTCCGTTGACCGGAGTTTGTATGATTAAAATGTGAATTAGACACAAAACAGGGAAATAGCGGTTTGTTGCTTTAATTTTGGACACCAGTGTATTTTAGAGAAACTAATCGGTAAGAAAAAAATCATTTTGCGTTACTTATAGCCTCATATGTCAGCTTCATGATTACGTGCCCATCATTTCGTTGATGGTAACAGTTATTGTGATATTTGAATTTAAGTAAGACACTTCGCGAAATTGGAAAAAGTTTGCAATGAAAAACAAGGGTCGCTATGATTTTGCATGTGGTGCATATTAGATAATACGTTACTGTGCATGAAATGTAGGTAACACGTTGAATTTTTCTTTAGACTTGGGTGGGTGATCTGCGGTCATGGGCGCCAGAAAGAAATATCCACACCATTCTTCATATACCATAAATGGTTTGAGATATCGAAAAGAGATTTTGGCCTCTAATAGCACACAAAGAAGAGAGTATTATGTCATACGGTTTCGTATGTGGTATTCCACTACTACAGATTTTTTTGATGAAAGAATGTACCCTGGATGTGCTTTTTCATAAGCTGTTAACTTTACTTGTCCTAAGTTCCTCACTTAACAAACCACTTTTTCATAATTGTCTCGCAGTTGCGTCTGCCCAATATGTTAGTGAGGTAGCATTGTGTAAACTCCGCTGTTTCTTGGCAAAATACACAAATTTTAACGTGATAACAAGAGAAATGCAAGTTTCATTCGAAATTCACCACTCATGACGCTTGTCTGAAAGTTACAAATGGTTAACAAGTCCGGCCTAAATAAACCGCCACTTTTGTTGCATTTTCAACAGAATTTTGATGTCACTATGCAAATGTGGGCATGGAAAGGGCACACTTACTATTTAGAAGAACTATGCATGTAGGTTTCGTTTATAACGGGTATTTTTCTTCTAGCGTTCGATTTTTCCCATGTAGCCCGCTGACGGTCTGCCTGCAACCCCCATCAGTACCACTCTCCACGTATGCTCCGCCGACTGTGCATCTGCCGGCCACATTATTCTGTGCGCACTCGGTTTCCCACAACCGCAGGCCTTCTTCAAGTGTACCTTCTGCTCCTATGAGTCTTGAACAATGTATTCGCTATTACAAGCTGAAATTTACTGCAGAGCTGCTGGCGTCGTTCTCCTCTCACATTCCAAGTACAAAGCCCTAATTCTCTCATGTCCTTGTTTTGTATTCCTTCCCCTACTATAGCATACCAACTCCTAATGGCTTCTAGAATATCATCTCCCTTTACGTACTGAATTATCCTTTCGGTTCCCTGTCATACTCTCCACACCTCCACGTCACAAGCCTGTGAAGTCGACAGGTATAGCTGAAAGAAAGAGTAAACGAATTTCCTGTTTTTGTTTGTTGCAGGACGGTGATTTCGCGTGGGACAAGCAGAAGCAGGGCGAAATCCTGGCCGCCTATTACTATGGCTATGTAATCGGACACTTCCCGGGCGGCATGCTAGCAGATTACTTTGGAGGGAAGATAGTGTTCGCAGTGGCATCTTTGTTTCGTCTCTGCTCTCTATTCTTACTCCGGCTTCAGCGTGGGCTGGTGATTACGTCGTGTTCGCCAACAGAGTCGCACAGGGGTTGGTGCAGGTACGTCTTGCGCTCCCATGTTTCTTTCCTCTCTGAACACTTATGAATTAAAGTGCAAGTGAAAGCGCCCTACGACACTGATTCGTTGGCAAGCAGTAATAATCATGAACTTCGTTGTATACACTTTCCATTTATATAAATTACAAGACGCCGAAGTGGCGTCAAATCGAAAGACTTGTACCCAGCGAATGGTCTACCCGACGGGAGGCCCTAGTCATACGACATAAATTACTGATAGAACATTTGTGCCATTGGTGATAAGGCGTTAGATGAAAAAGCGATGTAACATGTATATATTTATGCTATGAATAAACGAAACAAACGTCTTCAGAGAAGTTAAAGAGGACGAATCAGCAAATACGACATACGCCAAAAGTGCAGCTGCTTTCCAATTGAAGACCGTAACTGCATTTTTTTACTTTTTGTTAATTCTGTAAGCTGACATCTGTTTTAATTTTTTTTCTAAAATGTAATTTGGAGTCCAGGCATTGGTACATACATGATGTAACTTCCACAATCGATGTTCCAAAAATAACCTTTCGTCAAGCAACATGCATTTCGCTTGCAGCCAAGTTTCAATTATATATATTCCATAATTACAATTCCGACTAATAAGTGCAGTTAACATGATCTCTTTGTTTCAGGCTGGAATAGTACCAGCCATACAAACTCTTGTCTGCAGATGGGCGCCAGACCACGAAAGAAGCAAATTCTCTACAATATTTGTAGGTAAGACGTGAAATTTGTCGGTGCTGCAATGTAGCTAACCTAGATGGTACAGATCCTTCTGTTCCCTAAAGACGACACTCCTTGCCGATAGAATCGATAATTACACCGATCCCGTTGTCCTGTTCTCATTTTCATGGTACTGCGTAAGCAAGATAACTTTATGCTGTTAATCTGCTCAGTTCTTCTTCCGGTCATTATTTTACAAGCAACGTTTGTGTGTAGTGGCTCCAGTTATACATTACTTACGCGTGCCGGAGGTATAACGGAAGTTTGAGGCCATGCAGATCTGCATTACGATTTTGTACTTATAACGTCCGTCTCTGGAAAGAGTACATTTCCATACTCAGTGGAGAAATAATCCTTACCAAGTAACTCAGATTTGCTTAATATTTTTTATGTATACCATTCAGCAATTAGCCAAACAGCACAAAATCTTTAGTTTTCTTTGTGTTTAGGCCTTGGTCCTCTAATTAAAAAAGCAGCCCGATAATCCAAGAACTGACTGACTCAGTCCGAAGCGTTCTCGGAAAGCCCAACTGCATTGACCGATCGAGGTCTCCCACTCAGTCGATGGACCTCAGGAGGCGAACATGTGGAGGCATGTGGTCAGCAAACCTCTCTCCCGGCCTTTGTCAGCTTTCGTGACCGGAGCCGCTACTTCGCAGTCAAGTAGCTCCTCAATTGTCCTCACATGACACTCACCCAGCCCAGTATTAGCCAAGCCCCCCAGAACTTAATTTCAGAGATCTGATGGGAAATGGTGTTACCACTGCGGCAAGGCTGTTGGCACTGTTAGTTCTACTCTTAGAAAAACTAAAGATTCCTATAAGTCGATGACAATAATTGTATTTCATCGTAGTTGTGTGGTGGAACTGTAAACTACTGATGTAAGTGCAGTTTGTGGATAGACAATCCCTTGTAGTGTACATACGTGGTGGGCAGAAGCAGACTTAAAATTTGGAAGGGTCTTGCAGCGAGGTTGTGCTGAGAAATAAATGTTAAGAAAAAAAATTCGATACATTGCACCGCTTTCAAGTTATTTAGCATTGAAGGTAGAAAATCAGATCGTTGCCCCCGCAAATTTAAGCATTTGCACAAGTTAAAATGCGGCGACAATGTAAAGACATCTGTGGGTCTCTGAATTTCTTTTTGTTCAAATGATTACCACCAGTCAAAATATCCCTTTTTCGGAAGTGATATATTTAAGCTAGGTGAGCGAAAGCTACATTTGTTCATTTTGAGGAAACCAAACGTAGAACAAGTTTAGCGACGCAATCTCTGGCAGGCTCCTTGAATTTGTCCACTCGACGACCTGCCCCCCAGGGGTTCCACAACTCTTTTCTGGATACGTGCGTAGGGAGTACGGGACCCCGAGCTAGTGTGGCCCTCTTTCCTTTCCGGGCTGCATACCTTCCTTTTCCACATCCTTCCCCATCCTCCATCTTCCCCCCCCCCCCTCACCCCCCTCTCTTCCCTTCCCTTTCTCCCCCTCTGGGGGTATGTTTAGTGCCTACGTCTGGAGACGGACGCTTGAAACTGTAAAACAGTCTCTCTTCTTCGCTTTCTCTGCTGGGAAGTCTCTCTCCTTCCTTTGTCCTTCTCTTTTCCTTACCTCTTCTCTTTCCCCTCTTTTCTTCTGCGGCGTTTGAGACCTCTCTTCTTTCATTTTCTTTTCTTTGTTCCTCCCTTTCTCTTTTTTCCTCCCTGCGTATGTCCGAAGGCCGACCCACGCATTCCCACCTGTAGCCGGTGATGGGGTAACGCGTAATTCCCCACCCCGGGTAGACAGCTAGGACACGTACGTACCCCCTTGTAACGGCCAGGCCCAGGAAGGGGTGATTACCCGGGCTGGTACCTTCTGAAAGTGCCGATTGGTCCCTCCGTCCGTTTCTTGTGAGGTATGACCTGAAATGTGAACAATCACCTAAGGCAGGTATGCCCTCAGAGAGGGCCCTACAAGGAAGGAGCGCGCCATCGGAGACTCCGGTAATCGTGGGGGTACCTCTGCAATGCTTTCCTCATCATCTACTATGTCTGCTCACAAGCGAAAGTTAAATGAGTCTCAGCCACAGACAATTCTTCCATCAGTGCCACAGTTCCGTGTTGTTTCTCGGTCGGACAAAGATCAAGACTTCTCCACAGTCAACCCTTTCGTTATTCAGAAAGGTGTCGACGCAATTGCAGGTCCTGTAAAGTCTTGTTCCCGATTACGAAATGCACCTTGTTGTTAGAAATAGTCAGTGCCCTCCAGGCACAAAAATTGCTGCGTACTTCACTGCTGTACACCTTCCCTAACCGGGTGGAAGCACACTGCACATGAAATTCATCACCTTAGGTTGCAGCCACAACTGCCATATATGCCCGAGGCGCTGGAAGTTTGCCCAAGCCGATTAGACACGTTTTTCATCTCTAGCGACATTCGACGACCTTCACTTTCCTAGCGTCGACGATGAGGTCACTCCTATTACAGAAGTTATTCTTACAGCTGCGGAACATTCAATACCTCGCACCTTCGATTTGCCCCGACGCCCCCCAGTTCCTTGGTGGAACGAGGCATGCCGTGGCGCAATACGTGAGCGGCGACGTGCTCTTCGCGTTTTTCGCCACCATCCCCCTTTGGCTAACCGTATCCGCTATAAGCAGTTCCATGCGCGATGCCACCGGGTCTTCCGCGATAGCAAGAAGGCAAAATGGGACTTCTTTACTAGCTCATTTAACACCTTCACTCCCTCCTCGGAAGTTTGGAGTCGGATTCGACGGTTATCTGGCGGGCCTAGTTTCTCCCCAGTCTCTGGGCTCACTGTCGCGCATGATACCTTAGTGGACCCCGTCGCAAATTCTAACTCATTGGGTCAACACTTTGCTGAGATTTTGAGCTCTTCAAATTACCCGCCAGGTTTCTCCCGAAGAAACGTGCAGAGGAAGTGCGACCTCTTGCTTTCTCCTCTCATAATCGCTAAAGCTCTAATACTGTTTTCTCCATGCGGGAACTCCAACACGCACTCTCCTCTTCTCACTCTTCCGCCCCAGGACCGTATGGTATCCACATCCAAATGTTGCTGCATTTATCATACCATAGTCTGCGCTACCTCCTTCGCCTTTATAATCGAATTTGGACCGACAGTTCTTTTCCGAGAAGATGGCGGGAAGCTATCGTCGTTCCTGTTCCGAAACCTGGATAGGACAAACATCTATCGTGGACTGTGTGGCTGGTCCCGGCGGAGGTTCGAGTCCTCCCTCGGGCGTGGGTGTGTGTGTTTGTCCTTAGGATAGTGTAGGTTAAGTAGTGTGTAAGCTTAGGGACTGATGACCTTAGCAGTTAAGTCCCATAAGATTTCACACACATTTGAACATTTTTCACAAACATCTCCCCTCTAGCTATCGCCCCATTTCTCTCACGAGTAGTGTATGTTAGGTTTTGGAGCATATGGTGAACTGCCGTTTAGCCTGGTGGCTGGAGTCCCTAAGTCTCTTAACACCTGCCCAATGCGGTTTCCGAAAGCATCGATCTGCCGTTGACCATCTTGTTGCTCTCTCCACTTATAACATGAACAATTTTCTCAGGAAACGCCAAACAGTAGCAGTATTGTTTGATCTGGAGAGAGCATACGATACCTGTTGGAGAACAGGCATCTTCCGCACACTGTTCTCTTGGGGCTTTCGAGGTCGGCTGCCCCTTTTTCTTCGTGAATTTATGGCAGAGCGCACATTTAAAGTGTGGGTGAACACAACTTTCTCCCAAGAAAACGGGGTACCCCCGGGCTCCGTGCTAAGTGTTGTACTGTTTGCCATTGCCATAAATCCAGTTATGGATTGTCTCCTACCCGATGTCTCGGGCTCCCTCATTGTGGATTTTGCGATCTACTACAGCTCTCAACGGACCTGCCTTATCGAACGAAGTCTTCAAGGATGTCTTCAACGCCTCCACTCTTGGAGCATCGAAACCGACCTCTGCTTTTCTCCCAGTAAGACCGTTCGTGCCAATTTTTGGCCTCGTACGGAGTTTCTTCCGCCTTCCTTACGTCTAGGCCCTGTCCACCTTCCGTTCGCGGACGTCGCTAAATTCTTGGGTCTTATGTTTGACAGAAAACTGTGATGGTCCTCTCACGTTTCCTATCTTTTGGCTCGCTGTCTGCGATCCCTCAACACCCTCCGTGTCCTGAATGATACCTCCTGGGGAGCGGACCGAGTGGTCCTTCTCCGCCTCTATGGCACTCGAAATTGGACTATGGAAACATAGTTTACTCCTCTCCTCGGCCGTCTATTCTTCGGCGTCTCGACTCTGTCCACCACCGTGGATTACATTTAGCGTCTGGAGCTTTTTACACCAGCCCTGTGGAAAGACTTTATGCTGAGACTGCTGAACCTCCGCTGTCCAATCGGCGAGCTGTCCTTCTGAGTCGTTATGCTAGCCATCTGTCTTCCATGCCTGCTAATCCGGCCCATGACATTTCTTTCGACGCCTCCTTGGATTTAGAGTATGCAGGCCAGCCTTCCTCTCTACTACCACCGGGAGTCCGCTTCCGTCAACTACTCCATTCTCTTTCCTTCCACTTTCCTAAGACTTTCTTGACAACCTGGGGTACAGTACCGCCTTGGCCCCTGCCCCGGACCTGCCTGCTCCATGACCTTTGTCAGTTTCCCAAGGATGGTACCCCTTCTCTTGTTTATCGTCGGGCATTTGCTGCTCTATGCGCACAAATGAAGGATGCCACATTTATTTACATTAATGGCTCAAAAACATCATTTGGTGTTGGGATTGCCTATATTGTTGGCGACACCCCTAATCGATTTCGGCTTACCGACCGGTGTTCGGTTTTTACTGCGGAGCTTTACGCTGTTCTCCAGGCTGTCCAATACATCCGTCGCCATCAGCGGATACAGTATATTATTTGCTCACATTCGCTCAGCTCTCTCCTCAGTCTCCAAGCTCTCTACCCTGTCCACCCTCTGGTCCACCGGATTCAGGACTGCCTCCACTTGGGGGGGGGGGGGGGGGCGTCTCTGTGGCGTTCCTCTGGATCTCAGAACATGTTGGTATATGTGGAAACGAGGCGGCCGATATAGCGGCCAAGGCTGCAGTCTCTCTTCTTCAGCCTACTGTTCGCATGGTTCCCTTCGCCGATCTACGGAGTGTTTTATGTCGTCGTGTTGCTCTTTTATGGCACGAACATTGGTCGACATTTCCCAATAATAAATAGCGGGACGTGAAAGCCCTTCCCTGTGCTTGGACCTCTTCCTCCCGAACTCGTCGTCGGGAGGAGGTAATTTTAACTAGACTCCGGATAGGACACTGTCTTTTTAACCATCGACATCTTTTAAGTGGCGTTCCCCTCCCCACCCCCCCCCCCCCCCCACCTCTTTGTCCTCACTGCTCTCAACTGTGGACGGTGAGACACGTTTTACTTGAGTGCCGCTATTTTACTCCGTTACGCGCCCGTCTACAGCTGTCGCCTGATATGTCTTCCATTTTAGCAGATGATACTCGCTCAGCCGATAGCGTTCTCGAGTTAATTAGTGTCAGTGAGATGATGTCAGTCATTTGAAGCTCTTTTTGGGGACAAACATCCCTTCTTCTATAGTGTTTTTTTAAGCTTTCCTTCTGTTATTAGTTTCCCCACTTTTTTTGAGTTTCGCTCCCATTGCTGCTGGTTTCCAGTTTGGTTTTTTTACCTTTTCCTAAGTCACAGACCGAGCGCTAATGACCGTAGCAGTTTTGCGCCCTAAAACCATAACAAAAAAAGTGACGACCTGATTGACTAAATTCAATGCTAAGTAACTCAGAGACGGAGCAACGTATCGATATTTTTCTTACTAATTATTACCAGCGTAACCTCTCGTGCAACACGCTTACAAGCTTAACAGACTGTTTCTGATCACCCTTTATACTGACGACCATACCATACATACCTGTGCATGGCATGTTGTTATGGTACATTGGGAGAAGCTTGACTTTAAATTTATATGACCATTAGCTGTTTAAAGAAGTTGATGAATATCAATGGGGACAGTTGAAAATATGTGCCGCGACCGAGATTCGACCCCGGGATTTCCTGCTTACGTGGCAGACGCTCTATCCGACTGAGCCATTGAGGACACAGAAGTTAGTGCGACTGCAGGGACTTATCTCTGGTACGCTCCCCGTGGGACCCACACTTCCAACTTACTGTTCACATACTACACTTGTAATGCCCCTGCCGACTATGCTCATTAATCGCGGCAGTCAATCACCGATTCCCGTAAGAGTTTGAGCAATGTGAGTGTATCGGCACTGAAGAAGATCGTTTGCTGGTAATTCTTATCAATATGAAGATGGTGTCTGTTCTTTATATATTTAATTTATATGGTAAACTGTAACGCAAAGCAAATCTTGAAGCCACTCTCCCCCTCCTCTGCCCCTCTTCCCCCTCCCCCCCCCCCCCCACCCCGCCAACTGGAGAAGCGTAACTCGTTACTTAGTAGAGGGGGGGGGGGGGGCGTTTGGTGCATTGTGTCGCATTTTGACCCACGTAACACTATGAAAATTACAAAGTTAAAGAATTAAAAAATAATGGTAAAGCAAAAAGGAAACCCAGGGATAGACAATGTTGAGGAAGCACTGAATTAATGTTAACTTACAATGTTTATCACAGGCAAGGAAAACCAATGAAATCGTGTACAGAATGTGGTCGTACAGTTCTGTTACTGTTAAGAGCTTCTACATCAATGACATAAAGTAAATAACACAATGAGCAGCAGGCAGAGCAGTAGGGAACGTTTCGTACGCTGTGGTTCAAGTTCGTACTGCAGTAATCATCAGCTACGCATGAGAACATCTATCCACACTCAAAAATACAGGGTGCCCGTAAATTCTCTGTTAGTTGCAAATGCAAGTATTTTCCGAACACACTTGGTTCCATGGCCGATTAAAAAAATTGTAAGGGAAAGGTTGGTAAAACATGAAATATGCGCATGAATGACAACACTAAGTTTTTTTTTGTATATATACTTCTTAACATCCAAACAATAATCTTTCCAACCTCTCAAATCTAGCAACTCTCAGTACACTAACCAAGTTAGTCAGTTTGCGGGCCTGTGTGACCGAGCGGTTCTAGGCGCTTCAGTCTAGAACCGCGCGACCGCTACGGTCACAGGTTCGAGTCCTGCCTCGGACATGGGTGTGTGTGATGTCTTTAGGTTTAAGTAGTTCTAAGTCTAGGGGACTGATGACCTCAGATGTTAAGTCCCATAGTGCTTAGAGCCATTTGAACCATTTGAACCTTATGCCACATATATATAATAAACATATTCACAATTTTATTGATTGGCGACTCCATGGAGTGTTCTGTGCACCACGACCAGATAATGGATATAATTGGAAGGAGAAACAGCATTGGTCGTATTTTTTTGTTTTATTATCCGCAAATTCGATTTTCGGTCACTTAGTGACCATACTCAGTGCTGTAATATACAATTAAAACTGGTAGACACTGGTATCAACAGGCTCTAAGCTCTAAGCTTGTTGATACCAGTGTCTACCAATTTTAATTGTATATTACAGCACTGAGGATGGTCAGTAAGTGACCGAAAATCGATTTTGCGGCTAATAAAACAAAAAAACAAAAAATGCGACCAATGCTGTTTCTCCTTCCAATTATATTCACAATTTCTTACGTACCTTCATCACATTTACTATTGTTGCAATAGCTGTAAGTTTAAGGCCTAAAACATATAAATTGCACTTGTAGTGAGAGGATGGCTCAGCTCAAGTCAAATGGGTGACTCACCAGTGTGTGTCGTGGCAGCACCATACTTGTCAATCCAAATATTAGTTCGTAGCGTTTTTGTTTTGCATGTTGGTATTGGTTTCTGTGCACTTATTTATCGATTGTCATTTTCTGTTTGTATTTCACTGTTGCTCTTTGAGTGACAAGTGGAGAAATCGGAACAGTTCCGGAATATTGTTCTGCTCGAGTCCGAAAGAGGGGAGACAACAGCGAATGTAACCAGAAACATCTGCATCATATATGGGGATAATGTCATTGGACAGAGCACGGCAAGGAAATGGTTTTCTCGTTTTGAGGAGGATCGTTTTGACATTAGTGACTCTCCACGTTCAGGAAGATTTCGGGGTATGATGAAGATCGTTTAAACGCATAAATTCGCTATGATTCACGTCTCTGTTCTTGAGAAATGAGAAATGTGATGAACTGTGATCATTTCACCATCGTGCGACGTTTTCTTGCAACAAAAATTAGCGGATGGCCGTATGTGCATCTCTGCTAGCTCGTCATCAGTTGGCTCGTGAACAAAACCGACCATCCTGTATCGTTACCGGTGACGAAATGTTCTCTTAGCGATAACATCAGAAAAAGAAAGACTGACTGAGCACAAACAAAGCAGCAATTTCCTGTACAAAGACTTGCGCGCATCCAAAAAAAAAAAAAAAAAGACAGTGTTATGCACCTTGTGGATAGGTGTAGCCATCACTATATTTATTGACATTTACTGTCAACGACTGAGACTCTTGCAGAGCAGTCCAAGGACGACGCACTTAAGACTTCATGAAGTTATGCTATTCCACGATAGCTCCCGCCAGCATTCTGCTAGACAGACGAAAAACACTGTACAGGAGTTGGATTGAGAAGTCATGCCACACCCACTTTTTTCAGCTGAACTTAAGCGGCCAGACTTTCACGTTTTCCGCTCTCTATCGAACATCATTCAAGGAATTTCCTGTCAGAATGAAAATGTACTAACATGCCTCACGAGTTCTTAGCCTCAAAACCACGTGATTTCTACAGTCACGGAATCCGAAAGCTACCCCATCATTGGCAGACTGTTAAAAGTAGTGAAAGAGAATATATGACGACTAATGTCTCTGTTATGTGTACCTGTTGTTTTTGTTAAATTTACAGAAAAATGCCATGTACTTATGTACCAACCAATTTTGTCCTTGGTTTTCTTTACTGGTTGTTTAATGCACAGTCTGAATCACGTTGGGGCTTTCTTCTCACCTACTCCTTCCCTTTCGTGCCCTTCGACTTTTATAACTGCAATATTGTTTCTGTACAAGTTATGAATAACCATTAGCTTCCTATTTTTTATCGTTGCTACCTTCCGAATTTCAAAGACTATATTCCAGTTAACATAGCCTAAAGACGAACTTCCAGCATGCTGGAGTAATTGCAGGACAGCAGCTTGTGTTAATCAGTACAATGGAAAAACAGCCAAAGTTCCAAATTTCACTTTTATTTTCTTGATGACTAGTTTTGGGTCGGGAGATCTTTTTAAATCATCCAGATAGTCAAAACGATATTTCCCAAAATATAAGGATTCATGTCGAGATAACAAACATATACGTATAACAAAGTGCAATGCTTTGTTAGAGGCGTTTCACCGTATACACGTTGGAAAAAGTATATTTAGAATATGACATCTGGGCCACTAGAGTCAACCATATACATTGGAGTCCAAACGAAAGAAGTGATACATGTATGTAATCCCTGTGAACAATACCAGCGCCACATGAATGCTGGAGTGTTTTCTCCCCAAGATTTAATTGAAAAGCGCAACTTGTTTGTCGTGCAGGGCTGTACGGTGGTATGGTGATCTCGATGGCGGCAACGGGCGCTCTATGCGCGACGTCGGTACGCTGGCCACTGACCTTCTACGTGTTTGGCGGCATCGGGCTGCTATGGTGCCTGCCATGGTGGCTGCTAGCTGCCGACTCGCCGGCGCAACACAGGAACATCGACCCGGCTGAGCGTCGATACATCGAGGCCACTATACAATCGAGTTCCAAGGTGCAGTGTCTTCTTTTTTGCGTCGTCAGTGTACCGACAGGTTGCACGCGTCCCATCATCGCTTCCTCTCGCAAGTCAACCTCTTCCTCTCAGAGTAGCACTTACACCCAACATACTCAGTTATTTATTGGATATGTTCCAATCTCTTTCTCTTCTACCAGTTTTGCCCTCTACAGCTGCCTCTAGTAGAATGAAAGTTGTTGCCTGCTGTCTTAACCTGTCCAAGTATCCTGTATTTCCTTCTTCCTCGCTCATGCTGTCGGCGACATACTCATGTCTTATCTTACGAATCCACGTAATTTTCAACATCCTGTAATATTATGATTCAAAAGATTTTATTATTTTTCGATTTTTCCGCAGTCCATATTGTGCTTCGAACGTGATTTTCAGAAATTTATTTCTCAAATTAAGGGCTACGTTCGATAGCAACAGATTCCTCTTTGTGAGTAATTCCCTCTTTGACAACCTAATCTGCTTCTTACATCCTCCTTGCTTTTTGCTTTGTCCGTCGTTTTATTTTGTTTACAAGGAAGCGGAAGTGCTTAACTTTCGACTGCAGGGGTTGGACAAAATTATGAAATAAACTACGTGAAATACATGCTTGAACATAAATACAGATGCTAGTCAAGCCTGCACGTTGCCCTGTTGAACCGTGAATTTACTTTCAAAACTTTTTCTTAAGAATTTTCTTGATTTACTAGCGATTCATCAAGAACATTAACACATTTAATAACACTATGTGAGCGTGGAAGTAGTTCCAGTGGGAAACTGATGAAAACAAACCAAATTTCTTTCAACAAATGAAAATTTTATTCCTAAAAGCCTATTTTTTTAAACAGATTTAAAATTATAATCAGAAAGCACTCTCTAAATATCAAGTTACAATTTATTCAGAGGCAGAAAGAAGAAATTTTGACTGTATGTGCTTTTGGGCTGAGAACCTTGCCGCTCCATTTTGACACGGCCGTTGTCACGACCGCTCACAACAACCTCTGAAAGACTACACTGGTGCAAATCTGCAATACACCAGATTACTTTAAACTAAAAATTTTAACAACTCACACTTGCACATAAACTATGCACCCCGTAGGAGGGATGGAAAATGGTACAAAACACTAACATTAAAATCTTACGGTGGAAGGGTGGCAACTTCATATACTAAAATGACCATTTAAATAAAAACCCGTGAAATGCAGTCTTACAGAAAATATACAAGATTGACCACACATGCTCTACATTACACATATATCGCCTCTCAAGATGATAGGCAAGATAAAAACATATTTCAGGAATTGGGCCGTTACACTTCAAGCAAAAATTCGTTAACACCGGATCCGACATGCATGACAGAGGCAGCTATTAACGTACGGCAGACCGACAGAAAGACAGACAGACACCAACTGCCTAACAAATGCGGACGAGAGACAGACGAGCAAGCTGGGGACGAGAGACTGACCCAGACTCACCAACTGGCGAGCTCATAGCGCCCCTGAAACGCACGTGAACAGGCAACCTTTCCCCTTTCCCACGAGAGGGAGACACCAAAGCTGCGATTGCCACAGCAGCGCCACCGCCAGAAACGGAGGCCGACTGCTTCACGCTTCGCGCTGCGGCGCGCTCTTCAAAACAGAAATTTTTACCACGGCTCACCTATCATATATGACACCTGCGCAATATCCTCAATACACTAAAAGTGTCAGTTGTGGTCAGAACAGTATTCAGTAGTCGTGAGGGCATTATATCGGAGCTAAGTGAATTCGAATGTGGGTAAACTGCTGGTGTTCCCTTGGTGGGTGCTTCCGTAAGCAAGGTTGCCAAGGTGTTTGGTGGTGGTCCAAGAAGCACCCTATCGAAGATATACACCGCATGCAGGGAAAGCAGAAAAATATCATCTGCTAAAACATGGCCGGAAGTGTGTTACGAGTGATCGTGGCTTATGTCAAGTGGAGAGGATTGTGACGAGAAGTAGAAAGCTGACAGCTGCAAAAGTACTAGAGAACTGAATATCGCTCTCGCGAACCCTGTCAGCACTAAGACGACGGCAGCTCCATAAACTCGGAACTGCAGGCCGAGATGGAATTCCAAAACCTCTCACCAGTGTGTAAATACCCTCAGTGGAAAACACGCCGTGCTAAGCCACAAAACCGGGACTGTGGAGCAACGGAAGGGAAGAATGCCATTTGGTCGGATGAGTGTTGATTCACACTGTTTACTACTTTTGGCCGAATTTACAGCCCAGGAGTGAAAGAATGTGGTAGAGGCTCGGTGCTGATTGAGGGAGCCATATCGTGGTATTCCATGGGCCCCGTGGTTACTCTGCGAGGTCGCATTACTTTCAAGGATTTAGCTGATAAGATCCATTCCATGATAAAATGTTTATTTCCCAATGGTGGTGGTGTGTTCCAACTTGACAGGGCCCCTGTGATACAGCTCGCCTCATCCAGGACTAATTTTTTTAGCACAAGTATCAACTGTCGCATCTCGCCTGGGCACCACAACCACCAGTTCTCAATACTATTGAGCCTTTGTGGTCTACTTTGGAAAGAAGGGTGCGTGATCGCTATTCACCTCCATTGTCGTTATCTGAACTTGCCACTATTTTGCAAGAAAATGATATAAGATTCCCCTGAAAACCCTACAGGAACTGTATTTATCCAATATGAAACGACTGGAAACTGTTTTGAAGTCCAGTGGTTTAGTCATGGTAATTCATTGGGTTTGTGGAGCCTTCGTATCTTTATTAACGCCCTGTATGTTGCCCCTAGGTATTACGCAAGTTTGTCGCTATTCCCATTTCTGGCACAAATTACTTTCGTCTTTCTTTGGTATACTGTCAATATTCTGTACTCATCAGACTCTATAAACCTTTCAAAAAACCCCTTAATTCCTTCTCACATTCACTGAGAAAAGAAAGGTCATAAGCGTGCCTAATTATTGATGTCGTTTCATTTGGAATTTCAATCCAACACCTGAGTGTTTCTTTTATTTCCATCATTCCTTCTTCGATGTGTAAATTCAACAGCAGGTCCAAAATGGTTCAAATGGCTCTGAGCACTATGGGACTTAACTTCTGAGGTCATCAGTCCCCTAGAACATAGAACTACTTAAACCTAACTAATATAAGAACATCACTCACATCCATGCTCGAGGCAGGATTCCAACCTGCGACCGTAGTGGTCGCGCGTATCCAGACTGTAGCGCCTAGAACTGTTCAGCCACCCCGGCCGGCACAACAGCAGGAATGAAGTACTATTTTCCCTGTCGTATACTCTTTGTAATCAGTGCACTTCGTTCTTGGTCTCTCACTCCTATTGTTGCCACTTCGTTCTTGCACGGTTTGTACACTGAAACGCCAAAGAAACTGGCCATGCGTATTCAAATATAGAGATATTTATACAGCCAGAATATGGCGCTGCGGTCGGCAATGCCCATATAAGACAACAAGTGTCTGACGCAGTTGTTAGATCGGTTACTGCTGCTACAATGGCAGGTTATCAAGATTTAAGTGACTTTGAACGTGGTGTTACAGTCAGCGCTCGAGCAATGGGATATAGCATCTCCGAGGTAACGATGAAGTGGGCATTTTCCCGTACGACCATTTCACGAGTGTACCGCGAATATCAGTATTCCGGTAAAACATCAAATCACCGACATCGCTGTGGCTGGAAAAAACTGCTGCAAGAACGGTATCAACGACGACTGAAGAGAATCGTTCAACGTGACAGAAGGGCAACTCTTCCAGAGAACTGTAAATAAGCAACAATAATACCATACTGAATATATCAGGTATTTACAGCAGTTATTTCAAGTAAGGAGACAATAGGTCCGTTTCTGTGCTAAGCGCTGGGTATAAAATATATTCAGAAGTAGAGAACAGCACTAATTGTTGAAAACATTCTGTTAGAAGAGCAAACAGGCTTTAGAAAAGACAGATCGTGCATAGACATGGCGTTAGCCAGAAGCCAAATCTTTGAGAACACAAAGACGTATTTTTGGCTCTGAGCACTATGCGACTTAACTTCTGAGGTCATCAGTCGCCGAGAGCTTAGAACTAATTAAACCTAACTAACCTAAGGATATCACACACATCCATGCCCGAGGCAGGATTCGAACCTGCGATCGTAGCGGTCGCTCGGTTCCAGACTGCAGCGCCTAGAACCGCACGGCCACTACGGCCGGCAGAACACAAAGAGTTCAATAGAATGATACATCTAGACTATGGGAAAGCTTTCCATAAAGTAAACAGAGAAAAGCTTTTGGGAGTTACCTCTGCAAGTAGAAAGCATGTACCAAGAATCAGAAAGCGAAATTGCAGGAAATCGAAAATCCTTGACGAGGACAAATTTGAGAGGAAGACAAAGATGCAGTCTCTCTCCGATTCTTCTTAACATTTATACCGGCGACATGCTGAGGCAATGGATAAGTAAAATTAAGCTTTTATGCTTATGAATTCAACAAAAGGAACTTCTGTGTGAAACTACCCTTTACTGATGATAAAATCGTGATTACTGACAGCGGGTGCATATCCTAAAATTCGGGAAGACGACGGTTCACTCCCGCGTCTGGCCATCCTGATTTAGGTTTTCCGTGGTTTCCCTAAATCGCTCCAGGCAAATGCTGGGATGGTTCCTTTGAAAGGGCACGGCGACTTCCTTCCCCGTCCTTCCCTAATCCGACGAGACCGATGACATCGCAGTTTGGTCTCTTCCCCCCAAACAACCCAACCAAGCACATCCTAAAGTGCTGCTCATATTTTATCCACAACAGTTAAGTTACATAATCTACTAGTGTCTTCAAACAAAACAAAAGTATGACTTTCAGAGGGCGGGAGCAATCCCAGCAGAATATCAGAAAATAATCATAAATTAGGAAGAGTAAATTCGCTCCAGTTCTTAACTACTTTATGACAGAAATGAACGTACAAAGGGAAGTACTAACATTTAATTATATTAATGTTCAATATGCAGCACCCTCAGCATTAAAGTAAGAAAGGAAAATCTACTCAAGTTTTGTATAACGATGTCGGTACCAACTGTGACATATGGAAGTCACTAGTGAACTGTGACAAAAAGAAATGAAAAAGAATACACGCATCGGAGATGCGATTCCTAAGAAGAGTAGGTGGGTACACAACCCGACTGGAGGAGGAATGCTGACATCAGAGAAGAACTAGCACTGAAAATCTTCAATGAGCAGATCAATGAATACAGGAACAGCTGGAAGGACAATGTTACAAGAATGGAAGACGACAGAATACCAAAATTAATAAAGAAATATTACCCAGTGGGCAAAAGATCTTTAGGAAGACCGAGGGCGTAACAGGCAAATGCCTAAGACATGCAGAAAGAAAAAGAAGAGTTTTATTTAGAATTTAGCGGTGAGTAGGGTCGGCTCCGGGAGCTAGGTAGTTTTGAATAGAGGTCAAAGAACCTACCCCTAGAACACAATGACAAACAGTAAATTCTCCCTCTTTCGCAAGCATCGGCAATTCACGTCTCGTCACCTCCGTAATGCCCAGCCTCGAATGCAACTGTTACATCGCTTTAATGCACGTGAAGTTGATTGGGAACGTTGTTTGTCGTATAAGTCGGTTCTGGCTTTGTTAGTTGGTACTGATTTGGTCTCGCTTTACTTACAGTCGTACCGTTAACGCTCTATGGAATTTTAGGCCATCAACTTAGAATCCATTTTATGAGACTTCGTTGAAGGGTGGCAACGAATTTAAGGTCCCTACCTCCAGAGTGCAACACCCAAAGAATTCAACAAAGCAACAACCAAACACCAGTCCAGTCAGACCAGCGCCTCTAGCGGTATAGCACATAGAAAATAAAAAATTGTGAACCCAAAAGGCATTTTTCATTTTAGTGCAATACTGTCTTATATGTTGCATATGTACCGAAGTAAGATTTTCATTGTGTTCATGTTGCAGTTTTGATTGGGACTGCTCTGTAATGATGATAATTATGTGATTACTTGCCGAATACTTTCATAATTTCACAGCTACGCGCCAGTTCAAGGATAAGGCCTAAGAGACAGGGCCATAAATTCTCTCTTGACTGTCGTTTCACTTCTCGTCTGTTTTGGCAATCTGTCTGTGCACTAGCCCTTGGACAATATAGAGTAGTCAGCAGTTGTAACCTGTGCACTACGTTTCTGATGTTGCATCAAAAACTGCCTGTGCCGTGGTGGAGCCTGCTGTCGACGCCAGCTATCTGGGCCCTGGTC
This sequence comes from Schistocerca americana, assembly GCF_021461395.2. Lineage (NCBI taxonomy): Eukaryota > Metazoa > Arthropoda > Insecta > Orthoptera > Acrididae > Schistocerca > Schistocerca americana. The sequence continues at coordinate 348,196,109 of NC_060121.1, read as the reverse complement.
GTCTACCTCATGGCCTCGGACATTACTCTGTATCTGCTACTGTCTTCGCTGCCGCTCTACATCGCCGACATCTTGCACTTTGACGTGGAAAGTGTAAGTATAGAAAAACTTTTGCGTACCAATGTTACCAGCGGAAACGAATCCTTATGATAAATACAGCGACATTTGTTCGTGTAGCTTCGCTTGGTGGCTGGTTCATTTTTGCAATGAAAACATTAAATGTCTTTTGTTACATCACTAACGAGATTAGGGTCACTCGTTTGAATCTCATTGCTGAGGGAAAAGGAGAAAAGTTCTCCACTTGACAGCGACATTTCTCGACGTAGTCTCCTTATCAATCAATCTACACCGTCCAAAGATATTTCAATGAGTAGATTCAAGGAGACGTTACGTCACTACACAAGGAACCTGTAACTGAGCTCCCTCAAACAATTTTGTAACCTGTGCACTACGTTCGCAGCTCAACACGAGATAGGGTTTGCAAATCTAGAGGCAAATGTCATCAAAATAATCATTATTCTGCAATATATCCTCTTTGGGCAAGTGAGCGTCTCATTTAGCGAGGGAACAGGTGGTGTGAACTAAGTGTAACTATGACTTTAGAGTGAGTGTGTTATTCCGAATTACAGCCACTGCGGCGACAACAGCCGTTATAAAATGCATTAAATTTATTAGCAATTGCGAAATTCGACAACCATCGGCTGTAGAATGGAATGACGACAATGAAAATTTCTGCCGGACCGCACTGGAGTCCGTATATACCGCTTATCGCGAGAGGTCGCCTTAGCATTTGGCTATCCGCGAGTGACTCACGGCCATAGTCGTCAACATAGGCACTGCAAAATCGTATTTATCCGCCAACACCATGCAAGCACTTGCAGAAAATGTGTCGCCTGTACGGGAATAGACGTAATGGATGTATGAATACAGGTTGCAGACGCAGGGTTGACGGCATTTGGAAGTTTGAGTCTGTCTACGAGTCGTACAGGGATAGCTAAATGGTAAGGCGATCGCTCGTGATAAGCGGGAAACCTGGGTTCGAGTCCCGGTCTAACATAAATTTGCATTATACTCATTCCAATCTACAGATGATGGTTGTCCATACTTGCAGTTGTGAATAGTTTAACGTAAGTGTAACTATAGTCATTAACAAATAAACGAACCAGTAGGACGAAGAATCCTCACTGGCTTATCGGACACGAGAAGTTACCAGGACGCTGTGGGAGAGAAGCGGTTTGGAGAGTCCACTGCTGTGGAACACTTTGCTGCTGGACGTTATTTGAGGCACTCCATCTACTGGTGGGAGGTCGCTCAAGACTTTGAGCGTAAGCAGTGCCGATCAGTCGCGGTAGAAATCTGGCCCAGTCTCTCTCCGCCGCACCCTCTGTGTAAGCAACGACCAGCTGCCCAGTAATGGGGACTCACAATGTCAACTGAAGATCGGCGCACCTCCGTGAGATTCCCGTGCGTAGTACAAGAGCTGGGTAATGCGTCAGGGACAAACTCACCCTCCAATGTTCTCGAGGCATATTACTTAAGTATTGCGTTTGTAACATGACTAGCACTCACGAGATCGGAGGTGGTTTCATTTGGTTTGAGTATGGCAGCCCGTCGGTGGGCCTCTGTTTTGAGGTTTGACTGATGGCGAAGGAGGCCTGATGGCTAGGCCAGGTAGTGGCCGCTCAGCCCACACCGTCCAGACGTGACGTCACACGAGCAGATACGACTCGCACGAAGACTAGACAGCTTTGTAAACTTTTACATGCTTCGTAAATCATAAAACTTACGGCGGATTGACATACATCAATTTATAGAGCAGAACACCAGATTCAGTTGGCACATGGATTACGCAAATGATATGCGTAATTAGTCATAGAGTCGGGAAGGTATCTGTAACGGACTTTTCCCTAAATATTTAATAAAAATTGAAAGTACTTAAGTAGAAGAGAGGTCGACTCATCATATTAAAGCCCTCATCGAGACGCATTGAGTGAATTATCTACATGTTTTCTTTCATTTTTAAATGGAGAGTAAGAGGGTATTTAACAAAGTGATGATAAAACTGAGCTTAATTAATGAACCGAGACAGATTCACGATCAGCCTGCCCATGTGTGTTGGTGAAAGTAAACATGTTTCACATACAACATTTAGATTGTAAGTTTTATGTGTTTAATTATATATTTCAGTTATTTAAGCACTCTTTTTCGTACGTTCGCCCGTGATTTAAACGTCGTTACGAAATTTGGATTGCAGAAGTCCAAAGAGCGGGTCATTCCCTTCAAGACAGGTGTGTCATTCAAGTGTGTACTGTAATGATTAGAGGCATGGTAAGAAATGATCAATTCTTTTGAACTCTACAGTCATTCGAATTAGATTTGTGGGCGAACTACTTGATGTATTATAAAGTAAAGTTAGGTTTTCATCACGCTTCTAACGACGCACGTAACCTTAAGACTGAACTTCCGTACAAAAAGGTGTAATCTGGACTAGTGGTTACTCTAACATTAATTCATGGAATTAACGGGATCTGGGGAAACCCACTCATAAGTGGGGACTTCCGTATTGTCACTTCCATAATGGATCGGACACAGTTGAAGACGCAGGTTCTGTGTTGGTCTGGGCGTTGATTTTGCCGCAGGCCTTTATGAACAGGCTTTTATGAACTGTGGAGTTTTTTCGGTACGTTAGGCACTACACTTAGAATTACTTTCGTGGTGCTTCACTTTGGGCTCTGAAAATTTCACAGCGGTCACTTACAATTATTTTGTCTCAGGTTAGGTGGAACTGGTGATTTTCGTGTGTAGAACAGAGTCGGAATAAGAGTAATATCCTAGTGAGTTGGACTCTTAACTCAGACTCTTTAGTGTGGTTTCTAGCAGTACTTGACACATAGAATTATTACGTCGAGTGTCGTATGGGCAATCATTTATTGTGATTAGGAATGATCTCAATATCTAACGTTTTGGTCTGTGAACACATGCTTTATTACTGGTTTTATTTTAAATTTATAGTGAGTTTCTAATAACGATATCGGGACTCACGCTACTTTAGATCTATCAATTGAAGACATATTTAAAGTCTGAAACGAGTCGGTGATCATATTTTGGCACTTTATTTTACAGATCTTTCTTAATCACACAAACTTTCACACTTCACTACTACGGTTTCGGCTACTACCATGTTCAGATCTGTTTTGTTTGTAACAGATCTGAAAATGGGAGCAGCCGAGGCCGGTAATAGTGAAATGTGAAAGTTTATGTGATCAATACGGATCAGTAAAATAAAACTTTAGATCCAATTAGCAACAGTGAATAGATTAACCATCAGTCTGGTATTTCATTTCTGAAAAAGTTTAATAAACTGTTAATTCTCAACTTTAAACTCCTACTTGGCGAATATAATTTTGCATGCAGCACTTATCAGCAATATGTTACTTATTCTGATTTGTGCATCTGGGACAATTGATTATTTTTATTCATAAAGCAACAGATATGGTAACAGCATCCATCATAAGGATGAGCAAAATATATTATAATTCATAAAACTTTTGATCAATAACTTCATAAACACAACTAAAACGAAATGTAGCTCCACGCATTACGATCTGTCAATGCTAATCATTGTGGATTTCTGTCATTACTACTTGAGTCTCTATACATATCCATAGGTAGTAGTGCTAGCATTTCAGGACTCATAAATGTCTTTGCGATGCATAAGTTGGAAACAATCGAAGAAAACAAGAATTCCGTTATACAGGTAGGAACTGGTGCTTACGTATTGAGGAAAAATATAAGCAAACGAGTCATCCAAGGCATGTGGAAAACAATGTACTTGACTTTTGATGGTTAACTGTGTTGTCACAGTCTGCCAAAATGAAGACTGCAACAGAACCGGACTTCTCAACGTGACGAATGTGAGAAGGACAAATATTTCCTTTTTACCTTCATTCTCATACTTAAATTATTTAAAAAATGCGCTGAGACAGATTCGATTAAACTTCAAATGTGCCATTTAATTTCTCAGCCAACTTTCCTCCAATGAACCACCATATGTTCAGTTCGAAATGAAGTTTGATTTTGGTGAAATCAAGCTATTGCCGAATTTTTTCAGGACCAAAAATCATCTGAATGATGGCAGATTTTCTTGTAAGGAAACCGTACACCACACGGCGAATTTAAAGAGGTCGTGACGAGTCGCCTACCAGGTAGCTACTCTTTCCAGCAGGAAGTGTTTACCTAGGCCATGGAAACGCTTTCACACAACCCCGCTAGTTCCAAGGTACGCTGACAGTAGGTGGATCTGTGCAATGTCCTAGTGCCAAAGGAGAAACACAGAACGAAGTGCCACAAGTGGGGTAGTACTGTGTGGATCCTGCCTTCTAACACTGAAACGCCCGACATCTCTCCCATAAGAGTCCACCTGCCAATGTTTTGTTTATCTGGAAGTAATAAATAACGCCAAAGGAACTGACCCTGACATGATAATTAATACAATGAGCATATTTTTACTGTATCTTTAATCATAATGTGTGATGGAGGTTGCAAATTTTTCAGAATAAGTTTTGTAACGGGATGACTGCGATCAGTTTAGCCACAAAATAGAATGAAACAAATTTTATGGAAATAAAAGCTGTTATGAAATAGTTATTTGCATTTTTGCAATTGATGCACCTTATCTTTTCACCTAATGTTCAATGCAAATGTCGCGCGCAAGTGCAGTTTTCACGTTTAATACAAGTAATATTATTTCTAAAGCTAGGTTGTACAATATACCCACCGCTATAAAAACAAGATACTCAAAGTGACCTTAATAGGTGTTGTACGACTATACACAGTAGCTTGCCAGTGTGGGCTGACAAAGTTGAACTACAGATTCGAACTTGGTACATTCCATTTTTCCCATTGACATAATAACTTGGTGAACAGAAGCATTGCCTAGATTTTTCTTTTACAATCTAATTATATTGTCGCATCCTTTATCCTGTCGTCTGATTGATCCAAAACACTTACGTAGTATTGGTCAGCTACTGATCTCCCCCCTCCCCCCCCCCAATAATGTAATAAATATAAAGAATATCTTTTGCAGTCAAGATGATGAAAGTAAAATGATCCTGGCGATTTAGCTACGCCACTTTCCTCAGCGGCTACAACAACATGACGTTTCGAACTCTGCCGAGATTCCATTCAGGATTCTTCAAATGATTTTAGGGATTAGGTGGATGAACGCTATTTCTTCATTAGGTAATGGATCCCAGATCTCACCCAAAATAACAAATCGTAGCGTAAAATCAATTTATTTTTGAAAAGTATCCATACATCGTAGAAATCTTCGTTTCCGCATTTGCGGAAACGAAGTCCATCCTCGCTTAATGGTGTACATATGACGTCCGCTGTTTCATTCATCCTCATCATAAATCATTCAGTTCTATATAGGACATTTTCTCGATATTTTCGTCGTTTTCAAGAGAAATATGGACACATTACTATTAAATTTTTCGTTTCTGAAAATAAAATAATCCCGTGATCAGGCCTAGAGGACCATGCGATTTTTACCGGCCTCTGTATCATTCTGACGTCATTTAAAGATGAAGGTTTAACGTGCCACTCTCGAAGCTGATGTCAGCTTTCCAGACTGCTGCTTCTCATTCAAGTATCCCTTCAGCTGGGCTCACGAGAATAAATGCACCCCATTCCAGTCGCCTCAACTACGAAACAATCACTGGCAACACCGGGAGATCAACCTCGGACCTCCGCACGGCAGTTAGACTTTCTGATCGCTCAGTTTCTTCCTTTTTTTGTATCTGTCGAAAATAGCGTTCTTATGTAACTAAAAGAAATTTGTATGAATATTCGTTGTATATAATATGCGTCAAAGAAAGAAATTTGTCACAGCATTGTATTTCTTATTACGCATTCGAACGAAAACGTACTTTGAAAAACCGTATAAACGAACTTTTTCATTTGTCAAGTCGACACTTGGCTCACTTTACAACACAAATAAAATTTTTGGGAACAGGGCCATTCCTCTACTAAGAAAAATAATATTTTCCTAGCCCTTGTTTTTGGAGAAAGAAAGAACTGCAGGGTGTCCTTGAAGATCCGCTATCATTTCAGTAAAATGTTGACTTGGAAACTATTAGATTTAGAGCATCATGGTTTGCTGTAAAACATTTATCAGTTCTCAAAGCTATTTTCAGAATTTCAATGTGCGTCCTACTCGCCACTCGTAGAACATCAAGGCGATATTGAGTTCTGCCCAAGAAGGGGTCGCTGCTGAAGTATCATTTCTGATTGCTTCATTGACTAGTGTCGAACGGAACCAATGTCAACCATTGTTGCTGTGTACACGTAATCCTTGAAGTAGCCCCACAAAGCAAAGTGTAATGGAGTCGCATCGGGAGAGGGCGGGGGCCATGTGATAAAATCATCACGACCCATCCATCTCTCAGGAAATGTGTCATTCAGTACGTCCCGCAGTACGGGGCCGCCATCACACCCGAAGATGATAGACGGCTGCAGCTCTTCAATCAGCGGTAGCAGCAACTGCTCGAGCGTATCCATGTAAACATTTCCCGTTGCGGTTTCTCTGTGAAGAACAATGAGCCCATCACCGTATCGTGCATTACCCCGCACCTAACATTAAAATTCGGGCTATCACAGTTGTATTCAAGCTCGCTGTTTGAGTTTTAGGAGCCGCAAATTGTAATGTCCTCCTCCCACCATTTTCATATATTCCAAATCAAATCTGCAGGAAAGTTCAAACGGGAAAAAAGAGCATTGAGAGTTGTAAACGTTTCACAATAAACCAAGACTGTCCATCTGTAACAGTTTCCAAGTTATTATCTTTTGAAATGATAGCAAGGTTCTAAGGACATACTGTATTGCTCTGGTGTGCTGTCTGTTTAGCTGTCAGTAGAAATTGAACTCAGATGGAGTAAGAAAAGGGTTAGGGCAGGAAATATTTTGTAGTGTTTTTAGATCGACCATCGCGGATTCGCCTCAGATGACTGAGGGAAACCTAAATCAGGAAATCCAATTGGGGATTTGAGTTCTTTTGTGAACAACCCGTATCCATTGGGCTTACTACTGTCCCTCATTGTTCAGACAAAGGCAGCGTGACATGCCACATAGGGTCTCAAATTTGTGAATACGGTATACACCCGTAGTATAATGAAAAATTTTGACCTACTTCCTTCAATATGCTTTTCATCAGTTACTTCTGTCTAGTTGACAGATCTAAAATTTATTTTCGCCTTTAAGAATCACTGAATATGAGCAAATGCTAAATATGAATATACTAGTATTAGAAAAACTGTTTCCCAAACAGCTGTCTACTATTTCACGTAATGGATAGTGACTGGTTTCTGAACATACGGTTCGATTATCATGCGATTTCCACAGTCTTTAATGTAAAAGAATATACACTCCTGGAAATTGAAATAAGAACACCGTGAATTCATTGTCCCAGGAAGGGGAAACTTTATTGACACATTCCTGGGGTCAGATACATCACATGATCACACTGACAGAACCACAGGCACATAGACACAGGCAACAGAGCATGCACAATGTCGGCACTAGTACAGTGTATATCCACCTTTCGCAGCAATGCAGGCTCCTATTCTCCCATGGAGACGATCGTAGAGATGCGGGATGTAGTCCTGTGGAACGGCTTGCCATGCCATTTCCACCTGGCGCCTCAGTTGGACCAGCGTTCGTGCTGGACGTGCAGACCGCGTGAGACGACGCTTCATCCAGTCCCAAACATGCTCAATGGGGGACAGATCCAGAGATCTTGCTGGCCAGGGTAGTTGACTTACACCTTCTAGAGCACGTTGGGTGGCACGGGATACATGCGGACGTGCATTGTCCTGTTGGAACAGCAAGTTCCCTTGCCGGTCTAGGAATGGTAGAACGATGGGTTCGATGACGGTTTGGATGTACCGTGCACTATTCAGTGTCCCCTCGACGATCACCAGTGGTGTACGGCCAGTGTAGGAGATCGCTCCCCACACCATGATGCCGGGTGTTGGCCCTGTGTGCCTCGGTCGTATGCAGTCCTGATTGTGGCGCTCACCTGCACGGCGCCAAACACGCATACGACCATAATTGGCACCAAGGCAGAAGCGACTCTCGTCGCTGAAGACGACACGTCTCCATTCGTCCCTCCATTCACGCCTGTCGCGACACCACTGGAGGCGGGCTGCACGATGTTGGGGCGTGAGCGGAAGACGGCCTAACGGTGTGCGGGACCGTAGCCCAGCTTCATGGAGACGGTTGCGAATGGTCCTCGCCGATACCCCAGGAGCAACAGTGTCTCTAATTTGCTGGGAAGTGGCGGTGCGGTCCCCTACGGCACTTCGTAGGATCCTACGGTCTTGGCGTGCATCCGTGCGTCGCTGCGGTCCGGTCCCAGGTCGACGGGCACGTGCACCTTCCACCGACCACTGGCGACAACATCGATGTACTGTGGAGACCTCACGCCCCACGTGTTGAGCAATTCGGCGGTACGTCCACCCGGCCTCCCGCATGCCCACTATACGCCCTCGCTCAAAGTCCGTCAACTGCACATACGGTTCACGTCCACGCTGTCGCGGCATGCTACCAGTGTTAAAGACTGCGATGGAGCTCCGTATGCCACGGCAAACTGGCTGACACTGACGGCGGCGGTGCACAAATGCTGCGCAGCTAGCGCCATTCGACGGCCAACACCGCGGTTCCCGGTGTGTCCGCTGTGCCGTGCGTGTGATCATTGCTTGTACAGCCCTCTCGCAGCGTCCGGAGCAAGTATGGTGGGTCTGACACACCGGTGTCAATGTGTTCTTTTTTCCATTTCCAGGAGTGTATTACAGTCTTTTTCATAAGAGTGTAACTTTTTATAGATACATTAAAACTGACTGTTTGCATTTGATAATGGAGTTATATTTTCTGACGCGTTTTTACTATAGACGACGAGTTAATAAAGATAACAGTTTGGAAAATAAATATGCTATACATTCAAGTTTATACAGCTGCGGACCCACAACACTTCATCGCGAAGATCAAGAAACTAAAGCAAATGTTGACTAATTTACTAACTCCTTATGTAAAACAGTGTCTTAGATGTCACAGAAAACGGAAATATTTTGTATCCAGAAAGAAACTATTCACAACCGTGACAATGTACGATTGTTAAAGAAGTTTAATTTAAGTGTTTTTATGTCAAACAATTTTTGTAATTTTTATTTATTTACGACGATTTAGACCTCTGGTAGCTCGTCTTTACACACAGAAGGAAAGGCCTCGGACACGGTCAACCGATTCGGCTCATATTTGGCAGGTCGCTTGCGTACAGCCTAAAGTGAAAGACTGCAATATATTTTGGCCCTATAACCCCGTTTATGAGAAAAGTACCCCTAAAGTTCATGACACGCTTTCGAATCCGAATCGACAGATAATTGAAAACTGAGATTTTTTTCATCAACGTAGATAACGGTCCGCAAAAGCGTATTTTCCTAGAAATCGAAGAAAGGAATTTTTTCGACTGCCGCTCATGAACCGACAAGGTATGCGTTGTTAAACGAAAGTGCAGCTGGAGTAGCGATCAAAACATCTGGCAGGGAACTAGAGAATCTGTGTTCGCAATTGTAGTCCGCAGTTTTTTCATTTGTATTCTTTGATAGGACTAGGATGATTAACTAGATAAGTTGGTCAGTAGGGTATAACGACGTGGCCTAGTAAGGAACTTACAATCCTTGGTGTAAGAAAACGAAGGATTTCTGCGAAGGCGAGCATTAGACGCACTTTTTCTCGTAAGGAAAAACTAACCCTTGTCGCAGTTGGTAGTATACATAAAATAACGCATTCGTACAGGGCGCAGTATTGTATCATAGCGTCTGGAAAACTGTTGCCTAAAATTTCCACTTGCTTATAAGACTGGTGATTAATTTGGTTCTCGTATAGCAGAGGTCAATTGTTTAACCAACTCGTTAAAAAAATGAGCAACAAAAAGACTGTTGGAGAGTTAGTTCTCGGCCAACTCGGCCTTTTCCAGAAGCAGATAACACACACACACGCACACACTCACACAAACGCAACTCACACACATGTGACCACAATCTCTGGCAGTTAGAGTTAGCCTGTCAGTCTGGCTCTAGCTGCGAGAGACTGTGGTCATGTGCGTGAGTTGCATTTGCGTGTGTGCGTGTGTGTATGGTGTCTACTTTTGACAGAGACCATGTTGACCTTTCTGCATCTTCGCTATATAGTGAGTAGCAACTATCCTTTTCATGATATTGTTACATTCCATCCTAGATTTTCCATCGTTAAAAAATGTGTACGTTACCAGCTCAAAATCTGAGAAATTGACAAACACAATTTAGAAAACATATCCTGACGCCATTTTAATACCATACGCTGCTTATAAAAGTTTTTGTCCGATATTGAATTCTTGGCGCGGACAAACTAACACCGCCATGTGTGATAGCATGCTTATAGATGACGAGAGTCAACCGACGCACGGTAGAAGTAATACCGCCAAACTGCGCCCTTATGTGCCAGCTATGTGATGTTTATTTTTATCGCAGAGTTAAAAACTTTTTCCCCAGGATTCAAAATTGCAGTCTGTTTCTGGAAATCCAGTGGGAATTCCGCAACAGAGTGGATGCAATAACAATCCACAGCATAATTTATGATCAACTTACAGCAACTATTTTTCGGGCATTATTATAGTATCAAATTGTTTGCTTCAAAAATTAATTTCCGAAAAAGAGATATTTTAAAATTAAATCACGTTTATTTTCCTCCTAATCTTCGAAAGGAATGATGTACATGTGTGAAGATTGCGTTCCTTAGATGTTCTTGGTGCCGAAAGTATATTTTCATCGAATGCGTACAAGGCAAGTAGGCCTACCATCCATCTAGTTGTTCGAAGGAAACTGAGGACATGTAACAGAGTGAGAGACAAAGTAATTGTAAAGCGACCAGGACTAAATTTTTAATTCTTTTCTAATCCAAGTCATTTGACAGATTTATTTGCCTACCTTGTTATTACTCCTCATTATTTTACTTACCTCATTAACCATCTGTACCTATCAATTTCGAAATGGAAAAAATACAAATAGAAAAACTGTAGAATAAAACTGGCAACCGAACACAGGTTTCTGTTCAGCAGCCAGATAACTTGGTCGTTACGCCAGCGGCTCTTACGTTTAACACTTCCTAGCTTATAGGTACGTAAGCGGCAGCCGAAAGAGTTTCTTTCCTCGACTTCTGTGAAACTAGGCGTTTGCGGACGCATTATATGTTGATGAAAAGTGCTCAGTTTTCAATTATGTATCAGTCGCATCAATTCTAAGTCGATTGCACCTCAGAGCTAGCGGTTGTTGAGCCAAAATATCTTGGAGTCCTTCGTTTTAGTTAATGCAGAAGCAACCTGCCTAATATGAGCCAAATCTGTTGGCAGTATCTAAGGCCTTCCCCTTGTTAGTTTTAATAAATGTTGTTGAGTATATGCAGTACAAATAAACAAATGTGACAACAATTGTTACTAATCCATCTAGTTGTTTATACTCTGAAAAGTATTGCAAAAATGATCGTAGTACCTGTATTTTACACAGAATGGTATCCTGTCTTCTGTTCCTCAAATCATCGGCGCAGTTGGCAATTTGCTGTTTGGAAGGTTGGTTGACTTCATTTACCGGAAGGGATACGTGTCAAAAATTAGTGGCTTCCGTATCATAAACGGAATAGGTAAGTATAAGCATTGTATCTATTTTTTGTGTTTAGACCCTCTTTGCGAGAGTTTTTACCTAGTGTGCTAGTTAATGAGTAAAAGCAGAAAATGACACGTTATATTAAGAAAGGCGATAATAATAATTATTTTTACACATTATTTCACTTTCCAGAATGCTCTCAGGGTCTGTTTAACAATTTCTAGATTTCCAGTTGGGTTTTCGGTAACCTATTGGGGAGCACACTGTCTATTGATTTGTTTATTTAATATGACTGCAAGTATAGCTTGAAAGAGTATGCGGAATCAAGTTATTGACCAACTCATTAGGAATGCACATAGTCCACTGTGAATGATCTCCAACTCTCTGCTTGAGCAAGGTGTAATTGCCAAATGGAACATTGTTGTGATCTCTCCACTTTCCATTTATCTCCTTTCATGTCATACCCTTCTCTTGCCCCTTGGCAATGTTTTCAAGAGAAGTCATAGTGACATTACTAAATGCCACGTTCTCCAAATACACGATACTGAAATTTTTTTTTGAGATCCTATAAAGGACCTCAAAAACACTTCAGAAACCACGTTATATCGAGCATGAATGCAGACAGCGTGTAACTGAACTCTTGAGGACACAGTAACCATCTGACAGAGCGACCATGAGTCAGTTTCACACTCATTTACAGTTCCAACACTCTGTGCTCAGTACAAACCTTGGTTGTTCCACCAAATAAGTAGCAGCTATGGCCAATACAATCGCTAAAGTCTCAACTCCAGTTAATCAATAGTTCACACTTCATGTGCACCAGGCTTGAAAAAGCGATTGTATGCTACTACACAACTCCATCTACCTCAAATTCCTGGAATAGTTCAGAATCAAAAACCATCTTAGAGATGTCCTTGCTTAGGTAAAAAATCCTTAATCAACTCTGGATGAGAAAGGAGAAACCATCTTAGAGATGTCCTTGCTTAGGTAAAAATCCTTACTCTGGATGAGAAAGGAGAGGAGCCTCCAAAAGAACCTGTTTTATACTGTCAGTGCTTGGGCATCCCACTCAAAAGTAGTTTTCTTACCCATCAATGTACACAAATCTGGCATAGCCAGAACTGTAATATTCAGTCCTATTATAAAAACAGATCGATCCCAAAAATCGATGAAGTAGTTTTCTTACCCATCAATGTACACAAATCTGGCATAGCCAGAACTGTAATATTCAGTCCTATTATAAAAACAGATCGATCCCAAAAATCGATGAAGTAGTTTTCTTACCCATCAATGTACACAAATCTGGCATAGCCAGAACTGTAATATTCAGACCTATTATAAAAACAGATCGATCCCAAAAATCGATGAAGCTGCTTCTTTGTCATAATGGGAAAGTCCCTAATTACAGGTGAAATCTTTCATGCAGTCACAAAGTTTCATAATAATTTAATTGTCTCTTTCTGAATTATAACTTCTCCAAATTTACTGTTACACCAAACTGGTTGTAGACACTCAACAACATATCCAGAACTTTTTATTATTTTCCCCCCAATTCTCTTCTACCATTCACTCTTCATCAACTTATATGGTCAATTTCTTTCTGAGATATGATGAAAAAGTGCTATTAAAACCTCCAGTAAATGCAGCTGAAATGAGATTCAACCCAATGGGTAACTTGCAAAACTAATAGTAACAGCCATATTATAAGAATGCTGTGAACATTCAACATGGAGGATGCAGTTAAATTTGCCAGTAGCTAGTTCGTAGGTCAATTGAAGATATGACCTTAATATCCTGAAATTTATCCAGTAACTCATCTCGCATCAATGGTCATGTTTCTGGCACAACAATTGTATTAATGTGCTTGGAATCCAACATCAACCCAAAACTATTTCCCTTCTTCGGCACAACTAACAATGGATTATTATATGAAATGACATAAGATTCAGTCACCCATCGCTGCAACATTTTCCCAATTTCTGCTCCAACTCTGTCTTTGTAGATTACTGGTGTACGAAACTGTCTGACAAAGAATATCTTTTGTTCCTTAAATTTGAACTGGTATAAAAATCCATTAATAGCACCAGGGTGTTCAGAAAACACTGAAGAATGATGATGCAGTACCTCTAACATATTTCATTTTACTTCCTTATCTGATTCCTAAATATAGTCATCCCAGTTCATACTGTCTTATACAGTACTAACACATCTTTGGCAATCTACTAATAGTACTGCATTACCTATACTCTCATTTACAACAGACCTCAATTCAAAAGACAACGTAGCCCCTGTAAGAAATTTAAGACAGTCATTTGAGCTCTTCTCGCTAATCACACACTCAAAAACACTTAACTTCAGTGTAGATGCATTACACTTCAACACTTTACTATGACCCAAGTCCATCATATCTTGGCATGTAGACAAAAAATAAACTGTCAATATAACTTAAATAGCCAATCTAGGCGCAACCACAAAATCTGCGTGATCCTTCTTAATGTGACACAAAAATCCATCACTCTTCACTTCAACATTCGTTCCACAGATTGCCCCCTTCAACTTGGTCCTCCATAAACGAAGAGTATGCCATGAACCTACACCATTACATCTCTGAAACGCCACATCACTCATCATGGATTCCTGGCTATCTATACAAAAAATACAACATATGACAATTGCATAAATATGTATTTGGATCATTGGACCCACTGTAGAATTTGCACACTCTCTTAATGGAAAACCTCCCTCACATCTTAAAATTTCAATACATTCCATTGTTCATAACTAGTGTTCACCATATTCACAGCACCCAATCAGTTGCTGAATGCATTTGTCAGTCATGTGGGGGTGGGCTCACAGCACACACATATTCCATGGCTCAGATGATCACACCTACACCATGTGTAGACTTAAATATCTATCATTCCATGACCATTTCTGTAATTACTTTAAAGTCTAGCATTCCAATTACTACTGCTTCTCCTATAATCACCTTTCACATTGCAATATGATCTGTTGTCCTGATGCCTCCACTTGTCATTGCCATCCCTGTCCCAATGTGAATCATATCACTGATGACGGTAATTTCTATTTTGTTGCGTCCTAGGATCAGAATAAACGATTATTGTTCCCATCATGGCATTCTCATCCCCACTGTTATTCTTCAGCTCCTGTAACAAACTATGAAAACCCTCCAAGTCATATTTCACGTAACCAGCAAGAATATTTGGATGTAAATGTGTAGGAAGTTTCATAAGACAAATAAGCTGGGCCGCAAGAATTATATAGGAATCGATTTTTTTTAACAATGTGTATTCAAAAGTTTTTACCAGACAACTAAATCCAGAACTGCTAAAATTTTGCATAATAGAATAGTATATTTGACCCTATCCTGGGCTGCCTCAGACCAATATCCAGACAAGAGTAAGTACCTAAACTCTTCATATGATTCATAATTTATAATCATTGTACACATATGTACATCAGTTCACCTTTCAAGTAACCGCACACAAATTCAATCTTGTGACCAAAATGCCAAATAGGTTGGAGTGAAAAATCGAATTGATCCAGTCAAGGATGAGTGGTGTTGGTTGAATTTCTAACAAAACTGAAACACCAGTTCTCCTACCTGTATCTTAGTTAGTTTTCACTTTTCCCATGACTTTTCTTACAGGTTTGCTGTTGTATATGGTCTTTGCTAACCATTGCTTTTCTATTAATGAGACATCACTGTTGGAAGGGAATGTGACATTAGGCTCTTTAATTCCTTCCATAATTTGAGTAGTTGTACATCCTGTACTTTTGAGCCCAAGATTAATATACTTTCAATGTCTTCCCTAATTTCTATGCTTATCAGGGCAAAAGTCTGACAAAATTTCCCTATCTCTCTCTTGTATAGCATTCTGCATAGTAAGTGGCCATGTACTTTAATTCGACTTTCTGAATCAGCATACTATCTTCCGATTTCTTCGATATAAATTCTCACCCATTATCAGATAATATAGCTTTAGCTTTGCCTCTTTTTACAGAATAATACTTTATCACTTTATCACACAGAGCTTTACCTTTGCCTTTCCTCATGAAGTATAATTTAATTAATTTAGAAAACAGTTCAAGGGCTACTAGGATACAATGCAAACCTCTTGGTGTTCTTGATAATCGGCCAAACAAATCTAATGCTACCAGTTCTAATACTTCATTGGGTACATGAATCACATGAGAGCTCTACTTTTTAATTGGTTACTTCAGATTTTTGACGCAGGTCACAGGTATTTAATCGTTCATGTACTCTTCTAGACATTTTATTAAAACCACATAGTACTCTCACTTGTTTTGGCAAAGAAAAGAAAAATAAATACTTTGCGTTTTGTAGCAAATGGAATTTTTAAAACCCAGACTGAATATTATGACAGTCTTTCCAGTGTGTTGGCAATGTTCAGCACAGGCATGAATCTTTTTACGTTGAAGTGTAATGTTCTCAGGTTGAGGAATTTCTAATAATTGAAATTGGACTTGCAACTACACAGCCAGGCTACTTTCAATATCAATTTCCTACTGATATCGAAGTGATGAATGAAGTAACTATGAAGGGACCGTGTACAGTGTACATTTTAGTAGCCGCACTTGCAGCCAATACAGGTGTACTGCAACTGTGTTTGCGCTGGATGCTGTGTCCTGTGACTAGCAGAAGAGCTGAGCCGACTGCTACGCCCTCTTGCACACAGGTCTGCTGGGTCCCGCGGTGGCGCTGGTGGTGGTGGCGCTGGTGGCCTGCGACGTGGCGGCCATCGTGGCGATGCTGGGGTTCGGCGGTTTCTGCATGGCCGCGCACTGCTCCGCCTTCTATATGAACATGCAGGCCATAGCGCCCAACTTCGCCGGCACTCTCGTCGGCTTCGTCAACACCTTCGCCAACATATCGGGCATCATTGTCCCTTATGTCGTCGGAGCTGTCACCAATGAAAATGTACATCATATCATCATCACTTGTGGCAAGTAGAAGCAGCTTGACACCTAGTCCACAGTGTAGAAGTGATTAAAAAAATACCACTTTGAATCTCAGAGCAGCTTAAGAGATGTAGAAGTCGAATCGAGCATTATTTGCCAAATTGCCATAATTCGAAAATGTAACAGTGTGGTGCTATGACATACGGCCGGGATAGTGGGGTGCCACTCCATATCCGCATCCAGTGACGCCTGTGGGCTGAGGATGATACGGCGGCCAGTTGGTACCGTTGGGCCTTCATGGCCTTTTCGGAAGAAGTTCAGTAGTTTAGTGGTGCTATGGCTGTGACACAGCAGCCCCCAACGAGGAACGCACGAAAATGTTATACTGTAGAATTCAGTTACTGTAAGCATATGCTTCTGTGGCCATTGTCACTAGAGATGGGTCGTTCGCGAACTAACGGGTCCAAAGGAACAGTTCACCAAGATGAACGGAAGGGACGAGGAACGAATTCTAAGGAACGGTCTTTCATAGTTCACTTCGGTCGCTGATTTCTACTTATAGTTCCCAGGAACGGGAAACGGCGTCTCGTTCTCGCAACGGCACGTCGGCCGGTCTCGTTCCAGCCTCGGCTCCGTTCCAGACTGTCTCGGTCTCGGTCGCGGCTTTCTGCTTATAGTCCCCGGGAACGGGAAACGGTAGGTCTCGTTCCCGCAACGGCACGTCGGCCGGTCTCGTTCCAGCCTCGGCTCCGTTCCAGACTGTCTCGGTCTCGGTCGCGGCTTTCTGCTTATAGTCCCCGGGAACGGGAAACGGTAGGTCTCGTTCCCGCAACGGCACGTCGGCCGGTCTCGTTCCAGCCTCGGCTCCGTTCCAGACTGTCTCGGTCTCGGTCGCGGCTTTCTGCTTATAGTCCCCGGGAACGGGAAACGGTAGGTCTCGTTCCCGCAACGGCACGTCGGCCGGTCTCGTTCCAGCCTCGGCTCCGTTCCAGACTGTCTCGGTCTCGGTCGCGGCTTTCTGCTTATAGTCCCCGGGAACGGGAAACGGTAGGTCTCGTTCCCGCAACGGCACGTCGGCCGGTCTCGTTCCAGCCTCGGCTCCGTTCCAGACTGTCTCGGTCTCGGTCGCGGCTTTCTGCTTATAGTCCCCGGGAACGGGAAACGGTAGGTCTCGTTCCCGCAACGGCACGTCGGCCGGTCTCGTTCCAGCCTCGGCTCCGTTCCAGACTGTCTCGGTCTCGGTCGCGGCTTTCTGCTTATAGTCCCCGGGAACGGGAAACGGTAGGTCTCGTTCCCGCAACGGCACGTCGGCCGGTCTCGTTCCAGCCTCGGCTCCGTTCCAGACTGTCTCGGTCTCGGTCGCGGTTTTCTGCTTATAGTCCCCGGGAACGGGAAACGGTAGGTCTCGTTCCCGCAACGGCACGTCGGCCGGTCTCGTTCCAGCCTCGGCTCCGTTCCAGACTGTCTCGGTCTCGGTCGCGGCTTTCTGCTTATAGTCCCCGGGAACGGGAAACGGTAGGTCTCGTTCCCGCAACGGCACGTCGGCCGGTCTCGTTCCAGCCTCGGTCCCGTTCCCGTCTGTCTCGGTCTCGCTCGGCCGGACTCGGCCTTCTTCGCGTGGCCACTCGTCGCAGTTCCACAGCCTTCTGCTCATAGTTCAGTATCGAGTTGTTGTTCGTTTCGTTGGCTGCGCACGTCCTTTCTAGATCAGTTTCAAACCTTTTTTGAACTCTGAACTTCTGGTTCTTTCGTATTCTATTCAGCGTCCATGACCGGTAATTAAAATATATTTCACAATTACATGAATTACATAAAAATTACGTGGTATGTAATAGATACATTTTTTCGGGTAACAAAACAGCATATCAGCTTACTTCACTATTTCGATAAATAGCAGAAGAAATACTTGTAAAAAGGCAAGATTTTTTTTGTTATTACACACGCAAAGGAAGTCAGCACGGCACAGAACAGTGGCCATTTTTCGTCTTTTTTTGATCCAAGGTAAAAGGGCATGTTCATTGTTATGTATGGCAGACCGACTTACAACCGAATGAAGCCCGCGCTCCATAATCGAGTGTCTGGTGTCACATTCTGTAAAGAGAATATGATTACTTCTACAATATTATTTCAGTGGTACAGGGTGGCGCACGAAAAATCGGCCCCGAGTACTAGACTCTAATTGTCACCCACCAGTCATCATCTATCGCTTGTAGGTTGTTGTTTACATTAGCTTTTTTGTTATTTCTTCTCTGCCTAATTATTACATGTTTATCTATTGTGATTGTAGCGGTCAACAAATCGTGCGTAACTGGCGAGCAGTCTGTACTCGGGGCCGGTTTTTCGTGCGCCACCTTATATTATTTCACTGCGATCAGCCACATAACGCTACAGCTGGCTTAACGAGAGGTTTTGCAGAATCACGAAAATTACAAGTGTGTGAGAATTCTGTTATGAATAAAAATTCTGTACTCCAGGGGGGAGGCAAGTGCCCCCTCTTGGCGCCTTCCATCTCAGTCACCTGTGCTACTAATTTTTCATAAGAACCATATAACAAGTACAAATGAACGGTGAACGAGTAAAAATGAACGGTTCCCAAAAAAGAGCGATCACCAGTGAACTAGTTCCCAAGGATGAAAGAGTTGGTCCATCTCTAACTGTCACAGTAAATAAAATTCTTCTGAATTTATGACCATGTGTGTACGACGGCTGACGTTTCGGGCACTATGGCAAGTCGCCTTCCTCAGGGCGTTTCCTCTCTCTCTTTTTTATTTTTTGCTAACTGCTGAGTGAGAACAGTTTGGTTGTTGTATACTGGCGGAATATGCAACTGAAAGGCTACATGCTGCTGGAATTTACGAAATCGGATGCGAGTGTGGACTAGTTTATGCAGGCGAGACGGGGTGACCCATTAGCACATGTGTATCTGAACATGAAAGATTTATCCAACTATAACAGCACATCAAGTCAGCAGTGAAGAATACTAGGATGAGAGCGGCAAACAGATAGAATTTCGAGAAGCCTGTGCACTGGCGAAACAGCCTCTTATGTTCAGGAGGAAGATTAGAGAGGCGATAGAAATAGCCAAGCGATCAGTCGGCATGAATAGAGAGCACACGTACCGCCGACTTCCAGCGTCTTGGCTGTCGGCAGTAACAGCACTATGGAAGGGCAGCTCACAAGATGCAACACACACAGGCACGAGTGAGACCACAGCGGCCATAAGTGTGAAGAGTACTGGCATACTCCAACCGGCACTATGCAGCAAGTAAACACCACTACGTCACAACGACTGCCAGTTTCCCATTAGCTTTTTTCCACCAGTGGCAAACAATAAGGCAAACACTAATCAAGAACGTCTGTTTCCACCAATGAAAAGAGATAATGAAAACACCAATAAAGGGCGTTTAACACCCCTCCTCCTCACATTCAAAGGCCTATCAGAGTTCGATAACAGCCTCTTCCGCCAGTACTATGATAAACGTATGTTTGTTAAGATTCATTGTCTCCCAACACCAATGTAAAGGTCGCTACTGGGAAGGGAACCAACATGTAACCGTCAGTGGATATACAGTGGCTATACATGAGTACCTCCAGAGTTTCAGAAGATGAATGTAAGACAACTACGAGACATACAAAAAAATGGAACGTATCATTGGATAGGGGATCTCTCCAAATTTCGATTCGTAATACACGACATGGCACAGTTGCGTTATGGGAAAGACATGTCAGAAAATCTAGAGAAATCATCTGCTATGCATCAAATCATTTCATGTCTGCAGATAGGCAATCCAGTGAACAGATATCCAAAGCGGGCTGCTGTCGCACCTTCCTGAGCAATTCGTATCAGCGACTTCAGTGAACTGCACAACGTACTGACGTTTGGTGCATCGCAGATTTTACCCATAATGAGCACCTGTAACGTGAGTTAACAACTTGGAGAGAGTCTCTATCCACTCACACAAGGTTATTTTCTGCTTATTTCGTAGTTTCTGCTCACTTGTCTCCTGAAACTGTAAGATACTTATGAATAATCTTGAAAGAGTAGGTTCATTTCGCTGGAATGCTGTTTGCGGAGGAACTGCTACCGATGAGACCCATGCAGACATTCTATTGCCATGACTACTGACGTAACCCACCCCTTCGCCATCACTGGTGAATGTACAGTGCGCCTGTACAGGGATCCCATACGACTCCAACGTCACACGCCCCACACCATTACAGAGCCTACACCAGCTTGAACTGTTCCCTGCTGACATGCTAGGTCCATGTATACATGAGGTTGTTTGCATCCCCGTACACGTCCATCTGCTCGATACAATTTGAAACGAGACTCGTCCGACCATATTTTCAGTCATCAACAGTCCAATGTCTGTGTTGAAGGGCTCATGCGAGACGCAAAGCTATGCGTCGAGCTGTCATCAAAGGTACACGATGTTTCCTTGAATGGTTCGCACGCTGTCACTTGTTCATGGCCCAGCATCGAAATCTTTAGCAATCTGCGGAAGGGTTGCACTTCTATCACGTCGAACGATTCTCTTCAGTCGTCGTTGGACCCGTCTTTGCAGGAACTTTTTCCGCCCGCGGCGATGTCGAAGATTTGATGTTTTACCGGATTCCTGATATTCACGGTGCACTTGTGAAACGGTTGCACTGGAAAATCCCCACTTCATCGCTACTTCGGAGACGCTGTGTCCCACCGCTCGTGCGCCGACTGTAACATCACGTTCAAACTTACCTAAATCTTGAGAACTTGCCATTGTAGCAGCAGTAACCGACTTAACAACTGCACCAGACACTTGTTGTCTTACATAGGCGTTGCCGACCGCAGCACCGTATTTGATTACGCATGCCTATACCAGTTTCTTTGGCGCTTCAGTGCATTTCTACAACTTGTTGACTGTTATTTTTCAATCCTACCAAGTTTCAACGTGCACCATTGCTGAAGAACAGCCATGTTCCAAATTGTAAAAAGAAGTTTGTTAGTTCCAAACTTAAGCCTTAGTTTGAGAAAGAAATTTCTCAGCATGTAGGTCGACATTGTTTGAAAGTGAAACATGAACTGTGGTAAAGCAGAAACAAAGAGAAGAGAAGCGATTTAGATATGTTGCTATAGAAGAATGTTGAAAATTGGTAGGACTAATAAAATAAGAAAAGGAGAAGTTCTCTGTAGGATCAACGAGGAAAGGAATATACATGATCGTAACTGCATCACTGAGTGGGTATTCCTGTCAGTATAGGCAACCATTTTACGTCGTCCACACTTCCACATTTCAACACTTCATCTTCTGCCCAGGGGAAAATAAATATTAATGGCTTGCTCTTACATCATGTACTTGGTGTACTAACCAACCTAAAAACACACTAATCCTAATAGGTGTAATTATTAGGTTGAAAGTGAAGTAAATGTTGATGTAATGTTTTTCAGTACACTATTCTCAGTCACTACAAAAAATATCTGCACTTTTACCCATTACATTCTGTACGGGAAAGACTGGCTAAAAACAGGGACACGGTGACAGGGTATGTGTTAAGATATCAGGGAATATCTTCAGTCAAACTAGAGGGAGTGAAAGAGAGCAAACACTGTGGGGGAAGACAGAGATTTCAATATATCGAACAATTAATCGAGGACATTGGATGCAAATGCTACTCTTCAATGAAGATGTTGATGCAAGAGATGACGTTTCGGAAGGCCACATCAAAGAAGAATGAAGAAGATAGAATAGTAGCATTATATATAAAGAGTTGAGTTAGAAGCTCTGGCCTTAAAGTTCAACTCATTAACTGTTTGTGTGCCTAAATTTGTACCTGACATTGTGAATGCGTTCAGGTAAAATCACACCAACATTTTATGTCTTCAGCGTGGTTGCTAAAATTCCCACGACGAATCGAATATACAGAAACTATTCCACGCTTATTCAATTAGTAAACGATGTATAGTTTCAGACATTGACGCATTCTTACTACATTTTCCCTGAATGTTGTAGTCACTGTAAAATCTTATAACTCATAATACTAGTGAATAAATTAGCCATCGTAAGCTGTATGTACACGAAAGTTTGTTCACGTCGTTATAACAAAGAAGTCTATAGATGAAGTACGCGATATGAAGTCTCTATAGATGAGGCACACGATCTTACACCATTGACAAGGGTGGAACTGTATATAATCCCTGACACTGAAATCGCACTGTGGCCTTCTCTACGAAACGAAACGGGGACGGATAGAACAAAAGAAGCAACAATGGTGGAGTCCACTAAAATTAGGCCTCTTCGATCTGTGAAGGGCCACTCTAGGGAGGACATGGTCATAAGTGTTCACATACGCGATGTTGATCACGTAATATACATGGGACTAAAAGTAGACACCGTAGGGGAGAAGAACTGACCATTTTTGTAAAGCGAGTGATACCACCGGAAATTTGACATCGTTCGCTAATTAACATACCATTTTTTTTCTTTTACGTTGGACTGAAACACGGATGGACAACTGAAAACACAACTATAACTACAGTTATAGTTAAATTACATTGATTATATCCAAAGTTGGGCTGCATCTTGTCATTTGCAGAAACAAACCCCCTACAGAACATTTTTCTGCACGTCGCTGCAGACTAAGAGGTGTTTGGAATTCTGCGCTTCATCGTAGTCGCATATTTCGCCTTCTTCAGTGTAGACCTTCTTCTACATGTTGGTTTTGTGCCTCTTCATTCCTATTCTCAGTTAGTTTGAGCGCCTCCCATGTCCCAACTGAAATGTGGTAACCAGTTTTCGGAGTATCCATGGTAATGCAGAATCGACCAGGTGTTCTGCTATTCCACGAGTCGATATGATGAGATTCAGGCGAAAACGATGGTGGAATTGGTGCCGATTTCTCTAGGAGACTCTTCAGGCGTCTCTGAATTACGGCGGCCTTCCAATATTAACTATTGTGAATCTCTCTCCTGCTTTTCCAGTTTTTCTGCTACAGTTCTCCTGATATGTGGGGTTTTAATGCCAGTAAGTGGGCAGGTTTTTCCGTCTGGGGTTTGTCTTAAGAAAGCCTTTCATATTCATAATGGTATGTCCTTTCTTTCAGGAGTGCTAGTTTTCCAAAGTATGCAGGAAAGCTT
This sequence comes from Schistocerca americana, assembly GCF_021461395.2. NCBI lineage: Eukaryota > Metazoa > Arthropoda > Insecta > Orthoptera > Acrididae > Schistocerca > Schistocerca americana. The sequence continues at coordinate 348,172,361 of NC_060121.1, read as the reverse complement.
CTGTGAAGTTGGAAGGTAGGAGATGAGGTACTGGCGCAATTAAACTGTGAGGACGGTCGTGAGTCGTATTTGGGTAGCTCAGTCGGTACGGCACTTGGCTGCGAACGGCAAAGGTCCCGAGTTCGAGTTTCGATCCGGCAGACAGTTTTAATCTGCCAGGAAGTTTCGTTAATATCCATCCGTTAGTATTAATATTAATAGTCGTCTCATTAAATGCTATATGAATATGGAATCAGTTTCTCCAGTTTGTTGCGACGTACTCAGCGGCTGAAAAACGCAGTGCTAGGTCTGATGTGCAAAAGATATTGGTATGTACTCCCCAATTGGTATTTCTTATTACTCAGTATCCTCGCAGTAGTGCTTAAAAGTCAGAATGTAGTCCAATTTTACACCCAGCTGCTTTAGGTTCTGGCAATGGGAAACGTGTTAGACGTTACAGGTAACATATAATTTCATTTCTGCCTCCCTTTTTCCAAATACGGTAAATCTCGACGAGTTCGGTGATGACGAGTAGGGGCGGCCCTCTATAAGTGGATAACTCTGCAACATTACGGTCGACCTTATTTTCTGCCTCCCCGAAAGTTACTGCAGCATCATGCCTATAGATAAATACCGTGTTGTCGACAGCCGGCCACTGCAGCCGAGCGGTTGTAGGCGCTACAGTGCGGCACCGCGCTGCTGCTACGGTCGCAGTTTCGAATCCTGCCTCGGGCATGGATGTGTGTGATGTCCTTAGGTTAGTTAGGTTTAAGTAGTTCTAAGTCTAGGGGACTGATGACCTCAGATGTTAAGTGCCATAGTGCTTAGAGCCATTTGTTGTCGACAAAAACCGGCTGATTATTAGTACAGATGTTGTATGGAAGGAGACTTTGTAGGGTAGCACATTATTTTGTGCTTTCCATCTGCATAGTTTTTCTTGCAGAGTGACATAATATCTTCCATTCCGTAAAAGACATCTGAAGAACGACGTTAGCTGGTAATCCATTGTGGTCAGACATACCTTTCTTAAGAAAATATTGTAAATGAAATGATTCTGTGGCATTGACTGCCAGGAGTCCCCACCTGAGGAAGTTCGGCCGCCGAGTTACAAGTCTTTTCAGCTGACGCCACTTCGGGCAGCTTGTGTGTCGATGATAAGGATAACAATACAACACCCAGTCCCCGAGTGGAGAAAATCTCCGATGCGGCCGGGAATCGAATCCGGGCCCGTCGTATGGCAATCAGACGCGCTGACCAGTCGGTCAAGGAGGGGGACAATATCTTCTGGTTTACTGTTTCACATGTTTGTGTAAGATCGATAAAGCGCTGATGTAACATACTACATGAAGATACGAAACAAATTACGTAAAATAATCAGAAAAAGATATTTACGAGCGTGCGATACTATCAGGCCCCTACTGATACTTTTGGAAGCAAAAAGCTTAACACGTCCGTTACTACACACAAGGCATTATTTTTTGGTCAAAGACACGGTACCAATAATTCTACAAATAACTGTTAACAATTTTACAGCAATGCGCTATCCATCTGCATGAACAAAGAAGGGGGTGTTTTAAACATAGGGAAGGATGCTTCGCAGAAACTGATCCCTGCCCAGGCAATGGGCCATGGGAACCACTTGACGTTTGCTTCATTTCTGCAAGTAATTAGTTTTACCGACTGCGTCTGCATGTCTGTGTCCTGCTGCCGATGCGTTTAGAAAGCAGCCGAATAATGCATGTGGGATACGCAACACTGTTTACGTGAATTATTACTCTACCTGTGCGTTTGCTTAGTGACGTCACAATCGTACATCTTTATGTAACAAGAAGATAACGTGAGCAATTAGCAAAACGACACATGCGTGGAAAGCATCTTCAAGAAGATCTGAACAAACAATGCTCGGCGCTATCATATCTCGACGATACGCTAGGTAACCCCGCTTTTTCTTCCACGTGCGTGGACTGCTTGCGTTTCTGATGTAACGTGTGAGAAAGAGCTCGACGAAAGCAAGTGTGTTTCAATTCACGTATTAACGCCACACATGCAATTTATGTAGGGGATAATGTTAAACCGTGGAAAGAATTTTTTTTGGAACCAATACGATGAGTTGCAACAGTACAGCTCACTGAGCTTTCTCACGCCTTTGAACTCCGAATTTAGTAAGAATTTATACGAGACAAATCACTGTAAATTACGGTTACCGAGACCTGACTCCAGGTGGAAATTTTTACACCATATTAAAATACACTCCTGGAAATGGAAAAAAGAACACATTGACACCGGTGTGTCGGACCCACCATACTTGCTCCGGACACTGCGAGAGGGCTGTACGAGCAATGATCACACGCACGGCACAGCGGACACACCAGGAACCGCGGTGTTGGCCGTCGAATGGCGCTAGCTGCGCAGCATTTGTGCACCGCCGCCGTCAGTGTCAGCCAGTTTGCCGTGGCATACGGAGCTCCATCGCAGTCTTTAACACTGGTAGCATGCCGCGACAGCGTGGACGTGAACCGTATGTGCAGTTGACGGACTATGAGCGAGGGCGTATAGTGGGCATGCGGGAGGCTGGGTGGACGTACCGCCGAATTGCTCAACACGTGGGGCGTGAGGTCTCCACAGTACATCGATGTTGTCGCTAGTGGTCGGCGGAAGGTGCGCGTGCCCGTCGACCTGGGACCGGACCGCAGCGACGCACGGATGCACGCCAAGACCGTAGGATCCTACGCAGTGCCGTAGGGGACCGCACCGCCACTTCCCAGCAAATTAGGGACACTGTTGCTCCTGGGGTATCGGCGAGGACCATTCGCAACCGTCTCCATGAAGCTGGGCTACGGTCCCGCACACCGTTAGGCCGTCTTCCGCTCACGCCCCAACATCGTGCAGCCCGCCTCCAGTGGTGTCGCGACAGGCGTGAATGGAGGGGCGAATGGAGTCGTGTCGTCTTCAGCGATGAGAGTCGCTTCTGCCTTGGTGCCAATGATGGTCGTATGCGTGTTTGGCGCCGTGCAGGTGAGCGCCACAATCAGGTCTGCATACGACCGAGGCACACAGGGCCAACACCCGGCATCATGGTGTGGGGAGCGATCTCCTACACTGGCCGTACACCACTGGTGATCCTCGAGGGGACACTGAATAGTGCACGGTACATCCAAACCGTCATCGAACCCATCGTTCTACCATTCCTAGACCGGCAACGGAACTTGCTGTTCCAACAGGACAATGCACGTCCGCATGTATCTCGTGCCACCCAACGTGCTCTAGAAGGTGTAAGTCAACTACCCTGGCCAGCAAGATCTCCGGATCTGTCCCCCATTGAGCATGTTTGGGACTGGATGAAGCGTCGTCTCACGCGGTCTGCACGTCCAGCACGAACGCTGGTCCAACTGAGGCGCCAGGTGGAAATGGCATGGCAAGCCGTTCCACAGGACTACATCCAGCATCTCTACGATCGTCTCCATGGGAGAATAGCAGCCTGCATTGCTGCGAAAGGTGGATATACACTGTACTAGTGCCGACATTGTGCATGCTCTGTTGCCTGTGTCTATGTGCCTGTGGTTCTGTCAGTGTGATCATGTGATGTATCTGACCCCAGGAATGTGTCAATAAAGTTTCCCCTTCCTGGGACAATGAATTCACGGTGTTCTTATTTCAATTTCCAGGAGTGTACAATAAACTTTGATAATACAAGTGACTACGAAACAGTTGAACGAGTATTTCTGAAATTGTATGTGGGTACATTTATTGGGTGCAGCGCATCACAGTGTCGGTTTCAATTGAGGTAGCGGTCATGTTAGGATCAGATCATATCTTCAAGCAACGTGACGTGAAGACTGTGTGAAACTGACTTTACTGTCCGCCTCGGTAGCTGCACGGTCGACGCGGCGGATTGCTAACCGAAGGGGCTCGAGTTCGATTGCCAGGCTGGTAGGAGATTTTCTCCGCTCGGGGACCTGGGGTTCTGTTGTCCTTATGAACGTATAACTGACAATACACTATTGCCATGGCTGTGTGGTATGTCTCGAAAGCACATAAATTATGAAAAGAAACGACTTTACTGATAATGTACAAAAACATTTGTACCGTTGTAGGACACGGTTGGTAGAGTCACAAACACAAAGTGAGACAGCCAGAACAAGCGACAAAGTAAATACTCGGTGTCATGAAAGTATTTCATGTTTTGAAAAGTGGTAGTATGCAGTGCCGTTTTTCTGGGGCAACGCTGAGGGATATGTACCCCTAAACTTTTTCGTCGACAAAGTAATTTTTTTTGCGATGTTGAGAAGTAGGAAGAGTACCAAAGATTTATTTCACAGACGTAAATTTTTTATTTCTTTTTTTCGTGTTGTTAATTGCAATACGAACGATACCAGTGCAGTTTTTGGTGGGAAAATCGATGTTATTGACTGTTTCAAGCATTTGGAAGCCGCAGCAACCATTCTCGACAACTGAATCGCTGGCAGCCAGTTCGACAAGCATGTAGTGCCTTCGCCCGCTAATAGTGGACGATGGTAGTGCTAAACGGATATGTGTACGCTCAAATCGCATGCTTCATTTGAGGTGATGTTAACTGAAGTGTTCGACACCACTTTCTCTTGTATGCTTGTGTGTTTCTCGGTATCGCCTGCTTCATTTGAGCTGTAAAGTCAACTGGAGAGTCCAATACCACTTTTTTTTGTAGTTCGACATGTTGATGACGTCATGGCTAAAAGCAGACGGGTGGTATCCCATGCTTCAGTCATAACTTTTTTCGCTGCATTATATCCCGTGTCGGAGTACCCTCAAACTTTTTTTTTTAGAAAAAAGCACTGGTAGTATGGATAAAAGAAAGAAAAAAGTCTACTAAATGTGGGGTCTAAAATGGCATACCTTGAGAGCTACGAACACTTGTTCATCTTCGCTACAGTGAAACAGTATCTCTTTTCTGTTTTTATTATTCAGTCTTCTGACTGGTATGATGCGGCCCGTCACGAATTCCTTTCCTGTGCCAATCTTTTCATCTTAGAGAATCGCTTGCACCCTAAGTCTTCAGTTACTTGTTGGATGTGTTCTAATCTCTGTCTTCCTCTCCAGTTTTTACCCTCCACAGCTCTCTCAAGTATCATGAAAGTTATTCCCTGGTGTGTCAACACTTTTTATAGCGTCATGCCCCTTCTTCCTGTCAGTGTTTGCAGTATGTTTCTTTCTTCGTCGATTCCGCCTACAATCTCCTCATTCCTTATCTTCTGATACCACCTGATTCTCAACATTCTACAGGGTGATTCAAAAAGAATACCACAACTTTAGGAATTTAAAACTCTACAACGACAAAAGGCAGAGCTAAGCACTATCTGTCGGCGAAATAAGGGAGCTATAAAGTTTCATTTAGTTGTAAATTTGTTCGCTTGAGGCGCTGTTGACTAGGCGTCAGCGTCAGTTGATGCTAAGATGGCGACCGCTCAACAGAAAGCTTTTTGTGTTATTGAGTACGGCAGAAGTGAATCGACGACAGTTGTTCAGCGTGCATTTCGAACGAAGTATGGTGTTAAACGTCCTGATAGGTGGTGTATTAAACATTGGTATAAACAGTTTACAGAGAATGTTTTCTGTGCCATTTCAGCCAATAAAGTTTTTGGTCCGTTTTTCTTCGAAGGTGCTACTGTAACTGGACTACAGTATCTGGAGATGTTAGAGAATTGGCTGTTCCCTCAGCCCGAACAAGAAGCACAACAATTCATATTTCAGCAGGATGGAGCGCCACCACATTGGCACTTATCTGTCCGTAACTACCTGAACGTCAACTACCCGAGGCGATGGATCGGCCGCCAGGCAGCCCGTGACAGAGCACTTCATCACTGGCCTCCAAGAAGCCCTGATCTTACCCCCTGCGATTTTTTCTTATTGGGGTATGTTAAGGATATGGTGTTTCGGCCACCTCTCCCAGCCACCATTGATGATTTGTAACGAGAAATAACAGCAGCTATCCAAACTGTTACGCCTGATATGCTACAGAGAGTGTGGAACGAGTTGGAGTATCGGGTTGATATTGCTCGAATGTCTGGAGGGGGCCATATTGAACATCTCTGAACTTGTTTTTGAGTGAAAAAAAACCTTTTTAAATACTCTTTGTAATGATGTATAACAGAAGGTTATATTATGTTTCTTTCATTAAATACACATATCTAAAGTTGTGGTATTCTTTTTGAATCACCCTGTATTGAAACACCACATTTCAAGCGCTTCGGTTCATCTCTGTTTCCCTTTTCTCGCTGTCCATGTTTCTCTGCAATACAACGCTGTGCTCCAAATGTACAGTCTCAGAAATTTCTTCCCCAAATTGAGGCCTATGTTCATATTAGTGCCGGCCGCTGTGGTAGAGCGGTTCTAGGCGCTTCAGTCCGGAACCACGCAGCTGCTACGGTCGCAGGTTCGAATCCTGCCTCGGGCATGGAGGTGTGTGATGTCCCTAGGTTAGTTAGGTTTAAGTAGTTCTAAGTCTAGGGGACTGACGATGTCAGATGTTATGTCCCATAGTGCTTAGAGCCATTTGAACCATTTTTTTCATACTAGTGGATGTCTTCCATCCAGGAATGCCCTCTTTGCCTATGCAAGTATGTTTATTATGTCCTATTTGCTTCGTCCGTCATGGGCTGTTTTGCCCCTAAAATAGCAAGATTTCTTAACTTCATCTACTTTTTGATCACCAATTTTCATGTTAAGCTTTTCGCTATTATCAGTTCTGTTACTTCTCATTAATTTCACCTTTCTTCGGTTTACTGCCAGTCCACACTCTGGGCTCACTACACTGTTCTTTACATTCAACAGATCCTGTAATACTACTTCGCCTCAGCTGAGAATATCAATGTCATCACCTAACATGATATCCTTTTACCTGAACTTTAATCCTACTCTTGAACACTTTTTTTTAATTTCAGTCAGTATTACTTGGGTGTGTAGACTGTACGGCAGTGGCAAAAGACTTCACCCCTCTCTTACATCCTTTTTAACTGCAGCACTTCGTTCTTGGCCTTACAATCTGATTGGTCCCTCTCGGTTTTACTACACATTGTAAACCGCCAATCTTTACTCAAAGCTCGCTCTTATTTTCGAACATCTTCCACACTTTACATTGTCGAACGTTTTTCCAGGTCCAGAAATTCTGTGAACCCGCCTTTTCATAAGTCTTGCTTCAACTGCTAAGCGCAGTGTCAGAACTCCTTAAGCTAAATTGATCGTCACCTAACAGGTCCTCAGATTTCTTTTACTGCAAGACTTATAGGACTTAACGTACTGCAACACAAGAAGACTGGTTTTAACATATGTTCAGCTCCTGTCAAAAGCCTTCGCTGTCCTGCTTCAGGTAGTACCATTACAACAACGGCTGGAGATGTGGCTCGTACGTGATGGAGCAGTAGTCTATTTTCTCCGAATTGTCTGAGAACACCTAGGACATTTTAATGGATTGGTCGGGGAGTTTTTGTACGTTCGGCAGATGGTTCTACCCGATCGTAATCCCTGGGATTTTTGGTTGCTGAGCCACTTGAAATCTTTGGTGTATGCAAGCCCAAAAGATGACGTTCAAACACTACAGAAAAGCGTCATCATACCTTGAATTTTCCAGACAGTATGTGATTCCCTAAGACGTCGGAGAGAAGCATGCCTTACAATGAATGGATAAAGTGTTGAGTACATCCTTCACCGTTGTCTCACAAGTGCAGGTCGTATGAAGCAGCAAACAAATTGTGACAGAAGTTCTGCTGTTTCACGGTAAGAGAATTAGATGTTTTCATATGTTTACTCATGCGTTTACTGCATTCTGTAGCTCGTAATAGCAAAGAGCTTGCAATGGAAGAGAAGTGTTTCACAGTAGCGCAAATGAACAAGGGCTCACAGATCATCAAGCATTCATTTTAGAGCCCATGTTTACTGGTCATTTCTTTCCTGTTTTGGTCCGTACTACCACCTCTCAAAATATGGAATACTTTTACTCAAAATTCTGTATATGACGTGCGGTTATCATCTAGAAAGAAAAATACTCATTACTACTCCGTAGGTAAAAAGCTTGTACTACAAGCGCCTCGGGCTTTTGGCGGATAGAGAGGTCGGGAAAGTCACGATAATTGTAAGCAAATTTAATGATTTACACGATAAAATTGAGCTCGCAGCCGAACAGAAAGGAAATGATGAAGTGCAATCCTTTGATCAAAACATCACGAAGCAAGTGGTACGCATGCCTCCAAAGTGTACAGGAAACCCACAATGCCGAAAGTTTAATTATAATAAACCTGTATTTGTTCTAAATGAAGCATGGTATATTAATATTATTCTCATAGTGACGCTGCAGATGGAGAGCTATCCGTCTTCTGTACCAAGTCTACCTAGAGACATAGGAGTCTGAAGTTCCTGGTTTGCCACAACAGCATTTCCTGAACTAAATGAGGCGGAATGTCAGAATGAACCAACCTACTTCGCACAGACAGAACATTCTGTCACGTTGTAACTGCGTCATTGACGATTGATACAGGCACACTTTTTGACATCTGCGCTTCGTTCATCTCTATTTAACTTCATTACATGGGTAAAACATTCGATGTTAAAGCCGACCAATAGAAAGGTGAATACTTAAAGAATATGTACCTCCTCTCTGGAAACTTAATCATTCATTCACTTTTCACATCCTGTTAATCTGAATTCACTCATGCCATTGTTTCTGGGTTTTACAATTTTCGGCGCCGGCCGTTGTGGCTGAGCGGTTCTAGGCGCTTCAGTCCGGAACCGCGCTGCTGCTACGGTCGCAGGTTCGAATCTTGCCTCGAGCATGGATGTGTGTGATGTCCTTAGGTTAGTTAGGTTTCTAAGTCTAGGGGACTGATGGCCTCAGATGTTAAGTCCCATAGTCCTCAGAGCCATTTGAACTATTTTAACCATTACAATTTTCACACACGTTATTTCACGGCTAACATCTCCTCCGCTGTAAATGGGACACTCCCTCAATAATTACTAAGATGTGAATGATAAAAGAATGTCGTAAATTTCCTTGTTAGATTAAAATGATCATGTTAGAAGATTTCGCTGATAAATGTTCCAACAGCCAATAATAAATACATACCGATGCTTGAAGGCAGCTGCCGGAGTGACATTACAAAGTAAATCCATTTAGCCTGTCACAACTAAACTGCTACTATTTTCTTTCTTCTCTTCTTTGTGGACAAGCGTTAACAATGCAGTGAAGCCGAACCATTTGGTGTAAAGACAGCGCAATACATTAAATTTTCAAAGCTCCTGCAAATAAGTAAATTTTTGTATCTGCAATTCCTTAGCTGAGATTACAGTCAAGACAACAGACGATTTTTAATTCTTGCCTTGAAGACTGGTGAGAATACATTGAAAGAAAAATCGTAACCTCAAAAAATATTTAATTTCGAGGCAATACATTTGTTTTGGTAACAGATTTATGTGATAAACGTTGCAAGATCACAGGTTAATGTAAGCACGAGATAAGCCATTGCAAATGTGAAATACTGGTACATTAATAACCCGTGTAACCACCAGAAAGTTGAATGCAAGCATGCAAACGTGCATACATTGCGTTTTACAGATGTCGGATGCGTTTGTGGGAAGGAGTTCTATTACTGTGGCTCTTGGTCGGTCAACGCAGGAACGTTTAATGCTATTTGTGGGTGGCACTGTAGGTGCCGTTCGATGATGCCCCATATGTGCTCGATTGGAGGCAGATATGATGATCGGGCAGGCTAAGACAACATTTCGACACTTTGTAGAGCAAGTTCGGATACAACAGCGGTTTGTGGACAAGCGTTATCCTTAGAAAACACCCCCTGGAATGCTGTTCGTGAATGGCAGCATAACAGATCGATTCACCAGACTGACGTACAATTCAGCAGACGGGGCCCATGGGATAACCACGAGAGCGCTTCTCCTGTCATACGAAATCGCACCCAAGACCATAACTGCAGGTGTACGTCCAGTGTTCCTAGCACGCAGACAGGTTGTTTGCAGGCCCTTAACCGGCCTCCTAACCAAAGCGCTCTCCTTCTAACCAACAAGCGCAAGTCACTGGTACCGAGGCAGAACCAGTTTTCATCAGAAAACAAACAGACGACCATCCTGGTCTCCAATGAGCTCTCGCTTGACATCAGTGAAGTCGCTAACGGTAGCGACAGTTTGGGCTCAGTGGGAAGCACGCTACAGATCGCCTGTATGGGAGCTGTCCTTGAAGTAACCGATTTTCACCAGTTCGTTGTCTGACTGTGGTGCCAACTGATGTTCAGATTGCTGCTGGAAATGCAGTACGATGCGCCGAACACGATGATCTTCCCTCTTAGTGGTGCCACGTGTCCGTCCGGAGTCCGGTCTTCTTGCGATCGTAGACATCCGTGACCACCGTTGCCAGCAATCACGTACAATGGCTCTGTTCCTGCCAGCTCTTGCTGCAACATAGCAAGTAGAACATCCAACGTCTCGGAACTCTAGTAAACGACCTCGCTTAATTTCAGTCCTGATAGTGGCGTCTTCGTCACCTTAAACTCACATCAACTTACCATTCCAGTCTCAAAGATAAATATTTTCATGACCGTTCCAGCTAGTATTTCAAGCAAATCTGATCTGGACGCTACTACCGCCTATCTTATGCAACTGTTGCAAAATTTGAGTGGACATCATCTTTTAGATGTAGAAACAAGCCTACCAATTTTCGTTCATGTGGCCCAACTCCTTCTTGGTTTCGTGATTTGTTTTCTCTCAACATATGAAAGCTACTGGATATCAGTATGTGAATTCTTCTCTCATGTCAACAGCCGACGCGGGCGTCGTGGAACTTGGTGTTCTACATGACGGCAGCGGTGGCGGCGGCCGGCTACGTCCTCTACGCCGTCTTCACCACCGCCGAGGAGCAGCCTTGGAACGTCCCACCCACAGGTGAGGGCTTGAGGCTGCTTTCCGCCGCCTCCACCGACAGAGCGCGTCACTGCTGGCCGCCACACTGCTTGCTCTCTCTGCCTCGGATCTGAAGGCTATATAAGCTTGCTTCACTCTTCGGTGCCGGCCCTGCAGATGTCAAATTGTGTGTCAGGAGAGTTCCTACGATGACACACTGAAAGTTTCAACTGGTCCCAGGGACGCTCAGTTGGGATCATTTTAGCAGCTGCCGCTAACCGTTTCTGTTTAGATTCCTGCGTCCTGAAAAAATACGTACATGAGTTGGATGAGGTGTGCTTGTACTGAAAGACTGACTGGTCGCCGAATTGTTGAATGTAAGCATGAGGAATAGGATGGAGGATTCTTTCAAGAGACTGCAAGTACTTGGACGTATACAGGCCAGAAACATGACTGATCCACCTACCTAACATGGGACTGTAAGCCTAAGACCTGCTATGGCACCCAGCCGCCGCCACGTTCTTTTACGACCATCATCAAGAGACTGACAAATCGTGCACTCGTCGGTGAAGAGAACCCAATTACACTGATACAGGTGTTTGCTTCTCCGCTCTCCCCAGTTCCATTGGAAGGGGGGAGGGAGAGGGAATGGAGTTCTTAATTTCTCTATTGTTTTGATACCTAGAGGCCAAATTAAACGCGTTGAGACAGTTACGTGTTGTCAGTTCTACACAGGCCTCCTAGTTGCCCCCGAGAAGGCAGTCACTGCTCTATTTGCGCTCTTCTAGGGGTATCTACAAAACATAATTTGTAAGTAGAGATAAAATTGGTATAGTTCACAACGGGCTATTTGTAAGAACAAAGTCTTCATCGTTTTGTGTCTCACGAGTGCACTTGAATGTCAGGCTGACCTCGCTGTGGTGTATGCCACTTCTCGTGTTGATAGCCATTCTTACCGTAAAGTGGCATTTGGGAACGGCCTAAGCCACAAACAGTCCTTCAAGACAAGTTAAGAAAGTGAACAGTGCACACAAGCCGCACTATCCCGTGCTCTACAGTACTACATTTAGACATTAGCGTATTGATCCGGGTTGTTAAATGCCACTTGGTCACCTAGAATAGGAGGATGGCCATGTGGCGTCACCCAGCATAGGAGGATGGCCATCTGGCCTCAGGATGTCAAGTATGCGCGAAAGAAAACGATCCGGGTAAATTTTCGAGAACACCATTGCAGAGAGGAGTCTGAGTGGTATTCCTACTAGGACAACTTTGCTGATATGTATCATAGCTAGCGTTGCGCTGTACCAAAGCTACGGTTCGGTAGTTGTGGTGCTGTACATAAATACGTAGTAAATGGCAGGATTAACGGTAGCAGTGTTAGCACTGGCAAGGAAAGATACCTTAATGTAAGTGTAAAAGAGAAGCTCGGAGCTGATGACTTGTCTTTGTTTTTTTTTTGTTTCTTTAGTTGTTTGTTTTACACATAATTAGAACCACCATCATTCAGTGTTAGTGTATTTCATATCCTTACTGAACATAAATTGCATTTTATTAGGAATAAAAATTAGTTGATCACGTATCAATGTCCATTTTAAGTAACTAAAGCAATTAATTTTTATGCAAGTACATTATACATGCACAGATATAAAAAAATAGGGTAATTATTTTTGTTATTTTCACTCAGTATAATTTTCTTCATTATGATGAGAGACAAGAGTTTCGTGTTATTATTGATAAATGCGAAAGTTGTTTATGAATAACAGAAATATGTTTTACTCGTGTATAAGTTCGACGAAGTACTGAAGGGATGTTTGATGTATTTTTGTTTCGTGTTTTTTTTTATCTTTTTCTGAGAAAATCGCTTTCTTTAGCGCTATATGGTAGATCTGTATTTTTTCTTTGTCCCGTGTTTCACTTTACAAATCAACAGTATTCCAATAAAAGCTGAATTAAAAATTGAAAATTTCAATTTTGCTATGTATACTTTTTATTGTCACGTAACAGATAGGGGGATAATGATGTAGAACAAAAATGTTCCGCAGGCTACGCGTCCTTTTATATATCCTCACTCAACTTCTAGACGTTTCAACACTTATGGTTTCTAGGAGAATCTATTAATGGTAATGGACTGTAGTCCTGCAGTACCAAAAAAGTGCATTTGCCAATGTTCGTTTGTCTCAAAGTAGTAACTAACACCAAGGAAAGAGTGTCTAAGATAATAATTAACTGAGTGAGCTTACAGTTTATTTTTTTTTCGAACTTTATGTGTGATGGAAAGACGTAGTTGTTTCTGTGGAAGTTATGTAAAGGGCATCTACACTGAATTTAGCTGTGGTGCAGAATAAGATAAATTTTATAACAGTAAGAGCAATTATATTTCGATTATCTTCATGCAGCTGATGTATCTAACCTTTTTGTTTGGTATTAGTTGCAGATGTCACACACGAATGCAGTTTGTCGAGCCAATAAATTAAATTAGTGTAAATAAACGTCTCTAGCAGGTTAGCATAATAAATCCATCGCCACATAAATTAATGTATAGGATGGTCCTAAGAAATTTATTACAGTAGTATTATTCACTTTATTCGCTTGAAGGTTGTACACCACAACACTGATCACATTTGTAATGCAATTCAAATAAAGCTCTCCACTTAACTGAGAGTAATTTGTATTCAACGACAAACAGTAGTTAACGTACTCAAAAATTTTCTATTTTTGTTCCAGAGAACGAAGCCGCAGCGAAGAATGACAAGGGCGTTGTGAACACAGCGTTTGATGCGGACGACTCTCTGTTCAACAGTCGAAGATCTAGACTTTAAGTGTCTTTCTGTATCAGGTTACGCTACAGCCCATCTGTCTTAATCTTAAAAATTATTATTTATTGTAAGTACATCTCCAGCAACCCTTACTCTAACAGATGAAGCTGATGCTAAATTTGTCATGTTACTAAAATTACACGTCAAAGTCCAAATAAATGCCACTTTTTTCTCTCTGTTTATTTCATTGTAACAACTCGTTATTCTGTCGAGCCTTGGTATGTTTCTACAACGAGACCTGACTGTATAAAAACGAGTACCTGTCTGTCAGACAAACTTTACTGTCATACTGACAGTTACTTGCTGACACTAAGCTATGGCAAGCACATAGTCGGGTGTATGAACAAAGTACAGTGTAGTTCACGTATTGTTATAGCAATGTATGTATTAAGATAAGTAGAGGCTAATAGCTCTCACCGGTGAGAGAAAACATCCTCTCCATGTAAAATTATTGACAATTTCGTGTCTCCTTATCGACCTATGGCCTGTTGGTTCCTGTCTCAGGATCTGCGGCAGATTTTGTTTACAGATTTATCAAATGTTTCGCGAGCACGTGTGGCTGGAATTGTCAAAGGCTCACTCTTCATTGTTGATGTCTACCAGCTGGCCCTTCACAATATCAACCAGTCGTGGTGGCAGAAGTCAAAAAAATCGCTTAAGAAACATCGGCCGAAGATTCCTAGACAGAAGCCAATAGCGCATAGCTCATCCTGCCATATTTCAGAAATGTGATGTCTTACCTCGAACGGAACGATCATTCCAATTAAATAATCTAGACTGTGAGTCGTTCGTATAAATACGAAGCAAGATCACTGTTCTCTTCAAGTGACCCATTTCTGTACAGTCTGGAGTTAATGTAATGGCAGTGGAACTGGCCCTAAGAACGGAACCCAAGCTTACAAGTAGGGGAAATGGTTTTCAATGTGATAACGCAAAAGAAAGTAGAAACGGTAGTAGTAGTAATTTTATTCGACGGCAGGTCTCTTTCACAAAGATATTTGACATGTCTTGCTAATGCAATCTAAGAACAACATAAGTAAAGTGATTCACATATATAGACATTTGCAGACTTAAAGGTCTAGTGTGTCAAGGATGGGACTGGTAACCGCCCGTGGTCTTATAGTAGAAAGCATCCCGGCATTTGCCTGACGTAAATTATAAAGACAACGGCTGGATGAAGACTGGAGTCTTTATGCTATTGTGTCCTCAGTGCCCAGTCGGGCAAGGACAATGCCGTCGAGGTTGCTAATTTTTGGTCTGATTATATGTAGTGTTTGTTATCTGTTTATATATATAACTAATATTGTATCACTGTAATTGCCTCACATTTTATCTATTTTGTACGCAACACTCTTGGCACGAATAAATAAACAAATTCTTCATTACTAGATATGTATTCTGTTAGTAAAAGGGTGACTGACCTTTCAGAACATGATGCACGAATTTTAACGCTAAGAGGGTTTTGTCCTCAAACAAATGTTATATATATTTACCAACTGTGTGAAAAAGCAAATACAGTAGCACTAGAGAGTTTCTTAATCCTCGTTAAGGAACATCAGTGACAGGACTTTTACAATGCTGATAATGTGGATGACAAATGTAATGCTCTCCTTAACACATTTCTCGAGCTCTTTGAAAGGTGCTTTCTGTTACAACGCTCCAAACAGGTCACTAGCAAAAAGGCAGCGTGGGTGGCTGACAAATGGGATAAGGATATCATGTAGAACAAAGTGGGAATTCTATCAAAATGTTATAAGTACTCACAATCGAGTTACAGGATGCTTGAGGGCAACATCTACCTAGTAACTCTACAGCCCCACCAGATATAAGACGGGAAGTTGCCACGTACACAGAGAAATGGTGATGCATTGTGAGTGACGGAAGCTCTTTCTAAATTTTAGTCTTATTAAGGGAGGTTGGTGTGCATGCAACGGGTGAGTAGTACAAACAGTTTTGAAAGATGCCTAGAAATGTTATTAGGAAGGCAAAGAGTATGTAATATACAAATAGAATAGCTAAATTACAGGACGAAATTAAAAGCATATGTCAGTCGTGAAAGAAGTGTCTGATCAGTAGCACAAGGTCGAGGATATAAACTAAGATGCTGTAAAAATGTTTCTGTGTTACTGATAAGTCAAAAATATGAACAGTATTGAACAAACACTTTCTGAAAATAGCTGGTGAATTAAATAAAACTTCGTTTCTACATGGAATCATGTAACTATCTTGGAAAATAACTGTCCGAAACTAACATCTGAAATACTCCTCCGTGATACTGACAGGGAGGAGACTGAGGCAATAATTAAATCACTGAATATTAAGGGCTCTCTTGGATGTGACGGAGTATCTAGCAGAGTGCTAGAGTACTGTGCCGCACATGTTAGCCCCGCACTTAGCCATATTTATAATATTTCCTGCAGGAATGATAAGTTTCCTGAACGATTAAAGTACTCAGTAGTAAGGCTGCTTTATAAAAAGGGAGAAAGGGGTAATATAGACAATTCTAGACCTATATCTATGCCTTCAGTATTTGTTATAGTTACTGAAACGGCTCTGTATGTCAGGATAATTGATCATTCATTTCACATAATTTGCTGTCAAATGTACAGTTTGGTTTTAGAAGTGGTTTAACGATTGGAAATGGTATATTTTCTTTGCGAGATACTGGATGGATTGAACATAATGTTTCAAAAGATAGGCATCACTTTTTTCTGTTTAACTAACGTGTTTGATTGCTCCACAAGTTCGACCGTTATAGAATAGGGGGAGTAGCTCACAATTGGTTCCCCTCTTACTTTAAGAACAGACAGCAAAACGCTATTCTCCACAGTATTGAGAATGGCTATGATGTGGGGTCCGAGTGGGGCACGGTTAAATGCGGGGCGCCACAGCGATCAGATCTGGTTCAAAATGGCTCTGAGCACTATGGGACTTAACATCTGAGGTCATCAGTCCCCTAGAACTTAGAACTACTTAAACCTAACTAACCTAAGGACATCACACACATCCATGCCCGAGGCAGGATTCGAACCTGCGACCGTAGCGGTCGCGCGGTTCCAGACTGTAGTGCCTAGAACCGCTCGGCCGATCAGCCCTGGGGCCAGTACTTTTCCTTATTTATATAAATGATGTGCTTTCTATTATTACAGGCGATTCTAAAATATTTGTGTTTGCAGATGATACTTTCTTCGCAGAAAAGATATTGTGCGCAACGTTGACCCTGTTCCAAATACTACAGCTGAAGACATAAGTTCATGGCCAGTATAAAATTAAATAACGCTAAGAACAGTAAGACTCAAGTTTTACAATTTCTAACACACAATTCAACAAAATCTGATGTTTTAATTACGCAGGAGGACATATGGTTAGTGAGACTGAACAGTTCAAATTTATAGATGTTCACATAGATAGTAAACTGTCGTGGAGAGCCCATCTTCAAGATTTTGATCGAAGACTTATGTTGCCATTTTTACCATTAGAATAGTATCTGAAGTAAGTGATAGTTCTGCACTAAAAGTAGTGTACTTTACTTATTTTGATTCGCTTGTTATCTTGAGGAAACTCTTCCAATTCTGAAAGATTACTTTTGGCCAAGAATCTGGCGGTCCGGGCAGTAAGTGGCGTAAGTTCACGAATCTCTGTTCATTAATCTGGGTATCCTGACATTCGCCTCTCAATATACATATGTGTTCTTTAGTGTCGTTTGGTGTTGACAATATCAGCTTATTCCCAAGAAGTAACAGATTTCACTCATTTAATACCACGCGAAAGTCTAATCTGCATTTAGATAGCACCTCCTTGACTCTTGTACAGAAAGGCATAAGGTATTCTGCGGCACTCACTTACCATAAGCTACCATAAGAATTCAAAACTCTTAGAAGTAATCCACTCGCTTTCAAATCTAAACTTAAGAGTTTCCTCATGGGTCACTCCTTCTATTCTGTCGAGGAATTCCTTGAAAAATTAAGCTTATTTCTGTGTTATATTGTTGATTACATTTATAAAACTTACAGATCGTCGTCTTTTTAGTATTCATGAACATTTTATTTTTTCTATTATTACTTTTCTTTCGTAATTTCATGTACTGACATGTTCCATGATCATAGATACATTCGTGGAAATTGAAATAAGAACACCGTGAATTCATTGTCCCAGGAAGGGGAAACTTTATTGACACATTCCTGGGGTCAGATACATCACATGATCACACTGACAGAACCACAGGCACATAGACACAGGCAACAGAGCATGCACAATGTCGGCACTAGTACAGTGTATATCCACCTTTCGCAGCAATGCAGGCTGCTATTCTCCCATGGAGACGATCGTAGAGATGCTGGATGTAGTCCTGTGGAACGGCTTGCCATGCCGTTTCCACCTGGCGCCTCAGTTGGACCAGCGTTCGTGCTGGACGTGCAGACCGCGTGAGACGACGCTTCATCCAGTCCCAAACATGCTCAATGGGGGACAGATCCGGAGATCTTGCTGGCCAGGGTAGTTGACTTACACCTTCTAGAGCACGTTGGGTGGCACGGGATACATGCGGACGTGCATTGTCCTGTTGGAACAGCAAGTTCCCTTGCCGGTCTAGGAATGGTAGAACGATGGGTTCGATGACGGTTTGGATGTACCGTGCACTATTCAGTGGCCCCTCGACGATCACCAGTGGTGTACGGCCAGTGTAGGAGATCGCTCCCCACACCATGATGCCGGGTGTTGGCCCTGTGTGCCTCGGTCGTATGCAGTCCTCATTGTGGCGCTCACCTGCACGGCGCCAAACACGCGTACGACCATCATTGGCACCAAGGCAGAAGCGACTCTCATCGCTGAAGACGACACGTCTCCATTCGTCCCTCCATTCACGCCTGTTGCGACACCACTGGAGGCGGGCTGCACGATGTTGGGGCGTGAGCGGAAGACGGCCTAACGGTGTGCGGGACCGTAGCCCAGCTTCATGGAGACGGTTGCGAATGGTCCTCGCCGATACCCCAGGAGCAACAGTGTCCCTAATTTGCTGGGAAGTGGCAGTGCGGTCCCCTACGGCACTGCGTAGGATCCTACGGTCTTGGCGTGCATCCGTGCGTCGCAGCGGTCCGGTCCCAGGTCGACGGGCACGTGCACCTTCCGCCGACCACTGGCGACAACATCGATGTACTGTGGAGACCTCACGCCCCACGTGTTGAGCAATTCGGCGGTACGTCCACCCGGCCTCCCGCATGCCCACTATACGCCCTCGCTCAAAGTCCGTCAACTGCACATACGGTTCACGTCCACGCTGTCGCAGCATGCTACCAGTGTTAAAGACTGCGATGGAGCTCCGTATGCCACGGCAAACTGGCTGACACTGACGGCGGCGGTGCACAAATGCTGCGCAGCTAGCGCCATTCGACGGCCAACACCGCGGTTCCTGGTGTGTCCGCTGTGCCGTGCGTGTGATCATTGCTTGTACAGCCCTCTCGCAGTGTCCGGAGCAAGTATGGTGGGTCTGACACACCGGTGTCAATGTGTTCTTTTTTCCATTTCCAGGAGTGTATTTGTTCTTCAATTTGGTCCTGCCGTACTATACGTGTAAAATAAAAAAATAAAAAAAATATGGTGAGAAATTGTTATATGGAATGTTATACGTTTGATTATAGTTATTATTATTTATTTGCCTAAAAATTGTGTAAAATTTATTACCAAACCCCTAATCTGTGGGAAAGCGTCAGACGCGGCCAACCAGTTCGGCTCATATTTGGCAGATCGCTTGTGTACACCGTAAAATGAAGCCTCTGAGAAATTTTGGTTCAACATCCCCCTCCCCTCCCCTGCCCCCCCTCTCCTATGTGAGAAAAATACCCCTAAAGCTTATAATGAACACTCAAAGTTGATGCAATAAATAAATAATCAGAAAAGTGGCATTTTTCATCATATATGAAGTGCAGGGAACCAAACACAACCGGTCGGTATCCCTTTCCTTTCTCGTGGGGAAACGAGAAGGTAGGGGCCGCATAAGGCGATGTGGGGGGCCTAATGTCACCATCCTCTAACAACTGATTGATGATCTGCTACAACTTCGGAATCCTCGGTGGGAATAGGTTACAAGGCTCCTACTGCACTGGCATCTGACGAATTAATTGAATGTCATATTGAGTTTGTAACACTCATTCGATCAGTTAAAACATCAGGGATTTGATTCAGCAAATTCAAAATCTCTGAAGCTTCTCCCGGTTAGAGCGTGTTCCGACTCAAATTTACTTCCAGTGTTAATACTGCGGACCAGATACGCTCGCACAGACTACACTTCTCCTCAGGGTGAGATTGAAACTTTTGGAATCCAAAATGCATGTGTTTTTGTAATAAAATCGCAACCTAAAATAAAGCTTGAAGGAAGACGTCTAGAGTTGTATATGCAGTGATGGGCCCATGCATATTCAGCCACCACATACGTGGATAAGATTCGCAGGCCAGACACGGACCCTAAATTGTCTCAGGCAGCTGTTTATTAACGGCTCCAGATGGATCGCCATCTACGCCGTGAGACTAGGCTGCCTACCACGACGCCTGCCAGCGCTGCAACCCAACCAACAGTGGCGTCTTGCACGTTCACCAGGCTTCCAGTCGTTGCCCGGCGATCACCGCTCTCGAAGACCTCCACTTCCACAGCTACTCGCCTCTACCGATGGTCGGGCCCTCGTCCTTCTGGACATTTTCTACGTATCGCTCCAGAATGTCTTTTCGTTGTATTTATTCAGGAATACACATTGCCGAACGACTTTCAATTTGCAGGCCAGACTGACAACTGACAAAGTGACGAAACTAATGCACAAACTTGGGAGCCTAAACACCATGCAGTACAGACTACCTCTGAGGACGCTACGAATGTATCACCAAGTTCTCTTGTAAGCCGCAGTACGCTTTCCAGCAAGTGCATGGACGCACCGACTGTTTTTAGTACCACACAGATACACAGTGAAGCGAGGACGGAGAAGAATACTACTCAGGACGTAGAAACCTTGTGTGTTTCAGGGGACTTGCCCCGTTGACATCACTATACGCTACAGAGCTGCGGCATACGGAGTAAAGAGGTACAGTCACGACAAGGTTCGTGAAATAACTGGGGAAAACGTTGTAGACATGGGTTAATTAAAGAACTGGCGTCTTGATACACGGTAACGGGAGGGGGAAACGACCACGAAGGCCTCCTCCTTCCCCAATATACACGAACGACTGCAGCTGAAGCATGCGGATCCAAGTCGTGGCACTGTTCACTTTTTGCCCGGCTACTGAGAGTATGGTATTGGGACAAGGCAAGGAATGAGAGAAGAGAAAGGCTAATTGAGTTCTGTAATAAATTTCAGCTAATAATAGCAAATACTCTGTTCAAGGTTCAACAGAGGGGACGTATACTTGGAAAAGGCCTGGTGATACGGGAAGATTTCAGTTAGTTTACTTCGTGGTCAGAAAGAGATTCCGAAATTAGGAACTGGATTTTAAGGCGCACCCAGGAGCAGATATAGAGTCAGATCGCAATGTAGTGGTTATGAAGAGTAGGCTGAAGTTTAAGAGGTCAGGAAGAATCAATACGCAAAGAAGTGGGATACTGAAGTACTTAGGAATTACGAGATATGCTATAAGTTCTCTAAGGCTATAGATACAGCAAGTAATAAGGATTAGTTCAGTAGGCATACAACTGAAGAGGAATGGGCATCTCTAAAAAGGACAACCACAGAAGTTGGAAAGAAAAACATAGGTACAAAGAAAGTGACTGCGAAGAAACCATGGGTAACAGAAGAAGTACTTCAATTTTGATGGATGAAATAGGGAAGTACAAAGACAATAAGGGAACGTCAGGAATACAAAAATCTAAAGTACAAGTCGCTGAGGAATGAAATAAGGAGGAAGTGCAGGGAGGCTAAGATGAAACGGCTATACGAAAAATGTGAAGAAATCGAAGAAGAAATGATTGTCGGAAGGACTGACTCAGCATATAGGGAAGTCAAATCAACCTTTGGTGAAATTAAAAGCAAGGGTATTAATATTAACAGCGCAATGGGAATTCCATTCTTAAATGGAGAGGAGAGAGCGGATAGGTAGGAAGAATACATTGAAGGTTTCTATGAGTGGGAAGAAATTGGAGTCGATTTAGAAGAGATAGGGGATCCAGTATTAGAATCAGAATTTAAAATAGCTTTGGAGGAATTAAGATCAAATAAGGCAGAATGGATAGAAACATTCCATCAGAATTTCTAAAATCATTGGGGGAAGTGGCAACAAAACGACTATTCACGTTGGTGTGTAGAAAGTATTAGTCTGGCGCCATATCATCTGACTTTCGGAAAAATATTATTCCCACAATTCGGAAGACTGCAAGCGCTGACAAATTCGAGAATTATTGCACAATCAGCTTAACAGCTTATGCATCCAAGTTACTGACGAGAATAATGGAAAAGAAAATTGAGGATACGTTAGATGACGACCTGTTTGGCTTTAGGACAGGTAAAGATACCAGAAAGGCAATTATGACGTTGCGGTTGATAATGGAACAAGACTAAAGAAAAATTAGGACACGTTCTAGGATTTGATGACATGGAAAAAGGGATCGACAGTGTGAAATGGTGCAAGAGAAATTCAGAGAAAAATAGGGGTAAACTATAGGGAGAGACAGGTAATATACAATATGTACAAAAGCCAAGAGGGAATAATGAGAGTGGACGACGAAGAACGAAGTGCTCGGATTAAAAAGAATGTGAGACAGGGATGTAGTCTTTCGCCCCTACTGCTCAATCTGTACATCGAGGAAGGAACGATGGAAATAAAAGAAAGGTTCAGAAGTTGAATTAAAATTCAACGTGATAGGATATCAATGATACGATTCACTGATGACGTTGCTATCCTGAGTGGAAGTGAAGAAGAATTACATAATCTGCTGAATGGAATGAACAATCTAATGAGTACAGAATATGGACTGACAGCACAGCATTGTATGGTAGTGAAAAATGGAATGTGAGAAAACCGGAACAGAAGAGAAGCAGAGCGTTTGATATGTGGTGCTACAGACGAAAGTTGAAAAATTAGGTAGCCCGGTAAGGCAAGGAATGAGGAGGTTCTGCGCAGAATGGGAGAGGAAAGGAATATGTGGAAGATACTGACAGAGAGAAGGTACACGATTATAGGACTTCTGTTAAGACATCAGGTAATGTCTTACTAGAGGGAGCTATAGAGGACAATAACTGTAGAGGAAGACAAAGATTGGAACACGTCCAGCAAATAATTGAGGACGTAGGTTGCAAGTGCTACTCTGACATGAAGAGGCTGCCGCAGAAGAGGATTTTTGGGGGCCACATCAAACCAGTTTGAAAACCGATGGCCGGTCGCGGTGGTCTCGCGGCTCTAGGCGCTCAGTCTGGAATCGCGCGACTGCTACGGTCGCAGGTTCGAATCCTGCCTCGGGCATGGATGTGTGTGATGTCCTTAGGTTAGTTAGGTTTAAGTAGTTCTAAGTTCTAGGGGACTGATGACCACAGATGTTAAGTTCCATAGTGCTCAGAGCCATTTGAACCATTTTGAAAACCGATGACTCAAACAAAAAGAGCACATTCGACCAACGTGAGCCTTAGCTATGTGCCCATTGGGTCTCCTGAACACGTGGCATTACACTTCAACAAGCCCACACACGTAAGACCTGTAGCAGGATACAATGACATCAAAGAAATGTTACGAGACCCAGACATGATACGCTCTAGGCAACATCAGTGATAAGGTTCAAGAACACTGCAAGATGTCTATAGATAAGAAAATCCACACGACAGATCTCGAACGGACAAAACAAACACGACAGCAGTAACGTTGGGAGGACACAAACTCAGACACAGCCACAGACACTGATGCAGATGCAGGCACAAAAAATGACACAAACACATCAACACCGTGAGCCGTTAGACATAGACTCATAACATAAAAAGTACAACACCTAAAATAGATAAATAAGATAATTATGAGAAAAGCATAGATTGCACATAATTGGCTCATGTATCTCAACTGTACTTTATACATGATAATTAAATAATGTAAAGCCAACTGCTTAAGGCAGTCAACGAGATAAACATTACAGCTAAGAAAAACGTCCGACAGGCAGTCGAGGCTCGAAGTTTAAGTTACGAGGCTTCCCTCCTGCCTATGGCACTGGTTATGGAAAACTGCATCTTGCACACAAACACACAACATAGCAGCACACATACAACATGTAGAACTACATCGAGATATAAAACACAAACAGTGCAAAAGGTATGGCCTACGTAAGTATTTAAAAGTTGTAATAGGACTGTTCTTAGATAGAAGAAGCAAATACACACAGAGCCACTCATGAGCTACTGTATTTAATTTAGTAATACACTATGTGATCAAAAGTATCCGGAAACCTGGCTGAAAAGGACTTAAAAGTTCGTGGCCCCCCTCTATCGGTAAAGCATGAATTCAATATCGTGTTGGCCCACGCTTACCTTTGATGACACCTTCCAGTCTCGCAGGCGTACGTTCAATCAGTTGCTGGAAGGTTTCTTGGGGAATGGCAGCCCATTCTTCACGGAGTGCTGCACTGAGAAGAGGTATCAATCTCGCGTACAGACGTATGACGCAAGTGACACCCAACCACCTGACTACGTTCGAAGTCCGTGAGTTCCGCGGAGCGGTCCACTATGTTCTCTCACGAAGTCTAATGGCTACTGAGGTCGCTGATACGGAGTACCTGCAGTAGGACGCAGCGCAATGCACCTAATATGAAAATTTTTGGGGGTGTCCGGATACATTTGATCACATAGTGTATAAGAAGACATAATCTTGTACGCTACTTCAGGTGAGACAGGCTCTATGTTTCTGCTGAGGCACTCCCACCTGGAATAGCAACAAAAATAACCGTAATTAATATATTATATTTTGTTGCAACAGTAAAAGGGAATTTGCAGGTCGTACCTTTGCTATCTTCTTACTATTTTCTTATAAATTACTAAAATTTATTGTTTTAACACTCCTTTTCATACATCTATATTACTTCCCTTTGCAGTTCGTTGTCATTACCCTTTTTTATCGATCAAAACAAATTTTGCTAGAAACAATTTGCTACTACATGTAAAATTGTATAATGTACGACCTGCCTTTAAAATTATCACGTAAAAGGTCTTCAGTAAGCAATATAAGCAATAAATGAAATGATATATATGTTCTTCATCCCTCACAGAAGAACATTTTTAGTTTATTTCATTTGTGGACTTCCGTTCTTGAACTGTTCTGACCTAGTTCATGTTCCGTAAACGACAGTGATATGTAAAACAGGCCAATCAGTGACTACCTTAGTCCACTATTCGGTATTTTACATTACCTAGATATCACAAAATCCAGTAGTCAAGACAAATCCTGAATTTTCACGTGGATCCGCACCGTACTGAGCAAAGGCAAATTTTCCCTCTTCACTATACGGCATTGTGGTCAACTGATGGCAGTTCGTAGATATGCGTATTCCCTTCCATTCCCTAATTCATTGGCTTGGCTGCTGTTAATTCTAGGGCAGTTGTACCCCTGTTTCCATCGTTAAAGCGAAAGGTTTCCTTGGTCGCTTTTGATTAATCATTTTCTTCACTATTCTTAGGCCACCCCGTGAAAATCACTCAAGAGCGGTCCCAATGGCGCGTGCCTTCCAAAGTATTGTTAACTTTGGTATTTTCAGTAGCATCTAAACATGGTGACAAAAAAAATGGTTCAAATGGCTCTGAGCACTATGAAACTTAACATCTGACGTCATCAGTCCCCTAGAACTTAGAACTACTTAAACCTAACTAACCTAAGGACATCACACACATCCCTGCCCGAGGCAGGATTCGAACCAGTGACCGCAGTGGTAGCGCGGTTCCAGACTGAGCGCCTGGAACCGCTCGGCCGCACCGGCCGGCCATAGTGACACCTGTGGATATCCTCTACATAGTAGGAAAAACTTTCAACTGAACTCTGAAATAATACTTAGTAGTTAATTCATTTCTACACCTACACAGTAGGTTTTCATGAACAATTTTCTATTTTAATCCCTCCAAGGACACATTCTCGTAGACAATTTGGTCATCCAGCCCACTCAATCTGCATCTGCCCAGAGGGCAAATCACTTGAAATATAGGAAGGTGCGAAAATTGGAGGACATCAGCTTCATGCTGCAGTATAACAGCTAATCACAAAAACTGCGCCATTTCCACACTGGACTCGAATAGACAGAACCTCTGTCCCCTAACTGTTGTGTTGATGAGTTTATTAAAGCAACGGCACATTCACATACCACTACCTTCCGGTACACGCCGTGCTCTGCACTTAAATTTGGCCTGTATTCCAATACCTCCCGCTAATGCAAGCTATTGCTTAGAACAGGATGTTTCAGCTCGTCGGCTCCGTTGTGAGCTGCGGAGCGCTCCCTGCTCCAGGGAGCCGTGTCGCTCGCTGCGACCATTCAAGTGGGCCGGCACGCCGGCACGTGGCACGGCTGGCTGAGGCAGGCGGCAAGACAGGCGTTTTGATGTGCCAGCCGCGTCTTACAAGATCGACAACCTCATACTTTTACCTGCTAACACGTGGTGACATGCTACACCAGGAAATGCGATGTTCAGGAAATAAATAAGAAACAACTGTTTTACAAGAAATTGCATACTAAATTTATTGGGCCTCTGTAGCTTGACATTTTATTTTCATTACAAGATCGGAAATAATCAGGCGCCAAAGTGTTCGCAGCGTTAATGTGGAGGATGGCCGTCATTGTTGCATCCTGAAGAAACGATCGTTCCTTACTTTTTACTCTTTTCATTGCTGAGAAAAGCTGCTCACAACAATACGTAGATCCAAACATGCACACGATCTGAGCGGCATTGTTGTGAGGCTTGGGAAATATTTTTTGCTGTAACGAACGATACCATCGTGACAAATCCAATGTGTTGTAGTACCTCTCTTTCAACAAAGTTGAATTTTGCAAATCAATAATCTACAATTGAAGTGACGATGACAAGTCATCGGAGAAAACTGAAGGAGTGCTGAACACCGTAAGTTCCATTTCCAAACTAGTGAGGTCTCGGAATCGTGTTTCAAACGACGCGTCGAGCTGCTTTAAATTTGCTTGGTAATCGCCGAAAGTAGTACCTTCAGGTAGTTTTAAAGAAGCAAGACGTTGAAGAACTTTAAATGTCCATTACTTATCTGCCTCTCAAATAAACGTAACTTTTCCATGAACGCTTTGATCTGGTCGTGCATGTCAACGATTAGCTGCCCTTTGCCCTGCAATGACAGATTTAAATTATTCAGATGCATAGTTACGTCAGCTAGGAACGCCAGGGCTGATATCCATTTTATGTCTTTCAGACAACGCATTTCTTCCCCTTTCATTTCGAGAAAAAGGGATATTTCCTCACGAATGGCAAAGAAAACATCAAGAACTTTTCCCCGACTCAGCCAACGAACTGTACTGTGGTAAGGTATATCCCCATACTCCGCTTCCATAGCTTTCAGGAATCCTTTGAATTGGCGATGATTCATTCCGTGACGCCGCACATCTTTCATTACGCCACCTAGCTCTACTGTTTCAGCACACAGAGCCTCTTGGTGAATAAAACAATGAAGAGTCCAAATGTCTTTCCCGAATTCGTCCCTGAATTTATTTTTCAAACGAGAAGCAAAACCATGGTGACGCCCTATCATTTGTGGTGCACTGTCTGTCGCTACAGAATGGAGCTTATCCCACGACAAATTCATATTGTCCACTGATTCATAAACAGCTTAAAAATGTCACGTCCTGTTGCGGTGTAATCGAGTGGTACCACATCCAAGAGTTCTTCAATTACTTGCAGCTCCATCATGTCGACACCACACACAAGACTGCAAGCTGAGCACAGTCCGATATATCGGTGCTTTCGTTAAGCGCTAGCGAAAATGCAACAAAGCTCTCCGCCTTTTTCCTAAGCTGTGTCTCTAGATCCACTGCCATGTCTAGGATTCGACGAGACATTGTTTGCTTCGACAGGCAAACCCCTTCAATCGCCTGCACCTCCCTTGCAAACAAACATTCTGCAACTGCTACCATGCGCGATTTTACGAGTGGTCCCACCGAAAACGGCTTGCCACTCGTCGCAATGATGTGAGCGACCCTGTAGCTTGCTCGAATTGCAGATTCAGTAGTGTTTTCTCCGCTCTCATTCACCTGAAAATTATAAACGCATTACAGAACACGAACTATGTTGCATGTTTTGATACCCTCCGTATTACGAAACCGCTTTTCAAACTTACGTCTCCTGGTATGTCGTTCTTAAGCCAGGCTACCAGTTCTCTGCGTGCAACGCCTTCTACCTGATCGTAGTGCGCTGCGTGAAGACGTGTATAATGTCGTTGTATATTGTACCTCTTCGCAGAATTAAATATTTTATGAGATACAAGACACTGCGGACGACCATCCCTCTCCAATGAATAGAAAAGTATCCTCCAATAGAGGTATATGGCTCCCGCGGCTAGTCATAGCTGTCATTGAACACGGATTACTGCGTCAGTAGCGGCTGCATGCGGCCAGGATGCAGTGAGTTCAATTTCCCCCTCCATGCGAGCTCCGAGCTGGCGCAGTGAGCGCTCCGGAGCGCTCCGGCTCCCTGGAGCTCGGTTGGAACAGCCTGGCTTAGAAGTTGAAGTTACAACATATTACCTCGTAATTTTTCAAGAATTGGGGTTTTTTCATTACCAGTATTAATCTGGAACAGATCCTGTACCCAAATAGCCCAGTGACTTTGTTGATATTGCGTACACAATATTTGTGTACAGGCAGGACTGTTGCCCTGAAAAAATTCAGTATTGGTTTACACCACAGAAAGATATTTAGAGCTCACCTTAGCAGCTGTACCTAACGTCACCTGCATCCTGTTTACTCATCTGAGGTGGACAGTTCAGTGCACCTCCAAATTTCTGTAATAGTTCCATACCACTTACCTCAGTAGGCTGACCTAGAACACGAAGTTCGTATTGTAAAAACTTTCTGAGTCGCGAAGTGCCAAACACTTATTGGGATTTCGCGCCTTCCTTTTATGTGATGTATTCCATCCCGCCTATCGCATCTTGAGTGTGACTTCAGCGCCATAACTAAGTTAGCGATAGGAGCTTGTGAGGCGTTGCAATCCCCGTGTACACATTTGCCTGGCAGATGTGCTGTTTACAGAGTTAGTGATTAATGACTTCTAATTTTCACATGTCGGACGCTGCTGCTATGCGTTTATTGGGTTCCTTGTAGGATGTATCCCCTACTACTAACGATCATTTTATATAGGTCTGATGCAGGCATCGTATAATTTCTTAAAGGTGTTCGGATGTGAACAGTGGACACCATATGTCTCCGGAAAGCTATATTGTTCTTGTATCAAGCAGAGCAAGTGTTTTATGGTTCGATACTATAGCGCAGGCCGCGGTGGCCAAGTGGTTCTAGGCGCTTCAGTCCGGAACCGCGCGACTGCTACGGTCGCAGGTTCGAATCCTGCCTTGGGCATGGATGTGTGTGATGTCCTTAGGTTAGTTAGGTTAAGTAGTTGTAAGTTCTAGGGGATTGATGACCTCAGATGTTAAGTCCCATAGTGCTCAGAGCCATTGAACCATTGATACTATAGCTTTTGGTAGAGAAATCGGGAAGGAGGAGGTATGTCATGAGCTTAAACTATATTTCTCACAAAGCAGTATTAACAACGCTACATTCCATACAAATTTAGCATTGGAGGGCAGCGTGGAGGGTAAAAATCGTAGATGGAGATCAAGAGATGAATACACTAAGCAGATTCAGAAGGATGTAGGTTGCAGTAGGTAATGGGAGATGAAGAAGCTTGCACAGGATAGAGTAGCATGGAGAGCTGCATCAAACCAGTCTCAGGACTGAAGACCACAACAACAACAACATTCCATACGTCTGATAGGTCGGAAACGCCTGTGATCTAATATTATTGACCCGGTTTAAGTGCAGAACTTTGTAGCCTTAGGCCTGCGTGTGTTTATGTTCTGTCCGCAGCTCGTGGTCGTGCGGTAGCGTTCTCGCTTCCCACGCCCGGGTTCCCGGGTTCGATTCCCGGCGGGGTCAGGGATTTTCTCTGCCTCGTGATGACTGGGTGTTGTGTGATGTCCTTAGGTTAGTTAGGTTTAAGTAGTTCTAAGTTCTAGGGGACTGATGACCATAGATGTTTAGTCCCATAGTGCTCAGAGCCATTTGAACCATTTGTTTATGTTCTCTCTCACCAATACCTTCCAGGTACCGATTCTAGACTCTCGAACAGTGCTTTATAGTTGATTTACGTAAAAATGCGTCGAACACCATCCATCTGGAGCTCCATCGCCTATAAAAATAATTCTTGTTTTTCTTAACTGTCTGCTATTGAATCACAGCACTTTGAAATCTGTTACTATACATCGATAAGGAGTGCTAAGCTCCTCAGCATGGGCGAATTTGCAGAAATCTAACGCACTTGGATCGGTGAGGACTCGGAAAGCTCAATTCATTCAAGAGACGTGGAGTGTATCGGTCTTCTTCTGGACGGTTGCATATTAATGCGGCAACGCCGCTGCATGGCTGGTTGGTCAATGGCAGAGTGAGGAGGGTCTTTCACTCTCTAATTTTACCCTAAGACAGCGAGAATGCTGTGTGTATGGGTACACAGAGAGAAAGATCGTAAATTAAACACTATGCTCGAGGTGAAAGAAATATGTGGAGCGCTGTCTGGTATACTTTGATGATTTATGTGTTCGAGAATTAACACTGAATGGACGTACTGCACAGTCATCTATCCATGTTCGCAATGATACTCGCAAAGTGGAGAGGGGCTGGTTCAGCTATGATACTGAAATTGGGGAACCTTGCTGTCACATGATTGGCTGGTGTTGAGATTATTGTAAAATTCTTCGCGCTATCAAATGTGAAGCTTATTATTAGAATACATAGATGGTGTCTTTTTCATCCCATCCGTGCACTGGTTACCACGTAATGATTGACTGATATCGCTTGTTTGAGAAGGGAACAAGTTTTGGTGGATGGGCAGCAACTCCTGGGGGGCTGCTAGTAGCGAAACAGTGATCGCGTACATGAGTACAATATGAGGAATCAGTCGAAAGGGACCGCTGAGTCGTCAGCTATTCCGTCAGTGTGAGAGACGAGTTTAAATTTAGAGCATGTGAATCACCTTCGGACTGTAGTTTGGAAACCTACGCCAACGCCGTAAAACTCATTCAGTTTGCTTATGTTGTAACTGTCTTTTATTTAAAATGTTACAGTGTTTGCTATCCGCCTAATAATATGATTCACACAGTGCAATGTCTAGTTTCCTGCGAGAACCCGTGGATCAGAACTTCTTAATGTCAGTTTAGAATCTGGCCCAGGTGTCGAAGTCGTGGCAGAAAGAGGGAAAGGTTTGACATTGTACAAAGGCGTGTTAGAAAACAGTGTTTGAAGCAACTGAACTGGACCAGAGGGAGCGTCTCATACGATCATTTGCCTAGAGTATAGGTGATCAAACTTTAAAGTGGCCTCTGCGGTGCCCGTATATTTACACTACTGGCCACTAAAATTGCTACACCAAGAAGAAATGCAGATGCTAAATGGTTATTCATTGGACAAATATATTACATTAGAACTGACATGTGATTATATTTTCACGCGATTTGGGTGCATATATCCTGAGAAATCAGTACCCAGAACAACCACCTCTAGCCGTAATAACGGCCTTGATACGCCTGGGCATTGAGTCAAACAGAGCTTGGATGGCGTATACAGGTACAGCTGCCCATGCAGCTTCAACACGATACCACAGTTCTTCAAGAGTAGTGACTGGCGTATTGTGACGAGCCAGTTGTTCGGCCACCATTGATCAGACGTTTTCAATTGGTGAGAGATCTGGAGAATGTGCTGGCCAGGGCAGCAGTCGAACATTTTCTGTATCCTGAAAGGAACGTACAGCACCTGCGACATGCTGTCGTGCATTATCCTGCTGAAATGTAGGGTTTCGCAGGGATCGAATGAAGGGTAGAGCCACGGGTCGTAACACATCTGAAATGTAACGTCCACTTTTCAAAGTGCCTTCAGTGCGAAGAAGAGCTGACAGAGACGTGTAACCAATGGCACCCCATACCGTCACGTCGGGTGATACGCCAGTATGGCGATGACGAATACACGCATCCAATGTGCGTTCACTGCGATATCGCCGCCGGCCGACAGGCCGTGCGGTTCTAGGCGCTACAGTCTGGAGCCGAGCGACCGCTACGGTCGCAAGTTCGAATCCTGCCTCGGGCATGGATGTGTGTGATGTCCTTAGGTTAGTTAGGTTTAATTAGTTCTAAGTTCTAGGCGACTGATGACCTCAGAAGTTAAGTCGCATAGTGCTCAGAGCCATTTGAACCATTTTTTTTGCGATATCGCCAAACACGGATGCGACCATCATGACGCTGTAAACAGAACCTGGATTCATCCGAAAAAATGACGTTTTGCCATTCGTGCACCCAGGATCGTCATTGAGTACTTCATCGCAGGCGCTCCTGTCTGTGATGCAGCGTCAAGGGTAACCACAGCCATGGTCTCCGAGCTGATAGTCCATACTGCTGCAAACGTCGTCGAACTGTTCGTGCAGATGGTTGTTGTCTTGAAAAGTCCCCATCTGTTGAGTCAGGGATCGAGACGTGGCTGCACGATCCGTTACAGCTATGCGGATAAGATGTCTGTCATATCGACTGCTAGTGATACGAGGCCGTTGGTATCCAGCACGGCGATCCGTATTACCCTCCTGAACACACCGATTCCATATTCTGATAACAGTCATTGGATCTTGACCAACGCGAGCAGCAGTGTCGCGATACGATAAACCGCAATCGCGATAGGCCACAATCCGACCTTTATCAAACTCGGAAACGTGATGGTACGCATTTCTCCTCCTTACACGAGGCATCACAACAACGTTTCACCAGGCAACGCCGGTCAACTGCTGTTTGAGTATGAGAAATCGGTTGGAAACTTTCCTCATGTCAGCACGTTGTAGGTGTCACCACCGGTGCCAACCTTGTGTGAAATCTTTGAAAAGCTAATCATTTGCATTTCACAGCATCTTATTCCTGTCGGTTAAATTTAGCGTCGGTAGCACGTCATCTTCGTGGTGTAGCAATTTTAATGTCCAGTAGTGTATTAGGCGGCAGTAGCTGTAGTTACAGTTTGAGGTGATGGACTTGGTAAACCGTTAGGAGTGCGTGGATGGGTGCACGCTGCGGTATTCTGGGGGAGCATTGCGAAATCTCTTTCTCCACGCCGGAGCCCCACCACTGCTTTGCGTAATTGCGTAAGCATCGGTGTCTAGATGACTTATATATCGGATGAAGTTAGTGGAAGCTCTATAGTTCGTAATTTTTCTCTGTTTGCTGGATAGAGAAAAACGATGATAGCATGTTGGGCTGATTGATTTCAATGGATGCGGATCTCTAGTATTTGTATGTAGTTTGGGAACGTAGCACATTGCGCGCTTTTCCGTCGAATGGTCAAAACATGGTCCTGTTGCACTAACTCAGGTTGTTCTGTTTCTACACGGGTTGCAGAAGGTGGTGGGTATGGTTTCCTTCGACTTCTGCTCAGTTCCGACTTAAAATGGAACGATCACATGTGCGAATGTGGAAATGGAATCAGGTGCAACATGCGTAGGGGCTGGCTAAAACAGGTTGGAATTTTACTGTAGCAGCTAGGTTCGAAGAAGGTGACTCGTTTCGAGATATGGGAGTTTGAGAAATATGATTCACTTGTGGGTGTGATCCGATGCAGGTACGTGCTTGAATTGAGAAGCCTGATTCAAAATCACTTACAACATTTCTAGCGTATAGCGAAACACCAGAGATCTGAGAAGCTAGTGTACTTTTTCTTCTTACGACCTCAATCGGCACATCATCTAATATTACTGCTTGTGCTCCTTATCAATCAGTCGATATATCGCTGAAGCTCAGATATTGTTTCGAGAGAGAATGCACTACAAATACTATAGAATTATCTAGTTGGGGCGGTGTGAGGGAGTTGCAAATACCGCTTACATGCCACGTTCCTTAGCAGAATCACATTCAAAGTTCACTGATTTTATCACGAGGTTGCATCATGGATGGATAATACGCATTCGTACGATCATGGTGACGGTATTTATCCGGAAAAAACCACCTCATTCAGAGGTCATGTCGTACCTCGATTTGTAAAGCGGGTATAGCTTTTAACATGGATACCTGTGTACACCTGTAGAACCAAGACTGCTTGTGACAGTAAGGTACAGTAGTTGGTGCGATCGGTTTTTTCTTTAACGTTCAGCCGATTAAGTCTCTCTTTTTAAGACACAGTAGTAGGACTGGCAAGAAAAACCTAAGAGACATGCTCACCCACAGTTGATTTTAGTTCAGAATTATTTCGTATCGTAGACAATCAGTTATTGACGGAGTATTATACTTAGTAGTAACGGATGCGTCGTATGTTCGAATTTGAGCATTAGGTTTTATACAGGATGTGTTTGTAGGAAGGAAATGACTATGTACAGTGGTAAGAATGGTATGGATTTGACTTGGAGTGCTGTGATAGCAAGGGGAAGAGTATGTTCAGTCGTAAGGAAGGTACAGATATTTCCATTTCTAGAGCTACTGTCGACAGCAGGGTGTATTTCCGATACTTCGCTCATTGTCGAATTCCGTTCAGTTGCGACCGCGATTGTAACATTTAATTGTAAGTATAATGATAAAAAATATATGTGACTGGCTTTCCAGAATGATTAAATGTATGCATGGCCTGTGGTGGTAATGATTCAGGTTTCACCTTAACAGCAGCACCTGTCCGAATGCATAGGCCTGTTGGAGTGTAGGGATGTATCTGAGTTAACTTTGCAGTCCTCTAGACGACCGAATAGTGAAATAATACTTAGTAGGCGTTGGGCGTCTTTCGTGATCAAGTGGAAATTTGAGAAGATGGTGCGTTTGCGTTGGACCGTTATTCCCTCATATGTAAATCGTTCGGTTGACTGCTTGTGCACATTTCGCGCCTTTATTTAATTGAGAGAAGAGCGATAGTGGTGTATGAAAGACTCTTTTGCCTGTTCTCTTGACATGGGAAAGACCTTAGTTGGCTTGTAAATTATAGGGATGATTTGGGATCTGTTACATCACCGACATCGGCATTCGGGAGTGGAAATAACAGTTTCCTCTATTTGTTTCTAGTTACTAAGTGGTTTACTGCATGCTGCACGTCGCTAAAGTTTGGGGTTGTAGAGAAATAATTTCCAGTCTATATGTTGAGAATTATGTTGCCCTAGCAGTCGGTAGGATGCTGTCTAGTGGATTATATCGAGAAGCACCGCGAAAATGGTATAATATTATGGCGACAATACGTGTGTTCTTGTAATCCCCGAGTCTGGAGATGTGTGTAGAAAAAAGCGAGCAAGCAAGGAAGCAGGAGCAGTAACGCATTTGTGCTGAGGGTAAACGAGTGCACGTTAGTACACGATAGTACACTTTTATGCACGTTAACGTATGTGAAACTCTACCCTTGAAATATACGAGTTCATTCTATTGTGTAGACATTGTAGTTCAATATTCAAGCTCCTGTCCTCAGTGGGAGAACAGTGTAGCTGAGTAAGGGTTTTTCCGTATTTGATGATATGTATGACACTTTGCGAAGTTTAATCGTCGGTGCAGACGGCACTTCCCTAGGACTGGGGAGCATCGTAACATACAGCCAGTGTGAGTGTATGCATACGATAATTTTTTTTGGGTGCCGTACAGATATAAAAGATAACCGCACTGTTTGTGTAAAATGTGTATATAATGTATTGTAAAGTTTTTGTGGCTTACGTTGTGTAAAATGCGTATATATTGCATTGTAAAGTTACTATGGCTTATGTTATGGCATGACTAGAGAAGATGAGTGTGTCCTATGATAAGAGTCTTTCCGTATTTGACGGTATGTATGGTAGTTTGTATGATTTAATTGTGAGTGCTATAGGACGATCTGTGTAAAATAATCGCTGAAAGTCTCATCTGCAGATGGAAAAAAAGGCGGACAGTACTTTGATATCGGCGGTATCAGTAATTCGGCGGGTAAATTCGATAACAGCCAATCAGAATGCTCGATTCATTGAGATCGTTTGTGCTGTGATATAGGAGCCTCTGTATAGTGGAGGGATCATTTGCTTATGTTGGAATCATGAAGGGTAACACATGATGGACTGGGTACCATGTTAGGCCCGCGAGGAAGACTGCATTCGGCGCTATTTTCGTAAACGTGTTCTGTTAGGAATTTTGGTGCATGCAAGCTGAGAGATTTAGAAAGCGGGGGTTAACTATTTCTGGGACATTATACAATTCCAGAGAGGTTGACTTGGGCCTTATTTTTTGTAAAGAGCAATATGGTGTAAGAATAACATTGGGAACGTTTTAGATGGCGAGTCGCCACACAGACATTTCGCATCGAGGTGTCAGTGATGCTGGGGCGGGTACGCATCTCATATGTTCCGTTAGGGGGAGAGCAGGCTGTGTTATTCTATCACCAGTAGTAAAGACAAGTGCTGCCTTGAGGTGTCTTGCGTATGGGGTCTGTACCTTGGAGTTCTGAGACATCGGTATATATCAGTAAATGTATACTCGAAAATAGAAGCACCTTTCACCTGCGTCGGATGGCGGCTCGCGTCTGCGCTCCCATCCATTTATGTCAGCTGCATCGACCACACATGCATGGGGCTCAGCTTGGAGTGTCCACGCTCTGTAAATGAGTCTTCGCTCCTGTCCGGTCGCGTCATCATCGGCATCTAGGTGACCACATATTGCGATAGGAATTTCTCTGGTATCAAGTATGAAAAGGGATGTGGTCGCCTCATACCTTAGGGCACCTGTGTGTAGTTTGACAGCTGAGGCTTCGCCACTTCGTTGGGGTTGCCTCTGCGCTCTCCTGGACAGGGGTTGGCAGCGGGTGCTTGCACGCGTTGATCGAATTATTTTGCGAGAAGGTCTGTATGCTGCACTATGCATTATTTGGACAGTTTACATGTACTGAGCGTGTCTACACATCCCTGAGCTGCATTATTTAGGAGGGGTCTGGAAAAGTGTAATGAAATTATTTCGGAAAATTAGGATTTGTTTGGTCTGTGGGATGTGTGGCCGGCCGGAGTGGCCGTGCGGTTCTAGGCGCTACAGTCTGGAGCCGAGCGACCGCTACGGTCGCAGGTACGAATCCTGCCTCGGGCATGGATGTGTGTGATGTCCTTAGGTTAGTTAGGTTTAATTAGTTCTAAGTTCTAGGCGACTGATGACCTCAGAAGTTAAGTCGCATAGTGCTCAGAGCCATTTGAACCATTTTTTTAGGATGTGTGAGATGGACCCAAGCATGTCTTTTGTATCAGCGTGATAAACAAAATGTTCAAAAATAAATAGAGTGCACTCCTTCCTTACTCTTCCGAGGAGCCCAGTGCAGCCTGAGTCATTTTCGTGCCATTTTCCCCTTACAGACCACCATCTGGGGTTCTATGATGTAGAATCACGTGAATAATGCAGTGGCCAATAGGAATGCAGCATTCTAGGGGTGGGGGGTGGGGGGTGCTACATCATGAATGAAAGAACATTACACTTCTTGTGGGAAAATGTGAAAATTCTGATTTCATAATGGAATATCGATATAGTATATTGATTTATGGAATATAATTAAAATTGAATTGGAATTAACTACTTAGGTAATTAACACATTAGATGCGCTATGTGGGTGTCACATGTGTTCATTTACATTCGTTAGGGAATTTGCAGAAGACTATCTGTGGCGTGAGTGTGAACGTGCTAGCTGGAGGCTATGACGTCATCAGTCGTGCACTCGCTGGCCATACACGTGCCACGTATCCAGTTATGAACGTGTGAGAGAGAGAGTAGACGATCTTGGATTACGTAATGGGATCGTACAGTGGCCGTGTCGTAGAGCACATGGAGAACAAAATGTGTGCCCCAATCTTGAATAACAGTACTTGCGTCATCACCTGACATCACGGTAGCGCCCTCTGGTGGAGACTAAATGTACTAAGTGAGTTGGGGTCAGGACCTCGTGGTGAACTCACTGCGTGCTGCCATCTTGAACAACGGTACTTGCATCATAACCTCATGTCATGAGAGCGCCCTCTGCTGGTGGCGAAATGAACTAAGCCAGTTGGGCCGTGGACCCAATTGCGAACACAGCTGCATGAAATTGTTTAAATAATAAAGACAAGTCCTTTTTTCCCACGAATCCTTAGGAGGAGGGGGTGGCGGTCGGCGACTGAGGTTAAGACAAATGAACTATCTTCCCACAATTTTTTAGGTTGTTAGCGAAAACCCAAGTGACCTACCTTCCTGCCAAAATTCAAACTTGGCTCCAGTTCATAGGAGTAAGTGGCGGTCAGGTGACTTAGGTTAGTGGAGGTAGCCCGAGAGACCTATCTTCCCGCGATTTTCTTTGGTTAGTAGAGATAATAGTGGTGTGATGCATTATCCTGTTGGAATTTGAACTTCCCGCCATTTTTCTGGGGGAGGTGGGTTAGGTTAGTGAAGGTAGCCCAATTGACCTTTTTCCCGCCAAAATTCAAACTTCCCGCCAAAAATCCGCCATCATGAATGACGTCATAGCTGCCATCTCGGATGATGTCATGCGCTATTGCCAAGTCTACATGACGCTTTCTTGGATGACGTCATCAGCGCCACCTTGGATACATCTGGCAACAATGCAGAGTGGACTGGTATGCAGGTTGTCCCAATACTGGGAGGGCTGCTGGCTGACACTGATGTTGGTGGTATTTCATGATGATCCTGTGTTTAGGGTGAACAGAGCAAGAAAGATGCACCCACACATTTGCTTCAGTAATAAAAGTGGGAGGTGTGGAGGGGATGCATAATTCTTAATGGTCAAAAGAGGGATGGGTGGAGGGGACGATTCTCTTGGGTGGTAGGGTTCTGTCAGAGCATTTCAAATTGTGGCAGTCTCTCTGCTTAGCCATACATAATAGGAGTGAATAGTAATGGAGGGATGTGCTTGTCATAGTGCTTACAGCAGTTGTAAGCAGAGGTGTATTTGTCATTAATAAAAAAAGTGCATTTATCTCCTGTTCCTATCATATGATGGAGAGGTGGACAGACAAGGGACCGACGTTTGTAGCCTGGGTTCAATGGTAGTGGCAGCCGTGTGAAGTATTGTCTACCACACAGACATATCACTTGTGTTTGGCATGTAGCAGCAGTCTTCACTTTGAGCAGCAATAGTACCTGACTCTGGCATTACTGGTTGTCTGCATGGTGGCATGTGTGAGCTGAGACAATCCCTGGTATTTTTCTTAGTTTTGTTTTAAATAAAGTGTGATGCCAGTGGTGGAGGCGGTAATTTTTAAAGTGTAAATTTAGGGAATAGTGTACATACTTAGACTTTTTTCCACAATTGTTTTATGATTATATTATTATACTAGATTGGCATAATCTGCATAAGACAACTAATCGCACATCAATAATGAAGGGGTGAGTTCCTTATCATCTTTGTGTCTATTTGTGGCAGTGTGATGTTTGTTAATATATTACACTGTGCTAATTGTGTTGTTGGTTGACAGTCTTTGAAAGTGGGAGGAAATTGGTAAAACTACTATGAGTAGTAGGAGTGCTTGCTGAAGTTGCTGTGAAATAATTAATTTATAAACAGTGTTTTGTCAAACAATCTCATCATAAATTTTGTTATTATTTACTGAGACTTTGCAGAAGCTGTCATGACATCATCATATTACAGGATTTCTACCACTAGGCAATATGTGCTTTTTTTACAACATATTCAATGTCGTCACACACACACACACACACACACACACACACACACACACACACACACACGCTAGCAATACAAGGACGATGTAGGTCTGGTGCTTACATGTCCCAATGAGGTATTTATTTAACACGTTAAGGGGATCAATGTAATTTGTTAAATAATACATTGTGATAGTTGTTTAACTCAATATACTGATGTGATTTATTAAACAATTCCCTGTGGTAATCAGTAAAATTGCAAAAAATATTCATGACTGAAAAATAGCAATTATTGTTAATTGTACATACATGTCTTCTTATTCAGCCTGGGACTGGTGTCTGGTCTCTGACATCTCATGAGGACACGTGGACACGCCCACTGTATGAAAAAACCTCAAATGATGCTTCCTATGCATTTCTTCTCGCTCGTTATAAGGGATGAGGAAGGGGAGGGAGAGCTTCAGTCTTCTTGATCCTGGGGGAGCGAGGGAGGGGAGTGATGTGGTCCGATTGGACTAGGGTCCCCAAGGATGTCCTTGAATATAACTAGACCAGTTTTCTCAGGTGTAACATGATACCAGCTCTCAAGGTCACGTGTAGCCTGACACTGGAACTGTAATCTGACAGTCAAAGTTGAGGTCGTCGAGAACTGTTATACAGCATTTGATAAGACTACATTATTTATTGTCCCAATCAGCAATCTTAAACTGCAGTTGAGTCAAACACAATAAATGCTCGGAATACGAGAGAAGTCTGTAAGGAATAACAAACTGTACACAGGTTTGCAGGCTGGGCAAGGACCCCTTTTTGCCCCAACATCCCACGCCCTCCCCCCCCCCCCCCCCCCCCTCCTCTACCCCCCGCAGACACTTATGAACTATAGTCATAGTTTTACATTCTTGCCTACGTATAATATGGAATTGTGAAGAAATAATTTATTTACATACACACTTAAGGATGTATTAAAAAGTTATTGGAGTCCAGTTATTAAATTTTCACGGTCATTGGAATGCCAACAGCATTTGTCGTGATATCATAAAAGCATGAAAGAAATTGTTCAGACCTGCACAGAACACTTTATAAGTATGCCACTTTCTGCCACGCCCATTTGACTTTTAATAATAATGGGAGCTGTAAACAAAGCTCATTTACATTTAGAAAGAAAGGCCATTCGGAAACATTTTTTGATGCAGACCGTCTCAATTTCGATGTAAGTATAAATGCTGGAGCTGTTAACTAATTATTGTCAGGTAGTGAAAAGTAATACAATCTTCACGCTCTGGCTTTGCGACAATCGCTTTGGAAAGTGACTGACTTGCCTATAAAAGAATACATCGCAAGGCAAACGCAACGGCGTGAAGTTTCCTTACTGTACCTCGTTGTCCACCCCTGGTAGCTGAATGGTCAGTGTGACGGATTGTC
This sequence comes from Schistocerca americana, assembly GCF_021461395.2. Lineage (NCBI taxonomy): Eukaryota > Metazoa > Arthropoda > Insecta > Orthoptera > Acrididae > Schistocerca > Schistocerca americana. The sequence goes on along the minus strand of NC_060121.1, from coordinate 348,131,466 downwards.
AATCCTCTGGGCCCGAGTTCGATTCCCGGTTGGTTCGGCGAATTTTCTCCATCCAGGGACTGGGTGTTGTGCTGTCCTCATCATCACCTATCATCCTCATCGCCTGCAGGTCGCCGAAGTGGCGTCACATTGAAAGACTGGCACCCGGTGAACGGCCTGCCCGTCGGGGGGCCCTAGCCATACGATTAAATAAATAAACTATACCTCGCTAGGAATGAAGAACTATAATTATCATTACTATGGTTGTTCATCTCAGAAGAAATATTATCTGTTTAACAACACAAATGTTTGGTACAAAACAGAAAATAATGGGGAGACTGGAATGCATTACGAGCAGACTTGTGGTCTGCTGCCCCAGCTTGTTGATCTAGCTTCCCTCGTGAGTACTGTGGATGCAGCTGGCTACTAACAAGGGACCGATGACCTCAGAAGTTTGCCGGAGTAGCTGAAGGCAGCCTGCATGAGACAGCTGGGCAGCTGGTAACACCAGCTCTCGCTGCTTCCGCAGTGACTATGCACTGTCTTCGTAAGCTCTCAGCAAATTTACCTTCTTATATCAAAGTATGCGGAGTGTCCCATCTGCAGCTGCGTAAGTTGTCTGTGACGTACGAATGCGTTATTTGCACTGACAAGCTTGGGTGAAAACAACTGCTGGCGTCGTCGACCTTGGAAGAAGAATGCAAGTACCCCATCTATCATCAGTCCAAGACACTTGAAGCTTTCTCGGCTAATGTCGAGGTATGAGAACGGTTGACAGGGTCTTGCCCTATGGTCTGAAGCTGTACACAGGGCCCAGGATCACTGATGAAGCGCTACTATTCTGCAATATATTCTAATATTTTTTCAGATGTATATTTTTACTTTGAAATAATACCTGACGGTGACTTCGATTCAGACCCTAGTTCACTATTTTAACACTAAAAATTGCGATATATCTTATTTTTGATCAATTATCTGAGCAATGTAATCAACACCAGTTACTATTCTAAAACTAACCGTTATATAGATTCTTATTAACCCCATTCAGATCGCAAGGACTGATGACTACTTACGAGTAATCATAAGACTGAATTAATATTTTTGGACCACTACCTACTTTAGGCTTGTATGCAATGAAACTGGCCAAATGATCAAGGTGCTTATTATTCTGGGTTTAACTAAGGGAGAATAGTAAGGTTAGCCATTGTTCTAGATTTTTCGCATCTAAAAGAGGCTTTCAGTAAGCAATGTAATATATTTTTTTCTCGGCAAATTTCGGTTGAAAAAATGTGGAATTTGTGGGACATCATGGAATATTTTCGCTTCAGTCTCTACAGTGCAATGAAGTTCTGATAGGTGGCGGCCCTATACGTCGTCCCCCAAAATGGCGGGTGCTTTCAAAGTAGAGAGCTGTCATTGAATTTATTTTGGTGAAAAACCAGAGCATTGCAGACATTCATAGGCGCTTGCAGAATGTCTACGAAGACCTGCCGGCGATAAAAACACTGGTGGTTGTTGAGTAAAGCGTCTGTCATCATCGAAACGAGGTGGCGCAAACCTGTCTGATCTCCCATGTACCGGTAGGCCACATGTGGGTGTGACTCCTGCAATGGTGCAACGCAAGCACAAACCCGTCTCCGTCTCCACAAACTCCTCTCCGGCCGAACATGGGGTCTGGACCCCTCCACATTCCTCCACACTTATAAGTCCCTCATCTGCCCCCTCCTTTGTTATGCCCATCGTACCTGGATATCTGCCCCTCCTACGTATTACAAGTCCCTTCAAATCCTTGAATGCCATGCGCTCCACCTCGCCTATTGCATCCATCTCCCATCCCCCACGTGGATCCTTTATGACCTGATTCCTTTACCACACCTCTTCCTTTTCCTCAAACAATTATGGATCCTCCTGCAAGTTTGATCCTCCCCACCTGCTTGTCTCTTCCATCCTCTCCCACCCAACCCGCTGCCACGCCTGTACTCTTGCATCCCACCTGCTCTCCATCTTCACACTCTCCACACCCTTGCCTGAGGTGATTTCCACCAACTCCCCCTTCCTGATGATGTCCTCGTTCCTTCCATATACCCCTCATATCAGATCTAATCCTCCCCTTCTTTTCCTTCCCCTTTTCCTCCAAGGCTCCCTCTCTCCTCCTCCTTTCTCCCTCCCACCTCCTCATTCCCAGTTTTCCACTCCCTCCCCCCCACCCCTGGCTTCCCCACATAACCCTACCCTCTCCCCTTCCCTCTCCCTCCTTATCTCCCATTGGCTACTTACCACCCTCCTTCCCCCCTGTTCGTCCCCTGCACCCAGTGGCAGCCCCACCCCCATCTCATCAGTGTGTTCAGTGCACTAAAGATCATCACCAATGTGCTACAGTGTTTCATCACCTACGTGTGTCAGTGTTCTTCTTCAGTGTGCTCCTCCGTTCGCGTGTGAAACTGTTTGTCTACGTTTGTGTGCACTGCTGAACTTACTTGTACAACCAGTGCCTTCCACGAACGTCCTCATTTCATTTCTTATGTATGTCTCCTGTTTTTACCATTCATATATGTCTGTTTTTCTGTCTTCATGTTTTGTATCTGTTATTCTGTGGCCGAAGAGCGGTGCAGATAGGCCGCTGCCGGCCTACCTTTTGTAAGGTATTAAAATAACAATAAAGGAAAAAATGGTGCAACGTGCGTACACTCTCATTCGTGGTGACTCACAGATCTCTATCAAACATCTCACTGCACAAGGATCGGCCTGGGGAGGTAACACTAACGCACGTTCAGGTGAGACAGGCAGCCAGACCGACAACCAACAAGATCAGTTCTGCTGCACCCGAACAGCAAAACGACAACAAAATGTCAATAGCACAACGCTCTGTATACTGGTGCCCAATCCAGCCAAGTCAGAATTAACGCCCAAAACTACCAACAACACAACAGCTGTCGAACCACACGCAGCATCAACAGGGCGAAGAAAATACACCGCCGAAAACCACGTCAACGACGATGGCAGGTAGCCGGAACGTAAACGGCCACAAGGCAGAAAACACCGCCGGTACACTTCATTAATGAAGGAATGAATTAAATTAACACCACATAGGAAGACGGCTGCAATTTTAGCCGACTTCAATGCACACACGTTGTTGCTCGATGGAATCTCCCAGAAAGCGACAACCAGGTTCAAACGAAGAGATGTGATAGCAGTTGAGGCTTGACAGTAGGTTAAGTGAGCACTCAACTTTAGTGTCCAGAATCGGTGAGCGACGAACTTCGTAACCCTCGCAAGAAGCGCCTCACAACTCCAACCGTGCGTGCACGCCGAGAGCGGCTCCGGCCTGACTACGCGCCACGGAGACTTCCTCGCTGCTCTACCTGACAGACTGCCACACACAGCACAACCGGAAAATATATCCGCCACACCAAAGATAATACAGCAGTACTAGTAACGAGATCCGCTGCTGCTGCCACTCACGGAGAGAAGACAGCAATGCTATGGCGGTAACTGAAGGAGAAATAAGACACCACTGGACTGCAACCAATGATAATAAAACAAAGGATGACGCGAGCCAGCCACGGCTCAAAACCGATTCCTTACTCATAACGATTCCTAAATCTACTCTACTCTACTTTTCTATTTCTCTTGTACAGTAGAACAACTCGATTCATCTCATTTTATTTCATAATGTAGTCGTATGTATCAACCTCTCACAAGGTGGCCTCGATGCAACATTCTTATAAAATGAACCCATCTTCTTACAACGACTTTCGGAACAGTCTGTTCGTCGGGACACGTTTCTCTTATATAGGATGTTCTCTCAGTAATAACCTGTACCACGTCTGTTTCAGTCACTCGTGTTGTATGCAAAATTGACCGTGTGAATGTGTGACGCCACAGTTAGATGGATGATGATAACATTCTGGAATCAGTTAGAATGAAGTAAATAAAGCACTTGAGGCTAAAAATTAATGAAGAAACTACAGTAATTAATGAGTGATAAAACTTACCTTTCAGTTTCATGTGTGAAGCGAGGCTAACCGGGAAATACATAAATAATGATACGTGGATATACCCATATTTTCCTCTGATTTTCGTGAGTCGTTATCTAGTTGTACTAACTCACTCACTCACTGGTCATACCGGACTCGAGAGTCCATTACCGCAGCATTGTATTTTCGCCACCTGACCCTGTGTTGGGCTCTTTCCTTCCATTTACCTTCAATACCTAGGCTCCTCAAATCAGCCTTCACATCGTCCTCCCATCTGTGCGTCGGTCTCCCCACAGGACATTTTCCCTCTAAGTGCCCTACCAGTACTCTGCGCGCTGCCCTGCCCTCATCCATTCGAGCTATGTAACCCACCCATCGCAGCCTAGGCGATTTAATAATACTGATTATGTCAGGGCTTCAATAGAGTTCGTGAACCTCTTCGTTACGCAGTTTTCTCCACTCTCCGCTAAAGTCATCCCTTTTTGCTCCGAAAATTTTCCTCAAAATTTTGTTTTCAAATACTCAAAACGGCTTTTCATTTTGCACAGTAAGAGACCAAGTCTCACGTCCGACCTAGTTGTACTAAGGAGTTGCTAATTATCATCATGATGGCGACTTCCATTAGAAACAGTCTTTGTAGAAACTTGACCCCTTTAAAGCACAAGGAAGCAGATACAAAGTGAAGTTGGTCACTAGGAAATGCCAGTGCCTAACAGCTTAACGTCACAGACTGGTTATTCCATAATTGACGCAAAAGACACAGGTTGACCACAAAAAGTGGTGCCAACTTCGTCGATTATATTCTTTGAGAACTAAGATTTAAAACAGAACCAAAAACGAGCAGTGCCCCTCACTTTGCTCATTTTGTTTTATCTCCATGAGAGAGCCAACACGTGTTTCTGCAAAAAGTGCAGCCCCCCGGCCACAAGAACTAATAGTTATTGTGACCAGTACTTCTGAGTGATGAAGGGTGAGAAGTTTAGGGATGACGTACTGTTGCTTGTTGTTGGTAGGTATTACGATGACGGCTGAAGAATCTCCCTCTCTCCCTCTCGCCTTAATTTCGTTTTTATATACTGCCGAACCCGACGATGTTTCGCAATTGCTAAATATCTGTGGGAACTGGATAAATGTTCTAATTTCCTTCTCCCTCCTTTCTCCGTCCATCTCCTCCTGCTCTCTCATCTGCTCACTGTCCCTCTTCTCCGGCTGCTCTTCTTCCTCCCTCTCTGTCCATCTCCTCCCTCCCACTCTCTGTGTCATTTTCCATCCCTTCCCTCCTCCTCTGTCCATCTACTCTTCCTTCTGTTCTTGAGTCTTGTTTATTGTTATTGGTACTGCAAATTCAGATTCCATAGTAGTTCTGATCACAAGTTGATAAGCCTTAAATACAAAATTTTATATATTCTGTGAAAGCCTTCTGCTTATAGCACGTTCATGTGTGTACAATTTAAAAAAAAATACATAATGATAAGGAATATTGATCTGTCGAGTGGATGTATCGATCGATGGTTATTGCACTCGCCTATCTCTGCTTAGAGATTTCTATCACTTTTCTGGCCGACCGAGTTAGTACGAGGTGCATTCAAGTTCTAAGGCCTCCGGATTTTTTTCTCCGGACTGGAAAGAGATAGAAACATGCGCATTGTTTTAAAATGAGGCCGCGTTCATTGTCAATACGTCCCAGAGATGGCAGCACCGTACGGCAGATGGAATTTTACCGCCAGCTGCGAGAATGAGAACTGTTTTAAATACTTAAAATGGCGACGTTTTCCTTACTTGAACAGCGTGCAATCATTCGTTTTCTGAATTTGCGTGGTGTGAAACCAATAGAAATTCATCAACAGTTGAAGGAGACATGTGGTGATGGAGTTATGGATGTGTCGAAAGTGCGTTCATGGATGCGACAGTTTAATGAAGGCAGAACATCGTGTGACAACAAACCGAAACAACCTCGGGCTCGCACAAGCCGGTCTGACGACATGATCGAGAAAGTGGAGAGAATTGTTTTGGGGGATCGCCGAATGACTGTTGAACATATCGCCTCCAGAGTTGGCATTTCTGTGGGTTCTGTGCACACAATTCTGCATGACGACCTGAAAATGCGAAAAGTGTCATCCAGGTGGGTGCCACGAATGCTGACAGACGACCACATGGCTGCCCGTGTGGCATGTTGCCAAGCAATGTTGACGCACAACGACAGCATGAATGGGACTTTCTTTTGGTCGGTTGTGACAATGGATGAGACGTGGACGCCATTTTTCAATCCAGAAACAAAGCGCCAGTCAGCTCAATGGAAGCACACAGATTTACCGCCACCAAAAAAATTTCGGGTAACCGCCAGTGCTGAAAAAATGATGGTGTCCATGTTCTGGAACAGCGAGGGCGTAATCTTTACCCATTGCGTTCCAAAGGGCACTACGGTAACAGGTGCATCCTACGAAAATGTTTTGAAGAACAAAGTCCTTCCTGCACTGCAACAAAAACGTCCGGGAAGGGCTGCGCGTGTGCTGTTTCACCAAGACAACGCACCCGCACATCGAGCTAACGTTACGCAACAGTTTCTTCGTGATAACAACTTTGAAGTGATTCCTCATGCTCCCTATTCACCTGACCTGGCTCCTAGTGACTTTTGGCTTTTTCCAACAATGAAAGACACTCTCCGTGGCCGCACATTCACCAGTTGTGCTGCTATTGCCTCAGCGATTTTCCATTGGTCAAAACAGACTCTTAAAGAAGCCTTCGCCGCTGCCATGGAATCATGGCGTCAGCGTTGTGAAAAATGTGTACGTCTGCAGGGCGATTACGTCGAGAAGTAACGCGAGTTTCATCGATTTCGGGTGAGTAGTTAATTAGAAAAAAAATCGGAGACCTTAGAACTTGAATGCACCTCGTACACTGCCTGTGACTTAAGCGTATCCACAGGCAAAGAGAATTGAGTTGCCGACTGCAGAGACTCGGACAGTTTTCCTCGTTTCTGCCGGCAGGTCTCAACACTGTCTGCGGAATGTCTTAAAATGTACCAGCAATACTGCTCCAGGACATGACGACATCCACTGCAAAATGCTGGCCAGTTTGCCGAAAGAAGCCTAGAGCAGCGCAAACAGTTCATCCTCTTCTCCAAAATTCTTAATTGCTTTATTGAGGACAGAGGTTACCTTTCCTAGTTCATAGTTTTACACACCAAAGATATGTGACACCCCTCGTCCTAAAAAACACTCTGCGTCCTGCATTTAACTTGCAGTACGACGTACTGAACTACCGTCCCAGTCTCCTATCACTTCAGAGGTTCGGATCGAACTTTCACTACTTCCACTGGCGTTTCACATCTGATGGCATCAACATGACCCTCATCGGTCAAAATGTCACTGACGGTTCCAAAACAGCGAGGGCCCCGGCTCTGCTTACTTCTGCGGAGATCCACTACCTTGGGCTATGTTTAAGCTACCTACGGAAGCCAGAACATTCCTTGCCGAAGTTCTAGCATTTAAGGAAGCCCTTCAAATTGCGGCAAATCAGTTCAACGACATCCTTATTATTACTCGATTCGGTGAGCGCATTGGGAAACCTGGGAGAGCAGTAATGGGGCTTTAACAATAACCGCCATGTGCTCGATGTAATTAAGTTAATCTATCAGTGTGAAAGTCAACATAAATGTGTCCAGTTACTCTGGATAAAAGGACGCTCTGGTATCACATGTAACAAGATGGCAGAACACATGGCGAAACAGAGTGTGATTGATGCCCAACCTTACAACACTTGCCTTCCGCATACAGCTTTTGTTACTAACGCAAAGGAAAAGGTCCACCGAGAATGTTCACAATGTGGGAGCTCTCACAACAGTCCAGAGGAAGACATTATGCCGCTATACACCCGATTACTGCGTGAAAATCCGGGTTCTCCAAAATCAAGCTATCTAGATGTCATACCCCTGTTATAACGCACATTCGAAAGGGTCACGGCTGTTACCCCTCACATCTTTATATGATGAAAGTTCAGCCACCTCCTGAGCGCGAAGTCCACCCAACTGACATCGCAGATCTCTGCCATGTGATACTAAGGTGTTTACGCTATGACAGACAACATCAGAAGTTTGTTGAGGTCTTGATCAGAGCAGGAATTTCCCAACCTACGTCAGTAATTGACCTCTTTCGACAGCTGATCACAACGGACTATGTCAGTGTTATGACACCGGGAGTCGGCTTGACCGGTAATTGTGTGTGAGGCCGCACGGTGGACTGGTGTTGATTTTGAAGCGACACTAGTTGTACGCAATTATCTCTCAGAAAGGAAAGTAACCTGCACTTATTAGTGTTACTCTTCTATAACGAATGTAAACTGGCTGTTGCCGAGAAAAGATTGCACGGTGAGCAATTTGTGAACCTTAAACACCCGATGTTGTAGAAGACGGTTACCGAGGCTGGTTATAGTGTTTGACATCTCAAACATCTATAGATTCTAGAATGAGATTTTCACTCTGCAGCGGAGTGTGCGCTGATATGAAACTTCCTGGCAGATTAAAACTGTGTGCCCGACCGAGACTCGAACTCGGGACCTTTGCCTTTCGCGGGCAAGTGCTCTACCAACTGAGCTACCGAAGCACGACTCACGCCCGGTACCCACAGCTTTACTTCTGCCAGTACCTCGTCTCCTACCTTCCAAACTTTACAGAAGCTCTTCTGCGAACCTTGCAGAACTAGCACTCCTGAAAGAAAGGATATTGTGGAGACATGGCTTAGCCACAGCCTGGGGGATGTTTCCAGAATGAGATTTTCACTCTGCAGCGGAGTGTGCGCTGATATGAAACTTCCTGGCAGATTAAAACTGTGTGCCCGACCGAGACTCGAACTCGGGACCTTTGCCTTTCGCGGGCAGGTGCTCTACCAACTGAGCTACCGAAGCACGACTCACGCCCGGTACCCACAGCTTTACTTCTGCCAGTACCTCGTCTCCTACCTTCCAAACTTTACAGAAGCTCTTCTGCGAACCTTGCAGAACTAGCACTCCTGAAAGAAAGGATATTGTGGAGACATGGCTTAGCCACAGCCTGGGGGATGTTTCCAGAATGAGATTTTCACTCTGCAGCGGAGTGTGCGCTGATATGAAACTTCCTGGCAGATTAAAACTGTGTGCCCGACCGAGACTCGAACTCGGGACCTTTGCCTTTCACGGGCAAGTGCTCTACCAACTGAGCTACCGAAGCACGACTCACGCCCGGTACCCACAGCTTTACTTCTGCCAGTACCTCGTCTCCTACCTTCCAAACTTTACAGAAGCTCTTCTGCGAACCTTGCAGAACTAGCACTCCTGAAAGAAAGGATATTGTGGAGACATGGCTTAGCCACAGCCTGGGGGATGTTTCCAGAATGAGATTTTCACTCTGCAGCGGAGTGTGCGCTGATATGAAACTTCCTGGCAGATTAAAACTGTGTGCCCGACCGAGACTCGAACTCGGGACCTTTGCCTTTCGCGGGCAAGTGCTCTACCAACTGAGCTACCGAAGCACGACTCACGCCCGGTACCCACAGTTTTAATCTGCCAGGAAGTTTCATATCAGCGCACACTCCGCTGCAGAGTGAAAATCTCATTCTGGAAACATCCCCCAGGCTGTGGCTAAGCCATGTCTCCACAATATCCTTTCTTTCAGGAGTGCTAGTTCTGCAAGGTTCGCAGAAGAGCTTCTGTAAAGTTTGGAAGGTAGGAGACGAGGTACTGGCAGAAGTAAAGCTGTGGGTACCGGGCGTGAGTCGTGCTTCGGTAGCTCAGTTGGTAGAGCACTTGTCCGCGAAAGGCAAAGGTCCCGAGTTCGAGTCTCGGTCGGGCACACAGTTTTAATCTGCCAGGAAGTTTCATATCAGCGCACACTCCGCTGCAGAGTGAAAATCTCATTCTGGAAACATCCCCCAGGCTGTGGCTAAGCCATGTCTCCACAATATCCTTTCTTTCAGGAGTGCTAGTTCTGCAAGGTTCGCAGAAGAGCTTCTGTAAAGTTTGGAAGGTAGGAGACGAGGTACTGGCAGAAGTAAAGCTGTGGGTACCGGGCGTGAGTCGTGCTTCGGTAGCTCAGCTGGTAGAGCACTTGCCCGCGAAAGGCAAAGGTCCCGAGTTCGAGTCTCGGTCGGGCACACAGTTTTAATCTGCCAGGAAGTTTCATCTATAGATTCTATCACCGGAATAATAGCTGATTCACCTTCAGTGTCGAGTAGATGAGTCGCTGGCCACTATGTCTTGCCTGTAATTACCGGTTGTGTTGAGGGTCTTTCCAGTTAATCTGTTGCTACTAGTACAGATATACTCCTGAACGGCTATTGGCTGGGAGTTACGTAATTAACTCCAAGTTTTGAATTGTCACCGATAAGTGGACGCAATCTATCGTGACTGGATTTTGAACGTCCTTGCAATCTTGAGTCTAAATTCATTAAAAAATCACCTAACAGCATTACAGTATAAAGAAAAATTTTACTTCCTCCAGAAAAACCTCAAGCCTGAACGAGAGAAATATGCATTTTGATCCTGGTTCCCTCGCTCAATGTAATCGGTTGTGGACCCACTATCACCTGTTTCAATTTGACCCAAAAGGTTAGAGACACCCTTTATATCATCGTAGTGGTTACCTGGCGTAGACACTTCCAATGCCATCAGACAAGTCTGTATGACGAAGATGGAAGTGGCAGAGCAACTCTCACTCAAGGTCTGTGTTTCGCAAGAGAAGTGGAGTTGTTGGTTCTCGAAGACCCGCGTGTCACAACCGAAGTGACAGAGGAAAATCTGAGACCCACTCGCGGATAAGAATTCAGCATCTTGGACAACGTTTTCCACGTGTCATAATTTGCCCCCTCACTAGATTCCGCAGTTGGTCACACTCAGTCGAGAAGCCCAACAATCTAGGCTGCAGCGGAAATGTTGGATCTGTGTCACGCAATACAGATAAATCCTCTAGACGCCTAATTACGATGGATCATTGCTGGGTGTGGTGCTATGTCCCCGAGAGATACATGTAAAGCAAGTAGTGTGAGAATGTCGATCCATTACCACTGAAAAAGGCAAAGACCTAACCAGCAGTAGCCACGGTGATAGTGTGCGTGTTTTGTGTCTGCCGTGGTGTGATGCTAACAGATTATGCTCGTAAGGGGCAAACCGCCACGGGATCACATTGGCGAAATATGCTGTCGAGGTTACGGGAGGCTGTCTATATGAAGCGTTGCGGTAAGCTGTCCAAAGCAGTGTGTTCGCTCTACGACATTCGCCCCAGCTCATTTTATACGGAACAGTCACGTCTTCTGCTTCTTTAGCCTATCATGCGGCCCACATGTCCCTTGACCTCATACCTGTATTCTCCTGACATGTCATCCAGTGATTTCCTCCTCTTTCCTCGTACGAAGAAACCCTTGTGTGACAGGCATTTCGAGAATATCGACGAGGAGATTTTCGAGACGGTATGTTTCCTAAACAACCTTAATGGAGACTTCTACAACCAAGGTTCCTCCAAATTATTGATCATTGGAACAAAAAGTCTAGCACTGAAGGAAGGAATGTTGAGAACATCACCTCGTTCCATGGCCACAGCTTGATTTTTCCAAGGTGATAATTAAAACTCCATCATTATGTGTCATATATGGCCCACTGTTTCTCTTACTCACACCGCCACGTGACCATGTGTTTAAGTACACACGTTTAAAGGCGTTCCAGTTGCTGACAATACCGTCAGGATACTCACGGCCGCTTCTGGAAGTCGCTGACCATCGAAGACCAGACCAGCTTGCGGACGCAGATCTTCCCGAAGAACTCCCCCGTTGCTGCCCTTTTGTTGGTTCGAGGGGGCATGGACGTCGGTCAGTCCGAAGAACTGGGCCATTCGACGTCTTATCGCACATACACTGGGGTGACGAAAGTCATGTTATACTTCCTAATGTCATGTCGGACCTTCTTTTGCTGTGTGTAGTGGCGTGGACTCAACAAGTCGTTGGAAGTTCCCTGCAAAAATATTGAGCCATGCTGCCTCTAAAGCCGTCCATAATCCCGAAAATGTTGTCAGTGAAGGAGTTTGTGCACGAAATGAGCCCTAAATGTTCGATGGCATTCATGTTGGGCGATCTGAGTGGCTAAAAAAACTCTCTCGAATTTTCCAGAATATCCTTCAAACCAGTTGCGAACAGATGTGGTCCAGCGACATGGCGCAGAGCTATCCACAAAAATTCCATCATTGTTTGGGAACATGAAGTGCATGAATGGCTACAAATGGTCTCCAAGTAGCCGAACATAACCATTTACAGTCAACGATCAGTTCAGTTGGACCACAGTACCCAGTCCATTCCGTGTAAAAACTGCCCACGCCGTTAGGGAGAAACCACCAGCTTGCACAGCGCCGTGTTGATAACCTGGTCCATACCTTAGTGGGATATTCCCCACGTTCGAAGCCTGTCATCAGCTCTTTCCAACTGAAATCATGTCTCATCTGACCAGGCCACGTTTTTCCGGTCGTCTAGGGTCCAGCCGATAAGGTCACGGGCTCAGAAGAGATGATGCAGGCGATGTCGTGCTGTTAGCAAAGGCACTCGCGTCGCTCGTCAGCTGCCATAGCCCAATAACGCAAAATTTCGTCGCACTGTCCTAGCGAATACGTTAGTAGTACGTCCCACACTGATTTCTGTGGTTGTTTCATGCAGTACTGTTTATCTGCTAGCACTGACAACTGTACGGAAACGCCGCTGCTGTCGGTTGTTAGGGGAAGGCCGTCGGCCACTGCGTTACCCGTGGTGAGATGCACGAAAATAGGTATTCTCAACACGCTCTTGACACTGTGGATCTCGGAATACTGAATTCACTAACCACTTCCGAAATGAATTATCCCATGCGTCTAGCACCAGCTGCCATTACGCGTTCAGAGTCTGTTAATTCCCGTGTTGGGGTGATAATCACGTCGGAAACAATTTCATATGAATCAATTGATTAAAAATGACAGCTCCACCAATGTACTGCCCCTTTACACCTTGTGTACGCGATACCACCGCCGTCTGTATATGTGCATATCGCTACCCCCATGATTTTCGTCATTTCATCCTAGAATGGCCACTGAAAGCATCGTCTTCCATTGCATGCAGTACTAAACAAATATTCTGAAGTCGTCATCTCTAGCTAGACACCGTCCATCGATCCTGAGACCAGCCGTCTCAACTTGTTTGCAGACGTCCTGTCTGAAACAGCCGAATCCGCCGCCACCACCACAAGCGTCTTCGCATTTGCAACCTCTCTCAAGGATCCGCTGACATGTGAGCTCCAGACAGCTCACAGGGTCTAGGCATGGCTGACTATCCCGACTCATCATCACCTATATAATTCGTTACAGTACTTCAGGCAGCATATGTAAATTCTACCCTACAATCTACCTAAGTCCTGCTGACCGCACCTCATCAACGTGTTATGGTCGTGTTACCAGGATGTCCTGCTTGGCCATCTCATCGAACTGTCCTTGCAGCCAGTCAGGCCCGCTACGCCGCTCCGATTTAACTCAGAGTAATTATACTTATTCTCGGTGCTTCTATTAATGAAAACAGCATCCGATCATGACATATCTGGACGAGGGTCTCAGGCAATCAGTTCCACAAAACTAATAATGTACGCTGGCCTAAATAATTTTTTAACAAATAAATGGCAGATTTATCATCGATCATTTTTTTTCCATCAGTATTCAGGCTGGTTTGATGCAGCCAGCCACAACTTCCCCACCGACGCCAAACTGTTCTCTTAAAAATAGTATTTGTTGGATACGTTCCCATCTCTGCACTGCGCTAGGTTTTGCTCTGTACGATTTCCTTGAGTGCCAAAGACGTTATTACCTAATGTCTTAAGAAACGTCCTTATCGTCACGACCTTTTTCCTAGTCAGTGTTTTCCTCATGCAGTATACCTTTCATTCTGTGAAGGATCTCCTACTTGCTTATTCATTTAATTTTCAACATACTAACAATAGATTTCGGTTTGATTTTCTTCTTTTTCAGTTTTCCTCGACCCCATGATTCACTGTCGTACAATGCTGTGCTCCAAATGAACATTTTCAGAAATTTCTTTCTGAAATTAGAACCTCTATTTAATACTAGTAGATTCCTTTCAGCGAGAAATGTCTCCTTCGCTTGCTCTAGTCTGCTTCTTATGTAGTCTTTTTTTAAAAGTTTGTTTGACACTACAATAGTGAAGCCATAGTCATAACATATAAAATTTTTTCTTTAAAAAGAAAGGCTTATATTACTGGTTTCGAAGAACTACATCGTCATTCTCAAATGTATTAAAAAACATCAGTTGGAGAATATATAATGGACTTATGACCACACATGTGACAAAAATTACGACAAATAATGACACCAGGCACAACCGAGTCACTACAACTTGTGTCTATACTTGTCCAAACTATAATTGTATGTCCTAATCTAGAACAGATAAAAGCTACACCACAGTGAAATTTGCCAAGAATTCCTGCTGTGTCACAGCGATCGTATGGCTGGTATAAATTCACAATTGTGAAAATTAATTTTTTTTCTTTATTGTGATTTCAATTCCCTGTCTGGGGCGGGCTGGCAGCAGCACAGGCGCTGCTCTTCAGCCGAGAGATGTTACAAGTGTACAGAAGACATTTTTAAAAAAAAGGAGAAGCATGTGTGGACATAGATATAAACAAGGGGGAAGATAAGGGGAGGCGACATAATGGAAGACAGTATGAGATACAAAAAAAGGCGCGACTGTAAAATGGAGATTAAAAACAAAAATATTTTATACAGAAAACCACACACTATTAGCATCAAAAGACACAAGTGCAAGTATGGCAGGAGCACAAGTTGCAGAAATTAAAGCAACCTAGCGATGGGCAGCGGAGCATGGAAAAACCATGGACAACAAAACTATATACAAGTCCAGCACACGATTAAAAAACCACCACTTGACGACACTGTAGAACTGCACCGAAATGAACGCTGACACAGCACACTCGATGATGGATAAAAAACTTGGTGGATCTGCCAGGGGTGGCGATAAAGTCGGTGGCTTATATGGTAAAATGGAGGAAAACTGTGGAACTTAAAACATAAAACAAAGGGTTGATGATGCTAATAAAATACACAGGAAGCAGATAGGTAAAATAATAGACAGACAATTAAAAAATACGGCGACAGTCTTGTTTCTGTTTGCAAGAAATGTAAAATTCACACCCAGCGACAGCATGATTTCTGTTCGCATCACTTTGGAAAGGTACACAACATTGGACACTCACTTGAACACTGCACTAAAAAGTTGACACAAATATGACATACCACAGCTGAGGGCAGATGGGGGGAACCTAGACAGATGATGGGAAAGAAAAGGGGGGAAGGAGTGGGAAAACGAAGTGGGGTAGGGATGGTGGAAAGGAGCCGATGGCGGACAAGGACCCATAAGAGGGGGGGGGGGGGGGACTGGGCAGACGCGACTGGGAGTCGAGGAAGGCAGAGGAGGGGAATGGAAAAGGACTGGGGGGGGGGAGAAGGGAGGCAGAGAGAGGTTAGGCGGGGACAAAACAGGATGGAAGGGGGGGAACAGGGAGCCTGGGGAAAGGACAGAGGAAAGGAGGGGGAGATGAGGATCAGTTGATAGGAGGGATAAATGGAGGGAGAGAGGGCATCATCTGGGAGGGGGAGTTGACAGAAATCACCTTGGGAAAGGAAGGGTGTAGAGATGGAGGACAGGGTGACACAACAGTGAAGGCGTGGCAGAGGGTGGGGGTTGGAGAGGAGAGGAGCAACCAGGGGTTGAGGGGGATCAAGGTGGCAGGTGGTGTAGAGTATGCAGATATGTTCGAGGAATAGGAGCAGGCGGAGTGCATGGCGCTCGAGAATCTGGAGGGACTTACAGAATTTGGGGGTGGGGGCGGATATCCAGGCAGGACTGGCATAACAGAGGATGGGACGGATTAAGGATTTTTAGGTGTGGAGGATGGTAGAGGGGTTCACCCCCATGTCTGGCCAGAGAGGAATTTGAGGAGTTGGAGGCAGTTGTGGGCTTTGGATTGGATGGAGCAGAGATGAGAGATCCAGGTTAGGTGATGGTCAATGGTGAGACCAAGGTAGGTGAGGGTGGGGGAGAGGTGGACAGGACAGGCGCAGATGGTAAGGGAGAAATCCAGGAGCCGGAAGGAGCGAGTGGTATGACCTACAATGATTGCCTGTGTCTTGGAAGGATTGATTTTCAGGAGCCACTGGTTACACCATGCGGCGAAAAGGTCAAGGTGATTCTGGAGAAGGTATTGGGACCGTTGGAGCGTCGGAGCGAGGGCAAGGAATGCGGTGTCATCAGCATAATGCAGGAGGTGTACTGGAGGGGGAGGGGATTAGGGCATATCTGCCATGTACAGGAGGTAGAGAAGAGGGGAGAGGACAGAGCCCTGGGGCACACCTTCAGAGGGGTAGAAGGTGTGGGAATCGACATTATGGATGGTAAGAGGGGCAGTGGGAGAGGAAGGAGCCTATCAGACAGATGTAGTTGACAGGAAGGGCGTAGGTTTGGAGTTTAAACAGGAGACCGTGATGCCAGGCACGATCGTAGGCCTTTCCGAGATCGAGGGAGACAAAAATAGCGGGGCAACAGGAGTTAAGCTGGAGGGAGAAGAGATGAGTGAGGCGTAGGAGTTGGTCATTGGCAGAGAAGGAAGGTCGAAAGCCACATTGGGTGTTGGGGAGGAGGTGGTTTCGGTGGAGGTGGTGATGGATGTGCTGGGTAAGGATGGATTCCAAGAGCTTGCTGAGCACCGAGGTGAGACATATGGAATGATAGGAAGAGGCATCAGATGGAGGCTTGTTGGGTTTGGAGAACACCAAGACACGGAAGGTTTTCCATAGGTTGGGGTAGAAGCTGGTGGAAAAGGATGACGTTGTAGAGGTTGGCAAGGACTGCAAGGAAGGAGAGAGGGCAGTGTTTGAGGTGGCGGTAGGTAACACGGTCGTGGCCGGGAGCAGTGTTGCGTTTCGTGTGGAGTGTGAGGCTGATGTCCTGTGTAGTGATGGTAGTGTTAAGTTCAGATGCTGGCATGGGGCCCAAGTACTGGAAGCTAGGAGCAAGGGGAGGAAAAGAGGTATTTGTATGGTCGATGACGTCAGGGAAGAGGGAATAAATTGGGATCATCTGGGATGGAAAAAACGTCAGATAGGTGAGAGGCAAAGTGGTTGCCCCGACTGAGGTTGTCAGGGAAGGGACGGTCATCAAGGAGGAGAGGGTACTGGGGGGGGGGAGAGAAATAAAACACATATATGTATATTTAATCATTGTCATGGCGCAAACTCCCATGAGATGAACACATATAATAACCTTACCAGCCGGCCGAAGTGGCCGTGCGGTTAAAGGCGCTGTAGTCTGGAGCCGCAAGACCGCTAAGGTCGCAGGTTCGAATCCTGCCTCAGGCATGGATGTTTGTGATGTCCTTAGGTTAGTTAGGTTTAACTAGTTCTAAGTTCTAGGGGACTAATGACCTCAGCAGTTGAGTCCCATAGTGCTCAGAGCCATTTGAACCATTTAACCTTACCATAAGTGTGTCAAGCACAGAAAGCTTTCATATGGAATGCAGTAAATAATTTTACTATGTTCCAAAAAAGGAATCTCGAAGCACAATATACACTCCTGGAAATTGAAATAAGAACACCGTGAATTCATTGTCCCAGGAAGGGGAAACTTTATTGACACATTCCTGGGGTCAGATACATCACATGATCACACTGACAGAGCCACAGGCACATAGACACAGGCAACAGAGCATGCACAATGTCGGCACTAGTACAGTGTATATCCACCTTTCGCAGCAATGCAGGCTGCTATTCTCCCATGGAGACGATCGTAGAGATGCTGGATGTAGTCCTGTGGAACGGCTTGCCATGCCATTTCCACCTGGCGCCGCAGTTGGACCAGCGTTCGTGCTGGACGTGCAGACCGCGTGAGACGACGCTTCATCCAGTCCCAAACATGCTCAATGGGGGACAGATCCGGAGATCTTGCTGGCCAGGGTAGTTGACTTACACCTTCTAGAGCACGTTGGGTGGCACGGGATACATGCGGACGTGCATTGTCCTGTTGGAACAGCAAGTTCCCTTGCCGGTCTAGGAATGGTAGAACGATGGGTTCGATGACGGTTTGGATGTACCGTGCACTATTCAGTGTCCCCTCGACGATCACCAGTGGTGTACGGCCAGTGTAGGAGATCGCTCCCCACACCATGATGCCGGGTGTTGGCCCTGTGTGCCTCGGTCGTATGCAGTCCTCATTGTGGCGCTCACCTGCACGGCGCCAAACACGCATACGACCATAATTGGCACTAAGGCAGAAGCGACTCTCATCGCTGAAGACGACACGTCTCCATTCGTCCCTCCATTCACGCCTGTCGCGACACCACTGGAGGCGGGCTGCACGATGTTGGGGCGTGAGCGGAAGACGGCCTAACGGTGTGCGGGACCGTAGCCCAGCTTCATGGAGACGGTTGCGAATGGTCCTCGCCGATACCCCAGGAGCAACAGTGTCCCTAATTTGCTGGGAAGTGGCGGTGCGGTCCCCTACGGCACTGCGTAGGATCCTACGGTCTTGGCGTGCATCTGTGCGTCGCTGCGGTCCGGTCCCAGGTCGACGGGCACGTTCACCTTCCGCCGACCACTGGCGAAAACATCGATGTACTGTGGAGACCTCACGCCCCACGTGTTGAGCAATTCGGCGGTACGTCCACCCAGCCTCCCGCATGCCCACTATACGCCCTCGCTCAAAGTCCGTCAACTGCACATACGGTTCACGTCCACGCTGTCGCGGCATGCTACCAGTGTTAAAGACTGCGATGGAGCTCCGTATGCCATGGCAAACTGGCTGACACTGACGGCGGCGGTGCACAAATGCTGCGCAGCTAGCTCCATTCGACGGCCAACACCGCGGTTCCTGGTGTGTCCGCTGTGCCGTGCGTGTGATCATTGCTTGTACAGCCCTCTCGCAGTGTCCGGAGCAAGTATGGTGGGTCTGACACACCGGTGTCAATGTGTTCTTTTTTCCATTTCCAGGAGTGTACTTTCATGTAGGACTCACACTACTAACTTGCTGATATGTCATTGCTCCATTGGCCTGGTAGCCCATTCTGTCACTAGAGGCCATGAATGTAGTATAGAAACACAAGGAACACAACAGGGCCTACATAATGTACAATAACAGGCGCTAGATAGCGCCACTGTCAAGTCTTAACGAAACTAGTCTCTAGTTGAAATATAAAATCAAACTGAACACAGGTACACAATCCAAAACATTGGTATACATTGTTTACAGTTTTAAAATTAGCTAGCACAGCATAGTCGATAAGACATTATAACAAAGAAACGAAATTTCGTCACAATACAGCATTATAACGACCAAAATGTAGTTGTACACACATTGCAAAATGCCAGTCTCATGTTTCCTACTAAGATGTCGTTTGTTACAGTCTGTCAAACAAACAATTACAAATACAAATTAAAATCCCATTTATCACGAGTATAAAGGGATGGATGTCTTGTGTATTTGAAGGGCAGGGGGGGGGGGAGAAGACTGTAATTCAATGCATGAGAGGGCAGTAACAGTGGACAACAGCAAGTTACAGTATAACTGAAGCTACATTCTGGATACTACATTCCAGCAATCTTAAGTAATGATACAGACAACTTATGATAATAGGTACAGAGTGGGTACAAGATATTAACTAATACAACACATACAAAAAAAGTAATTTATCACATTGATATTTATGTGTAGTAGTCAATCACAGCATATAACACGGTAGGTTATACAATCTGGAAGATCCATTATCTTATATAATGGGATAAAAACCACAAGAAACAGAAGTATTGAAGGCAACTCAAAGTCCAATTCAATTCAATTCAATTTATTAGCGTCCTTGTAGTACATCATCGAAATGATATAGGACTTGTCAGCTATTAAACGATTGCAACGTAGATTTAGTTCCAAGGTCCCAAGTGGTATGAAAACAATCTGATCCTAAATATGCAAGGTAAGCAATTTAAATATTTTTTATACATAGATTAGCTGAGTAACAAGATGTACATATACTGACCAAGAACTATGTAATGTTAAGGATAGTGGTAGACTAACCAGTGTTTAATTCAGATTATTTATCCTCTGTGATTTACCCAAAATGAAGGTTATTTCATTAACCATTTCATGTGTTGCAGCAAATTAGTGGTTAGTAGATATTGCTATATAACTTCATCAAAAAGGTAAAAAAAACTTATATTTGAAATCAACCTGTTCATTTAAAATTTTTTACTACAAATTTTGAGATAGATTGCAAGTGATAATGGTTATGAAAGAGATTTTGTAGATAATATGTATAACAAACATTAAGGTTTAATTGAAAGTGAAAAGAAAGATAGAAATAAACAGAACAAAAAAAGAAAGAAAAAAGTTCTTATGTTTCAATGATTTATAGAGGCAATGGTTCTGAGAAAATTGATAGGCTCTTTAGGAAGCATAATATCAAAATAGCTATTAAGGCACATAATTTATTAAAACACAAGATAAGATATAGTACTTGCAGTAATAGAGAAAGTATGCTAGGTCAGGAGTATATAAATTGGAATGTTCAGATTGCCATTCAGTGTACTAAGGACAGATGGGTAGAGCACTGAAAACAAGATTTAGAGAGCGTATGTATGGTCAAAACAACACTGTCTTTGGGTTGCATTTAAAAAATAGTAATCAGACACAGGGTGACATCAGGCAAAATATTGGTATATTACATTGGGAAAAAGGGGCATAGACTGGACTTACTAGACAATATTAATATATTCAGGGAGCCTGATAAAATTGATTTCAAAGAAAATTAAATTATTCCCTTCTCCCCCTCACCACCATTCAAATACACAACACATCCAGCTCTTTATACTTGTGATAAATAGGATTTTAATTTGTTTTTGTAACTGTCTGTGTGACAGACTGTAACAAACGACATCTTAATGAGAAACATGAGACTGGCATTTTGTAATGTGTGCCCAACAATATTTTGATTGTTATAATGCTGTATTGAGAGGAAATTTCGTTTCTTTGTTATCATGTCTTACAGACTATGCTGTGCTAGCTAATTTTAAAGCTGAAACCAATGTATACTAATGTTTTGGATTATGTACCAGTGTTCAGTTTGTGTTTATATTTCAACTAGAGACTAGTTTCGTTAAGACTTGACAGTGGCGCCATCTAGTGCCTGTTATTGTACATTATGTAGGCCCTGTTTTGTTCCTTGTGTTTCTATACTACAGTCATGCCCTCTAGTGACAGAATGGGCTACCATGCAAATGGCGCAATGATGTATTAGCAAGTTAGTAGTGTGTCAGTCCTACATGAAAGTACATTATATTTTGAGATTCTTTTTTCGGAACATAGTAAAATTATGTACTGCATTTAATATGGAAGCTTGCTGTGCTTGATACACTTACGGTGAGGTTATTATATGTGTTTATCTCAAGGGAGTTTGCGCCATGACAATGATTAAATACACATTTGTTTGTTTAATTTTCAGAGTTCTGAATTTATATCACCCATACGATCGTTATGTCACAGCAGGACACATTGCAGCAATTCTTGGTAAATTTCGTCATCTTGTAGATTTTATCTATTCTACATTAGGAGACAGAAAGAACATTTGGGCAAGCATAGGCACAACTTGTAGTGACTTGGTTGTGCCACCATTGACTCAGTTGCCTGGTATCATTATTTCTCATAATTTTTGTCAAATTTGTGGTCATAATTCCTGTTATATATTCTCCAACTGATGTTTCTACATTTGAAAATGGCGACGTATTCGTCGAAACCGGTAACGTAACCCTTTCTTTTTAAAGAAAAAAAATTATAAGCTGTGACTTTGGCTTCTCCACTGTAGAGTCAAATAAACTTCTAAAATATGTTTTAGTCGCGCTCCTTATGACAATCATGTCAGAACAAAGAATCTTATGTTCTCCTTGCTTCGAACGTCATACGCTATTTTGCTTACAAGGTACATAATTCTTTCACTTACGTCTCCTTGCTTTTATAGGTATACGCACGAGAGAAAGAGACTATTAGGCCAATTGAAGATGAGTGACAGCGTGAAACAAGTCGTGGAATAAATGAAGCTGTACAGAAAGTGTCTGGTTGTTGTATTATTTCAAGTAATTTAACCCACAGTCTCGGGCCTCAGTCACTACTGACATCGGTAAATTAAAGGTCATTGTTCTTAAAAGCGAATTGAAAAGCAATATACGGTTGCGACCCCTTTAGCGCCAAAGTCTTTCCCTGCGCCTAAATATGCATCTCCCCACCCTGTCTTGTTACCCCTTTCCCGCCGGATCAGGAGAGTGGGCAGATAAAAGCAAGCGTCAGGAGCCAGCAGCAGGATCACGTCCTAGTTGACACAGCGGCGCCGTCGCCTTGCCGCACATCAGCTCCCCGCAGAGGCGCAGCACAGGGGAACAGCAGCCATGGCGACAGCTCCTCAGGATAGCCCCGGTAAGTTCGCACACAGCCGCTGAACAGGAAGGAAGGTTAGAGTTTCACGTTACTTCAACGGCGCTGTCGTTAGAGGCAACATATCCGCCATGGCCGTATTGAAGGAATCATACCACGATTTATCTCTACCGATTTAGGGAAATACGGAAAGTCTAGATCAGGATGACTGGACGGTAAATACATATTCTCCCGAGTAGGAATCAGCATCTCAACCTGTGTGGCGTATCGCTGTTTTCTAAAATGAGAATTAAGGAAAGCGATATGGCGCTGTTGGCTAGGAGACCGCAAGACGTGCATGTACAGCCACGTAGTGGGAAAGGGCTATGTTCCTCCGAGCAAACTGGGTGCTGTATTTTTGCAAATGTGAGTTGTTTCGTATGAGTATCTGCTGAATGTGAGTGTATAGATGTGTGCATACTGTGTTATGTTTGTATGATGACGATGTGGATGAGACAAAGGGGAGGGTGAAATCCTTTGCTGGCACACAGTCAAGGGGACAGTCGACTTTAACGTCCCCATGCGACGGACGGACCATCATCAAGAATGTTACATGCGCTCACTTCACGCAACGCTCCAGAGAAATCTGGAATTTAATACAAAGTTTGGTAATTACGAAAATTACTCAATTCTCTTCGAAGTCAAATACCGCACTGAAAATGTAATCCACTACCAGGATTAGAATCGGCTTACCTCCGAGTCGACATCACCGCAAAGGCGTACGTTAGAGACCTCGGCTATGAAGAATGAAGTGAAGAATACGGAGAAGACAGTTTTAGAAGTTCTGTTGGGTATCGCATAAACAGAACTAATGTATTGTTTTAAAAGCAGTATGAGCGTGCTGATTATCTGCTACAAGCAGCATGATTTTTCTGGTAGACAACACATTAGTACACTATGCGTCATAGGAGAATATGATATCTTATCTCACTGATAACGAGAAAGCGCCGCTGAATCTGTCATAAAACACCCTGAACAGGCACAAACTAACAAACTATTTGCGTCTTCGGGCGATGGTGGCTGTATTCCAGTTTCAAGCCACTAGACTCAAAATTGTTACTTTACGCGAGTAATTTTTCAGTTTCAGCGCTTGTGGATTAAAAAAAAAAAATAGAGCATAGGCATTCTGTACTTCATGAAGTAAGAATGATACCGCACGGCCTTGAACTTGAAACACGTAATCACATGTATGCAGAGCAAAAGCTATGAACTGCATGCTAGCAACCAACGGGTCGGAGGCCACAGATGGGGGGGCTGTTTCACACGCAACTGCTTCCGTCGTACGGTAAATGTCCGGCTTATAGATAATTAAACTACAGTGTGTAATGTAGATTTTCATATGCTACAGTAATTTACAGAAAAGAGAAGCTGCCGTTTGGCGACCACAGTTACGTCTAGGTGCCTTGTCACTGCAGAGGTGAACGCCGTTTCGCACAACTGCCGTGTCTGCATGTATTAGGACTATGTTTAAATCGACACAGAGGAATTAGTTAAATACTGTGATACAGGAAATGACTGCCTATGGGGTATGACTGCAGGTATACACAATGTTTGCATTGCCACAACGAAGTCCTAGAGAGAAGAATATGCAGCTCTAAACAAAGACTTTGGATCTGTAGGAACAACAAGAAGTGAGTGCATTGCGTAGTTACGTATCGATTAACACCGTCTAGTCACTAGATTCCAGGAACCATATAAGATTCTGACGTATTTCCTTAATTCGAGTTCAGTAATATTCTCTTGAAAGCTGAAACTCTTCTCCTTTCGTCAAACTGTGGTAATTACTGTTTTTCGTTAGAAACAATTTACTCTAGTATTACGTGATACATGGAATAAGGTAGGGAGAAATCTTGTTGATTATTTAACTGTACGGTGCACATAGTCTATAGGTCTAGAATATGAGGAGAGGGATCAGACGGCGATCTCTGCATGTCAGTTTCAAGAAGCGTTAAACCTTAAATATAAGATTTCAGTGAGGACGCATTAATCAGTTTCATAATGGTGGTAGTGAAACCAATACAAAATTTTAAAACGCTAAAACTTTTGCCAGGTCAACCAGACCAGCAGATTCGTTCTTCAGAATGGCAACATTTTTACAACAGTTGCAAGAAATACAACTTTTCCTGAAAGTGCAAGTCCCATAGCGTCTTACACACGAATTATGTTCATTCAAGATTTAGGCGTAAGACGGAACTATCAACGTATCCACAGATACGTTGACTACTGCATCTACTTCTCCTACGGCAGTTAAAGTACTTTTGATATCAGATGGTGCTTTACAAACTGAAAGTGATCATCCTTTCAATACTGGTACAACTTTTTCCGATTTTATTGCTTACCTTATTGTAATGATCAAAATTTTTTTCACGCAGTTGTCAACAGCATCGATACACTTGGAGAAGTGCATGGTATACATTGTGTTGTCTTGCAATACATTCATTGACTACCGGTTTCGATCGTGAACCATCTTCACAGAGGAAAGATTTGTATAATAACAACTTCACATAGCATACACGCTATTTAACCAATGAAGTATACGCCATTATTTACATGAAACAGTAAGAAAGTTGGTACTGTATTACGGGGCGTTAAGAATCAGTTTTCTTACGTTTTCAAGTCAGCAAGGATTGTACACGTTCCTGGTTAAATGGCATGTATTCCATGTGAAGTTGTTACAGTAGATATTCTTCCGCTGTGATCATGGTCCGTGATCGAAACGGGTAGCGAATAAATGTACTACAAGTGTAGTGCGTGTCATGCATTTCTCTTAGCGTACTGTAATGGCCAGCATTTCAAACGGTTGAATATAATTCCTCATTTTGGTATTCTGGATCTGCACAGTGCATCTTTTCAAAACTTGCAACAGACATCTGATAGAAATTTGAAAACTAGTCCATGTTGTTCCGTAGTTATTCGAACTTAATCCGTATAGCACCGAACGATACTGCTTTTTCATTGATCCGATGAATCCAGTAGGTTCACTGGCACTGATGTCGATAAAGTATGGACAAAGCACCCATACCTCGATCAAAATAAGTAAGAGATTTGAACCCCAGCATGAAAGGAGGCATGGTGGCGGGATGGTGCCAGCACTGATGTGTACCTGTTTCATACCAGCTGACAATCCAGGTCAGTGGCCTGGCTATCTACCATTCTTTTGTGCCTACACCAGTACATTCTATGCTGAGTATTCTGCAACTCGATCCAACAGCATTGCCAAAAGATTTCCGTGATCGACGTACAACATCAAAAACAAATTCGCTTGGCCGCAAAGTCCATAGATTCAAGCGAAAGTTGGATCTCTAAAGCGCATAATGTATTTCAAGGCTGCATGATGCGATATTACCTTAAAATGTCGCCTGTACAAGAAACAACGAAAATAGGAAATGCTGTTGTCTAAACATTTCCTTTTGCGTAGCTGAATTATTGAGCTGACTGGAAGCATAATCCATCGAGGATTCTCCATCCACTTCTTGGCTCAATACTCATCATAGGGCATGATTGTGATAGTCTAGGAAAGTGAGGACAGGATAAGTGGTCAATAACCCGTTTAATCACACAAAGGCTGCTTCACAATCCTGAATCCAGTGAAATTTCGCTCCATTTTTGAATAAGGTCATGTGGAAAAATCTGTTAAGTCACAATTCTCGTTTTTTTTTTTTTTTTTCAGGGGATGACATGTAAAGTTTCAAGTTTAATTCTTTATTTTTGTTTAACGTGATAACATATGTTCCAGGGAAACGTCGCAGGTGAAATTACACACATTTTATTAAGTTTTACAACTATATGATGCATTTTATCATGAATACAGCTCGTACAGAGGGGAAAAAAAGATAAGTATATGACATATTGCGTTTAGCTACAAGGTTTCAAAGACTTTACATTTATTTAAATTCTCATTATAACAGATAATCTATTGCTATCTTCTAATAATACACTATGAAATAGTCTGTACTTTTTCAATGAGTGGGACTAATGCCGAACGCCATGGAAATATATTTACACTTCACTACAGCAAAATCTTTTCTAGTCCTGCAAATCTCTTTATTTCTCAGTAGTTACTTCGAGATAGCCTGTAAAGTAATGAGAACATGGTTATAAGGCCAATATTAAAAGAGCTTACTTTAGTAAATGAAAATACTTCAGCACATATTGTTGTATTGGAATTACCGTACGTTTATATCGAGCAGGTTGAAGTCGCCTTCTTTCAAGATGGTAGCTCGCCTTATCTTTCATGAAATAAGTAACGAAGCTTCTCATACGCTCCATTGTAGCTGCTTTTAAACTGCTCTAGTGCTGGTACGAATTAGCTCTTATGGGGAATGTCATGTTTAGAAAGTCCAATCGTTTTTCTGCACAGACCAGACGGTGAAGGAATCTGAACACATTTCAATTCTTGTTTCACTCTCCTTAGGAATCACGGAAGATCTCCAGCTGGATCTAGAAAACTGTGTACAAAATGAAAAAGGAACGATGAAACTTTGTCTGCTCTTTTTCGGCCTGTGATCTCTGGATACATATAAAAATAACTATCCCTTGTTGCCAAAACATGAAAACTGAAAATAAATATAGACAACTGCCGTTCATAATAACCTTCATTTGTCTTTATATTTGGACAAGGGAAATTTTTACTGTATTCCATCGTTATTGCAACCGTTGATGGATCTTTCTGACATTCCTTCCTTGGTTTTTGCTTCCTGTCATGGAAAAAATTTGCTTTCTAAGGTGCAATTCATGAGCTGTTTCATTGGATCAAAGTTCAGACTGAAGTCGTACTTAATTTTCAGCAGGCGATGTTGAGGTCAGTTCCTTCTGCAAATTTTTCTTCTTGGCTAGATACTCATCGCAGGAACCACAAGTATCAGATCGTAGATATTTAAAACTTATGTATCGTGGAGTATGTTTGATACGATACAATCTGATACTTAAACTTCTTCTTCAAAATAATGAACATTTTTTTTTAATATTCAAAGACTGTTATAGGTAAATTTGTTCTGTCTTCCTCAAGCTGTAGTGGCTGTTGCGACCTTCAAACGATTTAATGTACCCTCTTATTTCACGTGTTTCATCCGTTAAAGCCTGTGGGCAGATTTTGTGTTTTCCTCAGCCGTCTTGCAGGAATTGGTCTCCATATTTAACTTTCTCGAGTAAATGACCTATCTTGCTCTTCTTTATACAATGTAATGAAATAAATGCTTGCTTGCAGACATGTATTTCTCGGACAGTTCCTTTAAGGGTAATACCATAATTTCTTACAAGTGCTGCAGATGGCCACATCTATAACATATGAAGACCACCTTACTGTCCTTCGGCTTGTTCACTATGTTGACCGCAATCAAAGCAATCACATGTGCTACACCCTTGTTTAGGGTTTATGGGAATCCCATCCGTACTTTACGTGACATTCCGTCTGGCAGACCTCACAAAAATGCATCAAGCGCCCTTTGCTCCACTTCTTGCAAAATGGCGCTATTGGAGCTCTCGTTATCAGTCACCTCATATTTACTAACATTGATTCTCCTGTTACGATCTAAAAAGCTTTCTTCTGATTCCCCTTGTTTTCGAACTACACCATGAAACTATTCTCGATAATATCTAGATGTATTTTTCCTTCTGTAATCTTCTACTAACGCTTTCTGTAAGTTCATGAAGGACTGAGCATCTGGTAAGATCTTGTCGCATATCACTTAAGCCCTAACATCTCTGCTAGCTTTCAACGAACCCATACTTAGCAACTACTTGTCATACGAGTTCGCTAACTTTGTGGCTGTATACAAATTATCAAAGAAAACAAAAATATCTTTGCCAGTTCTACCAGAAAATTGGGCTACCAACGAGGCAGCGCTAGCATTAAGGACAGGTAAGGGTATGCTAGGATTTTAGCATTCCCGTCTCTCCTCCACTACATTATTAAGCTTTTGACCTAATTGTACGTTACTCTGACGTATTTCCCAGCTTTCTCATGTTGTGAATTGCCTCCCAAGGTGATGCACCTTTACCCTCAGTACTTGAAGCCCTTGTGATGTTACCACTGTAAGCATTCAGCATAACAGAGAAGCAAAACAAAAAACAAAAAGAAAGGGAAAGTCAAGAACCAACCAAATAGGACCATAAACTTAAAGTCAGCACTTATATTTCATTGCTGAACATCACTGTTCCTGAATCAGTGCCATTGCTGTCCTCCATTGGCCAACGAATTCAACCTGCAACTTGTTCTGCTCCGATGTTATTGAATCTGTATATTGAGCAAGCAGTGCAGGAAACATAAGAAAAATTCGGAGTAGGTATTAAAATCCATGGAGAAGAAATAAAAACGTTGAGGTTCGCCGATGACATTGTAATTCTGTCAGAGACAGCAAAGGACCTGGAGGAGCAGCTGAACGGAATGGACAGTGTCTTGAAAGGAGGATATAAGATGAACATCAACAAAAGCAAAACGAGGATAATGGAATGTAATCGAATTAAGTCGGGTGATGCTGAGGGAATTAGATTAGGAAATGAGACACTGAAAGTAGTGAAGGAGTTTTGCTGTTTGGTGAGCAAAACAACTGATGATGGTCGAAGTAGATGGTTGGTTCAAATGGCTCTGAGCACTATGGGACTTAACATCTAAGGTCATCAGTCCCCTAGAACTTAGAACTACTTAAACCTAACTAACCTAAGGACATCACACACATCCATGCCCGAGGCAGGATTCGAACCTGCGACCGTAGCGGTCGCGTGGTTCCAGACTGAGGCGCCTAGAACCGCTCGGCCGCACTGGCCGGCGGTCGAAGTAGAGAGGATATAAAATGTATACTGGCAATGGCAAGGAAAGCATTTCTGACGAAGAGAAATTTGTTAACATCGAGTATAGATTTAAGTGGCAGGAAGTCGTTTCTGAAAATATTTGTATGGAGTGTAGCCATGTATGGAAGTGAAACGTGGACGATAAATAGTTTGGACAAGGAGAAAATAGAAGTCTTCGAAATGTGGTGCTACAGAAGAATGCTGAAGATTAGATGGGTAGATCACATAACTAATGAGGAGGTATTGAATAGAATTGGGGAGAAGAGGAGTTTGTGGCACAACTTGACTAGAAGAAGGGATGTGTTGGTAGGACATGTTCTGAGGCATCAAGGGATCACCAATTTAGTACTGGAGGTCAGCGTGGAGGGTAAAAATCGTAGAGGGAGACCAAGAGATGAATACACTAAGCAGATTCAAAAGGATATAGGCTGCACTAGGTACTGGGAGATGAAGAAGCTTACACAGGACAGAGTAGCATGAAGAGCTGTATCAAACCAGTCTCAGGACTGAAGACCACAACAACAACAACAACAATTAAACAAAGTGGTCCATGTGCGTTAATGATCTGCCTTATAATGCTGTTCACGAAATGGTGCCTGTGCTTTTATAATTTTAGTAGCCAACTGATCCTGAAACGAAAATATGTTACCTCGCAATGTAATTGCTTGGAAAAACTGTGCTTCCTGCTTGCAGCTCGCCAGCTGCAAATTTCGAACTACAGTTGCTGACAGCTTAGAGCAATGCTCTGGACAACAAGTAAACTATAATATACACATCATTGAGTGAGAAACTCTTTAAATAAAAATGACTTGTATCGAAGATGTGGACAATGCTCTTAGGTGAAATATTTCCATAATAAACTGATTTTAAATTATCTGATATATTATTAATTGTGTGAAATTCGTGTTACAACAGTCATTAACAATGGCAAAGGGCATCACTGATATCAAACTCTTACTCTCAAAAATGTGAGACAAATAATTGCTAAACATAAAAAATACTTTACAGTGAACACTACTGAATTTTTAATGAAATATCTAAAGTTCCCTGATATGGATGTCTCATTCAAAAATGGCTCCAAACTACGCGCGATTGAAGCGCAACTAAATAAAAAATAGTACCTTCATTCCTAGTTCATATACTTTTCTAATCTCATAACATTTCATTTCAGTCTAATCACTAATCGAATCTTTCTTCTCTGTTTCGCAACATTCAAACACAAATCAGTTTACTTAAACACAGATGCACTTAACCTCACGTCCAGACTGCCACGAGTCCTCTGCTCGGCGTCTGTCTCGCAACTGCTCTAACGATGCAACTCCCGCTCTCCTCGCTGCCAAGCAGCGCCGACCGGACAGGCCCATCTTCCAGGGCCGCAGATACTCTGGCCAAAGACTGCGTGCGAATAATAAGCTATTCAAAATTGTAGCTTTGCGTGTGGGACATCCAAAGTATGTATAAATTCCAGAAAAACAAATAACAAACTCCAAATAGATCTGTTTTACCACCAATCACATCGCCTGAAAGTTAATTATAAACTGTGCTATGAATCGTTATTGTATCCATGTGGTTGTGACCTTAAATCGACCTATTTGTACCAGTTTCAATACGAAAAAATGCAAATGGGAAAGAACTGCAGAGTGCATTTAGTAAACTTAACAGAGGGTGTTTGCTCCCCAGCCAGATGCCTTGGTCGCTATACCAGCGGCGATTTCGTTGAACAGCATTTACCTCAGGGAAGCATTACTGGCAATTGCAAAAATTTGTTTCCTCGATATCTAGGAAAATATGTTTGGAGACCCCCATAAATGATGAAACACGTTCAGTTTTCGACTATGTATCGATACCATCCATTTGGAGTCGAATGCGTGCCATATGTTTTAGGGATGGCTTCTCAAAAACAGTGCGTGGTGTGTGTGTGTATGTATGTGTGTGTGTGTGTGTGCGTATGTGTGTGTGTGTGTGTGTGTGTGTGTGTGTGTGTGTGTGTGTGAGAGAGAGAGAGAGAGAGAGAGAGAGAGAGAGAGAGAGAGAGAGAGAGAGAGAGAGTGCTGGTGTGGGGGGGGGGGGGCGGTTATTGAACCAAATATCTTACAGTCTTTCAATGCAGGTGGGGTACACAAGCGTCCTGCCAAATATGAGCCGAATCGGTTGGCTGTGTCTAAGGCCCTTCCAGCTACCGAGCCACAGGTGCCTGCTAGACAGACAGACAACGAGCTGAGGTTTGGGCTCCAGATGCCTACACCTGTGTCATTTGCCACGGCTGGGCGGGTCCCGGCCACCTCGCTAGTACCATCGCAGCTCCAGGTTATGAACTGTTCAAAGGTAGTAACGGGTTTCTGCTGATTTGTTTTACTCTAGGCCATTGCACAGACTACACAATCAATCTCCACACTTATTATCAAAATCTTTACACAATTTAAGCAAGACGTATTTTAAGTATTCAGGCTCATTGTATTTATTACACCTATGTTCTACATAATACATTTATTTCTCTTTGAAAAAATCAGATAAATATTTACGTTATCAGGTTCAGTTACAGTAGGCGCTGTGATTTATCTCCTGAAAATGGCTATGTGCATGCGCTCTAGGTCTAGACCAGAATATGTTAAAAAAGAAATTAAATGACCTCTGCACTGGCTATTTTGCCAGTGCTCTGGAATAATGTTTCGTTTTATGAGAAAAGAAATGAGTCTCACTTTTGGCAATAGCTGTAGCTTACCTACTTTTCCACTTTTACACACATGTTAACATCTCTTAGATCAGGAAAACTCTCTTAATAGTCTGTCAGTATAAAAGCGCTTTCTGGGATGTTTGATCATAAATTACTAAAGAAACGACACACTTAGGATTTCTGGCAGAAAGTACGAACAGACTGGATAGCTAATCTCACATAAACCTCTAGTAGTCCAAACACTTTACTTATGGCATTTTTTCCACAAGATAAAAGTAAAGGGAATATTTACTTCCCTTCGGTAAGTATTCTAGATAACATCCAAATTAACTTAATTAGTTTCGATACACCTAAAATTACGCAAATAAAAGCTGAATTGAATCTAGGATTGCAATACACTAATTTTTTTCGGATGGTAACAACGGAGCTCGCGTGGATGACCAGTGTCCTCCAAGCTATAATAACGTTTCATAAACAATGTAACTTTCGTAACCTAAAGCCAGTAATGGATGATATTAACGGATGGAGAGTTAACGGAAAGATACAGAAAATGGCGTAAACTCCAGTCCAATTGGATGAAACACAGTGTGACAATTTTGTGAATCACAAGTGTCATCCCCGCACGAGCAATGAAAGGTTGAGAGAGTAGGGAAAAATTCAGCAATGGTACATTTCACATCTGGAAAGTAGGAAGTTGATTGGTGTCCACCAAGGCCAAGAAATATGGACGAGGTGTAGCATTGAATGGGGTCATGTAACACGAATAGTGTCACAGGGCTATGAATTAAAAAAAATTATATTGTTTTCACATAATGATGTATGACTTTGAATTCCACAAACCTCTATTGCACAGTTGTTAAATTCATTCACTTTTGTCATCTGACACCTGAAAGTTCAGAGAGCTGATTTTCACGACGACGATGTGCCTGTGTGCCCAGGTCTGTGGAAGACGCGCTACACGATGGCGCTGCTGTGCCTGCTGGGTCTGGGCATCAGCCTGGCGATGCGTGTCAACCTGTCGGTGGCCATCGTGGACATGGTCAACGAGACGGCAGTGCTGGAGCGGGACTCCAACGGCAGCGCCCTCCTCTTCTTCGACCCTGACGCCTGTCCGGGGGAGCTGGCGGTCAGGGGTCCAGGTGGCCGCAAAGTGAGTGAGTCCCTCCTATAGCGAAAACTGGGTCTGCTTTCTGCTCTCAGCCACTGAGAATATAGTGAAATGACTTTCGAAATTTTTCTAATATTGTTTCCAGAAGACCATAGAACTGGCGCCTGTTTTTTTAACGAGTGACAATCTTCCGTTAATTCATTTGCTTTATTTTACGAGTACACGATAATTTTATACAGTTGCAGGGGTAATATACAGGGAGCGACAGGCTATTTACAATTTGTACAGAAACCAGATGGCAGTTATAAGAGTCGAGGGGCATGAAAGGGAAGCAGCGGTTGGGAAGGGAGTGAGACAGGGTTGTAGCCTGTCCCCGATGTTATTCAATCTGTATATTGAGCAAGCAGTAAAGGAAACAAAAGAAAAGTTCGGAGTAGGTATTAAAATCCATGGAGAAGAAATAAAAACTTTGAGGTTCGCCGATGACATTGTAATTCTGTCAGAGACAGCAAAGGACTTGGAAGAGCAGTTGAACGGAATGGACTGTCTCTTGAAGGGAGGATATAAGATGAACATCAACAAAAGCAAAACGAGGATAATGGAATGTAGTCGAATTAAGTCGGGCGATGCTAAGGGAATTAGATTAGGTAATGAGACACTTAAAGTAGTAAAAGGGTTTTAATATTTGGGGAGCAAAATAACTGATGACGGTCGAAGTAGAGAGGATATAAAATGTAGACTGGCAATGGCATGGAAAGAGTTTCTGAAGAAGAGAAATTTGTTAACATCGAGTATGGATCTAAGTGTCAGGAAGTAGTTTCTGAAAGTATTTGTGTGGAGTGTAGCCATGTATGGAAGTGAAACATGGACGATAAATAGTTTGGACAAGAAGAGAATAGAAGCTTTCGAAATGTGGTGCTAAAGAAGAATGCTGAAGATTAGATGGGTAGATCACATAACTAATGAGGGGGTATTGAATAGAATTGGGGAGGAGTTTGTGGCACAACTTGACAAGAAGAAGGGACCGGTTGTTAGGACATGTTCTGAGGCATCAAGAGATCACAAATTTTGCATTGGAGGGCAGCGTGGAGGGTAAAAATCGTAGAGGGAGACCAAGAGATGAAAACACAAAGCAGATTAAGAAGGATATAGGTTGCAGTAAGTGCTGGGAGATGAAGAAGCTTGCACAAGATAGAGTACCATGGAGAGCTGCTGAAGACCACAACAACAACAACTCTTAATTGGTCACACTACATGGTTAAAAATGTAAAGCAGCAAGAATACACGGTTTGATATCAATGTAATTTCGCGCACGTACACATCTTTGGTGCGTATGTAAATTACTAGGGTTGTAATATGTTCTGTAAGAGGTAGGATGGTCGTCAGAGTGCATTAATGTTGCTGGTGCTTAGTGTTGTTATCAGACCTGGCAGTGTATATAGGGGGTTTGAACAGCATCAAATGTTACATGAACATTGTTAAGGACACGGAGATGCCACGTACTGATGTAAGAGAAAATTATCAGTATATGGAAGAGTATGAAAAGGATCTAATGGTGGAAACCATTTCGCTTGTTGGTGTATCATGGAATTTCCAGATTTCTACGGCATTTGTGTATGACAAAGGCTCAATGTTGGGCTGCAAGGGAACTTCACGACAGGCAAGTCGTTGTCAAGGCTTTTGTCGATCATGGCTGACCATCACAAGGGAGGACCACTTCATTGTGCTCCGAGAAAGTCATAACTCATTTACATCTGCGTCTGCCATACGAGAATATGTAAAGGAATACCTGCAATACCCTGTGTCATCCCGCTCCATTGGTCAGAGAGTATCAGCCGCGAGAAGAAGGAATAAAAGTGGCACATGTAAGCTGTCGTTAACACAACACAGTCGCTCTGTTTGGAGTGGTGCTATACCTGGGAAGAAAGTACTGCTGATGAACGCCTTCGCATTGTGCTCAGCAACAGTTTTGAACATACCCTGGATGACCATCGTCAGCTAGTACGGTAGCGACATAGGGAGAGGTCCCATTCTTCCAATGGTTTGGAGAGGCACAGCGGTGTTACTGTTGGTGTCATGGTATGAGGAGCGATAGGGTATGACTTCAGGTCACGGCTAGTAGTGATTAGTGAATTCTGATGGCACAATAATACATGACTGGCATGCTGCGTCCTTATGTGTTGCTTCACATGCGACAGTATTGCGGTCCCTATTTCAACAGGACAATGCTCGTCTACACGTCGCACATGTCTCTCTGAACTGTTTGCTTGGTGTTGAAGTACTCCTTGGGCAGTGAGATACTCAGATCTCTCCCCAATAGTACGAGTGTGAGAGTATCTCGGAAGTCAACTCAGTCCCAGTGTCAGTATTCAGGTTATCAAGGGCCAGTTACAACAACTGTGGATGATCTTTCCTCAGCAGAGAATACAGCTTCGTTGGTCATTGATGAGACGTCCGCCCCCTGTAGCTGAATGGTCAGCGTGACGGATTGTCAATCCTCTGCGCCCGGGTTCGATTCCCGTCTGGGTCGGGGAATTTTCTCCGCCCAAGGACTGGGTGTTGTGCTGTTCTCATCCTCATGCTATCATTCTCATCGACTGCAGGTCGCCGAAGTGGCGTCAAATTGAAAGACGAGCACCCTGCGAACGGTGAGCCCGACGGGGGCCCTAGCCATATGATTAAATAAATAAATAAACTTGATGAGACCCTTAAACTTCAGTCCGGTGTCTACCATATCTATTGTAATGTCAGTTTATCCCGTCAGTCGTAAACGTTTGAGACTAGACAAAAAATATAGAAAATTTAAGATGGTAGTTTTAACACATCTGTTCTACACACTCTCTCTCTCTCTCTCTCTCTCTCTCTCTCTCTCTCTCCCCTCCCCTTCTTTGGGACGCTATTCAACTAGCACGTTCCAATAGCTTGAATGTCAGTTATGTATTAAAAGCGTTGGTCTTTCATGTCAGATCTGCGCTTTGTCATTTTGTGAAGGATTCATACTGACAGCACGAAGTATCGTCACCAGTGATGATCTTTTCAGAAAAAAAGTCCACATTCTGCATTTCAATCAAGTCGCCGGAGGGCTTTGTTTGTTCAAAAAATGTGTGTGAAATCTTATGGGACTTAACTGCTAAGGTCATCAGTCCCTAAGCTTACACACTACTTAATCTAAATTATCCTAAGGACAAACACACACACCCATGCCCCAGGGAGGTCTCGAACCTCCGCCGGGACCAGCCGCACAGTCCATGACTGCAGCGCCTTGGCTTTGTTTGCACACACGTTTTTCTTTTTCAAAACGTCATAGAGAATATCTTGAACCCTTGACTTAAATATATGTTTCCGCTGCGATTTCTAACACAGCAAACGTGAAACACTACAGCCGGACGGCCACTACTTACAAGGAGACCGCTCCTATTCGTTATCATCGATTTCGACCAAATTTATGGTATTCTTTTCAACCTTTGTTGGATGGCTTCGTTTACGACAAGAAAATAAAAAGACTAATAAACGGGGAAAATGGGTTGCTATTGCAGTGGTAACCGCCATCCCTAGTGTGCTGTAGGGTGGGGGTGGGGGACGACGGCGATGATCTGTGCTGCCTGTGATGCCTCTGAACATGTACATGGAGCTCCAGACAGCCAATACTTTGGAAAAAAAAATAGTATTTTAGCGCTGGTCGGGCGAGGCGTCAACCATTTACGTTAGAGCGGTTGTCAGTCAGGGGTTAACCCAGCGGCAAGTGAACAGATAGGCAACCCGAGGGGCGTGGTATCGCGTCTCTATTCGAAAACGTTTTTATTTCTTTTATTTTCAATTTTGACGTTACTTAAACTGTAAATGAACCTAAATAACGCTCAGTGTATTGAATTTATTAATAATTTCATAAAGGAATTGGAAAGGAAAGGCAAAGAAAGATTTATAAAATAAATTTCCATGGCAGGAATGTACTTACAGCGGCAACAAGGACACTACAAAAAACTTTCCACGAAGGGATTGCAATTAAAGTGTCAGATCAAATAGGTTAGTCGAGAATTCTCATTCGTCGACCTTCGACTAAAATACTTCTTTCAACGCCACGCAAAATTCATCATTTACTATTGTATGTTCTCTTTCCAGATTGCCAGTATCAATCGTCATAACTCGAACCTGGACCACCGAGGGGCGAAAGTAGTTCTTGTGAAACGTTGGGATACGAACAAAATAACCCACTCGTATACAATGCAGTATCCTATAACTCTTTCTGGAAAATTATTGTCAACAGTCTATATATGGCTGCAAGAGAGTAGTGGCTCATTTGGACTGAGAATACGGAAAAGAGTGGATGAGTTTGCAGGAAAATTTAGGAATCTCGTCGTTATTTCATCAAAATCTTGGAAAGTTTTACACAAAACCTTTTTGGCTGATATGATGAAGCCCTAAGAGCAAGAGAACAAATTTCTTCTATCATTTGACGCGTGGGGAGGACAAACAGATCCACGATTATACTACGAGATTTCTCGAGATGTCGAAGGACTGCCACCGTGCAGTTTTAGAGTGATTCCACCGAAGTGTATTCCGCTAGTGCAACGCTGTGACGTCTATTTTTATCGTGAGGTAAGGACTCCGTCCGAACAGACCTCTATGAAGGTCCAACGGTGCCGACCGACCGCAGTATCATCCTCATCCGATAGTGTCACAATCTCAATGTAGAGAAGTGTAATGTGCTGCGAATACATAAAAAGTAAGATCCCTTATCATTTAGTTACAATGTAGTAGGTCAGCAACTGGAAGCAGTTAAATCCATAAATTATCTGGGAGTACGCATTAGGAGTGATTTAAAATGGAATGATCATATAAAGTTGATCGTCGGTAAAGCAGATGCCAGACTGAGATTCATTGGAAGAATCCTAAGGAAATGCAATTCGAAAAGAAAGGAAGTAGGTTACAGTACACTTGTTCGCCCACTGCTTGAATACTGCTCAGCAGTGTGGGATCCGTACCAGATAGGGTTGATAGAAGAGATAGAAATGATCCAGCAGAGAGCAGCGTGCTTCGCTACAGGATCATTTAGTAATCGCGAAAGCGTTACGGAGATGATAGATAAACTCCAGTGGAAGACTCTGCAGGAGAGACGCTCAGTAGCTCGGTACGGGCTTTTGTTGAAGTTTCGAGAACATACCTTCACCGAGGAGTCAAGCAGTATATTGCTCCCTCCTACGTATATCTCGCGAAGAGACCATGAGGATAAAATCAGAGAGATTAGAGCCCACACAGAGGCATACCGACAGTCCTTCTTTCCACGAACAATACGAGACTGGAATAGAAGGGAGAACCGATAGAGGTACTCAAGGTACCCTCCGCCACACACCGTCAGGTGGCTTGCGGAGTATGGATGTAGACGTAGATGTAGATGTAGATGCGGATATGGAGGGCCTGTTGTCAACACACCACTCTCCCGGTCGTTGTCAGCTTTCGTTTAAATGGTTCAAATGGCTCCAAGCACTTTGGGGCTTAACATCTGAGGTCATCAGTCCCCTACACTTACAACCACTTAAAGCTAACTAAACTAAGGACATCACACACATCCATGCCCGAGGCAGGATTCGAACCTGCTACCGAAACAGGCGCGCTGTTCCGGACTGAAGCGCCTACAACCGCTCGGTCACAGCGGCCGGCTCAGCTTTCGAGACTGGAGCCGATACGTCTCCTCTGCTCTCCTCACAAGGTCTGAGTGCATCGCGCTTGCCAACAGTGCTCGGCAGACCTGAACGGTCATCCGTACAAGTGCTAGCCAAACCCGACAGCGAGTTAACTTCGATGATCTGACGGGAATTGGTACTACCACTGCGGCAAGGCTGTTGACATGTGAGGTAACGGATTTGATCAACAATCTACGAAACTGCTCTTATCGTCGAGAGAGTAAAAGAAATCAAATCACAAGAAGAGTGTACATCACACGTGATTAGCTACCAAACTGTGAGATTAGAGAGAACATTTTTTTGTCATTATAAACCGAGCTTGTTTTTCTATAGAAATTCTAAAACAACAGTGTAAGTGTTAAAATTAGGCGTTTATAACGTGTGCAAGATGCCGAGAAAATTAGTGCTTCCCCGTTTTTACGATGAATATCTTCGGAGCATGTGCGTGTCATCAACTGTAAAATACCAGAACTACCTTAATTTATATACGAAGTTCTCGTGTATGTTCTGCAGTTCTATCCTGGAAACGTATTTGCATCCGAAATTATATTTTGCATTTCCTTTTCGTCCTTTTATGAAAATATTTAGAAATACAGTATACTGACTACTATGTAAATTTATATGCACAGTAAGTAACGCAAAAATTGAAATTAAAAAGAGAGTTTCCGCGTAGGGACTTGACGCCACGTCCGTCGGATTCTGAATTGTTTTCACGGTGCCTTCCGCTGCCTGGAAACTACCTTAATATAAAAGGTTCATGTCACGCCCGACCAGCGCTATAATGGTAGTTTTTTCTAAACTCATGACCATGTGGAGCTCTCACTTTCATTTATGGCCAAGCCTAGCATATACCATAAATCTGAACGAAATCGACGGGTAGGTGCGATAAACTTTTTTGCACTGCCTGCTCACAAGTGACTGGTCTAATGCGCATCAGGCGTTTACAGCTGTTTGTTCAAGATGTCATCGTAGTTACTGCGCTGACATCGCTTATACGGCAGGATTAAAATAGGTCTCTGAACTTTTTTGAAGATGTATATCTGCTTTTAGGTACACCTTACAATCCCGTACCTCGTTTCGGAGTCTGTGTCTCCTCACGATATAAACCAGAGGATTTTTCCCAAAACCACAGGCCTTTTCCAAGCACGTCTCTTCCTCTTTTGAGTCTTGAACAGTGTATTCGCAAATACTAACTGAAGTTTATTGCAGAACTCGAAGAGTCTTTCTGCTCCCTCACTCCAACTACAAAGTCTTTTTCCCCCTAACTTGTTTTGTATTTCTTCATCCACCCTAGTTACTGTATTTTCCTGTCTCTTTACACAAGGAGTTACCCGTTCGATGCCCTCTCATAATGTACCTCTTCACCATATGCTTTTCATGTCAGCATGTACAGCTAAATGAAAGAAGAGGTTGGTGCTGCAAACTTAGTTATTTCACTCCGTCCGTTTTTTGCAGGATGGTGACTTCGCGTGGGACAAGCAGAAGCAGGGTGAGATCCTGGCCGCCTACTACTACGGCTACGTAATCGGACACTTTCCTGGTGGCATGCTGGCAGATCACTTCGGAGGGAAGATCGTATTCGCAGTCGGCATCTTTGTTTCGTCTGTGCTCTCTATTCTAACTCCAGCTTCAGCGTGGGCTGGTGACTACGTCCTGTTTGCCAACAGGCTGATTCAAGGGACGGTGCAGGTATTTTTTCTACTCTTTTTCTTCCTCTCTGCGAATTTACGAATTGAAATGCCAATGGAAGTGCTCTAGGGCACTGATTTGGAAACGAGCAGCAACAGGCATTATCATGCACTAAAGAACGTCCTCCCCTTCTCTCCTCTAGAAAAGGCAAGGCATTTATTGCAATCACTGCCCTTCAACATAAATTAGTCATATGCACTGATCAACCAGAACATCATGACCAGCTACCTAATAGCTGGTACGTCCACCTTTGGCACAAATAACAACGGCGAGGCATCGCGGTATGGACGCAGTGACGCCTCGGTAGGTCGCTGGAGTGAGTTGGCGCCACATCTGCACGCACAAGTCACCTAATTCCCGTAAATTCCGGGTAGGGGAGCGATGAGCTATGACGCTACGTTCAATTTCATCCCAGATGCTTTCGAACGGATGCAGATCTGGCGAGATGGGGGACCTGCACGTCAATTGGAACTAGCCACTGTGTTCCTCGAACCATTCCATCACGCTCCTGGCCCTATGACATGGAGCATTATCTTGTTGAAAAATGACACATGGTCGTCATGAAAGATGTACGTGGTTTGCATTCAAGTACGAAACTACATGGCCGTCGTACCGTAGTACAGGTGGTAAAGAGCTGTTGCCCTGGAAGACCATAGATTCGCGCTCTCCGATCGACATGATGATGAAGGTATCGGGGTTCATCAGACCATGCAACGATCTGCCACTGTGGCAACGTCCAGTGCCGATGATCACGCGTCCGTTTCAGTCGTACAGTAGTTGCCGATGGCGGGATGCTAACATCGGCACACTCATGGGTCGTCGGCTTCTGAGGTCCATCGTTAGGCGTGTTCGGTGCACTGTGTGTTCAGTCACACGTGTTCTCTGCCCAGAATTAAAGTCAGTTGTCATTTCCGCCACAGTTCGTAGCCCGTCCTGTTTTCCAGTCTGCCCAACCTACAACGTCCGACATCTGTAATGAGGGGTGGCAGCCCAAACCCACGACGTGTGGACCGGGTTTCACCTTGATTTCGCCTCTTGTTGAAGACATTTACCACGTCACTCCTCGAACACCCGGCAAGTCGTGCAGTTTCCGAAATGCTCGTGTCGAGCCTCTGGGATGTCACAATCTGCCCTCCGTCAAACTCAGATAGAACACGCGCGTTCCCCATTCCACATTTGGCAATACGCTCATTGATATCACATGCACCGTGCATGTGTCTGACTTGCAATCAATCCCCGACAGGTGACGCTGCTATCACCTGGAAGGGTAGTAGGTAGGTGGTCATAGTGTTCCGGCTGATCAATGTACATCAAGGGCATTTGCAAGACTATAGTGAGAGATTAAATATCGTTAAATATGAATGCCTATAATGTACCTAAACGAAATAAATATTTCTAGGAAAGTTAAAGAGGACGAAGAATAAATACACGACGCAGTGTCAGAAGGACAGCTGCACTCAAATTGATGACGGAGGTTGCGCCGTTTTTTTTTTTTTTATCAGTAATATTTTAAATTAATTCTATAAGCGTCAATTTGTTTCTCTAAACTTGAATTCAACGCTGTGGTGTGCACAGTGACATACCTCATGAGTGGTGTTTCAGAAATAACCTCACGTCCACCAATATACAGCCCACTTGCATTTGGATATAATTTTCTCTTTGTTCCAGGGCGGAATAGTACCTACCATACAAACTCTTATCTGCAGGTGGTCGCCAGACCACGAAAGAAGCAAATTCTCTATAATTTTTCTAGGTAAGTTTCGAGATTTGTAGGCACTGTAATGTAGGTCACCTAGATGGTATAGATTCCTCTGCTCCGTGTACAAGACACTCCTTCTCGATACAATCGATGATAACGCCGAGCTCGTTGTCCCGTTGCCATTTCTCGATATTATCTTAAAAGTGTAACAGTACGCTATTAATTTGCTCAGATTTTCTGCCAATCATTATTTTATAAACAACCATTGTGTGCAGTAGCTACAGTTGTGAAATCAACATGTACACATACCGGAGCTATAACTGAACTTTGAAGTAATACGGATCGGAATTATGTTTATGTACTTACGATCTTCATCTTGAAAAAGCGTGTTTTTGATATTCAGTGGGGGAATAACCTTCACTTAATAAATGAGATTTGCTTAGTATTTCTTTTATGTATATCGTACTCACGGCAGTTAGACAAACAGTATCTAATTTTCAGTTTTCTTTGTCTTTAGTCGTTGGTATTTTAATTAAAAAGCCGTCCAGATAATGTAAGAAGAACTCCTAAGCAATAAGAGAAACATGGGCATAGATTACGATAATTGTATTCTACAGGGTTATTACAAATGATGGAAGCGATTTCACAGCTCTACAATAACTTTATTATTTGAGATATTTTCACAATGCTTTGCACACACATACAAAAACTCAAAAAGTTTTTTTAGGCATTCACAAATGTTCGATATGTGCCCCTTTAGTGATTCGGCAGACATCAAGCCGATAATCAAGTTCCTCCCACACTCGGCGCAGCATGTCCCCGTCAATGAGTTCGAAAGCATTGTTGATGCGAGCTCGCAGTTCTGGCACGTTTCTTGGTAGAGGAGGTTTAAACACTGAATCTTTCACATCACTATGCGTGAAACTTGCCCGCACGCGTTCAACCGTTTCTTCGCTCACTGCAGGCCGACCCGTTGATTTCCCCTTACAGAGGCATCCAGAAGCTTTAAACTGCGCATACCATCGCCGAATGGAGTTAGCAGTTGGTGGATCTTTGTTGAACTTCGTCCTGAAGTGTCATTGCACAGTTATGACTGACTGATGCGAGTGCATTTCAAGCACGACATACGCTTTCTCGGCTCCTGTCGTCATTTTGTCTCACTGCGCTCTCGAGAGCTCTGCCGGCAGAAACCTGAAGTGCGGATTCAGCCGAACAAAACTTTATGAGTTTTTCTACGTATCTGTAGTGTGTCGTGACCATATGTCAATGAATGGAGCTACAGTGAATTTATGAAATCGCTTCAATCATTTGTAATAGCCTTGTATTGTAGACTTGTACCGGTACTGGAAATAGATGCTTGTGAGTACGATTAATGCACACATATTCCAAGGTAGTGCACATACAGTGACGACCATGCTATGCCTGACTGTGCATGGCATGTGATTTCTGATTTTTACTCCTTTCTAGCATGGTGTATCGGCATTTATTATGCACTTGAGAACGAGGAACGCTCGAAACTAGCTGTTAGTGCTTAAAGAAGTACTATTTGAAAATAACATCTTTGTGAAAATGAATGTTTAGGCTCAGAAGGCTGTGGTTGCGCCAAACACTTTTTAAAATTCTTCTGAGGTCTGTCTACTCACACACCACCCACATATTAAGCGAATTTGGGTCGAAGATGACAGCCCATATTTGTGGTTTATGATTCAGCCCATATTTTGTTTTTCAGCTTACAGCCAACAGCAGTGCAATGAGATCTTTTTTCCTTGCATCTGTAATTTCTGAGTA
This sequence comes from Schistocerca americana, assembly GCF_021461395.2. Classification (NCBI taxonomy): domain Eukaryota; kingdom Metazoa; phylum Arthropoda; class Insecta; order Orthoptera; family Acrididae; genus Schistocerca; species Schistocerca americana. The sequence goes on along the minus strand of NC_060121.1, from coordinate 348,087,573 downwards.
CAGGCGTGAAAGAATAGTTACTTAATCGCTTCATTAAACGCATAAGATCATGATGTAATTTAAGAGCAAGACCTCCAGATACTACTGAAAATAGAGAGTTCCTCACTAGCTTACGTTCCACGAAATACGTCACTGTTTTACAAAACCACAATGCGTATTTTTCCTAACTCATCAGCATTCCAATACAGCAACCAGTGGCCTACCTTCCTCAAATCTGTAGCGCGAAGCAATATTTATTATTAATGGGCAGCAAGAAGCGTAGGATCGTATAATTTTACTAATTATGCCGTGACTGTTCACTGATATGACGAAGACTGCAACAACATGTCATTACTAGATGGTGGCACGGCAGCATTAATAGGACAGAATTACATATTTTCAAGACACGTCTTCCACTAAGAATATAAAGCATATACAGGGTGGACAACTGATCGCGACCGGGCCAAATATCTCACGAAATATGCGTCAAACGAAAAAAACTACAAAGAACGAAACTTGTCTAGCTTGGAGGGGGAAACCAGATGGCGCTATGGTTGGCCCGGTAGATGGCACTGCCATAGATCAAACGGATATCAACTGCGTTTTTTTTTAATAGGAACCCCCATTTTTATTACATATTCGTGTAGTAGATAAAGAAATATGAATGTTTTAGTTGGACCACTTTTTTCGCTTTGTGTTAGATGCCGCTGTAATAGTCACAAACATATGGCTCACAATTTTAGACGAACAGTTGGTAACAGGTAGGTTTCTTAAATTACAATACAGAAAGTAGGTACATTTGAACATTTTATTTCGGTTGTTCCAATGTGATACATGTACCTTTGTGAACTTAACATTTCTGAGAACGCATGCTACTACAGCGTGATTACCTGTAAATACCACATTAATGCAAGAAATGCTCAAAATGGTGTCCGTCAACCTCAATGCATTTGGAAATACGTGTAACGACATTCCTCTCAACAGAGAATAGTTCGCCTTCCGTAATGTTCCCACATGTATTGAGAATGCGCTGACGCATTTTGTCAGGCGTTGTCGGTGGATCACAATAGCAAATACCCTTCAACTTTCTCCACAGAAATAAATCCGGGGACGTCAAATCCTGTAAACGTGCGGGCCATGATATGGTGCTTCGACGACCAATCCACCTGTCATGAAATATGCTATTCAATATCGCTTCAACCGCACGCGAGCTATGTGCCAGACATCCATCATGTTGGAAGTACATCGCCATTCTGTCATGCAGTGAAACATCTTGTAGTAACATCGGTAGAACATTACGTAGGAAATCAGCATACGTTGCACCATTTAGACTGTCATCGATAAAATGGGGTCCTATTATCCTTCCTCCAGCGACCGGAGTGGCCGAGCGGTTCTAGGCGCTACAGTCTGGAACCGGGCGACCGCTACGGTCGCAGGTTCGAATCCTGCCTCGGGCATGGATGTATGTGATGTCCTTAGGTTAGTTAGGTTTAGGTAGTTCTAAGTTCTAGGCGACTGATGACGTCAGAAGTTAAGTCCTATAGTGCTCAGAACCATTTTTTATCCTTCCTCCCATAATGCCGCACCATACATTAACCCGCCAAGGTCGTTGATGTTCCACTTGTCGCAGCCATCGTGGATTCTCCGTTGCCCAATAGTGCATATTGTGCCGGTTTACGTTACCACTGTTGGTGAATGACGCTTCGTCGCTATCTAGCGGGCCAACCATAGCGCCATCTGGTTTCCTCCTTCAAGCTAGACGAGTTTCGTTCTTTGTAGTTTTCTCGTTTGATGCTTATTTCGTGAGATAATGCAGGAGAGAGTAAATTTGAACCTGTTATGCAACGCACTGAAAAGATGTTACTAGATTCTATAAATCAGCTTCCATTTCACAAAAAGCGAGCATTTTAGATCCTCTGTGCCGTCACTTGCAAGGGTTTCGTTTCCCGTTGTAATTCACTGCAAGTTCTGTACGCGGAATTATTGCAAGAGAACTGTGCGACTATTTATAACACACGGCTGAAATGACCTACACAACTACACACACCATGACTAGGAACTGTAAAAATATGACCAATAATCTTCATTATTCCAGGACTCCAAGTGCAGCACACCAAAGACAGAAACCGACAGAACCAGATAAAGAATAGCGAGTGCTTATTCGAACTATATGGCCTCGTGGCTAGATACCCGCGTACGTTTCCTAATGACTGAGGGCTTGGGCATCACTGAAAAGATACAAAGGTGCTTCAGTGGAGACACAGAGAGATGGCTCACAGAGCTTGGTTCAGCTAATCGAAGCAGATTATGGTATGAGCTTTCAAAATATCGCAAGGATAAATTCGCGATCTTAGAAAGCAAAAATATTATGGGCAAAGGGAAAGTGCAATTGAATAGGCAACTTTTACGCTGCTTTCTGACGCAGCGTTGCGAAGGACCTCTTAAATTATTGCTCAGGTTGACAGTCATGCTTTGTTGTCCTCACACTATTTTACTGCATTTATATAGTGATACATCCTTAAAACACCACCTTTGGAAGCTTATTTATATGGTGATGGATTTCTTAAACTGTCCAGCGTTACAAGTTAACTTATGTGAAATACAGTTTTTGTGACTAATCATTGTAATGAAATACTAAATTTGCAGTCAATAAAAATAAACATAAAAGTTGTAGATGGATCAACGTAATTAAAATACATCATAATTATTTTTATTTTTCAAATTTAGACTTGTAGCTAGATATATCACAGTTATTTAGAAAGTTACTTTATAACTTTGCCTGAAGTGTTTGCACCAAAGAACAAAGATTTTACGCCACACACAAACAGTAAGACTGGAAACAACACTATTGTTTTAGTAACAATAATTCCAGGTACATTTGCTTGGGATTGTTAGACCTTTTCAGTATTTGGATGTTTATACTCGGTGTGCTGTTACTGAGTAAACGTAAACCAACTCACCTCAGAGGCAGAGCAGTATATCTGTGGGTGGCTGATGTATGTCTGAAGGCCAAATACAGCTTAGGGGACCTCAGGAGATCCTTGCTGCTCATCTCCTCATTTTGCGTGTAAATCGTCTGGCAGTCCATATTAATACCAAAGTTAGGCGTTTTGCGGATAATACTTTTATCTAGTACTAACAACTGTTTTAAAAAAGCTGTAATAATATCCAATCGGATACTGATATCATTTCTGAGCGGTGTAACGATTGACAATGTTGTTTACATGCCGTGTAATGTAATACTGTGCACTTCACAGAACACAAAAAAGTATTTTCTGTGTCTACACTATCAGTGATCGACAGTTGTAATCAGTCACTCATACAACACCTGCATGAAACAATTTTTAATGAAACTGAAACAGAACGATCACATAGACTCAATACTATGTAATGCACGTGGCATACATCTGTTCATTGCTATCTGTGAACAAAAGAGACTGCTTACGAGACAATATCGTGTCGCCTCTTACAATATTGCTCAAGTCTATGGAACCATACAATAGCACTAACAGGGGAAATTGAGAGTGTACAAAGAAAGGCAATACAAGTGATCACAAGTTTGTTTGACTGAAGGGAGAGCCTCACAGAAATGCCGAAAAGCCTGAACAGTCGCACTCTTAAAAATATTCGGCCACTACCCCGCGACAGTCTAATTACGAACTTCCGCGAACTGTAGGAATATAAATAACATCCAGTATATCACCTCGTTAGGGACAACGAAGACCAGGTCAGATTAATTCCAGCACGGACAGAGGAGTTCAGTCACTTTCGCGATGCTCTGTACGCCAAGGGAACGGAAGGAAGCCCTTACATTTGGTACAGTGGTAAGTATGTACGTAGATTAACTGAGTTTAGATGATAAAAATCACACTGTCCGGTACCGTTCAAACAAACAGGAAGATATCCATTCTATTGTCAGAGATGGGCGGTGAATCTTCCATTATGCTATTGCAGCAGTATTGAATTTTACAGTAAGTTCTTACATACACTATGTTCTGTACTTCTAATACAAGTGTGATTCCAATTAGTCGCTACTGGATTTGTGGAATGCAGTCCAAATATTGATTTGACGTAGCTCTCCATACTATTCTATCCTGTGCAAGTTTCTTCATCTCCGAATAACTACTGCAACCTACATCCTTTTGGAGCTGCTTACTGTCCAAAAGTAACGCAGGTAGCAGACATCTGTTCGTTGCTATCTGCGTACAGTAGAGACTGTTTACGAAACAATATCCCGTCGCCTCTTAGAATATTGTTCAAGTGTGTGGAACCATACCAATAGCACTAACAGGGGAAATTGAAAGTGTGCAAAGAAAGGCAATACGAGTGATCATGCCTCGCTCTTCCGTATCAATTTCCCTTTCTCCCAAGCCTTACCTTACCAAACTGACTATCCCTTGATGCCCCAGTAAATGTACTATCAACCGATATCTTCCTTGAGTTAAGCTGTGCAATAAATTTGTTTCTTCCCCAGTTGAGTCTAGTACCTCCTTATAAGTTACTCGAACCACCCATGTAATGTTCAGAATTTTCTAAAAGATATTTCAAAAACTTCTATTCCCATCTTGTCTGAACTGCTTATCGTCCACGTTCCCACGTTTCACCTCCGTACAAGGCTACAATAAGACAAATATCTTCAGGAAAGACCTCAAATCCCTTAAATTTACATTAGATGTTAATGAATCACTATTTTTCAGAATTTTTGTTTTGTCTGATAGACAACCTGCATTTTACATCCTCTCTGCTTCGTCCATCGCCAATTAATTTGCTGCTCAAGTAGTAAAACTTATCGACTAATTTCGATGTCTCATTTCCTAATCAATAATTTCACCGTAACCTCATTTTATTTAACTACTTTCCAGTACCGTTGTTTTATTTTTGTTCATGTTCATCTTATAATCCCTTTTTAAGACACTATCCATAGAGTTATTCTTCCAAGTCCTCTGCAATGTTCTCCTTGGTTTCCTTTAATACTTGCTCAATGTACAGACTCAGTAACATCGGGGATAGGCTACAACTGTGTCGTCTCATATATATATACTGCGCCATTCGGACATAGCGGTGATCGCATCTGCACAGAATACCCAAGCACGCCTCACGTCAGACCCAAATTCTCAAATTATCCACACACTACTGATGTAGGGCCCCAGGCCCATTATCCTTATCACTGGAGGCATTTCGCCAATTTTCATAAGCGTACGAGCCTGGTGTGCATCTGCACTGAAGATATAATTGGCCATCTCGCCTTAACTGATTTAAATCAATGCCCGTTCCAGCCAGTGTCTGTAATTTCTTTGCGTTGTAATTGATAGCGGCTGCTGGATCAAAATGGTGTCTGTTTTTTAGGACATGTCCGAAAGCAGACACATCACACACACACACACACACACACACACACACACACATTATACATTTCGCAGTAAATAGTTTGTGTCAGTATTTTTCAGCCATGACTTTTAAACTGAAAGTTCGATAATATTGACGAGTGTCAGAGCCTGCCTTTTTTGGAACATAAATTATTACATTCTTCTTGAAGTCTAAAGATATTTGGTCTGTCTCATATATCTCGTACACCAAGAGGAATAATTTTGTGAGGGCTGTCTCTACGAAGGTTCTCAACAATTTTTGAGAAAATGTCGTCTACTTACAAGGGCGTTGATTCGACAGAAGTCTTTCAGTCCTCGGTGCAATTCGTTTCAAAGTATCATGTCTCCAAACTCATCTACATTTGCTTCCTTTTTATATAATATTGCTTTAATTTTTCTTGTGTAGCCCTTCCATATATTTCTTCCAGATTTCAACTTTCCCTTCTTTGCTTAGCACTGGCTAGACATCTGAGCTCTTGATACGCATTCAGCCGCTACTTCGTTCTCAAAACTATTCTTTCAATTTTCCTGTAGGTAGCACCTATTTCTTCCTTAGATATACATGCTTCTGCATCCATACATTTCTCGTCTAGCCATTCTTGTTTTGCCGTTTTGCAGTCTTCTCATTTTTAGAGCCCTGCATTTCATTTAGTTTGCTTCACTACTGCCTTTGTATATTTTCTCCTTTCCTCCATTAGACTCTATATTTTCATGCGTTGACAAAGGATTTCTGCCGCGGTTTATCTTTTTACCTGTATGATCCTCTGTTGCCTTCAGTTCACCTCTCAAGCTTACCCATCCGTCTTCCGTTGTGTTCCTTACCCACATTTCAATCAATAGTTGCCTAATGTTCCCTTCGAAACTCTCTTCAATCTCTGGTTCTTTTATCTTATTCAGATCCCATCTCCTTAATTTTCTGCCTCCCTGCAGTTTTTTCAATTATGATCTGCAGTTCACAACCAAAAATAGTGGCAGAGTTCTCATCTACCCCCCGGAAAAGGTTTATAGTTAAACATCTAGTTTCGTAGTCTCTGTCTTAGCACGATCTAATCTGTTTCATACTTTCTCGTCCCTCTTGGTCTCTTCCACGTAAATAGCCTTCGTACATAATTTTTTTAAACCGAACATTAAAGATGATTAAATTACTCTCCATGTAAAATTCTGTCTCGCGGCTCCCTCTTACATTACCTTCTCCCAGTTCTTTTTGTCTTACTACTTTTTGTTGTTGTCTTTTTCCTGCTATCGAATCTCAGTCACACATCACGGTTCAGTTGTTTACCTTAACTATCTCAATGATTTCTTTTAGCTCAGCACATCCATTCAGTCTCTTCATCATCTGCTGAGCTAGTCATCACATAAATTTTACTGTTATGGTGGGTGTTGGCATCTTGTCTATCTTGGTTGTGATAATGCCTCCACCGTGCTGTTCATAAATTTTATTCGCATTTGTATTTTCTTATTCCGTATTAGGCCTATTCCTGCATTACCAACCCCTATTTCATTTTGCCGGCCTAGGTGGCCGAGCGGTTCCAGGCGCTACAGTCTGGAACTACGCGACCGCTAAGGTCGCAGGTTCGAATCCTGCCTCGGGCATGGATATGTGTGATGTCCTTAGGTTAGTGAGGTGTAAGTATTTCTAAGTTCTAGGAGGCTGATGACCTCAGATGTTACGTCCCATATTGCTCAACCAACTCATTTTGTATTTATAACTCTGTACCCAGCTAACTAGAAAGCCTGTCCTTTCCACCAGACAACAGCAATTGTCACTCTATCTAAATTCAGGACTATTTTACTTCTGAATATTTTTTACTTATTCCACCGTCATTTAACTGTACGGCAATGCTGCATGCCCTCGGGGAAAATAACGCTTGCAGTCTCGTCTTGCTTTCATTCGTTCGCTATAACTGCCCAGCAAGTTCGTTTTGGCTGATGTTACAAGGGCCAGCTCAATCATCGAGGTTGTCGCCCCATCAACTACTGATGTCTGCTGTCCTTCAGAAACCATAGGTTAATCTGGCCTCTTTACAGATACCTCTCCATTTCATTGCACCTACAGTACGGTTATCTGTATCGTTGAGGCACGTAAACCACCTCACCTCATCAAGTTTCATGGTTCATAGGGGGGATTACACACATAAATGCAAGAATCTGTTTCTGTAAAAATAATCGTACTAGAAGCGCTTCACATTATAAGCGACGAAAAGAGAGTATTTAGAATATCCTCAGACATTGGAGTCCAAACGAAAGAAGTGGTAACTAGGTCTTCAAATGTACACCCTCTTAGGAATATTAGTGACACGTATGCTTGAATTATTCTGTTGTTTAGAAGTGTACTAGGTTTACTTGTTTTTTCCTGCAGGGCTTTACGGTGGTATGGTGGTATCGATGGCGGCAACGGGCTCTCTATGCGCGACGTCGGTAGGTTGGCCGCTAACTTTCTACGTGTTTGGCGGCATCGGACTGCTATGGTGTGTGCCATGGTGGCTGCTGGTTGCCGACTCGCCGGCGCAACACAAGAACATCGATCCAGCAGAACGTCGATACATCGAGGCCACTATACATTCGAGTGCCAAGGTATTTATTGGATATGTTCCAGTCTCTGTCGTCCCCTACAAGGTTTGTCCTGCACGACTCCCTCTGGCAGTGTGAAAACTATCGCAAGATGTCTGAACGTATGTCCAGTTATCTTCACCCTTCTTCTTCTCATTGTTGCCTCATGTTCATATCCTCGCTGGCGCTGCCGAGAACATCTTCATTTCCTATCAGTCCACCTACTTTTCAGCATCATCTGTCATTATAACTTCAAGTTTTCTATTACTTTTCGGTTTCCCACTGTGCATATTCCATTACAGACTCCATTCTCAGAAATTTCTTCCTCTAATTAAGGCAAACGATTGATAACAGTACACTTCTTTTTGTGAGGAGTTCCTCCTTTGGCAAAGTAATCTACTTCTTACGTCCTCCTTGCTTTGTCCGTCATGCATTGTTTTATTAACAAGGTAGCAAAACTACTTAACTTCCTCTAATGTGTGGCTCCCAGTTTCCATGCAAGTTTGTCGCAAATCTCATTTCTGTCAGTCCTTATTACTTTCGTTTTCTTTGGTTTCCTTTCAATACGGTGTGCTCATTAGACGCTTCGAAACATTCAAAAGAACCTACAATTTTTCCTCACTTTCAATGTGGGAAGTGAGGTCACAAGAGAATCTTATCATTCATTTCACCCGGAATTTTCATCCCATAGCACATTTTCTTTATTTCCGTTATTCCTTGGGCGGTGTGTAACTTGAACAGTAGCAGTGAAAGGATATAAACTTGTCATATACCCTTTTTAATCCGTTCACTTCGTTCTTGTTCTCCTTATTTTTGTCTCTTCGTTCTTGTAGCTGTTGTTTTCCTGTAGCTTCGCAATGTCATCAGCGAATCTTATTATTGACATCCTATCATCTTGAATTTTAATTCCACTCTTCAACCTTTCTTTTATTTCCATCATTGCTTCTTCTATGTATAGATTCAACAATAGGCGCGGAAACTACTTACCTGTCTTACACCCTTTTGAACCGAGCACTTCGTTCTTGGTCTTCACTCTTATTATTACCTCTTGGATCTTGATATTTCTTAAGTCTTACTCCCATTACTGCAACGTCACAACTGCCTCTCTGGCTCCTTTGCCTTTTCTGAAGACAAACTTATCGTCCTGTAATATATACTCAATTTTATTTTCCCTTCTTCTGTATATTATTTCTGTCAACAGTTTGAATGCATGAGCTGTTAAGCTGATTGTGCGATAATTCTCGCACTTGTCGCCTCTTGCAGTCTTCGTAGCTGTGTAGATGATAGTTTTCTAAAAGTCGGATGGTATATCGCCAGACTCATACATTCTGCACTCCAACGTGAACAGTCATTTTGTTGCAACTTCCCCCAATGATTATAGAAATTCTGATGAAATGTTGTCTATTCCTTCTGCCTTATTTGAGGTTAAATCTTCCAAAGCTCTTTTAAATTCTGATTCCATTACTGGATCCCCTATCTCCTCTGTGTCGAATCCTGTTCCTTCTTCTATCACATTAGACAAATCTTCCCCTCATATAGGCCTACAATGTACTCTTTTCATCTATCCGCTCTCTCCTCTGCATTTAACAGTGGAATTCCTATTGCACTCTTAATGTTACCATCCTTGCTTTTATTTTCTATACGCTAATTCAATTCTTCCGACAATCATTTCTTTTTCGATCCCTTCACATTTTTCATGCAACCATTTCGCCTTAGTTTCCATTAAATTCCTGTTTATTTCATTCCCAAGTGACTTGTAGAGAAGTACTCCTGAATTTCGCTGAACATTTTTGTATTTACTTCTTTCCTCCATCAACTGTTCTTCCGTTACTCATAGTTTCTTCGCAGTTACCTTCTTTGCACTTATGTTCTTATTTCTAACTTCTGTGATTGCCCTTTTCAGAGATGTCTCAGAGAATTTGAAACGTAGACCCTCATTCCTTAGTACTTCCGTATTCCACTTCTTCGGTTATGATTCTTCCTGACTTGCCTCTTCAGTCTATTCTTCATCACTACTAATCTGTGAGCTGAGTCTACATTTGAATCATGGTTACGCCTGACAATCCAGTATCTGATTTCGCAATCTCTGTCTGACCATGATGTAATCTAATTGAACTCTTCCCGTACCTCCCGGCCTCTTCCGGGTATACCTCCTCCTCTTGTGATTCTTGAACAGAGTAATCGCTAGTACTAGCTGAAAGTTATTGCAGAAATCGACTAGTCTTTCTCCTCTCTCATTCCTAGTACCAAACCCATGTTCTCCCGTAACCTTTCTTTCAGCTCCTTCCCCTAGAAACGCATTTCAATCCCCCATGACTATTAGATTTTCTCCCTACACGTACTGAATTATGTGTTTAATATCCTCATATACTTTTTCTGTTCTTCATCTTCGGCTTGCGACATAAACTTGTATGCCTGAAATATCGTTTTCGATGTTGTCTTGCTGTCGATTCTGATGATAACAAACCTATCACTGTACTGTTCACAGTAATTACTCTCTGCCCTACCCTCTTATTGATAACGAATCCTACTCCCTATATACCATTTTCTGCTGCTGTTGACATTACCCGATGCTCATCAGATCAAAAATCCTTGCCTTCTTTCCATTTCATTTCAATGACCCCCAATATATCTAGGGTAAACATTTTTCAGATATTCTAGCTTCCCTACCACGTTCAAATATTTGACATTCCATGCCCCGATTCGTTGAACGTTATCCTTTCGTTGGTTATTCAATCTTTTTATCATGGTCACCACCGCCTCGGGAGTCCTTTCCTGAAGATCCTAATTCGTGACTACTCTGGAATCTTTTGCCAGTGGAGAGATCATAATGACACTTATCAGTTATAGGCTACACGTCCTGTGGATACACGTTATGCGTCTTTAATGCAGTGGCTTCCATTGCCTTTTGCATCCTCATGCCACTGATCATATCTGATCTTCCGTCTGTAGGGACAGTTTCCATCCCAAGAGTACGAGAGTGCCCTCCACCTCTATCCGCTCCACCACCGTCTTTGATAAGGTAGTTGGCAGAATGAGGGTGATTTTTTATGCCGGAAGTCTTCGGCTGCCATTGCTGATGATATTTATTCAGAGTTTAAGCGGTGGTGGGGTTCGATCCCGGTACTGAGGACGTTTAGATTACTAGTCAAAGACGCTACCCTTACACTACAGGTGCATCCCTACTATATTCAAACGGCTGACATTTCCCCTCCGACTCATGGAATGCTACCATTTCGTTCGTTACTGAAATTTTTTATGGTGGTAACATCGTCTTTTGCAGGAAATTCGAGCGGAAGATTAATTCGGAATCGTTTGCTAAAAGAGGGAGCACTATGACAACTTATCTGTTTCAGGACGCAAGTGCAATTGTTACACATTATGCGTCTTTAATGCAGAGATTTCTGTCGCCTTCGGCATTCTCATGCCGTTGGTCACTGCTGATTCTTCGGCCCTTTAGGACAGTTCCCCACCGGAAGATCAAGAGGGTAGTCTGAATAGCTGTTCGCACCTTGGTTTCTTTGACAGTGTCTCTGGCAGAACAAGGGTTACTGATTAGGGATCGGATTCCTCAGAGTCTCTCAAACAAATTCAGGGTACGGCAGTGGGCACTGTCCTAAGTCAAGCTGTTCATGAGACTTCTAAAGGAATCCCTTCTAACCACACAAAATCCGAAACCCCTCACCTGGTTCATATTCACTGATAACATCATTGTGATCTGGACTCAGGATGAGGATATCCTGTCCATGTTCCTACAGAACCTCAACAACTTCTCCCTCATTCACTTCACCTGGTCCTCCTCAGCCCAACAAGCCAGCTCCTCGACCCCACCTGAAAGATGAACACACCAATACCTCCACCCACATCAAACCTACAACCACCAGCAATACCTCCATTTCCACACCTCCCACTCATTCCATGCCAAGAAGTGCTTTACATACAGTCTACCTACCCATGGCCTTCACATCTGTATTGACGAGCAGTCCCTCTCGAAATATACTAGGGATCTATCTGAGGCCTTCGCAGACCGTAATTATCCTCCCAACGTTGTACAGAAGCTGATGCACTGTGCCTTATCTCTCCAGCCACCCACCACCTCCCAAATTCCCATTACCCGGCCATGAGGACTCAGTAACACCCAGGACCGGAGCAACTGAATCACATTCTCTTCCAGGCTTTCGATTACCTCTTGTCGTGCCCTGAAATGAGGTATTTCCTACTCACTGTTCTTCCCACCCCTGCCACATTGGATTTCGCCACCCACTGAACCTAAATCCCTACACAACCTCTGCTCCAAACTCCTCTTCTCATGGCTGTATCACATCTAGATGCAAGATCTGTCCGATACGTTCTCCCACAACCACCTACTCTAGCCCAGTCACAAGCATCGCCAAGCCCATCAAAGGCTTGGCTACCTGTGAAACCAGACATGTGATCTACAAGCTAAGCTGCAACCACTGTGCTTCATTCTACGTGTGCATGACAACCAACACGCCGTCTGTCCATGTGAATGGCCACCGACAAACTGTGGCCAAGAAACAGCTGGACCACCAAGTTGCTGGGCACACTGGCCAACATAACGGCCTTCATGATAACGACTGTTTCACAGCTTGTGCCATATGGACCCTTTCTACCAACAACAGCTTTTTTTACTTATACACGTGGGAAATCTCCCTGCAATATATCCTACGTTCTCATAAACCTCCTGGCTTCAACCTCCATTACCCTTTGTCCTTCATCTGCCTATCCCCTTTCCTGTTCCAACATTACACAGCCTTCTATCCCAAAGCACATCCACTGTCATTTTACTTCCCTTCTTTTCTGCCTTCCTCTCCCCCACCCTTCATCTTATTTCCCGACCACACCTAGCTGCTGTACTCTCTCTCCATCTCGTCCCCGTATGCCTCCACAAAGAGCGCTTTACCGTGCCCACCCGCATCCCGCTCTCCCTCCCCCTCCACAACTCAGCCTCCTTCAAACCCTTACCCACTGCACCCAGACTGCTTCTCCCATCATATGCAGCTGCAGTGTGGACTCGGCAGCCAGAGACAGTGGCCAGTAGTGTGTGAGCTGCTTTTTCGAGGATGTCTATTTCAGAAGTAGGCCTCCTGGCTCAAAGCTTACGTGTTTAGTAGTCTTCTTGTTGTGCCTGCTAGCGACTTAACATTTCCACTATATCGTGAGTAGCAATCTATCTTTTCCCCAATATTCTCGTTAGTGTCTCCCTATGGAATTTTCGGTTGTCAATCCAAAAAGCACTCTTCCCTTTAGTGGTAAGTATACAGTCTTAGTTGTTGCCTGTGTAGCAATGAGAGAGTTCCGTTGCTTTCATGTTGCAGATTATATTTGAACTGCATCATCACAGTGAACGTTAGGTGATTACCAGCGATTAATTCCACATCCCCCCACCAGTTGAAGGATAAGGCCTAGGAGAAAGGACCCTAATATCTCTCTTGATTGTCCTTTCACTAATTGCCTGTTTTACCAAGATATCTTTGCATTAGTTCTCGAACAATATAGTGCAATCAGCAGGTGCAACCTTTGAACATACGTTTCTGACGTTGCAGCAAAAACTGCCTGTCCCCTGGAAAAGGTTGCTGTCGACGCCAGCTATCTGGGCCCTGGTTGTCTTCCTCGTGACTCTGGACGTTACTTTCTACCTGCAACTCTCTTCTTTGCCCCTGTACATCGCCGACATCTTGCACTTTGACGTGGAAAGTGTAAGTACAGAATACTTTTACCATTATTAGCATAGGGTACACTTCCTCAATGACATTGAGCCTCGCTGGTCCATATTGCTTCTGTTGCTGACTGGCTCTTTTTCGTGAAGATTCTATTGCTATTGACGACATTACGTTTCTTTTCTCGCATCAGTAATGAAATTAGAATCTCTAGTTTGATGTCCATTGACTTATAAACCAACGTACAACGTTCAAAGATACTTCAGTGAACAGATGCAGTCCACAAATGCGATTTTAGTAGATTCCAAGTCTTTTTAGAGTAACAAATTTCCTCGCATGTGAGAATGAGTGGAAGTCAAAGGTAGCAAATCTGGTGAGTATCGTAAATTTGTTGTTTATATTCACGTCGCCGGACAGGAGTATCATCTAGCCGGACTAGGACGTTGTGGCTGAGTCTTCCGAAACAGTTGTGTGTGCGGAACAAACTACTGCTGGTCTCACCTATAGACCAGGACGATGATGCGCAATGGAGGAGCCAATCTAAAGCATTTGAAAAGACTCACAGCTTAACATGACATGAGGTCTGCAGATTCTGAGACGGATGTCACCGTAATAAGTATTATTTTCCAACATTTAAAGAAAAATTAATAAATAATTCTAATTTGGGATGTCGAACATAAGAAGACAACCAAGGAAAATTCTCAGTACGCAGAGAGAGAGAGGCTCTTTCTTGATTCTCGCACTGTCGATCACTTTACTGTCGGAGTTATTTGGGACACTGGATATACTGCTGGAAGGTCGCTCAAGGCTGTGATTTTGAGAGTGAGTAACGCCGATCAGTCCTAGTAGAAGTATGGCGCAGTCTCAACCGGCCTTTGCCCTGCATGTAAACAATGTCCAGCCACCCAGAAATGTAGACTCACAAAGTTACAAAGTCATTGATGCACCCCCATGAGATTGCCCTGTGTAATACAGAGGTGGATAATGTGTCAGGTACACGAGTCAACCTCCAGTGTTCTCGAGGCGCATTCCTTAAATATTGCGTTTCTAACACCACGGCTAGGAACGAGATCAGAGATGGTTTGATTTGGTTTGAGTGCGGCAGCCCGTCGGTGTCGTTTGACGGAAGGCCAAGTTGGATTGTTGGCTAGGCCAGAAATGGTCGCTCAGTCCACGTGGTCCAGGCGTGACGTCACACGAACAGATACATTTCGCACAAAGGCTAGTTAACTGTGTACATTTTTGAGCATGTGGTGATTAAACCATGAAGCGTACAGTGGAATGGGATACGCCAATTTCGAGAGCACAGCACGACGATTCAGATGATACATACATAGACCATGAGAGTGATACGCGTAATTAGTCACAATGCAGAGAAGACATCTGCAACGGACTTTTCGCTAAATATTTGTGAATATTGGAAATACTTCAACTAGAAGAGACAACGACCCTTGAGATTAAAGTACTCATCGAAATGCATCGAATGACTTACCTACCTGTTTACTTACATTCTTATTTGGCCAGAGAGAGCCAATTGAATCAAGTATTTACGAAAAATTATTCTAATTAATGAACCAACACAGATAGACGATAGCACGGCAGTATGTCTTGATGAAAGTAAATATGCTTCATATGCAACATTTAGATTGTAGAACTAGTGATCTACAACATTTAGATTGTAGAACTAGTGATTACTTACTACTCAAAATTTTTCGTAGTTTCTCCTGTAATCTAAATGTCGTCAAAGATACATGAATTTGGATTGCACGGAGGAAAGACCAGGCCATTCCCTGAAGACAGATGTGCCTTTCATATATCTAATTCATTATCTTATTAGGTGTAATATGTCTCATTAACCAAGGTGTGTATATAATGAAGCATCTAGCTTTAAGATTGGAATTCTGTATAAAAAGATATAATCTAAACTGGTGATTACTCTGATACGTTAAGTGACGTAATTCATGGAATTTCCGGGAGCTGGGGAACCCCACTTATAAAAGGGCGGATTCATTTTTTCTCACACGTACTCGATTGGACGCAGTTGAAAACTACTCTGGTCTGGCCGGTGATTTGGCCGCAAGCTTTTATGAACTTACAAGATTTTTTGCGCTGTTAGGCTCAACACTTAGAGCCATTTTCTTGACAGTTCAGTGTGGGCTCTGGAAATTTAACAGTGATCAACACTTAGAATAATAATAATGACAAGGAGCGTATGGCATTGGTGGCCGGGAGACCCTTCGCGGGGCGGTTTGGCCGCCGCTTCACAAGTTCTTTACGGCGACTTGCGAGTGAATGAGGATGAAACGATGATGAAAGACACACAACACCCAGTCATCTAGAGGCAGGGAAAATCCCTGACGCCGCCGGGAATCGAACCCGGGACCCCGTGCGCTGGAAACGAGAACGCTACCGCAAGACCACGAGCCGCGGACAACATTTACAATCACTTCTCCAGATGTTCGGTGGAACTCGTCATTTTCGTTTGTAGACCTGGTTCGGAACAGGAGTAATCTCGTACCGAGTTGGATTAGAACTCAATTTCAATGGCGCCTCTGATTATTTTAGCACTAGTCGACACTGAGTTATTTCGTAGAGTATAGGATGGGCTTGGATTTATTGTGATTAGTGTTGATTTAAAAATAAAACATTTAGACATTTGGACTATGAAGAAATCTTATGTTACCGGTTTTATTTTAAATTTATAGTGAGTTTATAATTTTTACAGGAGAGCTCAAGCAATTTTTTATCAGGTTGTGAAAAAGTTAAATAAGCTGTTAACTATGTGTAGTTGGTGTACATAATTTTCCATGTACCACGTATCGACAACCTCATAGTTGTTTATTTTGATTTGTACGTCAGGTAAAATAATTATTTTTACTCAGAAAGCTTCAGGTATCATAACAACATTCACTACAACAACGACTAGCCAAACACATCATCATTCTCGAAACCGTACCGCCGCATGTTGTACGTAGCCCATTTCATATTTTCGATGAATAACTGTGCAAACACAACTAAAATTAAACGTTCATCCACATATGTTGACGTATACAAATCTGTCGATGGCCATCATTGTGGATTTCCGTCTCTAATTCGTGAGTCTATAGATGGTAGATCTTCTTGTAGTTTTGCTAGTAATTTCGCCCTCGTAGGTGTGATGGAGAAGTACAAGGTGGAAACAATCAAAGGAAACAGGGACTCTGTTACGGAGGTAGAAAGTTGTGCTTACATATTGAGGAAAAATACAGGCACATGAGTGCAACGTGGCACATACAAATTTAAATACTTGATTTTTGATTTTAAAAATCACACCGTCTTCAGGTCACGAGTGGCCTACCGGGACCATCCGACTGCCGTGTCATCCTTAGGGGAGGATGCGGATAGGAGGGGCGTGGGGTCAGCATCCCACTCTCCCGGTCGTTAAGATGGTATTCTTGACCGAAGCCGCTACTATTCGGTCGAGTAGCTCCTCCATTGGCATCACGAGGCTGAGTGCACCCCGAAAAATGGCCACAGCACATGGCGGCCCGGATGGTCACCCATCCAAATGCCGGCCACGCCCGACAGCGCTTAACTTCGGTGATCTCACGGGAACCGGTGTAACCACTGCGGCAAGGCCGTTGCCCACTTGATTTTTGATGGTTAACAGAATTGTTACGTAGTGCCAAAGGGAAGACTGTAACAGCTTCGAACTGCTCAACCTCAAAAACACGAGAAGGACAAATATTTTCTTTGTTCTTCTTTCGTATCATTACTTTCTTTAAAAAACATACATGAATTTAATACGTTGTATTAAACTGCACAATTAAATGGCACATTGGTACTCGGTAGTATAGTATTCCAGATAGACATTAAAAATTGTCACAGTATGTCCCCGGCAACGCCTGTCGTTCAGTGGCGGAATGCCAGAAAGAGACACAGGCTGATGGAGTACCATTGAATGTGGAAGATACTGCGACACTCCAAACTGTCCGAGCGCCCAAGGAAGCGAACGCAGCACGATGGCATCACGACAGCATAATGGGGATTACGCGGAGTGTCACAAGAAAGCCTAGATTTGTTATGACAGTAACTAAACAGTTACCCACGCAGGAGTAAAGACCGTCTGAAAGACAAAGTTGAGAAATTCTGAAGCGACCGAGAGAGCTGACCAAACGGAAAACCAGGATGCTTGATGGCATTGGTGCCTCACTGTACCAGAGCACACGAGCACTCCCAGCAGAAATAGAACGTCTGTCTGCGTCAGTCGCGGCAGTCCTGTCGGGAGGGTGGCTCATGTCGGTCGACCCTCTACTCGCCTCGCAGACTTCGAACTTCCATGGAGCACCACAACCTGTTGAAGAGACCTAGCTGCTGTGATGTACAGTGCCTACAACTGAGCCGAGACTAATGGGGTGCTGTGACTGTAACCATTCAGCTGGCTTTCTCGAGGCCTGACCAGCCGGGTCTAGGAGCAGATCCTCATCCATAAGCGTGAGACTGAGCCACTGCTGCCTCTCGCACTGGTTTCTACAGCGGACACCAACGCTGCCAGGCTCTCTCTCTCTGTCTTTCTTAACGGGAGGCCGCACTAAGGGTTTGGTCTTCTACGTCAACGAGAACGCTCTGAAGATCAGAGCTACAGACAGCCCACCGTTGGTGGCACTACTGGTCTCGTCGTCCGCCAAAAACATAGCGGCTTGCTCTGTGAGCAGTTGCTGCTGGGGAAGACAAAAAATGGTCAAACGGCTCTGAGCACTACGGCACTTAACATCTGAGGTCATCAATTCCCTAGAACTGAGAACTACTTAAAGCTAACTAACCTAACGACAATACACACATCCATGCCTGAGGCAGGATTCTAATAACCTGCGACCGTAGCGGTCGTGCGGTTCCAGACTGGGGCGCCTAGAACCGCTCGGCCACAGCAGCCGGCTGTGGAAGACAACTGTGTGCTTGTGATTAACAAATATATAACTGACAGCAATGTTTTCTTTTCCTCACCACTGCCTCCCGCTGGTACAATCCTGACGACCGTAGGGCCCATAAACTAGCTCTCCATTATATGTTCCATTTACTTTCTCAGTCCAGTTTTCTCGTATGAACAATCACGTATTCACTTCACAATGACTTTTCACTTAGGGTAAATCAAGCCGTTTGTGAATTTTATCAGGACCTGAACTCATCTTCTTTTACTGAAACTGTTCACTGCAGAGTCACTTTAAAGAGGTTGTGGATACCCCACCTTCTCAGCGGAAGTGTTTGCTATGCCAAGTGCACGACTTCAGGCTGCCCAGTCAGTACCAGGCTACCCTGACAATAGTTTGAACTCTGCAGAGTCTGAATGCCAAAGCAGAACACAATACGAAGAGCTACGAACACTGCATAGTGCTATGTGGATTCTTCCCACTAGTGATGAAATATAGTACAGCAATCCTATAAAGCCCATCTGCAATGTTCCGTTTATCTGAAAATATTAGATAATATCTGGGAAACTGACCCTGAGATAGTAGTTCACATAATGGGCATAATTCTGTTGTCTGTTTAATACTGTTGTGTTGTAATGGAAAGTTGCTAATCTTTTCCAAAAATGTTTTGTAAACGGTAACTGCAGTTAGCTTAACCATAGTCGAGAACAAGACAAAATTTGTGAAAATAAAAGCAGTCACAAAATAGTTCACTTACATTCCTGAAATTCTGACTGCAAATGGGACACTGAAGTGCAATTTTTACATTTAATAAATGTAATTAATATTAACTAATTTCTAAATCTAGGTACTGTGATAAAGCCACCACCATGAAAATAAGATTCCTATAGTGACCATAATAGCAGCACTATGATTACATACAATAGGCTGCTAATGTACGCTGAGAAAGTGTAACTATGAATTCTAATTCAATATAATAATTTTGTGAGCAGAAAAATTGTCTAGCATTTAATTTTACAATCCAGTCATGTCACCTTCTTTATGCAATCACCCAGTAGGTTCAGAACACTTATGTTGTCATAGCCTGTTAAGGTTCTGTCGGCTAAATATAAGCACTGACAGATGAAATTGATGATAGTAAAATCATCTTAATGATTAGATTACACCACTTTTCTCTGTGACTTCAGCACCTTGTCGTTTTGAAATATTTGCCGGGATATTCTTCAGGAGTCTTTTGAATTAATGTAGTTGAACAGTGTTCCAATGTTAAGTAACTGACCCGACATCTCGTCCACAGGAACAAATAGCAGCAAAAAAATTATGATTATTTCTGAAAAGGGTCCATTAATTGTTGAGAACTTCATTCTCGCATTTCCTTTTGGTCAGCAGGCAACAAATGCAACATCCACTTTGCGGTTTCATTGTAAGTTCCTCATGTGAAATGTGCAATCCTCTCTGGTTTACATCCACTGACCAGCCAGAACATTATGATCATCGACCTACTATTGATATAAACTCGTCCAGGCACTAGCAGCGTCACGTGGCTAGGAATGACCCCCACCACGTCCAGTCGTCGTAGGGTTGGCCGGTCACCGCTCATTACAAATGTCGGACGTCGTGGGGTAGGCAGACTGGAGAAACAAAACAGGCGGCGAACTATTGCGGAACTAACGTGAGACTTTAACGCTGAGCAGATTAAAAGCGTGTCTGAACACACAGTGCACCGGACACTCCTAACGATGGGCCTCCACAGCCCATGTATGTGCCAATGTTAACACCACGACATCGGCCGCTACGACTGAAATGGAGCACGTGACCATCGACACTGGACATTGACGCAGTGGCGGAGCGTTCTGATGAATCCCGATACCTTCTTCGTCATGCCGATGGGAGGGTGCTAATCCGTTGTCTTCCAGGGGAACAGCTCCTTGACACCCGTACTGCGTGACGGAGACAGGCTGGCGGCGGCTCTGAGAAGCATGCACGTGAACATCCGTGGGTCCAGTGGGGCTCGTGAAAGGCACCATGGCGGCCAAGGCGTATCGTGCAGTGCTTGCAGCCCACATACACCCCTTCATGATGATCATGTTTCCTGACGACAGTGCCAATCTTCAACAAGATAATACGCCATGTCACAAGGCAAGGGGTAGGATGAAGTGGTTCGAGAAACACATTGGCGAGTTCCAATTGAAGTGCTGGCCCCCAAAGATGCCAGATCTGAACCCATCCGAACACACGTGGGCTGTGATTGAATGTAGCATCAAAGCTCATTGCCACCCTCCCCGTAATTTACGGGAATTAGGTGACTTGCGTGCGCAGATGTGGGGCCAACTCCATCCAGCGACCTACCAATGCATCATTCCGTCCATGCCACGATGTGTCGCCACTGCTATCCGTGCCAATGGTGGACATGCTGGCTACTAGGTTTGTGGTCAATCAGTGATACGACTTTGAAGTTTCGTTTGAACAAAATATTTGTACATATCTAATCGACACTTACAACATTATAAAAACATAATTTTACTAAAATCTGCGGTACCCCTCTACTAATGTTTTCCCTGTCCTTGCGTTCGAAGGAAGGAAAAATACAGGATGTCCAGGAACTCCATTATCATTCCAGAAAATCTTAAAACTGTTACAGATAGAGAATCGTGGTTTGTTGCACACACAGTGCACCGAACACTCCTAATGATTGGCTTCCACAGCCCATGCATGTGCCAATGTTAACACCACGGCGTCGGCCGCTACGACTGAAATCGGCACGTAACCATCGGCACTGGGCGTTGGCACAGTGGCAGAGCGTTGCATGATCTGATGAATCCCGATACCTTCTTCGTCATGCCGATGGGAGGGTGCGAATCCGTTGTCTTCCAGGGGAACAGCTTCTTGACACCTGTACTGCGTGACGGAGACAGGCTGGCTGGTGCACCACCATGCTGGAATACATTAAATCTATTCGCAGTTGTGAATAAGGGCAACCATCAGCTGTAGAAAGGAAAGATGACAGTGAAAACCTGTGCCAGACCAGAACGCAAACCCGTATTTCCCACTTTTCGCGAGGGGCGCGCACACGAGTCGTGACCAAACACAAACTTCCATATGTCGTCAAACATGTGTCTACAACCTGTGCTCGTACATCCATTATGTACATTCCCGTACAGGGGAGAGATTGTACTTGAAAGTCACTTGCCCGGTGTCAGCGGATAAATGTGATATTGCAGTGTCTGTGTTGTTCCGAATCACAATACATGAAGTTTGACTTGCATCAAGTTTGGGTCTGGCGATCAGTCCTGCTCGGACAGATTAATGTAAGGAGATCGCCTGCGAAAAGCGGGAAATCCCGTTTCGAGTGGCGGTCGGGCACAAATTTTCAACGTCGTCATTCCATTACACAGCTGACGGTTTTCCATATTCGCAGTTGCGAACACACTTCATGAATTTCATAATGGCTATAGTCATCGTGGTGTCTGTTTCTTCGGACATGCGTGCTTGTTCGATGGTACATTGCATCGTAATTCGGACTAACACAGCCACTGCAACATCGTGTTTATCCACCAACACGGCGCAAGCGACTTCCAAGAAAAAATGTCACGACTGTACAGGAAGATACATAATGGATGTACGAGTAGACGTTGTAGACACAGAGTTGTCGACACCTGGAAGTTTGGTTCTAGCCGTGAGTCATGGCCAGGGAGTCGATTGGTAAGGCGACCGCTCGCGAAAAGCTGGAAACATCGGTTCGAGTCCCGGTTCGGCAAAAATTTTCATTGTCATTATTCCATTCTACAGCTAATGCTTGTCTACATTTGCAATTGCAAATAGATTTAATGTATTTCATAATGGCTGTCGCTGCAGTGCCTGTTCCTTTGGACCAGTTAGCGTGCACAAAGGTACATTGCATTGTAACGCGGAATGCCATACCATGTTGGAAGGTGATAGACGTCTGCGGATCTGCGGTAGCAGAAATTGTTCGAACGTACCCTGGCAAACATTTACCATTAATTTTCATCTACGAAGAGAAATGGGCCTGACAATTTATCGCACAGTAGAACATACCGAACATCAAGCTGAGTTGTGATCATGTTTGTTGTGTATGTTTTAAGAGTCATAGATCCTAATGTTCTTTCCTCGTATGTTGCTTTTTGATGTATTCCAAATCAGATCTGCAACGTACTACAGAAGACGGTTCTATGTCTCTAATAATCGAGAAATTAAGATTTTTTTGAAATAATAGTGAGACTTTATGGAGATCCCGTATTACTATGACGTGCTGACTGTTTAGTGGTCATTAGCTATCACTCATCGGACGGAGTAAAATGTTAAGGAAGAAAATACTTCGTACCATTTTCAGATGAACGAAGAGAAGTGGGCCTGCCAATTTATCGCGCATTAGAACATACCGAACATTAAGCTCAGTTGTGGTCATGTTTGTTGTGTAATTGACTTATACAAAATGTAGGAAACCTGAATTAGGACGGTCAGCCGGGGATTTGAATCTATTTCTCTAGAATACAAATTTATTGTGCTGACTACTGTCCCATACTGTTCAGACAAACGTAGCGCAACAGCCCACATTGGGTCTCAAATCCGACGTAAAATTTATTTTTACTCCTACCTGCTTTCAGTAACCCTTAGGATGAGCAAACGCGAAAAATCTATACATCAGAAAAATTGTTCTCCAAACAGATTTCTATACTGTTTCATGTGATGGAGAATAACTGATTTCATAACATTTAGTTCCATTATTATGTGCTTACCAAAGGGCTTAATGCAGCCAAAAGAGTATAGTTATAGTCTTTTTCGTAGGACTGTAACTTCTTTCTAGGTACGTTAAAACAGACTGCATGCGTTGTTCTATTCTCGGAGACGAGATAACAAAGATAAGTGTTTGGAAAATAGATCTCTTATACATCCATGTCATACAGCTGTGGATCTACATCGCTCTGTTCCCAAGATTAAAACACTAAACTAAATGTTGAAAACTTGCTCATTTCTTACATAAAACAGTCTCTTAGATGTTACACAAAAGTGGATGTTTTTCATGTCTAGAATGAGACTACACATAATGTATGTGATATCTTGGATTACAGAAAAATAATTTAAGTATTTTACTCCATACAGTTTTTAAAATTTTTAATGATTTACGATGTGTTTCAACCCCTAGTAGTACATTTTCGGATTTAGCTTTTATTAATGTCGTAGAATATCTAAAACGTAAATAAATAGATGTGACAAAAATTGTGACTTATCTGATTACTTGTTTATACCGTCAGGTGTATTGCAAAAATAGTCAAGGTTCCTGTATTTCACACAGAATGGTATCCTGTCTGCTGTTCCTCATATCACCGGCTCGATTGGCAATTTGCTGTTTGGATGGTTGGTTGACTTTATTTACCGGAGGGGCTATGTGTCCAAAATTAGTGTGTTCCGTATCACAAACGCAATAGGTAAGTTTATTCATAGTATCTTTCTTTTCTTCTTTATTGCTTCTTTCCAAAAATTTTTACTTGTGATCCTCATTTTGAGTGAAAGCAGAAAGTGATGCTGTATACAAAAGAACGCCTTAATAGTAATTATTTTTAGTCATTATTTTACTACCTAGAATGATTTCGGGATCTGTTTAAGGAGTTTCTAGTCCTTCAATTGAGCTTGGGTAACCCACTGAGGGGTGACAGTCATGTGTATATTTAATTTGGTCAGATAAATCGACCAGGCTCTCCCTTACGTCGGACCGTGGATACATACATCTACATCTACTCACATCCTCCGCAAACCACCGTATGGTGCTTGGCGGAGGGTACCTTGTGCCACTACTAGTTATTTCCTTTCCTAGAAACAGAAGTAGAACTTCAAACAGCCAAGATCGCTACCGTACACCGTTTATTGTGATGACCGGTTTCAGCAAACTACGTTTCCATCAGCATCTCCTCTTCAGTACATTCCACTGAATCTTGATTAAACACATATTATATATATGATATCACAGAACGATATTTCATGAACATGAGAACACTCACTATAATCAGTGAAATATGTACGTTGTTTTATGTAATAGTTATTTTATGTTTGTTTTACTGATATGCTATTGTTCTCATTTTCGTGAAATATAATTCTGTGATATGACACGGTATAACATGTATTTGATCAAGATTCAGTGCGACGTACTGAACAAGATCTGATAATGGCAATGTAGTTTGCTGAAACTGGTCATCACAATAAATGCTATGCAATAGCAATCTTGGCTGTTTGAAGTTATATTTCTGTTTCAAGGAAAGGAAATAACAAGTAGCGGTACAAGGTATCCACCGCCCAGCACCATACGGTGACTTGCGGAGAATGTGTGTAGCAGCAGGTGTAGGTAAGCACGGTTCTACATCAATCTATATCGCCCCATGGCTTGATAATGCCAAGAATATGTGATTTCATTTCCAGTCCACTCGCAAACAGAGCGAGGGAAGAAAACTCGCAAACAGAGCGAGGGAAGAAAACAACTGCCTCCTTACGAGCTCTGACCTCATCTTCATGGTTCTTACGCGAAACGTATGATGGCGGCAGCAGGATCATTCTGCAGCCAGTCTCAAATGCCGGTTCTATAAATTTTCTCAATAGTGCTCTTCGGAAAGACCGGTGCCTTCCCTCCAGTGATTTCCACTTGAGTTCTCGAAACATCTACGTAATACTTTC
Organism: Schistocerca americana; assembly: GCF_021461395.2. Lineage (NCBI taxonomy): Eukaryota > Metazoa > Arthropoda > Insecta > Orthoptera > Acrididae > Schistocerca > Schistocerca americana. Next base: position 348,062,406 of record NC_060121.1, on the reverse strand, counting down.
GTGTTGCTCGAACCTACTGGTAACAAAACTATCAGCCTGCCTCTGAATTGCTTTGATATCTTCCTTCCTTCTACATTGAATCTTAATTAAATAATGATAATGATTACTATTATTCTTTCTTTTCTCAGACGTTATGTCTGGTCAAAAATGGAAAGTGACGCGGACCTTGATCAAGCGTGACTTCCTTTTAACTGTGCGGTATACGTTACATTGCATTTAGGAACTTTCGGGTAATTGAACATCTATCAATAATTACAGATTTCTGTAGCTGTATATATACATTTGGATGTAGCTGTATTGCGTTGATGTACTGGTGGATATTGTGTGGTATGGGTCCTGTAGTTGATAGTATAATTGGTATAATGTCAACTTTATCCTGATGCCACATGTCCTTGACTTCCTCAGCCAGTTGGATGTATTTTTCAATTATTTCTCCTGTTTTCTTTTGTATATTTGTATATTTATTATTATTATTATTATTATTATTATTATAGAAGTGGAAGGATAATTTGCAGTTATGGCCATTTGGAATAACAGCAGCGAAGAGCTTTGTACCTGGTGGATAGTATACCTGAGTACACATGGTGTTTTGTGATCGGTGTTTTAGTCTAGTGACTTGTTTTAGAATCATATGAAGGAACGCGCACTAAAGGCCGTCATAAGCACTTTCCGGTAATTTCTACCGTTTTTGCTGCGCGTGAGGTTGTATTTTGTGAACGTTTATAAATATCACATCTACATATTTAAGTGCTATATAATAAGTTAAAGCAATTTTGAGGATACTGTTAATTCTTCCGTTACAGAGTTTTATGGTGAGTAAAATCTGCATTTAAAAAAAAAAATTAGTTGCATAACTTGTGGTCGATGGAGCCATACTTCGCAGGTCCTGCACTCTCTTGTAACTTGAGGCGGAAGAAGGTATTCCAGCATGGAACTCATTTAGTGGGATACTGCTCAGCCAATCCTCCATAGAAAATTAGGGAATTTGAAACACATCACTGTAAACAATTCAGTCCTGCGATCGTTGGTAAATTATATACAGGAAAAAATATCAGTAGTTGAGCACGGAGGTCTCCCCGTCTGGCTGTTTTTGAGATCCAAATGTCTGAAGATCCCGTTTGTGGGGAGTTTCTCTTACGATTTGGCTAAGATTTTTAAAAACCAGGATTTACGTGTTGTTTTTACTACTGGTAACGAGCTTCAGCATCATTACATGCAACAATGAACGCCCCCATAATGATAAGTGTTGTGTCTAGACAAGACAGCCTAGACACAATGAGAGGAAGCCGAAAGGCACGCGCTTAAACTCACGCAGGCTGGCGTGAGGTCTGAAACAGGATACGTAGTGAATGCTATAAAGAAAAGTACGTAGCTTCTGGAATACTTAACTTTAATCCATAATTGTAGAACATCGCTCTTGATGATACATGCTTCATAATATTAATTAGCAATTGAATACGGGGCCTTGCTAGGTCGCAGCAAATGTAGCTGAAGGCTAGGCTAACTATCGTCTCGGCAATTGAGAGCGTAATTGTCAGTGATCCCCTTCTGGCAAAGTCGTCTGTACAGCTGGGGCGAGTGCTAGTACGTCTCTCTAGACCTGCCGTGTGGTGGCGCTCGGTCTGCGATCACTGACAGTGGCGACACGCGGGTCCGACGTATACTACCGGACCGCGGCCGATTTAAAAGCTACCACCTAGCAAGTGTGGTGTCTGGCGGTGACACCACAATAAGTAATCAGGGTCAGGCGCATATAATTTAGAGTGTAGTAGCTGCGATACGTCATATATAGGTCTTAACAAAAATGTTGGGCACGAATTTCAGGACACATTCTTCACACACAGACGAAGAAATTATGTTAAATTTTTTATATTTGGGTCTCGAAACGCTTGGTTTCATTTTCTGCAACGAGTTTCACCAAGATCAGATAGTAAATTTTCAGAATCGGCATATGCATGTGCATACGTGCTTATATGGGTAGACGTCAATCCTCACGCAACTGTTGAAGCAAGTAAGAAACAAAGATTTTCAGTGTTTGGGCCGACATTGTTGGTGACTGTTTGGTAGGGCCTACTTTCTCCCAACCTGACTCAAGGTCTTTCGCATAACAAAAGGATCTGATGTGCTTCCTGCAAGTACCACAACAGACTTTAAATCTTCGTGAAAAGTCCTGATCGTCTTCAGGAGTTCTGGAGGACACCCCGCTAATAAAGTGTACAGTCCCTCCCTGCCCTCTGTCTCAAATGCGTTATTTAGAGTGATTAAGGTACTGAACAAAGGAATATTCTTCAGCAGGAATTTTTTCTGAAATTGTCAGGGTGTGAAGTTCATATGAATAGTAGATCGCTAATCTCGAGACCCACGTTGAAACTCACGGTACACGTACTGGGCACGCTTTTCCAGCGTGCATAGCACCACACAGGCAAACGCTTTTCCGACGACACTCAGCAGTGAAACTAAGCCGTAGCAATTGCAATCACCGCGATCGCCTTTATGTAGAGCGTCGATGTTGGCATCGCGTATATCCTGCGCCACAGTACCCTCGGCTCCACATTCAATAAATGGTTGTAGAACACTGGTAGGGGCGGTATCAGTTATATGCGGATGCTGTTGTTCCCCCATTTCAGCCGTGCAGCAACACTCTGGAGTTCCTCTTTCGCAAACACAGCGTCCAAAGCGTGACAAGTAGACAACTGAGAAATTGTTCCATAAAATTTCGGCACAACTTCCAACTGTCTGCAAATCGCTGCCACGATATCTCATCTCAGAGTCTTCTGGCCATCCCCACCTGAACACTGACAGGAAAGGCACTGAGATCACGTGTTTAAGACCCCGCCGGCACGTGCACGGTATGTCAAGTTGGCGTTGAGATAGTGTGTGAAAAGTGATAATTACCGACTCTTAATTAGCTAGGTAAGAAGATCAGGAGGGATTGTACTAATGGGGATTTTACTCACTTCATTCAGTGGTGTAACACGAATTTATTTTACGCAGTTTAAATCACGTAGCAGCCAATTAAGCCCTTTTTAATTAATTAAAAGCCAAAGTAATGAGTCCCATTTAAAATTCCATGTCAATTTAAATAATTTGCAGAAAATTTAACGTTAACTTTAACCCAAGATGACTTAATATTCTTTAAGACCCGTTCTAGTAATACATAGAGTGAAGTAAGGGTAAAGTCGTAACAAAGACAGACATAAATCTAAATACCAGAACACATCAGAAGCGCCTTAATTACCGAATGGTAAAAATAAAAAATGATTTAAACTTAACTAATAAAAAAACTAAAACAATGAAAAACAATTTAACAATTAAAGTATATGTTGAGAGACAACACACAGCGTAAAAATTGACCCACATGCTTGGAATGACATGGGGATTTATTAGAACCAAAAAACAAAACGAAGTTCACAAAATGTCCGACAGATGGCGCTGGACAGCAAAACGTCAGTGACTGCGCATGACAATTGTGTATAAAAGGAGCTGTAATGAGAGAGAGAATCAGATGCGCCAGCAGTCGCAGCATGTTGACGTTACCTGGAAAGGCGTTTTTAGTGAAGCTGTGATATCAGAATGGGGAATGTGCTAGTTCAGTGTTACGATCCCATCGCCGTAGGAAGGGAGATTCGAACGGGTAAAGGTCAGTTGACAAATGCAGCTGTGGAGAGAATGATTTCGAAGTTCGAAGCCACGGGTTGTTTAGGCGATAGACCCCTTAGTGGCCGACCGAGCACAAGGCGTAATGCTGCTGAGACAGTTCAGGAAGAAATGGAGAGTGTAGCGGGTTCGTCTATGCGCGGGGAAGTCAGCGCTCGTGCAGTCGCATGTCGCACCGGCATTCCATACACTACTGTTTGGTTGGCACTGAGGCGTACCCTCCGATGCTATCCGTACGAAATCCATTGGCATCATGAACTGTTACCTGGCGATTCAGTGAAGCAGAGGGCATTTGCGGTGTGGGCGTTTCAAAAGATGGCGGAAGATGACGATTGGTTGAGTAACGTGTTGTGGACCGACGAAGCTCATTTCACGCTCCGAGGGTCTGTCAACGCTCGCAACTGCAGAATTTGGGCCACCGAAAATCCTAGAACTGTCGTGGAAATTCCATTGCACGACGAGAAAGTCACGGTATGGGTTGGATTTACCACATCTACCGCTATCGGGCCTTTTTTCTTCGAGGAAATGCGTGATTCTGGTTTTGTAACTGCTACCGTGACGGGCGAGAGGTACGCCGATATGTTACAGAATCGTATCATCCCCAGCCTGGCTGATTAACGCCTGCTGGAACGTACAATGTTTATGCAGGATGGCGCTCCACCCCATATTGCTAGACGCGTGAAAGATCTCTTGCGCGCGTCGTTTGGTGATGATCGTGTGCTCAGCCGCTACTTTCGTCATGCTAGGCCTCCCAGGTCCCCAGACCTCAGTCCGTGCGATTGTTGGCTTTGGTGTTACCTGTAGTCGCAAGTGTATCGTGATCGACCGACATCTCTAGGGATGCTGAAAGACAACATCCGACGCCAATGCCTCACCATAACGTTGCTTCTGGAGCGGATTAGTGTCGAGGTCCGGTGTGCCGGTCAGCCTGTGGATGGTTTTTAAGGCGGTTTTCCATCTGCCTCGGCGATTGCGGGCTGGTTTCCTTCATAATACCTCAGTTACAGTATGTCGGCCACTCCTGCGCAAACACTGTCTCCACGTATGCGTACGCCATAATTACTCTACCACACAAACATTTGGAGTTATAGTTGTCTGGTATGAGACGTTCCCAGGGGGCGTACACTGGGGTGCGAACCGCAGAATAACCCCTGGGTTCGGTGTGGGGCGGCGTTGGGGTGGGTGGGCTGCTAGGACCTATTGTGGGGTTGTGAACTGCTGAGGGCTCCGGCGGGACGAAGCCTCTCCATCGTTTCTAGGTCCCCGGTACAATACACACAATACACAATACACTGGCAATGTGTACTAGTGATTGTGGGAGTGGAACTCAATACAACCCCAAACCAGTACCAGGTGCTGGACCAGTATGGCAACAGTTCCGCAGTCTCTCACCACTATGTCTCCAGACTCTAATCCGACCATCATGGCGGTGCAGGCACAATCTGGATCCCTCGGTAAAAACAATGTCGTTCCATTCGGTTGGCCATCTCCGTCGTTCATCGCACCACTGCCGACGCAAACGCCTGCGGCGTTGACGTAGTGATAAACGTAGCAATGGACATTTTACAGAGTGTACACTGTGCTGTAAACAACATCGAATGGTACATGCGGACATCGTTTGTTGCGCAAGAGACCGAATTTGTTGTGACACAGTTCCCAATGTAGCAGAGCGATCCATTAGTGCCATGCGCTCAATATGCCTGTCATCACGTGTAGTGGCGCAATTAAACAATCGCTCGCGTCGGTCCGTCGTTCCCTCCTGTATCCAGCGATTACACATACACACATACACGCACGTACACATACATACAGGAAATAAGTTCTCCTTTAGCTTACTCGCTATAAAAACATGAATCATACATTCAAAATTAGCACTAGATTGAAAAAAACAAAATAATGAACAAGCAAGTGATAAAAAAAAAAAAACTCTCTCTATGAGTGTGGTCAGATAAGTTTTTCGTAAATCTCGAATTGTGTATGAAAAGTTGCGACGACAGGTGAGAGTGAAATGAAAAACGTGTGAAAAACAGTGTCCATAACTACAACCCACAAACACGCGAAGTATGTGCATTATGACAGCCAGGCACCACTCTCGGAAAAATAGTTTGAAAAGCCGCTCTTTGAACAAAGAAACTTATTCCTCCTACTGTTTTGAAGATGACACACTGTCATGTCAGTGGTCTAATGAAGATGATACGTAGACACTGACACTAGTCTGGGGAAGGGAAAGAAAAAAAAAAAACTTTGTCTTTTGCAGAAGATGTCATTTTCAAAATCACAAAGTGAAGATTTTATTGTGATAGTCCTCACAGTGTGAGTTCAGAATGGGGACGTACCTCTTTACCTTTTTGGTTTGAGCAATTTTCAGAAATTGGAAACTAGACTTGAAGCTATATGGCCAAGCTAATTTCAATAATATAAAGATGGAAAATTTTATAGGTATTAACTGATGAATAAAGTGATTACAAAGTGACCATTTACAGTGTACATTTTAGTAAACACTCCTACAACCAGTTTATTTTTATTTATTACAACTCTATCTGCACTGTGCATGTTTTTTCCTGCGGCCATTAGAAGAGCAGAGCCGACTACAGCGCCCTCTCGTGTGCAGGTATCCTGGGTCCCGCCACGGCGATTCTGGTGGTGGGGCTGGTGGGCTGCGACTCGGCCGCCATCGTGGCGATGCTGGCGTTCGGCGGCTTCTGCATGGCCGCCCACTGCTCCGGCTTCTACATGAACATGCAGGCCATAGCGCCCAACTTCGCCGGCACCATCGTCGGCTTCGTCAACACCTTCGGCAACATGTCGGGCATCGTCGTCCCGTACGTCGTTGGAGCCGCCACCAAGGCAAACGTACGTTACTT